>NC_064766.1:21816911-26816911 GCF_011397635.1 Epinephelus fuscoguttatus
GCGGGTACGGGAAAAGAATGAATGAATGACCTCAAAACAGACTAAATATAACAATCACAGCAACCTAGGTAAAATTATATAAAAACACGCTAGGTAAAATAAAAGCACAGCACACTGATAAAAATATGTAAATAAATAATAAACACAGCAAAACATGGCATGGACATGAATTTTTGACCCTGTCTCATTTGTATGACATCCTATAAAAGTACACACACGACTGTTTGTGGGATTTCCTTCCTACCTTAACGTAATGTTACTTAATCATTGCAAAGTTACGGAAGTCAGGTTTAGGCAATAAAGGTGATATCATTGAATTAAGGAAAAAAAAATGTTCACATGATTCCAAGCACCAGTCCCCCGGAGGAAAGTCCTGTGTTTTGTGACCCATCCACCCACCCATCCAACCTGTCTCCTAACTAGACCACTCAGGACAGCTTCCCTCTTTACTCCTGTCAGTGCATTGGTCACATGAGCACAGCCCTACAAAATACATGGGTTACACACGAATTACTGGCTCAGGATTACGAAGGCTATATATGAATTTTGGTGCATTACTTTTCATAGGAAAACATACAAACAGTGCATGAGAACAGCCTGGTTTGGAAGTACTGAGCATTCAACTGGATAAATGAGAGCTGAATTATACTACACAAGTTCTGAGAGTTTGCAAACAGATGACCTGCTATAGTTTTGCTGCTATTAAATGTGGTACCCAATCAAAGTTTGCGTTACAATTTAAAATGAACGCAGCATAACTAAGTGATATCCTCTTGAGACCCTTACTTGACCTTATACTTGATTCTACTGAACTTAGACCTATTGTCCTTGTTCATGGACACTTTTTTGTGCCATCTAGTGGTAGTAAGAGCACAATACATTAATCCATGTAAAAACAAGATGGCAGACATCTCTCTCAAAACCTGATCACACTTTATGGTTCAGACTTGTTTATTTATGATTAATATTGTTTATATATATTATAGTTTGATATTTCATACAGGGCGGCACAGTGGTGTGGTGGTTAGCACACTCGCCTCACAGCAAGAGGGTTGCCGGTTCAATCCCGGGCGTGGGAGCCCTTCTACAGTTTGCATGTTCTCCCTGTGTCAGCGTGGGTTCTCCGGCTTCCTCCCACAGTCCAAAGACATGCAGATTGGGGACTAGGTTAATTGATAACTCTAAATTGCCCGTAGGTGTGAATGTGAGTGTGAATGGTTGTTTGGCTCTATGTGTCAGCCCTGCGACCTGTCCAGGGTGTACCCTGCCTCTTGCCCGATGTCAGCTGGGATAGGCTCCAGCCCCCCTGCGACCCTCAAGAGGATGAAGCAGTTAGAAGATGAATGAATGAATGAATGAATGAAGATATTTCATACAAATTTAACCAATTTTAGCAACAGTAACAAGTTAAGACGCTGTTCATTAGAAAGTACTCGTGTGAGGACATTGGGACTTAATTATTGTTGACAATATTTGTTTTTATTTATACTTATTGGGTCCTACTGATCCCATATAGCTAGGGCAAATTAAAAATGCATACCAAACACAAGTTCAGGTCTCAGGAGGATATACAAATGGTAAATTTGTTGGTGAAATATCTATACGTTTTTCGTATTTTTCCAGTTCTCAGTGAAATCAGTCAATCAATCTTTCTTTACAGAGTACTTTTCATACAATAAAATGTAGCACAAAGTGCTTCTCATAAATGAAAGCAGAGCCCCTCCATCCCCAACAGAACCCCTCACCTCCCTCACCCCCATCCTGATGTGATTAAAAAAAAGAAGGAAAACAGAAAGAGAAAAATAAATAAGAAGAGGAAAAATATAAATTACATGCTATTTAGAAGTATACAAGATTTGTGTTGTTAATTATTGTCATTGTTAAATTAAATAATATCTCTGTCACAGATTGCAGTGAACAATGCTGTGCAAAAGGATGGTATAAAGGTTATCTTCAGATCATGTCTACTGACTGGATGTTTCTTCACTGTTTTGGTGGCATGGTAAGCTGAAATTTCCAAAATCTCTACAAATTGTTTTTTTAAGTGAGATGGACAACATATTTAACATCTGTCACACTGTCACTAACTGCACTCCCTGAAGAAATGTTATCATATTGTTGTAAAAATGAAAGAGTGATTCCAGAGAGAAGCAGACAGAGGGGTCTACAGTCTGCGTTTGAAGGATATATCCAGGATGTCAAACTGACTCAGCAGCAACAACAGGTTCAAAAGACAAAGTTAGTTAGAAGCTAAAGCCGAACTATAGGCTACAGATCACAGTGTAAAAGTGAACCACCACATCACTGCTGATCGCCACAGAAGACAATGAATATAAAGGGAAACTTTGCTGATATTGAACCAGCTGTGTGGCATCACAGTGTGTGCAGATGAACAGTGTTTGGCTTCAGCACGTGCTGCTGCCAGTACCCCGACCTCTGCTGCCGAACGGGCAGGGATCTCTGGGGGAAGTCAAACAACATTCATCTGCACACACTGCGATGACACTGGTTGAATATCAGCAAAGTTTCCCTGCTTCTCTTCACTGGTTCCTGTACAAAAGCAGCATGTATATACATTCAGTAGGCTATATCTTCAGTAGCTAGCTAGCTAACCCTACACTTTTCAGGGTTTGATTTTGGTTTTGGAACAGGGAATAAACATATATCTTTTTCCAACCTCTCCAGGTAATGAGTATCATTAATACACGACATGCCCCAGGCACAACATTTAGCTCCAAATCCACAAAACCAGCCTGAAAATGAAGGAAATCTGTAACGATTGCATTAGAGTCAATGGAGCACAGCTGTGTTGTTGTTGGACCACTGTCTGAACTGGCCTGATGCTACGTTATGATTGGCCAATCTGCATCTGGGGCAGGACTTAGCAAAGGTTAAATTTAATGCTGCAGAATTAATGCCCAGTCACTAATGTGAAAAAACTGATGTACATGTGTTGTTATGGATGTTACTGTAGCACATCTTCTGTTTTCTTCCTTTTTCTGAGGTTTTCATTGAACCTCGGCCTATACTCCCTGCACTTGAACATGGGAACCTTTGGCTTGAGCATCTTCTTGACACAGGTGTTGTTTGGTGTTAGCGAAATACCAGCAAATTTACTTGCCGTGTGGCTGCTGGAGGTTTTTGGGAGAAGAAAATTAATTATATCAACACTTACGGCAGGAGCACTCTCTGCTGCAGTTATCCTAGCTGTTCCTCAAGGTAAACCACTTGGTTTGGTTAGCAACATGACAATTTATTATTTATGTCCTGGTTTTGTCAAGTTTAATGTTGTCTTGTCTTTTTTTTATGTTTCTAGAATATGCCATTGTTGTTACAACTTTAGTTGTCTCAGCTCGTTTTTTCCTGATCTGGTCTTGTACTATATGCAGTATCCTTATGCAGGAGTTGTTTCCGACATCTGTCAGGTAGGTGCCTGTCCTGAAGGATTATTAATGTGCACCTCCTCCTGTACTGCCTTAATATGCATCAAAACATTGTTTTCTAGTTGGAGCCGCGCCTCGTTTTCAACTGTATGGTTTGACTAAAATGAACAGTGACAGCAATATAGTCCACGATAATCCGTGTACCCTTCGTTCTTTTGTTTTTCTCTTTCAAAACCAAATCAGAAAAACAGAAAAGCAATCTCGTTTTTCTGTTTATTCCTGATTCACGATGACCAGCGCTGCGTAGTTGTCCCTCCATTGTGACATTAGAAAGTGTCACATTTATCTTACAAGTGTACTCTTCTTCAACATTTTGTTTACTTCCTGGATTTTTCTCGCATGGAAATTCTGACCAATCAAGAGCAGCTGTCTCGCACAAGGCATTTTATCTGGTCCGCTTGTAAATGCTGCCATGACAACACGAACTAACTCTAGGCAATTATACAACTTTGTTACAAAATTAGTCCCTGATTCAGACCAAAGCAAGACAACTCTAGGTCTGAAAGCACCTTTACTCAGAGTTAATAATGTGTTATTTAACCAGCATGTGGATGTGTTTTAACTGTTTTAACACCTCCTTTTCAGACAAACAGTCACAGCCTTGGGAAACATGTCAGCAAGAGGAGGGGCAGCAGTGGCTCCACTGCTCAACATGTTGGCTGTGTTCCACTGGGTCTTACCCATTGCCATCTTTAGTAGCCTTATACTGGCCAGTGCAGCTCTGTGCTTTTTGCTTCCCGAGACCAGGAGAAAAGAGCTTCCGGAGTCGGCCGCTGATTCCAAAAACAACAGGTGACTATGGCTAATACGTTATAACTTCATCATTAAAATATAAAGGGTTGATATCACTTACATTTCTTCGTTTCATCCTGGATAACAATCCGTCATGCCTCTGTTTCTGTCCTTTGCCTTTCAGAGATGTTACCGCCACAACAACAGCAGGTCACAAACAGACAGAAACCCGGCTGTAGGCATGTCTATGCTTATTCTTTAAAACAAACATACCACTCATCACTTAGTTGGAACCTCCCATGGGGTCTCAGTATAGCTCACAAGATAATTAAGAAAAAAGAATCTGATTTTGCATGGTGACTGTAACAAACATGCAGTTCAATGCTTCTTTCCTTTAATTTTACTGCTTCTATGTCCTCTGGCTATGGTTTTAATATGAGTCTGTGAAGGTTAGTTAGTTAGTTATTTAGTTATTTAGTAGCAGTTTATTTTGAAGATTTAAGTAGAAAATAAACAAAATAATCAAACAGTAGCCTAGCAGACAGACATAAAAACAGGTTACCAAAACCACAGGTTATCTTCTCTATATACTTCTTTTTTAACTGGTTTAGGTTTGGACATTTCTTTAGCTCCACATTCAAAGGGTTCCATAGTTTAACTCCACAGGTAGAAATACAAAATCCTTTCCTTGTCATTACACACAGACAAAGTCTTGAAATTTAACGCTACCCTTAAGTCATAAAGTCATCCCCTTGCCTTTCAATGAATAATTTTTGAACATTTCCTGGTAGTAAATTGTTTTTTTGCTTTAAATATTATTTGTGCTGTCTTTAATTCCACAAGATTTTTAAATTTTAAGAGTTTTGACTGTAAGAATAATGAGCTGTATGACCCCTATATCTTGCACCATGAATGATCTGAAATGCTTTCTCTTGCAAAATAAGTAATGGATGAACTGCACCTCTGTAGCTGTTGCCCCAAACCTCTGCACAGTCATTTGGATATGGAAGAACGTGTCAACAGTAAAGAATGTGGAGTGACTTGTGATCCAGGACCTGCTTTGCTTTATTTAATTCTGCGATACTTTTTGATACTTTGGTTTGTACATGCTTAATATGGAATTTCCAACAGATTTGGTCGTTTATTATCACCCCAGGGAATTTGATTTCATCTATTCTTTCAATATCAAACCCATCCAAATGAGTCTTGTTTTTTTCAGGTTTTATGATAATTTATTTCTATCAAACCATACTTTGAATTAAATCAATTCTACCACACCTTAACATGCACTTATTTTTATATATTTTTACTCCCTTTTTGTTTTGTAATAATGTATGTGAAATAAATAAAAATGAGAAACTAAATACTTGGTGCAGTTTGGATTGTCTGTACTGCAGAGGTGTTCCATTTTCTCAGTAACACATCTGTAAGGTTAAACTGCTCAGATTTATAACTTGAAGTTTTAGTTGTTCTTATGGAGAAGTATTGAATGACCCTCAGCCATCTTAAATCATGTCCAATCAGTCTTTTTTCAGCATTGGCAGTATAAAAACAAAATCGGGGAGTGCAGCAAAATGCTGCCTGCCTACTTTTGTTTAAAGAATGTGCCTTTTTCAGGGCAATGGGGGGCGTGAGCAAGTAACAAAACGTGTAATCTCTCAAGACAGATTCTGCAATTTACATTGTAGAATCTGTTGGCAGCCTTGTGTGAAAGACGACTAGAGAGGGAGGGAGGGCGTGGCTTTGAGTTTGAACAGTGCTGCGCTTTAGCCAATCACAATGGAGGGGGCGTGGCCGAGACGTGCAGGTGTCCTGTGTATCTACAGAAATAGCAAGCTCTGCGTCCATAGCGACCGCTCCACCCAAAACGCCGTCTCGTCATTTTTTTTTTCCAGCGGATGTCTGAGTTACAACCAGTCTCGCCACCAGACAATCAGAGATCTCCGTCTTCCGATAGTCTGGGGACACTCCTTTCTAAAGCATGTTTAACACACCGGCGAAAACCAATAGTATGTCTCTGCAGACCCGGAGACTGCAGATTCAGACCCACAGTTCTGTACCCGCAGTTCTAGACCCCTTGTTTTTCGTCCCCTACTGGACGGCTGTATAACTGCAACTAAATCAGCATCTCACCCAAACACCACTGTTTGAAAGAAGTTGGACTTTTAATGCTTTACTACAATTTACAGTTTTAAAATTTTATTACACCCGAATAAAAATACCAAGATTTAATTGTTGATTTATGCCTGGGTGCTGTTCTGCATCATTATTGTTTGCTGGTTGTTCTGTATGGTTTGATCCAACTATTTTAGTTCTTTATTTCTTAATATTCATCAGACTGCTCTGACTAGCCCCCCAAAAACTTGCACTGCATTGATCAAACCCGCTACAACATATAATAGGAAGTGTCTGGTCTTGGGTGTCCAGTGCTCACTTTTGTTGTGGGAATTTGAAACAAAGGCTGTGAAATACTGAAATGGTTTGAAATGTTTTATTGTGTGCAGTGGTTACATCACACATCAGGGAGATCTGCAGAGAAAAAAAAGAAATCAAACATATCACAAAATTGAAAACAGAAACTCTTAAAAAAATTAAGTACCTATCACAGTCTACACTGAAATACTGAAGATTCTGGAGCATAGCAAATACATTATTATATCAACATATTAACAATAGTGCCCCTTCCTCATCTGCCTTTCGATCCTCCACAAAACTCCTCCACTTCACTGTGGTTTCCTCTTTCTGGATTGTTATGCGCACCTTAAAAAGAGAGTCCATAATTAGTCAAAGTTAAGATTTTTCAACCGTTTTACACACATAAACAAGGCCAAAACTTAATAATAGACAAAAATACATTTCTGATCATCTGCGCCGGATGAACTTAATTTCTATCCACAAAATCTCTAAATATATGCTATTGAGTAATATCAATGTAGTGATATAAACACACGTGATATATAATATTATGAATAATTTTAAACTAAATGTGTGTGTGTGTGTGTGTGTGTGTGCTTTTGCTTGCACCTCTTGCAAACAACTCCATTCTTGCTTGAAAAGAAAAAATATCGCTGAGTTTCACCGGTGGCGTTCGCTCGTCTATTTGTATGTACTCCGACAGCCACTCCACCTTAAACGACACGTGTTTTTTCCTAAGATTTCTAGAGGATGAAGCGTCACAGCCCACACATTTAGCCATAGCTACAATGCTATGGCTAACGGCTAACAACAAATAAGACAGCAGTGAATACCCAACATAATGCCATTGATTGGCTGTCAAGCTAAACAACCGTTGCAGATATTGGCTTGGCAGTTCACTGTCATCTGTCACTCATTGCACAGACAAACGTCCACAGTGGACCTACGTATTTACTGTTCAAGTCACAAGACAGCGCATATGAGAAAAAAAAAAAATTAAACCAGTAAAAACTGGTCGGGGATATTTGAGCAAAGAGGAGGGGAGCAGTGTGCAATTGCGCAGTAAAACAGCTTAGAGGAAACAGTGACCACCAGTGGGTCGCATGTGCGGCGTCATCAACAGCTCCTCCCACAAGTCATCAACAGCCCCTCCCACAAGTCATCAACAGCCCCTCCCATTGCGGAAGGCTGCCTCGTTCTGTTTAAACTAAACGGGTTCCCCCAATATGTCTACACTACGAGGCAGAAAATTGAGTATCTTGGATCAACTCGCCAATCCGGCGCTGTGTGTGTAAACGCTCGCAGCTTGCTGGCAAAACGGCCCAACATTCACGGAAAATCTGGCAGTGTAAAAGGGGCTTCAGATTGAGGCTGGTCTGTGGCCACCACATGTAAAACCATTACCTTTTTGGGAGTTGTCTTGCTTTCACCTCTCCATTGCACCTGTTGTCACTTTCATTTGCACCAAAGCAGGTGAAACTGATTCACAATCATTTGTGCTTCCTTAATGGACACATTGATATCCCTGACGTTTAACTGACTTGGTGTGACCATTAAGTGTCCCCTTCATTTTTTTGAGCAGCACATGTTTTTTTTAAGTGCACCATATCATTCAGTTTTTGTTGTGTTCTAAAGTCCAGTTTTATTTTTATTTCAGTTACCTAAAATGTTTTTTTTCCCACTCTGTGTTTTAGTTTTTGGTGCACACTTAAAATGACATTCCCTCACTGAAAGCCCTGACTGTAAAAACCTTTTACACTACTGAATCAACTATTGTCAACAAGTGTTGTCCTGAACTGAACTTAGTTTTACAAACATTTTACATTTTATTCTGAAGATGTTATCTTTTCTACACATAAAACCAACCGACTAAACACGAGTATAAACTGCAACAACCTACAAAGGTCAGTCTGTTCAAACACAGGATACTGTTGTTGGAGAGCACGGTATCATCAGGTCTCACCACACTGCCACTCACTGATGTTTTTTGCAATCTTTACAACACATCGCTGTTGTTTAAAGCATTGTAACTCAAGCTATGACTACTTTTTATAATCATTGTTCCAATCAGGATATTTCAGCTTTCATGGCTCTGTGAAAACCTTTGAACTATTTAATTGCTGAAAAGAATACGAAATGAACAGTTTTTATGCTCATAAGAATTCAGTGTCTTTGGAAATGTTTTCAAATCAAAGGTTAATGCTTAGGTTTATTTTACCAGATATGTTGCACCCAGCACACTGCAGATTTAAATTAGAAGCATCAGAATTGAGACATGAGACATGTTACAATTTAAACATGTGATGGAAACAATTTCAAAGGAACATCCATGCTCCCAAATCACTGGTCTCTTAAATTGGACATTTCATGAATTTGCTTGCAAGGAGTCAAAGTCATTGAGTTCAAAGCCTGGAATTAAGTTCAGATGCAGACAAGAGGACATATGATAAGTGACATATTCCTCATAATGCACCATCTCCAGTGAATAATAAAGCTTTAGTGCACACTGCGTGTACATCACATTTTCCAAGGTATAATTTAAGGTTAAACATTAATGGATATTGTTTAAACTCTGCTGCAGCCTTTTTAAATAAACACAGAGTGAAGTAACTGATATCAACATGGCCGATTTTGGAGAAATCCTGAGGAACATTGGAGAATTTGGATTATTCCAGCAGCTCACTCTGATGGCACTTTGCGTACCAAATTTCATTCAGTCTTAGCGAGCAGCATATTTATCTTGTCAGATCCAGAGCGACACTGTAACACAGACTGGATCCTGCAGACTGACTCTAACCTGACCACAGAGGAGCAGCTGAATCTGACTCTGCCCCAGATGGAGGATGGGACCTTCAACAGGTGTTTCATGTTTGTCCCTGTGGACCTGGGACATTGGTGCCATCAGGGAGTATGGACTCAGTGAGACCACAGGGTGCCAGAATGGATGGGTGTACCTCAACAAGATGTATGAGGCCACCATAGTCACTGATGTATGTTATGAGCGTCGACCGGCGGACTTTTTTTTTTTTTCAGTTAATAAATAAATAACATTTTTACATCTGTTCCACAGTTTGATCTCATCTGTGACAGAGCTAACTTGGTGCAAGTCACTCAAATCATGTTCATGGCCGGTATTCTTGTTGGTTCCATCGTGTTTGGACCTTTTGCTGAATCATACGTATTTTTCATGTAGCAAAATATTTTTGATTTATAGCTGAAGATAAAGAAATAATACACAACCCCACACACAGCTCCAATGAATACATATTCAGTTTTAAAATTTTGCAGATAAGATACAACTTATACAAACATGTAACTTAACTGCTGCCAACAAACTAAATACTAGCAAGGTGTCTGCATGTTTTGAAGTGTTTTACTTCCGTGTGTTGACTCTAACAGAAGCTGTATTTTTGTCTACAGTGTATCACTTGGTTAATCTCTTTCTGTTGCAGGTTTGGTCAGAAACGGGCAACTCAAATTTCAGAAGTCATGGCGTTCATATTTACTATAACAACAGCGCTTTGCCCCAATGTCTACTTATACTTGGCATCCCAGTTCTTGCTGGCGATTGGACGTGGAGGCTATCAAGTCAACTATATTATACTAAGTATGTACCATGTACAGGTATAGATATTTATCACATGTGCCACTAATTTTAGATCAGATCATTTCAGGATTTGGAGCTAAATGCTGTGCCTGGGGCATGCCGTGTATTAATGATACTCGTTATCTGGAGAGGTTGGAAAAAGATACACGTTTCTTCCCTGCTCCAAAACCAGAATCAAACCCTGAAAAGTGTAGGGTTAGCTAGCTAGCTACTGAAGATATAGCCTACTGAATGTATACACATGCTGCTTTTGCTTTTTAATGATTATAACAGTGAATAAAGACCAACCCTGCTGTACAGGAACCAGTGAAGGGAAGCAGGGAAACTTTGCTGATATTGAACCAGCTGTGTGTCATCACAGTGTGTGCAGATGAATGCTGTTTGACTTCCCATGGAGAGCCCTGCCCGTTCTGGGGCAGAGGTCTGGGTGCTGGCAGTGGCACGGGGACGAAGCCAAACACCGATGCACCGCTTCAAAATAATGTTCATATAATGTTCATGTTTTGAGCCACAACAGAGGTCAAAATGTGGCCTGCCTCAGATGGTAACGCTAGTAGTTTTGTAGCCTAACCATCTTCCAGGAAACATGCGGCCACTACCAACCTGTTAAAAGGAGTGAGGAGTCAGTAGTCAATGATGGTAAAGCACCATCTATAAAGCATTTTTTTCCAACAACTGTGAATCACAGCAACCACAAGAAATCCTTGAGTTACATGTTCATACAAAATATTAGGCTGGTTCGTCTAGTAGTTTGCAAAATTAGCTATGGACAGACAGATACACAAAAGACGAAAGGCATGATCCCTCTAGGCTTATGTCTGGCGTAGATAATTATAATGACATTGTTTTGTTAAAGAGTGTCAGCCTCCGCCTCTGTATGGTTAAAAGATTCTTTCAAAATTTGTTATTCAAACCAAATATGGAAATTTCTGTGTGTGTAATTTTCCACTCTTCTCCTTTCAGACAAACAGCCACAGCTTTCGAAGCCATGTTAAGCAGAGTAGGTGGATTACTGACTCCACTGCTCAACATTTTGGCCATGTATCACTGGGTCATACCCACAGCAGTCTTCGGCAGCCTAACGCTGGTCAGTGGAGCACTTGAGCTTCCTGCTTCCTGAGACCAGGAGAAAAGAGCTTCCTGAGTCGGGTCCATGTCATTGGTTCGACATCCCATTAGTCCGACTGTCCGCGGTGCTGAACGACTCGCGGCGGGCATATGGTGCGCCGCGACCGGCTTGAGGTGAAGCAGGCTCACAGCTTATGTGTTTGTCACTTTCTTTTTCATTTTAACCCACACCATGATCTTTTCCTGACCCTAACCAAGTGGTTTTTGTGCCTAAACCTAACAAGACCTTAACCACAGGTCTTCATGATAATTTCGGAACGGACTTCGGAACAATGAGTTTAATATGGTCGGAACAATGGGATGTCGAACCAATGGGCAGTTCCGCCTGAGTCAGCCGATGAGGCGGAGACAGTTTTAGACAGTGAGATTTTATATTCTGAGTGTACACTTTACACATAGACATGATGGAATTAAACATTTTGAGCATTAAAAATGACTCTACTGTATATATGTATATATACATTTCTGTGGTTGCGTTTGCAAAAATTATATAAAAACTAACTATAAAAAATGCTGCGAATAACAGCCAACTACATGCATTCTCAAATAATATTACATCTAAGCTTCAATGTTAAGTGTGTAAGATTGAGAGGGCTTTAGTGCCATCTAGTGGTGAGGATTGCAGACTGCAACCAGCTTAAACTTCTCCTGGTTAGAATTCCTTCAGCGTTCAGGTCTCCTACTCTTCAAAACAAACAGACCAGGTGATTTAAACAGGTAAAATCAGTGTTTCTCCGACATCCTCCTCCCGGAAGTGCTTCTAAAGCCAATGTCTTGTTTGTCTGTTCTGGGCTACTGCAGAAACATGGCGGTGCAACATGGCAATCTCTGTAGAGGAGGACTCACTCTCTATTTAAATATAAACGGCTCAGTCTCAGGTAACGAAAACACAATGATTCTTATTTTCAGGTGATTATACGTTTAATATATCCCCCTAAATGCTACACACTGGAGCCTTAAAGGAATATTTTACCTCACTGAGTGTTACGTTGAATTTATGAAGAAAACTTTCTTTTTCCCACATGCCTTCATGGTGGATGAAGAATTCAAAAAAAGGTGAACATTCTTCATCAATTGGGGCCACGTTAAACAATAGTAAAACTATATCAAAACATCTGTTTGCAAACTCTTGCACAACTCGTACAGTATAATTAAAATCTCATTTTTCCAGTTTATTGCTCAGTACTTCCCAAACAGATGCATCTATGCTAAAACATTACAATGAAAAACACTTCTGCCAACAGGGTTTGGATTATACTTATATATATATATAAGAATATTTTTCTTCTTTGGATTCTCCGTTCACTGTGGAGGCATATGAAAAAAAGTTATGTTTATGAATTCAGGGTAAACTGTGCTGAGTAATTGTTATGCAGCTGGTCATTTTGCAGGTGAAGTGTTCTTTTTAAGCCATTAGTAGAAAGGTGAAGATATATCTTGCCAAGTTGCCAGTGTCTTCTTGAGGATGAGTCTTCAAATATTTAAAACCATTTTACAGAGATTAAGATGTACAAATACTCGGATTTTTTCTCACAAATTTGGCATATAACAAGTGATAAATGATTGATTAAACAGGGACAGAAAACTGTGAAAATGTTTAATTGAATGGGAACTTTAACTTTGAAATAAAATCACACCCACATCATAAAATGCATTGATTTCACAGCTGTAATACAAAGACACATCAACACTCACTTGAAATTACATTTACGTTACAGATCGTGTTGCAGCAAGACATGAAAGCAATATTAGTTTTTTTAATTGATTAAATATAAAGTGGTTCTCATATCCATGCACCTCAAGAAGATATATTTTTATATTCCAACTTCATGTGATACGTCCAGAGTCTGCTCAGTAGTGATCACTGCTGTATCGAGTTCCCGCTCAAGCACCCATCCAGCCAATTGAGAGCAGCAGCATTGATCATGAGTACACCGATTGGCACACACAGATGACAGTCATGACCTCATTTTTATAGTGTTCAATGACTAAGAAAACATACAACAGCATCCAACTCCATTGGAATGAACAGGCGTCATCTTGGTGTTCCGTATCTCATGATTATTAAAATCTATGGTCCCGACCCCCACTGGAGGTCACCAAAGCTACACGGGGGGTTGGAAGGGCTTCTTGATTTTAAGGGGTGACAGAAAACAGTTCAGATTATTATTCAAGATATAAACTCACAGGATGAGGGCACAGTGAAGACCTGAACACAAATATTCACAGAGACTTCACTCTGCTAAACAGCCTCATCCTGCATTAGAAATGTACGCCGTTAAAGCACCAAAAAACCTAATAGAACAATGGTAAAGCATCAGGGCATGAAAACAGTGAATTTGTTTTTTAAAAAAGAAGCCCATTATGTATGTATGATTGATAAAAAATGATAATAAAAAAGACAATACAGAGAATCATATACACACGTACTAAAAGTAACAAGAATAATCATCACTGATGCAAGACTCAGGAAACAGTCTGATCAAAATTAATTTGAATCGCTGTTTTACACACATTGCATTCAATGTTTGGGTTAATTGTTAAGTCTATCCGATGTTCTGTACTGTTACCGTTATACATTGAATATAAAATGAAATATCCATAAAATATTACACTTAAGGTCTTTACACACTGAGTCCGGATTGTTTGTTGGGTTTTTTTCGGTCCATATTGTCACAACTCTAAAAATGAATATGATCTCACATTGTCCTCCTGCATTTGTTGATGACGTTCTGGGACAGCGTGTCAAATTACGCCTGTTAATGCATTGCGTCTTTTCAAAATACACATTCGTTTTCACAGGAAATGTACAGTTCCTGCTCGTTAGATGCATACAGTCTTTTGCAAAATAAACTTATGTTGGTAAACCACCTCGTATTTAAGTTTTTTTCCCTTGTGCAACAAAAACATGGTTTTGTTCTGTGTTTGTACGGAAAGTGAACGTTGGCCTCCTTGGTGAAAGACCAGGGTTTGTTGGACCCATCCACCACCCTTTCCGCATGCCCTATAGGAACTATTCAGCTCGTGTTACTGGCAGCATTTTAAACTGATGTCGCGAGAACAATCTCACTCCGAAGTTGGCAAAATCCGGCACTTGGGCAGAGACTTGCGCCATCAAAAACCAAGACAAAAAAGGCATCCTTTACAATGACATGATACGCATTCAGTTGCCATTATAGTTTAAAAGCACCTGGCAGCGTCAGTGGGGAAAGCGCAGCAGGACAAGAACAAAAGTTAAGGCGCCGAAAGTCCAGCTGGGGTGGGTGGGAGTTGTGGTGGATGGGTCCAGCTCTCACCCGAGAGAGTGGTGCTCACATCCCGTAAGATTCTAAAACCAAAACCTGTTCTTTTTTCCTAAACCTAACCGCGTGTTTTTGTTGCCTAAACCCAACCATGTGTGTTTGTTGTTGAAGAAAAAAAAAATCTAGCATTGTAACAACGTAGTGTGTTTATTTTAAAAGATACTGTAAGTTAACTTTCTGTGAAAACAGAAGTGTATCTTGAAAGGAGAGAACTTGACACAGCATCCCAGAACATCCGCAACCTTGCACATTGCATGTGGACGTGGAAAATCCATGACCAAAATGTCAATATGTGACATGGTTGGAGGGAGAATGTGTTGATGTCATCCAGTGGCACATCATAGTGCAATGACGGGTGCCGTCTGGTCATATAATTAATTGATGCTGCCCATTCACATATACAGCTGCAACAGGTGCCACCCGGCCGAACGGCAGTGTATCATAATAGCGTGAGCGATGGCTTTTAGCGTCAGAAATCACTGACAAAATGGCGGTATTCAACGACTTTGGAATGAGAACGGGCTGGTCAATCACGTTTACACACTTTCATCTGTCACTACAGTTTTCTGAACAGGTTCACTTTTCTGCATTTATTCCCATTTTGAGAGATGTTTCACCATGAGGCACTGGACAAGAGAGGGTCACACGGTGCAAGGTTTTTGTGCCTAACAATTTTGCATGGTTGACAAATTTAAAAAAAAAAAAAAAAACTGCAACAAAAAAAAAAACAGACTCACTGTGCAAAAGCCTTCAATCAGGGGCCATCAGTTTCCTCAATGATAGAAAAAGGGTTCCTCAAGAAAAAGGTTGCGAATACAGTCCTGCTTTTACCCGAGCAAATCATTCATCCAGCTGCTGCTTGTGACATCACTTCCTGCTGCTTGTTGAGTGCTGTTGTTGTCAGACACAAGAAGACTGTCCACAAATAAATTGACATCACTTGGCTCAGACACTGGCGGCAACTGTAGCTCTGATGCAAAGATGTCGTCAGCGAAAAGATCTGCCTGAGCTGGTGGAGCAGTGGAGGATGCGTCTGAACCAAGTAAATCATTCATTGAGTTAGACGTGGCAGATGTGGATGGCGTCACCGTAAACACATCACTTACTCCAAAGATGTCATCGGGAAAGGCAGACAGTTGGGTTGAGGAAGCATCAAATCCTCCTTGATAAGGAACAGCAGGTGACTGAGTGAACATAATGTTGTTTGAGCCAAAAATATCAAAGTCTGCATCCTGCTCTGTTGTCTGGCTGTTTGAGGTTTGATCCTCATCTTGGTTCATGATCGCTGAATCAGGGACAATTAGCGGATCTGTTGGGCCAAGCATTGTGTCATTCTTAGCCGACGTTGGTGACGAGTCAAGCAGGCTAAAAGTATCAGTGGGAGCAGTTTCGGACAAAGCTGAGGTCTGATCCATATCTTGGTTCATGGTTGTTGAAACAGGGACAGTTAGCGGATCTGTCAGGCTAAGCATAGTGTCATTCTTAGCTGACATTGGTGACGAGTCAAGCAGGCTAAAAGTATCAGTGGGAGCAGCTTCAGACAAAGCTGAGGTCTGTTCCATATCTTGGTTCATGGTTGTTGAAACAGGGACAGTTAGCGGATCTGTCAGGCTAAGCATAGTGTCATTCTTAGCGGACGTTGGTGGAGAGTCAAGTAGGCTGAAAGCATCAGTGGGAGTAGCTTCAGACAAAGCTGAGGTTTGATCCTTATCTTGGTTCATGGTCGCTGAATCAGAGACAGTTAGCTGATCTGTCGGCCCATGTATTGTGTCATTCTTAGCTGACGTTGGTGGAGAGTCAAGTAGGTTGAAAGCATCAGTGGGAGCTGCTTTGGACAAAACTGAGGTTTGATCCTCATCTTGGTTCAAGGTCGCTGAATCAGGGACAATTAGCTGATCTGTCAGGCCATGTATTGCGTCATTCTTAGTTGACATTGGTGGAGAGTCATGCAGGCTGAAAGTGTCAGTGAAAGCAGCTTCGGACAAGGCTGTGCCACTCAAAGAAGATGCATCAGTGGGGGTGTCCACAGAAACCTCCGGATCAAAAAGACGAGAGGAATTTTCATGGTTAAGATCAAGAAGCGCTCCACCACACAGGTCTCTCCCTTCTACGTCTGCATCACACAGTTCATCTGGCTTTTGAGCAGATTCATCGGTATTCATCTGAACGTCCGATGAGGCAACAGGGGCTAAAATATCATTATTAAATTGAGCACTCAAAACTTCATCACCACTTTTCTCAGTTGTTAACTGACTGATCGACTCCTTGGATGCTTGGCTCACTGATTGCACAGTAATGGGAAGATCTTTAGACTCAGCTTTTTCAGGATCAGTTACAGAAAGGCCATTGCTTCTGAAGTTTGATTCTTGATCATGCGTTTGTTCAGGAGCTGTTCGGTCATCTGTTGTTTCGCGTGTTGTAGACTTGAACAGCTCTGGGGATTTGCTCATAGCCTGATTTTTGGGTTCAGCATCATTTGACTTTTCCTTTAGATGCTCCCCACCTTCTTGATCCTGAGACAGTACTTGAAAGTCCTTTTGCATCTCTTTTGTGACGGCCTCCTTAACCTCCTCTTTTTCATCATCACGTGTTTTGTCCTTTCTACCATCTTGCGCAGTTGATTTTGTGGCATCCTCAGCCTTCTCCGAGGATGACTGAAACAGTCTTCCCAAGAGTCCCCCACCAGGTTTGAAATCAGGCTTCTTGGCATCTTTTGCCTCATCCTTTTTGTCATTTCCACCTGAAGTGAAGAGCTTTGACAAAGGACTCTTCCCTTTGGACCAGGATCCCAGTTTGACCTTTGTCTTTTCAGCCTGTTTCGCAGAACCCCTCAGAGAATTTGCTCTTGCAACAGGCTTCTTCTGTCTGCTCCCATTTTCTTGATCATTGGCTGAGTCAGCTTTCTCAAGTAGATTTGTATCCCTCTCAAGAACAGCCTCTTCTTTGGTAGTACGTTCAGCAGAACTCTGAGGAGCTTGTGGATCTTCTGATTCAAATGGGTTGACAGAGTTACCTGGGATTACTTGGGATATCTCAGATGCCACTTGGTGTTTCTCAACTACTTGAGAAGAATTAAAAGTTTCAGTGAATCTATGAGTATCAAGTGAAGCCTTCACCTTGTCTACATCTCCATGGGGAACTGTTACATCAGTCTGTCGGATCTCTTGACTGCTCTCATCTTTAACTTCTAGCTCTTGGTTGCTGCTTGTTTCTCCATGGCCTTTAGATTCAGGGATTTCAAGGCACACCTCATTTTCGCTCTGTTCTTTGCTGAACTCAATTGACAAGTTATTTTTGTCACTGACGCCTTCTATATTCCTGGATTTATTCACTTTGTCGTTTTCAGTTTGATCTGTAAGCTGTGTGCTCTGCTCTTCACTTTTGGCTCCAGTGTCTAGGTGAGAGGTCAGGTCATACTGAGCGACATCAACACTTGGAGAGAACCGTACAGACTTCCTAACTTTATTTGGATAAGAGTCCAGCCTGTTAAATGTTGGCTTGTGGTTTGTTTTTGAGGTGGGTGCCACAATTTTCTCTTCGGTTATCCGTTTTGTGACAGTCACACCCTTTTCCATTGAGGGCGAAGAAAAGTTAAGCACTGTTGGGAAGATGCTGTCTTTGGTTGGATCACTCCTGCGTTTTGCTTGCTCTGACGACAGCCTCTCAACTGAATGAGATCGTTCCTTGATCCCTGAAACGAAGGAGCTCGACAACGTCTTCACTTTACCTTTCATTTCTCCACTGTAGTTCATCTTTAATTGGCTGTCACTTTTGTGATGCTCTAAAGATGCTTTACCAATGTCAGATATCTTATTTCTCACATACGTTTGCTGTGATTGATTAACCCCTGGACTCTTCCTCTCTGGTGGCCAGCTCCTTTTCAGTTTGCTCTTCACATCAGCACCACTATATCCCAGCTCTTTTACGTTAGACTTTGTGATGTTCACACCAGTAGAGGACTCTCTGGAGCCATCAGACATGCTCAAGTTGCTTTTTGTAATTTTGGCTGTGGGTGCAGCTTCTGGTTCATCTATGCCTTTGTCTTTTTTAAGCCAGAGGTCTTTATGTTGCTTGTGCCCAAAACCCTCATCGTAATTTCCTGTTCTTTTAAAAAGCTGCTGGTAGTGGTGAATGCAGTAGAACTCTCCATACAGAGATGAATAGTTGTGGATGCTGCAATAAAGTGAGAAATCATTTGTACTATAAAACAAAATTCAAAATCAGATATTGTTTAATTTGTATTGATTTATTCCTGCTGGATCAACTGTTGTGAATGATTTCAGTGTATTGGAGATTTGCAATTATCATGGTTTAATTTCCAAAATCCTCTGTGATAATATTTTTGCACATTGATATTAGAATACTTTGTTTGCAATCACATGACTATAAAGATGCGCAAAATTGAGATGAAGGGAAGGAAGTGATAAATCCTTATACTGTGTCAATTGTAAATAGAGGGAAGTGACTGCATCAAATGGTTAGATGAACCATCAGGCAGCAGGTATTGTCAGGATATTGAAACTCATGTTGGATGTGATTCATACAAAATGAGGAAAAGTTTTTTTTCCCCGCAACTTGACCGAATTGCTTTAGACATGACCTCATCCTCCAGACCTTCTAATGTTACTGATGCCACACAGCGAGCTGATAAAAGTAAAGAAGACTCTAATGGACTGTAACTATTTTGTGTGTGGTTCGGTCAACGGCTGAAACGATTGCAGTCTTGTTTTTGGCTGGGTGAGTAATGACAAACAGTGTAACTGTCTTTTATATTTGAAATTGACCCATGCTCTGTTCTGTTCCCGGGGGTCTTTGCTGCTGCTTACGCTTTCCATGTAGGCGCATGGAAGGGCAAGGAGGTTTGCGCTCTCTGCCTTTGGCTTTCTGTGTAGGCCTAGAAGAGGCAGAGAGTCCCCAGAACAGAGCCATACTGCCAAATATAGTACTGCAAATGGAAATAAAGGTTATTTTGACTATGGTATACACTGCTGTCAGGCTAACGTTACTGGCTAACACTAGCTAACAACTATTGTCTATCTTCTAGGTAAACTGTTCCCAGAGGTCTGGTGAAACGTTGCTGAAAGTCTGGGTCATGGCTTAAAACATGGAAAAGTTGTCACAGCATATTGTAATTGCATCCAGCTCAAGGCATGTTCAATAGAATGCTTAAGTTAACATTTGTTAACGTTAAGTTGACTCTACTCCTTCAGACTGAAGAGGGAGGTTTTTGATTCACATCTGCTGCTTTATTTCTTGTTTTTATTTTTTGAATTTACTTCTCCCCTTTACATTCTACTGTTTTCAGAACTTAAAGCAGCCTTTGTTTTTTCCCAATTTCATCGACTGGAACAGGTGTGAACAGATCACATCATAGGCATTTGTGCAGTGTTGGTTGTCTTTGCCCCCACTTGCCTTCCCTTCATCTGGACAGCACACCGATGAATGACGGCATGCAATGAAGTTATTTTCATTCTGGTGATTTATGGTATTAATTTGGGTAAATATCTTTATTTTTACAATTGTAGATTTGATTTCATTTTATCACACTGTGAAAAACATCTCACCTGAGCTTCTTCTGACAGTGTTTACAGCAGAAACAGTTCTTGTGCAGGACAAGTTTATTGGCAACCATTTTCTCCATCGGATAGACGGGTGTCAAACAGGCTGAACACATGTCCTTGGCAGGTAACCCAAACTATGATGATAAAACAAATTCAGTTTAAGATATTTTATGTTAAACATTTTACCTCATTTGGCTTCTGTGTCATCTTTTTATTTCTCCAGCACTATGCCTGTATTGGAATGATTTACCAGAGTTAGAAAATGTTAAATGACACACTTTTTTTTCTTTTAGGAGCAGTCAGCTTTCGCATTGGAACAATTTTCTGCCAAACAAAGGCTGGTGTCTGCTTGCTGCATGGAAGTCCTGTCCTGATTTCACCTAAGTGAGTCTTCACACACCAACTTCAGGTGACTTGCAAATTGTTGTTAGGAGGAATTTTCTCTCTTTTTTTTTCTTTCTTTTTTTTTTGAAATTTGGGGCTGTAACTTGCAACGTCAGACACTGACAAAAAAAAGCTATGCGTCAATGTTAGCATGATATGCAGCTGGTCAGGTGGCATCAGGGGGAAACGTGGGCACCGAATGGCTGAGTAAGGTGGGCGGAGGGTGGCGGAAAGGTCCAACAAACACCAGCTTTCACCCGAGAGAGCGGTGTTCACATCCCGTAAGATTATAAAGCCTGTTCTTTTCTCCTAAACCTAACCATGTGTGTTTGTTGTTGAAGGAAAAAAGATATCAGTTTGTGTTGTTGTACTGAAGTAGTGTGAGTCAGTATGAAAACTGTAAATTTCCTGTGAAAACTGAAGTGTATTTTGAAAGAGGACAATGCATGTAACAGGCAGACCTTGACACGGTGTCCCAGAGCGTCAACAACTTACACATCCAGGGTACCTTTCAAATCGTATCTGGACGTGGAAAGCCCAAATTTCGATATGTGACAAGTTCGGAGTGAGAATGTGTTGACTGGATGTGCCATGTAGACACTGATAGTGACACTGATAGCTGATGTCATCTGAAGTTTAAGACTTAGAATTCAGTCAAGTATACAGTATTTTGCTAACGTGTAGTGATACAAACACACAATGGCATCTATCATTAAGGTGAAAGATATTTATGTCCACATTTTAAAATATATTTCTTTTGACTTGAAGGGATACTCCACTCACAAAATAACCATTTGTATATGGTACTTTAAATCCATGAAGAAACCTTTTGTTTTTCTCGCACCTTTACAGTGAACATTGTATAAAAAAAGTGAACACTTGTAATGATTTGGAGTCATTGGGATCCAAGTTTAACAACAACAAAACTATATCAAAATGTCCATTAAAAAACTCTCACACAACCCATACAGTAGAATCCAAGTCTCATTTATCCAGTTGTATGCTCAGTGCTTCCCAAACACATGCATTCCTGCTAAAATGTGACAATATAAAATACTTCTGCTTACGAGTGAGTTGCCCAGACACGCTACTCATTAATGCGTTAGACTGTTTATGCTGAATAGTTTTAAATCGGAGCAAAACTGCATGTGTTTGTGAAGTACTGAGAATACAACTGGATAAATGAGACTTGGATTACACTGCACGAGTTGTGTGAGAGTTTGCGAATGGATGTAGTTTTGTTGTTGTTAAACGCAGTCCCAATTTAATTGAATTCATGAAAAATGTTTACCTTTCTTGGGTTCTCCAGTTACTGCAGAGGTATGTGAGGTAAAGTTATCTTCATGAATTTAAGGTATCACACAGAGAATAATGACTATACAAATGACCATTTTGCGGGTGAAGTATTTCTTTTTTTTTTAAGAAATGGTTCAACATTTTAGGAAATAAGTTACTTCCAACTCTTCCCACCCAAGAAGCAGGCTAGTCCGGTACATATCCCCCAGTAACACAGCAAATTGGGAATTTTGCACTTTAGTTTTTGTATAAACAAATGAGATGTCATGTGTTAATTAATCAGCTTTAGAGGTCCTAGCAGGTGAATTTGATTATTCTGGATGGAGCCAGGCTAGTTGTTCCCTTGTTTCCAGTCTTTGTGCTAATTAAGCTAACTGGCTGCTGACTTATATTCAACTATGACAGATATAAGAGTGTTACTGATAACTCTCTGTCAGGAAGCCAGTGTGAAAGTGTATTTTCCAAAATGTTGATTAAAGGCTGGGCAACATAGGAAAAAATCAAGTATCACAATATTTTTGACCAAATTCCTCAGTGTTGTTATGTTGCAACAATATTGTTGGGCTGACTTTTGGTGCTTTGTTGATAGGATATTTGATAAATAATCATCAGTAATGTGGATATAATGACTAAGTGGGTATAGACAAGTAAAAGAACAGTCTAGTAAAATCAAATTACAAATTACATCACTCTTCTGTAATGCAGCCTTTAAAACCAGGAAAAGACAACACTTGTAATATGATATGACTATGATATCCAAAATCTAAGATGAAATCTAGTCTCAT
This sequence comes from Epinephelus fuscoguttatus, assembly GCF_011397635.1. NCBI lineage: Eukaryota > Metazoa > Chordata > Actinopteri > Perciformes > Serranidae > Epinephelus > Epinephelus fuscoguttatus. Next base: position 21,839,565 of record NC_064766.1, read on the forward strand.
ATCACTATATTAATATAATATCAATATATTACCCAGCCCTGTGTTGAGCTGTTCCTTTAAGCATGCTTATTTCTGTTTAACCCTTCAACATTCTGTTCAGCAGTTTGGGCGAGCACATTTTGAGTCACTATATCTTTATGAAAAATCAACCTGATCGAGCTATCTCTACTGTTCTGTTTGGGCATGTTAGGCTGACAAAAATCCACTAGATGTCATGTCTTTAAATCGCCTGCTTTTTCAGTTCGCCTCCTACAGGAAATTAGTAACAAAAAAGTGTGGTGGGACTTTTACAGGTAGGCATATTTTTTTGACATGCTATAGTTCAGAGGTCTTATTGAATAGATTTATGTAACTTTATATGAAAATAAGAATCTAGTAAGGGTCAAATCATTTTTTAAAAACCTGCCCTACCAAATGGTTGATATGTCCTTCTATGGTGAAGGCAGTGATGCTAAGCTAATGTAATTAAGTTTACACTGACTGTTTGCTACAAAATTAAAAAAAGGCTTCTGATCAGTAATTGTTGTTAAATGATACAGTCATTGTTATCTATTATGTGTATGCTAAGATAATTTTGTAAGTATGATTTTTTTACCATCTAAAGCTAAGTTCAACCAAACGCTTGGATTGTCCTTTTATGGTAAAGGTGCTGATGCTAAGAAATTAAATTTACAGTTTTTATTAAATGTACATTAAAGGGTTAGCTAACTTTAGGTTTTAAAAATTGTGGAGTAATAAGTGGACCAATATAAAGAATACATTTTTACAATCACCTTTTAAATTATTTATTTGACAATTTACACAACAAAGCAACAGTATCAACTATATGCTTAGCTTTAATAAAAGAACTTAACACTTTATCATGTGGTTACAGTATAAAATCTATAAGACAAATTCTGTTTTAATTAGCAGTCAACATTTTAATGATTTCATGGGATCAATTTTATGACTAACAAAATCTTGAATGAAATGAAAACACATTATAATAAATACACAAATGGAAGAATTAACTTTCCTAAAATTAAAGGACCAGGAAACACACTGCTTGTCTTATTTAGTGCTTTTCCTTCGGTTGGCTAAATGTTACAAACACTGTCCCTTCCTCGTTGCTCAACACTTTATCATCAAAGGAGCAACCAGCTCTTCGAATTAAGGGGGATGTCATGACTTCATATCTGGCCGGACTCCCAACAACCTCAAACAGTGCTGATGATTTACTGTCAGACTGTTTGGTGACGAATGTTGAAGTCACAGAAGAGACAAATACATTGCCAAAGCCATCGGTCTCTTCGTATGTTTCACTGACGGTCTTTGTTCCAACTATTCCTGCGGGTTGCTCTGGAACAGTTTTCACTTCAAGCACGCTGACCTTGCGTTGTGCAGGACTGTTGCCATTCTTTGAAGGTTCAGCAGCAGCACCCTCCTGTCCCACATTACTATTTACATCGTGGTAACTTTGAGAATCACCCTCTGTTTTTGGTTTAAATGTTGACATGGGTGACTTGGGTTGTTCGGCAGGCTTTCTGGCAGCTGAGTGAATGGAGATAAATGATGGGGAAGACTGGGAGGAGGCCTGCCTGATGAGTGGCTTATTGTTTCTCGGCATGTCTTGTTTGGCAGGATTTGAATCCGAAATGGATACCACTTTGATTTGCCCCGATTTGGCCTTGCTTGACCCAATACTTATTTTCCTGATGTTGTTGGTGGGTTGAAAGTTTTGCTCAGATTTCAAAGATTCATCGAAAAGTCCTGACAACCCTGCAATGTCAGCCTCAGATTTCAGATTGGAGACGGAGTACAAAGCCTTTTTAATTGCCTCTTCGATGTCAAGAAGTTTTGCTAACGTTTGTTCCTTCAGATTCATTATTTCCTTGCTTGCCTTTTCTAGATCTTCAAATGCAGTCTCGACCGAGGAAATGCTTTCTAGATCATCGTCCTGTGTCTCTACTTCAACTTTCTTTTCCTCCGTTTTATTTTGCTTTCCAGTTGGTGTGACCATCCAAGCAGGGACAGTCTCATATAATGTCTTAAAGGAGCTAACGTCTACACTGCTGGTCTCTCCTTCTATCTCTCGCACCTGAGACAGGATTCCTTTGAGTTCCTCTCGTTTCTTCAGATTTTCAAAGATCTCCATGGCCGCTTTCACATTTCCCTTCATTATCTCTTCCTTGTGGACAGAAAGCCTTTGTCGTCTTTCTTCATCTGTCTCCTTTACTTTCTTATCTCTTAAAACAACTTTACCCTCGAGTTCTGGTTGCTTTTCATTGGGGTCATTTTGCTGTACGTGGCATCTCTTGGTTGTTGATGTTTGCTGTGCGTCTTCAGTGTCTTTCTTGGGAGTTGATTTTTGTTGTTGAACAGTGGTTTTGTTGGTTTGTTCATGGTCACTAATGTCATTTATCACTTTTACCTTCTTGGACAATGAAGGGGCTCTTTTATCTAGAGTCTTACTTTCCTTTCTTTCAAAGTTCTGTAGAGCAGCCTGCAAGCTCATGTTCATTTCATGTTTACCATCTTCTGCGTAACTCTTCATGCACATTTGAATCTCCTCAGCTGCATTGATTTTCTGTATTACATTTCTCTCCATTTCCACTTCAGTACTGTTTGGCATCCTTACTTGGCAGTCTGATTTGCTCCCCTTCTTCATTTCTTGAACCGTTGAGTGCGTTGGTAGACTTGTTTGATTTGAGTCTTGCAATAACTCAGTACACTTTTTGTGGGATGTTTCATGTGAGTTCTCTTTACTGATTTTGCCTTGAGTTGTGGTTTGTTGTAGTTTATCTGGAGAGGGTGTAGGAAACTGTTTGCTTTGTTTTGGAGGAATCACTGTGCTTATTATGTGGTCTTTGATGGGGCGAGCAGCTTCAGGAGCAGGCAACATATTTGGTTCTTCAACAACTACTGATTTTGTCCATTGAGGCTTTGGTGGCAAAGCTGGCTTCTTCTCCTGCAGTTTCTCACTTGTCTTTTGGGGGAGTGGAGGTGGAGTTACATGCACAGAGCTGGATGATTTACAGTTTCCATTTGCTACAGGGTTGGGTGTTGAATTCTGTGTTGTAATGGGTGGTTGTCCTTCACAGGTTACTGAAATTGAAGGAGACAATTTTGTGTCAGATGGAGGCATAGACACCACAACACACTGCTTGCTCCTCCCTGGACAAGCCTTCCCTGAATTCCTGTATATCATTGCAGCTTTATAGTCTCCTTTGGATACATTTACACTAGACTTCTCAAGAGATTGCAGAGCCAATTGGACATTACCTCTTACAATATCTTCTTTATCTAAGAGCTTCTGCTCCGTGGCTGCACTCTGCAGAGACCTAATAGCTGCCCTCACATCTCCTCTGATAACTTCCTCTGTCTCTTCTTCTGTTGTCTGACCATTACACTCACAACTTACAAAAGGTGGCAGTGATTCTGGTGCACAATTACTGACTATAATTGCACTTGGTTGACAAGCCTTAAAGGAAACATGGCTTCTCTGATCTTTCTCTGCATCACTGACCTTTGGAAAAGTCTTGGTTTGCTGACATCTGGAGGAAGCCGAACATGTGGATTGCATCGCTGTGGAGGAGCTTTCCTCTTGTGCTGTGACATTCAGGTTGTATATTTTTCCTGGGACAAGGACTTCACGCTCCACATGCATGCTTTGCTGCTTAGCCATTTCAAGGGACTTTTTAGCTGCTTTTACATCTCCGGATATAATGACCTCTTTTTGGGCTTGGCTTCCTTCAGTTTCAGGGCCCGGCATGTTCATCTCATAGATAGTTCCAGGTGTAATGATCTCCTTCTCCACACACATGCTCTGTTGCTTTGCACGTTCTAATGACTGCATAGTTGCCTTGATGTCTCCAGCCACAATTTCCTCTTTGTCCACAGTGACAGGTTGCTTTACCGCAAGTTGTTGCTTTGCTGATAAGATATCTCCAGGGATTATTTCTTCCTTTGGAATAAAATTTTCAACATTGACAGAGCACTCAGACGAGAAAACTTTTTTGGTGTTTTTTACATCCCCTGGTAAAACATCAGAAATGGTTCGCTCTACCTGCTCTCTTTGCTGGCAGAGGCTTCTCTTTGCTTCCCTCACATCCCCCTGAACTATTTCAATATGCTCCTCGGCCAGAGAGCTGTAATCAACTTCATCTCCTGATGCCTCAGTGTGAAGACTTTTCAGATAGTGCAGATCTCCTTTCTCAATGCAACTTTTGTACAAATTCACATTTCCCTTTTCAGTTTCATCCACTCTGCATGATGCTGCAGTCCTCTGACTGCTGGCAGTAGCCAACAGATTTCCAATCGTAGACTTTACATCTCCTTTCTCTATGATGTGACTCTCACTTTTGGTTTCGTAGATGAGTGAATAAACTGACATCTCTGCTTGCCCCTCTGCAGTCTCTTGCATTATGATTCCTTTTTTCAAATCCTTATCTTGAACCAGCAGTTCGTCGATCATCTGGACGATGTTTTGTACTCTTTGATCCCTCTCAAGGGTGATAGTTGTGGCTGACTGGTAGACTGGAAGTTCAACTGCTGTGGTATTCACTTTACCCTTCTCCACTTCTCTAAGAAGTCTAACTTGGGGCTTTAGGGTTGGTTTGAGTAAAAGTTGTAACATAATGTTCCTGATGTTGCCCCCAACAACCTCTTCTTTCTGGATTTGCACACCTTCAGTGCTTTCAAACAGATATTTTGCCATGTTCACATTTTTCCTCTCATTTGCTTCTATTATGATGCCGCTTGAGTGAAGACAATTCATTTGATACAGATAAGACAAGGTGTCAGACACACTGCTGGCAGTGATTTTGTCCAGTGGAGTGGTCTCAAAGAGCCAAGTAGTACACTTCACATCAGATTTTGGTATCTCCTCTTCTGTACCTTGCACTAAGGTATCCTCAGGCTCCTTGATCTTGTCCAGTGGCTGTGATTCAAACAGCCATGTGCAGCGTTTCACATCTCCTTTCTGGCTGTCTTCCCTGTGGACTGTTTTTACTGGACCTTGCTCCTGAGGTTCCCCTTTCAAACTGTCAATGGATTGATTCTCAAAGAGCCAGGTGGAGGTTCTCACATCACCGTGCTGGACGTCAGTGACACTAACCATTCGCATGAACCTCTGGCTTGATTGATCAGATTCAAATATCTGTTTATTGAGTTGCACATTACCGCTTCCCAAGTCTTCAATGACCCTGACAGATGGCTCATCTCGGTTGGTAAGGGAGTCCAGAGGTTGTGTCTCAAACTTCCATCTGGCTGATTTGACATCTCCTTTCTTGACATCTTCTTGGGTAACAGCTCGGATCACGTACACTTCCTTCTCTGCCTTGATGGCGTCAAGGGGTTTCGTCTCAAACATCCACCTTGCTCCTCTTACATCCCCACTCATTATCTCCTCCTTTTTCACAGTTGTAACTTCATGAAACTGGCCCTCTTTGTCTCTGATTGCATATCGTGGCAGGGACTCAAACATCATGGTGCTCGACTTTACGTCAACATTGCTCACAGGCTCCTCCACAGTGTCTGTCTTCAGTTCGAGGGGTTGATCGTGCATTTTGTTCAGTGAGGAAGTTTCAAATACAAACTTTTTGTTCTGTACATCACCGCTCTCTGCTCCACTGACTGTCTGAATGTTTGCATCGTCATTGTCTTTATTGATCTGGCTCATGGGACAATTTTCAAACATCCAAGTAAATTTATGTACGGAACCCTTTTCAAGGTGTTCGTCTTGTTTCTGTTCATCAGATGTAACCATTTCCAATCCTATTTCGTCGAGGGACTGGGATTCAAAGAGTTCTTTGACTCTTGAGACATCTCCAGACTGAAAGTTGACCTGGCTGACACATCGCACATTGTGTTCAGAATTTGCATCCTTTCTTATTCTGTCCAAGGTCTCTGTTTCAAAAACATGTTTGACTGTTTTAACATCAACCTCCGATTTGACAGAATCCCGTATGGTGTCACAGAGCTTCAAATTGTACTCCTCGCCGTCTTTAATGCTGTCCAGAGGCTGTGATTCAAAAAGCCAAGTAATGGACTTGACATCAGTATTGTCAATGGCTTCTTTATCATTTACTTTTTCTGATTTGTCATACAAAATGTCCATTGGTTGTGTCTCAAATAACCATTTACAGTTCTTGACATCACCTCTGCGATGCTCCTCTTGTACAGAAGCATCCTGTGCTGTCTGGTTGAACTTGGAATGGATCCCATCTATTGTCTGGGTTTCAAACAGCCACTTTGCCATCTTGACATCACCCGATGTATCCTCCTGTCTGGTGATGCCTTTGATTACCTCAACATCTCCTTTCCCTTCTACAAGCTCATCTAAAGGCTTGGTCTCAAACATCCACTTGTAGTTTTGGACCTTTCCTGTGATGAATTCTTCTCGGCTGACTGTTGTGACTGTGTGGAGGTTTCCAGAGCTGTCCTTTATTGCATATAAAGGTGTTGTTTCAAACATTGCTTTGTTGCCTTTTACATTTCCTGCTGCTATAGCTTTTTCCTCTTCAACAATCGTTCCATCGGAATGAGCAATTTTGCTCAGAGGAATTGTTTCAAAAAGATGTTTGAATCCCTTGACATCGCCCTTTTCAATGTCTTGTTCTTTGAATGAGATGTTCTTTTGAATACTGCTGCTCTCAAACATTTGTTTTTTGCCTTTGACTTCTCCTTGTTCGTCAGCTGAAAGGGTGATTTTCTTCAACCGTCCAACTTCATAGCTATTGGTAAGGGTCTCCATGGGTTGAGTTTCAAACAGCCACAGAGAAGTCTTGACATCTCCTGCGATAATTTCTTCCTTTTCCAAAGACTTTTCTTCAGAGTCTCCTTTTAGTGCTGCCAAGGGCTGCATCTCAAAGAGCTTCCTCTTGTTCACGACATCGGCCTCTCCTGCACATTCAGCAACCATCCCCTCAAACTTGCCCACTTCCATGACCTCTTTTCTTGTGTCAAAAGACTGCGTTTCAAACATCCACCTCTTCTGATCAACTCCTCCTCTGTGCCCCTCTTCCAGAGATATACCCCGAATTATTTTCACTCCATCCGCTCCCTTATTAATCAGATCCAAAGGCTGGGTTTCAAAAAGCCAACGTGCAGTGCTGATGTTGCTGCTGTTGATCTCCTCCCTGCAGATGGATTTAATCTCATGGATGTTGCCACTGTTGTCTCTGATGGCACAGCAGGGTTCTGCCTGGAAGAGTTTTAAAGTCTTCTTGATGTCTCCTTTCTGCTCCTGGAGCTCAGATCTCAGTTTTAGGAAGCTTTGGTCTTCTATGGAGTTACAGCGTCCCAGGTCACTCAATGGTTTAGATTCAAAAAGCAGCCGAGCACCTGTCACATCTCCTGGCTGGATGGGTTCTTTCAGCACTGCTTCGAACAGTTCACCTTCTTCTGTTTTTGACTTACTTAAAGAATCTAAGGGCTGAGACTCGAACAGCCATGTCGATGTTCTCACGTCCCCTCTGACAGAAGGCTGTCTTTTAGGGGACATGTGTTGGGTGTCGTCAATGTGTTCAAACATGGAGGAGGTGTCTTTGACGTTTCCACCTTTTAACTCCTCATCATCCAGCAGCTTCTTGGTTGCATGAGGATCCCCAATATTGTCCAGAGTCCAGTTCTCAAAGATCCACCTCATGGACTGCACTTCACCCTGATAAGCTGTGTCCGCTGCCTGAGTGCTTTCTGACTGCACCGCCTTCAATATGTCATCGTCCACGGCGTCATCGAGACTTGCTCTCAGGTCTGGGTGGATGTGTTTGAAGAGCCTCTTTAGCTCGCTCTTCTGCCGTTGCTGGTAGAATGTGGAAAAGGTTTCTTTAGGTGGAGGCAGAGGGAGGCCACTTAATGGTGAAGGCCCTTCATAGTCGAGGGGTCTGGGTGGTACGGGAGGAGGTGGTGGGAGAGGAAGGTCATCGTCATCATGAGATGATTGCGAAACTGTGATTTTCCCGGCTGCTTCAGCCATCTTTAAATGAAAGACAGACGGGAGTAATATTGTCAGGTTTCAGGTATCAAAAACAGTATTAGTTATGATACATGCAAATATTAGAATGACATGCATTTTAGCAAGTGAAGCCATACTTTACCTTCGTCTATGCTCGCTTGATGTTTTTCACAGCAAACCATCCTCTGTCACACCAGGGTTAACAAAACACTTCACAGCTGTTAGTAAGCAAACATCACACAGACACCTAGTCTACACAGTAAGAGCGCTAATTTACATTAATAACTAAATATCAGCCTTTTGAAATATAAATCTGCATTAGACCAGCAATAGATTTGTTTTTTGGCCACTTGTGGGCTGCACAAAAAAGCTGCAAACACAACACTAATCATTTCCACTGCATGGTTTGGCTCAACTCGACTCTACTTGATTCTTTTGCTACCTGGTGCTTTTCTCAGTTTCTCCCGGCCATTGTTCACCTCCTCAGCCTGGCTGGGAGGAGATTTTTGAGCCGACTGAACAGGTCATTACATTATTTTTTCCTGCTTTTATCCTGAACAATGTTTAGAATGGCCATATAAGAGCCTACATTTAAACAGCAATAAAACACTTTTAATTGAATAACTTGAAAATGAGCTAAATAAAGAAGTGGTCTTTGAACAGAGTGACTAATCAGAGGTTTAGCGGCAGAGGGAAAGGAGGAAAAGGACTTGATGCAGCAAGCGTCACCATAAATTACTAAGACTGCGATCCACCGTCGAACTTGATCTGGATTGCCGTCACCTAACGACACCGAAAACGCTAAAGCAGGATTTGTGCTTCTGCGTCAAATTGATGCCGTAGCCTGACATGCACCTTGTGATGGCGCAGACCCCCTGTCTATTTTTGTAAGCTGAAACCATTTCCCTCAGTGGTAACGAAGGTTTATTTACTTAAATTTCACAGATAAGAAACAATAAATTTTGAAGACAATAAAGCCTCCACAAAATAGCATTTTAAGTCCTGTGAGTGATTTACCCTGGCTTCATTTGAGTAGAGGAAATCTCTGCTTGTTGCTAGGCTAATTTATACAATGTAAAATACCATAGGCTTGTGCTAATAATGTTAGCATGTTATATTTGTTTGGAAAACGTGTTTAGTATAAGACAGTTGTTTTGTCGGTGAACCTTGTGACCTCCAATGGAGCCAAATTTTGTAACGTTACCTTTGTTAAATGTTGCTGTTGTCCCTGGCTTTATATAAGTAGAGGAAATATCTGCTTGCACATCTTATAGATAACCCTGCTACTCTGCATGTAAACAAAAGTGATCTTTGATTTTGTCCTGTTTATGGCACTATACCTCACTGTTTCAAAATTACTGTTGCCTGACATTGAAATCAAACCTAAATTACTGAGGCCATGGTAGAAGAGTATGTTACTGAACATAAAGCAGTTAAGTTGGCTTTTATAGAACTGTAATTTCATTATATGTTACTATATGGTACATGTTGAGTTCTTGTATGTAGGTCAAAGGTCAACTGTGTCTTTGGTCATACAAGCAACATAGGAGTGAGAAACACAGCAGACAATCTATCAGCACCCACACACTGTAGGAAGGGATGCTAATACAGTACCTTGCTGTTTTTAGCTCTTGTTCCTGGAGTATTAACAATTTCCTGTTGAACAACAGAAAAATTAAGAGTTAGATCAGTTTGGATCAGGAGTAAATATATGTCATCACTGTGCTGCACATCTGTTGTAGACGATATTTAAAGTATGCGATAGATTTATTGTAAAATGTTGAGTCGCTCCCATTGAGACGGAGCATTGTGGTCATTCCCTGTTGGGGCCCTTGACCTCGGTGTGTGGTGGAATGAGAGGCATTTCAGGAACTCACTGGCTGTGTCGAGCCTCCTGTGGAGTCGATAGCTGCTGCTCTTGACAGATAGAGAGCTGATCTGTCTCTCACTGAGGAGGAAGTTGATATCCTGTCTCTGCTTTGTCGCGTTGGCGTGCCCCCCTTCTTCAGTGATGGACTATATTTGTCATCTGCAGTGGAAAAGACAAAATAAATCCAAGATCATGCAAAAATTTCCTCAGTAAGACAACAATAACTGAATTAAAAATACTTTGGGGCGGTATCGCTTTTGTTAGTTTACATCTGTTGACACACACTTGTAAAAGTACGACTCAGATGTGTCCCAAAATAAGTGTGGAGTGTTTCCAGTGCCAGCAACAAGTTTAATGATAACACTGTGTATATTTATAGTGTTGGAATCTTTCTTATCCCTGTCGCAGCCCCCTGTTAACACGTGCAGTAACCGATCTGACATCCCAACAGTGATTTTAACAACTTATTTAAACAAAGTAACATGATTTATAGTGCCAGAGACAAACACTGTGACAAACAAATGACTTTATGAAGGCTTTGAACCCAGTAGCTGACAGGACAAACAGGCCACACAGCCTGCCTGCTGCCTGGGACCGTCACCAAACTGCATGCCATGAAGCAGTCATGACGCCCAAGAAGAGAAAAAAAAACAGCAACTGCTAGCTCAGCTGCAGTGACACAGATTGTTTGCACATTGTTTGTGTGAGCTCTCTGCCATCAAACCATCAACACCTGACCAGAGGAATGCGACTGCCTGACCTCATAAAAAAACATGGAAATGATCTCAGCTTGGTGTGCGTTACTTCACCTGGTTGTTTTACTCTGCAGTAATGCAGTTCCTTCATTGATTTAAAAAAAGCAAATGTCGAGTATGCAGTGTTGTAGCTCTTGAGATTGGTCTTGAATCGACTGCATTTTTTCTCAGTCTCAGACAAAGAGGACTCAGGATTTTATTTCAAGAGTGCAGCTGTGGGGAAATCACCGAGTTGCCTGTGCGCTGTCTAATTTAGTGCACAGGCACACATGAGCAAAATTAACACCACTGAATATTCACCTCCTGTTTACCTCCATTAAAAGCAAGCCAGGGGCATAAATGTAGACAGTGCAGGCAGTGTAGTTGCAATGGGGCCTGTGGGATGGAGGGGCCCGATTGCCACCTGGAAATATGCCTGCGTTCAAACAACAGCTCACATTAAATGGTGCAGTTTTCTATATCTTCCTGAGACCCATGTCGTCATTGGAGGACATTTTGGGTTGACACGACTTTAATTTCACTTAACTTTGACCTGTTGTCCTTGTTCGTGGACACTTTTTGTGCCATCTCGGGGTAGTAAGAGCACAATACACTAATCCATGTAAAAACAAGATGGCAGCCATCTCTGCCAAGTCAGTCTGCAACTGATCCCAACACAAAAGTGAACAAGGTCCAAAACCTGATCACATTTTAAGGTTGACACTTGTTTATTTATGATTAATAGTGTTTGTAGTTTGATAAGCCGACAAATTCGACCAATTTTAGCAACAGTAACAAGCTAAGATTAGGAAGTACTTGTTTGAGGACATTGGAACTTTATTATCATCTTGTCTAAGGACATTGGGACTTATCAGGTCCCACTGATCCCACATAGCTAGGAGAAATTGAAAATGCATACCAAACAAAAGTTCGAGTCTCAGGAGGTTAAATGCCATCAAAAAGGCATATTCAGACATGTAATGATAATTACTGGGTGATATGTATGTTGATGTCCAATATCAGGTCACTGTTTAATTGTGTAACAAGAGGATATGACTTACAGGAGCTAGTTTCAGTGTTAAATGTCTCAAGACTGAGAAGCTGGGCACATCTGCAGGTGGATGTAACATAAAAGCGGCAGTAAGTCACACTGTTGGTAAAATATATATATGCCTAAATCTTAGTGCGTGCTTCATGACTGGTAACTAGGGCACACTAAGGCCCGTCATAATAGCTTGCACTGTGGCCCATTGTAATTACCTTACGCCACTGATGCGAGCAGAGTTCAACTTTGATGAACACTGACCAGTGAAGCTACGACCAGTACCAAAGACGTAAGGTGACATTGTTTGTTGCTTTATCTTACCAGCTGATAATGTTCCTGAACCTGCCTGGCTGGCAGTTAGTCAGGAGAATGGCATAAAATGCAAGTAAATGGAAGATGTACCAAAAACATCATATTTCGCTGTATTTATACGGAGCTAGCTAGCATTAGTTAGCAAACCATTTTTCCGTGTCCATCATGTGAGGAGGAATAGAAAGAATGGTGTCTCGACAGGTAAAAGGTAAACTGGTAAATGGACTGCACATGCCACTTGACACGGCCCACTCAATCGAACCGCATGACTGTAGCTCTCAAATGAAAGGTCATATGAGTAAATCACTTAAACTCAGCAAATACAGCAGTTGTTTATATATAATCATCAACTAAAAACCTTACAAGGTAGATTTCTAAGTTGTCATCATTTGTCACATCATTTCCTGTCTTTACTCATCTGTCATCATTTCCTGTTTTGTTTTCTGTTCTCACCTCTTGTCTTGTCTCAGATAACTTCACTTCCTGCCCCTGAGTGTTTCCCACCTGTGTGATTACTGACCCCGCCCTGATCAGTTTCACCTGTCTCTCATTACCCTGCCTTCTCCCTGGTGCATTTAGTCAGTGTGTTCCCTGTGCTCTGTGTCGGGTTGTCTTGGTTCCTCAGTGTCCAGCGTTCGATCATTCTCTCCAAGTGAAACTTCTTTTGGTATGTGATGTTGTTCTGTATTTTTGACTTTACCTTGAGCACTGTTTGCTCTGGACTACTGTTACCTGGGGACCTCTGTTCACTGACATTATCTCCCAGATAGGGTGCATTTGTAACTCAAATATATCCAACACAGAAACATTACACAGTCCTACTAGTAATGGTTCTGCCACACATCGTCACACATCATCCAACTCATCATCTTTCGAGATATCGCTCTTCTGATTGATTTGAGCTTGTTTTTTTCTGCAAATAACTCTCCATGCGGTGTATTGAGATGACTCTCCTGCACCTAAAATACTGTTAAAACCTTCCTTTGTCATTGAAAATGCAGCTTCCATAGTTCTCAACTGGGAAAGACGCAGAAAAGAGACGCCGAGAAAACAAAAAAAACTAAATACAACCCCAAATATTCAAGATGCCGATTCGCACAGGACTAATATTATTTCACGCCTTCTGTTTGGAAATTTGTGGATTAATTTGAAAAATAACAGATGGGATAAAGATCACAGATGACCAACACCATTATGACAAATTACAAGAGGTCCCCAGGTAATACGAGTCCTGTGTGAACAAAGCTTTTGAGAACAATTTGAGGAGTGACTATGGTTTGCATGTTCCACATTTTATCATGTGTGTGTCATGCAGATCTGGTGTTGATCTCAGACTCAGCTAGAGTTGAGTCAGTTTCTGGTTTTGCCATTCCCATCTGTAGTACGAGCCTAAACCAGTTTGATTTTATGCAAACTGTGTGAACTGGCATTTGTCATTATAACAAGTTATGGTAAATTAAAAAGTAGCCCACATCAGCAACCTGTGCTGATGGCATCACAGCGCTAAATCCTGCCAGATTAACATAATATTATGTTTATAAACAGACTAACAGAGCCACTAGTGTCTGACAGGCCGTGTGCACTTTATTGCCGAGCTAAGGCCAGTGTTGACAACATGGAGATCAAAATTCAGTAGAGGCAAAGCAGCACACGTTGTTTATTTACAAGAAAGTTCATGTGTTTTTTGGGGAAACGAGAGGAGACGTGGCAGAATTTGTCTCTTGTGGCCCGACCTAACTGATCGCTGCTCATCAGGTGAAAAACAAAGAGTCCACTTCTTTTTCTTTTTCTTCTTTGATGCTTCATTTGATACATTTCTCACCGCTGTAGTCGTCAAAGGTACAAATTTTTACTATTACATTGAGCAGTGTACATCTGACTTTACATGGCGGTCAAAAAAACTATGTGTACTCCCCCATCTAGCAACACTTGTCCCTGAATGCATGGGTCTTACCTATATTGACAGACATCCATGGCATAACAGTGACCCCTACAGGACAAATTAGCATCCCACCCATGCTTTAGAAGCACCACAATGGGTGAAGAATGGTTGATTCATAAAGCTGAAATGAGGAATTATCTAACAATACCTCCTTATTTTAATCCAAAAATAAGGTGGCAGCCGGCTGGATAACGATCACCGGAGAGATTAAAGTTTCTTGTAAATGACCATCCCTAATAACAAGCTAGGCTACTTGCTGTTGGCTATGTGTCATTTTCAGTAAATATCACAATATAAAATGTGTGTTTTTGGTTTTAAAAAGTAAGGTAACAAACGTAGGAAGATAGCAAGTAGACTACACTCCATCTGATCTCAAGCAAACAGCTGATAGCTATGTTTGTTTACATGAATTGACAGAAGTGCATATTTGGCTTCAGTGTGGACAGAGAGCTCCGGCACCTGGTAAAATTCGATATACTAGTCAAATCTGGTGTTTGTAATATCAAACCAGTTTGACACCAGCCCAACCCCAGTCTAAATCCCTCAAAGTCTTGGTCTTGTCTCGGTCTCGACACACTCTTGGTCTCAATCATGACTTGGTCTCGGTTTAGGTGAGTCCTAATCAATCCGTCTGTATCAGCTGAAAACAGTCGCTCGGTCTGAGTCAAGAACATGGTAGATGTGATAAAATATTTCAACAACAACAGCTCTGTGAACAATTTGGCCAGAGGTCAACAGCTCGGAGTGCTGCACGGGCCATCCAGCTGTAACTAATGGCCTCCTCTTTTCACACACTAAGCCCTCGCAGGACAAAAGGATGGACCAGCAAGCTGGCGCCTCTCACGAGTCCGGACTTAAACTATTTTCATAGATGGGTGAGCAGACAGAATGAGGCAACCGAGTGCTGTGCGTGTCCCGTTGAAGTCCTCACCCACTCAACTGAGAGGTCAACTTCATCACTTATCATCACCACACACACACACACACACACACACACACACTGTGTCAGCAGCTGGTGAAATATCGATTTGTAAAACCTAGTCGTTTCCAGTGTGATTCCCACACTCTGAAAACTATTTTCTGCTCTTGTCTCTTTGATCTGGGCTCATTCTCCAGGAATGAAGACGAGCTATTAGCGGCTCAGTAATGTGGGGGCGTTTTGGGCTGCTGGCAGCTGTACAAATGATGGTGAAATGCAGTTGCTATTTGTTCTTCACCACCACCACCTTCACCACCATCAGCTGTTGCCGATCGTAGCCACATTCACAGACTGTAATGAAAACCAGCGTGCCAAAAGGCTGCTCAATCTGGAGGGCCCCAAACAGCACATCACGCCCCTGTGTGTCCCACCAGTCGATGAAAGTTACGTCTGATTTTTCTTATTTCATTTATTAGAGATAGACTTGTGTCAGTATTATTTGTGTGAGGTAATCGACAATGTGTGTTAATGTGTAGTCTGTGAATATAAAACGACCGCCACAAACATAACAAAAGTTTTGTAAAGACTCAAAAATATTTAACAAATACAAAACATCTGCAGATACACAAATGCAAAAGTGTGCATAACATGCTAATTCGCAAGCGTAAAAAAACTGAGGTTCAAAAATAAAAACTGGATTCACAAGTATAGAAATAGATTTGTGTCAGTATTTTTTGTGTGAGGAGATCGACAGTCCGTGTGTTAATGTGTTATCTGTAAATATAAAAAAAACACATACAAAAAAAGATTTGTAAACGTACAAAAATATTTCGCAAATATAAAAGGGATCTGCAAATACACAAATATGGAGGTAGATTTGTGTCATTATTACTTGTGAGGGGATCGACAATCTGTGTGTAATCTGTTAATATAAAACAGCTTCAGCTAATACAAAAAAGATTTGCAGAATGAAAATTGACGAGTGAAAAAATTAGCTTTATAAATAAAAATTGGATTCACAGGTATAGAGATAGATTTGTATCAATATTATTTGTGTGTGGAGATCGACAATCCACATGTTAATGTGTAATGTGTAAATTTAAAACAACTTCCACTAAATACACTAAATACACAAAATATTTTCAAATGTAAAATAGATGCAAAAACAAACTTTTTTTTTTTTTTTTAAATGTGGAAAATACAAATTCATGAGCGAAAAACTGAGATTCATAAACAAAAATTAGATTAAAAATATGGGGATAGAATTGTGTCAATACTATTTGTGCAAATCTGTAAATTTAAAACACAAATACATAAAAAAAGACTTGTAAACTCAAAAAAATAAATAAATTGGAAATTCCACCAAAAAATCAAAAAATCAAAAAATATTTAATTCAATTACAAATAAATGAAAAGCATTTGTGAATATCTTACTAACATTTACAACTTTTAAACAGATCATTGTAGAAATATGCACACTGAGTAAATTCTTCTAATTTCTGGAATTAGTTTGTGTATTAACAGATCTGTTTTATATTTGCAAAATATGTTTTGTGCCTCTACAAAGCCTTTTTGTATGTGTGGAAGTTGTTTTATATTTACAGATTAACACATTAACACACAGATTGTCAGTCTCCTCACACAAATAATACTGAGACAAATTTATCTCCATACACAAACATCTGAAAGTTGTAAATGTGAGAAAGATATTACAAATGTTTTTCATTTATTTGTAAATTAATTAAATGTATTTACTGGAATTTGTGTTTTTGCAGATCCATTTTAGATTCAAAGTAAAATCTTTTTTGTATTAGTATGTTATATTCACAGATTAAATATTAACACACGGATTGTCAATAATATTGACACAAATGTATCTCCATATAAACTGCTTCTTATTTTTCAGTTTTGCCATCAGTCTTTTGACGATGGAAAGAAGGAAAGTTAATGGCTGAGTGATCCTGTCATATGACCTCCCATTCCAGACATTTCAGAGGATAAAGGACTGAAAACTGATCGCCACTTAAGACTTAATGAAGATGCCAGTAATGTAGACACAACACAACTAGCTCTGATATTCAGAGCATCTGTTTCTCTTCTTTTTGATCAGAGTTGGTGATTCAATAATTTATCCTTAGCTTTTATCCTTTTTGTTGTAATCTTGGAAAATACTTTTGTTTCTCTGTGACTTCTTGACTCAATGGCACTATTTCTAACTTTAGTATTTTGAATATCGTTACGCTGAAATAACAGAAAGGAGCATCCACTACACTCCACATCCAGTCTCACAGATTGAAATCAGAATAGAGTACTGTAATATAAAACAATGTATAGCTTTCTCAGTCATCCTTAAAAGGTTATTTTTACATTTGTTCATCAGTTTCAGTAAAGTTAATACTCACTGACACACCATCCGGTGTCGTTCCCTGTGTATCTCCGCTGTGCTGGACTTTTAAGGCCCCTGTGATGTGTGATACAGCCTCTCTCAGAGCTCCTCTCTGTGTCTCGCTTCACTGTGACTGAGCTCTTTCTCGCCCTGTGGCCTCGGTGACAGCTGATTTTTATCAGAGCCCACTGCCTAAGTGGAAGGCTTTGGCTATTTTGGGAGGGTGGGCTGGCGGCTGCTGCTGCTGCTGCTGCTGGGCTGAGTCAGTCACCTCTGTTAGTCACCGAGGGACTGGGGCACCCTTCCACCTCCCATTCTCATAGTTACATTGTCACCCACTATAACGGGCGCTGGATGGGACCTGCAGTATGTGTGTCAGTGTTTGGTGGGCAACACGAAAAAAAAAAAGACTTACTGAAGGGCCTATTTTGGTAAAGTGGTACACTACAACGCTGCTAAAGAGACTATTTTATATTATTACTGTCACATAGATTATTCTAGCAGACAATAGGAGGATTTTCTAGTAGTTTAAATGTAGTTTTTAACAGAAGTAGCAGTGTTGCGATATCGATACTGATGATAACTGCCATATTTAAAAGTAAAATATAGATATCATGTTAATAATACACTATCTATTCAGTTTAATAGCTCTTTTTGTCAGATTTTGTACAGTTACCATTAAAGACTCTTTCCACCTCACTACACTTGTATTTTAGTGAAATTCATTTGCCAAAAAATAAACAAAACGCACAAACTATTTTTAAAGTTGAAATTGACGGATGAAATTTTTCTATGCCTCCATGCCATGGCAGGATGTATTATATTTTTAAGTTGTCTGTCCCATTATCATGAACATGGTATCTTAAAAAAATGCCAGAGGGAATTTCTTCAAATTTGGCACAAACATCCACTTTGAGTCACTGATGAACTGATCAGATTTTGTTTGTCATAGGTCAATGTCACTGTGACCTCGTCTGCGTCATTCTAGTGAACGGGATGTTTCAAGAACACCTTGAGGTAATTTTTTTTATTTTTTTATTTTTTTTTTTTTAAATTTGGCACAAACGTCCACTTGGACTCATCAATGAACTGCTTAGATTTTGATGGTCAAAGGTCAAGATCATTGTGACCTTTGCATGTAATTCATTTGTCAGAAAAAGAGACAAAGTGCACAATAAAGATGCTGTTAAAGATGCCAGTGGTAGATGTGGAGGGAGGCATTATGTTTTCCGGTTGTCCGTTCCATTCTCATGAACGCAATATCTCAAGAAAACCTTGAAGGAATTTTGTAAAATTCAGCTTGAAAGTCCATTTGGACTCAATGACGAAAGATTTTGGTGGTCGTAGGGCAAAGATCAAGGTTACTGTGACCTTGTCTGCGTCATTCTAGCAAATGGGATATTTCAGCAACACCTAGAGGTAATGATTTCAAATTTAGCACAAACGTCGACTTTGAGGTGAGAGGCATTCCATTTTCGGGTTGTCTGTCCGTTGTCAGATTGGCTATAACTCAAGAATTCATACGCTAATTATGACAAAACTTCACAAATGTCTAACAGGATAAAAAAAATGAAGTGATAACTTTTTGTATCAAAAAGGTCAAAGGTCAACTTCACTGTGACATCATAACATTCTGCAAAAACCCTTCTCAGGCCATTATTCAACGTCACATCTCGGGAACACAAGGGGAGACATTTGGTCAGACATTGAATTGAAACTCTGCTGACTGTATAGAGCTTCTATGCTGTTGGGGGTAAGATGTATGTGAAGCATGTTTTCACAGACATGGATGTTTGCAACTTGACTGGTTTGCAGGGAGATACAAGTGCGTGGGAGTAATTCTAGTTTTCATTTTTCCATAGATATCATGATAATATCGTTACTATGAAATCTTTTGACCATGATACCTGCATGGTGAAAATCTGATTTTGCACCAGCCCTAAGCTAAAATTAAAAAAAAACATTCCTAAATATAAAAATTATTTCCTAAATATTTATTTAGACGTTTATTTTTGTCAGTAATCCTCAGAAATTCCACAGTTAAACCCTGCAGATGTCTGCTCACATTCCTGTCTGTGTCTTACTCACACCCCCAACACATCTTAGGGTCAAAGTGTCAACTACGAAACGCTGGAGTGATATCAGTTCCAGGACATGGCTCAGAAGGCCAAGGTCTGTGTCACGGTCAGAGTCGTCAGCAACTGCCTCACTCCTATCTTAAGCATGTAAGCCAGATACATATTTACACCACTACATCCTCGTCTTTATTTAGCTGTTTCCCTGCAACTCCCACGGCCAAAGAACACAGAGATCGGTGTTTCCCCAGCTCTGTCAGGATGGTGACACTTCAAATACCCGAGGCCTTGGTCGTGGAATTTTTACCCTGGCAGCTTAAAGGAATACGTCACCCACAAAATGACCATTTGTACATCAGTTACTCTCCTCATGCTATGTTAAATTTGTGAAGAAGACTTTTTTTTCTTGGCATGTCTCCACGGTGAACGAAGAATTCACAGGTATGGAGATAGATTTGTATCGAAAAACTGGGAAAATATTTGATGAATTTAAGTCATAGACGACCGTGTTTAACAACAGCAAAACTACATCAAAACAACCATTTACAGTCTCTCATATGACTCAGGCAGTTTAATTCAAGTCATGAGCTCATTACTTCACAAACACATCAATTTTAAATATGTAGCAGACATTTCTTTATGTTATAACAACACTGTGATAACCTGATTATATTTATGCCAAAAAAGAAAAAAAAACTTGGTCATGGTAGGGAAAAGATAATGTTTTGGCTTAAAATACCTGCTTTAGGTGGCACAATCCTGGCTGGAAACACAGCAGTGTCTCCGTAAAATAAACCTGCTTTTTGTGCCATTTTTCTCAGCTCAAGAAACATTGATGGATCGCTAAAAGTCACTCGTGTTTGGTGACTAAAAGCAGCTGGAAGACACAGTAAAACCCGCTAAAAATAGCCGGAGTTTTTTTTGGTCTTGAACAGTGGTCTGCAGCTTGGGCAGTGACTTGCGGTATCAGAAACCAACAAAAAAAGGCGTCCTTTAATGTCGGCATAATATGCAACCGGTTGCCATTATAGTTTCATGGCGCCCAGTGGTATCAGGGGGAAATGCAGCGGGATAAGAACGAAAATTAAGGCGGTGAAAGTCTGAGTGGGGCAGGTGGGAGTGGTGGTGGATGTGTCCAACAAACACGGGATACGAACACCTAAGAGAGCGGTGTTCGTATCCCGTGAGATTCTAAAGCCAAACCCTGTTCTTTTTCCTAAACCTAACCATGTGTGTTTGTTGTTGAAGGGAAAAAAACATCAATACGTGTTGTTGTACTGACGTAGTGCGTTTATTTTGAAGGAGACTGTATGTAAACAGTAAACTTCCTGTGAAAACAGAAGGGTATCTTGAGAGAAGATAATACATGTAACAGGCAGAACTTTACACGGTGTCCCAGAACGTCAACAACCAACAGACCCAGGGTACCTTGCACGATGTATCTGGATGTGGAAAGTCCATGACCAAACGTCAATATGTGACGAGGTTGGAGTGACAAAGTGTTGGCATCTTGCCTAGGTGTCACACCACTTTTGAAACCATAATATGAAACATACAAATGTAACCTGTTTGTGGTTTGCAGAAACATACGATGCCAAAATTTTGTTCTGACAACTGGGCTGACGGTGAAGGCATTAGAGGACGACTCAGTTTTCTTCACACATCCAAGGTAACACGAGGTAAGTAATTGATACACAAGTGGTCATTTTGTTGGTTAAGTATTCCTTTAATCTAAATCCATGTGATGTACTTAATGTTTGAGGATATTTGAGCACTGTTTCTGACACAGACTGATGAATGTCTCAGCCTATGTACCTATTTCAAAGACCCAGCAGGAACATAAACATTTACTCTCTCAAGGATCAGTGACAGCATTCTGTTTTGAGTCATCCCTTAAAGTGAGGACAACTGATTGTGAACCACCGCACCAAAATACAACAGTGATCTCATGTCTCTGATGTAACCTTTGCACTGACTCCACCTGCTCTCTCAGATCTCAGTGACGATAAACATGAAATGCGACACCGCTGCTCACCGTGTGAGTATCTGGATGATCTATCGTGAGACTCTGGGAGTCCATTCATGGCCTGTCCTCCTTCCACCTTGGCGGTTCTCTGTGGAAAAACAACATACAGAGAGGTGAGGACAGTTTCTACTGTCACCATGTCTCTATTTGGGAAAGTGACTGCTAAGACTTGAACCATTGGGAGCTCAAAGGAATAGTTTGACGTTTTGGGACATAACTTAATTCACTCTCTGTCGGAGAGATGGATGAAAAGATTCATACCACTATCATATCAGTCCTTTTAAATGTGAAGCTACAGCTAAGAGACAGTTAGATTAGCTTAGCATAAAGACTTGAAACAGCAGCATGTTTTCATTCCCAACTCAAATACCGTCACTTTGTCAGTGATTTCAGCATCAACACCAATGTGAACAGACACCTTTCACCAGTCGCCACAGCAACTACATAATATATAATATAAATGAACTGAACTCACACACCTGAGAGAGTGTTCCCTTTAAAGACATGCTGTGACTTCTCCAGTCCTGCAGAGGGCAGTGTCTCCCTGCAGCAGAGGCTGAGTTCAGCCGAGGGCTGCTGCTGAAGCTTTCCTGCTGGGTAGCCTTGGACTCAAACAGTGCACAAAGAGCTCTGGTGCCTGAAGATTCCCTCTGGGGGAGGAAGTCCATAGAGCGGCTCCGGCACAAATTAGAAGTTCGTCCAGAGCCCCAGAGGGCCACACTGTCCCCTCTCTCCGGCGTCCGCCAGTGATCATCGGCACAGCTGTCTGATGCCTGGAAGCAGCATCAGTTTTTATATGTTTTTGGACAGTATTTTACTGGTTGACAAATTTGTCACTAATGATGAGAAGAATAAAGGAAAAATATGTTTTACCTGAAGTTTATGCTGCTCTTTTTCAATACTCCTCAGGTCAGCACAGCTTTGGTAACTGTCAGCAAATGTGTTTACAAAATTATTCAGTCATGTTTCCTGGAGATTAAGTTTATGTACAACTACTTTGAAACAGCAAATACATTTTGAGGGGAATGTAATGCAAAGCATATTACATTTCCTATTAACATAATGAGCAAATGTTACTAAATGTATCTGGCAAGTTATCAGCAAAATGTTTTGTTGTTTTTTGCCGAAACAGGCAATAAAGTATCCGGTCATAGCAACCGCAGCATTATTAATTACCTTTTTTTTTTTTTTTTTTTTTTTTTAATTAACATTTACCTTAATTAAGGTCTTTGCCTAAATGTAACCAAAGTGCCTTTGTTGTTTTAACCCAAGAACATAGATGGATTAACAAACAGGCCCAGGGGCCTAAAGTGGCAGGGGCCCCATGCAAAATGCCACTGAAATGAACATGGACCAACCAGGAAGAAACTCAAAAAGACCACAAAATAACTATAAAGAGACACAAAACAACCAAAAAAGACATAAAATTGTCTCAAAGTGACACAAAACAACCACAAGAACACACAAAATGACTAGAGAAAGAACCTATTTACCTCAAAATAAACAAAACAACCACAAAGAGACACAAAAACAAAAAAGACACAAAATTACTTCAGTGACACTAAATAACTAGAAAAGAGACACAAAATGACTAACAAGAGACACAAAACAACCAAAGAGAGACAGAATTACAACAAATAGATGCAAAACAACAAGACACAAAATGGCTAACAAGAGACAGAAAACCGCTAAAAAAAAGACTTAATTACCTCAACTGAGACACAAAATGGCTAATAGGAGACACAAAAAACTAAAAAGACACAAAACTATTTCAGAGACAAAATGTCAAACGAGACACAAAACAACAACAACAAAAAAAACACAGTTATCTCAGAGACACAAAACAACATAAATTGACAAAAAGACACAAAACAACCACAGGGAGACACAAATGACTAACAAGACACACAAATCAACTTCAAAAGACATGAAATTACTTCTGTGACAAACAAAGCCACAAAAAGATCCTTAACAACTACTAAGAGACATAAAACCACCAAAAAAAGACACAGAATTACCTCAAAGAGAAACAAAACAACCACAGAGAGGCCCAAAATGACTAACAAGAGACACAAAACCAACCTCAAAGAGAAACAAAGCCACAAAAAGATGTATAACAACTACACAGAGGCATAGAACCACTACAAAGTCTGTGTCTTGCTCCTGTGTAGAAGAGGTGATGGGGCCTTTTGCTTATCTGTGCCCAGGGGCCCCTTGTCTCTTAATCCGTCATGATTATAACAGTAGTAAGTTCTTGTGTCAAGTTCCTGCACTTAATATGCCTGCCCTCCATCTTGCAATGCCTACACGGTGCATGAATATAAGTATTTCATTACCTGACAGAAACGTTTTCTCTGAATATAATTCAGGCAGAGAATATGATGCCATAGCAACTTAACTAAAAAAGCAGTTTAGTAATATACATATTGAAATAATTTCTAGAAGACAGGGTGGATTTATTAACTACAACCCTTCTGATTTGATTTCCAACAATCAACTGGTAATCTGTGAGCGGTAAAAGTGAATGAAATGCTTTGAATGAATGAAATGAAATGCTTTGAATGAATGAGAACTGTACTGGGAATTTCCCAGTGAGTGCAAAAGTGTGAGCATGAAATAGTATGTGAATATGAATGTTTACACAGAGTGTATTGTGCAGAACTCACTGTTGCACCAGCTGAGACACTGACTTCCTGTCCCAGTGGGTGGGGGCTGGCATGACCCATGACCTCTCCTGAACGCCAGAAAGACTCTTCAAGGACTGAGTCCTCCTCAGACCAAACCCCTCCATGGCAGTCCCTCTGACAGCAGCTGAAATAAGGAAACGTTACAGTAATAATGTCTGACAGCATTACTGTGTGTTAATGCTTACAACAGATTTGTAGCAGAATGTGTAAGATTTCTTGATGCTAAATCAGTGATTTATTTAATGTTTATTTGTACAGGGACAAGTATGTGGCATACATAAATGCCACACACCACAGCATTTATAGCCTAAGCTAATTTTGCAATGCTCGTCCCCAGTTGGGCCTTAAGATACAAAAGACTCAGCAACAAGAACACAATTAACAGTGCAAAGTACAAACAACAATTAAAATACAGACAGAACAATACAAGACACAGGCTGCAAAAATAATAATAATAATAACAATGACACAGGACACAGAGAAAGGCCCATACCATACCACACCAAAAAAACAGACATATCTATGTACAAAAATATGATAATAAATACATAGCATCAGAAATAAGGTGGATAAGATAAAAAGAAGCGGACCAAGAACAGAACCCTGAGGTACTCCTGTTCTAGTCTATTTATGATCACGATTGCAGACATGTTTCTGTTTATTGATCACAGAGCTTATAGTCACATTTAGAGCTAAAAAGATGAAAGATGATATCTATAAATTCTTATTCGTCTATAAACAATCTGACTGGAAGCACACAGCTGAGGTTTAACTTCGTTTGAGTTATTAAGTAACGGATTGTCACACTCAGTCATATGACACTGTTAATGTTTATGAGCTCCTGCAGTCACACAGCAAACCCAAACTTAGTCCTCACTATGAGCATGTGTTGATAACAATATATGATTATACTGTTGCTAAAAGACCCACTCTAAAAAAATGAAATAAGTTACAAGATTTTGAAGATTTTTAAAAGATATTTTTTCTATAAATGCATCATGGTAAATAAACCTATAAGCTACCATGCAAAATACAGTTAAATTATTGCCATTGTAAATGAGGTTTTGTTGCTCTGTGTGCAAAAATCAACAGAATATTGAGCTGCGTACCTGAAGAGAAGGAGCAGAAGTCACCTGTGCATCTCTGCCTCTGTGGCTGACTTGTGGTTTAGGAGCATCTCTCACAAGACACAGCAATTACCAGAGGCCAAAGTCCTTCAGCACCTTGTGATTCAAAGCCTCCGGATATGAGATCTGCTACCGTGACATCACCTGATACATTTTAAAAGAGCCCATGTTTTTATGATGCAAAGCAGATCGTAAAATTAAAATTAATCTCTCATCTCAGGGATTTTGTTTGGTACTTAAACACTGAGACTGTGGTGACTGTGAGAGGCAGCTGCTCCAGTCAGATGTTGGTGTTGAAATGTCCAGCAGAGCTGCTCCGTATCTGTATCTCACGCCAGAGCAGCAGCATTTTATCTATGACTCACATGCTTATCGTCTAAAGCCACTTAATTACTGCCGCTGAGGTCACACTCATTCACCCCAATCACACACTGATGTTCCTTAATGTGCTGTTCTACAAATACAGGACACACAGGTGTAGATTTCAGGAGGGACAGGAAATTAAAACGATTACACCATAAATTGATGCAGAAAAAGCATAAAGTGGTGCATATGAATTCACCAGGATGCAGGAAATTAAGTGTTTGATGGTCAAAATATTCTGGTGGAGGACCCATCGATCCCCCATTTCACGTGTCCCCCTCAGTGAAATCTATGAAACGAAATCTATGCCTTTGAGAGGTCACATCCGGAGCGCAGGAAGTGCTGACGCTGCAGTCTGCTGGTGTTCAAAGGGTGGAGTTACAATCCTACCAAACTATTGGCACATAAATTATATTCACCAATAAGTCAGAGGGAACTTTATCTGTTACTTTCCTTCAACACGGGAAACATGAAGTAATCATTAACTGTCATTAAGATTCACATGTGTGCACCTTTTACCATGCACTCATTGCTCTCTGAAATCAGAAAATCTCACTACCCTCTATCTCTTCCCTCTGTCAAAACTAACTCCTTAATAATAAGAATTAATTTACCATTAAGGAGAGAGATATTCCTCTCAGGAGTTGGTGGAGACCAAAACAGAGCATAAAATAGGATGAACGTTAGACTTTCATTTGTCAGGTGAACTGAAATATGACTCATTTTAAGTTAATGTTGCTACATAACTGCTGGATGTGTAAATAAAAAACTGTTCAAACAAATCAATCTAAAAGACTTCTACTGCCCCCATTGCAGGTGTTAGTTTATTATTTTGCTAACATGCAGGGTGTTATTAGACATATACAGGCTGCATTTTGAATGCATGGCTGCCTGTTTCTTGTCCTATATTCTTACCAGTCCATTAATCATCCAAGATTGTTCTGTAAAGTTAAATTTTATCATCATTCAGCACCATTAACCCTTTGGAACCTGAGCAAATTGGCTTGAGTTCTTTCAAAAACATGAGAAGAAAGCAACAAGCAACGAAAGAAGAAATGACCCAAAAAATTATCAATAAATTCGTACATGAAGAAACAAGAAAACTAGTACAAAAAAGTAAAGATAATAAAATAAAAGAGGAAAGAAAAGAAAAGAAAGTGAAGAACAAACCAACAAACAAACAAACAAGAAAATGACCTGGGAAAAGATAATAATTCTGTAACAAATTTTAGATATATTATAATGATAATTCTAAAATACAGTTCTACCCTAGCTTTTTTTAAAATTAATTTTCTAAATCTATAATTTGTTTTGCAATATCTAACCAAGATGCTCATTGCCTTTTTACTCCATTTTTTGTAAGAAAGTGCACCATTATCTCAGGGATCAAAGGGTTATTATTTCTTTAATCTGACCTCATGACTTCGCATGAGTATTTATCATGTCAACCTTCAATGGAAGATAAAGGTTCGTTCATTCGTAATATCATTTACCAGCCAGGAGATGACGCCAGAGCGTCACGTCTGCATCCATCGAATACATGTAGTTAAAGGGCCTCATCAGTGAAAGTCTGAGTGGGGCAGGTGAGAGTGATGGAAGGGTCCAACAAGTCATTGCCTAAGCGCCAGATTTCGACAACTTGAGACTGGGCTCTGCAGGGGTGGAGGGGCCAGTAAAGAAACTGGGCCTTTGCAAGTGATTCAGATTGCCACTCTGAATGTATTCTTGTATTCAAAGATGAATGATAAAAAAATGTTCCTAATATCAATATAAATATTCATTCATCTTCTAACCGCTTCATCCTCTCGAGGGTCGCGGGGGGGGGCTGGAGCCTATCCCAGCTGACATCGGGCGAGAGGCAGGGTACACCCTGGACAGGTCGCCAGACTATCGCAGGGCTGACACATAGAGACAAACAACCATTCACGCTCACATTCACACCTACGGACAATTTAGAGTTCAATATAAATATATAATATATAAATAAAATAATAAAAAATATATATTATTATAGTTTCACATAATATCTAATTGTATTCATTGTTTTACATGTCTTCAGTTGAAAGTGTTTAACACATGCAATACTTGAAAAATGCATGTTTAAAAAATGAACTTCAAATTTTTAATGCCTTAAGAGGAGGAAATAACACTTAGGAAAAAATCTTGACTGAGGTAGTTATGATTCATGCATAGGAGATGCCTATGACATTTAATTGTACCTGAGTATAAAGACAATAAAGATGATTCATTCATTCATAAAATGATAGGTCGGTGGTGGGTGTGCGTTTGCAGCAGTTGTAGTATATGCATACTGAGAAGTAGTAAATATCTCGGGAACTGTCTTGTGTAATTCTATACTGTTATTCTGTTGTGTACACTTGAAAATAATAAATATAAATAGTTTACCTATTTATATTTATTATTTTCAAGTGTACACAACAGGTAAAAAGGTAAAATGACAATATATGATGCACAAACACATAAACAGGACAGGTAACAGTGGAGCCAGACGTCAGCGACAGAAGTGAGAAACCCCTCCTGTGTGTGCAGTTGTGTTGTCAGTCTTTAATGCATGTGCTTCACCAGCTGCAGTGGGAGAAAAGAGAGGCAATCAGTGAGTGACTGAGCACGTGGGGGAGGGAGGGGGGAGTCAGACAGTCTCACCCACACACAGCTCAGTACTGTCCTGAACAGCTGAGAACAGAGCAGGTCTCCTTCCTCCTGCTGCTGCTGCTGCTGCTGCTGTGTGCTCCTGCAGAAAGCCTCACATGGAGCCACATGTGACAGCCAACACCAACAGCAGAGTACAACTCGGAGAGCTCAGGAGCTCCCACTGCAGGGCTGACAGCCAGACGCAATCAGAGGACACTTCCTCCTCACACACACACAATACTTCAGCCTGTCATTGTGAATGCATAATGAAACAAAGGAGATGTAAAGAGAAATTCATCTTTACTAAGGTCCTTTCGGGGAAAAACACCGTTTGGATCCACGTTGCATCACAGAGGCCAGTTTGTAAGTTTGTAAGAAAGGTCACCACAGCTCTCCAGCTAATGTTGACAAGAGGCTCATTGTTGAGGGGGGAATGTCAAACCCAATCACACAGCTGCTCGGCTGTTACAGCTTGTGCTGCTCACATGCAGCGAGATAAGATCACTGCTGTTGAAAGTTGTAGTTGTGTAACCTACTTTGCACTCTGGGCTGCAGCTTGACTTGTGCAACATGACTGTAAAACACTGATATTGCATGTATGATGTTCCTACAGTGAGCAAAACTGCCCGTTGTTATGTACTGGAAATAAAAATGTAGTGAATCATAGTTAATTAAATGGCTTATACACTGCCTTAAAGGGACAGTTCACCCAAAAATCAATAATACATAGCTTATCTCTTACCTGTAGTGCTGTTTATCACTCCAGATTGTTTTGGTGTGAGTTGCCAAATGTTGGAGATATCAGCCATAGAGATGTCTGCCTTCTCTCCAATATAATGGAACTAGATGGCACTCCGTTTGCAGTGCTCAAGGCGCCAAAAAATACATTTCAGTCAGGAATACTTTTGTCAAAGAAAACTTTATTTCCATTTGCAGTATTATATTTGGCGGTATGGCTCTGTTCTGGGGCCTTTCTGCCTTTCTGCCTTTCCTCAGGCCTACGCAAAAAAAAGCCTCTTCCACGGGCCTTCGTGGGTCAAGATTACATACAAAGTCAATGCAAAGAGGCGATTAGACGCGAATTCGCGCCGGGCGGTGCAATGGACGCGTCTAGCGCGACGCGATGGACGCGATAGAGGCGTCCAGCGTGGCGCGATAGACACGAAATGCGCGTCCAGCGCCTCATCGCTCGAGTTGAAAATATTGAACTTCTGAGGCGAATTTGCGTGACACTGTGCCGCGAAAGCCAATCAGCATTGAGATTCTCCCGACATCACCGGCGTGTGTCATCAACGTCCAGTTGTTGACACAACAATAAACTGCTACTCACTGGAGACAGATGTACAGACGCTCCGCAGCTGAAATGGAGCGCCTGTAGTTGGTGTCCTGCCGGGAGATCCTGGCGCCAACCCTCGCCAACAGGTCCTCAAACTGGGCCCCAGTCAGCCTTAAGTACCGCTGAAAGCGGCTATCATCCAGACGGAGTTCCTGGAGGAGGTGGTGAAACTCGCTGAGCTGGATGCGCTAATGCAGGATAAGATGAACCCAAAAACGACGGCGTCTGGCCCTCCGACGCATTTGGGACTTCCAGAGCTGGTACAAAGCAGCGATGGTGGTTATCTCAGCCATGGTCGTCAGTGACGTCTTGACGCCCTGACGTCCACTTGTTGATGCCGAGATGGGGGAGAAACTTATCATTGCGGTGTGCGGCTACAGGGAGCTATATGATACTACGTGTCTACTCTACAGAGACCGCAAGAAAAAGGAGCAGGCTTGGATGAAAGTCGCCAAGGAGACTGGTCTACTTGGTAAGTTCTGCAAATATGTGTCCTTAATTAGTTTGCAGAATGGTTGTACTATGAATGTTAGCACTAGCTTAGCTCCAGTTGGCACAGCCGGCGTCCCTGCTACTCGTGCTAATGACGCGATAACGCGAATTAACAAAATGGTCAGGCGCCTAAACTCACACGTTACGCGCGGCGCGTTACGAGTGAGTAATTTGCTTCACTCGCGCCCGGTGTGAACGCTACATAAGGCGGAGAGAGCACACAGTGCAGTTAGCTAGTGCAGTTAGCTTGTTCATAATATTTCACGAGTGTCACTGTCATTCAGAACGTCCCACTGAACCCCACTCGAACTCCATATGGATATAAACAGAAGGAGTAGTCAAATATTTGTATTGAACAGTCAAATCTGATTCGACTGACATAATTCTGAGTTGAGTTCAGCTGGTTACTCAAGATAGTTTCATGTAACTGTTTCCTCATCCATGAGTAGATGTACTGTTTTCTTTCTACCTAATCACACCCACCAACCATATGACCGTGCAGAAGGAAGCGTGCATCTACTGATAGCTCACCTAGCACCACTGAGCTAGCTAACGACAACTTACACCAGAGCAGTCCAGACTGATGAATAGCACTACAGGTAAGAGACAAATGTTTTTTGTCAGTGTTGCTGCACTCCAAAATCTCTGCAATTACTTGAGCGCAGTGTTATAACAGAAAAAACTTATTTTTCTTTTACATCTGTTTTTAATCACAGAAAAGCAGCAGCAGGTGAAATGATGCCTGAAACCTGAATGTCAACTTGTATTTTTCCTGGTCTGCAGATATCTTGATGAACAGTCCAAACTGACTGCGGTGGATACAGCTTCCTGGAGCTGAGTTTAAAACAGAAAAGAATAAAACTTGGAACGCTGCATGAGTTGCATGTCCACATGAAGTCTGTGCACCTTTATTGCCTGGAGAATCTCT
Source organism: Epinephelus fuscoguttatus (assembly GCF_011397635.1). NCBI lineage: Eukaryota > Metazoa > Chordata > Actinopteri > Perciformes > Serranidae > Epinephelus > Epinephelus fuscoguttatus. The sequence goes on from NC_064766.1 coordinate 21,870,395, forward strand.
GTCAGCCTTTCAACTATAGATCAGTTAGTGGTTCAAACTAGTAAAATAAAAGCCTTCTCTTGAATTTAACGGAACTAGATGGCACCCGGTTTGAGGTGCTTAAAGCACCAAAAAATGCATTTGAAAAACTCGACAGTAAACTGACCCAACTCGAGATATTACTACTTAAGATACTCAAGATAATCCACAGACCTTGCTGTGAGCTGTTTCATGTAGGCACTATTTTCTTTCTGCCGAACTACACCTGCCACATGTCTCAGTCTCACTCCCAACTTGTTGAATACTGACGACATTTGGTCAGTGCGCAGAGACACTCATATGTTGTGTTCACACCAAACAGGATGCAAATTTTAGCATTGCATTACTTGCGCATGTTTGAATGTGTAATGTTTTGTTTTGACTCACTTCATAGGCGCGAATAACTTGTGTGTATGCAACCACCATTTTTCAGTTTGTCACCATCAACCACCAAAGCACCACAAGCTGAGTGCCATCTAGTTCTATTATACTGGAGAGAACACAGACAACTCTACGGCCGATATCTCCAACACTCGGCAACTTACACCAAAACAATCTAGATTGATAAACAGCACTACAGGTACAGTGGCAAGAAAAAGCATGTGAACCTTTAGGAATGTCATGGTTTTCTGAATAAATTTTTCATAAAATGTGATCTGATCTTCATCTGAGTCAATTGACAAATATGGGAACTGCCCATTGGTTCGACTGCCCATTGGTTTGACAGCCCATTGTTCCGACCATATTAAACTCATTGTTCTGAAATCCGTTCCGAAATCATCAAGATGCCCTGTGATTAAGGACTGGTTAGGGTTAGGCACAAAAACCACTTGGTTAGGGTCAGGAAAAGATCATGGTGTGGGTTAAAATGAAAAAGAAAGTGACAAACATATAAGCCGTGAGCCTGCTCCGCCTCAAGCCGGTCGCGGTGCAACATACGCCTGCTGCGAGCCGTTCGGCACCACGAACAGTCGGACTAATGGGATGTCGAACCAATGGGCTGTCGAACCAATGACATGGACCCACAAATATAATGTGTCTAAAATAATAACACACAAAAAAATCTGATCTTTCATGTCTTTATTGAACACACTGATTTCAACATTCAAAATGGCAGTGGAAAAAGTAAGTGAACCCTTAGAATTAATAACTGGTTGACCTCCCCCTTGGCAGCAATAACTTCAACCAGGCGCTTCCTGTAGCTGTGGATCAGACCTGCACATCGCTGAGGAGGAATTTTAGCCCATTCTTCCTGGCAGAACTGCTTTAGCTCTGTCAAATTCTTTGGACGTCTCATGTGTATGGCTCTCTTCAAGTCATTCCATAGCATCTCTATTGGGTTGAGGTCTGGGCTCTGACTTGGCCACTCCAAAAGGCAGATTTTGTTTTTTCTGAAGCCATTCTGTTGTGGACTTGCTCCGGTGTTTTGGGTAGTTGTCCTGATGCATCACCCACTTTCTCCACAGTTTCAGCTGATGTACAGACATTCTCAGATTATCCTGAAGAATTGTCTGATAAACTTGGGAATTCATCTTCCCCTCAATGATTGCAAGCTGGCCAGGCCCTGATGCAGCAAAGCAGGCCCAAATCATGATGTTTCCTCCACCATACTTTATGGTTGGGATGATGTTTTCATGATGATATGCCGTGCCCTTTCTACGCCAGATGTAGTGCTGTGTGTTTTTTCCAAATAGTTCAATCTTAGTTTCATCACTCCACAAAACATTTTGCCAATGCCGCTGTTGAGTGTCAGTGTGCTCTTTTGCAAACTTCAGGCGTGCAGCAATGTTCTTTTTAGTAAGCAGTGGCTTCCTTTGTGGTGTCCTGCTGTAGATACCCTGCTTGTTCAATGTTTTACGTATTGTAGACTCGTGAACAGAGATGTTAGCCAGTTCCAATGATGCCTTCAAATCTTTGGCTGTCATTCGGGGTTGTTTCTTTACCTCATTGATGAGTCTTCGTTGTGCTCTTGGTGTCGTTTTGACTGGGCGTCCACTTCTTGGTAGAGTAGTAACAGTCCCAAAGTGTCTCCATTTGTAGATTGTTTGCCTAACTGTAGACTGGTGAATTTTTAAAGTCTTTGAAATCACTTTGTAACCCTTGCCAGCTTTATGTAAATCAACAATTCTTGATCATCGATCCTCTGAAAGCTCTTTTTGGCGAGGCATGGTTCACATAAGCGTGTTCTTCTTGCGCAGAACAAACTCCAAAAGTTTGAGGGGTTTTTATAAGTCAAAGTAGCTGTAGTCCACACCTCCAAACTCATTATATTAATGAGACTCCAGGTGTGCTAAAACCTGACTCCAATTAGCTTTTTTGAGGTCATTAACTCAAGGGTTCACATACTTTTTCCACAAGCACTCTGAGGTTTTTTTGGTTATTCTCAATAAAGACATGAAAGATCAATTTATTTTTTTGTGGTATTTTAGACACATTATATTTGTCAATACCCTTGACGTGGATGAATATCAGATCACATTTTATGACAAATTTATTCAGAAAACCATCAAATTCCAAAAGGTTCACATACTTTTTTCTTGCCACTGTAAGAGGAAAACTATGTATTTTTGGTTTTTGGGTGAACTGTACCTTTAAAATATTGTAACATAGCAGCTTTGAACCTCACTGTTCTGAAGGCACTGGAATAATCTCAGTCCATGCACTGTGTATGCAGCTCACTCCCCATTACAGCATAGCTCTTACTTATATAAATGTTTCAACCTACATGTTGCGCAGAGAGCACCCATGGGCTCCAGGATGTTGCAGCCTGATTGACTACACAGATACGGTGTCACTTCTGGACCGGCTGAGGGATGAGGCACAATGCCAGCGGCTGCCATGAGGGTGTCACAGGAAGTTCTCTGGTGTCACCTCCTGAGCTGATACCACTGCACAGACAAAAGGATGTCAGTTGATGCATCACTTAAGGCGTCACTGTTGTGAAATTTCACCCAGAGTCTTTATCTGATGGCATTTTCCAGCCCATGGAGAAAGTGAGGTTGGTGTCTGTGTATGGCACACAGTCGAGTTTAAAGGTGCTGGAAACATGTTTTCGCAATCAGCTTTTCACTGAGAGCGCAACATGAATACAAAATATTCTGACAAACCTGGAGCAGTTTTTATAATTTCTTTTTATTTTATTTTTATTTTATTTATTCTTTATATGGTTATTTCTCACATCCCCTTTTACTTAAAAAAAAACCATTTCAACATCGTGACAGTTTCCTTTTCAAGGCGTGACAATATTTAAAAGGTCTCATATATCTGAACAGTAACTGGAAATATATAGATAAAAATAATCAAAGCAAATTGAAGTAATAATAGTAACAATACTGAAACATAAGCATATCAAAATAAAATTAACTGTATATCTGGGGTCATTTTAAAGTCCTCTTATTGTAACTGATTTCTTTGTTGCTGTTTGTTGTTTCACATTAAATTTCTGTTTTTGCTGTTTTTATCTGGGCTCTTCTCGCTGGTCTGAAGTGGGTGGAGGTCTGTTTGACAAAGGTGATGTCACATGTTTTGTACCAGACTCAGACTTCAGCAATATTTGCACCAAAGTTGTTATTGTGGAGTACAGGAGGGGTGTAAACACTGATGATGTCGTCAACCTCGACGACGACAATGCTGATGACAGTGATGGTCATGATGATGGTGATGATGATGATGATGATGATGATGGTCATGGTGGTGATGATGATGATGATGATGACAATGATGAAGATGACAGTGATGATGACAATGACGATAATGGTTATGATAACGACAGTGATACTGATGACCATGATGGTGATGATGACAACAATGATGGTGATGTGATGATGGTGATGACAGCGATCATGGTGATGATGACATTGACAATAGCAACAATGACCTCAGATGATTAGAATGATTATGGTGATGATAATGAGACCAACACTAACAACAACAATGACGATGATGATGGTGATGACGAAGATGATGACGATGATGATATTGACAATGATGGTGATGATAAAAGCTGCAGATAAAGGAGACAGGTTGTTTAACCTGCAAACCGTAGCAACAATTTGCACTCCGTCAGACTGAACGTGCCTCAGCACTGTCAATAAAACTGATCAAACCACACTCACAAAGTTCTGATGGATCGTCTGTGTTCAGATTCAATGTTTTTATCCAAACTTTAACTTTGTTTGTTATTTAGTCATGAATACTTCATGTTATTGAGAAACACTCAGTGAAAGAATTTAAACCTATTTATATCTACAAAACTTACATAACTGCTTCAGACATGACAAATCTAAATCAGAATAAAAAGATCATGAAGCTAAGAACACCACTGACGTCAAAAATGATGACGATAATAACTGAAAAGACATTCACAATCATTAATGATGGTAGTAGTCACGCTGCTGCTGCTGCTGATGATGATGAAGGCAAACATAATGATTCACTGCTTTACCATGCTCTAAAATAGGGCTATATTTGCCCTTGCGACCATGGCGACGACAGTGAAAACATGACATCAGAGGCTTTGTATGAAGGAGCCGACTCGTGTGTGTGACATTTCCACGAGAAGAGCTGGAGTAAGACATTGATGACTCAGAGAGAGAATGTAGGAGTGTATTCTCTGTTTCTCTGTGTCATGAGGAAGTGAATCATGTTCAGTTTAATACCTGAGCCTATCTATCTATCTATCTATCTATCTGTCTGTCTGTCTGTCTGTCTGTCTGTCCGTCGTTCCATCTATCCATCCAATCTCGTCGCACCTTCTCTCACTACCTGACCTGATCGCAGTAGCACAGTCCGACACTCTACCCGGTACTTCCTGTTATGCTCACAGTGATCTTTAAAAGGGGGTAAATCCCTGAGATAGTGTAGTATCCACAGGAAGGAAGGAGGAACTGGGGCACAGTTTCACATGCCTTGAAGCTTTGTCAAACTCTGACAGTACATTGCTGTATGTGGGCCATCGCTGGCGTAGCTTGGCTGAGAAAATGGGGCCACGAGAGCCAGTGGCAGCAACCTGAGAGGCTGCCAGAATGTAGGTTAACTATAAGTTATGTAACATGGACTCTGGACAGAGAGCACGGCGAGGGTTTACTCTCACTGTGCACAGATAGGATTGTCTGTCAGACACAGAATAGGAGTGCATGACAATGTGGAGGACAGCAGCTCTGAAATACTGGATCTGGCAGTGTGTCACTTCAGTGTTTTTACATGACGTGTGAATGGAATTAAATCTGGAAAAAAAGAATAAATCAGGTTAGGAATCTGGGTTAGTTTGACTTTGATGGCTGCATTAATAAAGTGAACAAATACAGAAATGAGAGTTGCAGTACTGCCTAAAGAAAAATTAAAATTTCATATTATTATTATATTATTATATTATTCCTATGGTCTGTCCAAAAAAAATAGTAATCATGAACAACTATCTCCCTAATCCAACAGCAAGAGTGCTAAAACTCAAAGAAATTTGAACGTAGCTAGCGCGATCTCACTCTTTGGTTTGTGGACTCCTGATTTGAAGCCTCAAGTTTGGCATTTCAGCTTTTGCCATCTTGGTTTTCTGAGCTATAAGTGATTATATTTGGTCAGAAATATGAGCTAACATGAACAACTCTCTCCCAAATCCAACAGCAAGAGAGGGTATAAACTGTAACACTATAAAGCATAGAAATAATGGACATAGCTAGCGTTACATCATCTCTTAGTTTGTAGACTCCCATTTTGAAGCCTTGAGTTCAGCATTTCAGCCGTCGCCATCTTGGATTTTGGAGCCAGAAATGACCATATTAGGATGAGAAGTTGGAGCTGTGGAGGAGAAAAGCGTGGATCTGACCCGCAGACTGTAGCGACACTTTGCTGACAGCATGTCGCTCAAGTGGCCGCACCCTTAAAAATGCGTAACTTTAAGCCTTAATAACATTTAAACGGGTGAGTTGTATAAAAAATCACCTCACGCACAGTTTGAATGAATGTGGAATTTGATAAATAGGCCAAAAGCATTTTTTGTACCAGGCTGTAAAGGTGTTTATGCTGTAAAGTTAGCCCAGCACCTGCTAATTAAGATCCAGACGTTCAGGAGTCCATCTACGTCCCAACCTCACCGATGGTCATGAGCTTTGAGTAGTGACAGAAAGAATGAGATTGTGGATACAAGTGGCTGAAATGAGTTTCCTTTGAAGGGTGGTTGGGCTCAGCCTTGGAGATAGGGTGAGGAGCTCAGACATCCAGAGGGAGCTCGGAGTACAGCTGCTGCTCCTTCACGTAAAAGGGGTCAGCTGAGGTGGTTCAGGCATCTGATCAGGATGCCTCCTGGCCTGTTAGAGGTGTTCTGGGCACGCCCCACTGGTAGGAGACCCTGGGGCAGACCCAGAACATTAGGGAGGGATTATTTATCTCATCTGGCCTGGGAACACCTTGGGGTCCCCCAGGAGGAGCAGGAAAGTGTTGCTGGGGAGAGGGATGTCTGGGGTGCTATGCTTGGCCTGCTGCTCCTGCGACCCTGCCCTGGATAAGCAGATGAAAAAAGAAGGATGGATGAATGTCCATGAGGTTTTTACCTGGAGTGGAATTATCCACAGGGGTCTCTCAGGTGATTCAAACTGGTAAAAACACTGATTAAAGTAGTTTCACATTAAAAAATCAGTGCTTTTTCCGATGCGCTTGTTGCAAAAATGCAAAAACACAAATGGGCCTGTCTAGAGCCAGTGTTTGGTTTGTCCGTTCTGGGCTACTGTAGAAACATGGCAGTACAACAAGGGGATCTCCATAAACGAGGACCTTCTCCCACGTAGATATAAACAGCTCATTTTAAGGTAACAAATATACAACGATTCTTATTTTCAGGTAATTATACACCAAAGAGAACATACAGCCATTTACATCAGTGACGGCAACTCTGCTGGGTTGTGGACTCTAGTTCGGACACAGAACAGCAAGCTAGCGCTGTCCGTGCAATGAGCTGCAACTTTTTACTCACTGACTCCGGTGAAAACTTGCTGTCTTCATATGTAATCTTGTCACATCAACTAACCAGTCAATGCGCTACATCTAGCAACAAGGAACACATTTGTAAGGGAAGGGAGGGGGTACAAACTTAACCACTGTGAACTGCCATACAATATCATGTCCCAAATGTACCTAATTAAAGCTTTTAAATTCATGAGTGAGGTCTTAACTGATGTATTTTAAGTCGTAGAACAATACAACAAAGTCTCTTCAGCTTGTGCTAACTACAGACCTCATTTCAGACATCTAACCAAAAACCCATTGACTGTGAGACAAGGGAACCAGGAGTGCTAAAATGCTAACTCATTTCCAGCTTTTAGGACTCGCGACGAGTTGAAAGTGAGAATCTGTTGCAAAATCAAGCTCCCGTTCATTGTCTTCAGAGCAGCTCCAGACTTTTAACTTGATGACATCACAGTTTCAGACTTCCCTGGTTTCTGGCTTTAAGGGAGAGTAGCTCATGTTCACAAATATTGATTGGACGTTCCCAGGACATGGAAGTAACATGCCGGAATTTTTCATTTAAGTGAAATATGAATTTTCTTCCTCCTCTGTTAGTGCTGCACTAGTGTGGTCTAAGAAAATCTCCTGACACAGTAAAGCACACAGCAAAGTCACAAAAAGGAACAGGAAACTCCATCTGTATTGCACAAATGTATTTTTGGACAGGCAGTGTGATTGTACTATAAATAGCCACGTAGCCTGGCGTAGCACTTTGATCATGTGTTATGAGGACGTCACGCCAGAGAGGATAAACAAACTGGATGTACCTTCAGGATGAAAAAACAACAGATTCTTTAGTACACATGTTCACAAACAGTCTGAGATTGAAATAAAAGACATTTCTTGGTTATTCATGTGCTGTTTCATGGTATTAATAATTCCCTCCTCTCTTGCAGCACTGTCTCCCTGCAGGTCAGTGGAAAAGAAACACTCATACACCACAGTGATTCCAGCCAAAGTGGGTCACACTCTCATAACACACGTCCCCTGAGTGCTGAGGAAGAGACATGCAGCCCTTCCTCTGGCCTCAGCGTTTGGTCCAGTATTAGTGCATATTTTCTTCAGACTGACGCACTGTTGTGTACCCATGTGGGGTCAAAGTGCAAGAGTATTTCTGGACTTGTGTGTCCTTTTGTTCATCTGTCTGTCCATCTGCTCACTCTGTCTGTTCATCTCTCTGAGTGCAAAACACTGACTTAAAGCAGCACTGTGTAAGATTAAGGGAGATTTAGTGGCTTCTAGCGGTGAGGATTGCAGATTGCAACCAGTTCAAATTTCTCCTGGTTGAAATTCCTTCAGTGTTCAGGTTTTTACCAGGAACCAAATTATCCACAGAGGTCTCTTCCTCTCCAAAATAAACAGACCAGGTGATTAAAACTGGTAAAAACACTGAATAAAGCAGTTTATTATTACAAATCAATGATTTTCCCGTGCTGTTTGGCATGAAGCAAACAGGCTGTCAGCCCAGTGCCTCCTTATGTGTGTTCACATTTTTTTGTCTGATAACTTAAGATCCAGACATTCAGGAAGTTTTTTACTTTGAGCAGAAATATCTGCAGAGGTCTCTTCCTCTCCAAAACAAACAGACTTGAAGATTTAATCTTGTTTCCCCATTGCTGTTCGGCTTGCTGTGGAAGGGCTATTAGTCCAGCACCTGCTTGTGTGTGCTCACCTTTTTTCTCTGATAACTTAAGATCCAGACTTTCAGGAGGGTTTTACCAGGAGCTGAATTATCCGCAGAGGTCTCTTCCTCTCCAAAACAAACAAACCAGGTGATTAAAACCAGTAAAAACACTGAATAAGCGTAACGTTACAATTCAGTGTTTCTCCGATGCTGTTTGCCGTATGGCCCAATCTTGAACCAGCAGCCACTTTTACACTGCCTGTTCAAGGCAAGACTATCGTGCCGTTATGCCACCTCTGTGGTCTGTATACGATAGGTACGATAGTGCAAAGGCATGACAGAGTTGTCTCACCTCTGAGCCAGGAATGGAGGTAGTAACAGTCGCGAAAAGATGCCTGTGAAAAACGTAAAGTAGGAAGGACATGACCATGGGTGGAACAGTTGTGATGTTTTACATATTATGTTGTGGACCCATGACGGAAAATTTAAAAAGCAGCTGCTAGCAGTTAGTGGCTAACTCAAAGAGGAAGAACAGTGGCCACAAATGTCCTCAAACTGGGAAAACAAAGAGATTCGGGAGCTCCTTATCATCCAAGCAGAGGACAAGATCAGCCGTCACATAACAGAGACGGTAACTTATTGTTATTGCCATGTTATGTCATTCTTGTTGTTAAGGTAGCGCTACCGACACGTATGTTATATGTCACACTAGAAGCAGATGCTATTTTGTTACATGTCATGCCTCTTTTGATTGCAGGATGCCAGGATGCTGTCTGAAATCACATGCTGGAGTGGAATGAAGCTGCTGTCATTTGGTTCTGTGTAAAAATGCAAAGGAGGCATAAATAAGGGACTTTGTAGCGGTCCCCAAAAACACAACAATTCTTATTTTCAGGTGATTATACACTTAAAAAACATACTTATTTTATTCCATATCTGCCATTATATCCCTCTAAATCCTACACACTGGACCTTTAACAGTGTGAAAGGTTCAAAATGTGCCTGTTTGCGGAATGACAAACTTCAATTTTCCAACAAATGCCAACATCTGGAACATAACAGGAAAGCAGGGAGGAGGATTTTTTCCTCCAGTAGAAGAGGCTTTACACCCAAATCCATAATCCTGCCCATCTACAGCCTCTCTGCACCGCAGGGAGTTTCCTGGAGTTTAGGAGTGTCTGACTTCAATCACCCTCTCAGAGGAACACCAGTGAGTCATGTTACAGTAATGTAAATGAATACCTGGCAGCGTGTGTCACCTTTAATAGAGGTCTGATCACCGTTTTAATTAGAGGTCTGAAGGCAGTTTACACAGACACAAAAGACCAGACAGTCTACTGAGGCAATGGCAGGCGCAACGATTTAAATCTTATCAGAAAATCAGTGCATCATTCATGAAATTTAACCACTACATACTCACAGTAATGTTGAAATGTAAATATCACTGAATTTATTAACCAAAGAAAAATGTTGTTTTTAAAATTGCCTTTAAATGTGGATGGGTTCAGCAACAAAATGTATTTTAGCCACCAAAAAAAGTCCCATATAATATCAGTTTAAGTCTACGCTATATTTAGAATATTTTTACTGCTTTGCCTTAATGTCAGACAGTGATTTCCAACTGGAAAATAAAGCCATTGTATCGTTCTCTTCAAGGCCAGACTCCATTGAGAAAATCAGTAATTTAAGATTGCTGAACACAGGAGCTGCTGGTCTACCACTGCTTTGATCAGTCAATTAGTTTGTTTTTTTTGTGTGACTTTGGCATTTAAAAGGATTAGTTTGGATTCACCAGAGTCACACAGTAACACAAAATAACTAACTGATTGAAGCAGCAGTGGACCAGCAGCTCCTGTGTTCAGTGAGCTAAAATTACTGTTTTTCTCAATGGAGTCTGGTGGCTTTGACGAGAGCATAAATGGGGAACTGAAGCTGTTAATGGCTTCCCTGTCTGACTTCAAGGTAAAGCAGTGAAAATAATCTTAGTAGAATGTACACTTAAACTGATATTGATTTTTTAAGGTGGCCAAAGTAAGTTTAGTTGCTGACCTAGTCCACAGCAGTACATTGCTTTTCCTCCATGACAGACTCCAGCCTTATTCTCCAAACTCGGGGCATACCAACTGACATCTGCTGTACAAAATACCCTCAGTACATTGACATGATATTAGGGAAATCGATTTATCGAGTTAGTCTGAGTAAAACTAGACTTTTAAAATACATAAACATGTTAGTCTGGCTGAAATTGTACTAAATCAAATTTCTCAAAGTCGGACTAACACACCTAGATAATGCGATTGGGAGTCGAATTCCTCTTCCATGTATACAGTCAATCAGACCCAAACTGGCAGAGGTCCTCTGAGCATGCTCCACAGTTTCCACCCCGGGCCTTGACCTGGAAATCGAATAGCATTAAAAGGGGTAACAGAAGAAGAAGCCGGTACCAACGTGGCGAAATCTGCATCTGTTGTCCACCAGCTAACTGTTGTTAACTTGTTTCGGCTGTGACCTAAAAGGTCAACAGGAAAAAGGTCTGATACTAACAAGCTGAAAGGGGAAAGGGGGCATACAACCCCACTTCAAAAAAATCCAGACTATGTCTTTAAGAAGTGATTTAAAAGAGGTCACTGATTCTGTGAGAAAAAAACTCAGTCTCATCAAAAGCTGGATAATATGAGCTTCACCTATTGTGTTGTAGAGTATTCCCATTATTTTGTCTACCATCACCATATCACTTTTACTTTAATGGATAAAATAAGGAAATGATCCAAGGTAACCCAGTGTCCTAACACGTGTACAGTATTGCCTGACTGCGTTCTGATAATCACCAGCTGTAGGTTTATGGGTTATTTATTGACCACCACATCAGTGGTTGTAACAGCACAGTGTGAGCACAGCAGACAGGGAGTCTGTGGGCAGCAGTGACAGCTCAGAGCGTCTCCTGCCTCTGAGTGTGTCACCGTCTGCGTCAACACAGTCAGGGGAGCCGCAGAGATCAACTGTGTGAAGCAGGATAGTTCCCTCCCACAATGACTTCCGGTTTTGTTTGACTGAAGCGCTGTTAGCAGTAAGTAAGTAAGTAAGTAGCCAGATATTTTAAAAACTGAGACATGAAGTTGAACGTTGGTGTTTATTACTTTTGATTATTTTGCTTTAATTAATGTTTTTAACTGATTTGAGACCGAACGACGTTTTAACGGTATGGGTTTTAGCTAGCTAGCTAGTTTTGAGTGTCGTTGTGTTGTGTTCAACTAGTAAACGCGTCCGTTTTGTTTCATGAGGTGGGCTTTCATCATGTACATAATATAGTCGTTCATAATACACATAATACTGTTTCTATTTGACTTTTTCGACACAAAAAATGGAGTTACTAGCCGTCCTGACAGTTGTACGCATGCGCACGCTCCACGGCGACTCCTTGGGGGTTAACTATCTTGCTGCTAACCGTCGTGTCTTTGGTTGCTCCCAGCCAGTCCTCTCATGTTCACACTGGTACTACAGCACAGTGAGGCTTCACATAAACACACAGGGACACATAATGCTCAGCTGGCTGGACCGAGGACAAGACCCATAACTTCGAGTCAAATCCAGCCATTTTTTTCTGAAATTATTATGCTGCATTTCACTTCTTGGTGAGTAGAGTCACTGTGTTACTCTCATAGGGTTTGGGTCAGTTACTCCTGGGGAGCATTTTGTATTTTGTGTTTATTAGGTCTTGTCATGTTTATGTGTAATAATGAGCCCATTAGTGACATTTTTGGATTGTTGCTGTTAATTTTACTGTGTTTCATGAAAACCATAAAAACTTCCTCTCACAGCGGCTTGGACTCCTCTCTGTGTGTCTGAGCTGCTGTGAGGCAGCAGAGGAAGTTTGCTCAGGTTTAAATGGGACTGCTGGTGTTCGTGCTGTACGGACAGGACAGGACAGGACAGGGTGGGAGACAGTGTTGCCATCATAGCTGACATGATCGCCGTGTGTCTCCGTGAGAGGTGAAGAGGTCAGCTGCCTAATGACTGTTATAATGCCAAACAGGAAACGACTCCTGAAACTGCTCCAGTGAGAACTCGGTGTGACATCCGAGCAACATTGCTGTAGGGATTTAAAGAGTGTGTGAACACAATAGTGAAAGTGTTGTGGACTTGTTGTGCGTCATGGTAGTTTTTTTATCCTATAGTGTCACTGTGAAACTACTTAAGTACATTAAAGGGACAGTTCACCCCAACATCAAAACTGCATATTTTTTCTGTTCCCTTTAGCACTGTTTATCGATCCAGATCTTTTTGGTGTGAGTTGCCGAGTGTTGTCGATATGGGCTGTACAGATATCTGCCTTCTCTCCAATATAATGGAACTAGATGGCACTAGGTTTGAGGTTCCCAAGTGATCAAATACCGCCACTTTTTCAGTAGCCTTTTTCACACAGAGATCGCACTATAGAGCCGCTACAAAGTCCCGTATTTACGCCGCCTTTGCATTTTTACACAGAAACAGCGACGGCATGTCGGCATCACGGAGGCAAAAGAGGCATCACGGGTTTGACATGTAACATAAATGCGTCATCTGTTATATGGCAGCTGATCTCATCCTCTGCTCAGAGGGTAAGGAGCTCCTGGACCTCACTGTTTTCCCAATTTGCAGACATTTTCCACCGCTGTGCTTCATCTTTGAGTTAGCTGCTAACTGCTAACAGCTACTTTTTGAATCTCCTGGTGGTGGATTGCATGCATAACACGTCATCAAAATATCGCACCTGTGTCTTACATCGTTTCGGCGCTATTTCTGCCTCCACTGCGGGCCTAAAGGCGAGACAACTCTAACTCTGTTCCCCCATTCCAGAATTGTACCTTTTACACAGCATGGCGAGGTGACTAACGCCGTAAAATTGCCGCCTTGAAGAGGCAGTGTAATAAGAGCTTATGATTTTGGCGTTAGACACCAACATAAAAGGGCACCTTTTGTAGTGGTATGATACGCTGCCGGACGCAGTTTATAACGCCATGTCTGTTTGAAACACTGCTGATAACAGTGTATTATAGGGAGCTGGAAGTTCCTATTGGAAGGGTGAGAATGGAGGTCGACGGGTCCAACAAACCAGGGACTTTCACCTGTGAGCCCGCTGTTCGCTTCTTTCGAAAGCAGAAAATAGTGCATCTACTCATGGATGAGAGGCTCCTGCTCAAGACTGTGCAAGATGTAAAGGCTTTTGGTTTCTTTTTCGGCTGAGCTGTAAAGTTAGTTAGCTCAGTGGTGCTAGCTTAGCTAGCAATGGATGCACTCCACCCTCTGCGCAGTGATACATTTGGCAGGTGTAGTTTGGTAGAAAGAAAATAGTTCCTACATGAAAATGCTCACATCAAGGTCTGTGGATTATCTTGAGAAACTGGGTCATGATTTCTGGAAAGAGACATTGATGTTGAAATAATTTGTTGGCACTTTGAGCACCACAAGTCAAGTGCCATCCAGTTTTATTATATTTTAGAGAAGGCAGACATCTCTACAGCTAATATCTCACACCGAAACAATCTAGATTGATTGAGCTCTAAAGGTAAAAGGGAAAGTGTGCATTTTCTATTTTGGAGTGAACTGTGCCTTTAATACAGTCTCCCCTCCTGTTTCACCCTAACGCCCATGTGCACTCTGTGCTTCTGCTGCTTTGAACCTTTAAATTATTGATTGCTCTCAGTGGATACCCACATCCACATGTACAGTAAAGTCTCTCCACTCTGTCAGACATAAAGGAGTAAATGTGATATAATGGGGACGAGAAGCAGCTGTAATGATACTGCGACGCAGCATTAATTTGAAACACTGTTATTTAATTTTTCAGGAGTATTAAACAGCCATGCAGAGCTAAATCCCTTTTAACCTAACTGCCTCTGCAGCACAGCGTTGTAATGGCACAAGAAGTGGTCTCTGGTTTCACCTCTCATTCGCTGATGGATCCAGGAAGTTGCTCACTCCAAGTGCGCACACACTCACACACACACACACACACACACACACACACACACACACACACACACACACACACAGACAGCCTCACTAATTTAACTATTTCCTTACTACAAACAATCAGAAGTCCCTGTTCTCGTGGTCTCAGAATGAGTGAAGCAATTGCAGAGTCCAGCGGCAATGTCACTGTTTCACCTAATGTACTCTGTCTCAAACACACACGCTGGACTGTTTATAGTGGCTCGTGCTGTACGCTTCCCTTCCCTTCCCTTCCTTTCCCTCTGGGACTTGAGGGATCAGTCTAAATCCTGGTCAGCTGCTTGTATTACTGTCAGTTTAAAGCATCTTGAGGTCAAACTGCTCTGACTGCCTAAAAAGAGTTTGATAAGTGAATGTTTATTTCTCAGAATGTGAATATTCGCAGATTTTCTTAGACTTCCATTATATTAAACAGAATACTTTGGAGTTTTGGATTGTTGTTCAGACAGAACGAGACATTTAGATATGGCTTTAGGGAAATTTTGATGTGGACTTCAGTATTTTGTGGCACTTCATGGTTCTGGGGGGGGGGGGCAAGGAGGAACCAGTGCCCCTGTAATATTAAACCTGGACCCCTCCTCTGTCTCTGTTAATTGTGGTGAATATTTTCAGACATTTTTCACCCTACATTTATCCCCAAAAGAAGGTAATTTTAATTATTCATTGGCTGTGATTGTGAGTGTGGCAATGTTGCATTAATACCCAGACGCCAAATATCAATTTTTTATTATGTAAATAACTAATTCTACAAATTAAACTTTTGGAAGCCTGCTAGAATTCATTCATACATTTTTCCGTAGGTAAAAAAATTCCAGTATATCCTAATATATGTTATCGCAGTACTCAGCATATCACAACATGTGTAAAACTACAATAATATTATATCGTGACTTAAGTATTGTGATAATATCATGGGGGCTTTGGTGATTCCCACTCCTGTATTCTTGTGTATGTTGTCATATGTGTATCATTATCATTTGGGGACGCAAACCTGTGGGAGTGGTGGTGGTATGTAACAGCTGTGCTTAAAGGTATATTTCCAATCTAGTGAAATTGGGTTATATAAGGTACTTATCCATAGTCAGTGTATTACCTACAGTTGATCTCAGTTGACACACCCCCATTTTGGAGAAGCAGGCAGGAGTACTGACACAGAAGCTAAGCAATGTACTTCTGTGGACAGGGGCAGCAGCAGAATATATTTTAGCCACCAAAAAAATCAATATCAGTGTGCATGTACGCTATATTTCGGAATTTTTAGTGTTTTACCATGTCATGAGACAGCAATTTCCAATGGGGAACTGAAGCTGTTGTGTCGCTCTCTTCAAAGCCAGACTCCATTGAGAAAAACAGTGATTTAACACTGCTGAACACAGGAGCTGCTGATCTACTGCTGCTTTGAAGAATTGTTTTGTTTGAGTTATTGTGTGACTTTGGCATTTAAATGGGTCAGTTCAGATTCGCTGAAGTCACACAATAACCCAAACTCATCGAAGCAGCAGTGGACCAGCAGCTCCCAAGATCAGCGAGCTAAAGTTACTGTTTTTCTCAATGGAGTCTAGTGGCTTTGACGAGCACATAGATGGGGAACTGAAGCCATTAACCGCTGTCTGACTTAAAGGTAAAGCAGTGAAAATACTCTCAATATAGCGTACACTTAGACTGTTAATGATTTTTTTAGGTGGCTAAAATATGTTTTGCTGCTGGCCCCCGTCCACAGCAGTACATTGCTTAGCTTCCATATCCACACTCCGGCCCGCTTCTCCAAACTGGGGGCGTGTTGACTGACATCTGCTGTGTGTAATACACTGTCTATGGACAAGTCCCCCATACAACCCTAGTTCTAAAAATCCAAACTATCCCTTTAATATATTTGGTAACCCTTAAATCACATGTGGCCCCAGCCTGGCTCCCCCCATTTGAAATGGTCAAGAACTGCCATTGTTTGATGCACCAAGCCGATTAATCGAGAAAATGTGACTCTGTTTAAAAATGATCATTTGTTGAAGCCTTTAACTAAACACTCACAGGCTCCCATTGTGTCCAAAACTTACTTGACAGCTTCTATACACACACTGGAAGTGGAACTTGTGTAACAGACCATGTAGGACCAGCTTTTCTGCTCAGATTTTCTCTTCTACTCAGCAGCTTTGTACAGCCCTGCTAAGGTTTGTAACCCTGAAATTACTCGTGTTTGGACTTATTTTCCATGTTCACATCCAAAAATAGCAGCCACTTGAACCATTACACCCCCCAGTCCTCGGCATGCAGCCATTGGATGGTCCATTTCCACGTAGTCTTCACAAAAAAAACTTTAGGAATCACTGGAATGTTAATTACCCTGCAGGGGAAAGAGAGGGAAAAACTCTCTCAAGTTCTCAGCTGCTTGCGAGCAAACGTAGGATTTCAGCTCGTCTGTGTGCACTTGTGAAACATCGGTTTGTAAGATAATCACCATCGAGATGTAATTAGCCTAAACAAACTGGTGCCCTGAAACCGGCTCAACCAGCAGCTCTCAACAGGAAAGACCTTTCATTCCTCAGGTTCTCACAAGATCATTTGACTGTGTACATTTGGTCTCTCACACAGAAGAGGAAACGGGTCATTATTGCCATGTTAGTGAATTGTTACTCGATCATTAATTCATTGATTTACATAACATCTCGTTGGCTTTGGAGTGCTGAAATGAGCGAGCTCTTTGCATAAAGCCACACAGTGCACGACTTGTTTTCTGTCTCTTGGAGAATCGATCTGTGCATTTAGCACCACACAGCGTGATGAATATTTAAACCAGTTTTTCTTTGTGTTCATGCAGAATGTATATGAACCACCACAGCCAAACCATGAAAGACATCCTGAAGAGAAAGTTCGCAGAGGTGGATGACAATCCCTGCTACTCCTCCTCTCCTCCGTCCTCCCTCTCCTCCTCCTCCGAGTGGGAGTCAGACGGGGAGAGTGGCCCCTCTGACGACCAGGATTTCACTCCTCACAGTCCTTCCTCGCCCGCCAGTTTACCCAGTAAGTCTCCAAACTAACGGTCACTGTGCTTTTTTTCCCCCCACCTTCAAATAATGCAAACCTCCACCTTATCTGGTTCTTTCCCCATCGGTGTTTTATAGGAGTGTCTCTTATCAGGCTGCAGCAGCACTGATATGAAAACGCTGTTCTAGATAATGCAGAGTGAATGACTGGCCTCTGGACGGTCCGTCCGGTTGGGTGGAAGATCATTTGCCTGAGCAATAGGGTGTTGTGGAATCAATTTGAATAGCAAGGTCCCTTTAAACAAGCCGTATTAAATGGCCTTATTAAGATATGGCAGAGCTGCACGGGGAGCTCTCATTGACAGGATATTCTGCAGTTATCGGTGTGTGGTCTAAAACCTTATGTGTAACAGCTGCAGGCTTGTTATTCTGTTTGGTCACAAATTGAGTGTTGGTGCAAACAGTGCCCCAGTGTGGAGCTTTTCAGACAGACAGCAGCTGAGATGAGCTTAGTCAGCTGGTCTCAGTTGTTTACTGACTTTTCAGCCTCAGCTATGTGTGAAGGTTGGACAAGTTGTTGAAGCCAAACTGTTGAACTAAACAGTGACCTGATGGACATCTAAGACTAAACTGTCAGATAGAGTCTAAACCTCCACAGTCCAGCAGTTAGGCCCTGGTTTACTTGTCTTTACTGTTGATCTGTCCTCTGCTGCATTAGACCGTTTGCTTGGTATTTCCTCTCCACATGTATGTTGAACTACTGAGCCAAGCCACCTGTAGTGTGTCACCTTGTGGCCACTCAGAGACCTGCAGAAGAAAAAGTTTGTGCCAAAGCTCAGGGAATGTATTTATCAAGTATGAAGGAATCATTAGTTACATTAGGATTACAGTCAAATAATCTTTTTTTTCCTTAGGAGCAGGGTTTTCTTAAGATACACCAAACCCCACAGGAAGAAACTCTGATTTTAACTTTCCAAACAGGGTTGAATGAAAAGAGCTTTGATGCCAAACTCCTGAGCCTGAGCCTGTCAGTGGCAAAAAAAAAAGTTTTAGTGGACGTACATTGACAGTGCTCTGACAGATATGCTCATGTCTTCATAGTAACGGTTCTTCTTGTTAAAGCTCCGGACACTCACTTTAAAACTAAACTCTGATGTCTCTTTGTAGCACCACCAGTTCGCTCCATCCTGAAGAGGCCCAGGCTTGCAGGTGCACAGAGCAACGTGCGCTTTGACCAAGTGACGGTGTTCAGTTTCCCACGCTGCCAGGGCTTCACCAGCGTGCCCAGTCGTGGAGGTGCCACCCTGGGCATGATGCAGAGGCACAGCACCCTTCAGAGATACACAGTGGCGGAGCATGCCCTGGAGCGACGGCACAGGCGCACAGAGAGGCTCAGAGAAAGACGGAGAAAAGAGAGGCTCGAGGCACTGAAACACAAAGTGAGTGAGCTTCACCTCTACATTAGTTTGCATTGCTTGCTACATGGCGGTCTTCTTACTCTATCTGTTGTGTGGGTCACAGTTAATCACCAGTGGGGCCATTGACCAAAGAGACGCAGACACGCTGAAGGTGGATCAGATCCCAGATGAAGACGCTGACATCCATATCAGTGATGCTGAGCTGGAGGAGGGAGGTTTCCTTCAGCCGTACTCCTCCAAACAGCGGCAGGCTCTCCTCCAGGCAGCAGGGGTGAAACGCATCGACAGGGAGGAGAAGAGGCAGCTTCACGCCCTGCGTCTCTCCAGAGAGGCCTGTGGATGTGACTGCCAAGGCTTCTGTGAGCCAGAGACCTGCGCGTGCAGTCTGGCAGGAATCAAGTGCCAGGTACGAGACTTACAGGGAAATGACTTGTTTTATACATTGATGTACTCTTCCGAGCAAACTGGACAGAACTACCTCAGATTTGTTTTGTAAAGTCTTAAGACCTTGATGATGCTTTTTTGTGAAGATAGCCAGCTTTCGTCAAATGGCATTGCCCTGGCTTGGTGGTCATTTTCCACGTTTCCCCATAACATAGGAAGTTGTTGTAATTTCACTTTACGTAGCTCAGTCTGACCTGAAGTTCACATGCTGGATAAGAGTTCATACCTGAAGAGGTATCAGGCTTTTCCCATTAAGTTGTGTCAATGACATCCTGCCTGTACCCCCAATGTGCGTGAAAGTGCGATGGCCTGTTCATCGTATTTCAGTACCCACAGCGCTGATTCTCTCCTGTCTTTTACACAACAGGTGGACCGCTTCAACTTCCCATGTGGCTGCACGAAGGACGGTTGTGGAAACACTCAGGGACGCATCGAGTTCAACCCCAGACGCGTGCAGACTCATTACATCCACACCATCATGAAACTGGAACTGGAGAGACGACTGCAAGATGAAACACTGAGCCGCGAGGACCAGACGGGACTTCCAGAGGACCTTGAAGATTACGTGGACCAGGATGAGGCTCATCCGGTGCAGAGTGCACAGGATAAGAGCTGCCCCTTTGGGTTTACCATGGAGGAGGACGATCTTCCTCTCACCATGCCCGCCACGCCTACTTTTCATTTCAGCTCGGAGCGGATGGTAGTGGAGGAGAACAGCTGCAGCAGCGACATGACCGACTCCTCCTGCTCCTCCTCTGACTCTGACGCAGCAGGATGCCTTATTAATGGGAGTCAGAACCTCCCTGATGTTCATGGAGGGTTGTCTCGTGCCCTCAGCATCTGTGACTCTGAAGATAATAACTACTCTGTGTGCAGCCAGCTGCGGCACACAGAAGAACCACTGAAGCAGCACAGCCGCTGCTCTGCCACTCACAGCACACCTGCGGGCAGTACGGGACCACTGACAGCCAACATGTTCACAGACAACATGAGCAGGACAGATTACCTCGACGAGAACGCAAACCAAGCCACAGACTTCTTCGACGATGACTCTCTTGAGGGCTTCCCCAAAACTCCTTCCCCCACTGTGGACTATTTCTCAGGCAGGTACATGGACCTGAGTCTGTCCTCTGACTCCGACCTGGAGTTCTTCGACAGCGACTACACCTCTGGACCTCTGCACAGCTCGTTCAAAGCGCACAGACAAACGGACAGCTTTTGCCAACTGCAGCTGTTGAGTTCAGTTAACTTGCCACAGTACGAGTCGAGCACCTACCTCCTGGAGTCTCTGATCGGCCTGACTGAGCCGAGCCCAGAGCAGGGTTACACAGTCAGCGACACCCAGCTTTCATAGCTGAGTCAAGGCAGTCTAGTCAGGGGTGGGCGATACCACACAGTTTGATTTTGATCCGATACCAAGGGCCAGAGTTGCCATAATCGATACTTAAGCTTTGAATTATCAAAAGCAGCTTATGTACGTTCATGTAGGGAAGAGCAGTGTGTGTTGAAAGATACTTTATTCATCCTCTCTGAGAAATTCAGGTATCCAGCAGCTCTCATGGTGGGCGCTCGCCACCACAGTCTGATAAACATCTGATAAACAAAAAGATCTGAGCCTCCTGGGGAAGAAGAGGTGGCTCTGCCCCTTCTTGTACAGAGCATACATATTCGCAGACCAGTCGAGCCTGCTGTCCAGGAGCACACCCAGGAATTTACAGGTACCTCAGTGGCCTCCACCATTATGCAGACCAGCTGGCAGGGTGGCTTTGATCTTCTGAAGTCCCCCACCATCTCCTTAGTCTTGGTGGTGTTCAGGAGGAGGCAGTCCTTATTGCTCCAGTCACTGAAGGCCTCCACCAGGTCCTGTCCACTTCAGGACTTCAAGACTCAACTTGAGTTTCAACTTGAACTATTCAAAAGTTCCAGATCAACTAAATTATTCTGAGAATATGGTAATGAATCGTCACATAGATAATCTGTTAAACATCTACAGAACAAAGTGAGACAGTTAAATTGTTGAATGTCAACTAATAAGCTATTGAACTATTACAGATACTCTATGAACTATCTGTAGGCGGACTATTCAAATTAAGTGTTACTGGTTAAACTAGTCAGAGTGCAACATGTGTGTGCACACAGCATGACTACAGCAGTGGAGAATTAAAGAGCTCATACACTAGATGTGTTCACGACAACGAAACATTGTTTGCATGGACACTTTTTTCGAAAACGATCCCATTGCCACTACAATCAATCCTTATAATAAAATCTTAATATCTGTACTGATATTTTGGTATCGATCCACTCGCTCCTGTTACTAGTGACACAAAGAAACTGTGTAAGAGATTTAGCTGTATAAAGCACTGCTTTTATGTATTTGTAAGAATATTTCGATGTACAAAAAAATGGTTGATAAAATATTTTTTCCTCGCTGGATATTTTTTCTATTGCCTAAAAATTATTTTGCCTTTGTTTCAGAGAAACCACACTTGAGTAATTAATATATGTCTGTTATTATTATTATTATTATTATTTCTTGAACCTATATAATGATCTCTGATATTTTATTTAATTTCTTACATCATGGCCACACAGATGATTTTGATAGGGCACATACTGCTCCGGATATCAAAAAAAATATCCATGTGTCGTGGGCAGCTGGTCATGTCATAAACAGGAAAATACACTTTGACACATGCAGTGATAAAAAAATAACCTGTCTCTATTTTCAACAATTTTTGGGTTGTTAATTATTTTTTAATAACTGTC
Source organism: Epinephelus fuscoguttatus (assembly GCF_011397635.1). Classification (NCBI taxonomy): domain Eukaryota; kingdom Metazoa; phylum Chordata; class Actinopteri; order Perciformes; family Serranidae; genus Epinephelus; species Epinephelus fuscoguttatus. The sequence goes on from NC_064766.1 coordinate 21,892,639, forward strand.
TGGCTGATTGTGGATCATCCTGTTTATGCCTAACAATATGTTTAAAATATTTCTGTATTGGATTGATAAAATAAAACATTTTTATTTATTTATTCACTGACTTCAGATTGATTTATTGAGTGGTATTTTTCTATTCAGCCCCACTACGCGTGATGGTGTAGGAGCAATAACGATGATAATGATGTTCATGGGATTTACATTCACTGTTGTTTTTCATGATTCTTATAGTGCAAAGCCAAGAAGAAGAACTATAACACTAATTAATTCAGTACAATCTCAACTATCTAACTCAGTCCAGTGGTTTGCAAATAGTCAGACATGTTGACTTCATTGCAGGACAAGCACAGGTGAAACTAATCACATTGATGAAGAGTCGGTTCCTTTAAGTGTTCCAATACACCATGCCAGTGAGCCAGCATACACAGTAGGGCTGCAAGTATGTTTATATTCATTACTGATGAATCTGATGATTATTTTCTCAATAAATTGATGAGTTGTGAGTCTAGAATATGACAAAAATAATAAAAATGTCCATCACATTTCCCTAGAACCTAAAGTGATGTCTTGTTTTGTCCAACCAACAGTCCACAAATTTAAATATATTTAGTTTTATATCACAAAAATTACCTAAATCATATTTTTATAGGAAAGCTTTCCCTTTTAATGCCTGATTTCTACTTTTGTGGTTTGTAACTTTTGTTTTTTATTTCTATGCACTTTGTGAAGCACTTTGCAACCTTTTTTTATTGAAGTGGTATACAAATAAATATTATTTTATCATATTATTATATAAAAGAAAACAAAACAAAGAAAAGCAACAAATCCTCATTTTGGATAGATGCAACCAGAGAATGATTTTTAGTTTGATGCTTTAAAAAAATAAACATTTATCAAAATAGTCGTAATTTTCTGTCGTTCAACTAATTGATTCATCAACTAATTGTTGCAGTCCTAATACACAGCACCAGTACCCTGGACCTAGTCTTATAAATCTACATCTCAAAATGACATTGGCATAAATGTCTTTATGTTCACTGAATTAACTGCTGTGTAATGTCAAAGTGTCTAAGGGTTGTTTCTCCTGGTTGGTATTAATTTACTGCCACTAATAAACCTGCCATGGTTCAGAAAATATCACGTTTAAGGTCTTTGCATCATTACATCATTACTTTATAATTAAATAAATATGTTACCACAGAGGTCATGTTAGTGACCTCATTAACACAACTCCATTATATAATGTTACCGCTGAAGCAGCCCTGTGTTTTAGAACAGTGGGTACGTCCCAAGTCTCTTATTTTATACTGCTAACTCCTAACTCCCGACTCCTTGCATGTTTTCCGAAGTGGGAGGGACTAAACAGTTAGGTAAGGTGGCTAGGTAAGGTGGCTAGGTAAGGTGGTTAGCAGTCATTTTAACGGACTTGGGACGTACCCACTGAAAGAAGTACTGGTGTGTGTGCACATGCGCAATGTGTGCGCCTGTGTCTGTTCGATACCAGCGGTGCTCGATTGTTATGGCCTGCAGACAAGATGGCCGCGGACTGTGAACCGTAATAATTCTCACACAGTTGTTATTTTCTGATGAAATTAGCTCGTATTTGAAAGTTCCTGACAGACATGGGTTTATCACAGAGTTCAGAGGTATCCGAAGGAGGGACGTATGGATACCACGTGCACGGCGTAAGACTTCAGTTATTGAGCTTGTTTTGAATTTGTACAGCGTGTGCTGCAGCTTATCGTGATGCTACTGTATGCTAACAGTTAGCTAGCTGCTGCAGACTCTGCGGTGAAACCCGACGAGTTGGCACTGTTTACCTTTGTTGTTAAAAGTTGACACAATACAACATAATCATCTGTTTACTGTTTGTGTTTTTATGTAATAAATAAGCTTGAATTCAGGCGTTTAACTGGTTTTAAAGAAAGTCCTCCAACAGTTCATCGAGCTGTTACAGTAACAACATGAATTATTTTTTATCGTAGTCGTTAATATTAGCACTGTAGCTAAATATTAGCTTTGACTAATATAGCTAATGGTTTACAACAGGATGATGAATAATAGAAGATTGATTTTTATTAGCCTCCAATGAATGGCCTCACCTAAATCTTTTTAGGCAAAATAATACATTAAATATACATTAATGTCACATTAGTGCTGCATGATCGGTCGGTTAACTGAACTGTGAAATCGATTGATGAAAACATGCCAAGCTTTTAGCCAGTGGTGGATGTTGCTAAGGGACTTTTCCTTATTTATGAGGGGGCAGGGGTTGGTGTAAAACTGGGGAGGCATGTCAAATAATTTATTAAGCACTGGGCAGGCACTTGAGGAGGGACATATAACTTTAAATTAGGGCTAGGGGAAAAATCGATACAGCATAGTGTCGCAATTTTTGTGTGGCAACATTGTACCATCACACATTGCCAAGTATTGATATTTTATTGTATAAATTATTAGTATGACAAACACAAATTAAATGTTAGGTAGCCAACTAGAATGATATAATCATCGACATACAGTTAGTCAATTTACAGTTGAAAAAAGGTAATATTAAAGGTAATAATAAAATATTCAGCATGTTTAAAATCGCAATATTATTGTATTGTAACTTAAGTATTGTGATAATACGGTATCGTGGCTCCTCTGTTGATTCCCGCCCCTAGTCTAAATGGTTATGTTTATTTTAATGAAGTACCCTTTGAACCCCAAATTGTTGTTTGGGGATTTGAAAGCATGTTTTACTTAAAATTCTGCAAAATTACGCCGTTTATTATCGACAGAAACTGTAAAAACAGAAATTGTCTTCATATTTTCAAATGTATGACAATCCCTAAACACATCATGCACGATTAAGGTCTAGGGTTGCAGTGATATGACGGTTTCAAGGTATACTGTGATATAAAAGTTGACTCTTATCACACCATGTATTATAATGCTTATTATTGATATTAACACACAAAAAAAGAGCAACTGGACGGAGAATATCCCCTTCATTTTAGTCATTTTCTAAAGGGAGACTTTATGCACACACGTCCATTAACAAAATGGTTTCAAGTTTCATTTATAATCATAAAATGTCCGTTCAACCAAAAATAATCCTTCTGTTTTCATTTCTTTAAGAGTTATTCTGACTGATGATATTATACATTTTCTAATACTGTGATACAGTGAAACTGTGATATTTTCTGAGATGGTTATCGCACTGTGAAAATCTCACACCGTTGCAACCCTATACATGTCTTCTTTAAAATTTTGCTAAAAAATAAACCATGTGCACAAACCAGATCCAGTAAGAAACATTTAGTTCTGCACTCCTGCATGCATGAGAGGAGAGAAAAACCAAGGCGTTTTATGATTCCAGGATTTTGTTTTTTCACTTTCAACTTTCAAACCTCAAAGTTTTTAAAATATTAAAATGCTTGTGTTGGTTTTGGCAGGTGCAGCCGAATTCCCCTGCAGAAATGGCCGGACTGCAGCCCTTCTTTGACTTCATTCTGTCCCTGGACAACAAAAGACTTGTAAGTTTATTGCTTGTGCTGTTGTCAGAAGTTAATTCAGTAGTCACTGACTGGTTGGTCATAAACAGAGTGCACAGACTCAGTTCTCAGTTTTTACATCCTCGATTCCTTTCCCCGCCACCTCTCCTCACACCTTAGTCCCTCCCACCTTCGATAACATAGTCAACAATTATAAAAGGGGTTTGACAGTCAAAATTGAGCTACGTCCTCACTGTGAAGACCTGGGGAAGCTGGAGGGGGACGCATGTTTCAATAGCAACACTGTCGGGTCAGCTCCCACCTGACCCAGTTGGTGTGCAGTGCAGCAAAATTGTCCTATAGACCGACATGCAGAACTAAAAATATTCTTGATTTTCTTGATTAACAGTTAATCATTAACATCCCTATTAACCTGTCATTTTTACATCAGAGGTGCTGAAAAGGACACACCTGTGCATCCTTGCTGATAGCTCCTCTAGCAAGCCTCCTCACTCCTCTCTCCTTGACATGCATTTTTGAAATTAGACTTCCTTCAAGGTGGTGCGCTGAAATCAATTTCTAGGTCTCAGGCAGTAGGATGGAGAAGAGTGGAGGCGAGGAGGCACAAAATCGAGAAAGAACACCTCATAGGTACCAAAGTTACCTCCTACTCCTACTGTTGTGACTCCTTCTGCTACTGTTGACCAGAATGAGGAGAATGACCTGCTGAAGGAGCTTCTGAAAGCCAACATGGAGAGAGCGGTGAAGATGGAGGTGTACAGCACTAAAACCACGAGAGTCCGGGAGCTGGAGGTGGTGCCCAGTAACATGTGGGGAGGACAGGGCCTGCTGGGTGCCAGCGTTCGCTTCTGCAGCTACCAAGGAGCCAATGAGAACGTCTGGCACGTTCTGGTGAGCTCCATCATTAACAACTAAGAAAACCAAATTGACTGAGCTAACTCTGATTTGAGCTTCAAAGCTTCATCTTCAGTTTGTTAACGCTTGTCCCTGTCCTGTAGGATGTGGAACCCAGTTCACCTGCTGCACTGGCAGAGCTCCAGCCACACAGCGACTACATCGTCGGAGCAGATCAAGTGTTGCAAGATGTGAGATGTTCATGTAATGCTTCACTGTGTCGCTGTATCTCTTTAACAAATGTTTGAAAGCTGAGTTGAGGTTAACTCTGAGTCACTGATTTCCAGTCAGAAGACTTCTTCTCGCTGATTGAGGCCCATGAAGGGAAGCCGCTGAAGCTGCTGGTGTACAACACACAGACAGACGCCTGCAGAGAGGTGGTGGTCACGCCAAACGGAGCGTGGGGCGGAGAGGGCAGGTATCTGACAGTACATAGATACATGAGTTATTCAGGGGGGGCTTACTACAGAATTACTGCAGTACACCTTTTTTGTCTTTAGATACTATAAATTACTTTTCACTGGAGTTAAATCCTTTATGAGGAGAGAAGTGATGCAGATTGTTTATGGTCTCCTGTATGAAGTTTATTCAGATCACTATAACAGTACACAAACTCAGCTGGCTGTTCATTCACAGCGAGGCTTTTCCAGATTATGCGGTATTATTCTAAAATGTATGAATTGTTTTAAATGTTCTTGAAGCATTTACAAATGTTTGCTCTTAGTTTGGGTTGTGGCATTGGTTATGGCTACTTGCACCGAATCCCGGCACATCCCGATGTAATGACGCCAAAGCCACCCACCCCTGTTCCTGTGGAGGAACCCTCTCTGGAGCTTCCGGAGCTGCCAACTCATGGATACATGGAGGTAAATCTGAATCCACATGTACCACATTTAGTCACTGTTGACTGATCTGTTGTGATGAAATTTGTGAACAAAATTTGAGAGAGCTAAGCCTTTTGTGTGGATAGAAAAAGTCTAAGATCTTTTATTTCAGCTCATGGAAAATGAAAGCAAAAACAAAAGTGTTGTTTATACTTTTGTTCAGTCTATATGATGTCAGAAAATGGTTAAAAATCACATCTTAGAAGATGAAATCAACAAATGTTTGGCATGTTTGCGAGATAGATTGCTTAAATAACTATGGATAACAAAAAATGTTTAATCAAATCAGTCAACTAATTGTTTCACTGTTAATGTACATATAGTCTGACTTGTTCTGTATCAGATACAATAACAGTCAGAAATCTGTGTGGATATTGTTTTTGTTTTCCTGAACAACCACACTGATTTTCTGATGGCGCTGCATGAGATCAAACTGTTATTAGTAGCTGTATTTCTGTTACCTGCTTTCAGGCACCTTTGATGGCACCTTCAAGTCCAAGTGAGGACTTGTTAGACCTGGAGCAGGTCACCCTCCAGGAATCTTCTCTGCCTCCACCCATCCAGAGGGTCATGGACCCCGGTTAGTTCAGCTCTGCAGTGGTTTTAGAGGATGCTCATATCTGACATGAAAGAGTTGTCTCCCTGGCGTCTCATTGTGCTCATAAAAATCTTCTGAGTGAGTGTGTTGTGTGTGTTTTTCCAGGTTTCTCAGACTCTGAAGTGGCAGTGATAAATCCCGATCCTGCAGATTTGATGGACAGACTGGATCTGTCCATGTCGTCCATCGACATGACCAACACTGCACTGGCCATGCATGAGGAGAAGGAGGGTGACATCTCTGGTGTTGGTGAGTGAGGACAGCATTTGCATTTCCTTGCTGTGGGACGAATATAGTTGTCCCAAAGAGATGGGTCAGTGAATATTGATTGAAGGTTAGTTAGTTAGGGTTTGTTATTTGAAGTGTCCTGAGAACATTATGGAAAGGATCCCTACAGAGACAAACCTTTTTGTGAAAGAGTAAGATCCTTTTTGTTCAACCAGAAACAGCCCAGAAATTGCTTTCGCCAAACCCACCAGACTCCATTTAAATAAACAGTAATTTTAGTGTATATAGAGACAGCATGTTTTCACATCTAACTGGGTGAATTAAGGGTTTATTTCAACCAAACCAGAGTTGGTGATTGTTGGAAGAGTGGGAAGATGAACCAAGATGACTTTTGAGTGTTTTATTTTGTTTCTGTCAACTTTGATTGAAGTGTGTCTTATGATAATAAAATTACTGTTTATTTAAATGGAGTCTGGTGGGTTTGGCAACAGTGATTTCAGATTGAACGGAAAGGATCTTACTCTTTAAAAAAAGGTCTATCTCTGTAGGGATCCTGTCCGTCACGTTGTCAGACACTTGGAATAATAATCTGAGCCTGTCAGTGACAAAAATGTAAATTGATGAGGCACAAATGCCCTGAGTGGTTACATTGCATCCTGTTTTACCACTGCCAGATGCAGTGCTCTCTCTCAATACTGGACCAATTTCCCATCAATAACTGAAATGCAAAACATGGAAAATATGGTCCAGGTTGAAAAATACCAAACTTACCCTCTAAGCTGTAACAAAAAAACTGTATCATGTACTGATTTGGCTGAAGAGGACACAGTCTGAATGTTTGCATTTCCTGTTGTTGTGCAGAGGAGCTGGAGGACAGTGTGCTGCTTTCATCATCAGCAGACAGCCAGACACACGAGCTGAGCTCCCAGGCAGCCATGGACCTCACCTGCGCTCTCGCTTCCACCGACATGTCCAATTCAGGCGTCCCACCAGCTGAACCATCTCACCTACTCACAGAGTCCACAGACCCGTCCGGCTCTCTGTGTGAGCCCGGTGATAGCCCCAGTCCCCCCGTGTCTCTCCCTGTAGAGTCTTTAGAGCCTCCTGCTGAGCCCTCTGTCCCAGCTGAAGACCCTCCTCTCCATTCTTCTGTCGACCTCCTCCAGTCCTCTGCTGGTGAGGAGTCGATGGCAGACGATTCTCCTGCTCAGGCCATTGATGAAGCGCCGGTGCCAGCTGAGAAACCTGCAGAGCCTCTAGAGCCTCTAGACGTGGCTCCTACTAATCACTGCAGCCATGAGATTGACGAGGAGAAACCAGAAGAAGAGCCGCCTCTTGAGTAAGCTCGCATCAGGCCATACACAACGTACAAGAATGCAAAGTGAAGCTGACAATCAATTGTTAAAGAAAAACTATAGGAGGTACAGGACAGATCGAGGGAGAAGCAGTCTGAGCAGATGCTGATAATCTGAAGCCCAGTTCAGACCAAAGGAAAACGTTTTAGTGTGTTGCAGGAAAAAGTTGTGGCAGCGTGAACCGGCCCATCTCAGCGCAGGGCAGAGGACAGAGAGCATCACCTCATCAGTGGTTTATAGTGTATGTTTCTCTCAGTATCTAAAGGCTGTAGCTAACCTGTCGTCAGGAAGGGCAGCGTCATCATCAGCCTGGCGAAATGTTGTCTCCATAGTTAGTGTTGCTGATCAGAGGTGACACCAGCTCCTTTCAAATGGCTGAGTGTTTTGACGGGAACGGGAATCAACGAGAGAAATTGACAAAAAAGGGGAAACCTCATGTTGATTGTAGGTGTTTGGTGATCAAAATATTTTTAGAAATTGAGAGTAATATTTTAATTTGATGTTCTAACATTTTAATACCTTGACTGATGTCTCCTGCACCTGCTGGAATAGGAGAGCAACTTTAGGCCCTGATCACACAGAAAGCGTTTTAGCAGCTGGATGCAGCTTTTTGCGATTGTTTCTTATGAGAATGAAGCTTTTTACTCGCTGTTTTACGTTGCGACACGCCTCGTGTTTCTGCACTCTGGGCACCTGGTGTTTTTGCCAGGGCGCTCTGAACTCCTTGTATTGAAAAAACGTCAACTCAGAACAGAAAAGTGCCCCACGTCATCCCTTTTTTAACGTCATGTTTTTTCCTATTGTCCAATCGGTTAATTTGAGAGGCGGGCCTTCTGTGGTGGTCACGGCAACAAGTTTACAGTTGATAAAGAATGGAGGAGAAACTGGTGGTAGTGGTTGCTGGATACCCAGAGCTATACGGCCCGATGATAGACAGCAGGTTGTCAAACTGCCCCTGAGTCATCCTAAAATATGCCTGGAGACATCCACCATGGAGGAGAAGCTCCTGGACCAACTGGTGGTACTCCTCGTGATCCACCCTCTTTTTTTAGGGTCTCATGTACCCACACAGATCTGTTTGTAGGAGGTGATGGGGTGGTTACAATAAAAAGGCACGGCAAGCTTATTTATTTTTTTCTTTTTTTTTTTTTACTAGTGGCATGCAGTAAAAAAAAGAAGGCAGTGCTGTGCGCCATGCGTTCTGCAACATACAAAACGCTTTCTGTATGATCGGGGCTCAATATTAAAATAAATTGTATTTTCTGAATTACCTTAATTTTAAAATGTACGTTTCACGTGTCTTTAAATGACTTTAAACATGCTGCCTGAACGAATTACTTGAACACTAAGTGGTTATTTCAGGATTTGTTGGTTCGGGCAGGGTTGTGGATCTTGTGTCAGCATGTTGGGTTGCAGAATTAATTGGTCCTATGTGTAGGTGGTGGGTCTTGAAAATCAGACCCATACAGGAGTGTGTTTTTATGTTTTCGTTGTGTTATCACTACTACAAATGCAGCTGTAGCAAATATCTGACTATCACAATCCTGATTAATATTTGTAGGAGCTAAAAATTATATTCAAAAAGCCTGAAAAGCCAAATATTGCAATGTAAGTACGGAGAGTCGCTGCTATGGAGACCATACACGATCTTGTCTGAACTGGGCTTTACATTAAGCACAAGGCTCCTCAATCAGATTAGTTACACTACAGAAACCAGCTTATAAGTAGGAAGATGCCTCAAGGCGCTGTAGGAATATCCTGTTTGTTTTATATGTGTAGGAATATGTGAGAATATAAAGTTACTGCGACTTTGTTCACCAAGAAGGTCACAATGTCGACACTTTTTCCATGCTTGGTGCAAAATTAGATCATACGGGTGACGAGAGTTTGCTTCTGGAACACTGATGTGATGAATACTTGAACTCCTCCAAAGATAAACACATACAGCAAAGCTCATTAATGCACCTTAATTAATATCCATGACACTACAAAAGTTTTAAAGCTACCAGACTGTCACAGTCTTGGGGTGCAGTGCTGCATCTGTTGGCAATGTGTTTCAAAGAAGCAAATCAAGAGTCCCAAATTTTTAAGAAATAGCTAAATTATAAGAGAGAAACTTTTACAGTAGTTTATGACCCATGTGTTGGATTTTTAAGTGTTGGTACTGTAAGGGAGATATTTGTCTTGTGCTGCATCACACCTGTCAGTACATGCTTTTACTTAAAGGTCCAGTGTGTTGGATTCAGGGGGACGAATTGACAGACACTGAAATAACCATCAGTTTTCTTTAGTTTATAATCACTTTAAAACAAGAATAGCTGTGTTTTTGTTACCTTAGAATGAGCCGTTTATATCTACAAAGGGAGCAGGTCCTCGTCTTCGGGGTCCGCCATGTTTCTACAGTAGCCCAGAGCAGACAAACCAAACACTAACTCCAGATAGGGACATTGGTGTTTTAGTGTCGGCAACCAGCCCCTTTGTGATGAGATAGTGGAGAAACACCAGTTTTTTTTTTGTTTTTACAGTGAAACTGTTTTATTCAGTGTTCTTAGCAGTTTAAATCACCGGGTCCATTTGTTTTGGAGAGGAAGAGACCTCTGCGGATAATTCAGCTCCCTGTAAACACCTCCTGAACATCTGGGGTCTCATTTATAAATATTGCAGACGTACAAATCAAGGCCTGAAAGAAGTGTACACCACTTAACATGCAAAAGTTGTGATCTATAAAAACTTGTTAGGAGAATTTTTGACCCATACGTACAAACATTTTGGAGACAGGAAATTGGCACATGGTGAGGTGAAAGCCTGGCTGGAGAAAAGGTCAAGTATTTTTTGGCGCTCGCCGTTGTTGGCTTTCGTCTGTGCATGCATTTTTAGTATGGATCCTATGCACTGTTTCATAAATGAGACCCCAGGATCTTAAATTATCAGAGAAAAAAGGTGAGCACACATTAGCAGTAACATGAAACTGATTCTTTCAGTGTTTCTGTTTCAATCACCAGAGGTCTGTACTACGAAGCTGTATTTGGGGTTAGCGAGGTGACTTCAGGGTTAATGTTGGGTTTTTAGTTCTATAAAGCTGGTTCACTTTTTACCGGCATAAATTACCATGGTAACTAATGCTGAACTGGTTAACTACAGATTATCTGATCACAACCTGTCAACACCTCTGTCTTATCAGTCACAAAAAAACCATATCCCGTTTATAATAACAGGAGCTAATTAACAGTGTGGGGATTATTTTACTGATAAAATGTTATGTTTTATCCCAGTTCAAAACCACACAGGTGTCTCGTGTTATTTGGAGCTGCAGTGATGAATCAGTGTCAAATATCAACACTGTCACTGTGGACTAAAATAAACTTTGCATTAGTTAAAAATCATGTGTTTAATTTGTAAACAATCTATGTGTTTGTTAAAAGCTCTGTTTATAAAACCAGTGGAAATAGAGCCCTGGAACAATGAAATGACCTACTATTACTGACCTATAACTATATATGGGTTATGCTTTAATTTTTACCCGAGACTCTGGGCTTCTGTCCATTGATACTTTTTTCTACAGTGATCTGATTGGTCAGAAGTCGGGATTTTGAAGGGCTGTGATCTGACACTCTGAAGTTAACCTGCTGTGGAGCAAGTTAGCTGTTCAGCATCAGTTACCATGGTGATTTATCCCAGTAAAAAGAGAACCAGCTTCATAGTGCTGAAAACCCAGTGTTAACACTTAAGTTACCTTGCAAACTCCAAATCCTGCTTCATAGTACAGGCCTCTGGTTTGTTAGTACTCTGCCGAATATTCAGCTCGTTGACATTGAAGGAGTTCTAACCTGGTGAAGTTTCAGCTGGTTGCAATCCCCACCGTTAGGCTTCACTAAATCCCCCTCAATCTTCCACACTGAACCTCGAGATCTGATGAGGTCAGAACACAGTTTTTTATTTGATGTATTCAGCCTGTGAGCTGTTTGAAATCTGCTTGTATCACCTGAATCATGTCCCCACGTCTCATTCAAGTCTATTCTTAAGTAATTTTTGTGATCTATGCAACCTGTAAATCTAGTAGATGACTTTTCATATACAGTACATGTACAAACAGTGATGCTGCTGTCGAGTAATTTTGTTTTCTAGGGGGCTTCTTAAAAGTTTTTCACTGTCAAAGTAGGTGCTAGTGTGTAAAATAAGGAAAAGTATTTTTGCAGATATTTTATCAATTAATTGTATGTTTTATTAGGAATGAGTGCAGAGTCTTTTCATGAATGTGAAATGGGTGAATCTTTGATGGTTAAACAATCATATCACTTGACTTTAAAAAAAAAAAAAAAAGAAAAGAAAAAGAAATTGTTTCCCTTGTTTTTCTTATTTCACACTCACCAGCTGAACACATTTACAACTCAAGAAACATTTATAATCCCCATAAATCTCTCATTGTTAAACCATTCCAATTTATTTCTTCGAATGCCTAAAATATACATATTTCACAAATTATTACAACAAGGGATATTGCAGTGTTATGGCCTAATTATGGTACCCATCCTGTTTTTTTGGCCCGTTAGAGCTCACTCGCTGCGTCCCCACTATGGCGTTACACACACTCTTCATGGCAAAACTTAACTGCGGAAAATTTACAATGACCTGTTGTTCTGCTCGGTGACACACCAAGAGAGAAATTACCGTTAATATTTTACTTTGGTGAATTCCCCACAGTGGTTGATTATTCATATATTCTCTCAGATGAGATTCCCCTTCAAGTTATATTCATTGAACTCCTATTAAATCTAAATGAAATATACATCAGGAACAGCCCTCACTGTCATCAAAGTCACAGCTCATGACCCAAGCACAGAGCGAGTAAGCATGAGTTATTATCAAAGATATATACCTTATATATAATTTTCCCCATTGCTAAGATGACTTGGACGACTACTAACATTCTTAAAGAGTAAAACTGCAATTTCTGGGTTGTCGTGAATAACAACAAATGTGATTTTTAACATCCAAGTCAGATTAACCGTCATGACCATGAATGTGCTCTAGGGATTTGGAAAAATAACTTGGTTTTTAAGTAAACTGTACAACAACAAAATCAAACCAAAAGAAAACAAAAGTCACTTAAATCAAAAATGTTGTACATATATTTACAAAAAAAAAAAGAACATTCAGTCCATTAAGAACAGCACAGCTAAAAATAAATGACAAAGACAAGTGTTTCTGTCAATGAGGTTCAAGCTCTGCAATAATTAGATGTCTAAGCCAGGATTAAAGGAACAGTCCACCCCAAACTCAACAACACATCTTTTTCATCTTACAGTGCTGTTTATCAGTCTAGATTGTTCTGGTGTGAGTTGCAGAGTGTTGGAGATATCAGCTGTAGAGATGTCTGACTTCAGCTTGTGGTGCTCAAAGCGCCAAAAAAATACATTTGAAAAACTCAACACTCAATTTTGTCTACTCAAATTAGATTCAGTGTAGAAAGTTTCTTTTTTTCAGACAATGAGCTTTTAGTTTACCTTGACATGTTTCGACTTTCACTTCAGTCTTCTTCAGAAGCGTCATCTGACGTGCGTCATGATGTGTCTTTATCAGCTGGTAGTATCCAGGAGGCGCAATCCGATTTGCCAGGCTGGTCACGCCACTGGGATACTACCAGCTGATAAAGACACATCAGGACGCACGTCAGATGACGCTTCTGAAGAAGACTGAAGTGACAGTTGAAACATGTCAAGGTAAACTACATCTCCTTAAAAACTCATTGTCTGAAAAAAAAAAGAAACTTTCTACACTGAACAGCAACAATCAGTGTCTCCTCCACACATGCTTCTTTGCTATTGTTTGAGGCTGTGACGTCACTGAAGTTGAACCCCACTTGGTGTGAAGATGTTATTTTGCCACCCCATCAGGAGTGAATTCATCCCTCTGCTCGCAATGAATGGAAGTGAACAAGAGAGTCAAATTCACTCATACGTGATTGAAACCCTCAGTCTGCGTGATGTAAATGTCGTCATTTATCCATGGCCTCAAGTCAGCATGGACCCCCATGTGAACATCTGCATGCAGCCTGTTTTTTGTAACCGCGTGGACCGTATGCCTCCCAAGCACACCAACTGCGCATGTTCCTGTCCGTAGTCACGCCAGCCACGGCTGCCTCACACAGTGAAGTTAGGTTTAAGTTGGATATTCAACACACGTTCACTCCAGACCCATCAACGTCTTCTTAGTGTCACTTCCACCTGATGTCGGCAGCAGTAGGAGGAGGTAAGCCCACCTCCCAGCCCTCCTGTTTGCAAATTTGCGAATCTAGGGATAGCGTAGGAGTGACCTGCCCTATGCTCCCTGTGATTGGCTTGTACTTGTTGCCTATGTTGGCTGGATTGGTTAGGTCAAGGCAACAGGAGAGGGGTTGGTTGGAGTAAGAATTACAGGGTAAGCCAATCAGAGGCAGAGTAAGGTGGGTCGTTCCTTCGCTATCCAAGAATCTGCAGATTCGCTGCCGGTTTGCTCACAACAACAACAACAACAAGGTCTGTGGATTATCTTGAGTGAATGAACATAATTTCTGAAAAGAGAAATTGCTATTAAGGTTTTTTTGGGGGGTGCTTTGAGCACCACAAGCCGAGCGCCATGTAGTTCCATTATATTTGAGAGAAGGCAGACATCTCTACCGCCAGTATCGTCAACAACAATGCAAGCAAGTCACATCAAAACAATCCAGACTGCTAAACAGGGCAAGAGGTAAGAGGAAAAATCTGTAATAATGATTTTGGGGTGAACTGTCCCTTTAAGTTCAAGTTAAGACGACAGCAGAACAGAGGATTGCTTTTTCGAGGGACTGTGATGCTACCCAGAGACCAAGTGTACTCCTAAACTGGTGATAACTGCTGAGACGGGTGTGGAGTGTTTGTCGGACAGTTTCTGGAATGTACTAGAACAAACAAACAGTCTACTACATCCATGTGCATATACACACACACACGCTCGGACACAAACACGTACTGTCGCTTCAAAATAAAACGGCAATCGGAAGGAAAGAACAAACAGCAGTCAGAGTTAAAAAAAAAAAAAAAAAAAGAAGAGAAATTGGTGAGGGCTGGAGAAAACAGAGTCCTTCCTTCAAACTGTAAAAAAAAAAAAAGAAAGAAAGAAAGAAAGAAACTATGGACCACTTATCTCCCGGGTGTCTCTTGGCTGCTCCGGTCTGTTCTGGTCAGTTCCCTATGATACATCATGAGCCTCGTCCTCACAACTTTTACTGGATTCTCATTGATACTGCGACTCTTGACCACACAATGGGGTTTAGGGTACTACATGTCAGAGGTGGGTGGTGATTGGCAAATGACGAAGAGTTCTTGTTTTAAAAATTAGGATTTTCACGTGGACTTCTGCCTATAGTGAAGCGTCAAGTCCCCTCCGCTCTTCCAGATAAAATGTTTAACTGTTCGCAGGTCCATGTTGGGATCTAGAACCTGGTGGAAAGATAAAAAAAATCCAAAGTTAATACAGCGACTGAGGATGTGCCCATGTGATGAAGATGTAGCAGCAAAGACGAGGTGCCCACCTGGTCTTGACACATTAGTTCGATCTTCTCCTCGGCTAGCATGGCCATGTCCTCCTCCTTCTCCTGCTCCCCCGGCTTATCGTTGGCTGAGGAGCTGGTGGTCTGCGACTCGTTGTCCAGGTTGATGATCTTCTCGTAAACGTGCTCCATCACCTTCCTCACCTGGAGCATGTCGCTGGCCGAGAGGCGGTCCCTGCGGGACACACAGCAGGTAAAATCATCAAATGCAGGGTCCATGCTTGTGTAGATGGATCATATAACCAAAGGACACACAATCGCAGACGAGACGACAGACTTACTTCTTTAGAGTTTTTGCACCAGAGGAAGAGTGGGGCTGGAGGTAGAATGGGATTTTGTTGAACTTGGGCATATTTTTCTGGAGTAGAGGAGGAAACAGAGTACAAATCAAAAATACAGTACAAATCCTCCTCAGAAAAACCAAAGTGATGTAGCTGTTCGACTCTAAATTCAGTTTGTTGGCAGGAAAAACATGACCGTATCTAACATGACATGCGGCTGACTTTGATTTAGCTGCTCCAGTGTCAGGGTCTTGATGTAGTCTGGCTCACAGGATGCAGACTGTGGGTATAAGCCTGTCACTGGCCGCCTATTTCAAATGTAGGAAGCCTGTTCCTGTTATTAAAATCCCCGTCGCTACATGAAACTAGTCCCACATAGCCAAACTTATCTCCACACTTTGTTTTAGCGGTGTGTGTGAAACAACACTAACAACCTCTGAACTAGCAACCTGCACGCTAAAATATATTTTAATGTTTTCTTTTTGCAGGGATTTAGCCAACTGAATGCCAGCACTCACCTCTCAACCAACCAAGTTTTCCCGACACTATTTTGCAAAGGCACCATCTCTGAATCCTAGGCTTAGCACCGCCCAAAACAACAATAACACAACATATAAATTTTCACAAGTGTCTGCTGTAAGAAAGATCTATATAAGGAACATCACTTCCCCACATTTAAAAAAACATCTTACTTTCTGTGTACATGTTTAATAGCGGATAAGAGTAGAGAATCCTTGTGAGCATTTAGTGTTGCTTAGTAACAACAGCAGTCATGATTTCCTGTGTTAAGGTAAAAGTAAGTGAGAGTGGGTCTGATACCACCAGCGTCACACTGTGTTTCTCTCTGAATAAAAGATTCAGACATAGACACACTAATATGTATACAGTGCACACACACTGAATACTATTTCATCTGTAATCATTTAGACTTTGTCTTCATGTCAAATAAAGATGGAAACTGTACTCACATCTACAGTTATATCAATAACCCACTGAGGAACAGTCTCGTTCAGCAGCATCGATTCAGTCTCTCCTCCTGAATCTCTACATAGCAACCTGCAACACACAACACAGCACATCAGAGGCAACGCAGAGGAGGAATGAATACATTAACTGTCAGTATTTCTGTGTGAGACAAATGTCACAGCAAGCTGTCCCTATTGGCTGTCAGGCTCAGTGGGTTGGGCCTGTGTTAGTTTGAAAAGGGGGCGTGTCAAAAATAATGAGGAGACAATTCAGAGCAGGTGTGGGACCACAGTTGATGAGTACTGCGAGGAAGACATGGTGGAGTTCACTCGTTTTCCCCATGAAGTTTTGTTTCAAGCTATTGTCCACATGTTTAATGTCTACAAATGACCGGTCTTTGAAGTAACAACCCTGAGCAGTGTTGGATCACAGAGAGCAAGCTGACCGAATGAAGGCCGTCGGATCAGAGCCGGGACATCAGAGCAACAGGCAGGACTTCATCCCTTACCTTTCAGCCCAGCAGCTGAATGCTCACTCTGTGGTGACATATGTCTGGGCAGTCAATCCTGGAATCTCTAGATGAGGGTTAATTCTGAGTAGCAGTATCAAGTGCCGAGGATTGTGTTTGCCATGACGGCAACTATATACTGATGACACACGATGGCATTTACAGAGCACACTGCAGCTTTGATGTAAGGTCTTGTTTCCACCAAGCAGTTCAGTTCAGTTCGGTACACATTTGAAGGGTTCTGTTTGCATGTGAACATTTGTGGACAGTTCCAATACAACCCCCTCCAATACAGACTTTGGCATTGTACCGTGGCGGTTCAGTACAAATGCGCAACAGCCCAAATGGATAGGGATATTAGTGACACGTTACCTAAATAGAGTTCTGCCTCCTGCCTCTCCAAAGATGACTGGCGTGTGTGGTGGCACTTGGAAATATCCATTTCCTTTCTGGACCCTGTTCTCCTGCTCGCCGTTCACTGTGGACACAAGAACACAATCATACTGTGAGATGAACCGACTGAGGCTTTGGACATCCTGTGCTCACTGACAGCGGCAAGAAAATGATGCTGAGTGTGCAGACAAGTGGACACTGAGTTCACTGAAGTTTCCGGAGCATCACTGCAGAGGTTTGGTTGATTTGGCTTCATAATGATTTAGCAGTAAACCACCTCCTTACCATGGTTCACCTCGTTCTCCTCCTCATCCATGGGGTTGATGCGAGTTCTGGGCCAGAACTCCAGCAGAGCCTGGAGCAGCAGTCCACCCAGGTTCACTGCAGAGAGTAAAATAAAATTAGCTGGGGCGTCGGTGGCTTAGTGGATAGAGCAGATGCCCCATGTACAAGGCTGTTGCTGCAGAGCGGCCCGGGGTCGACTCCAGTCTGTGGCCCTTTGCTGCATGTCTCTCCCTCTCTCTCTCCACGTTTCACACTTCACTATCCTATCAATTAAGGCAAAAATGCTCTAAAAATATCTTTACAATAAATAAATAAATAAAGTTAGCTTCAGTTTTTCATAGTGGTAAGTATTTGTATAGAAAATGTGACAAGGTCAGATGTCTTACACTTTGGGTCGGATCCATCAGAGCTTGAAAACCCAGCGTCCTTTGCAGACACCCAGGCAGCGAAGCAGTCGCTCTCATCCAATGTGATGGTGAGCATCTGTTGAGAGAGAGAGAGAGAAGCAGGAAGCACAAATATGAGAAAACTGTCCAGGCTTGGGAAGGTCAGACAGAAGTAAGGCCCTGTATTACCAGGTGTGTGACTCACCCCAGTTTTCAGATCAACAGAGAACCAGTTTGGCACGTAGACCATCTTGAATCGCTTTTTAATCTCTTCATCGAACTCCACTTTCCCCAAGTCTTCACCCTTACAAGCCTGAAGGTAAAAATATACATGAAGTCAGTTCTAACCACGTATATCACCAGGAAGGAGCTCACACCAGGCTCATCAGGCGAGGTCCTCTTTAATCTGGAGACATTCATTTCATAGGTAATAGTTTATTAGGGCAGATGAGCACCGAGTAACCACAACTCTCTTCAAAGTGGCAGGTCTCCAAATACTAAGTGCATCTGTACTGTAGTGCATGTTAATTTGAGCTGTGCAATTCTAAGCTCTGTATGCACCAGTGCACGCATCACGGTACAGCTACCAACTCTTACGCGTTGACCTTGAGCCTTACTCAATTGTCAATCTGTCATAATTAGAACAACTAGTTTAACTATTGCTTGGCTGAAAAAAACAGTGGGTGAAATAAGGGCTGGGTTAAACATAGCATAGCAAACATACTAGCAAAAATTGGTATTATTTCTAAAATATACCCAATCGATATCAAATCAAATTTGAAACTGAATCGAATCAGTACCTTGTGAATCAAAATTGAATCAATTCAGGAAGTTAGTGCGAGATGCAATCACAATCCAACACAACAAACATATAATAACGTCAGTGTGGAGTTTACCTTCAGGACATCCCAGAAAGCCACATTGTTGTTGGTATCTTTGGTGAGTATGTGTCTCTTGTCATTCAGAATGTGGCACTGTATGATACTGGCACCTCCTGCAAACAACACATAGTGTTACGTTGCAGAATGTCTGGGAGGAAGACACAGAAAATTACTGTAGTTTAGATGAATAAACATATTTACCCTTGATGACTTGTTCTGGCTGAGTACACAGTGGTGTCAGAGGGGTAGTGCAGTCATTGTCATACTCCCCTGATGATCGGAAGTTGTGCATTCCCTTTAGAGACTACAAATGCATACAGAAAATAATAATCATTACAGATTGTCCTGGATTTTAATAATCGCTTCCTACTTCTCCCTCGCATTAATAGCTGTGATTAATGTAATGCAATTATCTTTTTTGTATCACCCACATCGTCACAAAGCTGGTTTAAATTCTTACACAAATTACAGGAGGATTACTGCTGAATAGCATTAGGCGTGGCCACATGCACAAGTCCGTCTATGCTGTATCCCACCGTCGTTATGCTGACAGCCGACCAGCGATCTCAGAGGTGTCACGCATGCTTACCCATTTATTAACGGATGACTTGGTGGTGGAGACCCAGATTGCTGGAGGTGGGTCAGCAGATCTGTCCAGTTCCATCTGAGCAAAAGAGAAAGACAGCGAAAGGTTGAGTGACTCCAAATGGTTAGCTACGAACATAGGAATGACTGGGGAGAACACAGCGTCATTAAAGATGGGAATTGAAAACATTTTATTGATATTACGTGAGCGTGCACAACACTGGTAAAATCAAAGAACCAGTAAGCACAAAGTACTGCACCCTGTGTTTCATCTACACTGCAAGCAGACGCCAGGTGAAAGCAAAAGTGAACATTCAGACAAGACCTGTACTGCTTCTTCTTAAACTTGTACATCGCAGAATTACATCACTGCTGCACAAAAATGTTTTAAAGGTTAAAGTGTGTTGGCTTCTTACTTTGAGCACCGGAGCCTTCTCCTCACAGATGAGCACACGGATGTCTGGGTTACGCAGGTCAGTGCAGTAGATCTTTTTGTCTCTGCCTCCGGAGTAGACGTGTGTAAAGGCCTCGTTGACCTGCAGGGCCCAGACGCCTTCATCGTGCACCCGGTAGGTGGCGATGCACCTCTGCTGGCCGAGTGACCAGAGGCGGATGGTCCCGTCCGAACTGCCCGACAGGCACTGTGGAGAAGGACAACAGCTTTAGATTGTAAAACAGATTGTGTAACAGCTGCCACCACTGTGTGGTTGGCCCATGTGATGATATTTACAGAAATGTGTCCAGCCGTAGAGATTTGACATCACCGTGTCTACTGTGGGAGCTCATCAGGGGTCCGTTTCAGAAAGGAGGTTCAACAAACTCTGAGCCTAACCCTGAACTCTGAGTTGAGTAACTCTGAGATGGGAAACTCTGGGTTACGGGTTTCAGAACAGATGATTTCAATCGGTTGAATCAACACAGAGTTTGTTCACTGTGAGTTAAGCGCGTGCACCACGACTTTAAAAAGCCGTCATCAATGGAGCCCCGATACCACGATTCACCATGGCAACAAGCTACAAGAAAAGGTCTGCATTTTTTTTTTACTCCTCTGGAGTTGGATATTTTAATGCGCTCATACAGTGAATTTGAAGCTGTTTTCAGGAAGAAGAGTAACACGGCTGCAGCAGCGAAGGAACGGGAGTCGGCGTGGAAGAAAATTACTGCTCGAGTCAATGCGAAAGTTTAAATTTATTTTATACACTTATGCAATCACAATAATATTAGGCTACAGATGCAAACAGGTGGAATGGTGTTTAAGCTAAAAGTTAGTTCACTTAGATGCAATCCCACCTAATTATTTTCAAGTGAAAATGGTCTAAAAACAAGTTACTTTTAAGTGTGATTTGTTTTGACTAGAAATGAGACATTTGGACTAGAAATAAGACACATGTTCTTGGTATGATTTTGAGTTTTTGCAGTGTGATGCAGTCTGACATTTTGAGACAGTCAGTCTACCTGCACATTAATGCTGTGAATGGACTTCATATTCTATACTTTTCTCACGGTACTCTGCAGACAGTGGCCTTACTGATATATTCTGCATCTCCGATATTATACAGAAAACTTCAGTTTGTATTTTTTGCAAAGAGCAACAAAGAATCTGGGTAGATGAAAGTGCACATCCACGGTTGGTGATGTTGTTTATGTCACGACGGATGAGGTTGTGGATATAAATGATGGACTGTGATGTGAAACCACACGGTTCAAAAAGAAAATGTTCTGGAAATGATAATACGTCAATTCTGAGCCTGTGAATAATCTCCCGACGAATGCATAACTCCCTCCTCAGTAACACTGCCTCTTCGTCCACAGGGTCCTCCAAGAACGGACATGCCATGGTCGAAAAAAGTAGATTTAGAACTAGAACACACTTTAGGATCCAACTTTACCTTGAGGACAGATGATCAAGCTCGCTGAAACCCGCGCGACACTAAACGAATGAATGAATGAATCACACTGCGTGTGTGGCGTAAGAGGGAGGAGACAGCAAAAACTCGAGGTTTATTGAAGAAAAGTCAGTTGCCATAGTAACTGACACCGAGCTTCAGTTACCTCTCTTTCTGAAACGGGCTGGAGTTACTCCGCTTTCTCTGGTTTAAGTTACTTCCCTTTCTGAATCAGAAAACCCAGAGTTGCCCTCATTTCAGGGTTAACAGACTCAGAGTTTTCACTAAACCTGCTTTGTGAAACGGACCCCGGGGAATCCAGCTGCCTTGTAAAGTAAACATGATTTCGACAGACATGGAGGACGAAAGTTAAGCTGTAAACAGAGAAACTGTAACACTTGGAGTTGTTGTTCTCAGTAATGTCACACAGTCAAGTGTCTCGTGCGAGGCAGTTGTTTCTTTGTTTGTGTGAAAGTTGTAAATACAAGAAGAAAATAATCAAATGTGATAAAGTATGGTTACTGTAAACCGTGTCTGAACTGAATTCATATAACAATTTCTGCACCGTGATATAAAATAACATGTACTGTAAAGGTTTTGGCCGTATCGCCAGCCAAATATTTTCATTGTTGATAAATCTGTTGACTAGTTTCTCGCTTATTCGAACAATTGTGTGGTCTATAAAATGTAGGACAAAGCACACAATGACATCCTTAAATGTCTTGTTTTGTCCACAACCCAAAGATACTCAATTTACTGTCACAGAGAAGTAAAGAAACCAGAAAAGATTCACATTTGAGAGGCTGGAATCAGAAAATATTTACTTTTACTTAAATCGATAAATGGATTATCATATCCGTTTATTTTAGATATCCTCACTCACTTGAGTGCCGTCTCGATTCAGCAGCAGCGACTTGACGTTGTCTGTGTGTCCTTTTAGCTTCATCAGTTTTGCACATGTTCGAGGGTCCCACACTCTCAGGACCTGAAGAAAGAAAGAAAAAAGGAGGGAAGTGAAGATCGGCATTTCTTCACGCTAGAACCAGATTACAGTGACTAAGCAACGGAAAACAACAGCTCAATTAAAGGTATACTTTGCAGGATTTTCCAAAAAACACAGTGTACTGACTCATAGAGAGTAATACCTCTCAATCATCACTTATGACCCACAGGAAGTGTGTGGCAGTGTATTAATCTGCAGAGACTCTGCTCCCTGCCTGTATTTCCTTATTATATTGTTGCGTTCAGGACGTGAGGTCATGTCTTTATAAAAAGGTAGCTTCCATAACCAGCAAGTATCCAAAAGGACTCAGCACCAAAATAAAGCAAGAAGAAACACCAAGCGGACAAAGCTCATTCCAAAACAAGAGTGAATTTGTGGTTGGCATTTCCATTCGCTGGTGAGCACTGAAGAGGATAAAGAGCGACATGAGGGCTATGTTCACATTACAAGCAAATGTAGCCTTTGCTATATTGTGACACAGGTCTGATTTTTTTCAGAGCAGTGTGGACACAAAAATTCGACTTTTTTACAATCCAATCTGAGCCACTTTCACTTGTTGTCCTAAATCTGATACATATTAGTTCACTTGCCACCGCTGTAGCAACAGTAATATCCAAATTCATGTGTGTTTTTCTCTACATCCATGGTCTTTCCACGTCATACTTCACTGCACAGGTGCAGATCGCTCACCGTACATTGTCGGGGTGGTTAGTTGAAACTACAGACAGCTGCTGTAGCCATACTGCTGCAGTAGGCTGCCCTAGTCACCAGCCAATAGAGCCCGACTACTAGACGATATCTGACGGGGATAGCTTGCTTAAATTCCAGGACAGTGTTATCGTGAGGCACCGACAGAGATATCTGAACATAGCCCTGGACATCCTAAAATTCTGGAGGAGCTGTTCATCCATGAAACTCTCTACATTGCAGCCCCACCACTCCTGACTCCTCTCCCAGCCACACCTATCTGTCCACACAACTACAAGCAGTAGCTGCCTATAGTTAGTGGACCGAAAGCCCATCTTATGATAGTTCATTATCCCGAAAACAAATGCCCACTGCTACAAAAACATGCCACAAACGTTCCCAAATAAAAACAGATGGGTAATTATCATGCAGAATGGCATTATCAGACCTTCCTACTGGTGCTCATTCATGTGATGAAGCTTGCACTGCCATGTCATTCACTTTTCCTCTGTCACAAATGTGACATTTCATTGTTGTTCCAGCAGGTGTGTGATATTATTGGTTGCCTGTGAAGCATTTCAGGGCAGAGATCGGTTCACACTGATGTCAGATATGGGTGAGTTCAAACATCAGCATGACAGGCGAGGAAGAAATAATCAGAACTGAGCATTAAGCCCTGTAATGTGAACAAAGTTGAATTTGGCCTGGTAGCTGTTAGCTCAGTTAGCCTTCTACAGTATCGGCTTTTCCATTACATCAAATGTAACATTTGTACAATAGTAGCTTGCAGTGTACATTCATGCAGTGTAGGGAGGAGAGGCCAAGTGTCACTGTCCCTGTTGGCTGTCCTGCATGGCTGTCAGGCTAGGTGGGCTGGGTTTACTGAGGTGTAGAGCTGTGTTAGTTTGAAAGGGGGCCTGCTGAAGTAAATAAGAGAGATGATTCACACCAGGTATGGGACTGTGGTTGATGAGAGATGTTTCTGAATGCTGCGAGGAAGACAGACACTGGAGTTTCCTCTCCTTTTCTCAATGAAGTTTTGTTTCAAGTTATCGTCCACGTGTTTAATGTCAACAACAAAACTGTCAAAGGAGTACAGATGCTAAGCAGTGTTGGTGCACTGAGAGCGAGCTGACCGAGTGACGGCTGTCGGATCAGTGCAGGGACAGCGAGGCTACAGGTAGGCCCACATCCCTTACCTTAAGGCAAGGCAAGGCAAGACAATTTTATTTATATAGCACCATTCATACACAAGGCAATTCAATGTGCTTTACAAGAGAAGCAGCCTAAGCATGGCAGCCTAACGCTCACTCTGTGTTTACTATCAATAACTGACCATTTATGCAGAATATACTTTTAAAGTATTTGTATGGTTTCAGCTAATTTGAAACCATACAAATACTTTAAAAGTATATTAATAATGTCCACACAGGTGTGTGGTGTAGCCTGCAGGAAACATCTTACGTATGAACATTTCAACAGATAAGATGGGAGAATGACAAGTGCAGTACATTCCCACTCTGGTTTCAAGATAAAACTGTTTTAAAATTCCAGTTACAATGTTAACTGACTTGTTTTAATCAAGTTTCTCTGAAATAATAGGGTTAATATGTGTGTGTGTGTGTGTGTGTGTGTGTGTGTGTGTGTGTGTGTGTTTTGCACTGATGGAAACCCAAACCTTTTCTGTGGATCCAGATACAATGACTGTGCCCATCTGGTTCATAGCCAGACTGTAGATAGAGTCCTTGTTCCCACTGAGTGACGAAGCTGTTGGAGACAGATTGACGTGAGTCCACAGGTACAAATCATCTTCCACAGAAACATATCAGCCATTACAGGATAGTACAAATGCAAAATAATCAAACTACAGTGTGTATGGGCCAGAGATAGATACAGTCTGTGTCTAGTCATAGTTAGGGGGCGTGGTCAGCCTCTAAATGCTGAGAAAGCCCGGTTTTAAACTCACACAAGAGACACTATTACATTTACTATAGATATGATTAATTAAACTTGCCATAATATCAGCACCCTGCAGTCATTAATGCTATGATGTCACAGGCTATTTTCAGACAGTATAGCAGCGCTAAAGTTAGTCAACGACGTTAACCTGTGTATTGATGTGCTATAACGTCATCATTCAGGGATTTGCAACCTCAGATCCTTTCAATAATTTTGTCAGACACTTAAAATAACAATCTGAGCAAGCAGCTGCAAACACTTAGCGGACGTAACTTGATGTGAACATGCCCCAAGTGCTTCCATTGCAGCCTGGCCGCTGCTTTCCCTCACTACCGGACCAATTTCAAAACATGTTATCCAGGTCGGAAAATAAAAACTTCCAGTTCACTTTGATTTTTAAGTTTAGTTGTCGTGCAGAAAACCATGCAGCAGCTCTTTATGGTAGCGATTGCATTGTTTTCCCCCTAGGCGTGGATGGAGGATGGGATGTTTTGTGGGTGTTCCCACAACTACCAACTGTATCTGTGAGCACAAAGTGTCACACAGACACAAACAGTACTCACTGGTGACAGTGTTGTTGGAAGCAGTGAGCGCTGTTAGTGTGTTCACATCCCAAAGAAAGATCTGCCGGTCAAGGCCTGCTGATGCCACCAACTCCTTGTCCTTAGCGTAGGCCAGAGCTTTCACGTAGTCCTTGTGTGTTCGTAACGTCGACATACAGAAGCCTTTATGCGCGTTCCATACTTTGACTGTGGTGTCTGATGAGGCAGATATCACTGAAAATGGAAGACAGTAAAAGTACATCAGAACAGTGGAATAAAAAAGCAGTATAAGAAGCTACGATGAACAAAAATATAAACGCAACACTTTTGTTTTTGCTCCGATTTTTCATGATGTTTTTTTTCTAAAACATTTTCCATATACACAAAAGACCATTTCCCTCAATATTGTTCACAAATCTGTCTAAAATCTGTGTTAGTGAGCACTTCTCCTTTGCCGAGATAATCCAGCCCACCTCACAGGTGTGGCATATCAAGATGCTGATTAGACAACATGATTATTGCACAGGTGTGGCTGGGTCTGGGGGGGTCAGAAAACCAGTCAGTATCTGGTGTGACTACCATTTGCCTCACCTCACGGTATCTCTGTGCATTCAAAATGCCATCAATAAAATGCACCTGTGTTCATTGTCCATAACATACGCCTGCCCATACCATAACCCCACCGCCACCATGGGCCACTCGATCCACAACGTTGACATCAGCAAACCACTCACCCACATGACGCCACACATGTCTGCCATCTGCCCTGAACAGTGAAAACCGTGATTCATCCGTGAAGAGAACACCTCTCCAACGTGCCAGACGTCATCGAATGTGAGCATTTGCCCACTCAAGTCGGTTACGACGACGAACTGCAGTCAGGTCGAGACCCCGATGAGGATAACGAGCATGCAGATGAGCTTCCCTGAGACGGTTTCTGACAGTTTGTGCAGAAATTCTTTGGTTATGCAAACCGATTGTTGCAGCAGCTGTCCGGGTGGCTGGTCTCAGACGATCTTGGAGGTGAACATGCTGGATGCGGAGGTCCTGGGCTGGTGTGGTTACGTGTGGTCTGCGGTTGTGAGGCCGGTTGGATGTACTGCCAAATTGTCTGAAACGCCTTTGGAGACAGCTTATGGTAGAGAAATGAACATTCAATTCACGGGCAACAGCTCTGGTGGACATTCCTGCAGTCAGCATGCCAATTGCACGCTCCCTCAAAACTTGCGACATCTGTGGCATTGTGCTGTGTGATAAAACTGAACATTTCAGAGTGGCCTTTTATTGTGGCCAGCCTAAGGCACACCTGTGCAATAATCATGCTGTCTAATCAGCATCTTGATATGCCACACCTGTGAGGTGGGATGGATTATCTCGACGAAGGAGAAGTGCTCACAAACACAGATTTAGACAGATTTGTGAACAATATTTGTGAGAAATGGTGTTTTGTGTATATAGAAAATGTTTTAGATCTTTGAGTTCAGCTCATGAAAAATGGGAGCAAAAACAAAAGTGTTGCGTTTATATTTTTGTTCAGTGTAAAAAGCGCCTAAACCCTAAATAAAATAGCTGTTAGTTATCACACTCACATGTTTTTCCATTGCAACAGAGCACTATGTCATTAACCCAGTCTGTATGATGCTCCATGGAGGCAATGTACGGGTCCTGCTGCAATCAAAGAACAGAGAAATTAAGACACTTATATTACCAGGAATCAAACAAAATGATGCATGTGGCAATACAGCTACACCATACTGTGATTGCAATATCTGATTTAGCTAGAGGGTCTGGGGTGCCTTACTTTATGCTGGTAGACACTCCATATCCGGATGATAGAGTCCCGTCCAGCAGTGAAGAGCCGGTTCAGCGCAGGGTCTAGTTGGAGTGCGTTCACCCCATTTCGGTTGTACTTCTCCACCTCATCTCTAATGACGTAGGACACCTGAAACATAAAAGGAGCGTGAACACCGAGGTCAGACTCTGACTGCTTCTGTTTTTATGGACCCACAACACACCCACTTCCTTGTGCACACTGCGAGGCTTCAACGCGCGAAGGCAGTGTTAGTTATTTATGAGAAGGGAGAGGGTGGTGCAAAAAGGTGAGAGGGATGCCGAGTAATTCTTTAAGCACTGGGGAGGGACTTCTGTTTTTTATTTTGGCTTAGGGAGGGGGCATACAAAATTAAATGGTTGCATTTGGGTTTTTTTTTTTTTTTTAGGCTAATTTTTTCAGAAACATGCTTGAGGGGTTGGAAGTCATATTATTGTCAAAAGCATTGCCAAAAATACACCATTTCTCACAGCCACAGACTTTAAAAACAAAAATTCTCATTAGATTTTCACATTTCTGACGGTCCTTGGACACATCATGTGTAACGAACAATTCTGTCAGAATCAATCATAACCAAATTTGAGCTTAAAATAGTGATATTTCATCAAAATCACTTTATTAAACATCTCATTTTAAAGGTTGGCTCCAAATAAAATGCTTAAACGAACAAATCAGAATGCACGTCAGGAGTGGAAAAACAAGACTTTCTTCAACTTCACCATTTTGACTTCTACTTTTGACTTTCAAAAATCTACGGGCAGGCTTACAAAATCCAATAACTAATTTATATATAAAGTAGGGTCATGCATTTACGACCAGTCACTCAGAGAAACTCAAGGAAAAATATTTGTAGCTTCAGGGACGGTCAGAGTAAAAAATAAGTCACACCCCAACCACCCTCTGTAAAGTAAAGAACAGCCCCTAAGTTTCATGCTCTTGCATTACAAGGACATGCAGTTAACTAAGGAAACACGCCAAATGGCACATATATTGGTAGGTAATACCCCACAGATTAACCCTGACATGGAGTAATTCAGTATTTATAGTGCTTTGATTTTGAAGCATCGTAATGGGGCAGGGTGCACGAGAAAATCACCGAGGCACGTACGTTTTCCCAGCAATTAGACCGAGCCCAGATACAGAGTAGCTTAGCTACCGTCAACGCTGTAACAGCATTAAAAATGCCGCTAAGACAACACATGAATCATTTGTGCTAATTGACGAGCTCTGTTATTATGTTATGCTGTATTTTACACCCCGCTTATATGACAATTATTAATAAAAGCATGTAATCATTTAGACGCCAGCGTTAGCAAAAGAAGCTAACAACTACCGTAAGCTAAGCTAAGCTAGCTAGGTTAGCCGGCTTGAGTCATGACTCATAACAGCAACGCTGCCTCCTGCGGACGGTTTTTACCGTCCGTCAAGTATCCGTGAAGCACTTTGTAAAGACGAAGACCATAATGTCGCCGTTGCCACACACTTGGCAATAATGCAACTATTATAATTTACCTGTACTTTTCTCCGCCCAGCAGCATTTTGCCTGTGATGCGTGGCCATCTTGCATGTTGACAGTCAATTCATGTGATGCTACATCCGGAAAAAAAGAAAACATATGCAGCTGAGCTTTATGGGTAATGTAGTTTTCACACTGTCCTTTGGTTTCGATGTAGGAAGGGCCCAGAGAGATGTTTGTTAGAGGGCATTCAAATGACACAGCAGTAGGCAAAGTAGCAATCTGCCTGGGGCCCCCCAAATAAAGGGGCCCTTAAAGGGGAACACCACCGAAATAAAGAATTCCAACATGTTATGTCCACCATCAACAAAAGTTTAATTAATATTTGTGAACATGAGCTGCTCTGTCAAAGCCAGAAACCAGAGAAGTAAGTCTCAAATTTGTGATATCATAGGGTGGAAAAACTGCAGTTGCTCCATCAGCAACATTGCTTCAATAACTAAAACAGTCCAATGTTAATATATAGTAGACTAAAATTTAAATCCCTGAAATTCAACTAAAATTTAAGAGTTTGAGTCAACATCTAAACCAATCAGCTCTTTGATCAGGTGAGAGCCAGGCGTTTCCCATCATGCCTTGGGTCAAGGCATGAGCAAGTCAGGATGAAATCTAACCGGCATGCGTTGTGCGGCGATCACCAGTGATTGAATCTGCGCAGGCCTGGCTCACCTCGAACAAGCCTTATGAGTGGGAGCCTGATTTTGTTGACCCACAGAATGTTTTTCTTTTTCACACCCAAATGAGCTTTATCCTATCACGTTTGGTCAGTGGACTTTCACGTCTATATGTTATGCACAAGGTATCTTGGATGTGTTGGCTGTTGACGATCTGGGGGGTTTGTCAATTTACATCTCCTACGTGCATTGTGTCTTTTCAAAATACACTTCCGTTTTCACAGGAAATGTACACTTTTGGCCTGTTCAACGTAGACAGTCTTTTTTAAAAAATTTTTTTTTAAAACTTGTAGTGTCGGTAAAACACTGCGTATTTATATTTATTTCATTGTGCAACAAACACACATGGTTAGGTTTAGAAGAAAAAAACATCATGGTTTGGCTCTACATTCATACAGGAAGTGAACACTAGTCTCCTGGGTGAAAGTCCACTGCTGTTGGACCTGTCCACCACCCCTCCTACCTGCTATATTGGGACTTTCCAGGTCCTTAGATTACATTGTTGTCCGGCGGCGTTTCAAAGTGATGACTTCCGGTGGTGTCATTAACTCACACTGACCAATGGTGTCTCATACTGCCATGAAAGGATGCCATTTTTTTCGTAGGTGTTTGACGCAAAAATCATTGACCAAGCAGCGGTATTTGATGAATTCATAAAGAGACCAAGCTGCTATGCCATGACAGATCTCAGTTTTAGCACTCTATTTTTTGGGATTTGGGAAAGTTATTTTTTACTAACATTTTTGGATTGTGTTAGACCATAGGACTAACCCCTTCTAATTTAAGAAAAAAGTGTTTTGTATTCAGTTTAAATGTCTCTGTGTGTACTGTATTTGTTTCATATTTTGTGCCATAGTCCAGTGGGTAAAACCTTTGTCTCTCATTCTGGGGATCCTGGTTTAAATTCCCAAGAGACAAAAATCTTCAGTGTATATGAATCAAAAGTTTTTATTTTATTCCATTTTAACAGTTTTGTCTCAATAATGCCATATTGGCTAAAAATCAATGTATTTTGCAACTATTTTTTATGGTATGTGAAAGTAGTAGCCTGCTATTGAATCTCAGATTGTAACCTGATTTGAGCCATTTCATTTTTACATGTCTTATAAAAGGGGCAATTGTAACATCTCAAATTGAACCAGTCAGAAACGAGATACAACCATGAAACGTACGTGCTCTGTGATAAAGTTACTTTATTTTTACACACATTTAACAAACAACACTGTGGTGATCCGTCTCTCCTGCCAACTGACAAACTGATGTCTTATACTTGATATGAACTAATTATACTGTTTTAATTAACCTTGAATTGATTGTTCAATGGATATTAAATTGTTTGAACTATATCGATAGTCTTGGAAGTTTATTCTAGTCACTGGTATTTATATGAAGGTATTGAATATGTTGTTACAGTCGCCCCTGCAGGTGAGGGCAGATGTAACATTTGGCTTCTAGTGTTCAAATCAATATTGTGACTAAATATTGCTTGTAAAAGCAGCTGACTGTCAACAAGTACAGCACAGACACAAGTTAAGTTTAGTCCAAATAGCTCAAGAGGTTTTTGAGCAATAATATTAAAACCTCGGTCTCCTCTGCATTTTTAATTGTACAGTAAAACACCAATCTATCGTCTCTCTGACAGGTTGGTCATGTAGCAGAGCACACAGCCTGCTGTATCTCCCAGACCAACCTATTCATGCAATGCCTATAGTTGGCCACTGGAGGGCGCAATAGGAGCCCAACACTGTAGTAGGCCTGAGCTGTATGGTCACCCTGAACCACCACCCTTCAGCTGATTGGAAACACCATGACAGTGCTGACAGCTTGTGTTGAACCACATCCTTTTCACAGTTCATTCAAGTGCAACAGATTTTAAATTCCAAATCAAGTTGACAGCACCTGATTTTATTCATTAATTCCTCTCTTGTTGAAAAAATCAGTTGTTGTAGGCCTTGTTAAGCACATGGCTTGTCTCTGAACTGCAACTCAAATGTGGTGTAAATGCAACATTAAATCCTGTGATCAAAGTCAGAACAGGTTCACATACTTACAGGAACAATACATGTTGTCCATATGCTAAATAACTCGATGCCGACATTAGATTACCTAAAATGTTGACTAAAATAACAGTTAGGAAAATAAAAGCACCTTTGTTTATGTTGGATGAAGTCAGATAGCTTGGTAGATTACCAAGAAAACCAACACTGAAATCTGAGGACTACTTTAAGTGTTACTTTTAGGACTTGTAATGTATCTCTGCTATATTTCTATAAAGAAAATATGTTGCCAGGCAAAATACTGTAGAAACATTGGGCCTTCGAACACATCATGAGCCCTGACATCACTCTGATTACATGTTCAGGTAAAGTGGGACAGTCAGGGGCATAAATACAGACAGTGCAGGCAGAGAGTGGGCCCTTGCAAGTGATCCAAATTGCCACCTTGGAAATCTCTATTTTCTCTAAGTCTCTATTTGTGTTAAGACAGTACATGCTTGATAGTGTGCATTGGGGCCCGTCATAACTTCCATCATAACTTAAGCCACTTGGGACAGTCATGTTTTTTAAACTGTTAAATCAGTTTATCAGTTGAGTCATTTAATGTAACCCGTGGCTATTCATTAAAAAAGATCCAACTGGCCCAACTTTTCAGCCTGAATGACAGTTTTTGTCAATGGAGTCTGGTGGCTTTGACGAGAGTAAAGATGGGGAACTGAAGCTTCCCCATTAGAACAGGCTGTCTAACAATTTAGATGGCTAAAAACATCAAAATTGCTTAGCTTCCATGTCAGACTCCAGCCTCCTTCTCCAAACTGGGGGGCGTGCAGACTGCTACATGCTGTGTGTAATACACTCACTGTTGATAAGCACCTCATACAACCCAGTTTCAAAAAATCTGAAAAATCCCCTCAAGTACTTACTCAAAACCTTTTTCCATAAAAAGTAAAGGATACTGGGAAGACATTTTGATTTTAAGTCAAACAGTTAATAAAATGCAACATCCTACAACCATTTTTGATGTTCTACCCTTAATGTTTTAGCTGCAGCACTCTTAAAAAACAAACAAAAAAGTCAACATGCCACTTGGCTTACCCTGCAAGTTCTGGGACCAGTGATCTTTTGAGTCTTCCACCTGGCCATCCTAGCTATCTCAGACTGGAGTTGTTATATTGGGGGGAAAGTGGGACCGATTACTTAGGGGCCCGATGGGAGGGGGTCAGGGTTTCAAAACAGAAAAGAAAGTAAGGAAAGGAAAAGAAAGCAACTTTGTAAAAAAAAAAAAATCGGAAGGGCCCAACAGAAGAAAGGAAGGGCGGGGGGCACTATGTTCAGGGCCCAGTGGGTATAGCCTATAAATTGGCCCCTGACTTTGGTGCTATTCCCCTGTCTCAGACCAATCATAATGGTTGTTTCATGTAAAGCACATCTGTAACAATGCAATGACATATCTGGTGACTGGCTGCTAACATTTAAAGAGTCCAGGATTTAAAACAATTTTACCTGGTGTCCCTCTTGACCTGACTTCACCCTACACCCATCAGTCTTTCTCGCACAGAATGCTGGGTAAACAAAGTTCAAGTTTCCTCTGATCTCCCTCACTTTTGTTTTGCTATGTGGTGATGCGGTGAAACTGTCATCTCTCTTCCTATAGCTGACATGTAGGAGCGGTAATCCCCTGTGGTCCAGCAGCAGCATCCTCCCTCCCTCATGCTCTTGCTCAAGGGCAAAGCGAGGTGCGCCTCTCCCGCCGCTGCGCAGCTGCTGAAGACAGGGCAGCATCCTCTCCACGCTCGGCGGCTCGGGACCTTTCCTCTGTGGGATGAAGACGGAAGGGCCTCTTGCATGGAAGGAAGGAGCGCAGCTTGCACGACGCACCTGTGGCAGGTTTCAAAATGTCCAACATAAGGTGATGAGACGCCTGGAGTTTGTCTAGAAGTCAGTGTTGTTCGCAAAACTTTGGATTGTGGCGGTGATAAGACGCACTTTTCTGTCCTGTTGGATTGGAGTTTCTGTCCACGATGAAGAGTAAACCTTGAGCAGAAGACATGGATTTTGCGCGGAGAGTTTGGCTGTACCTTCTTCTAAAAACCGAAGAACTCAACTCTGGAAATGATGCTGTAAATCTCAGAGTTTCATATGTAAGTATCCCTGCAAGGGTTTTTAGATTGTTTGTGGAATTAATACAGAGCATGGCCACACAGATAGAGATGCAAATCAGCTCCTAACACAACATAATTTCTTTGCTGCTTTGATGGGTTAATAGAGAACTTCTCCATACATAGAAAAAGGTCATAATTTCCTTTTTTTAAAGTCTTGTTTTAGGGTTAATCCACAAGTTAAAACATTACTAACATGGCATATTTAATGCAGAAAATATAAAAAGAAGATAAACTAGAAAATGCACAATGCAAAATATCAATTTAATGTTTTAATGTGCAGTGTTGAGCATTAAAGGCTTACCATACAGTCATGACATACATTTCCACTGCAAACTTCAGTGTCCCATTGCTTCTGTGACACATTACATAATGCTATGTGAGGCAGTGGGGACACATTTCAGATCCATTTTCCTCTTTTATTGACACTTGACACCTTCATCTTCTTGTCTAATGTAACTGATGTAACTCGTGATTGGTTTTAAGATTCCTCTGGTTTTGGAGAGGGATTCAGTTAAGAGAATCTGTTCGGTCTGAAACTGCAGAGCTCATGAAAATAATTGTCATCAATTTATGGTTATAATTTCACTGCCGTCTCATTTCGTAGGTCTATACCTTCTGTAACCTACGTGTTTAAGCTATCTGGTGCAATTACATTGAAAGGTTTTTGCAGGAGAAGTAGGTCATCAGTTCAGTCCACTGCACCTAGGAGCACAGACGCATAACATGTTGGCACAGTGCAGGTGATATGTGCTGGAACTTTGTTCAGTTAACATTAAGTTTGTTTGTTAATGTAATTTTTTTGTCATGCACAAGTAATCCGGTTGCTTAGTTTGATGGTAAACTTCTGTCAACAACTCCACATATTGATTTTACAGTATAAGATAGTACAGTAGATAGACAATAAAGAAAGCACAAAACTCTTTAAAGACCTGTAATCAAAAATTCAAATTTAAAACATGTGAATATGTGGAATCCTTGACCACTGCAGCATAAACAAAGCAGTCCTGAATGAAACCACTAATTTCAGATGCCATAATCAGTCACTATGAGTGAACAAAGAAATGCTTGTTGTGATAAATCCTGAAATTAACGTCTTTAGGATTCAACCCAATAAATCCTGAAAAACACATAACCCTCATATAAGTGTAAAGGTAAAGAAAAGCACAACAACAATCAGGATACACGCTGTTTGTTTGCATGAATACTCTTTATTACATTGCAAAAGTTTTAGTAGTGGCGCACAAACAAGGTGCTCACACTTCCTTTTCTAAGACACAATCTGTAATATTAAATGCAGGAAAACTCACCGGAAACACAGAGTATATTTTTTTATTCTGGCATTTCAAACATTATAACATTGACCCTGACACCATCAAAATGATGTCAGGCTTATCAGCAACATCAAAATAGATTTTATTCCCCCTAATAATCTAAGAAAAGGTGTTCTGTGTTCATATTAAATGTCTGTGTGTACTGTATTTATTTTATATTTTTTGCGGCATACTCTCATTCTGGGAATTCTGGTTAAATTCCCACAAAGACAATTTCTCATGTTCTCAAAATCTTCATATATTAATCAGACATTTAACTGTAATGTAACTGTATTAATACTGCCGCACTAGCTAAAAATCAATGTATTTTTTAAGTGTTAAACATTAAGAAAAGAGCATTTGGCAAAGACTTAGATAAGAAAAAAGCTAGAGCAACTAACGATTATTTTTAGTCATTCATCTGTCAGTTAGTTTCTTGATTAATCGATTAGTTGTTCTATAAAAGCGTGATAAATGTTGTAATACTCGTATTGGTTCAAGTTAACAATTTGATCATATTTCCCATCTTTGCTGAGCAACATGTTTGTGTAAAAGGAATGAAAGGCATGTCCCAAACATAGGCCTGTTGAGTTCAGCGATTTAAGCAAATATCAGCCACTAATTGAAGTTGTATGGTACACATGGGCTGAAGACCTTGATCACATGGTAATACACATGGGCGGGTTTCACTGTTTTCTGACATTTTACTGACAAAGAGATTAATTGAGAAAATAATGGGCACATTAATCAATAATGGAAATAATCCTAAATTAGGATTCTGTTATGGTTAAAGTAACACACCAATTTGCTGTAGACTCAGAGGAGTAATGCAGTGGTTCACTTCATTTCACATGTGGACCAAGATTATTACAGAAAATAATTAGCAGATGAATCAATAATGAAATGAATCATTAGTTGCAGCCTGAGAAGTGAAGCAGTGTGACATCATATGAGACCATAATCTTCTGTAAACTTGTTCAGTTACCTCATCTAGAGGAAACTGTTGAGCTATACAGCTCAAAATTACACAGTTTCCGTATGCATTTCTTTAACAGCTATTAAAATGTGTTAAGTGAGGTACATCCTGTTTTCGTTCAAATAAAGCATTTTTTTTCTTATCAGTAGCTGCTTCCATAAAATCATCTATTCATTTTGTTTTCATCTTTAATGGAAGTTTACATAGTTTTTTATATAACCAGTACATAAAGGGTCATGTCAGTAAAAGCTTAAAGCTAGAAAATGTTAATCCAGTCACATATACAGTAAAATGGGAGCTTGATGACAGACATAACACCACATGATTTATAAATCCCTCATTAGAGATGAATGCGCTCCTTCATCACAAGTTGAGCCCACTTTAGACATCTGTAGTTGAAACATATCATAATGTTGCACTTTAATGAGACAGAAAATGAAAAGAATCTTTAGAGAGTATAGGTCAGTCAGTGCAGAGCGTTTTATTACTTAAACAGCTACTATCCCCAAGGACAAAATAATGGTTTTACTTCAGCACGTTATAGTTTAATTTAGAGCTATTTCTACTTGCAGAGGCACATTGTGTGTAGGACTGTGCAGCAAAAATTAGCCTTCCTGACTCAAGATAAGATAAGATAAGATAAGATATGATGCGATACGCTACGATACGATATGATAAGACACAATAAGAAGGTTAAGATATGATATGGTAAGATAAGATAAGATGCGTTACAGTAAGATACGATAAGATACGTCACGGTAAGATAAGATAAGATACAATATAAAGATACGTTACGGTGGGATAAGATCAGATACGATATGATCAGACACAATAAGAAGATAAGATGCGATACAATAAGAAGATACATTACGGTAAGATAAGATAAGATACAATACGATCAGACGCAATAAGAAGATAAGATATGATATGATATGATATGATAAAAAGATACGTTACGGTAAGATAAGATCAGATACGCTACGATCAGACTCAATAAGAAGATAAGATATGATACAATAAGAAGATACATTACGATAAGATAAGATACAATACGATCAGACGCAATAAGAAAATAAGATACGATATGATAAGAAGATACGTTACGGTAAGATAAGATAAGTTACGATACGATCAGATGCAATAAGAAGATAAGATATGATATGATAAAAAAATACGTTACGGTAAGATAAGATCAGATACAATACGATCAGACTCAATAAGAAGATAAGATACGATCCAATAAGAAGATACGTTACAGTAAGATAAGATCAGATACGATACGATCAGACTCAATAAGAAGATAAGATACGATCCAATAAGAAGATACGTTACAGTAAGATAAGATCAGATACGATACGATCAGACTCAATAAGAAGATAAGATACGATACGATAAGAAGATACGTTACGGTAAGATAAGATAAGATACGATACGATCAGACTCAATAAGAAGATAAAATATGATACAATAAGAAGATACGTTACAGTAAGATAAGATAAGATACGATACGATCAGACTCAATAAGAAGATAAGATCCGATACGATAAGAAGATACGTTACGGTAAGATAAGATCAGATACGATACGATCAGACTCAATAAGAAGATAAGATATGATATGATAAGAAGATACGTTACGGTAAGATAAGATAAGTTATGATACGATCAGATGCAATAAGAAGATAAGATATGATATGATAAAAAAAACACGTTACGGTAAGATAAGATCAGATACGATACGATCAGACTCAATAAGAGATACGATATGATACAATAAGAAGATATGTTACAGTAAGATAAGATAAGATAAGTTACGATATGATCAGATGCAATAAGAAGATAAGATATGATATCATAATAAAATACGTTACAGTAAGATAAGATCAGATACGATACGATCAGACTCAATAAGAAGATAAGATATGATACAATAAGAAGATACGTTACGGTAAGATAAGATCAGATACGGTACGATCAGACTCAATAAGAAGATAAGATATGATACAATAAGAAGGTACGTTACGGTAAGATAAGATAAGATAAGATACAATACGATCAGACGCAATAAGAAGATAAAATACGATATGATAAGAAGATACGTTACAGTAAGATAAGATCAGATACGATACGATCAGACTCAATAAGAAGATAAGATACGATACAATAAGAAGATACGTTACAGTAAGATAAGATAAGATACGATACGATCAGACTCAATAAGAAGATAAGATACGATACGATAAGAAGATACGTTACGGTAAAATAAGATACGATACGATCAGATGCAATAAGAAGATAAGATACGATACGATAAGAAGATATGGTAAGATAAGATAAGATACAATACGATCAGATGCAATAAGAAGATAAGATACGATACGATAAGAAGATATGGTAAGATAAGATAAGATACAATACGATCAGACGCAATAAGAAGTTAAGATACGATACGATAAGAAGATACAATATGATGAGAAGATACAATAGAACTTTATTAATCCCAAAGGAAATTCTGAAAACCTGGTATGGCCAATGAAGCCCTTTGCCAGGATTGGGGTTTGCCGGCCTAAAGGAAGTATTCCATAGTGTGAAAACCAAAAAAAATATGTACAAAGCTAAATTGTTCTACTAGCCAAAAATTTAAGCAACCAGAGAACTAGAAAAAGTAAATACATATAGAAGAAAACTTTGAAAAAGACACCATATGATGAAGAGCAATTCTAGAAGGCTGATGGCCAGGACAGCACCAACAGTGAACTGTATATCTTTGATAAAAGACGAGGATCTGTCACTTTATTACAAACATTGTGTTGCCTTTTCCATCGTCCATAATGAGGTTTCACAGGTGAATCAGATGCAGTGCACATACAACAAGCCTCAGCAACAGATCCATGTGATTGTAAATGTTGTGTGGTCCACATGTGAAATGAATGTTTCCTTAGTGAACTGCCTTATATTCCTCCAAGTCAAGTGTGTTACTCAAAGTATTCTTTTTTAAGGCCCATAACAGAATCGTAACAATTATTTTCATTCTAGATTAATGTGCTCATTATTTTCTTGATTCATCATTTCATCTGTGCATCTTGAAATGGTATGTTTCATATAGCCAGCAGTCCAAAAATCCAGAACTATTCAGTTTATTATCATGTATGAGGCAGAAAAGCACCAAATTCTCACATTTGACAAGAAGGAAACCAGAAAATATTTGGCCTTCCAGCTTTAAAAATGAATCAAACTATTATTTGACAATCGAAATAATTGCTAATTAACTATATGTTGACTGACTAATCAACTAATGGACTAATCGTTGCAACTCTAATCCTGTCATCATCAGCTCGCCTGTTGGTCATCTAGTTGATTCCTGTCAATATATCTTACAGGCAGCTCTACTGTCTTGTTTATTTTAAGTGATGAAGAAGTGAAAGGTGTCATCAGTGGTGGGTTAATGCCTTTCTCACAGGGTCATTGTTGGTAGCTGAAAAGAAAGAGGAAAATATTTATCATTCATTTCTTTCAGCTGAGTCAGGGCCTCAAACTAGAGCCAGACCAAGGCTCAGCAATAAGGTTTGTCTGATTGCCCTGGGCAAGTAAAACACCACTTCAGGCAAGTAGATGTAGCATCTCACCTGTCCAATAATAAGAATTAAACATGTCGTTTTTTTCGGAGCTGATGATGGAACAGCCGAGGAATGAGCCATCTCGCTTCCATCTTATCTCTGTTGAGAGTTGCACATCTGCAGTAGGCTATCGATCAGGCACTCGAGAGAAAATGGTGGCAGGTTAAGACAAAGTTGATGAGCTGAAGCCCGATTAAGTATTTCAGGGTAGTGTTAGAGTATGTGGCCCAAACTCCAGCTATGTATTGTGCAGTTTGCTGTAAGTTTGAAGGCAAGGCAGATAAAACAACTTCTGGACTTCAACCCTAGAGACCTTTGTTTGTGTCCCATGTGAAATATGACATATGTCACCTGAACGTACATTGCATTAGTAACAGTACGGTACTTATTTCAAGCCAAACCATGATGTTGTTTTTCTAAACCTAACCCCATGCTTTTGTTGCCAAACCCAAGGAAATAAACCTAAACCTTGACTCTAAGTTTGAAAAGAGACAATATGCATTCAACAAGTGTTAACTGTACATTTCTTGGGAAAACACAATGACACAATGCATGTTATGTCATCCGTTAGCATGAAAAACTGCTCCTGGAAGGGTACGTAGAGTGTCATTCTTTGACGTGTAAGGCCACTGACCAAGCACTGATTTTTGACGAGACGGGAGTGAGAATGTGTTACTTGCACAGACCTCCGCTACCATCCAATTCACATTTAATTCCCAACCACTTTTCTCCCAGCTGTTCTTCAATGGTTTGTCCCCTTGTTCAGGCAAAGTAACATCATATAGATGTTCAAAATTCTGACCAGCTTGCATAACACCACCTTAAAACGTATTGTATTTTTTAAAATGTCTTCATCGTCCGTGTCTAGCTTCAACAATTGGCTACACTGCCCCCATGATTTACAGCGATAGTGCCCTATTTCATCCATATCTGTAAGCTTTCAGACAATGTGCGCAAATATGGACATCATGAACGCAGAGTATGGACAGAAGGCTCCGTCTGTGTCCATAGATACTTATCTTATCATGAGTGGATTATGAGACAAAGGGCACCAGGGCACAGATATGCAAAAGGCCCCACCAGCTCTAGTACATAGGGGTAAGAAACAAAGACTTTGCGATGGCTTTGCCTCTTTTTTTGTGGTTGTTTTGCATCTCTTTGTAGTCGTGAGACATCTTTTTGTAGCTTATGTCTCTTTGTGGTTGTTTTGTCACCTTTAGTAGTTGTTTTGTGTCTCTTTTCAGTTCCTGTGCATCTTTTTGTGGTCATTTTGAGTCTCTTCCTGGTCGGTATGTGTCGCAGTTCAAGGGGCATTTTGCAGGTTAAAGACAGAGGGGCTCCTGACCCTTCAGCCCCTGGGTCTGTGCCCAATGTGGGCCTGTTCAGTAATCCATCCATGCATTGAATGTTGAGCATAAATGAGCTTTAACTCTGAACTTTAGTGTTATTTGTTTGATTAATTGTTCAGCTCGCAGTTATGAGAATTTAAAAGGGTTGCAGAACGTGTGTGTATGTGTGTGTGTGTGTGTGTGTGTGTGTGTGTGCGTGCCAGTCCATGGCTCTGCTCTACTTTCAATCTAATTATCATAATTATTTGCAGTGATGATGACCGTATCACATCTGGCTGTTATGTGAATTAAATTTAATTCAACTAAAATACTTTTTCCCCCTCTCTGCATTCTCTAATTCTTAACCTTTATTTTCCAAATCTAAACTGTTCACAGAGACAGATATTCTCTCTCTTCAACCACACATCACATATAGTTTAATTATGTACACGGCAGAGTGTAGAGGTCATTGTCTTAGCTTCTCAGTGTTCTGTGGTGGTTGTTACCTTTCACAGAGGACATGCTGTGTCTGTGTTTCTGTGGATGATTCGTCACATCCTGACAGAAATATGCTTTGAACCTGTTTATCTGCTTTATGACGTTGCAAATGGACCTTAACCTATTTATTCTGATAGCACATGGGAAAGCGCTGGATTCAGTGTATGAGACGAGCTGATCTGAGATCAACCTGGGCCAAATAAGCAGATCAAGTGAAAGCAGATAACTAGCGTCTGGCTGGACGTGTGAAGGGATCAATGCATTTCAGGACAGGAGGAGATGGAGAACTCACGGAGCTTAGTCAATATGAAAAGGATACAATGGTATTTCTCTGTCAAAAGGGGAACAGAGAAATGTAATCCTCTCTTTGGAAAGCTTTTTCAGTTATTAAAATATCAGACTCTGTCACTGGCTAAAACGAGGGGGTGAATTTTTGGGAGTGGAAAGGCCTTTAGTATTGTCTTTATTTAGACAGTGGCTTTGGTCTCTGATCAGATTACCTCCAAACTGTCCTTATGCTTTATTTAAAGACGTAATATGTAACATTTCCGCATGTCTAAAAATCACTCGGACTATGTGTACTTTCATTATCCCAAATGTTTCCAGCAATGTTTAAACCCAGAGAAATCTGTAATTTTATTGAAGTTAACGATGCGTTTTATTTGGTCGTCTCTCAGTGGTGTCGGAAAACTCTTTACCCGCTCTAGTTGCTCCAAGCACAGGATCACTACATGATACGCCACTGAAAATCACACGTGACATCTTCATGTCACAGAATTTTCTCAATAATAGTGATATTGCTTTTTTTTCCCCTCAAAAACTGCAGTTCCTCTAATGGCCACTTGAGGCTGGCTCCAAGAGCAAGGCAATCCCCATACATGCCCATGTTAAAATACCAAACTTTAAGGCAGAAATAAACATGTTTACAGCTTGGTGCAGAAAAACAGTTTTGGTCACTAAAGCTAATTTCCCCATTCATGAAAACTTTCAGGGGGTGAATATTTTTATAACTCACCTGTTTAAATTGTATTAATACTTATGCATAATCAAGGGCGGGGCTGCTTGACTGACAGACTGTTTGCAAGGTGTCATCACAGTCTGAGTCAGATCCACCCCTTGCTCTTTATACAGCACCACTCTCTTGTCCAAATATGATCACTTCTGGCTCCAAAAATCCAAGACTGCAACAGCTGAAATGCCAAACTTGATTCTTCAGTTTGACCATGTAAAATAAATAAATTAAGATTTTAGACATCCACAGGTAGCATATCAAGCTCCTCAAATTATATTCATTAACGTCATTTTTTGAATCAGTCAAAGTTGGCTACAGCCAAGGTTTGACATTATTAACATGGTAGTTTACTGGAAGGTTCCTGGTTAATTACTGGGATAAACTGTCAGGCACCGCTTTAGATTTTCACTTTTCACACATGCACTACATTCAGGAACATTTCTGTCTACCACCTTTTCACACATGCCATGGCAATGCCAGAATAGATGAAGTAAGGGACAGTCCAGCGGAGGGTGGCAATGCAATGCTAATAGATGCCCACTACTATAATACTTAACAGAAGAAGAAGACGAAGACAGGGCAAGGCCAGATGTATGTGTATGTGGCAGGAGAGGAGCTGCTTATGTCTGGTGTCAGTCGTCTTGTAATGTTTTTAATATTTAATAAGTTTGCAAGACAAGAATTGTTTTTTCCAAAGCACTGGCATAAATGCTAAAGTGAACAAGTGAACAAGTCATAGATTCTAAGGCATCATCACTGGAGTCTTGTTACTGGTTCGCTCACTGCAAGTTAAAGTGTCTTCCATCAAAGGGACGTAACCTTTTACCTGCTTGTGCTTGTCCATGCAATGTTACTGCTTTTCCTTGAAATGCTACAAGCCTTGAGGTAGTACAGATTTCCCTGAATATTGAGCGCTGCTTCCGTTCACACATGATCCCAAGCAGGAAATGTCCCTGAACATGTTGAAGGGACTTAATGATCATTGCATATTAACTGTGGTCAATGTCCAGAGAATCAGGTCCAGACATTATCCAAAGTTATTGGAAATACTCTGTAGAGTTTAGATGAAGGGTGGCGTCTGGGTACAGTGTGCAGAAAGCACGCAGATTACACTACAGTCATGTAGAAAGTTCATAATTTGGTTCTAAACCATGGAGTCTCTTGTCATTTCTTGAATTAGTCTGACAATTTTGGCTTTGGCCCCTACCAACAGCAGTTCCAGAGTCTCGTCATCTCTCTAAGTAGACATTTTCATTGGTGTCTTTGTGTAAATGACCCTTCCTCTTCACCTTGGATGTTTGTCTTCTCCGGTTTAGTGCAAGCTGCGTGAGAGAAATGTCATCAACATGCCCACTTGCCCAGGGTGAATCTTCCAGACTATTACCTGTGCTATTCGAACATTGGCTCAATCAGACATTATACAGACTTTGTACGGGGTAGCAGGCAGGGTAAAGTCAATTTAATGTCCAATCCAACAGATTCAGACATGTGTGTTCTTTAATACATCTCTTCTTGGTAATGTCTAGATAATATCAGGTTTTCTGTGCATATGTGAGAGGGGCTTCAGTGATTTTGGTATAGTGCCCACCTCAATGTCAGTGTATGAAACTTGACACATTTTGGAAACATAGAGAGAGCTCGAGTGACATTTTGGCTTTTGGAGGTGCGTTTTTTGGTGTGAAGTTAAAAATGACAGAGTACGTCTTTAAGGTTGCTGGCAGGTCGATGTTCAGGCACAGGCACACAACGAGTGACCGCCATTCTAAATCAGAGCTGGTGAAAACCTCTGGACTTAATCCCTCTGACTCACAACTATGGCTGCCCTAGTTTGACAGAGGCAGTTGGATAACAGGGAGCTGGTGGTCAGTGGTAAGGCTGAAACATGTATCTCATGTCTCTGGACTTCCCCCAATACCA
Organism: Epinephelus fuscoguttatus; assembly: GCF_011397635.1. Lineage (NCBI taxonomy): Eukaryota > Metazoa > Chordata > Actinopteri > Perciformes > Serranidae > Epinephelus > Epinephelus fuscoguttatus. The sequence continues at coordinate 21,936,860 of NC_064766.1, forward strand.
TCATCCAATCAGAAAATCAGAGGCAAGCCAGTGACCTAGGCCTTTATACATATATTACACTTAAACACTGTTTAAAAAAGAGAAGAGCATCAGTTATGTACACATAATATGTTTACATAAAAATGTCTCTTAATATCATATATTCATTTTGAGTTTTAAGGCTTCCCACACAAAAGACAATATTGACTATTTCCTGTCACTTAACTGCTGTTTGAATGAATTATGTGTTTTTGACCTTTGACATTTTCATAAGATCCCATTCAGATAAATTTTTACAGAATCAGTTTTAATTGTAGGTACTTTTTTAATCAAAGTCCTTAAAGCTCTGTTTTTGGTCTCCGCCAACTCTTGAGGAAAATGTTTGGCACTTTAGCAGCTAAATGCTCCACTATGTTCATCAGATAGCTGCTAACATTGTCTGTCTGCTGTTTACTGCTGAGCAGGTGATGTACAGCCTTTGCACTGAAATTAGCTGCTGGTTGTGGTTGGAAATGGTGCTAACAAGAGACATATCCTTATACAGTGGTTCATATGATATGTTATGAGTTAGTGCCCCTGTTTGTTATGATAGGTGTAGAAAAAGGATTGTGGTTGGATGACGTAACGTGACAATGTGAGATTATGTACACACATAAAAGAACTGTTGACTTTTGTTTTCACATGGGACACAAACAGAGGTCTCCTGGGTCAAAGTCCTGTATTTGTTCGACCTGTCCATCACCCTGACTGCCTCCATACAGAAACATGTAGAGCAACAACGATACCTTCATTCAGTCCTTTTTGTACCCAGATCTAGAAAAACTTCAGGATGCAAAAAAGATTAATGCAACGGTTTGTAAGATACCCCATGAAAATGTACACACAACAGTTCAAATGATAGCCTGCTAATAAGCACCCCACAAAAGACATTGTGTTCTAAAGTAAAGTTACAGAGGTTAGGTTTAGGAAAAGGGACATGGTTGGGTAATATTAGGTTTAGGCAAGAAAATCTACTACTGAGTTACTACTAAAGTTACACAGTTCTGAACACTCATCTCCCCTGGAAAGTCCGTGGTTTTGTGGCCCATACACCAACCTTACTCCTTGCAAGTCTGCTCCCTGCAGTCGATACTTGGTGCCAACTGCCGATACCACCTGACTTCCTTCTTAGCTCCCATTGCAAGAGGGAGGACAGCCTGCAGCACACATGTCACATGATCAAAGCCTCCTGGTGCTCATTTATGTGGGTTCTTGTATGCATATTTGTTTAACCCTATCTGCATATTCTTGCTACATGTATGTTTTTATTTTGCCTGTGTATTAAGTGTCACATTCAAGAGGCCATGTTCATATATTTCAGAAACCTGTATGAATGAATTAGATGACTTATTCTTTCTATCCCTCTTCTGTCCCTGTTATTCCTGTCTTCACTCCCCTCTTCCTTGCCTTTAGCTGTAAGTAAATTCTAGTACAGGAGAATCAGGATGAAAAGATGGCAACCATGCTGTTACCAACGGGTCCTGATGGCTTGCGGCGGTTCACTCGCGAATCCTTGGCTGCGCTGGAGCAGCGGATTGCGGAGGAGCAGGCCAAGAACGCCAAGGATTGCCAGGAGGCTCACAGGAATGCAGAGCCACCCAAACCCAGGGCCGACCTTGAGGCAGGCAAACAGCTGCCGCGCATCTTCGGTGACATCCCTACAGAACTTATCGGGGTGCCACTGGAAGACATTGATCCGTTTTACTACAAGAACCAGAGGGTGAGAGCTTCTGTGTCTGTGTCTGTGTGTTTGAAAGAGGTGGTTGAGTGGTTGTTGTGGTGCCACATTCTGCACCATTTGGAAGGAACAGGGGCCAAACAAGAAGTCACTTAGAGTGCTTTCACACCTGCTCTGTTTGGTTCAGGTCAATCAACCCAAGTTTGTTTGCCCCCTAAGTGTGGTACATTTGGGCAGGTGTGAACACAGCAATCACACTCAGGTGTGCACCAAAACAACCAGAGTGAGACCTTCTTGAAGAGGTGGTCTTGGTCCGGTTACAAACAAACTCTGGTGCGGTTTGTTTGTCGTGAGAACATGTTCTGACCTCGATCTGAACCAACTGCAGTCACACACATTGTTTGGGTTAAACATGAGCATGTTACAGTCCTGGAGGATTATTAATGTGCACCTCCTCCTGTACTGCCTTAATATGCACATTCAGCACATCCAATGCATCAAAACATTGTTTTCTAGTTGGAGCCGCGCCTCGTTTTCAAACTGTATGGTTTGACTAAAATGAACAATGACAGCAATATAGTCCACGATGAGCAGCGCTAAAATCAACCTGCGTAGTTGTCCCTCCATTGTGACATTAGAAAGTGTCACATTTATCTTGCAAGTGTACTCTTCTTCAACGTTTTTTTACTTCCTGGATTTTTCCCGCATGGAAATTCTGACCAATCAAGAGCAGCTTCTCACACAAGGCATTTTATCTGGTCCGCCTGTTAAATGCTGCCGTAAGAACACAAACTCTAGGTAAAAAAGGCATTCTTACTGGGTCAGCTTAAAGGAATATTTCACCTTGTGTTATGTTGAATTTGTGACAAAAACTTTGTTTTTCTCACATGTCCCCACAGTGAACGATGCATCCAAAAATGCAGAAAAGTCCACATTTAACAACAGCAAAACTATAAATCAAAACATCCGTTTACAAACTCTCACACAACTCATGTAGTATAATCTAAGTCTTATTTATCCAGTTGTAATCTCAATACATATAATATTACTATCTAAAACACTTCTGTATGAACAATCTCATGCATGCATGAGTAATGCACCTGCACTCTTTGGGCAGAAGTGTTTTAAATATTGCATTTTTTGCATGTGTTTGGGAAATACTGAGCGTATGACAGGATAAATGAGACTTAGATTATACTGCATGAGCTTTGTGAGAGTTTGTAAACTGATGTTTTAATATAATTTTTCTGTTGCTTAACACAAACCCCTGTTACTTCAATTCATTAACAATTTTCTCCATTTTTCTATTCTTCAAGAACAAAATTTTCTTCACGTATTCAACCTAAAACATGATGAGTAAATAGCCCTTTTAACACAGGACTGCACTATAGAGCCGCTACAAAGTCCCTTGTTTATGCCATCTTTGCATTTTTACACAGAACCAAACAAAGATGGCATCATGCCGCTCCAGTGTGTGACTTTAGACAGCAAACCGACATTGCGTAATCAGAAGAGGCGTAATGGGTGTGAAATTTAACACAACAGCGTCAGCCTCTAGTGTGACATATGACGTGTGCGTCAGCAGCGCTTTATAAACAATAAGAATGTAATAATACGGGACTAACAATTATTTACTGTCCCTGTTATATGGCAGCTGATCTCGTCCTCTGTTTGGAGGGTAAGGAGCTTCCGGACCTCATTGTGTTCCTAATTTGCAGACATTTTCAACCACTGTTCATCTTCTTTGAGTTAGCTGCTAACTGCTACTTTTTAAATCTCCCGTGGTGGGTTACATACATACATGTAACATGTCACCAAAACGTCACACCTGTGCTGCCCATGATCCCGTCTTGGCAGCTGTCCCGTGTTATACATTTCAGCACGTTTTGGCACTGTTACTACCTCTGTTTTCAGCTCACAGACGAGACAACTCTATCCTTCCATTTGAACTGTTTATACAGAACGGTGAGGCGGCATAATGGCGTGAACTTCCTGGGGCTGTAGATAAACAGTCCCTTTAAGAAAGCTAGTATAAACAGGAGGAACAATTCAGCAAAAACTGTTTCCATGTTTATACCTTATGGGCACCTGACTGAGACAGACTTGAAATATTGTGGTCTTATTCTTCAGTACTAAGACTGATTTTTCATTTCCCACCAAACAGATAGAATATTTATGAGATTCTGCATCTTTAAACATTCGCTGACATGATTTCATCTCAAGAAGTGGTTTATGATGGTAAAAATGTTAACTGATGCTTAATCACTGGCACATGAGCAGTGTCAATGATGGCAATATTTTACTGATGCATGTTCCGGCATGTTACTCGTGAACACGATATGTCACTGATCCTCCTGATCAGCTGCAGGTCTGTGATGTTTTAGAGCTGCTTGTTAGGACCAGAACGACTGCATCTTTTGTGGATGCAGAAATAGGATTAGCAAGTTTTGATTTGCAGAGTTGGTAGATCAAGCTGCTGCCCATTAATGGGCCGCTTATGGAGAGATGAAAAAGGACGTGGCAGTCATTCTCAGGGTCTCTTTGTTTTGGCATGTGATGCGCTGCTGGATGGGAGGATTATCCAAAGACGAAAAAATATTTAAATAAATGCCACATCTGTTGGGGAAAGGTTCAACCCGCTTTGGAGTTGCCTCCATTATCTCAACTGGCCGCGCTGGCTGCGTGTATGTGCACTTGCTGCTTTCTCGGAAGCAGAAGTGCTCATGGTGAAAGTTAACACAGATGGTAGACTGAGCGGTTGACTCAACACTGCAACTATATCATTATTAATCCCTGCAGAGTAAATAAAAGAGCTGTACTCTCTGCAGAGCTGAAGGAAAAGGGGCCTGCTCCTGATGTTTGGGAAATGTTTTTACATTCTGTGATTTTTCTCACTAATGATTTCTGTTTTGTTTCTGTTTTCTCTGCAGACTTTTATAGTACTTAACAAAGGGAAGGCCATCTTCAGATTCAGTGCCACATCTGCAATTTACATATTTAGTCCATTTCACTTCATCAGATCGATCGCCATCAAAATTTTAGTCCATTCATATCCTTTTTTAAGACACTGTGCCTGTGTCTCTTTCAGCTCTGGACATTTAAAATAATCATACAAATGTCTGGTGGAGTGAACCAAGTTATTTCCTGTTGGGCCATATTACATGTCACTTGAATTAGACTGTTTAACCCTTTACAACCTGAGCAAATTGACTTGATTTCTTTGAAAAACACGGGAAGAAATTCAGATTACAAGAAAATTAACTGAAAATTAGCAAAAAGATACAAAAAAAAATACAGAAAAAAGGTAAAAATCCAAAACAAACAAGGAAATGACCTGAAAAATAGCAACAAAAAAAAAGGAAAATAAAATTTAAAAAAAGTTAAAACCCAATAACAAAAAAAGTAAAAATAAAAGATGGGTCACATGAATAACAAAAAAAATAGATAATAACACACACATCCCAAAGAAATATTGAAAGGGTGCTGGATCATCTTTTTACAAGTCTGAGAAAGAGCCTGCGTTGCTCGAAACGTCACTTGACAGAAAATAAATCGGGAGCTCTATCGGTGTGCGGATCATTTTTTCCTTTTTTGATCACATGAATAACACGTCATCAAAATGTTACACTCGTTCTGCCCATGATCCTGTCCTGCTGCCTGTCCAGTTTATACAGACATTTCGGCATGTTTTACTACTTCTGTTTCCAGCTCAGAGGCGAAGACAACTCTGTCGACCCATTTGTACCTTTTATACAGAATGGCGAGACGGTAGAACGGCGCAAACTTCCTGGGGCTGTAGATAAACATCCCTTTAAGAAGAGATTCCTTAATGGCAAGTATAAACAGGAGAAACGATTCAGCAAAAATACTGTTTTAATGTATACTGTATGGGCACCTGACTGAGACAGACTTGAGATATTGTAATCTTGATTTTTCATTTCCTGCCAAACAGATCCAACATTTATGAGTTCCTGCATCTTTAAACATTCGCTGACATGATTCCATCTCAAAAATTAAAAATGAAAGGAAATAACCTAAAAATTGGCACAAAAAAAGGAAAAGAAAAGAAAAAAAGGTAAATACCCCAGGTATTTATGAAAACATTTAAACTGTCATTAACTTTATGGATAAGCTGTTCAAAAGAAAATGTCCTCACCAGCCTATCTCTCCATTCTTGAAAGCTGATTTTCTTTTTTTGGCTTCCAATGTCTCAGCACTTTCCTGCCGCCCATGACGAGGGCTAGTTTCACCCAATAATATACCTGTGTGGACAGGTTAGCCTCGGTTGGCAAGATGCTCAATATGCATAATGCTGGACCCTGGTGACAAGTGCTAACGTCTTGACTTTTTTTGATACCGTGAAGATTAGAATGTGAATCAAAACAAACCAGTGTGAAAAGTTCCCTCCAAAATAATAACTTTAACACTGTAAAAAGTCTCAGTTCCGCTCCTTGCATCTCATACCAGCAGATAAGCCAATTTCCAATATTTACTGATTTCCCCCCGAAGGTTTCTATTGGATTTTTCCATAGTCCCATTTTTGAAACAGCTTTGTAATGGTCCTCTCTGGCATTGCAAAACAAATCCCCTCATATCCCTCTTTTAATCTCTGAAATGAAATAAGAGCAAGGAGATTTCATATCATGTGACGGCTGCCTGTTAGTTCTCAGACAGCCGATTGGTACTTTACATGCAGGAGGGGACATTTCCTCCGGCTCTCCTCTAGATGACACAACATCTATTGATCAAATTATATATTGAATAGTATCTATCAACTGAAACTGATTCTCTGCAGCTTTTTAATAAATAAATGGATAAAAAAAATAATGATTTAAAAAAAAACCAATTGATTTGTAATGAAATGTACATAAAATATTTTAGATTATTGAAAGACACTTAATTTTCAAATGATTTTTCTTTACTCTGATTTTTAAAAGGATTTTGTCTTTTAAAGTTAGCCACTAACAGATCTTTTTTTATTGTTTCATTCATTTGAAGCAAGAATGATACGACTCCCCTGCTTTTTTGTTAAATGGAATTTACTTACATTTTCCATAATCTGCATTTACTGTAGTGCCGTTGACACGCACATTAATGGTTTACCCTAATGGCTATATTTCATAGGATTACAGAGAAACACTGTGTGATACATTGTTGGCTTTATCACAAAAACTGTATTATTGTAAGTTTCTGTTTCACAGAATAGTTTCCTTAACGTCCTCTCCACGTTGTTCAGCTTGTTCATAATGTTCACCATTCTGACCAACTGTTTCTTCATGGCCATGTCCGACCCAGCACCATGGACAAAGTACCTGGAGTAAGTACTCACAGTATTTACACTCAGACTTAGTGACAGATATTGAAACTGTGCTACGTCATGTGTTCTAATGTGGAGCTTTGCTGCGGTTTGTTATTTCATCAGTGATGATTGAAGAGTCAGTTGACATGTAAGTATATGGTGCATGTGATATTTACTGCAGCCACATTTGTTGAAAGAGCATGAGGTGTGGAATGAAACAAGAAATATTGTGATGAGTATGATGTGGCCAAGTTGTCATCATCATCAATAGTGGGTCATGGTCATTTTTAGCATGCAGCATGCTATCTGCACTGACTTAGACTTTTTATTTTTTAATTTACTTTTGCAACTTTCCACGTTACTTTATAGTCAAAGTGAAAAAAGAAACAGTTTGCTTTGTTGATGAGAGTTCGATGAGAAAATCAATACTGCTCATACGTATATGTTCAAGAAACAGTTTTTAAGATTTAGGGGGATTTAGTGGTGTCTAGCAGTGAGTATTACAGATTGCAACCAGCTGAAACTTCTCCCGGTTAGAATTCCTTCATTGTTCATTGTTCAGGGGTTTTTTACTGAGAGCCGCAGAGGTCTCTTCCTCTCTCTCCCAGGAGTCTCATTTATAAAACAATGCGTAGGATCCATATAAAAAATGCACGTACACACAAAAGCCAAAAATTGTGTGTACCAAAAAATATTTGACATTTTCTACACTCAGGCTTCCACCTCACCATGTGCATCGCCAGTTTCCCTTCTCCAAAATGTTCATAAGCATGGGTCAGAGTTTGTCACATCAAGTCTGCTTTTATAGATCAACAACTTCAACAACTACAACTTCTGCTTGGGAAATGGTGTACGCCTCTTTCAGGCCTTGTTTTGTGCGTACACAATATTTATAAATGAGACCCCAGGTGATTTAAACCAGTAAAAACACTGAATAAAGCAGTTTAATGTAAAATAAAAATGTGTGTTTTTCCAGCACTGCTCATTGTGGAGCGGCTGCGAACAGTGGAGGCCGACACAAAAACGCAAAATGCCCTATCTAGAGCCAGTGTTTGGTTTGTCCGTTCTGGGCTACTGTAGAAACATGGCGATCTCTGTGGACAAGGACCCACTCCCTATTCCGTTGTCTGCCAATATATCCCCATAAATCCTACACACTGGAGCTACCTCTCATAGCTGATTAGCTTAGCTTAGCTTAGCTTAGTTTAGTTTAAAGATGGGGGTAACAAAATCTGAATTCTTCTCATTACTTGCAGTTGCCAGGTAAACAACAGAGACTTTAGGTAGTTACTGCTCCCAGCTAAGATAAAATAGTGTGGCATTAAAACTCTGACTGTATGAGATCTCTCTAACAAGCTTTAGAGGTGTTAGTATGCAGATTTTGTTAGGACGGAGCCAGGCTAGCAGTTGTCTTATTTCCAGTCCTTATGCTAACCTAAGCTAACCAGAGGCTGACCTTAGCTTCATGTGACAATCTTGGCTAATGTTACTGCCTTTAAGAGGCTGTGGTGCACTTTCTAAGCTAGGACAAAGGTAGTGGTATCACGTGAAACTGGACAACTTAAGGAATCCAATGGTATCAGCCATGTCATGCTAGTTTGTTGGGAAGGCGGCTAAATAAAGCTCCAAACTGAGGCTAAATTTTAGCAAAGGAAAAACTGGCATGGCCATTTTCACAGAGGTCTTCCTGACCTCCTTTATAGACATGCCCATTTTATGCCAGTCCCATGAAGTTTGGGGCTTAAAAGTGTACATTTCTTTGCATGCTACATAAATGTGTTCTTCCATCTATTCTCAAAATGGTGTGTTACTGCATACTGGGGTCCCTTAAACAGTCTAAATTGCATAAACTGTGTCTGACTGGAAAGCTGAGACTCTTGTGGACTCAAAGAGCCCAGTTTTATTAATGTATAATTATGTTAGCCCCAATTGTAGCCATTTCATTGCAGTGGGAACATTGGACATCACTGCATAAAATGACCTATAGTGACCTCTAGAATAATCACAGCCTTGTGAAACTTTACAGCCACAAACTAAAGACCTCAGGAATTCAGAGGATGTATGGCGTTCATAGGTATATTGACTATAAGGGTGTTTCTAAGCAGTTTCCAAAACAGAAGTGCTCGCCATCCATTTGCTGAAAAATGCAGTTCTTCAAATTTCCAAATGTCAGAAGTTTTTGATATCAAATCACAGCATGGATTTTTCTACAGTGTTTTGCAAGGTCTTGGTGTCTTAATGTGACATTTTAGAGGGGTTGCAACAATTTTTATTAAATCTTGAGTGGTAAAAAATGCTTAAATTTAGAACCAAATGGCGTCAACCCAAAAATTGCTGCAACAAATCATTAGACATAATTGAGCATGTGAATGGCCATCATAATGTTCAAATTGTATCTCAAATTAATCTTCAGGCTCCCAGGTTTCAGACGCTGTATACCACTTCTGTGTGGCATGTACTGTTGACCTGTGGTCTGCTCCTACATATTCCCTGTATCTCACCCCAAAAGAGACAAAAATGGGTCTATGGTGGTTTTCAGGGGTTTAATGCAGACTGTAATAAGGGCTCATTATGTTATTTTAAACACTTCCAGCATGTTACTTCATATGTTGCACACAATCTGTCAGTGACATCACTCCTTTATAGATCATCAGCTGCACAATATTCATTCCTTTATTTTTCAAACTTTGCTTTTTAGTTTTTGTCGCTACTGATTGTGGTTTATTTTAATGCAAACATCTATCCTGAACTTTAGATTTTGTGCAACACTAAAATGAGAGCTAACTGTATTTTCTTCCCCCTCCATGAATATTTTTCAGGTATACGTTCACTGGCATTTACACTTTCGAGTCAGCGATAAAGATATTAGCGAGAGGATTCTGTATAATGCCATTCACCTTCTTGAGAGATCCGTGGAACTGGCTGGACTTCTCCGTCATCGTCATGGCGTAAGTAACTATTTCATTCATATCGGCAATCACCTTACATAAGCAGTGGCTACATGGTGCAGAAACATCTAATTAAAAAGGTTCATCTTAATTCAGTGTTCACAGTCAGTTTTTGTGCAGACTGTAATAGTGATGCAGATTTATTTATTTATTTGTTTTTTTAAAAAAAGCATTTTGTCAAAGTGACTGACTGTAGTGAGTCCTGAGTGGTGACTTGAAACGCCATGAACGATAAGCCTATTGTAGAGGTCATAGATCTGTGTGCAGTGGCTCACAAACCATGATGCAGGTGGCAGATTAGACAGGTGACCTCCCGATGCAGCATTGTCCGAGACCAATCATCCTGATAGGACATGTGCTTTGTTTGAAAACAGCGAGACAAAATCCCTTTTACTGCGTGTAGACACACTGAAAGCTGTCATCACCTTCAGCTGTTAATTTGGTTTTGATTAATTATGGTTCAGTCAGCTAATTCATCTGTCATTTCCTCTCACAACACATGTTGTCCTGTTGTTTTAACTTATAGCTATAATCAGTGTTTTTAGATATATACAGTGGATCACATGACTACTTGTCGGTGAAAGGAGTTGGTTGTAGTGATTAACCCCCAGAGAGTAATCACCCGACTGCAGCTTCACTCAGCTTTAAGGAGTGTTTTAGAGTCTTTGTTCTTTTGGTTTTACCATAAATTTACTGTTTTAATTCACTCTCACAGCTCTCATAGCGTTGATTTTGGGTGATTTCAGCCTTAACAGTATGGCTGTGTGTTGGCAAGAATCTGGTGATATGATGAATATCAGGATGCAGGAATTACGATCATAGACTGTATAAATGATGGACGTAGTGTCCCCAATGTCATTGCCACCAATTGGTTTGTGGACTTCCATTTTGAAGCCTCAAGTTCCACATTTCAGCTGTCGTCACTGTGGTTTTTTGGAGCCAGCAGTGATCATATTTGGATGAGAGGGTGGAGCGAGTGAGGGGTGGATGTGACTCATAGACTGTGGTGACGCGTCGCAGACAGCCTGTCACTCAAGCGGCCCCGCCTTTAAATATGTGTAACTTTGGGCATGGCATGTTTTATTCAAACTTGGACACTGTTGAACTCTTAGCGCTCAGCAATATGTTGCTGGCATTTGTAGCGTTACAATATACACGGCACTCCCATTTCAAAGAATACAGTAGCCTCAGGAAAAAATACTTTGGTGGACATGACCCCTAAAGGATGCATGAATGAACCAAGATGCTACGCCAATAAAAAGACAAATGCACATGTGATTTGATTGAAATACATTTCTAAAGACATGACATACAAACTGTTAAGTATGTCTGAAGATTAATTATTAACCCCAGTGACCTGTATGATCACCAGGGTTAGGCTAAACCACTTGCAGAGGTTCATAACTCCTTGTATCAAATTGCAGATATGTGACAGAATTCGTAGACCTTGGAAACGTCTCAGCATTAAGAACCTTCAGAGTACTACGAGCACTGAAAACCATCTCAGTTATCCCGGGTAAGTCAACCATCAACCATCAGGTCAAACCTCAGATATCTGTGTCAGAATCTGCTTTTCCACATCAACGGAAAACATGTGTTGATATATTGTCTCCTCTCCTCCGTCAAGGTCTGAAGACCATCGTCGGCGCGTTGATCCAGTCCGTGAGGAAGCTGGCGGACGTGATGATCCTGACCGTCTTCTGTCTCAGCGTGTTCGCCCTCATCGGCCTGCAGCTCTTCATGGGGCTGCTGCGACAAAAGTGCATCCGCAGCCTCGCACACTGCATCAACTCCTCCTACAGCTCCAACGCGTCCTTCATCTGCAACAACAGAACCTGGAGCTCCAGGGCAGACTTCCTCAGCAGTGAAGGTCAGCCAGAAAATGCAAGAGAGACTGGTGCTGAGAAACATTTCACACATGCACAATGCTCTGAGAAAAGTTACTTCTTAAACTTGTTTTTTCCTTTTTCTTTAGATAATTTTTACAAAGTTGAAGGAGCAAAGGATGCCTTAATATGTGGATACGGAAGTGATGCAGGGTAAGTGAGTGTTTGCCCTGCTTACTGCTTGTTAATCATCTGCAGGCTGTTACATAACATCAAAATATTTAGTGTCTAATGGCTTTTGATCCCATGCAAGTCATGCGTATAATTGGATACAGTAGCTCGAAGCTCGGCGCAAACAGTTTTCACAGATCGAGAAAAAACAGACGGGACAATAGACAATGTGCTTTAGGCTTCATATTCAAATCTGTGACTTATAGGCATAATGTATGGAGGAATGATCCCATCAGAGGGAGGGGTGTAGCGTGAGAGGGGCTGTGCACAAGACGACATGTGGTGTGGATAATCACCCCGGCTCCACTGGAACCCTTTACAGAGAAACACAGAGTTGCCAGCTGGAGAGAGAGGGGGGGTCTTTGGAGATTTCATCATCTCAAAAGCTCTATGACATGATTAGATCAACCTGAGCGGACCGGATCACTTCGGATTGATATTGTTAAGGGGAGATACTGTACTGAAGTCCTGAAGAAGCATCTGCTTTTGTGTCTCTGTGGAAAGCATCTTTGATTTAATTTCTAACGTCGATATAAATGCGTAGATGACATTTTATCTGCTGACTTTGTTCCCAATCAAAGGCGCAGTGTGAAACCATCCAAATATTGCTACTCAGCCTACGCACTGAATAATCCTATAAATCCAAATGCTTTTGAAACAAGCACAACAGGATGACTCTGCCCATGCCAGGCCCAGTTCAAGGGTTATAGTGAACTAAATACCCATCTGTGTGAATCTGAAATCCTGCAGTTTCGACAAATGGCTTCCATTAGTTGCTCTTGTTAATGATACAAGATAATGGATGATAGCAAATAACAAAAACTGGGGATGATATTAAGCTTCAACAGTGAAGTGCTTCTGTATTGAAACTTTCTATATCTTGATACAGTTATGGTACCCTTAAAAAAATTAATTATACACCCATTTTAGTTAGTTGGTTATTTAATTGACACAAACTAATACCAGTACTGCAAGACGTGCATGTAGCATGACTAAAATTCTTCTATCAGTATCCATGAAGAGTGAGCTCAGGTCAGTGGAGTCACGTCTCAGTGATATCTTGTGTAAGAGGGCACACATTTCTTCATTTTGTATACCAGTCTTAAAGCAACACACATATTGATCGGGGGGCGTACGGCTCCACCTCCCCATTTCCATTCGCAGTCTCTGAGAAGACAATTGGAACAGTGTAAAAGTTATTCTCAGATGGTCTTCAGTGCAGGGTGTATTGCTGGTGAAAAGTTTGTGGACAGATCAGGGTTGATGGTTTGGTAGGTCTTGTATCTTGTTCCGTCTTTAGATCTTAATTTTTCAATTATCTTTCTACGGTCACTCAATATGATCTTGTTCCTCCATTATCTCAGACAAGTCTGAGTTCATGACTTGATTCTCTTTTCTCCTCATTTCTAGAACGTACCACAGGGTTCACCCTTGAGGTTCTTGAGAAATACAGAAAAACTGTTTCCATTTGGACAAATAATAATAATAACTTTATTTGTTTGATAAGGCAAAAATATTTAGGTAATTTACTGCAAGCAGGAAATCAAAATATTATAGGTAAACACACAGATACAGGCACATTGATACAAATATGTTGATTGAATGCAACAACTTTGATGGCTGATTTATTGTTAAAGTCATTTTTCAAGCAAAAATGTTCAACGTTCACTTGTTCCAGTTTCTCCAGTTTAGTGTTAAAGGTAACTTTTGTGTGTGGGGGGGTTGTTTTTTTACCTCTATGTTCCACGTTTTTCTGTCTAATAAGATTTTGTGAAATCGTTCCAGTGTTGAGCAAGACTGCTGCAGCCGGCAGTGGCAAAACATGCTGCAAAGTAACATTAATGGGCAACAGTGCACCATCAATTTATGTCCAATAAAAGTGTTTGTTTTTGCCACTGACAGGCTCAGGTTGTTACTCCAAGTGTCTGACAACATTATGGAAAGGATCCCTTCAGAGATAGACATTTTTGGTAAAGATAGACCCTTTTTGTTTAACCAGAAACAGTCCCTAAATTGCAATTGTGAATCCACCAGACTCACCAGATTTTAGCGTGTATAGAGACAGCATATTTTCACATCTAAATGGGTGAATTAAGGGTTTGTTTCAAACAAACCAAGTTGGCGAGTTTTGAACCAGTGGTAAGATGAACCACGATGGCTTTTGTGAGTTTTATTTTGTTACTGTTGACTTTTAATAAAGTGTGTTTAATGATGATAAAATTACTTATTATTTTAATGGAATCTGGTACGTTTGATGATGGCAATTTTGAGACTGTTTCTGGTTAAACAAAAAGGATCTTACACTTAAACGAGAAGGTCTATCTCTGTAGGGATCCTTTCCATAATGTTGTCAGACATTTCAAACAATAATCTGAGCCTATCAGTGACAAAAACATCACCTTTTAGTGGATATTTACGGTGTGCAGATGGCCTGAGTTGTCACATTGCAGCCTGTTTTGCTGCTACTAGCTGCAGCCCTCTTGCTCAATACTGGACCAAGACACATAAACATAAGAGCATATGATCAGCGTTGACAAATAACCAGCTTCCCTTGAACTGATAACTGTCATGTTCGTGCATCATTTGATTAAGACATAAAATGCTCATACTCAAGAGACTGAGATGGTTAAAGTGCAAAATAGAAAGTCTGAATAAAAATGACTTCTCCCAGCCCAGTTTTATTTGTACTGCACATTTTGGCAACAAGTCAAAGTGCCTCACATTATACAGACAAAAGAACATTTAAATACAATTAAAAATGCCATTAAAGAGCCAAGAGAATGGAAATTAAACAAACTAAAATATACTAAGACAGGCACAAAATACAAGAATGAAAGTTACAATACAGTCTAAGAAATATTTTGATTTAATAGGAGTCAGCCGCAAACAGAAAAGTCTTCAACCTTGGTTTAAAAGAACGTAGAGTTGCAGACTTTCACAGCACTGTAGCTCTGCTCTCCACCAATATGCAGGTCAAAGAAAATTATAAAAGATAGTCTCTTCTGTTCAAATGTATTATTTGCTTTTCATGATGAGACCCTGGACTCCTTTTAATGAGAGATTTAATGTGTGTATAAGACTTTTTTTGCATGAAGCTAATATTGATATTAATACAATATTTTAGACAAAGTATAGACACAATGTGGTTACACATTTTTTATTGGCATCAGCGTTCAGCCGACCCTTTAGCTTTAATCTCACTCTGTAACCTCTCCTCCAAAAACACAGGAGCTTAGTCTCCCAAGAAGTAAAATCTGATTCAGTAATTTGTGATCAAGTCAGAGCGAAAAGAGGATACATTTGAGGGCATTCAGAGGGAAATGACATCATTAAACTCCTATAAGTAGTAGGTCAGTAAGATCAGACTAGCACCAATATGATCTGTCCAGCTGTCCCAGAGTTTACCTACAAGTAACGGCGATTGGACTGTTTTTAGATTTGTTGTTGGTGTTCCTGCCATTTGTGGAGCTCTAATGGTGCACTACTGACACCCGGACTCGGTTTTAATCTTTTTTCTGTGTCTAATGGGAGTGTTAATGGCTCTTAAGACAATAAAAGAAACAGGAGCATTAGTCGTTTTGTTTTATTCTTTAAAGTTTTTGCTGCGTCAGCACCAAGAATGTGGTGTTTGTTGCATTTGTCATGTCTTCGCAGCTTGATTTTAAATTAAAAACAGAATGACCCAGGCCCGCGACACTCTTGACACGTCATAAGTTAAAGTTACCGTGTCTGTGTTGGCAAAATCATCGGCAGCCTTTTGCCTCATGTGACATTTTAGATGGAACTTTCTGAGGCTGCCTGTGGAGACGGGCAAGATATTAAGCAGGTCAGGATGGAGGACGTAAAACATAGAGGATGCTTAATCTTTTGAGTGTATTCCAACAAGTAATCCCTGAGTAGATTTCCAAATTAAAGCTTTGGATACGTTATGATGACACACACACACACACACACACACACACACACACACACACACAAGCAGGCAGGCATGCACACACACACACACACACACACACACACACACACACACACACACACACACACACGCGCGCGTATTCAACTGATATTTTCAGCCGAGATGGTTAACAAGTTTGTGATAAATGATTTGCTGTTTCTCATTGCGGCGCACACTATAGCGTTCAGGCAAACGCTTATCCCCTCACATCTTCAAGCCACTGTGCATCAAGGATTATGACTTTTGCCCTTGACCAGGCTCATGTGGGCATGGAAACCCACCGCCTCAGCCCCGCCCACCGTAGAGGGAAAACACTTTGCACCGATTGACAGATGTTCCTCTGCTGCTCTGTCACACCAACTGCACGACACTGACGGTTCACTCATAAATAATGTAAACATGTTAGCAGAGCTGTCACAGAGCACTAACACACACTGGACTCTGTCGCTTTGGTGGCATGAGATGACTCTTAGACCTTTATGAAAGTTTAAAGGACCATACCATAGTATTTCACAAGGGTTTGCTCCTTCACTACAGCAGTGAGGACTGTGGATTTCTATCAAGTGAAACTTCTCCCGGTTAGAATTTCTCAGTTGTCATTGTTCAGGAGGTTTTCACCAGGAGCTGAATTATCCACAGAGGTCTCTTCTTCTCCAAAACAAATGGATCAGGTGATTTAAACACTGAATTATCCAGTTTCGTGAAGGATATATCCAGGATGTCAAACTGACTCAGCAACAACAACAGGTTAAAAAGACAAAGATAGTTAGAAGCTAAAGCCGAACTATAGGCTACAGATCACAGTGTAAAAGTGAACCACCACATCACTGCTGATCGCCACACAAGACAATGAATATAAGGGAAACTTCACTGATATTGAACCAGCTGTGTGGCATCACAGTGTGTGCAGATGAACAGTGTTTGGCTTCACCCCCGTGCTGCTGCCAGCACCTGGACCTCTGCTGCCGGACGGGCAGGGCTCTACAGGGGAAGTCAAACAACATTCATCTGCACACACTGCGATGACACACAGCTGGTTGAATATCAGCAAAGTTTCCCTTCTTCCCTTCACTGGTTCCTGTACAGCAGGGTCGGTCTTTATTCACTGTTATAATCATTAAAAAGCAAAAGCAGCATGTGTATACATTCAGTAGGCTATAGCTTCAGTAGCTAGCTAGCTAACCCTACACTTTTCAGGGTTTGATTTTGGTTTTGGAACAGGGAAGAAACGTATATCTTTTTCCAACCTCTCCAGGTAACGAGTATCATTAATACACGACGAGCTCCAGACATTACATTTAGCTTGATGCTATGTTATGATTGGCCAGTCTGTGTCCCAGGGCGGGACTTACCGAAGGGTCAATTATCCACAGAGGTCTCTTCCTCTCCATAACAAATGAACCACAGTTTGCCATGATGACACACACCATACCAGCTCTGCTGTTGCGGCTCTTAACAACACATCCACAAATCTGGAAACTAAAAAACTGCCTAAAACAAAGCTCTGAAATCTAATTAATACCTCTCACCCCTGAGTAATACACTGTAGGATGTCCAGCCTCTTCCTAATGAGTACAAAGTAATACGATACAGGATGTACACAGAAAAAGAAGAACACTGGCATGACTACATGTTGTGGTCTCCCCTGAGCAAACCGCCGTCAGTGCCTCATGCTGGCTGTGGATGTAATCTGCGAGGAGGCAGATCAGCTCCCACAGCGAGGGCATGTGTGTAGCAGCCCTCCTTAAGGAGCACTAACTCTGGATAAACCCATGCAAGAGCAGTCTCTGGGGCAGTTACTATAGAAACCTCAGGGGCATTAGCCTGATGAGCGCCTTGTTTTTACATCAGTATCTAATTACAAGAGAACTCTCACATTCATATAGTTATTCGAGTGACAGTAGTATGAGAAAGAAGATGAGCAACCACAGCATTAGATGTAGTAGTCTGTTTGTGTGCGTTGCGTGTAAGGCAGTCAAACTTAAGCAATGAACCTTCACTTAGTATTAAAAGTTCTTGACATTCAACAGCTGCTCAGACCAGTTTTTATTCAGAAAATTAAAGATTAACTGTAGTATTTCTTAACCTGGACCCAATTTCCTATGTTTTTATGTGTTGAGTGACAAATGGGAACAGCTGTTTTTGAAACTGGGTGGCCAGTGATTGTTGGACCCATCCACCACTCCTTCCGCCAACCCTACTCGGACTTCTGCAGCCTTAACTTTTGTTCTTGTCCCGCCACATTTCCCTCTGACGCTACCAGGCACTGTTAAACAATAACAGTGACCGGCTGCATATTATGCCGACATGAAAGGACGGCTATATTTGTCTGTGTCTGACGCCAGAAGTCACTGACTAAGCATTGGATTTCAACGACTTCAGAGTGAGACTGGGTTGCTTTGGCATGTATAGAGCTAGCATACTTTCACATCTAACTGGGTGAATTAAAAGATCATTTCTACTAGGGCTGTCAAGAAATTAAAAAAAATAATCTATTGAATTACATGCTCCGTGGTTAATTAATCTAAATTAATTGCAAACATCAATTTTTGCAGTATTTTTAAAAAAAATTCAATTCAAATTAATTTTGGCAGATGTGTCACAGCAAAGCTGCTGGATTTTGGACACCATCATCCCCTTGTCCTCTTCCACCAAAACTAGTCTACAGTCCATTGCAGTCCATTTTGCAAGGGAGTTAGTTAGTCAGTCTCAGTTTGAACGCCTGGTCGAGTGTGGCTTGACGAGGCTGCCAGCTAGTGCTAGCATCAGAGGCTGTGCTAGCTTGTACCTCCAGGTTCGCTGCTAAATATTTTGCATTGAGGTGATATTTCAGGCTTTAATTATTACAATGGTATGAAAATTCCTTACTGCAGAAACTGCAGAGAACAGTGCTCCTATCAACAGTTCCATCTGGGCGTTTTTTTTTAATGTAAATGTTCCATTCACAGGGCCAAGCAGCTGTTTTGTCAGCCTCCATCATGTGACAAAGCCACTGTGGCCTTCAATGACGCACCAGGTAAAAGGGCACAGCATAACGCGATTTATCAGTGTTAATTTTTTTAACACGTTATTTTTTGCTGTTACTAATTAATCAAAATTAACGCGTTATTTTGACAGCCCTAATTTCTACCAAGTCTGGTGGGTTTTGACGATAGCAATTTCTGGGCTGTTTTTGGTGCAACAAAATAATCTTACACTGAACAAGAAGGTCTATCTCTGTAGGGATCCTTTCCATAATGTTTTCTGACACTTTGAAACTTAGAATAACAATCTGAGTAAAAATAAGCACAAACAGTGGACGTAAATGGTGTGCAAATGGTGTGCAAATGCCCCTGAGTGGTTACATTGCAGCCTGTTTTCCTGCTACTGGCTGCAGTGCTCTCGCTCAGTATTGGACCAGTTTTAAAAACTGTTGTTCCCATTAGTCACTTAGACACAAAACATGGGAAAATAGGGTCCAGTTTAAAAAGACATACCAAAGTTATCCTATAAAGTGGACATGACATTTTGCACAAATGGTAGATTAGTGATTAGAATAGGATGTGCTGAACAAGAGCATGTCACTTGGTATTAACTTGAATATTTGAAGTATTTTGACTGCATTCTTTTCCCCACACTTTATTGGCCTTTTTAGTAGCTTTTATTTCAGATTTATCTATTTATTAATTGAATAATTTTACTGCACTGTGAACTTGTTTTAGACGTGAAACAGTATTTCGTATATGTTTCACAATAAAAATGCTTTGACATTTATTTTCACTTAGAAATATATATATTTTTTCCTTTTATTTCTTATAGAACGATTCATACTTTCCATGCAGCCATTGTTCTCCATTAATTAGATTATAGTATGGAAATTAATAGAGTTGTAGTTTTCGTTATCAATTAATCTGCAGATTATTTCCAGATTCATACAGTTTAAAACGTATCTATAACATAGAAAATGGCTACAGACTACCGACCAATTGTTGACCGACCATCAGTCCTTAACCTTAGGATTTCCAAATTTGCAGAGAAGAAAAGCAGCACAATGTTTTGCCTTTTTGCTCGAAAGGTAACTGAAATAATTCATCTGTTGTAAAAATAGTTTCTCATTAATATTTCTCAATTAATCTACTCATCATTTCAGCTACACATAAAACATTAGAGACTTAAACCTTGGTTAGATGAATCATCCAACAAAGTGAACATATCATTCATTCTTTTATGTTAAAGGCTGACAAAGTGTCCTTGAATACGTAATTTTTTTCTAATTATTATTCCTGTTTATCTGTACCATGTGTTACGCTTTGAAAAGTGGTCGACTGCGATAAAACAACAAGGTACAGTTGAAATATGTCAAACCAAAATTGAGTGAAAGAGGCGCACAGATTGGTGGCAGGTTGAGCAGTGCGGCAGAGGGAAGGAACAGCCTGACAGGAAGATGTCGCTGGCCTCACGCAGCCTCCTCTGTCCTCGCTGCTGGATATTAGTGAGCATTCCTGCTTAGCTGGCTGGTTGGTGACATCTACAGCTGTTGCCGCCCAGCTGTTTCCCAGCCATTACGAAATTATTCTGCACTCAGATTGACGTGGCAGTCCAGCTTGTTCTCAGCTGCCGGACTTAAATATTTGCTGTAATGTCACTATGCTGACAATGAAGATCAGAGATGGAGGGAGGCAGGGAGCTGGAAAAAATTTTTGAACTGCAATTTGATATCCATCTGGCTCAGCGTAATCCCTTTTGCTGCAGTGCATTTTAGTGCTCCTCATGCCTGGAACGAATTTCAAGTGCCCTGTTGAGTTGAAATAATGGTGTTGATAGCAGTGTATGTACTTACTGACTCATCCGCTTCTCTCCCCTGTGGAGTCAAAGGCCACGAGGCTACATGTAGATACTGGAGATGTTTTTAGCTCTGGTAAAGCAGGCCGCACGCTATCTGCCCCATGCTGCCATTGATTTAAATGTGCAAGCCTTTCTGTTATTATCAGTGTTGTCCCATAATCGTCTGTTTTCATCCTTTCGACTGTTTGTTTTACAGGAAGTGTCCAGATGGATTTGACTGCCTAAAAGTAGGGAGGAATCCAAACTATGGCTACACCAGTTTTGATACCTTCGGCTGGGCTTTTCTGGCCCTCTTCAGACTCATGACACAAGACTACTGGGAGAAACTGTTTCACCAGGTGCAGATTTTTTTTTAAATCTCATTTTTAATTTCCCAATATTCTGTGATGATATGCTGTGATTTTGAAATTTCTATAGATCCACAAATACAGTTATACTCAATCAAATGTCAAATGATAATATTTAAAGGAACTCTCTTTTTTGTTTACAATCTGTTTTCTTAGACTGGCCACAGTTTCTGTTGGTTATGGTCAGTTTTTGGGCAGGAAGACATTACTAGTAACGTTATTACTGTACGTACTAGTAACGTGTTAATTTATGTAATAATGTTACTCATCCTGTTAGGGGTCACAGGGGGGCTGGAGCCTATCCCAGCTGACACTGGGCGAGAGGCGGGGTGCACCCTGGACAGGTTGTCAGACTTTCACAGAGCTGACACATAAGTCCCGTTTCCACCAAACAGTATGGTACCTTTGGAATCAAACATAACCCCTCAAACATGGTACCTAGACCCTAGTGTTTCCACTGCAAACCGTACCCTTACGTCACTCACTGCTCCGTCCAGCACTTGCTGTACTTCCTCCTTTATCAGTCTGCACCTCGTTTATCGTCCCCAGAACAAGGTTGCACAGAACAAAATAAAACAGGCTGCAGTGAGAGTCTCTTTCCATGGGATATTTAAAAATAGCGGGTTTGTGCATTTAGTCTTTCTGAAGTAAGCTCAGAGGTTTAGTGTGGCCGTAGCCCACAGGAACTACGCTCAGTGATGCTGTTTTTTCTCTGAGGGAGGATTATAATAAATGCAGTTCACATAATGCGGTCAAGATTAACATATATTTTTCAACGTTTGAATATCCACTCATTACTAAAAGTGTATGTCATCCAAGAGAGACAATAAAACTAAAGTGATGGTCAAAGTTGTCACAGTGAAATTTAAGGTGTGTTGATGGATTCAAGTTGTCACCTCATGCACTGAGTAACATTACTAGTTAACGTTCCACCTTAAAAGTCACCAGCAGTCGGCCCAGGGAATGGAGTTAGTTTTTTCTCAGACTCCAGCTGCTGCAAGAGCCAGCAAAGCATCCTTTCATTTTGTAGTTACAGTTTATTATATGTAAAACTCTCCACAGTATGAACAGTGGTTACATGAGCCGTCCACTACTGGCCAATCAACAGACTGCAGTATTCACAGCTCCATCTTTTGTACCAGATCTGGGTGCTCTGTACCCCAACAGAGGGGGTAACAAAAATGGGGACGGTACGAAACGGTTCCATCGGTACCATCCACAACTTTTTACAGTGGAAACGGGGAAAAAAGCGTATCTAACTGAACTGCTCGATGGTGACAGGGCTTTAGAGACAGAACAATTCATGCTCATATTCACACCTACGGCCAATTTAGAGTCACCAATTAACCTGACCCTGCCTCTCAGCCAGTGTCAGCTGAGATACACTCCAGCCCTCAAGTGGTTACGGAAAATGAATGAATGCATGTCTTTGGACTGCGGGAGGAAGCCATAGTAACCCACACTGACGCAGACAGAACATGCAAACTTGACACAGAAGGCTCTCCCAGTCTGGGGTTCAAATCCCCCATCACTGGGTTTGAACCAGGAACCCTCTTGCTGTTGGTGCTGACCACTAAAAACCACTAAAAAACAATCTGAATACAGACAGGAAGGTTTTTGTTGCCACTCAAAAAATATTTCCAATGTTTTTAAATACACAATGTCTGGAAATTTTAAGGTGTTGGACACTATAAACAATTGATGAGTGTCCTATTTAGCTGTGTAATGAGAACATTTGAGTCAAATGTTGTCCATAAGCGTACATTATGCCAATCTACAAAAACACGACTCTTAAACATGTGAATGACTGATTTCATATCTGCTCCCTCAGACGCTGCGCTCAGCAGGGAAGACCTACATGGTTTTCTTTGTGCTGGTAATCTTCTTGGGCTCCTTTTACCTGGTCAACCTCATCCTGGCTGTGGTGGCCATGGCCTACGAGGAGCAGAATCAGGCGACCATCGCTGAGGCCTGGCAGAAGGAGAGGGAGTTTCAGCTGGCTATGGAGCACCTTCGCAGAGAGCAAAGAGTGGGTGCAATGTAGATTTTTATATTTTCAATTGAAGTCAAGCAAAAAATGATCTCCTGTAACACCTTTTCTTTCTGTGTGAAGTTGGCAGTAAAAAG
Organism: Epinephelus fuscoguttatus; assembly: GCF_011397635.1. NCBI lineage: Eukaryota > Metazoa > Chordata > Actinopteri > Perciformes > Serranidae > Epinephelus > Epinephelus fuscoguttatus. The sequence goes on from NC_064766.1 coordinate 21,960,113, forward strand.
ACAACAAGCACAGGATACAGACTCAGTGTTGTCCCCGGAGTTGTCTCCATTCTGTCTGAAGACAGGCAGCATACGTCGAAGCAGCAGCAGAAGGAGAAGATCGCACAGGACGTTGTCGGAGGAAACAGCAGAGGAAGCTGCTGAAGAGAAGTTTGACCCACTGGATGAACCAATGGTACATCACCCAACAATCACACTGTCCGCCCAGTCGTTGATGTTCTCATGAAAAGCCACAGGAGCTAATGTGTCCTCTGTGTCTTTGTAGCCTCCTCTGTCTCCCCTCCCAGTCCACCCTCTGCTGGCCACGCTCTCCTCTCACCCCCTGAGCACCAGGAGAGGAAGCCAGGTCAGCATCTTCAGCGCTTTCCGGGCGCGGAACAACTCAGAGGCTGAGTTTGGGGACGACGAGTTCAGCTTTCATGGGGACGCCATCAGGAGTCGCACCAGTTCCACAGCGACGCCCTGGAAGAGGAGGACAGGCAGCGTGCGGAGCCACTGCTCCCAGATTTTCACCCCCAGCCTCAACGTCAATGGCAGACTTAACATCTCCCTGGACCACAATGGAGTCACCACTCTGGGCCTGCACACTCCCACCTCCATGCCTGCCTACAGCATGGAGAGGATCAGGGAAGACGCTGTGAGTGATGGGTGTGATCAAAGAATCCTTTAACAGTGAAGAAGGTCTTAATTCGTTGCTAAAAGGGGAGCAAAATCATGTATTTCTTTTTGGGTGTATCTTTGTGTACCAGAAGCCCACCGCTGAAGAGGAGACAGCACCCAGACATCTCCTCCAGCCTTCCCCGACGGTGACTGATCCTCCTCCAGTGCAAAGGAAAAGAGGGCTGAGCTCTGTCAGCTTCCTCAGCGATGCCATGGGTGGTGAGTCCTTTTAGATATTAAAGAAATAGTTTGATTTTTTGGAAAATACATTTATTTGCTTTTTTGCTGAGAGTTAGATGAGAAGGTTCAGTGTTACATTTTGGCAGCTATTTTTGATGTAGTGTTAGTTTTTAGACAACATGCTAGTCATTGTAGTCATTCTTATGCCTCGTAGTTTGAGCCTGAGAAGTCATAATATTTGAGTCTAAATATTTTCTCCTTGTAAACTAATTAGTGCTAACAGGTGACATTGCTCTGGTGTGAGAAACATCCTGGCGCAGACTATTCACTGGCCTTTACCAGCCACTTGGAGCACTGATCTCATACCACTCATACGGCATTAGAAAATAATCGCAAGCACTGCCGTTCTCAGCTTCCTAGTTTAAAACATTTTCTAATGTTTCATGAAATAATTTTTCACTCAGTTTTCTTGTCTCATTGTGAATGTCTGATAGTCCACCACTAACATTTTTGTTAACAAAAGTCACACTGAGGAGGTCAATACTGTTCTTTGTCTGTATGATTTATATGAAGCTCTTACCAGACAACAAAACTGGGAACGGCTAGCCTGGCTCTGTCTAAAGGCATTAAATCAACCTCTTAAGTTAAATAAATCCTTTAAATTCTGTTTAATTGTTTGGAGTCTAAAATCAACACATTATGGTTTTTACAAGGGGTTGTGTGCTAGACTATTTCTTGGTTGGCTTAATTTACTTCCTGGAGTCTTGCCGTCACCATAAACCGTTGTAAGTACAAGGTACAGTAAGGTACAAGTACAACTTGTCATTTTTTACACTGCTGTTTTTGTACTGTTTTTTTTAAGCAAAATGATTTAATGTGTTAATTGGTGAACTTTAGGCGGTAGGTGGATTTTGTTACCTTTGGACGGGGTCACGCCAGCTGTTTGCCTCTGTTTCTAGTCTAATGCTAAGCTAAGCTAACTTTTTTTTTTAACTGTAAATTGTATTTATTTATTTATTATTTATTAATTAATATTTAATTAGAATTTTGTATTATTATTATTATTATTATTATTTATATTTATTCATATTAAATATTTCTATATTAATTTTATTTTTTTATTTTTTTATTTTATTAAATCTTTTTTACTCAATTTTAGGGTTATTACCAAGGCTGTATTTATTTTATTTTTATCTATTATTTTGTCTATTATTTCTATATCTATTTATTATCATTATAATAATTGTTATTATTGTTGTTATTATTATTATTATCTTCATTTATTAATTAAATAATGTATATAATTCATTTATTTAAGTATTTTTTTTACTTAATTTCTATCATCCCTATTACTATCTTTCCAACTCTCCAGGTATAGAGGTATTTACCTATGTATATTTTCTTGTCCAGAAATGAGCATTGAAACTTAAGCACTGAACTACTGATTCATGTATGCCCTGAAAATTTATATAAACAAAACTTAAAAAACAAAACAAAACAAAAAAAACGGGAAAAAAACCTTACAGACACAGGAGTGGTATCGATCTTCTCAACCAACTCTCAGCCAGAAAGCAAATGAGTGAATTTTCCAAAATGACCAATTATTTCTTTAAAGATATTGCCCTTATCTTTAGAGACCTATGACAGATTGAAGCATCACACTCTGAGCTGTACATGCTGGCTCTTTCAGGTTGTATCCTCAAGTGTTAGAAAAAGGAAAAGCAAGCACAGGTTTGATTTTAAGAAGAGGCCTGCACATAAATAGTTCACCTCGATGTCTCTTTGCAGAGCTGGAGGTGTCGAGGCAGAAGTGTCATCCATGCTGGTACACATTCGCCAAGAAGTACCTGATATGGGACTGCTGCCCCTGGTGGCTGAAGATGAAGGAGTGGGTGAAGTTAATGGTGATGGATCCTTTCCTGGATCTGGGTATCACCATATGCATTGTGCTGAACACCCTCTTCATGGCCCTGGAGCACTACCCCATGACTGACGAGTTCAACACCATGCTTTCAGTGGGCAATCTGGTAAGGGGCTTTCAATGATTCGGGTGGGCAGGTTTCCAACATTTAAGACACTTTAACCTGAGTGCTGTTGGGTCAGCAGTGGAGAGGACTGAAAGCTTCTCTAAGAAGACAGTAAAGAGGAAAGCATTCATTCAGATAATGTATTTCTATATCAGACAGCTGAGTTTTTTATAGCCGCTGCTGTGCTGGGCTTAAGGTCAAACAGGGCCCTGTTGATCCTTTGTCAAAGGTTTTGCTTTAGACTATTTGCGATTATCCTTGGTAAGAGGGAGTATTTTTAGCAGGAGGGGGGACTGATTCCCTCATTTGTATTTTGCCATCTCCCTCTACTGGTAAATTCTAGACTCTGCTGGTGTCTTCAGGTTTAAAAACCTACTTTAACAAAGAAAAATGGAAGTAATACTTGATATTTTCTCTTGAACTACATGGACATTTGGGTCCTAAAACAGTCACAGTGCAGAAGTAGCCACTCTAGTGTTTTCTAGTTTTTCATTTTGACCTTTACCTTAACTTTTTTGTTACGGTTTTCTGTCTCATATATGATGCTACAATATCAGATGTTCATGTTAAATGTGGCCTCAGGCTTTAGACCATTCTGAATACTCTGCTTCCAACAAACTGACGTCAGCTTGTGAAGGAATTCTTTATATGGTTACCGGCTCTGGGCACAGTACTGCAAGTGATTACATTACATACACTGCTACAAGTAGCCACATGTTAATGTCAGGGAATAATCTTGGTTGAGGATGTTGATCATTTCTTCTTTCTTTTTTGTTTAGAAGATTTTATGCGTGATTTTTAAAGGGAGAAAGTGCTCCTCCAGTCAGTCATTCCCCAGCTGCAAGGACACTGCTACATGTAGCTACATGTTAATGTCAGGGAAACTTGTAATCTTGGTGGCCGTTGTTAATGATTTCTCCCTGACTTTGGATCATATTCCTACTAGAACATATCTTGTGTTCAGGATATTTTATTGGGGATTTTTAACATGAGAACGTGCTGCTACAAGCAGTTATTCCCCAGCTGCAAATACACTGTTACATGTAGCTACATGCTAACATCAGGGAAACATGTAATCTTGGCTGCCAATGTTGATAATTTCTCCCTGATTTTGTATCATATTCCTACTGGAACATGTCTTGTGGTATTTAGAATACTATATTGGTGATTTTTGACAGGAGAAAGTGCTGATATAGGCGGTCATTCACTCAAGGTCAGTCAAGGACACTGCTACATACATGCTTATGTCAAGAAAACAATCTTCTTTGCTGAATTTGTTTATTTCTCCCTGATTTTGGATCATAATTCTACTGGAACATGTCCAGTTGTTTTTTTTTTTGTTTTGTTTTGGTTTTTTTTTAAAGATTATTTTTTGGGCTTTTGCCTTTAATGTACAGGACAGAGTGAAATGGGGTGAGAGACAGAGCAGGGGGTGACATGCAGCAAATGGTTGCAAGCCGGAGTCGAACCTGCGACAGCTGCAGCGAGGCGTTGTCTCTGTACGTGGGGCGCCGGCACTATCCACTACGCTACCGATGCCCCAAATTGTTTAGAAGCTTTTATGTGCAATTTCTTTATTGGAGAAAATGCCATTATACTCAGTCATTTCCCAGCTGCAACTTAACAGCTACATGTAGCTACATGCTTACATCAGGGATACATGGAATCTTGGTTGCCAATGTTGTAAATTTCTCCCTGATTTCAGATCAGATTCCTGATGGAACATGTATTCTGGTGTTTAGAATAGTATCTCGGTGATTTTTTAACAGGATAAAGTGCCCCTATGATGATTTGTCTAGTTTGTTGTCAAGATGTTAAAGCCACTCTGTGGGTGTGCTCTGCAATAGAAAAGTGTTTGTGTTCAAGCACAATGTTGCACGCAATGGGAAACAGCATACCCCTACTTTCATGTAGAATTTGAGAGAATCATCTTGCATGGTCTTTAGAAGTAACTTATGTTGGTAAACATGAGACATTCATGTCACAGGTCTGCATCTTCACAACCAGAAACAAGGAAGGGAGTTTGATGATGTTGATCGGTGAAACTCAAGGGAAACTACAATGTTTTGTGGTGCAGAGAAAATTGCAAGGTCCTGCTGCTGAAAACAAGGTTGATAAGAGCGGTGAGACTGAACCAAACAGTACTGTATATTTCTGGGCCATAAAATCAAAACAATGAGCTAAAAGACACTAAATGCACATGGAGGGGAACTGCAGAGTTGGGTGTAGATAATTCTGTGGGTCACTACAAGCAACATATTCCACATTCCCCATAGTCCTTATCCATTGTTACAAATATGAGTAAGTGCAACAAGAAAAGCTTTTGTTACTTTTCCACCTGTTACTCTTTTTATGTTCCTTTGTGTCCGCTATAGGTTTTCACAGGGATCTTTACAGCTGAGATGGTGCTGAAGCTGATTGCCATGGACCCCTACTACTACTTCCAACAGGGCTGGAATATCTTTGATGGCGTCATTGTTTGCCTCAGTCTGATGGAGTTGGGTCTGTCCAATGTGGAGGGGCTGTCTGTCCTGCGATCTTTCAGACTGGTAAAACTCTCACTCATGTACATTTTTTTTAAAAAAAATGTGCCTTTTCATTATAACATTTTGGCATTGTTTGCCTTTTTATTCTACCCTAGAAATCCAGAGTTCTCGCGAGAGCACAATTTGAATTTGCTCAGCGAGTCACTCTGGCAATCAGTAATGATGCTCATTACTAGGGATGAACCGAAATGAAAATTTGTGGCCGAAGCCGAATAAAATTAAATACCGAATAGCCGAATAGCCGAATACCGAATACCGTTGTTTAGTTTTTCATTAGTTTTTGCAGATGAACCCCCTCCAGATTAGTGTTGTCACGGTACCAAAATTGGATCCCACTGTACGATACCAGTGAAAATATCATGGTTCTGAGTAGTATCACGATACCACAGCGAAAATGAGGCAGATGTGCCTTTTGTCATTTATAAAAAGATAAATCACTTTTCTATAATACATCAATGATATTTCAATAGAATAAATTACTTATTGACTTATTCAAACTTCAAAAACAGCATCAATGAGTGATTAACATAGGGGGGATCAAAATAAAATAAATAAATAAAATAAAAATCAACCAGCCACCCTCCTCCCCTGACAAGTAAAGAACAGTCCCTTCATAAGTAATGAACAGTCCCTAAAGTGCGGTGAGGTTTGTGGACCGTTACCTGCCACAAAAAGAGAAATGTGAACAGCTCGTTTCTCCTCTGACACATCACATACCTGTGTGCTGCCACGGCTCGGCTGTCCAGGTACTTTTGGGCAGTCATGACGCCAAGAAGAGGACATTATTGGAGCCGGACTTCTCCGTCGTCGGTAAGCCTATGGCCGCTGTATTTGACAGGAATACATTCCTGTCTGTGTCTGTGACCCCTGTTCAACCCACAACCAGCGGGATTCGCCTTTTGTTTCTGCTGCTGGTTGAAATCTGTAGGCTGCTCGCACAGCGTGCTGAATGATTTATTTTGCTTGAACAAAACTATTTTTAGTCACAAATGCGAGTGCAGTGACAGACGGAGTAAAATATCGCCACGCTGCCGACATTTTGCTTCGTCCATCACCACATGCTGTGTGATTGTGTTAACACACACCGCTATTATTCGGCCTTGCTTTTCACTTATTCCACCGAATGCCAAATGTGTGTTTTTTTGCAATATTCGGCCGAATATATTCAGTTACCGAATATTCGGTGCATCCCTACTCATTACCTATGCCCATGAAACCGAGCTGTACCAATCACATCGGTGTATCTGATATAGGCGGGCCAGAGGCGAGCTAAACAAATGACAACAGCGCTGCAACGATGAAGTCCGGAATCAGTCAGTAAACATTGCAAGATGGCTACGGATGAACACTAGTTGTCTGAAACAGCTTTGGCCGCTACAATGAACGAGTTAGACTTGGCTTTTTTTTAAAAAGAGGAACAGAAGACGGCGCTCGAATCTTTCCTTTGCAAGAAGGACGTTTTTGCTGTTTTGCCGACCGGATACAGCAAGAGTCTAATCTACCAGTTAGCTCCACTGGTAGCTAAGCGTATACGTCACCCCGTATATTGTTCTGATTGGTCGTAGTGTTATCCAATTGCGTGCAGTGATATTTTCAAATGCATGCTTGGTGCCGCCCCTCGAGTTGGGCCATTTTCATTACTCATGGAATAAAAATAGCTATTTTTATTCCTTCTAAACATCTTATAATCCATCATCAAATTTAAAGTAACAGACTCCAAAACAAACAGACCAGGTGATTAAAACAGGTAAAAACACTGAATGAAGCAGTTTCACATTACAAATCAGTGTTTTTCCGATGCTGTTAAGCACATCAGTGATGGGCAGCTTTCTCACCGCACGCACAATCCTTTTATAAATTCCCCCAACAGTTTTTTTGGTAAAGATTCAGGATCATTTGTTCTCTTTCTCAGTTACGAGTCTTCAAGCTGGCAAAGTCCTGGCCCACCCTCAACACTCTCATCAAGATCATCGGCAACTCCGTGGGCGCCCTGGGAAACCTGACGCTGGTGTTGGCCATCATCGTCTTCATCTTCGCTGTGGTGGGCATGCAGCTGTTTGGCAAAAACTACCAGGACTGTGTGTGTAAGATCTCCATCGACTGTCAGCTGCCTCGTTGGCACATGAAGGACTTCTTCCACTCCTTCCTTATTGTGTTCCGCGTGCTGTGCGGCGAGTGGATCGAGACCATGTGGGATTGTATGGAAGTGGCCGGGCAGCCACTCTGCATCCTGGTGTTCATGTTGGTCATGGTCATAGGAAACCTGGTGGTGAGTATTATATTGGATTAAATTAGTATTAAACAGTTGCCAGTGGTGTGTGTGTTCATGCGTGTACACCTGATAACTAGTAACCAGCGTGCGTTAGGGCCTGTCACAAGAATGTGCCCTGGGGCTCATCGTAACTACCTTACACCACTGCTCTGTGCACATCCCATAACTAAAATCTACAAGGAACTGTGAAGATTTATCATTATTATGTAAAATATCTCAATAATCCCAGGAAGGTAATCTACAAAATCTATATTCACAAAAATAAATCTTACTTTACATTAACAGGTACTGACTCTGAAGCCAATCCTCTGTGTCAGAGACATCCATTATTGTAAAAAAACATCAGGGAGCTACACCGTTGCACTGAGTGATCCCAGTGATGGCAGTATCAGCAGCAGCCTCAATCGAACCAATTTATTTTGCCTGATTCTGTGGTGTGAGTCTCAGCCGATTCAGGCAACCAGATGTGGTCTGACTTATTTCTTCCAGCATGCCAATGCTGGGCCAGGTCATTTCGGCTACATCTGATGTGTTCCTTCATTAGGCCCTGATCACACAGAAACATGCGCTGCACTGCCACTAGTGGGGGGAAAAAAACGCTTGCTGCACCTTTTCATTGTCGCCAGGCAACCACAGACTCAACTCCTTAATCTAACCAACTAATGTAATCAAGCTACAGTTTATTTATTTTAGTTGTTTGACAGTAATCAGGATCTAGTTCCTAAAATGTTGAGGCAGAGGGAACTTGCTGTAGCTCTGGTTGAGGGTGAGATGCTGTCAGTAAATAGTTTGTTGGGCACAGGGAAACAGAGATCTGTGTGGGTACATGAGACCCTAAAAAAGAGGGTGGATCATGGGAGTTGGTCCAGGAGCTTTGCTTTCATGATGGCTGTTTCCAGGCATATTTTAGGATGACTTGGGGGCAGTTTGACAACCTGCTGTCTATTGTCGGGCCGTATATCTCTGGGTATCCAGCAACTGCTACCACTAGTTTCATGATCATGAAAAAGAGATGATGTGGGGCGCTTTTCTGCTTTGAGTTGAAGTTTTCTCAACTCGAGGAGTTCAGATCACTCCAGCAAAACACCAGGCACTTAGAGCGCAAAAACGCGAGCAAAAAGCTTCATTCTCATTAAAAACAACTTCAAAAAGTTGCTTCCAGCTGCTAAAACACGTTCTGTGTGATCAGGGCATTAGGATCAACATTAGCACTGTTGCTTATCTTGAGTCAGTACTAAGAAAAATACTTCCAAGCACTCAGAATCTGCAGCTGAAAATGTGCCATTAACTCCTGCTAGAGTAATGCTTGCAAAAAAAATACAGAGCCCTGCTGTTTAAGGGGATTATGTAGCCTTTTTTTTTTTTAAGTGAGTTTACATCTTTAAGAGGGACCAATGTCACTTTGGGTTGAGAGCCAAAGACAGACTGGAGATGTTGGAAAGTATTGAAAGACAAATACATTGTTGGGTTAGGTCTTTTAATTTATTGGATTTGACAATAACAAAAATACAGAATAAAACCAGCCTTAAAGGAATACTTCAACCAAACAATTACCATTTGTATATCAGTTACTCAGCATGTGTTCCGCTAAATTTGCGAAAACATTTTTTTCTCCGATGCCTTTACAGTGAACCGAGAATCCAAAAACTGAGTGAAGTCTTGATGAATTAAAGTCATAGGGGTCTGTGTTTAACAACAACAAAACTATATCAAAACATTCATATACAAACTCTCACACAAATCATGAAGTTTAATCCAAGTCTGATTTATCCAGTTGTGTGTCAGTACTTCCCAAACAGCCAGTCCTTTTTGATTAGGAACAAAACAGGAAGTAAAACTTATCTATGCTCACTTCAGTGCCAAACTCCATTGACAAAAACTGTCATTTTACCTCGTTGAACACAGGATCTGTTGGTCTACCACTGCCTCAATTGGTAGTTTGTTTGTGTTATTGTGTGTGACTTTGCTGTTATAAAGCGTTAGATCAAATTGACCAAAGTCAAACAATAAGACAAACTAACTAATCTAGGCAGGTGTAGACCAGCAGCTCCCATGTTCAGTGAGGTAAAATGTCTGTTTTTGTCAGTGGAGTCTGGCTTTAAAGAGAGCGTAGTAAAGTTCGACTTTTTCTTCAGTTTCCTAGCTGTCTGTTTAGAAAGTACTGAGCACACAACTGCATAAATGAGACTTGGATTAAACTGCACGACTTGTGCAAGAGTTTGTCATCGGATGTTTTGACATAGTTTAGCTGTTGTTAAACACGGACTCTTATGACTTCAACTCATCAAGACTCTTTTCCGTTTTTGGATTCTTTGTTCACCGTGGAGGCATGCATGAAAAACTTCTTCATGAATTCAGTGTAACACAGGGTGAGTAACTGATGTGCAAATGATCATTTTGCAGGTTGAAGTGTTCCTTTAAACAGTAAATGATAACAGGAAGTGCTTACAGAGAAATTCAATTGCACGCCACTGCAAACAACTGTAATCCAAATGATGATGTCATGAGTAATCAGGGATTACGTTGCACCAGTGAGGGTTGGTGATTTCCATATTATGAAGACGGGACATCCTCGTACAGTTGTTGGTGCCTTGTCCTGATATGTTTTGCAAACTCAGATATCTGTGTAGCCTCAACAGTTTGTGCATTTTTTTGTCAGCGCTCTTGAACGCACGCTGGTCACTGAGAATGCGGTTGTGTCACAGCATCATGCTAACTGTCTTGCAGATTAGCATTAGCAGACTTCAAAGCAGATCATGTCTGGACGACATAGTATAAACCATCTGTTCTCCCTCCTAAGCAAGATATGTATTATCTGCACATGCTGTCGTGCAAACTGTAGCCTCAACAGACACACTCTCCACTAGGAGCGGCTTTATCGCAGTCTCATGTCCAACAGGACTGAATGTTTTATCCACAGCTAATGAATTAAGCCTTATGGGTGAAATTGTGACCTAAGTACTGTACAAAGGATCAGCCAAGGCCACAGAGTGTTCTCTGTGTCGTTCCAGCCTTTGCAGCAGGTATTGAGTGTCACAAAGGATGAATCGCAGTGTGTACATTATCACATGCAGCTGTTTCTGTGAAAATAATAATCTGTACAACGGCTCTGTTTGTACACAACTGCTGTCGCTCTGTGCCACAGCAAGGATATGTACATTTGTTGGTCCATCCATATGGTGATGTGTTGTCCAGCTGTGTCCTGTAAGCTAACGTTAATGAGAATGGATAAAAAACAAAACCCAGAAGCACAGGCAGCAGTCGCAGCATTTATTTATGGTCAGATTTACTCTGAATGTGGTGTCATTGTAGTGCTGATTCTTGGAATATCTAAATCACACATTGCAGTGTTGTAGTCTGTTTCTGTGATTTTATATATGTATATATTGTACATGTATGTATTTTTAGTATTCAGTTGATTTGCTGTATTCAACCAGGAGTGTCCCATTGAGATTAAGAACCTCTTTTTTTTTTTATCACTTAGACAACTGATTGCTGAAGTCGTAGAAATCCTTCGCCTGGGCAGTGACTTGCAGTGTCAGAATCCAATGAAAAAAGGTGTCCTTTAACGTGAACATGACACATGGCTGGTTGCCGTTATAGTTTAACGGCACCTAGTGGCATCAGGGGGAAACGCGGCGGGACAAGGACGAAAGTTAAGGTGGCAAAAGTCCAACTGGGGCAGGTGGGAGGGGTGGTGGATGGGTCCAGCAAACACCGACCTTCACCTGAGAGAGTGGTGTTCACATCTCATAAGATGCCAAACCCTGTTCTTTTTTCCTAAACCCAACCATGTGTTGTTGTTGTTGAAGGGAAAAAAGTCAATTTGTGGTGTTGTACCAATGCAGTGAGTTTAATTTGAAAGAGACTGTATGTAAATGTTAAATTTCCTGTGAAAACAGAAGTGTATTTTGAAAGAAGACAATGCATGTAACAGGCTGAACGTGACATGGTGTCCCAGAACGTCAACAACCAACACACCCAGGGTACCTTGTACGTCGTATGTGGACGTGGAAAGTCCATGACCAAACGTCCAATATGTCGCAGGGTTGGAGTGAGAATGTGTTGGTTTAACTGAGCAGCAGCAAAAAAATTCCCCCCATGGGGTTCAGACCCTGGTGGTGGTGGCTGCTGACTCTGAGGCTCCTGACTGCTGAGGCATATGAGGCTGATGAATCAAATGGTTAGCACTGTCGTCTCACAGCAAGAGGGTTCCTGGTTCGAACCCAGAGTGGGGGAGCCCTTCTGTGCGGAGTTTGCGTGTTGTTCCCGTGTCAGCGTGGGTGTTCTCCGGGTACTCCAGCTTCCTCCCACAGTCCAAAGACATGCAGGTTAACTGGTGACTCTAAATTATAGTTTGATTGTGTTATTATTATCATGAAGTTTTGCCCTGATCCATTTTCAGCATTTGTTTCATCCTGAGTACATTAAGTCTCTCGGCCTGACCCTCACATAAATTAGCAGGAGATACAGTCTGTATTATGCAAGTTCAAACAAGAAAGAAATGTACTTCCAGCTTGTGGATTTTCCCTCTCATGCTAAGCACACGTTAGAAAAATATTATACAGAAATCAATTCAGTTGTCACATAACTGTTATAAAACCCTGTCATGCTTTTTAAAAAATGGAGCAAGGCTTTGAGTGTGGAGGCCTGCTGGATACGGTTCAAACACCTGTTCCCAGCATGCCCTCTGTTCCCTCTGCCATTAAACGCTAGTTTGTTCCTCACTTAATCCTACGCTCTGAAATGTATCTGTCTGTCGGAAGTGTTTTAAAACCTGTTTAGTTCACTCGAAAATATTTGTTACTCTTTGCCTGGGTGATGACCGACTCTGTTTTGCCTGCAGATCCATAGGTGATGCTTTTTAAACAGTTTCTGTAGATGCACAGTAGCACAGATATGCATTTCATGACACAGCGACCAAGTGTAGCCCCTTTTTTTAAAGGAGCTATATGTAAGAAATCTAAAGCAAATAGTTGTAAAATCATCCTAATATGTCACAGAGACTAAGGAATAATGTTCATATAACATACTGATCTCACCGACAACAACAGTACAGCCAGAATATTCGCATTTAAAAAGCATTTTTACAGTCCGCAAATCATGTTTATGTTTTGAATTTGTTTTGGCCTGTTGTGCCACCCACCGCCGTCTACCAGTCACACAGTCAGTAGAGTCTCAGCATCAGTTACAGTTACAACTGAGCTACAGCAGCACGGCAGCATTAGCAGCTGGCTCCTCCTCAGCTGTATCCCGGCAGCAGCGTTAGCAGTGTCCCGGTACATAGCATAAGCAGCCGGCTCCTCCTCAGCTGTATTCCGGCAGCAGTGTTAGCAGCAGAGAAGCCGGACTTGCTCGAACGGTCCGCTGGAAAACCGACGATCAAGGACGCGGCGACGCAGCCCTGCCACGGCAGCCGCCCACAGGCAGGCAAATCCATCTCCAGCGTGCAGCTGTCCAGCAACCTCGAATCTCTGTGTGTGTGTGTGTTTGGGGGGGGGGGGGTCACGACTTGTGGCAGTAATTTGAATTTGAGTGCAGTAACCGTTTTGGCCACATTCTTACATACAGCACCTTTAACTAAGTCATACTAATCAAGTCATTTTTTAATCACCTTTCCAAAACCAAAAACACAAGCAAAAGTGTAAGGAATGGATTTAACAGTGTGTTTATCTGCTCTTCAACTGCAAACATTAGTATGTTCATTGATCCAATTCTTAGAAATTATGCAATGCTATAATACTAGCTCAGAAAATTTTACCATCCACAACTCCTATCCTCCTCCTCCTCCTGCAACTCCACCTCCCTCCAAAGGCCTACTCCCCCTCCTCCATTACGCCCTCATTACGTCTATGATAGACGTAGGCGTTGGCAAGGTAATGTTAGATACATGGAAGAGGAGAGTGAGTGTAACGTTACAATCAAGACAGTCAAACGCAACCCTGGAGTTTTAAAACTCAACCGGAGTCAGTGATGAGTTTTAGAATAAGGTTACAGTGCTAACGTTAGGTAGTAGCGTTAACATTACTAGTGAGTGGAAACGCACAAGGAAGATAACGTTAATGTTTCAGAGGCTACGCTACAGTAGGCTAACGTTAGCCTATGCAACTGGATGCTGTGTTGTCATATATAATGTTATATTAGAAGCAAACTAAACATAACGTTACCTGTCCTGCACAGTCAAACACAACCCCGGAGTTTTGAAACTTATCCGGGGTCAGTGATGACTGATGAGTTTTATAATATAACGTAAACGCTAACGTTAGATAGTACTGGTGACTGGCAACAAACAAAGAGGCTCAGGCAACGTAAGGCTACAGTAGGCTAACTGTTAGCAACTGGATGCTGTGTTGTCATATATAACGTTGTAGCCTATATTACATAAGAGGTGATGTTACGCGAGCGGTTACGTCAGTCGGAGGCCTCCACATGGGGAAGACAAACAGGATGCTCGACCAATCATTGCATTCGGTCCGAATGCAATGATTGGTCAGAGTTTTCTTAGAACCATATGAGAATGGTATAATTATGAGTTTTTATTTCTGGTGGAATTCACTTATATTTCAGTGTGCCATCAGCTTATTAATAGCATTTTAACCTAAACAAAGAAAAGCGTAAAATTTCCAAGTGTCGCTTTAAATGTGCTTTCACACCTGTCCTGTTTGGTTTGGTTCAGTTAAACTCAAGCTTGTTTGCCCCTTAAGTGCTTTTTGTTTGGGCAGGTGTGAACACAGTGGTCTCACTCAGATGTGCACCAAAACAACCAGACTGAGACCTTCTTGAAGAGGTGGTCTCGGTCCGGTTACAAACAACTCTGGTGCAGTTCGTTTGTGGTGAGAACATGTTCTGACCTCTTCAATGGAAATTCTGACCAATCAAGAGCAGCTTTCTCACACAAGGCATTTTATCTGGTCTGCATGAAAATGCTGCTGTGAGAACACAAACCAACTCTAGGCAATTATGTAACTTTAACAAAATTAGTACCTGATCAGACCAAAGCAAGACAACTCTAGGTCTGAAAGCGCTCTAAATAACAAGCATGCTCACCTGGCTCATTCTAAATTACCTCAACTGTCTCTTACAAGACACGCATATTTAAAAAGAGACTTTCATCTGTTGAGCCTGGAGCACAGGGCAATCTCCTTTCACCTTAATCTTGGGAGCTATGGCAACCAAGCCATGTAGGCACCTTTATCTGGGCAGCTGTACTCCCTCCGCCAGAACTTGGAGACCAAAGATGGATTGCGTTCATAACAAAGGTTAAGTAGCCTGAGCTTAAGGCCTCTTTTAGGCCTTCTCCCATGTCCTTTACTGACTGAGGTTGAAGGCTGTAACACAATAAAATTCCTTCACAGTAACACTAAAGTTTTTAATTACAGTTGAGGAGATAACTGTGGAGAAAGTGAAACCTAGGATCAGTGTAATCAATAATGACTCTTATTCACCTTGGGCTCACTTCTTTAGTTATTAAATATTGAAAATAAACTATTCCCTATTTTTCTGTTGGCTCCCTGAAACTTTCTCACTGACCTCTGGGGGTCACCAGACCCTGGGTTGAGAACCACTGATCAAGCGACAGTTGTCTTTCAGCCTGTTTATTATTCACTTCTTTTTAAAATTTATAAAACATTAAGAATTTCAAGTGTTAGCTGCCATCATTCTATTTTTGTAAACTGCATTATGAGCCATGCCAGAATGCAAAGCTGTACAGGTGGCGAGGCTTAAAAAATGTGCAATCACAACATCAACCGTCTTCTCTCCCTCCAGCAGTAGTGGAAAGTAACTTAATACATTACTTGAATACTGTACTTGTACTACTTCTACTCTCTATTTTTAGGTACTTGTATTTTACTTGAGTATATTTTTTTTTTAAAGAGGAGCCTCTTGTTTGTAATTTCTGTACATTTATAGCAGTCTGCAATGCCAAGAAAGAGATAAAAACTCCCGTGGAGGTTAGGAGTGTGATTGACTACAAGACCCATAAGCCACTGGGCCAGTTGTTGGCTATTGTAGGCTGTGGAGAGGACATGAAAATTTTTAAATTTCTAAATACCCCGGTATACTGTAGATGTAATAATGTGTTTGGACTAAATATTTTACTGGATTTTGATCGTCTGGACATTTGGGAGTTTCTGAGGACTGTTTTTGTTGGTATGATATTGATCTGAAAATTACAGTAAGGCTCCATAGGTGAATTAAAACTGTTTATTTGTTTGATTTTTGTCCAACAAAATTTTTTATTGAACCTGCTGAAGGGGTTGTATCTTGAAATGGTCCACATCAATCAAACCGCAGGGAGTATAGCCTTCGAATGATAGGTTGCATAAGTAAATCACTAAGACACAGGAAATACAGGTGTTTACATATCGTAATCATCAAACAAAATCTTACAAAGCCCTGCGGACAGGCCATGGGACTGTTGCACTCTTTCTGCCCTTTCTGATAAAAGGTAAGAGGTTAAAGGGCTTGAGAGCATACGATGGATTGTCTTGTTTTACAGTAAGATACGGACACCTTCGGTGACCCTGTTGTCTCATTAGGGCAAAGCCCAGATCACAACAGTGCTTCTTATAGAGTTTAATGGACAGAAACCTCCCCTGCACATGAATCGTGGGAAAGCTGTTTATCCAAGGGATTATCCAGGATGCTTAGGGGCGAGAAGGTCGAAGGGCATTCATCACTAATCATCTGCTCATGCTCCCCATCTCTGACTGGCTCAGTGGCTAAAGATGATCCTTACCAACTGTGCACATCACATATGCACACAGGCAGTACACACGCCCATACACACCCACACCCACACGCACACACACACACACACACACACACACACACACACACACAAATGCTGCTGTGCAGAGATGTGCTTGATGCTGCTCTCTAAGCTAGTAGACAGATTACTTGGGAGTTGGATGCTTGGAAACTTGAGCTCAGTGAAGCTGAAAGCAGCTGAAGCCATATGTGCCATATCCTCCTGAGTTTACAATGCAGGATTTCCCAGTGTTGACAAAATATGAGAGAGGTCATGTCATCCACTAGGTGCTCTTATCCTTTAGCTTACAGACTAAACTGTGCTCTGTTGAATGTTGACATGAAGACAGCGTAAACAAATATCTGCCATATTCAGGCTATAAAATTATAACAACGTTCTGACATTTCTCCAAATCAAAAGTAACATGACATTTGTCTGTCTACAGGTGTTGAATCTTTTTCTGGCCCTGCTGCTCAGCTCCTTCAGCTCCGACAACCTCTCCGCTCCCGACGAAGACGGCGATTTGAACAACATCCAGATCGCCATTGCCCGCATCCACTCTGGTGGATCCTGGCTCATCACGAGCATTGTGGACCTCTTCAACCGCGGCATGAAGCGTCGGAAGGAGAAGGCCAAAGACGCCAGTCAGGCCATAAAGCTGGTCGGAAATCATGTGGAAAGCAATGGTGGGATTTTTGGACGTTATGGAGAGAAGTACATCATACCAGAGGGAGACAGCTATATGACGAACCCCAACTTGACTGTCATTGTTCCCATCGCGCCCGGAGAGTCAGACGTGGAGTTTCTCGAGGAGGAGGAGATTTCAGAGTCATCAGAGGATGAAGACAACAAACCGGTGAGTTTTTCAGCTCCAGATATGTGTGTTTTCATTGGACCTGTACCCTCATGGTTTACTGTGGCAGTGGTCTTTGGATGGTATCGTCTACCAGAATACTTTTTGTGATAAAATGATCGGCTAGTGGGAAAAGACTGCTACTGCTGTTTAGGGCTGGGTATTGTGGAAAAGTTAACATACCAGTTTCATTAGGCCCCGAACACATAGAAAGCGTTATGCAGGTTGCAAAACACAAGGTGCACCGCACTGCTTTTTGACGGGGATCTTGGGGAGTACCACCTGTTGGTCCAGGAGCTTCGCCTCCATGATGGATGTTTCCAAGCATATTTTAGGATGACTCGGGGGCAGTTTTACAACCTGCTATCTATCATCGGTCCCTATAGCTCTGGGTATCCAGCAACTGCTACTTTCTACTCCATTGTTTACCAACTGTAAACTTGTTGTCGTGACCACCACAGAAGGCCCGTCTCTCAAATCATCCAATTGGACAATGGAAAAAAATATGATGAAAAAAGAGATGATATGGGGCAGCTCAAGGAGTTTGGAGCGCTCCGCCAAAAACACCAGACACCTAGAGCGCAGAAACGCGAGGTGTCTAGCATCGCAAAAACCCCAAGAAAAAAGGCTCATTCTCATTAAGAACAATTACAAAAAGTTGCCTCCAGCTGCTGAAATGCTTTCTGTTTGATCAGGGGCTTAAAGTGATACGGATATCAATAGCTTGTTTGCAATCACATGACTACTATGGTGGGCAAAATTCAGATGGAGGGCAGCAAATGGACTCAGAAATCGAGGAAAGTGACTGCAGGAAAGGGTTGGATATTATGTAACTTGTTTGAGTGGCTAATGTGTGGGCTGTGAGTTCCAACAACCACACCGTGTGTCTTTAAAGCTTTACTTTGGAACAAATACAGTGCGTTTTCGTTCTTGTTTTTTTAACTTCATTAACATTGTTGTCATACTTCTTTTACAGTGTTAAGACTCTTACAGACATTTGATGTATGCAGACTGTAGGATGACAGCATCTACTGAATCGTAGGGCCACGACTTATGATGCAATAAGAACCGCTGTGTTCGCTGCTTAATGTTTTGCGTTGAGGTGATATTTCAGGCTCTAAGTACTCTACTTTAAGAGAAAGTTTTTTTAAACTGGTTGAACCTGTTGTCCCTGTTTGTGGACACTTTTTTGTGCCATCTAGTGGTAGTAAGACCACAATACATTAATCCATGTAAAAACAAGATGGCAGCCATCTCTGCCAAGTCAGTCTGCAGCTGAACCTGGCACGAAAGTGAACAAGGTCCAAAACCTGATCACATTTTATGGTTCAGACTTGTTTAGTTATGATTAATAGTGTTTGTAGTTTGATGTAGCAACAAATTGGACCAATTTTAGCAACAGGAACAAGATAAAATGCCGTTAATTAGAAAGTACTTGGTTGAAGACGCTGGGACTTTATTATCATCTCGTTTGAGGACATTGCGACTTTATTGTCGTTTTGTTTGAGGACATTGGGACTAAATTGTCATCTTGTATGAGGCCATTTGGACTTTATTGTTGTCTCTTTTGAGGACATCAGGACTTTATTATTGTCTCGTTTGAGAACATTGGGGCTTTATTATCGTCTCGTTTGAGGACATTGGGACTTTATTATCGTCTTGTTTGAGAACGCTGGGACTTAATTGTTGTCTTGTTTGAGGACATTGGGACTTCGTTGTCGTTTTGTTTGAGGACATTGAGACTTTGTTGTTGTTTTGTTTGAGGACATTGGGACTAAATTGTCGTCTCTTTTGAGGACATTGTGACTTAATTGTCATCTTGTATGAGGACATTTGGACTTTATTGTTGTCTCTTTTGAGGACATCAGGACTTTATTATTGTCTCGTTTGACAACATTGGGACTCAATTGTTGTCTTGTTTGAGGACATTGGGACTTAATTGTCGTTTTGTTTGAGGACATTGGGACTTTATTGTCGTCTCGTTTGAAGACATTGGGACTTTATTATGGTCTCATTTGAAGATGTTTGGACTTTATTATCATCTTGTTTGAGGACATAAGGACTTTATTACCATCTCATTTGAGGACAATGGGACGTAGTCTCATTTAAGGACATTGGGACTTCACAATCATATCGTTTGATGACTTGGGATGTTATTATCATCTCGTTTGAGGACAATGGGACGTAGTCTCATTTGAGGACATTGGGGCTTCATGTCGTCTCATTTAAGGACATTGGGACTTCACAATCATATCGTTTGATGACTTTGGGACATTATTATCGTCTTGTTTGAGGACAATGGGACGTAGTCTCTTTTGAGGACACTGGGACTTACTTATTGTTTACAGTGTTTAATTTTTTATGCCTATCAGGTCCTACTGATCCCAAATAGCTAGGAGAAATTGAAAATGCACACCAAACAAAAGTTCAGGTCTCAGGAGGTTATAGATAATTGTGTTGCTTAAACAGATACAGATTATCATGTACTGGCTCATCCCTCGTGAGTTGTAGACTGACTAAATCTCCATCAGATAACAAGCATGTGTGTCAGAGCTATTCAGTTTACCCATGACCATAAAAAAACTAATAAACTAATAAAATCTCTTAGGTACAGCAGCAAGGGCCGCATTGTAAATGGGGGATAAGTGGTGTTACAATGCGGCCCTTGCTGCTGTACCTAAGAGACTGAACAACAAAGACTGCCCGAAACTAACCTCAAGTGGCTCAAAGAAACACAACGACAGTGGTTCACTGGTAACCAGTCAGACCGATGCGTTGAGAACTGATGAAGCCGCTTGGATAAGAGGCGAAACGTCTTCTAGACAAAATCAAAGTCCAGTTGCTTACGATTTAATTGTTGCCAAAATGGAATTGACCTGGATAAATGAGAATATCCATAGACTTACAGAGAAATACAAAACCGTACTAATGAAGCTTCATTAATATAGGCTTATATTTTATCTACAAGTGCATGTCACACACTGAGCGAGCCGCCTGTTAATGATGCTGTCAGCAAAGCAGTAATGATTGTGCTAAGTGGCTAATGGGCATGTAGCTACTTCCATGTTTCAGATGATACGTCATGTTTGTAGTCGACCAATGAAGATGAGTTTGCATATCACCTTGGGTTCTTCACCTTCTCAAAATGATCCCACACTTTGGATTTCCTGCCCGACATGTTATTAACTAGCCTGTGGAATAACCACAGGTACCAGCCCTGGAAATTGGGGGCCGTACACATGCTGTGTCTTTAACCACCTGGAAAATGCAAGGTCGGATACTAAGCACTACTCTTGCGCCTTTTTTGTGCCAGCTTTCAAGAGCGCGGCTACAGGTTGCATCTGAGGTTGCTAAGCAACCTTAACAAGCACCATATAGCCTATTGACCTGAATCCTGAGTGCAGAGCTGATCTTCTTCCAGGTGTTGTTTATAAGTGTGTAGGCCTATCGTCCATGAGACAGATGTAAAGCTCTGGGTAGCCCTGCACTAACATGATCAACTTTTCTGTATTTATCAGACTGAATATTTACAGAAGAAGGGAAAGATATCTGTTGGCTGTGATTGGTTTGTAACATGACTCCTGTCTGACTGCTGAGCGTGGCCTCTTCCTGTGTCTGTCCTTTCAAATTAAATTCATACATGGTCCAGTCATATAGGTTTGGATTTATTTTGACAAGGCGCATGTTGAGTCAACCCTCCCTTTTTATCAGCCTCTCCTTATCAACCTTCCTGTTCCTTCCTCTTGTCTTCCTCTCATTCACCCGTCCTGTTTCTCCTGGACTCCTCTGTCAGTGTCCTGTGGGTCAGAGGTTTGTTGGGGTGGAGGGTGTGTCGCTCCTGTCCTCTCTGGCAGGCAGACAGCAGCAGGCCAGATGTGGAGCCAGGCCCTGCAGAGCAGATTAAAGTGACACATCTGAGCGGAGCCAGGCAGGGCCAGGCTGAGCTGAGCGGGCTGCAGTCTGGCGCTCTCTCTCCCTATTTCCCTGCCATGCTCCGCTCCACACCACACCAGAATTAGGCTTCAGGGAAATGGAAATGAAAAAAAAACAGCCCTCCATCAGCTTAGCTGGGCATCAGCAGCTGCTCAGCTGTAAAGATGGGTACATTTTACATGTGTAGAGCTTTGAATACACACTGAAAATGGCAAGATTGTGGTTTTTAATAAGTTAGTTATGAATAAAGTGTTACTTTACACACATCTGTAAATCTCCTTAATGAACAATTAGCTTGTGTGTGTGCATGTTTCACAACTACATACACTGTCCTATGCTTTTCTTTATTTTCTGTCACATATAAAATGTTAAAATGTCGAATATTCATGTTAAACATAGCCAAAGTTTCAAATAAATGTATGTGAAAGTAATCCCTCTGAGCAAAAACCCCAGGCTTCAGACCGTTCTGAATACTTTGTTTCCGACTTTGTTTTCCTACTTTATAAACAAGCTGATATCAGCTTGTCAGTTTTCTTTATATGGTCATTTGCTCCAAGCACTGTAAAGGTTTACCTTATATACACTGCTACATGCTAACATTAGGGAAACATATTATCTTGATTGCTGATGTTGTTACTTTCTCCACTATTTCAGATCATATTCCTGGTGGAACATATCCAGTTGTGATGAGAAGCTTGTGTTGGTAATTTTTTTAGGAGGAAGTGCGGCTTTATGCGGTCATTTCCTGACTGCAAGTAAACTGCTACATGTAGCTACATGCTAATGTCAGAGGAACATGCAATCTGGTTAGCTGATGTTGTTAATTTCTCCACAATTTCAGATCATGTTCTGTTGTGTTAAAAAACTTTTGTTGGTGATTTTTAACAGGTGGCTATACCCTGTTACAATCATTTCCTGGCTCCAAGTACACTGCTAACATACATGTAACTTCTTAATAAGGTCAGGGAAACATGTAATCTTAATTGCTCATGTTGTTAAATTCTCCCCATTTTTGGATCATATTATTGCTGGAACATGTCTTGTTGTATTTAGGAACTTTCATTGGTGACTTTTAAGAGGAGGAAGTGCTGCTATACGCAGTCATTTCCTGGTTCCAAGTAAACTGCTACATGTAGCTTCATGCTAGCATCAGAAAACTTTCTCCTTGTTTTTGGATCATATTCCTGCTTGGACATGTAATGTTTAGAAGCTTGTACTGATTATTTTTAATAGTAAAAAGCACAGATATATGCAGTTTTTCCTGCTCCAAGTAAACTGCTGATTTTTAATGGTAAGTGCTAACATCATGGAAACATAATTGTGGTGTATAATGTTGTACATTTCTCCCTGTTTTTGGATCATATTCCCACCTGAACATTTCCAGTTGTGTTTAGGCGCTTTTATTTGTGAATTGTAATGGGAGAAACGTTGTTACAAGCAGTCTTCACTGACTGCAAGAAAACTGCTACATGTAGCTCCATGCTAACATCAGGGAAACTATAATCTTGGTTGACAGTGTTGTTAATTTCTCCACAGTTTTGGGTCATATTCCTGCAAGAAAATGTCCTGTTGTGTTAAGATGCTTTTGGTGATTTTTAGCAGCAGAAAGTGCAAATATACACAGTCATTCCCCAGCTGCAAGTGCACTGCTACATGTAGTTATGTGCTAATGTCAGGGAAACGAAAAATTCATGCCGGAAATGTCCAGTTGTGTTGAGTAGTTTTTATCAGTGATTTTAGATGGGAGGAAGTGTCGCTATACTCTGTTACAGTTATGTAGTTAAGTGCTTACATCAGGGAAACAACTTGATGCTGATGTTAGTTTTGCACCCAATTTTGGAGCATATTCTTGCTGGAACAGCTTTTGTTGGTGATTTTTAACAGTAGAAAGTGCCGATGTACAGTCTTTCCCTGGCTGTATGTGAACTGTTACATGTAGCTATATGCTAACATCAGGGAATCATGTTATCTTGACTGCTGATGTTGTTAATTTCTCCTTTTTTTAAGATCATTTTCCTGCTTTAACATGTCTGGTTTTGTTTGTTTTATGGTTTTTGTTGGTGAGTTTTAACTTGAGAAAGTGTCGCTATACTCTAGAGTTATTGCCTGGCTACAAGTAAACTGCTACGTGTAGCTACATGCTAACATCAGGGAAACATGTAGTCTTTTGGTTGTTAATGTTGTAAATTTCTTCCAGATTTCAGATATTTTTGCTGAAAAACATGTCCAGTTGTGTTTAGAAGCTTTTATTAGTTATTATTCACTGACTGCAAGTACACTGCTACATGTAGCTGCATGCTAACACCAGGGAAACATGTTATCTTGGCTGCCAATGTTGTTAATTTCTCCTTGTTTTTGGATCCTATTCCTGGTTGTGTTTATGATCTTTCATTGGTCATTTTTCACAGTAGAAAGTGACATTCTTATCTTTAACAGTCATTCCCCGGTTGCAATGACGATGCAGAGACGTGAGATGCAGAAGACCTGGAAAAGCTGACCAATCAGGCAGACTGGGGAGGGGGGCTTAAAGAGACAGGCACTAAAACAGAGTGTCTTAGACAGAGAGTGAATACAGGTCCACCATGATAAAAAATAAAGTGTTTGTTTAACAGTAAAACACGTAGACATGTTCTATTAGAAGTGTGAACCTGAAAATGAGGACAATAGGTCCCCTTTAAGATGTCATCAGTGCCGTTCTCTCTTCTCTGTCTTTGAGCACGAACACTGGTAATCTGGTCTTCAGGTCCTGCGGATGCTCTTTAATGCTGGATTAGATTTTGTACCAGTTTAAAGGATTGATGCTGCACCTCTGTCCTATAAATCATGTTAAATATGTTGCTGTTACAACACGTGGAAATCTCATCAAAATTGTATTAAGGCTCAAAAGAGATTGAAAGGCAAGGCAGTACATCGAAGTGAGCTCGCTTTGATGGGATGAGTCCATGCTGAACACAGGGCAGGAAATGCTGCTAAACTGCTCTGTTTGGTGTAAACATATTGCACATAGGGCCACACACCCCAACTAGTGATGTCACAGCAGGTGTTTAGCCTTTAACAGCTGATGGAAAACGTCAAAATCCACCTGTCTATATTCTGTAACATAACTATGTGTAACTCAACTCATTATTGGTTCATGCACTGTTTAATAAAAGGATAAGTGAGAAAGGGGTCAGTAACAGTGGGATTTGTCACTACTCAGGAAAAAGTCAGCCTATCAGAGGGCAGCACGGTGGATCTGAGGAGGCCTGGAGAAGAAATAGACAACCTATCAGAACTAGCTGACGAGAGTATGGAGCCAGAGGACTGCTTCCCAGAATGTAAGAATCGAGTATAAAGTTGTGACCCTATAAAATGATTAACAGAAAATATGATCACGGTTTTTAAAACATTCATTTAATATGTTATGTGTTGTTTGTGTAGTCTAATTTCTTCATGTGTTGTAATCTGTGCTGGTTTGTTTGTCAGTGTGCATGAGGCACTGTCAGTGCTGTGAAATCGATACCAGCCGCGGTCTGGGCGAGTTCTGGTGGAGGCTGAGGAAGACCTGCTACCAGATTGTGGAACACAGCTGGTTTGAGACTTTCATCATCTTCATGATCCTGCTCAGCAGTGGAGCTTTGGTACGGCAAACTCTATTTATTATTTATTTATTAGAACACTTTTAATTTTGAAATGGATTTAAAGCACTTGTAGTTTTATAAACCAGTGATTCCCAACCGGTTGTACTTGTACCCCAGGGGTACTTCTGTAGTTGCCAGAGGGTACCTGGAAAAATTGAAGGGTAGCTCAGCTAATTAAAAAAATACAAACAGCTTTAAATTTGTAAATGTTGCAATTGAGAGTGTGTGAAATCTACTTAGCAAGCTGTTCCTGTTGTGCTGTTAAACAATCTACACTGTTTTGGGGTGAGATGCTGAGTGCTGGAGATATTGGCTGTAGAGATGTCTGCCTTCTCTCCAATATAATGGAACTAGATGGCACTCAGCTTGTGGTGCTCAAAGTGCCAAAAAATACATTTGAAAAACTCAACATCAATGTCTCTTTCCAGAAATCATGACCTGGTTACTCAAGATAATCCACAGACCTTGTTGTGAGCAGTTTCATGTAGGCTGTGTGGGTACTTCAGACAAAAAAAGGTTGGGAACCACTGACTCAATACTGAAACAACTGTAAGAGAGTAAAGAGTTAACAGTGAGACTGGATTACATACATGCATTGTTTTCTGCAAAAAATTAAGCGCATGAATGGCGGACTCCGCCACTAACAGTGAAAATACAGACAGGAATGTACTAAATGTAAACTCAAAAAAAGGGCCGTAAGACAGAAAACTTTTAGAAGTTGGAGTACAATTTCTGATTTCTTCTCGTCTGATCCCAGGTCTGTCTGGTGCCTGGTTACAGTATAATATTAAACCCACAGTACTGAAGCTCAGTGGTTGAACTTTAATTAACAACAACCTTTCTGCAGTGGTTGCCAGCAGCATGTTTTCTCAGAGTGGTAAACAAACTGTAATGCATGGTTTCTGAGTTATAATTGTGCCTTCAGAAACATTAAGGTTCAGCTGAAATGTTATTGTTTTGTGTGTTCAGCCAACAGTAGTGATGTGAAAGTGCCAGGCAACTATGGTTCAGGAATTAGACTGGGCCATCTACAAGTCTGCGGTTCAATTCAGGCGGCACTCTGTATTAGGTGAATGTGTCTTGAGTGGTCAGAAGACTACTCAAAGCGCTTTCACACTACAAGTCCATTTACCATTGTGTTTTCTCACACCGCTGTCCCTCCTCTGCTGCAGGCATTTGAAGATATCTACATCGAGAAGAGAAAAGTCGTAAAGGTGGTGCTGGAGTACGCCGACAAAGTCTTCTCCTACATCTTTGTGCTGGAGATGTTCCTCAAGTGGATTGCATACGGCTTTAAGAAATATTTCACTAACTACTGGTGCTGGCTTGATTTTCTCATCGTGGATGTAAGTAAACATTTTTGCGTATTTTTGTTGCACTACATGAAAGGATGCTGGTAATTAAAAATCATATGCTGAGAATTCAGTAACCCCTCTCATTGTAGCTGAATGTTGCTTTTCCTGTGTGTGGGATTTACAGCTCGGTGAGTGTCACATTATTTACAGGAAAGCACTTGACAATTCATAAATGCTGAACAACAACCGGCCACCTTCACAACTGAAACCGTGCTCATCAGTTACTCCTGTTTAAAGCAACAGTGTGTAAGATTTAGGGGGATTTAGTTGCTTATACTGGTGAGGACTGCAGATTGCAACCAGCTTAAACTTCTCCTGGTTAGGATTCCTTCAGTGTTCATTGTTCAGGAGGTTTTTACCAGGGGCTTTATTATCCACAGAGGTCTCTTCTTCTCCGAAACAGAGCAGGTGATTTAAACTGGTAAAAACACTGAATAAAGCAGTTTCATATTACAAATCAGTGTTTCTTCTACACTATTTGGCACGGCACAGACAGGCCGCTTGCCCAGCACCTGCTATGTGTGCTCACCTTTTTTCTCCTATAACTGAAGATCCAGACGTTGGGGAGATTTTTATCAGGAACTGAATTATCCTCAGAGGTCTCTTCCTCTCCAAAACAAATGGACTTGTTGATTTAAACTGCACTAAGCACTAGGGCTGCCCCCGACTGATCCTAGTCGACCAATAGTCGTCATTTATGGCTATTCGTCGACTAGTCGCTGCATGTTTACGATATTAATTTATTTATTAAATTATATGTTTTGGAGCGGGGCGACACAATGGTTTGAGTTGAAGGTGTGAGAAAGAATAGTATCAGTAACATTGTTAACACTGTGCTACATTACAGAGAAATACAAAACCGTCCTAATGAACCTTCATTAATATAGGCCTATATTTTATCTACAAGTGCACGTCACACACTGAGCGAGCCGCCTGTTAATGACGCTGTCTGCAAAGCAGTAATGATTGTGCTAAGTGGCTAATGGGCATGTAGCTACTTCCATGTTTCAGATGATACGTCGTGTTTGTAGTCGACCAATGAAGATGAGTTTACATATCACCTTGGGTTCGTCCTTCACCTTCTCAAAATGATCCCACACTTTGGATTTCCTGCCCGACATGTTATTAACTAGCCTGTGGAATAACCGCAGGTACCAGACCTGGAAATTAGCCTGACTCCTGTCTGACTGCTCAGCGTGGCCACTTCTGTGTCTGTCCTTTCAAATTAAAGACACACGTGGTCCAGTCATAGGTTTGGATTTATTTTGACAAGGCGCAGCTCCTAAAAGTTTCACATTTTGTTTGTTTTTTCTGCGACTAAGCGACCAATGAAATCTTGCTGACTAATGACCTTTCTGGTCGACTAACGTTGGGTCAACTATTTGGGGTAGCCTTAAAAAGCATGAAATAAAGCAGTTTCACATATAAGAAATAAGTGTTTCCCCCTCCTCTCGTCACAGAAGGGCTGACATGAAAACACAAACAGCCTTGTAGAAACATGGTGGTACAACATGGCGATCGCCCTATGTCGAAATAAACAGCGCATTCTAAGGTGACAAGACACATCAATTTTTATTTTCAGGTGATTATACACCAAAGAAAACGTAGTTATTATTATTACTATTTCTACCAATATATCCCCTAAATCCTACACACTGGACCTTTAAAACAAACTCCACACAAGTTTTTTACAACCTAGAATTTATTAGAAACAGATGGATAAATCACACACTAAATATCTGTACAGCTCTACATTTGCTGTAATGTCAGGATTTTGCCAGATAAATTAAAAGAGAGTGCTCCAGTGGAGTCATGTTACGCTTCATGAAAACTGTTGGGTAAAATGGGTGTGGCTCTGTAGTGGTGATCCAAAGTGGCCGTGGCGTGCAGCCCGAGGCCTGACTTGACTTCCTCTGATTTCACCTGCTGTTACACAGATTGCCACAGACCGCTCTATTGTTAGGGTAAGTTGTAGTTAGCAGGTCCCAGGTGAGTATGGGCTCTGGGATTGGAAACGTTACATCTGCATCACAAATGCCTCTGTGTTTCTTCACTCGTAAGTGCTTTCTGTTGCGATATCAAAAGCCACTGTCTTGTTTCCAAATGCACGTAAATTTTTTTTACTCAGCAGTCATTCTTTGAATCAGTTACTTCAGGACCTTGGCTTTTATATCAAGAATAAATGCAGTGCCATTTACGCTCAGGTTTATCTACAGAAGATGTACTTTATACAGCGTGTTAAACCTATAAAAATGTTGCTTAACAGACATTTAGTTGATGTAGAAATGCACCAGCCGAGGTCATGTCTAAACTGTCACGTCTAATTCTTGTACTAAGTGTTATTTGTTATGTCTGTTTACAAGAAAAGACAATTCCTGTTGATAAGTGCAACTACCTACCCTTCGTTTCTCGCTATGAAAGCTACCACCTTACTTTCTTTTACAGTATTTTTGTATTCTTTCCGTCTGCACTTCTTTTGGAGCCAAAAAATTCACAAGTCCAGAGAATAAATTCTGAGTATCTTCTTTAGATATATTGGACAAACACATGTGTAAATAGACTTTTATAAAGAAATTCAGATCATTGGGACCTTATTAGTCCTAAATTGTTTTTAATGAACTTATTGGATCTATTGGATGGAAATTGGGAAACAAATTTGGCAAAGATAGACATAAATTCTTTATAAAACTCACTCTATTTGATATATATACATATTTTATATGCATATATAGCTGAGTATGCATTCATGGACACCATTTGTCCATATGTGCATACTGGTCTGTGTTTTGTCATCATCAGTCATGACATGGATTTCTTTCATTTATATCACGCCATTCTCATTCACAGCTGTCATCCATGGGTCATTCAACAGCGGAATACCATTTTGTTTTGTCCGTTTTGGATGTAGAATAGAGTGGAAGTCTAAATTTGCTAAAAGATGACACAACAAACAAAACAAATGTAAACCTCCAAAATTAAGTAATTGTGTTCCTAACTGTGGAATGTCCCAAAATACACAAAAACTCTAAAAATGGCTCTTCAAATGTTTTCTTCCTGTCTTTGATGGTCCTTTATCATGTTTTTTTCCCCTTTTAAATTATAGAATTGCAACCCAATCACCAGAAAAAATGTTGGCAATGCATACTTCTGCAAACCACTGATATGTTACATTATGCTGTGGTTAGTGTGTGGTTAGGTTTAGGCACAAAAAAACACTTTGTTGTGGTTAGGAACAGATCATGTTTTAGCTAACATACCTGGTGTAGGGGGCCCAATCCTGCCTAGGAAAGTGACGATGTCTCGGTAAAAAACAACCGCTTTCATGCCACTATCCCAGCAGGAAAAGCAACATTGCCTCTGTAAAAGACAACAAATTTTTGTGCCACTATCCCGGCAAGAAAAGCAACAATGTCTCCGTAAAAGATAACCAATGTTTGTGCCACTATCCCGGCAAGAAAAGCAACAATGTCTCCATAAAAGACAACCAATGTTTGTGCCACTATCCTGGCAGAAAAAGCGATGATGTTTTGGTAAAAACAACCATATTTTGCGCCTAAAAAGCTGCTGGAAACTCAGCAGTGGCTTCCTAAATTACAATCACTACACACCACGGTAGCTGTGGCTCAGGAGGAAGGGGCACGCCGTTCACTACTAGGAAGATCAACGGTTCAATCCCTGGCTCCTCCAGTCCACATGTCGATATATCCTTGAGCAAGATACTGAACCCCAAATTACTCCTGATTCCGTCGGTGCGTGTGTGTGTGTGTGTGTGTGTGTGTGTGTGTGTGTGTGTGTGTGTTAAAAACTGAGTAGCAGGTGGCGCCTTGTATGGTAGCCTTGGCCACCAGTGTGTGAATGTGACTCGTAGCGTAAAAACTGGAGGTCCATTTATCATTTTGTTGGTCATTAGGGGCCGGGCAGCCTAAGCTGCCAGGACCCTATTGTTATCCTGCATGTTCTTCTTCTTCTTTCTTCTTCTTCTGAGGAAATCCTACTTCCCATGCGCGAAAAATCACCAAACTTTGCACAAAGGTCCAGTCCCATGCCAGATTGCCTCAGCTGCAAAAACAGGCCAATAGTCCTGATGGTGGCGCTACAGCAAGCCTCTAAAGTTCAAAATTTTGAAAATTCACAACAAATCAACCATGTGCTACAGATTTGCAACTTTCACCAAAATGTAGCCCCAATACTGAAGAAACTTTTATACATTTAAACCTATTGCAAATTATGAAGTCCATCACTCTTTTTCAAAAACTGTAAAACCTATTAAACCTATCTCCTCCCACAATTTTTGCTCAATTGAAACCAAACTTGCTACAGAGCATCTTCAGACCGTCCTACACAACGATCGACACAGATTTTTGATTTATCGAACATTGAGCCTACAGTGCATCACAAGGTTTGACTGTAAATGGTATTGTAAACATATACTTGCAAATTCTTGCTAAATACATTTTCAATGTTCATTAAAAAAATGACAAAATTTTGGAGTCATGGTAGATGATGTTTGGAAAATATCAGAATTTTATCTCAGAAACTGAATTTTTTTACAGCATTTTGAATTTCGCTCTCATGCGAACAATTGCAGTCAATGCAAAAATGGCATTTTAAACATCAGTTTTTCACTTATGGGGCCAATAAATCATTGTTAAAAACAAATTACCAACATCTCCATGCTGTCTAGATGCAATTTGTGTATTTTCAGATTTTTGTCTTAATAACTGAATTTTTGACAGCTGTTTGAAATCTGCCTTTACACACTAACAGCTGCTGTCTTGCACACAGGTGACTGGCTTAGTCAATTTGTGAAGCTACATGTGACATTTCTGTTTGCCAATTAGCTCAGTGAACTAGAGGATGGTTCTTGGTGTTGAAGATTGTGAGTTCAAGCCTCCGCTCGTGCAACATTTCCATATGAGAAATCTACCCAATCTTTTCATAAAGGTCCAGTCCCATACCAGATGTCCTCAACTGGAAACACAAGACAATAGTCCTGATGGTGGCGCTACAGCAAGCCTCTAAACTTCAAAACTTTGAGTTCAAGCCTCAGCTAAGGCAGAACGGACATTCTAATGTGAAAGTCCTATGTTCAGGTATCATGCTATGTGGATTAGAGACTACTAAGATTAAAATAATTATGATCCAGGCAGTTTAGTGGAGAGACAAATACTCATTATCAACACTTTTCCCTGTTATCCCTTGTCTCTTTTCCCTGTTTATTTGGCTTAGCTATCAGTCAATATGCAGAGTCTATCCAATAGCTACTTTTACATTTTAAAAAATGTTTTCATCTTTGTCACCATGGATAATGTTTAGCTTTAAGCTAGATCAGGCCAGTTTGTTCATAATTGCTAGCAGTTAATGTTATTCTTACTTTCTTGTTCTTGAGTTTTTTCTTTCCTTTGTATATTATGAGTCTGATCACTTCAGCCACTCATCCACAATTTGAAGGGCATGCCATAATTATATGATGTAACTTCTATGTTGTGACATGCTTTGTGTTAGTGTGTGTGTTGCTCAGAATTGCCTAATTTTGCCTAAAATTGCCTGGCCCCGACCATTGCTGCGCAGCAGCTATAATTAATATTAAGCGTCTTGCCTACTGTAGGTGACTCACCCTCCAGGTGACAAAGAAATGTTTATGTGATTCGTATGAAACGTCCAAATGTAACATATTCATGGTTTGCAGAAACGTACAATGCCAACATTTTCCTCAGGTGACTGGGCTGAGAATTGTTAAAAAAAAATATATGAAGTTTTTCGGCTAATGTGTTGATAAGACTAAGTATATGATTTTGCTTTAATTCAAAATATTATGTTCTTCCTCTATTATTAAAAAAGATACTGCTACTTTCCCTCCAGGTTTAAAGCTTTAAACATCAACAAGAATTGACGAATGTATTTGAATCCATTTTCTGATTCTCACAGTACACACGTCTCTCTGTTCTCCATGTAGGTGTCCTTGATAAGCCTGGTGGCTAATTCACTGGGATACTCCGACTTTGCTGCAATCAAGTCCCTGAGGACTCTGCGGGCTTTAAGACCTCTCAGAGCTCTGTCCAGATTTGAGGGCATGCGGGTGAGAAATGCGTTTTCTCAACTATACTGATGTCACATTTGCTTTTTGCAATATAGTTTCTTATGAATATTAACTTGCTGATAAATCTCAGGATTATTACCTCCACCATGGGGGGCCTGTTGTCACCATAGTTTGCTTATTACTCTGTAAGTGGACAAAATCCAAGATTATAAAGATTGCATTAGATATTGTTCAAACTTTACGTACGTGCTATTTGAGACAACAACAAAAAAACACAATTATTTGTGTAAAATATTTGGGCTGAATTTTGAGAACTGCATATTGTTTTGCTCCTGGAAATGTTATTTTTGCCCTTTGAAAAACATCTTACTCTGGAAACACATCAAGCAGTGGTGAAATAATTTCTGTTTCTGCATGTTCACGTGTTTCAGGAGGAAAAAATTCTATATATCATAGGTCAACATGTCACAGGAGTCACAGGGCTGTCTGTTTACTGATTGGCTTCGGGTATTCTCTGGTTGCAATTTGCTGCTAAAAGTTCAAATATCCCCAACTTTTAGTTTGGCCGCACTTTGACGCAGAATCAAACAGCCGCGCTTGAACCTTGTACCTAATATGATGTGCAGACACAGGGTGTTCAGGAGTCAAAGAGCTTGAGGAAAGAAGCTGTTACAGAACATTGTGGACCTTGTCTTGATGCTGCAAAACCCTCTACCTGATGGCAAGAGGGCAAACAGACTGTGGGAGGGGTGGGAGGAGTCCTTCACAACGGAGGAGGCTCTGTATGTGCAGCATCTCTGAAAAATGTCCTAAATGGAAGGGAGGGAGACTCATTCTTAGGATCAGGAAAATTTGTCTAAAAAGGGGTCTATATGTGGGCATTTTGTGTTTAAAGTTAAAAGGACCTTTCATGCTGTCTTGCTGATGTTAAAATTGAGCAAGATATGAAGCTTATTATGTTAGCTTATCAGTCATGGAAAATATGAAATCTGTTTGGCTTTTTAATCATTTGGATCTGTTGTGCACCATTTTGTCTGTACCCCGACCAAATTTCATGGCTCTAGGAGTTATATTTCGGAAGATATTGAACCCTAAAAATGACAACATTCCCAGGGGCCAAAAACCATGCAATTCTTAAATTTCAGTCAAAATATCGTACAGAACTTATTCAACCCAATTGCCAGAGGAAATGTTGACATTGTACATTTTTTCAAGTCACAGATATGTTACATTTCAAGTTTTGGTTAACGAGTGGTTATGTTTAAGCACAAAAACCACCTGGTTATGGTTAGGAAAGATGTTTTGGCTTAGAATACCCAGTTCTGGGCTGTATGCTCTGGACTGAAATTGCGTATTTATAAGGTTTGAATGACATCTAAAACACAAACAAAAACCTTCAACTGTCTGTCATTACGTGTCTCTGTCACCTGTTGTTCATCAGGTGGTCGTGAACGCACTCATCGGAGCCATCCCCTCCATTATGAATGTGCTGCTGGTGTGTCTCATCTTCTGGCTCATCTTCAGCATCATGGGGGTCAACCTGTTCGCTGGCAAGTTCGGGAAGTGCGTGAACAGAACAGGCTTCATCCACAGTGTCTCTCTAGTAAACAACAGGACAGAGTGCCTCATGATGAACGACACCCAGTTCTACTGGACAAAGGTGAAGGTCAACTTCGACAACGTGGGACTTGGCTACCTTTCCCTTCTGCAAGTGGTGAGGTTTTTTTCTGCTCTCAGATCCTTAAAACACACTTTTATTTTAGGAATTATGTTGAAGAATAAAAGGAACACTTCATCCACAAAATTACCATTTATATATCAACTACTCACCCCGTGTTACATGGAATTTGGGAAGAAAGAAAATATTGTTTTACTCGCATGCCTCCACAGTGAACATAGAATCCAAAAACCAAAAGTCAGACTCAATTGACAAAAATAGTCATTTTACTTTGCCGAACACTGGAACTTCTGGCCTACCATTGCCTCGATCAGTTAAGCCCCTTTCCCACTGTACAAAGTAAACCTCTAACGCCCACTTACATCTGGCTTTTGTAT
The DNA here is from genome assembly GCF_011397635.1 of Epinephelus fuscoguttatus. Classification (NCBI taxonomy): domain Eukaryota; kingdom Metazoa; phylum Chordata; class Actinopteri; order Perciformes; family Serranidae; genus Epinephelus; species Epinephelus fuscoguttatus. The sequence continues at coordinate 21,994,406 of NC_064766.1, forward strand.
TTAATGGGAAAGGTTACAGTCGGAATCACTCCTGGGACAAATGACTCTGCAGCACTCACAGCTTTTTATCGGCTCTAGCTCCGATCGGCCATGATGGAAATAAAACTCCCAGGTAGATGTGCTGATTTTAGCCCCTTCACCAGTGCAGTGCAATGACTGGCCACCACAAAATACCGTCTGTCTCCAACCAAGCAGCACTCGAACATCATTCTAAATTTAGTCTGCACTGCGTTTGAAAGACTTCGTTTTTTGAAAGTAACCACTGTAACATTCTCACTGGCCTCCATGCTGCTTTACTGTTTTCTGGCCTGCCCCTTCATGTCGAACATGACACACCAGTAAAAAAACAGAAGGGCATTCTCATCTGCTGCAGAGCTGTGTACATGGCTCTAATCTACTGCCAATGGGAAAGAAGTCTGTAGCCTATTTTTTGCAGATGCCTTTAGAAAATGTGCATACACGCACTAATTTTGGTGGAAAAGGGGCATCATCCAGTCCGCAAGGGGCCTCAAGCAGAGTTTATGAAGCCTTCTAGAGAATCTGCCTGAGGTGCAGACCCCAGCAGACTTCACCACAGTAACCCACAATTCATTGCAATACGACCGTGACGTTGTGGGGTTTTTTTATGTGCTGAAAAATTGGCCAAAAAACAACAAAAGAAGGTCTTCTAATGTCAGTAATGCTCAATTTAGTGAGTTATAGTCCTGTTCCTACTTAGAAACATTTCTGTTTTTGAATGTGTGTAGCCTGTATGTTATATAGAGATGTATTAATACATTTTTGTTTAGTCACAAAAAAGGTTATACATGTGATTTATATCTTGTTATCTCTAGGTAAAGATGAGTAGGCACTGTTCATCAACTTATATATGACATTAATATGACGGCAGTGATAGCTGAACGCTTCCACGGCAACGAGTAAAACAGTCGAGGACTGTCTATCAGCTGCTTGCAGTCTCTGCCTTCGCAGACTTTATGTGATGACAGTAAATACATCACACTACGTACAACTGAAGTCCGGGAGGGCTCAGTCCGCAAGTCCAGAGGGTGGACATTTGGATTCAGCCAAAGCAACAGCATCAAGTGCTCAGGGTTGTGTTTGCCATGACAATAGACAAGTTTCACTATCAGTTCAGTTCCCCGTCTGAGTGGGTTGTCCGTTTGGGAAGTACAGAGCAAACGACTGGATAAATGAGACTTGGACTATACTGTACGAGTTGTGTGAGATTTGATAATTGGATGGTTTGATATAGTTTTTCTGCTGTTGAATGTGGACCCTATGGCTTCAATTAATATAAAAATGTTCTGCGTTTTTGGATTCTTCGTTCACCATGGAGGTATGCAAGAAAAAACACTATTTTCTTCACAAATTCAATATAATACAGGGTGAGTAATTGATATACAAATGAACATTTTGTGGGGTGAAGTATTCCTTTAATGTGACCATAATATAAGTTGAGGCCATTTTTGCAATGTTTCTAGTATTCAGTAGATAAAGTCCATGATTCACAATGCAATTCAGTGCCTGCGCAGTAATGTTGTGTGATATGTTGTTGTATTTCAGGCGACATTTAAAGGATGGATGGAAATAATGCATGCAGCTGTTGACTCAAGAGGAGTGAGTATGTTTATCTATTTCCAGGCCCAACATCATAAACATGTTACAGTAACCAGCTGATCTATAAAACTGTTTGGTTTCAGGTGGAGGAACAACCCATCCGAGAAATCAACCTCTACATGTACCTCTACTTTGTCGTCTTCATCATATTCGGCTCCTTCTTCACCCTCAACCTCTTCATTGGCGTCATTATTGACAATTTCAATCAGCAGAAAAGAAAGATGAGTATTGAAAATACTGACTTCAGGCATGAAACATTTGGTAAAACCAGGAGGGTGGGCTGAAAAGTGCATAGGCGGACCATGAAACAATGGTCGAATTTGACCAAATGTGATTTATTTTTCAACACGGTCTCCCCTGTGGTCTGCATTCTTCCATTGGTGTTGCAATGCTGGGATCCCCTTGGTATAGAAGCTCTCATCCAAGTCCTCAACAGCAGATATGACCTCATCTTCAGTCCGATAGTGCTTCCCAGCCAAGTGTTACTTCATGTTGGGGAACTAGAAAATAGTCAGAATGGTGCCAAATCAGGAAAATATGGGGGGCGATCAACCAGTTCAAAGCCACAGTCATGCACAGCAGCCGTTGCACCCACAGACATGTGTGCTGGAGCATTTTCCTGATGAAACAAGACCCCCTTTGTCAGTTTCCTGGCCGTTTTGTCTTGATTGCCTTTCGCAGCTGCCTCAGCAAGTCGGTGTGGTACTGTCCGTTATTGTTTGGCCCTTCTGGAGGTAGTCAATAAACACCATGGGCTCTAGTTTCCCGGCGCAGCGCAGGTGGCACAGGGTGGCGAACCCTGCACAGAGCTAGTTTCGAGCAGCGCAACCCGAGGCGCGCTTAGTTTGGTAGTTTGGCAGACTGAGGTGCACTGAGATGGGTGTGGCAGCACAGCAGGGGGAGGTGTCGACAGATCCAGCTTGGTGCAGTGACAGTTTCGTGCCAAAAGGCTTCACCAAAGGTGTGCTAAAAGCTCGCCATCTGAAACCAGGTCAGCACAGGGGGAGCGTAGCCAATGTAAGCCGAAGTTTGGCTGACCGGCGGACAGTGCGCACACATCACCAAAACCTCACAGGCAGGTTTCCAGAATATCAGGCACATTAACAATGCTATAAATACCCACAAAACACTATTCAATGCAACTATCTGCAATCAGCACATAAATGTATCTCTATATCGACTGTCCCATCACATCTGATGTCAGATCAAAGGGGATTGGCACCGTTTGGCATGCGCAATGGAAGCCGAACCTGATTTGATTAACACAGTTGCAAACTGAGTTTACATCCCTCTCAGCCAACCACAAACAGCCACAGCATCAGATAGGGAGTATATATTCAGCATCTGTCATCTTAGAAAAGTCAAAAGAAAAGAAACAGAGTGAGACTGCGAGAGAGAAAGAGAGAGTGCGCGCACACGAGAGAAACGCAACATTGATTTACGATTGTGGTGACCTCCTCCCAGGCTACCTTTGCATCATCAGCCCGTGGAGGTCTGTTCGCAGTTCCGTATATTCGGACACTGCGAGCTTGGACCTCCCGGACCAAAACATAAGTTTCCTCCTGGGAGAAGTTTGGCCGTCTGACGCTGCTGCTCTCTTCTGCCATGGCGAATTGAGTAAACTCTCATTACGCTCATTAAGGGCGAGAAGAGGGGCTCATTTGATTGGTGTGATGTGTGTAAAACCCACTCCACGCCTTCTCTCCTCCCTCTTTCCGACTTGTGCCAGTAGGAGGGATGGAGGTGGGAAAGAGGAGTGGCTGCGCCAGGCGCACAGTGTGCTAAACTTACAAAATCCACCTGGCCACACCCAGTTGGCGAAGCGCAGGTGCGCTGCGCCCCTGCCGCCCGGTTTGCGAAACTAGAGCCCAATGCCCTTTGCATCCCAGAGAATTCAAGCCATCACCTTCTCTGCCGATGACACCAACTTGGCCTTCTTTGGAGGGGGTGAAGAGGGTGTTTCCACTGCATGGATTCCCTTTTGTCTCTGGCTCAAAGTAGTGGACTGGGTTGGGAAATTTGGGCTGCAACATGACCAGCCTGGTGTGCTTTTGATCAGGGGTCAAAAGCTGTGGCACCTACTAAGCGGAAACCTTCGGCATGCCAAGTTTGTTGTGCAGAATGTTCTCTACTCTCATCACCATGTGGTGAACACGATCAGTGTTTTCTTGGTCGGTGGCTGTGGCAAGACGTCCAGACCTTGGGTCATCTTCAAGGCTCTCCCTACCCCTCTTGAATTCAGCTGCCCACTTTTGCACTGTTGAGAAAGGTGGAGCATCATCCCCTTATGTAGCAACCATGTCAGCATGAATGTCCTTGGGGGCTAACCCCAGGGTGCCAAATTTTGTCCATATTCATGAAATGTCTCCAGTGCTAATTTTCAAAGTCTTAAATTAGCTGTCAAATGTAGGTTTACCTTGAAGGAAACAATGCAGTTCATATCAGTAAAGGTTGAATTTAATGCATGCCAAGTTTCGTTGCTCTGACAATACTCCTTTTTAGTCAGCCTATCAAATCCTATGCAAATCCTATCTGACCCAGTTTAGACGGAAATAGATTGTGCCCTCTGTTGATCACCAACATTTCATTAAAAATAATGTAAGGTGTTTTTGTATATACTTAGGTGGACAGGATATCTTCATGACTGAGGAACAGAAGAAGTACTACAACGCTATGAAGAAATTAGGATCTAAAAAGCCACAAAAGCCAATACCAAGGCCTGCGGTAAAATAACACTCAAATATAACAAATTTTTAGACATTGCTAGAGTTATGTCCTGCATATTGTCCTGCCTGTTAACATTGGTGTTAATATTGTACTAATAACAGCCGTTTGTGTTTCCCAATCCTAGAATATTATCCAGGCCTTCTTCTTCGATCTTGTGTCCAGGCAAGCCTTTGACATCATGATCATGATGCTCATCATCGTCAACATGGTGACAATGATGGTGGAAACCGACGAGCAGTCGGAGCGCATGGAGTCCATCCTCAACAAGATCAACCTGGTCTTCATCGTCATCTTCACCACTGAATGCCTGATCAAGATCTTTGCCCTCCGTTGCTATTTCTTCACCGTAGCGTGGAACATCTTTGACTTTGTGGTGATAATTCTCTCTATTGTGGGTAAGTGAGATACAACATTAACTAGTGCCTCTGCAACAGTGTGATCGGGACCTGATAACATTGCAACATGCATTGCAACTTTTTAGAAAAGCTGCAGTGAAATCAGGCATTTCAGGCTGCAACAATCACAAAAATACCCCAAGATATCCTGGAGGGACTGCTCAGTATAACGTGACGATGTGATGTTACATATGAACAAAACTTAAAGTATCTCAGTGTTAACTTTTGGTTTCACACGGGACACAACTTCAGTCTTCTGGGTAAAAATTCTGTGTTTGTTTGACCCATCCATCACCCTGACCTTCCTCCCTATGTGGACTTTGTTGCTCTTCATAGTACGTCACCTGACTTCCTCCTTTGCTCCCGTCATATGACGGTTAACAGCCTGTAGCCTGTGGGTGATCGCAGCCTCCTGGTGCTTGATTATGTGGTTTATATATGAATTATAATGAATTACTTTTCAGAGGTATAAACAGTAAGTGAGACCAGCCTGATTTTAGTGTGACTTTGTGCAAAGAGATGAGCCTCCTCTTATCTTGTCTTTGTCTCTTATTCCAGGGATTGTTCTTGCAGACATCATTGAGAAGTACTTTGTATCTCCGACCCTGTTTCGAGTCATCAGACTGGCGAGGATAGGACGTGTACTTCGACTTATACGTGCAGCCAAAGGAATTAGGACTCTACTGTTTGCCTTAATGATGTCCATGCCAGCACTGTTCAACATTGGCCTCCTGCTTTTCCTCGTCATGTTCATCTATGCAATCTTCGGTATGGCGAACTTTGCCTATGTGAAAAAACAAGACGGGATTGACGACATGTTTAACTTTGAGACCTTTGGGAATAGTATGATCTGCCTTTTTCAGATCAGCACCTCGGCAGGCTGGGACAACCTGCTGAGTCCCATCATGGCCAGCCCCCCAGAGGAGTGCGACATTAACTTTGTCAATACTGGCACCAACACCCGGGGAAACTGCGGCAGCCCATCAGTGGGCATCGCTTTCTTTGTCAGTTACATCATCATCTCTTTCCTCATTGTGGTAAATATGTATATAGCTATCATTCTGGAGAACTTCAGCGTTGCCACAGAAGAGAGCACAGAGCCGCTGAGCGAGGACGACTTTGAGATGTTTTACGAGGTTTGGGAGAAGTTTGATTCGGAGGCCACGCAGTTCATTGAGTTTTCCATGCTGTCGATCTTCGCTGACACTTTGTCTGAGCCGCTGCGTATAGCCAGGCCCAACAAGATCAAGCTGATCTCCATGGACCTTCCCATGGTCAGCGGGGATCGGATCCACTGCCTGGACATCCTGTTTGCCTTCACAAAGCGTGTCCTGGGAGAGTCGGGTGAGATGGACGCCCTCAAGCAGCAAATGGAGGAGAAGTTCATGATGACCAACCCCTCCAAGGTTTCCCACGAACCCATCACTTCCACGCTGCGCCGCAAACTGGAGGAGGTGTCCGCAATCATCATCCAGAGGTGTTACAGGAGGCATCTGGTGCGTCGGCAGATGAAGCAGGCGTCCTACCTCTACAGACAGATAAACTACGAGACTGTAGTGGATGTGGAGAACGCTCCAGAGACGGAGGGGCTGATCGCCTCCATGATGCAGCACTACGGACTCATCGGGGAGGAGATTGCACAGACAACAGAGGACGCTCTACTGTCCTCGCCACCATCTTATGACAGCGTGACCAGAGCAGCCAGTGAGCTCTCTGAGGTCGTCAGATCATTATCCAGAGACTCTGAACTCGGGGAGTCTGGTGAAAACTATGAGGAAACTTTCCTTTGAGACTCGATTGTGTGGAGAGTGTTTGTGTGGTTTTTGACTGTTTTGTTTACAGCAGAGAATTTAGCTAAAAATAACTCACGGTCAAAGAGATGAACCTTTTTTATATATCAGTAAATGCCGAGGAAATATGCAATATTTTTAAGTAACTCAGCCTCTGTTTAAATTAAACAACCCAGAAGTCAATTTTGTTACACAGTTTAGACCTCTGTAAGAGGAAGTTTAACTCGTCCCCACACCTTTTTAAAAATTAACATTTGGCAGATAGTTTATAAATCAAGATAGAAGAGAAATTGCTTAGTTTTATGTATATTAAATATAAATAACACAACACATGAGTATGTTTGACATACAGACAGAGAATTGTATGAAAAGTTCCAAAAAATAACAAGAAAACTCATCTGATGCAACAATCACAGGAAATAATCTGCCAAAATTCATCCACACTGCTCATTTTAAACAAACTTCCTGCAATTACTCCATTCTCTGTTTGGGTTAGTTGTAAAGTTTATCAGTTCCTCTGTACTGTTTTTGCTATGCATTGAATACAATATGAAATATCCATAAAATATGAGTCACTTTACTCGATGATAGAAAAGGGATCCCTTAAGGAAAAACATTTGGAACCACTGCACTAAATGAACCGGTTATCACGAGAAAACAAGCTCGTTATATTGAGATAGGGCTGGGCGATATGGACAAAAATTCATATCTCGGTATTCACAGGCTAACAAGGGGGATACACAACAAACATCTCAGTATTTTCTATGAAATGAGCTACATGTTCAGCTGCAAGTCAAGCCACATTTAAGATGTCACACACACTTTTATGAAAACAGACTGTGATTAAAATAAAATGCAAAGACAGCGATTTTTTCCCTGTTTGAAAATATACAGCTGCACAACATGTCAATGAAATATGATGTAAAATAGATAGCAGGGTTTTACATTAACTTTTTGCACACACCACTGGAGCTCCAGAGGTTAAAAGGTTTGCAGCACAGGACACAAAACATAGAGTATAAAAGAATCAATTAGGTTTGAAACAATTAAAAGTCTTTGTGGGGGAGTAAAAAAGTCATTTTCCATCTGTTGGCCTTTCACATGAATCTATTGCTGGAAAATTATTGTCTCAGTCTCAGAATGTCAGAATGTCTCAGTGTCACACATTAGACCACAACTACCAAGAAGAACAGCAATGCGCTATGATACACCTCACACACAAACTAGCAAACACGCTCGCCTGACACGATCAAGCAGCTCTGTCTCCCACACATGCAGCGCAGCGCTGTACTGCACATGTGCTACTGCGGCCATTTCATCCATCTCACAGACTGATTTAGCGCAGCACGTGCAACATACAGACCAATGAACAGACAGATTAAACAGAGGAGCAGCTCTGTGTCTCTCCGAGTGCTGCTAGAGAACTTGTGAGTGATATTGATATATTGTACACAACCGTTATAACGCCCAGCCCTATACTGAGATAGCCAAATACGTAATTCGTTATCTCAAAATAATGGCTTTAATAGAAATTATTGCAACACGCCGTTCTTGGCCTCCGTACTAATGAAGTAAAGAACCCAACAAGTAAAGTAACGAAAAATAAACATGAGCAATATTAATTCCAGAAAACAAATTTTAGAGTTTGTCAGGACAGATTCAAGCAGCTGTGACTACTAACCTGTGTTTGTGATCAAAACACTATGTTTGAAAAACTATATTTATAGCTCCTTTTCCACTGCATGAAAAACCCACTTACATCTGGCTTTTGCATGTAATAGGAAATGTTATAATCACCATTCACACCAGGGTCAAATGACTCTGCCGTAGTCAAGGTTATTTATCAGCTCTCAACGGCGCTGATGGAAACACAACACTTGGGTGAACGGGCTAATTTTAGCCACCACAAATTACTATCTGTCTCCACCCAAGCCGCGCTCAAACATCAATCCAAATTCGTCTGCACTAAGTTTGAAAGAGAGACTGAATTAGTAAGAGATATATGAAAAGTGACCACTGAAAAGTTTTCATTGGCCTCCATGCCACTTTCTACTGTTTACTAACCTGTTTTCCGGCCTGTCCGTGACATCGAACATGGTGCACCAAAAAATAACCACACACACAGAAAGGCTTTGTCTGCCGCAGAGCTGCGTACACAGCTCTGGTCTTCTGGCAATGGTAAAGGAGTTTTCAGACACCTTTCTCAAATATTTAAACCTTTGAACCCTGGGCTTATTGATGAGGTTTCTTTCAAAACTATGGGGAAAAAAGGCAATGAGCAACTTGGTAATAAATGTCTCACAAATTGCAAAAAATAATAGATTTAATTAATTTAAAAAAGAAAAAATAATAACCAGTGTAAAAAAAAAAAGAAAAAAGCTAGGGCAAAACTATATTTGTAATTATTATTATGACATATTTAAAATTATTAAGCACTCTTTCCAGGTCATTTCCTTGTTTTTTGTTTTTAACTTTCTTTCTTTCTTTTTTTTTAACTAATTTTCTTGTTTTGAATTTTCTCTTTTTAATAATCTCTTGCAATTTTGGGGGGGTCACTTCTTCTTTCATTGCTCATTGCCTTCTTCCCATGTTTTTGAAAGAAATCAAGACAATTTGCTCAGGTTTCAAAGGGTTGTTTTGGTGCAAAAAGGTAAATCATGTGAGAAAAATGAAGCTTTTTCCTCAAGTTCATTCATGACTGTAGCTGCAGTGAAGCTCTTATCCAGGTGTTACTAACATGATTTTAACCAAAGCTAACATTTGCTCATAACATTTTAAATATTTACATTTTAAATTTGAAGGAAAAACATATAACTAATTTTATTAATTTATAGTAATTTCTAATGTTTGGGATTTCTTTATTTATGAGTGGTCAGTTAAATAATTCCTCTCATATGCATTTTGACTAAATGGAGGTGCTTCATACTGTGTGTGATGACAGAGATATATCAGCTGGTTAACAAAGCTTCAGGTGTATTCAGTTCATGACACATATACATTAAGAAAAGCACAATGTCTTGTTACCTTATTATGCAGTGTATACTAACATGACCAAATATACTGAAATGGTTCTGATGAGGAAAAACTATATCTAATTCATTTGTCAAACAGCACATCATTAGTTTAACTTGTATCGATAACAAAGACGAGCTGTGTGTCCTACTAATCCCTGAATTATGTGCCTGATTTTGACTGTCGTCCGCACACTCTCTCTGAATCTCTTTAGGCCGTTTAATTTGACCTGATGGATGTGGATCGTTGGAGCGTGAATGCACTGAAAGCTCATTTTGTAATTAACTGTGTAAAGTACTCTGAGGCTGTGTAATGTATGTAAAGCTAATTTTTACCTATTTTTTGTAATGTATTTATATTGAAAGACCGTTTCAGTGACTCTCATGACGGCCATAAGAAGAGATGATCAAATTATATAAATATACTGTGTTCATTTTTATATAAAAGACTTTCCTTGAGAACCTGACTGTCTGTATTGCATTTAGGTCGATCATTTCATGGATTGTTTTATTAAATGGTAATAAAACTCTTTTCCATATTAAAAACTTAGCAAAGCTTTTCAATTAGGGCAGGGTGATATGGAGAGAATCAAATATCTTCTTTTTTTTATCACATACCTTGATGTTGTTATTGTGATAGTATTGTGGGGTTAACCCTTGGTGCTTCTGACAAAATATTAATACAAAGGGAATTTTGATAAATAATTATCAGTACTGTGGATATAATGACTAAGGATGCTCTCACACCTGTCCTGTTTGGTTCGGTTCAATCGAACTGAGGCCATGTTTACACGAAAACGATCCACTGAAAACAGAATTGTTTCTCATTTTTGTTTTAAAAAAAGTTCCACGTTTAGATGACAATGTTTTGATAGCAATCGCCGTGCACATGGATCTGCAAAAATGACCAAAAACGCTGCAGTATACATGCCAGGTCAGTAGTTGGCGGTGTGACGCTTACGCTTCCTTCTACAGAGCGGCGATGTATAAACAAACAAAATGGCAACCGCACAAACGTTTGTCTGGACGGACAACAAGGTGGAGTTGCTACAGTAAATCTACACTATGATGGGGAAGCATTGATAAATTCAATAGGGTGAGCAGCACAAACAGAGCTCGGGAGTCCGCCATTGTTGTTGTGATGGTCGACTTCATCGCGCGTGCCTAGTGACTGGAAGCGTAACGCGCATGTGCGAAAAGTCTCCGTTTTCAGAGGAACTGCATATTGCAAGTTTATATGACAACGGAGACGGTGCCGTTTCCAAAAAATTGCACTCTGGAACATTGCATTTTCAGGCACCCAAAACGCCGCTGTTGTGTAAAGAATCAGCCAAAACGCAAAAAGTTTACAGTTTTCGGTTGAAATCGTTGTTGTATAAACGGGACCTCAAGTTCATTTGCCCCCCAAGTGTGGTTTGTTTGGGCAGGTGTGAACACAGCAATCGCACTTGGGTGCGCACGAAAACAACCAGACCGAGACCTTCTTGAAGAGGTGGTCTCAGTCCAGTTACAAATGAACTGTGGTGCGGTTTGTTTGTGGTGAGAACTACTGACTTCAGGGGAGTTGTGATGCTCAAAAAAGCGTATCCACGAATTTACAGATGTCTCTTTTGCCCAAGTCAAGGCTACAGGGCATCACACGACAATGTAGTTACACTGTTTGGCTTCTATGAAAATTGGCTTCAAAGCCTAGCGCACTTCCGGCAGTATTTGACGAGTTGGGACAAGAATGTGTTGAAATAATAGAACAGCTGGAACAGTCTGGTCAGTTCAGAAAATGACATAATACAACCTTTAAAACCAGGAAAAGACCACAAATATGATATCCAAAATCAATATAATAGCAGTTGCCCAGCTCTACTTTATAATCATTAACACATTGCCATTATCTTATTTTAACCATTAACAGTTACGGATATGTGAATGTATTTTATTGTACTGAAAAACAAAAGCTAAATTCAAATCTGTGCAGCATCCCTCCATTTTCACATGAGGAACCAGTTAGCTGATTTGACCTCATTACAAGGCAGGCGCTGTTAAATCTCTCTCTCTCTCTCTCTCTCTCTCTCTCTGAGTCCATGTGTATAAAAAAAAAAACAGGACAGATGTGCACAAACCTCTGCATCTCCATGGCTGTCTGTCCCTATGAGTGTATTGCCCTTTAAATCTGTGCTGATTCATATGTTGGAGAGTAGAGGATCATACACAAAGAAGTATCTCACAGTAATTCTGCTACGTGATTAACCACCAAAAAATTCTACTGATAATAAATAGTGCACAGCCGTAAAAAAAAATCAGAAAAACCAAACACGTTTTTTAGCTTTTTGGCCTGTGTGTGTTTCCTGTCTCTAGGATTGCCTTCGTCAAGACATCAGTGAATTGTTTTACGAATAAAATGTTTAGATTTCAGTGCCGAATTCAAGTTAATAGTTGAGCACTCCCACATTTTCAGTTTGGAAAAAAATCATCAAGGGTGCCAATTTGGATTTAGCCCCAAAGAGATTTCCTCTCTCTGGTTGTCAGGGTGGTCAAATCCAACTCTGACCAGCTGGGATAGAGGGATAATCTGTGTGTAAAAAAAAATCACTTGTTTTAATTACACACTCACAGACACACAAATGCACGCACTCTTTCTCTCTCTCTCTGTCTCTCTCACACACACACACACACACACACACACACTCATACATACAGTACACATACATGCATTAACACAACCACCACCACAAACACACACACACACACACAAACACACTATACTTCTGCCATCCATCCTCATAATAGACAGATGCTTACTTTGAATTTAATTTGGGTTTGCGCATAAAGTGCCAGGAAAAATGTGACTTGACTGAATGTGACTTGGTAATTGATCTGATTTTTAAGCGTTTGGACATGTGGCGGAGATTAAAGCTTCATCAGAGAGAGCAAACATTTTTAAAAAGATTAAAAAGGCACTATGTCTAATTACAAAATGCACCCAGCAGCACACAGTAAAACGCAGCAATGTCAACGTAACGCATCACAAATCGTCTACATATACTGTAGGCATGCTAAACTCTAATACATAAGACATTTGATGAATTGCATGTTCCGTGTGTGCCATTTATTCAAATGACATTTAGTTAAACGGAGGTCATGAGTCATCATCAGTCAGAGGTCGGAGGGAATGTAATTCATTTTTATTTTTCTACATGATGATCTTTATATCTGCCCGTCGCTGCAATGAACTTAAACATGTTAAATATGTATAAACTGCTCAGTCTGTCCTAATCATTTTATACATTATTAATATTATTATTTAAAGACTACACGTAAGAAAAATTACCTGTAAACATTAAACCAGTTTGTAATGTTTTAAGGGGACGCAGCCATTTGTGGTAGGCGAGTGGTTTGTATGGAAGCCTATTGATGCCAAAAAAAAGCACATAAAAGTAATAAAAAAGTGTGCTTATAAAATTTAGAATTAGTCAAAATCATTGCAAGTCAAACGTTTTATTTTTCTACTCTTTTAATAATTTTTATATTTACTTACTCATAATTTTGACTTAACGCCTCATTTCCACTTTGTATGTGACTGGTGTCCATAGATCTGCAACTATACGAATGATGCCTCTAGTGTCCTACGCAAGGAAGTGCATTTCTTTACAGATGGATAGAAACCTGATAGAAACTACCTTTAGCCATGGGGTGGGATCTAATTTGTCCGTTGTTCACCGCAAAGTAGTTTGAAATACGTGCTAGGATCATTTCCGGGACAGACACAGGGCCTGCTAGGTACACGGCATGTTTTGTGAAAAATTGAATTGAAAAGACGAATAACCGCCTGAAGAAGTCATCACGACAGTCTGACTGTATTATATATAACCATATTTTAACAGAACAACATAACTCAGATTCACAATGAACAGGCAACTGAACTTTAGAGAATTGTCTGTTTTTGTTTGCCTAATGTTAGCCAGTTAGCTGTTAGCTAGGCTAGGACATTGTCATACAGTCTCTCTGAAATCCACCGCATTAGGTCAATTGTTTTTATCATACTCGAGGCAGAGTCCAGATTGAAATAATATGACTGCCGCTTCATTTGTCTCCGTACACATATGTAAGTGGAAATGAGGCGTTAAGTCTGCAGCAACTGGTTTTAAGTTCAAATAGAAAGCGCAACATTAGCATTCAGTCTATTTTTTTTGGACACTTGGCAAATGTAAATCCAGTGTTCACTCTTCTGCTTTAAAGTGGAAACAGATTACTTGTAAGATTTTCCGGACTTGCGTTTCCAAGTAGTATTATTGTTAGCACCGCTGTCACAAAGACAACCGGATCGCCATCCATTTTCCTTGGAGCCAAAGATGAAAAATACGAAGACAAGACCTTGTTGTTCTTCATGGTAGCAGCCCTGTTGACCAGCTTCCCTCTGCTGTGTGCCTTCTTGTGATGGAAGTGCAATAAATTATATAGGGCATTAAATGTAAGGTTGCAACTTTTACTAAAATCCAACTTTTAACTTAGCCTTCATACCAGTTGTTGCAGCTGGTTGCATGTTATACTGTAGCTCTGTGCTGCTGGCTGGCTGATTGTGAGTGGCAGAGTAAAAATCGAGGTTAGTCTCACTAAAAGGGTGAGTCCAAAATAGAGGAAATAGCCTTTTTAAGTACAAGAGGGCCCTTCTGTCAGTCAACATGCACTGCGGGGATTTACTTGGTGTCATGGTGGCTAACGCTGCCCAGATGGTCTGATGAGGCACTATCTAATTACTTTTCCCATGGTTCCTCTTTTTCTGATGAATACTGACAGGGCCCTAGCTCTTAGAAAGCCATCACTGCCACCACCAGGGGATTCACGCACCTACAGCAGCTCCAGGTGAGACTGGTGTGTAAATCTGGAGCCAGACAAAAGGCCAACAACATGAAATACCTAACATCAAACTGGAGAGCATTTGGAGGAGATTTCAGAGGACATAAATGAGTTAACATTTAGGACAAACATCGATCCACTGCATTGTTAATGATGATAATAATAATAATGATTACACAAACATGTTTGTACCTTTGTTAATTTTACTATATAAAATTCAGCATAATTTTAATATAAAATTCTCTATGTAGTTCAGTTTGATCTCAGGTTTTACATCAGTCTCACAGATTGCAGGTCAAATGTAGATTGTAATAGCCTACATGATTATACACTGGTCACTTTACCAGGTTGGACCCCTCTTGCTTTCAGAACTGCCTTAATTCTTGGTGTCATAGATTCAATAAGGTGCTAGAAACATTCCTCAGAGATTTTAGTCCATATCGACATGATAGCATCACACAGTTGCTGCAGATGTTATCTTAGATGTTATGTTAACTTTTATTTTTTTTGGACTGTTTAGAAGACCTTTTGTTTGAATCTTGAAAATGGATGTACTGCCCATTTGAAGTGCTCTTTTTCCATTAATTGATTTTCGTTATACATTTTGCAGTGGCAGCCTGACAGGGATGGACGATCCCTAAGCACCCTGTAGCAACCTGAATTTAGCCACAGCAAGACTGCGCGCCAGGGATCTGATCCTGGACCACTATCTTGACTGCCCCATGTACCTACAGCATCAGCAAACTTTCTGTTGCTGCCGTTACACAGGTTAGGCCCATATGCAATGGAGTTGCTCACCTGGCACATATGCCAAACAGTTTTCTAGCTTCTGGGTTTACGTCCACCGAATATGCACTCGTGTTTCTATCGCTGGCTCTGCCCACGAATTCTTGCTTGGTTCATAGACTTCACATTGTGATGACATCACAGATTTTTAAATTGCTTTTCCCGGCCCCAGGAAAGTTTTACAGAAACATAGAAACATTCATAATTGACCTTGTTTGCAGTCTTGTCACTTTTACAATGGTGGTCCGTGGAGAATAAGCTTTTTGGGACGCAGGGGATTTATGCGCTACAACACAGCGAGTGGCCACTGGAGATACCTGCTTCAAGGCTAAGTGGCATTCCTGGGGGTCTTATTAGTCCCTGAACCCCACACCTGGGATCTCATTTAGAAAACAGTACGTAAGACCCATACTAAAATGTACATACCAAGAGCCAAAAATGGTGTGCGCCAAGAAATATTCTATAATTTCTCCAGTCAGGTTTCAGCTTCACCACCTGCATCTGCAATTTCCCGTTGCAAAAATGTTCGTAAGCATGGGTCAGAGTTTCTTGCAATGAGTCTGTTTTCATAGATCACAACTGTTCCCTGAGAAGTGGCGTATGCCTCTTTCAGGCCTTGTTTTGTGCGTATGTAAAGTTTAGAAATGAGCCCCCTGGAGTTTGCACTGGTTGAATTCAAGTTTCTACAGCACCTAAGGTCCGAGCTGCCGTCCACTCCCTTCCCAGAGAAGTGATGTTAGCGTTTTAGAAGAGGGAGTGAGGCGGAGGGTCAGTGGGCTAGCCATAAGATATGTTTCCATCCAAAAGTGATTCGAATCACTGGGAAATGCGCATTAAAAGAAATACAAATCCTGAGTGTTTCCATTAAATGTATGGACTTTGGTAAAAACTACGAACTTGCGCGAGTTTTCTGCAGAACCAGAAACAAAACAAGTCTCGAATTCTTCTTCTTCTATGTTTTCTGGCGGTTGGCAACCAGCTTGTAAATGCATTACCGCCTTCGCGACCCGGAGTGTGGATATCACCATGGAGAGAGCTGCACTACGTCAGACTTAATTTGAACATAACTGTTTCCATCCCCCCGTTTTGCGAATCAACATTTTTTCGAATCAACCAAAACCCGGAAAAAGCCAGCGTATTTTCGTTTGTGCGAATCAGGGGATTTTAATTCGAATTTTGGCGTTTCCATCATAATTTTCTGATGCGATACTTCTAAATGCGCATCTAAACAGGCTGATGGAATCATGGCTATGACCATAAAAGGGGGCTAATTAGCTAGCTAGCTAATTCTCATCTTATTTGTGGTCTGATAAACAATAAGTTCATCAAATACAGTACCCCATAGCATAATATCAGTGCCTCCTGTGCTGAAAAGAAATCCCAGCGCTACAGGAACCACTTGCATTTAAAATACATTCTGATATGGTGGTTTAATCTGGCTATTGTTAGCTAACATTAGCTTGCTTGCTGAGGCGGAGGAATTGCTAGCTAGCTAACATAGTAAAATACTCAAGTGATTAACGTCATTTGATTAATCTAGACTGCAGGGCTAATATGGATGGTAAATTAGCTAGCTTGCTGTTTTCAAATTAATTTATCAGCTAACGTTATTTAACAAACAAACGCCACATCCTCGCAGTGTAGCTTACTTACAGCTAGCTGGCTAACGTTTGCTTGTTTGCTCGCTAACGTTAGCCTAGCCTAGTAAAACTATCTGAGTGGATTTATCAGTTGACTAACTTGCCAACTTACTTTCCCAGCTGACATAATCCATGATACTAAGTTATATTAAAACAGTATTAATTTAGCCAACAATAAATGATTAATATAATGATGATAATGATAAATGTAACAGCGCAAAGCACCTTCTTCTAGCCGAGAGCGATGCAGCAGCAACCTGCAAGGTAACAAGTTTTGTATAAATACTTGTAAAAACTTTTTTTTTTTTTAATAAATTGTCATTGAAAACTTTAAAAATTTCTTCTTGGAATAACATCCACAAACCTTGCTAAGATAATAGAGGCTCTTTTTCTTAGTGTTTATCTTTTAAATGTCAATTATTATGTTTGTGATGGACTCAAGTACAAGTTCATGTTAGATTTATGTGCAGTCTTTTATTGTCAGGAGCAGACACATTGCAGTTGTAAGCAATGTATTGTATTGTTTGATGTGTTTCTTAAAGACCCTTTTAAAATATGTTTTAGGGTTTCAGAGAACAAATAATGTCACTGTAGAGGGTACACTATGAGGGTAACATAGTGCTTACACGAAGTTAAGTGTGAAATCTTTTTACATACCACTATCAGTACAGGCTAGTTGCATCAATACCCTTAAATTCAATTCCCTTCTGTGTGTGGCATAAGAGCAGTTGCGCCTGAAAGCCTCACCCTGCTTCTATTTTCAGGAATACAATCATAATTTGATAAAATTGGCATTTGGTAATCACATGAATTAGACAGTCTTGTTCTGCACTACACTGTGAGTTTTCAAGTGTCTCTTCAGGTGATTGAGGCATGTGTAAGTCTTTGCACACAGCTGACAAGCGTAGGGTCTCACCCCTGTATGGTTCATGTTATGTTTCTTTAATTCACTGCCACGTGAAAAACCTTTCCCACATTCAGAACAGATGTAAGGGCGCTCTCCAGTGTGAACACGCATATGAAGTGTCACTTTACTCGCCATGGTGAATCCCCGCCCACATACAGTGCACTTGTATGGCTTTTCCCCAGTATGGGTTCGTCTGTGTATCTGCAGCTCGCCGGCTGAAACAAAAGCCTTGCCGCAGTCGGAGCACAGATACGGTTTCTCTCCAGTGTGGGTCCTTATGTGTATGTTCAGGTTTCCTGATACAGAGAAACGTTTTCCACAGTACGTGCACTGAAACGGCCTCTCACCTGTGTGACTGCGCATGTGAAGGTTCAGGTCATGCTTGTTTTTGAAGGCTTTGCCACAGCGCACACAAATCTGTGTTCTCTGTTGTCTGTGGCGCAGCTCATGGGCTGTCAAACAGGCAACAGAGCTGAAGACTTTCCCACACTGCATGCACTGATTAGACAGCTCGGGAGGATGAATCTTCTGGTGGGTTCTCAGCTCACTCATAGTGGGGTATACCTCCCCACACTGTCTGCACGTGAAGACACGGTTCTTAGTGTGAGTCAGCTCATGCTTACTCAGCAGATGCATTTTCGTAAAGCTTTTTCCGCACTGAGAACAGTCAAACTTTTGGACGCTATGAACACACTGGTGTCTAAATTTGTCCTGTATTGATTCAAAGCTATTCCCACATTTGATGCAGATATAAGCTGCTTTTGTGCACTGCGTCCTCCTGTGAGTTGACAGGTCAGAGGTCCTCCTGAAGGCTTTTCCACACTGAGAGCACTTGTAAGGGTTTTCTCCCGTGTGCAGCCTCTGATGCTCCAGAAGTTCGTAGCGGTAAATGAAGCACTTTCCACACTGAGTGCATTTATGTGCAACTCTCTGCCGTGGAGGGCCCATCATAGAGCTGGACATTACAGGACTCTCAGCAGATGCAGGGGGAGCTCGGCAGGTGTCTGAAACTCCGTCATTATTCTCCTCTCCAAAGTTCACATCAGAAATGTTGTCAATACATTTCTCTACTGTTGTTTGTTCTGCATTGCTGCCATTCTGAATGTTTGTTTCCTCCTCAGACAGCCATCTTGCATCCTGTATTCCCATATCTCCTGCATCCTGAGGAGAAATCCCCTCAGATTCTCTTTGGTTTTGAAATGTTTGTGTGTTAGAATCTGCATCTTTGGCGTTGGTCTCTTGCGGTAAAGGAGGGAGAGATAATGATGAGAAGAGCCGCTGCTCTGAGGGGGAGAGCACTGTTGGAAAAGGGAAATACAAAATGTGAGACAGTGATTCATTTACACTCCACCATGTAAAGGTGATAACTTAATCCAAACCTAAAGATATCAATTTACAATGTAAAAAGAAAAAAACCCTCACATTTAACAAGCTGGAACCAGCAACTGCTGCTTAAGAAATCACTGTCTGATGATCTGACTCATCAGTTAGTTGACAGATTGTTTCAGCACTAATATGCACATAAAAATCTGGTTGGTATTCGAGGCAGACTGACTTACTGCTGGTATCCATCTTGGCCATTTTATCACTGTGGGCTTTGCTTCTGAGCAGCACTTTGAGGTCGTCTGTTTTGGATACACACTGCATGTACTCTTCCAGCACAGAGGGTGTATCGCTGATCCACACTGCAGTCTGTCAAACAAACAAAAGTATCATCTTGATGAACTGGAACCAGACAAACCAACCTCTGGAAATGCTTTGTAAACTGTGTCATTTTGTCTTTACCTGCTTAAAGTCTGGTATAAGCAGCAACTCTTCTAGTCTGGTGAAGAACTCACAAACCAGTGTCTCCAGAGCTGTATCAAAGTCAGACCCATACTCCACAGGAAACACATTCTGTGTGGTGGAAAAGATCAACCCAAAGCATGGATGTTACACATCATCTTACTGCATCACAATAAAACAAACTGCTAACGATGAGGTGAATGCAGAGACACACCTTCAGGAAGTGCTCTCTCCCTTTCGGGTCCTCCAGAAGTCTTTGAACAAGTCTGACAAAGTTGGCCTCAAGAGCTTCATTTCCTGCATGAGCCTGTCAAGTAAAACATATACACCCAAAATAAGCACAACGTTTCTCAAACAGACATTTAATGTCCAGGATTGAAGAAGTCACACACCTGTTTGGAGCTGGATGGCAGGAGGCTGTTCAAGCACGATTTTACACCTCTGAGATCCTCTGACTGTTCAGAGCTTAACATCTGTAACGTCATCTGGAAAAGCCATTTAGACATGATACAAATATTAATTTCTAAAGCTCAAGTCTGCTGATAATTAAGCAGCATACTGATACAGAGTCCATCTGTACCTCTCACCTTTGCTCTTAAGCCCAGAGTGAGCAGTCTCATCTGTCTGTCTGTCAAGATGTCAGGGATGGCTTCAGTTATCAAAGACACAAACTCCTCCACTTTCCCATAATGCACAATGTTCCTCAGACGAACCACCTTCCACATCACAGCCGACATCATCCGCAGAGGTGGAACCAGGAGCCTCAGTGAGGACAGAGGCAGCGGACCCTCTGTAAGGAGGAGCAGAATACTGCACTTAAAATATATGTTCACAGCATCTTTACTATAATTTACAGTCTCAACTGTATTTGCAGAGACAACAATTGATGAACACACAGTTCATACAATCACACTTCAGACACACCAACAAAGCGGTCTGTTCATCTTTTTGCACACATATAACATTCTCTATGATCAAGCAGTGATCATATAAACCACACAAGGTGTAACAACAATAGAAAACAATGTGTGTAGCATTAGTTTTTATTGATCATGGATATTGAGTACAGAATATGGAAGTTTTCTGAGCCTGTTGATGTGTTTCTTGACCTTTAAAAAAGAAAAAGACTTTAAACTCAGTGGAACTTTTACTAAGTTAGTAAAATTTAAAGAAGAAATGAAGCTAACTAAATATATCACTTAAGGTGCCAAAAAATAGTATATTTATATTCCACATTATGCATTTGCATTTATAACATTCATGTTTACATTTAGCTTATTCATTTGTATATACTTTCTACTATAAATTTACATTTGATTTATGTCATTATCCCTATATTTTAACTTGCAATATTTTGTCTTAGATTTTAATTTTTTTTATTATTTATTTATTTTTTTCTTCTCTCATTCTCTTATTTTGGGCATATCTAATAAGAATTGTTGAAGGGAGCCTGAGACCCAAGATTTTCACTGACAACTACTTCTGTACTTTTTGTGCATACCATGATACTTTGTTGTAATATGTGTTAGAGCAAGACATGCGCAACAAAAACTGCCCCTCAACAAAGCAGAAAAGTTAATTCTTCTGTTCTTTTTATGCCCCAAATTAAATGTATATAGTAGTGATAGAATGTAACTAAGTACCTTTCCTCAGTACTTAAGTACAAATTTGAAGTACTTCTACTCAACTTGAGTATTTTAAGGTCTTTACTACATTTTGGAATCCAACATAGTATTTTTTTACTCCACTACATTTATTTGACAACATAAGTTACCATTTACTTTGCAGATCAGGATAATTAATACAAGTATATTCAACAAATATGAACACATTAATGTATATGGAAAACTTAGCTGTTCCAGCTACCAGCTATGAGTACTTTTTAGTTTTTGCTATTTGAGTATATTTTGATGCTGATATTTTTTCACTTTTACTTGAGTAAGATTTTGAATGCATAACTTTTGCTTATAGCAGAGTATTCCTGTGCTGTTGTACTGCCACTGTAACTTGTACTGTAAGATCCGACTATTTCTTCTACCACTGAAATAAAGTAAAAACTGCCATTGCTTCTCCTTATAGCGTTACATGTATCTAAAATACCTCTAGGTTTGATCATGACTGTTATTAGTTTGAAGTCAAAAGTTGCTGCTAGCAGGTAAGCTAATGTTAACATCATCACAACAAACAGATATAACCCCAGGGATAACCCCAGGGAAATCCAAAAAATTACCCATATTGTTCCCCCGAGGAGCTATGATAATTGAATTAACACTGACGAATATTTTCTTATGAAGAAAATCCTCTTTCTGCAGTTACTAGCCCTGAAAGTTAGCTTCCAGCTAACCAAGCACCTCGCTAT
The DNA here is from genome assembly GCF_011397635.1 of Epinephelus fuscoguttatus. Taxonomy (NCBI): domain Eukaryota; kingdom Metazoa; phylum Chordata; class Actinopteri; order Perciformes; family Serranidae; genus Epinephelus; species Epinephelus fuscoguttatus. The sequence goes on from NC_064766.1 coordinate 22,016,274, forward strand.
TTGTTGTCAAATGCAGCTTCCTGCTTCTACTTCTTCGTGTGGTGTTTTTTCTGTTAACATCCGGTTTCTTTACCGCCACCGTCTGCCACAAACATGGACGTGCTATTAGAACATGGCTACTGTCGCTGCCCGAGCCCTGCTTATGACCAGCGAGAAGCAAACAGAGGTGCCTGGTTAGATTACACTAGAAGCTCATTATCACAGAAAGAAGAGTTTATTAAGTCAGTCTTAATTCAACTATCGTAGCTCTTCGGGGGAACACAATGGGTAACGTTTCGTATTTTGCCTGGGTCATATGGGTTTGTTTTGATGTTGTTAGCTTGCATGCTAACAGCAACTTCTTACTTCTCCTATCAAACAAAAATAATAGTGACAATAAAACCTGGGGTATTTTAGATAAATTAGATAAAACACAACAGAGAGAAGCCACTGCAACTTGCTTTGTGTTAGATTTATTTAATATGGGGCATATTATATCCAACTGAAGTTTCCCAATTTCATTGAGAGACTGCTGCAGTTGTGCATCTGTAGTCCCATTTAAGAGCAGCATATTCTATTCAAGTCATTTTAGTAAAACGTTATTTATTCCAATTGTGCCAGAGAATGCTTTAAATTACAGTAACACAAAATACAGTAACAATAATTAACATTCACAACTAGTAACAACCAGAGCCACCAATGGGTCACTAACTGAGTTTTAAATATCAGGCAGAATATTCAAAATGTACAAGATATAAAGTGTTTAAGGAGCAAAAAACAGTGCCTAACAGAGTAACAATAGATACAAATGAACTAAAATGGTGAAAAAAATGCAGGCTCTGCCTGATAATGAATGTTATATTGAATTTGATATGACAATGAGAAGTAGTATTGAACATAATTTTAAGAAAATTACATTGCGCCACACTGACAAGTGATAATGATATTGACAAGTAATACTGCACAAGATATTAAAAAGTATCATTGTACATCACATACAGTAATAGTGCCCCAAATGTAGGTGAATATTGTTGTTAGTGTCCTTTGTCTCAGCTCTCCTCCCTACAGGAGTTAAGAGTTACACAGTTTGATGTCCACAGGTAGAAAAGATCTTCTGTGGCATTGTGTGGTGCTCCTCTGTGGTCTCAGTCTGTTGCTAAATGTGCACTGATATGACTCCAGGGTGGCATGCAGGGGGTGAGAGGAGTTGTCCAGGATACTGAGTTGTTTTCTCAGTATCCTCCTCTCTGACAGCTCCACTAGAGACACCACTTCCACTCCCCGGACAGAACCAGCTCTCCTGATGAGCTTATTAAGTCTGTTAGAATCATCAGCTACCTTCACCCTGCACTCTTCCGCATAGAAGATGACGCTGGCTTCCAATGAGTGATAAAACATCTGCAACATGGTTCTGCAGACGTTGAAAATCTGAGTCTCCTGAGAAAATACAGGCTGCCCTGACCTTTCTGTTATAACTAAGTTTCAAGTTCTATCAGAAGCATTGTCACTGAAAATCCTGGGTCTCGGGCTCCCTTTAACAATTCTAATTAAAAATGAAACTAAGACATAAAGTAGCACAAGTTAAAATAAAGGAGTAATAATGTAAATCAGGTATAAAGTAATTTAAATCTGTAGTAGACTGTATATGCAAATGAATAAGCTGAATATTAAACAGGAATATAGTAAATCAAAATGCATAATGAGGAGTATAAAAATACTTCTATATTACTGTGCTCTATTGTGAATTTTACACATCCTCTAATTAATATTTTTGCACATCCGACACTAAACTGCAGCTTTTTAATGTTCTGACACAGCTGTATTATAAATAATTTTTATGCTGTGGTACTTTTTTAAACTATCTTTGCCATATTTTGATTTTAAATTTTCTAGTACTTTGCCTTAGTTTTATTTCCTATGAATATTTATTGTATTGTATTGTATTGTTTATTGTATGTTTTATCTTTGCACCAAGAACCAAAGTAAATTCCTTGTAAGTGACAAGGAAAATATAAAAGAAGGAACGGTCATGACGACAGTAACAGTGTTCGAAAAGCCAGACTTTGGTGTCAGTTCTATTAGAGTCAATGAGCTGGGCACTGCAAATCACACTTTAACCCATCATATCTTTGTTGTTTTACCTTTGGCTGAAAAATCCTTCCACCAGATAAAAAACACTTATAATGTGATGTCAACTGACCTTTTTTTAATCCATATATGCATGTTAGTTGTACTTGTTATTGGTCTCCTTCCAGATCATTAATGTGTCAAGCAGCTGGATTTCAGCCTCTGCTGAACAGAGCCATGATCTGTTTGAGGCTGAGACTTAACACATCCAAACACATCAACAGGCTCAGAAAACTTCCACATTTTATATCCATTATTGATAAAAACTAATGCTACATGCAGTATTTTCTGTTGTTGTCACCCTGTGTGGTTTATATGATCACTGCCCGATCATTCAGAATACATGTGTGCAAAAAGATGAGCAAGCCACTTTGTTGGTGTGACTGAAGTGTGATTGTATGAGCTGTGTGTTCATCACTTATACTCTCTGAAAACAGAGTTAAGACTGTACATTATAGTAAAGATGCTGTGAACATATATTTTAAGTGCAGTATTCTGCTCCTCCTTACAGAGGGTCCGCTGCCTCTGTCCTCGCTGAAGCTCCTGGTTCCACCTCTGCGGATGATGTCGGCTGTGATGTGGAAGGTGGTTCGTCTGAGGAACATTGTGCATTATGGGAAAGTGGAGGAGTTTGTGTCTTTGATAACTGAAGCCATCCCTGACATCTTGACAGACAGACAGATGAGACTGCTCACTCTGGGCTTAAGAGCAAAGGTGAGAGGTACAGATGGACTCTGTATCAGTATGCTGCTTAATTATCAGCAGACTTGAGCTTTAGAAATTAATATTTGTATCATGTCTAAATGGCTTTTCCAGATGATGTTACAGATGTTAAGCTCTGAACAGTCAGAGGATCTCAGAGATGTTAAAACATGCTTGAACAGCCTCCTGCCATGCAGCTCCAAACAGGTGTGTGACTTCTTCAGTCCTGGACATTAAATAACCGTAGAAGGAACGTTGTGCTTATTTTGGGTGTGTATGTTTTACTTGACAGGCTCATGCAGGAAATGAAGCTCTTGAGGCCAACTTTGTCAGACTTGTTCAAAGACTCCTGGAGGACCCGAAAGGGAGAGAGCACTTCCTGAAGGTGTGTCTCTGCATTCACCTCATCGTTAGCAGTTTGTTTTATTGTGATGCAGTAAGATGACGTGTAACATCCATGCTTTGGGTTGATCTTTTCCACCACACAGAATGTGTTTCCTGTGGAGTATGGGTCTGACTTTGATACAGCTCTGGAGACACTGGTTTGTGAGTTCTTCACCAGACTAGAAGAGTTGCTGCTTATACCAGACTTTAAGCAGGTAAAGACAAAATGACACAGTTTACAAAGCATTTCCAGAGGTTGGTTTGTCTGGTTCCAGTTCATCAAGATAATACTTTTGTTTGTTTGACAGACTGCAGTGTGGATCAGCGATACACCCTCTGTGCTGGAAGAGTACATGCAGTGTGTATCCAAAACAGATGACCTCAAAGTGCTGCTCAGAAGCAAAGCCCACAGTGATAAAATGGCCAAGATGGATACCAGCAGTAAGTCAGTCTGCCTCGAATACCAACCAGATTTTTATATGCATATTAACGCTGAAACAATCTGTCAACTAATTGATGAGTCAGATCATCAGACAGTGAATAAATGCTGGTTCCAGCTTGTCAGATATGAGGAATTTCTGTTTTTCCTCTCTTAATTTTTAAATGTATATCTTTGGGTTTTGGACAAAGGTTGTCAAACAAAACAACCAATTTTAAATCCATTCATGAGGAGTATTTTTGGAACATGCAGCAGCTGCTCCTCTCATTTATCGATGTGATCGGATCTGCTTTTAATCGGATCAGCGCATCAGTTATCCCTGCGACTAGAACTCCACAAAGTGCTGCTAAGTAAAAAATAAATTCACCGGTGCTGCGTTCATTGACCTACAAAAACGTTTATGTAGTGATCTTAAGTTTTAATAGCAGCGACAGTGTAGAAATGATAGCACCACTTTGAAAAGTAACTCTCTTAAACAATGGAATGTAAATGAATAATTTTCTCACTTTATACATTTCTCTTTTCAAACAGTGCCCTCTCCCTCGGAGCAGCGACTCTTCTCATCGTTATCTCTCCTTCCTTCGCTGAGAGAGCCCAAACATGCAGAATCTAACACGCAAATATCTTACAACAAAAGAGACTCTGAGGAGGTTTCTCTTCAGGACGCAGAAGCAGCGAACAATGCAGAACAGGAAGCAGGAGAGAAATGCAGTGACGGAGCTTCAGACACCTGCCGAGCTCCCTCTGCGTCTGCTGAGAGTCCTGTAATGTCCAGCTCTATGATTGTTCCTCCGCGGGAGAGAGTTGCTCACAAATGCACTCAGTGTGGAAAGTGCTTCATTTACCGCTATCAACTCCTGAAACATCAGAGACGGCACACGGGAGAAAACCCTTACAAGTGCTCTCAGTGTGGAAAGGCCTTTAGGACGACCTCTGACCTGTCAACTCACAGGAGGACCCAGTGCACAAAAGCAGCTTATATCTGCATCAACTGTGGGGATAGCTTTGAATCAATACAGGACAAATTTAGACACCAGTGTGTTCATAGCGTCCAAAAGTTTGACTGTTCTCAGTGCGGAAAAAGCTTTAAGAAAAAGTGCTTGCTGAGTAAGCATGAGCTGACTCACACTAAGAGCCGTGTCTTCACGTGCAGACAGTGTGGGGAGGTATACCCCACTATGAGTGAGCTGAGAACCCACCAGAAGATTCATCCTCCCGAGCTGTCCAATCAGTGCATGCAGTGTGGGAAAGTCTTCAGCTCTGTTGCCTGTTTGACAGCCCATGAGCTGCGCCACAAGCGACAGAGAACACAGATTTGTGTGCGTTGTGGCAAAGCCTTCAAAGACAAACACGGCCTGAATCTTCACATGCGCAGTCACACAGGCGAGAGGCCGTTTCAGTGCATGTTCTGCGTGAAACGTTTCTCTGCATTAGGAAACCTGAACATACACATAAGGACCCACACTGGAGAGAAACCGTATCTGTGCTCCGACTGCGGCAAGGCTTTTGTTTCAGCCGGCGAGCTGCAGATACACAGACGAACCCATACTGGGGAAAAGCCATACAAGTGCACTGTATGTGGGCGGGGATTCACCATGGCGAGCACACTGACAATTCATATGCGCATTCACACTGGAGAGCGCCCTTACATCTGTTCTGAATGTGGGAAAGGTTTTTCACGTGGTGGAGAATTAAAGAAACATGCTATGAAGCACACAGGTTTGAGACCCTACGCTTGTCAGCTGTGTGCAAAGACTTACACATGCCTCAATCACCTGAAGAGACACTTGAAAACTCACAGTGTAGTGCAAAACAAGACTGTCTAATTCATGTGATTATTTTACGCCATTGTATTAATGTTGTAGTCATGCAATGAGCCTGTCCTGTTTGCGGTGTTGACTGTAAACTGTGTAAAAGGTTTCACACTCACCCTCTTGTAAGGACTATGTTGCAAAAGCTCTTGTTTGTACCGATGATTCCTTATCCTGTGTTGTCAGATCTGTCCTCATTGTACCCTCTACAATGACATCTAAGTGTATTACTTTTGTTTTCTGAAGCCTTAAAACACATGTTAAGAGTCTCTATGAAAACATACAACAAACAATACATTCCTTGAAACTGCAGTGTGTGTATGACTCTTGACAACAGAAGACTTTGTACTTGAATTCAACATAAAAATCCTGCAGTGATCTTGCACAATATTTGTGATAAATGTAACATTAATAAATTAGAAAACAGAAAGTTACACACTTAATGCTCCTGTCATCCTGATAGGGGTTTCTAGATTTATTACATGCAGAAATTATAATGTTAGTGACAAATTCTTCGAAAATTTATGTATTACCTTAGAATTACACTTTAGGTTTTAGTTTTTTGAGATCTATGACTTTATGCATTCAATAGATATTTTTCTCTCAAAATTTGGCAGCAAAATTGTTAAAATCTGTGTTAGTTAGCTCATCTCTATCTCCAATGTGGTTGTGATTGTGAGGCTGGTTGGATGTGCTGCCAAAATAACGGAAATAACTCTTTAGGCGGCTTATGGTAGCGAAATGAACATTCAGTTCACGGGCAACAGCCCTAGTGGACATTGGTTATAGTAGCAGTGAAATGAACTGAATGTGAAGTCGTTTCTGTTCATTTGGCAGTACGTCCAACCAGCCTCACAACCGCAACAACATTGGAGATGGCTTATGGTGGTAAAATGAACATTAAATTCACAGGCAACAGCTCTGGTGGACATTCCTTATAGTAGTGAAATGTTTATTTTATTTAGAAAGGGACAGTGCACATCAATGAACATGATCACCTAAGTCACGTAAATGTGCCAGATTTAGCCATACAGCCTAATTTTCATCTGCAGTCCCTGGCAGGTTGATGGTGTAAATGGTCTGAATGTGAAGTCATTTCCCTTAATTTGCCAGTACATCCAAAATGTGCAGAGTCATCACACAACACAATGTCACAGATGCCACAAGTTTTGAGGAAGTATGCCGTTGGTATGCTGACTGCAGGAATGTTAACCAGAGCTGTTACCTTTGAACTGATCATTCATTTCACTACCATAAGCCGTCTCCAATGTCATTTCTGTTAATTTGGCAGTACATCCAACTGGCCTTACAACCTCACCTGATGAGATGCTGTTTGGTGACATTTTGTGCAGAAATTCTTTCTCTGTGCAAACCAATTGTTGCACCTGCTCCTCAGGTCGCTGGTCTTAGACCATCTCTCAGGTGAAGATGTGGGATGTGGAGGTTCATAGCTGGTGTAGCTACATGTGGTTGTGAGGCTAATTGGATGTTCTGCCAAAATAACATAAATGACTTCATATTGGGTTCATTTCACTACCATAAGTAATGCCCACCGGAGCTGTTGCCCTTGAACTAAATGTTCATTTCACTACCGTGATGCTGGGTTCACATGATATAATATCAGCCCAGTTATATCCAGATGCAACGTCACATGGTGTCGGCTCTGATCATGAATGACAAAGAATGTTGTACGTGATAATCCGTAATTTCATTTTGTGTAGTGTCATAGTAAACAATCAATGCCACGTTCAGGACGCCTCACGATGTCCCGATAGAAAGTCTAGCATGTTTGGTTTTCTTTTTGGTGTTGACGACTTCTTCCACAACAGCCTCCACTTTGACCAATAGAACCACAGAGAGATCTGCTGCCGTAGACAACTGTAGGACAACAACACCCTGATTTTATTGATATTTCTTCTAGGCATGCTACCATGACACAGTAAAAAAGGAAAAATGTCGTTTCCAGTAATTTGGCAGTACATCCAACTGACCCCAGTGAGGACTCAGCATGCAGTTGAAGTTCCCTAAGAGGGTTTGTGTGGATATTCTTCAGTTGTGCAAACCAGTTATTGCATCAGCTGTTCAGGTGGCTGGTCTCAGACCATCTCTCTGTTGCTTTTGAACTGAATGTTCATTTCACTACCATAAGCTGTCTCTAATGTTGTTTCTGTTAATTTGGCAGTACATCCAACCTGCCTTATAACCACAGACCACATGTAACCACACCAGCTCAGGACTTCCACATCCAGTGTCTTCACTTGAGACATCATCTGAGACCAGCTACCCGAGCAGCTGATGCAATAATTTGTTTGCACAACTGAAGAATTTCTGCACAAAATGTCAGAAACTGTCTCAGGGTTAGTGTTAGGTTAGGGTTAGGTAAGCTCATCTGCATGCTTGTCATCCTCACCGAGGTCTTGACCTGACAGAGGTTAATCATCTGAACTGACTTGTGCGGTTGTGAGGCTGGTTGGATGTACTGCCAAAATCAGGGAGACAACATTGGAGATGACTTATTGTAGTAAAATGAACATTCAGTTCCAGGCAACAGCTCTGGTGGACACTCTGCAGTCAGCATGCCAACAGCACACTGCCTCACAACTTGTGACATCAGTGTCAGTGTTTTGTCTGATCAACAGCACATTTTAGAGTGGCCTTATATTATGATCATCCCAAGACACACCTGTGTTGTAATGACGCTGTTTAATCAGCATCTTGATTTGCCACACCTTTCAGGTGGATGGACTACCTTGGAAAAGGAGAAGTGCTCATTAGCACAGATTTTAACAAATTTGTGACAAAAATATGACATAAAAATATCTGTTGAGTGCATAAAAACAGTCTTAGATCCTTAACTAAAACCTGTATAGAATGTGAGTAAAAACAAAAGTGTTGAGTTTAAGTTTTTGTTCAGTATATATGATTTGAAAACATTAAAAAACATGATGGATATGAGAAAACACTGTTTATCAAGTTTAAACATTACTGTAAAGGTTTACTTATTTGACTGTCCGGAGGGGCGGTGCATGTCACATTGACAGTACACAGTGAATGGGACTCGTCTCATCCGGGTTGCCCCGTGATAGAAAACGAACGCCGCTGTTACACACTAACACTAGCTGGGCCAACGCTCCCCAGAATGAACAACGTGTTTCAGGAAGAAGTTGGCGCCTGAAGCCCCGTATGCGGTTAGCTAGCACGCTAACCGAAAGTATGAAAGATACTCCACTGTAATGATTTTTCTTCCCATCGCTATTAAAGAATTCCAATATGAACGACACGGGTACGTATTAGCTTGTGGAGCTCGGTAAAACTGTGTGTATATCGCCTGTCCGGCTAGTCGAATAGCTAAAGCTAAGGATTAGCCGGGGCTCAGCAGGCCTCGACTAATCCCTGGAACAAGAATTGTTTTTCCCAATAATGAGCCGGTTTTACCAAGCAACATCGGCGGCCTGGTGGCTAGTCTAGTAGCGGTAGCTAATGCTTTGCTCTTGCACAAACAGTAACGATGATAAAACGGCTAAAGAGGTTTTTAATGTATGAAATGACCCCCAGCGGCTCGCTCTTTTTAACTGATAGTTTGATTTGATAAAAAGTGACAAACGGTAACGTACTTGCTAACAGTTAGCTGGTTAAAAATGTTAACTCTTCATGTCTTGGCTACTCAGCACTAAACGTTACCCTCTTTGTCATTTTGCTCAGTGTGGGGTGAAGTGGACTGTCCTAATGTTTAGAGCTGCACACATACAATGAGTGGTTGGAGGTAGATGTATGCACACATCCCTGGTGCTTCAGATAACGTGCCCTGCAGTGTTGTATTTCACACTAGCTGGTGCACCATATGAATGGATGCTACAGGAACAGCCCATGGCTGTACTGATTGTAAAGTGAGATGCTGCACTGATTAGGAAATGCATTTCCAGTCTGTAATTAGCACAGGAGTCTATTCAATTCCTCCTAAAAATAAGTGCATAGATACTTATAAGCAGTGTTGAGAGGGTTACTTTTAAAACGTATTCCACTGCAGGTTACTGAATACATGCCTTGAAATGTAATTTATAACGTATTCACTCAGATTACTCAAACTAAGTCATGTATTCTAGATTGCTTTGAGAATACTTCATATTAAGGGTGGGCAATATGGCCCTAATATAGTATCACAATATGTGACTTGGGGATATATATATATCAACAGGTGACTTCCTTCTTTTACTAAAATCCTAAATGATTGAGTTGTTTTCCACCAGGACCTTTATGCTCTGCCATTTCTCCTCTAATCATCACACTATAACCTGTGACAGGCTGTTATGATACAATATTATGCACATTCACATATATTACATCACTAAAGGTTTATGACAAAATCACTTGACGACACCGACTAAAAGAGTCTGAGAAGTCCGGGGCTGTTCACAAGACATTCAGGACGCGACAGTTTATTCCACACTACTGAAGCTGCTCCTCTTTTTGGAACCACCACGGAGTCAGTAATAATTTCGCTTTCAGCTGCGTTAGTTGTTGCAGTGCACAACAGTATGACATCAATATTTCAACAAGTCGAAATATTGCGAGTATCACAATATGAATTTTCCAGATCATATTAAAATTATACTGGTATAATGGCAAACAGTATGCACAGCTCTACTTCAAAATCATCTTGCTGCGCTAATTTGTCTGGGTCTTAAATTTTCATGCCAAAAACATGCCAGTGTCCTGGCTGTGCATCTCTTCTGCCAGATCTGTTCATGGGAAAGACGCTGTGTCCTAACAGCAAGCAAGCGTTGCTTTCCATCCACACTGAATATGATAAATATCTACTTCTGTTACTTCACGTCGACTTCACAGCTGATAGGTTACCTATCAGCTGTCTGCTCGACCAAAGACATAACCACTTTAAAGATGGATGAGTAGTTTCTATCTTTCTATGTTTGCACTTTTTAAACATAAAGTACAGCCAACAGCAAGTGGGTTGTTACGAGCTGTGGTCATTTACCAGAAACTTCCAGCTCCCTGGAGAACTCGCTCCAGACAGCTGCCATCTTACACAGGTTTTTGCAGCTAAATGAGGAGATATCATAAAGATAATTACTCATTTCAGCTTCACAAATCAGACGCTTTTTCGTCCATTGTGGAGCTTTCAAAGCAAGCAAAAGTAATAAATTGAAACAAGGCAGTTAGGACACAGGTTTACACCAAATAAAACAAAAATAAAGTAATCTGTACAGTACAAGACAGTAACTCTATTCAGAATAATACAAATTTAAACTAATTGAATGGAATCATATTTTATATTCTGAATTTGTCCTCGCAACCCCTTTGTTTGACCCACTCTTAATGTCTCTTTGAAGAATTCAGCGTCCCTCTGTCCTCACTGGCACTCCTGGTCCCACCACTTCGGCTGATGTCAGCAGTGATGTGGGAAGTGGTTCGCCAGCGGAACATAAAGCACTATGGGAAACTGGAGGAGTTTGTGTCCATGGTAACAGATGCAGTTCCTGAACTGATGAGTAAAAGAGAAGGGAGGCTGCTCTCACTGGGCCTGAGAGCAAGGGTACGTGTTTTAAAATGTGTAGATCCGTTATGTGTATAATGAGAGCTATTCAAATAACAGACCTGAGAAAATGGTATCATGGAAAAGAGCTTAACTTCTCTGGGAAGGTACATGGGGCTCATTTCACTTATTTGTGACATTTTATAGACATTGATTTATCGATAATGAAGAGAATCATCAGTTGCAGTCTAATGTCAACAGTAAAATCAGGGATTCAATTTCTTCTAGACAACTCTGGAGCTGCTGCGTTCCGAACACCCGGAAGATCTCAAGGCTGTTGAAAGCCACCTCAGCAGAATCCGATCTTCTTGCATTGAGGAGGTGAGTATTTTTATTTTATTTTTTTGTACAACTGAAGTGAATCATCAATGAATCCATTAATTGATCAGTAGAAAATGAATCTGCAAGAATGCTGACATTTGATTAATCGTTTGACTATATTTTAATGCAAAATTGCCAATACACTGACTGGCTCCAACCTCTCAAATGACTTTTATGTTTTATAAGACAGTAAATTGCAGATTGCAGATTGTTTTGATTGTTTGTCGGACAAAACGCTCAAAAGACGTGGCTCCAGGCTCTGGGAAAATGTGTGCATTTTTCACTGTTTTCTGCTTGCTCTGCTGCCGTTCAGTGGCCAACAAGCGGAGCTAACTGCTAACAGCCACCGCTGCAACTAACAAACTCCTCCATCCACAGTCAGACACACACGGCTGATTATTTACTGCTGAATTGCAGCTCACAACTCGCAACATCGGCTGATGCTGCTATGCTGTCAGTGTTTTTGTTGGCTAGCAAAACATCTTGGCACAGACTATTTACTGGGGTTTGCCAGCTTGTCGCTCATGCGGCATTTGTAGGTAATTGTAAGCACGATCGCTGTCTGCTTTTAACGTCCGAAAGTCCACCACAAACTTTTTTTTTCCACGTCTTAACGAAAATGAAACATAGATTTCATCTTAGTTTTCATTGTCAAGTTCTATATTTAGCTCGCTGCCGTCTCATTTTCGTCGTATAGTTTTATAGTTTTCATCAACAAAATGAACACAGATTTGATTGCATTTCACAAGTAGTGATTGACATGATTGACAACTGCATTAGAGATTCCTTGGCTCTGATTGGTTGTTTCTAATGTGCCGCGGTCTGATTCTAGTGAATGGAATAAGAGGCAGTTTGAAGAGGAGGAGTGACATGTAGTTCTTTTTGAAAGTAGTGACAGTTTCAGCAAACATCACACAGTTATTCTACAAACTTTAATCAATAATGAAAATAATTTGTGCCCTAATATGTTGTTCTATATTTTCTTCCCATTTCATTTACCTGTAATCATCTGACTGTGATGCTTTGTTTTCTAACCCAGACCAGTGATGCTGTAATTGAGGCACCAGAGGCGAACTTTATGAAGCTGGTTCAAGGCCTCATTGAAGACACTGATGGCAGAGAACACTTCCTCAAGGTAAATATTCATTTGATTAATAAGGTGCTCTAAATAAACTCAAATGTTATAAATCAATTAAATGTAGGAATTGCCCGTCTGATCATAAACGATATTGCCATGTGCTGTATTTTTTCCACGTGACAGAATGTGTTTCCAGTGGAGTACGGCCCTGACTTTGACACGGCACTGGAGACTTTGGTTTGTGAATTCTTCAGCAGACTGGAGGAGCTGCTGCCAATACCGGACTTCAAACAGGTGCAAGGAGGATTTCTGAAAGATTAGAAAATAAAGTTAATAAATAAGGAGACATTTCAACTTTAAAGTCAAACTGTCTTTTCTTTTTATAGACCGCATCCTGGATCAGTGCTGCCCCCTCTGTGCTGGAGGAGTATATGCAGTGTGTCTCAAATGGAGAGGACCTTAAATTTCTTCTCCAGAGCAAACAGTGCCACGGGAAACTGGCTAAAAGTAGTGTTGGTATGTGCACAATTTACATTTGCTAAAATATAGTCAAATATCGTATTATGTTAGCCACACACTAGAGGATAACTGTGCAGATTTTGGGTCCGATGAGCCCCTCCCAGCAATGACGGGTGGTGACAGATTCATGGCTGGTCTGAACAGATTACAGGGGCTCTGAGAATCCTTAAAAAGTCTTAAAATGTCGTAAATTCAATTTTATAAATGCTAGAATTTGAAAGTCAATAAATAGTCTTAAATTTGAATTTGCGAGGTCTTACTTGCCACAAACATTTATCTCTTTTTTTTTCATCCATCTTTTATTTATTTATTTGTCAAAAACAGTCCAGCTCCTCTGCTTGTATGTCCACATTTCTTTAAATCTACCACTGAGCCTAATAATTTTTTTACTTTATATTTGCGCTTACCTGATGGCAAAGTGTAGATTAAGCTAACTTACTCTGATAATCACAGTGAACGTGGTGCAGTGGTTACTTGCTCACAGCAAGAGGGTTTCAGGTTCGTATCCACTGGCTGGCTGAGGCCCTTCTGCACGGAGTTTGCATGTTCTTCCCATGTCAGCACGGGTTTTCTTCGGCTTCCTCCCACAGTCCAAAGACATGCAGGTTAATTGGTGACTCTAAATTGTCCGTAGGTGTAAATGTGAGCATGAATGGTTGTCTGTCTCTATGTGTCAGTCCTGTGATAGATAGAAAGAGGTGAATTTTGGGTGTTTTTTTTTGTTTTTGTTTTTGTTTTTTTTCACACTAGTCTGAAAGTAGACATGTTACAGAAGCAAAAGAAAGAATCCTCTAGTGTGCACCAGGCATTAAATGGAAAAGAGGGCGATTGTGGTATTAACATTTTTTCTTCTCTTATTTTCCCACAGCTCCGTTTCAGTCAGATGATCTTCTCATTCCCTCTCTGTCTCTTCCCCCATCGCTGGAAGTGGCCATCGCTTCCCACCCGAGTGCTTGTGACGATGAAAATAATGACGTTCCTCAGATCGTCATGTTCGATGAAGAACTGTCGACAAACCCTTCCACTTCAGCAGATTTTCCCGAGTCACCGAAAAGGACTGATAATATACCGTCATCTCCTCGCAGGAGACAGCAGTCAGGGCTGCATAAATGCCCCGAGTGTGACAAATGCTTCAAGCATCACTCTGTCCTCATCGAGCACCAGAGAGTCCACAGCGGGCTGCAGCCTTACAACTGCTCCGAATGTGGGCGGGCTTTCAGAACAGCCACTCTGCTGGCCGGTCACAGGCTGCGCAAATGCAAAAATGCTGCATATTTGTGCATTAAATGTGGGAACAGTTTTCCAACCTCACTGGACAAATTCAGACACCACTGCCCAAAACGGGGCCGCAACTACGACTGTGGGCACTGCGGGAAGAGTTTTCAGAAGTCAAGCAGCTTAAAGGAACACGTGCTGACTCATGTCCAAAGCCGCCTTTTCAAGTGCAGTCATTGTGGGGTGGGTTTTTCAGGAATCGGTGACTTGAAGTATCATCAGCAGGTAGATCATGACAAGCCTTATCAGTGTAAGCAGTGTGGAAAGAGCTTTATCTCCTCCAAGTGTCTGACCAAACATCAACAGCGACATGAAGAGGTCGGCGAAATGGAGACCGCCAAATTAATGAGTGGAGGTAAACATAGGAAGAGTGGCTCCACTCATCGGATTTCCTCGGCATCCAGGAAAACATCTGTCAAAGCCGTCTACCCTCGAGGACGAGTCACACATAATTGTCCACTGTGTGGAAGGAGCTTTAAATATCGGTTTGAATTTCTGGAGCACCAAAGGTTCCACACTGCAGTGAAGCCTTACAAATGCTCTCAGTGTGGAAAAGCCTTCCGCACTGAAGCTCACCTCTCCAGGCACAGGAAGAGAAAGTGTAAAAACGCCTCCCACATTTGCACCAAGTGTGGGTGTCAGTTCAGGTCTCTGCACGAGCGGGTCAGACATCAGTGTGTCCAGCTGCTGACAAAATATGAGTGTTCTCATTGTGGAAAGACCTTCAAGATGGCCCACCTGCTGAGGAACCATCAGATGAGTGAGCACCAGCTCCCCTACAGCCCCAACCACCGCTTCAGGTGCAGATACTGTGACGAGACTTTCCCCGGCATCAGTGAGCTGAAGTATCATCAGAGAGTGGACCATGAGAAACCCTACCAGTGTCAGGAGTGTGGCAAGTGTTTCCTGTCTGAAAAATGCCTGGCCAACCACGAGCTGCGCCATAATGATGACAGACCAGAGAGCTGTCTTGTCTGTGGCCGTGGCTTCAGAAACCGCTACGACCTGAAGCAGCACATGCGCACTCATACCGGAGAGCGGCCTTACCAGTGCACTCACTGTTCACAGTGTTTCTCCACAGCAGGAGGACTGAGGAGTCACACCAGGGTCCACACCGGCGAGAAGCCGCATGTTTGCCCAGACTGTGGTAAAGCGTTCTCCCAGATGGGTGCAATGCGCACCCACAGGCTCACCCACACTGGAGAAAGGCCTTTCAAGTGCACAGTGTGTGGCAAAGGATTCACAATGGCGCACAAGGTGACAGTTCACATGCGTGTGCATACAGGAGAGCGGCCGTACGTGTGTTCTCAGTGTGGGAAGGCCTTCTCAGATGGAAGTGTGCTGAAGCAGCACATGCTGAACCACTCAGGTGTGAGACCATACCACTGCCAGCTCTGTCCCAAGACCTACACCTGTCTGAACCACCTGAGGAGGCACCTGAAGAGCCACTCTAACATGAACTGAAGGCAAACTGCTGCAGAACATTTTACACACACACTGACACGCTGCATTCAGCAGTTAGGACACTACAGCTGCAGTGGACCAACTAAAACAAGCAATACATGAAGGACTGTAGAATGATGCTGTACAGTTGTTAAAATTAAAATGAACAGTTTCCTCTTTAAATGTAGTTACACTAGCCAGTTCTCACAGACTATTTAAACATTTAAAGGAATAGTTTCCAACATTTTGGGGAATGCACTTATTCGCTTTGTTGCTGATAATAAGTTGAGAAAGTCGTTGTCTCACATCACCTGTGTCTCAGGAAAGAAGTTGCTCTTGAACGCACTGCAAAGACTCCAGTCGGTGGCCAGCTAGTACGTACGTTCTGCGCCTTAATGAGAGGAAATGACTCTCCACAGCAGCAGGTGGCGGTAGTCTGTAATCATCATTCAAAAAGGGAAACCAGAACACTAATAGGACAGATTTAAGACACTAGTTAGCCAGTTAGCACATTAACAACACAACTTATGTTCAAAGGACAAAATATATTCACCGTGCGCTAGCGGCCAATACCACAAACAATTATGAACTAACTTCTGCTGAAGAGCTCAATAGCTACAAAAATATTCGTACCTGATATAAAACTTTGTTTTAGATCTCAAGCCCATTTGTTTGCTTTCCTTACTTCAGTTTCTCTGCACTGAGCTGAGCTGCCAATCAGAGTAATTTCATTTGCAGATACCAATTCAACATGCTAATTTGGCCAAAAAACAACCAACGAGGGCTGACTAAGGCCAACAGTGCGGAACACACCTCAAAACTACTATTAAGAGAGCCATTATTGGCT
This sequence comes from Epinephelus fuscoguttatus, assembly GCF_011397635.1. Lineage (NCBI taxonomy): Eukaryota > Metazoa > Chordata > Actinopteri > Perciformes > Serranidae > Epinephelus > Epinephelus fuscoguttatus. The sequence goes on from NC_064766.1 coordinate 22,032,750, forward strand.
AAAAAGAAAGAAAAATTGTCAGGAGCCACAGAGCATATTTGTATAAAGGTAACAGCCTAGTCTAAATTAGCCCATCAGCATTACGAATAGGTCTAAATGAGCATTGATTAATATGATTTACTAGAAGGTGGCTGCTCTGCAGTGGGCTATTTATCAGTATTTAGTGCTTTAATTTTGCAGCATTGGTGAAAGCAAATGAATCCGTCCACACACTATTAATTTCCTTCAAGACATTTCCTTTTTTGGATTTGGAATCCATAGCTAGCCTTGTTAGGGAGACTCCAGGCAGCCACCGCTACTAAGGTTCATCAAAAGAGTAAAAGGTGCCAGGTTGTAGGCGTATGACGCATTTTTTAATTCGATGTATAGGCTACACATTTTTACAGTTGTAGAATGCAGTAATCACCCCAGGCCTACAACAATGACAAGTGAAAACCTGAATGTTAAAAATAACCGTTATTCATTTCCATATAATTTTATGTCAGAGCCACAGGGAGCCAGTGGAGAGGGTCCAAAGTGCCACAGGTTGCCTACCACTGAACTAATGTGACAGATGCTCACCGATGGCCAACTCTCGGCTTGGTGTGTCAGGGCCTTTAGCATGAAGACGGGAAGCCAGGGGAGACAGATAGCCTGGCTCCATCCAAAGGTATTCAAACTCTGCCTGTCAAACAAGTAGTCCTGTTACATATAAAACAACAAGATATAACATGCCAGTTAGTGAGCTTTGTTGGCTGTAGCTTCATATTGAACGGACAGATATGAGAGTGACATGATTCAGTTCATTGTTCTATTTGTTGCGAAAATTTGCAATACGAGACTAAATTTTAAGACACATTTGCTCCTTACATTGGAGGTACCTCCCCAGCTGTCGCCACTCTCTGCCTCCTTTCTGGCATTTGGAACAGTGGCTACACGAAGGGGCTGAGCTGTCCTCCATCTCTGTCTCCAAACTGTCGCGCTCTCTGCATTTGTGTGTGGTCTTCATCCTGAGACAACCAGGCAGAGAAAACGACTCGTATTCAAGGTGGACGACTTCACCGAATTTGTTTAATTGCATTTCTTTTCCTGGCAGACTCCTCGTCACCTTCATCCACCTGAATATTAATATCTCAGCTGTTGAAAGTGGCTATCTGAGTTTTGAAATGATACTCTGCGCCCTGTCCTTCTCTCTTGTTACAGGTTAACATCACATTTTCTGCACTGCCTTTTGGTCACACAACTGTCTAAAGTTTTTTGACAATCTGAAAAATCACGTATAATCCAACCTGTTCCAAAAAGTTTATTGAAGGACGAAAGTTTCAGTGTGTCAACAAGCTTCACACATCAGGTCGTGCATATTTTTAACATCCAGTAGTTTAAGACGAAAAATACAGACTTGGTGTGCAAAGGCCTCAACTCAACAGGAAAATAAATAGGTGTATTTTACAAAATGTCGAAGCATTCCTTTAACATCAGCACAAGCTCGTTCTCATTCCCCATCAGGTTATTCCTTGAGCTTATTTTTTGTTTCCCCTCCCCCCCGTACATCAATTTCCTCTGCATGGATATGTTTGGATGTTATTCTGGACATTGTTTGAGTGAGATGCTGTAATTTTGGTGAAAATATATTTTTTGGAAAGGCCTCGATAGTGATAGAAATTAACTGAAAAAAGGCTCTGTAAATACGCTGGAAGACAAATATTGTGAGAGTGCAAAGTTATAATGATGACACTGTTTATTTCAACATGACATAACGTTATTCCTGAAGGCCTTTTATATCCCCACAGCTATGGTTTGCAACGTTTGTGAATTTCAAATTAAATTACCTTGGTTATACTTTGTGTATGTTGATGTAATTTATTTAACAGAGGGAAACATCTGGGAGCGTCCTCAGGAAAGGTGTGCTGGAAGTTATAACAATTCTAAAAAAGTTTCATTTATATTCAGTTGAATGCAGTATAAGGAGAAGATACTTAATGCTGAAACTGATGAAATTTAATATTTTTGTAAATTACACTCACTGAGTTTGACACCTGCAACTCATTTCTAAAAAGTTGGGTCATGTTACGTCACCAAAGTGTTTGGGAACTGAGGACACTAATTGTTAAGGATGGGTATCATTAAGATTTTAACGATACTACTACTCTTACTGATACTGCTTATTGATCCAGTACTTTAATGGTACTCATCAATTCTTTTGGGGGTTTTTAAGAGAAAAAAATTAAACAAATTAAGAACAGAATTAACGTGGCTTCATTTTTTTTATGTATGTCAGTACAGTATATAAAATAATATTCTGCAACAGCATTGTTTAAAAATGAATTTCAATTTTTAATTTTATTTATAAAGCCCCATAGCGGCAGTAGCTCAGTCCATAGGGACTTGGGTTGGGAACCGGAGGGTCGCCTGTTCGAGTCCCCGTCCAGACCAAAATATGGAGCGTGGACTGGTGGCTGGAGAGGTGCCAGTTCACCTCCTGGGCACTGCCGAGGTGCCCTTGAGCAAGGCACCGAACCCCCCAACCGCTCAGGGCGCCTCACCAAGGGCTGCCCCCTCACTCTGACATCTCTCCACTTTGTGCATGTATAGGTCCTGTTTGTGCATGTGTGTGTCTTTCAGACCTGTGTGTAACTGACAAGCAAGAGTGAAAACATTGAATTTCCCCTCAGGGGGATTAATAAAATAAATAAACTATCACAAATCACAGTTTGCCTCAGTGGGCTTTATACGATGTCCCTCTGTCCCCAGACCCTCACAGTGAATAAGGAAAAACTCCGCCCAAAAAAACCTTTAACAGGGAATTAAATTGTAGAAACCTGAATGAATTGCTATTATACACAATAAGATTACTGAAGTGGATGTGGTAACAGGAGATGAACTATAAGCTAAGCGGTTGAAAACGGTGCATGTTTATGTAACCTAAATAAACAAGAAGTATATCTTCTGAATGTCTCCAGTACTGATAGCTAGAACCATAAACGTCTGAGCTTATCAATACTACGGTCTGTAACAATTTGGCCCCAGTGATTGTTCAATATCAGGTTTCAGTACCCATCTCGACTAATTGTTGAAGTTCTGAAAGTGAAATTCTTTCCCATTAGTGCCTGATATGACTTAACTTGCCCGACAGTCCAGGGTCTCTGTTGTTGTGTTTTGTGCGTCATTATGCACCACACATGTTCAATGATAGACAGGTCTGAACTGTAGACAGGTCAGTTTAGTACCTGCACTGTTTTACTACAAAGCCACGCTGTTGAACATGTGCAGAATGTGTCTCATTGTCTTCCTGGAATAAACAGGGACTGAATTAGACTTCGTCCGGATGGCAGCATATGTTGCTCCAAAACCTGTGTGTACCTTTCAGCATTCATGGTGCCTTCACAGATGTGAAGTTACCCATGATGCCATGGGCACTAACACACCCCCATACCATCACAGATGCTGGCATTGAACTTTGAGCTGGCAACAATCTGGATGGTCCTTTTCCTGTGTAGCTCAGAGGACACAACGTCCATGATGGACTCGTCAGACCACAGCACACTTCTCCACTTTGTGTCAGTCTGTATCAGATGAGCTCAGGCCCAGAGAAGTCGGTGGTGTTTCGGGGTGTTGTCGATGTATGGATTTCACTTTGCATGGTAGAGTCTTGCATTTGTAGATGCAGAGATGGGCTGTGTTTACTGACGATGGTTTTCTAAAGTGTTCCTGAGCCCATGTAGTCATATCCTTTATACAATTATGTCGTCTTTTAACCCTTTGAAACCTGGAGCAACGTGACTTTTCTTGTCAAAGTTTTTTTTGCTTGTAATAAGAAAAAAAAACTTGCTCCACTGACAGATTTTTCTACTTATTTCAAGTGAAAATTTACTTGAAACAAGTGAAAATTGCCTAAAAACAAGTAACTTTTTAGGTGATGAGTCTTATTTTAAGTGTAATGAGATTTTTTTTGACTAGAAATGAGACATTTTGACTAGAAATAAGACAAATATTCTTGGTAAGATTTTGAGTTTTTGCAGTGTACTGCTTTCAGACACCTTTCACAAGTATTTAATGCAGAGCTGTCTGACAGGTTGAAGGTCATGGGCATTCAGTACTGGGTCTCAGCCTTGCCTGCAGAAATTTCTCCGGATTCTCTGAATCTTTTGAAGATATTATGGATTATAGATGGTGAAATCTCTAAGTTTCTGAAAATTGTGCGATGAGAAACATTGTCCTTAACTGTTGGACTGTTTGCCCACAGAGTTTTCACAAAGTAACTGTCCTTACTTGTGAACAACTGAGCCTTTCGAGGATGCCCCTTTCATATCCAGTCATGATACCATCCCCTGTTAACAGTTCACCTGTTAACTGTGAAATGTTCCAGGTGTTTTTTGAATGTTCCACAACTTCTCCAGTTTTTTCTTGCCCCAATCATTCAGAATGAGTGTATATTTTATATAAACAAGGAAGTTTTCAGTCTTTGGACTGTATTCAACTAAATATAGGTCCAAAAAGATTTTCAAATCACTGCATTGTTATTCATGTTTTAAACAGTGTCCCATCTTTCTTGGAGTTGTACATTTGCTGTTAAAATATAAGGAGCTTTCACTAGAGGGCAGTAGGTGACTAGTAACCACGTCCCCCCCCTTGCTCTTCTTGTGTTGTCGGGCAGTGGTGATTGTAGCTTTTGAAACTAATAACACAATTAATCAAGTATTCTGCTTTTTGGAGCAGACGATTCAGAAGATGTCTGTGGAGAGTAGGGGATGATAATGGGTAATGCAGAGGAAGTTTGGCCCATTTCCTGTCATTAACTTTGATGTGGTTCAGAGTCCTGATTGGCCTGTAGTTTCCTGATGTTTTGAGTGGCGCCTAGCATTGAGTGTCTGAGGTGGTTTAAACCATGACAAAGACATGTTGTTGTGTTTGCATGGTGCCACTTAAGCTAACAGCAAGGTTTGATCTGGCCCACCACTGCTCCCAGCACTTTGTATGTTAACTTGAACCTCAAGCAGATGAAGTCTTACGTCATATGTCTAACAGGCACATTGTGATTAATCTCTTCCATCTGTGCTGCGCAGACTTTCATGTTTTCACTGGAAGAGAGACGTTTCTTTTTTTCTGAAACCTTCCTTGTTCCATTCTTGTCTTGCATCTCATCCGTGGTCAGTTATGCATAGTGCTTTTTGAGTCATTTTCTCTAAAACAAACAAAAAAACTACACCATTCACAGGGAGATCGACTCCAAAGATGAATGTGGTGGTGTGTTAAATGTTGCAAGATGTTGAAACCACAAACTGTTTCAGAAAAAAATAAAAAAAAGTCTGTCAGGAGACACTGGCTGTACTCAGCACTCTCCCTTCTTTCTCTCTGACTCAGAAATGCTGCTAATCTTCTCCACTGAGCGTCAGGATCCTGTGGAAACTCGTGCTGCATCCTGTCTGCCAACAGGCTGTGCCCAAGACATTATGCAGAACCGCTCGGCTTTAGGAAGTATGTGTGTTCTCTCTACATGTAGCTGGAGTTTATCTTGACCTTTTTGAGGACATGTTTGTTTGTTGTGATTGTTTCCTCGGGGTAAAAGATAATGAATCCCTAATGAGGTAATTAAGTGATCTTGATCCCACATGCCGGTCTTAGGACTGTAAATAGCAGGGGGGGACTTCAGTCACTTGACTTGGACTCGATTCAGAGTCAAGTCTTAAATTTGACTTAAAGGGAAACAAAGGTTTTTTTGAGCCTGGACTCTTATTTTCACATGTTTTTGTGTCTTAGTGACTAATGAGGAAAACAGTTTTTGAAACTGGTTTTGGAGGAGAGTGCTGCAGTGGGCAGCGGTGAAAACAGGCTGCAATGTAATCCCTGTGGGCAATTGTGCACTGTCAGTGAACGTCCACTAAAAGTGCCGGGTTTTGCCGCTCACAGGCTCAGATTGTTTTTAGAAGTGTCTGACAACATTACAGAAAGGATCCTACAAAGAAAATGAATCTTTTTCCGTACTTTTCACTGGTCTGTAACAGTGGAAACATTAATGAGAGTGAGAGAAAGTTGCCGGCAGTTGGCTCAGTAAATTAAGCTATGTTTTTTTGGTTCCATTGGTACCATCCACAACTTTTCACAATGGAAATGGAAAAAATGCCCACCAAACTATACTGCACTGTACCAGACTGCTTGGTGAAGACAGGGCTTTACTGTTACCTAAAATATTTTTCAATGTCATGGCTGAATATTCAGCTGATTACGACAATGTGGAAACGTCCATGACACTTCACAACAAGACTTCTCCGTCAACGAAAACTGGTTACACACAATAACAAACAGACCGGATCAGCAAAAGGTAGAGAAAAACGTTACATTTCATTGTAGGGATCCTTTCCCCAGTGTTGTCAGACACTTACAATAATCTGAGCATAATTGCTCATACATTGCAGCCTGTTTCGCTATTGTGGCTGCATCTCTCTTTCAATACTGGACCAATTTTAAAAATTGTCTCCATTCGTCACTTAGACACGAAAACATGGGAAAATAGGGTCCAGGTTAAAAAATACCAACACATTTTCACTCCGACCTCGCCACATCTTAACATTTGGTCATGGACATTCCATGTTCAGATTGGACGTGAAAGGTACCCTGGGTGTGTTGGTTGTTGACTTTCTGGGACACCGTATCATGTTCCGCCTGTTGCATGCATTGTCTTCTTTCAAGATACACTTGTAAAATGTAACATTCACACACAGTGTCTTCCGAAATAAATGCACTGCATCGGTACAACAGCGCAAATTGACATTTTATTTCCTTCAACAAAAGGACATGGTTAGGTTTAGGAAAAAAGAACAGGGTTTGTCTTTAAAATTCTGTGGGACACAAACATCCCTCTCCTGGGTGAAAGTTGTGTTTTTTGGACCCATCCACCCACCGTGTTTCCCTCTGACGCTGCCGGTGCCATTAAACTTTAAAGGCAACCGATCGCATATCATGCCAGTGTTGGAGGCTGTTATCGTCCATTTCTGACGCCCAAGTGCCAGATTTCGATGACTTCAGAGTGAGACCGGGTTGAAAATAACAAGTGATGACTTGTGACATAATTTGGACTTGAGTCTTTTGACTTGAAAATACTGGATATCTTCCCCCAGCCCAAAAATTATATGTATCTTATTTAAAAAGTGTGCCACAAATTCTTTCGTGTGCCTTCATTTTCTGAATCAACTAACGTTAGCGCTGTTCAATCCCAAACAGTCAACACTTTTTTCACAATTCTCAACTTTGTTTGAACCAATCAGACACCGTCCGAATGCAACGTATCCTCATACAATGGTTTGTATGACATCTAACAAATTACCACTCCACGATGACATTAGTTCTTAATGTACAGTTACATAGATTAGGTTTAGGAGTAGACAAATGGAAACGACGTACCCCAAAAACAACTCAAAGTTAATTTGGTTTCATTCATTCCCAAACTCTGGTCTCCTAGGGGAAGTTCCTGTGTTTGCTTACCCCCTCGCATGGACTTTTCATCTTCGTGCTACTTTATTCTTTACTCCCATCAGCGCATTGGTCATGTGATGGCAGCCTTCCCGCTCGTGATTAAATGGGTTACATAAAATTTGTGGTGCATAATTTTTCGTAGGTACACATAGGAACAGTGAACAAGAACAGCCCGTCCAATTACGTTGCAGGATAGAACCATGGAGAACTAACGTTATGTTACAGAGTACCAGTTGAAAAAAATTGATACCAAAAATAGTTTTGTTTGTGAACAAAATCTACGCTGTGGTCAACAAAAGAACAAAACAGTCTGCAAAATGGACCTCCAACTTTGTAGTTGCACAAAAAACAGAAAGTCAAGACTTTGCTTGGCCTGCTGGCCCCACCCAGCCCCGGATAAGCAGATGAAAATGGATGGATGATTCTCTGTCCAGTTTCATTTTTTTGTCAATATTGTAGATAAGCCAGTGCACACTGTATGATAACTGTCAATTTTCATATATCACTGCAAACCTACTGATAACTAATAATTTTGGTCACATTAATCGTGACATGAAATTTTCATACTGTTTCATCTCTGGACTTGCCTGTCTTAAATTGGGACTGGAGCATAAAGACTCCAGACTTGTGACTTGTAAAACAATGACCTGGACCCACCTCTTGTAAAAAGGCCCAAACGAGATGAGAGGTGCTTTCCTTCGAACAAAGTCTCCCAATGTAACTGTGAAAACCGAAAACACTCCTAAATGCTTCACTAATGATTTTCTCAAGAATTTCACAGAATCCCTGATGAAGGCATTAAGACATCAAAATGCATGCATCACAATTTAAACACAGCTGCCAAAAATCCAACAGATTTACTATGAGAGCTTGCTAATAAACACAGATCATTACCAGATGTACCCCCCCTTCTTTCTCTGCATCCCTCCTTCCCTCCCTTCTTTCCTTTCCTTCCCTCCCTCCCTGCTCCACACAACTTTTTCTCCCTAAAACAGTGATCTCAGTGGAAACTTTGAGTCCAGGCCAGACTTTCACTTCACTCCCACACTTTGAGCACACACAAACACACACACACACACACACACTCATGTATGTCCACAGCAACCATGCAACATCCACCCCCATCAACACCTTGCCAAATGTACACTTCCCGCCTACACTTCTCTGCCTCCTTCCATGGAAGTGCCTCACTGCACCCCGAAAACTCTTTCCAAAGTCCTCTCCAAGATCTGCCCAGGAGGAGCACTAGATGGCACTGTGTCTCTTCCTGCTACCCAGGCAAAATGAGTCAAGCACCCCCCCACCACCACCACCACCACCTCCCCATCCTCCTGCTTTTATGTTCAGGTCAGGTCAAGTGAACCAGATGTATTCATACCCCACCCACCCCCGTATTCCACGGAAATGAGAGACTTCTACAGAAAGAATATAAAAATGCTTCCAAGATGTGTCAGCTGCTTTTCATTAAGTTTGATGAAATGACTCCAGTGTGCATCTATTCACGGCTGCATTTGTAGATTTTGCACAAATTCCAGATCTCGTCTAACTGCATGAGTGAAAAGAAGCTGCAAAGCTTTTTCTGATTTTATTAAAACATAACCAAGATCAGTTTTTGCAGGGACGCTCTTCCCTGCAGAGACAAACAAATCAGTGCATGTTGGAACCTCCTTCAGAGTCAGCAGCTTTTTTGTTTATTCCTGTGTATCCACGTCCCTGTGGACCTTTTAAGGAAGCAGGCATATCTGGGATTTTGTATAAACTTTGGGCTGGTGCGCGCTCTAGTCTACTCATCGTCCTCAAAAAGCGCGCGCCTGAGCTCTTCCTCCTCCATTCTCCTCCTCCCTCTCCGTGCCGTGCGCTCTGGTCCTCCTCTGCGCGCTCTGTGTCTTCGCCTCGGACAGACTGCGACGGAGCGCTGGATCACGAAAAGTTTGGCGAATCGGTTTAGAGGTGCTGGGTTCGGGGCCGGAGAGGTTCGGTGTTTGTTTCTGGGGGGGTTGTGTGTGTTTTTTAATTATTAGTTTTTTTGAAGTTTAGCCATGGAGACTCTCAGAGGTCTCCTCGCGCTGTTGTGCGTTCTCCTGGCTGGAGCGCAAAACCAGAACCAGCTGGGAGCCAAGTTTGCGGGTAAGTTTGCAGAAAATATATTCATGTGCTTTCCAAGAAACTGCTCTATTGTCTTCTTTATGGCGTTATGATGCTGGGTTTGAATGTGACATGTCTTATGCTGAAGGGATGTTTGCTGCAAGAGTTGGTCCAGCTGTTCAGTGTCTCAGGGTTGCATAGTTCTCGAAGTCTGAGCCTTACTAATGAGCAGCACAGATGCAATAACTACTGAGAGTAAGATCAGAATATGACAGTAGCCTAGCCCAACATGAGCAGGCCTTAGTTTGGTCCTATGGTTGTCTTATTGGGCTGAATAGTGAGCGTTGGGTGTACTGCAGACTGAGATCTATCAGTGCTGTGGGTGCCAAAGTTATAAATGCAGACAAGAACCAAAGCAGGTAATGGAACATCAGGCCTGCCTCCATGCTGAAGTGAAATAGTACAGGTGTATATGCAGAGCACAATGTTGTGAGTACAGGCCTGTCTACCTGGACAGATCAGGTAGATCAGCCTCAGTGTGACGCAGCGTGCTCCAGGTAGCATCATGCAGGCCACTGCTGCAGCAGTGATGCCTGTGCTGCAAATGCATTTTAGATTTATTGGTTCATAAACTCTTTGTTAGCTTTATGGTTGTTGAGTGGATGATATGTACTGACAGCCTTGTTTGTTTGTTTGTTTGTTTGTTTTGTGAGCAGACTGTCCTGTTGACCTTTTCTTTGTGCTGGATACATCTGAGAGTGTCGCCCTCAGACAGAAACCTCCCAGCTTTTATATTGACCAGATCAAAACATTCACCAATGACTTCATAGATGAACTCAAGGACATGTAAGACACACACACACACACACACACACACCTGCAATTATGGAAGAAGCATTCAGATCTTTTAGTTATAAAAAAAAGCAATAGCACTGTGGAAAAATGCTCTATTACAAGCAATGCATTTAAAATCTTAAAGAGTAACTTCTCACCTTGCTACACTGGTGTATTCTGGGACACCGTGACATCATTACGCTCAACCACGCCCATCACTGATTGAAACTTTTGACCACAGACAGCAGTGAAACAGTGTTTTTCAGCCTGGTGTTAAGTTACTCCTTAGAAGTGCAGCAACATTATCAGCAAAAAGTTTCCATGACGCTGCAGAACTGCTCGTCAATGTCCTGATGTTATGACACTATTATTATATTGTTTTATTCTGTTTATGTACTGATAGTTACTCTAATCTACACTTATAAATCAATTTTTACTCAGTCATCACAGATTTTGTGTGTAAAATGGAATCTGCAAAGAAACTAACTCAAGCTGCCTTTTTAGAATTTATAAATATTTATAAAGATTTAAATATTTACAGTATTTGCCTCTGGAGTGCAGCGGAGTCAAAGTATGACAACGACTTCAAAGCCGTACTTAAAGGTACACTATGCAGGATTGTTGGTTACTGTTGGTTGTACCCAATTATCTCAGTCAAATCAGATTCGGCCACTTAATATGAATTTTGACAATTCGTTTTTTCCATATAAAGCTTTAAAGTTTGAACAGGGCTCAGCGGGACGTGTGACAGCGGAATTCATGTAATGTAGTAAACAAGCTAACAATGCTAAGGACGGACCAAAACATCCTCAGAAGTACACTGCACAGGACACTGACTAGCAACTGCAACCAGTAACTAGTCACAGACTCTCTGCAGAAAAATACATCCCCACACACTGACAGTCGGTTGTAAGTGATGATTGAGATGAGTCTTCTTTTTAGGGGAAATCCTGCATAGCATACCTTAAAAGATACAATCTCGAAGATCTCTGTTTTGTTGTCTTTGGCGGCACCTGTGGCGATAAGCGGCAATTACAAGTGTGTTTTTAGATCTCACCTCCCACAGATCCAAACAGTGTCCTCTTTATGAGTTTTAAGATTGAGTCTGTTGCAGCGCCACTCACAGGCCTTGCATATGTACTACAGCGTTTTCAGTGGCTTCATGTTTACGTACACATATCTTGAGATGATTCCGTGTTTATGGAAAACTTTTAAAAAAGAAAATCGGTTCCGTCTTTGCGTGGATATGGCCTAAAGCCCCTTTCCCATCGGACAAAACCCTCCCTAACACCTGGCTTTTTTATTTAATGGGAGAGGTTACAATTGGCATTCATTCCCAAAACAAATGACTCTGCAGTAGTCATGGGTATTTAAGCTCTGACCAGCAGTGATAGAAATACGACACCAGAGGTGGACACGCTAACTTTCACCCCTTGTCCAGCACATTGCTACAACACATCACCACAAAGTCCATTGTCTCTGTCCGCGCAGAGTTCAAACATCATTCCAGTTTAGTCTGCATGGAGTTTGAAAAAGAGCCTCCATGGCCTCCATGCTGCTTTCTACTGTTAACTAACCTGTGTTTTGACGTTGGATGTGACACAAAAGAAAGACATACTTGCGATGGCAAAGGAATCTATCGCATATTTTAAGCGTGTTTCCCCACGTTAAAAAATAACTGCATATACGTGGGGGAGGAAAGGGGTGTAACTGTGCTCTGCTTGGGATATTTGGGGGGATTTCCACAGAAACCCAGTTTTTCGTCTCAACTCCATTGTGTCACCTCATTTTGCGAAAGATAGTGTTTTCCCAAAAACGAATGTAAATGAAAACTTTCAATTATGACTTAAATTATGTGCAGTACTTATTCCACCACTGCCTGACTGTATCATGTTGCATATTAATGTTGTGTGTTTTGATTACTCTACCTAACACCTGTATTCATTCAGGCGCCACCGATGTGACCGCACCCTGACGTGGAACTCAGGAGCTCTGCACTACAGTGACGATATCAAACTTGTGTTTGAGCTGAGCGACATGAGGACTAAACGCAATGACATGAAGGCCGCCGTCAAGAAAATCGACTACATTGGCAAGGGCACATATACCGACTGCGCCATCAAGAGAGGCCTCGCTGAGCTGCTCATTGCGTAATAATAACACGCACGCACACACACACACACACACACACAAACTCTTCAGCAGATTAAGTCATAAGGAGAGCGACATCATGTGTGTTTGTGTGTCTGCCTGCATGCAGGGGCTCCCACTACCATGAGAACAAGTACATTGTGGTGGTGACTGATGGTCATCCTATCACTGGTTACAAAGAGCCATGTGGAGGTGTGCAGGAAGCTGCGAATGAAGCCAGGCAACATGGAGTCAAAGTGTTCGCAGTCGCCATCTCACCTGACCAGGAGGTACAAAACACACACAGGCAGTTGTACTTATCAGAGCTGTGCAGAGACCCTCAGAGGGGCAGGTGCTCGAAGACCAAACACCATACACCAACATAACTTAGAGCGTAACCTGTTGAATTATTAATTAATTAATTATAAACAACCCATATTTAAACAGAATGTAACATGAAATTTTACAATAAGCCGCATCGCACAATTATTGTCCCCCACCCAGTAAGATCAGAGGGGGATTATTCTAAATACATATGAGGAAACTGTGAATGTTAAACTGTCATTTGAGCTGATGTTCCCTTTAAAATTTCTCAAATACTGCTCAGTAAAATCAAATGAATCTTTGTATGGCTGTCGTGATGTGATGATGATGATGATGATGATGATGCATTCTGTCTGTCACCAGGACACCAGACTTTCACTCATTGCCACAGACCAGACCTACAGACAGAACTTCACTGCTGCAGACGACGCCCGATCCACCAAGATGGAAACCATTCGCACCATCATTGACATGATCGTATGTCTCCTCTCCTCTCCTCTCCTCTGTGTAAATACAATTTAACATTGTTGATTTATTAGCTAACTGTCTGTTTTCTTCCCTTCTTTTTCCCAGACAAACGCAACAAAGGATGCGGTAAGATATTTCTGAAAGGATTTTTTTTTTTTTTTTTTTTTTGCATGTGCCTGTGCGTGTGCTAACTGCATTTACATTTAAAGGTCCTGTATGTCTGGTTTAAATAGCCTTTACCAGTGAGGTTGCAGATTGCATGTAGGAGAACTACAGTAGCCTACATAAAAACAAAAAGCCCCTATTTAGAGTAGACTTTGGCTTATCTGTTCTGGGCTACTGTAAAAACAACATGCAGACTCTATAGAAGAGGACGTGCTGGAGTACGACACCGAAGCTAAGTGATATACTGCTGTGAAGGGAGCTGGAAACTTAATGAATTTTAGCCACCTAAAAAAAGTCTTACCGAAAATAGTCAGTATCAGTTTAGGTGTACATTATTTAGAATATTTTCACTGCTTTACCTGAACATCAGACAATGATTTCTAACAGGAAAAAGAAGCCGTTATATCGTTCTCTTCAAAGCCAGACTCCATTGAGAAAAACAGTGATTTAACATTGCTGAACACAGGAGCTGCTGGTCTACCGCTGCCTTGATCAGTGAGTTAGTTTGTGTTATTGTGTGACTTTAGCATTTTAGAGGGTTAGTTTGGATTCACCACAGTCACACAGTAACACACACAAACTAGCTCATCAAAGCAGTGGTAGACCAGCAGCTCCTGAGCTAAAATTACTGTTTTTCTTAATGGAGTCTGGTGGCTTTGACGAGAGCAAAGATGGGGACCTGAATTCGTGAAACATGCTGTCTGACAGTAAGAAAAAGGGGTGAAAATACTCCAAATTTCAGGCACAATTTGCCTAGCTTCTGTGTCAGATTCCAGCCTGCTTCTCTAAACTGGTGGCGTGTTGACCACCATCTAATATATGTCATACACTGACCACAGATAACTACGTCATACAGCCTTTCAGATTTCTTCAGCATCAAATATCGAAAATATTGCACCTTATACTAAAAAAATGGACACAGCTACAAACATTTGAGTTCCACAAATATTGTTTATTTTTTATCCACAAATTTTCTTTTTTTTTTATATTCGGTGCAATGAATGTGCGACATTCCTCAAACCTGCACTGTCTTTGGTGAAAGTAAATTTTTTGCTCCTTTATCTTGGTGTCAGCTACAGAGTCATCTTAAACTACATTAAATTATTAACATGGGAGATGATGAAAACAGGATTAAGGACTATTTTAGTTTTAGTTTATTGCCATCATTTTCCCACTCATAAAACTCAAATACACTGGTAGATAGACAATAAGTTAACATTGAGTTTTTGCATTTTAGCATTTAAAACAGTACTGAAAAACTGAATTTAACCACTGAATGTACAGCTACTGAATGCTATTAATGCAGTTGTCTGCTGTAAATTGGCTGTTGGTTTTAAGTCTGTTGTTTTTTTGTTTTTTTAAATATTTTTTAAATTTATTTATTTATTTTGCTGCTGCTGTGTTAGTCTGTTTGTTCTCTTATGTGAAACTTTTTCTGCTGCTGTCTGGACTCCCTGGCGAAAGAGATTTGAATCCCAGTGGGAATATTTCTTAGCCTGAGTGTCAGACTGAAGCTCCCAGAACCTTCAGTCTGACATGGCTTCCATTGAAGGCGATTTACAAGGGGGAGGGAATTTAATTTTTCCCTAACCAATCAGTAGAGATCAACAACTCACCCAGAATCTGACGTCATTAGTATCCATGCCTCAGGGGTGCCAAAAACAAGCGAGCGTTGCCCGTTTAAAATGTCTCTGTGGTCGTGCACGCCCAGCTGCATCGCCGTTAAATCCAGTTTAGCAGCTTCCTTAATTTGGTCCTCCATTAACGCGAGTAGTGGCGAAATACCTCGATAGCATCGTTAATGTGGTCTGTAGGATCTGTAGCAGTCGCCATTGTTGCTATCCTCACCAGTTACCCACCGGCGTACAGCTTGACATCAGCGTGGCGCTGATTGGCTAATCGCTAGAACCCCAGCGTTCATTGGTCCGTCCATCGTTTGGACGAGATAAATCGCAAATTCATTTCAGTATGCCAGACCAGAGATGCGAGCCTACTCAGTTGAGTGGGCGGGGTCTATGGTCTGGAACCAGGCTAAATATTTCTGGTAAAATTTAGTTAAATGAATAAGTAAATAAATAAATAGATATCTCAGAACACTTTAAGGTTAAGGTTACTTTATTGGTCTCCCTTGGGAGAAATTTGGTTTGGATGAAGGGAAAAACACTTTAATTGCAACTAAAATGCACTTTGCATAATCAGCAAAATGGCAATATTACCAGGAGTGGAAAGCATCTTTTTTTCCATATTTAAAAACATAAAAAAAAAATCTAATCAAGTTATCCCTAACAATGTAGCTACAGTCTAACACACACAGATTTTTGTGTGTAATTCGGGCTGATTACAGTTGCTAATTTTGTGTAATCTGATTATGTAATCCTGAATACAAGGTGCACTAAGGTACACAGTAACTGTATGAACCTGCAGAAAGTGTACTGCAGATCGAAAAGACTGGATCTGCTCTCATTTCGAGCTGTGGGACAACATGTGTGAACAGATGTGTTTGTATTAACTGAAACATTCCAACAGCAAAACTGTTTATGTTGAGTTTTTGCTGATGCAGCTTGAATCAAGACAGATTATACTGGCTAAGTGTCATGGCTTTAAATGTTTACAAACCGGATTTCTCAGCCAAACAGACTTTTCTTCTTTGTGGCCACTAGAGCTGTGTATTTAGTGCAATCAATCTTAGCTGAATGTAGTGAGGATGTCTCAGTATTAAGTCTTGTTACAGCTGCTTTCCTCTGCCGTGTAAATTCTGCTGAACTCTCCCATACTCAGGAAACAAGGGGGGTCAGGCACAACAGCGACAAGAAGCTGAAATGAGCAAACTGAGATCGCAGTGATTTTCAAGATCAGCTCACTTTTATATCTCCAACAAAATCACTGCAGTTATATCCTAAATATTGGACATGTTGTGAGTGTTGGGAGGTTGCTGTTGGAATGTAATAGGTTACAGATCATTAGCTATTGCACAAAATAAGCTCTGTGGCAAACAAAAGTTTATGGTACTGACATGCTTTGTTCAGCAAGATAATCTTTACAAATGAACACTTCTGATTTCTGAAGCATCAGTGCAATCAACAAAGTAAAAGCTAATGTTAGGCAACAAACGAACTACATCACAGTCACATTTACTGACATTTAAGTCTCTAAGCTTGTGTTATATGAGTCCTCTAACCAAAAACCCACTTTACATCCAGACATAGGAATCATGAGAGCTAAAATGCTAACTCATCTCCAGGTTTTAGGACTCATTCCTGCTCCACTCCATTCAAACAAGACGGATAAACGGACAAAAATCAGCATTCAAAATTTGAGCACATACTGCCAAATGAATGCAGCCTGTTTAGACGTAGAGACAGCTGCTCCTTGTAAACCATCCTACCATTAATGGTGTTGCACTCAGATTTGCCCCCACCGCGCTGCTGACTTGTGTCATCTGTAAATATGCCAAAAGAAGACTTTCCTGCTCTGCAATAAGATGCAAAGCAACAGAATGAATGTTTTATTCTATATAGAAACTTTTTACTGAAAAGAATGAATGTAACCCCTTTGTAATCACTAATATTTTGATCAGCAACTGTCATCCGATAGCTAAAGTGTTGCTTGTGATCCGACCTGGAAACATAGGCCATGTCTCCTTAGATTTAGGTATTTAGACTCATATGTCCCCCCAAACTATCTGATTGTGTCACCTCATCCCTGATCAGCAAACCACTCACAGTCATTCACAACTCAAATCATCCGCTCCACCAGTCTTTATCCCCCTTCCCTCTGGATGCAGGTTCAGACTACCCATGCGGAGAAGGGCCAGTTTCATCAGGAGCTTTAAGCTCCAAGTAACCTTCCCCTGATCTGAAATTCAGTCTGTGGTGTTTTATTTTATTTTATTTAACCTTTATTTAACTAGTAAGTCCCATTGAGATTGAAAATCTCTTTCACAAGAGAGACCTGGCCGAGGTAGCAGCCAATCAGAATACATTTAAAATGCAACAAACACCATGTTTTTGTCTCTTGTGTATTAACTCTTTATGTCCTATGTGTCTGTGATGTGCATTCTGTTTCTTACTTGTTTGTGCTATGAATTTCCTCCTTGACGACAAATTAACTATCACTCTATTGGTCAAGAATAGCCAATAATTGTCTACATATGCAGAGACATTTTTCCTTCCTCAAGGTGCTCATCATCTTTCTTTTTTCTTTTCTGCAGTGTTGCTCTTTCGACTGCCATGTAAGTACGCCGTTTATTATCTTATTCCCATCATAAATTCTTCTTCAGCTTTGTTTGTAGAGCAATTGTCTCACTTTTTGTGTTTTGTCATTTTGTCTGCAGGCTCCAGGAGGGCCTAAAGGACCAGACGGAGACATCGGCGCTAAGGTGTGATGATATGATATGAAAACAACCCCTGTATTCAGTTGCGCTAGAGATGATTGTCGGGCAAAATGCACGAACTGTACATGATCTCATCTTTATTTTTTTGCCCTTGTACAGGGAGAAACAGGAAGACCAGGGATGCCAGGAGAGAAAGGAGATGTCGGCGACATGGTAGGTGACCTCCACCATCGTCCTCCTCCACCCACGCCAACACCAACATACAAACATGCACCCAAAAGGACATCATCACATGTTTTGGTTTGATGAAGTGTCACTCAGATCTAATACTTCTGTCTCTGTGTTACAGGGCAGTATCGGAGATCCTGGTCCCGTTGGTTACAGTGGAATGAAGGTAGAGTGCACTTAATGAATCAGTTCACGTGAGCAATACAGAAGAGGAACAATGTCTGTCAGTGACATATGGAATAGGTTACATCTTACAGAAACATGTGTAGCCATTTTGTCCAGTCTTTTACATGTTGTTTATTTTGAAGGTCAGTTTCTTCATGCGCTTTACTTCAGTGACAGTTACAGTGCAGTCCTGCTTTGTTGGAGGGTTTGTATGCAGCCTGGTGATGCATCATCTTTCATAGAGTTTAGGGTCATACACAAATAATTTAAAGATAGTGTTGCTACTGATGGGTCCCACTTTAGTCTTTACTTGCTTATTTTTTACATTTTGTGAGCTTAAACTAATATTGACATATGACAATTCAGTGCCATGTGAACATGTTACAACAAGGGGGGGAGGGGGGCCAAACCCAATCCCTGCTTAGGGCCCTCAAAAGTCGAAGGCTGGCCCTGATAAAAATTAATATTCTGACTTGATAGCGGATGGGTTGCATGCAAAGTTACTACAGTTCACTAAAACTAAATTTAAAACTAAAACTAGGTGTTTAAAAACTAAAATAAGAATCAAAATTTGAAACAATATTATGTGCTTGCAAAACTAAATTAAACTACAAAAATATATCCAGGAGATCTCTTTAATTTTAGTTTTAGATTTAGGTAAATCTGTAAACACAGCCAGTGTGAGGAGGCATTAGTGCAGATGTTTATAGAGAGACGTCTGCATGGCTGTCAGTCAGCTGCCTTCATAAAGTGTCTGTTTGAAATGTTATAACTGTTCTCAACTTCTTCAGTCTTGCCACTGAAACATACCTCTCATATTATAATTTAAAAAAAAACAACTAAAAGTCATACTGAAACTAATAAACACTTAATTATAACTTAACATTTTTAAACAATAAAATCTGAACTGAAATGAGCAAACCAGCTCTGAAAACTAAACTAAATTAAAAAGAAAAATTGCAGGTGGTTAAATAATAAATACCTGTTGCCATTTTCATTTTACTAATAAAGAACGAAAGAAGAATATAAGTTAATCTATTTCAAACCAGCCTGCTTCAGTGTTATTCAGTGTAATATTTTACCACATCATCACTTATTCATGATAATAAGTTCATGCAGTGATCACTGCAGCAGAAACTATGAATTCGTCCCCATTAAGAGAGACGCTGTGTGCATTTATGCACAAGAAAAGCAGCGTAACTTCACTGATTATTTCTGAAGCTAAAACTTTAGTTCTTTTCTTCTGTCAAGTTTCTAACTACAGTTTTTAGTTTCCTTGCTGAAATGCTCCATGATATTTGCTGCAGTCATGTTTCTGCATGCAGGGAAACGCTCTGAAAGAAGCCTCCATAATCATCGAAGTCAAAGAAAACTCTCATACGTCACTACAGTGTATAATATAAGAGCACTATATCCTATAGAGACCAGTAGAGGGGAAGTGAAACGTCCATGCAGGTACGGGTCTCTAACTCAGAGAAATCGGATCCATGCATCACCACTGCAGCCGTTTCCTAGTGATGGCCCTTATCCTCCTTCTTAGTTTCACATTAATGTTCATGAACAAGAAACAAACTGACAGGTAGGGTTGCAACATTCTGAGGTTTTCACGCTACGATAACCATCTCAGAAAATATCATGGTTTCACGGTATTACAGAATTATAATTATTATCAGTCAGAACGACCCTTTAAAGAACGAAAACGTAAAGGTTAGTTGTGATTGAACAAACGTATTATTACTATAATTGAAACTTGAAACCATTTTGTTAATGGAGGTTTATGTAAAAAATCTCCCCTTTGAAAATAACTAAAATAAAGGTGAGATTCTTCGTCCATTTTTTTTCCTCCCTAATATTGTGGAAAGCAAATGCACATGGTGTGATTACGGTCATTTTTCATATCACGGTATACCTTTGAACGGGTTTATTGCTGCAACCCGACTGACAACAGGAAGTTTGTTCGAGGAAACATTCCTAACCCTGAAGGTATTTGTAATTTTCCATGTTGTTTAGCTGCTGTTGATCACTGACTCCAGGTCAGACTCTCACCCTCCTCACTGATCCCTTCGCTGCTTGTCATGATGATAACTCTGATGTGTTTCTGTTTGCAGGGAGACCGTGGAGGCAGAGGAGAGAAGGTACTGTCAGAGCGCACAAACACATAAACAAGATACAGTCAAAGTTTAAGCATTGCTTTGCTGTGTAAGTTACGGACATTATGGGCTAACGCTGTGTGTGTGTGTTTCCTGCAGGGTGACAGAGGACACAAAGGCTACAAGGTGAGCTCATCTAACAGCTGTCTGATCTTCAGGTGGATGCTCTTGTTTCTGTGATTGTTCTGAAATCTACATTATTCTTTTGTTCTTTATCTTTCGCTGATTCATAGGGAGACAAAGGTCAAAGAGGAAATGATGGAATCGATGGACGCAAAGTGAGTGACAGACCCGAACATCCAAACAACACATCCCTGGCTCTCTGGCTGTCTGTCTCTTGTTCTGTTGATAAAGTTGCTTAAAGATACTGTTCCTCTGGTTTTCCTCTTCAGGGTGAAGATGGTTTCCCTGGTCTTCCCGGCTGTAAAGGATCTCCCGGATCAGACGTGAGTCCTGTATCTCAATCTCAGAATAATCCCACTGTTGAGGGGGGTCTTGCATTCCAGCCTTGACATTAAAGTCACATGTTACAGACAGATTGAATCACAACCAGATGGGAACCGGTCATTAGAGGCTAACACACGCTGATGATAACATCAGGTTTGAGAACTGCAGCAGATGTTAGGACACACACACACACTTTCTTGCTATTTTGGTGACTTAAAGGGATAGTTTGGATTTTTACAACTGGGGTTGTATGATGTCTGACAGCTCGGACATTCAGAGGGAGCTTGGAGTAGAGATGCTGCTCCTTCATGTCAAAAGGGGTCAGTTGAGGTGGTTGGAGCATCTGATCAGGATGCCTCCTGGGCACCTCCCATTAGAGGTGTTCCTGGCACGTCCCACTGGTAGGAGGCCCCAGGGCAGATCCAGAACATGCTGGAGGGATTACATATCTCATCTGGTCATTGAACGCCTTAGCATCCCCCCAGGAGGAGCTGCCCATAAGCACAAATGTGCTGTGCATTGTATTATATCGTGTTTGGATCAGATTTTCAGTGGTTTATTGAAGAGACAACAAATTAAAAAAACAGTGATAATGACAGTGATGGCAAAATGCTATTCACTGTGGCGACAGGAGGATATCTGTTAGGGCCCTGACTCACCAAGCCAACAATCAGGTCGTCAGTGAGCGTCTGTCGCCCTAGTTTTTGCGGTGTGTCCCACACCGTTGGCATTTGTCAGCCCTTGTTGACTTTTTGTCAGCCAGTCCAGCATGATAGATTAGCATCGGAGCTGGCTTAGCCCATGAGTGATTGAAATCACTCTAAATGGCAGTTCAGCACAGTGCACGAGAAGAGAAACGGAAGTGAGGAAAGTAAACAAAGGGCTAAAGTAATGGGGGAGTGAGATCACAACAAACTTGTTTTAGATGAGAGAGAATAATTCTACGCACATAACATAGGTGCAAGGTGAGCAAAAAACAGTGTACGTGAGGAAAAAAGTAAGTAGCCTTTGTCAGGTCAAAATGATCAGGTCAATTCATTTGACGTGGTGAAGATCCAATTAGGATCGAAACAGTGGCTTTATTAAACTTATGTGGCATGGAATAAGTGTGCAGGATTATTTTTTTTTAGCCATTCAGCTCTTTAGCAGAAACGGTGCGTAATGGTTTGTAGTATTGTTAGCCTGCGCACAATAAACATAATTTGTTCTTTCAACATTTGGTTTGTTAATAGTGTGCTAACAGGCTAACTAGCATCTTGAATCCATTTTGTCAGTGTTCCAATTTCCCTTTTTTGATGACAAATACAGACCACCGCCTGCGGGTATGGAGCGTTATTTCCTCTTACACAGGTGCGGAACGTATGCACAAGTTGGCCGTTGGCTTTGCAGTGTGGTCAAGTGCAACTTTTTGGCCTAGATACAGGCAACGCAGCAGTCAGCCTTTGCCGCCTAGTTCTTTGATGTTGGTTTAGTGTGTCTGGGCCTTTTTGAACCAGAGTATACAGAAGAAGTTATGCAGAGGGAGACTGAACAGGAAAGGGAAGGGCTTTCTGACAGCAAGATGGAGCGGTGGAAATATTCTCAATGTAGCATCCACCTAGACTGATATTGATTTGTATTAGGTAGGCCTTTCTTTAAGATAGCTAACATATGTTTTGCTGCTGCCCCCATCCACAGCAGTACATTGCTTAGCTTCTGTGTCAGTACTCCTGCCTGCTTCTCCAAACTGGGGGTGTGCTGACTGACATCTTCTATAGATAATATCACGATGGATGAGTATCCCATACGACCCCACTCCAAAAAAATCCCAACTATCCTTTTAAACCCCGTTTATCAGATACACACACTCCGACAGGCCATTTCCGTATCAGCCTGAGGCTCAGCCACATTGTTTACACATTAGCCATTAGCCACAGTTGCATATTTAGGAATACCACCCTCAGTGGGGCCCTGACCAACATCGCGCCCTGCGTCTGGACCCGCCTGCAGCAGACCGAGGCCCTTGGTTCTTAATCACTGCTGCGTTTACATTCTCTGCTGTCAGATTGTTTAAATGAAGCCATAAAGTCACACTGTAAACAAACACACGCATACATGTGCGTACAGGCACAGCGGCCTCAGAGACTGAGGGTTGTGGCTTCAGCTGCTTGTGATCATGTACTGAGACTGTCTCTGTGTTTTCTGCTTCCAGGGCATGCAGGGAGACCCTGGACCAAAGGGAGACCCTGGTCCTTACGGACAGAAAGGAGAAAAAGTAAGATTCAAAGAACAGGGTCTATTTGCTGCGCAGGCAGTAGTCCAAAACAAATACATCACAACACAACACAAGATCCATATCTCCTACACTGTAGAGGGTGAGTGAAGTGGATTTTCATTCCTGTCCCATCCTAGTCCCATGTTGTGTTTTAAAATTATAAAGAAAATAGTGTTAGCACTGAATATTTCTGTATAAAAACAAAGCACATTTTATTAGTATAGCATAATGCTAAGATAACTCCTATCATAACAGCTATATTGTGCATGTATTTTAGTATTTTTTACATTTTTATTGTAATGTTTTTGCCTGTTGCAGTAATATGTTGACTGTGTGCACCAAACAACAAGGCAAATTCCCTACAAGTGAAAACCAACTTTGTAAAAAAAATTATTCTGATTCTGGCAGCTACAACCATGTGTCAAATAACTAGTGCTTAGTCTGTTAGCTCGATGCTAACACATAAAGGGATAATGGGACATAGCATCACGATCATGATATTATTATCTTAACAAATGATCCACTTTACTTCACTTGCCTAACATAAAACAACATGTGTGTTCACACATATAAACATATATTTTTTTCTATGCACTGTGAAAGCAAACTAGTAGCTGCTGACTTCACATTGGTCACAGGAGGACAGCGAGGATAACAATATTTGAAATGGACACATCTATTCACATACATACAGAAAGTATAAACGTGGTTAATGTATGGTTAATGTTAGATAGGGAGACAGAGATGGATGGAGCCCTCTGTCTGTATTCTGCGTTCATTCTGCCCGTATTTGTGCACGTGTCCTGAAGGCTAACGGATACAGATGAAACGGAGCAGTTCCACCAGAGATCGTGGAGGCAGTGTGGTGTAGTTCAAGCAAAATACACCCATAGGAGGGCACAAAGAAATTTAAATAATGGCGGAACAATAGTTAAAATAATTCTCCATCCACATGTCGGGATGTATTTTATGGCCTCACAGACCACCACCATCTACAACGCTATCTCAGCTTAATGGTACTATATTACAACCTCCTACGTTGTTGTCTCGTTTGCTGTTCCTCCGTCCTGATGGAAGCATCTCCAGCACTGACAGTACATAAACAACAAACAACAGACCTCTGTCGCTGGTTGCTATTAGCGAAGCGCCATAGCTCCAAGTTAAGACAAAAACACTTGTGCTCTTGAAGATTTCGAATCGCCTCTCTGTGTTCTGTAATAACACATTGTGTGCTTGTTTCAGGGAGATCCCGGAAATGACGGTGATCCAGGAAGGCCTGGAAACTACGGCCCACTGGGACCTCAGGTAAATCAGTGCAAAGAGCGCGATGACAAAGCACAAAGTGTATCACACGAAGCAAGAAATATGACATGTTTTGTTTGTGTTTGACAGGGTGAGCGGGGCCCTCGCGGAAACAACGGGGACAAAGGAGAACGCGGTGATGATGTAAGCGATGAAAGTCCTGACAACGCCAGAAAGTTTGCGATCTTTATTGTCTCATCTAATATCCTGTTGTGTGTGTGTGTGTGTGTGTGTGTGTGTTTTAGGGCACACCAGGACCGGATGGAGATCGCGGCGAGGGAGTAAGTACGATTAATATTGACTTTTAATGAGTGTTAATGTGTGACAGCTGCCAAAATATGTGTTGACATCTTTAAAATCCCTTGTAGGGACTAGTTGGAGAGAAGGGTGAGCAAGGTTCCCGCGGAAACAGAGGTCCAAGAGGAGAGCCGGTAAGTGATGATAAGGATGATGAGAAGTCTCTCGGGGTCTGTCTGATTTCAGCACCTACTCCTTCATGGGAAATTCTGTTTGGCAGTTGAATCAGCCGCAACCACAGCGGCCTTAATGGAATACTGTTTTCATAAAGTCATTCCCCGTGAACTGCTGCTGATCTAACTTTGTTTAAAACTTGGCTCTGTCTGCTTCTCTTGTCTATTGTTACCGTCTTGAAAGTCTTTAGCTTCATACGTTTGTTCTTTTCCTTGCCAGGGAGATCCAGGACCCCGTGGAGAGCAGGGGAGGGAGGGCTCAACTGGCCCCAATGGAGAACCTGTAAGACACACTCAAATATAATCACACACACTCACACAGGAGCTACAGTACCACTGTTCGTTAGCCTGTTGTGTAGAGTTTCAGCCCCAAGTGCGAACCACCCACTTTCCTCCCTGGCAGCATCCTTTTCTTTCCAGTCGGAGAGGAGGAGTGTGCGCATGCGTGCTGCACTTGTGCATCGATATTTCATGTTGCGGGGGAGTGTGTTGGGCAGGAGCTTAAACAGAGGCGAACCTGGCTGCCACCCCAGAGTGCTGCCCACTCCCCCGTCTCCCCTCTCTCATTCTCATTTTTTCTCTCCTCCCGGGAACATCGACACTCACTCTTTCCCCTCTGACTCAGTTCTTCTCTCCGTCGGCCTGAGCCAAAGCCTCAGTATGGTTTTCTTAATAAGGCACCAGGCAGTGTAATAATAATAATACGTTACAAGCATTAGTTGTGGTAACCTCCGTGATGTCAGAACTTTCAATGGCTCTTTTGTGCTTTTCTGCTGCGCCTCCTCTCCTCACCAGAGCTGAACCAACCGTAAAGAATTGAACAGTACAGAAAACATGGAATAACTGACATGTGGGGCCAACCTCATACACTCAGGGAAAAACTGTACATGCGGTAATGTGCTGCACATCATCTGCACACATTAAACAAACCACAGACTGTATTACATGTACAGGGCACTTAATGGCTACAGTGTTTTTGTTTAACGTTAACATAAAATTAAAGACACACTCTTAGATTTATACAAAAATATTCATTTCAACAATGCACATCCACATAGATGGATCCTGTTTTGATTTTTGAGTTTTGATTCTGATTATCAGACACTGAAAACATGGGCAGTTAGCCTTAAACAAACATTTAAAAAAAATAGCCTCCTGAACTGTAAAAGTTTCCCATTTACATCCTCATCAATACATTAACAGGGTTCCTGCAGATCCTTAAAAAGTCCTTAAAAGGCATTGAATTTATTCATCTAAAAATAAGGCCTTTACTGGTATTAAAATATCTTAATTTCTCAAAAACTAAAATGCTAAGACTTTCAAAGTAGGTAGATTAGTAGTAGTAGATTTTATTAATTTTTTAAATAAATTAATTTTATGTTAATTTATTTTATATTTTATTTTATTTTATATATTTATTATTTATTTTTATTATATATTTGTTTTATTTTATATATTCATTTTATATTTTATTTTATTTTTTATTTATTTTATTTATCCTTTTTTTTGTCAATCATTGCATTGTAAAATCTCAAAATAATTGGTGACATCTATTTTTCTTAAATAATTAACTGAATGCCTCTTGCATTAACATCTCACAGATCAGGATAGTGGAAACTACGACAGAGTATTAGGGCCACATTGAAGAAAAAATTTTTGGGAGATTTGAGAATAAAGTCATAATATTACAAGGAAAAACTTAGCTGTAATTTAATGAGAAAAAAAAATCATAATATTACGAAAATAAAGTCGTAGTATTTAAGGAAATAACCAACAACAAACAGAATGGGTCAGAGGATGAAACTGCTTGTGGCAGCTGCTCTTTGTCTCAGGTGTGTTGCCTCGACACACACATTAATATTACGAGTTTTTCTTGTAATATTACGACTTTATTCTCGTAATATTGTGACTTTTTCTCAGTTACGACTTCATTCTCGTAATATTATGATTTTTTTCTCGTAATATTATGACTTTATTCTCGAAATCTCCAAAAAAAAAATCTTCAATATGGCCCCAATACTCTGCTGTAGGAAACAACAACACTCATATTTTGTTTCTGGCTGTGATATTTAGAGCAGAGGATCCACACTGCTCACAAGCTGTCACTGAACCCTGGATGACACCGGGAGGTGCAAATCAACCAAAATGGGCTATTTAACCAAGATTTTGCAGCATGGCTGACACCAGTACAAGGCAATGCATACAGGGCTAGTGTATTTTTATGCAACAACAACAAAAAATTGAAACCCTGCATGATGGGAATCAAGGCAGTGGAATCCCACACACAGGCTGAGAAACACAAAATAGCTAAGAATACATGCCAACAAATGGCAGGTATTTCCTAGTTTTGGTCTCCCCTCATCTCTGACATGTAAAAAAAAATGTTTTATGTTAGAATAAACATTTTGGCCAAAGTTTCCTAACCTTATACAAGGGTTGTCGCAGTCATGGAAAACCTGGAGAAGTCATGGAATTTGTAAAAATCATTGAAAGTTTTGGAAAACTTGTGGACTTTTGTTGAAATTAATTGGTACAGTAATCTGGGGAAAACCTTTCATGTCATGTAACATTTTTTTAAGTAACTTTAAGTAAGTCACAATATATCGTTGCAACATCGATACTGGGATGCGCAATAGTAGCATCGAAGGATGTGTAAAGTCAAGTGAGGCTAATCAACAACAAATGGAAAACTTACACGGTTCTCATTTTCCATGACTTATACCGGCCGAGCCTTTTGCTTTTAGATGTTATGTATATATTTGATGTAGCATGGCGGTGTTTGTTACAAGAAGCGAGACTTTTCTGTATGTTTGTGTGTACAAAAGCACCGTAACCAGGCCGTCAAGTGCAGCAGACACAGTGAAATACATGCTTTTCCAAAATTTAAAAAAAAAATATTATAGGTCCTTGAAAAGTCATTAAAAGTTTTGAAATGTTCATGTTTTTCTTCCTTTTGTTCTAGTTGTAAATTTGGTCTTTATTTTCAATCCCAGTGGCATTAAAAACTCTTAAAATGTCTGAAGTCTAACTCACTTCAAGCTGCAGGAACCCTGGTTAAAATGATTTGTTCCATTTCCACAGTGTGACTTCACTGTAAGGACAGGACTGAGGTGCTGCACGTAGCAGCTGGGTCCAGCTGTTGTTTGCCAGGAAATAGGGCCAAGCCAAAAGCTAACACTTCTGTTAACTACAACAGCACCTTGTTTTGCATTTCTATAAATTCTGTGTAAAATGCACAAGATACACTGTGTAAATTAGACCGCTTGGGAGGTTTGGAAAGAGTTCTGTTTTCGGGTTTTTTGGGGCGGATTTCTACATGATTTACATGGGTCAAATTTATGAGGAAATCTGGGTTAATCTGGGAAAATCACATACCTGAGTTATGTGCAGGCGTACTCCAGGACACAGTGACATCACTGTTGGGTGTGGTTACTGTGGGTGGTCCAACAGTCCTTGAAACAGTAAACCAGGGGGCAGTAATAAACTTATTTTCAGCCTCGTATTAAATATCTCTTTAGGTTGAGACAATTTCAGGCCTCTGTTTCACCAGCCATCAAATTTTAACATTCTGTTGACTCAATGGGAGCTGAAGCTGTTGAATGCTGACAATAACCATTGTCATATCCAGCGGAAATTTTTCCATTGCAAAAAAAACGACATGGTCACCGGTGAAAAGACTTTTTTTGGTTCAAAATAGGGCTGAAAATTCGATCACAATATTTTTAGGCTATATCTCAAGACAAGATATATATCTCGATAGTTTTTAAATCTCTTCAGAAGCACTTCATCAGTGCTCGTACTGGGAGACAAAACCAAACCAAATACCGTCTCTGATGCGACAAAGTTGTAGGGATGACTTCTTATTTTTTTCCAGAAATTTGAGCACAATGACATTTTTGATCAGTAATCATCAATAATATGGATGAGTGGGTTAAGGCAAGCATTAAACTGATAGAAATGTCTGGTGAGTTGATACATTTGCATCACTTACAGTAACTGTAACAGAGCCATTAAAACAAGGGAAAAAACACCATTTATGCCACATCACGATACAACTATCTCCAAAATCTAAGACGATATATAGTCTCATATCTCGATAACGATATAGTATCTTCCTATTAGCCAGCTCCAGCTCAAAAGTAAAAGTTTTTTCACAAACTATTTAAGTTGATTAAACTTTCGCATTTAGACAATATTTCACTGATTTGCAATAATGAGATTTTTCATCCTGTACAGCGTGCAGATTAATAGCCTGACTAAGAAATCACATCCAGATTTTTAAATTGACACTCAATATTGCAAATCCTGATGAAATAGGGTTTAAATGTAACTGTTTAATCATTGTCTTCAAATAGTCTGTGAAAAAACGTTCAGTTTTGACCAGTGCAGTATGGATTTAGAGAAGTACCTGCAGTATCATCTCTCTTTTAACATACAGCTTAACAAATTGTCATCATAATTTAATTTGTTTTTGTGACACACTGATGCTGTAACTGCATTGTAGCTGTTTGAAAAGAGGATGAAACAAGATCTGAGACGCTCAGACTGAATATCAGTCTGTTTTCAACCGGAAATCAACGTTCATATCCCAGTTGGTGCTCACTGGGTATCTTTATTTTAAAGTTATCACCAAGCACAGCAGTTTATTAGTATAGAAGTATGAAAAAAATAGTCTTAAAAAAAACTTTGCCTCTGTGTTGTAGGTCATGTTGGTTCATGATGGTGTCACAGTCTGAGGCCAGTTTTTTTCTGTTTGCTTTATGTGGTTGTTTTTGACTGCAAAGTGTTTTAACGGTGTCATTAACGCTGTTGTTGTTTTCCAGGGCGAGCCTGGCAGAGCCGGGTCTCCTGGCTACAGAGGAGATGAAGGACCACCTGGACCAGAAGTGAGTCCAGCAGGCCACACACACACACACACATACACACACACACATATGGACTATTTATATGCATACATTTAAACTTAAACCATATTTACTCAATCAGACTCTTACTATTAGTGTTTCAAGTGGGCGGGGCAAAATTGGGAAAAGGTGATGTCACATGCACCAATCAGGATTTAGAAATGTGGGTCGTTTGGTCACTGTTAATTAAATCCAGTGGTGGAAGAAGTACTCAAATGTTTTAGCAGTACAACAGTGTGAAGATACTCTGTTACAAGTAAATATCCTACATTCAATTACTTAATTAAGTAAAGTACAAAAGAGCTCTTAACAGTTGATAAAAATACCTTTTAATTTTTTAGTGTCTTCTTTAGTAATGACAATGTTTAAGTTAAACTTATGAGAAATTATACCAAAAGTTGTTTTTAATCTATGATTTACGCCAGGGGTTCCCAACTGGTGGGTCAAGGTTCAAAATTGGGTCACGGGTCCTCACAAACATGTCAAGTTTTTAAAAAACACATTTTAATTTGAAGTACGGCAAATTTTCAGCACAGCAGTTGTTGGTGCTGTCTCCTCCTGTAGACTGAGTGACTAACAGACAGCTGCTTCAGAAAGACAACAAACTAGCTCGATGACATGGCCAAATGCAAGTAACCCTAACCCTGAATGATTAAACTGTGTGGACCTTGAACTAATGACCAAGGCAAAATCTGGACCCTGTGGCTGAACCAGTTGGGAACCACTGATTTATGCTTTTTAATGTTATAGCAGTTACTAAAGATTTGAAGCTGCGTTTTCAGGAGCTTTAAAGGAACACTTCCCCTCCCAAATGACAATTTGTATGTCAGTTACTCACCCTGTGTTACATCAGATTTATGAAGAAAACTTTGTTTTTCTTGCATGCATCCACAATGAATGAAGAATCCGAAAACTGAGAAAATTTGTGATGGATTGAAGTCAATGGGGTCCACATTTAACAACAACAAAACTTTATTTAGGGGCCGTACACATGCCACGTCTTTAACTGCTTGGAAAACGTGAGGTCAGGTGCTTGATGCTACTCTTAGCATCGCTAGCACAGAGCGCTGTGGCAGGTTGCATCTGAGGTTGCTAAGCAACCTCAAGAAGCACGGTATCAAAGCCTACAGACCTAAAATTCTGAGTGCAGAGATGATCTTCCAGGCGCTGTTTGTGTGTAGTGCCTGTTGTCCATGGGACAGATGTACAGCTCTGGCACATCTATATCCAGTAGATGTAGCCTTGGTCAAGAGGAGAGGTCACCAGGTGGTACCCAACTCCCTAACCACAACACTCTTCAGTTAGTGGGCCTGCAGTGGTGGCCAGGTCACCACCCCTCCCCCCCAGGCTTCCAGCAAATGTCCTCCCTCTTATGCCAGAGCCAACAAGAGACTC
Source organism: Epinephelus fuscoguttatus (assembly GCF_011397635.1). NCBI lineage: Eukaryota > Metazoa > Chordata > Actinopteri > Perciformes > Serranidae > Epinephelus > Epinephelus fuscoguttatus. Next base: position 22,063,853 of record NC_064766.1, read on the forward strand.
TTTCTGCTGCCTCTCCCAACATTTGAACTGCACTTTTCCTCTTTTGCACTCTTATTTTGATTTTAGTCATCAGATTCCACACTACGTCAAAAAACACCCTTGGTGTCACCCATCTTGGGCCACTTGACTTTTACCTTAATTGGTTGGGGTGGGCTTTCTGGAGTGGCACTGGAGGTGTCTTCGATGTGTTCTTGGGTAGCTGCAGGCACTACGGGTGCTTTCACACCGGCCCTGTTTGGTGTGGTTCAATCAAACCCAAGTGCATTTGCCCCCTAAGTGCAGTTCGTTTGGGCAGGTATCAAAACAGCAATCGCTCTTGGGTACGCACCAAAACAACCGGACCAAGACCAAGACCTTCTTGAAGAGGTGGTCACGCCTCGTTTTCAAACTGTATGGTTTGCCTAAAATGAACAATGACAGCGATATAGTCCACGATGACCAGCGCTAAAATCAGCCTGCGTAGTTGTCCCTCCATTATGACATTAGAAAGTGTCACATTTATCTTGCAAGTGTACTCTTCTTCAACGTTTTGTTTACTTCCTGGATTTTTCCAGCATGTAAATTCTGACCTATCAAGAGCAGCTTTCTTGCCCGAGGCATTTGATGGCTGTCTGGCTGTAAATGCTGCCGTGAGAACACGAATCAACTCTAGGCAATTATGCAAATCTGTAACAAAATTAGTCCCTGATTCAGACCAAAGCAAGACAACTCTAGGCCTGAAAGCATCCTGAGAGATCACTAGAACTGTGGTGGGCTTCCCATCTAGCAATCTCCTGAATCTGTGGGGTGTGCATGTATCTCTCCTCATCCACACTTGGACTTGCTCTGATGTATCTTGAGCCCTAGTGCACTATGATTGTCCTGCCCAAATTGTGTTAACAGATGTTTTGATATAGTTTTGCTGATGTTAAACGCAGTCCCCTTTTACTTCAGTTCTTTAAGAATGTTCTCAGTTTTTGGATTCCTCGTTCCCCATAGAGGCCTGTGAGAACAAAACAAAGTTCTCCACACAAATTCAACGTAACACTGGTGGAGTGACTGATACACAAATGATCATTTGGGGGTGAAATAAGGCAAGGCAGCTTTATTTCTAGAGCACATTTTGTTACAAAGAACCTCAATGTGCTTTACATTAACAAAACATCAAGCATAGTATTCCTTTATGATTTAAGCCCCCAGCACTAACTTTACAGCTCCAAGTGTGACACCACAGATTTAACTCCGAAACCCAGAAAAATGTCCTGTTCACTGTACTCCAATCAAAAATCTGCTATTATCATAATCGTAAATATTACACACATTATCACACGATCCAGGAAATCAGCCAACATTAACCTGTAACAGATTGTAATAAATTATTGTTACATAAACCGCTGAATTTCAGGGGTTTTTGTGTTCACACCCACACACACACACACACACACACACACACAACAATGTCCTCACAACATCCAAAAGTTTTCAACAAACACATGTCCCATTTCATATGTTTCTAATCTCATCATCTGTTTCATCTCTCAGGGACCCAAAGGACCGAGAGGAATCAAAGGAGCTCCGGGAGACAGAGGCCAGATGGGGGAGAGGGTGAGCGTGGGAGACAGAGAGTGGGGGGGAGGACACAGATGTGTGCCATCCATCATTTTCCCTGCCATGAGGTTTGTGTATGCAGATGGATTTGTAAGTGTGTATCGCTCTGTTAATTTCAGGGAGTAGATGGTGCGCCAGGAAATGGTACCGCGGGCTGTCCTGGTTTCCAGGTGAGTGTTAATGCATGTCATGTTTGACACACTTTGCTCAGAGTAAATGTGTATATTCTGAACATTTATGTCTGTTTTAGGGTTATCCTGGGCCCCGTGGAGACCCTGGTGAGCCGGTAAGTTATCTGTCAAATCTCTGTTTTAACTCGGAGCTCAGACTCTGGGCCAGTTTGTGTTTAAACTGATGTAATGGAGTTTATTACACAGTATATTTAAAGCAACTACAAGGAGTTTTTCACTGGTTATGACACAGTCTCAGTTTAATACTGATGATCAGCAAGAAGATTGGCAATTCCTTTCTAGTTATTCTTAAAACATGTCCGCAGGTTCGATTCCCCACTGAATCGGACAAATCGACTTCAGCACGCAGACCGGAAAGGCCTATGTTTACATTTTCCCGGGCAAAGTTTGGCAGATAGTCGTATGTTAGCCGGTTGAAAGGAAGCAGGAGCAGATTTCTCTTCAGAGAACTGATTTTTGTGTGTGTGGTTATGGCTGCTACTGGGATCAGCAAAGAGGAAAAGACATGACTTGACCACAGAACAAAAAAAAAAAGCTAAAAGGGCTGGTGATAAAGCACGGGCTCAACTTTGGTCGGTCATTCAACAGATGGAGAGAATTGCAGGATTTGAAAGGATTTAAACGTGATCCTGAATTGGCCCTCTTACTCCTAGACACATATCTCATAGTATTACTGAGCAATCAAATTTGTAAGCTCACCTTTTTATTGTTTATTGTTAATTTGGGTCCCCATTAGTTGTTACCAAGGCAACAGCTACTCTTCCTGGAATCCATGTTAAGAAAATAATATAGACACGTATATTTCACATACATGCATACATAAATACTCCTAAATCACCAACCTCGGCCCCACCCACTCCAATTAAAACATTGTACTGTAAAACTTCATTTAATAGCCCGGGCTATTATTTGCTTAAATCACTGAAATCAACAGGCCTATATTTGGGACGGGCCTTTAATTCCTTTCACACAACACTGTTGATCAGCAAAGATGGGCAATACAATCAAATTGTTTCTGTAAACCAGTATGAATATTACTTTGCTTTGAATAATATATCAATTATAAATCATTCATTTGATCTAGCTTCAACAGACAGCGCATAAGAGTTTTTATCCTGTTAAAACAATACCAGAATACAAAAACCCTTTTGATTCTTTTGATCTGAGGACCCTTTGGGACTAACGGAATATTAATAACTTACAGGGTTATCGAGGAATGGACACATTATTTAACTCTCTGACTTAAATTATTATTATTTTTCATCTCTCTTGTTAACCATGCCGATAAATCTGAATACGTTATTTTCTGGTGCTAGTGGTTTCAGTAAAATGAACTGAATGACTGAATTATTGAGAATCTAGCCAAGTTAACGATGTGTAGCATCTCCATGTTAACAAATGGTCAAACATTTCTATCTGAATGCATGATCTAAGCAGCTATAGTGTTAGCTCAGATGGGTAGCCAACAACCTGTTTTATACATCCAAAGAACTTCCATAAAAATGAACTGCTTGGCAACCAGACCAGGCCTCTAATTGAGACAGGCCTTTATTTGTCAAAATGTGTAGCCACACCCAGCTAGTAAAAGGGGCTGGGCCTTTAATTGAGACTCTGCTTTAATTGGACTTTTACAGTAAATACAATTACATCGCTAGCATCAGCCCCCCACACCAGTGTTGGGCAAGCTAATTGTAAAATGCAGTGAGCTAAGCTGCAAGTTACTACATCAAAATTAAGTTTCCCCACATTGACGCTATCCCCAGAGAAATGTAGCAACCTAAGCTATGGGAAAATGGCAAAAGTAGCGCACTTGCAAAACAACTTTTATTTTTTGACTTTATGTCAAATCAGCGTTTTCTCAGTGATCTGAAAAACTCTCAGCCAAACATATTGGCAGGAAAAAAATGTCTAGTTGAACTGATATATATATATATATATATATATATATATATCAAGTCAAGTCCAGTCAAAATTTATTATAGTATTATAGTATACTATAAAATACCAGGCTTAAATTACAGATATATGTCCCTCATATACAGACCTCGGTGTGGCGCTGGCGTCAGTCACATTACTTATCCTCAGTTTTATTATCCTTACTTTTATCCACACCTCCGCAGAAAAAAGTCCACTGCACTTCAGAGCTTTTCCTGGAAAAAAAAAACCTTAGAACTTTTGATGTTACTCGGTCAATTAATCAACTTCACTTCTGAAAAACTTTTTGACTTAGAAAGTAGTGACCACACTACTGATTTATTCCCGAGTGAATCTTTATCCTCTTTCTCTTGGCTGCTTACCATCTGCCTGCTGCTGTTAGATGGTGACACAGAATTTCAAAATAAAGTCTAACTTAAAGATCATGATATGGATCAATGTTTTTCCTTGGCATCGATGATATTGGAACATCAATCACTGAATCAATGTATCAGTCCAGATCAATGGATCTTTACACCCCTATAAATCAGCATTAAAAATTAGTTGAGTGTTGCTTTTACTCGCCTCCAAAAAGATCTTTACGACATGAGGTGATGGTGCTTGTGGGAAACACAGTCTTTACCCCAGGAAACACTACCACTTTTGTCCACAGAGGGCGCCAAAATCAATGTTAAATAAAAAGTACTTGTAGTTGCTTTAATGTAGAATGGATCTTTGGTTGTGTACAGCAGGCTTTAAAAGGACACTTTACCTGCAAAATGGACATTTGTATTCTAATTACTCGCCGCGTGTTACCTTGAATTTCTGAAGACAAAATGTGTTTTTCTTGCATGCCTCCACAGTGAACGAAGAATCGTTCAATGAACTTTCTTCATGAATTGTAGTAAATGTAGTCCACGTTTAACATCAGCAAAACTCTCACACAACTTCTGCAGTATAATCCAAGTCTCAATTATCCAGTCGTATGCTCAGTACTTCACAAACATATGCATTTTCACTTTTAACTGCTGGAGCAGAGTTCAAACACACGCACTACTTGGCCGTGCATGAGACTGTTTGGACTGACGTGTTTTAAATCAGAACAATCAAGCATAAATTGTATGTGAAGTACTGAGCTGGATAAATGAGACTTGGATTATACTGTCCAAGTTTGTTTGTCAGAGTTTGTAGATGTTTTGATACAGTTTGGTCCCCTTTTACTTCAGTTCATGAAAATGTTTGCCTTTTTTGGATTCTTCGTTCACCTTAGAGGCATGTGAGAAAAACAAAATTTACTTCACAAATTCAAGGTAACACGCAGTGAATAATTAATACACAGATGTTCATATTGCAGGTGAAGTATTCCTTTAGACTAAGCTGAATTAGATTGGCCTCTCTTGTACTTCGTGTTTTACATTTACACACCAACACTCAATATGAGAATCATTTTTGCCTGCCAACACTGTGAAATCAGTTGTCATGCTCATGTTCCCTCTTGAGCTCTCTGACATTTGTTATGTGACCTTCAGGGTGGTAAAGGAACTCCTGGACCCAAAGGAGACGATGGAGATCCTGGAGATCCAGGCGAAGATGTGAGTGTGCCTCTGACTTGTCTCCTTTTTGCAGTTGTTCCTTGCTCTTGATCTCATTTTATTTTTTCTCCAATCCATTCTTGGCAGAGAGCGCTGACAGGATGTGAGTCACATGTCGCGCTTTATGGCCGCATTTACATATTTCTTTTTTACTGGTCTCTTTTAAACACTTACAATAATATGTAATAATGAGTCTCGCCTTTTAATTTCTGTCTTTCATTTTGGTTTGTCTGTGTTAGCCCCCCACATTCTTTACTCTTATTTTTCTAAATCTAACTGGCTCTCAGACTCTCCTTCTGTTCTGCAGCTGGAAATGCTTTCTGTAGTAGGTCTGTTAGTGTGTGTGTGTGTGTGTGTGTGTGTGTGTGTGTGTGTGTGTGTGTGTGTGTGTGTGTCTTTGGGGAAGAGGGCTTTGAGCTGATGCAGCTGTGTATATGTCGTAGTCAAGGATACCAGGAAATGAGCAGAAACGATGAAGGGACTGCATCACTCTTTTGGTGTGTGTGTGTGTGTGTTTGAGTGTGTATGCGTAGCAACTGTACACGTGTGTGATTACCCGTGACCATATAGCGTGCCTGTTTTAACACATTAACCCCTGCTGGTTAAAGTTGGTCATGTTTACAATAAAATTATTGCATTTCTAAGGTTCATGTTTCACGGCATAAACATTTCTGCATGTGTTTGTACTTTCTATCATCCGTGCATCGGTGCACCCTGACCTTGTTCCTTCAAGAGCAGTCACACGTTGTAAACTCTGGATTTACAGTGTCGGATCAGTTTACCACTCATCAAGAACTTGTGGTGCTGTAGCTCGCAGCAGGATTAGACACATGCACTCCATTCAGGTATAACTCACCCAGTCGCGTCAGTGTTTACCTTTTCCATGTTCTGCTTGTCATTGCGTGGTGACAGCAGCAGACAGGAAACATCTCATAACATCTGTAACTGATTTTACAGCAGGAGCTTTAGTTTGATTATTAAGAGCCATATCACCAACCAAAATGTAATCGAGTCAAACTCCTTGATTTGTGCTGCTTGAAGGGGTTTTTTTTGTTTGTTTGTTTGGTTTTTTTTTGCTCCTTCTCTTAAGGAAATACCAACGATCAACACCACGCCTCGATCTGTCTATAAACTTGTGGTGCACTTTGGAAAATGTTCGTCAGGAATGTAAAGTAAATGGACTAAAAATTCACTCACTCATATGGTCCTCTAAGGAGCTCCACTTTTATATCTTATAACTTCTTGTACTTTTGGTTAAATATATGTAACCTTGTTTGCAGCACCTTTTTTTAATGAACAGTTTAAAGGTTTTTGGAAATATGATTATTCACTTTCTTGCCGAGAGTTAGCTGAGAAGATCGACACCACTCTCATATCTTAGGCTACGTTCAGGCTGCAGGCAAAAGTCACCCAAATCTGTTTTGTTTGTTTTTTTCATGACAGGATGAACAGTACAAATCACCTTGAATCTGATCTTTTCAGTTCTGATGACTGGGGCCACTTTCACATGTGCTCCTAAATCAGATACAGGTCTATTTTTTTTGCAACGCGACTTCAGTCTGAACAGTTATGTCAGAATTCATGCGAGGTTTACATCATGTACCTGAACTGGAGCGTCTTCCCACGAGAGTTTTGAAAAGAGGCCCTGACAAATGTAGTTAAAAAAGTTTTAAAAAATTAAATAACGTGTTTCAGTGAAGCATCACATCATGTTTTCACTACTCCTGGCTCTAATTCCACATGCACACACACTTCCGTACAGAGGTACAAGATTGAAGTAGCAGCAATTACTCCCCAAAACCAACAGTTAAAAATTTGGCTCTCTTTCTCCTCATCCACATTATCATCTGCTAACAAATTTCCTGTCTTCCAACGTGCATCAACTTATAAATGAAACCGTAAACACTGACCTCTGTGACCCAGCCCTGTTGCCAGAAGAAAATTTTGGTATTGTATGTTTCTGCATTCACGAGTATATTTAGTAAGTAAGTTAGTAAGTTTCATACGTGTCATATCAACATTTCTAAAGTTGAATATGAGCTGAGAGGTGGAGGGGATGGTGGATGGCGTGCAAAGTTGCCTTGCACCTTGTTTTTGAGCCCACACATAACCATACGTTAACCACGGTGTCGTATAAATGTCAAGCTTCATATCATATATCATCATATCTACTACATAATAATCTACAAATCTAACATATCTGTTTGCAGAAATGTACAATGCCAACATTTATTCTGGCAACAGGGTTGAGTGACTTCCATGTTTACTTCTTTACAACAGCATGCTGCGTGTGACTTTTTTTTTTTTTATTGTTCTTTTGTGCATGCAGGTCAATTCAGGACTGTGACCAGTTCCCACTGCAGCCTGATATTAGCTTCATTTAAAAATCAAGTGAACAGCTAAACAAAAACGGCTTCCCGTGTGAACGTAGCCTTAGATATACAGCCACAGCCAGCAGCTGGTTAGCTTAGCATAAAGACTGAAAACAGGGGGAACCAGCCAGCCTAGCTCTGTCTGAAATCTGCCTGCCTGCTGACACTCACTAATTTAGACATTATGTCTTGTTTAGTTCACACACAAAGTATTCAAATGAAGAGCTGTGGTTTTACAGCAGAACTTCTTAAAGTCCAGCCCACATAACCCCTGGCTGTTGGGAGACGTTTCCCTTTCTTGGTGAGGTTTTGGAAAAAGATCACGGTTTGGGTTAAAACGAAAAACCCTGGCAAACTTCTCGCATTTGTTAACCCCTTGTAAAATCAGATTAAACAGAGGAGATATAACGTGCTACTTAGTGAACTTTAAAGGTCTACTGTGTAAGATTTAAGGGGATTGAGAGCATCCAGCAGCGAGGACTGCAGATTGCAACCAGCTGAAACTTAACATTCCTTCAGTGTTCATTGTTCAGGAGGTTTTTACAATAATCCGAATTATCCACAGAGGTCTCTTCTTCTCCAAAACAAACAGACCAGGTCATTAAAACCAACAAAAACACTGAATAAAGCAGATTCACTTTATAAATCAGTGTTTCTTCAATGCTGTTTGGCATGTTAGAGACAGCTGCTAACCTAGCACTTGCTATGTGTGCTCACCTATTTTCTCTGCTAATTCGAAATCCAGACATTCGGGAGGTTTTTCGCAGGAGCTGAATTATCCACAGAGGTCTCTTCCTCCAGAAAACAAACGGACAAGTAAAACACGGAATGAAGCAGTTATATGTTTAAAAAAAAATGGTGTTTTCTGACACTCTCCTAGCAGAGGGGCTGCTAACTACAGTAGCAGATGCGAAAACGTGAACATACAAGTGTCCCTAGCTGGAGCCAGCGTTTGGTTTGTCCATTCTGGGCTACTGTAGAAACATGGCGGTGAAAGGACCTGCTCCCTATGTAGGGTACTGCTGTATTCTAGGGTAAGGAAAACACAACAAATCTTATTTTCAGGTGATTATACACTAACTGATTATGATTATACTGCTAATTTATCCCCCTGAATCCTGCACACTGGACCTTTAAATGTGCTGGTAGGCAGATTTTGTAACCGCCGGACAGAGCCAGGCCAGTTGTTTCCCACTGTCTCCAGTCTTTGTGCTATAAGCTAACCAGCCCTGTGGTATCAGTCTTCTCATCTAACTCTCAGCATGAGAACCAATCAGAATATATCCCAAAATGTCGAACTATCGCCTGAAACAAAATATCACTAATCTTCCCTCTGCTGCTGCTTCACTGGTCCGTCCATGACCACGTCCTAAAATACGTAATAAAACAAAACATATTTTGTCTCAATGGAAAAAAAAAACCCGAATCCATGACATTCCACTTATCCCAAGAGGCATTCATCCAACTCTTTTTCTCTCTTTTTAACGGTCCATTATATCTGTTTCTCTGAACAATCACTTGTTTGTTTCCACCCGTTTTACACTCTGCTGCTCACTGTTTTGGACGGCACAGTGGAAGAAACAGTCACCAGTTTAAAATGAAATCACAAGACATCAAACTGGCTGAAGCTATTTTCAGGGAGTCAAAAAACCACTGGCCCCATTGTGATTTTTTGAGCGACAGGTCGTCTAATTTAAATTGTTTGAATACTTTCACGCTGCCCAGGCATGTAGTCTGTTGCCTGGACTTTATCTGGCCAGAGGGCTCAGGAGGGTACGGACAGACAGACAGACAGACAGACAGGAGAGTGTCAGATGAGATGAAGGTGGAGACGGACCTTCTGACTTCTTCACCTTTTTAACTTTTACCTAACACGCTGTGGAATGATAATATACACGTATTCAGCAAGGTACGACAAACAGTCACATCTGGCTATGTGTTGTCAAATCTGACTCAAGGTCAGGACGTGTGTGTGTGTGTGTGTGTGTGTGTGTGTGTGTGTGTGTGTGTGTGACTGTGGATGATATGGCCCATGTCCTTTACATCAGACTGTTTGAAGTGAAGAATGTGCAGTAATCTGAACCGTGTGTATATGTGTACGTGTGTGTTTTTATTCAAGGCTGACAGCAACTGTGTGTGTGTGTGTGTGTGTGTGTGAGTGTTAAAAGCCAGGTGGTACACATTACTTCTCTCTCTCGCTCTCTTTCTCTGTTAAATCCGTCCATTCGCTGTAGGTAGCTGGTTGTGCAGATCTGATGGTTAAATTCAGCGTCCAACTCAGATCAAAGAGCAGAAATTATTCACTGTGATGATGTGTGACCCTCTTGTCCTCACTGCGCCTCATTTCTGTCTGACATGTTGAGCTATAAAGACGTTTTTATGTGACTACCAATCAAAATGTATTTGGAGCAGAGAGGAGATAAACTGTGTGTTGGCAGCCCGTTCTGATTCCCCTGACATATTGTCACACCAGTCGTAGTGTCACACAAGGCACCTTTAGCATCTCTTCACAATGTAACACGTGGAAACTATGAAACGATTGGGGTTGGGTTTAGGAGACATGTCTACCAAAGCATTTTTAGTCCAGTGTAGAGGTGGGAATCACCAGAGGATCCACGATACGATTTTATCACAATACAGTATTGTTGTGATTTATTTATGTTGTGATATTTTGTGATTTATTACCTTTTTTCAACTGTAAAATATGTCCTCAAAGCAAAACTTTGTCAACATGTGTTTAGATAAGTTTTCAGGCTGTTCATCAGCATTATGTCATAGTAGAATAAAAAATAGTAATAAAAAAATACTTGGCACTGTGTGAGGATATCAATATTGCCACACAAAATATGGCGATACTATGATGTATCAATTTTTTTGTGACTAGGGTCTGAGCATCTATTCTGAATTTCAAGATTTTAAATATGTTCAATTTTGGATGAAACACTGCGCTCATTATTTTCACTTTTTACCCAGCTGTCCAGTCACAGTTAAGGAGGGACAAATACCACAAAGACCAACTGTCACAATGACAGTGGAGGAGAAATATGTTGATATACTGTGTAGTATTTTTTTTTTTTTTTTTACTCTATACGTTTCCTCTCATGTTCGCACACCAAACGGACGGTTTGTCTTCTCTTCCTACATGCTTCAGCCTTCCCTTCATCCAGAGCAAGTGCTCTAGAAAGAAAAGAATAGACAGACCTTTATTGTGATCATTCAACATGTGTTTGACGAAAGCGTGGTTTGTTGCATGCTACTAAGACCCAGTCTCTGTAGCCTGTGGTTGTTGCCAGCTTCCATGTATGTGTATTGAGTTTAGCCAGGTAACAATGCAGCTGGTTGTGCAGGTTTAGGAAGTGTAGGCTACATTAACAGGTACTGAATTAATTAACTGGATCAATTTATCTACATGATCTATTGATTTGATTGACCCATAAGGTTGTTCTGCAGTGTTGCATTGCCTCTGGCACAATCAGGTTTTAATTTTTTTTTTTTACATTTTTAAACAAATTGTAATAACTTTTTAGACATTTCCTTGTAGTTTTTACCTGTTGTTGGGCTGCCGAGCTGCACACAGAGAAAAAATAAACCAGCCACGAAATGAAAGCATTAAGCCTCGTAGTTGCCCGCATGTGCAAGTGCGACCTCCATGGTCAGCGCAGCAGCCTCAATTGATTACAACAGATGCACTCTGCTGTGAGGCATGCTGCGGCAGACATGTTGTGCCGCGTCTGTCTCCCATGTGCCTTGGCTGTTCGGCAACAAAACTGAGATCATGTTTTGGGTCAAAATAAGAATGTTTGTTACATAACTTCACATAAATCTGCCATGACAGTGCATGATGACTGAATTTAAATTGTGTAACATTACGTTAAAACAAAACTGAATGTTGGTTTCATACGGGACACAAACTGCGGTCTCCTGGGTGAAAGTCTGGGCCCTCTGTCGACTTTCTCACTCTTTATACTAGAGTACTGCTTTCAGTGTCAAGTATTGTCACAGATGGTTTTACTTGAAAGGCCAGTGCATCTTACAAAAATGCTTAGAGCTGCCTTTGGTGTCAGTATCACACAGAGGGGTGTGACAAAGCGACAGTATCTGATGTCATTTGAATGAGAACGGGCTGATGTGACAAAACCTTTTCAGTATCAGTTTTTTTTAAAGAAAACAATAAATGCTGCTCTTTCCAAAAATAAGCTTGTTGAAGTTTTAAGTATTGTCCATGAGTTAATACTTTCTTTAAAACAGCTGCTGCCTTTGAATCAGCACGTGTTTGAAACCCGTTATGTAACGCCATAATGCGTGGCATCCGCTCTTAATTTGCAATTTTGCATCAGTTTGAAATTCTCTGCAGCTGTCCGCAGTTACAGCAAGACACCCGCATTTCTTTAAAGTGTGTAACAGTATCTGTGGAAACATGGAGCTTAAAGACGGGGTAATTTTCCCCAAATTGATTTGCAGTGTTTAAGCTCTTTATTCTCCACACTTGTGGAGTCTGGGTCACAATCTCACAGCGATCAGCGGAGGGTCAGAGTGCAGCAGCTGCAGGGGTTTTGACTGCTCTGTCTCCCTGCAGCTGCACTGGTGTGGCAGATAGAGAGACAGACAGGACCAGACCTGGCCTCAGTTAAAATGGATTCACAGGATTTTTTTTAGCCTGACTTACCCTTTGAAAGTGTTTTGATTTGTTGATTCCATGTCCTGTGTGATATACTGTAGCCTTTTAGAAATGTCAGATAGGCTCATCATTTAGCTGTTTGAGAACGTCTTCCATGTGAACACAGACAACATGGACAACATTCAAGCTTTTTATCATCTCTGTGCACAGTGCAGTAAACTGAAGAGGAGCTCAATTAACCCACAGACCGACATGCGTAACCAGGCAAAAGATTTCTTGGCTGGTTAGCCGTTGACATCCCTTGGCTTGACTATAGAGGAATCCGGCAACCACTTTGTGTGTTTGGCGCTGCCATTACTGCGGTGTGCTGCTGACAGTGACAGTGACCGCGTTAACTGGTGACTTTTAAGACCCGTTTGCATCGAGCAGTACGGTATGGTTCAGTTCGGTTTGCTTTTTTTTTTTTTCCCTGTTTCCACTGTGAAAAGTTGTGGATGGTACCAATAGAACTGTACCGTCCCCATTTTTGGTCCCCCCTCTGTTGGGGTACCTAGCACACAGATCTGGTACTAAAAGGTGGAGCTGTGAACACTGCCGTCGTCAACACTACTTGATGACATGAATCCATTAATGCACCTTAAATTTCACTATGACAACTTTGACCATCACTTTAGGTTTTATATGACATGCACTATTAATTTGAGTGGATCTTCAAGAATTTATATGTATTCATTGCGACCAGTCAGTGTGAACTGTATATATTCTAATCCTCACCCACAGAAAAAGAAGCGCTGTTGTTCTAAAAATGTCGGCATGCAGCCTCGTTCTATGGACGATCTACCAGGTGCAGACTTCCATCTGTGTCACCAGTAATGAGGAAATACAGGGCACCTGCCCACATTTAAGAGTACTGTTTATGGTGGAAACACTTAACGGACATAGGGTCTAGGTACCATGTCTGAAGGGTTACCTCTGGTTCCAAAGGTACTACACCCAAAGTGTTTGGTGGAAATGTGGCTTTAGCCAAATGCGCCCATGGCTGCTCGTAGAAGTTGCTTGTTTCCTTCCAGTGCCTCCCTGTATTCATCTACAACAAGTATTTCATCCTTCCAAAAGTTACGTTTATTTTTTAAAAAAAGAAACTAAATACAGGTATGGGCCACTCTCTCAATCTCCTTTAATCTTCTCTTTTCACAGAACAACCAGCCAGGACCTGAAGGACCTAAAGGGCCCAAAGGTCACAGAGGACCCGAGGGCAAGCCGGTAAGAATACCACAGAGCCGCAGCATGAGCTGTGTGTGTGTGTGTGTGTGTGTGTTGTAGGATCGTCTGCATGTGTATGCAAGTTTGAAGGACTGCCATTCACACATGTGAAGTAGACCCCTCCCTTCAAGACATTAACCTACTCTGACATTCAAACATAGTTTTAGGGTCGTTTATTACCTACAGCGGAACATTCAGCTGAACCTGAGTTTAACCTGGTTTGGCTAAACTGAAAGTTACATTTTAATTTACTTATTTATAAAGCGAAGGCATCAGTGTGTTAGTGTATGAGACTGTCACTCAGCATGAAGCCCATTCATTCAAGACGTTAGGAAAGAGTTCATGAAAAATATATTTTCATCTATGGAAAAGAGGCTAAATCTTATCCAGCAGCTGGGCACTGTAGGTTTATACAAAGGCCACTCAAACAATTTTTCCAGTGTCCACTCGCAGTATTGTAGAAAAAAAAATCCCCTGTGGCTCGAAAAGCATTCTCTCCACAGACCATCATAATAAAAGAGACAGTTCTTTTATTATGAATGTTTGATCCATGGAGGTTTTATATTTGTAAAACTTTCCTTGAGCCAAGTAAAGCGATTTAAAAATCCACAATGTCATCACAATAGAGCACCCCCGGAATGGGTCCTAAAACCAGGAAATGGATTAGCATTTTAGCACTCATGGTTCAAGTCAGTGGGTTTATGGTTAGATGTCTGAAATAAGGTCTGTGGTTAACACAAGCTAAAGAGACTTAAATGTTTTGTTCTTTGAAATAAAATATGTCAGTAAATACCAGGGGCGATTCTAGGATCAGAGGTTTAGGGGTGCTGAGCACCCAGAGAGCTGCCCAGCCGGGCAAGATAAATTTCACTGTTTTGTATATTTTAACTCAATTTCATTCCCACATTTGTGAAAGAAAAGCACAACACTTTTTGGGAAAGTCTGTGACTAAACCATCAGATCTGATAAAGGTTATTTAAATGCTGAGCCACAGCAAAAGAGGAATGGATTGGAATCATAAAAGAAACATATCGTAACCCTAATTTCTGGGGGAAGACAACTCATTTTGATACAGCAGCTCCTCAACATACACATAAACAGTATGTATGTTTCTGGAGTAAACCAGCCCCCTATAGTGAGTACCAAAAATACCAAAAATGGACCTTGGACTTATTTTTTGGACTTTTGTTTGAAATGCAATGCACAACATGTAACATTAACACATTAACAGTAATTGACTTTTTCAATGTTTGTCTCTGCCTTTTTCCTTCTTGTCTGTATAATATAAAATACACTTCAAAAAAGAAAAGTGCTTGAAATCTACAAAACAACAATAATAATAATAATAAATACACACAATAGGAGTTATAATGTTAATGGGCATCCAGTCAGTTAAGTAGTCAGTAGCACCTTGGCTTTAATATTAACCATAGACTGTATGACATTAACACATGCACATGACACAACAGCTAGCTTCTCTCATTCCAATTCAAACAGAGGACAGTGGTACTGACCACCTGTAACGTTTCCTAGGTAGAAAAAACGTCAGCTAACTCCTACCTAACAACATAAACAGTGACCTACGATTAAATGCAGAAAAAATGAGGACTGGTAATGATAATAATGTGTTGGTACTGAGTGGTAGAAGTTAAGAAATGTGCCACATATCCTGGTTTCAGCCAGGTACTTACACCACTACTGCACATGGAAGGCAGCGCATTGCTCCATGCAGATAGGGCGCTACGTCACTTGTGAATTTTGAAGCTTTAATGTGCCTTAAAAAAGGCAGTTGCTAACAAGTGGCTAAATGCTCGTAAAGTCATGCAACCACAGTGTAGTTTGTTTATAGCCTCACGTAAGGTTTTTACCTCTGGTGATTACATTTAGGCTTCGAAAATCATCAAAGTGGGGTTCATTTATGATGATAATCTCGCAGAACAAAAAGTTATCATAGATGTTAGTTTGCCTCAGAGCTTACTTTCTGCAATAATCCAAAATCCAATGGAAAAATCCCACAGGCTTTTTGGCGAGGGAACCAGGGCGATGTTAACTTCTGTGTCAGGATACAGAAAAATGTCATCCCTGTAGCACTCTGTTGGTTGGCTTATTGCTTCCACCTTAGGAGACACTGCCAAAGCATGTACCCTGCATCATTACATAGCAATGATGAAATTTGTTGTTGTTGTATTTTTATAATCAGTTGAATTAATTTAATCAATTAGTTGTTACAGCTAGTCTTTTAATGGGATGACACTAATTATCTAAATACAGAATATAACCAGACCTTTAGTGAGATGGGCCAACAAGAGCAAAGCTAAACCCAGCACTGTGTGTTTCCCCGCCTGTGGGCCGAGGTTTCTACTGATCCCATAGACCTCCAGTAACTGAGCGACAGCTAGCTAATCCCCCTACTCAACATGAAACCACATGCAAAGACATAAAAGATGGCGTCCCTTAGTTTCCCTCACAGTGTGTTGGAAAGATGGTGTAATTCCCTTTCACCAACTGGCAAGTGAACTCTTGTGGTATTGGACCATGTGAAAAGATGAACAAAGATCGGATCTAAATTTAACACTGTGGACATGTTCTCAAGGCAGAGTCCTCAAACTCTAACCTTTCACACTCTCCCTGCTTTCTGTCTCCTCCTCCTTTTCCTCCTCCTCTCTCCTTTCCTCACCTCTGGCTTGTGTCACTGCTGCATATTTCTCTACAAACAGTTTGCATCATGTGTTCTTGGGACAGTTTCTCACATCTACAATTAACGGCCGTCTCTCTCCCGTGTGTGTGTGTGTGTGTGTGTGTGTGTGTTTGTCTGTGTGCACACATGCAAGCTACGTTGGCGTCTTTGTCACAGAGAAGAATGCCGTTAAACTGAGTTTAATGTCTGGTAAAACAAAACAGATGGTTTTCCTGCAGCCCAGCGAAAAAACAAAATGCTGTGGCAATGAACTTTTGGAAGATTCACATGTTGTTGCAGAAAGATAGCAGCGCACACAAATGTGTGGGCGTGGATGTGGTTTTTCAGTGACTGAGGGATTCTGGTTTGCCGTGATGTTTTTTCCAAAGAATCTTTTTTTTTCTTTTTTTCTTAATTCCACTTAAAAAAAAAAAAAAGAGTCTTCCAGTTCTTGCTCTGTCATCTTGAAATCAGACCAGATTAACTTTTGTCTGGCCAGCTTTTTTCTTGAACAGATAAACACATCTATCAGGGAGATGAATCACTGTCCCACTTCCTTCTTTTCTCACTCATTCTCTCGTCTTCTTCAGGGACCTCCTGGGCCTCCCGGACCACCAGGAACTGATGTGAGTATAAAGAAAAATCCAATCAGTCTATTTCATCTGACCCTTTGCCCTCATTTTCACCACAGGACAGGTCGGCTAAGCATGACAGACTTAATTCTCCTCGAGGCTGCACTGGTTTTGACTCTGAAACTGATACTGTATGTTCAGTCCAAAGCCACACATTCAATTTCCTGAACACAAAAAAACTCGCAGCCTCCTACCGACCAGTCCTCCGAGTAAAATATCACCATTGTCATGTTTTATTTTTCATTCTGGAGCAGCATGAAACAGTCTAGTTTACATAAAGTTACGTAATGTGATTTAACGGTGCATTGCTGTACTATAACATGTACTCCTCCGCTCTCTTCAGGAATGTGAAATTCTGGATATCATCATGAAGCTCTGCTGTGAGTTCAGCATTTTTGCACATTGAAGCCACATGTACACTACGTTAAACACTGAGACCCTGATAAGCAATCGAAACGTGAAGAATGTGAGGGTTAGGCAGGTTATGTTTTGTTAGGCTCTCTGCTGGAAAGATGGTCTTCATAAAACTTGGCTGTCTATGTAACAGAGAGATGCAAATACTTCTGAAATTGGTACCACATAACCAGAGAAAACAGAGGAAAAGGGTTGTAGCATTTGCTTTAGCTCAAGAGGTAGACAACCTACAACTACCAGAATGCACACTGGACCAGGCCTATCAGGCCCAGGGCCCAAAGTGCCAGGGGCCCCCTGAGCTTCACCTGCAAAATGTCACTCAAATTAACACATATCGACACAAAATGACCTCAAAGGGACACAAAATGACTACAAAGAGATATAAAACAACTACAAAGAGACACAAAATGACCAAAAAGACACAAATATAACTTAGAGTCACAAAATGACCTTGAAAGAGAGACAAAGTGACAACGAAGACGCAGAGAGGGACTAAAAGAGATACAAATATACCCTAAAAAGACACAAAAGGACTGCAGAGACACAAAACGACTACAAGGAGAAACTCAATTACAGAAAAAGACACAATTATACCTGTGTCACAAAATGACCTTGAAAGAGAAACAAAATGTCAACATACAGGAACCACAAAGGGACACAAAGCAACTACACAGAGACACAAACTGACTTTTAAAGAGACACAAAAGAACAACAAAGAGACACAACTAGACCGTGAAAGAGACACAAAATGACTGCGACGAGACACAAAATGATACAAAATGACCAAAAAAGACACAAGTTTGGGATCAATAAAGTACTATCTATCTATCTATCTATCTATCTGAACAGTCACAAAATGACCTTGAAAAAGACACAAAATGACAAAGAAGACATGAAGGGGAACTTCAAAGAGATATGAATATACCTCAGAGACACAAACTGACCTTTTAAACGAAAAAAACCCGACAACAAATACATGCAAAGGAACTGCGAAGAGACACAAAACAACTTCAAAGAGACATAACGATCAAAAAGACACAAATATACCACACAGAGGCAGAAATTGACCTTTAAAGAGACACAAAATGACAACAAAGACATAAAAAGGATCAACAAAGACACACAAAATGACTACAAAGAGACAAAATGACCAAAAGAAAACACTGATCTCTACGTATTCATATTTACAAACAGGAATTTTAACTACTTCATTTAAAACTGCCTTTTGTGCTAAATCTGGTTCGTGTGCCCTGCCTCTAAACTATTTGTATCAGAGGTGGTAGCAGGTGTATGACAATGAGGAAGTAGTTCAAGCAACAGCCCTAGAGACAGTGAAAATCTACCTGATGATACAAATTTTTACATAGTTCATTTACACATACTACCCAGGCTGTTACAGTATGATACAAAGGTGGTTAAAAATCTGTATCAAAGTATCTCTTTGATTAATTTCCTTTTCTTTTTTTTCTTCATCTTCTCCAAATATCATCACAGCTTGTTGTGGTAAGTTTGAGCTCAATCTAAAACACAGTCATCGTCATTATAATGGTTGCTCATGCTCGACGGCTGTGATCATATGTGATTGTGTTTGTGTGTGTCTCCAGAGTGCAAGTGTGCGCCCATGGACCTGTCGTTCATTGTGGACAGCTCAGAGAGTATCGGTGATACAAACTTTGCTCTCTCCAAAGACTTCATCATCGCAGTCATAGACAGACTGACCAAAGACCAGCAGCTCAAGGTAACTTCCTTCTCTGAAGCCATCTTGGGTTTTGACATTTGACTCCGCTGTATTTCATATTTATCCATGTTGGCACAGCCTCCATGGGATAACCGCCATCTGACCTTTGTGGATTGTGCTGTTTCTTCAAAATGACACCAAAACCGTTGCAAAAAACTGTTAGGAAATGATGTTAGGAAAAGCTGCGCTCAGAACAAACCTCAAAATAGAAAGTGTGAATGAAAAATATTGTCTCGGGTTTTGGAACTTGCTTTTATGTCTCTCCAGTGACTCTCCTCTCCCAGTGTGGATATAATTAGTCAGGATGGGTGGGACACAGAAATGTTGACAGAGGAAAACACATGCTCGTAGACAAAACACATGCAGCCCAAAACACACGGTCACCATGCAATGCTTTTCTTTCCAGTTTTCAGGTAATGAGTCCGGGCTGAGTGTGGTGCAGTACAGTGGATCCAAAGCACAGGAAAAAATCCGACTGGGCGTCGAAGCTGCCACCCTCAACGAATTCAAACAGTGAGTTTGTGAATCCACAGCCCTGCTGCCTTTCTTTTCCTCTGGCCCTCTCCTTAACAACGTACTGCAGCTTTGAGTCAGAACTGATTCAGGTCTGAACTGGACTTTACACAATGATACTGTTTCTTGACCGTCAAATGCTTCACACTTGGTTTTAATTCTTTTAAAAAATACAGCCATGTCTTGATGACACTCTTGAAGGCTAACTCGAGGCCAACCATTTATCCTGATCCCAGTCTTTGTGCTAAGCTAGGCTAAAATACAATCCAGACTTACGTGACTCCATGAAAGATGAAATACATACCACACCTTGAGTTTGTAGCAAAGCAGCAATGTTTGCATAGGTTTTTATGTCTTTGTGCCGGCAATAGCCGTGGCCATAGGCATTATGTTTTCAGGTTGTCAGTCCATCCGTCCCATTCTCCTGAACGTCTCAAGAACACCTCAAGTGAATTTTTTCAGATTTGGCACAAATGTCCACTCAAGATATAGACTGATTATGGATTAATAGTGGACCTTGCCTCTGTCTCATTCTCGTAAATGTGATATCTCAAGTACATCTCGAGGGATTTTCTTCAAATTTGGCACAAACGTCCACGCAGACCCAACAATGAACTGATTAGAATTTGGTGGTCAAAGGTCAAAGTCATTGTGACCTCAAAAAAAAAAAAAAAATCCATGTTTTTGGCCATAACTCAGGAATTCATGCGCTAATTATGACAAAATTTCACACAAAATTTTGGACAAAGGTCCAATAGGATTAAATGATGAAGTGATGACATTTTATATCCAAAATGTCAGAGGTCAACTTCACTGTGACATCATAATGTTCTGCATAAAACACTTTTATTCAGCATCATATCTCAGGAACATAAGGGGAGACATTTGGTCAGATACTGAATTGGTGACACTAATCTTGGGTGTCCATCCTGAAACTATGCTGATTGTATAGATCTTCTGTGCTGCCACATTAAAGATTGACTGGTTCGTAGAGACATACAACCGCAAGGCAGTAATTCCATTTTTTTTCTGTCACTCATTTTCTTAAAAAGACACTGATTTGATTTTGTGTGTGTCTGTATAGGAAAGTGAGAGAGTTGCGCTGGCTGGCTGAGGCTACCTACACAGGCGAGGCCCTCGAATATTCCCTGGACAACACAATCAAACTGATGACACATGACAACAAAGTTGTGATTGTTCTCACAGACGGACGTTCTGATATTAACAGGGACAAGGTTCCCCTCAATGTACTCTGTGGTAAAGACCTCCGGGTGAGTACAGAACGCAGATATAGAAACAGTGAACGTTCATGCAACAATCATGAAGTACCTGTTAAACTGAAAACCTCTGTCCTCCTTTCCAGGTGGGCGGTATAGGAGTGAAGGACTACTCAGGCCGTGAACCCAACCAAGAGCAGCTCGGAGAGTTGGTTTGTAAGAGTGACCCCAAACCAGGCTTTCCAATTGTGCTGGACAACTATGCCCAGCTGCTGGAGGACTCTTTCCTGCAGAACCTCACATCCAACATCTGTCAAGGTAAACATACACACACACATTATTGATAACTTCCATCAAGTCAATACATTTGTACCAACCAGTGTAGTGGTAATTGTGGTAATAAAAAAAACCGAAACGAAAACATTCATCAGCAACCTTTTTTCCATGACGAAGATGAGACATTAATGAGCGACAAAAAGGATCTTTGATATTGATATTTTGTTTTCGTTGACGAGATGGCACTAAAATGTTAGAGGTGGCCCATCTGACCATATAAAGTTGTAACATGTTGGTAAACACCAGAAAACAGTCAGCTCCAGGATGTTTCGCTAGCCTGCAAAACACAAACACTGGAGTAGCATCAGCCATTAACTTGAGCTGTGAGCGGTAATTCAGCAGTAAATAATCAGCTGTGAGTGTCTGACTGTGGATGGTAGAGCTGTTGAATGGATTTATGAAGTTTGTTAGTTGCTATGGTGGCTGTTAGCAGCTAGCTCCACTTGGTAGCCACCAAACCACAGCAGAGCCAGCAGCTGCCAGACTTGCCAGGTAGGAGGTTTGAGTTAGAAGCCCCTCTGTGACAAGCAGGATCAGATAAGACAGATTTTTAAAAGTGAAACTGCATCATTCAGTGTTTTTACCAGTTTTTATCACCAGGGGTCTCATTTATAAAACAATGTGTAGGATCCATACTAAAAAATGTACGTACGGACAAAAGCCAAAAGTGGTGTGCGCCAAAAACTATGTCACAATTTCTATAATCAGGATTCCAACTCACCATCTGCATCACCAATTTCCCGTCTTGGTTTCAAATTTCTAATACCTGTATTAGCCAAGCTGCAAGCCAACACGAAGTCAAAAAAAACTGCAGTTCCTCTATTGGCCAATTGAAGCTGGCTCCTGAAGCGAGACAATCTTCATGGACCCTCATGTTAAAATGTCCAACTTTACAGCAGAAATAAACATGTTTACAACCTGATACAAAATGGTTTTGGTCTTTAGAGTTTATTTCCTTGTTCATGACAACTGTACAGGGGGTGAGTTTTTATGTAACTCACCGGTTCGCGTTTTATCAAGGTTTAAAGTTATGCATAGTTAAAGGCAGGGCTGCTTGAGTGACAGGCAGTCTGCAAGGCATCACCACAGTCTATGAGTCAGATCCACTCCTGGCTTTTCAACAGCTCCACCCGCCTGTTAGATATAGTCACTTTTGGATCCAAAAAACAAAGATGGCGACAGCCGAAATGCCAGACTCACGGCTTCAAAATGGGAGTCCACAAACCAATGGGTGACATCTCTACACTATGTCCATCATTTATATAGTCTAACCTAATTGGATTAGCTTAAACAGAGTTGTCATTGAGTTGTCATTGACTAAAACCAATAAGCATTTGCGTCTTAGGACGAAATCTAAGAATCTGCTGTAATTTACACTGGTACCAACTCCCGAATAAACTGACTAATTAACCCCTGTTGTTCTCTCATTCAGAAAAGAAATGCCCAGACTACAAATGTCCCAGTAAGTCTGTTTTTCTTTTTCAATAATAATAGTTTTACACTTGGTTCACTGTTTTTTATGTTTACCTTTCTTACGGCTGTTGATCTGCTTTGCCATTTATATCTTTAGTAACATTTTCTCACGTTCTGTCTGTATTAATAATCAGATACAACAAATACATAAGATGTATGAGACATAAAACATAAAACCCCCAACAACTGCTATGTGTCTGTCTTGCACATTGTTATCTCTGTAGTCTGTCATTAACAGAACCATTGTAAACAGGTACTGATCTGATATATTGTGTGTGTTACAGTCACTTTCACTGAAAATGCCGATATTTTGATGATGATGGACAGCTCCGCCAGTGTGGGCCAGAAGAACTTTGAAACAAGCAAGGTCTTTGTCGAACGCTTGGCCGAGCGTTTCCTGTCTGCCAAGAAGGCGGGTGCTGCCAATGTCAGAGTAGGTCTGGCCCAGTACAGCCGAAACGCCGCATGGGAGCAGGAGATGACTACCGACCTGGCCCTGCTGATCAATAACACAAGAGATGTGGCCTTCCAAAATGACGGCACCAACGTGCTGGAGGCCATGGACTTTGCCATTAAGAATTTACGTGGCCGCCGTGGTCGTGACCGTGGGGACACATCGGGAGACAAGAGGAAGCTGGTGCTGTTCTCTGACGGCAGGTCTCAGGCCATCACCCCGGCCCAGCTGCAAAAGCGCGTTACTGATGTGGCGGATGCCGGCTTGGAGCTCTTTGTCATCGCTGTTGGCAGCCAAGTCAACGAGGCCAACCTCCGCACACTGGTGAGCAGGGGGCGGCCGGACGACATCTCCTACGCACAGCGCCACCTGTTCCGTGTCCCAGACTACGCCTCTCTGCTCCGCGGGGTCTTCCACCAAACCGTCTCCCGCAGGGTGGCCATGCCCTGAGCGCAGGGAGAGCGAACAACAGGACCAACACGCTTTAGATTTTTAGTCCCAATATGAATAATCAGTCTCACTCATTTACCAAACACTGTGTTCGAGTTCTTAAAGAAAAAAAAAAAAATGTCACAAAACGACAAATGATTGTGTGGCAGACAAATGGAAATGTCTTCAGTTCCCCAGGGACTTTTTTACCCTGAGCTCAGCATCCAAGGCAGACTATCTCAGGCTGTGTACCATTTCCACCTCCTATTCTGGGACCATTAAACTATAACCAAAGTGATGGTGCTAACCTGAACCGTGTCAGAGATGTAGAGCTTGTTGTGACAGTACACAACTAGCAGGAACTGCTGCCTGGCAAGCAAAGCGCAGGGTACAAAAGTCCCATTTCAAATGGGTTGCCTCGGTCCTGGAGAGCCACCAGTAGTCGCCACAACTTCAATAAACTTCTAGCTTTTAAATGCATTGGGCTGATTTGTACTCAGGTATTCTGCATCACTTTCAGCTAGTCTGGACCCTCGACTAACTTCAGCTAACGTGTGTGGGTTGAAAACAGCTCATTGGTAGCTCTCCAGGACCGAAGCTCCTGCCATTTGAAGGGTTTGTGTTTAAGGTTTAATGTGGACTCATTTTGTAGCTCTTACCACTCTTTCAAGTGGTGTCGAATTTGTGGTGTTACACCGTAAGCAAACCAAAGAACGTACAAAAACTGCTACTTTTAATGCAGATGTCCAATCAGTGTTGATAATGTTGTCTACTGAAGCAATAACTCTGTCAGTGTGCGCTTTATTGATACACAAGCTGTTGTTTTTCTGCATTTGGAGCCATGCTTACATGCACCAGCATATATGCCATTGCAATATTTGTGCGCATCGAAACACCTGTTAATGTACAAACCTTTCATTATGTTTAAAAATCTGTGTGTTTCTTCTTCCAACCAGAAATGTGGGCTTTTCTTTTGCATCTCAAAAACTGTTGGTGAGTTGGTTTGTGCACGATGTACAGAGCCGACCGTAACTAGGCGAGACGCATATTTCGAATGTGCTGTATTCAGTCCAAATGCTCCTAAACCTGAGTAATATCGGCACATCCCACCTGTCTCACACAGAAAATGTGACACTCAGAAAAAGGCCTTGTTTTGAAAATCCAAATGGAATATGCTGTTTAGATGACCCGTATCAAATTCGAAATATTGTCTTATTCGTAAAAAAAAATAGTGGAATATTAGTGTGCATGTAAAGGTAGTCACTGTCACGTCAAATGGCGGCGCTGGAAGCACAAAGAACAACAGATTTATAGCTGCAAACTCAGCCCTCTCATTCAACACAGCAAGCAGTGAGGAATTTATTCCCTCAGTTGACTCCATTTATCACCAACACTAATTACACGTCCACATAAAAGGTGGCATATTCTCCCTTTAATTTGGACGGCTGGCTCATGATTGGCCAGTCAGCTTTATTTTAGGTGTAGCCACTATAAATCATATTAAAATGGTCAGCTGGAAACTTTTCCAACGTGTTGAAAACTCACACCCGACATCACTTGAAAGCTCTGTTAGAAACAGGATATGACATCAGGCAGACTCCTAAACAAAACCATCAGCACTTCACCTGGTACTAATGAGGACACGACAGCTGGACTCAACATGTGTGATTCTGCCTGGGTGTGTGTGTGTGTGTGTGTCTGTTTGTGTGTGTGAGTGTCAGCACATCAATTACATGTGTATGTGTGAGGAGGTGATTCTTTATGTGTAGCCTTGGGCTGTTCTCTAAACAGTTGTGCTCGGGTCACTGGCTCATATGACAGAAACCTGTTCCTCTGTGGCCTCTGTCAAACACATACACACACACACACACCTCCCTTCGTGCTTCATCAATGAGGTAGGAAAACATCTGTCAGGGTTGAAGGCTGGAAAAGAAACCTAATGGGACTCATGCCCGTCACACCCACATCCACACACAGAAGACAGTTTGTACCTTTTAGCTCAGCTGTAATTTCCACACCTTCAGTTTCGCTGTCATCAGTGACCCAGAATCACTGTGCTATTGATATTATCTGTGGTGCTATTAGTCTCAGTGTATCAGTCTCTACCCATGTTGTTAAAGAAGATATTTTTACCTGAGGGTGCAAAACCTCAGTAGTTTTGTAAGAGCTCCTTCAATAAAGGTTGCTACACCACAGTGTCTTGGCTCACTTTTGTCCACACACACAAATCTGTGGCTTCCAAAGCCGCTATAGACCGAAGCACAATAACTTCCGGGTAGAAAACTCCCACATCAGGTGCATAAAATGAAACAGCGCTGAGCAAGTTCTGCCTCAAGTGGTTAGTTTACAGCTGAAGTTCAAGGAGGCTACATCATCAAGTCCTGCCAAAGGACTGCTCAAATGTCAAGTATCATCCAAATTCTACCGAGGACAGAGTCCTTCCTTAAGAGAATTTTCAAGGATGCATGTGTGTATCCTAAGCGGGTATGAGGTATCCACACATGATTTGCTGAAATTTAAGGCGGGGCCTCCTTGATGAAAGCTGTGCCAGCGGAGCTCGGTAGGATTTAGATAACTGTTACGTATTTGGATTAATGTCTTCAAGAGTTTTTTTAATACAAGCATGTGAAAAGTATTGACAGAAACCTCATAATTTCCAATGTGTCATTTTTTTTTTTTAAATTAACACATGGTTTAGATAAAACCTAGAAATGCATTCCTCCTGAAAGTGATTGGACTCTGAAAATAGTGCTTACAGTCACAACATTAGAGAGTGCCAAAATTATCACAGTACCCTGAAACCCCCTCAGTCACCAGAGGGTTAATGACGCACACTTGGGGACACAACCTGTTCTGATATGTGTTCACCAAATGCTAGGAAGGACTCTTGCCCAGCCTCTGAGGGATAGATCCTTGGACCCATCCTACCAAGGAAGGATCCTTTGACTTTGAGAAGCACCAAGACTGTCCAACACTCTGAGGAAGGAGTACAGTTTTTAATGGCCACAGGCAGGAGTGACTTCCTGTGGCGCTCTGTAGTGTATCCTGGGGGAATGAGTGTCATACTGAATGTGCTCCTGTTTGACCAGCACATCATGAAGTGGGTGGGAGACATTATCCATGATGACACGTATCTTACACAGCATCCTCCTCTCTGACACTGGATTTACCTTTTGATGTGTTCTTCATTCCACACCGCGGAAAGCTAAAATAAAATGGCAAAGAGCAAAGCCGACCCAAAGTGCTTTGTAGTCACAATCCACAGGTTAAGCGAACCGTAATCTGGACAAACCAGACTCGGACCGCTACCTAAGGAGGTCTGAGTATGGTTTGTTTCAGAGGGGTGTAAGTTCTTTTGGAGCGTTTATATATATGCACAAAAAATGCTGACTCATCACTCTGAGTCCACTTTGAGGACTGAAAGGTAACAAGTGTGAAGACACCCTGAGTTTGGTTCGTTTAAAAAGGACTACATGTGAAAACACCCTTAGGACACATTCACAATGGTGCTATTTGGTCTGCTTCCACTGATAGTTTGGTTCGTTTGGAGTGGTGTGAATGATCATTCGATATCTGGTGCGGACCAAACAAGCGAACCCTGGTCCGCTTGAAAGCTGGGGGTCTCGGTTCACTTGCAAGTGAACCCTGGTGCGGTTTGCCTACAGTGGGAAATGCAAACGGACTCTCCAGTGAACCAAAAGGAGGACGTGAACCGAAGAGAGGAAGTGACGAAGAGCGCAGTGCATTTTGGTGCTTGGTGTTTTTGTGGTGACCAAGCCGGCTGAAGGGGATGGGTTTCCATCTTCGTTTCTGGCCAATTGATGAGCCGTTTTTCTTCTTCCTCGTGCTTTTTTTCTTCCGGGTCAGTGGTCACTTCGGGTAATACCGCCCCCAAGCGAGCAGCTGTTGTAGCTGCGTGATGTTGTCCAGGCGGTTTGGTCTGTTTTAAAACTGCAGTGTGAAAGTGAACTGAACCAAATGAAGGTGTGAAATTTTTCGGCATTCCCCACCCAATTGAACCAAGTCCCCTGGAGTATCCTGGTGTAGATGTGCCCTTAGTGTGTTTTCACACTTGTTTCTTTTCAGCCCTTCAAACAAACGCAGTCATGACTCAGCATTTTTTTTTGCGCATATGTGGACATTCCAAAAGAAGTCTGACCCCTCTAACAAACCGTTCTCAGATGTCCTCTGGCGGTGGTCTGAGTATGGTTCAGTTCAGGTCCAAGTTGCAGCGTCACTTAACCTGTGCATTATGAACACCAGGTTCTCTTTGCCATTGGATTTTAGATGCTCGAAAAAAACTATGGACGGGTCAGGCAGGCAAGGAGGAGGACAAGATGCAGTTTGGTCTGGGGAGGAAACTACTGCACTTTTCCAGATTTGGAATGAAGAACACGTCAAACAGCAGCTGTCTACATCGCACAGAAACACTAATATTTCCTCCAGTTCTCAGTTCATGTTAAAGCCTGGCCCTTCATTACTATAATAACACTGTCAAAGTGCCTGTCAAGTGTTACCACACACCTCTTTCCCTCTCAATGTAATTAAACTACTGACTATGTACTGTGTAATACAAAGCAGGAAAGGTCTGAGCTCCAGAGGAACTATAGTGTGAACAGAGAGAGGACTGAGGCTCCATCAGAGCTGAAGTTGACCAGAAAGAGAACTGAGTCCTCTTTCAAATGAACTGACAATATGAACACAAAAAGAACAAAACAAAAAAGTCCCTTCTCTGTTGGTTCACTTCTTGGTGCACTTTAAGAGGACTGAGTTCAGTTTGTATAAAAAGGACTATGTGTGAAAACACCCTTATAGCTTTTTGGAATTATTCGGGTCCAGATCTCTCATCCATTTCAATGGACAAAACTTTTCTAGGATGTCTAGATCTATAATCGCTGTCATCTGACTTCATCCAAGTGCACAGACTTATTTGATGGGATCTCTGTCAGCCAATCACAGTGTTCCACATCATCTAAAGTCGACTGCAGTCGAGCCACGCCCTCCTTTTTTAACAAGCATGGCCACCATGAGACAAAGAGGAAGCGTAAGGTATGATTCAGTCTAATAATTGTATTATTTGAGGACATATTTCATGTTTAAACTGTGTTTAAAGTAAACAAGAGATATTATATTACCTATAGATTTACTCTTTGGGTTTTTTGTTTTTTGTTTTTTTCAAAACAATGGACCGTGGATTGAAGTGTCACTACAAAATGAATTTGGGAAATACTGTTCTGATTGGGACGGCATGGTGGTGTGGTGGTTAGCACTGTCACCTCACAGCAATAGGATCCCAGGAGGGATCCCTTCTGTGTGGAGTTTACATGTTCTCCCCGTGTCAGCGTGGATTTTTTCTGGGTACTCCAGCTTCCTCCCACAGTCCAAAGACATGCAGGTTAACTGGTGACTCTAAACTGTCGGTAGGTGTGAATGTGAGTGTGAATGGTTGTCTGTCTCTATGTGTCAGCCCTGTGATAGTCTGGTGACCTGTCCAGGGTGTACCCTGCCTCTCACCCAATGTCAGCTGGGATAGCTCCAGCTCCTCCCTGACCCTCAAGAGGATAAGCTGATTGGATTTTCTAATGATACAATCAGCTTGTAATGCATCTTATTGATTATGTACAATGAATATTTATCTCAGTAGGTTTTGAACACAATATTTTCTCAGGATACTTCAAAAATAGAGGATTATGGTGACAAATACAATACAACATATATGTGCACTTTGTTTTAAAGCAGGGGTGTCCAACTCATTTTAGTTCATGGGCCACATACAGTTCACTTTGATCACAGCTGGACTGGCCGGACCAGTAAAACCACTGCATAATATACTATAAATAACAATCACCTCCACCTCCCTTTTTTTAAGGTTTAATGAAGAACATTTTAACAACGCTCATCTGTTTAAAACAGCTGATGACATTCTTCAGAAGAGTGGAGCTGTGAACACTGCAGTCTGTTGATTGGTCAATAGCGGACAGTCACTCTGCTCAGGGCTGAGTTGTGGCTGGTTTTGAGGCTCATGTAACCACTGTTCATACTGAGTTTTATTAGTAAACTGTAACTATGAATTGAGAGGATGTTTTACTAACTTAATTCAATGGGCCGACTGCCGGCAACATTTTAGATGGAACGTTAACTTGTAGTGTTACTCAATACATAAAGTGAAGACGTGAATCCATCCATTTATATGACACTTTTAATAATGAGTGGATCTTCAAACATTTATTAATTTCGGCAGGGTTATGTGAACTGCATATATTTTAATTATCCCTCACAGGAAAAAAAAACAGCACAGAGCGCAGTACCTGTGGGCTACAGCAACACTAAACCCCTGAGCTTGCCTGAGAAGGACTAAATGCACAAACCTGCTATTTTTAAATATCCCATGGAGAGAGACTCTCACTGCAGCCTGTTATATCTTGTTCTGATAATGTCGGCATGCAGACTCACAACAACTCCGCCCACATTTAAGATTACTGTTTGCAGTGGAAACTCTAGGGTCTAGGTACCATGTCTGAAGGGTTACTTTTGGTTCCAAGGTACTGTACCGAAAGTGTTAGGTGGAAACGGGTCTTAAGAGAGCTTCTCACTGTTTAACTTGCTCCTGAAACCTTTTAGCCTTCACAATTGCATCACTATTAGGTCCCCAGGCCGTATGTTTTTAAGCATCATTTTATGAATTGATATCATATGATCATTTGTTAAAAATAAATAAATTTCTGTTGTTTTTTTTTTTAAGTAAAAAGGTCTGTTAAGCACGTTTATTTTCATTTTTTACAATTAGGTGGTTTCTGCATTTATATTATCTGCCTATTAGAATGGACAGAAAAAATAATACATTATAAAGTATCCTCACTGAAATGCCAACAAAATCGCCAATGATTTATGAGTGCATTAGAGAATAGAAAAACACCATTACAGTTTTTATTTTGTGTTTGGAACATAACTGCTAATAACCAAGGCGGCAACCAAGGATTTTTTATACTGTGCATTAATCCAGATGTTACTCAATACCACTCAAATCATTTGTTTTCTGTTGCAAAGCCCAACCTGCCCCAAATGACCCGTCGCCTCTGCTCCTAAACATAAGCATGTCAGCAGTCTCATTGCAAGGATGCCAGTATGCTGACCTCTGCATTTAGCTCAAGCACCTCTGCACCAAACTACAGGCTCTCAGAACAGTGTTTTAAATAATATGACAGAAGTGGAGGTACATTTCCAACCTGTCGTACACTGTTGCTTAGTTCTCCACCCTGCTGACCTTCACTGATGTCCTCATGTCCCCGAAACTCAGCAATTAACTCAGTGTGTAAACTGTAATGACCACTAAAGACCCAGTTTCCCTATAAAAGCGGATTCATTATTTAACGACTGGACACAGCAGGGTGACGGTGTAATTGGGAGGCTCGCCTAAATACAAGTCCCAAGTCGCATTATCTCAGCAAGTATCTGTCTGTTCAGGTGCCCTTCAGCAATGGATATCTACCGGCTCCAGCGCTGACCTGACCTCTGACCTCTCCTGATGATGAAGAGGGTCAAGAGAAGAAAGAATTCCTCCATGGTGTATATCTGCAAACATCTGTTTGTTGTGCCCTACCCTTCACCCCTGGACGTGCAGAAAACAGAGGTGGAGTCAGAAGTCGCTGTTCTGCAAGTCACAAGTAAGTCTCAAGCCTTTGCACTCAAGTCACAGGTCATGTCCTAAATCCTAAACTTTGAGTTTCAAGTCCTAAACAAGTCATAACGCACTCATTGCTAAACATAACGTCATTTTACCACCTGAGGGCTCCTGGGTGAAAGTTCTGGGTTTGTTGGACCCATCCACCACCGGTCCTGCCTGCCCTATATGAACTTTCCAGCTCTTTTTATCATATCATTACTGGCAGTTTTCAACCTGACGCCATCCAGTGGTGTATCATACCACCGTGACAGGTGCTATCTGACCATGTTACGAACTGACGCCACCCATCTACGTATCACACTGCTGCAACAGGTGCCGTCTGGCTGACCAGCAGCTATCATATCACCGAGGAAAGTGGCCTTTGGCGTCAACGCCAAAATCACTGACAAAGCTGTGGTATTTGCCGACTTCAGCATGAGAACAGGCTGGAAATAATATATTGACTTAACAAAAATAATGTTTGTTTTGTACAATTTGTCTTTATTTGTGAAAAAAGTTTGGACCACCAGTTGGGGAACCACTGGGATATCGAGCCCAGTCTCACTTCGAAGTCGTTGAAATCCGGCGCTTGGGAAGTGACTTGCAGTGTCAGAAACCAACGAAAAAGGTGTCCTTTAGCGTTGGCATGATAGGCAGCCAGTACCATTATTGTTTAACAGCTACCGGCAGCGTCAGGGGGACATGTGGCGGGACAAGGACAAAAGTTAAGCCGCCGAAAGTACGACAAGGTGAGGCAGGAGAGGTACTGGATGGGTCCAACAAACAGCATCTTTCATCCGAGAGAGCAGTGTCTGCGTCACTTAAGATTCTAAAGCCAAACCGTGTTCTTTTTTCCTAAACCTAACCATGTGCTTTTGTTGTTGAAGGAAGAAAACGCCAATTTGCGGTGTTGTACCGACGTGGTTCATTTATTTCCTGTGAAAACAGAAGTGTATCTTGAAAGAAGACAATGCATGTAACAGGCAGAACTTGACACGGTGTCCCAGAACGTCAACAACCAACACACCCAAGTCTATGACCAAACATGGATATGTGACGAGGTCAGAGTGAGAATGTGTTGGGATTTCATACAAACTGTCGTATGAGGAGTTGTTGAGTAAAGTCACGAGTCACTGGTGTTAAAGTCAAAGAGTTGCAAGTCTTTTTTGATTCTGTCAAATCGAGTCTAAAGTCATGAAATCTGTGCCTCGAGTCAAGTGACTCTAGTCCACACCTCTGGCAGAAAATAAGCAGTACATGGACAAATGTTAACGTGTCTTCCTCTCAGTGGCTCAGTGAGAGTCACACGTGTTTTATATTAAACCTTCACACTCAGACTGCGGCAGAATTTCAGTGGAACTGTCTGGGTTTGAGTTACTTTCCTGCCTTTTTTTTCCTGTGGTCCTGATTTTGAGCCACTGTTTTGATCTGCACTGTGTGCATGCTTGTGTGCGTGCGTGCACGTACATGCACTGCATGTGTTTGCCTTGTTTAATACATCTCTTCCTGTCTCAAAGTCATTTTTGAAGATCCGGAGCCAAAGCTGCAGTTATCAGCGCGTTCCACCGAGACCCTTTGTGCGTGTGTTTGTTTGTTTGTGTGCATGGGTGTGCCCACTTGCATGCTGATGCATATTTCTGTGCATGATTTACAGCATGTATGTATCTGTTTGATTTGTGTGTGTGTGTGTGTGTGTGTGTGTGTGTGTGTGTGTGTGTGGGGACTGTTCCTCAGAAATTTGTCTTGGCTCCTCTAAAGTTTTCCTGAAACCAATTTCCTCCCTCCTCTTCTCTGAAGTCGCGGCGATTAGACCTCTCACTACCATCTTACTCTCAGACCTCAGCACAACCTTTTTCCACCAAAATTCACTGGTAGTGACATAAGTTTTGCACATGGACTTTACCCCCGGTGTTCATGAGTGTGTGTGTGTGTGTGTGTGTGTGTGTGTGTGTGTGTGTGTGTGTGTGTGTGCTCATGATGCACTGGGGTAACGACTCCCAGCTGCCTTGTCTGAACAGAAAGCACATCTGGAGGAAAGGAGGGGAAAAGATTCCAAAAAGAAGCAAAGGAAAAGAGGAGTAAATTTCATCTTATCATAAGCTGAATGCAATATCCTTTTTTGCTTCTTCGTAACATATAAACAGAGTCAGGAGCTGCTGTGGAAAATATCTGGGAGAACTGTGTCACTCCTATACATACGCAGACAGTCATATCTGCTGCAGATAGCATGAACATGTGCTGTTTGAATGTGTGGATTTGTGGAAATTGTATGCATATGCTTGCTTTGCTTTTATGTTTTGTTTTTTTTATTGTCTGTGCGGTTTTGCATATGAAGCGAATTGAGTCGGTCTTTGTGTGTTTTCCGTGGAACAGCAAGAGGAACGTTGCAGCAGTGTTGGGAGACTCGAGCTGTTTATGATTCTGGAACTGATTATACAGAAATCCCCCCAGACTGAAATGCTCTTTCAGTCCATGTGAAAGAAATAAAGAAAAAAATTAAAGAGTGAGGGAGAGTGTGTGTGAGAAAGGAAGAGGGGGAACAGAGAGAAAGAGAGGCAGAGACTGGTTTACTCTTAGTTGGGAGGGAGGTCATTCCTACTCTATGAGTCACACTTTTAAGAGAGACCAGAACCCCCCCTCTCCATCACACACACACTGCTTCACTCCTCTCCTTCTCTTTTTAAGGAAAAACTTTTCCCGGGCCAAGACAGAGAGAACAGCTTCGGAGTAATAACTCTGGCCAGCAGCTGCCCTTCTCCTCCTCCTCCTCCTCCTTTTCTTTTCTCTGCTGTCTCACCTCCAACCACCTCTGTACTGATCACAGCCCTCCACACCCTCAGATGAAGTTAAATTAAAAAGCATGAGGGACCACAACATCAAAACTTGCATGTATAAACACGTCTCTGCAAATGTAGCACCTGCAATGACCAGTCCAGATCAAACTTTTACCCCTTTGATGTGATATTCTCAAAGATATTAATTCCAGTCTCTTGCACCTGCCATACTCAGCTGACCCAAACGACCCCTTCGTCTCCCTCTCCACGCTGATAGCCTCTCATGTAACGGATGTGTACTTGGATGTAAACCCCCTGTTCCCAACATCGCCTCCCATGTCCTGGCCTGGATAACACATTAGCGGCAGTGTTGCTGGTTAATGCATTGGCAGCTCTGCAGGCCGCATCAGAGAATTCAAGCAAATTGGACACTCTGATATGCACAGCAGCCAACACAGAGTCGGCCCTACCCACTGGGAGATGTAAGCCGTTGCCAAGGGCCCCCCTGGTCTAGAGAAGATTTTTAATGAATATGAGACAATAAGGAAATAAAAACTTGACTTCTGATGGCCATTTTTGCCAACAAATAGTGACGAAACAAATGGGCTCAGAGACAAGCACAATGGACAATTTACCATCTAATGCTATTTTACTGTCCCCTACAGAGCAATCACTCCCATTATTCTGTGGTAAAAAGGGGTTGACAGACAAAAACTCTATGTACTGTGGTCTATTTAAAGGGAACGTCTGGATCTTTTCAAGTGGGGTTGTTTGAGGTATTTATCCATAGTCAGTGTATTACCTACAGTAGATGCCAGTAGGCACGCCCCCAGTTTGGTGAAGCAGGCCAGAGTACCACCATGTGCTGCTGTGGACAGGGGCAACAGCAAAATGTATTTTAGCCGCGCAAAAAAAATATCTGTATCAGTCCAAGTGTACGCTATATTTAGAATATTTTAACTGCTTTACCTTGCCGCCAGATAGCACTTTCCAACAGGGAACTGGAGCCGTTACATCGCTCTCTTCGGAGCCAGACTCCATTGAGAAAAACAGAGATTTAACATAGCTGAAAACAGGAGCTGCTGGTTTAATGCTGTCTCAAATGATTGGTTGGTTTGTATTATTGTATGACTTTGGTGTTTTAAAGGGTTGGTTCTGATTCACCAAAGTCACACAATAACACAAGCAAGCTAACCGAGGGGACCAGCAGCTCCCATGATCAGCGAGCTAAAATTATTTTTTGTCAATGGAGTCTGGTGACGAGACTATAGACGGGCAATTGCAGCCGTTAACGGCCCCCTGTCAGAACAGGCTGTCTGACGGAAAGATAAAGAGGTGAAAATACTCTCAATATTGCATTCATTCAAAATTATATTGATTTTTTTAGGTGGCTAAAATACATTTAGCCACTGCTCCCTGCACAGCAGCACTTTGCTTAGCTTCCGTGTCAGTACTCCAGTCTGCTTCTCCAAACTGAGGGCGTGCCGACTGACGTCTACTGTATGTAATACACTGACTGTTGATAAGTACCTCATACAACCCCAAGTAGCCAAAATGACCTGACCCAGCATCGGCTCAAACTCAGCATGCCGGAAGAACTTAGTTGGGCCCTGTCCAATTGCCCAACTCAGCTGAGACCCATGATGGATGACACCTTAAGGTGCTGACACACCAAACCGACATCAAAGAACTAGCGGCAACGAAAGCCAACTGTTGCATCGTCTATGTCACCTCATGTCGCCCTGTGTCAGTTGCATTTGAACACACTACAAAGACTACATCCGACGGCCAAGTAGCACGTACGTTCTGCGCCTGCATGAGAGGAAAAAACGCAAAATGGGAAACCGGAAGTCTGAGGAATGCATGAGATAAACAAAGTAGCGGAGTAAGAGAGTGATACATCCTGTCAGCCGAGGGGTTTCCTATCTGTGCAACTGAACATGGACTATTACATCCAGACGGTCCCGGTGTTTCCTCCACAGGTTCCACTTCACTCAGCTGCCCGACAAACCTGCTGCTTCCTCCCACTTTAACCTGAATAACAAACCGGGGATCGGTGCTTCGGTTGGATCCAAATAGAGAGCCAGGGCTAGCTGGAAGGGTAGCAGAGGCTAACTGGCTGTGCTTCCCTACGGTCGTGCTGCGGCTATTCAGGTTAGAGAGGGAAGAAGCAGCCGGTCTGTCGGGCAGCTGAGTGAAGTGGAGACAGAGGAGGAAGCACCAGTTAGCGCCGGTTTCACTGGAGGCAGATTCATTCGCTACAGGGACGAGGAAATAAAACCTGAACAGCCAATCAGAGTGATCTCTCTCACCGACAAGCTCTGCCGCCGATTCAACATGCTCAATCCGCAAAAACTAGGCCGACAGACATTCACCAACGGCCTGACTTTGACCGACGGCCAACCGTCGGCTTGGTGTGTCAGGGCCTTTAGACTGCAACTGCTGGCACTGCCATCCTTGGGACCGTGCTTCAGAAGATCCAAACTATCTCTTTAAGTGCTATATCACAGGGAACTGGACTTGCTTGAGTTCCTTGAAGATGTTTCACCTCTTATCCAAGAGGCTTCCTCAGTTCTGAAGGAGATTACCATGACCTGGATGACTGACAGTCTTCACCAACATATTTAAAGATAGTGTTGCTGCTAATGGGTCCCACTTTAGTCTTTACTTGATTATTTGTACATTATGTGTGCTCAAACCAATACACAAGTAACTCAGTGCCATGAGGACACACAACACTGAGGGGGGACCACAAACCAAATCCTGCTTACTGCCCCCAAAAGTCTTGGGCCAGCCCTGAGCCAACACATGATCTGCAACAATGACACGACCAGAAATGTGCTTTACATTCAATGTCGATATAAGTATGTTTGCAGATGTGTACATACATGGTAAATCCTCTAACGGGGAGACCTCCCACCATGTCCACCAATGCTCCGACACATACAAATGGCACCTACATGCGTATAAACATGGTGAGCAGACTCATGGACGGTCTGCTAGTGTTTATATCGAGTATAAACTCCTCTCACTCGGCCTACTAATTGCAACCAGATCACCAGACACAAATGAGGTCCATTTGTGTGTGTGTGTGTGTGTGTGTGGCGGGGTTAAGTCTACTCTCTATCCTGTTTTATTTCAAACTGGCTCACCACATGTATGAGATTATCTGTGAGAACCTCCTGGATGTTCTATCCCGGGGACATGAGATGGTGTCCACCAGGTTGCCATGTGTTCCGCTGAGGGCCACATCCATAAAATTGTCATTTCTCCTGATACTAAACGGACAGTACAATCTGTTTGTGGACTTTAATGTATCTACAATGGGGGATTCTGTTGAAGACTCTAGCTGCGCTTTGGCATCCTCTTTTACTGGCTCATGGCAGTGATACATGGGGCTACACGCGCGCGCGCTCACACGGGTTCCTGCGGAGCCATGGCGCCTCCAAGCGGACAGCAGCGGGCACTGGGGTGCGTCGTGCGCGCACAGGAGGAGGGATCAGAGCTGGTCGCTGGGGCTGGACCGGGACAGGAGAGCAGCGAACGGACGGCTCTTCTGCGGGAAGTAAACGCGCATCCAGGGCTTTATTTCCCATTTTCTACCTCCCCGTATCTCCCTTTACTTTCTCGGCTTTCCATCCTGCTGAGATGAGGAGATAGTCAACAGAGGAACAGCTGCTCACGAAGTTTTGAAGTTCTTGGAGAGAGTTCGGGTAAGCAGCACTTTTACGCACAACATTGTGCCAATCTCTCTATGTCCTTCCTTACCCCTGTGTGGCTCTGCATGTCTCTCTCTCTCTCTCCCTCTCCCTCTCTGACCCTCTCTCTGTCTCTTTGCACGTTTTCAAACTTAATCTCGTGAACAGAAATGAGGATTTTTTCTCAGCCAAACCAAACTTTGAGTACGCAACTCCGACCAGTTCCCAAAGCAAAAAAAAAACAAAAAAACAAACTTAGTTACATATAATATGAGTTTTACCAGTCGCGCTTTTATCTCTGCATGTTTCTTTGCATGATATTTACCTGTGCAGTGGTGAAAAGCTATGAGGACTC
This sequence comes from Epinephelus fuscoguttatus, assembly GCF_011397635.1. NCBI lineage: Eukaryota > Metazoa > Chordata > Actinopteri > Perciformes > Serranidae > Epinephelus > Epinephelus fuscoguttatus. The sequence goes on from NC_064766.1 coordinate 22,101,763, forward strand.
ACACTCAGTCCTCTGGACATGGGGAGAGGAGTGGGAACATCTGCAGGAGCGACTCCTCCGCAGCTCCCGGCTGTCAGTCCGCCAGAGGGAGCCACAGCAGAGCGCGGCTGTTAGTCGGTGTGCACTTTAAGAGGGCCTAAAATGATGTGTCTGAAAATACAGTTTTCCTTAAACTGTTTTTAAAGCTACCATCAGGTGTGAGGCCATTTGGCTTCAAATAGCATTTAAATTTTAGATAATATTGTTAAAAAAGACAATCTCATGGCAACTGCTTGGCTTGTGGGGTGGCATTTATGTTCACTGGGAATTATGAATTTTTTTTCTCAAGAGTGGGATGTTTCACTTGTTTGCCAGTTGTTAGGGTGCAGATGTGTAAAAATGTTGCAGTGGGCATCAGCTGGCAGATGATCCAGTCCCGGACGCTCGCTGTAGAGTGATGGACAGACATCAGACCAGCTGAAGGCTTTGCTGACATGTTGCTACTTGTGTCAGTGTTCACTGGATGTCAGTGCAGTCAGCTGCCCCCCCAGAGGCCTTCCCCTCCCACACAGCCAGCAGGGCTGGAGGCAAAGTGGCACCGTCCCAAGCCCCAACTCTCAGGGGCCCTGAAGGCCTCGAATCAGCTGTTTGGTTTGTGGTTATTAAATTGATTTGTTTATTTGTTGTGGTCCCACATGATTAGTTGTTGGATTTACATGATTCGTATCCCTTTGTAACTTTGTGTTTAGCCAAATTACAAAGTGCAAAGGGCCCCCTTACTGGTTAATAATAATAACTTTTTTTATTTGCTTAAAAAAGTGTCACTACATCCACATGATAGCACGTGAGACAAATTATGTTTGTCTTCCTCTTCGTACTACTTTTAATGGCATTTGCTAGAATTTACACCAGCTGCTGGAAAACAACCAATCAGAGGCGAGGAGTCTCTAACACAGCTGTCAATCCTGTCAATCACAGCTTTTGAACTGCGGTCAAACGGTCCAACTATGCAGCACTGATCAAGTATGAACCAAGACTCTGTTGCTGGATTGCCTATATTTTGCCTCAGGTGTCTTCAGAAACATATTTTAGTATACTGTTTAGCTGTGAAATGAGAGGACACAAACGTTCTCATTTTACAGCTAAACAGTACACTAAAATATGTTTCTGAAGACATTAACAGAATCTGATCTCATATTTGATCAACGCCACCTAGTTGCACAGTTTGACCACAGTTCACGAGCAGCGATTGACATAATTGAAAGCTGCTGAACCCTGACTGGTTGTTTTTGTTAACGTGCTGTGGATTCTTGCAAGAAGCACACATTATCCGTTTCATGTAATACTGTGTGGATGTAGTCACAGTTTCGGCAAATATGACAAAACATTATTTCTGTAAAAGTTGCAGCTTTAATCAGGCGATATCAGCCAGTGAACAAAGATTCTCTGCAAGGGCAGGGAGCACCTCTGGAGGGCAGCAGACTGAGGCCTTGTGAAATCATGTGGTTTAAAACCAAAATGTGAGTCTTCTACATTCAGTCAGCAGCTTGCTCTCTGCTGCCACATGCATCCAGTCTGTTCATTTTGTGTCATCACTCAAAGTCGTGTTTGTATATTTTTTCCTTGACTTGTGAGGATGAGGTGCTTTGTGTAGATAAGATAATTAGTTCCATTTTTTGGTGTTGAACCCAAAGGTCTCATTTGGTGAAACAGTGAGTCCTTGGGCCTGTATATATTAACTGGATCTGATTGAACTTCCATGGATTACGACTGAAGTTCGGAGGCATGTTAAAAAAGTATTTCACTGATGGAAAGATGATCTTTCTTATAAAACTAGGCTGTCTGTGCATTAAAGATGCTAATACTTTTGAAAGTGGTGCTATGTGACCAGGAAAAACCAACAAAAAAACAATAAACACTCCTGGTGTTTATTTTATCATCCGATAAAAACAATATGGTTGCAGGCTGGTAACAAACAATCTCAATTAACAGTTACAGGGTAAGCTAAGATATGTTAAGTTGAGAAAAAGGCAGCACATTTACTAAATCCTGGTTCATATTTGATCTGCAATGTTTAATTTAACAGTTTGATCTCACTTTTTTCAGCCTGCATCTTTACAATACAGGAATATGGGGCATTATGGCGCCAGCTTCCTGTTCAAAAATTCTTATATTACAGACAAACAGTTCACTAAAATTTGTTTCTGAAATATTTTAGGCGAGAAATAGACAATGTAGAAATCAAATCTTAGTATATATTTGATCAGCTCTGCCTAGTTTTACAGTTTGGTCTCAGTTTGAGAGAAAAAAGAGACAGGGGCAGGTCTCTCTCTCGATCTGCTTCTATACTTTTTGGTTATGTCTGTAAATTCAATTTTAGAGCCCTGTTGTTTGAAGAAACAGAGCGTTCTACTCTTACACGAATTTCTACATGAGTTAATGAACAGTTAAGTTAATCACACGTTCACTCCGATTGGCGCTGTTGCTCCGTCTCCCCAGACAGAGCGCTCAGAGTACATTCTGCTGCTCCAAGTTCGTGTTCTAAATAACTTTACAGTTCATTCCAACAGTGCTCTGAATTTACGACGGGTACAGTTTGTATTTCCGAATGCACTCTTTATGTCAGGTGGTGGCGGGCATACGAAAATCAAGGTAACCACAAACACAGAGTGCATTCAAGTCCCGCCCCTACTGGAGGAGAAAATAATTCATTGCTCTCCACTGACTTTGTATCGCGTGAAGATGCCTCCATGTCATTTACACCTGCCAGCAAACAACACAAAAATTCCTAACAGCTGCTTTTTGGTGGGATGCACTGCCAACATGGTAAAGAATCCATAACTAAGTTTTAACAAGCTGCAGCACTGACACGTAAGCTTTTAAGCAGTATGTTGTGAGACATCAGCAGGAGGATATGGGAAAACTGTGGGATCCTGACACCAGAGGATCCACAATATGATATTATCGCGATGCTTAAGTTATGATACAATATTATTGCGATTTTAAACTCTGTTTATCTCACTTCAGCCATTTTATTTGCAGAAAAATGTATCTAGTGGACTAAAGAAGCAATTGATGATATCAACTCATTATGACAACTTGACATTAATTAAAGTGACATTACCAGAAGATGTCTTTGTCATGACAATAATAATCCTTATGTCACCTTGTCATAAACACAAAAAGAGGTGCATTTATTGAAGACAAAGACATCTTCTGGTAATGTCATCTTGGTTAATGTCAAGTTGTCATAATAAGGACATCCCAAACAAATTTAATGTCAACTTGTCATGACAAAGACATCTCATGGTAATGCCACTTTGATCAATGTCAAGTTGTCATAATCAAGACAACCCAAACAATGTCAACTTGAAATTACAGATACCAAATGATACTTGATGACAGCAGTCATAAACATTTATGACATGTACATAATGTTTATGACAAGTTCATGACAATGTCCTGTCATAGTTATGACAGTGTCATGTCACTCTTATGTAGATACCTTCAAGTAAAGTGTTATCAAACATAGTTTATAGCTTCTTGGGGCAACCTCTAGTTTGCTCTAGTTTTGTAGCAGCCCAGTTTTGATTCCATCCTGTGGCCCTTTGCTGTGTGTCATCCCCCCCTTTTCTCTCCCTGCCTTCCTGTCACTCTTCAGCTACACTATAATAAAGCCAAAAAGCAAGGAAATTTATAGTTTCCTTGGCAGAAATGGGGCAGCACTATCTGTACTTTGAGCTAGCGAAAAATCCACAGGTTGAGCTGAGCTTTGAACAGGGAGATTGTAAGATGGAGGGACAGTTCATTTACACGTACTACCCACATTTCTATGATACAAAGCCGGTCGAAAATCGGTAAAGTTTAAGTCCTGTCTCCAGGTTTTTCTATTAATAATTCATAACACAGCAGATGTCAGCCATTGTTATGATCAGTCACTTCTCCTAGCTTCTGTTGTTTCCAGTTCCACCATTAAACACAGGAGGGAAAAGCCATGTTCAACTCCCCATCCCTTCAAACCTGTTACATAACTGTGGCAGCCATTTTGTTCCCTGGGCAGCAGTCAGTAGACTGTTCGTCGTAAAGCTTAAACTGATACCAGATGCAGAATCCAGATGAAGAAAGTTGAGTTATTTTGTAAATTACTTTGGCAGTCAACTACAACTCACTACATGACAAAATCATAAAGCATGTGGAATAATGAGAAAGGTCTCTATTCATAGACTATGCAGGTTATTTTAAAATAATCACTGTGTCATTTCTTGATTTAGGCTGAAAAATCCTTTTTTCTTTTTCACAAATTCTCTATTCACTTTATTGATTTTAAGAGATGAAGTGAGAAATGAATGAACATGTTGTCAGCTCAGATGTGTGTCTTTTGCCTTCATGTGTCAGACAGGAGAAGAGGAAGATGCTGGGGTTAGAGGTCGCCGCGCTCTGTCTTCTTTTAGGAGCCCTGACCCATGGCCAGCCAACAGATTGCAGCAGTGAGTGCCATAAAAGTGAACCCTTGTTGCCTCACAGCCGCAGTAACATGACATGTTAATATGTTAACACAGTTTAAGTGACATCACATGGAACATTTCATCCTGCTGATTTAATTGATTTGTGATTTTCCATGGTCGTCTTACATGTGCTTTGTGTGTGTGTTCCCTCCAGAGAAGAATGAATGTGCCATAGACGTGTACTTCACCATAGACACATCTGAGACCATCGCCCTGCAGGAGCCGCCTCCTGGAGCGCTGGTGGAAAGCATCAAGGTTCCCCTGCAATTTCATCAACACAAAATTGCCCCGTTTCACGGTGTCGTCATCCCTGAAGTTGGCTGCCATGTTGTTGTGTTGTTGTATAATGTATTTTGTCTTGCCCTTGTAGACGTTCACCGAGGAGTTTGCACAGCGTTTACAAGACGAAGAACTCAAAGGTGTTGTGAAGGTCAACTGGAACATCGGTGGACTGCACTACTCCCAGAGACAGGAAGTGTTCAGTCCCATCGCACCCAAGGATGACTTCATCCGTGTGAGTGACACACACACACCAACTAGGGCTGGGCAGATCGAGATATGAGACTATATATCGTCTTAGATTTTGGATATCATATCGTGATGTGGCATGAATGGTGTTTTTTCATCTTGTTGTGAAGGCTGCATTACAGTAAAGTGATGTAAATGTATCAGCTTACCAGACTTTTTATTTATTTAAATACTTGCCTTAACCCACTCGGTCCTTTTATCCACATTACTGATGATTATTCATCAAAAATCTCATTGTGTCAATATTTTCTGGAAAAAAACAATAGTCATCCCTACAACTTTTTCTTTTTTTGGTCAGAATATTGTTAAGTTGGATTTTGTCTCCAAGTACTGGCAGTAATGAAGGGCTTTTGAGGATATTTAAAAATATCAAGATGTCTATATCAAGATAGAGCCTAAAAATATCGTGATGTAATTTTCAGAGCATATTGCCCAGCCCTAATGCCGACACACATATGCCTACACATCCCAGATACCAACATGTTTAAAATGCGTTATGCAATGTCCAAATAAAGACAAAAAAACCCCAAATACCATTCATTCCAAGAAATAAACAGTGGTTGTTATAATGTTAGCACACTTACAGTTTTCTATCTTAAAACTGAATTAAAATGATATTTATTCATTAAAAGAATAGTTTGCCATTTTGGGAAATACGCAAATCCATACAATTATGGTTATGTGAGTGTCTGTTAAATATTAAGCAACAGCTGGTTAGCTTAGCTTAGCACAAAGACTGGGAACAGGGGGAAACAGCTAGCCTGAATCTCAAATAAATCTACCTACCAGCAGCAAGATTGCAACAATACAGACTGTTTGTTTACTGTGAGCAGTTACTTCCTGAAGTCTCTGCTGGCCGCCTGGCAAGTGGCTAACACATAGTCCAGCACATAACTCCCGTAAAGCAAGGAGCCAGGCTAGTCTTTGTGCCAACTAACCGACAATATAGTAAACAGACACGCATGAGAGAAATTTTACTCAAACTGTTCTCCAGAAAATGAATAAGCGTATTTCTGTATGGTCTGTGTATGTCAACCTGTTCCTGGGTCCCTGAGCAGTTGCCTGCTTTTCCTGATTGGTAATCAAACCATAACAAGTCACATTTGACACTGTTTGTAGAATGGATGAGGAAAAAACAAAAAATGAATAAAAATATAGGAATAAATAAATGAATGAATGTGTATATATAAAAAAAATATTAATTACTGTGTAAATAAATACAGGAATTATTTTTTTAAAGTTAATAACTATAAATAAATAAATGTCTAAATGGATATAGTAATAAGCAAATACAGAAATAAATAAAATAATAAATAAATATTGAAATAAGAAATGCAGAAATAAAATAATTAAAGAATAAATACATACAGGGCGTCGGTGGCTTGGTGGTGGAGCGGGCGCCCCATGTGCAGGGCTGTTGCCGCGGCGGCCCGGGTTCAGGTCTGGCCTATGGCCCTTTGCTGCATGTCATTAATTACATATATATATATATATATATATATATATATATATATATGAATAAGAAAGTAAAAGAATAAATTAGCAACACTGGAATAAATATTGAAATGAGTAATGCATAAGTTAAAAATAAATAAATGTCAAAATCAATGTGAGACTAGATAGATAAATACATAAATAGGTAAATAAAACTGATAATAATTAAACAGGGCATAAATAAATACTGTACATTTATTTCTACATTTTTTTAACAACTACATTTTTTTTATTTATGTATTTACTGTGTCTGTCAGTTAATGATGTCAGAGGTCCTAACCTCTGCATTTATTTATTTGTTTTTATTTATTTATTTATTTATTTCCATTTTTATTTCAGTATTTATTTATTCTTATAGTCATTTATTTCCGTATTTATTTCTTTATTTCTTAATTCATATAGACATTTATTTATTAATTTATTGATAGTTAGGTAATTTTTTTGTCCTCCATATTTCAGGCCGTCAGAAGAATCAAATACCTGGGTAAGGGCACCTATACCGACTGCGCCATCTTAAAGATGGTCGAGGAAATAAGGGGCTCACCCAACAAAGGTGCCCTGCGCTTCGCTGTGATCATCACCGATGGCCATGTGACTGGAAACCCTTGCGGAGGCATCAAAGTGGCAGCAGAGAAGGCTCGCGACGAGGGCATTCGGTTGTTTGTCGTGGCGGCATCGAATAACATCGATGAGACGGGGCTGAGGGAGATCGCCAACTCTCCAGCGATGGTCTACAGAAGTGAATTCATGGCTGTGGATCTGAGCTCAGGCAGACCAGTGACACATATGGACACCATCAATAACATCATCAAAACAATGGTAACGCACAAACACCCACAGAAACACAAAGAAGCATGAAACACAATCAGCACCTCGTCTGCTCACACCTTGTTCCTTTTGTCTTCACAGAAACATTTAGCATATGTAGAGGTAAGAACGCACACACAACCAGTGATCATAAAGGTTTATCTTTCAGGCTGCGTCAATGCTAACTGTTTGTCTTCATTTCCTGTAGTGTTACAAAGTGTCCTGTCTGGAGACGCCAGGGCCCCGCGGTCCAAAAGGCCACAGAGGACAAAAAGTGAGCTTCACACACACACACACACACACACATACATACACACACACACACACGTACTCACACAGAATTTACACACTAGTCATTTTAACCTTCACACATATTTTCTCCTTTCAACTTGTTGACTGCAGGGAGCCAAAGGAGACAACGGCGACCCAGGTCTGAAAGGAGATAGGGGTCGCCCAGGAGACCCCGGTATCGAGGGTCCCATCGGTCAGCCTGGTACCAAAGTAAGACACTGAACATCCACCTGCCCATCATTCATCGTTCACTACCATGTGACAAAGCCTGAAACGATTTTTCTTTTCTTGTTTTCTCCTCTGTAGGGAGAAGCAGGTTCCAAAGGCGATAAGGTGAGACATCACTTTCCTTTTGTGCTGAACATCCACCTGCCCATCATTCATCGTTCACTACCATGTGACAAAGCCTGAAACGATTTTTCTTTTCTTGTTTTCTCCTCTGTAGGGAGAAGCAGGTTCCAAAGGCGATAAGGTGAGACATCACTTTCCTTTTGTGTTCATCAATGCATGACTGAAGTCTTTGCACGCATTACTGGGTTTGTAGAGGAACGATAATGATTTCTGGTCTGTTAATAAAGGAGCACATCATATTGATCGTACATAAAATGAGTGTTGATCTTCTGTCTGCCCACAGGGAGAGATAGGAGCTCAGGGGAAAAAGGTAGGACCATTTATGAATTATTATCCAACTGAATCTATTAATTATCATTCATTTTTATAAAGTAGTTGGTCCTCCACCTCTAATTGTTTCTTCTCTTCATCGTCAGGGTGTGGCTGGTATCCCAGGACGTAATGGTACAGATGGACAGAAGGTAAGGACTGACAAAACAAAACACCACTGACAATCATTACTGACTTAGTAAAACTGAACATAGTGGACATTTTGTAATTTTCTCCATTCGTCTTCAGGGTAAAATCGGACGGATTGGCGCTCCCGGCTGCAAAGGAGACCCAGGCGACAGAGTATGACATTCAACATGATTTCAAATGATCAGTGCCTCCATATTGTGTTGTGTTCTGGCCTATTTATGATGTGTGTTTGATGCTTTGTAGGGTCCTGATGGTCACCCCGGAGATGTCGGTGAACGTGGTTTCCCTGGAACTGATGGAGAAAAGGTACACACTCTTCACTTAAAGGAACGGTGTGTAAGATTTAGTGGCCTCTGGTGGTGAGGATTGCAGATTGCAATCAGCTGAAACTTCTCCTGGTTAGAATTCCTTCAGTGTTCATTGTTTAGGAGGTTTTTACCGGGAACCGCATTAACCACAGAGGTCTCTTCCTCTCCAAAACAAATGGATCAGGTGATAAAAACCGGTAGAAACACTAAATAAAGCAGTTTCATGTTATAAATCAATGTTTCTCCAACACTGTTTGGCACGTCAGAAGCAGCCTAGCCTAGCACCACTAATGTGTGCTCACCTTTATTCTCTGATAACTTCAGATCCAGACGCTCAGGAGGTTTTTTCCAAGAGCCGAATTATCCACAGAGGTCTCTTCCTCTCCAAAACAAATGAACCCTGTGATCTAAACCAATAAAAACACTGAATAAAGCAGTTTCAGGTTACAAATCAGTGTTTTTTCTGTGCTGTTTGGCACGTCACAGATGAGCCGCTCCGCCAGCATCTGCTATGTATGCTCCCCTTTTTTTCTCTGATAACGTAATTTGTGCTCACCTTGTTTCTGATCCAGACGCTCAGGAGGTTCTTCCCAAGAATTATCCACAGAGGTCTCTTCCTCTCCAAAACAAACAGACTGGATGATGAAAACTGGTAAAATCACTGAATGAAGCAGTTGCACGTTACTAATCAGTGTTTCTTCAACACTGTTTGGCATGTCGGACACAAACTGCTTGCCTAGCACCTACTCATGTGTGCTCACCTTTATTCTCTGATAACTTAAGATCCAGATGTTTGCAGGGTTTTTACCAGGAGCCACATTATCTGTAGAGGTCTCTTCCTCTCCAAAACAAACAGATCTGGTGACGCTGCTTTTTTGCAGGAGGGCTGCTACCTATGGTGGCTGACACAGAAACACGAAAAAGCCAATGTCCCTATCTAGAACCAGTGTTTGGTTTGTCCATTCTGGGCTACTGTAGAAACATGGTAGTGCAACATGGCGATCTCCGTCGATGAGGCCCTGCTCTCTATGTAGATATAAACGGCTCATTCTAAGGTAACGAAAACACAATGATTCTTATTTTAAGTTGATTATACACTAAAGAAAACATACCTTATTCCTTTTCTGCCCCTATATTGCCCTAAATCGCCCTAAATCCTACACACTGGACCTTTAAAACAAAATTCGTCTGCCATCCAACCTGTGGTTAAACTCTGCTAACTGTGTGCTTGTGTCTTGTCTTTAGGGTGATCCCGGTCGACCTGGAAGACCTGGTCCCTCTGGCCCGCCTGGAGAGGCTGGACCAAAGGTAAATCAACACACAGGCGCAGGGATATTTGTTCTTTTCTGAGACAGATATTAGGTCTGAGGTCGTGTTAAACGGCTTGAGAAATGTTGGAGGTGAAAGGTGGAGGCTAAACTCTGGTGCTTCTTCCACAGGGAGAGAGGGGAAGTCCTGGATCACCTGGCGTCCCTGGACTGAAAGGAAACCCAGTAAGACTAATCACCACTAGCAGTAACACGTTCAAACACACTCTCATTACATGCATCATGTATCTCACCTGTGTGCTGTTTTTTTAGGGGGTCCCTGGACTTCCAGGATCTAGAGGAGAGCCGGTAAGAACATCTGAGTCACTCTTAACTTAATGTCCCCCTTTGTTGTTCATCTACATTGGCTTTGTGATGAACTGTTCTTGTGTTCTAGGGGAGAAGAGGAGACTATGGGCCAAAGGGTGCTCAAGGGCCAGATGGAGTTAAAGGAGACAAGGTAAGAATTTATGAACATAATTGCACAGGTGTGATACACATCTGTGTTATGAACTTTTTGCCTTGACTAATATCATAATGTCCCTAAGTGCAGCCCACGGGTCAGAGGTGCCCCCCAGAAGCATTTAGTGCGACCCCTGTGCGTGACATTAAATGCCTGTATTATATTTTAATCATCCATGGTTGATTTCAATGTTTTCACTTTCATTGCTTACAATTAATCTAGTGGGCTGAAAACGAAGCCAATGTGGAAATGCCATGATCTGGAGTTCTTTGAACAGCCACTTGAGGCTGATTTCAAAAGCCAGTCAATTCCTATGGATAAAAATCTAAAATAATGGACGTAGCTATGGTGACAGCCATCACCATCTTGTTTTTTGGGGGCCAGACGTGACCATATTTGGATGAGAGGGTGGAGGTGTGGAGGAGCGAGGGGTGGATCTGACTCATAAAGTGGTCCTGCCCTTAATTATGCATAGTTTTAAGCCTTAATAAAATGTAAACGGGTGAGTTATGTAAAATTCAGCCCCTGTACAGTTGTCATGAATGTTAAATTAGCTACAGAGACCAAATCTATTTTTGTACTAGGCTGTAAACATGTTTATTTCTGCTGTAAAGTTGGGCATTTTTTTTACATGGGGATTTATGGAGACTGACTCATGCTTGGAGCCAGCCTCAAGTGGCCATTAGAGGAACTACAATTTTGGCTTCATTTTTTTTTTAGCCCTGGTGATTGCCACTTGCCACCACTGTGTTAAAACGCCCAACTCTACAACAGAAATAAACACATTTACAGCCTGGAACTGAAACAGTTTCAGTCCGATTCTAGCCCGAAACAGCGTCGTACGGTGACAGCTCTGATTGTGAACAACAACGAGTGTCGTATGTGCTAATCCATCGTTTCATCTCGTGTAGTGTGTCATGGTAGACGACAACCGACGCCACGTCTGGGACCTCTCACAACCTTCCAACAGAGAGTCTAGCATTTTTGATTTTCTTTTAGTTATTCGTGACTTCTCCCGTCACAGCCGTCACTTTGACCAATAGGAACACAGTGTTAGCTGCTGCCATAGACAACTGTATGACAACAACAGTGACTGAAATAATAGTAATAATAATAAAAATAGGACAAGAATAACCTGATGACATCGCACACATCGTAAAATGATTGGTGTGGACCATCGTGTAGTCTGTCATGTCTGTCGACCAAGTCACAAGACTTACATACCGCAAAATTAAACCTGAAAGCTAAGACCTTTTTTCGGTTTATGTACCAGGCGAGTACATTTTTGTTTTATTGGTTTTAAGCCTGTTTTTCACCAGCGAAAATTAGCATTATTGTTACCACAGTCAGCCATAGCTGTAAATGCACTGGGCCAACCATGCTAGGAGCTGGCATTAGGGTAAGATCCACCCTCTCATCCAAATACCGTCCAAGATGGCGACAACCAAATGCCAAACTTGAGGCTTCAAAGCAGAAGAACATAAAGCAATGGGTGGCGTCATGGTGGCTACATCCATTGTTTGGTACAGTTAGATGCATTTAATACACTCGGCTACTGCGTCAAACACTAACAAACATCAGTCATGAAAACACTGAACATCTCTGGCTCAAATGATTTGTTTCCTGAGATACATTACTCAACCACAAGGGGGCCTCAGTGCTGATTTTATGTTCCAGGGTGAAATGGGACCAGAAGGCTCAAGAGGACTTCCAGGAGAAGAAGGACAACCAGGCGCAAAGGTGAGAGGAGCCATGATATACTTGTAATGTGTTTATTTTCATCTGAACACCATATGCACCTATTTAGTGTAGCCCCTTCTGTTACACCTGCAATCATCTTTCTCTCCTCTCAACAGGGAGACAACGGGCTGCCAGGCCCCAGGGGACCACCAGGGACAGCAGGAGAGCCTGGAAAAAATGTACGTTAAAGGTTTCAGTGGGGAATCATATGAAAAAGATACAGTACTTCATTTAGTCCACATTAACACTGTTTGTATTACAGGGCACCAGAGGTGACCCTGGTGATGCTGGACCTAGAGGAGAATCTGGACCACCTGGACCAAAGGTATGTGTCTCTGTGTCTGAGTTAAGTCTGATTTATACTTCTGCGACTGTGCGGCACATGCGTGTTGTGCTTAGAGCTCTTTTTGATTTCGGCTCTTGTTGTAATGGATGTGAGGTAGTTGTCTAGAAATCTCAGCTCTGATGTCCAATCAAAAGTCTGCAAAGCATAGTGCGTTGTCACATTGTTCAGGAGGTGTGCAGCATAATTCTGTAGCTCCGTGGAGCCCCGCAAACCATCTCTGTGACCCTGCGGAAGCGGTGTGCGGAGGGATATATTTTCACTGAAGAGCGCTTAGGTAAGATGGCTGCCAACAAAGAACAAAACTGGTTGTTTTTGTGCCACCAAATGCAGGCATTTTTTATTTATCTAACCATAACCTAGTGTTTTTTTGTGCCTGAACATAACTACATGTTAACCAAAGCATTGTGCAAATGTAAAGTTTCAAGATAACCGCTGCGGAATAAGTTACAAATGTTACATATCCACGGTTTGCGGAAACCTACAGTTCAAACACTTATTCTCGCAATTGGGTTGAAGATCTACAGGAAACCTGCTCAGATGTACATCAGTGGCTCCATTAGTCCAAAGAATGCGTGCTCTCCCTCCTTGGACACAATTTGTCTGTGGACTGCATGGGTCAAAATTTAGAATATTTCCTTTTGAAGGATGGCAGACATCCAGTTGTGTGTTAGCTGAAGCTACTCACGTCCTCTGGGCAAACATAACGTTTCGTCGGCTCATCTGCCCCTCCATCAATAGCTGCTTTCACACTACATTCCAGTGGATATGCCCCCACAGTGGAAGCCTCTTGTATCAAAGATATTCTGTGGATCGAAAAAGCAGCTCCAAAACTGTCTTGACAAATTTCTATTTTTTTTTTCTCAGCCTGATTAGCTTGTCCCCAATATTGAGCAGCTCCTGGTTCCACAAATCTCTCCCTAAGTTTAACGTTAACAAGCTGACTCCCAACCATCGCACTTTAACCTGATGTGATGACATTATCACATCAGACTGGAGGAATGAATTAAATTTACACATTTTAAACATATTTTTATGCCCACGTGTTGGCGATAGCTGTGGCCAGAGCCATTATGATTTTGGGTTGTTCATTCGTCCTATCCTTGTTAGCGCAGTATCTCAAGAACGCCTCAAGGGAATTTTTTCAGATTTGGCACAAATGTCCACTTGGACTCAACAATGACCTGATTCGATTTCGGTGGTCAAAGGTCAAATATCAAGGTAACTGTGGCCTTGTCTGTCTCATTCTTATGAACGTGATACCTTAAGAATAGATATTCTTTAAGAATTAGGAATTTCCTTAAGCTTGGCACAAATGTTGGACTCAACAATGAACTGATTGGATTTCAGTGGTCAAAGGTCACTGTGACCTCACACTAATATCTAACAGGATAAATGAATGAAGTGATGATATTTTATATCCAAAAGGTCAAAGGTCAACTTCACTGTGACATCATAATGTTCTGAATAAAACACTTTTCTGGCCATTACTCAGAAACAGAAGAAGAGACGTTTGGTCAGATACTTAATTGGTGATACAAATTTTGGGTGTCCACCATGAAACTGTGCAGATTGTACAGATCTTATGTGCTGCTGAGGGGAGCATGTGTGTGAAGCATCCATGCATCCAGACATGGATGCAAACTGTAAGAGAAACTTGACTAGTGTGCAGAGGCGATAATTCTGCTTTCATATATTTCCTGGCAGGCTGTATCATGTGCCATTCGGAATTTAAAATAAATGTTCAGAAGGCCCATGAATTATGGTAAAATAGCCAACTATTTTCAGGCTGTGTCAATAGGGGGTGCTTCAGCACCCTCAGCACCCACCTTTCCACACCCATGGCAGAAGCTCTGCGCAAGTTTTTCCGCAGACGTATAAATTAAACTGAAGTGTGTCAGCATCTTCCTCAGATGTTTTCAGGTGGCAGCTGCAGTTTGTCTTGACTCTTTCTTTTGTGTTTTTTTTCAGGGAGACCCCGGAAGACCTGGCTTCAGCTATCCTGGGCCAAGAGGAGAACCGGTAACGTGAACATGCGCTTCTCCTTACAGTGGCCAGAAGGAGTGACACATGTGGCTAACAAAACTTCCCTCTGCTGTTGTACAGGGTGGCAGAGGAGATAGCGGCAGCCGTGGACCTCGCGGCAGCAGAGGAGACTGTGGTCAAAAGGGTGAACCAGGAGACCAAGGAACTCCCGGAGAGCCAGTGAGTAAACTCAGTGTTGTTTCATGTATGCTGTTATGAAACAAAAGCTGTACAGTGCAGGTACATGATGCTAATTTTTCTGCTCCCAACAGGGTGAGCCAGGTGCTCAGGGTGAATCTGGTCTAAGAGGGCCCAGAGGAGAGCTTGGGCGTGATGTAAGTATGCAAAAATTACACAGGTTAACCCACATACAGGTTCTCTCCTATAATATCAGTTGCATCCAGCTAGAAAACACAAACCTAAGCTGATGTTTTCGTATGTTTACTTTTTGTTAACATTATCTGCTAGCAACCGGAAAAGCTGAGAGGCAAGATGTGATTTTATGTGTTCTCCTTCTCTACAGGGAGATCCTGGTCCTGAGGGAGATCCTGGCCTCACTGTGAGAACACTTCATCTTACCACTCTTTTATCACCAACACATTAACAGAAACATGATGGATATAATGATGATATAATGTTTGTTCCTGCAGGAATGTGATGTTATGAACTACATCAGGGAAACCTGTGGCTGCTGCGGTGAGTTTAATGACCACTGTGCAATCATGATCCGATGGCGCACTGATAGGTCATCACATTCTCACAGTTCGTGTTTTTGTCCGCAGACTGTGAGAAACGCTGCGGAGCCGTGGACATTGTGTTTGTGATTGACAGCTCAGAGTCAGTGGGTCTGACTAACTTCACCCTGGAGAAGAACTTTGTCATCAACACCATCAACAGACTGGGATCCCTTGCTAAAGACCCCGAGGCAATCACAGGTAGACATGCAAGTCTCCATGCACATGTTCCCTTCCTTCTTAAATGACGACAGAATTAGTCTGTCTTAACAACATGGCTGAGAACTTGGTGTAAACATGGCTGCTTGTGTTCACAGGAACAAGAGTGGGAGTTGTTCAGTACAGTCACAGCGGAACCTTCCAAGCCATCCGGCTCAACGACCCCAAGATCGACACATTGTCTGCCTTCAAGGTCTCAAACACAAACACATGTGCAAACTGCTTTGAAGTGTATTTTTAGGGTGTAGCACAGACTGTTGTTTTGCCTTTTTTTGTCCAGATGTTTCTTAATTAATTTGGGCTGATGTGCTGTCTACACACGTAAAGCAGATGGGAGTCATGTGTCCCTCTCACTATACTTAAAACATTTATCAATACATACAATCTGGGATGCACGGCACCTTAAAGAATAAGGCTGGCAATATTCTATATTTTTCTTGGTGTCAGAATATCCCATAAAAGACCAAACCCAAAAATACATTTATCCTGATAAGAAGTCTTGCCAGTGCAGATAAAAGTTCATGATCATGAACATGACCACTGTAGTTTATTAAGTCAATCCCACATACACTGTCCTGCTGCCGTAAATACTCACTAAAGCACCAAATGTGTATTCGTCCACAGCTGAAAATAGTCCCCAGTATAATTCACTTTTCACTCCTGCTTGAGTAATGTTTGCTAAAAGCTACAGTGCCCAGGGTTTAAAGAAATTTATTAGACTTTGTAGAAAATTAAACGATATGCTTGTGACCTTCTTTTTATAAGGCTTACATCTTCACTGGGACCCAGTAGGCTCTGGGCAAAGTGACAAAGACACGGCACGGACATTAGGAGACAGACTAACACATTGTTGGGTTTTGGTCTTTTGATGGGGATGAGAACACCACACCTTTTTCCTAATGTTACGTTACCCTCAAAGTGACCTCACTTAACTTTTTAGGGTAGTTCAAACCTAATTTATTCATTTATGACATATTTTACCTTTTTTTGCTAACACTGTGTTTGGAGCTGATGTTTGCATTTCTGGCACAAGGGCCTTGGCAGCAGATTATTTGAGCCCTGTGGGTTGTGAGGTGGGGTATCAGCACTTCCCGCAGATGCTTGATCAGATTGGGATCTTGGTAATTAGGAGGCCAGTTGTGACGCCTTGAGCTCTTTGTCACGTTCCTTGGACCATTCCTGAACAGTTTTTGTGGCATGGCACATTATTCTGCTGGGGGACCACTGCTATCAGAGTGCCGCTACAATGAGGGGGTGTTCATGGTCTTGCAACCGTGTTTGGGTGGTTGGAGCGCATCAGGTTGCATCCACGTGAAAGGACCAAAGGTGTCCCAGCAGAATGTTGCACTATAACAAGACGGTCAATGTTTTTCACTTCACACATCAGTGGTTTTAATATTGTGGCTGATCAGTGTATATGTGTGTGAACAGGTGTTTCCATTTTTGCCATCAAAATTTGAGAATAGTACTTTCAATTGAAAGTTGCGATCTTTTTCACAGAACCAGCCCACAGTAAGGTTATGTGAACTAGGAGCACCTTTGTAAAACTGATCTCCACGATTCAGGATGCAGTGAAGCGCTTGGAGTGGATCGCTGGAGGAACATGGACTCCATCTGCTCTGAAGTATGCCTACGACAACCTGATCAGGGACGGCCGCAGAGCCAAGGCCAAAGTCAATGTGGTTGTCATCACAGATGGACGCTTCGACCCCAGAGATGATGACTCGCTGCTCACCTACCTCTGCAGGTGCCTGACACTGGGGCTGCGCTTAGAGATATGTTTAAGCATTTGCAGAGAAGAAGAAGTTCTATCTCATTGCTTGTATTTGTGTGAGCAGTGATGCCAGTGTTGACGTGAGTGCCATCGGTATCGGAGACATGTTTGACCAAGCTGAGGAGAATGAGAGTCTGAAGAGCATCGCCTGCCAGAAGGATGGCAGGGTGCTTGGCATGAAGCGTTTTGCAGACCTGGTAGCCGACGAGTTCATCGACAAGATTGAAACAGTGCTCTGCCCAGGTACACTCATTACAGTGGCAAACATTATATACAGTACATTTATCTAGTGGATCATGAAGCTGTTTTTGTTTCTGTTTTGTCTCTGACATTCTGTTTTTATCTGTGCTTTAGATCCTGTCATCGTATGCCCTGATCTCCCTTGTAAATCAGGTAAGATTTTACAACAACATCACTTAATGTCTCAGAAGAATTTCAGCATTTAGGCCTGGGTAGCAAGCATTATTAAAGGGACAGTTCAGATTATTTGAAGTGGGGTTGTGTGAGGTACTCATTTATAGTCAGTGTATTACATACAGTAGATTTCTGGCAGCACGCCCCTAGTTTGGAGAAGCAGGCTGGAGTACTGACTTGGAAGCCATGTAGTGCTGTGGATGGGGGCAGCAGCAAAACTTATTTTAGCCACTTGTAAAAAAAAAAAAAAAAGTCCCAACCAGCAAACTCAATATCAGTTTAAGTATGCGGTACATTGAGAGTATTTTTAACGCTTTACCTTTCCATCAGACAGCCTGTTCCAACGGGGAAGCCGTTAACTGCTTTAGTTCCCAACCTATGCTCTCCTCAAAGTCACCAGACTCCACTGACAAAAACAGTCATTTAAGTTTGCTGAACACAGGAGTTGCAGGTCTACTGCTGCCTCATTCAGTTAGTTAGTTTGTGTGTTGTGTAACTTTGGTGAATCCAAACTAACCCTTTTTATCACCAAAGTCACACAATAACCCAACTATCTATCCAACTGAGGCAGGGGCAGACCAGCAGCTCCTGTGTTCAGCACTGTTAAATTACTGTTTTTCTTAATGGAGTCTGGCTTTGAAGAGAGCGATACAACGGCTTCATTTCCCCATCAGAAATTACTGTCTGACAGTAAAGTACAGCAGTGAAAATTTTCTGAATACTGAAACTGATAATGATTTTTTTTAGGTGACTAAAATAGCGGCAGTAATCCTGCCTGCTTCTCCAAACTGGGGGCGTGCTGACTGCCATCTAGCAACACACTGACTACGATAATTCAGCCCATTCAACCCCACTTGAAAAAAATCTACCTCTTTAAGGCGTCAATATGCTTCAAATGAAGTTCTTGTCAAATTGTCAAACAACATTTGAAAAAGCGTTGGATTTGAGATGGATGTGTCTGACAAGTTTTGTATCTTTCGAAAACCAACAATTATCTTTCATGAGCTAAAAAGCCAGTCTGAAATAAGGACATGTACAATTACAAGTATACTCTGTGAATCTGGGGTTACATCGTTGTTACATTACCTAATTTACGTTGCCTCCATGGTAGAGACACCCACCTGTCATTTAAAGTGACCATGCCCTAATTTGCCTTACTTTAAGCCTTAATAACCTTTAAACAGGTGAGTTATTTAAAAATGTATCCCGTGCAGTTGTCATGAATGTTGAAATTAGCTATAGAGACCAAAACTGTTTTTGTATCAGGCTGTAAACATTTTTACTTCTGCTTTAACATTTGGTATTTTGACATGGGGGTCTATGGGGATTGACTCAAGTGGCCATTAGAGGAACTGCAGTTTTTGGCAGTCCCACTGTGGCTTAATTTTCAGCTCTGTAGGTTGTCCCTTGGCCAAAACACATTACAAAATCCCAAAAACACAAATGCATTAATGGAAAAACACGAATTCAAAAGCCACAACCTCAGTGAGCTTCGGCAGATGTTAGGAATGAAAAAGGCAGACTATTAATGCTTTAATATTCACATTTAAGTACTCTACCATCTAACATTATAATGCTATAATGAAGCTAGCTATGCAGTAATATTAGCATTATGTCATTTAGCTAATGTAAGTCAGTCAGATATAACCTAAGCTGTACTTGTGTATGGAGACAAAGCTATAATAATGCTGATTTATGGCAAGTCACTCAACATTTTATTATAAGTGGCATTTGACAGAAACTAAACAGTCGTGCATGGTTTTCAGCTTAAGCTTCAGCTAAAGGTTTTATGTTGTCTTCACGGTAACCTGAGAGTTACTTTCATAAATATGAAATTATAAAGACAATGTACGACTTTGCGCATTTTTGACAATCGCATAGTAGTAGAACAAGTAGAACAGTAGCGAACAACGTTACACTTCCTTCTCAAACAGCAAAAACCTTCCTCCTCCAAATGTGTAGGCAATAATAGTTCCCCTTTGCATTTGTGTCAAAGCCTTTGCTTTTGCATTTGTGTTGTAGCTTTTGCATTTGTGTCAAAGCCTTTGCTTTAGCATTTGTGTCGTAGCTTTTGCATCTGTGTTGTAGCTTTTGTTTTTGCATTTCTTTTGTTGCTTTAGCATTTGTGTCCTAGGTTTTGCATTTGTGTTTTCTGTTAGTGCGTTATGTTTTTCAAATTTGCAAAGTCTTCGATATGCAGATGATTTGAAACATCTCAGACACCGTACATACAGAGAAGGTATAAACATTTTGGCCTTCATGTTTGGACAACACTTGATACCACCTAGTTTGTTTGAAGCATTCTGACGCCTCTAAGCTATGTTAAGAATTGGACATGTTGCAGCTTGAATTAATGTCAGTGTGTTTTTAACACAGTTATGTCATTTCACCTCCTTTGTTGTGATGCAATAATTCATGTCCCTGTAAAGCCAACACAAAAGACCAAACTTTCAATCTAGTGCAACTCGGTGTAGCCGCGGCATCTTTGTTGGCTGTGTTGATGCGTCGTGTCTGTGGGACCCCGCCCACAATGTTATTCCGCCCGCTTGTTTCAGGAGGGGGCATCAGAGCGGGGCAAACCCCTCTCCCTTGGAAGCCACTGGCCGAGGAAGGCAGCCCCTCATTGGTCCCTACCTCTTTGGAGGGTGTGACCAGACTGCTGAACGGCCTGAGCGAGCAGCAGTACGGGGTTGGCGTTGCAACCATGGCGTACACAGCCCAGAGAGCCAAACTCGCCCAGGGGGAGGACAGGCAGCAGTGGACCCAGCTGTTCATCGACTCCTTCAAATATGTCTATGGAGACATTATGGGAGACCCAGAAAAAGCCTTAGGACTCTGCTAATGCTAATATGCTAACCATGCTACCTCGCCATTATGGACGCCAATAACTAATAAGCTTACTGCTGGACATAGAGTAGATTTTATTAAAACTGTGGGCATTTTTTGTAAGCTCTACGAGTGCAATATACACTTAGGCTGATGCCATAGGATTGCATGATATAAGGCTGGCCCTGTCCCAAAATTTCAAAGCAGCGTTATATACACTTATTGTATATGATGGGCCGAAATTCAAAATGTGATGCTCCTTCTCCTCATAGAGTATTTCCAAAACAAAGGAATTCTTAACTCACAAAATGACCATTTGTATATTAATTACTCAGAGCATGTTATCTTGAATTCACAAGGAATGCATTGTTTTTCTTACATGCCTGTACCATGAACGAAGAATCCAAAAAAACCAAACATTCTTCATGAATTGAAGTAAATGGGGAACATGATTAATGACAGAAAAACTATATCATAACATGGGTTTACAAACACTCCCACAACATGTGCAGAATAAACCAAGTCTTATATATCCAAGCGAATGCTATGTACTTCTTAAACGCATACATTTTGGTAAAAGTTACGATTTATGCAATGTCTGTAACAACAGTCTCACGTGCAGCCGAATGGCATGCCTGGGTAGATTAAGATTTAATGTCTCAAATCAAATCTTTCAAAAGTCTTAAAAATCCTAAAACATAGTATGTAGGATATTATTTTTGTCCATCTGCCAATGTGGCTGCTGGATTCCAAATCATCATCATCATCATCATCATGATAATAATAATAATAATAATAATAATAATAATACCACCATTTAGACGCTTGCATTTTATACCAGCATTTGGCTTGTGGCTGGTGCTATCTGAATTGTAAAATCTCAAAATAATTGATACCAAATGCCTCTCACATTAACATAATAGTGCTGATCAAGACAGAAGAACCAGCAACACTCATATTCATCTACCATATCCAATTAAGCGGACAAGCTTTTTTCAAAGCAACCCAAATAGATCCTTTTATGATAGTAAGTAATTGTTTTTTTCACATGTTCCAATCTAGAAAGTTTTAGTCTAGAAAGATCATCTAACTTTTTAACTTGACCAAAAGTCATGTTTTATGTTACAGTAAACATTTTGGCAGAATTGTTCCTAACCCTGAGAGGGACTCTGGTTCAAACCCGGGGTGGGGGGGAGCCATTTCTGCGGAGTTTGTATGTTCCCCCTGTGTCAGCGTGGGTTTTCTCTGGGTGCTCCGGGTTCCTCCCACAGTCCAAAGACATGCAGGTTAATTGGTGACTCTAAATTGTCCATAGGTGTGAATGTGAGTGTGAATGGTTGTCTGTCTCTATGTGTCAGTCCTGTGATAGTCTGGTGACCTGTCCAGGGTGTACCCTGCCTCTCAACCAATATCAGCTGGGATACGCTCCAGAAGATGAATGAATGAATGTCCGTAACACCAAGCTTATTGATGTCGGATCATGTTTTCTTTCATCACTTTTGGTTATCAAATCAGCCTTAAATTTCATTCTCAAATTCACTCAGATTTTATATTGTAACGTTCTAGCATACATGCATGTAGTTTTGCTGCCCATTAAACATTGTCCCCAGTGACTTCTAATTATGGAGAATGTTTGCTTTTTTTGGATTCTTCATTCATTGTAGAGGCATGTGAGAAAAACAAAGTTTTCTTCACAAGCTTCAACGTGACACGCGTTGAGTTAATGAAATAAAAATGGTCATTTTGTGGGTGAGGTATTCCTTTAACGTTCAAGGAGCTGCCTCTTAGAAAAGTATGTCTGTTATAAATATGATACATATCATTCCTTCCACCTCAGTGGAGCAACGTTTTCCATTCACATGGAAAGCGGATGTCGTCCATTTGTTGGAGGCAGATTGGTCTGTAGAGCCATTCTGTGTAGTGTACAGTGGCTCTTTGATGAAGCCTAATTTCCACTGTGAATCACGAGCTCGCTGAATCACTCCGATGACATTTTTTTTGCTGTTTTGCACATATCCATGGTTACGGCCTTTACTTTTTTTTCTCGTTTTCTCTGTGAATGAGTCATGTTGGTGAAAAGGCCATGACATGTGGAAAATATCTGGTTTTATACATGTCACAGTATACTGTATATGAGTCAGAGGTTGGTGTATGTGGATGTTTGGTTAATTGTCTTGGCACTGACAATGAAGGAACTATTGTATGTTATGCCCTTGATTGGTGCATGTTTTTTTTGCATGCGGCTTGGCTTGTGTGATTACTAGAGGAAAATGACTACAGAGCAGCTTTAACCAAATTTCATGTTAGCTCTGTGACTGAACCTTGCTGATGTGAACTATGTTGTGAGATGTATTCATGTTTTAATGTCTCAAGAGAATAAAATCATAGAGCAAACTAAAAAAGTGCTTTCTTGATGAGGCTACTACTTATATCAGAGGGTTTACATGATGTCAGACAGATCGACTGCAACAAGCATGTAAGGAAGTACATTATGTTACAGTATATCTTTGCTGGCTTTGACCTCCGAGCATCTGTGTTCCAGCTGCAGCTCACCGAACACCATGTTTGGTTTAAAACTTGTAAGTATGTGTGTGTGTCTGTTCCAGAGCCTGCAGTGGCTAGCTGCGTTCAGCGGCCAGTGGATGTGGTGTTCCTGTTGGATGGTTCTGAGAGGATGGGACTGGAGAACCATCGCATGGCCAAAGAGTTCATCGCAAACGTGGCCAATCGCCTCACCCTGGCCAGTGGCCCAGATGACAAGAGGAATGCCCGCTTTGCCCTGCTGCAGTACGGCACACCTTCAGAGCAGCGGGTGGAGTTCAAGCTCACAGGCAATCTCTCAGTGATCTCTGATTCACTGGCAGCGATGAACTACCTGGACTCCTCCTCTTATCTGGGCAGCGCTATCATCCATGCTGTCAACAACCTGGTGGTTCCAGAGGTATAAACACAAACATTTGTCTTGGATTTGTTGGCAGGTAACCCATGACAGAAACGTGTAAAGAAATAGTTCAACATTTTTGGAAATTTGCTTGCCTAATTAAAATAAGACCAGGCCTGTTGTGACAGCCAGTCCACCCCACCCGATCCACAAACGTATGCATTATTCAATGACTTGTACCCGACCTGCAGTCCTGCAAGCCGGTGCTTAAAGTTTCTGGTCCATGACCATCCTTTATAACAACCTACCTGCTGTTGGCTATGTTGAATGTAATTTTCAGTATAAATCAAAATATAAAAAGTGTTTTTCGCTTAAAAAATACAAACATAGGAAGAAAGCAAGTACTCACCCATCTTTTAAGTGGTTGGAAAGTGATGCAACAGTAGTGCATATTTAAAAGATTCAGTGTGGACAGAGAGGTGCATGCTTGCTCTTAGGACACAGTGATAGGCCTACATATTTTGAGAGGTAAATAGTTTTACTAGACATTATGACAATCGAGATTTACATATGTCAGACTTCAACAGATTTTCCTGGTCAAAAACTGAATAAGTGAAACCCTGAGAGCAGCAGCTCTGATGAGAAAGCTGCTTCCTGTATGTGTTTGAGAGACAGAGAGAAAAGAGAGATGGAGAGGGGCAAGAGAAAGTGGAAGGTGGACTGTTGCACAGTGTTTCTGTAACTTATTAATAACTTTGTCAGAAAGCTGCTTTGTCACTTACTGACCTGCCCGAAACCTGCAATACTTTTTGACAAGCTTACCCAAGCCACCCAACCCACGGGTTGTGGGTTAACCAGTGCTTCACTAGTGGGAATGTCTCTTGGCTAGATGCAGTGACTTCTCTCCTGGTTGCCTGGCAACCTGAAAGGAATACTTCCCGCCCCAAATGACCTTTTTGTTTTTTTTAATTAATTACTCACCATGTGTTACTTTGAATTCGTGAAGAAAACATTTTCTCACATGCCTCAAGTGAACAAAGAATCCAAAAACAGAGAAAATTCTTGATAGGATTGAATCTTTTTATCCCTGTTCAAGTTAGCGGAGTGCTCAACTGGAAGTTAGCCGCTCAGTTGCGCTCGGCAGTGCTCGGCCATTGTATGTCTCCAGTGTGTTTGCTCTAAGGGCTGCACAGTGCTGAAGTAGTGCCGATAATCTCCGGATCATGGGGTGATTTTGTACATGGCAGTTGAACCATTTTGGCGTCATGTGCCACTGAGAAACTTTCATAGGCATGAACGGGGCCCCACATTCAATGCTATATCCAGTTCTCCTAAGAGATCCACGGATCCAGTGGCCAATGTAGCATCTATGTTTCTATATCTATGGTATCAATCTTCTCATCTCGGCTCTTGGCAAGAAAGCAAAAAGTGTATTCTTTTAACATTTCCTGTTTTGTTTGTAGGTTAGAGCAAACCAGGCTCGTCGCCACGCTGAGCGTGCCTTTGTGTTCATCACCGATGGCATCACAAGCACTGACCAGCTGAGTGAGGGCGTGGAGGCCATGAAGCGAGCCCAAGGTGTTCCCACGGTGATTGCCATGGGAACAGAGACGGATGAAGAGGTGCTGAAGAAGGTGTCGCTAGAGGACTCGTCGGCCATCTTTAGAGGAGTTGACTACACCATGCTGAACAAAGCCTCGTTCTTTGAGCGCTTTATCCGCTGGATATGCTAGTGAGGAACTGTCAATGCTCTGCACCACAGAATTAGAATCCACAGAGTGAAAGAAGGGCCAGCTCCTTCAAGCGTACACGTAAACACACACAGAGGCGTCAACAGACCTCTGTGGTTATTATCATTACTGGATGTAAGGCACTGAGGCGGCTACATATCCCGTTGTCATGGGTGAAGATTCTTTACAAAACAATCCACGTAGGACCGGCCGACACACAAACACATAGGCATGCAATATCATTTGTAACTTGATTGTTCTATTCTTTCTAAATCTATGGTCAGCATCTTTCAACCAAAGACACTCATAAGTATCCCGGAGGAGAGGTGTATGATTATTCAATGTGTACGAAACTAATAGTACGCTTTATTTTGTTTTTATTTTGTACTGATTTTCAGTTTGCAGAAAAGAATTCTCTCTGTCTCTTTGTCTCTTTCTCTCTCCCTCACAGTCTGTTTACACAAAATCAGTATTTACATTAAAGGTGCTAAAGTAGAAATAAAGGACAAAGCCATCTGAGGGGTTCTCAAAACTTTTTTTTTTTTTTTACATCATGTTATGCTGTAATTGCTGTAGTTTTTTTTCAGGGGATAAAGACATGTAGACATATCTTTGCCAGGGCATAAAAAAAATATCACGAACTCAGAGAATCGCACAAAGCTGTATGCTGTAGTTAATTACACATGCATCGAAAGACAAACATAAAAGAACCAAATTTGTAAACACGAAGTCCAAATAAAGCCTAATGTGGTGACCCCAACACTGTCGTCTGTTTTTACAAGATATGATAATGTGTTAATATGTTTATAATCAAAGTGCAGATTGTTATTAAATCAGTGTAACTTTAGGGACTGTTCTTTATTTATCAGAGGAGGGGGAGGGTGGCGGCTGGGGTGTCACTTTGTTTTTTGTTTTTTTACCCTCTCCATAGCTACAAATATTTCTCCTTGAGCCTCCCAGAGTGACTGAGGGAAAATGAATGACCCTCCCTCCATCATAAATTAGTGATTAGATTTTAGAAGTTACCCTCTGGCGTTTGAAAGGTGAAAGTTGAGGATGAAATCCTGGAGTTGAAAAAAGCCTCAGTTTTTCAGCTGATTTGTAGGGCTGCCCCCAACTAAGAATATTCCTAGTCGACCAATAGTTGTCATTTATGGCCATTAGTCGACTGGTCACCTGCATGTTTATGATATTAATTTAATGATTAAATTATTTATTTGGGTGGGGCAACACAATGGTTTGAGTTGAAGGTGTGAGAAAGAATAGTATCAGTAACATTGTTAACACTGTGCTACATTACAGAGAAATACAAAACCGTACTAATGAACCTTCATTAATATAGGCCTATATTTTATCTACAAGTGCACGTCACACACTGAGCGAGCCGCCTGTTAATGACGCTGTCAGCAAAGCAGTAATGATTGTGCTAAGTGGCTAATGGGCATGTAGCTACTTCCATGTCTCAGATGATACATCGTGTTTGTAGTCGACCAATGAAGATGAGTTTACATATCACCTTGGGTTCATCCTTCACCTTCTCAAAATGATCCCACACTTTGGATTTCCTGCCCGGCATGTTATTAACTAGCCTGTGGAAAAACTGCAGGTACCAGACCTGGAAATTAACGTGACTCCTGTCTGACTGCTGAGCGTGGTCACTTCCTGTTTCTGTCCTTTCAAATTTAATTCCCACATGGTCCAGTCATATAGGGTTTGATTTACTTTGACAGGACGCAGCTCCTGATAGAGTTTCACCTTGGTTTTTTGTTTGTTTATTTGTTTGTTTTTTCTGCAACTAAGCGATCAATGAAATCCTGCCAATTAATGACCTTTCTTGTCAACTAACATTTTGTCGAAATAAATTAGGAACAGTCCCTGAGAGGAAAGGAAGTGGCTCTCAACAATGATTTTAGTAAAGAAAAGACGTATTGAAAATGTAACACAAACATACATCATACAGTTCGCCCTTCTTGAATGTAATACTAATAATTGAAATCAAAATAATCTGCCCTCAAATTATTTGGATCCAATGAGACAAAGTATCTCTTGATCCATAATATCAAGTGTGAAAATGGGGGTTAGTGTATTTGGCTCCCTCTGCTGTACACAGGAATACAGAGCTACAAATTCAACAGCGTATTCAGACTAATCCATTACATTATACAATTCCGAGCGTTTACACATTTTTAAGGCTAATAAACTTTTCACTGCACGTTTATTTGACAGCTTTAGTTCCTAGTCATTTTGCAGTTTCATACAATTAATACAAAATAAACATTTTGCCAAATCAAGTAATAAATTATGACACAATATTGTAGATGAAGCTACCACGCAGTATATAAAGTAATCAAATTTTGCCCCATGAAATCACATTCACACAAGGATATACTTTTATGTCATGTTTGTCAAGCCTGTTGTTTTTGCCTATCCTGGTGCTCGTGCAGAAGAATGAGTGTAAATCTTTATTTAGAGTGACACATCAAAATGGAAGCCCATTTCCGCCACCAATGTTATAAAAAAAAAATCCTGTAAGTTTTTAGAATAAGAAATGAGCTAGTATTTTAAGACGATAACTTACATTTGCAAAAATAATGACTTATCTCAAAATAATGACTTAGTATTTCAAAGTAATGAGTTGGTATCACAAAATACTAACATAATATCTCAAAATAATGACTGTTTAGCAAAATAATGATGTATTTATCTCATAATAATGACATGATATCACTAGTATCTTAAAGATAATGACTTATTTATCTCATAATAATGAGCTAGTATCTCAAAAATAATCACTAGTATCTCAAAACCCATAAGAAACTTTCTCAAAATAATTATTTAATTTATTTAATATCTCAAAGATATTGACAACAGATACTAAGGCATTATTTTTTAGATACTAAGTGATTTAAAAAAAAGTTTGTAAGTTTTTTATAATTGGCTTAGACGATTTTTTTAATCACATAGGAGGGAATGGGCCTCCATATAATCAAATTGGTACTTTTTTTAATTAATATTTTTATTTTATTTTTTTGTGAATTTATTTATTGAAGAAACAAAAGTATATATATATATATATATATATATATATATATATATATATATATATTAAATTGAAAAAGTGGTACAAATCCAGTATCACTGGAGTTTAGTCACTTTAGTTTCTTAAATTATGTTTCATATCCACCTAAAATATTCTGGCATACATACAGTGATAAAACAAATCACAAATTATTCTCGTCCTTCACAGAAAATAAAATAATTTTCAACATGAAGTCTAAATCTTTACATTGTCTCTTTTGTTGAAAATACTGGATGCAATTTTTTTTTTTTAAAGTAAATCTATTTAATATATTATTCATAAAGGATTTCTTCCAAGCTGCTTTGTATCAGTGAATGACTCAATCCGGTCAGGAGGTTTGACCACTCCAGGACACCGTAAGTGACGTGACCACAACATTATCACATGTCGGCGAGAAAGTAGAATCACTGCCTAACGGTAAGTCATCTATAATGATTAATGCAACTTCCATGCATTGTCTAGTTTTAATATTTGTTAGATATGTCAAAGAGTTAAAATAATAATAAAAAATAATAATAATATAGGCCTAGAGCTTTTAAAACCTTTTTAAACATGTATTCAGTGAGAAAATGAGGGCTGTGTAATAACCCAAAAACCATTTTGGTGTGTAGTTCAAAGTTCAAAGTCTGTCGGCGCTAACCGTTGTTTGAGGATACGTTGCTACCTTAAGGTCCAGTGTCTAGGTTTTAGAGGGACTATTAGGTTGAATCCAGTGGTGAGGGCTGCAAATTGCAACCAGCTGAAACGTCTCCCGGTTAGGATTCCTTCACTGTTCAGTGTTCAGGAGGTTTTTACTGTGAGCCGAATTATCCACAGATGTCTCTTCCTTCTCAAAGTAAACGGACCTGTTGATTTAAATCATAAAAACACAGATTAAAGCAGTTTCATGTTATAATTCAGTGTTTTTTCTACGAGGTTTGGCTTGTCGGAGACAGGCTGCTTGTAAATCTGTGCTCACCCTCTTTTCCCCTGATAACTGAAAATGCTCATTGTATTTCTGATCCAGATGTTCAGGAGGTTTTTTACTGGGAGCCGAATTATCTGCAGAGGTCTCTTCCTCTCCAAAACAAACGGATCTGGTGATTTAAACCGGTAAAACACTGAATAAAGCAGTTTCAGGTTACAACTCAGCATTTCTACAAAGCTGTTTGGCATGTCAGAGACCAGCTGCTTACCTAGCACAAGCAATTCTGTGCTCATCTTTTCTCTTTGATAATTTAATTAATTAACACCTTAAGTTTTCTCCTGAAGTATGACATCTTAAGGCTTAATTTCTCCTTAGCTGAACGACTTACATAGTTGCACAGAATCCCTTAAAAGGTTCCCTTAGTCAATGAAAGACATTAACTCATTTACTGCCTTGAAAGAGATTTTACAGTAATTAAAGTTTCCATAAAGATTGTTTGTTTGCTTGGACTCACACTTTCACACTTCTGATGCCTGTTATCATCTCACAAAGTTGGCTTATAGTTGGATAGTGGAAGAAATGGCAGAAGAAAAGAAGACAAGAAAACCTCTTGTGCAGCTGTTGAGGGATTCCTTAAGTGTGAAACCAAGACAAGGAGAAAACCATAAATACTTCATTGAACATTGTTAGGAAATTGTAAGGAGAAGACTTAAGGGTGTTTTTGTGCAACCGATTTATTTGGAGGAAACCTTAACTAGGATCTTAACTTGGTGTTTTGTGCAACCGGCCCCAGACGTTCAGGTGGGTTTTTTTTTTGGTTTTTTGTTTTTTTTTAAGCAGGATGTCTCTCCCTCCTCAGAACAAACAGACCAGGTGATTTAAAGCGGTAAGAACACTGAGTAAAGCTGTTTAATGTTTAATGTTAACGTTTTGATGAGGGATTTGGGACAGTAATATAAAATGGGAACACTCAATTAAGTACAACTATGTTAATTTTAACTTAAGTGCAGTACTTGAGTTCATGTACTTACTCCCTTTCACCACTAACTGTATGTTTGTTATGAGAAGAATAGAGTCATTGTCACGAGCTTGTGGGCTGAAGCCGGTCATGCACAAGAATTTAATTGCATTAGAAGTAACTGGGGTGTGTGTGTATGTGTTTGTTTGTCCCAGTGCTGCCAGTATGGAGGGAGAGGCCATCTCCACCCTGTGTACCCCTGCTCTGGTGGTGGATGTGGACAAAGTGAAGAGAAATGCCCAGAAGATGATCGAACGCTGTCAGAATTTGGGGGTCCAGCTCCGGCCACACATGAAGACACACAAAACCCTGTATGAACACACACACACACACACACACACACACACACACACACACACACACTCCTACAATACATTTATTCAGTCTGTCTAAGACACTGATGAGGTCTGTGTATCTGTGTTCATGTCTAGTGAGTGCGCTGACATAATGACGGGTGGATCACGGAGGTGCATCGTGGTTTCCACGCTGGCAGAGGCCTGTTTCTATGCCGACCACGGGTTTGATGACATCCTCTATGCGTACTCTCTTCCCTTTGATAAGGTCCTTTCAACTCACACACTGTAAACACCAGTTCTGTATGTTGTTATAATTGAAAATGACAAAATTAAGTTAACTCAAACAGTCAGTTTGCATCCTGAAATCAACTTTTTTGAGCGTGCTGTAAATGTACACTGTTGTCCCATAAATCAAGAGGTCTGTTTCATAGAAGACATTTTTACAGCTGGACATAAAAAGTCACGTGTTTAATGATAAAATAAAAAATGGCTGAATTCTATTAAGTGTCTTCAGTTTCAGTTCAGCTGGCACCAGACATCATAGCCCGTTTCCCACTGTACACAGCCGCTGTTAGAGAAAGCTGTCCTTGTGTTTGCTTTTGTTTGTTTTTCTTTTAATACCACTTGTGAACACTGTGTGGCAGTTCCATACAGACAATTTGTTTTTATGTTAATGGGACTACGGATGGAAATTAGCGTCAAGCTACAATCCGGCATCTTTACATGTTTTAACATGTTCATCAATGTGCACTGTCCCTTTCAAATAAACAAATAAATAAATAAATATTTAGATGGGCAGAGAAATGCAGTTTTTTGACCGTGGTCATGGCATCAGGGAAGGAGATAGTGAAGCGGTAATCAATGCGACTAACTAATCTTACTAACCCGTCTGTGACATTGAACGTGACACACCAGGGGGAAAAAAAACAGAAAGGCATGCTCATCTGATGCAGAGGCATCTATGCAGCTATGGTCTACTGGTAATCTGAAAGGGATCTAGGTTAGGAGTATAGCCTATTTTTCGCTGTTTTTTTTTTTTGTGTTTAAAAAACTGCGTACATGTGCTAATTTTGGTGAAAAAGGAGGATATGACATCAGAAAGACGGTGGACTCTTACATCAGACAGACATTGAATTTTGGTTGGAATGAAAATCGGGTTGACGATATTTTAAATGTCTAATGACATTACAATTCCATGTGTGGACGTTGACGTTATTCTTCATACCTTACAACTAAATGTTGTTACTCTCAGTCAAGATGATGATGGCATGAGGCATTTGGAAGACAGTGGATTTTTGTTACTAAACAGCACAACTTTAATCCAACAATATATCAGCGTCAACTATTGCCAGTTTTTTATCTCAAATGGATGTTGGCACTTAACATTCTGACATGAGACTTTGGTCACCTGACATAACAACTGAAATTCAACCAAATATCAACGTCTAATATCTAGGGCTGCCACCTACTAAGAATTTTCCTAGCCGACCAATAGTCATCATTTAGGGCCATTAGTCGACTAGTCACTTGCATGTTTACGATATTAATTTAACTATTAAATTCTATATTTTGGGCGGGGCAACACAATGGTTTGAGTTGAAGGTGTGAGAAAGAATAGTGTCAGTAACATTGTTAACACTGTGCTACATTACAGAGAAATACAAACCGTCCTAATGAACCTTCATTAATATAGGCCTATATTTTATCTACAAGTGCACGTCACACACTGAGCGAGCCGCCTGTTAATGACGCTGTCAGCAAAGCAGTAATGATTGTGCTAAGTGGCTAATGGGCATGTAGCTACTTCCATGTTTCAGATGATACATCGTGTTTGTAGTCGACCAATGAAGATGAGTTTACATATCACCTTGGGTTCATCCTTCACCTTCTCAAAATGATCCCACACTTTGGATTTCCTGCCCGACATGTTATTAACTAGCCTGTGGAATAACCGCAGGTACCAGCCCTGGAAATTAACGTGACTCCTGTCTGACTGCTGAGCGTGGCCACTTCCTGTGTCTGTCCTTTCAAATTAAACTCCCACATGGTCGACTAAGCAAAATTAAATCTTGCCAACTACCATGTGATTGACTGTTAGTGGGCAGCCCTACTAAAGTTGTTGGTAGCCAGCTGGAATTGCACATGCTGGCTCACTTTAAACAGAGCCATCGTTAATGTTATTATTTACATTTTTCCCTGCTGTTTTCCTTCTCTGACAAGTCAAAATGTCTGCTGTGAAAAACGCCTCTGCATAAAAGTAATGGAGAAGTTGCTCACTGCTGCATTTCATTACAACAACTGCAGGTGGTGCTGAAACAGCTTTGTGAAGATCTAAAAAAAAACCCAAAAGATTTAATGACAAATCAAATAACAATTGTTTTGTTTTTATGAATTCTAAAGTCACAGTTGCATAATTTTAAATGTTAAATTGATTTCTTGCATACTAACTGTAACCTTTATATTGACCATATGATAATTAGTATGTAGTACATGTATAATATAAATTAAGTATTGTATGTTATACTATATATTATGTTAAAATATAATTGTATTATAAACTAAAATAGATTTTGGTATTTTACTTACTTACTTTCTTGTGTGACTGAATCAAGTGATCACAATGCAATAAACATTATACTGACATAATTTTTTTGCTTTTTTGACTTGAATCACACTTGCTTATGTCTGAATATGCGTGTGTGTTTATAGGTGGAGCGCTGTGCAGCCCTGTCAGAGCGGCTGGATCTCTTCCAAGTTTTACTGGATCATCCTGACGCTCTGGATCAGCTCAAAAAGAGACCACTGAGAGACGGTCGGCTGTGGCATGTCTGGCTCAAACTGGACTGTGGCAACGGGAGAGGTAAACACGCAACTCATCTTCAGCTGCTGAGCTGCAGAAGTCAACAGCCTGCTGATCTTCTGTTTGCTCTTTGCTGTAGCTGGTTTCCTGCACTCAGACCCTGAGGCGCTCAGGTTGGCTCAGGCCATCGCCAAGACAGAGGGCATGGAGCTGACAGGAGTGTACGCTCACTGTGGGAACAGCTATAACTGCAGAGGAGTGGAGCGGATACAGGCTGTCGCCCAGGAGACCACCGACCTAACTCTGCAGTTCATGGAAAAGTATGGAAAAAAATATAAGACCAGTACAGGCCAGTCATGTAGTGTGTAACCTGCCACAGAGATTGGTTAAAATACATTCAGTGTTTTCTCAGGCACATGAGGCACATTTTTAATATTAATTACATTTGGTTTACTCTCGACCTACATGTACCATTTTACCAGAGTTTTTAAAAGAAGTCAATTGTTTCCTTCTCACACAGATTTACACATCAAGTTTCCTTTTTTTGGCGTGCGCCAGCAATAGCCAAAGGCAGTACGTTTTTGAGTTGTCTGTCCACAGGTCCCACTCTCTAGAACGCAATATCTCAAGAACACCTTCATTAATCTCCTTAAATTTGGCACAAATACCACCTGGGACTCATCGACGAACGGATTAGATTTTGGTGGTCATAGGTCAAAAGTCAAGGTCACTGTGACCTTACCTGTCTCATTCTCGAGAACACAATATTTCAAGAGGACCATGAATTTATTTAAAAATTTTGCACAAACATCACTTGTACTCAACGACGAACTGATTGGAAATTGGTGATCAAGGGTCAAAGTCATTACAACCTTGCATCCTTCTCATTCTCGTGACGGTGACATGTCAAGAAGGCCTTGAAGGAATTTCCTTAAATTTGGCGCAAACATCCACTTGGACTCAAGAAATAAACCGATTAGTTTGTGGTGGTCTCAGGTCAAGGTCAGTGTGAACTTCCATCCGTCTCATTCTCATTATCAAGATATCTCAAGAACACCTTGAGGGATTTTCTCCAAATTTGGCAAAAACATTCACTTGTACTCAAGAAATAAATCGATTAGTGTGTGGTAGTCCATGGTCAAGGTCACAGTGACCTTGAGTCTGTCTAATTCTCATGAATATGGTATCTCAAAAACGCCTCAAGGGAATTTCTTCAGATTTGGCACAAGCATTCACTTGGACTCAAAGATGAACTGATGAGATTGTGATGGTCAAAGATCAAGGTCACTGTGACCTCAAAAAACAATCTTTTGACCATAAATCAAGAATTCATATGTTAATTATGACACAATTTCACACAAATGTCTAATAGGATAAGATGATGAAGTGATGACATTTTTATAAGGTCACCTTCACTGTGACATAAGTTTCGGCAAAAACACTTATCTGGCCATTATTCAAAGTCATATCTCAGGAACAGATGGGGTGACATTTGGTCACATACTAATCTTGGGTGTCCACCTTGAAACTGTGCCGATTGTATAGATCTTCTGTGTGTGAATTATCCATGTTTTCACTGACATGGATGTAAACTGTGAGAGAAACTTGTCTGTTCACGGAGGCATACAACCAAGAGGCAGTAATTCTAATTGTACCATGTGACCCCAGAGGGGCTCTACAAACTGGAGCTTAAAGTAGAGTGAATATTGGACTTGAATGACAATGTTGCATCATGTTTGTTGGTGGATGTGTGGATGTGAACTGTTTGCTAACATGTTGGCCATATTAGTAGTTCAGTGTTGTGTTTGCAGCTTGTTGCACTGCCCCCAAGTGGCCAAAAAATAAAATTAATGCACATTTAAGTTGTGTTACCTTATTGATAGTTACCACTACATCACATTAAGGCCCTAGTGCACTTACAAGTAAATAATCCATTATATTTATGTCTTATGAAATGTTTTCTTGATATGTTCTTTCTGTAAACTTCTCTGGTTTTGTTTTCAGATTGAAGGCTGTCGGTATCACCTGTAAATCCAGCATTGGCTCCACCCCTTCCTGTAGTCACCCAGTCAAAGACATGGGGCGGCTCAGCGAGGTGCATCCTGGAAACTACGGCTTCTATGGTGTGTGTACGGATGTAGCTGTAGTTGTATCAGTGTTAGCAGTTTGGTCATGCTGTCTTTTAATTTAAATTATTATATTGAAAAAAAGACTCAAAACTTTTTTTATGCCTCCACGCCGGCGATATCTGCTGCCGGAGGCATTATGTTTTCAGGTTGTTCGTACGTCCGTACAGCCATACGTCCCATTCTTGTGAACATGATATGTCAGGAACGCCTTAGGGGAATTTTTTCATATTTGACACAAGTGTCCACTTGGACTCGATGAATTGATTGGTTTTTGGTGGTCAAAGGTCAAGGTCACGGTGACCTTGTGTGTCTCATTCTCTAAAATACAATATCTTAAAGCCCCTACAAGGAACTTACATTTTGAGTTGATTTTGGCGACCCTGTGGACAAAAGCGGTAGTGTTTTGCCGGAATGAAGCCTACATTTCCCATGAGCTCTAGTGCGTATTGTCGTAAAGACGCTTACCTGGCTCATGCATGTGTTTGTTTTGGGGATGAATGAAACAACAAGACGGGAAAACTTTGCCCCCGCTTCTATCGAGGGTCCCAGCTCACCTCTGCTGCGCCCCAGCTCCACCTCGGTGCCTCGCCTCTTTATTTCTCGGCACTCGCTGGACCCTGTCGACGCCTGGCTGGTACCTGTCATCGGCCCGGATGAGGTGTTCCAGCCCCGCAGCCCCTGCTCTCCTCGTCCCTGCTGGCGCGGGGTGAATCTGCGCAACCTGCGGCCTCTGGCTCCCCAGACAGCTAACGCCGTGGACCCGCCAGCTCCTGCCAGGATTGGGCTGGTTAATGCTAGATCGCTAGCGACCAAAACATTTATCCTGAAGGATTTCCTGACTTCCTGAGGATTGGATTTTCTCTGTGACTGAGACGTAGCTGACTGTTGGTGAATCCAGTGCTTTCACAGAATTTTTACCCGATAATTGCTGCTATTTTAACTCCCCGCGGACGTCAGGTCAAGGAGAAGGAATAGCGACTATTTATAAGAGTCACTAAATGTAAGCAGCTCGGCAAGATGAAGTGTGCCGTCTGAGTGCCATAAATCGCTTCGTCCTGGAAGCGACCTGCGGCGGACCCGGAGACAGTTTCCTAAAAGTATGTGTAACGACTTGCCTGTCATTAAAGTCGTTTGAGAGGATGAGGTCCTGTATGTTTGTGTGACGCGCTGCTGCTGGTTCATAAGCACGCTGAGTCCAGGAAAGTTTCAATCATTTAATACTTAAAAACATCACAGCTACTTCAGCGGCTTTCAGGTTACACGGCTTTAAGAACACCTTAAATTTTTCAGTCTGATTAGTTTGTGATATCTCAAGAACGCCTTGTGGGAATTTCTTCAAATTTAGCACAAACATTCACTTGGATTCGAGAATAAACTGATTAGATTTTGGAGGTCAACGGTCTGGTCTATGTAACCTCACCTGTCTCATTCTTGTTTGTTTTTTTTCTTTTCCTGTCTACTAGATGTGCAGCAGTCTGTGATTGGTTCATGCACTCTGGACGATGTGGCTGTGAAGGTTTTGACGAGAGTCATCGGACACTGTCCTCACAGGAACCAGCTCCTGATTGACTGTGGATGGACTGGCATCAGGTACCTCCATCATTATTGTTTGCCCTGTTTTGTGGTTGCAGAATGAACTTTACCTCTTTACCGTTCTACGATGATATAATCCTTAATAATGCACTCTCCTTAAGTCTTTTTGACTTAGATCCTCCTCCACCAGAATGCTGAGTTACATTCATTTATAATGTAAAAGTCCCACACTTCGACTAGAGTTTATTTCCCCAGTTCCTTCAACTGGTGATGTTCACTAGCTGGAGCAGATACATTAACCGCATGTTTTATTCACCACTACATTATTGATTTTTATGCTGAAACATCATGTTTTCAGGTTTTACTGTCCCATTCTCATGAGCGTAATATTTTAGGAACTTTTTGAGGGGATGTTTTTCAAACTTGGCACAAACGTCTACTTAAACTCAACAATGAACTGATTAGATTTTGGTTGTCAAAAGACCAAGGTCAGTGTGACCTTGCATCCTTCTCATTACATGAACGCTTCCAGATTTTGCACAAACGTGCACTTGGACTTACAAATGAACTGATTAGACTTTGGTGGTCGAAGGTCACTGTGACCTCACAAAACCTGTTTTCATGCCTCCACGATAGCCATGGCCTGAGGCATTATGTTTTCAGGCTCTCCATCCCTCCATCTCATTCTCGTGTACACAATATCTCGAGAAAGACTTGAGGGAATTTCTTCAAATTTGGTACAAACAGCCACTCTCAAATGAATTGATTTGAATTTGATGGCCAAAGGTCAAGATCACTGTGACCTTGCATTGTTTTCATTTTGTGAACGCAGTATTTCAAGAACGCCTCGTAGGAATTTCTTCAAATTCGGTACAAACAAATTAACTGATTAGAATATAGTGGTCGAAGTTCAAAAGTCAAGGTCACTGTGACATGCTTTTTTTTCCGCCATCTCAAAAATTCTTGCGCTAATCATGACAAAATTTCACACAAATGTCTAATAGGATAAAATAATGTGATGCTGACAATATATATCCAAAAGATCAAAGGTCAACCACACTGTGACATCATAATGTTCTGCAAAAACACTATTCTGGTCATTATTTAACGTCATATCTCAGGAACAGAAGGGGAGACATTTTATCATCGTCTGTGCTGCTGGGGTTAAGATGTGTGTGCATCCATGTTTGGAGTATGTAGTTTCTTTGCACCAACATCCATATTTGAAGCATTTTTTGACTGTCATGGCTTCAACTTTGTGCTCTGTCCTGTTCCTCTGGTAGCCCACCACAAGCTCATTGGTTTTGCTGATATTGAGCTTCACCTCATTGCACCATGTGACAAAGCTCTCTATCAAGGCCACTATAAAAATAGTCTCTGAATGAAGACAGCATGTTTCTTACTGGGAATTATAATTTCCATTTCATATCACCTTATATATTGTTTGAGACTGGACAGATATGGATGTAAACTGCAACTTGACTAGTCATTGGAGGCAAACAACTGTGAGGCAGTAATTCTACTTTAATATCATCATTGCAGCTCTCTATTGTTTCCATATTGTCTTTAAACCTGTTTTTGATCACTGCTCTCAGTCTAGACGGAGCTGGAAAACTTCCCACTGGATATGCTGTGATTGAAGGACACCCAAACCTAAAGTAATGCTACCTACTCTTATCTCTAGTCTCAGTACTACACTTGAGAGTGACTGAAGTTCTGATGAAATACATATTTCTCTCCAGGTTGTTGTCTATGACCCAGGAGCACGGCAGAGTAGAGCCCATGTCGGGACAGCTGGACTACAGTAAATACCCCCTGGGCTCTCTGCTCACTCTGATCCCCTACCATGTGAGTACAGTTCAGTGAGGAGTGAAGTTCAATGCTGTGTGTGTTTTATTGTGTCACTCTCTTGTTTGACCCTAAATCTATTGATTTTTACAGTCGTGTGCAAGTGCAGTGATGCATCCCGTGTACTATGTGCACTCTGAGGGCCGTCTGGTGGGGAAGTGGACACCAACACGTGGCTGGTGAACAGCTCAATCATACATCACCTTGTTAGGATAGCTACATGAACCCTGGAAGAACAACTTCCTGGAGCTACTCCTGCCACCTGTAGTTCATTCCAAAGTATAAATGTAGAGCTATTCCATAATCACGGATTATCTACTTTTTGTACACTTACTCCCCAGTTTGTTTGTTTTTTATCTGAAGCAACATGGGGGAAATAAGGGAAAAAACACATCTGTCTGCTTTTAAATGATTAAATAAATAAATCTTTCTTTCTTTCTTACATCAGTGTCTTTATAATGAGTCAGTATGTCAGTGTGAGTTAGACCAAGACAGCAGGAGACTGTCCATACACAGTTGAATGTAGCCAGACATGCTTCTTTGAACCTTGCTCTTAAAGAAGTATTCATGAATGTTTTAAATATATTTTATTTAGTTTTGTATGCAATATTCAGTCACTAAATGTAATTATTGAAAATGTGGGAGAGGCTTTGCCCACAGTTTGAACTGCAGAAGAACAGCTGCTGGCGTGGATTGATTACTGAACGGGCCTATCAGGCACAGGCTCAGGGGCCCAAAGTGTCAAGGGGTCCCCCTGGTTTTCACCTGCAAAATGTCACTCAAATTAATATGAAATGACCTGAAGGAGACTCGAAATGACCAAAAATGGCATAAAGATTACTTCAAAGAGACACAAAACAAACAACATTACCACAAAGAGATGCAAAGTAACTGCAAAGAGTCACAAAATAACAACAAATAACGCAATGAGACACTCAAAAAAGAGACCCCAAATTACCTAATCATGCCTTTTGTCTCATCATCCGCCCATGGCTGCTTGTGAGTTCATCATGATGTACATTTGTGCAGTCAGGGAGTATAAATATTATATTATTATCTTAGAATTCTGAGCAAAGATTTCATGAGAAATTTTCTGGATTAACAAGAATATGAATTTAAAACTATGAGAAAGGTTTAGTGTCCACCTTTGTTGTTTCAGAAAAACGAGAAATTACAAGATTTTTATCTCTCTCTCTGTCTCTCTCTCTTTTTTTTTAAGAATAGTTCTGTTTGGGGTTTTTTCCTCAAGTGAATACATTATGCCTCCTTTTTTGTTTCCAACCATTGATGGATTAATGAATGGGTGTACCAGTCACAGGCCCAGGGGCCTCTTCTGGTCTTCACCTGCAAATGTCACTTAAATTAACATAACCAGGAAGAGACTCAAAATGACCTCAAAGAGATGCAAAGGAGCTGTGAAGAGACACAAAATATCCTCAAAGAGTCACATAATGCCCAAAGAAGACATATAATTAATTCAGAGACACAAAATGACCAAAAAAAGACTCTTGAAAAAGACACAAAATTAACTCAAACTACAAAACAGAGACACAAAACCATAAAGACATGCAAAAAACAACACAAAGAGGCAAACCACCACAAAGTCTGTGTGTCTTCCTCCAATATAGTAGAGGTGGTGGGGCCTTTTGCATATTTGTGCCCATGGGCCCATTGTCTCATAGCCCACCCATATTCTCAATTTCTATTTCTTATTTTCTCTTTTTTAATAATTGGTCTGCAAACGTTTCTGGCACATTTTTAAATAGGTGTCACTGTGATTAACATTTCAGTAATAACAGTAAAGTATAATGCCACTTATGTATTATTATTATTATTATTATTATTATTATTATTATTATTATTATTATTGTACTGGCTATCATTCATTACCATCATTATCGCTGTTATAATTGATTGAAATCGTATATCTGAAGTCTCAGCAGCCAGTGAACTGCGGTTGTGAAGCACGGTGCGAAGTGCATCTTGGGAAATGTTGTTTTCACGGAAGCTAACGCTCTGATTGGCCACCGTGTGACCTTTTACTTGTCACGTGGTTTAAAAACTTCAGCAGGATGGCGCGGAAAGTTGTCACACCAGCACACAGAGTGGTTCTCAGTTTATGAAAGATTTGTTTACGTTTTTCTCGGACGATACGGACTCATTATCCGGTAAGTTACCGTGGTTTAGACCCGGTTAGCTAACGTTACTGTTACACTTTACTGTGAGATGTTCAGGGAGCTGCCGCAGTCCACGGAGAGACTAATGTAACGTGCAGCACACTGACTGACAGAGAAGAACTAACGTTACATTAAAAGCAGTAAAGGTTATAGAAGCTAAGTGTGTTTGTGTTGTGTTTAAAGCACTGCTGAGTCGTTAGCTTTAAGCTAGCTGCTGTCACACTGTCTGTTGTGTTTCCTTGCAGCGATGATGAGTGTGTTGGAGGTGAAGTTCATCGGTGATGGAGATGCTCTGGAGCACATCGTGGACAAACAGGAGGGTAAGAGCCACACACTCACACACACCTCTCCTGCTTACATAGTTTATGTTGTTTGCAGGTGGCTAACTATCGCTAAGTGGGACTTTTACACATACTGGAGTGTTTTCACTGTGTGGTATTAATACTTTAACTGAAGTAAAGGACCAGAGTATTTCCTCCACCACTGCTGACTGCCCTGTCTGTCTGTGTATGAATATTAAGGTGTGCAGAGCAGCAGTGGGGCCGTTCAGAAGATGGTAAAGTTTAAGGGCTCAGCTGGACGACGGGCCAGAGAGGATGCAGAACATGATGGGGATGAAAATGGAGTCCTTGATGAGCAGAACTACGTCCAAGCTCTGGGAGCAGACAACGCAGAAGGTGAGTGAAGGTCTACCTGTCAGGATTTTTCCACTTCTCTTTGTGTTGTAAGGGTGTTTTTATTGAATTTTATTCAGCCTGCTGCTAAATGATGACTTTGTTCACTCCATTGCATCAACGAGAGTAGACTTAGTTTGTATGCAGTATATTAAAATATATTGTATTTTCACGATTTATCAATGTGGAGCTGTCGCTGCAGCTGCACTTGTGACTGTCTTTCACGTGTTGCTGTTCTTCCGTGCTGTTAGATGTTCTTCTTCATCATTTGGCATTTAACAGCAGACTAGAACACTTATTTAGCAGATTTACAAATCCTAGGATAGCAAAGCAATGACCCACTCTACTCTCCCTATGATTGGTAACTACTCGTTGTTTTCGTTGGTTGGATTGATTAGGTTTAGGCAAGAGGAGTGGGATTTGTTAGGCTTAGGGTAAGGCTAGGGTAAAAACTTAGTTACAGTGATACAGCAGGTTATTTTTCAGAAAACATTACATTAGACATCGGGGGTTATTTTTTACTTGTCTTAACAGAAACCTGCACGAGGCTTTGAAGTTACATTTGGCTGAACACAGAGTTACTTGCCGTGGGCAAGCATTAATGCTGAGTCTTGTATTTCACGTAATACTGCATCGACTGTATCGTCCAGGTGTGTCCAAACTATTTTGAATGGGGTCCAGATCAGATAATGTGGCAATGACTGGTGGCCAGCTGCTTTTTGCATCCATGTGTGTTATTAAAAAAAAAACCAAATCACATACAAATATAAACGCAACCATTTCATTTTTAAGTGAAAAAGTATTCAACTTTACACAGCTCCTGAGAGCGGCGGCCATTGCTCCTGACTTTACGCTTCTTTGCTGTGGCCATGTCTGCTACCAAGCAGGAAATATATGGTCTTAGGTTATTATCATTTGCTTGTTTACCGTGTGTTGTTCCTATTTGGCATATGTCTACAGACTGCATGATAATCTTGCCATCATGGAGTGAATGACAAAAATACTAAGTGATCTTGCTTCATTAACCAAAATATTGTGTTAATCATATAGTATATTTTTGAAAGATGAGCCAAGGGTTATTTAGAATCAGTCTGCAGGCTACAGACCAGCCCAACCCTACCACCTGGTATCTGCGGTACTAAAGAAAAAGGAGTAACATTAAGTCATTAAGAATCCGTTTTCGTGGTGTCCCTGGTTACATCTGACTTACATAA
Source organism: Epinephelus fuscoguttatus (assembly GCF_011397635.1). NCBI lineage: Eukaryota > Metazoa > Chordata > Actinopteri > Perciformes > Serranidae > Epinephelus > Epinephelus fuscoguttatus. The sequence continues at coordinate 22,144,616 of NC_064766.1, forward strand.
TTTTCTTGGTTTTACAGAGGATGAGGAGGGAATGTACAGAATGGCCGGATCTTCCATTTTCACCTTTCAGAAAGCCAAACGTGGGCACAGCATGGCCCAGACTGGTGAGAGCCTCCCACCTCTTTTGTCATACATTCTTGATGTCAGCTGCATTTATCAGACGATGCTTAACTTGGTTTTGTTTTTGTGTTGTTGCAAACAGCAAGTGAGTTGGCTCGGACTCCCGGGAAAAGCGTGACCTTCAGCACGGCCCCCAACACTGAACCCTCGACTCCCACCCGAACAGGACGCAGTGAGTGCAGCACACTGTCTGTTTATCTTTTACATGTCTATCCATCCTGTACATTTACATACAACTAAGTCTGTTGTTTGTCTCTCTGACTAGACTACAGAGGTGAAAGCAGGACACCACAGAGGGTGAGACCTGAAGGGATTTTTTGCTTACTTCTCATTTACACGTCAGATCCTACAAGCTTTTATAATGATGTCGCCATTTTTCTTTAAACTGCAGTGTCAAACATGTTGTTATTTTAGAGTTAACCTCTATTTTCTTTGTGACAGAGCAAGAAGGTTCAGTTTGTCTCCACAACACCCCACAGACTCAGGAAGAGAATAACAAGTGAGTGTTATACGTATGTTACAATTAAAATAGATGGTGGCCAACCAATATTGTGTTGAACGGTAATCTCTAACAAATGGTCATTTTGTGGCTGAAACATTCCTTTAAGATATAAAAAGTCCGACTTTAGCTGAGCTGTTTGATGCTTTCAGCTCCCAGCATGAGGTCGGACAGCGATAGTGAGCTGTCGCCCTCTGACTCTGGGGAAGAGGAGGATGAAGATGGGATGGAGGAAGAGCAGAAAGTAAAGAAAGAGGACAAGGAGAACTCAAAGACTCCAAGAACGCCCAGTAAAGGTTTATCTGCAGCTCTGTACAAGACTCCCGCCAAGAAAAGCAAGACCACGTCTGAAGCCCCCAGTATGATCGAGGAGTACTTTGAAGCCCATGGCAGCTCAAAGGTCTTGACATCAGACCGCACCCTGGAGCGTTTACACACCCCTAAACTCGACAGGGTCAGTATATAACAGCCAGCATTATAAATGTATTTAATGAGCTGCGTTTTTGTGTAACTGAATCCTTATTTTGTGTTTGTAGGAGACGCTGGTCCAGCTCCTAGAAGGAAAACCTTCCTGCTTCTCAAAAGAGATCCAGCAACTCCACAACAGACACAGAAAGCACTTTAGCAAATGGATGTTACAGTTACAGTGAGTGTGGTTTGCACTTTCTTTACATCGTGTCTTTTCTTTTGTGATGTTTGAGAGACGGAAAGTGGGTCTGTGTTTGTTTTGTGTAGGTTGGGATTCAGCGTGCTGGTCTATGGTTTGGGAAGCAAAAAATCTCTGCTGGAGGATTTCCGTGTGTCTCAGTTGGCTCAGGAAGTCCACCTTGTGGTCAACGGGTTCTTCCCCTCCATCACTCTGAAATCAGTCAGTATGCACAGAAGAATCTCTACAACATAAAAAAGCTTTGTTGGTTACAACTTAGATTTAACACCACACACAATACAGTCATATACCACATGCCCTGCTGAAATACCAGGAAGGTATGAAACTAGATATCGTCCAAGCCTAATTCTCATCATACTTTGCTTTCATTGCAGATCTTAAATGCTCTGACATGTGAGGTTCTGGAGCACCAGGGAAGTTTCCGCACCCCCTCAGACCAGATCCAGTTCATCACTCAGACCCTTAAAGACAGTGAGTGTGTCAGTCGGTTGTTTCTGTTCTCTGCCTGTCGTTGAATTCTGTTTAATAATTTAAGCATGTCCTCGCAGGCCCAGATCTCCATGTGTACCTGCTAATCCATAACATCGACGGCCTGATGCTGCGAGGAGAGAAGACCCAGAGTGCACTGGGGCAGCTGGCAGCCCTACCCAACCTGCACTTGGTGGCTTCTTTAGACCACATCAACGCTCCTCTGGGTGGGTGTTTCTAAGTGTGTGTGCTGCTGTGGTTATTACACTGCAATGTATTCTCACAGCTGAATATTTCTTGTGTGTCTCCAGTGTGGGACCAGTTTAAGCAGAGCCAGTTTAACTGGCTGTGGTGGGAGTGTGTGACCTTCAAGCACTATGCAGAGGAAACGTCGTATGAAAACTCGCTCCTGGTGCAGCAGACTGGCGCTCTCGCTCTGTCCTCCCTTACACACGTGCTACGCAGCTTGACGCCCAATGCAAGGTACCACACACACACACACACCTTGATGTAACTAACTGTCAGAGTTGTTAAAGGGCGCCTCCATTATTTTTTGTATTTTTTAGGTTTTTACATCATTCTGTAGCTTCCCAGCAGTTATCCTTATGTATTAACATCTGAAAATTCTTATTTTGGTTGTATGTTTTAGCGTCAAAATGCCCCTAACCCAGGTAGTGATCCATTTTGTGACTGAACTAAGCCTTCTTTTAGAGTTGTGTGTTATCAGTCTTCAAAAATAAGCCTTATTCCTCGTAAGTAACGGCGGTCAGCACTCTCCCAGTTTGGAGAAGCATCACAGCATGAGCACTCACCAGTGTACTGCTGTGGACGCTGCATTAGTTCAGATCTGAAAGTCACACAATAACACAAACAAACTAGAAAAGTGCACCCAGTAGAGTGCAGATCTCGGCCAAGCAGCCCAGATCGCGGCCACTCTTGACAGTTCTGTTAATTCCAGCAGACCCAGCGCAGCGCGTTTCAAAAGCATCCATCAAGTTTTCCTAACAGGCACTGTATGTGAAATATAAATACAATGGAACTATGAGGATGAATGTGTTTTTGTCTTTGATCCATGTTGTTCATAACTGGACTTTAAACAGTATTAACTTTGTCTGTAGGCTACAGCACAACAAAGAAAGAAATAACAACAATAAACACTATTAAAATAGACAAAAAACAAAGTATTTAACCATGCAGTCTACTTACTTACCTGTGGTAGAAGCGCCAGTATCAAGGAAAAATGACCAAATCAACAAAATCTCTAAGTCATAAAATCATGCAGGCAAAACACTCCTGGTGTGGTATGACACCATGCAGCAGACAGAACAAAGCTGGGTCGCAGCAACGACAGCCGTAATGCAGCGCAAGATGGCAGAGATGATAATAAAAAATTGGGGACTAATTTATCTCATATTCTGCCTAACTATAGTGGGATGTAACATATCTGGTATGAAATTTATGTGCTGATGCTCTAGTTCAAAATAAGACCACACCTTTCCATGGTTGTCCGTTTTCGAGCCTTGAAAAAGTCTAAAAAGTGTCCTGTACCAGGTGATTGATCTTGTTTTAGCCAAGACGAATTTCAGAAAACTTGCAGCCCCTGCCAACTGACTAGGAGGAGAAAGGAGTCAGCAGTCAATAGCCCCTTTTACACTGCCAGATTTTCCACGAATGTTGGGCCGTTTTGCCAGCAAGCTGCGAGCTTTTATACACACAGAGGCGGAATGGCGATTTGATCTGAGGTGCCCAACTTTCCGCCTCCTAGGGTAGACATATTGGCGGAACTTTTTAATTTAAACAGACCAAGGCGGCCTTCTGCAACGTGAGGGGCTGTTGAAGACTTGTGGGACTAACAGGAAACAGCTGATAGCAGGAGTTAGCAATCAGCTAGTAGCATGAGGGAAACGCAAACCTGACAGACACTGTAAAGATGAGCAACTGGGGAGAGAAGGAATTGTGCGCCCTCCTTGCCCTTGCAAACGAAGAGGCCATTAACCATCAGATGACTGGGACGATAAAGAACGGGCCAATTTACGAGAGAATCACCACCTGACTAGCCGCGACTTCCCTCCCACGTCACTGTTTACGTCACACGCTGAGCTACACGTTTTGTTACTTGATCACGCCCCCCATTGCCCCGAAAAAGGCGCATTATGTATAAACAAAAGTAGGTAGGCGGCATTTTGCCACACTACCCGATTTTTTTTTTTTTTTTTTTATACTGCCAGTGCTGAAAAAAGACTGATTGGGCTTTCCTGCAAATATGCACAACTCCTATCTAAAAAGGGCTATTGACATTAAAAAACAGTCACAACAGGTTTTTCTAAAATTCCGAATCACCACAACCACAAGATGTTCTTGACCATACAGTCATACATGTACGCACAAAATATGAGGCTGATAGGTCTAGTAGTTTACGAGATAAGCTGCGGGCAGACAGATACACACACTCTTCACAATATCCCCTTTAGGCTTACACCTGGCAGAGATAACTAACAAATCAAGGTAGCGGTAGACCAGCAACTCATGTTCTAAGTAAAATTATTGTTTTTGTCAAAGTAGTCTGATGGCTTTAAAGAGAGCGAAGTAACGGCTTTAGTTCCCTGTTGGAAAAGCCAACCGACATCTACTGTAGGGAATACACTGACACAAATGGAGTCGACCTTTAAATGATTAATGAATTGCTTGAATTCTTCATGGCTCTCTGCTTTTTTTTTTTTTTTTGCAGAGGAATTTTCAAACTTTTGGTGAAATTCCAGCTGGAAAACAAAGACAACCCTTCATACACAGGTGTGCACACACAAACCTTCAAATTGCTGTCCAGATTTCACCCCTAAAATGTGTGTGTTGCTTTGTGAGTATAATTCGTTCCCATCACTGTGTGCAGGATTGTCATTCCAAGATTTCTACCAGCGTTGTCGAGAGGCGTTCTTGGTGAACTCCGACCTCACACTGAGGACTCAGCTGACTGAGTTCAGAGACCACAAACTGATACGGACGCGCAAGGTGGAGTCCTGTTTCACTTTAGAATTCCTAACTCTAATTCAGTGATGAAACTCTCCGCAGCCTCGACTGTCTCACCTACTTTTCTTCCCACTATTCTCCAGGGTGCAGATGGAGTGGAGTGCTTAATCGTTGCGGTGGACGCCAGCACACTGATGGATTTCCTGGAGAACGAAGAGGGTGACTGAGAAGAGAAGGCTTTAGATTTATAGTTCATCCACTGACTTAACCAACAAATAGTTTGGTTGAATCTGTCACTGACATAAAGTCCCTGTTACATCTGATCAAGATGAAGACACGGGCCCAGCTTACAGGCTCTGCACAGTTTAAAATCATGGATTAAATTAGTCAGACATGCCTCATTGTAGCAATGTGACATTCACGTCTTGTGTTTTGATGTAATCACCTTTTCAACCAACATCTGTATAATTAAAATCAACACTTAAAGAGCTAACGAGTTGTTGCAGTTACATCGCTTTAATTACAGAAATAGATTTACAGTTAGCAAAAACATACATTCTTTTGTTTGTGAAGGCAGGAAGGCATGCTGCTATAACAAAAAAAACAGAAAGCAAGGGAAGTTGTTCAATACTCCCCTCCACATGTAAAAACCTGTAACAGAAGAGAGAGGTCAGCAAGACTACACGTGCCATGCAAAATGCCATGTGAAGGTAACGGGTAAAACGGGGCGTTTAAGGATCCTGTTTGTAATCCCAAGAATGAGGTTAAAGGGTGAGTTTGGTATTTTTCAACCTGGATCCAAAGTTTTTGTGTCTCAGTGACTAACGAGAACAATTTTTTGGCCGATAACCTTCCGTGTGATGTAATGTGACGGCAAATTAATTTTCTGTAGCTGTTAACGTAACGTAGCTTTTTGTTAACAGCTAATGTTATGCAATTTACTAAAGATCAATTCTTTTTCACTGTGCTAAACGGTAGCTGCCAGCGGCTGCAAAACTCAACTTGTTGTGTAGGCTACTGTATGTCCTGGCGACAGGGTGGTGCCAGGTGGTGGTTAGCATTGTCACCTCACAGCAAAAGGGTTTCTGTTTTGAACCCAGGGTGGGGGAACCCTTCTGTGTAGAGTTTACATGTTCTCCCTGTGTCAGCGTGGGTTTTCTCAGGGTACTTCCTCCCACAGTCCAAAGACATGCAGGTTAACTGGTGACTCTAAATTGCCCATAGATGTGAATGTGAGTGTGAATGGTTGTCTGTCTCTATGTGTCAGCCCTGTGATAGTCTGGCGACCTGTCCAGGGTGTACTCTGCCTCTCGCCCAGTGTCAGCTGGGATAGGCTCCAGCCCCCCACAACCTCTAACAAGATAAGCAGTTTCAGAAAATGAATGAATGTAGGATCCTTTCCATAATGTTATCAGACACTAACAGCAATCTGAGCCTCTTAGTGGCAAAAAACACTGTCAATGGACGTAAATTGATGATACAAACATGCCCTGAGTGGTTCCAGGTTGAAAAACACCAAACTTACCCTTTAAATATAAGAAGAGGAGGGAGAGGTTTGGCCCTGAGTGCATGCTATGAAACGTTTCAGTGTTGGATGTCAGCAGTTTTCTGTGCCTGAAGTGAATCTGTTAGTGTCTCTGAGTCCAGTGTGTGCATCTGGAGTCTGTTCTGAGTCGCTGTGTATACGATGTGAAGCTCCTCTTCATCCAAATCCCTCAGCAGCAGCAGAACTGCGTCCAGAGTGTGTGACTGAAAATACAATTTGAATTGACTGAGATTAAAACGTGTATTCAAACACTGAGTTTTAAAAGGCAATGTTTCGGAGATAAGAGGGCACCTTTTTCATTGATGGTTTGTTTTCTCTGGTTGATGGAGAACAAAGAGAGGGGAACTTGTCTCTGGAGAGCGGCTTCATCCCCAACTCTTCCCTGATTTTGCTAAAAACAAAAATCAAGTCAGAAAGGCTTTGTTCTTAAAATGTGTACACCATTATGACAGATTATTTTCAATCAATGCGTGTTCCATTTCCTATAAGTTTCAGTGTCCATCCACAGGGCTTACTTGGTCTCCTCCATGTTGTAGTTAAGAGGGTCATTCTCTGTCTCTGCATCTGGAACTCCATTGATGGAAAGCTGGTTTTGGACGCTGCCTGGGGGGGTGGTGACCTCCTCACCCTCCGCAAGAGCAAGTGTAATCTCATCTTCTGTTACAACTGCAAACACACACACACAAACACCGTACACATGTGCTTCATTACAATTGCTCAAGCTCAACGCAATCATTTCTACTTGTCCCACACACACTGCACACTCACCTTGGTTGTCGAGCTTCTGGAGGCGAGGCAGGCAGCGCAGTACAGTGAGGCGATATTGGCTGGAGTCGGTCCCACAACAGGGGTTCTCTGCCAACCAGAGCACTCTGAGACGCGTCAGTGGACGCAGATGGGAGAGCTCAGAGAGTGAGGGAATATTGTTCCTCCTCAGGTAGAGCTCACACAGAGACAGACAGCCAGACAGAGGAGACAGAGACGAGATGCTGTTGACACTACAGAGAGGGAGAAAAGGAAGAAGGTCACAGCTGGGAGTCACTGATCATCTCAAATGATTCAGGTATATCCCCCCCCGCTCATGGCAACAGCACTCCCAGATGGCAGTGGCCCCCCCCAACAGGACAATGCACCATGCCACACTGTAAAAACTGCTCAGGAATGGTCCAAGGAATGTGACAAAGTGCTCAAGGTGTCAAACTGCCCTCCTAATTCCCAAGATCCCAGACTGATCGAGCATCTGTGGGAAGTGCTGATACCCCACCTTACAACCCACAAGACTCAAATAATCTGCTGCCAAGGCCCTGGCACCAGACACCACAGAACACACCCCTGAAGTCACACCATGCCACATCGGAAAAAAATTGCCATGAATGGCCCGAGAAACGTGACAAAGAGCGTAAGGCACCAACCTGGCCTCAAAATTCCCGAGATCCCAATCTGATCGAGCAACTGAGGTACATGTCAGTACCTCAGAGGTACAACCCATCCATGGGGCTGGCTCTGACCTGTTGAGACATGGACACAAGAGAAGACCTCTGGGAGCGTTTGCAGTGAGTGCTGTGGTTTATGAGATGGGTACTAGCACATCCCATGGATGCTTGATCAGATTAGGATTTGGGGAATTTAGGTTGACACCTTGAACTCTTTATCACGTTCCTCAGGCCATTTATGAGCAGTTTTTGTGATGTGGCATGGTGCATTGTCCTGCTGAGGAACCAGTGCCATCTGGGAGTGCGTTGCCATGAGGGGGTGTACTTGTTCTGCAACAGTGTTGGAGTGGGTGGAGCACGTCAAGTGTTATCCTCATGAATGCCAGGACCACAGATTTCCTAGCAGAACATCGCATTGTAACAAGATGAGCAGTGTTATTCACTTCACCTGTCAGTGGTTTTAACATCGTGGCTGATCAGTGTAAATGTGTGTGTGAATGTGTCAGAGAGAAAGCAAAGCTTAATGTACCAACCTGAGTGTCAGCACCTCGATGTTGGCCATTTGAGAGAAGATAGAAATCTGGAAAGAGCATAAAGCGGAACACTTTTATTATTGCATGGATACATACATACAACTTTTTAATTACACATACTAAAAAGAGGAGTAACGTCAATTCAAGCATGAACAGTAAATTCAGTGTAAAATCAAAAACATGAATTAACAGAATACTCACATCAGTCAGGTTGCATCCCCTGCAAGAATTACGTGAAACGTTACCACAAATGGGAGATATACAAAATATATAGGCATTCCTGTCAGCCTTAGGTATCATCATGTAAACTAAAAACCAGGAAAATAACTGGTGACGTTAACTGGTATGCTAAAATGTAAACACTTACCAGCAGTTCAGTTTCTTCACGCTGTCCAAGTCGGAGGCCTTAGCCTTCGCGAGAACCTGTTTCCGTGTTAGCTTCATGGCTAATCAGCTAATTCAACTGTCAAGAAATAATATTTTTAATGCACTATATGCTCACAGGTAACAAAGACCGCATTATGACAGACGAAGTGGACAAACATTTCGAATCAGCAGCGGGGATGTTTCCACCATGTTAAATACGCATGCGTGTATCCACCGAGGCGTCCTTAGTTACAGTCATTTCCGGTATAAATATTGCCTACGTAAAGAAATTATTATTAATACCGTTGTTAAAACTGTGCAGAAGCACTACTATTTGGCGAAAGTACTTTATGTTTGATATAATATAGTAGAATAGTTTTATTTTTATGTAGTATCGGCAACATATTGCAAAAACTCAAAGTCCCACAATGCAGCGCACACGAATGGGTAAATCGCGCCTGCGCGGTATGAACTCCCTCTTTGGACCTACGTCTCCACTGAAACGATGGTGAGCTAAGAATGTCCCTTCCTAATCCGTGTCAATCTGACATATTCTGTGCTATAAATGCTATAATCACATATTTGGAGGCTCTGTGATCTCCATGTTTGTCAGACCTGGCCGTTATTAACGATGATTTTGTGAATATGTCAACAGCAAAAACGATGTTTTCATGTCTTGCTTTGACAGAAATGGCTGCCACCATTGCTATGCTCTCTGAGCTCCAAGTACCGGGCGGGCCAGTTGTATTAGCTTCCCGTCGTTGGTTAAACCCTAAATTCATGCTGCTTTAGGGAACCAGCAGTGAAGCGAAGTGCTGTGCTTCGTGTTTCAATAGAAATTGTTGTCTTCCAATCCGGTCCACTGTTGGAAAGTCTGTTTGAGTTAGCTAGGAGGCTAACGTTAGCTTGATTGGAAGAAGCTAGGCTAGGCTAGCTGGAGACACCGCTTGTGACACAACTTCATTCACCCCGGTTTTACGAGTGTTTCCGCTTAATAATTTAAAACGTGTGTTGAATACTTGCAGTAACATGACACGTAGTCCTCCCCTGTACACCCGACTGTATAACCTTCATAGTCACAACTGTTTGCGGGGTTATTTGGAATATTTGGATATCCGGTCTACTGTTGGAACAGTACTACCTGGAAGTTACGAGGCAGACGTTATCAGCAGTGTTAGCCCAGTATGTCAGAAGTGGTTACTGCTTGTACACCTGCACTAACCATTGCATATTTTAATTTTAATGTGTGTTCATGTTCACAGGCCAAGCGTACCAAGAAGGTGGGGATTGTTGGTAAATATGGCACACGTTACGGTGCCTCGCTGAGGAAGATGGTGAAGAAAATTGAAATCTCCCAGCACGCTAAATACACCTGCTCTTTCTGTGGCAAGGTAAGGACAACCCAAGGATAAACTAAAATACTGTACTGTCACTCATTTATCATCTTATTCGGGAAGCAGTGTTCCTATTACATGTACATCAGTCAGCGAAAACTGCTCAGGAATGGCTGAGGGATGTGACAAACTTCCCCAGATCCCAATCTGATTTAGGCAAAGTGTGATGTGCCTGCACCCCAGAAGCACCCCTAATCCACAGTAGGGCCTCCTTGAATCAGACTTGGCTCTGACCTGTTGAGGCATGGGCATAGGACCTCACTTGGTTTGCACAAGTGTTTGAATGGGTGGCGTGTGTAAAGTAGCATCCACATGAACACCAGGACCCAATGTTTCCCTGCAGAACATTGTATTGTAACAAGATGTTCAATGTTATTCCCTTCAGTTGTCACTGGTTTTAATGTGTCGGCTGATGGGTGTGTATACTGATGTGAAGTAACACCAGGAATTCCTGCAGCAGATGTCACATTTTCATGTTTCCTGGAGAGTGCACACATAATGTTTGGATGTTATGTCTGGAGAAATTGAGACTTTCTGTAACTGTGCTAACTTTATATTGACAGACCAAGATGAAGAGGAGGGCTGTTGGTATCTGGCACTGTGGGTCCTGCAGGAAGACGGTGGCTGGAGGTGCCTGGACTTACAAGTAGGTTTCTTTCTGCTGTGCTGTAATTCTGGCAACTCATAGTAACCCAGACTGGGATTGTAGCTGTGGATGTGTTCATAGCTATTATTAAAAAGAAGTTTTGGATTGAGGGCTGCATCTTCTGCAAAGCCCAGTGACTTAACTACCAACAATCATATTTCTGTACTTTTGCCTGTTGTAAGGGCCACGTCTGGCTTTTGTAACGCTGTTTGACAGTAAATGGTCAGAGCACAGACGGAATTACACTCATGAACGAACAGCCATACAGTTTGTTTTCAGACAGAAAGCTGGATGTCATTCATGTCAGTGGTGTCTATATTTAATGTCCGTCAATGATTAGCCTTTTGAGTTTATGCAGTAAACAGGTTTCCTATTCAGTGCCAGATGGTTCAGTCAAAGTATCTGTAACAGATTAGTTTGCAAAGCTTATGGGAGGTATTGGTCAGTGACAGTACCACTCATCACACCAACAAATCAAATGTCACACAGTTGTACTGTGCCTTGTAATCTCTGAGATTACCATGCATATGAAACTAGTTACTCAAGAATTCAGTCAGCTCTTCCAGATTTTCTCAAATTGCCAGGGAACATTTACAACATCGCAACCTCCCAGTTCTGAAAAAAGAAATATGATCCAGCAGCTACACGTGCATTTCTTCCCTCAAATTTTGTTAGAAACAAATTTTTGTTGGATATTTTGGGGACGGCTGACTTCTCCAAAACCGCAGCCACGTATTTCTGTTAAATATTGGAATGAAAGTTGATGACAGCCCAGGGGACAGCACATTAGTCCAATTAGATGTAGGGAGGGTTCATGTTAGTGTCAACGGAGACAACTGTAAATCTCAGTGGGAAGCCTAATTGCAATAAAATAGCCGTGGCCTTGCCAGACTGTAATATGAAAAATGATTGGATGGCTGGGCCAACCTGCCATTTATTAAAAAAAAAAAAAAAATCTATTATTGCATTGAACAATGTCAGTGAACCACCAAGCCACTCTGTAGAACTTTGAAATGAAGTGTTTCTGTGAATGCAGGCAACTACGATAAACTGGAATTTAAAAAAAAAGTGTGGAAATGAATAATTATGGAGCTAAATAAACACAGGAATGAAAAAAATCCAGAACTAAATAAACACAGGTATGAAAAAATACAAGAATGAATAAATTAATTTGGCAAAATAAAATAATTAGTGCTGAAATACATAAATGCTGAAAATGTTAAAATAGGTGTAGAAATAAATGTACAAATAAAATGAAGTTGATCATTACATAGAACATATCAGTAAGCTCACGTTAAACGTTGGGATGGGTATCTCTGACAATGGAAGTTTGGGATATTCATCATAATGTAAACACCAAGTGTAAGTAATGTCTTTGTTTTGTCTCTTTCAGCACAACTTCTGCTGTCACAGTCAAGTCCGCAATCAGGAGGCTGAAGGAGTTGAAGGACCAGTAAACCAGTGCGATGATCACTGGTGGATTTGGGACTTTTTCTATAATTTAACCGACCTGGACATGGCCTCAACATCCACAAATAAATCGGTCTGGAGCGGAAATCTTTGTTTGTGTCTTTGTTCATCTCTTCTATAATATAGCAGTTGAATCAAGAAGATTCCTCACGAAACACGCATGAGGGAGAAAGTTGCTTTGGATCTCAGGGAGCCAGTGAGGTCAAAAGGAGTACAACTGTCTAAGTAAATTAGCATTTAATTATGCCACAGCATAAGAAAGGGTTCTCCTGGCCTGCAGTTTCTTGACAGTAAACGCCTGTGTTGTTTCCTTTTTAGCATGTCAGACTAATAACTCAGATTTGTGTATGTGCTCTCTCTGAAACTGGAGTAATAAGTATGCTTTATTGTCAACCTGTGGAAAATGAAGTTAAAGCTCCAGTGCTCTGCCACTCTGCTCTAATTATAAAAGGTAATTGGAGAAATACTCAACCACAGCTTAAGTGTGAATATAGACCTTTTTCACAGCAGATATTGACTTGACACAAACAGGTGTAATTAGTGACAGCATTTCATATATCCAATATTTCTGACATCTGGTATCATAAAGCTTTAACATCCCTGAGGAACCTACCGTACCTACCTACAACATGTACATACCTACACAAGTGACAGGTTAGTGTCTGCTGTGGAAAAGATTAATAATCCTTGTTTGTAGTGGAGTAAATACTGTATGTAACAGTGGATTTGTATACTGTCACTTTAATTGGATGTAAGAGGTTAAAGTTTATTATTTTTTTTATATTTACTGATCCTCAGCACAGGTGAATAAGTACCTACAAATAAGCATACATACAAACAACACAGATTTACAGTAAAAGAAATTGCAGAAAATGTGCACAGATTATAGAATAGCTTTTCGTTCAGGTTTAACTGTTGCACATATATTTTAAATTGTCACTGACTTTTGTGAAAGGAATAACTTGCCTGATAAGATTTATAATAAGGATGCACGATAATATTGGCACATCATCGGTATCTGCCAATTTCAGAATTGGCTAACATGTTTTTCTGTTTAATTTATCTGTCAAATAACTTATTTATCAGCAAAATACAATATCATGAATCCATAATTTATAATGAAACATCTCGTTATCTGTTGTATTGTACAAATAGTGAAAGAGTCCTCTTTGAGACGATTTAAGTACAGAAAACTTTAAGTTTTTAATTTACTTGGAAAAAAATGTTCACAGGGCTTGTCTAAGCACAAATATGAAAATATTTCAAAATCAGACTGCTTAAAGTGAGTTCTTCTTATTCTTATGTAGTCTTTAAACACATGACACTACTGTTTGTATTTCATTATATTTTAGGAAAAACCTGGCCCTATGTCCCCAGTGACTACATAATAGTATGATGAGGAAATGGCTGTGTCTAAGAAACTAAGAGTAAAATCAAGTATTTGATTTCTGTGAACTCTTAACATGTTAACTTTCCAAGATATGCACACCTATGCAGTGCAAAAAAAAAAAAAAAATCCGAAATACTGACTTTACTGATAAAAGGGTGACTTTTCATGTAATTTTAAAATTTCAGTTTTCCTAGTGTGTCTGCACCAGATGTCAACACTTTAGACCATTAGTTCTCAACCTCTTTTTGTGTCAAGGATCCCTACAGTGATACACATGAGGTCACAGATCCCCCATTTGATAAGATTTTGCTTCAGGGAGCTCCATCTGAACAGATTTTGGTTGTTTGATAAAATTAAGACCAAAAGTCTATAGTTGTTAGCTACCCTTATCACACTTAACTCTCACTGGACTTCAGAATAAAATACTGAAAATAAACTATTACTTATTTTTCTGGGGACTCCCTGGGACCATTGCCTCAGACCAATAACAACAATTGTTTTGGCATTTTTCCTTATTATTCTAAACATGGTGTTTGGATACAAGTATATTTCTTAGTCACATTAAATACCAACGACTCAGTCAGTAACAATTTCAGTTAAAAAAAGACCAGAAAAAAAAGTTCACTAGTTAATTATATTTTACATCACGCTTATTGTATTGAAACTGCAGTAAACAGTAAATTCCTGAAGATGGCAGCACTGTAACACCAAAGACACACACACTACCGTCACATGACCAGCAGGGGGGCGTGGCGTCGACTTCTCCTTAGTAGGTTCAAGAACCAAACATGGCGACGTCCAGTGTTTTCAGACCAGGCTTGTTTAACCATAAAGTAGCGATTGTAACGGGCGGCGGCACCGGTATCGGTAAAGCCATCTCTGCAGAGCTGCTGGAGCTCGGTGAGTGAAGCGGTGTGTGGGGTCAGTAGACATTAACTGGACACAAGGTTACAAATGAACAGCAGCTGACTGAGGACAGGAGCCCCGTGAACTTCGGCACAGATCATTTATTATTGCACATGATACAGTAGATGTGCCCTGTAAAGACAGCCATCGGAGAGTGAGGAGTCATTCAATGCTTGCTTTATGACCCAGGGAAAGAAAATGGTGCTCATCTGATGGGTCACAGTATTTGGTGCAACACCTGGACAAAGTTATTCTGTTCCCCTCAGACTTCAGTAACATGAGAGTTAATTCACCCCTCGAGTTTGTCATGGCTGAATAAATACTGAATTATAACTTATATATTTTGGCCTGACCTAAGAGAAGTGTCACATTTAATACACGTATCTTTGAATAACTTTGGTTCTAATCTTTATTACTGAGAGCACTGCCATGCATATGAACAGGGATGGGCAGTATTTCTATTACTTGTATTTAAAATACGTATTTCAATTACATTTGAGTATTTTGTAATTTGTATTTGATAAGGCCCATAAAAAGCAAATGTAATTTGTAACAAAATATTTTTGAGTGAGGTAATTTTGTATTTAAAATACTCAAAATACTTTCTCTACGAATAAAAAAAACCCAAAAATAATACCCTACACATTCTTAAAATTCATTCATTCATTCATCTTCTAACCGCTTCATCCTCTTGAGGGTCGCGGGGGGGCTGGAGCCTATCCCAGCTACATCGGGCGAGAGGCGGGGTACACCCTGGACAGGTCGCCAGACTATCGCAGGGCTGACACATAGAGACAAACAACCATTCACACTCACATTCACACCTACGGACAATTTAGAGTTATCAATTAACCTAGTCCCCAATCTGCATGTCTTTGGACTGTGGGAGGAAGCCGGAGTGCCCGGAGAGAACCCACGCTGACACGGGGAGAACATGCAAACTCCGCACAGAAGGGCTCCCACGCCCGGGATCGAACCGGCAACCCTCTTGCTGTGAGGCGAGAGTGCTAACCACCACACCACCGTGCCGCCCCTCATTCTTAAAATGTTGGATTTAAAAATATTTTTTAAAAAATATTTTTGTCTATATTTTTTTTTTTAACTTGGGTCATTCAATGTGCCCTTCAATGACCTAGTGGTCTGTTTTACTGGACCGTCCATAACATAGGAAATTGTATGTTGTTGTGGTTGATGCTTGGGATGAGTATGCTACAAATGAATTGCCTCACGTGAGATCAATGAAGTTGTCTGAATCTAAATCTGAATCAATAAATAATATTTTAGGGTAGCCTACATGTCCCTAGCTTTTTCTTTTTGAGTTATTCACAAAAAGAATTGAATCCGTTAGTATAGCGCCACCTATGGACGAATCATGGGCATTCTTTCTGGTATAGTTACTCAGGGTCTCTAGTTACAGTATAAATTTTGAGCATTTTTGGTCAAGCACTTTTTGAGTTATTCAGGAAAAGCTTTGTGGACCAACTGACCGACAGAGTGACCTATAGAGCTGCAGGTCGCTGCTAAAAAGAAAAAGAAAAAAAGTATTTTCTGTATTTGAAAATACAAAATACATGTATTTTATTTTGATACTATTTCTGGCATCAGTATTTTGTGTTTTATTTTGATACATTTATTTGAGGGGTATTTTGTATCAAAATACATTTTGATGTATTTTTGCTCATCTCTGCATATGAACAATCACACAGGAGCAAGCACTGAGCGATTCTGACACGTGATTATTTCCAATAATTACATCACATAACCAAATGTTGATTAGAAAAATTAGGTTATAAAGTGAGCAGGCTGCCAGTACTGTTATCATAGTTTTGTCATGACTAACTCTTTTGTCGTCAGGTTGCAGTGTGGTGATCTCCAGCAGAAAGGTAGAGAGGTTGGAGGCGGCAGCTCAGGAGATGAGACAAAGAATCCCTGCCTCCAGCCCTGCGTGTGTCACTCCTCTACCGTGTAACATCCGAAACCAGGACGAGGTAAATGTGCACACACACACCTTCAGCCTCTGTATCTGTGTCATGTTGATGTTGTCAGTGCCCGATCACCTGTTCTGATTCCCTGTGCGACAGGTGAAGAATCTGATGTCATCAGTGCTGAAGCGGTTCGGCAGGATAGACTTTCTGGTGAACAATGGAGGAGGTCAGTTCACCAGCCCGGCAGAACACATGTCCTCTAAAGGCTGGAGGGCGGTGATTGACACCAACCTGACAGGAACCTTCCACTGCTGCCAGGAGGGTAAGCTGACCGCTAACACAGGCTCAGTTATACAGAATGAAAAATGACATAAGTTGGCTATCAGCAAATTAAAATAGATAAAGAAATATGTAAGCAGATAAACACAAATAAATGAATAAAATAAAAAAATAAATACAGGGGGGAAAAAATTATATTAATATATATATATATATATATATATATATATATATATAAGTAAATCTAGGATGTACAACAAAATGTAAGATATTTATGTATGTCCTGTTTAATGATAAACTTGAATTTCTCAGTGCATTTATTTATTTATGTATTTATTCTATATTTATTTATCTATTCCTGTATTAAATTATACATCAGATATTTTTAAGCCAGTTTTTTTTACATTTATTAATTTCTGTATTTATTCATTTATTCCTGTATGTTTTATACTTTTGTTTATTTATTGTTGTATTATGTATACCTTTATTCATTTCTGTATTTTTTTCATTTATACCTGTATTTAATTATACCTTTATTTATTTTTTCCTGTATTTTTCATATATTTATTTATTCATTTCTATGTTTATGTATTCCTGTATTTATTTATTAATATATTTTAATGTTAATTAATATATCATTTATTGTGGCATTATTTATAACATTATTTATGTATGTATTTATTTATTTCTGCTTTTTTTCATTCATTCCTGTATTTCTTTATACATTTGTTAACTTATATATTTATTCCTGTATTATGTATTCTTTGATTTATTTCTATATTTATTTATTCCTGTATTTAATTACACCTTTATGTATTTTTTCTGTATTTTCATATATATATATATATTTGTTTATTTATTGCTTTATTGGTTATTTATTCCTGTATGTTTTTTGGGGGTTTTTTGCAATAATATTTATAACTGTATTTATGTATGTATTCATTTATTCCTGTTTTTATTCCTGCATTGATTGATTTTTTTTCCCCTCAGTATCAGTGTGTGTTTGTCAAAGCTCTCAGTGTGTCTGTGTTGCTGTTGTTTCCACACAGTCTACACAGCGTGGATGAAACAACATGGAGGTGTGATCGTCAACATCATTGCCGACATGTGGAAAGGGTTCCCAGGCATGGCGTAAGCAGCAACACCTCACTAATTTCACACGAGTTTGCAGCCCACACACTCTTCTTCTCTTCTGTTGAAACACTGTATCTCCCTGACAGACACACAGGGGCAGCGAGGGCAGCAGTGGACAACTTAACAAAGAGTCTGGCCATCGAGTGGGCGGCCTCAGGAGTCAGAATCAACTCTGTGGCACCTGTAAGTCCAGGTCATGAGTTAACAAAGAGTAAGTGTAAGAGGAGGTCTGTAATTGTGTCATAACTTATAATCTGCCCATTTGTCTGTTTGCAGGGAACAATCTTTTCCAAAACTGCAATGGAGAACTACAAGGACATTGGACCAACAATTTTCAAGACGGCCATTCCATTAAGCCCTGCGAAGAGGCTGGGAGTACCAGAGGAGGTGAGTAACCATCTAATGATGCCCACAATACCCTGAGGAAAGGTGCTCATGAAACATGGAGGATGAAAAATGAGATGTATCGATAAAGAAATGTATAAAAAATACAGAAATGAATTAATAAAAGAATAAACAATTACTGAAATAAATTCAAAAATAAATTAATCATAAATAAAAAAAATAAATGCAGAGTAAAGGACCTCCCGCCTCATTAACATACAGACACAGACATACAGAAATAAATAAATGTAGTTGTACACAAATGTAAACAAAATTTAAGATATTTATTTACTAATATGCTGTTTCGTTGTCAACTTTTATTTGTATTTGCATTTATCTATTTATTTCAGCATTTATTTATATGTTTAATGTGTTATTTATTTATATATGCATACATTATTTCCAAGTTTAGTTATTTATTTCTGTATTATTCTGTATGTATTTATTTATCTTTATTTCACTTTGTTTTTAGTTATACACTTATTATTTCTGTATGTATTTATTTATACATTTATTATTTCTGTGTTTATTCACTCCTATATTTATTTATTTCAGTTCCTTTTTATTTATACACTTATTATTTCTGTATTTAGTCATTCCTGAATTTATTTATTTCAGATTTCTTTTATTTTTTTTGTATTTATTTACACATTTATTCACAAGAGGTCTCTCTTGTAAAAGAGATTTTCAATAATAATAATAATGATAATAATAATAATAATAATAATAATAATAAATTATATGGGACTTCTTTGTTAAATAAAGGTTAAATAAAAAAATGAATGTATTATTTCTGTATTTATTTATTCCTCTATTTATTTATACATTTATTTATTTCAGATGTTTTTGTATTTATTTGCATTTATTTATACATTTATTTATATCTGCAATTTTTTATACATTTATTTATAAATTTATTTTTAGATTTTTTAAATTTTTGTTTCTGTTTATACATTGTTTATGTATTTATTTATACATTTATTTATTTCAGATTTTATTTATACTTCTATTTCATATTTAATCATTCATGTTTTTATTTATACATTTATTTATTGATACTGGAGTTAATTTTTGTCCTCCATAACGAAACTCCATAAGAGCAGCTTTGTTATATTTAAAAGTCTTTTAACTATGCACTGCAGTGTTCTATAAAAGAATACATATGCAGAACAATTTGAAAA
Source organism: Epinephelus fuscoguttatus (assembly GCF_011397635.1). NCBI lineage: Eukaryota > Metazoa > Chordata > Actinopteri > Perciformes > Serranidae > Epinephelus > Epinephelus fuscoguttatus. The sequence goes on from NC_064766.1 coordinate 22,163,921, forward strand.
TCCCACTTGTTCGGGGGATTTTAAAGTGCTTAATAAAGTCCTTGTCCTACACATGCAAACATCTGTCTATAGCTGATGACACTGTGTTGTGGAATGGGCTAAGCTGTATGGAAAAACACACCATAAAATCCATGTTAGCTGTCAGAAACTGTTGTGATTTCTTCTGTTTTGTTTGTTTGTTTGTTTACAAAATTGTGTTTGAATGTTTAGATCTCATCAGCCGTGTGTTTCCTGCTCTCTCCTGCTGCCTCCTTCATCTCTGGAGCCACCCTGAGGGTCGATGCAGGACAGAGTCTGTACCGCTCCATGTGGGAGATACCTGGTGCGTACATCTTGCTATAGCATCTAAACAATATATACACCATATATACTATACAGCATTCTATATTGTATGCTAAATTGTTGTGTGTTCTGTGTGTCCGTCTCCAGACCACAGTGCATGGCCCGAGGCTCCAGAGGGAGAGAACCTGGACGCTCTGAAGGACCTGCTCAACCCACAAAGCAAACTCTGATTCACTTTTATGGCTGAGCCTGAGCTGAGGCTGAGTCTGAGCCCGGGTCATAAACACACAGTTGGCCAACCATCATGGACCATGAGCTGTAAAGCCACCATAAACACAGTCAATGAAACAAGACACCAGAGTGGCCTGGGTAGAAGATGTTCTGATTTGTTATTATTGCAAATAATGTAAATAATTGTTTGTAATTATTAGCAACATGAGTGTCTGATTAGTTTCTTGGATGATAAGCTGTGACATAAACTGTTGAAATGTATGTAGAATGTTTTTTTCCAATGCCTTTGTCAGTAAACACAAAGTGCTTTTAACAAAGTGCTTTAAAAGTGGAGACTAAATATAGAAACAGGAAAGGAAAATGGCAGTGATTTATTTTAAATTTTGCACTGATTTAGTGTCTCTGAGGCTGATTCAGGAGCTAAAATATCAAAATCACCTTTGGTTTTTTGCTTGGACCTGAAACGGTTACTGGTTCCACAATAAACAGCAGTAAATGTTTTGATGGTTAGCATCACCATTTCAAATATGAATTATCCTTAAAAGAAGTGTTTGATTGCTGCACCTTTAAAACTCACGGTAAATATCCAGCATCAACCAAACGTAGCAACAGTCTCCCAGATGCATGGGTTTCTTCTGTAATTCCCTGAGTGGGCGTGCAGCAAATCTGGCTTCTGGTCCCTGTCCTCATCAACAGTGACAGACACTTGAGCAAACATGTCAACAGACAGACTTTCTCTAATGTTAATTACTGCACAATTTATATGGTTTCCATGTGTTTACATAGGATACAAGCTATGTTATAATTTTAATGTTCATGCAAACAAAAACTGCTGCTAATTTAGTTTGTGGTTTTTAATAGAAAAAAAATAAATTCAATTAAATTAAAAAACACTGACAAAATTATTTCAGCGTGTGTATGAGTCACTTTTGGACATGTTCAGCATATTGTAACAATACCATGATGATACTTGGGGATGTCCCGATGCGGTCCACAGATCAGGTATCAGCACCGATCACGCTTTACAAAATCAGAATCCGTAATAAACGATCTGAGGACTCAAAACAACAAAAATGGCCAGGTTTTTCATTTATGTTGTTCATTGTTGCCTCCGCTTTCCAGTGTATTGTAACTGAGTGTCACCTAACTGAGTGCAGCTAATGAGCAATAAATGGACAGGAGTCGAGACAACAGGTTCAGCAGCCACCGCTTCTCTCTTTATTCCAAGCAACACAGCCACACCTAACGGCGGAACCTAGCCTACCACATCCCTACGGCAACTCTGGAGGGACAGTTTGTTTACAATTCAGAATTTGTTTACATTTTATACTGCTGAGCCACCGATGAGCTTTTTGGTGGATGCATTCTTTTTTTTTTTTTTTTTTCTTAATGCTTTGCAAAGTATCGAATCGGATGCAAAAAAATGTGATTGGGACATCCCTAATGATACTTATAACCATGATAATATTGGTTACTATAATTGTAATTATACAGGGACTTGATCATGTAATTCTTCATAAGACTCAGACTTGTGCCATAGATAATCATTAAGAAAGTAAAATGTTTCAGTGATGCACAGAGAACAGATGCTTTACATTGACTGTCTTTAATATACAGTTACAATACAGTAATTATTAATTTAATATCTTAATGTAACGTGATTCCTTTATTTTGTAAGTTGTAAGGATAAATAGAAAATTAAAATAACTTGTTATCTTACTATATAAAATTACTATATAATGATGAAAACTCTGTCTGTGTGTCTGTTCGATGTTTTTCTCCTCACTGACTTGGTCAATCCATGTGAAATTTGGCACAGTGGTAGAGGGTCATGGGAGGATGCGAATGACGCAGTATTACATCAATTGGCCAAAGGGGGGCGCTATAGCAACCGATTAAAATTGCAAACTTTGAATGGGCATATCTCATGCCCCGTATGTCGTAGAGACATGAAACTTTGCACAGAGATGTCTCTCCTCATGAGGAACAAATTTGCCTCAAGAACCCATAACTTCCGGTTATATAGATTTTCCGCCATTTTGAATTTTTTGAAAAACACTTAAAATTGATCTCTTCCTAGGAAGTTTGACCGATCTGCATGAAACTCGGTGAACATAATCTAGGGACCAATATCTAAAGTTCCCTCTTGGCAAAAGTTGGAAAACTTACTAAAACTGAGCTTCTATAAGGCAATGAATATTGCGGAGGGCGTGGCTCATCACATAAAGATGTATAACATCTCAAGGGTTTCACCGATCACCACGCAACTTTGTAGGCATATGACCACACATAATCTGAGGGGACCCCTCCATTATTGACCCCATCAAACAAAATGCGGGTGCTAGAGAACTAATTTCCTATCTAGGCCTAACCGCCACATCGATTTTTACTAAACTTGGTAGATATGTAGAACAGGATGCCTCAAGGTGACTGGAGAAATTTAACTCTAATTGGCAACTGGGTGGCGCTATAACAACAGAAAAATGCTTAAAAATGGCTAAAATGCGACCGATCGCTGTGGCTCCCCCCCGTGGCCGAATGTTTGTTGTTTTTTCTAATTTTTGGTATCATGGTATGGTATGCTGTACATAATCACAGAAACTGTCAGTGTGTCATTCTGTCTGTCCTACGTTTTTCAAAAACTCTGTCTGAATACATTGCTCTTCTTAATGGGTTCAGTTGACTATTTAATCTGCAGTTTCCTATGACCTGTATCCCAAACACACACCATGTGTAACTGTATGTGGGCAACTGTGCACTCAATGGGTATGGACTAGTTACTATAGTTTATGAGACAGAGAATAACATCTGCAGTTATATGCCACTTACCTTACAGGTAATAATCTCAGTGGCCTTCACCAATGAAATAAATAACTTACTACACGAACAATGAAGCTGCAATAAGTGAAACATTCAGCAACTAAGACATTAGCCTTGCTACATTGATGGGGTTGCTGATGTCGTAATGTAGTAGGCTTGAGTATAATTTCTTGCAGATGAACACATTTTTTTATTTTAACCTGTCTAACACAAGTAGTATAATGTCATTATTAAAACAGCAGGCATTCATGACACAGCAATTAATGACCACTATGTGTTAATATTTACCTGTAAACGGATTTTCTTGTTCTCAAGAAGAAGTAGTGCTGCACTGTCAAATCGCGTTTTCCTTTAGTATTTTGTCCCGAATGACTTATCGTAATTTTGCCGTAAAACAACGTTAGCTGTCGCAATCTTCGGTCCAGAAACAGAGGTCACAACACAGGCTCAGGTACAGTGGGTATTTCTGTTATATAAACTCTTACCTTTCCATATTCTGTTGCTTTTTCACAGTGGTTGACAGCACTATCCTAACACATATGAAGGTGTAGATAGTGCGTCCTAAAACAAATGCTGCCATTTTACTTACTTATCGAGGGAACGTAGCTAGCAGTTAGCTAACGTAACGTAATGCTAGCTGAGCCTACCAACGCTTCACTGCGGGTTGTCGTCACTTTGACTTAAAATCAAAGTTTAGATCCATCATGTACGACGGGATCATTTATTTTAGGTGGATAAGTTAGCTAAGTAATCAGTCACGGTGAGTGGATTGAGATAGTGAGTCACTGATAACGTCAGGCGTGTGTTAAATGTTAAGTAACGTCCAACACCTGTCAGTATTAGCAGGTTTAAATGGCAACTAAGGTATTTTCACCCTGAACCCTGTTTTCACACGTTTGTGTCTAAGTGACTAATGAGGACAACATTTTTTTTAAACTGGTCCAGTGCTGAGCGAGAGGGCTGCAGTCACCAACAGTGAAACAGGCTGCAGTGTGACCACTTGGGTCGCTGTGCACCCTCAATTTATGTCCACTCAAAGTGTTTGGTTTTGCTACTGACGGGCTCAGATTATTGTTATAAGTGTCTGACAACATCACAGAAAGGATACTTACAGAGATAGACCTTTGTGCTAAAGGATAAGATCCTTTTTGTTTGACCAAAGTAAGCCCTGAATTTGCCATCATTAAACCCACCAGACCCCATTTAAATAAGCAGTCATTTTAGCGTGTGTAGAGCCAGCATACTTTCACATCTAACTGGGTGAATTAAGGGTTTATTTCAAACAAACCAGAATTGTTGATTGTTGGTATAGTGGAGCGATGAACCTTGACAGCTTTTGTGATTTTTATTTTGTTATTTATTTTGGCCTTTGAATGAAGTGTGTTTTATGATGATAAAATTACTCTTTATTTAAATGGAGCCAGGTAGGTTTGATGATGACGATAATGAGACTGTTTCTGGTTAAACAAAAAGGTCTATCTCTGTTGGGATCGTTTCCATAATATTGTCAGACAATTAGAATAACAATCTAAGCCTGTCAGTGACAAAAACAAGCACTTTAAGTGGACGTAAATTGATGATGCACAATTGCCCCAAGTGGTTGTATTGTAGCTTGTGTTGCTGCTGCCAGCTCATGCCACTGTGTTTTAGTTAAAACTCTGTCTGTTATTCAAATCAGAAGTATGCACCTTCTTGCGAGGAATGTTAGTTTATAGAGTTTACCTAAGCTTTTATTAATTTCCTGTCCCATAACATCCCAAAACTTCGGTATCTTTCGGTAAGACCACAGGCAGTGGTTGAGACTACCTGTCTCTGTTTTGCACAACATTTTTATTTAAGAACAGCCTGATTGCCCAGGGCAAGTAAAATGCAGCGTTGGGCCAGTAAATCTAGCAACACACTTAGCCAATTGGTCAAGTGGCACTAAAAGAATTAAACACAGGTTTTTTTCCAAGGCTGATGATGAGCAAAATGTAAAGATAAAGTTTACGAGCTGGAGCACAAGTGAGCATTTCACTTGTCCTGGAAACGGGAGTTTAGTTGGGTGCCGTTAGAGGAGGTGTGCATAACTCTGTATTGTGTGCTGTGCCGCAAGTTAGAGAGCAGGGCTTTGCAGTAAAGGTTAAACATGAAAATTAGCTTAAGTTTTTGTTGTATTTTATACCTGCTAATAAATTAAACTGTTTTTTATAGGGGTAAGTAAAAATTGACTTCAGGGCAAGTTGATTTTTGAAAAACTGTCCTGATTGGGCAAGTGAAAAAAAAAGTTATTGTTGAACCCTGAATTTAGTTTATCCATCTTTTATTTATCTTTTATTTTTTTTTCCAAAATGATTCAAGCTCTTCTGAGTGACAGTCCACATTTCTGATGTTACAAATCTTTAAAATTACAGCTGAGCCTAAAACTGGCTTTTTACTTTATACTTGCACTTACCTGTTAACCTAACCCACTCTTATAACCATATTCTCATATAAAACCCCTTCTTACCTGCAATGATTGAATAAGACAAAGATGATTTGTCCAAAATCAGTCTTAAATTTGGCTAAAAAATGTCTTTAAAAGCATTAAATTCAAATGTCTGATACCTGTAGACACCCTGTAAATGTATGGCGTCTGGAAAAGAAACATGAGCTCTGTGTAAAATCATGCGCTTAATAGATTTTATTCTATTTACAAACACAAGGTTTTTACACTTTCCCAGACATCATCCTATTTATCATCTTTAACATTTATATTGAGTTCCTTTTTGCCACATTTCCTTCAATATTATGAAAAAAAAAATGTATAGAATTTCCCAGGACAGACAACACTTACATTATACAAACATCAGTATCATTGTGGCATTGTTTGATTGACAGCTCGTTTGGACTCATGGTTTCAACAAAACAAAACATATAACCACATAAAAACTCAGCATTTGTTAAAAATGTATTCACAAAATGTTGTGATTTTTGTGTTATACAAGGTATAGAAGAAGAGAAATAGAATGTGGCCGATTCAAAAAAATCTTATCTGCATTAGAGATGAATGATTAGTTGATTAATCAATTAGTTGATGAACAGACATTTGCTTTAACTGTGAGAAAAATTTTGCCGCATTATTTGTGACTCATGTCTGCACGTTTCTCAAATTAAACAACATAAATATCATGTGTCTACCAGTAGGCTGATATATAATCGTACATCTGTGTCTGTTTTCAGCATGGGAGGTGACCACGGCCACAGCAAGATGTCTCTGCCTGACTGGCGGCAGTGGAAGACAGAGGGAACACCACTGGAGTTCACACAGCAGAGGCTGGCAGCCAGAGGCCTCAAGGATCCGTGGGCACGGTTAGTATTTCTACCTACATGAGATGTGGCTAACAGTTAAGTAAGTCTTATCCCTGACCCTGCTCCGTATCTTTCCTTCCTGTCACTGTCACTCTCCCTGTGTGCAGTAACGAGGCTTGGAGATACGCAGGCGGCTTCGCTCGTGCTGTGACTCTCTCTGAAGTGCTGCTGAAGGGATTCAAGTGGGGCTTTGCTGCCTTCACTGTTGCTCTGGCTGTAGAGTACGCCCTATTCCCACCGAAGAAGGGCGGCCACCATTAATACTCATCATTTTCCCTCAAACACAGACCATAATGGAATCTAATAATATTATGTATTTTCTGTTTAATAAATGTTTTTCTGATCACTCCATTGCTCCCCTTATTCTTCAAACACTCTGTTACATCTTTAAGTCATAAACAAATTCACTTTGCATTTAGGGATAACTTTGGTATTTTTTCAACCAGGACCCTATTTTCTCATGTTTTTGTGCCTGCGTGACTAATGGCAACAACATTTTTTAAATTGAGCCAGTATTGAGCGAAGCCGCCGAAGGAGAAGCCATGAAGATAGCTGCAGTGTAACCACTTGGAGCATGTTTGCACCGTCAGTGTATGTCCACTCAAAGTGTTTGTTTTTGTCACTGACAGACTCAGATTGTTATTCCAGGTATCTGATATGATTACGGAAATGATCCCTACAGAAATAGACCCTCTTGTCAAAGAATAAAATCCTTTTGGTTAACCAGAAAAGGACACAAAATGGCTATTGCCAGCCCCACCAGACCCCATTTAAATAAACAGTAATTTTATTATCATAAAACACAGTTCAGTAAAAGTTCGCAGAAACAAAATAAATTGACAAAAGCCACCTTGGTTCGTCCTTCCACTGCTCCAACAACCACCAACTCTGGTTTAGTTGAAATAAACCTTTAATTCACTCAGTTAAATGTGAAAATATGCTGGCTCTATACACGCTAAAATTACAGTTAATTTGAATGGGGTCTGGTGTGTTGGGTGAGATTGACTTTGGGGCTGTTTCTGGTTCAACAAAAAGGTCTATCTCTGTAGGGATCCTTTCCATAATGTTGTCAGACACTTAGTATAACAATGTGGGCCTGTCAGTGACAAAACAAACACTTTCAGTGGACATAAATTGAACGTGCATATGCCCTAGGTGATTACATTTCAGCCTGTTTAATGGCTGCAGCCCTCTTGCTCGATACTGGACCAGTTTCAGTTGGTCACTGAGACACAAAAAACATGAGGAAAAACGGGTCCAGGCTGAAAAATACAGAAATCACCCTTTAATATTTCAATAATAATGATGAGGTTTTAATCTCCATTAATATACAGTGTTGTTGCTGAGATGAAGGTGCAAACATAGTACCAGCTCAGTCCTGCTTCCTCTTCTTGTTCAGTTTCCGGAGGCAGAGTTTCAAGCATTTCACTGTCACTATTACAATAACGAGCACCACAGTAACCAGCAGTGTTATTACATCCAGAGAGTGGTACTGGAACCAGTTGAGGTCATGGACAGCAGGTCTGAGATGTTTGGCCCCTTTGTGCCGCATCACAAATTCTGTCCAGTACACTGAGAGGTCAAGAGGGTCAAGTGGCCGGTCTTTATGGAGAGCTGACAGCTTCTGTATGTTCTCTTTATACCTGGATATAAACAGGTTGATGGGAAGAGTTTAAGAACACAGCACTGAGATGAGAGGAACTCCTTTATAAAGAGATAACTGACATTGTGAGCGACCTGATCACTCACCTGGTATCATTGATGACCTCATTCAGTGCCTGAAGAAGGTTTTCTGTAGTGATCGAAAAAATGTCCAACACGACTCCGGCTTTTCTGCTCACCAACCTCGCCGCGTTGTCAGGCTGCTCTGCTGAAATTGGCACCAACACCATGGGAACAGCGTGGCACAGTCCCTCAAAGAGACCATGGGAGCCAGCGTGAGTGATGAAAGCCCGAGCTCCAGGATGTGCTAAAACACAACAGAGAGAGAGAGATGTTTATGGAAAACAAAAACAAATAGGTACCAATAAATAATTGCAGAAATAAAATCAACAAATAAAACAAAATAAAATAATAAATTAATATTGAAATACATGCAGAGATCAAAAATAAATAAATAAAAGAATGAATTAACAAAACACAATAAATGCTCAGATAAATACACAAATAAAAATAATAAATAGTGAAATACATACATACAAACTAATGAATAAAAAAAGAACAAATAAATACATAAATAAATCATCAATAAATGCTAAAATAAATACATAAATAAAATAAATATTGAATGCATATCGAAATAAAAAATATCTGTTGAAATAAACACATGAATAAACAAAATAATGAAATAAATACATGAATAAATGCATAAGTAAATGCTGAAAATAAATAGAAATAAATAATTGAATGCATAAATAAAGAAATTAATGCAAAGGTTACGACCTCCTACATCATTAACATACTGATGCAGAAATACATATACATAAATAAATGTAGATATACAAAAATTTAGAAATAAATTGAAGATGTTTATGTCCACTTTAATGATCAATTTTTATGTTTTAATTTATGTTTTTAATCTTTCATTTATTTAATATTTATTCAAATGTATTGATTTATAATTCATTTATTTATTCTTATGTTTATTCATACATTTATGTAGTTATTTATTTCTGTATTTATCTATTTATACATTTATTTATTTGTTTCCATATTTATTTGTATATTCCTGTAGTTATTTATTTATTTATTGATACTATAGTATGTTTTGGTCCTCTATAGATGTTGGGTTAGTTCAGTTTTGAGTCATGTGTTTAGCATGTCAGGATGTTTTTATTCCGGCGGATTTACAGACCTAGCAGGTCATTCTGAGGCACCCAATTCATCAGCTTCACATTTTCTGGGATGCTGTCAGGAACCGGCCCAGTGTACCTCCATATTACCTATCAAAACAAGCCACGTATCCTTTATTGCTCTTTGATTGTTGCATTGATGTATGGTTTAAAATACATTGTCACACATGTTGACAAACCTTCTGTGGAATCTGTCTAAAGGCTTCTAGGAAGACAGCTGTCGTCTCTACTGGCATCTCTGACACCATGGTACCCAGAGTGAACACCACAAACCCATGTTCTCCCGACACCCAGGACTCCAAATCCTGCAAGCACACACACACACACACACACACTCTCTTTATCTCTCAATCTTCCTGCACTAAATGCAGTGATACAACACAAAGAGGAAGTAAAATAAATTAAATAGTTGAAATGTTTTTACTGTACGTAGAATCAAAAACACAGGGGACTTACTTCAGGCAGAGGATTTCTCACGTCACAGTTGATTCCACCAACTAGTACAACGTTAGGCATGAGTGGGTGTGGGAAATCCAGTGTGAAGTCCATCCTGTTAGACACAGAATCACAATATTTATTTGAGTAGAGACAAACAATATAAAATATTTTTTAGTGTGCTTGAGTGGAAATTAATTACTAATTCCTAATTACTATAAATGAATACTAGAATAAATGAATAATTTGTAAAATTGTAAATACAGGCATCATTAAATGAATATGGAAACAAATAAAAGTATAAATAAATACAGGGATAAATAAATAAATGTATAAATACATACTGTATACATAACATATAATGTATAAATAATACAGAGAGAATTAAGTATAGGAACAAAATAAATAATGAATAAATGCATTCAGGAATGAGGAAATATATACAGAAATAAATGTATAAATAAATTCATAAATAAATAAAAATAGTAAATGAATAATACTGAAAATAAATAAATACATACAGAAATAGATAAATTAATAAATAAATAAAAATGTGATGAAATATTACCGAACAAAATAAATAAATGTATAAATAAATTCAGGAATAAATAAATAGAAAAATATATAAATTTAACTGTAAATAGTCACAAGAATGAATAAATAATACAGAGAGAAATACGTATAGTAACAAAATAAATAATGAATAAAAACTTTCAGGAATGAAGAAATATATACAGAAATAAATGTATAAATTAATTCAGAAATAAATAAAAATGTAAGTGAATAAATAATACTGAAATAAATAAATACAAGAATAAATAGATAAATAAATGTATAAATAAATTCATAAATTAAAAAATGTAATGAAATAATCAGGAATAACTAAATGAACACCAAAATAAATAAATGCATGAGTGAATAAATAAAAGGATAAATGTTGAAATAAATATAGAAACAAAAAATAATCGCATAGATAAATAAATGTAAATGTATATTTGTGTCATCGTTTGTCCTCCATACTTCTTTCCAAACCATTAATGTATAACCTTTGCACATATTACCTCAGCAGCCAGATAGCAGAGTCCGACAGCACTTCAGCTACGCCCACCTCCTCTCCCAGGAAACGATAGGCTATGTTGTCAAAGTGCCAGTAGAGCAGTTTGCATAGCAGCGGCTCCAGTAAAGCAACCTGTAGGTCAGAGGCATCACAGAGCAATATCAAAGTAAGGCATAGGTGCTCAGCAGTAGAGCTGAATTTCAGTCGTATTAGTTAAATTTAACCGTGGTTGCGTCGAGGCAACATGTTCCATCACCAACATCTCGGACATACATAACTATTTCTGCAGATTTATGTGACAAATGGAGAAAGAACTGACAAATGTGAATTAGAGGGATTAGTGTTGTTAACACATAACCTGTGTTTTACCCAATAAATTGGAGTAGAGTTAATTTTGAATAATTTAAACAGCCATCCTTCATGCATGCACCTGCTGATGCACAAGCCCTCACCAAAGTGTTGAACGTCCTCTCCTTGAAGCTCATCTTATCTGTGTATCTGGTGAAGTAGCGGGGCACATATGAGGGCGGCGAGGGGCAGCCTGCAGACTTCATATCCAAACCACATGGAATTCCCCTCAGCAAATTTATAGTGGGGAGACCTGAAATTGATTTCATGTATGACTGGTGAGAAATAGGCAGATGTATAAGAGCACACAGAATCAAAGTGTGGCAGAAACTCACCTAATTTCCGCGCTATTAATGAGCCTGTGGGCACCATGGGGTCTGTTAGGACGGCATCGAAGTTCTGCAGAGTGAAAAGGTGCAAGGGAGAAATGAGATAGACGGGTGAATCTTCAACAGTGTGCACTAATGAAGCACCTTTGCTCCTATGAATATGCTCATGCGTTGATTCTCGAGAAGAGTGCGGGCTTTTCAACTGATGGCAGGTTTTTTGCTCAATCACAGCAAAGTCTAAGAGGTGGAAAGTAGCACTTTTATATTTCAATTTGTTTGAAACAATGGCGGCTGTCTGGCAAAAAACAATCTCGTATCACAGTTAAATAGTGAGCTAAACATGTTTCTGAAAATATTTGAGGTGAGAGATAGGTAACTCAGTAACATAGTCTTGGTTTTTATTTGATCAGCTCTGTCAAGTTTTACTGTTCGATCTCAGTTTTATTGGCCTTCATTTTCGCTATGCAGGAAACAGAATGGCGCCCACTTCCTGTTCACAAGCTGAACACGACACTAAAAGATGTTTGGAAAGACACTGTATGAGAGTTAAGTTTAATCAGCATGGCCGAATTTACTGTTTGATCGGATTTCGGTCCGAGTTTGAGACAGAGAGCAGGGGCAGGTTAGTCTCCTGATTTGCTCCTGTCTTCGTGGTGGCGTTGGTGGCGGGCAATACAAAGATGCAGACGTACAGCCTGTAGTTTAATCAACAGCCTGAGAGCCAGCGAAACTCCATCAGATGACGTAAAGTACGTCATGTGGTTGGGAATCAGTAGACTACAATATTTAATTGTAAATACATTTCAATAAGCTCCACCATAGCTATTGCAATTCCAGTGATTTTCCAGTTCATGAAAGTTAGTTGTAACATTTTGGTTGCCTGAAAAAGTCTTGCTCAGCATTTGGTTGTGTTACAACACCCTTGAATCCTGTGTTCACACTACGAACAACAACACAACACAGTGACCAGCTGCATTATCACTAGGTCGCCGTCGAAAATCTCACTCAAGCGCTCTTGAACATAGTTACGTTCTCACAGACTTGTGTGTGTCTGCTACTTGCAACAGTACACCTTCACTGAACATCATTTAAAGGCTACACTTGCTCAAAAACATATCTGAGCTTTTTTAATTAATGTCTCAGCACCATTTTATCGTCACATTTCGTCGCCCCATTGCATGATTGGTTGTCACTTCTCCACGTCATTGGAGTGCTGAAAAAAAAGTTGAAGCCAGTTCAACTTTGATTTGTAGCATGTTACACCTGCCTGTAGCGACAAGTATTTAGCGTCAGCTTGTAGCTTAATGTCACCTTCCATCGAAAATGACTTGTAGCCTGTTGCTCATAGTGTGAACACAGCATAGGGAGTAGGATGTTTTGTTTTTTTCAGTAGTTAAAACTAACAAAAATTGAGCATTAGTATTGTCACAGTTAGCCGTAGCTGAAAATGCACAGTGCTAACCAAGCTAGCAGCTGCAGTATTAGGGTTAGCACCACCTTCTCATCCAAATATGGTCACCTCTGGCTCCAAAAATCCAAGAGGGCGACGGCCAAAATGCTGACGCTTCAAAGCGGGAGTCCATAAATCAGCGGGTGAACTTGGACAGTGACTTGCAGCATCAGAATCCAACAAAAAAGGGCATCCTTTAATGTCAGCATGATATGCAGCATCAGGGGGAAATGCGGCGGGACAAGGATGAAAGTTAAGGGGGCGACAGTCTGACTGGGGCAGGTGGGTGTAGTGATGGAAGGGTCCAAAAAGCACTTAAGATTCTAAAACCAAACCCTGTTCATTTTTGCTAAATTTCCTGTGAAAACAGAAATGTATTTTGAAAGAAGACAATGCATGTGACAGGCAGAACTTGACACGGTGTCCCAGAACATCAACAACTAATGCACCCAGGGTACTTTGCACGTCATATCTGGACGTCGAAAGTCCATGACCAAACGTCAATATGTGACGAGGTTAGAGTGAGAGTGTGTTGTTATTTGATACAGTCTATGGTCTTTACGTGCTTATTTGGACATTATGTGTGGTTAAGCTAATATTTATAGTACACAAGTGGGTTCAGTGCCTTGAGGGGTTCTCCAAACCAAATCCTGCTTAGGGCCCCTGAATCCAATACAACAACAGCCCCAGAAGGTAGTTCAAGAGTAGTAGACACAGTCTAAAGCAGTGATTCCCAACTGGTGGGTTGTGGATCCATTCTGAATGGTCCACACGTGACTACCAAACATGTCAAGTTTATAAAAAACACACTTTATTTTTAAGTACAGTGGATTTTTGGTACAGAGCCTTTACTTTGAAGTGCTGTTTCCTGCTGTAGAGTGAATGAGTGACTAACGGATAGCTACTGGACAGAGACAGCAAACAAGCTCAATGACATGGCCAAATGCATATTGGTGACGAATGTGTTAAACTGTGTTGACCTTGAACTCATGACTGAGGAGAAATCTGGACCCGTGGCTGTATTTAATTTTGCTAGCTTTCAAATCTGATTCTGCATTTGCACTCACCTGCTGTGCCAGATGTGAGATCACACTGTCATTGAACAGCAGGCTCTCTGCCGTGGTGTGGATAAAGCCTGTAATCTTCTGAATTTGCGCAAATTGTTTCCTTATCTTCTCCATGAAGGACTGTGCAGATTTCTGCAAAATGTCCTTGTGTGTGGACATGATAGAATCAATATAAGCCTTCTCATAAGGAACAGGATAGGTCACAATGTCGTAGAAATCCGCTGGACCCAACCGTATGCTGACTTCTGGTATCACAACGGTGACCTGGTGTCCACGGCGACCCATTTCTTGGACTACTGCCTTCATACCCACCCAGTGACTCCCATCCATGGGCACCACCAGCAATTTTCCCAAGAAACCTGGAGAAGCAGAGTCACCTGCAGGGGTGTTTTCAGTGGTTTCAGCCTCTTCTGTTTTCACCTTCTTCTCTGGTCTGGAGTTGTCTGCCGCAGACCCTTTTGTTTTATCCACAGCACCATTCACCTGCATGTCCATGTTCAGCAGCAGGAACACAAACGCTGCTGTTTTCCACATTGTGCTCATTCCTCTGCAGCTCACTGAGTGCAATACAGAGGAAAGGGTGAGGCTAAGAGAAGGAAAAATGACACGGAAACACCCCCTTCTCTGTGCTTTGAATGCATTCCCGCCCTTTAGGATCCTCTGACTGGTTAAATTCCTCAGTGAATTAGACTGCAGTTGTGTGTGTTCAAAGTCCTCCAGTCAGTTGGACTCCCTGTGATTGAATTACTGTGTAATTATTGGTATCAACACATAAAAGAAAGAACACAATTACAACCGATACTGCCCCTGGGGACTGGAGGAAAGTTCAATGGAGGAAGCAGCAGTGTTTGCAGAGGGATTTCTGGTGCAACTTCACCTGCGTCCAATGTTCATGGAGAAGGGAAAAAGTCTGAAGAGGACAATAAAGAGGACCATGGATGTTTCCAGGATTTGATGACATCAAGGGCATAGCCTGGACCTCTGTAGGGGGGTCCGAGGGGAAGTAATTAAGTTAAGTATTGTAAGATAATCTTTACTCCAGTCAGGCGTGTTTCTCTGGATTTCCCATGCAGCATGTTCTAACATTTAAAGGCAGTGAGTGAAGGGAGTGGATTAGCAACCAACAACCAACTTGTTCGTGAACTTTTTTGAAAATGTGCACAACTAACTACAACATCAGCTGGGTCCTGCATAATGTGATTTTGTGGCCCCTATCTTGTGAGGGGTCCATGTATCAAAATTAAACTCTAAAACCTTAATTATTGTAGTTTATTTTTGGCTTTTCTTTTCTTTCGTACAGCAGAAATTTTGACAATGAAAATCACAAGTGTTGGATTAGCCCACTAGCTAAATGGAATTTAGCCATGATTCATTTTTATAATAAAGTTGTGTTTCATCGATTCACCTCAGGTGACAAACAGAAAACTTGGAGCTAGGTTGTATCCCTATCTGTCTATGAATGACAGTTTTAACTTTTGTCACGTAAGTACAGTATGTGATGAACACATGGAGACTGTTAGTGTAATCTGTAACTTCAGGTTTCATTAGCAGCCATTCACAACATCAGCCACAGGGTTACACAAAAATTCAAGGACATAAATCTGCTTGTTATGGTTCATTTTTAATCTGTTTTTTAAGTTAAGAGAGCTGTCCAAAATGGGAGCATAGAGTTCGCTAACACAGACATGAGGAAACTGAACGGGCCTACCTGGCAGAGGTCCAGCAGCTTAAAGCGTCAGAGGTCTCACTGGACTTCACATTCAAAATGTCACTTAAATTCACACGTACCAACCAGGAAGAGACTCAAAATGACCACAAAGAGACACAAAATGACTATAAAAAAGGAAAAGAGACAAAAAAGACAAATATTTACCTGAAAGACACAAAGTTATGACAGAAAGAGGCAAAACTACTGCAAAGAGACCCAAAATGACCAAGAAAGAGACAAAATGATCTCAAGTACCAAAAAATGACTACAAGGACACACAAAACAAACAGAAAGACACAAAATTACCACAAAGAAACACAAAATGACAAAATGACTACAAAGAGATAAAAAATTAACACAAAGTTACCTCATACAAAATGACAACATAAGAGGTAACAAGCCTCAAAGAGACACAAAACAAAAACAAAAAAGACAAATATGTACCTCAAGACCCTAAATCCCTACAGAGACATCTAGTCCCTGAGTATTGTTATGTTTTTCTGTCTTTGTGCATTTTGATTACTTCCTGTTTTATTTTTGTATTTTCCTGTCATTCCAGATCCTCACCTCCTGTCCTCCTGTGTTTCCCGCCTTGTGTGATTACCTGCCCCGCCCTGATTAGTGTCACCTGTGTCTCATTATCCCACCTTCCCTTGTGTATTTAGTCTGTGTGCATCCCTTTGTCTCTGCCGGTTCGTCTTTTCAGTTCCCTGTAAGCGTCCCAGCCTTTTTCCCAGTGTGAGTCTCAAAAGTGTATGATCTAGTTCTGTTTTTTGGACCCTACCTCTGCCTTGTCTGACTGCCTTCCTATGTACCGAACCAGCCTTTTTCATTAAAGACTTTTGTTGTGAACTGAACCTGAGTTGAGTCCTGCTCTTGAGTCCTATCAGTTCATCCTTAACAGTACGAACTGGCCAGCATGGACTCAGCAGACTCAGTTCCTGTGCGGGTTGCTCTCCAAAACCAAGGGAGTAGGATTCATCAACAGGAGGAGCAGCTTTCTATTCTCCGCCAAGAAATGAAGGAAATGGCGGAGCGCCAGGAGAGAATAATGACATCTCTTGGCGAAGAGATCTGCTGTTTAGGGCAATATTCAGAAGATGCAGTTCCAGTCTGGGCCGCCTCCTGTGTCTTCTCCTCCACCTGTAAGTCCACCCCAGCAGCCATGCCTCTTCCTCCTTCAGCTCCGTTTCCTCACCTCTCCAAACCAGACAAGTTTTCTGGAGACTCAGGTGATTGCCAGGCATTCCTGGTCCAGTGTGGTCTGCATTTTGAGCTCCAGGCTGCTGCCTACCCCACGGAGCAGTCCAAGGTTGCTTTTATCATTTCTCACCTCTCCGGCAGAGCTGAAGCATGGGCTACGGCAGAGTGGAGCAGACACTCACCCATTTGTGACTCTTTGAAGCTGTTTCTGGGACTTTCACCAAGATTTTTCAACACACCACTCCTGGTAGAGAGGCTGCCAGAGCCATCTCCAGTCTAAGACAAGGTGAGAGAAGAGTTGCTGACTACGCCATTGAATTTCGCACTCTTGCCGCAGACAGCGGTTGGAATGACGCCGCCCTGTTAGACTCTTTCCTGTTCGGACTGTCTGATCCATTAAAGGACCAGCTGGCTCCACTCGATCTTCCAGAAGATTTGGACTCTGTGATTGCCTTGGCTATCAAGATTGACAAGCGGCTTCTTGAGAGGGAGAGAGAAAAGAGGAGGCCCAGAGGTGCTGTTACTCCGCCGAGCCACAAGAGGTCATCACCCCCCAGTTGGCGTTTTTCTGGGCAGAGCCCTTCTTCGCCCTCTTCATCGCCCCCTGTTGTTGTGGAGGAACCAATGCAGCTGGGTAGAACCAGGCTCTCCCCGGAGGAGCGTCAGCGCCGCCTACGGGAGGGGCGGTGTATCTACTGCACTCAGCTGGGGACATCTCATCGCTACTTATTTTATACAGTCTATGATCGCTACCTGTCCAGTAAAAGACCGGGCTCATCAGTAACCAGGAGGGCGCTGGTGAGCCGCACATTTCTGTCTGTAAGTCCCTCTCGCTCCTTGCATCATATTACACTCACCTCTCCCACCAAGACTATGAACAGTACTGTTTTGATTGACTCTGGTTCAGATGCCAATTTGATGGACTTTAAAGTTGCCAAAGAACTAGGCTTAGAGTTCATTTCTTTGTCTAAACCCCTTGAAGCCAGTGCCCTGGATGGTCACCTCTTGTGTCACATTACACATTACACTCAGTCTGTACAATTGGCATTCCCTGATAACCACACAGAGACTCTTAATTTTCACTTGTTTGAGTCTGTTCAACACCCCCTCATTCTGGGTTTCCCATGGCTCAAGCATCACAACCCACACATAGACTGGTCATTGGGGAGAATTCTAGGCTGGCGAGCTGAGTGCTCTAAGACGTGTTTTCCATTCTGCCCTGCTCCCGTTCAGTCGCCACCTGTAATCTCTCCTCCAGCCCTTCCTGCTGTTTCAGTCACTCCCGAATCTGATTATCCTGACCTTTCTAAAGTACCTCAGTGTTACCATGATTTGAAGGAAGTCTTTAATAAGACTAAGGCCACTTCCCTGCATCCTCACTGTGAATATGACTGTGCCATTGACCTGTTACCTGGAACCTCTCCTCCCAAAGGAAGGCTCTATCCTCTCTGCTCCAGAAATGCAGGCCATGAAGGAGTATGTGGATTCAGCACTGAAAGCTGGCCTTATTCGCCCCTCATCCTCTCCAGCAGGAGCTGGTTTTTTCTTCGTGGACAAGAAGGACAAGTCCCTCCACCCCTGCATCGATTACCGGGGCCTTAACGACATAACCTTACCAAGTTAGATCTGAGAAATGCCTATCACTTGGTAAGGATAAGGGAGGGAGGTGAATGGAAAACAGCCTTTAACACCCCCAGTGGACACTATGAGTACTTAGTGATGCCTTTTGGTTTAACCAATGCTCCAGCTGTCTTCCAGGCTCTGATAAATGATGTGCTCAGGGACATGCTTAACATCTTCGTGTTTGTCTACCTGGACGACATCCTCATCTTCTCCCCAGATGAGCAATCGCACATTCTTCATGTCCATCAGGTCCTCCAGCGCCTCCTCGACCACCAGCTTTTCGTCAAAGCTGAAAAATGTGAGTTCCACGTCCCTACTGTGTCTTTCCTGGGGTTTATTGTTTCCGAGGGCAATATTTAAATGGACCCAGCTAAGGTTAAAGCAGTCTCAGAGTGGCCCACCCCAGGAAGCCGCAAGGAGGTTCAGCGTTTTTTGGGGTTTGCCAACTTCTACAGACGATTTATTAGAAATTTTAGCTCCATTGCTGCCCCTCTGCATGCTCTAACCTCTCCTGCTAGCAGGTTCCAGTGGAATCCCCAAGCCAATCAGGCTTTCATGACTCTCAAGGAAAGGTTCTCCTCTGCCCCGATACTGGCTCTCCCTGATCCACATCAGCAGTTTGTGGTTGAGGTGGGCCTTCAGATGTTGGGATTGGAGCGATACACTCTCAGCGTTCCAAGGTGGACAACAAGATGCACCCCTGTGCCTTCCTCTCCCGTAAGTTGTCTCCAGCTGAGAGGAACTATGATGTGGGTAACCGGGAGTTGTTGGCTATTAAGGTGGCTCTGGAGGAATGGCGTCACTGGTTGGAGGGAGTGGAGCAGCCTTTTCTGGTATGGACCGACCACAAGAACTTGCAGTACTTGCATACTGCCAAAAGACTGAATTCACGTCAGGCAAGGTGGTCCCTTTTCTTTAATAGATTCCACTTTACCCTGTCATATCACCCTGGCTCTAACAATGTTAAACCTGATGCGCTCTCTCGCCAGTTTTGCTCTGCCGCTGCTCCTGAATCTCACTCTCTCATTCTACCCCCATCCTGTGTGGTGGGAGCTCTCACATGGGGCATAGAGGAACGAGTCAGACAGGCTTCTGCTAATGTTCCTGTTCCGGAAGGTTGTCCCCCGAACTGGCTGTTTGTGCCTTCTCCTCTCCGTTCTCAAGTGATCCACTGGGCACATACCTCCCGTCTCTCCTGTCACCCAGGAGTACGTAGGACGATGTTCATCATTAAGCAGCGGTTTTGGTGGGCCTCCATGGAGAAAGCGGTGGGAGTATGTTGCGGCTTGTCCAGTCTGTGCCCGCAATAAAACCCCATGCCATCGGCCTGCTGGTCTCCTGCACCCACTCCCTGTTCCGCGCCGACCCTGGTCTGACATCGCCCTGGACTTCGTCACTGGTCTACCCCCCTCCGGAGGTAACACAGTCATACTCACTGTTGTGGACAGATTTTTCTAAAATGGTGCACTTTGTTCCTCTGCCAAAATTACCCTCTGCCAAAGAAACGGCAGAGGTTGTGCTCTCCAATGTTTTCCGTCTCCATGGTTTCCCCAGTGATGTGGTCTCGGATCGCGGCCCCCAGTTTGTCTCCCGTTTCTGGAAGGAGTTCTGTGCACTGTTGGGAGCCACTGTCAGCCTCTCTTCCGGATATCATCCGCAGTCCAACGGTCAGACGGAGCAGCTCAATCAGGAGCTAGAGACTGGACTGCGCTGCCTTGCCTCACAGAACCCCACCTCCTGGAGCAAACAGCTTATCTGGGTGGAGTATGCTCATAATACATTGCCTTGTTCTTCTACTGGTCTCTCTCCATTCCAGTGTGCTTATGGCTACCAACCCCCCCTGTTTCCGGCCCTGGAGGGTGAGTCACGGGTTCCTTCAGCTCTGGCCTTGGTTCGTCGGTGCCGTCGGACTTGGAGTTGGGCTCGCCAAGTCATGCTTCAGAGTGCTGCTCGTCTTAAGAAGTTCGTTGATAGGCGTCGGACCCCGGCTCCCCTGTATCAGGCTGGTCAAAGAGTCTGGTTGTCCACCAAGGATCTCCCCCTGCGTGTTGAGTCCCGTAAGCTGGCTCCTCGTTTTGTGGGTCCTTTCCCCATATCTAAGGTGATAAACCCTGTGGCACTGAGGTTGAAACTCCCTAAGACCATGAGGATACATCCTACTTTCCATGTGTCCCGTGTGAAGCCAGCTAAGGAAAGCACGCTGGTCCCTGCCTCCAGGGTGTACTGTAACATCTAGTCCCTGAGTATTATGTTTTTCTGTCTTTGTGCATTTTGATTACTTCCGTTTTATTTTTGTATTTTCCTGTCATTCCAGATCCTCTCCTCCTGTGTTTCCCACCTTGTGTGATTACCTGCCCCGCCCTGATTAGTGTCACCTGTGTCTCATTATCCCACCTTCCCTTGTGTATTTAGTCTGTGTGCATCCCTTTGTCTCTGCCGGTTCGTCTTTTCAGTTCCCTATAAGCGTCCCAGGCTTTTTCCCAGTGTGAGTCTCAAGAGTGTATGATCTAGTTCTGTTTTTTGGACCCTGCCTCTGCCTTAGCGTTTTTTGGATACCTCTGCCTTGTCTGACTGCCTTCCTGTGTACCGAACCAGCCTTTTTCATTAAAGACTTTTGTTGTGAACTGAACCTGAGTTGAGTCCTGCTCTTGAGTCCTATCAGTTCATCCTTAACAATGAGATGACTACAAAGAAAGACATAATACCAAGAAATAGACTAAATTACCTCAAGCAGACACAAAATGACCACGGGCACACAAAACAACAAAAAAGAAATAAACAAAACAAACAAAATTACCACAAAGACACGAAAAAACTACTTTGAAAAGACACAAAATGACTCCAAAGAGGGAACAGAGGGACACAAAAGAGAGATACAAAACAAACCAAAACACAAATTACCTCAAAGACAAAAAATCACAAAAGACACAAAATTACCTCAGAGACATGAAATAACTAATGAAACACAAAATGACCAAGTCCACACTAACATGTAGTGTATATATTTTTGTGGTAGACAACATATATGTATAAAAGGAATATTGGTTTCACAATATTATCACTTATTTATAGTGATGGTCTTCTCTTTATGTAGTGAGTGCAGTGTCCCTCCTGAAGATGTCTCCAAACACTGGATTGATTATCATAAGAGACTCAGACTCAGCTGAAACTGACCTGGAGAAGAGAGACCAACATTTATGTTGCCCCTCATATTTTTATACAGAGAGGAGACTGACCTGTTGGGACTATTTATAGTAGAGATTTTCATAGCCTTGATTAAACGGGAAAACCACCGAAAGTAGTGGATCAAAGTGAGACGGCAACAAAACAGTACAAGTCCTCAAAAGACCATCACTGTGGTAAATATATTTTGATAGAAATTTAGTTAAAGTTAAAGAAATGACCTGCTCTGATGCAAGTAATTACTGTGGCCTCTGTACAGTTCATAGTTTTTTGTCCAAAACTTATGAATCCTTTGTCTTAAATTAGGTTTTATTTCTGCAGCATGACATGTGGACATATAAAAATGTCACTGAATCTGAAGGACCACATGTGTACTGATGTGGGGGATTAGGTACAGACATGACAACAGTTTAAAAAGTGAAAAAGCTAATAAAATGTAAACAGGTGAGTATAAACATTCACCCCCCCCCCCCCCCCCCCCATTCCTTTGTCATGAACAGAAAAATCAGTTTTTGTACCAGGCAGAAAACATGTCAATTTCTGCTGTAAAGTTGGGCATGGGGGTCTATGGGGACTGACTCACTCTTGGGGCCAGTCTCAAGTGGCCATTCCAGAAACTGGCACTTTCGTGTCAGCGTCATTTTTCAGCCCTGGCAGGTGTGTGCACGTGGCAGCAGACATACCTCTGATGCCACCGTCGGGTCAAACAAAGCAATGTTCTTGTCCATTTTTCATCCTTCCTATATTTTTTGCGTGAAATGATTATGACACCATCACAGCATGGACTTTTAGTCTTCTTGTATTTATGGAGGGAGCATGATTTTTCTTTGTCACACCCAAAGTAATGCTTAATTATTTACTGAAATACTTGTATTGGACAAAACTGTTAACTACAATTTATATTACAAACATGGTAACAGGATGAGCCCTTTAAATGCATCAAAACCCATAAAAAGATATATGTCAATTCAATGTTTAAATGTCCTGTTACCATAGACTATTAGAATAATGGACGTAGCTACTGTGACATCACCTATTGTCTTGTGCACTCTCATTTTGAAGAGTTAAGTTCGGCATTCTGCCCATCACCAGTTTCATTTTTTGGAGCCAGAGGAGATTTGGGCAAGAAGTGCTGTAGTGAAGCGAGGGGTGGGTGTGACTTAGAAGCCTAGGACATAATCTGCACTCACCCTGTCACCTACAGCAGCCACACCCTTAATTATGCGTAACTTTGAGCCTAAATGGGTGAGTTATGAAAAAATTCACCCCCCATACAGTTGTTGTGAGCGGGGAAACCATTTTTCAGCCTTGGACGTTGCTGCTTGCCTGTTGATATAAAAGAGGTGTGTGTGCATGTGTGTGATTGATCTTTTGCAGTGGCTGAAGGCCTCAGAGCACTCCCTCTCCCCTTTCTGCAGCATTTACAACCTCTCCAGTGAGTTTGTCTTCTTTCTTCCCTAATCTTTGACGGTTTCTCAGAACTTTTGGATATGTGGCATTGCTTTAATATGACATAGTGAACCAGATGGCTCAGTGTAGCTGCTTGTTTAAAGAGACTCCAGGTGGCAAAGCTTTTTTATTCATGTTATGACACCTGCAGCTGATTCACTATTTAACAACATCACATCATCACTGAAGATAAAATGAAGGTCACAATACATAGTGTCACTTTATATGTCTGAGTGTTTTATTGAATGCAACACCAAATCAGTGCAGTTCAGACATTAGTGTGACAGAGTGCGCTCAGTGGACGGCTGGGATGGCGGCTCTCGGTGGTTTGATTCACATCCATTCTCAGGAGCCCCTGCACACAAGAGGAGAACAAGAAGTTAGTGAAGTTTGCTTCCTGTGTGGACGTTGGCCTGGTTCACATAATCCTGCAGACTGAGAGTAGGACAGATCATCTTTGATTTATTGACTGAGTGATCATATCAGGATAAACAGGTGCATATGTGGCTAGTTTACACAATAACATACATTATCTTTAAAAGTCAAAAACTTATACTCATCTTTAGTCCACAGCAAACAGCAGCAGCTCAGGTTGTTTTGTAAGACAGGGAACATGAATAATGGTTAGTAAGACAAATTATCTTTGAATTATTCAGTAATATATGGATTAAAAGGCTAATACATCAGCATTGATTACTGTTTATGTCTTTGTATTATATCCTTAAATCACTTTCTTTCTGAGTCAGAAGCTCGTACTTACTTTTTTCGTCCATGGTGAACAGCAGCGGCTCAGGTGTTGGAGTGAGATAAACCATGACCAAACAAATGTTGGTAAGACAAACACTCTTTGAATTATTGAATATTATGAATATAATGTGTTTAAAATAGTTACTATACCTTTTGGCCATGTAAAGGCATTTAAGTCTCTGGAGGAAATATTCAGTCATCTGGTGGTCTGAGAGTGGTGTCTTGTCCTCTTCTTAAATTTTGGGTCTTTCTTCTTCTTCTCTCACTGCCGTCGTCTTCATTGTTGACCTGGAGAGAGCTGTGTGTGTGTGTGACAGAGATATCTGGTGCTGGTGTTCATTTGAACACAGACCAAGGTGACAGTTCCTCAGCCCCGCCAGACGCAAAAGCTACTTGCACGGTGGGTCGACAGCCCTGCCAGACGCAAGGGCTACCTGTGGCATCACCAGCCTTGCCAAATGTAAAGGCTGACCCTCAGGATGGAGAAAACATCCACTGATCCACCGTGCAAAAATGAGGAGATACTCAAAGTCCCAGTGCAAGATGCTACCTGGGGTGCACCAGCCCTGCCAGACGCAAAGGCTGCCATGGGAGTCACTGGTCCTGCTGTGATGTTTCATGCCAGATACACAGCCCATCCATGGTAGACTCAATCCGAGTCACCCTTCAGCCCCCCTCTCCCTCTTTGCAGCAGTCTCCTCCCCATCACTGTCTTCCCTGGTCCTCTTTGTGGCCATCCACCCTGCAATCAGAGGCTCAACATCTTCCAAGAGGTTAGCATCAGGGTAAGAAAGAGGTGCTCATCAAACTGCAGAAGCAGAGTGACAAATCCCTTGAGGGGCGGGTAGAGGAGCAGGTTCAGGAGCAGCAGGAGGAGCAGTGAAAAGCTGCAGATCAGTAGGAGGAAAAGCAGGATGGAAAGCGGCGGGAAATGTGGGAGGAAATACCCGAGGAAATGCAGGAGGGAAAGCAGGAGGGAAAGGAGGAGGAATTGCAGGAGGGAAAGCAGGGAGGAAAGCAAAGCGGGGGGGTGGTGTAAGGAGCATAGGGAACGGGGTTGAAGGGAGGAAAAGGGAGGGCAGGACCCTCCACCACAGGGTGCAGTGCTGGGAACCTACGCTCACCCAGCCAGTTACTTACCTGAAGCCTAGCCTCCTGGATCCCGTCATCCACCCCGACAGGCAGGACAGGGTCATCGGGGGGGCTTGCATTGCCACCTAAAGAAGAAAAGATTCATTTAAAATAAAGCCACATTCTCTACTTTATAAAACAGACCAAATTGTTGAATCTCAACCCATAAGCTGTCGTTGTTACAAACACTCTTTAAACTATCTGTATGCAGACTATCCAAGAAAATGTTACCCACAATTCTGCATAATTAAAACCATGCTCACATTTCCCGGTTTTGCCTCTGACAACACAATAAAAGTCAGACTATAGCAGTCAGAACAATCACACACAGTTGTGTCATGAGAGAAGAGATGATCTGCAGGAACTGTAGGATGTCACTGCCTCAAAGATAAGCTGTGTTAAACACTGAGATGGAGCCAAAGCATTACACAATAACACGCACACGCACACGCACAATAAAACGTTGGCACTTTTGATGAATTATACACAATGAATAAAAGGGCCTCTCCAGAAAATAATAAGAGCAAAATCTGTGTTTTCTCGGCACACTAATTGTTTCTATTCAGTTAACGTCACTCTCCTAATTTATGAGTTGCAAATCACACGCCGTGGAGGAGAAGGTGGCACTTTGGAAGCAGGACGACGAGCACAGTTACTGCATAAAACCACCCTCATCTCTTCCTTTCATAAGAAAATATGACATGAACGAGCGAAGCAGATTTCAATATTCAGACAATAATAACATGTTAGGTAAGTTTGCCTACAAGCTGTGAGTGCAGACTGAACAGCTTTGGTTGTAGGTCCAATAACTGTCACACACAGTTCACCTCATCTCTTTTATCCAGATTCAGAGCAAAATATTCATCTGTTTGTTCACTTTGTGGAATTTCGGGAAATTAGTTCACTAATGTGACAAATGTAACTTAATAGGACCCGACAACATCCTCAGCTATGCACACAGAGGAACAGGCCCCGGTTTGTTTACACCTGCGCGTGGTGACGTCCTGGCGTTTGCCCCTATACGTTCCATCATCTCCATGGCGCACAAGATAATAATATTTTTGGTACCATTCAAAAAAGGCAGAGTCGCCATCTCTATCGCAAAAATTTCAACGACGAGTTTGGAAAATGCAACACCCTCAAATAAAAATAACAGTGTTTTCTAATCACTACACCATTGTTAACACCTGTAATCATTGTTTTACAGTACACCGAGAAAAAGTTGAGTTTCACTAAAAAACAACTGTGTTTCCCAACAGGTCGACTAACATTACTGACTATCTTTACATTCAACAGTTAAATGCTCATTTTTAGCTGAAATTCTCCTCTAAAGGAAGTCATCCAGGCTGTTGTCAGCAGGGGCTTCACCGCGGGGAGTCCGGACGCCATGTTGTCAGCAGGTACGATTTGATGGAGTTGAAGTTAACCTCGTTAGGTTTTTCTTCAGCTCAGTGATCCAAGTGTTTGTTTTCTCTCTACTTATCAGCATAAGGTTTTGCAGTTCAACTCGAGTTAAGTCCAAGTGCAAAAGGGGAGTTTGAAAGGTCTGCAGCCTTTATATACCCTTAGTAGAGCCGTTCTGTTGTCATGACTTTAACTGACGCATGTGCGTGCGTGTGCGTGAGCGAATGAGATTTCATATACAGTGCATGAATGGTATATGGAGGCTTTTGGGCATTTGTGTGTGCACTGTAGGTTTTACATAGATAGGTGATGTGTATGAGCTACAGAAACACCTGATGTATCACTGTAATGATGAACACACACATCCAGGTCACCATCTTGTCCCAGAGGTCAAACCAAAAATGACCCATCCCAACTTACTTTTAATGACTACAAAGAGACTCAAAACAGCCAAAAAGACTTCAAGGAGACATGAAACAACTACAGAGACATGGGGGGCAAGTCTGCGTGTGTTGTAGGACAGAGGGGAGGTGGGGCCTTGTACATATGTATACCCAGGGGCCCATTGTCTCATAATCCGCCCATGGACACAGAAACACAAAATATGAATATACGGCATTCACATATAAACACACATACACATGTTTTAATGCACCTTGGGTTTTAACAGCTCTGGAGAGAAATCTCAATGGGACTTCCTGGTTGGTTAAATAAATAGACTATAGCTTAACAGCACATTAACATCTGCTTGTGAGGCATAAACGAGAGAGACTGGTCGGTCAAACAGCTGCATCATTAAACATGTTTTGAATAATGTCGTTTGAATGTCTGATAATTTACGGTCATTCAAACGGTCGTCCAGTTAGCGGCGGTAAGGCGCCATTTTACCTCCAGTGTCAAACAGTAGCAGTAGAAGAAGAGTCATGAACCAGCCGAGTCCTCTTCCGCCGCGCGCAACTTTAAGAAGTTATCCTCGAGCTCAACAGCCTCAGGTCCGCGAGCTCAATACGGCACGAGCCAGAATGTTCACAAGTAAGCGCCTCGCTGTTTTGTAGATGAAGGTGTCGGTAAAAACAAGTAAACATGTCAAGTCACGTAAACTGTGAACGAACGGAGAATCAGTAAGTTGTAAAGTTTTAGCCTAGCTTCAGTGCTGATGATGTCCTCACTGTTAGCCTTCAGTCTGATGGTGTTTACTGCGTTTAAGTCCGGCTAGCTTAGCCAAGATGCTAACATGAGATAAAGGGCTATTTAATGGGTTATGGACAAATTCGTGAGTCAGGCTCTCCATCATTACCTGTTCTTAAAGTCCTGTCCTCTGGACCCTGTGTGAAAACCTAACGTTACTGTCACACCACAGACTAACTGAGAAACAGCAGGCTTGAGGGGAAAGTAGTGCTTCAACATAAAGAGTAACTTTTGCTTGGTAGTCAGTACCAAGTTGTTCAGAGGTAATCTGGTCAGATTTCAGCCATCCATTGGATTGTATCTTGAAAATGGGTGTCAGGATTCTGAATTCAGTTTAGATAATCTAATCCAGTCTTGGTTTTGATCTGGATTAAACCTTCAGTTATGCATTCAAAACTTTCCTACAAGGATTTGGATACCTTGGACCCAGATAAATCAGGATTATCCTGAGAAGGCTGGATTCTACTTATTTACTACTTTTAAATATCTTGTACAATATTATCCCTCGATGTCATGTTCACTTGTCAGTGTAGTGCAATATTATTAATATCTGTGTTATATTTAAATTTCATATTAATTCATATCATATTTACATTTTAGTACTACTTATTGTTGTATATATTTTATATTTATATATTCTCATATATTTCATTTTGATCTGTTTTTGTCTTCTCGTATTTACATGTATATCACTGTCCACATACTGTTTGATTAGTTGCAGCTGTAACACAAGAATTTCCCAGTTTGGGATCAATAAAGAACCATCTATCTATCTATTTATCTATCTCTCTATCTATCTATTTTTTTATATTTTTTTATATCTATTTTTTTCCCCACCATTTCAGTTTATTTTTTAGTAACTCTTGTATTTACCACACTCCTATTGTAACTCTATTAGGCACTGTCTTTTGCTTCTGCTCCTTGAAGACACTTCTGCCTTGTCTGTTTTTAAATATTTAGTACTGTATTGTTAGAAAACTGAGCCCAGTGAGTGACCCTGACCCAGGACACCCACTGCTTGTCTGTTTGATACTAGTTGTGAATAGTTAAATTGTGGTCACTGTACTTGGTGTTACTGTAATTTGAAGCATTCTCTTGCACAAGAATTCCCTCCGGAAATAAATAAAGTTATATTGAACTGAATTGAATTCAGGGTGGATTTGAGGAACACGGGGTAATAAAACCTTTAAACTGATCAAATATATACACATTTATTTACATTTTGCATCTGATTTGTTGAACAGGTGCTGTGATAAAGGATAGAAAGTGGATATTAGGCTGCCCATCAAGCCTTTCAGTACAGTAATGTTAAAAGAAGGGGGGGGGGGGGGCTTTGTCTCCATAAAATAATCCCCCAAACAGCTGTCAATATCAAACAAAAATGATTAAACCTCAAAGAGCTGTGTTTTGGTCTTTCTGGCGGCACCTACGATAATAAGTGATAATTACAGTGTGTCTGTTGGCAGACTCCCTACAGTGAGTTATGTAATCCCATTTAGAGAATTTAGAGAAATGGTTCTCTAAATTTGGTAATCTTGGGAAAATATGTACCTGGATCAGGGTGATCCGATCCAATGTCGCTTTGAAAAACCAGCACAAAAGTAAGATGGATTTGCTGATCTTGGACCGCAAAACATCAGATTTTAAAATCTGGATCAAAATGATCCAAATTAAATTTTTTGAACAATCAGGCCCAAATGTTTAAAAGTAATCTTATTAGATTTCGTCTATCGGAATTGATCAAACCTTTAATGTTAGTTGTTCAAAAGAATGAGAGGATTCCAAAATTGGATTAGATTTCTTAATCCAGTCTTGGTTTTGATCTGGATCAAACCTTCAGCATATGTTCAAAACTTTTTAGTAGGATTGGCATACCTTTGATGTAAAAAAAAAAAAAAAAAAAAAAATCAAGATTATCCTGATTCTAGTAGAGGGATGGATTCAGGGTGGATTTGACAATGTAATAAAACCTTTAAATTGGTCAAATATATAGACGTATTTATATTGTGTACCTGATTAGTTTAACAGGTACTGCGATAAAGTAGATAAAATAGACATTAGGCTACTTATCAAGCTTTCCGTACAGTAAGGTAAAAAAAAAAAAAATGTTTCCCCATAAAATAATCCCCTAGAAAGCTGCCAATATATAACAAAATTTTTTAAATCTTGAAGATCTGTGTTTCAGTCTCTTTGGTGGCACCTACATAGATAAGTGATAATTGCAGTGAATTACTTGAATTGAGATGAAGCAGACACATGAACAAGATTATGTTATCAATACTGTGCTGTATATCCTTTTTGCTGTTTTGATTTTCTGTCACTAAATTTGTTTTGTTGTCTTTATAGGCCTGCGACAGACAGTGAGCATGAGGTAGAGGGCTTGGAGTGTTTCACTAATTCGTTGTCCATTAGAGTACAGTATTACAGGTAAGACCCACAAGAGAACTGTCTTAAAGTTTTCAGCCTGTGTGACTTCAGTTAAATTTGTGAAATAACATAAAGCTGCATTAGAAGTAGTGGAAATTAGTTTTAAAAGACTAAAGACTGTCACTTTCTTCAAGACTGGATTGTGCAGGGTCACTATTTGCAAGACTAGTTTGATTCACTTTGAGATTATCTCCCACCCTGCGCCATTTGGCTATGAGGGTAGCAAACGCAACAAAATCACAAGACTTAAAACTTAATATGGTATTAAACATGTTCAATTTTTATGGGAATGTCAAGACAAGAAAAATGCTGACTTCAGGCTGGTTGGACTGAGTTTCATGACCACCTTACACCAACTAAGATAAAACTCTCATGATCTTTTTCCAGCATTGTAAATGTGTCTGCCACAGTGAAATTGTTTGAAAAATAGTTGGTTTAAGGCTGGCATTAGTGACCACATACCAATGTACAACACATAATAGGTGCTTTATCACAGGTAGTCACTGTCGCTCTCTGTCACAGGTTATTTGAGTATTCTCTGAAGTGGAAAACACCCATGTCTCCCAGACGCTCCTCCAGACTATCAGAGGTCTCCAAGAAGAGCCCCCAGGGAAGTCCCAGCTCAGATGAAGAAGTTATCCAGCGCAGGTTGAAGGGTAAGAGACAGAGGGCGGGGCTGAAGAAGACCAAAGAAGGCAACAGCGTAGTTACAGATGAAGGGAGGGACATCATCGACATCATCAACAGTACACATGATGCAAAACGCGTCACTGAGGACGATGGAGGAAAGTTTGTATTGGTGTCTGAAGGAATGGATGAGTCAGATGATGATCGTCACTCTGTTGCCAGCAGCTTAGCCTCTGGTCCTTCTCTCCTTCGTAACGCCTCTCCAAAGAAACCAAGGCCCTCACAAGGCTTGTGCTCAACCTGTAAGACTCTCCAGCAGAGGGCAAAGAAGATGAAAGCACCAATTAAAAACAAACTCTTAGACACTGGTGAGTGCACTCATTCCTTGTGTTATGAACAGAAGATGAAACTGTAACATCTGTGTGGGGAAATTGGGCCATTGCCACAGAAAATACTTGTTACAACAAAAGATATATGTCTTCGGTTGCCTTCTGCATTGCAGTAATTGAAGCATTGCTAAAGCACAACACATAAATCATCCTGTGGCATAGCTCATATTCAGTGCACAGATGCTTGCTAACATGTTCAAACTCTCTTTGTGGTTTGTTCCTCAGATCCCAAGTCCCTGACATGTGACCAGTGGGTCCTGATCAAGACCTGGAAACCAAGGAGGCTGCCTAATGTAAGAGGGTAAGACTGCTGCTTGTGTGTGGTTACTGACTTCAATGGAAAGTTTGGGTCTTTTGAAGTGGGGATGTATGAGGTGTTAATCCATAGTCAGTGTGTTACCTACAGTAGATATAAGTCAGCACACTCCAGTTTGAAGAAGCAGATGGGAGTACTGACACAAAAGCTAAGCAGTGTCTTGCTGTTGACGGGGGCAGCAGCGAAACATATTTTAGCTCCCTTAATCTATATTGAGAATATTTTATCTGCTATACCTTGCTGTCAGACAGCCCTTTGTGATGGGGAACTTTCTATGCTCTCGCTGCTTTGATCACTTACGTCCTCATTGTGTGACATTGGTGAATCCAAACTAACCCTTTAAAACATCACTTTAAAGTCACACAGTAACACAAGTAGGCTATGATTCGGTGCTGGTTATTGTCGCTTAGCAACCTCAGATGCAACCTACCTCTGCGCTTTTTAAAGTTGGCACATAGGCGGCACAATAGTAGTACAACCTGACCTTGCATTTTCCAGGGGGTTAAAGATGAGGCATGTTTCCTGGCCCCTGCTGATAGAGGCAGCAGTAGACCAGCAGCTCTCGTGTTCTGCGAGGTAAAATTACTAGTCCTGTTTACACAGAGATCACGCTACAGGGCCGCTATAAAGTCACTTCTTTATGCTGTCTTTACTTTTTGACATAGAACCATCAGCATCATTCTGCTCCATAAATCTATGTGTCGGCAGAGCTTTATAAACAATAACCATGGCAAAACGTGGCAATAACAATCATTTACCATCCCTATTATATGGCTGCTGATCTCATCCTCTGCTTGGAGGGTAAGGAACTCTTGGACCTCATTGTTTTTCCCAATTTGTGGACATTTTCGGCCAATCTTCTTCTTGGAGTTAGCTGCTAACTGCTAGTAGCTACTTTTTAAATTTCCAGCAGTGGGTCACACGCATAACACATCATCACAATCCTGTCCTGCGAGCCGTGCCATTTATACTGATGCCGTTTCAGTGTTGTTACTACCTCCAGTGGCAGCTCAAAGGCAAGATAACTCTGTCCCCCCATTCCACGACTGTACCTTTTATACAGAACGGCGAGGTGGAATAACGACGTGAAATACCCACCTTGAAGAGGCACTATGAAAGAGGCTACTGTTGTCAATGGAATCTGGTGGCTTTTAAGAGAGCGTAGATAACTGCTTCAGTTCCCAGTTGGACATCACTATCAGACGGTAAGGTAAAGAATTGAAAATATTTAGAATATAGCGTGCACTTAAACTGATATTGAATTTTTCAGGAAGCTAAAATATGTTTTGCTGCTGCCCCCATCCACAGTAGTACATTGCTTAGATTTTGTGTCACTAATCCTACCTGCTTCTCCAAACTGGGGGCGTGCCATCTGACATTCACTGTCGGTGATACACTGACTGTGGATAGGTAACTCATAAAACCACACCTCAAAAGAATTCAAACTTTACCATTAAGGTGCAATACTAGCCATGGAAATTCACATTTGGCTGTCAGCTCATTAGAATGCACCTCTCTGTTTTGTCAGGAAGCTTTTGATCCATGTCCAGCTGGTTAAGAAAAGACTTAAGGTGAAGAATGGTACAAACCGACCTGCGCAATGTGTGGGCGAAGGAGAGTCATCGGCCTGCTGGAGGCCGCACCCTTTCCTTCAGAGGTAATGCATCTGTGTACACATAACTTACATTTCCTACAGTGGAAGAGCAGATCAATAACCTTACATAAAAACTGACTAAAACATGGTGTGTTTTCATGTCAGGAACCTAAAACGTGTCAGAGTGCCAGTGAAAAAGGCACAAAAGAAGACCAGGAGAAAGAGGACAAGAACCGGTTCTCAGAGCACTCGTGTCGCTAAGCAGCAGCGTTTCCACAGCAACAATCGCATCAGTGACAGCAGTGCGGATATGAGCGGTGCTCACCCAACCAGCAGCCACTACAGCAGTCCTGGTCATAGCAGCGACAGCAGTGAAGCAGACATAAATCTGTCTGTTGAGTTGATTCCTTCCTCAGTCACCCTGGAAACCTCTGAACCAAGAGAGACTCCACCTGAGCAGAAAGCACCAAAGAGGAGGGGAGGATTCAGAGACTTGCTTGTCCAGTTGCGTGGCAGCAGCACGATTGTCAGAGAAACACGTTAGTGAGGTGACTTTTTTTAAGCTACAGCTACAGTATTCAGTTAAGAATTTAGTATTTAAGCCATAGTTTTTTTGGCAGTTCCACATACTTGCATGTTATTTATTTTTTTCTGAAATTTCAAAATAGCAGTTATTTAGAGTTACATTCAATGGGACAACTGTAAATATATATATATTTTAATTCTGTTGATGTAAGCACAAATATCAACACAAAAGACAATAAAATATAAGTTAATATGCTGATATGAGAAATATTTACAGATCTTTGTTTCCTCAAAATCAACTTTAAACCGAACGAAACAGAAGATTCTTTTGAAGACTGATGTTTCCCAGCAGCTCTTGAATGCACCATCTCTACACCATCTCTTCCTTGCAGTCCAATAATCAAACTTCAATTGAACTTATTCAGACATGACGGATTTTCTGGGTTTCTGCCCTGCAAGTTCATTTTTAGACCAAAAAATAAATAAATAAATAAATAAATTAAAGAAAAAAGAAAATATAAAACATGAAATTTTTACGTTGGAAATGTTTCTAATAAATAAGCTAAAATCACAGATAAAGAATGTGAACTAGGATAACATGAATAAAGTGGATTTAAAGGAACAGTCCGTGGATTTGGAGATGATGATGACGGTGAGGGAGGTCAAGACTAAACCAGATTGAGTTTGATTTCTAAGGAAGACGGTGTGTCGATGATTTCTCCAAACACCTCCTGATCATAGACAACTTTAACGATGATGAACGGGTAGGACACGTTGCTGCCTCCTCCCTGTTGTCCAGATCTTCTTTAGTTATTGTAGATTTGTCTCCACAGGGATGGGAAATCAGACGCCTTCATTTACCCATCTCGTTTAAAGTCCTCTGTCCTGATTTTGGCGTTTTTTTCCTGGTTGCAAGTTATGGAACTGAGCTGTATTCTATAAACGTGGTTAACAGTTTAGTTTGGGTATTGGGTAGTGTTTGACCCTTTCTCTATAAGACCACATGGTGGCGCCACTTAACTGAATCCTCCAGTATTTTAGCCAGGAGCTGTTAAGTGTGCTTTTTTTTTTTAAACCTTTTGACTCATCACAGCAGGAAAAGCACTGGTATGATTAATAACTAACAATCATTTAGTGTCCCAGTGAAGCAGCATGCACAGCAGCCCGGGTCATGCATGTGGTTTATCTATATCGTACACAGCCTTTAATTAATGGAATTATTTATGCCTGTTTTTCCTGTAATTACCTTTTAAAAAAGCTTACTGATCAGCAGTACAACTCAGATTAATACTGTCAGTGTGTGGAGGACAAAAAATGACTTGAAGTGAATGACTGAAGTAACGATAAATAGATCAAAACAGGACTAAAAACATGAACAAATACAAAAATAATTGAAGTAAGAATAAATAAATGCTTAAATAAATAACATAATTAGATAAAAGGATATATGAATAAAAGTTGAACTTGGAAATAAATACAGAAATAAATGTGCAAATAAAACAGTGAATAAATGTTAAAATAAATATAGAAATCAATGTATAGGTGAATACAATTTGTCATAAATATGGAAATAGATAAATACATGATTAAAAGAATAAATAAAAATGTTGACATAAAAATGTAAATAAATAATAAAAGAATAAATGCTAAAATAAATACAGAAATAAATCAAAATTTAAATCAATGAAAAATTGGAATATGGAAATAGATATACATTCAAATGTAAAGCTGATAAACAGGACACAAATATTTTAAATATGTTGAACTACATTTATTTATTTATAGTGTATTTTAGTGAGGTAGGAGGTGCTAACCTTTGCATTTGTTTTTATTCATCTATTATGTACCTTCATATTTATTTCAGCATTTATTCATTCTTGTATTTCTTTATTCCTGTAGTGATTTAGTTATTCATGTATTCATTTACAGTATACCTTATATAGTGTTGATACTTCACTTCATTTTCCCTGTCATTTTTCATCCTCCACATTAGAGCAGGCACACGTTCCTAAAAGCAGCTTTGCCTGTTAGATATTTGTGTAATTTTAATGAGGATAATCCAGGAACAGGTCTTTTTACACAGCAATGTTATTTTTGCGACGTTTGTGCTGATACCAGTGAATGTGGAGGAAGGATGGGGAAACGGGAGAGATAAGGGACTGAGAGTTTAGTCTTGGTGCTGTTTACTGATGGGATTAATGTATTGGGAGAGGATGGGATTTAAGGTCAGAACTGCCAGTGCCAAACCAGGAAATGTGTCTGCTGACCGACACTTGGATCTCTCTCTTTTACAAAAAAGGTCTAAGGTCTAGGCTGTAGGGATCCTTTCCATAAAGTTGTCAGACACTTATAATACCAATCTGAGTCTGTCAGTGGTGAAAACAAACACTTTTAGTGGATGTAAAGTGACGGTGCTCGATTGCTCGCAGGGATATTACATTTCAGCTGATTTTGTTAGTTACACTAAAAATGGTCATGAAATAGAAACTATAAGCAATTTCACTTCACAAATCTGTGTTTCTTCTACACTATTTGGCATGTCGCAGAAGAGCAACTCACCGAGCACCTGCTAATGTGTGCTCACCAGACGTTCAGGAGGTTTTTACAGGGAGCTGAATTGTCTGGAGAGGTCTCTTCTTCTTAGCATAAATGGACCTGGTGATTTAAGTCGGTAGGAACACTGAATAAAGCAGTTTCATGTACAATTTATTGTTTCTCTGATGCTGTTTGGCATGTCGGAGACAGCCAGCTAGCATCGGCTAATGTGTGCTCACACTTTTTCTCTGATAACTACTGTAAAGATCCAGATATTCAGAGGGGTTTTATTAGGAGCTGCATCATCTGCAGAGGCCTCTTCCTCTCCAAAACAAATGATCCAGACAATTTACGCCGGTAAAAACACTGAATAAAGCAGTTTCATGTACAAGTTAGTGTTTCTCTGATGCTGTTTTGGCATGTCGGAGACCACCAGCTAACCTAACCTAACTAACCTAGCTAACCGGACTAACCTAAACATGAGGGGGGACAGGGCTTTCTCCATTGCTGCTCCCACCTTCTGGAACTCACTCCCTAAATACATAACAGACTTTCCCTCAGTCTCCAACCTCTCAAAGATTGTGATCTTCTCCTCCCTTTCTGTATTGTTTCCCTTCTTATAGATTATTTCAGTTTTGGTTTTGTTTTGTTTTGTTTTGTTGTTCTTGTTTTCTGTAAAGCACCTTTGACTATCCAGAAAAGCACAATATAAATCCAATGTATTATTATTATTATTTTTAACGTTCACAAGGTTTTTGTCAGGAGCAGAATTAACTGCAGAGGTCTCTTCCTCTGCAAAACAAACAGGCCGAGTGATTTAATCCGGTAAAAACACTGAATAAAGCAGTTTTACATTTAAAAAAGAAAAGGTCTGTGTTGGTGGGTGATGCCAAAGCGTCCTATCTAGAGCCAGCGTTTGGTCTCTCCATTCTGGGCTATTGTAGAAACATGACTGTGCAACATGCCGATATCTGTAAATGAGGTCCTGCTCCCTATTTAGATATAAACGACTCATTATTAGGTGAAGAAAACATGTTGATCTTTATTTTCAGGTGATTATACACTAAAGAAAACATACTCATTGTATTATATTCTATTTCTGACAATATATGCCCCTAAATCCTACACTGGAGCTTTAAATCAGCAGTGATTTGTTAAAGTAGGGTGAATCAGATAGGTGGACTGAAGAAAACAAGATTTTGTCAAGCTGAATTCCTTTTTGTAGTGAGTTTTATCAGCATTTTAAATCATTAATTAATCAGTTAAATCAACAAAACACTAACAGTTCGGGTCTCCATAATGGAAGACTCCAAGGGATGTGCTCCTGCTCACATGGGTGTTGAAACATTATCGTTATGTTGCTCTTAAAAAGGTGGCACACCCTAATATCACACACACACGGTGTTGCTGGAACACAGCTGATAATCATATCACATTCACTAACTGAGACACACGTTCCTTCTCTCCTCCCTGCATCTCCTTTCATGTTAGTCGATGCATACATGCTTCTATGCATCACACAAGACAATGACGCAAACACAACAAGTCTGTTCACTCTCTGCTGAGGGCTGAAACACATATTGCTTGTCCTGATTTAACAGAGCGTGGAGTTTGGAGACTGTCTCTCTCACACACACACACAAACATTACACATTGTCTGATTCGCATCGGCGGTCTTTCCTATTGCCAATAGTTCCTGATTATCACAACCCAGAGGTCTCAGGGCCAAAACAATTCAAGCAGGGCACACACACAACACAGTATCCTGTGATAGAGGCACTATCAGCACCTGACACCTCGAAAACAGGAAAAACGTTTCAGCAGGAACACAGATGTGTTGGTGCGTTGAGGGGAGGAGCGTGACACGGCTATATATCCCCTTTGGACAGAAATCTTAACTTCACTCTGCTGAGAGAGGAGAGGGACCGTCATGTCGTACTATGAGGTAAGGATGTTGGTCATGTTTGGAGCTTTTATGTAAATTAACAAATCTGGATCTGCTTTTGCTTCCTGCTCTTACTCATCATCATCATCATCATCATCTCCTCTGCAGCATATCGTCTTCGACTATGACCTCAATGACACCGGCTCAGGTTCTGGTTCTGGTGACATGGGGGTGGATCTGCAGGAGCTCTGTGACATGGAGCATGTGATTACTGATGAGCTCCAGCAGGTCTTCTTGCCTGTGGTCTATGCCCTCATCTTCATCCTGGGCATCACTGGAAACGGCCTGGTCGTCATAGTGCTGGGCTGCCAGCGCAGGTGAGAGGTGGAGGGTTGGTGGTTGATCTGATGAATCTCTTTGTGTCTGTGAACCACTAGGCTTAATGATTTCCTCCGCTGTGTTTGTCCGCAGGTCAAAGTGCAGCCTCACAGACCGGTATCGGCTACATCTCTCTGCTGCTGATCTCCTCTTTGTTCTGGCGCTGCCGTTCTGGGCCGTGGATGCAGCTCTGGCTGACTGGCGCTTCGGAGAGGTCACCTGCGTTGGTGTGAACGTTATCTACACAGTCAACCTGTACGGCAGCGTGCTCATCCTGGCATTCATCAGCCTGGACCGCTACCTGGCTGTAGTCCGAGCCACGGACACCAACACCGGCGAGCTGAGGCAGCTGCTGGCACACAAACTGGTTTATGTTGGTGAGTGTTGAACGATTTTTACTTTTTGCAACTCTTCTGTCTGACCTCTGACTCCCACAGTCTCTTACCTCTCTGTGCCTTCTCTCCCTGCAGGTGCCTGGTTGCCCGCCGGCCTCCTGGCAGTACCTGACTTGATCTACGCCCGCACTCAGGAAGGAGGCGAGGGGGCCACTCTGTGCCAGCGATTCTACCCAGCAGACAACGGTCCCATCTGGGTTGCAGTCTTCCACCTCCAGCTGGTCCTGGTGGGTCTGGTGATCCCAGGTCTGGTCCTCCTTGTGTGTTACTGCGTCATCGTCACCAGGCTGACCCGTGGCCCGCTCGGGGGTCAGAGGCAGAAGCGGCGAGCTGTCAGGACCACCATCGCGTTGGTCCTCTGCTTCTTCGTGTGCTGGCTGCCCTACGGAGCGGGCATCTCTGTGGACGCTCTGCTGCGCCTGGAGGTCCTGCCGCGCAGCTGCAGACTGGAGGCCGTCCTGGGCGTGTGGCTGGCGGTGGCTGAGCCCATGGCGTTCGCACACTGCTGCCTGAACCCACTGCTGTACGCCTTCCTGGGGGCTGGGTTCAAGAGTTCAGCACGCAGAGCCCTCACTCTGAGCCGAGCCTCCAGTTTGAAGATTTTACCACGAAGACGCCCAGGGGCCTCCACGACCACAGAGTCCGAGTCCTCCAGTTTACATTCCAGCTAGTGTTTGCTTGTGCTGTATATATGTGTAAATACTGTGTATATGTGTGTGTGTGTTTAGTGTGTGAGAGGAGCAGTCTGCTGGCCCACGACTTGTCTTCCTCCTTCACTGTGAGGTTTCTCCTGTAAATACTGTCATCAGGTTTGTTTCACTGCTGCTGTGCTTGTCGTTTACTGTTGTAGATGTTTGTAATAAAATATGCAAAATACCCATATGCGTGGAAAATGTCTTCTCTTGTGAAAAAAGTATCTTGCTTCCTGAGTGAAACTGTGAATTCTTGTGAAATTTAACCACTCAACCACAGCTAATGCCACTCTCACACAGATAACATCTCAGTGGGTGAGATTGATATCATTAAGACCCAAATTAAATAATTCAGAGTCTACTGAGCGAGCTAATGAGACGGTTGATGAAAGCAGCTCAGTTTTATCACAGCAAACACATGGGTAAGCGACAGGAAAGGTGGAAACAAGTGTGAATCAAATCTTTTTGGTGTCCAACGCTGCAAATCATGGTTGTTTTTTGGAAACGCTACAGTTTTAATTTGTGTGTTTTGGGGGCAGAGTTGGCGGTTAACAGACACAGATTCTTTGAAAAAAAAAGTTGCCATTAGTTGGCATTGTGGCGCGTGCTCTTATCTTTATTATGATCAGCTTGTCTCCCTTGAGACTGAGTCATGATCACTCAGCCGCCTGCCATCTGAATCCACTGATCCGGAGCACGAACGCAGTAAAGTTCCTTTGAAAAATGAAACTGCTTTTTGAAAATGTTGCGATAGCCAGGTGTATCTGAGTCACACACCTCTGTGTGTGTGTTTGTGTGCTGTTTTGGGGGTGCAGATTTATGCTGATGATATAAACAGTTTGCGCCTTCTACGTGAGAGAGAAGGGAGCATCAAACGGTCAGGAGGTTCATTTTTTCCAATACTTCAACGCTCACACAGACACACAAAGTGCTTCCCACATACTTACTTCCACTTGGAAGTGAGAGAAACAGAAGCTGGAAGTTTACTGTGTCCTGTTTCCTGGAGCAGAGAGGAGGATTAAGAGGAGAGTTGTGAGAGAGACGAAGGGGAAGAATACAGTAAATCAGCTCCACAGTGAAGGGTCGACTCTGTGGCATCACTGTAACTGTGTCGTATCTATGTGGCTTTATATATACAGAAATGTGTTGAATCATTTCAGTTTTATTATGTATTCTTCTCCATCTCTCTTTCTCTTTATCTGTCTCACTCACTCTCCGTCACACACACGCACACAAACACAATTCTCTTCTATTCATAGTGTTTTCAAAACAGGAAAGACTTCCTGCGGCTCATTTTAGGAAAAACAAGCAGCTAAAACAATCAAACAGCCAAGCAGCTCTGCACTCGACAACACAGACAGAGAGCTGCTGCAGAATAAATCAGTGCAGAGACACTGAAGGACATCATGAATGACCAGGTACAATGTAGACATGTAAACATACATATGAAAAGAGGTAAAACTCAGGATGTTTGTAGCGCTTATGAATTATACAAGTAGGAAAATGTCATGACCCGGGTTATATATTTTACATTATTTGAGTCTCAGTTATGTGGGGTTTAGCAAATCATAAACCCTAGGTCTTGTCCTTGGCTCTATGAATGGAGTGCAATATTTTTATTTCATAGCACCATTAGGTCAAAATTTAATTGTGTACAAAACTTCGGCTTCTGATTTGATTTCATGTAATAATTTTTATCATTTAAAATAATAATACAATAGAATATATTGTAAAAACAACAACAACAAAAAAGCCAACAAAACAAACAATAAATTATGAACAGACGTACAACAAGAATCATAAATTAACATTTCATGTCTGAAAAGGAGTAAGAAGAAGCACCCAACTCAATCCCAAACCATACTGATCCATCACTCATCAAACTATTACATAGATACACTCTCCTCACCATTGATCAATCACACATTTACACTACTGCACTTCTTAATACCTGATAACCAATATTACCCCATGTATAAAACAAATACGATAATACAAATTGTGAATACCGACAACAGTCTCACCCTGAGTGTGCTTTATATCCTCCTGAGACCCGAACTTTGTTTGGTTTGCATTTTCAATTTCTCCTAGCTATTTGAGATCAGTAGAACCTGATAAGTTTAAAAAACTAAACATTGTTAGCGATAATAAATAAATAAATAAAGTCCTAATATCCTAAAACGACAACAATACAGAATTAAAGTCCTCAGAGGAGATGATAATAAAGTCCCAATGTTCTTCAACGAGCTGATGAGAAATTCCCAATGTCTGCGAACGAGTACTTCCTAATTAACAGCGTCTTAGCTTGTCACCGTTGCTAAAAATGGTAAAATGTGTACGGTATATCAAACTAGAAACATTATTAATCATAACTAAATACGTTTCAATCATTAAACATGATCAGGTTTACACTTGTGAGTTGGAATCGGCTGCCGACTGACTTTGCAGAGATGGCCGCCATCTAGTTTTCACATGGATTAGTGTATTGTGCTCTTACTACCACTAGATGGCACAAAAAGTGTCCACAAACGAGGACGACAGGTCTAAGTTAAGAAGAATGAAGTATAAAGTCAAATAAACCCAAAATGTGATGTCCTCATATGAGGACACAGGGTCTCAGGAGGATATTGGCTCTAATCATTTCTATACCTTGTGAAAATACTGTCTTTGTTCCTCTTTTTAAACTGTCTGGTATCTTTACTCTGGTTGAGTTCTTCTGCTGGTGCATTCCAGAAAATCAACCCACAAACTGATGCACTCATACTTTTCAGAGTGGTGTGAAAACAACGTTGAAATTTAATCTACCTCATAAGTTATACCCCCTCCACCTCTCTATCCAAGAACATTGTTTTTGTATTTTGCCAGGTAGTAAGTCATTTCTTGCATGACTTGAGCCATTTTAAAATCCTCCAGATCTATAAATTTCAGTTCGTGTGACTTCAAAAACAGGTTATTAATATGTTCCTGATATTCAACATTGTGTAAAATTCTTATGGCTCTTTTTTGCAGTATGGATAATGGCTGTATGGTGGTTTTGTAGGTGTTTCCCCAAACCTCAGCTCAATGATTTCATCAGACAACAGTGCAGAGTATACAATGCTTTGTAATCCAGTGTGTGTCTGGCTTTGCCGAAAACTGGATCACTCCTTGTCAACTTTGTTCTTACGTATACTATATGTGGTTTCCTGCAGGTTCTGTGGTCTATCATCACACCAAGAAATTTGTTTTTGACCAAATTGCATAATATTCTACTCTGCGTCAACTGTACGTTGTGTGTAGTGCTAACTGGCAAATGTTAGCATGCTAATATGTTAAACCAGTGTTTCCCAACTGGTGGGTTGCAGTCCAAAAGTTGGTCGTGGGTCCATTCTGAATGGACTGCACGTGACTTATGAATGCATCAACCTTGTAAAACGCACACTTTATTTTTAAGCACGGTGAATTTCTGACACAGAACTTTTATTTTGAAGTGCTGTTTCCTGAGCCTAGTTTCACTCCGAAGTTGTTGAAATCCAGTGCTTCGGCAGTGACTTGCGGCGTCAGAAACCAATGAGAAAGGCGTCTTTTAACTAGCCTGAGTGTCAGACTGAAGCTCCCAGAACCTTCAGTCTGACATGGCTTCCATTGAAGGCGATTTACAAGGGGGAGGGAATTTGATTTTTCCCTAACCAATCAGTAGAGATCAACGACTCACCCAGAATCTGACGTCATTAGT
Source organism: Epinephelus fuscoguttatus (assembly GCF_011397635.1). Lineage (NCBI taxonomy): Eukaryota > Metazoa > Chordata > Actinopteri > Perciformes > Serranidae > Epinephelus > Epinephelus fuscoguttatus. The sequence goes on from NC_064766.1 coordinate 22,207,236, forward strand.
ATCCATGCCTCGGGGGTGCCGAAAACAAGCGAGTATTGCCCGTTTAAAATGTCTCCGTCGTCGTGCACGCCCAGCTGCATCGCTGTTAAATCCAGTTTAGCAGCTTCCTTAATTTGGTCCTCCATTAACGCGAGTAGTGGCGAAATACCTCGATAGCATCGTTAATGTGGTCTGTAGGATCTGTAGCGGTCGCCATTGTTGCTAACCTCACCAGTTACCCACCAGCGTACAGCTTGACATCAGCGTGGCGCTGATTGGCTAATCGCTAGACCCCTGGTGTTCATTGGTCCGTCCATTGTTTGGACGAGATAAATCGCAAATTCATTGCAGTATGCCAGACCAGAGATGCAAGCTTACTCAGTTGAGTGGGCGGGGTCTATGGTCTGAAACCAGGCTATCTTTTAACATCTGTATGATAGAATAGAAGAATAGAATAATACTTTATTGTCTACCTTATGCATACAGAAGGCAGAAATTTGTCTTTGACTTGCAAGACAACATAAAACCATAAAACAACACAACAACAACAACAACCCATTAAAAAAATTTACATAAATCACAACAGAAGCAACATTACAAGACCAAATCCAGTAAATATAAAGTGCAGTGTGCTGAGGTAGTTGTTTAAAATAGTGATTATTGATTGAGATGGTTGAGATGGTTTATAGCAATGGGGACAAATGATTTTTTGTAGATGTTTTTCATTGCACAGGGGACTCTGTACCTTTGCCCTGGGGGTAGTAACTGAAAACAGTAATGTAGAGGATGACTGCAATCATCTACAGTTTTGTTACTCACCCGTTGTACTGCTCTGTCATAATGATGGGACAGTTGACCTTGTTTTCGGCCTGTGATTTTGCTGCCCAGTTTGACTATTTTAGAAAGCTTTGCCTTGTTTTTAACAGTTAGGTTTCCGAACCAGGACACAATGTTAAAACAGAGGATACTTTCAATTAAAGATTGATATACTCTGTTTAAAGTGCACTGGCTGACCTCAAAGCTTCTTAATTTGCACAGCATAAAGAGTCTTTGCTGTGTTTTTTTTTTATAGACACAGCCTACATGTTCTGTGAATGTAAAAGATTGATCCAACACAGTCCCCAGGTATTTGAAGGAGCTCACTTGCTCCACCTCCTGGCCACTAATTGTGACGGGTTTAAAAAGGGGGTTTGACAGGTTGTTATTCCTGTTGCCATGCAGACACATTTCTTTAGTTTTATTACATTCAACAGAAGATAGCTGTCATCAAACCACTTTGTCAGTTCAGCTACGTAGTTGACATATGCATTTAATGATTGTACATCTGTAAGTCGCACCACCAGGGCCATATCATCTGCATATTTAACTAATGTAATATTGTGTATGTTGCACTTGATCACATTTGTATAAGCAGAAAATAAAATCGGTGATAAAATGCAACCTTAAGGAACTCAAGTATTTAGCACCAGACTGTCAGACATGAAATCCTTTACCTTGACTTTTTGAGGTCAGTTATATAAAAATTCTTTTATCCAGAGGATAACGGCAAATTTTACTTGCAGATTAAAAAGACGTGATATCAAAATGTCTGTATTTACAGTATTAAATGTGGAGGAAAAGTCCATGAAAAGAATCCGTGCACAAGTTTTTGGTTTATCCAGATGTTCAGTCACTGCTTGTATTAGAATCAAGCTGGCATCCTCCACCCCACGCCTGGCTCTATAAGCAAACTGCAGTGGGTCTAGTTGTTCACAGAGTTCAGTTTTTAGATGGTTACATATGTCCTCGTCCCGGCGCGTTTCCTCCTGATGGTGCTGAGGGCTGTTAAATTATACGGGCAACCAGCCAATCCAAGTGAGGCAGGTGAGACCGTAAGATTCTAAAGCCAAAACCTGTTGTTTTTTTCCTAAACCCAATCATGTGAGTTTGTTGTTGAAGGAAAAATTACGTCAACCGAGAGAAGACAACGCATGTAACTTGCAGAACTTGACACGACGTCCCAGAACGTCAACAACCAACGTACCCAGGGTACCTTGCTCGTCGTATGAGGACGTGGAAAGCCCATGATTAAAACGTCAATATATGACGAGGTCCGAGTGAGAATTTGTTGGTTTCCTGCTGTAGAATGAGTGAGATGACGGACAGCTACTTGACAGAGACGGCAAACTAGCTTGATGACATGGCGAAACACAAGTATGATGCTGAGTACATTAAACTGTGTGGACCTTGGACTAATGACTAAGGAGAAATCTGGACCCTGTGGCTGGACCAGTTGGGAACTACTGGTTTAAACAATACTGTGAATTCTATGACTATTGTCTGACACACTTCAGCAGACACTGTATCCTCACTAGTCTGACTCACCGGATGTAAACTGTGGCCATAAACCTGCCATTGGGCACAGATGTTAGCCGGCATTGTCCCCTCCTTCTGCTATCTGCCTGTTACTGTTTCCCAACCTCCAAGTGAACAGCTTACATGGCAGCTTTGGTCTTCTAGTGAGTTGTTGTGAAGATTTAACTAATAAAACAACTTGTGAACGCACATTGGAAAAGCCTAGACTTCCTCTCGCAGGACTCTCATGCCTGATGTTGATCAGTTTTCTGATACAGCCAGTCAAAGTTGATTTGCCACATCTTTAACTCTAGCATCACCATGCCCCAGTGACAGGGACTTTACTAATGTACAGATCCGTTCTGTGATATCGTCATAACAGTGTTCTGCTCGAGACTGTCATGACCTGGCTCTGAAGCCATGACAAAAAGGCAGTCTGAAGGCAAAATAATACATGATTTAGTTACACAGAAATAACAATTTTACATGCAGGAAACACAAAAGCAAACTAAAGGTAACGATGAGATGTATTATCAGTAAAATCATTGGTGAAGGCACTCATGTGTATCTGCATGAGTGCTGCATGTTGTGTGGGGTGTTGGAAGTGTGAAAGTAACAAACAATGCTTTGAAGGAAGAGAGCACCTCAGACAGAGTGATGAGGTATTTATAACCTGAGAGCACCAGGCCCAGGTGCTCCCAACAAGGACAATCACTCCGCCCAACAGTTAGCCTACCTGAGGTCTGTACTATGAAGCAGCATTTGAAGTTAACGAGGTAACTTCGGGGTTAACCCTGGGTTTTCAGTACTATGAAATCAGAGTTAACTGAACTAGTTGATAACCAGCTTTGTAGTACCGGTTATCCAGATGGCTGATGTTAGGGTTAGTCAAATCAGATAATGAAAAGATATCCTGGGTAAGTTGAACTGGCTTCGTGGTACAGGCCTCTGGTGCATTAAAGCAACAGAACACAGACCAACAGGGGACTGTCACAAGACATATACAGCCAGCAAATCGAGTCTAGTGAGCTCTTCCAGAGCCAAAGTTTAGTCAGGCTTCACCTCTCGAGTTCCGATTATCAAATTATGTTTGTCGTTTTTATCAGTAAAAGTTAAATCACACAGTGACAAATTACTGTTAATTTTTTTTGGTCGTGTTTCAATGACAGCGCTCGCCTTACCATGTGCAAATGTTCCACCACACCAAGTTCACCCTCGACACTATTTTGCAAGAGCACCGGCACTGCGTCCTGGGCTTAGCGCCACCCAAGATGACTGTGATTGGTTCGAAGAAACATAAATAAACCAGAGCGTTTTCCCCCCATCGCAGAAAGATAGTCAGTGATTCCAGATATTTCTCTGGTGCTGACGGAGTGCTGTGGAGATTGGTCTGGCTACATGAGACTATATCCTTACTGATGATGCTGAACCAGCTGTGTTAGAATAGAAAGAGTATAGAATAGAAAGCTTTATTGTCATAATGAGATTACAGGTGCCACTCCATTAGTGCTTTTAAAAACAGATACAGCAAGATATATAAACCACAAATGATAAGATAAATGAAAAATAATAAAAGACAGTGGTTAAAAAAGTTCTACCAATTTTACTTCTTGTTTGTTTTCTTGGGCTTCTTCTTAGTTTGGTTGTCAGCTAGTGAAACACACGCAGCTTAGCTTCAATCACTAACTCTACATGTCAGAAATACTCCATTGTTTGGCTCCCTGGTTGCCTTAAAATAGCTCCCCTGCTGCATTGTGCTAAAGATGGAGGTCTGTGTGTTAAGAGGACTACCTGCTCTGTTCTCCCAGTGTGATTGTGAGCACCCATGAACTTGAATGCCAGCACTTAAACCTCAGTGACTGTTTCAGTGTGCGGGAGTCCACCATCCAAACAATGAACATGTGTCACCATGTGTGTAGGAATACAGCAGGAAACGACTCTTTTTAAACCGTCGCTTCCCTCTTATTTTTCATATCCTGCTGCTCTTATGACTGTTTGTTCTCATCGTCTTGTTTTCTGCCACATATCTGATACCTTCAAGGTTTTAATCTCTGAGCACATGCTGGTTCGGTGCCTGCTGCATGATCACACCACAATAGATAAGACACAGATTGTGTTTGATCTGTTCCCACCAGCCGGATGTTTGTGATATTAGTATACTTTCCACTTGTAGTAGCAATAATGAAACCACTAATGAAACGTGACCGTACTTAAATGTATTTCTTTTTAAGGTAGTCTACTGAATAAACTGTTTCTACATCTACTTTATAACATTACTGATGCAAACGCTATACAAAAAGACCTTCTCACAAACTGTGATGGCACTGGTGCTCTTCTGACACTATGTGTGTGTGAGGGTTGGGATTTTGTGTGTGTGTGCCCACAGATGGTCAGGTTCCCTCATATTGAGACAAGCTGAGTTTCCTGCTTCTGAACAATCGTGGGAAAAACAGAGGTCAAGACAAAAGGAGAAAAAGAGATGGAGAGAAACACTGGGCTGCGTCCAAATGGCCTGCAATAACTTCCTGCTTTGTTCCTGGTGGATTAATACAATGTGACAGGTGAAACCAATAGCCTGCCGGGAGTGTTTGTATTGACCTCTGCAGGTGGAGACGTGAGAATGATGTGGGAGCAGAAATAGACATTAATGGAATAATAGAGGAGAAATCAGTGTTGGTCGCAGATGGCGCTGGGACTGAAGCCTGCAGCGGCTGACTGCACACTGTTTGCGTGAGTCTGGATTATATAAATTTAAGATATCCTCCTGACATTGCTCTTCAGCAAGGCAAGAGTTGAGCTCAGGGTTGGCTGCACTATGGCTGCCCACAGCTCCTGAACAGTTTCTTTTACCAGTTGGATAACACTTGTCCTCTGAGCCCAGTGGCTGTCGGTCTGACCACAATAAGTCTTTGATGGCAATGACCACCGTTTGGGGGTTCCAGTGTAGCCAAGGGATATCTGGACCAAGACTTCCTCTTCCCTGTGCCGCTATCTGATGATAAATGCAGAGAAATAAGTCAAAAAGCTAGTAAAGGTTAAAATGTCATCAGACGACTGCCTATGGGTTCTCAGATTGCATTTCGGCCAATGTGTCCCATCTATTTTGCTGTCCACATGGGGCACGTCCAGTCTGAAGACAACACGCATCCTTTTGCTGCAGTGTCCAGGTCAAACAATGTCCCCAACAGGATTTTGGGTAATATTATTACATTCACAATGTCACCTGATGCCAGTTTTGGGCAAGTTACTCTCAAAATGTATTAGTGCTAGTTACCTTCATTTGAAAGTAATTAGTTACTGATTACACTACTTTTGTGTTACTTTCACCAAATTAACCCCAGAAGAACTCATTAAAATGGATGAGAGTCATGTTGTTTCACAGCAGGTAATCAAAGCAATGAGTAACTTATTACTTTACACAGAGAGTAATATTGTAAAGTAACTTTCGAAAGAAGATAACTAGTGATATGTAATGCATTACATTTTGAGAGTAACCAGCCTTGGTCAGACACTAGTCAGAGGTGTTGCCCAATCAGCAGTGACGTGTATATAAACCAAACTCTGGTGTATGTTCAATTTTTACATGTTAGTCCATGGGCCAGACCAGATATAGCTACCACTCAAGGTGGCAAAACTTACATATCATTTTTGAAAAGATCTATGTCTGTAGATGATATTATGGTATGATAGCCGTTCCTGAGTGGTAGCTGTATCATCGTTAACAGCTTAATGTTTCACAATATTGTCTTTGGTATCATTTTAAAGGGGACTATGTCATCTTTCATTCAAGCTAAGATGTGAATCTTTCTGACCAATATAGAGCTCTTTAGACTGCAAAAACACACATTACATTTTTATACAATTTTCGCCTAAACAACATACAATTTTTTAGCCCTGTGTCATGTAGGAGCAACAGGGACACAAAATACAAAAACTCGGATACTCACAGGACCACAAGGATTCAGATAATGTATAATATACTCATACTATATCATTGTTACAGGGCATTGTGACCCTTAAATTAGATTGGCATTATTAACTGGGTCAGATAAGGTCAGAAACTGGTCTTTATCTTGACTTCATCTTCATTTGATTACTTCACGTTTTGTATCAAATGGTGATTTCTGTGCAGCAATAGAAAACTGTAAGCAAGTGTAAACTGTTTCCCAATAGCCACTAGATGGCACTGTGCCTGACTGTTACTGAAATGCTGCATAAGTAGAACGAGAGAGGAAGTACCGAGACATCTTTTTCACCTGTGTTCTTGATGCTGTCTTTAAACAAGGTTTAAATGATAATCTCAAATAAAATATCCAAATATTTTATGTGATTGTGGAGAGCATAGGGTGTGATCTTTGTCACCAATGGCCAATTGTTTGTGTTGCATGTTTACAGATAACATTCCACATTGCTGAGGCTGAAGACTGAGGCTAACGTTAACTCATTGTGGAAGCATCTTTGTAAGTTTGATTAATGTAGGCCTACATCATTTATGTTTTAAAGATTTGACTTAGCTATTTTTGTATGAACAGAAGAGTAGCCTTTACATTTACATATGTCTCATTAGTAAGCTTGGTCATATCTGTCAACATCTGGGAACTCTTAATTTATATTTAACACTACTTTTGGACAACAAATCTGTGACTTAGTATTGTTTGTTAGTATATACATTTTACAAGGCTACATCTGATCTTGTGTATTGCAGTTGAAACTGCCTGACTATGGCCACCGATGAACAAGCAAGTAGCAACCCACCACCAAAGCAACCACAGGGGGAGTAGTTCAGGCAAAATAGCCTTTTACGACAGACTAATTGTAAGAGAATTTTTTTCACCATTTATACATAGAGTGTATCAGCCTTTGTTCTAATGATCAAGGTAAACTGGTTTCTCCGAACCGTCCTGACCCCTGGAAAACACTGCTCAGGGCAGCTCAGATACGAAAACATGCACCAGTTTTGGAACTGGCAAAGGGCGTTCCTGAAGGACAGATTCCAGCAGTCTACTACCACAGAAATTGTCGCAATATCTTCACCACGAAGAAATATCTTGACCGTATCCTTGAAAAAGAAAGGCCAATTCCCAGAGAAAGAATCGAAAAGACCTGCTTGATGTGCCTCAAGTACCTCTAGGACATATCCTGCAGAGTGTATCTTTTGCCAGAAGACTTACAAATATCTAAAAGGACAGAAGACAAGAGAAGCACTGATACAATTTGGCCAATTCCGTGCTGATGCAAAAATCAGGAGTGCAGCCCAAAAGAAAATGGACAGCAGAATCCTTGCCATAGTGAGTAGAGACCTTGTTGCAGCTGAAGGGCACTACCACAATTCATGCTATAAAATATACACCAAAGAGGTCTCCAAAGAAGCGGTTGCCAACACTGAAGATGGTGGTGATGCTGCCGATGATGCCCAGTATGAAGCTGCTGTGAAACAGTTGTACAATGAGCGGTTCCTCTTCATCAGGACAGAGATTTTTGGCAATCCATGTGTGATGACAATGACTGGTCTCACTTCTAGACTGGTGTCTTCAATGAAGTCCCAAGGAATAGTCCAAGTCAAAGAATCAACCATGAGACGAAAGCTGGAGAGTGAATCTGCTGGATGGAAAGAAGATAAGGGCAAGCTGGCAATTTACTGGATGCGCTCCCAACCTGTACCAGATGTAGTCCTGGAATTACTAACATGCAAGTGTGTCCGTTCATGCAAAATGCCAAGCTGCACATGCTTATCAAATGGACTGGCATGCACAGATATGTGCAAGTTACAGACATGCAACAACCAAAAACTGCAGGATGATCCAGAACATGACTTCGAACTCGAGGAGTCAGAGGATGAGAGAGACGAGCAGTTTGAGTGACATTATGGGGTGTTAATTTTGTTTATAATGTTGTTCTATTTAATAGGTTGTTTATAAAACTCTAAGTGGTTCCCTATCTCATTGTGGTGTCCTCTATGTCCTGTATGTATGATAAAGACAGACCACTTTGTGACATTATCCTAGTGGCTGTTCTGTATAGTTTAATAGGAGCCTAGTACTGCTCTTCTAATTTAAGGCTCACAATCACCCCTGATAAGAAATAGTATAGGCATATTCTACATTTCCTGAATCCTTATGGTCCAGAGAGTGTTGTACATGTTGTGTTTTGTGTCCCTGTTGCTCCTAGATGACACAAGGCTAAAAGATAGTATATCATTTAGGCAAATTTTTTTTAGCTTGAATGAAAGATTACACACTCCCCTTTAAAATGATACCAAAGACAATATTGCGAAACATTGACAGATATCCTCTACATGAGTCTAAAGCAGGATATGCACCAGCATCTGAAATACCATTTCCTGAGGGGGTAGGTATACTTCATGAGCTGATAACTATGATACAGCTACCACTCAGGAACGACTAGCATACCATAATATCATCTACAGACATAGATCTTTTCAAAAAGTATAAGTAAGGTTTGTCACCTTGAGTGGTACCGACAAGTGAAATTTTGGGCTCTGGCCCATGGACTATGTACAATAACACTTCCTACAGCAGTTGCTTTGGTAATGTAAATATAAGTTTTCTCTATGCCAATAAAGCCCTTTAAAATCGATTTAACTAAATCCCTATGGACGGCATGGTGGTGCAGCGGTTAGTATTATCCCTCACAGCAAGACGGTTCCTGGTTCAAACCCGGGTAGAAGGGTTTGAACCGTCTGTGTTGAGTTTGTATGTTGCCAGCGTGGGTTTTCTCCGGGTACTCTGGCTTCCTCTCACAGTCCAAAGACATGCAGGTGAACTGGTGACTCTAAATTGTCTGTAGGTGTGAATGTGAGTGTGAATGGTTGTCTGTCTCTATGTGTCAGCCCTGTGATAGTCTGGTGACCTGTCCAGGGTGTACCCCGCCTCTCACCTTATCCAAACAGGCGTCCAAGGCAGTGTGCCTGCACAACACAACAAGGGTGATCCACAGATTACTGTTTCTCTTCTAATAAACATTTTTGCTACGTTCTGTTGGGGCTGAACGCAGCCATGAAGTCTTTATGTGTCAAACATAATTGGTCAGTACTACTCAGACTACAAACAGAAACCAGAACACTTCAGATATCAAAATCTTGTCCAGTTGCTGACATTCTGCACACACATGTAGATATCTGTTGGTAGACAGTAGGTAACACTTAACCATTTAACATTTGTCAACAACGTCAAAACACTTAATAGATCACTCAATATAACACTCTATAATGTAACTGGAAATGTTCTAAGTGTTTATCTATGAATTTGTCAACTCCTCTTATGAAGCATCCACAAACAGATAATGAATGACTGACACACAGTATAATGTAGCTATAATTATTTGATGATATATCAACAAACACACATGTACTTACTCCTTACAGTGTGTTATAAAGCATTTATTGACTGTTTATAGATGCAAACAAACATGAGGCAGATCTCTGAAATGGCAGTTTCACAAAGACGGTCTTAACTCTTTAACTCTCAGCAGGAGCTTTCAGCTGCATCGTATGGCCTTCACCATAAGTCAGTTGTCACTAGAAAGGAAAAAGTATGTTTTTAATGGATATAAATATAAATATAAAATGAACAAATTACCATCATATCTCCTGTAGAAACAGCTCTCTGTGGTAGTCCTGAAACCAGACTTTCATTTCACTGCTGTGTGTTTTTATTCTTACACTTATTTTCACTATCCCTATGTGCATCTGTGTTTTTGTATGTGTTGTGCATAAGCTACTTGTTGCTTTTATTGATAAATCACATATCTGAGTATTGAGAGGTACAAATGGCCCTGATGACCGCAGGTAGTTGGGTTCTGCCTCCCTACTACCACTATAACCATAAACACACTGCTACAGTGCATTGCTCTGTTTCTTTGCCCTTATTAACAAACAGCATCCTCCAGTGGTCATTTTAAGTTACTACACCACATGCTCAGTGGCTGTTGGGTCAAGTTGTATACTGTAAATACACAGGAAGCTACATAGAAAGTTTTAAGTTGTTTTGGAAAATAATCAGCTTACCCCTGCGTCTTTCGTTTTTGTTTAAAGACGTACATTCAAGACAACATCCATCCACTTACAAAATAGATGATGAACAGCCTGTGATTTCAAAATAAAAATCTGTTTTTCCACGTTCAGTCAGTCATGCAGACTTTGACATCAAATATAACAGCAACATTGTGATTGTTAGAAGTAAAGAAGACAGAAAATTAGTATTTCCTGAATTCTTTTTATCTGGTGTTGCTCTTAAAGTGCGTAATGAGATTAAACATCTTGGTCTTTACATTGTCAATGATTTATCTGATGGTAAAGTTATCCACAGACGGTGTCACAAGTTGGATGCACAAGCTAATATGCTTGCTTGCAAATTTAGCATGTGTTCAGTTAACGTGATGATAACTCTTTTCAGAGCATTTCGCACCCTGCTGTATACTGCCCACTTGTGGCGCTCCTACAGGAAGAGCAACATGCAAAGAGTTAGTGTGGCCTATAACAATGGCATGGGACTACTTCTTAAACTTCCACGATGGTGCAGTGCCAGTCAAATGTTTGTAGATGTTGGTGTACCTACCTGCCCTGCTTTAATATGTAATCTTATATATCATACATATGCAGGCTCTCTGTCTCAGAAAATAGCATCGCCCGGCCTTGGCCAAGTAATATTGTATATTTTTACACAGGCAATTGTCTGTTTTTGTGGTGCGCTATGGACCTTTCTCTGTGTCCTTCATGCCAGTCTGCAGTTGATTCAGTTGAAAGTCATGCATGGATTACTTTATTCCAAAGAAAAGATAAACAAAATGTAACCTAGTGTATCTGATATCTGTGACAGAGGTGATTTTGCAAAAGGTACTCTAGGTCACACGTTCTGGTTCCTTTTTGGCAGAATATCTTCTCTTGGTATTGTAGTATTTGGTAAATGGACTGCACTTGTGTTGCGCCTTTCTAGTCTTTGGACCACGCAAAGTGCTTTTATTCTACATGTCAGATTCACCCATTCACACACACACACACACACACACACACACACACACACTGGTGGCTGAGGATACCATGCAAGGTGCCACCTGCTACTCAGTTACCATTCACACACACTCTCACACACTGATGGAACAGCCATCAGGAGCAATATGGGGTTCAGTATCTTGCCCAAGGATTCTTCGACATGCAGACTGGAGCAGCTGGGATCCAATCGCCGATCTTCTGATTGATGGATGTCCCGCTCTACCTCTGACTGTCAGATTGAACTTGACACGTTAATTATCCTGCTTGATTGCTGTGAAGCGTCTCTTGCTCTGCCACATACTGCACAGAAGTCCCTGATGGTTGGCATGTTGGTAGCAAAGAGGATAATTCTTAGGGAATGGAAGGGTACCAGTGCTCCGTGTTTTTCTGGATGGCTTAGGGAACTAGTCTCGAGGATTCACCTTGAGAGACTTCGGAAATAATTAGGCACCTTAACTCACCGTCTACTAGCTTAAACCCTATGGTATTTTATTCTTGGCCATTTTTCCTTTTTGTTTATGTATCAGGCTAAATGTTGTATTTATTTTGGTCAAGTCTGGCCTTTTGGGTTGCTTTTTTTTCTTTGAGTGTGGATTGATTATGTATGTTATGTTTATATATCTAATTTTTTGTGATGAAATATATAATATGAACAAGTGCATCAATATCAGGTGTGCAAAGTCATCCAGGGGGCTAGAAATTAGATGGGCCGGTCCTGGCTGAAGGTTTTAACACCCCTGTCTTACACACGTTAACAATACTAATGTTACTGCTAGTGTATATAATAATCACACTAACCATTTGTACATGTTGAAATGAATGATTATAGTGATATTAACCCTGTATCAGCACAAACACAGGGTTATTACGTCATCCACCAGCTATTATGATCGTGATAATGCAAGAGAAGGTGTATTACTGATTAAGCAATGTATTGTTAGGATAAGAGAAGACTGTCTGATCTGACATCGATCATCTTATTCGATTTTGAATTCAATTTTGTTCAGCAGAGACACGTGCACACACAAAGGAAGCTCAAATACAAACTTTTTTTTTCTCCACTTGTCTTCACCAGTTTCCCCTGAACCTCATTGGTCTGCAGCAGGAAGCGTTTCGCGGGAAAAATCAGACGTCAATTGATATCTTCACTCCTGATTGGCTATAACACAGAGAACACTCACATCGCGTTACTGATTGGCCCAAAGCGGCGCGCCAAAGATCACGTGTGTCCCCTTTTCGCGCGAAACTGTCTCCAGTGTGCTGTGTGTGTCTGTCGGGAGAGGAGCGGCACGGTTCTTGTCTCTTACACAGGTTTTTGGATCTTTTGTTCCCGTTAACGGAGTTTCAGGATGGATGTCGCCACAGCCACCGCGGAGCATGCCGGGGAGATGGTGAAGGACGAGCTGGCCGAAAAATGCCAGAAGTTGTTTCAGGCTTTTCTGGAGGAGTAAGTGAAGCAGCAGCAGCAGCAGCAGCAGCAGGCTCCATTGTGTTGGTGTCGGCCGGAACTGGCTGTGCACGAGTTAAACTCATCATGCTTTGTTTTTAAAGTATTATCTGTCAGTTGCTGTGAGGATCCAGCGCTGCGATCATCACCTGTTGGTGGTCATATATAATATTTAATCATTTAATCTGTGCGTGTGTTCGTGTGCAGGTTCCAGACCGGGGATGGGGAGGTGAAGTATGTCCGGGAGGCCGAGGAGCTGATCAGGCCGGAGAGGAACACCCTGCTGGTGAGCTTCACAGACCTGGAGGGCTTCAACCAGGAGCTGGCGACCACCATCCAAGAGGAGTACTACAGGTGAGCCCAGCAACATGCCCTGCAGCCTCAGTGTCACACATGAACATGCACATGTGTGTATGCTGCCCTCTGCTATTCTCTCTTCTCTATCAGTGAAACCTTTACTGGGTTAAATAAGGATATACACATATACTTTATCTCTCAATACACTGTGCTGCTAACTGTTTTTGTCTGTATTTATATCCACCTGAGGACTGAGCTTTTGTTTGGCTTGCACTTTCAATCTCTCCCAGCTATTCAACATTAGTAGGACTTGATAAGTATAAGTAAGGGAGTTGCAGGTTTAATCCGTGCAGTATCTCCAAATTTGGTTATTGTAAAAGTGGCGTTACAAAACTCTAACTCACCTTAAGCCATAGGAGCCTTGGTATTGTACCATGTGTGTCGATGAATCGACATCCAGCTGTGGATTAACATGAAGGATTCTGTTTCCAGAGTTTACCCCTTCCTTTGTCGGGCTGTGCGCAACTTTGCTCGGGATCATGGGAACGTTCCTCTCACCAAAGAGTTCTACGTCGCCCTCGAGGATCTGCCCACCAGACACAAGTAAGTGTGACACACGACAAACCTCCATCAGCTGATGATTTTAGGGTGAATCATTGTGGACGCACTTTGTTTTCAGTCGATGTCAGGTTGCTTTGTTAGCGTATGACTTGGCATATTATAGTTTGAATTCACACACTCTCAGCAGACATTATGTAGTTGGTGTGATTTTTGTTTTTCATATTATATTTAATCTACATCTGTTAAATGAGCACAGACGGGGCATTAACCCTTTTCTTGTGTGTGTTAAGGATCCGTGAGCTGTCGTCCATGCGTATCGGCACCCTGGTGAGGATCAGTGGTCAGGTGGTGAGGACACACCCAGTGCACCCTGAACTGGTGAGATATCCTGCAGTCCACACATGCACGAAAATAATTAGAGGCACGAGGTGCCCCCCAGAGGTGCTCCATGCTCAAAAGTCTCCCTGTGTTTTTTTTAACTTGTAGGCAAAACTTTATTCTCACAGTCCTCCACGGTTCCTGTCACAATAACTGCTTCAGTTGGACGATATGTTGTCCCAAAAATAACTGCGAGAAATAATATTATTGTCATTTTGAGGCCATTTTATGCCACTGACATCAGGGCTACACAATTAATCAAATATTTATCACAGTCACGATTTTGGCTTCTCACAATTAAAATGATCGTCCACGATACTGACCTTTAAAAAGTAAAAGTATGCTGAGCTTGACTGTTACAGAATTATCTCTGTACTGACTTACAGGTGAGCGGCACCTTCCTTTGCATGGACTGCCAGGCCGTGATCAAAGACGTCCCTCAGCAGTTCAAATACTCGCCCCCAACCATCTGCAGGAACCCTGTCTGCAACAACCGCGCCCGCTTCCACCTCGACACACACAAATCCAAGTTCATCGACTTCCAGAAGGTAACTGCGAGGAAGTATATGTAACATACACAGGAAACAGGTCTGCTGATGACAAATTCAGGTTCATGACTAAGTCGAACTCTGCGCTCAGGTGCGTATCCAGGAGACGCAGGCGGAGCTGCCTCGTGGATCCATCCCTCGCTCCCTGGAGATCGTCCTGAGGGCCGAGGCTGTGGAGACGGCTCAGGCCGGAGACCGCTGTGACTTCACCGGGACCCTCATTGTTGTGCCTGACGTCTCTCAGCTCAGCACTCCAGGTGTGATTTTTGACGGCATGCTTCGAGCCCTTCATGTGAAAGAAACAAAGTACTTAAACACATCATATTTGTTTTTTGTTTGACGCCTGCTGACTGTCTGTATTGGTGTCCTTCCTTCTCCAGGTGTGCGAGCAGAGACCAGCACCCGCGTACCTGGAGGACCTCAGGGCTTTGAGGCCGATGGCTTGAGAGGACTGAAAGCTCTAGGAGTCAGAGAGCTTTCATACAGACTGGCCTTCCTCGCCTGCAACGTGGCCCCGACCAACCCACGAGTAAGAGTCACACACACGAACGCATTTCCACACCCACGGCATAATTTCTCCCCTGAAACAAATCAAGCTCCAAACACACCTGCTGTTCATTAAAAGTGTGTTTTCTCTATGTGTAGTTTGGTGGTAAGGAGCTGCGTGATGAGGAGCAGACTGCAGAAAGCATCAAGAGCCAGATGACGGAGAAAGAGTGGGAGAAAGTGTTTGAGATGAGTCAAGACAAGAACTTGTACCACAACCTGTGCACCAGCCTCTTCCCCACCATCCATGGTCAGTGCCTGATCTGTTGTTGAACATTTTCTCCACGCAGGAATGTTTTGTTGACTCATGTTAAAGCTGCAGATGTTCAATTTAACGGTGACCGTGATTCGCAGGTAACGACGAGGTGAAACGCGGCATCCTGCTCATGCTGTTTGGAGGCGTTCCCAAGACGACCATGGAGGGAACCTCGCTGAGAGGAGACATCAACGTCTGCATCGTCGGAGACCCCAGTACGGCCAAGAGCCAGTTCCTCAAGTAAGTGACACACAGTCACTCATTTGAATCTATCACATGTACACAGATCTGTCAGTCTGAATAGTACTTGAATGTGTATCTGTCTGTGTGTGCAGGCACGTGGAGGAATTCAGTCCCAGAGCAGTGTACACTAGCGGCAAAGCCAGCAGCGCTGCAGGTCTGACGGCAGCTGTGGTCAGAGACGAGGAGTCCCACGAGTTTGTCATCGAAGCTGGCGCTCTGATGTTGGCCGACAACGTGAGTGTTCAGAGTTTGTAAAGCAGTGAAGGACATGATGGGCGCTATTTAAATGATCTCTAGCTCATGGTCTTAAGTGCAAGGCTCAAGTGCTTTTACTTCGTCTCTAACGTCACTTTTCCTGATTAAATGGTGCATAATCTGAGTGCAGCAAATATCAAGGGACATTAAAGCAGCAAAACAAAAAACTGTGGTTCTAAACTTGACGGAGGACAAAAACTTAAACTTTTAGATTCAGAAATATAGTAGTTATGCTGCTCCTCGTGTATAAATGCGCACAGTGTCTGTCCCTAGTGTGGAGTCATGCGACAGCTCTGCTGTGATCTCTGCTATGTTCATATTTTACATAAGGGAATTAATATCTTCCTCATTAACGATGGAGTTATTTCACCCACCTGCACCCTACCTGCACGTCTGTGTGTGTGTGCGCATGTTGTGAACCTGCCGATGTAGGTGCATCTTACTGTCTGAATAACGGCCTTTAAATAGCAGCAGCTGTATTGTTTTCAATGTAGATACGTGGCAGATGCACTCAAGCCCCAGAGTGAGGCCGTTGCAGTGCCCAGGTATTCCCAAGCACCTGTTTTTAAGGGCACGAAAGCTGCATCCTGAGATAAGCAGAGTTCAACTTTTGGAGTCAAGTAGCGTGCACCCGATGTGACAAGGAACCACCAATCACAGCTAGCAAATATCTTTCCCTTCTTCAGTAAATATCAGTCTGTGCTTTACACCCGGTGTAGGACAGAGCCCTAAGTGTGTTCAGTGGTATTAATGACAGGGTTTTCCTCCAGGGTGTGTGCTGTATTGATGAGTTTGACAAGATGGACCTCAAGGACCAGGTGGCCATTCATGAAGCCATGGAACAGCAGACCATCAGCATCACCAAGGCTGGAGTCAAGGTAATGCAGCCGAATGATAGAATAACACACAACCTTAAATTTAGCACTCACAGCTGTGTCATTTAGGGACTGTGATGTTTTGGTCTGTTAAACAATTTAAAAAAAATTTCCAACTGAGTTTTATTTGCACATGTGAAAAAAAAAAAAAAGAAGGGCACGCAGCTAATGAAGTAAAACATATGAGGCAAAAAAAGTGTGGTGCTTTGTGCTCTGAGTTGGAGTTTTTTCATCTCAAGGTGTTCAGAGCGTTTCGGCAACAAACGCCTGGCAAGTGTGATCAGGGCCTAACTTGTCTTTGCCCTTCTCTTCTTCAGGCCACCCTGAATGCTCGCACATCCATCCTGGCTGCTGCCAACCCTGTCGGTGGGCGCTACGACCGCAGCAAGAGTCTGAAGCAGAATGTCAACCTGACCGCCCCCATCATGAGCCGCTTTGACCTCTTCTTCATCCTGGTGGATGACTGTAACGAGGTACGTGTTTACACTGTATAATCTGTGATTTGTTCCTGCACTGATCATTATGTATATTCTTTGATTTTCATTTCAACTTCAGATGTTTTAAATGTGTCTGCATTGTTATTTGTCCTGTTCTTATTTAATCCTTTATTTCTTGCATCCTCTTCTCATCTGATGCTGTAAAAATGTCCATACAGGGATTGTAATATTTAATCCGACCTGGTCTAATGCTGTGTGTTCATCTGTGTGTATCCCAGGTGACAGACTATGCCATCGCCAGACGCATCGTGGACCTGCACTCCCGTGTGGCGGAGTCTGTGGACAGACTGTACTCTCTGGATGAGATCCACAGATACCTGCTCTTCGCGAGGCAGTTCAAACCTAAGGTGTGTGTCTGCCTGCTCAGACTGTGTGTGTGTGTGTGTGTGTGTGTGTGTGTGTGTGTGTGTGTGTGTGTGTGTGTGTGTTTACATCAGGCTAACAATCTGTTCACTTGGGATTATTTTTTTTTAACTGTTGCATATTCCGCACATGTGTCTGTAGATCTCCAGTGAATCCGAAGAGTTCATCGTTGAGCAGTACAAGCGTCTCCGCCAGCGTGACGGCTCCGGAGGCGTGTCCAAGTCCGCCTGGAGAATTACGGTGCGCCAGCTGGAGAGCATGATCCGCCTGTCGGAGGGCATGGCACGCATGCACTGCTGTGACGAGGTGAGTCCCAACCACAGGCCTGATTCACCAACTTCTTCCTGAGTTTGTTCTTGAGAACAGTCCTAAAAAAAAAAAAGTCTATGTAGGATTCATGACATGTTCTTAAACTGCAGAATTCTTTGCTCCTGTGCTCTTGAATCTCCCTGTCATTGTAAGTTAACAGCAGGTGCCCATTGATCCTAGTTAGCATAAGGTAGGGAAACGCCCTGCAAATCCTCATCACACAGCACAAGACTGCAGGGCCGTGTGCACACAGAAATTGTGAAGGTGATAGAATTAGGTCGAGACTCCGTAGTGTGAAAAAAAACTTCAATAGTTCTGAAGCGGAGGTTCTTCAAAAGGAAGTGAACGCCAAGCAAGCTCCTTACCCTCCGAACAGAGAATTAGATCTGTGACCACTGACCATGTTGAGTTACATTGTTTGGTTCTGTGTAAAAACCCCAAGATGGCATGAAGAATGGACTGTAGCAGTCCTGTAGTGCATTCCCTGTGTAAAAAGGGCTTCTGTAAGCAGATCTACATGGTCCTAGAAGTTGCACCCCCTCATCAGGGTACGATCTGTAAAGTCTTGCAGCAGCAGTAAAGACGGCATCACATGTTACTGAATGTTGTTGTTTGCCTTTTATGTGTTCAGGTGCAGCCCAAACATGTGAAAGAAGCTTTCCGTCTTCTGAACAAATCCATCATCAGAGTGGAGACGCCTGATATCAACCTGGAGCAGGACGACGACCTGGAGGAGGAGGAGGAGCAGCAGGAGGATGGTACGGAAACACACACACACACACACACACACACACACACACACACTCTTAATGATAGATGTGCACATTAAAGGATAAGTTCAGGATTTTTCAGCCTGGCCCCTTTCCCCCCCATGTGTCCGTGTCTATGTGACAAATGGGAACAACAACTTTTGGAATTTGCAGCTTCCTGAGCCCTGAAAATCATCATCGCCAAACCCACCAGACTCCATTTAAATAAACTGTAGTTTTAGTGTGTATAGAGCCAGCATGTTTTCACATCTAACTGGGTGAATTAAGGGTTTATTTGAACAAAAGAGTTGGTGATTGTTGGAGCAGTGGAAAGATGAGCCAAGATGGTGTTGTTGTTTTATTTTATGTCTGACGACTCTGAATGAAGTGTTTTTTATGATGATAAAATTGCTGTTTATTTAAATGGAGTCTGGTGGGATTGGTGATGGCAATTTCAGGGCTGTCTCTGGTTAAACAAAAAGGATCATACTCTTTAACAAAAAGGTCTATCTCTGTAGGGATCCATTTTATAATGTTGTCAGACACTTGGAATAACAATGTGCAGTTTGTGTCTCGACTGAAAAGAGATCCAGCTAATATCTAATGCAAACTTTTGCAGGAAACGCCGTCCCTAACGGAGTCAATGGTGTAAACGGCCACGTGGATGGTGTCAATGGGCACGTCAACGGAATAAATGGACATGTCAATGGTGTGAATGGTGTGAACGGTGTGAACGGCCACGCTGAGCCTGGCACCCAGCCCAAACCGTCTCTCCGCCTGTCCTTTGCCGAGTATAAACGTATCTCCAACCTGCTCGTCCTGCATTTGAGACGGGTCGAGGAAGGTAAGAGACACCTCTCCTCATGATGCTGAAAATAATTTTATAGTTTCGGTACTTTTAATTATGCAGTCTAATCTTTTCACTGCTGTCTGTGTTGCAGCTGAGGAAGAGGAGCAGCTGAAGAAAAGCGAGGTGGTGAACTGGTATCTGAAGGAGGTCGAGTCAGAGATCGAATCGGAGGAGGAGCTCGTCAATAGGAAGGGTCTGATAGAGAAGGTCCTCCACAGGCTGGTGCACTATGTAAGTCCAACTGCTGCAGTTATACAGCCACTAATTTCTCGGGCTGCCCCCTAGTGGTCGACTAAACATTAGTCGAACAGGAAGGAAGACAGGAAGAGGCCACGCTCAGCAGTCAGACAGGAGCCACGTTAATTTCCAGGGCTGGTACCTGTGATTATTCCACAGGCTAGTTAATAACATGTCGGGCAGGAAATCCAAAGTGTGGGATCATTTTGAGAAGGTGAAGGATGAACCCAAGGTGATATGTAAACTCATCTTCATTGGTCGACTACAAACATGATGTATCATCTGAAACATGGAAGTAGCTACATGCCCATTAGCCACTTAGCACAATCATTACTGCTTTGCTGACAGCGTCATTAACAGGCGGCTCGCTCAGTGTGTGACGTGCACTTGTAGATAAAATATAGGCCTATATTAATGAAGGTTCATTAGTACGGTTTTGTATTTCTCTGTAATGTAGCACAGTGTTAACAATGTTACTGATACTATTCTTTCTCACACCTTCAACTCAACATAAACATCCCGTCAACATGCGGGAGACTAGTCGACTAATGGCCCTAAATGATGACTGTTGGTAGATTAGGAAAATTCATACTCTGGGGCAGCCCTACTAACTTCCACTCAGCAGTTATTTTAATCCAAGTTTGGACGTAAGTGACCACATGTATCTGTTTCTCCAGGATCACATCCTCATCGAGCTGTCTCAGGCTGGGCTGAAGGGCTCAGAGTCTGCCAGCACAGAAGAAGAAGTTGTTCTGGTCGTCAACCCCAACTATATCCTGGAAGATTAAACTCCTCCCTTCATCCCTCTGTTTAGTTTCTCTCCTCTCCCCTTACAGCTTCCATGGTTGTTGATAGAAAACCTCAACAACAAAGCTGATGTTCAAGCTGTTTTCGGATGCTCATATGTAACACGTACATAAAAGTAGCATTTCAGATGTTTTTGACTTGTTTTGTGAGTTTATCAGCTCGACTGTACAGAAGATTCTGGGGCTCTTAAAAAAAAAGGCATTTCTTAGCCAAACTGACTTTTGTAAATATGCTGCTCTCTGTCCTCCAGTTGTTTCTGGTTTTTGTCTGTTCGGTTCTCCACCAAGGGAACCGCCCTGAATTGTGTCCTTGCTCTTAATATGCAACTGTATATTGGAGGCATACATTGACGCTCCATAGTTTGAGGTTATATTGTGTGTCTTTTTGTAAAATTATGATGTGAACTGAGATGAAATGTTGGTTTAATAAATAAAAATGTTGACTTAAACTCAGGTTGGTGCCGTTTTAATGATTTCCAGCTGTGTTTTTAATGCCTCCACACTGGTGGCAGCCATGACTGGAAGGATAATGTTTTCTTCTGACTGTCCCATTCTTGTGAAAGCAATATCTCAAATGCCTTGAGTTTACTCTGGTTTGGCACAAACGTCCACTTTGACTTAATAAACCGATTAGAATTTGGTAGTCAAAAGTCAAGGTCACTGTGACCTCACAAAACATAAAACATGTTTTTATGCCCCCTGCTGGCCACAGCCAGAGACACGTTTTTGGGTTACATGTCCATCCATCCCTTTTTTGTGCGTGCGATATCTTAAGAACGCTTCGAGGGAATTACTTTAAATTTGGAAAAATGTCCACTAGGACTCGAACTGATTAGATTATGGTGTTCAAGGTTTCTGTGACTTTCTGTCCAATTCTTGTAAACGTGAAATCTCAAGAACACCTATAGGGAATTTCTTCAAATTTAATGCAAATGTCCATTTGGACTGAAGTATAAACCGATAAGAATTTGGTGGTCGAAGGTCAAGGTCTCTGTGACCTCAAAAAACATGTTTTTATGACTGCCCTCCGGCCTTAGCTGTAGCCAGAGACGTTTTCATTTTCTCTGTCCGTCTGTCTCATTCTTGTGAACACGATACCTTAAGAATGCTATGAGGGAATTTCTTTTAATTTGGAAAAACGTCTGCTTGACTCGAACTGGTAAGATTTTGGTAGTCAAAGGTCAAGGTCACCGTGACCTTGTCTCGTTTTTTGTTAACATGATATCTCAAGAACACCTCAAATCTGACACAAACGTCCACTTGGATTGAAGAATAACCTGGTAAGAATTTGGTGGTCAAAGGTCAAGGTCAATGTGACCTCACAAAACATGTTTTTGGCTTTAACTCATTAATTTATACACAAATTATGACAATATTTTACAGAGATGTCTATTAGGCTGAAGCTGTCCCTTCCAAGAATTGCCACCTTAACACTGAGGAGGAGTTGTTGTGTCCCTGTGATCTTCGGAGCTGTGTTGCCCAGGACCCAAGGGGAGGGGCTGGACTAAGAGCAGTTTAAGAAGACCTCAATGAAAAGGCACATTCAGGAAAAGGGTACCTAACCTGGTATGAGGACACCGGGGCCAGACCTGGGGGGGGGGGCAAGCATCAGCAAGCATCAGCAAGCATCTGGTGGCCAGACCTTGGGCCATGGGGCCTGGTTGGGCTCAGCCCAAATGAATGACAGAGCCACCATTTTGTGGGCCCAGCACCCCCAAGGACTTGAATCGAGGCTGGGTGCATTGCTCAGCCTGCTGCCCCTGCGACCCAGCTTTGGATAAGCGGTTGAAAACGTATGGGTGTCTGTTAGGATATAATGAAGTGATGACATGTTCTATCCAAAAGGTCAACTTCACTGTGCCGTCATAGTGATCTTCAAAAACTCTTTTCTGGCCATTATTCAGCGTCATATCTCAGGAGCAGAAGGGGAGACATTTGGTCAGATACTGAATCGGTGTCACTAATGGTGAGACAGTGCTGACTGTATAGATCTTCTGTGCTGCCGGGGGAAGATGTGTGGAGCATGTGTGTGTTCACAGCCATGGATGTAAACTGTAACTGAACTTCCCAGGTTAACGAAGGCACACAGGCGGTAATTCTAGGTCTTGTCCACCAGGTGACAGCAGTGAGATGCGATGAAATGCCACTGCGCATGCCCGACTGTTCAGCAAACATGGCGGCGCCCTACGTGACAGTTGTCAGGACAGCACTAAAAGGTAAAATACAAATGTATGGACATTACTCCCTCTGTAAGAAGACACCCTCAAGAAAAGTAATAAGATTAACTTGCACGCTGCCTTTAGTGGGGGCGGTGGGAGCGTTTTCAAAGTCATGTAGCGCAGTCATTTTGGACAGCACAGCATTTTCCTTGTTTTAACATGATGTAACCAGGTTCGGTCAACTTCAGTGTTTTCCTACCTGGACTCTGTTTTCCCATGTTTTTGTCTAAGAGATAATGGGAGCAGCGTTTGTTTAAATCTATCCAGTATTGGGTGAAAGGGCTGCAGCAGGCAGCGATGATAATAGGTGCAGCATGTACGCAACATTCACTAAAAGTGTTTGTTTTGCCACTGACAGGGTCAGCTTGTTATTGTAAGTGTATGACAACTGATGCAAAGGATCCCTACAGAGATAGACTGTTTTATTAAAGTGTAAGATCCCTTTCGTTTAACCAGAAACAGTCATGAAATCGCCATCACCAACCCCACCAGACACCATTTAAATAAACAGTAATTTAAGCTTGTATAGAGGCAGCATGTTCTCACACCTTACTGAGTAAATTAGGGGTTTATTTCAGCCAAACAGAGCTGGTGATTGTTGGAACAGTGAAAAGACTCACCAAGATGGTTTTCGTGAGTTTTATTTTACTTCTCTCGACTTAATTTGAAGTGTGTTTTACGATGATAAAATTACCGTTTATTTATATGGAGTCTGGTGGGTTTGGCTATTGATGGGTCCGTTTCTGGAGTTCTTGTCCATACTGGCTGCAGAGCTGAGAATAAAGTTAATTCTTGAATACATCATTCATCAGGAGAGTTTTCAATAGACAGATTTGCCACAGAACAAATAAATACTTAAATTAAAAGCCCGGGCTGTTATTTGCAAAAATCACTTAACTCAACAGGCCTATATTTATTTGGGACACCAAACTGTTCCTCAGGAAATATCAAATTGTTCATTTAAACCAGTATGAATATTAGTTGTATATAAATTAGACTTTGAATCATTTCTGAGTCTGACAAGCGTTCAAAGATAGACGGCACTTGTTTTACGGCACCTGAGGATCAGGGCACCTGGCACACTGACACGGCACCACTTTATTCTGTTAAAACAATACTCACAACTTGGATTAAGTTTTAGGAAAAACCCTTTTGACCCTTACAGACTAAAGGAATATGAATAACTTACAGGGCAATCAAGGAATGGACACACATTTTGACTTTATGACAGCTTAAGAGGAACTGAGTCCCCACTTTGTTTTTGTCTCTTGTTTTCCAGACTGGTAAATCTCAATGAATTACTGTATTCTCTGGTGTCAGTAAAATGAACCAAACAATTCAACTGTGGAGAATCTAACCGAGCTAACAATGTGTAGCATGTCCATATTGACCGAGTTTAAACATTTGTATTTGTATGCACAATCTAAACAGCTAACTAACCTTAGCTCAAGCGGATAGCCTGAAACCCTGGTTTATACATCCATTTGTGAAAATGTGTTGATGTGTTTTTTGTCACCTGAGTGTTAGAGCTACCCTCTAACCTCACCGTAGAGGGGACAGGTGTCATATCATTAGAGAATAAAGACCTATTTTTCCTCTCTGTCAGGTGTACACCTTGTTCCCGGCCGATGGCTGGTTACACAGAGGAGCCAAAGCTCGTCATTGAGTCAGTGTTTGCCGCTGCATGTCTCCCCTGCTGCCTCCCTGTGCAGCTCTAAGACAGAGCCACAGAGGAGCACCCAGCAACACAGCACAGCTGGCACCCACACAGACAACAGGAGGGCCGAGGAAGAGGAGGAGGAAGAGGAGGGTCCTGAATACATTCCCAAGAAAAAGGCAAAGAACCCCATGATGAAGGTTGGCTATGCCTGGTGAGTCTCTTCATTTCTGTACACCCTTAATGTCTAACAACACAACTACAAAGGATTTGTAGATGAGCAGTGAACAAAACATCTCTAATCCACATCTGTAGGACTGTTGACACATTTCAAAATGTAGCAGAAGTATCAGCAGTAACACCAGAAACTGTAGCTGTAGCAGCTGCAACACTTTGTCAAGTAATTATTCAATGGACAAAAATTTATTGGCAACTAGAGGTGAGCGAGAACACCATTATTTGTATCTGTATCTGTTCAACCAACTAAATTATCTCTATCTGTATTCATATTTGGAGGATAGTCTCAATATTGTATGTTATATCATAGTATAGTATGTCAAAAAATATGTATTGTAGTATAGTATGTCATAAAAATATTATGAAAAGGGGTCATAGTGTAGCGTGTTAACAAAATGTGACGAAAAAGGGTCATAGTATAGTATAGTATGTTAGGGAAAAAAAGTTGCAAAAAGAAGCCATGATATCATTAAAATGTGGTTAAAAAAGTTTTAGTACAGTGCAGTGTATACAAAACACAACAATATAATCAAAATACAATAGAATTACAATAATCTATATGACAAATGATGTATGGAGCAAGACAGAGAGTCTGAAAGAGAGATATGGACAACAACCACAATAAAAATAACCACAATACCTATATATAGGAATAAAAAATAATAACGATAATAAGTGATGAACAAGTAGTGATGATACTTTATGATAGTATATTATGTGGATTTATTATTATTTGATAGTACATGTATGTGACAATAATAAACGTGTATGATAAAAATAGTAGAAGTATAACTATTAATATAAGTAGTTTCAAATGGCTCCAAATGAAAAGTCAGTTGTCATGAAAATGTCATTAAACAATGTTGTGAGAAAAGTCATTGTACAGTATGCCACAGAAATATCATAACATCAGTCATAGTATAGTATGCAATAAAATTATTTGACCCATGCTATAAAAAACTCTTATCAGGTTGAAGAAAAGGTGTTGAATAGTATGTCAAAACAAATGTGGGTAAAAAAGTCATAGTATATGTCGTTCAAAATCATGAAAAAAAGTCATAATATAGTATGTCGTCCAAAATCATGAAAAAAGTCATAGTATAGTATGCCGTCCAAAATTATTAAAAAAAGTCATAATATAGTATGCCGTCCAAAATTATTAAAAAAAGTCATAGTATAGTATGTCGTCCAAAATTATTAAAAAAAAGTCATAGTATAGTATGCCGTCCAAAATTATTAAAAAAAAGTCATAATATAGTATGTTGTCCAAAATTATTAAAAAAAGTCATAGTATAGTATGTCGTCCAAAATTATTAAAAAAAGTCATAGTATAGTATGTCATTGAAAAAGATGAAAAAAAAATCATAGCATACAAGGTCATAAAAAAATCTAACATGCTTGTCATAATATACATTAATTTATTGATTCTTAAGTCATTTTTCTTAAGTCACTCCAAATCGTCCACTGAGTAAAATAATCAATCTAATAATCAATACCTCCTCTCCAGGATGATCGGTCTCCCAGCGGGTATCATCAGCTTCCTCCTGGCCAAGAGACAAGTGGACAAGAACCGGCTGAAGCAGCTGAAGATTCGACAGAGGATGAAAATGTCCAACGAGGGAGAATATGACGGGGGTCGCTACCGCCGTAATGCAGAGGGCGTTAAACTGGACCAGTGATGTACGTGTATGGCTGACGGTGATTTTAGTGCACTACATCCCAAAGACTGATTGAAGTCTCTTTGAGACTGTCTCTGCGACAGGTGGATGCTGGAAATCTGGGGATCAACATGCTTGTGATGGAATCTTTAAAGGGACAGTTCAGATTTTTTGAAGTGGGGCTGTATGAGGTATTTATTCATAGTCAGTGTGTTACCTACCTGCAGAAGATGGCGATTGGCATGCCCCCAGTTTGGAGATGGGGGCAGCAGCAAAACGGATTTTAGCCACCTAAAAAAAAAATCAAGTGTATGCTATATTTAGAATGATGGAGAACTGAAGCAGTTATTTGCTGTGATAAAATCCACCAGACTCCTTTGACAAAAACTGTAATTTTATCTCGCAGAACATGGGAGTCGTTGGTCTACTGCTGCCTTGATTGGTTAGTTTGTTTGTGTTATTGTTTGATGCTGGTGAATCCAAACTAAAACTTTAAAACACCAACATCACAAAATAACACAAACAACCTAACCAATCGAGGCAGCTGTAGACCAACAATTCCTGTGTTCTGCAAGGTAAAATGACAGTTTTTGTCAATGGAGTCTGGTGGGTTTGAAGAGGGCAGAGAGAACAGCTTCAGGTCCCCATCAGAAAGGGCTGTTTGACGGTTAAACAGTAAAAAATATTCTAAAAAAAAGTGCGCACAATATTTTTCGGTGGTTAGAATTTTGCTGCTGCCCCCGTCCATAGCAGTACATTGCTTAGTTTCCGTGGTGATACTCTAGCCTGCTGACCGTGGATAAGTACGTCATACAACCCCACTGATGATCACATATTTATTAGCCTTGATGCTAATGTTCTATAAATGATAAATGAAATAAATGTATATATAAACTTGTGAATACATAACCAAGAATCATTGTTGTGACTGCACATGAACCACACATCAAAACTCACAAATACAAATGTTTATTTGATACCAAAAGGCAAACAAATTTTCCTAATCATTGATATGTATATTTACAAACCCATCCCCCACACTGACCAGCTGTGCTGCATATTCAAAATGTCTGCCTTAGCTGTTTCGAGTCAAGGGTTGTATGTGTGTATGAGTGTGCACATGAGGACCAGATGGGCGGGGTTGATCATTCAGGAGCTTTTGGACAATGCCACATGAGCTGGAACTCACCGACTCTCGGGAATGTTCCAATAATTTAACACCAAGGCACTGATTGTGTTATCCTGTGAGAAAAACACCCCCTGCTGGCACTCCGTATCTGACTGTAACATGAGAATATATAAACAGACACATATGTAACAATACTATAAAAGCTTGTGGAGTATAACCCTGTACTTCTTAAAGTAAAAAAATCTAATCTCAGAAACATCCTCATTGTGAAGGCACTGTAGTGATGTAGACTGTTTATAGTTAGAAACATATTAAACCACCAGCAAAGGCTTGTAAATATGAAGCGGTGACAGCAGATCTGATGCTGTCATAATGTGTACTGAGCTGTACTTCAGGGGTGGGCAGATCAATCACCAAAGTATCAATCCTGCCGAAACAAATGTAGTTTTGACTATCCATACTAACATCATAGGGATCAATACCATATGTAGCATCACGTTTTAGGCACTAAAGTCTTAGTAAGCTTGCCAGCTGCTGTTCTGTGCATGCCCCCCCATGATCACATCAATTACTAATTACCATTAAAGCCTGTTTTGCCTTCCAACATGCGTACCTGTAGAATTAAAGCTAAATAATTTCAGAAATATGCTGATTTACTTTCTCAAGTGCAGGAACTTTACCATGTAATAGAGCAGTGGTTCCCAACTGGTCCAGATTTCTACTTAGTCATTAGTCCAAGGCCCACAGAGTTTAACACATTCAGCGTCATACTTGCGTGTGGCCATGGCTTTGGGCTGGTTTGCCGTCTTTGTTAAGTAGCTGTCCCTTTGGCCGTGTTTCAATTCAGGGGCTGCTGCCTTTGAGGGATGTGGCCTTCACGGTCGACATCAGCCAAACCGAACGGTCTCCGAAATGGGACAGTCTGGTCCGCGGAGGATTTCCTGGTTGCATCACCAGTTGTTCTCGCCCTGACCCGTTGTTGTAGGTTAGTTAGCCCTAAATCACGGACCCAGAGATTGTTATTATATGAATTTTTCTTTTTAATTTAATACTGAGACACCGCCGTTTGATATAGTTCAGGCTGATGGACCGTTTTCAGGCAAACTCATTACATTTAAGCTGTGTACTTTTAGCTAATAGTAATGTTAGCAACAGTTAACTGTTAGATAGGTAACAACTGTCAGTTAACTTAACTATAATCGTCACCGGCACGAAATGCATCTTGGGATAGGCTGGGCCACGAAGGATTCATCCGTTGAATCCTCCAGATTCTGGGAAAGAATGCTACATTTGTCGGCCGCATTTGACGGAGCCTTTGAAATGGGACAGACTTGGTGGCGCCGATGTGATGATGTGATGCAATCGGTCTTTGAAGGCTACAGTCCCTGAATTGAGATATGGCTTTGTTTCAGAAATTCACTGCAGTTAAAAACTGTGTGTTTTTCTTCGTTTTTTTTTTGTTTGTTTTTTTTTCAAACGACACATTTGAGAGTCACTTGCAGTCCATTTAGAATAGACCCACCACGACCCACAGTTGGGAACCACTGTAATCGAGTATTTCTACACTTGACACTTAAGTAAAAGCTCCAAGCTCCTCCTCCACCTCTGCAGGCTGTAGGTTTACATTTAGCGGACAGACATGAGTGGTATCAATCTTTTCATACAAATTTCCCAAAATGTGGAACTATTCCTTTCAGTAATAAACAGAGAATATTAATATTCAAAGTAGAAAGAAATTCCTTATGTCTTTGGTAATCAAAATTGATTCAGAAGTAGCCTATTATTCGTAAATTATGATATGTACCATCATTATCGTGGCCCTGCTATAACTTGGTACCCAATCTAAACCAAATTTTGCTTTTGTGGTATTGCCCACCCCTCTACTGTACGTCAAAGCCAACCAGAGATGGGTCTCTGTCGGCGAACTGGAGTTTGAACATTAGAAGAAACAACATTTATACAGACGGGCCTGAGGTCATGGATGACTTTACATCTACATGCAGAGAGACACTGTCCGCCTTAACTGAAGTCCAGCGAGAGTGAATACATGTTGCAGCTGGCGATCCAGTGTCTATAGGTATTTGCTGTATTTATACTGTAGTATTAATATTCTTTTTAAACCACTGGTAAGTTGCTTAATGCAGATATAGACAAATATTAGTTTCAGGAAAAAAAGTGCATTTTTTTGTGCACAGGATTAACCTGTGACAAAATCTGAATTTCAGCCCTTTGACGTTTTCATCGGAGTGCATCATGATTTTATAAACGTATCCTGATTCTGACTGAACACAAAAAGGTTTTTAAAAGCATGGAATGGTTTTTGCAGGCGCCTGCGTGCGTTTTGTTGACCCAAGTCGGTTGTGTACCCTTTGGTAGATTTATTTGGTCGAGGCACCGATGATTTGCAGCAGGAAAAGGAAGATCTGGACGATGTCGACGTAGATGGAGAGCGCGGCGAACACGTACTCCTCCGGGCTGATGGAGTGCTTCCTGTTCCCTATCAGCAGCTGTGTGTGGTATGCTAGGAACTACGAGAGATGCAAGAAATATTCAGAATTACAACCCTGTAGATAAAACCGCCATCAAACGTGAAATTTCATATTGTTAAGTTAAATACTTACCAGAGTGAAGGCTATGGCTCCAATGGCTGCGTAAAGCATGTGAAGCCATGGAATCTGCAAAACACACAGTCATTACATATGGGGGACAAAAAATGACTTAAGTGTAAGTTTAAATTGATGTATGTATTTATCATTTAAATAATTTAATTAATAAATACATACATAAACACAAGGATGAAATAAATGTAAAAATACATACAAGCAGAAATAAATACGAAAATAAATAAATGAACGAATAAATGTAATAGATATGGAAATAAATAAATGCGAAAAGAAAGCTGATAAACAGGACATAAATAAACATCTAATTTATTTCTACATTTTTTTGTAAATTTATTTTTAATGTATTTCTTTTTCAACATTTATTTATTTTTTATTTATTTATTTTATTTAATTAATTTAATTAATAATTAATTAATTAATTTTGTAATTAATTAATTAATTATTGTTTCAATTATTATTTTATTGTTATTGCTTATTTATGTATTATTTACATAATGCTTAAACATTTTAAGCATTTGCATAATGCTTAAACTCACATATTTGAATGACAGCACAATGGTTGTTATGATGCCGATCACAAATACTACGATCCCCAGGACACAGAAAAGTCCCTGGCACTTGGTGAAGTCCACCTAGAAAGAGAAAGCACCAACAGCTGGTTAATACACGTGTGACTGCACAAACACACTGCGGCCATTTGAAGCTGATAAGCGCTCACGCACACACATCCTACCTTTGTCTGGAAGCAGAAGATGGTGACGGCGATGCAGACGACTGCAGTGATCCCCAGAGCAAGAAACACTGCTTTTGTATCGTAGTAACTGAAAATAAAGAGCAGCACACGGTTAATTCAGAGGGAAACTGTACCGCTGTGAAAACACGACTGCGTGGACTGAACGACTTTGTTTGTTTTTACCTGGAGATCGATCCAGTCATGTACGACAGAGCCAGGGTCTGTAAGACAATACACAAAAGGTCTGTTTGCCAGAAAATACAGTCACATCTAGGGGTGGGCGATATGTCCCTAAAATAATATCACAATATTTCTGGGTATTTTTGTGATAACGATATTCTTGATGATATGACAAATTAGTAAAAAAAATATATATATAAATTATTCATTTAAGAACATAAAATTGCAACAAAATCAATGATATAGTTTTACAGTTTACTTCAAATATTCAATAAAAACTAAAATGATCTCTCATTTCTTTAGTTTGTGAACAACAACAGTAACTCAGATTCTGTATACAATCTTAATAATTCAACAAAAATAAAATCTACCACAAATTACACATTTAAACAGCTCCCAAACACAAAAATGTCCCCTGGGATCTATATATATCAATCAACAGGTGGTTTCCTTCATTTAGTAAAATCCTAAATGACTGAGTTGTTTTTTTTCCACCTGGACCTTTATGCTCTGCCATTTCTCCTCTAATCATCACGCTGCAACCTGTGACAGGCTGTTATGATACCACAACTATCACACAGTCACATATGTGTAGTTTTTTGTCGAGCCGCGAGCGTCACATAGGTTTACATCACCAAAGCTTTATGACAAAATCACTTGACGACACTGACTCCCGTGTGAGTACAGCAAGAGAGGAGAGGGAGAGACGCTGTGCTGCTGCCAGAGGAGCCGCTGAATGAGTTCCCTCTGAGCAGTAAGACACTAAAAGAGTCTGAGAAGTCCGGGGCTGTTCATAAAACATTCAGGACGCCACAGTTTATTCCACACTACTGAAGCTGCTCCTCTTTGGAACCACAGCAGCGTCGCTAATAACTTCACTCTCAGCCATGCTTGTTGTTGCCGTGGGTAACAGTGTGACATCAGTGTCAAAACGTCTAAGTATCATGAGTATCATGATATGAATTTTTCATATGATATTAAAAATTATACCAGTATGGGTCAGCTATATGACAAAAACAACACCTTATGGCCCATGAAGTTATACATGGAGCCATTTTGTGCACAGAGCTGATAAAACAGATATAACATATCAAAGTATTATGTAAACGCAGCCTGGGTCATGTGTGGTGACTCACTGTTTAGTATCAAAGTCAAACTTGGAACATTGAGATAACACCAGCATAGGCTGATGTAAGTCATCACTGACAAAGCTAAGTCTAAAATAGAACTCGATCCAAGTCCAGGAAACTGTCATTCATCATGAGTCTCAACTTCCTACTTCACAAGTCAACCACAAGACGTCTGACTTACAAAGACTGACAGCAGGATGACGTTCCACGGGAACTTCCTCCTACAAAGAGAGTGTGGTAAGAAAATTCAATGCAGATTTATGTATATTCTTTGTACAAATACTCTTTAAAACACTGAGCGGTCACACTCACCTAGGGCCCTTACAGCAGACCAGCACCAGGTGGGTGACGATATACACAGCGCTGTAACAACACAATGCACAGATGAATAAGTTCATGAACTTCATTTTGGTTCCTATAAAACATGACTTTAAAAGGTGTCACCACAGAGTGAGACTTACTATGAAGTCCAGTAGATGGCTTTGTTTCGCCTTACGAAATATTTGACGGGTTTGCTGTGAGACACAGAGGCAGAGTTAACAACAGTGTGACACACTGACAGACCACAAACAAACACACAAACACACACTGCATACTCACACAAATGTGAACACGGCCACGATGGCTGTGGTGACGAGGAGCTGAACAGCCAGAATCAGATACACCTGAAAAACACACACGGACAAAGGCAGGTAGTATGTGTAATCACATATTTGACATCAGTGGAGACCAGATTTAATGTAACTACTTACAACATACGAAAACGCTTATGACATATGCTTTATGACAAACTGTACTATGACTTATTCTGACATACTATGAAGTTTTGATTTATTTTTTTTTTTAAATGAAATGCTATACTATTAGTTTTTGTGAATTATTTTGTGACATCATATACTATGGATTTTTATGGTTGCACACAATATATTATGACCTATTTATGATATTTTTATGGCATACTGCGGCATAATACCACAAGGCAGACACAAATTTGGGCTCATATAGTTTGGTTTGTGTGACAAGTGTGATTTACCTTCCTGATGAAGGCATGCCGGATGCTCAGATCGTCAAAACCGCTGCCGCTTGCCGCAAACCCATCACCACCTGTGTTATCAGCAGAACAGAAATATGAGCAGTGATGACAAAGAGCAACAGGAAACATGTCATCAGTGACCAATGAAGAGTTAGAGAGGAGGCATCATGCTGTAAATTCAAAGTGTAAAGTCATGGTTTGACATTATGGAAAATACTTTTACTGACTTGATTGCCATGAGAAGACCAATACCTGTCTGTACACATTAACCATTAACCAGTACATATAACTTGCTAATTAGTGAGCTTTAGATGTGTTGGTAGGTGGATTTTAATACCTTTCATCAGAGCCTGGCTCGTTGATTCTCCCTGCTTCCATCTTTATGCTAAGCGTTAAGCAAGATTTATACTTCTGCGTCAGATCGACGCAGCTGCGTCCATGTAGAGCCTACCCCGTAGCTTGCTGTGCACCTCCCTAGAAATGTTACTCACGTCGACACAGACCCCTTGTCTATTTTTGTAAGCTGAAACCATTTCCCTCAGCGGAAACAACGCTTTTAATTACTTTAATTTCACAGATTACAAACAATAAATTGTGGAGACAATAAAGCCTCCACAAAATAGCATTTTAAGTCTTGTGTGTAATTTATCCTGGCTTCATATGAGCAGAGGTAATCTCTGCTCGTGGCTAGGCTAATTTATACAATGTAAAATGTAAAATGCCTTGTGCTAATAACGTTAGAATGTTGTATTTGTTTGTTAAACGTGTTTAGTATAAGAGAGTTGTTTTGTCGGTGAACCTTGTGAGCTGTAATGGAGCTGAGTTTTGTAGTGTTACTTTTTGTTTAATGTTGCTGCTATCCCTAACATCATATGAGTAGAGGAAATGTCTGCTCGCCGCTAGGCTAATCTGTACATTGTAAAATGCCATAGGCTTCTGCCAATAACGTTAGCATGTTGTATTTGTGGGGAATGTGTGTCCAGATAAAGACAAGTGTTTGTCTGTGAATGCTGTGAGTTACAGTGAAGCTGATTTGTGTACTTGTGATTGAAATTGTCTCTATGAAGCCATGTTTAATGGGTGTTTAATGTGTGTTTAATGTGTGTTTAATGGGTGTTTAATGGGTGCTTTGGGTGTGTTTTCAACTAAACTTTACAGCACCTCACAGAATCCCCACCACCGACTAGTGCTTCGGAGGTGTAACTGCAGAGTGACACAGACACACCACCTCACAAGTAAAAATGGTCACAACGGCGAAGGCCACGTGTGTAGGCTCTACATAGAGCTGACGCACAACTATAAATCCCACTTCTTATTTATCGTACAGATTTGAGTGCTAACAGTCTACTCATCTACCTCTGGGCGCAAAAATGAATAAGCATATTTTGCGAAAATGTGTAAAATTTTTTAAACAAACTGAGCCTCAATATTTTTTCACCTTTAATTTAGTGTCAGCAATTGGCCAGGGCTATTTTCTCAATTTTGCTGGTTGGATGAAGGCTTGCTGCTATTTCACAGTGTTCCAAAAAAAAAAAAAAAAAAAAAAAAAGAAGCCTAACCCCATTTGCAGACACACACTGATATGCTCAGCAGGCCCCATCTTACCAGAGCTCAGGACATCTGATGGCAAGGTCGGTGGCATGACAGGAGGCATGGGAGGGGGACTGTGGTATCCGGGTCCTGGAGGCCCGCCAGGGTGCGGCTGTCCATGGTACGGGCCGGGAGGATAGCCCCCTGGCTGGCCTGGATACATGGGAGCGTTTGGACCACTGGGGTAGGGAGCAGAGGGCTGGCCTGGCTGGGGACCACCATAGCCAGGGAAGCCATATGCAGGAGGTGGTGGGTAATTCCCACCCTGAGGTGCATACAGCGGTCCCCGGGAGTCGTCGTACCCTGGAGGGTAGTCTGACCTGGACATTTCACCTGTGGGGAGAGAAGTTGGAGAAAATACAGTTCACGTCTGTTTCACATTTCTATGTACAAAAGCTGATAACAGAGAGTGAACAAACAACAGGAATGAATACGTGCCCAATATTATCCGCCAATTTCAGCTTATCACAGATACTGTATACCTGTATAACTGCGTGTGCCTTAAAGGGACAGTCCATTCCAATATCAAAAACACATTTTCCCTCTTAGTGCTGTTTATCAATCTCTCCAATATAATGGAACTAGATGGCACTCAGCTTGTGGTGCTCAGAGTGCCAAAAAAATACATTTGAAAAACTCAACAGCAATGTGTCTTTCCAGAAACCATGACCTGGTTACTCAAGATAATCCACAATGTTGATGAAACCAATGGAACTGCTCACAACAAGGTCTGTGGATTATCTTGAGTAACCAGGTCATGATTTCTGGAAAGAGACATTGATGTTGAGTTTTTCTGAACAAATACCTGGATATTATTCTGACAATGTTGTAGGGTTGACTATTGGTGCTTTCATAAAAGATTTACACAGTGAGATTTAAATGTGATAATGACTAAGTGGGTGAAGAAAAGCTAACAAACTGCTAAGTTCAGGAAATGACATCACTTTAAATGACTTCACTTTGCAGCCTTTGATACCAGACAACATTTATGATATTACAATAAAATCTAAGACGATATCTTGTCCCATATCATGATACTGATGTAACATTTATATACTGTCCAGCGCTACCATAAAGCAGTTCTGTTCACTGATTTTCAATATCACAATGACCTTCTAGAGGAAGGGCTCCCAAGTGGTTCAGCTACAGGGTCCAGATTTCTCTTTAGTAATCAGTTCAAGATCCACAGTGTTTAATACATTCAGCGTCATACTTGTGTTTGGCCATGTCGTCGGGCTAGTTTGCTGTCTCTGTCAAGCAGCTGTCCATTAGTCGCTCACTTCAAAATAAAAGCTCTGTCCTGGAAATTCACTGTTCTTAGAAATAATTTTTTTTTTTTTTTTTAACAAACTTGACACATTCATGAGTCCACTAGAATGGACCCGTGACCCACTTTTGGACCGCGACCCACCACTTTAGAACCACTGATCTAGAGTTACAGTTCCTAAGATAACAGAAGGATACACTACATACAGTGAAATCTATGATGTTAATAAACATCTATGACGTTATGCTGTAGTTTGAGACAACCCTACCTTATAAACCATCACAAACATGTTCACATACACATACATAACTGCATATTCCTGGTTTCACTAACTGAATAAAAGCACAGACTGGGTTCAGGCCTGTGCACAGAGCTGCTGTTGGTGTGTGAATTTGTGAGCACGCATATTTATCCAACACTTATATTAGGCTGGGTAATGAGATGAACTTAAAGGAATAGTTTGGATTTTTTGAAGTGTGGCTGTATGAGGTCAACAGTCAGCGTATTACAGTCAGTGCCAGCCCGTGGCATAGGTAGTTTGGGCAAATGCTATGGAGGCTGTCATCCATGGGGGCGCCACAAATGGGGTAAGAAAAAAATAAATAAAATCAAAACCTTTATCTCTCACTATTTTTACTAATACTATTATTTTTGAAATATTACATCAGACCACAACAACGTGACTACACAGGAAAAATACTAAATAATAGAGAGGTCTTTTTTTCTGGGTTCTTGCCGCCCCCCTCTTTAGCTCGTTACACTTTACCTGCTCTCTGGGAGAGACAGGTGAGTTATCTGATGTCATGTGAACCCCAAAATGCACTCATTAACATGTCAAAACGACAAAAGCTCTCAGGTGCCCACTCAACTACCACTACACTACTGAGAGGAGTGGATGTGGAGAGAAGGAACATGAAATCAGCAGGAGCAGAGCTCGTTAAGTTAGCTGTTAGCAGTTAGCAGCTAGTTATTGTTACCTCTAAGCAGGCGGTGGCCACAATGAACAGCTCACAGAGGCTACATTGATTTACATTGTGAAGTGTTCAATCTCTATTCAGTAAAAATGAGTATGGGCGAAGGTAAATTGTGTTCTGTTCATGATGTGTTCAATGTAATCTTGTAAAATGCAGCTTTTGGTGAGAAACTTGAATAAATCCAGCTGTTTGAAGGAGAAATTTGTTGATGTTCTCACAGCACTGTAAAACAGATATTAGAAAGGGAATTATGATGGATCATATGTAGTAAAACTTTTTTTTTTAAAAGATGTTTTGCATTTGAAACAAGGTTACGTTAAAGGTTGTTTCATAAATGTGTATTACTGAATTTGCGCTCATTCAAAGGTAGTGTAATGAAAGACTGAATGACTTGAAAATTGCTCATTTATTTTTTAAACTGTAGATTTCTGTGTTTCCCTGAAACAAAAGAATAAAAAATACCAACAAAAAACAAAAGAAACACCACTATAAAAACGTTGGTATCGGCTATTGGGGAAATTGTTATTTCAAACGTTAGCGTCAGTATCAGCCCAGAATTTCAAAATGGGTGCATCCCTAGTTCAATTACAAAGTTAATTAGTACATTTTAATATTATTTTACATTGTTATATATGTTAGTTTATTCTTCTGAACAAGTTTTTTTTAATTGATTTTTGATTTATATAATTACTATGACACACATGTTACATGACATACACGTTACTGACAGCAAATTAGCACATATTTTATCTTTGTTCATTTGCATTTTAGTAATAAACATGCACCACTTTGACTATCAATCTAGACTGATAAACAACAAGTCTCCCATTTTGGAGAGGCAAGCAGAAGCAGTGCCACAGAAGCAGTGTACTGCTTTGTATTTTTTTTTGCATACCTCCATGGAAAGTGGCTAACATATTGATTCACTGAGAACCACGTTTAACAACAGCAAAACTATATCAAAACTAGAGGTGTGCCATATCACATTGTTCCCGATAATACCCGTATAATTTTTTATATGATATGAAAAATTCATATCGCGATTCTCGCAATATTTTGATTTGCTGACAAACTGACGTCATACTGTCACACACAGCACAACAAACATAGCTGAAAGTGAAATTACTACAGACTATAGTAGAAGTGTACCTAACAAAGTAGCTGGTGAGTGTAAAGCGGTGAAAATATTCTGAATACAGTGTCCACTTATACTGAAATTGAGTTTTTAGGTGGCTAAATAAACTGGGGGCGTGCCAACTGCCATCTATGTAGAGAGTACCCTAACTATGGATAAGTACCTCATACAACCCCCACTTCCAAAAGTCCAAACTACCCCTTTAAAGGATCCATTTGGGGTTGTATCAGGTTAAAGTGACATGTGGTTCTGCTTAGAAATGTGGTTCTCAAAAACCACCACATATGTCTCTGAGGGAAATTTCTAATAATAAACCTCACACCCTCTGAAACACACACACGCACACACACAGTTTTCACATATGGCCAAACTATTCCATGTTTCTACAATGATTATTAAGGGAGCTGTGGTACTTTTACACAACACTGTAAGTGCTTTACCAACAAAATGAACCCACTTTTACGACATGAATCATTCAGATTTTAAACATAATTTCTCTCACATGTTGCAGATGATCTCTGACTCGTTAGAATACCAAAATAGACACTAAGCCACCATGTTAAACAGACTGACCCCTGTTTCTAAGAAGGTTCCTTTTGGCTCGCTTATTTATCCACTGGTGCTTTTTAGGGGAATATGCACAGTAAAGGAATTCAAGAGCTGGCTCCACCTCATGCTGCCATTACATCACACCCAGAGCACCAAGCAACAGGACAGAAAACAGCAAAATGGAAAAAGTGCTTCAGAGCAGTCAAACAGTCAGAGACGGAGCCTCAGAGCCGATCACTTCTTTGGTCACTGAGACGCACAGTTAGCAAACGAGAGGGCGAGAGGTGTTTGAACAGGAGGGTGTAACTTGTCTGTAGGACACTGAGAAACTGTCTCAGGGGTTGACGGACCAGCTGTAGTGAGAAATGAGTTAGAGCTGACAGCTGATGTTGATTTCCCACAACTGATTATTATACTTCATCGTCATCTCCACCGACAGAAGTCATCACTGTCATGGTTCTGAGTCAGTGCTACACCCTCTGACAACGAGTTTGTTTACGTCCATGCAGCCTAACCACAGATACAATATTAAAGCCTGTACAGTCTGTATAACCGAGCTCTTAAGTTCCTGGATAATAAACTTAAAAGCTACCACCGCTGTAATATACTTCCTGGACATGGTCTCCTTTGCTGGGAAAGTTTCATCAAACGTCACAATGCCTGTTAACTCAAAATTCGTAATGTATTTGCACCTCTTCCATTTACCAAACTCTCTGGAAAATGTTGGTGACACATGAACAAGATTCAGAGTCAGAGGACACATAAAGAGGTAAACGTCTTTCAGTAAGAGCTTCCCAGTTTTGGAAGATCCTTCAGGTAAATATACGACGTAGTAATTCTTACCTAGACCTGCACAATTGATCAAAATATTAAAATCACAATATGACCAAGTGCAATATCCAAACTGCAGGAGCAGCATTTTTTTTTATTAAAAAGGTAAAATGTGTCACAGCATACCACCACAAACGTAGCATTGTGGTGCTACAGGGAGGCCCCAGCCTACAAATCATTCAATGCCCGGGCCACACTGCCCGCGTAAGCAGTGGCTCAAGCTGCTGCTCAGCTGCAGATCATCTAAAGTCTCGCCTATTTTTTCTATGTAATATGTGCGGTTTCAGCCCAAAATCAACAGTGAAAATAGCCTTTTGACAGATAGATAAGATAGATTTTTGGGGGGGCTTTCTGCCTTTAATGGCAGGACAGTTTTTAACGTGAAAAGGGGGAAAGAGAGGATGACATGCAACAAAGGGCCCAGGGCTGGAAGCGCATCCTTGGCCGCTGCGGCAGGGACACTACCTTTGTACATGGATCGCATTCCCACTGAGCTACTAGTTGCCCCTAAGTACCGACTATTAATTGTGGGAATACAGTACCTATAGCAGCAGGCAGCTCTGCAGCAGTAACGCTGTCAGGGTGAACACTGCATGCCTGCGAGCCGCAGCAGTTCAGTGAGGTAGCCTGCTCACATAGGCAGTGTGGCCCAGACGTAAGGGAACATGTGTGTTTGTTAAAGACCTCATCATCGGTTTTACATATTTTTTTCAGTGAAAATAAAATGCAAAAAATTACCACTCTCAATAAAACAGCGACACATTGCAATCACAGTATCTGTCAAAATTATTGCAATATGATTTTTTTTGCATATCGTGCAGCCGTACACTTACCGATCCTTTGCACGTAACTTTCAAGGGACCATTTGCCCCATTATCATAAATAC
Source organism: Epinephelus fuscoguttatus (assembly GCF_011397635.1). Taxonomy (NCBI): domain Eukaryota; kingdom Metazoa; phylum Chordata; class Actinopteri; order Perciformes; family Serranidae; genus Epinephelus; species Epinephelus fuscoguttatus. The sequence continues at coordinate 22,247,608 of NC_064766.1, forward strand.
ACTTTACCCTCTTACCTGTCGTGCTGTTTATCAGTCTAGATTGTTTTGGTGCGAGTTGCTGAATGTTGGAGATATCATCAGTCATGACCCGGTCACTCAAAATAATCCACAGACCTTGTTCCGTTGGCACCTTTGTGTATTTTCGCATAGTTTTGCACTGCACATGATGTAACACAATAACATCATTATGAGCATAATGCCACAGAAGACAGAAGCCTTAGCTTTCTGCTGCAAAAAGGATGAATGTTCTAGCTATTATGGTTTTTATTTTAGATCGATATAAAAAGGATTATGGAAAGAAAGATCTCCTGTGGCTATTAGGGGGAAATACTAGTATCACCACGTGTTGTCACCACGTTTGCACAACATGTAAGGTAAGGCAACATGATGACAAAGACAGCAGAGGCCTTAGCTTCCTGCTGCAGAAAGAATGAATGCTCTAGCCATTATGGTTTTATTTTATATAGATTCAAAAAGGATCCCACAGAACGTCCGTTTTTAAAAGGTTAATGTTTACATCTCGCACTATCACGAGCCTCTCAGACATGTGTAGATGAACGTTTCCTTCTGTGTGTTGATACAGTTGGCGGATGTAGCTCAGTAGAAAGAAAATAGTTCCTTCATAAAACTGCTCACAACAAGGTCTGTGGATTATCTTGAGTAACCAGGTCATGATTTCTGGAAAGAGACATTGCTGTTGAGTTTTTCAAATGGATTTTTAAGCTGAGTGCCATCTAGTTTCATTATATTGGAGAAAAGGCAGACATCTCTACAGCTGATAGCTCCAACATTCAGCAACTCACACCAAAACTATGAAGACTGATAAACAGCACTACAGGTAAGGAAAAATGTGTGTTTTTGATTTTGGTGTGAACTGTCCCTTTAAAACTTTGTTTTCAAAAGTCAGTTTTCATTTTCTGTAAATGAACTTTTTGTTGTCATGTTTTTACTGCTTTTGCTGACCGTCTGTTTAACATAGTTTTGCATTAGCTGCCTTGTTTATACATGTCCTACTTTACATGACACAGCCTCACTCCTCTGACCTTTTTATTCTGTTTAGCTATTCATGTTGCATCTTGCTTCCTCTGATTCTGGTTTTGTATGTTGTGTGTGTTATGGGTTGTTTTGAACAGCGAGTTTAGGTTGTGGGACAACAGGCTAACACTGGCACATTAACAGCGTGTTGATCAATGTCCCTGATAATAAATGCATAAGAATAAACAGCACAAACTGCAATTCTTCAGATAGCTCTCCACACGTCACTGGCAGCAAGACTCCGTGCAACCTGTGTCATGTGAAGTCAGTTGGGAGGACAGCATTACAATCCAGTAATACCTTACGGGACAGTCACAGTGAGAACCGGTTTGACGAAGCTACTAATTTTGACTTTTTGTTTGGACTGTCTCAGGTTTAGATTTAACTGCTGTGGATTAAATAACCTGTAAGGTGTCTTGTAGCTAATGCTGGTGAGGATCTACAACTGTTGAACAGTCTTCCTGTATGTGGCCTTTGTCATCATGACTTTTCAAACTTCTTCTTTCCAGATAAGATGTACTTCTGCACTGTGGGCTTCAAACTTACAATCAAATTAAAACAGACTGATCATTACGAATTTGATAACATGTTTTTTAATTGCTGGGCTGTTTTTGTAAAGTGTTTCTGTTATTCTGTCCATCTACAGTGAAGTTAGGGTCGGCATGTCAACTTTAGGGCCTGAAAAAGGTGGAAAGGGAAGAGTAGGGTAGCCGGATTTTTTTGGGGAGAGCAGAAGAGGATCTCATTTTTTTTCTCGTACTAAATTAAGATTTTATTTCAGCCTTGTTTTGCAATATAGTAGACAGTTAGGAGCTGCAAAGATTCGTCAGTTAATCAATCTGCAGAAGATATAGCAAAAATGCAACACATTAAAAGCTTCCAAGTTTTCAGATGTGAGACTTTGCTGCTTCTTCTTGATCTTACACTATGGAAAATTTTATCATTTTGGGCTTTGGATTGTTGGTCAAAGAAAACAAGACATTTAAAGATGTCAACTTGGAATCTGGGACGCTGGAATGGGATTTGTGTCACAGTCTTCTAATGTTAAATAAACCAAACAATCCATTGATTAATAGAGAAAATAACTGGCGGATTAATCAATGATGAAAATAAGCATTAGGTGCAGACCTATAACAGTTAGATTTGTTACCGTTATATCACAAAGACAACTTTCACAATATATTTCAGCAGCAGACTGACAACAGCAGAAAACTGAGTACATTTTAATATTTGTTCATTTATCACATGTAATACCGTTATCGCGATATTCAACAATGTCATTGTTTATTTTCCTCAAACTGTGGAACCTCTGGGAAGTGTGTTGCCATTTTTATGGTACATTTAAGTCAAGAGAAGGGTTTGGGGAAAATATTAACAACCTTGGAGAAGGCCTTGGCTTTTTAATAAAGTGAAAAATAAGGTTCAGTTCCGCTCATCACCCCGATAACTTTCATACAGTCCCTGACTGGAGACAATTCAGCAGTGTTTGTGTCTATGGGGAGTCTGACAGCTGAATGAATGAACCGAGAGGAAAATGCCCAACAAGTCATTACACGAGGGAAATTCATGCAATTATTTCAATTACAGAAATCAGTATTAGTAAAGCTAGAGTTGCAACGATTAATCAATAAGCTGTCAGCTATTAAAGTAATCGCAAACTAACTTGACAAATAATCAGTTTGAGTTATTTTTTAAAGAAAAAAAATAATAAATTCTCCGGTTCCAGTTTCTTATATGAGAAAGAATATTTTCTGTTATCTTTACAGACAATTAATCTTGAAAATAATCAATGGGTAAATACATTTAAAAAATAAAAATAAATTAAATAATTGTTAGTTGTAGTCCCAGTAATGGTTTCATTCCCTTTATGTGTTTCAGGTCTGAGGCTCAATATCCTCTTAATATGACTCATTAAGAAACTTTTCAAAGGGTTTTATGGTCTCAGTGTTTTCTCCTATAGGATAATGTTTGATGTATTTCACTGGGTCAGTATATTAAAAATCACCCACCTACTGCTTTTAGTGTACAGATGTTACACTCTTTGAAACCTGCACCCTCAGTGAGTTTTCTTGACCTTCAGACATGGATATTATGAGTATGAAAAAATGACTTGAGTATTAATAAATAGTTGTATGAATAAATACAGGAATGAATAAATGCAAAAATGAATAAACAACTAAAAGTATAAATTGATACAGAAATAAATAAAGATGGAAATACCTAAATAAAAGAATAACTAGATATAAAAATGAATAAATAAAAGTATAAATAAATAGAGGAATGCCTAAATAAATAAAGTCTAACTTAATATAAAAATGAATAAATAAAAGTATAAATAAATACAGGAATGCCTAAATAAATAAAGTCTAACTTAATATAAAAATGAATAAATAAAAGTATGAATAAACACAGAAATGTCTAAATAAATAAATAAAAGTCTAACGAAATATAAAAATGAATAAATAAAACAATAAATAAATAAAGGAATATATAAATAACAACATGGGGAAAAAAATACAAAAATAAATAAATAAAATTATAAATAAATACAGGAATAAATGCATAAATACAGAAAGAAAGAATAACAGAATAAATAAATACAGGAATAAATAAATGACTATGGAAAAAAATAAATAGATCAAATAAATGCTGAAATAAATAAGGCAATAAATCAAGATTAAACAAATGTTGAAATAAATATGGAAATAAATAAAGTTATATTTATAAATAAATAAAAGTTGAACAGGACATAAATGAATATATTACATTTAATTCTACATTTTGGCACCTAACACCTGCATCTTACAATTTATGTATGTATTAATAAATTTATTTATCTGTTTTTATTTCAGAAACGTCCATATCTCCTTGTTTTCCTGCATTTTGACCTGCACAGATGGCCCTCACTGATCTCTTACAGTATCTATCAGTTTATATCAGAGACACATGCTGGCTGACCTGCACACTGTGTTGGAACGAGGCCATCAGCAGTGCTTGCTGGTTACACCTGTGATTCCCCTGGTGGGACGAGTCAGAAATGTCTGCCCTAAACAAAAGTCTGTTTCTGGGTTGGGCTGAGACAAAGCAGCAAACAAACAGTCCTGTGTGTGTGTGTGTGTGTGTGAAAGTTAACGAGATACTTGCAGTCACCACGAAAAATGTGCACCATCACAGTTTCCCCTTTCCTGACCAAAGTTTACAGACAGCAGGACAAAAACCCAGCAGTCTAACTGTGAATAAATTAAACTTCAACATGTGAAGTTCACGCTGCTGAGGAGCTGTTAGGAAACATAAACGTGTCCAGAGAGCACAGGGACTACACCCACTCCTCCACCCTGTTCACTGAGCACCAAACCTCAGCTCACAAAAAGCCTTTTCAGGTGAGACATAGTGCTGTGAGGCAGCCATTGGAAGACACACGCTCACACCACCAGATACAGATTCAGATCCATGTTGGTTGTAATTCGGGGTCATTGCGCCGCCATGAAAACATAACAGCAAGTTAAAATGAGCTCCACTTACCGAGTAAGAGATGCCAACGAGAGAAACAATATGGAGGTAATTATTCCCAGCGGTGAAGTGAGGAAACTGGAATGGTTTCCACTGTCGGCCACGCCCTCTGTGTTTCCAAAAAAAACCCCCAAAGAAGTGAAGAGAGTGTAAAAAGGGTTAATAATGAAGCTGCTCCGTCTGCTGTCAGCTCTGCTCTGCGGAGTGTGAAGCTGCAGCTCACAGATGTGAAGCAGCACTGAAGAACATTTCCTGGAACAGTGAAGAGCAGGGTGGAGTCCAGAGGAATCTGTGTGTGTGTGTGTGTGTGTGTGTCAGAGAGAAACAAGGCCTGAGGGTTTGGCTGACTCATTTTCAACAGGCACTTCTCATGTTACAGACTAAAGGTGCAGTGCTGGAAGAAGTACCCAGATCTACTGAAGTAACTGTAACAAAACATAGAAATAATCTGTTACAAATTCAAAATCTTACTAAAGTAAAAGTACAAAGGTATTAACATCAAACTGTACTGAAAGTACCGAAAGTAAAAGTACTCATTATGCAAACTGGCACGTGTCAGAGTAACGTATTTCACTGGATCAGGGACTGTTCGTTATGTACCTACAGCTAGCAGACTTTTCCTCTACTCATATGAACACTGACACTGACAACAGACCACATTTAATAAAGATAACATAACAAAATTCGACTCCATTACAACTCACAAGGTTCACCGACAAAACAACTGTCTTATATTAAACACGTTTTCCAAACAAATATAACATACACAGCTAGCGGACTTTTTCTGTTCTACTCTTTGAAACCTGCACCTTCAATTTGTTTTATTAAAGGGACAGTGTGTAGGAATTTCTGTCATCTAACATTGAAATCGTATATTGCATTCACACGGATAGTGCACTCTAGCTCCTCACTTTTTCAAACACGTATTACAACTACGGGAGCCGCTGTGTACCAAAAAGCAAGATAGTGAATTATATTGCGCTGTTTTGTGTGTGTGTGTGTGTGTGTGTGTGTGTGTGTGGGTGTGTGTGTGTGTGGGGGGGGTTACATTAGAGATCCTCATCTAGTGATGCAACACCTGCAATGGTAGGGAGAGAGGATCGGTAGGAGCTAGGCAGGAGAAGAGGAGAAGAGGAGAATACTTTTACAAGAATAAGTCAGATTATTGGTGGAGGTAATTGTACACCAATGATGACATTTATGAGTGTAGACATCAATTTTTGCCAATAAATAACCGAAAACGCTACACAATGTTCCTTTAACTTTTAGACATGGATATTATTATTATACTAACCACATTTTCCAAACAAATATAACATGCTAATGTTATTAGCACAAGCCTATGGTATTTTACATTGTATAAATTAGCCTCACAGCTAGCAGACTTTTTCTGCTCTACTCTTTGAAGCCTGCACCCTCGATGTGTTTTCTTGACCTTTAGACATGGATATTATGTAGTATGAAAAATTACTTGAGTAGCCTATTAATAAATAATTGTATGAATAAATACAGGTATGGATAAATATGGAAATAAATTAAGACTTTTCCTCTGCTCATATGAAGCCAGAATAAATCACACACAAGACTTAAAATGTTATTTCTGTTGAGGCTTTACTGTCTTCACAATTTATTGTTTCTTATCTGTGAAATAAAAGTAAATAAAAGCTTCCTTGCCACTGAGAGAAATGGTTTCTGCTTACAAAAAAAGACTGGAGGTCTGCTCGCTATGACGTGTAGGTGCACAGCAAGCTAAGGCCTAGGCTCTGCGTCAACGTAGAGCCTAGGCCGTACCCTACGCTGTAGCTTGATGTGCTGCAGTTAAAAGAAGAAATGTACGACAGGGGTAGGGACATATAAGTTTTACTTCTACCTTCACCTTTTTGGACATTATTATATTTGTCTTGTTTCTTTATGGTTCTTCTGTGCTGTACAGCTACATGTGTTATCACATGATCTGTTGGGCAACCACCTTTGGTTGTATATATAGAGGTGTGTCTCCTTACCTGGGCTGGTGCCTGAAATGTCACATGTGGTGATACGATTAACACTTCCAAAAGGAGCAGTTTCTGGTGTGCAGATCTGCTTTTGTATTTTTGCAGTTCTGGAGATATTGGGCCTTTCCTAACCGGCATCTACCCACTCCAACTCTGTCACAGAGTGTCACTCCCATTTGTAGTCACCTTCACAGCTGAATGAAGCACCCTTTATCAGTGTGTAGGGTATAAACAGAGCAAACTTCCCTCTCTGCGGCAGAAAGTGGAACTGTCATAACTTTTTGTAACTATGGAGAAAAATAAAGCTTGATGCAACTTTATGTCTTTAACAATAGAGAAAAACAATCTCTCTGCCATTTTATGTTCTACATATGTATTTGTAGCACTTATATTTGATCTGTATGTGCTGCTGTTGCTTTTCTTTATTTTTGTATATAATGTTTTTATCATTAACTTGATAGATTCATATAATAGATAAATAAATAGAAATAAAACTTACTACTTTGGAAGCATTTTTTTTTTTTTTTCATTTGAGTTATGGTACAGTTCTCGTAAATATACAGCGCTACAATCAAATGAACGTAACACGTTTCTACAGACTAGGAAATGATATATTTTATCCTAAATACAACGTAACCCTTAAGATGTTAACATCTGTTTGACAATAGGACAATAAATGTCTATCTTAGTGTGAGCAGGTTATGTTTGTAAGGGTAGTTACAGAACTTTATTTTCTACAGAGCGTCTTTCCAGGATGAACACAATACGGCGTTGCACATGGTCAGTAACTCGGCTCACTGTCAAAAAGCTTTACAACTCACTTCCACTTCCCACTAGTTGGTTTGGGACAGCACTCAATGTGGCTGACCCTCTGCGTGAACACACAAACAGAGTGACAGTGGGTAGGGAGAGGGCATAGGAGGTGGTTTGGAAAAGGCTCTGGATGCAAGGTCACAGTGACCTTGATCTCTGACCACCAAAATCTAATCGGTTCATCAGAATAAAGCACAATGACTGTTCCAGCTCATTCAGTGAAGAAGTCCTGTTTGCCCTTTCCTTGAAGAGCACCTGACTTGTTTACAGTTTACCTGAACCTGGTGTCTTGACCCAGCGCAGCACCTCAAATTTGTTTTCTCTTAATCAGTTCATCGTTGAGTCCAAGTGTCCAAACGTTTGTGCCAAATTTGAATTAATTCCCAAAGGTGTTCTTGAAATATTGCCACTCTCTTCCCATGAGGAAACCTTTACATTCTTTACCTTTCTAGCCGGACATTTGGTGCTACTCACTTTTATCTAGTACCTCCTTCACACACTCTATGGGTAAGAGAAGTCTTTAATTTTGTCAAACTGGAAAGAATCAGGTGCATAATGAGCTGAGGAAACTTTGCATGATGTGGGATCCCTTTTTCGACTATGTACAAGCTTGACTTTCCAGATATTCCTTATAGTATTTAGTGTAAGTTTTATCATCATGCACGATTTTCACATTTTTATATTTTAATTTTACTACTATGTTGTTTTGTTCTTTGTCTCGTTCTGGGTACTGATTTGGTTTGTAGTCTTTGTCTTGTCTTAGTCCTGTCTTGGGTTGTGTATTGTACCACCAACAATTAGAATCTCAATCATATCACTCATTTTAGTTTAATGCCAAGAAATGGCTATCTGACACCCAAAGATGTGAACACTAATACACGTAATATTTAACGTGGATTATCTGTAACCATATTATATGTGATGTGTTCTTTGTTATAACAGGATATGGTTTGACTTGTTTTACGTGCTTTTATTATTGTTTTTCATTTTTACAGGAAGCCTTTTTACAGCTGGCGAAGGGAGTGCCGATGAAAACTAGTCTTTCAGCTAATTCGGGTGCATTTACAAATGTTTAAAATGTTGATTAATGAACACTGTCCCCTCTTAAATAAATAAATGGACGTACAACTTGAGAACACATTGGCTCCGGCTATGCGGAGGCATAAAAATGTGGAGGGAGGGTTTGCTCTGCTGTGATCAATGATTCTGTGACACAGAGGAATGTTCCGAATAATGTTTATTTTCTTGGTATGACACTGGAATCATGATGAACATCTCAGGAAGGGCATTTTCTCTGAGTGGCTTCTGTAACATTTTATATGCCATGATGCTTTTTTTGTTTGTTGTATCAAGAGAGAACAGATTCTATAAAGATGCTGACATTCAAATTCATCACAGCAGCCGATTGAAAACACACACACACAAACATACACATACACACATACAACCACAGTCATACACACTGTAGACTGGTCACATCCACGTCAATCTGAATCTGGCACAGTTTCAGCATTGCACTTGGTCTCGGTCAGCTCACACTAGCTTGAGGACGACCTTCTTGGTGAGGGTGTACTTGGGCTCTGGCATTTGTTTGTGGGTTGCATATTCTCTTCTGCTGACCTCCCTGTTGACACGAGTCAGCACAGAGAGGACATCATCGTTCTCTGAGCTGCACAGAAAACAGAAGAAACACATTACAGATCATACACCATGTTCAGAGTGTGACATCATAAACTATGTTTCTTTCGAAAACCTCAATAGAAGCGTCCAGTGTCAAAACAGACATCCACAGCGAGTAGACAAAAGGCCCAACAAGCATCATCCTAAACTCTGCGAGGGGGCGTCTCTCACCTTTCTGCTGCCTTCATCAGCTGCCTGCACAGCTCCTGGATGTAGATGGTCCCTTCATAAATGTGTCGAAAGGACTTGCACTCTTGCACAGTGGCCATGCCCAGCAGGAAGTCAGCATCTGAAGGCACCGTCTCGCCATCCACGCGACCTGCGTCTTCTTCCAGGGTGGTCTGTCTGTCCCAGTCCTCCTGCTGTGGCCTTGGGGGACACGGCACGGATCCTTTCTGGTATTTTAGTCCCTGACACGCCTGGATGAAGAACAATTTGGGCTTTCCTGCCAAGGTGGGAGCTGCCACGCCGGTGAAGGGCGAGGTCAGTTCTTGCAAGTACACTGGCTGCTCATCAGTCCCAAAGACATATCCCTTTAATCCATGGGACAGCACGCATACCACCTACGATCAGGAGCACACGCTTTTTACAAATTGGTATCACTCAATTTAACCTGGATTTTAGATATAATTTCCATGACACTTTATTAATAATACTGAAGTTAAACACGGGATGATTCTGTACACAAGCAATTTACAATTGATCACAGAAGGTTAACTACGCTTTACAAAACAAGGTGTCTGATAGGGCTATGGTAAACATACTGATGGGTTTTCCCCCTCACCAACTCTGCCCTCACCACACCCCCTAACTATGACTTACACCAACTGTATCTATACATTAGTGACTGATGTCACAGCTCTGAGGGTGTGTGACGCTGCTCACCAAGGCATCATCGTCCAAAAAATTCCTCGAGCCCAGCTTTTGCAGTTCACGTTTCATGTCTCCTGCAGTCAAGTTGTCGTGTACCACCACAGTGAAGCCAAGGCTGGTGAACAGTGCGCGCAGAGCCTCTGTGTCACATAAAAGAGAGACAAACTGAAGCGTGCAGGCACGTGATCATGATGTAAGCAGTAAGTACGAACTCTGAGAGGCCCTGAAGGATGCTGGGTAACTAGTAAATAAACAGAGCGTAAACAAATCAGATCACATGGTTCAAATCAGGGCTGCGCGATTATGGTTATTTATTACAATTATTCACTGATTTTAGCAACCAAATATTTTTATTGCACTTTCACATTTAAAGGGATAGTTTGGAGGGTTTTTTTAAAGTGGGGTTGTATGAGGTACTTGTCCATAGTCGGTGTATAACCTACAGTGATTAGTGGTTGGCATGCTACCAGTTAGAAGAAGCAGGCAGGAATGCCGACATGGAAGCTAATCAATGTATTGCAGCAGAATATATTTTTAACCCCCTAAAAAAAAAAAATCAGTATCAATGACAGTGTATGCTGTAATGAGAGTACTGTCACCACTGACCTTTCAATCAGCCTGTTTCAACGGGGAAGCCGTTATAGCATATTTATCGTTTGCCCGTGAACAATAACACAAACCATCAGGAAACATTTCTCCGAAATGGCAAAAAAAAAAGCTATTTTAACTTGTATAACAAGTTTGCAGCTGAAACTGAAATGTGATTTCATTTATTGAGGCCAATATAACATGCTGAATTGACGTAAAAAAGGCGAACTAGCACCACTGAGGGTCAGTGGTGCAGGTGACACAGCAGCGACGAGGGCCATGTATGCTCACTGACAGCCCGACATTGACTGACGGCCAACTGTCGGCTTGGTGTGTCAGGGCACTTAGAAGCAATTTAATTTGCAGTGGGGTTTTCTATGAGTGTTGTACGCATTTTGAATATCAATACCACAGTTAATTATTTGATTGTGTGAAGCCAAAATCATGATCATGATAAATATTCATTGTGCAGCCCTGGTTGAAATACAAAAATACATACTCGCATCCTCCTGAGTCCCTCTTCGTTTTCCCAGGTCAGTTCCCGGGAAGTCTTCATTGTTGATGACCACACACAAACCACGTGGGATATGAGTCAAGGCATAGTACTCAGTCTAAAGGGCACAAGCACATCAAACAGGCATATCATAAACATGAATGGTATACTAAATAAATGAATGAGAGGTGTGTGCATTTGTGTGAATGGTTTACTGGATCAAGAAGGGAGGAGGACTCCGTCGCTGGTTGTGCATCGGAGCAAACACGTTGGTTATCTGAAGAACAAAATGGCAAAACATACATCCCTAGTTTGTGTGTGATAAAAATAACAGCATGAGAGTGAATATGTGCAGCAGTGAGATGGGTGGAAGGCTACTCATCATGGGTGATTATTCAATGGCTGTGTGTTCTTTTGAAAGGGAAGTCTTGGGAGGGGAGACTTACCGCTGGGCTGGGTCTCAGATATCGACACAACAGGCTGTGATGGCTGTCGGGCATGATTGACCCTCTGTAGGAAGAAAACCAGTGAGTCCCAGTCCTCTTTAAACTGGCTCATTATAGGATTAAGTGTACACAAACACAGATTTATACACACACCTGGTGATCCATGCTGACACGTAAAGGTCTTGGGGTTTGATGCTGCTGGGTTCTCCCTGAAAACAGTACAATCATTTCATAAAACTTACTGTAATAAAAACATTTAAATGTGCACGTGCCTGTGTGTGTAAGTTTGTCTCGTACCTTCCATGTGCTGCTGCACAGTCAGTGCCAGTTGTTGATCCAGCTCCAGCAGCACCGCATGCAGCTCCTTGAGATTTGTGTTTGACAGCAAACTTTTTTTCTCCATTTCAGCAAACACATCCAGTGCTGTCTGTAATTAACAGAGAAGACCTGTTTGTGTCTGCAGCTGCATCGCAAATCTTTTGTGTGTATATCTGTTTGTTTCTGTGTTAAGCTATAACCAAACTACACTTGGTCGCAAGACCCAATGTCACTGCCACCACAAGACTGCAAAGATGTTCTGAAGTCTCAGTTAGCCACTTGTTGGCAACAGCCTTTTTTAAGACACGTAGAAGCTTCAAAGTTCACGAGTGGGGTATTTACTGATGTATTTTATGCTGTGGAACAGAATGTGTAAGTATCTCAAGCTTGTGTTAACCACAGATCTTATTTCAGGCATCTAACCAAAACCCCACTGACTTTGAGACGAGGGAACCGTAAGCGGTAAAACATTAACTCATTTCCAGCTGTGTGTTTCAATACCCATATAACCATACTATATAGTATGGTAGTATGGCGGTTGTTGTTTTATGTGAGCTGCTGGACCGCTGATATTCCCTTTGGGCATGAAAAAACTTCTATCTATAAAACGATTTAGCATGTCCCAACACATAGTAGGTCAAATGCAGTATGCCAAAAATACCAGGATGTTCTACTACATCCGGTCCAACTTTGCAGTATGCAAGCCAGCATGTTTTCTGGCTAGTCTGCCCCACAATTCTCTGCGCAGCAGATGATATGTCACATCACCTGAACCGCAGAGAGATGACAGTGACGGATGACAGTGTATTCAAGTAACTGATGATCAGTCAAACAGTACTAATAGAAATATGAATTGATTAAGTGAACTAAATAATCATAAATATTACAAACAACAGGACATAACTATAAAAATAAACGACAGAGAACTGCAGATGCAATTTCACTGTCGCAAATATGCCGTTGTGTAAACAATACATCATCATCATCACGTGCGCCGCATAATCGTGATTTCAATTATGACCAAAATAATCGTGATTATGATTTTTTCCATAATCAAGCAGCCCTAGTGGACACCCAAGATTAGTGTCACCAATACATTATCTGACCAAATGTATCCCCTCTGTTCTTGAATTATGACGTTAAATAACAGCCTGAGCCTGCAAGTACGAATTCTTGAGTTATGGCCAAATACATTTTGTGAGTTTAGTGACCTTTGTGGACGTTTGTGCCAAATTCAAGGAAATTCCCTCAAGGCCCTCTTGAGATATCGCGTTCACAAGAATGAGATGTGTGTACATACAGATAAACCCATAAATATAATGCCTCAGCGTGGAGGCGTATAGCTAATTTCAACATTCATGACAAATGCACGAGGGGTGAATTTCAATTTCACTCATTTACATTTTTATTTTATAGTTAGCAGAAGTAAGGACGGAGCCACTTAGAGTGACAGGCTGTTTGTGAGGTGTCACCACAGTTTGATTCAGATTCACCCCTCACTCCTCCACAGCTCCAATCTCTTGTCCAAATATGTTCACTTCTGGCTCCAAAAACAAGATGGCGACAACTGAAATGCTGAGGCTTTAAAATGGTAGTCCACAAACCGACCAACCAAACCAATTATTTTATACAGTCTATGGTTTGAAAGGCATGTTTTCTTTAAAAAGAATAGCCAAAATTAAACCATTTACTATAGCAAGAAACTGTAAAATCAGAAACAATTGTTGGATTTTCAAATTTCCAACAGTTCCTGGATGCATTATGTGTTACAAATGCTTTTGTCAGGAACAATATGATAGTGATATTTCATCAAAATCACTTTAATCTACATGTTTCAACAAAGTTTTGCCAAAAATAAACTGTCTGCACTGACTAGGGACTCATTTATAAACACTTGTACGCACAGAACAAGGCCTGAAAGAGGTGTAAGCCACTTCCCACAAAAGTTGTGATCTATAAAAACAGATTTGACTGGAGAAACTTTGACTGATGATTACAAACATTTCGGAGACAGGAAATTGGCGATGCAGATGGGAGGTGGAGGCCTGATTGTAGAAACTGTTGGCACACACCATTTCTGGCTTTTGTCCGTATGTACATTTTTAGAATGAATCCTACTGTCTTATAAATGAGCCACCAGATCCTGTTAAAATGATTAAACTCTGCACTCCTTGGTGCAACTGGGAGGCTATGAATGACTCAGTGGAGACCAAAAGTCATGTGAGAAAAATTCAGTGAAACTTTGAACTGCAGGCTGTTTACACAACACAGACATGACAGGTTGTAAAAATGAAAACAGTGTGTGCAAACTGGGTTGTGATGAAATAAGGTTTTTAAAATGTGATGGCATGTTGTGTTACGCGTACACACCTAATGAGAATAATAGTTCAGGTTAATGTCTGCCCTCAGGCCCTTAGCTCTCTGAAAATGTGCACCCTGAACAATATAGTTGAATAGCCCCCGTTTAACTGTGTGTTTACAGTCATATCATGTTCTTTATTTAAAAGTTAAAACTGAGGTCTACATGTCATAATTTCTTATATAACTCTGGGTGTGGGCATTTGGGTGGGTGTGTTCTTACATCGCATGCCTCAATTTGTCCTCTGCCCAGTTTGCTGCTCAACAGAAACTTCATCTTTTCAAGATTTTCCCGCGTCATGTCCTCGTACACTCTGTACAGCATCACCCTGACAGAGAGCAGAGGAGGAGAAAGAGGAGAGGAGAGGGACAGACAAAGAAACAACAAACAAAAGACTAAATATTTGGGGAATAAAACTGTATCGTAATGCTGACGTACTGTTATCTCGTCCAGTTACAGTAGATTTCTTTTTGCCTCTACATGTACCTGTATTGTGACAGCATGGGATAGGCGTCGGTCTCTTCTGGTTGCATGCTGTCTGTCTCCAGCAGGCTCAGGAGATCAGCTCGACGGATAGTTTCCAACAGCTGACGAAGGAAGAAATGATTGTCCAACAGAGCCATTTCTTCAAGTCTCACAAACAGCTTTTTTGCATCAGTGATCTGTTTGAGAACAACAAAGAAACATACAAGCACACCTTTGAGAGGACAAACAGTGAAAGGCAACAAGATGCTGCGACGGTTCAAAACACCGTCGCAAAAACTGTATTTTGAGTTAAAACCAAGTGGTGTTTGGAGTCCCTTTGTTTCCTTTAATAACTTTGTCTCTATGACTTTGTGAATTTTGCTTGGAAAAGCCTTTAAAAATTCTATTAATCTAACTATGAAGCAAGGAAGGTCTTCCAGCTCTGGCATTTTATTTGCGCTTGTCATGGTGTGACTGATGCACACGCGGCTTTGCTTGTTGTGCCAACCTCAGTTTTTTCAATTGTTTTTCATATAATAGGCTATGGCTTGGCAGTATATCAATATTAAACCGTGGGGATGCAACATCAGCACTTCATCAGTATTGGACAATATTGGATTTAGAATCAGCCTACGTGCTTTTTCTGATTGATTGGTTTTTGAATGAATATTACTCTGAAAAGTATTATTCATTTCATGTCTCCATCTACTGTTGGGCCACCACTATAACAGTATCTTTGTAATACTGATAAAAGAAGTATTTGTTCGTCCAGACCTATGACAGGCCCACAAACAATGATCCCTGTCTCATAAATGATCAGACTTTGATCCTTGCCTTTTAACATATTTGGACAGTTCACCAGTCATCTGAAGTTTGGTGGAAATGTATTTGCAGGCCCAGATTTTCTTCTGGTTGCCATTTTAATTTGCTGGCACTGTGTTGTACAACTCCTGGGATTCAGACACCAACATTATCAGCTCCTCCATCTTGTTGTCTTTTTCTTACGTGATACCTGCCCCCTTCTATTAGATCATCCCAAGCAAGGCAGCTACCACCAGAAATTCAACACAATGAACTCTGCACAACATGGCAAAATCTGTGTGCATTCACGTGGGCGGCAGCTGCTTCATACCCTGACCGCCATGTTGAAAAGTGCTTCCCCTATGCCACCTTCCCCTCAGTGAAATAACTGGAGGAGTTACCACACAGCGGTGTGAAAGCAGCTTAAGGTGCCAGAGTGCATAAAAAAGTGTCAAATGACTGGACAGAGGTCCGAGCTAAGCCCCAAGTGTCCTCAAATCATAGACACGCCCCTGCTGACTGGCCCCTGGCCTCCTGTCACTTTGCCAAAGTGGCCCCAGGGCAGTGCAAGGTGAGTATCCTTGATCTAGACTATTTAATTGTTCTTTATTATCACACTGTTGTTAATATAAGAGAACGAGGGAGATTTTAACACAGAGTGGTTACTACTGTATGTGAATGCATGAATGGGCTCTGCGCGCCAGAGGAGATCCTTCATCAGGCTGTACAATATCGCCCACCTCAGGATTTTTAATGAACTGCAATGAACTTGGGCTTTGTGTACTTGGACTAGCTGCTATGCAACAACATGACCCTCTCTCATTTTTATAATGCCTAGTTGTACCTCTGAGGTTGTTTTGGTGATTAGGAACTTTCAAATGAAGGTAACTGACATGCTCACAGATGTACACACCAGAGACACCCCTTAGATCATCAAATAAAGGTCTACTCATTGTACCTAAAATCAAGTCTGAATCAGCTCTAAAAACTACAAACGTACCTTTTTTCACAAGTGCACATTTAGGTGTTCAAGTGTATTTTTATTTGGTTTAGGAATTAGTATTATCTTTTTTGAAGAATAATGACAATAATAGTACCCTCTTATTTTTGTTGTGATGATGTTTTTTTAAATCAGGTCCTGTTTGTTTTTAGACTTTATGATATTTCATGTTTGTCTTGTATGACGTATCTTAAGCACACTGAGAACATGCTTGTTGTATGAAATGTGCTATATAAATAAAATTGACATGACTTCTTTTCCTGGGTTATTAAGTTGAATAATGGCCAGAAAAGTGTTGTTTTGCAGAACATCATGACATCACAGTGAAGGTGACCATTGACTTTTTAAAAATAGAATGTCACTATGTCATCATTTTATCCTATTAGACTTTTGTGAGAAGAAATATAGGATAATGAAGTACTACATATATAGAAACAAGCAGGACACAGATGTACTATCATTATTATTATTCTAAAAAAAAAGGGGGAGATAATAACAGTAATAATACTACTTCCTAAAATAAATTAAAAACACACTTAGAAACCTAACGAAAAGCTTGAGAAAAAAAAGTTATGTTTTTAGTTTGCTTTTAAAAGAAGATTTGTGAATTCTTGAGTTATGGCCAAAAACATGTTTTGTGAGTGACCTTAGACTTTGACCTCAAACCAACAAATTCTAATCACTTCATTCTTGATTCCTTGAGGACGTGTTAATGCCTCTGGTTGCAGCTATCGCTGCCGTAGAGGCACAAAAAATGTAAAACCTAAACAAAAATCGTCCACGGCTGCTGGTCAATGAGACATCTCCACTTAGACGTAGGGTAGAGACAAGTGCAAAGGCAACAGTACAAGCTACGTGATGCTCACCCCCTCCAGACGTTTCTTGTTGACAACATCACGACACAAGAAGCAGAGAGCTGCCACCTCAGAGGACTCCAGCTCCTCATCTATACGGGAAAGCTTCAGCCGGTCCATCACAGACACACTCCCTTCAACACAGGCCTGCTGCTAAGCTCACTGCACACTGGGTAGAGACAGACAGGCGGTAAAAAGGAAAAGTGAGCATTTGTTGGGGAAACTCAAACAAGTGAAACATTAACATGAGTTTGAATGACCAAAAACCACCTCTACACTTGATGTGGTTGAATATTATAGAGATATTTACTCACACCATAAGTCATAAACATACCAGAGAGTACAGTAAGATAACTTTAAAAATATTGTTAGAGCACTAATTACTTTTAAAATACTTTCAGTTTAAGGTTTAGGTTTAAGACTAAAATGTATTTGTAATTGCTTATTAATGAACACCATAATGAACTATATATAGGGGTGGGTATAATAAGCTTGAGCTTCAGCATTCACCTTTTCAGTTAGTGTTTGTTTTCCTTTTATCCAATGCAGTGGCACTGATAGCTACAATGGGCCCCAGTGCACGTTATTATGACAGGCCATAAGGCACGCTAGTTACTTCTTATGCACCTTAACTTGCTACTGTATAAACTTATCATCATATGATTAAATAAAGAGCTGACATCGGATAACACCAAAACACCCCCATGTTGAAAACTTCATTATCAAATGCGATATTTAAATCATTGTTGCATAATGTATATGACGATATTACCAAAGAAAATGAGGAAAAGGAAACCATGATGGAAATGGATCTGCCTTTTCAAATGTATATACAGCACATGGCACCATTTCTAATTAATTGCATTTTTTTTTTAGCACAGGCATATTTCTAAGGTGGCAATTTAAAATACTCACAAGAGCCTGTCATCTGGCCCACTCTCTATGGGCCCCCTCACCCCATGAACCCCAGTACAACTACCCTGCTACACTGTCTGTTATTACGCCCCTGATCAAATGCCCTGTTGTTTTTTTAATGTTTTAAATTGTTAATAAAGACCAGAATAAATTACAACTCCTACTACTAACTAGAGCTGGGCAATATGAAGATATAAGAGGAGACTATATATCGTCTTAAATTTTGGTTATTGTTGTATCGTGATATGGCATAAATGATGTCTTTTCCCCCTTGCTTTAAAGGCTGCATTACAGTAAAGTGATGTAAATTTATCAACTTACTAGATTTTTTATTTGTTTTAACACTTGCCTTTACCCACTTAGTCATTGTATCCACATTATTGATGATTATTGACCAAAAATCTCAACTTTTTTGTATCACGGAGGGTTTTTGGTCAGAAATATTGTTATGTTGGATTTTGTCTCCCAGTACTAGCATTAATTAAGTGCCTTTGAGGATATATAATATCAATATGTACGTCGTGTATCAAGATATAACTTAAAGACGTATCGCCCAGCCCTATTACTAACGTACTGCCTTTTCCTTATGTTGTTTTGTATTTGCCTTTTGAAAACCACTGTATTATCTGGTACTGAATATATAACATGTACTGTTATAACCATTATTATATTAATCTTGTTTTTTTAGTCACTGAGTGAAATCCAAGCGCTAAAACCACTGAAATAAAATTACATTACTTTATTTTTATGGCTAAAACGTATTCATGCTGCGGTGACGTCACTGAAAACACCGGCCATGACGTTTGTTTGACTTCATAAAAGTGCTTAAAAAGTTTTAACTTAAGTCTGGACGGCACAACAACGACAACAACGACAACACTGTAACTTGAGTCAAATTAGTTTAACATTACAAAATGGTCAACAGCCAAACTTCTAGGTTACTCGAGAGACGTTAGCTTACGTCCTTTAAAGTTAGCCAAAGTTGTAACGTTATCAATGAGCAGGAGAGTCAACTTACCCTATGTCCTCGCGTCCAAGAAGCAAAAAAACGTGCGTCTTCTGTTATTCAGAAGATAATTAATCTTTATAAAGAGCGAAAAAATCACAGACTCTTGTCTTAATCGTAGTAGTTCTTCGGTTACCGGGGCGGCCCCTTCCTCCTCAACTCTGTGGTTTCACTTGGAGAGAATTGAGCGCCATTTTATAGAGACGGCGACTTCCGTTTTGCGACTTCAAAACAAAATCGCACTTCGGATTGTCCGACATGAAGTGGTCCGAGATCAGTCCATGCAATTGTCCCACATCTTGATTTTTATTATTATGTAACAATTTTCTTTGTATTTCGCTGTCTCCATCTCTTCCTTGTATCTTTTTTGTAGTTTAACACTTTTATTTTGAAGTCAGACTTACGTTTCTAGCATTCAAGTGGTGTCGGAGAACTCGGAGAAACGAGTTCGCAACTGGGAAAAACAAAACCACCTCAAGTCGGAGCAACAACTCGGAAAGTCGGCGCTTGGGATACGAGTTGCCGAGTTAACGTCATATATGCAGAAACAGAAAGTAAATGCTCATTTGATGGTAATAAACTTTATGTTAATTCACATATTGCATGTCATGTGTAGTATGTATCTGCACCTTTTTTAATTTGTGTGTGGACAGACATAGTGCTGTCTATATTGTTTGTTTGTCTGTTTGTTAGTAACCTGTTGTCTGTTTTTATCATTGGACCTGGAGTCTGTAAATAAAGGTATATATATATGGTGTTAGGTTGTTTACATAGACTAGCTACAGTCTTCTGAAGCTCACTTCCGCAATGCTTGTGTTGTGTATAATGTAAAATGTATTATGCTCATCAAGAGATTCTGGGACCTTATTCCTATTGTGTTTTTTTTTCATACATATTAGACTATAAAAAGCATCTTATAAAGAGTAAAAACGTAAATTTAAATGTATAAGCTGTAGTGTGGTTTGCAGAGACTGATAACACTGTAAAAATGTCATTATCTGCATCTGTTTTCAAAAATAGGTTAAAGCATGAACACCCTAAACAGCTGGGAAAGTCTAAACCTGTTACACTCATATCCTTTTACATTGTACTGTTATTACCACCTTCCATGTGTCTGTGTTTATGTATGTATTTCTGCATGTCTAGTTTTTTTTTTTTTTTTTTTTTTTTTTAAGTTTTTCAATATTGAAATCTTTAATTTGACTCTTTACCCTTGACGGCTGTAACACTGGAATTTCTCAATTGTGGGATCAATAAAGATGTATCTTCTCTTCTCTTCTCTTCTCTTCTCTTATCTTCTCTCACATATGAAACCTGTGTTTAGACTGATGGAATAAATGGAGTTTTGAAGGTTATAAATGTTACTGTATATTACATGTATTTTCTTGTCTTAAATCTAGACATGTTAATAAACACATTGTAAAATACAGTGTGATTCATGTCCCTATTTTCAAGTGACATCAGTAGTTTTATTGTGGTTAATCTATTGTTTTTTTCTGATTATGTTTTCTGATTATTGTTTTGTAGTTTTCCTGTTTAAAATAGTGCAAGTTTAGAAAAAATAGGGATAAAATATAAATAAAATGTGAAATAAAGTAGTATAAGTCATATAAATTTGGGATAGGCTGTTATTGCAAATGTTTTTGTTTTGTTTTGTTTGTTTATGGGGTTTTTTATGGATGTACTGGTGCAACAACAAGTCTGGGACAAAATCACTCTGTAATATAAAACTTCAAACTGTTTCACCATACTCGGATAACAACATGAACCTTCACTGGGATGTTAAACGCTGCGAGCAGTAACGTACAACGAATCCTCTTCACCAGATTACGACTTGAAGGTTCTTGAACACACCAAAGTCGGAAGTGCGAACTCGCAACCTGGGAAGTCGGACCATCCGAGGAGTGCCTGAATGCAGCAGAAGGTATCGAAAGTCGTGGGTCACAGGGTGAAATAATTGTTTCACCATACGCGGAGAGCAACATGAGTCCTCATTGGGATGTCAAATGCTCCGAGTAATAACATACAACACCTCCTCTTCACCCACATTACGATTTAGAGGTTCATGAACACACCAAAGTCGGAGGAACGAGCTCGGAAAGTGGGAAGTCGGACCATCCGAGGAGCGCCTGAATGCAGCAGAAGTTATCAAGTCGTGGGTGTCAGGGTTCCTCCAAAACAAAAATGCTATTTTGTAAATCACACAGTAAGCGTAAAATGAGAATTAAAACATAAAACAGTGCAAGTAAAAAAACGGGAATAAAATATGAATGAAATGTGAAATAAAGCAGTATTACCAGTAGTATAAATTTAGGATACACTGTTATTACAAATGAATAAACAGAATGTTAAAACTGGAGAAAATAACTGTTTCACCATACTTAGATAGCAACATGAACCTTCACTGGGATGTTAAAGGCTCTGACCAGTAACAATACACCGTCTTCACTCAGATTACGACTTGAAGGTTCTTGAACACACCAAGGTCGGAAGAACAAGCTCGCAAACTGGGAAGTCGGAACATCAGAGGAGGAGGAGTGTATAAATGTGCATGAATGCAGCAGAAGTTATCTGAGTATCATGGATCTCAGGGTTCCTCCAAAAATGCCAATTATAAAATGAAAATCACACATTGAACACAAAATCAGAATTTAAAACATAAAAAGTAGGGACAAAATAGTTCATAATGAACAACTGTGGTAGGTCATACTGGATACTATCTGTGAAATTAAATACCTTTCCAAGAATCCAACATGAATGCCCCAATATTCCTTTCTGTTTTGTCTAGTTAATCTTTCTTCATTTCATGTCACTTCTTCAAAGTGACATACAAGAACATATTGATGTGACAGATTTGAACGTGGCTTGCTTAAAAGCACAAAAACAGACAAGGTTTAAATTACTTCAGTATAAATGGTAAATGTGCATAACTTCTGTCAAACTTCATCATATGTCTGCCAATATTTCTGATGATTAAACCAAGTGCTTGAATGAGAAAGGTACCATAAAACTTCAATTAATCTAGATCAAATGAATGATTCATAATCAATGTAATACTATTTGTATAAAATGTAGGCTTCAGATAACACTACTGGTTTAAATGAATAGTTTGACTGTATTTCTCAATCTTTGATAAGCAATAGTTTTGCGTGACATGAATTAAAAAACTGTCCCAAATATAGGTCTGTTGATTTCACTGATTTAAGATATTATAGCCCGGGCTATTAAATTAAGTTTTACGGTATTCTATTTCACTGTCTGCAGGGGTCAGCAACCTTAACTATCAGAGAGACATTTTTGATCAAAAATAATTTTAAAAAATCTGCCTCGAGCTGCAAAACATATTTGAGCCTTATGGTAACTCTGCGCATTAAGTCTAAATTAGCCTATGGACATCATTAATCAACACATCCTCACTCCGACCTTGTCACATATCAACTCAACTCAACTCAACTTTATTTATATAGCCCTTTAAAACAGCCATGGCTGAAACAAAGTGCTGTACATAAATAGACAAAGCAACACAGGGACATAAAATAATTAACAGGAAATAAATACTAAAATAATCGTTTATTGTTTTTAAAACAATTTAAAAACAATAAAACAATAAATAAAACAAACCATAAAACACTAAAACAGAAGCAGAGTCTCATGCGGAGTTGAAAGCCAAGGAATAAAAATGGGTTTTTAGACGAGTTTTAAAAATGGACAGTGAGGAGGCTTGTCTAATGTGGAGGGGTAGCTCGTTCCACAATTTAGTTTGGTCATGGGCCTTCCACGTCCAGATACTATGTAGGTACTCTGGGTGTGTTGGTTGTTGACGTTCTGGGACGGAGTGTCAAGTTCTGCCTGTTACATGCATTGTCTTCTTTCAAAATACACTTCAAACATTGCAAATTGTTGTTTTATTTTTCCTCCAACAACAAATGCATGTGGTTGGGTGAAGGCAACAAAAGCACTTAGGTTTAGGCAACGCAAACACCGCTCTCCCGGGTGAAAGTCGATGTTTGTTGGACCCAACCGCCACCCCTCCCACCCCACTAGGACTTTCGTCACCTTAACTATCGTTCTTGTCCTACTGCATTTCCCCTGACGCCGTGCACTGTCAAACTATAATGGCAACTGGCCACGTATCATGTAGACGACTTTTATCTTCTGTGTCTGACACCGCAAGCCACTGCCAAAGCGCCGGATTTCGATGACTTCGGAGTGAGGATGGGTTGTATTAATAGGTCTAAATGAGCATTCAAAAATATGTTTTACCACAAGATGGCTTCTTTGCAGTGGGCTATTTATGATTATTTGGTACTTCTAACTTTGCAGCATTGGCGGTGAAAGCAAACAAATTTGTCCACACACTATTTAATTCGGTGAGACTTTGACTCTTATGGTTTTGGCATCCATAGCCAGCCTAGGTATGGAGGCTCAAGACTAAACACCACTGTTGAGGTTTGGCAAAATTTAGAGAAAAAGGCGCCAGGTTGAAGACGTGTGACGCAATTTTACAATTGCTTTAACTGCTCTGACCAAATACAAAGGACAGGGTGCCAACACAAAATTACAAACACTGTGTGAAAGACGCCATTTTATTCAGATCACTTTTGTTTTTTTGGTCACACAGCTCAGGTGAAGTCTCAGGTTTGAAAGTTATTGTTCATCTCCACCATGTTTCATTACATATTATTAGTCACCTGTCACTCAGGAAAAAATATGTAGCCAAATGCAGTTTCAAAATCCAATATAAAGTTAAAAGGATTAGGGAACAGGAAGCTGTTAAAGTGTGTTTTCAGGGCTTTGTTCTGGAGGACAGCGGGAGGCGAAAGGGAAGAAGTACTCTCTGGCAAACTGGAAAGTGTCCTCTGGTTTCTTCAACAGCAAGAACTGCAGGAAGTCAGATATGAGGGCACGGATCTCTGGATGCTGTCTCAGGTACGAGGCATGGTCCGCCTTCAGCTCCTCCTGCCGCAACGAGACATCAACACACATTCCTATTCTGTGGTGGCTGTGACGACAAGTAAAATTAAAAAACTAAATATAAAATGATTGAAAGAAATAGAAAAAAGATCTTGCAAAAAGGACACTTATCTAGACAGAGAGCAAAAGGGCAGGTGCTTGAGCATCTGTGCCTGGATATATGTAGGATAAAATGTACAGGAGGAGTTCAGGTACAGTCGGTTTAAATCATTGGTTACCTTTCTGTCCACGAACTGGGAGTGCATCTGCATGTCTTCTTCCCAAACTAGAGGAATCTTCTCAAAACCTAACACACACACACACACACACACGCACACACACACAATATACTACAATATATGTAGCTGACTGTTTGATTAGATTAACAGTTTTTATGAGTGTGGGAATCGTTACCTTTCTCCAGCTGTGACGGCAGCTGCAGAAGCCTCATGGTGACTGGGGATCCCACCTGCACTCTGCTGGCCAGGTGCCTGATCACAGAACATACACTGCTCAAATATTAAGTCATATTAACATTTTTTTTACAAAGTGATTTAGCATGGAAGACACAAATGCATGTACTTCTTGCTGAGGATGCAGGTGTGTTGTGAAGGGCACTGTTTTTTAAATTTTCTGTACCCAAAAGCACACCAAAGGGCAAGCCACAATCTCAAGGCACACCTACAGAAGGTCTACTAATGAAATAAGTTTAAATAAATCTGTGTATTGGAAACACCGGGTTACTGTATGAAGCTGCACGAGGAGGGTGTATCTTAAATCAATCAACAGTCGTGCTGTTTGATCCCTGAGTTGGGCAGAACTGTCCAACAAGTTTAGGAACCTGAATATGTGATGTCATCATTGAGCTTACCCATCAGCCAGGAAGTAGCACTGCCAGGTGGTGGGGCTGTCCTCCACCGAGTGAACAATCCTCTCCACCCCAAACACCTCCACAGACTCACCCCCGACCTCCAGCTGCTTCAGGCCCAGCTCACTCTGACCACAGAGAAACAGATCATAAGAGTTCACTATTCAAACAACACACAGAATGACCCAGAGGTCTCACTGGCAGAATCACTTACAAATGTGGTGTGGATGACGTGTAATCCCTGGTCGAAGGAGATGAAGGTCATGTGCTCTGGCATCTTCTTCCTCAGAGCGATCAGGCGCATCAGAAGCAAGTTGGACCCCTCGGTAACCAGCCCTCTCAGGACAGACATGGGATAAGAAACGCTCTCCTTCTTTGTCTCCTGTACCCACAATTACACCTTACAGTGACTTCACAACAGCAGGTTTATTGACATCTTGCAGGGTTAATGTTGGTATGAAACCATTTTTAACAGTTATCAGAAGGATGTTCAGATTACCGCCCCATGCCTCAGCAGACCAGACATGTTTCTCTTACAGTTTACATCCATGTCTGTAAAAACATAGATGCTTCACATGCATCTTTCCCCACTTCATCACAGAAGATCGACAGTCAGCACAGTTTCAAGGTGGATGCCCAAGATTAGAGTCACGAATTCAGTATCTGACCAAATGTCTCCACTGCTGTTCCTGAGATATGACGTTGAGTGATGGCCAGAGAAGTGTTTTAACTAGGGCTGTCAAAATAACACGTTAATTCCGATTAATTAATCACAGAAAAAATAATGCATTCTCTTATCCTGTTAGGGGTTGCGGGGGAGCTGGAGCCTATCCCAAATGACACTGGGCGAGAGGCAGGGTACACCCTGGACAGGTCGCCAGACTATCACAGGGCTGACACATAGAGACAGACAACCATTCACACTCACATTCACACCTACAGACAATTTAGAGTCACCAATTAACCTGCATGTCTTTGGACTGTGGGAGGAAGCCAGAGTACCCGGATAAAACCTACGCTGACACAGGGAGAACATGCAAACTCTGCACAGACGAGCTCCCCCACTCTGGGTTCAAACCAAGAACTGTCTTGCTGTGAGGCGACAATAGTAACCACTGCATCACCGTGCTGAAGAAGCTTGAAATATCACCTCAACACAAAACATCTAGCAGCGACTCCCCAGAGCTAGCACAGCCTCTGATGCTAGCGCTTAGCAGTCAGCATTGTCAAGTCACACTCGACCAGGTGTTCAGACGCAAACTGAGTAGAGGACAGGGGGACAATTGTGTCCAAAATCTGCCAAAATTCATTTGAACTAAAGTTTTTTAAATACTTTCACAGCAAAAATTGATGCATGTGATTATTTTAGATTAATTAATCACAGAGCATGTCAATAATTAGATTCAATTTTTCAAAATTTCTTGTCAGCCCTAGTTTTAATAAAATACTATGATGAAAATTTTGTCATAATTAGCGTAGGAATTCTTGAGTTCCTGCCAAAAACATGTTTTGTAAGGTCATAGTGACCTTGACCTCTGACCACCAAAATCAAATCAGTTCATTCTTGAGTCCAGGGGGATGTCTGTGCCAAATTTAAGGAAATTCCCTCAAGGTGTTCTTGAGATATCATGTTCATGAGAATGGGACAGACATGCAGAGATGGTCACAAGCCAGAGTTGAACCTGCAACCGCTGCAGAGAGGAATCGCCTCAGTGTGTGGGGCACCGGCACTATCCACTACACTACCGACACCACCTACAGACATTTTTGAGCGTAAACCTTTAATTTCCTTCATTCTGGAGATTGTGCACCAATTTGTGCCTTTTCTGCATCAATTTATGTTATAAATTTCTTTAATTCTGTCAGAATAAAAGTCCTCTGCTACCTTATTTATCTGGGGGGCATGTGCACTTCCCCTGTGTCCCCCCCAAATCTACACCTCTGCTAATGTTGTTTAATCAGTTGATGCCCACTCCATAGTTTCTGCTCTCACCTCGCCGACAATGGTCACTTTATCGATCACCATCTGCCCGTCACGCTGCACCATGTGACACCTCTTGTCCAAACTGTGGCCCTCGAGCTGAGAAGGGGATTCAGTGAGAGTAAAAACAGACACGTGGTTTAAGAATGAAAATTAAGAGAGTGGCATGATACAAAGTTTTCACTTTCATGTGTGTTAAAGTGAAACAGGACGACCCACCTTGACGTACTCATGGTAATCTTCCTCCAGCACCTCCAGGTCCGTTGTTAGGTAGGCTTAAATGGACAAAGAAGGCAGGACATTAAGATAAACTACACTGTCACAAAACAATGGAGGTATTTACAGCTCCTGTCTCTCCTCACCTGTCACCGTCGTCCCACAGGGGGAGTCATCAATGGCTCCCTGGCTCTGAGCATGCAGCAGCACACAAGGCTGCTGGACTCTACGGGCAAACTCCACCGTCACAGTGAACTTCCCCAGGTGTCGGCCGCCCTCTGACACAGTCACCAGAGAGTCTGGAAACACACACTGCAGCAGCTCTGCAGGCTCTGAGAGCAGTAGTGGAGAACATGAACCACAATTAGGGTGTTGGGAGGTAACAGACACTTAACTTTAATGCTTTTTAAAACCCTTTCAAGATCATTTTTAACCAAGTTTAAGACTGATTTTTGGACTAATCATCTTTTTCTTGTTCAAGCATTGCAGTCGGTGCTTCTTTTTAGTCCAAGGAGCTGAGTTCTTCTTCAGTGGATTTCAGATACTGTTCCTACGGATTCATTTTGGATCCGTAGCACTATGGAAGTTATACCTTTAGAGGCTGTAAGCTTCTGGCTCAAGGGCCAGCTGTTCAAGGTTTTTCACATTTGGGACCCTTTTGTGGACTACATTGAAAATGATGGGGCCCAGGCCCTTAGGAGTGGACTGTATGGACTAGCATGGACTGAGGTCTCGTAACACATCTCCATGTAGGTTTGTGTGCTCAATATGTCACAATCTCTTCAACATACCTGATTCCCCCTGAGAACTGTGCTGCTGTGAACCTTTACACTTTTATTTATTTTTCTTTCTTTTTGCTTTGTTTTGTCTGTTGTGATTTTTGTTTATCTCGGTTAGGTCATATTGTTTGATTGATTCTTTGACACACAAAAACACACACACACACACACACACACACACACAGACACACACACACACACACACATATATATATATATCAGTGGCGGCTGCTGCTCTTTCAAACAGGAGAAGCTCACTTTAAGTTGACATCATAAAATTTGTCATCCTGTAGCGAGGCAGTAACTTATAAAAGGACGATTTAAAACATTTATTACAAGCTAAAGGCTGATGCATGTCCTCATGACACTTCTCCTTATTCTCTTTCATCTGCTTTTTTATATAAAGTCTGTCATCTCTTACATGACAGGTTCAGTAGAGTGGGCTACACCCCTCGGTAAGGGTGTGTCATATCGTCTCCTTTCACGATAATACCGGTAGTAGTTTTTAATATCATATTGAAAAAAAATCATATTGTGATAATTGTGATATTTTGACTTGTTGGCATATGAAGTCATACTGTTACCCACGGCAACAACAAGCATGGCTGAAAGCGAAATTATTACTGACTCTGCGGTGGCTCCAAAAAGAGGAGCAGCTTCAGTAGTGTGGAATAAACTGTGGCGTCCTGAATGTTTAATGAACAGCCCCGGACTTCGCAGACTCTTTTAGTGTCTTACTGCTCAGAGGGAACTCATTCAGCAGCTCCTCTGGCAGCAGCACAGCGTCTCTCCCTCTCCTCTCTCGCCGTGCGCACACGGGAATTGGTGTCGTCAAGTGATTTTGTCATAAAGCTTTGGTAATGTAAACCTATGTGACGCTCACGGCTCAACAAAAAAACTCCATATACTGTATGTGAATGTGTCACAGGTTACAGCGTGATGATTAGAGGAGAAATGGCAGAGCATAAAGGTCCAGGTGGGAAAAAACCCAACTCAATCATTTAGGATTTTACTAAAAGAGAAACTCAAGCAAGTCCAGTGGCCTACAATATAGCACCTATGGTCACCATGACCTGGATGACTGAGAATCTTCACCAACATGCGGGCGACTGGTCGAGTAATGGTCCTAATTGATGACTATTCGTCGACTAGGAATATTCTTAGCAGGGGGCAGGTCTAGAAGAAAACAATAACAACAACAACAACAACAATTAAACAGTCACAGTCCCCTCCTCTTTCTCCATCTTCCACTCTTGGTTCAGTCATCAAAACTCCTGCCATTCATGCATGAACAACCAGCTGGGGACAAAGAAGAAACAAACAAACAAAAAACATTGCTGAATTGTTGAGAACCCAACCCGAGGTCAATATTGTTAAATTACAGCCTGGCCTGAACCAGACTTGGTGGGTCAGGTTTGGCCTAATTGTGCAGAGAATCAGGGCTGTGATTGGAAATGACCCCCCTAATGAAACGAGATCATATTTCTCCTGTTTTAGCTTCTCTGCACTGGCTCCCTGTAAAATCCAGAATTGAATTTAAAATCCTACTGTTAACTTATAAAGCTCTAAATGGTAAAGCTCCGTCATATCTTAGAGAGCTCATAGTGCCATATTATCCCACCAGAACACTGCGCTCTGAGAACGCAGGGTTACTCGTGCTCCCTAAAGTCTCCAAAAGTAGATCAGGAGCCAGAGCCTTCAGCTATCAGGCTCCTCTCCTGTGGAATCATCTTCCTGTTACGGTCCGGGAGGCAGACACCGTCTCCACATTTAAGACTAGACTTAAGACTTTCCTCTTTGATAAAGCTTATAGTTAGGGCTGGCTCAGGCTTGCCTTGTACCAGCACCTAGTTAGGCTGACTTAGGCCTAGTCTGCCGGAGGACCCCCCTATAATATACTGGGCACCTTCTCTCCTCTCTCTCTCGTATTCTATTACTGCATCTTGCTAACTCGGCCATTCTGGATGTCACTATTATGTTATGTCATTAGTCATACTTCTGCTGTTATTATACACATATGACTATTGTCACACATATATACTGCCAGATATTAATACATACTTTCAACATATTGTACCACAGTAGCCAGAACTATAACTATAATATTATTACTTTCAATAATGTTGTTGTAAGCTACTGTCATTACCTGCATCTCTCTCTCTCTCTCTCTCTCTCTCTCTGTGTGTGTCTCATTGTGTCATACGGATTACTGTTAATTTATTATGCTGATCTGTTCTGTGCGACATCTGTTGCACGTCTGTCCGTCCTGGAAGAGGGATCCCTCCTCAGTTGCTCTTCCTGAGGTTTCTACTGTTTTTTTCCCCGTTAAAGGGTTTTTTTGGGGGAGTTTTTCCTTATCCGCTGCGAGGGTCCTAAGGACAGAGGGATGTCGTATGCTGTAAAGCCCTGTGAGACAAATTGTGATTTGTGATATTGGGCTTTATAAATAAAATTGATTGATTGATTGATTAACGCTGAACTGATTACGGCCCTGGTCTGGGCCAACTCAAGATGTGCCACCAACAGGTGGTGAGCACTAACTCCGCAGATTCTGTCTCCTGTTGACGCTTCAAACCAGCCTACAGAGTTTAGACTCACCAACACTGGACATGAACCTGACAGCTTCGTCAGAGGCTTTCGGCTCCTCTTCTTCAGTCCCGGCTGAAGCTCCAGTCTCGTCTTCCAGCAGGGCTTCCATCATTAGCCGGTGTTTAACGGCAGATACTCCCAGTGGTTAAATCAGTCCCAGTGTTGTCGGGGCAGCTTCATACGAGAGACTTCTGTGGTGACAGCTCGGTTGTTTTTGTTATTTTAACGGCAATAGCCCTTTTAATGAGAAGCTGCGGAGTTTACACAACCTCTTTTACGATACGGAAGAGAAGACAAGTTGTCATAGCAACGACGCTGCAGTACCGTAAAGACGGTTGTATGTGCGCAGCCGAATGTTATAATTTTAAAATTAAACTACAGTACCGTAACTAATAGGAGTGGGTGATATGGCCCTAAAATAATATCACCATATTTCAGGGTATTTTTGCAATAACAATATTCTTGACAATATGATAAAATAGTCAGAAAAAACCCGAAATATTAATAATTTAAGAACTTAAAATTGCAACCATAAGTGATCTAGTTTTACAGTTTGCCTTCAAATGTTCAGTAAAAAGTAAACAAAAAATATTTCTAATTTCTTTAGTTTGTACACAACAACATTAACTCAGATTCTGTATACAATATTAATAGTTCAACTAAATAAAATCTACTTCAAATTACACATTTAAACAGCTCCCAAAAACAAAAAATGTCCCTTGGGATCTATATATATAAATCAACAGGCGATTTCCTTCTTTTAGCAAAATCCTAAATGATTGAGGGTTTTTTTTTGTTCCCGTCTGGACCTTTATGTTCTGCCATTTCTCCTCTAATCATCACGCTGTAACCTGTGACAGGCTGTTATGATACCACAACTATCACACATTCACATATAGTTTTTGTCATGTACTTTTACATTACCAAAGGTTTATGACAAAATTACTTGACGACACAGTGGTAAGTCACTAAAAGAGTCTGAGAAGTCCGGGTCTGTTCATAAAACATTCAGGACGCCACAGTTTATTCCACACTACTGAAGCTGCTCCTCCTTTTGGAACCAATGCAGCGTCGCTGATAATTTCACTTTCAGCACAGTACAATATCAACATGTTAGCAATTTGAAATATGGCGAGGATCATGATATAAATTTTACATATGATGTTAAAAACAATACCAGTATTATCGTGAATAAGATACACCTCTGTTCAGATTGCCACCTTGGAAATATACCTGTGTTCAAAGATAAATGATAAAAAGAGAGAATATTATTAATTTAAAAAGAGGCAAATCCATCTGCGTCAGTTTTCTTTTTATTTGTATTTTTTATTTTTTTAAATAGCCAGTGGCTATCTAAAAACAAAATGATATGCTTTTTCTTTCTAGGCTATAAAATCTATAAATAAACTATAAAAACAATTCAATCAAATGATTAATTTATTACTTTCTTTGATATTTTTGTCAGATATGCTATGCAGTGATGATTGCTGGGTAATATCTACGTTAATGCTGTCCAATGTCAAGTCTCTATTGTCTGTCAAGACAATACATGCACAACAGGCCCTTCTTAATAGTGAGCACTTGGGCCTGTTTAAATACTCAAAATGTGAAACGGTAAATCTCTAAAAAAAAAAAAAAGAAAAAAAGAAAAAAAAAGAAAAAAGAAATAGTTTAGGAAATGGGACTGTACTTTGAGATTGACATTCTTAGTTATATTTACAACATGATCAAAAGTACAGAAAATAAATTGAGAGAACGTTCTAAACTTTCTTTATTCAATCATCATAAAAAGGTACAAAAGGATGGAAGAATACACTTATTATCAAGAATAAAGAACTAAAGTGGTCAAAGAATAAACTATTGGTCTTCCAATGGCCTTCAGGATTTACCTGGTTGAAAATGGGTGAAATAAATAAATACACAAAAATTTGTTGCCTATGCAAATGTCACTAATATTCTGCATTTAGGGCTTCTGTTTGTAAAAACTTCTGGTGAAACAGTATAAATCCATAAAGCTTTTATTAATGGAGCCTCACTCCAAAGTTATCACAATCCGACGCTTGGTCAGTGACCTGCAGCGTCAGAAACCAATGAAAAAAGGCATTGTTGGACGGTGGTGTCAGGGGAAAACGCGGCGGGACAAGGACGAAAGTTAAGGTGGCGAAGGTCCGACTGGGCAGACGGGAGGGGTGGGTGGGTCCAACAAACACCGACCTTCACCCGAGAGAGCGGTGTTGGTGTATTATAAGATTATAAAGCCAAACCCCTTTTTTCCTAAACCTGACCATGTGTGGTTGTTGTTTAAGGAAAAAAACGGCAACTCATGGTGTTGTACTGACATAGTGCGTTTATTTTGAAAGATACTGTATGTAAACATTAAATTTCCTGTGAAAATGAAAGTGTATTTTGAAAGAAGAGAACTTGACATGGTGTCCCAGATCATCAACAGCCAACGCACCCAGGGTACCTTGCACGTCGTATGCAGATGTGGAAAGTCCATGACCAAACGTCGATATGTGACGAGGTCGGAGTGAGAATATGTTGCTTAATGCTGCCTCATAAAAACCTAGACCCTCCAGTGATCCTCATACTTGGAGCAAAAAACAGATTTATTCTGTGTTACAAATCAGTGACAATACAAAAGACAATAATTCAGTGAGATGATTTAAAAATATAAAATTTTATAGTGATAAAAAAGACAAAAGAGCATATTTTAAGAAAACCCTTCCCTTGAGTTAATTATCCATCCTTAACTAAAAAATACAGTGTGTGTGTTTGCATCATTTTTAGTGATTGACGCTTCAGTTGTGATGTGGAGCCAACACAAGTGTCTTCCTCAGGGTGAACCTCACTTCAGGTATCTGCTTCACTTTACCAGGTTGACTGCTTCCCTCTTTACGGGCTACCTCATCATTCACTCGGTGGAGGATGGTGGTAATGTCTTCACTCCTTGAACAAAATACAGAACAATAACATATTACAATCCTTTTCAGGCACATTATGATTAAGTCAAGTGTACAGTATACACTACATGATGATGATCATATCATTACATCTACAAAATACTGTGGATATTTCAATCTACAGTTACATAATCAATTCTGAGTTTCACATTTACCTCGGACAGCCTTCCCGCAGCTCCTGACATACGCTCTGGATAAACCAGCTCCCATATGTTTTGTGTCTAATTGACGCATGGTCTTCAACAGTGGCAATGGCGACCAGAACATCAGCTTCCTCAGGGATGGACAGTAAGGGAGCATCATCAGCCTGCAGATCTTTTAATAACACTCCTCGCTGCATTAGTCCTCCCTGGCAGGCCTGGATCAGGAACACTTTGGGCTTCCCGGTGAGGAGCGACTGATCGGTCGCCTTGAAAGTTCTAGTTATTTGTTTAATGGGGAGGGGCTGCCAATCAATCCCAAAGACAACACCCTTGTGTCCGTGACTGAGAATACAGCAGATGAAGGCATCGCCATGCTTAGGAGCCTCCTGGAGATCAGTGAATCCGCTGCCAGACCACTCCTGAACACTGAACTCCTGCAGCTGAGAGAGGTCGCTCTGGGCAGCAAAGCAATGCAGTGCGCGATCCATCTGGTCTTTGGTTTGGTCTTTACACATCAGCACTCTGAACCCAAGCCAGCTGAAGACCTCCGCCAAACTTTCTGTGAGAAATTTAATAATAAAAAAAAACCCTGGTTAAAGGAATACTGAGCATGTTTTGAAGTGGGGTTGTATGAGACTTATCCACAGTCTGTGTATCACCTACAGTAGATGGCAGTTTGGAGAAGCAGGCAGGAGTCCAACACGGACGCTAAGCAATGTACTGATGTGGACGGGGTCAGCAGCAAAACCCACTGTAGCCACCTAAAAAGTCCTACCTAAAACCATCAATATCAGTTTGAGTGTGCGCTATATTGAGAATATTTTCTGTCAGACAGTGATTTTCGACGAGGAACTGAAGCCATTATATCTCGTTGTCAGTGATTTAACACTGCAAAACCAGTTCAAAATAATGAACAGGGTATATTGGTCCCCCTAAAGATTATTTAGGGTGAAATTAAGAGACAGCCCGAATTGCTGGAGGTGTGATGTGAGCGTTGGCACACTCCACCACATGTTGTGGTTCTGCACTGTTGCACAAACATTCTGGTCCGCCGTACATGAGAATATCAAAATGATCCTTAAATCAGACATGATTCATTAAAGATCCTTGATGCGACTACATGATAACATACTGGCCTAAACCCTTAAAAAAAAAAAACATTTAGAAATGTGTCATGTGACACTCAGGGTGCTTTCAGACCTAGAGCTGTCTTGCTTTGTTCCAAATCAGGGTCTAATTTTGTGATTGTATAATTACCAAGAGTTGGTTTGTGTTCTCACAGCAGCATTTACAAGAAGACCAGATATAATGCCTTGAGCGAGAAAGCTGCTCTTGATTTGTCAGAATTTCCATGTGGGAAAAATCCAGGAAGTAAACAAAACATTAAAGAAGAGTACACTTGCAAGATAAATGTGACTCTTTCTAATGTCACAATGGAGGGACAACTACGCAGGTTGATTTTAGCGCTGGTGTCGGACTCCAGACTGGAGGCGTACTGACAGACATCTACTATTGCTAACACACTGACTATAGATAAGTACTTCATACAACCCCACTTCAAAAAATCTGAACTGTCCATTTAAGCTTTAAAAACCAACAAACAGGAAAATAGTGTAAAACTGTGAATCTGTTAACTGTGAAACATACGAGCATCTTTGTCAGTTCCGCTTCTTGATGTGTTATCCATGAAAAACTCGTTGTTTATGATCACACAGAGGCCGGTAGGCTGGCTGTTCAACTCATACTGCTCATCCTGAAAACAGGAAACGGTTTGGCACAAACACATAATGAAAAAAACTAACCATTACAATAATTAATGCTCAAAGACTTAAAAATCTAATGAGGTATGACTTTATGACAGAGCTGATATTTTATTTGTTAATAAGCAGGATAATAAGCATGTCTTGTGTCTCTTAAAAACTGAGGTAGGCAGAAATCTGGAAGAGGGCAAAAAATCCCAGCAGAATTTAAAAATGCATCCTCCTCCTGCAGCTCCCCCCAGCACTGTTGCCAATACACTGATTTATTCAGCTAGTAGTGAACAGCTCATTCACTCAGCCCCACTTTGCCTGCTCTCTCTCTGTTTAAAGTCCAGTTCAGATTAAAGAGTCACGACGAGATGAAACTGTTTTAGGCCCCGATCACACAGAAAGTGTTTTGCTGGTTGCGAAATGCGAGGTGTGCTGCACTGCCTGCTTTTTTTTAAATTTTTTTTTTTTTAAATTGAATGCCACTACGGGAAAAAAAACAAAAAAACAACACTTGCTGCACCTTTTTATTGTTGCCAGGCAATCATGGACTCACCTCCTTATTCTAACCTTCCTCTAACTCTGATTTATTTAATTTAGTTCTTTAATAGTAATTTGTATCTAGTTTCTAAAATGTTGAGGCAGAGGGTAGTTGCTGTAGCTCTGGTCGAGGGTGAGAGGCTGTCAGTAAACAGTTAGCTGGGCACTGGGAAACAGAGATCTGTGTGGGTACATGAGACCTTAAAAAGAACGTGGATCATGGGGAGTACCACCATTTGGTCCAGGAGCTTCTCCTCCATGATGGCTGTGTCCAGGCATATTTAAGGATCGTCAGGCCATATAGCTCTGGGTATCCAGCAACAGCTACCACCAGTTTCTCCTCCATTGTTTGCCAACTGTAAACTTGTTATCGTGACCACCACAGAAGGCCCAAATCACCCGATTAGACAATGGGAAAAACGATGACGAAACAACATCTGTATAAACCTTTTGATGATGTAATAAGAGTGCGACCCACTGCTGGAAGATTTAAAAAGTAGCTATTTGTAGTCAGCAGCTAACTCAAAGAAGAAAAACAGCAGTCGAAAATGTCCGCAAATTGGGAAAAACAATGAGGTCCAGGAGCTCCTTACCCTCTGGCTCTGGTTAGCGTAAGGCTAATGTGTTAGCAAGATTTTCTCTCCATTTCTGAAACACTTTGCTGATATTTTTTTCGTTTAGAGTCTCTTTTTTAAGAGTCTGTCTTCCTGTTTTGGGTTCCTTTGCAGTGTAGGCAGTTGATGCCAATGCTGGAATAATAACTCTCTCCTCAGGATTCTCCACCATTGAATCAGGCTTTCACTAAAGGGACGCACATCTGCATTTTGAGAACAGACAAAAGGAACGCCCTCTCTCTGCAATGACCTCCCATCAGGTTCAAAGTTTTCAAAGTTATGTTCAAAGTTTATGATGGGATTATTATGTTGTTATTTATTTATCCTTATTATAGAGTTTATTATGGGGTTTTTTGCCCACTAACCCCCAAATTAAATGCCTGCCTCAGTTTTAACAAAGCCTAATTAAAAACACAGGCTCAAGCATTTGTTATTTCAGCATCAGTTAAAACCCTCACCTTCTTTCGCCTCTTGTTGTCTCGTGGCAGAACATCTGAGGAAATCAGAGGGAAACAGAGTTACACCTCCAAACATAAAACCTCTAAGACTTTATGTGAAACACACAAATGGCTGGCACACGAGTCATGTCTATGCCATAACTTAACTTACCACTGTTGTCGTCAACTGAAGCAGCCTGGACTGGCGTAGGTAAAAGGCAGGGGTCGTTCAGCTGTATGTTCTTCAGCTCCGGGAAAGTTGTTTTAATGTCGTCATCAGTTTGCAGAAGGTTCAGAAAGGCTTGGCAGCTGTCTTCTCCTTTGTTCATAATCTTATCCACTAGCTCAACGACGTGACCCTCTACATCTTCTTTGTTGATGCTTTTAAGGTTGTTGTACTCACGACTAGTTATCAGGTTGTTCTCATGAACTTTGTTGAGGACAAGCCTGTGGTCTCCACACAGAGTCGTCTGGATGGTTGTCTTATTACGTCTCATTGTGTCTTTGGCCGACATGCTGAATCTGACAGAGGAATAGAGACAAAAAGAACAAGTTTCAGGGACGAAAATCCCATTTCATAGTTGGGGGGGACAATAAACAGTAAAATTTTAGAGAATAATTCCAGGGGGGGACAAGGAAAAAAAGTTGTAGCCTGTCTTTTATACAGCATCTTGAACCGCAATTTGACGCTTTAATCTTTTCTCTTTCTCTCCAAAAGGCAGGCATAGGACCTTTCTTAGCACTGGCTGAGTCCACCTGCACATGTCCAGATTTAAAACAAAATGATTGAAATCAAATTAACATGTACACAACGACAACAGTCAGGTGCACCGTGCTGTCCAAGGTGCTGAGTGTGCCTGGAGCGGAGCAGGTCTCTGTCTCCCTGTGCACAGTAGTGTGAATATTTATGCTATTAAGTAAACGGAGAAAACATGTCTCTCATTGTTTAATAGCAGCAAAACAATAAGGCTTCATTCATCAAAGACAGAAACTCGATCTCTCTTCTTCTCTCCTTCTCTCCCTCTTTTTCATCTGGCTCAGGTGTGTAGAATGGATCCTTCTCTCTGGCTGGCTGCAGGAGCAAACAGTCTTGTTTGTTTTTTTCGTTTTTTTACCGGCAGTGAGATAAACATTTCCTGGAATTAAACTGGTGAACTGGTTTATAAACAGTGTGCTGTGAGATCTGCCGCTGCGCACCTCAAAACCGTGTGTAACTGCACGTCTGTCATGTGTGTCTCACTGACAGGTGGAGAGCCTACAGATATGAACTACGAGCCGCTCCGCCACTGACTGCTCTTGTCCTGTCCTCTCCCTCTTCTTTCTCTCCTGTCCTCTCTGACTATTACTAAACTCTGGCTTTTGAACAATGCAGGAGAAATGTTGCAGACAGTTTATATTATCAGCCTGGGCTTGGGGCTTGTTGTAACAGTAAATGGGATGTGTTATAACTTGTGTAACTTAAACTGTATCTGTGTGAGTGTACATCTTACCCGGCGATGTGCGATGTGGGCAACGGTTCCAGCCACACGCTGCTACTGCTGCCAAGTACTAATGGCTGCTAGCCCCGCCCGCTGGAAAGAGTGTGAGATATACCACTACTAGGAATGGGAGGGGGGGACTAAATCTTTTAAGATTTAAATAGCACATTATTGCGCGATTATAATGAGCACCGCTTACATTGTGCTTTTAATAAATACTACTCCATTGTTCAAAAATTATTAATTGTGTCTCAAATTATTCTAGGGGGGGACAGCTTTATTGAAGGGGGAGTCATGTCCCCCCGTCCCCCCCAGGATTTCCGCCCCTGACGAGTTTAGTAAAGCACACCAGTCAGTGCTGGGTTTTTTTGGCTGATACAAACTGTGAAAGATTTTTGTAACATATTGTGACAGTACAATTAATCATTTGTACTTTACTCATGAGTAACACAGTAACAGAGTTTTAATAACAGTATTGGTCAACAATACTGACCATCTCGTTACAATGCCATGCTCTGCTGGGAAACCTTTGGTCCTGGCATGGGTGCCACTTGAAGCACTTCACTCATCCAAACACCACTGCGGACCCCACTTCATGGCAATAACACTCCTCGATGGCAGGGCCCCTCCCTCAGCAGAACATGCACTATTCCTCACCACAAACAATGCTAAGAAATTGCCCATGGAACATGACAAAGAGTGCAAGGCATCAACCTGGCCTCCAAATTCCCCAGATCCCAATATGATCAAGCATCCATGGGACATGCCAGTACCCCACCTCACAACCGACAGGTCTCAAAGGATCCACTGCCAACGCCCCAGTGCCAGACTCCAAAGCACACCCCAGAGGTCCCATGTCCATGCCTTGACATATCAGAGCCAAGTCTGAACCAAAAAGGCCCCACTTTGGATTGGGGGTACCTCTGGGGTACAGGCACGTCCCACGAATACTCAATCAGATTGGGACCTGGGGCATTTGGAGGCCAGTCGATGCGTTGTGCTCTCTGTCACGTTCTTCAGGCCACTCCTCACCAGCTTTTCTGTGTGGCGTGGCGCACTGCTCTGCTTGACATGAATGCCAGGAGCCAAAAGTTTCCCAGCGGAACACTGCACTGAAACAAAATGGTCAGTGTTATTCACTAACCTGCCAGTGGTTTTAATGCTTTGGCTGATCAGTGTATACATATATTGCATATAGTCCAGCCCTACAAAAACTCAATGAGTAGATTCTCATGAACAACCTACTACATGCATATATGCAACACATACAGTTTATAAATACTTATCCAAATTGTATGCACAACTTAACCGTCATCACTCATCAAGCACGCCTGTATCCAAACAAGTCAACACGTCTTTAACATTTAGTTAACTAGCTAGCTGAAATTCCTGCTAATTTGGTTTTGTATTTTGGGATCAGCTCCTTCAAACTGACGTTAGTAACGTTACAGTCTGAGCGGAAGTAAACCATTTCTACGATTATGGCATGATAATTATCACAAGTTAACTTGGAAACTCTCGCACAGCTCCAACAATAATAAAGTGATAATTACATAAAGCTTTAGTCACTTAAGGTCAGAAGTCTTATCTCCACTTAAGGTCAGAAGTCTTATCTCCACTTTGGGCGGACTGTACCTGGAAGATCCCGTGTCCTCGTGCCCGTCACAGCAGCAGCAGCAGCAGCTTTCGTTTTCAAATCTCGGAGGTCAGAGATCCGTCTGAAGGTTTTGTTTGATACCCGAGGAAACCTGGCGTCTCTGCGGGATTACAAGTAACTTCTACTTAATTCTGCATTCATACACTCAGGTTTTATCTGCCGTGTGCAAGCGATGCCTTGAGTCAGTCAGTTACAGTGGACTGACAATGGGCAATGGAGGTGCGTGAGTGTGGTGCTTGACCACCACCTAGTGGAGGAGTGGCGCTATCTTACTGTTGGCT
The DNA here is from genome assembly GCF_011397635.1 of Epinephelus fuscoguttatus. Classification (NCBI taxonomy): domain Eukaryota; kingdom Metazoa; phylum Chordata; class Actinopteri; order Perciformes; family Serranidae; genus Epinephelus; species Epinephelus fuscoguttatus. The sequence continues at coordinate 22,288,005 of NC_064766.1, forward strand.
GTGGAGTATTTACAGGAGACAGGAGTCAAAGCGAGCTGGGCTCAATGCCGCCTGTACAGGCTGTTGATGGTGAACAGCAACCATGTTTCATGTGAGAAACATAACGTGTAAAATAACCTCCAACCATGTTTACTATGCTCCTATAAATAGAGCTGTTTACACTGAAGCTCTTATCTGTCCCTGGTGGTCTAGTGGTTAGGATTCGGCGCTCTCACCGCCGCGGCCCGGGTTCGATTCCCGGTCAGGGAACTCCCTTTTTTTTTTGCTTCCGCTGAGCTAGTAAAGTAGCATCACTCAGAGACGCACGTGGCGGCTCCTGAGCCTGTGGTGGTTTTTGAGGACCACATTCTAAGCAGAACCACATGATCACATGGATCCTTCAAAGGGATACTTTAGATTTTTGGCAGTGGTGTTGTATGAGGAACTTATCAATAGTAGGGTACTCTCTACAATAGATGCCGGTTGGCACGCCCCCAGTTTATTTAGCCACCAAAAAAAAAAAAAAAAAATCACTATCAGTTTAAGTGGACGCTGTATTTAGAATACCTTTACTGCTTTAGTATATAGTGTTGCACATTGTAGCGTAATACACATTTTTTATACTTCTAAATTTTACATACTAATTTTATATACTGTAACATAGCGTAACACACATCAATCAATCAATCAATCAATCAATCAATTTTATTTATAAAGCCCAATATCACAAATCACAACTTGCCTCACAGGGCTTTACAGCATACGACATCCCTCTGTCCTTAGGACCCTCGCAGCGGATAAGGAAAAACTCCCCAAAAAAACCCCTTTAACAGGGGAAAAAAACAGTAGAAACCTCAGGAAGAGCAACTGAGGAGGGATCCCTCTTCCAGGACGGACAGACGTGCAACAGATGTCGCACAGAACAGATCAGCATAACAAATTAACAGTAATCCACATGACACAATGAGACACAGAGAGAGAGAGAGAGACAGAGAGAGAGACAGAGAGAGAGAGACAGAGAAGAGAGATGCAGGTAATGACAGTAGCTTACAACAACATTATTGAAAGTAATAATATTATAGTTATAGTTCTGGCTACTGTGGTACAATATGTTGAAAGTATGTATTAGTATCTGGCAGTATACATGTGTGACAATAGTCATATGTGTATAATAACAGAAGAAGTATGACTAATGACTAATGATGGCAGCAGCAGCAGGAGGCATCTGGCAGGACCACGGCAGCAGCACAACCACACACGTCACGCTGTCCAGGCACCGTTGTGATATGTGAGTTAATCTGAGAGACAGTGGAGCACAAAGGCTCCGGAGAAGAAGCCGAGTTAGTGACATCCAGAATGGCCGAGTTAGCAAGATGCAGTAATAGAATACGAGAGAGAGAGAATTCCATGAGCATGAAGATGAGCATGAACATGAGCTCCTGAATATTTTTGCTTTTTTGGATGTTTTAAAGTGAGATAAACTACTATTCTTCTAAGAGCTGGAAGAAAACAGAAGAGAAAACCGTTGTTTTTAAAAAAATCTACCAAGAAGGAAAAAAAAAACAGCAAAAACCTCAGAAAACAGTGATAGACTGGAAAACAACGGAACCAACTGCCAAACTGACAGTTAGCCTAACTGTCCAACCAGCAACAAAAAAAAGGTCAAGCAAAGAGAAGGAAAACAGCTGAAGACGCAAGTGAGTGAAACCATCAGAAAGAAAATATAACATTTAAAAAGAGGAAACAAAAAATTGCTGAACACTAAATAAACTTAAGCTAGCATAACACAGCTAGCTGTAAACAAGACCCTTAGCAACTGTTGCCAAGGAATTTAAATAGCAGCAGTTCAACAGCAGCAGAGCCTGATGGAGTCCACCAAAGGCTGTACAGAGGCTGTTCCTCTCCTCTATCCTCCTGATGTAACCAATGAGACTGCCAGGAAGGCATTTAAACAAAAACTGCTAAAAGAAAGACCAGAAACCCTGTTTTCTGATCTTTACAAGACCGGGGAGGTCAGCAACCTGATCCTCTTCACAGACCAGCCGCTAGCATGGCACTCTGCCATCAGTGCCCACTACCCTCTGTCAAAAAGAGGGGATCTGTAAGCTGGAAAATAAAAATAAAAGAAGCAGAGGATTCAGATACTTTCATGATGACAGTAAACTTATACAAGAATGGGACTATCATAGTGCAGGGGAACCTCAAACTGTTTGAGATGGACTTCCTCCTTATAAAGGAAAGAGCCCAGCAGGAGAGATCTAGCTCCACTCACAGTTCCCAGGTCCCAGCTCCCAGCTGCCTAACTACTGAGCAGCCCCCTGAAGAGAAGGAGCCCACCAGCCCAGAGCAGGTCCAGGACCCCAGCTGAACCGCACCATCACCGAACTGAAGGTGAAATTCACAGAGCTGGAGAGAGAACTTGTACAACTGAGAGAGCTGATCAGCCAACAGCCATGCCAGCCCACCACAGCTCAGCCTGATCCCTGTACCACATCAGCACAGAGCTGGCGTCTAGCAGCACTGACAGCTCTGACAGAGGAGGTGAAGGAGCTCAGAGGAGAGAGAGAGGAGCACAGGAGAGAACTTACCTCTCTGTCAAAGGAGGTGGAGGAGCTCAGAGGAGAGAGAGAGGAGCACAGGAGAGAACTTACCTCTCTGTCAAAGGAGGTGGAGGAGCTCAGAGGAGAGAGAGAGGAGCACAGGAGAGAACTTACCTCTCTCTCAAAGGAGGTGAAGGAGCTCAGAGGAGAGAGAGAGGAGCACAGGAGAGAACTTACCTCTCTCTCAAAGGAGGTGAAGGAGCTCAGAGGAGAGAGAGAGGAGCACAGGAGAGAACTTACCTCTCTGTCAAAGGAGGTGGAGGAGCTCAGAGGAGAGAGAGAGGAGCACAGCAGAGCACTCACCACTCTGTCAGAACAGCCTCAGGAGAGAGGTGGAGCTACACAGGACCTGGATGAAAAACTAGACCACAACCAGGACCCTGTGAGCAGCCAGGACCCACCAATCCAAGAACCTACCCCCACCCCCAGCTTCACATCCAGCCCACAGACCAGCACCTCCCCTCATTCCACCAGACCAGCACAACAGAGAGAGAAGACAGACATTGTCCTCCTCATCGACTCCAATGGAAAATTCCTAAATGAAAAGAAACTTTTCCCCACCCACAACGTGGCTAAAATCTGGTGTCCAAACACCCACCATGCCATAGACCTGCTGTCAGAGGAGCGGCTTGGATCTCCGAGTCACATCATCATCCACACTGGCACCAATGATCTGCGGAGCCAGCAGGAGAGGGTGTCAGAGTCACTCAAGAGAGTGACAGAGAAAGCCTCCACCACCTTCCCCAACAGCAGAGTGGTCATATCCACTCTGCTCCCAAGGAAAGACTTCCACCCTGACACCATCCACAGGATCAACAGCAGCCTGTCCAGAGACTGTGCACAGAGACCCAATGTCCACCTAGCCCACCACCCCACCCTGGACATCAGCTGTCTCTATGACCACGTCCATCTGTTTAAAAGCACAGTCCCCATCTTCGCCCAAACACTGAAAAGCGTCGCTCTCAACAGAGACCAATCCACGGCCCGCAGAAAGAGCACATCAGCCCACAACCCCCACAGAACACCAAGACATCCTCAACCAACATCCAGACCAACACAATGGAGACAAGACCACCCTCAGCCCCACCCACATCATGTCCAAATCAGACCCCACAAAGGCAACCATGATCCCCCTCAAGCCAGACCACAGTCACTCCTGTCCCTAGGGCCCCACCCCAACCACAACGACAAGAGCCACACCTTAGCCCACTGAGTTATGCCCAGGTGGTCCGGAGAGCAGCAGAACCAACCTTAACCACCCCCCCACACAATGAACTGAGGGACATTCAGCAGATGCTCAGCCTGCTTTGCTCTCATCTGATTGGACAGGTACCACAATAGACACTGTATGAATTATTATTAGAGTATTTCTTGTGCTCATACAGTTTAAAAAAAAAAAAAAGGACATTTACACTGTACATAAGTATTGATTATTTAATATACCAGTTATTGATTTGTTACCTTTTATAATATGTCATGTAGATACTCTTAAATTATTTTCTTTGACTTAGTAGTTTATCTCATTTTGATCACCAAATGCAGCCTTTTGAGTTTTAAATGAAATCTAAATCTTTTGTCATCTCTTGTTTGAATGTTCAGGGTCTGAGATCTTCTGCTCTTGGCCTTAAGAGCAGGACCTCAGACTTTATTAGAGAGTTAGAAAATGCAGATGTGTTTATATTGCAAGAGACTTGGTGTAGAGGAGATGTCTCCACTGGTTGTCCCTCAGGCTACATAGAGATAATGTCCCCGTCCACCAAACTAAAGGGAGTAACACAAGGAAGGGATTCAGGGGGAATGCTGATCTGGTATAAGGCAAACCTTGTACAATACATTGAATTAATCAAAAGGAGAATTTTCAATTTGGCTCAAAATCAAAAAGACCTTATCACCACAGATAAAGATGTATTGCTGTGTGCAGCTTATATCCCCCCATCACAATCCCCTTATTTTTATGAAGACAGTTTCTCCATTCTCGAAGATGAGATTAGTTACTTCCAGGCCCAGGAAGTGTACTGATCTGTGGAGACCTGAATGCCAGGACTGGTACAGAACCAGACTTTATCAGCACACAGGAGACAAACATATACCTGGTCAAGTCAGCATCCCCTCCCTTCACAATCCATAGAAACAACTTTGACAAAACTGTCAATAAAAGTGGGCAGCAACTGTTACAGCTCTGCCGAACATTGGGTCTGTACATGGTTAACGGTCGGCTTCGAGGGGACTCATTCGGTCTTTACACTCATAGCTCTCCTCTTGGCAACAGCACAGTAGACTATGGCATCACCGACCTAGACCCCTTCTACCTGAGAGCATTTACAGTCAGCCCCTTAACCCCCTTATCAGACCATAGTAAAATCACACTCTACATTAAAACGACAGCAAACGACCATCACACAGTAGAACCCTGCAATCTGACCTACAGAAAACAACCTTATAAATGGACAAACAAAAGCAAAGACGAATACCAGACAGCAATCAAAAATCCAGTCTTTCAATCTCATTTAGACTGTTTTCTTTCCACCTCGTATCCCCTCAATCAGGACAGCCTCAGACAGGCTGTACAGGACATCTACAACATATTTGACCATGTGGCAGACTTATCCAGTCTGAAAAAGCGCCAGCACCACAGACCAAAAGACCCGACCAATGACGAGTGGTTTGACACAGAATGCAGACAACTGAGAAAAACTCTCAGAAATGTGTCAAATCAAAAACACAGACAACCTGACAACCCTGAGCTCCGCCTCCAGTACTGGGAAACACTGAGAGTATACAGAAAAACACTCAGAACTAAAAAAGAACAGCATGTGAGGCATCAGTTACAAATAATTGAAGAGTCCATTGACTCTAGTGACTTCTGGAAGAAATGGCACTCTTTCAGCAAACCAAAAAAGAAGAATTGGCTATTCAAAATGGTGACATCTGGAAAAATCACTTTGAAAGTCTGTATACTGCTGTTCCCCTGAATTCGGCCCAAAACAATCTCCTCAACAAATTACAAATTTTAGAATCAGTCATTAAAGACAACCAGAACCCCCTAGACTACCAAATTACTGAAGCAGAGCTGCTGGCTAAAATCCAGGCACTGCAGCCAAAGAAAGCCAGCGGTCCTGATGGCATTTTAAATGAAATGCTAAAATTTGATGACCATAAATTTAACATTGCCATATTAAAATTATTTAACCTTATTCTGGGTGTCGGACATTTAGCTGACCTCTGGAGTGAAGGAATCATCACACCAATCTTTAAAAGTGGAAACAAATTCGACCCAAACAATTACCGAGGCATCTGTGTCAGCAGCAATCTGGGAAGTTGTTCTGCAGTATCCTAAACAGCCGACTGCAAGACTTCCTCAGAGAACATGATGACCTGAGCAACAACCAGATAGGATTCACACCCAAACATAGAACCACAGACCATAACTACACCCTTCACACCATCATTCAAAAAGACGTCCACCAAAACAAGAGGACAAGATACTCTTGTATTGTAGACTTCAAAAAGCATTCGACTCAATTTGGCATGATGGACTGTTCTTAAAATTAATTGAGAAGGGTGTAGGGGGGAAGGTCTATGACATCATCAAAACCATGTACAGTCATATGAAATGTGCTGTTAAAATTAACAACATGGAAACAGATTTCTTCCCCCAGAGTAGAGGAGTAAAACAGGGCTGCAGTCTCAGTCCCACCCTCTTCAACATTTATATCGATGAATTGGCCAAATCACTAGAACTATCTGACATCCCTGGTCTCACTCTGTCTGACACACAGGTTAAATGCCTACTGTTTGCAGATGATCTCATATTGCTGGCTCCATCAAATGAAGCACTACAACAGCAACTGGATCACCTGCAAACCTTCTGTCAGACCTGGGCCCTGACAGTTAATCTGGACAAAACCAAAATTATGATATTCCAGAAACGACCCAGGGGTCAGGGAAACCAAACCAGGTTTTTCCTGGGCTCTCATGAGGTGGAGCACACACACGACTACACATACGTAGGACTACACATCACGTCCACGGGAAACTTTAACCTGGCTATTGATGATCTCAGAGAGAGGGGAAGAAGGGCTTTCTATGCTATAAAGAAATCTTCAAACATTAATATACCCATTAGAATCTGGCTCAAAATATTCAAATCTATAATTGAACCAATTATTCTGTATGGTAGTGAGGTGTGGGGTCCTCTTGCAAATCAAGATTTTGAAAAATGGGACAAACACCCCATCGAAATCCTGCATACAGAGATTTGCAAGAGCATCATGAGAGTGCACAGGAACACCCCCAACAACGGGTGCCGAGCTGAGCTAGGCCAATTCCCCCTTTTAATTAGAATTCAAAAAAGAGCCATCAAATTTTATAAACACCTTAAAACAAGTGACCCCAACTCCTACCAATACAAAGCTCTGCAATGCCAAGAGGAGAACATGGAGAAGAGCCTCCTCAGCCAGCTAGTCCTGAGGCTCAGCTCCTCTAACAACACAAGACCTCAGCACAGCCCTCACACAATCTGGACCCACCAAATTATAGAGAAACAAAAAGAACATTACATTAACTATTGGACATCGACCACACAAACGCAAAGCAAACTTCAGTGTTATTTGGCTCTAAATAGACAGTACACGGTGGCAGAATATCTGAGCACCGTGACTGATGAGAAACTGAGGAAGACTTTGACCATGTACAGACTCAGTGACCACAGCTTGGCCATAGGGCAGACCTGGCTGCCCAGAGAGGACAGGTTGTGTGAGCTCTGTCCACACAGACAAGTGGAGACAGAGACACACTTCCTGTTGCACTGCAGCAAGTATGAACACATCAGAGCCGACTTCCTCTCAAAAATAAAACATAAAGTCACTGACTTTGATTCTCTGCCTGATCAAACTAAAATGCAACACATCCTTGGAGAGAACAGAGTCAGCAGCTTAGCAGCAGCAACATATGTCAGGTTATGCCACAGCCTGAGGGACAACCATCACAACACCTGACACACCTGTCTATATTTACAGTCCTTGTAACTCACCATCTACATTTTTCTTTATTCATTTTTTCCCTATATTATATATTGGTGTATTGTATTGTAGATTGGTGTATTTTGTATTATATAACATATATTTAATCTTTTTTTTTATAGTTTTCTGACTTACTTTTATTATTGTACTTTATTTGTAAATTTTTAATGTCTTTGGCAATATTGTTAATCTACAGTCATGCCAATAAAGATTATTGAATTGAATTGAATTGAGAGAGAGAGAGAGAGAGAGAGAGAGAGAGAGAGAGAGAGAGAAGGTGCCCGGTGTATTATAGGGGGGTCCTCTGGCAGACTAGGCCTAAGTCAGCCTAACTAGGGGCTGGTACAAGGCAAGCCTGAGCCAGCCCTAACTATAAGCTTTATCAAAGAGGAAAGTCTTAAGTCTAGTCTTAAATGTGGAGACGGTGTCTGCCTCCCGGACCGTAACAGGAAGATGATTCCACAGGAGAGGAGCCTGATAGCTGAAGGCTCTGGCTCCTGATCTACTTTTGGAGACTTTAGGGACCACGAGTAACCCTGCGTTCTCAGAGCGCAGTGTTCTGGTGGGATAATATGGCACTATGAGCTCTCTAAGATATGACGGGGCTTGACCATTTAGAGCTTTATAAGTTAACAGTAGGATTTTAAATTCAATTCTGGATTTTACAGGGAGCCAGTGCAGAGAAGCTAAAACAGGAGAGATATGATCACGTTTCTTAGTTCCTGTTAGTACACGTGCTGCTGCATTCTGAATTAGCTGGAGAGTTTTTAAGGACTTACTAGAGCTTACTAGAGCGCTACAACAAAACTGGCACACATGAGGACCGACCCAGGAAAGGAAGACCAAGAGTCACCTCTGCTTCTGAGGATAAGTTCATCCGAGTCACCAGCCTCAGAAATCGCAAGTTAACAGCAACTCAGATCAGAGAGCAGATGAATGCCACACAGAGTTCTAGCAGCAGACCCATCTCTAGAACAACTGTTAAGAGGAGACTGCGCGAATCAGGCCTTCATGGTCAAATAGCTGCTAGGAAACCACTGCTAAGGAGAGGCAACAAGCAGAAGAGATTTGTTTGGGCCAAGAAACACAAGGAATGGACATTAGACCAATGGAAATCTGTGCTTTGGTCTGATGAGTCCAAATTTGAGATCTTTGGTTCCAACCGCCGTGTCTTTGTGAGACGCAGAAAAGGTGAACGGATGGATTCCACATGCCTGGTTCCCACTGTGAAGCATGGAGGAGGAGGTGTGATGGTGTGGGGGTGTTTTGCTGGTGACACTGTTGGGGATTTATTCAAAATTGAAGGCACACTGAACCAGCATGGCTACCACAGCATCCTGCAGCGACATGCCATCCCATCCGGTTTGCGTTTAGTTGGACAGTCATTTATTTTTCAACAGGACAATGACCCCAAACACACCTCCAGGCTGTGTAAGGGCTATTTGACCAAGAAGGAGAGTGATGGAGTGCTGCGGCAGATGACCTGGCCTCCACAGTCACCGGACCTGAACCCAATTGAGATGGTTTGGGGTGAGCTGGACCGCAGAGTGAAGGCAAAGGGGCCAACAAGTGCTAAACACCTCTGGGAACTCCTTCAAGACTGTTGGAAAACCATTTCAGGTGACTACCTCTTGAAGCTCATGGAGAGAATGCCAAGAGTGTGCAAAGCAGTAATCAGAGCAAAGGGTGGCTATTTTGAAGAAACTAGAATATAAAACATGTTTTCAGTTATTTCACCTTTTTTTGTTAAGTACATAACTCCACATGTGTTCATTCATAGTTTTGATGCCTTCAGTGAGAATCTACAATGTAAATAGTCATGAAAATAAAGAAAACGCATTGAATGAGAAGGTGTGTCCAAACTTTTGGCCTGTACTGTATATATATGTAGTGTGTATCAGCCATATCAGTGTTATCAATTTTTATTACAAAGTGTCTGATTTGGTAAAGATCAAAATTTTTTAACATTTTAAATAAAGAAATAAAAAATAAATAGATATGTAAATTATAAATCAATTTAATATTTAAAAAATAAAAAATGAATTAAAATAAAATAAAATAAAATAAAATAATAATAATAATAATAATAAAAACAATAACAACAATAATAATAATAACTCAAACGTTTCCAGATTCACAAAAAAACCTACCAGATTTATTATTAAAAGTTATTGACTTGGTGTACTTGTAGCCTACCTTGTGTTTGTGTGTGTGTGTGTATTTCTCATCAACACATTGCTTTGGACATAACAGAAAAGCCGAGTAGCCTACAAAGTGTTTAAAATGTTTCGATGTTGCGGTATATGTATGAGAGATAAAGAAACAGGAAGAACCCCTTTGTTTCCTGAAGCTTTGTACAGTACATGACGTCATGCTTCTTCTTTCCACAGAAATGTGTCTTCAGACAGCACAGACAGTAAGCGACTGTGGAGGAGCAGGCAGAGGTAACAACTTTTGAGTAATGCTATCTACGATCACGGCAATGTAATGTGTAGCTGCTGTAGGAGGATTATTTGTTAGATTATATTTATAAACAGCTAACACCTGTAATATCTTATCACAGGTTTATCCATTTAGCACTTTTGAGAGAGGGTAGTATAGCTGATTGTGTAAATAAAACAAAACACCACTAACTTTTTCTTGCTTTTCTTTTTAGTGTGTGGAAAAATGTAAAAGCTTTTGTAGGCAGTGGATATGTATATGTTGTTAAAACTCACATTTTAATATAAGCGAGACAAGAATCAAGACTCATTTTTAGAGAGCTGTTTGTTTGTGTTCGATTACCCACTGAGATATCTTACCAGATGTTGTTCACTAAATTTAGGTTTTTAAAAAGGGGAAGTATAAACAGTCAGGAAATAAGTTAGTGTGGACTGATACGACAGCTTCTTCAACCTACACAACATGCTGTATGCTCAGGAGCATGTGTTTCTGTATGTGTGAATCCCCCAGGTTGGTAATGGAACTGCTTCCTCTTTATCCAATACTTTGGTCCGGTCTGCTGGTTTTGTGTGCCTCACAAAGTGGTGCGTATCTCTTGACATGACTCACACACACACACACACACACACACACACACACACACACACACACAGACACACACACACTTAATGGATATACATTAATGAATGTTGGACTTCAGGTATTACTGTAATGTCGCATCTTTACAGCACCAGTTTGATTCGTCAAATACTTCTGGCTATCTTGTTTTCATCAGGGGGGTGTTGCAATTTCTGCTTTTCTTGTGTACAGTATTCGAGGAAACCAGCTTCCTGCACCCAATAAAGGGAAATGACTCAGAAAATGTTGATATATTAAACCAGTGGATCCCAAGTGGTGGGTCGCAGTCCAGAGGAAGGTCGCAGGTCCATTCCGAATGGACCACAATTTTTTTTTAAAGGGCCAGTGTGTAATATTTGGTATGGTTTACTGTCAATCTGAATCTGAATCTGAATATTCTACCCATTAATATGTTTATACAAGTGTATAATCGCTATAAAATAAAATTCGTTTGGTTTTCGTAGCCTTATAATTATGCTTTTATAAATATATATAGCAAGGGCCTTGCTTTAGAGAGGTTGCCATCTTGCGCCGCCATGTATGTACGGCAGCCCGAGCAGACAGTCCAGCCAGCCAGAGAACGCGTTTGGCGTGAATAAATGAACCAACGAAGACAGTGGAAGGAAGGAAGGAGGAGGAGGAAACAGCAGAGAGTGTTAGTAGTTTGTCGATAGAGAGTAGTGAAAAGTTTTTTTAGTTATAAAGTTTGCGAATGGACCACGCTTACCACGCAACAGGAGAGAATGAACCCGAACCGTCATCTGCGAGGAAAAGAAGACGCAACTTCACTCCTTGTGATGCACTCTCTGCGGCGCTTTTCCTCCTGATGATATATCTCCCCAACGATGGCAGCAGTAGCACTGAATCCCATTCTGTGCATTCAGCCTCTCTTCTCACCCGCTCAGCATCAAACACATGGAGTTCCTCATCTGTATGCTCCGGCTCAAACAGGTATGGCTCTGGGTCTGTGTCCGCTACAAGAAACTCTTCAAAATCACGTTCAAATTTGTCCATTGCAGCTACTATAGTCCGGAGATATTGCTAGGCTAAATAAACAGTTGAGCTCTGTTTACCGGCTACGCTGTCAGTCAGTGTGCGGGCTGGAGATTGGTGGAGCAGAGAGGGGAGGGGGGTCCCCACTCGGAATGGTAAACGAGTATGTGTGTAAAGTTATGAAGTGTGTCTGTTACACTAGAAGAGTCAGAGTTTGGGACGGAGTCTTTTACCCCCTGGAGTGTTACCGGAGTTTCTGGAGTGCTCAAATAAGCAGGCCTTTTTCCGGAACGCTCCTCTGGTCTCCTGCTCGTGAGGGATTCATTACAATATCGTAACATGGTTTAGATTTCTAAATAAACATTCACCTCGTCGCTAGATAGACCTGCTCCTGAAAAACTCGTGCACAAGGCTTTTTGTCCCTACGAGGCCACCGTCATTTACCTGACGGGAGGGGTGAGCGAGTGAGCCCTGCAATCTAGAATGTGACCACTGATGTCACTGTTTTCAACCCATTTTACACACTGGCCCTTTAAGTAAAGTGAATTTCTGGTACAGAGCTTTAATTCTGACATGCTGTAGAATGAGTGACTGACAAACAGGTAGTTGACAGAGACAGGAAACTAGCTCTAAGACATGGCCAAATGCAAATATGATGCTGACTAAATAAACCTGTGTGGATCGCAAACTAATGCCTGAGGAGAAATGTGGACCCCGTGGCTGGACCAGTTGGGAAACACTGTATTAAGGCCTCGATCACACAGAAAGTGTTTTAGCAGCTGGAGACGACCTTTTGTAATTGTTTTTAATGAGAATTCAGCTTTTTGCTCGCTGTTTTTGCATTGCGACGTGCCTCGCATTTCTGTTCTCTAGGCACCTGGGGCCGTATTCACAAACTTTCTGAGAATACTCCCACAGAGCTCCTAACTTAGCCTAAAAACTTTTAGTAAGGAGCTTAGGGGTGATGTAGGAAAGTTCTCAGAGCAACGCTGAGCGAGGAAGAGACAGAAACTTGTATCTTAGTAAGGAGGTGTGGTTGACCCTGTTGGTAAGTGTGATGCTTTCTTCTGACAGGTGTGATTGGTTGTCACAGACACACCCCTTTGTGAGCCTGCAAGGTGTGAGGACACCCAGTGGAAATGAAATTGACTGCATCACCATATGAGATTGATAGTGTTGTCGGTTATAGAGCGAGAGAGAGAGAGAGAGAAAGAGAGAGAGTGTCAGATATGAGAGAGAGAGAGAAATGGCTACAGGTTGGGGGTTGCAATTCACACATACAGAAAGAGAGAGAGAGGGCGGGTGGTAGAGATAAGTGGGAGGGACAGCTGCTTGCCGTGCCTGCAAAAAATATGCCCTATTCATTCAGTGTTTACCCAACAAGCTCAATACATGGACATGCAATGACAAATTATCATTAACTTATTATGTTATAAAAAACAATGAAAATATGGACTTACCCATGTTTAAAATGACCTGGTGAAGTGAAAAAATGAGTACTGAAGGGAACAGACGAGTGGAATCGATGTTTAACCGGCGCGGAGAGTGCAGGAGAAATGCGCTGCCTGTGTGGACAGTCAAGCGCGGCACTAACGCACTCGGTGTGTCCTTAGCGTTAATTGTAATGCCAACTTATTGAAAAATGTCGGGTTTAAATCGGGTGCGGGCCCATGATTACAGTTAATTGGATGGGCCAGGCCGGTCTCGGACATAACGTGCACTGGCTTGGGCCGGGTCGGGCTGAAATTTTTGGGCCCGATCTAAGCTCTAGTCCGTTAGTTTGATCACTCTGCTGATGGAAGGTTGAGACAGACCCAAGTCATCACTGCTGCATTGTTTCATGTTTCCAGTTATTCATATATCTTAGTGTTGTGATTATTTTATTTCCTGGTGTTATAGCTTTATTTAGCGTTATATCCCAAATGAGATCTACCACAAACATTATTCCCGCACAGTCTCATCTGTAGCATTTCATTTACTCACTGTCATTTTGTGTTTAGAGACCATTTCTCCGACCTCTTTGTGTTTCCACCATTTTCTCCTCTGCTTAGAAAACTCCTAAACCTCTTAGAAGCCCTCCTCCCTGCTCCTACCAGTCTTTCACCTTAGGAGCTCTCTTAAGGGCTAAGATGCTCTGTGAATAACTTTTATCTCTACACGGACCAAGTCTTAACTTTAAGGGGAAATTCTAAGAAAACATCTCAATTCTAAGAATTTTCTTAGAATTTCGTCACAAGGAGCAACTCTTTGTACGAGGAAGCTTTGTGAATATGGCCCCTGGTGTTTTTGCTGGAGCGCTCTGAACTCTTCGAGTCAAAAATACCGCAGCTCAGAGCGGAAAAGTGCCTCATGTCATCTCAGCAAAAAAAAAAAAAAAAGTGTTGCGGAGCGTAGTTCCTGTGGGCTCCAGCAACACTAAACACCTGAGCTTGCCTGAGAAAGACTAAATGCACAAACCTGCTATTTTTAAATATCCCACAGAGAGAGACTCTCACTGCAGCCTGTTCTATTTTGTTCTGTGCAACCTTGTTCTGGGGACGATAAATGAGGTGCAGACTGATAAATGAGGAAATACAGTGAGCGCTGGACGAAGAAGTGAGTGACAACAACCCTGCCCATATTTAGGAGTACTGTTTGTGGTTAGAACCTAGGTTCTAAGTACCATGTCTGAGGAGCTACATTTTGTTTAAGGTACCATACCCAAAGTGTTTGGAGTAAAAGGGGCTTATGAGAAATTGCTGCTGAGTTGTTGAAATGGTTTTTTTTGGCCATTGTTAAAGTCTTAAAGGGACAGTTCACCCCAAAATCAAAAATACATATTTTTTCTCTTACCTGTAATGCTATTTATCAGTCTAGATTGTTTTGGTGTGAGTTGCCGAGCAATGGAGATAACTGCTGTAGAGATGTCTGCCTTCTTTCCAACATAATGGTGTTATATTCTTGTGTGGTGTAAGAATAACGAGTCTCACTCAGTTTCAGTCTTGCATGAAAAAATAGCTGCCGTTTACTTCACTGTGCCATTTGTACCACCAACGCAAACATACACATGTAAAGCTCAACAACCTTGACGTAGAACATCGTAATGTCGTAAAACAGAATAGTGTCTTACTCATACATAATAAATGGAACTGTATGGCACTTGGCTAGTGGTGCTCAAAATGCATCTATTGCTGGCTCACCTAGCACCACTGTGCTAGCTAACATTAAAGCTCCAGCCTCTTGTCCATGAGTAGATCCCTCTGTGCAGTGATACAGTTGGCAGGAGTTGTTTGGTAGAAAGAAAATAGTTCCTACATGAAACTGCTCACAACAAGGTCTGTGGATTATCTTGAGTAACCAGGTCATGATTTCTGGAAAGAGACATTGCTGTTGAGTTTTTCAGATGTATTTTTTTTTGGCACTCTGAGCACCACCATATATTAAAGAGAAGGCAGGCATCTCTACAGCTGATATCTCCAACACTTTGCAATTTACACCAAAACAGTCTAGACTGATAAATAGAACTAAAGAAGAAAAATATGTATTTTGGATTTTGGGGTGAACTGTCCCTTTAAGCATGGTGCACTGCAGAAAAGAAAGTGCAACGTGTTTTAAATTTTGATGGACTGGCACTGATGTTCAGACTGGTCTGCAGGTCACTGTGTGTCAAGTGAGAACTTGATGGCTTCTAATTATGTTTTCTCTTGTGCTATAACTCTTCATGTGTGTCCTCTTTTAATAGAGACGGAGGCCAACAGTCAAGATGTCTGCCAGCTGGAAAAGATTCATGGCGATGTGAGAATCAAAATGTTTTTTCAACTTCCAGAGGCCACGCAGGCTCGACAAAAGCTTCCTGCTTTAATGAAGATTACATTTTTGATTTCTATAGTCTGTTCTTTATGTTTGAACTGTTTCAGATATATCCAGAGAGTACTTCAAAGGAGGGACATTATGTAGAGGAGCCTGAGGTGAATGATAATTTTCACTGCCTCCTTTATCCAACAAATACACTGAACTGCTCCTGGTCATTCCACACTCTACAGAAGGACACGCAGCTCTTTGTTCATATCAGGTATTCATATTTTTTAAATGACATATAAAGCTTTGATGAATACTTATTGATATAAATGTACACTTATTATAAAACCGGCATTTAAAAATTATAATATAGAGTGTTAATTTCTGTCTCTGTCTTTTCAATCAGTATTTGTGATGATGAGAGAATAGTTTGCTCTCTGAATGCTTCGCCTGGGGAAAGAGTCGGATCGAGTTCCTTACATCTGCACAAACATGGGAGCCATGTAATCCTCCGCTTTAACTTAACCCTGCACCACGAGTGGACGGTTTATACCTGCGCATACGACATGGACATGATAGGTAACACTCCAAGGCAAACACTGAGTAGTTGCTGAGGTCTTCATGTCAATCATTAAAATTGTGGCTGAGTTGTGGCTGGTTTTGAGGCTCATGTAACCACTGTTCATACTGTGAAGAGTTTTATTACTGTTACTATAAATGAAAGGATGTTTTGCTGCCTCTTGCAGCAGCTGGAGTCTGAGAAAAAAATGACTTTTTAGGTGGAACGTTAACTTGTAATGTTACTCAGTGCATGAGTTGATGACGTGAATGCATCAGCACACATTAAATTTCACTGTGATCACCTTACCATTACTTTAGTTTTTATATGACATGCACTTTTAGTAATGAGTGGATCTTCAAGTGTTTATATATATTAATTTCAACCAGATTATGCGAACTGCATATATTCTAATCCTCACTCTGAGAAAAAAATAGCAGCGCAGAGCGTAGTTCCTGTGGAGTCCGGCCACACTAAACCCCCGAGCTTGCCTGAGAAGGACTAAATGCACAAACCTGCTATTTTTAAATATCCCATGGAGAGAGTCTCTCACTGCAGCCTGTTTTATTTTGTTCTGAAAATCTCGGCGTGCAGCCTCGTTCTGTGGACGATAAACGAGGTGCAGACTTCCCTCTGTGTCTACGGTAATGAGGAAATACGGTGAGTTCGGGACGGAGAAGTGAGTGACACCATTCCCGCCCACATGAAAGAGTAGGTTTGCAGTGGAAATGCCAGGGTCTAGGTACCATGTCTGGTAGGTAACTTAACTGAAATGGTTTGGAGTCACCAATCAACCTGCATGTCCTTGGACTGTGGGAGGAAGCCATAGTACCTGAAGAAATCCACGCTGACTCGGGGAGAACATGTAAACTCTGCACAGAGGGCTCCCCCACCCTAGGTCCAAACCAAAAACCCTCTTGGAGAACCCTGTGAGGTGACAATGCTAATCACTACAGCACCGTGCCACTGCTGTTGGATCAGCAAATAGAAAAAGAGACTCCTTGTTGAATGACGCTGTCCAGGATTTAGCCAAGTTTCAATGAAACAAAGGATATTTCAGTTCCTGATATCCCGTTGGAAACTGATGCAGCACAGATGTGGTCCAGTTTATTTTACAACACCTGTACAATAGCTGGCAGGATGCTGGTTCAGTTGGTGCCCATCTTCTTCACCTTTTCCTTGATGTGTACTGACTCCTTTGCTTTGAAAGGGACCGCTTGAGTTTGTTCAGCCATCTGATCAAAATGCCTCCCGGGCACCTCCTGTTAGTTTTCCTGGCCTGGGAACACCTCGGGGTCCCCCTGGAGAAGCTGGAAAATGTTGCTGGGGAGAGGGACGTCTGGGGCACCTTGCTCAGCCTGCTGCCCCGGCGAACCGGCCAGGCTTAAGTGGATGGAAAGGGACAGATGGATGGACGTTCGAACTGACTGATGAGTCACTTTCCTTGTTCTGATAAGTGACGCACAGCCACTCTAACACCAACCACAAAAAGCACCACAAACACTTACTAAACAGACAACTCCTCCCCCTGTCTCTAAGGGCTGAGCCAAGCCACCCCACAGAGGAAACTCATTTTGGCCACTTTTCACAATCTCATTCCTTTGATCACTACCCAGGTTGGTTTTGTTTGTAGTTTTTAATTTCTATTTAATTATTGCCATAATTGAATTAAAACTGGCTTAATAAATCAACTGAAAGACTGAACTTTGAATAAAACAATAGTGAAAGCTCCCCTCTCGCCCCTTCAAGGCACAAAATAGTTTAGTCCATCCCTGCACTTAGATTCTTTTCTATACCCAGAGTGACTGAATTCTTATGCTGCTGGAGCACTAACGTACACCATCATGTCTTTCCACAAAAAAGGAAAATTGGGGTTCCAAAACGGAGAAGAAAGAAAGCAAACTGACTTTGTTTAAAAAAAAAAAAAAAAAAAAAAAAAACTTCAAAAGGTGCATGAGATAGACATATATCAAGAGAGAAAGGGCACCCACAGAGACTGCTTATGCATGGGGCTTAGCATATGGTGCTTTTTGGGTTTTAACCGAGAAACTGTGGTTTCCTGTGACAGACAAAACAGTCAGACAGATTCCAAGACCTGGACCCTAGCAACTTAGGGTGCTTTCAGACCTAGAATTGTCTTGCTTTGGTCTGAATCAGGGACTATTTTTATTTATTTTTTTTTACTGAATTGCACAATTGCCTAGAGGTGGTTTGTGTTCTCACTGCAGCATGTACAAGTGGACCAGGTAAAATGCCTGCACCAGGAGGCTGCTCTTGATTGGTCAGAAATTGGCTGGAAAAATCCAGGAAGTAAACAAAATGTTGAAGAAGAGTACACTTGCAAGATAAATGTGACACTTTCTAATGTCACAATGGAGGGACAACTACGCAGGTTGATTTTAGCGCTGCTCATCGTGGACTATATTGCTGTCATTGTTCATTTTAGTCAAACCATACAGTTTGAAAACGAGGCGCGCCTCCAACTAGAAAACAATGTTTTGATGCATTGGATGTGCTGAATGTGCATATTAAGGCAGTACAGGAGGAGGTGCACATTAATAATCCTCCAGGACTGTAACATGCTCATGTTTAACCCAAACAATATGTCATGTGACTGCAGTTGGTTCAAATCACCTCTTCAAGAAGGTCTCAGCCCGGTTGTTTTGATAAGCGCCTGAGTTCAATTGAACCAAACCAAACAGGGCAGGTGTGAAGCACCCGTCGACTGCGTTCACATTACAAGCAAATGTGGTCCAAATCTGATTTGTTGCGCTGACGTGACACAGATCTGATCTTTTTAGAGTAGTGTGGACACAAAAATCCAATATTTTTCCAATCAGACCTGAGCCACTTTCATATGTGTTCTTAAATCTGATACATATCTGATCACTGGCCATGCCATGGCTGTGAGAACGCTCATATTGGAACTCATGTGGGTTTTTTCACCTCATACTTCACTGTGCAGAGGCTGATCACTCACCATACAGTGTCGGAGCCGCTGCAGTAGGCTGCCCTATTCACCAGGCGATAGAGCTCGACTCCCAGACGCTTTCTGACAGGGACAGCTTGCCTACATGCCATGACAGCATTGTAGTGATGGGTTCTTCCTCGGCCAATGCTACATCCTTCCACCAAGTTCCATGAAAATTGGGCCAGCAGTTTTTCTGTAATCCTGCTGACATGCAAACAAACCAAACCGAAAACATATCATCCTTGTCGGAGGGAATAAATCAAATATCTCAACAGAAATTGTGATAATCAGGTAAATCAAGTATTAAATAAGTAAATGAACTCTCATTAGGTGGAAGTGAATACACCTGAGGGGGGCGCGGTTCCTTTCCAGACACAAGTGTTTGTGTTACGCTCCCTGCCTCAGGTGTGGTCATGTGATCTCTTTGCTGGGGACCTTTGACACTTAAATTAAAACTTTATTCTTATGACATTATGACCCTGTTCTTAAAACCTATAGTTAGGTACATAAATTAATTTGCTAGGCTTAGACTGGAAGTTGTCCAGAGTCCACAGCATCCTTTTAACATGAATGATCAATTATTTAACTAACTTTGTGGTTGTGTGTGTCACAGAGGTCCTGTCTCCACCCCAGAACATCAGTGCATCAGTTAAAGATGGAGACCTGTTGGTGACATGGGATCTGCCCCACAGTCGAGCAAACTCTAACCCCTCGTGCTTTGAATACCAGCTGGACATGGGTGACCAGGTACGGTATGTCTGTGTGCATGGATACAGATGTTGATTATTCCAGATCACATATACCATTTAGTGCGTTATTTGGTGCACGTAAACAAGACAAAGTTTCCCTGCTTCCCTTCACTGCTTCCCTACAGCAGGGTCAGCCTTTTTCTCACTGTTATAATCATTAAAAAGCAAAAGCAGCATGTGTATACATTCAGTAGGCTATATCTTCAGTAGCTAGCTAGCTAACCCTACAGTGAAAACTGTCTGATTTTGGATTTGGAACAGGGAAGAAACGTTTATCTTTTTCCAACCTCTCCAGGTAACAAGTATCATTAATACACGACGTGCCCCAGGCACAACATTTAGCTCCAAATCCACAAAACCAGCCTGAAAATGAAGGAAATCTGAAACGATTGCAGTAGAGTCAATGGAGCACAGCTGTGTTGTTGTCAGACTCTGGTCTGAGCCAGCCCAATCCTACGTTATGATTGGCAAGTCTGCGTCCAGGGGCGGGACTTAGCGAAGGGTCAATTCTGTCTACAGTCTCCCAGGAAATGAAGGCTCAATTTACAGCACAAAAGAACTGTGTTTCTGTGGTAGTTATCAGCAGCTATCCCCAGTTACCAGAGAGTATCAATGTCAGTTCTTTGCAGTCACTTTCCCCATGAGTAAAAAAGGTGGATGGTGAAACAACCAAAGTAACTAAAAGGAAACAAGAAGGAAGGAGAATTGTTGCAAGGCTCTGAGGATACCACAAAGTGATCCGGTTGTCTTTGCAAAAGTGGCGCCAACAATCATACCAAATAGAAACGCAATAGCTGGGAAAAAGTTGAAAACTTGTTTGTTTCCACATTAAGGCAATAACAATAAACATTAAAACTAAATAAGATTGACCTACTCAGTGTTTTCTGCCGAATCTTTATCATTTTAATACAGGAAAGACCCAGAAATGTGACCGAGCGGCTGTCTTATACAGAGCCCAATGCAAATCCTACCTGTACCTACAGTGTGAGGATGAGGGCGAGAAAGAAAAGCGACTGCCAAGAAGCTACTCAATGGAGTGACTGGAGTCACGCCATCAGTAAGTTGTCTCTGATAGTGGTCTAACTAAAGGCTGATGACTTTTTATTTTCTCCATCCATCGGTCGACGTCTTTAAGTCTGAGTGCACTGTGTTATATATTTAGTATAACTTATATGTGTGTGTCTGACTTCAGGGGTAGAACAGTCGATATACAAACTCAACACTGTGGTGATCATCTTAATATCACTTGGAATACCCATGATCCTCCTGGCTGTGCTGCTGCTGGTGCGCTATCAGAGGTATTGTAACTAAAGGGGATTTATACTTGTGCCGCAGATCCTACACTGTAGCCTACAGACGTGGCCTATGCTGTTGTGAGCATTTAAACTTATGTGGTGGTGTGTCTGTGTCACTCTGCAGTTACACCTCCAAAACACTTGTCGGTGGCAGTGTTTCTGTGAAATGACGAAAAGTTTAGTCAATTCAGAACACACATTAAACATGGCTTAATAGCGATAATTTCAATCACAAGTACACAAACCAGCTTCAGTATAACTCGCAGCATTCAGAGACAAAGCACTTGTCTTTATCTGGACACATTTCCCCCACCAATACAACATGCTAATGTTTTTAGCGCAAGCCTATGGCATTTTACATCGTATAAAATAGCCTAGCAGCTAGCAGACTTTTCCTCTATCCATATGAAGCCAGGGACAACAGCAACATTTAACAAAGGTAACGTTACAAAATTCGGCTCAATTACAACTCACAAGGTTCACTGACAAAACAACTCTCTTATACTAAACACGTTTTACAAACAAGTATAAGATGCTAACGTTATTAGCACAAGGCATTTTACATTGTATAAATTAGCCTAGTGATGAGCAGAACGCTGAGCCTGTAGTTACATTTCTGGGAAGGTTCACGTCAGGCTACGGTGTGGGCTCTACATCAACGCAGAGCCTCACACATGCACACATCTTCTCACAGCCTTCTTACCTCTCTTCACACCTGATTTTTTTGTATCTGCCTAATTGAGGTGTTTCTAATCTGGTAACAAACTCTGTTCTCTGTTCAAATGTGAAAGGGCGACAGATGCCAAAAATGACCCTGAAGTCACCAGAGGCAGTTAGATTAAGTGGAAAAACAGAACAGAAAGAAGAAGTGAGAGGTGTGAAAAGGTGGTGGTCTTTTTTGCTGAAAAGCCACCGCAAAACATCCACGCTAAACTTCCTTCAGGCTCAAACAGAAACCCCCGTTTGAGTTCCAAAAATAGCCAAACAGGGGAAAAACACAACATAAAGAAAATGCAAAACGAGATAACGGAAGGATGCACTTCTTCTTTCTGTGGCAGTTTCACTTTGACAGACAAAATATTTATCAAAATCACTTAACCGATGCAAATGGCATGAGGATGAGTTTAAAATGTGTACTGACATTTGTGCTTAGAAGAACAGTTCATCCAAAAATAAGACCATTTGTATATCTATTACTGTGTCACTGTAGGCTGTATATAAAGATGGATGACGTGTCTCATGGGGTGGGCGATATGGCCCTAAAATAACATCACAGTATTTAAGAGGTTTTCTGCAATAACAATATTCATGACGATATAAGAAATAAGTTAAACAAAATGTATTAATTTAATAACAGAGAATTGCAACAGAATGAGTGATACAGTTTTACAATTTGCCTTCAAATATTCGGTAAAAACTAAAATGATCCCTCATTTCTTTAGTTAAAATTAGTGTATTTTACATACATTTTACATGCATTTAACAGTAACTCAGAGATTCAGATTCTGTATACAATATTAATAGTTCAACAAAATAAAATCTACCACAAATTACACATTTAAACAGCATCCATATGCAAAAAAATGTTCCCTGGGATCTATATATATAAATCAACAGGTGATTCCCTTCTTTTAGTAAAATCCTAAATGACTGAGTTGTTTTTTTTCCCACCTGGACCGCGTGCGTCACGTAGGTTTACATTACCAAAGGTTTATGACAAAATCACTTGAGGACACAGACTCCTGTGTGCGCACTGCGCACAGCGTGAGAGGAGAGGGAGAACGAGGCTGAAGTTGGTACCTTATTCACAGCCGCTTATTGGAATTTTCCGGTCCACCTTAAAGGTGTCATTACACCTGTAGATGGCGGTATTCAGTCGTTTTCCAACTAATTCATGAACTGACGACGCTGAAGTTAGCTTCCGATTCGCCAGCTTCCGATTCGGCTCTTAAAGGGAAAGTTGGGGGGAAATTAACTTAATGTGCAGTGCGACTGTTTGTCCACTGATTTTCTGTTTTTTGTGACACTTCTTGATGTGAAAACATTTTCGACATTTTAGGTAAGACATTAACTTTGCCTGACACCCACTATTGTATTTGTGAAACATTTATTTTATTTGTGAAAATGTTAAAGGGGATATTTCACCATTTTTGTTTTATACCTAGACCTCATTAGACCAGGTCCAGATAAAAAAAACCCCCCACTGTACCTAGACTTGTGAAAATGCAATAAAGACACATTTCGCCATTTTTTCAGCATACAGACCACAATAGACTGGGTCCAGATCAAAAGCACCTGTAACCAAGACTTCTCAAATCTGGCCTAGATTATCCTACAGAGGCTAAACATTCATTCAGACACAGTTTCTGATTTGTGAAACCTTTATTCTATTTGGTACTGGACCTGGTCTAATGAGGTCTAGGTATAAAACAAAAACGGTGAAATATCCCCTTTAACATTTTCAGAAATAAAATAAATGTTTCACAAATACAATAGTGGATGTCAGGCAAAGTTAATGTCTTACCTAAAATGTCTAAAATGTTTTCACATCAAGAAGTGTCACAAAAAACAGACAATCAGTGGACAAACAGTCGCACTGCACATTAAGTTAATTTCCCCTTAACCTTCCCCTTAAGTGCCGAATTGGAAGCTAGTTGGAAAACAACTGAATACCGTCATCTACAGGCGTAATGACACTTTTATGGTGGACCGGAAAATTCCAATAAGAGGCTGTGAATAAGGTACCAACTTCAGCCTCGTAGAGGGAGAGACGCTGTGCTGCTGCCAGAGGAGCCGCTGAATGAGTTCCCTCTGAGCAGTAAGACACTAAAAGAGTCCAAGAAGTCCGGGGCTGTTCATTAAACATTCAGGACGCCACAGTTTATTCCACACTACTGAAGCTGCTCCTCTTTCTGGAACCACCACGGAGTCTGTAATAGTTTCGCTTTCAGCAATGCTTGTTGTTGCCGTGGGTAACAAGTCAAAATATCGTGAGTATTACAACATGAATTTTTCATTTGATATTAAAAATGATGCTGTTATTATCGTGAACGAGATGATATGGCACACCCCTAATCTCTACTGACCCCCCCTGTACAAATATTAAGCCAAAATATCCTGCATACGTCAGCTGCCACCAGTTCTCACCCATTCACCTGTTAGACCCATCGCAAGCAGAGCATTAATTGCAAGCACACCAAGTGGCTCACACAGCTGTCAATCATGACGCCACAGCCCCTTTTTATAGCATCAAATAACTAATTAAAACCAAACTCATCACACAAGTAAACATTTGAACAAACATCAGCATAACAAAAACTACCTGAAACAACAGAAACCATCACTGGGGGGAAAAAATGTATTTTAAGTGTATTTTGAGTTTGCAGTTTGGCCCCTGTCCCATCCTCTAACACAGGGTTTATGATCTATGCTGCTGCCAACCTCCAGGGGGTGATCAGAATATTTTGGCTTCACTTTTGGGGAGCTGTCATGTTGTCCATCTTTATTTTACAGTCTATAGCCCCTTTTGCACAGAGATGACTCAATAGAGTGCTCCAGGGATGATGTTTTTTTGTAGGCTAAGGGTGAAGGTAGGGTCGCCCCGGTTCCCTTGTCAAAAAGCAGATGGGATTTTTCCATTCCATTTCCAGTCTTTGTTTTTGTTGACAGGCAGTGGTGGCTGGTATGTGATAAAATTTAAGTTTTGAGCCATGACTCCTTCTATTCTGGCTCCCAATAACACAACAAGATGACATTTAAAGACTCCTATGTAGCCTACAGCCCTGTGGTGGAGAGCATCAAGCTAACGAGCCCTAAAAGGGTCTTTAGTCCAAGTCTCACTGGATAAATGAGGCTTGGATTATACTGCACGAGTTGTGTGAGAGTTTGTAAACTGATGCTAACGCGGACCCTGTTTACTTCAATTCACAAAGAATGTTCACCTGTCTTGGGTTATCTGTTCTCTGTGGAGGCATGTGAGAAAAACAACCCTTTCTTCAAAAACACCAAGGTAACATGCGGTGACTAACTGACACACAAGTGATCATTTTGTGGGTGAAGTATTTTTTGTGTGTGTTTCAGGGTGTCTGAGGTTCTGTTTCCACCGATTCCTCGCCCCCCACCAAAGTACAAATGTTTCCTGGAAAAAAATGACGCATTCAGTGTAAGTACACACTCATACTGCACAAACTGATATCACACTCTTTAGCACTCACCCAACCACAAACACGTGTACAAAGGGTGCCAATGTTTTGTCTTTTTTGTGTGTTGTGTTGTCTTCAGGTCTTCCACCCTGCCCCGTCAGCTGAGCCTGAGATCACAGAGGTGAGAGAAGGAGAGGAGCACACAGAGCAAAAATCTGGAAAGTCATTATAAAGGCAATATAACGTTTAATGCCATGCACAGGTGCTTTGAATGCATGCAAAGTGTGTATTGTTAGAGCTGGGTGATATGGACAAAATTCATATCTCTGTAATTTCAGGCTGAAAGGCGATATATATGGGCTACATGTTCAGTTGCAAGTAGCAAGCTGATCCACGGCTGAAGGCCCCTGTTAGTGTTACTGCATGTGTTTTTCCACAGCAGGGCAGGTAAAAGAAGTTTACCTGTTGGAGGTGAGCTGTTTGCAAAGGTGCAGTAAGAGCCTGTTGTCTGCAGCTCTTCATCAACATCTCACTGTGGCTGATTCTGCTTTTACTTTCCTCGCTGCGGTATTATTACACTTGTCTTAATTGAAGAAAAGCCGCTAATAAAGTTCTACTAATTCAGTTATAAACACATTTAATTTCCTATAAATTCTTCACAAGAAAAGTCCCTTGTTATTTTGCGTTGTAAAAACTTTTATTGTGAAGCAGCAAAATAAGGAAATGTTGAGTTTTCAAGCAGCAACTTCACACAACTTCTAACACAGCTGGTAGTGAACATGAAACAAAATAAAGCAGATGTCTGAGGTAAAAACAGGATGCAGGAGACAAACTAAACTCCAAACCACAGAGATTCAGTCAGAAGCTACAAAAGTACTGAGAGACTTTTAAAAACGTCTTTCTCCCTGGTCTCCTGCAGACAGCGATGAGGAGAGTCTCACAACACACGGCTTGTTTGAGGGGGAGAAGGATGGTTGTCAGGAATTGGTTGTGGTTGGGGAGACTTGACTCAGTGTGGCCATACATGACAGTGGAAAAGGCTCACAGTATTGTACGTGTGCTGCTGCGGGAATTTCATTCATCTCACAGACTGATGTAGCGTTGTTGTGCAACTTAAAGTCCAATGTCGCACTGCAGACAAATAACAGACAGATTTAACAGAGGAGCAGCTCTGTGTCTCTCTTAAGCGGGATTTATACCTGTGCAGCAGACCCTACACACATGGCCTACGCCGTTGTGAGCATTTACACTTGTGTGGTGGTGTGTCTGTGTCTCTCTGCCATAACACTAGTTGGAGGTGGAGGTTTCTGTGAAGTGCTGTAAAGTTTAGTTGATTCGAAACACACATTAAACACGGCTTAATAGAGACAATTTCAAACACAAGTACACAAATCACCTTGACCATAACTCACAGCATTCACAGACAAAGCACTTGTCTTTTGCTGAATACATTTTCCCCACAAATACAACATGCTAATGTTTTTAGCACAAGCCTATGGCATTTTACATTGTATACATTAGCCTAGCGACGGGCGGAGATTTCCTCTGCTCATATGAAGCCAGGATAAATCACACACAAGACTTAAAATGCTATTTTAGTGGAGGCTTTTTTTGTCTTCACAAATTATTGTTTCTTATCTGTGAAATTAAAGTAAATAAAATCTTCGTTTCCACTGAGGGAAATGGTTTCAGCTTACAAAAATAAACAGGAGGTCTGCATTGCCGCTACATGTAGTTACATTTCTGGAGAGGTGCGCATCAGGCTACACCATAGGCTCTACGTTGACGCAGGGCCTGCGCTGTAGGTACGGCATCATTCAACACAGAAGAATAATTTCACCTTAGTTTAACTGGAGAACTTGTGAGTGAGTGGGCCGGAGCTGTGTGGAGAGTGTGAGAGAGCAGAGGTGCACTCTGGTATACGTTATATATCACAGCTTGACCCTATATTGATATAAACAGTGTTATCTAAATCTATATCTTGCTTGAAAATATATTGATATATTGTACATAGTCATCATATCACCCAGCCCCATGTGTAGGTGTGTATATGTGTGGACATTGTGGTTTTATGTCACTTATACTTATACTTTTATAGCCTTATTGCTGCTTCAACACTTTAAATACATTTTTAGACATGTAAAAGTATACCAACGTGACTGCAAAACATGCTAAGGATATTATAAAAAAGGCAGATTTTGCTCTGCATAGTCATTGACTTGTGAATTGTTTTGTATTTGACTGAAACAAAGGGTTCAGTTGATGAGTTCGCTCTGCCTGAACTCGCTGGCCCTGAAATGTAGATCGTGTGCTTCTACAAAATGTGTACACCTTTTTGCCTTTTTGGGTGTGAAATAAAGTTGAGTGATGCACTATATTTTCACGTGTTTATTTAAAGTCATTTCATTTATTCAACATTTATGTACACAGGGTGATCCAGTGAGAACACTCTTTGCGGGAGCCTAAACAGGACAATAACAGGTTAAAAACAGACACACACAAAAAAAAACACGAAAAGCCAATAATAGTCAGACCAGCCCATCTGGCACCAACAACCATGCCACGTTCAAAGTCACCTAAATTCCCTTTCTTCCCCATTCTGATGCTGGGTTCGAACTTAAGCAGTGTGTCTCGACCATGTCTACATGAGCAGTAGATCAGTAGGAGCTTGTTGTAAGACCCAAAAATGTAGGTCGGGTATCACAGTGAATGAGAAGAACCTTCTGTTGCAAAAATGAATACGTAAAGTCACATGGAGAAAAATTAGTGTGCCCACTGTTTCACATCTACCTTTACTGCATAGCTACATTTCCTGTAGCGTTACACTCGGTGGCTTCAGATTAGACAAAATAAGTGCAGACATACCAGACAGATCGCGATCACTGTACCTGAGTGTGACTTCCCCATGAAGGCATAAAACTTTTCTGTCTGTTTGAGGAAAAAAAACCAAAACATTTTAAAGTACGTAAAAATGTCTTTCTTTTGCAGCACAAAAAAAATCATAATGCACACAGATGACCTGGCCACTAGTTTGAAACTCATTTTAGTACTGACAGGCAAACACAGCCTCCCTCGCATGCACAGATGGACCACACATGGTCTGTCAAAATAAAACCACAGCAACAGAGATAGTGTGTGATAGCATGTATTTCTACAACAACAACAAAAAAGTTTCCACACTCACTCGGAAAACAATTTTAAAAACATTTCAGTGACTTTCATATAACGCCCCGGGGACGGAAAGGGCACCAGTTTGGTGGTATGTGGCCCACATGGGGAAATACGTAACCTACTTGACACTGCCATGGTTTGCACAAACTACAGTGGCCTCTTTTTCATATTGTTGTCAAGTAACCTGATTCTAAAGCCACATAAACACTGATTAAAAAAATAAATATAAAACGTCTGACAGACAGAACACAGATTCTTGATGTGCTGCACGTTTCTGCCGTCTTGTTTGTCCACCTGATAAATGGAGCCAGCTGGTGTGCCGGGCTAAAGGCATGGCCTCAATAGACAGAGCGGCCACTTCTACATGTTTCCATGTAGACAAACTCTGTGGAGGACACCATTGAAAATGTGTTAGAGGTGACTGAGTATGTCTTTGATGTACGTCTCTGTGTGTGTTTGTCTATCTGCGTGAGTGTGTGGACCAGATATAACTGTAGTGTAACATAACAAGTGTGTGTGTGTGTGTGTGTGTGTGTGTGTGTGTGTGTGTGTGTGTGTGATACCTTGTCCCAAGCTGGGGTACTGTAGCTGTGTTTTGTCCAGAGGGTCTGTGAGGGGGGTTATACTGACATCAGAGACTGTACCCCTTCTATAGCTCTCTATCAGTGTTTCCAAGGTCTGAAACCTCTGAAGTCTGACTCCTGAATCCTGCTAATCTCTCACACACACACACACACACACACACACACATACACAAACCATTAATAACATCCTGGTGAGAGCGTACATGTGCATGCAGACGTTCACCCACCTGAAGACACCAGCCGTCAGTGGAGTGCACGAGCCTGTAGGTGTACACAAATGGTGCTTGTCTGCAAAACACAAAGTATAGTTACAGTATTTCAGTGGTTTGCTGTGAATGTGTAAAATCTGAAACAGCACAAATGTATGTACATGTTGCAATGTGATGATGACGTGTTGGAGATATCAGCCATAGAGATGTCTGCCTTCTCTTCAATATAATGGAACTAGATGGCACTCAGCTTGTGGTGCTCAAAGTGCCAAAAAATACATTTTTTCTCTTTCCAGAAATCATGACCTGGTTACTCAAGATAATCCACAGACCTTGTTGTGAGCATTTTCATGTAGGAACTATTTTCTTTCTACTGAACTATATCCGCCAGTGGTATCACTGTGCAGAAGGAAGCGTGCATCTACTCCTGGGGAAGAGGCTTGTGACAGTGTGAGATGTAAACATTAATGGTGTCCATTTCGGTTGAGCTGTAACATTAGCTAGCTCGGTGATGCTATGTGAGCTAGCAGTATTGATAGATGAATATTGACAATACTGAAACTGTGTGTCAATAAGATACCTCACAAATTAAAAATTAATTAATTAATTTCATTTAATTAAGGACATTCATTTAAACCAAAAATAAGTTTGAAGTGCAAAAATAGAGAAAATGCGCAATAGGTGGCTTAAGCGGGATTTAAACTTGTGCCTACACCGTTGTGAGCATTTATACTTGTGCGGTGGTATGTCTGTGTCACTCTGCAGTTGCACCTCCTAAACACTAGTTGGAGGCGGAGATTTCTGTGAAGTGCTGTAAAGTTTAGTTGATTCAAAACACGCATTAAACACACATGAAGTAAGGCTTAATAGAGACAATTTCAAACACAAGTACACAAATCAGCTTTAGTATAACTCGCAGCATTCACAGACAAACACTTTATCTGGACACATTTTCCTCACAAATACAACACGCTAATGTTTATAGCACAAGCCTATGGCATTTTACATTGTATAAATTAGCCTGGCAGCTAGCAGACTTTTCCTCTTCTCATATGAAACCAGGAACAACAGCAACATTTAACAAAGGTGATGTTACAATATTAGGCTCCATTATAGCTCACAAGGTTCACTGTCAAAACACCTGTTTTATACTAAACACATTTTCCCGAACAAAAATAACTTGGTAAGGTTATTAGCACAAGCCTATTAGCCTAGCAGTCAACGGACTTTTTCTCTGCTCATATGAATTCAGGATAAACACACATAAGACTTAAAATGCTATTTTTGTGGAGGCTTTATTGTCTGCACAAATTATTGTTACTTATCTCTGAAACTAAAGTAAATAAAAGCTTTGTTTCCATTGAGGGAAATGGTTTCAGCTTACAAAAATAGACAGGAGGTCTGCTTCGCCACGACGTGTAGTAACATTTCTGGGGAGATGCACGTCAGGCTACGGCGTTGGCTCGATGTTGACGCAGAGCCTACGCTGTAGCTACAGCGTCTCTTCAAAGCAGAACTATTAATTCTGCCTCAGTTGTAATACCGCGTTACAACTAACCCCACCGGGTGGAAATTTCGTCAAGCCTAGCTCACACCTGTGGGGAGTTGGTTACATAGCTCAAAGTGGTGCTGTGTTTTAGGCAACAAGACAGTTGTTAAGATGACATATGGTGGTGAGTTGGTGAGTTACACAGACAGTTCAGTAATCAAAAAACAAGTATGACAAAGAAATGTACTTGTATCGGCTGAAAACACTCTTTGTTACTGAACTCAGCTGAAACATGTCCAATCTCTGTGGAATTTCACAGGTCATTGTTTGGTCGTATTGTGCTCAACTGGCTGGAAGCACGAAAGGATCGACCCTATGTAACCACATAATAAGTCCATGTAGCAATTAACCTAGGTAGATAGGTTACGCCCAACCCCCCCCCTAATGAGTACTTTTACTTTGGTCAGTTTGAGTTTTGCTACTGACACTTCAGTATGTGTATCAGCATTAGATTTTGAATGCAGGACTTTTATTAGTAACACAGTATTTGGTCGTTGTGGTATTGCTACTTTTATTAAGTGAAAGATCTAGAAGATTTCTTCTTCTACCACTGTCAGAATATTACTGTGCATGTTCATGTCTACTTTAGTAAAGTGAACACACTGTAGTTTTGGATTTTCAGTTATATCTGATGACGGATTATTTTATTTTTCAAAGCTCGCTGTGATAAACGCCTTCAAATGCATTTAGATAATAAAGTCCTGAGTCGAGGTTAACAAGTCCCAAGTCGAGTCCCACGTCTTCAACTTTGAGTTTCAAGACCTAAACAAGTCATAATGCACTCGTTACCAAATGAAGGGCCATTTTAACAACACATTAACAATATATTAAAATCATGAATGCGTTTTAAAATCTGTATTTTATTTGTTAAAACAATTTTGTTAAATAAGTGCAGGTGCACTTCATAGCATTTAGCACTATTAACCAGAATGAAATTTGTATGTTTTTGTCCTGTTTTGTATTTATCTCATCTCACACTGGGAAAATGTTTCCCTTCCCAAATTTGTAAGACATGTTTTATGAGACTACTCTTCACTTAAAGCAATATCAAAGTGATATTGTATGTTACATGTTTATGTCTAAATGACATTTTATATACATACATACATATACATACACACACACACACACACACACACACACACACACACACACACATATATATACATATATATATATATATATATATATATATATATATATATATATATATATATAAAGAGATTATATATAATCTCTTTATAAAGCACTTTTCAAAATAGTTACAAAGTGCTTTACATGTCAATAATCAAGACAGACTAGACATGAAAACAACAACTTTTAAAAGAACTGATAAAAACACTTTAGCCTATGAAAACAGAGGAAATAATAGACATTTTAAATGAACTCAAAACTCCAGTCCCCTTTAGTGTCAGCCAGGCCTTGTGAAGAGCCTCAGTAATCAGCTGGTTCTGGTTTTTATATATATACAGTACAGGCCAAAAGTTTGGACACACCTTCTCATTCAATGCGTTTTCTTTATTTTCATGACTATTTACATTGTAGATTCTCACTGAAGGCATCAAAACTATGAATGAACACATGTGGAGTTATGTACTTAACAACAAAAGGTGAAATAACTGAAAACATGTTTTATATTCTAGTTTCTTCAAAATAGCCACCCTTTGCTCTGATTACTGCTTTGCACACTCTTGGCATTCTCTCCATGAGCTTCAAGAGGTAGTCACCTGAAATGATTTTCCAACAGTCTTGAAGGAGTTCCCAGAGGTGTTTAGCACTTGTTGGCCCCTTTGCCTTCACTCTGCGGTCCAGCTCACCCCAAACCATCTCGATTGGGTTCAGGTCCAGTGACTGTGGAGGCCAGGTCATCTGCCGCAGCACTCCATCACTCTCCTTCTTGGTCAAATAGCCCTTACACAGCCTGGAGGTGTGTTTGGGGTCATTGTCCTGTTGAAAAATAAATGATCGTCCAACTAAACGCAAACCGGATGGGATGGCATGTCGCTGCAGGATGCTGTGGTAGCCATGCTGGTTCAGTGTGCCTTCAATTTTGAATAAATCCCCAACAGTGTCACCAGCAAAACACCCCCACACCATCACACCTCCTCCTCTATGCTTCACAGTGGGAACCAGGCATGTGGAATCCATCCGTTCACCTTTTCTACGTCTCACAGAGACACGGCGGTTGGAACCAAAGATCTCAAATTTGGACTCATCAGACCAAAGCATGGTGGAGGCATGTAGTAGTAGACATTTCCACTGGTCTACTGTCCATTCCTTGTGTTTCTTGGCCCAAACAAATCTCTTCTGCTTGTTGCCTCTCCTTAGCAGTGGTTTCCTAGCAGCTATTTGACCATGAAGGCCTGATTCGCGCAGTCTCCTCTTAACAGTTGTTCTAGAGATGGGTCTGCTGCTAGAACTCTGTGTGGCATTCATCTGGTCTCTGATCTGAGCTGCTGTTAACTTGCCATTTCTGAGGCTGGTGACTCGGATGAACTTATCCTCAGAAGCAGAGGCGACTCTTGGTCTTCCTTTCCTGGGTCGGTCCTCATGTGTGCCAGTTTTGTTGTAGCGCTTGATGGTTTTTGCGACTCCACTTGGGGACACATTTAAAGTTTTTGCAATTTTCCGGACTGACTGACCTTCATTTCTTAAAGTAATGATGGCCACTCGTTTTTCTTTAGTTAGCTGATTGGTTCTTGCCATAATATGAATTTTAACAGTTGTCCAATAGGGCTGTCGGCTGTGTATTAACCTGACTTCTGCACAACACAACTGATGGTCCCAACCCCATTGATAAAGCAAGAAATTCCACTCATTAACCCTGATAAGGCACACCTGTGAAGTGGAAACCATTTCAGGTGACTACCTCTTGAAGCTCATGGAGAGAATGCCAAGAGTGTGCAAAGCAGTAATCAGAGCAAAGGGTGGCTATTTTGAAGAAACTAGAATATAAAACATGTTTTCAGTTATTTCACCTTTTTTGTTAAGTACATAACTCCACATGTGTTCATTCATAGTTTTGATGCCTTCAGTGAGAATCTACAATGTAAATAGTCATGAAAATAAAGAAAACGCATTGAATGAGAAGGTGTGTCCAAACTTTTGGCCTGTACTGTATATATATATGTCAAAAGGCTCAAGTCCAAGTGAAGTTACAAGTCACTGATGTTAAAGTCCAAGTCCAGCTGCAAGCCTTTTTTGATTTTGTCAAGTCGAGCACAAAGTCATCACATTTATGACTTGAATCTGACTTGAGTCCAGGTCATGTTACTCGAGTGCCCACGTCTGGTACAAAGCTGCCAGGGAGCCAAAGTACGAGAAAAATGACACAGGCGCCTCTAAAAATGTACAAATACTAAATAATAATCACTCAAAATATTTTCATAGAACAATTCAAGGTTGTAATGAATGTTTTCACTTTTATACACACAAATACAGCAGAAAAATGTAAGAAACAAAACTACAATACAGTCTATTTACATGTAAACTTATTTTATCCCACCTCTTAAAACACTAGTATTTGTTATTGTTTTACAAATTTCCTTCAAAAGATGCGTAAAAGCCTCACATCAGCACTTCTGACTGTACTTTGCACAATATACAGTGGTGGAAAAAAGTTTTCGGACACCCTTAAAATTTTACACAATCTCAAATATTATCATGAAATATTTGTGGAAAAATCTTTTTTGTGTTTCAAAAGGTGTGGCTGCATTAGACAGATACAAACAAATACAAATTATATTGTTTTGTTTATTGTTTACAAGAAAAACTAACAAAACTAAATTCTTGACAGTTTCAATATGTCAGTTCTCAACATTGTCGGTATCAAAGTCAACAAATAACAGAGAATGTGTTCAAAACTGAACAAAAAATAAATAAACCATCACATCATCAAATTAATATTTAGTAGTCCTGCCACTGGCACGTAGTAGAGCTCTAATCCTGGCTGGCATGTTCCCCACGAGCCTTTCACACTGTTGAGGGGTAATCTTGTCCCATTCTTCTTGAATTACTGCTTTTAATTCTTCTAAATTCTTTGGTTCATGCTTTGAAACAGACCTTTTGATAATCCACCACAGATTTTCAATGGGGCTCATGTCCGGGGATTGAGCTGGCCACTCTAAGACCTGGATACTGTGCTCCTGCAGCCAGGTTCTACTGGCCTTGGATGTGTGGCAAGGAGCATTATCTTGTTGAAACATCCAGTTTTTACCTCGACGGAACAGTGCACGTGCAGAAGGGAGCATGTGGGTTTGGAGAATGGTACAATACTTGGTAGAGTTCAATGTGCCATCACAGACAGTGAGATGACCAACACCAGCAGCACTCATGCATCCCCAAACCATGATACTGCCTCCACCATGCTTGACAGTAGGTACTGTACATGCTGGAGATAATGCTTCGCCTGGCCTTCTGCGTACCCTCACATTAGTAGGAGGAAGATAAAGCTGGAAACTGGACTCATCTGACCACAAAATCTTCTTCCAATTCCTGGCTGTCCACTTCTTGTGTGCCTGGGCCCAACGACGCCGGGCTAACCTCTGTCTCTCATTGATCAGGGGCTTCTTGATAGCCTTGTAGGACCTTTAAGCCATGATCTAAAAGTCGGCCACGTACAGTGCGGGTGGAACACTGGACACCAGTTTGGTTTGACCACTGCTGCTGAAGCTCCTGTGATGTCATTCGGCGGTTTTGCCTGCACATGAGGATCAGGATGTGGTCATTTCTTGCTGAAGAAACCCTTGGACACCCAGATCTTGGTTTGTCTTCCAAGCTGTTGGTTCGTCTGTATTTCTGCAGAGTGTATCCAACTGCTGAAGGACTGCATCTGCACTTCCTGGCTATCTGGCGGCAGCTGTACCCTTCCTGGCTGAGAATCTTTATCTTCAGGCGTGTTTCCTGCGTTAGGTTCCTTGTTTTAGCCATTTTTGTGTCTGAAGAACTTTCAAATGTGCTGGCTTTATGTAGACACGAAGCTTGGCAACAAAAATTGTGTCTTTTAATAAAAAGAACGACCTTCATCACTGGTACCAAAATGACCCAATACTCAAAATTTCTTATGTATTTTTATGGAACCAATCAATTTTAAGTTTTTAATGGCTTTTTTAGGATTTATTTAGTATTTTGGCTGTGACTGTACTAAAAGAAATTGCACTTGAAGACCTAAGAGTGATTCTTAATGCAATATTTCACAAACGCATGGGGTGTCCGAAAACTTTTTTCCACCACTGTATAAATACATTTATGCTAATATAAATAAAACATGCTTGATAGTGTATTCACCAGTGAAAAGACAGCTTCAGTGAACTGATGAACAAATAAAAGTGCAACATAAGTAAACGAAAAAGGGCCACCTTGGGTCACATTTGTAAAACTCACAACTCACCTCACACACAGACAGTAGGCCCCCTGCACGGTCTCGCTGTCTCTCAGCAGAAAGCTGCCATCGTGTCCAAACCGTTCCAGCAGCCTCTCTGTGGCCTCGCTTCCAATTCTCCCGTAGTAAATAGACCATACCAGCATCCCCTCCCTCTCCATGTTGCCTGCGAGATGGGCACCTGTGTGTGTCGAGGGTTGGTGAGGGTGCAGCAGGCTGCAGCAGCAGATGAGTGTGTGAGAGGCTGTCAGGCAGGAAAAGCTCTTCTGGTTTTCACACTTTTCTGTCATGCAGCTGCACCTTGCATGTCTGTGCACTTTGACCAAACCAGAATAATGGCTTTTATCTGCTGAATGTGAAAGTCTATTTTTGGCTCCACTTTGCTTTTTACATTTTTACATTTCCTGCTTTGCAAGTCAGAAAAGAGAGAAGTACTCTCAAAAAATGTGATCAATTGCTCAGTCCCGCTCAAGCACTTTGCCCTCTAATAATGCCTGTATTATGAAATTAAATGAAATATTGTCTGTAAGGCTCTGACAGCAGTAGCTTTATCGTACCAGGATGTGGTGCAGACAAACACTATCGGGATTTAATAGCTTTGTGAAAGTGGTTTTTAACAACGTCTGAACAAGTTCCAGCAGACAGAAATGTGCTTACAGCAATGTCCCCCCACATTAACCACCAGCCAACTCACACACACACGAAAAAAAAAAGACATCCAACCAAGTGAGTTGTGGTTTGATCTGACGCTGTCAGCAAAGCTTTTAAACAAAGACAAAAAGTATTTCAAAGCATAAATGTTATTTAAGTGGTTTCATGAAGTCTCAGACTCGGCTTTTTAAGATAAAAGATGAAACTAGCAAGAATTCAGGCAGAATTTAAAAACATCCAGCATAAGCAGTTCAAACTGAAACTATTAAGTTCTGTGAAAATCTTATTAAAGGTACAAAAAGTC
This sequence comes from Epinephelus fuscoguttatus, assembly GCF_011397635.1. Taxonomy (NCBI): domain Eukaryota; kingdom Metazoa; phylum Chordata; class Actinopteri; order Perciformes; family Serranidae; genus Epinephelus; species Epinephelus fuscoguttatus. Next base: position 22,324,999 of record NC_064766.1, read on the forward strand.
CTTTTGAAACAGAAGTGTCTTTAGCTTCTGTGCAGTGACATATTTCCCACTAAAGCATCCTACAGACTGAGATTTTAGCAATCGTATAAGATCAGTGCGGTTACACTGGGCAACATGGATTTAATAAACCTGGGTACGACATCAAGTTTAATGTATGCAGACTGTACGATGGCAGCACCTACTAAATCGTATGGAGATTTTTATTGGGCCTTTTTATTTGTAACCCACACAAGACAATCTGCAAATGTGTACCATGATCCACAAATGCTTGTACCATTATACAAACTACATTTGTGTTGTTTAAAGTCATATCCACAAAAGTACAGCGTGATTTGCAAATGCACATAACTTACTCTGTAAACACGTACTTAAATTACACATACAAATGTCCCAGGTATTACCAACATAAAGAGTTTCGCCATAGCAACTACACATGGAGTCATATTTATACATTTGTGGATCTATTTTTACACGTGAAACTGGATTTGCACATTTGTGGATCGCTTCCTGTGAGTTTGCGGGTCATGTGACATTTGTGTCTTTGAATAATTTTGTCCAATTCCTACTGCAGCAGGATCTGTAAAAAAAATATACGTGTGAGGTACAGTTACTTGCCACATCAGCAGGTGGTACCTGTCATGCAGAACAGTCCATTTCAGATCAAATAAAACTACTGATGCATTAATGTGTTTATCACTTTGATGTTGAGGCTGGTAAATGTGGGGCTTTTTTTGCATGTAGCAGGGAAGTCTTATTTTATCAATCACAATTCATTTGTTCGTTATTTTTTTTTATTATTAGTCTGAATCTGCAGTTTGCAGTGGTGGTGGAAGGTAACGAAGTACATTTACTCTCAAGTACTGTACTTAAGTATAACTTTGATGTAATTGTTCTTTGAGTATTTCCATGTTCTGCTACTTTGTTCTTCTCCTCCATGTTCTTTTCTCTACCCTACATTTATTTGATACATTTAAATACTAGTCAAACTGCAGATTCACACTCACACCCGTTAACTGCTAACTAACAGATTCATTTTTAAGGGGAAAAAAAAACAGAAATAGAAGCCTTCATTGACTCTGTGAGCTTTAGGGCTGCATTTCAAAGCAATAATCATTCAGAAATGGTAAAACTATAATGTTTTCCGATGTAAATGTTACCTTTTATTTTATTTTTTGTTGGCTTTGCTGACAGACAGCCAGCTAGCCATGTTAACATGAGGAAACATAGTGCCCACCATCCAGTCTCCACTGATTAGCTAGCGTTAGCCTTGGTCGCTCTGCAGCGCGCATCACCCTGCCTCTCAGTCAGTGATTCCCACTAGTTAAACCCATCCAGGTGATGATGGCACGACATGCTGCGGTACATGGTGACCACCCTCTGGTCTCTATCCAGGTAGCCATGGTGAGTAAGTGGCTTCATTTTGAGCTGCTAAACCCCTTTGGCACTGTTAACTCTGTTAGCACCACTAGACATGCTGTCACTGCTAATGGCACTAACAGAGCTAACAGTAGTTAACCATGCTAAAGGGGATTCATGGCTCAAAATTGAGCCGCTTTCTGTCCGGGGCGTCCTGCAGGGAGACCAGGGCTGTGTCCGAAATCATTCACTCCATACTCACTACATAGGGAGATCTATGTAGAGGACTGTAAAGTGAGCTAACCTGCCACATGAAAAAACACTAGGCTCGTTCAAGAAGAGCCAGGCCTGCGCAGAATGAGCGCGGCCTCACTCTGAAGTCATCGAAATCTGGCGCTTCAGCAGTGACTTGTGGCATAAGAAACCAATGAAAACAGGCTTCCTTTTAACATCGGCACAATTAGCGTCTGGTTGTCATTATAGTTTAATGGTGCCCAACAGCATCGGGGGGAAATGCAGCTGGACAAGGATGAAAGTTAACATGGCTATCCAAGTGGAGCAGGCAGGAGGGGTGGTGGATGGGTTGACTTTCACCTGAGAGAGAGCGGTGTTCATGTCCCATAAGATTCCTCTTTTTTCTTAAACCTAACCATATGTTTTTGTTGTTGAGGGAAAAAAACGTCAATTGGCAGTGTTGTACCGACGTGGTGCATTTACTTTGAAAGAAACTGGGACATCCAGTCCCAGAACATCAACAACCAACACGACCAGGGTACCTTGCATGTCATATGTGGACATGGAAAGTCTGTGACCAAAACATCAATATGTGACGAGGTCAGACTGAGAGTGTTGGCAGAAACAATCACTGCCGATCGCCGCACAAAGCATGCTGGTTAGATTTGTGTCGACTTCATCCCGACTTGCTCTGACAATTCTTTTTACAACTAGTCATAATGGTTAACAAAACACCTTGTCAAAGGACTGCAGTTGAAAATTAGCCTAATGACAAACGCTGGCACATTTACAGAGATGTTGATTAATGTGCAATGTCCTTTTAAATGAATAAATTAAATGAAAATGATGTCATGCGAAAGTGAGCAACCATATTCTCACGAGATCGAGTTGGCCGTAGTTTTTCGGCCAGGCACTGCAGTTGCCCTCCCGACTGCAAAACCGACTGCAAAACCCAGGGCGTGATGGGAAACGTCAGGCTCTCACCTTATCTATCCCAGTGAACATTTTTCCGATGGAAAGATGTTTAAATAACATCTATGGTCATTTGAGGACGTTGATTGAATGGTTACATTTACACCATATTTCACCAGGATTTGCAACAGCGAAATGTTTCATCCTCAACGGTGTGCAAATAACTGTCTGTTATCATTTCGGAGCTGAACGAAGGAGTCACATCCAAATTTCTCAGTTGAGAGTCATCACCATCATCGATTTTTAAACACCTTTTAAACCTCAAAATGCTATCTAACTTGCAAGCTAGGACTACTGAGTCACTAAACCTTCTGATTTTATTTTGAGCTAACAAAATAAAAGAGGTGTTGGTTTACTTAACACCAAAAGTGCGACCACAGTGACGATGAGTGAACCTTTAGGTGCTGGTTGTCTGGATGCACAATCTCCACAGGGTCCGGTAAGATGGGTAATAAATCCAGTTCACACACTCACCGACATGCCACTCCTTAATCGTTGGATGGTTAGAAAATCCCTATGTGATGTGGTTACTACAACAGAGGGAATAAATAGAGAACATTTACATTTGTTAATAAAATGCAGCAATAATAAAAATAAACAGTGTGGCATGAAATACACAAGGCAAGAATAATCATTACAAAGATGAATAAATGAGAGTACTGCCCTCATAACTGTAAAGGGAGTGTTAACATGGAGCAATCTTACAAGTATGGCTTTTTGGTGGGCGGGACTTAGCTGGAGGCAAAACAATTCTCCACAGACGTTAAGTAGTGCTAGCTAGCAAGTTCTTTTAGCTTGTTTTAGACAATGGAGGAAGATGATGCGAATGGTGCATTCAGAAATATTCATTCTGAGTGCTGGAGCGCACTCTGGCACAAACTGGACTGTTTGTAAATTCAAAGCGCTGTCTGAATGTGCTGTTCAGTTATCCAGAGCACTGCACTCTCAGATTTGCAAAGTGCACTCTGGGCACTCTGTCTGGGGAGACGGAGCAGCAGAACGCCATGTGGAGTGAATGTGTGGTTAACTTAAATGTTTATTAAATAGAAATATAACGCTCCGTTTCTTCGACCAACAGGGCCCTCATTTTAGTCAGAGTGTCGTAGAGCGTCAGACTGAATTTACGAACGCACCATGTCAGGTCACTCACTCTGGGACCGTGAGTGTTACTTGAATAAGTAAACACTGACCAACGGGACCAGACTGGCCGACCCGTATGCTCTCACTCAGTGGATGGATGATGTCACAGGAAGCTTTGTGGTCGATTACTATGCCAGTCTTACAAAGGAGGATGACACTTGAACGGTGTCCTCCGGTTTGATTTGCTATCAAAGCTAACGTTAGCTAATGCGCTAAAAAGTTAGCATTACGGAGAAATCCAATATTCCTCTTAATACCTCCCTAGTTTCTGATGAGGTGGACATGATAACCCTTAATACACATAACGTTATTCATCCCTAACACAGGAAATACTTTTTCCCTAACCTGATATGACATGTGAGTATTTTTGATGATCGCCTCCGTCCAGTCCTTTGGTCTTATCACATTTAACGTTAACCATCGTTGTCTTTGTTTTTGTTGATGGACAGTGGCGGCTGGTAGCCTACGTGATAAAATTTAAGTTTTGAGCCATGACTCCTTCTATTCTGGCTCCCAATAACACAACAAGACATGTGAGGACTCCGTTGTAGCCTACAGCCCTGTGGTGGACCAGCTAAGAAACTGACGCCATTGTGATGTCTGCCCATATCCATTATTACTGTGCCAGTGCACTCAGAGGGTAAACTAAAGAAGTGCAGGACCGTCCCTTAGCAGACGAGTCAGAGCGCTCACTGTGCTCCTATAACACAGCAGTGTAACTAATTAAACAACATAAAGGATCATATTACAGAGAATGACAGTTACAGTATAATAACGATAAATTCTCACGGACACACCGAATGATAAACCAGGTGAAAAAGACTCCAGACAAAATGCAGCATTGATGAAATTTTGCCATGTGAATTCAGCTAGCAAAAGCCACAGACTTCAGGACTGTGCATGTGGACGGTGAACGTTTAGGACACAGAAATACAGTACATACACATTGGAGTAAAACTGGAGAAGATTTTATTTAGGAAATTGTGACAGTTGACAGAAATATGAATACTCAATTACAGATTCAATCCTCCATTCATTTCACATATCCTCTTGAGGGTCGCAGTGGGGTTGAAGCCTATCCCAGCTGATATTGGGCAAGGGTAGGGCTGGACGATTATGGCAAAAATAATAATCATGATTATTTTGATTGATATTGAAATCACGATTAATAAACACGATTATTCACTGATTTCAAAACTCCACCAAAACTCAACTTCAAATTTAACTTAAAAGAACAGCCAGAAATAAATTAGTAACAAGTAAACAACTAAAAAAAATAAAAATAATAATAGTAAATTAAAATAATAATAGCAATAAAAACAACAAATAAAAATAAATACTAGGGCTGACCCAAAAAATTCGAAGCTTTCAAGCTTTGTTCGATGGCACGGGATTCGATTGTGAAAAAAAAATTCAAATATTTGGCCTTTTTTTTTCCTCCCGTTTTTTTTTGGGGGGGGGGACCTTGAACGCAACACCATCTCCGACAAGGAAATAGAAAGCCCGACGTGCAATGAATGGAGACCTATTATCCTGCTTGAACACAGACAGCTAAATTCTTTCAACAATGTGACTGAAAATAATGATAAAATAGATTTTATTGATGTAAAATAATACGCTGATGGTGACATTTGCCACCGGTCCGCTGCGCTCTGAGTCTGGTGTCTGACACATGCTGCTCTGAGTCGCCCATCTGTCTGCTTGCGCTGCAGTGTCCGCCAAGGGTTTTAATTTTTAGTGTTAAAACAGAAGTTAAACACTACTTATCAGCAACCAGAAGTGTTTTTTCGTTTGTGAATATTTTTATCTTAATTCTAGGGTTGCAAGAAACTACCTTTTCGCCATAATTTGTAAGCTCAAATTAACTTTTTTGGACTTTTTTTTGCTCGTGTTGCCTTGGGGGGCAGACACGACAGCGTGACAAACTTTGCAAACAATTTCCTTAGCTCAACGTCCGTCAACTTGAAGCCAAAATGCTTCCAGATGACTGAAGTTGTCCTACAGTGTACCTTTCTTCTCAACCAAAGGCTGTCTTTCTGCCATGTTCTCAATCGCTCGCTCCACATATTGATCCACACACGTCACACGCTTGCTGCTGCTGCACATAACAGAGGTGCTTACATACACGCCGTGCCGTGCGCCGCATTAATTGCTTTTCTTCGATTATAATGTTTTTATGATTGTGAGAAGCCAAAATCGAAATCATGATTAAAATTCGATCAATCGTCCAGCCCTAGGCAAGGGGCAGGATAAACCCTTGACAGGTCACCAGACTATCACAGGGCTGAGACAACCATTCACTTCACTCCTAGTAAAAACCTCCTGAACATCTGGATTTTAGGTAATCAGAGAAAAAAAGTGAGCACACATTAGCAGGTGCTAGGCTAACAGCCATCTCTGAGATGCCTGACGCACGCTCTCTGTCTGCTGGTGGAAATGTGCTCACCTGTGTGTGCGCACGTGTGTGTGTGCGCACGTGTGTGTGTGTGTGTGTGTGTGTGCGTGCGTCGGGGCGCAACCCCACCATGCTCGATACAGAGAGCAGAGGAGAATTGTAAACACGCGACCATGTAGAGACAGAAATGACATATTGTCATGTAATTAAGATAAATAACATAAGGCTATTTAATTTGTTTAATAAAAGGGCATGGTATAGACCTGTTCTAGGAAAGGTAACCTTAAATGACTTCTGTTGTGATCTGGTGCTAACTGAAACCCTGAATCAATCAAATAGTAAATATAAAGACATCATGCACAATCAGCCCCTGTTTTTTTACCACCTCCTCCTCCTTAGTCTCTGGCCTCCAGTGAGTTGATGGCTTGAAGCTCTGCAGAAAACCTCTCGCCCAGATCTCTGTTGGCCTGCAGGAAACCACCCAGCCTCTTCAGCTGCTCAGCATCCTGAGGAAGAGACGGGATTGGTCACATGACATCTTTCTTTATATGTGTCATTTATAAGTAAGCAAGTGCACATGGACTATTTGTTCTCCACACCTGCGTCTTTGTATCATCATCAGCACCATGCAGTAACTCCTGCAGACTCTCTCTTAGCAGCTCAGTCTCCCATTGGCTGATTAAGTCAGCGCTCGTGTCCCATTGGCAGACAGAATCCGCCTCTAATCCATCCAGGCCAGCAGAGTCAATTCGGTCCAAACCAGAGACACATATTGACAAATCAAGGGTCAGCATCTGGACGAACAGAGTACACATGAACACAAAGTGTGACGCAAAACAACACGGATGCAGCTGGGACTTCCAAACATGGGATGCACTTCAGCAGCAGTGACACACACGCAGACAAACATGCTCACCTCCTCAATCTGTTGTCCAACTGTTGCCATCTCTGGGATGTGGCTCAAATGCTGCACAAGATTTTTCACTGCGGTCTGGTACTGCCTCATCCATTCGTCCGTCACACACAACTCACAGGAGTGCATCAACTCGTTCCTAAAACGGATGACCTGGAACCGCACAAATGAAAGAGAACCACACATTATATTACACGACAACTTTATAAATTTTTAAAAAAGTGTAAGCTTCTTTCAACCTGTGTATATTAGGGCTGCCCCCACTATGAATTTTCTTAGTCAACCAATAGTTGTCATTTAGGGCCATTAATCGACTCATCAAATGTGTAATAACCGCAGGCCACCTTAACAAGCATCGTATACTCTATTTACCTGAAATCCTGAGAGCAGAGCTGATCTTCTTCCAGGTGTTCTTTATAAGTGTGTAGGCCTATCGTCTGTAGGACAGATGTAAAGCTCTGGGTAGCCCTGCACTAACATGATCAACTTCTCTGTATTTATCAGACTGAATATTTACAGAAGAAGGGAAAGATATCTGTCAGCTGTGATTGGTTTATAACCTGACTCCTGTCTGACTGCCGAGGTGGCCACTTCCTGTGTTTGTCCAAACAAAAGTAGCATGGCATGCCCATTTAGACAATATGACTATTTACCTCTCTCACAAATTTTGGATCCACGTAGCAGAAACAGTCGCAGTAGTTGATTAGGTTGAGCAGAGCTGAGGCATCACATTGATCTGCACTCGTCAGTTTCCCCTGACCTCGTGGCATGTAGGCCTGCAGGGTGACAGAGAGAAGAGAGACACCTTCATCAGACTCACACATTCAATCTTCAGATCCTTCTGAGAACTTTCCAGTCTGTTTTATTGTGCTAGCACGAAGATGTGGGCACCTGTTGATGTCTGACTGCTGCTGTTAGTCAGTGTTGGGGGTAACGAATTATAGTAATGTATTAGATTTTACCAGTAATGGAGTAACATAACGTTATCGTTCGATTTTCAAATATCCAACATTCCTTGGGCACATCATGTCCAACAAACGCGGCTGTAAGAAAAAACACATGACCAGATCTGAGCTTAAAACAGTGATGCGTCATCAGAATCACTTTATTTTATGTTTCATTTCACATTTTGCATGAAATAAAATATTTTCACTAGAGCTGACAAAGAATTTTCCTAGTCCACCAACAGCCGTCATTAGAGGGCCATTAGAAAGAACAGTATAAGTAACATTGTAATGACACTGTTGGCAAAGCAGCTAAAGCCTAGTTCACATTACATGATGGTAATCTTTTGGCGACCTGTGTGTGCACACCACAAGACCTGTGTGTGCACACCACAAGATTTCTCCACCGAGCCCTCGCCAACAGAGCCCCAGATAATGCGGTGACATCACCAAACTTGGAGACGACACATCGTAAAGACATGTATATTCTTCCCAGTGTTGAATCAGATCTGCCTGCAGGGCCTGGGTCCAAACACAACGTGCTCCCCGTGATCCTGTGGACGCCGCCATTGTTGTTGTTGCTTGCCAGCTTGTCAGTGTTGCCAGATCTTGGGAGAGAAACAAGCAACCAGGGCTATGGAAACAAGCCCAGAAGAAGCGACTGTCATGCATTTAAATAACTTATTAGATGGATATAGAGAAAGGTGACGTTTAGAGAGCAAGCCCAAATAAGCAACTCTACTTTAGAAACAAGCCCAAAGTTGCGGCTAATAAGCGGACCTAGCAACCCTGTGGCTTGTCCTTCTCACATTTCTTCCGTCCTCCTGCGTGCTGATGTGGGACATATCCTGTCTCTCATTGGCCAATGCTCTTTGTCAGTCGTGTCACACTTCTCCAGTTTTCTAGCATGTCAAATGTCCAGTGCCATTGTCGCAGAGGAGGGGGTGACTTGCTCGTCGGCTTGTTCACACATGAGGACTCATCATGGCAGACTATCTGCCGACTCACCTCCAACCCAAAGTGGCTCTCAAGATCCTCTGCGACGTCAAAATCGCAGTGAAAATCATGTAATGTGAACTAGGCTTAATGGACATTTAGCTACTTCCATGTTTCAGATGATACGTCATGTTTGTAGTCGACCAATGAAGATGAGTTTACATATCACCTTGAGTTCCTCCTTCACCTTCTCGAATAATATTAAACGCTTGGCCGAATACCGAATATTGTTGTTTAGTTTAACATTAGTTTTTGCAGATGAACCACCTCCAGATTAGTGTTGTCACAGTACCGAAATTGGATCCCACTGTACGATACCAATGAAAATATCATGGTTCTAAGTAGTATCACGATACCACAGCGAAAATGAGGCAGATGTGCCTTTTGTCATTTATAACAAGATAAATCACTTTTCTATTATAGGCTACATCACTGATATTTCAATGGAATAAATTACTTATTGACTTATTCATACTTCAAAAACAGCATCAGTGAGTGATTAACATAGGGGGGATCAAAATAAAATAAATAAATAAAATAAGAATCAACCAGCCACCCTCCTCCCCTTCATAAGTAATGAACAGTCCCTAAAGTGCGGTGAGGTTTGTGGGCCGTGAACGGCTCGTTTCTCCTCTGACACGTCACGTACTTGTGTTTGGCTAGCTCGGCTGTTCAGGTACTTCTGGGCAGTCCACACGCCAAGAAGAGGATATTATTGGAGCCGACTTCTCCGTCGTCAGTAAGCCGATGGCCGCCATATTTGACAGGAATATATTACTGTCTGTGTCTGTGACCCCCGTTCAACCCACAATTGGTGGGATTCGCCTTTCGTTTCTGCTGCTGGTTGAAATCTGTACTCGCACAGCGTGCTGAATGATTTAAGCCTATTTTGCTCGCTCACAACTATTTTTAGTCGCAAATGCGAGTGCAGTGAGAGACGGATCGCCACACTGCCGACATTTTGCTCCACGCGTCACAACACACTGTTTAATTGCATTATCAAAACACGCCGCTATTATTCAGCCTTGCTTTTAACTTATTCCACCGAATACCGAATGTGTGTTTTTTTTGCAATATTCGGCCGAATATATTCGGTTGGATTTCCTGCCTGACATGTTATTAACTAGCCTGTGTAATAACAGCAGGTACCAGCCCTGGAAATTAACCTGACTCCTGTCTGACTGCTGAGCGTGGCAACTTCCTGTGTCTGCCCTTTCAAGTTCAATTCCCACATGGTTCATTCATATAAGTTTTGATTTATTTTGACAAGGTGCAGCTCCTAAAAGAGTTTCACATTTTTTGTTTTGTTTTTGCAACTAAAATTGTTCTCACCAAACACTTTCAGGATGGTACCTTTGGATCCAAAAGTAACCCTTCAGACAGGGTACCTAGACCCTTGGTCAGCTTAGCGTTTCCACCACAAACAGTACTCTAACATGTGGGCTGGGTTGTTGTCACTCACTGCTCCATCCAGCCCCCGCTGCATTTCTTCATCACCGGTAACACAGATGGAAGTCTGCACCTCATTTATCGTCCACAGAACGAGGCTGCATGCCGACATTTTCAGAACAAAATAAAACAGGCTGCCATATCCTGACGCTCTGCAATGCTTTTTTTTCCTCCAAGGGGAGGATCAAAATGTATTCTGTCACTTAACCCGGCCTAAATTAATATTTATAAACGCTTGAAGATCCACTCATTATTAAAAGTGTCTGTCTAAAGTGATAGTCAAAGTTGTCACAGTGAAATTTAAGGTGTGTTGATGGATTACATCTTCACCTCATGCATTGAGTAACATTACAAGTTGATGTTCCACCTTAAAAGTCGCCGGCAGTTGGCCCAGAGAATTAAGTTAGTAACATCCTTTCATTTTATAGTTCTCCAAGGTATAAACAGTGGTTACATGAGCCTCAAAACCAGCCACAACTCAGCCCTAAGCAGAGTGACCGTCCTCTATTGACCAATCAACAGACTGCAGTGTTCACAGCTCCACCTTTTAGTACCAGATCTGCGTGCTAGGTACCCCAACAGAGGGGGGACCAAAAATGGGGATGGTACGGAACAGTTCCACTGGTACCATCCACAACTTTTCACAGTGGAAACAGGAAAAAAGCGTACTGTACTACTTGATGGAAACGGGGCTTAAGTGACCAATGAAATCTTGCCAACTAATGACGTCTCTGATCGACTAATGTTTGGTCGACTATTAGGGGGCAGGTCTAATTTTCATCAACTAACCAGCATGCATAACAAGAGTTAAAAACCAAAGCTTTTTTCAACTTCAGGACTTCAGCCTTCAGCTCTTAACTTTTTAGACATCAAAGGGTGCATTTTAAAAACCTAACACTCAGGGAGGCTCAAAGAAAAAATATTTGTGTCTTCAGTGAGGGGATAAGTAAATAAGTCAACAGTCCCTTCCGTGAAGTGAGTGTGTCTTCAGTGGCGTGTACCTTGGCCAGTTCCCAGTGGTCAGTCCTCCAGTTGGGAGGGAAACAGTTGTCCCAGTTCACTATGGCACCCGGCTGTCTGTGGTGTCTCAGGATCTCTGTCTGCCACTTTGAACACACCTGGCAGGGTGAGGAAAGCTACACACACACACACACACACACACACACACACACACACACACACACAAAGTAATGCATTTTATGCAGGAAGTTACAGTGAGAATAAGTGGTAAATATTACAGTGATTAATATAATATGGTCGCAGTAAGCTAATAACTGAGTCTTTGTGGGCCCACATAAAAGATACAACAGGAGATCCACACTAAAGTGTTGCAGAAACAAAGTTTACAGGCTAATTTCACCTTATTCCCTCTGGGTCTGCATGAAGTCTGACATGGTTTCCGTAGCAGAGGGTTTTGATTGAGCAGATTTCCGTGGAAAGCTCTCATGTTGTGGGCGATGAAGGGATGCAGCCCATTCTTGAGGATGAGCAGACACCGTCCAGCCTTCAGCCAGTTCTTATACTCCCTGTCGTTCAGACGGGTCGCCAGATCTTCATGGACCATGTCGGATTTACTTCCCGATACAAACAACCGACAAAGGGACAAGTCGAGGCTGAATCCTCATGCTTAGCTCCACCCTCTCGGTGCGAACCGCACAGTGGCCACGAGATGGCGATGTCTACCTGAGAGACTCCAGGATGTGGCTGGTTACTGCTCCTGCTGGTCCAAGGGAAGTGTCAGGGCTCTGGAGAGCAGGGCTGCAGCCCCATTCAGCAAAGCACAGAGATCCACCTTTTTTAGGAAGATCATCAGTGTGCTGAACTGTTTAAAGACTTTTACCCCTCAGGAAACTGCAGGAGCTGATTAAACGAGCAGTGTGTAAGATTTAGGGGGATTTAGTGGCATCCAGCTGAGAGGATTGCAGAATTCAACCAGCTGACACTTCTGCTGGTTAGAATTCCTTCAGTGTTCATTGTTCAGGAGGTTTTTACTGTCAGCTAAATTATCCGCAGAGGTCTCTTAGGATGCTTCACACCTGCCCTGTTTGGTTTGGTTCACTCAAACTCAAGTTTATTTGTCCCCTCAGTGCGGTTCGTTTGTGCAGGTGTGAACACAGCAAAACAACTGGACCGAGACCACCTCTTCAAGAATGTCTCGGTCTGGTTACAAATGAACTCTGGTGCGGTTTGTTTGTGGTGAGAACGTGTTCCAACCTTGATCTGAACCAACTGCAGTCACATGACACATTGTTTGGGTTAAACATGAGCATGTTACAGTCCTGGAGGATTATTAATGTGCACCTCCTCCTGTACTGCCTTAATATGCACATTCAGCACATCCAATGCATCAAAACATTGTTTTCTAGTTGGAGGCGCGCCTCGTTTTCAAACTGTATGGTTTGACTAAAATGAACAATGACAGCAATATAGTCCACGATGACCAGCGCTAAAGCTCTTAATCAAGAGCAGCTTTCTCACGCAAAGCATTTGATCTAGTCTGCCTGTAAATGCTGCCGTGAGAACACAAACCAACTCTAGGCAGTTATGCAGCTTTGGAACTACATGAGCCCCTGATTCAGACAGCAAGACAATTCTAGGTCATATGTCATATGAAAAATTATTTTTATGGATTTGAGCCAGCATGTTATCATATGAGGGCACCTGCAAATGTGCACTTACCTTCTCTCCCTGATAACCTCAGACCAAGACATTCAGGAGGGTTTTTACCAGAAACCGAATAATGCGCATGGGGTCCTCAACCGGAAAAGGGTGGATTGCCCACTCCAGGTCGGTGGGGGTCCTTCCTCAGGTGGAGGAGTTTAAGTATCTTGGGATCTTGCTCACGAGTGAGGGTAGGATGGAGCGGGAGATGTACAGGCGGATTGGGGCGGCGTCAGCAGTGATGCAGGCGCTTAACTGGTCCTTTGTAGTGAAAAGGGAGCTCAGCCAGAAAGCGAAGCTTTCAATTTACCGGTTGATCTACGTTCCAACCCTCACCTATGGTCACTGGCTCTGGGTAGTGACCGAAAGAATGAGATCGTGAGTACAACCGGCCGAAATGAGTTTCCTCCGCAGGGTGGCTGGGCTCAGCCTTAGGGATAGGGTGAGGAGCTCGGACATCCGGGAGGGACTCGGAGTAGAGCTGCTGCTCCTCCACATCGAGAGGAGCCAGTTGAGGTGGTTCGGGCATCTGGTAAGGATGCCTTCCGGCGCCTCCCTTGGGAGGTGTTTCGGGCATGTCCAACCGGGAGGAGACCTCAGGGCCGCCCCAGAACACACTGGAGGGACTACTTCACCCGGCTGGCCTGGGAATGCTTCGGGGTTCCCGTGGAAGAGCTGATGGAAGTGGCTGGGGAGAGGACTGTCTGGGCCTCTTTGGAGGAGGACGATGAGTTCCTGATACCGATTCCGATCCCTGAACCTTAGGTATCTGCCGATACCGAGTACCGATCCGATACCAGTGCATAAAATAAAAATGGATGGGATATGAATTGTTGTATGTCTCAACTCCTAAAATATTAAGAAATAAATACATAATAGTAGAATGAATGCCATAAAACTTATTATTATTATTATTATTATTATTATTATTATTATTATTACCCAGTGTTGACACAGATCAAGACACAGGTTAAAGTGCAGCCACACAATTTGGTAAAAAAAAGACATTTTAAAGGCTACAGTAGAATGCTTTTTAAACTCCGCTCCATTTCCGTTTCGTTTGCCTGTAGCGTGTGAAAGCATTATGACGTGAGGCATTACGTGGTATTGGATTGGTCATAGGCTGTACTCGCCAATACCCGATACTGCATTTTAGGCAGTATCGGAGGCGTTTCCGATACTGGTATTGCTATCGGTACAACTCTAATTAAAAACACTGAAAAAAGCAGTTTCACGTTACAAATTCGTGTTTCTTCAGTGTTGTCTGGTATGTCAGAGATGGTTGTTAGCCTAGCAAAGGGGCTGCTAACTATAGTGGCTGACACGAAAATGCAAATGTCCCTTTCTAGAACCAGTGTTTGGTTTGTCCGTTCTGGGCACCTGTAGAAACATTGTGGTGCAACATGGCGACCTCCATCGATGAGGACCTGCTCCCTATATAGATATAAACAGCTCATTCTAATGTGATCAAAACACAACAAATCTTATTTTCAGGTGATTACCCACTAAAGAAAACATACATATGTTCCACTTCTGCTAACATATCTCCCTAAATCCTACACACTGAACCTTTAACATGCTTCATGTATTTGGTGACAGTAGCTGGTCTTATTTGTTCAATCCAACCAGTAAATATGTCTGTTACTGATATGGAGTCAGGACAGTGACATCAGATTTTAGCATCGAAAACAAAACCTGAACTGTAAAATGAAAGATTGGCATTATTTCCACTGAAAATAATAATAGGCACTTATTTTAAATTCACCTCAAAGGAAATTGTAACACAACTATTCCTCATATTTGAACTTTGAAGAAAAACGTTATGACTCTACATATCTTCAAAACACCAGTGGAAAAAAGAAAACTGTTGAAGTAAGAAAAAAATGCCCCTGAAAAAAGAGAAACATTAAAAGTATCTGAAGATTGTCATGGACAACCAATCCATAATAATAACTATCAGAAAAAGATATTTTTAATGCCTGTATTTTATTTTTCAGGGGAACTTTTTTCAGTGTTTTCAGTTGTTTCATAGCCAGTACAACTTTTTTTTCCAATACCAGTGTCTCAATGCCAGTGTTTCTTTTTTCAGTTCAGGTTTTGTTTTCAATGCCAGATTTTAATGTCACTGTCCTGGCTCCATAATACGGCTGCAAACATTAAAGGCTGGCAGATGAACGCTGCAGCTGATGCCTCGTGACTGAAAAAAGAAAGTCTACAGCTTGATTTAGTGGTGCAGGAGTGGATAATGATGAGGAATTAAATGTTTTCAGTTCAGTTGCTTTGATTTTGATCTTTGTTTTTCTTAAACTGTCCATCATGAGTCTGACAATGTTATAGGAGTGCGATGATAAATCAGTGGAGTCCTCTTGAGGGATTTTTTTGTCCACTTGGGAGTAGGATGTAAAAACAAGCTGGAAACACACTCTCCTCGTAGTTCTGTTTTTGGTCTCTACCAACTCCTGAGGGAATTATCTGGCTCTTTAAAAGTTAAATGCTCCACTATGTTCAGCTACACTGTAAAATATCTGACGGTACATTTACAGTAAATTACTGGCTACAAGTTGCATTACTTTTACTGTGTCATTTTTACAGTAAATTGTTGTAAAATAACTGCTGAATACTGTGATCTCACAGTAGTTATGCCTGGATATTACTGTGATTTAGGAGTATGCTCCCTAGGGCTGCCCCCTAATAGTCGACCAAATATTAGTCGACCAGAAAGGTCATTAGTCGGCAAGATTTCTTTGGTTGCTTAGTCGCAGAAAAAAAAGTGCCTTGTCAAAACAAATCAAAACCTATATGACTGGACCATGTGGGAATTTAATTTGAAAGGACAGACACAGGAAGAGGTCACTCAGTCTGATAAATACGGAGAAGTTGATCATGTTAGTGCAGGGCTACCCAGAGCTTTACATCTGTCCCACGGACGATAGGCCTACACACTTACAAACAACACCTGGAAGAAGATCAGCTCTGCTCTCAGGATTTCAGGTCAATTGGCTATACGATGCTTGTTAAGGTTGCTTAGCAACCTCAGACACAACCTGCCACTGCAATCTTGAAAGCTGACACAAAAAAGGCACAACAGTAGCACTCAGCGTCCGACCTCATGATGTTCAGGTGGTTAAAGACACGGCATGTGTACAGGCTAGTTAATAACATGTCGGGCAGGAAATCCAAAGTGTGGGATCATTTTGAGAAGGTGAAGGATGAACCCAAGGTGATATGTAAACTCATCGTCATTGGTCGACTACAAACATGACGCATCATCTGAAACATGTCAGTAGCTACATGCCCATTGGCCACTTAGCACAATCATTACTGCTTTGCCGACAGCGTCATTAACAGGCGGCTCGCTCAGTGTGTGACGTGCACTTGTAGATAAAATATAGGCCTATATTAATGAAGGTTCATTAGTATGGTTTTGTATTTCTCTGTAATGTAGCACAGTGTTAACAATGTTACTGATACTATTCTTTCTCACACCTTCAACTCAAACCATTGTGTTGCCCTGCCCAAAATATGTAATTTAATAATTATATTAATATCATAAACATGTGGGCAACTGGGAAAATCCTTAGTCGGGGGCAGCCCTATTTACAGGGTGATAAAAAATGAATTTTCCATTAATATTCCTGTTTACATGCAGCTGTGTGTACTCTGTTATGTTGTTTAGCGCATCAAATTATGGAAAAGTGGAAAGGCAGTCATGTGCCATTTTGCTTCCTCGCATCAAAATAGGACTTTTTTAAAGTTTTCCACCAATGGCGTACTTGTTGGACCGTGCAAACACAGCCTCCCTCTTTCCTTCCTTCCCTCAACCACCATCTTGAAAAGGTTGGCATTGCGATACTTATGCAAAATCAAAACCTGTTGATGTTCTTCATGTTTAAAAGTAGGTGTGTTTCTCCTTCCGACCTGGAACATGAGCTTTTATTTTGGACATACATCTCTCTTCCCTACAGCAAACGTTGACTAGTTGGTTTGCGTAATTAAGACTGTTCCTGCTGTACAGGAACCAGTAAAGGGAAACTTTGCTGATATTCAACCAGCTGTTTAAACACCACAGCCTACCTGAGTATTGTTCCTGGATGTACAATTGACAAATCTGCAGCAACTGGGTGATGCTAACATGTTAATATGGACCAAAATCTCTGATGATTGTTTCCAGCATGTTGTTGAATCTATGACACCAAGAATTAAGGCAGTTCTGAGTGCACTCTTGTTGTTTGATCTGCTCATAGCTATATTGCAGCTTCTTTAAGTAAATATTTAGCTCATATAAAGCTTATAATACTTGATATTTTGTTTTTTTTAGAGGCCTGTACCTGCTGGAGTCTAAGCAGGTCAGATCATCTATACCTTTGTCTAAGCTAACTCTGTATCTGTTTCTATAACCCGCTGGAGTTGGTGCATTGTGCCACCCTGAGGCAGCCCCTTATGAGAGATGGCATCACCAAGCTGCTGCCTCTGCTGTGAAGAGGAGGGTTAGAAAACCCAGAAGAGTCGGGCCAGCAGCTGCATGCACTAACGCCCCTGAGGCTGCTGCTGGAGGTGTTCATCAGGGAGGAGCTGGAGCTTTTTGACAGATTCCATGTATCAACAGAGACTAGGGGTTTGCAGGAGGAGGGAGGCGAGACCAACCTTCTGTTTTTAAGCCTGAACAGTGGGGACACACAAGCTAAAATGCCTCAACTCAATGACAGAAACCCAGGGAAGCTCGGGGGAGCAGCTGGGCTATGTTAAAATTACAGAAATTAAAAACACCATCAGTACATTAAAATGCTTGCACACAGTAAAAGGTGTCCCAGAGCAGGTCGGCAAGACGGCAGCTCCTCAACTGCTTATTAATATTCCCAGTGTAGGTGACTATGCAGTAAAACCAAGGGCGTAGGTTTGCATATGGACGGTAGATACATGTCCCTATCAATATTTAACTGTATTCATTGGGGGCGTGCCTATATTCGCACAGCCCTATGTTCCCACAGCCCTGTGTACCCACATTTCCTTTTTCATAAATTTGTATCAGATTTTATTCCTCTTTCTCCCAATTTGGTAGCCAATTACACCCAACCTATTATCCCCCCTAACCGTAACCCTTGTGGGAGGAAAGGGCTTAAATTGAAGGAAAATGTAGGAACACAAGACCTAATTTTGAAAATGTCCTAGAAATGTGGGAACATAGGGTTTAATTTTGAGAAAAATCTTAGAAATATGGGAACTGTGGGAACATAGGGCTGTGGGACCATTGGGCTGTGGGAACATAGGGCTGGCCCCAACTCATTCCCATTATCCTCATTATCCTCAAAAGTTCTGTGCACCAAATTACAGAACAAACTGTGTCTCACATTGATCCAGTGAGGGACAGTGCATTTTATTTCAATATGGGACAATTACATATTACGGTAAATTCGGTTGATCGGTTAGTTTGGGTATGCCACCTCTGATGAAGCTCACTGCCACTTAAACTTTAGGTTGAGTCCCAAACAACACTCTGCGTCTGTCAGACAGTCTGAAGGGGAAACTACCACATCAGCAGAGCAGAAACGTTATGACTACACAGCGGGTAGATTTTCTTCTTAAAAACATTATGACTTCGCTCTCATTAAATTACAAGTTTATTTTAGTAATATCACAACTTATTTTTCTCATAATATTATAACTTTATTTCCTTGACTTCTAAGAGAACACCAGAGGTGACACATTTCTAAACACTACTGACACTTTAATTTTTCTCCCAACCTCAAAGTGGGAACAGGATCTTTCTATCACTCCAAATGCAGATTTCTGGTCTCAAATATGCAAAAATAACTTCACGCACTGCAAAATCCCAAATTTACAACTCATTCAATTTAAGGTTAACCACAGAACACACTACACAGGTGAGAGATTACATAAAATGGGTTTCACTACATCAGATCAATGCACTTATTGCACACAGCACACCACAGACAATTACACGCATGCTCTCTGGCACTGTACACCAATTAGACAATTTTGGACACAAGCCACAGATCACCTATCACATATACTAGGCTGCCACATCCCCCTATCCCCTCAACTCTGCATCTTAGGAGACATATCATCTGTACAATTACATAATCACATTAAAACTACACTGTTCACAGCCCTAGTTGTCGCCAGGAAAACAATCCTCCTAAACTGGAAAACAAGAAATCAGCTGAACATCACACACTGGAAGAATCTGTTAATAGATCAAATCACAATAGAAAAAAATGTCTGCATGAATTAATCACAGCATACCCCGTTTCAACAAAACTTGGTCCACATTTATTCAAAAATCCACCTCTACAAATGCCTGATCTCAATTGCACAGAATCTTGCAACACACCTCATTTTTTTTGTTTTCTTCCTTTTTTTTCTTTTCTCTCTTATTTATTCTATTATTATTATTATTTATTTTTATTTATTCCTTCTTTGCTGCTGTTGTTATTAATATCATCATTATCACTGAAATATCCACACATACAAGCATTTATAAATACAGATTACACACATTCTTACACACACACTCACACACACATACACATGTGCAGCATATACACAAAAATCCCCAATTAGTTAGGCTACCTCCCTGTCTATCCATTTGTCTGTCCGTCTCGTCATCTGTCTTTCTGTCTGTCTGTTTTGTCTACCTATCTATCTGTCTGTTTGTCTGTCTGTCTGCTGGTCTGTTTGTCAGTATATGTGTATTACTATGTAAATATTTACTAATAAAAAAAAAGTCATTGTTTTGCAAGTCACAAACCCGCTTATCAAGCAATCAACTGTGGATATACACATATTGTAAATACATATGCTTAGTGGTTAACAGCTGGGGATTATCCAAACTCACTTTGGAACAGTTGCTAATCCAGCATAGGCAACAACTGCCGACGCTGCAGAACAACCCAAAAAAGGTATAGGGACTTATCAAAAATGGAATAAGGTTATACAAATCAATGTATGGCTAACACTGGGTTATTGTAAAGACCCTTTTACTGTTAGTAAACAGTATGACGTTTTTAGTGGGCGGGGCTTAGCTGGAGGCAAAAAAAATTCTCAAGAGACATTAGTTAGCTCTCGCTAGGAAGTTCTGTTGGCTTGTTTTAGAAAATGGAGGAAGATGATGCGAATGGTGCATTCAATACTCATGTGAGTGCTCTGCACTCTGGCACAAAGCGTTCAGCAATGTGCTATTCAGTACCAGCGCTGCTAATGGGATGTCGAGTGCACCAATGGGCTGTTAACCAATGACATGGACCTCCTGTCTTCTTTCTCTGTAAAGTGTCAGACTGAATTTACAAACAAACCATGTCAGGTCACTCACTCTCCTGGACCGGGAACTGCCCATTGGATGATGTTCACAGGAACTCATTGTTCCGGTTGATTATCTATGCCCAATCTTACAAAGGAGGACCACACTTGAGTGGTTTGAGCCATGACTCCTTCTATTCTGGCTCCCAATAACACAACAAGATGACATTTTAAGACTCATCGTGTTTTGCCTCCAGCTAACAAACTGACGTCATTGTGACATCGGCCCTAAAAGGTCTATGGAGAGCACCCATATGACCATGGTAGTCTAGTGGGAAGAGCTTTGCACAAAGAATGATGTCACAGGAACCTTTGTGGTTGATTACTATGCCAATCTTACAAAGGAGGACCACACTTGAGTGGTTTGAGCCATGACTCCTTCTATTCTGGCTCCCAATAACACAACAAGATGACATTTTAAGACTCATCGTGTTTTGCCTCCAGCTAACAAACTGACGTCATTGTGACATCGGCCCTAAAAGGTCTATGGAGAGCACCCATATGACCATGGTAGTCTAGTGGGAAGAGCTTTGCACAAAGAGGGGCTGCTGGAGGAGGGTGTTATTTGCCTTTTCCAGGTTTCAGCCAACCCCAGCTTTCTGTTTTTATATTTGGCCACTTACGCTGTCTCCTATTGTAACACTATACGCTATTGTAGTTATGAGGGGAGACAAAAGAGTGAGGAGGTCTGAAAAAAAAAACCCTCAGTAATACTGAATATTTGTTTGCCTGTGTGTGTTCTTTGTTTGCTCTATGATTGACTTCCTTCTGCCCAGTGCATTCTGGGATACACTCTTGTTCCTATGACCCTGACTCTTGGAATAATGATGAAATGATAGAAGAAAGAAAGGTAGGTAGAGTACGTCCCCATTCTGTTTTTTTTTTTTTTTCTGCGACCGGTTTAAACGTTGTACGGGATAATAGGCTCGGAAATGCAGCTGAGGTGAGCAGAAACAGTCACAGGATCCCCAATTAAAACATATTACATTACAATTATGAAAATGAAAAGACGTTTGTGTTGTATCAAATAATTTCATCTTTACATGAAAATTTAATTAGTCTTTTAGGATGCATAGAGAAAAACAAATATCCCTCTATCTTTGTAATTGGATCTCTATGGATTTGATGATAGTTAAAGTAGATTAGACGCCCTGGAGTATGTGTGTGTGTGTGTGTGTGTGCATAAATGAATCCTGTTCAGCAGTCAGTCGAGGGGACACAACAATATTAATGTGGGCGTGTGTGCTCGCAGGTATGTACGGGCGTGTGCTAGCTTCTATATAAATACATATGCATTGCGTGCATGTGTTGGCGTGTGTGTGTGTGTGTGTGTGTGTGTGTGCGCCCATGATCCCAGCAGGGTGTTTTTTTTTAAGCAGAGGAGATCAAAGAGACATTAGTATTCTGAAATAAATCACATGCTCAGGCCTCACTGTGTGGGTCCCCAAACACATACACAGGAGACACACACTCTCTCTCTGTGCCTCATTCTCTCCGTCTCCTCCCTTCTCTTTCCCCCACCATCTCTCTCTTCAAAAGACCCCACCACCACCACCACCGCCACCGCCGCCGCCACCCCTTCCCTCCACCCTTCCTCCCTCCTCTCCCCGGCCCCTAGCGGCCTTCAGAGCTATCTGCTTACTGGCTCTGAATCCTTTGTTACATCCTTTCAGTTTCTCACGTTCCAACTTGAGCCCCGTCTCCTCCCTCCGTCTGCAAATAAGCAGGAAAATGCTTTGTCAGAGAAAACTGTTGTTCATCGCTGAAGAAGTCAGAAACGCAAAGTAGGGGTTTTTGACAAGTATATCCTTAGGGAGAGACCTCTCATTCTCTCCCCTCTCTCCATCTTCCCCCTTTTCTTCCCCCCTCCATCTTTCACACCTTTCTTTCAGTCTCTTCCTCCAACTTCCAACCTCAGCAGCAGAATGATTCCTGGTTATTTTTTTCCTTGTGTTTTTGGCACTTGAATATCTTTTTTGGGGACGTGTGAGCACTTCTTAAGGGGCTTTCACACCGACGCGCGGTAACTCGCCGCCTCCAGTCATTTCAATGAGGGTAGGGCGACAGAGGGGAGGCAGTTTCAAATGTGTCGGTCAGGGAATGAAGCGGTTGCTGCCCGTGTGCACCACACAGATTTTACTATGCAGGGCTGAGTCCACCGTGTTGGACTTCTGGTGGTTGCTGCCTGGCTTTGCAACAGGCATCACCGAATCAGAAAGAAGACAAGACGGAGGAGCTGATAATTTTGGTGTCTGAATACCTGGAGTGATGGTGTTAGCAAATTATAAGGACAACCAAAAGAAAAACTGGGCTTGGAATTTCAACACACTCCCGTTCTGACCTTGTCACATATCGATGTTTGGTCATGGACTTTCCATGTCCACATACGATGTGCAAGATACCTGGGTGCATTTGTTGTTGACATTCTGGGACACCGTGTCAAATTCTGCCTGTTACATGCACTGTCTTCTTTCAAAATACACTTACATTTTCACAGGAAAATCAACGTTTACATGCACTCTCTTCCACCAATCGTGGCTTACATTGATGACCTGTGATGTTCTGTTATTACTAGGGTCTGTCAAAATAATGTGTTAATTTTGATTGTGCTGCCCTTCAATGACCCGGTGTGTCATTGAAGGGCACAGTGGCTTTGTCACACGACGCTGCTCAGCCCCATGAATGGAACATTTACATTTAAAAGACGCCCAGATGGAACTGTTGATCGGAACACCGTTCTCTGCAGTAAGGAATTTTCATACCATCGGAGCACCTATTTAACCTTTATTTATATAAATTTTATTTAACCAGGAAGTCCCATTGAGATAGAAAATCTATCTTACAAGAGAGACCTGGCCATGGTAGCAGCCAATCAATCACGTAAAGCCTGAAATATCACCTCAACACAAAGCATTTAGCAGCAAACCCGGAGGTCCAAGCGAGCACAGCCTCTGATGCTAGCGCTAGCAGCCAGCCTAGCCAAGCCACACTCAACCAGGCGTTCAAACTGAGTAAGTCTACCTGTGACCGACTAACTAACTCCCTTACAAAATGGACTGCAATGGACTGTGGACCAGTTTTGGTGGTAGAGGACAGGGGGACAGCTGTGTCCAAAATCCAGCAGCTTTACTGCTACACATCTGCCAAAATTCATTTGAACTGAAACCTTTGAAATACTTTCACAGCAAAAATTGATGTTTGTAATTAATTAAGATGTATTAATCACAGAGCATGTAATTAATTAAATTAATCTTACTATATAATGATGAAAACTCTGTCTGTGGGTTTGTGTGTGTGTGTGTGTGTGTGTGTGTCTGTTCCACGTTTTTCCCCTCACTGACTTGTATTGGTCAATCCATGTGAAATGTGGCACAGTGATAGAGGGTCATGGGAGGATGCGAATGACGCAGTATTACATCAATTGGCCAAAGGGGGGCGCTATAGCAACCGATTGAAATTGCAAACTTTGAATGGGCATATCTCATGCCCCGTATGTCGTAGAGACATGAAACTTTGCACAGAGATGCCTCTCCTCATGAGGAACAAATTTGCCTCAAGAACACATAACTTCCGGTTATATAGATTTTGCAGTTTTGAAATTTTTGGAAAAACACTTAAAGTCGATCTCTTCCTAGGGAGTTTGACTGATCTGCATGAAACTCGGTGAACATAATCTAGGGACCAATATCTAAAGTTCCCTCTTGGCAAAAGTTGGAAAACTTACTAAAACTGAGCTTCTATAAGGCAATGAATATTGCGGAGGGCATGGCTCATCACATAAAGGTGTATACATCTCAAGGGTTTCACTGATCACCACGCAACTTTGTAGGCATATGACCACACATAATCTGAGGGGACCCCTCCATTATTGACTCAATCAAACAAAATGCGGGTGCTAGAGAGCTAATTTCCTATCTAGGCCTAACCGCCATATCAGTTTTTACTAAACTTGGTAGATATGTAGAACAGGATGCCTCAAGGTGGAGAAATTTAACTGTAATTGGCAACTGGGTGGCACTATAACAACAGAAAAATGTTTAAAAATGGCTAAAATGCGACCGATCACTGTGGCTCCCCCTGTGGCCCAATGTTGTTTTTTTTTCTTCTAATTTTTGGTATCATGGTATGGTATGCTGTACATAATCACAGAAACTGTCAGTGTGTCATTCTGTCTGTCCCACGTTTACTTCTCCGCTGTGGTATCTATCACATTAGGCATTGGCACACATAGGTAGAAGGTGCTACTACCAAAATTACACTGCAAAATTACACTGTATATTTCTTTTACAAGTTGCTTTTAATTGCATATGCATTCACCCCAATTTACAGCGCCCTGAACTGTTATATTCAGAAACGACATCAGCTGGTCACTAAATACACTATCAGTCTCTTCTAATACATTGTTCTTGTCAGTTGACTATTTGTTCTGCAATTTCCTATGACATGTATCCCAAAGATGTGAAACTGGAGTACGGGCAACAAATGTGCACTCAATGGAGATATTGGCAGCCCTAGTTATTACAGATATTTGTTTTTACCCAAAAACAAGCATGGATCAACTATTAATGAGACCACTGCATTCTCTGTTTCTCTGAAGCACTCTAATTTGACTTCTCCGCTGTTGGCTTCTCCATCCTCTCTTTCCAGCCTGTATAATATGACACACCCACTGATGTCGTCACGGCTCGCACTTCAGGTTAAGAAAAATCTGCTTTTTTTTTTTTTTTTTGGTTCCAGCCGAGAACCAACTTGTCAGGTTCTGAACCAATTTATTTTTTATCAAAATGCCCTGAACGGTTCAAAATTCGGTGCAGAAACCAGAACAGAGCTGGTTCCACGTTGGCTGAAAAGCACTATCAGTCTCAAGTTGTGAAGTAAATGTTCTGCCGGGCAGCCGGACTTCACTTTGTTCTGAAAAATGGCTTTTGCCGGCGGGAGAAAGAGGGGGAATGGAGGATGGGAAGTGAAAGGAAAAGGAGAAAAATGTTTGACAGGGTACAGCTGGGAGAGGAAGAAGCTCATTTTTAGCCACAGAATTAGAATGAGTAGAACATAAATGCCCCCTGTGGCTCCTTGACAGTTGCAATATCCATGAGATTCAGGGTTTTCTTTGTGCTTTGTTGTCTGTGTGTGTGTGTGTGTGTGGGCATGTGGGCACGTGTGTGGGATGGATAAGTTTAGGCCAATGTGTACATGCATGTACTTATTTATGTGCGTGCATGTATCTGTGCGTGTCTACTTGTGTGTGTGTCATTTTGATAGCCACCCACATGAATATGCAGATCAGTTTTAGAGAGCGTATGTGCTCAGCATTAAAGCCCACTCTCCACTGCTGACCCAATTTCACACTGCAGTGTATGTGTGTGTGTGTGTGTGTGTGTGTGTGTGTGTGTGTGAGTGTATGCGCACACTTGCTTATCAATGCATTTCTCCAAGCTTGGAAAAACCGTGTGGTTAAGACGGAGGGGTGTGTGTAGGTGTGTGTGTGTGAGTTGGCCTATGAGTGTTTGTGGTGTTTATGAGGCGAAAAACACATGCGATAAGTCTCATCCAACACACACACATCCACAGTTGGCTGTGAATAAAAAAACATTAGTACACGCTGACCAAACCACACGCCTCTACAACCTGAACCACATTCTCGCTCCGTCTTCCTATCTCTTTTATTTCCCACACACGGTGGTTTGTGTAGTGGTAGCGCCGGCCCCACTTTGACCTAAGCCTTTTAAATTTAATATTGTTTTACCTACTTTTTAGTGCTTTAGAGAAAGTAAAAATTAAAGGAGCTGTATGCAACATTCAGAGCATACTTTTTGCATTAATACTAGCAAACACCAATCTGCTGTGTAAAGATACAGTGGAGTAATGGCGTCCTGAGCAGAGAATGAAATCACGCTACCTCTTCGTGTGTTGTAATTGACCCCACCCCTTTGTGATGGTCCGACAAGCTGTCAGAGTAAGCATTGAGCCCCCACTGTAACTAACTGCACTTCCTGAAGAAATATTATCATATTTTTGGAGAAATGAAACAGTGATTCCAGAGAGAAGCAGACAGAGGGGTCTACAGTCTGTGTTTGAAGGATATATACAGGATGTCAAACTGACTCAGCAGCAACAACAGGTTAAAAAGACAAAGTTAGTTAGAAGCTAAAGCCGAACTATAGGCTACAGATCACAGTGTAAAAGTGAACCACCACATCACTGCTGATCACCACAGAAGACAATGAATATAAAGGGAAACTTTGCTGATATTCAACCAGCTGTGTGGCATCGCAGTGTGTGCAGATGAACAGTGTTTGGCTTCACACAATCGCACACACTGTGATGACACACAGCTGGTTGAATATCAGCAAAGTTTCCCTGCTTCCCTTCACTGGTTCCTGTACAGCAGGGTCGGTCTCTTTTCACTGTTATAATCATTAAAAAGCAAAAGCAACATGTGTATACATTCAGTAGGCTATAGCTTCAGTAGCTAGCTAGCTAACCCTACACTTTTCAGGGTTTGATTTTGGTTTTGGAGCAGGGAAGAAACGTATATCTTTTTCCAACCTCTCCAGGTAACGAGTGTCATTAATACACAATGTGCCCCAGGCACAACATTTAGCTCCAAATCCACAAAACCAGCCTGAAAATGAAGGAAATCTGAAACGATTGCGTTAGAGTCAGTGGAGCACAACTGTGTTGTTCTTGGACGGCCCGATGCTATATTATGATTGGCCAGTCTACGTCTGGGGGCGGGACTTAGCAAAGGGTCAATTCAACTCCTATTTAAAACCTCCTGAACGATCAAGAAATCCTAACCTGGAGTTCACACTTAGCATACGGGAGAAGTTTCAGCTGGTTGCAATCTGCAATCCACACCGCTAGATGCCAATACAGGAAAGGGAAGGAAAATTCCAAATAATATATCTTCTTTGTCCGGCCTATTTCTCCTAGAGAACCCTAACCCTTTTTAAATTCAACTCCTGAGAAATGGCTTTCCACTTGTCTCAGCCGGATCCAAATTTAAGATCTCAAAATCTCACTGCAGTAATCTTTATTTGTCTGATATAATCAGCTCTTAAGATAATACCGAGATCCAAAAGAAAACTTGATTGGCTTATAAATGAGCCGGCACAATTTCAGCGATGTGTATTTTATCTTTTCTCAGAGTTGAGAAACCTCTGAGCACAGCTAAAGAACTCCTGCTGATTTAGTCCACTTCCCACGCCACTATCCCCACTGCAAAACAGCGAATGATCACTACAAAACACATGCCTAAAAAGATAGTGAAAAAACCTCTCTCTCTAAAAAACAACCACTTGTCGTGGTACTATCCCAGCTGGAAAAACAGCGATGGGTCGCTAAAACACACCCCCGTTTCCTGCCTTAAAATGTCTCTGTTAAAAAAACTGCTTTTCATGGCACTATTCCTACTGGAAAAACACTGAAAGGAAGCAAAAAACAAGATAAGTTTGATGCCTAAAAAGATGGTGGAAATGCAGCAATGTTATGGTAAAAAATTAACCACTTTTGGGGGCACCATGCTGAAAATGACAGTTTTCCTTTAAGCAAAAATTGCAAGACATGTATTTTGAAGCCACAAAATGACATGCAGATTCAGGACTGATGTTCCTTCAAAGATGTGTGACTTTGGTGACCTGTGTTTTAAATCTTATCACCGTGAACAAAAAACAACAACCGTCAGCAGCTGCTCCAATTGTCCCTAGAAATGTGTTTACACGGGCTAAAATCCATTGGTGGTTAAATGATGTGAAATGTAACGACTTTATCTGTTTTTTAAATTCGGGTGCTTATTGAGTTACAACAGACTTGATATCAACAGACCTCCATGTTGTCAACTCAGCAGTGCCAGTCAGCAGAACCATCCAAGACGAGCCGGCAGTTGGTCGAGCCACCAGTAGATGGAGACGTTGAGAAGAGGGAGGCCCAGTGGCAGAGCTGAGGTAATGGCTCTCTGGTCTATTGTTCCCTGTCTTCATCCTCACCCTCCACCCTCTCTTTCTGCCTTCCAGTCTAACTCCCCCACTCCTGGACTTCAAAGGAAAGGAAGGAACTAGAAAATAAGGTGAATTAATTTTGCCTGCCCCCCCGCAACCCAACCCATGCCTACATGTTGCAGCGGATATGCTTTTTAATTGCTTCTGCTAAATACATAACCTATTTTTGTATCCTTTACAAAAGCCTAAATGATGATCTGGGTAGAATCTATGCAAATGCTACAAGACCTCATAAAACATTAACATTACCTTGCATAAGCAAAGCACCTTGAAAACAAGTTGGACACTGTGAAGCGCGCCTTGGCCAGCGTATGGCTTAATAAGATCTGGCACCCACTGCTGCAAACTCTGACAGACATTCCTCGGCATCTTTAACCCTCAACCCAGAAGCCTCGGCGCAGACTGAACTCTGTGAAGTAGATCAATGGGAGGATTATCGCAGGACCAAGATGCCAGTTATAGAGCAGCTCTGTGCTGCCTCAGTGAGGGGAGAAGATTGAGAGGCTTTCCTTTGATCTTGTGCTGGCGCATCTGAGAGGGCCCGCTGCTGATGATAATGATGCTGAGGCCCGTTGCAGAGAGCCAGGCTGGGGCTCGGCCCCGCTCTTGCTCCCATTCCTATAGTGGCGACATAAAAGGCTGGCCTGTGGAGGGTTGGACGGGACAAACGGATTTAGTCAGATGGATTGTGGATTCATGTGAATTTATCCCAACAAATGTTTTTTTTCTTTTTTCACTTCCTGGAGAGGAATGTTATTGATGCAACAGTGGTGTGTGTGTGTGTGTGTGTGTGTGTGTGTGTGCTCCAGTTGTTTCCTCCATCACATTAGATCCAGCTGAACACCTCTGTCCTCTCTCAAGGACACCCCTCCCTCCTGTACGTCTCCGTCCCTCAGTTTCTGTCTCCATCTCTCTCTCTCTCTCTCTCTCTCCCACACACACACACACACACACACGCACACACACACGTACACACTTCACACACACTCACACTTTCTCCTCTCTCACTCTGTGTGACAGGCCACGGTGCTGGAGATGGCTGCTGACATTCTGGACAGTAAAAGGCTTAAGGTGGAACGTGTGTGTGTGTGTGTGTGTGTGTCTCTGTATGTCTTTGTGTGTCTGTGTGTCTCAGGCAGATAGACGAACCTCACAATTCTCCCTTCAGTGTATCTCTACATCTTATCTGAGTGAATGCTGATGTCACACACAGAACCTCCGACAGAACACCGGCGCTGGCGCCTGATTCTTCACTGCTGCCGTCATTTCACTGACTTACTTTTTTAGTTTCTGTTTGACCGTTTGCCAGAGCTCGATGATTATGATAATAGGATGTGAGGTCAATAATCTCTTAATTAGTGCTAAGTGGGAATTAGATTAGGCTTTTGTTCATTTCAGAAACAGCTCTAGTTAACCAGATTAGCGCAGTGCGGATTAGGCCTGCGACGAGGACAGGCCTCAGGTCACAGCAACCCAATCGCCAGAGGAAATGGTTGGCATGTACGTTTCTGCAAGCCGCCGATACTTTACATTTGCACGTTTTTATGGAGCAATTACGCTGAAACTTTATGTTTCGCTGTGGTTAACGTGTTGGTAGGTTGAGGGCGCAAAAGCCACTTGGTTGTAGTTAGGAAAGAATCATGTTGTGGCCTTAACATACCTGGATTTTTGGGCACCATCCCTGCAGGAAATGCAGCAATGTCTCTGTAAAAGACAATTGCTTTATGTGGCACTATCCCAGTTGGAAAAACAGCGATGGATCCCTTCAAACACCCATGTTTGTGGCTAAAAAGCTGCTGGAAAAACAGCAACGAGTTGCTACAGCACACCCACATTTGGTGCCTTAAAAGATGCAGGAAACACATCAATATTTCTGTAAAAAAAACAACTGCTTTTCATTTCACTATTCCTGCTGGAAAATGAGCGACAGGTCACCACAGAACACCATTTGTTGCCTAAAAAGATGCTGGAAAGACAGAAATTTCTCAACAACAAACAACTGTGTTTCATGCATCTCTTCCGGCAGGAAAGACAGCAATGTCTCCATAAAACACAACCCTTTTTGATGGCATTATCCCTGCTGGAAAACAGCGATGGGTCACTACAAAACACCCACATTTTGTGCCTAGAAAGACACTGGAAACATGGTAATAGCTCTGTAAAAGAACTGCTTTTCATGGTACGATCCCCGCTGGAAAAACACTGACAGGAAGCAAAAAATAACACAGATTTGGTGCCTAAAAAAGTGCTGGAAAAAGAGCAATCTCACTGTAAAAAAACAACTTTCCGGGGCACTATCTCTGCTGGGAAAACAGTGATGGGTTGCTAAAACACATCCATGTTTCCTACCTTAAAAATCTGGTGTAAACAAATGTTTCTGTAAAAAAACCTGGCACTATCCCTGCTGGAAAACAACAACGGGTCACTACAAAACACCCACGTTTGGTGCCTAAAAACATGCTAGAAACATGCCCATACATCTGTAAAAAGAACTGCTTTTCTTGGCATGATCCCTGCTTGAAAAAACACTGACAAGACGCAAAAAACAACATATGTTTGGTGCCTAAAAAGGTGGTGGAAACGCAGCAATGTTGCCGTAAAAAACAACTGTTTTTCATGCCATTATTCTCGCCAGGAAACAGCAACGGGTCACTACAAAACACCCAGGTTTGGTGCCTAAAAATACACTGGAAAAAGAGCAATCTGTCTGTAAAAAACAAGCAGTTTTCGTGGCACTATACCTGCTGGAAAAACAGCGATAGGCACACCCATGTTTCCTGCCCAAAAAATTTGTGTAAACACAGCATGTCTCCATAACAAAAACAGCTTTTCATGGCACTATCCCCGCTGGAAAAACAGCGACGGGATGCTTTAACACACTACTGTTTGGTGTCTAAAAAGATGGTGGAAATACAGCAATGTTGTGGTGAAAAAACAACCACCTTTCATGGCACTAACCCCCCTGGAAAAACAGCGATGGGTCCCTGCAAAACACTTACGTTTGATGCCTTAAAAGACACTGAAAACAGAGCAATCTCTCTGTAAAAAAAACAACCACTTTTCAGGGCACTATCCCCGCTGGAAAAACAGCAATGGGTTGCTAAAACAGATCCACGTTTAGTGCCTAAAAAGACGCTGGAAATAACAATGACAAAGTCAGCATATATACTGTTTGGTGAAAGGATGGCCTGTTGGACAACAGAGTACTAGTAGCTCAAAAAAAGACACGTTGACGATGCACAGAGTCTCATTGTTTGTGAGGATAAGTTTTCATTGGTGCTGTGTGTTATGATCTCAGACTAACACCCGTCTAACACCTCTCTCTCACACAGTCACGCTCTCCTCCAGTGTTCTGTTATTTCTTTACTCTCCTCTCTCGGTCTCATCCCTTTGCTCCAAAAGAGCTTTTCTGTTCAGCTGACCTCCTATCCACTTCATTTGATGGGCCCCCGCTAAGAGGACTCCATCCCCTCTCTCTTTCTCCCTTTCCCTCTTCTTCCTCCCTCTCACTCCCCCTTTTCTCACCATCTTTGCTCCCTCTTTCTCATCATCGTCCTCCCCGCCTTCCTTCCCTCGCTACCCCCCGTCTATTCTGTGGCCCAGCGTGGGTGGCTGAGTTTAATGAATTCTCTTTTCTCTCTGCAGCCAGGCGCTGATTTCTGATTGTGAAGAGGTGTGCGTGCGTCGTGAGTGTGTGTGTGTGTGTGTGTGTGTGTGTGTGTGTGTGTGTGTGTGTGTGAATGAGTGAAGAGCACACGCGCACGCACACACACACACACACACTCTCACATATTTTACTTACTCACTTTCACTGCCACGACTGTGATCATTTTATCAGTCTAAATAAATCTCGGCCTTTATCCCGATCAAGGCTTCAGGTTGCACTCCCTCTTTCTTAAAGGAGAAAGTCGCCGACTGTCAGCTTTAAAATAGATTTGCCCCGGGATGTGTCTGTTGTTGTTGTGAACACTACCTGCTGTCTCCTGAAGCCAGAAACATGAGTCAAGAGTCTGTTTTGTCCTCCGCCTGTGATGTCTTACTAATGCACAGGAAAACAGAAAACAGTAAATGACTGCAGGAAGTGTCTGAGACGAGACCGCGGATGATTTTCAGCTGACCAGATTCAGTTATGTTGAGCATAAATAATAAATGTAAAGGTTGTTTGGTTGACCAGATTTCATACAGGCATCTATGACATGTGCACAAATTCAATGTACCATTTTGTTCCAATGAAGCATCCACAACATGCAGACTTTACGTCAGAGACATGTTCTCAGACTATGTAGGATTGTCATGCTGTGGTGACGTGTCATACACAGCTGTGACAACAAATACAGTAAGGTAACATGATTATGTTAGTTTGTACAGGTTCATCTGCAGTACGAACGTGTTTGCACTTGAGTACTTCTGGCTGTGCAGACTGGTTTCCATTACCAGAATAGACAAACCGAAACACTGGCTCTAGATAGCACCATTTGCATTTGTCACACTTAGTCGGCAATCTTAGTTAGCAGCCTCTTTGCAATGATTTTTTTTTTTTTACGTTTAACTGCTTTTTTCAGTGTTTTTTCCTGTTTAAATCACCAAATCGGTTTGTTTTGAAGAGGAGGAGACCTCTGCGGCTTCCGGTAAAAACCTCCTGAACGTCTGGATCTGAAGTTATCAAAGGAAAAAAGGTGAGCACACATTTGCAGGTGCCAGGCTGAGGGTCATTTTCTACATGCCAAACAGCGCCAGAGAAACATTAGCCATTTGTACGCAGACGTCGCACTATAGGGCTGCTACGAAGTCCCTTGTTTTGCATGTTTACACCGAACCGAACAACAGTGGCATGATGCTGCCCCAGGGTGTGATTTTAAATAGTATGCCGGCATCATAGAGGCAAAAGAGACATGATGGGCATGACATGTAGCACAACTGGATCGGCCTCTAGTGTGACATATAATATACGCATTAGTAGCACTGTCCAAACAATAACAATGGCATTAACATGGCAATAACAATCATTTACTGTCCCTGTTATGTGGCGGGAAAGGAGCTCCCGGACCTCATTGTTTTCTCAATTTTTGAAGATTTTCAGCTGCTGTTCATCTTCTTTGTGTTAGCCACTAACTGCTATCAGCTACTTCGGCGGTTCTCCGGCGGTTGGTCGCACGCATAACACACCGTCAAAACACCACACTGGGGCTGCCCATGATCCATGTAACACAGCAATGCTGGCATCTAGTGTGACATAAACATATGTGTTGGTGGTGCTTTCTAAACAACAACAATGGCGTTAACATGGCAATAACAATCATTTACCATCTTTGTTTTATGATAGCTGATCTCGTCCTCTGCTCGGACGGTAAGGAGCTTCTAGACCTTATTGTTTTCCAAATTTGTCACACTGTTCTTTTCCTCGAGTTAGCTGCTAACTGCTATCAGTTACTATTTAAATCTTTTGGCGATGGGTCACACGCATAGCACGTCATTGTATTGTCACACTTGTGCAACTCTTGTCCTGCCGGCTGTCCCTTTTATACAGCCATGCTTGTGGCTCTGTTACTACCGCTGATGCTGGCTTAAAGGCGAGAAAACTCTGTTCCCCCATTCTGCAATTGGACGCTTATAGAGAACAACAAGGTGGCATAATGGCGTGAAATTCCCGCCTTGAAGAGGCAGTGTAAAAGGGGCTACAGATTTCTAACTTAAACCTGATTTATTCCATTTTTTTTCACCAGTTTAAATCACTGGTTATGTTTGTTTAGGAGCGGAAGGGACCTCTGTGAATAACTCAGCTCATGGTGAAAACCTCCGGAACAATGAACACTGAAGGAATTCTAACCAGGAGAAGTTTAAGCTTTTTGCAATCTGCAGTCCTCACTGCTAGACGGTACAACATCTCCTTAGATCTCACACATTGCTCCTTCAAAATGAAAAGATATTAAGGCTCATTTTTACTCCCTTTATGTACAAAAATAGATGCGTCTGTTTCAAACGTAAGTGTCACTGCCCTCATACTTCCATATGTCGACGTTTGGTCATGGACTTTCCATGTCAACATACGACGTGCAAAGTACCCTGGGTGCGTTGGTTGTTCACATTCTGGGACGCTGTGTCACCTTCAGCCTGTTACATGCATTGTCTGTTTCAAAATACACTTCCGTTTTCTAAAGAAATTTACAGTTTGCATACAGTCTCTTTCAAAATAAATGCATGTTGGTCCAACAACAACAACAACAACAACAACAACCAAGAACTGGATTTGGCTCTATATTCAAACAGGAAGCAAACACCAGTCTCCCAGGTGAAGGTCAGTGGTTGCTGGTCCCATCCACCACCCCTGCTATCCACCCTACTCTGACTTTTCACTCCCTTAACTTTGTTCTTCTTCATCCTGCAGCGTTTCCCCTGATGCTAAACGATAACAGCGACTGGTCATGTATCACGTCGACGTTAAAGGACCCCTTTTTTTTGTCTGTGTCTGACACTAAAATTCACTGCCAAGCATAAGTTTTCAACGACTTCAGCGTGAGACTGGGTTGCACAATGGCAACGATACAGCCAAAAGATGACACTAGAGGGTGGAGTCAAACGTTTCACACAACAACAAACGAGACAATGGTGTAGTAGGTCGTAACATTGTACCTTGACACGGAGACAGTGCTGTACATGGCAGTGGTCTGTGCTGGCATGAAATACATCTCAACATGGGGACGGAGAATTCTTTTCACTGTCTTTACTTTATGTTAATATATATCACAGATTCGTTCTGTTCCGCCTTTAATTACAATTCCTTGTCTGTCATCTCCAACGGTCGTATCTTGCTGCCTCCACAATCTGTGGTGGTGCTGCACTGTTTCATCCATAGAAGTAAGCTTTCAGAAAATGTGCATAAAAATGGACGGAAGGATCGTTGGTTCAATTCTCTGCACTGGCCGGTCAAATATGGCAAAATGCCCAACTTACTGCGACTGTGGCTATGTTACAGCACCAAAAGGTAAATCTACCGTATTAAACTGAGGCAGAACTTTGCTGTGAAAGTGTGCGGTGCTCAATCAACTTTCCAAATAAACGTGAAAAGTAGACTTTGTAAACTGGGTTGCATTCCCCTTTTCATGCCAAACGCCAGACATCAAAAGGATGAAACAATCCTCCCTCGGATCTGAGCAGCGACTCTGAAAAGTGGATCATCTCCACATCTCCACATCTGTCTGAGGTCACCGCCGGGGAGCAGGTGTTGCTGCCTCTGTGCCGCCCGCTGATTGGACGGACGGATTAGCTGCTTAACGAGGTGAATTTGTTTTAATCTGATAATTGTCTCGGCGATGAAAACATATTCAGTAATTCTCTGTGGCCTCTGTTTTTCTGTCCTCCTGATTAAAGACACTTTCATTCTGGCACACACTCACAAATAATGGAACAGTTGTTGTTATGACCAGAAGACAATGCTCTGAGGTGCACTGGCGCGCACACACACACACACACATGCACACACAGACACACACACAGTCCCCAGTGTGTAGCCCCCCTGTGGTATGGTAATGAGCTGCTAATCTCTCTGGTTTACACAGCCAGAATGTGTGTGTGTGTGTGTGTGTGTGTGTGTGTGTGTGTGTGTTTGTGTGTGCGCATTAAGGTGCAGTGTGGAAAAGCCTGAGGAATTCTCTTAGGCCGTCAACCTTCTGCTCTCACTTGGGCGCAGGCTGTCAACACATTAAATAGTTGAATCTATGTGTGTGTGTGTGTGACGGAGCGAGAGAAATAGAAAGTGAAAACTCGACAATAATACACTGCAAAGGCGAAAAAGAGAGAAAAGGAAGAAATTAGGGTAGAGACAGAACGGCAACAGTATGGATCAGGCAGCACTGGCGCATTTGTTTACTTCCCTTGTAAATGTACGCTTCCTTCATCTGATCTGTAAATCCAGACTCTCCTCTAACTCTCTCCTCTGTGTTCTTTTTTTGTGTTTTGATGCTGCATTGCACGCGTGTGTGTGTGTGTGTGTGTGTGTTTATTTATTATGCCGAAGTCACATCACTAATTAGTCCCTGGGAGAAGCCCGAGGCCATTTGCAAAATCCCACTGATTAAAAACAAGTCCAAATCCAACCTTGTGTCGCATACACACACTCAGACACACAGAGGCGCATATACAATTTGCACTCACACATCCACACAGCCATGTATGCTGAGGAAAGCTACTTACTGTCAAGGCTGGAACACGTGTGGGCGAGTGTTTTTGCCAAGCGGAGCTCGTGCATGCATGTTGAACGGCTGTTGAACGGGTGTTAGAGAGCTGTCAGTCGCTAAGGCCAGTTTAATATTTAAACTCGCCGTCTAAAGTTATCATACCCCAGGGTGGCTCCTGTCCTGTCACACAGGAAACACACACACACATGCAGAGACACACACTCGGACGCTCAAAGCCTTCAGGAGCTCCAGCTTGTCACAAATCTTGCCCAAGATGTCAAGGGCATCGTGCATTAGCAAGTGTGACAGACGGAGGCAGAGAGGGTGAGAGACAGACACATACAAGGCAGAATAAGAGATATTTGTATCTTCATTTGGAATTATATTTACATTTTTGCACCTTGCACAACCTGCTTCAGCCAAAAAACATTAAAGTTCCACCAATTAATCCTATTTAAATTTTAATTCGAGCAAAACAGGGAGAGCGGATGGATGTGATGGATGGAGACTGGAAGGAGGAGAAGGAGGAAATAGTGATAGCATGAGGAGGAGGGGGAGGAGGAGGAGGAGGAGGAGGGAGTGAGGCACAATCCCGGCAGGAAACGCAGCAACGTCTCGGTAAATAACAACTGCTGTTTGTGCCACTATCCCGGGTGAAAAGACAGTGACAAGTTGCTACAAAACACAACACATTTGGTGCCTAATAAGTCGCTGGAAACACAAAGTCTTGGTGAGAAACAACCACTTTTGCTGCTACAATCCCGGCAGGAAACGCAACAATGTCTCAGTAAATAACAGCTGCTGTTTTGACACTATCCTGGGTTAAAAAACACACATTTAGTACCCAATGAGTCGCTGGAAACACAAAGTCTTGGTAGAAAACAACTGCTTTTAGTGCTACTATCCCGGCAGGAAATGCAACAATGTCTCGGTATAAAACAAACTCTTTTCCTGCCACTACACCAGCTGAATGGCAGCAGTGGTTTGCTATAAGACACCCATTTTTGGTGCCTCATAAGCCACTGGGGACATAGTGATGTCTCTGAAAAAACATCCACTTTTTGTTCCTCTATCTCAGCAGGAAATGAAGCAAGATCTCTGTGAAAACCATTTGCTTTTCGTGCCACTAACCTGGCTGGAAAAAAAAGAGATGAGTAGCTACAAAACACCCATGTTTAGTACCTAACAAATTGCTGGAACTGCAGCAATGTCTGAGTAAAAACCATTTGCTTTTTGTGCTCCTATCCTGGCTAGAAAAACGGCTAAGGGTTGCTACAAAACACCCATGGCTGGTGCCTAAAAGCTGCTGAAAACGCAGTAATGTCTTGTTAAAAAAATGCCCCCTTCTCGTGCTACTATCCCAGCAGGAAATGCAGCAATGTCTCGGTATAAGACAAACTCTTTTCATGCCATTATCCCGGCTTGATGGCAGCAATGGCTTGCCACAAAACATTTGGTGCCGAAAAATCCGCTGGAAACACAACGTCTCAGTAAAGAACAACCGCTTTTCGTTCCTCTTTCTCGTCAGGTAACGCAGCAATGTCTCTGTAAAACACAACTGCTTTTTTGTGCTTCTATGTTTGGCAGAAAATGCAACAACATCTCATTTAAAAAATGCCTATACTGGCAAGAAATGCAGCAATGTCTTAATAAATAAACCAACTGCTTTTCATGCAAATATCCTGGCAGGAAATGCAACAATGTCTGTAAAATACAACCACTTTTTTCATGCCACTATCCCAACAGGAAACGCAATGATGTTTCTGTAAAAAGGCAGCAATGTCTCAGTAAAAAAACGCCCACTTTTCATGCCACTATCCCCGCAGGTGATGCAGCAACGTCTCGGTAAAATATGATCACTTTTCGTGCCACTATCTTGGCAAAAATGCAGCAATGTCTTTGTAAAAAACGCCCACTTTTCATGCCAGTATCCCGGCAGGAAGTGCAGCTACATCTCATTAAAAAACAATCATTGCTGGTGCCATTATCTTGGCAGGAAATACGGCAACATCTTGGTAATTAACTGCTTTTAGTGCCACTATCCCAGATGAAAAACAGTGATAAGTTGCTGCGAAACACCACACATTTGGTGCCTAATAAGCCGCTGGAAACTGTGAAAAACCAATCACTTTTTGCTCCACTATCTCAGCAGGAAATGCAGCAATGTCTCTGTAAA
Source organism: Epinephelus fuscoguttatus (assembly GCF_011397635.1). NCBI lineage: Eukaryota > Metazoa > Chordata > Actinopteri > Perciformes > Serranidae > Epinephelus > Epinephelus fuscoguttatus. Next base: position 22,363,726 of record NC_064766.1, read on the forward strand.
AAAAAAACCTTTTTTTGCTTTTATCCCAGCTGGAAAAACAGCTATGGGTCGCTACAAAACACCCATGTTTGGAGTCTAAAAAGCTGTTGGAAACCGCAGTTTCTCTATAAAAAAACAACTGTTTTTCGTGCTATTATGTTTGGGAGGAAATGCAGCAACATCTTGTTAAAAAAAATGACTGCTTTTCGTGCAACTATGCTGGCAGGAAATGCAGCAATGTCTCTGTAAAATACAATCACCTTTTTCATGCCACTATCGCAGCAGGAGACGTAATGATGTCTCTGTAAAATGCAGCAACGCCTCAGAAAAAAAGGTCCACTTTTCGCACCATTATTCTGGCAGGACATGCAGCTTCATACCAATAAAAAACAACCGCTGTTCGTGCCAATATTTTGGCAGGATACATAGTAACATGTTAAATAACAACTGCTTTTCGCGCCACTATCCCAGTTGAAAAAACAGTGACACGGTGCAGCAAAACACCCATGTATGGTGCCTAATAAGCCGCTGGAAACACAATTTTGTTTCAATAAAAAACATCCATTTTCATGCTACGATCCCCGCAGGAAATGCAGTGATGTGACTGTAAAAGGCAGCAATGTCAAAAAAAACCCCATCCATTTTTCATACCACTATCTTGGCAGGAAACGCGGTGATATCTCTGTAAGAGGCAACAACACTGTCATGCCACTATCCGGGCAGGAAACGCAACAGTGTCTTGGTAAATAACAACTGCTTTTCCTGCCACTATGCAGGGTGAAAAGACAGTGACAAGTTGCTGTAAAACACCACCCATTTGGTGCCTAGTAAGCTGCTGGAAACACAACGTCTCTGTAAAAACCAACTGCTGTTCATGCTACTGTCCGGGCAGGAAATGCAGCAACACCTTGGTATAAAACGACTGTTTTTTGTGCCACTATCTTGGCAGGAAAAGTGGTGATATCTCTGTAAGAGGCAACAACATTGTTGTGCCACTATCAGGGCAGGAAATGCGGCTACATCTTAGTAAAAAAACATCCACTTTTTGTTTCTATCCTGGCAGAAAACCCCAAAAAGTCTTGGTAAAAAAAAACAACAACCACTTTTCGTGCATTTATCCTGGCTGGAAAAAACAGTGATAGGTCGCTATATTTTTCATGGCCTATCCCAGCTAGAAACACAATGATGAGTTGTGACAAAACACCTACTCTTAGTGCCTAAAAGACCGCTAACACAGCAATTAGTCACTAAAAAACAACTATTTTTGTTGTTTGTTGGTTACGAACAGTCGGTCTGTGGCTTGGCAGGCGTCCCGCATAGGTGACACGCCATCCACCACCTCCTCCACCTCCAGATGACAAAGTCAGCTCATGTACTATGCCACTTTTGAGCGGATGGATGTGATGGGTGGAGACTGGAAGGAGGAGAAGAGAAGAGAAGGAGGAGATAGTGACAGCGTGGGGAGAAGGAGGAGGGAGTGAGGGATGATGGGAGACGTAGCGAGGAGGAGGAGGGAGATAGTGATAAATTGCTTTGAACTTTAATGGACGTCTCAGATGCTCCTCTAGTGATGTGTTCGGACAATACACAACATTACTGGCACACGTGAGGGCTGATTGTAGCTGACAGCCAAAGAGGCCTGTCCCCATCGACCTCCAACACACACACACACACACACACACACACACACACACACACACACACACACACACACACACACTCGTGCACACATGCTGCACTACAGCTTTCCAAAAAGTCAGCTAGAGGAAGAAGGCAGGGAAGCAACTTCTGAGCAGAAAGTGCAGATGAGAGGGGCTGAACAGATGAGCTGTGGGTGAGGGAGAGGAAGGGAAGAAGGAGAAGAAGTCCAGAGGGAGAAGGAGAGGAGGAGGAGGAGAGGCTGGGAGGAAGAGCAGCGAGCAGGGGAAGGTGTTATTGCCATATGGTCAGGGTTGGGTTCAGACAAATAAAATGTTGCCTTCTCTCCACAATGGTTAACTACACACAAATGAATCACTAATGGAGCTCTCATTCACAGCGACAAACCCATAGACACACTCATGCGTGCACACACACACAATGGCAGACATGTGAATGAAACTTGGAGACATTCACACAGAAGGAGCAATAAATGTCGACGGAGGTGGGCGGGCGGTTTGGGGAGTATGGAGGGTTGTTTGTGAGGTTCGAGCCATGTATGTGTGTGTGTGTGTGTGTGTGTGTGTGTGTGCGGAGGAGTGTATCGTTGGAACCGCCCCTCTTCCCTTCCACCCGGCTGCCTCTCTGTGAGTGTGTTAGTGTGTGTGTGCAGGCCCGTCTTTGTGTGCTCTTGAATGGGGGGTTTGTCCCTCAATCTGTGCCCCTCTACTTTGCCAGATTTCTAATGATTTTCCAATGATGATTTAGGTTGTGTGTGTGAGTGTGTGTGTGTGTGTGTGTGTGTGTGTGTGTGTGTGTGTGTGTGTGAGTGTGTCCAAAGGCTCACTCAGCCCCTCTCCCTCCGTTCTCCGCCCAGTTATTCTTCACGGTGTCGCTTTTTGGTTCTTTCTCTCCTGAGAATGTTTCTCACTGCAACACTAACACTACTGTAGGACCAATTAGAAACCACACTGATGTCACACAGCGGAAGTACTGGTTTTATTTCTTTGGTTATATTATATTTTGTGTATGTCGTGGCTATTTTATGTTGCATGGTTTTACATGTTGTTTTAAAAAAAATATTACTATGCTTTGTTTTGTTTGCATGCTTTTAATTTGAAATTACATATTGCTTGTTTCAATGTGTTTTACTTCCTGCTGCTAGATATGTGACCTGATCACCTGAGCACCTGCACCTGTTTGGGTTTTTACCTTTATTTATTTATTTATTTATTTATTTATTTTTACATTTTTGTATAGACCTTTCTTTTAACCAGCGAGACACAAAGGCTTAGACACAGACCTTTTAAGGGTGCTTTCACACCTGCCCTGCTTGGTATGGTTCAATTTAACTCACGTTTGTTTGCCCCCTAAGTGCGGTTCGTTTGGGCAGGTGTGAACACAGCAATCACACTCAGGTGTGCACCAAAACAACTGGACTGAGACCTTCTTGAAGAGGTGGTCTCGGTCCGGTTACAAACGAACATGTTCTGACCTGGATCTGAACCAACTGCAGTCACATGACACATTGTTTGGGTTAAACATGAGCATGTTACAGTCCTGGAGGATTATTAATGTGCACCTCCTCCTGTACTGCCTTAATATGCACATTCAGCACATCCAATGCATCAAAACATTGTTTTCTAGTTGGAGCCGCGCCTCGTTTTCAAACTGTATGGTTTGACTAAAATGAACAATGACAGCAATATAGTCCACGATGACCAGCACTAAAATCAACCTGCGTAGTTGTCCCTCCATTGTGACATTAGAAAGTGACACATTTATCTTACAAGTGTACTCTTCTTCAACATTTTGTTTACTTCCTGGATTTTTCCTGCATGGAAATTCTGACCAATCAAGAGCAGCTTTCTCACACAAGGCATTTGATCTGGTCCTCTTGTAAATGCTGCCGTGAGAACACAAACCAACTCTAGGCAATTATGCAACTTGGTAACAACATTAGTCTCTGATTCGAACCAAAGCAAGACAACTCTAGGTCTGAAAGCACCATAAGTGACTTTAATCCTAAAAATGGATGAACGACAAATTTAGCGACTTATTCTCAACATCAGGGTGAAAGCAATAAATGTATTTGTTTATCTTATACTGTGATTCATTCCCTTGCACACTGCGTAGAATAATCACAGTCCACTGCTCCTCTGCTGAGTCGCTCCCCCGCGCAGGTACAGGCTGGGCTTGGGGCTCAATATCACGCTCCAAGTTTGGACAGACAGACGAGAACCGGCACAGTTAGGTCATTTCAGAAGGTCACACAGGCCCTGTTTAGACCTGGTATTAACATCCCATCTTTGCGGGAGTACCCAAACCAGTCACTATTGCATTTCTAGTAACCAAAGAAGTAACAGAGGTTCAGTGGTGGACGCATTACTGCCGCTCTGTGTCTCTGGTTTTTAACAGAGTCTCGGCCAGACAGCAGCAGAGAGTGACGGCAGTTGGCGAGGCTGTGCCACGAGGTCAGCGTCCTGCAGCCAAGTGATAGTTGAGCCTGTTTCCAATTTAGGGACATTTTATTTTTTCTTTTATGAGTATTGTTGAAGGACTGTTTTAACCTTGCCCTTCTTATGATATCTAATCCCTTTAAAGTTTTTTTTTCTGATTTATTTATTAATAAATGTATAATTTATTCATAAATTATTGTCATTTTAACTTGATTTTAAGTCGTCACTCCTTAATTATCCAGTGTTGCTCTCCACCCAGTTACACCCTTATTACATTTATCTATCCATCTATCTATCTATCTGTCTATCTGTCTGTCTGTCTGAATAAAAACAAATTGTGTGTACAGCACTTTGTGTTCCTGCTGATCATTTCCCAAAGTTTACAGTAAGATTTGAGATTAATTTCCTACCTTCCCCACAGCTGTTGTTTTCCATTCATTTCAGATGGAATTCAGCTTGCTTAGGCTTACCAGCTTAAGATAGGTAAGTTACCACAGAGAACATTTTGGCTGTTTCAGACTGCAGGCAAATTAGATCTTTAAGACAGACTTCCTGGACTGTTATGGCTGATTTATAGTGATGCATAGACTCTACATAGAGCCTAAGATGTAGCCTATGCAAATGACCTACGTTGTTGTGAGCATTTGTATGTGGTCAGTGGTGTGTCTGTGTCACAAACCAACCCGTTTTCACTCTCAACTCGTCAAACACTGGTGTTTGCCAGCCCTGTCTGCGTCAGACATAGACTTACAGAGGCACCTTTCGTAGCGGGCAACAACCCAACTCATCAAATGACGTTTTAAAGGACATCAGTGTCAGACACAGATGCACAGATACACAGATGCACAGATGCACCTCCATAAGTGGTATGAGCCAAACAATGTTTTTTTTCTTAACCTAACCACATGCTTTAATTGCCTAAACCTAAGAAAATAAACCTAAAGTTGAAGTATTTTACCTATGCTGTAAGTTTTATTTGAAAAGACAAAGCACATGTAACAAGGGTGTCTTGGCCAAAATGTTGTGTTTGAACACACTGCAAAGACTACAGCCGATGGCCAACTATCTCACATTCTCACTCCAACCTCGTCACATATTGACAAGTGGTCATGGACTTTCCACATCCAAATACAGTGTGAAAGGTACCCTGGGTGTGTTGGTTGTTGACGTTTTGGGACAACGTGTCAACTTCTGCCTGTTGCATGTGTTGTCTTCTTTCAAAATACACTTCTGTTTTCACAGGAAATGTACAGTTTGCATACAGTCTCTGTCAAAACAAACGCACTGTGTCAGTACAACACCGCAAATTGACGTTTTTTTCCTTCAACACACGCACATGGTTAGGCTTAGAAGTAAAGAACAGGGTTTGGCTTTAAAATCTTACGGGAACTGAAAGTCGATGGTTATTGGACCCATCCACCACAACTCCCGCCCACCCTACTCTGACTTTCACCACCTTCATTTTCTTTGTTGTCCTGCTGCATTTCCCTGATGCTGGCGGGCACCACTGAACAATAACAGGGACCAGCCACGTATCATGCCTATGTTAAAGAATGGACAACTTCAGTGTGAGACTGGATTGGTTCTGCGCCTGTGTGAGAGGAAATACCTCTCCATAGCAGCAGGAGGAGGTCATCTGTATTCGTCACTCAAAAAGGGAAACCAGAAGACCGACAGGACAGATTCAAGATGCTAGTTGGCCAATTAGCACAAAACAACACAATCCGATGTTTAACAAACAAATGTTATCTAACGTACTCTAGTGAACAATTACGCAACTAATTATGAGGTGTTTCTACTGAAGAGCTCAACTGCAAAAAAAGAAGAAAACTCTCACTCCCTCTTGACTTAAGTGGTCTGTTTACTTTCCTCACTTCCTTTTCTCTTTGTGTGTGCTGAACTGAACTGCCAATCAGAGTGATTTCATTCACCGAGGGGCTCTGATATCTCTGATGCCAATTCAATCTGCTGACCTTCTGATTGACACCTCACTTGAACCAGTGGGAGCCTACATGTCCTCTCCACAGACTTCAATAGCCAACAAGAGCCTCTGTTGCAAAGAAGGGCCTCTGTTTTCAGTCTATAGATCCAGCCAATAGCAAGCAGTTGGTTTAATGACTGCTTCTTATAGCCAATGAAATTCAACTGGGATATATGCATTTTGGGCAGTTTTTTTGTCAACGTAGACCATTATAAATATAAATAAATAATAAAGAGATGGTTCTCTATTGTCTTAAGGGGAACAGCTCAGTTCCTGTTGTGTTTTCTAGTAAGCTCCTAAACAGACATTTATGCCTTTGTTGATTTGTTTTTTTCTCACACTCACACATTTAGTAGATTTTTTAACTTCATTTTTTGAAAAGTGCCTGGACAAAACCTCAGAAAAACACGTGGGAAATACATATTTTCTGAGATACTGTTATCTACTTTGAATTTGGACCAGGTGAGGTGTCATGCTATGGTGCCATTGTGTTTTCCGGCTAATAAGTCTCAGTTCTAGTCATCTGCAGCATCTGTTTTCAAGAAGCAAAAAAAAAAAAAAAAAAACTTATTTCAGCGTGTTTAAACTTCTCTTACTTAATGAGAGTAGCACTTACAGTGATTCTGACTGTTGGGGGAAAAACTTCAGAGCGTTACCTTTCAAATGAGGCCATGTATGTCCATGTGCTAAAAACGGGACAACAGCTTTCAGTTTGTTTTAGGGCTGCCTTAGAAAGGCGTTTTAGACGGGTTTTACAGGAATGGGAAGAGGCCAACTCCAGAAAACTTTGAAAGTTGATTCTTTATACGAGAAGGAATTGAGGGTAGGATGGTAGAAAATCTGAAAACTTGTGGCGTCATTCAGAAACTGGTCAGTAGCCATGAAATGTTTATGCAGATTGTAGTTAACAGAATAAAACATGGTACAGCCCTTCATTGGGATGCATGAATTGACAGTGGACATCTCTGTGGTTCTGTTAAGTAGGTCAAAACTTCCATTTTTTTTTACCAAACGGCAGATAAGACAACTTTGAGAAGTCAAGGCAAGACATTAGTCAAGACAGAGGTGGCAGACGAACCCCCAAAGCCTCCGAATGTTTAGTCCACGTGAATAGAGGATGAGCACCGAGAGCGTGTATCAGTCTGAACAAGAGCCTGAATATTTTAGCGTGAGACAATGGGGATATATTTGCGTTAATGTTTCATAACTGTACGTTTATCAAGGCGTGAAGGCCCCCATGTGGGTTTGCGCGTGCACGCAGGCGGGCGCACACCCACCGCCCCTGTTTTAATGTTTGATGAAGGTTTGAGGTTTGAGGAGGGAGGTGTTGTGTGGTTGTTTATGCCTCGATGCATCCTCTTTGGGTTTATTCACAGGAGGGTGACCTGTGAGCTCCAACGTGTGGCAGGCATCTCAGTGTGTGTGTGCGTCAAAGTGTGTGTATGGGGGGGGGCTTTTGGGGGGCCATGGGAGCCATAAAAGATTCAGCCCCACTGGCTGTATTGTTGTGGAGATAACAAATGTTTCCATTTAGTGATCATGCATGAGTTATAACTCACAGGACGTTGCTTATGCTGTTTGGGTGTGTACGTGTGGATTTGTGATGCTTTCACAGCCTCCATATAGCTAACGAGTGGTCAGACCCCGGCGAGATGAACACAGCACGGTTAGAGCAGTGTGTAGTGCGAGTACAAAAGAGCCGTTCGTGCTGCGGTGAGGTTTTTTTATGCCTCAGGTGAGCACACAGAGACATTTCTGCTAAAGAGAGCTCTGTCCAATTCTTCAGCTCTGTTCTCCACACACAGATGGACGGACACAGACAGGCAGATAAAACACACACACACACACACACACACACACACACACACACACACACACACAGCTCTATTATGCAGTAGACCTCTCCATCCAATTGATCACAGGCATGAATTTCAGAACAAAAGGGAAATATTCCACCTCAAAGAGCAGAGAATTTCTAACAGAATGCCTAAACGCGGCTCACTGTCCTCACCGTATACTTCTAAAGCCTTTGTACCACTGAATGAGTTATAAAGTGTGAAACAATGTGTGTGCGTGTGTGTGAGCGCGCGCACTTCGACAAGGGTAAGCCGCTGAGCACTTCAAACCAAGGGCCTAATCAGCACCCCATAGCCCACCCACACAACCTCTCGCTGTATCCCTCTCCTCTGCTCATCTTATTTTCATTCCCTCTCCCCCTCCTACAGACTTGCCTCTGCACTCTTCCGCTCTCCCCTCCTTCCAGCCCTCTTTCTCTCCCCTTCCCCTCTTCCTGCTCGTCCCCCGAGATGGCAGGGGCGGCGATGGTGGGGGTGATGGAAGGGTGTGTGTAAGGGGAGAGGAGGGGAGGAGGAGGAGCGACGACTCCTGGGAATGTTGGGCACAGCGCGAGCACAGCTTCGAGGTCAGCTGAGTGCTTTCCCCGTCCTGGTGGTGATGTTGGAGGGTGAGGACACGCCGGGCTGATCTAGGATCTGTGTCCCTGGGGAGCAGGCGGTGACAAGGCCGCTGGTGAATGCTATGACGCTGCTGAAATATTAAAGCTAATGGGATCGTAGAGCTGCGTGCCGCATATGTGTGTGTTTGTGTGTGTGTGTGTGTGTGTGTGTGTGTGTGTGTGTGTGTGTGTGTGTGTGTGTGTCAGTGTGAGCGTGCGTTGCTCATAAGTTGCAGCTACTTGAAGTGAAGTGGAGTGAACAAAGTGGAATGGAGATGGATAATGCATTACACTCTAAACAATGGCACGGAAGAGAGAGTTTGGGCCGTAATAGAACAAAACCTACTTCTGAGTGTGAAAAATGGTGGAGGAGAGGAGAGGAGAGGAGAGGTGAGGTATGGGAGTGATGAGAGGCGAAAAGAAGAGAGAAGAGGAGATGGAAAGTGAGGAGAGAAGGAAAAGTGGAGGATATAGGATGAGAGGACACAAGTGGAGGAGAGACAGGGAGTGGAGAGATATAAGGAAAGGAGAGGAGGGGAGATAGGAGGTGAGAAGAGGAGGGAGAGAAGATAGGATGAGAAGAAACATGAAGAGGGAAGAGGGGAAGAGGGGAGACAGGAGGAGAGGACAGAGGAGAAGAAAGGAGAAAAGACGAGATAGGGTGAAAGGAAAGGAGGAGAGATAGGAAGTGAGGAAAAATATAGGAAGAGAGGGGATGAAAGGAGAGTGAGGAGGAGATAGGGAGAGAGGAGAGGAGATAGGATGGGAGGAGAGGAGATAAGTAAGGGAAGGGAGAGGAGATTGTATGAGAGGAAAGGAGAGGAGGGAAGATAAGAGGTGAGGAAAACAGAGAGGAAAGGAGATGGGAAGTGAGGCAAGAAGGAAAGGTGGAGGATATAGGATGAGAGGAAATGAACAGAGATGAGATAGGGAGAGAGGATATAGAAAGAAAGGAGAGGAGGGGAGATAGGAGGTGAGAAGAGAAGGGAGAAAAGATAGGATGAGGAGAAATGGGAGGAGGGAAAATAGAAGAGAGGAAGGGAGAAAGAAGAGAGGAAGGGGGAAGATAGGAGGAGAGGACAGAGGAAAAGAAAGAAGAGGAGAAAAGATAGACAAGGTGAAAGGAAAGGAGGAGAATCGAGAAGTGAGGAAAATGGATAGGATGAGAGGTGATGAAAGGAGAGAGGAGAGGAGATAGGATGATAGGAGATGAGGGGAGGTAAGGAGAGACAAGAAGAAATAGGTAAAGGAAAGGAGAGGAGGTGAGGTAGAGAGAATGTAGAAGGGAAGATGACAGGTGAGGAAAGCAGAGAGGAGGGGAGATGGGAAGTGAGGAGAGAAGGAAAGGTGGAGAATATAGGATGAGAGGAAATGAGCAAATGGGAGGCAGGGAGAGGAGAGATTGAAGGAAAGGAGAGGAGGGGAGATAGGAGGTGAGTGGAGAAGGGAGAGAAGATAGGATCAGAAGAAACAAGAGGAGGGAAAATTGAGGAGAGGAAGGGAGAAGAGAAGAGGAAAATTGAGGAGAGGAAGGGAGAAGAGAAGAGAAGAGAAGAGAAGAGAAGAGAAGAGAAGAGAAGAGAAGAGAAGAGGGGCCATAGGAGGTGAGGACAGAGGAAAGGACAGAAGAGAAGAAAAGATGAGACAGGGTGAAAGGAAAGGAGGAGAGATAGGAAGTTAGGAAAAAAGATAGGAAGGGAGGGGATAGAAGATGAGAGGAGAGGAGATAGGGAGAGAGGAGAGGAGATAGGATGATAGGAGAGAAAAGGAGGGGAGTTGGGGAGAGACAAGAGGAGATAGGCATGGAGGAGATAGGTAAGGGAAGGGAGAGGAGATAAGATGAGAGGAAACGAGAGGAGAGAAGATAAGAGACAAATACAGAGGAGAAGAGGGCAGATGTAGGGTGAAAGCAGAGGAGGGGAGAGAGCAACTTAGGAAAAAGGAGATGGGAAGAGATGGGACGCAAGGAAAGGAGAGGATATAGCAGGAGAGGATAGAGAAGGAAACAGCAAGAGAGGAAATGAGAAAGGAAGAAAGGAAAGAGAAGGAAAGGACAAGAAACAAGAGAAGAGAAAATAGGAAGAGGCGAGAGTAGCACATAAAAATTAGAAAAAATGAGAGACTGTTAAGATCCCTCAGCTGCCAATAAGTATGCATGCACACACACACACTCACACACACTCACATGCACACGCACACAGCGGCTTGAAGCTATCACACACATCGCCTGGAGCACAATACAGCTCGTTAGTGTGGGTACATGCTCAAAATGAGTCCCTCTCCCTCTCTCAACCCCTCCATCTCTCAAGCAGTTGTCAATGTTATTATTTCCAAATGAATACACACAAATGTAGTACACTGTCTGACAGAATGTGCTATAAATACACTCCGTGTGCCGTATGACAAACACACTGAGTGAGACGGAGGGAGACAGTGCCACGCTGCAAAACACAAAACTCTATGATGCTATATGTTTGGGGGAGGGAGGACATGAGCAACAATTAAAAATACGGTACAGTTGCTTGTGTGTGTGCGTGTGAGCGTGTGAGCGTATGAACATGTGTGTGTGTGTGTTAGAAAACACCCACAGCAAAACTTGCTCATGTGAGACCTGAGAGAGGCGTGTTGAAATCAGTGTTGCTGTGTGCAGCTCGTGGGCATGCGGTTAAATTATGGATTTCAGCTCACTGTCTCTGTCACTCCCTCACACACACACACACACACACACACACACACACACACACACACACACACACACACACACACAAGCTCACACAGAAGGCGGATGTGGGATCTCGTTGCTGTAAGATATAGACAGAGCGCTGTTTTATCACAACGACTGTGATGTTAATTAAAATCAGACAGACATTCGCAAAGAAATAAGTTGAGCTCATTTCCATTCTGTGTGAGAGCGGGAAAGTAGGCCACGCTTTGGAGGCGCGCCACCTTTGCTGTCCTACGGATGAGAAATGACTGACAAGCCAGCGGAGGAGAGGCAAGGATGGGAGTGGAGAGGAGAGAAGAGGAGAGAAGAGGAGAAGGAGACGGCCTCCCTTGTTTGTTATCCCCCTGACAATCCACACAAACAGCCGACTGCCAATGTGTCACACACTCTGGTCGTCACCTATCAAGGCTCCACAAGCCAGATGTGGGCCACAGCCTCGACTGTTGCTAATTCTTCCCGTCGCACCTCATTCTCAGACTCAGCAGCCCCTCTTACACTGCCTCTTCAAGGCGATTAAGTCACACTGTTATTCCGTCTCACTGTTCTTTATAAACGGTACCGTCGCAGAATCGGGGGACGAAGTTGTCTCACATTAGAGCCGGCAGCATCGGTAGTAACAGCGCTGAATTGACGTCTGTATAAAGGGGACAGCTGACAGGGCGGCAAGGGTGTCACGTTTTGACAGCGTGTTATGTGCGTGACCCACCACCGGGAGATTTGAAAAGCAGCCAGCAGCAGTTAGCAGCTAACTCAAAGAAGAATTGTGGCTGTAAATGTCCACCATATAGCAGAGATGGTAAATGATTATTACTGCTGGGTTAATGCCATTCTTACTGTTTAGAAAGCACTGCCGACACATCTGTTACATGTCACACTAAAGGCTAACCCTGTTGTGTTGCATGTCTTGCCTGTCACGCCTCTTTTTGCTTCCATGATGCCTATTTAAAATCACACACTTGAGCAGCGTGATACCACCATTGTTTGGCTCTGTGTAAAAATGCAAAGGTAGCATAAAGAAGGGACTTCGTAGTGGCCCTGTAGCACGATCTCCATGTAAAAAGGACTGTAAAATGTATGATCGTGGATCGGGGTCAAAGTTGTTTCACATTCAAGCCGACAGCGTTGGTAGTAACAGTGCTGAATTGACATTTTTGTGAAAGGGTCAGCCGATAGGATGGGACAGGTGTGAAGTTTTGACAACGTGCTCTATATGCAACCCTCTGCGGGGAAATTTAAAGAGCAGCTTGCAGCAGTTAGCAGCTAACTCAAAGAAGAACAGCAGCCAAAAATGTCCACAAAGGAGATGGAGGGGACAGGGTTGTCTTGAGTTTAGGCTGGCAGCAGAGGTAGTAATAGCTCTGAATCGATGTCTGAGTAAAAGGGACAGCCGACAGGATGGGACCATGGACGGGATGGGTGTGATGTTTTGATGACATGTTATATGTGTGACCTACTGCAGGGAGATTTAAAAAGCAGCTTGAAGCAGTTAGCGGCTAACTCAAAGAAGAAGAACAGCGGCTGAAAATGTCCACAGTTTGGGAAAACAATTAAGTCCAAGAGCTCCTTACCCTCCAAGCAGAGGATGAGATCAGCCGCCATAAAGCAGGGACTGTAAATGACTGTTATTGCCAGGTTAATGCCATTGTTATTGTTTATAAAGTGCTGCTGATGCATATGTTATATGTCACACTAGAGGCTGAAGATGTTGTGTCACATGTCATGCCCAAGAACCACCCTCTTGCCCCAGTATGGTCACTTATGGCTCCCAAAAAGAAACAAGATGGTGACAAAAAGCAGCTGAACTTGAGGCATCAAAACGTTTTTCACAAACCAGTGAGTGACGTCACGATGGCTACGTCCATTATTTTAACAGTCCGTGATCATGCCCTCCATGCCTCTGTTGCTTCTGTGTTGTCGGCATGCTGTCTAAAATCACACACTGGAGCAGTAAGATGGTGTTACTGTATTCGGTTCTGTGTAAAAATGCAAAGGCAGCATAAAAAAGGGACTCTGTAGCAGCCCTACAGTGGGATCTCTGTGTTAAAAGGGTTTGTGTCTCCTCACACGAGGCCCGCTGACTTGTCTAATGGATATGAACGCTGCTGCTCAACCCTGATGGCGCTCTGTCTCTGGTAAAACACTGGCACACATTAAAACTCTGCGTGAGGCGCTGCTGTCGTCCCTCGACTTGGTCACACGAGCTCATTTGCATAAGCTGCCTTTTATTTAAACGACACGCACACATGTAACCACCTACAGCAACCGCGCATATGCACACGCAAGCCTCCCATCAGCCCTCAGGGACACACACACACACACACACACACACACACACACGCATACACCTAATTTCCCAAAACCCACCCCTACGTGCCTGCTGAGATGCAAGGATTTAAGGGAATTTGCCTGCCAAGGGGAATCGTGCTGGATTTCATCATTCAAATATGTTATTCTGACGCCTTAGGACAATTTGCCATGTATTAGTGAGCGTTCACTACTCGTCTCCAGTGCCAGAAACAAGATAGAAAAGTTTTCCGCTCCCGTGCATCCGTGAATTCACACTGAAAATAAAGTGGAAAAGGTCACTCTGGCAACATGACAGAGGGTTTCTTTTTTCCTGCAGATAACAGTTCTGGTTCAGAAGTGATAGATGATGTAAATTTCATTCAGATGAAAAGATACTCCATTATTCCACCCAGTTTCTATCTCCTGTGCTTTATCAAGGAATTGGCCTCGGGGGGTTTACCGGTCACTCTTTTTGTACCAGAAGCACTTTCTGTAGTTTCTGGATTCAGCAGAGAGACTTTCATATTCACACAGCTTTGACTGCAGGTCAGTGAGAATCAGTGTGAATCTGGGATTTAGGCGAATTGTTCCTCTTTGAGAGGCATTTTATAGCTGGAACCAGTGCTGGAAAGTAACATGACATTCAGTACTCCTGATACTTTAGTGCTCCTTCCTCCAACAACTAACACACGTGGTTGGGTTTTAGGAAAAAAGAACAGGGTTTGGCTTTAGAATCTTATGGGACGCAAACACCGCTCTCCCAGGTGATAGTCATGTTTGTTGGACCCCTCCATCACCCCTCCTATTCGGACTTTCGTCGCCTTAACTTTCATTCTTGTCTCGATGCATTTCCCCCTGACGTTGCCCAGTGTCATTAAACTATAACGGCAACCTGCTGCATATCATGTTGATGTTAAAGCATGCCTTTTTTTTGTCAGTGTCTGATGCTGCAAGTCACTGCCCAAGCGCCGGATTTCGACAACTGCAGAGTGAGATCAGGTAGCCCACTCTCTTTGGGCCCCCTCCCTCAACTGCCCTGCCTGCACTGTCTATATTTACACCCCTGAATGTAACATATCCATGTTTTGCAGAAATGTGCAGTGATTTTTCTTTACTTATTTATTTTTGAGCGATTGGGTTGGAAATATGCCTCAGTGGATTTTTGGTTAAAGTTCTGTCCTCTGTGTGATTGGTCAGACCTAATGACTGCGTGTTATTTGGGCACCCACATCACTGAACTGCACTTTTGTTTAGAGAAGTACATTCCCATCATTTCTTAAATAAAGCTGCCCCTAACTGTTGTCATCACTGTTGCCTCTCCTTATTTATTACTGTGTTACCACATGTGGATACCGCTGGTTGTGATGAAACACTAGTAATGTTTGAGATAAGTTATAAAACCATGACTTATTATGTCAAATCACTTTAGAGGAGATGTTTATTTCTCTCATTTCTTCTTAATGTATTCACTTCCTGAATGGATCTGCACACTGACATCATGATGCCAGTCCTTCCAGAAGACCATGCATTGCTGTCCGGCCAATAGCAGACGTTTCATCTGTCTCGTTAGAGTCTCAGTTCATAAGACTTGGCTGGTTAGCCCGGTGCAGTCCGCGGGGGTTTGCGCCGACAATACAACTCCCGCTGCTCGGACCCATTCGGCACCGTTTAGCGAGGAAAACTCTCTGATGGCTTTTGTCTAGTATGGACTAATGGTAGAAAGGCTCAGCACGACGCGCCTTTGATGCTTTTGATGCGCCTCATTAACAGTTTAAATTTACACCTGCCTCATGCATTCCTGCGGGATCCCTCCTCCTCACATGTGAATGGGAATGTTTGCTCTGTATAACGAGCCTCCGGAACATCTCAGTCTCTGATGTCTTAATGGAGTCGCACTTATTGGTTTTAGACATATTTTGCATGTATATGTGATTCCTGGTTGTCCATTTGGAACAATGTGTGCGCCTCAATAATGCAAACAGTCTATAATATTCCCGCAGAGGCTTCTGATGTGATATTTAACAGCAGTGACTGTGTTTTCTGTCCTCCCTGACCCGCAGCATCCCTCTCATATTATAATTTAATAGAGTTTAGGTTTGAGGAGGTTAATTAGACTTGATTGATCCAGATACACTGAGCCGCAACTGGCCTAAAGTGATAGTTTCACATTGGCCCACGCTTAAGAATTCAACCCAAATGGGAACCCGGGCTGTGGGTTCACTGCTGGGAGCTATTATCCTTAGTTAATAAATGCAAACATTTGTTCCTGATGGCTCACTTAACCTCTTAATTTATGTATGACCACCAGAGCCCTATTCAGCGGAGATCCATCGGTCAAGCAGGCCTTCACAGAAAGGCACCACATGGCCTCTTTCCCTCTTTCATCTTGGCTGTAATCACTGCGTGTTTCACGCAGCAACGAGCGCCGCTGCGCAGCCAGAGCCGGCGCGCAAACGCGCCTAATTGTCCTGCGTATTGACAAGCCGGTTCCGGTGTATTACTGATTTTCCACCGCTTCGTGACGGAGCTGTGCCTGAGTTTGGGACATCTGTGGGGGGTCAGGGGTGAGGGCAGCCCTGGAGCTGCGTCCATCTGCCCAACAAATACCCACGTCTTCAGACACAAGCCTGCTAAACACCTCTAATAGCCTGTATAACATTTGCATTATTAGGCCCTAATGAGCGAGCCGACATGAACAGAGAATAAGCCTATTTAGTTATCAATGAAATACCGCCTATAATAAATGATTGCTACAGAGTGAGATGAAAATAATGACACAGTGCAAATTTCTCCCCATTATCGTGGCTCAGAGCTCTATAGCCTGAGTGGCTTTCTTTGTGCAATCAAAGGATATCAAGCTGAATCTAGGACACAGACATGAAACAGCAACTTCGAGATGGTTTCCTAATCCTCTAATCTTTTTTAGGAGGACAACTCTGAGATGTGTCCTTAAACTCAGGCTGTGGATTTTTTTTAATATTCAGTGCCTCTGCCTTCTGGAATAAGAGCTGCTCTTAAAAATATAACTGAATATGAAAAATATATACACTGGCCCCACTCTCACACTCTACATATATTATTATGGCTGTATAAATGCTATGAATGAGTGACCTACATTGTTTCAATGTTGAATTGATGAAAATAATTAAAAAATTAAGTAATTGAAACAGTTTTATCTGAAGAACATGCACATGTAAAGAGATCTCACATCCCAATCACCAGGAAAAAAAATAACAAAGAACAGTGTACGTTGTCCCACTGCACCTGATATCAAGGTGAAGTTATTCACCTTGATATCAGATGTTGGAGCCCGGCTGGTCACAAATCACAGTGAGATGTTTTCAGCTCACTGTGACCGCCTCTGTTTCCTTACTGCAACATTTAAAACTGATCTGCTGACCCTATAGACCCTTTTAGGGCTGACGTCACAAAGGTGTCATTGTATTAGCTGGAGGCAAAACATGACTCTCCACCACAGGGCAGCTACATAGGAGTGTCGTCTTGTTGTGTTAGTGGGAGCCAGAATAGAAGGAGTCATGGCTCAAAACTTAAATTTCATCACAGCTGCCACTGTCCGTCAACAAAAACAACTCGGCTATGGTTAAATGTGATAAGACGAAAGGACTGGACGGAGGCGATCATCAAAAATGCTCATATGTGCAGCACACACTTCAAATCAGGTTAGGGAAAAAGTATTTCCTGTTGTTGGGATGAATAACGTTAGGCTATGTGTATTAAGGGTTAAGGTTAGGGTAGGGTAATAGGAATGGTTACATCTCCGATAAGGATAAGTGTAATGGGTAGGCTACAACACGTTACTTACGCTAATGCTAAGTTAGCAATTAGCGAACATTAGCTATGAAGTATTAAGTGTAAAGAAAGGTGGTTAAGGTTAGGGTAAGGGTAATGGGAAAGGCTACATCTTGTTACTTACGCTAATGCTAAGTTAGTGATAAGCTTACGTTAGCTATAAAGTATCATGATAAAAAAGAGGTGGTTAAGGTTAGGACAAGGATAAGTGTAATGGGAAGGCTACATCTTGTTACTTATGCTAATGCTAAGTTAGGGATGACCTAACATTGGCTACGAAGTATAATGTTAAAAGAGAGGTTATTAAGATTAGGATAAGGGTAGTAGGAAAGGCTACATCTCATTACTTGCACTAATGCTAAGTTAGCAATTACCTAATGTTAGCTATGAAGTATTACATTGAAAGAGGTGGTTAAGGTTAGGGTAGGGGTTATGGGAAGACTACATCTTGTTACTTACGCTAATGCTAAGTTAGTGAGTAGCTATCGTCACATCTCATAACATATAAAGTGAATCACATCTTCATGTATTATGAATTATAAATTGGATTATTGCCACATTTGGTCTAATTTTTTCACTACAGTGTAGCAGGGTTCAGATAGCTGTCACGTTGGTGGGTTTTGTGCTAGTGGTGGGCGAGGTTTGAAGGGACATGTCGTGTACGCTACAGGTGGAATGCGTCTGCAGCTACACATCTCAGAATTAATGGCAGAGCTGAAATCTCAGCACTTGACGTCATTCAGTCGTTGTTTTTGATCACCACCTCCAGCTGAAGTATTACAGCTCCTTTGTGCTACAGTGTGGGAACTAATACACCTGCTGTACTTTTCACTTCATGGTATCAGATATCAATCTGGGTCTCTGCAGTGATGTAACCAACTGGATTAGATCATTTAAGGACAAGCTGTGCAACTTCAAATCCTGCAGGGTTTTTTATGTAGTCCATTACGTACACTCCCCTCCTAATATAGTCCGCTCAGCTGTGGTGAGATCCAGGTTTTGAAGGACCCGCCTGGCCCCTGTACCCCAGCCAACCCCACCCACCAAACACAAACAAAAGGGCCCTTGCTCTGGCGGAACGAACCGAGTTTGGCCCACTCATTGCGTTTGTTAGCCCCACAGAGACCCTGAATATAGAACAGCTATTCTATCTAATGAGGCAGAACTTCATGGCTCCCTCTATAAAACTTTGTGAGCCTTCTGTTCTCTGGCAACAAAGCCTGAATTTTTTAAAGTTTCACCCATTTTTTTCCCCCTAGTGACACACAAACTGTTAAGATGAATCGAACGCGGGCTTTTTCCTCTTGGTGACGCGAGACAAGTGTTGCAAACAAAGATGACTATGTGGAGAAATAGGGCGCTTAGACGGGAGGAGCGATCAAGAATAACGCCTCCGCAGGGAGAGCTTTGATGACACGGGGTTGTAGTTTTATGAAATAGCCTACATTTGGCTTTGTGTCGAGGGTCTGTGAGGAATAGTGAGTGAGGATGTTTTCCTCCACTTTTTATATTCTAATCTATGAAGATACTTCCCAGACCCAATACTAATTTGACTGTTTCTCATTTATTGTGAGCAAAGATAATTGGGTGTTGCCTGCTGTGTGTGTGTTAGTGTGCCTGCAAGGATCTCTGTGTTTACATAGCTTGTTTTTTTCTCTTTGATGGCAACGGAGGCCCAAAATGTAGCACTCTAACAGCGTTTCATAACGATACCACTTGAATTTATAGTCCTGCAAGCGTAAGCCTTTTCATTTCAGCTTTTCATAACACAAGCGTGAAGTCAAAAAGGTTCTCTCTGGATGGAGAGCTGATCAAAGATTTAACATCACATTTAGGGACTGTACAAAAATTATTTTTGTGGTGAGGTGGGCTGAATCTCATAAAATAAACTCTTGACTTTGAACTGCAACATGATGTCAAAATAACATACAACTTGTTAAATCCTACACCCTGATTTAAACCTTGATATCTTCAGGATATCTTGGGGCTGGCTGTTCTCATGCACTCTTCATATGTACACAGATGAAAAGTAATGTGCCAGGAATTTGTATATTACCAGCCCATTCTCATTCTGAATGTGTCAAATACCTCTGCTTTGTCAGTGATTTCGATGTCAGACACCAACGCCAAAACCCACCTTTCGCGGTGGTGTGATACGCCTCTGGTCGGCTGGACAGCACCTGTCATGACAGTATGATAAGTGGATGGGTGGCATCAGTTAAGAACATGGCCAGACGGCACCTGGATAGGATAGGACAGGATAGGATTCACTTTATTAATCTTTAAAGGGGAAACTGGTTTGCCAAGGTAAACAAAAAGACATACACAGTATGTAGACAAAGACATCGACACAATCCACACACTAGATCACTTCAGGCAGAGGCAATGAATGGAGGTAGTTCCACTGCGACAACAATAACAGGGATGGTAAAAACCAATACAGCTAATAAGTGAAAGTGCAATGTGCCAAAATGTGCCTGTCATGGTGGATTGACAGACCTCTGGATGACGTCAGTTTGAAATGCGACAACGTAATATAAGGAGCTGGCATGTCCTTGTGGGGTGGGCAGGAGGAGGGACGGGTGACTCCAACAAAGCCCGGAATTTTCACCCGGGAGGCTGGTGTTTGCTTCCTGTATGAATGTAGAGCCAAACTATGACGTTTTTTTTCCTAAACATAACCACGTGTTTTTGTTGCACAAGGAAATAAACATAAATACGAGGTGTCTGACAGACGTTGTAAGTTTGCTTCTAACGAGCAGAAACTGTACATTTCCTGTGGAAATGGAAGACGATTTTGAAAAGACACATTTTATGTAACAAACATACATTGACATGTCGTCTCGGTATGTCAATAACAAATGCAGGAGGATACCCAGCGCGTAGTATGTAGACGTGAGTAACACTGACAAAACAGCGATATTAGACAAGTTGGGATGAGAACGTTTGGATATAACGTTAAAGTTAAAGTTAAAGTTCCACTGATTGTCACACACCTGAGTGTGTGAAATTTCTTCTCCGCATTTGACCCATCCCCTGAGGGAGCGGTGAGCAGCAGCGGTGCTGCGCTCGGGAATCATGTGGTGATCTAACCCCCCAATTCCAACCCCTGATGCTGAGTGCCAAGCAGGGAGGCAATGGGTCCCATTTTTATAGTCTTTGGTATGACCCGGCCGGGAATTGAACCCACGACCTCCCAGTCTCAAGGCAGACTCTCTACCACTAGGCCACTAAGCTGATAACCCATGTAACCAAGAAGGCAGCGATCATGTGATGAATGCGCTGATGGGAGGAAAGAAGGAAGTGGTATTAAGAGTGAAAGTCAGGTTGGGGCAGCTGATGGGTCAAACAAACACAGGACTTTTCCTTGGGGACTGGTGTTTGTGTCCCCTGTGAAACCAAGTGAACTTTCAGTTATTTTAAGCTGCATCACCACCATGTTTCTACTCCCTAACCTAACCTACATAACTTTACGTTAAATATGTAACATGATGACGCTCAACCATGATTCTTTTCCTAATCCTAACCTTGCTAGTAGGGGCGCTAAATTGTTAATCAGGGTGTTAAGTTGTTAAATATTATGTGAACCACTGTATGAGGATATGTTACTTGGGGAGTACTGTCATATTTCAGTAGCATGTGGTCCTTCACAGTTTCAGTTTCAGTTGTTACCCTGCAGTTGTAACTGTAAAAACATCAATCAATCAATCAATCAATCAATCAATCAATCAATCAGTTTTATTTATAAAGCCCAATATCACAAATCACAGTTTGCTTCACAGGGCTTTACAGCATATCACATCCAATGAAACATGCAATGACTAATGCAAAAGTGCTGCCTACAATCTTTGTTTATGTCCCAAAGAGTGTACTTTTCTTTGCCCGATGGCGGTGTTTATATGTTCGGATATTATTGGCCATCGCCAGAAATGTTCTGGATCTGAGGGGGAAAACTTTACACCGAAGAAATGTTGCCAGATTGGTCAATTTTCTGCCCAATTCAGTGGCTAAGGGTCCTAATCACACCAACATAAGTTGCTAGAAACAGGAAACCACTGAAACCGTGAAACCTTTAGCCCTTTTTACACAAAGATCATGCTGTAGGGCCACTACAAAGTCCCTTCTTTATGCCGTCTTTGCATTTGTAGCAGCATCCTGCCACTGCCTTGTGTGATTTGACCAGCAAAGTTGCAGGTGACACCATCAGCCGGCTTGAGTGGAGCTCAGACCAGCCAGTTCACACTGACGCAACTCTTCTCTGCAACGTTCTACAATGGTTTCGTCCCGTCACAAATCTTTGGTCCGAACTGGGCTTAAGAGATAAATAAACAGAAGTAACCACTGTAAGGTTCTCACTTTCTACTCTTTACTAAGCTGCTTTCTGGCTTGTCCATGACATTGAATGAGACAATGAAAAAAATCTGGTGGGTATATGTTTATATTTTATCAGAACTGCTTAGTTTTCCTGTCTGATCTGAGTTTTCAGAGAGCAAGAGAGAGGAGCGGCTTGTGTCCTCTGTACAAATGAATGTTGTCTTTTCAAAGTCAATATTTATGTGGTTATTAAGTATATTACAAAAAGAAGGCTGAAATAAAATATATATTTAGAGCTAAAAAACAAACTAAACATCTAATCCCAGATCATTTATGTACAGTCCCTTTGTAAAACTGGTGTGAACGATTTGTCTTTGTAAATATTCAAATGCTCAAATGGCACAACTTACAACATCCAAAGCTCTATTTGTGGTTGACTAAACTTTGATTAAAACCTCATAACTCCAAGCTCTCAATTTGGTGTCAATCCATCAGGTGTCATTTATTTGCACCCCACGTTTGCCACATAAAGTGCAATTCAAAGTGTGCTGACAACAAACAGCATGTGAGGCGTGAGGACTTTGACACACCAGATCAGAGGGAACCACATCTGTGCTCCCTCTCACACGGATATGCCTACTCATAAGCTGTCATGCAGCGGAAGGTCTCAAGTGGCTCGCTTCAGTGGCGTCTCATTCCGGGCGGAGCGCGACTCATCCAAGAGAGATCTGAAAGATGATTTTGTCCTTTAGTAGATAGCCTACTTTGGTGCACAGATTGTCTTTGCAGCTTCGCCTCATTAGCCCTCTCATGGCCTGCATGAACAATCAAGGCTGGGCTGCTGAAATATTGATTAGCTCTATAGTGAGCGGGGAGATGTTTTTTGGTGTGGGGCGTTTTGGTGCATATAGACTATTTGTTGAATATAGTTATTTGTCTTCAGTGGCTGTTTACTCCTGAGGGAAAACAATGCCTTCCCTTCAAAGTCTTGCTGGCACATGCAGAGAGGATACACTGATCGCATAATGCTGTGGTTGTGTGCACGTGTGCTGCAGCCTGCCTTCTGTATGTGTGTGTGGAGCCTGTGTACTGTATGAGTGGGTGTGCATGGTGTCCCCTCATATTTTGCGTTGTTTTATATGAGACATGTGCTGTAACGTTCAAAGAGAATTATATAGTATTGTTTATGGAGGGTGACTCCATAAACAGGGGAGCTTTAATGCTCTGTGAGAGAGGAACCGCACCGCCGAGTTTACTGCCAGCTGGACTTGTGTTACCTGTACAATCCTCTTTAGTCACATTAATATAGCCCCGCGCCATGCTCTAAATAGCACTGCGGGGACTTGAAAAAGCACGAAAAAGTCGAGAAATCGAGAGAGAAATGCGAAAAGGTAAGATGGAAGAGGAGTGGGAGAGGAGATAAGAGAGAGGAATTACAAAGTAAGTGAGAGTGGGAGTTCTGTTGCCTATCAAATAGGCAAGTTTAAGAAGCGTTTCCACCTTGGCTGCTAATGCACTCGGTGATTGTCTTGTGTGACTCACAGAGTCTATAAAGTAGGTTAGTGGGTTATTGCTTAAAGTTAAAGAGCTAATAAGCCTTAAAATGTTTTTTTCTTCATGACGGGGAGTAAAGAAGCCTGTCGCAAAGTTTGTCTGTGATGATGAAATGTGTCATTAAAAATAAAGTGCTGTAGACCCACACAGCATAAACACTACTTATTTGTTTGCTAGACTGCAGATGAAAATCTTTGATCTCATCAGGAGCACTTTATGTGTCTGATCAGTATAAAGGAGGCGTTTGAGCAGAGCAGCGCCTTCTGTTGTGACAAATGTAGCAGTTCACAGCCTTTTCAAACGGAGGCTCTGACACCAGAGCAGAAATTCAGCAGAGAGTGAAAGCCTGGTCGCCAGAAGAAAATGTTGGCTTTGTACATTTCTGAAAACCATGTATATATTTTGTATGTTTCAAACATATCATATAAACATTTCTAAGATGATGTAATATATGACATGACTTTGTCATTGGGAGGTGGAGGTGGTGGATGGCATGTCACCTAGACAAGAAGCCTGCCAAGCTGTAGACAGACAACAGATCTGGTTGTTTTTTAGTGAGTCACTGTTGTGTTTCCAGCAGCTTTCAGCCCCCAAACATGGGCATTTTTCAGGGATCCGCCACTGCTTTTCCAACTGCTTTTCAGGCATCAAACATGGACTTTTTGGCAACCTGTCCCTGCTTTTCCACAAGGGATAGTACCATGAAAATCAATTGTTTTTTAGCAGGTCACTGCTGTGTTTCCAGCAGCTTTCAGCCCCCAAACATGGGTGTTTTTCAGGGACCTGTCACTGCTTTTTCAGTCGCTTTTTAGGCACCAAACATGGATTTTTTTGGCAACCTGTCTCTGTTTTTTCACTGGGGACGGTCTTAGGGCTGCTGTGAACCTGTGCCATTAGGGCAACAAAAAAGTTTTTCATGGGTGCGTCGGTACAACGGACAACCAAGAAAGGATGGCCAGAGAAATACCTGCACACAAATTCAACTGGGCTGGACGGCCACAAAAAAAGGTTAATAGGCTAAGATCAATCCCAAAAACATGTCAATTTATTCAGAACATCCTTGCACAAAAAAAGGCTGTTAATGAGCTAACAGGTTACATCCTTTAATTCAGTTGCCTGTGTTGCTTACATTTTGTGAATCTGAGTATTGTTATTCTGATAAAATTTGGTTATACATTATATACAGTCAGACTGTCGTTATGACTCTCGTTTAATTAAACATTTAAAAACATGCCATGTACCTGGCAGGTCAACATCTTCATTTGTGTGTTGCCATGTAATATTGGTCCTGTTTTTGCCCCAGTAATGTTCAAAGTGCATATTCCAAACTACTGGATTACAAAAATGGACAAAATTAGCCGCTCCCCCATGGACACAGGTAGTTTCTGTCAGGTTTCTATCCATCCATAAAGAAATGCACTTCCTTGTGATGGACACTAGAGGTATCATCCATATATTTAAGGATCTATGAACATCAGTCACATACGTAAGTGGAAACGAGGCATAAGCATAAATGAGGCCTTAGTGCTGCTTGTTAGCATGCTAACATTTGATAATTAGTACTAAACACAAGGTATAATCAAAGCTGTCATATGTTTTTCAGGTTTTTGATCATAAGTGACAAATAAAAAATTTGACCTGGTGATGCCGCCGGATGACGCGTTATTACAGTTCTTCCTGAGTCCATCTGTGGAGCTGCAACTCTCCTCCTCAAAGTAGTCTGCTGACATAGAGGGACCACGAGGTGCATGAACTAGACACCTGGTCTCTCTCCAAAGTTATCAAAAACTGGCGTTTGGTTAGTGATTACTAGCGTCAGACACTGACGAAAAAGCCGAGACAACGACAAAAGTTAAGGTGCCGTAAGTCTGAGTAGAGCAGGTGTGTGATGGATGGGTCCAACAATCGACTTTAATGCGAGGGGCCAGTGTTCACTTCACGTATGAATGTAAAGCCAAACCCTGTTTTTTTCCTAAACCCAACCATGTGCATTTGTTGTTGAAGGAAACAACGTCAATTCGCAGTGTTGTACCGACGTAATGCATTTATTCTGACAGAGACTGTGTGCAAACTGTATGTTTCCTGTGAAACAGAAGTGTATTTTGAAAACAGACAGGCTGCATGTAACAGGCTGAAGTTACCACAGCGTCCCAGAACGTCAACAACCAATGCACCCAGGGTACCTTGCACGTCATA
Organism: Epinephelus fuscoguttatus; assembly: GCF_011397635.1. Taxonomy (NCBI): domain Eukaryota; kingdom Metazoa; phylum Chordata; class Actinopteri; order Perciformes; family Serranidae; genus Epinephelus; species Epinephelus fuscoguttatus. Next base: position 22,389,123 of record NC_064766.1, read on the forward strand.
TCTGGATGTGGAAAGTCCATGACCAAATGTCAATATGTGACGAGGTTGGAGTGAAAATGTGTTTAACAAGAAAGAATACTTTTGTCATATGAATGTTAGCATTACATATATTGGGCTGTTTTACCGGAATTTGTCTCAAATGTGAGGAAAGTGAGCTGCATGTTCAAAATATCACAGCTAGAAAACTTTAATCAGATGAAGCACTCCCAATCTTGTTGTATATTCTTCTTACTATGACAATAAAGCCTTTCTATTAACCACATTTTTACATTTAGAGTCCGATAAACCTGGGACAACACATCTGTTCAAGATCTGATGACTCAACATCCACTAGTTGTTGATATGCATGACTGAAAAACTTTTACTGTTCAGTGACTGCCTCTCACTTGTCAGCTCTAAATAACTGTGTGTGATGGAGCTGATCTGTTTGCGGAGCAGCTGTTAAGAAGTGTTCCTTTAATACTCTTATATAAACACTGATCTGATGCTCACAACTGAGCTGAATATTCATCTTTCATGCAGTGATGCAGAGCGTTACGCCTCTGTTACGGCTGTGTCTACAAGATTACTAATTTCTCATCACCAGGCTGTTAAGTGAGCCATTTGGCCAGGACAAGTCTTCCCTATAGATCCCTGTGAGCCTCACACAATGTCCCATTGATTGATGAATTATCACAGGCTCTTATGGCGACCAACCTGCTTTGGGCTACATCAAATGCAGCTCATCTGCATGCTGGGGGATTTTTTTCTTGTAAGCACATGGAAGCGCATGCAAGTGGAGAGAAGAAGGGGAGACATAACTTCACATGAGTGATATGCAGACGCCTGCCATTCCCTTCCTCCATGCTTCTCTTAACTCATCCACCCCCATCTGTTCATCCAAAGCACGGCACAATCTGGCGCAACCATCAGGTGTGCGCACAGAGCCCCTCCTCCAGCCGTTCCTCACCTCACGCACTAACTTTTACATCCTGTTTGTCTTCACCCCAACGAAATAAGGAGAAACCTCTGCCACACTTGGTAACGTGTAACTCCCCTATATATGGTCCCTTTATTCAGGCCTGATGTGTGAATCTTTATGTGCGCTCCTCCTGACCTCCCCTGAATCGCGCTCCAGAATGCCGGTGATGGAAAACAGCTCCAGACAAAAGCGGATGAGACTCAAAAGCAGTGAAAGGAAGAATGAGAGGGGAGGTGGGAGGAGTTTGGAGGGAAACGATCCTGCGAGCTTTTAAATCATCATTGAAAAGTCATTAGAAAGCTGGCGGGGCCGGGCGGAGACGGCCGCAAAGATTGCGCGCTCCCGAGCACAATACCGGTAATGAAGTGGAAGCTAAGAGGGAGTGTCCCAGCACAGATTTCTTTGCACTGGTTACTCCACTGGCCCTAAAGTTTCCCCACAATCTGTGTGTGGGGTGTAAAAAGCTGCATTCATGAGATGTTAACCGCTTTGTTTGTCGGGAGGAATTTATTCAAAGTGTTGCAGCTATCAGCGACAGATGGGCTGGAGGGTGATGGATCGGAGCAGAAGTTAACTAAAGGAAAAAGAGATGGAGAAAAGAGAATAAATGTTTAATGTAACTGGACGTTATCAATCTGGTGGCGTTCTGGTGCCAGTCCGTGCCTGCTGCTCCATTCAGATCTGCCTCACTGCGGTTCACTGCCTGTTGCACCATTACATGTGCACTATTGGTCCCCTGCTGGCGCAATCAGCATGCAAAGTGCTCTACCAACATGTCTGTTTAATCTGGCATCAACAATTGTGTTGTTTGCCTTAAAACAAGCATATTTACACTGCAGTTTGGTGTGTTTTGTTGTCTTTTTATTCTTCTATTGTGAAAAATTCCATTTAGATATTAAGGTTTAAATTGGGCTGACCAATTCTGTCAATTAAACACTTACACTCACCTGCCACTTTATTAGGTACACCTTGCTAGTACCAGGTTGGACCCCCTTTTAAATTCTTGGTGGCAAAGATTCAACAAGTTGCTGGAAACATTCCTCAGAGATTTTGGTCCATATTGACATGATAGCATCACACAGTTTCTGCAGATTTGTCGGCTGCACATCCATGATGTGAATCTCTCATCCCAAAGGTGCTCTACTGGCTTGAGATCTGGTGACTGTGGAAGCCAGTGGAGTACAGTGAACTCATTGTCATGTTCAAGAAACCAGTTTGAGATGATCTGAGCTTTGTGACATGGTGCGTTATCCTGCTGGAAGTAGCCATCAGAAGATGGGTACACTGTGGTCATAAAGGGATGGACACGGTCAGCAACAATACTCAGGTAGGCTGTGGTGTTTGAACCATGCTCAGTTGGTACTAAGGGGCCCAAAGTGTGCCAAGAAAATATCCCCCACACCATTACACCACCACCAGCAGCCTGAACCGTTGATACTGCTATGCATGCTCACCTTTTTTTCCCCTGATAACTGAAGGTCTGCTCACAATTTTTCAGGTCCAGATGTTGAAGAGGTTTTTACCGGGAGCTTAATTATCTGCAGAGGTCTCTTCCTCTCCAAACAAACGGACCAGGGGATTCAAACCTGTAAAGACACAGAATAAAGCAGCTTCATGTTACAAATCAGTGTTTCTCTGATGCCGTTTGGCACGTCAAAGCCAGGCAGCTAGCCCAGCTCCCGCTAATCTGTGCTCACCTTTTTTCTCTGATAACCTAAGATCAAGATGTTCAGGAAGCTGAATATTCTGCTGAGGCGACACATTCTCACTCCGACCTTGTCAGATATCAACATTTGGTCATGGACTTTTAACATCCAGATGTGATGTGCAAGGTACCCTGGGTGTGTTGGCTGTTGATGTTCTGGGACACCGGGACAAGTTCTGCCTGTTCTTTCAAAATACACTTCAGTTTTCACAGGAAATGTACAGTTTGCATACAGTGTCTTTCAAAATAAACCCACTAGTTCGGTACAACACCGGTTACATTTTACTAACATACACGTGGTTGGGTTTAGGAAAGAAAAACAGGGTTTGATGGTCTGTAATGGTGGTGTTGTGGTAGTGCAGCAGGAAGTGAAACCTTGCGAAATACCAGAAATGATGTAGTTTGAAGGACCAATCATAGCTCTTGCAGTCTGCGCTGGGTCTGTGTTGCCTCGACGCGTGGTTACAATTATTTGGAGATGCACGTTGCGTCTCTGCGTTGGTCACAGAGGGACGCAACGCCTCTGCAAAGCCCTCTGCGTCATAGGTATGCAGAAGCATAAACCTTGCTTTACTCAGACTTTTGCTGCCTTAACTCTTGTCCTTTCCCCCTGGTGCCACCAAGCGCCGTTAAACTATAACAGCGACTGGCTGCACATCATGCCAAGGTTAAAGGAGGCCTTTTGACATCAGAGTCTGATGCCACAAGTCACTGCCCAAGCGCCAGTTTTCGACGACTTCAGAGTGAAACCGGGTTGGCAGAGGTCTCCTCCTCTCCAAAACAAACAGACCCGGTGATTTGAACCAGTAAAAACACTGAATAAAGCAGCTTCACGTTAAAAAAATCAGTGTTTTCTTATCATGAAGCAGCTTCTAATTACGGTGGCAGATGCAAAAATGCAAATGCCCCCCACCCCCCAATCTAAAGCCAGTGTTTGGTTTGTCCATTCTAGGCTACTGTAGAAACATGGCAGTGCAACATGACGATCTCTGTAGAGGAGGACCTGCTCTATGAAGATATACACAGCTCATTCTAAGGTAGCAAAAGCACAGTAATTCTTATTTTCAGGTGATAAAGAAAACACATGTTTCATATTATATATCCCCATAAGTCCCTCACACTGGGTCTTTATTTTCCTGCATTCTGGTGATTTTTTTCTGCATTAACTTATGATGTAAAAGTTTAATGTTTTTATTTGATGCACATGTTAAAATAAAAAATACTGAGGGGATATGCACCTCCTGAAATCTACACATTTGACTCTGGGAATGTTTTTTTTTTTTTTTATACAAGGTGAAAGAAGGTTCAGCCCACTAACCAACTTAATAACTGTCATACAGTCTCTTATAGAGACGCATAGAACCAACGTTTAGCTTTATAAGAAATAACATTATGTGAACAATTCAAGTGGATATTTCACTGTGAAATGACCTTAACAGAAGTGCAGTCCTCTGGGTCTCAGACAACAGCCTTTATGTTTGCTCTAAAGTCCACACAAAGACGTCTAATTAACCTGCACACCACTTTATCATGCTTTCAATTTTCGCCCAGAGTTCAGGAATAATAGGCCTTCAGGTTGAACGCGAGCGTCACGTCTAGTGCGCTCCTCTCTTAAAGACCTCCATACAGGGCTGTGACACAAGTTTCTCAAGTGTTGCACTCCGGAGCTGATGGGCGCATTCACTCCTAATCATTTCCATCAATAGTGTAGAGGATGAGGCCATTACCCAGACGAGCCCTGGAGTGCGGTGCTCCGGTGGAGAGGCGATAATTGGATAATTAGTGCGGGGAACCAATTAGGACTCTGTGCTTGTGATGGCACGCGAGTTAAGCAAAGGTTAGCAGAGAGGGGGGAAGGTGGGGGATGGGGGGTGAATTCAGCGCTCTGATCGATTATCTTAGACACCCCCCTCCTCTCCTATCCCTCCTTTCTCACCCTCCTGCTCCCTCTCCTTCCACCACCGCTTATCTGCTGGACAAAAGACACCAAATCGCCTATTTCCATCTCAATGAGTTAAGCCCCAACGAGAGGCAGGGATCGGGCGACCGGCTTCAGACCCCAAAATACCCGGCGATCACTAGAGCAAATGGGAGCACAATGGAAGAAGAGAAGAAAGAAAGGAGGGGAGGGGGGAGCTCTAAAGATATATTTATATACGTTAAAGAAAATGCTAATAAGTCCCGTGAAGAATAGAAGGGATTTTGGAGACTCTCTCTAATTCTGCTATTGTTGAACTCGCGTGCAGACGGGCGAGATGGACACGGTGGTCACGTGAGAGAATTATTTTTTTTAGGTGTGTGTGTGTGTGTGTGTGTGTGTGTGTCCTTCAAATGACAGCTTTGCTTTAAGGAGTAAGGAGTCTGTGTAATGCACGCGCACACGCACGTGCAGGGGAGTTTAATCCGCGAGGCGAGACTCAACATAGTGTAATTTGCTTTTGATTGCTGTGTCTCTCAGCGTGTGTGTGTGTGTGTGTGTGTGTGTGTGTGTGTGTGTGTGTGAGAGAGAGAGAGAGAGAGAGAGAGAGAGAGAGAGAGAGAGAGAATGCAGAGTGGTGTTAGAGGCCTGTGTGCTCTGAACACATACAGAAATGAGAACAAACAGGACGGTTCTCACACGGCCACACAGTGAGCACATTACGATGTCTGAGGTGCAGAGGCTCTCCGCCTTCAGCTGGGAAACACTGATCTTCTGGATCAGCTGATACAAATTCATCAGTAATATATTACATATCAGTTATAACCTTTAATAAGAGCACAATTTCAGGGTTGACAGGCTGTGAAAAATGTCTGGTGCATATTTCCAAATGCCCATAACACAGTTATAAATGTATATATTTTCGGATCATTTTAAGTGGGGTTGTATGAGGAACTTATCCACAGTTAGTCAGTATGTACATGTAACAGGGTCCATTGTGCAGCAGTAGCAAGGTCAGATATGCATTTGTTATATTAAGTATTGTAATGGCACAAAACTTGTTTCAGTCATTATCACCTGACATGCTCAGGACTCCATAGTCAGTATGTGGAACCTTTGACACTCAGTTTCTGTATCCCTACGTTCACCTTTGGGGGTACCCCACCTATGAAAGGGTGTCTCCCGCCTTATCTCTCCCCTTTCACTAGCCATGTTTCCATCAGCCTGTTTAGATGCGCATCTAGAAGTATGGCATCAGAAAATTATGATGGAAACACCAAAATTCGAATTAAAATCCCGAGTCGCACAAACTAAAATACGCTCGCTTTAGTCGGGTTTTAGTTGATTCGAAAAAATGTTGATTCGCAAAACGGGGGGATGGAAACAGTTATGTTCGAATTAAGTCTGAGGTAGTGCACCTCTCTCCATGGTGATATCCACACTCCAGGTTGGGGAGGCGGTAATGCATTTACAAGCTGGTTGCCAACCGCCAGAAAACGTAGAAGAAGAAGAATGCGAGACTTGTTTTGTTTCCGGTTCTGTGGAAAACTCGCGCGAGTTCGTAGTTTTCACCAAAGTCCGTACATTTAATGGAAACACACAGGATTCATATTTCTTTTAATGCGCATTTCCCAATGATTCTAATCACTTTTGGATGGAAACATAGCTACTGTTGTGCTCCATGGCAGAGGTAAGCCACCTTGCTCTTGTAGTTTGTTTATAAGCTAACATGCTAACATATTCCTGTGTCACTTAATTTGTGTAGGGACTTGAGTTTATATGGTTGTATTTGATGGAGGATTTTATTTTTACCTCTTCCTGTCAGGCATGTTTTTTGTGTTTTATCGTACTTAATTGAATGTAACATGTCCGCCTTTCTGCTGTTGTGCTCTCATGGGAGAGGGGCTTGAGTTTATATGATTGTATTTGACAGATCATTTTGTTTTCATCTCTTGTTGTCAGCTATCAGGAATAAACAGAGATCGGCTCCGAAGATATCCACCGTCTGGGCCTCTTCATACCAACACAACGCAGACAACACTAAAGTCCACCTGTTACATATATGCACAGTTGAGTGGAGCTATGGTTACAGGCCATTTAATTGGACTACTGTCCTTGTCCCAGTATACAAACACGGGCAACACATTCTCACTCCATCCTCATCACATATCAATGTTTGGTCATGGACTTTCCACATTGAGATACGTCATGCAAGGTACCCTGGGTGTGTTGGTTGTTGACGTTCTGGGACACCGTGTCAAGTTCTGCCATGCATTGCCTTCTTTCAAGATACACTTCTGTTTTCACAGGAAATTTAATATTTTCATACTGAGTCTTTCAAAATAAACTCACTACGTCAGTACAATAACACGAATTGACGTCTTTTTCCCTTCAACAACAAACACGTGGTTAGGTTTAGGAAAAAAGAACAGGGTTTGGCTTTAGAATCTTATGGGACGCAAACACCGCTCTCTTGGGTGAAGGTCAGTGTTTGTTGGACACATCCACCTCCTCTACCGCCTGCCCCATTCAGACTTTCACCCCCTTAACTTTCGTCCTTGTCCAGCCATATTTCCCCCTGGCACCGCTAAACTATAAGGGCAACCGGCCACGTATGATGCTGAAGTTAAAGGACGGCTTTTATTCGTCGGTGTGTGATGCCGGAAGCCACTGCCCAAGTGCCGGATTTCGACGGCTGTGGAGTGAGACTGGGCTCCATGGTTACGTTTTGCCACCACTCACACGGTTGGATTGAGGACAAAATAATGGGGTTTGGCTTTACAATCTTACTGGAAGCGAACAACGGCCTCATGAGTTAAAGTCGGTGGTTGTTGGACCCATCCACACCCCTCCTGCCCGCCCTACTCGGACTTTCGCTGCCTTAACTTTACTTCTTATACCATTTCAATGCTGCCCCCATCCACAGCAGTACATTGCTCAAGTTCGGTGTTGATACTCCTGCCTGCTTCTCCAAACTGGGGGCCTGCCGACTGCCATACTGTAGGTAATACACTGATGATGGATAATCACATCAAAAAGACATCACTTCAAAAAGTCCCAACTGTCTCTTTAAAAACGTGGACTGCGGGTAAATTATTAAACTCTCCTCTTGAGTTAGATAGAAACTGCAACATCCTCCAACAACAAAAATGTTTTTAATCGTCAATTTAAACTGTAATGTCTGAACAGGAGTTCTAACACTAATAAAACTTTAATCATCTGTCTTTTAAGTGCAACATAATGAACCATCCTGCAGGTTTTGATGTAACTATTATTGCAAATGAGGGCTGAAATAACATGTAAATGCAGGAGGAGAAAAAGGGACCCTCCCTTTCTCTAATGGATCATAACTGATCTATAAAGTTAGATTTATTAACCATTAATAACCCCATTAGTTATAACATATAAACCCTTGATTAGTGGTACCAATATTTCTGACAGTTCAGCTGTGATGTCTTTAATTAATCACAGGATGGTGTCTCCTTATTGCCGAGGACAGCCCTGACTGTGTCTAACTATGCAAGCTGCCTGACTAGATGTTGTCCATTCAGGTGTCTCCTATTTGACTTTCTGTGGCAGATGGGTTCTTTATAGAACATGCCAACTGATATTAGCTTCTACTGCAAGGCAAGTGTTGCCCCCGAAAGGCTGTGTGTGAGTGTGTGTGTGTGTGTGTGAGGGGGAGGGAGGGGTGAGTGAGGGAGAGAGGGAAAGAGTGAAAGAGAGTCCAATGGGAAGAATGAGAAAATCTCTTAAAGAGCCGTGACGGGGCCCCGGTTGCTCTCTAAATGTATTTTAATAGGAGGGACCCTGATGTCCAGGGCAATTCATCTCCCATCTCCCTCTAATGAAAGGAGTCGTGGCCGGGGCTGGGGCAGGTCTGGGGGAGGAGGGGAGAGGGATGGTACAAAGGCTGCATGTGGCTTTGCCTCATTATGCTGCAGTTAGACGGAGGGCTGCATGGAGGCAGCGGGGGTTAGGGTCCCCACAGACCAGCTCAGGGGCCACAATACCGGCATGGACGGCTGCAAAGGGAGACCCTGCCATGCCATTATCCCGCCGCTGCTAACGAGGGCTTCATACGCCTTTGATATAATCTCACTATTGAAATCCTGATAAATCCCCCCTGCGTTTACAGCCAAATCCCATTTGTAACGGGTTCGTGGAAGACTGTGTGAGTGCGTGCGTGCGTGACCGCCTGTGAGTGTGTGCGTCGACTTCACCTGCGCCTCTCTGTTCTGGCAGGCGAGGCCACGGAGAGTCGCATGTTAAACCGGGGCCGTTACACCGGCTTTAATTAAAAAATCCCCCCCTCTCAGTCTCTCTCTTGCGCACAAGACATCTCGTGAGCCGATCTGAGCTGAGACCGAATTAGAATAAAATCAATGTTTAAGTGGATATAGTCCTCTTCTAGCCTCAGATATGATCTGATAGGCAAACAATTACTGGATTACAACACACTGGGGGGATGAATAATAGAAGACAGAGCAAATTTATGGAATTTATTAATGAGAATAAAATGAGCAATAAAACGACGCTATTACCACCAGTTACACCACATTCTTTGAATCCCCGGCCCAGTCATTATTCAGCATGTTAAGCTGTCTCAGCATTATGGGTCCATCGCAAGTGCATTATATGAAATCTTATCTGTCTGGGTGAGTGGATGAGGGCGCGCTGAGGCTGCACAGAAGGACAAATGGCGTCATATTTGACCATGCATGAAGTTATTTTGCAATCAGAGGTGGAGAGGTCACCTCAGCCTGACTGCTTTTACGCCACAGGACACGCGCGTGGGGATGCAACCGAGCAGTGTTTAAGCATAAATCTCTTTACACTGAGAAGTACGCCTGTATATGGTATCCTGAACAGACACTCCTATTCAAATGCTTTGTCCTCTAGCTCAGGGACACTGCGCATCTCTCCCGGTGCGCAGACTCATTTAACAGCCCGAGGAACATAAACAAGCAACGGAAACTATAGCTGTATTAAATCAAGCCGCGCGTTTAGCCCACATATTGGGTGCCAAGTTTCTCCGCACAGTCCAGGAATCTCTAAACAGGGTTTAGAGGTCTTTCAGAAGTCCCCCTTTTTTCCCCCTCTCAAAGCCCGGATTGGTCACAGTGCGGCTCATTTGCATGCCTCGCCGTATAAACCCTCCTGCAGACACTGCAGCCCTCTTGCGCTGAGAGAGCAGCACACCTCCAGTAGAGAGAGAGAGAGAAAGCGGAGCGCATCCAGAGTGCGCATTGAAAGACATATGGAATATTTATTACTGGCTTTTTATACAAAATAAACAACCCCGGAGAGTCGTGGACAGCCGGGGAGGAGCAGCTTTTTTGTTTTAACTTCAACTCGGACTCTGAGCGGACAGTTTGCTGAATTTCAGATTATTTTGGAGTGAAGGTGTCAAGATGGGAGAAATAGGGTGGAACGGGCTGTTGGTGCTAGTGTGCGTCTCTTTGGCGAGCCTGGCTGCTGTCACACAAGGAAAGACGGTGAAATATCAGACATTTGAGGAAGACGCACCGGGGACAGTGATTGGAAACTTGGCCAAGGACATCTCCTCCTCTGCCTCCTCATCAGGGGGCTCCAGGACCAATTTCAGGATGATGAAACAGTTCAACTCCTCTTTCATCCGGCTGAGGGAGAGCGACGGGCAGCTGACCATCGGGGAGAGGATAGACAGGGAGCGGATCTGCAAACACACCCTGCACTGCCTCATCGCTTTCGACGTGGTCAGCTTCTCCAAAGAGCAGTTCAAACTCATTCACGTCGAGGTGGAGGTCAAGGACATCAACGACAACTCCCCCGAGTTCCCCCGGAAAGAGTCGAGTCTGGAGATCTCCGAGAACACAGCGGTGGGCACGCGGATCCCGCTGGACTTTGCCGTGGATGAGGATGTTGGGGTGAACTACATCCAAAGCTACCAGATCTCCGTCAACAGCCACTTTTCGATTGACGTGCTCAGCAGGGCCGACGGGGTTAAATATGCGGAGCTGGTCCTCATGAAGGAGCTGGACCGGGAGACGCAGGCTTCTTACGCGCTGGAGCTGGTCGCCATGGACGGTGGCAACCCGTCCCGCACCGGAACAACGCGCATCAACGTCAAGGTGAAAGACTATAACGACAACAGCCCGGTGTTCGACAGGAACAGCTTCTCCGTGGACCTGCCCGAGGACGCGCCGGTGGGCTTCCTCCTGCTGGACCTGAACGCGGAGGATCCGGACGAGGGGCTGAACGGTGAGGTGGTGTACGGGTTCGGTAACCAGGTGCCCACAGAAATACGGCAACTCTTCAGAGTGGACAGGAAGACCGGGCGGCTCACACTGGAGAGCCCGATTGACTTTGAAAGTAAGAACACGTACGAGTTTGACGTCCAGGCCACCGATCTGGGTCCGAACCCGAGCCCGGCCATCTGTAAGATCGTAGTGCAGGTGCAGGACGTTAACGACAACGCACCGGAGATCTCCATCACTCCTATGACGTCCATAACGGCGGGGATAGCGTACATCACCGAGGCGGCGGCCAGAGAGAGTTTCGTGGCTCTGGTCAGCACCTCGGACAGAGACTCTGGCGCTAACGGGCAGGTGCACTGCACGCTGTACGGACACGACCACTTCAGACTGCAGCAGGCGTACGAGGACAGCTTCATGATTGTGAGCACCAGCCCGTTAGACCGGGAGAAAATCCCTGAGTATAATCTCACAGTGGTGGCGGAGGATCTGGGCTCCCCTCCCTTCAGGACCATCACTCAGTACACCATCAGACTGACAGATGAGAATGACAACGCTCCGGTGTTCAGTAAACCGGTGTATGAGGTGTCCGTGGTGGAGAACAACGCACCTGGCGCGTACATCACCACCGTGGTGGCGCGGGACATGGACATGGGGTCAAACGGGAAGGTCAGCTACAAACTGGCGGACACATACTTCATGGGCTCCCCCATTTCCACCTTCGTGTCTCTGGACCCTGCCAGCGGCTCACTTTACGCGCTCCGGAGCTTCAACTATGAGGTGGTGAAGCAGCTGGAGCTCCGGATCACGGCCAGTGACGGCGGCTCCCCGCCCCTGTCCGGCAGCGCTAACGTCTATGTGAGGATAGTGGACCAGAATGATAACGCGCCGGTCATCACTCAGCCGCCTCTCAATAACGGCTCCGCTGAAGTGCTCCTGCCCCGGGACGCACCGACCGGCTACGTCATCACCCGGGTGGAGGCGCGGGATGCGGACGAGGGCGTAAACGCAGAGCTGTCCTACGGGCTGGCCACCGGTGAACCCTCCGTGTTCTCCGTTAACAAAGCCACCGGGGAGATCTACCTCAACCAGGTGCTCAGCCACGACGTGGACGAAACTCTGAGCGTGACCGTGACGGTGAGTGACAACGGGAGGCCCGCGCTCACCTCCACCGCCACGCTCCACTTCCTCATCATCGCGGGCTCCCCGCCGAGCGACAGGACAGTGTACCAGTCCGGCAGCGGGGACGAGGTGCACGCGCAGTGGGACCTGTCCGTGGTGATTATCGTTGTCCTGGCGGGGAGCTGCACGCTCCTGCTGCTCGCCATCATCCTCATCGCCACCACCTGCAACCGGCGCAAGCGGGACAAAAGCGGAGAGGACAGCGACTCGTACGGGGAGAAGGGCACGCTGGAGAGGGGCAGGACCCACGTGGCGGACAACCCGCTCCTGCCTCTGCACGGCGCCGGCGCGGGAGCCGGGTTTGACGGACACTCGTACAGCAGCCAGCCCGGCGGGTTCACCTCTGCTCACCCGGGGGGCAGCGACATGTGTTCGGCCTCAGAGGACGGCAGCGAGGTGCCCTGTGTGTATGACTCAGACAGCAACAGCAAGCCTCGAGGGAATAAACACGAGGTGAGCTGCACCTTTGTGCTCGAGAGGGTTGGGGAGGGGAGGCGTGGGGTGACGCACAACAATGAGTAATCTGCGATGAGTTCATCCAGCAGACGCTAACCTCTGTTTTCTTTCTTTCCTCTCTCCTCCTACAGGGATACTCCACTCTGCCTGGCTATGGCAACGGCAAAGAGGCGGTGAGGCCCATCACCATCTGGAAGGGGAACTCATACACCACCATCTCTGCCAGGGATCCAGCCTTCAGTGGCAAAGACAGCGGCAAAGGGGACAGTGACTTCAATGACAGTGACAGTGATGTCAGTGGGGACACTGGGCTGAAGAAAGATGGAGCAGTGGTTCCTCCAATGGGCGGCCAAAATGGTAAGACTAACACATATGAGAATATCAATCAGTGTCATGCTGTGGTTCCAAATCTAACTCTATCCCCTCCTCTATCTACAGCTCTGTGGGCGTGCACCAGTGAATGTAAGGTCCTGGGTCACTCAGATCGCTGCTGGAGCCCCTCAGCAGTAAGAGCTAACGCAGCACCATCTCCGGCCCCCACCCTCTCCTCCTTCAGCAGCCTCTCCAAGACGGCCTCTCTGCCCCGGGACCCCCACCGCAGGGACAACTACTACCAGGCCCACATCCCCAAAACAGTGGGTCTGCAGAGCGTGTACGAGAAGGTGCTGCACAGAGAGTACGACTACGTTCTGGTCACCCCACCCAGGCCTGTGAGGGTGCAGGAGATCAGCGATATAACCATCCCTGTCTACACCCCCACCCCAACACACTGTCCCAACGATGACGTCTAAAACACACGCACACACCTAAAGCTCAAAGAAATGTATAGTGTATTCAAAGTTTTAATTTATGATTAATTGACAATGAGAAAACTGTTGAAGTTATTTGTTGCTGTGGGGAGTGTGCATATATCAGTTTATATCCTAATATTTGTGTGTGTTTTTGTTTTATTGTAAGAGCCACATTTGATGGCCAGTCAATCACTTTGAGACATTTTGTTGGACATGATGTGTAACATATGCAAGTTTTGTACATAGAGAGATTATATATTTTTTATAAAAATAATAATTAAGCAAAGATATGTACATATGAATTGTAATTATTGAAATTTACGCACGCTGACTATTTAAAAATGGCCCCAGAAACTGTGCAGTTGGAGGGCCGGTGACCCACAATGTATCAAGTTGATAACAATGTATGGAGTTATTTGAATGCAATAAGTAATTGTACAGATTTTTTTTAAATCATCACGATATTCTGAGGGAAAATAAACTTTGAAATACTGTTCTGAACATGTGAGTGACGCGTCTGTGCTTTAAGCTTTAAGATCCATCCAGGTGAGGTGAGCAGGGTGTTAAGGTGAAAGCCTTGCAGAACATCAGTCAGGCCAGTCGCTAGTAAAAGCCAACAGGCGTCGCTGTTATTGCAGCAGTGAGCTCCTGTCCTTGCAGCCCACCGTAGAAGGTCAGTTTAGCTTTTTTTTCCCTTTTGTGAATACGATTTTGCTGGTGAGCTGCCAGAGCAGACGCCAAGGTTTTCTAGCAAATCACTCTCACACCTCATGCATATCAAGAGCGAACACTTTCAGAGTTATTCTTTCTCATTTTCATGGACGTAATAAGACCTGCATGTTAATACAGGAATTAAAGATATGCTCAGCAGGTTTCCATTACATAAATCATTACCACCTGAAATGTGCGCACAGTAGAAACATAATGAGATGCGTAAAGGCGCGTTTACTGCTCGTCTCCAAAGCGAGTTTACAAGCATCAGTCTAACAGCCTAACAACCTAAGTTTGATAGACATCCAAACTCAGCTGATTTCTGTCAAAGAACAAGAAGTCCTTGTGAGCAAACCCTCCTGCTATCCTGTCAGGATGTTTTTTTGTCTATCTGCCAAATGCGCACGCTGCGCCCCTTACGTAATCCCCCCCATTATCATTCATGGGTTCAGGGCATTTTTCATAACAGCAAAGCGGCTCTGGACTCGGATAAAGAAGATATGGAGGAATAAGGCCCCAGTCTGTCCAACAAGCTGCCGCGTTTACACACTGTCATGTAAATATAGTGTCTGCGAGCTGGAGAAAACATGCGACATTCCGCCAGAGTCACCTTTGACCTGCAGCAGACTGAGGAGGCATTGAGAGAGAGGAGGGAGGGAGAGGAGGAGGAGGAGGAGGAGGAGGAGGAGGAGGGGTGTGTGCTGGGGTGATCTGAGGAGAGAGCCTCACCTTTCCTTCATCATCTGCTTAATTGCTGTAAAGTCCACACACAGATGTTGCCATAAAGCTTAATCCAATCACTCCTGATGGGCGGACCGTTCTTTTCACAGTATCGGTTCCTTTGAGTTGATTCATGCAAACATATCAAGCCTTTTGAGTTTTGATACTTTTTGCAAGATACAAAATCAGTTTCACCTTGAGCTCTGTTACAGTACATAAACGTTCAACAGCGAGAGCAGCCCGCCCCCACAAAACTTCTCTTCAATGCATTATCAGTCATCATGTATAAACATCCCGCTTGTATGTAGATAGGCTAGTTGAGCTCAGGATGTGTTTTACCACCCCGTTCTCATTTGGAAGTCGTCAAATGCCACCACTTTGTCAGACATTAACGCCAAAAGCCACATTTTGCGGTGGTATGATACGCCAGTGGCAGCATCAGTTTATAACACGGACGGACAGAACCATTCTGGGTGTTAAGATCAGCCTCGTCTCATTACAAAGTTGTCGCATACCGCTGCTT
The DNA here is from genome assembly GCF_011397635.1 of Epinephelus fuscoguttatus. Lineage (NCBI taxonomy): Eukaryota > Metazoa > Chordata > Actinopteri > Perciformes > Serranidae > Epinephelus > Epinephelus fuscoguttatus. The sequence continues at coordinate 22,404,326 of NC_064766.1, forward strand.
TGTCATTAATTTTGGCGTCAGAAGCCAACGCCAAAAGCCACCTTTTGCAGTGGTATGATACACGGGGGGCGGTGTCAGTTTGTAATGTAGATGGACAGAACCTTTCGGGGTGTTATGATCAGCCCGTTTTCATTCCGACGTCATTGAATACCACTGTTTTGTCAGCAATTTCTGTGTCAGACACCAGTGTCAAAAGCCACCTTTGGCGGCAGTGCGATATGCGACCCAGCGGGTTTGTAACGTGGCCAGACAAAACCTTTCAGGCAGTTATGAACAGCCCATTTTCATTCCAAAGTCATCGAATACTGCTGCTTTGTCATTGATTATGGCGTCAGAAACAAATACCAAAAACCACCTTTTGCGGTGGTATGTTGCCGATGGCGTCAGTTTATAACACAGACAGACCGAGCCTTTCAGGTTGGTATGATCAGCCCAATTTTGTTGCAAAGTCGTCAAATACCACTGCTTTGTCAGCAATTTCGACGTTAGACACCTGATGCATAAAGCCACCTTTTGCAGGGATATGATACGCAGCCAAGCGGTGTCAGTATGTGACGTGGCTGGACTTAACCTTATGCAGCGTTATGATATGCTGCTGGTTGGCCGGACTGCACCTGTCATGGCAGCATGATATGGTGTCAGGTTGAAACGCCGTCAGCCCGTTGGGAACCACTGGTCTAATTTACTAGATTCTCACTTGTTCATTCACTGCCACTGTTACAGCACATTAGGGATTAATGAGCACTCAGGCGTTAGACAGGCTGACACTGTACACACCGTACACTTAAAAGATTCATTCAAAAATACTAGTTCGTCCATTTTCGCCCATCACTCCAAATTACATTCTGAGGATCATAGCAGAAATCAAACTCATGAACTTCAAAGAGAAAACATGATGAAAGAAAGATTAACTTTAACTTTAAATGAGTGGTTTCTCATAATGCGGTGATCTCCACCTGGATTTAACTTTAATTTATCATTTTAAGTCAAAAAACTTGGAAAGGTTCAACAGTTTCAACACTACAGCGTCAAACACGACCCTCCTGTGTGAGAGAGCAGGAGTGACCATCCTCCTCCTCCTCCTCCTCCTCTTCCTCAAAGAGAGGGAGGGAGGGAGGGAGGGAGAGGAGTTAGTGGACTGACTGGGGTTCCCTCAGGTGTTTGGCTCCAGTCATGGCCGGGAGCTCAGAGAAAGTACCGATCGCCTCGGCGGGACCGGAGGACCTGCAGCACTTCATGCCCCCGGTGAGTTTTCATAAAGATCAATATGGAGATCAATATCATAAAACACGGTCTGTGGATGCCAGTCAGAGGCCACCTCCGTTATTGACCTACAAACCACTCCAGTGTGAAGCTGTGTTCATGGACATGTTGTCATGTTCTTTTGGGGGGGTATGTTTGTTTTACCGTGCAGGCCTACTCCGCTGTGGCCGTGAAGCCCGCCGCCACCGGCCGCCTCCTGAAGGCCGGGATCGCGGTGCTCATCGCCGGGGCCCTGCTGCTGCTGCTGGGGGCAGTCGGAGCTTTCTACTTCTGGAACAACAACGAGAAACACGTAGGACACATATTTTACTGTTTCTTTTACTTACACTGCAAAAAAAGTTTTCTTTAGGGACTGTGCGTAAATTATCACGGAGGGAGGAGAGGCTGTCATTTCTCTTTATATTTATTGAAGGGTAGATTGAAAGGCATATAAGCACAGAGCAAAATAACCACAGACAAATGCACATAGCAAGGCATATGAGCAAAAACAAGATATAAGCACTGTTAATAAAACAATGACATTAACCATACAACCAAAAAAAGTACAGCTGAAGATAGGCTGCACTTTTTGGGGGGAGAACTGTGGAGAGTGTTTTTAGTTTAATCTCATCCTAAATTTAGATTTTCTTTCAGCCTTCTTTTGCAATATTAACAGCTACGGTTACATCGAAAAGTCAACAGTCACTTGGTTCATAAAGGTGCCACATGCGGAGGAGAACAGTTCTGACACTGCGTCAGACAAGTTCTGTCAAGATATTGCTAATAAATTATTCACAGGAAACAATAACATCAAGGAAGGCCTTACTTTTTTTTTTTTTTTTTTTAGAAAGTCAAAGATAAGGTTTCAGGACACAGTTTCTCATTTCATTTTGAACCTTATGCTGAGATGCTTCTGTTGGTTGTACATGTGCATCTACTTTTTATAGATTTGTTTTTCTGTCTGTTTTTGAAGGCATATAGATTTTGTGCTTTGTGTTGTTTTTGATGAGTAATAATGTCCTTTTTAAAAATGTATTTAAATAAAGTAAGACTCTAAATGAGGCTTTCAGGCTTGCTTCCTCTCTTGCACTGTAAAAACTATCTTTCTAATGTTCAACAGCTGAATCAACGTCGTACACCACGGCTGAATCGCTGGTGAATTAAGTTTTGATTGTGAAAGATGAATCAGCTTGATTTTGCAGTGTTGTTTCGTGAACTGTAATTGCTTCAAAGTTGATTCGACGCTGAAACAGAGCTGATTTATGAGAGGGTTGCTAACCTTTCTACAACCATCAGAATACAACTGACATAGTCTGAAGGTCGGTTGTGTGCCAGCTGGGTTGTATATTGGGTAAATAAACTAATAACACAGCCCTGCTCAACTACAACAATAACTTTCGTACAGTCCCTTAGCATCTTTCAATCAAAAATCAAATCTAATGCAGGCTGATCTTCTCGATATATACATATACATATATATTTTTTTGTTTCACTTGCAAAACTTTTCCAACAAGAGCGTCACTGCTGCAGCAGAAAACACACTCGCACCTGCTTAAATTAATGAAGAAATCCTTCAAACAAACTGTTTAGTTGTACCATTTTTAACTGTTTTGAATTTAAAGGAGACTCCAGAGTAAAGTAGTTTCTCCAAGATGGGTTTTTTTTTTGCAGTGTAAGCAAACAGTAAAATGTAAATTAAACACCCAGTTCCACGGTGCAGTCTGCTTGGTGAATGGAGGCGTTGTGTGTGTGGTGTGTGTTGGAGGATCCTGGCAGGGTGCAGAGGGGTGGAGGAGGGTGGGTGTGGGGGCTGTTTGGTCCGGCTGATGCTCCAGGGGCAAGAGGTGGAGGAGACGAGAGGGTAAAAGCAGCTTTCTGAGTGTTTTTTTTTTTCCCAATATAAAGTTAGAAAATGCCATTAAGACGTGATGAAACGGCTGTGTAGAGGGGTCATCATCACCTGGAGCTGTACAGATTGTGTTCTTGTGCCCAAGTTTGAATCAAAGTATGTGTCTGAAAGAGAAATCCAGAAAAGAGAGGCTGTATGTGTGAGATTGGAGAGGGAGGGTGAGGAGGAGTGTTGAAAGAGAGGAGGCCGGGGGGTGGGGTGACTCTCAGGGCTCTCATACCTTACATGCCACTCTGAAACTGTGTGTGTGTGCGTGTGTGTTTGCAGGTCTACAATGTCCACTACAGCATGAGCATCAACGGCAAAGTGGAGGAGGGTACAATGGAGATCGACTCGGCCAACAACATGGAGAGATTCAGCATGGGCAGTGGGGCCGACGAGGCCGTGGAGGTCCACGACTTTGAGATTGTGAGTTGAATGTAATAATGTAAAACATCAGGATGGTTCTGGCGAAGGAAGAATCACTCGTCGACGCACTGATCATCGCCATTCAGAACAAGTCAGTCAGATTTGTTGGAACTTTAAAGACCCTTGTGGGAGATTGGCTCGCTGCAGACATCTTATCTTGCTTTGGGCCAATCAGTGTCAAGATGCATCGTCCCTCCAATTTTCATTAAACGCAGACTGGTGGTTTTTGACCTTTAATTAATGCACCCCAATCAGGCCAATCAGACTACTGAAGCAGCAGTTTTGGCCTTTTAACTATTAAAATTTTGACCTTTAATCACAGTGTCCCCTTGAGTGTAATTTTTAAAATCTAGAACATAAGGCAGCAGCGTCGCCCAGAAATGTCTTCAGAATCAGCCGCGATATTACATTTGATGTTCACACCTATAGTCCCAGATACCTGCAGAGTGCTGAGGACAACACCTGGAGCAGCACTGAGTTCTAACCTCCAGTATTTTGTGTCTCCCCGACCTCTCCAGGGGATCACAGGGATCCGGTTTTCAGGAGGAGAGAAGTGCTACATCAAGACCCAAGTGAAGGCTCGACTGCCTGACGTGGAGACTCTCAACAAGGACTCGATGACATTTGACCTGGTGGGTTGGTCCTGTCCTAAATGACTGAGTTGTTTTTTTTCCAACCTGGACCTTTATGCTCTGCCATTTCTCCTCTAATCATCACGCTGTAACCTGTGACAGGCTGTTATAATACCACAACTATCACACATTCACATATATGTAGTTTTTTGTTAAGCCGCGAGCATCACGTAGGTTTACATCACCAAAGGTTTATGACAAAATCACTTGACGACACCGACTCCTGTGTGCTCACGGCGAGAGAGGAGAGGGAGAGGCGTTGTGCTGCTGCCAGAGGAGCCGCTGAATGAGTTCCCTCTGAGCAGTAAGACACTAAAAGAGTCTGAGAAGTCCAGGGCTGTTCATAAAACATTCAGGACGCCACAGTTTATTCCACACTACTGAAGCTGCTCCTCCTTTTGGAACCACCGCGGAGTCAGTAATAATTTCATAATTTCGCCCATGTTTGTCGTTAGCCTGGAAATCCAGACCCTAAATCTAGAAAGATTTAGGGTCTGGCTATGAGTAATGAAAATGGCCCAACTCGAGGGGCGGCACCAAGCATGCATTTGTAGATATCACTGCACGCAATTGGATAACACTACGACCAATCAGAACAATACACAGGGTGACGTATACGCTTAGCTACCAGCGGAGCTAACTGGTAGATTAGACTCTTGCTGTATCCAGTCGGCAAAAGAGCAAAAACATCCTTCTTGCAAAGGAAAGACTCAAGCGCCGTCTTCTGTTCCTCTTTTAGAGAAAAAGCCCAGTCTAAGTTGTTCATTGTAGCGGCCAAAGCTGTTTCAAACAACTGGTGTTCATCCATAGCCATCTTGCAATGTTTGCTGACTGATTCCGGACTTCGCCGTTGCAGCACGGTCGCCATCTGTTTAGCTCGCCTCTGGCTGGTGACTGGTGCAGCTCGGCTCCAAGGACATGGGTAATGAGCATCATTACTGATTGCCAGAGTGACTCACTGAGCAAATTCAAATTGTGCTCTCATAAGAACTCTGGATTTCCAGGGAATTTTTTTTTGTTGCCGTGGGTAACAGTATGACGTCAATACATCAACAAGTCGACATATCGCGAGTAGCACGATATGAATTTTTTATATCATGTGAAAAATTACACCGGTATTATCGTGAACAAGATGATATGGTACATCCCTAATTTTAGAGAGCATAACTATTGGCTGTTGACAACATTCACATCATTTAACTTCAGTTTTTGCACAAACCAAGACTAAAAACTTACCATAATATTAAACATGTTTGATTTTTTGTCAGAACGTCAACGAGAAAGAGACTTAAAGGAACCATGTTTAAGATTTAGGGAGATTTAGTGGCGTCTAGCAATGACGATTACAGATTGTAACCAGCTGAAACTGGTTAGAATTCCTTCAGTGTTCATTGTTCAGGAGGTTTTTACCAGGAGCCAAATCATCCACAGAGGTCTCCTCCTCTCCAAAACAAACGTACAAGTGTTAAAAACTGGTAAAAACACTGAAAAAAGCAGTGTCACTTTACAAATCACTTTTTTTTTACGCTCTTGTTGCAGAGGAGCTTTCAACTATGGTGGTCGACGCAAAAACGCGAATGTCCCTATCTAGAGCCAGTCTTGTGCGTTCACGGTTACTGTAGAAACATGGCAGTGCAACACGACGATCTCTGTAGAAAAGGAGTCGTTCCCTATGTAGCGATAAACAGCTCATTCAAAGACAATGATGACAACACAATGATTCTTATTGTCAGGGGATAATAAACTAAAGAAAACATACTCATTATATTATATTCCATTTCTGTCAATATATCCCCCAAAATCCTACACACTGGACCTTTAAGTAGACAGTGAAATCGCTTGAAAAGTTGTTTGGTGTAAAGCCGGCATAAGCCTAATCAAGAAAATCTAAATATTAACTATACCCTATGTTCACAGTTTATTTTGAAAAGACTAAATTCATGTAACAAGCAGAAACTGACACGCTGTTCCTCGAACGTCCAGAACTGACAGTGTCCTAGTCGGACACGTAGGGCCACTGAGCTCCAGTATTTGAGGAGCTGGGAATGAGAATGTTTTGAGGATATACATCAGGGGATATTTCAAACATGGCAACCCAAACATTATTCTTAAAACTGTCTTATTACTGATAAATCTTTAATAAATAAATCTTTAAAAAGCCCATTTAAAGGCAGCAGCTACAACTTATAAACAGTTTACCCGCCATTTTCCCTCCTCTGATATAAAGCCGGCATGTACTGAGGTATTAGCATGAATCACCCAAGCCAATGATAAACCAGGAACACACGGGTGATTTTTATGTGGGTTCCCACATTGTAACAGCTTGGTGGACTGATGTGTGTGTGTGTGTGTGTGTGTGTGTGTGTATTGTTGTCACAATACACCAACACCACCGCCTGTGATTGTTCAATTGAGGCTGTCTGATAATTAAAATCATTTAGCTCTGCATAAGCCTCACATCCACATAAATCCACATCACCAGAATTACCCTCATGATCGTGCACACGCACACACACGCACACACACACACACAAAATTAATTATCACGCAGGGCTGCTCTTATTGCCTCTCTCTCTGCCTCATAACAGATCATTTATTTCACGTTTGTGCTTTTGTGTGTGTTTGTGTTATTGCCTCTCTTTGCCTCATAAATGATCGTTTGGCTCACACTTGTGTGTGTGTGTGTATGAGTGTGTGTGTAGACAGGGAGATGTTGTTGTAATGGTTGCTGCAGGCTGGTCATTTGCTATAATTTAGAGTGATGGCAAATATGGGTTAGATAAGCGTGCACACACACACACACATATGCGTCGCCATCCAGAGAGAGTGGGTCAGATAAACTCTTATCAGCGGAGCAGTGGAGAAGGACCCCCGCTTTTATTTGTCCCTCCAGCAAATCATTTGAGCTGGGAAAAAAACCCAGCATTTCTGAAAGGTTGGAGGATAACGTTCCCTAAACATAGCTGTGGCTAGTGCGCCGCAGCCCTCAGGAACAAATGCCGCCGGGCAAAATCATCCCTACAGAATTCCCTCTTTTTTTTACCTGCAGGCTGTGGATACACAGGATATATGTTTACACAGTCTGGAAACCTCATTAGTTTATCTGCAGAAACCTGCAAATTTAGGCCATCCAATCTCTTCCTCCCTTCAGATCTTGATGAGTCCTGACACTGAGTGTACAGCTAAATGTTAGAGCAAAGGAAATCTGTATACTCAAGCCTCTAGGGCTTTCTTTTTATGACTTGATTTTATGTTGTTTTAAGGAGCATTAACAGCACGGCATTAATGCAGATTAGACTCGGACAAGATGCAGAGACTATGGGCTATTTAAAAGATCCATAATCAAGTGTGATATTACGCCTTCAGCAGCGTGAGATGTCTCCAGATGCTTTGTTGTGATTGCATCAGCTCTTTTTTGTCATCTAAAGGAGGACGAGGTGATGCCGGCCAAATTTGAGGACGACCTGATCTGGGTGGCGGCTGACACTCCCCTCTCGGACTCCGCCTTCCTCAGCAACAAGATAAAGGACTTGTGTGGAGAGCTGCCAATCTTCTGGCTCCGTCCCACCTACTCAACCAGTAAGCTATCAGCTCATGGTAAAGATAGAAAAATCCAAAGACAAGTGAAAGTAAAACACTCATTTTTCAAGGCTGTGTGAGGTTTTTCTTCCCCCCACAAAACAAAGAGGATATGGGTCAAACGGTCTCTAGAATTTCCATTTAACATCGCAGTTGTTTAAGCCACAGAAAGAAAAACAAGCTTAAAAGAAAAGCAGAAGTCCTTTTGAAGTTTCAGAGCGACTGAGTGTACAATTTTTAGCGTGCTGGGGGTCAAAAGTTCTCAAAACACAATTTTATTCTACTACATTTGAGGACTTCTAAAACGCTGCCAGAGAAACGGCTGTGCAATCGGGAGCTGTGCCACATTAGTGCCACTCCGCTCCTAAATTTGGTCTGCTGTCAAATACTGAGGCTGTGATGTGTGCAGGCGGACAGAGGAAGAGGAGGGCCGCCCCCACCCGCCAGCGCCGCCAAGAAGCCGAGGCCGGGCCCGGAGCCGGGGAGGAGGAAGAGGATGTGGAGGCAGAGTTCAACCCGGAGAACCCTTATCACGTGAGTCACACAGACAAACTCACACACTCTTCTTCACCACGTCCCGCCGCAGCGTTCGCGACTGTCCGTTCAGATCTGAGGGATACCTGAGGAGGAGGAGTGCTTCTCGCAGCTGTGCGAGCAGCAGCAGATGCTGGGGTCATGGCGGAGGGGCCCGGATTGTCACTGCAGATCTGAGTGTATGCGTGGGTGTGTTTTCTGTGCATGGGTTTTCTATGAGAGCCTGTCCAAAGCTTTCCTTTCAGGCTGTATGAATAATTCCACAACATCCACCCCCCTCCCTGTGCGGTGGCCTCTTTGCCCTGCTGAGCACACACAGACTCCCATACATACACACCCCCGTGCCCTCCATCCTCACCCCTCATGTTGGGCCCCATTTTCCCTAATCCCCCCACCTTCCCTCTCTAAGCATCCCCCAACCCCTGCTACACACTCCTGACAACCACAGAGGGGGGTAAACAGCAAGCACTGCATTGAAAAAGAAAATATTTGACAACAAAAACCAACATCTGACAACATCCCCTCCTCCCCATCCCGCCTGTCGGAAATCCATTTTTAATTGGTTTGAAAACGAGCCTTCTCTGCTGCTTCAGTATCATACGGCAGAATCAGAGGCACTTCCAAGAGGGGCCATGGGGTGTCATGACCACCCTGATACACCCTACACTTCCCCCCCGTGGTGACAATAAGCGGAGGCTGACATTACTGCCTTTAAGAAGCTGTGGTGTGCTTACTTTGTCAACCCAGTCTCACTCCGAAGTTGTCAAAATCCGGTGCTTGCGGCGTCAGACACTGACGAAAAAAGACATCCTTCAACATTGACATGATACACGGCCGGTCACTGTTAGAGTTAACACCGGGCGGGACAAGAACAAGCGTTAAGGTGGCAAAAGTCCAAGTAAGGTGGGTGGGTCCAATAAAAATGGACTTTCACCTGGGAGAGCGGTGTTCGTGTCCCATATGATTGTAAAACCAAACCCTGCCATTTTTCCTAAACCCAACCACGTTTGTTGTTGAAGGGAAAAAAGGTCAATTTGTGGTGTTTTACCGACGTAGTGCATATACTTTGAAAGAGTATGTAAACGGTAAATTTCCTGTGGAAACTGAAGTGTATTTTGAAAGAAGACAATGCATGTAACAGGCAGAACTTGACACACCCAGGGTACCTTTCACGTCATATTAGACGTGGAAAGTCCATGACCAAACGTCGATATGTGACGAGGTCGGAGTGAGAATGTGTTGATCTTTTAAGCAAGCGAAGGTAGCAGTATCTTGTGAAACTAGACAACCTTCTAACCTTTCTTCATCAAAATTAGCACATGTATGCAGATTTTTTTATACACTGGTACACCTGCTAGAAAAAGGCAATACTCCTTTACTATTTCCACCGTTGGGCCAGAAAACAGGTTATTAAACAGCAGAAAGCAACATGGAGGCCGGTAAAAATGCTACGTCTTTTCATATGTCTCTTACTTATTCAGTCTATCTCAGTGTCAACTAAATTTGAAACGATGTTTGAGCGCTGCTTGGATGGAGATAGAAGTTATTTTGTGGTGGCTTGTCCTTGCATCACACTGGAGTGGTGTCAAAGTCTGTTTCCCCGTCGATATGCCTTTCCCCCTTTCCAAGGCTTACCCAAACCCTTAACCCTAACCCTGACCACCAAGGGGTCACTACGCATTAACAACGCTACTGGATTCATTGGTAAAGGGGTTATAATAAGCATAACTACCTGGGTTTCAATCACTGCCAATCAGAGCTGATCAAAGCTGACAAATACCTGTGACTAACAGTGAAAGCAGCATGGAGGCCAGTGAAAATGTTATGGTAGTTCTCTTTTACACCTCACCCTTGTTCAGTCTCTCTTTCAGAGTCAGTGCTGACTAAATTTGGGACAATGTTCGAGTGCTGCTTGGACAGAGACTAGCAGTATTTTGGGACAGTCTGCAATTACATCAAACTGGCCAAGGGGCTTAAATTAGCATGTTCACCCAGATGTCGTATTTCCATCACTGCAGATCAGAGCCGATGAGAGCTGGAGCCGATAAATACCTGTGACTACTGCAGAGTCATTGGACACGCGAGTGAATGCTGATCACAACCTTTCCCACTGTATATAAAAAGACAATATTAGCGGGTGTTTGTGGGTTTTTTGTCCCATGAGAAGGGACTTAAGGCATCAGTTGGTACCAACCATGTCATGCTATCTTGTTGGGAAAGAGGTTAAATAAACTCCTCAGTTACACTCAATTTTGGCAAAGGAAAACCTGGCATGCCGATTTTGAAAGATGTCCCTTGAACTCTCACCTCAAGATACCTACAGGTACCCACAAGTCTCGCCTAAACTTGAGTAGGCTTTTTTCCGGTAAATGTTTTGTTCTAGGGCTCTGACTCCAAATTATGCCAGCTGAATCAGATTTGACTGTTCAATACAAATATTCAACTCTTCATAGAGTTTGAGAGTTGGAACATTTAGTGTCATGGTGACATTCATGCTATATAGTAAACAAGCTAACTGCGCTAACAATGCATCGGTAATGTGCAAAACATTTTTTGCCGACACTAGATATCAAACAAAAGCCAGAGACTGAATCGTATTATGTTTCTGTGAGCTGTAAACTCACCACTTCTAAGCAGAAGGCAGAAGGTAACATTATCTCGGAGCCTGACGGGGCAAAGCCTCTCCTCCTCTGGGCAGCTGCCTCTGCATATACAGCTACCTGAACCTGAAGAGTGCTTACACTGCAGCAGAATCTGGGGACTAAAACGCCACACATATTGGCAAAAAAAAAAAACTAGACTTAAAGCAACCTCACTTGAATGAGGGGTCTCCAACTGATGATTCAAATCCCATTTTTTGGGGACAACCCCATTTCCTTCCTTACAATCACTTAACAGAACGCCACACAAACACTGTGCACACTGACCACTGTCCTCTCTGTCTCCTCTCAGAGAGGCCTGGAGGGCGAGCAGGGCAACATGAACATCGACCCCATGCTGGACCACCAGGGTGTTTGCTGCAGCGAGTGCCGCCGCAGCTACACCCACTGCCAGAGGATCTGCGAGCCGCTGGGAGGGTACCACCCCTGGCCATACCACTACCGGGGCTGCAGGGTGGTTTGTAGAGTTATCATGCCCTGCAACTGGTGGGTGGCACGCATTCTGGGTCTGGTGTAAACACCCCTGCTCAGCAGGGAGATGGAGGGGGAGAAACTAGGGAGGGACAGGGTTGAAAAGAAGAAGGGGAGGTGAAGGGAAAGGTTTAGGGAAGGAAAACGGTGGCTTCTTATCATCACCGACTGTAGTTACCTATGGGTCTGAGCAGATTCGTACGAAATGAACGGCGTCGGTAGCTGTGCCCACACATTAGAAATGCATGGTACAGAATCTAGGACAGACATGTTCTCACATGTAAAGGTACGCAGTGGCTGCACACTGCACAGCTTGTCTTATTAATAAAACATACCTGCTATGGATTTAGATCCTTCTGAACTACAGCACAACACGCTGTCAACAGAACAGAGGTTATGATACGCTACACCCATATCAACACACCTGTTTCCACCTGCATTGATTTCAAACATGTAGAACGCCACCTATTTATCTGTAGGAAAAGCAGGTACGCTTGTATTTATAGAGCTGGTTTTTCTTGTCTTTCATTCTTTGCTTGTTGATGTAAATAAATGTATAGGGTGCAACATATTTCAGTAGCTGGCTTAAATAGCACCTGCTGTTTGTTTCACTTGTCGTCACTCTAGTGAGAAATATTTTTGACTCCTGTGTTTTAACTCTTTACTTTTCCTATTTTATCTCCACGAGTAGCTCTCATTAAAACAATGTACTGTACGCACGCTCTCTCACAATCTTTCATCTAGATGTACTTTCATCTGCGTTGAAGAAGCTCTCTCAAAGTGCAATATCACTGAATAAACTTTTTTAAGTAACTTTAAAGTGTCACCCCTCCTTTTTGTGTCACTGACCTGATGACTTTATATCCTGTTTGTAAATACATATTGCTTATTTGGTTTATCTGGGAACAGCCCCTCTTTCTCTCTCGTTCACACTCAAAGACAGTTTTCAGTTTTGAGATGTGTCACATCTGCTAGCTGCTCCAAAGGGATGAGCAGAATGAAGTTTCCAGAGTTCTTTAATGTGAGAGTTGCAGCTCTAGAACTCTTTAATGAGACTAAAGACTCTGTAGCCGTCACGCTCCCAGATCTTACCCACGATGCAAAGCGCTTAGCTCCTTTTGATGTCACAGAGCCGCCTCAGGCGGGGGTAGGGGGTAAGGATGGGGGCGGTGTGTTTGTGTGTGTGTGTCAGGGATAGTGGAGGAGTGTGTGTGTGTGTGTGTGTTATGAAGCTCAGAGTTCCATCCAGAGCCACAAACGGGCGTTTGATCGTCACGAGAGATGAAACGATGTGTGATGAATTTAACACTTAACTCAGTGTGAGAGGCTTGATGATGCGGTTAGGAAGCTGATCCATATTAATGCTCTCTTGCCGCGGCAGGACGCCCCCTCACTGTTACAGCTGCCGCATATATGTGGTTGGAGAGCTGGGAAGGTGGCTGCTCTCCGGCATCTCCGACTGTAAATCACCACTCCACCGCGGGGCTGAATCCTCGCCTGCTGGCCAAACAACTCGGGGCTCTCCGTCTCGATACCAATCGAACCACGATACGTAAACCACATCCTCAAGCTGTCTGCCGTATCTGAACTGCCTGCGCTCGTATCAGTGATGCCACATTTCATTCCCCCCAGCACATAATCACAGAGCACGGCTCTCTGTCATAATATACTGCTGTTTCTGCATCTGGTGGATCCCTTCCTCGACTCTCCAACCTGTCCAAAACAGTTTCCAGAGACAACAAGCCGTAAAACACGAGGCAAAGTTTGTGAGCCAAACAACAAATCTTTTATTTACACTGAAGCTTGAATCACACTGAGGGAACGACCTGTGCTAAGCCACTGGCTGACATGTCACACGCATCCCAGACAAGTCAGTTTGCAGAGTATTGCTGTTGACTTTTTACTGTGTACAGAAAAAAATGCATAAGCCAAGAAATGTAATCATAGATATCATTTAAACATTTCTCACCTGCTTCTTCTTTTTCACAACTTTACAATTTTATACAAGTGTTGATAATAAGTCATAAAAGGCTCCAGAAGACGAAGGCTGTGGGCATTTGAGAGAAAATCAGGAGAGGCAGAGGACAGAGAAGAAGCATTAAAGTTGATTTGGAGCATTTCAGGTCTGTCAGTCTTTTTTTTTAATCCAAACTTCCCTTTGAGTCCTTTGGCCTGTAAAAATCAGATAATGTGCATCAATCTGTTCAACAGATTTTTCAAATTAACGTGGTAGTGAGTTATTGCCGAGAGTGGGCCGTGAGTGGTTTGGTTGAATGAAAGTGGGAACGCTGAGGCTCCCTGCACTTGGTGAAAATAGAAGCAACAGCACAACTGAGGGCCGGGAAGCGGAGGAAGTGGACAACCGCGGAGCCTGCAGGGCATCGAGGACTCCTGTTGGAGTTGAGATGGACAAATGTGCAGAGAGATGATGTCAAACAGAGGAAGGATAGAGAAAGAGAGAGTTGCTCAGTACTTCTTGAACTCTACGTCGTCTGGTGGGTTCATCTCCACTCTTCTCTTGCCCACATCTATCCAGTTGGTGCTCAGGACTGTACCACCGGACTCCATCTGCACAGGGAGGACAGACAGTGCTGTAGTTACACAACATCTACTCTCTGCTTAATAAGGCTAAAAAGACAGTGTCATTGATTTCAGAGGTTTTGATTTTGATTGTTTTTATTATTTCATATTAAAGTAAAAGAATTCTGATTTCCATAGGAACTGAACTTCAGGTATAGTCCACACATACCGGCGTTTATCTAAAAAAAGGTTCTTTCTGGGTTCTTCAATTGCTGCGCTGTTAACCCTATGAAACCTGGAGCGACATCTTTTTTCTTATGCTGCTTTCAGATGCCTTTCACAAGTATCTAAACCTTTGAACCCTGAGCAACTTGGTGCCATTTCTTTCAAAAACATGGGAAAAAAGGTAATGAACAAGTTGGTAGGTCTCGCTCTGGTTGTTTTGGTGCGCACCCGTGTGCGATTGCTGTGTTCACACCTGCCCAAAGGAACCGCATTTAGGGGGCAAACAAACTTGAGTTCCATTGAACCGAACCCAACAGGGCAGGTGTGAAAGCACCTTAGTCAAATAACTCTCCAACAGCTTTTGACGGAAGTGAAAAAATGCAAAAAGTTGAACCCATTCTGAAAATTTTAACGATGGAAGAACGTTTGGGAGTCAATGTTGTGTCAACACAACAAGGTCATTTTTATTTTTAAGTGCGCAAAAATTTTGGATGAAAAAAACAACAACAACAAAAAAAAAAAAACAGACTTAGAGTGCAAAGGCCTTAACTGTACATCTATGTGAAAACATGTTAACTTAGTCCTGATAGCTTGGACCACTGACCAAATTGTCACCTCACAGAAGAAATAAGTGACGTAAAAATGCAGTTTGCGTGCGGACAAAAGGAAGTATAAAAAAAAAGCTACGTTTTCAAATACCCCCGAGTAGGTGTGGACTGTCCTTATTCTCTAGCCTTCTGTTCTGGGTTGTTTAAACCAAATGCATAAATGACATGAATGTTAAAACACCATCAGATTTAGGTTGTATGTTGGAAACAACAAAATCATTTATCTAGTGAACTGTTGTACTCGAGCATCATGAGCTCACATTGCTAGTAACACAGATTGTTGATTCATCCCAATCATCAATCAGCATTTCGTTGCAATCATTACACTCTCATCCTTCAGTGTGCATAAATACACTCTCACGGAAGCTCATTAACTAGATAATCAGTCCACACTACCTGCGTTGGATTCCATCCCTCCATAAAGTGAGCAAGTGTTCACAACTTCCACAAAACAACTGAAGCCTTTCAGGACATTTTTAGCCACGCTAACAGCATAGACAGTCCATCACTGTGGTTCAGACTGAAATATCTCAACAACTTCTAGATGGAGGATGGAGCCTAGTGACTTAACTGATCTTCTGACTTTTGTTCTAGTGTGCCCATGAGGTTGATATGTATGGTTTTGGGTGAAACATCTTCACAACAATTGAATGGACTGCCATGAGATATGGTTTACACATTGGTGCCCCCCTCAAGTGTGTCCTTAGTGAGTGCAGTGCCAGCAAGTGAGAGCGACATTGTTTTCTACTGGAAATGTCCAAACCGGTTCAGAGCGAGTCTTTCGGATGCCCTGTTTCTGTTTATTGCCCCATCTAATTATCACAGCTGATTCATGACTTTAAAATGAGGAGTTATCTACACAACACCTTCTCATTTCACCACAAAAACCAAAATAAGGTGGCAGCTGGCTGGAGGGAGATCGCCATGGAGCTAAAAGTTTTTGTTAAATGTCCGTCGGCTCCATTGTTTGTCATTTCCAGTAAATATCCCAATATAGTGAAAATGTGGGAAGATAACAAGTACTCACCCGTCTTTTGAGTGGTTACGTCTCCAGTCTGATCTCAAACGCACAGCTGATAGGTTCATTTGTTTACATGACGTAACAGAAGTGCATATTTAATGCATTTGTTGCGGACAGAGCGTCGGATGTACAACGATGCAGCACGATAGATTGTAAATCGCTTGCTGTTAGGACACGCTTTCAGGATGACCTCGGGTCAGGTCAAAATTTCATTGTGTCCGACACTTAATGAACAGATACCATCAGCCTCAGCTGTATATTGTGTTTAGTGCTACTTAGCAATTTTAGCATGCTAATACACTGAGCTACAATAGTAATGATGGCATGGATTACACCTGCTTAGCATGAGCATGTTAGCATTGTCCTTGTGAGCATATTAGCATAGCAAATGTTATTAGCATGCTGAAGTTAGCATTTAGCTCAAAATGAATTTTAAGTATTAAATGTTTGTTAGTCCACATGAATAGGTAGTTGGTTAAAGATCAAAGTGAAAAAATAGGAAATTTTTGTTAGGACAGCATTTCATTTGTTAATTAAGAGAAGATGCATCTGTGGAACATGCTGCTGCGCTCAATCTCACTGGATCAGTGTGTGCAAAATACGGCTGGCTGCTGTGGCACTGTGGTTTAAGTGATTACAAGCAAAAAAGACTTGTCACTAAAGTATAGCTCTTAGTAGAGGTGTGAAACAATAACACAATATGATATTAAATAGGGATGCATGATATTGGATTTTTTGACGATATCTAATATGCTCATATATAACATACAGATATCGATTTGTCCATTTTTTCCCCACCCACATTTAGTGATCATCAAGTCTCTTCTGTAGTAGAACTGACATCATATTATACATGCATACTCTTATCGTGACGGCACACCAGCAGATGGAGACATGAAATACAATACTTTTCAATGTATGTGATATTTATCCAATGTGCAAAAAAAAGAGAGAGAGAGAGGGAGGGACATGCAGCAAAGGGCCACCGGCTGGATTCGAACCCGGGCCGCTGCGGCAACAGCCTTGTACATGGGGCGCCTGCTCTACCACCAAGCCACCGACGCCCCTGATAGTTCATTTTAAAGCCAATATCGGCTGATACCGATGACATGCCATTATTATAATGTATTCTTTGGACAACGATACAACAGTTGCTACCAGAATACGATTCCGACTTAATTCAATTCAGGGACCTGCAATCGATATAAGATGATTTCATATGACCATTTAACACAGGTGGTTACAGAAAAAGCTGACACCCCTTTCATTTTTGCTTTTGGCAATAAAAGAAAAAACATAAATAGTTGTAAATAACTAACTGGTTAAGTTCAGTAAAGTTTACTTGTAACTGTCTTCACTAACACACACAGAACTGTCAGGGTTCACAGACAGTCACCATTATTATCTTAAGCTTTTTTACATTGGATAAATTAGCCTAGCAGGCAAGTGGACTTTTCCTCCACTCTTACCTTGACAAATTACCTGTATAATTTATACTTCCTCTTATTTTCAGTTAGTTTAAGGTCACTGCATCGCCTGACAGAACATGCACTTAAAATCGAGAGCAACAAGTTAGCGGAGTGAGATGATCGGCCAGGTTCATTATTTTTCTTGTGTTTTATCTTGTGATGGTATTGTCTACATACAGCATGTGCTTTTTCCGTTGACCTGTATTTTCTCTGAAATCCAAATTATTTCCACACTTCTGATTTATTCCAGAGACGGGAGTAAACATCGTCATCTTCTTTTTTTAGCTACTTGCTATTATCTCTCTAGTGCTAGCACTGTTTGACTGTGACACAGACATGCTTGGGGAATGTAAAAATAATGTCCGACTTACAGATGATATAAGCAGATGTTTTCAATCCGTATCAATGAAACTGGCTCACTGATTAGTGAATAGATACATCAACCGTGATACTTACAAAAGACTTGTTCATGGCTCGCTTGACCTCATCTGAACCATCGCTGTAGATCTGCTGGAAGAGCTTATTGAGCGCTGCGTCTCCCTCCAGCTTCTCATTTTTCTCCTCCTCGCTGATGTCAACCACCATCTTGTCCCATTTGCAGGAGTAGTGAGACGATGTCGGGTACTGATCTGCTGGAGAAGGGAAACTGTGTTAAAAAGGCTTCAGTTTGTAATAGTTTTAGTTCAGACCAAGTCAAAGGGATTTTAATCTCTTCCTCTCTACAGGGACGTTGGCGTTCTCAGCAGACAGCACTGTCTTTCAGAGGCTGTAGTGGGCTAAAGCCAGACTGAAAATGATGGTATCACATGAAAGTAGAAGACGTAAAGAATGCAAGTCATGCTAGCTCCGAAATTAGGCTAAATTTTGGCGAGGGAAAAAAGGGCATGTCCATTTTCACAGGGGTCCATTAACCTCTCACCTCAAGATACCTGAATGGGTTCTGTGGGTACCCAGGAGTCTCCCCTTTGCAGACATGTCCACTTTGTGCCAGTGCCATGAAGTTTGGGGCAAAAACCATGCAGCTTTTTTCACAATGTATTATTTTTGCCTATTGTATTTGAATATTTCTAGTCCCTAAACAGTCTTGGCATTGCAGACATTGACAGTGAATGGAAAGCTGAGACTCAATGGATTCATCTTCAGGATTCAATGAGCCCAACTTTAATGTGTGATGATGTTATCCCCCATAGCAGCCGTTTCATTAATAGCGAGGCCATGTTTTAAAATATGACTTCACTGTATAAACTTACTTATTGTGACCTCCAGGATAATCACAGCCTCGAGAAACTTAATCGTCACAAACAAGAGACCTTGAGCATTCAGAGGACAGATGAAGGTTTTATGTATTTATTTTTTCCAGTTTTCAGAAAAGAAACACTCACAATCCAATTGCCCAAAAGGTCTTCCAGAAATCTTCAAATGTCAAAGGTTTTTGATATCAAATCACAGCATGGATTTTTCTACAGTGGTCCTCAAGGTCTTGGTGTCTTAGTTTGGTATTTTGGAGGGATTTTCGACCATTTTTATAAATTCTCAAATGGTAGAAAAGGCTCAATTTTAGCGCTAAATGTATGTAACAAATGGTATCAACCCAAAACATGCTGCAACAACTTAAGAGACATAATTGAGCATTTAAATGGACATTACATACTTCCATCATAATGTTCTAAGCCCCTATACACTCTAAACTTAAAAGTCTGACAAGACGTCTGACCAAAACACATTTACTACACATCTATGACTAGAAAAACTTGACACACTGAGTTGATCTGCATCTCAAAATACTGTTCAGGTTCCCAGCTCTCAGATGAAGTACACCACTTCTATGGGATCTGAAGACCGAATCAATGTGATCTCGCACAACCAACAACAATCACTTCCGGAGATTTATTTCAATTTTGGGGATATGTTAAATTGGCAATATTGTTAATTCTGTTGTCATTTTAAGCTGTAACTGTAACAATTAAAGATATGTAGTTAAACACAGTGGTCCAACCTATCTGATGTTTCCACTGTGCTTATTTTATGTACTATGTTACTTTGCTGATGTCTTTGATGAACTAAATCCACCAGCACGGAAGCAAAGCAATGTACTGCTGTGGTCGAAACCTATATGTGAATATGTTTACTCCCCTTTACCTTACACACTAACCAATCCAGGCAGCAGTAGACCAGCAGCTTCACTGTCTAAGTAAAATGACCCTTTTGTCAACAGAGTCTGATGGCTCTGGTGGTAAAGCACTGAAAATATTCTAAATAGAGGGTACACTTACACTGATACTGATTTTTTTGGCGGGCCATATTTTTAATGGCTAAAAACTAGGCATGAGCAAGTACACCATTATCTGTATCTGTGTCTGTATCTGTTTAACCAACTAAGTTATCTGTATCTGTATATGTACTGGAAACAGGAAGAGTTTAGATCAGAGGTGGGTGGAGTTTAAATTGAAAGTGGGTGGGACCTAATCTGAATTTGTTCTTATAAGCCTGAAATTGATATGGGTTGATCAGAAGTTGTTATATTTATTATTTATTAGAAAACTATTCACATACAACAATCTCGGAATTGAGCTTTAGGTCATTTTTGATCAAAAGACATTGAACACGGGTACCCAAATGAGGATTTCCCCTCATCAAGAACTCGTATTCATATAAAGTACATTATCTGTACCGGATAATCATTTATTCCGAGTATTCCGCTCAACCCGTCTAAGGACAAAGCAACAGAGGCAGTGATGTTTGATTTTAATCTATGTTAGGCAAGGTTTTTCTACCCAACTTTACTGTACATAAACACTGTGATTAGGTCTATTCTGTTGCTGTTTTCTCCCCTTACAGATCCCCAGTCCCTCCTAAAAAAGACAACAATGGGTCTATGATAGGGAGAGGTGGAGTAGAGGAGGGTGAAGCAGCTGAGAGTCATTTGGAGAGACGGTAAGCAGAGCTCTTTAATCACACTGAAACAAACAGCTCAATGCTTCTGTGAAACAGTACAAATGTTCATAAATGTTTTTCAGTGAGATTTTAATTGAACGCCGTTCATCACCTTGACTTTTATCACCTCATCACACCAAGATGTACTAACTGAATTCACTTCTGCTCCCAGATCATCCGACTCAGACTCTGACGGATCACATTGTGATTTGATTTCTATATTTTCAGGATGAAGTACGCCCACTGTAATCCCAACAAGAGATGGAGAGCGGGGAATGTAATCCAGACGCAGATTTACATAAATACAGCACCAGACGCACAGTAGACATATTCAGGCCAAGTGTGGACATGCGGCAACGTGATCCCATGAAATCAGATGTCAAATATCATGTTTAAATGTAACAGTAGCCCCAGTTATAAGCAGGCACTTATAAACAGGGCGTCCTACAGGCTGAGCTGGTT
This sequence comes from Epinephelus fuscoguttatus, assembly GCF_011397635.1. Taxonomy (NCBI): domain Eukaryota; kingdom Metazoa; phylum Chordata; class Actinopteri; order Perciformes; family Serranidae; genus Epinephelus; species Epinephelus fuscoguttatus. The sequence goes on from NC_064766.1 coordinate 22,425,000, forward strand.
GCAGGGAAAAGATGGTTTGGCTGCCCACTTAACTTTTACTCCCCCTTCTGCGCACGCACACACACACACACACACACACACACACACACACACACACACACACTTACATAAGTAATTAATCCTGTCAGTAATGGGAATGTGTGGGCTAAAATACTGAGTCATATTTCGCTGTCATACCTTTCCCTCTCTCTGTATACTTTTGCCGTCAGACTAATGAAAGACTCTAGCAGGGCTTGACTGCCCACTCATTTTAGTGCAGAACAGACAAACACAGGAGCTTATATTGATCTTTGCAGAGAGGGAGAGAGAAATAAGAAGAGGGTAAGGGAGACAGAGATGAGAGCAGAGACAGGAGGATAGTTGGGGGGAGAGAGTGTAAATGCAGAAGCTGTGGACTGACTAGGGTTGAAGTGTTTGATGTTGGACTCCTGTCCTTCTCCCTCCAGCTTCTCCCATCTGATGGCATCTGTCTTCTTCATCTTGAACTCCACCTGACAGAAAAGAGGGGCGATAAGAGGGGGGGGAGAAGAAGAGGAGGGAACAAGGGAGATAACAATGTTAAACAAAATGATCTTCTTTGGTGTGTGGGACAAAAATAACGCTTCCATTAGAGTGACATCTTAAAAGTACAGGACATCAGATCATTACTGAGGCCAGAGAGGCTGCCTGTTCAGAGCCGACGTCAACTCAGCCTGCGTGTGTGTGTGTGTGCGCGTGTTTGTGTGTGTGAGAGAGAGACATCAGGGATATGCGGGGGCACAGCTCAATCTCGAACCTCACTGACAGACATACTGCACTAACGAGATGCCTGTCAGCCAGAGGGCCAGTGTGAGAGACGGAGCGAGCGGGAGGGAGGGAGAGGGGGAGATCCTAATTCCACACAGCAGCATCTGATCCAAATCATTACACCAGGAGAACATGGGAGAGGAGGAAAACAATGAGGGGAGATAGGACATGGACACACGCTTTTAACACTGAGCTGCATTGACAGGGCACATACCAGCGAGACACGCGAGCTGCGCCCCCCCCATCACCCACCCTGCCGCCCATTAACGGTGTGTGCGTTTGATATGCGCACACGTGAAAGACAGCGCTAGTTATGTCGGTGCAATTAAGGAACATTTCTGCTCTGCTGGGCGATGTGATGATTCATTTATGAGGGTGCCAGAGGAGAAGAGGGAACCAAGAGGTAGACAAGGTTAGAGGAGAGGAGGCAGAGAGGCTGAAGTGTGAGTGAAAGGAGCAGATTGAGGGGAAGAAGACAGTATGATCGCTGCTACCTCCTCCACCGAGGTGATGAGCTAGTGCGAGTCGCTGTACACTGATAGATCACTTCGGTGTGTGTCAGCGCTTTCTGCCCCACAAAGGGCCTCGTGCACAGCGAGGCATCTGTGCAGTGTCCGAAATTAACTTTTTGGCTCACCTGCGAAGGGCTGTGAAACTAAAAAAAGACGATCTCTGCTGAGAATACAGGTCACTGCCCGAATAATTCATATTCATCCTTCAAAAGAATATGTCTCCGAACTTTCTGCAAGTTTGATCTGATTCTGTGAAAGAAATGGGAGCTGTGTCCGACAATTTTGGTTACTTTCTGGAAGCAACAATCTGACATTCGCACCCACTTCACACTGTGAATAATGAGGTGTGAAGAGGTCAGAAAGTGAGCAGGTTTTGAACTGTACAACTGAGCACAACACTCGGGCCATACATACAATACATTATCATTTTGTGAAAAACTGCAGCTCTTTGAACGGCCATGTGATGCTGGCTCCAATCCCTGCAGACCCCTGTGTTAAAATGCCCAACTTTACAGCAGGAACAAACACGTTTACAGCCTGGTACAAGAAACAGTTTTGGTCTCTAGAGCTAATTTAAACATTCATGACAGTTGTACGGGGGAGAATTTTTATATAACTCACCCGTAGACTTTTCATTAAGGCTTTAAGTTGAGCATAAATAAGGGTGGGACACTTTGAGTGACAGGCTGTCTGCTGACAGTGGCCTTGACCTCTCAGTAAGATCCACAGCTCCAGCCTCTCGCCCAAATATACCAAATACCCAAAAAACCAAGATGGTGACAACTGAAATGCCAAAGTGAGGCTTCAAAATGAGAGTCCACAAACCAGTGGGTGATGTCATGGTAAGTACATCCATCATTTTTACAGTCTATGGTACACGATCATTCACGTAAACTGGGCATGCGTGTGCCGATGTAAACAGGAAGCAGAGAGTGTCTGGCCTGTGGCTAGTTGCTTAGTTACAAAAAATACAAAAGAAGAGGAACAGCAAGTAAGACTTTGCTTGGACCAATGACGATGTGGAAAGCTACTGAAGACATGTAAAAGGCGGTTAAGGCAGCGGAAAACAGGTTTGGAGTCGTTACAAAGGAAATATGGCTACATATCAAATAGCGTGGGGTAAATAAAAATGACACATTTTAACAGTAACCAAATAGAAAAAAAAATGTATAAATCAATACCCAGATGTTGAGTATTGATTGTTTTATTATATATATTAATAAAACTGCAAATACAAATAAAATTTTGGTAGCCTACTAAAATAATAACTACTGCTTTTTCAGTCCACTACACACATTTTGCTGCAGAGTTTCAAACTGACACATGGTCAGCGGCATCTTCAAAAGTCTCCATTCCAGGGGTTCGGAAACACCAGAGTAGTGTGGAGGCTAGGTGTAAATGTAGTAATGGTTGTTGGTTTGACAACATATTAGTGTGGATGTAGCCTTTGAATGCCTTCTAGTCAAGACTACCTGAAAACGTGTGTTGTTATATGCATAGATAAACACATCACGCACCTCATTTTAACTCGGGGTTTTGATCACATGTACACACTGTTGCCTTTCAATGAAGTCAGTCAACATGTGGTAGAGACAAGTTCTTTCGAGCAGAGCCCAGCCTCTATAGTAAGCATATTGTACATATGTTTTGAAGTAACCAAATAATCACTGTAAACACTTACAAAAGTGTGTCTTATTAGTCAATACCTGTAAAGTGTAAGGTGGGAGAAGTTATTTTGGGAGTCCAGGGTTCAGGAGGTAACACTTGTTCATTGAATTCATTTCATGCAGAGACAATGTTAGGCTACTATCTTTTGGAGCACTTCAAAAGCAAAATATCTGGTTCTCTGATAAAAGTTCAAAGGTAAACCTCAGTGTGTATAAAAATGTAAGGTGAGACGTCTCCATGGTGCGCTTTGGTATACAACATCCAACTGCCGAGTTTAAACTTCAGTTGCCTTGTTGCTAACGGTGAGCAGAAAGTCAAGTTTGTGTTCATGAAACATTCAGCAACTTAAATCAGTTCACTTTTGGATTTTGGTTCTATTCGGCAACTATGGTGCTGTTTTTGTTCCCAAATGCAACACTACGGGCAACAGTCACACAACCTAGGTCATGGATCATTTAAATACAGCTTTAAACTAAATAGGAAAGTGCATTTAGGGCATGTCCAACCACTTATGCTAGTTAAACAGAGCATAATCTGAGTGAATTTTTTAGTGCAAACTAAAAACTGAAATTATAAACTTGACAGAGGAAACACAACTTAACTTTCAGCTTAAAATAATCAATGAAGTTACGCTGCCCCTCTTGCGTAAACATGCACAGTGTCTCTCTTAATAGGGAGTCGGACAGCAGCTCTGCTCTGCTCTCTGCTATGTTCACATTTTAGAGATTGTCATTACTATTTTCCTCATGAATGCGGTTTTATTTGACCTACCCCAACCCACCTGCGCCTCCCTGAGTGTGTAACAAGCAGAGTGTATGTGCACTGTGGACCCGCCTATGTAGGCTATCTGAATAATGCGCCCTTTAAATAGCCATAAAATACTGCACCATTCTGACTTAAGACCAAGTTTTTGTCACTTTCTTCTGACCACTTGCACCTGACCACACTTCATTTTATGACTGACACGCCCATGGGCACACAGATGGGTGTACTTACACAACAGAGGGTGCTGTCCGTCAAAACGGCAACTGCATTGGTGTGAAACTAGCATTGACAGCTGAGCTGTGTGCTACTTTGCGCCAGCTCTAACATAGGCCCCTTAAAGTTTAGCTTCTCCCAGTATTGTCTGGTATATTGATAATGAAAATAATTGTTGGTTGCAGCCTTCCTACTGTGGCAGTATAGCGCTAAGGCTCATGGGAAACATAGTATTTAGATCACTATTTACCAACTGGCTCAGCCACGGGGTCCAGATTTCTCCTTACTCATTAGTTTAAGGTCCACACAATTCAATATATTCAGCGTCATACTCACATTTGGCCATGTCATCAAGCTAGTTTGCTGTCTCTGTTAAGTAGCTGTCAGTTAATTGCTCAATCTACAGCAAGAAACAGCGCTTCAAAATAAAAGCTCTGTGCTGGAAATTCACTGTACTTCAAAATAAAGTGTGTCTTTTACAAACATGTTTGCAAATAATTTGCGGCCCATTCAGAATAAACCTGCAAGCCACCTCTGGATCATGACCCACCAGCTGGGAACCACTGATTTAGATCACCTGCCATCACAGACTGATGACAAAACATCTTCTCAGGAATAAAGTTAAACACTGATGCCCACAATACAAACCTATAGTATTGTTGAATTACCCAGAATACATCAGTGTCTGTATGTAGATTTATTAAACCCTGCTCATCAGTTGTGACTGCTGGTGTTTGATTATCTAATTTCAATCGATTTTCTGAGACAGCTCCTCTTGACATGTTAAATAATTGTTGTTTCTCTGACGGATGCACCTGCAGTCTGGGCACAGAGGCTCCTAAGAGCTCTGTAAGAGGTCTCGTGGTGCTTTCAATACTTCAGCGCATATCAAAGTGTTGATTTGCCGACCTTCTCTAATAGCTGACAAATACTGCTAATTGGCGTTCAAACTAATACAGCCTTTGTAGTAGTGCTTGTAATTCTGATTAGAGGAGGCTGATGTCTTTTTTATTATGCATCAGGTTTTTTTTTGTGTGTGTGTGTGTACCCCTGTGGATAAACAGTTACAGATATTAACTAAAATAATACAGCTATTATTAAGCCAGCAGAGTTTTCATTTTTAACAAGGCAGCAACTCAGCAGCCGTTCTGACTGCTTTCAACTGATTAGTTCATCATTAAGTCAGAGGCAAAAGACCCATTTACCCTGCCCATTATTCCACCTACTGTTATTTATAAAAGGCACAATTGCAGAATGGGAGGTCAGAGCTGTCTCACCTTTAAGCCGGGAGCAGAGGTGGTAATAGCACCGAATCAATGTCTGTGTAAAAGGGACAGCTGGCAGGACGGGACGAGTGCGACCCACAGTGGGAGATTTAAAAAAGTAGCTGTTAGTAGCTAACTCAAAGAAGAACAGAGGCTGAAAATGTCCACAAATTGGGGAGACAATGAGGTGCAGGATAGCAGAGGGCGAGATTAGTCGCCATATAACAAGAGACGGTGAACGATTGTTGTCTGTAAAGCGCTGGCGACACATAACTTATATGTCACACTAGAGGCTGACGCTGTTATCATACATGTCATGCCAGTCACACCTCATTTGCTTCCATGATGCCAGCATGCTGTCTAAATTCACACACTGGAGTGACATGATGCTGCCATCATTTGGTTCTGTGTAAAAATGCAAAGCCAGAGTAAAGAAGGGACTTCATAGTGTCCCTATAGCGCGATCTCTGGTCCTCGTCTGTTCTGAGAATGTAGCCCTTTTTACACAAAGACTTCAGACCAAGCAAATTAAATGTTCTCATCTTAAAATCACCATCCAGTCTCGCAGGTGCCGTTAATTCTCTTTAATGTGTCTGTAGTGTGAAGCGCAGCAGGACTCACGCCGCGGCTCTGTGTGTGCGATTGTATGCGTGCTCCTGGGCCATACAACATTAATCTGCTGCCACATCTGTGTTTCCTGGCTTTTAAGGGACATGGCAGGCCAGGCGCCGCATGTGTGTCTCTCTGTGTGCGTTTCTGTGTGTGTGACAGGCGAAGAGATGCCTCGTAAAGGGATGTGACAGCAGAGACACATACAGGGGCCACCACCCACAGGACCCCAGGGGCTGGACTATACAATACTGTGCTACACACACACACAGACACACGTGCACACACACACACACATGCTATTTACAGAGGGGCACAGGGGTCCCATGTCGTTTGTCACATGTGTTTTGAGCCATCATCCTCCCTCCGCCTCGCCACGACTCCTCACCCAGCATCTTTGCCTTCTTTCTCCAGATCCCCGCGGATTTCAAAACAAACTCGGCGAGAAAGACGCATAAATGAAATAAATATAAACATTCTCAGACGTTGACAGGCATGAAAATTAAAGAGCGGAGACGCCACTTTAGCTATTTGCCCAAAAGAGATGAGTTTGGAAGTGAATGAACGGGCGAGCATGGATCCGAAACAGCGTGTAGTGTGTTTGCGTGCACGCATCTGGGTGTGTGTGCGTCAGCCGTCTGTTCTGATCAAACACACTGGTGTGTAATTGGCTCCCCGTTGTCGCGGTGACCCCTGCGGTTGGAATGTCTGTCGTGGTGGAGGACAGGAGGAGGTCGCGCTGACGATAATGTGCTACAGACGACACTCACGCACACACTGCAAATACTTTGTGTAAACGGCACAAGTGTGTTGAAAGATTACTGTTCAGCCTCTGTGTGTGTTTGTGTGTGTGCATGTGCATGTGTGTGTACATGCTTGCACACTCACGCCCGGCTTAGCCTGCCCCTGCTAAGTTGTCTTTAAAGACAGCGAGGAGATGAAGCGTAAACATTGTGGAGCGAAGAGTGCAGGGCAGCCTATTACAGAGACAGACAGACCGACATTGGTTGGGAATCAACAGCTCCAAGGCAATGCCTTTTTTTTTTTTTTTTCCTCAAACGCTCATTAGGGATGCATGCCAATCTGGAGAAACTTGATTTGCTGATGCCGTTGTTCATTTGAATGTTTTTTCCCCCCAGTGGCTCCTTGGCTTCAGGAAAATGAAACGGCTCCAAAATATTTAAATGAGACACGCATTGAGAGCTGCTCAGTTCGCCGGGGTCTCTCACACTGTCGTGCACGTGTGCAGACACATTTCACCTGTAGAGTTTTTAAAGACTTGTTATGCCTTCTTGAACATTTCAATGCTGCAATTACCAGTGAGGGCTCACGAGCTCGTTGTGTGTGAGTGTGTGTGTGTGTGTGTGTGTGTGTAGGGGCCATGTGTACCGGAGGAGCCCAGTGGACCAGGGAACAGTCAGGGCTTTGTGGGAGAGGAGGTGGGTTTGAACACCCTCCCTCGTTATCCTAGACGTAGGTGTGTGTGTGTGTGTGTGTGTGTGTGTGTGTGTGTGTGTGTGTGCAAAACACAGAGACAGACAGAAGGTGTGTGTGAGGGGCCACGGAGAGATTGACCAAACAAAGACAAAGACGATAAATGAGGAAGAAAGAGGAAAAAGACGAGAGACTGTAGAGAGATATGAGAGAGTCTAAGGCCATCTTCAGCTGTGGTCTCTCTAAGACTGAGCCCTTGTTTAAGCTGCAACCCACGTGCACCTCTGGTATGCAGTGTCTGCTGTTGCCATGGAAAAGCGAGAAAGTGAGTGAGAGTGAGAGTTTTTTGAGAGGGGGCAGTTTCTGTGCAGGTCAGTCCACTCGGCACAGTGTAGCCGCTGGATATAATGTACACAATATAGATGTCAGGTTATGTAACGCCACTAATCAAATTTTTGCCACTGTGGCACCATACAGTGGATATTTTCAGCACCTGTGATCATGTGCTGCCCTTTCGTTCCCCCTGTGGCCTTGCTGTAAAAAAAAAAAACTAGAATAAATATCGTCAGTGCTTTCAGAGGCACTGTGGCTCGACTTGTTTGGAGATGTTAACACCATAGGATGTTTTTAGCCACTTGATGTAAACTAATTTTATGCTTTTTCATCCATGTTCCAAAATTATAGATCTAACAGAAAAACATATAGAGCTGGGTATTATTTTGTTTGTTATTAATTCTCCTTATGTGCCGGAGAAACAAAGAAATCTTCATTACCGGTTTTGAAATAAGCCCTTCATTATACTACCTTTGAATTAGGGCTGGGCGATTTAGACAAAAGTTCATATCTCGGTACTATTGTGATCCACGATTTGTATCTCGGTATCTTCTACGAAATGGGCTACATGTTCAGTTGCATGTCAAAGCCACATTTGAGATGTCACAAGCACTTTTAAAAAACAGACTGTGATCAAAATAAAATGAAGAGACAGGGGTTTTAGTTCCCTGTTTGAAAACAGGCAGCTGCACAACAGTTACACCTCCAATACACTAGTCAGCGGCAGGGTTTCTGTGAAGTGCTGTAAAGTTTAGTTGATTCAAAACACACCTAAAACACATTAAACATGCCTTAATAGCAACAATTTCAAACACAAGTACACAAATCAGCTTCACTGTAACTCACAGCATTCACAGACAAAGCACTTCTCTTTATCTGGACACATTTTCCCCACAAATACAACATGCTAATGTTTTTAGCACAAGCCTATGACATTTAACGTAGTATAAATGAGCCTAGCAGCTAGTGGACTTTCCTCTTCTCATATAAAACCAGGGACAACATTTAACAGTGTTAAAATTTTGCACCGGTACAAAATTCGTCTCCATTACAGCTCACAAGGTTCACCGACAAAACACCTGTCTTATACTAAACATGTTTTCCAAACAAATATAACATGCTAACATTACTAGCACATGCCTATGGCATTTAACATTGTATAAATTAGCCTAGCAACGAGCAGAGATTTCCTCTGCTCATATGAAGCCAGGATAAATCACACACAAGACCTAAAATGCTCTTTTAGTGAAGGCTTTATCGTCTCCACAATTTATTGTTTCGCATCTGTGAAATTAAAGTAAATAAAAGCTTCGTTTCCACTGAGGGAAATGGTTTCAGCTTACAAAAATAGACAGGAGGTCTGCGCCGCCGCGACGTGTAATTACATTTCTGAGGTGTTGCACGTTAGGCTACGGCTCAAAGATGTTGCTGGAGAACTTGTGAGTGAGTAGGGCGGAGCTGTGCGGGGTGTGTGAAGGAGGAGAGATGCACACTGGTGTGCGTCATGTAATGCAACTTGACCCTTTATCAATATAAACGCTGTTGTCTAAATTTATATCTTGCTTGAAAATATATCGATATATCGTACAGAGTCCTATCACCCAGCCCTACCTTTGAATGAGCATAGATTTTATAAAATTTAACGAACTTTAATATAACCTTTCACATGAAAAAAAATCTATTATTTAACAAAAAAAAAAGCTTTAAAAGTATTTTTACTACATATTATAATTCCCTCTCTAATATCTTTTTTTTTTTTTTTACACAGATGTGAAATCAACAAATTTCTCCTTCAAACAACTAAATTTATTCAAGCTACTCATCAAAGACTGAATTTTACATTGTACATATGAGCATATGATGGTAATATTATAATTTAACTTGAACAGAACTCAATGCATCATTATGTAACTAAGTGCAACCACCGCCAGGTGTTAGGGGCCGTACACATGACGCGTGTTTTGTACAATGTTAAATGTCAAATGCTGCTGAAACCCATCCAACAATGTTAATATTCTTTTCCTGTATAATTCTAAATTAAATAGTCAATAGGCCATATTCACTGAGGCTTTTGTGGCTGTTTAAAATCACTGCAGGCTGCACTTCTGAAAGGACATTTATATAATGCACAAGACATTAATAATGTATTTGACTGCATTTACGTCAGTATTTGAGAGGCACGTCAGCTGAATCAATACCATCTTCACTCCGCTCTGCTCGTGTAGGTGGCATGTGTGTATTTTATGCGTCTTTTTCATCTCCCATAAAGGTCGTCAGTCTCCTGCTGAATTAATTACACAACTGCCGCTTAAAATTGCCATATTATAATTTTATCACTAATAAACTTTTTTATTTTTTCTACTGTGGAATTCAGCTTTAGTGGAAGTAAACTTTGTGGAGTCAAGATCACTGTATTATCATACTCTGTATTCATAAGCCCCTTTCACACATGCAATCTATTCCTGAAATGTTCAGGGACTTTCCCTGCATGAGTCCATGTGTGAATGGGCGCAGGGATCGATACTCGGGAAAATCTGCCAATTTCCAAGCTCAAGACCATTTTAGGGAAATTCCAGTACAGCTGTGTTGTGAATGACAGCAGAGACATTGCAGGGACAGGCAGGTGAAAGGTTACATCCATCTGACAAAAGAAACAATTACAAGAATCCACTGATTATGTATTTGAATCTGCAACTTGTTTATGGTTCAGCATTTATGACAATGCTTACGTGGGTGATTTGATTTCATTGTTGAATATAAAACACGTTATAAGAATTACGCATCACTGCTGAAACGTTCACTTATAGCCTCTCTTTGGCGTTTGAGCAGCTTTATAAAACTCTTGAACATGTAATGGCTCCTTAATTAGCACGTTGACTGCACATAGACGGCATATCTTTTCAATTTCTCCTGACATTGTGTTGTTTGGTTTGTTCACCGCTCCGCGACATGCGCGTTAAGGCCCAAACATACTCGGGCAGAACATACGCGGAACGGATTCCGCAGAGGATCATCCGATGGATGATCGGATCGCCCATCGGCACAACCCTACTGATAATGCTACATTGTGAACAACAAATCCACGTTGACATCGGGGAGAGCTCATTAATGTTAGCAGCCGAAACTAACAGCTGACGAAGGCTGCATCGAGTTATGTGTTCAAGCTCTCATTGTAACAATAGTATTACACAAAAGGTAAATTATAACATTATCATGATGTGTTCAGTGTAATCTTGTAAAAAGTAGTTCTTCGAGAGAAACTTGAGTGAATACAGTTGTTTAAAGGAGGAATTTGTGGATGTTTTCACAGCAATATAAAATAGAAAAGGAATTATAATATACTATAAAACTCCAATTCATAACCCGGGCTATTATTTGCTTAAATCATATTTGGGACAGGCCTTTAATTCATTTCACACAAAAGTGTTAATCAGCAAAGATCTGTATCTACCCAGAATTTTACAGTGCAAGTGTAATGAAATGCTGCCTTGGTTTAAAACCAGTCAAAGATATGCAGTTAAAACGACAAATTCATTTAAAATTGCAACTCATATTTGCATTTTCTTGGCAAATTTGGCTTAATATTGTCAAAATGTCTGATTTACACGAGGAAACCAAGGAAGTATTTTGCCATGCAGTGGTTATAAAAACACTACATTAGGATTAACTACCTGGTTGAAGTGACAATAAGTGGTTAATAGTGGTAAATTATCATTTTACTAACTGAAATTTTCTATTTAAGAGTTTTTGTTCAGTTACTTATAACAGGATACAGGTACAGATGCTTTGGAAGATTCTGTGTGCCAAAAACTGCAAAGATCACCCCCCACCATCAGAATAATACTTCTTAGGAATTCACAGGATCCCCAGGAACAAAGCAAAGCTTTATGTTGAACTGTACTGGCAAGACCTGAGTGATCGATGGCCAAAAGGACGAATTCCCCCCCCCTTAATGATTAAAAAAACAATCAAAACAACTCACACAAAGACCTGCCTCTTGATCCTCAGGCTAAAACCTGACAGTGGCCTAAACCCTGAATCAGCACACACTCAGCCAGCACACTCATTAGCCAACATCCTCTGTAATACACGCTAATTAGTCTATAGTAAAAAGTGCCCTTCCTACTCATTAGGCCCATAATCACCTTAAATAGTGCTGAGGAACTCTCGGCAAGTACAGCTCTAATACATGCGTGTGTGTAGGAGTGAGGATTTGTGCATATGTGTGAATCTCATGTTAGCTGCTCAGATGAACTTCGCTAACGTCTCCACAGGAGCCACAGTGTACATAGCGAGAGTGGATTTTCTCATTTCCACCGCAGCTACAGTAAGCTTTAGCAGCATTAAGGAATTATAGGTAGTGACAGCCTACTTTACAGTGCTTTAAATTATTGAGGAGATTAAGATGTTAATCTCAGAGTGGTAATGATCAGTCACAATTTCAGTGAGCTGCTTAAACTCGCATCAGCGTGGTTTTCTTTTTTCCCTTTTTTTTACTGTTATCTGACATTTAAGTCAATAACACTTTCAACAAAGACACAAATAATCAGTTACTATTGTGCCTGAATACACAGAGATAAAATCATGTCTTTTGATGCTCTACAGCAAAATTGCAGTTCAGAGATTTGAAGCCCTGTCAGAGAAGAGCCACCATTTCTCCAGTGTGCGACATTACCACATCATATTTTCTTTATGGGGACATAAAAAATGTTCCTTGACATGTTTAATAGTCTGCCACTTTATTGTTGAGAGTAACTACTGGGACAGCAAGGCTACATGTGGTGTTCTCACTGATCCTGAGTGAAAATCTCCTCGACTTTTCATCGACTTTCAAAAACTTAGTTGGAGTACTTCCATGACCCAAAAAAATGCTGTCTCTTCCTTGTTTGTTTATGTTTTTCAGTTCAGAAAAGTTGTAAAGTGGTAAACAGTTTTATATTCCTCTACAGCTGGGCGTGCTGTGAAGAAAAACATCTGAGAGCCACCACTTCACACTACTGTAAGTCTGAAACAGGTTGTGCGGAATAATCTGTAAAATGACCCATTTGTTGAACTCCTTGTTATTTCATGACTCCCCACAGAGGTAGTAACATGTTCCCTGACTCTCCCTCCACTTAAACACACCTCTGAAAACTCAGATATTCCAGAAATTTGACAACTGTGACCGATTGTGTTCTGGCAGTCATGTCATCTGCTTAGTTTGAGGCTGTTTTATCAATTCTAGTTACTATGTGTTGGTCAGTCGTGGTCACTGTGACCTCAGAAAGAGAAAGCAGATTTATTTCACTGTGTGATCCAACATCAGAGAGCGAGCATCACAAAGCTTTGATGTTTCTTTTAGTGCACAATGGACCATTAAACACAAGAGGTGTTGTTGAAAGCATGCAGGTCTGACATGTTTGTTTCTGATTCATGTGCATGTTATCTGTCAGAGTAAAACATCTATTAAAGATGTCAAAAATCATCTTTAATAATGTATGCCAGAATGTAAAATATGCAAAGGTTTAATTGAGGGATGGGTATGAGTACTCAAGCATTCAAATTAGACAGCCCGACCTCCCGCATGTGAATATGACTTTCATATTTTATATTTTTTACCATTTAAATTGGGTAAAATCTTATTTCACCATAGAGCTGCACACATCTTATTGTCTCCTTACCCCGCTGTCGCTCTGACGGTTTATCATGAGACAGCAGGAGACTACTGCTGCGGGTGTGTGAGCTCCTTGTGAGTAACGTGCACACGCACACACATAGGGACAAGGCTAACTGTTAGCATCACACAGTTAACATTGCCTTATGGTTATCAACGGATTAAACAATGGAGCTGAGACTTTTCGATGTCAGTGTGAGTTTACGACTGTAAATGGCTCGGTGTTGGATGGTAACTGCTGCTGCTAGGTTAGCTTGTGCTAACCGGGCAGAAGTTGAACTGACCGGGACGAGAGCGGCTCCGAGATGGTCTTTAAGCACTGGGTCTAGTTAAATTTATGGTTTAATACGTTAATTTAAGCCTGGCTGTTCAAAAATTGAATTTCAAATTATACTTTTTTTTATGTTTTCAGCCAGTTTAGATTACCATTCTTCAGTCTTACATTACATTTTCATTCGTAATTCAATATGAGAAATCAAATATGGAAATTACTTCACATCCCGAGCTAAAATAAATATTTCCTTCCTAAAAAATGGACTCCCTGTTGATTTAGATGTTTCAATAACACATGAAGCCAAAGTGCATTGATACCTTGGTGGTGAGGATCTTGAAGTTACACTGTTCAGGGATCACAGGATGCATGAGGTGGAGGTCGAGGTCGTAAGTCCCCCCTGATGCCAGCTGTATCGTGGCAGAGAGCTGAAAAGACAACACACCAGACATTAGATATCACCCCTCATTGGCTGCTAATAAGCAGTAAGCAACTAGGGAAACATACAAATATGTAACACAGTCTGATTGAAGATGGTGTCATGATTATAAAGTAAATTATCCTTCCAGGCCGGTCATTTTTGTTCTTGTTAAATAATAATTTAACAATCCCTGTGTTGAAATTGTAGCATAAATATTTTAATTTGACTCAAATGTCGTTTTTAGAAAACACAAAAAACAAAGAACGAGATCAGGAGTGAGGAGGGAATGAAGGTGTCAGCCTGTCCCTGAGAATAATCATCTGATGTGGCTGCTTTGTCGGCCAGGAGTATCCTCGCCCTGTCCCCTTCAGCCACAGAGTGACCAGTGATGAAGGAGGGGTCAGACAGCTCCTAACAGCCTGTCACTCACTGGGACTGGGTAGGTGGGTGGGCGGGTGGCTTGTTGGTTTGGAGGGACATGGACTCGGCTGTGGCCCAAATCCTCACACTCCTTACACACTTGTCACTTGGCAAATGCTGCCCTCAAACAGAAATCACTTGTCCAGACCTTGGTGTTGACTCACTCCACTGAGTCTGAGTCGACAAATTTGTCTGGCATTGCAACGTGAGCCAGTAGTTTCTCAACTTAAATAATAAATTGACCAATGAGCTCTGCGGGGGGACTAATGATTAGCGGGACTAACAGCATTGTTAAGTGTCGGCAAGCGATGCCGGAACCAATGAGGAGTAAAAACAACAATTGCAACTGCTATAGACAGGTTAGACGCTGCTATCGAGACTGTCCTAAGTTGACATGTCTCCTTAATATTGTCTGACATCATAGTATGTTAACTTTGCCCTGCTCCACTCTAAAAACCCAACAAAACACGTATGTCAGCATGCCTAACCAATGGTGTGGACTTAAATCAGCATTAAATACAAGCAGATATGTTTGTTTGTAGTGATTTGTTTGCCCATGGAAATCAGTTGCACCTTTTTTCCCCCCAACAAAATTAGCGTGTGTATGCAGGTTTTTTAGACGCAAGAAAACCTCCCCATGAAGTGCGCCAGGCTTTAAAGCCAATTTTCGCCATGGCCAAACAGTATAATTATACCGTCACGTGATGCCCAGCATACATACATTTTACACATTTGTGTGAGCATCACAACCCCCGCAAAATGACTTGTTACACTATCAGGATTTATTCCATTTGGTTTGATAGCATTTTGAAAGTACAGAACAGCTGCATGATTGAATCGTTTTATCCCCATTCAAGTTAACAAAGCACTAAACCGGAAGCAGCTGGCTCTGCCGGTGAAGTCTCTAGTGCGCCTGCTCTATGGGACAAACAGTGCAGAAGCAGCACGGATTATATGGGTAAATTTTATATGTGGCAGTTGAACCATTTTGGCTTCATGCACCAGAGCAACTCTCACAGGAATGAACCGAGTCTCGCCTCCAACATTGTATCCAGTCCTCTTTATACATTCATGGTTACAATAGGTGATAGACTGCTTTTCCACTGATATACAAGTATGCCTTCTTTTTTGCTTTTCAAGTGTGTCATGTTCAACATCACGGATGGGGCAGAAAACAGGTCAGTAAACAGTAAAGCAGCATGGAGGCCAGTGAAAATGTTACGCTGTTTGGACGGAGATGGATGGTATTTTGTGGCAGTCCGTGATTGCATTTTGCAGTAAAATTAGGGTGTCCACCCATGTATCGTATTTTTATCACTGCCGATCGGAGCTGGAGCCGATAAATACCCCTGACTACTGAAGTCATTTGTCCCTGGACTTATTGTAACCTTTCCCGTTAAATACAAAAGCCAGATGTTCGCAGCTGTTAATGTGTTTTTATGCAGTGGAAAAGGGGCTTTAGAGTGGAGGTAATATCAGACTATAGATGGAGTGTAACAAGTTGACAATTCTGTCTGATATCAGGCGAGAGAAGCACTAAAAACTGCCCACATGAAGAATAACTCACTGTTATCATTTCATCATCAGATCTTTTCGCAGAGGAACTTCAACTTGTAATCGTTTGCAATTCAACACCTACCACTTCTCTAAAAGTGGACTTTCTGATTTGGGACCAAATGTATGCAAGAAGTAGTTCACCGGGGATAAAAGCTTAGAAAGTTAGCTAAAGTAGCTTTTGGGCAATTCCACAAAACTATCAAAGCCTTAATATTCATTTCCAGTTGAGTTCCTGTGCCGTCTGTAGGTATACAGCTGCTGCATGCTCAGTCACCAGGGAAAAGAACTGGAACCACTGGCTTTTATCTTTAATTTCTTTTGTATATACTGACCTAGTAAAAAATATATGAACTTATCTGTACTTCGCACCACAGAGGGAGCTTAACAAGTGACTGTGTGATTCGGAGCAAGTGAACTATTTCTTTTGAAATGGGGTAAACTCAGTTTGTTATTCTATTAGGAAAGACAAAGCCGTTCCCTGGGGTGCCCTGCAGTTACCCCTCAGAGAGAGGGAAAGAGGAGTGGAAGGGAGCAAAGGAAAAGAGAAAAAGAAAAAGAAAGAGGGTTGTCCCCGGAGGGCTCTGCAGCTGATCCTAGATCAGTTATGCCTTCTATCTACAGACAATTAGGAGGTTGGAGAAGCTGGGGAGGGTAAATTGTTCTTAGATCTGTACTTTGGGGGCAATGTTAACAAGGCACCACTGGAGGCATAGTTGGGTCCATGGGGAGTGCGTGCGTGTGTGTGTGCATGTATATGTGTGTGTGCGTGTGTGTGAGACCCATCTAATGGGCCCCCCTGAGGAAACACCCGAAAGCCAACCCATCTCTGTTCCACACACACACAAACACACTCTCTTCACTTCAATGCTGCACTTAAGTGTGTGTTTATACCTCTTTTTCCATGAAGTTGACACACACACCATCCTTGGGTACGTTTTTTGCCATGACTGTGACGATGACGTTAGCCTCTGTTTGGTACCAGTCATGTCTGCAAGAAACAAACACAGAACACTGATTAAAAAAGTCTGAAGACATTTTTTTAAACCACCACTACAAATATGAATATCTAAACTTCATGAAACCGAAAACTTCAAATAATAAAACACAGCTCGTCATTATCAAGCCTTGTCTTTGTACATTGTATTCAAAGTTATACAGAATGGGCCGGCTGAGGCTGAGTTAATCATTACGCTGGTATAATAAATAAAATAAACATGAAAACAGGCGCCTGGATACGGCATGTTTACATTTATGCACTTACTTCACAGTTGGAGCTGCTGGTGTCTGCTGGGTCATTCAGTCCCCGAGACGGGATGACAATTAGAGAGGAGGATGTGGTGATGAGGCAGAGGGATGAAACAAAAATAAAAAAAAAACACAACAACAAAAAATAAGCTTAGTAAGACTCTCTTCTTTGAAACAGGAGCACACATGAAGCTGCTGCTCTCTGCTGATGCTGAGAGCAACAATGCCCCCAGGTGGCCATGCAGAGAAACTCACCCTGTTGGCACTGCTGCTCTGTCTCTTCTCTAGAAAGAGAGGAAAAAAATTTAAGCAAGTGGCAGGTGCAAACATTTAATACAGCGCCTTAAGCTCCCTAAATCGATCTCTAGTCTCTAAACTATGATGATGGCAAAGCTAGAAGAACTTAATACGCATTTGTCAGCAAAGAAATGACAGCAGACAGATTCGCCCCCACATAGACAGACAGCCAGACGCTATCCCATCCTCCGCCAGTTTGTTTACTGGTCCATCCACGCCCATTAAAAGCCCTGTGAGCCCAAGCAAGCCTGATCACCGTTTACCAGCATGCTATCATACATTATTCACTGACTTCATTACAGAGAGGGAGAGAGCACAGAGAGGGAAGAGAGATGAGATGACGGGAGGCGTGTTAATGTTGTCTTAATGAGGTCGCATTTGAAATGGTGAGGAGGGGGGTGTTTGGAGAAAAAGACTGTGTGTCAGAGTTTGTGTAATTTTAAACAAGCAGGGTGCCACATGTGATGAAATAACCAGGTGCCGTGTGTGTGTGTGTGTGTGTGTGTGTTGGTTGGTGGTAAACACACTGTCACCGGAAGAAACAACTGCTGCTGGTGTGAGCAAGCGCAAGTAGGGTACTTTCAAGTTTTAGTGGGGGGGGATGGTGGTGATGTGCACCCTGGTGTGCGTTTGTCTGTGTGTGTGCACACGCGCCGTCTGCGAGCACGCCTATGAAGGAGCTGGGTCTCATCGGGGGCTTTCAAACATCAGTAGCGTTAACTCTGATGAATCATACCGCTCCCGGGAGTACGTGTGCATGCGGGTGTGAAGCGTGTTTGTCAAAACTCATGCTCTTGTTTACTTGAGATGATCCAGAGGGCCCAGGCATCACCAGAAAACAGAAACACACCACCCAGACATGGCATGCATCTTTTATTGGACTGAGCAGCTCTGCCTAAACACTCACACTGTAGATTCATGGATGTGTGCTAGCTCATTTGTTTGATCAGATGGCCTGATCAGCTCCCTGACTGAGCCATTTAGCTTAGTGTTTGATAGCACGGGGTAAATAGCATATAGAAGTTAGAGGGTAACTGGTAATGGAGTCTATAGCTCTTTCTTTAAAATAAAAAGGCCACAGGTAATACTGTTGACCAATATTTAATAGCATTGAACATTGTCAATATTTTGAAACAGTAACAGGTTCAGTGTGTAAGATTTAGTGGCGTATAGTGTTGAGGCTTACAGATTGCAACAAGCTGAAATTTCTCCTGCTTAGAATTCCTTCAGTGTTCATCATTCAGGAGGTTTTTTACTGGGGCTGAAATATCTGCAGAGGTCTCTTCCTTCCCAACGTAAACAGACATGGTGATTAAAGCCAGCAAAACCACTGAATAAAGCAGTTTCATGTTACAAATCAGTGTTTCTCTGACGCTGTTTAGCAAGTTGAAGACAAGCCGGTAGCTTAGCACCTGCTTATGTACGCTCGCCTTATTTCTGTGAAAACTTAAGTTCAAGAGATTTTAACCGGGAGCCGAACTTTCTGCGGCGGTCTTGTCCTCTCCAAAACAAAAGAACCAGTGATTTAAACTGCTAATAACTCTCAACTAAGACAGTTTCATGTCCAAAATGTTTTTTTCCCCACACTCTTGTTGCAGAGGGGCTTCCACCCAAAGTGGCTGACATGAAAACGTGAATCATGAATCTATCTAGAGCCAGTGTTTGGTTTGTCTGTGCTGGGCTACTGTAGAAACACTGATCTCCGACAACGAGGACCGGCTTCCTTTGAAGATATAGATGGCTCATTCTAAGGTTACAAAAATACAACTGCTCTTTTATTCAGGGATCATACACCACAGAAAACACTTATGTTCCATCTCTGCCCAAACGTCCCCTCATATCCTACACACTGTACCTTTAAATTAAGGACGTTTAGATCTGATGTGGGTCTATAATTTCAGGTTTATTAGGATACTAAGTACCGCTCTAACCTAAAATAAAGACATTACAAAAGTTTCAGTTTAGCTACTTACCTGGCATCATCTCCTCACATCGCCTGATCCAGAGCTCAAATGATTTGTCAGAAACTGTGGAAATCACAGAAAAGAACATTTGTTGTCTTGTTGTCTTAACGGGACAGTTCACCCCAAACAAACATACATATTTTTCCTCTTACCTGTAGTTCTGTTTATCAGTGTAGATTGTTTTGGTGTGAGCTGCTGAGTGTTGGAGATATCAGCTGTAGAGATGTCTGCCTTCTCTCCAATATAATGGAACTAGATGGTACTCAGCTTGTGGTGCTACTGTCTAATTTATGGTGGACGGACACACTGACCACATCCTTTTCTCGTGCTCCTGATGTTTTCTCAGGAGAAGTAAGATTAAAATCTGTAGTGTAGTTCAGTAGAAAGAAAATAGTTCCTACATGAAACTGCTCACAACAAGGTCTGTGGATTATCTTGAGTAACCAGGTCATGATTTCTGGAAAGAGACACTGCTGTTGAGTTTTTCCAAATGTATTTTTTGGCGCTTTGAGCACCACAAGCTGAGTGCCATCTAGTTCCATTATATTGGAGAGAAGACAGACATCTCTACGGCTGATATCTCCAACACTCTGCAACTCACACCAAAACAATCTAGACTAATAAATTAGCCTGGTTCCAGACCATAGACCCCGCCCACTCAACTGAGTAGGCTTGCATCTCTGGTCTGGCATACTGCAATGAATTTGCGATTTATCTCGTCCAAACGATGGACGGACCAATGAACGCCGGGGGTGGGGGCGGGTCTAGCGATTAGCCAATCAGCGCCACGCTGATGTCAAGCTGTACGCTGGTGGGTAACTGGTGAGGTTAGCAACAATGGCGACTGCTACAGATCCTACAGACCACATTAACGATGCTATCGAGGTATTTCGCCACTACTCGCGTTAATGGAGGACCAAATTAAGGAAGCTGCTAAACTGGATTTAATGGCGATGCAGCTGGGCGTGCACGACGACGGAGACATTTTAAATGGGCAATGCTCGCTTGTTTTCGGCAGCCCTGAGGCATGGATACTAATGACGTCAGATTCTGGGTGAGTCGATCTCTACTGATTGGTTAGGGAAAAAATCAAATTCCCTCCCCTTTGTAAATCGCCTTCAATGGAAGCCATGTCAGACTGAAGGTTCTGGGAGCTTCAGTCTGACACTCAGGCTACTGATAAACAGCTCTACAGGTAAGAGGAAAAATATGCGTTTTTGATTTTGGCATGAACTGTCCCTATAATTAATATATATTGATATAAAAAACAAGCTCAATTACAGAATCTAATACAAACATTTGAAGGTGTCAGTGATGTTAATTAAGTCTGAAGTGGTCTGACTCAGCGCTGGAGAAAGCTGCCGTCATAATTTAAATGAGATTAATTTCCAAGGCAAAAACTGCAGAGGATGTGTTTAATACATTACTGGTGGTTAAATCAGCAGCTCATAGACAATGTACATTTTATAGGCAATCATCTCAAAATGTGTTTAAAAATGGATTCAGGCTCTTTTGACAGCGCTGAGTATTTTAGGACCTTGAAATTTCAAAATCTTTTTCATGCAGTCATTTTGATGATCAGTTTGGAGACACTGTAGCAGCAGTAAAAGAAATTAATAGTTGTTGCCATTCTTACATACAAACACACATGTAAACACGAGGGCAATATTGTATGATGTATGGACATGACCTACATCAGTAATTATCATACCCGGCCTAATGGTGTCTAGACTGACAATGGCTACCATAGTTGTGAACAATGTGTAAAGACACCAGCTTCACTAGTTTGCGTGATCTGCACTTGTACCAAACTCACAGTTACTGGTTTAAAATCTTTAAATCCTTATCTGACTTGGAGGAGGGATCCCTTGAGCCAAACCCAGCTCTGACTATTTTTGGTCTTAAAAGCCCAAAATGCACAACAGCTCTTTTGTAACATCATCATGTGGCCTGATGTTACTTAACTGAAACAAACAAAGACATCAACATATTCAGCCCTGCTGAAGGATGTGTTGCAAAACCTCCAGCTGGAAAAAAGCAACCTTTTGAAATTACTTTAATAAGGCTGCACAAACAACTCTCCCAGAGGACATTTGCAATCTACTTTTAACTTCTTTTCTTGTAGTCTGACATTAATTCACCATTTCTGGACAAAACTATTTCAGAAAATAATCTGCAGATGAACTGATAATGAAGAGAATTGTTAGCTGGAGCCCGACTACAGTATGAAAGACCAACTGAAGCTCAGTGTGAAGAGTGAACTCTGTCATGTCTAAGTACGGCCAATATTCTGGTTCATGTGGATCGACAACATGTGGTCATATGGAGTTAAATGCATTTGCTTTACCTGATTAACTGAATCCATAATGTCATGTGATTATGATGTAAATAAATGCGTAGTCTTAGGGCGCATTCACACCAGGATAGTTGATTGGTTCGATTGAGCGGGGAATGCCAAAAAATTTCACACCTTCATTTGGTTCGGTTCACTTTCACACTGCACAGGAAGAAGAAAACCCGGCTCATTAATTGGCCAGGACTGAAAACGCAAATCACGCCAGGGCCACACCGCCCGCGGAAGCGCCGTGAATAGCCTCGAAGCGCCAAGAAGTGAAGCCAGTTTCCTTTTGGCGCCCATGTTAACCGATTGTGTCATCCACACCTGCCGCGCCGCGCAGCTCCGCCGGCGCTGCAGTGATCATTTTGGCGTCTGGTCTATTTTCTGCGCGAGCCGCAAGTGAATATGTCAAGCCAGGCAGTTACCCATGATGGAAAAACAACAGCTGGGAGCAGAATCGCTTGTTGACCAGCGTGGAGAAATGCACGTCTGATGTGAACAGAGGTGCTCCGGCTCGCGCGAGAATTTCGGTGCGCTGTGCTTGCAGGCAGTGTGGCCCTGGCGTCAGTCGGCAGTCAGCAACTGTGACATATATTCCTCTGACCATCTATCAATAAGCGCCTGCATTTCCTCACTACTCAACATCTGCCCACAAGACATTTTCCAACGTTTTCTTTTTTTATTTCTGCTTTTCCCAGTTTGCGCTGTTTTTTTCCCTACCCAAAATGCACTGCGCTCTACGTCACTTCCTCTCTTTGGTACACTGGATAGTCCGTTTGCATATCCCACAGTAAGCGAACCGCACCCGGGTTCACTTGCAAGTGAACTGAGTCACTCAGTTTTCAAGTGGACCAGGATTCACTCGTTTGGTCTGCACCAGAGTTCGAATGAGAGTTCACACCACTACAAACGAACCGAACTATCCATGGAAGCGGACCAGGGTTAATTTAAAGCGGACCAAATAGCGCCAGTGTGAATGCGTCCTTATTGCAGCAAGATCTGCAGCAAAAAAAGGTGACTGCTAGCATCAACTACGGCATCAAATATAAACAACAAGATCTCCTGTTGTACAAAAATGGACGAGGCAAGATGGAGTCAAAGAATAACTTGAAGAGTCTAGTACCACAACTACAACTTTAATTTCAGATATAAAATGTTTTATAACAAATATTGTATAATATAATATATTGTATTCAATGAGGAGAGTGGAATAGAAGGGAAACTGATGCAAACAGCAGTTGGTGGAGAGCAGGATGATGGAAAGTTTGTACTCGAGGTCGAAACAAGCTGTACTCACCATCCAGTTGGTGTCCCTGAGTGAAAGCTGCCTCAGCTGACTCATAGTGGTTCAGGTGGTATTCTGCTATTCTGCAGTTGGGAGAGAAAAACATGCCACATACACTTAGATCAGGCAGGCCTAGAGTTCTGACACATGAAATTTAGATCATGTACCTTGTTAAAGAAGTTAAGTGACTAAAACAATTCTTGTACAGAGAAAAAAGTTGAACTTCTCATCACAAAACTCTTGACGTTGGTCATAGTGACTCAAAACTTCCCTAACAGGGATAATGTGTTTAACTTTAACAGCAGATGTGATTCTTCCTTATTTATTTATGTTATATTATACACACCCTGTTCGCATGAAAGCAAGGGGAAGGCTAGGTTTTAGCTGCTGGGCTTTTTTGGCATCATCAACAGCACCTGCAGAAGGAAAACAACACTATGTTTATCATCCAGATTCATTTATCCAGCCTGTACCACTTAAAAAATTAAGATTCATGCATTCCCAAGTTCCTTTAGTGACTGATGGCAGATTACTAATTCAAGGATCTTATAGGAAATGTTCTTTTCCACACTCTGTACCACAATCACAGTGTTTAGGGGACAACTATGTTATGTTTGTATATTGTACATTTATATTTCCTGCAAACTAGTGTTGTTAAAAATATCAAGTTATCCATACACATCACTTCTGAATATTTTCCGCAGCATCGATACACTGGCACCAGCTGTGCTCTCTCTCTCTTACTGTTAATGTTTACTACAGTCATTCTGCTGTTCTCTGCTACTAACCAAGAAAATAAAAGCTGTCGTTGTCATGTTGCAGACTTGTTATATTTATCTTGAAATTAAAATAGTATCAAATATTGACCTTTTTTTCAAGGTATTACAATGAAGTTAGAAATTCCAGTATCGTGACAAAACTACTACAAATGAGCACAATCATGCATATTCACTCAAAACGATTGCATTATCACAAATATGTGTCTGTCAACGCAGATGTCTGCAGACTTACAGCGGTAGTTTTTGAGAAGTATGTGGGCATAGGCACGCTGGCAATACCACTCAGCGTTGTCAGGGTCTCCTCGCAAGGCTTTATTAAGTTCCTACAAGAAAAGAGATGGAATTTAGAGTGGACAGCTCAGAGGGCTGTTGTGATTCAGAGAGTTGTGATAATGATGGAAAAGTTACATTAAAAAAAACCTGACATGTCTGTCTCTTCTGTTTCTACACTGTCAACACCAACCATTATTTTAAGAAAATATATTATTATGGAATTTATTAAGAAAACAGTGGTGGGAAGGCTGGTTTCTTTTCTTTTTCTTCTTCCTCCAGAAATAAGATAAGTCTTGTTGCCAAGTAGGCTTCCACTTACAAGTCATTTGCCTTGGTGTTTGGTGCATAAAACACAAACAAAAGCAACAGTCAAGAACATTTATAAGGCTTAAAAATATTACAATAAAAATACACGATGAAAATGCTATAATAACATGTACAAAATAATTGTTCTACAATAATAAAGCTACAGTTTTGTAGAAGATGTGCAAAAGATGAGATATCATCGAGTGTCTACATTACTCACATATGAACTTAGAAAAACTAGAATGAAATATGTTTAGGTATTAACAAGGCAATAAAACTATTACAGAGAATTTATTAGAGAATAGTTGAATCTATTGAAGATTACAGTGTACGCTAAATACATGCTGTTAGTCCTAAAAAAACAATTATCACTAATGTTATATCATATTAACACATTATGAGTAAGAAAAAGATGTGAACTGTAATGAAGTGATAATACTTAATTACAATACTTTAGTATTTTTGGGAGTATATGTACATTACCTAAGTTCTTATACCTCTCTCAACTTTCACATAGATTCAACTACATTTCCTAAGCAAAATATATACTTTTAGTCAGATAATTTTTTTTAGTTACTTACTATACAAAACAGGGAAGAAAGGGAGGATGGCACAGACAAATTAAATAATTTGAAAAATTTGCTTTTACATTCTCTTTGGATACGTAGACCCCGTTTGCATTTGTAACTATTTAGATATTCACCCTCTGTTAGCATTTCGTATCTAACCTTCTGTGCTTTTATATTTCATATTTTCCAGCATTCCTTATTTAATACAGTCTTTACTTTTAAGCACCTTCTACAAGAAAAATCTGTACCTGCACTGGTATCTGTACATACATTTATCTTCAACTGCATTCATATCATTGATAGCAAAGTATTAATTACTCCTGAACTGAACATTACAATAGCTGCAGTGTCAACCACAAATTGGCACGACCATCGTAAGCATATCTACTGTCGTGACAGCTCTCTGTAGTCGTCCTGGGACTCATTTCACTGCTGTGTTTTAATTCTTTTTACCTATTACTTCTATCCATGTGTGTATCTGTGTCTGTGTCTGTGTATGTGTTGTGTAAAAAGCTACTGGGTGCCTTAATTTCCCTCTGGATTAATACAGTATCTATCTATCTATCTATCTATCTATCTATCTGGACAAAACTGGATTTCATTCTTTAAAGCTTTTAAGTTGTGAAGAAGATCTACTTTTTCTCCAAGTGTAAGGTAGGCTCCATTTTTAGTAAGTGTACATGTAAGGATGAAATAAAATTCTGATCACTTGCTGTTCCAATAAGAGCACTTACTTGTACTTTCAATACTTAATTACATTCAATAGAACACTACTTTTGATACTTAAGCACAGTAAATATCAGACACTCGACGACTTTTACTAAAGTATCATTCGTCATTCAACATAGTTGACTTTTACTTCTATCAAAGTCATTTTCTTTTAAAATATCTTTACTTTTACACAAGTGTGACTTCCAGGTTCTTCATCCACCACTGTTAAGAAATGTGGCTTGTATAATGGTGGTAAAGAACAACAAAATAAATGTGCTGCTAAAGTAAAAACTGTATTGATAGACTGTTAATAATAATATAATGTACAATAAGTTTTGACGCTGTTCTTGCAGAGTAAGGCTAACAGGAAACGTTAGCTAACTCGGCTAGCTAGTCACAGTGTCAAAGTCGGTTGCTAACATCGGAAACGTTAACACCACCGAGCAGCTAGTCAGAATAAGTTTAGGCTATTGTGATAAAACAGAGTTACGTGATAATAAGTGTGTGTTCACGGCTAGCTAGCGCTAATGTTTACCTCCAGAGCTGTCTGTGGATCCTCGTCAATGACGCTATCGAGGAAGCTGCTGTAGCGAGGGAACAGAGCGACAGTTAAGAAGCTGCTCACACACACAAATGAATGAAACTTTAATAAAAGCTCGTGTATATGTTGCGGTAAACTTGCCGTTCGGCTGCCATGGCTTTGCTGCGGACGTGGATGCTGTTTCTGGAGTGGCAGGAAAGTTCTAGCAAGATGTGGAGACTTCTGGAAACGTGATAGCAGCAGCAGCCACAGCTCGAGCCCAGCAGCAGGCCTGTCAACATCCGGCTGCACACAGCGCTCGCAGCGCCGCAGCGCCATCCGGCGGCCTGGAGGAGTCATGACACGGCAGCCTTATAACACAACACCGCTGAGCTCTCTGGCATGAAAACACACGTGGGTAAAACAGGATTGCCAATGTTGTTGCTAGGCCTGGGCGTCCAAGGCTTCAGCCCCAGATGATTAATGACTAGGCTGGGGTCTAAATAGGCTGTATATAAAAATAATAATGATAAAAATCCCCGGATCTAATCATGTGCCATATTTCATGCATGCACTAAAGTTTTGGGTCCTCTGTGTCATACAAGACAGAGAGTGCACCAGTAAACATTTTAATGTTGCAGCTGGTAAAGGTGGAGCTCATTTTAAAGAGTAACTGTAAACCACCCAAACCACCTTTTTTGAAAAGCAATGTATTTTGGTATTTAGTACTGTTTTTGACAATTCAGGTTTCAAATCTTGACATTTGAGTGTAAAGAATTTGAATTCTACTCAATGTGTTAAAAATATGCATAGTGACTTCCCTCTACAGGTTGAAATCTGGCTATAGGCTGTTCTGATGCCAAGTGACGTATAAGGAGGCAGCTTTGTCAGCAACGAAGCCCCCGTCACCACCCCATCATAAAAGAGCAAAGTCTTCTGACTCTGCAGACTGTAGCAAGTAGTGGATTGAGCGGACTAAGAGTCGTGATTGTGTTCCTTGATTTAGCTATAATGCTTATTAGTCAGTTAATATTTATGAGTTAGTTTTGCAGAATGGGCGGGCACTGTTGCTTTCCCGGCTGCAGAAACATCTCCAGACTACACAGCTTTCCAGTAGACCTAGCATTTAGGCACCAATGGTTGCACGCTTTGTGGCAATCAGACTGTGATCTCTCACCTAGAGCCAGAGTTTGCAATGATCATTTTTCCAGGGACTGATTTTCAAGTCTCATGGAGGTGGATGTGGGTTTTACCAAAGCACTCATGCTGAAAAGCAAAGCAGTCAGTGTCTAGCGTTGCTCTCCCAGTGTCTACAACACTTTCTATAGGCTACTGCTGGATAGTTTAAACTAGCCCATAACTACACAAATATTTTTAGTTGATTACATGATGTATTAATAATCTAAGTTTTAAAGTAACTGTAGCAGAGTCAACTGTACAATATTTTCCTCTGAGATGTAGAGTAAAAGTATAAAGTAGCATAAAATGGTAATACTCAAGTGCAAGCATTGCAAAATTCTTTAAATTTTAATGATGGCAGTTGCAAAGTATTCTGTTTCCACTTAATTCTAATTACTAACAACTACTAATATTTTTAACATGACAATTCATATTTAGTCTGGAAAATAAAATATTTTAAAATAACAGTTTTTAAGTGTAAATAAGATGCCAGAGTGTATTAAAAGGCAATAAAATAGAGCTTATTCATTAAAAAATAAATAAATAAATAAAAAATTCCAGTGGAGGATCTCTCAGACCCCCCTTCAGAGGCCCACACTTAGGCCCTAATATCTTCAAATCCTAGAAACACCTCTGAGGACTGCCATTCCTTAAATACCACATTTCTTGAACATACATCAATTATTATTATTAATCATTAATTATTTTGGGTATGGGTGATTCTTCATCTATTGAGATATTTGCGTCCCTGTCAGAAATAAGAAAAACAAAAGCACAGTTCTTTCTTTTTTTTATTTCTTGCACACTTACTTGGCACCAAAAGTTAAAATTAAACAAAAATTAAATGATTATATAGTCATTATTTTTATTATGTACAAAGTGGGCTCTCATTTGTGGCTTTTGTTATATGACCTTTGTCCCTTAGCCAGATTTTAGACATTCGACCCTACTTAATTTTGAACTTAATATTGATCTAATATTAACGTCAAATACAAATGACACATAAATACCAATTTTAATTACATTTATCAGGTGCTGTAAAATACATTGGTATTTTACGTTGTGTTCAGTACCTCCCAAACATGCATTTTCACTTAAAAAAAAACACAAACAAACAAAAAAAAACTTAGCATGTGAGTCTGACTCTGAGCATAGATGAGTTTCATATCAAGTTTTGGTGAAAATGCATTTGTTTGGGAAGTACTGAGCATAAACCTGGATAAATGAGACAAGGATTATACTGCTTAAATTCGAGTCTGCAAACGGATGTTTTGATAGTTTTTCTGTTGTCAAATGCTGTCTTCAGTCAATTAATAAATCAGTATATTGGCATTTTCTGTGGAGGCATGAGAGAAAAACAAAGTTTTCTTCACAAATTCAAGGTAACAAGGCATGAGTAATTTATTTATAAATGGTACTTCTGTGGGTGAAGCATTCCTTTTTAGAAAAGTAAAAGTATTGGTGATAATAACGTAAAAAATCCTCCAAAAAGTGCAACTACACTCTCACAAAAAAAAACCCTTTGTCACATTTACGAGGGTGTTTCCACTCCTGCTACTTCACCCACTGACGATGGTAAACTGTGTGCTGTCAAGTAAATGAGTGACGACAGTTTTCACAGAGACAATGACAAAATTAAGTTTATTTCATATAATAGACCATCATCTTTTCAACACCTCTGGACTGCGTGAAAGCAAACACACCAAAATAAGGCAACAGAAACTCCAGCTCTCCCTCTGCTACAAGCTTTCATATCAATATCAGTAAAACTTACAGCATCAACAGACCTCCAGATAAAGCAAAGAGAGGGGATTCCAAATAAATGCTTTACTCATTCATAAAGTGAAATCAGTTTTGCATAGGGCTCCCTGTTGGGGGCGAAGGCACAGAAGCATCTCCTAAACCAAGTTTAGCCTCACAGAAGCCGGCCTAAATCTTACAAACTCAGTTTTCATTTGGAGCGACGTGTGTGAGGCTGAACTAAGATCAACTGAAGAGAAAACACTGAACTCAACATTACTTCATTATAAAAGGGCCAGACGCTTTACTCCTTGCATAGAGTACACAGTCTGTGTGGTAAAACTAATTTTGTGCGAAACCTGAGGGAGAAAATGGCAACAAGGCACAGAGTCAAGCATGTTCACAGACATACAGTATATAACACACAATACATAAAGATATAAAGGCTTCAGAGGTCCATATATGCATTTATATATGTGTAATACATAAACAGAGTGAGTGCATAGCAAAGAGGCTAAATAGTAGCAGTGTGAAGACGAGGCAGCTAAATAAAAAAGGCCGTTTCACTGGTGATTGTCGACAAAAGGAAAATCCACCGTGCGGATACATACAACTACAAACAGCAGCAGTGCTCAATTACTATTCTAGAAATGACAGTGATCCCTTGTTTTCAATATTTCACAATACAAACATAATTCAGTAATCTTAAAAAAACAACAATAATAATATGGAATGTTTTCCCTTAATAACCTCATGATTACCAAGAACACAGGAAGCAGGGACAGGATGGACTGAGATCGTCAGGCGCTGAGAGAAGAAACGTACAGCAGGCGTAAACATTAGTGCAAAGCCATTTTCAAGGAATGATTCAGCATGTGATAGTACATAAAAATAAAGAGCGAGAGTGAAGGCAGAGAAGGAGGGCACAGTGTGCTGATCGGATCATCTGCTCCGTGACGCTGGAGGTGAAGTGTGTCGGCAGAAGGTGCAGAAAGGCTGTGGATTCCAGTGCATGTCTGTCTTGGTTGTCTTGTATGATTACAGGCCAGAGAGAGGCCCTGTTCACACCTGGTGTTAGTATGCATCCTGGGTGATCGGATCACAAGTGGACAGCTCTGAGTGCAGGTGTGAATGCATCCAATGCGTCCTCAATGCGTCTTAAGAATGAACGACCACACTGAAGGAGGGCCATCTCAGCTGACGTCTGTTTATCTGAGCAGTTTCCCACACATTCGTGTAATTGTGGCCACGATAACAATATCTGCCGCCATCTACTGATGTTCTATTTTTGGAGCTGGACTGCTCATTAGGAGGGCTGCTGGAATATATACATGCTTCTATTATTCACTGCAGCACACTCTCTGACTGCAGAGCGACTCAGACGGAGCAGCAGAACACCAGGCACAGTTAAGTGAAACTTAACCATGCACAGCACTGGGTCTAAAAGTTTGCTTTCACTCGCCTCTGCAGCAGCTGCTCCTCTCATCCATCGATTTGATCTGCTACGATTGGAGCAACTGACTGATAATCAACCCTGCAATTCAAAAGAAAGATCTCATGAAGAGTTCAGTCTGTGCTGCGTTCACATACCCCACAGAATTTAGAGAGGGGACACAGAATAATACAAAATGACCCGAGCTCTGATTCTCTGTTCGAGCCCGACTGGGCCTGACTCGATCCGCGGCGTGGGGCCCATCACTGCAAGGCAACTTGGTTGGCAGTGTAGAGCCGTGATCATCTGTTCGCCGCACTGCCATGAAACACTGCACACTAGACACACCAGGGGGCGCAAACCAAACCTGCCCAACCTGTCACACAGCTGTCACAACACAGACTACTGAAATAACAGCAGGAGGCGAATTTGGAGAAGTGGTACAAGGAAACATGTCACCCTTAGCTTTTAACAAATGTTTTAACTTAAAAAAAAAAACGTTATATAAAATATATTTTTACAGTAGAAACTCAGGGTTTTAAACTGCTGCCATGAGCTGGGCTCGGGTCACGCTTGAACAGGGGCCAGATCAGAGCTCTATAACAAAAACGCAGTGCTAAAGGACCGTCTCTGGAGCTGCTTTCCTCCTGCCACTGAACAGCCACTTCAGTGTCTGCCCAGTTAGCACAAGCTGACATAGCAGCAGTTGTTCAACAGTCCCAACAAACTGACACTGACACCCAAACAACTCAGCCCTGTCATAAACCTGTTAATAACCGGTATGTAACGTTAGCTGTGTGACGCTAACAGTTAGCCCTATCACTGTGCGTGCAGCTATGTGGACTCTCAGCAACTGTAGAGGGAAAGGATTCACGTCTTTTCTTATAGAGCGAGGAGGAGAGATCCGATCATAAGGTGTCACTCTAGACGCATGTGCACTTGTCCACTTGTGCTCTGATCACCCAACATGCACGTTAACACCAGGTGTAAACAGGAGAGTGGCAGAAGGCAAAGCACAGGAGCTTTTAAAGTCTCTTGGAAAGTAAACTGCTAAATGCGGTGAGTTTTTGGTTCCTGCCAGTTTCCTGCCAGCTCAGGTGTCGGGGAGGAAGCAGTGATCTAGAATTACTGTTGTTACAAATTCACAATATCATCTAAAATACAAAAATAATCCCAGATCAATACTCCCACTCTGACACACTTGAGAAATGAAGGCCCTGGTGCACAGAGATTGCCACAGCAATGTGCAGCTCTGTAACTGGTCCTGAGTCGCTGGAGTGTGTGTGTGTGTGTGTGTGTGTGTGTGTGTGTTTGGGGTTGATTGGTCCTTTTCTATTGGTCAGAGCCAGTTAGGGGGACCAGCTGCGGAGTCTCCACTTGTGAAGTTTTGTGTCCTGGGTGTGACTTTACATCAGGTGTCTCCCGTGCACCCTCACTGTCCACAGCCACCTGAGCGGCGGCCTGCCGCTCACACAGACTCCCCAGCAGCTGAGCTGTTTTGAAGACAGAGGCGTGACCGGCGGGCTGCAGGGACTGGACCTTCTGCAGGTTCTGGAGGGTCCGCAGCATCTCGGCGGACACGATAGGCAAATGCTGCTCCTGGATC
Source organism: Epinephelus fuscoguttatus (assembly GCF_011397635.1). NCBI lineage: Eukaryota > Metazoa > Chordata > Actinopteri > Perciformes > Serranidae > Epinephelus > Epinephelus fuscoguttatus. The sequence continues at coordinate 22,457,151 of NC_064766.1, forward strand.
AAGCTGGTGCTGGCAGGTCGCAGGACGGTGTCACGCTGGCCTGAGGGCCTGGGCGCCGGCCTGGTCCGCTGGGTCGTTGAAGCTCGGACAGAGCTGAATGACATTTTCTTCTGTGGTGGGTGTGACTCTTCCTCCTCCACTGATTGGTCACTAGAAGGTATTGTGCTGTCATCGGAGTCATCACTCACGCCCTCATCGTTGTCGTCGTGATCATCATCGTCCTCCTCTTTGGTGCCATCTCCGTCTGTGATATAGATCATGTCTTTGGGCAGAGAGGTGAACTGGTAGACCAGACGCTGGCCTTCCACCTTATTCAGTATGCCTCTCTGGTAGTAGTACCTGCAAGGACACAGAGGTTAACAAACCACACATCTACACACAGATATTGTTCTCAAACACATGAACACATTATGACGGCATTTGCGGTTAGCCTTAGCCGACTCTTTGTTTTGTACCTGAGTGCTCTCCCCATCGTCTCATAATTCATATCTGGCTTGTTCTTGTGTTTGCCCCACAGTCTGGCCACTGCCTTAGAGTTGACCAACTTGAAGATTCCTGCTTGGGGATTAGTCCATTTAATGTAGCGGGGGCAGACCTGTCGGTCTTGCAACAACTCCATCAGGAACTGCCACAGGTACAGTGTGTTTCCTCCTGAAGCACAAACACAGGAAATGTGATGGAAAAGAAATGAAACAACGTGGAAAATGACTTCTGTAAAAAGTGATCCCCTGTGATTGATACTGGTCTGTGCTGCTGCAGCCTTTACGTCAAGGCTGATTAAAAGTTGTACGTGGGCTCTACATAGCGTCGAGCAGATGCTACTTTACTGTGTTATAGTTACTTCGGGGGCTTTCACATCAAGGACCCGAGTCCGGATCACTTGACCCCAAAGTCCAGTTTCTTTGATTGGTGTGAACACTGGGTACCCTACACCAACACGGTATGCTCACAAACAATATGCTATGGCTCACAAACATGCCAAGTTTGTAAAAAACACACTTTATTTTTAAGCACAGTAAATTTACGGCACAGAGTTGTTATTTTAGAAGTGCCATTTCCTGCTGTAGAGTGAATAACAGACAGCTAGTTGACAGAGACAGCAAACCAGCTTGACAACATGGCGAAACAAGTACAATGCTGAGTATATTAAACTGTGTAGACCTTGAACTAATGACTAAGGAGAAATCTCGACCCTGTGGCTGGACCAGTTGGGAACCACTGCTCTAAAAGGAGTTCTTAAACAAATATAAAGTCTTAATTTAATACTGATGCCTCTATGTCAGACAGCAATGCAGCCTGCTGCAGACACACACAGATCTGTCTTCTCTGTCGCCTTCGACCTGCATGCAGAGCTTCAGCAGGAGGCGGGGAGCTCCACACACGACATTATTGTGCATCCCTAGTCTGCAGCGTCCTTTTCTACACTGTAGCACAACAAAAATGTCACATAGATGAAGGTGCAAGTGTACTTGGGTACGTAACATTACTAATGTGAAAGCTGTGCAATACTACTTCTTGTTGTTATATCAGATTTAATGTAACATTGATTAGCAGGCGCAGTCTGCTTCTCTTTCACCATTTCAGTTCATTTTTAAAAACTCTTGTACTTATATTACTCCTATTGTTACTGTATTAGGTACTGGTTTTTACTTTTGCTCCTAGAAAACACCTTTATCTTGTACGTTTGTATATTCTGTCAGATATTTAATACTGTATTGTTATAAAACTGGGCCCAGTGAGTGACCCTGACTCGGGGAACCCATTGGTTGTCTGGTAGGGAATTGTTAAAATTGAGGTTACTCCACCTATTGTTACTGTAATTTGAAGCATTCTCTGGCACAAGAATTTCCTACAGGATACATAAAGTTGTATTGAACTGAAGTGAACTGAGTGGCAGGTGAATGGAGGGGCAGTAATCGTACTCAGACACGGTACAAAATCAATCACACCTAATATGAACACCCTTACTACTCTCTTTGATTTGGTTCATCTTGTCGTAGAAGAAGGAGCAGCCATAAATGTGTATGACGAAATGCAATGCTATCAAATGGACTAATCACAGGTGTTGCAGTCTGCATTGCCGCAACGTGTGGTTCCATTTCATGCCCGTTAGGCTGCGCCGTAGGATACGCACCTACGGAGGCCTTACAACACAGATTCAATGCAGAAAAATAAGCCGGCCTTTATTCTGGGGGCTTTAAATTCAGACTTGTGCCGTACTGAGAGTGTAACTAGGTCTGACCTAGTGAGATCGCTGACTTTCAGCGCTTCTTCAGCCATGAGACCACCGCATAAAGTTGCCATTACAGTGACGTACGATGCCTGTCTCAAGGGAAGGGGCTGAACTAATTTTGTAATGTGTGAAATTACCTTTGTTGTATTTGTCCTTCTTCACTATAATATCTGGGGTGGGAGACTCTGCCCGTCTGTGTCGAGGTTTTCTCCCTGAGTGGTTAAAATTCAAAGCAGGTAATTTAAAAAGATATTTAACATAATCACTCAATTATTTACAATTACCCATAATTCAGTTTGAGACGAGCTGATAACCCAGAAAGTGACTGACCTCTCTTTTTGGACTGCAGCTGTGCCGCGGGCTTCTTTGTGTGCAGCGAGTGCCACTGTGGCTGGTCGACAGCTCCCACGATGCCCTCCGCTGACACAGTCACCTGGGTAACAGGAGTAGTGATGACATCACCCAGTGATGGCAAGAAGGTCTGGGCTGCAGAAGGGGGGGGGGGGGGGGGCATAAACAGATTTAATGAAAGAGAACAGTGCTGTGACCACCATGTCTAAAAATAACATCTCGCAGTCAGACGTGTCCTACATCAAAAAGCGGCGGGGAGGTTTTATCAGGGCATCTTCGCTCTGTTCGCGGGCATGTGAGTGGTGTTAGCTCAGGTGAGTGTGCTTACAGTAGTGTTCCAGCGAGAGGGTGTCAGGACAGTCCATGTTGAGGAGCGAGTCAGCAGCAACAAGTGTCTCCATGGTCTCCTCCTCGCCGCTTTCACATTGTTCCACTGCAGACGAGAAGGTAACATACAGGACAGTTTCAGCAGGTGGAGGAGGAGGAAAATCAAACACTCATTGTGAGCACCATAAATGAAAGTGACAACACCTGCCTCTGAATGGCAGATATTTAAGGGACAGAGGGCAGTGGAATAAACTTTTGTATCTGACATGCCCCCACAGCCGAATCAGACGGGTTCATGTACCCCCCAAATAGATAGGCTGGGACAGAGTTACTGCTCCAAGTGAAGGAGTTCAAGTATTTGGGTCAAGTTGTTGGAGTCCAAGTAAATGGAGCGTGAGATGGACAGGTGGTTTGGTGCAGCATCAGCAGTGATGTGGGTGTTGAGCCGGAAGGCAAAGCTCTCGATGCACCAGTCAATCTACATGCAGACCCTCACCTACGGTCATGAGCTGTAGGTAGTGACCCAAGAGAACGAGAATGTGGATACAAGAGGCTGACGGTGTGCGTCAATTAGGGCTGTCAACGAATATTCTAAATTCGAATTTAAATTAGAATTTGAAAAAAAAAAATGGACCTTCGAATGTGAAAATTGATATTCGATTGTGGAGAAAAAAAAACACACCACTTTGCGAGCAGGTGTTGGCCTGGGCCGCTGCACTGAACGCACTGGTGCAGCCGGTGTGGATGACACAATCGGTTAACATGGGCGCCGAAAGGAAACTGGCTTTGCTTCTTGGCGCTTCGAGGCTATTCGCAGCACTTCCGTGGGTGGTGTGGCCTGACGGTGAGAGGGAGGGCGAGTGAGAGGTCCACGGCCGTTTATAACGTAATGTTATAAACAATGTGTTTTAATGTGTAGGTATGTAAATGTTTCCAAAGACGTTTATGTTGAAATAAAAATACCTACAAGTAGTTCTGTTTCCTTGTATTAATACATATACAAGTATGTTTCTTTAGTAGTTTGCCCTCTTGTGGACATAATGCAAAAAAAAAAAAAAAATCAAGCAGTTTGAACCTATGAGTTATTTTTAGAAGGAATATTCGAACGCCATTTTTGAGCAATATTGACAGCCCTAGTGTCAATTGATTTTGAGATCCTTTTATTGGTTTATAAAGCTCATAATGGTCTTAGTCCTACGTATTTATCGGATTTGCTTTTATTGTATGAGCCCTCTAGAACCCTCAGGTCTTCTGGTCGCGGCCTTTTAATCATCCCCAATGTTAGAACAAAAACCCACGGTGAGACATCATTTCATGACAATGGTCCACGTATGTCGAACAGCTTTCCTGAGGACCTGAGGGCCGCAGAGTGTTGATGTTTTTAAAAGCAAACTCAAGACCTACCTTTTTAGCTTGGCTTTTAATTGAAATTGTCTTTTATTTTTAATTTTTATTTTATTTATCTATTTTTTTTAAAATGTCATTATCTTTTTAATTATTTTCTTTGTTTTTTTATTATTATTTTTGCATATTTATTTTTATTAATCTGTTTTTCTAGCTGGCATATTCTTCTGTTTTGTTACATATTTATTTTAACTTATTTATTGACTGATCTAAAATTGTTTTCTATACTGAGTTTTTATCCTGCCTCTGGTGTTTCCTCTCTCCTCGGTTCCCAGTTTTTTATGAGTTATAATTTTAGTCTTTCCGATTACAGTCTTTGTTTTATGTGTGTGTGTGTGTGTGTGTGTGTGTGTGTGTGTGTGTGTGTGTTGGGGCAGTGGGTGGGGGTATTGTTTAATTGTTTTCATTGTGTGAAGCACTTTGTGTTGTATTCTGTTTGTATGAAAGGTGCTATATAAATTAAATTTGATTGATTGACAGATGTGAGTTTCCTCCGTAGGGTGACTGGGCTCATGTGGAGGGAAATCTGAGTAGAGCCACTGCTCCTACATGTTTGAGGTGGTTCTGGCATCTGATCAGGATGTCTCCTGGGTGCCTCCTGCCCCGGCTCATCCGACTGGTAGGAGGCCCCGGGGCAGACCCAGAACACGCTGGAGGGATTACATATCTCATCTAAGATTTGACAGTGGTCTGGTAATTGTCAATGTTTAGTCTCAGGCTTTTTTTCGTGGTGTGTTCGGTCAACTCTGCATTCATACCACAACCAGCTGGAGAGGCTGGACGCTATCTACGCTTATCTATTTCAAATTTTCCACTTCACACGCTCTCATCTGCCAAATAAGCAAAATGAGTTTCATTATTTTTTGTTCCAGTAAAAATTCAAAAAATGTTGAACATGTTTGTATCAGAATAAATTATGAAATTAGTGAGAGTATGACTCCAACCAAATTCCTGGGGATACATACTGATGAATCTTTAAGCTTCAAGTGTCATACTGATGAACTGACAAAGATATTGTCCAAATATGTTGCCTTATTTTTCAAGCTGAGGCTTTTCCTTCCACTTAAAGCACTTTTAACCTTATACAAGTCTTTATTTGAGCCTCATATATATTACTGTGATTTTATATGGTGCAATAGCTCTCGATTTATCTGATGAAATTACAGATTCTACAGAAAAAAAGTTACATGCACCTTATCCTGGTCCAAGGTAAATGCTCCTACTGACCCTCCTTCTCACAGGTACAGTCTTCTGGAGCTCACTGAATGTAACATCTTTTATAATGCTTGTATAATGTATAACATTGTATTTATGCTCAACAGCAGACTCTGACCTTGTTCCAGCTGAGTTTTCCTCTTATACAACTGACACTATAAAAAAGCATCTTATAAAAGGGTAAAAAACGTAAACTTAAAAGTACAAGCTGCAGTGTGGCTTGCAGAGACTGATAACACTGTAAAAAATGTCATTATCTGTTTCTGATTTCAAAAATATGTTAAAGCATGAACACCCTAAACAGCTGGGAAATTCTTAACTTGTCACACTCATATCCTTTTACACTGTACTGTTATTACCACCTTCCATGTGTCTCTATTTATGTTATCTTACATATGAAACCAGTGTTTAGACTGATGGAATAAATGTCTCCAGTAGTTAACATTAGGGTAGTTAAGTCACAAGGTTTTTGGTTAGTCTTAGGTTTTTTTAGGTAATACATTTTACTGTGTATTACATGCATTTTCTTTTCTTAAATGGAAATAGACAACGTGTTTCTAATAGGGATGCACCGATCAGATATCTGGATCGAATATCAGCCCGATATCATCAAAATAGATGGATCAGGTAACGGAAAGTGCAACCTATACCTGAGGCGATCCTTTCCCTTTAAATCTATTGCGACGCGAACTACATCATACGTCATGGAGCGAAGAAGAGAATCTGCTGTGTGGAGGTATTTCACACTATTTCAACTGCTGTTGCACAATTGTTTATGTTAAAAATAAATAGTTCATCACTGCATTAATCTGTTTCATCTTGTTTCATTTTATCTTAGGAAAGAACTGTGTCGTAATCAATGCATGATGCCTCTAGTCTGTTCTACATGTAAAGGTATTTAGCTTCTTAGGCCAACCATGGTATGGGATCGGTATCGCATATCGGCTGATAGTCAAAGCCACAGCATCGGGATCGGTATCGAAACTGAAAAAGCTGGATCAGTGCATCTCCAGTTCGTAACCACATTTGTAAAATACAATCTGTTTCATGTCCCTATTTTCAAGCTTTGGATTGCTTATCAGCGTGTCCCATTTCACATTGCCACTATTTCCTATGAACTGTGCTTTTTAAAAATCTGTTTTTGTGAATAAAACTGTAGATTGATTTGAGTCTGTGGTGCCACAACTGACTCATATTGGTAAGACAGTGAGGTGTGGAGGGGACACAGTTAGTACAGGTACATAGCCTCAACAGGGCGTGGAAGAAAAGGTAGAACAAAACACAACCATGTTTTTTCATAATCCCCTGTAATGGATGGTCGTAACAAAACTACTTCATACAGCAAAAAGTGATTAAAAAGTTAAAGAAAGGACAGTGCCCTAATTTCTGCCTTCCACCTCAAAGCAATGTGAATATTATAATATGTATTTATTGTAAAACTAGAGCCTAGAGGGTTTTATATACACAGTTATCACAGAGAAACACCTTTTTTTTTTTTTTTTTTTTTTTAAAAAGGCTACTTTAACTTAAAGATATACTCTGCAGGATATTCCTATATTCCTATGTATAGACTCGTAATCCCTCTTAATCATCACTTTTTACTCACTACGAGTGTGTGACGGTGTATTTATCTGCAGAGCCTCTGCCTATATTTTCTGTGTTCTGCATGTTTATGAGTGTGTACCCCCACAGCGCTCAGGTGAGGTCGAGGCTTTATAAAAAGGCAGCAACCAGGTGCCAGACTACAACCAGCAGGCTTCCAAGAGACACAGTGCCAAAACAAAATGCAAATATAGCGAGGCAGAACGCCAAAATGGGTGACTAGGAGTGAATACAGGGCTGGCTTTTATTTTCACACTCACTAGTGAGCGTGTTTATAGACTGTGAGCTCAGTATTTCAAAATGTATCTCCTCTCAGGTTTAAACTCGACTTTCCAAGCTCCAGTGAAACAGATACTGTTACAGTGTTGCGGCGATACACCGGTTTCAAGGTATCCCATGATATGAAAATGAATGGTTATCGCACTGTGTACATTTGCTTATCTGTGATATTGAAAAAAGAAATGCAACTGAACAGATAATCTGAACTGTATTTTAATTTTTTTTAAAAGAGAGACTTTTTACACATACTTCCATTATTGGTTTCAAGTTTTAATTACAGTAATACAGTAATGAAACATTTGTTTAACCAAAAATAACCCTTCAATTTTCATTCCTTTAGAGTCATTCTGACTGATAGTGTAATAATAATTCTGTAATGCCGTGATACCAAGAAACTGCGATATTTTCTGAGATGGTTATCGTACCATGAAAATATCATACCACCGTGACCCTTCACTGTTACCACTTTGAAAGATTTAACACAGCTCTTCTAAATTAGTTCTGATGTTAATCTCATTTCCATTACACTCCATCTGCTACAATGACATCATTCTGAACTCCATGCAAGGGATGATAATGATCAATCAACGATACGAACGTAATGTAAAATTTAATCAATGAAATACATACAGAAATAAATAATAAACACAATTTGCAGTCTCCTTTTACGGTATAGTGGTGTATTTTGAAAGCACGTTTCACTGACTAATATTGGCAAACACAGAGTGCACATATTTGATGACACGGCGGGCATCTTGGGGTTTAGAAGAACGCAGCACTGACATAGTAAAATCAAGCAGGCAAAGTAAAGCATTGTTCAGTTATATTTTATGTTTCATTTGTCTGGGCCTCTACATCATTATATGTTTCACAGGTTATGTAATGCTCTCAGAGAATATGCAAGATGTTGCTGTGAGCTTTGGTTGAAGAAAAAAAAACACTTTTGGTATAAACAAAGTGTGGTTTTTTTTTTAAATCACAAGTAATAGATTGATCATTAATGTTGCCAATGATTGTTTAAGGAATGTTCTGACAATTTGTAATTCTATTCCATACTTTGGATGTACACACATTACGCTTTGCATCGACATAGAGCCTACGCCGTAACCTACGCCAAAGCCTGCCATGCACCTCCCCAGAAATGTAACTACATGTAGCGGCGATACAGACCTCCTGTCTATTTCTGTAAGCTGAAACCATTTCCCTCAGTGGAAACTAAGCTTTTATTTACTTTAATGTAACAGATAAAAAACAATAAATTGCGAAGACAGTAAAGCCTCCACAAAAATAGCATTTCAAGTCTTATGTGTGATTTATCCTGGCTTCATATGAGCAGAGGAAATCTGTGGTTGTTGCTAGGTTAATTTATACAATGTAAAATGCCATTGGCTTGTGCTAATAACGTTAACGTGTTGTATTTGTAAAACGTGTTTAGTATAAGACAGTTGTTTTGTCAGTGAACCTTGTGAGTTGTAATGGAGGCAAATTATGTACCGTTACCTTTGTTAAATGTTGCTGTTGTCCCGGGTTTTATATGAGAAAAGGAAAAATCCGCTAGCCGCTAGGCTAATTCATATAATGTGGAATGCCATAGGCCTGTGCTAAAAACATTAGCTTGTTGAATTTGTGGGGAAAATGTGTCCAGCAAAAGACAAATGCTTTGTCTGCGAATGCTGTGAGTTACAGTGAAGCTGATTTGTGTACTTGTGTCTGAAACTGTCTCTACTAAACCATGTTTAATGTTTAATGTGTGTTTTCAACTAAACTTGGAGGTGTAACTGCAGAGTGACACAGACACACCACCACACAAGTATAAATGCTCACAACGGCCACATGTGTAGGCTACGGCGTAGGGTCTGCGGCACAAGTCTAAAAATCACTTAGGACTCAAGGAGTTCTCAAAGAAATATTTGACATGCCTCCACCTTTCTGCACCACACCCTCTCCTCTCATAAATACCAAACAGTCCCTAAGAGAGACTTGTCTGTAGTTTGGGTGAACTGGCCCTTTAATGATCTAAACAGATGATCACATAGGCAAAGTTTTTTTTAAATATTGGTCTTCACTTCCAAACAGCTAAGATTAAACTACATTTTTTTTCACTTCCCTACAGTGCACAGTCAGATAGATAATATCAGTGATGGTTCACTGCTGCCTCCACACAAACAATATAAGCAGCTGTGGGCTTCTGTAATTGATCACATCCATCAGCATACATCTTACCACATGTTTGTCCCCGAGGCCAAATATTATCAGAGGGAAATCTATTGTTTTGTGCCCATTTATTTGTGTGACGTGAGTAGTCTGTGCAGCAGTGAGCTAGTAAACATCTGCTAGCTAACAGCTGTTTGTTCTGGGCTCAAACACTTTGTGCCGCCGAGCAAAGCAGCGAAGCACCTGTCCAAACAAACAGCCCCGTCTAAAGAAACACCGCAGGTAGTCTGCTGTCTCCACAACTGTTGTTAGTCTGGAGTAAATTGTCCATGACTGTCCGGGAGCGCTGTCAGTCACCGTTAACGTTAGCTAAGTTAACCGAGCCTCGCCATGCCCAACTTCAAACTGCTCGCTCCAACTGGGACACAGTGGGAAAAACAACCCGGAAACAGAAACATAACTTACTTTTAACTCGCAGCACTGGTGAGGAACAAGCCATAGCACATGTGCTGTAGCCCCGAGTGACCACGTCTACATCCTAATATGATTCATTAACGGTCTTTCCCAGGCACAAGCCAGAAATGTTTTGTTTCACTTCCTGAATTTTTGCAGAGGGTGGTCCATGTGCTCGTGCGAGCGGTGCGACTGCGCATGTGCAGTCCTAGGCCTCTGATTCTGGTGGGACTTTGAATTTACTAAAACTGAAATTATATGGAGGACGAAAAATTACATAAGTATCAATAAATAGATACTACATTAAAGTTAAATAAATAAATAGCAAATAAATAAATAAATAAATAAATGAATAGAGTAAATAAATGCTGAAATAAATTTTAAGAAATAAATAAGAATTTATTTATTTATTTCCTGTTTAAATATCAACTTTTATTAATTAATTTGTTTAATTATTTATGCATTTATTTGTTTATTCCTATGGTCACTGATACATTTATTTATTTATCCACGTATGTATTTATTCCTGGAACTACTTATATATTTATTAATTAATTTCCATATTCATATTTTTCCTGTATGTGAACATTTGTTATTTATTTAAATATTTATTCATTTATACATGTATTTAATTGTTCCAGTATTTATCAATTTATTTATTATTTTCTATATTTATTTACTTATTTATTCATACAGTTTATTTATTCAGTGATACTTGTCATGTCATTTTTCATCCTCCATAAAATAAAACCTTCACAGAACAAAGGTTAGACTATTTACTTATCATTTGATTGGACTATTGGATGACAGGTGGGCTTCAGTCATGACATGTGAATGGAGCAGGTAAAGAAAGGCTGAAGCGTTTGTGTGCGTGTGCGTGCGTGTGCGTGTGCGTGTGTGTGTGTGTGTGTGTATCTCTGCATGTGTTGTACACACTGACCTTTGAGCAGCTGCTGGTTATGCTCTGTCTGTGACTGTTCACACGCTAGGCCTGCATAGGAGAGCAGGTGTGGATGTGGAACCTGCTCCACAATCACTGCAGGATACTCTGAGTATCCCCCCAACTGCAAAGAAAATCAGATTAAATCAGGTCAGAATTTCTCTGATTGAAATTTGTTTCACCACACACAACAAAATCCATCACTGCTTGACATTCACTTACCTGTGACATGCTGACGTGGTCACTGGCAAAGTCAAAGATGAGCTCTGACTGTTGCAGCATGGCTGAATATCCCAAACCCACACACAACCTTTAACTGTGTGAAAACAGCATTGCAGCTTTCCTCTGAAGACTATCAATAACTGAAGAGGTCAGATGTGTTTTTTTTCTTTTTGTCCTGACAGATCCAGTTTTTGGAGACAATCCTCAGATGAACAGCACTTGACTGTCAGTGTGAATCAACCAGACAGCTCCCCCCAGGATACGACGAGGCCAGTCTCTGTCCATGCAGCGCAATTCAACAGTGGAAGAGTGATGCGAGTAAACTAATTGACCAGAGACACAGAGGCGTCACAGGAAACCCGTGTTCACTTGCTCTGCTTCAACTCTCGATGAGGAAGTGGGGGCTGCTAAACTGTCCTGTGGTCTGACTGAACCTGCCAGATAAGAACACAGAGAAACAAGAGCAAATGTGTTAGAGGCAAAACACAAAGTGTTAGTCTCACACCTACTGCAAATATCAGATGGTAACCAGCTGGATTTTTAAATAAAAATGTCCAAATAAAGTAAAATGTTGTCACTCTGTTTCGACAGGCAGAGAAAGCAGCACAGCCTGCTTCCCCCTTTCATATATCTTGCTCTTTTGCTCTTATCTTGCTTCTAAAAGAGGCCAAACCAGCAACAGGAAGGAAGCGTTTGCACTGCAATGTGTGCCTGGGCGTGTGTGTGTGGTATGAGTTGGGGGGAGGCAGCTGGCATTGAACTCGAAACATCATGTCTTTGCACAACGTTCAAGGTTTCAGGGGCGTTACGCTCACATTCCTAACAACATGACTGTGAAAGGGACATTCAGAACAAAACTACAAAACCTACTCCTCTTCTGGACTCCCCCTTATTCTCTCCTCGCTTGTTTTTCTTTGCCTCCTCTCTCTTGTCCTCTGGCCATGTTCGTTCCTTTTAATCGCTCGGCCCCATTCCCCTGATCATCCCTGCTCCTCTGTTTAAGTAATCCTGAGGTTAAAGTCAAGCATTTTGTGAATTCAGTCTCTTTTGTTGCTGCTTTACACCGGCCTCCCTCTCACAATCGTCAGATTAAAGTTGTAAACACTGTTGGCACACCTGCACTTACCTTCAGCCCTCCTCTGTCGAAGATCACGCCAGCATTAAGGTTTTGTGCACAATAGATCTCCCACAGTGAACAAATCGCCTCCAAGGAAATAAATATAATCACTGAGCTCCTACATTTTAATCCCATTAATCCTCAGTTTGCTAGTCTCACAGTTCCTGAGCGCGCTTCTTTGTCTTTATATGTTTGTGTGTATGTGTGTGTATGTGTAATAGAGGCACAACATGTTTGGGTCAGTTATCACACAGGAAGCACAGCTCAGTTAGGAGGCACCGCTTCCTGAGTTCCTGCGCCAAACCGCTGCCAACATCATCTGCCAGCAATGGCCTTCTCATTTTCGACTTCCCTCTGATGTGCACAGTTGTTTGGTGCTCGATGATTCACATAGGACGTGAGTGAAAATGGCGGATAGTTACTTTCTCTGAGCTGTGTTTTAAAGCTAGTGAGGAGAAATGTTCTGCCTTTAAAAAACCATGCTCTGTATGCAGTGTGCAATGCTCAGTTAGAGGAGACATTAGAGCTGAAACTGAAAAATGAGCAGCATCTGTAACAGTTTTCATAATTGATTCATTGTTTGAGTAAGTTTTAAGAATTAATATAAAGAATTCTCTGGTCCCAGCTTTTTAAAACGTGAATATCTGCTGGTTTTCTTAGTCTGCTTTGATGGTATGCTGAATATCTTTAGGTCTAGACTGTTGGTTGAACAAATACATTTGAAGATGTCACCTTGGGCGCTTGGAAAATGTGACCATGGAAGAATTACACAGGCTCAAAGTGTAAGGGAGCCCCTCTGGGTCTCACCTGCAAAACGTCATTCAAGTCGGTTAAAACGTACTGATCAGGAAGAGATTCAAAATGACCACAATGGAAATACCTCAGAGAAACACTACCATCCACAAAGAGACACAAAAAAACAAAGAAGATACAAAATTACCTGTAAGAGACACAAAACCAAAAAAAGATGCACAACTAAAAAGCAGTGCAAAACAATGTCACAAAAAAGGCCAAATAACTAAAGAGTGTGCGTCTCTTGCTTCTCTGTGGGGGTGGGTGGGGGCTTTTGTATTGCTGTCTCCAGGGCCCCATTGTCTGATAATCCACCCCTAAATGTGATGGGCAGTTTTACTATTTCATGAGAAAATAACAAGTCTAGGCCAAAACCCACTGGCCTTTACAGCTGGACTGTGTATTAAACACGAGAAGTCTTTTAATTTGAAACAGGGGGCGGCAGCTTTGATCGGCTGTTGTGGTCCAGCCCAAAAATTCATACAAATACTTCTTGAAGTGAAAAACAAGACAGTGAGACACAGTCACACAGCAGAGGGGAGCTGCTTCCTCTCTGCAGCTGTACCCACTGATCATTTAACACAACCTTCGTCTCTTTAGCTCCACTCAGTACATCCCCACGGGACTAGTGGAGGCTGCAAAGCCATCGCCCACTATCAGAGCCAAGTTCTGCCAATAACGATAGTTTGTAAAATGTCCTGTCGGTGCAGATTAATTGGCCACACCAATTATTTGGTCAACCTCACATTATGGGTTGTTGGTAAGGTGGCACACCCGTCTGCCTCATGCAGGATTTATACTTCTGCGTCGAATTGATGCCGTACCTACAGTGTAGGCTCTGCGTCGACTCCTTTGGCGAGTCCGGGATTTAACCAGCTTCGGGAAATCTCTGCTCGTAGGCTAATTTATGCAATGTAAAATGCCATAGGCTTGTGCTAATAACGGTAGCATGTTCTATTTGTTTGGAAAACATGTTCAGTGTAAGACAGTTGTTTTATCAGTGAATCTTGTGAGCTGTAATGGAGCCAAATTTAGTGCCGTTACCTTTATTAATTGTTGTTGTCCTTGGTTTCATATGAGTAGAAGAAATCTCCGCTAGCTGCTAGGCTAATTTATACAATGTAAAATGCCATAAGCTTGTGCTAAAAACATTAGCATGTTGTATTTGTGGGGAAAATGTGTCCAGATAAAGACAAGTGCTTTGTCTGTGAATGCTGCGAGTTACAGTGAAGCTGATTTGTGTAATTGTGTTTGAAATTGTCTCTAATAAGCCATGTTTAGTGTGTGTTTAATGTGTGTTTTGGGTGTGTTTTGAATCAACTAAACTTTACAGCACTTCACAGAAACCTCCGCCGCTGACTACTGTTTTGGAGGTGTAACTGCAGAGTGACAAAGACACACCACCGCACAAGTAAATGCTCACAATAGTGTAGGCCACGTGCGTAGGCTATGGCGTAGGGTCTGCATAGAGCTATGTAAATCCTGCTTTAGGCTTACTGTGTAGGCGTAGGAAAGGCAGAGGTCCCGAAACAGAGCCAGAGCCAAATTGGAATAAAGTTTTCTTAGACTACATTGGTCCTGACTGAAATATATGTAGACAGGTTGAAACATAACTAACAGCTACTCTCCACTTAACCTGAAAACCCAGTTCTGGATCTACAGAATGGGAATCATGCCATGATTTTTTTTTTTTTTGGAATCAACAAATGTAGCACAGAAGACAAAGACTGCTGCATTTGGTGCTTTTTTTTTTCTTTCTTTGAGTGGTAGCTGCCGCTGCCTGCCATTGTGCCATGTGTACATATTGTATGTTCATTGTTAGTGTGCCCTGCAGCCTGCTGCTTCTATAGAGTAACAGCACAGAGCCTTTGTTCATCAGTACTCTGGTCACATAGGTTTGTCTCTGTGGCCTCGGCGCTGGGATCTGAGTCTGTGAAGTGGTTGCCAGGCCCCTGAGGACACTGATAAGCCCCCATAACATTCATTCCCCAGTTTGTGTATGTGTGTGTGTGTGTGTGTGTGTGTGTGAGGGAGAGAGCGACCGAGATAGAAAGAGTGCGGCTGTGTTTGACAGAAAGGGGCAGAGAGTGTGTATGTGTGTGTGAACTAGGCCAGGCTGATAACAGTATGGCAAGTGAGGGAGCAGCGATAAGCTCCTCTTGTTGCTTGCGGTAACCGGGCCTTGTTAAATGAACACAGTAAAATGTGGTGTGTGTGTGTGTGTGTGTGTGTGTGTGGAGAGAGGAGCAGATTGGGAATCGGGGAATGGTGGAGGTGGTCAGAACACACACCTCTGTTTTTACAGCCCCCCTGCTGTGCACATGTATTTGTACTTTAGCTGCCATTAATAGTAAATCATATATTTTTTTACGTAACATTTCTGGCAGTGTGTTTAAACTGTGTAAAACTGTCGCACACACACTCTGAAAAACACTTTCACTTTCTCTTCAGCACATGTCAAGCAACATACAGTCACCCGGAGAGCTTCTGACACTTTCTTCTGCTGTATGGAGTACTTGTCATGAGACAGAGCAGTGGGCCTGTCCTGTGGAATAATAAGCAGTGGGCTTACCTTGTGTTTACAGCTTGTGTCTGTATGTGGCAGAGCAGCAGCTGCCTGGAGGATCCAGAAGAGGAACGGAAATTGTTCTCATCCCTTTTGGCAAACACAGAACCTTCATCTGCTCACAGACCTGGGATCAGTTTCCCCTCGTGAATCCCCAGTCACCAAGGAAAGTGCCACACGGGCTTTAGATCACTGTTGATTTTTTTTCTTCTTCCCTTCAGCCCTTGCCAGTTATTGCTTCCTCTTTTTTTTCCAGAGAACTGCCCCCCCTGTGAGTCCTGATTGGTTACCTGTGTTGTGAGTCAAGGTAACCCATAGTGACCATTGTCAGTGTGGAGCAAATGTAAACACGGGCGTATTTGCAATGTAAAGCAGCAGAGAGCCAAGCAACCGGTCTGCAAACAGCCCAGTGGGTTAGATGAGGGTGGACAGACTGGATGATGATCTCACTAAATATCAGATTAAATCAGCAGGTCAGCTTCAAGTAAACAACAATGGACTTTCAATGTATGACGTTAATATTAACATATGTGAAAAATGTAGACATAGGCTTATATGGACAAACAGGCTGACACACAGGAAGATAGATGCACAAAGTTAAAAAAAAGGCATCAGTCTTTCTCCAGTCCCTGATGCTCCCTAGTGGCAAAACTCTGCACCAGCACCTCAAAACAAGTTTGATCAGTCTTCTCATGTCCTGTCTCTTTTTTTAAATAAATGACAAATGGAAAATCTTACGTGAAAATCCATCCCATAGTCACAGTGCAGCTCAGCGATACTCGGGGGTCTGTTAAAGGCTATGTGATCGCTGTCTCCTCTGTTTCATCAGCTCTCTCATGAGAACGGGGCCCTCTGCAGCCAGCCATGCTGTCTCTGTATACTGTCACTGCTGCATTGCATAACCACTCTGTTTGTGAGCTTTATATAAGAGGAACAAGCTCACTGTGAATAACTGTCATGTTCACAGAGGCAGGGATGGAAATGGAACATGTAGTGATATAAGTTCTTTGACAAAACTCATTATTAAATATGTTGTTTGCTGTGGTTCAACCTTTATATTTAGCCACACTGAAGAGTGTGAGGTGATCTACTGATGGGTTAAAGGGACACCTCAAATCAAAAATGCACATTGTTCCTCTTACCTGTAGAGCTGTTTATCAGTCTAGATTGTTTTGGTGTGAGTTGCAGAGTGTTGGAGATATCGGCCGTAGAGATGTCTGCCTTCTCTCCAATATAATGGAACTAGATGGCACTCAGCTTGTGGTGCTCAAAGCCCCAAAAATAAAAATACAGCGATGTGTCTTTCCAGGAAGCATGACCCGATTACTCAAGATAAACCACAGACCTTGTTAGGAACAGTTTCATGTAGGCAGGGCTGCTGCTGGCCATTTGGGTGCCCCAAGCAGGGGCGTAGATATAGACAGGGTGCACTGGGGCCCCTGGGGTGAGGGTGGGGCCCTTGCAAATGATTCAGACTGCCACCTTGGAGATACACTTGTGTTCAAAGTAGAACTTACACTGAATTAAAATGGTGCCATTTATTATAGGCTACATGCCCTCAAATATGTAAACCCATCTCCATCATGATTTTGTCTTTTCTATAGTAGCAATCTATAAAAAACTATATGCTTATTCTACATGAAAAACTAATATATACAGCTATGCAATGATGATTGTTGGGTAACATGTATGTGGATGTTGCCTCATGTAAAGTCTCAAAATGATCATGTTACAGGACGATACGATACTGTAGCTAGTTCACGCACACAATCTGTCAAGACTGACAAGCTGATGGGTAACAGGAAAGCGGCAGTAAGAAAGGACAAGAGACAAATGAAAAGGAGGACAAAGTAGTAGGGAGCATGCAGCGGGAAAAGCATTCACAGGGACACGTGGTAACTACCTTATGCCACTGGCCCTGAGCATGAAAAATTGGGGGCTCCCAAGTATTTGTGTTTTTTTTTTTCCAAAGCTGGGAGTGCAATCCTCTGAAATAAACTAAGCCAAAAAAATGTTTTTCATTATCAATGTCGCAGCACCTCACAACAAGAGAATCCCTGGTTTGAACCTTGGGATGAGGGAGCCCTTCTGTGTGGAGTTTGCATGTTCTCCCTGTGTCAATGTGTGGGTTTTCTCCAGGTACTCCAGCTTCCTCCCACAGTCCAAAGACATGCAGGTTAACTGGTCACTCTAAATTGCCCGTAGGTGTGAATGTGAGTGTGAATGGTTGTCTGTGTCAGCCCTGTGATAGTCTGGTGACCTGTAAAAACCAGAACTATACAATAACAGTATATATTACACTATAGAGCAGTCATGTCTAAAATCTGGCCCACGTACCAATTTTAAAAATATACTATATGTGGCACATTTTGTTGCTTCACCTCAAAATGGCAGGACTATCGCATTGTTTGTAGACACACATCAAGAAGGAATAAAACAGCTTGAACCAATGTGTTTCCATACACAGACGGTAAACAAGCAAACAAAATGGTGACTTAACAGCAGATATTTCCTGCGAAGTAGCAACCAAAGCCACGGCAAAGAAGCGTAGCGAAGGCCGCTGATTTTAGGAGAGGAGGAACGTTGAATACATTTTTACTGGAAGATGAAACAGCTGCGTTTGTTTGTTTGTTTGTGATTCTTCCTTTTAATAATAAATTTGATGCGAGGAAGCAGCTACCCACCATTCAAAAAAAGTTTGGACACCCCTGCTATAGAGCAAACACACAAACACACACAGAGTCATATGTGTACAATCTTCTTTGATAAACCTAAAAGAAGAATGATATTTTCATTACCAATGTTACCAATATTGTTAAAATAAATACAAATAAATAAGAAAACAGAACTCAGAACATTACTCACATTACAGAGTACCTAGCACACAGATCTGGTACTAAAAGGTGGAGCTGTGAACACTGCAGTCTGTTGACTGGTCAGTAGAGGACGTCACTGCGCTCAGGGCAGTTGTGACAGGTTTTGAGGCTCATGAAACTACTGTTCACACCATGGAGATTTTCACTAGTAGACTGTAACTATAAAATGAAAGGATGTTTTGCTGCCTCTTGCAGCAGCTGGAGTCTGAGAAAAAAATAACTTAATTCACTGGGTCAAGTGCCGGCGACTTTTAAGGTGGAACGTTTACTTGTAATGTTACTCAACGCATGAGTTGACAAGATGAATCCATCAGCACACCTTAAATATTCCACATGACAACTTTGACTATTACTTTAGTTTTTATATGACATACACTTTTAGTAATGAGTGAACCTTTAAGCGTTTATATATTAATTACGACCAGGTTATGTGAACTGCATATATTCTAATCCACACTCTGAGAAAAAAAAAAAAGCGTTGCAGAGCGTAGTTCCTGTGGGCTACGGCAACACTAAACCCCCGAGCTTGCCTGAGAAGGACTAAATGCACAAACCTGCTATTTTTAAATATCCCAATGGAGAGAGACTCTCACCGCAGCCTATTGTATTTTGTTCTGAAAATGTCAGCGTGCAGCCTCGTTCTGTGGACGATAAACGAGGTGCAGACTCATAAAAGAGGAAATACAGTGAGTGCTGGACGGAGCAGTGAGTGACAGCAACCCCGCCCACATTAAGAATACTATTTGTGGTGGAAACGCTAAACAGACCAAGGGTCCAGGTACCATGTCTGAAGGGTTACTTTTGGTTCCGAAGGTACCATACTGAAAGTGTTTGGTGGAAACGGGGCTTAAGTTTAATATGATACCTTTGTCTTCACTGTAGCTTTAAAACTGAGCCTGATGCAGCAGGTTTTTTTTATATGCTAAAAATGAGTCTGTCCCATTTCTCACCTTCAGCTCTGCTGTCATACCTGCTGCTTCTTCACACTGACATGTGTTTTAATGATAAAAATACATCATGTAAATACATGTAACTGGTATTATCAGTGATATAAGTCAGTAAGTAAACTGTTGTGCCAATTTAAAGGTCAACCACAGACTGTGACCTGTTGATGGGTGTAGTTCAGGAAAAAGGTTCCTACATGAAACTGCTCACAACAAGTTCTGTGGATTATCTTGAATACTGAGTGCCATCTAGTTCCATTATATTGGAGAGAAGGCAGACATCTCTAACGCTGATATCTCCAACACTCTGCAACTCACACCAAAACTAGACTGATAAACAGCTCTACAGGTAAGAGGAAAAATATATATTTTTGATTTTGGGGTGAACACGTGCAAACAACATGCAAATGCATTCATGTACAATGGAAAGTCCGCACTCATCATTATATGGTTTATGCCAGGCCATCTTTGACCTCTCGAAGTCTCAGTTACTGGTATTTGTTTATTTATAAAGCCATACTGGGTAAACTCTCTTCATACATCTGTACTCTGATTGAACAGAGATCTGACTGCAGCTACAGTCTGAGATCTAAAGACTTAGTTGTGTTGTCTGTTCCTGTTCCTGCTCGGACTGAGCTGGGAGAAAAAGCTTTAATGTGCTCTGCTCCTCTCACCTGGAATAACCTTCAGAAAGAGTTGAAACTATGTGTTGGTCTCTCTGTTTGATTTTAAAGCTCTCATAAGTACAATGATGAATGAATCTGATGGTTCTTGTCATTGTGCGTAGGTGTCCTAATATTTCTACATGTTACTGTGTGTCTTTTGTTTTTTATTGTGTTGTTGTTTGGCTGCAACGTTTTCGTGTGCTGTTGGCTTGGCCTGGTCAACCTTGTAAAAGAGACTGTTGATCTCAACAGGACTTACCTGGTTAAATAAATAATGAATAAATAAAAATTCTATAGTCACTTATTTATTACAAAATTAGGTTTTGAGAAACTTAACACCTGCATCTTTCAAATATGTGCAAGGAACAGCGTTTCTGAAAAGATTATTCCACCTTTAATCTGATTCATATACATCCCATATCTGTGGGTGGAGATGAGCTGATAAAGCCGAATAAATCAAACCTTCATTCCTTCTCTTCTTTTTGTCGTTTTCCCCCCGTTTCTGCAACAGCAGGCAGCTTCAGGAATATGCTGGTTTGGCTCAAAATAAGGTTTACTCCCATAATGTTCTGATAAAGTAGCAGAGGGCAGGGTTTTATTTCTACAATATGTTTATGGTGCTCTGCGTGTGTGTGTGTGTGTGAGAGAGAGAGAGAATGAGAGTTATTGTTACAGAGGAATTATTGATTACTTGCGAGTAATCCAATGGACCCCAAATTCACAGTCATTATTTCAGTTTATGTGTGTTAGGCCCCGCCCTTTGGCAGTCCCATGGGACCAATAACACACAACTGACCCAAATCAACCACAGAAAAAAAAAACTCTATGAACTTTATCAACATAATTAACATAAAAACTTACCAACAGAGGCAGCTGTGAGGCAGAAAGGCCGGCAGTTCCCACGTCAGAGTCCTCCCTCCTCTGCTGCAGGCACAGACGCTTCTACGCACTTCCTCCCCAGACCAGGTACACCTCACTGGGCAGAGCAACAGGAGATGGAAGAGGGACAACACCTGGAGAACCTACAGCCTTAACAATGTGATAGCATTTGAAATTCATGTACACTCTGTCACCTGTTTTACAGATGTTTGTCTTCTTTCCTTCAACACGGAGATCACAAAGAGCATCATTCAAACACCAAATGTGTCATTTAAATTTGATTTAGTTTGGACCCCAAATTAAGGAGAATCAAATGATTCAAACTTCTGTTTACTTGATGTCCCCACACTGCTGCATGACAGTGAATACTGTCCATGTTACTGACCATTCTCCCCTCAAATATCCTTTGATTGTGAGTTTGTTTTCCAGACCAGACAAGTGTAACTAAACCTCGATCATTACTGAACCACAGCCGTGCCATTGGGCTGTAAAACATTTTGGGACTTTTTCGTTGGGTTCTCTGCAGTCTACTCAGTGGTTAGTGTTCAGCTGATATTCCAATATTACTAACCTTAGACAAACCTTCTGCTTCTATTGTTCTATTGAAGAAGAGTTTTGCTAAAGTGACACGCTGCCTGTTAATCCCGGCTTGTTTTAGACATAATTATGCACTTGACAGTGAAACAGGACCCTGTTCGTATTCAAACCTGCACACATTTTGATACTAAGCTTCCAGTTTCTTTTACCAGTGACTGCTGAGCTTTTCTTTCTAATTCAACTGTTGGTCAGAGGGATCTTTGTCTCTCAGTTGTCAGTCTGGTTGTGCAGCATTTTGTTCTCCATGTACAACACAAAACTTCATACAACATAACATCTATTTGTTAAGAAGACTTTCTACAACCTAAAAGCATAAAAGATCATTCAAACATATAGTGTCACCTCTCGGACATCTGACTGGACCAAATCAAGCTTTTGTGACCGGAGATTACAAACTTTAAACCACAGTGTACATTAAAATGACAACTTGCACTTTGACCATGGTTCATAAAGGGGAAATCCTCTGTATGCAGGAGACAACAGTTCTGTCTCTGTATCAGGATTTTATTAATATGAACAGTGGCGATGCACATTAAGAGTTCCATTAAGATATTTAAGTTTATACTGAGGTTCACGAGATGTATTCATTAAAAGAAGCAATGTCTAAGATTTTTGGGGATTTAGTGCCATCTAGTGGTGAGGACTGCAGATTGCAGCCAGCTGAAACTTCTCCTGGTTAGAATTCCTTCGGTGTTCAGTGTTCAGGAGGTTTTTTACCAGGAGCCAAATTATCCGCAGAGGTCTCTTCCTCTCCAAAACTAAGAGACATGGTGATTTAAACCAGCAAAAACACTGAACAAAGCAGTTTCATGCGAAAACACAAAAACAAATGGCCCTCTGAGTCAGTACGTTTACATGACATCAGAGAAAATCAATTTATTGTGCTACTCTGACTAAAAACCAGACTTTAAAGAAACATGTAAACATGTTAGTCTGACTGAAATCGTACTTAAGTCGAACTAACGCACCCTGATAATGCGATTGGGAGTTGAATTCCTCCTGCATATATACAGTAAATCAGACGTAAACTGGCCGAGGTGCTCTGAGCATGCTCCACAGGTTCCGCCCCGGGCTTTGACCTGGAAGGGCGAAATCTAAATCAAGAGCTGTGCACTTTTGGACGGACTATATGTACAGAGCTGTAAAGTTGTCCACCATGGTACCCGTTTGCTGCTAGCTAACCATAGCTAACTTGTTTGCCGATTGTTTGGTCTGTGACGTAATAGGTCCACAGGAAAAAGGGCCAATACTAACAAGCTGAAAGGCATACTTCGGTTGATAAATTGATTCACCTCTTGTGCTTGAATACTGGGACAAGGACAGTAGTCCAATTAAATGGCCTAGTCGAGCTATAAGTGTAGCTCTTCTTAACTGTGCATGTAAACGTACGGGTGATTACACACAAAAAAAACATACTCATTATATCATATTCCTTTTCTATATTTAATATCCCTTTAAATCCTACACACTGGACCTTTAAACAAGTTGTACAAATTTAAGACATTTGACATGTTGTGGGGACAATAAACAAGAGAACTGAAAGAAAACATCAACTACAGTGAGCGGGGCTTTGCTGTTTTACAAAGGTCAACATAAAGTTCGGCCCCCCTTCACCACCCAAATAGTTTTCATATAGCCCCTCAATCAATTCATTGACAGAAAATTTATTGGCAACAATTTTGATTACTTGTCATTTTTTATGAGCAAATGTTAAAAGTTCTCTGGTTTTAGCTTATCAAATGTAAATATCTGGTTGTTTCTTTTAGTCTTCTGTGATAGGAAACTGAATATCTTTGGGTTTCGGTCAAATAAAACATGCAGTTTGAAAACGTCGCTGTGGGCTTTGGGAAACTATGACGGGCATTTTCACTTCTTTCTGAGATTTTGTGGCGTAAACAGTGAACCATAAAAATAATTGGCAGATTGACTGACACTGAAAATAATCGTTATAATACTATGTGTGCTTGGAGTATGGCTGTCACACGTTTGACATCACTAACAAACACCTGCACACCTGATGTAAACTTCATGTTGATAGTCATCACATTGCAGTTTTTGGCTCTGACCGCTCAGTGGACTCCGGCCCTGTAGATTTGTCGTCACATTGTTAGTCAAGCAGTAAAGAAGAGGTACAGTAACAGGCCTGAAGGAAAGAAATGCTCCAGAGTCCATGGTACGTCAGTCTGATGAATTCCTTCTGTTGGCTGCGTCTGCTCACCTTCTGCTGCTTCTCCTGCCACACCGTGTGTGTGTGTGTGTGTGTGTGTGTGTGTGTGTGTGTGTGTGTACGGTGTGTGTTGTCTCTGCATTTGTTCAACTGTGAGACATTTGTACATCTGTGAAAATGAGTGATGAGTCGCACAGTCACATATAATAAAAGCATGTTTTCTTTGCTCTTCCCAGATGTAAGTGGAAGCTTTGCCCAACTGAAAGCTCTCCTCCTTGTGCTATCAATCCAGAAAACATTTTCTAAAACAAAGCAGGAAGCCAGCAAATCTTGCACATCAAGAACTGTGCGAATGCTTTTGAATTATTTCATTCCTGTCAGATGGAGCGCATTCAGATGAGATAAAAAGAAAGGAGTGAAACTGTAATCTGGATAACAGATAAGCTATATGTGTCTAAGGTTTATATTTATGTACCTACGCCTGCCATAAAAAAAAATAATAATTACATATGCACCTTAAAGGAGACAGTGCTGCCTGTCAAATATTTGGAAGTAAATTGAAACATCATGTTCGTACAACTGCTGCTAATTGTTCTGAATTCAGTTTACTGGCAAAAATCTGTTGAACAGGCTGTGTAAATATGCAATATGGTGGATTGTTGGAGTAGAAAAACATGAAAGAATGTTTGGAAATAGAGCAGAGAGGCCAAATCAGGTCTGTTCAGCAGTGGTGCAGCCAAGAGGAGGCCTAGGGGGCCACGGCCTCCCTAACACAATCTGTGTGGGGCTTTTAATCTTGAGTAGACTTGTTCCCAGTGAGTGTTTTGTACCTTAAGTCCAGTTCAGACCCAAGATTCATGACAAGATGAAATCGTTTTAGAACACTGCAGAGAAAAGTTGCAGTGGTGTGAACTGGCTGGTCACGTAGTTTCCAACACACATGAGACCTGTGACTGCAAAATAAGAAACAGCAGTATAACAGTATGTGAATCTTCAACTCTCATATTGACATAGGTATCAACTAGCCTAAATACATGTTCTACACCATCCATCCATCCATCTTCATCCACTTACTTGGGGCTGGGTTGCGGGGACGGCAGACTAAGCAAGATACCGGTATTTCAGATGTCCCTTTCCACAGTAGCGTTTTCCAGCTCCTCCTGGGGGGTCGCGAGGTGGGATATACATCTGGCCTGGGATCTGGCCATCATATGTACATATACATGGGTATGCTACCTTTGGATCCGAAAGTAATCCTTCAGACATGGTACCTAGACCCTAAGTCCGTTTAGTGTTTCCACCATAAACAGTACTCTTAAATGTGGGCGGGGTTGTTGTCACTCACTGCTCCATCTAGCACTCATTGTATTTCCTCATCATGGACCAGCCACAACTCAGCCCTAAGCAGAGTGACCGTCCTCTATTGACCAATCAACAGACTGCAGTGTTCACAGCTCCACCTTTTAGTACCAGATCTGTGTGCTAGGTACCCCAACAGAGGGGGGACCAAAAATGGGGACGGTACTGAACAGTTCCACTGGTACCATCCACAACTTTTCATAGTGGAAACAGAAAAAAAAAAAAAAAAACGTACCGAACTGAAATGAACTGAACCGGACTGCTCGGTGGAAACAGGGCTTATGCCCAAGCCTCAAGGCTGAGCCCTGTGCTACGGAGGAAACTCATTTTGGCCGCGTGTATCTGCAATGTCATTCTTTCAGTCACTACCCAAAGCTCATGACCACAGGCGACGGTTGAGATGTAGATGGGCCGATAAATCAAGAGCTTTGTCTTCTGGCTCAGCTCTCTCTTCACCATGAAGGTCCGACGCAACACCCACATCTGCTAATGCCGCACCAAACTTCCTGTCGATCTCATGCGTAATTTTACCCTCAGTCATGAACAAGGCCCTGATAAACTTGAACTCCTTTGCTTGGGGCAGTAAATCAATTATGGCTTTTGGTTTTGGGGTGCCATCCCACAATTTTCAGTGGCCCTCTCCAGTCACCCCTACGAAAAATATCTGGGGGCGCCACTGCTGTTCACACCCCAACCCTTGAGACCCTCAACCCAAACACTATCAGCCCTCCAGTCCTGCCATGTTCCAGCACTTTATGCTGGCGTCTAAAACTGTGGGGAGGAGAAAACAAACTGTGTGCACTGGTATGTGGTCTATTTGAGCATATGTGGTGTCCAAATGTACTGCACATGTTGTATTTGGAGAGACAGTGAGTGTGTGTGTGTGTGTGTTTGTGTGTGTGTGTGTGTGTGCGCGCGCGCGTGCGTGCGTGCGTGTGCACGTGCGTGCGTGTGTATGGGCTGTGAAGGACATGCAGTCTTGGTGTTGTAACAAAGGAAAAGTCCTCGATGAAGCTCTCAGCCGAGCTAACATGATAAGTCTATTAAAAGTTTACAGTGGTTTTTATTGTTAAACGAGGCGCTTTCACTCATTAACCTTTTGGCATCAATCTGCTGCAGGTTTTCATCTCTAATTTCTGGATCCTAATAGCAATAAAACTGACATTAACTCTCTATAATGGACTGCTGTAGCATTACGTTAGCTTTGGCAGAACTGTGGGGAGTTTTCCTCCATTAACTGTGCTGAAGTCTAGAAAGAAAGTCAAAGCTGCATGTAAGAAGGAAAAGGATGAATGACGGTAAAACTGAATCTGGTCACAGTAAAGAAGGGATAAACTAATAAAAAGATGAACTATCCATTTAAAGCAATAGTTTGACATTTGGGGAAAATGCTTAATTTCTTTCTACCCAAGAATTAGATCAGAAGACTGATAACAAACAATCTGCCCCCCAGCACCTCTAAAGCTTCCAAATTAACGAATTACATCTAGTTATTTAATCCCCACAAACAATGAAATAAACAAATAAAAAGGGGTCGGCCCTATAATCCCTCATGTTCCCTCTACATTTTGCAAACCTATTCCAATTTGTAATCCCACCCTCCCTTAACTTTTTCTCAGCAGCTGGGAAGCAAAACATGGGACCTTCTTGGGTAACGGTGAGCTGCAGTGTTTATTCACGGACAAACTCTAACCTACACCGCACAGATAGTTTAATTGGTCCTTCACTTTACGCCTTGAAAATCGCAGACAAGATGGAGCCGGTACAGACAGTCGCTTCAGTGTCAGTGAAAGTGTTCTAGTTACGTGAGCACAATGCTGACGTGATGTTTGCGGTCTAAACTCGGGGTGAGTCAAACTAAACAAGAGAATGAAAGAAAACTGAGAGCAAACCGAGAAAATAACTTCTGAACAAATCAGAAGGTCAGCCATAACGTGGTTGCCCATTTCATTACAGGGGCGAAAACATTACCTCATTAGCAATAAGGTCATAAGGGCTGAGTTGAGGAAACATTGAGCTGAGGGGAAAAAAAGGGTTACGGGATCATTGGGCAGAGGGAACAATGGATGAAGAAAACATAGCAATGAGGGAACATTGGGCTGAGGGAACACAGGGTTGAAGAAACGTAGGGTTGAGGGAACACTGGGCTGGGGGAACATAAGGCTGAGAGAACGTAAGGTTGAGGGAACATTGTACTGAGGAAAAAAGGATTAAGGGAACATTGGGCTCAGGGAAAACAGGGTTGAGTGAGCACTGGGTTGAGGGAACAGAGTGTTGAGGGAACACAGAGCTGAGGGAACATAGGGCTGAAGGAACACTGGGCTGAGGGAACAAAGGGTTAAGGAAACATTGTACTGAGGGAACACGATGCAAAAGGAACATAGAGTTGAGAAAACAGGGTTGAGGGAATATTCTGCTAAGGGAACATAGGGCTGAGGGAACAGTGGCTTGAGGGAACATAGAGTTGAAGGAATAATGTGCTGAGGGAACATAGGGTTGAGGGAACATAGGGCTAAGGGAACATTGTGCTAACAACACAAGGCTGAGGGAACACAGGGTTGAGTGAACATTGGGATGAGGGAACATAGAGTTGAGGGAACACTGGTCTAAGGGAACATAGTGCAGAGAGAACATAAGGCTGGCTGCTTGCATTGGTGCAGTTATTGTGCATACATTGCATGGTTTTAATTTTTTCAGGTAATTTCTTGCAGAAAGCACTTGCCCAAAGTTTTGAACTATTCCTTTAATGCCAGTTGACCTACTGAGTCTCTAAGGTGTCAGTGTAAACTCTGTAATATATAGATTACTGCTATTTCCTAACCTAACATAAATCAAGGCTGCCTGGGCCAATAAATGATTTTAATTTCAAACACAAGCTTTGTAGAGCAAAATAAGATATTCTAAATTGACCCTGAGCTAATTACACTTTGATTTATAGACTGTTCAGTATGTAGCTCACTGCACATTAACTTTCTTTGCAACTTTCTATGCCTGTTTCTTTTTGTAGCTGAAGATGTGATCTTAGAAGACAATCGGTCTGATGCCAGTATCCACAAGCAGATGCATCAATCCTGTTGGGAGTAGGCAAGGAGGTAATTTAGGAAGGAATGCACTGAATGTGATTCTTTTCACTTAAGTCTGCTTACAGCACTGGGTTTAATTTAATTTCAAACCACACTGAATTGTTTGAAACCATAATGGATGAACAGAGGCAGAGGGGGTTTACTGCGAGGAGTGGAATGCAGGGAGGGAGACGAGGGTAGAGGACGGGGACGAGGTACAGAAACAAGGATAAACAGGCAGATGAAGAGGAGAGAGTGAAGGCGAAGGGGTGCGGATGAAGAGATGAGTTGAGGAGGGGTGGTGAGAGATCACAGGACAGAGAGCTTCTTTGACAGCTAAAGTGACATGCGTGACACTGGTTTAGCTGGAAGGAACATTCCCAGGTCAGAGCTGTGTGTGTTTGGAGTGAAGAAGCGAGGAGAAAAATAAAGAGATCACAGTGATGTTCTGTTAGCATTCGCCATCACATGATGCCGCCTGCTGTCACACTTAAATCAAACACACACACACACACACACAGTCAGACCACGATGACAGGCAAAGCTAGAACATTTACAGACATAAATGATTATGACCGTGTGTCTGAACACATAATTGCTTGAAAATGTGTGATTTTCTTTAAAAAAAAACAGACACAACTGACCACTTTGTTATTTATTATACTTATTTTTATTATTTATTGCAAAAACAAACTCCTACCTCTTGTCATACCTGCTCAGGTAAGGAGTGAGATTAAGATAATGTGGAGCAACAACAGGTTCTCATCCCAACTTGTCAAATCTGCCAGTTTGTCAGTGGATTTAAATGTCAAAATATGACAAGCTACGTGGCCTCCTGCGTCAGTTTTGGACGCTCAGTGACGCCGTGTCAATTTATGCATGTTATATATATTGCGTCTTTTCAAAATACACTTCCATTTTCACAGGAAATTTACAGTTTCTGCTCGTTACATGAACGCAGTCTTTTTCAAACTCAACTTACTATGCAGGTAAAAGACTTTGTTTAGTGAATAAGGGAACAAAAGTCCCTGGTTAGGTTTAGAAAAAACATCATGGCTTGGCCTGAAATAAATATGGTTCTTACTAACATCATGTCACATTACATACATCATGAAACATAAGGCCCATTTCCACCAAACACTTTTGGTATGGTACCTTAAACAAAAAGTAACCCTTCAGATATGGTACCCTAGGTACAGACCCTAGGTAGGTGTTTAGTGATCCACCGTAAACAGAACTCTTAAATGTGGGCGGGGTTGCTGTCACTCACTGCTCTGTCCAGCACTTGCTGTGTTTCCCAACTCTTCAGCAGTGACACAGATGGAAGTCTGCACCTCATTTATTGTCCACAAAACAAGGTTGCACGCCAACATTTTCAGAACAAAACAGAACAGGCTGCAGTGAGAGTCTCTCTCCATGGGATATTTAAAAATAGTAGGTTTGTGCATTTAGTCCTTCTCAGACAAGCTCAGGGGTTTAGTGTTGCCGTAGCCACAGGATTGACGCTCCACCATGCTTTTTACTCTCCAAGTGAAACTTAAGGTGTGCTGATGGATTCACGTTGTCAGCTCATGCATTGAGTAACATTACAAGTTAACATTCCACCTTAAAAGTTATTATATTCTCAGACTCCAGCTGCTGTGAGAGGCAGCAAAACATCCTTTCATTTTAAAGATACAGTCTAATAAAGCTCTCCACGGTATGAACAGTGGTTACATGAGCCTCAGAATCAGCCACAGCTCAGCCCTGAGCAGAGTGACTGTCCGCTATTGACCAATCAACAGACTGCAGTGTTCACAGCTCCACCTTTTAGTACCAGATCTGTGTGCTAGGTACCCCAGCAGGGGTCCATGTCATTGGTTCGACATCCCATTAGTCCGACTGTCCGCGGTGCTGAACGACTCGCGACGGGTGTATGGTGCGCCGCGACCGGCTTGAGGTGAAGCAGGCTCACGGCTTATGTGTTTGTCACTTTCTTTTTCATTTTAACCCACACCATGATCTTTTCCTGACCCTAACCAAGTGGTTTTTGTGCCTAAACCTAACCAGACCTTAACCACAGGGCATCATGATGATTTCGGAATGGACTTCAGAACAATGAGTTTAATATGGTCAGAACAATGGGATGTCGAAACAATGGGATGTCGAACCAATGGGCAGTTCCCCCCCAACGGAGAGGGGACCAAAAACAGGGACAACTTTTCACAGTGGAAAGAGAAAAAATGTGTACCGAACTGTACCGTACTGCTTGGTGGAAACAGGGTTATACGTTACCAATGTAGCATGCTAAACATTCTAGCACTCTACCTTGTTATTGAAATAACTTTACTGACCTAATGTTTCGCACAGGAAATGAACAGTGGGCTCCTTGGTGAACTCCACCTCCCCTTTCACCCATCTTATACGGGCTTTCT
This sequence comes from Epinephelus fuscoguttatus, assembly GCF_011397635.1. Classification (NCBI taxonomy): domain Eukaryota; kingdom Metazoa; phylum Chordata; class Actinopteri; order Perciformes; family Serranidae; genus Epinephelus; species Epinephelus fuscoguttatus. The sequence goes on from NC_064766.1 coordinate 22,487,769, forward strand.
TACACCTCATACTATGGTAGTTGACAGAGGCATCAGAACTAGCTGCTGCCCTTTGCGTATCACACTGTCTTAAATAGTGTTTCGGTGTGTTGGTAGCTGAGGCCAAGATCCACTGACAAATTGGATGAGTTCCGTTGTCAGAAATAGCTGTATCATACCACTGTGAAAGCTATCTCAGTATCTGACGCCGAAATCAATGACAAAGCAGTGATATTTGATGAGCTGGGAGTGAGAACGAGTTTGGAGCAGACACAGTCACAAAATGTATGCCCAACAGGCCCAATACTGAACAATATAATACAATATAGTCACACAGCTGAAATCACACAACATCAGTAGTTCATTAAGTAGTGTGAAAATAACACAGAGACGATACATTTAAAGGGACAGTTCACCCCAAAATCAAGAACACATATTTTTTTTCTCCCACCTGTCTTCTATTTATCGGTCAAGATAGTGAGCTGAGTGTTGGAGATCGTATCACCTCCTACTCAGTAATACGGTCTGCAGATGTAGTTCAGAAGAAAGGAAACAGTTCCTGCATGAAACTGCTCACAACAAGGTCTGTGGATTATCTTGAGTAACCAGGGCATGATTTCTGGAAAGAGACAATGATGTTGAGTTTTTTAAATTTATTTTTTTTAACGCTTTGAGCACCACATGCTGAGTGCCATCCAGTTCCATTATACTGGAGAGAAGGCAGACATCTCTACGGCCGATATCGCCAACACACTCTGCAGCTCACACCAGATCTAGACTGATAAACAGCTCTACAGGTAAGAGGAAAAATATGTACTTTTGATTTGGGGGTGAACTGTCCCTTTAAAGGCTCTAATGTAACAAATCGATACATACATATATATAATAAAGTAAATATGTAACAAAATAACGTAAACAATATCAAACAAGAGCATTAGATTCACTGTTTAAACTCATCTAGGCTGCTGCAGTGCGTGGCAGCAACCTGTGACACAGCGTCACGCTTTTAATATAGTCCGTACAAATCAGAACTTATTGCAGAAATCATTCAAAGTAACATTCAGTATCCAGGCTGCGAGCCTGATGAGCTGTCTTTGCTAATCGACCCTTGACCCCCAATTTTAGAAATAATACTTTCTCTGAACTTCGCCCCTGCTCGGTTCTCTCTGTCTCTGGCTGCTTCACACACACCTCACACTTGTTATCCAAGGATACAGCTTTACAACAACAACTGGTGCGTATTTCTTCTGTGACAGGGAGAGTGTGCAGCAGTCCGTTATGGCAAGTGCTCAAAGTTTTAGGTTAGAAGGAGTTTCATCTCACTGATTTCCAAAAAGACGTCTGGTAAAAGTTGAAGAAGACTTCATATTATGTTGAAGATAAGGCAAGAAAGGGCATTTATCCTCATTCAGTCATCCATACTTCAATATTTATGTTTCTTTGGCATCATAACTCCTCCTCTCTCACCTCTACGCCCCTCCTCAGGCTGTGGTGGACTTGTTGGTCATGCGGGAGTTGCTCTGGTCGGAGGCCCGTTCGGTGACTTTGAGCTTCATGCACGACTGCTTCTCATCCATCAACATCTCAGCCGGCAGGCACCAGCAGCACAGGCACGACTGGAGGAGGGAGAAAAATGGTGAGACAGATTGTGAAGTGTAGAGGCTGAGAGAAATTCATAAGTGTGTGTGCAGTATTTACAGCTAAAAGACAGAAGCAAGTGCTTCCTTCTTCTCTTTTTTGTTGCCTAAAAGATAGTCAGATATCTTTTTCACCACCTGGCTGAGAGATGGATAAAAAGATTAATACCACTCTCATGTTTGTCTGTTATGAAGTACGAAGTTGGAGCCAGCATCGGTTAAGCAAAGTTTATGCTTGCATAGTGTCTTCCATGCAAGGTTCATGCACCAAAAATGACCACATCTGATGATATTTTTCATGTTGAGTGCGGATGCTCCAGTTGTGCACCTCCTAGTTTTTGTAACTAGGCACCTACTGTGCACGTTCACTTTTCAGTTCAACATGAAAGACAGGCCAAGCAGATTTATAATTATATTCTACATTTTGCCAACAGGTGAATGTTAAGTATGACATAAAATGACTGAATTACAGGTTTGTTTTTTTTAAAGATTTGTAACATTAGAAATGTGGACTATTACACAGAAAGGCTTCACTCATTTTCACAAAAATAAATTAAAACATGTATAAATGCAATTAAACAAAATGTCTATAGTAGTTAAGACCTCACAAATTCAAGTTTAAGACTATTTAATGACTCCTAAGGCCTTATTGTTAAAAATGAATTACAGACATTTTAAGACTTTTTAAGGACCTGTAGACACCCTGGGGTTTTGAAGTATTTATCATCTTTATCATCAACAGCTGCTACCGGTTGTGCTAACTAACTGGAGCTAGCAGCTAACAGCTAACTAGGTTTACAGTACAAGAGATAGCTGGAATCAAGTGACGTGACCACGGTAAACATGGAGGCTCTGTGCTCTGAACCAGCGTGAACCAAGTTAGCAACAATCTTTATTATTTTTCACATTGACATTACTGCTTCACTCCCTCCACTGTTTACTTTGCACAATAACAGAATGACTTAAATTACTCAGAGCATAATGCTACAAAGCAACTCAACAAAATAGCTTACACAAGTCCAAAATTCATACTTTAAGGATTTACCATGTGAGCTTCACTCACTAATCTTCGAGCCCTCTCCTTTTTTGTTTCGTCTCCATGCAGATCTGATGTTGAGTCGTAGAGCTCCAGGTGCACACAGACAGCAACACTGTTTGTCATCACATCATCACATGAATAAGGCCTACTCGCTAAATTTCCAAAACTTTCAACTTGCAAATAACAAATAGAAGAAATTTCGTTTCTTAGTGTCACTCGCGTTGCATCATGCACGTCGCACAGCACAAATTTGCATCTATTTGTGTCTTTGCGTGTAGTGTCGCTGTCGGTGTGTGAACACACCATTAGTCAGCGAGCTTTAGCCCGACAGCGAGCTTTAGCCCGACAGATTCTGATAGGTCTGTTGGGCCGGCCAGTTGATAAATGACGTCAGCAACTCATCGGATGTCACTTCTGAAGAAGACTGGAGTCACAGTCGAAACTATCAAGCAGGTAAAAGAAACATCTACACTTTTTTTGTCTGAAGATAAGAAAATATTGAACAAGTATGGAAATCAGAGCGGTATCAATCCTCTCATTTAACTCTTGGCACAAATAAGTGCATTTCCCACAATGTCAAACTATTCTTACAGATATTTTCACTCTGCACGTGGCATACTGTATGTTAGGCCTTACCCTGAAGCAGTTCTTGAAGCGCTTGCTGACCATGTAGAGGGCGATTGGGTTGATGCAGGAGTTAACAGAAGCCATGTTGATGCCGATGTAGTCCAACACCAAAAAGAAACTAAAAGGGTTACAGAGACACGTTAGTCTTCTACCTCTCCCTTCCTGGTGGGCGATTCATTCTTTTACTAAATCATCTCTAGTCTAGTCTGACATCAAGTTTTTTCTTGTGCAATGTGAAACATGTGTTTTCTCCCATACCTGAGCAGTTCGCAGCGGTTCGGATCTTTCTCGTCGTAGATGGTGAGCTTCAGGATACGGCTGAGGTGCAGAGGAAGCCAGCACAGAGCGAAGACCAGAACCAGACAGAACACTGTCTTCGCCACCTCCCTTCGCTGAACACACACAAACACACATAAATCACTGCATGGTTTCTCGTGACAGATTTTGGCTCAGATAGGGACATGGTGAAATCTGAATCACAAAGAAGTCTTACATCATCGGAAACTCTTGGTCTGAAAGTTTTTTTTCAAAAATCAAAACGAATTAAGTAACACTGAAGAGTGTCAAGCTGGGCTGGTGTTAAGTTTGTGGCACAAAGGCTCAACAGTATTTTTATAGCTTTGATTGGACACACTTGTGGATGTATAAATAGTCTAATGTCAAGAAAATAAATGATTCCTTTAGGTCAGATTTGTTTTTTGCACTTCCTCGTTAATTAAGAAAAATATAATGTTAATTCCAAACACTTGATATGAAGACACTAACACTAAGAGATGAAAGCCTTTAGCGAACCTGTTTGAGGTGGTCACTGAGAGCGATTTGGACTCCATTTTTCTTCCTCAGCATCTCACAGGTCATCAGGGTGTAGAAAATAGCAGTGCAGACCAACGGCAGGCAGAAATATGCACTGAATAGCCACCAGTCCTTCGCTGATTTATAGAACTACATAGAGGAAAAAAATGAGAACAGCACTGAGTTACGCACAAGCATCTGCTCCAGAGAGCTTAAAGTTAAAGGTGAAACATTTCAATAGTAAATTTAATGGAGTGTATCCCCAGTCTGACCTGGACCGGAGTGAGGGACTCTGGGGTGTGTCTCAAATTCAGACTCGTTGACTTGCATTTAAAAATCAATTCATCAAAGCACCTCAGTGGAGTTAAAATGTTATTTTAAGGTTGATGCAAGACATGTGAACACACTCGCAGGCGCTGCAGTGTTTTCTTTCAGCCCAGAGAGCGATTACTCCTGTGATACACCTTTTTTTTTTTCCTATATGGCAATTTCTGTAAACTCTGTCCAACCCCGATCTAGCCAGGAAGTCTCTCACAGTATGTTAAGTATGCACATATATTCATACTCGAGTCAGCATGTGCCAACATCTGCATCTCCTTGTGTTTCTGTACGTGTCAGTATGTATTATATGAGTGCAGGTTTGCAGCGTGCACAGCTGTGTCAACACACAGTTTTTCTCCACATTGATTTATCTGCCTCTGACGGTCTGTGTGTCACAGCTCACCTTCATAAAGTCGCCTTTCTGCATGGGGTGCAGCAAACAGATCCTCAAGTGTTCTCCTTTGTAGTCCATGGTGATCATGTCGAAGGCAATTGCCTCTGGCACAGCCAGGATGATGGATAATATCCAGATGAGCGCTATCTCAATGGCCATCCACTTTGGAACTCCGATCCCTTTGATGCGGCTCCACGAGGCCACGGCACGATACCTGGAAGATCCAACTTGTGCACTCAGTCAACCAACAAATAAACATTAAATAAAGGAATAGTTTGTTGTTTTGGGAAATACAGATATTCACTTTCTTGCTGAGGGTTGGCTGAGAAGATTGATACCACTTTCATGTCTAAATATGTCTAAAGCCAGCAGCCTATTAGCTTAGCTTAGCAAACCAGCACCTCTAAAGCTCACTGAATCCACAACGTGCTGTTTTTACACTTTGTTTTCTTTCTGATTAAACAAACAAGATGTAATGTCTGAATTATTACGCTTTAGAAGTGCTGACAGGCAGATTTTTTACCTTTGGACAGAGCCAAGCAAACTGTTTCGCCCTGCCTCCTGTGTTGGTGCTAAGCTTAGCTAACCCTCTAATGGCTGCAGCTTCATATTGGCCGCACGGACATGATGAGAGTGGTGTCAATCTTCTCATTTAATTCTCAGCAAGAAAGCAAATGAGTGTATTTTCAAAAAAATGTCACATTATAATTTAATTATTATCATTCTTGAGTGTTTAATGCTGTTTGTCTGACTGTCAGAAACCTTAGCAGGGTCTATCTTGGTTTAAAGCAGAGATATTGAGTATCACACATCCCTCTCTTATCCCAACAAAACAGAAACATACATCCTAGCTTTTTAAAGGCTAAAAAGAAAAACCATACACCATGCATCTATATAAAGTAACATTTGAATATTGTTAATATAAATTATTTCAATAAATTAAATTGAATATAGCTCCATTTCAAAAGAAAATATTCGATTTAACATCCTTATTCCAAATTCACAATGTAGTTGACAGTCGTATCCATACTCATCTCTATAAACAGATATCTGCATATCTATGTGAGAACTGTAAGAACAGTACAAAAGTTTTGTATTGGAAGTGTTTTGGTTTCTGAGGTCCAAGTAGTATTGACCAATCATGTTTGAGAGGCAGATTGACAGTCTGTGCGGAGAGGCGAAACACATTGGAAACTCTGAACCTACTGGCTATCGTCTGTTGAGGCTTTTATTACATGTATCTATCTGTATTCATATGAAGATAACGGTTTGTAAAGGAGTCAAAATGACCGGCACACAGAAGAGGAAGTCTTGGCCCAGATATACAAAGAGGCGAAGTCCCTTCCCGACTGGTGGATCACAACAGGACCTTTTTTTTCATAAAAAATACGTCAAGTAGAGAAAGAATTAATTATTTTTTATCCCCTTTACACCGTGCCATGAATTACACATATGATGTTTATAAATTTAAAAGATTAAAATTTTGTGAGTCGAAAATGCCTAATTAGAATGACTACAAACTATTATTACTATATATATCTATTATCATAATACTTAAGTCACAATACAATATTATTGTGATTTTAAATATGCTGCGATATGCTGAGTATTGCGATAAAACATATTGCCATTTATTCCCTTTTTTAAACTGTAAATTACGTCCCCAAAGAAAAACTTTGTCAACATCTGTTTTATCTAATAAGGTAAAGTTTTCAGTCTGTCTCACTTCAGCCATTTTTTTTTTTTTTAGCATCAGCAGCATATCTAGTGCACTAAAAAAGCAATTGATTATATTATTGTCGCAGGCTACCTAAAGCTGAATTAGTATTTGTAATATTACTAACTTGTAGGATAAAAAAAATCAATACTTGGCACTGTGAGATGATACGATATTACCGCAAAAAAATATTGCGATACTATGCTGTATCGACTTGAAACCCGAAAGTCGCATAGGTGACCTCATAGATTTTTTTCTTGCTGAAACTGCGATGCCTGTGTGTTTCATATCAGGATGTACTCACACAAACAACGGCTGCTCATTCTTTCACCTCCCAGCTGATAAAAACAAAGAAGTCACTGGCTATAACAAATCAGGTCAGACACATTACATCTGTGCGTGGAGCAAAGCTAAGTTACCTGGCTAGTTAGCTGGTGTTGGTGACGTATATCATAAAAGACAAGACATGTAGTTCACTGAGCAGTCTGAACAGACTGCAACTTTCTTGACTTGAACTAAGGTAATAGTCAATGTACTGATCAGAGTTAAAAGCAGCCAGTAGCAGAGATGTCAAAACTCTCCGCTCTGACAATGTTTCTGTGATCTCTGACTGTTAATGTAACCTTAGGAAATGAAAACAGCACCAAAGTTGAGAGGGAGGGTGAGTTTGTGTTGTCTGCTGGTTGTGGCCATGACTACCTGTCAATACTCAAAGCACACAGGCTCAGCACTGTGATCCCCACTGAGGCCTTCTGGACAAACGGGACCAGCTTGCACAGCGTCACTCCAAAGGGCCAGTCTTCTGCCAGGAGCTGGAGGGAGAGACAGACAAGAGTCGATGACGGAGTTAAACCATGAGAGAGAGTGAAGCAAATCGTCTGGCTCCACACTGTTCTCCCCAGCCTCAGGCATTCAGTGTTGACCAGATATGCGTGAACCTGAACTTATCGGTTTCTGTGACTGTCCAGAGCCTTTTCCCCCCCTCCTCCTCCTTCTTGTCAGGTTTTATGTTTTGGTCTTGAAAACATAGCGAGGCCTCTGTTTGGCCTCAAGGCATGTCGACCCAGACAGGTACGGTAGCTCCTGAATAACAACAAAACTCTAAACTAAACCTGTACAGTATTAAGACTTTTCATGTCTGCTTTGGATGAGTGACTGGAATGTGAGTGCAGATCAACTGGAATCGTATGGAGCCCCGTATCTCTCCATACCACCCTGTATCTCCTGTGTCCGCTCTGGTATGCAACAGCAACCAGTTGTTTTAACATGCTTGCCCCCTTACCCAAATATACAGACTTTGGTCCTCTCTTTCTCTTCCTACACACAGACACACACACACACACACACACACACACACACACACACACACACACACACACACACAACGAGCCCAACAGATAATAACATGCCAGAGACATAAGGGGATATAGAGGGGCTCAGGATCCAGTAAAGTAATAACACGGAAAAAGCCCCCTTTCAAGAGTGTGTGTATGTGTGAGCTCCTGAGTTCGTGTGTGTTAGGAGGGTGTGTGTGTGTGTGTGTGTGTGTGTGTGTGTAAAGGATTTAAACTCCAATAAGCAACATAATATTTGCATATGACCTTAAAAAACATTGTATTAAACTTTACAACATACACAACATCACAAGAGTGCAACAAAAATCAGTAAAAAGTTAAAGGGGTTTTGAAGTGACTGGAAACACACAAAAACCAGCCTGTTTTTATTACCAACTCGTCAAATGCTGCCATTTTGTCAGTGATCTCAGCGTCACACAGAGGCACCTTTTGCGTCAGTATGATAGGCATCAGTTGTTGATACGGCAGTCAGTGACTAAACTCATCAAATACTGTTGCTTTGTCAATCATCATCCACATCCATGTGAGATACCGATGCAAAAAGGCACCTTCGTGGCATTATGAAGCGCACCATCCGGCGGCAGCTTGTAACGCCACTGGCAACTACGTGGTGTAAGGAGAGAGAATGTCTCTACAGGGTGGGTGGGAGGGGAGGTGAATGGGCCAAACAAGGCAAGGCAAGGCAAGTTTATTTGTAGAGCACAATTCGTACACAAAGTAATTCAAAGTGCTTTACAACAAACTCCAGACTTTGACACGAGAGCCTGTTGTTCGTTTCCTGTGTGAAACCAAAAGTCAGTGGAGTTATTTCACCAACAAAGTGTGTTATGTGTCGCATACAATGGTAGTTTCATATGTCACCTGACGTTACATGACGTTTGTAACAACCGTACTTATTTTAAGACAAACCATGATTCTAGCTAAACCTGACCATGTGCTTTTGTTGCCTAAACTTAAGGAAATAAATGTAAAAACAAGGTGCTTACCTGCAGTATTTTGAAAAATTGAAAAAGTGTATGCATGTAACGAGCAGAAACTGCATTTCCTGTGAAAACTGAAGTGTGTTTTGAAAAGACACAATGCATGCAACAAGTGCAAATTGACACGCCATCACTGACTGTCCAAAACTGATGCAGGAGGGTACGTACTACGTCATATTTTGATGTTTAGTCCACTGAAAAAGCACTGATTTTTGATGAGCTGGGATGAGAATGTGTAGAAAATGCTGTTAAGGCCAAGATTATCACTATATGGTCTAACTCACCTTGTAAACATTAATAGGAATGCCGATGATGATGTGCAGCAGGTCTCCGAGCGCCAGGCTGCCGATCAGGATGTTGGGTCCGTTACGCATGCACTTATTCTTATAGATGATTCTCAGCAGAGTGGAGTTACCGATAATACCCACGACAAACACCAGGCAGGACACCACCGTGTTGATGTACTTAAAGGTGTCTCGGATTTCTGTGGGCCCAGTGCACATGGGAGGTAGCCGACGGCGGGGCTTAGTGATGTTAGGCCTCACCGGACCCTGCACATCTCTCTCTACAAGGCCAAGTCTCTGGGTGACAGCGAGAAGATCCTGGGGCGTTTGTTTCTTAGGCTCCAGCTGCCCGTCGGCCACAAGGATGTAACCGGCCAAGAGGAGTAACTCCAAGCAGAGGAGATTAACCTTCATCCTGGAGTTAGTTACTCTGGAGTTTGTTACCCAACAACTGATCCTCTTCGAGTGTGCCTGGAACACAAACACCAAGAACGTATTCAGGTCTGTTATCTGACCATGGGAATATTATTATTCTTTGAAAAAACAACCTCAGAGTAGAGCAGGGATATTAAACTCCTGGGTTTATTATGTGACTTTGGCTCCCTCAGCTTTCATGTCTACATAAACTCACAAAAAACTGCCAACTGAAACCTCAGACACACCCTGCTGAAACATTTTAGTCATTTTAACTTAAGGGACCGTACAAAAGTTATGAGGGGAAGAGAAAAGGGAAAAGATATTATAATTTTAAGGGACTATATTTTATTTTCATTATGTCAACCTTCCTTTGCAACTTCATAGTTACATAAATATTACTAGCAAAAAGACACTTGCACTTGTGACGTGTTTCATAAAGGATTCCATAAGCAAAGGACGGCAGCTGTCTCTGTATCATGGAGTTCTTCGTATGTGCATTGGGGATGCACATTAATGCAAATTTATTTATTATAAGCCCCTTGAGATCTCATTATTCGAGGGTTTCCAACACATAATATAAAGTAACAACATTAACATGGAAACAAACAAACAGATAGATAAACATGCAGACAAAAGAAAAACTGACTACACAAACATAGTGAATAAAAAAGTTGCCAAGGACATACATATGACCATTAATGTTTCTTAAAACATAGAGATCGGAGCATTCTTAAACATGCCAAATGATGTCACAGATAAAATGTTACATGTAAAATATTTCCATCAGAGGGAGCCTAACACATAAAAGCTTGTTTTCCAGTTGCTGTTGAAATACAGAAGTTATATAAAGGTTATACGGTTTAATAAGAGGTGCATGATAAAACTTGTAAAACTTATTTTTAACATGCATAGAGGATTGTATTGCAGTCGAGAGGAGTTTAAAGTGAACAATAATTAGGAGAGCCTTGTTTGTTGTTAACAATATGAACCCTACCTCACCACCCAAATAAATTTTATACAGTCCCTAAACTTGTCAATTAATGTTCCAAAGTCACTGCTTTTCAAACTCTTACTTACCAAACTCCAAACTGAGGCAGAAATCCTGCCAATATTTGTGCCTCTGAGATCAAACTTCCCCAGTAACTCTCAAGCTCTCAGGACAGAGAAAAGTTCCCAAATTGGAGGGATGCTGCTCCTGCAGTGACAGTCCAGGCATCTCCAACAGCAGCTGTCCTCTCTGTCACTGGTGTCAAAGTGAAAAAGCTCCAGCTCTGTGCTCCAGACGTTCCTGGCAGTAGTTCTCTCCTCTCCAGTACTGGCCGCTCAGTCTCAGTGTTCACAGTCTTAAGAGTCTGCTGAGTTTGATCCCTGCCCTCCAACCCCTCCTCTTCTAATGTGGAGGAGGGGGTGGAGGAAGACAGGGGAAGTTTTTCAGTGTTCATCAAAGTGCCCTCAGTTAAATGGAGGGAACGGTGAAATTATAAATCAGTTCATAAGGAGTGTGTTGTTGGTACTCAGTGGTGACTTTATAGTGCTTGCTCTATTTTTGTATTTTATCCCCAAATGGCTTCATCCAATAATAATCCCACAAACACTAATCATAGCTATTTTATTTGTCCTATTAAAATGTTTCAGTGCTATGCTCCCAATTTTCAAATGGTGAAACAAAAGCCATATTTGATTTCATTCAACCTGCATCATTTACATCGACATTTTTAAACAAAATATTTATTGTCCACTACTTTTTCATATAAAGCTGCAGATGCAAACATTGGTGCATCTTGAACCCTTAAAGTTAAGATAAATCTAAAAAAGGCTCTTTATCCCTTTTAGATCACATCCCAGGTCACATTGTGCACCAATTTAACAATATGTGCCAAAATAGCACAAAAAAATCTAATCATATTTTCTTCCTGTAAAACAGAATATGATGTGTGCTTATGTCAGTTAGTAACAACCAATGTAAACCAATAATATCATGACATCCACTGTCAGTCAATCTGTAACTTTTAGCTACAGACATAAGGTTAAGTTAGCTAGCTAGCAACAGCAAGCAACATCAGTGTGTCTTCATTTCCCCCCCAAAAACTGGTTACAAGTCCGTTGGCTGGAGGTAACTGACTTGGGGAAAGTGGTATTTGCGACAGCTCCAGATTATGAGCGAGGCATTTTACAGTACCTCAGCAAATAATGTTACATGGAGCATGAGATGCTTTGTCTTACTATCCAATCAGCCTTACACAGTCAGGGCCTTTCTGTTATGAAACGCCCACCCAAATTAAATTCCTCCAAACCGCCTGCCTATCCTGTTCCAGATACTCTCGAAATGCCATTTCATCTGGACTTGAAACAAGAGTCTACACTAGCTGTGACATCAGCACAGCAGTGCTAAAGCTAAATGCTAACAGCATTTTAACATGGTCACGATGGGGATGCTAACATGCTGTTAAGCAGGTTCAATGTTAACCATCTTCACCACCTTAGTTTAGTGTGTTAGCATGCTAACACATGCTGATTAGAACTCAACATAAAGTAAAGCAAAGTCCTGTCCAAATACCCGCACTTCCCTGAAGTGCACTTGCTGAAAGTACAGTTAGGGGCGTAAGTGTGCAAGGGACCGACGCTGTTTAAAAAGGAGAATTGGGACAGCTGTGTACACATCACTTCCATTTGGGTCCAGCTGGTCCATTTCCTAGGAGACGAAAGATGGCGTTAGAGGAAATAACATTGTTTGCAGCACTGCTGCTGCAAATGATGAATAGATACAATCAGCAAATGATGAGGAGGATTAGGAGCCACAGGATAAGGCGGCATCTACATCAGATCCAAGTATTGATGGTGATGCCCAGCCAACTGGTAAATTAAATTTTACTCTTGAATTTACCTGTTAATAATGTGTATATTAGCTGTAACGTCTTTTTTTACTCTACCGTTAACGTAGCCTAGATTACCGTTATTCCTATTAAAACGTTTTTTTTTGCTTGGATAAATTGTGGTAAATTGTGATATAAAATAATAATAATTAAAGACATAATCAAAACTGTAAAGTGATGTGGACTGTCATACAAACCTCCAGTCAACTGTAAACTGTATATTATTTCATTATTAACGCCCTGTCATGTATTATTAAGTCCACACAGCGTGTTGTTTGACGTCTTCTAACTGCTGTCAGTCGGAGTTAACGGCTCACAGACACGTCAGTTACCGTTTGAAGATGGTGAGTTGTACCGGCCAGCTGTGCAGTGTCAGGGCGTCACAACACTATGGAGGATTCTAGGTAAAATCCTTCAGTGAAGTGAGGTCTGATGCGCACTTTCAGAAGGGGTGCATTAAGGGCACTGGTTTTCACCCCTTGATAACAACAGAAGACAATTGGGACACCCTACGCACTTGCGCCCCTTAGCGGGAGTGCGCAATTAAGGGGCACAAGGGTGCAAGTGCGGGTATTTGGGCAGGGCCCAAATCTGGCAGCACGGTGGTACAGTGGTTAACATGGTCACCTCACAGCAAGAGGGTTCCTGGTTCGAGAGTCAACAACCTCTCTCTGTGTGTTGTAATATGAGCTTCTCTGTCTGATGTCGTCGCAGAAGGTCCAGCTCTCATATGGTGGTTACCACTGATACTGAGATGGCATCCTTGCAGAAGTGTAGTGTCTCCCTCCGGTTTTCCCACCAGGTTAACAATGATAGCTCTATCAGCACTGTTAGCTGCTAGCCCCTAGCTCTGTGTACTACAGTTTGAGAACTGTGTGCTAACTATCACGATCCAGACTCTGAATAATAAAAATGCTCTGATTGGCCCATATCCACTCCTCTGAAGTCAGGGTATCCCCAAAGACAGTAGGATTCATCATCTGAGGACCATGAATGTCTGTACAAATGTTATGGCAATCCAATTTAAATTGTTCGAGATATTTCAGTCTGGATCAGTCTGGATCAGTCTGGATCAAGACAGATTCTGCAATTTACATTGTAGAATCTGTCGGCAGCCCTGTGTGAAAGACGACTGGGGGGGGCTTTGAGTTTGAACAATGCTGCGCTTTAGCCAATCACAATGGAGGGGGCGTGGCCGAGATGTGAAAAAAAAATATTTTTCCAGCGGATGTCTTAGTTACAACATGATTGAGCTAACTGGAGTAGTTTCATGTCGTATCCGACAACGGGAGGCTTTTAACAGATGACGTCCTGATGTTAGCTTTGCTAACTGTCCCTGTCAGCTGCAGCCACTGATGCTTTCTAGACATCGTGATTTCCCACAACTGAAAAAATACCACACATAGCAACACAAAACTGCTTTGCTTTGCTATGATAACCATTACAAAATGTGCACACAGAAATAGTAACGTTTGTTCAATCATTGTGTTTATAGACTTAACAAACATCAGATTAGTCTACACGGTGATATAGTGACGTGAAAAATGTGACATATAGCTAAACTCTGCTGGTTTTCTACCCGAAGTATTTGTAAACAACACGGCGATTCCCTGGGGGCACTGCCGGAAGTGAAGGGCTTGAGCGATCGCCGAGGCCCCTGCACTTCCGTTAGTCGAAAAACTCCGGGCTGTGCCTCCAGAGGTAAAGGAAGAAAAAAAAAAAAATATTATTATTATTATGTTTTTTTTAATTACCGATGGATTCCCAGATTGGGACCAAAGTGGTGGACGGACTGACACTGGCATCTCTACAGCTGATAGCATTGCTAAAACCACTGTATCTCCCTATATGTCAGTATTTCCTTTATTCTTTATCAAACACTATCCGAGTTTTTCTAAAGTGAGAAAACTTCAAACATTTTGTACTCTGAGCATGTTAGAGTTATTTAATGTCACATTTTTAGGCAACACATAAACTACCTTGGGACTTTGATTTAATTGACAAATAGGACAGTGGTCAGAGATGAACATCTAGCTTCTATTTTGAACCAGTTTTCCCATGAAAATGTTTGACTCCTGTCAGAGACGGGGTGGTTCTCCTTTCCCATCCCTCCTTTCACACTGGTGTCACTTCATGTGCGTTTCTTTTCTATCTTCGGCTCCACTGACAAGGTTAAACATGTTGGAGGGGATTTTTCTGTCACCCTTTCACTTGCGTCGTAAACCAATTTTTCCGGTCATATATAGATCCAGCGAAATGCTGTAAAATGCATTTAACATGAAAGAAAGCGCTAACTGTGCTTTGGTTGGTTTGCGTTATGATTTAGACAACCATAAAATCAACGTGGTAATAGCTTTTATTACTGTACATTAATGACCTGGGATGTGTCTCATGTACTGTCTAGGCCACACTTCTTTTGGCCCTGTGTTGATTCTCCCTGTGAGGCTTGGAGTATTACTCAAAGGCCAGACAGCCATCAGCACCAGATGTTTTCTCTGTTGATAGATTACCATCTAGGTGGAGCCTTAAGACTTGTATTAGATAGACTGCATGTTTTTCTACTGCTTGACTGCCGCATGTGCACTTCAGCAACAGAGTTCAAGGGAAAGAGATGCTTATCTTTGTTAAGGTGTTCTGCTACTCACTAAAACTACATAGTCTGCTTTACCTTTTTCCTCTTCTTCAGATAATGTGATACATACTGTATGAAAAGTAGTTGGAGGGGGTCAGAAAAAGGGAAGGGTATTTTAATAATGATGACATCGAATCATCAGAGTGCAATTTTATGAGGTACTTATCCACAGTCAGTGTGTTATCTTAAGTGGATGGCAGTTGGCATGCTCACATTTTGGAGTAGGAGGAAGGAATACTGTCATGGAAGCCAAGCAATGTACTGCTGTGGACAGGGGCAGCAGCAAAACGTATTTCAGAGACCTAAAAAAAATCAACATCAATTTAAGTGTAGGCTACATTTGGAAAATATTCACAGCTTTACCTTGTGGTCAGACAGGACTTTCCGACAGAGAACTGAAGAAGTTATCTCTGCTCTTTTCATAGGCACCAGACTCCTTTGATTAAAACAGTACTTTTACCTTTCAGAACTCTCGGTGTTTTAAAGAACTAGTTTGGATCCACCAAAGTCACACAATAACACAAACTAACGGATCGAGGTAGTGGTAGACCAGCAGCTACTATATTCAGCAAGATAAAATTACTATTTTTGTCGATGGAGTTTGGTGACTTTGATGAGGAAATTGACGTCCCCATCTCAAAGGGCTGTCTGAAGGCAAGGTGTAGCAGTTGAAATATTCCAAATATAGCATACACTTATATCCCTTTTCCACCGAAATAAGTGCATTTGCATTTTTTTTAATTTTTTTTTTAACACACGGGAAAACCCTCTTAATAGGCTTTAGACTCATTTCCCATTGCCAGTCCTCTTACAACTTGAGTTTGGTAACAGATTGTTAGGTGACTGCTTTCTTTGCCTTATCATTCTGTCACTAGAGCACTGTTTTTGCAATGCAACATTATATAAGTTATGTTAAAAGGTGATTTTACCATAAACTTGGTCTCTTAAATGTGTATTTATAAGTACTATAAACTGAGTGCAAATTATTTCCACTCTATCCCATGTTATTTATATTGTTAGTCTATCTATCCGCCCAGTTTTTAAGATTTGTAAAATATCTATATCCCACAGATAACTATAAACTTTCCCTTGTGCCCTTTTGTCCTTTAACAACATTATCACCATTTGTCCATTGACCACATGCGTGCTTCTCTCCCGTTTGCCGCTGCTTGGAGCTATGTTCATGTTTAAAACTGTGAAATGTGCTACATGCCATGTGATGGCAAAGCTATCACAATATCACGCCTGAGATGCGAGGAGCAGTGGGCGAGCCTTGTGAGTAGGGAGACAGTGCTCTGGCTCAGGTTCAAACACCCCGAGGCAACAAGCATCGAACACTGAAACCCTACATGACTCTGAAACTTTGGACTGTTACAAAGACTAAAATGTTCTCTCTTGGGGTCATTTACATACATTTTAAAAAGCCCCCAAATTCCACAAAAACACGGAGTGTTTACAAGACTTTGAGCGAGAGGGGTTTAATAGAGTTTGGCCAAACTTAACAGTACAATGATACCCAACGGCACAACATCCCCCAATGTTGACAACTTAAAATACATTTTGCTAATAATAAATAACCCCATACTATGAATACACAAAGACAGCTAACACTCAGCATCTCCTTAACAGCTATTTAAAGCAGCCCTGGCTTTATGGCCGTTATCAGTTGTTGTCAGCCCCACAGATTTGGGTTAGAAACCTACTAGTGCTACACCTACTTGTACGTTCAGAAGGTCATTGTCAGCTGTCATGGGAAGCATAGACGATAACTATAGTAATTATGGGAAGAGCAAACATGAAACTATTTGGTCTATTTTGTCAGGTTTACGCATTTAAATTATATCTAAAATTTCCATCCAACTGAGTCAAGTAATTCTAATATAACCCAAAAATACCATTTATGTAGGCTAATTAAAACAAATTAAAACTGAGATTGATAGAAATGAGAATTTACATGACTATAGCTCTTAGAATTTTCCTATTTTACTTTAATTAAGTTTATGTAATCACTAATAAAATCTATGTAATTTAAATATGTATCAATATATTTAAAGTAGTGTGTCATAGTGGCATCTAGTGGTGAGGTTGCAGATTGCAACCAACTGAAACTTCTCCAGTGTGCCAAGTATGTAGGAAGACAATGGTGGGCAACATGAAAATACAAACACGCAAACAACCGTATCTAGAGGAATTGTTCGGTTAGTCCCTTCTGGGCTACTATAAAACAACACGGTGGACTCCGTGGAAGAGGACCCGCTAGATATAAACTGCTCATTCTAAGGTCATATTCACACTACAATTCTTATTTTCAAGTAAAATAAACTAATGAAAACATAAATAAATAAATAAAATATTCCATTTCTGCCAACAGATGCAGCCAAATCCTATACACTGGACCTTTAAGTAAAGTTATTAAAATTTATCTGTATTGCTCTTTTCACAGACATAGGTCATACAGTAATTTAAAAGGCAATATACACCATACAAAAAAGAAAGTGTATAAGATAAAGCTACTACCCAGTCTATGTAAAAGTGCAAAACTACACAATGGAAAAGAAATCAGAAAACAAAAAATACACAAAATACATATAAAATCCAGGAAATGTGAGACTATTACCTAATAAATAGTCTTGAAGCAGCATTCTGGATTGCCAGCAGACGGTAAAGAGCAGACACACTAAGTAAGGAGGAAAGTGTATTGCATGAGTCAATGCGCGGTGAAATTAAGGCATCTCTAGTTCAGCAGCTGAAACTGCAGATCTCAGTTTATTAACATTTCTTAAGTGGAAAAAACAAGATCTGGTCAGATGCTTAACATGGGTGTCTATGAGGAATGATCAGATATTACAACTAAATTACGCACATTTAAGTGGGCAGCAGAGAAAAGAGGCCCAATATGTTGCATGATCGGGGGGGGGGGGGGGGGGGCCCTTTTCTGGAGCAACAACCAGAACCTCTGTCTTATAGGCACTGAGCTGTAAAGAGCTTTCTGTCATTCTTGATAACCTATGAGGCTGACTAGGTTTGAAAGAGAAGTGTAGTTGGATGTCATTTGCACATAAATGATATGCAATATTATATTTGTTTATGATCCGTCCAAATGGCGGTAAATTTAAGAATCCCAGAGGCCCCAGAAACTATCCCTGCGGGACACCACAAGACAGTGAAGAGGAATCAGACACAAGTCTCCAACAGAGAAACTTTTCATTATATCTCAGTGAGATATGATGAGAGTTG
This sequence comes from Epinephelus fuscoguttatus, assembly GCF_011397635.1. Lineage (NCBI taxonomy): Eukaryota > Metazoa > Chordata > Actinopteri > Perciformes > Serranidae > Epinephelus > Epinephelus fuscoguttatus. Next base: position 22,506,053 of record NC_064766.1, read on the forward strand.
CCTTTGCACACTTTCACACTTATTTACATCTGTCATCTAGATTAAAAAAGCGCTACGCAGAGAAACCTTGAAACCTTGTTGTGAAATTCACAATGAGACAGAATAAACAGACACAGTTCCTCCCTTGCTTCTCTCCACTGAAGTTACTCATCTGGCTTTCACCACTCCCTCCCTGTGTGTTGCATTTGGAACAAAGGCTGAGGTGGCTGAGCTGTTTTCCCTCTCTGTCTTCACACTTTTGCACTCTCTCTCTGTCTGTGTGTGGGCCACCACCTCCTCCTTGTCTCGGGGTGGGCGATACATGGAATACACTCCATGTATTGTGGCTTGTTCCACACGACATGTAAAATGATTATATCAGGATTATCGAGTATAAATGGTTGTGTCATTTTCTTAAAGTCACCGGCATGAGACTCGCTTCAGCATTTTGGTTCTCTGGCTTTCTCCTTTGTCTCTCCCCCTCTCACAGACAAACACATACATTAAGAAAGACACACAAATATGATGATACATCACACACACTCCACCCTTCCTGATCATTTTCTCCTGAGCAACAGCGTGTCTTTGTATCTCATATTTCCTTGCTTACAGTGAGTAAATCATCATGTTTAATCGTGTCGCAATAACAGTTTCACTTAATGAGATTAACGATAGTGTGAACAGACGGAGCGAGTGTATTTATACGTGTAGTGCTCCAGACCGTGACTACTTTGTCACATTTTGCAACCATGGAGCACTAATACGACCTGCAAATACTATTAATATATGAACTGGGGAGCTGTAAGTTTGTTTCCAGCTCACAGTGAATAAATCCTCAAGCTTAATGGCACCTTGGTAACGGTTTAACTTTATGTCAACTGCTAAAACCAACTGTTGATCTAGCCCATGATGAGCTGGGTGTTTCAAAATAAAACAGCGATTTATTTAACTGTTATAACAATACTTTATTATGACAGTAGCTACTTTATTTAACTTTATTACAACAGTACTTTAACTGTTTAACGGTACTATAACAATGTTTTATTTAACTCTACTATAACAATACTTGACAGTAGGTACCTTATTTAAAGTGATAGTTCAGGTTATTGGACATAAAGTTGTGTGAAACGCTGACCATCTGTAGCTCTGATGTGACGTGTCACTAGCCTCCTGCATCCGAGAAATCGCCGGTAGCTTACCGGAGAAAAAGTAGTTCTGAAGATATAAGGGGGACATCTGTAACAGGAAACCGATGGAATTGGGAGCCGGCGATGTTTTTATTCCCACAGCTGGGGAAATCACAAGTTCGCACCATTTTGGTATTCCTCTGTTTACCTACAGCAGCTGACGAGGGTGTGTCGTGAGCCTGAGCCAGTGTTTGCTTTGTAGTAGTAGGTATATATAGGGCTAGTACATCTTTTTCCTCACTAATAATAGCCTACTGGTTCTCTGTTGGAAACAGCTGATGAAGTTTTTGTTAGCCGTTGCCATCCTGCACACCTGCACGGCGTGGAGATGAACTGTCTAATTGATTTCTGTTCGCGTGCTGTCTTGCGGGCCTGCATGGCGGAGTGACACTGGCCAGAAAATAGTCCGAATTGACAGCAAGGTCTGACATAATGCGGGGATGTTTTAAAATTATTGAAACAGTCTAACAAAACACATGCATACTTTTTTGTAGCTTAAAACCTTTTGGTTACGTGTCCCCCTTATATCTTCAGAACTACTTTTTCTCCGGTAAGCTACGGGCCATTTCTCAGAGCAGGAGGCTCGTTGACAGTAGTGACACCGTCACATCAGAGCTACAGATGGTCAGTGTTTCACACAACTTCATGTCCAAAAACCTCAACTATCACTTTAACTTTGTTATGACAGCAATTTTAGAGGAGATTTCAAAATATTGAGATATCTATCATGTATCACGATATAGCCTAAAATTAGTCATCACATTCACCTGTTAAAAAAGGTGACATGAGTTATGAAATGATACTGTGACCAAAGTTCCTCTCTCTTGTTGCAAATATGTCCCACTGCCACATTTTCTTCACCGCGTCTTGGTCAAACAGCTCTCTAAAGGCTTTTGACAGATGCAGAAAATCAAACCTGTTACAAAAACTTTAATGACTTGTGAAACTTTTGGAGTCAGTGTGAAAACGTGACAGACACAACATGAGATTGAATTTGTTTTCAGACGTGCGACAACTTGGAACAAAAAAAAAAAACGGACTCAGTGAATACCTTGCCTATTATGCCCATCCAATGACGTAACCTCTTACAGGTTATGATGGTGTACTGTGTTGAATGCAGAACTGAGGTCAAGAAGTACCAACACAGAACAATCAACTGCACCAGAGGACATTACAATATCATTTAAAACTCTCAGAAGAGCAGTTTCAGTAGAGTGCTGTTTCCAAAACCCTGATTGAAACTCATAAATATTTTGCTTCTCCAACATAGCAGTGAGTTGACAAGATGTATTTGAAATACACAAGTAAATGAATAAAAATTTGAAATACATAAAATTTATCACCAGTAAATGTTAATATGATTTGTATGAAATGTATAACTGTAATGTATTCATGGTTTGGAAAAATCTTCTGGTGGCTTGGCTGAAGCAGAGGACCAGGTTTGATTTTAACCTTCAGCCCTGTGCTGCATACCACCCCCATCCTGTCTATCTCCAGCTGTGCATCTAAGAAAGGAAAAACAAGAAGCACCTTATATAAGTAACTTGCTCAACACTGCTGAGGAATCTTTTAAGTGCTAAAACAGTCTATGTGACTCCAGTAGTTTACTACTTTCAAAGAAGCCCTGACATCAGTGGGTTAGCTGTCACTCAAACTCACGTTTTACCATCTCCCATATTAGCAACAGACTTTTACCGCTGTCATTCTGACACTGACTGATGTCCCAATAAACGGATTTACAATCTTAAAGCGGGGCTCACTCTTTCTTCTCAGCCTTGTCTGAACGTTTTTTACGACAGCGATTCACCTGCGTTGGTTAATATGTAGAAAGCCCTCCTTCATCTCTCAGAGCCGTTTTTTTTAAAGCAGAAAATCGTCCTCAGATATAGCAGATCCAACAAGGACAAAGGGCTGACTTGTTTTGAGCAAGCAGGGATTCATCCCCCTCAGTGTCAACAAGAGGGCACCTTAGCTAACACACAATACTTCCTCTGAGCTCACTCTGCAGGACATACTCACTTTACAGCCGCATTATGCCTGCCGGTGTGTCATCTTGTGTGTGGCGCTGTCCCCAAGAGTCAGAACAGACTGGCCTTTGCCCTGCAGCGTTGTGATCTGGGTGGTGGGTTAATAGAGAGTAATTAGCTGCCACTTTATTAGATCTATAAAAGAAGCATCCCTGGCAGAGTCCTTTGTTCCCTCTGCTCGGCCCTCAGGTGCCTTTGTCCTTTCATTTCCACTGGTGCCTTCTGAAAAAATTTATTTGCATATCCAAGTTTCATTCAGAATGAAGCATCTGTTTCTGACAACTAAATATTTTCTTTTTTGGAAAATGAACCCTGGATTCCCTTTGATCTTGGACTTTGTGGAAAACCACAGAGAGTTATGTTTTTTCTATGAGCATCACATCTGTTGACTCCAAGTGGCTGATTAGTAATTCTGGCAATAGACAAAAAGTGCATGAAAACAAGAAACTACAATAATAAAAAAGCAATTTCAAAAATAAATGTCTTCAAGGTGTTTACAATCTGCATCAAGGCCAGAGGACATGTTTTCATCTCCTGCGATATTGCCAGAGGTGAGACATGTTGAATTTGAACCCATAGAGAGCAGTGCACAGTTTTCTGTGTGTAATTTACTGTTAAAGATCCCCTCCACTCAACAAATGTGTTTTTTCTTATGTTAATGTCCCTGAAAATGTCTTACCTTGAATATGCTGACTTTTATCAGTGCAAAGTTTGTCACTAGAGAAGTGTTTTCACATTCTTCTACTGAGGTTGGGCGATGTCTGTGTCCTCCCCTAAAATCTGAGATTCCAAAGTACGCCAGGCAAACTAGATAAGGTACATCACTAATATGAAAGCCTGTCACTGGGAAACATATTGACAGCGGAACAGATTTTGACACAACACTGGCAAGGAAACCTGAAACCACCAGAGCAGAGCAGACCTGTCAGTACTGAGGGTACAGTTTACATGAGCATCAGGGATGTCAGTTTGGGTTAATTTTGCTTTCAATATCCTGACTGCCATTAGCTAATAACATGGTGGCCATACGCAACTCTCGCCTCAGGTAGTCCCGGTGAGTAAATCACTTTATTTTGAGCTGCTAGCCCTAGTGGCTAGCGGTGCTAACAGAGCTACAGTGACATTATTGAAAATAGGGTCTGCCGCTCAAAATTGCATCACTTATACTGTGTTAACACTACAAGTGGCAACTAGGGGTCATATCATCTTGTTCACAATAATACCGATACAATTTAACATCATATGAAAAATTCATATTGTGATACTCGGATATTTAGACCTGTTGACGTGTGACATAATGCTGTCACCTATGACAACAACAAGCATGGCTTAAAGCGAAATTATTACTGACTCCGTGGTGGTTCCAAAGAGGAGCAGCTTCAATAGTGTGGAATAAACTGTGGCGTCCTGAATGTTTAATGAACAGCCCTGGACTTCTCAGACTCTTTTAGTGTCTTACTGCTCAGAGGGAACTCATTCAGCGGCTCCTCTGGCAGCAGCACAGCGTCTCTCCCTCTCCTCTCTCGCCGTGCGCACACGGGAGTCGGTGTCGTCAAGTGATTTTGTCATAAACCTTTGGTAATGTAAACCTATGTGACGCCCGCGGCTCGACAAAAAACTACATATATGTGAATGTGTGATAGTTGTGGTATCATAACAGCCTGTCACAGGTTACAGCGTGATGATTAGAGGAGAAATGGCAGAGCATAAAGGTCCAGGTGGAAAAAAAACAATCATTTGGGATTTTACTAAAAGAAGGAAATCACCTGTTGATTTATATATATAGATCCCAGGGGACAATTTTTGTGTTTGGGAGCTGTTTAAATGTGTAATTTGTGGTAGATTTGATTTTCTTGACCTATTAATATTGTATACAGAATCTGAGTTACTGTTGTTGTTCACAAACTAAAGAAATGAGAGATCATTTTAGTTTTTACTGAATATTTGAAGGCAAACTGTTAGGTTGACATGAACACTACATCACATATTTTCTAGCAATTCTATTTTCCTAAATAAATAATGTTGTTTTGTTTTTTTTTACTAATGTGTTATATCGTCAAGAATATCGTTATCGCAAAAATACCCTGAAATATCGTGAGAGTCGCCACTGCAGTGTTGCTCAAGCGCTTGTTAACATAGTTACATTGTCACAGGCCTGTGTGTAGGCTACTTGCGTCAAAGCACCTCAACTTCACTTCATTTAAACTTTGTATTTGTTCAAAAATATATGTGTTTCATCAATGTCTGAGGCTCAAGTTAAGGTCACATTTTGCCACCCCATTGCGAGTTGAAGCCAGCTCAACTTTGATTTGTAATGACTGTGGTTTTATACCGACTGTATCTATGAGGTCCCTTTGCAGAGATTTTTATGTGGGAAAACAAACAAAATCTTAATCATAGTAGAGCATTTTACATACTTTATAATGGGTCTGAAGGGGAACTTTAATTTTCCTTTTGAGAGGAGGACCTACTTCATCACTTTCAGACATTTGGACGGAAGTGAAAGGCATTCAAGGTGCTGCACCCAGCAGTCAAAGTGCCAGAAATAGTTTTGTAAAGACAGAAAACAGGGCTTGAAGAAAAGGTCACACCCTGCCTACTTTTCACCACCTACTCAGTCATGAAGTAGCTGAGAATGTCGGATTGTCTCTTTTGGAAAGTTGCAGACATTGTTCACCAATTCTGCCGTTTGAAAGAGGATTTCAGACACTGTTTGACCGACCAACAAGCACTTCAGCTGAAGCATGCACATCTTTCCATAGGAATGCTCAACCAACTTGTCACGATGTGTGTACTGATAAATACGTCACAGTCACAGCGGGGGCCCATCCTCCTCTCTAAATGAACCCTGATTTAACTTGAAAGGCTAGCAGACATATTGTAATTACAAGGCTGTTCCACAATGATAGGTGCTGCTGCGGTTGTCATTACAGAACAGCCTTGTTACACAGCCTGTAAAATGTGTCCTTTACCCCTTCTAACCATCTCCAGGGTCTAACTTTTTCCTGTGTTGAGAGACAAAAAGGAAAAGATGTGCCCTTCTGATGCTCCTCACATCCACATGAAATGACTAAACCGCCGCCCTCGGGCTTCCCCTGCACTCAGGATGCAGCGTATGTTTGTCACTGTGCGTGTTTATTCCCCCTTAGGCCATCCTCTTCTCTCCCTTTCCCTCTTCTTTCTGGCCGTCCTCCTGTGATAATGGCCCATTAACACTGAGCCATTCTTGACATCAGCACAATACACTCTTATGTGCGTCGCCACTGTCTAAAGGTCTTCCCAATTTTTCAAAAGAGCAAATATGCACAAGTACCAGAACAACGCAGCTAATGGGGAGAAAACCTGCTGATGTTTCACAAGCGCCACACAGAGAGAAGAAAAGAAGCTTCTCTAAAGAGTGTCACATGTATCTGCGCTGTTGCTTGGATACATGTGTATTTTTTTATGGCGCCAAGCTGGAGATATTCCACATGACACTACACATGAAAGGAGGCTGTTGGTTGGCATCTGTGAGCACACACATGCAAAGGTTACACAGAAGCAGAAAAACACGAGAAGACTCAAACTAAAGAAAAATGTAGACTATGATAGAAAGATGTGATAAGTTATCAGCTTTCACATGATGTGTGTTTTGCATGCATGGGTATTAAATAGGGGTGTAACGGTACACAAAAATCTCGGTTCGGTACGTACCTCGGTACACAAGTCACGGTTTGGTTTTTTTTCGGTACAGTAATGAAAAAAATAGACAACGATTAAATATCTTTTACTTGTTGGTAACCTTATTAAAACATACCACCACAGCAGTTAACTCTTTTTACACAATTTTTGAATGAAACAAATATATATAAAATCCTGCTTTTTCACATTATTTGAATGAAAATAGAAATATAAAAGTGAAAAATAAAATCCTGCTGTTTTTTAACACATTTGTTGAAAGAAAAATATAAATTTCTGCTTTAACAATTTTACTCAATTAAAATTAAAAGTATAGTGCAGCTGGTGAGCTTTAAAGCCTGCTCAGATTCAGTTTTACTAGGAACTTACTTAGCTTTCCCACTTTGTTAAAGTGCAGTAAACAAAACATGCTTATATCTCAAGTGCAGCTTAAACAATTTTACTCAACTCCAATGGCGTTGGTTATTTCTTTAGCGCGATGGTCAGGGAAACGCTCTTTCTTTTTAAACGACGACGATATCGTAGTGTGCACCAGATTGCTTTTTCTAGTCGTGCCGGTTAACGTTCAAACTCGGGTGGTGTCGCTTTAGACGCGTTAGCATGTTAGACGTGTTTCCAAGTACATACCCGACCGCTGTTCTGCAGTGTCGGCACACTGCTTTTGTCTTGTCAACTTTTTTTATTTTTATTATTATTTCCATCTTCGTATTTTACCCCGAAACCAAAGTGTTCCCAAACGGAGGACTTAAGGTTTGCGGGTGGGTCTTCAGGTTCGTCAGGCTCACTTGCCATGTTGTCCAAATAAGAACTGCCCATTGGTTCGACAGCCCATTGGTCCGACATCCCATTGTTCCGACCATATTAAACTCAATGTTCCGAAGTCCGTTTCGAAATCATCATGATGCCCTGTGGTTAAGATCTGGTTAGGTTTAGGCACAAAAACCACTTGGTTAGGGTCAGATCATGGTGTGGGTTATAATGAAAAAAAAAGTGGCAAACTCATAAGCCGTGAGCCTGCTCCGCCTCAAGCCGGTTGCGGCGCACCATACGCCCGCCGCGAGTCGTTCAGCACCGCGGACAGTCGGACTAATGGGATGTCGAACCAATGACATGGACCCCTCCAAATGCGAGAATGCGCTGCACAAAGTGAAAGCGGAGATTTACGGGACTCGGTCCGTCACTCAATTATGTCCGTCGGGGAACTAGATATTTTAAATGGTCCGACTCGCAAAAACGGAATTAAAATAAAATAAAATAATATCCTGCACCCAATAATTCAGTACAGGGTCATGCCGAACCGAAAGTCGCGTACCGAACGGTTCGACACAAATACATGTACCGTTACGGCCCTAGTATTAAATCTTAAATGTCCATGTGACCGTCTAAACAGAACCTGTCTGCAATGGTTCTCCTCCTTCCCCTGTTATTTCTCTCCTCCACACATGAACTCCTGCACTCGTGCATTTCTTTGACCAGCCTTTGGACTCTCTCCCCATAAAGCTATCAAACCACCTGCCTCCCTTCTGCGTATATTATTTCTTCTTCAGTCCCTCCCTTCTGAAAGGAAAGATTAATCTTTACTGTCTCCGTTGCTCTCCTTCCGCCTCCCCGGAAAGCTGCTGTGTTTATTTGACATGTGGCCTCTCGCACACACACAACAGCAAATCGATTAAAGATACGCTTTCACCTTGGACGGGGTCAGCATTACCACAGCTGCCGTGCTTATCTTTGCGAAAGACAACAACGTCGTCTCATGCGGTGGGATGAAAGCGGTAAAACAACAGTTTTGCTTCAGTGTCAGTCTCCTCAGGACTGTGCAGGGAAGAGCAGCATAAAGGATTCACTGTGGGGGAATGTGACTTTTCCTAATTCAATTTTCTCCCTCCATCTCCCTCTCTGTCTCTTGTCCCTCAGTAAAACCCTCACAGTAATTAAACTGGTTCAGAAATAATTATTACACCATTCATCCCTCTAGCAGTGAAACTTAACGCATGATAGTCTTCACATGGTGCAAGCAGTGATAGAGCAGCTTAGTGCATGCAATATGCCACAAAGGAGGCTCTCTCTCTCTGTCTTCTTTCAGTTACTCACACACATGGCGCACACTCAGTTGTCAGGCTATCACCTTCGTTTGCAGAGAAACACACAACATATTTATTGGTTTTTCAGACAAACAGCGCAGCTTTCTCTCTGTCTCATGACTGAGCCACTCTCTTCATCTTTTAATTATTTATGGTGTTTTGAAAATGTTGGAGAAAATCCCACATAATTAGTCCATTATTTGCTTCTGCTATGAAATGAATAACCATTGTAAATCAAACGGAGTACATTAATTAAAAAAAAGTTCTTATGCTAGGATGCGCTCGACACGTGGGTAGTCAGAGTGTAGTGTAGTTTAAACTACTCTGCCCACTGTAGCTAATGACCAAGAGCTCTATTTAAATGATCTATAAAGCATGGTCTACAGTGCATGGCACAACTGCATTTAGGGCGTTTCCAACTCCACTTTTGTTTGTTAAACGGTGCATAACCTGGTCACAAAGAGAGGCTGAAAAAGGCTAAGGGGTTGTATTTAGTCCCTCAGTTAATCATAGGTATATTTTGGGTGTGACAAGAATTCAACCAATTAGTGTGTCACTTTCCATTTCTTTTAAAAGCCAGGTGTGCCTGCACTTGGGGCACGTTCAATCTGATAACAGTGAGCCTTGTTTGCTATGGTTTCCAGGTGGAACGACATATTTAATCATAACAGTGTGCAACAGGCTTTCAGGTATGTTTTCTTGTGTTTGGTGGGTGTGTCAACGGTGCGCCCAAGTAGAAGCAACATGTGTATAAGCTGAGTTCTAGCAGATCTTTACCTATTGTACATACAATTTTTGTTTTTATCTCATATTTGCTTTGGCAATGCAAATGTAAGTGAGTACGTTTTCCCAAGCCAGCAAAGCTCTTTGAATTGAACTTAATTAAACCCCACAGCACTGAAAGGCAGTGCACCTGCGCAACAAACCATAGTGCTGAACTCACCACCATCTCCATTTAAAGAACATTTTGCCATGTTCTGTCGGGGCTAAACACAGCCCTGGTGCAAAGCTCCTATTTATACATGTTTTTATTTTTTTATTTGCATGTGTGGGCTCAGTGCTGCTTGATATATGTGCTCTGATGTTTTTCTTATATCTTTATTCTATAAATATTCTAATCTGAAAAGCACTTTGTGCTTAAGCTTGAAAAGTGCTATATAAATAAAGTTATTATTATTTTGCTGAGAGTGATGCAGTAAAAGCAGTGATGTTACTGCAGCAAATATGGTGGGACACTTAAAGGGATAGTTCGACATTTTGGCAAATTTGCCTTTTGCTGTAATCCCTATAGTCATATGAGCAGGTACATTACCTTTAATTGTCAGTGTGTGCTGTTCTGAGATTGGTGGGGCAGAGCTGCCCGCTGAAATGGAGGTGAACGGTACAGGTCCCTCTCTCCCTCAAAACTAATCAAATGCACCATCAAATGACTCCAAAACGCTCTTGTGGACAACTTGTAGCTTACAAGTTGTCCACGCTATGAAATAATAATGTAATATTACGAGACAGAGTTGTTTTGAAGCCAAATGCAGAGCCGGAACTACATTCCAGACATACAGTAACTGCTGGGCGGAGTGATTTCAAACAGCGTATGTTTAGTGCAGTTACTCCCGTCATCAAAACAACAAGTTTGTTGAGAAGAAGCCAGAATATACAGAGGAAGAGTTACAGGTTTTGGAATAAGAGAGAGCAAGAAGAGAGGTTGAGGCTGCCGAACAACCAGGGGCTGAGGGGAGACAGTCACTTCGCTATATGCTCTGGGCAAGCACTTATCCATAACATAACCACAACAACATTTGCATTTTAGCCTTATTAACCATGCTTGGGTTGTAGGCTAATGTTACTCAACATGGAGGTTAAGTTATAGCAGAGGGATTGCTAAGCAAATACACAACGATCACTTACCACGTCTGGTATGACAGTATCTTTCAAGAAAAGCGTTTGAACCATTCCTGAGCTTCTGCGCTCCATTCTTTTACTGTAGTCCTCCGGTAAAAAATGGCAGGGGCACACAAACATTTTCCAAATCATTTCCACAGGCGTGTTGGGGTCGATGTCCAGCACAAATAGCCATTGTTTCATCCTGTCCATATTACTGGTTGGAACTACATAAAACTTCACTTTGCTCCACATTTGGAGGCTTATTACTCCAACCTTTTACAATACATGTGTAAACCATGATTTACAACAACACTTGCAAGCTTTCCTCAAACTTTCTGGTGCATCCAGCTGACGATACCGCAAATGGCTACAAGCAATAACAACGGCACTGTCCCAGCTGCGCACTGTGTCACTCCGCCCAGTGGTTTACTCAAGAAAGTAGTTCCGAGTATTTGCTTCATGTGTCGTAAAGTTACTTAATTATACATTATTATTTCATAGCGTGGGGAATGCGCAAGTCATGTGTTTTCCACAAGACCGTTCTGGAGTCATTTGATGGTGTATTTGATTAGTTTTGAGGGAGAGAGGGACCTGTACCGTTCACCTCCATTTCAGCGGGCAGCTCTGCCCCACCGATCTCTGAACAGCACGCACTGACAATTAAAGGTAATGTACCTACTCATATGACTATAGGGATTACGGCAATAGGCGAATTTGCCAAAATGTTGAACTATCCCTTTAAGCAGGAAAACAAAAACTTCTCGCTGCTTCTCGTGCATTAATGTGCACAGTGTCTCTCTTAATGAGGAGTCAGACAGCAGCTCTGCTCTGCTCTCTGCTACGTTCACATTTTACAGAATGTCATTATTTTCCTCATTAATGATGTATTATATCACCCACCAGCACCTTCCATATGTTTTTTAAGTGAGAGTATGCTGTTGTGAACCCACGTACGTAGGTGCATCTGAATAATGGCCTTTAAATAGCCAGAAAATACTGTGCCATACTGAGTCAGATCAGGTTTTCATTGGCCAATGATGCATCACTTTCTGCTAATTCAAAACAGTAATATGCCAACAATGCACCTGACCACACTTCTTTTAAGACCTACAAGCCCATAGGTGCACAGATGGGTGCAAGTACATTTGCTACTTACAAAACTTGGCTGCACTAAAACACAAGACTGTTGATGTCATCATGCTTACATGCTCACAACTACAATGCTAACATCCTGATGTTTATTAGAATGTGTTTACCATGCTCACCATCTTTTTAGGGCATGTTATCTTAGATGATGAGAATGCCTTTAGTTTTGCACATCATAACTGTTGAACAAGTAAAAAAATTGACACAATGACAGCGCTAGAGGAAAAGTTAAGCCCATCAAAGCTTTTACAACTCATCCTGAGGTGAACATAAATGTTTGCACTAAATCTTATGGCAATCCAACTGTTTTTCAGACATTTCACTCAAAACCACAAATGTCAACATCAAGGTGCAGGGGATCTGTTCCCAGTCAGTTTTTAGTATCCCAATGTCTACAACATATAGTGTGTTGCTTCGGGTACTTCAAGCCTGGGTGAAAAGCATAAGAGATAGTGGGACTGAGACAAACCCACAGATGGTAATCATGTGGGACTGAAGAAATACGAACCAAATGTGCACTTTCTGCATTCCTTTTGGGGGAGTTTAATATGCTGAATGCATAAAGTATCAGTAACATCCTTCTGATATTGATTATTTGCTTGTGCAAAAGCAGATGCATCTCCTTGATTTAAAATATCTCTCTTTGACCAGTGTGGTTCTCTTTTTATGCCTCTCTTCCTTTGGGATTCTTTTAGATTGATGTGGTGAAATCATTACGAGGAAGTTGCTTTCATCTTTGCTGATCTACTCACAACTGTGTATCCATAATATGATGTTGTATGATCAGGTTAAACAGGATAATCATTGGGGTTGGATTGAATTGGGAATGTGGTGGGTGTATTGGACAGGCTGATTGTCCATGGAGAGGACTACATGTACGTAAGTATGTTTCCGATGAGATGGAAATGAAGTGAGTTATTTTGCGCTCGTAGCCGGAGTCTGCATATATACCTCCAACATAGAGGAAATTCTTACACAAATTTCGTTATACCCAAACAATGGTAAGAAATAAATATATCATTGATGGGATTATTTGCATTTCATATATATCTCTTTACATTGTCCAAAGTTGTAGGTAGGTGTGGGAACCAAAACTTATCGTCCTGCTTATCGGTTCCTAAACGTGACATAAAAATTAATTTGTGAAAACGAAGACTATGTATATAGACTATGTGCAAGGCTGTGGCTCATCTAGCTACCTCCCATGACCTTCCGTCATCTACCAGGGGTCAGGACTTATTACATCATGCATCAACACAACTGCAAGCTGGAGAACTAGTGTGCCACAGTGCAAAAGATGGACAGCGAAGAACAGTCACAGTGTGGCTTCACTTTGTGAAAGAAAAAGATGACAAAGCAAAATGCAATGCATGTGGTAGGTTCATTGGCTGCAGGTAGATGTGTGTAAACTTTTGTTTGCCACAGGGTTTAGTTTTTGCAATAATCCAAAATCCAATGAAAAAATCCCACTGGCTTTTGGGTTGGCCTACAAAAACACCCTGCAGGCACAAAAAAACACTTGGTTATGGTTAGGAAAAGATCAGGTTTTGGCTAAAAACACCCAATTCTGGGGCCAAACTCCCAGCAGGAAACACAGCAATGCCTCTAAAAATCAACCCACCTTTCATAGCACAATCCCCACTGTAAAAACAGTGATGGGTCTCCACAAAACACCCACATTTGGTGCCTAAAAAAATGCAGGAAACAGCAATGACTCTTTAAATTGTTTGCTGGTTCTCTAACAGTGTTCTGCAGCTTGGCAGGCATATTGCCTAGGTGTCACACCATCCACAATCTCATCCACCTCCTGATGACATTCAGCATATATAATACGTCACTTTATGTATGACACGTGCAAATGTGGCATATTTGAGGTTTGCAGGAACGTACAATGGCAACATTTTCTCCCGGCGACTAGGTTGCATCATCAGTTAAAGACAAGCCCGGGAGCCCTATTGATAGAAATCCCCGCAGTGATAGGCTGACAGGCCAAGACAAACTGAGTCAAGCCAAGCCAGCACACGGAAAAAGGCCATTTGTCTTGCTTTAATACGGTGACCACATCTAAAGTATTTACTTTTATTGAAATATGACATGGCCTTAAAGCTGCTCATGCTCAACTGACCAATTCTTTGTGTCTTAATTCCTGAGTATCGGTACTATTTTTACATGAGAAACATGACTCAGCGTCACTGTGGCTGTAACAGGCTGGGAGGAGAGAGTGATGGACAGGGCAGTGATAAAGACAAACACACTGTAAGTAGGTTAACACTGGAATGTCTTAATACCAAGATTGGTGATGCATGCCTCCTATTACAGCTTCGCTCCAGGAGGATAAAAATCCACCATGGCAATGACTCTGTGTGTATATCTGTGTGTGCACTGATACTGCAAATTAGCTCCAGTCTGAGAATGATAGAAACAAACAGTGAGTATATACTCATGTGCACTGCACATCTGCAGGACTAGTGAGAAAAGGAGACACAGCAGTGCAGGTAAAGAGTGTCCATCAATAACAGTTATCCAATCTACCTGTGTTTGTATCTGTGTGTTGAATGCACACCAGTGGTAGGATGGAAAAACAAACAAACTAGATGCTGACCTTTACGATACAATAACAGGCTATTTTTTAACTCAATAATGTTGTCTTTCCTGGACATTGTTTCCATTAGCACTTGTTTTTTTTTTCTTTTGTTAATTTTTGAGAGGTCAGGTTTAAAACCTGCACACACATTACATATAACCCAGGGTTCATACAAAAGGACACTGCCCGAAAAAATTAAGGGAACACTTAAATCACACATTTGATCCTGATAAACCAATTATTCAATTTGGAAATCTTTACTGATGCACATTGTATAATTTGTTGATAACAAAATAACGTAACAAAGGTCAGTGGAAACCAAAACCATCAACCCACTGAGGGCTGGATTTAAAATCACACCAAAAAAAATTGAAAACACAGGCTGATCCAACTTGTCTGAATTTCATCAACTCATAATGTGACTCAGTAGTGTGTATGGTAACCACATGTCTGTATGCACTCCAGACATTGTCTGGGCATGCTCCTGATGAGTGGGTGGATGGTATCCTGGGGGATCTCCTCCAAAACCTGGATCAGGGCATCAGTGAGCTCCTTGGCAGCGTTGGATGCACTGATACATAACATCCCACAGGTGCTCAACTGGACTTAGGCCAGGAGAATAAGCGGGCCAGTCAATGGCATCAATGCCTTTGTCATCAAGGAACTGCCGACACATTCTGGACACATGAGGCCGGGCATTATCCTGCACCAGGAGGAATCCAAGGCCTGCTGCACCAGGAAGAACCCAGGGCCCATTACACCAGGAGAAACCCAGAGCCCGCTGTACCAGGAGGAACCCAGGGCCCACTGCACCAGCATAAGGTCTGACAGTCACTCTGAGGATTTCATCCTGGTACCTAACAGCAGTCAGAGTACCGTTGGCTATGACATGAAGGTCTGTACAACTCTCCAAAGATCTTCTTCCCCAGACAATCAGTGACCCACCATCAAATCGGTCATGCTGGATGATGTCACAGGCAGCATAATGTTCACCACAATGTCTTCAGACACTTTCACGCCTGTAACATGTGCTCAGTGTGAACCTGCTTTCATCTGTGAAGAGAACTGGACACCAAGGGTGGGCCTGCCAGTTCTGGTGTTCTGTGGTCAATGCCAATCGAACTGCATGGTGCTGGGCTGTGAGCACGGGTCCCACTAGAGGATGCTGGGCCCTCATGCCACCCTCATGGAGTCTGTTTCTGACAGTTTGGTCAGAAACATGCACCGCTTCATGCTGCCAGTCGTGACAAGGACACTAGCAGAACACAAAACTAGAGAAGAATCAGTCAGGAGGGATAAGGAGAGAGCAACTGTCTGTGGCCACCACATGTAAAACCATTCCCTTTTTGGGGGTTGTCTTGCTTTTGCCTCTCCATTGCACCCGTTGTCACTTTGATTTGAACCAAAGCAGCTGAAACTGATTCACAATTACTTGTGCTTCATAAATGGACACATTGATATCGCTGAAGTTTAACTGACTTGGCGTTATACTTTGACGATAAAGTGTTCCCTTCATTTCATTTTATCTTTGGTCAAAAGGATTAAGTCCAAGTGAAGTCATGAGTCATTAGTGTTAAAGTCCAAGTTGAATTTTTCAGTCTTTTTTGCTTTAGTTGAGTCTAAAGTCATCAAATTTGTGACCAAGTCATGAGACTTCGAGTCCTCTGCTTCCTATTAATCAGCACAAATCTGATCTTGTCTTCTATTGTCACATTATTAGTAATATTTTCTTAGTTTTACATGACTGCTGGTATTTACTCAGATGTGTCTCCATAACACACATAGTCTGAATGGAATAAATAATTTATCTAGGGCGTGATCAGGAGACAGTTTGCCAAGATCACATTTTGGCATGTTCTTTGAAATGTGAGTTTCCTGCTGCACAGGCAATGATTGTGTCAGACTGCACCTGTGGAGCAGAGTGTGTGTCTTTTAATAAAGAGAGAGAAGAAGAGAGCTGTGATAGGCTTCATCTCACCTCTGACAGTCTGCAGCAACAGTGGTACGATTGTTCCCTCAGCAGATTACTGCGTGATATGAAGCCTCATGCCTTCACGAGACATGTGACTCTTATTTGGTTGAGATAGGAAAGAGTTATACTGTGTGTATCTCTCTTTCTCCTTCAATGTGTACGCTGTTTGTGTGTGTGTGTGTGTGTGTGTGTGTGTGTGTGTGTGTGTGTGTGTATTATTGATCTGTGAACCCCTTCAGTGCCTGGCCTACTTGGCTAATTTGCCACGGTGGGGTTGAACTCATGGTGGAACCTACGAAGCCTCTCACTGTGAAAATGTCTTCTTGACTGCAAGGAGACTGTGAAAGTGGCACAAATATACTCCTAATTTTAGCAGTAAGGAGACTGAAATGTTTCTTGAGAATATGCTTTCAACTCCGCCATTATTTAAGAGTGTTTGAGAGGTAACTCGGCAGGCAGGTGGCTGCTTATCCACTCAGAGACGGTGAGTCCACACACTGTTTGTGGGTGTTTAACTCTCAGATGACATGGGGCTCAGAGAGATTTAGTGAGGAATTCTTAAATATGTCAAGTACAGTAAAGAATCTGACTCTCACTGGAGCATTAAGGCTGCAAAAGTAGTAGCACAAGGATGAACCGGGTCTTCGCAAACAGCAGCAAACAGTTAAATAACCTTTCAATAATCAATCTATCTGATATAGTGTATAATGCCTAAAATTTGTGAAGGAAAGGTGTGGAATTACATATGTTATAGAAATGAAAGGAAATCTATAAACTCTAATTTATATGAGTGTTGTGACGTGTTTGGAAACTGAGATTCTCTAAGCCCTCAGTTCAGTTCAGTACATTAAAATGGTTATTGCTGCATTTCTATTGTCAAAAGTTGTGAATGGTACCCATGGAACCACTCCACCTGTTTCTTTTTTTTGTTTTTTTTTGTCACCCTTCTGTTGAGGTACCTCATTTGATCCTAAAAGGTAGAGCTATAAACCCTGCAGTCAGTTGATTGGTTGAGAGAGAATTGTCACTTTTGCTTTACAAGGACTCACAAATCTGCTATTTTTAAAAATGTCCCATCAATTGCAACAGAGACTGTAAACGCACCAGCCTCTTTTTTCTTGAAATTGTCGGCATGCAACCCTGTTCCATGGACAACCAACGAAGTGAGGATATTCCTCTGCAATGCCCATAAAGAGGGCCTACAGCAAGAGCTGGATGGAGCCCAAATTTTAAAGTACTGTACTGTCTGCAATGGAAATAGATCCAGGGTTTAGGTACATGTGTGTATACCAGTTGTAAGGATACCATACATCGTCAAATACCACCCATCTACATCTGATAGGGAGTCACAGAGCACCCCTTAGCATCTCTACTTGACGCTAGGGCTACCCCCTAATAGTCAACCAAACGTTCATCAACCAGAAAGGTCATTATTTGGATAGATTTCATTGGTTGCTTAGTCGCAGAAAAACAAAAAAAAAACCAAACAAACAAAGATGAAACTCTATTAGGAGCTGCACCTTGTCAATATAAATCCAAACCTATATGACCGGACCATGTGGGAATTTAATTTGAAAGGACAGACACAGGAAGTGACCACACTCAGCAGTCAGGCAGGAGTCAGGTTAATTTCCAGGGCTGGTACCTTCAGTTATTCCACAGGCTAGTTAATAACATGCCGGGCAGGAAATCCAAAGTGTGTGATCATTTTGAGAAGGTGAAGGATGAACCCAAGGTGATATGTAAACTCATCTTCATTGGTCGACTACAAACATGACGTATCATCTGAAACATGGAAGTAGCTACATGCCCATTAGCCACTTAGCACAATCATTACTGCTTTGCCGACAGCGTCATTAACAGGCGGCTCGCTCAGTGTGTGACGTGCACTTGTAGATAAAATATAGGCCTATATTAATGAAGGCTCATTAGTACGGTTTTGTATTTCTCTGTAATGTAGCACAGTGTTAACAATGTTACTGATACTATTCTTTCTCACACCTTCAACTCAAACCATTGTGTTGCCCGCCCAAAATATGTAATTTAACAGTTAAATTAATATCGTAAACATGCAGGCGACTAGTCGACTAATGGCCCTCGACTATTGGTCGACTAGTAAAATTCGGCCCTACGTGACACACAGCTGAAAGACACTGTAACATGTTGTTAATGTTGTGAAATGGTTGCAGTTAGGTTTTGGCAACAAAACAACTTTGTTAGGTGTAGAGAAAAGATCATGTTTTGGATTAAAGTAAGTATGTTTCTTGCTCTTTATATTACGTCAGTTGCTCGCAGCGTGAAGTTTTGCATCGGGTGGATTTACATCCGAGTTAGCTGAAAGCCCAGTGTGTCTCATAAGGTGGCTTATGGGTGCCTTTGATATCACATGTCGAGGGGCGTGACAAAGCATCGGCATTTGACGCACTGAGAATGAGAATGGGCTGAAATCTCCCATAGGTGTTTAACTGGATTTAAATCTGGCGACAGCGGAGGCCAAGCCATGTGATTTGCATTATTCTTATCCTCTTCAGACCACTGAATTGTCTAAGGAGGATAAAAATGATACAGATGTGATCCTCCTGAATGGAAGCATCTGTATTCGTTTTATTTCTCCATCATTCTTTTGACAACACAATCCCATCTCCATCTGAGCAGTGGCCCTTGTGTTGAGACTGTAAGTACTATTTCCAAGGTCTTGGTGAAGATTCCCAGTCATCCACATTTTCAAGGTCAAGAGTTTAGAGGGGTACTCTGAGAGACACATTAAAACAGAACATTCAGAACTGAAGCTGCAGAGGCAGAGATGTACTGACTTTGAGTTCCTAGTATGAGTCAAACTCCTAAAATGCTTGAGCCTGTATTTCCCATCATGCAACCAAAACCTTTCCTCCGTTAGACCTGTTAAACCCTCATGTCTTACAAACTCCAAATCCCTGGTTTAAAAATCAGTGGAGTTATTTTCTCAGGCGTGACAAAGTTCCTTCTGAGTAGTTTTCAAATGTTTCCATGGCTATAGTAGTATTCCTCATGACTAAGGGCCTGCTTCAACACGTTTTATCAGAGAGTATGTGGCCACATGCGGCTGCCTCTAAAAGCCCTCACACCCAGCGACCTTTTTTAAAAGTGCACCACATTTTTCGTGCAGCCACTCTGAACACTTCTAGATGAAAATCTCTGAGCTTCTCAGAAAGATGCTGGTGTCGTCACTGTCCCTCCTCAGGCAACCAATCATATGCGCCAAGACTCATCACCCTGGTAACCAAGAAAATGGAGGAGAAGCTTGGTCCGACCATGTCTATCCAAGCTATATGATTCGTCAGACAAAAACTGCAAAGACAGAAATGCGCATTTGTGGAAGCAGATCCGCTGGAAATGAAATGTTGCTAGTGAGATTCACCGTACCGATACAGTGATATCTTGTCCGAGCTTGTTAGCTGTGTATTCAGCCCTCTGTTAATGTAACCCCTTCAAAAAGGACACTGGGGGGTTATTTTTATTGAGTGCTAGGATGAGGCACTCCCCAGAGCCCTGCCACCGCTTTTCTGCTAAAGGAAAGTACTATGTGGACACAGGTCCTTAGTAAACTGACCTTGATGAGTAAAACTGGCAGACTTCCCCTTTTATGCTCTACCCTGTTTTCTCTGTACATTGTAATCTTGTATAATAAGAAATCATTAGTTTAGGTCTTATAGGGACAGTTCAACCCAAAAATAATCTGCTGCTAGCGCACCTAGCACCACTAAGATAGCTAACGTTAGAGCTCAGCCGAAGATGACGCCATTTTTGTTTACTTCATTACATTTATATCAGTAGCAGGCCCCCAGGAAGTGCACCAGGCTAGAAGCCAAATTTTCTTATTGGTCAAAATGTGTAATTACACTATCACGTGTTGGCCTGCAGCCCCAAAAGACTTCTTCCCATAGACTTACATGGTGAGAGAGATGTCTGTAAATCAGTGGATACATATTTTGAGCATCACAAAACGACTCCTTTCACTACCTGGATTTATACCATTTGGTACAATTATATTTGTAAAGTGTAAAAGATCCATTCAATTAAATAATGTTACCCCAATTCAAGTTAATGGAGCCTAATATGGCCAATGAAAGTCTCCAATGTGCCTCCTCTATGGGGTCCACCTCAAACACTGTATCCAGCTCTCTTAATACTAGGCCATATCCAAAAGTCCAAATCGCCCAAGCAGTTGCTGAAATATAGTCTATACAAGGTGATTATGCTAATCAATGCTAATTATGCTTTTTTCCAACATATGCAAGTTTGCATCCAGCAGTTTCTAAATACTGGGGACTCATACTGTACATTTCTAACATAAAACTCTGTGGAACATTTCCAGGGTCATATTGCTGGCAAGTTTTCTCTGATTTGAGGTATAGTAACAAATTTAGGCCAAAGCAAGTGTCATTTTCAAAACAGAAAGGACAACTTCAGCTCAAATTGAAGCATATCAACTTGGGAAGTTTTTGATGTGCAAGGGAAGCAGTGCTATAATTACAAAGTGATGAAAAATAATCATTTTTGTTGAGTATTTGTCAAACGGACAGCAATTTCGTTGTTTTTTGGGGATGTTGTGTGTGATATTTTGAAACAGAATGGCAGCAAGCACCAGAATCATATTTTGCTACTTTGCCAATTGTGTCAGGATACTCCTTGCCAAATGTCATACTTGTATGACTATTTATGCCATCGTAGTACCCTAATATTTGCATTCACATAATTTTGCCAGAAACATGTCCCAAAAAAGGGGTCATGATTTTTGGAAAGAGACATTGCTGTTGAGTTTTTCAAATGCATTTTTTAGCCGAGTGCCATCTATCCAGCCAATACCACCAACATTTGGCAACTCACACCAAAATAATCTAGACTGATAAACAGCACAACATTAGCATCAACAGCATTTTTAAATTTGAGGTGAACTTTCCCTTTAATGCTTCCCCACATAAGCCAAGCTCACCATTTCACTATAGAAACATCTTCACATTCACTGTTAGGATCTGCTTGTGAGTCAGATTCTGGTTTTAATTTGAGTGACTGAGAGTAAAACTTGCACTGGCTAATGTTTGCTGGTATCTGGCATCACAAAAACCCCAATCATTCCAGCGTTACCTTCTTCTTAGACTGTTTTCAAGTCAAGAAAATGTCAGGGCCAATAACCCTTTGTCTCGCAGCGCATTTGTGTCTTGACTTCCTGGCACAGCGGTTGACAACTACTGTCTTAGAGGCTTCATATGGATGCTAATTGGAGCGCAGCAGAGAATCAGGACATGTGTTGCATCCTCTCCTCTCTCCTACCGATCCCTTCTCTTCTCGTCATCTTCTATTCTCTTTCTTCAGGCACTCAACCCCGGTTCCCAGTTCCAATAAAGTTTTCTCCATATCTCCCCGTTAACTCCATCTAACATCTCTTTCCATCAGTTCATTTTTACCCCGACTCTCTACCTCAGTCTTTCACCTCATCCCACTTTATCCTCCATCCTTCTCCCTTTCTTTAAAAAATGGTTGAGAGCGGGAGATAAACAGAAGTGGAGAACAGCAGCTTCTGACTGTAGTGGATATGTGGGAGGGCTCCGGTGTCAGTGAGCAATCCCACAAACGCCACCAACACACATCAGAGGCCCCGTGTGCTTGTGTGTGTGTGTGTGTGTGTGTGTGTGTGTGTGTGTGTGTGTGTGTTTGTATGGATTGCGCATGCTGTGTCTGCTGTGCCTGAGGGCAGGGAATTTTAAATCAGGCGTCCAAGGAAACTGATACCGCTGAATATTTGAATATTTATTCCTTATCAGAAGCTGGGATATTAATGAGGGTAGCTGTGACTGAGCGGGTTATGGAGAGAGAGGCAGAGTGTGGCGGTTGGGGACATGCAGATGGTGTGTTTACTCCTCTGTTTTCATGTCTTTGCTGGGAGAAAGCACATGAGCTCTGCCTAGTGTTTATCCTCTGGAATTACATAAGAGTGAACACGTCTAACAAGGACGCTGTGATGTTATGATGGCAGTATTCCCTGCTCATCTGCAGTCTGGTCTGTTTTTTTTCTAACCCAGTTTTTGGATAGTCTCCAGAATTAAAGAGGATAACCCGAGAACAAGAAGGGAAAACCTGCTGCTGATTCCTACAGCAATTTTTAGAAAGCGCTGTGAACATATTGCTGTGTTACAGAGATAAAAACACCTTAAAATGCAATGGAGTTACATTAAAGTCACTGCTAACCACCAGAGACACACTGTGGATCCCTGTAGGCTAAGAAGGATATTTTAGGAAATACGCTTATTGACTTTCTCGCAGAGTTAAATGTGAAGATTGACAGCACCACTCTCATGTCTGTCAGTTAAACATGAAGGCTACAGTCAGCTTAACTTAGCTTTGCTTAATAAAAACACAACTTCTTCTTTTTACACTTAAGTTTTTGTACATATAAAAACAAAGGAGGTGTACTGTGGTGCTTTCTTAGCATTAAATGTGCACGTAGGTAGATTTCTATTTACCTGTAACTGAGCCGGGCAAGCTGTTTCTGTCTGTTTCCTTAAGGCCCAGAAACACCAGACCATCATCAAAAAACTAGCAGTGACGATAGCTGTGTGTTGCGACACCCCACGTGGCCTGTGTCTCGCAAAGACTACAGCCAACAGCCAACCAGCACATGCGTTCTGCACATGTTTGAGAGGAAATAAAGCTTCACATCAGCAGACAGCGGTGGTCGGTATTCGTCATTCAAAAAGGGAAACCGGAGGACTGGAAGACCATCTTAACGCTAGTTAGCCAGTACGCACATTTAAAACACAATCCAATGCTGACGGACCAGAGCATATTGTCTGTGCATCAGTGAACAAACTACCACCAAACACAAACCATCACAAATCCTTTCTGCTGAAGAGCTAATCCTACCTTAAGTAACAAGTTTGCTTCGATGTCTCTCCCTCTTGACATTAGCGTTTTGTTTACTTTCCTCACTTCTGTTTCTCTTCTTTTGCACTGAACTGAACTGCCAATCAGAGTGATTTCATTCACCGAAGGCATCCTCCGTCTCCAATGTCAATTCAATATGCTGAATCGGCTGAAAAAAGCCGACTACGACAACAGACACTCACCAACGGCCCGACATTGACCGACAGTTGGGCATTGGCTTTGTGTGTCAGGGCCTTTAAGCCTTCCTCCCAAAAGCAAAACATTTTTAAAAGCAGCTGAAGTAAAGAGTCCTAAAATCCGGAAATGAGTAAGCATTTTTGCATCCAATTCCCTTGTCTGGAAATCAATAAAGTAAGTGGTTAACACAAGCTACAACATGAAATAGCCTATATACCCTACTCATGAATTTTGAAGCTTTAACATTTACACTTACATTGCTAACAAGTGGCTAAATGACACCACAGAATCTCTGTGTTGGGCACATTAAACGTCATCATGCCAAACACACACTCACTAGCACAATCAGTGGTGGTGACCTTGGAGTAATGCGACCTTGGTGTAGTTCATCTATAATGTAAAGCTAACTTTTACCTCTGGCGACTTCATTTGTCCCTTAAAAAAAACATAAATGTGGTGTTCATTTATGAAGATTATTTTGCTGAACAAAGCGTGTAAGTGTCATTAACTTTTGTGGAAAAATGGAATAGGATGAAATGGAAAAATTCCATTGGCTTTTTGTTGAGGAAACCAGGGAGATGCTAAGTTCCAGTTTGGCCTACCAAAAAATAAAACAACAAAAAAACAAAAACGTTGTCCCTGCAGCACTCTATTTACCAGACAGACATGAGCTTGATATCAATCTTCTCATCTAACTCCAGGCAATAAATAACCATAGTTATTCAAATAAGTGAATAAGCAAATATCCCAAAGTGTTGAACTATTTCTTAAAAGAACCACAAAGGTCACCACTTAAACCATACAGATGTCACAGGAACATTAAAGCGTCTTCATAAGTGAAACAACTTAACTTTCCCTGACTCTTGGAGTCCCAGAGTCAAAGGAGCCAACACGTGGAACAAATCTCCCCTCCCTTTATCTCCTTTAACATTCACTCTGTTGGCCTGTTCCCGTCTTAATGGAACAATGCAGCAGCATTACCAGCGGCTCATCCTTGTGATCCTGTCTCCCTGGGGTCCCAGTCCTCTTCCAGTGGTGTGTAAATGTAGGTCGACTGTGCTGTGATTTAGTGCGCCTGTTGTTTGTTTGGATGAGGAGTTTTAGTCCAGATGAATCGTCAACTCAGGCACTTGAGTGTGTTTACGGGTGTGACAGACATGAACTGGAGGCACCTTTCGCAAACTCTCATTAATGATGAGAGAGCTAGCTGACAAAATTCAGTGTGAAGATGTTACAGTGATGTAGTACACTGGGAACTCATGAAGTGCGTATTCATCCATATTTTCAGTTCATAAACACTGGATATTTAAAGAAAAGAGTTGAAATATCATGAAATTGTTTTCATGCTTGGTTGAGGTAGAAAAGCTGGTGTAGGGGCGCCGGTGGCTTAGTGGTAGAGCAGACGCCCCATGTACAAGGCTGTTGCTGCAGCGGCCCGGGTTCGACTCCTGCCTGTGGCCCTTTGCTGCATGTCACTCCCTCTCTCTCTCCCCCCTTCACACTCATCTGTCCTATCAATTAAAGGCTTGAAAATGCCCCAAAAAAATCTTTAAAAAAAGAAAAGCTGGTGTATTGGTAAAATGAATGAAGCACGCATCTTTACTGAAGAGACAAACAGCAAGACAAGAGGAAATAGTAGTGGATCTGTGTGGAGAAATGTGGAGACAATGAACTTCCTCAATTGAATGTGTGAAACAAACATAATTGCCATATTTTCCTTATGTTTTCCACGTTTTTTCATATTTTAAGTTTGGCTGGCAACACAATGCTCGCTCTTCTCTGCAATGGTTGCATCAATGATCCAACAGTAGTGGTTGGAAATGCACAATTTGCATTTTGTTATGGTGACTTTCTGGAATTCTGTTAAAATTTGTGCTACATCTGAATGGAAACTTGACTGTTGTGTGTCTGTGTTTTCTCAATACTAACAGGAATAGTCTGAGACTTTGAGAAAGACATTTTCTTGGTTCTGTGCTCAGAGTTAACTGAGATAGATACCCCTCCTATTTATGGCTGGGTATGGGCACTCTCCAGTAAGACAATGCCTGTATTCGATGAATTTGTACCCAGATCTAGAAAAAAAACCTATTTGTATAGTTTTGCTCGCAGCCAATCAGTACAAATGTTCACTTTAATAAATGGAAGAACATAGGGTTTTTTTCAACACTCGTGCAACACAAATAAAATGCCAATTTTTGGCTTTTCTGCATCAATTCATGGTGTAAATGACTTTAATTTTGTCAAAATAAAAGGTCTCTGCTACTTTCATGTTTTTTTATTGGGGGACAAATGCAAATGTTCTATACATTGAGGGAGACATGTCCCCTGCGCCCCTCCTGCAAAAATCTATGCCTATATGCAACATGTGGTTGGTCCACTTTCACAGCAGCTACAACCTCGTCTGAAGTCAAGCATGGTGTATTTATGGAGCTGGCAGTTCAACATGCCAAGATGCCACCAAAAAGGCAACATTTTAAGCAACTAAATACTTATATTCACATGATGGGTATCAAATACAATAGAAAAAAGGTATCATGAAGTACTGTGTACTTTTTACATATCAAACAGTTTCCAGTCTTTATACTTTCTCCAGCTACATATTTAATGCACATACATGAGAGCAGTGTCTTCTCCTCTAATTCTCTGCAAGAAAGCTAAAAATTGTATTTCCCAAAATGTCAAACTATTCCTTTAATACTGAAGTCACCATACTTTATATTTTTATCATCTTCCAGCCAGCTCTATAATATTCGTTATTATTCCTGCAGGGACTTGGCGTGATATTTCTCTGTCTCTGAGATTTACTATAGAATTACCTCTGATGTTTTTGCAGAGAAAAGAGTTCCTAAAGCATCATTTGACATTCTTGCAGGATCTATTGCCTCCCCTTGTTTGAAATCCTCACTTTGTCAGCTCGTTGTTCACAGACCAGACGTAGCTGTACAATTCATCACAATATTCACTGCAGGCACAATTTCAAATTGCAGCAGGCTGCACTTTTTTTCTCTGGGAGAGAGATGTTTCACGCAGCTTCCTAAGCAAGGTATTTTGATGTTATGCAGAATCTGTGGCCTGTAAACAATGTATTTTCAGGAAGGAAAAACCATTCATTTTACTCAGACTAAGCACCAAGGCATTTTCTGAGCATCTTTCAAAGGCTGAGAAAGAAAAACTGTTCTGTTGTATTTCAGCCCATATCTCAACTGCAATATTGAGCAAAGAGAAATAGCAATAGGCCTGTGATTTTTTTCTTTGTCAGCACTGTGCAGCACGCTCCTTGTTCCAAATGGATCAACAGACTACGATAGATTTGTCCCCTTGTCTACATTTCCATCCGCTCGACCATTTATCCATCCATTTATTCAGCCATGTGTCGCAGCGAGCGGCGTTGTCATCTGAGGAACGGCTGAGGGAACAAAAAAAGGAGAGAAAAAGGGCAGGGTGTTTGGAGCAGAGCAGAGCCTTATCCCTCTGACACAAAAGCTCACTCTGATCCCTGGAACACAATAGAGCCAGCCCCCTGCACCCTTGGGCCAGGCAGCAAATAATACCCATAATGCAGCATGTCTGTGACTGCCGGAATCCCCCGTGGCCATACTTGTCCAGCTTGTAGAGGACTGTGCCAGAGACGTGATGCCAGGCAGCGTCCTATAATGCCAACTTATAGATGCCAAATCCTGGCACACACCACACATTATTCTCTCATTCAGCTCGCCTTATGGACAGTGAGGGATGTTTTTGAGCCTTCATCCGACATAGATGTCAGTTGCTCGTGTGAGGCAAAGTGCCCTTCAGGTCTGTGATGTATTTACTGTACACACGTGTTTAAACCAGCATGCAGACCCTCATCTCCTCCATCACGCTCTGCTGCATAGGACTGAGTTATTCAGCACAGTCATGCTTGTCACACTAACAATCAGCAATGAGCATTATTTCAATTAAATGTATTTTAAATATGTAATAGCTATTTTTGAGTATTTTGTCATTTGTATTATGCTGAACAAAAAAAACAAGATGTAATTTGTAGAAAAATACTTTAAGAGCTTTTGTTCATGTATTTGAAATACTTGAAGATACACTAGCAGGATTTTCTAAAGAAACCCACCACAGGAGATTTAAAAAGTAGCTAATAGCAGTTAGCAGCTAACATAAAGAAGAAGAAGAACAGCTGAAAATGTCTGCAAATTGGGAAATTATTCTGCCTCGCCTTTCTATATAAAAAGGTACAATCATAGAATCGAGGACACACAGTGCTCTCGCCTTCAAGCCAGCAGTGAAGGTATTAACAACACCGAGTTAATGTCTGGGTAAAAGGCACACAGATATGTAGAACGGGACCGTGGACAGTATGGTTGTGACAATTTGATGAAGTGTTATGTGTGCGCCAACACCAGGGTGATTTAAAAAGAAACAGGCAGCACTTAGCAACTAACTCAATTCACTAACTTCACTGGTTCAACGATGACACGCAATGGGCAGTGGTTAATGTAACGATCTAGGGCTGGATCGCTTTCCACCAGACCCCTTTCTTATCATACGGCAGTGTTTCCCCTACCATCATATTGGATCACAACAGAAGTCATTTAAGGTTACCTTTCCTATAGAACAGGTCTCTACCTTGTCCTTTTATTAAACAAACTAAATAGCCTTATGTTACAGGCTGAGCCTGATGTGTGTGGCTCGTGTGTGTGTGTGTGTGTGTGTGTGTAGCTGTATATGTGTGTAGTTGATGTAGGAGGTATGCGACGTTAGTGCGCCGGGTGTGGTGTGTGACGTCAGACGGATGCGCCCCAGGAAGAAAGTGAGGCATGTGCTATGTTGTTTACATCGAGCAGCCACAGTGAAGAAGCCTACGCAGTTCTGCATGCTGTTTTTGAGTTATTTCCCTCTATGTAAAAGTCAGACACTGATGAGAGAGGCTGTGCATCATCCCTGCAGTGCTGAAAATAAAGTGCTGTTCTTTAACGCAGATGAAGTCCCGTTGTTTATGTGTTGTTGCCACAATGAGCTAACACAAACTAAAGGAGCTAATGGTCTTCGGAGGTCCCTTTACTACAGTTCGGGAGTCTGCCAGCTTGGCGTTGGTAACACTTATTTATCTTATTTACACAACGGCATGTCATTTATGTCCCTACATGGTGTGCGTCTAAAATCTTCCTCTGCTCTCTGTGTTGCACACGGTGGAGTTTGGCCCTGATGCGTGCGTGCGCACACACACACACACACACACACACACACAGGTGTGCACACAAAAGCACTGAAGAACTCGTTCCCTTTCTTGAGAACAAGTTCTTCAGCGCTCGCTGCCATGTTGTTTGTGTATCAAGCGCATGGGGGGGGGGAGGGGTGAGCCCACTCTGAACTACGGGAGCCCAGCGTGGAGCGGCGGTGGCGGATTTTAAATAGAAACTCGATTTTCATCAAAACAAATTGGCCTAAACTACAAATTCGAATTAATCGATAAAATCAATTTATCGCCCAGCCCTATAACGATACCATATGTTGTACAAAGAGAGAGCAAGTCCACACAGAGAGGAGGTCAGGATGGTGGACAGGTCAAACAAACACAGGATTTTCACCCAGGAGACTGATGTGTGTGTCCCTAGTGAAATAAAATTCAATATGGACTTCCTTTAACTTAAGGTACTTAAGTCCCTTATGTAGTTACATCATATTAAGCAAACTGCTGGACTCCTCACTCAAAAAAAATAATTATTACTCATTAGTGGCGATGCAAGATAATATCGGCACGTCATCGGTATCACCCGGTATTGGCTTTAAAATGAATCAGCCAACATGCTTTTTCTTAGTTTGCACGCTAGGTGAATATTACCTACAATGAAAATCATTGTATTTCATAACTCAATCTGCTGGTGGACCATCACGATAACAGTATCAGTGTTTCCCATACATTCATTTATCTGTGGCGGTGCGCCACGAATAAATTATCTCCGCCACATATAGATTTTTCTGCTTTTGGCGCTACCTGTTCGACCTCGCTCATAAACACATTATAATGGGACTCACTGTCTGTGAATGTAGCTTGTCGTTACAATTCCGGTGCAATAGGTGGCGGTATGCATCGTAAAGACGCACTTAACGCAGCTGGTCCACCAGAAGAAGAAGAAGAACAAGAAGCAGATGTAGTAGCAGAACGGATCCAAACACCTCTCGGTACAAATATGTGGGCAAACAAGTCCAAAAGTGGTCCGAACAACTCTAAGTCATCATGTTATATTAGCTGTTTTATTAGCCTGTGTCTGTATTAACATAGCTGGAAGCTCAACATGTGCAGAGACATTAACTCACGCTGTTAGCAGTGTTAACTGCAGCGCGAGTCCCGTAGCAGCTCGCCCTCGTTAATCAATTACAGTGGCTGCACCGGCAACGGGAGCGGCGCGACAACTCTCTATTTTACGCGGCTCTTCTATTTTTGTTGCGCTATGCTCCCCTACGCGACCCTCCAGCAGATAAAAACTACATGAAATAGTGTGCTAAACGAGCACAATGTGTTTTTAAATGAATAAACCATTATCAGAGGTGATATGTGATGATTTTTTCCATGCATTTACCCATGTTTATCCGTGACATTGTGTAAATGTCCGTGGCGGACATTTGAAAGCGAGTACATGACAAACAGTACAGTAAACTTGTAGATAACTCAAATATATATAATAACTTAGGTGGAAAATGCTTCAACATTTCATGGCTCAGCAAACGGTAAACAACCCCGCTGGCTTCTCTATGTGTCGCTTCCACGCAGTCAGTGGAGCCCAAATGAATACGCCGCGACGCTACGCTGACGTGACGCTTACTGTGCATTCACACCAAAAGCGTCATGAGCGTCATAAGCGGCCGGCAGCCATTCATTTTCAATGTACGCTTGCTACAAAGGGCGTCAGGGGCGTCGGCTGCAGCGAGCGGCGCGATGCCAGCGACCAGAGCGTCAAGTAGAAGTTGAGAGAAGCTGAACTTTATGCAAATGAGCAGCGCCGCTGCCGAAGCGGCAGCCAATTGCAGACCGGGATTCGGGTACGGAGGTCTGGGCTTTTAATACCCCCACACCACCACAAATAAATTCCTGTCCT
The DNA here is from genome assembly GCF_011397635.1 of Epinephelus fuscoguttatus. Taxonomy (NCBI): domain Eukaryota; kingdom Metazoa; phylum Chordata; class Actinopteri; order Perciformes; family Serranidae; genus Epinephelus; species Epinephelus fuscoguttatus. The sequence goes on from NC_064766.1 coordinate 22,536,774, forward strand.
GTGGGAAACACTGAGTATGCATGCATAATATGATTACACTACAGAAGAGACTTAGGAAGTAAGTGGAATTATCAATATCAGTATTTGTTATCGGCATATGATACCGGCATATCGGATATCGGCCAAAAAAATTCCAATATCATGCAGCCCTTCATATTAGTTTTGAAAAGTAATTATTTACTTATTACTTTCTGCCAACAATAATTCATTACACTACTCGTTAAGTTACTTTTCTGTTACACCCCACAAAATTGGTAACTGTGTCCTTTCTCCTCAATATTCAGACTTTATTAAAAGTACTCCTCTGTGTGAAGGTCAGGATAATCTCTGGGAAGCAAAGATAAGGCAAATGGCTTGCAAATGATTTTTACCTGGAGGTCCTCTGTTGCCTTTGAAAGGTGTTTTCCCAAGGATCTGTCGTGCAGATAGGCACCATTTCATCCACCACATATTCAGCCACAAGCTCCATCACTTCTTTACAGCCCACTATCCATGATTAAAATCCAGTTTGGGTTGTTTAGCCGGTGTATGGGCTGCATCCATCCTCGGCGGCCGAGAAGGACTCACCTTTGTTACAGTCTATTTCCTGGAGCTTCACGTAGTTGTGCTGTAGGTTGTAGTCGGTGTTTCAGGAGGTTTGAGGTCGTATCTTTCGCAGTGGAAAGGGCCTCAGTACTTCTACCTCGAACAACAATGTTTTAATAATCTGTCCTCCGGACAAAACCAAAGTAATGGGAATATTTTCAGCCGTTAACTGTGCTATGAATGTTTCTATCTTCGAAGCTAGCTTGCTTTTGTGTGACGTTCAAGCGCAGCGCGAAAATAACAGAGACAACAAAAGTAGGGTTGTAATTAGTTATTTGTTTTCTAGATAACTAGGATATTATTGCTGAAATTTTATTAGTAATGTGTTACGCTACTCATTACAGAGAAAAGTAATGGTATTACAGTAATGCGGGCCCAACACTGGTCGTGTTACGCACTTATGTCACTTTATGATGTGTTTATGTCCTGTACTTAATAAGTGTAGCTATTTTAATCAAAAACACGTTTTTTTCTGAACCAAATTAAAGTAGTTTTGGTGCCTACACCCAACCAGAACAGTCATAGTTAAAGGTTCAGTGTGTAGGATTTAGGGGGATATATTGGCAGAAATAGAATATGATATATGACGTGTGTTTTCTTTAGTGTATCATCACCTGAAAATAAGAATTGTTGTGTTTTCGTTACCTTTCATTACCTTAGCATGAGCCTTTTATATCTACATAGAAATCTAGTCCTCTTTTATGGCCCCAATCACAACGAGGCACACCGCACTGGCAAGCTAAATCTACCTTCTTACTTTCACAATAATTAGAAGCTAGTTCCTAATATGTTGAGGCAGAGGGTACTCGCTGTAGCTCTGGTTGAGGGTGAGAGGATGTCAGCAAATAGTTTGTTGGGCACAATGACACAGAGATCTGTGTGGGTACATGAGACCCTAAAAAAGGGTGGATCATCAGGAGTACCACCAGTTGCTTTATTCTGTGTTTTTACCTGTTTTTATCACCTGGTCTGTTTGTTTAGGAGAGGAAGAGACCTCTGCAGCTAATAGGGTCCTGGTGAAAACCTCCTGAGCAATAAACACAGAAGGACTTATAGCCAGAAGAAGTTTGTGAATGTCACCACTAGATGCCACTAAATCCCCCTAAATATTACACACTGTTCCTTTAATTTAACCAAAGACACGATCTGTCTCTAAACTTTAGTAAGAACTTTTGGTGCCTGAACCCAACTGTGCCACATCACTGTGGCCTCACTGTTCAGTGGTTTCATTTCATTTGGCTGTTCACTCGCCTTTTTCACTAAATTAGCTCTGGTTGTTGAACCGGTTCTGTTCAGGGTTCTTGGAACCTTGGTGCTATCCAGTGAAGCAACCTGCGTTTCCACCAGTTTTGAGTCGAACCATTGTATTCAAGGATTTGTCATCAACAAAGGCCGTTGCATAATGCACAACAGAAATAAACAGCAGAAGCAAAACCACTGATTACACTGATGATGTGTGAACTTTTGTTCTGTTATTACAGACACTTGTTTTTACCCAAGAAACAAGTATGGTAAGTACACACTCTTCTTCTCACTTGACTTTTCCATCCTCTCTTTCCAACCTGTAAAGTATAACACGCCCAGTGATGACATCACACTTCACACTTAAGGTTGAGAAAAACCTACTTTTTTTTGGTTCTTCTTTTCAAGTTCTGAACCAAATTATTTTTGGTCGAAACACTCTGAACGGTTCAAAAAAGGTACTAGATCAGAACCCATTTCATGTTGGTGGAAAAGGGATATCAGTTAGTCAGTGGTCGCTTTGACTGACAGAAACTACCCAGCATGCACCCCTCAATTCAGTGTCAACCTTTCACTATCCTGATGGGGAACTTCCCATCTGTGATGAGGGAAACTAGCGGTGCTCATCTTTTCAGTGTAGGGAGGTTAAAGTCAGACACATATTGAGGCTACTAAATGCCTATAATAATAATAATGACAGTATTAGCTTGTATAGTGTATTTTTGTACATTTTCACTTCTGTATTTTGTATTATATTGATTTTTAATGTATTTGTGCCCATCTCTGCCAACAATAACATGGCAGTGCAACTCATGGTGGCTTAGATGAAGCAGATACAACAATAACAGTTCTCACACAAGTAATAAGTCCCCTGGTGATGCTCCCTAAATAAAAGAACAAGGCGCGCGCGCACACACACACACACACACAGAGATACTGCCGGTTCACTGCAACATTTCCCCCTGCACTCCCCCGAGCTCCCATCACCTCCTCACAACAGCTCCAATGACGGAAAACTGGGAATTTACCCACCAAAATAAAAGAACAATTACATCTTAGATCCCCCCTGAATAATTCATAAGTCATTGTTTGTGGGACGCTGCGTGAACATGTGTGTTTGAAAGAAACTGGGCAATCCCTCAGAAACAACACGACTGTGCTAGATTTGTGGCCTCATAGTTGAGGGCTGGGAATTTAAGAAGACTCATAAACAGCGCTCGGTTTCAACTGGGTCGAGCTGTGGTGGGGCAGTGTGTGGCTCCACAGTGCCACACTGGGGTGAAAACAGAGAACAGCACTGACTGGGGTTTTTCTGTTTTATTTCAAACATACAAGCAGCCTTTACAACATCAAAAGTTATACTTTGGCAGCGATGGCAGCTCACACACACACACGACAGCCAGCAACATTCTTTACAACAGAAGCTCACAGTTACAGCGTACAAATATGAAAATATACCTGGAGTTAACTGTAGAGCATGTATAGTGGTTTAAGTGACTTCAAGCAATAAACATTGTCAGAAGATGCACTTTGGGTATCTGTCTCTGCAGTCTATTCCTAAAGGCGTTGTGGGGAATCGTATGTAGACTTACATAACGTGTGTATATGTTTTAACAGCAACTATTTGGTAACAAGAACCCAGGGAGTCAACCCCCAGCTGCCTCAGGTTATATTTACCGTCTGCACTAGCTGGCATGAGGGACCACTAGTCTCGCCACATATGGGCATGTGATGTGTGTCCTGTCTGAGGAGCCCACACTGCTCTCTGGGCTCTTTATATGACTCTTATTTATTACAGTACACTGTGATGTATTCTTGGCTCTGAACTCTGTAAATAATACTCCAGGGAGACACTTAGAATAATAAATAATTTCACCTTTCCACACACCCAACGCTCAATTTAGAAATGTAGAAAAAAAACACCACATCTTAGTCCAAGTGTTCATGCACACAAACATTTTTCTTTTCAAAAGGGAATGATCACTGCGATTGTCAGCTGCTCTCTGACATTCTCGGTCCTTAAGCGATTCGGCGCAGACAAGCCTGCGTCACAAACTAAGGCACTCAGTTTGAAGACCACATTAGAGCCATTTTAAAGCAGTTTTGCCTAAAAAAAGAATCTACATATTCAAGAGTCTTGGACTGTTTTTCTTTCCAAAGTACCACACAATAAATTAAGTGACCTTAAATTTAAAGGAGCAGTGTATAAGAATTAGGGGGATTTAGTGGCATCTAGTGGTGAGGATTTGGGATTGCAACCAGCTGAAACTTCCACCGGTTAGAATTCCTGAAGTGTTCATTGTTCAGTAGGTTTTTACTGTGACCCGAATTATATGCAGAGGTCTCTTTGTCTCTAAAACAAATGGACGAGGTGATTTAAACGGTTTAAACACTGAATAAAGCAGTCTCATGTTACAAACTAGCGGTTTTCAGACTTTGTTTTTTTTTTCCAGACATTTGTCCATTCTGGGCTACTGTAGAAACACGGGGGCTTAATGTGGCCATCTCCATAGAGGACGCCCTCCCTATGTAAATATAAACGGCTCATTCTAGGGAAACAAAAACAAAATAAAACTTATTTTAAAGGTGATTATACACTAAGAAAACATAGTTATAATATTATATCCCATTTTCTGTCAATATATCCCCCTAAATCCACACTGGGCCTTTAAATGAGTGGTTAATACCGGCCTTACACAACTTTTTAAGTGATTTCATTGTCCAATGTCAAAATAAAATTGTGAGTTTTATCTCAGTTGGTGTGCACTCCCATGATCTAAATCATATGGTGTAAGGTGGTCATAAAATTCCCTACAAGCTGTCTTAAGTAAGACTTTATCTCGTCTTGATGTTCCGGCAAAATCAAACATGTTATATTATCTTAAATTTTTTGTCTTGGCTCATGCAAACAGTGAAGTTCAATGGCATGAACATTGTCAACGACCAATAGCTGCGCTGTCTCCAGATCCAAACAGGAAGCAGCAAACCGGTTAGACAGTAAACAAGGAGGGGACTCCAGAGAGGTGCAAGACCGTAACTAAGACCTGGTTCTCTTGGACTTTTGAAAGGGGGAGAAACTTCTGGGGTTGTGGAGTGAACAGGAGTGTGTTTAATTTGTTGTGTATCTGATCACCATCCAGCTCTTATATTTGTGAGAAATCTTAATTTTTGAAATGGTTCGCCTCTCATTCTCATGGTCTCTCTCCCAGTAAAACATCCATACCACCTCTGAGCTAACCAATGGCGAGTAGAGAGTTGAGGTGTCAAAATCCAAAATGTGAAGCTTGTACGCAAAAACAGTTTATCTTTATGGATTATATTGATGCCGAGTAAGGAATTGTTAATATGTCATATTTCTTAATTTGGTGTAATATTTTCACCAGGAGTAGGATCTCTAAAGGAATCTAGCTGTAGTCTGCAAAGAGCGATCCCTACTCTTTGCAGCCTGTGACTGAAAAATTCACATTGTCTTTACATGCGCGAGGGTGTCAGGCTCTTAGAAGTATTTTCAAAGTCTCTCAGTGTATGGTAGGCATAAGCTGAACACAGCATGTGGATGAGCATAAACATCAGATATGAGTGTCTTCCACACTTGCCACAGGCTTTACGAGACATGTAGCCCAAACAGGAATCTGGCAAATCTCATGCCGCCCTTCTTACATGGGTCTACATAAACCACCTTCCCCAGTTCAGTGGTTCCATCAAGGATCCGTCATCATCCAGCCATTCCTGATTTTTTTGGTCCTCTCAGCTCGTCTTGGAGCGTGAGCACATACTCGTCTCTTCTTCCCCGTCTCCTTCTGTCTGTCACACATTGATCTTCTTCAGCTGTTCATATGTGAGGAAGAACTGGGCACAGAGTAAAGGAACATTATCGGCCAGAAACGTGGACATATTTGTTGAGCATGGGAGACTCACAGAGGAATTTTGGCTCTTTCATCACTTCAGCTCAAAGCCTCCCTTGTTACCGTTGCCTTGTTACCTCAGACTACTCGGCTGAAACAAGTCAATAAATAATCTCATTACGTTTTTCAGACCTGGTTGGAGCACAATGACGAGCAGACAGCACTTCTCTTTCCCTGTGCAACTCTTTAGCCTTTACAGGATGACTTTAATAGAGTTCACCCTCCACTCCTTCCTTCCTTCCTTCTTCCTCTTACCTCCCATTGAGGCCCCCTGTACATGCTCTCTAACCAGGGGCAGTGGGGTACTGAGGCAGTAGTTGTACAAAGTTACATAACAGAATTAGCTAGCATTAAGCTAAGCTTTCCTCCACTGGGCTTGTAATGCCAGACGTCACTGAATGCGTAACAGAATTTACAACTTTCCCCTACTGATTTCTCCAAGCTCAAAAGATATTGCATCACAGAGGACAAACTGTATGTAAACAGAGCGGTGCACTAATGAGGTGGTTAAAGGATACGATGATGTTCCAGGGTCCCAGGCGGAGCCAGTTGGGAAAGAAACCCTTGTAGAGGGCCATGAAGCCCTCGGAGCGCCACGTCTGAAGAGAAAACAAACATGTTAAAAACCCGTTTTATCTCATTATCCTCTGATGATTGTTCTAAAGTCCTCTCTGGGCATTTTTAACTGGGACTGGGAAATCAGTGACATTAAGATCTTATATGGATATTTAACATTATTATATCTAATATTCATTCAAGAGGCAAAATTTAAACATACACTCAAAGCTGCTTCTTCATAGTAACACCAGGTGTGATCAGGTCTAAAAATCTAATAATGTGGCGCTGTCAGCTGCCTTAAATGTTAAAATATTTGCATGGTCATCCATAGATAGAAGTCACGAAGATGCCTGTTTGTACAGCAACATGATGCAAGAGCTGGTATTTTTGCAATTTGGCACATCCACAGTTTCAGAGTGGTACATTGCTGGCGTAAATACAAATCACACCTGCAGGTTAACAGGCGTTTATACTGTTCTGATGTGAGCTGTGGTGATCCGTCTCACGGCTAACAGGAGAGCAACAAAAAGCCCATAGCAGAGTGTACATCCCTTTCATTCATTCATTTTCTTTAACAACTTATCCTGTTAAGGGTTGTGGGTGGCTGGAGCTTATCCCAGCTGTCACTGGGCGAGAGGCGGTGTACACCCTGGACAGGTCACCAGACTATCACAGGGCTGACACATAGAGACAAACAACCATTCACGCTCACATTCACACCTACGGACAATTTAGAGTCACCAGTTAACCCTCTTGCTGTGAGGCAACAGTGCTGCCCATGTTATTTATGAAAGATTATAAAGTAGGCTGTAACCCTATCAGAGTGTCTCACTGACAGCAACACGTGCATGTGTTGACAAGCTGAAGGATCTGGAACCACTGAATACGATGTCAGAAACCAAACAACATGTCAACTGACAGGGTAGAGTAATATTACGAGATTTTACACAAATACGAATCAGCACACTGACAACAGAAGGAGTACCAAAAAAGAAAAACAGAAAGACTTTGTTTGCTAAGTAAATGGGGTTGCTAGCATTTTCAGCCCATAGGCATGGTTTGCTAAGCGTTTAAATGTGACTTTTGGCATCTAGAAAAACTAAAACACTCTGTCAGACAAGGCTGACACTGGTAAGGTTACAGCTTATGTCAGTCTTTCAAAAATAACATTTGCACGGATGTAACCTTTGCTGTGGGAGGTTACTGCTGTCGTCCTCTTCCTGTCAGCTGTGAGACACATAACCACAGCTCACATCAGGACAGTATGAACAGTTTGCAACCTGCATGAGCTCACTCAGTTACAAAGTATGATTCATGCATTGCTAACGGAGTAGGAGGTTTAATTCTTTTGTTAACATCATCTTCTGTCTCTCACCTCTGCCATGATGTCAGTACAAAAGAATACCAAGCTAACAAAGCTAACATTAGCTTCTTTTACCACATTTATAGACAATTACACAGTAAGTTTACAACAGGCCTTGGGGACTAAAGGTAGTATTAAAAAAGATAAAACCCAGCTTGCCACTTTTTATTGCTTGCAGGAGATCTAACCAGCTCACCAAAGTTATATAGTGCAAGAAGAACAGGCATTCAGGGTGCAAAGTGGGGATGAAAAAGACACCATTCTCCCTATTTTAAGTCAGTGTACCATCACTATAATGTTGAGGATGTTATTTTAAGGTAAAATGTTGCATAAAATTACTTTTAAAGGGGTGCTCCAGCTGTGTAATATTGTGCGTCCATCAAACTGTGGGAGTCACAAGAGACTAATAAAAGACAAAGAAGAGGTAAACTTGAAGCAGAGGGTAAGATATCCTGACGTTTAATGTCGGTGCTTCATAACACTGGATCCTAAATTTCCCAGAATGCCACCAATAGTATCTTTTTGTTTGTCACACCCTGCCCAGCACACACATTTGTCGGGGAGTTATTTTCTCAGACTCTAAAGGCCCCCACAGAGCCACAAAAGACTTTTTACAACAGAACAGCCTATAACGAGTAAAAGAATCTTCATTGGTGAAAAATCTGTGGGGTGCTTTTAACTGAGTCATCTACAAACAGTCTGAACAGAAACAAACGTAAGATGACTGACCTGCAGTATACAGTCCAGTGTTCCCTGGTACAGGGCTCCTCCTTTCTGGTTCATCATGCGTGTCCGGACTACGTCCACTGGGTTTGACGCCAAAGCCCCAGCCAGACCACACGCAAAGCTGGACCTGAGGGACAACAAGACATGGTTTCAAATGTTAATCTGTAGATCTTTATATCATGTTCCTTTGGCATTAAATCTTTGGTACTAATTAGTCATCGCTGTGATGTTGCTGCAAGGCCGTGAACTGAACCTGATACACACTGAGTGTTTAGAAGTGGAGATCTTTATTTCACTATCAATACAGGTGCATACAATGCATGTGTTACACTAAATCAGTCTGTGAGATGAATGAAATGGCCGCAGTAGCACATGTGCAGTGCAACGCTGCGCTGCATGTGTGGGAGACAGAGCTGCTTGATTGTGTCAGGTGAGCGTTTGTTGGCTAGTTTGTGTGTGAAGTGGATCATCGCTGTTCTTCTTGGTAGCTGTAGTCTGTTGTGTGACATTGAGACAGTGCCTGGATGCAGGTGACAGATGTGTTTAAAAAATGCAGCGACAACACAGACGTTTTATATACAAGACGTGAGATAATGCAGACAAAGTGTCCCTCGCTCCGTCCCACTTTCAACCTCTCTGTTGATGCTCTGTGCATAAATAACATTAATAGCCTGAATAAATCAAAATATTTAAAATCATTTTCCAGCACTAGATTCATGTGAAAGGCCAACAAATGGAAAACGACTTTTTTAACTCCGTCCCCAAAGATTTTTAATTGTGTCAGACTTACTTGATACTTTTATACTCTATGTTTCGTGTCCTGTGCTGCAAACCTTTTAACCTCTGGAGCTCCAGTGCTGTGTGCATAAAGTTAACGTACAGCCCTGCTATCTATTTTACATCATATTTCATTTACATGTTGTGCAGCTGTATATTTTCAAAACAGGGAAAAAAATCCCTGTCTTTGTATTTTATTTTCATCACATTCTGTTTTTATATAAGTGCTTGTGACATCTCAAATGTGGCTTTGACTTGAAAATGAAAACATGTAGCAGGATATATATCAAGTATTGCCAGTCAGCCTGAATTTTAGTCCATATCGCCCAGCTCTACTATATACTACTAACCCCTTTCCGTGTCAAGAAGCTAAATAAAAAAAAAAGGACAAAGTGAGGTAATTTTAAGTCATGTTTCTGTACCACAGTGTTCCAGAGATCTGCTAAAAATAGCAAATTGGGTACTTTGACTGTGTACAAAACATTGCTGATCCCATTATTGAAGTTAGTTAACAAATTACGTGGTATTTGATTGGTCCATAGACTTGCATACTCACTGATACCTGATCCAGCATTTTGGGCAGTATCAAGAGGCATTTCAGATACTGCCATCAGTATCAGAACAACTCCATTTAGAAAAGCTGAAATCACCAGTCTATGGGTTAAATGATTGTTGTGTTGTATCAATTGAGTATTGAGAGAAATGCAGAAACAAGCAAACAGAGTGTGCTTGCTCCACTGCAAGTACACAGACTTAAGACATCTCAGCTTAGCAGGTAATCTAAAGACAATGGTCAACACATACAGATGTTAAACAGGGCCTCTCCTCTCTTTGTTCCACCTTAAAGGAATACTTCATCCCCCCAAAATGACCGTTTGTATATCAATGACTCCCCCTGTGCTATGTTGACTTTGTGAAGAAACTTTGTTTTTCTCGCATGTCTTCACAGTGATCGAAGAATCTAAAATTGCAGAAAATTGTTGATGAATTGAAGTCATGGGGAGTTGCATTTAACAACAGCAAAACTAGATTTGTGCAGTATAATTCAAGCCTCATTTATCCAGTCACATGCTCAGTACCTTCCCACACAGACAGCCATTTCTGATGGGGAGCTGAAAGTGAAACTTATCTGTGCTATCTTCAAAGCCAGACTCCTTTGACAAAAATGTAGATTGTATCTCGTACACAGGAGCTGCTGGTCTACCGCTGCCTCCATCAGTTTGTTTCTGTTATTTTGTGACGTTGCTGGATCTGAACTAACCCTTTAAAGCAACAGAGTCACACGATAATACAAATAAACCAAGTGAACAAGGCAGCAGCAGACAGGCAGCTCATGTGATCAGTAGAAGGTAAGGTTTGGCATTAAAGAGAACATAGATAAGTTTCACTTTCACTTCAGTTCTCTGAGCACAAGACTGGATAAATGAGGTCTGGATTATACTGCTAAAGTTGTGTGAAAGTCTGTACACAGATGTTTTGATGTAGTTTTACATGGCCACTTACTTCAATGCATCAAGAATGTTCTCCCTTTTTGGATTCTTCGTTCACCAGAGACATGTTAGAAAATGTTTCTTTACAAATTCAACAACACAAGGAGAGTGTAGTCATTCAGGAAGTGAAGTGCTCCTTTAAGTTACTGACATGTGTCTTGCCCTGACAAGCAGTTTCCTCCCAGTGATAACAGGAGGATGATCTCCAGGCGACTCTGCATACTTACACAAAGTGTGTGTACACAGTGTCCCCCATGTGACCCGACAAGATAAGATGCTTTTTGGTGATGTCATACACCGGTAATTCAACCCCAACCACAATGGCTGCCCGTTGGGCTGTTAGGGAGACGCCCTGCAGCAAAGAGAAAGAGAACGTCACAAAATTGAACATTAAAGCTCAGTGTCTGTGCGACCTGTGACCCGTTGAAACTGAAGTGAAGTTCTGTACCTTCCACAGTCCTCTTGTTCCCTCCTCCTGGTAGATGTTGATGAAGTTGCCCATCATACTGCCCTGGATCACATTTCCCTGAGCCTGCATGCGGATCTGGAAGAACACACAGATGTAATATCTACAAACTTGAACTTGAGACAATGAAAGCATACACAACTCATGTGGAATGCTGTAAGTTCACCACGCCAAGTACGGGGGTGTATTATTAAACTGGCTACCATCGGAATGCAAAGGCAAAAAAACGTTAGAGTGGATTTTGGCAAGCGTGATGTCCTGAAGTATTTTCTCCATCCTCATTTCCAGGAAACCTCCGGTCCCTAGTTGACTTGTTTTCATTTCTAATGGCTGCTGTTTGCAGACCAGCTTTAGTTTGTGCGTTTGTCTGGCTTCATGACGAGTTGGTGGGTGCAGCTAGAACACACTGTGATAAAAATGCAGTGTTCCGAGCCTGCAGCCACTTCCACGAGTCTGTTAACTGCTAACAAACACACACTGTGGACAGGACGCCATAACGCTTAACAGGGCATGGCGAGAAGGAGCTGGGCAAAACACTGAGTACAGATAAGCATGTGTGCACATGCATCATATTCATGCACCCCTATCATTTACAGAACACTATGTTAAGCCGTTAAGGCTTCAGTCTATAAATAATCTCCACAAGTTGGGTCTTGATAGCATGAAGATGCCCTTCACTCCACTCGGCATGCTACCAAGAGACCACAGCCTGGGGCAGTTACGATCTCATCTAGACTGGGAATACTAATCTCTCCGTTTTTCAAAACAACTAAAGTACAGTCCTGCTCAAGGCTGCATGAGCACTTACAGCACAAAAACAAAATGAATGAAGACTGCTCTGTGTTCTTGCTGCAGCTCGAAAAAAAATTGGTCAAACCTGCTCTACCGCTTTGGAGACGACTGACAAAAACAAAGAGGATCTTTGCCTGTGCAAACAGCTACCTTCAGCACATCAGTGGGGTTGGCGATGGAGGATGAGATGACTCCAGAGAGAATGCCACACATCACATTAGTCAGCAATGTCTCATCTGAAAGAGAGGAGTGGGAGGCAGACTGTAACTGTGAACAAGCAGCATTTGATACCACGCGTCAGGCGGTCAGCTGCAGTTTGTTTGTACAGTGTTTAACAGAGGCACACAGAGGTACAAGCAGCTCTTATAGTATGACAACATGAGGAGACACATTTAAGTAGGTCACAAACACATCTGCTCCTCCCTTGTCTTTAAAGAGGAATGTGCACATGTCAATGGGGGCAGTAACCGCCAAAATGTGTGAACATAGTGTGTGTATGAGTGCAAAGAGAAACTGGGACTCACCCTCCGGCCTGTCAACCAGCAGTCGCTTAAAGCTCTGGTATGTGCCAATTTTTATGGTCCCATAGGAGGCCTGGCGCAGCATAGCAGGAGCTATTCTGTAAGTCAAGTTTATTTTTATTACACAGTGCCACAATATCTCAGTGGGCTTTAAATACTTCTAATGCTTTAAGGCCCAAGTACATTTCTGACCTGCTGCTATACTACGAACCATCCAGACCTCTCAGGTCATCAGGGACAGGCCTGCTTTGTGTCCCCAGAGTAAAGACTAAACACGGAGAAGTAGCATTTAGTTTTAAGCACCACATATCTGGGACAAACTGCAGCTCTAAGTTCCTTTAACTCGAGGCCGAAGGCTTTTCGGTTTGCTGCTGCCTTTTATTAAATTAAATAATTAATCTATTACACTGCACTGTAACTTGTAGGCATATAGCTTGTTTTTATTTTCTGTTCGCGAGCTCTTTAATGACATTTTCAATTGTATTTAAAAGTCCTTTCATATTGTGTTTCTTTTGCACTTTGTCTGGGGGCTTTAGATGTTTTACGTAAAGCACTTTTAATTGCCTTGTTGCCGAAATATGCTATAGAAATGAGCTTGTCTTGCCTTGCAAACAGTGGTGGAATGTCCCTGAGGACATTTTCTCAAACACCGTACTTCAAGTTAAACTTTGACGTACTCACACTTTACTTGAGTATTCTTCTTCTATGCTACACTTCAGAGGGAGACATTGTATTTTTTTTTACTTTACTGCATTTATCTGACCCTTGTAGTTACTAGTTATTTTGAAAATAAAAACACATACATGTTCTGCTCATGTGATATAATGCAGAATTATACTACTAATCTAGCAACCTAAAAAATTATATTAAATTGGTTCTATTGACAAACTTTGGCATGCAAACAAATCATTTAATATTCTATGAAAATCTTAATAGGTCATGTTTTAATACGTTACAAAGAGTCATTCTGCAAAACAAGTACTTTTACTTTTGACAGTTTACGTGCATTTTGCTCATATTACTTATGTACTTTGCACTCAGGACTTTTACTTGCAATGTGATATTTTTAGACTGTGGTGTTCCTAGTTTTACTTTATTAAAACGATCTTCTTTCCCCACTGCTTACACACCCACTACTGTGCTTCTCCATCCTGCAAAAGCCCCTTAAGAATAAAGTGAAGTCCTCTCCAAAGTCTCAACACATACAAATAAAACATTGAGACAGACATGCAAATCCTAGACAGGCCCCTCTCTTTGAGCAGATGTGGTGCAAAATGGTCGAGGCAAGAAAGAAATAGGAAGTGAACAAGAAGGAGGAAGTGTAAACATTTTGAGGAAATACTACAAGTGCAGCAGGAACAACAATGTAAATGTGTAGGTCTGGCACATATGCAGGTAATACACGGTTTTAAGGACAAAACCATGAGAGTACAGCAGATAAATGTAGCACACTGACCCAGAATACAGTGCCCGGAGCCCCTCCTCTCTTCCTATCCTCACTATAGCATGGAGCATGCCTCGGTACCGGATCTCTCGGTACTTGCTGTCGCCTACTTGGCCTTGAACTTGAAGTCGAGTCTTTGCTAGGTCGATTGGGAAAGTCCCTGCAACACAGAAGTACAGGACACAACCGTATAAGAGTGTAAATCTCACCAGAGGTTTAAATAATTACCGGTAATCCACGCTGCAGCTCGGCCTCCTCCTCTCCGCCGCCGCTCCACGCATCACTCACCGCATTCCGCCGTCACGGAAGCGAGCCCGCCGTACACAAAGGGCTTCCAGTTGATGTTGGACATTTTGTCCAGTCGTGCACCGAATCACGGTGAAAACCACCCGGTGGACCTGCGAGCTAAGGGACTGATACTGAAGTCTGAGGCTCAGAGGTGAAGCTGCGTTTCAATCCCCGCCGGCGTTTGAGAAGTCCAGCCCCGCGTGCGCCTCCTCCCTCTGCCGGTCTCCCGAGCTGCTGGCTCCACTGGCCCCGCCCACTCCCTGTTACTAGGCAACGGCCCCGGATTGTGGAGAGGAGCCACGACATCATAAACTCAAGACTGTGGTTTCCTGAGTGCACTTTATATAATAAATAAATAAATAAACAAACTGTTTATTTCAATTATATAGAAAGTAAAATTCCACACACATAATTGTATTTATTTTTATTTGCACACACATAAATTGCAGAAAATCCAAATAGTTAAACAACTATTTATTTTAATTATATTGTAAATAAAATCCCACACACATAATTTTTTGATTTTTTTTTTCAATTTTTTATTTGCACACGCATAAATTGCATAAAATCCAAATAGTTAAGAAAACTATTTATTTTAATTATATTGTAAGCAAAATTCCACACACATATTTTTTTAATTTATTTTTTATTTTTTATTTGCACACACATAAATTGCATACAATCCAAATAGTTAAAAAAAAAAAACTATTTATTTTAATTATATTGTAAGTAAAATTCCACACACATCATTTTTTTTATTTTTCATTTTTTTATTTGCACACACATAAATTGCATAAAATCCAAATAGTAAAAAAAAACATGTTTATTTAATTATATTGTTAGTAAACTCCCACACACATCATTTTATTTATTTATTTTTTATTTGCACACATAAATTGCACAAAATCCACATAGTTAAAAAACTATTTATCTTAATTATATTGTGAGTAAAATCTCACATGCAAAATTTTACTTATTTATTTTTATTTGCGCACACATAAATTGCATCAAATCCAAATAGTGAAAAAAATAAATAAAATCTTGAATTCAGTGTAATCATAAAGGAAGTAGTAAGGATAAACAGCTCTTGACAACATATACTTTGGTGTTCCACATCTGTGCACCACGATATCTGACGGAGTACTGGCTATGTTTGGTCAGGTGGAGCTGATTAACCTGTCTAGTATTATATGAATGAATGTGGGAATTTAATTTAAAGAAACTGCTAAATGATGATGGCAGAGAAGAAGGTACAAGCATGTATTTATCTATGAACACACATACCTGAGAAATATTTATATCATATACTGAGGGAAGGTTCAGTTTCTTGAACAGTGGAACAGAAAAATTGGAGAAAGTTGCGGATCTTAGAAATGTTTAGTTTTTGGAGCAAATAAAGTTTATGCAGATTTGAGGGTTATCTATTTGCCCATATATTTTACTATAAATCAAATAGTCCAAGATGTTACCAGCCCTGGAGGCTTTTTGCTAAGAAGGATGGGCAGCTTTCCCACCAGGGAAAATAAAAGGCCATGTCAACAACTATTGCAAAAGACTGAAGCCAGAGGTCATTGATGCTGAAGGGGGAAATACACAGTATCAAGGACTAAGGGTATGTAAACTTTTGACAGGGGTCTATCTCAGTATTTTCTGTTTAATGACTGTGCTTGTCTGCGATGCCTTATAGTTTAATCTGAATCCCATTAAATGTGAAAGAAACATGTTTTGTCTGATCACTCATGTTTTCTTTAAAAAACCAGGGTATGTAAACTTATGAGCAGAATTGTATATTATCTATATCACTATATTAAAAGTGATGTATTGGTAATCCACTGACCTTACTTAACATCACATTTAAAGGTCCAGTGTGTAAGATTTAGGGAGATTTAGTGACATCTATTGGTGAGGATTGCAAACTGTACCCAGCTGAAACTTCTCCCTATTAAAATTCCTTCAGTGTTCATTGTTCAGGAGGTTTTTACCAGAGGCCGAATTATCCGCAGAGGTCTCTTCCTCTCCAAAACAAACAGACCAGGTGATTAAAACTGGTAAAAACACTGAATAAAGCAGTTCCATGTTAGAAATCAGTGTTTCTCCTATGGTGTTTAGCACATTGCAGATGGCTTGCTAACCCAGCACCTGCTAATGTGCGCTCACCTTTTTCTCTGGTAACATAAGATCCAGGTGATTAAAACCGGTAGAAACACTGAATAAAGCAGTTTCACATTAATAAAATCACTACTTACTAAACTATATTCCATTTCTGCCACTATATCTCCCTGAATCCTACATACAGCTGATGAGGAGAAGTTTCAGCTGCTTGCAATCTGCAGTCTTCCCTGCTGGATGCTACTAAATCCCACACACTGCTCCTTTAAGTTTTTGCCACGTCTATACCACTGTTTTTACTACCTGTCAAGACTTCAACTTGAAGTTTGGACAAAAACACAAAGTTGAGTGTACAAACACACTCTGTAGTTCATACTGTATACTGTAGGCTGTATCACTGCAAATAAACATATGACCTTCTCAATGACTCTGTGCCCCTATAGGTTAATGTGACATCTGATACCAGCGAGCCAAATATAAATTTACTTCTGTCCATTCAACAGACAGGTCAGAGGTCACAGAGCATCTGGAGACCACATGTGAATCAGTGTAGAGGTCCAAAAGGGAACTTTATATTAAGCTACTCCTATTATTTATTGGCAGTAGTGTAACTATGGTTAAGTTGAAGATAAACACTAAAAAAGATGAGGTATATAAACACAAATAAAACTGAATGACAGCATTACTGACAGATATATCCACACAGGAGACAATAATCAACAATAATCCTTGGTCATATTGCTGTTTTTGGTTTCTTATCTTATTAATTTCATCTTGAAGAGTCTCACTATCACGAGCATGTTGGATCGGGAACCTTTAAAGGCTCACCCATGCTTTTATTTCTAGTAGATTACTGCAGTGGTCTGTTTGTAGGCCTTTCAAAACAAGCTGTTCGACAACTTCAGTTTATTCAGAATACTGTTGCTCTGGTCCTGACAAAAACTAGGAAAAAATCCTGCTGCTTCTGCATAAATCACTCTGGCTCAGTGCCTGAATATGTCTCTGACATGCTTGTGACACATGAACCTTCTCGGACCCTGAGGACATCTGGAGCCGAAATGCCTTGCCTTTGAATTAGTGATTCCAGTGACATGTAATGCAAACAGGCTACTGATATGTGTGTCACGGTCGTACTATATTGTGCTTCAGTCATCTCCACAATATGTAAGAGAGGCGTGAGGCTGTATCTGGAGGCCCCTGACCCCTTTAACACCATTTGTCTTTGGCTGTACATGTTCAACACAATCAGGTCAGTATCTTATCTACGGCTGCATGTGGTCCATGTGGACAACAAGCTGGAATGTCCCAGTAGGGACAGATGTCTGTGTGCATTGTGTTTTACAAGCCTGCATGGTCAGTTGCCATCTTCAGTGCTGAGTAATTCAGGCTGTGCGTGCAGGGTCTTTCTTTAAAGGATACATCTGGACTCTAACTGGAGGTCAGGAAGCTCTTTAACAAGCACAAGTGACTGATGAAAAACTGTTGACAAGCCTCTTCAACATTCCCCTCATACCTCCACAGTCTGTGTGGTAGCATTCCAGACTTTCATTGCGTTGCAAAGATTACAGGCTTTTTGAATGTCTAAATGCTTCAAAGGACTAAAGTGTACAGTTGTTTAGTCAAAAAGCTATGTTCTCCTTATATCTTTAGACTGCCAATATGCATTTTCACACCACCATTTAATCAATATGTTAATGTTTCTTAATGGCAATACCATGTACCAGTAGTTCACTATGTTATCATACCAATACACCGCGGGACCAAACAGCATCATGTCAATGTGTCATTTTGCCAATATGTTAGTGTGCTCATGTGATGTTATATCAGCGCAAACATGTAGCATGTACTTATATTAATTTCTATGTTTACATGATTTACTAGATTTTTCATCATAATGTTTTTATGCTGTTAATTGCAAGGTTGCTGTCTCTATATATCTGTCTTTCTAAATCTAATCAATCTAAATGACAGAGTGCAAAACATCTAAAACATAAACCTGAAAATATTCATTTCGATTTAACTTTATTTCTGATACATAGGTCCATAAAATGATAAATAGGATACAAGAAAAACAATACAGAGATACTGTATTATCATTGCAGTTCACAAGTCCACAGTGATTAAACACATCCAGACATTTGTTCCAATGTTTCCACAAACAAGAGGAACAGTTCATTATAATTCAGTTTTTTGTGTCAGTTAATTGACATAAATTTGTTCATAAATTTCCTCAACACAGCATGAAGGCGGGTAATATTACGATTCACAAAATGACTTTCTTAACAGAGAAAATATGCCACCCAAACGCTAGAAAAAATGTTGAAACACAGTTCTGCATTCCTTGGCCAGGTATGTAGCAGATGTCTTGAAACTTCATACTTCAACAATGCTGTGGTTAATGTGTGGTTAGGTTTAGGCCAAAAAACAAAAACCACTTGGTCATAATAAGGAAAAGATCATGTTAGACTGGAATAGAATAGATCTTTATGGTCCACCAGTGGTGAAACCAGACACAAGAGACAACTTGGTCAAGCCGACAAATAGTCAGTAAAACAAGCACGTAAGGTCATTACAAAACACTTAACACATTAAATCAGCTCATAGTCCGTCTATGGTTTAAAACTCATCCATCACTTTGTTGAGTTAAGGATACTGATGGATTATTTCAACTTAAAATTCACACTCCTGGAGGAACAATACCTGCTGGAAAAGGATCTCTCAAAGACATCCACTTTTGGCAGCTAAAGCCACTTGAAACACAGCAAATCTTTTTCATGCTTGATGGTCTTGAACAGCGGTCTGCAGCTTAGCAGGCATCTCACTTAGATGTAACACCATTAACCATCCCCTTCACCTCCTGATGACAAATTCAGTTAATATACTTGACACTTTCGATGCGTTGATACGATGCGTATGAAATATGCAAATGTCACTTTGAAGAGCTATAAAACAATAACACATGTACTTTGCGATATTTTGTATACAAACAAGTATCGATACCTAAAAGAAACATTTAGGTCATTTATCAACGCCAGCCAATTACCATCTTGGAAAACTGTGATGGCCGTGCCCACAGCCACACAAAGGTTAAATGATTCACATACTCATCCACATCATTACCACATGTTCAGTTACCTTTAATTTACAGTCAGTTAAAGTATATATGACACCAGTTTCTTTATTCTAAAATTTTTATGCACTTTGACAACACACTGTTTTCTAGATGAAGCGCGCACATTTAGTTTCCATTCCATTTCCAAAGTTATGAATTTCTTTCTCTTTGTCTTCGAGTTACCTGAAGTCACCTGAGGGGGGCTGAGGGTGGAGCCTGGGTTTATGGAGAAGGCCAAACCATGGACCAAACCAAAAGCTGTGACATCATGGGAGGGGGATTAAGTGTTTCTTTGTGTTGGTTCTAATTATTGTCTATATAACTTTGTGTTTAATGTAGTCTGATCAGCCAGTATATATGTTGCCCCATTGTCTCTGTCTGTTTGTTGAGTAAATGTTTTGTTAGCCTTATTGTTTTTTAGTATAGTTATGTTTTGTTGACTTCTTTGAAGGGCCAGATAACTCTAATTCTGTTATCTTTAGTCATTTGCTTTGTAAAATTTATTTTCTGGGAAATAAACCCACCTTTTTTTTTATAACTTTAAACCTATCTTTTTGTGCTTTGACTGCTTGGTCCATGACAAAGACAGTCACCAGTATATACTTCACATTGTTTCATACTTAGAAGAAGAACAATCCCTCCATTTAGTATATCCTAAGGTGACCAAACTTCTATATACCTTCTCAGTCCAACCACCACCATAAAAGCTACGCTCAGTACTTTCGTTGCTTACAATACTGGACCCTTGGCTGCAAATTAACCATCAATCACAAAACAAATGCCAAGGAAACAGGAGGACACAATGTATTTGCACCAAACCTCACACACTAACTTACCTACTTAATCCTCTTCACCCCCATGGGTCATAAGGCTTAAATGAGCTCTTTCCATTGCATTTGATCTTTGGCAACATGTTGCACCTCTCCTCATGACAGCTTCATCTTAATCATAACTCTGCACCAGGCAGTTTTTGGCCTCCAGGTTTGTTTTGCCTAGTGGTGTCCATCTTAAGGCAACTCTCGTGATCCTGCCCTATTCCAAAGATTATGATGGCTACGCCACACCTGTGGGTATTTTCATGGCCTGAAGGTTGACAGATCCATCATGCTCATCACACTTGGGGTCCAGAGCCAGTCAGTGACTTTCACTTCTCCCCAGATGTCCAGGTGGTATCTCTTTATCTCACTGAGGACTTTTGCTGTCTTGGTGGTCTCATACATGGTTTGGACATTCCACGTGCCATAGGGGATCTTGAATTTTGGCCCTAGTAGACCCTCTTTTGTGCTCCTAATTTCCTTTCAGCTTTCATCAGGAGTGGTCATACTGCCACTGTTTGGTGGCTAAGGTCTACAATGTGCTTGATGTCAATAGTAATGATAGTAATGATTGTAATGACTTGATTAAGGACACAGAGAAAGGTCCATAGCATTCATAAAGTCACAAACAAGCTCAGGAGCCAGTGGCCCCACAGTCTTGATGAGAACCCGACTGAGCTCAGGCAAAGGCCTGGGTGATATCATTTTCTGAGACAAGTAGACACACCAACTTTTACAAACATTTGGGTGGCACTGCACCATCGTGGAAGCTGATGTAGCATAGCTCTCAGGGGTCTTATAAATGTGCAGGCCTCTCCACCACGACAAGGTAACAGCACAGGGAGGATACCAAACTTCACATGGAGCTCAAAAACACCCAAATGCAACTGGGTTTTTTATTGTCAAGTATGCACTGCCCAAACAAAGACAATGCATGATGGTGACTTTAAACTGCACCAGATATAAAGTTTAGGTTCCCCTGAATCTTATGATGTGTAACACTTGATGCTGACTGAAATAATAAGCTCAGAATTGGCATAAATATAAAAATCAGTCCTTGTGTTTCTCTGTCTATGTTGGCAGTGATTTCTAACCAGACATCCAGTTCTACTGTAGTTCTTTCACCCTGCCAACAGAGGTCAGAGCAACACCATTGTAATATTCCTCCGAAGCCTCCTGCACAGATTATTGACAGCACTAACTAGCAGCACAGTCTCTTGTGCTGGTGACCCAACCACTTATATATCAAATACAGGCCAATCAATCAAATACTTAATGAGCGGACACTATCTATACAGCTAATTAGGACACACAGATATGTTTTAATGACTGTGCATGTTAAACAGACAGTAGGACAACACAGGACTGTGTGTAGGATTAGATTTTGTATGGATGACACGCTTGTCTGAGTGTGCTCTGCTTATCAAAACAGATTTTCGCAGGAAGAATATATTGCTTGTATAAATACCTCAGCTTCATCTTATCTGCTCTCCATCACATTTGTCCTTCTGCTCTCAGCTTCTGGGAAGCCTCGGGTCTACTCTCCTGACTGCAACACATTCATCTGCAGCATATTTATTATGATCATATGCTAGTTGTATTGTCTGATTAATGGCCTGGCTATGGGTCAGTAACCGCAGTATTGCCATCAGTACATTATTAACGACCAAGAGAGACAGAGAGAGGAGTGTGTGTATAATCGTGCATGTTTGTGTGTGTGGTGTGTGTGGTGTGCGTGCGGACGGATGGTACACGCAGCATCGACAAACGGAAATAGATGAATGGAAATATTGCAGTTTTATCTGAAACCAATAAGCAAAGGGAAGTGTGGTGCGCCTAAAAATGGCCACATTTAATGTGGTGATTTGTCAAAAGGAGCCTGAGAACAGACCTGGGACAGAGGAGGAGGGGATATATCTGTGTTTGGAGGTGTTCAAAATAAGGACGGGGAATACAGTTGTGTTATTTAGGAGAAGGAAGTGAGAGTACATGATCTTGTTCGTCATAGTTGACCTTTAAGCCCAGTCACTCCAGAGGTGCACAGAACCAGATGCTTTTCAGTATATTTATTTCCTAATTGTGGAAAAAGCTGTGACGGTTACTAAAGTAGGGTAAACGTGACGAAACTTGTATTACAGCAGCCAGAATCAGCTCTTTATGTGTTCTCAGCATCATAAACACGCAGCACTGATTGTTTTCTCCTGTGGTACAAAGAGCATTGTGATGTTATTGTGTCAGCTACATGTAAACGGGGGAGGGAGGGCTGTTTTGCGCTCGCCATGAGTGACTGTGGGAACATTGTACTAATTTCACTGAGCATCACTTGACTGCTGTTTTACACCCGTAGATCTCCCTGCAGAAAAATGTGTGTGTGTGTGTGTGTGTGTGTGTGTGTGTGTGTGTGTGTGTGTGTGGGGACATGGATTACTCAGGTTGTGGGGTCATGAAACTGTTTTCACAGTCACACTGTGGGGACTTGCCCTCCTTGTGGGGACATAATCAATCAATCAATCAATCAATCAATCAATCAATCAATCAATCAATCAATCAATTAATTATATATGTCACATGGAATTATACAAGCTAAAACTCCAGTGAAATGTGATTCCATCAGCGCCTTTCACTTGTGCACTGTTATTTAGTCCTTTTTTTTTTGCATCTTCTTAAATCGTTGACTGCAGCTTTATAATTGTCAATGTTTTCGGATGGTTCTGGTAATCCATAGTTTCTTATTGTAGAATGATTTAACTGTTCACACATCCCGACCTCAACAAGACTGTTTTGGCAAATCAAAGGATATTCCAGTTCCTGATATCCCGTTGGAAACTGATGAGGCACGGAGGCCGTACAGTTTATTTTCCAATGCCTGTCTCCATAATGTAAATTGTGAAATTTTGGGGTGAAGACTTGGGTAGTAGGTAGTAGGTGCATGGGTCAAACAAACTCCAGACTTTCACCTGTGAGACCACTATTTGTTTCCCGTGTGTAACCCAAAGTCAATCAAATTATTTTAATAACAACGTAGTGTGGTAGCATGTGTAGCATGCTACGCTAGTGCAGTATGTCACATGAAGTTACATTACACCAGTAACAAAAGTACTTACTTTTAGCTAAACCATTATGTTTTTCTCTGAATCTAACCACGTGCATTTGTTGCCTAAACATGCGGAAAAAACTAAAAACAAAGATTTTTACCTGTGTGCTAAGTTTATTTGAAAATAGATACATTCAACAAGACGAAACTGTACATTTCCTGTAAAAAACTGAAGTTCATTTTGCATGTAATGAGCATGAAATGAGATGCCATTTTTGAATGTCCGAAATTAAAACTGGAGAGGTACTTAGTACGTCATAGTTTGACGTGTAGGGTCACTGACCAAGATGAGTTTGGAGCGAGAATGTGTTGGTCAGGATTAAGGTAAGTCTCCAGGAAGTTAGTGCAAATCATGTAATGTCCTCTGAAGTGATGACAACTTGACATGACATGTTTGTTTTTGTGTGTGTATTACCGTTAGACATGACATCAGGTTAAGATGACTGATGGTCATGAATCAGTACAATGTGTGACAGAGAATGTATGTGGATTAGAATATGTGCTATTACATAACACCTCTGTAGCCATCACACACACACACATGTTAAATTAGAAGTGTATGAACTACCCTAAAGGAGGAGTTTGACATTTAAAATATGTTTTTTTCCTTTTCGTGCAGAGTTAAAAGAGAAGATTGATACCACCTTACTGTCTGTGTGCTAAATATGAAAGCTACAGTCAGCTCTGTTCTGTAACAGAATCTGCATACCAGCACCTCTTAAACTCAATAACAAACATTATATATCTTAATTTTTTAAAATCCATACAAAAACAAACTGTAAAGTCTAAAAGTTCAGTCCCTCTGATTTCTTTTCCTCAGTATTCAATATTTACTATTGAACGAGACAGACCTGGCTGCAATGTGATCCATTCAAGCAACTGAGCATTGTCAAGTTTAAGTCCATTAAAAGTTTTTGTTTTTGCCACTGGCATGTGCAGAGTGTTAGTCTAGGTTTTTGACTGCATAATGTAAATGATCACTACAGTGACAGACCTTTTTGTTAGATCCAGAAACAGCTCAGTCATTGTCAAACACACCAGACTCCACTTAATTAAACTAATTTTAGCATGTATAGAGGCAGCATACTTTTGAATCTAACTAAATTCAGGGCTTATTTCAACCAAGCCAGAGCTGGTGATTGTTGGAACAGTGGAAAGGCAAACCAAGGTAGCTTTTTTGAGTTTTATTTTACTTCTGTCAACTTTGAATCAAGTGTGTTATACAGTTACAAAATTACAGTTTATTTAAGTGGAGTCTGGTGGGTTTGACAATAGTGATTTCAAGGCTGTTACTGGAAGAATCCTAAGCTTTAACAAAAAGGTCTGTCTCTGTAGGGATCCTTTCCATAATGTTGTCAGAAACTTAGAATAGCAACACATTCTCACTCCGACCTCAACACATATTAACATTTGGCGTGGACTTTCTACGTCGGGATACAACATACAAGGTACCCTGGATGCATTGGTTGTTGATGTTCTGGGACACCATGTCAAGTTCTGCCTGTTACTTGCATTGTCTTCTTTCAAAATACATTTCCATTTTCACAGGAAATTTAACGGTTACATACAGTCTCTTTCAAAATAAATGCACTACGACGGTACAACACCACAAATTGCTGTTTTTTTTTCTTTAACAACTAATGCACGTAGTTGGGTTTAGGAAATGAAGGAACAGGGTTTGGCTTACGGGATGCGAAAATTGCTCTCCTGGGTGAAATTTGATGGTTGTTGGACCCATTCACTACCCTTCCTGCCTGCCTCACTTAGACTTTTGCCGCTTTCACTTTCATTCTTGTCATGCTATGTTTCTACCTGACACCTTTGGTCGCCGTTAAACTATAACGGCAACGGGCCGCATGCTGACATGAAAGGAAGACTTTGTTTGTCTAAGCACTGGATTTTGATGACTTTTAGTGTACATAAATTGACAGTGCCCAATTGCCGGCAGGAATTATGTTGCTAAGACTGTCTGTAGCTTCTTGCTCAATACCACACCAGTTTCAAAATTTGTTTTTCCCATTAGTCACTTTGGCACAAGACATAAAAAACAGGGTCCCGGTTGAAAAATACCGAAGTTACTCTTTAATAGTGAACTTTAAAGTTGCTGGTAGGTTGATTTTTGTTACCTCAGATGGAGCAAGGCTAGCTGATTCCCTTTGCCTCCAGTCTTTATGCTAAGCTAAGCTAACCAGCTACTGGCTGTAGATTCATATTTAGTGTACAAACATGACAGTGCTATCAATCTTCTCATATTGTTTTTAGCATGAAAACGAAAAAGCGCGTTTCCCAAAAATTCCAAACTGTTCCTTTAAGCTCATGAAATGCGAATAGACTACAATGACAGTGTGATGCTAATGGAAGTCGGGGGGGTGTTCATGCACAATCTGCCTTTTCATGCTGAAGAGCTTAAACACCCACACATGTCCCAGATAGAGGAAACCTCCATCTCTCCTTTTGCTCCTTTTCCTCCAGGAAATACATACGCTTCACTCCATTTTAGGGAGAACGACTCAGAGATGGTTGGAAATCCTAATTGTATCCGGTAATTGTTGATATACTGTAAGAAGATTCTACGACTAAACCAGTGTGATTTAATAGGCTTCCCACCAATCAGTTTCATTTCCTATATTTTACAGTTTTTTTGTGGATGCATTTTTAATTTGGTGTAGAAATGATCATGCCTTTTTTTAATGCAGCATTAAATTGGAACCATCAACATCATTGTAATTATGTTTCCTCAATTAAAATAATTATTTGCAGAGGATAATCAATGCAGGGTGAGAGTGCACTGATGAGTGCACCTCACACACACACACACACACACACACACACACACACACACACACACACACACACACTGGTGTTGTTTTGGTCCCTCTCTTTGTGGTGAAGTATTTTTACCCCATCCTCAGGGCAGCACTGAACTTAATGGGAAGCGAAGGCTTGTCCACTATGGTTAGTGTGTGTGTGTGTGTTTGTGTGTGTCTTCATGTGTGTGTGTATGTCTGTCCTACTTGTTTACCATGCCCCCCTCTCACTGTGCTCCTCACACCCTCCAGCTCTGAAAGTGTAGACTCATCGCTACGACGATGAACGCGACACACTGCTCTCTGATTGGCTGAGCGTGAGCTGTGACCTGCCTGCTCATCCAATCTGCACCCAGGCTGGATGTGAGGGGTGAGCGTCACTTAAAACAAACTCACACATCACAGTGACGCAGAAATAACGGTGTTTTTCCAGACCTATATTTTAACAGTCACATCTATTCCCAAAAATCTTTGAATTTCTGCTCTGATACCATATAAGGAAATCTCTGAATACCTCATCACACATCCCCATGATTCAGTCATACTCCTGTTTATCCTCCTGCTGTGAGAGCCCTTGTATAGATTAATATGCAACCCTTATTCATCGCAACACCTGAGCATCTGAAATATGCACCTGTGTCTTTATGGATGTGATTACCTTGGTTCAAGCCTGCTGGTTGTCCACTAAGCACCAGTCCTCCTCAGGGTTACTGCCCTGTCAGCAGGATTCTCTTATCAAGGCCTCCAATGAGCTGAAGGTTGCTCACTGATAGAAAATTCTCTAAAAGTGCTCAAATTGGAGAAACTGGTCAAAACAAAACGATGAAAACTTATTTTTGTCAAGGCCCTTGATGTTGACCTTAACCTTTAGATAATAACAGGTAAGAACAGCTGACTTACCGCACCTTGATCTGCTAGCAGCGTGCCAAGACGAAAGAGGAGGAGGCTTCTGACAGTGAGGTCAGTAGTATGAGTCTGAAATGTGGAAAGAGACTAAAAGCTCTGCTGAGATGCACGTGAGCAAGGCACCTGGGAAGTTCGTAAATGTGACCAATAATATGCTGAGTTTATATTTTCTGGATTACAAAAAAAACATTATGAAAACATACAGACCAAGAGTTATTATTGCTAGTGTTTTCACTGGGAGCAGCATTAACTGTATAAAAAATATAGCCAGTGTAATGTCACCCATTGGTTTGTGGACTCCCATTTTGAAACCTCCAGTATAGCATTTTGGCTGTCGCCATTTTGGACTTCTGGAGCCAGATGTGACCATATCTGGACAAGAGGCTGGAGCTGTGGAGGAGCGAGGGATTGATCTGACTGAGAAGCCGAGGACACTATGAGGACAGCTCAGCTTTCAGTAATGCATAACTTAAAGCCTTAATTAAATGTAAACAGGTGAGTTGTATAAAATTCCACCCCCCGTACAGTTGTCACAAAGGGAGAAATTAGTGATAGAGACTAAAATTGGTTTTGTACCAGGTTGTAATCATGTTTATTTCTGCTGTAAAGTTGGGCATGTTAACATGGGGGTCTATGGGGACTGAGTCGCTCTTGGAGCCAGCCTCAAGTGGCCATTAGAGGAACTGCAGTTTTTGGCGCCTCAATTTTCTGCCCCAGAGGTTGCCACTTGAGAAACAATCACTATAAAGTTCATGCACACCAGAAAATCTTAACTCGGAAAAACTGACTTACCAAAAACATTTTTTAATACATTTTTTCCACCAAAATTAACGCTTGTACATACGTTCTTTTAAACACAGGTGAACCTGCTAAAAATAGGCTATAGACTCCTTTCCCATTGTCAGTAGACCAGACAGTAGACAGGAACATGAAGGCCTGTGAAAACTTTATGGT
The DNA here is from genome assembly GCF_011397635.1 of Epinephelus fuscoguttatus. NCBI lineage: Eukaryota > Metazoa > Chordata > Actinopteri > Perciformes > Serranidae > Epinephelus > Epinephelus fuscoguttatus. The sequence continues at coordinate 22,564,728 of NC_064766.1, forward strand.
GGTTATTTCTTTTTATACATCGCTTATATATTCAGTCTGTCTTTCAAACCTGACACAGACTAATTTGTATAGCTGTGCAAGCACGGCTTGAGCGGAGACGGATGGCACGTCATGGTGGCTCGTCATTGCATCTTGCCGATCTAGGAGCTAAAATGAGCATGATGTGGGTGTTGTGTTCCAATCAGTGCCAATCAGAGCCAGAGGCAATAAATACCTGTGACTACTGCAGAGTCATTTGACCCAGATGTGAATGACGATTAAAACCTTTCCCCTTGCATTTAAAAAGCCAGATGTTTCGCGGGTGTTAGTGGATTTTTTGTGCAGTTGGAAAAGGTCTTTACTGATGGAGGTCTGAGGAATTAATTATTGTAAATAAAGCATGATTGACTAAAAGTGAAAACAAGCAGAACAAGGTCTAACATGAGGAGAAGGTTGATTTGTTAAATTCAAAGCTGGCCCCTCCCACTTACACTTCTCATACATACACAGCAAGCTATGACTGTCACATTTGTTGTAAATGAAAAGCCGATACTTGCCAAAATAAATAAGCTAACCGCTGGCACCCATCTGTCCAACAGACAACAGGCCAACTCCTCGTCGATCTTCATCCCCATCCTCTCCTTAAGAGCTCACCAGCAAAAGTAAAAGTCCCCAGATTCACTCTTGTTTTGGATGAGCTTTGTCCGCTTATTTTTTTAGCTTCCTCATGGAATGGATTAGCATGCTGCTAATGGTCTAGCACCTGGTTGCTACCTTTTTGATAATATCCCTAGTTCTGCACGCAACGTTATTGGCCGGGGGCTACACACCAGTAACAAAAAGTTGCAGCTCAGACCACCCAACCGTGGTTAAGAAAAAAGAAGAAGAAATAAGGAAATGCAGGCAGAGGGCAGAGTGGTAATACAGTCTGGCACAATCAGACACAAATTATTATTTCAAGCACAGTCTGTCAGATAACACATCTGGAATAAGTAACTGTTTAGTGTTTTAAGATGCAGCCACGCTAGTTAACTGGCTGTATTTCAACAGTCTCTGATTGTGTGATCCTCAGTTAGAAATACTTAATGTCTTACTTCACTAAGGCCTTTGTAACAAAAACACTGTCATACTGTTTTACATTTTTATAGATTACTTGGTGTCCTATCATCTCCCTATAAAAGGGCTGGATGACTTTGAAAGCAGCTAAAGATTATAATCGACCTGAAATAAAACATTTCATTTTCCATGGACACAAAAGCCAGAGGCTCCAGAGACGTTTCTAAATAGTCTATGGATCGACTCGGCTGTGCAATCAAACTACTCATAAGAAACTCTCAGCAAACCTTGCAGGAGGAAGACAAGCTATAACTAATAAAACATATTTTATGTATTTATCTATACATTTAGTGTTTCTAATCAATACTTTTTGATGGACAGAGATTAAACTGTAGAGCTATGTACATTGAAATGTGGACATTTCTGCTGAAGCAGTGAAATGCTATGACGAAGGAAAGAAAATACGTGGCTTTAACACAGAGACGCAGTCTGGACTTTCTCAGTGTCGTCTCATTGAAAATTCAAAGCCACTCATCTTGTGATATCTGCATTGAGCAAAAATAACAGGCTGTATTTTTCTGAATGGAGATGATTCTCCCACAACAGACTGCAAATGGCAAGCTGCTTGTGAAAATAGTTATCAATCAGTCAATCAATCAATCAGTGTGTTTTTGTTAATGAATGTGTTTGAGCGTGTATTCAGCTCAGTCACCAGACGAAAATGTTGGCATTGTACATTTCTGCAAACCACATAAACATTACATTTGTATGTTTTATATATATGTCATATCAACATTTCTAAAGTGACGTAGTGCATGAGCTGACTTTGTTGTCAGGTGGTGGAGGGGATGGAGGATGGTGTGTCAAGCCAAGCTGCAGATCACTGTTTGAGACCAACTAACAACAAAACCACTTTTGATTTAACGAGGCATTGCTGTGTTTCCAGCAGCTTTTTAGGCACCAAACGTGGGTGTTTTGTAGTGAGCCATGGCAGTTTATCCAGCTGGGATAGTGCCATGAAAAAGCAGTTGTTTTCTACAGAGACACTGCTGCTTTCCAGCTGGGATAATGCCATAAAATGAGGTTGTTTTTTACCGAGACATCACTGCTTTCCCTGCCAAGATAGTGCCACAAAAAGTCGTGTTTTTTTTTTTACTAAGTCATTGTTGCATATCCAGTAGGGCTGCCCCCTAATAGTCGACCAAACATTAGGTGACCAGAAAGGTCAATAATCTGCAAAATTTCATTAGTTGCTTAGTTGCAGAAGAAAATGAAAAAAACAAAGGTGAAACTCTATTAGGAGCTGCACCTTGTTAAAATAAACCTATATGACAGGACTATGTGGGAATTTAATTTGAAAGGACAGACAAGAAGTGGCCATGCTCAGCAGTCAGACAGGAGTCACGTTACAAACCAATCACAGCCGACAAATATCTTTCCCTTCTTCTGTAAATATTCAGTCTGATAAATACGGAGAAGTTGATCATGTTAGTGCAGGGCTACCCGGAGCTTTACATCTGTCCTACAGACGACAGGCCTACACACTTAAAAACAACACGTGGAAGAAGATCAGCTCTGCTCTCAGGATTTCAGGTAGGCTAAACAGGCTTTATGATGCTTCTTTGCTCTTTAACACCGGCACAGAAAAGGCACAAGAGATGCAGCATGTGTGCGGCCCCTAATTTCCAGGGCTGGTATCTGCGGTTATTCCACAGGCTAGTTAATAACATGTCGGGCAGGAAATCCAAAGTGTGGGATCATTTTGAGAAGGTGAAGGACGAACCCAAGGTGATATGTAAACTCATCTTCATTGGCCGACTACAAACATGACGTATCATCTGAAACATGGAAGTAGCTACATGCCCATTAGCCACTTAGCACAATCATTACTGCTTTGCCGACAGCGTCATTAACAGACGGCTCGCTCAGTGTGTGACATGCACTTGTAGATAAAATATAGGCCTATATTAATGAAGGTTCATTAGGACGGTTTGTATTTCTCTGTAATGTAGCACAGTGTTAACAATGTTACTGATACTAATTGTATACAAATTGTCAGATGTAGAACTTTGCCATTTTTGGAGGACTATGATGGAGGGGAACACTGGGGGCAGTGCAGAGTTGAGGAGGAGTACAGAAGGCCCATAATTCCTGGTGACACCCCTGGGTACATTTATAATAATTTCTAATACTCCTCTGCTAGGTCTGTATTTAGTGCCATTAACCCAACGTATGTATCCTCTTCTCCCACACTCCTTCACTCTGCTTCCTAATAGCCTGGATGAGCCACTGCTTTAATAGACTCATCCATCTCCTCTGTTTATTCACTAGTTTCCCTTCTCACACGTCCTCCTTCTCCCTCCATCTCTTTCTCTGCTCATGGGCAATTACACAAACAAATGCAGTTTGTTTTCCTCTCAGTCCGACTGCAGAGCAAATGAACGGATTTAGCGGGCGATTACATTTTTGGTTTAAGGTCAGTTGTTGTATTATATTATCACTGCTGAGAAAAGGTGAAGTCACAGTGTCACTCCTTCAATTTGCACAGTACATTAGCCATGTAGATTTATGTAAATTCCTGCCACAGAGTTTTGCTTCTGATTGGCTGGAGCTTTAAAACACCCCCGCAAAGCAGACTCAGAGCTTAAATCCAAAATTTGCATAGCTTGACAGGAAACGAAAAGGGGAGGCAGCGAAGGACGGATCTTTGTCAGCTGATGCTGCCGGGCTGGTGATCGTCAGACATACGTAAGACACCCATGAATGATTCAGATGAAGACGTGTGGGCAGCACGAGGTTGGAGTCCCCGCCACGGCCTCTGAAGGGCAAATCAAGGGCATCCCCAGGGCTGCCTGAAATTTTCTGAAATGTCACATTCGGGATGTTAAGCAAGACCGTAACCATGGAGTCAACATTGGGAGGGGGGAACCAAATCTGCCAGGAGCCCCCCGCCATCCTTTATACATTATTTACCATAAGCAAGTACAGCTGTACAGTATACAAAACAAATATGCAACAAATAAAAGCTGCTACTGTAGAAATGACACACACAGCGCAACATAAATGATTGACACTGTACTCAGTTAAATTCATGTGGCCTATCTGACAAACATAAAGTCATATTAACATTATGTGAATGTTAGTTGAGTGTGTAAGTTGCCCTTTGTAAGTTGTTTTTTGTTTCTAGGGTTTTTTTTTTGCTATTTTGCCTTGTTTGCCTGTTTTGTTTCGTTGTTGATCGCTAAATATGATGATTTTTCAGACTGCAGCAGTGTCTAAGTTATGTTAAATTACTTTAGTTATGTTAGTTGCTGAACGGCAGCGAAGCAAGCAGCCACTGGCCGCCTGACTTCACAGCTCATCCTTGTAGGACTCCACTGGGACCAGACTGGAGAAGGTTTGATGCTATTTGATCTGATCAGTTTTCTCTGACAGAGATAAAAGTTTAGTTTGAATCACCAACTCTGTGAGAGGACACAAGTTTAAACCTCCAGACTATCATGTTGCAGATGAAGGAAAAATTCAGGCTTTAATGAAGTTATTTTTCTGCTTCTTAACAGTCAGAGCTGATACAAATCCTAGTTGCCTCAGGTTAGTTATTTGTGGTGTCAAAGTTTTTGAGAGCATAAATAGAGATGTTGAGCTTTTGAAATGATGATCAGTAAGTGTGTGTTCGTAAATCACCCATTTAACTTGTCAAACAATGCCGGAGAAATGACTTTGTGAGTGTGTAGAAATTATTTGCAGAATTAAATTTTTGTACAATCTGTCACCTTGATTCTAATTTCTGATTCATGAATTAGCCTCACTGGGTTAGTTTAAATATTAAAAATATATAGAAAACATTATCACTGTAAGTTGACTAAAATATCATGAATTTTCGTCGACTAAAACTAGACTAAGGGTGCTTTCAGACCTGGTCTGAATCAGGGACTTATTTTGTTACAAAGCTGTATAATTCCCTAGAGTTGGTTTGTGTTCTCACGGCAGCATTTACAAGCAGACCAGATCAAATGCCTTGTGTGAGAAAGCTGCTCTTGATTGGTCAGAATTTCCATGTGGGAAAAATCCAGGAAGTAAACAAAACGTTGAAGAAGAGTACACTTGCAAGATAAATGTGACACTTTCTAATGTCACAATGGAGGGACAACTACGCAGGTGGATTTTAGCGCTGCTCATCGTGGACTATATTGCTGTCATTGTTCATTTTAGTCAAACCATACATTTTGAAAACGAGGCGCGGCTCCAACTAGAAAACAATGTTTTGATGCATTGGATGTGCTGAATGTGCATATTAAGGCAGTACAGGAGGAGGTGCACATTAATAATCCTCCAGGACTGTAACATGCTCATGTTTAACCCAAACAATGTGTCATGTGACTGCAGTTGGTTCAGATTGCGGTTGGAACACGTTCTCACCACAAACGAACCGCACCAGAGTTCATTTGTAACCAGACCAAGACCACCTCTTCAAGAAGGTCTCGGTCCGAGGTGTTGCTGAAGTGTTATTATTGGTATCATTAGTGTGACAGTGTTTTTCTAAACTCAGGTCACTGTGGATAACCACAGCTCCTCAATAAGCTGTGCAGATGTAGGATGCAGGATGTGTGTGTGTGTTTGTCTACATGCTGTTTATTGATTAGCTGCCATTTCACTAAACCAGCCTGTGAAGTATAGAAGCTCCCTGAAGCAGCTGGTATCACACACACACTGATACACTCACAGGTTTTAAACTAAACAACATGACTGATCTAGTCTTACTGTAAGTGATGACGAGGACGCCTCAACTTCCAGCCATCACCCACCCACCAGTCCCCTTCTCCCCCTCCTCCTCCCCTCCCCCTGTGTGCCGACCTCTCACTCCACATCTCCTACTGTCGTGTTCTCCTTTTGCTTGATTCCCTGAGGGGAGGAAAATTCCTCTTATCAGCCGCAACCAGATGCAGCACTGTGTGTGTGTGTGTGTGTGTGTGTGTGTGTGTGTGTGTGTGTGTGTGTGTGTGTGTGTGTGAGGATAATCCCCTGCTGTGCTTTCATTGGCTCAGCTCTCGCCTGTTTTTTGGAGTAGCTGATGACTTGGGGTTTATTTTAGAAAGAGCAGTATTTCATTTAGCATCTTAAAGGTTGTGTCTTTTAAACGGCACACGCAGTAATTACAACGCAAAACATCTGAGAGTGGCATTTCTGAAAATTCATTATAACCGTTAACTCTTTGTTAACCAGTATTTGCATCTGCTGCATCAGTGTGCGTGTGTGTGTGTGTGTTGTATTGGAATACAGTGACTCACTGAGCTTGTCTAAGAGTGTTAGTGTCAGTTCAGCTCATTCTGTTGTTACCCGCCTGCTCCTCCAGAGAATCTGCCATCCTCATCCATATTTGTAATGCCCTCAGTGGCATGAGTGTGTATTTGTGTGTATTTGTGTGTGTGTGTGTGTGTGTGTGTGTGTGTGTGTGTTTCCATTCAGCAAAAACCACAACAGTCCACCTGCCTCGCTAAAATGAACACCCTTCACTTCATTATGGGTGGATTTCACATAACCGGTTGTCGTCAGCATTCATTGGCTGCAGACGCAGAGCTGCTTTCTGATTCATTCCTCCATTCAGCATCTCAGCCATGATCACATGATGCCCGTGTATGTGTGTGTGTGTGTGTGTGTGTGTGTGTGTGTGTGGCCCTATTGCCAAAATTGAGAAAAACGAAAAACTCTCCCCACTGTAGTTGCCATAGTAACCAGCGATTCGCCGCATCTGGCAAATTATAGGGTTGTATTGAAGGGCGAGAAGGTGTGTGTGTACGTGAGAGTGTAAAGTGTGTGTTGCTTTGAGTGTGTGTGTGAGATTGTAAGGGAGAGCGAACTTCTCCTGCATACAAAAGCTGATGTTCAGGTGAAAATGAAAAGCAGAAATGGATCTTCGATTACCATTTTTGCAGCCAATCAATGTCAGATACGACGGCACTCACACACTCACATATACACAAGGAGACAAAGACACAAACACACACACACACACACACACACAGCGTGGATCATTAATGTCAGTTATTAGACTCTAAAACTCAGAGTGTGTTCAGATACCGTCCTCCCAGGGGACATCTCTCTGTGCTGATGTTTTATGACTTTGTTGAGGACGAATGGACAAAGACAGACCGGAGAGAGAGATTTCGTCTCCAGTGACCTTGCAATAACATCTCCATCGCTGATAAGGAGAGAAAAGGTATTGTGAAAAAAGCAGTTTGGTCCAGCTGATACAATCCCCGAGTGGAGATGTTTGGGGGCACAGTGATTCTCCTCTTTGCTCTTATGAACCCTGGAGAAGGTCAAGAGAAAACAATTGTCTCCTGTCAGTCATTTAAATCAGTGATTCTCAAAGTGAGGTCTGTGGCACGGGCGGGGATCCCTTTAAAATTTCAGATTCATTAATTCACGTCAAGTCAATTAATTACATGATCTGTGATTAATTAATCTAAATTAATCACATACATCAATTTTTGTTGTGAAAGTATTTACGAAATTTTAGATCAAATGAATTTTGGCAGATGTGTCGCAGTAAAGCTGCTGGATTTTGGACACAGCTGTCCCCCTGTCTTCTACCACCAAAACTGGTCCACAGTCCATTGCAGTCCATTTTGTAAGGGAGTTAGTTAGTCGGTCGCAGGTAGACTTGCTCAGTTTGAATGCCTGGTTGAGTGTGGCTTGGCTAGGCTGGCTGCTAGCGCTAGCATCAGAGGCTGTGCTCGCTTGGACCTCCGGGTTTGCTGCTAAATGCTTTGTGTTGAGGTGATATTTCAGGCTTTACGTGCTCTAATGGTATGAGAATTCCTTACTGCAGGAACTGCAGAGACTTTGGGACTTGTCCCACTGCGTTTCCCCCTGACACTCACGGCTCAACTACAACAGCAACCGGCTGCGTATCATGCCGACATTAAAGGACACCGTTTTTTGTTGGTTTCTGTTGCTGCAAATCACTGCCCAAGCGTCAGATTTCAATGACTTTGGAGTAAGACCGGGATCACGGAACAGGTGTGAAGGGAAGACTCTGGGAACAGGGAAGGACTAACCAGACAGGTGTGACAGAAAACAGGTGGGAAAACACACAAAGACAGGAAGTAAAACCAGACACGACACATGAGAATGAAATCTACAAAATAAAACAGGAAACAGATTTCCATTTCTGCCCATAAATCCCACACACTGGACCTCCAAAGTATCTTGAGGCGAAGTATCCACTCTTTTGTTCGCTTGTGGTGTCTGTGCTGATTAAGCTTTATTTAAATATCAACCTAAGATCACAGTTTGGTGGATACATCATATCTGACTACATACATTTGTCCTTAATCTGCAACATAATTGATGGTTGTGTTCAAGGTGTACCTGCAAACGTGAGACAGTACATGTGTGCATGATACGAGCATCACAACAAGCATTTTTACAGCGGATAAACAGGATCAGTCCTGCCCAGTGGCTGCAAGCACTGCTCTATAAATCACAAGGGTAAATGGTCTGTGTTTAAGGTTTAACCGCTCCCCATTAGAGAGTCATGTATGGCTGTCAGCGTGGTGTTTATTGGGAACATTACGCTATTTATAAAAACACATCGGTGTTACAGTGTGAGTCTGTTTCCTCTTCACCTGACAGCATCTATAAACTCCTCCTCACCCTCAGGATGATGGTTGAACCGAGCCAGACTTTGACGTCTTTATTTTTACTGTATTTCAATTAACTGAGCGAAAAAGGAGAAATTAGGAGCTGTGTGTGGAGGAGCGGAGGAGGAGGAAGGAAAGGGAAAATGGAGGAGAGGAATGAGAAGTAAAGGGAGACGTTAGATGGACAGCGGATAGAGGAGAGGCGGAGGAAAAACAGAGAAGGGTGAATGATGGATGGATGTGTGTTTGTGTGTCCGTGTGTGAGGACACAGGTACACAGAGAGAGGGAGAGGTGTGTGAGGGCGCCATTAAAGCCTTGTACTATAAATCTCTGCCAGTGCGTGTGTGTGTGGAGATAACAGAGGGATGTCTCTCTCCATTCTGGCTCTGTCAGAATGATGTATGCATCCCTTTCTTCCTCGCTGTGAAATATTACAGGGGGGCCCTGTGTGTGTGATCTCAGCCAGCATGTGGCCACCGTGTTTGGTAATTCTTCACCTCTTATCAGCGCTCACATGAGGTATTGTGGGTGCCAGACGTGTGGCTGCCTGGGAAAAGAGACAAAATGACCCAGAAACACACTCACACACATCCAGGTGACTGGGAAACAAACAAAAATGAGAGAAAGTCGGGGACGAGGGACGAACTGGAGACAGCTGACAGTGACAGCTTTCTTGATCGAGCGCTACAAGCTTGACAGGTGTGATTGATTATGTAATGGTGAGCACATTTTGGTGCTCTGCTCTTCATTTAGCTGACAACATTTTCTTTATGGCACCTTGTGTTATGGTATCATAATCATGCCAGTGCCGCCGGAGCGCCCGAGGAATAAATCTTTATAATCTCCCCCCACCACATGACACACTGAGAGGTGAGCTGTTGCCCAGGCCTCTCAGGCTGTTTCAAATGGCCTCCTCACTTGTCACTCAAATTACATCATCATTCAACTGCGTCACGGACAGAGAGAGATGGAGTGAAAGACATGGAGGTGGAGGGGAAGAGAAAGGATGGAGAGTGTGTTTCTCCTCAGGTGACATTTCGCCATCTCACGTGTTAGCTGCAGCGACTGATGAGTGATTGCTTGGAATCGTAAGTGTTTCTCTTTAAAGCTGCACTAATTAATGTTATGTAAACAATGGATGAAATAAAAATGTGTGATGCAAAAAGGGTGGATGTGAATGAAACACCACCCGAAGCTCTACAGAGCCTTTAAGTCTCTTTTGGCTCATTGTTTTGGTTTCCTGCCTCTCATCAGCCGTGTTTCCAGCAGCAGCAGGCTGCTTCTTTACAGTGATAAAGCTCTAACACACAGACTCTGCACTGTCCAGGACCAGATGGCCCAACAACAAAGTTGGCGACTAGCTGGTAAACAAAGTGGAGCATTTAGCAGCTAAAGAGTCCAAGTTTTTCCCCCAGGAGCTGTTGAAGGCCATAAAAGAGTGAATGTTCATGAAGTGGCCAGAACAGCCTCAAAATGAATGTGAATGTTGCTCCATATCTGCTCAATATAACACGAGGCAACTGTTTGCTTATGAGGTGAAAATATGTGATTTTCTGCATGTTCTGCTGCCCCCAAGTGGCCCAAAAAAGGTAGGTTTAAAATAATATTTGTAACAAAATATGCATCAGAGTATGAGTTCCAAGCTTTTCGATATTTTTTTAAGCTGTCATGGGATAAAAATTATGCACATAAATCTTGCACAGAGTCTGACGTGTTTTATTGTTCTGTTCATTGAAAGTAAAAAAAGGGGGATTTTGAGTCTATCCAATTCTAAAAAAAAGGGGAGCAGCAGGAGTGTGCCACATCATCTCATTCACAATAATACCCGTATAATTTTTAATATCATGTGAAAATTTCATATCATGACACTTGCAATATTTCGACTTGTTGACATATTGAAGTCATACTGTAACCCACGGCAACAACAAAGATGGCTGAAATTATTACAGACTCTGCGGTGGTTCCAAAAATAGGAGCAGCTTCAGTAGTGTGGAATAAACTGTGGCATCCTGAATGTTTTATGAACAGCCCTGGACTTCTCAGACTCTTTTAGTGTCTTACTGCTCAGAGGGAACTCATTCAGCGGCTCCTCTGGCAGCAGCACAGCATCTCTCCCTCTCCTCTCTTGCCGTGAGCACACGGGAGTCGGTGTCGTCAAGTGATTTCGTCATAAACCTTTGGTAAGGTAAACCTACGTGACGCTTGCAGCTCAACAAAAAACTCCATATATGTGAATGTGTGATAGCTGTGGTATCATAACAGCCTGTCACAGGTTACAGCGTGATGATTAGAGGAGAAATGGCAGAGTGTAAAGGTCCAGGTGGAAAAAAAAACCCAACTCAATCATTTAGGATTTTACTGAAAGAAGGAAATCACCTGTTGATTTATATATATAGATCCCAGGGGAGATTTCTCTGTATTTGGGAGCTGTTTAAATGTGTAATTTGTGGTAGATTTTATTTTGTTGACCTACTGATATTGTATATTAACCTGCATGTATTTGGACTGTGGGAGGAAGCTGGAGTACCCAGAGAAAACCCACACTGACGGGGAGAACATGCAAAGTCCACACAGAAGGGCTTCCCCACCCCAGGTTCGAACCAGGAACCCTCTTGCTGTGAGGCGACAATGCTAACCACTGCTCCACCGTTCCACCATCATCATCAGGAAATGACCCTAAAAAATAGACATAGAGGTAGAGTGGAGAGCACAGTCTCACATTTTTGTCTCATGAATCTCCTTGAAGGTAAAAACCAGCCTTGTGGATCTCTGTTAGTTCTGGTTTATGAAGCATCCACCCTCCTGTACCATCTCTACTCTTTCACTTCTTTTTGCCACTTTCAAAGGGCTCTGCTGCACCCTCAGATGGTGTGAATATGTGTGTGTCTTAATGGTTAATAACTTTTTACTACAATTATTTTTAATGCTGCTTTACTGTTCAGCTCCTCAGTGCAGAGCATTTTGGCCTGGACATCGGACTCCCTCTTGTTGCACAATCATCATTACAGATTAATTGGTCAGTTTCATCATCTGATCACAAGACGTAACCTTTTTTTGACATTTTGCAAAATTCACTCATCCAGTCGCCTCATAAAGTCAGCCCGTGTAGACTCTGTCATGGATGGACGGCCGGGAGAAACGACAGAGGCAGAAAATGAAGCGTGGAAAAGGGGGATACTGTGAAAAGTGGGAGGCAGATGGATGGTAGCGGAAGGAAGGGGTGGAACGCAAAACCCCCTGAAATGGGTGATGAGCGAGGGAGAGACAGAGACGGAGCGAGGAAAGAAAATGAAGAAATACAGAGCTGATGAGTGAGGAAATGATGAATGGGCTGAAAGGGAGACAGATGGGGCCGGCTCCATCGGAGAGCTGTGTGGCAGGGAAATGGAAACAGTAAGTGAAGCAGTGCTTATGAAGTCAAAGATGATGATGATGATGATGATGATGATTGTGATGATGACATACAGACACACATAATAAAGGGCCCAGAGGCTGGAGTCATCCTCTTAAATAGATTTCACATTAAAAGCAAAGCATGGGTAATAATATAAATATTAGCAGTAAAAGCCCTCGGCTCATGTTACGACGACACAAACTAGTGAGTGATTTAATAGAGCAAATATAATAAACTGATGTGTTGCTACTGTATGTGTTTGTGCACCAGTGCAATGAATGAAGGAAAGAGGTGAGGACTATTTCCTGGACCTGTAATGGAGTAAAAGAACTGATAAATGTGAATCAGATGAGACGGTGTTACCTAAGAGAACAATTCAAGATTTGTCTTCCAGAACTGATGGCCCTTTATATGAGATTCTGCAACACATTCTCACTCCGACCTCGTCACATATTGATGTTTGGTCATGGACCTTCAGTGTCTAGATACGACATGAAAGGTACCCTGGGTGTATAAGGAGCTGGAAAGTTCTTATAGGGTAGGTGGTTGGGGTGGATGGGTCCAACAAACATTAGACTTTCAGCTGGAGCCTACTGTTCACTTCCTGTATGAATGTAGAACCAAACCAAGCCTAATCACATGTTTTTGTTGACTAAACGTAACCATGTGTAACGAGTGTGGTTTGAACCCAATAGCAGCACCAAAAGCAGGCAAAACAGTTTGTAATGACTTCTTATGTACTGTTTGGCAAAAACAGATTGAGCAGGCAGGTAAACAACAATAGAAGTCAGTTTCTTGGTTCGCGGCCTACCGGGACACAGGTGAAGGCGAAGCAGGAGAATCAGAGACAGGCAAGGTCGGCAACAAGAAAGCAGTCTGGGAACACACACTGGAAGCTCTTGCACAGGAATAACAAAGAATAGTCTGACAACAGTTGCCTCGATGAGGTGAATGTGGTGGACTGACAGGAGCAGGAGATGTGTGGGCAGGTGATAGGCTGGCAGGTAGGTGTTGTGAAGAAACATGGTGAATGGAAATTTACTGGGTCAACTAAGAGAATGGCACGTATGGCAGTTTGGGAGTGCACACTGTGACACCATGTAAAATGTATGAAATAAACGTAGATAGGTGTTTCGCCGATGTTTATCTTGAAAACGACTGTATGCATCTGCCAAGCAGAAACTGTACATTTGGTGGGTTGCAGTCGCATTCATACTGGCACTACTTCGTCCGCTTTAAACGAACCTTGGTCCGCTTCCACGGATAGTCCGGTTCGTTTGGAGTGGTAGGTCTCGGTTCACTTGCAAGTGATCCCTGGTGCGGTTTGCTTACAGTGGGAAATGCAAGAGAACTATCCAGTGAACCAAAGAGAGGAAGTGATGTAGAGCGCATTGTATTTTGTTTGGTGTTTTTGTGGTGACCAAACCGGCTGAAGGGGATGGATTTCCTTTTTTGGTCCTGAGCCGGGTTTTCTTCTTCCTCATGCTTTTTTTCTTTCAGGTCAGTGGTTGTTTCGGGCAATACCACCCCCAAATGAGCAGCTGTTTTAACTCCGTGACGTTGTCCAGGCGTTTTGGTCCGCTTTAAAAAGTGTAGTGTGAAAGTGAACCGAACCAAATGAAGGTGTGAAATTTTTCAGCATTCCCCGCCCAATTGAACCGAGTCCCCCAGACTATCCTGGTGTGAATGCACCCTGAAAGTGGGTCACTGGTCCATTGTGAATGGACTGCAAAAGACCCGCAAACATGTCAAGTTTGTAAAAAATACAGTTTATTTTGAAGTACAGTAATTTGCAGCACAGAGTTTTTATTTTGAAGTCCCATTTGCTGCTGTAGAGTGAGTGACTAACGGACAGCTACTTGACAGAGACACAGCTCAATGACATGGCTAAATGCAAATATGACGCTGAATATATTAAAGTGTGTGGTTCTTAAACTAATGACTAAAGTGAAATCTGGACACTGTGGCTGGACCAGTTGGGAACCACTGGCTTAAAAATTAATTGACATGATGCCTTCACCTTTTTGCACCACACCCTCCCACTCATAAATAACAAACAGTCCCTAAATCACTGACAGTTTGTCCAATTCTTAATGAACCTGCTGAAGCGTGTCCCCAAACTGTTTTCATAAATGATCAGTGGGTGATGGTATCGCCAAAGAGGGTGGCCCAACAGAGAATTGGTCGATAATGACTGATCGTCTGTCCAAACGTAATAAAACCTGTTAGTCATGTTTAATGTGGATGTTGGAAGCTATCAAAGGTCTGTCAAAGGTCTGTCAAAGGTTTTGATCCTTTGTCGCATTTAACTTTTAAAGGTCTGTGATGGCTTGAACCGCAGAATCTGGTTTTGTACATTGTGAAATGGTGTCTGTTAATGTAATTTGTGTGTGTTTCTCTGTGTGTATGTGTGTGTGTGTGTGTGTGTGTGTGTGTGTGTGTGTGTGTGTATGCACCCCAGGAGAAATACTAATACTAGCCTCTGTTTTGATGAAGCTAATGAGGATCCTAATAAATTAATGAAGGAATGTCACTGAAAGAGACAAATTACTGGAATTACTTATACAACATCCACACAGTTTCGCATTTCAAACACTGATTTCAAACTGTGGCGTTCAGGAGCAGCTCATAATCTAGACCTGCCTTTGTGTCTTTTGATTTGTGCCTAGCAGTTGCGTCACACACTTTAATTAGCCTCACTTGGCCCTCGCCCTGGAAAAGTAGAATTTTGGCCAACAAATAAATCAATACTTGTAACACCTCACTTGTCCTATTATGTCGTCTGTTTGTGACGTCAGTACCTGGCTACTCTCTCTCTCTGTTATACAAGACAGACGCACACACACACACACACACACACACACACACACACAGCCATAATGGAGCAATTATCCTCTCCAGCTCCGATCTGCTCCTCTGATTGTAATTTGCATTTATTATTAGCCTTCAGCCTGCCAGAGGCTGTGAGGCATGAGGATGGATCGTCATACACCACATCACACTGATAGACCTGCACAGATGCTTCATAAACACGTGTGCCCGAGGACACAGCAACATGAGCATCAACGTGCCACACACACACACACACACACACACGGATGAAGTCGTTACGACAGCATGATGTTGCTTCGTTTTGTTAATGCTGATCCCCGTTAACGATGGGAACAGTATGCTCAGTGACGCTCCATCACAGAGATACATGCTCCACATTCTCCACATTGTGAAATGCTGTTTTGAGTCGTCCTGCTCTGCTCTCTCCTTTGCAGTCGAGACAGCCTCGAGGCTCATCATATGGAAATTTGTGAGAAGCAGAGTCTCTCAAGGCACATACAGTACATACAACCTGCCAACACACTAATAGATGTGTGTGTGCTGGTGCTCTCACACACATGCACACAAAGGGAATGTGCCGAGGATCACTGGGGTGTGAAATGATTCTGTTATCATGTCGTCTGTGCAGAATATATTTTCTCATCAACCGTCCATGGCAGGTGTGCCTGATGGGCTGCTGGTGCCGTGTGTATGTGAGTGTGTGTGTGCATTTTGTGGCTCTCTCCGTCTGTTTGTTGTTGGGGAGGAGGTGGTGGTAGTGGTGGTGGAGGGGGTCTCCATAAAAACAAGGTGACAGTGTCAGAGCAGCCTCTGCAGCTCATGTTCCACCTTGGTGTTTGACATTTGACATCAGGAGACTCATTTTCTGTAAAATCAGGTCTTACATGATCAGTTGGGTCTGGAAACATGTTTTAGATGAAGGCAAATGTCAATGTTGGGCTGGTTACTCAAAAAAATTGAATCCATTACTCATTACTGGTCACATATTTTAAAAAGTAATACCATTATTTTGCTTATTCCTCCCTCCCTTTCTCCTCAAAATTCAGAGTTCGCATGTGCCCCTCCGTATAAATGTCAGGATAATCTCTTTTAAGCACAGCTACGACTAGGTAACTTGCAAATTATTTTTTACCCGGCAGGCCCTCGTGCCTCTGAAAGATCTGTCTGAAAGTTGTGACAGGCAACATTTCATCCACCGTATATCCAGCCAAAAGGTTCACAAGTTCTTTGTAGCCTGCTGTCCATAATTAAGGGCGCATTCACACCAGGATAGTCTGGGGGATTCAGTTCGATCGGGCAGGGAATGCCGAAAAATTTCACACCTTCATTTGGTTCGGTTCACTTTCACACTGCACTTTTTAAAGTGGACCAAACCGCCTGGACAACGTCATGCAGTTACAACAGCTGCTTGTTTGGGGGCGGTATTGCCCGAAATGACCACTGACCAGTAAGGAAAAAAGCTTGAAGAAGAAAACCCGGCTCATTGATTGTCCAGGACCGAAAACGGAAATCCATTGTGGGTAGCCACAAGCAACTGCGATATATAGCCCTCTGACCATATATCAATAAGCACCTGCACCTCCATGTCTGCCCATGAGACATTTTCCAACTTTTTCTTTTTTTTTTTTTACCTCTGCATCGCCCAGTTCTACACAAAATGCACTGTGCTCTACATCACTTTCTCTCTTTGGTTCACTTCCTCTCTTTGGTTCGCCAGGGTTCACTTGCAAGTGAACCAAGACCCCTAGTTTTCAAGCGGACCAGGGTTCGCTTGTTTGGTCCACACCAGGGTTCAAATGAGTGTTCACACCACTCCAAACAAACCAATCTATCCGTGGAAGCGGACCAGGGTTCTTTTAAAGTGGACCAAATAGCGCCAGTGTGACTGCGTCCTTAAATACAGCCTTTGATATTTAGCCAGTTTTGGGCTGCAGCCATCCTCCATGGCCAAGGAGGGCTCAACCTCAATTGGGTGCATTCCCATAGGTTTCACATTGTGCTGTCGGTCGTAGTCAGGGAGGTTCAACAGAGCAGAAGTCACAGCATCATATTGCATCATATCATCAGGGTATAACCATAGACTGTACAACACATGGGCAGTGAAATCTAGTCTACAGTTCTCGAAAGGCTCGATAGCTGCTGCGCTATCATTTCGATGCTCTGGGAATGAGTAGCATTAATGTTGGTTGATTCAAGAAATGAAGGGAAATTAACTGATCCATGGCACACTTTTTTAAATAACGTACTTTTTAATCTTTGGGCTTGAGAGAAGGTATCAAGTATTTTCAAGTCAAAAGACTCACAACCAAGTGAAGTCATGAGTCATTGGTATTACAGTCCACAACAAGTTGCAAGTCAAGTGGTGTCTAAAGTCATCAAATTTGGCTCTAGTCTGATTTGAGTCCAACTCCTGTGAGTTTAGTCTACACTTCTGGTCTTTATGTTGTTTATTTATGTTGCTGGAATTGTAAATATTTGATCGAAGCCCACTGACACATTTTTTTTAAGTGTGAAACTCTATATATACTACTAGTAACTTTTCCCTCCATACTTAAATGAAGCTCTGGAAGAAGAACCCTCCACCTCTCCACCACTGCCTAATCTTCATGGATTCATCAGCCTCATTTGCCTCATAAGCCATTATCCTCAGTCATCAGCCACCACCATGATCTGGACTCCATGGGGGGGATTTATCTTGCCGCCCTTCAGATTTCCTTGAACACAAAAAAATCTTCCTCTGGTGTCCAAGTGCCAAAACCCTCTGTTAAATCTTAATTAGCTCAAATCATCTGTTTATGTGTTCATTCATATTCTGTATTAAACTTTAACTTTACTTCACTCCTCTGTCCTTTCTGATTGAAGTGCAAGCGTTACACATTTCCTACCATTCAGCCATTCAGCCACAAATAGGGTCTTCAGAAACTGGAATCTCCAACAGAATCAGTAGAAATAAAGTTATGTATATTTAAGCAACGTCTGGCTGCACAGCATGAGGTGGCTTAGTACAGTTTACAAGGTTAAATTTGTCCATACCTCAGTGTATGTGTTCATTCTCGCCATATTTTGCAGGCGTTAAAGCCCAAACTGTGTGCTTATTTCTGCTTTCATGCATGAAAGGTGTCCTGTATATTTGTGTGGCTTCCTGGAATTGTACACCTGTGATGCCGAAGGAAATTAATGGACGTTTATTTTGGCAGGACAAAGAACCATAGAACAGATTTACATTAGCAACAGTTAATGAATGCAACATGTTCACAACAAATTAACAGACTTCAGGGGTCAGTAACCTCCAGGTTGGACTGTGTGCACTCTGGCAACTCTTTCCTCCACATTATATTTGTGTTTGCATGTTAATTTCTACCATTTTTTGAAACCGTAATCTAAAAGTTTAACGATTAAACGACATTCTGTGAGATATCGACAGTAGCTGTGACTGATAGATGTGTTTTTGTCTGTTTCTTTGCTGGGTTTCTTTTGCTCATGCAGTGACAGGGCAAACTCTGCATAAGACTGATTGCCTCCTCTCCACTTTTTACACTCAAGAAAACACACACAGGAGCGTGCACACGTACACACTCACTTAAACACACATGCACACAGTTCAGTGGCATGTCACTGTGCATGAGAGGGATGTCAAGGGAGAGCTCAGTCCGAGCAACTTCACTGCACTGCCTAATTGATGTGTGTGTTTGTGTGTGTGTGTGTGTGTGTGTGTGTGTGTGTGTGTGTGTATGTGTGTGTGAGGAAGTAGGAGTTGCAAACTAACTTCACCTTTCTATAAACAGTGCTTCAAACTGTGGAAGAAAATGAGCAGCCTGTCAGTCATGTGCTCATTTAGTCTCTGTGAGAAGCCTTCAGCCTGTCAGTCTGACAGTTTATATCTTCCTGAGATTGCAAGACAACCGTGAAACAATGCAGCCAAGCACTGTGGAGACCTGAACCTATTAACCACACACACACACACAATACCTCCATCATCACATTCTCACATTCTCACACACACACACACACACACACACACACACACACACACACACACACACACACACACAGATTCAAGACTGAGGGCAGCTCTTTCGATGTATGCGCAGCTAATGTAGCAGTTACAGCTACTTATTGGATGAAATATGGCCGACATGGAGGGTGGATGGAAACAGCTCGGCTATGTGTAAGACAGGGGGCTATAAGAGACGCCTTCAAGATCTTATATTTCTGAGCTTAACTCATAATAACATGACTCTTTGTGCACTCAAATGCTTCTTTGGTGGGTTTTTTATGTCACAAATATCCCAAAGCAGCCAAACAATTTTGTACCATACTGTTGCAAACTGAAGGAGATATAACCTGGGGTAAATGTACATATATAGCCTACTCAGCATCAGAACACAGAAGAAAGCGAAATCGTCGCATTGTTGAGGCTGTTGAAATGTCACAAGTACTAAAGTATCTGTGTTTCAAATTAGCCTGTCTCTGGCCTGCATATTTCAACGGTAGCAACATATCCGGCAGCACCTGAAGGCAGCATCGACTCGGAGTAGCTCTGTTACTATGGTAACGACTGTTTGCATTCTGTTGCGTCTGTCCTCAGCTAACTTAGCTAGTTAGCCGGGTGAGCCATAAACAAGAAAACTTTATCCGACATTACAGGAAAATTTAAGAATTTCACCGCTTATTTCTTTGAGTTGAAGCCGCTTTATCTTCCTCAATGAGCAGGTGAGCAACTGGTGTCAGCTAATTAGCTATGTTACGTTAGCTACCTGCTAATGTTAGCTAGCTCTGAACTAGCTACCCATGTTAATGAGCAGGATGGTTAATGACACAGTAATGTATTTCAGTACCGTCAATGTTGCCTGTAGCTGTCATAATAAATAAAATAACGGTAAATACAAATAAGTGGACCTGAACTTCTGATTAAAAAAATACCATTTTAGCCTTAAATAATATTAAGAAATAATAATGATAATAACTTTATTGATATAGCACCTTTAAAAACAGAGTTTACAAAGTGCTTTGACAAATAAATTAAAAGCAGATACGGGATATTCAGAAGGCAAAACAGAAAGCCACACTGTCCAACCAAACATAAGCGACACAAAACTAGGGTAGAGTTAATATAAAGTTAAAACAGACAGACACTGTGCAGTAAAAAGTCCCTATATACCAGTGGTGGAATGTAACTAAGTATATTTAGTACCAGGGGCGTAAATGTAGACGATGTAGGCTGTATGGTTGCACTGGGGCCCATGGGGTGGGGAGTGGAGGTGCCCATAGAGAGCGATTTTACATAAACTATAAATGAACTATTTTTAAAATCTATATAATTAATAATTTCTTATTTTATTTGGTATTTTAGTCATATACAGATTTGCAGTGATGATTGGTAATATGCATGTTGATATTGTCCAACTTCAAGTCTGTATTTGATCATGTTAGGATACTATATAATATACAGGCGCTGTTTGGACCAAAAATCTGGCACTAGGGCCAGCATACTTTTTCTCTTTACTTTTAGTATGTACTGCACCTGCCCTTAAATGTACATACTGCTGCATGCAGTATGCACACAAGGGGACATACTACTGTCTCATAACATTACACCCTGAGCTTTGAGCCTCCCTTTTATATACGTTACCTTGAAAATAAAACAGACGCCACTCACAAAATTCAGAAACAGAGATCAACCCGTTGAGCTCTGCTGTTGTTACTTTGCAATGTGTGTAGTTTAACTTTAAAGTTATAACTGCACAGATTGTAGATTCTGACATATTTGTAAAAGTGAAATTACTTCTGCAGTTATCTGTTGTTATTTTTATAGTTATGTCCTGTTGTTTGTAATATATGTGATTATTTTTACTTAATTAATATTCCTATTGTTACTGTGCTGTCAACCGTCATTGTGACTTTCTGACAGCTGTCAACTGTCATCTGTTTGCAGCTCAGGCCATGTAACATGTCATTCGCTGTGCAGAGGATTGTGGGTCAGAATAGCCAGAAAAGCATGCTGGCTTGCATACTGCCAAATACGACCAGATGTAGTAGAACATCCTGGTATTTTTGGCATACGGCATTTGACATATTATGTATTGGTACACACTAAATCTTTTTCTGGAATACTATATAGCGTGGTAGTATGGGAAGTGGAACGCACAGTGTGTGCACAGGCCCATCTGAACTACCGTATGCCACTGCTCAGAAGCTACTTGTACCACTTAATTTAAATATTTCCATTTTATGCTACTTTATATTTTTACTCCGCTGCATCACAGAGATAAATATTTTGCTTTTTACTGCACTACATTTGTCTGATGGCTTTAGTTGCTTTCCAGATGACAGTTTTTTTATCCCCTTCCTGTCCAGTGAAAACTATGAATCTCCAGTTGTGTTGATGTTGAATGTTTGTGATAAACTGAAGGATGAAGTGTTCCTTCATGTATTAAGAAAATTCTCATTCCTCTATAGATAAATAAACTCTTTAAAACCCTCTTTGATCAGCAGGAAAATTAATCGTCACAAAGCTGAAAACTGGGCTGTTTTTCTGACACTATGAAAAGTTGACTTTTAACCAACATATGATGATCATATAGACCATGATACATTGCTGTAGATTAAACTACCCAACAGTATATAAAGGAGTTAAAATGAGCTCCACCTTAAACATGAACAGCATTAAAATACAACATATAGGTCTATACATTAATGCAGCAGTTTTATGAATCCAAAAACATCAGATTGAATAGGAAAACAGAGTGTAAGTGCTTTCTGCTGAGATATACTTTTAGTTCAGTAATGTTTTGAATGGAGGCCTACTACTTGTAGAGGAATGTTTTCATAGCGTGGTATAAGTGCTTTTACGTAAGTATCTGAATACTTCTTCCACCACTGCTAGCTAACACTGAAGTGCCACATATAAACTTTAACCCCATATGGAAACGTTAGGATTTTATGACCCAAATTAATTTACAAACAGACATTTACATTTTTTTCACTGCTGTGATTTGATGTCCAGGTTAGAGTGTTTGGGGACATCGTCCACCAGTTCACAGAAACAGGTAAACACTATGGAAAAGAGTCAACATGTCTGATCTATTACAACACTCTAATATTCTATGTATGAAATATACATTGTGGATATTCTGTGTTGTTAGACACAAATACACTTCACTGTATGATTATTAATTTCGATCTCTGGACATAGGTGGCAGCAGGAGTCACCTCTGCTCATGCTGAGACGCACAAACCCAAAGGTAAGATGTAATTCAGACTTCACGTCCGTCAACAAAACATCACATCCAGACTTATTTCCTTTTTTTTTTTTAAGACTGACATGATGAGACCATCATGTCAGTCTTAAAAAAAAAAAAAAAAAAGGAAATAAGTCTGGATTCATTTGAGTTTCACAAGAATTCATTTGAGATCCACCATTTTTCATGATTATATTTTATGTTTTAGACAAAATGGAGAGAAAGGCAGTCTCTGATAAACCTCGGTGAGAAAAGTTCCATCTTTACAAATATACATTTCTGTCGTAACACACCATGCTCATCCACTATCTTTATTTTTCCCATTTTGCATCCAGCAGGAGCCTTCCTGCCCGCGCAGTGCCTCGTTCTGTACAGGTGGGCATTCTGAGATAGACGGCACCAAGACTGGATTGACAGGAACATGATTTGCTTCACTGCTGTAATGAAATTCTTTTATTTCTTTAACGTTTCTTGCCAGGAGACTCAAAAGTCTGGGCTTCCAAGTGGGGAGGTGCAGGATTCAGATGGTATGTGACAGTGTGTAACGATCGAGTACAAAACTGGACTCAGTGGCAGAGGAAAACCCTAAACACCAAGAACAGTTTATCAAATCCAAATCTTTACTTAGGAGGTCAGGGGTCAAACACGTGAAGGCAGAAAAGGAAATCAAACAAAAAGCAAAGTCCATTAATCCAAGCAGAGTCAAAAACCAAGGAATCAAACAAAAGGAAAAGGCTGGAGAGCATGGACACACTAGGGCAACAATGACAATCAGGCAACTGGATAGGGGAAACACTGGGCTTTAAATACACAACCATTGAGTACTATCTACACACAGGTGAGAGGAACAAGACACAGGTGAAACACATGAAGTAATTAACAAAGGCAGGAAAACTCGGGAAGTAAAAGGAACACTAAAAGCAATCAGAATACATTTAAAAATTAAACAGGAAGTGGACACAAACAGCATAAACTTGACAGAATATCTCACAGTGGACTCACCTCATCAGTTCTATTTCACAATTAAGCAGAGAGAAGTCTGTGTCTGAACATGCAAAAATAATAATGTCTTAACCCAAATCAGTCTCAAAGGACAAAAATGCAATGCAACCCTCAGACATGTAGAGGAATGCATGCTTTGCCTCATCATGAATGAGAAACTTTTTTTTTGCAGTTGCTGTTCATCACTCCCATAAGCAGAATATCTCACAGTGGACTCACCTCATCAGTTCTATTTCACAATTAAGCAGAGAGAAGTCTGTGTCTGAACATGCAAAAATAATAATGTCTTAACCCAAATCAGTCTCAAAGGACAAAAATGCAATGCAACCCTCAGACATGTAGAGGAATGCATGCTTTGCCTCATCATGAATGAGAAACTTTTTTTCGCAGTTGCTGTTCATCACTCCCATAAGCACATGGATGAATGCGTATGTGCATGCTTGAGTTAATCAGAAGTCATTCTGGAAAATGTAGTGACTCACAAACAAAGTCAGGTTACACCAAAAGTAAACTTTACTATCTGTGTCATTTTTCCTCATCTTATCTCCAGAATAGGGGCCGATACCGATACTCATATATCAACTGTTTTTCCATTGTCTTTTTAAGTAATTATCAGGGTCTCTTCTGTAGTGGAATTAACATCATATTATATATGCATACTCTTATCGTAGTGGCACACCAGCAGATGGAGACATGAAATACAGTGGTTTTCAATGTAGGTAATATTTATTAATTGTGCAAATTAAGAAAAGGCATGTTGGCCGATTGTAATAGTTCATTTTAAAGCCGATATTGGCCGATACCGATGATGTGTTGATACCATCGTGCATCCTTACTCCAGACTGTTAGAGTGAGTTGAATATTTATACTTTATATTATATACTTGGATATCCGCTGAAATATTGGCCCTCAGCCCAAGAAGCTAATTATCATCAGACCAATAGCCGATGGGTTCCAAGTTTGCTTATCCATAGTCAATGTATTACCTACAGCAGAACACAGTCAGCATGCACACAGTTTGGAGAAGCAGACTGGAGTACTGACACGCTGTCTGCACCGAGGTAAAGTGGTGAAAATATTCAAAATATAGCGTACACTTAAACTGATACTGATTTTTTTTTAAGTGGCTAAAATACATTCTGCTGCTGCCCCCATCCATAGCAGTACATTTCTTAGCTTCTCTAAGCTAGTACCTCATATAGCTCCACTTCAAAAAATCCAAACTTTCCCTTTAAATACTACTATCTGTGGTGCCGAAAAATATTTAGAATCAATGCAAGGATTTTTCTGTCTAAATGAAATGTCTTGTATGTTTGTGGTTCTCCTGCAGAGCGCTCACCAGAGGAACTGATCAACATATCACAGAGGTCTGTACTCTGAATTCACACAGGAGGTGATCAGACAAATGAAATATCACCAACACTCAGTTTTAAGTCTTAAATGTGATTACAGGGTTGAAGAACACAGACAGTCGACTGCAGCGCACGATGACGAGCTGAAAATGAAAGACATGAGGAAGACTCCAGGCTCAGCACTAACAGGTATGTTGTTGTAAATGCAAAGTAAGAAATGAGGCAAGAAAGAAGCTGATGATGGTTTTAATGGTTGTCAGGCGGAGCGATGCATTCTCCTCCACCAGCTGAGCCTCTCTCCGCACCTGGAGAGGAAGAACAGACCGAGGAAGAGGACTCTGATGATGAAGACATTAAGGCACCAGTGGAGCTGATAATGGAGGTAAAGTTATTCCACACTCATGCTGTGCTGAGAGGGTGGGATAAACTGTCGTTTAGTTTTATTTTAAATGCCAAAAAATCATTTGAATCCTTGGTTTTAGTCAGAGATATATTTTTTACTCAACATTGGATATTCTTGAAAATTGAATCTGAGGTGAAAATGTGTGGTTTCAGTTCCTCAGAGCTGTGATGGACAGAGACTTTCAGCTGGCCAGCAAGCTGTGTCAGATGAGTATGTATCCTGCAGCCATCACCCGTATGTCTGTCAATCAATAAACCAGCCACCGGTGAAGTCAGCCAACGTTGCCTCTTCTCTCCTCATTCCAGTCCTCATCTATGAGCCAGACAATCCTGAGGCCTCTGAGTTTCTCCCACTGATCCACAAGAAGCTGTTGGAGGGTGAGAGCAGAGTCCATCCATACAGACACAAACGCTGCGTCTGAAATGACACACTGCACACTACATATCCAATATGTGCAACATGCTTTTGTGAGACTTAACAGTTGTATGTATCTGAGCTATAATTACAACGTCACTTCCTAAGAGCATCTGTGCCAGCTGAAGGCACGTAACCACGGTAACCTGTGCCAAAGTAATCGCTACCGTCATCTTCAAGCACTTCTACTATGACGTTGCTGTGTTTCCAACAGTGATTCTGCCCCTATGTCAGGCAGTTTAGGCTATGCCTTCTTTTCCTAACCATAACAAAGTGTTTTTGTGACTAAACATAACCACACGTTAACTGCAGTGTTGTTCAAACATAAACATTTCAACATATCCCCTACATACCTATCTGTGGGTTGCAGAAATGCACAATGCCAACATTTTTTTCTGGCGATTAGGTTGTGAATTTCTTGAGTTTTTGGTTTTTCTTGGAGTTCTTGGGCTGATAGAAAGGGCAAACCACAGACAAACTTGTCATCTTGGTCACCAGATAATGCTTAAATTTGGCCTACTGGAAAAGCTGAGCAACTAGTCCAATAGTTGCATGATAAAATCACTGGTTTTTAATATGTAGCATGTAGATTATGTATAATTTAGTGGTTAGTTGAAAGCTGTCGTCAGTGCCTCGTTGCATTGTGGGTTTTTGTTATTCTAGTATAGAGTCCAGTGTTATGCTGTAATATTTCACTGGAAATGAAATGCAATTCACACACTACTGGTTTCGGACCAAAGATATGGACGCTAAAAAATCTCACATACTGTTTCAGTGTCACAGTCTGCTCTGCGTTAGTTAGGGTGCTTTCAGACCTAGAGTTGTCTTGCTTTGGTCTGAATCAGGGACTTATTTTTTCTTCCAAATTTGCATAATTGCCTAGAGTTGGTTTGTGTTCTCACGGCAGCATTTACAAGCGGACCAGATCAAATGTCTTGTGCAAGAAAGCTGCTCTTGATTGGTCAGAATTTCCATGTGGGAAAAATCCAGGAAGTAAACCAAACGTTAAAGAAGAGTACACTTGCAAGATAAATGTGACACTTTCTAATGTCACAATGGAGGGACAACTACGCAGGTTGATTTTAGCGCTGCTCATCGTGGACTATATTGCTGTCATTGTTCATTTTAGTCAAACCATACTAGGGATGGGTCACGATTTTCGAATTTTCGAATAGTCGTTTTATTTTGAAAAATCGATTTTTTTAATGTGACTATTACTATTCGCCGTCTTATTTCCCCCCTTTATTTGACATGCAATTCAGCTCCTAACTGCACGAGGGCAGTATAGGATTGCTACAGCAGTGTGAGATGGGCTACCAGCTAGTTTGATGCTCTTCTACAAACAGGAGAAACATGCAGAGACTACTGCAGTCATCAAAAAGTTCCGTGTGGAACAACTTCGACAAAATAAACGAAAATGGGGTGCAGTGCAAACTCTGTGAGGCAAAGCTTGCGTATCACAAGTCTACAACAAGTATGCACAGTCATTTGAGAGCGAGGCACGCAGGAGGCGGCGAAGGATGTACGGCTGGGCTCAGCGGCGCGACACGTCTGCAGCGCGAGTCCCGTAGCAGCTCGCCCCCGTTAATCAATTACAGCGGCTCCACCGGCAACCCCCGTCTGCCGCGCGACAACTCTCTATTTTACGCGGCTCTTCTATTTTTGTCGCGCTACGCTCCCCTACGCGACCCTCCAGCAGATAAAAACTACATGAAATAGTGTGCTAAACGAGCACAATGTGTTTTTAAATGAATAAACCATTATCAGAGGTGATATGTGATGATTTTTTCCATGCATTTACCCATGTTTATCCGTGACATTGTGTAAATGTCCGTGGCGGACATTTGAAAGTGAGTAGATGACAAACAGTACAGTAAACTTGTAGATAACTCAAATATATGTAATAACTTGGGTGGAAAATGCTTTAACATTTCATGCAGCCTACATGCAGCCTCTCGGCTCAGCAAACGGTAAACAACCCCGCTAGCGTCTCTACGTGTCGCTTCCGTACACAGTCAGTGGAGTCCAAATGAATACGCCGCGACGCTACGCTGACGTGACGCTTTGCAGCCGGTGGAGCCCGGCCGTAATGATGAATGGATCTCTGTGTGCGTGGCTCCGGGGGGGGTGGGGGGTGGGTGCGATTATTCGAAAAATCATCGAATAGTTACCATGATTTTCAAATAGTGTTTTTGCTTGTGCTGCCCATCCCTAAACCATACAGTTTGAAAACGAGGTGCGGCTCCAACTAGAAAACAATGTTTTGATGCATTGGATGTGCTGAATGTGCATATTAAGGCAGTACAGGAGGAGGTGCACATTAATAATCCTCCAGGACTGTAACATGCTCATGTTTAACCCAAACAATGTGTCATGTGACTGCAGTTGGTTCAGATCGAGGTCGGAACACGTTCTCACCACAAACGAACCGTTTGTAACTGGACTGAGACCACCTCTTCAAGAAGGTCTCAGTCCGGTTGTTTTGGTGTACACCTGAGTGTGATTGCTGTGTTCACACCTGTCCAAACAAACCGCACTTAGGGGGCAAACAAGCTCGAGTTTGATTGAACTGAACCAAACAGGGCAGGTGTGAAAGAGCTTACACCCATCTCTCCACCTGCACTTAATCCCCTCGTCACATTAGGTTGTATGTGGTTCTGGTTTTCAGTTCAGTTATTATTGGATCCTTGATGTTGTTGTTTGTCTGCACAAACCTTGAATAAAAACCTACTTCTTTGAGTTCCTGTTGCCTGCAGCCTCCTGCGTTTGCGTCCACCAGCCGGCCGCAAACTCCTCATGACATTTAGTGTATTGAATAGTATGTTGGTATGAAATTTCATACACGAGTTTGTGTCGTGCCTTTTTTCCATTAGACCAAGAGGCAGAGCAAAGCACTGAGGAAGATGAAGATGACGATGACGACGATGATAACAGCGACTCTGGGAGTGACGAGGAGTCATCTCAGAGTTCAAGCTGCTCCTCTTCATCTTGCTCCTCCTCCTCACCATCAGATGACGATGAAGAAGAAAAGCAAGTGAACAGACACAAGCCGTGTCCTCCTTCTCAAATCGCCCCCTAAAAAGGAGACATTAGTTCTTGTCACCAGATATCTCTGCTAACAACATCTTATAACTATTGGAGAAATGTACTTATTTTAATCTACAAAACTTTTTTGCACAGTCTTTGTGCATTATGTAGATGTGTGTGAAAACCTGCTAATAAATATTTATTGTGGACAAAGCTGAGGCTCTTGTTCATGGAAACTTTTGTACTTGGAAATACAAAAAAATTAAAGCTAAACATGATATTTTCTAACTGAGCCCCATCTTCTCCAAACAGCAAATACATATTTCTGTCATTGTTTGACTTCACCTGTGCTGTACCTGACATGAAAAGTCCAAAAGTCTGCTGTGAGAAAGGTCCAATGTAGCTGTTGGTCACCTTTCCCATTGTGCAACCCAGTCGTCAAGATAAATGTTGGCATTGTACGTTAATGCAAACCACAGTTGTGCTACATTTTGTACATTATTGCGTAAAACTTTATGTTTCTTTATTTCAACAACACTGTGGTTAATGTGGATAGATTTAGAGACAAAAAACACTTAGTTGTGGTTAGAACAGGTAGGCAACCTCAGTCTCTGGAGACGTATGCTGCTCTTTAGACCCTCTCCAGTGGCTCCCCATGGCTTTGACATAAAATTATGTATTTAACATCCAAATTTTCATTTGGGCAGGGAGGGTGTGGGAGCCCTTCTGTGCAGAGTTTGCATGTTCTTACTGTGTCAGCGTAGGTTTTCTCCAGGTACTCCAGCTTCCTCCCACAATCCAAAGACATGCAGGTCAACTGGTGACTCTAAATTGGCCGTGTGTGGGTGTGAACGTGAGTGTGAATGGTTGTCTGTCTCTATGTGTCAGCCCTGTGATAGTCTGGTGACCTGTCCAGGGTCTGAAGCTCCTGCACCCATCCATTTGTGAACTGCACATGAGACTCTAATGATTTATAACTTCAGAACTGCTCCGAAGTGTAGGCACTCACACCGCACACAAGGTAGGCGAAGATGTCTGTTGTACGGAACTGCGGCAGTAGCTCCTCGTCACTGCTCCACTCTTTATTCGGAATTTCGTATGGGTCCAAACCATTTATAGCCTTCATTTTCTCCATATACCAGTCCCTGGCTTCGTGGATTAATGTATCCCGGTAAATTCCCTTTCCTTTCTGGCATTTTAACATCTTTCTCCTCGCTTTCAACCACTCGATGCGACTCAACTACTGCGTTTGTTTACGTTCACGAAGCTGCCCGTAGCCATCAACATGGCGGCGACGTCCATGGTGACGTCACTGCGCCACACATTTTCTCTCTGCTTAATAACTTCTGCTGTTTCCTTTTTTAGTTATTATGTGTTTAACCTCCTCATAAGTGTCCCTGATGACACGCTGCTCACTGGGCGAGAAGTAAGCCACACGTGTCCTCTCGATTGGTGCATCAGTGAAACTGTGATCGACCCATGTGGTCTATTTAAGAAAGCCGTGGACGCGCACTCACCTGAATAAGTTACACCTGGCTTGACATAGCCGCTAGGCCCCAGGACACAGTCATTAGGATGACAATAAGTCACAGCCCAGTCCACAGAGGGAAACGTTGGCAATATATGTTTCTGAAAACCACAATTATGTTACATTAACACGTTTCACATGTATCATGTCAGTGTTTGTAAAGTCACGTAGTACATGAGCTGACTTTGTCATCAAGAGGTGGAGGGAATGGTGGATGGTGTGACACCAAGGCAAGATGGCTGCCAAGCTGCAGACCACTGTTAGAGAACCAACAAAAACCGGCCGTGATTTAGCAGGTCATTGCTGTGTGTTTAGCCCCCAAAATGAGGGTGTTTTTTTGCGATCCATCACTGTGTTTCCTGCAGCTTTTTAGCCCCCGAACAGGGGTGTTTTTCAGGGACACTGCTGTGTTTCCTGTTTTTTTTTTGGCCCCCAAACATAGGTGTTTTTTTGGGACCTGTTGCTGTTTTTTCCTGCAGTTTAGCCCCCAATTGTGGGTGTATTTAGGGACCTGTGACTGACTCTCCTATGGCTTTGTAGCCCCCAAACGTAGGTGTTTTTCAGGGACCCATCGTTGTTTTTCCTGCAGCTTATTATCCCACAAATATGGGTATTTTTAGGGATCTGTATCTGTGCATCCTGTGGCTTTTTATCCCGCAAATGTGGGCATTATTTAGGGACCTGTGGCTGTTTTTCCTGTGGATTTTTAGCTCCCAGACTTGGGTCTGTTTTTTTACTACCCCTGTCGGTTTTTCAGTGGCTTTTTAGCCCCTCAAGCATAAGTGCTTTTAAGGGATCAGTCACTGTTTTTCCCTCTAGTTTACCCCCTGAATGTGGGTGTATTTAGGGACCTGTAGCTGTTTTTTCAGCAGCTTTTTAGCCCCCAAATATGGGTGTTTTTCAAGGACCCATCACTATTTTTCCTGTAGCTTATTATCCCACAAACATGAGTGTTTATTAGGGATCTGAGTCTGTGTGTCCTGTAGCCTTTTATCATGTAAACATGGGTGGTTTTCGGGGACTTGTTGCTGTAATTTTCTGTAGCTTTTTAGCTCCCAAACATGGGTTGTTTTTAACTACCCCTGGCAGTTTTTCAATGACTTTTTAGCCCCACAGGGGCCTGATGCTGTTTCTCCTGCAGCTTTTACCCCCCAAGGTAGGTGTTCTTTGGGGATTGTGGTTGTGTTTCCTGTGGCTTTTCAGCCCCCAAACATGGGTGTTTTTTTAGGAACCTGTCACTGTGATACAAGTGACTTTTTAGCCCGCAAACATGGATGTTTATTAGAGACCCTCAGCTCTTTTTCCTTTGGGCTATTCGTCCCAAAACATGGGTGCTTTGTAGCAACCTGCAGCTGTTTTTCCTGTGGCTTTTTAGCCCCCAAATGTGGGTGTATAAGTGACATATGGTGTGTTTTAGCGACCCATTTTTAGTCCCCAAACATCTGTGTTTTTTAGGGATCGTGGTTGTGTTTCCAGCAAATTTTTAGCTCCCAAAATGTGGGTGTTTATTAGGGACCCTTGGCCCTTTCTCCAGCTGGTTTTTAGTCCCAAAATATGGATATTTTGAAGCAACCTATAGCTGTTTTTCATGTGGCTTTGTAGCCCCCAGATTCAGGTGTTTAAGCGACATATCTCTTTTTCTCAGCGACTTTATAGCCCACAAACATGGGTGTTTTTTATGGATTCCTGTGGGTTTTCAGCCCCCAAGCATGAGCCTTTTTTAAGCACCCCTGGTGGTTTTTCAACAGTTTTCTAGCCCCCAAACATTGGTGTTATTAGGGGCCTGTTGCTGTTTTTCCTGTGGGTTTTTAGCTCCTAAACATGTCTTTTTTCACTCCCCCTTGTGATTTTTCAACAGCTTTTTATCCCCCAAGGCGGGTGTTTTTTAGCAACCTGTTGCTCCTTTTTAAATGGCTTTTCAGCCCCCAAATGTGGGTGTTTTTTTTAATTGACCAATGTTTTTTTTCCAGCGGGGATAGTAGCAGGAAAAGCAGTTGTTTGTTTACAGCAGGGATTGTGCTTCTAAATCTGGCTGTTTAAAAGTCAAAACATGATATTTTCCTCACCAAAATTGAGGGGTTTTGTGTGTCAACCTAACCGCACATTAACCGCAGCATTGTTGAAACATAAAGTTTTAATGTATACTCAATAATTACATGCAAATGTAACATAGCCCTGGTTTGCAGAAAAGTACAATGGCAACATTTTTTCTGAGGACTGGGTTGCAAGCCAATGCCCTCCAGGCTGGATTCCCTCTGATGTCTCAGTGTTATTGTCCATGTCAAGGTTATTAAAAGGGCACAAAAACTATGATGCATGCAGTGTTGTCATCTCACGAAGGTGAATGTTATATTTATGGATAGATGGATCTGCTCTCTCCGTCACTTGATGCTTTTGTACAAAGCCCCCACAGCTCCACTGAAACTGGGATGTATAAATTCTGAATGTATATCTGTTGTTGCTAAAACCCATAAACCAACTGTGTTTGTCGTCTCAAGGTCAATTGCTGTGTAACCTACTCTAAACACATTTCACATCTCCATCCTCCATCCTGTGACACCCACCCACACCTGGAGACACACATTCACACACAGAGAGGGGTGGGTATACGTCACTGGTCCTTTTCCTTTTGCTTTTTGGGCTTCTTAAAGTGGATTGTGGCTTTCACTAGCACTCAGGGAAGCTTCATTAGTCGTCAGAGGGAGGCAAGGCTGTGACTCATGCTTGCGTGAAGAGACCAATGGGAAGCCGGAGCCTGAGATATAAATAACGAATAAAAAAATATTCTTGAGGGAGAAAGGGTCACTTGCGCACCGCTGGATGGGATTTTATTAGTGCGCTCTGTTGGTATTCCGCCATCACTGGACTGTTCCTTGTCGCGCCTTTGGGTGGCAATTGTACCATCTAGTTATAGTTTCTCTGGACTCGACAACCTGTGAGCCGGTAAGATGCCTTCTCCTTTCATTTCACCAGCGCCCTTCATACATTTATAGGCTTCATATTCCTTTACAGACGCACAGGGGATTGTAACGTCGGAGTTATTCTGAAGAAAATTAACCAAATAATCTGATATAATTCGCTGTGCCGTTTGAAAGAAATGAGAGATGAGTGACAGAAGGAATTCATTAAGTGACCAGTCTGTCTCTCACACCACGGTGACATTGAGTGATTATATTATGGGATGTGCTTGTTCAAAGCGCAACTTAATTGAAATGTCGATTGCAGAGTCAATAGGTAAATGACGTATGTTATTTATGGTTGCATCTTATTGATGTTTACTTAATAATTCAGCTTTGATGTGATCAATCTGTCCTGTCATCTACTCATTTAAATTTGAAGCATATTTTTTAATCTTTTTGTCTTTATTTTTTTAGAAATTTCAGTGACAGAGACATTTGATATCTATGGAAAAATATAATTTTGTTCCAGTATAACGAGAACAAGATATATATTTATTATATCTGTACCTCTCTGATAACTTAAATTTTTATCTTTTACATTGCCCATTAATGTCAGATACAGCAGCCCTGTGAGGCTTTAATGGCCAGTTGAATGCAAGAAATATTGGAGGCTATCTCCAAAATGAATGTGCCCACATAGGCGCTATGTTATCACCAAGGCTATTCATCCTGATGTGCGTACTGCTGGTGCGTCGTGCGCAATCCTCTCCAAACCGAGCGGCTCAGCTCAACCACCTCTCCATCGGGAATAAATGGTTCCTGCATGCAGTGGATCATTTTACTGATCAAATCCCTGATCTAAATTGACAAATCTATATTTCAGGTGTGTATTCTTTAAGCTCCTAACCCTGGACCATTTGTTTGCAGCTGAATAATTCCCCAGCTGGAGATCAGATAGCAGAAGACTGATGGCAACGTCTGAACCGAGAGCCACCGGCGGGGAACAGGACCCCAACTCCGCCAATTTAAGACCTCCGTCCTCAAGTACGTCCTTACACACTCCTCCCTCTGTTAATACCACCGTGATCCCGTATCGATCCCCGAGGGTAAATTCTCGTTAAGGCTGTCCCTCTCCGGAGCGCTCAGGCTGTGCTTACAGAAACAGCCCGCTGGAGCTGACAGGGGCTCGGTGCCTTGCTCAAAGACACTTAACGCAAGGTTTAAAGCCATGCAGCTCCCCCCCTACACACACACACACACATCTCTGTCTGCCTCTCCCCTCCTTCCCTGTCTGATAAAGGCGAGTCTCGCCCGGGCCATTTGCTGCGTGTGCTCCGTCGTTAATCATTCCGGTTAAAAACAGAGCCATCACAGCTGCCTGTCGCTGTCTGGCGGATCAGCGGTGCGCACCGAGCGGCGAACCTGGCGCTGATGTAATACGCCATCAAGGCTTTGGTATATATAATGATCCAAGAGCATTTTTTTAAAAAAAATAAAAAAATTAAAAAAAATGTATTTTTCGATCGAATATAACCCTGATTTGAATTTCCCTCCTGTTTTCCCGCAGTGACGCCTCAGTGTCCGGGTTGAAATCCTCCTTTTGTTTTTTGTTTCCCATAATTTCACAAAAAAAAAAAATGCCAATTTTTATCGATGTCATAATTCATCTTATCTCACTCCCCAGGATGTTTGGGGCCCTCGAGGCTGCATAGATTAGCTGCTCTTGGACAAATATTCCGCTGCTTTTTTTAATGTGGCAGAACCTATTTAAACATTAACCTGTGGGGTTAATTCATCATTTTAGGGCCGTTGTCGCGTGCACAAAATCGACCCCATAATGGTGCACTTGAGCAGCCATCTGCAGTGCAACGCAGGGGAAATCATTACAGGTTTTTTCTCTTCGATCAAATGTAAAAGGAAATAAGCTCCCGTGCTCCCAATGCACGATTCAGTTTCATATTTTCTCTCCTTATCGAATAAAGTTGTATTTTTATTTGTGGCCCCTGGGTGTCGATAAATATGTCTACAAAAAAAATGTTAGACTTATTTCAAAAGTGGAATTTGTCCCGAGAAAAAGCCCATTAAAAAGAAGATGTTTGTTTTGTTTGACTTGCTCGTATACTGCTGCTGGATGTTGCCATTATCTCTCCTCCACGCTCCATCTCACGCCTGGCGGCTTCTAGTGTCTGTGCCTGCGTGTGCGCGCCTGTGTGTGTGTGTGTGTGTGTGTGTGTGTGTGTGTGTGTGTGTGTGTATGCGCGCGCGTGTGTGTGTGCCTTGGCCTCAGCACACCCCGAGCTGTTCTCTCAGAGTGGAATTGCTTCAGTAAATTTAAATACTTGTTTTTGTTTTGAAAGTTTTCAATCAGGTGTATAGTCATCGCCGCCGCCGCCGCCGCCGCTGCGCGCTCTGCATTTTATTCCCTCTGGCTTCTGCTCCATCTCTGCTCACGCATGTCCATGCTCGGGTGTGTGTGTGTGTGTGGGTGGGAGTGTGTATGCATGACACGCACTAGCCTATAAGTTTCTGCATCACGCCGGCTACAGCCCAGACTCTCCGGCCACGGACATTACCAGCTCGCTCCAGTCACATACTGTGTTTCACTCAATTAATTCCTGCCCTCCTCCGTGAGCTCATTTCACGGGTGTTAATTCCAGTCCGCCCCTTGGCTGGGTGTGTGAGCCGGCGTGGGCCGATTGAACTTAAATCGGAAATGTTATAAGACGCATCCCCTTATGATCAGTGGGTGCTGAGGTAAATACAAATGTTGATAAATTAGCAGCCAAACAAACATGATCCACGCAGAGACAAAAAAAATCCTCGTATAAAAATATTAGAAACCACCCTGCAGTGTTCAGACTCACACACCCGGCCAAGAGCCGTGCGCATCACGCCTCCACTGTGCTCACTGTGCTCCACCAGCTTTCTATCCATCATCCGATCATCCACGTTGTCTCCGCGGCCTGCACACCAGAAATTCAAACGTTCATTCTGTTTTAGCTTACGAATATGCGTGGATGCACGGATGCACACGGAAACTGGGGATGAAGATTTGTGGTAAGTTATTTTTTTGGGCGCACAAAACGCTCCACATTTACGCATCTTATATTTTCAGCCACAGTTTTGACACAAATGCAATTTTGGATGACCAGAATCTTCTGGATATGATTGGGAATTTGATATGCATTCTGATTATTTTCCTTTAAATGTTTCATCATAGGGTAGCTCTTATTATTTCTATTTATTTTTAATAAATAACCCCGGATTGAGGCCTGAAATAGACCATGATAAAGGCTGTTATTAGAGTAGGGCTCTCCACTACTGTCACAGCGTGTTTCCATCTTCTAAAGGTCAGTGGACATTAGCCTGTAGGTCTGATGATGATCACCCTCCCGACCGCCCCATGCACCCCCCACGTCTTTTTCCATCTCACCACCGAGAGAAAAATCCTCGAGACAGGCCTGGAAATATATGTTATAACGCCCCTCAGAATAATCTGTAAATAAAGGAGTAGTTTTATTCCTCATTCAGATATTTCTTTGCAGCAAAGAGTGCACGGTGTGACGCTGCAGCAGAAAGGAATGTGACAAAAATAAAAATGTATGGATCTGTGTATTTCCTGCAGCCATAGCAAAGGGAAATAAATGCCAAAGAGGATATTACTGGCCTGTTTGTTATGGCAAAAATCAATTAAGACTCAAGGATCGAATAAGTTTGCCATTTCTGAGAGTGGGAGAATGACCATTATATTTTGATTGGTCTAAATGACATTTTAATGAACCGGAATGGAATTGAATGGGAATATTTCTTTATGGAGGCTTCGGTAGCTCGATGGTCTCAAATATTGATTTTGAATACGTCATTTAGGATTTAATGAGCGAGGTATTGTGGAGTTTCCATTGCAGAAATTGTGAGAGGGAATATTTCATACACACACACACACACACACACACACACACACACACACACACACATCATGCTGCAGATACAGAGGGCCTGTGTGACATCTGATGAGTGATGGAGTTTATAGGCCCTGCAGGAGGCAGTCTGCATCCTTCATTAACCCCTCTTTATTGGCTGTGTGGGTCATCATCACCCTGAGCCGATCAGGACTCACTGGGGTGCGGTTGTGACGCCACAGGGTGGGGCGGGCACCCACGGTGGTCCCTCTTCTAGCTGTATGTATATAGGTTTGGCCTCCACCAGAAAAACATTCCTCATGAAAGAATTCAAGGCGTCAGGAGCTGATTTTGCACAGCATAGATATTTTGCAAAGCTGTCTCATATTTATAGAATTTTATAGAACATTTGGACATTTATTATTATTTGTGTTTTTTAATTATATTTTGGTCTCATAATTCCGTTTTGTGTGCGGGATGGATGTGTTTGGTGATAACTGCTGCCCTCCGCCGTGTAACACCTTAGGGTTCCTGCAGAAGAACAACAGCCTGGATGATAAGGGCAGGCTCGCGGGCCAGAAGAACCTGCTCTCGTGCGACAACAGCGACCGGGACGCGCGCTTCCGCCTCACCGAGACCGACTTCTCCAACCTGTTCGCCAGAGGTGAGAGATACGTCACAGCCAATATTAAAAAATAAGCTAATGTGTGTTTTATTAGAGCTTTATGGTCTCATTAGTCACCGGCTCATTACTTGACATTACAGTGGTTGAGATAAAGCTGTTAAAGGTGTGAGATATAGGGTTTATTAGCTGTTGGCTTTATTATCTTTTATTTCTTTACAATACTGTTCTTACACCTAATAAAAGTCAACTTTCCCGCAGGGGTGTAGCTCCAAATTCAGGGCCCTATGCATAAGCAGTCTCTGTGGGGCCCCTGCCCCTCCTCTCTTGAGCCATGTCTCTCTCGCACACATTTTTATTTTTATTTTTATTTTTACACGCCAGTTTGTTTTATTTCCCTGTCCTGTCTGTCTTTATTTTAATTTTAGAGCCCCAGTTTCTCTTTCTTAGTGAAAGAAATGAACATTTGTGCTCCATCAGATAAGCAGTCAGGAGTGGACTAAACCATTTTGCACCTTTGGGAAATGAACGGGGCCTCAGGGAGCTCCACTATTTTTTTTATACAAAGTTCAGTCTCTCAATTGATTCAATTCAATTCAGTTTTATTTAAAAAGTCCAATATCACAAATCACAATTTGCCTCAGATAGCTTCACAGCATACAACAGCTCCACCAAAAAAAAACCTTTAACCTCAACCTTTTTGTGTCAAGGACCCCTTAAATTGATGCAGATTTGATGCAGTCACAGACCCCAATTTTAATAAGATTTTGCTGCAGGGATTTACATCTGAAAAGATTTTGGATGTTAGATTTGATTCAGACCAGATTTTTTTTTTTTGTCGTCTACAGTTGAGGAGATAACCGTGGAGGAAGTAAAACCTATGATGTGAATAGTCTGTCTTATTAATTTGGATGCAGCGATAGTAAAATTCTGGGCCAGTACTGATGCAGATTGTTTTTTGTTTGTTAGTTTGTTTTGTTATTCCTCCTTTTGCACCAGGAAAACAAATAAATCTTCATTATTATAAAATTAATGACACTACCTTTGAATGAACACAAATTCAATACTGCAAAATGTAAGAAACAACCTTTAATATAACCTTCTTTTTTTACATGAAAATCTTTTTTAAAAAATAACTGCCTCAAAAGGCTTTTGTTTACTGTATATTATAATTCCCTCTCTAATATCTATTTTATTTTGCTGTGAACAACAACACATTTCTCTTTTCAAACAACTGTATTTATTCAAGTTTGTCACCAAAACTACATTTTACAGGATTATATTGAATGCATCATGAGTAAATTACAATTTATCTTCACCCAATAGTCATTTTTACTGAATAGAGCTTGAACGCATCATAATGTAACTCAATGCAGCCTCCATGAGCTGTTAGCTCCAGCCCTGGCTGGTTAGAGCCAACTTAACTCACTCTCCTCCTGCTGAATTCAAGGCACATTTGTTGTTCACAGTGTAGCATATCAGAGAAACAATAGCGTGCGTCCTCTGACATGTTGTTTACTGCATCCTTGTGTCCAGAAGGTCCCCAAAACCTTTTCTATTGTCCCCTGGATGTCTTTGTCTTGAGCTTTGCTTTGTAGCCTGCACAAAAGTGAAGTGACACCACAAAAAAACATCTGTCATCTGTAAATGTAATTTTATTTTATGACCGGCTAATGGCAGTCAACGAGGAGAATATCGGCCATACCGATGTGTGCATCCCTACTTATGACTCTTACTCACATTGGGGTCACTTCTATAGTGAATTAAATGTTGACAATAACCTAGGCTATTTCCCATTTTTCTGGGGACCCCCTGGAACTCCCTCAAGGACCCCTCAGAGGTCCCTGGACCTCTGGTTGAGAACCACTACTTTAGAGGAGGACACGATTAGAGGCATAATAATGATTAAAACAACATAGAAAAATCAGAGACTGGGAGTTGACTTACTGAAATTCAAACAGTAACATACACCCTTTTTTTTAAAAAAAAAATTATTCTACATTTCTTTTTGTAAGGTGACAAGTATTAGGCTCACCTGTTGGTGCATTTCTCAGTTTAAAGCTCACTAGCCAAAATGTATGACCAAAGATGATATGCAGTAGTCACTAATGATATCAGCCAAAGCTACAGTAGGCTCTACTGTTAGATTATAACATCAAAATTATGTCATTCAAGTTCAATTTCAAATCCAGTGCCTATATTGCACATATGCAGGATATTAAACTTAGTTGTCAGTGCACATGTCGACCAGGATCATTAGACACAGCCAGGTGACCAACAAAAACTGGTTAGGAATACAAAACCAAATTTGGGCTTAAAAGAATGACTAAGTGTCCTCTAATTACAGCACTCAATTAAATGGCGGTGATTAACTCACTCTTGGCTCGACAAAGCGGGACCTAACTCCATCATTCAGGCTAAATGACCCTCTGTCTCCCTCCTCACCTCTCAGACCTGCTGCCAGCCAAAAATGGAGAGGAGCCCACCATCCAGTTTCTGCTGGAGATCGTCGACATCCTCACCAACTACGTCAAGAAGACTTTTGACCGCTCCACCAAGGTGCTGGACTTCCACCACCCCCACCAGCTCCTGGAGGGCATGGAGGGCTTCAACCTGGAGCTGTCCGACCAGCCCGAGTCCCTGGAGCAGATCCTGGTGGACTGCAGGGACACGCTCAAATATGGCGTCAGGACAGGTAGGCCAGGAGACAGGGACACCTTCAAGGCTGAGCTGAGCCATAAATGTGCTGGTTTGAATAATTCATATGATGGTGTGTGTTATTTTAAATATCAAAAGGAGACAGGGAGGTGTTGGAATACAAAATAATAACCTTTTACTCTCTCAGTTCAAGATAGGATATTTTTATATGTTCATATACAAAGCTCAATATCATATCCAAGCTTGGCAGTTATAGTTATTAGGTTACATGATTGGGGAGGTGTCAAACAATTTTTTTTAAGCACTGGGGAGGGGCTTATATTTTTTTATTTTGGTGTAGAGGAGGTTCATACAAATTTAAAAGGGTTGTATTTTGTATTTATTCTGCTGCTGTTTTTTAAGAAAACAGGCATTTTTTTAAATTTTTTTTAGGAATTGAATTTTTGATTTTTTAAAATTTATTTCTTATTTTAGATTTTTCAAATTTAATTTATGTTGCAGTTTTTGATTTTTTTTTTTTTTTAAATTAAATATTTGATTTTTTTGGGAGGGCTATTTGCCTTTAATTGATAAGACAGTTATAGCATCAAGGAAGGAGAAAGCAGGGGAATGACATGCAGCAAAGGACTGAGGGGTGGAATCAAACCCACGGCCACTGTGGCAAGGCTACATGGGGATGGATTTTTAAATTTCTGATGGTCCTTGGACACATCATGTGCAAGGAACACTTCTGTCAGAAAAAAATAGATGAATAAAAAATTGAGCTTAAAATAGAGATATTTCAACAAAATCTCAGTCTCATTTAAAATTTGACCAAAAATAAATTGCTTGCATGAACTAACCAGCATGCATGACAAGAATGAAAAACTGAGTCTCTTTTTGAAGTCCAGGATTTTAACTTTTTCGTTTCAAACATCAAAAGATGGAAAAAATCTTATACCGTAAAACTTATATTATTTGCTGAAATCAGTGAAACCAATGGGCCTATATTTGGGACAAGCCTTTAATTCCTTTCACACAACACTGCTGATCAGCAAAGATGGGAAATACAATCAAACTGTTTATTTAAGCCAGTATGAATATTACTTGTTTAGAAATTAGCCTTCAGATAATGTATAAATTCTGAATCAATTATTTGATCTGGCTCTGACAGACAGCACATCAGAGAGAGAATTATGGCACCCAGCATACCGACACAACACCACTTTATCCTTTTAAAACAACACTCACAACTTGGATAAATTTTTATGAAAACCCATTTTAATTTTGTTGATCTGAGGACCCTTATATGGACTAAAGGAATATAAATAACTTACAGGGTAATCAAGGAATGGACACATAATTAGAGGTAGCCAACCACCCGGTTTTATACATTGAAGAACTTCTTTAAAAAAACATCTCGGCAACCAGACCAGGCCTCTAATTGAGACAGGCCTTTCTTTTTCAACAGTAAAAGGGACTAACTAATTACTGGTGGAGGGAGGGTCATGCATTTTCTGCCAGTCACTTGGGGAGGCTCAAGGAATATTTACATCTTTGGGAAGGATCAGAAATAAAAGGGTCACACCCTAGCCACCTCCCTCATCTGATAAATAAAGAACAGTCCCTGACACCTCTGTTGGTAGTTTCCCCAAAATGGTGATACATAAATTCTAAAAAAAAAACCCATACCCTCAGGTTTATCAATACTGACAATTTTACTACGCAGAGACAACGTCAGTACACACCATTAGAGAAGAAGCTGTTTAC
Source organism: Epinephelus fuscoguttatus (assembly GCF_011397635.1). Classification (NCBI taxonomy): domain Eukaryota; kingdom Metazoa; phylum Chordata; class Actinopteri; order Perciformes; family Serranidae; genus Epinephelus; species Epinephelus fuscoguttatus. Next base: position 22,606,431 of record NC_064766.1, read on the forward strand.
CAGATAGTGTACAGCCTATTATTTATTGTCCCCCTGGTAATTCAGTTGACACCCCCCACCCACCCACCCACCCTGGACTTAGCCTATTAAAGCAAGTGTCGCCTGAGGGGATCCTAACACGGACTGTTTCAAGCTGTTAAAACCGACAGCGCTCAAACTGTCCCTTGGGTTTTATATATCACGTAGGGTCTGCTGTGTCTACAACTCAACACCACTTTTCATCCACATTCAGACACGGTGTGGGGGTTTTTGTGGAGCTCTGCTGGAGGAGCTGTCCACGGTGCTGAAACACAAAGCAGCTCATTCTTTGCAGCACTGTGATTGAAATTAGATTTATTTTCTATATATGAACTGAGATGTAACGTTGCACAGATATTTATACTGCGAGCCGTACAGCACCACCTCCACAAGGTGCTTATATCCATGAGTGCACTCAGGCTCCGGGCCTATTGACGGTGACTGTGTGTGCAGGCACCTCAGAGTCTAACTGGCTGTCATATAACCTTGTTACCAGTGTAATTATGTACACTGAGCAGTGCTTTGTCAGATCCCTGAGGTTTCATGGCTGACCAAGGGAATACAAAATCAAACGAGGAGCTGTTTCTTTATGTTTTTTATTTTTTCACAGTCAGATGTAGGGGAGACTGGGGCTGGTTGGCACACGTTTCCCTCTCTGCTGTATTTCTCAGGCATAATGTGTGTTAGAGTATTCCAAGCAGCAGCCGTGTCAACAACAGCCTGTTACATGCATTGTCTTCCTTCAAAATACACTTCAGTCTTCACAGGAAATGTAAAGTTTACATACAGTATCTTTCAAAATAAACGCACTATGTCGGTACAACACTGCAAATTGAGTTTTTTCCCCCCTCAACAACAAATGCATGCGGTTGGGTTTAGGAGGGGAAAAAAAAAACAGATTTTGGCTTCATAAGCTAATGGGACACAAACACCACTCTCCCGCGTGAAAGTCGTGATTGTTAACTGAAACTGAAATGACACTCTCACCAAAAAAAATGAGTGAATTTCAGATGTTTTAACATAGTAGATGAGTTCAGGTGAAGAAAGCAAACTTTTTTTGTGTTACAGTTTTGTTTCTGTGACCTGAGAAAAGCTGTGTGCCAACCAGCCCCGGTCTCCCCTAGGCAGTCAGCTTTAGCTTGCAGGACATTGTAGTCGTATTTATTTATAAAGCTAATTTACTGAAGACAAGGCAGATATATTAGTGGCTCTCTTTGTGACTGTTTTCTCTTTATGTAAGGCATGATTCCCTCAGTGCAGCCCTGTTAATAAGAAAGCCATTAAGATAGTTTGTGTTTATTTTTCTCTGTTCAGGTCACCCTCGATTCTTCAACCAGCTGTCCTCTGGTCTGGACATCATCGGTCTGGCTGGAGAGTGGCTCACCTCCACTGCCAACACCAACATGTAAGTCTTGTACCTATTTTGATGATTTCGGAATGACACTGGGTTATTGTAGAACATTTGCAGTTATCTCCATGGCTGGTTTATGAGACAGTGGGCACAGATATGAAAAAGGCTCCACCACCTCTCCTTCAAAGGAGGATACACAGACTTTATAGGTGTATAGCTTTTTCTTTTTTGTTGTTGTTTCGCATCTGTCTGTAGTCATTATGCATCTTTTTGTGGTTTTGTGTCTCTTTTTCTTGGGGTGATTTTGTATGTGGTCATTTTGTGTCTCTGTCGGGTTGTTTTGCCCCTTTTTGTGTCTCTTTGCAGCTCCTTTGCATCTTTCTGCGGTCATTTTGAGTCCCCTGGTCGATGGGGGTTAATTGAGTGAGATTTTGCAGGTGAGGTCAGAGGTGCCTCTGACACTTTGTGCTCAATAGGCCTGTTCAGCAATCTATCAATGTTTGCTCCCCAGAGTAAAAACATGAAAATACCAGAGGACTTTTATTTTGACCACATCACAGATAGAATGACGCCAGAATTAATGCTGAAAAGGCACAAATTGGCGCATAAAAAAAAATAAAAAATATAAAAAACACCAAAATAGAGAAAACTAAGCCAGGCGTTTCCCATCATGCCTTGGGTCTTGCTGTCGGTGGAGAGCAACTGCAACACCTGACTCTAAAAACTGCGGCCGCCTCTCTCACAAGATTATTGCTGTCCACTTTTGTATGATGTCAGAGCATGTCAAAATGTCGGCCACAAAACTAACTGCCATGCACTGTGCAGCAATCACCAGTGATCGAATCTGCGCAGGCCTCATCTTAAACGAGCCTTTTGACTCAACAGTGTTCAGGTATTGAAATATGAATGAAACACATTACACACTTGTGACTATTAAAAATAAACCCATTGTCCCCATATGAGGACATATGTCACTGTTCTCCAATAGCTTGGAGAAATCAAAAATGCATAGCAAACAAAAAGCTCTGGTCTCAGGAGGATAAAGAAGACAAACTGTTCTCATACGAACTGCAGTGATGTGAGCAGAAACCAAAATGAGAGACAAACCGCAGCATGGCATCTTACATTGTCAATGAAGATGAATTTGCATGCATATATAAAATATTACCATAATCAAGTGCGGATTAAAGCGTCACTTGAACCAATTTTTTGCTTCCACTAAAAGAGAAACAGCATTTGTTTCTATAACGGAACCCAAACTTCACCCTGAGCTGTTTCATAAGACATTTGATACGATGCCCCATAGGGACAAAAAAACAACTTGTTTAATCACCTTATTATTTAAAGTCACAATCTGATAAATACCATCAGCTGTCCTTTTTGACCTTCAACACAACACCGTTATTATCTACACAGGGGAAACACCTCTTCATGTCACGACAGGACAACTTCCAGTTTGTAGGCCACTGGAAACAGCCCCCAGTGGTTACACTCATATAAAGTCATGGTGGGGGGGCTTGTTTTGTTCCCCTCAGCTCGCTCCACAATTAGTCACAAGCATGTGTCCCAACAGCCTCTGAGGGCAGTTATATAAAGTGTTTGGTTTGTCCTGTTGAGACAGTGTATTGATGGACAGTAGGCTGTACTGTATATCGGATGCAGCCCAGCCTTAGGGGTGGTTAGATTGCATATTGATCTCAGGTCACAGTTACATGGTGGCCCAGTCTGATAGAGGGCATGAATGAACCACATCCACATCACACACTCTCAACACACACACACACACACACACACACACACACACACACACACACACACACACACACACACACACATACACATACATGCTGTGAATAAGCCATAACTCTGTTTTATGATCACTGGAATTAAATGAAGAACATCACACTAATATTATAGTACAATATCAGAGTATTGAATACAGATACATGCACACACACACATTGACAAGCATTTCTGTGCAGAGCCTAATGTTTACAGCTCTGTCAGTTCACTCTCAGTGAAGGAATGAATAAATCGTTTTAACTTGATTCCCTCATTTGAGTAGATATAAACTCAAAACAGCTCTTAATACAGGGTTTCTGCAGATCCTTAAAAAGTCTTAAAATGCATTTAATTCATTAATCTAAAAAATAAGGCCTTAATTGGTATAAAATGTCTTAAATTAGTCTTTAAAAAGTCTTAAAATGCTCAGACAAGGGAAGGAGAATTTTATGAATCAATGTTTTTTCACTGTGAATTGTAAAAGCTCAAAAATAATTGGTAACATCTATTCTGCAAAAGTAATTTAACGTCATGTAGATCAGAATAGTGGAACCACCAACACTTATATTTTGTTTCCAGTCGAGATGATTAGAGGATCCACTGTCTGCTAGTTAGCTATCACTGTAGCCTGAATGAAACAAGGAAGTGCAAATGCAGCACAAATTGGCTGTTAAACCAGATCTGGCAGCATGGCTGAAACCGATACAAAGCAAAACATACGAAGCTCTGTGTATTTCAAAGTTTTCAAACTTGGCATGAAATCCCAAATGCAAAGTTAGAAACACAATGATGTCATGTTTTGTTAGAGCAATCCTTTGGGCAAAATTGTCTGAGCCAGAGTAACTGATGTCAGATCATTTATTTATCTAAAATCTCTTTTACAAGAAAGACCTGGCCAAGGTAGTAGCCAATCAAAACACATTGAAATGTCATAAATCAGTGCAGGAAGGACCCAGGCAGGTTTATGTTTTAACAAAAAGCTAGCTTTAATAAAGCTGATTTAAAAAACAAACAAACATCCAGAACAGGCAGGTAACTGAAAGTCCAAATGAAAGAAGAACCAAAACTAAAGTGCAAACCCACTGGGATAATATGATGAACTCAGAAAAGAAATCGAACACAGGACACTAGGAAGGAAACAGAGCAGGGAATCACACCAAGACCACAGGGATAAGCAAAGGAATAAATGCAGATAATCTGACAAGGAACAAAGAGAAATCACACAGGTATATATATACAGAGAGCTAATCACAAGAATGAGACACAGCTGGAGTAGGAGGACACGGGGAAAAGGAGGGAAATGGGCTAACAATAAGGGTGTGGAGGGGAACACTAGGGTGGAGCAAACAAGACTAATACAGAACAGGTGTGAAAGGGAGGTCTCTGGGAACAGGGAAGGACTAACGAGACAGGTGTGACATAAAATACAACTTAAATATAACTTACCTTAATGTGTAGAAACCCTGCTTTGATCTCCTCTCTAAACTTAATTTGTTCTCTAAAATATTAACAATAGGCCTTTTTTGCCACACATTTCTATTTTTCTGTATCTTCATCATCATTTGTAAAATTAGGTTTTTATTGATGCATGACTGATGCATGCATTATCACTAATTCACTTTAATAAAGATATCTGCATGCATCCTATTCTTGCAATCACCATCAAAACGTGACAGCGCAATATCATTTACTTATCCCATTCGGTCTGCATTCAATCACCAGTAATGGTTTCTCTTTTTTACAGTCAGCATACATGTCAAAATGAAAATGAGGAAGCTTAGTGCTAAACTTCATATTTACCAAAACATGCACACTGCTCAAAAGTAAGAAATGACTGCCCTATGCACTGTGGACACCTACAAAATGTTTTAGATGCTTATTGACAGCCACATTGACAGTATGAGGACTGACTGCAAGGAAACTGCACTCTTACGTAAGGCTGCAACTGACATTGTTTCTTTATCGTTTAATCTGCCAATTATTTTCTTAATCAATTGTTTAGTTATTCAGTATAAATGTGAAAAAAATAATAATAGTGAGAACACATCACACTTTCCCAAAAGCATAAAATCACACCAAGAAAAAACTGCCTAAACTGCACTCAGCATGTGGTGCTCAAAGTACCAAAAAATACATTTGCAGAACTCAGCAGTAATGTCTCTTTCCAGAAATCATGACTTGGTTACTCAAGATAATCCACAGACCTTGTTGTGAGCAGTTTCATGGTGAAATTTTTTTTTCACCCCACTTGCCAGACAACAATGTTGGCATTGCATGTTTTTGAAACCATGTTACATGACAATTTAAGCGAGTCATTACTGTTTCTCCAGCAGCATTTTAGACACCAAACATGAGTGTTTTGTAGCAACTGTTTTTCCAGCAGCTTTTTTAGGAATGAAAACCAGTTGTTTTTCACTAAAACATTTCTGCTTTTCTTGTCAGTACTCTGCCCCCCAAACAAGGTATTTTAAGTCAAAACATGATCTTTTCCGAAACAGAACCGAGTGGCTTTTGTGCCTGAACCTAACCACACATTAACCACAGCATTTTTGAAATGCAAAGTGTCAACATATCCGCTATGTAATATTGTACAAATATAATATATTCGTTGTTGACAGAAATGTACAACGCCGACTACACCCGCCAGCAATATCACCACACAGAAGGAAGCGTGCATCTACTCATGAAGGAGCGGCTCGTGTTCGTCACAGCGAGTGAAACATGAATGGCGTCCTTCTCGGCTGAGCTGTAACATTAGCTAGCTCAGTGGTGCTAGGTGTGCTAGCTGTAGATGCACACTTCCTTCTGGGCTGTGGTACACTTGGCAGGTGTAGATTTTTTGTAATTTTTTTTGGCATATACTATTACTTAGGTAAACAGTGTGGCTGCTGATTTGTTTAAAAAGGCATTTTTTTTTAAAGATTTCGTATCAGCTTATATTGCATCTTATGCTGTCACCAGTATGTGCCTCTTGTCCATGAGTAGATGCACGCTTCCTTCCACACAGTGATTCGGTTGGCAGGTATATTTCAGTAGAAAGAAAATAGTTCCTATATGAAACTGCTCACAGCGAGGTCTGTGGATTATCTTGAGTAACCAGGTCATGATTTCTGGAAAGAGACATTGATGTTAAGTTTTTCAGATGTGCTTTGTATTTTTGGCGCTTTGAGCACCACATGCTGAGTGCCATCTAGTTCCATTATATTGGAGAGAAGGCAGACATCTCTACAGCTGATATCTCCAACACTCTGCAAGGAAAAATATGCATCTTGGATTCTGGGGTGAACTTACCTTTAAATATCTAAGCACAACAAATCCACAGGAGTTTTTCTAGGTGACATTGATCTAGAGACAGAGTTTTGTGGTACAAACTGATGTATAACTGCAGAGACAGCACGACCGGCACAGTGAAAAAAGACCATATGCGATAAGTCGCGGGTAGAGGACAATATACTCCACTCATATACACAGATTGAGTATTCTGTATCCTCTCATTATCGCGGCCTCTATCTTCTCTCCCAGACTGGCTGCTAAATAAAAGATCAATGTGAGGATAATAAGCCAAACGCTGGAGCAAAATTGAGACACTTAATTCATCCCATTTCTCAAAACATTAGCCGAGGAAACTACCCTCTCTCAGGAAAAACTTTCCCATCTCATCTCCTGGTTGGAAGAATGCCCCAAGAGACAGGGCCATTGAATTCACACGCTGGTGCACACTTTCATAATGGCACACACGCGCACACACACACACACACACACACACACCAGCTCTGGCTGTCCCAGATACAGCAGCTATGGTTTCCAGTCCATTGACTGCAGGCTCATTGTGAGCTGGTCTTAGCAGATAGGCCAGCTGGGCCCCACACTGACACACAATGTCCTCCGGCTGCACAGAAAACCCTGTCACACTGTGGAAACTGGCTGCTGTGGCTCCCTGCGGAGTGCTCATTCTGGCTCTATTGTCCCCGTGGATACAGACTGACTCCTTTGAGGGGCTGAGAGGAGAGTGTGGCTGGGGGGTCAGAGGGTTAGTCACACACAGACACACACATTCAGAAACCGACTCGAGCACATTGAGTGCCCTTGATGACGATAATAAGGGCATTTAGGGGTCGTCCCTGGAGACGGGCAGGTGACTGAGGGGTAATTTTCACCCTGAAAAGACCAATGATTGGCTCTGATTGTGATAATGATCACCATTATTGTCATTACACGGTGAAATGACTCACACAGAAAGAGGAATTTTAAAAAGGTGCACTGGTTTGTCCCTTTTATCTGGTGTTATTAGGGTGCATTTTCAAGAAGAAATGAAAGTGATACATCCAAGATATTAGGTATTTTTCTGTCCCTTATATGATATAATTTTAACATAATCAAAGAACATCATATTTTTGAAATTATGAGGCTGAAATTTGACTCATTTTGTCTTCTTTGTGATTCTATCTTTCATCGTCGTTGCTCATACACTCACAATCTGATCTGGTGCATTAACCAGAAGCTAATTTCCCAATCATCCCGTGGGTGAGCCCTCACCAGGAATAATTACACAATTCTTTTCTCTATTTCCTGTGTTTTTAATTCCATCCATCATCAACCGTGGCTTTCACTCTCTTCTATTTTCTCTCCTGTTCTCTGCTGCTTCTTTTCGCCTCGTTGTCCTGTTTCATTTCTGTACGCATCCCTCGCTGTGCTTCCATATCATCCCCTCCTCTTCCTTTGTTGTCCTCTGTCACAGTTTCCTTCAGTGCATTGTTTCCCTACAGCTCCCTCCGCTCACAGCCTTTATCTCTGCTCCCCTCTAACCAAGCTACCAAATCCCTTCGGTCCTTGTTTAGATACTGACTTGTAAAGAAAGGAGTGGAAGAAGAGAGGAGATGTTGTTGTTGTAGATGGTAATGGTGGTGGTGGTGGTGGCTGATGGGGGTGGACGAGTGTTGTGTAACTGGCCTCATTTTAAAGCAGGGTAAACAGGGATCAGTCCTAAGGGCGTGTGTGGGAGGCAGTGAGATGGCCTGTCAGTTAGCGAAGAGCTAAAGCTCAGGCCTCACTGTGAGAGCTGGTTTTCTGTGACACATTTAAAGGGATAGTTTGGATATTTGAAGTGAGGTTGTATAAGGTACTTATCCATAATCAGTGTATTACATACAGTAGATGTCAGTTGGCATGTCACCAGTTTGGAGAAGCCGACAGGAGTACCGACACAGAAGCTAAGCAATGTACTGCTGTGGAGGGGGTCAGCAGAAAAATGTATTTTCGTTATCTGAAAACATCAATATCATTTTAAAAGGACGTTATATATAAAATATTTTCACTGCTTTACCTATGGGGTACTGAAGCTGTTATCTATGCTCTCTTCAAAGTCAGACTCAGAATCAGTGATTTAACATCGCTGAACACAGGAGCTGCTGGTTTACCACTGCCTCGATCAGATAGTTTGTGTTATTGTGTGACCTTGGTGTTGTAAAGGGTTAGTACAGATTCACCAAAGTCACACAATAACACAAACAAACTAACTGAACGAGGCAGCGGTAGACCAGCAGCTCCTGTGTTCAGCAAGGTAAAATTAAAGGAGTCTGTTGGCTTTGACGAAAGCATAGATGAAGAACTGAAGCCATCGACGGCTTCTCCATCCGAGCAGGCTGTCTGACGAAAAGCATTGAAAACATTCTAAATATAGCTTACACTTACAATGGTTTTTATTTTTATTTTTTTAGATGGCTAAAATACATTTTGCTGCTGCCCCTGTCCACAGCAGCAGGGGAGAGCCACCTTAAATGTTACACGTTACAGTTGTAAGTTGCTACGTAAATGTCATCATGGCTTCAAACCAGTTTTACACAAATTAAAATCCAGGTGAATTTTTCAAATCTAAAATTTGGGTTTGTATATTTTGGAGCTAAAATCCACACAGCTGTCTGCCTGTATCTGGTCTTCATCAGTCGGCATAGTTTCCACATGTCATGTATGCCATTTCTGGTCTGTAAAGAATGACAAAGCACAGGTGCGTCCAGCAGCTCATTTGTAACATGTTACATTTTTACCTGCCTGGACTTGCGAGCACAGCTTTATTACTAAACTTGCTAAACTCATAACTTGTATGCCTGCTTTTCATCAATTAAACTTGTAGATATAAATGGACTGTGTGGCTGTAGCATAGACTCTGAAGCTCAGTGACTTGTTTTGGACCCTCCAGGGGTCAGTGCACAGATACACACAGAATGTCCCGGAACTGGATGCACTCTGTGTTCAGTCAGATGTCATTCAATTATATTCTAAATCAGATGAGTGTTGTATAATACTTTTATAACTTCCATCGATCAAATTTGCTGTGTTGTTGTAATCAATACTTGTCAACAAGGTTGAATATCATTAACTTCTTTACATTATCTGATCACATCCTTTGCTATACAACGTTGTTTTTTAACTGTGTTACAATCGTAACTCACACTGTTACAATTAAGACGCACATGTGCTTCATTTTTAATTCCTCACAACTTGTTTTCTCCATCAAAAACTTAAAGTGGTGTTTGACAGCAGACCAACACATTCTCACTCCAACCTCGTCACATATCAGCATTTTTGTCAAGGACTTTACATGTCCACACACGACGTGAAAGGTACCCTGGGTGCATTGGTTGTTGATGTTCTGGGACACCGTGTCAACTTCAGCCTGTTACATGCATTGTCTTCTTTCAAAACACACTTCTGTTTTCACAGGAAATTTTACGTTTACATACAGTCTCTTTCAAAATAAAAGCACTACATCGGTGCAACACTGTTTCTTCCTTTAATAATAAACGCACATGGTTATGTTTTGCCAACACATGCAGTGGTTGGGTTTAGGAAAAAAGAACAGGGTTTAGCTTTACATTCACACAGGAAGTGAACACCAGCCTTCTGGGTGAAAGTCAGTGATTGTTGGACCCATCCACCACCGTTCCAACCTGCCCTACTCGGATCTTCACCACCTTAACTTTTATTGTTATCTTGCCGTGGATCCCCTTGATGCCGCTGGGCACTGTTTAACAATAACAGTGACCAGCCGCATATCATGTCATGTCAACGGATGGCTTTGTTTGTCCATGTCTGACGCCAGAGGTCACTGACCAAGTGCTGGTTTTGAAGGACTTTGGAGTGAATCCAGTGCGTCATTTCCCTGAAAATATCACACATGTAGGTCAAAGAATCTAAAACATATTACAATTATGGCAACTTTACCCCAACATTGCTTAGCTTTTGAGGCAGTACACCTGCCTGCTTCTCCAAACTGAGTAATACATTGACAATGTATAAGTAGCTCATGCAACACCATTTCAGAAAAACCAAATTATCCCTTTAAGCTTCTTTAGCTCCTCCAGGATGTTGCTTTTTGTTGTCCGAGGAGCTACAAAACATTTTATTTTTTGTTAGCTGACAGAGAGGTCAGAGACGCATCTAACATTTCTTTAAAAAAAATTGTCATCTGTCTCTCACCTCTCCAACAATTCTTCTTGTGAATATTATTTTTGGTCTTTTTCTTTCTTATAATGAAAGAATGAAATTAACAATTATAGGGTCTTCCTCAATTTTTGAATATTGGGGTCAGAAGAGGCTGTTATCTCTTTTAAACACTCCCCCTGTGTCTGTCTGTCTGTCTGTCTGTCTGTCTCTCTCTCTCTCTCTCTCTCTCTCTCTCACACACACACACACACACACACACACATACACACGCCTCCTCTCAGCCATCAAATCAGCCCCATTCAGACTCTCCGCTGAGATTGGCAGGATTGACAGATAGCCATCAGAGCTTTGTGGGCTTTAATTAAACCACTGAGTGATTTTGGAAAGCCTTTGAATATGAATGTTTGCTGCCCGGCTCCTATCAGACACTTTTTAATTAGCCCAGTCAGCACAAGCTCCAGTTTGTGCTCTGTGGATGGAATTATAGTAAGGCTAATGAAAAACCAGTGTGTGTGTGTGTGTGTGTGTGTGTGTGTGTGTGTGTGTATTAAAGCTTTCTTATCTGCAAGTGTGTGTGCATAAGAATCTCCTTTTATTCTTCTTGCTCACAAAGCTGTTGTTAAAGGGACAGTTCACCTCACAATCAAAAATAGATAGTTTTCCTCTCACCTGTAGTGCTGTTTATCAGTCGAAACTGTTTTGGATTTGGATACATCTGAAAAACTCAACATCAATGTCTGTTGAGTTTTTCAGATGTGATTTTTTTGGCGGTTTGAGCACCACAAGCTGAGTGCCATCTAGTTCCATTATACTGAAGAGAGGGCAGACATCTCTACGGCCGATGTCTCCAACACAGAGGAAAAATATTTGACTTTGGGGTGAACTGTCCCTTTAATCTCTCGACCCTTACAGTGATGTTGAATGACGTGCTATATTCATATTTTGTGTGATGTGACCGACAGGTTCACCTATGAGATCGCTCCGGTGTTTGTGTTGATGGAGCAGCTGACTCTGAAGAAAATGAGAGAGATGATCGGTTGGCCCAACGGAGAGGGAGATGGACTCTTTTCACCAGGTTAGTCCATAAATAATAATTCATATACATATTCAGTGTGTGTTATTTTGTATTGAAAGGGGAAAAAATTCATTTTCTTATCAACAAAAAGTCTAATTTCCAGTATGCACTACAGTATATGTGTGTGTGAATGCTGCTGTCCAAGGTGCTGATGTGTGTGTGTGTGTCTCTTCTCAACAGGGGGCGCCATCTCCAACATGTACAGTGTGATGATCGCACGTTACAAGTATTTCCCTGAGGTCAAGACCAAGGGCATGTCTGCTGCTCCCCGCCTTGTCCTCTTCACATCTGAACATGTACGTGACTGTGAACACACACACACACACACACACACACACACACACCATTTTAGGTGTTGTAATAAAGCAGGCGCTACGCTTCATTGGCTCTAGATTGAGGCCATTGAGGAAGTCCAGTGATAATCAGTAGGTCTATTTGAATCAAGGCGATGGCCAGTTTTATGGATTCTTTTTGCTTTTATCACATCTGCTTTTGTCTATAAAGAACTGAACGGCCGACAACATGACAGAAAACAAGCCAAAGCTCTGGTAGCAATTACCTCACAAAATCTCCACTTCATTTCAATGAAAGATGAATTATTAAAGCTAATGTGTGTCCCTACAGAGCCACTACTCCATAAAGAAGGCTGGAGCTGCCCTGGGCTTTGGTACTGAGAATGTGATCCTGCTGAGCACAGATGAGAGGTGGGGAGCTCATTTTGGACATTTAATGCCTCAGTTAACACAGTAAATATGTGCAATAGTGTACGTGAGCACTGTCACAAAAATATTCTACTTGTGTGACATGTATGTGATGATAATGTTTTCAGGGGGAGAGTCATTCCTGCAGATCTGGAGGCCAAGATCATCGATGCTAAACAGAAGGTCAGTGTCATCGTTCTGTTGTCTTTCTGTCAGTTTGTTTGTTTGTTTGTTTGTTCTGCCTTTGTGCCGGCTACAGCTGTAGTCGGAGGCATTATGTTTTTAGGTCTGGGATTCCTTACGTCCGTACGTCCAGACCAGGGTTATTATAGTTTACAAAAACTAAACGAAAAACTAAAACTGGGTGTGAAAAACAGTTTAGTTAACTGAATTAGAAATAAAAACTCTAGCTTAGAAAAAAACTAACTGAAAACTACACTAAAATAAAAATATACAGTAAATGTTTTTAGGTTTCTTCTTAACAAACATGACAGGGTGTCTACGGGTCCTTGAAGTCGTGAAATATCTCAAATTTTAAACATTAGGTCTTAAAAGTCATTAAAAAGTCTTAAATTTGAATTTGCGAGGTCTAAATCTCAAGGTCTAAAGTTTGTGATGCTACAAAACTTCAAACCTACCACTGAACTAATAATGTCTTTTACCATATGCTGTCATTAACTTGTTGGCAAAATGTGGATTAACTCGCCCTAATAATAATATTACCACAAAAAAACGTACCTCAGGACGAGACTACATGTATACTACTTACCTATATACTTAGCTGCAGTGTTTAAACGAGATAAAAAGATGTTTTGTCAAAAAAATCTGTCTGCCTGCATTAGGAGGCAATGATGCATTACTGAGAATGTGATGTCGACATGACTGTGAGTCAGGTGTTGTGTTTGTATTGTAATGCCTATTCTAAATGTTAAAATCCTGCCCCTGGCGACTAAAAACTATCTAACTGAAAACTAAACTGAATTGAAAACAAAAATTAAAAATGAAATAAAACATAAAAAACTAATAAAAAATACAAAACTTTAACAACTCTGGTCAGGAAGTACGTCCATCTCATTCTTGGTAATGCAATCTCACTAACACCTTAAAGGAATTCCCTCAAATTTGGCACAAACGTCCACTTGGACTCAAAAATGCACTGATTACGTTTTTGGTTGTCAAAGGTCACTGTGACCTCACAAAACACATTTTTGGTCATAACTCAAAAATTTTAATGATATCATGATTAAATTTCACACAGATGTCTGATAGGATAAAATAATGAAGTGTTGACATCATATGTCCAAAAGGTCAAAGGTCAGCTACACTGTGACATCATAATGTTTTGCATAAAACACTTTTCTGGCCATTACTCAACATCATATCTCAGGAACAGAAGGGAAGTCGTTTGGTCAGATACTGAAATGATGACGCTAATCTTGAAACTGTGCTAATTGTACAGATCTTCTGTGCTGACGGGTTGAAGATGTGTACAAAGCATCCGTGTTTTCGAACTTGTAGCTTCTTTGTAGCGACATCCATTTTTGAAGTGTTGTCTACTGTCATGGCTACGTACAAGTCTGGACAGACATGGATGTAAACTGTAACTTTTGATTGGCTGGCGGAGGCATGGTAATTCTAGTTTGTTTCTTCATCAGTCTAACCAACACTTTTATCTCTGTTTGTTTATTCTGCAGGGTTACGTGCCGCTGTTTGTGAACGCCACAGCTGGTTCGACAGTATACGGTGCATTTGACCCCATCAATGAGATCGCTGACATCTGTGAGAAGTACAACCTGTGGCTCCATGTTGATGTGAGTACTCGACACTGGAGCAGCTGCTGCAGTGTTTTGGTAGTGATAGTAGTGATACTGTGTCTTTGCCTGCGTACCCTTGTGTAAAAGTGCTGTCTCCTCAGGGAGCGTGGGGTGGTGGACTGCTGATGTCCAGGAAGCACCGTCATAAGCTCAATGGAGTCGAGAGGTGAGTACATGGGAACTGGTGGGTTGCTCTGTGGTGTCATTTAAAGACAATGTTCAGGGAAACTACCTCAGTACATTAAGATGCTTATTAAACTTTGCAGGGCCAACTCTGTCACATGGAACCCTCACAAGATGATGGGCGTGCCTCTGCAGTGCTCTGCAATCCTGGTCAGAGAGAAGGTACAGGAAACTCCAACACTCTTTTAAACTTTGTATTTTGAAGGTTTTATTTGTGCATTGTACCTACTTGTTAAGAATTGTTTTAGGAAATGAAATAACACAACAGACCCTTTCGCAGCCATATCATTTATAACATGCAAAAAAACACCCAACAACAGTAAATTAATGAGGTGTGGAGCAAGTGGACCCAAACGCAGGGGGCAACAGGAACTCAAATAGATCACTCTTTATCTAAGGTTGGAGCAGGGAAAAGCAAACTGAAGATCACATAACAAAACCAACAAGCCCAAACTGAAAATCAAGACTTAAATACAAACTGGTCTGATGAGGGGATGAAGTGCAGGTGGAGAAAAGGACGGAGAAGTTCAGGTGAGGGGAAAAAAGGTGATTAGACAGAAGGACAGGCAGGAGGCTGATAGCCTGGGAAAAACTCTGGAGCAGTGAAGGACTAACGAGGCTGATGTAGGACAGGTGTGTAGACGGGCAAAGGAGGGAAAGGCAGCACAGGAACAGAAACCCCAAAACCCAGAAAACACAATCTTCTGTATAACCAACTTAGTGAAAACAAATACAGACTAACTGATACAGGCAACCCTCACATATGTCATTGTTTACAAACTGTAAAAGGATCTACACATACCATAGAGCAGTGGTTCCCAACTGGTCCAGCCAAGGGGTCCAGATTCCTCCTTAGTCATTAGTTCAAGGTTCACACAGTTTCATACATTCTGCGTCATACTTACATTTGGTCATGTTGTCGAGCTGGTTTGCTGTCTCTGTTAAGCAGCTGTCTGTTAGTCACTCTCTCTACAGCAGGGAATGGTACTTCAAAATGTAAGCAGTACAACCAGTAACAACCAGAACTAGATAGGGCCATTTGCATTTTTGCGTAAACCAGTTCACCCACACACTTGGCACATGGGAGTTTCAGCTCTCCTCACTGCTAGATGCCACTAAATCCTACACACTTGACCTTTAACGGTGTGTATTTTATGTGTGTCTGTAGGGGATCCTGGCAGGCTGTAACTCCATGTGTGCAGGCTACCTGTTCCAACCAGACAAACAGTACGACGTCACCTACGACACAGGCGACAAAGCGATCCAGTGTGGCCGACACGTTGACATCTTTAAGTTCTGGCTCATGTGGAAGGCCAAGGTGAAATGGACAGAGTCACACACACACATGAAAACATATTGCTCTTTAAACAATTCATATAAATGCCGTCATAGAAACAGTCATGCTGTGGCTTCATACTGTTTTCTGTTAATGTTTGTTCCCTTCAGGGCACCATTGGGTTTGAGCAGCACATTGACAAGTGTCTGGAGCTGTCTCAGTACTTGTACAACAAGATCAAGAACAGGGAGGGGTATCAGATGGTGTTTGATGGAGAGGTGAGTTGGTACAATTTTCTTTCTCTTTTTTCAGCGAGCTTCGTCCACTTGGCGTTTAGCCTCGCTGTATTTGTGTGTGTATATGACCTGTGTTTAATTCTGTCTGCAGCCCCAGCACACCAATGTTTGCTTCTGGTACATCCCGCCCAGCCTGAGAGGCATGCCTGACGGTGAGGAGCGGCGAGAAAAACTGCACAGGGTAAGACTCTTGTCAGTGACTGTTATCTTTTACTTCATCAGCTGTTGCATCGCTGGCGGAAATGAGCTTTTAGCTGTATCTTTAAAGATAGAGGAGTTCATCCTTTATGTGATGCTCCGTGTTGTAAGTGTTTTTTAGGTCAGTGTGTTATGAGTGACGGTGTATGTTAGTGACAACTGTTGCCAGTGTGAAGGTCGAATGAGCTCATTTTGAGACATGTACGAAGTGTCTTGGTGGTTTGAGTGAGTTTCGGATTTGAGATTAGCTGTTTGGTCAAGATGCATGTTGGTAATGCAGACCGTATGAAAAGCAACGCAATCGCCAGAGGAAATTTTTGGCATTAAACGTTTCTGCAAACCATGGATATGTTACATTTGTACATTATTATGTAGAGCAGTGATTCTCAAATGGTGTGCCGCAGCACAATGGTGTGCTGTGATGCCAATCCAGGTATGCCTTGGGATTTTGTGATAACTACACACTTTTATGGCAATATTCAACTGGGTCTATACAAAAAGTTCTTAGGCTTTCCATGTAGGCGCATGGAAGGGCAGGGAGGTGTGCACTTGCCACCTTCACCAGGCTTTTCACGTAGGCGTGTGGATGAGGCTTTCTGCATAGGCAGAGAGGCCCCAGAACAGAGCCATACCGCCAATGATAATACTGCAAATGGAGATAAAGTTTTCTTCGACTAAAGTGTTGCTGACTGACCTGCAGTTTCCTGGCTAAAGGTTTGGTTTTTTTTGACCAGTCCTCCACCCCTCCTGCCAACCCTATGTGAACTTTCTCACTCTTTGTACTATGTCAGCTGCTCTCAGCGTCAACTAGTTAGTTGCCCCACGGCCTGGTGTGGCTCATGAAGACACTGAAGGTTGCCTTTGGCTTTGATATCACACTCATGACCAAGGTGCAGTATTTGACGCCCTGGGAATGAAAACAGGCTAAGGTTTCACACCATCCACTATCCCCTCCACCTCCGGGTGACAAAGTCAGCTCATATACCACATCACTTTAGACATTTAGTTATGTATGACATGTGCAAATGTAGCATGTTTGTGGTTTGTAGAGAAGAACAATGCCAACATTTCCCTCTCTCAACTGAGCTGATGTAGTTTAAAAAAAAAGTGGCATCAGTATTAACTGATGCTTTTTAGCCACAAAAAAACTGTGATCTCTAATTTGTCTTTTTTTTTTTAACTCCACCAGGTGGCACCAAAGATCAAAGCCATGATGATGGAGTCCGGGACCACCATGGTGGGTTACCAGCCTCAGGGCAAACATGTCAACTTCTTCCGCATGGTCGTCTCCAACCTGGCAGCTACCCAGTCAGATATTGACTTCCTCATCGATGAGATCGAGAGGCTCGGTCAAGACCTGTAGACCTCTCAGCCGTCGCCGCTCTGGGGGCCAGAGGGCGAAGCTGCAGTCTTCTATCTGATGTATTTCTGAGGCAAATGAGGTGAAACTTTCATGGTGCTGCAGACAGAATAATGACAGGACGTGTTTTAAGTTCCAGTCTGTCTCCGTCTGAAGCACTCTGACTGTTTCTCCGATGGAAGAGAAGCTAACAATGACAGAGACTCTGAGTGTCCCACATAGTTCCTCCTCTAGAGAAAATATAGACGTACCTGAAGCCTCCAGGTACAACACGCTCTAATGTGTGTGTGTGATGTGGAATCTTGTAACGTCTGTGTGTGTAATCTCGTCCAATGTAATTTGTCTTTCAATGTCTGTGTGCCTGAGTGTGTGTGTGTGTGTGTGTGTGTGTGTGTGTGTGTGTGTGTGCGTGGTCAAACACTGAAAGGGAGAAAAGCACAGATGGGAATATAACAAACTATCATTAAATTATTCTGCTGTATCATACATTTGCTACACACGATTGAATCATTGGTGCTTCAGCTGTGTACATATATTTAATCTCAGTGCACCGACCTATTTGTCCTAAACCAGTGCCCCTGAAGCAGTGTGTGTGTGAGTGTGTGTGCGCATGCGTGTGTGCGTGCGTGCGTGCAGGTGTGTATCCTGTCATGTATTTTAAGCTGTGTTAAAAATAAGCTTATTATGACCTAACGTGCACACCATAGGTACCAGGCTGAGAGTTTTTAGACACACTCCAGCACCTGATCTACAGTCTGCAATATTTTCCCTCGTAGAACTTTAAGATTTAATATGTCTGCAGCTGTCTCAAGTCTGTGACGACTTTTAACTCGTAAAACGCTGGCTCGTTGTCTGTTTTCATGCAATCACGTGATATGTGTTTTTAAAAATATTTGATTATATATATAAGAAGTAATATTTATTGCATTTCCACTGTTGCCAGATTCAGGTATTTTATTGTAAATGTATCTTTATGTGTATTACATGGTAATACATTTGTAAATGAAATCACAGGAACTTAGGTAAAGTTTATTTGTAGTTATTTCAGCCCGTTCTCACTCCCAACTCGCCAAATACCGCCACTTTGTCAGTGATTTTGGCGTCAGAAACCGTCACACACTGGCACCTTTGGTGGCAGATAGATAGATACAGAGACGGATGTACTCTGCATTCATTTTGTCCATATTTGTGCACGTTTTCTGAAAGCTCACAGAAACAGACAAAACAGAGCAGTACCACCACAGTTAAGGTGATCGAAGGAGACTATGAAGGAAATTCAAATAATGGAGGAACGGAACGAATCAGTAATATATATTAACATCAGAAAATATTGAAAGGAACTCTCCGTCCACATGTCAGGATGTATATAATGGCCGCACAGACCACCGTCATCTACAACGCTGCCTCCGTTTAAAGGTACAATATTCTGACCTCCTCCACTGACGCCATGTTTGTTGTTGTGTGAACAACTATTTTTTGACTCCGTCCTCTAGTGCCACCTTATGGCTGTATCAATGCCATCATAAAGGACGCATGAAGGTATGACGACAGTGACGTTTACAACATTTGAAACAGATGTATGTAGTCTCATGCTTAATGGTAGTATAAATGAGCGTTTTGAGGCAGCAGGCAAAAACCCCAGTCTTCAAATACCACCCATTTCTCAGTGATTTCGACGTCAGTGACCGACACACACTCCTTCCACATGTCTGGATGTATATAATGGCTGCACAGACCAGAGCTGCCTCCGTTTAAAGGCACAATATTCTGACTTCCTCCCCATTGTTGTGTCAACAACTGCTATTTATGACTCTGCCCTCTAGTGCCACCTATTAGCTGTATCTATGCCATCATACGTGACAACATTTAAAATGAACGTATCTATTGTCGTACGTAAAGGTGGTATAAATGAGTCTGTAGAGGCAGCAGGCAACAACCCAAGTCATCAAATATTGGCGCTTTATCAGCGGATACTGGACTCACGCAGAGAGGCACCCTCTGGGTGGTATGATAGACACAAGTCAGCAGTGGTTTGTAATGCCAACAAACTCTGGACTTTCACCCGAGACCCTGCTGTATGGTTCCCGTTTGAATTTTGACATGCTCTTCTTGCCTAAATGTCAGGAAAATTAACCTAAAAACAAAGTATTTTACCAACGTCACAATCTATCTTCTCAAAATACGCTTTCATTTTCACGGGAAATGTACAGTTTCTGTTTGTCTTTTTCAGAATAAACTTACATGTAACAAACGTAAACTGACACACTATCCCAAAACATCCAAAACAGACGCAGGAAGACACCTAGCGCATCATATTTTAACATGTGCGTCCACTGTTAAAGAGGCAGTATTTAACGAGTTGGAGGTGGGAACGTGTTGGTGATTTCTGTCAGCCAAAGAAAGTGAATCGGGAACAGAGCAATCCATCGTCCTTCATATAGAACTTCTTATAGATTATAGGTGTTTGTAAAATGTTACCTATTGACCCTTGACTGCGATGCAATTTCTATGGTGTGTTCCTTTCTGTGATTGTGAGTCTTTTTGAGCGAATGTTTTGAGACGACTGGCTGGCCTTCTGATGAGATTAAGAATGAAGTCTATATAATCCTCTGGCTGTCGCGCCGGTCTTTTATTTTAGAGATAGCACAAGGATGTGAGAATGTATTGTCCTCTAGAGACTGGGAAGAAAGTATTGTTGTATCTGTCTGAATCCTAATGCATTTACTGTAATATATTATATATTAATTGTAATACATATTCTCAATGTAATGGGAACTCAGTGGAATATCTTGTATAAAGAGTTCCTGTTTGTGTCTTTGCACAATGTTCACCTTTCTTTCTTCCATTGTAAATGGATGTGTACTATGGCAGTAAAAAATATATATAAGACTTATGTAAACAAAGTATTTATGGTATCTAGGGACCATATGTGAATGGCACAATTGCATAAATCATATTTAAGGTAATCTATGTGCTGTATGACTCCTGTATGTGACCAATCTGTTTTTTTGACTAAGCCAGCTGTGAGGGAACGTTTCCCAGGAGGCACTTTAACAGAATAACAACATCTCTATAAAGATCTTTAATAAAGTCTATTAAAGGGAACAGCGAGTCTGAATTATTCACACACACACACACACACACACACACACACACAAATCTATATATCTCTGACACACATTTTTCTTGGTAGCTCCACAAACTCATTTTTTTGTCCGTACATTAAGGTTTCACACTTTGCCTTTGAAGTGTCTGTATCAGTAGCTACACACACACACAGACACACACATACACATTATTGCCTTTCTGTCTAATCATCCTGAGGAGATTTTATTCAGTCCCCAGCTGAGCGTTGGATTGGCTCTTCTGAAACCCTCCTCTTCTCCTTTACTCTTTTCTTTCCTCGTATTTGCTCCCCTCTTGCTTTTTTCTTTTTCTTCAAGGAGCAGTGTGTAAGATTTAGGGGGATTGTGTGACACCTAGTGGTGAGGATTGCAGATTGCAACCAGCTGAAACGTCACCCACTTCAAATTCCTTCAGTGTTCATTGTTGAAGGGGTTCAGACCAGGTGATTAAACCAGTAAAAACACTGAATATAGCTATTTAATTTTACAGCGTTTCTCCTACCCTGTTTGGGACGTGGACTTAAGAGACAGACATTTAAATTATCTGCAGAGGTCTCTTCCTCTCCAAACCAACAAATTCAGTGATGTAACCCAGTAAAAATTCATGTTTTTCCACCACTGTTTGTCAAGGAGGGGCTGCTAACTACAGCAGCCAGTGTAAAAACATGAAAACGTGTTTCGCAAAAGCACAAATTACCCTATCTGGAGCCAGTGTTTGGTTTGTCTGCTCTGGGCTACTGTAGAAACATGGCGGTGCAACATGATCTCTGTAAATGAGGACCTGCTCCTACACTAAAAAAATGATTCATGGATTCAGTTGATAACACTGTAAATAATTTTTCAGAAAAAAAATTAAGTTTGTTTCATTAACACATTTTAGTCAGTTGACAGTGTATTTTAAAAAGTTTGTCAAAATCTAGCACATTTTTGACTGTTAGAATATCTTAAATGAAATAATTTGACCACTAAATATCAACATAACTTTTGGATAAATATTAAGTTGATTCAACTCAATTAGGTTTTTCAAGGTCAAAGGAAATCACATTGGTTGCACTAAAATAATTGAGTTTGTCAGATTATAAAGAAGAAGAAGAAGAAGAAGAAGAAGATGCAGAAGAAGATGCATGCATATTGTTACCTTAATCATTTTTAAGTTGAACCAGCGGATTATTTTTTAGACTGAGGCAACGAAAACACAACAATTCTTATTTTCAGCCTATACACTAAAGAAAACATACTTACCATACTCAATTTCTGCCAGTATATCCCCTTAAATCCTACACACTGGATCTTTAAATTCCCTACATCTCTCTTCTCCCCTTTCCTTGTTTCACTTATGAGTCTATGACGTGATTCAGCCTCACTAAGCCAGAATTACATACACAAACAGGCGCACTGGTTTCGTAACCCTCACATTGAGGGCACACAAATATCAGATAAAGGACTGGCTGTGGAGCTCGGCTCAAGATCTACAGTGAGAGCAGCAGTGAGGATGTGATGTACTGACACCGCCCTCTGGTGGCGACTCCCTGTCTGCACTCAAAAGGCCTTTCTCTCAGCAAACATTTTGATATGTAATAGTAGCAAGAACACAGGTGTTACTAATAACACTAACGATGGCTCTGTCTCTCTCTCTGTCTGAGTGACACTGACACTGGAGCCTATCCCAGCTGCCACTGGGTGAGAGGCAGGGTACACCCTGGACAGGTCACCAGACTATCACAGGGCTGACACATAGAGACAGACAACCATTTTGGACTGTGGGAGGAAGCTGGAGAAAACCCACACTGACACTGGGAGAACATGCAAACTCCACACGGAAGGGCTCCCCAGTCCCCAAGTTTCGAACTCCCCACCCTGGTTTCAAATCTGGAATCCTCTTGCTGTGAGGTGACAATGCTAACCACTGCACCACTGTGTGGCCCTGAGTGCTGCAGCCCAGCATAAAAGAACGATATGGAAAAACTGATCCAAAAAAAGTATTTCTGAGTTTGGTTGATGTTTTTCTTTGGTTCTTTGGTGAAGACAGAAGGCAGCGCAAAAGCTGTACCATAATGAATGAATTTATCTAGTCTAGGTGTTCACTGTAGGTCTTACATGTCAATTACACTTAATATACACAGAAAGACCTGCGCATAAGAATGAAATTAAGAAAGAAAACTTTGTCAGAAAATGTTTTTCTTTCTTTAAAGTATCAACAAATGGCTCGCCATATAGCACAGATAGAGGTTAAACTGGTTCATATTAATACCTGTATTTTGTATTCTGTTACCTTGACCAAGAGTTGATTTGCTCTTGTTGCATGCCATTGTGTCTACCTTAAGTTTAGACCTGTGTGTAAACTGTTTTGAAAATGTAATTTAGAGTGGACAGATGTGTTCAAGCAAATGAGGAAAAACTGTAACAGGAGATGGAGAACAAAACATTCTGGTAGAAATAGCGGCAAAGTTTTAAAGGTTTCTCTAAAAGTGATCTAAAAGGCCTAAAAGCTACTGTATGTGTTACATCTAAGAAAAACTTGATGATATCAGTGTCACATTACAGAAACAAGCAATGTCAAAATTACAAATCCAACAAGGATATTTTGGTGCTCATCCAAGAGCTGCTGGTGTAAAAGGAGAGAGCATCATTACGGCTCTCGTAAATCAACTGCAGGGCTGTGAGCTGTAAGAACTGGTTCTGGGCACAATACTGCAGTAAGGCAACGGTGTATAATAACTGTACATTGAAACTGTGACACACAAGCTTTCGTCGTGGGAAAGATCAGCTGGGATTTTCAAAAGCGTGACCTCATGCCGCACATGGGCCGAGGTAATGAAAAGCCTGTATTATACAATTCAACACAACAACAAAAAAAGTAGCTGCAGGTTAAAGGATGACCTCGCTGTTCAGAGGAGCTGCAAATGACTGAATAGTCTAGATAAATAAACTAACCAGATGTTACATCAACAAACACTGTTAAATCTCCAGGAGACCACATTTAGTGTAAGATTATTATGTTTATAAGTCAGCTTTAGTTTTGCATTAAACATTGAATGCACATAACTATTGTTTTGTTCATCTATTTTGTATAGAGGTATGTATGCACTGTATATGTAGGGCATGTGGGTTTTAATGAAATGCATGCTTATATTTTAGCCCCTATATTTTAACTTTATGTCACTACTTTATGTCCATCAATCTATTTTCAACCGCTTATCTGTAGCCAGGTTGAGGAGGCAGCAGGCCGAGCAAAGTATTCCAGACATCCCTCTCCCCAGCAATGCTTTCCAGCTCCTCCTGGGGGACCCCAAGGTGTTCCCAGGCCAGATGAGATATGTAATCCCTCCAGCGTGTTCTGGGTTTGGGTCTCCTACCAGTTGGACGTGCCTGAAAGACCTCTAATGGGAGGCGCCTAGGAGGCATCCTGATCAGATGCCTGAACCACCTCAACTGACCCCTTTCGAAACAAAGAAGCAGCGTCTCTACTCCGAGCTCCCTCTGGATGTCTGGGCTCCTTACCCTATCTCTAAGGCTGAGCCCAGCCACCCCACGGAGGAAACTCATTTCAGCCTCTTGTACCCCTGATCTCATTCTTTCCGCCATTACCCAGAGCTCATGACCATAGGTGAGGGTTGGGACGTAGATCGACCAGTAAATCAAAAGCTTTGCCTTCTGGCTCAGCTCCCTCTTCACCACAACAGTCCAGCGCAGCGCCTGCATCACTGCAGACACCGCACTAACCTGCCAATCCATCTCACGCTCCATTTAATCCTCACTTGTGAACAAGACCCCAAGCTACTCCTCCACTTGGAGTAGTAACTCTTTCCCAGTCCACCATTGGCGGGGGCAATCCACCGATTTCCGGCAGAGAACCACGGCCTCAGATTTGGAAATGCTGACTCTCATCCTGACCGCTTCACACTCAGCTACAAACTGCCCCAGTGCATGCTGGAGGTCATGGTGTGATGAAGCCAACAGAACCACATCATCTGCAAAAAGTAGAGATGCAATTCTGAGGTCCCCAAAATCCTTGAGATTTTATGTCTTAGATTCTTATTTTGCTTTTGCCAGCGACTGCTTCTGTAATTGTTTTGCACTTGACTATCAAGAACTTTAAACTTGAAATTTGGGTGCGTGTGTGTGCAAACAAATGGTGACAAGGGATTAGATTTACTTCAGTAATGTTACACCTTATACGTGATACAGACGGATATGGCCTGAGAGACAGTTACACTATCCAAACAGATTAGTTGGTTTATGTGTGTACTGTAAAATGTGATGCATGTGAGCACACACTGTAAATAGAATCCTTGTCCTCCTTTTGTTGTAACTGCAGAGGTTTTAAGGTGAAAGAAAAAGGGCACAGGTTTTGTAGTTTTCATTAAAGCCACTTTGTTTGACATCTAAAATGTTACTGGTGATTTTTACAGTTTTAATTAGCAGGTTTTTATAAGAGACAGTAGTGCTGCCGAACCAACAGAGCATGAAAACTAGTACAGTGCACTTAATAAAAGCGTTGGTAGGGGAGCTAAATTAAAGGCAGTCAGTGTTAAATGAAGGCAGATAACTTCAAAGAACATACAAAGCTAATTTCAACAACTTCAGCTCTGGCACACAAAGTACAGACCGAAACTGTGTTACTAGATAAAGTGAATATAAGTGATAGCCAGCAGGTTTGTCTGTTCTCAACTGTGACATTAATGTTTAAATTATAGTGGTTTAATTTGGGTGAACAGTGATAGGCAAACTGGAGTGTGTTCACAATAATTCTGTCAAGATGACTACATGATTCAAACAAAATATTCAGAAGCTGTCGTAAATAAAGAGGGAATATAACCCCTGTGTTTGACAGATGTTGGTTTCTGCGCTCTGTGTTAACTTTGATATTAATGCACTTTTCTATTAATGACCTCCAGTGGTGAAATAAGTACTCAGATTACTTTTTTTACGCACCAGTAAGTAAAAGCAGCAATACCACATTGTAAAAATAATCTGTAACAAGTAACAGTTTGTTTTCAGGTTCATACTTCTGTTCAGTTTTTCTACTGGAATCTGTTAACCCTTTGAAATCTGAGCAAATTGGCCTGCTTTCGTTTAAAGATAGGAAGAAGGCGATGAGCAATGAAAGAAGAAATGACCCAAAAAAAATAGCAAGAAATTAGTAAAAACAAAAACAAAACGAATCAAGGAAATGAGTAAATAATAATAATAATAATAATAATAATAATAATAATGAACAAGTTAAGTAATTAATTATAATTCTGTAACATAATTTTAAAATGTAATAATAATTCTAAATATCTAAATATAGTTTTTCTCTGGCTTTTCCCCTCTTTTTCCCTATGTTTTGTTTTTAATAATTTTCTAAATCAATTAAGTTTTTTTTTTCAATTTGTGGGACATTTCATATCAAGTTGCTCATTGCCCTTTTTACCACATTTTTGAAAGAAATCATACCAGGTGGGGCGTCGGTGGCTTAGTGGTAGAGCAGGCGCCCCATGTACAAGGCTGTTGCTGCAGTGGCCCGGGTTCAAGTCCAGCCTGTGGCCCTTTGCTGCATGTCTCTCCCCCTTTCAAACTTAACTTTCCTGTCCATTAAAGGCAAAAAAAAAAAGCCCAAAGAAATATCTTTGAAAAAAAAAAAGAAAGAAATCATACCAGTTTGCTCAGGGTTCAAAGGTTTAAATACTTGCAAAAGGTGTCTGAAAGCAGAATAAGAAAAGTGATGTCACTCCAGGTTTCAAAGGGTTAATGTTCAAAAAACATTATTTCTCATACTGTCTACCTAATCATACTTTATTCACTCTTTGTCTGAAACACTCTGATTCAGTGCCTGTACAGTAGGTATAATTATCAAATGTAATTGAAGTGCCAAAAGTAAAAGTAGGCTATCAATGTGCAGACTGGCCCATTTCAGAGTCATATAGCCTATACTCATATTTTCATATTCATATTTTATATTACAGGTTACAGATCACTAGTTAAAAATGTAATAAGTACTGTAACACTTTAAATTACCTCATCAAAGTAATGTAACATATTACATTTGATTACTTTTTGTTTACTTTTCTAAAAAATATTTTAAATTTGGCAATAAACCTGAAAATTGTCTGGAAACAGGGTATGCCAAAAGGAGTCACTCCTGTGCGGTGATAAGATGCAAAGCAACAGGCTGAATGTTATAATCTACTTCTAATCTTTTTACAGAAAATAATGTACTTGGATGTAACACTTTGTAATCACCAACATTTTGATTAGTACCTGTAATTTAATTACATATATACGCAATACACAATACACAGTACAATTATTCAACTGTGCAGTGTTCTTCAGGATACAACTTTATTCTTACCAACACCTCTTGAATGTATATATTTATTCAACATACAATGCATATTTCTTATGTTCATTCTTTTGTTTTTATTCTACTGATATATATTAGCTATAGCATAATACTTGTGTTATATTTCTAAGTGTAATACAGTGTAATGTAGCATAGTGCAAATATATGTATGTTTTTACACACTTACAGTCTCATCACAGTGATGATTTGTATTTTTATTTCTAATATCTCAAGTACCAGTATCAAACATTGTAGCATAATGCACATTTTTGGTTATATTTTATTGTATTGCTTTATATTTATATACTTCTATATCATAGTCTTATTCTCACTTCTTATAATTCTCTATTCTTTACACCAGAGCGACTGTAACTAATCACAATATCACCTCAGGGATCAATAAAGTATTTCTGATTCTGATATTTAGAATAATAGTTACTGATTACAATGACATTTATTTTGTAATTTAATTACATGTAACTAGTTACATGTAATATATAGTCTATAAGCGTCACCAATGTTGTAGCCTGTAAAGGTGGAGCAAATTTTAACAAAGATAGCATATTGCCAGGTTGCTTAATCTATTAAAATCATATCATATTTTATTAGTTTGTTCGTTACAATAATCTGAGTCTGCAAAGTAACATAAATTGTAAAATAAATATAGAGGGATTAAAAAGTACAATATTTGCCACCTAAATGTAATGGAGTACAAGTAGCTATAAAGTGACTTAAAATGAAAATACTCAAGTAAAGTAGAAGTACCTCAACATCGTACTTAAGAACAGTACGTCTTTAAATGTAGGGCTATTTAGTAACATTCCTTTACCGATTAGCTCTTTAAAAAAATGAATAAAAACTAATATAATGAAGGAACTGAATTGTTTGTACATGACAATTTGTTAAATTTAAAAAAAATTTAATTGAAAATTTTGAAAAGGCGTTATTTCCTGCCACGTAACGGCGCATGCGCATTACGCCGCTAACCATTTGGCGACGTGTACCCGGTGAGTGGAAGTGTTCAGGTATCTCACCTCTGCCTGGCGAAACGCTGCCATTGAAACCTTTAAAGCCTTAACGGAGCGAAACCATGGGAGGTGCGCAGAGTGTGGAGATACCGGGAGGAGGCTCCGAGGGCTACCACGTCCTCCGGGTGAGTTTTTAGCCTCTACAGCCTGCTGTTAGCCGTTAGCTGTTAGCTTAGCATCGGGTCAGAGGCAGAGGACTCCCGGCTCTCTGTGTTGACGAGAGGCCGGGGCACTGCTGGGGCCTCCGTCTGGGAAACACCAACACAGTGTCAGGGAAACGTCGTGTTTGTTTGAGTCGTGTCAGAGTCACATATCGTTTGTCGTTGTATTTGCAGTTAATTTCTGTCTGTTAGCTTGTTAAAATGCTAACCAGAAGCTAACTCCACTGCTGGAGCTAGCCAAAGCTACGGAGCTGCCCTGAATGACAGCTGCCAAGCTGGTTTTGTTAGTGCATCCGTTTTCGGATATGTCTCTGTGCCCAGTGCTTTTTCTCCTTTGTCATGCAAATTTTGGACTAAGACGGCTCTCGTAACAAGGTAACCCTGGGCAGTTAATGGCAGTCATCCTATTTCAAGCATCCGCACTTGAATTGTGAGAAACTTTAGGCTGTAGTAGCAAGATACCCAAGCAGGGGTGGGACCAAGTATTTGGATAGTCACAAATGTTAATAGCTGTGTACAGAAATTAGTGACTCATCAGATTTTGTGACAGCAAAGCGTCAACTATATGAAAAAGATGTTAATCTAACGTTAATAGTGTCAAATGAGGTTATTGTGCTCTACATGCAGAGCCATACACTTAAAGTTGTCTTATGACAGCTTTCAAATGTGTTGTATCAAATATCTGAGTATATCAGGAAATAGTCAAAATGTCTGACCCTGCTGCCTAAATACTATGGGGGCACCATGCTTCCTAATGTGCCTCCCTGTCCAAACTAATTTTGTGATGAAGTATGATGAATAG
The DNA here is from genome assembly GCF_011397635.1 of Epinephelus fuscoguttatus. Lineage (NCBI taxonomy): Eukaryota > Metazoa > Chordata > Actinopteri > Perciformes > Serranidae > Epinephelus > Epinephelus fuscoguttatus. The sequence continues at coordinate 22,635,369 of NC_064766.1, forward strand.
AGCTGTGTATTGGCAATAATCAGGTGTAACAGGGGCTATGACTATGTTGAGACATATTGTGATACAGTAAAGATGTTGATGTTGATTTTTTTTTTTCAATCTACTTGTATGAAGCTGTCCTAGTATAAAGAACATAATCAGAACATTGGGAAGTGTGTTTGCAATTATCACAGTTCTTGTAACTTCCAACATTATAGCACCACTTTCTGTGCAATCTGAGCAAAGGAATCATCTACATCAGTAGAATAAATCAAGTGTCTCAATATTTTCTCACACTCCAAATGATGAAAACATTTATAGTGCCAGTGCAGATGAAATTCCTAATTCAGGTCACAGAATAATACTTGTTCAAGCAATCTAATTACAACTGATTTGGCTGCATGTATGGTAAATAACATTTGAAGTTACTACATGACCCAAACCAAATAACAATCTCACGTTTTTCTTTAAATGTTGCTTATTTGGGCGCCATTGAAGGCCCAGATCTCTTGTATGTTGGTTAGCTCAGGTCCAGCCGTTTATGCTGTAGGCAAGTACCGCTCAAGTAGGCTTTGGTGGCATCAAAGTATTATGGTACACTAGAGTATTTAGAAATCCTGAAGGTAGGAATTTCAACACTGTTGAAAATACAGATGCTCTTCTCGCTGATAAACTGATAAAGAGGTGCTGTATTGATGTGATGTGTTGTAGTGCATGGTACGCACCACCAGAGGTCACTCTCTACCGATGGAACAGGCAGCTGAGCTCAGAAAGATGATGACTGTGCCGTCCAGCAGCAGCTCATGTTTTTCTGTTATTTTTGCGCAGGTTCAGGAGAACTCGCCCGGACACCGAGCGGGACTGGAGCCTTTCTTTGACTTTATCGTCTCCATCAACAACACCAGACTGGTAAGGAAAGCCAGCAGGTGTCTCTAATAGGAGGAAATACAAGTCATAAAGGACTGCATGTTTCATGGTTGCCCCTCTGTTCTCCTTCCTCCTCTTTTCTACAGAACAAGGACAATGACACCTTGAAAGACTTGCTGAAAGCTAGTGTGGAAAAACCAGTTAAGATGCTGGTTTATTCCTCAAAGACCCTGGAGCTGAGGGAGTCTACTGTCACCCCGAGCAACCTGTGGGGGGGGCAGGGCTTGCTCGGCGTCTCCATTCGTTTCTGCAGCTTTGAAGGAGCCAATGAGAATGTTTGGCATGTGCTGGTATGTTGCCTTGAAGTTTAGTCTCTGTTTATTTATTTGTCTGCGCAACAATGTTTGCTAACTTATTCTTTCCTTTCTCTCTTTAACAGGAAGTGGAGCCTAATTCCCCAGCAGCCCTTGCTGGCTTGCGGCCGCACACGGACTACATCATTGGAGCCGACACTGTTATGAACGAGGTAGTTTATCAGCACTTAAGGTCCTTGCAACTGTCAGTCCTGCACATTCTCCACCTGATAATGATAGTGATTGTGTGTTGCCTAATTTTGTTCACCTTCCCCGACTTTATCTGCAGTCAGAGGACCTCTTCTCTCTGATAGAGAGCCACGAAGGGAAAGGCCTGAAGCTCTACGTGTACAACACAGACACAGATAACTGCAGAGAAGTGATCATCACACCCAACAGTGCCTGGGGAGGAGAGGGCAGGTAAGACGGACTTTAACACAGATACACACTTGTTACTCTTCCTTGTTAGATGTATGGGTTTAAAACTAAGTTTGTAGATTTTTTGAGAGTTGGGTTCACTTTAAAAGAAATATACATCTCACCTGACCAGTCATTGTATTTCCCTGTGAGTTTCACCAATCATAGCAGCCCCCTACAGAATGCCACCAAACTCACTTCTTTGTTTCTGGTTGTGAAGATGCAGATGTGTATGACACAAACGTCTCACATTTACCAAGAAATATTACTAATAAAGGACTGTGCAAGGCAATTCTGATGTTCTGCACGAAAGCAGAGGTTAAATGTTTTGCAACACGTGCAAAGTTGCGGAAGAACACAAGCAGCCTCGATTGACAAACACTTTACTACCATAAAACACAACCAGAAAATGGCTGAAATGCATTGACAACTGACAAGACAAATAATCATATATAATGTGTTTGCAATTTTCACTTGCTCCCACAACTTCATTGCAAAAACATGTCTTAAATCATTGCAACATGCATTGCGGTTTTTCAGAAAAGCTGCTGTGAAATCAGACATTTCAGGCTGCAACAATCCCAAAAAAGAGACTGGCTAGTGCAAAAAGTTGACAACCCTAACCCAGTCATGGAAGGGCATGCTCTGATGGTTAAGAGACATGAGGATGGTAAAAAAAAAAAAGTTCATGAGGGATGTGAGGGCTGACCCTGACAGGTTATTCATCAGACTGGAACCAGGTTTTTCTCAAGTGTTTTTTTTGTTTGATTTTGAACTTTTGTTTTCCCCCTTTCAGCCTTGGATGTGGGATTGGCTATGGATACCTCCACAGGATCCCCACCAGGCCTTTCGAGGAGGGGAAGAAGATCAGCTTCCCTGGAAACTCTCCCAGTGAGCCCGTCAGTCCGCTGAAGGATGGATTCACTGAGGTCAGGACACACACACACACACACACACACACACACACTATAGCTCAGATTGCAAACATGCTAAAAGCAAAGGGCTTAAATATTAATGTATTAACTAGGACTTCACCATTTGCTTGTGCTTTATCACGTCAGCCCGAACTTGACTGATCAGTATTCAGTGTGTGTTTGTGACATTGAAAAGATTGTGAAGTTGTGTGTTTTGTATCCTCAGATTTAGTTCACACTCCATAAATGCACTTTGCCTCGTTATGTATGCAGCAGAGCAGGCGGAGGGACAGAGAGCAATGTTGCTCATTACAGTTGATTGCACGTTTGGATGAACGTGACCTGTTTGACGGCAGCATCCTTTTCTCTACCACCTCCATGTTTTCTCTTTAACCCCTTCAGGTTCAGCTGTCAGCAGTGACCCCTCCTCCTACCGCACCTGCACCTACTGGCCTTGAAGATTCACTGTCAGGCCTGTCGATCGGCACAGCACCGCTCACCGTGCCCAGTGAGCTTCAGACAGGTATTTCTCTTCTTCTCTTTCTTTCACACACATCCAATTATTCCAACACATTAAAGGGATAATTCACCACTTTTTATGTGGATGTCCAGTCAGTGTTGATGGTAAATGTAGTGAACCCACAACAACACAGAAACGGCTAGACTCTGTCTCTTTACCCATTAATATCCGATGGGTAACATTAGCCATGTGGTGCCCACAGTTAACTCTGGCACTGTGTGTGTGTGAAGCCCATTCTCCTGCAGTAGTTGTCTCATGATAAACACTGAGAGAGAGCAGGGCAAGGAAGGACTGAGCACATTGATACACTGGACGGAACTAAACAGTGAGATGCAGTTTTCCTGTTTTGAATAGTTAAATTTGTGGTGAAGTTGTGGTGACTGGACACAATTGTAAAGTTGTGCAGAATTCAGGAGGATTGGCTGAATTTGCGAATCGTAGCAAGCTGAAGGGGCTGTTTAACGGTCCTCTGTCCTGTCGGCCCTGCTGTTCTTATTTGTATTTTCCAGTTTATCTTTGAGATCCTGAAGAAGGTCTCCAGCAAACCTCTGTCCAAGTGAGGAGGACAACTTTCATGCATAGTAATGCAGAAACGCACACACAGGCTCTCTGGGTTGTCATCAGCGACAGCATTCAACAAAAACTGCCCACGCTGAAATTCATTTTAGCACAATGATTCAGCTTCTGTTGGCATCCAAGGGCAACTTGAGCAAAGACACCACCAGTCTGTGTTAGCTCTCTGCAGCTCAGGTTCTGGAGGGTCCCCACAGGCCAAATCCTCTCACACAGCAGCTGTAGCCTTGGTCTCTCTCTGCTGCATTTCTTCAGCTGTATGCTCTGGCTCTGAAAAATTCGGCTGAATATCCGAGTCAGACGAAACACTGAAAAATGTATCCTCATCCATAAGATCTTCTGCACTCGTATTTTGGGGTGCCATTTTCATCGTTTGAGACGTAGCTAATTTGCAATACAAGCAAAGAGAGCAAAGAAGTTCTGTGGAGGTGAAATCCAGCCGGTACTTCTTCCTGCCTCAAACTACCCACTGTCACGTCAAGTTGGATGCAGGAAGAACAACTGATTTTGCAACTGAAACCAGGCTTTCCCTGTTAATATAGCACACAATAAGAAATCGACCATGTTTATCATCAACACTGATTTCATATCCACATAAAAGGTGGTGGATTTTCCCTTTGAGCTCATTATATGACAGGGATATTTGTGATTTGGAACAGCTGTGCCATGCTCTCATAATCATTGTGTATTATTCCAGGTTTGCCCACAGTCCCTCTGCTCCCTTCCTCCACCAATCCCGCCCTCAGCCCTCTCACTCCACTGAATCCTGCCACCACTGGCTTCAACCCCGCCACCACGCTACCAGGTGGGTGATTTCTCAAACATACACATGCAAAACACACGTGATTATCAGTCTGCTGAGTCAGTGAGCTGTCAACACCAAGCATTTGGAAAAGCCTGTGGGTGGCAGAGACACCACAGCTCCTTCTCTACAGATTGCTACGGGAGTGTCTTCCAGAGAAAAAGAGGAAGGTTTTCCTTGACTGCATCAGCAAAGATCAAGTCTTAGTTTGTGTACCCAGCACACGCACTTTGTTTTCTTAGAGGACAAGCTGCGACTGTCAGTAAACAGTGGTTATGTTAAATTTAAGCAGTTTCAACTCCTCAAATGTTGCGAGTGTGTGAGTTCCCATCAAACTATTATCGGCCTGCAATAAACTGTCAGCTGTCTGAATTCCCACATCTTCCTCACTGTATCCTGTTGGCTCACTTATGAGTCCATTCAAGTCATGTGTGTCGCTCCTTTAAAAAAAAACATTCACTCTGCTCAAATATACAAAGTTCCTTTCTGCTTGTTTTCTTCAGAATTACTTTTCCAAAGCAGCTCCACTGCCATAAAGGAGCATGAGTGCATTTAAAAAAAAAATCATTAAAAAGATGAATGAATAATGATGGCACACCCTCATATGGCTTTGTGTGTATGTGCGTGTTTGTGTGTGGTTGCAGGTCTGATGCCCCTCCCAGGTGGCTTACCTCCGCTCCCTAACTTGCCCAACCTCAACCTGCCACTCCCAGATCTCAGCGCAGTGTCACAACCAGGCACCTTACCAATCGGAGCTGGAGGTGAATGACACAGAGCAAGAGAATGAAATTTGAATATGTTGTCCTGCACCTGAATATGTCTGTCTCTAGAGTAGCTTCATCAGTCACTGCTACTCAGACTGGGTAATATGGTACATCATCATCAATATAAAGTTTATATAAACAAATGCGCAGAATCCCAGAGAATATAATCATACATTTAAGTATGAATATATGGTCTTACACTAGGCATGACTTGATAATGAGCTTAGCTGGCACATTCATGCTGCAGGTGTCTGTGCGACAATCTATCAGCGCCTCCATTTCCTTCAGGGACTGAGTTTTTGGTGTCTGCAGGAATATGATGCTACTTTGTTCTAGCTCTATGAGTCCATTTTACGTTATGGTATTACCAGCTGGTTTGGAAACCAAACTGTAAATAAGTGTGTTCTTATTTAATGTGTTTTAGTTTTATGATTGGTTTTGATGTAGCACTTCCCTTAAACAAAAACTTTTTTCTATGGGACACAGTAAAAGTAACCTTAATGAGAAAGCAAATAGGTGTATATCATAAAATGTTCAACTATTGCTTTAAACGGTAAGTTTGTTTTTTGTTGTTTGTTTCGACCTGAACCCTATTTTCCCATGCTTTTGTGTCTAAGTGAATAATGGTATCAGCAGTTTTTGAAGTTGGTCCAGTATTGAGTGAGACTGCTTCAGCTAGCAGCCGCGAAGAAGGCTGTGATGTAAGGGGCGGCAGTAGCTCAGTCCATTGGGACTTGGATTGGGAACCGGAGGGTCGCCATCCGGACCAAATATGGAGCGTGGACTGGTGGCTGGAGAGGTGCCAGTTCACCTCCTGGGCACTGCCGAGGTGCCCTTGAGCAAGGCACCGAACCCCCAACCGCTCGGGGTGCCTCACCAAGGGCAGCCCCCTCACTCTGACATCTCTCCATTTTGTGCATGTATAGGTCCTGTTTGTGCATGTGTGTAATTGACAAGCAAGAGTAAAAACATTGAATGTCCCCTCAGGGGAACTTAACTTAAACTTAAGCACTCGGCATGTTCACACCGTCACATCACGTCCACTAAAAGTGTTTGTTTTGCCACTGACAGGCTCAGATTGTTATTATGTGTCTGATAACATTATGGAAAGGATCCCTACAGAGATAGACCTTTTTTTTTTATAAAGAGTAAGATCCTTTTTCTTGAACCAGAAACAGCCCCAAAATCGCCATCGCCAACCCCACCAGACTCCATTTAAATAAACAGTAATTTTATCTTACTGGGTGAATTAAAGGTTCATTTCAACCAAACCAGAGTTGGTGATTGTTGGAACAGTGGAACGACAAACCAAGGTGGTTTTAGTTGGTTTTATTTTGTTTTTGTCAACTTTGAATAAAGTGTGTTTTATGATGATAAAATTACTGTTTATTTAAATGGAGTCTGGTGGGTATGGCGATGGCGATTTTAGGACTGTTTCTGGTTAAACAAAAAGGATCTTACTCTTTAACAAAAAGATCTGTCTCTGTAGGGATCATTTCCATAATGTTGTCAGACACTTAAAACAATAATCTGAGCCTGTCAGTGGCAAAAATAAGCCCTTAAAGTGGACGTACATTGACGAACATGCCATGAGTGGTTGCACTCTAACCTGTTGCGCGGCTGCCGGCTGCAGAGCTCTCGGTTCATACTGAACCGGTTTGAAAATATGTTGTTCCCATTATTTACTTGGACACAAAAAAGGTAAGGGTTCAGGCTGAAAAATTCTGAACTAACCCTTTAAGTATGAGTGTATATCATATAACACAAAAATGGCGTTAACACATCTCTCTTTTTCCTCCTGCCTCCAACAGTCCCATCTCTGGCCGCTCTCCCACCTCTCAACATCCCAGGTCTAGCCCCCTTACCCCCACTCCCCACCATGCTGCCCTCCCAGCTGCCACCACTCCTCCCACAGGGAGTGGTCCCCATCCTGCCCACCTCCGCTGCTGCTCCTCCAGCCTCGGTCACAGTCACAGCAGCGCCTGTGATCGAGCCCGCCGCCCCTGCCCCCGAGCCCACAGTCCCCACAGAAGCGGCCTCCACGAACGCCACGGAATCACCGGCCCCCACGGAAACAACACTAACGTCGTAACCTGGGAGAAAAATGTCTCGCTTGCCATCAAACCAAAACACACACCCGGTTTCTCTCTTTACTCCCAGTCTGTCTTTCTCTGTGTTTTTCTATTTATTTGGCCAAGAGGGACAGGCAGACACCAGTTCAGATACAGAGGTCGGCCGTGCTCCAGGTGTAGGTGGGGAAACTCGTGTGGAGCAATGAAGGATGAAAGGATATGAAGAATGGGAGGACTTACCAACGTTACCAGATTGTCACAGAGCCTGTCCAAGCCACTGTACGAGGAGGACGAGGGCTACTCTTCGGTTTGTAGTTCGCTTCGCACTTCTGCTGTTACAACAGAGCAATGAGAACTTTCTTAGGACTTTCCCCTTTCTGATCTGGCAATCCTCTGTTTCACACTTATTTTTTATATAAACAGCGTATATAAATGGGGCTGGACGATAAATCGAATTTACTGAACTACATCATGAATCCTTTATAAACTGGAAGTCCCACCATTAAACAGCTCTGAGTCCAGTGGTCATTGAACTGGTCATACTGTAATAAATCATAATGATATCAGAAGCGGACCGAGAGAGGAAACATCATGCGCTGCTGTATTAAAACACGTCAATGATAATAAAGGTAAATATGAACTATCATCCAGCCCTAACATGTAACCATTTATTATTAGTTTAATAGACCCAGTGACCAATAGATTAATTTGAATGACATGTATTAATTTTTGTTGAAATTGCTGTATGAGTGTCTCCACCCCAATGAATGAATCTGCATTATTTTGCACCACCTTTGTGTTTTGAAATTAATAGTTTGTCCCTTTTGTATGTCTCCACGTATATCCACAACTCGACAGTATCCGTCTCTACCACACAGGGATGGTGACAGCCTGAAGGCCGCGCCAGAGGGGACACAGGTTTACGGTTACTACTGAGTAGAGTGTCTGCTGTCGGGTGATCAGTAGGTAGGGTGAAACATTGGTGCAGGGGTATTAGTTACACTGTACATCTCCTTCTGGTGGGCCAAAGCGAATGGGTAGGCAGCGTTGCAGTGATGCAGTAGAACCACAGGGTGTCACTGTAACACAGCTTTCTGAAAACATCTACACTGTGCACAGTGTGAGCAATAAAGCCAAATTAATTTTACATGATGCTTGTGTGTGTCTTTATAGTGTTTGTAACCGCTCTCAGTCTTAGTCTCTCCTTATACACATAAACAAAGATGTAATGGGAATGGGAGCACACAGGAGAGCAACTCAAATAACCACTGGTTACAACCAAGGTCTGCAGAAGACCATCTCTGAACCAACAACACGTCCAACCTTGAAGCAGATGGGCTACAGCAGCAGAAGACCACACCAGGTGCCACTCCTGTCAGCTAACAACAGGAAACTGAGGCTACAGTTCACACAGGCTCACCAAAACTGGACAATAGAAGATTGGAAAAACGTTGCCTGGTCTGATGAGTCTGGATTTCTGCTATCATGTCAACATGGACCAAAATCTCTGGGGAATGTTTCCAGCACCTTGTTGAACCTATGACACCAAAATTAAAAAGGGGGTCCAACCTGGTACTAGCAAGGTGTACCTAATAAAGTGGCTGGTGAGTGTATTCTAAATATAGCGTACACAAACTGATCCTGATTTTTTTTTTTTTTTAGGCAGCTTAAGTACATTTTGCAGCTGCCTGCATCCACAGCAGTATGTTGCTTAGTCTCCATGGTGGTACTCCAGCCTGCTTCCCCAAACTGGGGGCGTACTGTCCGCCACCTACTGTAGGTAACACACTGACTATGTATAAGCACCTCATACAACCCCAGTTCAAAAAATCCAAACTATCCCTTTAATATGGAAATTCATGTACTGAACCAGGATGTTAGATAATGTTCAAGACTGAGTCATATAAATGCGTATTTGCCTCAGAGACCTTTTCCATGGCAGACGTTTTTACGTGTCACAGTAGGAAAAGCACAGGTGTGTTGAATAACACTAAGGATAGCTGCTTCCATCGTTAACGTTATCGGTTTCACCTGTGCCTTTCCAACAATGACAAGTCAAACTGTCTGCTGTGAACAAGGTCCAATGTGACAGTGATGTGAAGCGACATATGAAAAAGTGTATGGTTCATTAACACATACATATAATCTTGCTGTGCTCCATCTTGATGTTGCCTAATCCTCCACATTGAATACAGGCCACACTGCAGGTATTAAGACTTACAAGGCCATCTTTATTGCATATGAATGACACGACCTAGCGCTGCACCCCTGCTGCTAATGTGATCCAACATTTAACTTACTAAGGTGTGTGCTTAAATAGTGCAGCTCTTTTGAGGTGAGGTTGTATGGGGTACTTATCCATACTAAGTGTGTTGCATACAGTAGCTGTTAGTCGGCACGCCCTCGTTTGGAGAGGCAGGCTGGAGTCTGACACAGAAGCTAAGCAATGTGCTGCTGTAAAGGGGTCAGAATCAAAACGTATTTTAGCCACCTAAAAAAATCAGGATCAATTTAAGTGTAGGCTATATTGAAGGTATTTTCACTGCTCTCCCTTAATGTCAGACAGTAACTTTCAACTGGAAAATGAAGCCGTTGTATCGCTCTCTTCAAAGACTCCACTGAGAAAAACAGTGATTTAACATTGGTGAACACAGGAGCTGCTGGTCTACTGCTGCCTTGATCAGTTACTTTGTGTTATTGTGTGACTTTGGGTGAGTTCGGATTCACCAAAGTCACACAATAACACAAACTAACGAAGTGATTGAAGCAGTGTTACAACAGCAGCTCCTGTGTTCAGCAAGTGAAAATGACTGTTTTTGTCAATGGAGTCTGGTGGCTTTGAGGAGAGCATAGATGAGAGACTGGAGCCAGTAACCTTGACCTTTGAAACCTGAGAAAATTTCTTTAAAAAAAAAACCAACCAAACAAAAAAAAACAAACAAGAAAAACATGGGAATAAGGCATGAACAACGAAAGAAATGACCCAAAAAAAATAGCAAGAAATTAATAAAATGACATAATTAAAACAAGAAAATTGGTAAAATAAATAAATAAATAAATAAAATCTGTTGGAGGCAGCGGTAGACCAGCAGCTCCTGTGTTTAGCGAGCTACAATTACTGTGTGTTTGCTCAATGTTCAAAGATTTGAAGACTTGCAAAAGGCGTCTGTAGCAGCACAAGAAAAGTGATGTGGCTCCAGGTTTCAAAAGGTTAAAGGCTTCCCCGTCGGAACGAGCTTACTGACGACAAGGTAAAGCAGTGAAAACATTCTCAATATGGCCTACACTTAAACTGATACAGATTTTTTAGGCAGCTATTTTGTTATTGTCCCTGTCCACAGCAGTACATTGCTTAGCTTCTGTGTCACACTCCTGTCTGCTTCTCCAAACTGGGGTCATGCCAACTGACATCTACTGTAGGTAATACACTGACTATGTGTAAGTACCTGATACAACTTCACTTCAAAAAAACTGAACCATCCCTTTAACGTCTGGCTCCACACGGCTGTCATTAATCACGTGGTTTGTGCACTTGACTCTAGCAGCTCCCATTCTGTCAGGTAGAAGAGATAAAGTGAGAAAACATTTAGACAGCAGGGCTAAAGAAGTTTGTTTTATGCCTCGCTGCACCCAAGTGGATAAAATTACAATTTATCACACTGGACACAGACTTTACCTGTTTCACTGCACTTCATCGCCTGCTTTCATTTGGGAGCAGCAAGCCGTGAGCAGGTACTTCCTGCGGTTTAATCTGCCTGTCATGTTACTGAAACTACTCTCTGTTCAGGTGTTTCGTTCATCTGAAGGCTCGTATGCAAAAAAATCAATTAAGACTTTTAAAGCAGGCGAGAGCGCAGAGAGAAGATGAGACACCCACTACTTCCTGTTCACGGCTCCCACTTGTCTTTTATCTGAGTTCTTCCCACATGCGCTCTTTAGGCAGAGTCCAGGTTGTTTGTATCTGAGAGGGTTTAAAATGTCACGAACAACGTACAGGTTAAGTGTTTTATTTACAGGACGACAACATTTGGATATATCCACTTGATTTCTAGCTGCAGTAAGTCATGCTGCAACACAGCCGGCCTGGAGCGTGCCCACTTCTAGTGGCATGAACAGGTGTGACCGCTCCTCACTACACAGCATACTGGGACTTTGCTCCATATAATGTCTGTTGGACTTGTACATGAAAGTAAACAAAAACCCATGTGGACATTGATGTTGGTGGCAGAAGAACGTGTTGCAACCCCCCCCCCCCCCCCCACCCGCCCCCCCCCCCTGAATAGCACAGCGGGTGTCCGTTTCAGAAAAGGATCTCTGGAGAGTGTTCCTCTTAACACAGTTCAAGTATGCACATATGCGAGGCGCAAACCATTCACACACGTTACAAACTAAAAGCAACATTTATAGCAGCAAACTGAGAACAGCTTTCAGGAAATAAACAGGAGCAAAGTGAGACAACTGGGAAGCAAGGATAAGCCTCATTATTATGTATTTGCTAGTGAGTAATGTCTCCTGCACATGAAATGTACACTAAATTCTGTGTCCCGAGTCTTTTGCAGTACAGTAACAGCTGATCCAGTCCCTCAGCTCAGTCCGACTCTCTTCAGGCAAGTTGACGAGGACATCGGCGACGACATGGGTGCTGTAATACTCAGCTGTTTGAAACATTTCGACTCTTATGTCAACGACAAAAATGGATTAAGACAGATTCACAGATCCGCTCCCTGCAAACCCGGCAGCGGACCTGAATTGCTTTGCAACAAAGGAAAAATGTGAACCGAGGCTGCTCGTAAGTTCAGAACGAGCCCACGCTGTAGTACTTCATGCCAAATGTGTTGAGACCAGATCGCCATGATCTGGACTGGAAGTGCAAATCAACGCCAGAAATTTAATCTGGAACTTTTTTTCTTTCTTTTTTTTTTTTTTTTTTTTAGGTTACATCACTTTTAAAGTGAAGCCCCATCATGTGCACCAGAGAGGGTAAATTTAATGAGATGTAACCATTTTGTGCCTCGTAAAAATGGATTGCAGAGTTGAATCGGGCCTATATTTGACGTACGGACACACACACCTCCTCTGCAACATCATCCCCCCCCCCCCCTTTTTCTGATCCCTGCTGGTCAATGCCACCCTCAAACCAGTAACATGAACATCAATAACAGCTGCTTCATGTTGAAGAAATTCAAGCCATCTTGTGAGGTGTATAATGGTGTCGAGCTAAGAGAGGTGGGCTTGGACAGGGCATCTAGGAGCTCCTACAGCTGTTGAAATGTCTCCTATGGGGTTATTTAACAAAGTCCATAAAGAATCCACTGGCTTCATCGTTTCCTTTTCTTGCTCCAAACAATGCTGAGCCTCTCTTTCCACTTCCCTTCCAGTTATGTTCTTTCCCCTGTCTCACACAGCTGAGTTCAAGGGCACAACCCTGTACAACGTATGCAAACGAGGTACCCCTCTTCTCTCTTTTTCCATCTCATGGTTTCCATTTAATTCCGCTCTGTTGCTTCTTCCATTTGGGAACAGCTCAAGTAAAACAATAAAACAAGATCCATATCATTATCCTCCAATTCCAACAATCCTGCCTTGTGATTGGCCGCAGCGTCCCATCAGTCACGTGAGAGAGCCAGTCAGTAGGTAGGAAGAGATGAGGCGGAGGGCTGCAGGGAGCCGGAGGAGTTTGAGCGTCTCATGTGAGGGAGGAGGTAGGAGTCCGAGCACAGTTGGTGAACGTCGAACCGGTCCTCCTTGCGGTAGGCCAGACAGCGCCGGATAAATGCCTGCAGGGCAGAACACATTATAAAACGAGCTGCAGGCTGTGTGACTCTTCATATTTACTCAGAGATACAATACAGATAGATATGCTGTCTGCTCCTTTGTCTACTTCGTGGAAAAGGCTGCACTTTAAACAACTCTTTTTATAGCGACACATGAGATGATTCAGATGATCCATCCATGTGCTGACTTGTCACTGCACTAGGGCCTGACTGATTTATCGGCTGGGTGATTTAATCGGCCGATTATAACCATTAAAGAATAATCAGCAATTGGCCAAAAGTTGGCCGATAAACGCCGATGTTAACACTTAATAATAATAAGAACTCTGGTACTGTGAACATACATGTAAATGTCTTAATTCATATAGACTTTGCATGATTATTTTATTTCCCATTTTATTTGCTGCCTTTTTGCACATCATATTTTTGATTTATTTTGTGTTCACATTGTTCATATGCTGCTTGTTCCGCACAGTTTCTAATAATAAAAGTATTTGAAAATAGTAAAATGTTCTTCCTTCAATTTATATCTTTGTAACGAGTGTTTGAACTATATTTAAGCCATGAAAAGCAGGTATTTCGGGGGGTTTAAATTGAAAAACTTTAAAATTTAATCGGCCGATATAGCGGTTATGGGATTTTTTTTATTCCATAATATCGGAATCGGCATCAACCCCCAAAAACCCATATCGGTCGGGCCCTATGCTGCACAGCCAAATTATTTGAAAGCTCTGGTGGACATCGTTACTTAAAAGGGATAGGTTTTGAAGCGGGGTTATATGACGCACTTATCCATAGCCATGTGTATTACATACAGGAGGTGGCGGTCAACACGACCTTGCCCTCAGACAGCCCTTTGAAACAGGGAACTCAACTAAAAGTGAAACAGATCTATGCTCTCTTCAAAACCAGACTCCATTGAGAGAAAAACAGTCATTTTATCTCTCTGAACACAGGAGCTGCTCGTCTACTGCTGCTTCCATCAGTTAGATTGTTTGTGATATTGTGTGACTTTGGGTTAGTTCTGATCCTCCAAAGTCACACAATAACACAAACTAACTAAACCATCAAGGCAGCAGTATGCTATTTATTATTGCAATTCTTCGGACTGTCCAATGATTGTAAACAGACATTGTGTTTGTCACGCTGAAGAAATTTTCACAGTAATGTGACCGAAAATATTTAAGACCCATCAAATCTGAATTTAAGACAATTTCAGACTTTTTATGGGCTTATATTAAGAAAACTTAATTTAAGACATGTTAAGACTTTAACAAGGACCTGTAGACACCCTGTTAACATTTGCCAAATGTCGGACATTTTGAATTGCTTTTAATATTGAGGTTAGCAGCCCTTTAATATCCCTGCTTGTATTTATACACATGGCATTTTGGGTTTACAGGCTTTTTGGATCAATGTGATGAGGTACTTTTGAAGTATTTTACCAGCATTTAATCAACTGCATTAACTGGACCCAAAACAGACATTCATATGTGATTATTTAATCTACAAATCTTTACTGGATTAATACTGGAATATTACATTCAATATAAACATGGTTATCATGTAGTCTGAGAGAATTAGCACTGACAGGAGTCACATGACTGGAAATACATGGAAGTGTGCAGCAGTTTTTAGTGTGTGTGTGTGTGTGTGTGTGTGTGTGTGTGTGTGTGTGTGTGTGTGTGTTACCTTGGCCTCTGTGCTGGCCTGTGGTTTAGCAGGGAACTGGACCTCTGTAGCTTTGAGGATGGTGTTTTCCTGGAGAATATCCTGCTGCGACTGGTTGTGACCAAACGGCTGGAAAACACAAAATACATTCAATCACCACCACTCCAACGTCTTCTACACTGATTCAACTGTTAATTATAATTAATTCACTAAAGCCTGGTACACTGTGCGATTTTAGGCTGTCCGAAAGATGACCGATGTGAAAGAAACGTGATAATATCTTTGGTCATGGCTCTCAAACGGTGGTCCTTCATCGCCAATGAGAGAGGTTCAAGGACGGCCGTTGTCACAGTCTTGTGATCAAAGACAGCGTCAGAAATTTGGGATGACCATCTCACTGTGTGACTGCTGTTATAATAGAAATGCAGCATGAAATGACGCACTGGTGCTAAACCCAAACAAACAGATGGATAGCAGCTCGCCATGGAGGCAAAACACTGAAAGAAATGTGTGGGATTCCAGCAAAGAGGAAAACTTTGTGGAGTTGTGGCAGCAGAAGCCTCGTCTATATGATGTGTCCTCCAGTATATCAGTATATAGTACAGTGTGCCCACAGAACTTTAGGGTTATTTAATAATGTGACCCTCTATGTTGTGCTTCACAGTTGGAGAAGTAATAACCCATGCAGCATCACTCAGTATGGGAAGCTGTTGCATCGTACGCTGTAGCCTGTGATTCAGTAGGTGCTGTCACCCTACAGTCTGCATACATCAAACCTGATGTCGTACCCACGTTTATTAGATCCTGCCCAGTGTTGCTGCACTAAACTTATAAGGTTGCTAAAATTGCACAGTCTGTCAGAGGGTTAAGAAAGAATCCCTTGAATGTTGAACAATCTACTGGAGGTGTGTATACGGTTTTCGCCAGACTGTAGCCAGTCGTTGGAATTTGGTGTTGTACCTTGCGTCCGTAGAGGCACTGGAAGAAGATGACTCCCACAGACCAGACGTCCACCTTGTTGGAGATTTTAGGTGGCTCCTTCCCGACCACAAAACACTCTGGAGGAAGGTACCTGAAACACACACAGAATGTAATCAGTGCCATACAATGTAGTGACAGATAACGTGTGTTGACCCTTTTGGACTGACCATAAAGAGGACTTTAACACGTTAATGTGCCCAGGGTTCATACACATTTTAACCTATTCATTTTAAAAACGTTTTCATAACTTTTCCAAATTTTTTACCTCATTTCCAAGTCTTTATCTAAGTGGTACAAAATAGGTCGGCTGATCACTGGATGCAGCTTTGGTTGAGTGTCGGTTAAAGCTGTCTTGCAGCTATACTGATTGTGACCATGGGAACCCCTGTGTGTGTGTGTGTGTGTGTGTGTGTGTGTGTGTGTGCGTGTGTGTGTGTCTTGGTGCGCATGTGTCTGAAGCCCTTTGTAAACAGAGATTCACCGTACTGCCATAAAGAGGATCAACGACTTCACCGGCTTTGTTTTTTCGCACTAAACCAAACAACGGTGACATAATGCTGCCTTGGTGTTATGGAAGGAAAAGAGGTGTAACGTGTAAAACAACAGGGTCTGCATTTCGATTTAGGGCTCTTACCAACATAGGAACAACAATGCCCCCCTCGACTTGGTGTGCATATGCTTTATACAGACATTCCCGCCTTTGTAAAAGGGGCTTGTGTCTCACCAGTAGGTGCCTGCTCCCTGTGATGTGAGGTCCATCCCGTCCACGCCATAGTTATCATCATCCATAATCTTAGACAGGCCGAAGTCTGTGATTTTGATTTCTCCACATGCAGTACCATCCACCAACAGGATGTTACCTGCGCACCACACAACACAGTGAGACTCAGTAACACCAACAGCACTTCATAGTAAACAAAGCAGTATTACTTTCATCAGATTCCTGTAATCTGCATTTAATTCCACATATGATTCACCCAAAAGCGTTTTGAGCCTGTGACCCACCAGGTTTGAGGTCGTAGTGGATGATGGGGGGTTTGATTTCGTTGAGGTAGCGCAGGGCGCTGACAATCTGCATGACAATGGAGCGTGCCTCCTTCTCTGACATCAGCTTGTTTTGCTTCAGGTAGAAGTCCAGGTCGTTGCCTTCGCAGAACTCCAGAACTGTACAGAACCTGAGAGAGGAGAGGACGCAGACACACACAGTTAAATACAGCGGAGAAAAATCAGATTTAACAACTGCACGTGAACAAAACTGAGTTCAACTGTACTCTAGAATTTAACAATACTGTTGTTTATTTATCGATCCTGAAGTAGAAAGATCAAATGCTCATCTAGTTTCTTTGAAGAAAAAAGACTTAAGGCTAAGAAGGAGGAATTTAACATCTCCCTCCCCCGCATGCAGGTCAGGGGTCAGAGTCAGGACTCTCTGCTTCTAAATGAGCCTGACTTAAGTTTCCAGTCATGAAAGTGAGCCCAAGGGAAGCTCTGCTAACATGGTACAATATGAGCTGGGGTTACACTCGACCTTTGGACTCCACACAGAGCTGGTTTCGTCTGTTTATCTGGACAAACATACAGAATTGTTACAACTGCCTCCAGTTTCTTTTAACCGTCTTCTGGGTACGGGTGACTAAAGTTCACATGCTTGGTCTCCAATTAAACCTTCAAAAATATCTTCCATTGTCTGGGCATGCCGACGCTGAATCATGCATTTTTCTGTGAATTGCTTTTACTATTTACTCTTTCCCAATCTGATAACACCCATCTGATGTTTGCTCTTAGGTGTAACGCCAACTGACATAGAGCATTGAGGCTGAATACAAACATGCATTAGGGTATTTCCTAGGCAGGGCTTTAAAAGGTTTGGATCTCACTAACATGCATCATGTTGTTTTAAAGCCACGGTTAAACATGTGAGTGCCGGGTGATAAACAACCTCAGGATATGTCAACCCAGCAGGGCTGCAGCTGGCAGAGGTCAGAGGTGACTCACGTGTCAGTATCCAGGGAGAAGTAGTCATACAATTTGACTATTCTGGGATGGTCCAGCTGCTTGTGTATCCGGTATTCCCTGCATGCATGCCTGAAAGAAAATAAATGTCAACGTGATGTGCGTGCTGCTGGAGAAACATTTTGTCTTTGTGTACCTTAAGCTGGGGGAGGCAGTTTTTTGGAAAGTGGCAAACATGTTGACCTGATAAAGATCCAAGCAGGACCGAAACATCTTGATTAAACTTTCATGGCATGACGAAAGTGTGTAGGCGTTTCTTTTTCCTTCATGTAAGCTGTTTTTGGATAGCCCTGCACCTACATAATAATGTGCGTATAATTACTCTCCTTTATCTAGTTTTCTGGAAAAGGCAAATTAAAAAAAAGGCCAGAATGTGAAAACACACCTCCTTCTCTCCCAAATCCCCATGCCACCAGACGAGCACAGGCAAATTCACGTGATTCATACAGTAACCTTTGCGAGTACTAGTCATTCATTCCAAGCATCACGATCGTGACTATAGCAGCAATTTTATGAGTACTGCCCTCCTGTTTTCTTTGGAAAACCTATCGAGCCTTTTGAGATGACAAACTGTGACTTGAGGCTCCAGCTAACATTAGCTACACGCAACCTTTTTTTTTATCTAAAGATGACATCGAAAAACTTGTTCATGTTTTTTTCTCAAGCAGATTTGACTACTGTAATGCCGTGTTCTCAGGTCTCTCAAAGAAATCTTTCAACAAACTTCAGATTAGGGGTGTGCCATATCATCTCATTCACAATAATACCGGTATAACTTTTAATATGATACCCCTTATACTGGCAACAACAAGAATGGCTCAAAGTGAAATTATTACCGACTCCGCGGTGGTTCCAAAAAGAGGAGCAGCTTCAGTAGTGTGGAATGAACTGTGGCGTCCTGAATGTTTTATGAACAGCCCCGGACTTCTCAGACTCTTCTAGTGACTTACAGATCAGAGTGAACTCATTCAGCGGCTCCTCTGGCAGCAGCACAGCGTCTCTCCCTCTCCTCTCTCACCGTGCACACACAGGAGTTGGTGTCGTCAAGTGATTTTGTCATAAACCTTTGGTAATGTAAACCTATGTTTACCTGCAGCAGCACGTCTACTCCCAAGACGAAACATTAAGAACACATTACTCTGGTTTAAAGGCTCTTCATTGGTGTCCTGTTGATCTTTGAATTCATTTCACAATTTTGCTTTTAGTTTTTAAATCTCTGCATTGCCTGGCTCCTGACTATTCATATGATATGTTGGTCAGATACATTCCCTCTAGATCCTTAAGATCTTCCACCTCTGGTCTACTAAATGTCCCCCAGAGTACAACTAAAACGTACTGTGATGCTGCGTTCTCCATCTTCGGCCCTCGCCTCTAGAACAGCCTTCCAGAGGAGGTCAGACCCTCTGATTCAGCAGACAGCTTCAAACGAAATCTTAAAACCTGTCTTTTTATATTTGTATTTATGCAGCTTTTATTTAATTAACTGGGATCAAACCTAATTCCTATTTTTTGAGAGTGTGTGGTTGTATATTTGTATCTCTATCTTATCCTGTCTTTTATCTGTATTTTCTCATTTTCTTATGCAAGTACTTTGAGTTGCACTTGCTGTTTGAACTTTGCTATACAAATGAAGTTATTATTATTACATGAACTTGAACTTGAATTGGCTGCAGCCGTGAGCCTTTGTCTCTGGTAAGGCTCAACTATTAGCAACATTTACTCCCCATCTCTGAAACACTTCGCTGATAAAGACACATTTTATTGTGTCTATTGTCAGACTTTACCCTTTACCACTGGGCAACAAAAACCCCAATAACACCCACTAACATCTGGCTTTTGTCTTTAAAGGGAAAGATTACAATCTGCATTCACCTCCAGGACTAACAACTGCAGTAGTCATGAGTCACGATTTATCAGCTCCAGCTTTGATAGGCTCTGATCGGCAGTGATGGAAATAAATTTCGTCTGTCTCCGAGCAAGCAGTGCTGTGACCTTATTCCAATTTGGTTTGCACCAAGTTTAAATGAGAGGTTAAATAGATAACAGATACAAGGAAGAAGTACGTTCATCACACAGGATACGAAAAAACAGCAGAGGCCTATACAATTGTCTTGTCTACTGGCAATGGGAAAGGAGTGTACCGCCAAGTTTTAGCGAGTTTTTTCATGTTTTTAAAACCGGAATATACACGCTAATTTTGGTGGTGAAAGGGTTTCAGTGTCTCGTTTAGACTCTCATTTTAACACGCCCGTCTCTAGGTTGCTTTGCAGTGTAGGCAGTTGTTGCCAACGCTGGAATAGCAACTTTCTCAGCAGGATTCTCCTCCATTGAATCTCTGACCATCTGAAGGGGTGTGCATGTGCATCTGCATTTGTAGAGCAGCCAATAGGAACACCCTCATTCTGAATTGACCTGTGACTGGCCAAGGTCTTGTCACAGGCTAGCTTTTCAGATTTAGAGCCAAGAAGAGGTGCGGAAGTCTCTCTCAAACCACTTGAGTTACAAAATCCTGAAAGGTTAGTATGGAATTTTTGCCCAATGACATTTTAAGAAAACTGCTTACCCCAGCTTTTAGTTTTGTGTGCGTGTGTGTGTACAAGACCTACTTGTGGTAGTTCTCCTTTTTCTCCTCTCTCCAGTTCTTGTTGAGCTGGTGGATTTTAACAGCTGCGTAGCGCTGCTCAAACAGGTCAAAAGCCTGTGTGTGACAAGAAAACACACACATTTGTCTCCAAACATGCTCTGCAGATAAAGGTGGATAGGAAAGAAAAAGAAAAAGTAGTCCAACCAAACAGACATTACCTTATAGACTTCACTGAAGCCGCCCCTGCCCAGCAAGTGCAGCAGCAGGTACCTCTCATTCAGCGTAGGGTGGTCTTTAAACCTGTGTGAGGAGGCACATTTGTTTTATCCTTGTCACCTTAAAACGCTTAGCAAAGATGATTTTTATTTCACTTCCATATTTACATTCCCTTACTTAAATGTCTCCACCTGATCAAGTAAACTAAACGTCTTGACAATGTAAGAAATTACAATTTAATTACATTCATTAAATGAGTTTTTAGTCCCAGTCTTAACCATGACGTTACTTGGCATGTTATGGTGCTGCATGCAGAACAGACTTACGCTGAGCTGTCCTCGTTGTTTATCCTCTTCAGCTCTCTAATGTGAAGGTTTCGCACCCGCTCCAACCGCTCCAGCTCAGCCTGGATCTCAGCTTCCTCCTACATAAATACACCGCATAAGATTATTTTGCTAGTTCAAGGTTCATGCGCTAAAAACTAAAATATACAATCAAACAGTTCAAGACTCCATCGGCCTTATAAAACTGAATGCATAACCATCTATTACATTTTCAGTGTTTTAATGTTCATGTTGATCATTTCATGAGATAAAATGTCTTCTGGTCACAATGTGTTGTGATCGATTGGATTTTTTTCTGATACTGACCTTCTTCAGATGTCCAAGGCGAAGCTTGAAGATCTCTTCCTGCTCGTGGTACTCAGCGAGGGTCAGTCTGACAAAATATGGACAAGTCAAAATCTCCAGGCAGAAAAAAACCCCCTCAGAAAACAGTTTATTTGGAACATATGTTTCAGACTACAGCAAACATGATAATTCAACTTCAAGTCATCTTGAAATGATTTTTTAAAGCCTCCAACTGAAGAGGCAATGTGAACAACTATGACAACTATGAAGCTGATCATCTACTCAACAGCAATGACAAAAAACAAGACCAGAGATTTCTTTGCTTGGGCGAACAAGGTGGAACTGTTACTGAAGGTAAAACGAGTATAAGGCGGTCAAGTCTGGGAGTCGTTGCAAAGCAAATGCTTCAAGACTGATACGACCCAATCCAAGAGCAAACACGGGTGTCAGTGTCATTGTTTCCTGCCCGACAAGACTAATATTGTAACCGTGGAGTTTTCAAAATAAAACGAGGACAGCTGCTTTTTCAAAATTCTCAGTTTAAGGGGTTCAAATATTGAGCTGTAAGGACACTAGGCAGAAACGTAGCGATAGTGGATGTGGATGTAGCCTGAAAGAGGACTATGATGTACAGCTACTAAGGCTTCTACAGTCAAAACAATATAAAAGGGACGATCATCCGTCCAGCATCCTTCAGTGATGCACTGATTTTGGTGTACTCACAGCTGGGGCAAGGAGGGCTTGAGGAAGGGGTCCGAGTCGTTGCCATTGACCACCTTAGTTTTGCGCTGCTTGGGTTCAGAGGTGGAGGCCACCGACAGGGAGGGAGACGCAGGGTTCGGAGGCTTCCTCTTGGCCAGCAGCTTCCTCTGTCGCTCGATGTCCTCCCTCTGCTGGTTGATGCCCTCCTGTTGCCTGCAAAGAGAAAAGGACACAGAGGTGTAGGGGAATCAGTCATATGGGAAAGGCATTAGCAGACAACAAACAGCCTTTCATATGTTTTGCTCCTGGCTGTGAAGTGAAGCATGCAAAGAAAATCCACTTAAGAGCCACTCTATTTCTGACCCTTCAACACTGTTTAGAATGCAACGCTCGATGCAAAAATCTAAAAGAAATATGGGGACATTCATTCAGATGAAAACTATGCATGCGTTTGCCGTCTCTCACTTGATCAGGTTCTGGAATGCGTATCCGTCCGTCCACTGCTCCGTGTAGGACGCTCCGTGCCTGACAGTGGTGAAGTGACCGAGACGGAGACGGTCCTGCATGCTCTTCTCACGACACGACTGCTTCTCCTGGGTGCTCTGTTCACAAAAACAGGCAGACAGATATTAGAAATAATAAATAGTGTTGCTGAAGGCATCTCATAAGGAACAGACGAAAGAGAAGAGACACGCAAAATGTGACAAACCCTCACCTGTAACCTCTCTCCACCCAGACTAAACGTGTGGTAGGTACATATATCTTTGAAGTTGACTATATTGTGACAAGGTTGCTTGTACCCTAAATCCTATAACCACTGCGCAACACCAGCCCAAGATGGTGGAGACCTTAGGAAAACAGGTGGCTGGTAAAGAGATTTTAAGACCAACCCACAGACAGAATTTTCCTCTCAGGAGTCGAGGACCAAAGCAGAGCTATAACACCAGAGAATATTGACTTGTTATCGGATAAAGTGTTGCTCTATTTCTGTTGCATGTTGCAAAGTTGGCACTTCTTTACATTAGATGTAAGAACACTGTAAGATGATATACACTGCGTCCGAAACCGCGTATGACGCACTGCATACCCATAGTGATGTCATGAAAAGCAACACTACAGGTATCAGGGATCCAGTTTCTGCCAACTAGTGTCCTAGTCTGCCATCAAACATCAAAGGAAGAAGAGGATTGCCCACCAGCACGGACAATCAAACACAAACAACAAGTGGAGGATGGCCACAAGTGCAGCCGCATCAACCGTGCCTCCTTGACGCATCAAAAAGAAAAGCGTTTTTTCCTGCGGCCAGTGTATTTTTTAATTCTTTGCAATGGCAGCGGCATATATTTACTTTGTGCTACAAATACCAGCAGCACGGGGTGTCGGTGGCTTAGTGGTAGAGCAGGTGCCCCCATGTACAAGGCTGTTGCCGCAGCGGCCCGGGTTCAACTCCAGCCTGTGGCCCTTTGCTGCATGTCACTCCCTCTCTTTCTCCCCCTTTCACACTTGTCTGTCCTT
This sequence comes from Epinephelus fuscoguttatus, assembly GCF_011397635.1. Lineage (NCBI taxonomy): Eukaryota > Metazoa > Chordata > Actinopteri > Perciformes > Serranidae > Epinephelus > Epinephelus fuscoguttatus. The sequence continues at coordinate 22,658,715 of NC_064766.1, forward strand.
TCCATTAAAGGCTAAAACTGCCCCAAAAAATATCTAAAAAAAAAAAAAACCAGCAGCACGACAACCCGCTGAGCATCCATTCTACGGTGAGTTTTTTTTTTTTTTTCCCCCCCTGGTCGCTGAGAGTTGAAAAATGTCTAACTTTGGGTAATATGTTGTGCTCGCCACTGGCTTGTTTTATCCAGCTGTTCAACAGAAATGAAAGAGGGGTTAGGCCAAAAAGCCTTCCACAAAGACCAACCTTGACATCTTACATGTACAAGCGCGAAGCAACAACAATGGAGGAGAAATATATTAATATATTGCAAATTATATATTAGAATCATGAACCCTGATAGGAAAGTATCTTTGCGTTTGAGGCGGATCATCAGTGATTAATAATAAAATTAAATGTAAATGTTTTTGATAGAGGATTTTCTGTTTGAGTACGTGGGATTGATTGTTTTGTGTTTGTTTGTGATTCCCACCCTTGGTATGTATCTTTGCGGACGCACTGAGCTGTAATTACCACATCACTTCTTGAGAGCTTCCTTGCTGGTTAGAGCCATGTAACCATGGTAAAGCGTGCCAACCTCAGCTCTAACGGCATCTGCAATACCTTACAGCAAGCATGACGAACCTCTTAAGTTTTTAGTTTTTCTTCACGTCCGTAGGAGTAACGTTACTTCCGCTGTTAGAAAATGTGAGCAGCAGGCGAACTTGTGCATCCCGGTAACACTTCAATTGAACCGTTACTGACATTACAGAGCTGTCTTGGTCACTGTCTGCCATTTTCTGTTATGAATACTGTCGTCTACAGCATTGCATCGTGGGATATTTATGCCAGCATAATGCTCAGCGTTTGCATGGTGTAATATTTCCTTGGCAACAGAATGCAATTCTCATACTATTGGTTTCATACCAAGGTTTCAGACATACTAAAAAAAACCTCATATACTCTTTTAGTGTATTGAATATAATGTTATTAAGGAATTTCAGACGCAGCCAGTGTCTCTGTTAGGCTGATATATAGTGTGCTGTGTCCCTGTCAGTTTGTTTTCCTTTCTGTCCACAAGAACTCAAACACAGTGACGTCTTAATGCAGCTATTCTTTTATTAGACGTCCAGTGAATAGACAAAAGGCTGCATATATGCAAAGACAGATACCTTCTCTATAAGCAGTTTCTTGCTCATGGTGATGCACTTATTGAGCCTCTCTTTGTATTTTTCCAGGAGTTTCTGCTGTTCGTCTATCTGTCGCCGCAGGTCACAGTTAGCCTGTAAAGGACAGTCATAATCATAACACAAACCTGACATGATAACTTGTTGATAACCAAAATGTAGATTATGTGTGATGAACTCACCCTGAGCAGGTCGTCTATTCGCCCCTCTTTTTTTTCCAGGTCCAGACTCTTGTTGCTCTCCAGAGCAGCAAGTTTCAAGCCTGTCAGCTCCGTCTAAAACATTCACACACAGAGACACCAGTCAGAGCTGTATTAATAAATGTACAATGAAGTGTTGCTGTGTGAGTGTTTCCTGTGTGCGTCATATTACCTGGACACACTTGCTGGAGGAAGCTTTAGGATTGTGTTCCCCAAAAGACAGACTCGTAGGAGAGGAGCTGTTCTGCCGGATCTACGGACAAACAGGTATTTTTAAACCTTGTAATAACACACGGAGACTCACATCCACCTCGTGTGCAAATAACTCATAAATAATCCTTGTGCAATGCACTCTATTGTTTGTGCAATACTCACGATAGAGCCCGGGGCAGAGTGTGAGTTCTGTGGAGAGCGGCGAGCCGACGGGAGTCCTCTGACTGGACTGGAACCATTTCCACCCTGCTGGAACTTTGCAGAGGAAACAGGCAAAGTTGAAAATGTGGATTAAAAATAAAAAGGATGGAGCCATTTTGGGATGACGGGAGTTGCTGTAATACTCACATCAAAGTAGTCGCTGATCTTGGGCCCACGTGTGGAAGTCTTCCCTGCATTGAAAATTGAACAGATTTAATGCAGGCCATCAGTAATGCATCGATGCCTACATTATATTGATTTCTTGCCGGTGTCAGTCATACCTTGACTACTCTCTGAATAGGTGTCAGCTTTCCTTTTCCTCCCTCTGGACGTCTCAGAGTGCTTCTTCTCTGGGGTCTGTGAATCGATGGGAAATAAGAGAGGAGAATAAAAAAAAAAGGCATGAGTCCCTTGTGTTTTACCTAACAAAGCTGGTGCGAGTGGTGGTGTTGAGCAGGAAAGAGCAGCAGGAACAAAGAGTACATACTGAGTAGGCAGGGGAGCTCCCTCTTTTCAAATCAGAGTTCTAGGAAGAGAAGAGAGGGAGAGGTGGAGGTAGTGGGAGAGACAGAAAGACGAGTGGACAGAGCAAGGACGCACCGACAACATGCAACTGTGTCAAAACCAGGTTTCATTGTTGGTGTATTTGTAACAAAGCAAATAATATTTAATTTCAGCTTTTGTTCCGTCTTTTCAAAATGAATAAACAGCCTTGGCGTTCAGGCACATGTGGAGGCGCAAAGAGCGGCGTTCATAAACAACAACTGTCATTTGAAGCAGTATTTATAAACACCAGCTGCCAATATAAAAAACTATATTAAAGGGGACTTATTATGCTCTCCTGTATTTTGTTTCTTATATATACTGTTACAATGACGGATGTTCAAATTAAATGTGGCTAAAGTTTTAAATATTGAGGTAAATGTTTGTAAAACTTCAGGCTTCTTACCATTCTGTATTTCCTACTCTGGCTACAGTATGACGTCATAGTGTGCCGGTTTTCTTTTTATCACATGTCCGGTTGGGTTAAGAAGCATTAGTTGGTGATTTTGCAGCCTGGGCTTTTTCAGGAGGTGGGCTTAAAGAGACAGGTGCTAAACGGAGTGCCTCAGAAAGGGGTTTGTGTGTTTGTTTGTGTAAAAAGAGCGATTTGGATGAATTTTAAGCAGATTATTTCCTGTGAATAATTAGGGACGATTTTTCCTGACATTTTAGGAACTCGTGAAATGATTTTCTGTCGTGTTTTCCTTTAAGCAATCACACATATCTTCTCCCTGATGCTTGGCTGTTGTTCTGTAGCTCTTTGCTTGTTTTAACTGCGTATTTAAATAACAAGTCCATTTAGTGTTTTCCCCAGAAACTGAAGAAATTCTGAGATATAGGCATACTGTCTATATTTAAAGAAAAAAAAATCTTACATCTCTTTAAAGCAAGAAGGCCTGCGCCGCCCGTAAAGCTTAGATGACCCATACTGGAGGTATAGGACTCTCCCTTACAGAGTCCTATTCCTCCTTTGCCTTTGCCACTCATCTCCTCTGATTATTCACTATGTTCAGGAAACCGCTTCTTCATTTAGGCCATCTTAAGTTACATAATTTGATGGGCTTGAAATGTAAAGCGGTGTTTGTGTTTTATTGCTGTTTAAATGTAGGCTATTATATGACTATTTAAACCATACGTACTCTAGTTGTTCTATATGGCTGGATTTCTGGAATGTTGGCCTTCAAGGAGAAAGAAATCTAGTGTAAACTCTGATCCATGCCCAAACTGACTGTGTCTGTGTCTGTTGTGTTTTACCTCTGACTCCTTGTCGCTAGATGAGCCCAGACTGCCATAGCTGTGGTTAGATGACTCGTTGGCCAGACCCTGCACACAGTGAGGATTCAAACACATAAGTGAACACATATGATATGAAAATACTCTCCACAGGTGTGCGGTTCGATCCGAGTTCAGAAAACCTCATGAAATGTAAACAACAGTGAAACAAAGCCTGGGGGCTGGCCTCCAGTCTGACGCGTCTGATAGGAATCCAGATCTTCAGTTAGGTGTGTCTCTTGGCTCTTTCCCACCACATGCAAGGAAACCTTCATCCTTTTTAGGAAAACAGGAACTTTTACCTGCTTTTCCACCATGAGAACCTGGGTGTGGTTTTTAATCTCCTGCTCCCACTTTTTAAAGGCATAGGAGCTAACATGGTGGCGTTAACACAAGCCTCAAGACTGCTACAGCTTGTGCGCAGCATTCTTTCTGCTGCAAGCAACCACTAGTTGTCGCCAGTACTGATATCGGAGCTTGAGATTGGACATGTCTGTTTATTAACATCACAAGAAAGCAGCTAATTTCTAAATTAGTCTCCAGAAAGTGTTGTCTTGTGAGCAAAGATTGTGAATAAAACAAAGCTGGTTAATGGTGTCTAATCCTTCCTTAGTCAGGAATAAGGAATGCAAATTAAAGCTATACTATGCAGGATTTTCCTAAAAAACAATGTCTAGACTCATACAGAAGTAATCCCTCTAAATCATCACTGATGACCCACTAGAAGAGTGTGGCGGTGTCTTTATCTGCAGAGACTCCGCTTGTGTTTTCTTATTTTCTGTGATCAGGATGTTTATTGGTGTGTACCCCTACAGGGCTCAGGTGAGGTCAGGGCTTTATACAAAGGTAGCTAACAGGTGCCAGACCATAGACAGCAGACACAAAGAAGAAAAAAATACAAATATAGCAAGGCAAAACGCAGACGAGAGTCAATCTGGGGTTGGGTTTCACTTTGAATTTTGTTGGTGAGCGTGTTTACATACTGTAACCAATAATCCAGCATAGTATACTTTTACTTTTAGCTCATGAGGCTCTTGTCTGAAGTGTGTGTTGCGTCTCAAAAATAAGGCTTTCTGTGCTGCGGTTACCTTAGCACCACCACTGGTGCTCCCAGTGCTGCCTACTGTGTTGCCACTGACAGCCCCTGTGAACCTGGCCTCCAGCAGCTCCTGTCTCCTGGGGTCCAGGCTGTGCAGCTCCTCCATTGGGCCTGACACAAGGGGATCAACAGAGTAAGGTTAGACGCTTGCATTGTCATCACTACAAACAAACAATGGTGACAAGCGCAAGTAACGAGAGCAACTGAGCTCTGAACATTATTCTTCGAGGACATTACTGGAAAGGAATAAAAACGGGCACTAAGAGAAGGAGCAGAGGACAGTATCTGGGGGCGGATTAGAGAAAATTAGAGTGATTAGAGGATAAAAATAGAAAAATGGATTTGATTCAACTGGGCAGTGGAGGTAGCTCTTTAAAAAAGATGCACTTTCATGCTACGATGGAAGATACTGCAGATGAGTGACACTGCATTTCTAACTTAAGCAGGAAGGTCATTCCACCACTGGGTAGTCAGGAGGGAGAAGAGTCGAGGCCGGGCGGAGTGAGTCTCCCAGTTTGTCAGCACAAAAATCTTCAACCGGCCCCTCTATTATCTCATAAGTTAGCCTGTCACAATGGCCTCATTGCACTGTGCTAAACTAGTCTGTGATATTTAGGGATCCCAATAGCTCAGAAGCCTTGCACATGGAGCATGATGTCAGCTGGGATAAAGACACTGGAAGTTTTATACCAAAGTCATTCCTTTCCACAAGCTAACAGGCAATAATACAGTTTAGGGCCTTATAGTGGTAGCTAATTCAAATGCTACATGTGTGCATCCACGTTTCAAACACAGTTGTTTAACAGGGCAAACAGACTTTTGCCCAGTTTTACATTTCCTCACTATACAGATTTGAAGATGCTGGAGCGGTAAATCTGACCCACACATAAAATTATTTTCACACAAGCAGCAGGCTATTTGCTGCCTGCCTGGGCCTTGTTCTATGACAACCAGTCTCCAGAGAGAGAGAGACAGAGACACACACACACACACTCAGGTTCTCTGCTCCCTGCTGACTGCTGCTGCTGCAAGTGTTTGTTTCCTTATTGGACATTTCCTGGCTGTCATCTTTACATAGCTTGTGGCACAGGGGCAAGCCCTAAAAGGCATAATGGACATTATGAAACTCCTGAGCAGCCAGTGAAACAGAGAGCACAGACAGAGGCCTGCGTGAGGTTACCTGAGGACAGGGGGGGAGAGTCATTTAGATTAATTAATCTATACAGCCAGAGCTTCATACTGCACCATTGTTTGGTATCTTAGCACATTAGTATTAAGGTTGAAAATTAATTATCATAACCACAACCCCTGTACAGTGATCACAACACAGGCTGTCAATCGTACCGACTTATTCACATCATCGCTGTGTAGATATTTTTTAACATATCATGTCGTGTAGCTAACTCACTCAGATGGAGGATTATAACCACTTGCTCCCACTTGTGATCATTCTTTTGTCACATCACATCCAGCAGCTCAGCAATGTCGGAGTAAACAAGAGTCCCAGCATGTCGACAACAATGTGAAAAACAGATGCATCCAAACTGGGCACACATGTAACACCCAGGGCCTGTTGGTAAGTTTACCATGCACTGTAATGCATTAATGGATGCATGCATAGCTACGTTATTTCATACCCAGCTAGATGCTGTTGAGGGGGCGAATGTTACTAACTGCCACAAAAACACTGTTATCACATCAACAGCGACGAGAAGCAAGAAATCATGTAAACTGACAAACAAAACAAGCTAGCGCTTCCTTTGTGCAAACATGATAGCTTGCTGCTACTTAGACTGGCCATCAACTGAACTGACAGCTGACGTTTGGCTTCCAATTCACGGCATCAGTGAACTTGACATCCATTTTTACTTCACCAAACGTTAGCTCGACACGGCCAAAATAATCCACTTCTCCCGCAAAGGACACACTTTAAGGAGAACAAGAGTCAGTCGTGCACTTGGCGAGCTAATATACCTTCCTTGCTCTTTGCGGTCGCCGTTATATGTTGTTGAGAAATCGTTGGGGACGAGGAGAGCTGCGACCAAGATGGCGTCGCCTCCAAACTTCCACCACCACTTCCACTGTTACTTTGGACACTCATGAAGCCACTTTACCGCCGAGAGGAGCCAGCGTACACACTGCCGTTCGCGGAAATCCCAAACTTGCGTCCATCGTCTGACACCTGCTGTAACCAAACAGGCCCGTAAACGTGAGTCCGAGCGTTTTTGTGTCGCTAGACGTCTCGCATTTTGTGACCCGTGAGGGTCCTGCGGAGGAGCAGCTTCTTCTTCAGAGACTCGCTGAAACGGATCCAATGTAACCTTTGCATGATGACCGCACCGCGCGCCTGTCAGCATCCAGTTCACGAGCGGAGCTTTGATTCTTGTAGGCGAGGCTATCGCGAGGCTGGCGCGCACCTAGCAGCGCGATGGGGGATGGCATGACACCGAAACAGACACTGATCTGGGATCATTTTACCCTCCTCCAAACTCGCCATAGGTTCACTGGGAGGCACGTTTCAGCGTCGACCTGAGAGCAGCCTCTTGTTTGGGTGAAAACAACAAACACCCCGAAAAAATGGCCGAAAGTTCTTGTCTGCTCGAGGAGAGAAAGAAAACAGGAACACACACACATGCGCGCGCACACACTATATATGAATATGTATATGTACTATGTCTATTCAAAAGCCAAAATGTTTTTTTTTATTTTGACGAATTTAGGGACTGTTCGTTATTTATTAGGGGGTGGTGCAAAAAGGAGGAGGCTTGTCAAATAATTTTTTAAGCACTAAGGAGATACTTGTGTTTTTGTTTTGGCTTTACAGAGGGGTGTACACATTTAAATGGCCACAGTTTGTATTTATCTTCCCCCAGCTTTTTAAAGAAATCATGAAGGCATGTTGTCATGAAAATAATCACGCCATTTTTTTTATAGCCAGAAACTGTAAAAACAGAAATTATAATTGGATTTTCACATTTCCGACAGCCCCTGGATACAACATGTGCAATGAATGCTTCAATCAGGAACAAACATAACCGAATCGTAGCTTAAAATAGTGATATTTTTATATCTTCCATGCCCTTTATTTTGTATTGTTGTAATCCTCAACTCAATAAATATAATCTAAAAAAAAGAAAGAAAGAGTATTCGGTAGAGATAATGTACTTTTTACGAAGTATGAGTATCAACCGCATAAAATGTGTCAATAGTTCTGTCAGTAATTTTCCAATAAATATAGCACCTAATCAATATAAGGCTTAAAATAACTACTTCTGGTTCACTTTCACCCATTTCCGGTTTAAGCCACACCCACTTCTGGTTTAAACCCTGCACATTCCAAGTACATTTACAGATACAGATCATTTAGTTGGTTGAACAGATGCAGATAGTGGTGTACTCGCTCATCCCTAATCAAAATACCTTTATTCTTCCTTTCATTTAAAATTTGATAGTATGCACGACAAGAGTGAAAAACTGAGGCTCTTTGTCGTTTAATTTTCAAACATTAAAGGGTAAGTTTTAGAAACTGAATAACTAGCCTAATTCACGGTAGATGGAGGGTCATGCATTTTCCGCCTGTCACTCAGGAAGGCTCAAGGAAAAATATCTGTAGCTTCAGAGAGGGTAAAAAAAAAAAAAAAAAAAAAAGTCACACCCCAGCTATCCTCCTCCTCTGACAAGTAGAGAACTGTCCCTTAAGTCTGCCAGTTTTGACACAAAAGCCTGGAAAAGAATACAAAATATAGTTTGTTAATTAATTAGTAATTATTTTGCCCCCTTTTTGTCCTACATTTTATTTTAATTTAATTATTTAATTTAATTCAATTTATTCTATTCTATTCTACTCTTATTTTATTTTATTTTATTTTATGTTGTCTGTATATTGGACTCTGGTCCTGGCTTACTTTGATTTTATGGTGTCTTGTAAACCCATGCTGGCTGGGCATAACTGCAGGACACAATAATAAAAAAATCAGTCATTTATTCATATCTATCTATCTATCTATCTATCTATCTATCTATCTATCTATCTCTCTCTCTCTCTCTATATATATATATGTCTATACATTGATCTATATATTGATCTATATATATATATATATATATATGTGTGTGTATATATATACATGCACACAGTGTATGCTGTGTGAATGAGTGAGTAGATGGGTATGGGCAGGGGCAGGGCTGTTTTTCAGTCTTGAAATACAAGTTGCAGGGAGGGGGAGGGGGGTGCAGGTGGGAGGATAGTGATGTGGTCTGGGCTATAAGGTCTTTTGTTCCAAATTTGGTGCAGTGCATCAAAATGCCTTTGCCTCTTGTAGGGCAGCATACACACACACACACACACACACACACACACACACACACACACACACACACACACACATGCAGACACACTCACACTCCAACTCTTCAACATTCAACTGTTTGGCCTACATAATATTCTTACATTGCTTTCTAATTCATGTTGAATGCCATATGTTTCCTTTGCATGGAAATACATTTACTGTAGCACACACTGTGAGATGAGAGTCAGCACACGTGTGCCTCTCCTGATACAGTGAAGAAAATGTTTCACCTAATATTTGGCAAGCTGAACTCTGAGGTAATTTCCCCGGTTCGGATGAAGTGTTTAAAATGACAGTAAGCACACTGTGAAAACGTCTCGCGTCTGTCAATCCCCTGCTCCACTTGCAGTCAGATTGCATCAGGAAATAGACTGAGGCACAAATGATAATACTGCACCTCATATGCACCTGCCTGTGGTAACCTGATTTTTTTGGTCACATGGTTTCCATGGTAACAGAGCAATAGTCTTGACAGGCAATGAGGAGGGTTGTATAAGCAGTCTACTAACTACATTACTCTACTACGCTCTACACACAAACACACACAGTAACACACACACAGAGTTTGTGATGTCATTTCAGGTATGAAATTGGAGCTGTGTTATGAGGAAAAGGGTGATGGGTGGCTGATATTCAAGCAGCCATCGGGACATTCCAGGAGCGTCAAATGTCTGATGGAAAACTGGGAGTGTTGGCTGACATTTTGAAAAGCGTCTCCAGCTCGTGTGTAAGACACACAACTGTGGCCTACAACAATAACAGCACTTCAAGTGATAATGAAGGTTTGAAACTACAAAACAAAGTAAAGAGGAAAAGAAGTTGTTGTACATATACACAAAGTGTAATAATTTGTAAATGTCCAAGCACAGCTTTTTGAAATAATAATCATTAAATCAGAATTCAGCTTAAAATATTCCAACTCCAGCTTCAGAAATTAAATACAGAAATAAAAACTGAGAGCCCTAGCATTCCCTTAATTTTCTGTGAAGAGAATAAATTAGAGACGTCAACTCCAGACCAAACCTGCTCCCACCCAAGTGTGCTCAATGCTGACTCTCATTTGATTATTGGTAACTTATTAGCATAGGTAACACCCTATAAACACTATATAAGGGCAGGTGTGGTGCCGTGTGCAGAGACTCTGACACATGCGAGAGATGCCACCAAACAAAGGCTGTAAAAAGAAGAACTTAAGCAGTGATGAAATCAGCGTACTGTTAAATAAACTGAAACAAAGTAAATGTGGTTTTCCAGTGTCTGTACTGATGTCAGGAAAACCAAAAACCAGCAGCAGTGGTGGAGGAAGTATTCAGATCCTTTACTGAAGTAAAAGTACCAGTACCACACTGTGGAAATACTCTGTTAGGAGTAGAAGTCCTGCATGGAAATGTTGCTGAAGTGAAAGTATTTAAGTACAATCAGGAAAATGAAAAAACTGAAATCAACTTAATAAATCCAAATAATTAAAAAAAAAAGTCCTCAAATTTGAAAAGCTGGAACCATGATTTTTTTTTCTCCATAAAAATGGCTTAAAAGATTTCAAAATAGTTGGCCAGTTAATTTTTTGAAATTTACTGACTAATTGTTTTAGCTGCACTTGTATATTTTAATTTTTATTTAATATTTTAATTTGTGAAGTAGCTTGTTACTAAATAGTTCATATAATAGTTGTTATCATAATAACTATTATAACAATATATCTGCAGTGAAGTGTAGAAGAAGGAAGTGGCAAGTGATTAAAATACTCAAGTACAGTAAAAGTACCTCGGATCTGTACTGTGCAGTACTTGAGAGTAAATGTACTTAGTTACATTTCAGCACTGCTCACACAGTAACTGAATTAACTGAATTTACAGTAATTGGGATCAATGGACCAACTGTAGCATTTCTCTAACCCACAGATTTAATAATCCAATAATTATAATTACTCCAAAATATAATAATCTAAATTTGATTATATGATATCCATGTATTTTTTTTTTTTTTTTCATCCCTCAAATTTAAAACTGTGGTGACAGCCTTGAGTCACCTCTGGCAACTTCTTTGAATGTACCGACAAAAGCCAAAAATGGCATGCACCAAAAAATATTTGACAGTTTCTACGATCAGGCTTCCACCTCACCATCTACGTCGCCGACTTCCCGTCTCCAAAATGTTCGTGAGCATGGGTCAAAGTTCTTCCCATCAAGTCTGCTTTTGCGTGGGACGTGGCGTATGGCTCTTTCAGGCCTCGTTTTGTGCATACGTAGTGTTTATAAATGAGACCCCAGGATTTAAATAGACATGCAGGCATGGTGTTTAAAATAAAGGCCTCAGTGTCATGTTCATTTAAACACAGAATATCAAGGTAGCATGATAAAGGATGAAGATATGAATTGTTTTCCAACTTCAGCTAATACAGCTCATACTGAATCAACTGATTCTTTTTATTACTACCACCATTTTACATGTCCTCTTCAAAAGGGCAAAAGGGCCGTTGAAGATTACTGAAACAGGGTCATTACACACAACAAAATTCCATGACTTTTCCAAAATGCTCAATGATTTTTTACTAATTCCATGACTTCCCCAGGTTTTCCATAACTGTGGGAACCCTGACACATGGTAGATTCTGAGACGAGACCTTTAAAAAGAGGCCTACAACATTATCAGGACAAACAACTAAACATGACTTTTGTTGCTATAAATACTCACAGACTGATATGTAACTGTTTATTAGTACTATTTAATCCTTCTCCACAGCAAACAGCCTTAACAGCAAGCAAAGCACAGCTGCAGCTAATCACATTAATTACATCCCCATTCCATTTAGCTGTCCCAGTCAGCCTTGCAAGCATACCCAGAACCTGTAAGTGGCACAGCTGAATGGAATGCAGCCATAATTAATGCTATCAATTACACCTGGGTGTATTTCCTGCTGTTGTATAAGAGGCCATTTACACGTACACGGTGATTTTGATAAACGGAGACATCTTCCTTCGTTTGTGCCCTTCATTTACACGCAAATGGAGATTTCTCCTCTGAAAACGAGTCTTTCTAAAAACTCCGGCCAGCGTGGAGATTTTGGAAAACTCCGGTTGCGCGTTTGCATGTAAACGGAGATAAACGGAGTTAAAGGCAGCCGACGTCACAGTATGCGCCGGAAATTGCGCCTGTGTCAAAAGTGTGACCTATGTTGCTATGGTGACAATGGATACATAGAAGGCTTGAGCTTCTCGTTACACTGCCACCTACAGGTTTGGCATGCTCTTGTGTATATACACGGGTAAGTGTAAATGAAGATCTTTTTGAAAACGGAGACAGTGAAATGTCCGTTTATGAAAATAGCCGGCCACGTGTAAACGGCCTCTTATGTGTCTGCTGTGAAACTGACTGATGCTCCACCTGACTCGTTTCTTTGTTTGCCATTGGCTGCTTCGTTTACCTGAACATAATATCTGAAGAGAACAGACGTTAACACACATTCATTCATTTTCCATAACCGCTTATCCTATTGGAGGCCATGGAGGTGCTGGAGCCTATCCCAGCTGACATAGGGCAAGAGGCGGGGTACACCCTGGACAGGTCACCAGACTATCACAGGGCTGACAAATAGAGACAGACAACCATTCACACTCACATTCACACCCACGGACAATTTAGAGTCACCAATTAACCTGCATGTCTTTGGACTGTGGGAGGAAGCTGGAGTACCCAGAGAAAAGCCACACTGACACAGGGAGAACATGCAAACCACTGCACCACCGTGCCACCAGATACAGACACATGTACAGATAATGGTGTACTCGCTCATACCTAGTTATGACGATGTATAATGGCCAGAGAAGTGTTTTTGCAGAACATGATGATGTCACAGTGAAGATGATCTCTGATCTTTTGGATATAAAATGTCATCACTTTAACGTTAACACTTTAACATTCATGAGAACGGGACAGACAGATGTATGTACGGAAGGACAGACAACCATCCATTCCATTTTCAACCGCTTATCCAGGGCCGGGTTGCAGGGGCAGCAGGCCGAGCAAAGCACCCCAGACCACCCTCTCCTCACTGACACTTTCCAGCTCCTCCTGGCGGGATCCTAAGGTGTTCCCAGGCCAGATGAGATATGTAATCCCTCCAGTGTGTTCTGGGTCTACCTCGGGGCCTCCTACCAGTGGGACGTGCCCGAAACACCTCCGGAGGGAGGCACCCAGGAGGGATCCTGATCAGATGCCTGAACCACCTCAACTGACCCCTTTCGACGCAAAGGAGCAGTGTCTCTACTCCGAGCTCCCTCTGGATGTCCAAGCTCTTCAGTATCTGCGATCTCATTCTTTCGGTCACTACCCAGAGCTCATGACCATAGGTGAGGGTCGGAACATAGATGGACCAGTAAATTGAAAGCTCCCTCTTCACCAGGACAGACAACCCAAAAACATAATGCCTCCAGCCCCGGCTATCACCGGTACAGAGCCATAAAGACACTAATAATAATAAAATTTCAAATAAGCATTTTGTTGTAGGGTTGTAGTTTTGGAACTGGATGGAAATTTTCTGACAAATGATGACTGGATTTGACGTTTAGGTAAAAGTCTGTAAAAGCCTTTTTAACACAAATTTGTTTTTAGGCTGCACAATGCACAGAAAACTGTGCAAGTCCATGAAAGAGCAAAGGTTGTAAAGTATAATTGTCTGTTAACGTGCATTTTATGTTTCTTTATGAAATATGAAATCGAGGCCTCCTTGTGCTGCCAGAAGAAAAAAAAATTCTAATATTCTAAATTCAATTCATGTTCCAGACACTCAATAGTTTTCAAAATGGCACGTAATGGACAAAACAGAAAAAAAGACAATATGGCACTCAAATTTTAATATCACAAGCTGGTTTAGTCGAGGCATTCTGTATATATGTATATATTTAAAGTACACAAATACATTAATGCAAAAATATTAATCAAGAGTGCGCATCAATCACAGCAGCTCAGTCTGTTCTTTTGCCTTTGAAGCCTCAGGAAAAGATGGATTTCCTCGGCCTAAAGGCGTCCCTCTGCCTCTCGTACATGGTGACGTATGATCTAAGAAGGTCCTCCATTGTGTCACCCTGAAAAAGGAGAAAAAGGGAATCTTTGTCAGAAAATGATTCATTTCAAAATCACCTCTCTGACTGGTTTATTGAATAAGGTGTACTGGGTTATCCTGCAAAATATATTTACTGCCTGAATTATTCTTCTCCTGCCCAGTAACTGGGGATGACAATGATCTTTTAGCTATATCTATGTACAGTGCATCAGTTTTCAAGTATAGACTTTATATACATGGACCCTGTCAAATAAACTTGTAAATACATTAAATGAATGAAACTGAATTTAGAAGACAGCCACTCACCTGTGAGGTTTCACAGACAAAGCTGTAGCCCCTCACCAAAGTGCTGATGGTCATCTCGAAGTAGCCGCCTTCGCTGTGGTAGTCTGTGATGCGGCTGAAGGGGTGCATGATCAGCCGCTCCTGAAAGGTTTACAGCATGATTAAAACACATTAAAGGGACAGATCACTTAAAAATAAACATATACTTATTTACCTGTAGTGGTGTTTATCAGTCTAGATTGTTTTGGTGTGAGTTACCAAGTATTGGAAATACTGAGAGTAGAGATCATTGAATCACTGTGATGTCGCGCTAACAACAATCACTTCCATGTAGACAACTGGTAATTGATTACTTGTTGATTTATGGTGTCATTTCCAGCCATAATTGTATCATTTAAACATATGTAGTTAAACACTGTGGTCCGACCCATCTGATGTTTCTGCTGTGCTTATTTTATGTACTGTGTTGCTTTGCTATCATCTTTGATAAACCAAATCTACCAGCACAGAGGCTCAGCAATGCACTGCTGTGGACGGGGCCACAGCAAAAGGTACATTAGCCACCTACAAACATCTATATCACTGTAACTGTACGCTATATTTGAATATTTCCAACGCTTTACCTTACATACAAGCCATACGACACCGGGGTAGACCAGCAACTTGGTGTTCTGTTAAGTTAAATCACTATTTTTGCCAACGTAGTCTCATGGCTTTGATATAACGACTTTAATTACCCGTCAAAAAAAAAGTCTGTTTGACAGCAGGGTAAAGGGATGAAAATAAATCTAACCAGAAAAGCACTCAGAGAGTGCAGACCTCCGCCAAGTAGGTGATATTCCCTCCCCCTCTGCATCAGATTTTGCAGCCTGCATCGCTATCATTATTAGGTTATATGCCTTCACTATGGAGACACTGTGGTGTATTTATTTCGTTTTTATTTTGTGCCAACACAGAATATAATGTTTTTTTGTATTATTCACTTTCTTTTTTCCAACACAGAACATTAATTTCAACTTTAGAATTACAACAATATTTAGCAAGTAGAACGAGATGTGCTTTCCGGCCACCAGATGGTGCTATTTTCACCGTCTTTAGAAAATGGAATTGCTGCTGAGGCTGTCAGAAGATAGACTTAATTTATTATTTTATCCACTTTGCTTCAACTGATCACCACCAAAATTTTATCACCTGTTCCTTGTCCCATTATCCACCTTTCCTGAAAATTTCATCAAAATCCATTCATAATTTTTTGAGTTATTTTGCAGACAAACAAACAGACCAACGCTGCCGAAAACATAACCTCCTCGGTGGAGGTAAAAATAAATAAATATAGCATACACTTAAACTGACATTGATTTTTTGGGTGGGCCTTTTTAGGTGGCTAAAAACTAACCATTTAAGGCAGTGTCTGCTCAGCGCTGTTTGATTTTTTGTACATGATGTGAGGATTTTCTACCTGGATGTTATTGTAAACATAGTGATTCAGTCTATATCATGGAAATAGATGGCACTCGGCTAGTGGTGCTCAAAGCGCCAAAAAAAAAAAAAAAAAAGAAAAAGAAAAAGAAAGAAATGAATTAAAAAAAACTCAACATCAGTGTCTTTTCCAGAAATCATGACCTGGTTACTCAAGATAATCCACAGACCTTGTTGTGAGCATTTTCATGTAGGACCTATTTTCTTTCTACTGAATTACACCCACCAGAGGGAAGCATGTATCTCCTGCTCACCTGGCATCACTAATGTAATGTTACAGCTCAGCTGAGGAGGACGCCATTTATTTTAACATCTCGGTGTCACAAGCACAAGCCTCTCATCCATGAGTAGATGCACTCTTCCTTCCGCACAGTGATACAGTTGGTGGGTGTAGTTTAGTAGAAAGAAAATAATTCCTACATGAAACTGTTTACAACAAGGTCTGTGGACAGTGTTGGGCAGTAACGTGTTTCAGTAATATTACTTTTTCCAGTAATGAGTAGTGTAACTAATTACTAATGAAATTTCAGTGATAACATTACAGTTACTCCTAAACCACTCAACTCGTTACAACTAACTTTTGTTATCACTACTGACTTTAAGTACAACAATCACATCAGTGGAATGATTTTAATAATCGTCAAGCTGTGTAGGCACATCACCAAGCAGCGCGCTAGTTGGAAACGATTAAATTGGGGCTGGAAATATATTCCCATTACTTTTGTCAGAAGGTAAGATGACAAGAACACTGTTGCTGCAGGTATTCAGACTAAAACTCTGAGATTCACTGTGAAAAACACATCCTCAAACCTGTGGTCTAAAACACCACGGCTACTACGACCGACAACACAACAATGTGAAGCTCCAGGAAATACACCCCACCAGAGGTGAGCCATCCTCAGTCGCAGTGGACAGCTGTAACACTACAATGGCTAAACAACCAAAATTTGTGTCTGGATATGTGGTGGACGAAATGTTGCTCCATGAGTGTCTCTCCATCTTTCGGGCAGAGCCTTGGGAAAATACTGGTCACAGGAAACAGAAATCACTCAGGTAAAAAGAAGCTATCTAGCCTTAGCTACATTTAACGGTGATTACCCTGAAATTCACTCAGAAGCACACATTTCAATTTTGCGGAGATATGCAATTACCAATTTTATGGGGTATAACAGAAAAGTAAAATAGTGAGAAGTGTAATGAATCACTGTTGGCAGGGAGTAATAAGAAAAGAGTAACAAGCCCAATATTGTCTGTGGATTATCTTGCGTTACCCAGTAATGGTTTCTGGAAAGAGACATTGCTGTTGAGTTTTTCAAATGGATTTTTTTTGGCTCTTTGAGCACCACAAGCTGAGTGACATTTAGTTCCATTATATTGGAAAGAAGGCAGACATCTGTACAGCTGATATCTCCAACACTCTACAACTCACACCAAAAAAATCTGGATTGACTAATAGCACCACAAGTAAGAGGAAAATTTGTATTTTTGATTTTTGGGGTTGCCTATCCCCAAAAAATACACAAAATATTAAGATGTATTGGTTTGTCAGCATGAAAACATCCCAAACTGAGATGTTTTGTGACTAGATGTAAGTAACAGTAAAATAAAATACGACTACAAGGTGAAAACATAAATTGAAACACATAACAAAGAAGATATATATTAATAGACATAATTTATTACTTACCTTTGTTGTGGGGTCTATGAAGGAGACACCTTGCTTGCTGATGGCGATCAAAAGCATATTTGGGTAGCTGGATTCACACGTTTGCTGCAAAGTCAAATGAAATCATAATGTGACAAAACAGCTTCCTCATACTGCTGCCTGCCAACTCCACCATCACTTCATTCCGATGACTCACTTTAACTTCAAAGAAGGCACAGCCGAAGGTTGGCCAACTCGAAATGGCTTTCAGGAAGGCGATTTTGGCCTCCTGCACCGTCATGCCACTCTGCTTGTTGTAGGCGGCGATGATGTGCTGTGAGTAGAACAAAAAGCAGAGAGAGAGCTGCTCAGTGGACGCCCCTCTTTACAGCAGACACAGTCATGTAAAAGCAAGTTCTCTCCTGGTACCTCTCCCAAAGAATATTTTTAAAACATCCTCCACTTCACCCTCCCTACCATAGATCCATTTTTGTCTTACATAGGGGGGGCAGGAGATCTTCAGAGTGAGATAGCAAGTCAACAGCATAAGCCCCACAGAAGTAGTATACACCATCTGAAAGCTGGGAGCCTGAAGATTAATTTGAGATGCAGCTCAGCTCTGTGTGTCAAGTTTTTCTAGTCATAAATCTGTAATGAACATTGTGTTGTGGTTAGGCACCCATTCAAACAAGTGTAAATGAGCATGTGATGGCCATTCACATGCTCCATTATGTCACCTAAGTTGTTGCAGCTAAGTTTAAGTATTTTTGACCACGTGAGAATTGATAAAATGGTCAAAAACCCCTCTAAAATGTCACATTAGGACACCGAGACCCTGATGAACACCATAGTTTATGTTTAGTTAGTTTAGTTTATTTATTTTATTAATCCCCCTGAGGAGAAACTGAATGTTTTCACTCTTGCTTGTCAATTACACACAGGTCCGAAAGACACACACATGCACAAACAGGACCTATACATGCACAAAGTGGAGAGATGTCACAGTGAGGGGGCAGCCCTTGGTGAGGCGCCCCGAGCATTTGGGGGGTTCGGTGCCTTGCTCAAGGCACCTCGGCAGTGCCCAGGAGGTGAACTGGCACCTCTCCAGCCACCAGTCCATGCTCCATATTTTTGGTCCAGACGGAGACTCGAACAGGCGATCCCCCGGTTCCCAACCCAAGTCCCTATGGACTGAGCTACTGCCGCCAAAATCCATGCTGTGATTTGGTATCAAAAACGTTTGACATTTGGAGATTTCTATAAGAACTGGATTTTTCAGCGATTGGATTGCGAGCACATTCATTCTGGAAACTGCTTAGAAACCCCCTTACTGTCAATATACCTGTAAAAGCTATCCATCATCTGAATGCTCAAGGTTTGTTGTTTGTGGCTGTCAAGTTTCATGAGGCTGTGATTATCCCAGAGGTCACAACAGGTCATTTTATACAGTCATGTAAAGTTTCCCAAAATGGTCTACTGTGGGGACTAACATCATCACGTATGAATAAAACTGAGCTCATTGAATCCACAGGAGTCTCAGCTTTCCACTCAGACACAGTTTATGCAACCCCAGTATGCAGAAATATTCAAATACAATCCTTAGGTCTTCTAGTTCCTATGATACCATTATCTTCACTCTAGCTTTAGCCCATTACAGTCTCTGAGAGATGTTGGCCGAGGACGCCAGCGCCCTCATGGAGCCTATGAGGTTTTAAATGAGGAATTAACATGTACATTTGTGCTCTGTACATTTCTTCCTTTACCTTCTTCCATTCTTCAGGGGACATGATTTTTATCTGGTCAGCAGGAACCAGCTTGCTCAGCATTCTGGGGATCATGACAAACTGCAACCTGTCTGAATCTACTTCGGCTCTGAAGAGCAACCCGCCCAGGTTGGTCATGTCCTCTTTGGTGCAGCTGTGGTATCCACGCAGGTACCTGGGCAGCTCCTATATGGAGGCAAAAAGACAGATTGTGTGTCATGACAACCTTGTGTGTTGAAAAAAGTAAACAAGCCAGCAGAATGAGGAGTGTGTCTTGGTTTCATGCCTGTGGGAAATGGAAGTTGAGGTCTGCAATAAGGTCTTTCCCTGGGGTCACATTGAACCAGAGCTTCCTCTTAAATATCACCAGGTAGGGCGCGTTGGCTTGGTTACCTGGGAGACAAAACACAGTAGTGGAAAACTGCACTTGTATAGCGCCTCTCTTGTCTTCCAAGCACTCAAAACGCTTTTTACACTACAAGTCACATTCACCCATTCACACCCATTTACACCCATTCACACACTGGTGGCCAAGGCTACCGTACAAGGTGCCACCTGCTACACGGGTTTAACACACTCACACACTGATGGAACAATTGTCAGGAGCAATTTGGGGTTCAGTATCTTGCTCAAGGATACTTCAACATGCGGCCTGGAGGAGCCAGGGATCGAACCCCTGATCTTCTGATTAGTGGACGACCCGCTCTACCTCCCGAGCCACAGCCGCCAACATCAATTATATAAAAGGGGAACATAAAACCTGAAAGCATCAGTGTGAAGCTTTACCTTCTTTCACTTTCTTTCCTTTCTTAGGAGTCTCTGAAGTTTGCCTTAAACTGTCAAAGAAATATTTGTGCTCCGACAAGCTTATGACCTGGGAATAAAAAAACAGAATAACATTAGTAAGTTACAGGAACAATTCACTCCCCAAATGAACATTGGTATACCGATTGTTCACTCCTTGTTATGCTGAATTTGGGAAGAAAACTATGCTTTTCTTGCCTGTCTCCATGCTGAACGGAGAATCTAAAAAGTCATATAGGACCACGTTAACAACAGCAAAACTATATCAAGACATCTACTGACAAAACTCTTATGCAACTTGTGCAGTATATTCCAAGTCGTATATATCCAGCCATACGAACTCTGGTGCAGTTTGTGGTGAGAACGTGTTCCGACCTCGATCCAAACCAACTGCAGTCACGTTACACATTGTTTGGGTTAAACATGAGCATGTTACAGTCCTGGAGGATTATTAATGTGCACCTCCTCCTGTACTGCCTTAATATGCACATTCAGCACATCCAATGCATCAAAACATTGTTTTCTAGTTGGAGCCGCGCCTCGTTTTCAAACTGTATGGTTTGACTAAAATGAACAATGACAGCAATATAGTCCACGATGACCAGCACTAATTTTTGGATTCTTCGTTTACCAGAGGCATGCGAGAAAAACAAAGTATTCTTCATGACTTCAGCATGTCACAGGGTGAGTAAATGATATAGAAATGGTCATTTGGGGGGTGAATTGCTCCTTTAAACAGGGTAGAAGCACAGCCTTGGTTATTCCAGTCATTATTAATGAAGATTTTAAATTCACCAATGTAGAAGAGATTCAAATTTATGACCTCATTGTCACAAGGTTTTTTTTTTTTACATCAATGCAAAACACACCACAAAATGTCCTCCTTAATCTATATAGAATATATTTAACTACATCTTCATCTTTTCTGTCGCATTACAGTGTAATGAATGAAAAAAATATCAATCAACAAACTTCTGCAGGAATGTTACCCAACCCCACCTTGTTGGATGTTTTCAGGTACAGGCCATATCCGTCAGCTGAGCTCAGTTTGAGATGAAAGGCGATACTGCAGCACAGGTCTTTGATTGTGGTCGTCGATGTCACCTCAAATATCTGCAGCGAGAACAGTAAGTACAGAAACTTTAGCTGATATATCCAAATGGACTGTGTAATGATATTTAAAGTAATTTAGAAGTCATTTTAGAAACTTGTGTTTAAAGAATACATGCAGGGGAAAAGTTCTTTGCTACTGTGTTTCCTTAAAGATAAAGGATGGATGACATTAACAGCAGAATGAACAGCTTTACAGTCTTGTTATGGTGGTGACGTTAGGTCATGTTACTGTAGCGTAGTTCCTTTATCGCCTAACGTTAGCTTTTTACTTCTGGCGATTGCAATGCTGCTTCAGTAATCATGAAAGTGGTGTTCATCTGTGAAGATTATCTTGCTGAACATAATGTCTAAGTATCATAAACCTTTGTTTGACACAGCTTTTTTTTTTTTTTTGGAAAATAATCCAAAACCCAATGGAAAAATCACATAAGCGTTTTGACAATGGAGCCAGGGCAACGCTAACTTCCATGTCAACCTACAGAAAAACATCAGCCCTGGAGCATCCTATAGATGTTTGTCCCCATTAGGGCCACCCCCAGACTTTTGGGGGCATTAATTGAAATGATGTGAGAATTTTTTTTTTTTTTTTCAAAGATATTTTTTGGGCATTTTTAAGCCTTTAATTGATAGGACAGACAAGTGTGAAAGGGGGAGAGAGAGAGGGAGTGACATGCAGCAAAGGGCCACAGGCTGGAGTCGAACCCGGGCCGCTGCGGCAACAGCCTTGTACATGGGACGCCTGCTCTACCACCAAGCCACCGACGCCCCTGTCCTCTCAGTTTTGACAATATTCTGATATCTGCGCAAGCTTTCTCTTAAAATATCAAAAGACACCTGTAACCTGTCTTTTTTCCACCTTTGTTCAGGTCTGTCTGACAGCACGAGTGGTATCATTCAGCCATGGTTCAGACTTTGATTTGGAGTGCATGATCTTAAAAGGAGCGTCAGTGTCCAAGATGTTTTGGCACGTGAAGTAAAATTTTGATGTTAATTGCTCAGTATCAAAACAAAGGGGGGGATCTAAGTTACAGCACAGCATTGGACGGATTAAACCTGTGACAGCGACGAGGTACCGTACATGGTTTAACAACCATGGCGAGTGCTGGCTGTGGTCCAAACTTTCTTCCATTAGTAAATAGGAGGAAGTAATGCGAGTTGATATCAATGCTATTATCAAAGTGTTAAAACACTGCTGAGAGTCTGCACTCTAGTGGACACCTCATTTAAGTGTGTTAAGAAAGGAGTGTCTTACATCTTGTGTGTCATTTGGGAAGTGGACTTTATGGAAGATCTGGGTGCTGTTCTGTTGGATGGCGTCCACTTCTGCTGGATGGGGAGGAAGATTCCTGGGATCCTTACTGAGGGTACAAAGCACTCAGATCAATTTATTGCACACACACACACGTTCATCAATGAACCATGCAACACACCACACCTGAGTCCTGTTGTAAGAGCGTTTTTTTTGTTTAAACTGTATAAAACTGTGATTTACTGATGTGTGAGATTTCTACTGTGACTAACACAATAACGAACTGATGCGAATAAATAAATGAGAGATCACAGACATTTCCATCTGCACACTGCCTTTACAGTTAATTTCTTTAACCCCTAAACATCCACTTTCAGCTGCCAGTGTGGTGCAGTGGTTAGCATTGTTCCCTCAGAGCAAGAGGGTTCCTGGTTTGAACCCTTCTGGGGGAGCCCTTCTGTGTAGAGTCTGCATGTTCTCCCCGTGTCAGCGGGGTGCTCCGGCTTCCTCCCACAGTCCAAAGACATGCAGGTTAATTGGTGACTCTAAATTGTCCGTAGGTGTGAATGTGAGCGTGAATGGTTGCCTCTTGCCCAGTGTAAGCTGGGATAGGCTCCAGCCCCCCCACTATCCCAAACAGGATAAGCGGTTACGGAAAATGACTGAATGAGTTGCCAGTATCTGTAAATAGTGAACTACCTGTGATTAAACTAGTACTGTAAAACTCAAATTAAACATTTGTTTTACTAGCCCGCTGTGGCTACACATTTTGATAAATAAATGCTTATCTCAATTAGACGCCTGGTCTGGTTGCGTACCTGTTCATTTTTATAAAAGTTTTTTGGACTGCAAACTTGAGCTAACATTGGTTAGCTGTTTAGATTGCATATACAAATGTAAATGTTGTCAATATCTCTTTCTAATTCCAGTCTGACCTGTGCATCCCGTGCAGCCTCTGCAGGCAGCCAGCAGCCAGCTGGTCTCTGGGCCGCGACTCCAGGAAGCGCTGAGTGTGTCTCATCAAATCCTTACTGGGGGGAAACAAGCCTGTACACAGCCACATGAGCTGCCACCCACGCTCCATACTCAACCTAAAGTGAAGAAGAACAAAAAATTCACAGAGGATTGTTGGAGGATGTGTTGGCTCTTGATTATGTGTGAATGCTTTAACATACAGATGAACACAGTGAGGGAGCACCTGTTGTTGTTGCTGGTCATCTGTCTCATAATCTGGCAGTAGATCTCATCCTGCAGAGCTTGATGCTGGGTGGCTGGACCAAAGATCTGGTCTGTCAGCTCTATGGGGCTGCGAGCGTTTTTGATGGGGTAGTCGCCCATGTACTTCAGGATAGGTAGAAGCCAGAGTTAAGGATTCGCACAGACAGTAATGACACTAAAACAAGGTCTGTATCACATGCAGTTCCTTTATGTGTTCCAGACAGATGAGTTCTTTCCTCTAAAAAAGGTTTGGTGTATGGAATCAACAATAACATTTTTATCTTAAGCCATTTTCTCCCGCCATTATACAGGCGGGATCCTGTCCATTACTTTGAAAGTTTAGGAAGCTTAAAAAGTTCCAGGTGTAAAATTACCTTCCACTCTGCCTCCGACTTTTGCCGGCCAAGCAGCTAACTTTCACTGGAACCATCATACCCATTCAAGTCCACAAACTTGAATGGGGATAAAGTTATTTGTGTGGATCTATTAGACTTCTTGTTGTTTTGCAGGGTTTGTGATGATAAAAAAAAAAAGATTCACTGAGTTCCCAGTCTTGGAACCCAGTGGCTATCTGCTATCAACAACAACAAGCCTCTGGGTGAGGGCTAATATTTCAGGCTGATTGGGTGTAGCCAGCAGATATCTTGGTCAAGACTTCCTCTGTCATGCGGCAGTCATTTTAGCTGAAAATGTTTGAATGGTCAATACTGCTCAGGCTACAAACGTTTTACAAATAGAAACCAGAATGCTTCTGCCTCTAAAATCTTGTCACGCCGCGAACAGATGTCTGCATTCATATGTTGATATCGGCTTAAAGAGATTTACAGACATCTCTTTCTTGTAAGTCTACGGGAAAAAGTTTTTTTCGGCCCTATGGCATTATGTGATAAACCCCGAAGTTGTAATTCCATGGTTTGGTCACTGTGTCAAAGTGGCTTCGAAGCCAAGCAATCATTCTAGGTGAAAGTATGTAGTGCGCTTGCTCTGTGGGCGAGATGATGCGGAAGATTCAGGTGATTTTATACCTATTGGGAGTGGAACCTTTTTGGCTTCTTTGGAGCAACTTTCATAGGAATGAACAGGGCCCTGTATCCTGTTCTCTTTATACATCCAAGCAACAGGGAGGCATTAGTTTCAAGGATATCAGTGAAGGCGTTGCAGGCCAGGTTGCTGAGTTCAGAGTTGCGGGCCAGGCTCTTCATCAGCGGCTGTTTGAGAGGTTCTCTGGAAATGGCCCACAGCTTCTCTCTGCTGACCCCTTTTCGAGCGACATCTTTACCTGCAGGCCTGCGACGAAAGGGGGGGGGGGGCACACACAGCGTGAACACATCTGTCCTCACTCAGCATCACTACTGGCTGAAACACACCACTGAGCAAATCTAGAATCACACTTATTGTTAGATAAATATTGAAAAAAGCCATATTATAAAGTGATTTATATGACATAAATACCTGAAATTCTCAAGAGCAAACTCTTTTAAAGAGATGGGAGCCACTGCCTTGTCCATTGGTGTGACGTTTTGTGCTGGGGAGGGTTTCCTCTGGCCCGGATTTAGCAGTTCCTGATGGGTCAGAAGCAGTTCATTAGTTACACCACAAGAGGGGCTCATGTGACCCATCATACCTGTAGATCCACTGCTGCAACCACAGACCTGAAAAATCACTGTGCAATACGTTCATGTCTGTACATGTGCAGCCCTATGTAAACCTGAATAAAGTCAATTACTGTGACGTCTGCTGCTGTAAATTTGTATATTTAGTTTGGAATAAAAGCTATGACATGTGAGGGGAACTCTACCAGCATCTCGTCAGAAGGCTTCTCCAGAGTCGGCAGAAACTGCACTATATCCTTATAGACCACACCGCTGGCGCTGGTCCGCTGGTTGGTTGCACTGATCCAGTTCTTATCAGAGTTTTCCTCATCTTTCTCTGCCAGCAGCAGGTCCCCTCGTTTACAAACCAGGAACATGGGGTCTTCTGCAGAAGGAGTGAGAGGGACAGAGAGGCGTGTGAGTTTTTTGTGCATGTATGGGATAAGATAGACTTAATATGTGCAATCAATTTTCAGTCTACTATAAATACCTGGTTTATTGAGGTCCTGCTGAACCAGCGCGTACCGTGAGCGCTCTCTCAGCCCGTCCAGGTTTTTTTCTATAAGCGCTGCCATTTCTGAAGTTTCATCAGACCTCAGGACAAACTCTCCTCTGACTGTGATCAAACTCACTGACTGAACACTGAAATGGCTGTCACTAGACGGGTTATAAACATCAGAGTTTAATGTGTTTGACACTTTTTCAAAAATCAAAATGTTTAGCAAAACAAAAGTGATTATATTAGCAGGAAAAATTGTTTACGTTATCCCTACCTGTTCAAGCGTACTTCCTTTACCTCTAAGTAAGGAAGCTCAAGGAGTATCTTGTCTCTTCCTTCCATGAAGAAGATGCCACTCCAGTTCACAGCCACGACAAACCTGCTTTTGGGTAAAGGAGGTCCTGTGGGCGGATATGGGAACACAAATGTCTCAGAAGGCAGGGTTGTAAGTGATCTCTCATTTCCGTACTGGCAACTGGTAATCAAAGTTCAGGGAGGATGCTCAGCAATATGGTGGCAGCGGTGAAAAGAAGTATACAGATCCCTCACTTGAGTAAAAGTCTTAATTTGACACTGCAAAAATGAGGTGTCGGACAGAGTATCGAAAAGGGAATTTATCATATTACTTTCTCCTGTGATAACTTATCAACACACTGGCACCAAAGATTCCCCTGTGACTTACCAGAGTCACTACTTCTTTGTGGTAAAGCTTATCAAATAAATGAGGTCAAGTGAACAGAGGTCAACTAACTACGATCAAGAAGAAACTCACAGGGGGAAAATGGCGGACAGTTTGGACAGTGGGGAAACAAATCAGAAAGGCAGGGAGTCGAAAGTCTGAGCCCGCTTTGGCTTTTATGACACAGATGGGACAAACAAAATTGAAATAAAAAAAGTGTCTTGTGAATGTAAAGAGCATGAGCAACACAACAAGCGTGCACCATCCTGATCACTCCGAGTAGCACCTGGCTAACGCTACCACAGCTGAAGGTCAGCCTACAGTAAATGCAGTGTGCAGTGTTGACTGTGTCAACTCAAATTCTGTTAAACTGACACCACAATGTAGTAAATAAATAAATAATACCAGATTTTTGCCTTTCAAAGGGTATGTTTCTCTTCTTTACTTGCGCAGACATCCTAACTATCGTAGACGATTGTCTTAAAAAGCATCAAGTATCGCAGAATTGCTGTATTGTGATACCATCGTTATCGTAGGCAACATATCGTGATCATACGATAACTCTAACCCCTAAGTAAAACTACTTAAAGCAGAAAAATTAAAATCAGTTTAATCGGTCAAAATAGTTTACATAATTAAAAGCAGTGGATGCTCATATTTGACTAGCCGAAACCTTGAAATGTTTTTGTATGCAAAATATCTTTCATGACTTTCCCATGACATCATATTTGTCTTTGGATTCCCCATGTTCTGCTTTTCTTTTGTTCCTACACTTAATGAATGTGAAAATATTCATAAATAAAAGGTATAAAAAAATAGATGCTCATAAATTTAAATAAAGTTCTTTTAAAAGTTGTTGTTTTCATGTCTTGTCTGTTTTAATTATTGACATGTAAAACACTTTGTAACTCTGCCCTTTATAAATAAAGATTATTTTATAGTAACAGTTACTGAAGTTATCAAATAATTAAAGTGGATTAAAAAGTACAGTATTTCCCTCTGAAGTGTAGTGGAGCAGAAGTAGAGAGTGGCGTGACATTAAAATACTCACATAAAGTACAAGTACCTCGAAGTACAGTCCTTGCATAATTGTACTTAGTTACATTCCACCACTTTATGGAGGAATATTATCAATTCAGAATTTACAGGAATACAGCAGAGTGTTGCACCATACATATTTCACACACTAATTACATTAAATAGTGACATTCATCTGAGGAAAGCCCAGCTGCAGCAGGAATATGTTTTTTTGTATCCTTAGGCAAGATACTGAACCCTCAGCCACCAGTGTGTGACTGTGACATGCAGTGTAAAAAGAAAAGCGCTCCGAGTGGTTGGGAGTCTAGAAAAGTGCTATACAAGTGCAGTCCCTTTACCATTTACATTCAGACACAATAAATCCAAAGCATTTCAGGTTACACAGGCACAAAGACACGCAACATTAAATCAAGACCTCCCTGAGTGTTGAGTAAAACTTACATTGCATTTTAACTGCTGCATGTAAAACAGGCGGTGTGTTGACTGACCTGACATCATTGTAACTTCATAAAACTTAGAGAAGTGCAGGGGCCATTCATGTTGGGCGTTTTTGACCAGTTCTCCTTTAACGCTGTCTGTTTTCTGCTTCCCGTTGGCATAAGGACCCTGTGGGATCAGGATGTAAAAGTACTGTATGTATTGTGCTTGTGTGATAAAGAACTAAAACTAATAAAAGGTTTCAGGCTCAAGTCACGTTCATAAAACACTCACAGTAGCTTCTTTTGTCATTCTGCCTGACATTTTACCTGTAAATGTCCTGCGCTGATGAGTTGGATCCACCTGGTCATAGATTTGTTCTCGATCAGCGGGGTGGCGATGCATTCCTCGACCACCTTCTGCACGTTGTCTTTGTTGTACTCAGAGCCAAACTGGATGTAATAGTGCTTTGCAGCCATCTGGACGTATCCATCCTCCTGAGGGATGCAATATATCTTTATTAGATACAGTTCACACAAATCGGTTTATTGTTTTTTGTTTTTTTTGTTGCTTGTTTTGGACTGGACTTTAAAATCATTTAACACGCTGCAAAAGAAAAGCTGTTGAATAAAGCATCGGCTATAAGGAAGTAATAGTGGACTGCAACTTTCCCTGAAATCACGTGGTGTTTGATCGGAAAAATAAGTTCCTTCATGACTGGGAAAATTATATAAACACTCACACAACTCGTGAACCATTATTTGTTCATGCCTGACCTTGTCACTGGTGTACTCTCCCGACTTGATCCCCTTGATGACCTGTCTGTAGATTAGATCCGTGCTGACGGCGTCGACTGAGCAGTCGTGCCACGGTGTGAACACTTCCTTGCGGATGGAGAGCTTCCAGGGAGTGTCCTTCTCCACCATGCCCTGCCTCCTCATCTCCTGCTCGCACTGAGACACTGCGTCGAACACGTGCTTCCCACAGCTGCCCAGAGACCACATCTGGAGATGAAAGACCAACAAGGTTTGAGTGACTGTGGTTCCTGTACTATCTCTTTTACCATATTAAATTACACAAGTATCAATAAATAAATAAATACAGGGATAAATAAATATGGAAACAAGTAAATAAAAGACTACATAAATGCTGAATACAGAAAAAAAGAAATGCTGACATAAATAAATGTATAATGTATAAATAAATAAATACACCAATACAGAAATATGATAAATTAGATAAATTATACAAAAATAAATAAATAAAACAAATAAATACAGATAAAAAAATCTAAAAAAATAAAAAGAATAAATAAATAGATGCTTAAATGAATACAGAAATAAATAAATGTACAAATTAATAAACCAAGAAATGAATAAATAAATGTTAAAATAAATAAATGCATCTGTAACTAAATAAATGAATAAATATATAAATAAATATATAGATAAATAAAAATCGATAATTAAACAGGACTTAAATATCTTACGTTTATATCTAACTTTTGTGCAACTACATTTATTAGTTATTATTATGTATTTTTTTCATATTTATTTTGACATTCATTCATTTTTTTTATTTATCTATTTTATTTTATTACTGTATTTATTTACACATATATTTCTCTTAGACTTGTGTTATTTTTTTTTATCCTGAGTGGATGATGGATATGATGAGACAAATCAAAGTAAAGCTCACCTTGTCAAAGAGACTGATGTACAGGGAGAATCCGTACGTGTCTCGAAGATCAATCTTGTCAGCCACAGCTTGACAGACCTCAGCAGAGGTGGAGGCCGAGTCCAGCTGCAGACTGAGGGTGCGGCCGTCCAGTAGAGTCACAGACACATCTATGGGCTCCTTGGACTTGGCAGCCTGTCAGTGGGGAGAAGAAAGATGAGATTGAAATGATGTTTGATTGATGTGATGTGTCCTTTGTTTCCAACAATAAAGCAAGCCAAGAAAATACTGTCAAGAGACAACAAAAAAGGATTTCTACCTGTTGCTCCATCGAACAGGGCAACTCTTTTCTTTCTCCGTTGGCTACTATACGACGCAGGCGCTCAGCACAGTAATCTCCATAACCATTGGGCCCTCTGCAGACAAAACTCTCCAAATACTGTGGAACAGAGCAGAACAGGGTCAATAAAATGTTCTGCCAAATGAAGAATGATACTAATGATAACAAAAAGAGTAAAATAGATGTGGACTGCATTTTGGGTTTCTCGGAATCAACACTTTTTTTTTGAACATGTATCTCAGTATCACGAGAACTGATGTGATTAATTGAAAATGTTGACAAGCTGTAAAAGAGAAAAAATGGACTATATATTCCTGATAGTGATGAATTAATCTCAAATTAATTAATTGCAGGTTTCAGAAGACGATGAGGATACACAGCAAGTAAAGGTGTCCACTACTGCCATATTTAACTTTAGCTTTTATCAATTTTTATTCCATAAATGACTCTTTATCTGCATTTTGCAATGTTTGTCCAGCGTTTTTGATCTCATTTCACTTTGATCCTATCAACACAGCAGGTGGGTGTGAGCTGTGTTTACCATCCTTTTAGAATTATCTGTGATAAAAGCCGAAAAAATCCTTGGAAGGTAAAATTAAAAAAGTTAAAAGATGGAAGATGACAACACAAAGTAAAACGGGACGCTGCTGTATCACTGAATGACCTGCTGCAGACTGACCTTCATGAAGAAGTCTGTGGGGGGGAAGATGCCAAGACAGATGGACATGAGGGTCCAGCCTAACATACGGCTCCTCTTCCTCTTGTTGTTCACCAGCTGCTTACAGATCTGGCAGTAAATCTCATCCCTGCACAGACACATGAAAGACAGATACAGAAAAAAGAGCAAAACAATGAATGCAACAAGATTCAAATCTGTGTATCTGTTTGTTTTTCATGTGAACAGTTTTGACCTTATGTCTCGTCTCGATAGAGCATATGCGATGATAATGTGAAGCTTTTCCACCGATGTGAGTGGCCGATCCAGGGTGGGACCCTCTCCGATC
Source organism: Epinephelus fuscoguttatus (assembly GCF_011397635.1). NCBI lineage: Eukaryota > Metazoa > Chordata > Actinopteri > Perciformes > Serranidae > Epinephelus > Epinephelus fuscoguttatus. The sequence continues at coordinate 22,689,617 of NC_064766.1, forward strand.
AAAATGTCCTCATCCTCCGTAAGGTTCTCAGACTGGTAAAGATGACATGAAAAATAATTTAGCATACGATGCACACAATTAATCAGCAGAGAAATAACGACTGAGTGATAATTATCATGGTGCTGACCTCCTCAGGAATGACGGATGCTTTTCTGGTTCCACCTCCGAGCTTTTTCTTGTTCCTCCTGAGTATTTTCTGTTCAGAAAAAAGACATAATCATTATAGGTAAGATAAATCACTGATGTTTGACATTGACGCTGATCATCTGTTATTATGCAGCAGCAGAAAAGAAGCTGCTTGTCATATGTTACCTGGTCCAGCCCCACCAGGTGGCTCAGCCTCCTGCCCTGCCGATGAGGCAGATGACGTGAGACGGTGCTGGATGCTTGAGACAAGGCGTCCGCAGATTTTGGTTCTGGCATGTCCTCCATGTAACGCAGTATAATCCACCATACAGTTCGACATGCCTGGAGGAGAAATGAGAGTTGAAACTGGAAGTGAGCTTTGGTCAAATATAAAAATCTTTGCAGGTGACGGTAAGAACACCGCCTCTGTTACCTCTCTGTCACCCTCGTCGTCGTGGGGCAGAAGAGACTGCTTGATTCTCTGGTTGTAGTGCGTATGGCCAAAGTTGCTCTGGAAGTGGAGGATGCTGAACCTGAAGAATGAAAACTCATTGCTGCTGTCATCAAAGTCATCGTCCATCTCCTCCTCCTCCTCCAGCGATGGGGTGGGGGTTGTTGAGATTGAGGCTGGAGCGACGACTTCCAGCTCTGAGGTCTCATCAGAGGTTTCCTTTACCGGCTCTGGTGTGCTTCTCTTCTCAACACTCTAAACAGAGTTAAAGGTTCAGTCAGTAAATTCATTATATGTGATGAAGGGCAAAACATTAATAAAGTCACAAGCACAACCGAAATATCAGCTAACCTCAAGTTTATCTGATTGTGGTGCTTTCTCTTTAACCACTTCCACAGGAGGCGTGAGATCACACGAGCGGTCGTCCGAATCCGGTTCAGACATTGACTCCGGCTCCGGCTCCGGCTCCTCATCATCTGGCTGTGTTGAGGCGATAACTTTCAGTCGCTCCTGAAGCTCGGAAGCAATCTGCTCCTGTTTCTCTTTCTCCAGGCATAAAAGGAGGGCCTGTGAGGAGGTTAGGTGAAGAGAGGATAGAAGACAAAGGGATGAAAAGGATCTTGACATTTATCATGTTATTTCTAGTTTCACGACTCACAGCTCTTACATCATCCTTCATCTTTTGAGCTATTCTTCTGGCCAGGACTCCTCTTCTGTAGGCCTGCAGCAGGATGACTGTGTCCCTCTTCTGCTTCCACGCCTTCCTCTCCCTGTAGCCTCGAACCTACGGTTGATCAGAGATAATATATTATATTACTAAATAATATCATTAAACTTAAATAATACTCGTAAGTTCATGTTTTTCAGTTGCAAAGAGACCTAACAAGTTCTAGTTTTTGCTTCTCTGGCATGGACGTAAGATCTCTGGGGTGCCGGCACATCCCACAGATGCTTGATCAGATTGGGATCTGGGGACTTTTGTGGCCGGGTCGATGCCTTGAGCTCTTTGTCACATTCCTCAGGCCATTCCTGAGCAGTTTTTGCGATACGGTGCTGTGTATTGTCCTGCTGACAGGCAGTGCCGCTGCCATGAAGGGGTGTATTTAGTGTGCAAAGGTGTTTGGATGTGTCAAGTGGCATCTACATGAATACCAGGACCCTAGGTTTCCCAGCAGGACATGGCATTATAACAACATGATCAGTGTTATTCACTTTATCTGTGTAAACATACTCTTTCAGTTTCAATCTGAGACACTAAAAATTAAATACAATGTTCGCTAATTTACAGAGTCTACAGTACATGCCTGGCTTTGTATGGCGACTGCTGCTGCTCGCTGTCTCTGGAACTGTAACTGCATCTTCCGACCACGGATCTTTGATGCCAGCCGTGCATAGCCCTGCTGGAGCTGGTTGGAGCAAGAGTGGAAACAAAGGACAAGGTCACTGGACTTGAGATAAGTTACAGGAAACATCAAGGAGAGAGTATGATGTCAGCTGCAAGCTCTGAACTCTATAAAAGGTTATGAGGCAGCAGACCTTTCTTCGCATTTCCCTCTGCCTGTAAGCTCTCCAATTTTTCTGCAGCACCACAGCTGCCCTTCGCTTCTTCAGGAAAGACTTTCTGTAAAAAGATGAAAAGTAAATCACAAAAAAAGAAACTCCTCAATCAGCTTTTCTCTTTGTCTTTATCTATGACACGCTGTGATCTGGCAGCACATGTATCAATAAAATAACACTATAATAATACCTGTTGAAATAAACAAAGACGATGCATTGTATTCATGACTTCAAACAATCTCACAATCTCTGTGAGTTCCCCTTTTAGAAACTCTACCTGTCTTTGTGTCCCAGCATGACCCTCTGGATCACCACAGCTACCCTGCTGAGTTCTTCTTCTCTCAGTCGCTCCAGGACGGCGTCATGGGCATCCTGAAATAAAGTGAACAAACTTCTACTTTCTGATTTGTCCAGAAGATCCTTGCAATCTGATGCCATGTTCTCAGATTAAGTCACGCAGCTGCAGCATACAGTAATAACTGAGCAGTGCACCAATCACCTGAGAGAGAACATCATGTCAACAGTAGATGCCGCTTCACAATACTGACAGTACTTCACCAGTGCCAGTACCAATTCTGCTGTGGTACAACATGGTTTGAATTAAAAGTTTTCTTCACCCTCAGGAAGATCTTGGTCCTGCCGACTTTCCACTCGTCTGCTCTTTTAATCACTGTCTTGCAGATGGCTTCACAACAGGCAGCAGCAGTCTCCTGCAGAGACAATAAAGATGCTGAAGAGGCGCTAATGATGTCCCAAAGTCCTCCCGAGGAAAGACAGAAAAGAAGTAAACCATCTTTGTGGCCAACATAATGATTACAGAGTTATCTTGAGTGTCATTTCGCAGTAAGATTTAGAATTTGACAATAATGACACTGATTTAATAAAATTGTATCATCATCAACAGGACTTCATATCGACCAACCGTTTTGGGGTCACAGACGGTTGTCTTCAGGAGCACCCTGTAGCGCTTCAGGAATTCCTCAAAGGTGTGGCGAATTGGGTATCCCAGCTTCCTGATGCGGATGGTGTCCATCATGCCGGAGTATCTCAGCTGACGCATGCACAGCTCTCTGTCAAATCTCTAGAGGACAGGACATTAAAATGGTTGTGAGTATTCTGCAAACATAGGCCTGAGCAGCACTAGTGTCTTCTTCCTTCACAGCAGAAGCAAAATTAATTCAAATCCACTGTTTTGTTGGCATCATTATTATTATTGTTGTATTATTTTCAAACAAAAGAAAATTGCACCACCTTATGGCAGACATCAATACTGCATGAGGCTCCACATCCAGGGGTGTGGACACTGGATGACAGCCGACAGCAGGCACTTACCCGTGGGCACAGACTTTACAGACCTCCTGCTTTCCTCCTGGTTGTCAAACATGTTCTACAGGCCTTAGCCTTTCTCTGCTCCTCCTCCAGAGAACCAGAGGGAGAGCCAGAGGGCAGCAGGGCTCATGCCCACAGCCCAGGGCTCTCTGTCTGCTTTTCTCCAGTGTCCAAATACCCCTGGATGTGGAACTATGGACTTTTTTTCTGGGAATTTGTAGGGCGGCATTGGCAAGACAATCAGCGGAATCCATAAAAACGTGTAAATTTATCAAACTCAGTGCCCCATATTGCTATTTACCAAAGTCATTTTTCATGGATTCGGACCACACTAAATGGTACCTCTACCTCACACCTGCCTGTGAGACTACTTAGCTGGGAAAAGACCAGACAGCAGCTCGGGAGACAGACCCGACTTGCTGTTGGATCAGCAAACTTTCTGTTGCTGCTGATACAAATGTGAGACGCAGCACTGCCGCTGGCCACAAGCCTGCTGTGACTCATGGCGCTGGGTTAGCATATTAGCACTGGCTGAATTCATGTTGCTACAGCAGGTTCATCTCTGGAGGTGCCGACCACTGTCCCCAAAGTGTGCTAGTTAGAAGCTAACACAGCCGAACCTACAAATGCAGGGCAGCACTCAACATATGTTTGACTCCACCCACACTGAGTACTGCCCCAAATTTTACACTGCAGTAAGGGGTTTTTCTGTGCCATTACAATTCATCCTGAGGGGAACATCAATGGGGATATCAAATTTCATAGAAACCTGTCCAAACAGTTGTGAAATTCACTCAAAATGTCAACAGAGGAAGAGTCTTGGGATCACCCAAGTCATTAGGATTTATAGTCTATCGTCGGTATAAAGTTTTGTGCCAATCCACTATGTAGATGTTAAGATATTCCACTGAGTACATGAAAACTTTGACCTGTTTGTGGCACAGTAACAAAACTCAGAGGACTGCCAAAGTAGTAGAAGGAGGACTCATCCTCTGGGGACCATGAATGTCTGTAGGTTTCAGGGCAATCCATCCAAGAGTTGAGACATTCCAGTCTGGACCAAAGTAGTGGTCAGACTGACCCACATTGCCATCAATAGAGTCATGCCGCTAAAAACTGTGTGTTAACAGCAGGTTATATTGTCCAGGAAATTAATTCTTTTGTTTTATGGCACAAAACAAGAAGCGGTCATTGTTTATCTGGTGCAAAGGCAGATGTTAGTGGGGCTGAAAGGCAGATGGGAAAATTCATTTCATCCTTTTCAGTTAAGCCAAAGGGGGGAAAAATGAATGCAGACGGGGGAGGTAGACTCACAGCAACAACTTCATTATTTCAGGAAACAACAGGATTTAGAGGAAATGTCTTAAGGCTGGTAAAAACTTGCACAAACCCTCCTGCCACTTTTCCCAACCCTCATCTCATTTGTTTATCAAACACAATCGCTCAATGTTATGTTTAAAAATGCCACACACAGCAGCCATTGTTTGTTGTCTGTACTACAGTAGTTGCTCTTGTGTCATTCACCTCAGACTGTTTTTCACTGTTGGGTTTGAAGCAGCGGATGAAGAAGGGCTGGCAGGTGGACAGAGCCTTCATGAGAGAGTCCAGAGACTGACGGAATTGCCCGCTCAGCGTCGCCACGTGTTTGCGGTTGTCAGTCTGGGCCTGCATGGATGATAGAGAGGAGACGAAAATCCTGATGCAGAGTCAGCGATACACAATCACATACCACACCCATGTCACTATCAGTGCATGTCCACCGTATGGCAATAAAGATCACACATAAATGTCCATTGAAACAAGAGAATTATATATGAAGCAGTATGAAAGTAAATGACATGAGGTTAGACTTTCATACCCGTAGAGAGCTCTTAGGTGTCATGATGACCTTGGTGTTGTTACTGATCTTCACACCGTTGGTTGAAAGCTCATTCTCAAATATCTGATGAAGCAGCTTATTAGTGGTTGTTTCAACCATCTTGATTATGTCAGGGCTGACGGCATCTCTGTTCTTTTCCAGGAACCCTTAGCAGGAAAGACAGAACAATTCTGAGCACCTCACATCTGGCAGTGAAGGCTAAGTTCTGAATTATTCAACCTGGACTGTTTTCCCTGTTTTCCCATGTTTTTGTGTCTAAGTGACGAATGGAAACAACTATTTTTGAGATTGGTCGAGTATTGAGAGAGAGTGCTACAGCTGGTGAGTCCGGTTGCAATGTAATGAGTCTGGGCATGTTCACACCATTGATATACGTCCACTGAAAGTGTTTGTTTTTGCCACCGACAAGCTCAGATTATTATTTGAAGTATCTGGCAACATTATGAAAAGAATCCCTACAGGGATAGACCTTTTTGTTGAAGAGTAAGATCCTCCCGAAACAGGCCCGAAATCGCCATTGCCAAACCCACCAGACTCCATTGAAATAAACAGTAATTTTAGCGTGTATAGAGCCACAATACTTTCACATCTAACTGGATGCTTTAAGGGTTTATTTCAACCAAACCAGAGTTGGTGATTGCTGGAACAGTGGAAAGACGAACCAAGACAGTTTTTGTGAGTCATATTTTGTTTCTGCAGACTTTAAATGGAGTCTGGTGGGTATGATGATAGAGATTTTGGGGCTGTTTCTGGGAAAACAAATGATCTTACTCTTTAACAAAAAGGTCTATCTCTGTAGGGATCCTTTCCATAAGTTATCAGACACTTAAAATGACAATTTGAGTCTGTCAGTGGCAAAAACAAACACTTTTAGTGGATGTAAATTAATGGTGTACAAATGCCCCAACTGGATAGTTTGCAGCCTTTTTCGTAGCTGTTGCAGCGTTCTCACTCAGTACTGGACCAATTCTAAAAATTGTTGTCTCCATTAGTCACTTAGACACTGAAAATGGGGTCCGGGTTAAAAAAATACTGAAATGAACTTAGTTGGACTTTTCGTGCAATTAGCTTTCCTACCTTTGGAGTCGTAGTGAACCACGCCTGCATAGTGGCGAATCCCAAAGTCCATGTCATGTTCACTTCTGGAGGCGATGTAGCTCTTGTCTTGAAAGTGTAGCTTGTTCATCTTGTTCAGCATAGTGACGTCTGAGCCCTGTGACACACCAAACAATACTTTGAATTTTTTTTTAAAAAGTAAAAATATTTTTTTCAACTGGCAGATTTTTACAGTTAAACCTTAAATGATGTTTATGAATCCATTAAAAAGTAACCCTGGAAAGAACCATCACCTTTGGAAAATGGGTCTCCTCATCGATCAGAGACAGCAGGTTACAGGGTTTCACAGCCAGAACGTCCAGGATGTCCTGATTGTCACAAAATTTGATGTTATTCCACACAATGTCCTCTTTCAGGTACTCTTTCTGCTCCAGCTTGAAGATGTGGGCCACAAAGAACTGCTGCAGCTTCTCATTGGCAAAATTAATGCACAGCTGCTCGAAACTGTAGAAGGACAAAACAACATTAAGGGGAAAGTTCAGATTTTTTTATAAGTGGGACTGTATGAGCTACACCAGAGTTGGTGTATTACATGCAGTAGGTGTCAGTTGGCATGCCCCGAGTTTGGAGAGGCAGCAGGAGTACTGACATGACAGCTAAGCAATGTACTACTGTGGATGGGGACAGCAGCAAACCATAGTTTAGCGACTTGAAAAAGGCCAGTTTAAATGTACTCTATACTGAAAGCATTTTTACTGCTTGACCTTTCCGTCAGACAGGGAAGGCGTTCACAGATTCAGTTCCCCATCTATGCTCTGTTTGAAGCCACCAGACTGTTATTGTGTGACTTTGGTATTTAAAAGGTTTAGTTTGCATTCAAAATTACACAATAATATAGAGTAACTAACTGATTGAGGCAGCGGTAGACCAGCAGCTTCTGTGTTCAGTGATAAAAAATCACTGTTTTTCTCAATGGAGTCTGGCTTAAGAGAGAGTGACATAATGGTTTTAGTTCCCTGTCAGAAACTGCTGCATGACAGCATGGCAAATAGTGAAAATATTGTGTATATATAGCAGACATTTAAAACCAAATTGAATTTTTTGGGTGACTAAAATATGTTTTGTTGCTGCCCCCATCCACAGCAGTACATTGCTTAGCTTCCGTGGTAATACTTTTGCCTGCTCCTCCAAACTCGGGGCATGCCTACTGGCATTTAGTGTACTGTAATACACTGACTATGGATAAGTACCTCGAACGATTCCTTTTAGGTTTACGTAACAGTAGAGTTGTGTTACACTTAGCCTAAAGAGTGTGTGAAGATATGTCCTGACCTGTTTGTGTCGAAGTTCTCAAAGCCGAAGATATCGAGCAGGCCGATGGACAGGAAGGAGGATCTGGAGGTTTTGGCCAACCTTTTGTAGATGACACCGTTGATTTTCCCAACAATCCATATGAACAGCTTATTGTAGATTGCCTGAAAGATCACAAAACACATATAACATTTACATCTCATATTCTGAGCATGAGTAATCAGTCCAAATAAACTGAGGAATATGGAGCACTGAAGTGTGTTTATGACCGGATGTTTTTTGTTCAAATCCCCCTCTCCCCTTACAACTGGTGTATCTAAAAGCTCAGCTTGTGTGTGTTTGTATGTGTTTGTTTGTATAAGTGCAAGAACTTTACTCAGTTATTCTCTCTGCAATCAAAGGTTGAAATCACCTGTTGAACTGGCAAACTTCCTTACAAATTACAGCACGCCACATTTATAGGTTAATGTTCCATTCATTCAGGGTCAGGTTCTAATAAGGAAGTACACGACATTCTGATTTCCCGTCACTATGTCAAAGTCATTACCTTGACAAAGGCGTCTCTACAGTCAGACGCCTGTTCGGAGTTGAGGGGTTTGGTCACCCTCTCTCTGTTGGTCATAAAGGAACGATGGGTCAAACTCGTCGCCAGGGTGGACTTGTCAACCTGAAGAAAACAGACAAGAACTTATTCATTTGAAACTTAAGTATGATTAATCACAAAGAAATTAAAAGTGTGTTTAAACAGTTCTATGAAGAGTTCTATAGGTCAGAAGGTGAACTGGACTTAGATAAAGCAAAAAAAAATCTTTGAACATTTAAATCTCCCTAAGCTTTCAGAAGAAGATATGAGGTATCTGGAACGTCTGATAACACTTGAGGAAGTAAATAAAACAATACAATCCCTGCCTTCGGGGAAAACCCCAGGTATAGATGGGATCCCAAGTGAATTTTACAAGTGGTTTGCAGAGGATCTTGGCCCTGAGATGCTCAAAACATTTAGCTCAGCCATTTTATGGGGCAACTCCCACCTTTGATGACAGAGTCAATAATTACCCTTATATTGAAAAAGGGAAAAGATCCCCTGGAGTGTGGAAGTTATAGGCCTATTAGCCTACTATGCTGTGATGAAGAGCTTTTCACAAAAATCTTTGCAATCAGAACAAACAATGTAATAACTTCCATCATTCATCCAGATCAGGTGGGGCTTGTGAAAGGCAGGACCTCCTCAGATAGTCTCAGACGCTTACTTCATTTAATCTGGAAAGTCAAGGACTTGGATACTCCAACAGCTGCTCTGTCTCTAGATGCAAATAAAGCATTTGATCGTGTTAGCTGGAGCTACCTCATTTCTGCCTTATAAGAATTTGGTTTTGGTTTGGGACTTCAGAGCATTATCAAGCTCATCTATAGCCAGCCTAAATCTATGGTAACAACTAATGGTCTGAGGTCAGAGGCTTTTGTAGCAGGACGAGGGACAAAACAGGGAGACCCACTCTCACCACTTTTGTTTATTATAGCACTGGAACCCCTTGCAGAAGCTATAAGATCAAACAAATCCATCACAGGAATAACAATGGGTGGTCAAGAAAACAAATTATTAATTTTTGCAGATCACATTTTGGCCTTGATCCTCAGAAGTCGGTGCCCGCCATTTTGGAAACTGTCAACTCATTCTCACCCATATCGGGATACATGATCAATTGGAATAAGTCTGAAGTGATGCCACTTTCCAAAAGCTGTTACAAAAGTAATTTTCTAAACTGGAAATTTAAGTGGGTAGCTAAAAATTTAAAATACCTTGGGATCCTTTTGAATCCAGGACTAGTGAATATGATATTGGCTAACTTCAATCCAGTATTGACTAAAATAGAACTTCTACTCAAGGGATGGGATAAATTACAAATATCATTATGGGGGAGAATACAAGCTATAAAAATGGTGATAGCCCCAAAGTTGAACTACCTTTTAAGCATGATTCTGTTAAATAGTGACCATTTTCAAAACCATAGATAAAATGTTCAATCAGTTTATCTGGGGAAAACAACCAAAGGGCGAGAATGAAAATAACAAGACTACAAGCTAAAGTAGAACGTGGGGGTCTGAGACTCCCTAATATGAGGCTCTACCAGGAAGCATCTATAGGGGCCCAGATAACATCCCTCCTCTCAAATAGAAAAAACAAATCTCTATGGGTGAATTTAGAAGAAGAATTAAATGCTCCATTTAAAGCAGCAGACTATCTGAGCCATAGGCCAAAGTTACAAGGACAGAATCCTATAATCTTTAATACAAGGGACATCTGGCACCATATGCACAAGAAAGAAGGATGAGGAGTATCCTCATCATCAGTATGGAATAACCATTTATTAAAAATAAGGGGAAAGGTGTTCTTCTGGCGAGAGTGGCATACTAAAGGAATCGAGCATATCCAGTGTCTCTACCACAACAATGTTTTAAAATCATTTGAAGAATTAAAGGAAACATACAACCTGCATAACAGAGATTTGTGGAAATTCTTACAGCCCAGGGATTGCATGTCTATGGCAGCCCCCAGAGGTGTTGAGATGCCAATCCAATCTCCTATCTCCTCTAAATGTATATTATTAAGTACAACGCCTCACCTTGTGGGTATAATTTATAATCATCTTATTAGTGGGTTTAAGGGTAATACAACAGGCTTAAAGGTTGTGTGGGAAAGAGACTTGGGAATAACTTATGAGGAGGAAGAATGGAGCAGACTGACTGCGGAGATGCTAAGTCCAATGAGAGATGCCAAGTCCAAACTCATCCAGTTTAAAATATTCAATAGACTATACTGGACACCAGTGAGGATGAATAGACTTGGGTTGAGCCAAACAGATAAAAGAGATCTTTACCACATGTTCCTTTACTGCCCCAACTTAACTGCCTACTGGCAGAGGGTTACAGAAAAGATCATAGATAGGGGATTCATTTTATTAATTTTGATTAATTTCATTTTGTTTGTTTGTTTTAATGGTACCATTATATACATTCAAATGAAATCCACATCAACTGTATATTGACTATATGTGTATAGGCGGTGCTCACATTGTCACAGGTCATTTTATTTTTGTCATAATTCAGTGATGTGTAGAGAACCCTCTCACGTAGAGCTGTGTTGGTTTTAGTTATTTTGTGAATGCACGATGTGTACTTGATAACAGGATCTGTTAATGATGTGACAGGTTCGTGTTAACTCAGTCTTCATTCTTACAACATGACGAGAGACGTACAGAGTCATGTTTTGTGTTGACAGCTACTAAATATGAGTGCTCACCTCCAGTATTGATGCTGCGATGCTGAAGTGTTCTGACTTGCTGACATCACTGGTTTCCAAGTTGTTTTGTGTGTTGGCTGGTGGGAACACGAGATCAAATGAAACAACACCAAAAATAGCAGCTCATTCTTTTGCAAAGGCAGGGGAGGTCACATCTAGTGGTGGAATGTATGCTCCCGAACAATTTTGTTCATAATATCAAATTTAATGATTAAATTAAAGGATAAACTAAACAATAATAAAAAAAAAAAAATCTGTGTACAAACTTTTCAGATCAAACTTTGTTCACTCACCCTTGAAGCAGACATTGCCCATGTGTAAAATGGCTGCCAGCAGCTTGAGGATTTCCTGACATTGGCTATCTGAGAAGGTCAGGACTTTCATGGCAGAGTAAATACGCTCGAAGTCTTTAGCATCATCCCTGCCTTCGCACGTGATACAGTTGCCCTGTAGCACAAGAGAGGGGAGGTTTGGATTATTTACTGTCGGTGGATAATTAACCATTTGTTTTGGCCAAGGTGGCAAAATAAGCCGCAGGTATTGTAATACCTTAGAAAGGAATTTGTACTCCTGAGCATCTTGGAGGCTCAAAGTTTTCTTCTGCTCTGCTGTGACTCCGGCCAGCATGCAGTAAAAGATATGGTAGTTTCTCTCCTGCAGGGCCTGAGGTGTCGAAGCAAAACATAAACCATTACTGTTACAAAAAGATAAACTAAAGGTGTTGGCAAGGTGTCACTTTTCACACAGGTGGGTACAAACAAATACAGATTAATTATCTTGTAGCATTTCACATGACTTTATGTATTTTTACTCGTCAGTCCTCGTCACTGCTCTACAGGGCAATGACAGCTTGTTGCCTGTGATAACAGCATGTTTATGTAACCAGCTTTTCTAAGTCTACAGCATAAATCTGCCCCCTGGACAGATAAGAAGACGCACACAGAGCTAACTCACCTGATGGCAGACACGAGACTTTTCCAGAAGATACTGCTCCACGCGAGCACCTTCGATCACTCCGTTCTTATTGAAGAAGATCTCCAGATATTTCCCAAAGCGACTGGAGTTGTCATTGCGGACTGTTGTTGCATTTCCAAACGCTGTATAGTGTGGTGTTAGGGTTTTGACAGACAAAGCAAAAGCAAAGAAAGAATACTCAGAGTCAATATAACAGACAGCAAACAGTCCTGACAGACATTAAGTGAGACAAAATTTAAGGTGAAATAAGACAATAAAAATGCAAGACACAAAATATCAATTTAAATAAGTACTATTCTTAAGAAGAATAAAAGCAATAAAAAGACGACATCACATAAAAGCAATTCTATAAAGATGGGTTTTAAGACATGATTTGAAAGGAGCCAACGATTCTGCGAGCCTTATGTCCTCAGGCAGGTTGTGTTAAACCTGAGGGGCCCTGATGGCAAAAGCACAATCACCTTTACATTTAAATGACCATTTAAGAGATTTAGGGGGACTTAATGGCATCTAGCAGTGAGGATTGCATTTGCAACCGGCTGAAACTTCTCTCGAATTCAGTAAGCGTTCATTGTTCAGGAGGTTTTTCCCAGGAGCCGAATTACCTGCAGAGGTCTCTTCTTCTCCAAAATAAAAGGTCTCAGTGATTTAAACCAGTGAAAAGACTGAATGAAGTAGTTTCACGTTACAAATCAGTGTTTCTCTGATACAGTTTGGCTCATCAGAGACAGGCTGCTGGCCCAGCACCTGCTGATGTGTGCTCACCTTTTTTCTCAGATACTTAAGATCCAGATGTTGAGGATCTTTTTACTAGAAGCCGAATTATTCACAGAGGTCTCTTTCTCTCTAAAACAAACTGACCAGTTGATTTCAACTGGTAAAAACACTAATTAAAGAAGTTTCACATTAAAAAAATTGAGTTTTCTTTCAATGCTCTAGTTGTTCAGAGGCTTCTAACTACAGTGACAAATGCCAAAACATGAATGGCCCTATCTAGAGCCAGTGTTTGGTTTGTTTGTTCTGGGCTACTGTAGAAACATGGTGATGCAACATGGCGGATACAACAATCTCCGTGGATGAGGACCTGCTGCTATGTAGATATAAACAGCTTACTCTAAGGTTACAAAAACAAAATGGTTCTTATTTTCAAGTTATTATACATACAAGAAAACATACTTATGATATTATACTCCATCTCTGATAATATATCCCATAAATCCTACACACAGGACCTTTAAGCCTCAACTCTGAAACAGCCAGAAGGGTCCCCACCTGAGGATCTAAGGCTACGAACGGGCTCATATGGGGTCACCATTGCTGCTACATAGCTTCAGGCCAGACCCAGACAAGCTTTGAAAGTGATCAGCAAAATCTTAAAAATCAAAAACAAACAGGGAGCCAGTGAAGAGAAGCGAGGATTGGGGTGATGTGATGTAATCTGTTAAAACCAGTAAGAAGCCTCGCTGGTGCAATCTGAACTAGTTGGAAGTGACTTTTGGTTTAAGTTACAGTCGTCAAGTCTGGAGAAAATAAGTGTGTAAATGACTTTTTCCAAGTCATTTATATAGTTCTGGAGATAGCTCTTCTTTTTATCTTTTTCTGTGTTTAAACATCCTTCTCTGTTGGGTACGACTGCGTGTCTGGGTGTTTGTGAACTACAGTTGCTCCGGTGTAGTACCTTCCAGTATTGGGTTGGACTCCAGGATCTGCTGTTCAATCTGCTGTTCGGAGCGTTCACCACTGACTGCTGCCAAGTAATGCAGGATCAGCTTAGTGCTCTCTGTCTTCCCCGCTCCTGATTCCCCACTGAGATAAAGACAGAGGACATTAGTAGAGATCTAAATGTAAAACCTGACATTTATTCTATTCAAGGTGACCCAACTGCAACAGGTGAGAGATGATTCAGACCTGATGATGCAGCACTGGTTCCTGAGGTGGCGCATCATGTTACTGTAGCAGGATTCAGCGATGGCAAAGATGTGCGGAGGGAGTTCCCCCAGCTTCCGACCGTGGTACAAACTCACCTGAAGGAGAACAGGATACACACATGAAATAACACTGTAGAGATTCAAAGTTAAATGGTGAATAAAAAAATAGGTGCTACTATTAGTGCATCTGTGATGAATGTTAATAGCAGCCTCACCTGTTCCTTTGAATATAAAGGGAAATCCTGGTACGGGTTCACTGCCACCAGCACAGAGCCTGTGTAGGTCTACAATCAGAAACAAAAACTGAGTAAGAGATTTGAGATTTAGGACTGTTCATTTTGTTTTACCCTGGTTATGAGATACTAGCCCCTTACACAATGGAGGTGAATGGAATTTTTGGACATTTTTCAGTGCTTTGAGCATCTGAAATTCGACAGATTCACCAGCAACATGTGTTCCCAAAAGATGTCCCAGGAGCTCAGGATAATCCACAGTCCTGCTTTAATGGGTAGTAACACCGTACAGTACACTGTTAGGAGTTTTGTTTATGATAAGTAAAGATCATTGACCTTAGTTTGTGTGGATGCCTGCCAAGACGGAACTGCCGACACCCTCTGGTTGGTGTTTTTTCCCTAGGTTATGTATATTAACTTTACCCAATAAAGATTCGAGACCAAAACTATGTAAATAATACAGAGAGTACAGGATTTGTTAGGATGTTTTGGGTTCAGAGAGTTTCCACAGCAAGAATTGTGCATTATCCAGAGGGGGTCCTCCATTGTTTCTAGAAAAACATGTTAGTGTTGAGTCTTTCAAATGTCACATTTTAATATACTGACCTAATAATTGTACTGCTGCAGAAACCTATGAGGCCAGTAACAAAAATCCTCAGGTAAAATTGTGACCTATCTGCACGTCTCAATGTGTCTTTGCAGAAATCATGACCTGGTTACTGAAGATAATCCACAGACCTTGCTTTGAGCAGTTTCATGCAGGAGCTATTTTCTTCCTACCAAACTACACCCGTATCACTGCGCTAAAGGAAGAGTCATCTACTGCTGGCTCACCTGAGTTAGCTAAAGGCCTTTGTCCACATAGCGTTTTTTTCTCTCAGGCCAGCGTCTTTCTTGAGGAAAGAGTGCCCAGTGTCTTTTTTCAGAGCACTCCAACCTTTTTTGCGCGGCTGCTCCGAGCGCTTTAAGTTCAGTTCATGAAGGCGCATGTGACGTCACTGTTGCTTCCTTAGCTAAGCTACTGTCTGCTAACACAGAAAAGACAGTGAAGCTTATTTCTTGGGAGCAGATCGGACAGCGGACACTGGGTGTTGCTGGTGAGTATTGTGCTTTTATCACCATATGCTTTGTAAGCTTGATGTTGACTGTGTGGTCAGTCCTCTGTTAACCTAGCATTGCGTTAGCTACCTAGCTAATGTCAGTGTCAAAATATTGTTGTCATAGAAACATACCCATGGGGAGCACATCATTAAAAAAAAGTGCTGGGAACGTTTTTTTTTATGAAGTGCTCCCCAGCGCCCTGCCATTGCTTTTCTGCTGAAGAAAAAAGCTATGTGGACACAGGCCCTGACGTTAAAGCTCAGCCGAGGAGGACGCCATTAATGTTTACATCTCGTGCTGTCATGAACGCGAGCCTCTCGTCCGTGAGTAGATGCACGCTTCCTTCTGCATGGTGATACAGTTGGCAGGTGTAGTTTGGTAGAAAGAAAATAGTTCCTACATGAAACTGCTCACAACAAGGTCTGTGGATTATCTTGAGTAACCAGGTCATGATTTCTGGAAAGAGACATTGATGTTGAGTTTTTAGCTGAGTGACATTTAGATCCATAATATTTGAGAGAAGGCACACTCACACCAAAACAATCTAGACTGATAAACTGCACCAGAGTTAAGAGGAAATAAATGTGTTTTTGATTTTTGGGGTGAACTGTCCCTTTAAAAATAAGGGTGCCGCAGTGGTCCGGGTTCGAGTCCAGCCTGTGGCCCATTGCTGCATGTCATCCCCGCTCTCTCTCTCTCCCCTTTTCACACTTGGCTGTCCTATCCATTAAAGGCAAAATGCCCCAAAACATATCTTTAAAAAAAGAATAAATAAAAAAATAAGGGTAATGATGACTTCAATTTAAGACTCGTCAAGTAACATTTCAGGTGAAACTGCACTTGCAAAATTTCACCTCATTCACCCCAGTGACAGGTTGGTCATTTTCAAAGACTACAGTTTGTGTGTGATGCGCCTTACATAGATGATGCCACGTTTGTGTCGCAGCAGCAGATTCCTGAGGAGGCCGGCCTCGGTCATGTCTCCCAGTTTGATCATGTCGTCCACACCTTCCACTGATGTCGGGTGCATGATCTTGAGAGATGCCTCCTGCTCCTGGGACAGACTCTGCTCCTGAGAGAGTCAAAGGGAGAAACAAAAGTGTACTTTCAAGATGGATTTCAGGCTGAAAATGATCACAATTCATCATATTCATTTTGCTGTTTATTCAGCCAGCAAAGGGTTTTTACATTTCCCTCATCGTCCACCAGCAACCTTTGACCGGATGGCGTTACTTTGACCCTCGCTCCGATGGGTACCCCGATGTTCGAGTCCACCCAGACCCATTCCCCCTGAAAATACAGAGCACAATAAATTAGGGCTGAGCAATATCAATGACATATCAATGGCATGATAGGAGACTAGGTGTTGTCTTTGATTTAGACTTAGCTGTGGATTTTAGTGGTCATTTTTTTTAACTTACTGGACTCCTCTAGCTGTTCCATTATTTGCCTTTACTCACTTAGTCATTTTAATCCTCATTACTGATGATTATTTATCAAAAATTTCATTGTATTAATATTTTATGAAAGCATCAACAGGAAATGGGAAATGAGGAGCACCACCATCTTGGAAGGATAAGCGTCTTTAGATACAGTAACTGCCAGTCTAATCATCTGTCAGTCATTCATCATCAGAAATGTATAAGTATGCGCAAAAGAAAAAAGCATTTACAAAAGAAGCTCTCGACAGAGGCAAAGGAGCAAAATATTACAGAATTAAGTATTTATTGATGTCAGTCCTCACAGACTTTGACAAGTACCATCTATTGCGTTGAACTCACTCAGTATTTTTAAAAGTAAATTAAAGACCTGTCTTTTTAATTTGGCTTCTTAATGTGGAGTAACATTACAGACTTGATTTTTAATGATTTTTATCTGTCATTCCAATTTTGCCATGTGAAGCACTTTGGGCTGCATGTTGGTATGAAAGGTGCTATATGAATAAAGTTGCGTTGAGCTGAGTTAAGTAGGGTTCCTGATGTTTATCTGGTGTTTATCATTAGTGCCTACACAAATTCTTGGAGCCCATGTCCTATTGACAAACAGGTGGATACAGGACCTTCAGATATACAAGCGAAATGCCAACTACACAATCATGCAGAAAAATATAAGCTCATGTTATGCTAACTGAATGCTGACAAAACTACTGCTAAACATGCATAATTAATCTACCGGTATTTAGCAAAATGAAACACATAACATTAGCCTACCTTTGTGTCTGACTGTATACTACATTTGGATCGTATTCCTAAGTAATGTTTTGTGTTTGTTCAGCAGTTCTTTTTGACACTTAACCTTATCTTTCCAAAATGGCCGACTGGCTGTTGAAATGTAACTACCTAAAAATACGAGTGCCAGAAGTTTTCCCAGAGAGCTTTCTTCCAAAAAGGGATTTCTCGGTCAATGTTAGAAAAAAAGTCATGGTTTAGCGTTAAAATTAATAGATTTCTGCCAGAAAGAGGTTTCTGGCATGAAGCCAATTAGGCAAACTTCTCCTGTGTGTGCTGCATGACTGTCTCAACCTTGCTCTGAGCACATGTTTATGAATGGTCCAAAATGGAGGGTGAGTTACATTAGTTACAACGAATAATAACTCCTTTTGGGCTGGATGATGGTCCCAAAAAATGAAAAAAAAATTTTGGTCAAAGGCATGAGTTTCATCTTGGAGTAAAGGCAAAGATTAAGTTAATAAACAACTTCTTATATTACGGTTTTGCTAGCTCATCCAACAAATGAAGAGACGGCCCAATGCAAGCATCAGGCACACAACGCTCTCTGACACAGGACATAAGGCACTGACCCCAGGTGAAACCCACTGTTTTGGGGGAGTCCCATAACAACACATTCCCATTCCCAATAGTCAACCCTACAATATTGATATCAAGGTATAAGGTCAAAGTATTGCGATAAAAATTGCGATATTTGATTTTCTCTATATCAGCCAGCCCTACAATAAACACACTAATAAATCTGTCAATATAGTTTTGTGTTTTGTGTCCTAAAGAGTACGGAATCTATGATGGGACTACCTTCATCACTTTACAGTTTTTCCTTGAATGAATTACTGGAAATTGCGACAGTACGTCCAGGAACAAATATTGTTATCAATAGAATCAATAATTCCAGTCACTATTGAGAGACTTTCTTCAGTCTTACCTTTCTCAGCATCACCACGTTGCAGTGTCCTCACTCCCTAAACAGAGAAATAATTATGAGTCTCAAAAGCAATGTTCAAGTAGCTCATCAGCATAATGATCACCTTACACTGAGGGTTTCTCCTCTGTTAAAAATTCTTCCTTACAAAGCCCACTGCTGTGCTAAAAGCCACTGGTTATAGGTGACAGAATAACAAAGCATTTAATGTAACCTACCCAAAACAATTGTCAACCCAACAGTTCTTCTATCAGTGATCTTCATTAATTCCCAGCCTTCAGCCTGATATGGAGCTGACGTTTGTCTTGACGCCCTCCTGGATCTGTCTCAACATGCAGAAGGAGGAAATGCACCTCTCCTTCGAGTGACAGATTGATTTTATGGGACTTTGACTTTGAACCTGCTCTGACCAAAAGGAAGAGGAAGAGAAACTGATCACTTACACAGAACTTCATATCTGTCTTGTCGTCACTTGGCCACGTTGATCCCATTTTCTGACGGGGAAATCTGCAATACAATCATCTGAAGCAGCCTTAAATGAACATGTTTAAATAAAATCATGATACTTTTTAAAGCAAAAACAGCTCATTCATATTTGATATTAAGTCTCTCTTACTATAAAAGGCATTGAGAGGGATTTACTGTTGTCTTAGAGTACGTGTTGTAATGAATTTATGTGCAGCCTTTGGACTCTGGCTGTGTAAATCTGGGGAGGCATCTCAGAGACTGTCATAAAGATGCAACTATGAGATTAAATTACCTAACTTTCACATTGACAGAGGACCAGCTTTAATTATCTGTGTGATGGCTATCGACAGTCACATTCTGCGTAATACACTGTAGGGAGAAGTGTATTGGTTGTGGAGAAGTCGGGTCCTCCACTGTGAGTAATGAAATTCTATAAACTGCAAATTTCCCAGGCAGTTATCTACTACGTGGGGCTAGAAGCTGGACTTCAAACCTTCAGAGAAACCTCCCTCTAATAGGCAAACGTGAGTTATCTGCACCACTGTAAAATTAAAGCCATAAGGTTGTGTGGGTTTAGAGTCAAAACAGCTCACTCGGCTGAGATGGGAGTCAGAAAGGGTTATTCGCTGGCGTCAGTGTGCTCAGCTCTGATAAGGAAATTCTCAGAGAGGAAAATAAAACTCATCAATAACACTTTACTGTAATTGCACTGTAAATGCTACTGTTCCAAAGGTAAGTCAGCTCACTGCTGCTTGCAGTGACTTAATGTGGTGATGGTATAGTGTTCTTAATACTCAACTTTATGATGCAAAGATTAACTTCCTGTCTCCACTCATCAGCCTGATCTCTGATTATATTCCTCATGGCGTCATGGAAACATAGTTATAGCATCTTTAAGATATCAGAAGGGGATTTTTATCTTAAAGAGTAGTAAGTAAAAATGAGTAAAAATTATTTTCATCGTTGCTTTATTGGCCCATTATATTTTTTTAATTGAATCCAAAATCCAAAGCTTTTCAGTTTTTCAAAGAAAAGCATCAAATTCTCACATTCAAGAAGCATGAAACCACCAAATGTTTGGCTTTCTTGCTTAAAAAATGTACCAAAATAATTATTATTAAAATACTTGCCAATTAATTTTCTGTAAATCGACTATCGATTTATCTGTTGATTGTTGCAGCTCTATTATTTAAGTGAAACTACTGTATGCAACACATGAAAGAAAAACAAACATTTTCTACTGGTTACAAATGAAAAGTTGTATTTTAATCAATAAAAAAGAACCATGGTTTGATCCATCACCCACAAGTGTTCTGCTATGACCATGGATGTATCAAGAGAACTGGATACAGCATTGGAGCCAAGGCCCCATTCATACCAATTAAAGTTGTTTAGTGACGCATGTAGCCAAAAATGCTTGACTTCTAGGTAATGCACTATATTGCACGTATGTAACGTCGCCACGTTGTGGTTTAACGTAATGTGATGATGTGACATTATGTAATGACATCGTGATAAGTATGTAATGTGATGTTAAATAAATATAGGTTAAGTGTAAGTTCAAATAACTCAACATTGGCTTTTGGATTCACATGGGACACAAACAGTGGTCTGCTGGGTCAAAGTCCTGTGTTTGTTTGATCTATGGATGTATAAAGAGCACTGGATACAGTGTTGGAAGTGGGGTTTCGTTCCTATGAAAGTTGCTCAGTGGTGCATGGAGTCAAAAAGTTTGACTTCATGGATATAGAATTACCGGGTCTTCTGAGTGAGGCCCATGGAGCAGGTGCAGTATAGACTTTAACTAGCTAAGCGGCTAACTTCTGGTTTAGCCCTCCGTTAACTAGAGATAAAATGATTTCATCTTGTGGCTCTTGTAGACTTTCTTAATGTTATCAGACCAAATGAAGTGAATCCTGATAGTGAAACAAATCATTTCGCTGGAGCTGTCATGCTCAAAATAATATATCCACTGATTTATAACTGTCTCTTAAAATGGAAGTCTATGGGACAAGGTCTTTTTGGGCTGAAAGGCATTACATGACAAATACAGAAGTTGTAGTTACACGTTTTGGCACCTATGTAAAATTGGCTTTAAAGCCCAGCGCTGTTCTTGAGGATGACTAGTAGCCAATGACGGCTAAAATTCTACCAATCTGAAATAGCATTAGCTGATTCTTTTTAGCCATTAGGGGGTAGCGTGCTTTTTTGAGAGCGGCAACAGTAAACCAAAAAAGTTAAGTTGTGGGCTATATGACCAATACAAAGAAAGATGCTACAAAGCTAGAGTTCAGGGATCAATCAGTCTTCTCTGTGTGTTCCTCACCACAAATGACTCTTTCATATACAAGAAGCCATGTGATCCATTGTATAAATAAGTAGATTATAGCAGCTTTAAGCAGACCTGAAATTTCATGAGGATGCAGCACACTGAAAAGTCAACTGGTCATAAAATCATTTCTATAAAAAAGAGGGGAATCAAAGCGTTTATTTTATCTAGTAACACTATCATTGGGTGTAGTTTATAAAGCCACTGTCATCAACTGTGACACAAACTCTCTTCCTCATTATCTGCTTTATATTGGCACAGTGGGTTTATGGTGGATTAATAACAAACACTCCCTGGCAATAAAGAACACAGAGACTATCTGTGTTTACTGGCAATATAAACTAAACAGACAAGGGCAGTGCCACACTGTCATTAATTAGGGTCATCATTGTGTCACTGGCAGCACAGATCACTCTAATTTAAACAGAATTTGCTTACTCCCCGTCTTCAGTGACTCTACCATCACAACCAAAATATGTTTAAAACAGTATGCAGGAAAGAAAGAGTTTGAGTCGTCGGTGTATGTATTTATTTTCCTAGAGACAAAGACAACTATCTATTGCTCTGTATGGTGGTTAAGCAGAGTACAAATGCACTTTGGATACTGACCAGAGTTACAAAGTTACATCTCACAACAACTTTGCAAAAGACAGAAATTGCACTTATTATTATTTTCAATCCTAATCACAGAAACATGTCCTACTAAGTCAGTACAGTTGTTTTGTACTAGCATTTCAATTGCTGGTTTAAAATACACTTAGAGCACAAACTGTCAGTCCATGTAAAACAAAATAACTTAAAAACATAGTCCTATGGTCTTTCCAAAAATCTGACGCAAGACTAAAAACAATTTGTCAAACAAATGAGATTTGAAATCCAAAAATAAAATGTGCAGATGTAGCAGCTGATTTGTATTATACCAAATGGCACTGAGAACTAAAGAGAGGCACATTGACTGAGGCCGAGTCCAGTCAGGTACACGAGTATTTTTAAAAAAAAACAGGTTTCTTCCTTCTCCGTTCTAAAAGACAAATCCAGTCCAAGCACTGTTTTTAAAAAAAATCTCTTTTCAAATGAAAACAAAAAAACACGACTGAAATACTGTCAAGAGCATACCAGCCAAACCAGTAGGCAGCGATATAACCCTAAACTTAAATCCATGTTGGCCAATCTATATGTCAACACTGAAAAAAAGAGTTTCTAATCAACTTTCCCTCAAAGGAGTTTTTGGGCCCGGCACGTCAAGCCGACAATCGGCTGTCAGCCAATGTTATGCCGTTAGTGAGCGTCTGTCGGCCTAATTTTTTCAGTACGTCCCACACTGTTGGCACTAGTCAGCCCTTGCTGGCTATTTTCTGGCCAATTCAGTATGTTGAATCAGAGTTGAAAGTGGTGAAGCCTGTCTCTGAGAGAAATCACTCTGATTGGCAGTTTACTTCACTGCACGAGAAGAGAAACGAAAGTGAGGAAAGTAAACAATAAGCTAAAGACAAGAGGGCGTAGGATCTAAACAAACTTTATATTAGTTATTGAGCTGTTTAGCAGAAACAGTAAGTGTTTGTGTTCTTCTTGGCTAGCGCATGCAAAATATCATTTGTTCTTTCAACATCGGGTTGCGTTTTTAATGTGCTAACTGGCTAACTAGCATCTTGTCATGCTGTTCTTTCCATTTCCCTTTTTAAAAGAGGAATACAGACTGCAGCCACCTGCTGGCATGGAGAGTTATTTCCTGTCACACAAGCCCAGAACTTACGTGCAAGTTGGGCGTTGGCTATAGTCGTTGTTGTGCATTAAAGGGCAACTATTTGGCGACGTGAGGCGACCCAATAGTCAACCTTCCTCGCTACTAGTTCTGTGATGTCAGTTTAGTGCTCAAAGTTCAATTAACATGCACATTCTCACTGTTTTTTTTTTGTGGTGCTAGGAGTTGATCCCCTTGGACTTGTGCTTTTAAAGAAAAGATGACTCCTGCACTCACTTTTACTCTGCTTTATTTATTTGTCAACGTTTCGGTCAAGCATGGACCTTCATCATGTCCTTCTTCAACGTTTCGGTCAAGCATGGACCTTCATCAGGACCATGCTTGACCGAAACGTTGACGAATAAATAAAGCAGAGTAAAAGTGAGTGCAGGAGTCATCTTTTCTTTAAATGTCAGTTTAGTGCACCTGGGCCTTTACAAAAGGTCTGTTTTCAGCGACCAAAATTGATGTTTCCATGTGGACAAAAGGCCAAAACGCATATAGAAAGCCAGGTTTCACAAAATACCCGTGTACGTGTGGACTAGACCTCGGTTAAAACAAAAATAGAGGCCCACAATCATTTTAAAATGTGCAGCTCCACTAAAATTTTCTTTTATCTTCGCTTGATTAAATTAAGGCTGAAATTCACAGTTGATATTAATGAGGTCCATAAAGTATTTGGGCTGCACAAATCAAGTCTGAGCATAAAAAAATAACACAAACAGTTGGAAGCACTCCAAAGCACAAGAGCCAACATAAAATTCATTAAGATCTCAAGGCCACCAACCTCTTTCAGCAGCAATTCACATTCAAGTCATTCCCATGTTTTGTATTAAAAACAACAGAGAGATGAGAAGTTATTAAGCTTTGGCCCGTCAGTAAATACAGAAAATGTGCCTCAGTTTGGATTAGAACAATATGTTAGATCTACGAGACCCTGCTTTAGGAAATTAAATCAAATGAAACGCCCTATGAGCTGTACTTCATGACCCAGAGGAGTCTGAAAACTCTTCCTGTATAAAACACTATAAATACATACGACAATGTAAAAACACCAGGGTGTCCTGTGGTAGCTGTTATGTTGTTCCTATGAAACACTAATAAACCTGTTTTATGAATCTAATATAATTGAAGTTTTTATCGTACTATTACTGCTACATTTTTACTGTCCGATCCAAGTAGCTTCACTGAGGCCACACGTTCTATTACAGCCACCACAGCCAGCCCAACTAGTAAACTTCAGTAGTGTGTTATTCTATATTGCTTTACAAACACAAATATCCTCAATCTAGAATCGAGAAAGCGGTCATTGATATTAAAAGGATAATCAGCTTTCACATATCAGACTGTGCACAACAGTTATATCACATCGAAACTGTCCTCATAAAGGCCAATAAATCAACAGCAAAATATAACTGCTGCCTTGGTTTTGTCACTGTCAGACCAGTGTCACAATTCAATTTGAAATCCATTCACTGTTTACATTAAATACTGTCCCCATTAGTGAGATCATTGAAGCTTAAACTAAAGCATCAGGGTTTACATGTTTTAAACCACTCACTACAAATCATACATGTCACACATTTAACCATTTTCCAGAGCATACCATATTAGATTTTTTTTAAAATTTCTTCTACTTTTGATGACGGCCATTATTACCTATGCCAAGGTTTGGATAACAGAGGATAACAGAAAAAATACCGTCCCAACTTTCATGAAGCTTAGTGAAAGGGTGTCGGAAGAACCTGTTTAATTTCAAAATGGATCCGAAGCACTTTCCTTAAAGGGATAGTTCAGATTTTTTGAAAGTGGGGTTGTATGATTTACTTATCCAAAGGCAGTGTATTCACACACTCCCTGTTTGGAGAAGCAGACAGGAGTACCACCACAGAAGCTCAGCAATGTACTGCTGTGGATGGGGGCAGCAGCAGAACTTTGAAAAAGGCCTACTTTAAAAAAAAAAAAAAAAAAAAAAAAAAGTCAAACGTCAGAGTAAGTGGACGCTATATTCAGAATAATTTCACCACTTTACTTTACCATCAGACAGCCCTGTCCTTTGCCACTGTATATTCTCAAACGTAGAACTTACATATTTCTACACATTTGCACAATTGTGCCATGCACTGTATTATGTCGCACGTCAGCTGTTTGGGTCAGACTTTCAACGGTTTATTGAAGAGGCAACAAACACAAGAAAATGTAAATAATGGGTAATGCTGACAGTGACAACAAAATGCCATTCACTGTGGAGTCTACAGGAGACCGGAAACTTTTGTGGAAACTGGCCAAGGAAGAGCACACGCTAACTGTGAACTTCTGTGAACCCCTGATCACCGACCCAGAGAGCTACTGCTGCCATGAGTCGAACTTGGTTACAACACAACTTCAGGATCAGTCCGAATCAGAAGATGCCAGCGCTTCACACCTCACTAGTTGTCTAGCAAGTCGTTTTATTTATCTGTGGATATTAAGCATATTTCACCTGATGGTTGGGTACAGCAGTGCTCTTCAGCGAGCATCTCTCTTGCTTATTTGGCGGTGGTTTTACATAATCCTCCAGAGAAACTTTCAATGCAAACACTGAGTTGTCTCAGTCTTGTAGGTGGAGTATTGATGTCTATATTCAGTGTAACTAGGCACAGCTGTTTTCATTTCTTTGTTTGAACAGTGCGGAAAACCATGTTTTAAATCTTTTTTAAAAAGTGAAGTTTTGTTTCAGTCGGATCACGCGACAGCACTTTCTGACCCCGACAGCTGACCTGCGGCAGTGAGCGGCATGGCTGCGCTTATGTGTAGGAATATGGAAGGTCTACGGTTGAGAAAATGTAGTGCCAAAGGACAGGCTATCTGACAGCATGGTATAATGGTGAAAATATTCTCAATGCAGCCTCCACTTAGACTGATATATATATTTTTTAAGTGACTAGAATATGTTTTGCTGCTAACCTTACATACAGCCTCACTTCAAAAAAATCCAAACATTCCCTTTAACATTAAGAGATAGGGAAATTTGGCCTTTGTGCAAGTCTGTGCACTCTAAGCGCCCTTCTAGTTTCTATTAATTTCTGTGGAAAGAAAGTAAACTTGCCCGTCAGGCAGGTCTATAAATGTGAATTTCCACATATTACAGAGATGAATGGAAACCACAGAAATGCTGGAAGAAAAGTCCTTTTCTCAGCATATTAAAAAATATTAAACATTATAATATACCTTGGAAAATGGGCAGCAGTCATGTACATGTGTGGGTGAGTGGGCTAACATGAAAAACACTGGAATGGGCCTTTAAGTTGAGAATGAAACTGAAATATTTGGGATTCACATTGAAATGTGACCCTGACCTGATGAGTAACTCCCCTGCTTATCACAGTAACACTGCTTCTAAATTGCATTTCTACCAATCAACAAAAGAAAATGTGCAATTCCAAAGTTTCATACACATGTCTGTGTGCTCTATGGCACGTTTAAGTGTTCATTATTCACTCTCCTCGGGCCTCTTGAGCACTGCACTGTATTTCATGGGTGCTCCGTCCGCTTTGAGCTGAACCTCCACTAACGTGAAGATGGAAATTACCTGTGAAAAGAAAAAAAAAGGTGAAATTAACAATCTGTCAAGTTGCTTGGTTTAAGATATCTTCTAACTATCCTAACCCCTGCTAGCTGCTCCAACCTTTCAGGGAACAAGTTAATAATCTTGTTTTCTCCTGTTTTTAATATTTATGCTGAAAATTTAAATTTAAAGTAAAAAAATCCTTGTAGAGGGCTGCATAAAGACCATAATACCTGAGAGCAAAATTATTGTGCGTCTGTGTCTCTTAACTATCATAAAAAAAACTCTCTTATTACTGAATAATATTTATATTTTCCTGTTGACAGGCTTTATACCATGGCCAAAAGCATTTTCAGTATCTGCAGTTCTCACCTGCTCTACCGGAGCTTTTTCTTGGTTCTCTGCTGTCCAGATGAGAGTCAGCTCTGATTTCTTCCCCACCTTACGATGGTGGAATGAGTCCAGGCCCACAGTAGACTGAAGGTGGAAACAAATTGTTACTTGACCTACCACTGTGACTGGGACTCGTTTGGCAGTCTTGTTTCTTGCTCCTGAACGAGCTCTTTTAGTTTAACAACAGTGTGCTTGTATCAAGTGAATTACAAAGTGACGACACAGTCAAAATGGTATCTGTAATTACGTCAACTGCATAATGAAACTGCAAAATGATTAGACTAAAAGGCAACATCTAAAAACACTAAATGAAATAATTATACTACAAATGACTGAACAAATGTTTAGATGAAGTTGAAACTAAAATTGCTCTCTTTAAATTGAGTTTATTGCAGCTGAAAAACTAAACACGCTAGCATGCACAAACCCCATCCACAATAATACGTTTTCCTTTTAAAATGCTTAACTTCTCCTACATTTACGCCAAACGTCAACACTGATCCAGCGTTTTTCGAAAACCTAAAACTAAGCTTTGAGAACTCTGCTGACCCCTTCAAGTTTGAAAAATCTACAATAGTGTTTTAGTCTGGACAGGTGGAAACAAGAGACTTTTGAAAACGATGATGTAGACACCAAAAAATCAGCTAGGTCTACATACCTTGTGTGATTTCACTCTTCTTGTGTGGGTACTCCTTTTCCATCGCCATGGCTTCCTCCAGCAATGAATAAACCTCCTTGTTCTGTTCTGATATGTTGCCATATTTACCCTGTCAGTGAGTCTCAAACTATATTTTTTTACCACCCTGACTGCCTTTTAGGGAACGTGAAATTGACGTCACATCTTGCTAAAATTAGCCGGTTAGCCTTCTTATACGGATTGCACTGCATTACCTGTGCTGGCTACAGCTGTCAAGCAATGGTATTTGGACAAAGTGACCACTATAAACAACACAGATTAAGGTGTAAACTATCTCATTTATGGACTTAGTGCATACACTTTGGTAAGAGAGATAACAGAGCGTGTTCCGCCCCACACGGCATGACCTTCACATTCTCTATACCAGTGTTACATTCAGTATTCCAAACAAAGACATCTCTGTTCTCACTTGCTGTTCTTTGTCTGCAGTATGTTATGCAACTACGCAACAATCTGCTTCTCGTTTACACCGACGCACGTAGGCCCAGTGTACGTGAATGGTCATGTGATATGCACCCTTAGGTGTGTTAATAGCTGCAGAGATTATTTCTGAGACTGGCTTAAACCTGTCGTGTGTACAGAGGCTGTTTTCATTTTAGAACGCAGTTTTAAAATGAAAACTTATTAGTGTGGATGTGCCCTCAAACTCTTCTCTGTGAGTGGAGTGTATTGAGCTGACCTTGCAATAGATGCGTTTCTGCACTCCGTAGCGGAGAACCAGCACATCAAAGGACTGATCCAGCACCCCCATCACCATGGCCTCAGAGTCCAGAGGGCCACATTCCTGTGAAGCACAACCCAAAAAAAAAAAACAAAAAACAAAACAACACTTCAGTTTACTGACTGACTGAGTGTGGTTTTAACTAACATTAAAAGAACTTGAGTATTTTAAACCTGGAACCCATTTTCTGTTGTTTTTGTGTCAGACTCGTGGAAACAACAATTTTTTTTAATTGTTCCAGTATTGAAACAGTGGCAAACACTTTGGGCAGGTGTGCACCGTGTCAATTTACGTCCATTAAAACTGCTTGTTTTTGCCACTGACAGGCTCAGATCATTATCACAAAGGTTTTACAACATTACAAAAGACCCCATAGAGAAATGAAATGTTTTTGTATTACATTTCACTTGTTCCATTCTGTTTTGTGTCCAAGTCTCGCTAAAGGAGAGGTCTCCTTTCACATCATCGAGATCTGCCAACACAATAAACTATTACTGAACAAACAAAAGGTACAGAAAAAGTTTAGTTTAATTTCTCTGGAAGGTTGTTTCCATGATGTTAGAAGACGCTCACAATAACAATCTCAGCCTCTTTTTGTGGACATAAACTGAAGGGGCACACCTGCTCCGAGTGGGTATACTGCGGCCTGTTTTGTGGCTGCTGACTGCAGCAATCTCTCTCAATACTGGACCAATTTCAATCATTGTCATTCCCACAAGTCCCTTAGACACAGAAACAGGGGGAAATAGGCTTCATGTTGAAAAGTACCAGAGTTTCCCTTTAAGGATCTGGTTTAAACCCTGGCTTATTTTACATTATTTTACATTTTAGGCTTTCAGTTGAGTTGCTGAGCACTTCTTCTTTAAGAAGGAAAAAAAATAAGCTCCAACTTAATGTTCACCCAAGGTCAGAGCCCCTGACATATTACGATAACTACAGAGTAATATAAAATGTAAGGATCGATATTGTGAAAATGCATTTAGATTGAGTTTTGTGTTTAGGGCTGTAAAATAAAAGCTGTGAAAATGTGAATTTGCTTACTACTGCCGTGCCTCTGCATCTGAAAAGGGAGTATGTAAAACTCCATTTCATAAAGAATTAATTTATGTTATTGTTGATCAAGAATTTTTTGCAATTTGTTTACCCACCTTTACAAAGACTCCAAAGAAGAGCTCAGAGCTCAGCTCTTGGACTCTCTTGGACACCGTCTTCTTCTCATTACAGTGTTTTGCCTGTTTTTCAACTTCGTCTGTTGACAGCCCCAAATGAGGCCCACACTCTGCATGCAAACATTCAGTGGACAGACACACACGATGAGCATGACAAAAAAAAAAACATTAAAGAGAATAGAAGCACGAAGGGCACAAACAAAGCATCAACTGAGATCTGAGGCTGCTTTGTTCTCTTATACATCATCAACCACACATCCTGCAGTACAACCGCAACACTGTTTGAGACAAACAGGGCATTCTGTGTGTTTGTTTTTGTGTGTGATGGTAGAAAAGGTACGCACTCAGTGAAGACGCCAGCAGCCGGTGGACAATGATGTCGGCGTAGCGTCTGATGGGAGATGTGAAGTGAGTGTAGAGAGGAACGTTGAGGGCATAGTGCTTAAAGGCGTGCTCATCCTTAAGTACACCGGTGCAGAAGTATATCGCCATCTGGGAAACAACAGTAAACCACATTTAATACACAAACACACAAAAATATGAGTGAAAATGTTTCTTGTTAATATTGTGCATCATCAGTTTCAATCTCACAAACAAAATGCTGCTGTAATATGTTAGGATGACATGATTTATTTTATGGTAACATATATTTCTTTTTTAATTCTCTTTTTATTGAAGCAATGGACTCACTTTCTATCAGACCCTCCAGACTCTCATTTACATTTACCTCATTTCGAAGATCTGTCTATCTTAAATTTACATAGCAAGTGTATTCCAAACAAGCTCGATAAATCTAACTGTACAGCAAAGAGTCTCTGTGTGTTCTTCGCATATCTCAAGAACCGACATGATATACTGGTATTGATGATAACTGTGATATCTAAAAATGAATTATAGATATCACGTTATTAATACACATATGATAATGTTGTGTAAATAATCCAGAGCCTCTTAAATTATTTCTGTTCCCATTCTGGCTTTGCCTCCCGCAAACACAATCTGGTTGCCTTTTCACTATCCGCTCTTTGTGCTCGATGCTCTCCACCTCCCTACACTCGTATTCTGAGTGTAATTAATTTGCAAAAAAATAAATAAATAAATAAAAAAATAAAAAAAATACAATAAACAAAGTTAAAGATAAGTCTGACTGATAGCATTTTATTTATTTATTTGTTTTTTAATTTTCTACAAATGTTGCGATAATATTGTTCTCGTGAATTATTTTAGCAGTTATCAAATGATAATCGTTGCCAGCCCCATCATGCCCTCTTAAATTTGACCATTTTCTCATTCACAACGAAAATAAACTGATTTACTGCTGATTTTGTTTGTACTTTTTCTGTAAATAAGGTGCCAGAGTGCATAAAAAACATCGAAATAGAGCTTGTTTATAAAAAAAAAAACAGTGCAAGAGGAGGATCCCCTGGACCCCCCCCCCCCCAGCAAGGTTTCAGTTCTGACTGTCCTAATAATCCTAGAAACTGGCCCTTGGCCTCCTGTTATTTTGCAGAAGCGGCCCCTAGGCAAAGCAAATTAAATATCCCTGGCCTACAGGAGCAACGGCACGTTGCCACTGCAATTAAAACTGTGCAAGTTTGCCACACGAACCTTTAACACTAATGACATTACCACTGGGAAAATACCTCCACTAATTAAATCCATGCTCTACTTTATAACAGGGATGGTTCTGTCAAAGCAAGTGAGTAATGAACCTATCTGTAATACTTTCTCTAAGTATATTTCACCGGGGTTTCTGATTGTGAGACTGTTTTTTTAGGGGTGGATTTAGTGACTTGCTTTACCCTTTCTCTAACTGGGAATGTTGGGTGTGGGCAGTGGTAGAAGTAGCACTCATAACTTTTCTTTGTATGAGCGGTTCTCGAGAATGCTGCAAGCTGCAACACCACAGGCCGAGTAATCAGCCTGTTCTGAACAGACTTGTTTTGAATGGATGCTGCACCAGTGGGTAAAAGTTCAAGAAAACAAAAAAGAAAGTGTGGTGCCCTTCAGCAGTGGTCGCTGAGCTCTAACCTGCATGGGTCTGGAGCACATGTGGGTGAGGACTTCTTTTCTGGCAGTGGTGTACTCATCATCACCCAGAGTAGTATTGAGACTCTTCTGCATGTATGGAACAGAAGAAAAGAAGTTTGAATTATTAATACTGAGTTATTCATGCTCAAAAGCTTCATCAATCACATAATGATACCCCTGAGAGAGGGAGCTACACACATAAAGCAACAAATCCTCATAGAAATGAAATATTTGTAATGCTGTAATTTTGAATTTGATCCCTTTAAGAAAACATAACCCTGCTGATTCAGAAGAAAATAGACTTCAATTTTTCTCCAAGACATTACAAACTAAGCTACATCTGCTGGATTCTAAGTACTGACGTGCAGCGCTCCTGCAGAGGAGAGATCTATGTCAATTCCCAACTGGTCGCAAAGCTCCTGCAGCTCATCCACCAGTTTGGCCTTGGGTGGAGGGTGGCGTCTCAGCAGGGCAAGGTCGGGGAATTTGCGGTAGATGTGGTTGGCTGTGGCAATGTTGGCCAGTAACATGAACTCCTCCACCAACCTAGAGAACACAGTATTGGATGATAGTTAAATGGCCAGAGGGTGGAACAAAGAAGGAGACTGATATGCACTCCAGACTGACTCAGAAACATATTGCACCAAAGGTTACACACGCATCACGTCCAGTAAATGTTCATTTTGGCAGAGGAACAGAAGGGATACAACACAGATGCATCTGAGGAGGGTTTATCACTCACTTGTTACTGTCTCTGTACTGGTAGACGTAGCAGCCTTGAGGCATCATGGTGTCTTTGTCCAGGGTGAAAGACAGTTTCAGCTGAAACAAAAAACACACAGCACGTGCAGGAAACAATGTTAGAAAGCTGACAAATTCAATAACCTGCATCTTGTTTCCATCCATTTCTATCATAAAAGTATTGCTGGATTCTATCATGATAGCCAGCTCAAATAATCCTGTTACATCTCTTCCAGTAAACTCTTAAACGATCTGTGATGAACTCTTATTTTGAAATAAAAGGAAACATGAGTGGAGTGCTGATACCAGGATCCCTACCCTACCCTGTCACTTAAACACACACTATGTAATTTCTGCGACTGGGAGTCTCTCAATCAAACAATAACAAAAGATAGATTTTGATGAAGTTGTGAAGTAGCGTGGGATCATAAGATCACATGATCACATGTTGTCTTCATTGTTAAGCAACCACCACTGCAGATAAAAAAAAAATCGATCTGATATGAGGCGGTGAGAACTCACCTGGTCCAGTCTGAGGGCTCCTCCTGAGAAGCGTTGAGCCCGGAGGTTCTTGGCAATGGAGTGCAGGTTGAGCACAGCCTGATGGATCTCATCGATGGGGTGCTCGGGGTCCGTAGGTGGCAGCTCCTCAGCGGAGAACATCTTTTCAGGGGCCTCGATCATGCTCTGAGCGTGGTCGTAACTCAGCTTCACGCAGGAACGGATGACTGAGCGGCCGAACCACTCGCTCAGGATCTGGGGGGGGTGAGCAGGTCAAGTGGAACCATGAAGATGAAGCACAAAACAAAAAAACACCCCCAGTCATGGGGGCAATCAACCAGCCATCAGACCCTTTACTCCTCTGTACCTGTGAACTTAACGTTTATTGTTTGAGTGCAGCTGTAACAGCGTTATGAATTTTAAATGACCGTACCTTCCCCTCGGGTGTGATTTTCCAGATGACAGAGAAAGTCAGTCTGTCGATGAGAGGATTCAGACTGCAGAGCTCCTCACACAGCAGCCTCGGCAACATGGGGATCACCTGGACAGGG
Source organism: Epinephelus fuscoguttatus (assembly GCF_011397635.1). NCBI lineage: Eukaryota > Metazoa > Chordata > Actinopteri > Perciformes > Serranidae > Epinephelus > Epinephelus fuscoguttatus. Next base: position 22,722,906 of record NC_064766.1, read on the forward strand.
ACAACACACATGAACACACTGAGTGCTGACAATTATTTCAAAAAGATATGCTCAGATCAACAAATATTTTTAAGTATGACACAATGTGATATAGGCCGGGGGCTCTCACCTTTTGAACCATGTACACACTAGTTGCTCTTTGGCTGGTGACAGCATCCAGAGCGTTGTCCTCTTCCACAAAATAACTCACATCAGCAATGTGGACTCCCACCTCAAAGTTACCTGTGGTTAAAAGACAGTGTATTACATGACCTCCCATCCCTCAGGAGAAATATAATCTATATCTGTAACTAGAATTCATGATCTTCACAATCATCGCAGTTAGGCTGCATTCACATCAAATCATGAATTGCAGCAATTAGCCACAAGGTTGTGCAGCGGTGTAGGAGTGTCACTTAAATGGAACATTGCTGGTGGAGTGGAGGGAGGAGACCAAGTTGTAGATGTGTCAAAATTCTTTTGATTTTCGTTACTGTTGTATCCTTACTGGCACAAAAGACACATGTGCGTGCACACACATACACAGCGAGTGCTCTCCTTTGTAGGATAGGACACACAAGCTGTTAAAACATACATTATTTCTTTTACCCACTAATATTTAACATTAGAAAGAGACTATAGTACTGTGGGCGTCTTTCTGGTCTGATTGCCGATTACGTGATTGGACACCGCAGCTTGATGTCGGGTTCCATTTCTCCAAAAGTTGAATCTATTTCAGCTACACACATTCAAATGATCGCAACGCCAGATTTGGTGTGAATGCAGCCTACAGGTCATTTACCATCAGGGAGTTGTTTACAGGACAGAGCATCGTCCAGGTCTCTGGCAGTAGCAGGGTCGATGGTGAAGATACACTCCTGCCTACGTATGAGAAAACAGTGCTTAGTGAGTGATGAATTCTTAATTGAGACTTAATACTGGACACTTGTTTGCTGCCTTTGGATGACAAAATCTGCAAAATAAATACAGTAGTCTTGTGATGCAGTTTAGGTCTACAGCGCTCATATCTCTCCTTTTGTGTTAAGCTGGATCGACTCATGTAGCATGTTCCCACATCAGGATTCATGGGCTTCATAGTCCTACCTCAGGTCCTTCCTCTTCTTCATCTCCTCAGGTGGAATGGTCCAGGGCAGGTTCTTGGGGAGGCAGTCTACCACCTCGTCTGAGAACTCAGAGAAGTCGACGTCGTACTCTATCAGGATTCCCTCTGTCTCCGGCTCGATTTCTCCAGCCTGACCCAGCGTCTTCGCAAGTTTACTGGAGGAAACATAATGACGGAGAGTCAGGTTGGTCGTTATACTGTTCAAATGGTTTCCCTGCATCAAGCTTTGAATACAAAACTCACCCTTCTGCAAAGTTGCTGTCGGCTGCCCAGTTGGTGATGCGACATATGAACAAGGTGTTGGCGTAGTCGCCCGGGCGGGAACGAAAGTCTTCGGGACAGTCAGCGAGGAGGACGTTAATCCGTGGCACACGGTGGTCCACAGGGGAGAACATGGCAAAAGGCTTATCTGGCAGGAATTTCAGGAAGCCTGTCACAGCTCTGGAGTGTTTCTTTTCAACTATGTACACCACCTGGCAGACAAATGATGAGGGAAGCATAGTGATGACTTTGAAATCTAAGGCCTTAGTGTTTTTATTTTAATATCCAGAGCCAAAGAGACCAAGTGACAAAATGTTGCTGAATAAGAAGAACTTTTGTGATCTTAGGATATCGTTTATGCAAACAGTATTTACTGTGGCTAGTTTCTGTGGCTACTTAGTATACTTTCTTTGGGGGTTTAGGCCTTCAGTGGAGCAAATAACATCAAGACACATAAAACCTTTGCGTCATGCCTTGGCCATTTCTTTATAATTATTTTCACCTAAAAGATTCTTGATAAAAAGTACAAGGGGAGGGATAAGTTAGAAATACAGCACAACTGACAGGGTGGGACACTCACCTTAGCTGTCTTCTGGAATATTTCCTCACTGGGCCATGGAGTCGAGGGGTCTTCCAGAGACTCTGTATCATCAGACGAAAGGAAAAAGTTAGATGTATTCAATGTCCTATCGCTTTAATTTGTTTTTGCTTCTGTGCACTCTCTTCACATCAGAAAGTATCCAACGATGGACAACATGACAGCTCCCAAAAAGTGAAGCCAAGACATCTGAAACGCCCCCTGGTGGCTGGCTGCAGTATAGGTCATAAACCTCACCCCTTCCAGGTTAGAGAGAAGGACATGGCCCAAACTGAAAAGAATTTTTTTTCCAAAGATGGCTTCTGTCATTTTTGGTAGTTCTAACCACACTGATATTTGTTCAAGAGTTCATTTTTCTAGGAAATTTGGTTTTAATCACGTATTTGATGCTATAAAAAGTGGGTCAGGTGGGTGTATGGGTGATAACTCGAGAGTGCCGCTCCACTTCCTGATCACCACTGTGCAGATTCTAGCTCTAAATGATGCCACCAGCACAGGATGGCAGCCCCCGTGTCAGGGATATTTTGGCTTCATTTTTGTAAGTTGGAGATAGTGGAGACACATCATCCATCTTTATACATGGATGTTACTGCTTCAGACCAGTAAATAAACATTCAAACACACTCTTTACTAGAACTGCAACTGACAATTATTTTCATTATCAATTAATCTTCCCACAATATTCTCAAATAATAGCTTTGTCAATAAAAAAGTCAGACAATAGTGAGTGGTGTAATTTCCCAGAGCCCAAGGTGATGTCTTCAAATTGGAAGTTTTATTAGACCAACAGTTCAATGATTTAAAGCTACTTAGTTTATTAACATGTATGGCAAAGAAAAGCATTAAATTCTCATATTACAGAAGCATGAACCCAGCAAATGTTTGTCTTTTTTGCTTAAAAAATTGCTAGTGCAATTATTTGAATATCAAAATAATAAATATTTAGTTGATCAACAAATTGGTTAATTGTTGCAGCTCTGTAGTTACTGACCATTACCAAATAAAATAGCTGCAACACCTCCGTCACAGTACCTGTGTCAGCGAGGGAGACATTCTGCACTTTGTGGACGAGTTCATCCTGGTCACTGCACTGGTCCTCCACAATAACGTCAGGCCTGGGCGTGCGCTCCATCTTCTTCTGCGCTGTTCGTGCCATGTTTTCTTTCTGAGTCTCCGACTCACTGGCGCCCTCACAGTCAGTATCTGACCTCACAACCTAAACAGACACATGCATTTATTTTTATCTGCTGACACACTGATTTGCTGTCCTGTGGAGCTAAAACAGAGCCCGTTATAATAACTCTGTAAAGCTAAAGATACGGGGCTTACAAACCAGAACCATACTGTTCATAGATGGGTAAGTGTAGTCTACCTTCCACTGCTCCCGAGGAAGAATCTGCACCACCACTATGTCTGCATTCAGTGCTCTGTTACGAGCTACGATCCCATCCAGGAATATATCCCGTGTGTCATCCTGTGGAAATAAAAAGAGATTGCTTGTATCTTTGTAAACCTTTCAAGAGAAATGATGATGTACTACCTCATAAAATGAAATCACAGGCCAAATTACATTTATCATACAGTATACTATAGACAACAATTTAGCTATCAGGCGCTTTTATCAAAGGGTGGGTCCATCTGTGTTTTTCAAATGGAAAGCACCCAGCCATGAGCAAACAGCAGTGACGCAGGTTACAGCGCTGATACCACTCCCCTCCCTCACCCCCAACACACTCCATTCACTGAGTGTGTAAGTATGGAGAGTGAGGAAAGTTTTAGTACACTCCCCCGGCACACTCCCAGTTTGAAGAAGGAGACAGAAGTAGGGATGCTGTGACTGCTGTGGATGCAAAGTTAGTCACACAATAACACCAACTAAACCAATCAGAGGCAGCAGTAATCCAGCAGGTCCTTGAGTTCTGCTGGGTAAAATGATTCTGTCATTTTTCAGGTGGCTAAAATAAATTTTGCTGCTGCCTCTATCCGCAACCTTAAAAAACAATCACTATCACTGTAAGTTTGCGCTTTATTATTTTCACAGTTTTACCTTGCTGTCAGACAGCCCTTTCTGACAGGGAACTGAAGCCGTTATGTTGCCCTCTTCAAAGCCACCAGACTCCATTGACCGACACAGTAATTTTACCTCACCGCACATGAGAGTTGCTGGTCTACTGCCACCTCGATCATATAATTTGAGTTTTTGTGTGACAAATGAACTAACATGGCGTCCACAGCAGAACATGGGTTTATATGTAGCAACGACATCGTTCAGAAACCTGCATTGAGTCATGTCATAAAGAGTTTCTAGAGCAGCATGGGAAAATATCATTTTGACTCTAAACACACATATTTTGACCAAGGTACCAATACATCAGTAAGACTACTGGGAAGCCTTTAAAAAATATCTATGATGGAGCCGCCCTTTAAACAAGTTGTTGAGGCAGCAAAACATCAACTGTCATATTCAATCTGGGTTGAACTTACAGGAGATGGGACGAAAGCTTCATGGTATTTCTTTGGGTTGATTCGCAACTGCCCCTGCAGAGAGAGTATGGACAATGTAGAATTTAATCCACCAGTTGACCACCCTGAGTAATGTCATCCATACTCAATATAGATTTCATCAGAGTGTCAGGAACAGAAACTCTGGGTTTGTACCTGAATGAGTTCTCCTCTTTTAAGGCCCTGGGATACCTCTTCAAATGTCATGTAGGATTCAAACACTTGTTTCTTTGATCCTCTGCCTCCTTTGATCTTGCTTTTGTCAGCAGGAGAATTGGCACTTGGAGCTGAATAAGATTTAAGTCATTGATTTAATCCATCACAAACTATCAGATGTATATATTATTACATCAAATAAAATGTGTGTACATCTGCTGAGAATTTACATTTCAAAATCGTCAATTTACCTCTGGGCTGCTGCAGTGTTTTGTCTTTACCATGAGGGGATTTGGGCCTTGACATCTGAGTGTCAACCCCAGATTTTAATGCCCCTTCTCTGCTTCTCTCCTCTTCTGGGTACTTTGGCAGGTTTTTCTTCTTCGCCTTCTTCATCTTCTCTTGCTCCTGTCCACTTGTGCCGGCTCTCTTCGGGGACTGGGGGCGTCCAACAAGTGAGTTAGTCTCTTTTGAGGCGACATCTCTGTTAGAGTCCTTGTTTTTCTTCTGCTGCTTCTGGTGTTTCTTTGAGTCATTGGGTTTGAAAGAGCTGAGTTCCTCACCAGATTCGACGTCTCCATCTTGGCTGGTGGCTGTGTCTCTCCTCTGTCCCCATCGCTGTCTGTCAGACACACCCTGCTTCCTTTCACAGTCCTGCTGAGCACCTCGGGTGCTTATTTTCTCCATGTATAAAGACAGTGAACTCTCCTCTCTGCTTTTCATGGAAGATGGGGAGAAATCGCTCGAATCTGAGAAATCATAGGGCACCTGGTCCCTTTTTCTCTGTGGTATGTTCTGCCTGTCACTCTGGGCTTTCAGCAGCATGTTCGGCCCATTTGCTTCCCTTTGAAATGCTGTGTCCCTTGCATATTGTTCTAGATACTGACTGAACTTACTGCTGCTGTGCTGGCTGAGGAGCCTGGCATAGGCATCTTTCTGAGGAGGAGTGCTCGACTGATTCTGGCTGCGCTTTGCCTCTCGACTCAGGTTTTTCGATTGCCGAGGGGAATCCATATGGCAATCCTTAAAAATGCTGTCTCTGGAAAGGCAAAAAGCGTACACTGTGAGTGCTGCCATTCAAACATGAGCTAGTAAACATCACTTTCAGACAGGGTAGCTTTAATTAGGTAACAGTGCTTACACTTAAATCCACTCAAAATGTGCCAGAAATAGGAAATAGTTATATAAAATGAATGAGAAGAAAATCATAGCAACTCCTCAGCAGCTGACATGTTGCTGTCCAGTCAAGTCATATTACATCATATGATTAGTCATAACTACAGACGTAAACATGCCTGGAAACTAACCAAAATTAAACCAAACTAACCTAAAATTATATTGGGAAGATGGTTATACGAGAAAACAAACTCTGTATTATCACATTAACTTCGGTTTTAACGTCTCGAGAAGCTCAGAATGCCTTTTAAAACATATCCAAGCCAGCACTCAACAGTTAACTACCGTTAGCTAACAGTTATTAGCACTGGCTAGCATTAGCTAAGCTACGAACAACGGAAGGTGTCAGTTTAACGTTAAATAACCACTAGTATGTCAAACAGACCGCGAGCCTGACCACGACAAACGACTCGAAAATAGACGGAAAGACTGTCAAACTTAAAATCTTAAATATTACCTTGTTCACTGCGTGTAAGTTATGTAACTTAGCTGCCGTTCAGAGCAAGTGCTAACTGATACTTTCACTTCCCCTGTCGTCACGAATGGGTACAGTCATGATACATTTGGGTGCTGTCGGAAATTAGCATTACACAATACAAACGAAAGGCTCTGTCTTTAGGGGGTGTTTGTTTTTTTATGAGAGGGGAGGGAGGGATATTCAACTTAAACTGGTCGTATTTTATATTTATTTGAAATACCCTCAGAATCTCAAAATCCGCAAGTGGGTTTAAAAAGCATGTTTTCGTTAATAAATGGACAAAATTACACCATTTATAGTAGTGAAAATGGATATTATCATTGGATTTATACATTTACGACGGTAATTGAACATATCATGTCGCACAAACTTTAGGAAATCTGAGTTTAAAATTGTGCTATTTCTTCAAAATCACTCTGTTTTGTGCCTTATTTAAAATGTTACCAAAAAGAAACTGTTTATAATAACCAGATCCAACACAAGGCTTAATTTGGCACTTCTGCATGCACAAGAAAGTCTTTTTTTCAACATCAGGGTTTTGTTTAAGACCTTTAACTTGCAATCATTACAGGGTACTTTTTAAAAATTCTATTAAAACATACACTTTTGTGTATTTTATGATTTATTTGGGAAAACGATCATTATATGCACATGTTGCGATGAGCTACATGATCATTTCTTAAATAAATTAGCTGTTTGTTTTGCTGCTAACTCCCATCATAATGTTTACCTGTTGCACTGTCTCCAGACCTACATTTGGTGTGAATATATGGTCATTCATGGTGGAAGGAGGGTCACGCATTTTCTCACAGTCGCTCAGGGAGACTCAAGGAAAAATATTTGTAGCTTCGAGAAGGGTCAAGAAAATAAAAAGTCACACCCTAGCCACACCTGTCCTCTTATAAATTAAGTACAGTCCCTTAAAGAATCAGCAATAATATATACTAATATTATACAGTATTATATTGTCCTGTCCTCTCATCAGACATTACTCAGGGACAATCCTGTGGCTACTGTAGTTGATTAATCAGGCGGTACATTTTAGAAATGGCCCACTGACACTGAATTGGAGGTAAAATGTTTTTTTTTTTTTTAAATGTTAACATATCACATTTTGCAAAAATAAACTTTTTATATCTCTTCTATACTTTTGAAGATAAAGGCCATGAAAATAAAATGTTAATACCATTAAACCCTCTGAAGTCAAGATTTCAAAATGTTTCTCCTCTTACATACTTAAATTCATGTACTCAAACTTTGAATTCACTAAGCATTTACACTCAGTTAAAACCAAATCTGAAATAAGGCATTTAAACAGCTGTAATGGTGGCACAGTGTCCAGAATCAGACACTCCAGATACTGTTAACATTTTAAAGATTTTATAGCCTACAGCTTTTTTTAAAAAATCTTTTCCATTTTCAAGTTTATCTAATTTCCATGTTCTCTACTCATTTTCTATATAATATGCTACAGTTTATAAGATACAAACACCATGTCAATGTCCATAACTTTTTTTATTTTAAGGTTTTTGGACTATTAAATGTGAAGGTGCCAGTACCTCCTTCTGTGTCCCCCCGTAAATGACGCCCCTTGATGAGTGACTTCACAGGCTCATATATTTTTATATGACACATTGCACCCACATGAATCAGCATCCCAGTAAATTATCGTGACTTCTGTCATTTTTATTCACTGAGCAGCTCCATGACCTTTAGATGGAGCTGACTGGAAGCACAGGAGGGTCACAGGCCACCTCTAGAGGGCAGCAAAGACTGAAGATTTCATAATTTGACTACATGGTGACTTCCTGTGTGAGTCAGTTGAGCAAACAACTCATCCAATGTGAAGAGAACGATAGGAGGAAAGTAAAGTTAACATTGAGTCAGACAGGAATGTTGGTGTGATGTCTGGCTGCGAGTGTGTGAAGGCATGTGTTATCTTACAGGATGAATATAGTTCTCAGCTATCACCTATATTTGCTGGAGATTCTCTCTTCTCTCCTGACAAGCTGATTTCACACCTGTCTGTTCACACTTGTTTCACTTGCATAGGACAAGACAACTCATGATGCCTCCTTCAAGCACACACACACACACACACACACACACACACACACGGTTTCTCAGTATAATTCCCAGGAGATGATTTTTATAGGGATGATTTTTGGCTGGGTGTATGTGTGCAGTCAGATGGAGCTCTCAGACATCTGAGTATGTAATGTAGACAAGGTTGTCATGTCTCACTGTGATAGAGGCCCAAAATATCCTGCAAACCTCACTCACACACATACACACAGATACATGCCTTCACTCGTGGTTGGGATCAAACAGTAGAGCTTTGCATGATTTAGGAGAAAACAATATTTTGTCTTACCTGCTGCTGCTAACTGTCATATGTCAATTAAGATGCTGAATACACTGAACTCCCCTGCACATATTGTCCTGTGACCCCTCTGCCAGTTGGCCTCACTGGCGACATCACAATGCACATTTTTCTCTGACACTTCCACAAAACCACTCAGACTGTCTGTGGAAACATCTGGTCTTCAATTATAACCCACCTGTGCAGCAGTGTGCATCAAACAGAGATGACGTGACAAGGCTCTAATTGGATTAATTGCATAATTTAATTATGTCTCAGCTGCTGTTGCACCATTAGACAAAGACTGTATTTGTGCCTGTCTGGTTTTGGATATATAGACCTGTATTGTCATTGCATTTACATTTACAATTACACAGTTTTAGCTACACTACACTGGCTCCCAGTAACTTCTTGAATAGATTTTGGGGCTCTTTTACTTGTTTTTAAAGCTCTTACTGGTTTGGGACTGGCCTACATTGCAGACTGTCTGTTGTTTTATTACCCTTTACCAACCCTCAGATCTTCTACCGCTGGGTTTTTTATTACACAAAATTATACGCACAAGAAAATAGGCAGCACAGCCTTTGTTAACAATGCTCCAAATGCCCTTCCAAAAGCCATAAGAGATTATCGTCAATATTTTATATTAATTCTCAAACTATTAGTATTCTTATTGGTCTCTTTTTATATTTTGTTTATCACTGACTGTCTTTTTATTGCCTAGCTGCTAATTTGTGCTCACATTTTTTCCCTGATAACTTGATCCAGATGTCCAGGAGGTCTCTTTCTCTCCAAATGGATTTGGTTTAAACCGGTAAAATAACTTAATAAAGCAGTTTTACTTTACAAATCGATGCTGCAAATTTTCGATGCTGCTCATCGTTGAGGGGCTGCTAACTATGGAGGCCGATGCAAAAATCCAATGAATGAATGGCCCTATCCAGAGACAGTGTTTGGTTTATCCAATCTGGGCTCATGACAGTGCAATGCGGCAGACTCCATGGGCAAGGAATCTGCCAAGGAGGTTAAAAAGGGGAGAAGTCACAGTCATACTATTGAGGTGCAACACTTGGGCAGTGAAATCTGGTCTGCACCTGCTTAAAGAGTCAGTAGCCGACACACTATCATAGAACATTGATGCGTTTCACTGAGGTGTCTGGAGTCAGCCTGGGGTTGGAATATATGTTTGTATGAAAAATAAAGATCTGGGTGAGAATTACAATTCTTTAATTATTGAAAAAGTATGTGATAAAAGACCATAAATAAATGCTTTCAACATGTAAATGTTCTATTAGAGCTCACTTTGAACTTGAGCTTGGGCAGCGATTTGCAACGTCAGAAAGCAACTAAAAAAGGCATCCTTTAATGTTGGCGTGATACACAGCTGTTTGCCATCATAGTTTTACAGCACCCGTGGTGTCAGGTGGAAATGCAGCGGGACAAGAATGAAAGTTAAGGCAGTGAAAGTCCCAGTGGGGTGGGTGGGAGTGGTGGATGGGTCCCACAAACACCGACTTTCACCCGAGAGAGTAGTGCTCGCATCCTGTAAGATTCTAAAGCCAAACCCTGTTCTTTTTTCCTAAACCCAACCATGTCTGTTTGTTGTTGAAGGAAAGAAAATGTCAAAAACATCAATTCATAGTGTCTTTTGAAAGAGACTGCATGTAAACATTTAATTTCCTGTGAAAACGTAAGTGTATCTTGAAAGAAGACAATGCATGTGACAGGTAGAACTTGACACGCCGTCCAAGAACGTCAACAACCAATGTACCCAGGGTACCTTGCACATCGTATGTGGACATAGAAAGTCCATGACCAAAACGTCAATATGTGACAAGGTCGGAGTGAGAATGTTTTGACTGCATGTTGGCTGCCATCCATTTGAGTGGACCCAAAGGTTCTGTCTAGCCAAGTGCACCCAAAGACCACCTGAGCAGACACTGTTTTTATTTCTAGTGCCATCTACTGTAACCATTCAGCTTCACAGCTTCAGTTATATTGCACATATCATGTCATACTCCATCACTGCCATGAGGTCAAAGAGTGTGTCCCAGCCTTCTATGAGTAGCCTTCCCTCCCTATGTAAATGTAAACGTCTCATTCTAAGGTATCTAAAACACAACAATTCTTATTTTCAGGAGATTTAACACTAAAGCAAACACAGTTATTGACAGTGCCGTAAAATTTACTCTCAAGCTAACATGCTTATAAGGAAGTTTTCTATGTGCTCTGACTGAAGTGTTCCCTGTTCAGAACCTACATCACACCGTTATATACTGCTCAACTGTGGTCTAACTATAAGAAAAAGAGCATGCAGAGGCTCAAGGTAGCATACAATGATGCAATGAGGCTGCTGCTTTGTGTCCCTAGGTGGCATAGTGCCAGTCAATTGTTCGTATCCACTAGAGTGCCAACCCGTGAGGCACTCTTAAGACAGCTGATGTTGAGTTCTATGTGTCACCTGGACAAGTCAGAGAACCACATAATAGAAGCCCTATTCAGCCCCCTGAAAAGCTGCTATAGATTCACTTCTAGGCTGAGACGGCATTGGTGCAATAGCTTGTATATCTTATGATATGCACAATTTTTGTATTTTTGTATCTCCTTTTTTTTATACTATTTAAACTGTATGTTGTGATATATGGACATGTGTCTGCAATAAAGCTTTATATATTATATATTATATTCCATTTCTGCCAGTACATCCAGATGAATCCTTTACACTGGACGTTCAAGGGCACTTCTATTAATCTGTATGTCGTTGGTTTGGAGGAACTTGCAGAGAAAACATGCAGACCTTTGGAAATATTTAAACCACCCAGACAGCTAGCAGATTAAATTCCAGGTGCAATCTCCCAGGGAAGCCACCCAAAAAATGTGACAACTAGACATCCATGTTTTTGACGAGACACACAGGTGCTACTCCTCTCTGTCCAACAGTGAGAGATGCAGGCACAACTGGCTGATCCACATATTTTTAGGTGTTTTCTGACTCCAAAGTCAACAGCACAAATCAATATTGCTTATAATATGTTACCAGATATCATAATTAGTTTGCTTTCTCTCTGCAGGTGGCTCAGTGATAAATACCGTAGTCATCCCAGCAGTTAAAAAACTTGAGCATAGTGACACGGCTGCACTAAGTTGTCCATTGGTGTAAATTCCAGGCTAAATGTGTTTGTCTGTTTGTTGTTTGGCTCGTGATAGACTGGAAAACTGTCCAGCATTTACTCAGGCTCTTGCCAAGTGTCTGCTGGGATAGACTTCACTCACCATTAACAAGGGAGACATGTGTCTATAGATAAAGAGCCACATGTATCGCCAACATTTGGTAATATACTATAACAATACACACACCATTCATTTGGAACATTGCGCTGATATTTGCAGATGAAGTAGATGTTTTCTTCTCCGAGCATTAGTTGATAAACTGTCCATTCCTCTGGCAGACGGTACCTGGGGAAATGAACATAGTTACAGTTTTCAGCAGACTTTTTCATCTTCATCAGGCAGCCAGATTATTGGCATTTAACAGAGTCATTATTTTGAACCATTTCCCTACTTTGAGTCTTGATGGCCTGTTTCTGTTTTATAGCACCACAGAACTGGTGGATTTGACTCGGAATTCTGACGAGTGACAGAGCGACTGAACGCTAAATATAAACTGCAAAATGTCTTTATTATTTACATAATTTCCCCCATCATTCTTCTTCATCACTTTCTGATATCTTTCTGGAACCCTACTGACTGATCTGAGGTGAACTGTCAGAGGAAGAGATATCAAATATCAGAAAAAGTTTTCCTTTACCATCAAGAGGCAAATTGTACCAGAGCTCACAGATGTCTGACACTGAGTGGTACAACGCTTTGTCCCTTTCAAATTCTGTATTTCTAACAAGATTAGAGAGGTTCACTTTAAAAAAAATTTATGATAACATATGATGTTGTCAAGATCCACTGGCTTGGATGAAAAATGTACAGTTTGAAGAGTGAACCTGAAACACTGACACATCTGCTTTATACTTATTCACATTGTATTTAAAGGTCCAGTGTGAAGGATTTAGGGGGATATATTGGCAGAAATGGAACATAATATAATAAGTATATTTAATTTAGTGTATCATCACCTGAATTTAAGAGTATTCGTGGTTCTGTTACCATAGAATGAGCCGTTTATATCTACATATGGGAGTGGGACCTCATTTACATAGCTCACCGTGTTGCATTGCCATGTTTCTACAGTAGCCCAGAATGAATAACCGAACACTGCCTCTAGATAGGGTCATTTTTTTGCATTTTTGCGTCAGCCACCGTAGTTAGCAGCCCCTCCGCAACGAGCAGTATCATCAAGACATATATTGTCAATTGAAATTGCTTTATTCTGTGTTTTAAACGGTTTAAATCACCTGGTCCGTTTGTTTTGGAGAGGAAGAGACCTCTGTGGATAATTTGGCTCCTGGTGAAAACCCTCCTGAACGTCGGGGATCTTGAGTTATCAGAGAAAAAAGCTGGGCTCACATCAGCAGGTCTTTAACATACCAAACAGTGTCAGAGAAATATTGATTTGTAAAGTGAGACTGCTTTATTCAGTGATTTTACCGGTTCAAATTACCAGAACCATAAGCATGGAAGTATGAGTGCAGTGATGTGTACAATGTATGAAATGAACGTATTTATTTTCATACATAAAAGGGAGTATAAATGAGCCTTATATCTACATAGAAAGCGAGTCCTCATCCCTGTAGGCTATTCCACCATATTTCTACCGTAGCCTAGAATGAACAAGCCAAACACTCTCTCTAGATAGAGCCATTAGCATTTTTGCGTCAGCCACCATAGTTAGCAGCCCCCCTGTGACAAGCAGCATCAGAAAAACCCAGATTTTTTTTTTTAACCTGAAACTGCTTTATTTAGTGTCTTTACCAGTTTAAATCACCAGGTCCGTTTGTTTTAGAGAGGAAGAGACCTCTGCAGATAATTCGGCTTCCAGTAAAAACCTCCTGAACATCTGGATCTTAAGTTATCAGAAAAAAAATCTAAGACCACATTAGCAGGTGCTGAGCTAGTGACTTGTCTCCAAACAGCAAAGGAGAAACACTGATTTGTAACAAGAAACTGCTTTAATCAGTTATTATTGGTCATAAATGTCATGCACACAAATCTATATTCACCAAGTCACCCCCTGTTTAAAAGTTATTTTTTATGATAGATTTTGTTATCTTAATTCAGTCTCTGGAGCATGTACATAATAAAAGTTTATCTCTCATTTATTATTATGAATTGATCTCTTCAATTACATCATTTTAAAATGTTGTCTTTTTTCACATGCTTAATGATTTTTTTTTTGTCTGTCATTTGTCTTACTTGACAATATGTGAAGTCCAGGATGTCTGCCTGTGTATTATCTATTTTCTTAATTTAAAAACATCCATTCCCACATCAAACTGGGGTCAAACCAAGTCAATAACCATATAGGCTCCAACATTATTGCTGCACTTCCACAAGCTGCACAGCAACCAAAACAGAAAAATATTTCCCACTTATGGAGCTTTGATGTTGTTGACAGTGTCTGCATTAGCACAGACGGAGAGCTGTGGTTGAAAGTGAAGCTTTTAACATCAGAAGGTACTGTTATGACAGTAAACTGCATCTATGACAGGAGCACATAAACACCATAATTCATATCTATAAATACTCAAATCTTACATGAGTATGAAGCCACGTAACTCTGATAATGAAGACACGCGACTCATACCTATGGGAATATTTATCAGTAGATTATTTGAGTGTGAGTTGTCAAGTGTTGGAGATATTGTTGGAGAGATGTCCGCCTTTTCTCCAATGTAGTGGAACTAAATGACACTCAGCTTGTGGTGCTCAAAAAGACCGAAAAAAACTCAACAGACATCAATACACTGTTATTCACAATAATCCACAGACCTTGTTGTGAGCAGTTTCACATAGGAACTATTTTCTGTCTAAAAAACTACACCTGCCAACCGTATCACTGTGCAGAAGGAAGCATGCATCTATTGCTGCTCAGCCTTGATTCCATTTTTTCCCAGTAGCCATTTGTGATATTGCAGTGAAAAAATTCCCTGCAACCGCAAAAGCATTTTTCCCATTGACCACCATTAATAAAGTGAAGTTTGTAAAACTGTTGACAGAACACCTTGAACTACAAAAAGCAGTTATGACTCTTTATATCATGAATTTTTGATCCATTGTGGTTTTATATTTGTAATACTTTCCCGAGCCCAGAAAGCAATTTAAAAATCTGTGACGTCATCACTATGCAAAGTCTGTGAGTCGAGAGTGAACCAGTGGGCGGAGCTAATGCGAGGAACACTACTGTGCATATGCAGTGGGCTGCATACTGAGGAAGTAAACCCAGAAAGTAGAAACTGATATTTTCCTTGTTTCTGCCAATTGAGCAGTTCCACTAGACTGAATAGGCGCCATCTTGGAGTCCGGTATGTAGTTATTATTTTACATCTTTACTACTCACTTGCCCAGCAACATTGACCTAGCTATCATTAAAATGCAGCCAAAGAGGACACCCATGAGTAGATGCACTCTTCCTTCTGCGCAGTGATACAGTTGGCGGATGTAGATCGATAGAAATAAAATAGTTCCTACATGAAACTGCTCACAACAAGGTCTGTGGATTATCTTGAGTAACCAGGTCATGATTTCTGGAAAGAGACATTGATGTTGAGTTTTTCAAATCAATTTTTCTGGCACTTTGAGCACCACAAGCTGAGTGCCATCTAGTTCCATTATACTGGAGAGAAGGCAGACATCTCTGCTGCCAAAGCAATCTATAGATTGAAAAACAGCTCTACATGTAAAGCCCAGTTCAGACCAAAGATTTGCGACAAGATGAAACTGTTTTAGAACATTGCAGCAGTGTGAACTGGCTGCACTGAGCTCGACTCAAGCCGGCTGATGGTGTCACCTGCAACTCAGCTGGTCAAACTGCTGGCAGCTGGTTTTAAAGCACATCACCTGTTTCAACAGCCAGTCAGCTTGTGGTGAAGTCCGCTGGTCAAGTCAAAATGACCGTAGACAGCGTGTTTGCTTGCTGCAGCAGGTGCTCCGTCCACGTCGAGCCCTCTGTTTCCGTCCTCACGGTGTGCCGGATTCGGACAGTGGGTTGCTGCTGCTGCTCCCTGTATGTTATGCTTTACCCACACACACACACACACACACACACACACACACACACACACACATTCTCACTGACTGTTTATTTATAATATTGTGGCGTATTTATTATGAATACAGTCTATCTGATGCTTGTTTTGTTTCTGTTTTTCACTGTTTCATCACGACTATAAAAATGCAGCTGTAGCCAGTATCTCACTATCACTATCATCATTCATATTTTAAGAAGCTACAAATTATATTCAGCCACAAAATAAGCCTGAAAATCTGCAAATTAGAACAGAAGCACAGTCAGTTGTTGCATAGAGATGATACACCATCTCATCTAGTTGCATTGCTGTGAACCGGCGGGTTTTTAGAACATTGCAGAACAGCACATTGCAAGTAGTTGCATGTTTCAACTTCCTGAATCTTTGGTCTGAATTAGGCTTAAAGCCTTAAAGCATGGGGGCGTTAGCGTTAGCACTAATCGGCTGCTATGCTAACATTCCAACTCTTCTCCGTGGGTTCCCGGCTCACAGAGAAGAGAGGAATGTTAGCGTTAGCTCCCAGAGTTAGCACTAGTGGAGTAGCTTGCAGCTATGGAGCGCTTCTACCAGCTCTTCTAGTCACTGAGCCTCGCCTCCATTTCAGCAAATATATTACATTTATTACAGGTACCATCATCATTGAAGTAGGCAGGGGAGTAGCTGAACACAACCGCCAGGCTGCCCGCCGGGCTACATTTTACAATGCTAATTGCAAATGTTAGCTGGGCTGCCGGCCTACTCACCTAATACAACCGTAGCGCCTGACCATGAACACATGAACGTGAACGTACATGAACGTGCAGCCGGACCAGCTTGTAAACAATAGGCTGGAGATCAACACAGAGAGAGGGTGTGTGAGGTCATGCTATACTCCAGATGAAATTACACCTCTAGTTCTTCACATAGCAATATTTTAATTCCTTCAATCTAGAAATGACGAATTTCGCTTATTGCTCCTTTATGTATATAATATAATATGTATTTTTGATTTGGAGTTAACTCTTCCTTTAAGCTTCTGAAAATTAGCTGCTCAAGATTCAGAGCATAAAAACACACATCCACACACTTGTGAGGATGTGCTCTTGATGTCTTTATTACCATTACAAAACACCCTTAAAAGCAGGACATGATCAACTTTTCCATCAAGCTCTGGTCACCTTGACAACTTTACTTGCTTCAGTTCAAATACAGCTCCCTGCATGGGTGTGGCAGCAGGGCAGACTCCTGCATGTACAACACCAAAGACAGACAGAATCAGAGGAAATCCCCTTTCGCTCGTGAGCCTTTTTTCTTTCCCTTGCTCTTTTCTGAGGAAATTTTAAAGGAACCTCTGGGAGAACAGAGAGCGTGGGTGACAGAATGGCTGGTACAGCAGCCTCTCTACCACTGTTGCGGTTGTACGGACCCAAGTTGTAAAGCATGCAGATGAAGCAGCAAATGCCTATCAAATATTCATCGGGCCAGGGGAGGCAGTGCAGCTTGTAAAAGACGATGAAATACAGGGGGCAGGAGAAGTCGCTTCTCTTTCCCTCTGATGCTCTCTCACTGCTTGTCTCTTTTCCTCCGCTTTATTCACCATCTCCACCACGTACACCTTTTTTGATGGGGCCCGCAGGCTGCTTAGTCATTTAAGCCAATGTACAAAATGAATGAAGGAGCTGATAGTGATTTATGTGATTTACAGGTACTTTCCTGGCAGTATGATCTGTTCTATAATCCATCTGCTTATGAATATATCTCCTATCATGTCCCAGTATAAGGCTGATTTGGCTCAGATTGATCAGTGTGAGTGTGAACATCTGTGAGAGGTGTATATGTAGTTGTAAATGCAGCAGGGCTGCAGACAGGCTACCTTCCTCATCACCGGCTGCAACGGGCAGCATGGGGAGATCTCTGCGGTCATCACCTTCCACTGCCATGGCAACGGCCTGCGAGTCACCCCGGGCGGGCCCCGCACGCCGCAACGTCCATTTACAGTCCAGGGCTGACTGCTGATGAGCCCTGGAGAAAGTCAGAGCAGACCAAGACGGACATGTGAACACACTCACGCACGACATCAAAACAGTGCTTTTGTGGCTTTTTTAAATGATCAATGACAGATGGAGGCATGGAGCATCTACAGGCAGCACAGAGTGGGATGTCCAACCTCCATCAGTGTGAATGAGTAAGAGAGGCAGGTGACACACAAATGTTCCTCTCTCTCTGACTTCCCTTTGTTCACATTTTCTCGTATTTGTTCATATATGAGTGTCTGCTTAAAGGGACAGTTCACCTTAAAATCAAAAAAACATATTTTCCCTCTCACCTGTAGTGCTATTTATCAGTCTAGATAGTTTTGGTGTGAGTTGCTGAACACTGGAGATATCAGCCGTAGAGATGTCTGCCTTCTCTCCAATATAATGGAACTAGACGGCTCAAGATAATCCACAGACCTTGTTGTGAGCAGTTTCATGTAGGAACTATTTTCCTCTCACCGAACTACACCCGCTAACTGTATCATCACACAGACGGAAGTGTGCTTCTACTCATGGACGAGAGGCTTGTGCTCATGCCAATGCAAGATGTAAATATTAAAGGTCCAGTGTGTAAGATTTAGGGGGACATATTGGCAGAAATTGAATATAATATAATCAGTATGTTCTCTTTAGTGTATAGTCACTTGAAAATATGAATTGTTGTGTTCTTGTTACCTCTGAATGAGCCATTTATAGCCCAGTAGTTCAGTAGCCCAGGACGTACAAGCCAAACACTGGCTCTAGAGAGGGCCATTTGTGGGGGGGTTTCAGTTTTGTGTAGTTTTTGTGGTGGGTTTTTATGTTTTGCGTCAGCCATCACACTTACAATAGCAGCTCCTCTGTGATGAGCAGTGTCTGAAAAACACTTACTTTTTAACATGAAACTGCTTAATTCAGTGTTTTTACTGGTTTTAATCACCTGGTCTGTTTGTTTTGGAGAGGAAGAGACCTCTGCAGATAATTTCACTCCTGGAAAAAAACTCCTGAGCAATGAACACTGAAGGAATTCTAACCTGGTGAAGTTTCAGCTGGTTGCAATCTGCAGTCCTCACCACTAGATGCCATTAAATCCCCCTAAATCTTACACACTGGACCTTTAATGGCGTCCTCCTCAGCTGAGCTGTAACATCAGCTAGCTCAGTGGTGCTTAGCTAGCAGTAGATGCACGATTCCTGCTGTGCAGTGATACAGTTGGTGGATGTGGTTCAGTAGAAAGAATATAGTTCCTACATGAAACTGCTCACAAGGTCTGTGGATTATCTTGAGTAACCAGGTCATGATATCTGGAAAGAGACATTGATGTTGAGTTTTTAAAATGTATTTTTTTTCTTGCGAACATCACAAGCCGAGTGCCATTATATTGGAGTGAAGGCAAACATTTCTATGGCTGATATCTCCAACACTCGAAGAGCAGCACAATGAGGAGCTCTGACATCAATTTTACATAGTGGCCAAACATGGAATTACAACATCAGGGCTCATTACGTAATGCTATAGGGCCCTGAATGACTTTTTCCCATTGACTTACATGACAAAAGAGACATCTGTAAATGAGTGGATACATTTTTTGAGTGTCACAACCACCACAAAAATGATTCATTTCACTATAAGGATTTGATCCACCCTAAGACCCCAATTTCATACCGCAAAAATCAAGCTCTTTTGGCTTCATTTGCCTCTGAGTAACTTTCATATGAATGAACATAGCCTCCAAAGCTGTATCCAGTTCTCTTCATACATCTATGACTCAGCAACTCAGACCAAAACCACCTAGACTGATAAATAGCACTACAGGTAGGAGGGAAAGTTTTGCATTGAACATGTCCCTTTACCTGTGTCTATATATACAATATACAGGGTAACACTGTGTGGCCAAAAATAAGTGGACACCTCTGTACTGTGTACTTTGTTGTGTACTAGGCTTCATGGTTCCATTAAAGAAAGACTTTACATATAATGATGTTTTCTTTCTGGGATGGCCTGAACAGAGCGGGTCTTGTGATCCCTGCAGCACGTTTGAAGTCAAATTTGCATATAAATAATGCTTGTTTGTAGTGTTCACTTTTATGAGCTGTACATTATACACCTTCAGCATCAAAACGTAATGATGCAACAGAAGCTATAGGAGCACTCCCACACTCCTCACCTCTGATATGACACAAACGTGCTGTAATTGTCACGAGGTTTTGACATCTGTTATCTACATGAAAAAAGCCATCAGCACTAACAGCTAGGGTTCTGATCATGAACACCTTTACTGTATATGTAACTCCTCCACATTCTGTCATATCTGCAGCAACTAAGATGAAGGTGAATATACTTTGGTTTCTGGCTGCCTGAACACTGCAGCATTTACAGTATCATCCACTGCTGTGTTTACACAAGCCTCTCCATTTGATCGCCTTTCGTGAAGGACGAGACAACAATACAATTTATCCTCTGCATTGCTGACTTAATGACTGTCTCAGCAGAAGGCTCTGAGATTGTCATGAGCAGGCACAGCAACATGGGCTTCAGTGTAGGTCTGTAATGTGCATCCTATGGAAGGTGTGAGAGGTTTACAGAGAGGACGGCAGAGAATGTTTGATTTCTACTTCTATGGAAGCCCTCATTTTCAGCCACGTGAAGCTGAAGTGCACCACTACCTCATGTTCTCAGTATGACTAAAGGCATTCGTGTTTTCTTCCAGGTGAGTTGTAATTTCTCCATGCACTGTGAACACAAGTATAGTATGTAGTGTGTTAGCAGGTTATGTAACATCACTGTCATGTCTTTATTGTTTTTGGCTTAAATGTATGCTGCCCCGCGACCCAGGCCCAGCTAGAGGGATAGAGGGAATGGATAGAGGGATGGATGGATGTTAATTTGTACTAATCTGCCATTAGTAGGGATGCACTGATCCGATATCTGGATTGAATATTTGCCCCGATATCATCAAAATAGATGGATCTGGTATCGGAAAATGCAACCGATACCTGAGGCAATCCTTTCCCTTTAAATCTATTGCGACACGAGCTACGTCATGGAGCGAAGGTGATAATCTGCTGTGTGGAGGTATTTCACACTATTTCAAGTGTGCCGCCTCGGTTGGAAACGCCGTGCTAAAGTGCTCTCTTGAGTGGCGAAAATGAGAGGATGTGCCCTATCAGCTTCCCTCTTGAATGATGAAAGCGGAGCGGAGCGGATGTGCCCTTTTGGCTGCCCTCTTGTCCCCATGTCATGCAGCAGGTGCCCTTTTTTCCTTTCGCCCCTGCCCTTCAAACATCCTGAGTCCATCACTGGTACATAGCTTTTTTGGTCCCCTCTTTTCAGGTGGAAAAATAAAAGTGGCTCAAAATTTATTTTAATCTCCACTAATCTGCCATTAGATATAGTGACATTAATGTTTCTTAACTTGCTTAAAAAATAAAAAAACACCCTCCAAAACTCAGATTTTTAAAAAATTATTTTGACACAATAAATAAATAATAAATCACCTTATAAAACTTTTTTAGACTTGCCTCTTGGGGCCTTCATACACTTCTTCTTGGGGCCTCCATACACTTCCATTTGTATTTTATACATACTTAAGTTTATAGTTTTAGTTACATAAGTTTCAAAACACAAATGAATCTACGGAAGTGTATTGCATTCACTTGACAAATTAAAAAAAATCTGTTTTATTGGGTAATTTTTTCTGTTTTTCTGAGTAATTTTTTATTTTTCTGTTTTTCGGTGTAATTTTTCTTTCTGTTTTTTTGTGGTAATTTTTTTCTGTTTTTTTGTGGTAAATTTTTTTCTGTTTTTCGTGGGAGCTTCTCGCGAGATTTTGAAGTATCTTGTCTCCTCGTTCAGGAAAAAAATTACCACGAAAAACAGAAAAATAAATAAATTTCTCCAAAAAACCCCAGAAAAAATTACTCAGAAAAACAGGGCTTTTTTTATTTGTCAAGTGAATGCAATACGCTTCCATATGAATCAACCATAAAGATCCCAACACAAATTTTTGAAATGGTTTAGTCCTCTGTTACTGTAGTGTAGTGGCACTAATGTCTAGTTACATTTCAACCATTGCTGCTTAATCCTCCTTTGTCTTTGTACATTTATTCCCTGACTTATTTTGTATATTTTTTTATCTGTGATTTTTTTGTTGTTTGTTTTTTAAAGATCTTGTGTAGTTGCATTTCAAATGGGAGGTGTGTATCACTGTGGTATTTATGTGGTATATATGTGAAGATAATGCAGTGCAGTCTGAATTTGGTGCCCAAAGTTTACTTTATTGTCAAGTCGAGTCCCTTTTAAGTACAAAGCCCAACCTGATATCACAAATCTCACATTTGCTTCAAGAGGCTTTGCAGTCTGCACAAAGATATGACACCCCCAATCAAATATAAGTGCAATATTTAGATGTCCACATACTTTTGGCCACACTGTACAAAGAAAAAATAAATTCCACCTTTATATGGCACAGTTATCACACTATTCTACTTTTAGCTTTAATGTAATCGACAGACTGCTCCTTCGTCCTCCTCACTGACAGCTCTTCATCATCAACACCACCACCACCATCCTCGCTTTCCTTCCTACGGGCGCTACTTTCAGCACCGGACAGCTCCCGTCTTCCCCACGCTCCGCCCACCTCCAGCAGACTGGCAGTAAGAAACAACCACACACACCGGTGGGCGACACTTTAGGTGGCCTATTAGGGTTTTACTGGGAGGGACGGAACTTCAAGAACAATTTGCTCCGTTCCTCGTCATCCTACTCCTCTCACATGGATCTCTCCGGGAAGGAGTAAGAAGGAGGCGGCGAGGCGCTCGGTCATAACGTCGCTACATGTGAATGGACTGCGGACTGATGAGGAGTCAGTGTTGTTTCTGTGTGAGTTAGGAGGCTGGAGGCTGCCTGGATCAGATAGTGGTGCTGTGAAAACGCAGAAGAAGAGAGGGGGAAAGTGTTGTGAAGATGCACAGGATGAGAAGTGGGAAGCCTGTGTCGTTTCCAGCATGAGATCCAGGACAGTCACTGGTGCTCTGGTTATGCTCGCCACACTTTGCCAAGTGCTTTCTTCTCTGTGCCTTTAAAGAGGAACGATATGGCTCTCCTGGTCGTCCCGCTGCTCCTGCAAACAGGGCTCGTGTTGGGATCAAACTACGGGTATGTGGAGTGGTCGGATAATGACCGAGAAGAGAAGCACCCACCGGTGTTCAGCACCCAAAACATCCACAGGGAGCCGCCCCACCACCCGACCTACTACCCGGTACCATACACCGAGCGCGCCGTGGTGGCGCACAAAATTGAGGAGGACCTGCCGAGGGTGGTGACCGCTTTCCTGCACACCGGGGACTCCTCAGCGCTGAGGCAGGTCAACTGCTCCCGGAGGTACGAGCTGAGCAGCCTGCGAGGCGGCCTCCACGTCGCCTCTCACTACTCCCTGCACAGCATCCTGGACACTGTAGCGCATGCCACAAACTTCCTGAACATGATCCTGCAGGCCAACAGGTCCCGGGAGCAAACCCCGCGGAGGGACATCCACTGGTACCACGCGCTGGTCCAGAGCATCCTCGAGGGGGACCCTAAAATCCACAGGGCGGTGGTGACCTTCCACGCGGACGCGCCGACGCCGGGCCCCCACGTTTTCCTCCAGGCGACCAGAACCGAGAAGGAAGTGGTGCTGCAGGACCTCTCCGGCTCCGCGCACAGTCACCTGAGGAGCAGGAGCCCGGAGTCCGACTGGTACAATGAGTTCAGGGACGGGAGGAGACCGCACACGCACAGAAGAGTCCCGGAGGCGTTAGGCACCGGGAGTGGAAGCTACCTTCTGGACAAGAACCAGATCAAGTGGTCGGCACCGTACCTGGAGTGTGAACACGGGGCGTTTGTGCCATATTGGCTGCTCACCTTGTCTGCTGGCTTCTATGGACTGAAGAGCAACTCTGCGCCAGAGTTCAGGTGAGAGGAAGAGAGAGGGAGAGTAAAAACACATAGTTTGTGTTTTATAAGTTTTGTGACAGAACTCTTTTTGTACTCAAAAGTACATTCAAATGTTTCTATTTGATATCGCATATATTAAGGTAGGCATATTACAGATGGCAGGACCATATCACTTATTTAACACTGAAAATTTTAGAAATTCTTTTTTGAAAGAAAAATCTCAAGCAAAGCAAGTTTAAGTATAAATCTCCCTATGATACACCAAGGTTATTCAAAGTGCTTTACTGGCAAAGGATAAGAAAGAAAATAAAATAAATGAAAGCACATTCAGGATTAATGACCAAATAAAGTACCTTAAAACTGATAAATAAAAAGCTATGGAAAATAGAAAAGTCTTAAAAAAGTATTTCACTGCTGGAATGATTGACTTAAATAAAACTGGGCTGTCTATGCAGGAGAAAGATGCACAAATCTTTGACACTGGTGCTACATGACCAGAGAAAGCAGAGAAAAAGGGGCTGTGGGATTTGCTTTTGCTCACAAGGGTAGAAAACCTACATCTACCAGAATGCACTGTGCTGCACCAGACCAATAAACACTGCTGGTGAGTGATGTAATGAGAGCTTGGATGGTTTTCACAGTTGGGAGAAATTTCCCTTGAGGGCTTTCTAACAGAAAGGGATCTCTTGGTTAAGGTTGGAAAAAATATATGGTTTGGGTTAAAATGAATAGATTTCTGTCAGAAAGGGTTTTCTCAAAGAAAGCCTACAAGAAAAAAATTCTGCCATGTGCACAGTTTTCTACAAGAAACAAATATGGCGGCCGGCAGGTAATAAACATCTCTATTTACAGTTAAGCTGTTTGATCCTATGATTTTCAGCCTTTGTTTTTACAATACTGGAAGCTGTGTGGCACCCAGTTCCTGTACACAAAGTCTTTTATTACAGCCAAACAGTGCACTAAAATATATTTCTGAAGACACTTTACAAGAAGAAGAAGAAGAAGAAGAAGAAGATATACTTTATTGATCCCCATAGCAAAATTCAATTTTTCACTCTGTTGTCATATACACACAGGTCTGAAATACACACACATGCACAACAGCTTCCAGTCCACGCTTCATACTTGATCTGGACATAGACTTGAGCCGGTGAGCCTCTGGTTCCCAACTCAAGTCCCTATGGACTGAGCTACTGCCACCCCAAGATGTAATACAGGCAGTACAGGCTTAGTCTTGCCTAGTTTTAGAGTTTGGTCTGAGAATGAGAGGGAGAGCACTATCTCGATCCGCTTTCATAATTAATTAGTTCGGGGTGGCAGGCATATGACAATGCATAAGTATAATCTGTAGTTCAAGCAAGTGAAAATCTGGTTGAGCTGAGAGATGAGCAGGGAGATCTGGATGCTGGAAGTTTACCACCGTTCATTTACACATAATACCCACACTGTTATGATACAAAGCTGATTGAAAATCAGCAAAGTGTCCCTTCAAGCTTATTTTTAAAAATAGCTACAGCAAAATGGCTAAAAGCCATTTCACCACATATGGCCTGAACTCTGGGCACCACTAACTGACCAGTCCCTGCAGATCTGAGAGACCTACCTGGCTTGAAATCAGTAAACATATCTGCAATATATTTCTGGCCCAGACGATTAGATGGTCACCCCTCAGAACAGGGGTCTTCAAGGTTTTGAAGACTGAGTGTTATTTTAGGGAGCCAGCATGATTGAGGGCTGCACAGGAAGAGGGCACCTTTTTTCCTTCACTGTTTCAAGACCTTTTTAATGACGTTACTAATATTTTACAAACACTATAACAATTTCAGTGATACAGCCTACACAACACTATTACATTCTAGTTACAATACATTTAAAAGAAATGAATCACAAAGACAGCACAGTGTTTGACATTGTTTGTGCTCACAGCAGTCAAACGATAGCTTCTGCTGGTATACGGCAACAGGCAACACCACTTACACAAACCACACAGAGATCTAGGTTAACACTCACTTAGGTAGGTAACCTAACCTTAGATTTGCATGACCAATTAAAAAACACAGTGTTAGATTAAAGCTGCAAACAGCGATGAACAAGCCCTCGCACCTTCCCCCACATCGGGGGTACTGGCAGGATCTCGGCTGACGTGGCTGTTAATTTCTGTGAAAGTCAGAGACAGATGGTATATCTCTCATCAATTGTGGGTGCTGGAATGATCTATTTCACATTTTGAACCACTTCCTGTGTCCACTATGTGGCGCTGTAGAACACACTAATTATATGTCATGATGCTGTAAATCAGTGGTAGACCCCACCATGTAAAAGTCATGTAAATCAAAGGATAATTGTCAGATAACACCTACTTCCTGTCGCCAGTAGGTAGCGCAGTCATCATGACACCTTATTTGCATGTTGATGCCTTCAGGCCTGGAGGCTTATAAAAGAAGTGAAATTCTGGGCAGATTGGACAAGGTACACAGAAGTCACAACAGCCTCCTGTTTCATGGCGAATACGGCGTCGCCATAGCAACATCCTTCAATTTAAAATCACAGTAGTGGGGGTCTCAGCGTCTTGTGACAATGCTGACCAAATTTGAGGAGGATCTGGTCACTCCTGTGGGAGGAGCATGTCAAAGTATAAAACATGTAATTTCCTGTTGCCAGTAGGTGGCGCTATAACTATAACCTAAATTTAGCAAGTAGATGTCATGACGCCGAGACTTCTATCTTGCATGACAAATTTTAGGCAGATTGGACAATGTATACTCAAGTTACAACAACTTCCTGTTTCATGACAAAACAAGCAAAATGGCCGCCATGCCACAGCAACGCTGTTTGACAAAGGCTCACAATTTTCATCACAAAGTATTTAATCTGAGGTGGATCTGGTCAACCTGCTTGGAGAAGTAAATGAAAGTATAAAACATGTCATTTCCTGTTGCCAGTTGGGTGTGCTGTGACTATAATTATTGGCATGAAGATTTGTTCAGGGAGGGACTCTCGTCAAAAATGTAAAGTTTGGGGCAGATGGGACTACGTCTGCTGGAGTTACACACCACTTCCTGTTTGGTGGCAACTTGTGGAAATTTGGTGGGTGCAAAGTTTCATGAGTTTTTGAGCACCTTAAGCCCCTGAAAAATGTGATCCATTTTGGAGAATAACAGTTCCTTAACTTTCAACAGGGTTCTCTCACTGTGTGGTGCTCGGGCCCTAAATATGTTTTTCTATAACTGGTAGTTTAACATGAATGCTACACATAGTACATTAATTGTTAACTTAAGCTAAAAAACATGACAAGGTTACTCCTCTTTTATGCAATATTTACAGAGTTTGTATATGTATGCAACTAGCCAATGTTAATAATATAATTTTAATACTTGTCTCTAACGTTCACCTCAAATTATGGAAGCTAACTTTGTAAGAAGTGTGCAATGGTCTTCGAGCTCTGAGTCAGTTTCAACCCCTCACTTCCACCCAGCTCCACCCTCTCGTCACTCTTGGTCACCCCTGGTTGTAAAAAACCAAGATGGTGCCAACCAAAATGCCAAACTAAGCGCCAATCTCCGAGCTTAAGAAATTAAGTCAACAGGAAGTGCCAAAAACTGCAGTTCATCAAATGGCCACTTGAGGCTGGCTCCAAAACATAGACCCCCATGTTAAAATGCATGGCTTACCAGCCGAAATAAAAATGTTTACAGCCTGGTACAAAAAACGCTTTTGGTCTCCATAGCTAATTTTCCCCTTCATGACAACTGTACAGGGGGTGAATTTTTAGATAACTCACCTGTCGACATTTTATTAAGGCTTAAACTTACTCATATTTAATGATGGGGCTGCTTGGAGTGACAGGCTTTCTGACGATAGTGTCCTTGGCTTCTCAACCAGATACACTCCTTGCTCCTCCACAGCACCAGCCTCTTGCCCAAATATGGTCACTGCTGGCTCCAAAATACCAAGATGGCACTGGCTAAAATGCCAAACCAGCTTCTAAGCAACTTCTAAGGCTGAGAAATTAAGCCAACAGGGGTTGCCAAAAATTGCAGTTCATCAAATGACCACTTGAGGCTGGCTCTAAAACAGAGTAAATCCCCATAGACCCCCATGGTGAAATTCCCAACTTTACAGCCAAAATAAACATGTTTACAGCCTGGTACAAAAACGGTTTTGGTCTCTATGGCTAATTCAAACATTCATAACAACTGTACAGGCAGTGTTTTTTTTTTTTTGTTTGTTTGTTTGTTTCAGCTTGATCGACAGGCTGCATGCGAGGTGTTGCTACCGGTCGCAGCTGTCTGTGAGTCAGATCCACCCCTTGCTCCTCCGCAGCAACAGCCTCTCGTCCAAATATAGTCCATTTTGGCTACAAAAAACTAAGATGGCAGTGGCCAAAATGGTGAACTCAAGGCTTCAAAACGGTACACAAACCAATGAGTGACGTGATAGAAGCTACATCCATTATTTATACAGTATATGTGCCAAACTCAAGGCTTCAAAACAGTAGTCAGCAAATCAGTGGGTGATGTTACAGTGGGTTCACACTTGACTGTAACACCAGAACCAGTATGAATAATTAAGTTTATTATGATTATGATTACATTTGCTAACGATTACGTCAGACTGCATAGTTGCCTTTTATAGCACGGCAAACTACTGCCTAGCCGCACCACTTTTTCAGGCAACAAATAGACAGTGTACTTATCATTAACAGTTAACTAGAACAAAGTTTCCTTCGTTTGACTGACAGTAATCATCTATGAGACTGAATGTAAATATGAATCCTGATGATCTGCAGCCTTGATGCGAGTAACAGATGGTGTAAAAGAGGCTTCACAGACACAGGTAGACCTTTCTCATTTAATATGCTCGGCTGTCAAAGCACAGCTGTGCATCTCTACTGCTGCAGCCTCCCATCTAATGAACACTGCAAGCTTTACACTGTGTGATGGTTGGTGAAGGGATCTATAAAAGCTGGCATTTCTCTGTGTGTATGTGTGTGTGTGTATGTGTGTGTGTGTGTGTGTGTGTGTGTGGGCACAGCAGTGCATAAAATCACCCAAGGATCTCATATTTCAAGGCTCCGAAAAGATCAATTTAATCATGAATAAACAATGAAAGATCCCAAACAGCAGTATGAAGCCACTGTGAATTTCAGGTGTGCTCATTCCTTAGAGCCGTCAAGTGGATATATATCACACACACACACACACACACACACGAAGACGTCCTGTACTATCATAACTCATTAAGTGCATGTTCAGGAAAACCCAAAACTCAAAAAGCCAAAATTAGACCACAAACACCTAACACACATCTTACACTGCCAAGAACATGTTCAGTAAAGTCTACTTTAACTGCAGCTAGATGACAAATAGGACAAATGAATGTGGGTGACATTTTATGTGGAAGAAATAGACATGTAGCTCTGTGGTTTACACGCAGCAGTGTGTCGTGCTGGTGATTTGGGCCTCAGGTTGGCAGCCATCCACCCCGCTGACGTGTCCCTGAGCAAAGTGCTGCATCACTACCCGCTACAGGGACAGTCACTCTCGGGTTATGGAGCTTGTGATGTGGCCGGGAGCTGCTCTGGAGTTACCACGGAATCAGTCTGATCAGAATCATCATTCATTTTTAGCTTGCTGAGCGAGATATGTAGTTTCAATTTACTGTAACAGCGCACACATTTCTGGCTGTGATGCTCCGTTTGTCTCCAGAAATGTCTTGTTGTCCGTCTGAGATTGTGGTCTGAGATATTACAACCATCAACATGCAGTGATGAGGATGTTTAGTCTAGAGAAATGGAAGATCTGCTTGTGCCAGCTGCCCTGAGTGTCTGTTAATGTTAAGTTTCATTGAATTAATTCAGAGGATGAATTCATAATTAATCAACTGACTACTCGAGCTCAGCCGAGAGGCCTTTTGAGTGAGTGTTAAAATGATTGTGACATTTTACAAGTGACTGTGATTTGTGACGGAAAGAGAAAAGTCAGATACTTTAAAGGCTCTGTATCTGACATTCAGAGCATTAATATAGCAGCAAACAGCTATTTGCTGCTCGACGATATATGGCCTCCTGAGCAGAGAATCATGCTAAACTTCTCTCTTTGTTGTCTGCATATTTCAATCAGGAGAGACAGAAGAATGAAGTAAAGATAATATTTAATACAGAAAATGAGTGTGCAGATTAACAGATGATTTGTGCTGATAAGGATTTAACAGAAGTCTTTGGTGCTTGGACACCAGAGGGAGATATTTTCTGATTGAGGGACATCTGAGTGGCAGCAGGATACATCCTCTCATGCAGTCCAGACACTGGTGGTGGTGGCTGATGACTCTGAGGCTGTTGATGCGGATAAGGCTGATGAATCTGTAGAGACTAGGTGGTGATGGGGAGGTGGGGGGCGCGCATTACTGCAGCAAGACAGAACTACGGCAGAGAACAAACCATATTTAAAATGAGGAGCAGTAAGATGATAGGCTGACCGGCTATTGGTTGATTGTGGATCAGCTAATGACTCAATGGACCTATCCAAACAATGATACCTAGAGATAGTGAGTGAACATGTGTCCAAGGAATGAATGGCAGGGGGAGACAGAGCATGAGAATACACCAGGTACCACTGATAACACTACCCCAAGTTACGGTGTCGTTGTGGAAGCAAAGCGCTCGCTCTCTGGTTCTCCCCAATTAAACACTTTTAGCTCTGTCAGCACTGTTGCTGTTCGAACTGTTAGCACCATTAGCGGCTCTGCTACCTCCATGTTGAGAGCCATGTGCAGACAACCTGTGTTTGAAAAACCTGAGTGGAAACACAGAAAAAAAAGAAAGAAAAATCTCAGTATATTTAAAAACAGTTTTTACACTTGGAGGAGGTGGAAAAGTTGGTGTTGATAAAACAGCTGGTGGCTTAAAATGGTTGTTAACAGAACTCCAAGATCTTCCGACAGCAAAAAGCTGTTTATAAGTTATTCGTTTTTGTAAACTTTCTATTCCCATTGTCCAGTATATGCTCCCCTTTATTACACAACCATTGTTTGTCTTGATTTGAAGTTTGACCAGCGCTCTTCTTCTGCAGTGGTATAATGGCACCTGACTGGAGAATTAGCAGAGCTCTTAGTATTCACATAAAAATAATGAGTAGAAAAGCACATAAAATCACATTTTCTTTTGCTGATTTTCTAAAAAATTCAACTAAAATTTGTGCTACATGTGGATGAAAACCCAACTGTAGATCTGCTCTGAATGTCACATACAGCTCCTTTAACTTGTGCATCACATCCCATTTGTGAAATTGCCCAAGTTGGAAATTAGCACCCGCCACCTGCCAAATGCGGGTGAATCTGGCCAGTGGCAGGTGGATTTTATTAAACTACCCGCAAATGTAACGAACAATTGAACTGATCCATGAAAAAGTCTTTAGTGTGGTGTGTCCTCACTGCATCTTCTCAACCAGTCTGAGTGAGGTTGTTCTTCTTTGTCTTCTTGCTACTGGTGGACCGCAAACCATCCAACCAACTGTTGTAAAAGAAGATGAAGAAGAAGATTCACAAAGTTGAGTACCGTTAGCAGATATATAGCATGGGTGCATTTGTCTTATTTGATGGAGTATTTTGAGGAAAATGTGGCGACATACTGGTATAAAGAGAGTGGCCGATATCATAGTTTTTGCTTGGGTGTCTGCATTTTGTTTTTGTCCATTTGAAGTGTGACTGTGTGTCTCTGTGAGAGATATAATTAAAAATTGATAAGCGTTAAATGAAATGTTAAACTGATACTTTTTATGATAACAATGTGTATTAGTTGTTTATTTTTAATTTTTTGTACAGACAAACATAACACTAAAGTTAGTGATACACAAAAGTGTGATAAGAGAATGGTGGCTGGTAGAGTTTAATCCCCAACACTGAATATTGCATAATACTCCACTCCATTAATTAAATAGGACTACACGATTCATCGTTTCTGCATCAAATTGACGATGTGCGCATGCGCAATAATCACATCACAGGACGTGCGATGTCACATACGCAAATTAACCTAACTCAAACACATCATGCTATAACTTTTTTAGTGTTTGATAAAAAAAGAATTTTCCTTACTAATGTCACCGGCCAAGCCTTCCCCTTTAAGACAGGTTACTTATGTGATGTATCTGGCAGCGTGTGCTACAGGAAGTGAGACGACTGCAGAAAAGTACTGTAACCGGCCGGTGCTGTATCGACAGGTGTTCCCCCTTCGGATAGTGTCGCCCTCCTGTTAGCACCATACGTAGCAATCCTCGCGCGTGCTGCAGCAGACACAGTGAAGCACGTGCCTCTCTGAAGGTAACGGTACAAAAGTAGCTAGCTTAAAGTGTCTTATGTCTTAAAGTGTCTAACTAAGTTCAGGTTTCTGTGTAAAAACTGTAAAAATGGACGTGTTTTCTGTTCGCTTCATTCATTCATTCATTCATCTTCTAACCGCTTCATCCTCTTGAGGGTCGCGGGGGGGCTGGAGCCTATCCCAGCTGACATCGGGCGAGAGGCAGGGTACACCCTGGACAGGTCGCCAGACTATCGCAGGGCTGACACATAGAGACAGACAACCATTCACGCTCACATTCACACCTATGGTCAATTTAGAGTCACCAATTAACCTAGTCCCCAATCTGCATGTCTTTGGACTGTGGGAGGAAGCCGGAGTGCCCGGAGAGAACCCACGCTGACACGGGGAGAACATGCAAACTCCGCACAGAAGGGCTCCCACGCCCGGGATCGAACCGGCAACCCTCTTGCTGTGAGACGAGAGTGCTAACCACCACACCACCGTGCCGCCCCCTGTTCGCTTCACAAAATAAGTAAAACAACGTTATTGCGTCGTCTCCCAACAGTCTTCACCGGAGAGTTACTGGACTATAAAAGCAACTTCACTTGCTAGCTAGAGCCAAGCTAAAGCTAATGGAGTTAGCCTAAAGAAACTATGGGTCTTCCAAAAAGGGGTTTAAGCCAAGAGGCTGGAAAGGTAAAGTTAACACTAACATTAAGCTACAAAAGAAGTCTGCCTGCTGAAGGAGAGGATTGACGTAAGATGAACTTAATCTTATCAGAAAAACAAATGTTGACAGTTTTACTTTGATGACATAGTTTGCAGTTGATAAAAGGGAATGAATCGCAATATATGTCAGTGCAATATTCGGCATAATGCAAAACATTTAAATAATAATATAAATAATACTGTATTGTGACTGGAGTATCATAATGATATCATATCATTAGGCCTCTCTGGTGATTCCCACCCCTAATTAATATGATATGTTAGATTACTGACTTTAGCCTAAATTGACAGAAGAGTATTTGTTTAGGACACACAGACACACACCTTCTTTTGGTCACTTTCACTTATAGTAGTAATTGGCACAGGTGTGGGTGTGGTTTCAAATTATTTTACCTGTTCATTCACTGGCGTGGCGGCTTTTAGACAAAGAGGGTGAGTTTCTGGCTCTGTTATTTTATGTTGACAGCAATCACGTAATCACAGAATGTAATCGCATCATGTAATATTTTGTTTCATCTCATTTTGCTTTATTTATCTCAGTTGTTTGTTTAATAAACCACCATAAACGCGTCTTTGGACTTCAGTATGGATTTCTTGGAACGAGTCACAGTTAAGAGCCTACTCAGCCTCTCAGCGGCTTTTTTCATTAATAGTAGTCGCTGCAAGAGTATTATATAAATAAATTGGTGTCACGGTGAGTCAACCAGTCAGTGTATCAAGATCAATACAGAGGATAGTTCACACTTAAGTCTTAAGATGAAAAACACTTTCACACTTTTCAATCATGCTTTTTATTGTGTACAGCAACCTATACTGTGACACATAGAGTTTATTGTACATATAATAAAAGATGACAAGATTGTAAAATATATTGAAGACCACATTATTCATAAACATGAAAGAAAATAAAATAATGAATAAACAACATACATTGACACAACAGGTTCCCTGCACCTACATATCCCCATGATCTGCCAAAAAAAAAATCTTCCTACTATATCTAGAAGGCTTTATTGTTTCCAAAAAGAGCTATGTTAGTCATCAGATGAAGATTCCTGTATTTTCAGTATTTGCAGAAAAGAAAAAGGAAATTGGGCAATGTCAGTTGTTTCCTAATATTCCAATACACAGCCCTGTTATAAAACTCTATTTTTGTTGATGGCTGTTTTGATGATGGACATTGTACATATCGCCAGAACCCTTTTTTTTCCACATTCTTTTCAGGGCTCTCAGTCATACCCCATGGTCTTCATCAGTGGTTGGAGTTTGCTCAGTTGTCATGAACACTGATCTATTGATATGTGAGCACAGCTGTTATGATTTCATCCATACACTTTAAGGACTTTAAGCCCATGTTGGCTTATATTTGAGCTTGAAAATAGTAGTTTGACATATTTCAAACTCAATGTCCACTTACTTGCTTTTTGGTTTTTTAGCATTCATACCTAACTTAAAGCTAACACCAGAGAAAGGTCCTAAAAATGCTATGAAATCCTAACAGCTACTGAGCTCACGTCAACAGAGTCAGCCTCTGATGAGGAAGACCATGTCTTACAGTTGAAAGCTCCAGAAAAAACTTAGTAAATGGACTTTGAGTTTGTCTTTGACTTTGTCAGCAACAGTAGTGATGTCAGCAGAGAGCCAAGCTAGAGGGGAACATTATAAAGTGCTTGTTAGACCAGACTGTGTCTTGTAAACATACGCTCCCTAACTGAGTATAACAATTGGCTGCAACTTCAACACTGGATACATGCTGCTTTCCTCCTCACTCTTCCTTTTGTCATGTGAATTGTGGTCTGCAACTTTTCTGTGACTTGTCCTACTCATCTCAGTCCTGTGATGACATTTCTAAAAATAGAAAGCCAGTTGGCTCTGAACAGAAAAGCATAAGCTAGTGTAGATGATGGAGTCAGTTCCACCATGTCGGCTACTTTTACCTCAAAGCAACCTCTTTCTCATCTTTTTGGCCTTATTCACTGTCCTTCAAAGGCCAAATTTAAAACTCAGTCTGTGGCCAGTGTAGATAGTTCTGTTAGTAGCTTTCCCACCGCTGAACGGAGGCCATTAGTTTTTGTAAACCGAATCAAAATATACACAAAGATTTGAATCAGAATCAGAAGGAAAGGAGGGAGAGTGAGGTTGCTTATTTTACATTCAGTCGAACTGTTAAAGGTCATAGGAGTATTTCTGTGCCACTTTCCGGTTGCGGTAAATGGCAGCTGGTTTTAAAGGTGGAACAACGATTAATCAATTAATCATTAACTGGTTAACCACCGAGTGTATTTTTGATCTTTGATCTACAGGTCAACTTTGCTACTCTTCAGTTTACTGCACTGCGCACCACCCAGATCTGGTGGGAGCTAGCTAGCAGAGCAACTCCCTTGGCAATATTACTGCTAATAACACTGTCCTAACCCGACAGCCTTGCTGCAGACACATGATGGCCACCCTGCAGTCTCTCCTCCAGGTAGCTCTGGTGAATAAGCTGCTTCACTTTGAGGCACAAAACCCTGTTAGCATTCTGTTAGCATCGTTAGCAGTGTCAGCACGGCTAGTGGTGCTAACATGGTCAACAATGCTAAAGGGGGGGGTTCTCACTGGGGCTACCCAGAGGAAGACTGAAGGGTGTCCATCATGTTTCCACAGCAACACCACATCACCAGCGGTTAAAGCCAAATGAGTGGTGCCACTAGCTAGCTCCCAGCTGAACTGGGCAGTGTGCCAGCGCTAGCTAGCCAGTGGAGACCATAGATATATCAAGAGACTTGGATGCACCGTTGATGGCGGGGCCTCCTGTTCATTCCTATGAAAGCTGCTCAGTGGCGCATAATGCCAAAATGGTTCACATGCCACATATAAAATTCCCAGATGATCGGCACTGCTTCTGCATTGTTTCTCCCATGGAGCAGGTGCACCAGAGATTTCGCTGGCTGAGCTAGCTAAATTTAGCGCTCTGTTAACTTGAATGGGGATAACATATTTTAATCATGGGGCGTTGGTGGCTTAGTGGATAGAGCAGGCGCCCCATGTACAAGGCTGTTGCTGCAGTGGCCCCGGTTCGACTCCAGCCTATGGCCGGATAACAAGATAATTTCATCGTGCGGCTCTTCTAGACTCTCCAATTGTAATTGACCCGGAATGGATTCTATCCTGATTATGAAATGAGTCATTTCGTGTGGGTCGTGACTTTAAAAAACAGGTATCCACTGATTTACAGACGTCTTTTTAACACTGGAAACACTGGCTTCAAACCCAGGTGCACTTCCTGGGGGGATGGTGGAGACTGAAGGATGGGTAGTGGGCGCCATGTTTCCGCATGTTAACCTGACTAGCTGCATGTCTGTCAGTGAAGCCAATGGGAAAAATGAAGTCAAGACATTTACATCACAAAACATTAAAATTTTACCATCTCTAAATGGATGGCGCTTTGAGATTGGGCACTAAAGCTCACTGAGTCAATGGAGCACCAAACTAAAATGAAAGGCCTCTTTTATTGAGTTTTAAATTAGTTTTTTTTTTTCTTAGAAATGAATTTATTAGTTACCAGTTAACTGGGTGTCTGGCTATCAAAATCAAAATGAACTGAAACAGACATCCTTAGGTGGAACAAATGCCCTTTTGATATCTGTAAATCAGAACCAAAATAATGTTGAGACAACACATTTCAATAAACGATGACACCATCTCGATGAAGAATCAGCCTCCACCAGTCTCACCTTCGGTTGGATTATGCAGGGACAGCATAAATTCGAGCACATGAAGCTGATGCTGTCGATAGTTTTTTACAGCAGGTGGTGGAAAGACTGAATGACTAATGACTTTTTTTTTTTAACAAAAACTGATATATTTAACGTGATCTTAAAGATTATCAACAGCCCCAGACTAAAAATATCACCAAGCATCTACTTTAGCTTTAGTGTTGTTCAAAATGTGTGCCTTGTGTTACTTTCAACGGGCCCACAGATGGTTCTCAGATCCGCCATCTACTGCATCTCTGTGCTACTTCTACTGATTTTATTCTCTATCAAGCCTTGACCTGTAAACACAGACTGGAACACAGACACACACACACACACACACACGCACATTCTGTCACTCAGAGGTATCAACACATTTGCCTTCCTCCCTTTCTGCCTGGTTGTGTACTTGAGGAGAGCTGTTGGCCAAAGCGTCTCTCCATGCTTGTTTGTTCCGCTCCCCAGCAGGCAGATGGAAGTAACGGGTGTCAGGCCCATCCACTGAACCATAGAGGAGAGAGAGAGGATGCGTGTAAATGTTTGGCTTGTACAATGGTTTAGGAATCGAGGGGAGGGGGGGAATTAAAGAAGACTAAGCATGCTTTACATATATGTGTGTATACTGGAGAAGGAGCAAGCGATGGCGCACACATTAGGCTATAGGCTATACAACAACAACAGAAGCAAACTTTGCCCCACCGCTTTAAGTCCCAGATAGTTTTCCTCTAATGCTGTATTGCAGTCACATCCCTGAACAGTATTTAAACTTATTCTCTTCACAGTGTGGATCTGTGATGGCTCACTGCTGCATAGGCCAGCAGTCTCAATATATTGAACTGCACCAACCTCCTGCAGAGATGTTTGGGTCTGCAAACAGAGAGAAAACTTTCTCACCTTAGGTGGGAAAATACCACATGTCTGCAGTGTTGATAACCAGCACACGTCTAATTGCTGTCTTTAAAAGTTTATTTTGAAACTAGGCCTGGGCATTATAGTGATATCATGATATAAGGATATCTAAAGTTTTGTCTTTTTCGAGTTTTAAAGGCTGCATTACAGTAAGTTTCTGAACTTAACAGATTTGACGTCAAATTTGTTTGCTGGAGGCAAAACACGACTCTCCACCACAGGGCTGTAGGTTACACAGGAGTCTTTATATGTCGTCTTGTTGTGTTATTGGGAGCCAGAAAGAAGGAGTCATGGCTCAAAACTTAAATTTGATCACATAGGATACCAGCTGACACTGCCCGTCAACAAAAACAGAGACAACTATGATTAAATTTGATAAGACCGAAGGACTGGATGGAGGCGATCATCAAAAATGTTCACATGTGCAGCGCACACTTCATATCAGGTTAGGGAAAAAGTATTTCCTGTTGTCGGGATGAATAATGTTATGTGTATTAAGGGTTATGATGTCCACCTCATTAGAGATTGGACTGAATGCACTGTGTCTGGTTTTGTTCTGTTTGTTTTTTCTGTTTCTTATCTGTGTTTTTATGCACACTTCAAGGCACTGCCTCTAATTTCATTGTACAACTTGTATAATGACAATAACTTTGATTCTGATTCTGATTGGGAAGGTATTAAGAGGAATATTGGGTTTCTCTGTCATGCTAACTTTTTAGTGCATTAGCTATCTTTAGTTTTGATAGCAAACAAAATGGAAGAAACCGTTTAAAGGGAAATTTCGGTTTATTTCAACCTGTCTCCTATTGTCCTAAATTTGTTTCAAGTGACTAGTGACATAAAAATAATAGTTAGCATGTTAGCTGCTAGCCTAGAAATTTCCCTTTAAGTGTCATCCTCCTTTGTAAGATTTGCATAGTAATCAACCACAAAGCCCGTTAGAGGGGTTTTTTGGGGAGTTTTTCCTTATCCGCTGCAAGGGTCCTAAAGACAGAGGGATGTCGTATGCTGTAAAGCCCGGTGAGGCAAATTGTGATGTGTGATATTGGGCTTTATAAATAAAATTGATTGATTAAATTGAAAGCTTCCTGTGACATCATCCATCCACTGAGTGAGAGCATACGGGTCAGCTAGTCTGGTCCCGTTGGTCAGTGTTTACTTATTCAAGAAACACTTGTGGTCCCGGAGAGTGAGTGACCTGACATGGTGCGTTTGTAAATTCAGTCTGATGCTCTACACTAAAATGACAGAGCGTTATATTTCTATGTGAATTAACAAACGGTTAAGTTGATCACACATTCACTCCGCTCAGTGCTCTGCTGCTCCGCCTCCCCAGACAGAGTGCCCAGAGTGCGCTCTCCCACTCTGAGAGTGCAGTGCTCTGGATAACTGAACAGCACATTCAGACAGTGCTCTGAATTTATGAATGGCCCAGTTTGTGCCAGAGTGCTCTCAGGCACTCTGAATGAGTATTTCTGAATGCACCACTCACAGAATTGTTTTGCGTCCAGCTAAGCTCCACCCACCCAAAAACATCATACTGTTATCCAACAGACTGTCCTATCTAATAAAGGCAAAAAGTTCGGTCTTAAAAAGACCATGGTTTGGCTTAAAGTAAGTAGACTTGTTGCGGCTGAAATATATGGGACACGGACATGGTGGGACACGTCTGTTGCAGCTGAGCAAGTCCATTAAAATCAACTGAAGCGGGGCATCGGTGGCTTAGTAGTAGAGCAGGCGCCCCCATGTACAAGGCTGTTGCCGCAGCGTTCGACTCCAGCCTGTGGCTGTTTGCTGCATGTCACTCCCTCTCTCTCTCTCCCCCTTTCACACTTGTCTGTC
Source organism: Epinephelus fuscoguttatus (assembly GCF_011397635.1). Taxonomy (NCBI): domain Eukaryota; kingdom Metazoa; phylum Chordata; class Actinopteri; order Perciformes; family Serranidae; genus Epinephelus; species Epinephelus fuscoguttatus. Next base: position 22,762,181 of record NC_064766.1, read on the forward strand.
CTATCAATTAAAGGCTAAAAATGCCCAAAAAATATTTAAAAAAAAAAAAAAATCAACTGAAGCTGCTACAGTGACCACGGAAGCAGCGCTTAACCTTGTAGGCACCGTGCTGCTCAATTCTGTTTTTTCAAGGGTGGTCCTTTTTTTTTCTCTCTACGTGCGGCTTCAACAGGTAGAAACGATTCTAAACTGTGTAAAAACAAGTACAATCATTGTACATCAACATGGTACCAGAGGCAGTGTGAAGCAGCAGAGTAACCTTGTGGGTGTTTTTACATTTCAGATTCAAATAAATTAATCAATGCATCCTGCAGTTAAAATGATTCAGTTAATTAATTCAGTACAACTTAATACAGAATGTGTTTCCAAACTTACACAACCAGCTGCAGTATCACTTGGTAAAACTATATGCACACAGTGAAACTGGCAGCGACCACAGGCTGCAAAGACAGAGTCTGTGTAACAAGTATAAAAACCCTGCTTCGCTCCACATACATGAGGCATCGCGTCAGTGCCCCATATATTTCAACTGTTGGTAAGGTAACAAAACTACAACGTACTACATTACGTTCTAAAAAGACTTGTTGACTTTTGGTTTCACATAGAAGACGAACAGTGGTTTCCTGGATGAAAGTCCTGTGTTTGTTTGTCCCATCCACCTCCCCTCCTGCCACCCTTTGTACTGTATACTGACTTCCTTGTTTGCACCCGTCAAAATAAGTACAGATACAAGAGGTTGCTGCCTAACAAAACGATGTAAATATGGGTCATAATTGCTGGTTGCAAAACCAACCTATATGACCACAGTCTCAGATATTGGGGTATTTGGTAAAAAATATTGTGATATTTGATTTTCTCCACATTGCCCAGCCCTAATTGAAACACAAAACACAGGCCACTGCTATTAAGAAACCAAGCAAACGAAACCAGTGCCTTTAGGATATGTCTGGTGATGTACTATAATCCAATGAAAACACACAAACCAACAATGAATTGATCCTCCTAATAAGTCTAACAAGTGTTGTCCGTGTAACCAAAGCCCGACATGTCATATTCCTCTGTGAGATGGCACTCTGTTGTTTCCCAGAAATGCTTAAAAACACAATAATGAGCCACACTGTTGCACTGGATAACATGTTCTTTCATTATTAATCTGCAGCCGAAAATACTCCCCAAATAAATGCACTGTTTACTTTATGTTTGTTGTAAATGACAGGGCCCTGCTGTTTTGGGAAATTGCACTCAGCTGCCAGTGTACTAGTACCTAGCTGAAACGAATTCCATCTCAAACAAGAGCCTTGCAATAAATTTTGTCTTCATAAAGGTTATAATGTTCAGTTGTACTTCATTCAACTTTTTATCATTTCAATCATATGATATCATATCATATGTGGCTCTTTAGCTGCAAAATCTTACTATGCTCACCAGCTGGCTGCTACCCTTGTCTGTTTGGTGTTTGGTGTTGGACAGGTAGAGTACAGTGGGTTTATATGAGCCCTTTCTATTGAAAACACTTTGGCCTTTCAGACAGATTGCAAACAGCTATAGCGCAAATATATTAACAGCAGCTTTTAATTATCTGACTGTCACATATATAGTTTTTCAATTTCAAATGTTTATGTTGAACACAAGTTTCCAAGTTTCCATGTTTTCCAGTGGCCAAAGTTTCAAGTAATGAAGTAAACATTTGTAAAAGTATCCCAGTGAGCAAAAACCTCAGGCTTCAGGCTGGTCTGGATATTCTGTAGCCAATGCTTTTTCTACTTTTGGACAAGATGTAGGGTTGCAGTGATAGACAGGTTTTAAGGTATACCATGATATGAAAATTGATGGTTATCATACTTATTACATTTGCTTATCTGTGATATAAAAAAATAATGCAGCTGGACAAAGAATATCACCTTTATTTTAGTTATCTTCCAAAAAAACTTTTTTCTTTTTTACACATAAAAAATGTGTCCAACATTCAGTTCCAGTAATAAAAAGTTTGTTCAACCAAATATAACCCTTCCATTTTAATTCCTTAAGGGTCATTCTGACTGATAGTAATATAAATTAAGCACAAAAAGTAAGGAAATTTGTGTTTGGTAGATTATTTCTTTGTTGTAACAATGCTTCTTGGCAATAAATCTTATACCGTTTGAAAGCCTGTTTATTTCCCTTTTAAATGGTGCCACATTTGTAAGGAACATGCATTTGTGGGATGAGCAGCAGAGCATGTGGGTTGTGCCCATGAAATTTGTCAAATCTTCTCTGCCAATGACAAACAGCTTTTTAGTTTAAATTCTGTAATATTTATGATAATGTGAAACCATGAAAGCTATTGTACTGTGAAAATCTCATATTGTTGCAACCCAAAGAAAACTATAGCTAATGACGGATTCCTTTGTATATGGATCTCATTGATAAATTACTCTTCTTGGCTTTTTAATTTGCGAAGCTTTTACGCCAAATACAGCAGTGTTGGGTAAGGGTTACTTTAAAAGAAATCAAAGTACGTTACTGCGTTACTTTTTAAAAAATTAACCAGTTACTTTACTGCGTTACTCCCTGAGTAAAGTAACTCAATTACTTTAAAAGTACTTCCAACGTTACTCCCTGAGAAAAGTAACTCAAGCACTTTTAAAGTACTTTTGAGTATTCTACATTTCCTATTGGGCAATGGACCACAGGGCGCTAAGCCTACATTTTTTTGTCACCAAAATTAAAGTTATGGACCACTTGCCCTTCACTGAGATCCAATTCTCCCATCACAGCCGTCACTTTGACCAGTAGAAACACAGAACGATCTGCTGCCGTAGACAACTGTATGACAACACCCCAGCCTTTTTTATTATTTCCTCTAGGGATGTTACCACACAGATTAAAAGGGGGAAATGATGGTGTGAAACAGCAGAGGCACTTTGTCAACCTGCTGAGTTAACGTTACTGTCATTAGCATCAAGCTAGCAAACAATGGTACATCCTCACGGTCGTACATAAAGTAATAACATCAACAAATAGCGGCGGGGCTTTTACTCACCACAACTGCAGAGGCTACCAGCTTCATTTGCTTTTCGTCTTTGTAAAGTTAACATGTCGCACCGTCATTTCAAATTCAACACTTGTTTCAAATTAAAAGCCCCTTATAACCTCGGCTAGAGAATCCCTCCATTTGCTAAATAGGCTTTTATTCTGAAACATTTGTCAGAACTTCCTGTGGAAGATACAGTAGCTTGACAGTTCACTTATGGCGCTTCAAATGTAGCTCCTGCCATCTGCTGACGCTTTTAGGTGGCTACAACAACATGTCGGCTGGCACATGAACACACACAGTGACTCAAATAATAGTGAAAGGAATAAAAATAGGACAAGAGTAACCCGATGACATCACACACCCTGTGAAAGACGACCGGGAATAATTGGTGAGTACCAGCGTGTAGCGTGTTAGCCTGGTTTCAGACCATAGACCCCGCCCACTCAACTGAGTAGGCTTGCATCTCTGGTCTGGCATACTGCAATGAATTTGTGATTTATCTCGTCCAAACGATGGACGGACCAATGAACGCCGGGGGTCTAGCGATTAGCCAATCAGCGCCACGCTGATGTCAAGCTGTACGCTGGTGGGTAACTGGTGAGGATAGCAACAATGGCGACCGCTACAGATCCTACAGACCACATTAACAATGCTATCGAGGTATTTCGCCACTACTCGCGTTAATGGAGGACCAAATGAAGGAAGCTGCTAAACTGGATTTAACGGCGATGCAGCTGGGCGTGCACGACCACAGAGACATTTTAAACGGGCAATGCTCGCTTGTTTTCCCGCACCCCCCGAGGCATGGATACTAATGATGTCAGATTCTGGGTGAGTCGTTGATCTCTACTGATTGGTTAGGGAAAAATCAAATTCCCTCCCCCTTGTAAATCGCCTTCAATGGAAGCCATGTCAGACTGAAGGTTCTGGGAGCTTCAGTCTGACACTCAGGCTAGTAACGTGTACCAGGCACAATGCAAGTCCTGAGTCTGAAATATGTCTGTCAGTAAGTCCTACTCCACCTAAAGACTCCACCGTAGACAACGGCAGCATTTCTGCGACCACGTAGCGAGCCACAAGCTCCGTGGCTTCTTTCAGACTGATTGTTTTCTGGCTACCAGCGCTTCCTCTCTTCACTCACTCTCTAGTTTGCTCGACCACAGCTGCTCGCTCTCTCTCTCTTTTTCTCTCATCCTTTTTAAAATGAGTTGGTTGCTCGACTCATCGTAATGTTATCAAACGAGGAGAAATGTCCTCCCCTCGTCCTAGTAAGGTTTTGGTACTCCCTCATGACAGAGTTTAAAGCTCTGATCAGTCTGATCCCCGTCACACCTCTGAATCCAGGACACCTGCATGCTACGTGAAAACACACACAGAGGCACATTTATGCCTGGGGGCGGGGCATTTTTTTATTGCCCCGCCCCCGCTATATCGTGATATGTATCGTTATCGGATATGAAATTACCTATATCGTGATATGAGATTTTGGTCATATCGCCCAGCCCTAATGGTAGGTGTCACCACAACCCATTACAGTCATTTTCCTGGCTGCAATGATGTTGCAGAGGCACGAAGATGCAGATGACTCAGAAATGCTGACCAGTCAGAGCAGACTGAACTCTTCATGAGTTCCTTTTTAACCCTCAGCAGCAGTTTGTGGAGTCTGAGTTGTCAGGTAGATGATAAATCACTTGATCCGATCGGAGCTGATCTGATAAGATCAGTGGATGAGAGGAGCAGCTGCTGAAGAGTCGAGTGAATGCAAACTTTAAGGCCTAGCACAATAAACAGTTCAGTTTCACTCTCACTCACTCTGTGCCCAGTGTCGCTCTGTGCTCTGAGAGTGTTGTGCCATGAATATCCAAACGCTATATATAATCCAGCAGCGCTTCTAATGAACAGTCGAGCTCCAAAAATAAAAAAAAATCAATACATGGCAGCAGATGTTGTTATCATAGCCACAAATAAACGAATGTGTGGGAAACCCTGAGGTCCCCTTTGACAGCGTTGATCCTCTGTTATTGCAAATTAGCACTGACGTTCAGCATATAGTATTAAAGGAGGGTTTGAGAATGAATGATAAAATGTCACAACAAAGTCTTTATTCTTTTTTTACGAGAGGAAACTTACTAAAAAGTAAGAAAGCTGGAGGCAGCCTGATATCCTCCTGATGTCCTGATGTCCTGATGTCCTGTGTTGACCAAAAAAGGACAATCTTAATGCATCTTTCAGTGCATCTCTAATGTGGGGCAAGAAGTAACCTTGTGCAAGTATTTATTGAAATTTTAACCTTGCTTCTGTTTCTTCTCTTTACTCCCTCTCCTCTCTGTTTCGCTCCCATCACTCTTAATTTCTTTCCCAATTTCGATCTATTTCATTCATTCCTCTCTATTACCACCTTCCCTCTCCCCGCTTCGTCCACTCTTGACCTTACTTCCCCTGAGCATCGCTCTTCCTGTTCTTTTTAATTTTCTTCTCTCTCACTCTGGCCTTCTCTGCCTCCGCTTCCTCCTCCGCCTCCCTTGTCTCCATCGCACCAATTTGCTTAACCTTGTGCAATCTTGTCACCTTCCCCCTCTCTTCCCCTTTCTCCCATGTCTATCATTTCTACATTACTGTCCCTCATTTTTTTTATCCTGTCTCTCACCTTCCTTCCCTTTTGATTTTGCTTCTCTTATATTCTCACAAATGTATTTCTTTTCTTCTTGTTATCATTTATCTCAATCTACTAATTCTGCATCTTCCATTTTTACTTTAATTCTTTGCCTCACCCCCTCCCTCTAATTTAATTTCGCCTCCTTATCATTTCCATCCTTTTATCTCTTCACTCTCTCTTAACTTCCTCTTGTGATTGCACCATCTTCTCTCATGATTTCCCTCTCACTATTCCCTCTAACTCTACTTATCACTACTTCCTACTCTTCATTTCCTCCCTCCTTTCTCTCTGGCAGGGGTGTGGTTCGTGTGGACGTGAACCTGCAGGACGTGGACATTGACCAGTGCTCCAGCAGTGGCTGGTTTGCAGGGACTCACCGCTGTAATCTCACCAGTATGGAAGTGAGTCTGCTCTGCAGTGTGGTTGTCTGTGGTTGTCTTTGAATCAGCACTGACAGAAAAACACCCCTCAAATCAATTCACTTTTCATTTATTATGTCATTCTCGTGTTACGGTGTTATTTGTTCACCCATGCACACTTCAGTCTGATCATTGTTTCATTAAAAATAGAATCAAACACTGTGATCAAAGCAATCAAATCTGCATCAAGTGAATAAAACAACACTTGTGTAATATCTAAAGCCTTAAAAGAGGCGTTCGACAAGCGCCTTTTTTTCTGTTTGACATTAGAGTTGTTCTCCTTTTCCTCTTGCAGCCATACTCCTTATTATAGTGTCCTTGATCTGCTTACTTACTGTACGGCTCTCTCTTTGAGAGCATCAGCTAACTGACCAACCTGTCTATTCACTCAGCCACAGTGTATGAAATATGTGAAGCAGAAGTTTGAACAAGACTAAAGGCCTTTAGTCACTGGCGGTGGGACGAATAATAATAATAATTGCTGTTCAATATTTGCATTTTGTGCAAAAGTACTCATGACAAAAACAACAGTTTGAAAAATATATTAGTGCCAGAGCATGTGAGCGGAGCAGAGCGGGGAGCGGAGCCTTATCTCCCACTCCAATTTCGCTCCGGTCGCTCATGCCCCACGCAGAATGCATCTTTGCACCTGCGCACACCCACACTATTTTCTTTCAAAACTATGGAGTTTACTGTGTACTTCAGAAAAGAAACTGAGAAGAGAAGCAGCGGTACCTTGGAGAATGGTCCGTAACTGGGGGGAGAAGCAAGAGGGCTTCAGAGGTCGGCCACTTAACCTGATCCGTCTCCTCCACACTTTGACTATTTCCACCCTGCCAGCGGTACTGTGTAGAACGGTCCCTAACTGCGGGGAGAGGGCTTCCCCGGAGAATCTACCAAGCTCATGTTTTATTGGTGCCGTAGCATTGTTCCGACCTCTCATTAGTCCAACGTCCCGTTGTTCCGATATGTGATTATTACTGTATTTGTGTACCATAGAGGATCAGCAACGCAACAAAAGTAGGCTACTGGTCGATATACAAGTGTCATAGAGAGGAGAGAATGAAACACCATAACCTCCTTACCCACCGGTGTACAGCTTGACATCAGCGTGGCGCTGATTGGCTAATTGCTAGACCCCCGGCGTTCATTGGTCCGTCCATCGCCTGGATGAGATAAATCGCAAATTCATTGAAGTATGCCAGACCAGAGATGCAAGCCTACTCAGTTGAGTGGGCGGGGTCTATGGTCTGGAACCAGGCTAGGTAAGGATCCCTACAGAGATAAACTTTTTGTTAAAGACTAAGATCCTTTTTGTTAACCAGAAACAGCCTGGAAATCACATCGCCAATCCCAACAGACTCCATGTAAATAAACAGTAATTCTAGCATGTATTGATTCAGCATATTTTCACATCTAACTTGGTGGATTAAAGGTTTATTTCAAGCAAACCAGAGTTGGTGGTTGTTGGTACAGTGGAAAGATGAACCAAGGGAATTTTTGTGTGTTTTACGATGATAAAATTATTTAAGTTTATTAAACAGAGTCTGGTGGGTTTGACGAAAGCTATTTCAGAGATGTTGCTGGTTGAACAAAAAGGTTCTTACTCTTTTACACAAAGGTCTATCTCTGTAGGGATCCTTTCCATAATGTTATCAGACTCTTATAATAATCTGAGCCTGTCAGTGGCAAAAAACACTTTCAGTGGATGTTCATTTATGGGATGCAATTGCCCATTAACATTACATTGCAGCCTGTTTCACTGCTGCCGCCTGCAAAGCTCTCACTCGATACTGGACCAATTTCAAAAATCAGACAAAAAAAAACATAGAAACTAGGGTCCTGGTTTACCCTTTAAGAGTTTCCAGCCATGTTAACAGCTCTGTGAGGCTGAACTTAGACGCATTGGTGCTTTGATGTAAATGCTAATATGAGTGACAATGGTAACATGCTGATGTTTAGCAGGTGTAATGTTTCCCATGTGAACAAGCTCAGTTTAGCATGTTCGCATGCTAACCCTTGATAAGTACCACTTCACACCAAATGCAGTTGAGGCTGATGGGGACGTCATTAGCTTTGTAGTATTGGACAAATCAAAATTGACTTGGTGATGGTGCTACATGAAAAGTTAAGCAACCACTTAAATTATTATGATTCATCCTGAGAGGAACATAAATGTCTAAATCAAATTTCATGGCAACATTTCATTAATATCACGGTGGTGCTGGAGTAAAAGTGGGGATCGCATTAGTTATAAAGATTCATTGTTAGTAACTATTAATGTCTTTACAAAGTTTTGTGCTAATTGATGCAATAGGTGTTGAGATTTCACTGGATTAGTAAAACTTTGACCTGTCAGTGGCGCTGGATGAAAGGTCAGAGGATCACCAAAGTGGTTAGGATTCATCAATTAAGTAACATGGACATCTGTACCAAATTACATTGCAATCATCCAATAATTGTTGAGACATTTTAATAAAAAACCCAAAATATAACCTCATAGTGGTGCTAGAAGAAAAATCAGGGGATCATCAGTATCCATAGGCTTTATCCTCTGGGGACCGTGCATGTCTGTACAATATTTCATGGCAAACCATTAAATAGTTGAAGAAATATTTCAGTATAGACTAAAGTGGTGGATAGACTGACAGACTGACAAGCCAATTCATAGAGCAACAACACTAGTATGAGGGTTTTTTAAAGCCCTAACAAAGATACAGTGGACAAGCCATGTTGGCTCTTTCGATAAAAGCTTTTTAATATTTCCTTCTTTGTTTGTGTATTGTTGGAGCTCCTGGATTGCCTTCTTGTGTGCCCAGTTGTTCTCTGTTTTCCATGACCGCCTGACCTTATGTTTTGATCTACATTTGATCACGCAGTGCGACCAGTCGTCTCTTTTACCAAGTCACAGAGATTTTTCTCCTCATTTCATGGTGGATTGTCTGAAACCCCCAAACCCCCACAGTAGTCCAATGTGTGTAGCCCTCAGCGAGTGTGCTGCAGGGTGTCTGTGACGATGACGGCTGGTGATGGTGGTGTAAGTGTCTTCTCCGCGGCGTAATGCGCTTTTACCTGTGTGACCGCTGTGACGGAACTGGCAGCAGCCATACATCATGTTTGTATCTATTAGAGCCCCTGCATGCTGGTTGCATGTGTGTCAGTGTGTGGGCTCGGCTGTGCGTTCGCTGCCTCGCTCATGTCAGTGCCAAAGCGTCAGTTCTCTGTGATGTATTGCAGGAAGCCTCTCTTTCTCCAGCAGGGGAGAGTGGCTGCTCAGGCTTGCGTGGCATGTTGCTGGCCATATGATGTATAATAAATGCAGTGTAATGGATTGCAGCAAGATGTGGTGAATAATTGACCATGCTCTTTGTCTGTGCCCCCCCCCGGTCTGTCATGGAAGTGGGGGCGTGGGGGGGCTACAGAGGAAACATGTTCGTCTCCATGTTCGTCTTGATCTGTTATGGTGGTTCCTCAGCATTGTTCCATTTTTATAAGCAACTCTCTCGTGGCTGCTGTCTGGTAAAATCTGAATGGTGCTGATTATAGTACTGTAGTTCTTCTCCTCAGATGTATTTGAGTGCAGATGGTGTGTGGTGTTTTTCTATCATCATCACAGTGGTGGGCAGATACAGCCTTTTAGTTACCAAAGCCATTCCAGCCTGTCCATCTAACACCACTTTCATGGAAATGCTTTGAATTATCTGAGGTATCTCCTGCGTGTGCGTATTTTGGTTCCAACTATGTACATTAATATGTGCATAGGTTTTCCCCTTTTTCTCTCTGTGCAAACATTTTGCTCTTAAACTGCTTATACACTGTAAATAAAATTAAACCTGAACAGGGAGAGAGGAGATTTTCAGGGGATCATTACAGAGCTTACCGCTCATTACTCTCCTCCTCTGATAATTCTCCCTCACACACCATATTTGGCCAGGCGGCAGTCAATGATTCAGTGCCATCTTGAATCAGCAGTGTTGTTTGTCTCAGATGTAGAAATGTTGAAAGCAGGAATTAAGAAAACAGCACAGAATTGAAACTATAAATTATAGTCATTCATTGCAAATGTTTTGTTCGAGGGGACAAGTATTGACCGTGAAAATCTATGTGTTTCTAGCAATGTCATCAATCTTGTCCTTCTGCTCTATTTGTTATTTAATTTAGTAATGAAACCAACAATAGGAATTCATGTTACTTGCAGGATGAATTTAGATCACTGTCCACTGAATGTATAATGTCGGTCTCTTTGGATTTTCAACAGAGGTTACAATTATGTATTTGAGCTTTTGCATTGTAAAGCTATAAGAAGACTTTATTGGTACAATGACTATCTAAGAAAATATCACAGTATCACGGTGTTAGAGCCATTTCTAGCCAGTCCTTCTCGTTTTCTATTATTTTTTTGAGTCACTTAAACGCACCACCTGACCTGGCATCTCAGAAACCTTTAATTAAAGGCAGGTGTGCTGAAGTGAGTATGAAGCCTGGAAGACGCCACAGGGTTAGAGTCTTTACCCACCGTGTCATTAGTTAATCTTAGTTGATGGTTTAATTAAATTGTTTAAAACCCTAGTGATTTGGACTTCGTTTTTTGTAAAGGCCTGTTTGTTTGTGGTTTTTGTTCTCATTTTACTGCATGACAATCAGTTATTAGCGTCATCCTCCAACTCTGATACCAACCAAAGCATCCTGGATCATCAAACAATGAGTACGATTAAACCAAGACAGTGAGTTGATCATATCTGCCGTTAACTTATTTGGAAGCTGCAATACACGGCATTACACATTTATTATTATTACCAGTTACAATGTCCCTGAAACAAATGAAAATGGATTTTTTTTTTTTTGGTTGAACAAACACTTTATAATAGTTGAATTTATTTCTAAAATAGAAGTATGTGTAAAAAGAAAATAATAAATTAAAGATGAGATTATCCGTCCGGTAGCATTTTTTTGAACACTGTAGATAAGCAAATGTCCATGGTATGGTAACCACAATTTTCTTACCACGTTATAGCCTACTGGGAAACCTGTAAACCACTGCAACACTAGTCTTTACTCATGGGGGGCGTGACAGATAAACAAAAATGCAAAATACTTGTCAAGGAATATTTCTTGTCAAAAATATTCATACTGGCAACGATGTGAATTTAGCACTGTTTAAACAGGTCTGCCATTGTTGTCATGTTATGATGTTACATCTCTTCCGCAAAACTTGATTGGTTGATAAGTGAAAGAAATCGACCTTGTTCCGGACAAAACAATTAAGCTGCCTTTTTGCCATGTAGCCTAATGCATGTGTTTCATGTGAAAGTACTCATTACAAAAACAAGAGTTTGGAAAAAGACTTCATGAACATGAACATCATGAACAGTCTTCATGAGCTGAAGTAAACAGGGACCACGTTCAACAACAGTAAAACCTAATCAAAACATCCGTTTACAAACCCTCACACAACTCGGGAAGTATAATCCAAGTCTCATTTATCCAGTCAAATGCTCAGTACTTTCCAAACACATGCATTTTACCAACATATTAGGATTTAAAACACGTCAGGACAAACAGCATCATGCATGGCCAAGCAGCGTCCCTGAGCACGCTTGTGCATTTCAACTCTGCGCAAGCTGGGCCCATACGCATGCTGAGGGCGTGAATTTGAGGCGGAAGTTTTATATTGTAATGTTTTAACAAAAATACATGTGTTTTGGGATCTACTGAGCACACAACTGGATAAATGAGATGTGGATTATGCTGCACGAGTTGTGTGAGAGTTTGTAAATGGGTGTTTTGATTAGGTTTTGCTATTGTTAAACATGGACCCCAATGACTTTAATTCATGAAAGATGTTCAGTTATTGGATTCTCTGCTCACCATGGAGACATGCGAAAAAAAACAAAGTTTTCTTCACAAATGGGCATTTTGTGGATGAAATATCCATTCTAGAGTCTGAAGCCATGCAGGCAGCTGTGCTTGGTGTGAAAGGGTAACATCAGCATGCATGAGCTAACATGCTCATGTTTAACACTTGTTTGGTATGGTTGTCTGTTCCAGATTTTGTGTCACTCCATTCTGTAGTTTTCCCTAAAAAACAAAAATGTCAGTCTCATTGTGGGTAGATGCAAATAGTCAGGGGATCATCAAAGTCATTATGATTCATGGATGCCTGCACCAAAATTAACAGCAATCCCTCAAATATCTGTCGAGACAGTTCAGTCTGAACCAAAGTGGTGGACCAACTGTCAGACCAACGTTGCCATCTATAGAACCACACTGCTAGGATCACTAAAAACACATAGTAGTGGCAGTAGCTCAGTCCATAGGGACTCGGGTTGGGAACCGGAGGGTCCCCTGTTCAAGTCCCCGTCCGGACCAAATACGGAGCTGGTGGCTGGAGAGGTGCCAGTTCACCTCCAGTTCACCTCCTGGCCACTGCCGAGGTGCCCTTGAGCAAGGCACCGAACCCCCCCAACTGCTTGTGGCGCCTGTCCATGGCCCCCTCACTCTGACATCTCTCCACTTTGTGCGTGTATAGGTCCTGTTTGTGCATGTGTGCATTTTGGACCTGTGTGTTGATTGACAACAGAGTGAAAAAATTGAATTTCCCCTCAGGGTGATTAATAAAGTATATAAAATTGAATAAAAATTAAATTAAATTAAAAAATTAAATTAAATCCCCTCAAAGTGAAAGTCTCAATGAAGCAAAAATGCTTCCATCAGCTTTTAGCTACAAGGACGCGGCGAGGCATGAGAGTCGACAGTTTACTGATAGTGTTGGAGCCTCTGTAATGTCTCCAGACTGTCACTTAAATTGCTGTTTTATAGAGAGATGAGAGTCAGTTATTGTATATAACTGGAACAGATGAAGAATTGTCATGATCTTGAAAAAGTGAGTGAATTTACAGTAAATATAATTAAACAACAAGCTGCAAATAATGCTACTTAACAAGTGGGAATACAAGCAGTTTGCCTCATGATCACAGTGCTGTATGAAATTTGTATTTTGTTTTAAATTTAGGATGAAAATGTTCCGTGTCTTGCTTCTTTCTTCCTCTTCTCAATTTGTCCTTTTGTGCTGTTTTCCTCTCAATAATTCAGTCTTTTCATTTCTTTTCCCAGCTTGTTCCTACTCGTTGTAATCAATTGCTTATTGCTGTTGTTCAGGCAGCCCATTCCCCCACACTTTTGTGTAGTACTTTGGGGACTTCACCTCAATTTCCTTGTTCAAATCAAAGTCTGAAAACAGTGCAGTCAAAGCTTCCAGGAAAAAGATGATTTGGCTGCGAAAACAGTATCCCAGAGCCCCCCCACCCCCCACCCCCCCACCCCCCGCACACACACCCACAATACTACATTTAAGTAAAACTTTAATAAAAAGAAATGAGAGGTTTCCTTTGACTTGTTATCACAGTCCAAGAAGAAAAGAATTGCCTTTTGTCCCAAAGTCCCCATTAAAAAACAGTTCATTTCTAAATCTCACTAAATACATTTTTTTGGGAAATGGGCTGTGGAAAGTCAGTGTGAGGCTCATTGCTTTCTCCATTGAGAACAAACACACCCCGAGGCTCTGTCTCACAGAGAAAGATAATAACGAGACAGACTCTAGTAATGTGACAGAGCAGAGCATTACCACAACCATTCACTTCTCATTGTTACTATGATGTAATGACTCAGTTTGTAGCTGAGCAACTTTTATGTTAACACTTTTTCAACCCTGTTTATTCTGTCTGATGAAGAATAACCTGTTTTGTGAATCCTGAGGAGTTTGCTTGTGTCTGGCTATTTATACCTCTAGCTGTATGTCTCACTTTAAGGAAACACTTTTTAAAACCCATTTAAAAGTTATGACTCCAGTAAATAGAGGTTAGTAGTGGTTACCAGTGTTACAGATGTTGGTTAAAAGGCTCCTGCTACACTGACTAGTTATGTTCAGAATGCTGTTAACACCTTATTAAACTATTGTTGGAAAGACTTTACATTTCTTTACATTACAACAACACTGTGGTTTTCATGTTGAGGCACAAAAATATCTTAGTTGTATTACAGAATGTATAGTGTTTTGGCTAAAAACACCTGTATTTGTCGGCACAAAAGCTGGTGGAAATGCAGCGACTGGCTACTAAAAACATCTTTTTTTAGTAATACAAATGCTGTTAGAGACGCCTCAATGTGTCGTTAAAAAACACCCATGTTTGGGGGCACAAATGCAGCTGGAAATGCCTCAATATGTTGCCAGAAAAAGCCCACATTTGGTGGCAAAAACACCACCGGAAACACCATAATGTGCCACTAAAAACCACCCATGTCTGGGGGTACAGTCGCCATTGGAAATACTTCAATGTGTCGCTAAACTAACATCCAAGTTTGGGGGCACAGTTGCCGTTAGAAATGCCTCAATATTATGCTAAAAAACAACAACAATAACAAAACCCTGCTGGAAATACCTCAATGTGTCACCAAGAAACACCCAGGTTTGGGGGCACAAACGCCACTGAGTAACGCCTCAATGTGTCGCTAAGAAAAAGCAACACGTTTGGGGGCACAAACTCTGCTGGAAATGCCTCAGTGCCTCACATTAGTAACAACCAGTGTTGTAGTTTGTTGGCCCTGAACAGTGGTCTGCAGCTTGCCAGACATCTTGCCAGTCAGCTGATATAGCTTATATGCATGTTGCCACATAAACAATAATCTATAAAGTTATAACCACTACTAATGCCTATTTAAAGGTCCAGTGTGTAGGATTTGAGGGGGATATATTGGCAGAAATGGAATATAATATAATAAGTATGTTTTCTTTCATGTAGAATCGCCTAAAAACAAGAATCGTTGTGTTTGCATTACCTTAGAATGAGCCGTTTATATCTACGAAGGGAGCAAGTGTTCATTTACACAGAGTGCCGTGTTGCACAACCCATGTTTCTATAGTAGCCCAGAACAAGAAAACAAACACTGGATCTTGATAGGGCCTGGAGAAGTTTCAGTTGGCTACAGTTTGCAATCCTCACAGCTAGATGTCACTTAATCTCCCTAGATCAGTGGTTCCCAACTGGTGGTTCACAGTCAAAAAGTGGCTCACAAGTCCATTCTGAATGGACCACAAGTGGCTCGCCAACGTGTTAAGTTTATAAACAGACTTTATTTTTAAGTACAGTGAATTTCTGGCACAGAGCTTTTATTTTGAATTTCATCTTCCTGCTATAGAGTGAATGACTAATGGACAGCTCTTTGACAGAGACAGCAAACTAGCAGATTGACATGGCCAAACGCAATCTGGACCCCATTGATGGACCAGTTGGGAACCACTTCCCCAAATCTAACACACTGTTCCTTTAATAGAGTGATAACATCTGAATGGGGTGTTCCTCATGGGATTGAGAGGATCATTTTGGGACTCAAACGTGCAAGAATGAATTTTTTCGGCAACTTGGGGGTGACACAAAAAACTGCAAACGCAAAAATATTAGCAAATAGTTTCTTATTTAGACATCCAGTAAATAAGTAACATCAGTATTAATTTGGAGTTTTTTTGCTGACCACATGATAAATGGAGGTTGAGTATTCACTCTCCTTTTTAGTTCTTTTTTGGTCTCCACCAACTCATGAAAAAAAATCTTTCTCTTTAGCCACTAATTGCTCCACTATACTCACCAGCTAGCATTAGCTGTTAACTTTGTCTGCTTATCTTTTGGTGCTGGGCTGGTCAAATTTAATGAGCTTCTGCTTCTGGAAACTGAGTTTATGAAAGACTTTTTGGGCTGGAAAACCAAAATATGAGCTATGAGTTTATGTTATGTTGTCTAGACTGTAACTATGGTCAGCCAAGTGGGAAATATGGCTCACGTAAGCCGCCTAGTTGTGATTCCAAGTCGTTGTTGTGAATCTCCAACAGCTACAATCTCGCCCAGTTGGCGAAAAGAACTATAGAAGTGTCAACAAACCTGTGGCAAAATGGCTGCAAAGCCATCTGTTATGTCCTCGGTCCAGGGGAAACCTAGACATAACATGCTGTGTGACTCTTCCCACTCTTTCCCATTCCAAAAAAGCCAGCCACACAGTGTGTATCAAAATTCAAAGACAACAGTTTAAAACTTCAGAGTTGAACAAAACCCAAAACAACAGAGGGAGATTCGCAAGCCAAAACCTTAGACTTCCCTAACCAAAAAACAACATTTAAAGAAATGAACAAGTCTCTAACCTGAGTACCCAAAAACAAGTAAAATGTTCAGCAGCAAACAAAAAGGGCTTCTCACTCCTACCAAACTGCTGCTAGGTGTTCAGAGTACAGAGTACAAATCAACAGATGACTCAGAAATTGGCACAATTGCAACTAACACGTCTTAACAAAGTTACTAAATTATAAACACATTACTCAACAAATTTGCCAAATGACTTTTATGTGGCAACCCACTTACACAAATCTGTCATAACAACACACAGCACTACATGCTGGCTTATATGGTGCGTTCCATTTGCACTGGGAAGTCAGAATTTAAAGTTCCTAGTCAGAAATTTCAACTGGAACAACCCTAAAGTCATATTTTCGACTTGGAAATTTGGAGACACCACACCAGCTCTGATCAGCAGTAGTGAGAGCTGCAGTATTATTCTGTTTATTAGCACTTCTGTCTTATTTGTGTCTCATTAAATCACAGTCATACTCACAGTCAGGGGTGCAAATGTGTCACCTTTTGGCGATAATTGCCGTTCTGAATACAAAATGTCATTTGTGAGATTTGCGCAGATCTGATCTGAGTTTTTGAGGTGGCGGGGGATCTGGGTGTCTGAGAAAAGAGTCAGAGGGAGTTAAAGGAGGTCAGTTTTTGTCTGCCCGCATGCTTTAAAATAAGAAGAAACCCTTACATTAGTGTTATGATAACCTTACTTGGTTTACTGTATATGACGATGTGTCAAGCTGTCACTGTTAATCAGCCTGACTGGGTTGAGTTGTTGTGATTAAGCGAATGCTAGCCAGTGTTTCCCCTTGCACCACTGCTATAAAATATCCCCATACGCAATTAACTCGCCATGTCCACTTTAAGCAGCCGGAGTCAGGGACGAGTAAGGATTATAAACAGAACACCCAATAGTTTGAAGGCTGATCAGTAACTCTGATAATGCCACAATTAGAACAACAAATCTGTGTTGACATCAGCAGGAGGTGAGCTAGTTAACTGCTGTAAGCAGTCAGCTGAAACTAACAGATGGAGGTTGCATTGAGTTACAATATGATGCATTCAAGCTCGATTCAGTAAAAATGACTATTGGGCGAAGGTGAATTATAATTTTTTCATGTTGATCTTGTAAAATGTAGTTTTGGGCAAGAAACTTGAATAAATACAGCTGTTTGAAGGAGCAGTTTGTTGTATCTAAAGTAGATATGAGAAAGGGAATTGTGATATATTATGTTTAGTAAAAAGGGTTTTGAAGCAGTTATAAAAAAAACCCATGTTTTTCATGGTTATTTTAAAGGTTGTGTATGACTGACTTTGTGCTCATTCAAAGGGAGTGTAATGAAGGGCTGAATGACATTTTTTATCATGATTTTTTTGTTTCCCTGGCACAAAAGGATGAATAAATAACAACAAAATAAACAACAACAAACTGGGAGAGTGGCTCCAGCAGATTCCAGGTACAACATCTGAGGTCTCTGTCCAAAAACCTGCTGTCCTAGAAACAGCTAAGATACTGTGCAGAGCTCACAACCTCCCAGGCCTCTGGTAGAGGACCAGACAAAAACGTGGTGCATTTGCAGTGTGCTAGTTATGAATATTTGATACTTTAACTTTGCATCTGGCAGTCAAACAAACATTCAACTCATTATCAAATTCTCTATTTTCGTCTGAGACTTTTCCTTTTTTTTTTTTTTTTTTTTAAATTTGGAATCCATAGTTTACCTAGCTAGAGTAAAGGCTAAGCACTGCTAATGGTGGCTAAAGGTTTATTGGGTGGATGGGCTACTAGGGTTGTCAACGAATATTCTAAATTCGAATTTAAATTTGAATTTGAAAAAAAAAATGGACCTTCGAATGTGAAAATTGATATTCGATTGTGGAGGGAAAAAAAACACCACCAGCTGTCTTTGCGAGTGGGCGTTGTCCTGGGCCGCTGCACTGAACGCACTGCATAAGGCCACACCGCCCGCGGAGGTGCTGCGAAGCACAGCGCACCGAAATTCTCGCACAAGCCGGAGCACTTCCGTTCACATCAGACGCGCATTTCTCCATGCTGGTCGACAAGCAGTTCTGCTCCCAGCTGTTGTCTCCGTCACCCGGCTTGACACATTCGCTCGCGGTTCACGCAGAAAATAGACCAGAGCTTGCCACGGAACTGCGCAGCGCGGCGCAGCCGGTGTGGTTGACACAATCGGTTAACATGGGCGCTGAAAGGAAACTTGCTTCGCTTCTCGGCACTTCGAGGCTCTTCGCAGCGCTTCCGCGAGCAGTGTGGCCTGACGGGTCAGAGAGGGGGGCGAGCGAGAGGTCTGCGGTCGTTTCTAATGTAATGTTATAGATAATTGTTTTATGTGTTTTAATGTGTAGGTATGTTTTCAAAGACGTTTATGTTGAAATAAAAATACCTACAAGTAGTTATGTTTCCTTGTATTAATACATATACAAGTATGTTTCCTTATATTAGTTTGCCCTCTTGTGGACATAATGCAAGAAAAAAAAAATTGAATGGTTCAAACCTATGAGTTATTTTTAGAAGGAATATTCGAACGTCATTATTGAGCAATTTTGACAGCCCTATGGGCTACACATTTTTACAATTTGAGAATGCAAGAATCCCTTCAGGCCTACAACAATGAAACATGAAAATCAAAATGTTAAAAAATAACTGCTATTCATTTCCAAATCATTTTGTGTCAAAGCCACAGGGAGCCACTTAAGAGGAGATCAAGAGCCAACACATTCTCACTCCGACCTCATCACATATTGACATTTGGTCATGGACTTTCCATGTCTAGATATGCAATGTCCAACCTTGGCTGCGTTGGTTGTTGATGTTCTGGGACACCGTGTCAACTTCAGCCTGTTACATGCATTGTCTTCTTTCAAAATACACTTCTGTTTTCACAGGAAATGTACAGTTTGAATACGGTCTCTTTCAAAATAAACGCACTTCGTCGGTACAACACCGAGAATTGGCGTTTATTTCCTTCAACAACAAATGCACGTGGTTACATTTCGCCAACACGCACATTGTTGGGTTTAGGAAAAAAGAACAGGGTTTGGCTTTACAATCTTACTGGCCTCCCGGGTAAAAGTCGGTGGTTGTTGGACCCATCCACACCTCTCTTGCCCCCCCTTCTCGGCCACCATGTGAGTCGTTAGGGTCAGGTGGGACCAGGGGTGAATGGGAGTGAAGTCGTCTGGAGAGGGATCCCAAGACTGCATTGTAGGTGGGGGATAAGTAGTTTCGTAAGCCCCCCTTCTGAGCAGAGGGACGACTCACAACTAAGAGCACACGTGACCCCTACGACCCTGCGAGGGTTCACACCCACACAGGGTTTATAGCCTGCAACTTTGTGCCAGTCATTAAGAACTGAAGAAGCTTCTTGGATGAGAGGTGAAACGTCTACAAGAAACGCAAGCAAGTTCAGTTGCTTACAATATAGCACTTATGATTACCATGACCTGGATGACTAAGAATCTTCACCGACAACTTAAAGGAGCTATGTGTAAGAAAAATAAAGCAAATAGTTGTAAAATCATCCTAATATGTCACAGAGACTAAGGAATAATGTTCATATAACATACTGATCTCACCGACAACAACAGTACAGCCAGAATATTTGTATTTAAAAAACATTTTTATGGTCGGCAAATCATGTTTATGTTTTGAATTTGTGTTTTGGCCTGTTGCGCCACCCACCGCCGTCTACCAGTCACGCAGTCAGGAGAGTCTCAGCATCAGTTACAGTTACGACTGAGCTACAGCAGCACGGAAAGCAGCATTAGCAGTGTCCTGGTACATAGCATTAGCAGCCAGCTCCTCCTCAGCTGTGTCCTGGCAGCAGCGTTAGCAGCAGAGAAGCCAGACTTGCTCGAACAGTCCGCTGGAAAACCGAAGATCGAGGACGTGGCGACACGGCCCTGCCACAGCAGCTGCCCGTAGGCAAACAAATCAGTCTCCAGTGTGCCGCTGTCCAGCAACCTTGAATCTGTAGGGGAGGGGGGGCGGACACGACCCGCAGCAGTATTTTGAATTTGAGTGCAGTAACCGTTTTGGCCACATTCTTACATACAGCGCCTTTAACTTTCGTCGTTGTCCTGCCGCATTCTCCTCTGACACCACCGGGTGCCGTTAAACTATAACAGCGGCTGGCTGCGTATCATGCCGATGTGAAAGGATGGCTTTTTTGTTGGTGTCTGAAACAGGAAGTCACTGACCAAGTGCTGATTTTCGATGACTTCAAAGTGAGACCTTCATATTAATTGGTTACCTTAATTTCTTAAAAGAACTGAAGTTTACTGAAACAGTAATTTTGGCATTAAAACCAAGTGAGCAAGGAATGAGTTGGTTTTTAAATTTACAATATACGTAAGAGGTCCCTTTTGCTCAGCTTCTTTTTCTTCTTCTTCTTCTTGGCCTTTTTTTCTGGTCTGCCCAGATACAGTGAGGCTGTGGAGGAAGGTAGAATGTGTCACCATGAACCAAATACAAGACTTCATGCATTATGGATCGACAGTCGTAGGGGAAGCATCTTACATAAGGAGCCACTGCTTGTATAATTAGACGAGGACTTGGGAATGATTAGTGTGGGTGATTTGTGACTGGATGCATCTGAGGAGGTTTATATGTTTTTCTTTTTGTGTGCTTTTGAAATGTAAGTAGCCGAAGCATCAATGTGTGCAGCGTGTTTACATATGCATGTGTGTGTGTTTTCTCTCCGCTCGTCCTGTGAAACGTGCCGCTGGAGATAAAGGGCTTCAAAGGAAGAGCTCTGCTAATGAGTGTAAACTGCTGTGACAGCCAAGGAGGGTTACCCCCTCTGTCTGTGCTCTCACTGCTTGCCTCAATCAGCTACACTTCCTCCTCTCGCTCCTTTCCACGCTCTCTGTTTCCATGGCTATTTACACCCTCCCAAATCTCCCTCTATCTTTGTCCATCGCTCCCTCTTCATCTCTCTTTTACTCTCTTGTTTTCCATTCTCGCCTTCTCCATCACCCTTACTCCAGCCAGTGTGTCTCCATTTTCTTAGAGCCAATTAACTCCTCAGAGGAGGGCACAAAGACAAGCCAGAATTATCTCTCCATCTGTCTATATTACATTACATTTAATCATTATTTAACTGACCAAGTTATAATTAGAAATACTCTTCACCTTCTTCTGCTGCTTTAAAGGCCTCATTCTCCTCGGCATTGATCAGTGACCTCGGCTATTATCATTGCAGTGTACAAGCTTTAAAGGAATAGTTCAGATTGTAAATGTGGGGTCTTATGAGGTGCTTATAAAGAATCAGTATCAGTAGCCTGGGCTAGTATTTGCTTAAATATTTGTATCAGTATATAATATTACTTGTATAAAAGATAGCTTTGAATAACAAATCAATTATGTGTTATGACACTTGTTTCACAGCACTCGGGAATTACAGCACCCAGCATAGCAACACAACACTACTTTATCCTGTTAAAACAATATTCACAACTGGGATTCATTTTAATGAAACACTTTTGAATTTTTTGATTGGTTGGATCTAGGCATGTGCCGGTTACCGGTGTCACGATTTACCACGGTAAAAGAATGTCACGGTGTCACTTACCGCCCATTTTCCATTCTGACGGTAAAGGCAGACGGTGTAACCTACCCTTCATAAATGGGAACTTCAGGAACGCAAAACTCAGAGATACTAGAGGAAGCTGAAAAACAGCTCTTAAACGAGAGGATCAGGAAGGTCCATCTCACCATAGTAAGGCTGAAGGAGAAAACTGACCACCTTCTCCAAAAACTCAAAACGGACTTACCAGGGGCGTTGTTTGAAAGAGTTGTAGATTTCACCATGAAAGCTCAACTATCCCAACACACAAAGACCAAAGAAAGGCAGATAAAGAAATTCCTACACCTCCAATACAAAAACCTGAAGAAAATGAAAACAGGCAATGGGTGTCAAACAACGGATCATATTGCACAAGGTGAACTACCAAACAGATGGGTAAAGAACTTGTCAGACCGGGAACTTACTCAACCCGAGAAGGAGGTTTTAGCCAAGGGACTAAACTTTGCTGTAACACCGAAACAAGTTCCTATAGTTGAACTCATCACGGTGACAGAGTCAGCTATAAGGAAAAACAATCTAAACGAGACTGAAGCAGAGCAGCTCAGACTCAAAGTGTCGGCAAGTTTGTCCAGTGCTAAAGCCCCACCTTCGAACCTTACTATTCAAGAAAGAAAAGCTGTGGTGTCTCTGAGCAAAGACAATAACATCAGTATCCTTCCAGCTGATAAAGGGCGATGCACGGTGATTCTAAATACAACTGACTACCAAGCAAAAGTCTCCACACTACTCAATGATGCCAACACCTACGAAATCCTGAAGCAAGACCCATCCAGCGGGTATAAAAAGAGGGTGATACAATGTCTACAGGCATTACAAATAGATGGAACGTTTGACCGGCCTCAGTACCTCAGACTCTACCCACAAGACACCATCCCATGTCTATATGGACTCCCCAAGATCCATAAAGAAGGGGTCCCACTCAGACCCATTGTCAGTAGCATAAATTCAGTGACATACAATATTGCAAAGCATGTAGCTAACATTTTCGCTCCTCTGGTGGGTAACACACCACACCACATACAAAACTCGCACGATTTTGCAGGCAAAATCCAGGGTCTACGGCTAGAACCGGATGAAACCATGGTATCATATGATGTAACATCCCTGTTCACTTGCATCCCAACCGGGGAAGCAGTGGAAACGGTGAGGCATCATCTTACACAGGACAGAACGTTACCGGACAGAACAAATCTCAATACAGAACAAATTTGCCAGTTACTGGAATTGTGCCTTAACACCACATACTTCCAGTTTAACGGTACTTTTTACAGACAGAAGCATGGCTGTGCTATGGGGTCACCAGTATCCCCCATTGTGGCAAACCTGTATATGGAAAGGGTAGAGCAAAAGGCACTGAACTCTTACAAGGGTACATCACCAAGCCACTGGTTCAGATACAGTACAGGCCAAAAGTTTGGACACACCTTCTCATTCAATGTGTTTTCTTTATTTTCATGACTATTTACATTGTAGATTCTCACTGAAGGCATCAAAACTATGAATGAACACATGTGGAGTTATGTACTTAACAAAAAAAGGTGAAATAACTGAAAACATGTTTTATATTCTAGTTTCTTCAAAATAGCCACCCTTTGCTCTGATTACTGCTTTGCACACTCTTGGCATTCTCTCGATGAGCTTCAAGAGGTAGTCACCTGAAATGGTTTCCACTTCACAGGTGTGCCTTATCAGGGTTAATTAGTGGAATTTCTTGCTTTATCAATGGGGTTGGGACCATCAGTTGTGTTGTGCAGAAGTCAGGTTAATACACAGCCGACAGCCCTATTAGACAACTGTTAAAATTCATATTATGGCAAGAACCAATCAGCTAACTAAAGAAAAACGAGTGGCCATCATTACTTTAAGAAATGAAGGTCAGTCAGTCCGGAAAATTGTAAAAACTTTAAATGTGTCCCCAAGTGGAGTCACAAAAACCATCAAGCGCTACAACGAAACTGGCACACATGAGGACCGACCCAGGAAAGGAAGACCAAGAGTCACCTCTGCTTCTGAGGATAAATTCATCCGAGTCACCAGCCTCAGAAATCTCAAGTTAACAGCAGCTCAGATCAGAGACCAGATGAATGCCACACAGACTTCTAGCAGCAGACCCATCTCTAGAACAACTGTTAAGAGGAGACTGCGCGAATCAGGCCTTCATGGTCAAATAGCTGCTAGGAAACCACTGCTAAGGAGAGGCAACAAGCAGAAGAGATTTGTTTGGGCCAAGAAACACAAGGAATGGACATTAGACCAGTGGAAATCTGTGCTTTGGTCTGATGAGTCCAAATTTGAGATCTTTGGTTCCAACCGCCGTGTCTTTGTGAGCCGCAGAAAGGTGAACGGATGGATTCCACATGCCTGGTTCCCACTGTGACGCATGGAGGAGGAGGTGTGATGGTGTGGGGATGTTTTGCTGGTGACACTGTTGGGGATTTATTCAAAATTGAAGGCACACTGAACCAGCATGGCTACCACAGCATCCTGCAGCGACATGCCATCCCATCCGGTTTGCGTTTAGTTGGACGATCATTTATTTTTCAACAGGACAATGACCCCAAACACACCTCCAGGCTGTGTACGGGCTATTTGACCAAGAAGGAGAGTGATGGAGTGCTGCGGCAGATGACCTGGCCTCCACAGTCACCGGACCTGAACCCAATCGAGATGGTTTGGGGTGAGCTGGACCGCAGAGTGAAGGCAAAGGGGCCAACAAGTGCTAAACACCTCTGGGAACTCCTTCAAGACTGTTGGAAAACCATTTCAGGTGACCACCTCTTGAAGCTCATCGAGAGAATGCCAAGAGTATGCAAAGCAGTAATCAGAGCAAAGGGTGGCTATTTTGAAGAAACTAGAATATAAAACATGTTTTCAGTTATTTCACCTTTTTTTGTTAAGTACATAACTCCACATGTGTTCATTCATAGTTTTGATGCCTTCAGTGAGAATCTACAATGTAAATAGTCATGAAAATAAAGAAAACGCATTGAATGAGAAGGTGTGTCCAAACTTTTGGCCTGTACTGTATGTGGATGACACATGGGTGAAGATCAAATCCCAGGAACTAGAGGCTTTTACTGAGCACATCAACTCAGTGGACAAGAACATCAAGTTCACTAGAGAAGATGTTAATGATAACCACCTACCGTTCTTAGACTGTGATGTACACTTGGATGAGAACAGGAGCCTCCACACTGGGGTATATAGGAAACCCACACACACAGACCAATATCTTCTTTTCGACTCACACCACCCTCTGGAGCACAAACTGGGAGTTATCAGAACCTTACAGCACAGGGCTGATAATGTACCAACCACCACTCAGGCAAAGGTACGGGAGCACAAACATTTGAGGAGAGCGTTGGAAACTTGTGGCTACTCTAGTTGGACATTTAACAGAACAAAAAAGATCCAACAAGAACAATAACTCAGAGAGGGCTGAGGAAGGACACAAGCGCAGGAACATTGTCATACCCTATGTGTCCGGGGTGTCTGAGAACCTCAGGAGAATTTTCAACCAACAACAAATTCCTGTGTGTTTCAAACCAAGTAACACACTCAGGCAAAAACTGGTACACCCCAAAGACAGGGTACCACACACTCAAAAAAGCAACTTGGTATATGCTGTCCAATGCAGTGAAGAATGCAAGGACTCATACAATGGTGAAACCAAACAACTATTAAACAAGCGCATGGCTCAACACAGAAGGGCAAACTCCTCAGGTCCAGTTTCTGCTGTTTATTTACATCTAAAGGAGAAGGCTCACTCCTTTGAGGACAGCAATGTGAAAATCTTGGACAGAGAGGACAGATGGTTCGAAAGAGGGTGAAAGAATCCATCTACGTTAAAATAGAGAAGCCGTCTCTAAATAGGGGAGGTGGCCTGAGACACCACCTATCCCCCATTTACAATGCGGCCCTTGCTGCTGTACCTAAGAGACTGAACAACAAAGACTGCCCGAAACTAACCTCAAGTGGCTCAAAGAAACACAACGACAGTGGTTCACTGGTAACCACACATTATGCCTAACGACTGTTGCTCACCAGTGGCCCCACTCACTCCTAACGACTGTCGTTCACTAGTGTGACTCACCTGACCCAAACAATGGTCCAGTGAAACTCCACTAACGACGTATTGTCTTATGAGGGTGGTGGGTGTACACCTCCACAGAGGTTAAAAACCTGAGTCTTACTCCACTGTTTGTCAGACTAGTGAGGACTAGTCAGACCGATGCATTGAGAACTGATGAAGCCGCTTGGATAAGAGGCGAAACGTCTTCTAGACAAAATCAAAGTCCAGTTGCCTACGATTTAATTGTTGCCAAAAAAACTCAGAGATCATTCTGTGCCAGTCGTACATTTTAACTGGCTTTAACTTGGCACACATTTTGGTTATCAGAAGAACCCACTTTGTCCCGACTTTAGAGAGCATCAGAAAAATGAGTGGCCGCAGAAAGACCGGTGGAAAAGTCAGAGCCAAGACAAAGACCCGCTCCTCCCATGCTGGGCTCCAGTTCCCACTTGGCCTGTTCACAGGCTGCTGCGTAAAGGAAACTATGCAGAGCATGTCGGTGCCGCTGCCCCTGTCTACCTGGCAGCTGTGCTGGAGTATCTGACCGCTGAGATCCTGGAGTTGGCTGGAAACACTGCCTGCGACAACAAGAAGACCCGTATCATCCCCCCGTCACCGGCAGCTGGCTGTCGCAACGACGAGGAGCTCAACAAGCTGCTGGGCGGTGTGACCTTTGTGAAGTTAAGAAACGGCTCTATTAAACTTTTAATGGGTCTCTATTAGCCTACATATTTAAACAACTGGTGTGATGATGCGTTGCACTGACAGGAGATGCCTGGTACATGCTGTCGCTCATAAACGGTCAAACGAATATTAGCCTACAGTTAAAAAGTCAAGAGCAGGAAAATAGGACGACGGCTGTTTTATTATGATGATTATTATTATTATCGTTACTGCGGTAATACCGGTTACCGTGGTATTTTTGCCCACGGTTATCATACTGTCAAAACCTCTTACTGGCACATGCCTAGTTGGATCCCTACATGCTAAAGAAATATAAATAATTTAAGAACAGACACATAATTTGACTTTATAACAGCTCCAGAGGTAACAGAGGAAGTCACCACTCGTTTTTCGTCATGTCAGTAATGTCTCAGTAATGTGTCATGTCTCCGGTGCTCATGGTTTCAGTTAAATGAGCTCAACCAAGCTAACGCTGTGTAGCGCCTCCATATTGACAAAATTTTAAACATTTATATTTGTATGCCCAATCACAGCAGCTAACTTATGTTAGCTCAAGTGGATAGTCAACAATCCAGTTTTACACATCCAAGGACCTTCTACAGAAAAAAGGTGACACTTTTGCACCCGTGACTGGGAGTATGACTGATTTAATGAGACACAAACAAGACAGAAGCTTGTAAATAAACAGTAATAATAGTATAATACTGCAGCTCTCACTACTGTTGATGCGTGAAGCAGCCATCTTGGATCTTGTGGTCGGCGGTTGGTGAGGTTTCTCCAACTTTCCAAGTCAGAAATATGATTTAAGGGGTGTTTCAGTTGAAATGTCTGACTAGGAACTTGTAAATTCCCAGTGCAAATGGAATGCACCATATAAGCCAGCATCTAGTGCTGTGTATTGTTATGACAGATTTGTGTAAGTGGGTTGCCACATAAAAGCCATTTGGCAAATTTGTTGAGTAATGTGTTTATAATTTAGTAACTTTGTTAAGACGTGTTAGTTGCAATTGTGCCAATTTCTGAGTCATCTGTTGATTTGTACTCCGTAAATATGGAACACCTAGCAGCAGTTTGGTAGGAGTGAGAAGCCCTTTTTGTTTGCTGCTGAACATTTTACTTGTTTTTGGGTACTCAGGTTAGAGACTTGTTCATTTCTTTAAATGTTTTTTGGTTAGGGAAGTCTAAGGTTTTGGCTTGCGAATCTCCCTCTGTTGTTTTGGGTTTTGCTCAACTCAGAAATTAAATACTTGTCAACCAGACCAGGCTTCTAAATGAGACAGGCCTTTATTTGTCAAAGTGTATAGCTACACAAGGCTAGTAACAGAGACTGGGCGCTGAATTGGGACTAGGCTTTTAGGAATTTTGTTTTTTGCATCAGTGTTAACAGATTAAAGTAGACAGTAGACACACTGCGGCTTGGCTGCTGCTCAGCAGTGGCACATCTAGAGGACAGGAGTCTCACCTATGTTTTCTGCAGTTTTCAGCAAAAAAAGACAGTGAAAGTCTTTGCAGGCCCATGTTGTTGACGATGTTGTGGCTTGCAGCACTGTCTCTGTGAACACCCTCACGCATGAGAACAGCAGCAGTTCAGTGAGGTTCACGTGCTGCTCACATAGGCAGTGTGGTCCGGCATTAGTCGGCATGCGTACAGTTAGGAGAAGCAGGCTGGAGTCCTAAGCAATGTACTGCTACAGATGGGGGTCAGCAACAGAACATATTTTAGCCACCTCCAGACTAACCCTTTTAAACACCAAAGTCACACAATAACACAAACTCACTGTTTGAGGCAGCAGTAGACCAGCAGCTCCTCTGTTCAGTGATGTTACATCAGCTTTTATCTCAGTCGATTCTGGCTTTGAAGAGAGCGATAAAATGGCAGAAATTACTTGTTTGACATTTAGGTAATGCAGGGACAATATTTTAAATAGTGTACACTTAAACTGATATTGATGGCTGAAACACATTTTGTTGCTGATCCATCCACAGCTCTAGATTGCTCAGCTTCCTTGTCAGCCTGCTTCACCAAACTGGTGGCATGCCAAATGACATCTACTGCATGTAATAAACTGACTCTGGGTAAGTACCCTACATAGCTCCACTTCAGAAACTATAAATTACCTCCTAAAGAACTCCTAATTTGTGGATTTATGCAGACCTTGAATAGCACAGCCTTAAAAAAGCAAAGGCTGCAACACCATTATTTCTAGCTGCAGCTCAGCTACTCTTTATACTGATGTGAGAGTTCTGAAAAATTAATTACCTGGACACATGTGGCCCTCCTTTGGCCCGCTGCAAGAAACCAGGCTCTGCAGTCTCGGACTGTATGGGGTGGTAAAAAGGGACATAAATTATTTGTCTCTGCCTTCCTGTGTGTCTTTTTTTGCAATCCTTATCGTCTCTGGCACATTGCAGAGAAAGAAGAGGATTTAAGCTTCAAAAGTCTTAAAGTCAGTATAAATACTGCATGTAAGGAAAGGGATACCCAACTGAATAAGACGCTGCAAAAGCCTGTGCAGAATGTTCACAGTAATGGGTGTTTAGGTTGAAGGAATATGCTGCATGTGGGGTTTTTGCTAAGATATGTCATTCTGTATTTGTCAGGGAGGCAGACACTCACAAAACCAGTTTTTTACCTGCCTTTTCTCTCCAGCAGGTAAAAAAAAAGTTGACTTGAGGAGCAGAGGAGACAGAAAATAACCTGTTCTGCTCTGTCTTTTCCTGTTTAACTCTCTCCTCTTTCTGTTTTGTTCTGCCAGAGGCTCTCCGTCTCTCCTCGGGGAGTTTGAAGCTCTACAGCTAAAGCTTGGTTGAAGTGTTTCAACTGCATCTGTACACCAATTGGCAATGCATGTGTGTGTTTAAGGTTCTTTTTCATCATCAAAGAGACCATTAGTGTTTATATTCAGAGCTGCATTTTAAAAAGGTCAAACAGAGGTAAATAAACCCTCGACTTAATGAGGCGAGCTTTACTGTGCAGCTGTGAAAATGTATATCTATATTGAAAAAGACTTTTCTCTTCTGGGGGATGCAGGAATACACACATAACAGAGCATGAATTCACATTGTGAATTAACATAAAGTACCGTATCCAATAAAGCCTGTTGCCATCTGGAGTGATCCTATACACCACCATGACTGTGACACTGAGGGGTTTCTTTCCAAATGGGCCCACTCATGCAAAACATGCATGCCGCTGCAAGTGTTTGGTATGAAAGCACCCGACACAAGGTGTGTGTTAGAATTCAGGGTCACCGCTTATTTCTCCCTGTACTGTACTGTACTGTACAGACAGACGGGCAAGACATACGGGTTGAACACATGGTCCAGATGAAAGCACTGAGCAGCACTTTTCACCATGAGAATTTTATTGCTTGACCTTTGTTAATATAAAAACCACATCAATAATACAGGACCACTCATAGTTGAGCTTTATGATAGACACTTGTGCTGGTGCACCGACTATAAACACTTTTTATTAAAAAGAGATTTTGCAATATCTTTTCATTCTTTAATATCATTCAGCGGAGAGACACTGCAGGCAAATGTCTCAGCTTTCCTAGTGTCAGTGAATAAATTCAAAGTTAACAGTTAAGCTTCACTAATCTTTGACAATGACAGTGATATTTTAAGTTATAAAAAATGACTTATTAATTGTATAATTACCCTAAAGAGACAGGAAGTCATTGATGTGAATGTAACAATGCGGCTGCCAGACTAATGTTGACATTGTACACGTCTATAAACCACGGCTATGTTATATTTGTATGTTATTATTTAAAGAATACATTGAAATTTTATGTTTGTTTGCATTTTAGCAATGCTGTGGTTAATGTTTGGTCAGGTTTAGGCACAAAAAAACACTTGGTTGCGATTTGGAAAAGATCATGTTTGGGCTTTAAATACCCACTTTTGGTGGCACAACCCTGGCAGGAAATACAGCGATGTCTTGGCGAAAAGCAACCGCTTCTTGTGGCACTATCCTGGAAGGAAAGTCAGTGATGTCTCCGTTAAAAAACAGCAGCTTTTTGTGGCACCATACCGGCAGGAAACACAGCAATGTCTCAGTAAAAAATAACCACTTTTCGTGGCACTATCCTGGCGGACACCCAGCGATGTCTCTGTAAAAACCAACCACTTTTCTTGTCACTATCCTGGCAGGAAACACAGCAATGCCTTGGTAAAAAATCAACCACTTTTTGCATCCCAATCCCAGCAGGAATGCAGCGATGTCACAGTAAAAACCAACTGCTTTTCGTAGCACCATACCGGCAGGAAACAGCAATGTCTCGGTGAAAAACAACTGCTTCTCTTGACCCTATTCTGGCTGGATACATAATGTTGATTTGCTAAAAACAACTGGTCAGAAAATGCACAAATTTAGCACATCAAAAACTCAGTATTCTAGTGATGGGCAGTACTACATGGCCAGAAAAAAAATGTTGTAGAATGTCCTTTGTGTCTGGAGAAGTTTTCAAAGTCTGATGACGTGACCAGGGTTATCTGCACTCAGACTTGGAGCGTCATATTTTCCACAGAAGGCCTGGTTTAAAAACTGGGGGCATCAAGTTTGAAAGAGATGGCAGGGAGGGCGGCCACAGTCAGCTCCATCCATTGTTCCCCATCCCTGGCAACACATTGTACCAGCTCTGCACCAGGTCATTTTTGATCTTCCAGGTTTTCTTTTGCCTGGAGTCCAGTCGGAGCACACTTTAAGATGCAGTCTGCCTCCATGTGAAGCACAAGGCTCAGCCATTACAGTCACCTCTGCATTATTACTACGATGTTCTTGCTTTAGGATTTTCTGTTTAACTCCAAGGTTGTGATCTTGTTAAATGAAAAAATGCCCTCTCGGGCATTTATTAAGGAATGCCTCAACCCTTTTCACATCAGCTTTGGTTTTTGCATTCAGAACCATACGACAGGATGGACGTGACGTTGCTGTTAAGCAATATATATGGCTGCTTTTAGGCTGTATCGCTTGGGCGTCCAGATGTTTGGGGAAACACACTCCTTGCTGAAAATGCTTCCTAAATAAGTGATGTTCTCGGAGAATGTAAAGGGTGCAGTCTGCAGCTCTAATTCAATACACTTTATGTGAAATTCAGTGAAAATGTCCTCCTGGTTTGCCAGCTGTCCATTCTGTGTGTATGTGTGCAAAAAAATCCGGTGTTCATACACAGTCCTGGCTCTGTACAAGTGGAAACAAACAGAGAGATACAGGCTGAGTTATACACAACACTATGCCGGCTACTCTCCCTCCTCTTCGTCCTGCCCAGAAGGAACAGCCCCACACCATGGTAGCAATGAAACGTAAATAACATCTGAGATATGAGCAGAGCTTCTGAGGGAGCACTGTATTTGTTTGGTTGTTGAGTTCAAATATCAACAGTCTTTCTCCAGAATTGCTGACTTCACTTCTGTAGGTGGCTCAGTGTTTATTAAAACTGATGCTGGAGGTGGTCTGAATGTAGTAGATTGGGATTTTTTTTTTTCTTGACACAAACTAGGAACTAAAATGATTTCAACTGCTCTTATTTAAACTCGCCTCTTGGAAGTGCCTCTACTTTCAGGTTACTGCTAAATGTGCTGTTAAATATACTAAATTGCTAGAGTGGCCCTTTCATGCTTTGCTTTCTGGGAAATTCTTCACATTGGAAACTTAATTAAAACTTAATTTAATTAATCAAAAATACATAACTCTCCCCTTAGCTGCAGTGCTTTATGAGTCTAGGGTTTTTGATGTGAGTTGCACCATGGACTCATGGAGTATGGAGCACAAACGTTCCTCTCTCTGACTTCTTTTGTTCACATTTTCCCATATTCTTTTAAATGTAAATCTGTTTAAAGGGACAGTTCACCTTAAAATCAAAAGCACATATTTTTCCTCTTACCTGAACTGTGTTGTTGATCAGTCTAGATTGTTTTGGTGCGAGTTGCAGTGTTGGAGATATCAGTTGGAGAGATGCTCCAGCACACCCGCGACCCCTAACAGTATAGCAGTTATGGAAATGACTTACCTAGCACCACTGACCTAGTTAACATTATAGTTTAGCCAAGGAGGACGCCATAATGTTTACATCTCACGCTATTATGTGCACAAGCTTCTTGTCCACGAGTAGATGCACTCTTCCTTCTGTGCGGTGTTTCAATTGGTGGGTATAGCTCAGTAGAAATAAAATAGTTCCTATATGAAACTGCTCACAACAAGGTCTGTGGATTATCTTGAATAACCAGGTCATGATTTCTGGAAAGAGACATTGAGTTTTTAAAATTTATTTATTTATTTTTTGGTGCTTTGAACATCACAAACCAAGTGCCATCTAGTTCCATTATTTTAGAGAGAAGGCAGACATCTCTATGACTGATATCTCCAACACTCAGCAACTCACTAAAAAAATGGACTGATAAACAGCACTACAGGTAAGAGGAAAATATGTGTTTTTGATTTTGGGGCAAACTGTCCCTTTAAGTATAACAATTCACCATTATCAGTATTATCAGTTAAACAAAAAACATATGAATTAGCCAGTGCGCATGCTTTGCAGTATTTTCTGCCAAATCCAGCATATTTCTCCTCTGATCTTTAATTAGACCGATGACGCATGCATTGTAGCATGAATTGAGGAAGGAGACTGGAAGGACAAGGATGCATATAGGATGGAGATCAGGACGAGACAGGGAGGGAGGGAGGGATGAGGAGTGACAGCAGAGAGGGGCAGTCGTTAAGGAGGATTCATCCGCCACAGAGAAACACCATTCACTCTCTAATCTGTTGCCTGCAGCCCAGCGGCTGCAATGGCCAAGTGTAAGAGCCTGTCAAGTCGGCGGCAGCAGTTGGATCTTAATTGAGCGAGGCCTCCCAGTCGAGTACATGTAGGGAGCTGGGGACCACCCATCCTGATGTCTGTGTGGGAAAACTGAGGGTTCATCTCATAAGTCTTAAAATGCCAAGTGAGACTTGCTTTTCACTCCTGACATATTTTCTAACTCTGCACAGCCAATCAGGGGTAACCTTTTGAACATATTTCCCTTTTAGTCAACTTTAATATAAATCAAAGCCTTGAATTTCTGAATCTACAATCCCATCACCTGTATTTCTTTCAGCTCCAGTGGCTCCCATTTGAAGATAGAGCGCGTTATAGCCAACTAAATATGGTCCATAGGATCCTAACTGGCAGAGCCCCTAATTAGCGTCACTATTATTTAAGTCCATAATCACAATACCAGGGCTAGGGTAGGTAAGTTGATAGATTCAAAACGATGATGCGTAAGGTTTCTTTTATCTATACTGGTACTACAGAGTGGAACAAACTGCCTCTTGCAATAAAGGAGGTGCAGAGCCCACAAGCCTTTAAGAAAAGGGTCAAACAGAGGCTGCAAGAAAGCGCCTCTAAGTAAGATCATGGTTGTTTTGCAAATTTAAATCGGGTTTCTTAAATAGAAAGAATATATTTATGTGTGTTGTTGTTGTTGTTGTTGTTGTTGTTTTTTATTGGAATTTAATATATTTCAATAACATTTATATCTGTGGGTGAGTTGCAGTGTTGGTATGTGACACATTGTGGTCAAGCATTTTCTGCTTTGGCCATTGTATGTCTGTCTCCATCCCCAGGTAGCCAGCATTGGCCTGAACTTTGCAGCCCTAAGAAATGAGTTGGGCAGCATCCGGTTGCAGAACTACGCTGAGACTTGAGATAAATAATGCCCCAGACTTGAGCCAAATAAACTGGCCAGATTTCGGCTGCCCTCACTGCCATCACTTGACTGTTATCAAAAATGACCTGGCCTGGCATCGGCCCAAACTCTGCATGCTGGAGAAAATAAGTTGAGCCGTGTCCGGTGGCCCGACTTGGCTGATATTTGGGACGAGTGATGCCCAGAATCAGGCCAAATAAACTGGCCTGTTTTCGGCCGTCAACACTGCCATAACTTGGCTGTTATCAAAAATGACATGGCTCAGCAACACCCCAAACTCGGCATGCTGAAAGAAATAAATCGGGGTGCACCTGGTTGCCTGACTTGGCTGAGACTCGGGATGAATGAAGCCCCAGGTTCGAGCCAAATAAACTGGCCCGTTTCTGGCTGCTGACACTGCCACCACTGGGCCGTTATCAAAAATGACCTGGCCCAGCATTGGACCAAACTCGGCATGCCGGAAGAAATAAGTTAGGCAGTGACGGTTGCCCAACTTGAGTGGCACCCCGGAATCAGGCCAAGTAAACTGGCGTAATTCCAGTTGTTATCTTTCTGTGTATTTGAAGCTCTGCTGTATTTGAATTCTTGTCAGATGAACAAAGCTAAAAAATAGGGTTGGGCCGAATACTCAACTAAGTATCCAGTACAGATAATGTTCTTTTAACAAGTACGAGTATCATTCAAATAACATTTGTCAATATCCGTACTCATGATGAAGAAAAATCCTCATTTGGGTTCCAGGTTAAGTAGCACCCACTCCTCATTTAAACCCTGCCTGCTCCAATTACAGCTATGGATACGGATAATTTAGTTGGTTAAACAGATATAAATACAGATACAGCTAATGGGGTACTCGCTCATCCCTTCTAAAAAAGCTAATGTCCTTTAAGGATGCAGGGAGACCAATAGCTGCACTCAGCTCGCTCCTCCTGGTGACTCCATCTCCAGTCTCAGCACTGTAACCACGACAAGCCACCAATCAATAAGCGGCTATATAATCGCAGTTTTTTTCCTCTTAACTTGATGGAGAAATTCCAGACAGGCTTAAGTCCAAGGTCTCCTCTCCTCAGACATCCACTGTTTCAGTGGTTGGTAGTCTTGTGAAACAGCAGCAGGCAGATTCCATACCCAGGGGACAGAGTGATTGTAATGCTTTTAGGGTTTAATGCTTTCAGTGTATTTATAGATCTCTGAGGGACGTAGAGTGCTCTCTCTCCCTCCCTCCCTCCCTCCCTCTTCTTCCTCTCTTGCCAACTCCCATCTTGGTGTCGTGTTCACAGCTTTTTATCAAATTGTACGGTGAGAAACCTGAAACAGGTACCACAGGCTGCAGTCCAAACATGAGGGGCCTCGATGTGAACGTTACAGATAATTCATTTTTAGGTTTCACACTACTTCAGTCTGTGGAACACGTTGTATCGGCTCTCATGTGAAGTGTGTTTTTGCACTTTGCATGATAGTATCAAGAGATATTGTTACATGGTGTTGTGCTGAGGGCGCTGCGATAAAACCTGTGGTTTTGTGCTTGTTAGACGGATTAGCAAGTGGTCGCTGGGATTTAATGGGCTGTTATGTTGTGATTGTTGTTTTCATATTTCACTGTATAGTTTAAGCATGAAGATTAATTCTCAAACTTTTTCAAGGGGAAAGTCACCCTAGAAGACTATCATTAAAACAGCTGGGTCTAATTTGTTGTACCAAGTGTGGGTATTACCGATAATTAGCCACAATGGATTTTAATTGTAGAACAATTGGAACATATGCAGTATAATTTAGGCATTAATCTGCCCTACAGAAGCAAAGAGCAACGAGTTCTTCCCAGACTCATCATTTTATAGCGACATTCATCTATTATAAAAAAGAGAAGTCCAGCCTAGAAAAGGGAGAATTGACAGGAGCCTCATAAGTCCGTAATGCAATGCAGCAAGTAGACTATTTTTGTGCTCCGCTAATGCAGTAATGCAATTTTAACCCAGCTTGGTTCCACACCTTTGAGTCACTTTCCACATTCCTCACTTTTTTCCACAGTTGGAGAAAAAGCAACCAACCAGAGTTTGGTAGGTGCCTTTAAAGTGATCATTTGGATGTTCTGAAGTGGCGTTGTATTAGGTATTTATCCACAGTCAATGTAGAACACACAGTAAATGTCAGTCAGCACGTCCCCAGTTAGGAGAAGCAGGCTGGAGTACCACCACGGAAGCTAAGTGATGTACTGCTGTGGATAGGAGCAGCAGTAAAATGTATTTTAGCCACCAAGAAACCCCAAAATTACTTTAAGTGGAGAATACTTTGTACTACTTTACCTCGCCATAAAACAGCCCTGTCTGATGGGGGACTGAAACCATTATATCCCATCCATGCTCTCTTTAATGGCACTTAACTCCTTTGACGAACTCCATAATTTTAACTTGCAGAACACAAGAGCTGCTGGGTTACCCCCACCTCAATCAGTTACTTTTTATTTTATTACTATGTGATCTTGGTAAATCTGAACATTATTCTTTCTTCAGGATGCCCATCAGTCATTACCACAGTAAAAATACACTTCCTGGGGTCAACACAAAATGCAAAAACAAGACAAAATATTAAATAATGACATTGTAGACAATTTAGGCATCTCACATTTACAATGTCATCACTTCAGGAGATCACAAAAGCAAACCAATAGAGCCCATAACCTAGGCTCCTATAGACTGTATAAAAAATGGAAGTAGCTACTGTGAGGTGACCCAGTGATTTGTGGACTCCCTTTTTGAAGCCTCGAGTTTCGTATTTCAGCTGTCGCAGTCTTGGTTTTTTGGAACCAGAAGAGACCGTGTTTGGACCGTATTTTGGCAGAAAATGCCAATTAAAATGGCAGCAACCATGGATGAGATTGACAAAGTTGTTTGTTTTTAAGTCAACTTTAAGAACAACTGGTGAATCAGCATATTTCTTTGACATTTATCGCTTTTCAACCTTTACAACCTTGACTAATCGGTAAGCACAAAACAAAACTTACAAACATGAACTGGCTAACAAATGCAATGTCAGGCTGAATGAATAAAAGGAAACAAAATGGAAATTCAGTCTGATTTAAAAAAAATTTTCTCGTTTGTGTGTACTCAGAAAATTAGGGCACCTGTGTGTTTTTTCCCTAAATGCTTAGTTTTAGCTCTAAGACCCTCCAGGCTGCTGGCATTCCCAGCCAACATTCCTGTCTGAAGCTGTAGCAGGCTAATGGTACCAACTGTACCATGCTAGCTTCTCAGGAAGGAGGTTAAATAACGCTCCATAGTTAGGCTACAATTTGGTGAGGGACAAACAGCATGTCCATGTTCACAGAGATCCCTTAACCTCTCACCTCATGATATCTCATTGAAAATGGGTTCCCGAGTCTCCCCTTTACAGACATGTCCACCATATCTACGTATTATTTTCACCTATTGTATTTGGATATTTATGTATGCTGGAGTCCCTAAACAGTCTTTAAATTACATAAATTGGGTATGACTGGAAAGCTGAAACTGGAGTGAATTCATCGAGCCCATTTTATATTCATGTGTTATGATGTTAGTCCCCATAGTCGCTTTGTCACTTTGAGGCCATTTTTAGAAACTTTACATCACTGTATAAAATGACCTGTTGTGACCTCTGGGATAATCACAGCCTCATGAAACTTGACAGCCACAAACTGCAGACCTTCAGTGGATGTATGGCTGTCATGGGTTTATTGTCAATAAGCGGGATTTGTGAGCAATCCCGAGGACAGAAGTGCTCGCCATCCAATCGCAGAGAAATGTAATTCATACAGAAATCTACAAATGTCAAAAAGTTTTTGATAACAAATCACAGCATGGATTTTTCCTCGGTGTTCCTCAAAGTCTTGGTGTTCATAATGCTTATATTTAGCACCCAAAACTGTGTAGCCAATAATATCAACCCAAATACTAATGAGACATAATTGAACAAAGGAATGGCTGTCATATACTTCCATCATAATGTTCGACATTCTAATCTTTCAAAGTTTTAATAGGTGCCTATCTGAAACATATTGTCTGAAACATATTACAATTTTATAATGACAACATTTTGACACACAGTGCTGAGCTGCATCTCAAATTAATCTTCAGGTTCCCAGCTTTCAGATGATGTAAACCACTTCCATGGGGCATGTAGTGTTGGCCTGCTATTGCCCAATAAACATCCCATGTCCCCCTCCAAAAAAAGACAAAAATGGGTTGATGTGGGTCACAGAGGGTTAAAATACACAAACTGTTAACATTTACAATCACATTATCAAAGTATGCTCGGGTATTCTCCCCCCATAAATTAATACTTTAATGATCAAGTGCCATTTATAAGCGAAACAAGGTCTGAGAAAATGCAAGGATCAGGTCTTGGCTCTGTGATTAAACATCCTCTGCCCAGGCTGAAAAGATAAGTCTTTTGCACTCCCTGTGATTGACAATGCAACCTTGAGCCCTGCCAGCCAGGTGTTGGAAAAAAAACTTGGAATTAAAAGCCCCCACTGCATCCAAAGTAAGGTGCAATTATAAAATACTTTCTCACTTCCAGCCTGCGGTCTGATGAAGGTGATCCATCAAACGGAGACACGTCAAACGACCGTTTCATAGCCCTTTCATAGTGGCTGAGGAAAAGCGAGGCCGGCCTTGGCACCGCTAAACCCACTGCCTTTAGATGTGTGTGTGTGTGTGTGTGTGTGTTGCTGCGTGAGTGTGTATATTTTGCTCGAGAAAGCAGCAGCAATGATAGACGACATATGGAGCGGTGTGCTAGTGAGGCAGTTCAGGGGTATTGGGTGGCATTTATCTAGTTTTGATGGTCCTTGTCAATCTCCTGTGCGACATGCATGTTTCCTGTATTTTACTTGTGAGAGCTGTACTTGGACTAGTTCTGGAGAGACATAGGGGCTCAAGTAATGTGGCCGGGTTGGAAAGAACAGTGTTACTCCTCTCGCACAAGGTTGAAATTAGAGGGGGTATTCAAGTCAGGTGCACTTATTTATTTGACACTCTTATTTTCTGCATTTTAAAATGCACCTGGGAACCAAAAACTGTTTCTGCTGTGATAGCGCAGACAAGTTTAATAAATGCAACGAATCGGGTGCACACAGCCCAATAACGGTCTAAAATAGGCATCATATTTCATCCTTGCCCACCTCAGTGGCCCTGGGTATGTCTTATCTTAATGAGTCTCCACTTCCTTTGGAGTAAGCAGAAAATAGGTTCATAACAAATGCTGGTGGTGTATGTTTATGTCTGTATTAGCGTGAGTACAGAGATGAGTCAGTGTTGTTGTCAGGAGGTTCCTCAATTTGCCATAGAGTATGTGTGCTATCTATCTATCTATCTATACATCTACCCATCTATCTATACATCTATTCACCTGTCCATCTTTCTCTCATCTTTTCTGCCTAGCAGATGTTCAAAGTTTCAAAGTTGGACTCCAGCTGTGTTCAAGGCTCTCAGGGAGGCTGAGTCCTCGGCTCGCCACCTGCTCCTCCACTCAGAGAGGTAGAAACATCCTGGCCCAGACCCAGATTCATCCTCGTTTGAAGGAATAAAAAAATGGTCAGGCTGCAGCTCAAATCAGTGCCCTCGTCCTGTGTTTTGTAGACTTTAATTTCACAGGTATGCTTATCTCCAGAGACAGAATACGCACAAATACTCACACACGTGCACAGATTTGCTCCAGCAGTACATGAGCTGCAGCTTGCTGCGGCTCGGTTTCTGTTTTTGTTATTTTATTTGTTTTTTTATGCTCGGGTTTTTATTCATGTTGTGTCATTGTATGTTTCCACATACAACCACAGATACCTTACATTTGCATGTTAATTAGTGGCAGATACGTTGAAACTTTAAACAATGCCGTGTTTGTGGTGTAGTTAGGGTTAGGCACAGACTGCTTAAAGAAATGGGAATTTGAGGCCCAGCCCAGCGTCATTATATCAAAGCCTTCTCTGGCACAGCCAAACAGGCACCTGGAAAATAAACAGGCAGACTGGTGGCTATGGAATAAGAGTAGAGACACCACCTGGGCCCCCGAGATGTCACTAACAACAGCAGAGTTTCAAGGGAATAAAAGCAGAGGGGGGCAAACCTGGGATGCCAGGTGTTGCCGATGAGCCTTCTGGAGGTGTTGTGGGCCTATCATTGAAACATCAAGGAAGAAGAGTACCCACCTGATGACCTCAGTGATGCTTTTACCCTCCCTAAACCCCCACCAGTGCCCCAAGGATGGCTCCGACTATCACTAATTTTAATTATGTGCAGCAACAAGGAATTGATCAGTTAAACTCTACCTTGATTAAAGTTAGGTAGGTTTTTCTCTTGTTAGTTTCTTCTCTCTTCCCTTATCAAAATGAGGGAGTAGGGGAGGTAGAGTGTAGGGCCCAGTCCGGCGGGGGAGAGTTCTGTCCACATAGACGTCTCTCTTTGGCTGCTTTTGTTCCTATTACTTTTCTGTCTAACTGTGCTCTTTCCTACCTTTCAGTCCATGTAACCTTAACCTTTTGGCTCCAACTCAGAAACCCCCAGACGGCACTATAACTCCCACTCATCTTTTCAAGCATGTGCATTAAAGGATTGTAACAGCTAGTCCTAAACTGAACAGTGGTGGGCTGCTAAAAAACACCCACATTTGGTGCCTAAAAAGCCGCTGGAACACAGCAATGACTTGCCAAATACCAACTGGTTTTGTTGTGTCTGACTCTCGAGCAGTGGTCTGCAACTTGGCAGGTGACTAACTTAGGTGACTTGCCATCCACGTGCCCCTCCACCTCTTGATAATAAAGCCAGCTCATATGTTGTGTCACTTTAAAAAACATTTATGTTTCTGAAAACATCAGAGTGACGCACCAGTAACGACAGATCAATTGGATTGGACTACTACCGCTGTAAGTGTACTTAAAAGTAGGGTAGCTCATTCTGTCAGGAAGGAAATATCCTAAAATGTGCTACTAACTCTTTAAACGTGGTGTAAAATATGGGTATTTCCTCTGGAATATATTTTTTCGCCTCTTAAATGCACTGCAAATGCTCACATCATGTTTGTAGGTCATTCTGAGCGGTGGCTCTATTTTTGTCAGCCACTTTTGCCCAGACTAAAATATACAAACAACTAGGGCTGCCCCCGACTAAGAATTTTCCTTGTCAACTAATAGTCGTCATTTAGCACCATTAAAAAAACTTAAATCTTTACAAGAAGAGGTAGCAAAGTGCTCCAAAATAACCAACCTGTTTGGCCATGGCGTTGGTTGACGGGCTGAGGCTGCTGGTGTTGCTAACGACGGAGCTGGAGCCGGAGCCAACAGTGCCATTAAAGCACGTGTATTAACGTTAGCTAACATTCGTGAGTGTGTAATGAGCAAGGTTGGCTTTGGCAAATTGCTTTTTTCTTCTAGGTATCCGTTTCAAGAAGCCAACTAGCCTGCTAGGTATTGCATAAGGTCATTATAATTTAAACCTGTACTAAAAGAAAATATGTGCTTGCTTTTTTTCCTGTGGATGCATGCAATTAACGTTAGTTGGTGCTCCCAGTCCAAAGGACAATGAAGCTGAGGGACAGACTAACCCCAGTCGTGATGAGGAGGGGGATGAGACCAGAAATATGACAGGTGCAATGTGAAGGCATAGCCTACTATGCATTACATTTTAGCCAGAGGAAAACCTTTTTATTAGTATTAAGTGGGATTTTTTTGTTGTAGTAATAAGTTGACTAAAAGGGCAGACAATTATA
Source organism: Epinephelus fuscoguttatus (assembly GCF_011397635.1). Classification (NCBI taxonomy): domain Eukaryota; kingdom Metazoa; phylum Chordata; class Actinopteri; order Perciformes; family Serranidae; genus Epinephelus; species Epinephelus fuscoguttatus. The sequence goes on from NC_064766.1 coordinate 22,804,238, forward strand.
TTGTGTGTAAAATTAGGTGCATTACGACAGAGTCATATGCTCCTATTTTAAGTTAAATAATAAGCACATCGCCATTTGTGGCCAGTTCATTATTGCATTTATTTTATAGTCTGAAATTAAACAATAACTGCTGATTTTCTTAGGCAGTTGATTCTGAGGACAGCGTTTGTGTAGTGTGTACAACCATATAGAGAATTATAGGTAGAAACGTGTGGGTCGGTGTGTGGGCCGGTGTGTGGGCTTGTGTGTGGACTTGTGTGTGGGCCGGTGTGCCTGAATGCCCCGGGCTGAATACCCCAGGCTGAATGCCCCGGGCTGAATTTGTGACCCAGTCCGCCCCTGGTCTCGTCTCTTATACAGCATATGTGAACATGTAAAGATACTTTATTTGCACTTAGTTATACATTCATATTTTTGTTTTTGTGCAATCTTGTAATTCTGCATGTGACCACCACTAGAGTAAATCTAAAAGAAATCAGATATGAGCATTTGGAAGCTCATTTTTACACCAAAAAAACAATCGAGGAGCATAACCCCAGGACCCCCTAGCAGGTGCCGGGTCTTGTATCCCTCTCACCTTTTTTACCCCTGACCCATTTTCATACCTGGACATGACACTTTCATAACTATGACCTGACACGGTCATGAACCTGTCATGAACATTATGTACATGTCATAAACATTTATGACTGTTATCATCAAGTGTCATTCAGTTTTTGTAATGACAAGTTGACATTGTTTGGGTTGTCTTGATTACGACAACTTGACATTGATCAAAGTGACATTACCAGAAGTTGTCTTTGTTATGACAATTTGACATTAAATTTGTTTTGGATGTTCTTATAATGACAACTTGACATTAACCAAGATGACATAACCAGAAGATGTCTTTGTCATAACAACTTGACATTTACAAGAAATGCACCTCTTTTTGTGTTTATGACAAGGTGACATAATGATTATTATTATTATTATGACAAAGACATCTTCTGGTAATGTCATCCTGGTTAATGTCAAGTTGTCATAATAAGGACATCCCAAAGAAATTTAATGTCAACTTGTCATGACAAAGACAACTTCTGGTAATGTCACTTTGATTAATGTCAAGTTGTCATGATCAAGACAACCCAAACAATGTCAACTTGTCATTACAGAAACGGAAAGACACTTAATGACAGCAGTCATAAACGTTTATGACGTACATAATGTTTATGACAAGTTCATGACAATGTCATGTCATAGTTATGACAGTGTCATGTCACCCTTATGTAGATACCTTCAAGTAAAGTGTTAAAAAATTTCCTAACATATGTAGTCTTGCTGTGTAGTTAATTATGATGTAAATACACAAACTGTTTGGTAGCATCACATTGTCTGTGTGTGAATGTGAAATCATCAGGACATTGAATTTCAGCTGCCATTCTAATGAGGAGGTGAAAGAGGCAGAAAAATTCAAGGGTTGATAAAAACAGATGAAACGCACAACAATATATTTTGTACATTACAAACACTATGCTTGTATTTTTGTCCCGTTTTTTTGTCTGCCCTTCTGTTCACAGCTAAACCCAAAATAGCTTTAAGGATCCCCATCCAACACATTTTACATCTTAAATAACTCATAAGAAAAAAAATTAAAAACAAGAGGTGGAGTCTCTAAGGTGTGACATGAATATTCTTTCTTCCAAAAAGTGGAAACATGCATCATAACTCCCGGGCCTGCTTGTCTTCACTGGTGCAACACTGGAGCAATGATTTACCGCATCTGTTTATTCTGTCAACCATTTGCACTTCAGTTCAGACACTTATACCCTCTGCAGCTCATCCCTCCTGCTGCTACTTCCCAGTTTAGAGATTTGGGGCTGTTTGTCAGCTTTAAAAAAACAACTGATCTGTGCAGAAGTTCGGCGGGAGGCTTTAGCATTAACTCTTCCACTTGAGAAAAATAAAGACATAAAAATAAGTCTTATCAAAAATGACATGGAGTTAAAAGAGAGTACCGCCGAAATACCAAATTCAGATATGTTGTATATTGGATTTAGGTTTTATTGGTCACATTTCCTGTCCCTTTTTTCATGGTATACCAAAGCTCTGCAGGAAATGGATTGCAAAATATCAGTTTAATGTATCATGCTGCAGGCAGAAGTGGTGAGTCTGCTATGGTGGGGATATTTTATGGTCAAAATCTGTTTGTTAGGGTTTAGGGATTATGTAAGACACCAACCATGACCCGCAATGTCCCCGCCTGGAGTCCGACTAGGGACCTTTATTGCCTCTCTGCTCTTGCTCTAGTGGCACTAAAGGCATAAAATGCTCCCAAATATAATAATGATATTTTAAATAAATTAGTTTAGTAACATTTCCTTTGCAGCAGAGTCTTTTTCTACAAATCTGCACATTGCAGTTGATTTCAAATCCTCTCAAAAAGCAATCACATTCTGTTTTTAGATAATGTGTTTGACATTTTGAGAACGACCCTTATTTGCTTTCATGCCAGGAGTTAGATACGAAGATCAATACCACTCTCATGTCTGTATGCTAATGCTGCATTTATGTCTTATTGTTTAGACGTATATGCTAATGCCGCATTTATGTCTTATTGTTTAGACGTATATGCTAATGCTGCATTTATGTCTTATTGTTTAGACGAAATTATGAGCAACCAACTTGGAAAATGTATCTGACAGTGATGGTATCTCACACTAAGTGAAAACGACTCCAGCAGTGTCAAGAAATTGATGGCAAAATGACTGCAAAGCCAGCGTCTCTTTCTACGAGAACATGTTCATGTTTCAGTGTTTAAAATACACTTTATTTTCCTCACATTGCCTGTGCTGGAACACCTGTATTCACCCTCTGTGATGCTCTATTGTAGCACCTGACTCTTAAAGGCTGCCCTCCCAAAAAGGCCCAATCTACTCTGAGTGTTCAGTGATTTTGGGTCCTCTGCATCTCTGCAGCATCATTGCAGGTGGGCAGTGACTGTAATGGAGTATAGTGGCACTTTCTAACATGACAACAATTTCTAACAAAGTCACTAATTAAGCTTCTAAACCAAAATCTCTACAACCAGACATGTTCCAGTTGGAATATGATCTGATATTGGGAAAAAATTAACAACTTCAGCAACCATAATTACAGATTACCCCCTGACATTAGCATGCAGCTAGATGTAGCAGTGTACTTGAAGCCGAGGACCATCTGTACCAGAGTATAGCGGCACTTTCTACCGTGAAAAAGAAAAAGCTTTCAAACTTAAATTTTCACAACTGAAATATGTTTCAGCAGAAATGTGATCCAAAAATGGAGAACAATATCAGCAACCAAGAATACGGTTTCCCTGACATTAGCATGTAGCTATATGTAGCAATGTACTATTAACACTTGCAGTAACATGCCGGGTACTCTGGCTTCCTCCCCCAGTCCAAAGACATGCAGGTTAATTGGTGACTCTAAATTGGCCGTGTGTGTGAACGTGAGTGTGAATGGTTCTATGTGTCAGCCCTGTGATAGTCTGGTGACCTGTCTAAGGTGTGAACAGCCTCTTGCCCAAATGACAGCTTGGATAGGCTCCAGCCCTCCCATGACCCCAACAGGATAAGTGGTTAGGGAAGATGAATGAATGAACATCTGCCAATACCAAGTCCTGGGGCCTCATTTATAAAACTGTGTGTAGGAAAGATCACTACAAACAGCGTATGGAAGAAACACGGGAAATGCGTGCGCACAAAAACTACCTGATTTATAACACAGTGCGCACGCATGTCCTACACTTGTTTTCAATTATAAATCACAATCAACTCTAAAGTTGGCGCACCTGAGGGAGCGCCTTGCCCCGCCCATATGTGGCTATAAAAGGTCGGGGGAACACTCTTGGTACATATTCATTCATACCGAGACTGAAGAAACGAAATTTCACGCAATGTGAAGTGGAAATTCTTGTAGATGAGGTGGAAAAAGAAATATTGTGTTGTTTGGTGGGCACAGCACGGACATTACTAATGCCAAAAAGGCAGAAGAGTGGCAGCATGTGGCAGATGCTGTCAGCAACGTTGCCTCAGAGGGCCGGACTGCGGCTGAAATAAAGAAGAAATGGTCAGACATAAAAGTGGAGGCAAAAAAGCGCCTGGCCTGCACAGAAGAAGTGTATGTGCGACTGGTAGGGGAAAGGTGACACCAGAGCTCACCCCTACAGATGAGAAGCTGGCGGGGATAATCGGCGAGTCCCTCTTAAGTGGCGTGGTGACGGAGGCGGAGGGGGACACAGATGCGCCAGCAGCACCAAATGTGCCAGAAGCACTGGATGATGCAGAGAAGTGTATGTCTTGTTTGAAATTACAATAAAATGGACATGTACAGTACAAACACAATTGACACGTCATTCACAAAAGTTGAATTTATTTAAAGTTGAATAATTTGTCTTTGCAGCCCCCAGGTGTTCAAGCAGTGATGCTCCACCTGTGGCTAGAGAGGCTGGAGACGCCAGAGACGCCACAGCACCTCGTGCGCCCTCCTGCAGTGGCCGTGTCCTGACAGATGCAGTCCTGCAAGTGCAGAGGGACACAATCACTGCAATTAACGAGGTGGCCAAGGAGTTGCGGGACATCAAAACTGTCTTAACAGACGTAAATGACACACTTAAACAGTTGGTAAATAAAAAATAATTTCTGTACCTCTTGTGTGTTTTTGTTATATGCGTTGTATCACCTCCAGACGCTGGCACACAGCAGCAAAGGTTTAACAGTCTAACATTTTGGTGATGTTTTTTTTAATTGAAAAGATCTAAACAGTCTCTCTAGGAAATGGAAATAATACACAATCTCTGTGTAAAACAAACACCCTCCTGTGGCATCGAGGCACTGCCACCTGCCTTTCAGCAGCCTGATGGCCCGCTCCACAACAGCGCGCGTCTGGCTGTGATGCACGTTGTAACGGTGTTCCCCTGCGCTCTGTGGGTTTTGAAACAGGGTAAGCAGCCATCGTTTAAGGGGATATCCACTGTCACCTGCAAGGTCAGAGAATGGTGGATTAGGTACTGCAGTAGAGTGTAATTGCATTGTTTCAACATGAACAATCCTTACCTAGAAGCCAGCCATCCTGCACAGCTCCAGCCTCCAGTCTGCGCCCCGCACTACTGTCCCTTAAAATGAACGAATCATGGGTAGACCCAGGCCAACGAGCCACTGCATTTGTTAGCACCATGTTCGCATTCACAAATGATTTGAACGTTTATGGAATGAACATGCTTACGGTTAATAAAAGCAGGTTCATTCTCACTTGGTGCCCTTATTGCAATATGAGTGCAGTCAATAGCCCCGATTACATTGGGGAAACAAGACATTGCTGCAAATTGCATTTTTTTGTTTGCCTGTTCACCCACCGTGTAAGGAAAGTTAATGTACCGTTGTGACAAACCAATGATCCCTCCTAACACGTCTGGCATAATGCGACTGAAGGTAGGCTGGGATATCCCCGACCTGTCAGCCAGTTCCCTCTGGAAGGTGCCGGTTGCCAGGAAACCGAGTGTTGTTACCAACTGCAGAGGGACTGGCACGGAGTGGTTCCTGTGGGTGCTCCTCTGTAGTGCCGGGCCCAACGCAGAGGTCCAGGATCACAGCGCATGGCAATCGAAACCGGCTCATGAGCCACTCGTCATCATGGGCCAATGGATCTTGCTGGTCCCTGAAGAGCCGCTCGCCCCGAAGTCTCCCATCTCCCGTCAAGTTTGTTTTTTATAAATCCCAAACTTTTTTATAAATCCCAAACTTGGCTTTTGTGTGTACGCAGCCTTTATAAATGAGGCCCCTGATCTGATACTTCTGTTTTCCTAGATGATACAGCTGCACAGTGCACACTTTAAGTACATTCAATTTATTAAAACCAATGTAGTGTATATGCTTGCCAGCTGAATAGTTTAAAAAACAATATTTGCATGAAAGCTGGTCCTTAATGTTTTAGATCTTTGTTTTATTTTATTATTACTGTAAATCATCTTAGTAATCTTATCGGCCTCGTCCAAGGGACCGTGCACCAAAGATGACAACAGGATGCAAGAGACTCACACTGAGCTGAAGCGAAACAATTGCTTATAACTTCGGTAGTTAACATAAACAGTCTGTACTGCATTTTTCTGTCATTTATGGCATGTGGTGTTTTTCCATGGACGACACACACGGGAGCTGAGAGCGCAGAGTGGACGAGAGAAAGACAAGCATGAATAATTGCTCCCCCCTAAACAATTCATCCAGTAAATACTAAATGAGTTCTATATTGTTTGGTTGAATCTGTTTCACTTGATACCAAACTGCTCCAAATAACAGCAAAAGTAAATAGTGTGACTGCAAGGCTAGCAACAGGGGTAACATCTGGAATTGCATCCCAAGTCGGGATAAGGGGATGTTTTCCTGTTCTTCCCATTCTGCCGACATTGCGTGAATGCAACATTAGTATAGCTGGAGAAGGTTAGCTTAGCAGCAAAGATGTGAAGCTAGGAAAAACAGCTGCCATATTATATATCCACCCAACAACACCTCTAAAGTAACACCTTGTTTTGTTTGTTTCATTCGCCTGCAAACAAAACGTGAAAATGACAAGACACGTGTTTATTACTGAGCTTAAGAGGTGCCTTTTCTAAACTTTGAAGAAAGCTAGCCTCGCTATTTTTATATACTGTGCTTATTGCTTCCTGGCTCTACATGTAGCTTCATAGCACAAAGTGGCATCAATTTTCTCATTTAACTCTCAGGAAAAAAACAACTAAGTGTATTTCCCAAAACACCAAACCATCCCTTCAACATGGGCTCTGCTTTGAAAATCAGAAAAATAAAATGACTCCATCAGTGACTATCACAGAAGCATAAATATAGCCTTGCTGTTCTCCACAGCAGTCTTCCCAGAGGAGATACACTGTTTTTACTGTACGCATGCAATGTAATGCACTATTAATGAATGTTCATGTCAAATTTATTGCAGCTTTATTTTAGTACAGGGATATGTACGTTCACATGAGGGTACAGAATCCACACTGGTGCCTGTGTGTGAGTGTCGCTGAGTGTGTTTTCGCTCCAGATGGCACGTAAGCCCATGTAGCTCCCGCAGTTCTCCATGCAAGCTGGAATTATGCAGGCGCGCTTAAATTCTGCAAACAACCCTTAATTCTTAATTTAGATATTAATTAGTTTCCCTGTTACTTGGCAAAGCCCCGTGATTTCCCCTGACACCATACATGTTTATAACTGGGGCGTCTTTTGCTTCACGCTGCAGAGGAGCACGATGTAGGAGACTCAATAACATGATTGAAACAAGTTCATTAGCTGTGTTGTCAGTGATTTCAGTGATAGATGAAGAGCCTGTAAAACACTGCAGCCTTTATTTAGTCTGTTATGAATGTTACATCACTCTCCACTGGTAAACTGTTGTAATCCCACTGTTGGGTCCCGTGAATCATCCAGATCTTGACAATATTTCCCTGCAAATGCAAATATTTACTCAAGAGGCATTTGAAGCGTACTGTGGAGCCAGAAATGCTGAAATATTAATGAATGTGTGAAGAGAACAATCAACACAATCAGTGTTTATGTCTTTGCAGCAGCTGTAATTTCGACCTCATGTTTACTTGATGTCCATTGTGGTTCCTCTTCATTTCTGGATAGTATAATTGTCTGTCTTTATTACTGGAGGGCTGCAACTAACAATTATTTTTTATTAATCTGCAGAGTGTTTTCTTGAATTTGGTCTGTAAAATTCCAGGAAATATTGCACCATTCCCAAGAACCTGAGGTGACTTCTTCAAATATTCAATTTTTTTTTTCTAACATTGGGTCTCATGCAACAAATTTTCTCTTATTTGTGTTCGTATCCATTTTTTGTTCTTTGTTAGTACAAAGATCAAATACGTAAATAAAGTAAAGTAAAATTAGTAAATAGTGGTCGAGAGCACTCCTACCAAGATAAGAAAAAAAACTTGTTTTCAAAGTCCACAAATTGTCCAACACAAAGACATAGGTTTTGAATTTGAGGAACATGCATGAATTTCATAACCAAACTATCCAACAGGAAGGTCAGTCCCGGGGGCGCAGGCGTGGGTATCCAAGGGTAGTAGGCTTAAGCAGGAATAAAAATGCAAAAATCTGCTCAAATCCAATGAGAAAACTAGAGAAAATGGCTAAAACACACACTCACAACTGAGAACAAACTGGCAACAGACAAAGGGCAGCACAGGGGCTAAATAGATAAGGGACAGGCGGGTAATGAGGGACAGGTGAAACCAATCAGGGTGGGGCAGGAAGTGAAGTAGAACAGGAAATACTGACAAAACAAGGAAAACATGATCTTCACGTGGACCTCAGGGTGCAGTTATTGTAATCGTTGGATTATAAAATTTGTGGGCTAAAGAAACACTACCATACCTGATCCACTGATCCCCATTAACTGTAATGTCACTTACTGTGCGTCCCTCTGCTGACCAGAGCTGGAATGTCACTAAGTACATTTACTCAAATCTTGTGCCAGAATTGAGGTACTCGAGTATTTTAATCTTAGGCAAGTTCCTCCTTCTACTTCACTACACTCCAAAAGGAATTGTTGTACTTTTTACTCCACTACAATTTTTGATAACTGGAGTTACTAGTTACTTTACAAATTAGGAATTTTGCACACAAACCATGTGCAGCTGAAACGGTTAGTCGATGAATAAAAATAATTTAAGTAATTAAAGGAAAAACAATAAGTCCTCATTTCTGAGAAGCTGGAACTATGAAATGTTTTTCCATGAAAAATGACTTCATGGGTTGCCTATTAATTTTGTTATCAATTGTTTCAGCTGCACTTGCTTATTTTCATAATATTTGTGAGCAAAAATTAAAACGTAGTGGAGTAAAAAGTACAGTATTTCCCTCTGAAGTGTAGTGGATTACAAAAACACTGAATACAGCAGTTTCACATTACAAATCAGTTTATCTACAATGCTATTTGTCGTCTTGCTTGGTGGCATGTTTCTTTGATAAGTGAAAATCTGCTCACCTTTTCCTCATCCAGACATTAAGGAAGTTTTATCTGCAGAGGTCTCTTCTTCCCTGAAAAAGAAAAAAAACAGTTAAAAGTTACAAATCAGTATATCTCCAACAATGGTCAGCATATCACTGATGCCATCCCGTCCACCGCATGCTAATGTACGGTCACCTTTTTTTCCTCCATTAACTTAACATACAGATGTTTGGGAGGTTTTCAGTAGAAGCTGAAGGAATTACCCAGAGAGGTCTCTTCTTCTCCAAAACAAATAGACCCGGTGATTTAAACAGTAAACAAAAACCACTGAATAAAGCAGTTTACATGACAAATCAGTAGAACTCCAACGCTGCTCATTGAAAGTGAGCCTCTAACTACAGTGGCTGGTGTAAAAATGTGAAAACGCAAATGGCCGTATCTAGAACCAGTGTTTGGTTTGTTCATTTGGGCTAGTGCAGAAACATGGTGATCACTATTAGCAAGGACCCGCTGCCTTTGTAGATATAAATGGCTCATTCTAAGGCAACAAAAACACAACAATTCTTATTTTTCAGGTGATTAAACACGAAGAAAAACATACTATTGTTTTATATTTCTTTTTTGCTAATATAGCCCCCTAAATCCTACACACCGGACCTAGGTAACATTTTCAATGCAGGACTTTTACGAGTATCAGAGTACTTTTACAGTGTGGTTTGAGTACTTTTACTTATGTAAAGGTTCTGAATACTTCCTCCACTACTGCTGCTGATACAGCCTTTACAGCATCACAAATGTTTTGCCATTGCTGGGTTTTTGATTTTACTGTAATACTAGTACTGACATTCTAGAAAATCAGCCTTACTTTGTTTAAGCAATATCACACGAGAGGGAGTGAATTTATACAACAGTTCAACAGTTAAATAAGCAAGGCTGATTAAGAAATGTTGAAAAATGAAGACAAAATAGATAATTTAAGCATTTTATTTGTCTTCCGCCAACAAAAATAGTTCCCTCAGGACTCCGCTGTCACCGTTGCTATGTAACTCAGACAAGGTGTGCCAGGCACTTACTCTTTATACACATTTATCTGCACGTTTCCATTAATTGTGCAGCCGGTGAAATAAGTCTCTGGTGACTGCATGGTGGACTGTCGCTTCACAGGCACAGCCGACTCTGCCTTCTGATCTGACAGTATGTTGCTTTTCTCCAAGTCATTGAGCTCCGCTGATGAAACACTGACAAACCTGGATGTGTGCTCAGATGGATTCAGCTTCTCCTCTCCCTCATCTTCCTCTGATGACCATTCATAGTTCAATTCAAAACTTATTTTAGGAAATAAATCCATATTTTTGGCTGTTTGACAGTGGATGAATCAATTAGCCTACAACGCAACTGCTGACCTAACTGACACTAACCGTCAGTTTTGATTTGATTGTTGATTGCAATCAGCTGTGAGGCGGAGTGATACATACACAGTGAAATAACCGTGATGTTGTACTCCAATATCATCACGGTTTTACTGTCTCTCGACCAATCAGATTGCAGGGCCGGAACTAACTGTTGTATAATTAAGTTTATTTAACAGTGCGTCAGTTTCACCACTGCGGATGTGTTTCTTCTTATAGCATTTTTTGGGTGGCTTCTCTCCAGTTCGTAGTTAGTTCTTGGTTACTCATCTGCCAAAGTCTGCACATGGCACCACACCTGCCATTACAGTGTTAAGGGGGCATTACCTGTGCTAATAGGTTACTTGTGATTAAGTGGGATTCATCATTCAGCACTGCTGAGTAAGAGCAGATTTGGATGGTTAAGGACATTTGGTGCAGTTGTCTTCCCTAATTTAATCTCTTAGCAGAAAATTAAGAGAAACTACAAGAGACATTTAAGAGAATGTAGCTGCATGAGGCCCATTATTGCAGACAGTGTAGCTGAGAACACTCTGTTGTTACTGTGTGCTATGATATTTCATTCTGCGTCTGAAATCCTAAATACCAGAAAGGATTTCATCATTTTACTCCCACTTGCTTTTGGATTCAAGAAGCAAAACAAAGCTGCGTTGGCTGAGTCACACAATCATCCCCCTCGATCTCCATCTCCACCCCACTGTTGCACATTCACGTATGATTTCCTCTTCAGCTTCTCACTTTTGCCCCCATACAACAAACTCCTGTGATGTTTTTGTTGATAGCAACCAAACGATTGTAAACACTGAGGTTTTTTTTGTTAATGTCAACCTGTCTGTCTTTGCATTTTTCTCTCTCTTAGTGCACTCCCATCGTCGGCCATGGATTTGTGTTGGACAAGTACAAGTGCCAGTGCAGGAGAGGATTCTACCATCCAAGCCGAGTGGCGCTCAATGGCTTTAAAAGTAGGTTACAATTCCCTCTGTGGTGTAAAAATACATATTGCAGAGAGCTGTCAGATCAAAACTTTGAATTTTTCAAAAGCAAGCTTTTGGGATTTCCAAAAAGAAAAAAAAAAAAAACATCTATTATATTTTTCAGCTGACAGCCACACATTTTGTTTGAAATTCTTCTTATGTCTTTGAATGGGTATCCTGGGGGCTGTGAGGTTATGGAACTCAAGCTTCAGTCAAAAGATTTTGCGACTGTTCTTACTGTGGAAATACTATGTTTCTATTCGGAGCTCTTGTGGGAGCCACAGGTGGCATCTGAATCACAGACCTGTTGGATTGTAAGGTGGCTGTGTAGACGGAGAACACATGTTGATGGGATAAACTTGAATAAAAGATTAGTCACACTTTAATTGAATGTTCACCGAGCCCCACAACCCTCAGCTCCTGTTGCTACGCCTGTCAAGCTTTCAGTTCTCACATGTCACATACAGGCAGATTTTCCATTTGAAATTCTCTGTAATTTTTGAAACAAAGGCGGTTTGATTTCACCCAGAAGTAAACAAAACCCAACAACCATGGATTTTGTCAGCTGATATGACACATGACTCGAGCAGATTTTGCCAGCTGCAGCTAGCTAGCTTAAGTCAGTGCCGATGCTAAAACTCCAGCTGTTTTTTAAATGTTTTTAGCTGAACCCTGTAGAAGACATGGGAATGAAGCAGCAGTAGGCTACTGTTCATGCAGGGTAAAGCTATTTATCATGAGCATTACAGAGTATGTGAAGGTCTTAGTTCTTGTGAGGACCATTTGGATAAACTAATCACAAAAGTAATGTGGGAGAAGGGACAAATGATAAAATTTTGGTGGTCATCAGTTGAAGTAAAGTGGATAAAATAATAAAATGGCGGGAAATCCAAGCTGCTTGGCGGAGGTCTGCGCTCTCCGAGTGCTTTTCTAGTTAGCTAATGGGTTTGCCTCATTGTTATGCACAGTGATTTAGCTTTAGCTTGTTAACATGATTGCATAAGATTCATGGGTAACAGTCAGCCTATCATCAGTGTTATGAACTGTAAATCAGTCATTTTTTTGTGCCTCTGCACCAGCGATAGACGTGGCCAGGGGCCATTATGTTTTTGGATTGTCAGTCCATCCCATTCTCGTGAACACAATATCTCAAGATCGCTGTGAGGGAATTTCTTCACATTTGGCACAAATGTCCATGGTCATAGTGTAAAGGCCATGGTCACTGTAACCTTATCTCTCTCATTCTTGTGAATGCAATATCTCAAGAATTCCCCAAAGGAATTTCTTCAAATTTGGCACAAATATTCACTTGGACTTAACAATGAAGTGACTAAAATTTGGTGGTAAAGGTCAAGGTCACTGTGACTATGTCTGTCTCATTCTTGTGAACAGTATAGCTCACAAATACCTTGAGGGAATTTCTTTGAATTTGGCAGCAAGGTTCATTTGGACTCACGGATGAACTGATTACATTTTGGTGGTCAAAGGTCAAGGTCACCGTGACCTTGTGTCCGTCTCATTGTCATTAAAGTGATATGTCAAAAACACTTTGAGGAATTTCCTCAAATTTGGCACAAACGTTATTTTACGTACTTTAAACAGAGTTATGCATTACTTTACATAGTTACTCCCTGCAGAAAGTAATTTGTTACACTACATGTTCCATTACTTTTGTGTTACTTTGCAACACTTGAGATGCATTGTCACGTAATTGCAAGTTAACAGTAACATAATATTATTAAACGAGGATCAGGAGACTCGAGACAGCACTGGCAGCAGGCTATAACTGCCTTAAAATACAACTATATTAATATATAACAACCCATGATACAAACATTAATTGCCTTAAAATAATATATCCATGGGCCTAAATAAAGGCTCTTTGCCTTTGGAATTTTTAATGTTTACAGCTTACATTAGAGCAGATAAACACACTGTTTAATCTGTTCCTTACACTTTTGCTTTTGTATTTTAAAACTAATATCACTCTTTTTAAAGCTCCATGCATACCTCTGTGTCTGAAGCAAATCAAAGCTTATGATTTCCAAGCTGTGACTGGACAATCACTGTCTGGGATATTGGTTCAGCGAATGGTCAGCTGATACTATCTGTCCTACATATCTTGCTATCACTCTCATATTTACATTATTATTTATTTTTATTGAGATGTGGCAGACACAGTAAGGCTGAAAACTTAAAAATCTCAACATGTACACGTAACTTGGCTTTGAACCTTTCCTTTACTGATGTTTCTCCTTCTACCCCTGCGATTTTCAAGTATATCCTTACCTTTACCTCCCTGCTCGTGCTTTGGATTTGAATGCCTGTTTTCTGACATCTTGACTGAAAGCGCTGCAGTGTCCTCGGGCAGAAAGCTTGGCCCTGATGAGCGAGATAATCAAGCAACTGCGGTGGTTTTCATCCCTGACTCCAACAATACAGCACCCCGAGGGGGATGATATGCTAAGCTGGAGCTTTCTTGTAATGCAGCGTGATGAGGCCTGTAGTCAAAGAGCTCAGGCTGTGAAGAGACTCATCTTCCAAACCCCCATGCAGACCCCATCATTAAAAATCTCTGTGGCTCAGATTGGGTCGCAGTAGCTGGCGACCCTGATTTTCCCCCCCTGGAACCAGTCTGTTCTTCCTCATGCATCCCCGAAAAACAGACCAGACTGGAAACAGATTTTGTATTGTTCCCTAGCAACAGGCCAAAAGGACAGATATCAAAGGGGAGAAAGGATGGAGTGAGAACAACACAGCCTGTAATGACAAATGAATTATTCTGGAATGTGCAGTAGGACCTTATCAAACATGACATTTGTTTTGAATGTCACAATCAAACCTTATGATCTTAATAGCTGTGACTATACATTAACAAGATAAATAGATAGATAGATAGATAGATAGATAGATAGATAGATAGATGAAATTCACGATAATACCAGAATAATTTTTAATATCATGAAAAATTCATATGGTGATACTCAAAATATTTTGACTTGTTGACATATTGACGTCATACTTTTACACACAGGAACAGCAAGCATTGCTGAAAGCGAAATTATTACGGGCCCCGCGGTGGATCCAAAAAGAGGAGCAGCTTCAGTAGTGTGGAATAAACTGTGGCGTCCTGAATGTTTTATGAACAGCCCCGGACTTCTCAGACTCTTTTAGTGTCTTACCGCTCAGAGGGAACTCATTCAGCGGCTCCTCTGGCAGCAGCACAGTGTCTCTCCCTCTCCTCTCTCACCGTGCACACACGGGAGTCAGTGTCGTCAAGTGCTTTTGTCATAAACCTTTGGTAATGAAAACCTACGTGATGCTCGCGGCTCAACAAAAAACTCTGTATATGTGAATGTGTGATAGTTGTGGTATCATAACAGCCTGTCACAGGTTACAGCGTGATGATTAGAGGAGAAATGGCAGAGCATAAAGGTCCAGGTGGAAAAAAAACAATCATTTGGGATTTTAATAAAAGAAGGAAATCACCTGTTGATTTATATATATAGATCCCAGGGGACATTTTTGTGTTTGGAAGCTGTTTAAATGTGTAATTTGTGGAAGATTTTATTTAGTTGAACTATTAATATTGTATACAGAATCTGAGTTACTGTTGTTGTTCACAAACTAAAGAAATGAGACATCATTTTAGTTTTTACTGAATATTTGAAGCAAACTATAAAACTGTATCACTTATTTTGTTGGATTACGTGTTCTTGAATTAATATATTTGTAAAAATGATATGTCATATTGACAAGCATGTTGCTATTGAAACAATACCCTGAAATGTCGGGATATTATTCTAGGGCCATATCACCCACCCCTTTTACCCATCACTTTTTAAAAGCATGAATTGTAAGAATGTTCTGATAAATAGCTTGCAACAAATAACGCATTAAGAAAGGTTTATTTTCACAGAAAGAAAACATATAATGTAATGGAAATATAGAAAAAACAAATGTGCATTGTCCCAAAAAAAATCCCCCCCAGTCCACCTACTCAAAAAAGACCCCTCCGAAAAAAACATGTATGCAAGTAACCATATATTCTTTATATCCATTAGGACAATGGATAATCAGGGCATCATTCATTCCAAGTCGCAGCCAAGTCGGGCAACCTGACGTGTTTCTTCAGGCAAACCAAGTTTGGGCTGATGCTGGGCCAGGTCCCTCTTAATAGGGCCCAGTGATGGTAGTGTAGCCAGAATGGGGCCAGATTATTTGGCGGAGCGTCATTCATCCCAAGTCTCAGCCAATTAGGTGACCAGACGCGGCTTGAATTATGTCTTGTGGCGTACCCAGTTTGGGCCAATGCTGGGCCAAGTCATTTTGGCTACCTGGGATATGAACTATTAGTCACAAAGGAGGACTGAAGAGTGAATCATACCCTCATATGTGTTGACTCGGCAGGGATAACATCAATCATCGAGAAATGTTGATCTACGGGAGAATAAATATTTGAAAGCAATATAGAATACCTGAGAGCCTTACTGCATTATATTCCATTATATTTTAATATCTTGAACCTGCTGTGTGAATTATGTGTCTTCCCTTACATAAATAAGATATTTCCACCATAAATTGGTGCGTGAAAATTCACCAGAACGCAGGAAATAAAGTGTTTGATGTTCAAAATTGGACAAATTTGAGTGCAACACCACTGAGGGTAGGATGACTTACAACAAGGAGCTGTCTCTACACTCAGATAGACTCCTTTAATGTGGCATTATGGGTTCAAATTTTGAGCGTGGTTAGTATGAGTTCTCTTGTTTGAATTTGCATTGCTTCACTCTAAGCAGGAACAAAGCATGTGTTTAATATCAGGTGATTCAACTGCGCACTGTCCCTCCTGTCAGTGAGTGACATGCTGCCCTTTACCTTACTCTGCTCTTCACTGGACTTTTGCAGTGCGTGCTCCCACAGCGGTAGGCTTTATTGTTCCCAGCCTTCATTCCCACATTAAGAGTGCTGCTCAGTCCTGTGATGCGCCATTACACAGTGGACATGGAACATTTATTATTTCATCTCTTGAAGTACGTACAAACACATAAACACGGGGAGGTCTCCTTGGCTTTAATGCCTAGTTTAAAATATTTACCAGAAAAGTAATTAAATGTAATAAGTTATACTGATTTGTTAAAATAATTAAAGTAGTTACAAATTTATTACATTTTTAACAAGGCAACTCATTATCGGTAGCCTATTATAATTCAGAAGTAATCTTCCCAACACTGCTTTACACCAGTGTTTCCTCCTCACCAGCTTCTGTGCAGAACTATCCACCACGTCCAGCTTATTAAAATCCACAGCTCTGACCAGGTCGCTGGAGCTAATAGCTAAATCTGCACTCTGAGCTAAGCAGAAGGTTTTCTTCTTGAGATAATAATTTTTCACTTCTGTGTTGGTGATTCATGCCGTTTAAGGTACAAAAACAGCTCACATTGAGCTCCCAGTCAGAAGATCAACCTGTAAGGTACAGTTCAATAGCTTACTTCGCACCCAAACAACAGTGTTTTAGGGGTTAGGGTTAATTGAGAGACTTCTGGTATCAAATCCTCAAGCTAAGTTCAGGTCATAAACCTACAGAGTATGCATGAAAAGACCAAAAACAAGCAACACAAGTGTACCATCTCCAGTTGACAATTATAACAAGCAAACTGTGCAGCTATAGTTGTGTGGAAAAAAGCATAAGAGCAGAGCCACAGCAGCAGCTTGAAAGATTAGTTATCACTAGAGAGGCACGATAATATTGGTACGTCATTGGTATCAGGCACTATTGGCTTTGAAATGAACTATCGGAATTGGATATCTCCAAAAAAACAATATTGTGCATCCCTAGTTATCACTGAACACTTTTTCTTTTTTGCAATTATAAACTTACAGAAAGATTACTCTCGATAGGGGATCTGTTGGAGGTGCTACCCGCACAGTGAAAAAACTGACCCCAAACAGAGAAATGTGGGATCATTGTGAACATCTGGCCCCACACCAGAGGTGTGAAACTGAGTCAAGAAATGAAAGCTTCACTGGAGTTCTTTCCTTCTGTGCTCTCTCCATTGATTGTGACAATGATTTGACCCTTAAAAGTTAAATCAAAGAACAGACTGTGTGCCCAGATATCTAAAAGTAGACCACTTCTTCACGTCTAATAATCACACAGACAGTCAGAAAGTGAAGTAATAAAGTATTTAGATATGCACAGATCTGAACAGATACTAAAAACAACCACTTTTTTCAATAATATTTGGCTGTTGGCTAAAACATAGTACTCAATATTCACACATTTGAGATTCATACGTCTCAAAAGTGCATGCAAAGTGGGCCGAGGGAGCTTTTTAGATTTTTGTTAAGAGCTTTTTTCATTCATTGCATTTCTCAAATTTGTTACTGCAATAACCTCCCGCTTTCTCTCCGCTATTTATTTCTACCCAGACCTACAGCCCGGTTACACAGCTAAGGAGGTTTTTACATCAGGAGCCGGGATTCGAGTGCACTTGACCACAACATTTAGTTTGTTTGCTAAGTGTGAACATTGTGTACTACACTCAGATAGAGTACTCACCCCATACCTGGGTCTACTTGAAAAGGTCTCAAGTACAGTTCATGTGGACTCGGGCACAGTTCACATCAGGTGTGAACACCAACTGAACCAAAACACATAAGTGGGCTCCTATTTATCATGATTAGAGTTGCATATCCTGTGAACTGATCAGCCATGGGTGATACAGTAGGAAGGCAGGCGAGGAGGTCGTTCTTGGCATTTTGCCCAAATGTAAACAGTAGGCGTAAAGCAAAGGTCAACGCCATTGTATTGGCGTGGGATCTTGCAATTCGTGCTCTTTTCTTCAGTGTAGCAGCAACATAAACAAATATGATGACATACATGTACTTTTGTATGTAACATTACTGATAGGGATGCACCATTTTATCAGCTAAACATCAGTATCAGCCAATATTCACCTTGTTGAGTGCCATCGGCCTATCGACAGCAGTGGCCGATGTTTATCTGTTGTGTCAGATCAGTTTTGTGCAGGCTAAATGTGTTGAGTATTAGCAGTTGGACTGGGACAACAGTAGCGAGCATACCCAGCTGATGATTCGGACGTGACTCTGGCATGACATAAGAGGGCAACAGGTCAGGGCAACTATGCTTGTGTGGTTTTCATGCCACCACTCTGGCATCAGCTGTGACTTGTGGCATTATGTTTTCAGGTTTTCCATCCATCCCATTCTTGTGAACACAATATCTCAAATTAAGCACAAACATTCACTTGGACTCAACAATGAATTGCTTCCTTTCTGGTGGTCAAAGGTCAAGGCCACTGTGACCTTGTCCGTCTCGTTGTCATGAACACAAGATCTCAAGAATGCCTTGAGGGAATTTCTTCAAATTTGGCACAAATGTTTACTTGGACTGGAGGATGAACTGATTAGATTTTGGTAGTCAAAGAGCAAAGCTCAAGGTCGCTGTGACTTTGCATCCATCTGATTCTTGTGAACGCAAAATCTCAAGAACAGCTTGAGGGGATTTATTTAAATTCGGCACAAACTTTCCCTTGGACTCGATGATTAACTGATTGGATTTCGGTGGTCAAAGGTCAAGGTCAGTGTGACCTTGCATCTGTCTCATTCTTGTGAATGCGATATCTCAAGAACACCTTGAGAGAATTTCTTTAAATTTGACAAAACGTCCACTTTGACTGAAGAATGAACTGATTAGTATTTTGTGGTTAGGGGTCGACAGTCAAGGTCACTGTGACCTCACAATATATGCAGTTGACCATAACTCAAGAATTCATATGCTAGTTATGACAAAAATTTCACACAAATGTCAAGTAGGATAAAATAATGAAGTGATGACGTGTCATATCGAAAAGGTCAAAGGTCAGCTTCACTGTGACATCATAATGTTCCATAAAAAACACCTTTCTGGCCATTATCAAACATCATATCTCAGGAACAGAAGGAAAGACATTCAGTCAGATACTGAATTGGTGACACTAATCTTGGGTGTCCATCTTGAAACTGAGCTGATTATATAGATCTTCTGTGCTGCTGAGGGGAGGATGTGTGTACAGCATCCATGTTCTCACAGACATGGATATAAAACATAAAAAATAAACTGTAACTGCAGCTTGACAGGTTCATGGAGGCTTACAACCACAGGGCAGTAATTCTATTTTTGCATATCATACAGCCCTAAATGAAACTCACAATGTGAATGTCAGTGCATGCATGAATCCCAGAGAAGATAAACGGCTTCCATGGGATTTACAGCAGAAAAGACAGTGAGAGGGTGGATCACCAGTCATTTTGTTTTCACGGTCACCTCCTTCCCTTCTTTTCTAAACCCTTTAACACAGAGACAGACTGAAAAGACAAAACCACTCTTTTTGTGATTTTTTACATCAGTGACTGCATGATTGCTTGATAAATTGTCTATAATGTCTGTTATTATGTCTATAAATGTACCAGTCAATTCATGCTTAACTTGTTTAATCACCACCCCAGTACGATCAGCGAATTCTCTCGCAATCAAGCTCTGCTGAAGCACTGTGCAACTTCAGCACAGAGTCTGCATGCTGTATGAGCTCTGGGACTTACAGAAGAATTACACGCTTTTCAAGAAGAGCTGCATTGTGTGTGCGTGTGTGTGGTGAAAATGGAGAATTTGGACTCAAGATTGACTCATGTCGCTGAAAGAAGAAATTATTATTTTTTTCTTGGCACCGTCTGTTCTTTCTTTACATGTAATTGATTAAATTTGGGTTTCAGAGGCGATTAACAGAACACATCCAGTCATGCTAATGTGAGCACTCTCAAATGAGATGTTAGAAAAAGTAATTTAGGGACTCACTTGATAAACCACAAATCCAAGTGTGCCACATGCTGGTATAACAACAATTATGCAGACCGGAGTGATAAAGGGAGCGATGTCACACTATTTTATCCTTCCCTCCTTCATTATTCCCTCATCTGCCTAATTAAAGGCTGTATTCTTGTAATTATCACCCCCAAGGCTTTGTGATTTATTGGATTGATGATTTCTACTCCTTCAAATTGATTAACTGAGCGTTTAATGAGAAGTCAGTGTGTGACAGCTAAACCAAATTAATTACATTGATAATCCTTGAAAACACTACAGTAAATCAGACCCATATTCTGAGTTGTGATTAGATTTCATCTGTCAGAAGAGTACAGATACTTCAGCTCTGCAGTAGCGCACACTATGTGAGTATACCCAGTCTGATTGTCAACTAAAGTGCCCTCCCGTCCTCCTTCAGGTAAGGAGCAGGGCTCGAGCAGAGACGAGATCTCTGACGTGTCCACAAAGTGCCTGCCGTGCCGTGAGGGCTGCCCCTACTGCCGGGATGACACGCCTTGCCTGGTGCAGGAGGACGGCGCTCTGCGGCTCGCTGTGGCCTCCTTCCAGGGTCTGTGCATGGTGCTGGACCTGGCCAGCATGGTGGTGGTCTACCACTTCAGGAGGAAGAAGGTGAGTGGTGGATGCAAAGCAAATGCTCTTCATTTAAAGGGGAACTTTTCAATTTTCAAAATCAGGACCATTAAGAAAAACTTACGTCAGAAGCTACAGGTCATATGTGCACTGAAATGCCTCTTTTTCCAACTGAGCAACAAAAAGCTAGCCATCTTTTATTGTATATTGGCTATACTGAAGATGTAGTGGACTGTTGGTGGAGTGGCTGTGATGTGAATCTTTCTACTGGCTACACCTGCAGCGCACATACGGTGTAGGGTTGTGTGAATCACAGGAAAAACAAGACAATGAGCCATTGTTTTGGGATTGTGTGGGATTGTTTATTCAGTTTCTGGACACAGCACAGCTCTTTGAAACTTCAGTTTGAGTAGTATGGTTAATATTGAGAGACTGTGTCAGAGATAAGGGTACTAAACAACTGCTAGCTTGTACTTGTAATAAATGCTGATAGGGTCCATAACCGAAACTTGTAAATAAACTAGTTGCAACACATTATCACTCCGACCTCATTATGTATCGACTTTTGGTCATGGACTTTCCACATCGAGATACGACGATTAAGGTACCCTGATGCGTTGGTTGTTGACGTTCTTGGACACCGTGTCAAGTTCTGCCTGTTCCATGCATTGTCTTCTTTCAGCATACACTTCTGTTTTCACAGGAGATGTTCAGTTTACATACAGTCTCTGTCAAAATAAATGCGCTACGTCTGTACAACACCGCAAATTCATGTTTTTTTCCTTCAACAATAAGAGCACGTGGTTAAGTTTAGGACAAAAGTACAGGGTTTGACTTTACAATCTTTAAGGAAGTGAACACCGGCCTCCTGGGTGAAAGTCTGTGGTTGTTAGACCCATCCACAGCCCCTCCCACTCAACCTACCCAGACTTCCACCGCCTTAACATTTGTGGTGTCCCGCCACATTTCTGGGTGCTGTTAAACAATAATGGCTACCGGCTATGTATCATGCCAACGTGAAAGGATGGCTTTTTTTCGTCGGTGTCTGATGCCGGCCGTCACTGACCAAGCACCAGTTTTTGACAACTATGGAGTGAGACCGGGTTGACTAGTTGCCACATCAAGTGTCAGTTGAATATAAAGTTCAGCAGTTGTAATTCAGAAGTAACTGAATGCTAGCTAACTTTACATTCATATTTATTCATATTTCCTTTGGGCAAAGGAGGTGGAGAAAAATCCTCCCCATACATTAGAGTGACCGCGATCACTATTCATGCTAACATCCATGCTATTGCATTGACATGTACGCTACAATGGTAATCTGGATGTCCTGGTAATGGTTTACGCCTGACTATTAACCACACCCCCATTCTCTGTTTGAGAAAGAACATTAGCTGAAAAACAGGAAGTCACAGGGGCTTAAGTGGGACTTTCACAACAGCAAAACTATCAAAACATCTGTTTACAAACAAGTACAACTCTTGCAGTTTAATCCAAGTCTCATTTATTTAGTCATATGCTTAGTACTTCCCAAAAACATGTATTTTCACCTAAACTTTATTTAAAACACTTGCAACTCAGCTGAATAGAAAGCAGGGGCAGAGTTAAAACACAAACGGATGTTCGTATTAAAAGCATTTGTCTTTTATGCCAGTACATCCAGAATTTTCTCCATTTTGGGATTCTTCTTTCACTATGGAGGTATGTGAGAAAAACAGTTTTCAGCCTGAGTTAAATGTAACTACGGTGCTGAATAATGGCTTTTCAAATGATCATTTGTTGGTGAAGGATTCCTTAAAGGTTTCTTAATTAGGAGTACTACTGCTGAGCTAGTAAAAGGGGTAATATAATGTCCTCTGTGGCTCTGGGGGGAGCTTAAATTTAAATGGTGTCATCAGGGGTTACTTTAAATTGGAGGAGACCGTTTTTTAGCAGAACTTATGCATTTGAAACTTGGGGGTATGGAGTTTGAAAAGCTGGGCATCTACCAGGTAAAGAGGGTAAATGCGGTCATGTTACATGGACTGATTTAAGCATGCATCTCCTGTTTTTGTGCGAGCTCCTGGCTGGCTCTGGCAGACTCACAGTCCACCTTTGTTCAACTCTGACCATACGTATGTGTACAGTCTGCCCATAGAAACACTTACGTTTGGAAATGTAAAGGTCATTGCCCACTCCCAGTAGTAGGCTACAATAATACATTACCAGACTACAGTCTGCATAGCTCCACTCAGTTTTTATTTTTATTTTAACCATGACATCAAATCCTTTTTGGGGCCAAGAACGGAGCAGTTTCATATAACAGAAAGCTAATGTGGCCATGCCCCAATAAAGAGCGATTACTGAGCTGCATTTATGAGAATTGCAGGTTAAAAAGTTTTTGGAGCTTAACCCATACAAAATACTAGTCAGAAATCTCACCCTCTGCTGCTTCAGTTTTTGGCCATTTCTTCTGTCATTCTTGAGTCCCCAGACTTTAGAGGAATGCACTACTAAATCCCCAGAGCACTCTTTAAATTACTCAGCCAAAAGTGGCTGGAAATATCCTGTGTATGTGTAAAATATGTGTACCTATTTAACTGGGAGAAGGTGAAGGATCAAAGGTGAAAGCTGAGGTTAATGGCAGTGATAACCATTGTGCAGTGGCTCACCTGACCCCACCACAGTGCTTGAATGGTGCCAGAAGCTGTTACAGACAATCTCGACATTAAACCAGACTTAATTACAGATGAAAGGCAAACAATCCCTCCATGCGCCGGCTCACACAGTAAATGGTGGTAAAATTAGACAAGTTTCAGCAGTTCTATTTCACACAGGGTTGCACTCTAACAAAGGGCTCCATGGATATAACACTCACTGGATGTCAGTGAAATAAAGAAGCAGGTCGGATAAACAAACATTAATTTGCTTTAAATCTGTGTTTGAAAATATAAATATTTTCCAGCGGGTTCTCAGAAGCCCTTTTTTTTTTTTACACAGAGATCGCTTTATAGGGCTGCTACGAAGTCCCTTCTCTATGCTGTGTTTGTATTTTTACACAGAAGCAAACAACAACAATGGTGTAACATGGCAATAACAATTATTTGACGTCCTCGTTATATGGAGGCTGATCTTGTGCTTACCTCGGATAGTAAGGAGCTCCCTGATATTGTTGTCTTCCTAATTGGCAGACATTTGACTGCTGTTCTTCTTTGAGTTAGCTGCTAACTGCTAGCTACTTTTTAAATGTCCCAGCTGTAGGTCGCATACATAACATGTCTTCAGAATGTCACGCCTGTCCCATCTTGCCCGCTGTTCTTTTGCACCTCCACTGCTGGCTTAAAGGCGAGACAACTCTGTCCCCTCATTCAATGATTGTACCTTATATAAAGAACAGCAAGGCAGAACTATGGCACGTTATTCTCGCCTTGAACAGGCAATGTAAGAGGCTATAGAAATACGTGAAATGGATACAAAATCTAAAGAGTGCATTACGAGCTGTTGGGCATGAAATGTGAAAAATTATGTGCTGGCAACACGAAGGCAGGGCAGGTGGGCAGGGCAGTGAATGGGTCAAACAAACATGTGTTACAACCAACAAGGTGATCCCAAACGCAGGACACAGACTCGGAAAGACAGTGGTGACAAATGAGATTTTGATGCCAGGATAATGAATATGCCCGTGGAGGATAATCCAGGGGGTGGAGGCTGATGGCAGGGAAGCAAATCGAGGTTGGAGGGGTTTGGCTGGCTAGGAGTGTGGCAGAAGGTCAAACAGGCAGGCAGGCAGGCAGGCAGGTAGGTGGTGATCCTATGACAGAGAAAAACACAAGGTAAGTATCCACAAAAAAATACCCAAGCAAAAGTCTAAGTTGAAGTCACAGTTCAACAGCAGCTTGAAGTATGACTGTACCACAGTGGTAGACAAAACAATCTGGTGAGGACTGGAGAGTGTTTTATACTGCAGGGTTGATTACTGGATTGTTCTCAGTGAGCAGGTGAGTTGAATGAATGTAATCAGGAACCCAGGAGATTGAGGGAGACACACAGAGAGACATACGAGGGGAGGGGAAACAGAGGACAAGAAAAAACATAGGGAAACCAGTGACATGGCCACGTTACAACATGTTTCAACCAGTAGACCGCTGTTTGTGTCCATAAACCAAAAGTTTATGTAGTCAAGTAACTTTATAGACTTATAGACTTTTAACTAGGCCAAGTGTTTTAAATAGGTACCTTAGGTAAGTAGCAGAGTACGTAAGTTTACATCACTGACAGTTATTTTAACTGAAACCATTTTTCTGAACTTAACCAGTTGTTTTTTTGTTTTTTTTATTCTGTAAACCTAAACAAATGATTTTCTTTGTGCAGACTTCACCAAACTGCGACTATTTCACAACAAAACTGTGACCATTCAAAATAGACTTTGCACCGTATTACTTTTAGGGTTTTTTTTTTTTTTTTTTTTTTTTTTTTGCATTTACTATAGATCAGCTTGAGAGTGACAGGTAAATGGAGATGGAGAGAGGGGATGAGACGCTGCAAAGGGCTGTGGGTAGGAATCAAACCTGGGCTGCTGCCAAGGACGAAGTGAGCCAGAGGTCTTCCCACCGGCACATAATTTGAACTTATTTGATGCCCACCACCACATAATGTGTTGTTTTGAGGTTGTGTCTACTACACATATTTCTGTGATACTTTGTTGTGCTTTGATACTGCACACAGGGGCCAAACTCATTAATGTCTTTAAGAAGATCCATCTTATCCTTTATGTTTTTGTTATTTTAAACGGTGACATAAGACACAATTGTACCTGAACCCTCAATTTGAATCCACACAGATTTGCAGCAGAGTGGTTGCACAATATCCACACTGCTAATAGAATAAAATGAAATAAATATGAGATCCTCGCTGTGTAGGATAATTACAACCTGTCTTCAGGCAAAGTTCAGTCGAATCTTTCCCGGTGTGCTATTTATAGACATTGTGTTGTTGCTTCAAAATCTCCCACATTTCTTCAGTTCACAAGAAATGTCCCTGGAGCCCTTTGAATTTACATAAAAAACATAGAAAATCCTCCAGGAGGTAATGTGGGTAATTAAATCCAACCCAGAAAAGGTGCTGTCGTCACTTATATTCTTGTTTCAGGGGAAGGCAAAACATTAGCACATATATATTTATATGTTGAACTGCTCTTTGTGTTTGTTTGCTTCGAAATAAGCACTGATTTATTGTTTGCATTTGCCTGCTACTCCTCACAGTGTTCACTTTAAACAAACAGTGATGTCAGATTTACAGCAGCAGGATTTGATGCATTGTTTTGACATGGCGCCAAATCACTAAGCTGAGCAAAGACCTTCATCTGAAAACTTCAGACAGACTATAATATTTCAACCTCCATCAACGCACCAACCCACACATAAATCACTTTATCCCTGTCAGTGATTGATTGATTGGTTGATTGATGTTTTTTCTGTTGTCTCTCTTTCCCCATCAACAGAGCATCCGCACATCTGGTCTCATTCTTCTGGAAACCATCTTGTTTGGGGCTTTACTGCTCTACTTCCCAGTAAGTCTGCCTTCTGATCTGAACTGACACCCACAATTTACTCAGTCTTTTACTGCTTCAGTTCCTGCTTCGTCCACATTAAAAGGTACACTACACAAGAATTGTTGGTTATTTTTTGTGAACACAACACTGAGTGTACGAACACCGTAAGCTACTGTTGTAGGAACGTTACATTTGTCAACACTTCAGCAGGCTAACTAAGCTAACCACTGGCATCTGCCTGTCCAGCAGAAAATACACCAGTTCCTCCTTATTGCTCTTTATCCTCATCCTCTCCTTCAGTGCTTGCCAGTGAAAATGAAAATTGAAAGTCAACCCTAAATTCACCCTCGTTTTGGAACGAGCTTCATCTGCTTGGCGTTTCACCTCACTATGTTTGCGTTTTTTCAGTATGTCCGCGATGTTCTTAGCTTTCTGCTAAATGCGTGATTTAGAGGACTGCGTGTACAGGAACATAATTTCGTGACTTCCTACTTAATCGGGCATGTATGGTGAGAGCATTTACGTGTGAGGGCCGGAGCTGACACACACCCTGCAGGAATGTGCGGTAATAGATAACGCTCTCTGCGGGAGTGAATGTTAATGGTCAGAAATTCAGTGAGAGCGGAATTAGGATAACAGTCCCACACAGGGCTCTGGCGTGATGCGTACGGTCTGGCACCAGTCGCTACCTTTTTATAAAGTCCCAACATCACCTGGACGCTGTGCCCAAGATTGCCCCCCCACAGCACAGTAAGAAGAAAATAATAAGATACAGGTAGAGAGCAGAGCCTCTGCAGAGAAAAGACACACACACTTCTAGTGGGTCATACATGATGATTGAGAGGGATTACTTTTGTATGAGTCAGTCTATACATTATTTTTACGAAAATCCAGCATATTATACCTTTAAAATGTCATGCCTGATTTAGTGACATCAGTGGTTATTGATGGTCACAGTGTGCTTTAGTACTACAGGCCCCAGAATTCCAATTCCACGAATGCTGTCAGCCCTTTACCATGGTCACAGATACATCACGTATCCTGCCTCACAGTAAAAGCTGCGTTTCAGCAGTTAAGTGGTTTGAATATGAGGCAGCTATAGAAGGAAATGTTGGGTTTGCATCAACAGTAACTTAATACAGCTCTGATACAGCTGTTGGAGAGATTAATTTACATTCATGCTTGATCACATGTGCATTATGTCCTGTTAATCCCTGCCTGCGTGTGAAATGTGGCAATGGGGGACTCTGCCATGAATGAGCTGGCTACTGCAGAAAAAATGGTCACCTTGAGTAGTATCAAAAATGGGGCTCAAGTTCATGAAAATCTTAAGTATTGTATCTTTAAAATGAGGGAGAGGTCAAGGTGTACATTTTAAATTTTTTCCAAGAAAATGAAGTCTTGTACATCTTGTTGAAAGGTGATTCCTGGGGCGCTGAGCAGCTCACTTGAGGTCTGTACTACAAAGCAGGATTTGGAGTTAGTGAACTTCAGGGTTAACTCTGGGTTTTCAGTACTGCGAAGCTGGTTCTCTTTTTACTGAAATAAATCACCATGCCAACTCATGCTGAACAGCTAACTTGCTCCAGCGCAGAAAAAAAGTATCCACAGACAAAACAGTCCGGAGTCTCAGGTAAAATAAGAGTGAACTATATATTGTAGGTCAGTAGAATCATTTCATTGTTCCAGGGCTCTATTTCCACTGGTTTTAAACAGAGCTCCTAACAAACAAATTGTTTACACCCTAAACACCTGATTTTAACTTATGCAAAGCTTATTTTAGTCCACAGTGACAGTGTTGATAATTGACACTGATTCATCACTGCAGCTCAAAATAACATGAGACACCTGTGTGATGAGAACTGGGATAAAACAGATGATATCTCATTAGTAAAATAATCCACACTGTTAATTGGCTCCTGTTATTATAAATGGAACGTTTCAGTCAGACAGACCTCGTCAGTCATTGACTACTTTTACACTCTTTACTTCAGCAGCAGAAACAGTCTGGTGTTACTTTAAAGTGTTATATGTGACATATTTAGAGGAGTTTCATCTTCATCCATCTAAACAGCAAAAAATACTGTATACTAATGTCACATATAGCTCAGTGACACCTACACGTAATTTAAGATGAGGCCGACGATGACTTTTTGGATAGCATTTTCAACATTTTCCGTTAAAAGATTACAAAGTGTCGTTTACATCCCACGCCGCTGACATTTTACTGTCTCACTGTCCCACACACTTTCAGCACTGTTTCATCTCATATTATATGAAGCAGCCAGCTTCACTCATGATTGTGATGATGTCACTCGTAATTAACACCCCCACTTCTCTCACATGGACGTGCTCGTGGCTGGATAGGAAAACCCAGAGTTGACTGAACTGGTTGATAACCAGCTTTGTAGTACCGGTTATCCAGACGGCTGATGTTGGGGTTAGTCCATCCTGTAGGCCCTTGCTGCATGTCATCCCCTCTCTCTCCCCCTTTCATTCTTAACACTGTTCTGTTAATTAAAGGCAAAAAAACCCCAAAATAATCTTTAAAAATAAAAGAGAAAGACATTCCTGCTCCTTCTGTTCATAATAAAACACAGTACTCTGTAAACAAGACAGTAAATCCTGCCTCCTACTTCTTCAGTTGCAGTTGGATGTTGTTACAGTCCTGTACTTCTGATCACTGTCTGGACAAAAACAAAGAGTTAGACATCACAGTTAGTGTGCATGTACAGTACGAGTTTGTCTTATTGTGCATGCTGCCTGTGGCTTGGCAGCTTCTCTGCTATCTGTATGTGTGAGCGTGTCCAGGTGGGAAGGTGCCAGCGTGCATTGTATAGGTGTGTATTTACACTTGTGCTCGCAGCCCACAGTGCACCTGGGGTGCCGCGTCTGAAGCTCATCTTTAGCAGGGAAACAGATGGAAGAAACCTGAGCGCCATATAACAAGGAGATCAGATGTAACGGGGGAATTCGCTCCCTTCAAATACTTGCACAGACTGCCAACTGTGAGGCAGTGCTCTGCTCAAACACAAGGCCCGATGGCTGGATGTTAGCCATTTTTAAGAAGGAAAAAAACAATCTGTTGAGAAGAAAAAGCTTCAGAGCGCTCGGCTGACTCTTGGGATAAAGGTTTTTGTTCTTATTCTAAAGTTACTGGAGTGTTACCGAGAGAAAGACATTTGCATTAGAATAGAAAGCCTGGTAGTTTTGGTGCAGCAGATAAAGAGCTGCAGGTATTGTAGGTTTGTCCTTACGTGACCACACTTTGCATATATTTCTGCTGTGGTGCTCAGAAATGGATTTTGCATCCACCCTCTCCCCCCATTCACCCCAAGGATAACTCCAGCACCAAAAATAGCTCCCCAAAAATACCCTGCCACTCTCTTATGTTCACACACACTTGGATACACTCAAGGGTCCCTTCCTCCCTTTGCTCTGCCGCATCTCCATCTTTCTTCCTGCATTCCTTAGCACCTTGCCTGCCTGTCTCTACCTTTCCCCTGTCCCCCCGCCTTCCCCCATGTTTTCCTTTCATTACCTCTCTGCGTGTTCTCTCGCCGTCTCACCTTTGTGTCTGTCTCCTCTCCCGCAGTCTTAACGTTTGTTGCTGCTGCTGTTTCTTTGTTGCTGCCACCACAAGCTTCCTCAGCTAAGCCTGGCGCAGCTGCTCCGCTCTGGTGCTCGATGCATTTTTAAACAGTCCATCAAGTTCTAGCACAACTTGTTTTAAAAATACATCTGCTGATTAATTGATGGAGGAGGCATGGGAGGTTGGATGCGAACCAGGAGGGCCACCTCCTCTTCTGAGCGGTATAAAAATGTGGCTTTTTATTGTGCAGTCCCCTGTGACTTTGTAGTCCACATGGGTAGCGCTGCAGAAAGGGTGTGTTTCTGTCTGCCTGTCTCTGTGTATGTTTGTGTGCGTGTGTGTGTGTGTGTGTGCATATATAGGAAGTAAGGAGTTGCTTTAAGTCCTGACATTTTCCTGTGATCGTGTGCATGTGCATTTGTGCATGGATTTGCATTTCTGCATTTATGCATGTGGGTGTAGGAAACAGCGTGGCCTACTTTTACCTCTTATTTGTGGAGGTGATTTATTGTTTTCGTTCGTCATGTAGAGACCAGAGAGCTGCAAGGCTGGATGTTTGCTCAGGAGGCAAAAAGACAGAGGTGCCAGGGAGGATGCTAATCCTAACCACAGGTTACCATGAGAGTAAGACACGGAGAGGCAGGAGCAAAGACACCAAACGTAAGACAGAGAGAACAAATGTATGGTGAATTGTTGCACTCTTAAGGGCTGGCAACATTAAATCTGTCTATTGTTCTTCTTTATTTATGTATTTGTCTGCTTTGTCGTATCCTTTTTTCCACCAAAAATAGCATCTATGCAGGTTTTTTAAACACAGGAAAACACGCTAAAAATAGGCAATAGTCTCCTTTCCCATGGCCAGCAGATGAGTATGCCTCTCTGTTTTTTCTGGTGTGTCACGTTCAGTGTCATGAACAGGCTAGAAGACAGGGTTAGTAAACAGTCGAAACCAGAATGTAGGCAAGTGAAAACATTACAGCTGTTGCGTCTTTTTTATATCTGCTGCCTATTCAGTCTCTGTTAAAGTCCGTGCTGACTAATTTTGAACGATGTTCTAGCGTTGCTTTGACGGAGGCAGACAGAATTTGTGGCCGATGTGATAAACAGTCACAGAAGTCAGCGACAGTCACACTGGATAAGGTGCGAAAATTAGGGGGGTGTAAATCACAAATGCCATATCACAAAGTCTGCCATGTTACGATTTTGATTTGTTTTAATTCAGGGGCCTGCGATCGATATGAGACGATAACAATAAATATCCTTATTGTCTCTTTCTCGGCTGCTTGCTGTTCCCTGCCTGACGCTAGGCCACAAGCACTGTTTTTGAATGTTTAGGAAGGAGGTGGGCTTGTATGGAACTGGTGACACAGACGTGCAAAGTGTGTTTTAAGATAAAGGTGTGTAAAGATGACAATTTGTGTTGATGTTTTCATTTTGCATCA
Source organism: Epinephelus fuscoguttatus (assembly GCF_011397635.1). NCBI lineage: Eukaryota > Metazoa > Chordata > Actinopteri > Perciformes > Serranidae > Epinephelus > Epinephelus fuscoguttatus. The sequence goes on from NC_064766.1 coordinate 22,835,624, forward strand.
GTGACATCGAATCGTTGATCATTGCTTTGATACGCTGATCCAGATCGATGTATCGTTACATCCCTAAAAATTAGCATGACCACTCAGGTGTCCTGTTTCCAGCAGTGGCGATCGGAGCTAGAGCCAATAAATGCCCTTGATTTGTTCTGGCAATAAATGCCACTCGGAGCCATTCATTTTCTGTAAGAAACAGAAAGACATTACCATCAGAAACAGTAACATGGTGTTTTAAGACAGGATAATTAGTGTTTAAAGAGGGGCAGTGAGTTAACTGTTCTTATGTTGATGGGCAAATAATTCCAGTCAGAGGGAGCTTTGAATTTAAAGGCATGTCTGCCCATTTCTCTGTTAGTTGTGGGAACTAAGAAATAAGGTTGTTGAGTATGTCTAAGTGAGTATGAGGATATATGTGGTGTTAGGTATTGTTTTAAATAAGAAGGATAATTAAAATTGATATATTTGAAAATGCACTGGAGCCAATGGTGTCTTCAAGTGCTGAGTGGTAACCAGTTCAAAGTTTCATACAAATAGCAGTGATGAGTTTGGCATGGACACTTTAAAATAAATCTACAGAGGCTATTGTAAATAACATTAAGAGGTAATGGTACAGAAACAGCTGTCCATTTCCAAAATCCAAAATTGTCCAAAAAGGAGAGAGATACAGGAAGAGGTAAAAGAGACAGAAGAGATCAAAAACTGTGTGGGGCACTACCCTCCACTTGTCTGACTGCAATTAACTCTCTCAAATCCAAAACTCCTCCTACTGGCAAAAGTGTAAAAGGGCAATTATAGGTAAGCACCAACACTGTCGTACCCTAATGCTAATCTTTAAGGTTACAAATGTAAATATACATAACATTTTAGGCATTTTTAATCATCGACACATAGATTAAGTTCAAGAAATGAGATGATTAACTAATTGCATCACTGTGAATATGAACTGTATCTACTGAGACCTCCAAATACTGTAAATATTGTTTCTGTACATATAAACTTGGGCTGCATGGTGGTGTTTGCATGTTCTCTCCATGTCAGCGTGGGTATTCTCGGGGTACTCCAGCTTCCTCCCACAGTCCAAAGACATGCAGGTTAATTGGTGACTCTAAATTGTCCGTTGGTGTGAATGTGAGTGTGAATGGTTGTCTGTCTCTATGTGTCAGCCCTGTGATAGTCTGGTGACCTGTCCAGGGTGTACCCTGCCTCTCGCCCAGTGTCAGCTGGGATAGGCTCCAGCCACCCTCAAGAGGATAAGCGGTTACGGAAATGAATGAATGAATGAACATATGAACTTAATTATTACACATCAGTTAGTAGCTAGGTAGCCAAAATATCAACAAACTGCATTTAGGCTCCTACAGACATAAAACTGATGTCATATGATTCTCACCTAACTCTTTGGAAGAAAGCTGGTAACCATATTTCCCAAAATGTTTATCCATCCCTTTAAAAAACAAGTTATTATTCCCTAAAGCAGGTTATTGGTATTAAAGCGATGAGTCAGACTGTCTTCCACAAAATCCCTGTATTCTGACAAAGTGTGTCTTTCTCTGAAGTGTGAAGGTATTCATTTTTGGTAGCAATTTCTTTCCAAAATTGATACATAAAATGAAACTCTGTCTCATAATACCATATACCAACTAATTTATCAGATCCTGAGCTGCAACAGTGAGTCACAGTTGGTAGCGGAGCATTAAAGAGGAACAGCTATAATTCCTGTTCTTGAGTATAAAATGGACTTGGCTCCCTGCTCTCTCATGACCAGCATACCAATGACGGACTTTGGCAGTGCGAGGTTTTGATGAGGATTGTGGATGGAAGGAAACTGTTGCTTCACCTCTGTGTGACACATACTTAATCAGGAGGTGAGAGAGATGTCTGTGTGCCAGAGCGGAGCTGAGAGTGGATGGACTGATGGGTGGAAATAGGGACGTTATGACAGTTTAATTGCACACTGAGCCATGTTTCGGTGGAATGAGAGAAACTGATCTTGTCAGTTTTCGATTATACAAACAAACATGGCAAAATTATGATCATTAAAGCAAGAGACAGATTTTAGATTGTTGTCATTTTATGTCTTTGTAGCGTACTGTTTCCTCGCAGAGTGTACACTATCATCCATATTCCCAATCACACATTAGTTTCCCTTTTCTTTTTAACACGTCTAATAGGCAGACTGTTGCAGCCTCAGGGTCGGCTGGTTTCTTGAGTTTGCCACAGATGTTGTGCTTCTTTTCTGGGGAAAAGAGGTTACAGGTGCTGTTGTTGCTTAAGCTTAATTACTCCGGATAGCTGCTGTCTCTTGAATGCCAAGGCATCGTAAGGAGCTGGGATGAATCACTGGCTGTTCTCCTCTGGGATGCCTTTATACTGCGTCTGTAATGATACACAATACTCTGTCTGAGGCTGTGTGGTTAACTGTAACCTCCAGCTGATGGATTTTGTAAAGCAACCATCCAACAATATGAATAAAATCCCACTGTAATGGATGCTAGAGTCTAACACAGCTCACAGCGTGTGAGAAACGGGGAACACCGTGGACAAATCACCAGACTATCACAGAGCTAACACGTTTAGCGAAACCTTGTAGGTGGATATTAGAGGTGGAGGAAATAATTGATTCTTAGATGCACTGCAATGCGGATGTGGATGATTCGGCATTGTTTCACAAATGCCAATAATCGTTTATCTCGTTGTTTATTAATAACGTGATGCTGGCGGAACGAGAGAGGTGGACAGTCCTCAGTGCTGCGATCAGAAGTAACGTTAACAAACGAGACCAGCTGACCGACACCAAAGTCTTTTCCCATCCCTAACAAGCAGCATCAGCACTTCAAGAGCTGAAAATTTGGATTCTCAGACACCTGGAGTCTGATCGACCATCTCCGAATATTTGTCTTTCCAGTAAAAGTTTTTTTATAGTCCACATATTTGGTTTAATATATATGAATATAATATAAAATCAAGATTTATAGGCATAAGATACTTAGTGGTGGGAGAGTGCAAGGCTGCAGGCACCGTGATCCCATCCCTGTCTCGAGTATCTTCAATTATTCTTTGTCATTTTACCAAAAAGTGTAGGTGACGTCTTCCCCCATACTGTGTCTTTGCTGTTACACACCTACATGATTATGTTCAGAGTACCCTATAAAGGTCCAGTGTGTTGGATTCAGTGGTGTAAGTTGTCAGGAATGGTATGTGATATTTATAACCATGTATTCATTAATGTATCATCACCTGAAAATTAAAGAGTTGCAGTTTTTGTTACTATAGAATTAACCGTTTATATCTACATTGGGGGCGGGTCCTCATTTATGGTGTCTACAGTAGCCCAGAGCAGACAAAACACTGGCACTAGATGGTGACATTCATGGTTTCACATCAGCCACAGTAGTTAGAAGCCCTTCTGTGACTAGCAATGTTGGAAGAAACACTAATTTGTGACATGAAACTGCTGCACTCTGTGTTTCACCAGCCTCCGGTGAAAACATCCTGAACATCAGGATCTTAAATTATCAGAGAAAATAGGTGAGCACACATTAGCATGTGATGGGTGAGCCACCCATCTCAGACATGCCAAACAGCGTCAGAGAATCGCTGATAACGTGCAACTGCTAATGGTTTTAATCACCAGCTCCATTTGTATTGAAGAGAAAGAGACCTCTGTGGATGACTCAGCTCACGGTAAAAGCCTCCTTAACAAAGACCAGATAAGGAATCCTAACCAGGAGAAGTTTCAGCTAGTTGTAATCTGCAATCCTCACCGATATATGCCACTCAATCCCCCTAAATCTTACATACTGAATCATGAACATGTGGTTATGTTCATGCACAAAAAAAGACTTGGCTATGGTTAGGAAAGGTCACGTTTTGGCTTTAAATACCAGGTTTTGATGCCACAATCACATCTGTAAATGCCAAAATATCTCTCTTAAAAAACACTTGGTTTAGTTGTTTGTTAGTAAAAACATTGACCTCATATATATGAAACCTATAAATGCAACATATCTGTGGTTTGCAGAAACATACAATGCCAAAATTTTCTTCTGGTAACTGGGCAGTTACACCTCGTAGTGCCATGAAACTTGCACCATTTAGGAGCTGGTATAAAAGTCATCAGGATTAATTCCCATCCTGGAAGCTCTGCCGGCGGAGCTTGGCAGGATTTTAATAAATATGTCAAGTATTTTCATTAATATCTTCACATATTTTTATCTTACAAGCATGAAGGAATATTGACAGAAACCTTATAATTTACACTTTCTGGTGTATCCACTACTAAATATCATAAGATTTAGATAAACACAAAGTTTTTAAATTAAGTCACAGCAGAGATGGAGCACTAAGTATCAACCATCCCTCTATCCCCCACTATTTCCATGATAACCACATGATAATTGTTCTCCGTTTCTGGTTTCAGTTGGTGTATTTTTGGGGGGAAGCACAGTGAAAATGGTCACAACAAACACATTAGAATGTCATACAGATTGAAGCATCACTCACCTGTTTTACTTCAGATATTCAGTAAAAACTAAACAAAAATGATGTCTCATTTCTTTAGTTTGTGAACAACAACAGTAACTCAGAGTGAGATTCAGATTCTGTGTACAATATTAATAGTTCAACAAAATTACACATTTAAACAGCTCCCACACACAAAAAATGTCCCCTGGGATCTATATATATAAATCAACAGGTGATTTCCTTCATTTAGTAAAATCCTACATGATTGAGTTGTTTTTTTTCCACCTGGACCTTTATGCTCTGCCATTTCTCCTCTAATCATCACGCTGTAACCTGTGACAGGCTGTTATGATACCACAACTATCACACAGTCACATATATGTAGTTTTTTGTTGAGCCGTGAGCATCACGTAGGTTTACATTACCAAAGCTTTATGACAAAATCAATTGACGACACCGACTCAGCGAGAGAAGAGAGGGAGAGACGCTGTGCTGCTGCCAGAGGAGCCGCTGAATGAGTTCCCTCTGAGCAGTAAGACACTAAAAGAGTCTGGGAAGCTGCTCCTCTTTGTGGAACCACCGCAGAGTCACTGATAATTTCACTTTCAGCCATGCTTGTTGGGTTAGAGTTACGTTTCTTACAACCATGGCTGTAGAAACACGAGCTGTGTTAGTGCAAATCCTTCACCTGTTTGTTGAGGAAATGAAAACAGGCAGAATCACTTGAGTCTGAACAGTGAAGGAGAACAGGGGAGATAGTAACACTTTTTGTTGGAGCATCAAGTTCTGTGTGTTGTTGGTTTCACTGTCAGGACATTGTGTCAGATGAGCAACAGACATTATTCATATTATTGTAGTGGATAAAACACCTCTCAGTGCTGTGAAACTTGCACCATTTAGGAGCTGCTATAAAGATGATCATCTTTATAGAAACACTGAGAAAGGAAGATTTGTAGTGTTGTATTTGTCATTCATGAGGTGACTTAGATGTAGAACAATGAACTGAAGCTTTCGGCAGCCTGTAATCATCAAGGTTAAACTCGAGTCCCTGTGTATGTTTTGTGTGATTCAAACAGCAGGCTGACTCAGGAAGGAGTCATACTTTAACATCCTGGATGGTGTGTACCCGCCAGGTGAGTGAAGCAGGTTTTCTCCGCTTCAGTTGGAGCGAGCACAGAGTCACTGCACCGGATCTTCAGCTTCGCTCGGGTCGCTGGAGATTTGACATGTGGCGCTGTGCCAATGTGCAAATGGAAGCTCTAATTTTTCCAGCATGGAATGTGAGACCTCAGCCTCCGTCGCAGCCTCGTCTTTAATGGTAATAGGCGCGAATAAACCTCACACCAAGCAGGAAATCGAACGGCTGACATTTTGTGAGCCACCGGCAAATCCTCTGTTTTATTCCCAGACCCAAAATGACAATCTGGGCCGCACATGTGAACGTCCACACACTGTAAATACAAATTAACATAATCGTACTCGGATGCAGTCGCTTGTTAAATACCATCAGCGAGATAAGAACTAACCCTTCAGACTCTGGTATCTAATATGTTCTGGCAGCTGACATATGAAAAACATACAGTTAAGAGATGTCAGCAGGAGCTCTGGAGGCGGAGGATATCAGCGAGGCCAAATCTGCCTCCAGCTCTGGATCTCACATGGCGGAGACTCATGTTCATTTCTGATTCCTTCTGTGTGAATATGAGAGGAATGTGACAGGAGAAAGATATATATATAATCAGTGTGTGTGTGTGTGTGTGTGTGTGTGTGTGTGTGTGTCGGTGTGAACGCTAACGATGCTGTACCACTCCACAGGTGATGATTCTGTACTTCCATCCCAGCGTGTTTCGATGTATCCTCCTACGGTGGGTTCGCCTGCTGGGTTTCGCCATCATGTACGGCACTGTCATCCTCAAGCTGTACAGGTAAAACTGTCAACTCAAAGTTAAAGCACTGGAGTCGTGATCAACGCATGACATTTCCTGTACGACATGTTCCCGTCCTATGAATTATTCCTGTCTCTAATGTAGGACAGAAAGCTAAAAGAGATTGTACCTCCTCCCTCCTCTCCTACAACCTCCACGCATCTCTTCCTATTTCGTTTTTATTTTCTTGTCTCCTCTACTCATCTCATTTTGTCTCTGCTCCTCTCCTCTCTTCCTATCTCCTTATCTTCTTTCCCTATCTCCTCTGCTAACCTCCTTTCCTGCCCCTCCTCCTTTCCTTGTCCACTTTCCAGCACTCCTTTCCTTTCCTTTCCTTTCCTTTTCATTCCTTTCCCTTTTCTCTCTTCTCCCCATAACATTTTGTTTCTGCCCTTCTCCTGTCTTAGCATCTCCTTATCTTTCATTTTCTTGACTCCTTATCTCCTCTGCTAACATCCTTTTTCCTGCCCCTTCTCCTCTCCTTGTCTGCTTTCCAGCACTCCTTTCCTTTCCTTTCCTTTCATCTCCTCATCTCATTTTGTCTCTGCTCCTCTCCTCTCTTCCTACATCCTTATCTTTGATTTTCTTGACTCCTTATCTCCTCTGCTAACCTCCTTTCCTGCCCCCCCTCCTTGTCTCCTTTCCTTTCCTTTCCTTTCCTTTCCTTTCCTTTCCTTTCCTCATATCATTTTCTATCTGCTTCTTTCCTCCATCTCTCATTTTCTCGACTCCTTATCTCCTCCCTTGGTCTCCTTTTCTGCCCCTCCTCCTCTCCTTGTCGGCTTCCAGTACTCCTCTCCGATCATGTCCTGTCTCCTCTCTTCCCTTTATCTCGTATTCTCTGCCCTCCTCTCCCTTGTCTCCTCTCCTTTATCCCTATCCCCTTATCTCTCATCTACTTTTCTTTTCTACTTGTCTCCTGTGCTCCCCCTCCTTATCCCCTTGTCTCCTTTCCTGCTCTCCTACATTGTCATGTCCTGTATTTTTCTCTCCATCTCCTATTCTCTTTGTCTCCTAACCTCTATTCTCCCCTCTTCCTGAATGGTCTCCTCTCCTTTCTTTGCCTCACATTCACTCCTATCTTCTCCCCTCCCTGTCTCCTAATCCCTCCTTGTCACCTCACCTCTGCTTTCCTATCTTCATCTTGTATATCCTCTCCTCTCCTTGTGTCCTCCCATCCATCTCCTTTGCCCTGTGAGTTAGCCTTTCTCAGTTTCAATAATTCAGCTCCCTCTCAGTCTGCACTCACACACATGTGCGCAGTCAATAAGCACATTTGAATTTCACATCAGGTTCCGTCTATCTGCTAAAGTATCCATTCAGACACACTCACTTCCTGCTCATCAGCTCCGAGCAAGTGTTGCCGATATGGTAGAAGGGGGTCAAAGGCCGGCCAGAGTGTTCCCTTGGCAAAATTACCAATTAGATTTTTTCCCGCGCTCGCTGGGTGTGAAGTGTGCCCCAGGGCCAAGCTCTTACAGCCCGGTCCCACTGAATATATCAGAGATAAGATAGATTTGTCACAGTCTGGTCGGGAGAGAGCAGATGAGCACCGCGCAGAGACGATAGTAAACAGAGAAGTGACTGTTTGTGTGTCTGCATGGTGATATTTATATAACTGCATGCTGTCTTTGTCCTTTCCCAGCATCAGATCACTCTAAAACTATTCTGGCTGATGTGTTGCATTTTTAATTCCCTTTACAGAGGCGGTATTGTCTTGTGTGCGTGTGGTAGAGATACTGTACTGTGCAACTTATAAATAAACTGCCTCTGCATGCGTTCAGGCGGGTTCCAGCCGTATTTGTTGAACCATCTCCAAACTGAAAAATTAAAAAACTGACACCCTCGAGAAAATACCAAGTTGTTAAAAAAACAAATTTGCTTTCTCAGACATGTTCCTGCCCTCTGTTCATGTCTTCTCTCAGCACATGAAATATTACAACACGATTTAAGCCAACATGAATGAATTGAAATAATAGTGCCCTTTTCTCCCTGATCCTTTTAATTTAACCGAGCATGTTAGTAAGAGCAACAGCCAGAGGCGTGAGCTGTCAGTCGCAGGCAGAGCATCTCTTACTCACCTACACTGCTCATCATCGTTTCACCCAGCAGTCTCAAGCACTCAGGCTCCTGCTGTCCTCCTCCTCCTCTCTCTGCCTCCCCCAGGGTGTTAAAGGTATTCCTATCCCGCACGGCCCAGAGGACGCCTTACATGACCAGCTGGCGGGTGCTGCGGCTGCTGGTGGTGATCCTGGTGGTGGTGCTGTGGTTCCTGGTGGCCTGGACGTCTGCGGTGTGCCAGAACCCCGAGCTGAGTCGGGCCCTGATCGCCGCAGGCCTCACCCCAGAGGGGCTGCAGTTCAGCATGTGTCTGCTGGATCGATGGGACTACATGATGGCCGTCGGTAAGTGTGTGTCTTCTCTGTATTTATGGATAGCCAATGTGTAGTGATGTCTTTACAGGACGAGAAACAAGTGAGGACATTGTGGTCCTACTTTGGTGTGAGTTGCAGAGTGTTGGAGATATCAGCCGTAGAGACGTCTGCCTTCTCTCCAATATAATGGAACTAGATGGCACTCAGCTTGTGGTGCTCAAAGCGCCAAAAAATACATTTGAAAAACTCAACATCAATGTCTCTTTCCAGAAATCATGACCTGGTTACTCAAGATAATCCACAGACCTTGTTGTGAGCAGTTTCATGTAGGAACTGTTTTCTTTCTACCAAACTGCACCTGCCAACTGTATCACCGAGCAGAAGGAAGCGTGCATCTACTCATGGATGAGAGGCTTGTGCCTGTGACAGGGTGAGATGTCCTCAGCTGAGCTGTAACATTAGCTAGCTCAGTGGTGCTAGGTAAGCCAGCAGTAGATGCATGCTTCCTTCTGCACGGTGATACAGTTGCTGGGTGTAGTTCAGTAGGGAAAGAAGTTCCTACATGAGACCACAAGCTGAGTACCATCTAATTCTATTATATTGGAGAGAAGGCAGACGTCTGCCTGTCGGCTGATATCTCCAACACTCTGCAACTCACACCAAAACAATCTAGGCTGATATATAGTGCTACAGGTAAGAGGAAAGCTGTGTTTTTTGTGTTGTTGCTGTTCCTCTAACTTTAGGGAGCTTTTGTTTGATTCATGCACTGATTAGCCTCAGTGGCGGAATCTAATTACATGTACTTAAGAACAAATTTAAAGTACGTGTACTTTACATGAGTATTATAACTTCATGCCATTTTCTATTTAAGATTATCTTTGGGGCTTTTTGTGCCTTAGCACAGTATGACATGCAGCAAAGGGCTGCAGGCTGGAGGCGAGCCTGCGGCAGCTGCAGCAAGCACTAAACCTTTCTACATGGGGCACCTGCTCTATCCACTGAGCCACCAGTGCCCCTCAAATTAAGATTTTTTACACACAAAACTTATTAGAGCTGCCATGATTAATTATTAGTAAATTTGTTGTTGAAATCTAACCTAAGTCTAATCAGTCACCAGCTGATTTGAGAATAAATTCATCAGTTTGAGTATTGAGTATTTTTTTTAAAGAAAAAGGGACTGTGCAAAAAATATTTGGTAAACCTTATTTTTGACTTAGAAAAACAACACAGGACCATTAACATTTGCTTTAGACCCTTCACTGGACTTAAAAAGAAATTGCAATACCCTCCCTCTCGACTCAACCACAATTTCATGCTGAATATTAATGAAATTGCACATAGTGGAATCAGCAATTGCCCAAATCGTTAGTTGACACCCTTAAACTTATGGAAATGTGCACTTGTGGCTGTAACGATTGATCTATTGACGGAAAATTATTCAGCAGCTTTTTTTGTAAATCAGGAATAAGTCACTTTTCATGCAAAAATATTTCAAGGTTCCAGCTCTAAAACATGAGGATTTGCTGCTTTTCCTTTTGAGTAGTGTAATTATTTTGGTTGATCAAACTGTTTTGAATTTTTCTGCATTTACTACTTTTACTTGAAGTACTTTTCTCTGATTGTACTTAAAAACAAGGCATGGACTCAGAAGTAATCCCTCTCAGTCATCACTTATCACCCACTCCTAAGAGACTCTGCCCCCTGTCTGTATTTTCTTATTTCCTTCTTTTTGTGGTCAGGATGTTTGTGGGTGTGTGCCCCCACAGCACTCAGGTGAGGTCAGGGCTTTATAACAAGGTAAGGACCAGCAGTGATGGCCAAATGAAGCCTCATGAAGCATTTTCTTGATTTTCTGAGCCCACTAGATGGCGCTTTTTGTTCAACAAAAGGTTGAAAGCACACTGAATTGCTATTCTTTGAGCCTCTCGCTTTAAACCATGAGTGCCACCTAGTGGGCTCAGAAAATAAAGAAAATGCTTCATGAGGCTTCATTTGGCCATCACCTGGGACCAGGTGCCAGACTGTAAGCAGCAGGCATCCAAGAGACATAGAGAGGCGAAACTGACAATTCTGCATAGTATACCTTTAAATAACATTTTCAGTGCAGGACTTTTACTTGCGACTGTATTTTTAGAGTGTGGTATATGTACTTTAAGTTAAGTATTTGAATACTTCCTCCAGCACTGAATAATCTTTAGACACACATTCCTAAAACGGTTTCAAATTCTCCCATCTTGTATCCTGTGAGTGAGTATCTCATTAAACTTAAAAGTACCTTGGGGAGTTTTTGACTGAAGCAATGTTTTTATGAGTGGGTTTAAAGTCCTGAAGCTCCAATGCCAGCATGGTCAAAAGGTAAACAGAGATGGATGGCTACAGGAAGGCAAAAAGAAAACCTCCCTGACCTCTCAGAGCTGAGCTTTCAGTAGCATGGCTGCACCATATCTGACTCATTTATTTTTCACAGTGCAGTCCTCTCTTCTGCTTTATACAAGCTGATGGCACTGACAGCAAATGGATTGCACACAAATAGAGAGAACTGTTTGAAGTTGTTAAACTGCATCTTGAAATTTCCAGCAAGTCTTAAGCACAATGCATCCATTGTTGTTCGAGTGACAAATCATGTCAGACAGAAATAAACAGGCATGCCCAAAACATGCCGCCTGCTTGCCAGAAGACATTATTGTGCCTTAATAGGCCTGTTTATTCAGTGCCCTGCCCCCAGAGCAGCATTTTGAAAAACCTCTGCTCTGAACTCGAGGTTAAATGGATGCAGTTGTGAATTTTGATGATCATGTCCATTGTTTGATTCACCTTTGCCTGATGGGTTTGCTCACAGCAGTTTAATGGACAATGCTGTGCATGAAGTTAACAAAGGGATGCTCTGATAAACAGGATGGAGTGCCCCTCTCTTACAGTGTGATGGGCTGCCACCAGCATTAAAGCAGAACACCTCCAGAGGGCAGGAGGTGCCACCAAGGCCCTCATTTATTTCTCCGGTGCTTCACCACGAGCGTGTCTCTAAGGACTTTCCAGAAGACAGTTTATTTGGTTTATCTGGACAATAATCTATCACAGAATACAGTTATATAATGTGTTACATTATATTATTTGAAAGCAAATCTAAGCACAATAGCAGACGACTCACCACAGTCTGAAGGTTTTATTATCTCAGCTGAAGTGAAATGAATTGCTTTACTGTATTGTTTCTGAATGTGTATCTCTTATGTTGTTGTCACTGCGACTTCACCTTGACTGTCCATATTCTGTTCTCCTCTCATATATTTCATCCCAGCTTTCTATGTTATGCTCACACCTCTTTGAGTTTCCCTTTGTTATGATTCACACTCTTCCATAGATCATAAATTATAAACAGAGCAGCCGATAAAATGTTAGTGAACCAGACTCTAAGAATTTTTTTTCTGAGAATGAGTCCTCCACAAAGGTACCAGTTTTGACCTGTAGGCAAGGCGAGGCAGCTTTATTTGTGTAGCACATTTCATACACCAGGGCAGTGCTTTACAGAGCAATAAAATATGAAACATAATAAAAGATATAGATTTACAATAAAAGAGTAAAGAGAAAAAGGATATGAAAGGTAAAAGTAATTACTAAATGATTTACAATTTAAAAAAAATCACCATTAAAAACAGCAAAAATGCAGACAAGAGGTGCAAAGATAAAAAGATTATTTAAAATTGAGTTTAAAAATAAGTTTGCAGTCATTACCATGTTTTGTTCTGACTCTTGAGATGGTCAGTAGGCCAGTCCCAGATGTCCTCAGTGTCTGACAAGGTTCATGTGTCACTAGCATGTCAGAGACATATTCAGGCGCCGAGCCACGGAGTGATTTATACACAAGCAGCAGGATTTTAAAATCAATTCTCTGATTGACAGGTAGCCAGTGTACAGATTTTAGACTTGGAGTAATGTGGTTATATTTCCTAGTTTTTGTCAGGACCAGAGCAGCAGCATTCTGAATAAACTGAAGTTGTCGAACAGCTTGTTTAGAAAGGGCTACAAACAGACCACTGCAGTAATCTAATCCACTGGAAATAAAGACGTGGGTGAGCCTTTAAAGGTCTTGCTTTGACATTATTCCTCTGACCCTAGCGATGTTATTTAAATGGTAGTAGGCAAATGACTTTATGGATTTGATGTGGCTGTGGAAATTTAAATCTGAGTCCAGAAGCCAGTTCAGCTTACCCAGGATATCTTTTCGTTATCTGTCTTGGCTAACCCTAACATTGGTCATCTAGATAACCGATACTAAAGAGCCTGTTATCAACTAGTTCAGTCAGTTCTGGGTTTTCCTATTCAGCCATGAGCGCATTCATGTGGAAGAGGCGGGGGTGTTAATTATGAGTGACATCATCAGAACCATGAATGAAGTCGGCTGCTTCTTATGATATGTGATGAAATGGTGCTGAAAGTGTTTGTGACTGTGAGACAGTGAAATGCCAACGGCGTGGAATGTAAATGATACTCTGTAGTCTTATAATGGAAAATGTAGAAACACTGAAAATACTCTCCAAAAAAATCACCATTGGCTAAGACTTAAATTATGCGTAGGTATGTCTAGGCTGTAAGTGACATTAGTATAGAGTATTTTTTGCTATTTATTTGGATGGTGATGAAACTGCTCTGAATATGTCATATAAAACACTTGATGATGCCAGACTGTTTCTGCTGCTGAAGTAAAGGGTAGAAAAGTAGTCAAGTTAATGACTGATGAGGAGTCATTAGTACAACCAAACAGACAGTACAATACATAACACACAGTATCCAGTATCACACACTGTCGGGGGTAAATCATGGACATTCAGGGTCAATGCTTGTTAAGATAAGCGAAAGCAGACGGGACAAAACATGATCTATAACGCTTTGTGCTGCATTTAGGGAGGCTAAACCTCTGCTCTGTTGGAAGCATCTGAAACTCAATGTGGAGGGGATGTTGAGTCTGAGACAAGCTTTAGAGGTGACCCTCTCTTCATACAGATACACTGTAGGTTATTAAGAGTAAAACCAGTGATCTTACAGAACAACTTGATCACTTTCTAAAACTTGTTCTTGTTTCCAAGGCTCAGATTACCAAACCAACAGATAATAAAAGCAGAAAAGAACAATTTAATGATAGTCCTATCTACATCAAACTCCTCAGCTTCCTTAAAAAGAATAGGCGTTGGTTTGCCGAAGCTCTGTGGTAAAACCAGTGGAAAGAGCCCTGGAACAATGAAATGATTCTGCTGACCTATAACAATATATAGGCTACTCTTTTTTACCTTGCGCTCCAGAGTTAACACTGAAGTTACCTCACTTATTCCGAATCGTGCTTCATAGTACAGGCCTCTGGTTACAAAATGGATCGAGTGCATGTATCTTTTGACTGGACAAGTTTTGGTCTACTTGGTACTGGGTTTTTTTGGTCGATACCTGTGAGGTATTGAGTACTGGGGTGCCCTGTAGTGCACCTGCTAGAGCATGCACCCCATGTACGAAAGGCTGAGTCCATACCGCAGCATCCTCTGTTTTGACCCTTTGCCGATTGTCGCCCCCTCTCTCCCCTCTTTCCTGCCTATCACCAACTGTCCTATCCTATAAAGGCAAGAAACCCAAAAATGAACAAAAAAAGAACAAAGGTATTGAACAGCGATATCCAGCCCTTCAGTCAAGCTAACAAGCATTAACGGTGATTGTACTGTTAAGAAGTTGCAGGTTTTCTGCCTCATGTTTCTGGTGAGAACCTTGAAGGCCTTGGTTGTGTGTGTGTTACAGTAGCTTCCTAATGACAGACTCTTGAAGCAGGAGGCAGTGATGGGCACCTCACTGAAGCCAGTCTGACAGCAGGGGAGACTAATCCTGTTTAGAAAGAGGCAAAGGATGGCTCCCTAAAAGAAGCCTGGTCCGCCTCTGAAAACTGATGGACAGGCAGACACAGAAAGAGAGAGAGAGAGAGAGAGAGAGAGAGAGACGGAAGTGGCAGAGAAAAAGAAGAGTAGAGCCTGTGAAGTATGAAGCTCTGAGGGATGTGGGAAACGATGCAGAGAGAGTTTTCCACCAGCTGGGGAGGGAGGAGGGGGGGAGAACTTGAGAGGAAGAGAAGAAGAAGAGAGAGGACAGCTAAGGACACTCTGGAGAGGCGACAGAGGAACGCAGCATCTTCAGAGGAAGTGACGGCGTGTTTGTGGTGTGACAGCTTCCCACAAACGCAATAAATGGGATGAAACACGTAGAACACAGCAATCCCTCCGTTTTGCAACCGTTTGTGTCGGTGTGAATTTGCGTGTGCGTTCAAGACAAGATAGGAAATGAGGGATCCCCGCTGTTCGCTGTGACAGCCAGTGAGAACACACTGTTGTGCGGAGGCTACACTGAAGGACAGGAAGCACCCTGCGAAGCTGCCGTGGAGGATTTTAACAGTGCATGTTGTGTTTGTGAAAATTAATCTAATTGGTTTTTTTGTGTTTTCGCTTGTTTTGTTATAATGCTGACAAGGGAACACATGTTGGTCTAAAAACGAATAAATCATGCTTTTTTGTCTGGAAATGCAAAACAAAGCAGAGTTGAAGCAAAACAGTATTGACAATGTCAACAATAAGCAATTCATTTGAATCCGCAATTAATCTGCATTAGTTGGAATTGTTATCCCTTCCCTCTTGCAAGCAGCTCTCCATGCATCCTGATTCAGAGGCTAAGTACCAAGTAATTAGTGATGATTTATAGACTAGGCCTATTCATGAATATTAATGGACTTTAATCACCGTAAAGACTTTATGGGCTCATATGCCAACACAGTCCTTGGCATGGTTCTTGCTGCTCTTTACTGTCTGCAAACAAAACAACAAGCTCGTATAGCTCACATCTGACCCGCTGATGCTTATTTGGAATTTTTATATGCAGTATTACGATAACTAAAACATTTTTTTATTTGAAAACATGGTGTCTTCCACTAGTAGTAAAACTAGCATCATCTTTTTATTGCACACTCTTAGAGAGAAGGGTTCCAAAAGGCTTCTTCCTGTCATGCTACCCAGAGCCATTTACTTCTGAAAAGCCCTTTTTTTTTTTTGAAGGAGTTCTTCAGTGGCTGTTGAAGCATGGGGGCTAAAACATCCTCATCCTCAAATATTCAAATGTTTACCCATCTTTTAAATGGTAGCTTTAAATGTAGATTTATCTGGAATCCCCGTTATCAATTAATTTTACTTGTGTTTTTCCCATAGTTGATATCTTTACCATCATTTCATGCTATACTAAAGTTAATTGCGTACCTGTATTGAACAGACATGATATTAATTGGTTAGTGGGTGGAGATAATGTCCACTCCTCCACTAAGCATTCTGGCCGAGTTAAGATCCACTGTTCTATTGAAATACTGAAGCCTGTAGTAGTAGTAATTTCACTTGCAATTGTGCTGGACCACATCAGCTGCGGCCCTTCAGCCCTCATGAAGACCAAGGCTGCTTGACATGGTTCCCCTGGCCCTGGACTAGAACCATAATTAGTGGAGCATAAACGTGTTTTTGGTAGAACCCCTTGGGTAGGCTCTAGATTAAAGCCTTGGATATCTGGGAGATATCCTTGATAAAAACCTTGGATTTAAAAATGGTTCTTGGTAGAACCCCTTTGCTGGGTTTTGATGAAACCCTTGGAATCTGAAAGGGTTCATTGTAGAACCCCCTGGGTTGATTCTAGATGAAACCTTTTGAACATGAAAGGGGCAATGGTAGAACTGCCTGGGTGGGATCAAGATGAAACCCTTGAAATACAAAGGGGTTCTCAGTAGAACCCCCTTGGTGGGATGCTAGACTAAACCCTTGGATTTTAAAAGGGTTCATAGTAGAATCCCCTGGCTGGGTTATGATGAAATCTGTTCTTGGCAGAACCCCCTGGGTAAGGTTCTACATAAAATCCTTGGAATACAAAAAGTTTTTTGGTAGAGCACCCTGGGTAGGTTCTTGCCAGTGCCCATAGAAGGTGAAAAGGTTCTGGATAGAACCCATAGATATCCCCTTTTGCCAAAATAAGCGCTGGTTCTTTAACTAGTTCCTTTCAGGATTCTTGGAACCTTGATGCTATCAAGCAAACCAGCTTTTGTTTCCACCAGTTTTGAGTAGAGCCATTACCGTTATCAAGGATGCATCATCAACACAATGTGTTTCACGGTGCACAATGCAAGTAAATGGTAGTAACACGATGGCAGATCATATTGATTACCTGCAATTTCTGTTCTCTGATATTTGTTTTTATCAAAAAGTTTGGCATGAACCAACTTTCCAACTGGGAACCAACTTTTTGGGTTTCGAAGCAATTTATTTTAGATTGAAATGCTTGGAATGGTCAAAATTAGGTGCGGGAACTGAAATCCGTTAATTGTTGGAGGAGAAGGGGTGAGAGAGGGTTCTGGGTTGAACCATTACACCATAGAAGGGTTCTACATAGAACCTCTTGTAGGGCTCAACAGTCCTCTCACAGATGGCTCTAGGTATAACCTTTTATATGGGCCTCTAGATAGAACCCTGTAAAGAGTTCCAGGTGGATCCTTCATAAAAAGTTCTACTGGGATCCAAAAAGTGCTCTTGTATAATAACAAGTTGAACTCTTTAAGGTTCTAATAAGCACCTTTTTTTAAGAGTGTACATTACACTGAAAAGATGATAATGAGCTATCTGTGCACACATACTGCGAAGTATATGACCAAAATACATCTTCCCTGTAACTAGCAGGCGTGCTGTGTGACCTTGGTGCGATTAGGCAATAGCCTAAAAGGTGTCATCACACTGTCGATGAAGCAGCTGCCTCACTTCAGGGAAACACTGCAAATGTGAGGAACTCTTGCTAAATTAGGAGCTGCTAAATTTGAATCTTCATTGTTGTCATGAACACTATCAGCATCAAAGCATCAAAGCTGGGTCAGGCAGTCTAGGAACAACCTCTTCCAACTTCTTTATTGTGGTGATTAACAGTAATTCTGTATTCTGTCCAGTGACTCTGCATCTACATTTTGCATGTTTTCCACACTGAGTCAGAGCAACATTGCTGCTTTTAATTAAAATGCAAATAAAACACAGACTTAATCAGTGATCAAAAAAACAGTTCAACATTTAGAGAGATACATTTTAGGGAAACGTCTTTCTGAGAGTGAGATGAGAAGATCAATACCACTTTCATGTCTGTATGCAGAGCTGGAGTTGGGAGGTGATTAACTTAGATTGGCATAAAGACTGTTAACAGGGGGAAAAGACGAGCCTGGCTCTGTTGAAAAGTGAAGCTGCCTACCAGCACCCTTAAAGCCCACTATTTAAAATGGAGATAGACTTATAATTATGACGTAAATGTTGATTACACAGTGAAGTGGCTGTAGAATAATGACACTGTCTGCATTTAGATTGCTTCCCTATATGCCTCACTTTTACCATGCAGTTCTGTCTGACAGAAATGGGACCAAGTCATAGTTTTTCAAGTCACAAGAAAGTCTCAGAAAGTCTCCCCTAGTCAAGTCCATGTTGTTTTTGTATGTAAACAAAACTATCTTTGGTATCATTTTTTCTCACTGGCGCTCAGTAATGTAACATTAGTTCTTCATCTCCTGTAACTTCACCAAACAGAGAGGATCATCTGGGGAATTAAGTGTTGACTGGCTGGGAATGAATAGTGTCAGGGAAATTCTCCTCTCTGAAGAAGTGACAGACTCGGTGTGAGGAATCAAGTCTCTTGAATTCACGCAGCATGGAGAAAAACCTGAAGTGTTCTCTGTCAACCCTCAGAATGAACCAAGGCTGCCTCTGACTAAGAATTTTCCTAGTCGACCAATAGTCGTCATTTAGCACCATTAGTCAACTAGCTGCCCGCATGTTTATGATATTAATTTAATTATTGAATTCTATATTTTGGGCGGGGCAACACAATGGTTTGAGTTGAAGGTGTGAGAAAGAATAGTATCAGTAACATTGTTAACACTGTGCTACATTACAGAGAAATACAAAACCGTCCTAATGAACCTTCATTAATATAGGCCTATATTTTATCTACAAGTGCACGTCACACACTGAGCAAGCTGCCTGCTAATGACGCTGTCGGCAAAGCAGTAATGATTGTGCTAAGTGGCTAATGGGCATGTAGGTACTTCCATGTTTCAGATGATACGTCATGTTTGTAGTCAACCAATGAAGATGAGTTTACATATCACCTTGGGTTCGTCCTTCACCTTCTCAAAATGATCACACACTTTGGATTTCCTGCCCAACATGTTATTAACTAGCCTGTGGAATAACCGCAGGTACCAGACCTGGAAATTAACGTGACTCCTGTCTGACTGCTGAGTGTGGTCACTTCCTGTGTCTGTCCTTTCAAATTAAATTCCCACATGGTCCAGTCATATAGGTTTGAATTCATTTTGACAAGGCACAGCTCCTAATAGAGTTTCACGTTGGTTTGTTTGTTTGTTTGTTTGTTTGTTTGTTTGTTTTTCTGCAACTGAACGACCAATGAAATCTTGTCCACTACTGACCTCTCTGGTTGATTAACGCTTGGCCGACTATTAGGAGGCAGCCCCAGAGCCCCATACCATCCTGAAGCTTGGACCCCAATGCACAACCAAGAGCTGTACTTGTAAGAGATTGCCCCCCATAAAACAGATTCACCAATACTAGAAACTTCCCCCCACCAGAAAAAAGGAAATGCCCCCAAGATATAGGAAATAACCTTCCGATAGAGTCCTGCATAAGTCCCACAATAGGGGTAATGTTTGTTGATTCAGGTAATGAATTGATTCATGGCACACTATTTAAGTGACATATTTTTTAATCTTTGAGCAAGAGGGAATGATTATGATTATGCTGAGTCTAAAGACATCAAACTTGTGACCTGAGTCCACATCTCTACCGTCTGCCATCTGGTACGATATCCGGGGAAAATGAAGACTCGATTTACTGTACAAAGAAAGTGTGTCAACCATGAGAGCCAAAACAGGTAAAGGATAGCACTTTTGTTTTTCCTGGTAGCTATGCAAGCAGTGTATCAGTGTAAATTCTTTGCGGTTACTATCCCCAGTAGTGGAAGTGGCAAACAGATGAAGAACCACAGTAACTGTCGAAAACAAAATGCAGGTCTGAGGAAAATGGAAAGTGATTCAGAAATGTAAAAGTTGTCTTTTTCCACGCGGTAACAGACGTCATGAGACAATGAAATGAGTCAGCGAGTCAACAAGATGCGTTAAGGCATCTAATATGAATAATCCGTACACGAACAGAAAGTAAAATAACAATTTAGGGGAAGTTTCTTTGTCACAGTCTGGTGCCATCATTGTGCCTGTACAGAGCCCTACAGTCAACTAAAACACGTGCTCACCAACCATTTTTGGTTAGCTGGGCTGAAATTTGAATTTTCACTTTTTTGTTTGTGTATGAATTAAACAAAGGAGATACTGCTTTTTAATTAGTGAGCTTTAGAGGTGCTGGTGGACATGTTATTTAACTTTGTAGGGAGCCAGGCTAGCAGTTGACTCCAGCATCTCGTCTTTACACTACGCAATATAATGGCTCCCAGCTCCAGCTTGGTGCGTCCCTCTAGACATGAGAGTGCTATCAATCTTCTCATCTCACCCTGAGGAAAGAAAGTAAATTAGTATGTTTTCCCAAAAGTTGAACTATTACTTTAAAACTTTAGATTGAGTTTGGTACTTTGAAAAGAGACAAAAGTTTCAAGCCTTCAGGGAGGCATTTTATACTACTTCATGGATTATATAGGCTTGTCCCAGCTGAAGGGGAATACAAAGACTTAATGTAAGACTCTTTTGTCTTTAATTTAATGTTCATAATTAGGTTTAAAGACTTTAAATCAGTCCTCTAACCCTCCTTGTATTCTTTTTGTTTCTTTTGTCTAGCGGAGTTCCTGTTCCTGCTGTGGGGAGTGTACCTCTGCTACGCTGTCCGCACCGTACCCTCAGCTTTCCACGAACCTCGTTACATGGCTGTGGCCATCTATAATGAGCTCCTAATATCGGCCATCTTCCACATCATCAGGTGGGTGAGGAAAATGGGGTGGAACAGAGGCGAGTGGGCATGAACGGTAAAAGATGTGTGGTCAGAAGAGATTTGACTAAATTGTCCTCTTGTATGCTGACTGAGAGAGAGGGAAGGGAAAAGGAAACATATAGACCTAAAGAGACCTAAAACAGAGCTGAGACTGTAGAATAATGAAATCATCTCCGTGACAGTAATGAGGAAATAGTAAGAGTAGTGCAAAGGGGCTTAGACGACTTCATCCCTTCTTGCAGCACAAGTTGTTGTTTAATTATAATCATAGTGATATTTGCGTGTTAGCGCAGGGCATTACAAGTGCTGAACATGTCAGATGAAAGGCAGAGAGTTCACCCGCCCCCTTCATCAGGGAAATGAACAGTGTCAGCAGAGCGCCTGGGTAAGCCGGTTGAAAGGAGGTGAATAAAAAATGTCTTCCCCAGGCAGAAACACAGCACAGATTTACTGTGCCAGATCCCCAAAATAAACTCTCCGTGCCCTGTAACTCACTGTCTGTCTTTCTGTCACAGGTACCAAATAACATAATGTACTCAGACATCTTTAAAATGTCTTTTGTGTTTGAGTAATCACCATTAGGGGTGTTAGGGTTCATAAAATATAATGGTTCTGTTCGACACAGTGGTGTCATGGTATGGTACGTTTTCGATACTGTAAAAAAGCCAGAGAAAATTCCTTGATTTTTAAATTCATGTCATTTTAATCAATTTATTCATTAAAACTAACATCATACAGTCTGTTCTTTTTTTACTTTGAACAATGATGGAGCTATGTCTGAGTGGGCCATCTTCTGGGGTGTCTTCTTAGCAGCTTATGAAGCAAAAACAGCTCCGTATAACATATAAAATGCAGTATAGTAGTTATAAAGAAATACAAACAAATTAACAATTCTCTTTCTGAAATGCCAATACTTCCTTGTTTTTGAAAAACATTTAAAAACTAACATTATAACTTGGGCTTTTGTTTTATTTTTTTTGTGCAAAGCAGGAATTACAGTCTGAAATGGGCTCATGAGGGAATAAAACGGGGCTCGAATACATTAAGCATGTTCATAAAGCCTCTGTTTTCCACTACTGAATTCGCAGCTACAAATGTACCAGTCACTGCAGTGATTTCCTTTTCTCTGTCTGAATCATATAGGAATGGCTGCATAAATGCTGCAGGGAGAACATTAGCTTGTAGCTTGTGCTGCCACTTGTCTTCATGTAGTTCCATCGATTGACACACTGTGTTGATGTCAGCATAAATGAGTTGACGTGTTTGAAGTATTCCCAACCTGCTGTTGTGTAGCAGATGCAACATACGGTTGTTTTTTGTCCACCACTCTCCCTCTCAACATCGTCTTGATAATTCACAGCGAAACCGAAGTGGCTCCAAACACCAGACCAGTAGGTTATCAGACCATCTTCTATTTCTGGTCTGGGAGTGCTGGGAATACTAACCATGTGCCATATAACTACATTGCAATGAGCTAGCTTAGCATAACGTGCCTTCCAGTATGTCTCACTGGAGTAAAATGTTTTGGTTTGGAGGTGGGAGGGGCAAACAGCATGTCACTTGTTCTGTCGTGTGGGCTTCCTTGTTTAGCACAGTGGTACTGAGAACATTATATTAAACACAGCTTAAGCTGTATATTTTATTTACCTAATGCAATAGGATTGTTCAACATATTGCTCCATTTGTAATGCGTACTGAACAGAAAGCCTCTTACTAGGGATGCACGATATTGGATTTTTGCTTATATCTGTCATATATTAGTTCAGGAAGGACCCAAATGAAGAGCAGCAGGCAGGTTTATGGTTTAATAAAAATAGAGCTTTAATAAAGCCAATAAAAAACATCCAGAACAGGCAGGTAACTGAAATCCAAATGAAAGAAGAGTCAAAACTAACTGAAAACTTACAAGACACCAGGCAGGACACAGAGCAGGTATCGACACCAAGAACACAGGGATGAATGCAGACAAACTGACAAAGAACAAAGGGAAACACACAGGTATATATACAATGAAAACAAATCACAAGAATGAGACACAGCTGGAGTAGGAGGACATGCATAAAAGGAGGGAAATGGGGTAACAACAAGGGTGTGAAGGGGAACACTAGGGTGGAGCAAACAAGACTAATACAGAACAGGTGTGAAGGGAGGTCTCTGGGAACAGGGAAGGACTAACGAGACTGGTGGAAGAACCAAACACAATGCATAAGGAGAAATCTACAACATAAAACAGAAAACAGGTTAAACACTAATGAGTAACAAAACAAGGAAGAGGACAAACAGAAAACCGTGAAACAAAGTCCACAAGATAACAAAAAACTCAGGTTTCTGCAAGCCTGAATTCAGCTGTTACTTACACTACTGGCAGACAATGATACCTTTTGTCCCTCCACTTTGAGAGGTATTATGGTAGAGAGGTGTGGTGGTGCCACAGGTGTCACTTTTGGTAAGTTTGTGGCCACGCTCCCCTGGCACAGTTGGTTATGGGACTGGATCCACCTACGCATTAGGTGGATGCATTTAAGACTGTGATAATCATTGTTTATCACATTCGCTACTTTCACACCCTTAAATCACAGAGCTCTCTGTCATGACACACTCACAGTTTGGGAATCCTGTAGAGAGTTTTCCTCAGGGGAAAGTTATTGTTGTCAAGGACATCAAGGGAAATTATTTTCAAAGTTTAATTTTGAAAGCGATCAGTCTTTATCACACATATTGCTTATGATCATAGCCACACATCAGCTGTATTATATTTAAAAATGTGCTGCTTCAGGTGACACTCTGGCCAGCCTCATTTAGAAACCAATGACGCACACAGCCATTACCGTGGTTACCTGGTGTTCAGGATGGAGACACCAGGTGAAAGACTGACAACAACAGACAGTCCTGAGGGAGCTATGAGCAAAGTGAGAAGTTTTAAGTGATTCACAATTTTTTTTTTTTTGTGGAGCTGCGTGAGCTGTTTTCAGTGTGTCAGTCTCCAACACGCCCATTGATGTGCAGAGAGAATAATTAATCAAAACAACACGTTTGATGTGCACATAAGCCCTGGGGGATCTGTGGTTATTTTACAACAGTCTGATGCTGGTTGCACAAAATGTAACTGTAAATCTGCCGTGCTTAATTGTGGCTTGACAGTGCGCAACATCTCTAGTTGGAGACTGCAGATGGAACAGATACCTGCTGCCTTCAGATGGCTGTGAAGAGTCGCCACTGTAAAGGAAAGGCTTTCAGTATATAGTACTAAGTGCTGATATTTACAAATTGAAAGAACCCTTAGTAGTTACCAGAAATAGCCCAAATTCGGTCAGAGCACGCAGAGCACCCACTGTACAGGATTTGAGTCTTTTGAATATGTTGCACTGCAGTTGAGATCCTACTGTCAAGCAGTATTAGTAACCATTTACAGGCCTCCAAAATATAGTGCACACTTTGTTGATGACTTTTCTAAACTATTGTCTGTTGTCTGTATTGATTTTGACTGTGTTGTTATAGTGGGTGATTTTAATATTCATATAGATAATCCCAAAGATGGCAGTGCAAAAGAACTTTTCTACATCCTGGACAACTTTGAACTTTCCCAGCATGTAACAGAGCCAACACACAATAAGGGACATATTTTAGATCTAATTATCTCCAAAGGGCTCAACATTTCTGAAGTTGTGGTGACTGATGTTGACTTTTCTGATCATTACTGTGTTTTCTTTAAAATGGCCATCTCTGCTGACACCAGTAAAATTACAACAGGGGTAATCAGAAAATGCTATATCAATGAAAACACCTGTACACTATTCACCCAGGATTTTATACCCACACCAGCTGTGCCCTCAGTCTCTGTCAATGATCTGGTTCATGGTTTCAGCTCTAAAGCTATGAATATTATGGACAATATTGCCCCCATGAAGGTCAAAGTTGTCTCTGGTAAGAAAAAAACACCATGGAGCAGAACACAGGTGGCGAAAAACCAAACTCCAGGTTCATTGTGACATCTATAAGGAAAGTCTGCACATCTATAGCTTGGAGCTAAAAAGGGCGCGGCAGTCGTTTTTCTCTGAGATTATCAACAAAAATAACAACAATGCACAGACTTTATTTACTGTTGTTGACAGACTGACAAACCCATCAGCGTCAGTCCCTCCTGAACTGCTATCCACCAAGGCAAGCAATGACTTTGCTTTTTTTTTTTAGAGACAAAATTTTAAAGATAAGACAGACAGTCTATAACTCAAACACAGTGGCTATTTCACCTGTGCCTCATAAGACTACTCCAGTTAATTTGGCACTTTTTCACCCATTAAATTATGCTACTTTGACAGACATAGTTAGAAACCTTAGGTCCACTACCTGCTGCCTTGACACCCTGCCTACAAGCTTTTTTAAAGATGTTTTTAACTGTATAGCATCAGATATACTACAGATAGTCAACTGTTCTCTTCAGTCAGGCCTTTTTCCAACGGCCCTGAAGACTGCAGTCATTAAACCTCTCTTAAAAAAGCCTAATCTGGATGCCTCAGTAATAAATAACTACAGGCCCATATCAAACCTACCATTTTTAGGAAAGATCATTGAAAATGTTGTTTTTAAGCAACTTAACACCTTCTTGGAGCAAAACAATTCCTTTGATGCCTTTCAGTCTGGATTTCGAGCACATCACAGCACTGAGACTGCACTTGTAAAAGTTTTAAATTACATTCATCTGAGCAGTGATGCATCAAAGATTTCGGTTCTGGTATTACTAGACCTCAGTGCTGCATTCTACACAGTTGACCATAAGATACTGCTCGACAGACTAGAAAAGTTTGTGGGACTTTCTGGCACTGTGCTAAATTGGTTTAAATCTTATTTACAAGACAGGGATTTCTTTGTGTCACTTGGCAACTATGAATCTGTGTGAACAAAGATGACATGTGGAGTTCCTCAAGGGTCCATTCTTGGGCCTCTTCTGTTCAACATCTATATGCTCCCTCTTGCTCAGATTATGGAATATCATAACATCTCCTACCATACTTATGCAGATGACACACAACTTTACATAACAGTGTCACCAGATGACTACAGTCCCCTATATCTGCTAAATAAGTGCATTGACGAAATCAATACGTGGATGTGCCAGAATTTTCTACAACTAAACACAGAAAAAACTGAGATAGTTGTTTTTGGCCCCAAAGAACAAAGACAAAACAATAGTCAGTGCTCACCTTGACGCCATGACACTAAAACCTACAAATCAAGCCAGAAATCTTGGTGTAGTTCTGGACTCAGACCTAAATTTCAATAGTCACATTAAGACATTTACTAAATCAGCCTACTACCACCTTAAAAACATAGCAAGAATAAAAGAATTTCCGTTTAAACAAGATACAGAAAAACTTGTTCATGCTTTCATTTTCAGCAGGCTGGACTATTGTAACGGTGTCTTCACAGGCCTGAGTAAAAATCAATGAGACAACTGCAGCTCGTCCAGAACGCTGCTGCCAGAGTCCTCACCAACACCAAGAGAGTGGAGCACATTACACCAGTGCTTAAGTCACTGCACTGGCTTCCTGTGTGTCAAAGGATAGACTTTAAAATCTTGTTACTTGTCTATAAAGCACTAAATGGTCTCGGGCCTAAATACATCTCTGATATACTTGTACGTTATGAAGCATCCAGATCCCTTAGATCATCTGGAACAGGTTTACTCAGTGTTCCCAGGATCAAAACCAAACAAGGTGAAGCAGCCTTTAGTTTCTATGCTCCCCGCCTGTGGAACAAACTTCCAGAATATCTGAGGTCGGCTGAAACTGTCAACTCATTTAAATCAGGGCTTAAAACATTACTATTTACTGCAGTTTACCAGTGAACTAGATATGTAACTTATTGTTAGGATAATCTGAAGCTATTGTTTTTATATTTGTCTGCTGTTGCTTTTGCTTTATGTTTGCTTTTTAAATGCATTTTCTGCACTGTTTTTAAGTATTTATTTTCTTGCTTTTAGCTCTTGTTTTTAATGATCTATTGTTCCTTTGATGTTTTATTTTAATGTATTTCTCTTGTAAAGCACATTGAATTGCCTTGTTTATGAATGGTGCTATATAAATAAAATTGCCTTGCCTTGCCTTGCCTTGCCTTACACTACGTACCAAACTGCAGACTGACAAAGCTGGCGACTAGTTAGTGAACACAGAGGAGCATTTGGCAACAACAGAGCTAATTATTGGGTCTCATTCATGAAACGTGAGCAGAATGAATTTGTGTGTAAACTGTTCACAGAAGGAAATCTACGTGTATCTCAGCATTCATCAACATTTCAGTAGCTCGATATTTTTGTAGGTACCAACAAAATCAACACCTGCTTCTGACTGCTCGTAGTGCTCGTGTAAATAAGATATGTCACATAAATGTTGCTTATCATTATTGAAAATTGCAGTTTTAATTCGTATTGTGTTCTGTTATGTTTACAATACGCAGATGCCTTTGAAACACATCAGTTAAACATGACAAAAGATGAGACAAATAACATGTTTAGATAAGTTAGTTGGCAACTGGGTTTTCAGTACTATGAAGCTGATTCTCTTTTTACCGGGAATAATCACCATGGTAATTTATATTGAACAGTTAACTTTAGGGTATCGGATCACAACCTGCCAACATCCTGAAATCTGACCAATCAGATCACTGAAGAAAAAAGTAGCTATGAGAGAAAGTGACAGGTAAAAAAAGAGCAGCCCATATGTTGTTACAGGTCAGTAGAATCATTTAATATTTCCAGGGTTCTCTTTCCATGGTTTTGAAACAGAGCTTCTGACAAATGGAGAGATCATTTACACACTAAACACTTGATTTTAGCACTATTTGAAATTATTAAGTTTATTTTAGTCCACAGTGATAGTGCTGTTTCTTTTACACTGATTTCATCACTACAGCTTAAAATAACGAGACACCTCGTGATGAGAGCTGGGGAAACAGATAATATTTTATTAGTAAAATAATCCACACTGTTAATTAGCTCCTGTTATATTAAATGGAACATACCTCGTCAGTTATTACTTACTTTTACACTCTTCACTTCAGCAGAAACAGTCTGGTGTTACTTTAAAGTGTTTTATGTGACATATTCAGAGCAGTGTCATCATCATCCAACTAAACAGCAAAAAATATTCTATACTTATGTCACATATAGCTATCATATGAAGCAGCCTACTTCATTCATGGTTCTGATGATGACGCTCACAATTAAAAACCCTGCCTCTTTTACATGAATGCGCTCGTGGCTGAATAGGAAAACCCAGAGTTGACTGAACTAGTTGATAACCAGCTTTGTAGTACCAGCTATACAGACGGCCAACGTTAGGGTTAGTCTTAGTCAAACCAGAAAACGAGAAGATGTCCTGGGTAAGTTGAACTGACTTCGTGGTACAGGCCTCGGGAAAGAAACGGGGCAGGGACTTACACCAAAAATGCAGGCAAACTGAGAAAGACCAAAGGGAAACAGACAGGTATATATACACAGAAAACTAATCACAAGAATGAGCCACAGCTGGAGAAAGAGGACATGGGCAAAAGGCTGACGACAAGGGTGTGGAGGGGAACACTAGGGTGGAGCAAACAGGTCTAATGCAGAACAGGTGTGAAGGGAGGTCTCTGGGAACAGGGAAGGACTAACGAGGCAGGTCTGACAGAAAACAGGTAAACAAGTAAAACCATGTTGGCTATACCAACTTTTAAAAATGATAGTAAGCCAGTGTTGTGTTTTCAGTTTGTTTAGCTGCCCAAAACTGATTAGAATTATCTAATGTTTGCCAGTGTTTTCTGTCATATGTCATATCTTACACAGAACAATACTGCAACAGCTTAGGCCACCAAGTTTTACAAGCCTAGTTTGTCTCAAGTTGAAGCTAAATGTCTCAACATTTTCTGGTTCGGATGCCCTCATTTTATCACGCATTTGAAAACCTGTGTCAAAATCTTTGCAGAGGAGACCTGAGGCTGGTTTGATGAATGGGTTTTTCCTACCTTCAGGCAGCCCTTTCATGTTTGTGTTGCATTGAAATCAGCTTGCAGAGACTTGAAACTTGATTGAGATGCATAATGCCTCTTTTCATCCATTTTAGAATACACGTACATCTGAGCATTCTGTGAGGTAGTAACACAGCTGAAGGTACGGACCGTTTGGAAAAAGCGAGACGTCTTTGTTTAGCATTAAACACATGTGGGAGGTTTGGAAGAATGCATTACTGCCTCACCTGAGAATGATATTGTAAATGATTGAATCATCGCGTTGGACTGTAAAATCCGATTCGACTCGGTGAATTCTGACAACTATGCATTCCTGTGTGCCTCTTAGGAGCTTATTTACAGGCAAGCTGTTTTTTATGTGCCTGAATGTGGGTTGAAAAAACACAACTGTTCAAAGAATCGTGGTAATACACACATTTTTAAAACACTCCTAAAGCAAAGAATACTTTGTCAATCCTGTTGCAGTGGGAATAAAACCGGTCAGGTGTTTTTTACAGTCCTCCCGTAGGAGCCTGGGGCTAAAAATTCCATTTGTCACACTTTCTCCGATAAAACTGTTGGTGATTGAATATTCTTTCATTTTGGCAGCGGCCTATTGTGCTCAGTTGGATAAAAAGAAAAAGATCACATCCTTTTAATCTGTTGAGAAACTGAAAAGTCCGATGGGTACACCTTCATCAGTGGTGTGAAACTGTTATAAATCAAGCTGTTCTCGCTTGCTGAGGAATAAAACAGAAGCATTTCTTTGGTGAGCTGACAGAGTCGGTCTGCGACTGTGGCCCAGAGATAAGGCTGGACTTGTGTGTGTGTGTGTGTGTGTGTGTGTGGAAGGATTGATGAAAACAAACACACACACACACACACACACACACTGTGCTTTTGGATATCCAATGTGAATTATGAATCTGAATATGATTAGTGGGAGTGATGACAAAAGACCAACAACCTCTGAGCCACCTTGATGGATTTCTGACAAACAATGAGAAAACAACTCTCTCTATCTTACACACACACACACATCCTTGTACTTCTATCTTTGTGGGGACCCTCACTGACAAAATGTATTCCCAAGCCCCTATACCCTAACCTCACCTATCACAACTAAATGCCTAACACCAGTGCTTACCCAAATAAGGTGGTAGTCTGATGCGTCATTTAAAAAGCGAAACCAGAAGACTGACAGGACAGATTCAGGCTAGTTAGCCAGTTAGCACATGAACAACACAACCTGATATTTAAAGAAATAATTATATCTACCATGCACTAGCAAACAATAACACAAACAAATACGAACTGTTTCGGCTGAAGAGCTCGACGGCAAAAAACATAATCTTACCTTATATAACAAGTTTGTTTTGATCTCACACCGTCTTGACTTTCGCTGTTTGTTTATTTTCCTGTTGAGCTGTCATTCTTTTATTTATATCGCGAGAGTTTGTGACATTTCACGTAATGTAGTAGCTAAGCTAACTATGCTAACAACAGATTGAAAATGTGCAACAAGATTTTTTGCTGACACTAAATATCAAACAAAAGCCAGAGACTGTGTCATATTAAGAACATTTGAGCTGTGAATTCACCACTTCAAAGCAGGAGGCAGAAGATAATGTTATTTCGGAGCCTTACGAGGCAAAGCCTCTCTACCCCCGGGCCGCTGCCTCTGTGTACGCACATGCTTGTACCAAAGACCTTTGTGAAAGCAAGGAGAGCTTACTCTGCAGCTAAATCTGGGGACCAGAACTTCCCCAAAAGTACACTGCATATTGACTAACAAAAAACAAACAAACAAAAATTGACTGCTTGACTTGAAGGAATCTCAGTCAACTGAAGGATGTCTGACTGATGATTTGCACCTCTGACTTTCAGTGGGAAGCACTACTTTACTTATTTCCATTCTCATGCCCTGAGCTGAACTGCAGTTAGAGGGATTTTGTTCACCAACAGACTCTGCCAGTTGGTGAACGAACGCTGACACCGGTTCAACATCCTGAATCAGCCGAAAAAGAGCTTACAAGAGCCCACTAGTGCCAACGGTACGGGACACACTGCAAAAAGTAGGGCAACAGATGGTCCAACATTGAACGACAGCCGACAGTCAGCTTAGTGAGTCAGGGCCTTAATTCAAACCTGAACCTTAAATCCAAGTCCTAACACTCAAACAGTTCTTTAAAGAGGTGAGGACCGGCCAAAATGTCTCCACTTTCCAAAAATGTCCTCACTGTATTGGTTAAAAATGTGTCATGGTCCTTACTATGTAGCAAGTACAAGTACACACGCACACACACACACACACACACACACACTCACACTGAAGCATTTTGGCACATAGGAATCTTTTCACAGACTTTGCACAAAATACACAACCCTCAGTTTGATGCTGCGTAATAATTGCATTGATTTATCTGTCATGGTGCCTGGATTTTGCCAAATGCAGCCACTCGTTAGAGCCCATTTAGGCTTTTGTGTACTTTTCACATTCTGCAGTAATAATTGGAGCAATTATTACCTGTGCTGGCGCTCGTGAACACAATACAAAGCATGATTCAAAAGTGCTACAATAATGGGAATGATGACAAGTGTTTAGAAGAAACCAGGACCTACCAAAGTTGCTGCTGTGAGCTTTGACAAAGATTCTGTCTGGACTGAGTCGGTGAGTGGTGACAGAAATGGGACACAATTCTTTGGTGCAGGATTACATGATTGGGTGTTTTGCTGATGGTCACAGAAAACTGTCTTTGCTCTGCTCTTTAAACTTTTTTTTAATATGTAGCACTTTTTTTTAAACGTGACAAATAGCTGTGCAGTTTCAAAATAACAGCAACAGATGGTTAAAATTAAATGAAATAATTAAGGTGAAGCAAAAGCCAGTGGATGATTAATGATTAAATAATGATTAGAAGAGTGCCATAGATCAAAAAAGTGAAGGGGACACATAATTTTTCCTCTGCCGACCAGAGAATTTCAATCAGCAATCGGGCTCAGAGAGAGTAAACAAAACTAATATAAGCAGGAGCCTAATCATGCCGAGCTTTAAAATAACAGCAGTAAAATACATTTTTCCAAGTGAAGGCCGGCAAGCCTGTAAAATATTGCATCAATCTACATTCTGTATAGAGTCTGCATGTGGGTGGGTGCAGTCTGGGATGGTCTTTGAGATAAATAAAGGGAAATAAAGTGAAATATCTCAGCGTTTAGCATGGCTACATTCCTCCCATACAACCACATTTCGATTGTTCCTACCCTCTAATACGGGGGTGTCAAACATACACCAGAACTGTTCAGTCTCTGATGTTGTGTTCACACCAAGAGTGAATAAAACAATTCACACGAGTGAAATTCATGAAAAGATGCAATTAGATGCGGATTCCCGCTGGGCAGCGCAATGAACACAATGCGAAAGACACAAATTAAACAGCAGGAATGAAGCTAGTAGCGTGATTTTGTGTCACATGTTTATTCGCCAGAGTTGAAAAATCTGAACTTAAGCAACTGATTCACACCATGATAGCCACTCAGCATTAGGCCCGTTTCCACCGCAGGAACTTCGGGGTAAATTTATGGGGCCGGGGCCGTTGGTGCGTGTCTCCACCGCAGGAACCACCACTAAGGACAGAGTTCCGGAACTTTTACAGGGGTTAAACAAGTCCCTGGCTGCATTCGAAAGGCCAAGTAGTATGGATTGTAGTAGACCAAATTAGTATGTAGTATGTCTGAAACCGTAGTAGGGAGGAGTAGTATGCTACCACCCCTACTAAACACGCCTACATTGTAGTATGACCGCAGAGCATACTGCAGGGCTACTACTTACCCAAAATGCACCGCGGGCTTCTTCTTCGTCTTCTTCTTCATCGTAGACATTGCACGGCATGTTACCGCCCTCATCAGTCTCCTATTTAAATGCAACGTGCTCGCTGCCCGGCAAGATTCAAAACATCATGATGGCGGAGCAACGGCAGCCGGCGGCTGGAGCAGCGCATCAATACAGATTTAACTACACGCACACTTTGTAACATTACATAAATATATATATAGATATAGATATATAGATATATATACACATACATACACATGTGTATATATATATATATATATATATATATATATATAATGTGTGTGTGTGTTACTTTCCCTCCAAAACTGGCATTCATTCATTTTCTAACCGCTTCATCCTCTTGAGGGTCGCGGGGGGGGGGCTGGAGCCTATCCCAGCTGACATCGGGCGAGAGGCAGGGTACACCCTGGACAGGTCGCCAGACTATCGCAGGGCTGACACATAGAGACAAACAACCATTCACGCTCACATTCACACCTATGGACAATTTAAAGTTATCAATTAACCTAGTCCCCAATCTGCATGTCTTTGGACTGTGGGAGGAAGCCAGAGTGCCCGGAGAGAACCCACGCTGACACGGGGAAAACATGCAAACTTCGCACAGAAGGGCTCCCACGCCCAGGATCGAACCGGCAACCCTCTTGCTATTACACCTCAGGAGTTCTTACCTCTCGGGATCCTTCAGGAAATGATGGAAGGCCAGGTGTGGGGTGTTCCACTGATAGTTGTTGCAGTTAATTGCACTACACTGTTTTCTTTTACTTTTTTTCTCCTCTCTCCTTGACATCTTGCATGTTGTCTGGGCGCAACAGTCCAAGCTCAACAGTCCAAAATGGCGGCAGCACCCCTAGTGGCTGTTGGCAAAAATTCAGCGGAGCTTCGCCTCTTGGTATCCATGCTCTTCGGTAGTAGTATGCAGTATGCCAGTGGGCCTTTCGGACGCAGCCCCTGCCTCGGAGTAGGTATTCAGAATGGCCCGAGAAACTCCTGGCTGGGGCTTGGGGGTTCCTTGGTGCTGATTGGATATACTCAAGGTGGGATGTGACATCAACAGAAAGCAACAAAATAGCTGGCATTTTTAAAACTCAGCAGACGAGGGTTAACTCGTTCATAGCTTCCACCACCATGTAAACAAACTCAATAACCGGTCTGTGAAAAACATAGTTTTTCCAGCGGATATCATAGTTACATCATGATTGAGCTAGCAAAGCAGTTTTGTGTTGCTATGTGTGGTATGTATTCAGTTTTGGGAAATCACGATGTCTAGAAAGCATCAGTGGCTGCAGCTGACAGGGACAGCTAACACTAGCAACAAAGCTAACATCAGGACGTCATCTATTAAAAGCCTCCCGTTGTCGGAAACGACATGAAACTACTCCAGTTAGCTCAATCATGTTGTAACTAAGACATCCGCTGGAAAAAATATTTTTTTCATGGGCCACTTTGTGAGTTTAGTGAGTTATTACAGACACCGCTATCGGCTAACAGCTAACAGCGTCCCTACGCCACTACGTTGCCCCGGTCAAAATGGACATCAGATCCAGAGCCCGGTAACTTTACAGGAACCTTCCTCCTACTCCGCTCTCTCAGTAGAGATACGGCGGTTGAGAGGGCTGAGTGAGAGGACTTTGCTGTAGTAGTTCCTGCCCCCCAGATAGTACCAGGAACTTCATTCATTCATTCATCTTCTAACTGCTTCATCCTCTTGAGGGTCGCGGGGTCGCGGGGACCCTATCCCAGCTCTGCCAGGGCGAGAGGCAGGGTACACCCTGGACAGGTCGCCAGACTATCACAGGGCTGACACATAGAGACAAACAACCATTCACGCTCACATTCACACCTACGGACAATTTAGAGTTACCAATTAACCCTCTTGCTATGAGGCGAGAGTGCTAACCACCACACCACCGTGCCGCCCTACCAGGAACTTCTTCAGTGGAAACAGGCCTATTGACATCCTCTGGGGATGTATGCCGTCGAGGATGTACCGACAGAAGTTCATTCGATGATATGAGTTATTTGCGTGTATGAAGTGAGTCAACACAAAATATTATAGCGTTCAAACTTGAGCGAGTAAAGTGATGTGAAAATTCACATTGTGTTTGACGTGAACACGACATCACACTGACAAAACTTCAGATTGTAAATGTTTTGCAAGGCAGCAGACAACTTTACCCGTTTCCTTCTTCATGTGGACAAATTGACATAACTGTTGAATTTGGACATATTTTCCTGAGAGGCTGTTCATCATCTGTTTTGTAAATGTTGTCAGAATGAATTTACAGTAAAAAAAAAAAAAAGGGAAACATTTGAAGGGGTTCAGATTATTATGTAATGGTTTTACTGGTCTGGCCCACTGGAGATCAAACTGGACTGTACGTGGCACCTGAACTAAAAGGAGTTGACACCCCTGCTCTAATACAACCCACAAGAGCATCTTCTCAAATTAGTGCCCCTACGAGTTGCCCAGTTTTTTTCCCAGGATGGTGAAGGCATGACCCACCCCACTCTCCCTCTAAATGGCCAGTAGTTGTTGCCTTGGTTGGATGGGTTTATTAGGTTTAGGCAAGGGGAGTGAGATTAGTTAGGGTGAGAATGTCAGGATACAATCAGAGGCAGAGTAAGGTGGAGCAGGGTGGTTCTTACCTTTACCCTCCTAGGAAGATCAACTTTCTCACCAGTAAGGTTCACAGATGCATCAAGAGAACAGGATACAGTGCTGGGGTTGGGTTCCCATTCATTCCTATGAAAATTGCCAGTGGTGCATGAAGCAAAAGAACGTTAATATCCACATATAAAATAACCTTGACCTTCAGCGTCCATGGGCCGTTAGAGGAGGTGCACCAGAGACTTCAGCTGGACGAGCAGCTAACTCCTGGTTTAGTGCTTCTGTAACTTGAATGGGGATAAAATTATTTTATTGTGGGCTCCTTTGGACTTTTAAAATGTTATCAGACAGAATGAATCAAATCCTGAAAGTGAACTGAGTCATTTTGCAGGTGTTGTGATGTTAAAAAACATTCATCCACTGATTTTCAGACGTCTGTTTCACACTGTAAGTCTATGGGAAAAAGTCTTTTGGGGAAGAACTTGTAATTCACAGTTTGGTCACTTGGTTAGATTAGGGTCTTTGTTTGGTTAGATTTAGGAAAAGAATCATGGTTGGGCAACACATTACGTACATAACGTAACAACGTGACCTTAAGTATGTAATTTGATCATGGGTATGTATGTAACTTGAAATAACTCAATGTAATGTTGACTTTTAGTGTCACACGGGACATGAACAGTGGTCTCAAGGTCCAGCTTTTGTTTTACTTATCTATCCACCCCTACTCACTCCCTATGTGGACGTTGATGTTTTTTATACTGTGTCACCTGACTTCCTGCTTTGCTCAAGTCAGTGTTACTACAGTCACTAGAGGTCGCTGTCTACACTAAATGTAAGTATTCGTTGTAAGAAGCTGCTTGTACAAATGACCTACGGGGTTGTTTTTAAGGGGAGGACCGTCTTCTAAAAACACGTCTTGTATTCTCAGGTTTATTTTGGCAGCTACATGTTGCTCTACACTATGAGATCGTCCCATTCATATTCCATCTTGCCTTGTCACAAAGTAACTGTACTACACTTAAAACCAAGTGTAGGTGAAGAAATCCTTCATAACCTTTACAGATTGCCTGTCTAAAGAAGCAGTATATTGGCTCCAGTAAACTGCTACTTTTATCATTCCCCATCCATTTTACTGTAATGTTTCTGTTTACTGGTTTTGAAGTCGAGACCGCCTCAGGGTTGTAGTAGAACATTCTGTTCTCCTCGTCCAGAGAATCACACAAAGGCTGCTTTTAATGCATCTGTGTGTGTGTGTCTTAGCTTATTTCACTGGCACACCAAGTATTCCGTTTAACTGCCTTTCATATATTAATTTTAATAAAAGTGCTGGTGAATGAACAGATGTGTTTTTCCGCAGGTTCTCTCTAGTGCCGGGGCTGCACCCTGACTGGATGCTCATGTTGTTCTTTGCTCACACTCATCTGACTGTGACTGTGACTCTGGGCCTGCTGCTTATTCCAAAGGTAACACTCCATACCTGCAGTTCATGAACCATGTCGGGTATTAGTTCCCTGGGCTGTCAGTCAGCGGCTGAAAGTCACTGAGAAGATTCACTCAAGACTTGCACTGATTTACTTGTATTTTACTAAAGTATATCCAATTTATCTTGACCCTTAGGCTGAAAACCACTGGGCAAAACTACCTAACTATACAAAAGTAGAGGCTCCATCTCAACCAGCTGCATCAGTTAAATGCTACTTAAACATGGATGCATCAGTAGTAACTACCTAATAGTGTAATACACAATAATATATCAGGCATAAGGGACATTTTACTGCTTACTTTAATTTTAAGTATATTTTGTTGATAATGCTTATGTACTTCCACTCAAGTAAGATTTTAAATGTAGTAGTTTTACTTGTAGTGGAGTATTTTTACATTGTTTTAATGGTACTTAAGTAAAGGATCTGAATTACACTTACCACCAAAGTTGTCTGGTTTCTATGGAACTCATGTGTGCCTAAACTCTTAAGTGTGCAATAAAAACATTTTATTGCAATCGCATTAAATTTATTTCGTAGCTGTTGTTGCATAGACCACAGTTCAAGACCAGTAAATGGCAAACTGGTTGTCTTTTAGCGAGTGATTGCTTTGTTTTCAGCAGATTTTTAGCCACCAAATATGGTTGTTTTTTTAACGACCTGTCGCTGTTTTTCCACGGAGGATAGTGCTATGAAAAGCATTTGTATTAACTGAGACATCGATGCATTTCCTGCCGGGATAGTGCCACAAAAAGGGGTTGTTTTTCTTTACCAAGACATTGCTGCCTTTCCAGCCAGAAGAGTGACACGACGAGTGGTTGTTTTTTACAGAGCTGTGTTGTGTTTCCTGCCTGGATAGTGCCTCAAAAAGCAGCAAGCTTTTACTGACACACTGCCACGTTTCCTGCCGGGATAGTGCCATTAAAAGCGGTTGTGTTTACCGAGACATTGCTGCGTTTTCTGCCAGGATAGTGCCATGAAATGCGATTGTTTTTTACTGAGACATCACTATATTTCCAGCTGGTATAGTGCCATGGATATTGGGGTTTTTTTACCAAGACGTCACTGCTTTTCCTGCCGGAATAGTGCCACGACGAGTGATTGTTTTCTAACTGAGACATTGCTGCATTTCTTGCTGGTATAGTGCCATGAAAATTGGTTATTTTTTACCCAGACATTGCTGTTTTTTCAGCCGGAACAGTGCCATAATAGGTGGTTGTTTTTTACCAAGCTCTACTGTGTCTCTTGCCTTGATAGTACCATGAAACTCTTTTTTTTTTTACCTAGAGATTGCTGCCTGTCCTGCCGGGATAGTACCTCAACAAGAAGCTGTTTTTTACCTAGACATTGCTGTGTTTCTTGCTGGGACAGTACAATGAAAAGTGATTGTTTTTTACAAAGATTTTCCACATTTCTTGCCGCGATTGTGCCACCAAAAGTGGATATTTTAAGTCAAAACATGATCTTTTCCTAAACCATAACCAAACGTAAAGTTTCAGTGTATTCACTGCACAATAACATATAAAGGAAACATATCTGTGGTTTGCAGAGGCTTACAATGTCAACATTTACTCTGGCGATTGAGATTCATGGAGGTTACCCTGAGTACAGAGAGACTTTCATAATGGCCACTGCTGTACTGTAGCCTGTGCAGAGAGAGGTCCATTAATCATCTTACGTTCATTTGATATTAGCGATGTAGAACACACACAGATGCACACAGGCACATTTGCTACCATTACCTTAAACTCGTTCAAACTGGGTTAGTGGTTACTGTAATTTAGCTAAGCGCTCCCGCGGGTATCTTTATGTGCAATCTCTCAAGTCTGATGGAAAACATTTAATTCTCCTGCTGTGAGAGAAATGCAATACACCATCAGCGCTCTCCGTTCCTTCATTCTTTCTTAATTAGGCACCTCAGAAGTGCGAGTCAGTCGAGTACACTGGGATAATTAAGCACAATGGGAGGATGTTAATCTCACACAGCGTCTGTTCCTGAATCTGGGCTAAATATTTGCTTTCTCTGTGTTCTCACATTTGTTATTTAAGCAAAGCTAAATAATATGGCCATGAAAAGTCAAAATCACTTCTCAGTTTAATGTGTTATTGTATTAATACAACCTCAACTCACCTTTTGTTTCTCTCCAAGGAGGAGATTAGTGTCGGCGAAAACTGAGCTGCATAAATTTAAATTTGTTTTACACAGTTTGGGTAACAGTCGAAACAATCGCAAGAAACATTAATGTGAGAATAGCATATATTTGAATGTATTAACTCAGCTTTTACCAGTGATTTCAGATCCTTTAAGGAAGAGATGAAAACATTATACCTGTTTATACTGCTGGGTTTGACCTTGTTTGCTCCAACAGTCAACAGATGGTGAATGAAGGACACTTGACATTGGAATTAAACATACATTAGGTGGTAATTATTCAATGCAGCAATCAATAATATAGAAAAATATAAATCTCCTAGACTGTCCATGTTCTGCAAATGCTTTTTCTTATGGCAGTCATTTCTTTAAGTTTAAAAACTCTTATCATGGTCAGGAAAGTAACTTTTTCACTACTTAAGATATATATCAGTAAATATTTTGCTGCAGGAAAAGGTTTTTGACCTCCAGCCCACCTCCAGTGACCCCTTTAGCCAACATATTTATTCTGTCATATAATAAATCTAATCACAGGCGTCCTATTGGCCATAGTAATACTGTTTGAGAAACTACATTTCCAATTTTACATCTTTTTCTCACCCTTCCAGCAGGCGCGGTGATGCCATTCTGTAACCTTTGCTCTCCATCTGTCTTAGTTCCTGTCCAAAGGGACTCAGGCCAGGGATGACATTGCCACCGAGGCCTATGAGGAGGAGCTGGACATGGGGAGGTCTGGCTCTTACCTCAACAGCAGCATTACCTCCGCCTGGAGCGAGCACAGCTTGGACCCTGAGGACATACGGGTAAAGTAGCATTTAGAATCACGGCAAGTAGGTTCAGGTTATTCAAATGCTGCAGCACATTTACAGTTTCTGTCCTCTTTTAGGATGAGTTGAAAAAGCTGTACGCCCAGCTGGAAGTCTACAAACGCAAGAAGATGCTCGCCAACAACCCTCACCTCCAAAAGAAGCGCAACTCCAAGAAAGGTCTGGGACGCTCCTTGATGAAACGGATAACAGAGATCCCAGAGACCATGCACATACACCGGCAGTGCAGCCGTGAGGACGGCAGCGAACACGGCAGCAACCGCAGCACCTTGAGGAGAAACCCTTTTGAACCGAGCCACCATGGTAAAATCGTGATTCTACTCACTTTATCTGATCAGAGTGACAGCAGCAGCATGAACATTAAGATCATTTATCACTGAGTTTCCGTTTTGAAACACAGTATTTTTAAAAACAGATTGCTGACTTGTTAGATGACTTACGGCATTCTGATTGGGCCCAAAAACTCAAGCTTGACCCTGCATGAACCATCTCTGTCCAGTTTCTGTCCAAGCTGGAGCCTATCCCAGCTGACACTGGGCGAGAGTCGGGGTACACCCTGGACAGATTGCCAGACTATCACAGGGTTGACACACAGAGACAGACAACCATTCATGCTCTCAATCACACCAATGTGCAATCAAGAGACACCTGTCATCTTTTCTTGCACCACTTCTCCATCTTCTGTTCCTTATTTTAATAGTATGTCATCTCGTGCACAACAGGTTTGACAAAGTGACACTCCCCAGTGCATCTAGTGCAACTTCCATCACTTTGCATTTCTCAGCTGCAGTCCCCCTTTTAATTCAATCCATAAAAATCCCTGCCATTTACACACAAGAACTTACACCTTCAGAAAAAAAACACGGGTAAATTGGCGAGAATCTGACCCAATTCAAGCTCAGGGGAATAATGAAAAATTACAGCCCAGTCGGGCTCGGGCAGAGAATCAGAGCTCTAGTTGGGCAACCCAGTCGCCACAATAAATGTTGGCATTGTACATTTCTGCAAATCCCTGATACATTACAGTTGTGCATTATTATGCAGTAAATTTGTTGAAACTTAAAATTTCAACCCACATGTAGTTATTTTTAGGCACAAAAACCACTTGTTTATAGTTAGCAAAAGATCCTGTTTGGCCTTAAAATACCTGTACAAACTGTGGTGAGTTACAAAAAAAACAGCGTGTAGTGTAAACGCTGCACAACGCTGTTGGAAATCAGAAACGTCAGATAGGTCCGACTATTGGTGTTTAACTATATATCTTTAAACTTTAGTCAGGCTAAAAAATGAAAACAGAAATAGTCAAGTCTGCCAATTTCCCATATCTCCGCAATTCAAAACCCTTGCTATTTGTCTACCTGAAAGTGATTGTTGTTGTTGTTAGCTTGACGTCACGGTGATCCAGTCTACAGCCACCTATAGTCGTTGGTTTTGAACACTAACATTACATTTACATAACTTATTTTGCAGGTTTGTTAACCATGGTACACATAGTGTTGTTTGTCTTGCTAGCATGCTCACATTTGCTAATTAGCACTAAACGCAAAGTACACCTAAAGCTGGTGGAAATGGTTTTGCAGATATTTGGCCATAAAGCAAAATACTGAACACTTAAAGCTTAGTGACTATAAATGTCAGCCCAAAATTTTATGACAGTCCATCCAATAGTTGTTGAGATATTTCAGTCTGAACCGACGTGCCAGAATGACTGATGGGCTGAAATTGCCATCCTCAGAGTCACACAGCTAATGTGTCTAAAAGTGAATAACTTGTAAATTATATGTAATTATAATATGACAGGAAAATAAGTTGCATCAGTTAAAGTATTACACTTTGATGTAATCTTGTTGCTTTAATCTTTCTTCAGGCAAACCTCGGGATGATTCCCTGAAGAACAAAGTCATGGGCTTGAAGAAGTCTCTCAGCTATGACCACGTTTGTGACCAGGACGAGGAGACCAAGAGCCAAACTGGCTCGACTGCAGGAGACAAAACAACTCCTGTTGGCAGTGGAGGGGAAGGATCTCTTCTGGGTTCCCTGATTGGCCGGAAGCATACTAAGAAGCAGCTGGAGCCAGCTGCGACCCCACCGAGACTTGAACCAGCTGAGTCCACCGAGTCTGTCCCGCTGTTCTGGAAATCAGCCAGCGCTCACAATTTAACGCACGAGAAGAAACCCGTCCACCTGCGGACCTCCATCATGCAGAAGTCTCTGAGTGTGATTGCGAGTGCCAAGGAGAAGATGCCAGGGCTGACCAACAAGACGCAGAGCGTGGAGGACGCCAGTAAGAAGGGTGTGAAGGGACAGGAGGAGAGGATGCTGTCTGAGGTGGATGAGACACCTGAGCATTACCCCAAGATGATCATCAGCCAGTCAGTGGAGTACTCAAAGACACCCATGAAGATGGGGATCATGAAACAACAGGTACGCTTTTACATATTTACATTTCAAATGATGAATGCATTAACACGTTCATTAACTTTAGTAGTTTGATTAATTAGTCCAGACTAGGGGTGGGCGATACATTGATTATACTCAATATATCACAGCTTATTCCATGTTGGATGTATAAAGTGACTACATTGCTTACATCAAGATACATTTCTTCTGAGCCACCAGCATGAGACATGCTTTGATTTTTATGGATATCTCCCTCTCACAGACACACAAAGAAAAAAAGATTCACAAACATGAAACATCACACACACTCCACCACCTATCCAGACCACCCTCTCCTGGGGGATAGTGTGTGAGCAGGCAAGGCGTGTGTTATGTACCTGCAGGGCTCCAGACTGTGACAATCACATTTTGTAACCATGGAGCACCAGTGCAACTTGCAAATATTATTAATTGATGTCTAAACTAGAGAGCCATTAGTTTGTTTTCTGCTCACAATAAATAAATTCTCATGTTTCACAAAGATTTAACTCTCCACTAACAATTTAGTCACATTTTGCAACCATGGAGCACCAGTGCAACTTGCAAATATTATTAATATCTGAAGTTGAGAGCTGTTAGTTTGTATTCTGCTCACAGTGAATAAATTCTAATGTTTAATGGATCTTTTAATGGACATTTAATGCCCCAAGGATGGAGGAAATAGTCACATAACATGGCCAGCTTACTTAGTGTAAAACTCCATCATATAGGCCAGCAGTCCAAAAATGTATCCAAGGCAGTAGTTAAAAAGTCTTTTTTGATTCATGGATAAACCAACACGTTTGAACTACAAAGTCTTCATCAGGGTATAAAATGCAATGGGTACAGGTGAGCAATATAAAAATTAAATCAGAGATCAAGTAACACAGGTAACATGATACATTGGTATAACCCACGTGAAAACAAAACACTTGAAAGAAATAAAAATTAGGTAAATATTACTATGAGTGACTGACACATCCAGTAACAAAAAAGAGGGTTAATCCTAAATAAAAAGAAAGAAAACATAAGTGAAATAAAATAAGAATTAATATATTCTGTGACAAACCTGGGCATTAAGGGTCCAAAAGTGAAAAATATGCAATATAATTTAAGGGAAATATGACAAAAAAGACTGGAAAAAATACATATATAATAGTGTGGGCAGACGGCCACCTAACAGCAGACATAAAGTTTGAATATCCACAAAGAGTTTAACACATGTGACTAATATAAGGACATGACAGTAAGAATAAAGTTTAGCCTAAAACTCAAAGGCAGAAAAACTTTATGGGCTCACAGGGGATCACCCTTCATGACGTACTTACAAAGGCATGTCAACACTTAAAAGAGGGCGTATAAAAATACTTCTAAAGGTTCACCCTCACTAAAGGTAGTTCAAAAGCATCACAACAATAATATCAGATACTGGGAGGAAGGTGTGATAATAATAGCTTCTTACATAAAAGTACTTTGTATAACTCTTTATAACAGTTATTTATCTTTATTTTAACAGTAGCTTACTTTGCAGTACTTTAACTTTATTATAGCACTTCTTTGTTTAACTTTATCGTAACACTACTTTATTTAACTTTATTTTAACACTATTTAACTTTGTTGTAGCACTACTTTATTTAACAAAATTATAACAATACTGTGTGTAACTTTATTCTTACACTATTTCTTAACTTTAATGTAACAATACTTTACCATTATTGCAACATTATTTGATTTGAACTTTTGTAACACTACTTTTTAACAGTACTTTGTTTAATTTTATTGTAACAGTACTTTAACTTTATTTTAATAGCACTTTATGTAACATTTTTATAACACTACTTCATTTAGCTTTATTATAGTAGTACTTTGTGTAACTTTATTATAACACTTCTTTAGTTAATTTAATTATAATTCCATTTAACTTTATTTTAACAGTACTTTATTTAATTTTATTGTCATAGCACTTTATTTAACTTTATTTTAGTGTTACTTTATTTCAATTTACTGTACTATAACGGTACTTTAACTTCATTATAAAAGTA
This sequence comes from Epinephelus fuscoguttatus, assembly GCF_011397635.1. Taxonomy (NCBI): domain Eukaryota; kingdom Metazoa; phylum Chordata; class Actinopteri; order Perciformes; family Serranidae; genus Epinephelus; species Epinephelus fuscoguttatus. The sequence continues at coordinate 22,879,784 of NC_064766.1, forward strand.
CCATTTTAACCTTATTATAACTTTTATATTTATAAACTTTATTGTAGCAGTACTTTCTTTAATGTTCTTGTAATTTATATTATGTAGTTTAGTAGTGATGGTTGTGCTTAAGAATTATGGCTTTCTTCTCTGGTGTGAGCTTACATTTGAAATACTAGTTCTTAATTAAAATCTTAACTAAAGCTCCAGTTAATAGCTTTTTCTGGAACTGTTACAGTTCCATCTCAGTGGATGGAGACTCTCATACACAGAGTAAAACATCTTATTAGTCAGGACGAGGATGAGAGATTGAAGTTAGTGAAGACAAGGGGTGTATAATGATACTGCCCAGATTTTAGACTAGAGCTGATGGTGATAATTTAAAAGGGACTCCCATAAGCATCCCATTAAGACTTCCTCGTGTGCCTGAGCTGTCGGAACGTCTCACCTTCGAGTTTTTGGCCTGGCTGATTTTTTTGGTCACTGGACAACAGCGAAACAAGCTGTAAATACTGTCATTAATGCAATGCAGGAACAGAATCTTGATTTATACTTGATCAGTGCTGGCTAGTTTGACAGTTTGGCCACAGTTCACATGATTGACATGATTGACAGCTGCATCAGAGACTCTTCAGGTCTGATTGGTTGTTTGCGTAATCCTTGTGGAAGCCATTAGGCACACTGTGAGGAAGCAGAGGAGCATGTCTTTCTTTTATACATTATCTGCCTCATGTACAACTGTCGGGATATAGTGACAGTCATACAAACTTACTCTTTGTCATATTTGCTTAAAAAGCTGCCGACTGTAGCTTTAACACAGCAGTTGACTTGCTGGCCTCATATTTTATTGTTTGATTTTACAGGTGAGTGGCAGCCAGCCGTCCATTTGCTCCGAGACTGGCAGAAACCTTTATGACGTGTCTGAGGTTTGTCCCTGGGAGATGGAAGAACCTCAGACTCCCTCTGAAGCAAAGACCCAGAAACATGTTTCCATTGCTCCTGGAGAAACCACCACAGGCCGGAGAGGCAGCAGCAGCTCTGGAATCAGCAAAGGCAGCCGGTCCCAGCAGAGGCAGAAAGCAGGGCAGTCCCCTTCCAACAGACGCCGCTCCAAAGACAAAGGAGGAGAAAGAGAAGACGCCAGGGAGACACGGAAATCTCGGCCACCCAGGTCACCCCTCCCTCTCAAGCCAGACGTCTGTCCCTGGGAGTTTGATGAGCAGCCCATGCTGGGAGGAGATTCAGATTCCATCTCCCCAGACAGGATCAGGCGTAAGAAAAGTGTCACGCCCACTGATGGGAAACCCAAGGGGCTCCACTCAGACCACTCCAAGTCCACGGGCAGCCTTCTGCAGCCTCCCTCCCTGATGGTGGAGATCTGCCCGTGGGATTACAACAGCCCACCTTCGCCTAAGCAGGAGAAGTCGTGCAACAGCCCCACCACACACAAGAAGAAACGGAAAGGCTCCTGCTCGTCCAACCACAAAGCCGAGAAGGAGAAAGCGAGGGAGAAAAGCAAAGAGAGGCGGAGCTCCTCCAGCAAGCCGGCGTCAGAGAGGAGACGCGTCAGCCAGTCTTCGGAGTGCAGCGGTTCGGTTTCTGAGCGGCGAAGGAGCTCCACCAGAGACCCAGAGGTGATGGAGACAAGGAGGGCAGAGGTTTTCTCCCGGGAGATGGAGCCCTCACACACCAGCTTTGCTCAGACTAAAAAATCACCAGAGAAGAAGAAAGAGAGCTCTTTGAGTACTAGTTACAAACCTGCAGTCATCAGCGGGGCGAAGGTGGCTGACGTTTGCCCCTGGGACTTTCAGGAGCAAGACTCTGGGGGGAGGGCGTGATGACTGATGTGAGGATTGTACTCTTTTTGTATTCACAGACTGACAGCACAGAGGACGACTGAACGATAACGATGTAACACTGCGTTTGATAAGAGTGTTTTTCTCAAGGTGACAAAAGATTTTGCAAAGAGAACATTTATCCTGCTGTCCACTGATGCAATCCAAACTATTTGCTAAATAGAAAACATCTTGTTGTTACATTGCAGTGAATGCAACCTTGAAGTCACTCTAGAGGAGTTTTTAGTCTGCACTTTTGCTTGCACATTTGTCAAACTTACATTGTACGTATGTTTTATCACGTTGAATACATCAAGGTAATTTAAAAATGAATCATACCTGTATTTACCAGCAGATCAGACAATCATTTGTGACAAACACAGTAAGGCTTCGAGGAGAATTGAGTCAATTTCTGGTTTTGCCAATTTGGTCTGGTGTATGAGTTTAAACTGATTTGATTTTGTGTGAGCTGAACCGGCATTTGTCATAATGAGACGTTCCGGTGTATTAAAACGTAGCCTATGTCAGCAAAATCCAGCTTGTATCTAATAGTAATAAACAATGCCAAGGTTATTAACATAATGTTAAGTTTATAAACGCACTGACAAAGCCACTAGTGTCTGACAGGCTGAGAGCCGAGCACTGCAAATTCGAAGGAGATCAAATTTCATTAGAGGTGGGAGGGGGGTAAGCGGCACATGTTGTGTTTGTTCACTAAAAAGTTAATGTAATTTTCAGGGTGATGAGACGAGATATGGTAGAGTTGGTCTCTCAAGAGAACTAAAACTGCACTGAAATGCCTGATTTCACAGCAGCTTTTTCGAACAAATTGCAATGAATGTTCAATGTTCAAAGCTGGTTTTTTGCAGTGACATTGCAGGGGCAAGTGAAAATTGCAAAAATAGTTGTGATGCTGTCTGGGATTCAGAGCATATTATTCAGAGCATTCGGTGTTTCCCACATAATTAGAATCTAAAATGCAGAATTCACTCAGTACGTTTACATACAGCTTGAGAAAATCGAATTATTGGCTTAGTCCGACTGAGATCGGACTTTTAAATGTATGTAAACAGCTTAAGGTCCTGACACACCAAGCCGACGGTCGGCCATCGACCAAAGTCGGGCCGTCAGTGAGTGTCTGTCACCCTAGTTTTTGCAGTGTGTCCCGCATCGTCGGCTCTTCGGCGTCGCCGTAGGCGGCTTTTCGGCCGATGGTGCATGTTGAACCGGCGGAGGAGCTTGTCGGTGAGAGAGATCACTCTGATTGGCTGTTCAGGTTTATTTCCTCGCCCCTGTAGTGAGTGAATCTGCCTGTAGTGAAACCAGGGCTAACCGGTGCTTCCTCCGCAGGCTCAACTTCACCCGCTGCTTCTTCCCACTTTAACCTGAATAACAAACTGGAGCTAGCTGGGAGTGGCTAGCGGAGGGAAGCACAGCCAGTTAGCCTCCGCTAGTCTCTGAGCTAGCCCCGGCTCTCTATTTGGATCCAACCGGAGCACCGAGCCCTGGTTTGTTATTCAGGTTAAAGTAGGAAGAAGCCGCGGGTTTATCGGGCAGCTGAGTGAAGTGGAACCTGTGGAGGAAACACCGGGACCGTCTGGATGTAATAGAGGTGCTGCGGTGCTGGGCTGCACAGATAGGAAACCCCTCGGCTGGCAGGATGTACCACTCTCTCACGCAGGCGCAGAACGTACATGCTACTTGGCCGTCGGATGTAGTCTGCGTAGTGTGTTCAAATGCAACTGACACAGGGCGACATGAGGCGACGTGAGGCTTTCGTCACCGCTAGTTCTTTGATGTCGGTTTGGTGTGTTCACACCTTAAGTCTGACTGAAATTGGAATATCCGTAGCTTGACTAACACCTAGATAATTTGATCGAAAATGGAACTATTGCTGCATGTATCCACTTAGTCCAACTGGAGTCGGACTCTGCGTTCTGTTCATGCACCACTTTTTCTTTCGCGGACTTTCACCCAGAAGAAGAAGAAGGAGATGACGTAGCAGCAGTGGATCATATAGCAGCGCAGTAACTCCCAGAAAAACAAACAAACACCATAGCGACTGAGAAGCAGAAGATGCACTTCCAGACGGACGAGGAAACTACATTCATGCGCCGCCATCTTCATTCGTCATTAGTTCCATTTTCAGGTCAACCGGAACTAGTTCAAAACGCACTACATCAAAAAGGACACAGCGTAGCCTATCGAGGCGGAGTCAGACGTACTTGGTCAGAAATTCGATTTTCTTTTCTCTTCTGCATGTATACTCAGACAAGATGAGGAGACATGCTATGAGCTTAGCTCGACTACTGTGTGCATGTAAATGTACTGACAGTGACTAGCTGAATTTGTGTTGATTGTTGCAATCTCAACATTTGAGCTGAACTTTTGTCTGACTTGCCTTGAAAGCACCACAATGGAGGAGGAACTGCTAATTCAGCTAAGTTAAGGAATTGTCTAAATGATAAGTTCTTATTTACTACAAAAAGCAAAACCGTCTATATTGTAAGTCATGTTCAGTAAATATTACAGTACAAAAGGTGTGTTACCCGGTTACTTCGTTACAAACATAGGAAGATAGCAACTCACCCATCTTTTAAGTGGCTACGTCTGCAGTGATCTTGAGTGCACAGCTGATATCCTGTGTTGTTTGTTTACATGACGTAAGTGCGTTTTTATCTGATTCTGATCTGATAGCTGTAAGAACGCAGTGTCATTATGTTCAACGCGGAAGTGGCTGCCAAGTCAAGTGCAACACCAGATAAATTTGATATACTGGTCCGGTCCACCGTTCTAGCTTTAAATCAAACCGGTTTGGACATTTTTACACCGGCCCAACCTCGTGCTTTGAGCTTACTGAATATTGATGTGTCTTCCCTGTTACGCCGATGGTATTCTATGTTACACAGTAAGCCAGCTGAGACTTACTGCATCAGATGCAGATGATGAAAACAAGCAAGCGGCAGGGAAACAAGACCTAAGGAAAAATGGGATATGAGCTCTGAGAAGCAGGACCAAAGCCCCAGACACAGCTGGGATGCCTTAGCTTGAGGCCAAATGCATAATTCATGGAACGAAAATGATCTGTTTGATTAGTGAAACATGGGGAAAACAAAGGATTGTAGAAATGTTTCATTTCAAAAATGAAAATTATATGTTTCAGTAGTAACACTCAATATACAGGATGTATTTTTCTTTCTTTCTTTTTTTTTTTAAAAAAAAAAAAGGCCATCGCATGTGGCAGCCTATCGAGCATCCAAAATGTTCATTGGTTAACTTGTACTCAAATATGACAGTGGAACTTTTGATGTTGTTGCTTCTGGTATTTGTCTCCTTATGTACCACATGATGCTTTTGAAATTATGTGCATTGCTATCAATAATGTACAAACACATTTCAGATGGCTTGCAGTTACAGTTGCGCAGTACTAAAATATCCATGAGGCTCTCCCTTCTGTTGATATTTATTTACCGTTAACTCGACATTCATGCCCTGGGTGTCCCGTCTCAAAGGGGCTGCAGTGTTTCCACATGTCTAAAATAATGTGATGAAGTCTTTCAAGGACCCAAAGCGAGCCTGACGAGGGTGGATGATGTGAATAATGCATTTTTTTCTGTCACTTAGTCGCCCATTTTACATCTGCTTGAATGCACCTTCTGTCAAATATTTGCACATACTCAATCGCTAAAACCACGACTGTGCATGACCAAAGCTTTTCTTTGCCACTTTCTCGCTAACAGACAATGAGTAATTTACCATTTAAACATCATCTCCAACAACAACAGCCTGCCTTCCTGTCCTGTGATCAGCCACCCACCAGTGACACCTAATGAAACGCAGTCACACACGGTAGTCAGTTCAGCTTCATTACGGCTGTGTGTGCATGACAGTGACAATACAGGAGTAATGTTACACTCAGATTCACCAGGAGGCATAAGAAATTATTTATCAAATTTTTAAAGGGTAACTTTGGTGTTTTTTAACCTGGACACTATTTTCCCATGTTTTTGTGCCTAAGTGACAAATGGAGACAATTTCTGAAACTGGTCCAGTATTGAGGAGACTGCAGCATCACTTTACGTCCACTAAAGGTGTTTGTTTCTGCCACTGACAGACTCAGATTGTTGTTCTAAGTGTCTGACAACATTATGGAAAGGATCCCTACAGAGATAAACCTTTTTGTTGAGAAGTGAGATCCTTTTTGTTTAAGCCAAAACCGCCCCCAAATTGCCATCGTCACACCCACCAGACTCCATTTAGATAAACAGTAATTGTATTATTATAAAACACACTTCATTCAAAGTCGACAGAAGCAAACTAAAACTCACAAAAGCCACCTTGATTCATCTTTACACTGTTTAAACAGTCACAACTCTGGTATGGTTGAAATAAACCCTTAATTCACTCAGTTAAGGCTGATTTATAGTTGTACGTAGGCTCTACACAGAGCATAAGCCTGTGTTGCTCTGCAATTACACCTCCAAAACACTAGCTGGCAGTTGGGTTTCTGTGCCTCCGTCTTGAGTGTCTGTGAAGTCCAGCAAATCAAATCAAATAAAATCATATGTATCTATAAAGGACGCTTAAAAAACAACCAGAGTTGACCAAAGTGCTCAACAATACAATTAAATAAGTCAAATAACAATAACAATGACAGGCCTTAGAAAATGCGTTGGTCCTCAGCTTTGATATAAACTTGTCTACAGAGGGGGAGGTTTTCCAAAGCTTTGGGGCGGCTACTGCAAAGTTTGATTGATTCAACAAACACATAAAACTTGGCTTCATAGCAACAATAAAAAACAAATTACAGTAACTCACAAGGTAAACAGCCATGCTGATGTTTTTAGAATAGGCTCATGACATTACATTGCAAGAATTAGCCTAGCAGCTAGCGGAGTTGTCTTCTTCTCATATGAAGCCAGGAACAACAGCAACATTTAACAAATGTAAAGTTACAAAATTCGTCTCTTCAGAAGGGGTCAGTTGAGGTGGTTCAGGCATCTAATCAGGATGCCTTCTGGGTGCCTCCTGTTAGAGGTGTTGGGGTCCCTCAGGAAGAGCTGGAAAGCATTCTTGGGGACATTTGGGGTGCTTTGCTTGCCCTGCTGCGTGACCCAGCCTCTGATAAGCAGATGAAAATGGATATGAAATGCTCTCATTTATGACTCAAAAAGTTCCCCGACAAATTATTTGTCTTACTTGACATGTTTTCCCCATAAATACAACAGCGTTTGCGTAAGTTATTAGCAAAAGCCTATGACATTTCCCATTTCAGAAATTAGCCTAGCAGTTAGTGGACTTTCCTTTAGGCTAACCATATGAAGACTTTAAATGCTATTTTGTGGGGGTGTTACTGTCTTGACAATTTACGGAGGCCACAGGGTCCAGATTTCTCCGTAGTAATGAGTTCAAGGTCTATATAGTTTAATACATTCGGTGTCATACTTCCATTTGGACATGTCGTTGAGCTAGTTGCAGTCTGTCAAGTAGCTGTCTGTTAGTCGCTCACTCTACAGCAGGAAACGGCGCTTCAAAATAAAAGCTCTGTGCCAGAAATTCACTTTACTGAAAAATGAAGTGTATTTTTCACAGACTTGACACGTTTGTAAGTCACTTGTGGTCCATTCAAAATGGACCTGCGACCCACTTTTGGACCACAATTCACAAGATGGGAACCACTGATGTATTATGTGTCAATGCAGAGCCTGCGCTGTAGGTATGGTGACGATTCAGAGCAGAACTATAAACCGCGCTTTAGATGGGGAGGTATGTTGCCTCTGTACATGCTAACATTCATTCATTCATTCATTCATCTTCTAACCGCTTCATCCTCTTGAGGGTCGCGGGGGGGCTGGAGCCTATCCCAGCTGACATCGGGCGAGAGGCAGGGTACACCTTGGACAGGTCGCCAGTCTATCACAGAGACAAACAACCATTCACGCTCACATTCACACCTATGGACAATTTAGAGTTACCAATTAACCTAGTCCCCAATCTGCATGTCTTTGGACTGTGGGAGGAAGCCGGAGTGCCCGGAGAGAACCCACGCTGACACGGGGAGAACATGCAAACTTCGCACAGAAGGGCTCCCACGCCCGGGATCGAACCGGCAACCCTCTTGCTGTGAGGCGAGAGTGCTAACCACCACACCACCGTGCCGCCCCCATGCTAACATTACTGTTTATTTAAAAGGAGTCTGGGGTGTTTGGCGATGCGTCTTCAGGGCTGTTTCTCGTTAAAGAAAAGGATCTTACACTTAATAAAGGGGTCTATCTCTGTAGGGATCCTTTCCATAATGTTATCAGACACTTGAAACAACAATCTGAGCCTGTGGCATCAGTGGCAAAAACACTTTTCATGGGCGTATATTTCCAGTGCACAGATGCCCTGAGTGGTTACATTGCAGCCTGTTCAGCAGCGCTCTCTCTCGATACTGGACCAGTATTTAAAACCGTCCCATCGTCACAGAAGACACAACAAGACACAAAAAGTCCAGGTTGAAAAATACTGAAGTTTCCCTTTAAAGAGGACTTAGGAGCACATGGGATATATCAAATATAGATGTCTGATGTTGTCATGTATTTATCAGGAACTTTCTGTGTAAAATAATAATTCAGAAAATATATAAAGGCTTGATGAATAAACATGACCCACCACTCTAACGTTCACACGGTTTTCTCTATCAGATGGTTTTAGGCTGTATGAAATGGAATGTTGTAACTTGCCCACTAAATGTATTTTATGCTTGTTATACTGTGAAAGTGTTGCTCCAAACTGTTGTAGCATCCACACGAGAGTATTTATATTGTACATCCATATTGTGTTGCATGTACATACAGTAAATACTCTGTTCTCAATTCTGGATTAAATCTTTCTATAAAACTCCAGTTTGCTTTTAGGACTGCACGTTTATTTAATTCAGTGTTCGATGTTTGTTTGTTTGAAGGTTTTAAATGCTGACATTTACATAAGAAATGTAAATAACCAAAACAGAGCCAAAACATGCAACGTTACGACCAACTTAAAGAAATATTCATGTCTTCTATAATAGAAAGCACCTGATTCTGTGTTCTTTTAACTCTAAAACACCTGCTTGTTTCTACCACACTTCCAATTTAGTTAAACATACTTCAATTCTCTGTAAATTCTGAAGTAGCATATATTCAGCTGTCTGTACAAGACTGCCACCATGTGGAGAATTGGACTCTTCATGTCCACATTAGACAGTGTTGGAAGGTAAGTAAGTATATTTACTCACGAACTTTATGTGAGGTATTTGTACTTGTATTTTATGCTACTTTATACTTTTACTCCCTAACATGTCAGAGGGAAATATTGCACTTTAAAACCCAACTACTAGTTTGGCTACTTTTCCGATTCAAAAGAGAATAGAAGTTAAATAAAAACATTAAAGTTGTAAAGGACTTAAAGACATTTACAGCACAAATCAGTGCATGGAAAATGACAAGCTTGCAGGAAATTAGATGTTTTTCCTAGAAACACCCCTGATAGGTATTCAATCCACCAGTTTCCAACCTTGAAGATACGTCCCACACTACAGATCGCCAGAGCTTCACCACAGGGGGAGTTGCAGGGCCCTCTGGATTTTAAATGCTGTAAGAAAAGTTTTTATTTAAAAAAAAAAAAGGAGAAAACTGAAATTTATGTTATTTACAATATGAATTTAAACATTATATTACAGACAGAAAATTGTACTAAAAGTTCCTTAAAACAGTAAAATGTCATGATCTGCCCTGGTCTCCAGCTGACGTCATGTTTTTTCCTCTGTGTGATTCTTCTGATTCATTCATGCTTAGTGTTTCCTGTTTTATTTCATTACTCACACCTCCTCTTGTTTCAGATCACTTCACTTCCTGCCTTTGTGTTTTCCCGCCAGTTTTGATGGTCAGCCCCGCCCTGATTAGTTTCACCTGTCCCTCATTAGTCCTGCAGTCAGCTCACCTGTTCTCACTCCTCCAGTGGAGCTTTTTCACAGCAGACATTTTGACTTATTGTAGCAGGAAAATCACAGATGAAACTGGAAACATTAACGAAGGCTCAGCTCTATTACGTGTCCCAGTAAACTATTCCAGTGAGCCAGCATGGACAATACCAGAGCTTCCTCTGAGTGACATGTCATTATTATTATTAAATACACCTGCACTTCTCCTATCATAACAAAATGCCTGCAGTGAAAAGGTCTGTCAGTGTTTTCAAAGTTATACCTGCCCAGTTCCTTTGTTCTTTATCAGTTTGGCTTCATTTTTTGGTTTGGAGTTCTGATTTGGGGACTGTAAGTAGTGATGGCCAAATGAAACCTCATGAAGCATTTTCTTGATTTTCTGAGCCCACTAGATGGCACTTTTTGTTCAACAAAAGGTTGAAAGCACACTGAATTGCTATTCTTTGAGCCTCTCGCTTTAAAGGGACATTGTGTAACATTTTCAGTTGTTTATTGGCAAAAATTGATGTCTGCATTCATAAATAAGTCATCACTTGTGTACTATTACCTCCACCAATAATCTGACTTATTCTCGTAAAAGGCAAATTTCGGATTTGTTTGTACATTGTGCGGGTAAGTCGTCTGTGGGGTTCCATTACGTTTCGCCATCTTGAGAATACACCCGCCAGCAAGGGACATACAGCACTGCCTTCGGCGTTTTCGTTGAGAGCCAGGCCAGCACTGCGTGACTGAGGAGTCGAAGGAGAGGAGGCGCTTCGCTACTACCCTGGCAAATTTGAAACAAAGTCCCACTCTTTGAGCATAATGCAGGATCACGCATATGCAGCATCATGGGAGACGGAATCCTTGTCGCCAAGAAAGCGCAAAAGGGAATAGAAAAGGCAGCGTGACCGGCGAATTAAAAAAACGAAGGCCCACATCGGGGTAGCCTTTCCCAGGTAGAGAGAGCTGCTGAGGGAGAATGGTAATGCAATCACAGGCCAGCGCCGCTGTTGGCTGTTAGCCGCTGTTAGCGGCCAGTCGCTAATAGCCTCATCCCTCTCCTCGCATCACTGCGCTGCTGTTAGCTTTTAGCCGCTGTTAGCCGCTGTTATCGCTGGCCTGTGATTGTATTACCTTTCTCCTTCAGCAGCTCTCTCCACCTGGGAAAGGCAACCCCAATGCTGACCCTTGTTTTTTAATTCGCCGGTCACGCTGCCTTTTTGATTCACTTTTGCACTTTCTTGGCGACAAGGATTCCGTCTCCCGTGATGCTGCATAATACATGATCCTGCATTATGCTCAAAGAGTGGGACTTTGTTATGCGGCAGTAGTGCCGTTGGCCTCTAACAGCTGTTAGCGGCACAGTGATGAGGAGTGGGATGACGTGTGTGAGGTTGAGCCACTTGTCAGTTGTCAAAGGACAAGACGTGATTGGTTTGTTTCAATTTACACTCGCCCCAACAGTCCTACGTTGTAAACACAGCCAGCATGGTGAGGAGGGGGTTTGTCAACTCGTGTCGCGTGTGTCTGTGTAGGAGCCTGAATGAATACTCCATACTCCAAGTATCGGATGACATGGTTTCATCAGTGTTATCATAGCTTTTTGGTACACAGCGGCTACAGTTGTTGCAATACGTGTTTGAAACAGTGAGGCGTTAGAGTGCGCCATCTGTTTGAATGCAATATATGATTTCAACGTTAGATGGGAGAAATTCCTACACACTGTGGCTTTAAACCATGAGTGCCACCTAGTGGGCTCAGAAAATTAAAAAAATGCTTCATGAGGCTTCTTTTGGCCATCACTAACTGTAAGCCTTTTGGAAATCAAATTTTAAATTCCTCCAGCTACTTCATTTGTTGTCTGCAAGGTACTCCACACCTGCTACCTGCATAAAGCTCAAAGTGTGGCCCTGGCTTCTAAATTTCCCAGGTCCCAATCTGCTCAAGGATTCTTGTGATGTGCCAGTACTCCAAATGTACCCCTAATCCAAGGTGGGGCCTCCTTGGATCGGACTTGGCTCTGACCTGTCGAGGCATGGAGACAGGATCTCTGGGAGTGGGCCACTGCCATTGGGGAGTGCTTATGCCATGAGGGGGGGTACTTGGTCTGCAACAGTGTTTGAGTGGGTGGAACATGTCAGGTGGTATCCACATGAATGCCAGAACCAAAGGGATCTCTGCAGAACAATGCATCGGAACACAATAATCAAAGTTATCCACTTCAGCTGTCAGTGGTTTTAATGTTTTGGCTGATCGGTGTAGATACATAACTTTATTGTAGTGTTCTCAGTTCTTAAACAGAAAATGTATACTCAGAACGTTCTCCTGGGTGCTGTCAGTGTCATCTAGAACATCTTTTTCAATTCATCATCTATGGAGCAGCTCCAGACAGTTTTTGGGTTTGGGAGAGAGTTGTTCATGTTTACTAATATTTTTGGACTGTCTTAGACCCTTTAACCCTCTGAAACCTGGAGCAACGTCACTTTTCTTCTGCATTTAAACCTTTGAACCTTGAGCAAATGAGTGTTTTCTTTCAAAACATGGGGAAAAAAAAGCACTGACAATTTAGTAATAAATGTCTCACAAATTACCAAAAAAACCACCAATACTACTACTACTAATAATAATAGTAATAATATATTTAGAAAATTATTTTTAAAAACTAGGGAAAACTGTATAATTATTTTACAGGTTATTTTCTTGTTTGTTTGCTTTTAACTTTCTTTTTTTTTTTAGAAACAATTTTTCCTATTTTTAATTTTTTCTTTTTACTCATTTCTTTTTGCTATTTTTTTGGATCATCTCTTCTGTCATGCTCATTGTCTTCTTCCCATGATTTTAAAAGAAACCAAGCCAATTTGCTCTGGTTGCAAAGTGATTAGGGGTGTGCTCTTTGTCTTGCGAGTGATCACACAAAATGTGCTGCTTGACCCAAAACTTGCATTTTTGATCAACAAAATATTATTATTTTTGAGGGCTCTAATATATGAATGAAATGAGACATTTTTTTCTTTTTATTATTATTATTTATTTATTTATTTATTTATTTTATTTTATTTTATTTTATTTTATTTTATTTTATTTTATTTTGTTTTGTTTTATTTTACTTTATTTTTAGGCCTATTCCTATTTTTTTTTTAATACAGCATATTTTACTCAGTTACATGGACACAAGAAATAATTCATAAACCCTCTACCAGATAAAGTCTAACTATCCTTACAGTTGATGTTTAGCTCACTGAGTCACTTACTGTATTTCGGTATTTCCCCACACCACCACATCACCACCCCCACCCAGCTCCACCCTACTAAATTAATCAGCGGCAGTGACGTCACCCTGCAGCACCGGACAGGGCTGCGTCCTTTCAGGAACAGCCGAGTTGACACATCAACAACACAGCAGCACAACAGCTTTCATCTGTCACCTCACAGCCGGACAGACACATCAGGAGCAACATGGGCAACGTGCAGGTAAGACAACAACTTCTGCAGCTCAGATTACATCAGCTGTAACACTGTCTGCGGTGGGTGACAAATCAGATGTCTGCCACTTTTACTGCGCTCAGAGCTCGAGTCTGAAGTGATGCAATGAGATAGATGTTAACAAATAACACCCTTTGTTAGAAATAAACCGGAATAACAGCACTACAGTGTCATTTTAAACCACAGAGAGCTTTTATAAAGAGCAAAAGAGCTCTGTAGTTGTGTTCAGGAGAAGGAAACGAGTTAAAGTGTGTGAACAGAGGGAGCGGTGAGCAGCAAAAGTTGCGCAGTTGAGTTGGAGCAGAGGGAGTGTGCCTGCCAGCAGCTGCAGGAATTTCTGAGAAACGCTGATCAATAAGGCCGCATTGTATAAAAGGGAGGGTGGGCGAGGAGGAGAGGAGAGGAGAGCGCATACTGCTGCTGCTGCTGCTGCTGCCCCATGACTCAGCGATCACAGGCTGCACCCTTTTCCTGCGGGAGAACAGGGCCTGGATGTGCTCTAATGTAACAAGTCATCTCCACAACCTCACTCCTAACTCTGTTTGAGTGGAGGGCATCACGACTGTAGCTGTATACTAGTGTTCTTTTAATATAAATATACACTTTACATCAGTTTGATCACTGTCTAAGATGTTGCAGGCTGCTTTGGATGTACAGTGTGTCCTCCTGAGACCCTGCGTCCTCATATGAGGACATTGCATTTTGGGTTTGCCACACCTCATACTTCTTTCTGCCTTAGTCTGCAGCTGATCGTGACACAAGAGTGGACAAGATTATAAACCTGATCAGATTTTATGGTTAAAACCACACCAATAACATAAAGATTTTAAATGGTTTATTGCGTAGGATGGATTATGGGTTCGGACCAAAGCGCAAAGGGATGAGGATCGAGGGTAGAGAGAATGAAAGGATAACGATGGAGGGAGGGAGGGATGATAGGATGTAGGATGGAGGGTGGGGAATGAAGAGACAAGGGTCAGAAATGACGGACAAAGGGATAGGAGTCGAGGGATGCAGGGTACGGGATGAAACGATGAAGATGGAGGAATGAGGGACGAAGGGTTGAGGGATGAATGGATGAGAAAGAGAATGCATCAGGTGTGCTTAAATACTTTTGGGTGGAAATGGGATGTGTCCGAGGCGTGGTCTTTTTTCCCGAACCTGGGGTGGTTTGTGGTCGAGTGTGAAGCAGTTGGGATAAGAGTCAGCACCTCCAAGTTTGGGGCCATGGTTCTCAGTTGGGGGAGAGTTACTGTTTGAGTTGGAATATCTCGGGGTCTTGTTCATGAGTGAGGGTAGAATGGAGCGTTAGACGGATTGGCGGTTTGGTGCAGCTTCTGCAGTGATGCAGGTGCTGTGCTGGACCATCGTGGTGAAGAGGAAGCTGAGCCGAAAGGTGAAACTTTTGATTTACTGGTCCATCTACGTCCCAACCCTCACCTATGGTCATGAGCTCTGGGTAGTGACCGAAAGAATGAGATCACGGATACAAGAGGCTGAAATAAGTTTCCTCCGTGGGGTGGCTGGGCTCAGCCTTAGAGATAGGGTAAGGAGCCCGGGAGCTCAGAGTAGAGACGCTGCTCCTTTGCATCGAAAGGGGTCAGTTGAGGTGGTTCAGGCATCTGATCAGGTGGTGTTTAGCGCACATCCCACTGGTAGGAGGCTCCAGAGCAGACCCAGAACACACTGGAGGGATTACATATCTCATCTGGCCTGGGAACGCCTTGTAGTCCCCCAAGAGGAGCTGCTGTGAGAAGCGTTGCTGTGGAGAGGGACGTCTGGGGTGCTTTGCTCGGCCTGCTGCCTCCGTGACCCAACCCTAGATAAGCGGATGAAAATGGATGGATGGATAATTTATACAGCTACATTTAATATTGCATACAAATGCTGACAATTTTAGCAACAGTAGCAAGCTAAGACACTGTTAATTACAAAGTACTAATTTGAGGACGTTGGGACTTTGTATTATCGCAGCATTTTCTATCGGCCAGTAAGGCGACAGACTGTTCCTGCAGACAAAAAGGACATTACTAGCTTGGAGTGTCGAGCAAGGAAAATTCATACAGAACTACAAAATGACAAATCACAAGATAATAATGCATTATTTGCAATTTTGTTTTGCACAGCCATGTTCAGGCATTGAAATAAACTGTTTTATACTTCATTCCACACTTGTGAACATTAAAAATTGTCCTCATGTGAGGGCATAATGTTTTTTTCAAAAACTGCTTACTGTTCAAAGACTTATCAAGTCCTACTAATCCTAAATAGCTCGGAGAAAATGAAAGTGCATACCAAACAAAAGCTGGTCTCTCAGGAGGATATGAGTAATAATACAGCACATTATCTTAAAAATGTAGTCCATGTAATGTTTGTTTCAGTTTTATGGATGATTTTCATGTTTCTAATGTTCCTGCTGCTTTTCCCTCTCCAGCCCACCATAGTCCCATGGGAGGACTTTGATGTCACAGCTGATATCAAGGCTATCAGGAAAGCATGTAAAGGTTTAGGTAAGTGTACAATGTAAGATGGTTTAATGTGTAATTGCCCTCCTGTTACAGCCCCGTTTCAGCCAAACACTTTCGGTATGGTACCTCTGGAACCAACAGTAACCCTTCAGACATGGTACCTAGACCCTAGCGTTTCCACTGCAAACAGTAGCCTTAAATGTGGGCGGGGTTGTTGTCACTCACAGCTCCACCTTTTAGTACCAGATCTGTGTGCTAGGTACCCCAACAGAGGGGGGACCAAAAATGGGGTATAGTACGGAACGGTTCCATTGGTACCATCCACAACTTTTCACAATGGAAACTGAACAAAAGCGTACCGAACTGAACTGAACCGTACTGCTCGGTGGAAACGGGGCTATAGTTATTTGGTTCTTCTGCTTGTGTGTGATAAAGGCATCCATTATCACCTCTTTGGAGTGCATTTACAGTCGATTCATTCATAACAATAGATCTCTTCAATCAGAAATTAAAGGAACAGTTCACCTCAACATCGAAAATACACATTTTTCCTGTCACCTGTGGTGCTACAACACGTTCTCATCCCAACTTGTCAAATACTGATGCTTTGTCAGTCAACAAATGACACTTGAGGTAGCTTCCTTCATCAGTTTTGGACGTTTACAGACAGCGTCTCAATTAATGGTTACATCTCCCTGCCACAAGCATGAGTCTCTTTTATCATTATCTTGAGTAACCAGGTCATGATTTCTGGAAAGAGACATTGATGTTGGGTTTTTCAAATGTATTTTTTGGCGCTTTGAGCACCACAAGCTGAGTGCCATCTAGTTCCATTATACTGGAGAGAAGACAGACATCTCTACAGCTGATATCTCCAACACTCTGCAACTCACACCATTCACACCATCTTCAGGGCAGCCCTTTTAATAAAAGGCATGCCCTGAAGATCACATCGCAGCCTGTTTCACAGCTGCAGGCTGCAGCACTCTCGCTCACTACTGGACCAGTTTCAAAACGTGTTGTCTCCATGAGTCACTCACACACAAAAACACAGGAAAATAGGGTCCAGGTGGTAAAATACTTAAGTCTTCCTTGATGTACTTTTACTGTATTTTAAGGATCCTGATGTTAAACCTTGTGTGTGTACTGCTGTGTGTTCTCCAGGCACTGATGAAGAGGCCATTATCGAGATCCTGGCCAATCGCTCTGCAGCTCAGCGTGTGGAGATCAAAAAGGCCTACTTTGAGAAGTATGATGACGTAAGTACCTGCAGCCTACACCTCCTCTCTGTCTCACACACACTCACACACACATACATGCAGTCAATTCTGTGTTTTCTCAGGAGTTGGAGGAGGTCCTGAAGAAGGAGCTGACAGGTAGTTTCGAGAGCGCAGTGATTGCCATGTTGGAGCCTCCTAATGTGTACTTCGCCAAGGAGCTGAGGAAGGCCATGAAGGGGGTGGGCACCGACGAAGCTGTGCTGGTGGAGATCCTGTGCACCGCCACTAATGAGGTCTGTCAATATATGATGCTACTGTTGTGCAACATGTTTGTATGTTTTACTCTTTCTGGTTAACTATAATGAATTTAATAAGATTTTTAGTACATGTTTTATTTACTCACTGACGGGTGGTTTTCTATTTAAAGAACAAACTGCTAATGACATGGGCTCCATTTGGGTCACCACATTAAAAAGACTTTTTAAGTATGTATCCAAAAATCTCATCTCATTAGCAACCCTAAACTAGTGATGGTGAAATCGAAGCTTCATGAAGCATTGAACCACTTTGACACAGCTGCTTCAGGATTGACACACTGCTTCGAAGCATTTCATATAGTCAGAAGAGTGACATCTTCTGGCTCAGAACTGCATCTAAGTGGAAGACCTGAAAAAGCCTCAAGACTGTCTGTAACGAGGCCTGGCTCTCGGTAGTCACGTGATTGTGGGCGTGTCGAAGCAGGGATCGGAGCACTTGCGCTTCAAATGATCGACACTGTGTCGAGCAAACTGGCTCGAGCGTAACATCACTACCCTAAACTAAATTTGGCAGTTTGTTCCACAAATATTGAACAAGTAAGCACAATAAAACCTCTAGGCGTAACTTTGGATAGTTCATGATCCTGACCTAAACACATTAATGTTATTGTGATAAAAATAGTAAGAGGAATCAGTGTGACTAGGAAGCGTTCTGCTTTCATCGCTCCCTCAGTAATTAAATCAGCCATTCATTCTTTGGTTATGTCTCTCTGAGGATACTGTCCTGTAGTCTGGTCTGCAGCATCAAAATCCAGTCTGAAAAAGTTGCAGATTTCCCAAAAGAAAGCAGCTCGTCTGACACTCAGCTGCTCATTCAGAGCTAGTGTCAGCTATATGCATGCACCCCTGGCTTGGCTAATGGTTGAACAGTCCTCATGTCTCTCCTGATGTTACTGCAGAGTGTCATTAGTACTAATAAACCATCCAGTTTGGCTCATCAGATACACATGGCCTCTGGACGTGGTTAGAGCACAAGAGGTGCAGCCTCTGGTCATATGACACTCCCGTCACTAGTGATGGCCAAATGAAGCCTCATGAAGCATTTTCTTTATTTCCTGAGCCCACTAGATGGCACTCATGGTTTAAACCGAGAGGTTCAAAGAATAGCAATTCAGTGTGCTTTCAACCTTTTGTTGAACAAAAAGCGCCATCTAGTGGGCTCAGAAAATAAAGAAAATGCTTCGTGAGGCTTCATTTGACCATCACTACCCGTCACCAAGAACGAAGTTTAGTAAATCTACCGTTATATACAGGTCAGTAGCAATCTGGAGTTCTCTGCCTATTGATATATCTACTGTTAGTGTCAAAAGAAATGTCTCGGCATATTTCAAGATCAGCACATAGCGCTGTTTTAATGTACTTGTATCCTCATTCCTTTATAAATACATCTGTTCAGTCTGCTCGTCACTTATGTTTGTAGCATCTTTTCTTTCTTCTGCTATATTGAATTATGGTTTAGTCTGTGATTACATTATCCCTAATTTCAGTTTGGTATTTTGACTGTTTTTAGATCTTAATTTGTCTGTACTCCTATTTTATGTTTGAACTGTATTTCAATGTGTAGGACGCCAGGAAGACTCGAGGCAAATTTATGTGTTTCTAATGGGGGTCTTTGATTAAATAATAAACAATTCAGACATTCAGCAGATACAAACTAGCACTGGTACTGAGTTGGGATTGTGGGTGTGGCCACCTGATGAATGCAGGGGAAAGAGCATTCAGCTCTGAGGCACTAGCCTCTGTCTTTGTCTGTCTGCTGGGTGGATTTATCTGTGCTTTTGCCTGCTGCTGCTGCTGCTGCTGCTGCTGCTGAGAGCGATGAAAACAATAAAGTTGTGGCCTGTAAAACCAAAACAATTGGCTCAAAGCTACAAACACATTCCACAGAGCTTAGCTGTAAAGTTTGGGGAAGTTCTTCTGTGGGTTTATCACTGTGAGCACCCCCTTCATACTACACAGAGTTATTTGATCCATTTCTAAATATATTGGTAAGAGCAGCTTCAGTATGAGTCGCTGACTGAATCTCATCTCTCTTTAACTTCTAACAGGACATCATGAGCTTCAAGGAGACGTATGCTGCGGGTGAGTTTTCTTCCATTCTTCTGACTCATGCAAAAACAGTTACCAGTTTAATGTCCCTCCCATACTGGAAAGTGTCCTTTAACCAAAATATGGAACAGATACAGTGCATACCGAGTTATATATTAGTCACCATGTCATGGGTGTTTCAGTTTTAGGAGTGAATCATGTGTCATGAGCCACGTTTTCCTCACTCGCTGACCATAAATACAGTCAGATTTTATCCTCATCAGGGTCACATTTCTACAGAGGCCCTGAGGGGAAAAGAAAGACAAAAAAATTCTTGTGCTTCATTTTCTAAATCTGATCTCAATAGTTTCCTCTGTTGTGTTTGTTTAAGAACAAGTGAGGAACAAGCATTTGGCAGGATACTCTAACTGTGGTCCTTGAAAAAAAATTCCCGCATGAAACAGGTTGGGAAAAAAGTTTTGCCAGGATCATTTTGCTAGGTTGCTAAGGAAACACGAACACTTTCAGGCCTATTTAGAACACGGGATAGTGGTGCACGTCAGCCTCTTGTGGCCAAAATGAGTATTACAACAACAAACACTTAGAACTTGTTTCCTTTCAGGTGAGTTTTAACCACAGACTGTTTAAAATAATGGTCTGTGCAGACTGCCCTTTTGAAGCCTGGAGTTCAGCATTTCGGCCCACGCCATTTGTCTTTTGGAGCCAAAATTGACCATATTTGGATGGGGGGGTGGAGCAGTGGAGGTTAGGGCCAATTATGTTTTCACCTCTCTGCATAGGCCGCCCTAGTCAACAGCCAGATGAATGTGAAACTGCTTTATTCAGTGTTTTTACCGGTTTAAATCACCTGGTTGTTTTTTTGTAGAGAAAAAAACCTCTGCAGATAATTCAGCTCACGGTTAAACCTTCCTAAACAATGAACACTGAAGGAATTATAACCGGGAGTTCACGCTTAGCACATGAGAGAAGTTTCATCTGGTTGCAATTTGCAATCCTCACTTGATGCCACTTAATTCTACACACTGCTCCTTTAAGTGTTTTTGCTTTTGACTTTACAGTGCACGAGCGTGACCTAGAGGCAGATGTTGAGGATGACACCAGTGGAGATGTGAGGAACCTGCTGATGTCGCTGCTGCAGGTAAAATCTCACAATTTTAGCTGTATTTAACAAACAAAACTTCTATAGTTATAAGGGGGGTTGCAGTACACAAAGAAAAAGAGTCACCACATTGTCAAGAACAATAAGATTTTGGGTGGAAGTCCCAAATCTGGATGGGAGCCATAAAGAGACAGAGAATAGTACTTTTCTTCCTTTGATAGTGACTCAGAGAATTGTTCTCCATCCTGTGATTCGCCCACTGTGACATTCGTCACACATCACAACATTGGCATGCTTCGGCCTCCATGCCAACTTTTTCAGCGCCCCCACCCATTTCTGCTTCCCCTCTCTTTTCCTTCCCCCAGAAAGAAAAGACAAACACAGCGTGACTCATGTTCTACAGCGACGTTTATCCAAAGAGGCCTTCGAATATTTCCTGTCGATGTGTAGCAGATGATTGTTATCCCATTAAAGGCCCGAGATTATTTTTGTAATCCATCTTTTTGACCTTTGCTCTACTCACTAAATCTTCTCCCTCTCTGTCTCTACATGCATCGTCTCCTTTATCCATCCTCTTAAACCTCTCTTACCCTTTTTCTCCCCTCCATATTTCTCTTCTGTATCCCGCTCTTCTTCTTTATCCCTCTTCCTCCACAGGCGAGCAGAGACGAGGGCTATGAAGTGGATGAGGGTTTAGCCGAACAGGATGCCACATCTTTGTTTGAGGTACGCTCTCAGATGCTGCGTAATTCCTTCAAATTAAAGGGTCTTATTCACAGTTTGCCCTTAAAATAACTCCACTGTTTGCAGGGTAATGTGATCCTAGATTTAGATGGCTAAGCATGTGAGCCTGGGGTGACTGGCAAATCTCACAAGTACAGATTTGATTAAATCAAAGCACAAAGTTTTTGTGGTGGTGCTGTCCTGTGGCTTTTATTACAGTACAGGGAAACTATGTGGAAATTCTCAGCTAAGGTGTGAGTTTCACAGTAATACTGTACAAATACAAATGTGTGCAGAGACAGTGATGTGGTTACGTCTGTGGGAATATATTTACCATATTATAATCAAGTTTTATAGTCAGTCTTATGCAATTGCTCCTCAAGTAAAAATGACCAGTTCCTTTTAGCCACACTAGCATCATGGCTCTCAGGATGGCAGTGTTTGCTGGTTGGTAGAGA
This sequence comes from Epinephelus fuscoguttatus, assembly GCF_011397635.1. Taxonomy (NCBI): domain Eukaryota; kingdom Metazoa; phylum Chordata; class Actinopteri; order Perciformes; family Serranidae; genus Epinephelus; species Epinephelus fuscoguttatus. The sequence goes on from NC_064766.1 coordinate 22,901,360, forward strand.
CTAAAATATCTCAACAACAACCAGTCATGGTCCAGAAGGATGAATCCTACCGACCTTGGTGATACGCTGACTTTAATTAGCGTCATTTATGAGTCAAATTTTTTATTTGTTTTGCATAACACATGATGTTCCTATCATTAACTGCACTTTCCTTTTAGCGCTAACAAGCTAATGTTAGCATGCTAACATGCTAAGGTGGTGACAATGGTTAACATCATACTTGCTAAACAGCATGTAAACATTTTTATAGTGAGCATGCTGAAGTTAGCATTTAGCTCAAAGCGCTAACCATGCAAACACTGAGACGTTGAATGACCATTGTTTGAATGTCCAATCAGAACGTCCCAGTATGGTTCAAAAATAGTTTGAAAATGAAACTTGTGCCGTTGTCCAGGATGCCAAATATTTTTCAAAGGCAAAGTCATGACCCGCCCTTTGAATGGCAAGTACTCGTTGCCTTCTTTAGTTGGTTTGGTTAGATTTAGACAAAAGGACTGGTTAGGGTCAGGGTAGGAACGTCAGGGTGAGCTAGTCAGAGACAGAGTGACAAAGAATAGGGCAGGTATGCCTTCGCCATCTTAGGAAAAACAAAAACTTAAGTGCAGGATGTTATCTGGCCATCAGCTGAACGTCCTCCCCGTGTGTCCGTGCATTATCAAAATATGACATTGACAAAGAATAAACCAACACTCACTCAAATGGGACATGAATGCCAGTTTCCTGGGTGAAAGTCCCACGCTTGATCCATTCATGTACCACAGTTTGCTCTGTATGTGTGTGGACTAGGGTTGTCAAAAGTATCGATACTCTGAAAAGTATCAATACTCAAACGCTGTATCCGGATACAATACTAATTTACAAAAGTATCGATACTAACAGTGCACGCCACCTCAGCACCTGTCGGGTGCGCGTGACGGGTCCGACGGACACACGCTGTGCAGGCAGCGTCTGGCAGGCACAGATCCCTCTCTGCAACCCGGCTTGTCGTCGTCGCTGTGCATGCATGCACATATTTCTGTTGCTGTAATATGGCCAGCGCGGCTACAGGAGGATCAGAGCAGCCAGTTTTTGTCAAAAATGATAAAGGAAAAAGTGCTCTTTGGAAATATTTAGTGAAGTGAACACAGCACGCTGCAGACGGCAGGTACAGCCCCTCCCCTCACTAGCAGCTGAGCAGCTGGTGTCGCCAGCATCAAACTAAAATATAACTTCTAACGTTAATGTGGGAGCTAAGCAGAAAACTTTACCAGTCATGCCCGTCTGTAACATTAATAGACAATGTTAGTTTAACAGGACAACACAATTACGTGTGTCTGAAAAGTTATGTCAACTGTAAAGTCACAGATTGAAGCGGAAAAAACGTTTGGTTTCTCCCGTAACAGAGGGTTCTCTGGTCACATAGTGACGTAGAAACAGGAGCATCCTGAACCTAAACTACCAACTCTATTTGATCAGCAATGAAAATGTGGTGCCAATTCACCAGAAGCACAGAAAATAAACAGGGCTGTAGATAAATACATTTGTATGGACAGATCTTGTTTCTGGTTGTTTTTTATTTTGGGGGGATTTTTTGTTGTTATCATTGATGTTACTGTTCTGATCTTTATTTAAAAAATGACATGCCTCTTAATTTTTTGCTGCTGTATCGAAAATGGTATTGAATATTGAATATTTTCCTGGGTATCAATATCAAGTTTGAAATTTTAGTATCATGACAACCCTAGTGTGGACTTTGTCGCTCTTAATGCTACATCACCTGACTTTTTGGCAGAAAAAACCCTGCAGGCTGCTTCGCCATTGTGCAATCAAAGACAACTTAGATAAAGACTTTTAGATATTACAAACACCACAGGCTTAAGATGGTGAGACAGAAATATTATTCACATATAGGGATATACATTAATGGCATAAACATCTTTTTTATTTTTGAAAAACGTGGATCCAGTAATAATAATCGGTGGAGGTGGTGTGGACGTATGATCACAACCATTTCACAATCTCAAATGTACGAAAATAAGACCCGGCTGGTTGTAAAATTATCCTTAATACTCACCAGCATTGAGGTATTATCTTCTCTTTTTGCTTCAGGCAGGAGAAGGCAGATTCGGCACTGATGAGTCCACCTTCACCTTCATCCTGACACACAGAAACTACATGCAGCTCCAGGCCACCTTTAAGGCCTATGAGTCGGTGAGGACTGTTTTCACAGATGATTTCCGACTGGTCTCTAATCATTGTTAGTAATAATTTCTCACGTTAACTTATTGTCATTGCTCTGTAGCTTTCAGGGACAGACATTTTGGATACCATCAACTCTGAAGCAACAGGAACTCTGAAGGACTGCTACGTCACTCTGGGTAGGTTAAACTGTAACAGGACTGTTAACGAGCCAGGAAGTATCAAATCAAATATCAGTTCTTGTAGTAACTCCTGCTGCGTTTGTGTGTTTTATAGTCAGGTGTGCTAAGAACCCGCAGCTGTATTTTGCCCGACGCCTTAATGCCGCCATGAAGGGACTGGGCACTGATGAAGACACGCTCATTCGGATCATTGTAGGCCGCTCTGAGGTAAGTATCTGTGTGTGGCAGAATGTCTAGTTTCCAGATTACCAAAACTAGTTGTTGGTCTTAAAATGTGTGTAAACCAAAACAATCTAGACTGATTAATAGACCCTTTTAGAGCTGACATCACAATGATGTCAGTTTGTTAGCTGGAGGCAAAACACGACTCTCCACCACAGGGCTGTAGTCTACATAGGGGTCTTAAAATGTCATCTTGTTGTGTTATTGGGAGCCAGAATAGAAGGAGTCATGGCTCAAAATTTCCGCCACTGCCTGTCAACAAAAACAAAGACAACTATGGTTAAATGTGATAAGACCAAAGGACTCTCACATGCTCACATGTGCAGCACACACTTCATATCAGGTTAGGGGAAAAAGTACCAACCACAAAGCTTCCTGTGACGTCATCCATCCACTGAGTGAGAGCATACGAGTTGGCCAATTTGGTCCCGTTGGTCAGTGTTTACTTATTCAAGTAACACTTGCAGTCTCAGAGAATGAGTGACCTGACATGGTGTGTTCGTAAATTCAGTCTGACGCTCTACACTAAAATGAATTCTAAATTTATATAGAAATAAATCACCCTGCTTCTTCAACCAACAGGGCGTTGGTTGAAGAAGCAGGGTGATTTATTTCTATATAAATTTATGAACAGTTAATTTAATCACACATTCACTCTTCTCAGTGCTTTGCTGCTCAGTCTCCACAGACAGAGTGCCAAGATTGCGCTCTGCCACTGTGAGAGTGTGGTGCTCTGGATAACTGAACAGCACATTCAGACAGTGCTCCAAATTTACACATGGTCCAGTCTGTGCCAGAGTGCGCTCCAACACTCGGAGTGAGTATTCCTGAATGCACCACTCGCATCATCTTCCTCCACAAGCCAACAGAACTTGCTAGCTAGGGCTAACTAATGTCTGTGGAGAATTGTTTTGCCTTCAGCTAAGCCCCGCCCATCAGAAAAAACATCTGTAGCACTACAGACAAGAAGAAAAATATGTGTTTTTGATGTTGGGGTGAACTGTCCCTTTCAAAAACCAAAATAACCAGTGAAAAAGGATTTTGTGGTGACAGCAGTGTTTTGTTGCAGATCGACCTGGAGACAGTGAAGGACATGTACTTGGAGAAATACGACGTTACCCTGAAGGACGCTCTGGATTCCGAGTGTGGTGGAGACTTCAAACGCCTCCTCATCGCGATCCTGCACTAAAACTTCTCGCCTTCTTCCTACAGGCCTTATTTAACCAACGTGACACAGTCTCTGTACCCACTCATCCTTCCTCCTCTTCTTTATACTCCTTTTACCAGTTACACTCATTCACTCTGTGGACCTCTCTCTGACAGTCAGTCCTCATTACAGCATGGACCAAAAACCAAATTATTACTCTACTATACAGTGTTTTACACATGGTGAACTTAGGCTTTAAATACACAGTTTTGCCAAGAACATTTCACTCAGTGGAAATTTGTAGTCCAACATACAGAGGTGCATTTAATGTGTTATTCCTTTTGATAATATTACAGTGGCATTGTGAATCTTATGTGGATCTTAAATGTGCAGCTAAGCGTCATGTTAATTTATTTGTCCCAATAAATAGTTGTTCTTTATTCACAATCAGCAGCTTTACAATCATTTGGTATTTCAGCTCAGCGTTTCATCCTAAACATCAAGAAACTGCTGCTGCTGCTCATCATAAATGTAGCCTCTTATTTTTGTCACCTTGCACATTGCTGTCATCATCATCCATTAACTTCGCCACTGTTTGCCTCAGAGATGCCTTTCATGAGATGATAGCAATGTAATTTCCTTTCTTGCTGCAACACTCAACACATAAGTGCCGAATTATCACTTTTGATCTCTGATATCTTGAGTACACCAGAGGATTAATTATACATGAATATGATATCAAAAGCATCAACTCTTTAAGTATGCAATATTGGCTTTTTGTAGTCACGTCCCTAAATGTTATGTGGGATTTTTAACTCAGACGGTTTGTAGTCTTATCTTAAGTCACGGCTAACATGCTGCCTCTCACATTTACACACTTTGTTAGACTGTTGCCTTTTTTCCTGTTGTCACTCTTGTCATGAAATTTACTACAGAAGTATAATCCTACAAGATAACAGTGTAAAACTTTAAGATGATTTTGCATTTAATCTCATTAGATGATGATAATATTTTATGAAGACATACATTTTGCTCTGTAACCTCTGTTGTACAATCAACACAGTGAACACAGTGTCTGCATCCATGTATGGAAGTATATTCTCACTAATTACAGTAATGTATATGACTAAGATATGCAGCTGTATTGTCATATAGCAAATGAATACACTAAATTATATGAAAGAAGTAACTGTTAACCTGTTGTAACGGTGTATGCAGTGATAATAAATTTTAACTGGAGAAAAAAAAAGTGTCATCTTTATGTCCTGCAGGGGGCAGTGTTTCACCACGGGAAAAAATGGCATGACAGTGGATTAAATCATAGTAAAATCCATGATATATTATTCTACATAATTGTATAATCTATTACATGCTTTAACATACTGTATTATAAACAATCTGATATTATATATAAACAATCTTTTGCTGTGATATCAAAAAAGACGATTTACTAGGCTGCTTACTGTTATATAATGTTTGTGGTGGTGGCCTATGATCCAAAGCCATGCAAGAGTTGTTTTTTACAGCATCTAGCCCAAAACATTTTGACTTACTACAGAGCACAGAAACTGTAGGACGCCTCTGGGCGACTAATCGAGGGGGAGAAAAGTTCAAAACAAGTGACAACTGCTTCCAGATGCACTGACACAGGAGCAACCGATCTCTCACTTTCTTTCCCACGGCTTCTCTTTCTCCCACTCTTCCCTCCGTGTCTCTCTTCTCCTTCATATTCCTTGATGTAATGGTTGTTTCAGTATCAAGGGCAAAGTTTGGAGCACTCTTTGCTTTCTGCACATTCTTTTGCTACCTGTACATCCACAGTCTGTGCACCATATGTAGCCCAGTAGCCCCACCGGCCACCTCATGCTACACAACAGCAGCCCGCCTATCCCTCCCTGCAGCTGAGGAGGCCGTGTGCACCACACATGCTTGTTAATAAAAGGTGGGGGGTGTAGCCTAGATTCCATGAAGTGTGTGGGCACACGTTTAAAGTGTCAGATTCCCTTTTCAGAAACATTTGTCAGGATGTATTGTAGTTTTTGGAAGGAAATCAACCCGATTGCAACATTTTCCTGCTTTAGCACATATGCAGGCATTTTTGCTAAAACGTTACTATTTAAAACAGAAATAGTACGCACGGATGAGTGATGCGCCTGCGCAGTTTAAAGCAGAAATATTTTAAATGGTAAAGTTGAGGCAGGGGTCGTGAGGGATGGCGGAAATGGAGGACAGCACTGAGGAGTTTTACTGTAGAAGCAGGAGAATATCAGAGAAAAGACAGAAAATGCAAATGAGTCACAGCTTGAGTGAAAAGGAGAGAGAGACTTAAGGTGCTTTCACACCTGCCTGTTCGGTTCAGTTCAATTGAACTCAAGTTCGTTTGCCTGTGTGGTTCATTTGGGCAGGTGTGAACACAGCACTCAGGTGTGCACCAAATGACCGGAACGAGACCTTCTTGAAGAGGTGGTCTCGGTCTGGTTACAAACGAACTCTGGTGCAGTTCGTCTGTGGTGAGAATGTGTTCCAACTGCAGTCACATGACACATTGTTTGGGTTAAACATGAGCATGTTACAGTCCTGGAGGATTATTAATGTGCACCTCCTCCTGTACTGCCTTAATATGCACATTCAGCACATCCAGTGCATCAAAACATTGTTTTCTAGTTGGAGCCGCGCCTCGTTTTCAAACTGTATGGTTTGACTAAAATGAACAATGACAGCAATATAGTCCATGATGAGCAGTGCTAAAATCAACCTGCGTAGTTGTCCCTCCATTGTGACATTAGAAAGTGTCACATTTATCTTGCAAGTGTACTCTTCTTCAACGTTTTGTTTACTTCCTGGATTTTTCCCACATGGAAATTCTGACCAATCAAGAGCAGCTTTCTCACACAACACATTTTATCTGGTCCGCTTGTAAATGCCGTTGTGAGAACATGAACCAAGTCTATAGCAAATGTGCAGCTTTGTAACAAAATGAGTCCCTGATTCGGACCAAAGCAATACAACTCTAGGTCTGAAAGCACCCTTACATGGTTGGAATGAAGACTCAGGATTCGATCGAGGGGGCAGGAAGTGGAGAACTGTCAGAGACACACTGGCGAGGTGGAGGAAGGAAGAAGGAAGTGCAAAAAGTCAAGCTGGTTGATGTCAAATGGTCTGATGGATGGTCAAATGGATAGTTTTGGAGTGTGGGTCAAAGAAACAGGTGGAAAAGGCACTGAAAGTCCACGTTTTGTAGGGATGGGATGGATATATATCCTGCACGTGAACAAGAAAGCCCCAATCAAAGGTGTTGTTGACAGGGTCTCACACTTTGATTTGGAATATTTGCCAGATAGATTGTTGTTGGGTCATGTGTCATATCCAGTAAGGCAGTATGTCCCCAAACTACTTCAGCATAAGAACTGTTCACTACAAAAACTCAAAATCTTACCAAGAATATTTGTCTTATTTCTAGTCAAAATGTCTCATTTCTAGTCAAAAAAAAATCTCATTACCTAGATTTAGATTTTTTTTTTGACTAGAAATGAGACATTTTGACTAGAAATAAGACAAATATTCTTGGTAAGATTTTGAGTTTTTGCAGTGTTGGAAGTTCGGTCAGAGTTTGTTTGTATAGGGATTCTGAGACTTGTGGTAAATGTGGAGAGAGTGAATGGGGAGGAGATTGTGTGAAAGAACCAGAGTATGTTCTCCACAAAGGCAAGCATGCAGCATGGTAGGCTACCTGCCCAAAGAGAGTAAGACACAATAAATAATCAGATCCAGAACAAAGAAAAGACATAGACATGAAGAAATAGGTAAAACAAGCTGTGCATTCCAATCCCCACACTACCATACTATGAAGTATACCAGAAAAACATTTAGTATTTCCCAAAACAAAGTAGGTGAAATGCAGCATGCCAGAAATACCAGGATGTTCTACTACATCCAGTCTGACTTTGCAGTATGCAAGTAAGCATGCTTTTCTGGCTATTCTGACCCACAATCCTCTGCACAGCGGACTATACGTCAAATCGACTGAGCCACAAACAGACGGATGACGGTGCATTCAAATAACTGATGACCAGTCAAATAGTAATAATAGGAATATTGATTGTATAGGTGAACTGGATAAAATGGTGTTCACAGGTCTGTGTACACCTATCCAACATATCTGGTGTCTTTCCCTCAGTTTTGGGGGTCAATCTTTTAAATAAAACCCCTTTAAAGAGCATAATCTGATCTACTATACCTGTATTTGGGGTACTGCTACCCAACACCCAATTTTTTTTGGCCAAAATTTCCATTTACAGTTTGTGCCCCACTGCACCTATGGGTGTATCCATATCTAAACTGGGTTAATATTGTAATGTTAATTATTGTGCTGTGGTAAAATACAATATTTCCCTAAGAAATGTAATGAAGTAGAATAAGAATGTAAACCAACATAAAATGGAAAGAGTGGAAAATAATGGAGAGAGGACAGCAGGCTACTTGAGTACTTTCCATCACTGACTGTCTGAACTGATCATGACGGGATGTTAATAACATAAATACCATCATCATAAAATGTATGCTCCTTAATGTATATTTGGTCCTACTTACATTTATTTGATGTCAAATAACGTTAAACTTGCTACATCTCGCGATAGCAGTGTGATCTCACTCCAGCGATTACAGCGCACTCAAGGTTGCTATGGCAACTTAGGGGAAAAAGTCAAATAAGGAAATAGATAGACTTTTCATTTCCAAACACTGATAACTGCTTGGTGGAAAAACAGAAACAGAAAAGCCAGAAAAAAAACCGACTGAAACAGACAGACATGATCCACATGGAGGAAACTACAGTGTCCATCAGGTAATGATATTATTCTGTTAAGTGTCTGAACAATTTATATTTGTTTGGGTTAAATAATGCATGGGACAAGGTTGTCTCGGTGGGGATGGTGGATGATAATATTGAGCTGCTACATAAGAGGGAGTTTGTTTTTAGTTTGTATGTTGCACTTTGTTTATGACAACATGTACAGGACAGTGACGATAAATGAGGTTCCATGTTAAATATGAGGTGAGTCATGTCTAAAAGTCAGTCACAGTCGTGCAGATATTCAGCACAACAGCGACCTCGAGTGTGATATTGTTTTAACACAACAATTATTTATCAGGCTACTTGCTGTCATATATTGATCTGTAGTTTTCTATTCATTGTGCAGGCAGTAAAATGTATTTTGGTGACACGTGTGTTCTCCAGAGTGTTTTTCTCAGCTGTAAACTCTCAGCTTGGAGCGTGTGATAGCGCTTTGGAGGCGTTTTTACAATGCGAGGCTTTGCGTCTGGTTGCTAGGATACGGAATATATGCGGAAGTAACCATGTCGGCAGGAGCACCTAGTTAAAACCACACCTCATGGTAACCGTATGCCACTGGGACAGCATGTGTATTCTTGGGGAAAACATAATATGTGTAACCCCTGGGTAAATCCCCAGAGTTAAAATTTTAAAAATGTAAACTGAAATGTTTATATCAGTAAAAAATATAATAATAAATAAAATATAAAAATAATGGGTATATTCCTTTAAGAGTAACCAGTTTGTTTTGAGCGTAGATCCTTCAACACGAGGGGGTGACAGACTACCGTCCTCTGATTAGTCCATATATTATGTTTCTGAACTTGTGATTGGTTGGTCGGCGGAACTAAGGCAGACAGCAGGTGAGAGTGACGAAGGGGACGCGGGACTACGGCGCTGTGACTATGTGTGCTGTGTTTTTCCTCCCTAAAGTTAACTTGCTACCAAAACTGAGTCAAGTTAGTATTTTGGATAGTTAAACTGCTTCACAAGTAGTGTGTTATTCAGCTAAAAGTGTGTTTGCCCCTTGAGAAGCTGTCAACTGTGAGAGCTATAGTCTGCTGCTAGCATATCTGTTAGCATGTCGCCAACGGCCGGCTAGCTAATTGAATGGATTGTGAGGGCCTCTAGGTCACAAGATGGCGCCCCGTGTGACCGGGAAAGCACGGGTTCACCGCTAGCTCAAAGGGAGATCCGTTGCTGCTCGGTGCGGATTGTGACAAAGGTCCCTTCATTTTCCGGTGGAGCACGGAGACACAGTTTGTGAGTAACCCTCTGTCGCGCTGCTCCGATCAGTGAATACAGCGTTCAGACAGTTTGGTTGACCCACACTGCCTACAGGGGCTGCATCTGGGAGGTTCTTTATTTGTGTTTTTATTATCTTTTATCATATCATTTATTTATTTTTTATTGCTGGCTTTTGTGCTTAATTTCCATGTTGGCCCTGAAAAGTAAAACAGTTAATTGGTTGCTGATTGATCCAAATAGTTATGGAAGAGTAAACTAAGTAATACAACTTGAATTTATTGCTCATAGTGTTAATAGTGTCTTCTGCCCTAAACTTTTTGTTTTAAAGTAGGAATGGAGGAAAACATTAATTCAGTATAGCATCGCAATATTTTGCGTGGTGATATTGTATTGATACACGGAAGCCAAGTATCACTCTTTTATCACATACAGTATTCATTTTTGCAATTATACATTTTTTTCCAACTCTTGATGCTAGAATAGTTAAATCGTATTCTTCTCTGACCCACTAGATGGTGCTGATGGGTTTTATTCCTGGTGACTTCATCAAAACAAAGATGGAGGCACTGGAGAAAGGAATCAGAAATGGGCCGTCTGCGGACAGCACTTCTAACATGGGTGTTGGCATACAGTTAGTAGGATACCTGCATATGAAGTGTTCCGCTCACAAGCTTAATCTGGCCTCTGGCGTTAAATCTGCCAGCAGTTAGGTTTGTGAGGTGTATGCAGCATACAGACTGAAAATTTAAGCGCTACTTATATATAGTATGTAGAAAGATTTCTCCTCAATTGTTGTTGTTCAGCACATGTAAATGTAAGATGTGACGGTTTGTCTGTCTTTCACTGGGATTGATCGACCAAAGTGACACTGACGAAGGCAGTGTTTTATCCTAAGTTGAACATTTTTCAACTCTTGGCCCTCAGAAAAAAAAACAAAAAAAACCAAGCAGTGCTCAGCACAGAATTCACGCCCAGTGCCTTGTCGCACTGCAGACGTTTGTAGCGCGGCACAAATACACAGCACTACCATTGCAAAACATTAATAAAATAGGCCGACCTGATGTCATATGAGCACACCTGTAGGTTTGCAATGAAGTATCCCGGCTTCTTTCCTCCTCCTCCTCCTCCTCCTTCTCCTCCTCGTGTGATGACCATTCATAATTTCACTCAGACATTATTTGTTGAAATATGTTCATCTTTGTGATGTAAAGGTTCTTACAATGAACCTCAATGACCATATATTTAAGTCCTATCAGTTTTACAGGTGAGTAATAGTGTCATGGTTGGCCTGCCTCGTGGCTTCAGGGGAGTAGCAGCTTATACGAGCCAGGGAATGTGGATTTTGAGAACTGAAATGTCCCAGTTACCTGACTGTGGTCTTAAACCCTCTTGTTCATAGTAACAACTCGTGATCCCTTTTCTTTTTTTTTTTCTTTTTTTTTTTTTTAGTTCTGGAGCTGAAAATTCAGGTGAGGAGCCAGCCAAAATTGCCATAGATGTTGAAGATGAAGTAGGCAGAAGAGAGACACAAAACAACTTTGTGAATAGACTGCCATCTGCCTGGCAGGTTGTTTTGGTTGGGATTTTGACAGCACTCGTCTGTGGTACTGTTGTCGGTGTCCTTGTGGCTCAGGTAAACCAACAGCAAAGTCTAACAGCGGAGGTACAGCACATGACAGAAAACACCAAGCAGCTGCAAATTAAAATCAGTGAGCTGAAGCAACTTCTGAAGTCTACTCATCAAAACTTCACCCTTCTGGGAAGTGAGTATGCCCAACTGAAGCTGCTCGAAAAGGCAACACAGTGCAACCTCAGCTTGTTGTCTGCTAAAAACACACAGCTGAGCCTGCTCTTGCAAGGAAAACCCCATTTGCAAGTGGAGAACAAAGAGCCAAACATGATTCTAAATTCAACCCTGGAAAACTGTGACCCTGTGGGAGAAGAGAACAGACAAGTGAAGCTGCTTCGGAGAGAATCATTGGACACCATCAAAATGGTGTCTGCAGAAAGCAAACAGCTGCGCATGCTGTTACACAATGAACAACAAACCTCCATTCAGCTGGAAGCAAAGAATCAACACCAGCGTTCGCTCCTGCTCTCCAACAAACTGTCCTTGTTCTGGAGATTCTGCAACAAGGACATGCTGCAGTGTTCCCGCTGCCCGCCTGGCTGGGTCGAGCACGCTTCACGTTGCTTCCTCCTGTCTCAGAAAGCAGAGAATTGGGAAGAAGCTCGCAGGAACTGTCTTGACATGGGAGGTGACTTGGCTGTTGTTTTGAGTGCAGACGACCAGGCATTCTTGACCAACATGACTTTTCAGTTTGCACAGCAGCATCCTCAGACAGTCTTCCATGCAGCGTGGATCAGGTTGCAGGACATGGTGAAGGAGGGCATCCATCTCTGGGTCAGTGGCAACACAGTCCAAACAGATGTCATTTACTGGGATCCCCTGAAGCCGAACAACGCCATGGCCCTCTGGGACAAAGATGGGGCAGGGCCGGACTGTGTTGCCATCGTCCCACCGTCACACATTGGACAGGAGAACTGGCTAAACTCCTGGGATGACATTATTTATGGTGACCAGAGGCACTACCTGTGTGAGACCATGGCTCTCACTGTGTCAGCACTAACATAGCTGCATCTCAACTCTCTTAGGCTGAGTTTGCTGGTGTTTACTCAGTCTGAGCACAATCACTGGTGTTGGGATGAAAATACCAGATTTTTTTTAGATTTGTTTTATTTATGAGGACAACAAACATTAATCAACACTTCTGTAAATGTGCCAGTGTTAGCCAGCTGGCTAATTTCCAACTGGAGTCCTTTGGATGAATGAAAGCAGAATTTCAGAATAAATCTTTTGCATGCTTAATTTCTCTCATTTATTAGTTTTGATCTTTTATTGCTTTGTGCTCCCAAATGGTAATTTTCTGGGTGAGGTATTCCTTGATTAGAAACAAATGAAGGATTGTAGAAAAATTACTAGTGTGGATAGGGGGTGGAATCTTGAATAAATTTTAATGTTTAACTTTTTCCCAAAGCAAGACCCTTAGAAAATCCCCCTTTCAGTATCTCAAAATAACATAAGAGTAGGCCTATTGATACAACTTGATTAAACATTAATAACCAAAAGAGAAAACAAAGATGCCATATAGAGCTTTGATTAGGCCCCACAAAATTAGGCCTGACCCTACAATGAATCTGCGTACTTTCCATCCAAGCCTGTCTCAAGCCAGAACCAAGGCAGTAGTTTTCATTCTGATTTAAAACCAAAATTTCCACTTTTGAAAAAGTCTGTATTTACAAGCTAAAGTCAAAGTCTTCAGTGCGGTAACAGACATTTGTGATGGGTGCATTTGTAAATAGTCACTTGCAGGGCCAAAGTGCACTCTGGGGCAAACTTGACTGTTTGTAAAGTCAGAGCACTGTTTGGTACTTCGGTTATTCAGAGCGCCAGAAGCTCTGGGTACAGAAGAGACGGAGCAGCACAGCGCCAAGCGCAGTGAAAGTGCAACTTAACCGCTTGTTAATTTCTATACAAACAGAAAGATCAGCGCCAACCCTACACAATTCAAGCCCTGGGGAATGTTGAGAAATTATGGCCCGGGCCAGAAACCTGGCGGGTCTGATCGGGCCCAGTTGAGTTCAGGCAGAGAATCAAAGCACATTCAAAACATGTCCCGCATATCTGCATTTTCTAAGAAGTTGAGAATAGAGTTATAATATTCAGAGAAAAAAAGTCCTGTCCTATAGTCTGCTGTGCATTATGTTATAGCTCTTCAGACCGTCTGCCAGATGGAGCCCTGTTTGGACCTCTTTCTGGAAAAGACAAAGTTTAGGGAAGCAGCTGTGCACTGCTCTTCATCACAGGTGGAAAACTGAAACTAGATCTAAAAAAAGAGGAGGAGGAGAGTTACCTGTACAGTTAGTATCTTGCTATGGAAAAAGGGAGTTGGACACAGCTGCGATTCCTCAGCTGGGTCCCCCTTTTTCTCTCTGTCTATAAAGCAGTGTTGCTTGCCCTTTTTTTTAGAGCACCACACTCAGAAGTAGGAAAACTATCCACTTTCCTGATAAAAGGATTGAGGGAGAAGTGTGCCCGAAGCCCCGAACCTCCTAAATTTCTGTCTTTGTTCATTTGTTTTTCCACTCATAATCACAATCAGTAGATTGTTGTACCTGCTATCTTTGAAAAGCGCCTGGTCAAAACCTCAGAAAAATATGCAAATTTTTATTTTATTTTAGGTGATATTGTTATCTACTTTGAATCTGGATTAGCTAGTGCTTTATGCTGTGGTCCCATTGTGTTTTCTAGCTAATAAGTCCCAGTTATAGTCATCTGCAGCATCTGTTTTCAAGAAAATATTCAGGCTGAGATGTAAAAAAAAACTTAAACTTGAGCGTGTTCAAAGTTATTATACTCAAAGCCAGTAGTACTTACAGTGATTCTGACAGTTGGGGTAAAAACTTTGGTGTCATCTTTCAAAATGACCATGCATGTACACGTACTAAAAATAGCTTTCAGTTTACTTTGGGTCTGCCTTGGAGAGGCATTATGGGTGAATTTTAAAGGCATTATAAGATGATTTATGCTGTTAAGATCTTTGTTATTGTATTTCTTTTAACAAATAATCTGAAAGGAAAACTTGATATGAATCTAGATGCTTTTAAAGGCACATTCCTGTCAGACCACCCTCCTTTCAGCAGAAAGAAAAAATGCAAAACATCCCCCCTTTTCTGAACCTCCTCATTCACTTATAATTTCTATACAGTCCCTAAATGAATATGATGCACGGCATGACAGATTAATGTATTTAAAGGTCATTCATTTTATATGACATTAGATGTTATTAGTTAGTTTTATAGCATTTAAATTTAAATTGAGTGTTTTCTAAAAGCCATTAAAATAATGCCTCTGGGACCTAAACACTAACATGTGTTTTCCAACATACATGTACACAAACAAACATGCACTGCCTAAAGACACACCCATACCAGCTCAACACACTCATACCCTTGTCTTTCCCTCCATCTGCACTCCATTAACCAGAGTGCTAATGTGTAAGGGCAACTGGTCCTGCCAGACGGAGCTCCACCCTCTATACCGTGGGGCTCTGACCTTTTGCTCAAACGTTTTATCATTGTCAGCCCACCATAACTCACCCAGGCACTCATCCATCAGCCTGGAGGTGGTTTCAATTTGTCTCAAGACATGCTTTCTTTCTGTTCTGTTAGATGACTCCGATCTGCTTATTGTCTTGTTCCTGACAGAGGTTGTGCACAAGATTTAGGCTTAGTTCACAAACTGTGCTGCTCATGCTTTATTCATAGCAACAGTCTGGTCAAGCAACCTTGAACTGGAGAGAATTAGACGATTGAAGTGGGGAAGCGGTCGTGCCGGCACTCTTTTGATCCCACCACCTTTAAGACACAAACCTACATATTAATGGCACTAATCCCCTAAAAGTCATGATTTATTGAATAATCTATAGCACACAGTAACCTGGGGGTCACAGCTTCAAAGGCTGAAATAATAACATCAGCGGGCCCACTGGTTTTCATAGAACATATGCCCAGGATCGTAATATGCTTTTTGATCTTGTGCCAAAGCAGAGCAGCACACCCGCAATGAGAGGGGTTGACGGTGGATGTGCGTGGGAAGGCCGTTAGGAGGTTAACTACCCGACTAATATAATTTCAACTGTTTAAATTCATGATAAAGAACCTCTGGTCTTTGATGTGTAATAAGAAACACCTGGCAGCTTCTGCCAGGAGCAAACATGTTCGATTCAGTCTGCACGTCTCTGACTGAATAGGTGATCAGTCTCTAAGGCTACGCTCAGACTGCATGTTAAAGTGGACCAGACAGTGGACGCAAAGTGAGGTGTCAGACCTGCTGAGTATTTGGGGTGACAGTTATTAACAAGCAAAACTTAAGGGGTCTGTGTTTGAAAGGATATCGAAACAAATGGCCAAATAGGGTCACAGAAAAACATGGCTGCAGTGTCAGAGAAAAGTTAAGAGCCTAAAAGCAGAGTTTAAAGAACTTTTGCACCTGTGGGTCAGTTCAGGTCTGTGACCAGTAACACTGGAATCTGAGATGGGCCACATTTATGAAATAATGTGAGCAACCAAACAAACAAATATACAAAAAGGATCCAAGCAATACATCCGAAATGAGCATTAAGACACTAAGCAGTGCAATAACTATGGAAAGCTGAAGCATCTCCAGTCACTCCTGTGATGGGTTGACCTATGTTACGAAGAATTTCCTCCCACCTGAACATGTCGCCTCCCAGCTGCAGAAAAGTGTAATTGCTACAGCAAGGCGCACACACACTGTTTGTGTTTGTGTGTGTGAACTCTAAACAGAGTATAGGAGACATACAAAAACAAACACAGTGATGATTTGTGATATATTAAACGATATAGCTTGTTGCAATTGAAATCTTTAACCCTTGTGCCTCCCTTAGAAAAAGAACCTCTGTCCTTAGAGAACAAAAATGCATCTGCCATGAAAATATTAAGCATTAATATTGTTTTCCACTTTCACTGAGTTAAATCATTTAACGAACTTCAGTGCTGATCATAACTAACAAATATTCATTTTCAGAATTTTAACCCTTAAAATGCCAATTTGTTTGCATAATGTCACTGTTGTTTTTCATGGGGAAAAAAAGAATTTGTACAGTAAATGATTACAGCTTGCTTTGCCCGGGGGCCACTTTTGCAAAATGACAGGAGGCCATGGGTCGATTAATAAAGGCATTAATAATATTTATCAGTACTAAATTAATTATCTGTTTTCAATTTTTCGATGTTTGCTGTCCTCACTCAACTTGCCACTCAACTGGACTGGCCTGTCACTCAACAGGCCAGTCCAGTTGCAGCAGCCCCCCGCAGATCAGGCCTAGGCTGGTACGTTTGTAGGCAGGGGAGATTTACAACGTGTATTTGTTTCCTTCAATAAAAACATTAAAGTAGTAGAGGATTTTTATTCAAATAAAATTAGATGTTTCCACCTTAAATTGATGCATAAAATTCACCAAAATGCAGGTAAGTGCTTGATGCCTAAAATTTCCTGTGGGAGGACCCCAAACCCCCTGTTTACAATGTTGAATCAAACCAACGCCCTTGTTTGTGAGATTTGAGGACATTTGGGGGTTAGCCTGGACCTCTGTCGGGGGTCTGGGGGATCCTCCACTTTTTTATGCACTCTGGCACTGTATTTCCAAGTACAAAATATAATTTCAGTGTGAATCAACTGATATTCATTGTGAGTTGGAAAATGGTCGGCGGGCCACCTGACAACCTGTCGCGGGCCAGATTTGGCACACAGTCTGTAAGTTTAGTATCCCTGCTCTACAGCTATACCAGACGGCTGTAGAGTTAAAATCTGACTGTGTCAGAATGAGCAAGGGTCTTTATGTTGAAGAAAGCTAGTTTTTATTTAACGTTCAGAAAGTTATTTCTTATTAGAGTTCTTCACGTGACTACACCCGATGTATCACCAAGCAGAGTCTTTACCAAAGACTGTATAGCTGTACACTGTACAGTACAGTGCAGTTGTGACTTCGAAGACTCTGGCTCCAAAAGCACAAAATGGCAGCACCCAGATATTTTGGCTGTATTTCTTCAGAGCGTGAGGAACTACAGACACATCATCCATCTTTAAATACAGTCTGTGGTCCTTATACAGAGGCAGCAGCGAAAAAAAAAAAGTCCAGCAAAACAATTTTATTTTTATTGGATTTAATATAAAACATCAAATATACACTTTATTACAGTTTAGTTTGAGTAAACAATAACTATGCCTTAAGGTGTTAATATTCAAAATAGCATAGTGTCTCTCTAGGGCAGTTTAATGTCTACAGGGCCTCAGTGAGACACACATGAATCTCTTTAAGTCCATAATATGCAGAAGTGGTCATTAAACAAGGCATGCAGTAGATATTCACATTAGAAAATGGCGGCTAACATGAAACACATGCTCTTAAAAAACACACTACTGAATGAAACCAGCACCAGCGTACAGCTTTTGGTGACAGCAGAAAATGCTGTAGTCACAGTGGGAATGAGCTGGGGGTCTTTTGGTGTCAACAGAGTAACTGAATTACATAAATAAAAGACAGAAGTAGAGCACATGGAATTTCTAAACATATAAAAGCAGAAAACACAAGTGTGAGATCAGATCAGAACCACCATTTACTTAATGTAGAAATCATTACACAAAACTAATACTTGCTTTGTTATAAATACAATTAATGACGAATGATGTTACATTTTTAAATAAAAGTCCATGTTTGAGCTTTTTTAAAAACACAAAATTAGCTGTAGGCTACTCACTACAAAGTCAAGTACCTTAAAGGAATAGTTTAAACTGTGAGCAATATGCTTATTCACTTTCTTGCAGAGTGAGAATATAGATACCACTCATATATCTATATGTCAAATATGAAGCTATGGCCAGGAGACAGTTAGTTTATTTTATTATTGCTAAACTATGCTAAGAGTTTGCTGGCTTTAACTTCATATTTAAAGACAGATACGGGAGTGGTAGCCTAAACATTAAGCTACAGCCTGAAGATGGTTAGCTTAGCTTAGCATAAAGGCTGGGGGCAAGGAGAAGCAGCTAGCCTGGTATAAAACCTTGCTTTTACACTTTTCTTAGGTGAAAAAAGTTTTGATTAGTGAGTTTTACATGTGCTAACAGGTTTGTTTTGTTACCTTTGGACAGAGCCAGGCCTCTTTATGTTAAGCTAAGCTAACATCTACAGCCAGGAGATGATAGCTTAGCTTAGCATAAAGGCTGGGGGCAAGGAGAAGCAGCTAGCCTGGCATAAAACCACAACTTGTTGCTTTTACACTTTGCTTAGGTTAAACAAACAAGACGTAACATGTTAATAGTTACCTTTTGACACAGCCAGGCTAGCCGTTTCCATCTGGGTCTAATCTCTATGCTAAGCTAAGCTAAACTAAGCTAACAGGCTGCTGGCTTTAGCTTTATATTGAACAGACAGATATGAGAGTGCTATCAATAATCTCGACTAACTCCTGGCAAGAAAGTTAAAAAGTGTCTTTCTCAAAATGTCAAACTGTTCCTCTAAAATCAAACCAATGAAACTATTCCATCATATAAATGTTTTAACATCTGGTCTATTGAACAGGAAAATCACATAAAAAAAAAACCCCAACATGGTCAACTTTTCTTTTATGCTGCCACCCAGAGGACTGACACTCCACTTCCTGTTTGGTAGCTGATCTGGTTGACTCTTCCGCGTACACAGTCCAGTGTGAAGAACATCGCTGTGCCGTTATGAACCTGGAAGGATGCCCGCAGGCTAATACTGGCCCAACGGCTGCCGTCAGGCATCTGACCACCCACCTGCTGGGCCAGAGGAACAGGTCGCGCTCCCTCTACCTCCCGGCCTCCTCCTGTCCCCTCACTTCGCCTCAGAAGAGTCACCTTGACCAGGTTGCAGGAGTGAATGAGTTTGAGATCCAGAGCCACACTAGCTGTGCCACTCTCCCTGAAGACAAAATCTCGTCTCTGATCTATGGATCCCTTCCCCAGCAGCTCCATCTGGGACACCTGAGCGCTGGTCTGGCGGAAGAACAGTGGTTTGTTTCGAACTGCTCCTGAAGGAAGGCCAGTGTGAGACACGGCAGCAGACAGAGATGAAGAGATAGCTGCAGGGACCCAAACCAAGCTGAGGATACTGATGCCTGTCTCGTCGCCAAAGAAACGTACGTTGCACTGAGCAGGAGAGAGGATCTCAAAGCCAAGCGTGTCCCCAGAGTCAACTTGAGCCGCTCCAGACATTAATAAGGATGTGTCTCGATAGTGGACCCCTGGTTTGAAGGTACGACACAGCTCTGTGCCAGTTCCGTTACGATTGAGGTACGCCAACAGTTGGAATCCCTCACTCACACACGCCTGGCCCATGGAGTACAACGCCTGCTGAAACACAAAACGCACTGTGCCACTTTCTGCAAATCGGATCCCCCGGCCGTCATGAGTCAGTCCCACAACATAAGGGTCAGAGGTGGAGGTGGTGCGGAAGACTGGGCGATAGTTTGTATGGTAGTGTGCAGACACCATGGCCTGTGCTGTCATGGCAACAGCCCCGGTGTCATGGGAGAGCCAGAGGAGACTGAGCGGAGCTGCTGAGGGATCGTACAGCTGCAGACCTTCACTGCTTTGGTTACAGTGGTGGCTCGCGCTCCTGAGGAAGATGGAGATCATGTGACCTGGGGCGACCTCTGCTACCCCACTGATGCTGACGCTCTGAAGCGACCTTGCCTCCTGCTGCTCGATCCTGACGCCACTGAGATCACGGCCCTCAGAGCTGTCTGTGCTGTTCATACGCAGACACAGCTGGATGAAGCTACGACAGCCGTGGCTCACCGACAGATTCTCATCCAGCCAGACCAGACCGTGCTGCCTCAGCACCAGGCGCCCATCCTCAGCAGAGACCAGAGCGGCATCACTTCTCCCCAGGATGTGAAGCTGCACGCTGGGGAAGGCATGAGCCAGGACGTGGCCTCTTGTGCCAGGCAGATTCACATCTCCAGCCCAGGACAGAGAGAGGGTGCTGTCACCTGACGTAGTAGGGCCAGAGCAGATGGTGTCTGTGATGAAGGTACAAGGTGAAGCCACTGGGTCTCCGTCACACTCATTACACGCCTGACACTCGTCCATGTCTGAGTTGAAGAAGTAGCCATGGCCGCACATTCCTGAGTTGGCGTCTCGCTCTGTCATGCCCTGGCACCTGAATCCACCTGATGATCAGGGAAGGAAATTGAGAGTCCAAAACTTATTTCAGTGTCAGAAAGCAAAGTCTTTAACTATAAATCAGTCACTACTTCAACAAATGCAAGACAGGAAAAATGTGGGAATGTTTTAAACAGTGGAGTGGTAAAGATGCAGGTAATTTATGTTACCTGGAGTATTGAGACATTTCTGTACATCTCCACACAGATCAGCTATTTCAAGGCACTCATCTCTGTCCTGTAATGACAAATAAATCAACACTTTATAGCAGGTACTATTAATACTTGTCAAATATGGCTACTTGTATGTTAAAGGGATTGCTCATAGTAAAACATGATGTTTTCCTAACCATAACCAAGTACTTTTTGTGCCTAAACACAACCACACGTTAACCACAGCGTTAATGAAACGTAAAGTTAAATGTGTCCACTACTTAATAACGTAGAAATGTAACATCTGTGGTTTGTAGAACTGTGCATTGCCAAGATTTATTCTGGTGATTGGGTTGCAGCCAGTCCTCCACATGTTCAGCTGTTGGACAGTAAAGGAATAACAATGCTAACCTTTAGAGTTGGGTCAGTTTCCAGTTTCTTAAACTGGTTTGATTTCATGCAAACCGGCCAGTGTCTGAAATTAACTTTTTGACTTACTGGCCAAGGCGGCTGGTAGATGAAAAAATCCACCAGCTAAGCATATTTTTTACCAGCCAAAATAAGAAATTGCCTTTCTTTGTCATATATCCTCCTGAGACCAGAACTTTTGTTTGATATGCTTTTTAATTTCTCATTGCTATTTGGGATCAGTAGGACCCGATAAGTATAAAAAACTAAACATTGTCAGCGACAATAAAGTCCCAGTGTCCTCAAACGAGACGATAATAACGTACCAATTCCCTCAGATGAGTGCTTCCAAATTAACAGTGTCTTATCTTATCTCTAGAACATAATCTGAAGCTAAATGATTTAAATGTATTAAACAACAATACCGGTCTGGTTCAGTCTGGTGTTTGGCTCAATAACAAACGGGTTTGAAGCTTTACACACCAGCTTGGACCTACTAACCTGGCAGATTCTGTCTGTGTGGACTGAACACTGGTCGACCAGGAAGAAGCCGGCAGGACAGATGGTACATTTCTCACAGCGAGGATAACCACTGCTGAAGCCACAGTACTCCTCAGGACCACAGCTCCCGCAGGACAACAGGGAGCGCCCCACCTGATGGCATCAAACACATCATCGAACACCACGGTTAAAGAAGGCTATGTAGAGCAGCTGACCAGATGTCAGATATTGCAGATATATTGATCACATGCTGGTTGAAACAGGATGAGTTAGATCAGATTATATTTTGATAAAACTGTGATAAAAGAATATTAAACGTGTACACTCTTGATTCAAGACTGAAGGTGCAACTCACCTCCATCACGCTGGCCTCCATGTCCACCTTGTGCAGAGACAGAGCCTGCTGTGCTTGGTGAGCTCTGACCTGCCCACTCATGCTTTCCATGCGACTGTCCAGCTCTGTCTGGAGGTTTGGGAAAGATGTTTGTTTGATGCTATCCATCATGATGTTGTACTGGGCTTTAACCTGGGGGGAGGAAAGCAGAACATTTCTGCGTGTGATCATGGTGAAAATCATCATGAGTTATGACTCAAAGAAAACAAATTAAACTATACAATGTGTGATTATATTATGTGTTTTGTTAGTCTAGTCTGTGCAGATTGTCTTAATTTCAACTGGATGTTGTGCAGAAAATGATTTTCCTCTGATCCCCAGATGAAATGAATCCTCCTCAGGGGAGGTCAGCGCCATCTAACAAAACGAGACTTCTGTAGGTCAGGTGTTTTCCATCCACCAACGATCAACGTCTCCCCCATCAGCCTTACTTGCTCCATCTGTTCATACATCCTCCTCTGCTGCTCCAGGATTTCTCTCTGCTGGTTGACCAGCGTCCCCTGCTGCTCAGTGAGGAGCCTCTGCAGCTCCCTGACCTCGTCCTGCTGGCCCCTGAGGGCCTCAACAAGCTTCTCCTGGCTCTTTGACAGCTGCAGCTGCAGCACAAGAGCGTCCTCTGAGGGGAGCTCATTGGACCCTGTTGCAAAGAAAGAATAATATTACACAGCAATTTAAGTAATTGTTTTCTGACTGAGGAGGCTGCAGTTTAAATGAGTTTATTTGTCTTTCCATTAAGTGACCAATCACTCACAGGCGGGTACTGACCTGGTTTCATGTCACATGTCAGCTGTATCCATGCGCCACGTTCCGACCCAAAGTCTGGAAGCTCATCCAGAAACTGCGCCGCTCTATCCGTCACATGAACCGGTGAAGAGTGTCCTCTCCCGTCGTCTCCTGCATGCGCACCGCAGCCATCTCCGACGCAAGACTTGGGCTTCTGGCGCATCCGGTGAGGAAGTTTACATTCAATCCCTTTGCATTCCCGCGTTGCACTGTCATCACTTGTCTTGCGGTGAGAGCCTGTGGTCGGACAGGTCCCACCGGCGCAGCCAGGGTGAAACACCTCCGCCGTGATGGTTCTCGGGTTCGTCCTCCTGGTGCCATCCGTGCCCGTGTGTTGCGCATACCCTCCCTGCTGAGGTTGGACGATGGTGTACGGTGCCAGCGGTGCGCTCTGGGCTTGGTGATGACTGTAATGAGCATCCTGTTGGTAACCCTGGTAGACTTGTCCTTGTCTGGACTGCGCAGAGTGGTGAAGCTGTCGTCGGGTCGATGCTGCCTCCGTGCGCTCCTGGCAGTGCGCTCCGACGCACGGTCTGCTCCAGTCCTGGCCAGAAAAACAGCGCGTCCCCCGGCACAACTCAGATACGCTCTTAACTCCACTGAGCAAAGATGTTACGCAGATGAACAATATAGTAGAGATACGCGCCATGTTGCAATGCTGAAAGGTAAAAACAGAATCTGGCCACGTGTGAGTGGTGGCCCCTTTTGCGCATCAATCCCTTAGTCCTGTAGATCTTGTTTCATCTCTTTAAGAGCAAAATCCCTTAAATTAGTTACTGGCCATACATGTAAGCGCCAACTGATCTTGAACAAGTGGTTTCACAGACATTCAGCATGTCTCCATTGTGCGCACCGCGGTTTCTGCCCCCGTTGCCCCTTCTGGAGATACTGTAGCTACGTCTAGCCCACATGTGGCGCTCACTGCTCCTAATTGGCAACAGGCTTTGCTCCTAGTCTTAAATTAACCCGTAGCTTTCCCGGACATACCACTCTGTCGAGTCACTCTATTCCTGTAGAAGCTGTGCATGTGGTAGATATTTGGACATTTCTAATGTTATTTTTATTCTCACACTCCTGTGGGTCATTCATGAGTAGTTTCGTACAGTTACCAGAACTTAGTGGGAAGCTCCAAACGGTCCAGAGGAATTTCAGAAATTTAGTTTACAGGGTTTTTCACATGTAGCTTTATTATTCAAAAGGACAATAGCTTTCTTTCTCACCATTTTTCCTTTTTTTTTTCTTTTTTAATGACAGGATCAGCCCCTCTGGGTTTTAACAAGCGCTGTCAGAATTAAAATCTCTGCTTTATATGGCATCAAAGCTTTGATCTTTTCTGTAGTACTAGATTAGGGTGCAGTGGTGGGACTCTAATATTTTAAAGCCAAAAGTGCCTCTTGTGTAAAATGCAGACTTTATTACAGTTTATTGCCACTCTCATTTCCCTTCCCTGACCTCCACATGGTTTTGATTAAAGCTTTAACCCACATTAGAAACACTTAAATGTTTCCCTCTCTTCTCATTTTCAGTGCAAATGGACACACACACACACACACACACACACACACACACACACACACACACACTGAATACACAAGCCAGTAAATCCTCCACCTCTCAGAAGCAGCTTTTATTTTATAAATCATGTGCTTGCAAACAGACACATAATGAGTATACTGAGTCAGGAACTCAGTTAAAGGACACACATGCACGTATGCAGCAGGTGATAGCAGGTTCGCACTCAGACATGATTACTAATTTACGCACTTACAGTGAGACCACACATGATTCTGAGTGTTGCTGCTGACGTCAGCTCTGTGCATTAGAGATTAACAGACAAACAGCACACAAGGGCTATGAGACAACTTCTGAGGCTGTTCATGTCTGTTAGCCTGACATCAGTAATATAAACTGTTCGCACACTATGGGACTTCACACATTTCTTTCACAGACTGCTCTATACATCATGGTGTTATCATTATCATCACTATCTTCCTCTTTCTGCTGCCACATCATGAGTTAATATATTCTACACAAACTGCAGCTGCGAAAATGATCACAAAGGTGAATCAACACCTCTCTGAAACAGTTTAGCCTAAATAACATACACAATAAACATTATTAACTTCATAAAAGCAGGATTTATTGTAGGACCGTTGTGTAGACTGTGTCTACGTTTAGCTAGGAGTATCTAATACACAGCTAACTGAGTTTATATGTCCACTACAGCTGCTCTTTTTGTTATTAATTACAGGATAAATGTATCTAAATTTGCTCCAATTCACTTTGTCCAATATGACCAAGTGAATTGGAGCATTACACTCCAATATAATAAAATCCCCATAAATTCTCACTCCGACCTCGTCACATATCGACATTTGGTCATGGACTTTCCACGTCTGAAAGGTACCCTGTGTGCATTGGTTCTTGATGTTCTGGGATGCCGCGTCGAGTTCTACTTGTTACATGCATTATCTTTCAAAATACACTTCCGTTTTCACAGGACATTTAAAGTTTACATACAGTCTCTTTCAAAATAAAAGCACTACGTCGGTACAACAACACGGATCCTCCAACAACTAACACAAGTGGTTGGGTTTAGGACAGGGTTTGGCTTTATAATCTTACGGGACACTAACAGTGCCCGCCCCCCGATTGAAAGCTGGTATTATCTTCTACTCTTCCCCTTTGCCTGACTCGGACTTTCGCCACCTTAACTTTAGTTCTTGTCCCGCCGAGTGCCATTAAACTATAATAGCGCCCAGCCGAGTACCACACAAGTGTCTAATGCCGCAAGTCATCCAAGTGAGACTGGGTTGAAAATCCTTGCCTTTCTAACAGACTGTTTCCACAGCAGACCTTTTGACTTGTCACAATATGAAAAGCACTGGTGCAGTTAATGACATTAAGGATGGTTCCATGCAGTCTGAGTGTTTTAATAAGATGTGCAGGTGAGCCAGTCCACATTGGTAGGACCAACTAGAATAAATAAATAAATGAAATGTACTGTGCTTTTCTCGCATGTCAAAAAGTCTGGTATAAAAAGGGCCTGGTACTTTGTGTCTGTTCTGCTGTCTCTGGAAACTGTATTGTTTAAAATTATGCCTCTCTGCTGCTGTGAGTTAATTTCCCTGCAGAGCACCAACCAATTTTTTTTTATTTTAAGGGAATACTCCACCCACAAAACATCCACTTGTATTTCAATAACCAGTGGTGTAAGGTAGCTACAACGAGCCCCAGTGCACGCTATTACGACGGACCTTAGGGCATGCTAGTTACTTCTTGTGCACCTAAACTAGCTACTGTATAATCTTATCGTCATATGATCAAATAGAGAGCTGAAAGTGGATAATGCCAACTGACATATCAACCAAAAATCATCACTGTTGCCAAAACCACCACCATGTCCTGCACCCATGACGTAGCTCTTGTCAGGGATGCATCAGGATGCATTAGTGTTTACACTACATAAGATATGTGGTCAAATGCATCCCAGACCACCATGACACGTGATTTAAATGAATCATAATGCATCTTGGTGGTCGTTCAGACCTGTATTTAGTGCTGTCCACTTGTGATTGGCTCACCCAAACCTCATGTTAGTACTGGGTCTAAACAGACTCTTAGTTACATGCTGCATTACCTCATCTGACCTATGAAAACTCACACAGGTGTTTCCAGTTGTGCTGATTGATTATACCTCGTTAGTGTGAGGCTGGTTCATTAGCAAAGCTCCTTTCAACAACATGGCAATGCAAAGTGCTTTACATTAGACAGAAAAAAGCATTGATGCAGGATGTCAAGGAAACACAAGGCAAAATGAAGACACATATGAAAAGTAAAATAAAGTAGAAAATAAAAAAACTAAGCTAAATTTGATCAAAACAAATTAGAAAAAAAGAGAATAAAAATTACATTCCAGTTACAGTAAAGTGCAATATGTGAATAAATAGTTCAAATCCTTTTTTTAATTAATTTTTAAGGCAAAAAAAAAAAAAGCTTTGAGCCTCAATTTTAAAGGAACTGTGCATTAGAGAATCAGAGCAGACCTCAACAGCCAAGCAAAAGGTTTGCTGATGTCACCGAACTCCTTATACGTCAGTCAAAGGTGTAATATATCCTCTCCCAAAAGATACAAATATGGGCAGTGAAAGGGAAAATTTGGTTCCAGTTGTCTAGCTGATATATTTTAAGAGAGACAGAAATTAAATAGAAGTTCATATAAAACACCAAGTTATATGTGATTATTTGCAATTATGGAATTATTTTAGCAATAAATGAATTATTGTATAAATAAATACAAGAATGAAAAAATAAATGTGGAAATAAATAAGTAACTGTATAAATAAATACAGGAATAACTAAATAAATAAATAAATATGGATATAAGTAGATAAATAGAATAATAAATTAATACTGAAACAAATACAGAAATAAAAAATGGATAAATAAAATAAATAAATGTTTATAATATGGAAATAAATACATAAATGCATAAATAAATAAAAAAAAAACAAATAAAAGTTGATGATCACACAGGACATTATTAAATAAATATCTGAATTTTTTCTACATTGTACAACTACATTCATTCAATTATATATTTCTGTGTCTCTATGTCAGTGAGGTAGGAGGTCCTACCTCTGCATTCACTAACTGAATTAATTAATTAATTTTCATATTCATTTCATTTCATTGTAGTTATTTATACATTATTTTTGTCCTCCATAAACAATGTTTATATGATTTAAAAAGTGTCTATCATTTCATATTTAGATTTTACACTTTTGTTTGTTTGTTTGTTTGTTTGTTTTACATATAAACAGGTTGTCTATCCACCTTATTTTCAAACACAGAAGTAAATAGTGATCAACTTCGGCATTTTTGTGCGTGACTTCCGGTCAGCTGCTTTCCCTTACCGGAGCTAACGGTGCAAGCTAATTTTTTTTCAATTTTCAGTTGTTTATGTTAGTCAATCAGTTAGTTAGTTAGTTAGTTTGTCTGTGTATTTTATATAAATAACTGTGCCCACGTTTCCGTTATCCAGTAATTGCCGGTAAAAATAATTCCCTCCAAACACGAATAAATCGCACATCAATCAAAAACTATGAACCAAAAAAGCACAATCTATCCCGAGTGAGACAAACTGCTTGATCCCTGTCTCCAGTGTACCAGCAGAGAACCATGTAGAACCGAATCAGCGAAAAAAAACCACCAGGCTAAGCCTCTCTACGTGAGCAGCTGAAGCTGCGGCTCGCACCCTCGACACACAGACACACAGACACACAGACGGTGCGTCTGCATGCCAGCCAAACATGTGCGCAACTGTGAGAAATAAATATGTGAGGTGTACGCTGCTTTTCTATCTTTTTTCCTTTTCTTTCTTTCTTTCTTTCTTTCTTTCTTTCTGTCAGTGACATACACTCCTAACCCAGGACAGGTTGTTTTTATTGACTGAGTTGATTGATGCGCGGATCGGCTCTGATAGCACCCAAATCAGCATGTACGCATCAACCATCCAACCGTTACAACATGATTGAGCTAGCAAAGCAGTTTTGTGTTGCTATGTGTGGTATTTATTCAGTTTTGGGAAATCACGATGTTTAGAAAGCATCAGTGGCTGCAGCTGACAGGGACAGCTAACGTTAACACTAGCAGCAAAGCTAACATCAGGACGTCATCTGTTAAAAGCCTCCCATTGTCGGATACGACATGAAACTACTCCAGTTAGCTCAATCATGTTGTAACTAAGACATCCGCTGGAGAAAATATTTTTTTCATGGACCGTTTATGGAGTCATTACAGACTAACGGCCAACGGTTAGCCCAGCTAATCTACGATAACCATGTTATTAATTACAAAACGTGCACACAAAAATAGTAATGTTAGTTCAATCATTGTGTTTATAGACTTTACAAACATCAGATTAGTCTAAATGGTGATATAGTGACGTGAAAAATGTGATATATATATATATATATATATAGCTAAACACAACAAGGCGATTCCCATTTACACAGTGGTCAAGAGTGCTGGATCGTAAGTGTCGCACAAACCGGAAACTGGCTGTGTTCTGTTTTGCCTCCGTGTTTCCGTGAAAAATAAGGTGAATAAGTAGGCTACATCTAACTTGTTTTGCGAGTAGCCTATTTCTGGCTCACATGTGAGGAAAATAAGGTACATGTGAATAAGGGGGCTACATATTTACAATATGTCAGCTATAAAATTGTAACTGAATTCTTACATTCGCACCCCATACATCAAAACTACATCATGTTTTTTTTTAATTTTTATTGGGTTTTTTTTTTTTAGTCTTAGTGACTCAAAGTGCAACACAGGCAGCATTTACCCATTTACACACTGTGACAGATCCTGCCATGCAACAAACTGCCTGCTCATCAGGAGCTGTAACCATTCACACTGACTCACACACCAGTGGGACCAATTAGGGATTCAGTGTTTTTCCCAAGGACACTTTGACATGTAGACTGCAGGGGCCAGGGGCCGAACCACCAACCTTAGTGGACGACTGCTCTGCCTCCTGAGCCACAGCCAGCACCACTTATGTCCTGCACATGCCCACAACGTCCTGAGGACGGAGCTAATCAGCCTTATAGGGGGATCACCTGTGTGTAGCTTTACAAGAGTGTGTAGGTGTGAGAAATGAAAAGAAGCAACAAATATATTGTGGTCAGAAGCTGCAGAGCAGCACCGCAGATATGCGGCAGAATTAGAAAGGCAAACCTCAGTCTTCTTCATGTAGTTTAATCTACTTCCTGATTTCACAGGAAATTCAGCCAATATCTGCAGAGGCGTACGGGCAGAGTCACACGTTCAAGTGGTTACTAAAAGACTGACCTCTGAGCACTTCCACACACTGTATGATGCTCCCATGTGTGAAAGAGACAGAGAAGGTAAGAACCTTACGTGATAGTGAATGTTTTGAAATACGTTTATGAGCTGTGTATCATAGCAACTGTATAGTAAATCAATGAAAACAAATATGCTACTGTAAAATCTGGAGCTATTATGGTAAATACATATTCCTCCCTTCTGTTCATCCTTTTAAGAGTTAAATAGTTGAGCAGCTACATCAGCTTTGTTTAGGACAAACACATGTCCTCTCACAGCCGCCAATGGGTGGTTGTGCAACTAATTAGAAAACAGTAAGAAGCTCTCAACCACAAGAAAAGAGAAAGCATGTTGGTTTACTGTCAGCAGGCAATGCTTTCTGGTTCCTTTCATGCATATAAGTCTCAATAAATCGCTTTTTGTACTCAGGCTTTGGCCCATACGCCTGCTCGTTTGCCTGTCTGTCTCCTGGCGGTTCTCCTCGTTGTTGATGTGTGAGACCACAGTGGGAGACAGCAGCAACAATCTGACATGCCCGATGAGAGCATGGAATTTATAAACAAATGGGGTTTTGTAATGTATGCTTTGATGAGCACATGCCCAGGATGAGTACCAGTAAATAGGTATATCTCTATATGAGAAAGAAGTTACTGAAACAGAAGTTGGGATTGACTTTCACATGTGGAGGAGCCACAAAGGTAGAGTTCACTTTCTTGATTAACAAAAAAAATCACTTTCATATGGAAGCAATACTTGGTCCACTACCATCGTCTCCACTTCCCCTTCTGCCTCATCACAGTTTAATGGATGGTCTGTTTATCGCTCAGCGTAAACACAGAGTGAGACTGAACAGCTCAGGCAGGACTGTATACTATACATGTTTCTGTTTGTGTGTATGCACATTAAGCTGGGTGTGTGTGTGTGTGTGTGTGTGTGTGTGTATATATGTGTATGAAGAAGACCAAGTTGTACAGAGAGAGATAAAGAACAGACTAAAGGCTCTAAATTTATGAACATCACAAACACCACAGATGACTAAGCGTATACAGAGCAGAGTATGCACTTTGCATACCTTGAGCTGCAGCTTTAATGTGTAAAATACATCAGTGTGAAGCTAAACAGAGTCAAACATGTCCACTTTGGTCGTCATATATTTAGTATTACCCAGATTTACACTTCTGAGAATTAATTCACTCTTTCTCAGATGACTCATTCAGCTACGTATATCACAGTGTTATCCAACTTTGTCTTTACAAGTATTAACAAAAATGAGCTGAGAATCATATTATATAAAAGCAGCTATAATCAATATTTTTGTATTAACAGGCTGTTCTCATGCACTGTTTGTATCCATACTTACAAAAAATAGGTGATAGTAATAACTTGTATATAACCCATGTAATCGTAACGACTGCAATCATGTGATGAACGTGCTGAGGGGAATGAAGACGGAAGTAGTATAAAGAACGAAAGTCTGCATAAAGATGCAGGTTGGGATGGTGGATGGGTCAAACAAACACACAACTTTCCCCAGGAGACTGGTGTTTGTGTCCCGTGTAAAACCAAATGAACTTTGAGTTATTTTAAGGTACGTAATCACATTATGTTAATTACATAGCTTTACGTTAAGTACGTAACGTGATCATGCCCACCCATGTATCTTTTCTTAAATCTAACCCAACTTTACTTTCCAAAACCTAACATGAACCTATGTAACTTCACGTTAAGTATGTAATGTAACTACACCCAGCCATGTTGATTTTCCAAAACCTACCCAAGGGAACTTTACGTAAAGTGCATAATGTGACGATGCCCAAGTGCGTTTTTGTAAGATATCATATGAATCATTGTATGAGGAAACATTGATGGATCACCTGACTACTTGTATTTGAAAGGAGTTGCTCATAGCAACAAACCCACTGAGAATTATCACCTAAAGGTCAGTTTATACTTAAGCAATATCACACTCGAGCTCGTGATGTTGTACTGTGATAACGTCACAGCTGTGATTCGGTCGCCGAGTGCCAAAGACAATCACAGCCGTGACGATATCACAGTACAACATCACGAGCTCGAGTGTGATATTGCTTTTACACAACAGTTCAACAGTTAAATAAGCAAGGCTGATTAAGAAATGTTGAAAAATGAAGACAAAATAGATAATTTAAGCATTTTATTTGTCTTCCGCCAACAAAAATAGTTCCCTCAGGACTCCACTGTCACCGTTGCTATGTAACGCTGACATGGTGCGCCAGGCACTTACTCTTTATACACATTTATCTGCACGTTTCCATTAATTGTGCAGCCGGTGAAATAAGTCTCTGGTGACTGCATGGTGGACTGTCGCTTCACAGGCACAGCCGACTCTGCCTTCTGATCTGACAGTATGTTGCTTTTCTCCAAGTCACTGAGCTCCGCTGATGAAACACTGACAAACCTGGATGTGTGCTCAGATGGATTCAGCTTCTCCTCTCCCTCATCTTCCTCTGATGACCATTCATAGTTCAATTCAAAACTTATTTTAGGAAATAAATCCATATTTTTGGCTGTTTGACAGTGGATGAATTAATTAGCCTACAACGCAACTGCTGACCTAACTGACACTAACCGTCAGTTTTGATTTGATTGTTGATTGCAATCAGCTGTGAGGTGGAGTGATACATACACAGTGAAATAACCGTGATGTTGTACTTCAATATCATCACGGTTTACTGTCTCTCAACCAATCAGATTGCAGGGCCGGAACTAACTGTTGTATAATTGTGCATTGTATCCACAGGATGTGTATCCTAACCCGTACAATGTAGCTCAACATGCACTTCCCCAGAAATGTAACTACACGTGATGCTGGTAGCATCGCATTTCCTCTTATATATTTCTGGTTGCTCCTTCTTCTCCATGAACATTGAGGACATTACTAATTATATCGTAGTAGAGTAGCAAAGTAACTGTTGCCAAACATTTATAAGCTCCAACTCCAACACAGTTTGCTTAATTTCCCTTGCCATTGCTTGAAGTGCAGTATGATTTATAGTTGTACATTGTGCCCTACCCAAGAGGCCTATGCCTTTTTCTTTGCCATTGTGAGCTGTGTGATTACACCGCCAAAATGCTAGTTGACGGTAGGGTTTCTACGTCACTGTGTTGAGTTTCTTTGTCTGCTTGTAACAATGGGGACTGAAACTGAGCAGATGTTGAAATTGGAGCAAAAAAAATTGAGCACAGTTACTTTACTACTTTACAGTACCTTTGTCATTATGTTTTTAACCCTGTTTTTTTGCTAGCAAAAAGTAGCATTAGCATTATCACAGTTAACAATAGACTGTAAATACATCTTGCTAACCAAGCTAGCAGCTAGTGTTGGGGTTAGTTCCATCTCCTCATCACTTGTGGCTCCAAAAGTCCAAGAAGGCGACCGTCAGTGCCAAAGTGCCAAACTTGAGGCTTTAAAACCATGGATGTAGTAATAGACCAGGGGTTGGTTGCACAAATCACCTTGAGTTAAGACTCTCCTTAAAGTCCACGTTAAAGTTTTCTTAAAATAAAATCAGTTGCACAAAACAGGTCTTCTGCAAATGAACAAACGGTTCCCATGACAACTGTAGAATTTGATGGCTGTAAAATATTTTTCGATGCAGTAAATGCTTTATTGTTTTCCCTTAAACTAAGGAAACCCTCTTGGGGACTCTGTGTAACACTTTTATGTAAGTACCTCAGCTAAGAAGAAATTAAGCCTTTAGTGTCATACTTACTGAGAAGACTTAAAGGGATAGTGCACCCAAAAATGAAAATTCAGCCATTATCTACTCACCCATATGCCGATGGAGGCCCTGGTGAAGTTTTAGAGTCCTCACATCCCTTGCGGAGATCGGCGGGGGGAGCGGCTAGCACACCTAATGGCAGACGGCGCCCCAGACTAACGTCCAAGAACACAAAATTGAATCCACATAGTATCTCCATACTGCTCATCCATAGTGATCCAAGTGTGCAGCAGCCGCGACATAAAAAGTTGTTTCGAAAAACGTCATATGAACTCTGTTTTTAGCCTCACTGTAGCCTGTAGCTCTGACTGCTTCTCTGTGCTCCGCGCTCACGTGTGCACGCCTGCGCGCGACCAGTGAAAGCATGAGCTTTGCTCACCCGTGTTTACATCACGTGACACGTGCACCATAGGGGGAGACAACGTAACCACAGAGCTGGAAGATAATTTGCACTACGGTCTTTTAGCAAAGGACAACCCAACATATCTGAAGACTCTGAAATTGAGGAGGAACATCATTTCTTTGTTAAGCCCGAGTATACGGACGGAACTCAGGCTACTGGATGAAGCAGCCACCGCAGCTCATGAGCCTAACCCTCAGCCAGCCGCAGAATACCGGAGTCAAGCACTGGAAACCTGGTGGTGTAGTTGTTTCAAATGCAAAGCAATGCCAACGGGTGAGGAAAGTCTTTGCTGCTCAGACTGGGAATTGGCGATGCCTGCACTTGAGAATCTGGACATCAGTACTGACGAGACTGCACAACTTTTTATGTTGCGGCTGCAGCACACTTGGATCACTGCGGATGAGCAGTATGTAGATACTTTGTGGATTCAATTTTGTGTTCTTGGACATTAGTCTGGGGCGCCGTCTGCCATTAGGTGTGCTAGCCGCTGCCCCCGCTGATCTCTGCAAGGGATGTGAGGACTCGGCCGAATTTTCATTTTTGGGTGCACTATCCCTTTAAGGTGTTTTGTTCAACCAGCTGCTGGATACAGCGTTGGCCGTGGGCCCTGGTTCATTCTAATGAAAGTTGCTCAAAAAAAGCTCTATTTTCGCAGAATGAAATGACCCAGGTGATCAGCCCTGCTTCTGCATCATTGGGCCCATAGAGCAGGCGCACTAGAGACTTAGGGCCGCCGACCATGGCCAAGTGTGCTTGAGCACAGCTGACTTCCGGTTAAGCACTCTGCAAACTTGAGTGGGGATAAAACAATTATTCTTGCAGCTCCTTAAGAGTTTCCAAATGTTATCAGAACAAATGGATTAAATCTTTATAGTGGGACCAGTCATTTCACAGGGGTTGTAACATCCAAAAAATGTATCCACTAATTTACAGACGTCTCTCTCTTTAAATCTAAGTCAATGGGAAAAAGTCTTTTTAGGCCCAATGGCATCACATGACAGACCCCAGAATGTACAGTACCACTGTTTGGACACTACAAAAATTGGCTTCAAAGCCCGGCGCACTTCCTGGGGGCCTGTTCAAAACAGGGGTCCGCCAACCAATGGGTAAAATTACTGTGGGCACTTAATGTGTTATTTTTACACATTTTGTGGATTAAAGCTGCTATTATCAAATGACTAACATCATGTATGTGAAAGGCAACATAATTATCACTGAACTCTATGGTCTCCTCCAACTCCACAAGGCATTTAGCATCTTTTAGCTAATTATGTTGGCTTTATGTTACTGGTTTCATAGTGTTGTGCTCAGCATGCAGCAGTGGGGCTTTTTTTATTGCCAAAAAAGCTCTTACACACCCCCTGTACACTACCTGCCCAGCCCCAAATGGCAGACAGACAGTTAGCTACTAGCTGCTGAACATAGTGGAACGTTTAACCACTAAAAACAGAGCTAAAAGGAGTGTGAATTGGCTTTAGATTTGCCAGATGTTCAGAATCATGACTCCATATTAATACTAACGTTGCCTCATGTCAGCTGGATGTGTAAATGAACATGTGTTTGCTACATCAAGTTAAAATTTGTGACAAAATATCTGCGTTGTGTTCACAACTTGTTTCCGAGGAGGCCAAAAAACAAGTTGATGCAGGTTTAACAAGAAATGAGGATTGGCTCCACAGACTGTAACGCACATAAAACTGACAGCCTAAATATGTATTTAGTTATAGTTAGGGTCACAAGGTGTTGGAGTCTTTTCCAGCATCCACTGAGCAGAAGGCAAACTTAGCGCTAAGTTATGTGAAGTGGACCGCGGTTAATGGATGACAGAATTAAGCTGTGCAATGTAACATAACAACCTAATGAGACACAGAAAAAAAAGAAAGAAAACAAAGCATCGACAATACAAAAATGTGCTTTATAAAAAGGATAATCAAGGCCAGGGGCGACACGTTTTTAGCACATGAAGAAAGTATGCATGAACATGTGTCGTAGTCATATAAACATGGTTACAGTCAAGTTATATCTAGTTGTGTCATACAAACAGAAAACGTACTATGTGTGTATGGATTATACGCATAACATGCACAGAAATAAGGTATGAAAATTAAAAACACTCCCAAAAAATACCATATTATCAGTTTAAATTAGTTTATATATTGGCGTGGCAGTCTGCTGTCCATGTGTGCTTCCAGGTATTTTGCTTGCTGCAGGACGCCAACATGTCCATTGTCTCCATGCTACTGTGTGCATCCCGCGTCAGAGCAGTTATCAAAAGACCCCTTAAATTTTAAGTGATAACTTAAAATGAAAATAAAAAGCAGGTGACAGGCCTTGCTATATATGATATGTAAATCATACCACCGATACCGCCTCCACATTTGCTGTTCCCTCTGCTCATATGTTCTGCTTCTTGTTCCTATGCACGCTGCTGTGGCTTTACATTGTATTAATATTTATTGTTATTGATAACCGCACATAGCAACAGTCTCAAAGAGTTGGCAAGAGCCACAGAGCTCATTCTTCAGTTTGCTTTTTAAGCCGCTCCACATGCGAGACGCATTTTCGACCCTAAAGCTGGCCATTTGCCGCCTCCATATGGACAAACCCCGACGCTCGGTTCCACAAAATGTTGGCTGATGAAAAGCTTTGATCACAGTGAAGCCCCCTTTTTTGGGAGTGATCAGTTATTTGTGAAAAGAATGTGATGTACAATGACTTGAGCTATCACCCGTAATTGAGAGATCATTTAATGATTAGCCTCATGACTCCTGCAGAAGATACTTTAAATTGTCCAAAGTGTATATTTGAAAAATGAGACAGAGGAGTAAACAAGTTTCAGAGTTGCAGTTTATTCTAATGTGGATCTAAATGATGCAGATTTTAAATCGTGTTCAGTGAGGAATGTTTGCTTTCTCCACCTGTGACATATTTACCAGAGTTAGGTGACTTAACCTCTACTGTCTCCAACCACCTCACCTCACAGTTTACTCAATGTGTCGTTCATCGGTTTGCTGGATGGGAATAAAAACAACTTGTTCGACTTCACAGCCAGAGCAACATGGAAACTATTTTAACCTGCCACACACACTGCTGTGACGCTCTGCAGAGACGTTGCATTGCAGTGCTTGTGACTTTAAAGATATTTAGAAACAGAGATCACATTTCTGTGGATTAATCAAGCTCTTGTCACATGTTGTTTATCTGTTTTTATAGTTGTGACAGACATGTCCAAACTGTGTATATGTGCATGTATGAGTCCAAATGTGTTTGTACCACCATACCACAAAAATGCTGTTATGCAGGAGCTGGTGGCCTTTCAATGGAGTTCCCAACTTTTCCGCTTGCTGCACGACAAACTAGTTAAAGGGACACTTCACACCAAAATCATAAATATATTTTTCCTCTTACCTGCAGTGCTATTTATCAGTCTAGATTGTTTTGGTGTGAGTTGCTGCGTGTTGGAGATATCAGCCGTAGAGATGTCTGCCTTCTCTCCAATATAATGGAACTAGATGGCACTCAGCTTGTGGTGCTCAAAGTGCCAAAAAAATCCATTTGAAAAACTCAACATCAATGTCTCTTTCCAGAAATCATGACCTGGTTACTCAAGATAATCCACAGACCTTGTTGTGAGCAGTTTCATGTAGGAAATATTTTCTTTCTACCAAACTACACCTGCCAACCGTATCACTGCGGTTCAGATGAACTGTAATGTTAGCTAGCTCAGTGGTGTTAGGTGAGATAGCAGTAGATGGATGTCTCCTTTTGTGCAGTGACACGGTGAGTGAGACATCTAGTTCCATTATATTGGAGAGAAGGCAGA
Source organism: Epinephelus fuscoguttatus (assembly GCF_011397635.1). Taxonomy (NCBI): domain Eukaryota; kingdom Metazoa; phylum Chordata; class Actinopteri; order Perciformes; family Serranidae; genus Epinephelus; species Epinephelus fuscoguttatus. The sequence continues at coordinate 22,939,013 of NC_064766.1, forward strand.
CATCTCTATGGCTGATATCTCCAACACACAGCAACTCACACCAAAACAATCCAGACAGCCGTCCTTTCACGTCAGCATGATACACAGCCAGTCACCATTATTGTTTAAGGCACCTAGCGGTGTCAGGAGGAAACTCGGCTGGACAACAATCAAAGTTAACACCGCGGAAGTCTAAGTGGGGTGGGCAGGAGGGGTGGCGGATGGGTCCAACAACCACTGACTTTCATCCAGGAGACCGGTGTTCACTTCCTGTAAGATTGTAAAGCAAAACCCTGTTCTTTTGTCCTAAACCCAACTACGTGCTCTTGTTGCCTAAACCCAGTCATATGCATGTGCTGGCAAGACATAACTACATGTATTTGTTGTTGAAGGAAAAAAAAAGTTAATTCACGCTGTTGTACCGACATAGTGCGTTTATTCTGAACGAGGCTGCATGCAAACTGTAAATTTCCTGTGAAAACAGAAGCGTATCTTGAAAGAAGACAATGCATGTAACAGGCAGAACTTAACACGGTGTCCCAGAGTGTGAACAACCAACGCACCCAGGGTACCTTGCACATCATATCTCGACATGGAAAGCCTATGACGAAACGTCTATGTAACGAGGTCGGAGTGAGGATGTGTTGGTATTTTTGATTCAGGGGTGAACTGTCCCTTTAAGAACTGGTGCTGGTAGAAACCGACTTTAAACCGAACTGAAAATTTTCAGTTCCTGATGCAACTGCTGTCTCCTCTCCTTCCTACATTTTAAATTTAAACCCTTTACTGCTGCTGAAATCTAAAATGTTATGTTCTGTCTTCTCAGATGGACGACATAGATGCCATGTTCAGTCACCTGCTCGGAGAGATGGATCATCTCTCTCAGGTGAGTTGTGCAGCAGTGCTGTGTCCTAAATGCAAACTTAATGTTTTTACAAAGCTTCCTAGAATCAAGTTGCTCCTTCTTAGAACTATGACGTATTCTAAGAATTTCCTCTTACAGTTAAAACTTGATCCTGGTGAAGATAAAGGTTATTCACAAAGCACTGTGGCCCCTCAAAGAGGTCCTGAAACTGTTGGGAGGAGGGAGGAGGAGTTTTAAGAGGCTAAAGAGTTACTTAAGAAGAGGGGATAAACACATCCAGGCAGGAGAAATAATGCTGAATGACAATTAGATAATGAAACACTACAGATTAGATCCTGTAGAGATGTTTGTGATTGATTCCATTAAAGATGCGCTCACGTCTCCCACCCAATGCAACATCGCCAGAAACCAAAGTGATCACAACACTAAGATATTTGGCAAATATAAAAATGCAGTGGTGATGACTTGGGTCTGCCTCAACCTTCTATCAGCAGAGTGATCACGCTAACAATTAGTGCTTTCACAGTCTCATACTGTGACGCAGGTTATTTCCTCTGGGTGTCCACACCCTGCAGGCTCACAAAAGGACAACCAATCACATCTGTTAAAAGAATTTGTCATACATAGCAACAGGGTCAAACACACCACCTCACTAAGGTAGAAGTTCCCATCCCTTTCATGCTCAGAGTTGCTTTGAGAGTTTCCCTTAATAGCCTCAAAGCTAGGGGGCGCCCACTAGCTCATCTAGAGGAGTGGACACCTGATGTACAAAGGCTTTGTCCTTGCTGCAGTGGGCGTAGGCTTGATTCCAACCCATGGCCCTTTGTTGCATATCATCCCCTGTCTTCCTCCCCCCTTTCACTGTGGATCTGTCCTGTCGAATAAAGGCAGCAGAGATTTTGAGAATCAAACACTTAATTTCCTGCATTCTTGTGATTTTACAATGCTCCAATTTGTGCCTTTTCTAATTGTCTTTAATCTAAAAAAAAAAATTAAAGTCCCCTGCTACTTTCAGGGTTTTTTGACATGGTAACAGGCATCAGGTCTCTTCTGTAGTAGAATTAACATCATATTATACATGCATACTCTTATCATGATGGCCCACCAGCAGATGGAGACATGAAATACAATAGTTTTCAATGTATTTAACGTTTATTCGTTGTGCAAATTAAAAACATATGTTGGCCGATTCTGACCATCCATTTTAAAGCCGATACCGGCTGATACCGATGACGTATCGATGCTATCGTGCATATCTACACTTACATACTATTGAAAAGTATCGGCCAGTTAGCTATATCATTATTCCAAGTGCACGTACATTCTTGTGAGGCACAGTGGACCATTTTGTAAGTTTTGGAGCAAGAAACTCTGAAACAAACATAGTGAATAAATATATACATTTGCTAGTAATCATTATTTCAGTAGCTTAGTATTGTATGCAACATAAAAGAGTATGTTTATACAGGGCACATTAGGCTGCCCTGCACGTTATTGTAGGCCCAGTTTCATATGCAACATAATTTTATACAGCTAAGATGTCCTTGGCCTGAAAAATGTTGAAGACCCCTGATCTAGAGGAAGGGTGAGGGGATTGTCAAAGTCATGAGAAACATAAATGTCTGCTTGAAATTTCATTGCAATCCAATCATCCAGCAGTTGTTGAGATATTTCAATCCAGGCCAAACTGCAGCTCTGTCCCATAGAAATTACATTTATATACAACTAATTTGAAACAGCATTCACGTTTTGAGGGAGATGTAATGCCAAGCAAATTATGTCTTCTATTAACATAATGAGATGTTATTTATTGCAGCAAAATGTTCACCTGCAATGTATTTCAGGCAATCTTGCAATACAATACAGTATATACTCATAGCGACTACAACATGTTTTTTAATTACTTTTTTTGTTGGCTTCCTAACCTTAACCAAAGTGTAACCTAAGTTAGGAGTCTGAATATGTACCCAGGGTCTGGTGTCAAGGTCCTGCACTTTAAAAGCTAGTCATTTTCCTTGTGAAACCTGTGTGGTACAGATTCTAGTGTTTCATTACCTGAAAGAAAGGTTTGTCTCTGAACATAAAGCAGGAAGTGTTTACCTTGTGTGATGAAGAAAACAGTTTAGTATCATACAAACAGAATTGCTAGGAGACAGTTTTGGCCGTTGCAGTGCTTATCGGACATCCCATAATGTGTCTGTAAATTTCATCTGGCATTGTGAGAAACATCAGTGTGATATCAAACATCTCTGGTTGCATTCTTTCTGAAAACACGACCAGATGAGCTGAGACTTTTACACTCTGGCCGACCGCTCCCTTCAGTGCTTTTGAAGTAGGAACAGGTTACAAGAAGTGAATCAGACAAATCGCCTGATGTTTACCTCCCTAATCTGGACATTATCTGATTACACATGGCAGTCTTTGTTTTGAAACTGAAGCATCAGACAGAAAAATGTAAGGCGACGCTGAGATGTGAAGTCATTCGCATCTGGATTGGACCGTGGGCGATCGCTGCAGATTCAGCCTTAAGCACACATAAGCTGCTCATCATATAAGTTCGGGCTGGCCAAGAAAAACATTACACACTTCTAACTGATGCAACCTCAGCCTGAGGCGCAATTCATTATTGTCCATTTTAAACCTCTGCATGTAGGCTAAATGAGTGCAGCCCTGAGAGTGGGATCAATCTGGAACATTACATCAGCCATACCAGAAAAGGATCTATATGTCACTTTGGCATGCGTCCTGTTGGAAAGCCATCACAGTGACAAACACTACTCCACAGACTATTACCAGAGTTAGCAAGAAAAGCATTTTGATTAAAGCATTGATCCTCTCAGAGTCTGAGAAACAAAAGGATTTAAAGTGATTCCACTCATCGCCTTGATTGGGTCCATTCTCTGCTTTACTGCCTCGGAGCGAGAGGAGAAAAAGGAGCGTTTTTTTATCCCAACTCAAGGAGCTCGGAGGTGTCATTTAAGCAGCAGCTCCAGCATGACGGCATGTGTTTTCAGACACAGTCATCAGGGTCGGATTGAGTGCTGGCGGGAATTATTTTGTGTACAGGCTGGCAGTCCGCCCAGCTTGTTTATAGAATATGATTGAGCCTGTGGAGACTTGTGTTAATAATTAAGATATTGCAGTCTGGACATCAGCCTCTTTCCGTGTGACATTTAAGTCCTTTAATAAGGAAAACAGATTCACCAGAGTCTGGATGTATGCACCGGATGCACAGCTTGTTCCAAATATATATATATATATATATATATATATATATATATACACTGCGACATCCCATATTGATGATTCAGTTTTTCTTAATGAACCAATGTATGATTTACTGTCTATGCAGAAGCTGAGTGCAATATGTTCTCCATCAATGGTACAGCTTGAACACAGAGCATGATAAAGTGCAGGGAAACAAAGCCACTAATAAATAACAGGCTTGTGTAACATATTTAAATGAGCACTTCAAGGACACATATGGCTCACTATGGTCTTATGGGCTGCACTTTGATTACAAGTGTTATATGAAACTAAAAACTGTTGCTTTTGGCAAACACGTAACTTCTGTGCAAAATGTATTTTAAAACATCCGATGAAATTCAACTGAAAGAAAAATTTAAACGCAACAGTTGTTTTTGCTCCATTTTTCATAGGCTTAAAGGGCTGGGGCTGGCTGCACAAAACATCTTATTAAGATTTTCCTTTAAAGTCCTTGTTAAGGTCATAATAAAATTGGATGCACAAAACACCCTTAAGTCTTCTCTTTAAGGTTTCCTTAAAATATACACATTAGTATTTATGGTTTTCTCCTTGTCTTGGTCTTAAACTTAAGGGATCCCTAGACTGTTGCACAAAAGACCTTAGCAACCAAAGCAAGGTAAAAAAAAAACTTAAGGTACCTCCAACTCTATCTTGACTGCAAAATGACCGAGTTTATGGTGATAAATGAGAAGAGTGTTCTGCGAAGATGATACACTTTTGATTTTACACTTTAGATTTGACAGAATTAAATTTTGTTGAAATTTCTTCCTCCAATCATTTTCAGTTTTCTGGTATTTGGGGATCAGATTTACTTTGTAGTTTGTGCTTTCTATGATTGTATTCCTCCAGAAGTATACTCGTTTCCTCCTCTGACTTGTATGGTTTTCTTGTCCTCTCTTATTCTGCCATTTTTTCTCTATCAAACTGTAAGCCAACTCTGTGAGACGATGACAGGCGTCACAAGTGTGAGTCCAAGTAAACAAACAATCTCCATGGAAACTTGTACCGCTGTAAAATCTCTATCAACGCAGTTCAAAAGTTTTCTTAACTAAGGAAAGCTTTTAAGGGATTCTGTGCAACTGTGTAAGTCCTTCAGCAAAAGAGAAATTAAGCCTTCAGTGTCATACTGAAGGAGAATACTTTTGTGCAGATATGTAATCCCTCCAGCATGTTCTGGGCAGACCCAGAACATCCCTCCAGCATGTTCTGGGTCTGCCCTGGGGCCTCCTACCAGTGGGATGTGCCAGGAACACCTTGGGAGGCGTGAATGAATCATCCTGATCAGATGCCCGAACCACCTCAACTGACCCCTTTCGACACAAAGGAGCAGTGGCTCTACTCGGAGCTCCCTCCGGATGTTTGTGCTCCTCAACCCTATCTCTAATGCCGAGCCCAGCCACCCCACGGAGGAAACTAATTGGGCCACTTTCTTTCGGTCACTACCCAGAGCTCATAACCATAGGTGAGGGTTGGGACCGGATGGACCAGTAAATCAAAAGCTTTGCCTTTTGGCTTAGCTCCCTCTTCACCACGACAGTTCGCCAAACCGACAAACTGCCGAGATATCTCACACTCCTTTCTACCCTCACTCATAAACAAGACCCCAAAAACTATAATTTAACTATAGAAAACTATTTAATTTAACTAATAGTTTGTATGTAGATGTCCAATGTCAAGTCTCTGTTCAATCATGTAACGGGATTTACAGCAGCTAGTTAAGGTGCAAAATCTCTCAAGACTGACAAGCTGGGCACATCTGCATGTGGACATAACATCAAAGTGGCAGTAAGACACACTGTTGGTAAAATATATATATGCCTAAAACTCTGTGTGTGAGTTGTGTGTGCTTCATAACAAGTAACTAGAGTGAAATAGGGCCCGTCATAATAGTGTGCAGTGGGGCCCATCGTTACCACCTTACACCACTGTGTGAGACGTTGTTCATTTACCATTTAATCTCTTCGTTACAGAGTTTAATGTCTGCAGCCGACCCACCAGAAGTGGATCCTGCCTCACAGACAGAGAGCACCTTCTCCATTGGCTTCACAGATCTACATGGTGAGTACTCGTTCAGATGCAGACACCTTCATCTAAAGCAGTGTTACACAGCCAAGAGTCACACTGCCCTGAAAGTGAGTGTGATGTAGAAGAATGAAAGTGGGCGAGACGCGAGGCAGTCTTTCAAAAGAGAAGGTTTCTATTGAAAAATGGGGAGTGTTCGTTTTTTCTTGTGCCAGAAGGTCACACCAACCTTCAGAAACCAGACGGGATAAAAGTAAAGACATATCAGTTTGGGAAAAGAAGGATTAAAAGATGTTGTGGGACAACTGTAAAAAACATCAAATTCTTTGGCATAAGTAGAGATTACAAGTTTTTAGGACAATGAATAAATTACATACATAGATCAATTTAAATAAATTGTGAGGAAAAAACTGATGTTGGGCCTGTCTGGAAAAGGGGAAACAGCTAGGCTGGCTCTGAGGGTCTTGTCTTTGGTGTGAGGCTGCAAAGCATCCCAGCTGCCTGATGAAAATATTGGCATCGTACGTGTCTGCAAGACACGTAAACAAGACAGCTGCCAAGTGGCAGACCACCATTCAAGACCAGCAGTGTTAGTGGCGACATTTGCAGGTATTTTTTAAGCTGTCCAGGACAAGCGGGTTTTTTTAACGACATGTCATGATATGTCCAGTGGTGTTTGTGGCAACAAGTACTGTTTACAACGATCTCCCGGACATTTCCACCCATGGTCATGGCAACAAAAGCAGGTAAAATTTAAGAAGTCTGGGACATTTTCATTTGCAGTTGTGGTGACAAAACACGGTATTTTAAATGACACACCTTGACATTTCCAGTGGTGTGGGTGACAACAAAACTGGGCATTTTAAGCCAAAACATAATCTTTTCCTGACCCTAACGACACATTTTTGTGCCTAAACCTAACCACGCAGCGTTGTCACAACATGAAATAGAAAATGGAAAATCAAAGTTACAACATATCTAATGTATGAAATGTACAAATGTAACTTATCCATGGTTTGCGGAAACTTACAATGCCAAATGGGTTGTTCCAGGGACAGAGCCTGGACTGGCACCTTTTAAAAAGCAGCTCCTCTGACCTTTAGGCCACAACTGTGCCCCTATCTCCTTACAGAGTCTCTTAATGAACTGGAGGACAATGACCTGGATGCTCTGATGGCTGATCTCGGATCAAAATCAACCAGCCCAGAAGAGAAACTCCCCACGGATGAACAGTCCAGCAGCTGTGCAGATAATCAAACAGCAGCCGTGGCTCTGGAGCCTGAGCCAGCAGCTGCCCTTCCTCAGCCATCAAACTCTGCTGAATCCTCTGGAGGGCTACAGATGGTAACCTGGAATCTGTCACTGATCATAAAAACTAAGTTTTAAAATCATGAAAAAAATGATTACCTTTATTATGCCTCCAGAGCGAACCCCAGACAAAGGCAGACAAAATTAAACTGGCTCTGGAGAAGCTGAAAGAAGCCAAAGTGAGGAAGGTAAAGTCAGCAGGTTTTTGTGTGTCTTCCTCACCGTACAGTCACACAGATAAAGTTTAACTCAGCTTGCTGCCTTTTCTAGTTGATAGTAAAGATGCTGATGAGTGACGGCAGCTCTAAGACACTGATGGTGGATGAGAGACAGACAGTCCGAGAGGTTTTGGACACGCTGTTTGAGAAGACACACTGTGACTGCAGCATCGAGTGGAGCCTGTGTGAGACCAACCCTGAGTTGCAGATCGGTGAGACATGCTGTACACGCACTCAGGTCATATGCAGGCAATAGAGCACATGTAAATAAAATCATCCACAGAGGCAGGAGACACTGTTGCACATATGTTTTGTCATCGTTTCAGAGAGAGGCTTTGAGGACCATGAACACTTAGTGGAGCCCCTGTCTGCGTGGACTCGCCTGAGTGAAAACAAAATCTATTTTGTGTCGAAACCGCAGAAATATGTGATGTTCACAGACCCTCAAGTGAGTACAAGCATGTGTTTTCTTTTCGCCAAAGTTTTATTACACGGTTTAATGCTAAGTCAGTAAAGTGAACTATGCTTTCTCACCCTGAAGTTATTTTACATGTGGAAAAAGAAGACGGCATGTTTGAGTGGAGTTAACGACCAAGCCAGACAGCTCTTACTCAAGGTCAGTTACATTACCATATTACTGGACCTTTATGTCAAGTTGCTGTGGGTCATTTCACAAACTGAAAATGGTCGGATGGCTGGGCCTTGTATTTTATCAATAAATAACAGCTACATGGTCAATTGCTTTGTTCCATCTTGCTTTAAATGTGCTGTCACACCATCTGATCCAAAAACCTTGATCTGTCTGTTCTTAATTACTAGCCAAACTCAAACCTCCCACTTTTATCCAGGATTCTGGAAATAGTTGTTTTCTCTCAACTCATTTCCTTCTTGGACAAATTTCAGTCAGAGTCTGCTCTTTTGAGGATGACAAATAATGTTCTGTTAGACACAGGATCATCTTGCAGTTTGAGTAAGTTGGTGGCATTCGGCACAGGCCCATCAGTAGTTTGCATCCTACCTCCGAGACAGATCAGCCTCTGTTAGAATTGATAATGTGTGCTCTTCCTGCACCCCCATTGCCTGTGGGGTACCACAAGGCTCCATATTAGGCCCCATTTTATTTTCCCTTTGTTTGTTTCCTTTGGGGACTGTTTTAAGAAAACATAACATCTCCTGCCATCAGTACGCAGATGACACACAGTTGTACCTCCCACTGGAACCTCCTTGCTGTTTTAACTCCCTCCTTAGGGTGTAAAATCCTGGTTGGCAAAACCTTCCTAAACCAGAATTAAACCAAAGTTGTAATCAAGCAGCAACATCTGAAAAATGAAGCCAATGCAGAAGTGCCAAAAAATGCAGTTCCTTTAATGGCCACTTGAGGCTGGCTCCAAGACAAGTCAATCCCCATAGACCTTCATGATAAAATGCCCAACTTTACAGCAGAAATAAACAAGTCTACAGCCTGGTACAAAAATGTTTTGGTCTCTAAAGCTAATTTCAACATTCACGACAACTGTACAGGGGTAAATTTTTATGTAACTCACTTGTTTAAATGTTATTAAGGCTTAAAGTTATGCATAATTAAGGGCGTGGCTGCTTTGAGTGACAGGTGGGTGCTGTCAGATGACAAATTGCTACAACAGTGACAATTTTTGTTACAGTAGGTAACGTAAGGCTGGTGTAACAACAGATTCACAGTGTATTGGTGTAGCCATCGCTATTTCAGTGTTTTTTCAGTTAATGAAAGTTAATTGTAACATTTTAGTTGATGAAAAAGTCTTACTTAGCATTTAATTGTACTAAAAGATCCTCTAAGAAGTCAGATGTTTAGTTTATCTGCTAAGTATATTTTGCTTTAATAGTTTTAAGCCTGTTTTTCACAAACTACAATTATTCATTCATTCATTTTCTGTAACTGCCTATCCTGTTAGATGTTGCGGTGGGGCTGGAGCCTATTCCAGCTGACACTGGGTGAGAGGCAGGGTACACCCTGGACAGGTCACCAGACTATCACAGGGCTGACAGATAGAGACAGACAACCATTCACACTCACATTCACACCTATGGACAATTTAGAGTCACCAGTTAACCTGCATGTCTTTGGACTGTGGGAGGAAGCCGGAGTACCTGGAGAAAACCCACGCTGACACAGGGAGAACATGTAAACTCTGCTCCCCCACCCCAGGTTTCGAACCCAGAAACTCTCTTGCTGTGAGGTGACAATGCTAACCATTGTACCACCGTGCAGCCCTGGCTAAAATTAGCATTGGCATTATCACAGTTAACCATAGCTGTGAATGCACTGTGCTAACAAAGCTAGCAGCTAGTTTTAGGGTTAGCTCCACCTTCTTGTCCAAATTTGGTTACTTCTGGCTCCAAAAATCCAAGATGGCGACAGCATTGTTTGACAAATTGATGTGTTAATAGTGTTTATTTCAGTCTTGCATGTAATCTTTGACCTCTAACCCTGCAGGAGCATTTTGAAGGTCCTACTGTGATTGTTCCTGATCTCGAGGGCATGCTGTACCTCAAGGAAGATGGGAAGAAGGTTTGGAAACCGCGCTACTTTGTGCTCAGGGCCTCGGGCATCTACTATGTACCCAAGGGAAAGACAAAGGTTTGACACATCTAATACGTTTTGAACAATGAAAACATCACATTACATTTTAAATGCAGCCATGTGCAGCGTTGACACTGATGTATTGTTGCTCAAGAAACAACAGGTAGGTGAGAGGGCACATTTTAAATTTAGCAAGTTGTGTGGGCGAAATCAACTCCCACACATAGCCTGGAGAAAACTGTGGTGGGCTGTTGTCGTGACAGTGGAACTGATGAATTATCAGTGATGGGTTATGTTTCATAAGGTGATTTTTGGAACCAGCAACCAAAAAAAAAAGATAACCACAAAGAATAAGCAGGAGGTGTCTAAACATGCCACCTGAATTTTAACACCCTGAGAAACAGTTAAAATCTTTGGCAGGTGGGTACTTCAGGTCAGTGTGCAAAGGTTTTCATTTGTTTATCTGATGCCAACACTTTAGAAAATACATTTCCTTGCAGAGAGATAGAAGAGGAAACCACTTTCATCTGTTAGAGTGGGAATCAATCTGTCCATCCAACTGTCAGTAAAAAAAAATAATAAGTGTCTTACCCAAAGTGTCAAACTGCATTAAAGGAAGGTTTGCCACCTTCTGTGTGGATGTCCAATCAGTGTTCATAGTAAATGTAGTCAACTGAAGCAATACATTTCTCAGTGTGTGTTATATTGACCAAGAAAGCTGAGTTCCCCAATTCAACCTGGAGCTCTTCCTGCCTCTAAAGCCCCGTTTCCACCAAACACTTTCAGTATGGTACCTTTGGAACCAAAAGTAACCCTTCAGACATGGTAACTAGACACTAGCGTTTCTACCACGGTACTCTTAAATGTGGCGAGGATGTTGTCACTCACTGCTCCATCCAGAACTCACTGTATTTCCTCATTATTGGTGACACTGATGGAAGTCTGCACCTTGTTTATCGTCCACAGAATGAGGCTGCACGCCGACATTTTCAGAACAAAATAAAACAGGCTGCAGTGAGAGTCTCTCTCCATGGGATATTTAAAAATAGCAGGTTTGTGCATTTTTCATTCCTTCTCAGGCAAGCTCAGGAGTTTAGGAACTACGCTCTGTGATGCTTTTTTTTTTCTCCGAGTGAGGATTAGAATATATGCAGTTCACATAACCCAGTTGAAATTAATATATATAAATGCCTGAAGATCCACTCATTACTAAAAGTGTATGTCATATGAAAACTTAAGTAATGGTCAAAGTTGTCATATTGAAATTTAAGGTGTGTTGATCAATTCACGTCGTCAGCTCATGCATTGAGTAACATTACATGTTTAACGTTCCACCTTAAAAGTTGCCAGCAGCAAAACATCCTTTCATTTTATCGTTACAGCCTACTAACTAAACTCTCCACAGTATGAACAGTGGTTACATGAGCCTCAAAACCAGCCACAGCTCAGCCCTGAGCAGAGTGACCGTCCTCTATTGACCAATCAACAGACTGCAGTGTTCACAGCTCCACCTTTTAGTACCAGATCTGTGTGCTAGGTACCCCAACAGAGGGGGGACCAAAAATGGGAATAGTATGGAACTGTTGTATTGGTACCATCCACAACTTTTCACAGTGGAAACAGAAACTGATTTTGCAGCTGTAAACTCAGCGTTCTCTGTCAGTACAGCACATACTGAGGAATTTATTGTTTCAGTCAACTCATTTACCATCAACACAACATCCACATTAAAGGTGTTGAATAGCCCCTTTCAATTAGCATCTGTGCATATTTCTTTATACATCTACAGTGGTGACAAATGGTGTCTGATTTTTCATGCAGACTATTAACAGCTGTCTGCTTCAGGAGAAAAATAAAATAAAAAAAATGGTTGCACGTATGGCGTTTGTCCTTAAACGACGAGAAAAGAGATTTTTCTCTGTGTAAAGTCTATGATGGGTTACATCTGAGCGCTCATGCGTAGCAGAGGCAGAGAGGCAAGAAGAAGTGCCACAGAAATGAAGATGGACAGTGTGAATTGAGGCCTCGCTGCTGTTAAAGAGCAACATGTCGTTGTGTCACTGAGACGGAGCAGAAAAACACCGCCCTTTCAGGCTAACTCTGAAAAAATCATCCAAGAGGAAGAAATAGATGGAGGGGAAACTGTGCGAGGCAGATGTGCAAATCGCAAACATAAAAGAGCTGCAGGAATCATCTGAGGCCAAGGACACGAGAATGAAGCAGAGGAAGATTTGGAAAGGACAGTTCATTAGGTAGGGGGAAGAGAAACGGCCAAATCAGACAGAAAAAAAAGCGTAACTGAAGTTCTTCTGCAGTCTGAAGTGGACCTGTACGTGTAACTACCAGACTAACATGTAAACACAAAGCTCCTGATGTGGCACTGTGATCATCAGAGGTGGAGAAAAGGTCAAAGATGGAGGAAGACAAGTGGACAGAGGTACGAGATGAATAAAAAAAGAAAGAAAGAAAGAAGTTATCTGCGGGTCATTTCCTCTTCCAGGAAGCTTGACGCTGTAGTTTCCAGTGGAGAGCAGCATTTCTGTCAGTGTGGTTTAATGTGTGAACACGATGTGTTTCTGCTTAAAAACAAAAATGAGAGGAATGTTACAATGCTACAGAAAGAAAAACAAAACATGGAGCTCCATTGTCAACTTCCTTTGAAAGATAAATGGCCTTGCACGTCTTTGAAGTGTCTTAAGTTTTAATGCCAAACATACAATTAGATTGAGAACATTTATTTGTTACACAACTCACTGAAAAACAACCAAGACAAAATGGAAGAACAGCCAGCGTTTAGACTGTTCCAATTTAACGGGACCAGAGGAACAAGTTAAGGTGTGCTTTGTGACGCAGTGCAACACTGGAACAAAATTAAACTGCAACTAATTTGATAATCAATCAGTTGTTTTGAGTTATTTTTGAAGATAAAGTAAAAATTCTCTGATTCCAGCTTCTTAAATGTGAATATTTTCTGGTATCTTTCCTCCTATATGACACTTAACTGAGTCTCTTTGGTTGTGGACAAAACAAGACATTTAGGGACGAAATCTTGGGCAGTGGAAAACACTGATCGACATTATTCACCATTTTCTGACATCTCATAGACCAAACAGTTAAGCAGTTGATCAAGAAAATAATTGACAGATAAATCAGTAATCAAAGTTATTAGTTGCAGCCCTGACTATGACATCACCATTTTTTCCCGTTCAGTATAAGCATGAAGGAGCTCACTGAGATACACAAGTGATGATCTTGACAGGCAAAAGTTCTCCTTCCGTTATCTATCCATCTAGGCTGTTTTTCTATGTGACCGTTTGTGAATTTAGGATGACTTTGCTGACCATGCAGATGTTGATGCCTTGTGGGCTGTGTGTTGTGCACAAACAATCATTACACTCCTTCCAGATGAGCCAGGCCTGCGCAGATAAGATCACCGGCAATCGCAGCACAATGACTTCATCCTGGCTTGCTCTGACGATATTGTCACAAGATCGAGGAGGATGCAGTTGCTCTCCACCGACTGCAAGATCCAAGGCATGATGGGAAACGCCTGCTCTCACCTGATCTAACAGCTGATTGGTTTAGATGTTGACTCAACAATATAATGTTTTATTTAAACTTTTCATTTTGTTGAATTTCAGAGATTCAGATTTGATTTGTCTGATCTGAAGGTTTATGCTGTGAACAGAAAACATGTGTGACTGATGGTGACGTCTGGTCGTAAGAGACTATATACATTCATCATCAACTAAGGGTAGTCTACTGTATATTAACACTGGACTGTTTTAATTATTGAAGTATGTAGCAACACAGAGACTTGCAGTAGGTGGGATGTGAGGATTCTTAAAATATGTCTGTACAGATGTGAAGCTTTGACTATATCTGACTGATCTTTAATGAAAGCTGCTGCATTTCTTTCCTCTGTATTTGACTGAGGCTGATGTTTTCAGTTTAAATGTAGTTGAGGGGACAGGTCTGCTCTGCAGCAGCAAACTGATATGATGCTGATTTACATGACGATTCACGTAAAATGGAGGTTGACCCATGAACAAAAATTACAGATCACCTGTAAAGTATTTTTAGAGGCTACTCTGTCATAATTACTACTGGAGACTGCGGTCAAACTGATATGAGTCTGATAACGTTTTATTAAATCGGCATCAGATCTAACAGGACGTGAGTGTTTCTGTGACTTACTGTGCTGGAAACTGTGCGTTTCCAGGTGCCGTTCATCTCAAACGAGTCTATTGACTGCACCTGTGACAGTTATCCTGAGTGACTCTGATTACCCAGCAGCTGACACCAGCTTTGGTGTATCTGTGAGCTGCCACTTGTTTTTTACGTCCTGATGAAGAGTGGGAGCTGAGACATGTAGGCGCTGAGCCCATTTATTAAAGGCTTTTAAATTGTTGCAAAGCAGTGTGCGTTTTATGTTTTGGTTATGACTTATTGCTCACAAAGCAAAGTACAAGTCTAACCTCTCTTTTCTTTGGTCTCATATACTGTATCTTTGGATCCAAACAGCACCTATTTTTTGATACCTGCATTCATGAACTAGCTCTCCTGAGACAATACTGACATTTCCTCTCTTTACTCCACTTTATGTTACCTCCTAAATATCACTGTAAAACAGTTAAAATGCCAGAAATTCAAGTACCGTGTCTTGTGTATAAATGACTCTAAATACACAAACATAATTTCCTATGATTTATTTTTTTTGTCTGTCTGACAGACTTCCAGCGATCTCGCCTGCTTTGTCCATTTTGAAAAAGTCAACATCTACACCACCAACAACTACAAGCAGAAATACAGAGCTCCCACCAACTTCTGCTTCATGCTGAAGGTAGGTGCAATAAAAGTTTAATGAGGTAAAGGCGTCACAGAGCACATGTATGTAATATACCCACTGAGTGGATGTTTATTCTAAGGACTGTTAAACCACCTCGAGGTCTTCTTCCCCCCTTTTATGATATTTTAATCTGCGTCACTGGAAAAAAAGCATTCCTGGTTTGACAAGAGAAGGGAGGGGAGATATCACAGGTTGTCTGAAACAATAAATAACAAGTAGCTCATGTTGCAGGGAGGGACGACTGCTAAATGTTTTCTTTCTTAAAAATCCTACCTACCATCTGTGGTTTTTTATGTTTGAAGACTCAAACAATGTCCCATTCAGACATTTAAGAAGCCTTTTTTCCACATAAATTTATGTTCATATGGAACTACTAGACTTTCAGATGCCCGTCAGATACATTTACATGTAGATACTTGAGGGTTTCTTTTGTTTAACGTTTATTTTTCTGTTCAACACCACCCCCCAAACACAAACACAGACAACTCATTTAGAGCTGTAAAAGTGTCTGGATCTTGATCATCATCATGCACTCAAACCTTTCTGTGTTTTCCAGCATCACATGTCAATCATTGACACTGTGAGGAAATTAGAAACATCTGAATTAACAAAAAAGGTTGTGATGGCAGACACATGGAGGAACTACTGAAACAAGATTTTCTTTCTTTCTGACAAGTAGCTGGTCTCACTAAAACATGGTCAGAGATGCCTCAACTCATGTCTACAATATGTTTAAACAACCCAATCAGCAGTGTAAATGTTGGCGTTGTACCAATCTGCAAACCATGGATGTGTTAAATTTGCACGTTTCATATGTCGTGGGTTTGTTGAAACTGCGTCTTTACATTTTAGTTTTTTAATCAAATGTTTTGACATCTTTGTAGTCAACATGTGGATAGCTTCAGGCACAAGAAACTCTTTGTTAGGCTCAGGAGGACATCACGCTTTTGCTTAAAATACCAGGTTTGGTTGCTACAAACAGTTGGAAATGTGTTGTTAAAAATGCCCCGTTTTGTCACAAGAAACACGGCTGAAAATGTCCCAATATGACATTTAAAAATACCTGGTTTTGTTGCAACAAACAAGGCTGAAAACACCCTGACATGTATTTTTAAAAAAAGAGAGCGAAAAAAATGTTTTGATGCAGCAAACACAGCGGAAAATGCCCCAACATGTAGTTTAAAACAAAAATAAAACATTTGAAAAGCCTTGACACAACAAACATGATGAAAAATGTCCAGACGTGCCATTAAAAATACCTTTTGTTGCAACAAACAAGACTGAAAATATGTCAACTCGTAGTTAAAAAAAAATAATAATAATCCCATTTTGACACAACGTACATGGCAGATGATTGTTCCATCATTAATTGTCATTAAAAAATACCTGGTTTTGTTGCAACAAAAGAGGCTTAAATTGTCTTGATGTTTAGTTGAAAATATTCTGTTGTGACACATGAAACGCAGCTGAAAATATCAAAAAACAGGTTTTGTTGCAACAAACACAGCTGAAAATGTCCTGACATGTAGTTTAAAAAACAAAAGTCTTGACACAACAAACATGATGAAAAATGTCCAGACGTGATGTTAAAAATACCTTTTGTTGCAACAAACAAAGCTGAAAATGTGCCAACAGGTAGTTTAAAAAAATCCTGTTTTGACACAACGTACTGTACACGGCAGAAAATGTTTCAATATGTCATTAAAAAATACCTGGTTTTGTAACCACAGAAGAGGCTAAAAATGTCCTGATGTGTAGTTAAAAAAGAAAGAAAAAACTGTTTCAATGCCTCACAAACACAGCAGAAAATTTCCCGACATGTTGTCAAAAATGCCCTGTTTTGTTGTTTGTTGGTCTTAACAATTGTCTGCTGCTTAGCAGACAGCTCACCTGGGTGTCATACCATCCACCGTCCCCTCCACCTCCTGCTGAGAAACTTAGCTCATAAATGTAATCTGAACCACATCACTTTGGAAATGTTGGTATGATGTGTATGAGACATACAAATGTAATGTATCTGAATGTATCTGTGGTTTGCAGAAATGTACAGTGCCAACAGTTTATCCTGGTTTAAATAAAGCTGTTTTGAGCACCTGAGGGACTTTAGGAGTATGTTTACTATTTCTACTTTACTACTACTACGACCATACTATGTTTACGCCTAATAGGAGTCCCATGCAGTTTAGACTATCAGTGCATTTGAGACTAGAGGGAGAGAAATGGGATGGGGAGGAGAAGAGAACAAAAAGCAGGGAAGAAGTCAGTTGTTTAGAGGTGAACATCTTGGTGGTGTAATCAGAGGTTGCAGCCCTTTGGTGGTATTTTATCATGTAAATGACATTTTAATTCAGGCCAAAGGCAGGCCTGAGCAGAGAGTGGAACAACATGTGGGCTGCCGGTGCTTGTTTGTGTGCTGTTGTTTCATTTTGGGGGCATGCAGGGTCGTATTAGGTATTCCTAGCAGGGATACATGATGTTCTCAGAAGCTGACCTGCAGTTACTTGTTTTTGTTTTTCAAAGAGTCGAGAGTTATATCACGAGTGAACATGATCCCCATCAGCTTGTTAAACAACACTGAATCCACACACTGTGTTCTGTACATGACAACAGCTGCGATCAAACATTAGCATACAGACTGAGAAGAAAGCTGAATATAACGAGCAGGACACTACACATCTGTACCCTGACACTAAGATTAAGATCAAGTGTCAGCAGGAGACACAAATAGTGTTGTTGACGGTAACAGCTCAGTCATGTTGAGGGGAAGTTAAGTGACTGAAAAATAACCAACAAACCTCAACTGGTTTTGTCCATTTGACCTGGGACTGCCTGTCATTGTGTCAGACAAGACTTTCTTAACCGTGAGAACCTGAACACAACAAGTCAGTATAGAGTTTGTGATGACATAGTCACAACTAGGGTCTCCATTTTTGTCTATTTGTTTTTAATTAATTTAGAATAATTAAGAGTGAAAACAGGTCCTGCTTTAACAGTCACGCCAGTGTTGATGAGCCACAGTGCAGTAACAGCTTGGTGTCGGCTGACCTCTGCTGGCTCTCATGTGTACTACAGATGCATAAACTGTCAGCATTTGTATTTAAAGGAGCACTCCACCTGTTTAAAATCTGACAAAATAAACCCAGTGATGTCATAGTAATGTCATCAGGGTAGTCTAAGCTTAAGCTTTAGAGGCTACATGTTTATTACAGAGTCTGCGGAGTTTGAAAGACGTGAACACGTACCAAAAGACACTAATGAGATGCATTATGGGACGTGAAGGATGCAGGATTTCTGGAGCTTGTCCACCGTGACATCACCCAAAGGAGCTCATTCAAGCATACGAGTGATGCTCTGGACATGCAAAAGTTTTCCTTCCACTCCTCATAGACAACAGTCCCCCTCTGGAAAGTTTCCCACCATCAACCATTTCAACCGGTCTTGATCCAAAACAGTAACTTCTGGCGGACTTTAAACCACGGGTGCTGAGGCGGAGCAAAAGCCCTGGGTGCAGCAGACGCCTCTGTTCATCCATGAAGTGGTGCAGCAGTACAAAGTTTAAATGTAAAGTAATCAGTAGACCAAGCAGCTCTAACAAAATGTTGTTTCTGGCGTATGCTCATCACACAAAGCAAAAACAGGCATATATGAATTGAGGAGATGACATCATCGTTTCCCAAGCACTCCATTTTACATGTCCACACACACACACACACACACACACACAGTAGCTGGACTTTTTAAAAACCTGCACTGTAAAAGGTGGCTGCTGCTTAAGCGAGTTAAAGTCAGGATATCTTGCCCTGTGCTGCATCACTTTTGACTCTTCTTTTTTTCAGTATGTCTCTCAAGTCCTCTGATTTTATGGAAGTGCAACTGTAACTGAAATTTTGTGTCATAAGCTAGATGATTAGGACTTCAGTTGTGGCATTTGAATAATGTAAATGGAGTGTTTTCAGTAGATAAAAGTCAGAAGTCTTCAGAGAATATAGTGAAATGACACAAATAATAGGACATAGGAGAGCGTTGTTCAGTTTGGCCCATGTTGAGATGAATGTGAGTGTTTGTGTGTGTGTGCGCCTGGTGCTGCTACAGAGTGTATGTTTTTGCTCAGTCCTGCTGGTGAAGTTAATAAAACTTGGTGATGGCCAAATGAAGCCTCATGGAGCATTTTCTATATTTTCTTAGCCCACTCGATGGCGCTTTTTGTTCAACAAAAGGTTGAAAGCACACTGAATTTCTATTCTTTGAGCCTCTCTCTTTAAACCAGGAGTGCCATCTAGTGGGCTCAGAAAATAAAGAAAATGCTTCATGAGGCTTCATTTGGCCATCACTATTAAAACCCCATTTTTCTGCACCATGAGTACTGCTGCTGTCTGGATGGTGTAACACAATACTCAATCATAGTAGTGCCCCTTTAACATCTCTGCTCTCTCTGCCTGAACTTTTTTCCCAGCATCCCCGCATCCAGAAAGAGTCGCACTACATCAAGTTCCTGTGCTGTGACAACGAACACGCGATGTTGCTTTGGGTGAACTCCATCAGAATAGCCAAGGTCAGACTAGACACTGTCTGTAACACAAATCTCTTTAATGTGAGCAGTGATGGCAGAGAGTTTGAATATATATATGTGTGTGTGTGTGTGTGTGTGTGTGTGTGTGTGTGTGTGCCCTCTGTCTGTGTGTTCAGTATGGGACTGCCCTGTATAAGAACTACCAGGCTGCACTGAAGAGAACCTCCAGTTTTCAAACTCTCCACTCTGCTGCACATAAAGGTGAGTCTACAGGTTAGAACAGGGCCGGTGTATAAAAAAACTATGATCATGTCTCCACAAAATGTCTCCTTCAAGCCCTGAATAAGCCAACAGCAGGCCCACAAAGGTGGTGTGTTATTATATGTAATTTAAGGTCTTATTCAAAATAATCTTTAATGAGTTACAGAAGCAAATAGTTAGCATATGAGGTTAGAACTCTCGATGGAAGCATTATAAAATGTTTGCAATGTATTTTGTAGGTGAAGTATTCCTTTAAAATCAAAATTTTACCCTCTACATACTGGCCCAGGTCAGAGCACTGCTGCTTTTGACCAACAGCAGTGGAGAAAACTGTAGGAAACCAGGAACTTAAAGCAAAAATACAGAACAGGAATAGCACTACTAAAATCCACATTTCTGTAATTAAACCTAATTTAATTGTCTTTACAGACAGATGTAACATTAATGCCCCTCAGAGCAGCCCACGTCTGGGTCCAGCTCCACCCAAAATCACAAATGTTGAAGATGAGCCACCACCTGACTTCATCCCTCCTCCTCCTCCTCCTGGACACACACAAGTTTGAGACACATCTTCACCTTCTGATGTGCATCACGGTTAACTTCAGTTAGCCGGATTTAGCCCATTTAGCCTCCCATATGCACACGTCTGGACAAATATCCAACCAATAATATGATGTCAGTAATGCACAAACATGTAGTAGTAGTGTTACAAGACCATGATGCAAAGAAAATTAAAAAGCTTTTACTTATTCTCAGATGTATAATACTATTTATTTGGTTTTGGATAAAGTCCCTGCAACATATAAATTTTTTGCACCTGTTCAAGCAGCTAGGAAAGACCCTAAAAATTAAGGTAAAGGTAGAAATTATTTTAGTAAAGGACACAGAACTATTGAGGATGTACAGTAAATATCTATCAGGGGAGGCCATAACTGGTCTAAATCCTTGATAAGAAAGACAGAGATGTTGCACAGATCAACACTAGAGACACTAGTCATAGTATTAATTCAATGCCACTTTGACTGTGCTGCCACCTCCTGGTGTGATAGTACACCGCAGTGCATCAAAAATAGGTCCAGAGTACCAACACATGTATATCAGGGTTGTGTTAAAGTTACCTCTTTCTATTCATCTTGATTCAGCATATTTATTACAGCTTCCAGAGACAATCAGAGGCAACCGATTTAATCCTTTTGAGATTCAAGAGTTTAGTGGGCAAATATTTTCAAACTACTTTTAAACACAATTGAATGGAATAAACTTCTAATATCTCTGAAAATAATTGAAGCAATGAGGAATTAAAAGCAGGCTATAAAGAAACAGCCAGCAAATAGTCTCATAGCAGGGAACTTGCACAAATTAACTGAGTGATGTCCTTTTGTTTTACTTCTTTGGTGATTAAATGGATTCTGTATTTGCACCTGTGTATAGTTTTTTTAAAGATTTTTTTTTATTATTATAGTGACGTAGAGAGGCAATAAAGGCAGGGGAGTGAAAGGGCAGATGACATGCAGCAAAGGGCCAGACTCAAAACTGCACCACTGTGATGAGTTCTTATCCATAGTCCATAAGTTACCTATAGTAGATGGTGGTCGGCACAATCCTCAGTTTGGAGAAGCAGGCTGGAGTGCATCCATGGAAGCTCAGCAATGTACTGCTGTGGATGGGGGCAGCAGCAAAACATATTTTTAGCCACCTAAAAAAATCAGTTTAATTGCACCTCATAATCAGAATATTTTCACTGCTCTACCTTACCGTCAGACAGCCCTTTCTGACGAGGAAGCCGTGAATGGCCTCACCTGCCCAACTATGCTCTCGTCAGAGCCACCTGACTCCACTGACAAAAACAGTCATTTCAGCTTGCTGAAGACGGGAGCTGCTTGTCTACTGCTGCCTCCATCAGTTAGTCTGTGTTACTGTATGACTTTGGTAAATCCAAACCGACTCTTGCTGACAAGACACACAATAACATAAACAAACTAAGAGGGCTTTCACATCAGGGACCCAGGCATGGATAGGCGTACACTTGACCCCAAAGTACATTTCCCCTAATTAGAGAGAATACTGTGTACTGTAGTCCAGCCCAGGTGGTCTCAAGTATGGTTAATGTGTACTCTCCTACATTACCCCTCAGGTGTAAACACCAACTATACCAAAACTCGGAAGCAGGCTGTTATTTGACACAACTGCAAGGAGTTTTTACCGGTTATAAAACAGTCAAGAGAAGAGACAAGATGAGACAGGACGAGACAAGCTGCCACTAGTGCAGCACCATCTTGAGAAGAATATAATGCTAATGCCTCTGTATCAAACTGCAAGAGCAAAGCTTTGCCTACTCCACAGGTAGTGATGGCCAAATGAAGCCTCATGAAGCATTTTCTTAATTTTCTGAGCAAAAGGTTGAAAACACACTGAATTGCCACCATTCTTTGAGCCTCTCTTCTTTAAACCATGAGCGCCATCTAGTGGGCTCAGAAAATACAGAAAATGCTTCATGAGGCTTCATTTGGCCATCACTACTCCACAGGCCCCCGCAGATGATGATCCCCAAGGTAGTAGTGTTGTCTGCAACAAACTTTTCTTCACTGTAGCTTAGAAAAAATGTCATGCAGATGATAAGGCAAGTGTACTTGGGAAGGGAACAACATTGCTAATGTGAGAGTGGAGTGGAGGGTGGTAAATTGTACTCGGGCATGGAGGGCATTAATCGGACCTGATATGAAAACACCCTAAATGATCGAGGCAGCAGTAGACCAGCAGCTCCTGTGTTCAGCCATGCTAAATTACTGTTTTTCCCAAAGGAGTCTGGCTTTGAAGAGAGCCATGTAACAGCTTCAGCTCCTCGTCAGAAATCGCTGTCTGACGGGAGGGTTAAGTGCTGAAAATATTCTCAAGATAGCGTACACTGCGGCCCCCATCAATAGCAGTACGTAGCTTAGCTTCCATGGTGTTACTCTTGCCTGCTTCTCCAGACTGGGAGCGTGCTGACTGACATCTACTGTAGGTAATACACTGACTATGGATGAGCACCTCATACAACCCCACTTGAGAAGATCCATACTGTCCTTTATTGGTCCCTTTTAATGGTACACACTCTACCCAGTGAGCTAGTGATGGCCAGGTGAAGCAGTATTATGTGTATTTTATGATGTTTTATGTGAAATAAATCTCTCAAACTTTACGACACACAAAACACACAGCTGTGTTCATTGTTTCAATGAGTTGTTTATTACAAAAAGACTGTACATAAATTTCAATGAACACATCATATGTACAAACTGAGAGGAGAAGACAAATATTGGATTCTGTTCCCATGAACATTTAAGTTACTGATTTTTTTCCCCCCCGTTTCATCATTAAGAAAACACATCAAAGAAAGGCGCCTTGACCTGTGATGCCCTGAAATGCTAGACGTTAAGTGGTAAACATTACAAAGTTCTGCACGTCAGTGGTTGTCTCATGATTTCTCTATGAAAAAGTATAAATAAATCCTTTACATACAAACTGCTAGCGAGCCTTCCTCAGCAGTCTCCGACACACAAAAACAAGTTGAATGCAAAGCTAGAAATACGTTAGGTAGAAAAAGTTGTTTTCTCACAAAAAATTACCTCATGATGGAAAAAATACAATCAAGAATGGGATGTAGTGGCAAATCATTCACTGTAATGACGATACTTTCATGCACAATGAATACTGTTCATATGACCGAGTCGTTGTCTTTTCTGATCTGTGTGGAAACCTGAAAATGTTACCGCTGGATAAAATCCCCCTCACAACATTAGGAAGTCTGTGTCATTTCAAAATAAAAGTTTGTGTTCAATGCCCATTATTCCCAAAGTACATATGATTATGTTTGTTTATGTGACTTGTTACAAACATCTGAGATAAACATTAGCTTCAGTGGTATCTGACAGCGGGTTTTAATGCAGGGTTCAGACTACAGGATATCAGCCCGATTTTAGCCTGACGCAGCTGTCCTTCGGTGTCAGCTCAGATCGTGAACGACAGTGAGTGACGTTTGCGATAATAAATCGTTTTATCCTGTGTAGTGTGTCATAGTCGACAACAACCAACGCCTTGTCTGGGACACCTCACAACGTTCCAACAGAAAGACTAGCATGTTTGATTTTCTTTTTCTTTCTTCTTCCACGACTCTTTCCATCACAGCCATCACTTTGACCAATAAGAACACAGCGATGTGCCACTGTAGACAATTGTGAGGCAACAATACCCCAACCTTTTGGATATGTCCTCTTGAGATGCTACCACACAGAGTAAAAAAGGAAAAATGCTGGCATGAAACAGCAGCGACACTTCAGCAGCCTGATGAGTACTGCGGTTAGCATCAAGCTAGCAAAGAGTGCTAATTCGCCATGATAATCCCAAATGGTGTCTAAACCTTTACTTACAACAACTACAGAGGGTACCAACTTTATTTGAAACTTCATTAGACACAGGCCTTTATTTCTCATGCCCTCTGTATGTTTCTACTTTTAATCCCTTCCTGTTTGCCCTGTTAAATTTAACGCATCATGCTGTCATTTCAAACTCAACACTTCCTGTATCCATTTGAAATTAAAAGCCCCTCATCGCTTCGGTGGAGAGAATCCCTTCATTTTCTAAACAGGCTTTTATTGTGAAACACTTGCAGGAATTTGTTGCGGAGAATTCAGTCACTTGCACGGTACTTCAAATATAGCTCCTGTCATCTGACGGCACTTTTTCCTTACTACAAAAACAGTTTGGCTGGGACATGAACAGCCACAGTGACTGAAACATAGATATTAATAATACCTAAATACCAGACACTGAGATGGCACCTATTCATTCCACTGGAATTGCTCGCCTGGCACGTACACCTGCCTTCTGTTGTATATGGCCCACTGAATATGCACAGTAGTGATTCTCCTGTTGGCCGCGCCCACAAGTTCCTGCTTGGCTCATAGAGTTTACACTGTGATGACGACAGATTTTTAAATCGCTTTTCTTGGCTTGAGGAAAGTTTTACAAATATAAAACCAGCATGGCTCAAAAATTCAGAATATAAAAAGTCGTACTTGACCTTGTTTGTAGTTTGAGGTGTCCTGTCAACAGCTTTACAGACTTGTCTTTTACAATGGTGGTCTATGGGGGGAAAAAAGCTTTTATGGCTGCAATACCGCAAGTGGCCACTGGGAACATTTGCGACAAGGCCGGGCAGCTTGCCAAAGGGCCTGGACTGAGGTACTACTAGTAATAATAGGACAAGAACACTAGACATCACAAACGTCATGTAAGATGACTGGTCGTGGACTAACTTGTAGTCTGTCACGCCAGGCAAGATTTTATGACTCTGTAGTCACCTCATCTGACATAGTGACCGTCAGGACGGGCAAACATGTCGTGTAGTCTGAACCCGGCATCACTTGCACCAACAATCACTTTGCAAGAGCAGGCATCTTATTTTACAAAAGTAGTAGAAATCAGAAGAGAAGTCTTCATATATCGGCACTGTTTTTAAGACCTCAGGATTGCAATTCATTCCTTCACTGCAGTTGGCAGGTGTCATTCATATGCAGCACAGACTGTTTATCTGTGTGTAGACAGACAAAACATACTGTAAGCAGCAGACTGAATC
Organism: Epinephelus fuscoguttatus; assembly: GCF_011397635.1. NCBI lineage: Eukaryota > Metazoa > Chordata > Actinopteri > Perciformes > Serranidae > Epinephelus > Epinephelus fuscoguttatus. Next base: position 22,964,469 of record NC_064766.1, read on the forward strand.
GAGCTTTAGTACATTACCGCTGGGTTGCCTACATTCACTAAAATGCAGAGGTGATTGAATCTGATATATGTTCACCCTCTGGAACAAAGTAATGAGACTAAACTCCCTTGTTACATTTCTGCAGTTTGTAGCGCAGTCTTGGTTTGAGGTTGTTTGGGTTGGTGATTATGGTTATTGAGCACCAATGTAAAGCACCACACCAGCAACCACTGAAAGAACAAGTGTAAAGGTTAGTTGATACTTCTGGATCGCAACTCTTGTGTAAAAATCAAAGCAATGACGGAAATCATTAAGTCATCACAGTTGTTGATAACTAATCAGTGCAGCTATTCCGACACAATGGAAAACAACATGAAACATACAGGTTAGTCCTTCCTCTGCTTCACATCTTGAAGCAATCTCAGAGCTCTGCTACAGTAGCTGGACAGCATCACCGAATATAGTGATCAAAATGATATAGTTGTGACTGAAACATAGAAACATAGAAAAATAAATGTTTATACACGGCCACTTTGCCCTCGATAAAGTTAAAATGGCACTGTGAGTGATGGATAAAATTAATATTCAAGTAAAAAAAAGAAACAAAATGTAAAACATCCAATCTTGGCATCACCTCCACTGACGCTGATGGAAACTCACAGGTGAAACACACTAACTGACAAATGTACTGTACTGGCAGCGTCTCACGTTACAGTTTATATACAAGTTAGAGAACAGAAAGAAACTCCACCAGAAAGAAGAAACTTGTCTTTTTTTGTAATGCATTCTATACACTCAGTTCACCCTTTTTAACAGCATCAGCTGTGGAAGCCCATTTCTGCCAGTGTGATCCAAGAAAAAGATCCTGTCGGTCAGTACGATGAGAAACTTTCTCAAAATAATGACTTGCATATCTCAATGACTTTGAGAGGCTAAGCTCTTTTTAAAAGTTTTCATATATTTTTTGAAATATTACATCATTATTTTGAGATACTAATTAATTATTTTGGGATACTTATTATCTTAGCATACAGTCTCATTTTGAGATACTAACTTGTTATTTTTGAGATACTACATTGTTATTTTGAAAGACTAATTAATTATTTTGAGATACTAATTAATTATTTTGGGATTCAACTTATTATGAGATATAACCTCATTATCTTTGAGATCGTACCTCATTATTTTGAGCTATTACCTCATTATCTTGAGAAACTAATTCAATATTTTGAGATAATAACTCGATAATCATTATTTTGGGATTCAACTTATTATGAGATATAACCTCATTATCTTTGAGATATTCCCTCATTTTGAGATACTACCTCATTATTTTGAGATACTAATTCATTATTTGGAATGCTAACTTGCTATACTATAGATACTAACTCATTATTTTGAGATACTATCTCATTATTTTGAATCTAATTTATTATTTTGAGATATTACCTCATTTTGAGATACTACCTTGTTATTTTGAGATACTTATTCATTATTTGGAATATGAACTTGTTATCTTGACACTCAAACTCATTATTTTGAGATACTAAAGAATTATTCTGAGACTCTACATCATTATTTTGAGATGCTACCTCATTATTTTAAGATACCACCTCGTTAGCTTGAGATATTTCCTCCTTATTTTGAGATACTAACTCATTTTGAGATACTGCCTCATTATTTTGAGATACTACCTCATTATTTTTGAGACTCTTATTTCCACTACAAAGTCATTATTATGCAAAACTACCTTGGTATTTTGAGATACTACTTCATAATTTCAAGATACTAAGTAATTTTTTTTGAGATATTAAGACATTTTTTAAGACAATAACTTTATTTTGAGAAAGTTTCTCATAATGACTCACAGGGTCTTTTTCTGGCGGAAATGGTCTTCCATACATCCCCACCAACACAGAGCATAGTCAATACACAACTCAAGGTTGCTTTTGTTCCCCCTTTAACATCTTGTGATTCAGACATCGACGGCATTGAACATTCAGTCGTGTCCTAATGCACTTGTTGATGTCTGTTTGTCCTTTTAATTTTTTTTCTATAAGGTAAGATGGATGTTTTTGAAAGGAGGGAAGGGTTGGTCTGCTGGTCTACAGTGCAAATAAACGGGTAGGAGCGTCTGCACAGCATTTTATCTAAAGAATGCTACACTGCCTCATCTATTGATGAAATCCTAATAATACTTCACTGTCTGGATCTACTGCATACTGTAAATACTGGACATGTTGGCTGCACATACACCAATTAACACTAAATCTAGATTTACTTGGCATTCTTTGAAATTATTCTGTAATTTCTTGTGAGGCAAAATGTGACTGTTACAGTTTGAAAAGTGCTACCCGACCACCACGATGTAACAGCGGCAGCATAAAGGCCTTTATCTCCTCCCTTTCGTCCACAGTGTAAACTAACAGACCCCAGTCTGAAGCTTCAGCATCCTCCTTCTTTGTGCGACACTTTTATCTTTTTTTATTTATTTTTTTCTTGAGCATAACAAAACCGTGCAAGCACAAGCCCCCCCAAAAGAAAAACCATTTGTAAATCCACCATGGCACTTCATTAAAAATGGGGGCTGTATGAGCTGCAGTTGCTGGACCGCACACATCTGTACATCTTCACGGTTTTACCTCTGTTCAAAACTGCAGTGCCATTCTGGGTGTTTTTTTAATATTTTAGTCAGCATAGTGCATGATCGACTCGACGTAGTTTCCTGGGAAGAGTCCGGTGACGCCGTTACAGACACCTTCGAACCAGCCGTCATCGTTTTTCTTGATTATGTAGATGATGGCTCCCTCCATGAAGGACAGCTCATCCTCCTTGTCCTTGCTGTAGTCATAGATGGCCACAACTGGGAGAAATAACAGAAAGTTGTCATTACAAACCAAATTTACAGGGCAGCTCCATTGTTAGTATGAGGTTCCTACATCGTTCTGTAGTTTTCCAGTAGTGTTTCTTATGTATTCAAATCTGAAAATTCAAATTTTGGTCGAAGTACATATCTTTCAGCGTCAAAATGCTATTTTCCTGAGCCCTTATGAAAACTTTCTCCCACATGACCTGACGCAGGTTTCCACATGATGTTGCTGCTACATATAAACCCACATATTGTCACTGTGAATGCCACATTAGCTCTGCCGAAAATCACACAACGATATAAACAAACTAAACAAGCAAGTCGGCGGTAGACCAGCAACTCCTGTGTGCTGTGAGGTAAAATTACTGGTTTTCTCAATGGAGTCTGGTGGCTTTGAAGACAGCGATATAATGGCTTCAGTTCCCCCTTGGAAAGAGCTGTCAGATGGCAAGGTGAAGCCATGAAATAATCTAAATACAGTGTACACTTAAACTGATGTTGTTGTTTTTTGGTTGGTCCTTTTTTTAAGTGGCTTAAACATGTTCTGCTGCTGCTCCTGTCCACAGCCACCAGACTCTTTTGACAGAAACAGTAATTTTGCCTCGCAGAACACAAGTAGTTTCTGGTCTACCGCTGCCTCTGATCAGTTAGTGTTATTCAGCCTTTCCCATAGAATAGGAATCTATGTATGTATGATGGTAGCTCTTTTTTGTGTCTTTGCTAAGCTAACACTTTTCTCAACCCCCATGCATCCACTGTCAGTGAACGGCGTGTGTGCAAGGTGAAGGCATCAGCGCAGATGGCCCTGCTCTTAAAATAGTTTTTTTTTTTAATATTTAAGATCAAGTAAAGTGGAAAACTGTCACTAACCTTTCTCTAAATAAACCTTGGGGGCCCAGTGGGGGTCTCCGTCAGCGTAGGGATCGCTGTAATGAACCACTGCGGCCTCCTCTTCCTCATAGTCCACGGGTGGAGGAGGAGGAGGGGGAGAGGGCTCCTCAAACACACCCATGTCCTCTGGAGGAGGCGGAGGAGGCGGGGCGGGGCTGTCTGTTACTAAAAGAGGACAAACAGTGAAGGAGATTTAGAATCAGACAGGACGGGAAAATTAAATGAGAAAAAAGCAAGAGAGAGTGCACAGATAATGTGTTTGCTGCTGGAGATACATTTTGAAATGTACTGCAGTGACAGATGAGGTCAGGAGAGCAGAGTGTGTGTTTATATTCCATTCCCAAAATTCAATACTTTTCCACAATCTCTTGTATTTATTGGCTGGATTGGGTCAGAGTGCAACATGGAAAAGCAATCTGTTATAAGAATTTGATCCTATAACTATCTTCAGCAACAACAAATGTCACCATGTAGAGGGACAATGAAACTATACTTCAGTGATAACTAGCATCAATTTTTAGATTTAAAAGAGCGTACATATTATCATGTCACCTGTTTCATATTGACAACCGTCACCTAGACCAGGATCGTTCAACTACACTGAACAAAAATATAAACGCAACACTTTTGTTTTTGCTCCCATTTTCATGAGCTGAACTCAAAGATCTAAAACATTTTCCATATACACAAAAGACCATTTCCTCACAAATATTGTTCACAAATCTGTCTAAATCTGTGTTAGTGAGCACTTCTCCTTTGCCAAGATAATCCATCCCACCTCACAGGTGTGGCATATCAAGATGCTGATTAGACAGCATGATTATTGCACAGGTGTGCCTTAGGCTGGCCACAATAAAAGGCCACTCTAAAATGTTCAGTTTTATCACACAGCACAATGCCACAGATGTCTCAAGTTTTGAGGGAGTGTGCAATTGGCATGCTGACTGCAGGAATGTCTACCAGAGCTGTTGCCCGTGAATTGAATGTTCATTTCTCTACTGTAAGCCGTCTCCAAAGGCATTTCAGACAATTTGGCAGTACATCCAACCGGCCTCACAACTGCAGACCACGTGCAACCACACCAGCCCAGGACCTCCACATCCAGCATGTTCACTTCCAAGATCGTCTGAGACCAGCCACCCGGACAGCTGCTGCAACAATCGGTTTGCATAACCAAAGAATTTCTGCACAAACTGTCAGAAACCGTCTCAGGGAAGCTCATCTGCATGCTCGTCGTCCTCATCGGGGTCTCGACCTGACTGCAGTTCGTCGTCGTAAACGACTTGAGTGGGCAAATGCTCACATTCGATGGCGTCTGGCACGTTGGAGAGGTGTTCTCTTCACGGATGAATCACGGTTTTCACTGTTCAGGGCAGATGGCAGACAAGTGTGGCATCATGTGGGTGAGCGGTTTGCTGATGTCAACGTTGTGGATCAAGTGGCCCATGGTGGTGGTGGGGTTATGGTATGGGCAGGCGTATGTTATGGACAATGAACACAGGTGCATTTTATTGAAGGCATTTTGAATGTACAGAGATACTGTGACGAGATCCTGAGGCCCACTGTTGTGCCATTCATCCACGACCATCACCTCATGTTGCAGCATGATAATGCACGGCCCCATGTTGCAAGGATCTGTACACAAATCCTGGAAGCTGAAAACATCCCAGTTCTTGCATGGCCAGCATACTCACCAGACATGTCACCCACTGAGCGTGTTTGGGATGCTCTGGATCAGTGTATACGACAGCGTGTTCCAGTTCCTGCCAATATCCAGCAACTTCGCACAGCCATTGAAGAGGATTGGACCAGCACCAACAGGCCACAATCAACAACCTGATCAACTCGATGCGAAGGAGATGTTTTGCACTGCGTGAGGCAAATGGTGGTCACACCAGATACTGACTGGTTTTCTGATCCCCCCTCCAGACTCCCCCAATAAAGCAAAACTGCACATTTCAGAGTGGCCTTTTATTGTGGCCAGCCTAAGGCACACCTGTGCAATATTCATGCTGTCTAATCAGCATCTTGATATGCCACACCTGTGAGGTGGGATGGATTATCTTGGCAAAGGAGAAGTGCTCACTAACACAGATTTAGACAGATTTGTGAACAATATTTGTGAGAAATGGTCTTTTGTGTGAATAGAAAATGTTTTAGATCTTTGAGTTCAGCTCATGAAAAATGGGAGCAAAAACAAAAGTGTTGTGTTTATATTTTTGTTCAGTGTATATTGTTCAACGGGCCACATTTTCAGAAAGCAAAGGGCCTGGTGGGGTTGGACATCTCCCTTCTTATTATGTATTTACACTTGACTCAACACGCCACCACACTTTCAAAACTTCTATTTCTCTACATCGCAATTTACATTAACTATTTTTACATTAGTACAACCTGTTAAGCGCAGGGTGCATCTAGCAGCTGGTGGGAACGTGCAGCACCTGATTCGTCCTTGTTTAGAAGGAATACACTGGCAATCCAGGGACTCAACAATGGTCTTTATTTACCACAACCAGGAAGGGACAGCAGTATTTAAAATAGTTGGGTAGGATGTGTTGGAAATATCAGGACATATACATATATGTATATATGTATATATATATATATATATATATATATATATATATATATATATGTATGTATGTATGTATGTATGTATGTATGTATGTATGTATGTGTGTGTGTGTGTGTGTGTGTGTGTGTGTGTGGTTTGTTCATATAAACGCGCACCAGTCTTCATAAAGGGAATAGAGGAACTTCTTGCTTGCTGCTTTGGAGGTTGGCACAGACTAACGCAACCATAAAGTCACACATGATCAAGCTAGGGCTGCTGGGAAATGGTGTTCTTAAGAGATAACAAGGAGTTTATTACACAACCTCTACCTACAACCTCTGTCCTGTCTGCTGTCAAAGTTTGACTGAATTTTCATCACAACCGCTAGCGATGGCCAAATGAAGCCCCAAGAAGCTTTTTCTTTATTTTCTGAGCCCACTAGATGGCACTCATGGTTTAAAGCGAGAGGCTCAAAGAATGGCAATTCAGTGTGCTTTCAACCTTTTGTTGAACAAAAAGCGCCACCTAGTGGGCTCAGAAAATCAAGAAAATGCTTCATGAGGCTTCATTTGGTCATCACTAACGGCCGCTGGTCTCAGCAATATTTTTTACAGAAATGGTTGGTGTCAATGGTTTATTTTTGGCTAAATTTTAAATGAGACATTTAGAAAAAAGTGATTTTGAAGCTTAGATATGGCTACGTTTCCTTGAAAGAACTGTTCGTCACACATGATGCATTCATGGATCATTGGAAATTTAAAAATCCGAAGATAACAATTTCTGTTTTAACAGTGTCTGTCAGTGATAAATGGTGAAATTTTAATTGATTTATTTATTTTTTAAGAGAAAATATGCCTTTCAAACAAACTGGTGGGTTGTGGGGTTCAGAGATGGAGATACAATCGCTCAGCAGGTTTGAAGGATTTATTGTGGCAAAATGTCAGTTATTCACATGATTTTCTTCTTCAGGTTTTTGTAAATTGTATTTATTTGTACATAGAACTGATCGGCGTGAGGGCTGTCAAATATGCCTGACGTAGACCAAGAGAAACCTTCAGGAGTCTTGTAACTGTGAAGACTTCAGTGTTTAAATGTTCACTGGAAGGCAGCTTAGGGCCCTTTCTATTCTCACCCTACAGCATCTACTCAACTACTACTACTACTTGGATTTGAGAAATACTTGTGGAAATATTAAATGTATTTAGTTACTGACCTAACTCTCACTCTTGGCTTTGACACAACTTACAAATATGTGGAAGCAGGGGGAGCATATTCTATCATTTATCATTTATATGATACCTAATATAGCCTTTATATAGTTAAAATACATATCAGTGTTTTTTCTTCTCAAATTTGCCTGCAGCTCTTGGAAAACCAGACACTGAAACACTGCAGATCGCAAGCTGTCCAGGACACTTGGCGCAGCACTGTGTCCAATGTGAACAGTCCAATCGGTTAACATGGGCGCCGAAAACAAGTGGGCAACGCTCCATGGAAAATTGGCTGACTTTGAAGCATTTCTGCATCAAATGTGAACCCAGCGTTACTTTTAGACATTCACAAAGTTTGATTTGTATTTTAGTTTTCCCCTGAGAAATTAGCAGTGGCATTTTGAGCGCACACTTGAAAAATAAACACCCCGAGTATTCCCTTGAGACAGTTTTGTGTGTGTTTACTCATACAGCTCGGGTGCTTATGTGTCTGAAGGCTAAAAGTTCAGCAGAAAAAGACCCATCGTCTCCTTCTGCCTGTTCACACAAGTACGAGGTGGTATATTGGGCAGATCTGTGTTTTACACCAAGTGCGATTTTAAAAGCTTGACTTGGCCCTGACACACTGATCCACTGGCGCTACAGTCTTCAGCACATTTGTGCTCGAGATACGAGCGTCCTCCTGGAGCGAGTCTCCCTGCAGGCTTACACCCACAAGTCCAGGGATAAAAGAAAAGCTGCACCTCTTATCTAACTAATTCATAAGCCTGCTCCTGAATTAAACAAACTGCAATAATGCACCAGAGGTCTGAATTTAAAGCATCTCTTCAATTCCAATCTGCTTACGTACCTTTTTTTTTTTTTTTACCGGTCTAACAGCTGACTTCAAATCTGTTTAAGCATTAAGAGCAGAAAAAGCTTCAATATATAACAATAGCTGTCTTAGATTTTATTGGTCCAATCCATTACAACCCTTTAAGGTCTGTGTAAACCCCCGCATACATTACATTTAGCTGGAGTCTGCTGTGTAGTTGGCAAGAGGTATATCTTATCAATCATTCTCAAGGAAAAAAACTGTAATAATAGTAAATTACAATTGAGGCAGACAGAAAAAGGAAGCAGTCTCTATTAAAAAAACATTTAAAAAGCGTGTGGGTGCCCTTTTTAAGTGCTATATGGTATTTAAGTGGTATTATATGAGATCAGCATTTCTTGGCTCATTGTTGCGATGTTTTTGCACTTGTTAAACATTAGTGTGTTCAGTGCTGTGACCTCATTTAGACTGCGGCACTCTTTTCTTTGTCTGTTCAGTCGGGGCAGCTACTGCTGGTCATACTAACTACCCAAATCTTCTATTTACATATTAATCCCTGCTTCTGAGGCAGGAAATGCAAAATGGGAGAAAAGCCTGTCCAGAAACTGGCTGTTTGTTTAAAGTAAAAGCTTCATGGATATAAGTTAATAATCCTTGACATAAAAATGTGCTAATTATTAGTTTAAGACCATAAACATTCCTTATCTGACTGTATGACTCACATCCAGTGGCATGCAGCAGTTTGACCAGACAGATACGGACAGTTAGCTCGCCACACAGCTGCATCTCTGCAGACAGGCGGACGTTGAATCAGGACACGGCATCAGGTCACATTTTTCTCTCCTCAGTGGACAGACAGAGCAGGACGCACGCTTTCAGTGATTCATCACCATGGCAACAGACGGTCATCCGAGGGGCGTGTGCTCCCCCTTCGACCCCGAATACAGCTCAAGAAAAGGTGCGCCGAGTGTAGCAAGCCGCAGAGAAGAGTGTGAGAGTGAGGGAGTGTGTGGAGAGCAGTGAGGCAAGATGTGATGAACAGCGTTGCTACATGTCCGCATATATGAAGACCTGTTTTACTGAGATCAATTTACTGATCTGATGATGATAAATGTGCCAGTCACATTTTTTATACATCATTTATTTCCTTTGTAATGCTGGCTCACTTCTTAGGCTGCTTGTGTGCTCACTGGTTGAACACGTTACGTGGCATCGGCTGTTGTAGCTGTTGTCAGATTTATAATGTAGGTCACTTAAGTTTTTTTGTCCAGCCCCACCTACTGTGTGTATGTGTTTGTGCTTGTGTGTAGGAGCGAATGTGACTGTGAGTAGGTGGTTGTGAATGTGTCGAGTCATCTTTGTAAGCATGGGATTTTTTTTTTAAGAATACATTCTGAGATTTTTGGAAATGCACAGCAGGTATCTACACAATTGAGTGTGCATATGCAGGGTTTAATTGTCTTTATTTTTTCACTTGCCCAGTAGGGGCAAGAGGGTCAGAAATCTACTTCCTCAAAGTCAGTTTTTACCTCAATGCAAATTATTTATTATAGTTATCAAATAACAAGGCAGACTTCAGTTAATTGTCTAGAAAAACAACCCTGTTTTATCCACCTTGCTCTCGAACTTGTGCCCAACTGTGCTCTAACGTCACCCATCTGAGCTCCTGTTTCAAGGATAGTTGAAATGCTTGCTTGCACTTCAGCTCATTAACTTTGTCTTTACCCGCAGCCATTTTCTCTTGAGTGCCTCATTAGTACTGTGCAATGAGATGGCTCACTCTTGAGCTGCTTCCATCATCAGCTCCTGAAAAACTGTGTTGAGTCCTTTTGTACCATCTGCCTAATCAGGCCAATGAGTTGCTAGATTTACCTGCCTGATGTGGAATCTTATTTGGCCTTATTTGCACTTTAACACTATATTTACGCAGCTGGTCTTTTTTTTTCTCTCTCTCTAGGCGCAGCTTTAAATTATCTTTTTAAAAAGGATTAAAATGAATTCGGGATGTCTTGATCAAGATTTTTTTGGCCCCTAACCTGATCTGAGTCATTTAATATTGAGAATCTGCAGAGTGCACACTTCAAGTACTTTCAAGTTATTAAAATCAATCGACTGTCTCAAGCCTATCCTCCAGTGTTTATAGCTTCAGTGCAGCCTGTGTCTGACCGCGTGACAGCATTTACTGTCATCGTCTGGACTTATTTGCACAACTTGATTAAGAAATTACTCTTACTGGCTTTTTGCTTGAGGGGCTTTTGTTGAGTTTGGTGAGTGTAGTTGTCATCTGTCTCTCCCCTGAGCAGAGCGGTGACACACCACATGCCATAGGTGACAAACAGGCAGTTTGTCACTGAGCTAAAATGAAACTAGTGCTCATAACTCCGTACATACACAGTCTCATTCTGTGTTTTGCTTTTGTTTATGGCTTGTGGGTGTCGCCGCGGGTGGTGCGCAGTCCCTGCTCGTGCACGGGGGCTCAGCAAAGTCGAGAGGAGCAGCAGAGAGTTTGGGAGTTGATGATGGCTGCACTCATTGCATTGCTGTGCATGAAAGCTTCATGAGTAAAAAACACCAGCTGACATTAAATAAAGGATCGGATCCTCTGTACAGCTCAATATAGCCGATCCTGATCAGTTAAACGCCTTGATCGGCCCTGATCTTTGAAATAATATCTCAGTTGGCAAAATTCAATATGCACAAAATCTGGCATGTAACCAGATGCTACAAAGATGGAGTCTGTGTAGCAGGTATAAAACCCTCCCTGCCGACATGACATGTCGTATCCGTTCCCCATGTATTTCAGCTGTTATTGTTGAGCCCTGCTGTGTGTGTGTGTGCTGCATATAGTGGATCTGGTAACACTCATGTATGCATGTCTGCTTAAGTGAGTGTACATGCATATCTTGGTATGGATTTTCTACTTACTGCTCTCCTGCATTCTGGCCACAAAGCCGGTCAGAGGGATCTGTGGGGTCAGCTGGACCATTGGAGGAGGAGGCGGAGGAGCCACAGACACTGGAGCAGCAACACCAAAGAGAGGCAGACAAAGCAGCAGAGAGACAGAGAGCGATGGAAGTGGTGGACAGGGAGACAGACAATGATGAGGAAAGAGCAAACAGACGTTACATAGGAGATGAAGTCCAAATACAGAATGGAGGAAAGAGAGGAGGGGAAAAAAAGAAACAAAAAGCTTGTGAGTGAGCGAAATAGTGCAGGAAGCATTGCTGAGCAAATCATTTACACACTCCAATCAGTGCTCCTTTGTGCTGCAGTTTTCAAGCTGGGCTAAAGAGGAATTCATCTCATCTCAGACTGAGAATCTACCTCATCAGCATCCGGTTTACGTCAAAAGCAAAGGCTGTACAGTGTCAGAGCTGCAAAGCACTACAGGAACCCAAAAAACACGACAGTGGCAGGATGACAGCTCAGACGCTGTGTGTGGTAGGAATAACAAAGCAGAGATCTCAAAAAAAGCATTACAGGTAGAGCTGCAGCGTCTGTAATTTTGTTAAATGCTGAAGTAGTGAGGTATGTCTGGATCAAATGCAGCATTTAGTGCAATCACACACTTTATTGGTAGTCCAAGCATTTATATAATCTCCATATTCTGCCTCTGAAATGAGGCTATTTGTTGCATTGTCTTAACACAGGAGATAAACCAACAGACAAACACAGCTGTCCTCACTCAAAGACATGATGTCACACAAATGCACGCCAGGTCTGACTCATAAATCGCATGTAATGGAAGGGCGTCTGTAGTCTCACTGGGCAGTAATGTCTTATTATTCCACCCTGCTCTCACCACACAGCTACATCCATCCACAGCTAAGGTACGCCCCGTGAGATCAGTGAGCTCCCTCATGTGCTGGCACTAGCTTTTCGTGCTGTAGAACTTCCATTACATTCGCCAGGAATCCGAACGTATCTTTCACTTTAATTAAATTTCAATGAGTAGACATCACGGAGATCATAAGATGCCCCAGTTTAAGTCCCTGGTTGATGCAGCTCTGCATCATTGTTTCTCCTCTCAGACGAGACAGGCAGCCTCCTCCTTCTGTGCCAAGGAAGATGCTCGTCCTTTGAGAGGGAGAAGCCATTAGAGGAGAATGGCTCAGAGTGATGCCTGCCAAAATAAATTCTACTCTTCTGACAGAGAATATGCATATGTCCTGGGTTTCCCCTTGTCTAGTAGCTATTTATTGTATGTGTCGTCTACTCTGTTCTGCCTGTCTGTCTCTTCCAAACATGAAGCCTTGTACAGCTGACTTCAGTGATAATGTCATAACTCAGTTAGAAACGGTAATGAAACACTGAGCACAGCAGTGCTGAGGTGGGAAGGTTTCAACAACCCTGACTTAAGTAATTATGGTTCATCATTCATTTTCATTAGCCACAGTAAGAGCCTAGCCAGTGCATATCTTTTAGACCCAGAGGACAGTTTTTGGCAGTTTCACATAATTATAGATTGTGGAGTCGAAACAATGACAATTGCCAAGAATGGATGGTTACATTAATACAAGCTTCCTCACCACTTTATACATATCTAGGTCTCTGGCGATAACCACAGTATTGCTAATCTTGCTAATGACCAGCCAGCCACAGGGGACGGCACGCAACTGCCACAGCCGCTATGCGTGTTTTTTCCCTTTTTCATGGGAGCGCCACGTATTTACACTCTGCTACAAATGCCAGCAGCGTGATGAGGCACCAGCCGTCTGTCTGTTCTGCACTGAGCGCTGCACATTTGCCTTTTTTCTGGTTGCTGAGAGGTAGAAAATATTCAACTTTAAGGCAAACACTGCAGCTGCTCTCACTTTTTACCCAGCAAACCAATCAGAGTGGAGGAGGGGCAGGACAAATACCACTAAGACCAACCATCACATCCCTGAACAACAACAATGTAGGCAAATACTGAACCCACACAAACTGGTGGGTCCATCCTCTCTATGTGCTTCAGTATTCCCGTCATCCAGAGCAAGTACTCTAGCTCAGTGGTTCCCAACTGGTCCAGCAACAGGGTCCACATCTCTCCTTAGTCATTAGTTCAAGGTCCACACAGTTGAATACATTCAGCGTTATACTTGCATTTGGCCATGTCGTTGAGCAAGTTTGCTGTCTGTTAGTCACTCACTCTACAGCATTTCAAAATAAAAGCTCTGTGCCAGAAATTCACCATACTTCAATTCCATTTATAATGGACCCAGACCCACTTTTGGACTGCGACCAACCAGTTGGGAACCACATCTCTAGCTTGAGCTGACCAAGCCCCCGGGAACAGCGCTGTGCTTTGAAACCAGTTTTTCATTGTGGCCAGATGAGGAATTACACTTTCTGGGTCCATCACATGAAGCCAAAGAGCCCAAAAAGATTTCTTCCCATTGACTTACACTGGGGAAGAGACATCTATAAATCAGTGGATACATTTTTTTGGGGCATTACAGCCCCGCAAAAGACTCGCTTCACTATAAGAATTTGACGGCTCTGGTCCGATAACATTTCAAAAGTCTAAAAGACATGCACAATTTGATCATTTGATCCTTATTCAACCAGAGATAGCGCTCAGACAGCGGACATCTATAGTATATTTGCACTATGAGCACCACAATTCAGAAGATCAGGGTAATTTTATACCCCCAAAATCAAGCTTTTATGGCTTCATGCACCACTGAGCAACTAACGCAGGAATGAATGGGGCCCCGTCTGCAATGCTGTATCCAGGTGTCTTTATACAGCCACTGTGATGGCAGTTTTACTTCCATGGATATTCTGTATCATTGCAACAAGATGTAAACAAATCATCTTAGTTAAAATGAAAAAATATTGCCACCCCTGTTGCGTCTTGTTGCCCTTCTGTGTTCTGCATTTAACAAACAAGTACTTAATTAGTTTTAAAACTATGTCATCTTTGTCATTTATAAAGCAATAATATGCCTAATTATAACCTAACAATAAAGCTTATTTCTTAAGCACTAGAATCTGGATAAATGGAGTAAACTGCAAAAAGAACAAAAAGTGGTGGTAATACTGTATATCGTGCTGTTTAGCCACCCTTTATCACTGCAAGGGAAATTCCTTCACCGCAACAGCCCTTTAGATACCTACTGCAGATAGTGATGGCCAAATTAAGCCTCATTAAGCTTTTTCTTTATTTTCTGAGCTCACTAGATGGCGCTCATGGTTTAAAGAGAGGCTCAAAAAATGGCATTTCAGTGTGCTTTCATTTGGTTGAACAAAAAGCGGCATCTAGTGGACTCAGAAAATGCTTCATGAGGCTTCATTTTGCCATCACGAACTGCAGAAGAGTCCAAAATGTACTGTTCATGCAAGTTTCATCAGATTAGATGGGACTATTGCTTCACACCAACCATAACATGCACACGTTATTGCTGAAAACATGCATTGAACCTGAGTTACCTGAGTTCTGTGGGTAGGCAGGACCCCCGTTGATGTGGGGCTGCTGGGAGGAGACGGAGGGTGCACGGCGGTAGGTGCCAGTGGCCGACACCATAGAGGCCGAAGAGGTGGTGGAGGAGTTGTGGCGGGAGATCTGGCGGGAGATGGTTCCGAACTGGGACATGGGTATGGGACCCAAGCCGGGGCCCTGTGGCACTGAGGCTGAGGATGTCGCCACTGCAGGAGAGGAGAGACATGGTTACACAGCCTTATAACCTCTGCCTGATAACTCACTTTTAGTGCTGACTTACTTAAACAATAGCAGTAGTTTCTGGAATAGTTTACATTAATCTTCAGTATATTTCCAGGCAGAATGTGAGTAAAATAATGAGCTGCTGCTGGTTTGATATCAGTGTTTAAATTCAGTTTGCTTCAGTCAACACTGCAAATCCACAGAGATTAAAAAAACACAGTAAAATAAAACCCTTTTATGCTAAAACACTGATAGCTTATTAGTGTGGCTGCTGCTCCAGCAACCACACTAATAAGCTATAAGCCACCATTTTCTTACTGTGTACATCATGATATATTAGTGCAATGCAAGATCCTGTTTCGTTCATAGTCTCAATAACTGATAAGAAAACATTAAAACTCTTCTGAGACAGAAAGAGAATAAGCATATCCCAGGGACTCACTGGACTGAGAACCTGTCAACACCACTGAAAGAGTGACACACAGAACCTGCAAACATCCATTACTGTCAACAGCAGTGTGGACACCTGTGATGAGCAGTGAGGCTACAGCTGCTGGGACTCACCTTGCCCCATACTGGGAGGGGACGGGGTGGGAACTGCTAAAGGAATACCAACTCCACTGCCTCCGCTGTTCTCCCTGCCGCCACTTCCACCACTGCTGCCACTGCAGAGAGAGACAGTGTTAGTGGTGATCATTAGAGGATGTGTGAGACAAACTTAATTACACGACGGCGTTTGACATCCTATCATTATTCCCTCATATGTCATTCTGTCATAACAATATTCTTGTCACTGTGGCAACAGATTCACAGCTCTGTGGATGTGCTGCGTGCACCGTCTGGCACATTCACACATGAATACTGGGCACTAATCTCAGAGCATGCAGTCACATTTGCAGTTACACAGTGTAACAAAAACAAAACGAGAGCCAAGGCTTGTTCTGAATTCATAAAGAATCATGTTCAAATCTCAAAAGCTCTGACTAGAAGATGCTGGATTGTACATTAAACAAATCACTAGTGCCTTGAATTTGAAATATGAGTGTAGTTATCATTAGCAAGCTGGGGCAGATAAGGGATATAAGATAAATATCATTCTTGGAGACAATTAATTTAAGTTTTAAGCAGGTTATTACAAGAAAATACAAGTTAAGGTGACAAAATCCAAAAGGTAGACATTGTGCACAAATACAGTTTATCTTTATGAATTATACTGATGCCGAATTGACAAGAATACAGTGGACATGTGATGCCTTTTATCTGGTGATTCTAGAGTTATGTGGTTTTGCAGAAACATAAGGAATTGTTAATGTGTCATGTGCCTTAAAGGGAGTTTGGCGTAATATTTTCACCAGGAGCAGGGTGGGAAATAATCTCTAAAGGAATGCAGTTGTAGTCTTGCAAACTGTGGCCCAGTCTTTGCAAATTCTTACAGTCTGTGACTAAAAACTAACATCGTCTTTACATGTCAAGGGTGTCAGACTTGTCTAGTCTTTTCAAAGTCGTCTAGTGTATGGTAGGTACAAGAGATATGTGTAAAGACGATAAGAGATGTCAGTCAGTTAAGCCTGGTCTGTTCATGCTGTCATAGTCCTGAGGACAGGTCTAATTGGGCATCATTGAAAACACCTGCGTGTGGGCCCTCCTAGTGAGACAAGTCACAGGTAATAGGCCTTTTTTTCCACAGCGGACATGTTGACATGTCACAGTAGGAAAAGCACAGGTGTAAATAATTTAAATCAATGATGGCTGAATGGTACATTCCATTACCCATACTATCTGCTATACCGGGAAAATTCTTTTAGGGTGAGTTCCGAATCACATACTTTTTCTTTTTACTTTCAGTAGGTACTGCAGCTGCCCTTAAAAAGTATATATTGTTGCATGCAGTATGCACACGAGCAGCCCTGAACTTTCACCATCTTGCTTATCACCATCTTGTTATCATGGGGGTAAAAGATAATGCCACTTACCAGGATCACTAGAGATGGAGATACCCTGAAGAGCTCTGCAGTTGTTACTTTGCAATGTATGTACTTTAACCTTAAGGTTATAACTGCACATAGCTATATAGCTATAACTGACTGTAGATTCTAACATATTATATTCAACACAGTGAAATTACATCTGCAGTTCTCTGTCAGTTATGTCATAGTTATGTCCTATTGTTTTTAATATGTATGATTATTTTGTTCACTTAAACAATTAATATTCCTGTATTTATTGTTCCACTGGTCATAGGTTACTTGCTGTCATCCATTGTTGCAACTTCTGACAACTGTCAATGAGCTGTCATCTGTGGGTCAGAATAGCCAGAGAAGCATGCTGGCTTGCATACTGTAAAATCGAACCAGATGTAGTAGAAGATGCTGGTATTTTTGGCATACTGCATTTGACATACTATGTATTGGGACCTATGAAATATTTTTCTGGCATACTATATGGTATGGTAGTATGAGTATTGGAACGCATGCAACAGTATGAACTTTGTAATGGCAGCTGCGGTACGTACTGATAGAAAAAAGAAAAAGTATGTGATTCAGAATGCAGCAGCTGTTTCATGGTCCTGGTACAGCTCATGCTGGCACACTGTCAAACTGCCACAGCTTACTGGAGCACTTGAATAGAACAAAAGAGTCATCATCATGTTATTAGTAACACTTGTGCTTCTCCTACCATGTCACGTTAAAATGTCTCTATGAAAGGGTTAATTAGGGCTTCAAATAGGTCATTTTAATTAATTACCCTGCTCCCTGCCTACTACATGTCTATTTTATGTTGCATGTTTCTGGTTTAACGTGCATTGAGGTAAAATTGGTCTCACTCCGATGTTAAATTCAGGCATCTATTCTACCTGTGTGTCCGGGGCCTCTGGTTGAGAGAGGCTGTGCGTGCAGGGCTGTGCTGGTTGCCCAGTCGGGCCGGGCTCGTCATGTAGTCATTGGGTACCACTGGAGGCTTCACTGGCTCCAGAGTCTTGTAGGGAGTGTTACGTCTAGATACAGATAAACAGACAAAGGACACAGTTAATCCTCTGTGTTTTTATGAAGTCAGAAGAAGT
Source organism: Epinephelus fuscoguttatus (assembly GCF_011397635.1). Taxonomy (NCBI): domain Eukaryota; kingdom Metazoa; phylum Chordata; class Actinopteri; order Perciformes; family Serranidae; genus Epinephelus; species Epinephelus fuscoguttatus. The sequence continues at coordinate 22,982,494 of NC_064766.1, forward strand.
GCTTTGGGCTTTTACAGACACTGCTCATCGTGCCAAATGAATGAATTGTCTCAGATTTACAGTCTTAATAAAGGTATAATGGCAGAATACATATACACAGAATAAAAAGATGGTATTTTAAAAATGACTACTATGACTTTATATCCTTACCCCAGGGTACCACGACCAGCCATAGGGGGGCTTGGGGGTTTCTGTGTGGGTGGGGTGGTCCTGGAAAGCGTCCCCCCTCTTCCTGCCGCATTGTTCCCATGTTGCTAGAGGAGCAAAGACAAGTTAAAACATTGCTTTTGTATTATCTGAGTCGCTGACACCAGTGTTTCCCCTGCCAATGAATATTAAGGCTGAGGAGTCATTTAAACATGTAATGACTAAGCAAAACTTTATTAGTTTCAGATGAGCATCTCCTCTTAAATTTCAACCACGCAAAATTCTTAGGAGAAACACTGGCACAAAGGCTTTTCTGTCCACACACACAAATATGAAGACACAGAATAGGAGACAAAGACAGATATGAGGGGAGAGAACAGAAAGCAGCACTACGTAGGTGACTGGCTGCCTTTGTTGGGGAATTGTGCATGTAAAATGGGATGTCGCTCGTCATTCTGTATGTGGATGACAATATAAAAGGACATAGGAATATGTGTTAAGGGTAATTACTGTAAATATTAAATATAATGTTTAATTTACCTTTTTTTTTACATGGACTGTAACATATATAGAGAGCCTATAATATATTCATGGTGGAAGTTCACACCAGGTTTATGCTGTTATTTTTTAATCTGGGCCCTATTTTTTCATGTTTTGTGTCTACGTGATTAAGGGGAACAATGATTTTTCAAAGTGGGCCAGTATTTAGCAAGACTGCTTCAGCCAGCAGTAACGAAACAGGCGGCGATATAACCATCAGGGTCCTGTGCATCAATTTACAGCCACTAAAAGTGTTTGTTTTTGCCACTGACAGGCTCAGATTGTTATTTTAAGTATCTGACAACAGTATGGAAAGGATCCCTACAGAGAGAGATCCTTTTGTTAAAGAGTAAATTCCTTTTTGATTAACCAGAAGCAGCCCTGAAATCGCGCTCGCCAAAGCCACCAGACTCCATTTAAATACCCAGTAATTTCATCATCATAAAACACACTTTATTTAAAGTTGACAGAAACAAAATGAGACTCACAGAGGTCATCCTGGTTCCTCTTTCCACTGTTCCAACAATCACCAACTCAGGTTTGGTTGAAATAAACTATTGATTCACCCAGTTAAATGTGAAAGTATGCTGGCTCTATACATGCTAAAATTACTGTTTATTTAAATGAAGTCTGGTGGGTGTGTTGATAACAATTTCGGGTCTGTTTCTGCCTAAACTGAAAGGATCTTTAACAACAAGGTCTATCTTTGAGGGGGTCCTCTCCATAATTTTTGTCAGACATAGACAGCCCCGAAATTGCCATCACCAAACCCACCAGACTCCATTTAAATAAACAGTAATTTTAGCATGTATAGAGTCAGCAGACTTTCACATCTAACTGTGTGAATTAAGGGTTTATTTCAACCAAACCAGAGTTGGTGACTGTTGGAACAGTGGGAAGATGAGCCAAGGCAGTTTTGGTGAGTTTTATTTCATTTCTGTCAACTTTGAATGAAGTGTGTTTTACAATGATAAAATTACTGATTATTCAAATGGAGTCGGGTGGGTTTGGCAGTAGCATTTTCAGGGCTCTTACTCTTAAACAAAAAGGTCTACATCTGTATGGATCCTTTCCATACTGTTGGACATTTATAATAACAACACAAGCCTGTCAGAGACAAAAACAATCAGAGGCAAAAACAAGAACTTTAATTGGATGTAAGTTGACGGTGCGAACATACCCCGAGTGGCTACATTGCAACCTGTTTCTGCTGGTTGGAGCCCTCTCCCTAAATACTGGACCAATTTCAAAAACTGCTGATACCATAAGTCTTTTAGACACAAAACATGGGAAAATTGGGTCCAGGTTGAAAAATACCACAGTCACCCTGTCATGCTAACTGCTGACTTTGTGAATGTTAAACAGGAAACAAGAGATAAACACACATTCAGTGAAATGATAACTGCTTTGTTGTATCATAACACATCAGCTTTTTCTTGGAGTCATATTTGTTCTATTTGTTGTACATGTTTTTACACATGAGACATGGATACCTTGACTTGGTGGAGTTTTATCAATACATGATAAAAAGAAGAGAAGACAACCATCTCTTACCTTGGCCTTAAGCCACTGAGTGCAAGCAGGCAAAAAAGGGAAGACAGAAAACAAGATAAGCTCATTGGTTGAAGGTTAAAAAAGTGAGATTAGTGAGAGCAAGTGTGAATTTTAAGCAGCATGCATGAACCCCATCTATTTTTCATTAACACAGTTTTATATACAGTATATAAAGCTGAAAGAGCACCATGAAGAACAAAGTAGATGGAGAAGAGAAAGGAAGGAGGACATCTAGGAGACTAATACAGTCTCTAAGGTCATAGGAAATATGCAGGCGTAAAATAAATCTGAGTCAAAAAGCCCCGTGTTGCCTACTTCAATCTGGTTGGGTGGAAAAAGTTACACCCACGCAGACCCAACCTGTTTGAATAGACCAGCCAGCCCAGTGAGCAGAATACAAAAAAATAGGGAGCTAAAAATCTGTGTTAGATTAGAAGGCCCATTCCTTTCTTATGTGTGATGTGTGTGTCAGTCTGTCAGCTGCCGTGTGTGTGTGTGTGTCCCTGTGAAAATACATTGCTCCTCTACAAGCTATCAGTGTAATCACCAGTGTTGGCGTCATTAAAAAGTAAAGCACTACTTTACCTAATAACTCCCTGATGAAAGGAATTCGTTACGCCTGTTGTTACCTTACATTTACTCCACAACATCGCCTGAGACACACTGTCACATAATTGCCACTTAATATAACGTCAAACCTCACATATGCCCACGTATCAGCACAAATCCCCATCCTAATAAGGAGGAAATCCATTAGATGATGACAGACTTATAAGGAAAACGTTTAAATGGCACATGAACCGCATTTAACAGGCCAAACACACTCACTCGAGTCACTCACTCCCCCAACCATGCTTTTATATTCGATTAGTCCAGTTTATTTGACATGTTGATCACTAAAGCAGCTGTTATACCTCATGCGGAGAAGTCTCTCAAATTGTTGCTCAGACAACCTGTTCCGCCGTGGAGTCAGCACCTGACTGCGCAGGATGAAGAGCCTATAAACGGGTGCACAAGCTAGCGCCACTGTTGTTGCCATGTTTCATGATTTTTTTCCTATCCTTTCATTATGCAAATGACTGAAGAACTTATGTCACACAGGTAATGACATAATTGTTTGATTAGTAACAGTAATGTGATTCCACTTATGTAAAGTGGATTGGCATCAGGGACACTGCCCTAAAATGGTTCAAATCATATTTATCAAAGCAGTCTTTATTAGTCACCATTGGCAATGCCTTATCCTCTGTGACCCCTCTGACCTGTGGTGTTCCCCAATGCAAAGTCTTAGGGCTGCTGTGAAACAGCGCCTACTTAGGGCAACAAAAAAGTTTATCTTGGGTGCATCGGTACAATGGCAGAAGAAATACCTGCACACCAATGCATCCACATAACCAGTCCTTGACTATCTAAGGACTAAAATATTTGCAGCTGTTTTTAATCACTTTTTCTTCATTTTTGCACTTTGAGCGCCCCTCTTTTTGTGCACGGAAGCTCTATATAATAGACATTTTTTGGCATTGATCTCAGCCTATGAACATTTTTGTGGGTGTCAAGCCCAGTTGACTTTGTGTGTGGGTTTTTCGTCTGCCATCCTTTCGTGGTGTTCCCCAAAGCTCCATCCTTGGCCCCTTGTTGTTCTGCATATACATGCTTTCACTTGGTAACATCATAAACAAATACAGTATCCACTATCATTGCTATGCAGATGACACATAAATATATATGTTCACTAGAAAACCAGTGAAGAATGCAATTTAAATCATCTGCTGAATGTCCCAAAACATTCTCCAGTTAAATTACACAAAATCAAAAATAATCCTCTTCGGCCCATCGAAATCCATCCTGCAAAACCATCTCTGCCTCTTATCTGCAAATGTCAAACCTTCAGCCAAAAACCTTGGTATGATATTTGACAGTGACCTCTCCTTTGAAAAACAACTTTCAAGTATTGTCAAGTCCTCTTTCTATCAATTAAGAAGCATCTCCAAAATCAGGCCCTTTCTCTCTCAGCTCGATCTTGAGAAGGTCACCCATGCTTTGATTTTTTTTCCCAGTTAAATAATACTGCAACTCATTGTATTCAGGGTTGAGCCAAAAAGCCATCTCACGGCTTCTGCTCATGCAAAATGGCGCTGCTTGGCTTCAAACAAACACTAGAAGACATGACCACGACCAGGATCAACTAGGAAAATTTGTAACTCTATTTTGAAAAGCACTTTATAAATTAAGGTTATTATTATTATTGTTACTATTATTATTAGAAGTTACCCCAAACACTGGTCATCACACTGGACAAAGTAAATCAGTAATCATTCATTTAGGCAGTTATAATTTCTTCTGATGATTTAATAATACTGAATAATACACAAAGCTCAACCTTTATATTGTTAAAGATCTATTACATTTTGAGCCAAATTGTCATTCTCTTAATGAGGTAATGTATTTTACAACCATTGACAAGTTTTGTCACATTTAGGGCTAAATCTAAGGATTTTCATCATTATTTCATCAGTTTTGTTTATAAAATGCCCCCCACATTTAAAAAAAAAAGAAAAAGAAATTGCAATTTCCCTGAGCAAAGTGACATCTTTAGATAGCTTGTTTAATCCGACCAACTGCCCAAAACGTAAAGGCATTTAAATTAAAATGATATACAATAAAGAAAAGCAGCAAATTCTTACAATTGTTACTTGACAAATAACGTAAAAGGTTAACTGACTATCAAAATTGTTGCTAATTCATTTTAAACTGACTGTTTCAGTTTTAATTACATTCTCAACTTGAGTCACACTTTATCAAAAATGTATTACAATATTTGCCATATTATGTGTTAAAGTAAAACCTGTTTGGGCTCATCAGCATGAGAATTATTTTTCTATAATGTCAGTCGCTTATATTTACACTCTGACACCTGCCTGCCAGAGACGAAACCCACATCAAACAACCCAGTTTAGGTTTTACACAATGAAGAGGAAGAAATAACTTCCTTTTGTTCCACTTTGTACACAAAAGTTTGAAAAAAAATAAGCAGAACATGGTGACACCACCCCTGTGCTTTTAAACACACAGTGAAACAGAGTCTGTGTCGGTGTCTAGACTCGTGTTATTGACTGTAATCAGACTGAGAATCACTTACATCACTAGACACACTAGAAATAATGAGCGGTGTCTGAGCTACATGTGGCTGTGCTGATGTATTAAGTGTTGCACTTAGAAAAAAAAGACGGGGCAGTAAAACACAGCGAGGTCGTAAATAACAGCGGTGAGGTGTTCAGACTGTCGGAGTGGCTGTAATGTGGCTGAAACCATGTCACCCTGGTTACTGCCAGTAATGCCAATAAAGGCTGTTAGAGGTGGAGGGGTGAGCACAGTCATCCGTAAATGTGTGAACGGGTCTTTCCGTGCTCAAGACTTCCCATCTATTCCTGGGTGAGTTCCCCTGGTTATGTGGATGGAAGGCAGAGGGGCGGTGATCACGCCTTGAACGCTCGAGGGAATCCGCTACAGCCAGGAGCAAATGGGCTATGAGGATGGAGTGCTAATAAGCTGCTATTTCCCCACAAATCCTGAACACGTATATGAACGCAGAGGCAAATAGGCAGACAAACAAACCCACACACAGGCATTAATATACTTCTCAGAACACTGTACATTTCTATCTTGCGTCTGCAGCAGTCGTGAGTATGAAATGATATCAATAAATTATTCACAGACGTGTGAGGGAGAGAAAGAAAGTGTTCTGGGGAAAAATATGGAATGTGATATGCATTTTTGTCTGCACCCAGCCAGACGAATGCACATCCATGACTGAAATGCAGCTTCACACACACACAAACAGGCTCAAACAGACACACATAAAAAGCCAGACAGAGAAATCACAGAGAATTTAAAATGAAGCAGTAGCCAGGGAGTCTTCAATCCCCACAAGTTTTCTTCCTCTCTAAGATGAAGATCTAACCCTTTGGGTTATCGTGAAATTGCAATACTGCACTATTGACAAGCCAAGAACAGGGGATGGCAAATGACTGCTGTAACTGCTTTGTTCGTGTTTTGCTTTTTTTTTTCTTATTGTAATAGTAGACCGTTTTTCCACAGCAGAGCAGGTAAAAGAAGTTTACCTGTTGGAGGTGAGCTGTTTGCAGAGGTGCAGACATCAACATCTCACTGTGGCTGTTCATGATTTTACTCTTCCTCCTTGCCGTTTTATTATTGAAGAAACGCTGCTTACAAAGTTCTGCTAATTCAGTGATAAACACATTTAATTTCCTATTGATTCTTCACAATGAAAGTCATCTTATCATCTTATCTGTAGCGTCCATTTTGTTTCCACATTATGACTCAAACCTCACAACAAAGTCAGAAGAACGACTTCCCAACTGAGGTAATGGGACCATTCAAGGATTACATAAATGCAGCATTAATATTAACTGATTGGTGTTCTGTCCCCTCTCCCTACATGCTTCAGCGTTCCCTTTATCCAGAAGTGGTGCTCTACCATTTGCCAACATTTTTACTCCCATAGTAACCAGACGCAACCAAAGCATCTCAGCTGAAAAAACTGCGTCCCTTATTGCCCTTCATATTTTAGATTTGACAATGAACAAGTATTTAATTTGTTTTAAAATTAGGGATGGGAAATGATAACATTTTACTGATACCACTGAGAATAACAGGGATAGTTAATGATTGTTATTTCCATGTTTTGCTGTTGATATTTTTTATAAAGTGCTGCTGACGTCATATGTCCCACTAGAGGCAAACATTATTGTGTTAGATGTCACGCCTGTCACGCCACTTTGTTTCCAGGATGCTGGCATACTGTCTACAATCACGCACTAGAGCAGCATGATGCTGCTGTTGTTTGGTTCTATACAGAAAGCAAAGTTTGTTTGTGTGGCACTGACGTTCTTATGACAGGATATTTACCCTCAGTAACGGACAGGCATCCCTGTGGGGAAGCAGTGGCACTTGTGCGTGTCAAATACACTCATGTCAAATACATGGCACTCCCGGAATTTAAATCCATGTTGCGCAGACAGAAGATTTCACATAGTGCTCGTGTTTCCGACATTACTCGAAATGTTCATTGTTACAAGCTGCGGCGTTGTCATCTTCCTTGATGAAGTGAAGCAACGCTTTGGATCGTTCCTTCCTCTCAGCAATGACTCCTTATTTTTGCAAGGTTCCAGCAGCGTAGATGTCTCAGTTTGACTTCACTGTTTTGCAGCTCTTAGGACAAACATGCTGGCATCAATTAAAGGAATTAGGAAGTTTAGAGGGATACAATTCCGATGGATCTTACAATTTGGAGCCTTTTCTCAACAGGAGCAGGCTCTCAGTTCCCATCTGTATTTAAACTGTATCATCTTTGTCATTGCTAAAGCTAGATATAATAACCTAACAATAAAGCCTTATTACAAAGTACTAAATCATTGCAGGGGAAATTCCTTCACAGCCTCACTAACCCTTATCAAAATAACTACACTTGACTCAATTAAAGGAGCTCCCCAAATGTAGACTCCCAAAATGAGTCATACTACAGATGTCTGACTCATGGTTTTTTAAGTGCTGCCAGCATGAACTGTTGTTCATGTAGGTATATCTGAAAAGGAAAAGAGGCTGAACATTTTCTACCATCTACACAGATCAGCACTGATTTCTGCAGAGATCCATCATTTCCAGCATCCATGAATGATGCTTCATTTGCATAGTGGGCCATGCCAAATCTGTCTCAGTGCGAGCCAGCTCTCAGAGGAGGAAACACTAGCTTTTGAATTTGAATCAGCGGATGTTTGAAAATCAGCGGACAGCCACTATCTCAACAGAGACAGACGGGGAGAACAGGGATGAAGAGGACGACTCAAACAAGCTGCGGAAATGTGTGACACCAGCAATCAATGCGAATAACTGTGTATACACACACGAGCAAAAACACACAGAATGTTATATAAAAGAGGAAAAGATGAAGAAGGGGGGAGAGGAGAGGGCGGATGGATCATGGGGAGAGAGAATAAAAAATTGAAGAATGATCCAGAAAAAGGGGTGAAAGAATATTTTTTTCCGCAATTCAACAGAGGATGTGATGGTGTGAGTAGCAGCACTTGGCCAAGATGTCTCTTTTGTTCACAGTCTGGGTGTGACACACACAAACACACACTTTTTCATTAACTTCCAGCTTCGGAAGTCGTTACTGGGCACGAACAAAACCTCTGACAAGCACAGCTTTTTTTCCACCACAGTCAGCTAACAACTACGTGTCTCATTCTTGGGCGAGTGTGTGATCCATTTCTAGGTGTTTCTGTGCTTAATTAACTAAAAGGTCTGCATATTGATCGGCTTGCAGTGTGAGTGAATTATGAAAGAAGACGGCGAGCTTGTTCATGTGAAGGTGCCAAGTGTGAACTTGACTAAGTATGTGTTCTTCTGTCTAGTTAAATTGATTAACACTAGAAATCAAGACAGTACATCAAAGTAATGACTTTGGGATTTAGCTGCAACAGTATGGATGCAAAGAAAAATGGAAGTGCTTTTTGAAAACCAGTAACAGCGTGAACAGAAACGAGGATGCCCTTGATATGAGTAAATACATGCATAAGGCCCAATCCCACTTCTTATTTTTACCCCAATTCCTTGTTTTCAAGTGCCCTTTGCCCCTCAGAACAGATTTACAAGAGGTTGTGATTGAAATCTTCCTCTATGGAACTGGACAACCCTTGAAGACCCTGATACATCATCAGTAGTCATCGATGGCTTTGGTTGCCTTTGCAGCCATCTTACTGATGATCTGTCATAACTCAGTTTAGAATGTGCCTTTAAAAAAACTCAGTTTGGAGGGCCATGTAGCCCTAAGGCTTTGCCCTACCCTAAGATGTGAACGTGCAAAACAAAGGGGTAGGACTAAATGGTTGGGGCAAGGCGTGTATTGGGATTGAGCCGAATACGCTTGCCTTCACTAAAGTCTATTCTGTTTATACAAAACAACTATGAGGAATTTATTTTGAGATAATGACCAATGAATGTCTTACTTTGACGCCGTGCCCCACATCATCCAGCAATGTGTAGTCAATGGGCTTTCTGATGTAGCGCACCGGCCGTTCCATGTTACCCGGGGCGATGATCTTGTGGGTGCGAGAGGTGTTCTTATTTGTGGTCAGGATGCCGATCTCTCGACGTGCCACCTTCTCCTTATGAATATCCACCGTCTGCAAAAGAGAGAAATGAAGGGTGACATGAGTGGTACAACAGACTTTTAGGGTTTACCTCTCTTACAGTAAATACTTAAAATTGACTAAATGTATTGCATTTGTTTTAAGACAGGTTATGTTTCATGAGATATGCATGATTTATAATTTCCCTGGTTATGTGAAGAGATAAGATCATGTTTTACTAAAAGGTCTCACCAGTGCCTATAACACTAATTTGCTTTTAATGCAAACCTAATACATCCTCCATCTGTTTCACATTAAAAGTGTCCCAGGACCTCAGAGGGCATTTTCACCTTACTACCCTTTCCTGGTGAAATTTTACTATAAAATACCCGCAAGAAGTGTTTGATTTCATAACAGCAACTAAACTTTGCAAGAGCACAACAACGGTTTTCATAGAATTTTTCAGAACACATTGTAAAACGGTTGGGAACAGGAACAACAGCAACAACACGGTCACGCTTAAAATATAAGAACATCTGTGGAGTCCCTCAGGGCTCCATTTAAGGCCTCTTTTTGTTGTCCCCATCATGTTATCATTCTCTTAATTAAGCATATTTATTATCACAATATGTTAGGGCTGCACCCAACTCAGCATTACGCCAGTCAAATTGGGTTTGTCTGTTTAACACGAATATTCCATGATTCCTTCCTTTTCGTTCTATTTGCATTTGAACAGGGCTCAGCAGGACATTCAGGGTGACAGTGATGTTCACTTTATATAGTAAATGAGCTAACTACATTAACCACAGACTGGAAATGTGCAGCAACGTTTTCTGCCAACAATACATATTTAAAAAAAGCCAGAGATTGTATAGTATTAAGTTCCTGTGAGCAGTAAATTCGACACTTCTAATCAGAAAGCAAAAGATAACATTATCTCAGAGCCTGACGGGCCAAAGCCTCTCTTAATCTGGGCAGCTGTCTCCGTGTCCCCATCCTCCTGTACTGATGAGCTGAGAGAAAGCCAAGACAGTCACTCTGCAGCTAATAATGGGGACTGAAATGTCCGCAGAAGCACACTGCACACTGACTTACAAAAAACAAGCAAAAAAAACCCTTCAACTGCTCATCTAGAAGGAATCTCAGTTAACTGAGGAGTCTCCGACGGATGATTCAAATCTGACTTTCAGGGAGCAGGCCTACTATATGTACTATTTATTAAAGTATATGTGCTATAAAAATAAGTGTGTTTACTGTTATTTAAACCCAGTGAATATTTGAGTGCACAATAAAACTATACGCCCATTTAAACCTTGTATTGACAGGCAAGTAGACAGGTGACACATCGCTGCTCAATATGTGCCTATAATGTGTCTCCAGCGGACCACTTACTGCCTATATAAAGCTACAAGGTCAAAGGGCCCTGCACAGAGTTAGTACATCTACACTTCCTCTAGCTGCTCTCTAGCATGCTTGCTTATCACATTAGCGGCTGTGTCAGTACAGCTGGAGATATTGATGTCAGCAGAATTCGACTTGTCTCCTTCCATAGAGCAAAACGATGGACGGTCACCCAACACTTTGTCCAAGTCATTGTAAAATGGTATAGAGTCAGCATGCTGTCACCAAAGCAACCACCACATCCTGCAGTGATGATGTAGTCTTTGTTGGGGACGCATCAAGAGATGCATCAGTGTTTACACATTAGTGTGGTTTGAGAGATTGAAACACAAGGCGTCTTGCTGGTCGTTTACACTTGTTTTTAGCGCTGTCCACTTGTGATCAGATCACTCGAGACGTATGTTTTAATTTAATACCTGCCTCGCTTTAAAATTACAGTGAAGCATTTCATACCTTGACCCTTTCAGTCCATGTTGTGTGACATCTATTAGCAACACGAAGTCGCAAAATTAAAATGTATGTATGTATATTTTAAATCTCCAGACGTCCCACTGCGTGGACACACACACTGGGTTGATCCTTTGAACTCCACCTGACCCACTATTCTGCTCTATTGGCCTACACCCTGGGGCCCATTTCTCCTTTAACCCCTCGCACCAGGAGCAACTGAAAAAAATCAGTGACCTCCATTTCTTCTGCAATTACTGTCATTATCGCTCACAGCACCCATCCCAGCAGGCGCCTTAGCTCTGGCCTTCAATTTATGAATGATTGATGTAACTGGAGGGAGAGAAGGATTAAAGAAGGGAAGGGAAGCTGACGAAAGGTGGGGAAGACTGAGGGAGGACGGACAGTTTTATCTCTGGAGTATGAGGTCACTCTTGGGAGAAGAGTGCTGACGTGTGCGAGTGTTATTAAGGCTTGTGAGACATATATGAATCCATGACTGTTGTTAATCACACTGTACATACTGTACCTCTTCTTGCATTGGCTAGACTAGAAATTAAGTAGTGTGTGCATGCATGTATACGCAAGTGCATGTTTTGTAAGTAGATGTGTGCTTGTGTTTGTGTGTGCGAGACCCTCACAGCAACAAGGTCACGCATCAATCACCACTCAGCCATCTCATCCAGCTGACCCGACAGCTCCGCTGCTGCCACCGGCTCTCTCTGAGTGCTGGAGATGATGAATCCAACTGAGAGACTGAAAAGTCTGATAGGTGTTGTGAAGTTGACCCGCACCCTCCCAAGCTTCTGTGCATTACTGTCACTGTGTCTAGTCTGTGTGCTGCATGTGAGATATATATAGAGGGCATGCTAGGCTCTTTTTTTAGGAGAGGAAACTGAAGCGACACGCCCGGTTTCAGCTGGGAAATAAGAAAAAAAAAAAGACCCGCCTATTTCCTGCCAGTGATAGGCGAGTAGAGGTGGAGTGCAGATTAGTGAAAGCGAAAACAACAAAACTCAGAAGGACATAAAGCCACAGACAGTTTGAGATAAGACAAGACAGAGAGAAAATACTGTAGGTGAAACTAGAAGCTGATTCTGGTGGGCTGTCATGATCAAAAAGAAACAGAGACGCAAGTAAAGTGGGGAGGGGATAGATGCTGAGAACATTTTTAGGCTCTGCATTTAAGCTGACATCATTTAAAATGTACCAAACAACAAACACTGTCACAGCCGATCCTGTGTCTCTTTACCGTAACACCACTAAAGAATCATTCTTGACAGTGAGGAAATATTGAAGCAGTGGTGCAGCAAGCATGAACACATCTGTAAGTGATGACTGAATCCTGTCAGCTGTATTTCAGCATTTCCTCTACATGTACATTACAAAAAGGAAGTTACATGAGGTAATCTCTATGAAATGTCCAATAACTGTTACCTAATCGTTGATGACAGACTTCCGTCTGCCCTTCTTGTGCTCTCTCAATCTCATTTTCTTCTGTAATCTCTTTTCTCTAATAAACATCTGGCTGTCTGCTCAACCTCTGCAGTGAGTTTCTCAGAGCAGATGGCACCGCTGTAAAGTTCACTGCTGGATCCATATCAAAGTTTCAGCCCAATGTATCTGCATTTGAGCAAATGTTGAGTCTCTGCAGTACAAACGAAACTAGTTGTACATATTTTTTAAGTCTTGTTGAAGTGTTACTGGCAAGAGAAAAATATGATGTAGTCTGTGTTGAGACTCCAAGGCGTGACAGCAGATGTGTGATGTCATACATCAATGATCTCATATATGGCTTAGTGACAAGACTACAAATTCAGCCAGCTATGAATGAAATCTCACAAGTGTTCACATCTGTTTCACTATCATTTTTTAAAATTTACACTAGGATTCAGTGCTGAATTTGGAAGTTTGAAGGCTAGCGACAGAATTAGGGTCGTACCAGGATTGGGTACTGAAACATGGTGGCGGTACCCACCTGACCAAATCACAACACAAATTTCAGTGCCTCATTTTGTTTGGTGCTAAATTGTGTGATGGGCTGGAGCAGAGAGTATTAAGTTAAACGTTGCTGTGCAGTGTGTTAACAGTTTAGGCTATTAGTCAGCGAATAAATGCTCCTCAAGACCTAAGTCAAGTTCTCGTGTCTTGCTTGTCACCTGCTTATCAACAGTGTCAGGAGAGTGAAGGAGGTTAGCTCTGAAGTTAGCCTCCCATTTGAAACTGACCCAGCTCATTTAGGATGGACTGTTGAGGTGGACCAGCTATTCTCATTGCTGTTACAATCTCCTTAACAGTTAATGTAGAAGTGTCTTGCTATTGAGTCTCTCCTGAGTTTGGGAGACAATTATAGATCCCAAAATCAAGATTTGTTTTGCTTTAATTAGTGTTGTAACTGTTATTTAGTGTTAAATTATTGTAGCTGTGTTACGTTTTCTTTATTATGTGAATTTCTTAGTATTTTGTATTCATCCATATCTAAATGTTTAGGTGTACTTTAAACTGGTAAGAGTTAATATATTGTTCAATTTCAAGTTAAAATTTGCCATTGCATTTTAAAGAGGCTATTATTTAATCTCATTTCAGGCAGCATTAAGCACTGGTATTGGAAAACTCCCAAACAATACCCAACCCCAGTTGGTACGACCAAGTACCAATTCATGTTAGATTATTTGGTGCCTCGTTTCAGTATATAAGAGCGCATATGGGTGAGAATGCTGGGGAGAAAAGAGTCTCGAAGTCTGGATGCCAGCCACGGAGCTCCAAGGCCAGCAATAGAGTTCCGCAGAGCTGCCACGTTCAACTTCATGAGGCTGAAGTGCCCCAAAAGAGGCTATGGAGCGCCGCGACTGCTCCACTGACCACTTCATTGACTGCTCCATTGGCCGCTCCATCAACCGTTCTTTCAGCCGTTCCAACTATCACTGCATTGCTGATCTGCCACAATTGTTTCAGCATCCGTCTGTTTTATTTTCTATATTGCTTTAGGAACAGCCAACATCACTGCTAGACGAGCACAGGTACAAGCAGACAGACAGAATGAGACAGAAGACGCTCCATGTGTGATGAGAAAGGAGCAAAGGAACACAGTTTTAGTCTACTACATCATCCCCTGCAGCTGGTTAAAAAATTAAATTTTTTGTTATTACAGAGAAAGAAAAGTACTGAAAAAAAATATTGTTGGGTACCAGGACTGAATTAAAGGTCCAAAGAGCAGTACTGTGTCGACTGCTATCGTAACCGCTCAAATGTGAACAGCACCCAACTTTAATTTACACTCAAGATATAATTCCAGGTACTTTCTGCCCTTGAGAGGATCTGTCCAGCTGAAATGGAGCAGAAAGAGGCACAAGTGGGTCATTGAGCTGATTAATGACAACTTCTGAGAAATAAGAAACAGACCAACCAGAGAGCAAACTGGCAAACAGCAGGACTCAAGGAGATGGAAAAGAGGAGTAAAGAGACTCATGGGAAGCTGCTCGTGTTTTGTATCGCAACAGAATCACCAGCACTGGTTTGTGTTAGCTGAACGCACATATTAAGGCACAACCATTTAAGTGAACTGATGCGCACAGAGAGGAGAAATGAGCTGCAACAGCTCTGCTTTGATTAAACACGCTGTAGTTTTGCTTTTAGTAGCATTTCTTGTTGAACTCTGTGACAGCCTCCTCTTCTGTGGGCTTTTAAATCCTACAGAGATGGAGCTGGGATTTGGCAGCACATTTTTGGCTACCTCCACTTTCTAATCCCATTTTAACTCTTTCAAGTCGAAACAATTTGCACGGCCAGAAAAACACTTGGCACAACCAAGCACGTTAAAATATAATTTCTTGGACACCAGACAAATGAATCAAAGCCCTGCAGACACACCTGTACGAGACGCATGTTAAAGTGTCTATAGGTATCAGACGCTTAAATTTAATGCTTTTTAAGACCTTTGCAAGTTAAGTTTTAAACCCAATTAAATACCGATATTTGGACAATTCTTATTCAAGCACTGCAGGTAAGTATAAAGTTAACTACTACATATATATGTGATCCCATGCGGATGTAGGTTTAATGTAAGAATATGGTTATTAGAGTGAGTTAGGTTAATCTACACTTTGCCATCAGGTATGTTCAGGTATCAAGTACAAAGACAGTATTAGATTCAGGGGTAGGTTTATTTATACAATCAGAAATGCAGACCTTCACAAAGAGCAGCTTGACACTTTGACAAAAAGAAATTAAAAGATGGATAAATGAAATTAGATAAAATGTTGGTGGCAATTAAGTTTTCATAGATCTTATTTAATAATATTTAATGACTTTTATCAAACTGAATTTAAGATCTTTGAAGAGGTTTTTAATGGGATACCTTGCCGATTTTTCAACCAGCATTTTATCATAACAATGCGGGTAGTATTTGTAATGGTAAACCTCCTCCATCTCGCCAGTGCCCATATCTCCCTGTTCATCTCTCAGCTCAAATCCAGCTGATTGTTATGCTGGCTCTGTGGGTGTTGCTCAAACTACAGATTGTACTTCTGAAATGTTGTATGCCAGCTGCCCCTGACACAAAAAGTATAGAATTGGATTTGTCAAACTCAGGTTAAACTGTAAAACCAGGTGGCACTGATCAAATATAAACCTAGATTCTGTTACTGCGTTGACTTCTTTTTTTTTTTTAAGGTTTTCAGAAGCATATTTTAGCGTACTGTTAAACTGTGAGCTTGATTAGGTGTGGTTAATTAAGTGTGATTAATAATAGGGATGTCACAAGAACCAGTACTTGGGTACCAAGTTGATGTCAAATTCTGTAAATGTGATGGTTCTCATTTTTCTCCAGTATGGTAGGTACCAGGGATGCAATTTTTCTGGACCTGACAGGGCAGCATATACGCCTAAACGTGTTCTAGTCTGCCGTTAAATGCCAAAGGAGGAAGAAGAACGCCTACCAGATGCGGAACAACACGTGAAAGATGGTGTCAAGTGCAGCTGCAGCTGCAGCGACAGCTCCGCCTTGACTTGTTGAAAACAAAAGCATTTTTTCAAAGGGCCAGCATATTTTAATTCTTTGCAATGGAAACCTGACTTCCAGCAACTTCCTGTATTACTCCAGTGCCCTCTAATACATGGAATTATGGCTTATTGATGGGGTAATTGGGGTGAGCAATGATTGGGACAACACTAAATGCTGTGTTCCTATGGATGTACTGTACCAAACTGATATTTGTGGTGCCCTGTATAATTTTCTGTTTTTTTGTACACTTGTTAAAAAGTCAATAAAAGTATTCTTGAGAACACTTTGCAGTGGGATCGCCTTGCATTTATACTAAGTTAAAACACCAGCAGCACTTGTCAATGTCACCCAGCCGTCCAATCACAGTGGAGGAGGGGCAGGACAAGTAGCCTAACACAAAGACCAGTTGTCATATCTTATATGTAAAATTGCTGAGCAACAGTGGAGGAGAAATACGTTAATATGTTGTTCCTCCGCACAGAATCTCATGAACCCAGATAGAATGGCGGGTTTATAATTTAATTTAAATGCTTTTGGGTTTTGTTTTTTTTTTTACCAGTGTATCGAAGTGGGGATCATGAATCGTGGAATTTTACTGGCACTGGTATCTCTTACTAAATTTCTGGTATCGTGACATTCCTCTATACAAGGTTATATAGAGCTATTGTATTTGAAGCAGAAATATCAACCATCAACTGCCCATCTAAAGCATCAATAAAAGACTGGTTGTTCTTCATTAGACTGCACCCAACTGTACTCCATCCTGCAGCATGTGGAGTAGAGCAGGAGCTGAAAAAAAAAAAGCTAACCAGGCAAGAGAGCTGGCGTCAGGATTTCACTTCATCCCTGACAGGCTTAATGAAGCACACAGGGAGGGGATGGGGACATTCACTGGCTGACAGGCAGGGTGGCCGTGTGAAGCGCACACAGAGGGAAAGAGAGATAGAGAGAGGACTGCTGATGAAGCAAGAGGGACTGAAGAGGGGCTGCGGAGGTTTAGCAGCTCCAGCACGATCCATGCCCCTGCCATATCTGTCTGTCTTTATCAAGTGTGAATGTGTCATTGTGCACTTTGAATAATACCAGCAGGTCTGCTCTTTATTGTGCTTCAAAGGGTTTAATCGTCAGATGACAGTCCTCAAAGCGCACCTTGATCCACCAATATTCTTCAATATGGGACGGAAATAAAATAATCAGTGAATTAAAACAGTATTTCAGTTAGAGATGAGAATGTGGAGGTGAATGTGACGTGACTGGTGTGGACATGTTATCCTGGATTCACTGACTACAGGTGCTGTGGAGGAGGTTCTCTAGCAGCACTCGGAGAGACAGAGCTGTTCCTCTGTTTAATCTGTCTGTTCATTGGTCTACAGTGAGACATTGGTCTATATGTTGCACGTGTTGCGCTAAATCAGTCTGTGAGATGGATGAAATGACCATAGTAGCACATGTGCAGCTAGCTAGCGGTGCTAGCTCCAACACTGCTCATCTCACAATAACGTGACACAAACATGGTGGCCACTCTCCAGTCTTCCCTAGGTAGCCCCTTTGAGTAAGTGGCTTCATTTTTTATCCACAAAACCCCTTTAGCATTGTTCCGACCATGTTAGCACCACTAGCTGCTGCTAACAGAGCTAACAGTGACAACATAGAAGGGGGTTTGTGGCTCAAACTTGAGTCGCTTACTCACTGGGGCAGCCTGGGGGAAAACCGGAGGGTGGGCACAATGTTTTTACAGCAATGCTGTTGGGTCAAGGTGGTGTTACTAGCAGTGATCACTGATTGAGCAGTGCCACCAGCTAGCTCCAACCAGACCCAGGTGGTGTGCAATGCAGTGAACTGAAGAGTAGCTAAATTAACCTATCAACCAACATGCATAACAGGTCTATCCTCCGGCACTGTGGTGTGTACCTGGGAGATGTGGTTGATGGAGGACTCCATGCGTCGTAGTTGCGAGGCCTGGATGTCCAGCAACTGCAGCACATTGTTAGCTAAGGCATTGATCTGGTAGGCCACGCTGGCCAGAGACTGGGTGGTGTAGGCCTTGGTCTCCTCCAGGGCCTTCTTCTTGTCTTGAGCCTGTCAGAGAGGAAAGAAGGACACAGAGAGGAAGAGAAAACACCAGTCAGAAAGATCAGTGATGTGTGGGTGGAAGAAATGGAGAAGTTGGCAGAGGGAAGTAAGGTATCATCTCCAACATTAAAAAAAAAAAAAAAAAACCTCAAGAGGCAATGCTACACTCTCATTGTTACTCCAATCAGCTGTGTGAGCGGGGAGTGAGAGGGTAGCTTTCTACAGGGAGCTGTATTTGACAGGACAATTCATTCTCACAAAGCCCCGTTAAGATCTAAAGGGACGTGAATAAGAGTTCATGATTCTCTGAGGGAGCAACTTTGTGGATGCGAAAGCAGCCTGGAATTGGACAACAATAACTTCCGAATAGCTCGGATGGTCAACAGGGGACAGGTGCAGGGGAGTTGAGCCCAGTGAGCAGGAATGCCAAGACATTTTCTAGGATCCCAAATCTCCACCCGGCTGCGCAAACCATCTGTTTCTGGATGCCTTTAAATAGCGAAGGGACTGAATGGACATATTTATAGTTTGGAAACAAAACAGGGATAATGCTGCCACACAGAGAGCCACACCGACAGGGGACTGCCAGGAATCTAGAAGCAGGATTATTTTCAACTATTTTCTTTTTGTCATTGATAAAGTCCTCATTTAGTTTATAAATCGTCCTAATGCCTACCACATTAGTTTGTTTTACCAAAGCCAAAAAAGCCCAAAGATGTTCAGTTTACACACACATTAAATAAGGTGATAAATATGCAAATCTACCATTTTACCAGGGTTCCTACAGCTTAAGGCAAGTTTGATTTAAGACTTTTTAAGCCTTTATTATGCCACTTGGAATTAAATTTAATACCAATTTTACAAAAACCAACATTGAAGAAAAAAAAGAATTACTGAGGGGTTAGGGACAATTTTGCCCAAATGTTTGTTGTAACATAAAATATGACTTTTTTGGTCCTGTAAAAATGAACAATTTTGGATGATCATCTTCAAACGTTGGGGAAAAAAACATTTTCTAGAGTGAAACACGTGGAAAACAATGAAAATATTATATATGACTAATATGTGTTAATATGTGTTTTGCATAAAATACTAAAACACAGTGAGCCATGTATGCATTGCCCAAATATTTTATTTTTATTTTTATATAGGTGTTGCCAAGTATGTTCACAGTTTCGCATTTTGAAAGATTGTTTAATCCATTTTAATACTAATTAAGGCCTTACTTTTAGATTAATTAATTCCACTCCTTTTAATTAAGACCTTTTAGGGATCTGCAGGAACCCTGTTTAATATGTTGTCTTAAAAACAGTCAAATATAAAAATAGCCATTGCTTAATTTCTTTCAGTCAACTCATATATGAATTGGCTAATCACGTCAGCACTAGTTGTTTCACATCCTTACTCAGACTACAATGCAGATTATTCACTGAGCAAGAGGAAGCTGTCCTTTGAAAATGAGCTGTATCACTGTTATGTACATGTACATGTGAATCCAAAACTTAAAACTTGCCAGGCCAATGTAGAAATGTAGATGCATGAAAAGATATGAAAAATATTTAAAAGACTGAAAAATTCTTGAGTATATGACTTGCTCTTTATGTATATTATGGATATTATGGATATTATCATATTCGCTCTCTTAAGAGAGCTCTCTTAAGAAGATCTATATTACTGTTATATCTCTGCATCGAGCATGAAGCTAGAGGCCTAAAAATGATAAGCATAATTTAGCATAAAAACTGGAGGTAGAGGAAAATAGCGAGCTTGGCTCTCTTCAAAGTTAAAAAATATACCTACCTACATATCTGCACCTCTAAAGTTGACTTATTAACATATGGTAACTTGCTTGTTTGATCAATACTAAAAAACAGATATGTAAGAAGAAAAAAAAAAGTTGTGGTTTAACAGGAAGCGATGAGCTGAAATGTTTGAAATGCTACCTGTTTCTCAATTTCCTGTATTTGTGCTAACCTAACAGAGAAATATGAGTGGTATCAATCTTCCCATCTCGTCAAAACAGCGTGTTTTCAAAGTGTCATTCCTTTACAAAGACTTACATCCATTGAGTTTGATCTGTTCCTAAGCCGTTCAGTCATTCTGATTATTTTAAAAACTCCAGAGCCCCTTAAATGCAGTGCCACAAAGACACAGGCTACAATTTACCAGCTGTTACCAAGCAACAGTCTGGTTTGTGTGTGTGGTAGCAGGAGGCTAACAGCATGCACCGTGACACCACTCTACACAGGACCACCTGCCCACCTGCTTCCTTGCAAACCACCTGCAGCACTAGTATCTGTTGCAGATGTCTGCTGGGACCTGCAGGTCGGCTCAACCCGTGCAGAGCTTTCAATGCCAGTTTGTAAAACACAGAGCTAGAAGACGAAACACTGCTAGCTTACTCAGCATTATCACAGCGACTGGAGCAGCTCCTCATACCTGAGCTTGGAAAACGCTGACTTATGTTTCCGTGGACATGTACAAAATACTAAAACACCTTGCATTTTACTATTCTCATGAGCCACTTGCACATGATTTAAAGTAAAACAACATGCATAATCAATATCATATGGAGGCATAAGAGGGAGATAGATGAAGAAAATTCATGAACTGGGATTTACAGAAAGGTTAAAACTTCCAACGGCATTAAACTAATTTAAAAAAGTCTGAAAATAACCTGCATAGAAAACCCATGGCATTAATAGCCCTCATCCTCCTAATACATATTATTCATTATGGATCTCTCCCTCTCTTTCTCTCTTACTCTCTTTCTCCTGCTTTGAGATATTATATTTCATATTAAGCTTACAAAAGGCTTTGTGTCAGGGCTCCACTACTTGGAAGTATTTTTTTTGTTAAGCACCAGACTGACCCTTAACAGTGCACTAAAATAAAGCAATTTCAGAGCCATGTCTGATACTGGAATATCATGAGTCACGAATGAAACAGTTCTGAGTCAGAGGGGTATCATGTGAGCTGACGGGGGGGGATTTTGGCGGGGTCAACATGAGGGAAATATTAAGTAGATTCATGGGTTTCCACCAAACACCCCTTTCTCCACATATCTCACTGCGGAAAGGGAAAAAAATATCTTTAAAGGGTTACTTTGGTATTTTTTCCAATCTGGACACTATTTTCCCATGTTTTTGTGACTTTGTGACTAATGGGAACAACTATTTTTTAAATTGGTTCATTATTAGGCAAAAGTGTTGCAGGCAGCAGCTGCGAAATAGGCTGCAATGTAACTACCCAGGATAATTGTGCACCAATGTGTCAACTGAAAATGGGGTGTTTTGCCACTGACAGACTCAGATTTTTATTCTAATTGTCTGACAACGTTATGGAAAGGATCCCTACAGAGATAGACCCTTTAGCTTAAGAGTTAGATCCTTTTAGTTTAACTAGAAACAGCCTTGAAATTGCTATTGTCAAACCCACCAGACTCCATTTAAATAAACAATAATTTTAGCATACTTTCACATCTAACTGAGTGAATTAAGGGTTTTGTTCAACCAAACCAGAGTTAGTGATTGTTGGAACAGTAAAAAGAGGAACCAGAGCGACTTTTGTGAATCTTATTGTGTTTCTGTTAACTTTAAATGAAGCGTGTTTTATGACGATAAAACTACTGTTTATTTGAATGGAGCCTGGTAGGTTTAGGATCTTACACTAACAAAAAGGTCTGTCTCTGTAGGGATCCTTTCCATAATGTTGTCAGACACTGAGAATAACAATTTGAGCCTGTCAGTGTCAAAATCAAACACTTTTAGTTAAATAAATTGACGTACATGCCCTAGGTGTTTATATTGCAGCCTGTTTTGCCACTGCTGGTTGAAGCGGTCTTGCTCAGTACTAGCTCAATTTCAAAAATTGTTGTTCCCCTTAATCACTTTGAAACAAAAACAGTTTTCATCGACACACCCAGTAACATCCCACTTTACATGCACAATTCCCCAACAAAGACAGCCAGTCATCTATGTAGTGCTGCTTTCTGTTCTCTTCCCTCATATCTGTCTTTGTGTCCTACTCTGTGTCTTTATATTTATATGTGTGGTGGGTTGCTGTACCAAACCCACCAGACTCCATTTAAATAAACAGTAATTTTAGTGTATTTTCACATCCAACTGGGTGAAGTAGGGGTTTAGTTCAACCAAACCAGAGTTAGTGATTGTTGAAACAGTAGAAAGATGAACCAGGAGGACTTTTGTGAGTCTTATTTTGTTTCTGTTAACTTAAAATGAAGCATGTTTTATGACGATAAAATTACTGTTTATTTAAATGGAGTCTGGTGGCTTTGGCGAAAGCGATTTCAGGGCTCTTACTCTTTAACAAGAAGGTCTAGCTCTGTCAGGATCCTTTCTATAAGCTGTAAGACACTCAACAATCTGAGCCTGTCAGTGGCAAAAACAAGCACTTTTAGTGACATAAATTGACAGTGCACAAATGCCCATAAACGTTACACTGCAGTCCATTTTGCAGCTGTAGCTTAATACTGAACCAATTACAAAAGTGTTCCCATTAGTCACATAGACACAGAAACAAGGGAAAATAGGATCAGGATTGAAAAACTTCTGAAGTCACTCTATAACTTGGAAACAAAAACTGATATTGATTAGTCCATTCAATAAAGCAGTACTCAAACATATTGACTGGCAGTGTGTGGTTTAGATATGCATACCACATACTGGAACAAAATGAAGAAAGCTGTGTTCTAGCACTTTTTAAAACCTAAACGTTAAGACCCATTTACACAGGAATAAGCAGCAAAGGCCCATCCAAAAACAGCATTGTTCAATGTTACAACAGATCTGAAGAGTTGCTATTTTAGCACACAAAGGCCTTAAGAAAGTCACTTACAAAGCTGAGGTCTGCTTTTATGACACCAATCATTTTGCCAGTGACAGTTTTTCAAATGGCTCATTTCAAATATCTCATCTAAGAATAAAACTCTCAGTCTTTTTCTCCAGCATCACAGTGGATTTACATATCAGGCCATGCAATGCCAACTGTTTGATAGTATGAATATGTTAACTGCATTAAAAAAAATGTTATCCCCACAAAATTATGCAAATCTGTCTTACATCTAGACAGCCAGGTATCATTTCACGGTTATGACAAAAGCATGTGACTAAAGAGATTTAAAAGAAGTGTTAGCCACTGGGAGCAATAACCTAAATTTAGAACTGAATTCAGACACAGAAACATATTCCACGTCCAATATTACTGCTCTCAATCTGAGCAAAAGCTATAATGACCTTCTTCCTCTTAACTCCCTGTTGTGTTTGTCAAGTGTGTTCACAAGCATGCAGGATTCGAGCTAATGTTTATAATGTCCCCGAAGAAATCATTATTCAGAAGAAGACGCATACATGCATCTTCATATACCAGGCAATATTTCAGATACTGCAGCAGAGGGTGACACTACAGTACAGGGCTCTGAAAACCAGCAGAGAAGGGGATGGAAAGCATGCATCCACTTTTTGTATGTATTACCAAAGAATGTTCGCATTTATAAAAAAGTATGGGATACTATTAAATCACTTAATTTTTTTAAGTTAAAAAAAAGCTGTTTGTGCATACAATTAAATATTTCTGACAGTTAACCAGACAAATCTGCTATGACTTAAAAAGCAATTTAAATGTTTCTGTCCCATGACCATTAAAGTATGGTTGCAAGTAACAATTTATTTCATCATCGACCAATCGATAACTTGTTTAGCTTACAAAATGTCAAAAAAAAAAAATTTGGAAAGTGCACATCTGATAGGACAGATGAGCGTGAAGAGGGGAGAGAGAGAGGGAGTGACATGCAGCAAAGGGCCACAGGCTGGAGTCGAACCCGGGTCGCCGCGGCAACAGCCTTGTACATGGGGCGCCTGCTCTACTACTACTGACGCCCCGGCATCTTCAGTTTGCTTCTTTTGTCCAACCAAGTGTCCGAAACCCAAAGACTCTTTGTTATTAGTCATAAATAGCAAAGAAAAGCAGCAAATTCTCACATTTAAGAAGCTGAAACCAGCAAATATTTGACATTTTTGCTTGAAAAATGACTGAAACAATTTATTCTTTTCTATTCTATTTTTTTTTTTTTTTTTTTTTTTACAAGTAACCATTATTTCATATTTTCTTCAAGGCATGGGAGGATGGGAAATTAATACAAAATAAATAAATAAATTGAAAAAAAAATTTTTAAACAATTTATTCTAATATCAAAATAGTTCAGTTCAATTAATTTTATTAATACACTCTAAAATTTTAATCAAAAGCCTTGTCCCAATTAAATTCCGAGTCCCTTTTACTAGCTCGGTGTGGCTACACATTCTGACAATTAATCGCCTGTCTCAATTAGAAGCCTGGTCTGGTTGCCAAGTACTTTTTTTGTAGTAGTAGTTCTTTAGATGTATAACACCAGGTTGTTGGCTACCTCAAATTATGTGTCCATTCCTCAATTACCCTGTAAGTCATTCATATACCTTTAGTCCGTGAGGGTCCTCAGGTCAAAAGAATCAAAAGGGTTGGACCCTCACAGCAGATCCCCCAAGAAACCCTTAAATGGGGAAAAAGTGTAGGAAACCAAACCAAGGAAGAACAACTGAGGAGGGATCCCTCTCCCCAGGATGGACAGACATGTGATGGCTTTCCTGTGTACATCTATAAGTAGTTGGCAGGCAATTCATTTTTCTTTCAATCGACTTATCAATTGGATAGACTGATCGTTGCATCTCCAAAGTTTTCATCATTGTCTTTGTCTCATTCAGCTACACATCTGATTTGGGCGATGCAAGCTTTTTCCAAAAAGTGGACATTGTATATAACTTATTAGTCATATCATGTGACGCACACAAAAGACATGGTAAAATTATTGGCATCATAACAGACAGAGCTAATATGATGCGATGAGAATGGACATGGCTTTAAGAAGCTATGATCAAGCCATCTTGCATTTTTTCCCCCATTATCCACTACAAATACACGTGTTTTGTTAGTCTACTTTCCAACCTTGCTTCATGCAGTACGGAACAAAATCTCCACAACATGTCAGTGATTTTTTTCTTTCGACTTGACGACTGCTGTTATACGTGAAGGACACATCTATCACACATCAAAATCAGACCTGGGCACGTCTGTTGTCAATCTGCAACACCTCCTATGATGTGCGGTTTTTTTATTTCCTTTAGCTGTGAAAGTTGGTGTATGAATTTCACTGCAACAAAGTTCAAAGCAAATTCCAAACTGATGATTTGTGAGCATCATCGATCTGCAAAAACATTTAAAGAATTTGGAGTTGGGGTGCAGGAAGCATGGTTTGTAAGACTGCTACTTCCTTTTCTTTATCCACAAGATTATAAATGAAACCATGTAGTGACACAAAAGGGTCAAGCGACCAAGATGAAGATAATCATTTAATAATCCAATTTACTGAAATGTAAAGTATCCCAAAGTGAACATGTTTAAATGAGCATGTCAGCCGCCTGGTTTAACCTCTAGCCCACTGCTCCTAATAATAGATATGTTTACCAACAGAGGCACTTCCTCACATTTCCTGTCTAACTCAACTGCATTGGCCACAAATGTATCTGCAAGACCTTAAATAAAATGTGATAACAGCACAGCCTTTGAGCTTAATATTAAAATCCTCAGGCAGCTTTCTGCATAATAATATTGGGATAAGCTCCAATGTGTCAGTATCTACGCATGCATTCAAGCAGTGTAACCTACATTGCATTTCTGATGACAAGCAGGGCAAAGCGATGTGATGTGTTATTACGACAAACTGTGGGCTTTCTCAGCACTACAGTCAAAAAATGACCATGCTGGAGCACAGTGGGGTTTCTGCTGTGTGCTGCTCTGGCAACAGACGCTGCTGTTCACACCAGACCATTCAACCTGGTGACGGTCTATAGCTCACACTCTTGCCAACATTAACTGAACGCGTTCATACAGTGGCAAAGTAAAAGAGATTAATAGTGAGTAACTCTTCAGGCTAGAAATCCCCAAAACTGTTTTAATATTTCATACACGTCGGGCCATGAATCACTGGGATTTTGTCTGAGGGAGACCCCCAGTGTGAGAGAACTTGAACATGTACAGAATTTACAATATGAGTGTAAAACAATGATAAGTAAAACTTGTGTGGTCCCTGCAAGGTTGTCCCCAGTTTGCTTCTGACTCCTACTCTCCCTGACACTGATTTACCATTCAGTCTGTATATGCAAAAGCAGCTTATCATTACCCTGCACCCTGCATTTGATTACAAGCAAATGATCCATGGACATGCTCTGGAGCTATGTTTTCAGCCCTATAGCAAACACACATGTGATTTCTGCATCATGAGTAGCCTGACTATACATCTCGAGTCTTCAGTGTCTTGTGTTTTCCCCCTAAAAGTCTTTCAGGACTTGACCTACATAATGATATCCACTAATAAGCAACCAAACAGCTGAGAGATGCTTGAAGCCTTTGTTAAAGGGCAACACCACCTAAATTAAAAATTCCAGTATGATATTTCCATGGCCTAGGAAAGTTCAATCAATATTTGTGAACATGAGCTGCTCTCTCTCAAAGCCAGGAACCAGAAGTCTCAAATTTGTGATGTCAGTTATGTGCGACCCACCACTGGAGATTTACAAAGTACCTGATAGCAGTTAGCAGCTAACTAAAAGAGGAAGAACAGTGGCCGGAAGTGTGTATGAATTGGGAAAACAATAAGGTCTGGGCACTCCTTACCCTCCGGGCAAACGACAAGATCAGCCACCACATAACAGGGATGGTGAATGATTGTTACTGACAAATTAATACCATCGTTGTTGTTTAGAAAGTGCTGTGTGATGCATATGTTTTATGTCCCACTAGAGACCAAGGTTGTTGTGTTACAGGTCATGCCTCTTTTGATTCCATAACGCCGCGTTGCAGTGTATATTCATACACTGGAGCAGAATAACACCGCTGTAAGATAAGATAAGATAAGATAAAACTTTATTGATCCCACACCGGGGAATTTTACGTGTTACAGCAGCTCAAATGGCACAGATAGACAACCAAGTTCAATGGCAATAGAATACTTATATAAAAAAGATAAAATACAAAAAGATATATATCTGACTTAGAAAAATATAAAATATAAACTATACACTCAATACTATTTACACTATATACACCTTTCAATTATGCACATATGGATATAGAATATGTATATATGAATATATTGCCTCTTTATTAGGAAATGGGTGCTCTCAACATACTGACACAGTCAATTAAAAATTCACTCATAACTTTTTGTATGGGCCCAGTTGAATATTGCCATAATAATGTGTAGTTATCACCAAATCCCACGGCACACCATTTGAGAACCACTGGTCTAGGTATGCACAATATTGGATTTTTTTTTTTGCCAGTATCCAATATGCCGATATATGTCAACTTATTTGACTGATAATTGATACCAATATCGATATATCCACTTTTTCCCCCACCTCATTTTAGTGATCATCAAGTCTCTTCTGTATTATGCATGCATGCTCTTATCATGATGGCCCACCACCAGATGGAGACATGAGATACAATACTTTTCAATGTATGTAATATTCATTCATTGTGCAAAATAAGAAAAAGCATGTTGGCCAATCTGATGGTTCATTGTGCCAATATTGTTGCGCATCCCTACCGATGACATCACAAATTTGAGTTTTGGCACTCTGGTTTTAGGATATGGGAGAGAGTTGTTCATTCTTATCAATATTTTTGGGCTGTCTTAGACCATGGGAATAAAATGTATGAATTTTGAAAATGGGTGAAGTCACCCTTTAATGGTAGAGACTACATCGTTAGAACAGTCCAAGTGAGTAGGGTGCCTTTACTCAGTATGATGTAGTGTGGTTTATAGTGACTAAGCATTTCATGGTATTTTTCTGGTGTAATAAATTACTAACAAAAAATATTACTACATACACTTATATTAGCTTTGAATTTTTGCACTAGAAAAACGGCTCTTCATAGACTACACTGATGAATTTTCCTTTATAACGCTGTTATATGGCCCAAACATATGACGCCTGTTAAACATGTGAAAAAGGAAAATGGTGTTTAAAACCGGGGCCGTGATTATTTTGTGTCACCGGTACCTATCAGAGAAAGCAGTCAGTGACAAAACCACTGGGTCACAACAACGACACACCCTCTGTAAGCCACCAGCGGCTTTCAACACATCGCCTTTTAAACGTGAACACGGCTCCGGTGAACCGGGCCGACTCACCGAAACGAGAAAATAACGGACTACAGCCATGAATGACACGGCACCGAGCCGCCACTGAGTCATGACAAAAGATTACAAAAGGCCACTAACGTTACGTGTAGCTAGCGGTTTGAGGATCCCTTTCGTTACGACCAGCATTTCCTGTCCCTGTGGTTACACTCACTTCTACTACAGCACCGCAGACACGACGGAGCGAGCGGAGAAATCCTCCAAATTTAACGGCCGTTAACCGTCTCTTACCTGAACATAATTGTTCTCACAGTATTCCGCGACCCGGGACAGGTTCTGGTAGCTTTCCACGAGAGCTCTTTTACCGGCAGGGATCTCCTCCTCTAATAGCATTTGTAGCTCTGCCATCTTACATCCCTTTGCATTTCTCTCCTCTCTGTGTCCTTTTCAGTGAGGCGAGGCGGTGATGCTGTGGTGTGTAGCTGAGAGAGGGGCTCCCCCGCCTGGCATTGTGGGGCCGCTGGCCTCCGATTCACAACAGCCTGTGACAAATGGCAGCTACGTTAGGAACCGTGGTCGCTGATTGGCTGGGAGGCCGAGGGAGAAGAGCGGTAGACCAATGACAGCTCACTGTGATGACGTATAAGTCCATCAGAGACATGTCAGTGAAAGATAATACAAATTAATGTAATGATTTTGCACAGTTGAAATTTCACATTCACAACAAGAACCAGAGTTTAAACTTGTCTATCAAGACCTACAACACCATGGCACCACAATAAAAAGGCATTAAAACGAACAAATGTGTTAAATAAAATGCATATGAACTCATGAGACGGTCTTTTATTGTTATTTTTTTTAATTTCTTAATTCAAATTATTTCTCAGTATATATGTACCCCTAGTGTGGTTAGTTCTGTGTGTATATAATGTTGATGTATTTATGTTTGTTCAATAAAGAATTATAAAGAAAAAAGGAAATGATTTAAACTTAAAAAATATTAAAAAAAAAAAAAGATTAAAATACAAATAATAATGATACAAATTATATACATACTAATACCCATATTATTACTACTACTGCTAATAATAATAATAAGATGGATATACTCTCACTACTACTACTACTGCTACTAACACTACTTCTACTCCTTCTCCTACAACAACTACTACTAATAATAATAATAATAATACAAATATACTCTCACTACTACTATTACTACTACTAATATAATGATAATTCAAATATACTCCCACTACTACCACTATTAGCCTACTACTATTACTACGACGACTACTACTACTAATTATGATAATAGTAATAATAATAATAAGGTATCATTCATCACATTAGCTCCACCCTTTTTATTCCTTTTTTTGTCTGGAGAAAAAACGACTCACAAAAAAGAGAATATGTCATTTGAAACATGATAAAGCCAAAGCACATGTCTGTATTATGGAAGCCTTGGAGTAATGGCAGAAAGGTAGCAGCCAACATAAATACTTTTTAAAATCTTTTTAAAACCATGGAATTCTATATTTTTCAGAAATATTAATAAAATATAAAAATAAAATGACTCTACAAATGTGAGATCTATCAATTTGAAATTAAGTCACCTCCGCCTACACTATATGTGGTTTTATATGAAATAAGGCATATAAAAAACAGTGTTAAGTTGTAAAGACATGCTATAATCCCTGCATGGTGTCACAGCATATATCCTTATAAAGAATTTACATAAGGCCTGTGCTCCTCAGTGCTATTTTGCTCTGTAAGGGACAACCTCACGAGACTACATTTCCCACACATCACCGCGGTTTAAATCCCGGCTGAGAGGGGTTTGTGGGACTTGAAGGAGTCGTCGGTGCGTTTTAACCCACTATTATGTGAAATTCTCTTCCATGAAAACTACATTTCCCAGAAAGACCCAGTGAGCAGACGCTGACTGTTTGGCTCATCCTTGACCGGAGTCGAAATTGGCTTTCTGCTGCATATTGCAGACAAACACCGGGCTAATGAAATAATTATTGCACCAGCGAACATGAACTTTGAGGTGAGTTTCTAACAATGCAACCATAGCGGGGATCATTACTGTCAAAGATTATAGTCTATTGGTGCTAACCCGACAGGGGTTTTTTTTAGACAGACCACATTTATCCTAAAATCTCAGATTAAAGGAACCAGTCCTCCAGCTCAGACAAGACAGGTGCCAACTAGCTGCAGTGACGGCCACACTGTGTCCAGGTGTCTCTTTGCTGCACACTTCCTGAACTGCCTTGATCTCTCCATTAATTGCTTGATATTGTTGTTTCAGATGTGAGGACTCCTTCATGTCATCCTCGGTGGGGCTCAGCATGGCGCAGGAGGAGGACAAACGCAGCCTGGAGGCGAAATTTGTTGCTGCAGTTAAAGTGATCCAGAGTTTGCCTGAAGAAGGTGATGACTGACTTTATTCTTCCTCTGTCTTGCATGAAGTCTGTGCTTGTTTGTGTGTAAACACTGCAGGTGATTGACCTACACGTAGAGCCTCTGAGAGCTGTCACTCTTGGCTGGCCCTCTATTGATAAAGCTGCTGTAAGGATAAGAGCTGATTAACTAATCAGACATTTTCTCAGGTCTAATAACAACTCCTGTAGCACACATGTATCTCAACATGCAAGGGCACAGGTATTGTTTCAGTGTGGGGGATATTTACTTAATTTACTGCACTCTGGTGAATTTTAATGCACTGGTTTGTTGTGTAAACATGGCGAATTATAAGAAAATGGGCCCCTTGAACAGATGTGCAAAGGGGCATATGTAGGAGCAAGACCAGGGGTGTAAATATAGACAGTGCAGGCAGTTGCGCTGGGGCCCATGGGGTGGAGGGGCCTGATTGCCACCTGGAAACATGCCCCTGTTCAAAGAAGAACTCACGTTATATCAAAAATGGTGCGATTTTCCATATATGCCCTCAGAAAGGCAAACCCATCTCCATCATGGCTTTCTGTTTTTGTAAAATAGAATCAATCTACAACAAACTGTGCTTATTCTACATAAACTATTAAGTTAAACTAATAATTTCTTAATTTCTTTTGTAATTTTTGTCACATACAGACACGTAATGATGATTGCTGGGTAATATGTATGCTGATTACAGCAGCTAGTTTAGGTGCAAAATTTCTCGAGGCTGACAAGCTCAGTACGTCTGCAGGCAGATGTAACATAAAAGCAGCAGTTAGACACACTGTCGGTTAAATATATATATTGCCACCTGGAAACAACATACACCTAGCATGCGCTGGGGCCCATCGAAACTACCTTACACCACTGAGCAAGACACACTGGCTTTGTGGTGGTTTTGTCTCTGCGTGTGTATGTGTTGTTTTGTCTTTGTAGTCGCTATGCATCTTTTTGTGCTTTTGTGTCTGTGGTAGTTTTGTGTGTGGTACTTTTTTTTGTCTCTTGTAGTCGTTTGTCTCAATCAGGGGCGTCATAGTGAAGGAAAAAGTGTGATTAGAAGTGTATTAATTTAAGAGACATTTTGGAGATGAAGAACAGGGGGGGCTGGGACCAGTTGCATAAAACACTTTAAGTTTTCTCCTTAAGTATGACACTTAATTATTCCTTAGCTGAGAGACTGAACACAGTTGCACAGAATCCCTTAAAAGGTTCCATTAGTTAAGTAAAAATGTTAACTTTTTTAATTTACTGCGTTGAAAGAGATTTCACAGCAGTAAAAGTTTCCATGGAGATTGTTTGTTTGCTTGGGCTCACGCTTGTGACGCCTGTTATCGTCTCACAAATTTGGCTGATAGTTAGATAGTGAAAAATATAGCAGAGGAAAAGAGAACATGAAAACCATATTGGTCAGGGGAGGAAAATAATAAAGTTCTGGAGGAATACAAACATAGAAAGCACAAATTACAAAGTAAAATTTGATCCCCAAATACCAGAAAATCAGAAAATGATTGTAGGAAGAAACAACAAAAATGAATTCAGTCAAATCTAAAGTGTAAAATCAGAAGCGTATCCATCAGGTTCTCCTGGACGCAGAACAGAAGTGCTCTGCTACTTTCATGTTTTTATTTGGGGGTGGGGGACAAATGAACATGTCCTAAATATTTAGGAAGATGTGGGCCCCTGCGTCCCCCTTGAAATCTACGCCTATGTCAGCATAAGATTTACGTGAATTTTGCCTCTTCTCTTACTGTCTCAGGTCCTTTCCAGCCATCTGATGACATGATGCTGATGTTCTACAGTTACTTCAAGCAGGCAACTCAGGGGCCCTGCAACATCCCCAGACCAAACGGCTTCTGGGACACTCGTGGGAAGGCTAAATGGTATTTATCCATTCATTCATCTTAATTTAAGTGTCATGCCTTTTTTGACCCACAAGACACTGTTATTTTATAACCATCTTCCGGTCTTGGATGTACAAAACAAAACATCCTCCAGAAAATCCTCCAGAAAGCCAAAAGTATTTTAACTTCTGCTGGACTTGTTCTTGCTTTTTAAAAATTGTTTTTATTGTTTTTTATAATTGATTTGATAATCAGCCTATTAATTATAAAAAAAATATTTAGAGATTCCTTTATTCCACTGAACTCCTTTTATATTTTTGATTTTTATCCATTACTCCTCTGTTTATGTGTCTGCATGCTACTGTAAGTTATAGTATGTGTGCAAGGCAAGCTGTTCAAACAAATTGCCCCTGGTGGGATTAATAAAGTTGTCTGAATCTGAATGTGGAGAAGGAAATAAAGGAAACAACATAAAACAACATCCCAAATAAACTGCTCACATGAGAAACTACCAAATTTTTACAGATTATCTCCATAAAGAACCCTCTTTCTTTTCTCGCAGGCTTTCTCTAGATAATTGGCTAATTGGCTTTGTGAATATTCCATATTCTATATCTGACTAAACAATAAAAAGGACAACAGAAAACAAATTGGAACTCATTTCTATTTCATTTAGACAACACGTTGGACAGATCTGCTTCTAGACTAACATACTAACTTATAATGTACTTAGGATATGTTGTCTTATTGCACATTTCATTGTTTTATAAATATTTTCCACGTTTAATGCACATAAAATCCATATTTGTCTCAGTCGTCACTGCAGGATTATCCATGAGATATACAGAACAGATTTCTGCACCACTGAAGACAGTTCTAGCTGCTGCACATTTTCAGATACTCAGTGTTGACTTTCCTCTCAGGGTTGAAGGGCTGAACTGAGACTTTGTGTTTCCAGGGATGCATGGAGCTCTTTAGGAAACATGACAAAGGAGGAAGCCATGAAGAATTATATTGAGGACATCCAGCTGGTAAGTCCTTTCAGAGAAAACTAAAGCTGAATAGAGGCAGTGTGCATAATAGTAAAAAGTTAATAAACTGGAGGCGCACATCTCTCTTCATATCAGTGTTTTAACATGGTAAGAAAAGTGTGTGTGTCTAACACGTATAGTATTTTTTATTTAAGTATGATGCAGCTTTTCTATCAGATCTTTATTTTCAAGCCAGAGGCAAAGCTGCGAGCAGTAAGTCCAACAACTATTTGGCAGATCACTGTGAAATGTTGTACAGTCCTTTCTTTTGCATTACTCTAACCAAAATGAGCTCAGAAGAACTTATTGTCATTTTAAATGGATGAGGGTCAGGTTGTTTCACAGCAGTTAATCAAAGCAACAAAAGCTTTAGTTTCTTACAATTCATTTCAAATCCAGTGCTCCACGCATTAATGGGCAGGTCTGACTCATTAATGCGTTCACATACAGTGGTTACCACTTTGTATTAAAATGAGAAAAATAATGAACGATGAAACAGCCTAGACCTTTTTAGATAAACAAATAGCTTTGGACACAGGGAGGGTCAGTAGAGGATAAAAGTCTGATAATTATGAGTTCTGAATAAATATTTGTGGGCCCATGATATGAAAAACAATAAACAAATGTTGCTCTGCAGTTGTAGAGGGTGTGAATGGAAACACATCCAACATATACTAACATCACCCAGATGTGCTGATCACAGGGACAAGGAGAAAAGGCCAGCTCCTTATCCCCACCTCTTTCTTGCAGCCTTAGGACGCTAAAGCAGAACGGGATATGTTGTATGTTATTATATGAATGGAAACACACTGAACATGATAGCATGGTATGGCATGACCCAGATGTGCCGATCACTGGTGGCACTGTAGTCTGCAGTGACATGACAAGACACAACAACCTTTGGTAGATGTTTTTTGTGGTGGTGCACTGGCGGGAGTGGAGCAATGTGGATCAGTGTGGATAAATGAACAATGAAAACAATAAACAGTTTATTTCATGTGGTAACACATTACTTGCTAGTGTAAATGTAGTAATAATACGCAAAATTCTGTTGGTAACGTGTTATATTACTTTGTAACTGCTAAAACATCATTTATTACTGTAACAGGTTACTCTTGTAACTCGCTACCCCCACCGCTGGAAATGGTATATAAATTACAAACTATGTTTTCATAAGTGTTTAATCACCTAAAAATAAGAATCATTGTGTTTTTGTTACCTCAGAGTGAGCCATCTCTATCGACATATAAAGGAGGTTCTCTTCTACTTAGTCTGCCATGTTGTTTCTACAGTAGCCCAGAACAGACAAACCAAACACTGGTTCTAGATAGGGCCATTCACGTTTTTGTGTCAGCCGTAGCTGTCCTGCTCGCTTGGCACATGGGAGAAGTTTCAGTTCTGCAAACTCACTGCTAGATGCCACTAAATCCTTCACACTGGACCTTTAACTCTCAGTGCTGACATAGTTTTCAGCTAGCATATATACTTATTAGCCTAATCAAATTCCTGAAATCCAGCTATGGCTTTTGGATTGTTTTTCAGTGGCCCCATCTGGCCACCTTACTGAAAAACTTATGGGAGTGCCACTGGTTAGCAATGTTATTGCGAGTAGTGATGGCCAAATGAAGCCTCATGAAGCATTTTCTTTATTTTCTGAGCCCACTAGATGGCGCTTTTTGTTCAACAGAAGGTTGAAAGCACACTGAATTGCCATTCTTTGAGCCTCTCTCTTTAAACACTGAGCACCATCTAGTGGGCTCAGAAAATAAAGAAAATGCTTCATGAGGCTTCATTTGGCCATCACTAATTGTGAGCATGTTGATGTTAACATGTAGCTATGCTGAAGTATACAGCCTAACAGAGCTGCTGCTAGCATGGCTTAAGACTAGTAGTCTTTTTAATTCAAAAGAAAACTCACTTTATGTGTTATATAAATAATTGTTGAACAGTAACAGATGCTTTTTAATAACAGCAGAGGCTGCTTTTGCAAATTTTGTTTATTTTGTTTCACCTCATAGCACCTGAGTGGCATTCAGGTCCTCCAGCAGCTGTTTTTAATCAGCTTTAATTAACTGTATCATCAGATATAATTAGTCAGCCTCTGCTACATGTATTTATATCTAATTAACTTTTTTTTGTATTGACTTGTTGACAGCTCTGCCACACCTCTTTATGCAAAAGAAAGTGTTCTACTGTGACATTTACAAGTCTTATTAAAAAGGGGTTGGGAGAATAACCACAAACATTTATTATTTGTGTGTGTTGTCAGATTTTGGAGACTATTCCCATCTCAGATGAAGTGTCCGACCTGGTACAGGAGCTTGGCAACTTCTACACAGAGGTAGACGGAAGAGGAGAAGACTCTGAAGACAATGAGGTGGACAGGAGACCATTCACCAGACCCTTTGCAGGTCATTCAGGTAACGTACATGATGAGTGGTGTTTTTATAAAAGCAGAATACAATCCAGGGAGATTGCTGCTGCTCAGGTGGGATGTAGTGCTGCTGTTAACTCTTTGTTAGTCACACAGATGGTCCTTCTTCGTATACTGAGCCTGTCTTACTTGTGTTTTATCACTAGATGAGCTGCTCAAACAGCTTCATCAACCAACAATGGAAGGCAAGTCTTTGGTGTTGGCAGTAGCTGTAGAAGTGATAGATTGGTTCCACAGTATTAAGTTGCTTTCAGTGTTTCATTTGACTGACAAAACACAGATTAGTGAACATTGTTTTTGACTTAAACTGACGGAACTGTAAGAGATTAGATTGTTAGGTAGATAATATTTTCCTGTGTAATGTGTGATGTCTGCTGTAGTGTGGTGGTTGTTTGCTTATGTCGTTATTTGCACTTTGTGGTATAGATGTAGAAGCTGTGACTCGCTAACAGCTAACTGTGTGTATGTCTTCGTGTTGAATCACACTGTGCAGCATGTACTTTGATAAAGAGTTAATCGACAGTGTTTCCCTCATCGCTCAGGCTATGGGGATCTGTGGGATGATATACAGAACCTCCAAGAAAATGACAGCAGTGCTCATGGCGTAAGTGTCAGTAGCAAGGAGGCAGAGGGAAGCAGAGAAAATAGTGAAGTGGAGATAAATGAGGAAAGTAGTGATTGGAGGAAAAGTGAGGAAGAGGAGAATGGGGATGAAGAAGACAATACAGACGATGAAGACATGGAGGAAGAGGAGGACAAAGGTACCATCTGTAGTTGTTAGCTGTGTTGTGCTGTGAAATTGACTGTGTTTCAGAGGTTACACAATATGCCAACAGGGTATTTCTTTCCATAATTTAAAGGATAAGGCTCATGATATTGTATATTTTTATTAATGAAATACTTAACCCCACAAATGACCATTTGTATATCAATTACTCACCCAGTTTTATGTTAAATTCCTGAAGATAACTTTGTATTTCTTGCATGCATGCTAAACTATAAGTGAGACTTGTTTTATGCTCTCTTCAAAGCCAGACTCTATTGATAAAAACAGGAAAGCCCTGTTTCCACCAAGCAGTACGGTACGGTTCAGTTCAGTTTGGTATGCGTTTTTTCCGTTTCCACTGTAAAAAGTTGTGGATGGTGCCAATGGAACCATTCCATACCATTTCCATTTTTGGTCACCCTCTGTTGGGGTACCTAGCAAAGCGGATTATGTGGACTGCATATATTCTAATCCTCACTTGGAGGAAAAAAAAGCGTTGGGGAGCGTCATTCCTGTGGGCTCCGGCAACACTGAACCCCTGAGCTTGCCTGAGAAGGACTAAATGCAAAAACTAGCTATTTTTAAATATCTCATGGAGAGAGACTCACTGCAGCCTGTTTTATTTTGTTCTGAAAATTTCAGCGTGCAGCCTTGTTCTGTGGATGATAAACAAGGTGCAGACTTCCATCTGTGTCACCAGTAATGAGGAAATACAGTGAGCGCTGGATGGAGCAGTGAGTGACAGCAACCCCGCCCACATGAAATAGTAATGTTTGTGATGGAAATGGGGCTTAATTTTACCTTGCTGAACATGGGAGCTGCTGGTCTACCTCTACCTTGATCAGTTATTTTTATTTGTGTTATTGTGTGACAGATTCACAAAGTAACTCAAACCAACTTACAGATAGAGGCAGCGACAGACCAGCAGCTTATGTGTCAAGAGAAGTAAAATTATTGTTTTTGTCAATGGAGTTTGGCTAACGTTTAGTGTCACTTTTAGTTCAGTTGTCTGTCAGAAAGGACTGTCTGTTTGGGCAGTACTGAGCATACGACTGGATAAATAAGACTTGGATTATACTGCAAAATTGTAAATTGTGTGAGAGTTTCTCAACAGATGTTTGGATATAGTTTTGTTGTTAAATGCGGAACCCTATGACTTATGTTCACCAACACTTTCCTCCATTTGGATTCCTCAGTCAGTGGAGGCAAATGTTATTCTTTAAGAATAACATTTTCAACAATTTCATGTGATGTGTTTTCCCTCTGAATATATATACATATATATATATATATATATATATTTGAGAACAAGAATTTACACTAAGTACATCCAGTGTGAGATACGGCTAGACACCTAAGAAAAGAACTGCACTTCTTATTGCTAATGCTTTGTCATACTTTCTCACTCTCCTTCTCTGTCTCAGACTGGAGGCCTGACCCAAGGCTGCTGATGGTGGAGAAGAGGTGGAGGTCTGACACCAGGGGGTCCAGCAGCAGCATGGAGCCCAGCATGTCCTCCTTCACCAACGGGACACACAGCTCCCTCAACAGCGAGGTGGAGGAGGAGGAGCTGGCCTGCTCCGTAGAGCCCAGTGTGCAGTGTAACTCCTATATGCACTTTAATGGACACCTGAGTGGTAAGATTACACATAAATAAGTAAGATTTGCCAGTACATACCTTAAAATGGTTTTAGATAAGTTACTGAGGCATGTAAACAAAGCATTACAGTAGCTGAGGCGCGAGAATACAAAAGCATGAAAGCGCTCCATTAAAGCGCTCAGAGAGCTGACATGATCTGGCTTGAAGGACAGGTAGATTTGGGTGTCATCAGCGTAACAGTGGTGGGATATCCCATTAAAATGACTGATAGTGAGTCCTAATGGAGGCATATCAAGTGAGAACAAAATAGATAAGAATAGATCCATGTGGCACCCCACACATCAGTGGAGGTGAAGATGAAACAAAATTACCAATGGAAACAGAAGATTCTCTATCTGAGATGTATGATTCAAACCATTATTATTAATGTTTATTATGTAGATGTACATTAAAGAATTAAATCATTTACCATGTTGTCTATGTTCAGGTCATAGTGATGTTCCCGAGAAGAACCATCGATCCACAGACTCAGACAATGAGGAATTCTGTGACTCCATGGAGCATCTGGCTATGGAAGAGGTGTCGTGTCCCTCCTCCAGAGTTTACACCACATTTAAGGATTAGTTTCGACATTTCAGGAGATATGCTTAATCACTTTTCCCTAAGAGCTAAATGAGATGATACCTCTCTCACGCCTGTGTACTAAACATGTATCCAGAGCCAGATGACTATTAGCTTAGTTTAACATAATGACTGGAAACAAAGGGACTCAGCTGACCTACATCTGTCAGCACCTCTAAAGCTTACTATACTACAAGACTGCAGGAAGCCACTGCGCACAGCTAAGAAATAGTCCAATAGCTTTAAAGTTTTAGAGCTTTAAAGATGGTGGTAGGTTTGTTTTTTTTAATTTGGGCTGGCTAGCTGTTTACCCTGGCTCCCAGTCATTATGCTAAGCTAAGCTAACTGTCTCCTGGCTGTGGCTTCATATTTAAAGGGATACTTCACCCCGGAAATGACAATTTTCATATCAGTTACTGTCCCTGTGTGATGTTGAATTTGTGATGGAGAGTGATTTTTTTTTCGCATGCCACTGGTAAACTTCTTGATGAATTGAAGTCATAGGGGTCCACATTTAATAACGGCAAACTACATTAAAACATATTGTCACAAACTTTCTCTCAATTGTTTTTGGCTGTTCCATTGGCAGCTTGACTTGTGGAAGTGTGAATGAACTTGGGGTTCAGTATCTTGCCTTGACTGGGAGCCTGGGATCGAACTGACAATCTTCCAATTAGTGGACAACCCACTCTACCTCGGAGTCTCAGATCCCGCATACAAATGATCATTGGGGGGGTGAACTATTCCTTTAATGAAGAGAAATGTGAAAGGTATCGATTTTCTCATGTAAGCCCAGGGAAGAAGTGTATTGAAGTGTATTTTCCAAAACGTCAATCCATTCCTTTAATCATGGCAACATTACAGAAAGAAAGTTATACATTTTCAAGTAAATTGAACATGTTCTGTTGGTTATTCAAACTGTGGTTGACTCTCTTCTTTTACCTTCAAGGGACTGTCTACATCAAAAATACTGTCCCCTGGGTCAGGAGCAGCCTCAGTGAGGCAAAGGGATCTTTGGTTTGAGAGCAACACTACCCTGAATGGAGGAGAGGATCAAGTACTCATAGGAGATTCCTACCTTAAAGAAGGGATTAGTGCAAGCCAGCACAACAGCTCCTTGTCAAGACGAGGGAGGGGTGAGACAGTCCACTTTGATTTAAACTGACACTGTATCCCTGATTTACCTTTCTCCCAGGATGTGCCCTTAGTTCATCATCCTAAGGCTTCAGATACACATAAACACAGCAGTTTTTTCCACAGGAGTTGCATGTCGTAGCATAAAGCTGTCACATTCTGATTCCTGTTTCAGGTTCACTGTCGCCAAGGGCTACCTGCAGCTCTCAGCGGTGTGTCAGCGTAGATGCTGCCTGCTGTTGTGTGTCACAGAATCGACATCCTGGCAGCGTTGCCAGGGGAAACGTCAATGAGCAAATAGCTACAGCTCTGCTGAGGCTGCAGCATGACATGGCCACGGTTTTGCACAGGCTGCACGCTCTGGAGGCACTAACGGTGTCACAGGTGGGAGACCAGAGGTGTTAACCACAGTTTTTACTGAGCTATGATATTGTTGATGATTGTCTCCATGACAACTTATTATACATAGATATCTACATTTCCTTTTAAATTTTTCAGTCAAGAGCATCTTCACCAAAGCAGGAGGACTCCCTACCTGTAGCACAAAAGGTTTTTATTTGATTTCTATTTACAAATCAAAATGTTTTTTTCTGTTTCATAAAGGTCCAGTGTCTAGGATTTAGGGGCATCTATTGGCAGAAATGGTATATAATAAACATATTATATTTGTATATATGTTTTCTTGGTGTATAATCACCTGAAACTAAGAATTGTTGTGTTTTCATTACCTTAGAATGATCCATTTATATCTACATACGGAGCCAGCCCTCACGGAGTCCGCCATGTTGTTCTACAGTAGCCGAAAATGGGCAAACCAGAAAGGGCCACTCAAGTTTTTGTGTTTCGCGTAGTCTGATAGTGCATCTGTCCCACAGGCAATATTTTGGCCTAATACACACTTACATGCCTGGAAGATGATCAGCTCTGCATTCAGGATTTCTGTTAAGTAGGCTATGATACAGTGCTGGTTATGGTCGCTTAGCAACCTCAGATGCAACCTGCCTCTTCGCTCTTGAAAGCTGACACAGAGTAGGCACAAGAGCAGCACCCAG
The DNA here is from genome assembly GCF_011397635.1 of Epinephelus fuscoguttatus. Taxonomy (NCBI): domain Eukaryota; kingdom Metazoa; phylum Chordata; class Actinopteri; order Perciformes; family Serranidae; genus Epinephelus; species Epinephelus fuscoguttatus. Next base: position 23,023,931 of record NC_064766.1, read on the forward strand.
CGCCTGACCTCATGTTTTTCAGGTGGTTAAAGACACGGCATGAGGCATAACAACCACAAAGAGACACAAAACCACAACAAACACTGCGTGTCTTGCTCCTCTGTAGGAAGGGTGGTGGGGCCCTTTGCATATCTGTGCCTGGGGACCCATTGTCTCATAATCCGCCCATGGTTTCAGTTGGTTGCAGCCTTACAGCTAGATGCCTTTAAATCCTACTCATTAGACCTATAAGGCTCCGATCACACAGAAAACATTTGCAGGTTGCAAAACGTGAGGTGCACCACACTGCCTTTTTAAAAAATTGAATGCCACTAGTAAAAAAAATTCGTTGTTGTGTCTTGTTATTGTTGCCAGTCAACCATCCCGTCACGTCCTCACACTAACCTCCCGTGATATCAATCTTCCGTCTTTTCCCCCAGTAGCCTAATGAGTATCTAGTTCCTAAATGTTGAGGCAGAGGGTACTTGTTGTAGCTCTGGTCGAGGGTGAGAGGCTGTCAGCAAATAGTTTGTTGGGCACAGGGAAACAGAGATCTGTGTGGGTACATGAGACCCTAAGAAAGAGGGTGGATCATGGGGAGTACCACCAGTTAGTCCAGGAGCTTCGCCTCCATGATGGCTGTTTCCAGGCATATTGTAGGATGACTCAGGGGCAGTTTGACAACCTGCTGTCTATCGTCAGGCCGTATAGCTCTGGGTATCCAGCAACCACTACTACTAGTTTCTCCTCCATTGTTTATCAACTATAAACTTGCTGTCGTGAGGCCTGCCTGGGGAAAAAATATGACAAAAGAAAAAATGGCGTGGGGTGCTTTTACGCTCTGATTAGAAGTTTTGTTCAAACTTGAGGAGTTCAAAGCGCTTCGCCAAAAACGCCAGGTGCCTAGAGCACCGAAATGCGAGGCACGTGACATCGCATAAAAACATTTACAAAAAGGTGCCTCCAGATGCTAAAACGCTTTCTGTGTGATCACAGCCTAAGGGTACAAGATGCACATAGTTTCCAGTAATTGAATGTGATGTGTATTCATATGAATGAGAAGAGTATTTCAGTCATATAAAGAAAAAAACTGTAATTTGCACATGCGGGTGAGATGTAGCAACCTCACTGCTAGATGCCACTAAATCCTATGACCAGTTATGAATCCTTTATGACCAAGTTGTATCCAATCAGGAAGCAAACATTTGCCTTATGCACGTTTCTGTTTTTATAGTTTCTGAGACCGTCTTGGTGGCCTTTTGACTTCTCTCCACTCACAGCGGTGTTGACTGCACTCTGGCCTCTGATTGCTCATTGGCTCGTCCAGCTTTACTTACAGCGGAGGAGAAGGTGAGCAAAGTACCGAATAATGACTTGGTCTGTTGTTTATAGCAACACTACACTACCAAAACTCACTTTCACCTTTTCTTCTCACAGGAAATTCCCCTGAACTGTCAGATGTCAGCATCAATCAAAGAACACAAACCTGGAAGGAAATTGTTGCACTTTTGTTGCTTTGTGGCTTTTTCAAGCCGCCACCACAGACGGAGAATAATGAGGCACCAGTAGAAATGGAAAGGAGACCTTAGATAAACGGACTGGAGTGCAATGGCTGACTCTACAATATAGTGTAGCATTTTAACTTCACAGATACTTTATAGGTGTTTTAATGAAGGGAAGATTTGTGCATTATAAATGCTGGCACATTTTCTTTGTTACAGTGAGTTTAGCATTAGGCGGTGATCTTATTTATGACATGTCTCAGATCACCAGGAACTTAATATACACATAACTCTAATTCATCATCATACAGTGGCTGTGGATCATAAAGCAATGCCCCATTGTCATTGCTAGTTATTTTATTTATTGTACATTTCATTGTTTGTTTAGCTTTCTCTTAATGTTTTTGTTGAAGTTTTTTTTTCAGATAACTAAGAACTTTTATATTTATTGTTGGAAATATAGAAATATTTTAGCTGCATTTCTCTTTAGACCAAATAGACATGGTGACCAATATTGTTATTTATGTGTAAACGTATATATTTATTTTATGGCTTCAGTGCAATTAAGTGAAAGGTTGCACATTTACAGAAGGTGAGATACAGAGGATGAGGACAATCCATATATTCATTCTTGTTAGCTGTACAGTGAAAAAGAAGAATTCTCTGTTAAAGCAAGGGTGTGGTGCTTTCAAATACACAGTTGTTAAACATAAGTATATGAAGCAAATTTTGACATGCAATAAACACATTATTGAGTCAAACATAATTATTGTAGTGAATCTTAAAATTTTGTGGACAAAATCAGGGTAACAGCTGACAGACTTTCTTTAAAAAGGAAGTTTTTTTCAGTCAGTTTAATCTCATTTTAGTTTTGGTTCCATTCAGTTTTATTAATATAGACCAATATCACAAATCACAGGGCATGATGGTGCAGTTGCAGCTTGGTGGTGCAGTGGTTGTCGCCTCACAGCAAGAGAGCTCTTGGATCAAAGCCAGGGTGGGGAGTTGGATCCCTGGTGTGGGGGGAGCCCCTCTTTGTGGAGTTTGCATGTTCTGCCTGTGTCAGTGTGGGTTGGTGTGTGATAGTCTGGGGACCTGTCACCCACCTCTAACCTAGTGTCAGCTCAGATAGGCTCAAACTAGTGATGGCCAAATGAAGCCTCATGAAGCATTTTCTTTATTTTCTGAGCCCACTAGATGGCACTCATGGTTTAAAGCGAGAGGCTCAAAGAATGGCAATTCAGTGTGCTTTCAACCTTTTGTTGAACAAAAAGCGCCATCTAGTGGGCTCAGAAAAATACAGAAAATGCTTCATGAGGCTTCATTTGGCCATCACTAGCTCCAGCCCCCCCAACAGGACAAGCTTATGGAAAATGAATGCCTGAATGAATCAGAAATCACTATTTGCCTCAGAGGGCTTACAACATATAACACCCTGTGCCCTTGGATCCTCACAGAGGATAAGGAAACACCAGTGAAGCCAGTGAAGTTGCTGGAGAACAGGGGTGATATGACCTATGGAGGGGGTTCTAGTGATGACATGGGCGGCTGAATTCTGGACCAGCTGGAGTTTATGAAGACACTTGAGAGGGAGACCAAAGAAGACAAAATTGCAATAATCAATACAAGTTGTTGCCAATGAGTGAAAGGGGGTAGTGACACTCTGAGGTGTAAGTGACGGGCAAAGACGATTTATATTTGTAGATGAAAGTATGCAGACTCACTACTGATGTTGGCCTCAAAAGACAGTGTACTGTCCAGGATGACACCCAGACTCTTAACCTGAGGGAATGGACGGACTTTGGAGTTGTCAATGGTTAGAATATTCCTATCATTACTATTCCACTGGTCACCACTTACTTAAATGGGCTGTGTCATTTTGGCTTCTATCAGCTGTCAACGAGCTGTCACCTGTTTGTGGCTCGGCTGATGTGAGGAATCTTCAGCTGAGCAAAGGATTGTGGGTCAAGCTGGCTTGCATAATGCAGAATACAACCAGATGTAGGAGAACATCCTGGTATTTTTGGCATACTTAATTTGACATACAGTGTATCAGGGCGTACTAAATCTTTTTCTGGCATACTATATAGGATGGTAGAATGGGTACTGGAACACACAGGGAGACATAACTCCAATAACAGTGCTTAAAATGCTACCACCCTCTCCTCTCTAATAAATAACGAACAGTCCCTAAGCTTACAGAGACAATATCGCATGTATCACATTTTAGACTACTGTAAATCATCATTAAATCATTTTTACATTAACTGAATTAGCGGAACTTCAGCGAGGCCAGAAAAAGGAGAACCCATTTCCACAGGGGTGCAAAATTTGTCACAACATGTAGACGTCACATCCGGTTTATCTTGTGCCGCTGTTGAAGTTCGCAGTCTGAATTGCTATGCCTGTTACTGAGAGATAAAGAGACAGAAACACGGACCTTTAACTCTCAGGGACAGCGGTGTAACTTGAGTGGTTTTACGGCTGTGGTGAACCAGCGAAGACTGAAAATGTTTTCCATGTCAATGACTGTTCAGCCACAGGTAAGAGAGCAGGAAACGTTAGGCCGAGCTAACGTTAGCATTGTTGTTGTTTTGGTTTCAACTCCGGTGAGTTAGCTAGCGAGCTAATTTAACCTTAGCTTGTTCTCTTGTGAGACAGACCACTGTCGACCTCTAATGGTTTGAAAGCGTTACCTTCACGTCAGTGGACACTGTGTCAATGTTGTTATCTTTCTATTTATCCAGTAATAAAGTGAAGTAAAGTGTGTGTGGGCCGCTGGGAGAAGTTTAAACTAGCGTTAGCTTCGCTTCAGTGTGTCCTTAGCTGTCAGATGGGAAACTGCGTCAGTGAGCGACATGTTTGAACACTGACTGTATATTCAAATAAAAAAGCAATCCAACCAACTTTTCTACCAATAAGCGATAAGCACCTGTATGTGGCTGTCCTTTTATTTAGAACTAGGTATAAACTTGATTCAGCTCAACACCAGCTAGCACCAGCTGTACTTTGCCTGTGATTGCAAACAGTCTCTTTGTAAACTGCCTACTGGCGACCTGGCAAATAAGGTGCAGGTTGACAATCATAACATGTATGATAGCTGTCACTGTGTCTGTTTGATCACAGGTGACTGTACCTCTGAGCCACCTCATCAATGTCCTGCACTCTATGAAGAGCTCAGTGGGGAGCAGCAGCAGCAGTGCCACCTGCAAATCAAGAAGACACAAGGAGCATGTCTCAGACTCAGAGCTACACCGCACAGAGGTATGCGTTAGTAGGACACAATCTGTAATGGCTTGTGTGTCAAGTCAGTGACATTGTGATGCTGCACTTAGTTGTGTTCATTCTCCCAAGTAGGGGTGGGTGATATGGCCCTTAAATAATATCAACATAAGAGAGCTGTGAGCGTCACATACAGTACAGGCCAAAAGTTTGGACACACCTTCTCATTCAATGCGTTTTCTTTATTTTCATGACTATTTACATTGTAGATTCTCACTGAAGGCATCAAAACTATGAATGAACACATGTGGAGTTATGTACTTAACAAAAAAAGGTGAAATAACTGAAAACATGTTTTATATTCTAGTTTCTTCAAAATAGCCACCCTTTGCTCTGATTACTGCTTTGCACACTCTTGGCATTCTCTCCATGAGCTTCAAGAGGTAGTCACCTGAAATGGTTTTCCAGCAGTCTTGAAGGAGTTCCCAGAGGTGTTTAGCACTTGTTGGCCCCTTTGCCTTCACTCTGCGGTCCAGCTCACCCCAAACCATCTCGATTGGGTTCAGGTCCGGTGACTGTGGAGGCCAGATCATCTGCCGCAGCACTCCATCACTCTCCTTCTTGGTCAAATAGCCCTTACACAGCCTGGAGGTGTGTTTGGGGTCATTGTCCTGTTGAAAAATAAATGATCGTCCAACTAAACGCAAACCGGATGGGATGGCATGTCGCTGCAGGATGCTGTGGTAGCCATGCTGGTTCAGTGTGCCTTCAATTTTGAATAAATCCCCAACAGTGTCACCAGCAAAACACCCCCACACCATCACACCTCCTCCTCCATGCTTCACAGTGGGAACCAGGCATGTGGAATCCATCCGTCACCTTTTCTGCGTCTCACAAAGACACGGCGGTTGGAACCAAAGATCTCAAATTTGGACTCATCAGACCAAAGCACAGATTTCCACTGGTCTAATGTCCATTCCTTGTGTTTCTTGGCCCAAACAAATCTCTTCTGCTTGTTGCCTCTCCTTAGCAGTGGTTTCCTAGCAGCTATTTGACCATGAAGGCCTGATTCGCGCAGTCTCCTCTTAACAGGTGTTCTAGAGATGGGTCTGCTGCTAGAACTCTGTGTGGCATTCATCTGGTCTCTGATCTGAGCTGCTGTTAACTTGCGATTTCTGAGGCTGGTGACTCGGATGAACTTATCCTCAGAAGCAGAGGTGACTCTTGGTCTTCCTTTCCTGGGTCGGTCCTCATGTGTGCCAGTTTCGTTGTAGCGCTTGATGGTTTTTGCGACTCCACTTGGGGACACATTTAAAGTTTTTACAATTTTCCGGACTGACTGACCTTCATTTCTTAAAGTAATGATGGCCACTCGTTTTTCTTTAGTTAGCTGATTGGTTCTTGCCATAATATGAATTTTAACAGTTGTCCAATAGGGCTGTCGGCTGTGTATTAACCTGACTTCTGCACAACACAACTGATGGTCCCAACCCCATTGATAAAGCAAGAAATTCCACTAATTAACCCTGATAAGGCACACCTGTGAAGTGGAAACCATTTCAGGTGACTACCTCTTGAAGCTCATGGAGAGAATGCCAAGAGTGTGCAAAGCAGTAATCAGAGCAAAGGGTGGCTATTTTGAAGAAACTAGAATATAAAACATGTTTTCAGTTATTTTACCTTTTTTTGTTAAGTACATAACTCCACATGTGTTCATTCATAGTTTTGATGCCTTCAGTGAGAATCTACAATGTAAATAGTCATGAAAATAAAGAAAACGCATTGAATGAGAAGGTGTGTCCAAACTTTTGGCCTGTACTGTAGGTTTACATTATTAAAGGTTCAATCACTTGACGACACCGACTCCTGTGTGCGCACAGCGAGAGAGGAGAGTGAGAGACGCTGTGCTGCTGCCAGAGGAGCTGCTGAATGAGTTCCCTCTGAGCGGTAAGTCACTAAAAGAGTCTGAGAAGTCCGGGGCTGTTCATAAAACATTCAGGATGCCATGGTTTATTCCACACTACTGAAGCTGCTCCTCTTTGTGGAACCACCACTGTTCGCCACTGTCTGATGTATACTGTCTTGGTTCATCCTGTCATAGAGTAGAAGGTCAGTGTGGGTTGGGCTGATGGAGAACAAGGGAAACTGATATTACACTCTTCCTCTTGTCACTTGTATGACTGCAATGGTGCTTCTCCTCCCGTATACAAACAATAAACAGTCGATCACAAAATGGTATTATATGTTTGTGTTTACAGCCCCTGTGGAACCTGCGTGAGCTTGGTCTGTCAGACCTGGGAGCACAGCAGCTGGATGAGCTGGTGAACAGCATGTTACCACGCTTGAGTCCACAGGAGGCGCCACTTCCATTGGGTGGACAGACAGCCTGGAGGACATCACATCTTTCTACGCACTCCTTTTACCATAATAAGCATGGTGAGAATGCAAAACAGGTCTCCAATACTGCACCTTGTACCACTTAAATAGATGCTCGACTCCTCATCATTACTCATGAATGAATGAATACAGCATGCCAGGACTTCAAAATATGCAATAAGTCTAAATATGGTGTGTCACTTGACTGCTTAGAATTGCAGAGTTTCTCTTTAGTGGAGGCAGTAACAGCATCTGTCTCCAGATTCTCTCTTAAAAAGCAACTCGGGCCTCTGCGACCACTTGTTCCTAAAGGTATCTCAGAGTTAACAGTTACACCGTGTCCTCTGTTCCAAGGTTTCTCATGTGGTGCAATGCCGATGTCTTACTCCAGGCTGCACTCTTCACCTCTTCAGTCCGTCTGCACAGAGCTGCAACACTGGCCAGGTAACTGTGCATCACTGTGTCATAGTTTACTGATCAAAGCTTTATATTCAGTTAGGGCTGGGCGATATGGCCTAAAAAAAAAATCTCCGATTTGGTCAGCTTTTTAATCTGATTTTTAAAATCTTTTTGGATATTTTAAGTGTTTGTCCCGAGCCGAGGCTTTAAAACTTTAAAGAGCAAAACCAGACGACTGCAGTTAGCCCCCGACCGCCCCCTGGAATCTGAGGGATTCACACCATCTTTTATGAAGGTCAGTACTTCTACATGTTCACATGCTTAACATGCATAAAGCTGGAGTAGGCGGTTTAATATCAATCCTATCCCATTATAAGCTGTAAGCATATTGTAATTCAAGTGGTCTGAGAGAACGCTAGACTTCTGTTCCTCCACTGAACCATGCAAGAAAGTAAAATTGAGGAAAAGTTAGCAGTTTGTGTTCTTCCTAGCCTGAGTCACCAACAGGCCTGTCAATTTATGACTGAGATATATTTGTTCTTATTTAGTGAGCTAATATTATGAGATTTACAGCTATGACAGCAAACTAATTGACAGCTGCATACGTTGTCTGACAGCAAAATAAGGGACAGGAAACTAAAAATAAAGGTGGAGCAGATGCACTTTAAGTTTTCAGGTTTACGAAGCGTGTCTAGTCTGATGGCCCTGAGAGTGAAGGTGTGTTAAAAGTGAAGGTGTATTCTGGCTTCGTGAACACAGCTGACCAATCTTACCCTGTGTTGCAGGGTTTCCTAACGCGTGACAAGGGGATTGAAGTAGAAAGTATAGACAGCCTGCTAAAGACCAAGAACTTACCTGATGGCCAGCAGGATGCTTTCAAGAGGGGCTTCGCCGAGGGTTTCCTGAAAGCCCAAGCCCTGACACAGCGCACACAAGGCAAATTTTAATACAAATCTCATAACCGTTATTCTGTTATGAAGATTTAAACAGTACTGATGTTTATTTTTCCTGCTCGGACTGTTCAGACTCTCTCAGGAGGACTCGTCTGATCCTGCTGGTGCTGCTTCTTGTTGGGCTGTATGGTATCTCCAAGACCCCCTTCATATCGGGTAAAGGCTCCTTTTCTCCTCTAAAGCTGCTTTTTAATTTCATGTCACACATGAAATCACCTGCGATATGTTAACATTTTAATATATCAAAACACTGATGTTAACAATAAAGCTCAGCATTCGCCTGCTAAACTAATCGATGCATACTGAACATGCTTTAACTAGTGCTGCAACTAATGATTAGTTTCACAGTCAATTAATCTGTTAGTCGTTTAGTTGGTCTGTAGAATGTCAGAAAGTGTTGATCTGTGTTTCCCAAAGCCCAAGATAACATCCTCATATGTCTTATTTTGTCCACAACCCAAAGATACTCAATTTACTTTCACAGAGCTGTAAAGAGACCAGAAAATATTCACATTTAGGATGCTGGAATCAGATTTTTTTTTTTACCTTTTTTCTTTAAAAAATTACTCAAACTCGTTAATTGATCATTAAATAAGTTGCAAATTCATTTAATAGTTGACAATTAATCCATTAATCGTTGTAGCTCTAGCTTTAACCTGACTAAGCTTGGTATATCTGAGCCATTTTCTGCTCTTTGCTGTCAGTAACAACAACAAATTCTAACCTGTAGTGTTAAAGCATTAGACCGTACATGTGATCAGATTTGGTTCTTGAGTAATGCTCAGTAACAGGCAGTGTGTGTGTGTGTGTGTGTATGTGTGTGTGTTTGTGTGAGTTCATTAACCGTGCCATGCAGTGTGATTTCGAACTTTAATCTAACCATTTTGGATAGTACGGTTCCGAACCACATCAGGCCTGGACTCTGCGGTGGACCCTGTTCAGATGAAAAATGTGACCTTTGAGCACGTCAAAGGGGTGGAGGAGGCCAAGAACGAGCTGCAGGAAGTGGTGGAGTTCCTGAAGAACCCACAGAAGTTCACAGCCTTGGGAGGAAAGCTGCCAAAAGGTAGGGCTGTCTTTCACGGTGCATTTTTAAGATGGACGAAAAGCTTAGTAGTTTCTGTAAATTCTTCACTCCTGTGTTATAGTGTGATGACTTTTCAGCTGCACAATTCCATTCAGGGATCTGCTTTATTTTCCTCATGTCCTCCTCCACATCTCTCTCCACTTTAGGTGTTCTCCTGGTTGGCCCTCCGGGGACTGGAAAGACTCTACTGGCCAGAGCTGTGGCAGGAGAGGCAGATGTGCCGTTCTACTACGCCTCCGGGTCCGAGTTTGACGAGATGTTTGTTGGAGTGGGAGCCAGCCGCATCAGGAACCTTTTCAGTGAGATTTTTAAAATTTCAATATCAAAATCGACCTTTTCATTTCCCCTTTACTTCCTCAGAAACCACTTGAGAGTGTTACGTTTAATACAAGGGCATGATTATGGAAAAAACAGTCATTATAATTGTTGTGCTGAATGTTTGTTTTACTGCTTTTTTCCAGGGGAGGCTAAAGCCAATGCTCCCTGTGTGATCTTCATCGATGAACTGGACAGCGTGGGAGGGAAAAGGATCGAGTCTCCCATGCACCCTTACTCCAGACAGACTATCAACCAGCTGCTTGCTGAGATGGATGGGTAATGTCTTAAACTATCTGTTGTATTTTAGTTGAAATTAAAGCAAAGTTGGCAGGTCTTCTTGACAGTATGGTGGGTTTGCAATGCACATGTGCACAGTGGGTGTGGCTAATGTGGTTAAAATTTTCTGTCATGATATATGTAATTATATATTGTGATATCGTAAATTTGAAGAACTTTTAATGAGAAACCACAAAATAGCCATACTGAAATGTGTTTCCTTGGCTCATCTAGTAAATTAAATATATGATAAATATTACCTACCCTTTAGTGCAGTGTGGCCTGCATTTGACGTAATTAACTACAGATAATAAAGAACAGTCTTTAATCACTAATGCATACAGTACAGTTCAGAGTTGGTCCACACATAAAAAGGGAATAATCAGAGTATTTAAATTGCTGTGGTGAGAAAACACAATAGAAACAGTGTCCACAGGTCCTTAAAAAGTCTTAAATTCAATGTTACAACAATAAGGCCTTCAAAGTCATTGAATTTGAATTTGTGAGGTCTTAACTACTACAGACATTTTATCTAATTTCATCTATTAATTTTTTTAATTTCTTTTTGTGAAAATGAAGCCTTTCTATGTGAAATACTGTGGGCCTTTTCCTCTAACTGCTAGCTGCGTCCAGTCAAGCCATGCTATGCAGATTTGTGTTCTGTTATCCGTTTAGACACGTGGTGTCATGCTGAGCTGTGCACCTACTCCTTCTCTGGAGTAGGTCCAAAAGCCAGGCCGCCTGCACTCAAGCGGGTACTAATATGGCATCTCGCCGACCGCAGCCAACACCCGACCACCCCATTTCTCCCCCTCAAATAAGTTGTATGTACTGTGAGACTCTCCTCACCTCTGTCTGCAGGAGACCAGAGAGAAGGGCGTTTTTAAAAGTCTCTGTGTGTTCAGCTCTCAATACATCTGTAGTTTCTAACTGAATCTCGGTGGTTTGGAATTTAGTTTGTCTCCTGCGCCCTGTTTGTACTTTAGATATCTGCTTTATCTTACTGTTTCATGTTCACTATCAGCCGTATTAGAAGTTGCTGCTCGAAAACTCAACATTTCCTTATGTTGCTGCTTCACAATAAATGTTTTTACATAACAAAATAATGGAAGACTTGTATTGTGAAGAATCTATAGGAATTAAAATATATTTATTACGAATTAGCGGAACTTTATTAGCGGCTTTTCTTCAGTTAATACAAGTGTAATAATATGGCAGGGCGAAAGAGTAAAAGCAGAAACAGCCACAGTGAGATGTTGATGAAGAGCTGCAGACAACAGGCTCTTACTGCACCTTTGCAAACAGCTCACCTCCAACAGGTAAACTTCTTTTACCTGTTCTGCTGTGGAAAAAACAGGCAGCAAAAATAACAGGGACTTCAGCCGTGGATCAACTTGCACCTGAACATGAAGCCCACTTAAAACAAAAGGAGAGTTACTGCATTGCAGACGCTGACCTTCCTGTACCCTGTGATACTGTTTTGTAGGTTTAAACCAAATGAAGGTGTGATCATCATCGGAGCAACCAACTTCCCAGAGGCTTTGGATAAGTATGTTTATCTCTGAGTCTCTTTCTGTCGCCTGTGAGAATGTCATAGCAAAGACTGGACTGCAACCTGAGGCTGTTTTCAGTGCAGCAGCACAGAGTCATAAGCTGACACAGTATCTGTACTTCACTAACCAGCTGATCTTGTTTTTTCAGTGCCCTGATCCGCCCGGGACGTTTTGACATGCAGGTGACTGTTCCCAAACCAGACGTGAAGGGACGCACAGAGATCCTCAACTGGTATCTGAAGAAGATTAAAGTGGATCCAGGTGTGACATCAGCAAATGTTAATCCTGAATTCAGCCACAATAATGTTTCTCAGTTGTATTATCCTAGTGTATGATATTTTAACCTCTGAAAGACAGAACCAACAACTGTTGTATGCCTTGGCTTGGTTGTCCCGTCACTCTGAACACAAGAAGTACTGGAATTTTTTTTAAGATGACATCACAGGCTGAATGTGTCCTATTAACTTTGTTGAAACAGTAGTTCAGTCTGGGGTCCAGTCTGACTGTTTTTGAAAACCGTGAGATCCTTCTTGATGTCGCGTGTTATCTCTGCAGCTATTGAGGCCAAAATTATTGCCCGGGGCACAGTGGGCTTCTCTGGCGCTGACCTGGAAAATCTGGTCAACCAGGCCGCCTTGAAGGCAGCAGTCGATGGCAAAGACATGGTCACTCTGAAGGAGCTGGAGTTTGCTAAAGACAAAATCCTCATGGGTGAGTGATGAGGAAGCTTTGCTAGTTGTCTAGCTCTAAACCCTCCACTTAATTGTCTGTATGGTTTTATCCAGCATGGCAAAAGCTTACTTACCATGACTAGGATTACTATCATCAAAGTCATGTTGAGAATGTGGTGATAGCCTTTTTTATTCTTTTTGTCTCACTTTTAATCCTCCTTTCTTAATGAAGTAATTTTATTCTTCTCTTTTCTTCAAGGCCCTGAGAGAAGGAGTGCAGAGATAGACAAGAAGAACAAGCTCATCACAGCGTACCATGAATCAGGCCATGCCATTGTAGCGTACTACACCAAAGATGCCATGCCGATTAACAAGGCCACCATCATGCCCAGAGGCCCCAGTCTGGGACATGTAAGGAAACCTAAAGCCAATGCACTAAATGGTTTAACTCTGCATGTCAAGCTTCGACACCAGGTCTTGTGCAGACTGTCATTTCTTTACCCACTCTCTCAACCCTTTGATTTTTTTATCCCTCCTCTCTGTTCTTTGTCAGGTGTCCATGCTCCCAGAGAACGACCGCTGGAGTGAGACTCGCTCTCAGCTGCTGGCCCAGATGGATGTCAGTATGGGCGGCCGTGTAGCAGAGGAGATTATATTTGGCCATGAGTACATCACGACTGGTATGAAAGAAAGAAATGTTTTCACTTAAGAGGTAGAATGTAGTAAACTCTCTGACATTCTCTGACATGAGGAAAGGTGTTTTGCAGGCTGCAAATTTAAAAAGGCAACATGTAGCCCCTTTATTGACCACAGGAAAATTCCCCACTGACTAGGAACCTTTTGAGCAAGGCAAGAACCAGGGTCTAAATTCAGTTTCGTAGACATTCTTTGGCCTCCCAATAGTCCCTGATTGGGTGTAGTACTTTGTGAAGAACAGAAACTGTCAGGGTGGGTTTTGCATTGGCGACTGTCGCTAATCGGTCAAACACGGACAACGCTGCTGCTTCAACTTGTGAACCACTTCATTCATAAAACAAGGAAGTACTTTCATATCAATTTAGAACCATTTTAGGACAAAGGGAGCACATTTTTCCTTGTTTGATAACGTCACAAGTAAAGTGTGTCTTTGCTGTCTGCTTCATGACTCATGACTAGTATAATTTCTTGTCCAGGTGCATCAAGTGACTTTGATAGTGCCACAAAGATTGCCAAGATGATGGTGACCAGATTTGGAATGTGTGAAAAGGTACACTAACTTGAAAGGGACTTAAAAAGGTTCATAGTATTTGTACTGCACATGCATCACAGTCATTGTTTCCCCTTCCTGTCCCCCAGTTGGGTGTGATGACCTACACTGACATGACAGCCCAGAGCCCAGAGACACAAGCAGCTGTGGAGCATGAAGTCAGGGTGTTACTGAAGGTGGGTGTGATCTTTTATTTTTGGGACAGCTGAACAAAATACAAGTACAACTATACCAGCTTTTGTGAAACCGTCTTTTCTCTTGCTGTGTCCAGGAGTCTTATGAGCGTGCCAAAGCCCTGCTGAAGTCTCACACCAAAGAGCACAAGAACCTGGCAGATGCTCTGCTCATGTATGAGACTCTGGATGCCAAAGAGATCCAGTTGGTCCTGGAGGGCAAGACGCTGGAGACCAGATGAAACAGGCAAGGACGGCAACAATCAGGGGGAGTGACAGGGTGGGGGAAGGGGTCAGATTTTAAGAGCTCAGGGGTCATGAAGGAGGGATGGACTCAGTTCATGCGCAGAGAATCAGAGGAGTAAGAAGTGCTCATGTAGGACTATGTCATGTTTTCATGCTGTCACCTTTGTGTAATCACATCAGTATTCCCAAATATGTAGTTCTGTCATGTGGCACTTAAGACTTTCCTGTGAAAAGAAAAAAGCAGGTGTGTGTTGCTCGGGTTCACTGTATGTGACGGATGAATGGATGCTGCTCAGGTCACTTTATCAGTTGGTGTGAGGTAATAACACATGAATGTAAAACAGCATCTGGGTGGGATTCTTTTTTTAATGTGAATTGTTGAAACAGGAGTTGAAATTTGGTTAAATTCTGCTCAGCCAAGTCTGTTTAGATTCCTGCTGTGTCAATGGGAAACACTGAGCGGCATGTATGTTAAACCCAAAGAGCTGTGGTGACGTCATTGCGACCAGACTTTAGCGAAATCCCAATTCCTCTGCACAATGTCCCTGTTAATTATTTTTAAAGGTGGCCTTTTGGGGAATGTACTGTATCTGTATTTTTTTCCATTTGAAGGAGGAAGTGTACAAAGTTAAATTTTAACGTCTCAGCACTTTGGGTAAGCGTACAAAAAGCACTTGTGCACTCTTCGTTTAATTTATTTCATTGACGCTTTGTGTACAGACGGATCAAAAACTGCTGCTCAGCCTCACATAGCATGCAACAAATACAATCTGTGTGTATGTCGTGATAGTGTCAGGATCTTTAGGTTTTTAAGGTTATCACGTTGGCCGAATTTATTTAAATAGAACAAAATATCACATTTCTTGTAATTGTAAATGAGTGGATTAAAGACTCTTAACCTGTAGAATATTTGGACACACAACAAGGTCAGTTTTCAGTTATTGTCCTTTGGCATCTTCTTTGTTGTCACATTGAAGCAAAGACATTTTTCACAGTGCAGTGGAAGAAAGATGCCGATATTTATAAAGGAAGTTAAGCTGTAACAAATCCAATTGTGAAGTGACATCCTTGACTCTAAATATGACGTTTATTTAACACAGATTTTGGGGAGAATCTTGCAAAGTTGCACCTCTGTAAAAATGTTCAATGTCCCAATTTCCAAGTGACTAGTTACAGCAGCAGCAGCAGCAGCAGCAGCAGCAGCAGTGTACAGTATGTAATCCATATTTTAGCATTTTCAAAGATTTCATTGTAAGTATATCTCCTGTCCATAGTACTACCAGCATATGTTAAACATAGTGTGACCTTTTTCTGTTTTTTTTTTTTTTCGCTTCTATTTGAGACATTATCTCCTCTGTTAATTGGCCTTGTAACCATGTTAAGCTGTATATATGACTGGGATGTAATGGGAACATTGTATATAGATGTATAGTAATGCTTTTATGCTGAGAACACGTTGAATGGCTCTCTGCTGTTGATTGACAGAGTCTCTCAACAATATGATGGCGATGATTGATGAATGTTTGTGCAGCAGAGATAAATAAAATGAAACCCATATTTAAAAAAACAAAAGGAAATGGTCTGTGGAGTCTGTGAGTAGGAGTGCATGTAATGTGTAGTGTTTATTTGTGCATACCAGTGAGTAAATGTACAAGGTTCACACTGACATATCAAAACAAAAGATTTAGAATTATCTCTGTTCTTTAGTACGACACTGACAAAACATTAGTTGACCAGAAAGGTCATTAGTCAGCAAAATTTCATCAGTTGCGTAATTGCAGGGGGGAAAAAGAAAGAAAATAAAGTGAAACTTGTCAAAATAAATCAAAACCTATATGCGACTTTGATTTGAAAGGGCAGACACAGAAAACAGACAGGAGTCACATTAATTTCCAGGGCTGGTACCTGCGGTTATTCCACAGGCTAGTTAATAACATGTCGGGCAGGAAATCCAAAGTGTGGGATCATTTTGAGAAGGTGAAGGATGAACCCAAGGTGATATGTAAACTCATCTTCATTGGTCGACTACAAACATGACGTATCATCTGAAACATGGAAGTAGCTACATGCCCATTAGCCACTTAGCACAATCATTACTGCTTTGCCGACAGCGTCATTAACAGGCGGCTCGCTCAGTGTGTGACGTGCACTTGTAGATAAAATATAGGCCTATATTAATGAAGGTTCATTAGTACGGTTTTGTATTTCTCTGTAATGTAGCACAGTGTTAACAATGTTACTGATACTATTCTTTCTCACACCTTCAACTCAAACCATTGTGTTGCCCCGTCCAAAATATATAGTTTAATTATTTAAATTAACATCGTAAACATGGAACCAGGTAACAGCCCTGAAAATTAGGGGCCTTACACGTGCTGTCTTTAACCGCCTGGAAAATACGAGGTTGAGTGCTGGGTGCTACTCTTGTGCCTTTTTTGTGCCAGGTTTCAAGAACGCAGAAGCAGGTAGCATCTGAGATTGCTAAGCCGCCTTAACAAGCATTGTCTAGCCAATTTACCTGTAAAGCTCTGGGTAGCCCTGCACTAACATGATCAGCTTTTCCGTATTTATCAGACTGATTATTTACAGAAGAAGGGAAAGATATGTCAGCTGTGATTGGTTTGTAACGTGACTCCTGTCTGACTGCTGAGCGTGGAGGTGCAGCTCCTAACAGAGTTTAATGTTTTTTTTCTGCGACTAAGCAACCAATAAAATCTTGCCGACTAATGACCTTTCTGGTTGACTAAGGTTTGGTCAACTATTAGGGGGCAGCCCCAAAAAATTCAAATTTGAGTTTGACTCTTTAAGATTTCATTCACAAACTAAACATGATCCCCACTTTAACACCACTTCCCACAGGCTCCACACAGAGTCAGAAACACTGGAATGAACACTAAGCTGTGGAGCAGCCCGAATGTAATCACAAGAAACACGATCTTAAAGAACGTCCTGAAGATGTAACTCCCAGACATGGACAGCACCACCACTCCTAAAATAGTGGACAGCGCTCCTTGCAGTATCGGATAGCCTAAACGGGCCAAGGCATCTGTAGCTTTCTCATTGACATCACTCTTGGAGCTGGAAACAAAAGAATAACAAATATGTGCTGAGAAGTCTACGGAAAACCCGATGCACATGACGAGGTTGATCATGGAGATGGAGTCCAGGTTTGCACCCCACAGTGCCATGAACCCCGTCACTCCAACAATGACTGAACAAATTGCGAACGCCACCCACGTGGAACAAAGAGGACTGGGTATGAGGATGAGTGAGACGACCAGCATCACGACCACAGCCACCAGGATGGTTTGAACGATGTTGTCCTTGATGACAGTGTACTGGTCAAAGAAGATGAAAGCAGGGTGGTACACCAGGACCTGTACTGGACACTCGTCTGCTGTCCTCCTGAGTCTAACCATCATGTCCTTCGGTGTGGTATTGTTGAGTGTCTGAATAAAAAAGCGGGAGGCCTGAATCTTATTGTCTGCAGTGAAGTTGATGTCTTGTCTGAACATGGACTGGAGCTCTAAGAAATGGGTCAGATGAGTTTGGAAAGCCTCTTGAGATCCGATTCTGAGATTGGTTGCATTTGCGTACTCTTCAAAAGAAAGAAACCAAGCAAACGTGCCATTGACAAAATTCAAATCCTCAAAGTTTGAAATGCATGAACGCAGATGCTCTAGTTCACCCTTGTCCCAGTACGAGATCGGCTGCTTCACCACTACCATCACATTATAGCTGTATTTGGAGAAGTGTTGCCTTTGATTGTTGTAATAATTGACAATGTAGGAATCGTCCAAAGCCAGATTCCTTGTGTCAAGTCCCTCCTGTAAGATAAAACAACCATAGATGCTAGCAGCCAGATAACATGCGTAAATGACAAAGACACATGCTTTCACCCATTTGTGGGTCAGAAACGGACCATAGAACCGCTCAAACATTTGACTCATGGGCTCAGTGTCCTCCATCTCGGTGATTCGATCGTATCGCCCCCCAACGCAGCACACACTGAAGGCTTTCGAACTCCTGGAGGGTAAGTCTTCCGGGACTTTGGCACAGGTGAACCAGTGCTTGTTCTCTGCCTCCCTCTGTCCGTTCAGAGCCATACATGCCCCCAGGAAAGTGATGCTGTACAGGTAGCAGAAGCAAATAGAAATCCCAGCGTACAGGCAGAAGGACCGGACAGAACCAAAGGGCGAGGTGTAGCCCAGGAAGAGAGCCAGAGCATCGGTCAGGGTGGTGATGGTGATGGAGACAGAAGCATGCTTGTAGGTGTCAGCCAGCCGGTCGGGGACGCTGTCCAGGACGCGAGTCCTCTGCCAGCAGGAGATCATGATGAACATATCATCGAGTCCAATACCTTGAGATTGAAAGGAGAAAGCGAGTTTTGTATAACATCAACTGAGGTTATGTGACTTTGTCTTTCTGAATGACCTTTGTCAAGATCTGCTTTGCAAGGACTATACCTGTTTTTGAAAGTTTTAGCTCTTTAAGTACAAACGGTGTTTAGACTACTTTGCATTTTGCTGATTACTTTCAAATGCAACTTTTGTTGTCCTAATTTTTGTTCTGTTTCAGGCAGCCATTGGTTTCCATTTATGGCTGTTCATCATGACAGTTGATAGGCGTTTGCAGACAGAACATCCGTTTTTATTTTGGCCGCACTGCAAGAACCAGGGACAATCGTAGTTCTTATGTTGTGTTCACACCAGGCACTAATAAAAGAATTCATGCAAGTAAATTACATATACAGTCAATGTCAAGATGTGATCAGACGCAAATTCCTGCCGGGCTGCTAATGTATGCAATACGAATGACGTGAAGTACATTAATTAAGTGGAGCGAATTAAGCGAGTAGCGTTATTTCATTTCACACACTTATTCATGAGAGTTGAGATCTTTCAGGGACTTAGGACGCTGAGGACATACTGGCGAAAGTTGGTTCAGTGATTCAGTGATTTCACATGCATATGACACAAGTTATTTGTGCGTTAGTCTCTATGTACAGACTGTACATTCAGTGAATATAGAGTCTGGAGGCAAACCCCGGAGATTTTGCCTCCGGAAGAAGAGTGGAAGAGCCCTGGTTTCCAGTGCTAGGCTGTTTGTATTCCATGTGATATTGATCAATCACGTTTGAGCTGGCTGCAGTTGTTGCCTGGTTAAACGCTCTGTGCGGTGAACTAACGAGGCGGAATATAATTGGCGTCACTGCAAACTCTGAATCCATCGCAATGGTTCAGCATATTTACTTATAAACGGAAGTCGGAAACGGAAATTTGCCTCCTCAAACCGGAATGCCAAAAAATCGGGTCTGCCCCCAGAGGCTGTATTGCTGTCCGCCGATGGGTTCCCGAGAATGTTTGTGCGTGTGAAGTGAGTCAACACAAAATATTCTAGTGTTCAAACTTGCACAAGTAACACAACACGAAAATTCGCATTGCATTTGGTGTGTCCTTGGCATTATGGTCTTTTTACACCTAGTCAGTATTTTGCAAATTTATTTTTAAAATTTGTCATCTGATAAAAATTGTTACGCACAGAAGCCTTGAACACTGAGTGTGATGAGTTTAATTGTTCTATCTCTTGCAAAAATTCACAATATAAGACAAAATGTAAAGACACATTTGCTGTGCGACTTAGTGCTGGGAAGTGAAAACATTGGAATATGTAATTCTTGTATACTCAAAATTGTGCAATGAATGCCATGTCCTGTCAGTGCAGGTTTTATTTTTAAGGTTAATAGAAAGTAATGTTGTTTTTTGAGGTTTTTAAATGGACCTACCCAATATCATGAAAGGACAGGAAGCAACTGTCATGACAAAAGGTTGATCCAGCAACAGCAGAGCACCGAAACCACTCAGGACCGCCAGACCCGTGGAGAGCACCCCACAGATCGCCACCCACACCTTCGTCCTGACATTATCCAACCTGAAAGAAATAAGAGAACAAAAAGAGCCATACATCCAAAACTCATCACATTAAATGTGCAGCAGATTTTTTACCAACCTCCAACATGATGTGATGGAAAATGTGATGGCAATGGCGTAAGTTATGGAGAATAAATAGATGACGGAAGCTGGAGATTTCTTGAATTCCCACTGCATTGACATGGAGGTGGAGAATGACACCTAGAGAGATTATTAATACATTTAACAGAAGCCACTTAACGGTCCAGTGTGAAAGATTTAGAGGCATATACTTGCAGAAATGGAAAATAATGTAATAAGTCTGCTGTGTTTAGTGTATAATCACCTGAAAATGAGGATCATTGTGTTTTTGTTACCTGAGAATGAGGCATTTATATCTGTGATCCCTCATTATGAACTGAGGAAACAGCTACCTGAAAACACTTTTCTTATAGCCTTTTCCTGCTTTGTGGGCATCAGTTATTTTAGTTTTCAGCGGGCTATGCAGCTGTTTAGAGGAGCCCATGGCTGCTGGTTGTTGGGATGATTTCAGAAGTCAGAATGTTTATAAAGCTTCGAAATTTGCATCACCTGGCCTTTCCTAATGATGACTGAGAACAAGCCATAGCCCTATCAAGCTCATTAAGGTCTGATCCCTGAGAGCTCAAATGTCTTGAGATGCCCAAACTTTTGCATGGTGCTGCTTTCCCTTTTCTCACAAAACGAAAAATAATATACTGATCTAGCTTACCTACATGAAACACCGATTTGTAAAGTAAAACTGCTTTATTCAGTGTTTTAATTGGGTTAACTAGCCTGGTCCGGTTTTTTTTTTTGTAGAGAAAGAGACCTCAGTGGATACTTCGGCCAACAGTAAAAACGTCCTGAACATCTGGATCTCAAGTTAATAGACAAAAAGGTGAGTACACATCAGTAGTTGCTAGGCCAGGGGTCACACTCATATTTAAGCCTGAGACCTGAGACCTCTGTGGATAATTCAGCTCCATTGATCATTGAACACTAAAAGAATCCTAACCAGGATTTCACATTTGGCACATGGGAGAAGTTTCAGCTGGTTGCAATCTGCAATCCTCACTGCTAGATGCCACTAAATTCTACACACTGCAAAAGCAAAAACAAAAACAAAAGCTGATCATTGAAAACACCGGACTGTGGTAAAGTTCTTCTTACCTGAATGGACGTTGATGACATGTTTGGGACCAAATTAATGAAGCTTTCCAACCAAACGTCCGTCTTTGTTTTGGTGTCCTCAATTAAATAGTAATGGAGCTGAATGGCTTTTGCACTTTCAACAACTGAGCTCTCATTGAACAATGTCTCACTCCCCAGACTCAAATATAACGGAAACCTCCCAAAACCAGAGTAATACCACGGATATGTCAAATTAACTGTGTCTATATTGTTGGATTTGTACTCAATGATATCTAAAATATCATTTGAGGTGCAGGATCCCATCACTTCAGCACAAACGTCCTCATATTGAAATGACTGGTTGTCAAACTGCACCACCATACTCCTGACTTTAAAGTCCAAGTCTAGGATGTCCTGGAGCGACTCCACACTCAGAATATTCCTGTCACTTGAAGCTATGAGAGTTGCATAATTCCCATTTGTGCTCAGTCTCAAACGTGAAAACATGGAATCGTTTCCTGGAAATGTTTCTTGGATATATTTCCTCTCCAGCTTGGCTCGTCCATCGACAGGTGTGAACTGCTCCTCGATATCATTTGACATTCTGTCCTCGAGAAGATAAAATCCACTCCCCAGACTCGCAGAGAGAACAAGGGGGGTGATCAGGAACCACCAGGGATGAGATCCAATAAAGTGACCCATCATCTCAAAACAGATGCGCAGGTGTCTCTCTATGCAGTCTGTGTGGAATCTGGCCATGCTGTGAAGACTTGCTCCTTTAAAATCTGGATTTCTGTTTGGCATTTAGTACAAAACCTACTGTGAGGGATATGAAAGAGCTTTTCTCAGATGTGTCAACATTAAAGAAAGCTGTGAGTGTTCAGGGCCAGCTGTATTTATTGTGCTGCAGAGTCTTTCAGTTCCTTCATGAGATTAGATTTGCATAATAACAGGGTTGGCCCGCTCTGTAATGAACAGAGGCTGATGAGGTTTGAGGAAAGGCTCAGTCAAAGAGTCTATTGAGGAACAGTTGGTGCAGTACGGCTCACTGATCCCAGTTCAATACACGCTGTCAGTGGTTTCAAGTTGCTTTATCCCCAGGTGATTCCCTCTCACGGCTGAGGTAACATTAAACTGTAAATGTAGCAACACAGAACAAAGACGTGTTATAGTGTGGATCTGTATTTTCTACCTGTTGATTGACTTCCCTCAGATCCCTCAACCATCCAATTCTGCTTCAGGGTAAACTGGCCAACAGTAGGAAAATATGTGGCTATATCAAAACCACATTTTGTGAGGTAATTGAATATTCAAAAGCCAGTAGATGAAATAGCAGACACACGAAAAAGCTGTCATAAAATTAACTTTTTAAGAATTTACAATTCATCCACCTGACACCTGGTGGTGGTGGTGGTGGTGGTGGTGGTGGTTTAGAGAGAGAAATATTCTGTTTGTGAATGAAACTTTTTTCATGTAAAGTAGCTTAAAAAAATTAATCAGATATCAAAGCGCACCATCATCTGAGTTATAATAGTAATATATATTATCATTACACTTAAAAAAGTAGACAGAGTAAGCAGCTTTTTAAAACAAAAATGAGAATGAGAGACAATTTAAAAAAAAAATTTAAAAATTTTTAAAAAAGCTGAGAAATTGTTTCAATGTGATGTTATGACAATTAGCAGGGCATTTGTTTATTACTTTATTTTTATTTCAAAATTCTCTTTCTTGAAGAAATCTTTACCTAAAAGAAGTAACATAAAGACAAAAACAGAAAGGCATCATAATGAGAAATGTATATCATAGCAAACATGACGCCACTCTTAGTAGGACAATACATTCAACAAGTCAGCTGGACATGTGGTGAATGTAATATGATGAAGAGAAGGTGGAAAAAAAGATGATGTAAAATACTAAAAGAAAGGAAAGGCAATAAAATCACATTTCTTAAAATTATCCTGGATCATACTAATAATATGAGCACATTTTTATTATTTACAATTTGGATAGAATTAAAGTACTCTTTGTCTTTTTTTTTGTTTTATTTTATTTTACTGTCTGTGCCTATTTGAGAAACAAAGGCACATTAACATTATGTAAAAACTGTCCATACCAGGGGTAGGCTACATGAACAGTTACAATAGCATAGAATAAAGTAAAGTAAAATAGAATTAAATAAATATTGGAAAAGTAATATAAATTCAGAATAATGTATCATCGGTTCATGTAAAAGTAATTAAACACACACTTAGTTTTAAGTGCCTTCTTATTCTTAAGGCCTCTTAATCTGGTGCCAGAGAAAACTGAAAACCTAGAAAAACTAAAAACCTTATTATTCTTGAGCACTTTTAACTATGTTTTAAAACCCAAGGCCTTACTGTCATTATATTATTTTAAATCTGTTTAATTATTTTTTTGCTTATTCTTTTATTGTTTTATCCTCTATCTCTCTCTTTTTTAACTGTATTGTTTTAACTTTGAATTGAATTGTTCTTTTGTATTATGTTGTTTTTAACTTTTAACTGCACCTTGAACCTACCTCTGTGTATGAAATGTGCTTTATAAATAAAACTGCCTCGCCTTGCCTTGAGTATCTTTGTTGTAGTTCTTGACAGAAAAATCCGGTATAAAATCTGCCCATCTCTTCTTGTGAATGTGCAGTTCCCCCTATAATGACATTAATTGTACAAAATAACAACAATATTAACAATATTAATAATGATAATGATAAAAAAAAATAATAATATTATCCCTTTCCTCCTTCTTACATTTTTTGTAATTTTATTTTGTACAATTTAATTTTATTTAAACGAAACTATATTCAATCCTTCTCATTACATTTTGTAATGTACTTTAATTGGATTTATTTAATTCAATGTAATTTAATTTAATTTTGTTTAATTTAATTCTATTCATTTTATTTTATTCTGTTTTATTTTATTTTATTTTTATTTTTGTTTTGTTTTATTTTATTTTATTTTATTCTGTTTTGTTTTATTTTATTTTATTTCATCCTCAAACCTCGTGAGCCCCCCATGACGTCACGCGTCGAACGTTGGGCGGAAGTCGCTTGAACAGCAGGCTGTCACCGGAGCCGCTAGCCGCCTGCTGCCCTAAAAAAAAAAAGTGAAATTCATCGTTAACAGCGTCGCCAGGTACAAGTAAACCCAGCTGCCGCAGGAATATGGACGACGACGTGCTGACGACCCTGAAACTGTTGATTATCGGTGAAAGCGGAGTCGGGAAGTCCAGGTTAGTGTGTGTTTGTAGCGAGCTGTTAGCTAGCCTGCTGAGGATGTTGACATTATTCTTGTTATGTAAGTTTATAACTCACCGCTCAGCAGCTGTAGCTACAGCTAGCTGCCACTGTTGTTGTTGTCCTGCTCATACCAGTGAAGGCCAAATATTAAATGTTGACAGGCTGATAATTAGGTGACAAATAATGTCGCATAGGCAACTGTAAAACTTTGTACTGGTGTTTTGTTTGTTCATCCTCAGGAAACTATCAACATGAAAACTGTTTTGTTGTGATCTTCATGTAACTGAGGAACAACTAACAAAAGCCTGTTGTACTGTGTGCCCTGCTTATTTCCGTGTTATCTTTATCTCTCTTAACAGTCTCCTCCTGAGGTTCACAGACGATACTTTTGACCCAGAGCAGTCAGCAACAATAGGTTTAAACTAACACACACACATACACATAAACAAATAGTATACACAGAGGCATGGAAACAGCTGATCATCTCACACCCTTTCTCTTTCCTCTCTTTCTCTTGTGGCTGATCAGGTGTGGATTTCAAAGTAAAGACACTCGCAATAGATGGAAACAAAGCAAAACTCGCCATATGGGTAAGACTGGAATCATTTTCTACAGTTTGGTCTTTGTTGTGAGGAAAAACATGATGAGCTGCAGGGTTTCTCCACCTGATGGCGACATTACACAGTCAGAATCACATGGAAGCTGAAAAACAAGAGTCATGAAGTCCCAATAACAACACTCAGACACAGTGAGGCCCTAACCTCAGCCCAAAACACTGAGCTCTCATCCACTTTATTACTCGTCTTCTTCGGGAGATGTGTCTCTGCAGCACAAAATACTATAGTAAAATGAGGAAGAGGACAGTAATGTGTACAATAAAACAGTAAAAAGGTATATTATACAGGATTTTCCTTAAAAAACAATGTCACTTACAAAAGTAATCCCTCTTAATTATAATTTTTGACCCACTCTTAGTGTGTGGCGGTGTATTTATCTGCAGATACTCCATGCTCTGCCTGTATTTTCTTATTTTCTTGTTATTTTGGTGTGTTCAGGTCGTTCCTGGGCACAGTGTGCAAGAGAGGCCAGGACCAGCGTTGTCAAAAATATTGATTTATCACTACTTATCGACTCTAATTTGAAACTGTTTGAACACTCAGTTTCTGCAGTATCAATACACCAGTACTAGTTGTGCTTTTTGCTCTCTTGTCATGTTAATGTTTACTACAGTCATTCTTCTGTTCTCTGCTGTTAACCAAGGAAAGAAAAGTCGTCATCATGTTATAGCCTCGTTTAACACAATTCAGACAAGTTAATACAAGTTAAATTGTACCTTGTATGGCCTCAATGTCTGTTTTTCCCATGGTATTAAAATAGCATTGTGTGACAGAATTTTTTAAGATACCATATTGAATCAGAAATTACAGTATTGACTTTGTAAAAAGGTACCAAGCAGGCGCCAGACTGTGAACATGCATCCTAGAGGAAGCTATGAAAATCGCAGACACAGTGCCAACCCCTCCAGCTCTAGATTTCTTTGTTATTTTGTAATGGCTTCCCCGGTCACTCCTGTTTTTAACATTAGAGCCACATGAATTGTGAATAGTTACCCTTTAGACAAAATATGAAAAAAAAAAAAGAAAATCATATTGCAATTGCAAGATGAGTCACAATTTTAGGTGGAATGGTATTTTTTTAAGCTCCTTATATACTAAAAAAATGTAAAAAGGATGACTGTGATTTTTGCTGGGGTGATTTGTAGACTGAGGCATCTCCATAGCACCACTAGGCTTCATTTATAATAGTGTAATATGACACATTTACCTTTATCAAGAAATTGCAGCTCCTGTGATTTGGATATTGCAGTTGGCTATATTGCAGTTTTGATAATATTTCATTTAATTGTGCAGCCCCATTACCTTTAAGAAAATTGTTAATATTTGCTAAAAGTCTGCAAGGTGTTTCAGTGGGACAGTCCTTAGACCTTACAGTTTTAAAAAATAATGAGAGTAATAATCTTTATTGTCTACAGATGTGACAATTTGCCTTTAGCTTTACTGCTTAGTTAAAACACATAATAGTAAAATCATAATGCATGCAACAAGTAACACAGCAGGCTCAGTACAGACAATAATAACTGACATGGGTCCAGTTCAAATGATGGTTTCAACTTTAGAATAATTATTGCATATGGTATGAAGGACTTTGTGTAAATATTTTGGTTGCTGCAGCAGCTCTGTAGCGTCCTCCTGAGGGCACTTTTCTGAACTCTCTAAAAAGCAGATGAACAGGATCAGCCATATTTACAGGCTTTTTGTTTCACCTGCTGTGTTTCACCCATGTGAGATACATCCCAGTTGTTTTTACCCTTTCCCACTACTTTTACAGACAGTCTATCTGTGTCCGCAGCCCCCAGGTGGCCACACCATGTACATGTTAAAACACTTCTGTAAACATCTCTGAAATGTTCTTGTTTATATGGTATGAGTTCAGTTTCCTGATTAGATACAAGCCCTGTTTTGCTTTATAAAAATTTATTCCGTGTTGGCTATAAAACTTAAATGGCGATCAAAAATAGTTTCCAAAATATTTGAACTCCTCTACTGCTTCAACAAGCAGATAGTTAATCAAAACAGGCTGCAAATAATGACATTGTGTTGACTCACAATAACCAGCTCCGTAGTTGTACTATCATTCCCTCTCTGTGCGTTTATATGGGTTGTTGGTCAGCGCAACACACCAGCATGTTATTAAGAGCACATGTCATAATCAGGGTCTGTGAGTATAGACGCTGGCAGTGTAGTGGTTGCTCTTAAAAGTTTGGTGTCATGGAGTCTTTCTCTGCCCCTGATTGACGTCTCTTTGCTTTGATTATCTCTTTGCTTTTGCAGGACACAGCCGGACAGGAAAGGTTTCGCACCCTGACACCCAGCTACTACCGCGGCGCACAGGGAGTCATACTTGGTAAACAGACATGTTTATAAAGCCACATGACATGTTCAATACCACACCTAGAGACCATGATCTCTTCACAGTAAAAGAGTCATATCCAATCTCATTGACCTTTATTTAAACATTATTCTGTAACTATAACTGCAGAGTCCTGATGAAATTGTTGTCAAGAAAAATCAAATATGTCCTAACTCCTTTTCTTTGTTTGCGTGGTTTTGACAGTATATGATGTCACAAAGCGTGACACTTTTACGAAGCTTGAAAACTGGCTGAATGAACTGGAAACCTACACAACTCGTAATGACATTGTAAAGATGCTCGTCGGGAACAAGATTGATCGGGTGAGTCCGTCACTTGTGCCAGTTTGACACATACAATAAACAGTCGTAATTGGCCTATCTTTTTGAAACAAGTTAGATTTCAATTAGTTTATGTTCATAATATGCCTAATATGACCACAGTTTCAAATTTGATCTTTAATTAAACATGGCCAATGTTTCAAGTAATGAGGTAGACATATAAAAGTAATCCCTGTGAGCAAAAACCTTGGTGGTGATGGATTTCTTTATATGGTCATTTGTGTTTACATTTCATATGCTGCTGCAAAACAGAACTTGTGAACTAGGGGTTACAATGTGGGAAGTCGTGTCGACAATGTGTTTGGGTTTCAAGGCGTGAAAACAATGCTGCAAGGCAACAGGGGCTGTTGGGAACTAGGAGCCACCGAGGCTCACAATTTAGCAAGCTAGCAAGTGAGTAATGTGCTACAGGGAATGCGTAATGAGGAGGAAACACAGGAGGCCACTGGGAATGTCAACATTGTCCTCAGACATAATAAATTACGACTATAATTACAATCTATAAAATTACCCTCCACCAAAAAATTAACTTTCATAGCCTCCACCTTTTCTGAATATGTCAGCAAACACATCTCCTCTCGGAACAAGAGGGGGTGATTATTTGGACTCCTCTTGTGAACATGGTAAACACTACCCCATTTGAAGGCAGCAATATGCTGCTGCTGCTACATGTAGCTACATGCTAACATCAGGGAAACATGTAATTACTGGTTGCCATTGTTGTTAATTTCTTCCCTGATTTCCGATCTTATATCTGCTTGAACATGTCCACTTGTCAGGATTCTGTTTCAGAAGCTTTTAATGGGGATTTTTTAAGGTGCAAAATGCCGCCATACTCCATTACAGTCATTCCCCTGGATGCAAGTACACTGCTACATGTAGCTACATACTAATGTCAGGCAAACATGTGATCTTGGTTGATGTTGTTAAAATCTCTCCAATTTGGGATTTATTATTATTATTATTGTTATTATTATTATTATTATTATTATTATTATTTTTTCAGTTGAGTGTTGCTGTACTCCAATACAGTCACTCCCGCCTGCAGGTGCACTGCTACATGTAGCTACATGCTAACATTGGGGAAACATGTAATTGTGGTTGCAGATGTTTATTTCTCCCTGATTTCGGATCATATTCCTGCTGGAACATGTCCAGTTGTGTCTAGAAGCTTTTACTGGAGATTTTTTTTTACGCTAAGTGCGGCTATACTCCATTGCAGTCATTCCTTTGGATGCAAGCACACTGCTACATGCTACATGCTAACGTCAGGGAAACGGGAAACATGTAACATGCTGCAAAGGCTTTGGTTTAAAAGCTTTTATTAGTAGAAAGTGCCGGCATACTCCATTACAGTTGTTCACGGCTGCAGTTACGGTGCAGAGAGGCTGAGAGTGCAGATATGGAAGATGAGGAATGCTGTCCAATCCGAGCAGACTGGGCTTTTTTGGGAGGGGGAGGCCTAAAAGACGGGTGCTAAAATTAATCGTTTCAAACAGAGGTTGGATACAGGTGTTCCAGCACAGACAGTATGAGGAAAATAAAGTTTTTTCTGACCCTTAAATCATGTAAAAATGTTTTAGTAGGAACCCAAAATTTAAGTATGAACCCTGAAAATGAGCATAATAGACCCCTTTAATGTTAACCTTGGTTTTATACTTATCCCTCGAATTAATGATATTAAAAAAAAATCATGGAACACCAGAAATACTCTTAAGAGTTTTATAAATGTGCTCACCAGCCATTGATGTTGCTTTACTTGTCTGTAACGTTTAATCATTTACAGTGTGTATTCCACATAGAGATAATGACACAGGATGTCTGGTTTTCAGGATGACCATGAAGTGGACAGAAACGAGGGACTGAAATTTGCGAGGAAACACTCCATGCTTTTTATTGGTAAGTATCCATGTTGGAGTAAAAATCAGACATGGTCATTTAAACTAATAGAGCCATAAAATGTGACTTACTGTATAGCCATTAAAACTTACCATACTGTATTTAAAAGTCAGAGCTGTAGCTGTGTAGTTGGATCCAGTCAGGACATCACTTAGTCAGTCATGCATTTAGTTTGGGTTTGTTGCGTTGTTTATACTCCACTGGCATGTTTGAGTGTCTCGCGCTGAAAGATGCGGCCACTCCAGAAGAACTGCATTATGATTAACATCTAGCGGGCTTTCATTTATCGGATCCATGTCTACACGTGTTCCTGATTCTCATCTCCAATCTGCCCCTCTCTGGGAAATTACGTTAACATTTCTGTGGAGTTTCCATTTTAGAACGGCTAAATTAAGGGGTTTTGAAAAGGGTTGGGCAAGAAGATGTCGTGGATTTAATCCACTGTGAGGATGTCTTCATCCCACTGGATGTCTCTGGCTGCTTAAATGAAGTCATTTCATACTTTATATGTCATGTTTGTCAACACTTGGATATTTTTAAAGCTCCATCGTTAGTTTTAGTGTGTTGTAAAAAGAAACATGTTTTGGATTTAAAAGCTGACGTGCAGTTTTTTTTTGTAACATTTTGGAAGTGCTCTTTTTGGCTGGTCTCATAAATCTTGGTAACTGTCTTTCCTTTGTACAGAGGCCAGTGCAAAGACCAAAGATGGCGTCCAGTGTGCCTTTGAGGAGCTTGTGGAGAAGATCCTCCAGACTCCAGGGCTTTGGGAGAGTGAAACCCAGGGTCAGAAGGTCCGTCTGGGGCAGCAGGAGGAGAGCAGTGGCAGGGCATGTGGAGGATACTGTTCCATACCCTGAAACCAGACAGAAGGAAAACCTGATAGGAACGACCACGGACCAGAAACAGAGAGAAAGGGAGATGTGGAACTGGATGAGTACTTTTTAAAGAAAAAAGTTTATTGTTGGAGTAGAACTGTCGGTCAAAAGGACTTTGCTGTTTGCACACTTCCTTTTCAACCATCATCTGTCACTTCTTTCTGTTTAAAACATGAATGGAAGGATCACGCAAAAATAGCCTCTTGCCTAAGGATCTGTAGTTTTTTAAATTGACAGAACCATGCCAAGTGTACAGAGCGTTATACAAGTACATGTCTGGTTTGAATTTATCTTATTGGCAGCAGTGATTCTGTTGTACATTAAGGCATCAGGTTAATAGCATAGTGCCTATTACATGAACCAATTTGTAGGTAACAGCACATAGCTTGTTAAATTTTACCCCAAATAATTCATTATAATCAGGACAGATTTCCCCTCAATTCCTATAGAAAAAAAAACTAGCTCCCCGCTCGTGCTTTGTGAGCTGTAAATGTCAACTTCTATGTAGCTGCAAATTTAAAAGTACGAAATGTTCTACAATTTGCGAGCTTTACTTCATAAATGACACATCACTTAGATTTGGTGCAAGAGACTTTGATTGATCTGTCATCGTGCACCGCAACACTGTGAGTAAGACATTTCACAACTGTTACAGTTACTGACAGCAGTTCATTTTTACTGTTAATACAATTATTGTTTCTTTGATGGTGATTTCCA
Source organism: Epinephelus fuscoguttatus (assembly GCF_011397635.1). Taxonomy (NCBI): domain Eukaryota; kingdom Metazoa; phylum Chordata; class Actinopteri; order Perciformes; family Serranidae; genus Epinephelus; species Epinephelus fuscoguttatus. The sequence continues at coordinate 23,055,054 of NC_064766.1, forward strand.
CCAAATTCTCTGCTTCAGAACATATACAGGCTTTTGAATGAACTGATTTCCTGTTTTATTTTTCCTCTTTACGTCGACATATGCAAGACAAGTAGCCATCTTTGTCTTTTAGGATTTCCTGCAATCAAACCTTTCGTCTTTTGTCTTTGCATGTCTGATGTGGACCATAACTTCCACGGCTACAAGTGTAAGGTTTACAGTATTAAAAGACTACTTCACCCGAAAAATTATAATTTGTTTATCACTGTGTTATGCTGAATTTGTTAAGAAAACTTTGTTTATCTTGCGTGCCCCCACGGTGAACGCAGAATCAAGATAAGGCTAACATTCTTTATGAACTGAAGTCACAAGTGGACGTGTCTAACAACAGCAAAACTATGTCAGAACATCGAATTACAAACTAATACACAACTTGTGCAGTGTAACACAAATCCAATTGTTTGCTCAGACCTTCCCAAGTACATGCATTTTCACTAAAACACAATATAAAACACACCCGCCTATGAGTACTGTAACCTGATTGTTACGTACATACTTAAAATCAAGTGGCAACCTTCCGGGCTGAAAAATGAAGCCAATACAGAGGTGTCAAAAACTGCAGTTCCTCTAATGGCCACTTGGGGCTGGCTCCAAAAGCAAGTCAACCCCCACAAACCCTCATGTTAACATGTCCAACTTTATTTTACAGCAGCTGATCTCATCCTCTGCTCGGAGACCTCATTTGTTCTCTCAATTTGCGGACATTGTTGGCTGCTTTTCTTCATCTTTGAGTTAGCTGCTAACTGCTGCTAGCTGCTTTTTAAATCTTTTGACTGTGGGTTGCACACATAACACGTCGTCAAAACGTCACTCCTGTCTGGTCCTGCTGACTGTCCTTTTTACAGAGACGTCGATTTAGTGTTGTTACTACCTCTGCTGCCAGCTCAAAGGCTAAACCATTCTGTCCTCCATTCTGCAACTGTACCATTTATAATTTGGTCACCTCTGGCTCCCAAAAAAAAAGATGGTGGTGGCAGAAATGCAAGAGGCTTCAAAACGGTCCACAAACCAATAGGTGACATCACGGTAGCTACGTCCATTATTTGTCTATGTTTTATTTGTCCATTCTGTGGTTTAAACATGCATGTGCCCAGGTGCGCTACTCATACGTGAGACTGTTTATGCTGACGCCTGATAACTCGTAAGGTTTTAGTAAAAATACATGTGTTTGTGAAGTACTGAGCATACGACTGGATAAACGAGGCTTGGATTATACGTGAGTTGCGTGTGAGATTGTAAACGGCTGTTTTGATATATTGCTATTGTTGTTAAAGGCGGCCCCCGTTTACTTCAACTCATGAAGAATGTTCGTCTGTTTTGGATTCTCCATTCACCGTGAAGGCTTGCGAGAAAACCAGTTTTTCTTCATGAATTCACGGTGACACACAGTGAGTAACTGATTTCCAAATTATCATTTTGTGAGTGAAGTATTAGCAATAAAATATGCTCTTTAATTCACTTGAGCTCACAGCTTTTATTTTGCCAATCTGATCTGGCAAAATGAAGGAAGCCGTTTCTTCATTTAGTCCCAGCGTGACCCTGTGAGCTCGTTTTTTCCCCCTATTTATTTTGCAGTTTCTGTGTGGTGCTGTGGTTCATATAACGTCCCACTGACTTGTTGAAGGCATTTCTCACACATTATAGTATAAGAGCATTCCTGAGTGCTTTGTTCTTCCCCCTGTCTACAGTACAGTATGGATCTGATGTATTGTTTGAATTCCTTTTCTTGTTTAAAATCACGTTGACCTCTATCCCTGTCGTTTTTCCTGTTGTGTTTGCTGTGTGCGCCTCTTTGAATCATACTCAGCATTATGTTAAATTGATATCTGCCTTAACATTGAATGGAATTAAGGTCCAGTAACGTTTGTATTGTTTCAAACGGAAATAAATGACAACCTCGAGATGTCGTCACTCCAGACTAATTATTGTTTAATTGCTATTTGAGAGCTGCCATTACGTCTCCGTGTTGTGCAGAAGCCTGCCTAATCAAAAGCAGGTTTACAGTGGAAACAGGAGTGAGGTGCTCTTTCCATAATACTTTGTTGATGACTCGCCTGTCATACATGCAAGACTGAAAACATTCTTTGCACAAAATGTCAAAAAGCAGACCAAAACCGGGAGTGGAAAAATCCAGTTAATCATGTTTTGTGAAATAGTCCCAGAGGACTGAGTGTGATTACAAGCTTATGTTTGGTGTCAGGATGTCCCCAGATGGAGGACGCTCACCACAAGTCTCTCTCTCAGACGTCCTCCCGAGGCTTATCGTGTTCTCTATATTTCCACTAACATAAGTTTTTTGGCCCCATATTGAGGTCAGGAAATTCCTGAGATCTCGTTTGGCATTTGATGTCGTGTTCTTACATCAAAAACAGATGACAGTTGTGTGTCTTACCTCTCAGAATGATGTTTGCTGTTCAAGAAGATACAGACGATTTCATACCCCAGACAGACGTCCCGTTGTACTTGTGAGCAACTTATCTTTTTCATTTCAGTACAGTATATTCACAGTTTCATCGAGAACACTTCCAAATACTTAAACCTGCATTAACTTACTTTTAGGCCACATGGGGGCAGCAGAAACAAGCTGTAAACACAACATTGACATCATTTTTTTAAAAAAAAGTTTACATGAAACAGCGAGCAGAGTTGTTTGTGATTCTGCATACGTGTTTCTGCATAAAACAAGAAACTAGGGATGGACTTGTCCTGATAGCCAATAGAAATGTAGTAGCCAATCTGACGTTATATGCAAACAGAGGTGGCTAAACCTAAATGGTGGTGGCTAGTGCTACTGGCGCTTACAGTGCGAACATGGCAAAAGTGCTGATAGAGCTAACACTGTTAATGGAGGTTAGCTTACATTCACTGGGCGGACCTGAAGTAGGAACCCGGAGGTAAAATTGCGACTCCTGCAATAGCGAAGGAATGTCCTGTCTAACCCTGCCTCTGATTGGCTTACCTTGACATTCTTACCCTAATCCTAACCAATCTCATGCCACTTGCCTAAACCTAACCAGTTCAACCAAGGAAGGCAACAAGTCAATCATAGTGAGAGCAGGGCAGCTCATTCTTGCACTATCTTAGGAAACACTAATTCACGAACCACAAGGAAGGAGGCTTCTTTAACGCCAACGTGGGGGGACGGTGTTATCAGCGTTAATCTCTGGAAGGTAGCACAACCAAAAACAGTAATGACTAATTCTGGTTGGTATTTGCAGAATTAATAGTCAAGTGGGAGGGACCTAACACTTCAAGAAAGTGTTTAATTGGATGGACAATTAGTATACACCCCAAATGTAGGAGGAGTCATCAATATTTTTTTGTTTAAAAAAATGACAAACTCTTCAATACCATTAAGAGTACCTATAAAATAACTTCTTTGTCATTGTTAGGCCAGACATTGGCCCTTTCTCGAAGTAAGCTTTGGAGGAAAGATCACTTCCCTTACCGTTTGTAGCAGTGCAGAGAACTGTTCGGAAAAGTGGCAAATTAAGATTGTTTTCTTCATGACTTCAATACGCCAACATGTCAAAGAGCAGTCGGGTGACTGGCTATACAACTGACAAGCTCATTATAAGCCCATGCTTGGCCAGTTTAAAGAACTTGCACTCATACCCGTACTTCAATCATTTTTTTAAGCTAGCACGAAGGTAGTGGTTTCATAACACAACCTAATGCATGATGGCCGACCAGGGCTAGTTTTCTCGTGTTTTGCCTGACATCACAAGACAAGTCTTAAGAATAATCAAACACCTTTTTGACCTCAATATTCTTTAATCAAAATGCAACTCAAGGTTGTGAAATTAACCAGAAAGGATTAAAACTTGATGCAGAATTCGCATGACCTTTTCCCCAAACAAAGATGGTAGCCATTCTGCAACGTCATGTTGACTTTGAAGATGTGATTTTAAAAAATGGAAACATCTTTATCGATTTTACGATGTCTTCTAGTTGGTATGAGAAGCTGTTAGCTAACAATAGCCTATTTACAATTACAGCTGAAGAGGAGTAACATCAGCATTCACTTGGAGTGATACTTGTGGTGACGAATGTCTTGTTAGCTCTGTTTTGGTCTCTACTAAGCTAACGCTGGCTTCTTTAGCCTCTAAATGCTCTATGTTGCTAACTAGCTGTTAGTCAGACAGTTGATTTTGGAGCTTTTTTTCTGGCAACAGTTCGCTGCATGTTGAGAGCCATGAGTTTGAACCAAAACAGTAAAGATGTGGGCTTTAAAAGCTCACTGACATGTTTCGAACAAACATCAAATATGTCCAACTATCACTCAGTATGTTTACATGCACACAGTAGTCTAGCTAAGCTCATAGCTTGGCTAATCAGTTAAGTCGGACTTTTCGTCTTATCTGAGTATACATGCAGAAGAGAAAATCGAATTTCTGACCAAGTAAGTCCGACTCCTCCTCGATAGGCGACACTGTGTCCTTTTTGAACTAGTTCCGGTTGACCTGAAGAGGAAGATAACGAAGATGGCGGAGATAAATATGTGGATATACCATCCATAAACTTCAAAATGTTTAGCTCCTTTAGTTGTCGGAGCATGAATATAGATTCCTTGTCTATCCAGAAGTGCGTCTTCTGCTTCTCGGTCGCCTTGGTGTTTGTTTGTTTTTCCGGGAGTTACTGCGCCGCTATATACTGAACTGCTGCTACGTCATCTCCTTCTTCCGGGTGAAAGCCCTCAATGAAAGTGGTGCATGCGCGGAACGCAGAGTCCGACTCGAGTTGGACTAAGTGGATACAGCAATAGTTCGATTTTCAATCAAATGATCTAGATGTGTTAGTCGAGCTATGGATAGTCCAGTTTCAGTCAGACTAAGCTGTTTACATGCATTTAAAAGTCCGGTTTCAGTCGGACTATGCCAATAATTCGATTTTCTCAAGCTGCATGTAAATGTACTGACTGTGAATCCTTCTTTAGTTGGCTTGATGCTCATGAGAAGATCTTTAACTACAGCACTGTTAAGAACTGTCTGTGCTCAGTCTACCATGCCTGCATCCTTCTGCCCATATCACAACCTTTTAAAAAGCAATTTAAAAGTATATAATGAAACTGCGAGGCCCACAATTGCACACATGAAAACTACCACTAAATACAGTCCAGCAGAACATAAGTATGCAGCGCAAGCCACTGCAAAGCAATGATTTAAAGCAAACGACTGGTCAAAAGATTTCACATTGGGTTTATTCAAATAGCTGCTGTCAGACTTTAGCACTGGATGATAATCCGGTCTCATGGAAGTTAATATAACTTACTGCAACAGACGGCAATAGGAAGACATTAGAAACATGGCAAAAACAGTAGAAAATATTCAACTGCATTAGGTTAGTTTTTCCATTTTACAATGTAAAAATGATTGAAGACATCAAAGTTTATCAGCATTACAAAATAACAGAGGCTGTACAGATACTGCGAGGCACTTAAGCATCTGGTATTCCTATATGGAACGATAGACCAGATGCTCAAATTAAATGCCTACACACTGTTTGCCAGGGCCACGTTAACAGTCTGGACCTCAGAGATATGAGAGGACTTCTGGATGATGCGGCTGGTGAGAGTGGGCCCCGCGGTGCAGCTCTGCCTCAGAGCGGCGGTGGGTCCTGTGACACACATCCTGTCTATGATAGCGGTCCTCGTAACTGAGAAGGGCTCTCGGGTGCAGCTCTGCCCTGTGCCAGCTCTGGGCGCTGTCATGCTGCTCTGGTCTGCCGTGCAGCTCTGCCCCTGGGCCAAGTTGGTCAGAGCCACGGCGGCGTGGATCTCTCTCCAGCCCTGATCGCCTCGTCTCTGCTGGCCTCGGCCCTGCTGCTGCTCCCTGTGAATATGTCAAAGAAAAAAAAAACAGCCATATGTGAAGTGGATTATTAAACACCATCTCACCTCTTGCCTAAATTAACCTGGAAGAAATCAAGAGCAATTTTTGTTTCGCCTCTTGATTTAAAGCCAGAATAATGTGGATGAATTAGAGGTGATGGTCCAATTTCAAGAGCGACTTCCAAGAGGGATTATGAGTCGTATTACTTTCCAAGCTGATGAAAGTTGAAAAGTGCAAACAGCTGATTCGATTGCAGATTGAGCGATGAATAATTGCTCTTACCTGTCACATTTAGTTGAAGTATAGTCCATTGTGTCTGCAAGAGAGAAGAAAAGTACTCAGAACGTGCCATGAATCAGTTTACTTGATAGCAGTGAAATTGCAAACAATACATAATCAATGTTGGATTAGGCTCTGTGGCCGTATGTTAGTGATACACGGTATTAATGCATGAGTTTTTAATTTGCAGCATGTGTGTATTCATGGGTGATTGTGCATCCAGGGCTCTGATACATTTTCATGGTCAAACTTCAAAAACTTTTCCATGACTTTTCAAGGACCCATAATAAAATTTCCATGACCATTCACATCGCACACAAGTAGAACTGTATAGTGGACTTTTCCCAAATTTTAATTATATTATTACAGGCGCTCCACGGACACGGAGCAGTTGAGCTCTTAGAGTGAGGGGAGTGACAGTCAACAGTTGAGACAGCCTGTTGGTTATATTGTTTGAAAAAGGGGAAGGCCCATCTTTACTTTCAGAGAAGCTAAAATGCTAGTGGCCAACAGTTAAAACGTTTTAGTGTGCCATAGGTATCGCAACTTTGGGATTTATGACCCTACATATTAGATCACAGCCTCTTAACTAGCCTTTTAACCTGCATTATACAAACATATTAGATTCAAACTCTATTCAAACATAATGAAATGAAAAAATGTATGTGATGGTTGACAAAACATCACACATCAAAGTGTATTAGATCTTTGTTACGTCAACAGCTACTGAAAATGAAGTCGTTATTTTACGTTACTTGGAAGGTTATCTGTCTACGAAAGAGTGTTGTAACAATTTCCTTACAAGCAATAAAATTACAATTCCATGACTTTTTCAAGCCTTGAAAACAATATTTGGGAGTTCCATGACTTGTCCAGGTTTTACATGATTGTAGAAACCCTGTGCACCTGCGTGTGAAGGTGCTCCCAAATGCAAGCACTGTAAAACTTCAATTAAAAGCCTCGTCCCAGTTCAAAGCCTAGTCTTTTACTAGACCGGGGTGGCTACGCATTTTGACAAATAAAGGCCTGTCTCAATTAGAGGCCAGGTCTGGTTACCAAGCAATTCTTTTTTTTTTTTTTTTTTTAAATACAAGTTCTTCAGACAAATGGCTACCTCAAATTATGTGTCCTTTCCTCGCTTACCCTGCAAGTTTTTCATATTAAACTGTGAGGGTCCTCAGATCAAAGGAATCTGAACGTGTGAAAGGAATGAAAGGCCTGTCCAAAATGTAGGCCTTTTGATTTCAGGCATGCCAATGCACACAATGTATGCTACGTCGCTTACTTTCCTTCTCAAGGAATTTACTCGGAAGAAGGTAACCATTACTGAAATTATTCTTTTCATAATACTTTATAAAAAGCCTATGTAACACTCATCCTCCACTTTTTAATCAGCCCCTCCAGGATGTTGCAATGTTGGGATAGAAACAATTAATGCAAATTCTGCCAGTCCTTGTGCATTCTGTGCAACCTTGCAATATTGTCCAAGCACTGCAACTTTATCCCAAAATTAAAATCAAATTTTTCAGGGCATCGGTAGCGCAGTGGATAGTGCCGGCACCCCATGTACAATGGGGATGCCTCGCCACAGCGGTCGCAGGCTCAACTCCGGCTTGCAACCATTTGCTGCATGTCACCCCCCGCTCTCTGTGTCTCTCCCCCATTTCACTCTATCCTGTACATTAAAGGCAAAAAAAAAAAAAAAAAATCTAATTTTTCAGTTGCAACAATTTCAAAGCGCCTTTATACACTGTAACATGCGTCGCATTTTAAACATTTTTCTTTAGAAAAGCTGCTGTAAAATCAGGCTTTTCAGGCCGTAACAATCCAACAGTCTGCCCAATCCTGGAGGGACTGATTAATATATTTACAGCAATGAAACAGAGGGACATTACAGTGTTTGGCATAGAAGGCACCCAAAGCAGTCAAGCAACACCTTCTGCTAGGGTACGGCAACACCACTTGGACAAACACACCATAATACTAGAACCAGTAATAATAATAATAACAATAATAATGATGGCAATTTGTTAAGCTTATTTATAATTATCATTACATTTGCAAATTATTACCTTGGATGGCTATGTGTTGCTTGTCGTAGCATAGCAGTGTTTTTATTGCTGGCTGTGTCCCTCCCAATATATATTCTAATTACTGCCTTGATACAGTTACCACTTGTCCAGGATGTCTCTCTGGGTTTGTTTTACAGTGCCAGAAAGGTTTGACTCAGTGAAGTGCACCACTCTGCCTGTGCTCAGCTCCTTTAGCCAACATAAATTCAATGCAGTATTTCTCTTGAGCTTTTAAGAGGAAGAAAAAAAAATCTGATATCTGCATCGTGTCAGGAGGACTGAGTGTGTTTTCAGGTTTCCAAATCTCTACTAGCACCTTTAAGTGGGTCCGAAGTGTGTTGTGCCTTTTCCAAAACCTGTCCCTGCACATCTCCATCGTTTTTGACCAAGGCACTTGATTAACTTGTACCAGCAGGCAGGGGAGTGTCGAATGAATGAATACCTGAGAACCTTGCTAAATCTGTGGAAGAAGGAACGGTCTTTCTCTCCACGGTCCTGAAATGAAACTTCAATATCTCTGGCTGTTTCAGAAGCAGGAGCAGGATAAATAGGACTTCAGAGTAATATCGTATTGCTTGCACAATCTCTGTTTGAGGTCTGTGCATTATATGTAGAAGTTATTTTCCATTGCAGTTTTGGAATATTGCCTTTTTTCATTGGAGCAGATAGAAGCTGGTCAAAACTGATTTTTCATCAGAGAGCAATAGACAGGGAAATTAGAGGCCCACTGTGAAACACAGACTTTCAATGCTAACAGCCCGAAACATCCCCGTCTCTGATTTCTTTAGCCAGGCTGGAGCCAAGAGCAACTACTTGCTGATAGTAAATCATTTTACTGTTTTATACTTTTTTGCTACTGAACGTCCCTGAGCATTTCTCTCTTTAGCCATAATATGCTTTGCCAAGAAAGTACTTCAGTACCTCTGTTGTATTTATTACCAAGAATAAACATTGTTTTACCTCTGGTGAGTCTCAAATTTACAACGAGGATCAGTTACGACTGAATTTTACAAGGGGTAATGAAGCTTCTCACTGCTTTTTTTGTATAAAGGCCTATATATTACACTGCTGCAGTGTAGTTATGGTTTCATGTTAGAGCTTTCATCTAACCTTACTTACTTACAAATAAGGAATAGTTTGATATTTTGGCACAACCCAATCCTCCAAAAAATGTTGGCATTGTATGTTTCTACAAGCCACGGATACATTACATTTGCATGTCATTATGCAGTGGATATGGTTAGACATTTCAACAATGCTGTGGTTAATGTCTGCTTAGGTTTAGGCACAAACCCTACTGGGTTATGGTTAGGAAAAGATCATGTTTTGGATTATTACCCAGTTCTGTGAGGCACAATGACATCTGGAAAAGCAGCAATTTCTTGGAAGAAAAGGGAAAAAAAAGCTGCTGGAATAACACTGACGTCGCTTCAAAACACCAATGTTTGGAACCTAGAAAGCCACTGGACAATCACTAATGGGTCACTGCAAAACACCCAAATTTGTAATATACAAATGCACTGGAAAAACACTGACATCACTCCAAAACACCCACGTTTGGAGCCTCCAATGCTGCTGGAAAATCACTGGTGAGTGAATCTAAAACATTAAGTTTGGAGCCTAAAAAGCCACTGGAAAAACACCAGTGGGTCTTTGAATGACCACGTTTAGAACTAAAATGGCTGCTGTTTGGAGTGTCACTCCAAAACACCCATGTTTGGAACCTAAAAAGTACAAAAAAAAACACAGATACGGTCACTAAACAACCATATTTGGAACTGAAATAGCCACTAGAAAGACACTGATGTGTCACTCCAAAAAAAAGCTGCTGAAAAAATGCCAGTGGGTCACCAAACGACCACATTTGCAACAAAAAAACACAGACTGGTCACTCCAAAACACCTGCGGTGGTGCCTGAAAAGCCGCTGGAAAAACACTGACGGGTGACTCCAAAACACACATCTGGAACAATGCTGACAGATTATGTCATGACATTATGACCCACGCTGGTGGTTTTAAAGCAATCACTTGGTAAAACACAACTGGTTTTGTTGTTTGTTGGTCTGGAACAGTGGTCTGCAGCTTGGCAGCCATCGTAGGTGACAAGCCAGCCACCATATCCTCCACCTCAAGATGACAGAGTCAGCTTATATACGATGTCACTTTATAATGTTGATATGAAGTGTATGAAATGTCAATAATTTCCTCTGGTGTCTGGGCTGTTTGAGAAATACTCTTAGTTACTGTCTTAGATAAAAAAGAGTTGTACCACTCTCAGAGAGGTATCAATCTTGTCATCTAACTCTTGGAAAGATAGTGAATAATTGTATTTAATTTGTATTACAGTGTTCTGTATATTATGTGATTGAGCTTTCTGTCACTACCGTAAACCCTGCCAGGGTCATCCCAATGTTCCTATGTTGCTTGAAGTAAACTGATATTGTAATAGGTTGGTCAGGGCTAGCTTTGCAGTTCATATTGCTAAGTAATGAAGGGAAATGGATGTTTCAAATGCAGTTCGAAGGGTAAAAATCCGTTCAGCCACTGTGGAGATATTAATGTCTAAAGTCAATTAAAAATGGGTCTCAGAGAGTATGATATCAGTAGGCTATAAGCTGTGGGTGGATGATTTCAACATATCGACCCAGAGAAACATACATTTAACATCTGACCTAAAGAAAAACATCGCTGAGAAAATAAAACCCTTTAAAAGGTCTCTTTAATGAGTCATATTAAGAGGATAATGAGCTGGGGAACATAAGACCCCGTCTCATGTAAACCTCTTATAATGAAATAATGCCTACAAGAGCTGATTTAAGTATTTGTGTTCTCCTACAATATCAGCTTAAATCCCTTCAGTCATCTCACAGGTGTGTCGTCAGGATCCACACTGGAAACAACTATGTACTGAGAAAATATTGTAACACCTTATTTCCTCAATGCGGACATGTATTCACGAACAAGAGACTCCCCGCTCAGCATGCGTGTTTTCATTTGAAACAAAATGGATGGAAAACGCAGCGAGGCGTTTGTCCAGATATGTTTTTCACCGCTCTGCGTCCAATAAAACATCGTTCTGGTCACATTTATGGCCCTCCAGCCTTCTAAAGGGAAACACTGATGTTGATGTGAGTAACATATTATATGGTGTAAACATCCACACATTCCTGTAGAATAAAAAAATCACTATACTCTTCTGTTAGACTTTTACTGCCAGTGGGATTGTGATCATGATTAAAGTGTCCTTGTAAGACACTGTGTAGTGGCATCACTTATTAGTCCATCACTTGAGGTCGACTTTTAGCTGTCTCTCTGGCGGAGTATAAACGTGTTAATGGTGTTAGTGCCTGTCATGAATCTGGCAGCTTGACTTTCCACTTCACGTCCACAGAGGAGCCGTACCGGGCTGCAAACACCCTTAATATGACCAGCAGGGATGCATTAAAAGTTTGCACAAACATTTGCTGCCCACGTAGTGTGTGATGACATCAAGTAACCCCCAAATATTCCAAAAGACGTATGATTTAAAGTAAGCAATATCGTGCTCCAAGGAGTGGGGTAAAATTTTGGTGAAATGTGGTTATATGCTGTCTTGCTCTGAAGTAGATGAGAAGATTGATACATGTATGTTAAGCATGAAGCCAGCTGATGTTAGCTTAGCCTAGCATTAAGACACAAAACAGGGGAAACTAAATGTAAAGGAAAAAAACAAAAAAACAAAACTAAAACACGTGTGCATGCAGTTAACCAGCTGCCTTTTTGCTCATGATTAATCTTTTTTTGACAAAATCCTGTGCAAGTCTGCAAATCAGTTTGGTCCCTTGGATGTATGAAGAGAACTGCATAGAGCATTGGAGGCGGACCCCCATTCATTCCTATCAAAGCTGCTTAGGGTCGCATGAAGCTAAAAAAAAAAAAAAGGTCTATTTCTGGGGTATGAAAGTATCCAAATGTTTGCATTATGGAGCTCATAAAGCAAACACACTAGAGACTAGCGGCTTCCTGTTTAGCACTCTGCTAACTTGAATGGAGGTAAAATCATTTAATCTTGTGGCTCTTCTAGACTTAAGAAATGTTATTGGACCAATTGATCAAATCCTGGTAATAAAATTAGCTATCACACAAGAGTTATGAAGCTCAAAAAATGCTGAAAGACGTCCCTTTCCCAATATAACTCTAAGGGAAAAAGTCTTTTTGGGTTCCCATGGAATCACACAACAGACCTGGATGGTGTAGTTCCAGTTTCGACCACTATGTGAAATGGATTCAAAGCCTGGCGATCTTCCTGAAGCCAGTTGGCATGAATACAAACACACTCCTGCACACACACACACACACACCTGACCTCCATGCCAAATATCGGCATCCCAAGGCAAAACCTGCGGCTGCCAAAGGGTGGGGAATTTTTGGACAGCCAACGGAGTGAGCTACAGAGCTGCAGCTAAAAATCAATTCACTAGTCAAGACACCTTCAAAGCTCACTAGATAGGCCTAATATGATATGTCTCTTTAGTTTAATCTGTGCAAAATCAGAAGGAAGACAGTTGAGAAAGGTGACTGCTCATTGTTCCCACAGCCCCTAATTCCAGAACTCCAATGACTACTGTTTTTTATTTTGGCTTTCGAGAGGGACATGCAACTTTAAAGGTCCAGTGTGTAGGACTTAGGGGGGATATACTGGCAGAAATGGAATATAATATAATAAGTATGTTTTCTTTTGTGTATAATCACCTGAAAATAAGAATCGTCATGTTTTCGTTACCGTAGAATGAGCTGTTTATATCTACATAGGAGACAGGTCCTGGTCCATAGAGATCACCATGTTGCACCACCATGTTTCTACAGTGGCCCAGAATGGACAAACCGAACACTGGCTCTAGATAGGACCATTCATGTTTTTGCCTTGGCTTGGTAGTTAGCAGCCCCTCTACAATCAGAATGTTGGAAACCACTAATTTCTTTTAACGTGAATCTGCTTTATTTAGTGTTTTTACCAGATTAAATCACCTGGTCCATTTGATTTAGAGAGGAGAGACCTTCTACAGAAAATTCTGCTCCTGGTAAAAACCTCCTGAACAATGAACACTGAAGGAATCCTAACCAGGAGAGGTTTCAGCTGGTTGTAATCTGCAATCGTCACTGCTAGATGCCTCTAAATCCCTCTAAATCTCACAATGGACCTTTTATGGTTGGATTCTGTTTTTATTTTAAATACTCTCGAAGCATAAAAGGGCTGTTATTTTAAAAAAAAAAAAAAGGAAAAAAAAGAAAAAAATGCTGCCAAAATCCCACCATTTATCATCGTTAATCGGCTCATTGTCAAATTTCCGACGGTCCCTGAACAAATCATGCGCAATGACCGCTTCCGTCAGGAAACAAAATCTAAACTCAAACCAGTGATATTTGATCAAAATCACCTTTTTCCACGTTTTTCATTTAAACTCTCGCCGAAAATACTGTTTGTACAAATAAGATCCTGTAAAATTACACTGAATTCTGCGCTCCTCGTGACAACAGTGAAAAGGCTTATTTTAACTTCAACTTTCAACTCTTCGACCATCAAAGGTACGTTTTTAAAATCTAAAATCAACCAGTGTTACTGATACTGATCTGGCCGTTGTTGCTACTGTTGTGTGTGTGTGTTTGATGATTATTTGGGAAAAGGTCATAACATAGCCTATATGCTGCTGATGCTGTGTGTGTGCCTGTGGTGTGTTTGTGTGTTAGTGTAGTCTTGTTAGAGTTTGTTGGTTTTGTGTGGCTGTGATGCTCCAGTATTCTGCAGAAGTTCACACACACACACACACACACACACACACACACACACACACACACACACACACACACACACACAGAGCTTGTGAGATGATGTGTGGAGGATGATTTACATTTAGCTGAAGAAATTAGCTGTTCATTTTGGTGCTAACTGTCTCTCTCTCTGTTGTGTTTGATTGTTGCACTGGCTCCAGTTGTATGTACATTTGGGGTGAATGTACAGATATATGGTTATTTATGGTAGAGGGAGGGTCAAGGAAAAAACACCACAGCCACCTCTGTACTCTGATAAACAGCCAGTGCTGTAAGTTAACTAATTACATTTACTCAAGCTTTATACTTAATTACACCTACTTTACTTGAGTATTTTAATCTCACACCACTTTGTATTTCTACTTCATTTAACTTCAGAGGGAAATATTGTACTTTATAGTCCACTACAAGTATTTGATAGCTTTAGTTACTACTTACTTTACAAATTCAGATATTTGGGCACAAACTATAAAAAACATACAAGTGCAGGTGCAGTGATCAGTGGATTGATTAGAGAGTTAATTGACATTTTGACAATGGTTCAAGCCATTTTTCCAGCTTCTCCAATATGATGACTTGCTGCTTTTCCTATAATTGATTTAATTATCTGGATTTATTCAATTGATTTAGATTTTTCTGCTTTCAGTACTTTTATAATTAAAATACATTTCCTGATTGTACCAGCATACTTTTACTTTCATAACAATTTCAATGCAGGACTTTTACTAGTAACAGAGTATTTTTACAGACCGGTTTTAGTACTTCTACTTATGTAAAGGATCTGGATACTTTCTCCAACACTGTAAACAGCACAGTCCCTAAAATTTTGGCAAATACGCTCATTTTCTTTCTCTATGTTATATGAAGCTGCAGCCAGCAGAAGTAATGGTAGCCTAGCATAAAGACTATAACAGTGGAAAATAATAATAATAATAATAGTAATAAAATATAATAATAATAATAATAATAATAATAATGATAATAAGCACTGTTGCAGGATTTTTGTATGCGATCATCTATATGCCAGTGTCGGGGTGTATTTTAGCTGGTCTTTGTAATCATGTGTAGTTGCCTTTTTTTGTATTTTTCTGCTTCACTTATAGCATATGTTAACATACTTTTTTGGCTTTTCTTTGTAGTAATCTCATTCTGTGTTTTATATTGCTTGTTTTAGAGCTGTACATTTTTTATTTTGTTATTTTGTTCTATGTTGTCTGTCTGTAACTTATGTTGCTGCCTGTCTCGGCCAGGACACTCTTGAAAAAGAGGTTTTTAATCTCGAGTTTTTTCCTGATAAAGATTAAATAAATAAATAAGAGTTTTACACCTCAGTTTTTTTGAACAGATAAATCAAACATGATATAATGTTAATTTGTGAACGTTATAGGTTGTTTCGCTGAAGATGATAAAAGAACCATCAGTTTATCATTTATTTACATTTATTTAATGGTCTATGATGGAAAAAATGCAAAAAATGCATATCTCTCAGTCAGGAATTTAATTGGCTATAAGAAGCACCATTTATTAAAACAACCGCTTGCTATTGGCTGGATCTGTAGACCCAAAAGAGAGGCAGGCCCCTCTCTTTCTACACAGGCTTTCTATGTTGGCTATTGTAGGCTATGGAGAAAACATGGAAGCTCCTATTGGCTCAAGTAAGGTGTCAATCAACAGGTCAGAGTTCAGCGGCCATTTTGCTATTGAGCTTTCGGCAATAATTACATGCAAACTGGAGATAGTGTGGACAATGTGTGGTGAAATTAGATTTTAAAGGATGCAAGGGCAGTCTGTGGATATCTTTGGACGTAATTATTTGTTTGGACTAGGGTTGCAGCAGTATGAGATTTTCACGTTACGTTAACCGTCACAGAAAATATTGCGGATTCACAGTATCACGGTATTACAGAATTTATATTATTATCAGTCCAAATGACTCCTAAAGGAATGAAAATGGAAGGGTTATTTTTGGTTGAACAAACATTTTATTTCTATAATTGAAACCTGAAACCATTTTGTTTATGAAAGTTTGTGTAAAAAGTGTAAAAAAACAAATGTAAAGGGGAGATTAAATATCTGTAGGTATTGTAGATATTCAAATGTACATGGTATGATAACCGTTGGGTTTTATATCACAGTATACCTTGAAATCGGTATATGGCGGCAACCCTAGTTTGGACTAAATATTTCACTGGATTTCGATCGTCCTGGACCTTTATGAATGTATCAAGACAATTTTTGTCAGAATATTACCAATGCGATGATTATGATAAGGCTTCATAGCTGAGTTGTAAGTGTTTGTTTGTTTGTTTGTTGGTGGTCTGCCAGAAGCGTTAATTGTACCTGCTGTGGTGGTTGTATATTAAAATGGTCCACATCAGTCGAACCGCAAGAATCTTAGCTTTCTACTGATGTGTAGCTCGAGTTACCGCTTTAACATAGCAGTTGTTTACCTATTATAATTCTTTAATAAACAATGTGTTTTTTTTAATGTTTGCAAAATATTGATACATTCGTTCAATAGTTTAGAGTATGACAATATTCTGTGTACAATATATATCATTTCACTGGTCCACTATTGCTTTAAATATGAAGTACAGGCCTGTTCAAATGATGAATTATCCCAATTATTCATGTCTATAGGCCAATTTGGGGTTAACCTGAGTTTCCCGGATACAGATTAAGCCTTGTCACAAACTATAAAAATATCCATTAAACAGCCGTCTTTAGACTGGAACCAGGATTTAATGTTTGCTTGGAGAGTGGTCCTGAAATAATAAAAAAGGAACTTAAAGCATGCCTTGTTTAATTTTTAGAGTGAAACTGATGAGATATGCTAAAAAACAGAACTGGTTTCAAAAATCTTTTCACAACTCTTATAATGTAATGTACATTGAGATTGATTCTGAGTAGGAAAGTGACACTTGGGAGAAGCTGCCTGCCAAAGCACACATGAGTCAGGGAAGCAAAGCTACACCCTCAAACAGGGATGGTAAACGCCAAATGGATATTAGTGATCTCGCTCTGTGTTGTCTCACAGATGAGTGGCAGCTCTGACAGTCACTCTACGAGACGTCTTCAGTGCTTTACTGACAGACTGCTCCACTTCTACATTTGGCTGAGTTTCCCACTTCTCACCCTGGGAAGAATAAAGTCTCAGACATGCTGTAATTGTCCTTGAGACTGGACTGGACATTTCCACCATGGCAAGAAGCTGAAGCGGAACAAATGGCACATTCTAGTATATGGAAATGATATTTGCGGTGTGCAGCAGCAGCCAGCGTGAGCTCCGTCCAATTTTAAAATGAGGGATTTCAGCGTCTGCATGAGTCTTTATTAGTGATGTTTGTAAAGGCTTTGGCTCCCGTACCTTTAGCGGATTTGAGGGTTGTCAGTGAGCTGGGCTCCCTATAGGTCTGAAAGGGCACCCAGGTGTCAAACTCCCTCCCAGATTCGCTGTAACTTTATAATTGAATCTCGCAGAGCTTCTGACTTTCAGTGGAGTGCCAGAGATTTATTAACGTCAGGGAGCTCTGAGGAGCCATGTGGAAGTTTCTGTTCGGTCTGTTCTTATTTTACTGTACACTGTGGTGTGTTAAAAATGAACTGAGGGGAAGCAGGGTAGTTAAAGTGTCATTTTACCTCACATTCAACATAAATCTGCAATTAACAAGGAAGATGCTTTGATGATTTCTGTGGACAGGGGGTGCTATCATCTCTCTTCCTCCCACTTTACCCTCCATGTTGCATCATTGCCTGTTTTCTCTGATTCTGTATTCAGTGCAGATGTTGTTCTCTCAAATAAGAAAACTCTGTCATTGCTTTAAAGCAGCTACAAGGAGATTTTAGCTGGTTATGAAACAGTCTCAATTTAACATTGATGCCCCTTTATGACATACATAAGCAAACGAGACCATGAGCGAGAAGATTGGCTTTTTCTATTTAGATACTCTTAATGCCTGTTCCGAGATCTGATTCCCTGCCAAAATTACATGGAATGATTTACGGCACGCAGACAGAAGAGCCTATGTTTACATTTACCCAACAAAGTTTTGCCGTAGTAGTATGTTAGCCAGTTAACCGGAACAGGCTGTTTTCATGCACTGTTCGCAAGTATACCTATGAAAAGTAACGTACCAGATCTGTATGTAACCCACATAATCATGAACTAATGATTGAATGTGACCAATGTGCTGACGGGAGTAAAGAAGGAAGTAGTATTAAGAGCCAAACTTTGTGCCAGGAAACAAGTTGTGGTGGTTGATGGGTCAAACAACCACAGGACTTTCATCCAGGAGACCAGTGTTTGTGTCCTGTGTGAAATTCTTGTGAGGTACATCGTCACCATGATTCTTTTCCTTAACGTAACCTATGTAACATCACTTGCCTAAACCTAGCCTCCGTAACTTAATATTTAGGACACAACATGACAATGCCCTACTATATTCCTTTACCTATCCTATGTAACTTTTAGTTGCCTAAACCTAACCTACGTAATTTTACTTGCCTAACCCTAACCCATGTAACATTACTTGCTTAAACCCAACCTACGTAAGTGTTTGTTACATACGTAACGTGACAACGCCCAACTGTTTCTTTTCCTAAACCTAACCTACGCAACTTTATTTGCTTAAACCTAATTTGTGTTATTTTGTGTTAAGTACATAGTGTGCTAATTCATTAGATATCATACGAATTGTATAAGGATGCATTAAAGAAAATAGAAGAAGATTTTTCTTGAGAAAAGTTTAATTTAGACCTTATATTTTGTCGTTATGGTTGATACTGGGGTGCGATCAGCAAAGAGGAGAAGAAAAAAAATGACCAAAGAACAAAAACAAAAGCTAATAGGGACAGTGATAGAGCACAGGGAAAAACATGATGGAGACAACTGTGGAATTTGATAGTATTCAAAACTATTCCTGAATTGTCCGTCTTCCCCTCTAGACAGTTATGTAATAAGTCTGTTTTATTTCTAAATTTTATTGCGAGAGATGTGATTTTAGATTTAATATATGAATTTATGATGGAGGCTAAAACAAAGCTAACTTTGTTTCACCATTGTCATATTACAGTTATTAGTCTTAGATAGATACACAGATGCTTTACCTCATTGCTATACGTTCTAAAGCTGTGTTTAAAAAAGAAAAACAGTATTACAGTGTTTAGGCCTCAGGGGGATGTATTGTCAGAAATGGAATATAATATTCATTACTATGTTTACTTGAAACTAAGAACTGTGTTTCCGTTACTGTAGAATGGGGTGTTTATACAGAGTGGGTCATCTTCCACTAGTCTGCCATGTTGTTATACAGTAGCCCAGAATGGACAAACAAAACACTGGCTTTAGATAGATCTTTCTGTATTCTTGCATGTTTCCATATTTTCACTTTTTGCTTCGGCCACTGTTCTACATGCTTGGTACTCAGGAGAAGTTTCAGTTGGTTGCAATTCCCAACCTGACCGCTAGATGCCATTAAATGCTACATGCTAGTCCTTTAAAAATAAGTTGCATCTTTCCTCTCTTGCTTTCTAAACAAGTGCAAGAGCAAGCCAGATCAAGATCTTTACTGCTCATGGAAACACTGCTACTTTTGTCCACAGGGGGCGCCAAAATCAACACAAAATGAAAAGCTGCTTTGAGGTGTTGTGTTATAATGCACCGTGAAAAAGTGACATCTCTCACCCATGTGGTAGACAAAGTTGGCCTCTGTTTCATAGGACGACGCCGGCGAGACAACATCTCGATCGCACTCGTTGGAGCTGAATGACTCGGAGTGGCTCCTCCTCTTGCGAGCTGTGGTGACGCTGTCGGCCTTCGCCGCCATCATGTGCCGCAGGGTGTCGTTCAGATAACGATTCAGTAAACTGCTCTTGTACTTGGATGGGGGTGACGCGCTGTCGTCACTGTTGGCGGAGTCTGCCATGGCGAGGACGCTGCCCTGCTTTTCAAGCACGTTCTTGTGGGAAGATGATCTGACGAAGTCTGATTGGCTGATGGGAGTTTGTAAGGGACACTCTTCATCTACAGAAAAGGAAACAAAAATGAATTATGTCATGTGTACTGATTCAAATGATTCATATAGGATGATACGAACTATGAACTGTATATGTCTATATATTGTAATATATGTCTATTTATCTTTATACTGCTGTTTCAGTTTAGATCTAATCTTTCCTTCACAATTCCATCTATTAAAAGGAAAAGTAGTAAACACTATAAAATGATACTGTAGCCTGTACCATCTGAGTCGGTGTCATCGCTGCACACGCTCAGCCTCTCAGCGTTTCCCTGGATGTATTTATTGTACAGTTTGATCCTCAGGGCCCAGCTCAGGTCGGGCTGTCTCACTGTGTTCTTCAGCCTCCGACGGGCGTTTGCAAACCAGTTCGAAACCTGCACAGATGCAGCTCATTACAGAAAAGCACTGGCTTCATTTTAACCCACAGAATTCAATATCACTTTTGCTTCATTCCACCATCCCTGCTTTCTTGCACGAGCTCGTCTCTCACCTGCACTAGCGTCATGTGTGAGCCCAGAGCCAGCAGGACCTTCTCCGTCTTGGTGGGGTAGGGGTTGTCTCGGTGTTTGTACAGCCAATGTTTCAGCGGCCGAGCCATGTCCTGCAGCACCTGTCTCTTGTGGCGAACTTTGACCCCACCCAGACGAGACCTGGAGGAATCACAAGTTGCCTCATAGATTCACAACGACCACCCACAGTCTGCTCTGTTCAGACTTTGGCATTTATACATGGAACAGCATGATACTGAATTATTTGTCTGTGACTTCCAAGTCTGAAGAACTGCAAAGAATTATTCAACAATGCATGAAAATGCAGAGTAAAACAATATTTTAGCATGATGTCAGGTTAGATAATTATCCTAGATGTTAAGATACTGCATTTTAAGATACATATTATAACATTAAAACAAAATACGACCACCTGTTTAACTGTTTAAAACAGTTTTTCCAACACAGACTAAAAGGGCGTACCCGTATCTTCTGTATTTGATAGGAGAGCTGTCGTCAGTGGTGTCCTGGCATCGCAGCAGGTCTGCGTTCTGCTCGTCTGTTAAACTGCTCTGAGGTAAGTCCACACAGTTCAGTCTGCTCCTCTCCTCTGCTCTCATGTTGTCCTCCAAATGAAGCAGAGCGTCAGACTTCATCTCAGCGACTTTGTTCATTGTTAAACGCAGAAAGTTTTCCTCAACAGATCAACAGGTGCATAAGTAGACTTCCAGATGTAAAAAGAAGCAGCAGGTTCCCATTCTGGAGACTTGACGTAAAGGTAATTTTAAAAAGGGTTAAAAAAAAGTGTCCCGTCCTCTTCTGAGATGATGACACACTCTTACGAGAGAATAATGTTTGAAAAGTCAGAGGATGTTGTCTGGTTTAGTTGAGCTGTGTGAGGAGAGTTCAAATAACCTGCTGCTCAGCCGCCTATTGGCTCTCCCGCCATCCAATCACCTCTCCGGAGAGAGCTCTGTGAGGGAAAAGCTTGCAGAGCAGCAGCCTCGGTAGCACTCCAGGATATGAAAAATATTGCACATGAATATCAGCAAATGTGGTCATAAGATTTACTAGTAAAATGTTGCCTGGTGTGAGTGCAGCCTGTGCTAAGCACTCTGACATGCTCTCATATTTTCTACATGAGGCACATGAATCTCTCGCGGTTTTACCAAAAATCGTGTCAGCAGATATTAATGCATGTTTTACCGGGGGATTCTGGAAATTTATGGGTGTAATTGCACGGTTGCTATTAACCAGCAAAACCACCAAACTGCGCCTCGTGTTGGGGAGTGAATCCTGCTGAGCTGAAATGGATTTCATGTACAAATTGGCTCATAATGCAGTTAACACAAAGACTGGAAAATGAAATTGATCTGGTGTAAAGAAAATGTGTTCATCAGAGTGTCAGAACTGTGCATCTTTCACGCTGTCTGCAGTGTGAGCAGGGATAATCCAATCACAGTGCTCATATTTGTCAATGTTTGTCTCCGTTTTGAAGCAACAAGGGCTGTGAACAATTACAAAAAGTGGGTCTGACAGAAGCTTAGCGGCGTCATTAGTGTAACGACATGACAACATGCTGGCACCGGGCCCAGCTGCACTTGAAAAGACTCTGTGGCTCAACATAGCTGTCATCCACGTATGTTTTTCCCCTTGTCATCCAAACACTCTTATGTAAGACTGTTTGGATATACAGTAATTACTTTGCCATGCACAATCATAACTTGATAATCTTTAAGCAAACACATGTGATAAAATGCATTTTCTTCCCCCTCTCCTGTCTACAGTTGAAACTTTTGAAGGTTATGGCTAAAATCCGAGCAGCACTTGTTCAAACGTTAAACATATTAAAGGGCTCCATAACTCTCGTCCCTGTTCATAATTCAGCAGCTTCGGTGGGGAGGTTGAGTTTCAATGGTTTCAAAGCTGAAAAACACATGGACCAGAAGCATCCCCGTTAGGTGCAGTAAATTCCTCGCTCACATTCCTCAGCAGCGGTCAGAGAATGCTACATGCTATCACACACCATTTACTCCTGTCCCTCTGTGATGTGTTCACCGGCTCAACTGTTGATATTAGCTGGGAACACACCTACAACCGGCAGCCAGGAGACCTGTAAAAAACACTGTGAAAGGACATATATCTCTTTTTGTTTGGGTAGTTTGGCACACGTGTGTGTCTGTGTGTGTGTGTCTCGTCGGTTCCCAAACACCAGGCCAAAAGGGCCAAACATCTATCAAGTTCATGTTGGAGAAAACTGATTGTATCGTCAACAGCGCTGGGCAACATATCAATATTAAATTAATATCATGGTATGATAAGTGTTTTCTTTTCCTGGTTTTAAAGGCTGCATTATAGTAAAGTGATGTAATATTCTGGACTTACCAGACTGTTTGAGCTGTCCTGTTATTTGCCTTTACCCACTTAGTCATTACTTCCACATTATTGATGATTATTTATGACAAAAATCATTGTGTAAATATTTTGTGAGGGCCACAAGCCTAACATTATCGCCGCAATATCAGTGTCAAGGTACTTAGTTAGAAATGTTGAACTGTTATCTCAATATTGGTCAGCCTTAATCCTTAAATATGCTAAAAAAAAGTAGCTTTTGCCAAATTTAAATCTTGTATTAATTCTGATTTAGTGGATTTGAGTCAGAGATTTATTGATTATATTTGTCAAATGCAGCTGTTTTAAGCACAAAGCTGTAATAAATCTGCTGTACACTACCTAACCAGCACCAAACAGCAAACTGACAATGTTAGCGACCAGCTGGTGAACGCAGTGGAACATGAAGCAACTAAAGAATCAGATATTTGCCACAGGAGGTGGTGGAGGCCAAAACAGAGCTAAAAGGAGGAGGAATATTGGACTTATCATCACGTGGCCTACGCCATTGTGAGCATAAATACTTGTGTGATGGTGTGTCTGTGTCACTCTGCAGTTACACCTCCAAAACACTAGTAGGCAGCAGTGTTTTTGTAAAATGCTGTAAAGCTGAGTTAATTCAAAACACACATTAAACACACATTAAATATGGCTTAATAGAGACAATTTCAATCACAAGTACGCAAAGCAGCTTCACTATAGCTCGCAACATTCACAGACAAACACTTGTCTTTATCTGGACACATTTTCCCCACAAATACAACATGCTAACATTATTAGCACAAGCTTATGGTATTTTACATCGTATAAATTACTTTAGCGGCTAGCAGACATTTCCTCTACTCATATGAAACCAGGGACAACAGCAACATTTAACAAAGGTACATTACAAAATTCAGCTCCATTACAGCTCACAAGGTTCACTGACAAAACACCTGCCTTATACTGAACATGTTTTCCAAGTATAACATGCTAATGTTATTAGCACAAGCCTATGGCGGAGATTTCCTCTGCTCATATGAAGCCAGGATAAATTACACACAAGACTTAAAATGCTATTTTGTGGAGGCTTTATTGTCTCCGCAATTTATTGTTTGTAATCTGTGACATTAAAGTAAATAAAAACTTCGTTTCCACTGAGGGAAATGGTTTCAGCTTACAAACAGACAGGAGGTCTGCATCACTGCGCCGTGTAGTTACATTTCTGGGGAGGTGCATGTCAGGCTACGGCATACGGTACAACATCTGAACTGAGTTAGTAATGTTAGTTTCTAGCTAGCTAACATTAGCCATTATAACTTTATGGTCGTACCCAACCAAGTAAGGCTGTACAGAGAAAACCCCTAAGTGTATTGAACTGAGTGCGTTTTATTGTTTACGATAAAGTTGCAAAGTCTGACTTTAAAGGAATAATTCACCCTCAAATGACCATTTGTAATCAATTACACATCCTGTGTTACGTTGAATTTGTGAGGACAACTTTGTTTTTCTTGCATAACTATAATGAAAAATCAACAGTTCTTGGCAATTGAAGAAGGCATAGATAATTTTCACTTTTAAATCAGTTTCCCATCAGAGAGGGCTGCCTGTTTGTGAAGGACTGAGCATATAACTGGATAAACGAGACTTGAATTATGCTGTAGGAGCTGTGTGAGAGTTTGTGAATGGATGTTTTGATATAGTTTACCCGTTGTTAAACACATACTCTTATGATTCAATTCATCAAAAATGTACTCTGTTTTGGATTCTTCGTTCACCACAGGCATGTTAGTTTTCAGCACATCACGGAGTGAGTAATACAAATGGTCATTTAGGGGTGAAGTATTTCTTTAGTGTGTCAATATCAGGATATAGGAATCAGTAGATGACTCTATAAATTTACAGCTGTCTGTATGAACTAAATGAACTAAAAACCTTTTCCCCTTCCTGCTTTAGGTTTGCATAATTTACTCTCATATACTTTCAGCATGTGCTTTACCATGTTGTAAGTTATGAACATTTCATGCAGAGATGAAGATATTGTTTAACATCAGTCGTATTTATTTTTACATACTTTCAGTAGACAGTTACATGATTGAGCCAAATTATCCGAGACCAATTGACATCATACTTCTGTGTAATGTTTGAAGTGGGAGCTGCAGTGAACATAAAACGGTGGGTTTTCATTGGATCACTCCGGTGTCTTAAATGGCATCGTTATGATCTCAGAGGGTGCCTGCAGATTCTCAGTGGTGTGATGAAGTTATACTGCCACGCTTTGGCTGAGGTCGCGCTTCAGTCCTGGCACAAGTGTGACCGTTGTGTCCCGACAGTCTGGTTGTGTAGACAGACACGCCAACAAGTGCATCCCCACTCATCTATTTGTGACACGAGCCTGCCAAAGTAAAATAAATACCTGAGACAAAATGGCATGCTCCTAATCCGCCATGCACAGCCTTTTACAGTAAGCTTTTATGTGCGGTCGTAACTTTCTCCCTGTATGTCTGCAAAGGCCCAACTCCCTAGAAAGCTATTACCGTCTCCCCACATCATGCTGCTCCCTCTTCCTCCCAAACACGACATGATAGACACATTAACACTCCTTCACACCCAATTTAGCACAGCATCCAAAAAGAGGAAGGAAACACCATGAATGTGGAGGAATGCAGGCGTTAAAGAGAACGAGATCAAGCAGCTTGTGTGAAGGAGAATAGTAGAAACTGCACCCGGCAGGCGGCTGTGATGCTCAAATATGAGGATTTGTTTATGATGTGTCACTAATGGTGAGTTTCTGGTAATTATTCTTAATTGTCTCAGTATGTTTTTGTATATTCTTTACAGTAAATGATCCATAATGAAGTAGATTTTCAGCGCAGGGTGCTTTAAAATACACATTCAACCCTTAAAAATCTTAAACAACCACATTTTTATAGAGTCTACAGTTGAATAATTATGACACACTATTAACAGCATCTTTAGTTCTCATTTATAATACATATACAATTCTGAAACTAAAGCCATAAAACAATTTTCTTCACCTACAGTCTTTAATTGACTGTTATCTTATTTGTGTCTGTATTTTGTACAGCACGTTGTTGGCTAAACGCCTCCCTGACTGCTACTAATAATATTTCTCTGGTGTACATTACAGTTAATTGAAGTGCAGCAGCTGTCAGAATAATTACATGCTGATGTTTGCGACTTGGCAGGGAAGGATTACGCTCAGCCACAAGCTCTGGAGAG
The DNA here is from genome assembly GCF_011397635.1 of Epinephelus fuscoguttatus. Taxonomy (NCBI): domain Eukaryota; kingdom Metazoa; phylum Chordata; class Actinopteri; order Perciformes; family Serranidae; genus Epinephelus; species Epinephelus fuscoguttatus. The sequence goes on from NC_064766.1 coordinate 23,081,204, forward strand.
TTTCCTTTTTTTTCCCTTTCGTCTTCTTCTTCTCCATCCTGCGAGCCGACGTTATTTCAGCCAAATGCCAACAGAAGAACTGGCTGAGGGACAGGCGGAGGGAGAGAGATGGATTCTGCCTAATTAGATGCACACTAAGAGACACTGTGGAAAACAGTGGTAATGACTGGACCTGTTTACAAACGGAAAAATATTAAAAATATGACAAAAATTCAAGGTTTAAGGTGTTGAATTCGAACTACATACAGTTAGCCTTTCCCAAGTCCCACCCCTTTTCGCTGTGTGCTCCAGTAACAATTGAGCAAGCTTGGAACACGGCAGAACCTCAGTCAGGTTCTCTCATTTCCTGTTATACTTCACCACAGAGTGAACCACTGTGACACTGAGCTAATAACAACACTTTAATGTAGACACAAAGAGTGGCGAAGCAGATCAACAGACGGACCCCTGTCTCTCTCTAGAACCAAAATCTGATCAAATTGTCCAATCTAATTGGGCCAGTCTCTTCCAGTTGAGATGGTTGTGAAACATTAGCTCCATGTAAACGCACCTGATGTTGACTGGTAGTCTCATCATCTTCTGTCTCTTCTTATTTCTTTTACATTGAAACCGTAATTTGCGTCAATTTGCCATGTTTATTAAAGTTATTATTGTAAATATATCCCGTCATCACATCGTCCTTGCTGTCTGCTTCTTGAAGCTATATTGCCTAATGCCTAGAAACTAGCACTTCAGCACCAAGCTAAACAAAACCGCCATCGCTGTGTTTTTTTTTTTGTCAAGCATGTCCGACTTTGCTACAGTAACTTAGAGGGGCGGGACTTAGGATCAGTCAGTCAAGACATTATTTTTAGGCTCTTCTTTGTGAGCTCAAAGTTCAGATCCAGCTGTCCAAATGACCACAGCTTCTCCGTGCTTTTTTCGGCGAGGAGCAGATCCACTCTGCGGGAATCCAGTGAACTTCTGCCTCTAACACCTTCTCGAGGTCGGCCCTCAGCTCCCTGAACGCCACGGCGATGTCTCCATTAACGATCACCTTGTCAAACAGGTGACCACACTGGCTCTCCATGGTTTCGGCCAAGTTAATCATATCCTCGAAATCCTCCTCCTGTGACAAGAGAACACCTGGGTAAATAAAGTGTAGTAACATGATGCTCTAATTCAGCTGTTTTCATAGTTTGACTTGTGTGTCCTTTGATTAACCATAGAGCAAAGAGATGAAAAGAATCTGCACAGCAAAGCAGCACTAAAAAAAAAAACAGGAACTGGTGATTAATGATGATTTCATTGTTAATCTGACAAATGCTGTTGATGGGAACAGAACATCTAAAGCCTGACCATGTGGTGACATCCTCCAAGAAGCTGTTTTACAATAATCTGCACATAGTGTAACGTAACAGGACATGAAACGGATCCTCGAGACCATTCAGCCTTCCTGACCGAGGCGTAACACGTCGTTACACACTGAGAGTAAAGGATAAAGGCCTTTTCACACCAGCTGTAGTACGAGCTGAAAGCACAGCCCCGTAAGATATGCCTGAACCCTTTAAGAGCCACGGTGCTCGGCTGTGGGCAGACTCCAGACATGCTGCAGCACAGGTGTGTGACCTGGTGGGTTTAACAAGGGCAACATGGGCAGCCGGGGTCAGACGGTGAAGGAGAAGCCAGATGGGGATTATGAAAGTGACCCAGCATCTCTTTGTCATCAAATATACATGCATTTGTTTCTCACCTCCAACACATGTACTCAAGATCTGTGTGTATTTTGTTAACGAAAACTTCAACTAATTGTTCGGCAGTTAAGTTTTTTAGATGACAAAGACGAGACGTTGATGAGCTAAAAATAGATCTTTGATAATGAGGAAGAAGAAAGTATACTTTATTAAACCCTGAGGGGAAATTCAATTTTGTCACTCCTTTGTCATACAAACATTGTCGCCGGCCTGAAATACACACACCTGCACAAACAGGACCTATATATGAGCAATTGGCGGTTTAGTGCTTTGCTCAAGGGCATCTTGGAGTAGCGATGGCCAAATGAAGCCTCATGAATCATTTTCTCTATTTTCTGAGGCCACTAGATCGTGCTCATGGTGTAAAAAGAGAGGCTCAAAGAATGGCAATTCAGTGTGCTTTCAACCTTTTGTTGAACAAAAAGCACCATCTAGTGGGCTCAGAAAATACAGAAAATGCTTCATGAGGCTTCGTTTTGCCATCACTACCTTGGAGATGACCTGGCACCTCTCCAGCCATGCTTGCCATTATTTTCTAACGCCTCGTGAGCGGTATGAGATCAGAATTCCATCGGGCTGGTAAAAGCCAGTAAATAGTCAGTACCAGGATGTTTCACTAGCCTGCAACACACTCACTTCGCTGCAGCTTCAGCTGCTGGCTCAAATTGTGAGCTGTAATTAGGCAGTTAATAAGCAGCTGTGTGTGTCTGACTGTGGATGGTGGAGCTGTAGAATGGGATTGGTGGAGTTTGTTGGTTGCAGCAGTGGCTGTTAGCAGCTAGCTTTGTTTGTTAGCCGCTGAACCGCAGCAGAGCAAGCAGCCACCAGTTTTAATCACTGACTCTGAGAGGACAGAGGACAGAGAAGACTTTAAACCTCCAGATGCTTTACATATAGAAAAATAAAGTTATTTTTCTGCTTCTGATAAGTCAGAGTGTACAGTGACTCCAGGGACAAATCCTAGTTGTCTCAAATTAGTTAATTGTGGTCTCAAATTTTGAGCTTTTCAAATGACAATCACTAAGGCCCTGATCACAGGTTTTGCAGGTTGCAAAATGCAAGGTGCACTAAAATGTAACGAGACTAATGTGTTTTAAATTATCGTCGGTTAAAACTAGACTAAAACTCTGAGGGATAACAATGACTTGAATGTGACTAAAACTAGTAAGAATCTGCCAAAACTAAGACTACACATGATGTAACATCTCCTGGATCAACTGTACTCACCTTTACATCAGTGATGGAACAAGAAGCCACCCACTAAGCAGCCTTGTAACTCCCTCTGTCTCTTAAACGTCTCTTTAATGGAAACCACAGGGTAAACCATGTGTAAGGCAAGGTGTGTGTGTGAGGGAGGGAGTTGAGGTGTGTTGCGTGTCTGTGGAGTTGGGTGGGTACATTAAGGTCAGGGTGTTTGACCTCACACCGCCCCACATGTTATAGGACATGGAACAAGCACCTGCCTTCACACATGTACCCGGTGGAGTGTGTTTTGTGTGTTTATGTGATAGGGTCTCTTACTGAAAAGATCCTGACTGAGTTCTTGTCGTCTTCACCGCAGATGAATTTAGCTCTCCGCCTGGTGAGGCGCAGCTCCTCGATGCGCGGGGGCTTCACGAACACCACGTATGGTTTGAATTCAGATGTGTACACATGCTTTATTTTCTGTAGTGGTGATGACAAAAAAGAGGGAGGTCAGATGTAGGCAGAAGTGTTTATGGCACAATAATCTGTCCAAATAATGTAGACACATTAAAGGAATACAGTAAGATTTCAGGGGATCGGCCTAAATGTTGAATAATCTTAAATGTTGTAACCCAATATGCTGGTGTTCTGCAGAATGAGGAATCCAGACTATATCCATAATATAAAGGCAACGATTTGTAGAGGATTAACAGCCTGTTTTATTTTGCATGTTATCGTCCTTTTCCAAATTTTGGATTGAGTTCATGTACCACAGCACTTGTGACTGCTAATTCCCCCTGTTGAAATACAGAGACTGATGAGCTCTGTGTGCTCCCTCTGATACACATGGAGTCCCAATTCCTACTTGTAAGTGAGGACCTTAACTAGCAGGTCATAACAAGTGAAGGTTTGTGCTATCCCCCCTCTGCCGAGGCACCCCAACAAACCAGCAGCACGCAGTCCCTCAGGGCTGATTTATAGTTACATATAGGTTTTACGCCATTGTTACTTAAAGTGTGGCTGGCCGGCCAATGGTGGCCCCAAACATGACATGAAATGAATGCGTTATATTTTAATCATTTGCAGTCAATTTCACTTTCAGTACCCTACATTTAATACAGTACTAGGAGGCTGCATCAAACTGTGCCTCAGGAACAGTCGTTTGTCACGTTGGGCATGACAACCTGTAGAAAGCCATTCTGTCATCAGTGCTAGCGCTGTTAGCTAAAGGTAGAGTTTTCAGTTGACAGCTTGCACCTGCACTTTTCCTGTGCGTCCCCTCAATCCAGTCTCCACGCATACACAACATGCTAACGTTATTAGCATAAGCCTATGATATTTTACATTGCATAAATTAGCTTTGAAGCTAGTGGACTTTTCCTGTTCTCATATGAAGCCGGGAGGAACTGCAAGTGTTTAACAAAAGAATGAAATTCGGCTAATGTTTGCATCAAGATAAGACTTAAAATAAGGTTTGTCTTCATCTGAATTCGGTGCATCTTCTATGGATACGTATCCACTGCTGTATATTTATATGCACTCTCGATAACGTGACGTGCTGTACAGCGTCACTGTTAAGGATGTCTGACTTGCTTGATGCTGGATAAGGACGGGAATTCAGTAGGTGACGTTAGCAACGTTATTCTTCTTGGCCTTCATGCATTCATTGTACTGCAGATTGTGGTGTTTTTTTCAGGTGAGTTTAGGAATGTTGAGTGCAGGTATAGTGGCATGTCGTGATGTCTCTTGAAAAGTGGAGGCTGGCTGTTAGTTTATGAAGCGCTTGACTTGATATGCAGGAGGGTTTTCTATGTGTGGAGCACACATTTTAAACGTCAGTATTTCAGTCGATCATGGTTATTTAATCGTAGGAAGCCAAAATAGTGATGATGATTAATACTGGATCAGTTGTATAGCCCTACATTGTATTGGATAAATTTATCCCAGTGGCTAGCAGACGCCTGAAGCCAGGATAAATCACACACGTCCTTAAATGCTATTTTGTGGGGACTGTGTTCACAATTTATTGTTTTTTTCCCCTGCAAAATAAAGTAAATAAAAGCTTTGTTTTTGTTGAAGAAAATGTTCAGTTCATAAAAGTAAATAGGAGGTCTGTGTCATTGTGATGTGTAGTTGTATTTCTTGGGAGGTGTACAGCAGGCTACGGCGTCACGTACGTAGAGCCTCAGCTCAGAAGTTTAATTCAGTATTCAGTGTGCTCCAGAAACACTTTTGTAATTTATCTGAAATACTTACACTAGGGTGCACATCAAGGAGGCACACCTTGCCTTCAGCCATCACTCTGTGCACAGAGTCTAGACTCGTTCCATAGTAGTGTCCTCCATATCTCCCATATTCTACAAACCTGGAGGCAGAAAGAAATGGGAACAGGGACAGAGAGGAAATACAGTAAGACAGCATGAAATGGTAATTAGACAGCAGTGAAAATGGTGGACATCACTCTCGTGAAAGAGAAAGAAGGAGTGGGTCTATTTTTAACACCGTGGGAAAAGAAACCTCAAGAGCAACACCTGCTTATGTACCTATGATTGAGAATATCCTCTTCAAACATGTGAACTGGCACAAAATGGTAATCCACGCCTTCATTCTCCTGCTGTCTCTTCTCACGTGTGGTGTCTGAAAGAACAGGACAGGACGGGAGGACAGCTGTAAAAAGACAAGAAACCAGTGCATGCGCGGGAGGTGAAGGTGACACTTTTGGATGTCTGTCTTACGCGGTATGGTGACGCCATAGCGGTCGGGGTCGGAGATCAGGAGCCTCCTCTTCAGTTTATTAACGCCAACGCCGCTGGGCCCTTGAGACAAAGATCAAAACAGTGTGTTCTGTATGTGGATATTCATTCCCAATATCAGTGTGTACTAATGTTTTCCTCACGACAAGTCCAACATCAAATGGGCTCAGTGATCTGGTGACACATCTGTCTTTATCATCAGGGAGGGAGAAGGGGAGCGAGAGCAAGTCAGACAGACAGAGCTCTGATTTCATACTGATTTCAGTCTGAAAATGATTCTCCAACCGGCCTCACTCTATTGAACGTTAAATGCTCCTGTGCCCTCTGGAAAATCCATAGCATCACATTTAAACGTGACATCTGCAAAGCCACACGGTATCAGTGTCATTATAGTGTAGGACGCACAGGATGGAGCATACACACACGTACTGGAGCATCTGGGATTTTCTTCTGAAGCAGGTTTCTGCAGCCCCAGATTGCATCAGACTCTAATGGAGCGCTGTCTGAAAGTAGGATTCCTGACATACCTGCCTTTTCCATCACAGCGTTGCATGAGCTCGATACATTACAAAATATCAAGTTTATAGACTCTCCACTCTTACACTGCTGATGTCTTTAACAGCTGCTCCACACGGCTGCAGAGGAGCATCATCAGGCTCTGCGGATACTTTCTCCTGACCTTTATTTTTTTCTGGAGTTACACGATCTGTACGGCTTAGAGTGGCTGGCAGTCGCTTTCACCAACTTTCCTGGGGCATAACGGTCTTTTGTTTCAGTCGAAGTGCGTACGCAATGCAAACAAAAACGGATATATTTCCAACCTGGTCAAACATTATCCAGCTGGTCCTGTTTTAGCGATCCAGGTCTTGGTTTTCCCGTCTATAACCCTCATTGCCAATAAGCTATATATTCTTAATGATGACCTCCGGTCAATGAAGAGCCTTCACAGCAGACAGTAAAATGTAATCCAGAGTCGGGGTAAGCTCCAACTCAATTAAAGAGGTCTAAATCTAAATCCAAGCTGTCTTAACTGTTCCAGTTTGATGATGGAGCACTTGGCTGACATTGTGAGGGATCTTATTCGCAATCCGCTCATCCCCCTTCTCTCCATTCACCTATCATTTATCTCCTCTCTATCTGGCTTTGTTTTTGCACCTCTTCAGCTCGTTGTGTTTCCACTTTCAGTTTTCTGTCCCTCTCTGTGCATCTCTGCCCTTCTCTTCTTTCTTTGATTTGCCTTGGTCACAGATGACCTACAGTTGTATCACAGTATGACATTAAAAAGACCTTCAGCAGGGCTCAATGTGAAATTCCCCGGGGAGAGATATAGCTCAAAAATACATAGAGCAGGCCTGCAGGATTGGCAGACGTAGTGAATCTGGGGTGGGCCACTTGGTAACTTAAGAGAACACAATATATTCTGACTTGGAGCTCTCTGACAGTGTTTACGTGGGTCTGATGGGAAAGAATTGTTCTTGCGTTCAAGAGTGGGGACATAAATCTTCATCAATGCATTAGGTTTTCTCTTGATCAACAACAGCTTCCATAATGCTGTCCTTTTAGTGAATGGGATCATGTTGATTTTCATTTTTTGCGTGGATAAAAAATGGCAGTGGGTTGATATAAAACAGAGCACACAATGTACAAAAACTGTACATACCATCACAGTGACTACAAGGGTATAAGCTTTGCATATAGCAATGTTACACATACAGTATCACACTAGCTGCAAATATATGAGTAAGCTTTAGGCATTGTGCTCTCAAAACTCTCCACAGATGATGTCGCAGGTTTCTTTCTGGTTTAGCTCATACGTACCAACCAGAACAACCAGTCGGTGTCTGTCCTTAGGGTCTCTGTGGTAGGGGATCACCTCTATGTAGGTAGGGGGGCGAAATGAGCCATGCACCCCTGTGCTCCACCTCCTGGACCGCGCCGCTTCTCTGGTCCAACTGCTCTTTCTCCCGAGTCGGAAACTCCGCCTTAAACCAGCTGGAAAGGAGAGACAGGGACTTTAGACCTGCCAGGTGAAATACTGAAAGCCTAGCCTCATTGTGACGGTCCTATAATCCATATTCATTGATTTCTTTGGCAACTTAAATGCAGAGCAACACAACATCTGTCATAATATTGGCTCATAAAGTTGATGTGGTGAATGTGTTGGGAAACAATCTCCTACCAATTTACACAAATACTAAGCAATTCATTCAGAGTCATATTTCTGGCCACCTGGCCAATGTCTACTAATAATAAGTCTAATATAAACAGAGGAGGTCTCGGAGGATGAGGAAGACTGATGCTGTGTTCACATTATGAGTGACAACGCAACAGCGAGACCAGCTACATTTTCATTCAGTCGCTGAAGTGTTGCTCAAATGCTCGTTACTGTAGATGTGTCGTCATAGGCCTGTGTGTATACGCTGCTCGCCACAAAGCACCTCAACTAAATGTTGAATTAAGTTTGTATTTATTCCAAAAATGTCTGTACTTTTGATAAATGTCCAAGACCCATCTTAATATCACATTTCGCTGCCCTATGGAATCCCTCTGTATGCAGCAATGCACAAAAAGCTAGCATAGTGTCAACTAACTAAATGAAATAAGGTAGTACTATAGCTTGAAACAAAAACGTGATTGGTTGATGATTGGCCGCGTCACTGGAGCTCTGAAAAAAGTTGTGACCAGCTCAACTTTGATTCGTAATGTGCCACCTGTCCGCAGTGACAAGTGACGGGCGTCAGTTTGTAGCTTCATGTCAACAGCTTCCATTGAAAATGACTTGCAGCCTGTTGTAGTCGATCGTAGTGTGAACACAACATAAGGTGGAAGATAATTATCTGAGTTGAGTTTCTATTTTTAGATTTAGATTTATTATATGTCTTTTTTTATTTGGTATATACACATTTTTTTGTATTTTGTAAATTTTATTTTATTTTATTTTTTAAAAATCCTTTTACTGTTTAATTTCTTATTTCTGTTATTATTCAAATCTCAGAATAAAATCCTAACAGTGAAAAACAAAACAAGCATCAGCTGGACTGTATTCATAATAAATACGCCACAATAATATAAATCACCAGTGCCAATTAATCAGTTAGTGAAAGTGTGTGTGGGCGGGGCATAAGCACACAGAGTGAGAAGCAGCAGCGACCCACCGTCCGACACCGGCTGAGTTGCATGAGTCGAGCTCAGACTGGCCAGTACACACCGCTGCAACTTTTCTCTGCAACATTCTAACACAGTTTTGCCTCATCGTGAATCATGGTCTGAACTTGGCTTTAGAATGAGCTGTTTATATCTACACATGGAGCGGGTCTTCTCCCATGGTAGTCCGCTGTGTCTGTTCACAGTAGCCCAGAACGAACAAATCAAACACTGACCCTAGATTGGGCCACTGCAGTTTTCACATTAGCCACTGTGGTTCTACACGCTTGGCACATGGGAAAACTGTTCTGCAACCTCGCTGCTAGATGCCACAAAATTCTACACACTAGACCTTTAACCAACCCAATCACCATCGAATCAATACTGGTATTGTGCTAGGGATGCACGATATTGGATTTTTTCTGATATATAACAGCTTATTTGGCCGATGACTGATATTGATACATCCACTTTTTCCCCTCCTAATTTTAGTGATCATCAAGTCTCCTCTGAAGTGGAATTAACATAATATTATACATGCATACTCTTATCGTGATGGCCCACCAGCAGATGGAGACATGAAGTACAGTACTTTTCAATGTATGTAATATTCATTCATTGTGCAAAATAAGAAAAAGCATTTTTGCTGATTCTAATAGTTCATTTTAAAGCCAAAATCAGCCAATACGGATGACTTGCGGATATTATTGCACATCCCCACATTGCACATTTCTGCAGACCACGGGTATGTCACATTAACACGTCTCATATGCAGCCAATATGTTGAAACTTTACATTCCTTTATGTTTAAATCTTAAATTTTGCATTGTTACAACGCTGTGGTTAAGTGTGGTTAGGATCAGGCAATGAAAAACCACTTGGCTAGATTGTAGTTTAGCTCAAAATACCTGGTTTGGTTGCTACAAACACGGCCACTCTTGTTGTTTGTTGGTCTTGAACAGTGGTCTTGCCTAGGTGTCATGCCATCCACCTTCCCCTCCTCCTCCTGATGAGAAACTCAGCTTACATACGCTACAATGCCAGCATTTTATTGTGGCGACTGGGCTGGTTTAAAGAAAAAACCCATTAATGTTATTCTCAAACCAAGTTGGACCCACAGAAGAAAGAGAAGTTTGTATCTTGACACAAGTTTGCCAAACCCAGGCTATATTTATCCATCATGACGGTCTGTTTGATCCATTTTCATATTATTTACCTGTATGACGACCAAAACCTCCGCAGGAGTGTAAGGCTTGTGTCATTCTAGGTTTAATTTACTTCCACAATTCACCAACACTACTTCCCTTATTGCATCACTTAGGCATCACCAATTAGACTTGAACTCTTAAACATTGTTAAAAAGCATCAGAGATACCCAGATGACAACAATGACCATGACAGAAGGGAGAGCTCAAGTAGGAAAGTGAGGCAGAGTAGAGGAGCACAACAACATCAGAAGAAACCATCAGCACTGCCACCCAAACTCTGCTGTCAAGCGCCATCCTGAACAGCACAAATCTCAGTCAGCAGACGACAACTCAGTCTGTCACGCGTCGCTTGTAGGCCGTCTGACAGCCAGCGTCTGCCATGCGACTGCGGTCTGGCCCGTCTTGGCAGGCTCGCTCTCTTTCATGATGTTAACTGCTGCTAAGTGATGCTGCCAGGCTCTCTTTGACGTCAGCTGTAATTTCACTTTGTAAGCATATCTGTCCATTTCCTCTCCGGGCTTCATTCTAAGAAACATGGCTCTGCGAGTTGAGATCTCAAACTTTTGTTTACATGGGAGTTAAACTGATGATTTCACTTAGAAATGTCAAAGTGTAATACATACAGCACTGCATGAAACCTGCGCTATACAGCTAAGCAGAAATCTTATTTCCCAGAATGGAATATGGTCTAGAGGAACACATATCATCATTGTCAATCTTAAGTATATCTGGCAGTGAAATTCATCATGTGTTACTGAAAATGCTCTCAGCTGTAAAACCTTAGTACAGTTTTGGAAATGCTGCAAGCTATTTCTGCTTCACTCATCAGCATGAAATAAGAGGGAGAGCAGAGATAAGACTGCGAGCAGAGTGAATACATGCAATGTATGTCATGAACTGGGCACGGGCCCTTCATGTCAAGATGATACGATATGAGCCTTAAAGCAACATCATGCAAAAATGGGAGCTTCTACAGTTTCAGAATGGTGCACCACTGTCGTAAATACTTACTGCACCTGCAGGTTGGAAACTGTTTATGCTGTCCTGATGCGAATTGTTGTGATCTGTCTCGTGGTTAGTGGGAAAACAACGACAATCCAACAGCAGAGTGTACCTCCCTGAAAATGTCATTTTATGAAAGATTGTGATGTAAGCTGTAACCTTTTAAGAGTCATCCCTGTCTCACTCAGAAAATTTACATGACATTAGAGAGAGCCGATTTATTGTGTCAGCCTGACTAAAATCAACACACCAAGCCAGCAGTTGGCCATCAGTCACAGTTGGGCTTTTGGTAAGCGTCTGCTGCCCTCGTCAGTGCAGTGCGTCTTGCACTATTGGCCCTTGTTGGCGCAAGTCAGCTTTTTTCCCGCCAATTCAGCATGTTGAATCAGTGTCAGTGATGGAGGAGCCCATTGGTGAATGAAATCACTCTGATTGGCACTTCAGCTCGGCGCATGAGAAAAGAAACGGAAGTGAGGAAAGTAAACAAAGAGCTGACATCAAGAGGATGAGAGACTAAAACAATCTTGTTTCATAAGGAAAGATTATTTTTCTTTCATCACTGAGCTCTTTAGCAGAAACATTTCCTGATGGTTTGTGTTATTGTCCACTGGCACACAGTAAATATGCTTTCTTCTTTCAACATTGGGTTGTGTTGTTAATATGCTAACTGGCTAACTAGCGTCACGACTGTCCATTGCTTTCCCTTTTTGAATGACGAATACAGACTGCCGCCATCTGCTGTGTTGAGAAGTATTTCCTCTCACACAGGTGCAGAATGTACATGCTAGTTGATTGACGGCTGTAGTCTTTGTGTGTGCAACTTTTTTGACCAAATCGCAGGCGATGTGAGACTGCTAAGGAGGTGAAGGTAGAACAGTCAAAATGAAGGTAGTGGAGTGAGATGGAAATATAAGATCATCGGCTGTCATCTTTGCAGTGCGTTCATGATGGCGACGTCAGGTGATGCAGCAGGGGGCCTTCGCCACCTCTAGTTCCCTGAAGTCGGTTTGGTGTGTCTGGGCCTTAAAGCCAATGTTTGATTTGTCTGTTCTGGGCTACCTCAGAAACAAGATGGTGGAGCCTGTGGAAGAGGACCCACTCCATATGTTGATACTACCGGCTCATTCTAAGGTAAGGAAAGCACATGAGTTCTGATTTTCAGGTGATTATAAACAAATTAAAACAAAGTTATTAAATCCTGCACACCGGACCTTTAAGCTTAATATTTACCAGGCAGACACAAGAGAGAGGTCTCAATCTTCTCGTCTCATTCTCCCAAAATGTGAAACTGTTCTTTTAAAGGACAGACAGAGAACCACGTCTAAAAAAAAAAAAAAAAAATCACTGGGAGACAAGTGAGTAGAAGCTGTAAGCCATTTTTTCCCTCCTTCACCCTGCCTCTGCTCATGTATCTACACATAATACTCCACTATGTCATTTCTCTTTCACTCACTCTTTCCTCTGATTACTCTGCATGCAGTCATTTGGTCGTGCAGCATCGATAAAGGTTTACATGCCAGACAAAGAGGAAACACAGAGTCTGCACCACGTCATCAGGTGGAAGCTGGCCTGAGATAAGATGAAATGCACATTATTAAATGCACATGACTTTTGGAACTGATATAATGCAACATCTGTAATTACCTTGCCTTGTACAGACATAGGGAGCCTTTTTACAATCAGCCATAAGCGCACGCCCCCATATGAACATCCTGCACCGCTCATATGCACACACGCAAACACACACATGCACATCATATCCAATCCATGAGATCAAGACAAATGGGATAAATGGGAAGGCTAAAACCACATTTGCTGTTGTAGTCCTCTCCCTCAAATCCCCAAACCACAAAACTACATCATCATACGAACTGGTTTGTTCTGTAAATATAACCAGGGTCTCCTTTTGTTGCTGGTTTTTCTCCGTCTATTTTTATTGCTTAGTTCAGTATTATATTCAACATATGCGTGTTGTTGTGAGCTGTCATGACCAATTGGCCTGAGTTGTGTTGTCTTGTATCACACTGGCCCCTTCTCCAGTATCAGAGGGATTTTAGTGGAAAAAGTCAAACATCTCACCAATGTGGATCCCTGTTATAGCTCCGTAGTCGACATCCTCCATGACTGGAAAAACAGGAAGAGAGAAGAGGAAAGAGTGAGGAAATCATGGACAGAAACCACAAGGGGATGACATGTGCGTTGCTCTGAAATTTCATACTCAAAAGTATTAGCATATGTTCTGACCCAAATGTCTTAATATTTTGCTTCGGAAATTCTAATAATAGTTTTATTTAGAAATGATATCCACAATTTAGTAATATTAATGACTACCTTACTCTTACAAATTGATTGTTAGCGAAAAACTAGCACACTGCAGCAGGCCAGATACTATAAACCTGCTTAGAGGAACATTTTACAGAATCCTCGCCATTGTGGAAATACGGTGCGGGGAGCATTACATGATTATTATTTTTGGATAACACACGTCTTTAAATCTTTAAAAGCCCCAAACCAAACGCTTAAACATACACGTGTATTATATCATATAAATTATCCTCAAGGTAAGTTTTCAAAAGGAAATTCAAGCAGACGGTACCTTCCCCCTCATCTGTGGAGCATGTGGAGAAAACAAAAGCAGTGAGTACAACGGGAGGGCAGCAGAGCTCACCCATGACCTCGACCTTGACCGTGATCTTCAGACATGACCTGTCACCTCTCAGCTCAGCGCTGAAGGACCTCTGATATGTTTATTGGAAAGTGTTAAAAGGATTTTATTCTTTTCAGGTGTGGTGGTTTTACGGGCAAATGTTGGCTCGTCACCTGGTGGTTTGACTTGTCGAGACTTGAACAGGGCTTTAGGTCGCTGCAGTGCAACTCTCCTGTAGGAAGCCAAACAAAACAAGGCTTAGTCAAAGAAATATTTAATCAAAATGTCTTATAGATATTGAAGGTCCAGTGTGTAGGATTTAAGTACATATATTGGCAGAAATTTAATACAATATAAGAATGTTTTCTTTGGTGTATAATCACCTGAAAATAAGGATAGCTGTGTTTTTGTTACCTTAGAATGAGCCGTTTATATCTATGTAGGGAGCAGGTCCTCGTCTATGGAGATCAACATGTTGCACAGTTTGTTTTACTGTAGCCCAGAATGGACAAACCAAACACTGGCTCTTCATAGAGCCACATGCATTTTTGCTTAAGCCACCATAGTTCGCAGCCCCTCCATTACTAGACAGTTGGAAAAACACTGTTTTAAGTTGGCAAGGTAGACAGTGAGGTGGAAGTCTGACTGTAGAAATTATTGAATGATTTCTGGCTTTTGTTCGTTCGTACATTTTTAATACGATTCAATGTACTGTTTTATGAATGAGATCCAAGGTCTGTCTGTTTTTGAGAGAAGGAGACCTCTGCGGAAAACAATGAACACTGAAGGAATTCTAACCAGGAGAAGTTTCACCTGGTCGCAGTCTACAATCTTCACCACTAGATGCCACTAAATCCCCCTAAATCTCACACAATGCTCCTTTAAAAGACAGTAACCACGTTTACATGCACAAAATATTATTTTTTGCCCTTATTCTGAAAAAGACAATATTCCTACTAAGCTGTTTACATGGCGAATGAAAATAAATACTTCACAGATATTCCCGTTTACATGCAGCTCTGCATACTCTGATTAACGTGGTCTGACATGTCGCTCAACATCTCAAAATATAGAAAGTTGGAACAGCTGGTGCCATTTTGTTTCTTGTGAACACAGCCTTCCACTTTTATTCTTCCAGCCACCTTCTTGAAACAGTGGCGTTGCAATATTTGGACATACAATAGGCAAAAAAAAAAGTTTATATCCAAGTCTTTCATAAAGTTTAAAAGTAGTGTTTTTCTTCTTCTGACAAGGAATGGTGGATTTTCTTTTGGGCATGCATCTCTACCCCAGCCTTACAAACTGTTGGCTAGTTAGTTTATGTACAACAGGCATGTCCAAAGTCTGGCACGCAGACCCATTTTTTAATAATCCATGGCTTGTCTTTCAAAATATACTATATGTTGTCCTCTACACAATATTGATTAATCCAATAGATCACTTGCCATTGTTTTTGTTCACCTCACGATAGCAGGACTACCCTACAGTTTTAGACGTACACCAAGAAGAAACTACACAGGTGGAACTAATATGTTTCCATAAATGGACGATAAACAAGCGCATGAACGGTAACCTAACAGCAGACTGTAAACAGGCAAGTCGTGTGTCAGTTTTCTCGTGCATTTTAGTCAAACCATACAGTTTGAAAACGAGGCGCGGCTCCAACTAGAAAACAATGTTTTGATGCATTGGATGTGCTGAATGTGCATATTAAGGCACAGTTCGGTTGTAACTGGACTGAGACCACCTCTTCAAGAAGGTCTCAGTCCAGTTGTTTTGGGGCACACCCGAGCGTGATCGTTGTGTTCACTCCTGCCTAAACAAACCGCACGTAGGGGGCAAACAAACTTGAGTTTGATTGAACTGAACCAAACAGGGCAGGTGTGAAAGCACCCTTAGAGCGGGCACAATGTCAGACTGAAGATGGAAGTGGAGTGTATCAAGCTGACAATTCTGTGTGACATCAGGCAAGTTTGAAAGAATAATGGAATATTCGTGTGCATGTAAATGTTCTCATTGACTTAAATGAGTGAACATGTTGCTATTGACTAAAGAGCATATAATGACAACCTCTCATGGAGCTGCTGTGAGGGAATGAGCCCTGCCCGAGTGTCTCTGTCCCCGAGGTGACAGGCCTGCCACCAGGTGTCGTCCTCCATGCTGACAATCTGGAGGACGTCGCCCCTTTTAAAAGCCACTGCTGCATCCTTGCATGGGATGGTGGGATCCTCGGCGGGATCATAGTCAAAAAGAGCTCGCATAAACAGCTGAGGAAAGACAAAAATCATTTCAGTCAAACAGGTGTCGAAGGAAAATGCATATTCTTATGTAATCAATTTATTCATTCTTCTCTTTTCCTACTGCCGCTCCGTGAACTCCTGTTTCCTAGCAATGGACACAACATCTTTGTCTGGTGCTCTTTCACATATGTTGGTGTCATTTTTGAGAAATGACCATGATCATAGAATATAATTTGTCTTAATCCATCGCAAATGCTCCCTGCTCTAACAGTTTCCAGCTTGGACATCCACTTCATGTATGTGGTGGTAGTGGCCTCCTTCCTAAACAAAGACGATGGCGGAGCTTGATTTTTTTTCCACAGAAGGTGTATAGATTCACATTAAAACTTACCTGATGAGGCTCAACACATGTCATGTGTGCTAAAATAATTTTAAAACATCAAGTGGTTAAATTATAAAAATCTGTGAATGGTAATGAAGTTGGTGAGTGTCTAATCCTTGACTGTCTGATCCGAATTTACTTCTTGACAGTGCGCTGCTGTAGTGACAGCACCGTGGCAAAAACACAAAATATAACCAAACACACAAGATACCCCTGATTTCATCTCCTTTTACTGAAACCAGCTGGGCAGCTTTCACCGTGCAGCCAGATTGCATGCTAACGTAAAAGATACACAGCACGAATATATGTGTAGTTCATACGCACCGCACCTTCTTATTTAAGGACATTTCTTCCTTGGAGGAGGCAGGAATGATCTTGAATGTAACCTCGCCCTGAGCACGAGCCTGTGTGAGAGCAGTGACAAGGAGTATAAAGACATGTTAGGAAAGTTAGTTGAGATTGATACCACTCTCATGTCTGTTTGCTAAATATGAAGCTAATATAAAGAGTGGAAGCAGGAGGAAACAGCTCATTTGGTTCTGCCCAAACAGCCCTGTCACCGGAAGAAAATGCTGGCAATGTAAGTTTCTGCGAGCCACGTATATGTTACATTTGCACGTTTCATATGTATCAAATAAACGTTTCTTAAGTTGTGACAACTTGGCAAAACACCTGCCAAGCTGCAGACCACTAGGAGAGACCAACAAACAACAAAACCAGTTGTTTTTTAGCGAGTTATCACTGCATTTTCAGGGACTTTTTATCCACAAAATGTGGTTGTTTTGTGGTGACCTGTGATCCCAGGGGGGATAGTGCCATGAGAAGCAGTTGCTTTTACAGAGACATCACTGAGTTTCCTGTGGGGATTGTGCTACCAAAACCATGTATTTTGAGCCATAACACAATATTTTCCTAATCACAACCAAGTGTTTTTTGTGCCTAAACCTAACCAAATATTAACTACAACATTGTTGAGATGTAAAGAGTCGTTTCAACACATCTGCCACATATCATGTTTGTGGTTTGCAGAAATGTACAATGCCAACATTTTTTCTGGTGAACAGTTCTGTCCAACGGTAACAAAGTCAGCCTACCAGCACCTACTGTATAAATTCAGTAATTAACATGTTTATCTCATTTTTTAATCTGTACAAAAAGTGATGCGGAAAAGCAAGCCGTAAATAAATACTCTTTATAGGCAGATTTTTTTAGCCACAGTTCTGTTTGTAGGAAGAAAATGTCCACAAATTGAGAAAACAATGAGGTCCGGGAGCTCTTCACTGTCCAAGCAGAAGATGAGAACAACAGCCATATAATGGGCAGTAAATTATTGTTTTTGCCATGTTATGTAATTGTTTAGAGGGCTCTGCCCAACGCATATGTTACATGTCACACTAGATACTGATGCTGTGCGTTACACCTAGGCCCCCAGGAAGGGCACCAGGCTTTGAAGCCAATTTTCTTTGTGGCCAAACAGTGTAATTACATCCATCATGTGACGCCAGTTGGCCCAAAAAGTCTTTTTCCCATTGACTTCATGGTGAAAGACACGTCTGCAAATCAGTGGATAACTTTTTTTTTTAGCATCACAACCCCCGCGAAGGACAGTGATACAGTGGTTAGCCAGGTTCCTGGTTCAAACCTGGGATTGGGGGTTCGAACCCTAGGATTTTCTTCAGGTACTCCAGCTTCTTCCCACAGTCCAAAGACATGCAGGCTAATTGGTGACTCTAAATTGCCTGCAGGTGTGAATGTGAGTGTGAATGGTTGTCTGTCTCTATGTGTCAGCCCTGTCATAGTCTGGTGACCTGTCCAGAGTGTACCCTGCCTCTAGCCCAATGTCAGCTGGGGTAGGCTCCAGCCTCCCCGCGACCCCTGACAGAATAGGTGGTTATGGAAAAATGAATTAATGAACCCCTGCAAAATGACTCATTTGACTATCAGAATTTAATGCAGTCAGATAACTTTTGGTAAGTCAAGAAGGGCTGTATGATTAAATCACTTTATCTCCATTCAAGTTAACGGAACACTGAACAGTAAGTAGCCGGCTCGGCTGGTGAAAGTCTCAAGTGGAAGCAGCGTCAGAACATTTGGGTAATTTTATACATGGCAGCTGAACGTATCTGGTGTCATAAATCCCTAGGCAACTTTCATAGGAATGAGCAGGGATTCGTCTCCAACACTGTATCAATTCTCTACATCCATGGTCATGTCTGTCAGGCCTCTTTTGCTACTGAAATGCTGGCATGCCATCCAAAATCAATCACTGGGGTGACATTATGCCGGCATTGTTTGGTTATGTATAAAAAAACAACAAAGGCGTCACAATGTAGGGTCTTTGTCTGCAGTATTGGGGGATCTCTGTGTAAAAATCTGACTTAAGTATGGAGGAGAGACTAACCAGAAGAGGAAGGATTTCCTTTGGCTTCCTGCGCTCCAGAGAGACTCCATTCACCTCTTTCAGCTCATCCCCTTCATGGATCAGGCCTTCAAAGTGTTGGAAATACAAATGGAAAGTTGCACCACATGCTCCTCTCTGTAACATGTACATGTACTGTGTGACAGCATAATGTTACTCCGGCCTAATATAAAGGCACAGGAAAGTGTAGAGTGACAAAACTGTAATAAATAAGAGCTTACCGCTTTTATCAGCTGCACCTCCTCTCATGATCCTCGCCACAACAATAGCCCCGGAGGATTTATCCCTCTTAATTGTGGCCCCCTTGAGGACGGTGATTAGTGGATGAAAGGATGACAGACGAGCACATGCACAGAGGCAAAGAGGTCAGGCGATGGACAACGAAAATAACATGTTGGTTTTATTACAGTCCAGACAAGCTTCTTATTCAGAGTCATTCCAGTGAAGGTTATTTGTATCAAGACGGGACCATTTAGCCGGCTGCCTTCATGTAACACACAAAGCGCTGGAAAAGGTTATCCAAATCAGCATTATTTTCAACAGATGTTATTGATGTGGAGCAAATCGCAATGGAAAGAGCATCTTATGTAGCTGACTACAATCAGCTCACGCTCGGGTGTAACCCTGTTGTCTGGAAAACGGGAACATGCTGGATCGATCAAAGAGGCCATGTCAGAAAAAGGTCAGTCCCCTTCCAATCTAGTTTTGGGATCAATACAAAAGTATGGTCTCTATTATTGGGTCCTAAGCACATTCCACTCTCTTAGCTTAAACACTGACACACGAATGCTGCAAAAATGTTCATCATTAAGGAAATTATTCTCATATTTACCCCTATTTTTCTTGTAAAAGATGTAACTCATCGCCGCCATAGGGGTTATGTCTTTGGCGCTTGTCTACATTTAAAAAACTTGTTCACAGATTCCAGTGAAATTTGGTGGAAAGTGAGGCCACAGGCTAAGACACAAATGCTTTTTTGATGTGGATCCAGGATTTTTTTTAAAGGAATTTTAACTTTGTGAGTGAGGGCATTTTTTTGAACATTTCTCCTATTTTCTAATGAACTACTGGATCTGCTTGAGTGGAACAAAAATCTGGCACATATTTCCCGTAGCTGTCCATCACTATATGTATTTCATAGAGCTCTTGATCCAGGTGCAGATCAAGAAAAAAAAAAAAATCGGAACTTTGTTTTATTATTAAAATAACAAATTCAGAGGATTTTGCGGCCTTGGCAGAGGGATGTGCTCTTTGTAGTTTGGTTCGTTTTCAGTCCAGATTCACTTGATCCAGGAAATTTCCAGAACTAAGTGACAATGGCTGGAACAAGGTGGAATAAGACAGATCATTCCGGTAGTATCAAGGAAATGAGGTATGATTAAAGACCTTGAAACAAGTTGATTTACATCAGGAACAGAAATTATCCCAATCCATTTTAATGCTTAATACGGCTTTAAAGGACTCATTAAGAGGCATAGTTTTGCCGTGGATATGCATAGAGACATGCATAAATATGCACACACACAAACGCGCACAACAATACTGAAACTATGTTGTGCGTCACAGGAGATAAATGGCAACAAAGATGTGGAAGAATTGACTCTGTAAATTCCTGGCTGTCATTACGAGGCCTGTAGTGCTGCTACACGTTGGCGTACACGGCTTTAGCAGTCACGCAGTTTGACAACATGACATAAATTCAGTCACCAGAGAAAAATTCAGCTGTCTCTTGGATATGTTTATTGCTTTGAACCGTCTGTGTACTCTATGTCAGATATTGTGGCCCGACAAATTACACATTTCTCAGTGCAGTTGCCCTGTTACATGGTTGTCTTAACTTAACTTAAATAGATTTGTGTTTGTTTTGTGTGCATTACAAGGCCAGGTAGACCAAATTAGAAACAGACTGACAGGCAGTAAAGAACAGTTGGATTTGTTTTTAGAGCCATATGGAAATATAATTATTTGCTCTCTTGCCGATAGTTAGCTGAGAAGATTGATACCACTTTCATGTCCGTACACTAACACAGATATCCAGCCAGAGCCAGCAGGGGGTTATCATGGAGGTTGGAAGCAGTGGAAAACAACTGGCCTGGCACCTCGAATACCAACACAAATGTTTGTTTTTCGTAGCTGATTTGCTGAAACCTTCCGTTTCCCAACAACACCGTAGTGAAGTGTGCTTAAGTTTAGGCACAAAAATGACTTGGTTATGGTTTGGAAAAGATGTTTCAGCTCAAAATACCCATGTTCTGTGGCACAGTAGTCGCTGTAAAAGCAGGGACAAGTTGGTGAAAAACACCCAGTTTCAGTGGCTCAAACACTGCTGGAAAATGCCACTGTATGTCAGTAAGAACACCCAGGTTTGGTGCCACAAATGCAGCTGGGAAATGGCTCAAACATTGCTGGCAAGTGCCTTGATGTCAACATACAGATGTAACGTATCTGTGGTTTGCAGAAACGTAAAATGCAAACATTTTCCTTGAGTGACTGGGCCAAAACTTAATAGTTATTATGTTATATCTGATCACGGTCGTGTCAAGAAAATAAAATATAAAATGAAAATGTAAAAAAAATCTTAAAACTTCTTAACAGACAGGCTAGCTGTTTGTAAGCTAAGCTAACTGTCTGCGGTGTAGCGGTCTGTTTAGCAGGTATCCTCTCATTAACTCTCGGCAAGAAAGCAAATAAGTGTGTTTCCCAAAATGTCAAACTACTCATTAATACATGTTGTTGTATGTATATTTTCCCAGGCAAAAGTTTGGCAGCGAGTTGTGCGTTTTGTTGTACCAATTAAAAGGAAGCAGGAGGAGATTTTTCTGTAGAGAATTTAATTTTGCCATTATATGTTGTAGTTGTGTTTTATACGGGGGCAGGATCAGCAAAGAGAAAAAGAACTGACCAAAGAACACAAACAAAAACAAAAAAAGCTAAAAGAGACAATGATAGACATCATGAGTCAACTTTGGTCAGTCATTCAACAGATGGAAAGAATTGCGGGATTTGAAAGGATTTAAAACTGATCCTGAATTGGCCCAAGTCCTCCAACAGGTCTGTAATGTTTTATTTATGGAATGCACTGGAATATGCAATGTAGTTTTACATCAATACATGAATTTATGTTGATGGCTAAAACAAAGTAAACTTTGACCTGCAGGGGTTAGGTGTATGCAGGGGCTTTCTAGGATTTGAGAACTTTCAGGACTTAGCCTGGACCTCCGCTGGGGGTTTGGGGGATCCTCTCTTGGCACTTGTTTTTGATAAACAAGTTACATCAAGACAACAAATTTCAATTTATTTTCATTGTGAATTAGAAAATGGAAAATGGTTGCAAATCATTGGTCTCATGTTTAGTAATTAGTGTCATCTAGAGGTGGGGTTGCAGATTGCAGCCAACTTAAACTTCTCCATGTGCCTGGCATGTAGGAGAGACGCAATCTAGAGCCAATGTTGGTTTGTCCATTCTGGGCTACTGTATGACAACATGGTGGACTCAGTGGAAGAGGACCCACTCGTTATGTAGATATAAACGACTCACTCTATGGTAACAAAAACACAATGATTCTTAGTTTTGGGTGATTATACACTCATGAAAAAATAGTTAATGTTAATATAATATTATAAATCTGGCAACATGGTGGTGCATAGCAAGAGGGTTCCCTGGTTTGAACCCGGGTGTGGGAGCCCTTCTGTGCGGAGTTTGCATGTTCTCCCCGTGTCAGCGTGGGTTTTCTCCGGGTACTCCAGCTTCCTCCCACAGTCCAAAGACATGCAGGTTGATTGGTGACTGTAAATTGTCCGTAGGTGTGAATGTGAGTGTGAATGGTTGTCTGTCTCTATGTGTCAGCCCTGTGATAGTCTGGTGACTTGTCCAGAGTGTACCCTGCCTCTCACCCAATGTCAGCTGGGATAGGCTCCAGCCCCCCTTACGACCCCAAACAGGATAAGTGGTTACGGAAAATGAATGAATGAATATTAAATTCCATTTCTCACACTATATCTCCCTAAATCCTACACACTGAACCTTTAAGCCAGGGGAAAAATCTAATTTTTAACTTGACCTCTGACACATGAAGACAAGTTCACTGACCAGGGGATCTTTGGTTTTGACCAGACTGACAATTTTGACTGCGTCCTCGTCCTCCTCCAGCACATCGTCAGGTAGTGGTGGCAGAGTCGGCTCAAAGTCCCTCTGTGCCACAGCGTCATGGACAGACAGCAGACTCTGTGGAGGAAACAGAAATACAGTGAAGGTGCTGATCTGCAATCAGCTATGTCACTTTGAATTCTAGGTGCGGTGAACAGATGTGGCACCGGGGCTAGTATCCTCTCATGCATCCTGCTTTGTATGGAAAAATGGCACTGTGTCAGGCCAACAGTATACTCTACACAAAATGGAAACTGACGTGTTGGCTGTCAAGCTGCTGTCGAATCTGGCATTGTGAATAAATACCAGTGTAATCAGTGCAAAAGTGTTGATTTAATAGCGTCCATACCAGAGCAGGAAGCGCACTGTAGAGCCACTGTCACCAGTTTTACCTGTGCATTTTTAAGCTAACTGGTTAAGCTAGAGATCATTAAAAAACATGGAATGCACTCATATTTAAAATGCCACCAGTCCCTGTTGACTAATTAAAGGTGACTGGGTAGTGAATGAGGCTGTGCAAAAATTCCAATAAGTTTGGCTGGCCTGCCTACACTCACTACAGCGACTGAATCCAAATACAGCACTTTTCCTCTTTCAGTTTAGCCTGGGCCAACATGCCAAACTTGATTTAGTCTGGAATGTGCTGCCAGCCTGTGGGCCACCTGAAAGCAACCCCCCACACTACTCACAACTCAACAGCTCAAACATCACACGTCTCAGAAAAAAAAAACCTCCTTTTCCAGCGAAGGGCTGTGAATTGATATATGACTCACTATCAGTGCCCAGACAGTTCATTTCAGTTCATTCTTTGTTACCTTTGGCAGTGCGAAAACTCCAGGTTTGTTTGCAGAAAAACAATATTCTGGATAAACAATCTCTGGTTGTGAGGGTGCACAAGGTACAATTTCCAAAAAAAAGAAGGGGGATTTACTGTAATAAGAAAGAACCAGAAAAGAGTAGGGGGGAAACATCTGCTCATCAACTTGATTTTAACAATCAGCCAATCCATCTGTCAGTTAGTCTACTTATCCATGATGTCCATCAACGGTTGCTCTGCTCAGAAGCAGCCAACGCGTGAGCAATGTGTCTCTGGCCACTTTCAGAGACAGGTTTTCAAAAAACAAACATTCATTCACAGAATATTATACCCAGAGTCTCTCATAAGTATGTGTGAGCTCCTGCGCCGTGGCCAAGAACAAACAGGTCATTAAGACTGTTTAAACAAACCTGTTAGTTCTCGGCTGGCTTCGGCTCCTCATTAAGAAAAGCCACGACTTAAGCGGCCCACTGGAAAACCATACGCTGTGTGAGTGTGTCTGAAATATGACTGTCAGCAGATCTGAAATAAGGAAACATGCATTTGAGTAGTCTGGGCCTCGACATGAGTGAACACTAATAAACATAACCAGGGAGTAGATTAGCTTCTATTCCAGTGTGGTTAATAGATGTCAGCACCTCTCAGTGGGCAAAATGATTAGGTGGAGTAAATTTAAATAGAATTTACAGTTGGATTAATTTGTCACTTTGTGTGACCCATATGAGCTTCTTGATGTCGCCTCAACAGCATCAGAGTAGCTCAGATGAAGCATGCCTGCATGGAAATTAGCTTCTCAGGTTGCACTTGTAGTGTTAGCTATGTCAGGAAAAATCTCATGAGTAGGTTTCTTTATTGTTAATGATCCATCGGGGCACCAAAGTAGAAGGAAGCAAAACAACATCTTCTCAGTGGAATACATTCTTGCTTCGTAAATGGTCCGTGTGAATGGCAATCATAGGATGTGCTTCAGTGATAGAAAACTGCACTCATGCACAGTTTGGGGCATGTTTACAGTGTGTGTGTGTGTGTGAGTAATATTACAGAGATTAAGAAGCAACTCAGGGGAACAGTTCAACATGTTGGGAAATAATATTCACTTCCTTGTCAAGATTTATGTGATAAGAGCGATATCACTCTCATGTCTGTCTGTTGAGCTGGAGCTAGCAGCTGTCACTTAATTAGCTTAGAGTAAAGATTGGAAACAGGGGAAACATTAGCCTGGCTCTGTCCAAAGGTAACAAAAGATTATATCTGGTTTGCTTAATTCATACAAAACTAAAGTGTGAAAAATGAGAGATTGTGGCTTTTCAGGGAGTTGAGCTGATTATTCAGGAGCTTATCTGTGCTCCCAGGGTCCTATGTTCACCAGCTAATATCCCTTTAGGCCCCGATCACACAGAAGGAGTTTGAGCAGCTGGAGACGGCTGTTTAGTAATTGTTTTAAATGAGAATTAAACTTTTTGCTCGTGGTCTCTGCATTGTGACACGCCTCATGTTTCTGGTCTTTTGGTGTCTGGTGTTTTTGCCAGAGCGCTCTGAACTCATCGTGGAAAAAACGTCCATGTCATCTCTTTTTTTGTCATCTTTTTTCCCACTGTCCAATCGGATGATTTGAGAGGCGGGCTTTCAGTGGTGGTCACGACAACAAGTTTACAGTTGGTAAACAATGGAGGAGAAACTAGTCGGTTGCTGGATACTCAGAGCTATACAGCCCGACGATAGACAGCAGGTTGTCAAACTGCCCCCAAGTCATCCCAAAATATGCCTGGAGACGGCCATCATGGAGGTGAGGCTCCTGGACCAGCTGGTGGTACTCCCCATGATCCACCCTCTTTTTTAGGGTCTCATGTACCCACACAGATCTCTGTTTCCCTGTGTCCAACAAACTATTTGCTGACAGCCTCTCACCCTCAACCAGAGCTACAGCAAGTACCCTCTGTCTGAACATTTCAGGAACAAGATACTGATTACAATGTAGATTGATTACACGGAAAGGT
This sequence comes from Epinephelus fuscoguttatus, assembly GCF_011397635.1. Taxonomy (NCBI): domain Eukaryota; kingdom Metazoa; phylum Chordata; class Actinopteri; order Perciformes; family Serranidae; genus Epinephelus; species Epinephelus fuscoguttatus. The sequence continues at coordinate 23,106,878 of NC_064766.1, forward strand.
TAGTGTAAGGACGTGATGGGGTGGTTGCCTGGCACCAATAAAAAGGCACTTGCATTCAGTTTTAAAAAGGCAGTGCAATGCACCTCACATTTTGGAACCTGCAAAATGTTTTTTTTGTGATCGGGGCCTTAATGTGACTGATTAAGAAGACCTTTCAGAGAGTTTTATTCTCAGTTTTTATCCCTCTGTGATGTTCAGTGTATGTTTCCTGTGGTCAGTATTTTGAAATCACCCACCTAAAGCCCACTGATATTATACTCTTTGAATGCTGCACCCACAAATTGTCGGCAAGCCAGTTTTCTTGACTTAAGACATGACTTAAGATATTTCCACAGTAACTGAAAGATATCACCATTAAGACTGCATTTGAAATGTTCATCTTCCTTCATTTTTTTGCTATTGAAACAGCAAAGATAGCCCTCACCAATCTCTCACAGTCATGGTTTATCAAGAGACAGATCTCAACACAACGTTAGATTTGGCCCTTGGAAACATAGGGATGACCCAGATTTCTTACCTTTGGAAAGCTAGCTGTTTCCCCCTGCTCATGGTCTTTATGCTAAGCCAAGATAAGCTAACTGTCCCCTGGCTGCAGTTTCTCTTCTAGACTTTTGAAATGTTATGTGATGGAATGAATAAGATCCTGATAGTGAAATTAGTCATTTTGGAGGGGGTTGTTAGAGACATCTCTTTCCCAATGAAAGTCAATGGCAGAAAAGTCTTTATGGCCCCCTGGCATCATGTGACAGACCAGAAAGTTGGAATTCCACAGTTTGGCCACTGTGTCAAATTAGCTCCAAAGTCCAGCACACTTTCTGGTGGGCTTTGGAAGTTGGCTGGTTGGCAGATTTAAAAAAAAAAATTATATATATTTTGTTGCAATTCCATGTTCTTGAATTAATAATTCACTACTATACTACTATACTAATTCACTGTTCGTCATATCATCAAGAATATTGTTATCACAAAAATACCCTGAAATATTATCACGATATTTCAGGGTATTTTTGCAATCGCCCACCTCTACTGGCTAGTTTCTTCCCTCGGGTCCATGTCATTGGTCCGACAGCTCATTGGTCCGACCTCCCATTAGTCCAATGTCCCATTGTTCCGATATGTGATTATACTAGGCTATACTGTATTTGTGTACCATAGAGGATCAGCAAACGCAACAAAAGTAGGCTACTGGTTGAGATACAAGTGTCATAGAGAGGAGAGAGTGAAACACCATAACCTCCTGTTATGAACTCTGGGGTCCGGGTTGTGTGGGGAGCTCTCTGCGGTGCCGAATGGCTCCAGGCAGGCGTATTTCTGCCTTGATGGTGCGCCATGACCGACTCTGGGTCAGCTGGCTTGAGGCGAAGCAGACTCACGGCTTATGTGTTTGTCACTTTCTTTTTCATTTTAACCCACACCATGATCTTTTCCTAACCCTAACCAAGTGGTTTTTGTGCCTAAACCTAACCAGACCTTAACCACAGAGCATCATGATGATTTCGGAACAACAGGACTTCGTAATAATGGGTTTAATATGGTCGGACCAATGGGTTGTCGGAATAATGGGCTATCGGACCAATGGGTAGACCCCCTTCCCTCTCTCGTCTTTTTGCCAGGCTAAGCTAACCAGCTGCTGATTATAGCTTCATATTTGTCATGCAAACAAAAGATTGGTATCAATCTTCTCTCGGCAAGAACAAGCATATTTCCCCAAATCTTGAACTCTTTCTTTCAAGGCTGGTGTATTTCATTGGTAGAAATTATGTGATTTGACAAGACAGAGGACTTGGCTGGGAGAGTTTTAGGTCGACACGTGTGAAGCTACAGGTTCACATCGCCAAGGGAGGAAATACTCATCACCTTAAAGTTTGGTTTAGAAAAGAGGGCAACCAGTTCTTTGACTTCCCCTCTCCAGCCTTGGTATATCAGCTCCTTTGCCAACTGGAAGCAGAGAAAAAGAGACAGAGAGGCAGGATGTATTTTTTATAATTAGAGGTATACATTTATTTATATCATGGCCTGAGTGAGGTTTGCTCTAGTCCACACTGTACAAGCCAAGAGAGACAGAGAACTGAGCAGAGAGACAGAGAGGGTTCAACTTGTATCTGATTCAGACTGCAGTGACACGTCATCAGTACTTTTATTATTTCTACATTTTCATATGGCCCCGTTCACCTCACTGGGACTTTGCTTTTTTCCTTCTCTATGTTAACTATTTATTCATGCTGTTTTAGTTTTGTGTCTTTTAGCCACTGTCGGAAAAAAAAGCTCCTGAATGTTCAAGGCTACACGACAGCTGCGGCGACAGCTAAAACAGAGCAGCCTTGACCATCAGCGGCAAGTGGAGAGGCGGCGAGTGACTGTGTGCAGTCGCCCGTCTTGTCAAGCATATTACTGTAATGACTTCTACTGCTTCAAGATGTCGAGGCACACTCCAGAGACACAATGCATGAAGGTCATTAGTTTCCACTGTGAGCAAACAGAAGCCTCTCTGAGGGGAAACAGACCCATGGTTTGGCCCTTCCAGTAGGTCCTGATGATTTAAGCCAGGCAGAGAGTCGCTGTCTAACAGAATCTGAAGCAAAGGGAGTGAAGAGAAGGAGATGGAGTGGAGTTCTGGGGAGAGGACACGGGTAGATAGACAGTATGGAAACATGGCAGGAATTGCAGTGTGCAGGGTATAGGGAGACGATAAAGGAAAGCAAATGGAGGGAGAGGGGAAGGACAGAGATAATGGAAGGGGAGTGTGGTTAGAGGAAAAGATGGAAGCATAGAGTAAGGGAAAAGTGTAAAATGAACATCCTCATTTAAGGGCCCTGAAACATCAAGCAGACGGTCAGCTGTTGGTCAGTGTTGGGCCGTCAACCAGCAACCGTTGCCCAAGTTTTTGCTTTGTTTGCACCACTGGCCCTTGTCGGCCCTTTCCGTTCCTTATCGGCTTTTTTTTTTTTGGCCGATTCAACATGTTTGGTATCGAAGACGGCGGAGCCCGTCGGGTGATGTAATTACTTTGAATGGCAGTTCAACTCAGCGCACGAGAGGAGAAACGGAAGTGAGGAAAGTAAACAAAGAGCTAATGTTAAGAGGGAGTGAGATCAAAGCAAACTTGTTACATAAGGTAAGCCTGTTTTTTCTTTGGCCATTGAGCTCTTTAGCAGAAACATTTCATAATCCATCCATCCATCTATTTTCATCTGCTATCCGGGGCTGGGTTGCGGGAGCAGCAGGCCAAGCAAAGCACCCCATATGGCCTTCTCCCCAGCAACGCTTTCCAGCATTCCATTCCATTTCCATGCACCAAACCCCGATTCCTGTCCGTGTGGGTTGTGGGCCCGTAGGTAGTGATGGCCAAATGAAGCCTCATGAAGTATTTTATTTTTTAAGCCCACTAGATGGTGCTTGTTGTTGAACACAAGGTTGAAAGCACACCAAACTGCCATTCTTTGAGCATCTCTCTTTAAGCCATGAGCGCCATCTAGTGGCCTCAGAAAATAAAGAAAATGCTTCATGAGGCTTCATTTGGCCATCACTACCCACAGGGCGACAGCTCTGTGTTATTTATTTGGGCTGAACCCGACCCTGCCCCATGGCCCAAGGCCCAGCCACTTTGCCTTTAGAGACCCTGCTAGGGGCTATTAGCCCCAGACAACTCAGCTCCCGGTTTCACAGGGACACGTAAACCCATCCACCACGTTAAGGTGGTGATTCTTGGAGGACAACACTTTCCATTTCATAATGGTTTGTGTTATTCTTCACTAGCGCAGTTAGTATGCTTTGTTCTTTCAATATCAGGTTGTGTTGTGATGTCCTAACTGGCTAACTAGCCTTTTAAATCCATCCTGCGGTCTTCCAGTTTCCCTTTTTGAATCGTGCAGGCGCAGAATGTACATGCTAGTTGGCCGTTGGCTGTAGTCTTTGCGGTGTGTTCATGTGCAAATTTTTGGCCAAGTCACAGGTGACGTGAGGCGATGAAACCTTCATTGCCACTTGTTCTTTTGATTTCACTGGACCAGGAACAAGAGGGGGAAAAGAAGGAAATGAAGGTAGAGCATGATCAAGACGAAGGTAGTGGGATGAGATGGAAATATAGGAGTGATTGGTTGGTGACAGGAACGAAGATGACTGGTCTATGAAATATGATGCACATGATCTGAGGGGGATCGAGAGTGGTCGTGCCGATGTGAGTCACAGCCGTGGTGGGAGCACACTCTGTCACTTCATCTTAAATCTGAAATTAATTGTATTCCTCCAACCTGAAACATTAGACTACACACAAAATGATTTTAGCAGTCTTTTTGCTCGGTACTGTCCTCTGTGACCCAAACTCCTGGCATGCAGATACAAAACGATATCTGCTATAAAATGCAACCTTTCAAGTGAGGTGACAGAGTTTTTGAGATAACATTTCATAATTCAGTGCACACAAGACGGACTGTACGTTCCACTCGTGCTACTGTGTGACAGGAGAGTCATCTGTACATCAGAGGAAACAATTTGAACCACAACCAAATCCTCCCTATTCCCTCCGCTGTCAAACTGTCATCCTCGGCGGCGCGTCTATCTGCAAAAGATGTTTGGAGAGAGTCACTTACATCTGAGGCCAGACTCGCTGCGTGCTCTTGGACGGGGATCGGGCTGCGCTTCTCAAAACGCTTCAGCCGTTCGTGGATCTGTCAAATCAGGAAAGTATCACAATCAAGGTTTTCTCTGCAGTAAGAAGACTCCTACTGCAACTCCAAATACTTCTACTACTACTACTTATAACATTAACAGCCATCCAGCTAAGAAACAGCTTCTTCTCTAAAACTGTGAGACTGCGTAATTCCACTGACTGAACATTGCTGCTTTTACTATTGTTATTATTAGACTGTTTCCAGGGCATGGCTGCACTACAGGCCCACTTGGCTTCCTTGTCTGATTTTTAGACCTCACATTTCTCATTCCTGTCCTCAAACTTGTCTTATATTTACATATTTATTCACTAATATTATCATTGTAATACTTTTTAAAATGTGTGTTTTATTGAATGCTTCATTTCTTGGTTTTATTATTTGCTACTTCCCTGCCCTCTTCCTTCGTGAACACATGTTCTGGAAGGACATCAAATGATCCGTATCCTGATTTATAAAAATACAATATAATTTATTTAAAGTTCTGCAGTGATACTGGTGCTGCAGCAGAACTTTTAGCAATTTAAAAATACATTTTAAGATGTGTTGCAGTTCAGTTTATGTGAAACTGCATTTTTATGACCTGTTTATTTTTTAATAGTGGTGGAAAATAACTCGGCTAAGTACATTTATTCAAGTACTTTAACTTAATTTGAAGGAACGTGTACTTGACTTACAAGACTTACTTAGCAGATTAATATTTTACGCTTAATATGTATCATCATTGTAGAAAATAAGATACTTTTTGAAGCATTAAACCACCTAACAGAGTAGAGTACCTAATAGAGTAAAGCAGGGGTGTAATTTACAGGGGACATGTCCCCTACAGTTTTTCAGAAGGCAGTATTGGACCCCGCCATTTTTATAGTCAGAAAGTTCATTTTATATATGCAGGCAAGGTCAAAAGGAAAGGGTTAACGGCTAAAGAAAATGACTGTAAACTTGTAGTGGATTTAAATCTTCCATTAAAGTATGGTGACCAGATTTTTTGGAGCAAATTCAGGAGTGTGTGTGTGTGTAACTCTAAAGGTAAAGCAGTTGGAACGGCGCTTGTGTCTTGTAAGTGGTAGCAAATTACATAGACGATTAATGAAGTGGTAACAGTTTCTGTTTGAGTGTAGCTTGGATTGTGTAGTTTAAACATTGCTAGATGAGTAAGATTTTGAAATCTTGAGCTCCTAAGGGTTTAATGAAGTTAAAATTATACACTCTGTTACATATTAACATTTTATAATTTGCATTTTACTGCTCACTTTAAACATTTTGCTTTATTGCACCACCTTTATTGTTTTTGCTCAGAGTTTCTGAATCAATATGGCCTGAACTGTGCCAACATACCATAAATATATTACATGAAGTTAAAGAAACTTTCTTTTAAAAAGGTGACTGTGAAATTTCTGCCAATAACAGAAAAGCCTCCAGACTGTAGTTGTATAATAGATACATATTTCGATAATTTCATCACCACTTTTGCCCATATGCTGTATAAAATATTTTTTAGGACCATTCATTTCATGACGTGTCAAAATTATGCAGAGTCATGGTTGTGTTTTGTTCTAGCTCAGGTAGGGGTATCTGAAAAACAGCATGCCTTTTGTGTATATGTGACCATACTAACCCTTATGTACTTCTGTACTTTTACTTAAGTAACACTTTGAATGCCAGACAGTTACTTATTATGGAGTATTTTTACACTGGTATTGAAATAAGATCTGAGTATTTATATGTTTTCGCTGCTTATTGGGGAACTCTGCTCATTTTCAGTATTCATACATATTATTCCTATGGTCTAAGACAAGGGTAGCCACATGCAGCTCTTCAGCCCTTCCCCAGTGGCTCCCTGTGGCTTAAAAAAAAAAAATGTAAATGTGTAGCCTGAATAACACTGAATGAAAAATGTTTTAACATCTTATCAGCTGAATCTCAATAGCGATGGTGAGTCTTGAGTCTCCCTAATGTGGCTAGCTGTTGATTCCAAATCCAAAAAAGAAAATGTCTCAGAGGAAAATAGAGAATTTCATAGATTTGTTTGCTTTCACCACCAACACTGCAAAGATTAAGTACCAAATAATCATAAATAGCTCACTGCAGAGGTGCTACTTTGTTGTAAAAACATATTAATGAATGCTCATTTAGACCAGTTAGGAATGTTTACAGGCTAATTTAGATTAGATAGTTGGCATCACTATAAAACACTCCAGACAGAAAATGGCTCTTTTGAGCAAAGGTTGCTGACCCCTGGTCTAAGACAGTCCAAAAATATTACTAAACATGAACAACTCTCTCCCAAATCCAAAAACTTAAGTGCCATAACTCAAATTTGTGATGTCATCAAGTATAAAGTCTGCAACTGCTCTATAGACAGTGAACTGGGAAAGATGTTATAACTGATACTGCCTAAATTCTCACTTTATAGGTGGCGGTCCCCTTTGAATAAGTTAGAAAACAGCTGCTGTAACTGAAATGAATGGACGTAGAGGAGCACAAATCACTGCACAGCACAAATGTGTGTCGACCTTAAAGAGCAGGTGGAGCTTCTTCTCCATCAGCATGCTGTGGAGGAACCTGTAGTCCTCCTCTCTGTCTGTATGAGACTCTGTTCCAGACATCACTGATGATAGCAGCCTGCACACGCCTGCAGGACGAGGACCACAGCACGCCCACACACACATATACACACACCACATCCATAAGCACACCACCTGCACCTGTTCTTAATTTACAGAGCTTGTTTTAAAGGTTATGAGGGGAGGTCAAGAGCCCAAAGAGGGAGGTCAAAGGTTAAATGGAGGGTGTAATAAAAAAAAAAGTCCCATAGGAGAGCTTTTAAAAAGATTCACTGTTATGAGGATTATTGCTTTATTCTCCAGTTATGCTTGTATTTCATATATTAACCTGTTAAACTGTGACACTTTGGACTCACCTCTGTGTTCTGTTCTGCTCAGCATCCTCCTCACTCTGAGAGAACAGACAAGAAAAATTCAACAAAATAAAACCCCTGATATATATTCTCATACTTGCATCAGTTTTCTTTTGTTTTTATTAGTGAAGAGGGAGACCAGAGCGTGACACAGAAAAAGAAAGGATGAGTAAAAGGAAAGAAATGTTTTTTTCTACATGCACAAGATGCCTCTTCTGAGATATTACTGCCCCCTAACGGCAGTAGGAAATATTTCAACTGTTTTACTGTCTATACAGCTGTGTCAATAGATTATGAAATCAGTTTGCATGATTTTTGTCTGTGTTTATTTTATATAGTTCTCATTTATTTTATTGTTTTTATCTTGTGTTGTCATCGGTTATTGTTTTCTTTTATTTTGTATCACTCTAATTGTTCAATTTGTTGTACGTCACTGCAATCTACAGGGCGATTAGTTGTCAACTTTGCTCATCTGCTTCAGTAATGATATTTTATTTTTATTGTTCTTTGCATTTTCTTAAAATTGCCTTGTTTAACTTGCTTGAATCCTGCATTATTTTGAATCCAGGATCAAACCTGTTTTGAAAAGCGCTTTATAAATTAAGTTTATTACTTTCATCATCATTATTATTATTATTATGATTGATTGATCAGTCTTACTTGGCTAAAATGGCATCAAACTAAAGATGAAAACATAACTCATGCTACAGGATTATTAATTATTGGATGTCCTCTGCTCAAAATGAATCATTTTTACACTCTCTTACATCATGAGTTTGATCAATGCTATTAAAATCGTGAGGATCAGCTCAACAGAAACACACTTGTTAGATAATAGAGTCTATAAACAAATATTTTATTATCAATAAGATCATAATGTTAACACAGCTAGAGAAATACAATATTGTACTATGTATTTTTTAAAATATTTTTAATGTATCAATAGTAAATAATAAAAAAACTATTGTGAAATAATAATTAATATGTTTGGATTAATACAGCTAAACTGGGGTACAGATTAGGAGTATAACACACAGGTTTCTGTCCATTCCAACAAATTTAAAGCAGAGGAAAGCAGCTCAACCACACAACATTTAAAAAGCACTTACCACAGACTCTGCGCTCCATCAGGCCCAGTTCAGACAGGCCATATCGCTTAATGCATAAAGAGTAGGAGCTACAGTTGAACATCCACTTTGCAGAGAGAGGTTGTATAGCGTTCGACTGGCCGGACTGATAGAGAGACCGTCCCTTATTCAGTCAATATGTGTCCGGTCTGACCTAAATCAAGCCGACGGGCAATCGATACAGCAATCAAAGAGCGTGGGGCGTAATGTTCACCCACACCGGCTCACTTTCCATATATGATATGTCCCACAGATTTAATTGAATGTGAGGTCAGCAGTTGCATCCTTTCAGTAGCCTTTTATTTTATTTATTTCTTTTTAATGTCACTCTTTTCTCTGTGGTGATCTGAGGCCGAGCCAGATGCTATCAACATTCAGGATAGATTTTTTTTTTAATGGCAGCTATATGCACTATTTTTTAAGCCATTTGAGATATGAGAATACCTAAAATACTGTACATCATTTGGGAAAAACCTAAGTCTTCAGGGAAAACAATTATCCTGTAGAGCCTACACCCTATTTTATATCTCTCTGTTCCAACTGTCTTCATCATTCTGAAACTCTGACATGACAAATGTTAAAGAGGACTAATTTCACCCCTGTAGCCTACAAACACATAAAAGTTGTACTATTTTTAAGGTGCATAACATTGGTATGGTGGGAATTTGGTGTAAACAGCATCTTGTTTTTGTTATACTGTGCTGGAGTTCACAGAATGAACGTTTAGCTGATAAATGTGCTGCATTTGAATCCACACCATAATATTCTGGCCTGTTCTCATTGCAAATCAAATATCCCCAACAATGCCCAGTAACTTTGGTCTTCAGTATTCTGAATTAAATATTGGAAAAGCACATTTACTCAGGGTGGGGGGAAAAAGTTATGCAGCATAGGATTGCAATATTTTGCATGGCATGCATATTGTATCGATACATTGATTTTTTTTTAATTGTATAGATTATTAATATAATTTCATTTTTATTTTATTAGTTTTTTAAAATGTTCTTTTATTTATTTTTTCATTTTCTGATTTTTTTTTAATGAATTGGTAATTTTTTCCATCCACTAGATAAATTTTGCTAAAAATGATTTGAGTGAGATGAACAGACTGAAAACTTCTTTTTATTTGGTAAAACAGATTTTGACAAGTTTTACTTTGGCATTTGTTTGCAAATGAAAAAAAAAAAGGTAATAAACTGCAGTAGATTTTATCACCATACTCGACATGTTGCAAAATGTGACTTAAGCACTGTGATAATTTCACACCATGGGCCCTCTGGTGGTTCCCAGCCTTAACATTAAAGATAAGATAATCCTTTAATTCATCCCACAGTGGGGAAATTTGCATTATTGCAGCAGCAAGGGGACAGAGCAAAGAAGAAGCATCAGTTAAAGCACACACACACACACACACACACAAATTGACAGGCTGATGAATATCGGACAGGGCGTCTGCAAGTCCTTACAAAGTCTTAAATTTTTATAAATAATTTATAAATATTGGGCCTTAAAAGTCTTAAAATAGTCTTAAATTTAAATTTGTGATGTCTTAAGTTCTGCAAACATTTTATCTCATTTTATTCATCCATCTTTTGATTTGATTTTTGTTAAAATGAGTCAAGCTGTGTGAAAGTCCACATTGCTGTTGTTACAAATCCTTAAACTAATACTGTCTTTTTATTTTATACTTTGGCTTACCTGTCAGCAAAATGTAGATCAGTCCAACTCACTCCAGTGACCTTTTTTTTTTTTTTTTTTTTTTTTTTTTACATTAAACCTACCTGCAATGTTTGAATAAGAAAAAAGATAAATTGTCCAAAAATCTGGTTCAAAATTCTCTTAAAAAGGTCTTAAAAAGCCTTAAATGTAAGTATCAGATACCTGTATAGTGATGGCCAAATGAAGCCTCATGAAGCATTTTCTTTATTTTCTGAGCCCACTAGATGGCGCTTTTTGTTCAACAAAAGGTTGAAAGCACATTGAAATGCTATTCTTTGAGCCTCTCTCTTCAAACCATGAGCGACATCTAGTGGGCTCAGAAAAGAAAGGAAAAGCTTCATGAGGCTTCATTTGGCCATCACTACTTGTAGACACCCTTTTGGAAGTATTAAAGTATGGGTATTTATATTTAGTTAGTTATATTTGTCAGATAAACAACAAGGATATATATAATTTTTTAAAAAAACCTAAAAGATTCAGGGCTTTTGGGAAATCATTTGAGGCTGGGGCTCCAGAAGCCGCCTCTGGTGGTGATAGGGTGTATGGGTGTTCTGGTTTTTGAGGTAATAGAGTCAATATGTGTGGAGGTTAGATTTTGGATGATGCATGTCAAAATATCAGTCCAGTTACCCCTATTTATTGGGTTCAGGTCTTGATATCAGGGGCACCATGACCCTCTGCAAAGCAATCAATACTTACCCAGTGTAGGAGTGTCAGCATCGCCCTGACCTTTGACCTCTGTGTGGGGATGTTACCTGAAATTTACATGTAGGCATCAATACATGCAGGGATCAAAATATACAGTGGAATAAATGCAGAGATAAAGATTCATCTGTTGCTGGTCTATACTGTCATAGTGTCTCATCATCCACACACCACTCAGGACAGTCCCTGTAGGACAGTGCAGTGTTGGACACACTGTCCACGGAGGACAAGTGTTCGTACCGTTAATACATGGAGACAACAGAGCAGACTAGCGGACAGACCGTGGGTGTGTCACAGAAAATTTCCAGCCAACGAGATGTGAACTCGGAGGAGGAGTCCTCAGCACCAACTCGCTCCGTTTTCAGCTGCGTCACGTTAGCCAGAGACAGCTGGGCTAATACCGGAAATGAGGCCGCTGACTTCAAAATAAGAGCGCAGACTTAAAACTGCCACAGTGAGGAAAAATAATTATTTTTGTGGTGAAAATGAGGTCGTGTTTCCCATGCTAGGAGGGTGTTTTGTATACATACATACATATATATATATATATATATATATATATATATATACATACATACATACATACATACATATAAATTAATGGCAAGTCTAGTTGCCTCTTATGCCCTAACTTCAGCATATAATGCTAGAGTATGTCCGTTTTCTTTTCCACATCACTTGTCCAATTAACATAATATGTCCTGGCACAATGAGAGAAGAGAGAATTTTCTTTATATATGACGAATATACTATATTTTAAAACCATGACAGCTCCTCTTTGCAATACTCTGGCCCATAGGTGTATTGGTAGTTGATGAGGTAGGTGTAATACTAGGTAGACAGGCAGGTTACCAAGGAGGGGGTGGGTATACTGAACTATATATTCCAGTGGCCTGTAGGCTAAAAGGTGGGTGCTGTAAACAGCCAGAAAATGAGTTGGGTACACCCTGTATAACTGCATATACCCTCCAAGGGACTTTACAGACAGTGACAGATCTTCCTATAGGCGACCATGGAAGCTATAAGACTTTTTGTAGGTGATGTAGGCAACTTATAGCTTGCCTTTTTGTTTTTGTTCCTTTTTTGTGGGGTTTTTTGACATTCATAAAATGGAAACACAAGGAAAATGGAGAGTCGAGTGTATTTGGAGAGTATTAGGGTAAGAGAACATGAAAAGGCGAAAGCCAATTTTGGGACATTTATAATGTGTAACCCCTCAGATTTAATAAAATGGAAAAGTATGATTCAAGAAGTAAAGTTCATGGAGAAAGTGACTCACAAAGAGAGGAATAGGGAAGATGTGGCTCATAGAAATGTGGCTCATAGAAGATGAGAGACTGTAACTATACTGTTATTGTATTTAATGTATAAAAATGTGTACAGTGTATAAGCTATTAGAACTTGTTAGTTATTATCTTCTACTACTAGTTAGCCCACTTTTGTTCCCCCTTTTTTCCTGTATGGTTATTAAACTGTTAATGTATTGGCTTTCATATTTTTATCTATTTATTTTCCCTTTGACACCGACCGAAATGTTTTTTTGTAATGGGTTGTAAACTAAAAAGCAGATAAGCTGTAGGAAAAAGTAAAATTGTGACATATTCGACACTTCTTTTAATTTGAAAGCTAAAACCGGAACTCCTTTTTTCTAGCTAAACATTACCGAGCAGTCCGTCTTCTCCGCTTCCTCCTGACTCTGCTGCTTTTCGCTGAGCTACATCGGCCGAGCCAAGCTTCCACCGTAACTACATGCCAGATGATGCACTGAGGGTGGTTTGCGATAAAGACCACCCGCTATGCAGTGCTGGTGCTCGGTGCAGGGCCTGTAGCGATCTGTTTGTCAGGACACACCGAGAGCAGATATCAGGAAGCTGAAGAAAAGAGAACTGTGAGAGCAGACAGACAGGAGGCCACGGTTCCCCCTCACACACACACACACATCACCACGGCCTTGATGGTGATGTATGCAAGGAAACCAACAAGAGTCAGCGATGGGTAAATCAAGCACAAGCCATGACATTTTAAAAGTTAATCATAGGGTTTGCCTGTTTTTTAAATTTCTCGTTCGGTTAATAATGTTTGCTGCAGCCGTTAGCTATCAGTGCTACAAGCTAACCTTCAGTTAGCTTTGGGTTCCGGATGTTTCCCTTAGCTTATCGACTAACGTAACGTTAGCTAATTATCACGGTAATTCAAACCGTGCGTTTATAGGCCACATTTAATGTTTTAAACACGGTTATTTTCTACAGGTGACACAGTAAGCTAACAGCTGTTGCTAAGGTGGCAAACCAAGCTAACTTAGCTAACGGCAGCTAATTAACGCTAGCTAACGTTAAATATGTTCCAGTAAGTGTGTTGCTAAGCTAAGAAAATCACCATAACCGTTAAAATGCTAACGGTCTAAGTAAACTCTGTTCTGTGTGTTTCCACAGGTGCAACGACAGAAGGGATTCGCAATCCTATCAGGTATGAGAGTCATCTGTCAGTACGTTACACTAAAGCAGCTAATCACGGTGTAGTTTTAGCTAATAAAATATTCATATACATATTATAGAGATGAGGCAACCCCACTCAAAATTAACATTAACATTTTCAAGTCTGGCGTGAGTCAAGTCTCACTTACCCAGCCACATTGAAACCCCCAATTAAATTGTCATTTGATAACACAGCCTAACAAAATTAAGCCCTGAAGTGTTCATTTATGTTAATCCATGTGGCTATCACATCACCTTTCACAGGAAGTACAGCTGTGACAGTATGTGCAATGTTCTTGTGAACCATGGCAAAGACTGCTCTGAAAGGTCCAGTGTATAATATTTAGGGTAGTATACTGTAGTGGCGTTTAACAGTTAGGACTGCAGATTGCAGCTAGCTGGAACTAATAGTTAGGATTCCTTCAGTGTTCATCGTTCAGGGTTTTTTTTCCAGGAGCTGAATTATCCACAGACATCTCCTCCTTTCCAAAACAAACTAACTAGGTGATTGAAACTGCTAAAATTACTGAATAAAGCAGCTTCATGTCACAATTCAGTGTTTCTCTGACACTGTTTGGCATGTAGCAGACGGCCCACTTCCCCTGAACCAGCAAATGTAGGCTAACCTTACTTCTAATCCAGATGTTCAGAAGGTTTTTACAGCGAACTAAATTATCCATCAGGGTCTCTTCCTCTTCAGAACAAACTAGGGATGCACGATAATATTGGCATGTTAACAGTCTCGGCCAATATAGGCTTTAAAAATCAACATTTCTCAAGTGGCGTGGTATAAAAGCTGACTCTGGTGTGAAGAAAACATACTTATTATATCATATTCCATTCCCTGTCAATATATTCCCCTAAATCCTACACACTGGACCTTTGAAGGGAAACTTTGGTATTATTCAACCTGGACACTGTTTTTCCGTGTTTTTGTGTCTGAAGTGGGTAGTAGGGACGATGCTTCAGCAGCAGTGAAACAGGCTGCAATGTAATCCCTACGGGCAATCATGCACTGTCAGTTTATGTTCATTAAAACTGTTTGTTTTTGTCCCTGACATGCTCAGATTGTTATTACAAAAGTCTGACAACGTTATGAAAAAGACTCTACAGAGAAATAAAAAGTTTTCGTTTTACTTTTCCCTGATCTGGTCTGTTTGTTACTGCATCTGGTCTTGTTCTGAAATAATGCAGACTTTTCTACATTGTCTAAATCATCTAAATATTCAGCCATGACACTGAAAATCTTCAAACAACGTTAAGTTTCCTGTACTCCAACACAACACACTCTTCCTGACACTCTTCTCTCCAACTCTCGCTAATGTTGCTCCTGGTGTTTTTCCTGCAACAAGTCACCTCTCATGAGATTTCAGACTGAGACTTTTCCTTGAGCAAGACTTAGTTAGACACAGTAACAAACAGACTGGATCAAGCGAAAGAGAAACATTTCTTTTCTCTGCAGGGATCCTTTCCGTAATGTTGTCATACACTTCTAATAACAATCTGAGCCTGTCAGTGGCAAAAGCAAACACTTCAGTGGATTAAACTCACAATGCACAGTTGCCCTCAGGGATTTCATTGCGCTGTGTTTCTCTGCAGTGGCAGCAGCGATTTGTCTCAGTACTGGACCCATTAAAAAATTGTCTCCATTAGTCACTTAAATACAAATATATGGGAAAATAGGGTCTAGGTAGAAATATAGCAAAGTTTCATGTGTTTTTTTGATGTAGCATCAGGCTCGCCAAGGTAGGACAAATCATCAAATCAGTATTGCCACAAACTAATGTCACCAATCTTTACATGGCTTCCTGTTGGCTACATTTAAGAAAGGCAGAGAACCTTGGTTTTACACTCATATTTTAATATATATTACAGGCACACACAGATGATACTCATTTGAACAATGTTAGAAAAAGGTGGCAAATCTACCCATCCCAACTAGTCTCTCTGTCATGCTTTATCCAATCCAGACCCATAAATCTCAGCCAAAGAGCCAGTCCAGCAGCCTTCACCGCTATGACAAGGTGCGCGATGGCTCATCAGACCCCACACCCCCTTACAAGATGCTGCGACGCTCAGACGAAAGTCCTGTCAGCAGACACGGAGATACTGGAGGACATGGCAAGGCAAAAACCTCTCATGCAGTTAGAGGAAAAAATGGTAAGCCTTTATGTGGTGGTCTTACACATGCATGCAAGCTTTATCTTAAAGGGTAGTATTTCTTACATTGCAGTTGCAGCTGTCACTAAGATTCAGTCCTCTGCGGAACACTGTGTATTTTCTGGTACTTGATAAATGGCTTTGTTACAGGGACCAGCGGCTCTCCTCAGGAGAACACCCACAACAACAGCTCCCACCATGGCTCCGACTCGCATGCGACTCAGAGCAAGCCTGCAGACAGGGTAAGACGTTGTCCAGTGTTATCTGATGATATACCCTCAGCATTTCCTGTAGAAATTGCTGTCACGCTACTTTGGAGCATGGCATGTGGGACATTATTTTGAGGCATCTCTCTGTCTCTCTGCACAGACGTTTTTGTCCCAACAACGCATGATTGAACTTTACATTTGTGTAACAGACTGTCTCTATACAGATGATCTGATTTGGAATTTAGACTTCCTTGTTAAAGTATTAAATTATCTAATTGTTGATGTACTGAAACAATAAGGCCAGATACTCAATATTTAACATTGTGTGTTTTGATACTGGTTTATCATGTGTATACACGGCATGGCTTCTACAAGCAAGTGACTAATGTGTAATGCCAGGGGGCAGATTTTTCCTCATTTGTTCACCTTTTGCTTCCATCATGAGAGAGATGAGAGGAAAATAAATCCACAGAGGGGCACAGGAAGAGACTAAGAGACACAGGTGCTTTATAGTTCAGGTTTAGCAAGATTAAGTTATTAAAGATTATGTTTTGCTAATGTAGACCTACTGATAATTATGCCAACCTTCCCTTCTCTGCTCTACTTTGAGGTTCACAACCCCAGAACGGTTTTATTCGCCATGAGTGGCTGCAAAAAGAATTGTCCACCATTTGTGGACATGCAGCCGTCAGATACTGCTCTGTTTGTGTTTATTGACTCACCACCTCTCTGTCATCTTAAAGAATCAGAGTATCAGGTCACACATAACATTAATGAACTGTAACAGACGTGAGCACTAAGTGACAGCAGTGTTGACGAGGTAGGATAAATTAAAGAGGATTCAAATCTGTACATACTAGGGCTGCAACGAAAGATTGTTTTCATTATTGATTAATCCACCAATTAATCCAATCTGCAGTCCTCACCACAATATGCCCCTAAAGTTTCCCACCGGCCAAGCTGACTTTTCCCCAAATGATATGGTATGTTTAATATGACCAACAGTCCAAAAAGCTATAGCCCAGTTCAGTCTAGGGATGCACTGAATATTCGGTAACCGAATATATTCGGCCGAGTATTGCAAAAAACCACACATTTGGTATTCAGTGGAATAAGTTAAAAGCAAGGCCGAACAATAGCGGCGTGTTTTGATGACACAATCAAACAGCATGCCGTGACCGGCGGAGTAAAATGTCGGCAGTGTGGCTTAAATCAGCACGCTGTGCGAGCAGCCTACAGATTTCAACCAGCAGCAGAAAAGAAAGGCGAATCCCATCGGTTGTGGGTTGAACGAGGGTCACAGACAGTAATGTATTCCTGTCAAATACGGCGGCCATTGGCTTACCAGCGACGGAGGAGTCGGCTCCAATAATATCCTCTTCTTGGCATCATGACTGCCCAAAAGTACTTGAACAGCCGAGCCAGCCGAACACAGGTATGTGATGTGTCAGAGGAGAAACGAGCTGTTCACGGCCCACAAACCTCACCGCATTTTAGGGACTGTTCTTTACTTATGAAGGGATTGTCAGGGGAGGAGGGTGGCTGGTTGATTCTTATTTTATTTATTTTATGTTATTTTGAACCCTCCTATGTTAATCACTCATTGATGCTGTTTTTGAAGTGTGAATAAGTCAATAAGTAATTTATTCCATTGAAATGTCATTGATGTATTATAGAAAAGTGATTTATCTTTTCATAAATGACAAAAGGCACATCTGCCTCATTTTCGCTGTGGTATCGTGATACTACTCAGAACCATGATATTTTCATTGGTATCGTACAGTGGGTCCCAATATTGGTACCCTGACAACACTAATCTGGAGGTGGTTCATCTGCAAAAACTAATGGAAAACTAAACAACAATATTCGGTATTTGGTACTCGGTATTCGGCTAAGCATTTAATATTATTCGGCTTCGGCCACAAATTTTCATTTCGGTGCATCCCTAGTTCAGACCAAAGATCTGTGACGAGATGAGCTGAAACAGGCAACTCCTTGTGATGCCTTGTTCTAAATGTTCTAAAAAATGTGCCGGTTTACACCAATGCAACTAGATGAGATTGTGTATCATCTCTATGCAACAACTCTCTGTACTTCTGTTATGATTTACAACTTTTCAGGTTTATTTTGTGGCTGAGTATAATTTGTAGCTTCTTAAAATATGAATGAGGATAATGATAGTGAGATACTGGCTACAGCTGCATTTGTAATAGTTATGAAACAGCAAAAAATATAAGCAAAACGAGCATCAGATGGGCTGTATTCATAATAAATGTGCCTCAATAATATAAAAAACCAGCGCCAATGAATCTGTCAATGAGAATGTGTGTTGGGGGGGGCATAAGCACACACAGCGAGCAGCAGCAGCAGCAACCCACTGTCCGACACCTGCACACCATGAGGATGGAAACAGAGGGCTTAGCCAGAACAGAGCACCTGCCGCAGCAAGCGAACATGCAGTCTGTGGTGATTTTGACTTGACGGACTTCAATACAAGCTGATTGGCTGTAGAAACGCATGACATGCTTTACATTCTAAAACCAGCCATCATTGATTTGACCGGTGAAGGTACAGGTGACACCATCAGCCGCCGTGAGTTGAGCTCAGACTGGCCAGTTCACACCGCTGCAACTTTTCTCTGCAACGTTCAAAAATAGTTTTGTCTCTTCGCGAATCATCACATTCTCACATTTAAGAAGCATGAAACCAGCAAACATTTGGCTTCTTTGCTTAAAAGAAAAATACTGAAATGATTGTTTGAATGTCAAAATAGGTGCCACTTGATTTCTTGTCAATTGAATAATCGATTAATCGACTAATTGTTGCAGCTCTAACACACACAGATCTTACAGGCTTATTATGTAGGCATTGTCGGTTAACGTTTGTAAGCAGTGTTGCCGGTGAAAGTGAAAGCCAACCCCAGATTCACTCAAATTATGGAACAAGCTACGTCCACTCTGCATATTCCCCCACTGTATTTGCATTTTTTTCAGTGCTGTGTCTCTTGGATGTGTGTTACTTACAGTGGCACCTGGTCACTGTCATATTACAAATCCCTGACCTCACCTGAACGTTGTACCCAGGAACATCCTGAACACACAGGCAGAAGAGTCTCTGCAGATAAACACACCGCCACACACCCCTAGTGGGTCCAAATGATGATTGAGAGAGATTACTTTTGCACGAGGCTACATGTTGTTTTTTAGGAAAATCCTGCATAGTATACCTTCAAACTGCAATTAAAGCCCTTTATTGTGGCAGTGGGAAATGTCCAATCACATCTGTTTTTGTTTGTATTAATACCAAGATCCTGCTATAATCTACAGTTACTGTTCATATCTATCTTAATTAAAGCCATCTAACCATTTTTCTCATGAGAAAGCATTAAACATTATGTAATGTTGTGTTATTGTGGCTCCAGCATCCTCTGCAAAATCAGTCAGTTTTGAAGTCTGTACATTTGTTAATAGGAAAAGAAACAGGATGAGGCAAAGTGCATTGTCTTCCTGGAATTGCTGTAATGACGGGAACTGTCGGTATATACGTGATCATGAATATTAAACAAACCAGCAGCTCCTTTCCATACTGAAAATCCATTATCCATTCCTGAGGGCGGAAGAAAGGGATGCTTATATACCAAAGGAAAACGGATGGAACGTGGACTTGCGTATACTTAAATCGTCTTTTCCTCTAACTACTTTCCAAACTGTACTGTAGTGTTTTGGGTTTATAAACATGTTGTTGCAAACATCTTTTGCTTCCATGTAGTATGAAAATTTAAAGGAACAGTTCACCCCCAAACCTGTAGTGTAATTTATCAATCTTAATTATTTTGGTGTGAGTTGCAGAGTGTTGGAGATATCAGCCATAGAGATGTCTACCTTCTCTCCAATATAATGGAACTAGATGGCACTCAGCTTGTGGTGCTCAAAGCGCCAAAAAAGTACATTTGAAAAACTCAACATCAATGTCTCTTTCCAGAAATCATGACCTGGTTACTCAAGATAATCCACAGACCTTGTTGTGAGCAGTTTCATGTAGGAACTATTTTCTTTCTACCGAACTACACCTGTAGGCTGTCTCCTCGTAGAAGGAAGCGTGCATCTACTCATGGATGAGAGGATTGTGCTTATGACAGCATGAGATGTAAACATAATGGCGTCCTCAGCTGCTGAGCTGTAATGTTAGCTAGCTCAGTGCTGCTAGGTGAGCTAGCAGGAGATGAACGCTCCTTTCTGCGCAGTGCTGCAGTTGGTAGGTGTAGTTTAGTAGAAAGAAAATAGTTCATACATGAAAACGCTCACAACAAGGTATCTTGAGTAACTGGGTCATGTTTTCTGAAAAGAGACGTTGCTGTCGAGTTTATAGAAAATGTATTTTTGCGCTTTGAGCCCTACAAGTCAATAGCTAGCTAGTTCAATTATATAGACCTTTTTTCACAGCAGACATTTTGACTTGTCATAGCTGGAAAAGCACAGGTGGCTCAGTTACATTAAGTGTCCAAGTCCAGTACCAGGACCTCCCCTAAGTGGAATGCAGCTCTTATTAATACACCTGTGCCTTTCCTACTGTGACATGTCAAAATGTCTGCTGTGAAAAAGGTCTGTTGGAGAAAAGGAAGACATGTTTACGGCCGACAGTCTAGACTGATGAATAGCACTACAGGCAAGAGGAAAAATATGACTTTTTGATTTGTGGGTGAGCTGTCCCTTTAAGACTTCACAATTGCATTACATATTTACTCCATCAAAGTCTACTGTCAGCTTACATCTGTTTCAGTAGTCCTCTTTAACTTGTCTTAATTTCCCTTGGTCTCTATAACATCTCCTGTCTTGTGTGTCTTAGCACCAGGACCCAGCAGATGACTGGACAGAACACATCAGCTCCTCTGGGAAGAAGTACTACTACAACTGTAGAACTGAGGTCTCCCAATGGGAGAAGCCCAAGGACCTGTTGGAGAGGCAAGCCCACCTAAAACAGTATTACAGTATATGCACACTGAGACCAAATTCAATTTTTAACCTGAAACAGTAATCGAGATTCTCATTCTCATGCAGAGTCATACGTTACAAGATCACACAGTGCACCAGTATTAACAGAATATCATTAGCTCAGGGTACAGAGTCTAACTGCAGTCTGCATCTTACATTCGGCATCATTGCTCTCTGCTTATTCTGCTTCAGGGAACAACGACAGAAAGACTCAGTCAAGATGGCGGCGAACAGTTTCCCCAGAGACATGGACTACAGACAAGAGGCCTTGCAGGACAAAGCCTCAACAAGTAAGTGCAGCAAAATCCTAAAACCTAATCATGTGGCTCAAGTTGATACACAGTCGTCCTTTCTAACATTGTGGCTCGCTTTAGTTGATCACTCTCTGGTGCATAAATTTTCATTTACAAATTTTGTGCTCATTAAATGCTTTGTTGTCCTGCTCTGCTTGTCTCCACAGAGACCACATCAGGGGACCAGTCCACAGCATCCAACTCCGGCCATTCCTCCTCTTCCTCTTCTTCTCAGAGCCTGAACTCTGCTCCCGGTGCTTTAGGCTCCACCCCCTGCACCATGTCCTCCTCCTCTTCATCCTCTTCAGGGCAGGTGGTGCCTCAGTCTGTCCAGTCTCCGTCACCAGCACTGCTGCAGGACCCAGCCCTCCTGCATCAGCTCCTCCCAGCGCTGCAGGCCACTCTGCAGATGAACAACGGCAGCATGGACATGGCTAAACTCAACGAGGGTGAGGACACAAATGATCAAAGAAACACAACATGTCACTTTCATACAACTGTCTGCCATTGCGTATCCTGTACAGGCCGAATCACCCTAACGTCACGCTAACAACAACAATCACAACCAGGTAGACAACTGGCAATTGACTTGTTTCTTGCTGTTGCATGTGCAGTGTCTCAATTTAAACAGATGTTTTTGGCCCAAATAAGTTTCCCAAATAAAGAGAGAAGGTTGTGGTGCTGTAACTTTTAAAAATTGTCTAACATACTGCAGAAGATTGTTAAACACAGTCTTCATCCTGTTAGCATCACCAGTATTAACAAAACTAAGTCACTGACTGACCTGCTTTATAGTTTAACAGCAACTTGGCCACAGGAATCCCACTCTTTGTAAATCTTTAATGTTTACAAAATCAGCATCAGTATAATAAGTAGATTTGTCTCTGTTTTGACTCACATTAACCTTAATTTAGAAACAGAGTGTTAGCTCGACAGTCTCAGTGCTCGACGCTAGTTAGATATCCTGACTTTATTCTAACTAATGCAACACCAACAGCCTTTAAAAAGTTTCTGTGTCCCACAGTTGGGTCATGGGGTGCAGGCTGCCAGGGTTTCCCAGCTTCTGACACTGTAAAGGCAGATTTAAACTTGTGATTCAGCTCTATGCAAACCCTACACCGTTGTGAGCATTTATACTTGTGCGGTGGTGTGTCTGTGTCACTCTGCATTTACACCTCCAAAACACTAGTCAGCGGTGGAGGGTTCTGTGAAGTGCTGTAAAGTTGAGTTGATTCAAAACACACACAAAACACACTATAACTCTCAGCATTCACAGACAAAGCACTTGTCTTTATCTGGACACATTTTCCCCACAAATACAACATGCTAATGTTATTAGCACAAGCCTTTGGCATTTTACATTGTATAAATTAGCCTAGCAGCTAGCAGACTTTTCCTCTGTCCAGGGACAACAGCAACATTTAACAAAGGTAACGTTACACAATTTGGCTCCATTACAACTCACAAGATTTACTGACAAAGCAGCTGTCTTATACTAAACACATTTTCCAAACAAATATTCTTGCCTAAATTTGAGTACTTATGTCAATTCTGGTACAATGAGAGCAAGTCTACAAGAGTCAAATTCCTTGTAGGTACACACGTACTAGGCAAATAAAGCTGATTCTGATATAACATGCTAACATTATTAGCACAAGCCTATGGCATTTTACATTGTATAAATTAGCCTAGCGACGAGCTGAGATTTCCTCTGCTCATATGAAGCCAGGTTAAATCACACACAAGACTTAAAATTCTGTTTTTGTGGAGGCTTTATTGTCTCCACAATTTATTGTGTCTTATATGTGAAATTAAAGCAAATAAAAGCTTCGTTTCCACTGAGGGAAATGGTTTCAGCTTACAGATATAGACAGGAGGTCTGTGCCGCCGTGATGTGGAGTTACATTTCTGGGGAGGTCCATGTCAGGCTACGGCATCGATTCAAATTCACTATACTTCAAAATAAAGTAGTTTTTTTTTTTCAAACTTGACACGCTTGCGAGCCACTTGTGGTTGATTCAGAATGGGCTCGGGATGCACTTTTGGACTGGGACCCACCAGTTGGGAACCACTGCCTTAAGAGCTGTATTGGCCCAATAGAAGACGTTATGAAAGTCTGTTTGAGAAAGTGTGGTTCATATTATTTTCAAGGATGAGACAGTTCTTGTAAAATGGAATGAGTAGCAGTATAACACCGGTTCCTTAAGAGAGTGTTGTAGCGTTAATGTTGCTAAGCTAATGGGCATTTCAGGTCATTTTTATAGTGAGTTTTAGCATTTAGGAGTCTTGAAGGCTCGTGTAATGTGTTTTGCTGCCACGAAGGAAATAAATTGTGACGAGCTAAAAAATAAGTGCAGAGTACCTTCTGATGTCTTTTGGGCAGAAACAGACTGTAGATTGAATCATCTGTCAAGCAACCAAGAATTACCGCTGTCACAGATGATGAGAAGCCCAAAAAGATAAATGCTAACTGCTGGAGAAAATAATTTTTGATGGCTTATAAAAGTCTGACAGGAGACGTAGTATGTGACTGAGTTTCTGAGAGAAAATGCTTCGTGGATGAGGGCTCTGATGGATTAAGAGTTATTTCAGAGAAACTTGACACGACTAGTGTGAAATGTGTCGTATTTTCAGAAAGTCTTTTTTCCAAAAGCCAGTGATGGGGGGAAAAAAAACATAGCTTGTCTTATATTTGGATCAATAAAGTAGTCTGGGGGCAACATTGCTGCGTGAGTGGCAAAATATGTCAATATCCTTTCATCCCTTATTTGTGTGTTTTGATCCTGTTATTACTGAGTGACTGCTGTTACTAATCTGTGTGTCCACGTGTCATTTATGATGAATTTCTTGCTGTTCTGTGTGAATGTGACAAACGTGTACTTGCTGTTCAATAGTTGTTTGCTGGTGAAATGATATATGAACCGGATTAATCCTTTCACCGATTTGTTTCTTCTCTCAACTGTGTTTTCTGACTTAACCATGCGTGTTTGTGCACTCACCTGTTGTGTGTCCTTGCTCACTCACCTGTGTGTGTGTGTGTGTGTGTGTGTGTGTACATTTCCTCTTTCCTCCCTCCAGTCTTGGCAGCTGCTGTCACCCAAGCTTCCTTGCGGTCTGTGCTTCATAAGCTCCTCACTGCTGGACCTGCTTTCAACGTCACTGCTCTGCTCTCAGCTGCTCAGCACTCCAACCAAGGTACGGCCTCCTCGCTGTTTCTCACCATCTGCTACACAAACTAATTTCCCTTTTTTTTTTTTTTTTTAAGGATCCTGTCCTCTCTGTCCCCACAAATCAGTTTTTATAAATGCAGTGTAAGACACAACTTTATGTTGACCTTTAGTCAGTGATCATCTTCATTTCATACTAGTTAAGTGTTTGTCGCTTCAGTCTGGAGGGGCAGTTTTCATTGATTTGATTTGATTTCATTGTAGAGCTCTTTCTCTGTTTGTCAGTTCACAAATAAGACAAGAATTAGCTAGCTGTCAAGTTCAGTGGTCCCTCTGCATTCTCCCCCGCTGCTGTGGACTGCTTTGCTGTGGAGAGGGCGGGCAGTATTTCCAGGCATGGACCTCCAGCCAGCAGTTGTAGCAGCTTGAATTCAGGCTGGTGGCCAGTAGCCACACTTGGTCTCACCTGTGTAACAGCAGCAAAAGAAAGTTTGCTGATCCAGTGCAGAGCCAGTGACTAGATTAATGTTCCCGGAGCTGCTGAGTTTCTGTCTGAGATGGAAGGAAAAACTGTGATTCAAGGCTCTAGCTAACGTTAGCTACATGAATAAAGTTGAAACTGCAGCCTCGAGCCTTTTGCTCTGGTTAGCACAAGGCAAAGCTATTAGCAAATATTTCGTTCCATCTCTGAAATGCTTTGCTGATATTGACACTTGTTTTATTTTTTTAAGTGTCAGACTCTCTTTCTTTATCATTCTGTGTTCTTTTTTGGGTTGCTTTGCAGTGCAGACAGTTGTTTCAAATACTTGAGAAGCAACTTTGTCCACCATTGAATCGGGCTTTCACCAAAGGGACGTGAACATGCATCAGCATTTGTAGAACAGCCAGTAGGAACGCCCTCTCTCTTGCGTCATAAGCTACATTTTATAAAGCATGAAAACGGAGCAAAGAGGAGGTGCAGAAATCTGTTTTTTTTTTTCCCCAGACCACTTGAGTTACAAAATGCCAAAAGGTTATTGTTTACTTTAGCCCAGTGATGCCAAAGTAAAAGTGCCTACCCCAGCTTTAAGAGCTTTTCAGATTGCTATTTGGAAAAACAAAGGATGTCCTCTCATGTATTCCAATGAGCCTCCTCTGCTGAAACAGGGGATGTGTTTCAAAGCAATCACAATAAGTGTGCCTGAGAAAGTTGACACAAGTTTTCTTGTGTCTGAACTGAAAGCCCTGTTCCATGACTGGCATTTTAATTTGCTTGTTGTCTAACTGTTTGCTGCCTTGTTGCTTAACAGATTATTCATACGTGCTGTTCTTCACTCCAAACAATGAAATTACTGCAGGCTCTGGGTTTTCACTGCAAAGGGCTAACTTTCTGTATCTGTGTAGGATGACCGAATCAAAAGGAAAACAGGGTAATAAATGTCTTTTCCTCCTTCAGCCCAGCACTCCAGTCAGTCCCCCGTCTCCCTAACGTCTGATGCATCGTCACCGCGGCCGTACGTCTCACCGCGGAACGGCACACCCCAGAGCAACCAGAAATCCCTCCTGGGCGTGCACCCTGGCAGCATCACCTCGTCACAGACAAGGGTGAGTCGCAGGACTTAAATTAACAGAACAGTCCAGTTCTCTTCTCTACTTTGTTGTGACTGCCCTTGTCCGTTACATCGTTTCTTCCTGCTTCTCCACCGCACCTCTCTTTTTGTTGTAATTTCTTTCTGTCCTGTTGTCTGTTCTTCCCTCTTCAGGGCAGCATGTCTTCAGGTAAACCGGGATCGGTCCCCCTGTCTCAGACGGCAGAGAAGCGTCCCGAGGACCCCAGAACTCTCCAGCAGAGAAGGTAGAGGTCACTTTTAGACACCATTTTGTTGTGAGGCATGGAGGTAAAACAGGAAAAATAAAAACCAGAACACAGAACTAAAAGGACACTAATTACAAAAAAACTTTTTACAAACATTCAATGGAAACATGTCCTAAACATTTTTCATAGGAATCATTTGATTGGTAGAAAGTAGCTCCAAAGAATGCTGTTTGAATGTCTATTATTTAGAGTGATGTTATCTGGAAAGACGTGAACAGTAGGAGAGAATCCAGCAGTATGTTGTGTTTTTGACATACTTGGACATATAGGGCCTCACTTGGACTTATCACGGCAGTTAAGTGCCTTATTCACTGGTGAGGTCACCCAAATTTAATCAAAATATGATGAGCAATGTTTGGGTTATTCCGAGATGATACAGAATGGGTACAAGAAAACGTCACAGACTGAATAATTTGCAGCATCTGTAACCGATATGCCCAAACATCAGTATTCCAACAGCTGGATTTTATTTGCACCGTCTGAACTCTGGTAATCAGTTGTCTCGCTCCACCAGCCAGGAGATTCTGTGCACGGGATCAAACATATCCGGTGCTGCGTTGCCCCACATCCCTTCCGGCAGCACAAGCCAAACCCAGGCCGACACCCCCGGCTCCTTCACGCCCACCCTGGTGACTCATTTTGATGAGAGCCTCATCAGACATATCCAAGGATGGCCTTCAGAGAACACTGAGAAACAGGTACTGTCCACCACACAGATTTTTATCTTACAGAGCAATGAAGTGCTTAGTTACCTCTGTTTTTTTTTTATAGCTGTAGCATCATTACGGAGTCACAGAAGCAGCACAGCTTCATAAGGCTTATGGAACAAATGCAGACTTTTTAGAAAATGTCATCACAAGATCCACTTGGTGTTTCCAAAGCCTTTAGACTCATCTTGTGACTTTTCTCAGCTGTTGCAATAATCCATCATAGCTTAATCATCTCCACTGACAACTGAGCAGCTCTGTTTGCAGAGGAAGGCCAACAGTTTGTGGTTGAAAGCTTTGGAAAGGTCAAGCAAGTGGTCCTTGTGACTATCATTTTTCAGTGAAATTTGTTCCTGTGGTCAAGTAGAAAAACCTGTTAGCTCATATTTTGTTTAAGTTTGACTCCATCTGCATTCTTTTTTGGGGTTTTCAAATGGAAATTCAGCCATTAGCAAAAAGGGAGGGAAAATGGATTTTATGAGGTACTTATCATAGTCAGTGTATTACCTACTGTTGATGGTGGTTAACACACTCCCAATTTAGAGAAGCAGACAGGGAACTGAAGTCGTTGTATTGCTCTCTTCAAAGCCACATAACAAAAACTGAAATTTTACCTTACAGAGCGCAGGTGTTGCTGGTCTACCACTGCCTTGATCGGTTGGTTTGTTTATGTTATTGTGTAACATTCAGGTGTCCAAAGCAGTATGCTGCTTAGCCTCTGCACCAGTTAGGGGTAATGGGAAAGATAAATAATGCACACTTGAGTTTTGTGTTTTTTAATTTATGTATTTATTGTTGAGTTTGTGTTTTGTACTGTCTCTTGTGCATTTTAATTGAGTTTTATGTATTTTAAAGACCCATCTGGGGACGGACACTGCAAATTAGCGTAGGCTATATATGCTGTATTTATGGTACAGACTTGTTGCTATACAATTAAATATTAAATAAATTCTCAAAGGTCTGGCTCAGTCACAAAGAGGCACATTACACAGGCAAGGGGTTTTATACATAGTAGTGCTGGGCATGGGTACTTGATACCTGCTTTCCTCAAGGCGAACTGTTACTTCAACATCATCCCGTTTAGCATGAGCTAACAGCGGCAGCAGCTAACATCCAACATTGAGCTGGTTAATGTCTCAACAAATTGACACTAGAACAGCTCGACACTATCGTTAAACCCGTTTATAGACATTAGGTAACGCTAGCAGTGTGATGCTAACAGTTAGCTCTGTCACTGTGTGCGTGCTGCTGGGCAGACACTCACAATTGTCAGCGGTGATGCGCTCACAGTCCCGCAGCAGCTACAACCCATAAAAGTTGTGGTGCAGGGAAGTCAAGGGCGATGTATTCAACAGAGTTTGCAGTTCAGTGTACCGAAATGCCACCAAAATGTTGAAAAGTATGGCTATACTATGCGCCACTCCATTCACATTATGGGTGTCAAATGAGGTACTCTGTTGGTTATACTTTCAGGGTCCTGGTATTAGTACTGGTATCGTACTTTTTTAAATGATACTCAACCCCATTGTGTAGAAACATCATCATGCAGAAACCTACATCAGGTCATGTGTGAAATCATTTTTACAACAGCTTGGGAAAACAGCATTTTGACACTAGAACATGCATACTCTGGCCAGAATTTGAATGTTTGCCCTAAACCTAAAAAAAAAAAAATACCTTTAAGTCAGTCACAAAATCTAAGTAAGATGACATTTTTTAATGTTATTTTTTGCTGCTTTTGCCCTCGTTAAAAGGACAGCTGTAGAGCGACACGAAAGGTGAGAGAGAGAGGGAGGATAACACGCAGCAAAGGGCCGTGGGTCAGAATTGGACCCGGGCCACTGCAAAGGACTCAGCCTATATGGGGCGCACACTCTACCAGCTAGAGATCGCCCCAGTAAGCTGATGTTGAGCCTTATTGTATTGATGAATGTTGTGTTTGTGAAAATCAGTAGCCATGACTTGACACTAAACACTTGTCCCTCTCTGTCAGGCGGCTCGATTGCATGAAGACATCCACAACATGGGCAGCTTGTACATGTCTGAGATCTGCACAGAGATGAAAAACCTGCGCTCCCTGGTCAGAGTGTGTGAAATCCAGGCCACACTGAGGGAACAGAGGTGAGGCACACAGTACATTTAGCATCGACATTAGCTGATAAGGACATTCACATCACACTTTCACGTACTTATGTTCTCCTCAACCACAGAATCCTATTTCTGAGGCAGCAGAGCAAAGAGCTGGACAAGCTGAAGAACCAGAACTCCTACATGGTGTGAGGACCCGACCAGAAGAGAAAGGATTAGATGGATTGAAAAAGAGGAATAGACATGGACAGCGAGCTGCTCCAGCCTGTTTATTCTCCATACCAGAGCAACTGAGAAAAACTGTTAACAAACCAGACGGCGGCTGACACGGTGAAGCTCCATCACCCTGATCATGTCTTTTTTTCTTTCCTTTTTTAAAACATTTCTTTTTCCAGTGTCCACCACACGAATTGAAAGGTGAAACTGACCGAGTTCACCGAGCCGGACACTTTAACCAGTGGACACAGAGGACCTGAGGCTCTTTTCAAACAGCACATTTTCGGACTGTGAACCTTGGATTGTGTGTATCGTATTGGGTTAACTTGTTTTCTGGTGTGTTTTTGATGTGTAGTGGTCAGGAAAAGATTACAATTCATTCTTGGGAAAATAAACAAAAACCATCTCATAATAATTGGTGCGACACAGTTCTGGGCGTTCACTCTCCAATCTTCTGAAATGGACTCGCATTGAAATGTATGGATTCAATGGCAGTGATGTTACTAATGTTATTTTTTAATTCACTATACCTGTCCGTGGTTTCGCCATCCCAGCGTGTCTTCGAGCTGGTTGGTTTTACATGTCATGAGATTAGTAAAGACCTTTCGGCCAGACCTTCCTGAAAATACATAAATGTGCTTCAGTTATATTGTCCCAGTTGACGGGGATCTGCGTTATGGTTCCAGGGGTGCAGATCCACTGTGAATCAAACACACTCCAGATGTTTCAAAGCCATTTTGAAAAAAAAAAATCCTACATTATTGGACCTAGGTTGGCTGCTAGTACATAGGAGGGTTGCATTAATCTGTAGCCCAGCTGGCTGGTTTCTTACCCCTTCTGCTATCTGTCTTTTTTCTTTTGTATAATTGTTATTTTGTTTCTCTCCCAAATCAGATTGGGGAAATATTTCATTCCTTTTGTGCAGCTTAGCAAGAGATTGTGTAAAAGAATAGAAAAGCGACTGAATTTACAGTCACATTAAGCTAAATTATTGTTGCACACGATCGATTACGTCCGTGTCGTCGTAACAGAAAACATCGATGGAAAAAGGAAAAGGAAACTTAAATGTTTTGTTCAGCTGTCATGGCTGCAGCCCTTTTATTAACTGACTCGAGCCATGTTTGGCTCCTTTATTTTTGTTTTTTTAAGGGTTCATTCATGATGAGAGGGTATACTTTTTATATGAACATCACATTAAATTGCAGTCGTTCACCTCCACACCCAGAAGTAAACTTCCTTTCGTCTCTCGCCTGTTCTTTTCCTTGTCCTTGAATAGTTTCCACCAGATCTGATGTGCACACTTTTTTGGGGGGTGGGGGTGGGGCGGGGGGGTTGGGGGCTTTGTATTCCATAAAATATGAGAATAAAATATTATACCACATCTTCTGTTTGGTTTTTACTCCACTGTTCAGCTGTTCTAGAGTCTCAATAAGTGTGTGTGTGTACTTGCTACGTAGTGGGGACCAAAATACATTTCAGCCCATCCTCATTCCTTCAAAGGCCTGTTTGAGGGTTGAGACTTGGTTTTCAGGTTCGGGTTAGAATTTGGATTTGGTTAAAGTTAAGGTAAGGGGTGGGGTTAGGCAGTTAGTTGTGATGGTTCAGGTTAGGAAAAGGGGTTAGGGAATGCATTTTGT
This sequence comes from Epinephelus fuscoguttatus, assembly GCF_011397635.1. NCBI lineage: Eukaryota > Metazoa > Chordata > Actinopteri > Perciformes > Serranidae > Epinephelus > Epinephelus fuscoguttatus. The sequence goes on from NC_064766.1 coordinate 23,137,813, forward strand.
GTGAGGGTCCTCACAATGATAGAAGTACACGGATGTGTGTGCTGTATGCCTTGAGTAAATTTACTGATGAATTATGCATTTTGTAATTTTGCTAAATTAAAGTGTGTAATTATGCAGCCAGGGGAGGGTTAGGCAGACGGCTTTGGGAAATGTATGTGCGATGGGATCAGATCATGCACCCTGTCAATGACTTGTCAGGTGTAGGTGTCTCCATGGTCGTACGTATACACCGGTGGCACATTAAAAATTTATATATATATATACATAAATTTGTATATATTTGTGGAGTGTTTGCAGGGAGTGTAGTTCTATCTCTGTCCACAGGATGGTGACAGTGAGCAATCTTAACCTTGAATCTGGTTCTGCTTATGTGTGCATTATTGCTCTCCGCTCTATCAGATTAAAAACCTATTACTGTGCATGTCACATGTAAAATGTAGCCTAAACACAACAGAAGGCTGGATAAAATCATAATCGAGTTGACCTGTGTGATTATTGTGGACCAGCTCTGAGAAAATTGTGAAGGTAAATCACCGTGAAACTTAAACATTTATCAGTTATTGCCGAGCCTTTTATCCTTTTACCAATAGTCAGGCTCTGTTAGCAGGATGTACACGTGCTGGAGTTCACTGATAAGAGTTCGACCTCAGTGGGCCACTTCATGTGATACAAGCATGATGTTTGTCCACCAGAGAATACACTCATATAGATATACAGATGGTTGATAACTAGAAAATGCATTTCCTGCTGAAAATGCACGTGAATGCTGACTGCTGAAATAAATTCTAATGAATTGCTGAAAATGCTGAAGTTGTCTGAAAGATCTTAAAGCTCAAATGCATTGCTCTGCACTGCTAAAAGACCTGGAAAAAGAAAAGCTGGGAGTTGACAGGACTTTTCTAAAAGGGCTGAAAGAAGAGATGCTTTGTTTTAATATCAGACATTTGAACTTGCATTGCTGAACACTTTGTAACAAACCAAAGCATTTCCCTATGGAGTGGGGAACTGAAATGTATTTACCTGAAAAGAAGGGCGCTGAACGACATTGTATTGGAATATTAATGTATAATATAGTATAAATTTTTCACATTACAGCCTCAACAGTGATGACATACATTTTATTTTAACATTTTTATATTCTTAGTGTTAAACATGGTATGCACATTTCATTTCCACTTTATTTCATTTATTGCTCTAAATTGACAATTTATTTCATACACTTATTCATACTTAATTAATTCGATATTCTTTACATCGGAGCAACTGTAACTAATCATAATTTCTGATTCTGATTAGTATACATGTTTAATAGTTCAAATTCTTGTAACCTGTTTCTTGGTTAAATAAATTCTGCAGCTGAAAGTATGAAGAAACTGAAGAACTTCAAAGTGGAGTAGATTAAACACGATTTCTCCCATTTACTTTGATGTAGGAAAGTTGTTGAAAAAAACTTAATATTTAAAAAAGTATACATTTTAGAAAAAAACTGAATAAAAGCATATGGTTTCTACAGCCAAAGTATGCAGGTAGTACATGTCTGGAAAACGCACAAAATTGAAAAATATAGATTTGACCAACAGTGTTAATGCTGCTGTGTTTCAAGTGATTAAGTTACCAAAACTCAAACACAGCGGACCTGGTGTTCCTCTCATCCAAAACCCATCAACATCTCATATTTGTTAGTTTAAAAATGTAAGCAGATTTAGAATAATAATAAAAAAAAAATCCAAATAATTTTTAGAGATCTCTGTGTGAAACAGGTTGTGTTTCTTCTTTTGTCCTGATTTGTTATATTTTTAATGATGCTCATATGGCAGATGACAGATCCACTCTCAGTGTGTGTCCAGATCATAAGAAACATGTACAGCAGTCACTGCAGTTTATAAAACAATAAAATAAAAAATAAAACAATTAGAATAATTTAAATCAGCTGACAGGTAACAACAATAACAAAACAACAACAATATCTCTGAAAATTTAGGTTAAACAAGCAAGTGGTTATCCTTTTAAATATGAGCCTATTTGCATAAATTTTAGAAGAGAAATCTGAACATTGGATAACGTCTGGTTTGAAATTCTTGTTTCATTTGTGTTGACTAGGGATGCACGATAATGGATACTTAGCAGATATCTGATATGCCGATATATAACAATTCATTTGACGGATAACCAATACTGATATCGATGTATCCACTTTTTCCCCCAGTTAAGTGACCATCAAGTCTCTTCTGTAGTGGAATTAACATCGTATTATGCATGCATACTCCTATAGTGATGGCCCACCAGCTGATGGAGACATGAAATAAAATGCTTTTCAGTGCATGTTCATTTTAAAGCCGATATTGGCTGATACAGATGAGGTACCAATATTATCGAGCATCCCTAATGTTAACATATTAGAGTCAAAGGTTTTTACAGTCACTCCATAAATCAGACAATACGGTCAACAGCCACAGAAAAAAAACAATTTTTGCCAAATTTTAATAAGTAAAGTGTTAGGTGAATCAGGTTCTGAATTATATGAACAAACCGCTCTGTAAAATTGTATAGATAGGAATTAAACTGGAAAGTGTGGTGTAAGTAAGTGCTCAGAGTATTAGAAAAACTCAGTTTGAGGAAACGGCTTTTCCAGCACGCAAGAGGACGGAAGAAATGTGAGGAGGACAAGTCGTAGGGTTGCCAGGTCCACCTATTAGCCGTGACTTTGGGCTTGTTTTTTTGTTTAAAGCTTACAAATACTGGTAGTAGGTTGCAGTTTTTTGGGCTTGTTTCTAAAGTGGAGTTGCTTATTTGGGCTTGCTCTCTAAACGTCGCCTTTCGAACTGTAGGGTTTGCAATTGTTTGCGCTGTTGTTCACTAGCACACGATAAATATACTTTGTTCTTTGAGCATCAGATTGTATTGTTAATGTGCTAACTGGCTAACTAGCATCTTAAATCCGTCCTGTGCTGTTGGTCTTACCGTTTCCTTCTTTAATGATGAATAGAGACTAACTGCTATCACCTGCAGCTATGGAGAGTTATTTCCTACTATGTGCTAGCTGGCCGCTGACTGTAGTCTTTGCAGTGCGCTGCAACAGTCCGCCGCTGCTAGTTCTTTGATGTTGGTTTGGTGTGTCTGGGCCTTTACTCACATCAAGACAATTGTTTGTAGTTTTCATTTTTCACTCATTTTTTTCTGCTGTACTTATTAACTTTTTTTCTTCCACTAATGTCCTCCTTATATCTGTTTCCTGTTGTTTTGTCACACAGACCTTCAGTGGTAATATCTTCAGTGGGACTTTGTCCACTGTGCTAATGTATGGGAACAGCCTCTCAGTGAAAGTGTGTTTTAGGTTATGAATGTCTGTGCTAGTATCAGGATCAGAGAACAACAGCTCTCCTCCGTTCCAGTCCAGTTTCACTCTGATCCTCTGGAGCTTCCTCTGCACTTGGAGAGGAGTAAATGGACCTGGTAGTGACCGTGCCGAGTATTCACCTCTGTAGAACCACATTTCCCATGATCCATACTGTTTCTGGGGCTTCTTCCGGAAAGACTCTGCTAATACACCCACTGACCAGGATGTATTGTCTCCAACTTCGATATCCCAGCTGTGAGTCCCTGAGTTAAAGCCCTCAGAGCCAAGGACAGTGACATAATCCTCAAGTCTTTCTGGATTATCAGGAAGCTGCTGTCTCTGTCCATGTTGCACACTGGTCAGTTCCTCAGACAGGATGAGTTTCCGATGAGTAGTGTTTGGGTCCAGAATCACAGGAGTGTAGAAGACCAAGTCCTTCATCTTGCTCCAGATGTTGAAGGTCAGGTTGCCCAGGTGTTTGGCCTCATCTATCAGAGCTCCTGAGAGCAGCTGTGGATTATCTAGTGGGGGGCGCTGCTGGACTCTGTCCACTGCAGCCTTGTAGTTCTGTAGGAATGAGATGTCTTCAGCTCTCAGCTCCTCCTCTGTGGCTCTGACTGTGTCTGAAAGAGCTGCTATCTCTCTGGTCAGAGCCTCCATCTTCTCCTTCATCATCTGACTCTTCTGCTCCTTTTCCTCCCTCAGTGCAGCCATCCTGGCCTCCTCTTCCTCTTCTAGAAACTGGTGAAGCTTCTTGAACTGCTCCTTAATCTGCCTCTCTGTGTGTTGCGCCTGGACTTTCATGTGACCTGCTGTTTGATTAAACTTCACTTGAACTTGCTGAAAAGTCTTTAACTTCTCCTTTAAGGGCTCCAGAGTTTTCTGAAGTTTCCCCTTGCGTTCTCGTGCAGCTTCATCGATGGGTTTGAATCTGTGGTTGGTGTGTTTTTCTGAAACCCTGCAGACGACACACACTGGCTGTTGATGTTCCAGACAGAAGAGTTTGAGTTTCTCAGAGTGCAGACTGCAGAGAGCCTCTGAGGCTCTCTGGTCTCCCTCCTGTAAGAAGGCCTCACACAGGTTCTTTAATACCAGACTAACAGGCGGGCGGTCCTTTGAAGATCTTCTCTTACAAAATGGACACTCACGTATTGGTTTCTCTCTCCACCAGTCCTGCAGACAGTCTTTACAGAAGCTGTGGCTACACGACAGAACGACAGGATCTCTAAAGACATCGTGACAGATCGGACAGCAGAGATCCTCCTCTGATCTGGAAGCCATTTTATGTCTGAGTGTGACTAAAAACACAGCAGAGAGTTACTTTTACTTTGAGTCTTTGAGCGTTTTAAAATCAGCAGCAGGTTGTAGTTGAAATATTTCACCACTTCACTCGTCCGTCCTGTAGCTGTCCACCCTTGGTTGAAGTCACAGCTTTGTAATGCAGGTAAATCTTACCCTCTGTCCACCGGAGTGTCTCTTATCAGTGACAACTAAATAGAAACAAACCTGTTTCCTGGATTGTCTCAGATGATGTAATGTAAGAGGTGGAGCTTTGTCTGGCACCATGTGTCATGTGCTCAGTTTTATGACAGGGAATGCTGATTCAAGAGCATTCACACCAATAAAACACAGCTGCTGACTGACAAGACAAAAGTATCAGTTAAAAAAAACAAAAAACATTGAAAATAGTGAGCTCAAAATGTCAAACTACAGTATTTTACCCAGAGTGGTGTATTCAGCATGACATTGAACTTGGCCTTTTAGTTAGAACACCTCAGCAGCTTTTCCTGCTTGCACAGCTCCACAGTGAGCCTCCTGCTTTGTCCCCTCTCTGAACATAGGTCAGCTCACACTCTTGGCAAATTTTCAGAGAAGTCATACCTATACCTCTACGCCACATACTGTAAAATACTTGTTTTTTTTCCAGCTGCAGCTGTTTTGTCGATGGCTATATTAAAATACTCTTGTTAAGCTTGAGAAAGAGACAAAATGGATGATAATAATACTGCATTTTTAGGCTGATACCTATATCAATATTTAAGAGTTTAAAAGATCTGATGACAGTATTGGCTAACTTTAATTTGTTTACAGAGAGATTTTGATAAGGATGTGCTCTTTAAAGGGACAGTTCACTCCAAAATGAAAAAAACCCCCAAAACAAAACATATTTCTCCCCTTACCTGTTGTGTTATTTATCAGTCTAGATTTTGGTGTGAGTTGCAGAGTGTTGGAGATATCAGCAGTAGAGATGTCAGCCTTCTCTCTAGTATAATGAGATGGCACTCAGCTTGTGGTGCTCAAAGCGCCAAAAAATAAAGAAATTAATTTGAAAAACTCAACAGCAATGTCTCTTTCCAGAAATCATGACCTGGTTACTCAAGATAATCCACAGACCTTGTTGTGAGCAGTTTCACGTAGGAACTATTTTCTTTCTACCAAACTACACCCACCAACTGTATCACTGCACAGAAGGAGACATTCATCTACTGCTATCTCACCTAGCACCACTGAGCTAGCTAACATTACAGTTCATTCGAGGAGGACGACATTAATGTTTATATCTCAAGCTGTCACGAGCGTCACATCCATGAGTAGACGCATGCTTCTACTCATAAGCACAATGTTAGTGTTAGGATATTCTTCTTTTTACAGAGTAGAAGAACTCAGTTGTTGAGATACAGTAGGGGAAAGTTTAGTCCCCCAACAAAGAACACCTTTCTATACTTGTACACTGTTCAGCATTTTAAACTTTCCTAAACTTCTTATTCAGAATTCTGCCTCAATAACATTTGTATCTATTTAATATTAGCACAAGAGAGTCTGCACCTGAGACTGTCTCCAGCTGATGTATCAGCAGCTTTATGTGAGCAGAGATCACCAAATGTGTCTACTAGAGCTGCTCCATTTGTCCTCATATCCAGTATTATCAGACAGCACAGAGTCTGGCAGAGATCGCAGAGAGCTGCTCTCATTACAAACCAATCTGCAACAGTCTTTAGTTTCATCACCAGCAGGAAAAACAATTAAAATCCCCTTGTTTTATTATGTGATGTATGACTCTGAATGGAGCCATTAGTTGTAATGATTAGTCTGACCTGAGATAATAAAGACTTTATTTATGTTTTATCTTTCTGCTAAACACAATTATTATGTGCTGACACAGTACCTCAGACTGACAGGGCCTCCCCCGACTATCACTGAGAGAGCCAGTTGTTCTAAATTGTTTTCTCTCTGCAGTCATAAATGTCTTTTTGACCATTTAAATCAGTGACACATTGTATTTGTATAATCCCATTGGTTTAAATTAAATCAAGCATAGTCATACTTCCCAAATTAAAGCTGATAATGAATCTCAAGCTGGATGATACGTTCAACTTCTCCTTCACCATGTTAAAGGAGAACGTCCCCCACGATGTTTGTCTGTATATCAATGACTCACCCTGTGTTACATTGACTTCATGAAGAAAACTTTGTTTTGCTCACCTCAGTTAAAGGAGTGAGTTTATGGAACAGTCGTAGTGAGGAACTGAAAACATGTAGGACATTAATTAGGTTTAAACAAAAGTTGATCAGTTATGAAAATGGATGATCAGACTGTAATAGTTTTGGTGGGCGGGGCTTTGCTGGAGGGAAAACAATTTTTCACAGACATTAGTTAGTGCCAGCTAGCAGTTTTGTTGGCTTGTTTTAGACAATGGAGGAAGATGATGTGAGTGGTGCATTCAGAAATACCTATTCTGAGTGCCGGAGCGCACTCCAGCACAAACTGGACCATTCGCAAATTTGAAGCACTTTTGGAACGTACTGTTTGGTTATCCAGAGCACCGCACTCTCACAGTGGGAGAGCGCGGTGCTCTGGATAACGCCAAGTGATTAACTTAACCATTTGTTAATTCATATAAAAATATAACGCTCCGTTTCTTCGACCAACAGGGTCTCATTTTAGTGTAGAGCGTCAGACTGAATTTACGAACGCACCATGTCAGGTCACTCACTCTGGGACCGTGAGTTTTACTTGAATAAGTAAACACTGACCAACGGGACCAGACTGGCCGACCCGTATGCTCTCACTCAGTGGATGGATGATGTCACAGAAAGCTTTGTGGTTGATTACTATGCCAGTCTTACAAAGGAGGACGACACTTGAACGGTGTCCTCCGGTTTGATTTGCTATCAAAGCTAACGTTAGCTAATTAAGCATTAGTGTTACAGAGAAATCCAACATTCCTCTCGATACCTCCCCAATCTCTAATGAGGTGGACATGATAACCCTTAATACACATAACCTTATCCATCCCTACAACAGGAAATACTTTTTCCCTAACCTGATATGAAGTGTGTGCTGCACATGTGAGCATTTTTGATTATCACCTCCGTCCAGTCTTTTCGTCTTATCACATTTAACCGTAGCTGTCTTTGTTCCTGTTGACGGGCAGTGGGGGCTGGTATGTGATCAAATTTAAGTTTTAAGCCATGACTCCTTCTATTCTGGCTCCCAATAACACAACAAGACAACATTTTAAGACTCGTCGTGTTTTGCCTCCAGCTAATGAAATGACGTCATTGTGATGTCAGCCCTAAAAGGGTCTATAAATCTGTATTACAAGTTTGAACTATTTTTCCAACATCAGCAGGAATTTAAAATTCTGTCAAAGGCACTTTGGACATGATATGGCCCTTTTTTGCCCATGAGGCAGCTCAGAAGCATTGCACTTTATATCATTCCTTAAACCCCTGATAGGCTTGATCACTGTCACCTTATATAAGAACCAATATATCTCCACCCCGGGTGATTGATAGATCCCCTCGTTGCTGTCTTCGATCCCTCAGTGTTCGCTTCATATAGCGCGGGTTAAAGGTCGTCTTCGTCTACTCTTACCTTCTCTGTGTTTGTTCTCCTCTGGGGAGTTTTTGGTACGCTGAACCTCAATCAGCTGCTCATCAGTCACGGTGTGTGAGACACTGGTCAGTCCCCATGTCCTATGGCCCCTTTTGCCAGCAGTGTCCTTGGGGGACACGGTTAACTGTGCTGATGACCTGTCATACTATATTTATCGCTGTCACACATTTATTTATGGCTCCACACTAATCCAAGTGAGCCAGCTGTTGGCTCGGCCATTAGCCCTGTTTCTCCTTTCACCGGCCCTCCCCTCCTCTTTTCAATTAGCCCCTTTTCCCTCTCCACCCCACCTCTCTTCTTATCTCACCCTCCTGGCTTTTCCTCCTCGTCTCATCCCTTTTCTCCTTGTTCTTTATCGCCCACACTTTCCCTCTGTCCTTGTCATCTTCCTCACCTTTCCACTGACCATTTCCACCCCCGACATCATCGACTCCCTACCAACTCCTCTCTCCCATCGTCACCGCCAGGGGGGTTACATTAAAGTGACCGATCTCCCCTCAAACTGAACTTTAACATTGGAGGGGAGCAAGCTTTGGTTGACTTTGTAAAACTTTTGATAAATGATGGAGCTGTTGGCCAGTGCCTCTTAAAGCTCACATCATTTAGGTGTCATTGAGACGTGCGAGGTGAGACTGGGACATGTGTCATTACTGTATGAACTCTCTGTAAATGTAACACATGTGCTGTATGGATTTCAACACAAGCTGCACCTTTGACTGTCATTTCTACACTCAAATGGTCACACTTGTGGATTGATGGTTGCAGGAGGGGGTTGCAAGTCTTATTGCAAATACGTCGGCGAGCTATAAATCATGTGTTGTGATTTAATATCTCAGGCCGGCTGAGAACCTTGGGGCCACCTTAGCTGGGAAATGTAATGGTGGCATAGTCAGAAAAACCTCCCATGAAACATTTCTGTGCTCACATAAGTCCCATGGTCTTGTTTATAGGAATACTGACATTATTAAAGGCAAACAAACAGCAAACACATATGTTTAGGTTTAGTAAAAAAAAAGCTTTAGAATCTTACACCGCTGTCTCGGGTGAAAGCCGGTGTTTGTTGGACCCATCCACCACCCCTGCCACCCGCCCTACTCTGACTTTCACTGCCTTAGCTTTCATTCTTGTCCCGCCACGTTTCCCTGTGATATTGCCGGGCGCCGTTAAACTATAACAGAAACAGGTGGTGTATCATGCCAACGTTAAAGGATGCTTTTTTTCCTTAGTTTCTGATGCCACAAGTCACTGCCCAAGCACCAGATTTCGACGACTTCGGAGTGAGACCGGGCTGGAAAACCATCTTGACGATAGTTAGCATGTTAGCATATTAACAACTCAGTCCAATGTTGAAAGAACAGAGCATATTTACAGTGTGCCGGTGAACGATAACACAAACCATCATGAAACCTTTCTGCGAAAGAGCTCAGTGGCTAAAGACGAACAATCTTACCTTATGTAACAAGTTTGTTTTGATCTCACTGCCTCTTAACTTTGTTTACTTTCCTCACTTTCATTTCTCTTCTCCTGCGCTGAGCTGAACTGACAGTCAGAGTTCTTTCATTTGCTGACAGGCTCCGCTGTCGCTGATACTGTTTCAACATGTTGAATGTTGAACATGTTGAATCAGTCAAAAAAAAAAAAAAAAAGCTGACGGCCAATGAGGGGCAACGGTGCAGGACACACCGCACTGACGAGGGCAGCAGATGCTCACCAATGGCCCAACTTTGACCGATGACCAACCATTGGCTTGGTGTGTCAGGGCCTTATGAGCCAAGGATTCCTTCATTAGCCAAACATTGTCTTCCAAAGTTAGAACAGCTTCAGCTTTCTTATCTGAGAGACACTTTTCTCTTTAATGTGACATCACAGTCACATATTTCCATGAACCAGTGACTCAAGCATTTAAATCAAAATCGTATGACATGCAGGGGTTGTTACCTTGTGTTATCAATCAAGTCTCATCAAACCCACACAGCCATGATGAAGCAGATAAGCTGAGTTCTTGACTTCGTTAATAAAACATAAAACTGTAGATCTGCTCTATTCAGTATTTTTACCATAAAAGACAGATCACATGACGATTTGTATGTGAAACGAGTAGCTGTTAGTGATAAACGCAGAGAGTTATGCTGCGATCTATCGCAAGTTGGAGGTCGAAGATTCTGTGTCGGTATTTCCAGTTTCTGATAAATGCATTCCAGTGCATCTGTTTGGGAAAACGCCTGCAACAAACTGATGGCTGTATGGCAAGTCTCTGAGCTGCACAAGCATCTACAGAGGACCTCAGACATCAGCTACCACAGCACCATTAGTGAAGAGAAAATAAATAGTATATCTACTTCTGATCCACTTTAACAGTCCATTAAATCTGCAAACTCCGGCTAAACAGTCACCAAATTAAAAGTCAACTCCTCCTCATCATGTCACATATTGGGCGTTGCAGCTCTGCACTAAAAAAAAGAGTTGGATACTAGCAACTAATAGAAATAACAGAAGACTTTGTGTCTTATCTGAACCCCCCCTGACAAACTGTCTTTAGCTGAGGATCATCTGTAGCCTACTGTTAATATTGCATAATCCTGTTACCTTCATGAGAGCAGGTGGCTAGTGAATCCTGGAGAGATATTTCTCGTGCAACTAGGCATCGCCTCAAAATTTAAGACCTGGCATAATTAAAAAATATGACTTTGTGAGAAATGTTATGACCTTTGATACCGAAAATCCCATTTGAAACACTTTAAGGATCAGTGGAAACTCTGTTCAACTTCAAAACACTGCTGCTGATAGCACCATGCCCCGTCTCAAGGTCTGATTCACAAAAGATAGTGTGGTAATGACATTACAGGGCAGTCATGCCCATAAAGTTTCGCAGCTGAGTGCAATTTGTTTATGACCAAATCTAGACATGTGACGAGGTCAGAGTGACAATGTGTTGATGTATTCAGTCATTTCATTTTTGTTGACTGACATATGTGATAATTTAAGTTTTGAGCCATGACTCTGTCTATTCTGAGCTATTCTGGCTCCCAATAACACAACAAGACGACATTTTAAGACTCCTATGTAGCCTACAGCCCTGTGGTGGAAAGTCATGTTTTGCATCCTGCTAATAAACTGACGTTATTGTGATGTCGGCCCTTAAAGGGTCTATAGAGAAATACTTTAGGAGCTTTAAGATCACTGTGATTCACAAGCTGCAATGACACATGAAAGTAGCAAGAACGGGGTATTCCAATTGGCCATACATTGTCATCTGAGCACGTTCCCAAACAATACCTTAAATATTAGAAATACCGGGAAGAGTCCGTTCAAAAGCACTTAGCGATCTCTACAGTACCATGAGAGATTTGTCATGTGCCAATGGAAACATTATCTCATAAACTATTCAGTTCATAGTTCGTCGTCTCTGCAGCACCCCAGAAATTACAGCCAATGCACTTGCAGTTAGAATCGCCTTCCAGCAAGTTTAGTATGCATCTTTTATTTGTTTTCATTTATTTCCCAGACTAATCTTCGTCTTGCAGCCCGGGGACTTCTGAAATCTGTCCATCTGAACACTGATGGCTCATCTCTTAAATGACTTGCACTTGCAGAATGCATAAAAGCATCCAGTTATTTTGGAAAGTTGATGACTCTTTGCCCCGAACCAAAATTGCACAGAATGGTTCTGTTGCGTAACCGGGCACACATCCTACAGCAGTAAAAATAGCTTTTGCCGAAATCATAGAGGCAAGATGTATTTGCAAAGACATCTCCGGATAATAAGTTCAGATCTGCTACAAAGCAGAGGTGGTGTGCAATTTAGAGTAGCGGTGGGCTGCTTTACCTGTCAGTCAGATAAGACCTGTCATAAACCTGCTTATTTATACATTTACTTTAGTCCTGGTTGTCTGCAAGATGGAGGATACACATGATGCATATATAAATACAAATCCACACAGGCTCATAGATAAATGGATGAAGACTTCAGCTGGGCAGGATATTGGCCTTGACAGTCTCATTAGGACTGTCAGAAACTGTAACAATGCAGGCTCGCCACAGGGGAGTGCTGTTAGTCAGTGGTCGGGCCTGCTGATGAAGCTTCACAGGAAATGAGCTCCTCCTGGGCTGCTTTGCTCCAAGTGTGAATCTCATACACATCTATGAGCAAATTAGTGTCTGACGTGCATTCAGAGAGAAAATTAATGCTCAAACCACATAATAAAAGAAGAACGAACATAGAACTAAACATTCATCAGATGCTTTCTTGTTTTGTTTTTTTTTTGGCCTGAGGGCTGACTAACAGACCTAAAGGTTTCTGAGTAGGAGATAAAAAGGAAAGGTCAACACCTGCTTGTATATATTGTTTTTATGTTCTTTGGTGTAAATCTACAAAGATCTCACAGTTGATTTTTTATGAAACAAGACAAATCTGAACAGTGAGGCTGGAAAGTCGCATGCTGTGGATCTGAATCACACCCATTACCACCTCACTCTCACTGGAGGATTCATGGTTCGGGTTTGTGGCATTTAGCCCAGTGCAACTTACACATTTAGACAATTAAGGAAGTTAGTGAGGCAGCCAAAAACAGCCCCCAGTGGCTCTGATTGAAAAGAGACAGATGCAGGATTGGGTCCTGATTAGGGCCTGCATTAATCCATTTTCCACTGCCTCTTCAAGACAGGGATTTCATGCCACTATTACAAATCCCCGTTATGTATAAACGGTAAACAGAATAAGTTGACCGAGTTGTCTCACCTTTAAACCGACAGCAGAGGTAGTTACAATGTCGAAACAATGTTTGTGTAAATTGAAGAGTTGGCAGGACGGGACTGTGGACAGGACGGACGTGACGTTTTTATATTGTTAAATTAAATTGTTGTTGCCATATTACAATATTGTTATTGTTTCTAAAGTGCTGCCGACAAGTGTGTTATGTCACACTAGACACAGACGCTGTTGTGTTAAACATCCCACCTGTCACATCTCTTTTGCTTTCACCATGCCACTATGCTTCCAAAATCACACACACTGGACCGACACAATGCTGCCGTTGTTTGATTCTGTGTATATACAAAGGTGGCATGAAGAGGGGACTTCGTGGTGGCCCTGTTGCGCCATCTCTGTGTAGGGCTCATGTTTCCATTGTTTACTGACAACAGCATAGTGTTGAAGCTATTTTGTGACAAGTGACATCATAAATCACATTTGTGCAGTGTCAGTACAGGAGGTCAAGCTTGAACTGCCGGAAGTGTGTTGGTTACAGTTAACTACGCAGTGGTGGAGTGTAACAAAGCAGATTTACTTAAGTACTCTACTTCAGTGTAAATTTCAATTACTTGACCTATAGTTAAGTGTCCTCTTACGATGCCACTTTATACTTTACCTTAACTACTATTCAGAGGACTTGTACTTTTTACTCCACTACATTTATTTGACATTTATTGACATTGACATTTATTTGCTTAAGTTACCTTACAAATTAAGTGAATTAACTAATTTTTACACGCAAAAAATTGTTTGAAGCGCAGCATAAATACACAGCACGGCCATTGCAAAGTATTATGCAAGATTTATACTTATGCGTTGAATCGTACCGGTGTAGGCTCAGCGTAAATGTAGAGCCGATACCATACCCTACGCCATAGCCTGACGTACACCTCTCCAGAAATGTAACTACATGTCATGGCAAAACAGACTTCCTGTATTTTTGTAAGCTGAAACCATTTCCATCAGTGGAAACAAAGCTTTTATTTACTTAAATTTCACAGATAAGAAACAATAAATTGTGAAGACAATAAAGCCTCCACAAAAATGGCATTATAAGTCTTGTGTGTGATTTATTCTGGCTTCATATGAGCAGAGGAAATCTCCACTAGTCGCTAGGCTAATTTATATAATGTAAAATGCCATAGGCTAATAAAGTTAGCATGTTGCTAGTTAGCATATTTGTGCTAAGTAAAAGACAGTTGTTTTGTCGGTAAACAAATTTTGTAACGTTACCTTGTTGTTGCTGTTGTCCCTGGTTTCATATGAGTAAAGGAAAAGTCTGCTAGCCGCTGAGCTAATTTATACAATGTAAAATGCCATAGGCTTGTGCTAAAAACATAAGCATGTTGTATAAAATGTGTCTAGCTTTGTGTGTGAATGCAGCGTGTTATAGTGAAGCTGATTTGTGTACTTGTGTTTGATATTGTCTCTATTAAGCCATGTTTAATGTCTGTTTTAAATCAACTAAACTTCACAGCACTTCACAGAAACCTAGCATATTGGAGGTGTAACTGCAGAGTGATACAAACACACCACCACACAAGTATAAATACTCACAACAGCGAAGGCCACGTGTATAGGCTGCAGTGTAGGCTCTGCATAGAGCTGACACACATGTATAAATCCAGCTTTAAAAAAAATATGCTGGCCTCAGAAAAAAACACTTTGGTAGACATGCCCCCTCACAGTGTATAAATATAATCACAGTGCTTGATCAAAATATGTTGGGATTCTTCAAAACTTGTTTTTACAGAAAGGCTTATACTTTTGTATTTTTATTTGTGTTAGCAAACCATTTTTCATTTACATTGACTATCTATCATGGTAATGCATAAATCTAAGCTAGAAAGGAAGGAGTTGGGTTTTTATGGATTTGCATAGTGTCCTCCAGCCAGCACCAGCCAGCCTTCATATTGACATTTACATATTTTCTAACCCACCAATAGTCTAACATGAAAGAGAAACCAAGAACAGAATTCTTTCATATTCCACCTTTGAAGTCATGTACGTACAAGTGAGCCATAGCATAACTCGTGCGTATCCACAGTTAGACATTTATTCAAGGAGCAGGGCCGCTCGCTGTGTGGTCTCTCCTAATGAAGGGAGGTTTTGAACACAGTGCAACATAGTTGGTGTGATTAATAGTTTGTGAGATATGTGGCATTTTCCTAACCTTTCAAAGGGTTGTATACATATATTTAATACATGTTCAACACTTTGTTGTGGTCCTCGTGAGCTGGCCTCTGCACAGGCTGCCTGGCCTGTATTCTTGTAGGAGCACTGACTTCCTGGATTGTCATTTCATTGTAAACCCACAACCCAGTCAGCTAAGTATTTGGATTAAAGCATCAAATAAACTGTCTGTAAAACCTTTCAATAACCACTGGACCATCCAGAACCCAATGAGGACCAATAAACTCATTCCTCAGTCTTAGAAAGTGTGTTGAAGTCATTTTTAAAATCCCTGAGCTGACGATATTCAGCAGAGGTGCATTAATGGAACTGAAAATGCCACGACATTGTACCCCACAGCTGGACTGTAAATGTTAATGCTTAATAACAATAAATAGCTGAGAAATCCTCAGACAGCTTGGAGCACCATTAGACCAGACCAATTAGCCTTCTAAGAACAATGGCCAATTAGCGGGAGCATAATTGCATGGCACAATTGTTATTGTTTCAAATAGTTACAGCACTTGTGTACAGCTCATGGGACTCCAAGTTGCTGAATGTTACTAAGGAAGGATTTATTTTGGGAGAAGCACAAATAAGTGCTTCAACAGCCAAAAGTGAGGCACCTCTCTCTTCTGCTTTTAAGGGTGAACACAACACGTTCTCATCCCAGGAGTCCTGCAGTGGGTCGGGTACCTACAAGTACTCAACGGGTAACCTGCAAAAAGCTGTGTAACACATAAAAATATGTATATTTATTGACTGTATGGGCACAGTTGGGGGTCATGGGGGGCTGGAGCCTATCCCAGCTGACACTGGGTGAGAGGCAGGGTACACTCTGGACAGGTCGCCAGACTATCACAGGGCTGACACATAGAGACAGACAATCATTCACACTCACATTCACACTTACAGACAATTTAGAGTCATCAAGTAACCGGCATGTCTTTGGACTGTGGGAGGAAGCTGGAGTACCTGGAGAAAACCCACGCTGACATGGGGAGAACATGCAAACTCCGCACAGAAGGGCTCTCCCACCTCTGGATTTAAACCAGGAACCCTCTTGCTGTGAGGCGACAATGCTAACCATCTGAATTATCAAGCCGCAATTTCTTTTATTTTGAAAGTCAAAGACAATAGTTGAACCTTTGACCCCGTTGTCACATTCCTCACTGATGTGGAGGACTCCAGTGATGAAACTTTGCAGCCCGAGGATGAGGTGGCAGCCTACATGGAGTTCAAGACACCCAAGGAGGATCCTTTTGAGGTTTTATGGTGGTAGGAGGAGCATGCTAAAATGATTCCTAACTTGGCAGCGATTGAATGTTTCTGCCCCCGCCATCAAGTGCAGCCAGTGAAAGAGACTTTGCCTCAGCTGAATTTGTAATTCAAGAACAGAGAACCCAGCTTAATGTGAGTGACTGTAGCATAATCATGGGTGCAGGTCAGGTCGTGGGACTTTTATTAATGGGTGCTGCTTTGACTTAGACATAATGACGGGTAATAGGTCAGTTCTGGTACTGAGCTTTGGAGCGGGTTTTCAAAAATGGACCCATGCAGGATTCTGTCCCAGGTCACTTTCTCACACCCATCGGCTTGTGATACCAACACTGAAAGCACCCTTTTACGTCTGTATGTGATGCACGGCTGTGTCCTGGTTGAAACACATTGTAACGTGGTTGTCAAACAGTCATGG
The DNA here is from genome assembly GCF_011397635.1 of Epinephelus fuscoguttatus. Lineage (NCBI taxonomy): Eukaryota > Metazoa > Chordata > Actinopteri > Perciformes > Serranidae > Epinephelus > Epinephelus fuscoguttatus. The sequence goes on from NC_064766.1 coordinate 23,154,668, forward strand.
ATAGTTTACACAACAAAACAACTTAGGCTTAGATAAAACATCATGTTTTGGCAGGGCCGCTGCTGGCCATTTGGGTGCCCTACGTGTAACTGCTTGGTAGTGTAGAAAGTGGTACTTGGACTCCTGCATGCAGTGGTTTTGTAAGTTATTAATAACTTACTCGGACATTGCCTTGTTACTTTTTGACCCGCCCGTCCGTCCTTTTCTCTTGTGATGTTAAAAGTGAAAATCATACAGCAGGTACGAACTAGCGCTATGCTGCGATACAAGAACAGTGCTGCCTGAATCAGTGTTACATGCAGGTTAAGCCTCAGACTGATATAAGCTATCATGGGCACATTTAAGACCTGTTTTACAAGATTCTCGGAAAGATTGAAAAGTTTTAAACCAACTCACAGAAATTCCGTTAGCTTAATTAGCCAGCTAACTGCAGCTGATAAAATCTTCGTCATTTCAGCCAGGAAAATCCCCAGCTTGAAATGAGGAGCTGCTTGTGTCTTCCTTTGTCTGAAATCAAGGATCCACTGTTAAAAAGATAATGATTTCAAGTGGTAAAATCAATTTAGAAAGAGTGTTTTAATTGCTTATGAATTAAACTTTTCATATGAGAAGAAGGTTGTGTTTCCTTTCAAAAGTTAGTCTCCCTTTTATACCAGACAACTTTGTGTTTACATGTGATGAAGATTTCAAATGTAACGTCTTCAAAAAACGTTTTTTCATCAAGTCTTTATATCATCACATGAATAAATATCAATGAGCCGTATAATGTGCAGTCCAATCAGCAGATTCCATCCCACTCTACACCAGTTTGATTTTAAGCAAACTCTTGGATGATTGAAGTCCTACAGCCAGCCCTAAATGTTCTGGGCATTTTGGCTTCAGCATTCAGAGCAATGCAGTGTGATATACGAGATTTTAGAAATGAGAGATCATCAGACATAAAAGATTTGTTTTAAGGTCCAATCAATAGACGGCGTGTTTTACGGATCCATCAAAAGTTGGTGCTGGTTCGACTGTACTTCATGGCTCCTGAGCAGCTGCCTTTCTGCTTTTTCAGCCAAGTTTTTTGTCGTCCATTTCAACTTCTGATCAAATGCTGGCTGACTTAACTTTGTGAAGTTTACCTCCACCTGATTACATCCTCTTTACCTCTTTATCCCCATCCTGTTTGTAATAAACATTTCCTGGAGAAAGCCAAAAACTGTTCAGGGAGAGTATATTTCCAAACAGATTTGGCAGCTGGCGAAGTTTACTGAGCCAGAAGTGTGTAGGCTGTATTGATGATACATTACACTCAACTATGAGAATGGATGGCCCTGCTGGCAATATGTCCCTTTGTGATTTGTTCACTGGCAACATTTAACCAAGGCCAAGGTAAATAGATAAAGAAAAAGGACTACAATTCAGGATTACAATTTCATTTGCTTTTTTTTAGTGAGTGTGCGCATTGTGATCATCTAATAAAACATTAAATGCTGATTCACTGTGATGTGTCTCTGAAGCAATCTTATTCAGAGTGGAATGGATTAGCATCCAGTCCCAGTGCCAAATTACAGGCTTGCGCGACAAATGTCTGATGGAGCCTATTTGATCGTGAGAACACTGAGCAGAACAACAAAACACTTATCACAGTGTGGGGCTACTTTCGAAGTGCTCACCTGACCTCTGACCCGTGGGTGTCAGTGTGACCGGACAAAATGGAGTTAAGTGAAAGGGAGGAAAGTTTTAAAAAGAGGGAAATGGAGTCTGTCATGTTTCTTTAATTGCCATTTGTGTCTCTGTGGTTTATCAATAAACTGTGAGTGTTCTGCTGGTTTAAAAGAATTTTACTCTGCAGAGTTGTATTTGGCTTGCTTGTAAAATGAGTAACAGTAATGACAGAAGGTCATGTTTGTTATTAAGTCATCAGAAACTTAATCTACCAGCCTGGATTCTGGTTTTTGATTGACTGATTCTGTGATACCAAAAGTGTCGGACACCTGCTCACATCATTTCCTTCTCTTTAAAAAGACATCTGACCTCGATGAGGTGCTTTAAATGCCATTCAGAATATTCTCTCAGTCTGTTAGGCACAAACAGAGATAAATACAGTGGATGACAAGGGCCCAAAACATTTCCATTAGGAGAAAAAACCCAAACAAATACTTCAACAGCAAACATGCTGCAAATACAAAGACAATGCAAAGTCAAAAACAGACAAACCCCAGAGATAAATCCAACAGAAAAATACTGTATATACAGTCAACACAACAGAGGTTCATCAGGCCTGTAGGGGGAGCATTCAGTGGAACAGCGTGATTTTAAACTCAAAAGCAAGAGACCAGATTTGAATTATGACCTAAAAGCACCACGTTTACCTGAAAGATTGATGGTGTATTCACACCAAATGTGAAGTGAGCATTCCCTGTTGTGCAATCACATACAAATCCATGCAAAGACGTAACACAAATTTGCACAGGACTACGCAAATGATGAAATGCTGCAAAATTTGGTCTTGGGAATTCAAAAGCTTATTAGTGTTGGGCTCTGGCTGAGATTCTTCTGACCATAGATTGTATATAAAGATGGACGACACATCTGCACTTAACCCCATTGTACAAAAATGAAGCCAAAATATCCCAAATATGGTTGCTGCCATCTTGCACTAGTGACATAATTTGGAGCCAGTGTCTGCACAGTAGTGATCTCTTCTCCCGCCCAAACACCCCTCCAACCCAATCACCAGCAGTGCTGTTGATCGCGAGCACGACGATTGGCACACATAGCTGTCAATCATGACTTAAAATCCCCTTTTATGAATAATGATTAACTGTATTTAATAGGGCACTTTTCAAAAACAAGTTTACAAAGTGGTGAACTGACATAAAAACAGAAACATTCTCAGTGTGATTAAAGCATCAAACAGTTCATCAGAAAAATGAACAATTGAACATGATAAGATCTATCTAACTAGCCTGAGTGTCAGACTGAAGCTCCCAGAACCTTCAGTCTGACATGGCTTCCACTGAAGGCGATTTACAAGGGGGAGGGAATTTGATTTTTCCCTAACCAATCAGTAGAGATCAACAACTCACCCAGAATCTGACGTCATTAGTATCCATGCCTCGGGGGTGCTGAAAACAAGCGAGCATTGCCCGTTTAAAATGTCTCCGTCGTCGTGCACGCCCAGCTGCATCGCCATTAAATCCAGTTTAGCAGCTTCCTTGATTTGGTCCTCCATTAACGCGAGTAGTGGCGAAATACCTCGATAGCATCGCCATTGTTGCTATCCTCACCAGTTACCCACCGGCGTACAGCTTGACATCAGCGTGGCGCTGATTGGGTAATCGCTAGACCTGCCCCCACCCCCGGCGTTCATTGGTCCGTCCATCGTTTGGACGAGATAAATCGCAAATTCATTGCAGTATGCCAGACCAGAGATGCAAGCCTACTCAGTTGAGTGGGCGGGGTCTATGGTCTGGAACCAGGCTACTACCTAACGTGACTGAAACCATCTTTGGAAATAATTTATTTGAGGTGTACTTTGAATTTTTAGTTTGGCCCATGTCCCAGCTGCTAACATGGAGGGGCAGGGTTTATGACGCGAACTGCGACCAGCCACCAGGGGGCAATCCAGAACACTCCAGCAGCTGTATGGGTTGGACAGAACATTGGGCTCCATTTGTTTTCGGGGATTTGTCTTTTCTGAATTTGCTGCATGTTTGCTGTTACTGTGATGTAGCTGTTTTGGCTTTCTGCAGCACAGTTCCGTTGTATTTGTTTTGGATTTTCGTAAAATGAAATTATTATTTTTAAGTTTAGATTGTTATTCAAGTTATAGATTTTTTTCTTAATCTCACAGGATAAGTACATGGTGAATACCTGAACACAAGTTTTATTCACTCTCTGCTTAACAGCCTCGCCCTGCATTAGAAACATATGCAGTTAAAACAACCAAAGAGCTCACAGAATAATGGTGAAGCATCAGGGAGATATAAAACACAGAATTTGTCAAAAGAGAAGCCTATTAAGTATGTATGAGTGTTGAAGATTATAAAATAAATATGGAAGACAGAGCATCGTATTAAAGTTACAAAAAAAGGAAACAGGAAATCTCATCTGTGATGTGATAATCACAGGAATTAATGTGCTCAAAATGTATACAAATTGCAATTTCTATTTTGGGTAATTGTACATTTAACAGTTATCCTGTTCTGTTATTATTTTGCATTAAATATAATATGACAATTCCATACAATATGTCACTTGTTCAGGTATCTTCAGTCACTGAAGGAGTCCCTTCAGGAAAAAGGTTGGGAGCCACTGTCCTAATGGAAATGTTTTGGGCCACTGTGGGTGAAGATAGCAGAGACAAAAGAACAAGAATGGACTGTTTACTCTGTGGGATTAATTTAGGACAAAAGGAGTCACACTGTTGTAGTGATACACTGATAATCAAATGAAGTTTGTTCTCTTAAAGATGCTTGAATGCCCAACTAAATTAAGTATTGATCTTGTCTGAGGTGGAGGCTTTGCTGAACAAATGTGCAAATGTAAAGGGAGGTGAGGAAGAGGAGGGAGTCGGCTGTCCCTTGTGTTTAGGTTTGTTTCCTCTTCCATTTTCCCTCGTTGAGTTGAGCCCTCTCTGTTGTCCACTACATCACTTCCTTGATTCCAGCTGAGCTGAAGGTGTGGAGGCCAGCTGCGGGGAAAACGCTGAAGAGGAAATTCCTTTCCTGTGTAATTTCCCCCCCATAATCCATTTCGATGAGGTGGTAGAAACATCAATGACCCTGTCGCTTGTAAAGCCAGTGAGTGTAAATTTGGCCAGGCAACCAATGACGGCCTCTTTCAGTGCTGTGTTCATCCCATGTGACGAACATGAAAAATTGAATCAGGGGCTCAAGGTAAAACACTGAATGGATGCTGTTCTAAATCCGCCGTGTGGCATTAGAGTGTACACACAGCACATAACAAATGGTCTGGTTTGCTCAGTTGCAGCACTTATTCAAGCTCCCATCATCTCCTGCCTGCAGATGTTTGCTCCTCCAGCTCGGCGTGTTCATTTGAAAGAGGCACTAGTAACAACATATGGGGTTAAAGGAAAAAACTAGATGTGCAGATACTATGTGTTATTCTTAATAGCTTCTTTTCATATGATGTCATAAATTGGTGTCCAGGTGGAGGGCAGGCAACTGGAGGCAAAGATTATCAATACTAAACAAATGTCTATGATTTCTTCTGTTTACAGTTGTTCAATCAGAAAAAACAAAGGCCACTTTAAGTCCCGTAAATAGAAGAAAGGAAAGGGGAGGAAAAAATAATCACTTGCCCCTGTTACATTGCGTGTTCAAGGCAGGAATGTTGTGCCCTTATGCTGCCTTGCTGTTCCGTATATAAGGTACAATCACGGAATGGGGGGATAGAGTTGTTTCACCTTTTATCCGCCATGGGAAGTAGTGACAGCGCCAAATGGTGTCTGCTTTGACAACGCGTTATGTGTGCTAACCACTGCAGGAGATTTAAAAAGCAGCTAATAGCAGTTAGTGGCTAACTTAAAGAAGAGACCAAAAAATATCAAACAACATCAAAGAAGATTTATACTTCTGCAGGCAAATCATCGCTGTACCTCTGATGTGCACGTCCCCAGAAATGTAACTACACGTTGCACCAATGTAGACCTCCTGGCTATATTTGTAAGCTGAAACCATTTCCCTCAGTGGAAACAAAGCTTTTATTTACTTTAATTTTACAGATAAGAAACAATAAATTGTGAAGACAATATAGCCCCCACAAAAATAGTATTTTAAGTCTTGTGTGTGATTTATTCTGGCTTCATAAGAGTAGAGGAAATCTCCGCTCATCGCTAGGCTAATTTATACAATGTTAAATGCCATAGGCTTGTGCTAATAATGCTAGCGTGTTGTATTTGTTTGGAAAATGTGCTTAGTGTAAGACAGTTGTTTTGTCTGTGAACCGTGTGAGCTGTAATGGAGCCAAATTTTGTAACATTACCTTTGCCTGTTGCTGTTGTCCCTGGCTTCATATGCTTAGAGAAGTCTGCTAGCCGCTAGGCTAATTTATAGAATTTTAAATGCTATAACCTTGTGCTAAAAACATTAGCATGTTGTATTTCTGGGGAAAATGTGTCTGGATTAACACAAGTCTTTGTCTGTGAATGCTGAGTTAAAATGAAGCTGATTTCCGTACTTGTGTTTGAAACTGTTGCTATTAAGCCCAGTTTAATGTGTGTTTTTATTAAACTAAACTTTATAGCACTTCACAGAAACCCCACAGCCAACTAGTGTTTTAGAGGTGTAACTGCAGAGAGACACAGACAGACCATTGCACAAGCATAAATGCTCACAACAGCGTAGGCCACGTGCATAGGCTACAGCGAAGACTGCATAGAGCTGGCGCACAAGTATAAATCCCCCATTAGGGTTAGCGAGTGTGCACTGGGGCCTGTCATAACTTCCTTATGGTCCACACCAACCAAGTCGGTCAGGTTGTGGGAAAAATCACTTTACTTCATTTTGTATTGATCACATCCAACATGAGCTTCAGCTTTCTGGTGATACTTGCTGCCTGCACATTTATCCAACCCCTTTGTGTACTCACTTTTTTCTACATTCAGTTCACACAGTATAAGGATTTATAGCTTCCTGTTGTCCATCTGAATTTTGTGCATCATAATCGTCAGGTAATTGCAAACAAGCCATTGCAGTATTCACTTACAATCATCCCTACAGTATTGTGTGTTATAGTGCCAAGCTCGCTGAGTTACAAATTGAGAACAGCCACAGAAAACCTATGTTTAACTCCCACGATTTGTACAACACTGAAAAGACGACTTTGTTAAACAGTGTTTTCATATCCACTCCTGGAGACACTTCATCGTTTACTCAGAGACCTGAGGAGGAATATGGCTCCTCTCCTCAGCCTCACCGCTGTAGTGCTGAATAAATAAAAAGGCCATCACCATGAGGAATGAGTTACTCTGTCCACCCCTCTATCGTGTCCTTACAGGTTCTCATTATAACTAATCCTGTCAGTGGATGAAGACAGTCCTTGTTGTGCTTGGTTTAATTGCACTGAGGCCACTTCTGTGTCTTTCTGCCAAACATACATCAATACCTATAAAATAAATGTAGGTCCATGAGGGGAAATTGTTTGCTGAGGGAAAATTGACGGAGAAACATATGAAAGTAAACACTGATTCTGGGTAATGCTTTTGATTTCAGTCCTAAATTTCAGGGTTATCATTATGGAGCACCTCTAAAATGATTATGGTGTACAGTGAAAGAAGTAATGAGGGAAAAAATAAGAGAATAAAAAAAACACTCTACAATTATAAGGCACTTATGAATTAATGATGGACCACGGTCATGTAATTACACGTTATTGAAATGCATGGGAAAGTGTCTAAAGTAGTCTTCTGGGTGAGCTAGATCTAATTTTTAGATTTAGCAGGCCACCACTGGTCAAATGGTGGAGTCTAATTTCTTGTTCATAATTATTCTAGGTTAAGTGGAACGGATGTGAGCTGTAAAATGAACCATTATTCCTCGTACTTGCTGAGTAAACACAAAGCTTTCAGGATGTGAATTGAATCATTTCTCATATTTCATTAACAGACTAATTTCTGTGTTATTTTATCTGTGGAAGTAATGCTTGTAATAATGAGCCCACTGATATCAAGAGAAAAATGTGAAAACTTTAAAGCTTCATTAAAAAGTACGTCCACCAAGGAGGTCATGTGTTTGGACAGGTTTGTCTGGTTGTTTGTCAGCAGGATTATGGGAAAAACTACTAGTCTGATTTCATTGAAACTTGGTGGAAGGATGCAGCACAGGCCAAGAAAGAACCTCTTTAATTTTGGAGTGAATCTGAATAATGGGGCAGTTACAAAGACTAATTTTTGCTTTGAAATATACAACATTCGTCATTCGCCAGACATTAGTCTGGGCCTTAGGGCTGGGTATTGTTTCAAAAATGAGGATAGCACTACCATTAAAATGATACCAGTGTAATTATACGGCAGTTTATATGGTAGTATTTGATGGAGGATTTTGTTTTTACTTCTTGCTGTCAGAGTTGTCAGGAATAAACAGAGGTTGCCTCCAAAGTTACCCACAGTCTGGGCTTCTTCATATCAACACAACATATTCAAAACCAGAGTCCACCGGTTACACTGATACCAATAGAGTAGACTACTTCATTCAGTAACCATAACTCAACATCTCTCTATTTATGCTCTAAAAAACTTTGACACCAAAATAACTAATCCGAGACAACTAGGATTTGTAGCCAGGTTCATTGTAAACTCTGACTTATCTATCTCACTTTTAAGAAGCAGAAAAATAAGTTTAAACTTGTGTCCTCTCACTGTCAATGAAATTAACACTGCCATAATGTGAATAAGATGGCAAACATTTTGATAGCATCTCTGCATACTGAACTGCCACCTCCGTGAAATACACACTGCTCAACTTCACCACATCACAGACTGTATGGTTTGTAGCTTCTGCTGCTGTGGGAGTGTGAGATCTGTGCTGGGGACACTTGTGAGAGTCTGCCTGGTCTCATACACACAGTGACTAACAGGGCTAACTGTTAGCATCATATGGCGTATGTTACCTAATGTTTCATGGGTTTAACAACAGAGTTGAGCTGTGGCAGAGTTGTTGCGAGTTTGTTTGGACCGTTTAACGACGTGGTGTTGGATTTTAGATAGGCAGATGACTGACTTCGCCAAGGAGGAGGAGGAGGAGAGCAGCAGCAACAGAAAGTTTGCTTAATTGGAGATGGCAGCAACAGAAAGTTTGCTGATCTGACAGGGACAGTCTGGGATCAGACCCCTGGCTCAAAAAGAATTAAATCAAATGCAGTATTAGTAAACCAGAGATTTTTCAGTACTTCTTGGTACTGGGTTATTTTGGTCAATACCCTAAAGGTATTGAGTACTGATATCTTACCTATTTTAGTTTATGTACCTTTTATTATTTATTCCTGTTACTTTCTACAATTATTTGCATTTATTTCTGTCCTTATACTGCTGAAACAACCAAATTGGACCAAAAGGTCAGTTTTATCCTATCCTGTGCTATCCTCTCTGATCCTATCCTAAAGCTAAAGCTAAAGTGCAAAACTTTTGTCTACCCTCTTTGGCAGTGAGAATAACTGATGTGTACTTATGATGTATGCCTGCAGGTGAGCTTATCACAACTCCCCTGCCCCCAGTGGTGCTCTCTTCAAGTCTTTTTTTAATTTGTTCTTCCTCTGAAGGCAGAGTTTCTTTTTTATCTGAAGCATCCACTCCAGAAACCTTACTTGGACGCTTACTAGGATTTTCTGTCATAACTTCCACGATACTCTGAGCTGCTGATCCATTGCTATGGTCTCTCGCCTCTTCCTAACTTCTTTTGTTTTGGCTGGTTGACATAAAATGTACCATTTCTGATGCCTTAAAGGTACTGAGTACTAAAACCAACACCTAACAACCTAGTACATAACAGCAACAGCAACAGTGCTGACAGAGCTAACAGTCTGCTCATAATGGCCTGTATGTGCATCGCTGTCCCACGCGTGTCCAGTGTGGACAGTGCACACTGCAGAGTGGTGGTGATAATAGTAGTTTGGTACCATATTTATGCTCTGAATGTTGTATATTACACCTCCAACATTGTGAGATAGGGCATTTGGCCTTGGCGGAGATCCGTATAAAGTTGAGATGCTGAACATCTTAGGAAACAGTGGTTGAAATACCCATCCTGCAGACAAGGAGCAACATAAGCATTAATTTCGAGTTGTATTTTAGGTGATTTAAAACAATGTAAGTTCAGCATTTTCTTTCCTTTTAGCTCTGTTTTGATCTCCACCACCTGTTGAGCTGCTAAATGCTCCACCACGTTCACCAGCAAGTTGCTAACTTTGTGTGTTGTTTTGCACTGGACAGTAAGGTCAGGAGCAGGAACTTGTTTCAGCAGTGTTGTTTACTTCTGTAAATGCTGATGAGACTGAATCAAGACAGTAAAGGTCTCTAAAACTAAATCGATTTGTTGAAAGATGCTTAAAGGCTCTATAGAGCTGAGGGGAATGGCAGAGTCAAATGATATTTCTCAGTTTTCCACTGCTGTTTCCAATTTGTTGGTCATTTAATGGCTGCTTCCTGGTCATGAACTTGAAAATGCTCAACTTTTCCAATTGAGGAGGAGTGCCTGAATGTACCATTAGTTTTTATCACTGTAAAGAGTCTGGTCTTTAGAAGGATGCCGCCCATATAGCCCACATCTTTTTACTAGCCAACATGGTTGCCCCATACCCTGAATGGTTTTAAAGTAACATGCACAAACACCACTTAATTGTCTTTAATTACAGTGGCAGGGATTGGAGGCTGAGAATTTAAAGATCTGGGGAATTGCTAATTGGAGAAAACTGCCTGTGTTCACTGTTTATAAAGTGTGTGAATACAGAGGCACAGAGCCAACAAGAATTGGTGCAGAGTCTTTCACTGTATCTGCAGTCTTCAGTACACACATACTATTTGTCGGTGTAAAATAGACCAGTATAATATATTATATTAATACAGACGGACAATCCATATCATCACTAAATCATATCAGTTCTTTAGTTCTTAATTTGTGTATATAATGAAATAGAGCAAAAACAAAAACAAAAAAAGACCCAACATAACCCAAGAAATGTACAGGTGAGATGAAAAAACTTTGGGGGCTTGAAAAAAGAACCCATGTTACACTGACATTAATGACAGCTACATGTGCTTACCACCAACTGACAAACAGACATATATGTTTAAATATCCTTAAAAGATCCAAACAGGAAATACTCGAGATAAAAAGGCCTAAGAAGAATTAAATAACATAAGGTGCAGCTTTGCACATTTCATACAACTCATATTGACATATATCAGCGTTTCTAAAGTGATGTAGTATATAAGCTGACTTTGTCATCAGGAGGTGGCGAAAATGGTAGATGACATGTCTGTCGCCTACGTGAGGTGCCTGCCAAGCTGCAGACCACTGTACAAGACTAAAAGACAACAAAACCGGTTATGATTTTGTGAGTTATTGCTGTGTTTCCAGCATCTTTTTAGGCACCAAACATGGGTGTTTTGTAGCAACCCATCACTGTTTTTCCATTAGCTTAAAAAGACACCAAATGTGGGCATTTTGTCACAACTCGTCACTGTCTCTGGTGGCTTTTTAGGCACCAAATGTGGGTGGTTTGTATCAACCTGTCACTGTGTTTATAGCCGCATTTTAGACACCAAACGTGGGTGTTTTGTAGTGACCCGTTAATGTTTTTCTATCAGCTTTATAGACACCAAACGTGGGCATGGTGAAGTAACCCGTCACTGTCTCCAGTGGCTTTTTAGGCACCAGATGTGAGTGTTTTGTAGTGGCCCAACGCTGTGTTTACGGCAGCTTTTTAGGCACCAGCTATGAGTGTTTTGTAGCTACCTGTTGCTGTGTTTCCAGTGGCTTTTAAGGCACCAATGTGGGTGTTTTGCAGCAACCTGTCGCTGTTTTCCCAGGAGCTTTTTTAAGCACCAAACATGGGTGATTCTTAGTTACCTTTCACTGTTTCCAGTGGGTTTTTAGTCACCAAACATGGGTGGTTTGTAGCAAGACCTTGCTGTGTTTCCAGCTGATCTTTAGGCACCAGCCATGAGTGTTTTGTTGTGATCTGTTATTGTGCTGCAGGCTTTTAGACACCAAACATGGGTGTTTTGTAGCAACCTGTCACTGTGTTCATGATAGCTTTTAAGGCACCAACCATGAGTTTTTTGTAGTGACCTGTAGCTGAGTTTCCATTGACTTTTAAGGTACCAGTGTGGGTGTTTTGTAGCAACCTGTTGCTGTGTTTCCATCGCTATTTAGTCACCAAATGTGGGTGTTTTGTAGCAATCCATCGCTGTGTTTACAGCAGCTTTTTAGGCACCAACTATGAGTGGTTTGTGGCTACCTGTAACTGTGTTTCCATTGGCTTTTAAGGCACCAGTGAGAATGTTTTGTAGTGACGTGTTGCTGTGTTTCCAGCAGCTTTTTTAGGCACCAAATGTGGGTGTTATGTAGTGACCTGTCACTGTGTTTCCAGTGGGGTTTTAGGCACCAAACTTCAGTATTCTGCAGTGACCTGTTGCTGTGTTTCCAGAGCCTTTTTAGACACCAAAAGTGGGTGTTTTGTAGCAACCTGTCGCTGAATTTCCAGTGGGGATACTGCCACAGAAAGCAGATGTTTTTTCCAAGACATTGCTGCATTTCCTGCTGGGACAGTGGCACAAAAAGTGGTTGTTTTTTACCGAGACATTGCTTCTTTTCCAGCGGGAAATGTGCCCCCAAAACTTGGTATTTTAAGCCAAAACCTGATCCCTCCCTAACCATAACCAAGTGGTTGTTGTGCCCTAAACTTAACCACATGTTAACCACAGCATTGTTGAGATGTAAAGTTTCAATGTATCTGGTGGATGATAACATGCAAATGTAACATATCTAATGTTTGTATAAACATACAATGCCAACATTTTTTTTCTGGTGATTGAGTGTGTCGTCTTGTGTGATGCAAAGAAAATATGAACATGTCTGAATGTCTGTGTTGCACACTGCCTCATCACATTTTTCTTTTCCAAACCATCTGCCATTCTGACATCAAGGAATTCACTGAACGTGTAGATTCTAAAAGCCAAATCCACTATGGGACTATGAGCTCTAAAACGGGTAATTTAGAGTAAATTATGATGCAGGTAATTAAATTTAATTACACATGTGCCACATGCTTTATGGTCATGCATAGATAGACATACTCTTACTCACACATGCACACACGGCAATAAACAATTCAATCATATAATTTAGATGATTTATTAACATCTGTCTCTCACTTCAAGTGATATGCTGAGATTTATTTTTCTTCTGATGACTGAACTTGAAGTCTATTAGTTGGTAAGCATTGCATTATGGGTAATCACTTACACTGCATATGCTGCTTGGATGAACAACCCACACAGAGCTGCTATCGTGGAAAAAAATTCTCTCCACTTGCTCCATAAGAGGTTTGGATTAGCTGAATGTATATGTTAGTTTAAATGTGTATGAGACAGTGTCAGTAAATTAGTTTGGTCATTTCATCATGGGGTCATTTTACTCGCCATAATTGGTGGGGTTTGTTTTAATCAGTGCAGTCACAGTTGACAGACCTTGAGATTCCTCCTGCAGACAGACAAGAAGATCCCAACATGTTGTTTCAGTCTCAAGCACCGTTTTTTCCCCACCCAATTTACAGTAGATAATTTATTATGGTGATAAGAACTGAACTGATATGAAGCGAAAAAAGAGGGTGCTGCAAGCCCCCCCGCCCTCTTTACCCTTTAATGGGTGACACTTGGATCACTGCTCACAGAGCCGAGGAGAAAAAGAAGTGCGGCTTCCACCTCATTTAATGATCGCTGTAGTTACACAATACCACCTTTGACCCCCTCTTTATTTAAAGTGCTACACTTCTCCTTTTTTTTTTTTGATGTATTACCTCAAATCACAACAGCTAATAGAAGCCATACATCTTTATTTTTTCTGTGCTGGCTCTTTTTTTTTTCAGGTCGACAGCAAAATAGATAGAAAAGCTTACTGGAAGCAAAATCTCATTTGCTTGGTCGCCTGAATTGTGCTCACACGCTAAAATCTCTGAATAAGGGAAGGATTGATTAATTGGCCCTAATTAATTCTACCTGCCTCTTAACTGATTACGTTGGATATTTAATTACACGTGAATGCATGGCTCGCTTAATAATCAATTATTTCTCGTGGCAGGATGTGATTAAGTGATCGGGATTGTGGCAACAGTGTGTGAGAGAAGCTGTAGTTTTTTGTTGTGATGAGGACTCATGAACTTCCCTTTGAGGAAGGTTCGAAGAAGAGAAAGCAGCACGTTGCCTCTGCCCCCTTTCTGTACCATTGTTTGCAGGTTGTGTACCCTCACACACAGCAGTTTGACTACTGCAGCGCTTTGCTTGTGCTGCTCTCAGTGGTGAGTATTGGTGTGGAAGGGCAAATGCTTTCTAACTAATGGGTTGTGGCCTACAACCTGGCAGTGATGAATGGTGCTCTAGGTCCTTGCTGTGGTTTTAGGATTATCACGCTGTAGTTGGAAGATTGGGGGGTTAAAGTGAGCTGAGCTACACTCCAGCATGTGCTCAGCCGGTGAACTCTGTATAGTCCTTAAGGTCTTTTTTTCTCAGCTCTGTGTGATGTGCTGGGCAAACAAGCCGGGTTATCTTCACATGACTGGTAGCAGGATTGCTGCTCCGTGTCAGCTGGAGGCAATTTCATTATCATCAGGGCTCAGCGTGTGTTATGATGCCAGATGTGACTGATCTAGGTGTTATCTAACATAACTTTAAGTGCGTATGAATTGGTAAGACAAGAGGAGCGCTTTGCAGTCGAGAGCTGAACAGAGTGCAGGTCACAAGGTGAGTGTGTGTCTCTGCCAAGATCCTTTCCTGCCAGTGGCAGAAGCCTTTTGTCCACTGCCAAAGAGTCACGATGTGGATAACCTTGCTCTGTCTCGTCTTTCTATTTGGGCTCATTATCCTGACCCGTCTGTCACAGGATTTGTAACCGTAAGCAGTCCAATTAGAGAAGCGTTCTTCTGTTGGATTTCTCATAAACTTTTATTCTGCACAACTTCTTACACTTTGCCCCGGGGAGAAGTAGAAATGAATATCACAGATACCAAAGAAATAAATGTCATGCAAGGGGTTTCCTTAGAGGCATTAGATTAAATGCTGACGTACTGTATATACACTAAGACTTAATGACCCTTCCCAGCCACAGGAAGTTTTACAGAAAGCCAGAAACCTTTTTCGGGATTCAGATGCTGAATTTATCTGAATTTGGGGCCTATTAATCAGCTTCAGTTTTTTTGTTCCAGGGTCATAGTTCCTGCCATAAACAAGTTCCTGGTCCTAAAGTAGTCCTTCCAGTGACCCATGAACTGAGACAGTGCTGAACATTACTGAGCAGTCAAACACAGCCTTCAAGCCTGCTACAAAGCCAGCACTGGGTGTCCAACACAGTCTCACTCCATCCCCATCACATATTGATGTTTGGTTATGGACTTTCCATGTCCAGTAAAAGTGAATTTACCCTGGGTGTGTTGGTTGTTGATGTTCTGGGACACTGTGTCAAGTTATACCTGTTACACGCATTGTCTTCTTTCAAAATACACATATGTTTTCACAGGAAATTTACCATTTACATACAGTCTCTTTCAAAATGAAAGCACTACCACCAATTGACACTGTTTTGCCTTCAGCAATTAACGCACATGGTTGGGTTTGACAGAGTTTGGCTTTAGAATCTTACAGGACGTGAACACTGTTCTCGTCTGTGTTTGTTGAACCCATCCACCATCACTCCCGCCCACCCTACTTGGACTTTTGTCACCTTAGCTTTTCCTTCGTATCCCACTGCATTTCCCCCTGACGCTGCCAAGTGCCATTACAGTATAACAGGGACCAGCTGTGTATCATGCCAACGCTAAGGACGGCTTTTTTGTCAGTGTCTGACACTGTGATTGGCTAGTACTTGACACGTTGATGTGTCAAGGTCGGAAGCGGTTAGGATTCGGGCAAAGAAATCATGTTAGGGCTAGTATTAGCCAGTCTCGAAAATTCTCTGGTATTAAAGTGGTACATTTATGAGAAAGAAACTCACAACTGTACTGCCAGAAAGTTAGGTGATATTGACAGTACAAAGTGCGACCCAGTCCATGGAGGGAGTTACGTCTTGTTTCCATACAGTTTTGTTTTGGGTCCGTTTTTCCGTATGGTACACAGAGTACTCCCCCCTAGTGTTCAAGGCAATGCATCCCTTTACAGATGGATAGAAACACCACCACAAAAATAGCCAAAAAAGTTCACTTTGACTGTTTTCCACCATAGAGACGAATAAGTGAGGAGGTCAGCTGTCAGGCGTGTAGCCAAGTCTGTGACCCATTATGCATGCATATGGGTGGCTACTGTATGACTCAGCGGTATAGCAGGTCTTCCACTGAGCTGAAAATTGCTGGTTCAATCCCCAGCTCCTCCAGTATGTGGAAGTATCCTTGGGCAAGATACTGAACCCCATATTCCATCCAATGGGTGCTCCATCGCAGTGTGAGTGTGTGTAAGTGGTTACTGAGCAGCAGGTGGCACCATGTTCAGTAGCCTCAGCCACCAATGTGTGAATGTGTATGTGTGATGTGTGAATAGCGCTACATAAGTGCAGTCTATTTACCGTTCACTCTATGTGTTATGGAGCTAGCATGCCACCATCACATTCATCAATCTGTTAGCTATTTCGTTTTTATGCTAACTTCCTGTGGCACAATGTTCTGTCTGAAATGTACTGAAAGTTCAGTTTTTATAATGTAGTCTGGCAAGTTACAGACAGAAAAAAAGGAGGAATGTCACAAACACATGGGAGATTACAGAGGTTCTACAAGTAATGAACGGACTTCCGGTTGACTGGTTATCATACACAGTGTGGAGATGAGGTGTTAGATATAGTGGATGAATGGCACTGGATTTTCACACTGAGTTTATGCTTCAAGACTTAGTTGACTTATTTTTTATTATTTTTGGATGTATAAAGGTGCTGAGTGCACACTGTGTAGCCTACATAGATTTTAGCCAAATAGCTCAATAGATCCATTAGTGTAACTGTCGTATTTCATCATTCCCACGACACCCAGAAATTTACACCTGGGTGTCAGTAACCACATTGGCTATTTCTATGTGCAAATTTTGGCTACAGACCTTTGGGTGCCTTAATTTTATTGATGTGCTGCCGATTGAACCTCCACTATAGTCTAGTCAGTCATGAAATGTTGAGTATATGTAAGTTCATCTATTCGAGCGCTGTATGAGCTTGTAGGCCTACTTACTTTATCTCTGCACATGTGATATATATGTTTGTTTTTTCTGATTTTTTTTTTTAAAGATATTTTTTAGGGCATTTTTTGCCTTTAATTGACAGGACAGTGAAGCGTGAAGGGGGGAGAGAGAGAGAGAGGGAGTGACATGCAGCAAAGAGCCACAGGCTGGACTCGAACCCGGGCCGCTGCGGCAACAGCCTTGTACATGGGGCGCCTGCTCTACCACTAAGCCACCGACGCCCCTGTTTTTTCTGATTTTTGAGGTTAGCTAGCTCAGTTTTGTTAGGTAAGCTAGCTATAGATGCACATTTCCTTCTGCTCAGTGATACAATTGGTGGGTGTAGCGAAAGTAACCAGGTCATGATTTCTGGAAAGAGACATTGCTGTTGAGTTTTTTAAATGTAGTTTTCTGGCATTTTGAGCACCACAAGCTGAGTGCCATCTAGTTCCATTATATTGGAGAGAGGGCAGACATCTCTATGGCTGATATCTGCAACACTCTGCAACTCACACCAAAAGTATCTATGAACAGCACTATGAGTAAGAGGAAAATACTTGTACTTTGATTTTGGGGTGAACTGTCCCTTTAACAGCATATTAGCACTGTTACTGTAAATATATTAGTATGCTGACTTTAGCATGCAGCATCGCTGTGTGTAAGTATGTCTTAACAGAGGCACTAGCATGTCTCTAGAGTTTCCCACTGCAGTGGTAAGAACCTTTAATGTTGTCATCATTCTTAGGCTTTATTATGCTCTAAACAGTATGTATATTAGGAAATATGCTGTTTATTTTATCCCACCCAAATGACATGAGTGATTATATGTCATTAATATTATGCAATGTATTCAATAAGGTGGAACACAGCAGGCGTGCTCATTACAAACTTAGTTTCGAGAGTTTGGGGTTTTTTGTACAACACAGTTGGCACTAAAATGAATCATTTGGAGATATTTTTAATTCACAGCCAGATGTGATTTGTTTCCTGTGAGCTGGTGACGGCCCCATGCAGATGAAACTATTTTTGTTTGTGAGAACACAGCAGCTCAAAGCAGCAGCAACACACACTGTGCTGCATGTTACCTGCTCTGTCTAATATCTTATTTAATCAGGAGGTGACTGAAGCAGCATGCTCATCTTGTCCACAGTGGCAGCCTTAGCGCTTCCTCATAAAGAAGTATTGACTCGAAGGAAATGATTAATAAATGCGACTTGGGGCAAAGTCGTGCCCCCTTAATGACCTTGTGGTATCACACTGAATTCACAGGTATCCAGGCGTAATATACTGCATCATTACCCTCTTAATTGATTGGTGTCATTGCCCTTGAACTAATTCGTGGGAAATTATTAAATCATCTCTTTTTTCACGTGTGAAGCACATGGTAGCTGTGCACAGGACAAAGAATGATTAATAACCAGGTTAAACCTGAGATTAAGTCACGGGCAAGGTTTTATTTGTGTAGCTTTTATCAGGATGGTGGTGTTCATGTGCACGGAGGACAAAACTGTATAAACACTGGCTTATCTGTGACAAAGGAATGGACAAGAAATGATGTGGCCCACCAATTTTCATTCACCCGTGCACACGAAATGGAGGGTTAGGCTGATACGTTTTTAAAAAGCTCTGACATCAGACATGTCAGGGGAAACCTGGAGAAAGACGGATGATGTAGATTCCAGAGGTCTGATAGGAGAATGAAGACTTTCTCCTTTACCATCTCCCTGAAAGGCGCAATGCTCTCCAAGACCCCAAACTGGTCAGCAGTGTTAACAAAAAAGCATTTCAGGTTTTGTTTTCCATCTCTCGGCGTGTTGTCCGGCTGTCTGGTGATGGTGATGTTCCGGTCCAGTGTCCTGACTGTAAGAGAGCCAGGCAGTGTGTTGGGAACCCAAGGGGTTCTCTGACATGTTGTGTAAGTAGCCAAGCCCTTTGATGGATGACTCTTATTTTCTTGTCAAGCTCAGACTACTTTTATGTTTATCTTGATATCTCCTTGATGGGCCTTCATTTATCCAGTACAGACTGGACAGGACAGGAAGGAAAGGAGGGAGAGTGAAAAGGAGAGAGTCAATCAAAGAGAGACAAACAGAGCCAGGTGGACAATGAGGAGGAGCGGGGACAAATGAGACACCACAGAGGAAGATTAAACTGGTGTAGCTCTCACAGATAATCAGCACTGATTGCCATGTTCTTGCAGAAACATGTGCGTAAAGCTCCGTTTTCTTCACAACACTGAAACAACAAAACCTCAGTGGCTGCCAAATTTGGAATTCAGTCCCTTGACCTTCATTTAACTCACACAGCATCTCATTCACCCTCATAGTTGGAAGCCCTGCAGGCCAGAGATGGAGTGTGGTTTGCACTTTCCCTCCGTGTAGTCATTACTGCTCCACGTTCGGGCGGCATGCACAGTCAGAGGAGCTCTCATTTTCTTCAAGTAATTCTGCGGTATTCATTTGGGCCCTGTGGTTGTTACTTACGTGATGAGCAGCACTCCTCCACACCACCCAGGGGAAATTTAACCACCTCACATTGATTTTCAAGGCCTTCCATCAACTGACCTTAAAAATATCATGAGCACTACCTAAAACAGAGAGAGTATGTCTTTTCTCTCCGCCTCGCTGACTGTCGGAGATAAACTGCCACAGATACTCTGAGTTTGGAATATTTAACCCGTTTAGCTTCATCAGATGTGGTTTGCTGTGCAGTGTAGAGAGCAACACATTCTCACTCTGACCTCGTCACATGTCGACGTTTGGTCACGGACTTTCCACATCCACATATGACGTGCAAGGTACCCTGGGTGCGTTGGTTGTTGACATTCTAGGACACTGTGTTAAGTTCTGCCTGTTAAATGCATTGTCTTCTTTCAAAATACACTTCTGTTTTCACAGGAAATTTAACATTTACATGCAGTCTCTTTCAAAATAAACACAAGGCAACAAAGGAAGTGGTCAGGTTTAGGAAAAAAGAACAGGGTTTGGCTTTAGAGTCTTACGGGAGGTAAACACAAAGTCTGTGTTTGTTGGACCCATCAACCACTACTCCCACCTGCCCCACTTGGACTTTTGTCACCTTAACTTTCATCCTTGTCCCCTCGAATTTCCCTGACGCCGCTGGGTGCCATTAAACTATAATGGCACCCAGTCGCGTATCATGCCGAAGTTAAAGGGTTAGTATCGTTGAGGTTTTAATGAGACAGCTGATAAGGAAATACTCCTCTAAGAAATCCTTTAATTGGGGAAAAAGATGCTAGGAACCTGAATGAATTACTACTATAGACTATAACATTACTGAGGTGGATGGGGTAACGGGAGAAGAACTATGAGCTTGGCAACTGAAAATGGTACATTGCTCCGCCTGTATGTGATGTTCTTTCACTAGATATTTCAAAAGATTGTTCCTGTTTCTGCTCTTACTTGCAGTGAAGTTGTTGAACCTGTGACAACAAGCAGTGTCTGCATCAACTCTTGCAAAGTATAACCATACTTCGAAGCATTTTGCTCTCTCCGCCATTATCACTGAGAGCAGGGCCACTGTGTGTGTGTGTATGTGTGTGTGTGTGTGTGTGTGTGTGTGACAGAGTAACCGAACTGGCCACGCCCCTCACACATGCAGCAGATTATGAGGCTCCGACACAGAGAGCTCCCCTCTGGATTGAATAGCATAAATGCATTAGTAATGAATGTCATAATCTCACTGCTAATGAGAAACGGAGTTGGGAAGATAAATACTGAACTAGATAACGTTTATGTAACCTAAATGAACAAGAAATATATCTTATAGTTTATCAGTACTACAGTGTTTAATAATTCAGCCCGGGGCCTGATTAA
Organism: Epinephelus fuscoguttatus; assembly: GCF_011397635.1. Taxonomy (NCBI): domain Eukaryota; kingdom Metazoa; phylum Chordata; class Actinopteri; order Perciformes; family Serranidae; genus Epinephelus; species Epinephelus fuscoguttatus. The sequence goes on from NC_064766.1 coordinate 23,175,419, forward strand.
TACTGAGTTTCAGCACCCATCCCTGATCATAAAAAACTTTTCTAGCCATTATTCAACGTCATAACTCAGGAACAGAAGGGGAGACATTTAGATACTGAATCAGTGACACTTACCTTTGGTGGCCACCTCGAAACTGTGCTGATTGTAAAGATCTTCTGTGCTGTTATTGTCTTCATAAACTAGTATTGACAAGCTAAATGAAAAAGTCCAGTCTTGCACAGCAGTAGACGGCTTTGTCCACAAAGTGCACACACTGATTCATGAGCCAGGCATCAACTGTTCTGTGTATAGAGTCAATGACCCGTGAGGGCTCTCTTGTCACCCTGAAGAAATGGCAAATGATGAAATCATCAAATACTCCAGCACAATAATATTACACTGAAGTCACTTCGTAAACAAAATTCACGCTTTACAGGATTGTTGGTTTTCTGCTGAGCTCAGCTTCTTCTGCTTGAATCCACACGTGGCGCCTGTCTGGCCTCACATCCACATCGTCCAGTCAGCTTTTACATGATGGTCTCCATCCTGAAAGATGGATTTTTTTCTAACACAGCGATAAACTGTGGCTAATTGTCTATCCACTTAACTTTGTCATAGTGCTAGGGGAATAGGGTACATGATTTAGCTGTGTTAAATATTGACTTTAAACACACTGCATCTGTTGACACCTGTGTGTGTGTGCAAATGAGTGGAGAGTCTGAGTTTGCTATTTTGTTAAATTGACTGTGCTAAATGGATTAAAGCAAATGTAGTATTGAAAATAGATCTCATGATGACTTGTACATTAACAGGGTCCTCTGTACAGAGGAACCATTTACCTTCATTATTACCTGACCCCCTCAGCTGTGTGGAGATTAGCATCTTTCAGCTAAATGTTTTTATTTTCTCGTCCATAACTTTGGTGTCATGGTTCACTCTCACTGAATGTGTTTACAAGGTCTTTAGTATCCCGGTTTTGATTGGGATTTTTAAGTATCCCGTTTTTGTGTTTGTGCATGTAAACACCATATCCCGAATTCAGAAACCGGGTTATGCCCTTTTCCCGGTTTCAAGAAACCCGGTTTTGCCACCTGGAGTACTCCAATAGAAGCCGGGATACTGGAGCATGTATACGCCTTATCCTGGTCTCTGACGGCTGCCCGCTGTGTGCGCAGGCGCCAGAGTGACACACCAGATATACAAGCAACATGGCGGCAACGAGAGCTTCCCATTTTTGAAGCAACGAAAAGACTGAATTTTGCCTGAAAATGATGAAAGAACTCAACATAACTACGTGTTTAGACGGCAGAAGACACAGAAATGCCGACCTATTCAAGTCTGTTGCAGACAAGCTACGTGACGCTGGTTTTCCACCTTGCACTGTTGAACAATTTAGGTCGCGGTGGAAAATATTAATATTTATAATAATAATAATTAATAATTAAATATAATTAATAAATATATCACATTTCCCGCTCAATCTGTTGTAAACAAAAGACGTAAAAGACGTAACACACGCCTGCGCAGATAGGATGCAGTGACCAGAAAACGGGTTACTGGTATTTATCATGTATACAGGGATATGAATAACCGGGTTTCTCTGTGTTCCATGTAAACATCATATCCCGGATATGCCCAAAGCCGGGATAAGCCTCAAAACCAGGATACTAAAGACCTTGTAAACACAGTCACTGATCTTATCAGCCCATTATTGCAAGCAGCTCTAAAAAGTGAAGGCCACCTTCCCAGCACCAATAAAGACAAAAGAACATTAGCAACTACCTGGAGATCACAGTGGAGCATTTAACAGCTAAAGAACCAGGGGTCTCATTTACAAAACAGTGCGTAGGATTGCTACTAAAAATGTACGTACAGACAAAAGCCAAAAATGGCGTGCACCAAAAAATATTCAACAATTTCTACAACCAGGCTTCCACCACCCCATCTGCGTCACCAATTTCCCATCTCCAAAACATCAAGTCTGTTTTTATAGCTCACAACTTTTTCGTTGACAGTGGCTTACACCTCTTTCAGGCCTCGTTTTGTGTGTGCGCAGTGTTTATAAATGAGACCCCAGATGTTCAGGAGCAGGTGGAGATCAAAAGTAGAGCTAAAAGTAGATTTAACATTGGAGTCTGGATAAGTAAATGAGCTACTGTTTGCCAAAAAGTGTTCTCTAGTTTTGTCACATAAAGCAACTCCTTTCACATAACATGCCAACTATTGAATCAGTCTTAAAGCGGAACTTCGCCCATTTAAAAAATCCATACATTATTCCTATGGTCTAAAACAGTGCAAAAGTATACGTAAACATGAACAACTATTTGAAAGCTCCAAAAAATGCAGTACTAAAACCAAGCTGCAAGTGGATAGAGCAGGCGCCCCATGTACAATGGCTTCGTCCTCGGGTACAATCCCAGTCTCCGGCCCCTTGCTCTGTGTCACTCCCTCTCTCTCTCCCCCTTTCACACTTAGCTGCCCTATTGATTAAAGGCAAAAACGCCCAAAAAAGAATCTTAAAAAAAAAAAAAGATTCTCGGTCATCCAGGTCATGGTAATTTTAAGTGCTAAATTGTAGACAACTGGACTTGCTTGAGTGTCTTGAACACGTTTCACCTCTCATCCAAGAGGCTTCTTCAGTATTAATTGACTGCCAAGATATGGCCAGAGAAGACAGATGGTTTGAAAGAGGCGTGAAAGAAGCCATATACAACAAATTGGAACGACCATCGTTAAACAGAGGAGGTGGCCTACGACCCCATTTATCACCCACCTACAATGCAGTCTTTAGATCCCTCCCCAGATGATTTAACACCCAGTCACACCTGGACCCATCTAACCCTAACAACACACATAATGGCCCAGGAGGGTCAATGACTTACATTTGACCTCAACGACTCTGTAAGGGTTTGAACCCACGCAGAGTTTTAAGCCTGCGACTATGTGCCAGTCAGTTAGAGCTGAAGAAGCCTCTTGAATGAGACGTGAAACATCTTCAAGAAACTTGCTTATGCAACTGCGACCTTGTCACATATTGACATTTGGTCATGGACTTTTCATGTCCACATACGCTGTGCAAGGTACCCTGGGTGTGTTGGTTGTTGATGTTCTGGGACACCATGTGTCAAGTTCTGCCTTTTGCATGCATTGTGCATTCTTCTTTCAAAATACACTTCTGTTTTCACCGGAAATTTAACATTTACATACAGTCTCTGTCAAAATAAATGCACAACATTGGTACAACACCGCAAATTGATTTTTTTCCCTCTTCAACAACAAACACATGTGGTTAGGTTTAGGAAAAAAGAACAGGGTTTGGCTTTAGAATCTTACGGAGCATGAACAGTATCATGCCAACATTAAAGGACACCTTTTTCCATTGGTTTCTGACACTGCAAGCCACTGCCCAAGTGCCTGATTTCAACTTCGGAGTGAGACTTGGCTTGTAACTAGCTTCTAACACAGCGACTGGCTTCTAACATTGAGCATACACAAGCCCTAAGGTGCCGGATGTTCAGCTTTCCCAGTAATTACATTTTGTTTTAGTGGTTTTAAACCAGCTTTTAGCTTGTGAAAATTAGCATTAGCATTATCACAGTTAACCATAGCTGTAAATGCACCTTGGTGACCAAGCTAGCATTAGGGTTAGCTTCGGCCTCTCATCCGAATATGGTCACTTTTGGTGCCAAAATCCCAAACTTGAGGCTTCAAAACAGAGGTCCACGAACCAATGGGTGATGTCGTGGTGGCTACATCCATTAGTTTACAGAGTCTATGGCTGAAACTCAAATTTGTGATGTCATCTTAAGTCTGGAGCTGCTCCACAAACAATGAACAGTGAAAGATGTTCTAGATACACTGAGAGCACCCAGGGGAGTGTTCTGGGTATATGAGTACATTTTCATGTTTTGGAAATGAGTACACTACGGCAAAATAAAGCTAATTTGGATATAAAAGAAAAGAGAGAAAAAAAACATTCTGTGGGCCCACAAAATCAGGCGCCCATTCATTGTCTATAGATCAGCTTTAGGCTTTATACTTGATGACATCACACATTTAAGACTTACTTTTCTGGTTTCTGGCTTTGAGATAGAGTATCTCAGAAATACCAACTGAACTTTCCTGGAAATAACATAATATAATTTTTTAATTTAGGTGGGTTTCCTTTCAATATTTAGAAAAACAGCTTTAAGTTGGCCTTGATGTACATCTCCTGTTGTTAGAGGTGTCTCCCATGAGACAATAGTCTTTGTCTTCACATCTAAAGCCTCCAGAACTCAAGAAATAATACCAGTAAGAAAAGCGAGAGACAGCATCTTGGTGTTCTTTTATTCATCAAAAATTCAATGACTGTCAAAGACAGAAAGAGGAACGCCCATTCTGTGGGACCAAAAGAAATGGCAGCTGATATTTGGTGGCCGTCAAAACTACTGTATAAAACCTGTGAGTCAAAGATGAAGTAAAAAAAAAAAAAAAAAAAAAAAAAAGTAAACTGAGCACTATTTATTCTTTAATGCGTACACACATTCAATAGATTGGGATGGACTCACAGCTTACATTACACAGATCGTGTAATGATTGCAAACACATCTTTAAAAGGTCAGTGTTGGGAAGTAAATTAGTTACCTTATAGGGCTGCCCTCGACAAAGAATTTTCCTAGTCGACCAATAGTCATCATTTAGGGCCATTAGTCGACTAGTCGCTGCATGTTTACAATATCAATTTAATTATTAAATTATATATTGTGGGCGGGGCAACACAATGGTTTGAGTTGAAGGTGTGAGAAAGAATAGTATCAGTAACATTGTTAACACTGTGCTACATTACAGAGAAATACAAACCGTACTAATGAACCTTCATTAATATAGGCCTATATTTTATCTACAAGTGCACGTCACACACTGAGCGAGCCGCCTGTTAATGACGCTGTCAGCAAAGCAGTAATGATTGTGCTAAGTGGCTAATGGGCATGTAGCTACTTCCATGTTTCAGTCATGTCATGTTTGTAGTCGATCAATGAAGATGAGTTTACATATCACCTTGGGTTCATCCTTCACCTTCTCAAAATGATCCCACACTTTGGATTTCCTGCCCGACATGTTATTAACTAGCCTGTGGAATAACTGCAGGTACCAGCCCTGGAAGTTAGGGACTGTACACATGGTGCGTCTTTAACCGCCTGAAAAACGCAAGGTCGGGCGCTGGGAACTACTCTTGTGCCTTTTCTGTGCCGGTTTTAAAGAGCATGGCGGCAGGTTGCGTCAGAGGTTGCTAAGCAGTCTTAACAAGCATCGTATACCCATTTACCTGAAATCCTGAGTGCAGAGCTGATCTTCTTCCAGGTGCTGTTTGTAAGTGTGTAGGCCTGTCGTCTGTAGGACAGATGTAAAGCTCTGGGTAGCCCTGCACTAACATGATCAACTTCTCCGTATTTATCAGACTGAATATTTACAGAAGAAGGGAAAGATATCTGACGGCTGTGATTGGTTTGTAACGTGACTCCTGTCTGACTGCTGAGCGTGGCCACTTCCTGTGTCTGTCCTTTCAAATTAAATTCCCACATGGTCCAGTCATATAGGTACGGATTTATTTTGACAAGGCGCAGTTCCTAATAGAGTTTCACTTTTTTTTTTTTTGTGACTAAGTGACCAATGAAATCTTGCCGACTAATGACCTTTCTGGTCGACTAACGTTTGGTCAGTTGTTAGGGGGCAGCTCTAGTACGTTACTTGGAATACAGATAAATGTCTTATTAAACTGCATTTCATTTCTGTTGAAAACAGTAGTATGTGTAATGTAATGACAGATCCTTACAACAACAGAAATGCATGTTAACAAGACGTTGGAGGTGCATCTATCTTTCTTTACAACAGTCAGCTCTGTCTGAGTGGAAAGACATGTGACACCTGTGATATCTCAAACAACACTGTTGTCCTCACTCAGTCTCAGCTCGCCCTCATTTGCCAGGCAGTCAGTGTATAAATCCCAGGAAACCGCCTCCTCCTAACACCCGTTGCTCATCAGCTGCAGGATCTATGAGCTTCACACATCCAGAGAGGCCTTTACTAACAGCCAAAGCCCACAGCCATCACTCCCCTGGCATGGGCTGTGTTTGGAGGGCAGCAGGGAATCTTGGCTGTCGACTCAGACTGCCTCTCAGGTTGTTTCAGTTCAGCTGGGTTTTGAATGGCACAGTGCCAGTGTTTCATAAAACAGTCTGGAGTCTTAATGGGATGTAAAGGGACTAAAACATTTTACTGTTTAATTTCTGATAAAACAAAGGATTCAGAAAAATGGAAAAGGGAACTGTGGTTATTAAACAATGCTAAATGAACAGCAGTGGTTTTTAGAGTTTAATTTTCAAGGTAAAGACAATAGTTTCAGATGTCAGAGCTTAAAATCTGCTGATGCTTTGGTACCCAGCAGCAAATACCTTCCAAAGACAGGGACATCAGACATCCATCATCCATTCATCTCTGTCATCTCTTGTTGTGACCCTGATTCCCCACAGGTTAGAAAGTGTTTGCATAGACAGTATATTTCATCTGAGAATCTTTGAATGTAAATTAAACTTGCAGCTCGTCTCTTGTGTTATTTTACACCAGCTGTCTCTATGAATGCAAGCATGTATCTATCTATCTAGCCAAATATCTAAGGTATCTATCTTGCTTGTTCACTGTCTGTCCATCCCTCCATCCATCCATCTATCTATCTATCTATCTATCTATCTATCTATCTATCTATCTATCTATCTATCTACCCTGCCCTCAAGCTTTTCTCATCAGGCTAAAAGTCAGCAGAAACAAAATTTAAACGACAATAAAACTTGATCTATCCTTTTTTTATCAACTGATCTGGGGCCTGGTTGTGAGGTCAGCAGGCTGAGCAAGGTATTCCAGATGTACCTCTCCCTAGCAACACTTTCCTGAGGCATTGCCAGGCCAGATGAAACATATAATCTCTCCAGCATGTTCTGGGTCTAGTCTGGGGTCCCCTACTAGTTGGATGTACCCAGAAAACCCTGTCAGGAGGCACCCAGGATCCACCTTAACTGGCCCCTTTTGAAGCAAAGGATCTCAAGCCATCCTACAGAGGAACTACAGAGCTTATTTCAGCAGCTTGTATCTGCAATCTAATTCTTTCAGTCACTACCTAAAGTTTATGACGATACTGTAGGTGTGGGTTGGAGCAAAGATGGGCTTGTAAATCAAGAGCTTTGCCTTCCGGCTCAGATCCCTCTTCACCACGGTGGTCTGGGGCAATGCCTGCATCACTACCAAACTGACTATCCATCTCTTGCTCCATTTTACCCTCACTTATGAACAAGACCCTGAGATACTTGAGCTCTTTTACTTGGGGCAGACTAGGTAAGGCTTGTTTTTAGCTGAGCCTTACATTACATTATTTTGTCAATCACCTGTGACCCAGTATAAAGCCCAGTATACCCTGCGTGACATAAGATGACCAACATGAAAGAAATGTGATCATATCTTTGGCCATGGCTCTAAAACGGTGGTCCTACATCGCACAGTAAGAGAGGTTTAAGGATGGCTGCTGTCACAGTCTAGCAATCAAAGACAGTTTGGGATAAAATTATGACAGTATCAGAAATATGGGGTGACCATCTCACTGTGTGGCTGCTGTTACCACCTACTTCTACTAACCAACCATTAGCAATGCAGCATGAAATGACACACTGATCAGCGTGACAATGCTAAATGCTCGCAGATGCTAATAAATACTTACTTCAAGCTCTTGCTGCAAAAGCGACATGCCAAGTTGGCCTCTTTTCCCCCGCCACAACCGCACCCACATTCTCCTCCTCCTCTTCTTCAGACTTTTTTTGACACATAAATGCCCCTATAGCAAGGGCTCCATTCATGTTTGTTTTCACTTTTCTCTTACCACTACACTGATGACATTTTGTTCTTGTGTACTGATGACAATAGATGTATGTCGTAGCCTGAGATTCAGTTGTACGTTGTCATCGTACAGTCTGCCTACATTAAACTTGATGTCGTACCCAAGTTTATTAGATCCATGTCGCTCAGTGTAGCTGCACTAAACTTACCAGGTTGCTAAAATCTCACACTCTGTAGGAGGCTTAAGAGGAGTGAGGAGTCAGAAGTCAATGACGATTGAAAACAGACGATTAAAACAGATGTTTTAGCAATTTTGAATCACTATAATCACAAGAGGTCTTTAGGCATACAGTAGTCATAAATGTGCTTGCAAAATATTAGGCTGATTGGTCCAGTAGTATGCAAGACCAAATGCATGATCGCCTCATCATTTATACATCCATTTTCTGTAACCTCTTATCTTCTTAAGGGCTGAGGGGAACTGGAGCCAATACCAGCTGACATTGGGAGAGAGGCGGGGTACACCCTAGACAGGTCGCCAGACTACAGACAGAAAACCAATCACACCTGCTGGTAATTTAGAGTTACCAATTAACCGTACTTGCATGTCTTTGTACTTTTGGAGGAAGCCGAAGAATGCGGAGAAAACCCATGCTAACACGGAGTGAAAGTTCTAACCACTGCACCCCCATGCCGCTCTTAAATGTCATCAGATCATCCATTTTTTATACCAACTTATTTCTCTTCAGAAGCAAGGTGTAGTTGAAGCACACGTGCATGAAGCAAATTAACTCCCTGGACAGGTCATGCATCCGTCACAGGACTAATGCAGGTAGACAGACTATCACTCACACTCACATTTATACCGATGGGCAATTTCAAGGCTGTCTTTTTATCTTGAGAAGACAGTGAAGCAAAGCACATGGAGGAATTCTGAACAGGAGGACAACATACAAACTCGTAATAGCATGGCAGGAGCTGAGAATAGACCCTCATACTGTGAGCTGTGAGGTGACAGAGTTATCACTGTGTAACCATACTGCACCGCTGCCCTCTTTGTATCGTTTTTAATAGACTGACTTTGCTACGGTCAAATAAAAATTAACATAGGATGGATTCTGTGCACTTTTACCAGTATTGAAGATAAGTTTGTTTAGCTGTGAAATCTGCTGCAATGCACATTTACAGTGTCCAACAGTTGTTCAGAGTATACAGTTCAAAGTTGATGTAAAATTGATTTTCACTTTAAATAATGAGCCTCATCTCACCTCTGACATGTTAAACAACTCTCTGACCTTGAATCCCTCTGCCAATCACCATGGCCTTCTCTGACTTTCTTTGAGAGTAAAAAGACACCATTAATCTCACATCTCACCTGTCAGACTCTCAGAGGGGTGTTTGTGATGCAGGCTATATGACCAACACACACTCCCAGTCTCCAAGGACACATATTGTTACTGCTCCGGCTCCAATTTGCCCTTCTGCATTAGGACAGCAGCTTTCATATCACTGCTCGACAGTTCTTCAACACATGCTGTGCTCTTAGGTTCATTTAGGGGGTGACAAACAGACGCTTCTCGGTGGGTTTCCTAAATCCTCCAAAGAACCAAAGACAAGTTTTAGAACTAATATAAGGTTTTAAGAGCAGTATTAACTTTTAAATATTGCACAGTCACGGGGGCCTGGTTGGTTCCTTCAGGACCAGATAGTGGGGAAATAAAAGAAAAAGAGTTTCTTGATTACACTGGCGGGTCTCCAGAATCACCCAGCCTGAGGCATCACCAGAAGCACAGATTGAGTACTCAAAGTGATGATTAAGTTGAAAAATTTGGGTCCCCTTACATGAACTCTTTGATTCTGTCAGAACCCAGGCTGGGCTATCAAGAGGACAGTGTGGGGAGCTATCCTGGCCCAAGACCCCCAGGGGGATTCTGATGGCCCTGGGTTCAGTGTGTGACAGTTGGTTCAGTGCTGTGACTCATTACAAAGTTGTTAAGAAATATAACCTACTAAAGCAAATTAATCAGCTGGAATCTTAAAGGTATACTATGATGGATTTTCTGACAAAACAACATGGAGACTCCGACAGATAATCCCTCTCAAAGTTGAGGCTTTATAAAAAGGAAGTGACCTGGGGCCGTATTCACAAAGCTTCCTAATACAAAGAGTTTCTCCTCGTGATAACATTCTATGAAAATTCTTAGTTAAAAGTTTTCTTAGAATTTGTTGGATGGATGATGGTTGAATGGATGGACTAATGGATAAATGCACTGATGGATGGATGGATGGATGGATGGATGGATGGATGATGGAATGGATGGATGGATGGATGGATGGATGATGTTAGCTGATGTCCATATTCCAAAAAGCATATCTAATAGCACAGACTCGTCTCCACACAGTCAGTCTGAGTGGGCAGAAGTTCGCTGCATAGATCAGCCTCTCGTTGGGCAGAACGAGTCACCCGCTGAGGTCCCGCCCTACCACCTCCGGTTGTGTAGCAGTTTTCAAGCGCACCGTTGCTGTGGCACCGCCAAGAACAATTGTGATTGGTTGAAAGAAATAAAAAAAAGCTGGGGCGTTTTTTCCCCAATCTTAAAGTGAGAGTCGGCGCAGCCAGACCTTTCTTTTCTTGAGAAAGGTCTGGTGAGCGAAACTACCACACAGTTGACCTGCAGGCAGGTAGTTTTCCAGCACAGAGGTTCAGGCTGGTTTCTCAGCCTTAAGGCAAAATATAATTAAGCTGCCATGTGTGGTCCCCTGTGTCAACTGCATTTGATGAGTACTTGAACGTGACAGGGTACATAGGCGGTGCACAGAGAGCAGGATGAACGTGGGGTCAACAGGGGCCCACAACTCATTTTTGCCCCCAGGGCCCCCCAGTGGGTCAAACATCCACTCTTCCCTTTCTTCCCAGTCTGTGTGTCCACAATGTAAGGCCACAGTCGAGAACAGAGTTTCTCCAAACAATAGAGAAATAGAGACGTAGAGTCCTTAAAGACAGCCTGCAGATAACTGCTGAACAGGCTCACCAAGTAATGATCTCCCTCCAGAGCTGTGATTACTACGGAGCCCTCCAAGGTTCACACTGAGATTCTCTTTTTGCGTTCCCTCGTAATATTTTTTGTATGAAAGCCTGTTTCTCCAATGTATTCTCTCACATTAAATTTTGCATTACCTTGTATACCTCCTGCTCCGTTCCATCTGAGCCACATGTCAATTTCTGCTCAGCTGCTCCCAACTCAACACCCCAGAGTGGATCAGCTTTCTGAATTTTACTTTAAACTGGGCATTAAGTATGCTGATATAGTTCTACTCTCAAAAGGCATAAGTGAAAGTAAACTTAAACAACTTCTTAGATTACAGTGGCAAATGGCAAAGCTCATTCATTGACACTGCATGCTTGTGAGCTACTGTAAGTTACAGATGCAGAAATAACAAAATGACTCCCTCAGGTGCACAGAGTGAAACACAGAAACAAGAATCACACAAAAATCACAGAACTAACGTGCAACGTGACTAACTGTTGCTGCTGACACGAAATTCACTAACTATGTACGGTAACAGCAGTGCAAAAACACTTTAATTTAAAATTAGATCTTTAACTCTATCTCGCCAACTTGACAACACAAATGTTCAGATGTGCTCAGTTTAGAGTCAAAAGGATCCGACCTCTCTTATTACCTGCAACTTGTACAAAGACCACAAAACATTTTGTGAGGAAACTCATATATATTGTAAAGGGAATGCAAAACAAATTGTTCGGAAATGCAAAACAAATTGCGTAGGAATCCAAAATATTGTGAGGAAATGCAAAACATCTTGTGAAAAATACTACAACAGAGGCAGAACATAATGCGAGGTAACACAAAAATATTGTGAGAATGCAAAAATATATTGCGAGGAAAATGTTTCAAAGGGAATGCAAAAAAATATGAGGAAATGCAGAACATATTGCAAGGGAACGCAAACACATTGTGAGGGAATGCTAAATATTGCAACAGAATGCAAAAGGTAATGCAAGGAAACGTAAAAGTATTGTAAGAGACTTTTAATGCAAAATGTTGAGAGGGAACGTGAAACATACTGTGAAGGAATGCAAGACATGTTGCAAGATAATGCAAAATATTGCAGCAGAATGCAGAACATAATGTGAGGGAATGCAAAAATATTGTGAGAGGATGCTAAACATATTGTAAGGGAACTCAAAATATTTTGAGGAATCGCAAAACATGTTGCGGGATAACAAACTATTGCAAAACATATTGTGAGGACATGCAAAATACTGAATGCAGAACATAATGCAAAAATATTGTGAGATAATGCAAAACAAATTGTGGGGGAATGTAAAAATATTGTGAGTAACTGGTAATGCAAAATCTTGAGAGGGAAGACATTGTGAGAGAACACAAAACATGAGGAAACACTAAAACATACAGTATTGTGAGGAAAAGCAAAACATGTTACAAGATAACGCAAAATATTGCAAGAGAATGCAGAACATAATAAGAGGGAATGCAAAACATATGAAGTGGGAACACACACACGTAGGTTTCTGTCTTCTGTCCTTTACAGCTGTTGGGATTCACAGGACCACAGATGATTTGTCATTCGTTAAAATCTAAGCTGGACATGTGAAGGCTTTTCTTCTCTGCATGCTCTTTGTTCTTCAAACAGAGACAGCTATTCGACACTCATCTCCACAAGGGATCACATCACACCTCCCAGTGAGACCAGTCGTCAAACTTGATTGGACAGGACTTTTACAGTGACATGTGACTCTGTGAGGTCGCCAGGCATCTGTAGAGGTTCTGCTCCTTTCAAAAAATCTTTCTCTTGCTCTCTTGTTCTCTTGCCCCACAAGGTGATTTAATGTAAATTAAGTCACATTATTTAACATAATTATTGATTATTATTAATAATTATTAATTATTTCCAATAGCCAACTTACAACATTAATAGTGTCCCCTTGGTGAGGCCTAATATTGTTGTTCCCAACATAATTGGTGCCTCCATGTGACGCCCTAATTTATGTTCCCTACACGGCACATGGAAATACCTCTACCACACAGCTCTTTAGACTTTAAGTCAAATCGATAATGTGCCAGGGTAACCGATGGAACATTTAAATGTCATTGAGATGAATTACTTTTAAAGTTGTTGGACTCTTCTTCCAAGAAACAGACATTCACAACTGCCTGTTTCTGCAGGAGGGTGAGAGAGCAGATTGTCCATAGGGTGAACTGAGGGCAACGAAGGATTACTGTCAAACCTGCACATCCTGCTAACCACGTGTTTCAGAAATCCCCCTCAAAGAGACAATACAGGACCAGACAGTACAAACTTTCCTGAGAGCTATCATTCTCCTCCAGCAGCTGCCCTGCAGCTCTATCTCCATTCAGTTTGAGGATCTAAAACTCTTCATATGGATATATATAAGATCTAGTTATTGCTGCATGTGTTCTTTGGTTGTATTTCAGTATCAAGATCGTTGTCAAGCAACACTGGACAACTCGGACAATGTCAAATACCTCACAGCACTCTCATATGCTGCAGCACGGTGATGCTTTAGCCCCATGAACTGTTTATACCTCACATAACCTCTCAGTATTATGTCTGCATGGCATGTCTGTGTATTTTTTACATTGGGTATAAATAAGTTATGATCTGGTACTTCAAGATGGTATAGAGCTGCAGTGTTTACTGTACATTTCTCCTCACACAAAATGGATGTATTATTCATTATGTCAACACAGATGATTTGAGCTGCTTTATACGTCGTATTGGTTTCAGTTGTTAGTTTCTATCTTCACATAAGTTATCACTCAAACCCCAGCATTTGTTTTAAAGGTCCAGTGTGTAGGATTTATCGGGATATATTGGCAGAAATGGAATATAATTTAATGAGTATGTTTTCTTTTGAGTGTAATTATCTGTGTGTTTGTTCCCTTAGAATGAGCTGTTTATATCTATACTGCTCAAAAAAATTAAGGGAACACTTAAATCACACACCAGATCTTGATAAACGAATTGTTCAAGTTGAAAATCTTTACTGATTTACATCAACAAATGATGTAACAGCAGTCAGTGGAAACCAAAATCATCAACCCACTGAGGGCTGGATTCAAAATCACATCACAAATCAAAGTAAAACATTGAAATCACAAGCTGATCTAACTTGTGTGAATTTTATTACGACAACTCATATTGTGACTCAGTAGTGTGTACGACCTCTAGGCCTCTAGGCATGCTCCTGATGAGTCGGCGGATGGTGTCCTGGGGGATCTCCTTCCACACCTGGATCAGGGCATCAGTGAGCTCCTGGACAGTCTGTGGTGGTACTTGGTGGCGTCAGATCCACCCATACATAACGTCCTATAGGTGCTCAACTGGATTCAGGTCAGGGGAACGAGAGGGCCAGTCAATGGCATCAATGCCTTCGTCATCCAGGAACTGCCTACAAACCACATGAGGCCGTGCACTGACCCGCACCAGACCATCACTGACCCACCGCCAAACCATCATGCTGGACGATGTTACAGGCAGCATTACGTTCACCACGGCGTCTCCAGACTCTTTCACGCCTGTCACATGCTTAGTGTGAACCTGCTCTCATCTGTAAAGAGAGAATGAGGTGCCAGTGGTGGACCTGCCAATCCTGGTGTTCTCTGGTGAATGCCAGTCCAGCCGCACAGTGCTGGGCTGTGAGCACAGGTCCCACTAGAGGATGTCAGGCCCTCATGCCACCCTCATGCAGTCTGTTTCTGACAGTTTGGTCAGAAACATGCACACCAGTAGCCTGCTGGAGGACATTTTGTTCCTCCTCACACAAAGCAGTAGATACTGGTCCTGCTTTTGGGTTGATGCTCTTCTACAGCCCTGTCCAGCTCTCCAGGTGTAACAGCCGGTCTCCTGGCATCTCCTCCATGCTTTTGAGACTGTGCTGGGAGACACAGCAAACCTACTTGCGACCGCACATGTGGGTGTGCTATCCTGGAGGAGCTGGACTACCTGTGCAACCTGATTGGGCTGCAGGTGTTGAAGGTGTTTCTACAGTAGCCCTGCACAGACAAACCACTACTACAAACACTGGCTCTTAGATAGGGCCATTGCCGTGTTTTGCGTCAGTCGCCATAGTTGGCAACCTCTACATAACAGAGTGTTGTAAAAACACAGATTTTTTTTTAACTTGAAACTTTAAGTATAGAGTGAAAGAGGTTAATTCAGGTGCTGGCTGAGGCTCATTAGTTTGCTTTCTGATTGAGATGCTTTCAGCCAAGGGATCTGGATGTTGGTGTGGTAACCAAGAGCGTTTGCGTCCAGCCAAACAACCCACCTCAGTTGTTCTAACATCAATGTAAACCACAGCCTCTCATGGCTTATTGCTTAAACAAGTCACACCTATAAAGTTTTATGACTGTTGATATTGTGCATCAGAAAGCATTATGTGTGTTTATGAGTGGAGTCATAGAGCATTGTGAATGGAGCCATAAAGCAGTATATATGTGGTCTTCATAGAAAGTCTTACCAGCATTTTTACTTCTAAAAGAAAGAGCTCCTGCGTGTAAGACGATTGAGGATGATTGTGAGAGGCAGACTTAACTAAAGCTTTTCTAGGTGCCCAACCACGAGTGCACAAAGGAGCTCAGCCCGACGGCAAACAGATGTAACAGTTCCCATTGCTCTTTAACTACAGTGTGCAGTGAGAGGACCTCAAGGCTGAGTAGCCTCCCCAAGCAAATCACTTATCTGAAAAAATGAGGAGATGAAACAAACAAGATTAACACAGAAGAAGAAAAACAATGAGAACATGACTGCAGAATATGAATAGAAAGAAACCCATCTGTTTTGAGCAGACAAACTAGAAGAATGAAAGAATACCCATGGCAAAACAAATAGCAACAGTAACAGAGCAGAAATTAAGGAGCTGAATGAATAATGCCAAACACAAGACCAAAGGCAAAACAACAGCTAGGAGAACTACAATAGAAGAGGGAGCCATTTATTAACATGATTCATCACCAGCACTGCACAATAAAACCAACTTGTATTTGGCTTTGGAATAGAAACCATGAGTAAGGGACTGTTCTTTACTTGTCAAATTTTAAATGAGACATGAGCCCTGTTTCCACCAAAACACTTTCGGTATAGTACCTTTGGAACCAAAAGTAACCCTTCAGACATGGTACCTAGACCCTAGGTCCATTTAGCGTTTCCATCGCAAACAGTGCTCTTAAATGTGGGCGGGGGTCATTCACTTTCCTCGCTCTTCACTGGAGACACAGAGAGATTTGCTCACTCAGGCAAGCGCAGGGGTTTAGTGTTGCCAGAGACCATAGGAACAACGCACCGCAAAACCCTGGTCTCACTCCGAAGTTGTCAAAATCCGGTGGTGACAGGGCAAACACAGCGGGACAAGAACAAAAATTAAGACACAAAAGTCAGAGTAAGGTGGGGGGTAGAGGTGGTGGATGGGTCCAACTAACATAGAAGTTCACCCGGGAGAATGGTGATCGCCAAACCCTGTTCTTTTTTCCTAAACTTTAAAGGAATATGCAGACGATTTGGGAGTTATGCCCTTCCTCTATCA
Source organism: Epinephelus fuscoguttatus (assembly GCF_011397635.1). NCBI lineage: Eukaryota > Metazoa > Chordata > Actinopteri > Perciformes > Serranidae > Epinephelus > Epinephelus fuscoguttatus. The sequence goes on from NC_064766.1 coordinate 23,191,851, forward strand.
TTTTCATATTGAGACAACATGATCGATATCTTTTTTGTGTCTGTACGTCCAGTGGCTGGGTCTCAGCGGTTAGCATTGCGGCTTAGCTTAGCCAATACAATTGAAGTCTATAGGAGATCAGTAGCCTCAGGGCTTGACGCTAACTTTTTTCCCAAGGAGCACATGTGCTCCTAAGTTGAAAAAGTAAGGAGCGCACAAAGAACTTTAGGGGCACAATGTAAATTGATCAAATAATGTGTTTTCTGTAATAAACGTGATGCAAATAGACATTTACAAGCAAAATTATTTAATGAATTTGTATACAAAATGTAGAGAAAGGTAAAATCATCAAGTTTTGAAAAAGTATTGCAATTTAATTTTGTCTTTAAAGTTATTATCTTATATATATTATCTTTGCAATATGATTATCTTATATAATGTTATTACTATCCTAAAACATTCTCCAGGTCCTCTGAAACTCTGCAGGACTTAAGCCTCTTTTACGCAGAGCTTTCACGGCGCCCACTGCAGGGTAGGGCGCAGAGGACAGGATTTGGGGGAGTACAGGCTCGTTCAGGAGCTACAGCTCCATGGTGACCGCTTCCGGGTCTACTTCAGGCTCTTCTCTGCTATTGGACGCGCGGCGCCAAGGTGTCGTCACAGCGCGTTGTGGTGAAATTAAAAAATTTCAATTCGAGCGCAGGCTAGCTTGGTGGCAGAGCGGTGCACTTTTGCGCCGCAGTAGCACATACACAATGAATGGGTTTGTCGGCGGAGATCTGCGCTTTGCGTGATCTGTGTGAAAAGGGCTTTATTTCCACCCTGCCCAGCATCGGTACCATGACGAATGGTCCCTAAAGGCCTCTACACATGATCAGCTGTAAAACCGCTTTGCGCTGGCTGTCCCATTGTTTGTCTATGGAGAGGGCAGCAACGCCTGACAAAGCGGCACTGCTACCCTTGGCTTCGCGCACCGCCCTGATTTTCCACCCGAGCGCTGCACTCAGAGTTGAAATTATTTGAACTACGGGGAGAACGGAGCAGGCTTCCCCGGAGATCCACCTGGTCCATCTCCTCCACACTGACTTAGGCTATTTCCACGCTGCCGACAGTGGGACTTGTATTCATTGTGCCGACAGTGGCTTGGAAAACCGCCCATAACCATGTCACACGGGGAAGAGGGAAGAGGGAAGGCGGAGGTTCCTCCAACATCTGCGGTTAGATTATCATATTTTTTTATTGACAAAAATATAGGCTGCTTTGGCTGATTTTTTCATGCGCACATGTGCCCCTAAATATTTTTTACAATTCGCACACACCTATTTTTAGTCGCAAATGCGAGTGAAACGCTTGCACTGTCGAGCCCTGAGCCTACAGTAAAAGTGAACAAATAATCGTTACAGAAACCCTGAAGTTGGTATTTCTGCACGTGCATTTAAAATAAACATGTTTAAACATTAATTCAAAAAACGAGAGTCCTTTTTAGTTGTTTTAGAAGAAGTTTGATCCACAGAAGTATAGTGTGTTTACGCCCTGCGCTGTGATCCGTGGAATGATACACCGGTGAGCAGGCACAGGCACAGACGTAGCCTGTAAACAAAACTCAGTTGAAGAGTTTCTTGTAGCCGACACAGATCCAGAGCCGTACCTGTTTGAGCCGGAGCATACAGATGAGGAACTCCAGGTATTGGATGCTGTGCGAGAAGAGAGGCTGAATCCTCCGAGGCAGCGGAACAGCAACAGCAACATTTTTTCATGTTCCTAAGATAAACTGGAAAAAACGCCCCTGGCTTTATGATCGTCCGTGTCGTCTCTTTGTTTGCTTTTACCAAGTGACCTAGCGTACCTGTCCCAGAGCCAGCTGCAGCTGTTGCTCACCGGTGTATCCCTCCGCACAGGGCGTAAACACACTCAAATTCCGTGTATCAAACTTTTTCTAAAACGACTAAAAATGACTAGAATGACGTTTTTCGGATTAATGTTTAAACATGTTTATTTTAAATGCACGTGTAGAAATGCCAGCTTCAGGGTTTCTGTAACGTTTATTTGTTCACTTTTACAAGTAGGCTACTGACCCCCTATAGACTTTAATTGTATTGGCTAAGCTAAGCCACAATGCTAACCACTGGGACCAAGCCATTGAACGTACAGACACAAAAAAGATATTGATCATGTTGTCTCAATATGAAATAGTAGAGAAAGGGCATTACTCCCAAATCGTCTGCGTATTCCTTTAACACATGCTTTTGTTGGCTATACCAACCAAGTGCATTAGTTGTTGGAGAAAAAAAAAAGTCAATTTGCATCTCTTTATTTTTAAAGAGACTGTATGTAAACAGTAAATTTCCTCTGAAAATGGAAGCGTACTTTGAAAGAAGACAATGCATGTAACTGGCAAAACTTGACACAGCATCCCAGAAGGTCAACAACCAACGCATACAGGGTACCTTTCATGTCGTGTCACAACCTCTGATGAGGTCAGAGTGAGGATTAGGATATATGTAGTTCACATGACCCGGTCAAAACTGACATACATAAACGCTTGAAGATCCACTGTCAATACAAAACAATACAAGTCCCTCCCCAGTGCTTAAAAAATTATTTGACATGCCTTCCCCTTTTTGCACCACCCCCTCATAAATAACAAACAGTCCCTTACACTCATTCAGTCAAGCAAGACTGGAATAAATCCCACAATAAACAATACTACATAAAGAAAGTTTCTGATTAACACAAACAAAGTGCTTAGTTTACATCTAGGATCTCAGGTGGAAAGCCTCAGAACAAGGCAGCAGTAAGAACTATCCACAGCAGGTGTCTTTGAAACCCTTTAAGACACTGAGGGAAACAGGACTGAAAGGAAGAAGTGTTCTCCAGACCTCAATCATATTTTACAGCAATGAAAAACAATTTCCGCACAGATTTGAAAATTGCTGGAGCTCCATAGTCCGTCTCAACATGACTCCTTAATTTGATATTGTCAAAGCCATGCAAGTCTTACAATAACATCAATCAAAACATGTCGCTCCCCTCTGTTTTATTGTTGTTTACTGGGCGCTGTGGGAGAAATGAAGGAAACAGCTAATATCCTTTTACCTAACTGTTCAGCCGGTGAAGAATGTACTGTTTCATTTCTTCGGGTTGTCAAACAGAATGACACATTTCAGAGACCTGCTGCTTACTTTGGTTTTTAAACAGGACCTTTGCGTCATTCATGGAGAAATGTGTCAAACACTGGAACTCTATTAATTTGTGATTATTTCATGATGTCTCGGCCCCCTGCCGTCCTCAAGATCAGTGGATGAAAGGTCCAGTAAACACAGCTTTAATACCTTTTTCTAGTTGACTTTGAAGAGAATTTATGGTACGTATTAAGTCTTCATCATATACCATGTGTTGTACTTACAGTATCAGCCAGGAGTTTTTAATGTTTGTTGTCTGTCAGGTTGTTAATGATCTTATAGTGTGTGTTTTGTATTATGTGTTTTTAATGTTTGTGTGTATGTTGTTTGAAACAATGTACTGTTGCTATCTCAGCCAGGGCTACCTTGAAAAAGATTACATTCAAATGGGCTCTATATTAATACATCAACCACAGGTTTGAAATTTAAACTACGCATGAAAACACTACATTCCGTGACAAACAATAGTAACATATCAGTAATTATGGCTTACAATTGTGCGCCTTTCCCTCACTTGCTATTTCCGATGATTGTTGCGAAATGCATACTGGGGTACCTGGCTGTCTTAAGTCCACACAAGTCTGCTCCGATGCATGCCCGGTAAAAGGAGCGTGGCGAGAACACATCCGGCATTTGGACTGAACTTGGCTAGATGTGAACTTTGAATTGGAACAGTACTTGGGCTTTGACTAGTGACGTGTCACAAGTCCACAAGAACACAAGTCCGCACAGGAACGCATATTGAGAAACAGCTTATGTGATCATTGATCATTTAAATGTAGGACGACCCAGAGCTTTACATCTGTCTCAGTTTCACAGTGTGCACTTCCGTCCTGCCATACATGCCACTTCCTCAGTTAACCCAGTAAATTTCCACTCACATTGCCTTTCCACTTCACCTGCCTGTCAGCCTCTCACCTGTCCACACATCTCCCACTCCTGCTGGTCCACCACACCCATCTTGTCAAGCCAGCTCCACTCACCTGGGCCTCCCTGCCACTATAAAAACTCCAACTTCACAGCCCCTTGTTGCCAGATTGTTCTTTGTCATTCCAATGCAAAACTTCCCAGCATGTCCCCTGACTGCTTTCTCGTAGCTGATCTCGCATGCCTCTGACTCTCCTGCTTTCCACACCCCTGGTTTCTGTTTGCCTGTTTCACATGGCTGTGTGGCTATGTTATGTGTCCTGTCAACTGTGTTACTTTTTCCAACTGTGTTACTTTGTCTGTCAACTGTGTTACTTACTAGTTTTTTTTGTTATAAATCTATTCAGTATTGACTAAACTGTAACAAAAATGGTGTGGGGTATCACTATTGAGGGATGTCTTGCATAAGGTGTTGAATACCTCTAAATTCATCGTAACGTGGATTTATGTTGAAAAAATACTCATCCATGATGATAGTATCCTATAGAAAGTCCATTATCCAGCTCAAAATTTATATTTTGAAAGCAGTTAGACAGAAAACCTTTAAGCCCCTGGTGAATAGACTCTAGAACTTTCAAACAAATTTTTTTTTAAAAATGTGTAGTACTTCATTCATGTTTTCTATGACACAACATTTGTTCGTAACACAGTTGACAAATTCATGAATCAACAGTTTATTTTCATTAAAATATTTAAAAAGTAATTTGAAGTTAAGCATGGCAATTAATGAATTTAGGACATTCAGGGGGTATATTATGGAAACATTGTTTATCAAAAAACTATAGTGATTTCTTCAGAACTTGAAATATTTCTTGAAACATCTCGACGTGAAACTGAAACCTCATCTGGCAACATTAGATATTTATGATACCAATCTTGGTTATAATGTCAGAGAAGTCACCATTACGATCCATTTTCTGGCATAAACATCTTTGTCTTATAGTGTTGATGTTGCAAATAGTCTACAAAAGCATGACATTACCTGACATTATGTCCACCAAAGATTTTAGAAATCCAAGAGTAACTTAAGAAAATAAAATATCCCTGGTTGACATGCTGTGTTAACTCAGATTTTACTAAAGTAGAATAGAAAGGTTACATTTGTTACGTTCTCATTACAAGTTTGTGTGCTTCCATCCTCTACCGTCTGAAGGTTAGCTTTAGTAACATAGCAAGTGGCTTGTGTCACATTCTGTAAGCCCCTGTTCCACAGCTGATTGAACTTTGACGCCTTTCTTTCTGTCACTCAACCACATCCAACATAAAGATGCAAACAAAGTATTAACAATGCATTGGTTAGCAATATGTTTGCATTGTGTTGATTTAATAGGCTTCTTTCAACATTCTTATTTTCCATAATTCAACCTAGTCCATTGTGCACAATTACAGGTTGAATGAGGGCAGTCTGTTTTCCACCTATCCATTGAAGCTGATATTTAGTATTAGATATTATATTATATTATAGGAGGCTATATTATAAACAATGCACTGTCTACAATGTCTGGCACTGCCTCTGACTGCCAGTCAGCTCTCTGTTGTGAGTTTACCTGTTCTGCTGCCTGTGATTTCTTGCACTGTGGATTACCTTACAGCATGGCTGCACATTCTGCCTTTGTGTGTCCACCACAGCATCCACTCATTATCACCGCTGGTTCCTCAATGGTTACGACCTACCTACAGTCGGCTCCTCACAGGTGTGTTGGCTTCCCTTGTGTGTTCCCCTTGTATCGAACCCTCTGCTCATCTGATGCCACTTCCTGTTTGCTTCTTAACTGTACTGCTGCACACCTCTGAACTGTTTGTTTCAGCGGACACCAGTGACTCACCAGCTCTCTGTTCCAGCGTGCAGAGTATTGGACTGAACCTGTGCCCCTTAAATGCAGAGAATTCTCTGAATCTTTTGATGATGTTATAGTTGATGGTGAAATCCCTAAATGCTCTGTAATTGTGCATTGAGAATAGTTATTCTCAAACTGTTTGCCCACACAGTTTTTCAAAAAGTGACCATCCTTGCTTGTGAACACCTGAGCCTTTTTAAGATGCCCCCTGTACCTGTTGGTAAATGATACTATCATTTACCAATTAGCTTTATTACCTGTGGAATCTTCCAACAGATGTTTTTTGAGCATTCAACAACTTCCGCTGTCTTTAGTTGCTCCTGTCCCAACTTTTTTGGAACGTGTGCAGGCATTAACATCAGAATAAGTGTGTATTTTACAAAAACCAATACGTTTATCATTTTGAACATTACATATCTTGTCTTTGGACTTTATTCATTTTGAATATAAGTCAAAAAGGATTTGATTGTTATTATTTACATTTTACACAGTGTTCCAACTTTTTTGGAATTGGCGCTGTATTATGGAGCTATGAAAACTCCCACTGACAAATACATTAAAATACAACCAACAAAATCCTAAAGTCCAATAGTATTTATTTTCTTTGATTTTCTTTTTGTAGTTCTCCCCAGAGAGCAAGCCATACTCTGGCACAATGCAGGACCATCTCTACAACTGTGGTGTCAATGCTGATGAGATGAGTTGGGTCTGTCCTGCTGTCCAGTGACTGTGAGGCGACAGTGGCAAGGAAAACTCCCACAAGAGGAAGAAACCTTGGGAGGAACCAGGCTCTCTGGGGGGGCCCATCCTCCTAAGGGCAAGGGAACCATCAGCTGCTCCTGGCCACAGGACATCTTCTTCGTTCATCCTCCAGTCGTCTTTCTTGGTCATCTGTTGTCCACCGTCACGTTGAACAACTGCACCAAGAAAACAGACAAGATTAGGAACTCACTTACCTTCCTTGTCCCGCGGCGGATCTCCTGGCTCCATGATGGTCATCCTGTCTCCGTGTGATGTATCCAGGTCCCTCAGTCCGACATCACGTCTTGACTGTGGCAGGTCCCTTAGTCCGACATCACGTCTTGACTGTTTCAGGTCTCTTAGTCCGACATCACGTCTTGACTGTGGCAGGTCCCTTAGCCCGACATCACGTCTTGACTGTGGCAGGTCCCTCAGTCCGACATCACGTCGTCAGTTGGGTTACACTACTGAGAATGAAGACAACACACTTGATATAAACACTATGTTGGCGCATTTAAAAATCTCTCTCTTCTTCAGGACTTGAGTTAAGGATGTGACAGTGTTGTCCTCTTACTTCTCTTGTAGAACAGGATGTAAGCACCCCTCTTCCGCTGCTCACAGACTAACTTGCTGGACGTCTTAAAGACCATTGAATCATTGTAGGTGAGCCAATGATCATCTGGTTTGTCCGGATTGTGGTCTGGGTGGATGCCTTGGCTGATGTAGTGTCCTATTAAGAGAGAGAGCTTGATTAATATCTTGAAACAAAGTGGAGGTTATGAAGGTTCCCAGCAAGCATTTTTTGGTTTAAAAAACGTAGCCGTCTACATGAAGACCTGACGTCTAGGCTAAATCACGGCTGAATTTGGGCTGTCAGTGAAAATTTGGTAGACGTCTAACCATAGCCAAAGCGTAGACGTCATCAATTATACAGCTATGTAGAGACCATGTCCAAAAAATGGAGATAAACATATTTTAATTACTGTTGACTCTCCATAGGTGATTGTATATCATACCGCACGCCATCTGCAATGGCGAAAATTACATTTAATCAATTTCAAAATTAAATTGGCTAGATTTGGGTTACATGTAGCTAGACTAAATCGGAGCTAAATATAGCCAATCCGTTTAAATCACGACTATTGCTTGCTGGGTTAACTGATAACAGACAAAGGGAAATTTTTCAGCTCGGCGTATAACTCACCTATAAAGCATTATTATTTATTTCTTAACTATTCATAAAACCATTAGTTACAACTTAGAGAGTGGTATCAAAAAGATTCTGAATATGACATGATGTTTAAAACTTTTATGGTTTTCTACATAAAACATAAGAAGGTAGCAGAAAAGAGTTCCAAATAACGCAGAGTGCTAATAACTAAATTCATCAATCAAAAGGAAAAAATAACCATCAATTTCACACAGAAAAGGATAAAGTTCCACCAAAACTACTCAGAATAAATAAAGTGAATAATTATAATTGGTTAATTCCATCAGGACCTGAAACGTTTCTATCTACAGCATGACAGAGGACGACAGACGGTCACATTCAGCCTTCAGTGTGTGCTTCTCTTACCCATTTCTGTGGAGCCAAAATGGCTGATGGCGCTGACCAAGCTGTAGCAGCCTCCATCCTGTGAAGGAACACAGTTCATAAGAGTTAGCTTCACACGTACACACACAAAACAACAGCACACACTGTACACGTTTACTTTCATGTGAGCCTGATTTTTGTGTTTCTGTTTTTCTTTACCTGTGTGGAGGAGACCGGCAGGTCCCTTGTCAGCCTGACAGGGTCATCAACCTTCTCAAGCTCAAAGAAGGGAGAGTAGCGAAACCTCTTCAGCTGCAGGATGAGCACTCTGAGGGAAAAGATATGAAAATATGAAAGGATTAATGTTAAGCCTAAAGACAAAGTGGAGCAACACATTCTTATCCTAACTCATCAGATACTGACGCTTTGTCAGTGGACCTACACCTCAAAATATGACACCCTAGGTACCCCCCTGCGTCAGCTTTGGATATTCAGGGACGACACGATAATCTACGCTCCTTACATGCATTGTGTTTTTTCAAGATACACTTCTGTTTTCACAGGAAATGTGCAGTTTCTGCTCGTTACGTGCATACGTTCTCTCTCAAAATAAACTTGAAACGTAGGTAAAAGACTTCCTTTTTATGTTTACTTCCTTTCTATTTCAGGTTTAGGCAACTAAAGTTAGATTTAGACAAAAACCAACATGGTTTGGCTTAAAATAGGTTCAGTCGTTACCAATGTCGTTATGTTACATACGTCATGTGACATACTTCAGTAGTGTAGCGTGCTACACACGCTAGCACACTATGTTATTATCAAAATAACTCCACTGATTTTGGTTTCACACTGAAAGTGAACAGTTGTCTCAGAGCTGAAAGTCCAGAGTCTGTTTGACCCATTCACCTCCCCTCCTGCCTGCCCTATACAGACTTTCTTTCCCTTTATACTACAGTTGTTGCAGGCAGCGTCACAAACTGCTGCTGCCCGCTGCGTGTCATACTGCCACAAAGGGTGCCTCTGTGCGGCGGTGTCTGACGCTGAGATCAACTGACTCTCAAGGGTCCCTCAGGGTCAGTGGACCCCAGTTTGGGAACCAGCCAGGTTGGGAACCACCCAGGTCAGGTGATCATTTATGTCAGATGTGATGTCACTTACTGTGGCAGAGTGAGGAAGGATGATCTGCAGCTTGACTTGTTTCCTCCGCAGTCACACCTGAACTCCACCTCCGTCTCCTGCAGAGCAGCACAGAGAAACAGGCTGTGTGTTATGAACACAACTACAACACTATGAGGGGTCAAACGTTTCACCCAACCACACTACAACGCGTCATTTGCGCCTACTTAGGACACATCAGATCTAATCAAACCGCGTGAGTGCACGCCTACATTTTACATAGGGTTACTATGGAGAAACGAGTGTTACACACACGCCCGCTACATGACGCGCAGGCGTTGTGCGCTCCACTCACACGACACGCTCACACATCTTATCAGTATGTGTGCACAGCGCGTTACAAACGCTACACATACACTACACTTGCGTGTCTACGCATGCACGTCCGATTAACAGAGTTAGCATAGCGATGCTACATGTCACACGTCCGTAACACGACCCATTGTTGCTTCAACAGCTGACACTTTTGACCCCTCTGATTACATGACGTGTCTCCGCACACACGTCTGATTAGCATAGCAAGCTATTTAGCATAGCGATGCTACGTGTCACACGTCTGTAACACGATACGTTGTTGCTTCAACAGCTGACACTTTTGACCCCTATGATTACATGACGTGTATACGCATGCACGTCTAGGCGTGTGCAGGCATTGCACGCGCATTGCATGTGTAACAAGTACACGGTGAATGCACGTGTAGTGCACGCGAAGCAAGTATACGGTGATGGTTGCACACGCAATTTACACGTATCAAGTACGCAGTGAATGCAGTGTTCGCTGATACATTTGACCCCTCATACAACACGTCCACATGCTCAGACAGAGGCAGTGTGTGTGTGTGTGTGTGTGTGTGTGTGTGTGTGTGTCTGTAGTGCTTGTTGCATGATGTTTTAGATCAGTCAGTGATCATGTGACTGAAGGAGGATTTGTGGATTTTACCTTAAGGTACTCCTGGAGCATCTCCTCCACAGAGCCTCCAGGGATGAGGTCTAGAGACAGGTTTGTGGATTCCTCCTGTCTCACTGACTGTGCTCCACAGCTGCACATTAGAGACAATACACATTAATATTGGCTGCAGTGGTCACAACACAGTTTTGTTTCATAACAGGACAAGAGCAGGGCTTATTCAAGAGCAGATCATAAGGTGGCACCATTGAAAATTGACTGTGTGTGACCCTGAACTGTGCCGTCTCACCTTTTGCATGTCCTGGTGTTCTCTATTGTGATCACCAGGTTATCCTCTACAGGGCAGGTATAATGTGTGCCCATGAAAGCTGCTGTCTCCTGCAGCAGAGGGGCCAGACCTCTCATCTGTTCCAGGACTGTAGTCAGGAACTCATGAGCGTCCTGAATACACAGAGAAGAGTTTAAACACAGAGCCCAGACAGTCAGGAGGTGAAACAACAGAATGTGAAGGCTGCTGACTCACCTTTTGCTGAGTGTCCCAGAACTCAGGTGCCTGGGCAGAGACCACATCTTTAAAGGACTTCAGGAGGGAGATTTTAACTCGTGCGTCTATGGACGAATGAACGTCCCTGACATCCATCAAGCTTCTGCAGAAGGCGAGAGGAAAAAAAGAGACATTTTTGCATGTGTTTCATTTAGTACTCTCGTTGTGGAAAAACTTGAGAATGACGTAAGTGTGAATGTGTGTGTGTGTGGCTGCTGTACCTCATCAGTTGAGCCTCAGGTACTAAGCTCCAGACCTGCTCCATGCGACTGATGCCCCCAATGAAGTCCTCTAATGTTAGGAGACTCTGCAGGCTTGCTCATATAGCAGGTCTGCCCAATGTTTGGAAATCTGACACAGAAACACAGCGAGTCAAAACACACGTCAGTATTCATTCTTCACTGACCAATCACAAACAGGTATTTCAGTTTGATTTGACGGATTCATCTCTCATTACAACTTTGATTCATGTGCAGATGTACTCACCCGAAGCACTTGATGGGGCTATCCAGAGACCTATCAGTGTCCCAGATGACATTTATTAGGTTGCTATGGAGATAAAAAAACAACAACACACAAACACATGGTTAATAAACAAGCAAGAGGCTGACAGACCAGAGTGTGTGTTTATAAGCTGCTGCCTATGTGACAAAGTTGGTTAAGCAAGCTACGCAAGAGGCAGAGCATACACAAAAAGACTCCCAGGTAAAATAAATAACGTAAAATATTTTAAGAATACTTTCGCTACAGGATATCACTGCAAGATTTAAGAATATTAGTCAGTGAATATAAGAGGAATTTAGAAAAACAATCAACTGTTTATGTTCCTGACAGACACTGAAAGCAGCATGGAATGAATGTCACTACCTCCTCTCAGGGTTTGGTGAGTCCGTCTTTTTGTCGTTGGTGATGTTGGCTGGTGAGACACGTTTTCTCTGTTGGAGGAAAAACAAACTTGAATTGTTCAATAATGCAAACATAAGAATTAACTATATCAGTACTCTCACTGAGTCCTGGCTGGTGAATATCTGGTGACACTGGCTCTGTGAAACATACCCTGTGGTTGATCGACAGCCAACGCCAAAAATTCCTCACGGCTTGCTTTTGTGACGCAGTTTGAGCGTCTGAGGTGGTGACAGTAGGTCTAAAGAGAAACATGGTTGGTTATTTTACAGAGATAAATCATACAGACACGCTGTGTCCTTGTGCTCATCTCTGGAGTTTTGTGGGGAAAATTAAAGAGTTAGCAAACAACATGTCTGTAGAAACAAAAACGCACTCTGAATGAGCGTCTTACCTTTCCTGTGGGGCTGAAGGCCTCCTACCAGGAACACTTTTCTTCTGTAGAGTGAAATCCAAAGCAATATTATGAGGAAACTGTTTTAAACTTCTTTTTTCAGAGCCATTTCCAACTAAAATGTTTAAATATAAATGTTACAGTCTACTAAAATGAGATTAATGTGAAGCTCTGACACTCTGACGTCAAACATACGTCAAGGTAACCAAAGAGGCGATTCCACCAGCTCTTCTTCTTTGGCTGTCGGTCCTCCCAAGCTGGCTTTGCTGAGCCTGGAGCAGCAGGTACATCCTGGACACCGCCACTGGTGGTTAAGAGAGACACAGTTAGTTTTTCTGCTTTGAGGCCAGATAAATGAATCATAAATCATTTGCAAGAATTGTTTCCAGAAAAAAATCACTCTCACAGTTAACACAATCAGAAACAATTTATCAAACTTAAACACTTGACACTAAAAACACTAATCTCAGACAGTTTGTACATGTTGCCTGTATATTTATTATTTTATTTTTTTAGCGCTCCAAGATTTTACCAGTTAAAAAACAATGAGAATTTTGCTTTCAAATCTCAGGTCTGCAGCTCTGGCACTAACTCTTAAAGGTTTGGATTACGACCAAGAAACTACATACTAAAAAATGTAAATACTTGTATTAATACTACTTTATTTCTGGTAAAATCCTTCTAAACCCTTCATAAAGACTGCAAATGAAACAGACCACTGAAGTGTATTTTGTACTGAAGTGTATGTCCTTACCTTGTCTGATGGCTGGAGTGCTGTTTCTTCTCATCAGACACAGTCTTCTTATGAGATCCTTGTTTCTTCTGTTAAGAACAAAGAAAAATAAGATGAACACTGACTGAAAATTAAAATGCCTTTATAGAGTAGTCTGGGAATGAGTCCTAAACCCCGAAAATGAGTTTGCATTTTTGCACACTTGGTTTCCTTGTCTTGAAGTCAATGAGTTTTTTGAATCTGGTTTTGGTTAGGTGCCTGAAATATGGTCTGTGCTTAACACCAAAGACTTCCACATTTTGTTCTAGGACATAAGATATGTCAGCAAATATCCCACTTGTGAAATTTTAAGCCTTTAGGTGTCTTACAAAGGTGGTTGCTAACGAGTGATTAAATGAGACTACAGAGTGTCATCACTTTGACAGCTTCACAGCCTTGTTGGGGCAGTGAATGAAGTAATTTAGATAACATTAGCTTTTTAATTCCGCTGATTACATTTACACTTCAAAAATCATAATAGTGGTGTAAATATTTGAAGATTATTTGCTGTATAAAACACACAAGTATCATATAAACTGTTGTTTTCCTGCAATAATCGAATATAAGGAAAATCCTCTGCTTTTGTCGAGGAATCAGGGTAACACTAGCATCTGTGTCCTACAAAAACCTCTAGATAGACTATAATTTGACTGCAAGTATCGAAAACACACTGAAGTCATGGAAACTTTTCATTTCACAAGGTCACGTTAAAGCCGTGGATCTACAGAAAGAGAGACAAACCTTTCGGCCAAAAATACGTTGTCCGAGCATCTTCGCGTGTTGTGGATCTCTTTTGAAATTCGAGTCAAGTTGTGATGTCCGTCTGCACTGTTTGACTGCTGTAGTCAAACTGTCTGTTGCAACATTCCACTTGTACTTACCAACTTCTGGCCCCACAAAGAGGTTCTACAGAACATGACACTACGTTCTGTTCCAGAACACATTCTGCATCTTTTAATTTTCATAATGTGAGCATCTCTGTAATATATTCAAACAAAAACAAACCACAAGCTACAACAGTTTCAGTGTTCTTCACATTGACACAAGGAGTTGGCGACATGGAGTTTAAATAACATACAAAAAATGTCAGGTATAAACCAGAACACAACAACACATGAGATACACATCAAATATGTTGATACCATTCAAAATCAATGCAAATGGAGCCTCTGGGATTTTTCCTTCACCAAAACATAATAAGATGGATTAAACCAGAAGGAACGGCATTGATTGCAGAATTGTATTCATATAATGCGACTGGCCAGAACCTTTCACAGTGTTATGATAAGCTGCCGGTCAGCCACATGACAGGTACCCTGGGTGCATTGGTTGTTGACGTTCTGGCACACCGTGTCAAGTTCTGCCTATAACATGCATTGTCTTCTTTCAAAATAAACACACTACATTAATGCATTTTTGCCTTCAACAACATACACAAGTGGTTAGGTTTAGGAAAAAAGAACAGGGTTTGGCTTTATAATCTCACAGAACACAAACACTGCTCTCCCAGGGTGAAAGTTAGTGTTTGTTGGGTGTTGTGGTTTGTTGTTGTGCTGTTAAACTATAATGGTAACCAACCAACGACCTCGGAGTGAGACTAGGTTGGTCAACAACAAACGCAGAAGGATACCTAGCGTGTAATATGCAGATGTCAAAAGCACCGATCAAGTGGCAATAGGTAGTGAGTTGGTTGGTCAGAATCACCTGGATATAATTAATCTACTTTCTCTACTCATCCAGATCATCAGCATCTTCTTCTCGTCATTTTCACCACCTTTACCACCACCAGTGTCTAGACCCTGCGGGGGTGTTCCTTATTTGACTATGGACTCATCACCCTCCTTAAATCACACCATCTCGTGGTCTCATTGCCGAAGACGTTGCACATTTTTCATTCTTATGTGCACATGCTAATAAATGTTCTTTTTACGATAAAGAGCGAGTCTCTCCTGATTGAAATGTCAATAAATTACCCTCAAGGCAAAAAGCCTTCAGCTCATTAATGACGTAATGACAGCTTCTCCTCATTTGTAATGAAGAGCATGTTATCCACAAAGGATCTCCTGGAATAGCTCCTATGATGTCTCAGGAACATAGAGGACTTAACACAAATAGGCTTTCAGCTGCACTGCTCCCAGGCTCTGGAACTTCCTGCCCCTATACATTCAACAGTCTGACAGCATAAACTCCTTCAAATCCCATCACAAACCCAACCTTTTAAACAGTCTTACTGATTTTATCACAGCATCAATATGTGTCTGCCCACACATCTCTTGTTCTGTGTGTTATTTTACGCTCTGTAACGTGACCTTGGGTGTTTTGAGAGGCGCCTTTTAAATGAAATGTATTATTTCACAGTTATTATATTAATTGTTTTCAATGTAGACACAGGACAGGCACGCTCAAAAGTTAGAGCAATGCTGTCACGATGTACAAAAATTCTCAAACGTGATGCAAGGTGCAACAGATACGCCTTGAGATAAACAGAGTTCAACTTGTGGAACACAACAGCACACACTGCACATCATGTGACAGGTACAACCAGTCACAGCAGGCAGATATCTCTCCCTTCTTCTGTAAATATCAGTCAGTATGCGTTTCTCAATAATCAAGTTCAGCAGTTCGCACTTGTGGACTTGGCAAGTCCATGCAAGAGTCCAGACTTCCCAAGAATGGGAGGACGGTCATTTCTGCTTTTGGAACAGCGGCAAACTTGATGATGTCACCACCTCCGCTCACCTTTGCTGTTGTACTGTGATGTATACATGCATTTATAATAAAACAATATAAACACAGCCCAGCTCTGCGTCTTTTCATAGACATTGTAAGAAATTAATATATTTTACATTATATTTTTTAACGTTTCAACATATATAACTGACATACAAAAACATATAAATAGCCAAAATATTTTCAAAAAATATCTTATAAAACCTTTTCCCCACAGCTGGCTTTTGATCATATTTAATCTATATCCAATTCCCGCAGCTGGCTTCTGATTATAATGGTGGTTATTGTGATCGTGAGCATTGGCAAATTGGAAATCAAAAATCAATAATTGACATGGATCGGAGAAGGCGTCTTGGTGCAGTTATTGCAGCAGGATTGCTGTACCTGCAGGCTGAGGAGGAGGCTGCCCAGCTGAGGAGGCAGATCCGAGAAAGACAGCGGAGAATGAGGTGGAGGATGAGGATGAGAATGAGACGTGCTATGCTTGCATGTCTCTTTTGTTTTATATGTTTGTCCAGTTGTGGACAAAGTACCCAGGAATATCACAACAAAGAACAAAAACTCAGTCACAAGTAAAATGCTGCAAATCTGACTTGAGTAAAAGTATATGGGTATTGTCAGCAACATGTAGGCCTACTTAAAATGTTAAAAGTACTCATTATGCAGAGTGACCCAATTTCAAGGGTTGTAGTCATCATACACATGAATATGTATTGAGTATTAATTGATCAATTTACACGTCGGCTACATGTAAGCAGCATTTAAATGTTGTCATGGTAGAACTGATTTTAATACCTTTCACTGGTGCACTAGTCTAATGTATAACAACACACATCAACTTGTAAATATTAAACAACAACATATAAAACAAACTATCTGAAAAGTAACTATAGCTATCAAATAAAAGTAGCTTCAGTAGAATGTGCAGTATTTCCCTCTAAGTAAATGGAAATACCCAAAGTACAAGTACATCAAACAGTAGCTACTTGAGTAAATATACTTAGTTATTGTCCATCACTGCATTTGTCTCATCATTATGCTTTCTGTCTACATTTTTATGTAGACTTGGCAGTTTACCTGTTACACCTAGAATAAAACAAAAGCAGTTTAATATTGGATTAAGTCTAACATTTTACTGAAGTGTTGAGTTGTAGATTGTGGTGCTGTTGAACTGTTCTGGATTACAATGACAGCAGTTTCTCATTTAGTCTGTCCTCACCAAATGGGATCAAACAGGTCAGATGTTAAGAGGAAAATTTTATTCAGCCACACATCAGATAATCAATATTTAAAATATTACAATAAATACAATTAGTCTTTAAATACAATAAATAAATTACAATAAATTCTTAAAATCATTATTGAATGGTAAAAACATAAATGAGCAAAAGAATACATACAAAGAACAACAATTAAATTAACAATGTTACAACATTTAATAATATAATAATATATCTTATACACTGAGACTGAATGTTGCCCATTAGACATACCCCAAACGAATTAAATTTCATATTTAACCACTACAGAGATATCAGCAATGAATTTCAAAAGGACGACCCAAGAGAGGCTGCTTTCGGTGGGGTAGCCTGAGCGCTCATACACACGTTTATTATCTATGAGCGCTGACACCACTGTCATCTAGTGGGACCTTGTAATCTCAGTGGGAATTAGTTAGTAGTTAAATAAATAAATAAAGGTTTGTTTGAAATATAGTAATGATAATACTGGAGGATTATGTTATCAACAACCAAAAGGAGTCCTTAATTTGCCTTTATTGTTCTTTCCTGACCTTGAAAATAATATTTTGACAAGACAAACTTAATTCAAGGCTCTCTTACTTCCTTTTCCCAGAGCTTTCATCTGTATTGCGCTGTCTCCAGCGTGGCTGTAACATTAGCTAGCTCAGTGGTGCTAGTTGATCTAGCAGTAGATGCCTGCTTCCTACTACGCAGTGATACAGTTGGTGGGTGTAGCTTGGTAGGAGAAAATAGTTCCTATGTGAAACTGCTCACAACAAGGTCTGTGGATTATCTTCAGTAATCGGGTCATGATTTCTGGAAAGAGACATTGCTGCTGAGTTTCTCAAATTGAGGCTAGTGTTAGTTCAGGCAGGACACAATGTCAAGCGCAGCTCACATCCCAGCTACATCAGCTGATCTCAGACAGCCCATTAAACCAGTATAGCAGCTGACTGATGAAGGGAGTCAGCTGATAGATCACATGATTTCTTTCTATGCAACCAGTTGGTAAATCTCTTCAGGGCACCCTATTTAAACTGCCCTGTCTACTGTTGCTGCTTCCTCTGCAAACCGCTTTGCAACCCGCCTCCACCCCAGCTCCTCCTTTTCATGCTGTGTCTGACTTATCAATGTCATTTCTGTTGGTCATTGATGCTGCTCTCCCTGCTTTAGGCTTTCCATGTAGGCACATGGAAGGGCAGGGAGATGTGCTCTTGGTGCCTCAGGCTTTCCACATGAGCACATGGAAGGGCAGAGAGGTGTGCTCTCTCCGCCTTCTGCTTTCCACGTAAGCTCATGGAAGACGCTTTCTGCATAGGCCTGGGAAAGGCAGAGAGGCCCCAGAACAGAGCCATAATGCCAAATATTACACTGCAAAGGGAGCATTCCTGACAGAAATGTTATTTTTGGCACTTTGAGCACCACAAGCCCAGTGTCATCTACTTCCATTATATTGGAGAGAAGGCAGACATCTTTACGGAAGATATGTCCAACATTCTGCAACTCACACCAAACAATCTAGACTGATAAAAGGAGAAATCTTTTTTTTTTTTCATTTAGGGTGAACTGTCCCTTTAGAGAGAAAGAGCTTGATAATGCACAGGCTGAACTGAAATACCTCTCTCTTGTCACACTCAGCCGTAGCCTGCAATTGGGGGAGAGATTAAAAGAGTGATGAAAAGACAGCCTGCAGGAGCTCTGAGAGAGAGAAATCAGAGTCAGTGGGAGTAAAATGTTTCTCCAGCCAAGCACTGCTGAACTAGTTGGCAAGTATGTGCAGTAGAAAAATTGACGTTGTTTCACAATTTAGACTGCTCTACTCACTCCTGGGAAAATTAATGCGCTATAATTCCCATGTAATCCTGAGCCAAGAGGGTGTGATTATGTGACCTATGTGATACAGGCTGCCCTTCATCATATGATGAGAGCATGGGAGGAATTCTGGTTACTTAGTTTCAAGAGCAACAAGACTTTGACCCAGGAGACTGCGACTTGTGTCCCGTGTGAAACCAAAAGTCAACTTTAAGTTACATACATACTGTCATGTCATCCAACCATGAGCTTTTTTTTTTCTAAATCTAACTGGTAGGTAGGACTGGGTATTGTTTAAAAAAATGACGATACCAGTACCAATACCAGTATCCTTAAAGTGATACTGATACCAATAGAGTACTGCTATTGATACCTATAATGTGAACGGAGCATTGTGTGGTATAGCCATACTTTCTACTCTGTCAATTCACTGCGCTTGACTTCACCACACCACAGACTGTATTCTCATAGAACGGTTTGTATGATATCTTACGAATTTGTACCCCACGAATGAAGTTACGTTTTTAACTTAGAGTTACGGACATTAGATTTAGGCAGCCAAATTACTGTAGTTAGGTTTAGGAAAAGAAACATGGTGAAAACGTATCTCAAAATGACTCAAAGTTCTCTAAAGTTCACACAGATACGAACATGAGATTCCAGGAGAAAGTCCTGAGTGAAAGTCTGTTTTTTTGTGACCCATCCACCAGCCCAACCTACCTAATTCCTTACAAGCGCTTGGAACTGCTTCTTTGTTTACTGCTGTCAGCACATTGGTCACATGATCACAGCCTTTCAAAATATGTGGGATATGTACAAATTTCGGTGAATTGCTTTTCGTAGTATAGTATAGATGACATGACATGACTCTGACCAAATCTGGGTAGGAGAGGAGAAGCAATTGTTCCCAGAGCTCGTTATCTAAGTGGCCGTTTATACGACAACAGTTTCAGTAAAAACGGAAAAGTCTGTCCTTTGCGTTTAAAAAACTTCTGCGTTTATATGACGACGTTATTGAAACGATCCCCATTCACACGGAGCCGCAAAATCTACTGGAAACGCTGTAGTATGCACGCCAGGCCAATGGGTGGCAGTGTAAATTTGCAAAGCAACACCACGGCATGACGCCATGCGCCTGCGCTGAAGCACCTTCCTCTCCAACGCCGTGATTACAAACCAAAACAAAGAAGACACACTGGCGAAAGCATGCACTGATAACTTTGTCTGGATGGATGACAAGGTGGAGTTGCTACAGTAACAGATCTACACTTCACTTCAAATCAACAGGGTGAGCAGCGCAAACAGAGCTCAGCATTGTTGTTGTGACGGTCGGCATGCCTAGTGACTGGAACCGTAATGCGCATGTGCGAAAAATCTCTGTTTTCAGAGGAACTGCATATTGCATGTTTACATGACAACAGAGACAGTGTTTGTCAGACACTATGAATTGTGGCGATGTACCGATTCTTTGGCTCTCGTGAGGAAACCCTCAGATGTCCAATCCTGTGTTTTGAGGTTCTTTATTCCACAACAGTAGGAAAACATTCAAAAAAATTGTGAGGTTAGCCTGCACGCACATAGTGGCAGTGCTAGCTGTTAGCATCACACGGCTAATGGTTATTTAATGACAGAGTCACTGCTACTGTGTTAATTTGTGTTAACTAGGCAGACATTGAACTGACTGGTTGCCGGGAGGAGAGCAGCTACAGAAACGGCAGCAACAGAAATGACTGAACGCAGGCATCATTTGACTGGAGAAGCTGAAGTTGCAAAGTACTTGTCACTGGGTTGTTATGATCAATACCTTAAAAGTATTGAGTACCCAGCCCTACTGGTAAGGTCGCTAATTTGCAACATATCACACAAAACTGTGTGCATAACTTTTTGTAGGATATCATAAGGATGGTTGTATGAGGATATGTTGAACAACTCTGCAGCCACAGTGCTACTGAGCATTTTTAAAGAGGGGTTTGGAGGCCCATAGTGTGCTGACGCCTGGCTATTCTGCTGTCATGTGAGTTTAACCTTCTGAGCCAACTGAGAGAAAAACATTGAGATTTTTTTCCAATCCTCACAGATAGAGGACACAGTATAGCTCCCGTTTGATTCCTTGGCATAACAATATCAACAGAGAATACACTACAACTTCAGCTTCAGCCTTCCCTGTGCTGTTACAGTTTGCCTCACAGCTTTCTATCCAGCTCTTTCCCTCCCTCAGTCCCAACCCTGCCAGCTTAATGCTGGGTAAGGGAACTCGAAATGGCTGATGGGTGATTTTGAGAGGTTTTGTGGGTCTTGTGTGTGTGAACATGTGTGTGTCGTACATATGGGTATAGGCTCTTTGGAGAAAGCATCGGAGAGCTGTCAGCAGCTTGATGGATGGTTTGGTAACGTATGTCGATCTGGCAGAAAAGGCCAACCGTTACTCATTTCAGCTGATTGGTGTGCATACTGGAGGAGAAGCTGAGGAAGTGAAGCAGGAGGAGCGGGTAGAAAAAGAGGAGGTTGTCGAAAAAGGAGACAAAGCACAGTCCATCCATTTTCCACACCTTCTCCAGTGAATATATCTATTTGCTGCAACAGGGAAAGAACCAACTGAGTGGGGATTGTACTTTGAAAAAAGGAGTGAAATGCTGAGGTAGAGAGTACTAGAATGTCCAAGTTCATGATCTGGGTCCAGTTCATCGTATGAGGTCAGAGGTTAATACGGGACATTATTAGCTAGAAATCAATTACGTGTATATGCAAGTGTGTCAGCAAAAACAGTCTCAGTTTGTTTATTGTCATGTGCAGACGTGGCAGGAGCAGGGGATTTGTTTTGTAATATTGTCAACGACACCACTCAGGGGAATTTCACCCCCTTGAAATTAATAGAAACTTATGAGTTTAAGATTCAAAAGGTCACACGTTTGAAAACACTTAAAAATTGTAATTCCAAAAATACGGTTTTATTTAATATTGGCAGTCACATGGTCCACTAACAAAACAAATGTGAAAAACTAACAATAATAACTAGAAAAGTGCACATAGTAGAGTGCAGATCTCTGCCAGGCAGCCACCTGTGCTGATCACACAAAACATTCTCACTCTGACCTCATCACATGTCAACGTTTGGTCATGGGCTTTTCACATCCAGATACGATGTGCAAGGTACCCTGGGTGCGTTGGTTGTTGATGTTCTGTGACACCGTGTCGAGTTCAGCCTGTTATATGCTACTACGTTGGTACAACATTGCAAATCGACTTTTTTTCCCCCTTCAGCAACAAACACACGTGGTTTGCAAACATGCGTACATGGTTGGGTTTAGGGAAAAAGAACAGGGTTTGGCTTTAGAATCTTACAGGGAGCAATCACCGGCTTCCCAGGTGAAAGTCCATGGTTGTTGGACCCATCCACCACCCGTCCCACCCACCCTACTCGGACCACTGCCGCCTTAACTTTTGTTGTTTTCCCATTTGGTTTCCCCCTGATGCTGCCAGGTGCCATTAAACAACAATGGTGACCGGCCACGTATCATTGCCAACGTGAAAGGACGGCTCTTTTTGCTGGTGTCTGATGCTGGAAGTCACTGACTAAGTGCCGGATTTCAACAACTTCGGAGTGAGACCTGGTTGGATCACAGCCTCTTTAGACAGTTCAACCTGTTCTCATCTCAACTTGTCACATATTACTGCTTGTTCAGTGGGGTTCAATTCTACATATTACACGCTAGGTATCCTCTTGTGTGTCAATTCACACCGTGCAATACAAGCATCTAGGTTTAGGCAACAAAAGCATGTGGTTAGGTTTAGAAAAAACATCATGATTTGGCTCAACATTCAATCAGGCAGCAAACACCAGCGTCCCGGGTGACAGTCCGGGGTTGTTGGACCCAAACTGACATCACCCAAAGGTGAATCATACCACCGCCAAAGATGGCTTTTGGCATCAGTGTCTGATGCCAAAATCATTGACAAAGCAGCGGTATTTGAAAACTCCAGAATGACAACTACAATTCTTGTAGTTCCAGCAGATGTGCTGCATCATGTTTCAGAAGCGTCACAGAAGCTCAGAAAAATTCACCAGTTGTCTATTTTTGATGGAGCCATGGTGCGTTGCACAGAGCAGATGGATTTCTCCTGCTAACAGGCACTGTATGTAAAATATAGATAAATATAACTGTGAGGATGAAGGTATTTAAAAAACTAAAACACAGCCACAAATCTTTGAACACTGTATGCATGACTTGACTTTGAACGGTTTAACTTTGTTGGTAGAACAGCCTGACAAAGTAGGAAATAACAATAAATGCAACTAAGAGAATATGAATCACCACAGCTTTGATAGATCTTTGAGGATAAAGTCATAAATGTGCACACAAAAATGAGGCTGATTGATCCAGTAGTTTATGAGATTAGCTGCAGACAGAGATACACACACTCACACATACACACGCACACACAACTGTACGCCTGATCCCCCCCAGGCTTTGGCAGGGATGATAAAATAAAACAATATATATTTATGGTATTGCAAAATGAATAAACTGTAATGTAAACAGAAATGTAGTAAATGTATATGTGTAATAAAGTCTGTCTGTGTGGTTTTATTAAAGAGCTGAACAAAATCCCTGCCCGTCAGCAAAACCCTCCATATACACCATCAAAGTCTGCGCTCTGCTGTGACTTCTTTGACGAATTCAAAGGTCATTTGTGCTGAGGAGCGCAGCCACATCTTTGAGACTAATGTGGACTGAACTGTGAGGCGAGGAGAGTCTCCAAAGCACACATGACACCATGAGCTCTTGAGAGGTGACATTTTCAAAAGTGGCAATCATTTCACTCTGACTCGCTGTCAGTTTTTCATACATATCTTTTTGTCTATTATATGCTGTGACCTTTTCTTATGAATGCATATTTTTGCTTTTTCTCTCAAACTGCAACATTTAAGTATATCTGTGTGCATCAGAGTGAACAATGCTGCATTAGCAAATTGTAGCAATTAGTAGTGTTTTGGTTAGTATTTTAAAATGAGAGGTAAAAAAATGCCAAGAAAACTTAGGATTTTGTTGCTATTTTTCTTCTGTTTGGCTTCAAATCAGAAGCTGTAAAAGATGTGAAGCAAAGCCCAAAATGAGCCTCAGGAGAAGAACATTTTGTCCTGACAACAGATGTGCCGATTCAGCCTGAAAGAAGGGTACATTTACTGTTAAGGTAACAACATTACCTGAGTGGTGCAGGGCAAAAACATCATTATTTCTTTGTTTGTTTTTAATATGTGTACTCAGGACTCCCTGGAAAGCATTATTGATACTGAGGGCCTACCCTGGTAAAATAAAGTAAACTGAGCTGAAATTGAATCTCAAACTCACGATGGTGTCACAAGAGCATCTTTGTTGTGATAACTTTAAAGTAAAGATGTTTGGTTTCACACGGTGGCTCCAGGCTTAGGGCCCTCCAACAGGTCCCCTGACCCACTGGGCTCTTGCCTTGAGGGTTTGTCTCCTCCTCATAGCACCAGTGACTGCCAGTTGTGTTTGGTCGTAAAAGAGCAGCAGAGACAGGCTGTTGTCTAAGATATTATTGTCATTTTCATGAACTATAATAACATTTTTTTCTCCCAGATGTACGTATATACAGTCTATGTTTCCTCCTGGACTGAGAAAAAGGGGCATTTGAAGTATGCTGCTCCCTTGACTTGGACTCAGTTGCAAAATTACCTGAATCTTAGCATCTCATTGGACACATTTAGTTTGATTCTACATGACATGGAAGCAGACACATGAGTCTGTAGAGGTTTGGAATATTTTTGATGTCTTGTAATTCCCTAAATACCAAAGTGGCTGGTATCTGTTTCACCTTGAGAGTCTTTGTGTGAGCATCATCATGGCATGATGGCAAATGTGGTCCTGGAGACACCTATTATAGTGGGAAATACCACAGAAGCCATTTTGAGCACTTTGCCAGGTATTTATATGTCCCCCAAGAAACTTATATGTGTGTTGTTGAGATCACAATGAAGGCTGAAGTGTGGTGTGAGTGAGGGCGCCGGAAGTAAAGTGGTAAGGAAGCAGGGGAGGGGCCAACTTTACACCCCTAACCCATATTTATTTTAAAGGTTCAGTGTAGGATTTTGGGGGATATATTGGTGGAAATGGAAT
Organism: Epinephelus fuscoguttatus; assembly: GCF_011397635.1. Classification (NCBI taxonomy): domain Eukaryota; kingdom Metazoa; phylum Chordata; class Actinopteri; order Perciformes; family Serranidae; genus Epinephelus; species Epinephelus fuscoguttatus. The sequence goes on from NC_064766.1 coordinate 23,216,671, forward strand.
ATAACATAATATGTATGCTTTCTTTGGTGTGTAATCACCTGAAAATAAGAACCTCTGTGTTTTCGATACCGTAGAATGAGCTGTTTATATCTACATAGGGAGCAAGTCCTTGTTTATGGAGAGCTTCTAACTAAAAAATGCAGCAAGAGGTAAAAACAAAATCCTCCGTCAATTAAGACCATATCAACTCGAGCCCCTACAGAAATTAAGTGTCACGGGAATATGTTAGCATATTATACAGTAAGTTTAGATTGAAAAATGAACTAATAAACATAATTTAACAGTGCTAAAACATGGAAATTACTACAAAAGCAAGATGGCTTACCCCTCCCATAGAGTACAACAGCAAATGGGGAGCGATAAGGTGGTAGACACCCCTTCATAGGTGGGGTACCCCTAAAAGTGAATGTAGGGGTACAGAGTGTCAAACACTCCACTTATTGACAGTAGAGACCTAAGCCAGTCATGTAGTAACAACTGAAACAAATTTTGTGTAATTTTAATACTACTAATACTAATACTACTACTTTAATATTACTATTACAAATGTACATTTGACTTTGTTACACATATTGCTGCTGTATAATTGACCCTGTTACAATGATGCTAAGGATTTTCTTAGAATTTTACTAGGCGCAATTAGTGTTGAGGCTTTGTAACCACAGCCCTGATTAAATAAAGGTTAAAACAATCCCTTTTCTTTATTGGGTTCCTTCAACTTGGTAAAACAGCGCCCTCCTGAATTGCATTCTCTGTCCTCTAGTTTGTGTGGTGAAACAGGGTATTGCACCTGGCGGATGAAGCAATCCCATCTAGCCTTCAATTAACGAACTGGTGCGTTTCAGCCAATCACGTGTGTCTACGTCATCCTACAGCACACCTGTCAGTGAAGAAGAAGAAGAAGAAGATGGATGCCAGCTAACGGAGCAGAAAGTTCGCAAACTCGTTCAAATTAAACAACCCGGAGAATTTGCTTAGTTTTCTAGTGTTGCTACTGTTAACAGCCACCAAACAGTTTAAAGACCAGTTAGCTAGCAGCTGTAATAGTAACATGGCTGTCTGGAGTTTTGGTGAAAACAGCCTCACAAAGGTACCCGGGCTGAAGAGGAGAGTCGGACGGGAGGCCTAAAGTTAAGAGACGTGACTGTGAAAATGGACTCTAAAATGGCGGACTGTTAACGTTTGAGGAAGAGGGGGATATAAGTAGTAGTATTCTTTTTCAGTCCAGTGGTAATGTGGTTACTATGGGACTCTGCGGCCATTAAGGACACTGTATACATCCTTGGAGCTTCCTCCTCAGAAACCGGTAGGTGATGACTTAAATACACCTTCTTCTTCTTCTTCTTCTTCTTCTTCTTCTTCTTCTTCTTCCTCCTCCTTTTCCTCCTCCTCTTCCTCTCCCTGCTGGCTCCTCGGCCCGCCGTGGCTGAATGTCTGTGTGATTATTGCTGAAGCTTGTGATAAATTGCTCTTATGCTCCTTCTTTGTCTGGATTAAACTGTTAGTGTCATATATTTATATTCTTAATAACTCACTTGGCCCTGTGTACTTGTTTGTGGCCTTCGCTAAAGGTCAGTGGTGGGAAGTAACTAAGTACATTTACTCGAGTAATGTAGTTAAGCACAGTTTTGAGATATTGGTACATTTTCTGCTACTCTATACTTGTACTTTTTACTCCACTACATTGCATTGATAACTAATTATTTTGCAGATTCACATTAAGATAAGATAAGAGAATCCTTTATTTGTTCCACAGCAGGGAAATTTGGAGCATTACAGCAGCAAAGGGATTGTGCAAACAACAAGCATCAATAGAAAAAAGAATAAAATAAGTAAAATGCAATGCAAAGTAAGTAAACTGTACAAAAGCAAAGAGCAGAACAATTATCAAACAGTATAAAAATACAAAGCAATATGATAAGGAAGTCTTCAAAAAGAAGCAGAATATAATAAAGACACAGACTGAATGGCTGATTTCACATTTTTTTTTCTTTTTTCTTTTTTTCTATACTTGTCTGCATTGGTCTTCATAGCTTAGCGCCACTAAAGGGTGTAAGCTTCTTGTGAAGATTGATGCACTGTTAATCTTGCAGTCAAGTATTTTATACCCATAATGCTTGGTTGTGACCGTCACCCACCCTCCCTGGAGACTAGCCTAACAGCCTTTATTGGAAAAACTTCCTAATATGAGTCAGAGAGGGCCGTGATACACCAAAGTGTGTCAGGGGGAAAGTAAGGAAACAAGCAAGGGGGAGGGGGCAGGTGCTTAAGTCCTGAGTTATATAGTGACAGTGCATGCGGAGAAGAAGGAGGAAAAACAAACAAATAAACAAACAAATAAAAAAGAAAACAGGGGAGAAACAGGCAGTGTAGCTGATGTATTGTGGCCTTGAGGTGGATGTGCTCCATGCAGATTATCAAAAATAAACATATACATGTCTACTATACTGTACTGAAAAACAAAAACAAAAGAGAAGTCTATACTGATTTCACATTATTGACTGATGGAAGTATAGCTGTTACATAATTTAACAATATGGATATTGCACCTGAGTTACTGATTGTAAGCAGTTAAAAACAAAAGCAAGATATAACAATAATCAGACAGGCTGAGTGGCAGAATTTCCATTATAGCACGTATGATAAAATTTAATAAAATATAAATAACACATAAAATATGATGTATTATTATTGTAGGTTAAGATAAGAGGGGAAATCTATGAGCTTGCAGTATATAAAGTAGTTCAGTTTACCCCAATTTGACCAGCTGCAACACTGAAGTGATAACAAGTAAACATTAACGCATTAATAATTATAATTCAATAATACATTATTCTGCAGTGGGACATTCTTTACTTTGTACTAATACCTTTATTTGACTTTTGTACCTTTTTTCATTTAAAGGTCCAATGTGTAGGATTTAGGGGGATATATTGGCAGAAATTGAATATAATAGTCATGTGTTCTTTCAGGGTGTCTACAGGTCCTTAAAAAGTCTTGAATTGTCTTAATTTCAGATTCAATGGGTCTTAAATATTTTCAGTCACATTACTGCAAAATGTCTCCAGCCTGACAGATCAAATGACTGTTTACAATTGTTTTTAATTTTCTATCTTTACTAATTTCTTCATAAGTTATTTCTTCTTTTGTTGCTCATGCTTTCTACCCATGCTTTTAAAGGAAATCAAGCCAATTTACTGAGGTTTCAAAGGGTTAAATCACAGAGGGAGACACCTCTGGATAATTCGACTCCTGGTAGTAACCTCTGTAACAATAAACACTGTAGGAATCCTAACTGGGAGTTCACACTTTGCAACTAGCTGCAATCTGCGATCCTAAATCCCACACACCGTTTCTTTAATTAACATTTTTTTGGGGGGCTTTTTGCCTTTAATGAACAGGGCAGAGTGAAATGGGGTGAGAGAGAGAGTGGGGGTTGACATTTTTTCCACCACCACTTTAAATTAAAACAACTAACTTTAGGTTCTCTTTATTCTCCTAATTTTAAGGCTTTTGGTGTGGTAGTATATCAGTTTCGGTACTGATATATTTAGGCAGGTTTTGTATGGAATTTACAATTTTGGTAGAAGTTATTGGTGTGATTACAGTCTTGTTGAATTTTTTGTTCTTTTATCTGTGTCGTAATGGTGTAAATTTTACTAAGGGATGTTAGCTCTAATATTTTTGATGCAGTTTGACCAGAAGTTTCATGTCTCGTGCCGAGATGTTTTCGTATATCACACAGTTATCCTAAAGGTTAGGATGCTCTGGATCCTAAGCAGTTGCATCATACCTTCCCACAATATGGAAAACATTTTCAGCTGTCTCAAAAAGAAAAATCTTTCCTGAGCTTTCTTCTGTAGGCAGTGTGTGGATCACAGTAGCAGGTGAGACCTCTGTCTTACCATTGTTTGATTTGATTTAGTAGTCGGAGGAGAATATATGGAGGAACTCAGCGCCCACCTCCCCACTCATACTGTACCTATCTGGACCGATCTCCGGTGTTTCATTACTGCTGCACCGGTTGGTGACATCCTCACATGCTTTTTCAGTAACCTCCATTCTTATGTGCAGGTGACACCCAATAATGTCAGTCCTGATACATAGATATATCCCGGATTTTGCGTATTCAGCGAACGCTCCTTGCTAACAGACATAATAAATGAGATGCCAAATTTTTGCCGCCTCTTTGTGCTTTTGCTGAGCTAACATTCCACCGCCTTTAGGTGAGAGCTCGTGAAAAGCGTCTCCTCCACGCCGCTCTCTACACCTCTGTTTATCCCTTTATCTTCAGTCCGGTCCCTCTGCACGCCGGATGAAAAATGGGAAAGAGTGCATCGGCTGCAGAGGAGGCGAAGAGTGTCCTCCCTCAGTCTGTCACTAATGCTTCATTAGATACCTGGCAGGGCCATTCATCGCTGTTATCGCCTGGCCACAACGTGCCCCTCTGCCACCTACTCCTCACACACTCACACATGCAAGCGTTTTTACACATTCATGTAGCTGACACAATCATGTACACCTACACATATGCTCAGATGCACAGACACACAAATTGTGGTTACGCTTTCATTTTATTATTGGCCATTCAGCACTGCTGATAACTCCTCCTGCTCTGTAACTCTCGCCTCCTCTAATTCACATTTCTGAATTTCAACGTCCTCTGCAATTTTTCGTATGAGTAATTATTCAACCTGCAAACATGCATGGCTAGTAGGCAGTACAGCATATGGATGTTTCCCACTCTATCATGTAGTTAGGCAGTTTCACCACTCAAACACACGCCAGTGCTATCATTGATTTATCGGACCTCAGTGTTGATTAATACCTGTGCTGGTTGCATTGGAGAGGACTGCGTCATTACCTGATTTCAGTGCTCTGATACATCGATTAAGCCATTACTCTGATTAGGAGATGAATTAAGCACAATGAAGGTGCTCTCCTCAGCATCCATTTAAATCTCTTCCAGGGCCGTTGGCTCAGAGCACTGAACTTGAAAATGGGCTTCATTATGTGTGTGAAGCATGACCTGGCTGACACGCTCATTAAAGTTAACATGGCAGTTTTTCTTCATGTTAACTGTTGTAATGACAACTGGTGCTGTATCTGTTCTGGTTCTTGCTTCAAAATGCTGTGCATAAGCAAATTCTGTGTTGTCTGATTTGTAATTGGCTAGGTGGAGGTGTTTTGATGCGTCTGTGTTCTTCTACATTCATGTTTTACACTCACCGGCCACTTTATTAGGTACATCTTGCTAGTACCAGGTTAAACCCCTTTTGTCTTCAGAACTGTCTTAATTCTTGGTATCACAGATTCAACAAAGTGCTGGAAACATTCCTCAGAGATTTTGGTCCATATTGACATGATAGCATCACACAGTTGCTGCAGATTTGTTGGCTGCACATCCATGATGTGAATCTCCCGTTCCACCACATCCCAAAGGTGCTCTATTGGATTGAGATCTGGTGACTGTGGAGGCCATTGGAGTACAGTGAACTCATTGTCATGTTCAAGAAACCAGTTTGAGATGATTTGAGCTTTGTGACATGGTGCGTTATCCTGCTGGAAGTAGCCATCAGAAGATGGGTACCCTGTGGTCATAAAGGGATGGGCAGAGTCAGCAGCAATAGGAAATAAATATCCCCCACACCATTCCACCACCACCAGCCTGCTCTGTTGATACAAGGCAGGATGGATCCAAGCTTTCATGTTGTTTAACACCAAAAGGTTAAGGTTAGTCACTTAAATCACCTTTCTTCCACATTCTGATGCTCTGTTTGAACTTCAGCAGGTCGTCTTGACCATGTCATGCCTAAAAGCATTGGGTTGCTGTCACATGATTAGCTGATTAGCTATTTGTGTTAATAAGCAGTTGAACAGGTGTGCCTAATAAAGTGACTAGTGAGTGTATATATTTACTGGAGTTGATATGTGCTAATTATGACAAATTTCACACTAATATCTAACAGGATAAAATGAAGAAGTAATGACATTTTATATCCAAAGGGTCAAAGGTCAACTTCACTGTGACATCATAATGTTCTACAAAAACACTTTTCAACATCATATCTCAAAAACAGAAGGGGAGACGTTTGATCAGATACTGAATGGATGACTCTAATCTTGGGTGTCCACCTTGAAACTGTGCTGATTGTACAGATCTTCTGTGCTGCCTGGTTGAAGATGTGTGTGAAGCTTATAGGTTTTAGAATTTGTAGTGTCTTTTCAGCAACATCCATATTTTAGGTGTTGTCTGCTGTCATTGCTATATGAGAGTCTGGACAGACATGGATGTAAATTGTAACTTTATTGGTTGGCGGAGGCGTAGTTGGTTCTTGACATCTGCAATGTCAAAGCTGCATTTCATGACCACATCACATTTTTTAAAGAGTGTGGTCTGTAGAACAGGACTGCGTGGGGAGTGGGATGATAAATGAGTTTTCATCATAACTGAAAGAACTGAAAGCCTTGTACACATCACCAACACAAAAAAAACAGTGTAGTTTCAAAGTGTGCATTGTGTATATTGGGGCCCTTTTTTGGAACCTTCATGCAAATAAAAAACAACTGCCTCGGCTTGCAAGAGACTCCGTTAGAGCCGTCATGAAAAACTTTCCCAACAGTTGCGACTGCAGTCAGGCGTAAAGAAAGTCATCCATCATCAACCACCATCATCCATTGTTTGGAAGTATTTCTGATTTAGAAGACTGCGTGACACTTGTGTCTGTGCTGCAAAGCGACAAATAACTTGTTAAACCAACTAAAAGAAATGTGCAATCTGCAGAACGATGAATGCATGACAGCTGAGAAGTATAACGTCATAATGGAATGACACCCATTCTATCGTTGCTAATGTTACCACACTGAATTCCTGTCCTTGTCCAGCAACATCATACATCCATGACAGTGCGTGATGGTACCAAGACTGCTGTAAAAAAACGAAACAAACAAAAACAGCGGTGGATACATTCTTGTGAGGAACAAGTGTTCTGTTTTTTTAAAATGTGAAAAGTACATAAAAAATATTTTGTCAAACGAAAAACAACGAATAATTGAGATAAATAATATTGATCAAAGTAAACATAAGTATGAAGTATAAAGTTGCAGCCCTAGTGTAAAACTTGCTTCATCGTGGTTGTTTTAAAATACACAAAAAATAAAGTGAAAAAACGTCATGTTGTATCCTGTCCTGTCCCAATCCCGTGTTGTGTTTTTAAGTAATAAAAAATAGTGTTTATCAAAATTGCAGATGCTGAAATAACTCATAATGTAACAGCTGAAACTGTCATGTTGTTCATATTTTTGTTATAATATTTTGACAGTATAATTTTCATATTTTCTGAGGTAGAGCGGGTCGTCCACTAATCAGAAGATCAGCCGTTTGATCCTTGGGCAAGATACTGAACCCCAAATTGCTCGCAATGGCTGTTCCATCGGTGTGTGAGTGTGTGTGAATGGTTACTGAGTGGCATGTGGCACCATGCATCGTAGCCTCAGCCACCAGTGTGTGAATGGGTGAATGTGACGTAGTGTAAGTGCTTTGAGTTGTCAGAAGACTAGAAAGGCGCTATACAAGTGCATTCCCTGGTAATGACAAGACCATTATATAACACCATTATTTTTTGTGTGTATTAAACAAACAAGAACGTGTGGGTTGGTTAGAGAGGCCTGACTGTTTCCCTCTGCTGTTAAATAAATACTAATACAGGATTAAAATATTAAAAGAAAAGAAAAGAACAGATTGAGAGAAATCTGCAGCATTTCCCTGAAAGTGTTTGCTTTCACCTTTATTATGTGTTTTGTCTTAAGGGACCACTGTACAGTAATATTCATTCCTCAGAACAGTATTAAGGACAGCTCATGCGTAGTTGTTCAAGTAGGCAAAGCTTATCACCTCTTCCCAAATATTTTTTGTGTCTGAGTGCTGGCACACAGTGAAGTTTGGGAACAGGATAAAGTTGAATTAGGGGCCATATAGTCACAATGCATAATTGACAGGTTCAACTTAAGGTTTATTTGTTAGAGGAGCACAGCGTATTGTAGTAACTTTGAGGAAGTCATTACTTGTTGAAGGGGGTGCAGTAGTCTGTGTTTTGGCACTTCACTTCCCAGAGTTCAGTTCTCAATTAAAAAGTGTGAGACATCCTTTCTGGGTCTCCTGTAGATGGATTTTCTTTATCGGCAGTCCAGTTGTTATTTGTTCAGCCATGATGGTTGTTTATTCCAGAAAGTGATCAAGCTACAGTTTAATTCAGGGTGAGATGGAACAACAGGACATATTAGGCACAAGGCAGTCAAAACCAATTCAGCCACAGCTCCACCACACTCCCTGGCTGGGTCACTGTGTCCTCTCCCTGACAGCTCCATATTTCAGCTCCACAGGCATCCACCCTCCACTCTGCAGGGTTACAGAACAGAGGTACGGCATGCAAGCAGCTTTTATTTACTTCCAATTTCTCAGTCCATTCATAACACTCGCTGTGCCAGTCATTCAGCCTCCCGGAGGAGAACAAGGCAGCGCTCCATAAAGCAGGAGTAGATAGCTGGATACCAGTGAAAACAATTAACATACTCTGTATCCTTCAACACAGATCTGTAAAACAAAATGTCAACATGTCCTTATCAAATCCTTTAACATGCATGTTAAAGGGATAGTTTGGATTTGGATGAAGTATCCTGTGGTGTTGTTGAGGAGTGATGGTAAAATGTATAGGCAGTTGGGTGCAGCGTCAGCAATGATGCGAGCACTGCACTGGACTTTTGTGATGAAGAGGGAGCTGAGCCAGAGGGCAAAGCTTTCGATATACTAGCGCCATCTGTGTCTCAGCCCTCAGCTATGATCATGAGCTCTGGGTAGTGACCAAAAGAATAAGATTGCAGATACAAGTGGCTGACATGAGTTTCCTCTGATAGATGGGGAGAGATAGGGTGAGAAACTCAGACATAAGGAGGGAGCTCAGAGTGGAGCTGCTGCTCCTTAGCGTCAAAGGTGGCCCATGGTTTGGGCATCTGATCAGGATCTTCGTGGGCACTTTCTGTTTGAGAATTTCCAGGCAAATCCAACTGGTAGGAAGCCCTGCGGAACAAGCTGGAGAGATTGTTTATCTCATCCGGCCTGAGAACACCTCGGGTTCTTCCAGGAGGAGCTGGAAAGCGTTGCTGGGGAGAGGGACGTCTGGAATACTTTGCTCAGCCTGCTGCCCCTGTTACCTGGCCCTGAATAAGCGGATGAAAATGGATGGATGGATGGGATTGTGTGAAGTACTTATCCATAGTCAGTTTATTACTTCCAGTAGATGTCAGTCAACAAACCCCCAGTTTGGAGAAGCACGCAGGAGTATTGCCATGGAAACTAAGTAATGTACTGCTGTGAATAGGGGTTAGCAGCAAAACTTATTTTAGCCACTTAAAAAAGGCCTGCCCTAAAAAAAAAATCAACATCAGTCTACATAGATCCCATTTTAAGAGTATATTAACTAGGGATGTCCCGATCCGATATTCGGATTGGTATCGGCCGCCGATATTAGCAAAAAACGGGCATCGGATTGGACTGCATGGAAAAATGCTGATCCATGAACTCTGATCCAGTTTTTCACGGATTCCGTGCCAGCCCAGCGCGACGCGATTCAAGCAGTCCATTCCAGTGATCCGCTCCAGCTTTTACTATCAATCCACCAGGCCAGCATGCAGACGGCAGACGAAGAGTAGCGGTCAATTTAGTTAACTGACTGTTTTCTGCTCTGGTTTTTTGAGAGTGATATTTTTATTTGGTTTACACTCTTACTGTTTAAGTAAAGAGCACTGATGGCATTGTTTTGGGCACAATTAGTGAAATTGGAGCCATGGATGGACTACAAAAACACTACTAAAATAACTGAAAAGGAAAGGCTGCGTTGTTTGTTAAATGCCAACAATGTCTCGTGGTGTTAATCTTTTTTTTATTTATTAGGGGGCCAAAGCACAAGTGTGTGGAGTCTTGCTGCTATTTTAATTTCATTGTTAGACATTTAGACATTTTAAACCAGCTATATTTTTTATTTAATGTTAATGTTCAAGTTTAAAGTTTGTTTATGTAACCCTGTTAACAATAAACAGGTCAGTTTCTCATACCAACTGTTGTGGATCATTCTAACTAACCTGATTAAGTAGTTGTTCTTTGCTTGATCAAACCTTTTCTAATATGACTGACAACAAAATAAGTGAATATGTATAATACGTGCTTGGATCGGATCGGTATCGGCCAAAACTCAAGGCTGTAATATCGGTATCAGATCGGAAGTGAAAAAGCTGGATTGGTACATCCCTAATATTAACCTCTTTCCAGACAGCCCTTTCCATTGGCACTAAATTTTCTCAACCATAGAACCTCCGTGTTCCTACGCATATGCGCACCTGTGCCGTGCACTGTATTTCACTGCACAATCTGACTGAAACAAAACTTCAGTTTTCTTCTGGGCTGTTCAAACTAAAAAAAAATGAAAACAGTTGTGCCTGGTTGCACTGAATATAGACATCAACACTCCACCTGCAAGACTGAGACCACTTGGCGTTTGCATCCAACATTTCTCTCGAGGATTATGTAAAACCACCGCCAAATAAGCGAGAGATACTCGCTGAAGAGCACTGCTGTGCCCAGCCATCAAGCAACATAACAGTTAATACCTACAAACAGGTCTTACCAAACAACCAGTAAAGTGAGAAGTGGTGGCATCCTCTCATTAAGAAAGATCCTGAAGTTGTGTTTAACCAAGACCCACTCATGGCAGGAGTAGCTCTCTGGGTCGGGGAGCAGGGATTTACTGTTCATAGTTCATAGTTAGCTTGTGCTCCGTCTTGGCCTTTAATTCCCCCTCTCTCTTTTTCAGCTCGTTCGGGTTTCCTCCTTGAAAGTTCTTCTTCTCTATACTCTAAATCATAAAGATATCCTTTTGTCTCCACAGTGAACGGCATTTCATTGCCGCTGTCATAATCACTCAGTTTTTAAAATTGTCTTCCATTTGTTGTCTCTAAACTGGGAGTGTGCTAATCGGCATCTACTGAAAGTAATACACTATGAATAAGTACCTCATACAGCCCTGCTTCAAAAAAATCCAAACTATACCTTTTAATGATTCATTATAAACAAGGTGTATGGTGCTAACATTAGGGATGGGCATCAATTTTTGATTATCGATGATTGATTGTTAAGGCTTTTGATCGATCACAAATAATTTTGATCGATAGTCCCCTACAATGCCTGGCATAGGTTCGGCGAGCTGCTGTGCCAATGAGACCCCCCGCCCGGTGAGTCGCCGTGCCAACGAGACCCTTCCGCCCGGCGAGCACAGCAGCTCGACAGGCCTACGAGACCCCGCCGGACCTATGCCAGGCAAAAAATCAGAAACAGACGGAGGCTCTCCTCGCTCTCCAAAGCCTCGGCGGCTTCCCTTGAGGCCTCTGAAAACACTACGCCATTGAAAGATGGAGGTTTTGCTGAAAACTGAAGCCTGTAACTCTGGCTAGCAACAGTTGTAAACACCCAGGGGTGAACTGCGCATGCACGCCATTCTTCCTCTTTGGCCTGGGGGGTTAAAGCTCAAAACTGGGGCAGTTGCGCTCTCTTGAGGCGACAGTCTGCACTGCACTCTTTTGTCTTCTCTCTTTTGAAATACTCGCTTATCAATTAATCGATAATTGATCGTTAATTTTTTTGATGATCGAATAAGGAATTTTGATCGTTTGCCCATCCCTAGCTAACATCCAAAAAACTTTTATAGATACTGGATTTAAATAATCAAACTAAGGCAAAAATCAGACAAAAGATTGGTTCACTGCATTAAAAACTTCCAGCACTTTTAATTGTGCAAAGTTTCAATCTGACAGAGATCTTCGTCAGGCATTGTGATTCATTATAACAAGTAGCATTTATATAAAACGTATCTTAAACATGTGTTAAGCATCCATATACACTGAACAAAAATATAAACGCACCACTTTTGTTTTTGCTCCCATTTTTCATGAGCTGAACTCAAAGATCTAAAACATTTTCTATCCACACTAAAGACCATTTCCTCACAAATACTGTTCACAAATCTGTCTAAATCTGTGTTAGTGAGCACTTCTCCTTTGCCGCAATAATCCATCCCACCTCACAGGTGTGGCATATCAAGATGCTGATTAGACAACATGATTATTGCACAGGTGTGCCTGGCCACAATAAAAGGCCACTCTGAAATGTGCAGTTTTATCACACCGCACAATGCCACAGATGTCGCAAGTTTTGAGGGAGCGTGCAATTGGCATGCTGACTGCAGGAATGTCCACCAGAGCTGTTGCCTGTGAATTGAATGTTCATTTCTCTACCAGAAGCCGTCTCCAAAGGCGTTTCAGACAGTTTGGCAGTACATCCAACCGGCCTCACAACTACAGACCACGTGTAACCACACCAGCCCAGGACCTCCACATCCAGCATGTTCACCTCCAAGATCATCTGAGACCAACCACCCGGACAGCTGCTGCAACAATCGGTTTGCATAACCAAAGAATTTCTGCACAAACTGTCAGAAACCGTCTCAGGGAAGCTCATCTGCATGCTCGTCGTCCTCATCGGGGTCTCGACCTGACTGCAGTTTGTCGTCGTAAACGATTTGAGTGGGCAAATGCTCACATTCGATGGCGTCTGGCACGTTGGAGAGGTGTTCTCTTCATGGATGAATCCCAGTTTTCACTGTTCAGGGCAGATGGCAGACAGCATGTGTGGCGTCGTGTGGGGGGGGCGGTTTGCTGATGTCAACACTGTGGATCGAGTGGCCCATGGTGGCGGTGGGGTTATGGTATGGGCAGGCGTATGTTATGGACAACGAACACAGGTGCATTTTATTGATGGCATTTTGAATGTACAGAGATACTGTGACGAGATCCTGAGGCCCATTGTTGTGCCATTCATCCACGACCATCACCTCATGTTGCAGCATGATAATGCACGGCCCCATGTTGCAAGGATCTGTACACAATTCCTGGAAGCTGAAAACATCCCAGTTCTTACATGGCCAGCATACTCACCGGACATGTCACCCATTGAGCATGTTTGGGATGCTCTGGATCGGCGTATACGACAGCATGTTCCAGTTCCTGCCAATATCCAGCAACTGCGCGCAGCCATTGAAGAGGAGTGGACCAACATTCCACAGGCCACAATCAACAACCTGATCAACTCTATGTGAAGGAGATGCGTTGCACTGTGTGAGGCAAACGGTGGTCACACCAGATACTGACTGGTTTTCTGACCCCCCCCCCCCCCCCATAAAGCAAAACTGCACATTTCAGAGTGGCCTTTTATTGTAGCCAGCCTAAGGCACACCTGTGCAATATTCATGCTGTCTGATCAGCATCTTGATATGCGACACCTGTGAGGTGGGATGGATTATCTCGGCAAAGGAGAAGTGCTCACTAACACAGATTTAGACAGATTTGTGAGCAATATTTGTGAGGAAATGGTCTTTAGTGTGGATAGAAAATGTTTTAGATCTTTGAGTTCAGCTCATGAAAAATGGGAGCAAAAACAAAAGTGGTGCGTTTATATTTTTGTTCAGTGTAAATGTAGCAAGAGACTGCTACATACAGCGCTAACAAGGTCATACAGCCTGCTGTGGCAGCTTAATGATGGGTCCCCATGAAGGGAAAATGACTTACAGTGATGTGGAAGGGGAAAATATGGCTGTGTTTATTGCTGTACCTTGATCTGTATGTAAATGGATTATTGATCCGCGTTCACACAGTGTGGCTGTATTTTAGGTGTTTCCTTCAGATTGCTTCATACTAAATTAGCGCTCTTGCTCTCAGTGTCTAATCAGAAAGAGTTAGTGGACAGGAGCCTCAATTGTGTCGTTATGTGAGGCACAGGGAATTGTGAAAGTATTGGTCACTCTAATTAATCTAAAGTCCTTGGACTTGAATTAATGAAGAGAGGGGGGTGAGTCAGACAGATACAAGGTAGATACAAGTGTGTGGTATGAGACTTGGATTATACTGCGTGAGTTGTGTGAGAGTTTTTTTTTTAAATAAACACTACACTCACATTTACATTCACATCAGTTATGTCAAAGGAACCCATGCCGTCTAATAATTAGTGATTAATCTTGCTAGAAAATAAGACAGGTTGTGGTGGACAGGTCAGAAAGTTACAAGGCAGTGTTCCGACTAAGTTATTGATAACTTCTCTCCCACTCTCTTTGTCACTCTGAAACACAAACACACACCTTGAAAAGCACAGTGACCCTTGTCTCTGTCCTCAGTTCTGACAGTTGTGCTACTGTAATGTATAAAGTTTGGGGTTTGCGGGTCAGGTAGTTGATTAACGTACATTTTTAGCATCCCGTGACGCTATAAGTACCTCCACTTAAGAACTGTTGAAGTTTTTTTTTGTTATGCGTCCACACTGGGGATAGCCGTGGCCAGAGGCAATATGTTTTCGGATTGTCCGATTCTTGTGATTGTGATGTCTCACAAATGCCTTGATGGATTTGCTTCAAATTTGATGAAACATTTAGTTGGACTCATTAGATTTTGGTAGTCAAAGGTCACGGACACTGTGACCTTGCATCTGTCTCAGTCTTGTGAATGTGATATCTCAGGAAGGCCTTGAGGGAATGTCCTCAAATTTGGCACAAACGTCCACTTTGACCCAAGAATGCCCTGAGTAGAATTTGGTGGTCAAAGTCATTTTGACTTCACAGAACATGCTTTAGGCCATCACTCAAGAATTCACACACTAATCATGATAAAATTTCACACAAATGTCTAATAATAGGATATAATGATGACGTGACATTTTATACCCAAATGGTCGAAGGTCAGCTTCACTATGACATTTTAATTTACAAGGGCAGTAGGATTCATCATTATGAGAACACGTGTGCAAATAATTCTGTAGTTTAAGAACACCTAATGAATCTGATGGACATCTTTGTTAGGACATTTCTTAAGAGCATATTTGAGAAACAACTTAGGCTAATTGGTGACTGAAGCCCACTGTGAGTGAAATTGGTATTTGTTGCCCTTGAAAACAGACTGTGTTTACTGGTTACCTATTTCCTTTTCTTTTATTAAAATGAATCAAACATTGTGCGCAGTTCTCACACATCCATGCCCTGCAGAGGTGAGGCACATCTAAATTAGATGTGAAGCATTATACCAACCTCACCAGGGCTTTTGTTCACCTTCCTTCATTCCATCCCTCCCTCACTACTGCCCGTCCTCTAAATCCCACAGCCTTCAGCCTCGGGGACCTGGGAAATTAATTAAACGTCTGAAAATGACAAGCTCTCTTTCTCCCACTTGGAGCAGCCACAGCCCTTTTTTCCTCTGGACTTCAGGGACAGCACATTGATTTCCCCGCTGTCTAATTCTCTCTAGCCATGTCTTCCTTGGATTTTTTTTCTTGGGGAGAGCAGAAAAATGAATGGGATGGAATGGAGGGGCTGCAGAAATGTCAAGGGTGAGGCTGGTGTATGTGTGTGTGTGGATTCAAGGGGTGGTTTGTGGATATGTCCGCTGGCATCCATTTATTTACAATATGTGCATGTGTTCGCTTCTACAAACAGTCCCTGTCAGTTGTGAAGGCTAGTCATTAACTTTCTGCTCCTCTCCCTCGGCGTCCCCTCCTTTTCCTGTGCTATGTTTTGTTGAATGTGTCCAGTTCAGAGAGGAAGGTCACTCGATGAAGAGAAGCATCCTACAGAGACCTCATTAGCATAACGATGTTTTGAGTAGTTTTGCTGTCCTTTCCTGAGACCATGCTTGTGTCAAAGGCTATATGTGATTATTCAGTAAAATATAATTCTTCTAAATTAAATTTCTAAGTATTCAACAAAACAATTGGATATGTATATGACAAACACATTCATATTAACTAAATAACTTCACCCTGATAAAAGTCATTAGCATTTCTCAATAGCAGAGAGCATGCAGTGTCTCTGACGTTGGTTACAGAAATACTTCACTGCTGGAAAGATGGCTCTTAAAAAAAAATGGGATGTCTGTTCAGTAGACAGACGCAAACATTAAAAAACAGAAAAAAAGAATGTTTTAGTCTAAGAGGGAGAAAAACCAACAACCACCAGAATGGACTGCACCACACCAGACCAATAAACGCTCCCACTGGTGGTTGACATAATGTGAACACGTCCGTTTGAAAACAATGGCGGTCGGCTGGCAAGAAATGATGTGTTACAGTTAAACATTAAGCTAAAACACGTCTGTTAACATTTGAGGCGAGAAATAAGTAACTCGGTATCAGAATCTTTGTTTATATTTGATCAGCGCTGCCTAGTTTTACCGTTTAATCTCAGTTTTTTCTGCCTCTGCATTCACTGTGCAGGAAACAGTATGGCACTCACTTCCTGTTCACAAACTCTCGCAATTACAGCTAAACATGACACCAAAATATGTTTGTAAAAACACCACTTCCTAGTTTTACTGTTTGAGTGGATTTTGGTCCGTGTTTGAGAAAGAGACTGGTCTGTCTGTTGATTCACTTCCATACTCTTTGTGTCTGTGGTGGCGGCATGGGTGGCGGGCAATATGTAAAAAGTGGAAGTGCAGCCTGTAGTTCCAGCAGCAGCTAGAGAGCCAGCAATGCTCCCCTGGATAGAGTTGCAACAGTATGAGATTTTCACGGTACAATAAGTGTAGTAGAAAATATTGCGGTTTCATGGTTTTACAGGCTTTATATTAATATCAGTCAGGACGACCCTTATTTTTTGTTGAACAAACGTTTTATTTCTATAATTGATTCAATATCGCAGATTCTGAAATGTACACGGTATGATAACTGTCATTTTTTACATCATGGTACACCTTGAAACAAGCTCTGATTGGAGGGAGAGCTAACCACGCCCACTTAGGAGACAGGAAGAGTAACCGTTTTCTTAACATTGGATAAGCCTACGGTGGGGTATCTCCTTTATCAAATATCTCTGGTTTAAGCTTGTAAATCAGGCAGGACTGACAAAACTGGAAATGGACCCCAGCCACTTTATAAGGTACACCTTGCTAGTACCAGGTTGGACCCCTTTTGCCCTCAGAAATGCCTTAATTCTTGGTGTCATAGATTCAACAAGGTGCTGGAAACATTCCCCAGAGATTCTGGTCCATATTGACATGATAGCATCACACAGTTGCTGCAGATTTGTCGGCTGCACATCCATGATGTGAATCTCCCGTTCCACCACATCCCAAAGGTGCTCTATTGGACTGAGATCTGGTGACTGTGGAGGCCATTGGAGTACAGTGAACTCACTGGCATGTTCAAGAAACCAGTTTGAGATGATTTGAGCTTTGTGACATGGTGCACACCATTACACCACCACCAGCCTTAACCCTTGATACAAGGCAGGATGGATCCATGCTTTCATGTTGTTTACTCCAAATTCTGACCCTACCATCTGAATGTGGCAGCAGAAATCCAGACTCATCAGACCAGGCAACGGTGAGCCTGTGTGAACTGTAGCCTCAGTTTCCTGTTGTTAGCTGACAGGAGTGGCACCTTCTGCACACCTTGGTTGTAAGCAGTGGTTATTTGAGTTACTGTTGCCTTTCTATCATCTTGAACCAGTCTGGCCATTCTCCTCTGACCTCTGGCATCAACAAGACATTTTCTCTTTTTGGGACCATCCTCTGTAAACCCTAGAGATGGCTGTGTGTGAAAATCGCAGTAGATCAGCAGTTTCTGACAGACCAGCCCGTCTGGCACCAACAACCATGCCACATTCCAAGTCACTTAAATCACCTTTCTTCCCCATTCTGATGCTCAGTTTGAACTTCAGCAGGTCGTTTTCACCATGTCTACAGGCCTAAATACATTGAGTTGCTGCCACGTGATTGGCTGATTAGCTATTTGTGTTAACACGCAGTTGAATAGGTGTACCTTATAAAGTGGCCAGTGAGTGTAAAACGACTGCTGAATTTTATTATTATTATGGCAAATATAGTTTGAGTGTAGTTATGTAGTTATATATATATGTGTGTGTATATATATATATATATATATATATATATATATATATATATATATTTAAGTGTATATATATATATATATATAATTGTATATATATATATGTGTGTATATATATGTATGTGTGTATATATATATATATATGTATGTGTGTATATATATATATATATATATATATGTGTATGTGTATATATATATGTATGTGTATATATATATATATATATATATATATATATATATCTACAGTACAGGCCAAAAGTTTGGACACACCTTCTCATTCAATGCGTTTTCTTTATTTTCATGACTATTTACATTGTAGATTCTCACTGAAGGCATCAAAACTATGAATGAACACATGTGGAGTTATGTACTTAACAATAAAAGGTGAAATAACTGAAAACATGTTTTATATTCTAGTTTCTTCAAAATAGCCACCCTTTGCTCTGATTACTGCTTTGCACACTCTTGGCATTCTCTCCATGAGCTTCAAGAGGTAGTCACCTGAAATGGTTTCCACTTCACAGGTGTGCCTTATCAGGGTTAATTAGTGGAATTTCTTGCTTTATCAATGGGGTTGGGACCATCAGTTGTGTTGTGCAGAAGTCAGGTTAATACACAGCCGACAGCCCTATTGGACAACTGTTAAAATTCATATTATGGCAAGAACCAATCAGCTAACTAAAGAAAAACGAGTGGCCATCATTACTTTAAGAAATGAAGGTCAGTCAGTCCGGAAAATTGCAAAAACTTTAAATGTGTCCCCAAGTGGAGTCGCAAAAACCATCAAGCGCTACAACGAAACTGGCACACATGAGGACTGACCCAGGAAAGGAAGACCAAGAGTCACCTCTGCTTCTGAGGATAAGTTCATCCCAGTCACCAGCCTCAGAAATGGCAAGTTAACAGCAGCTCAGATCAGAGACCAGATGAATGCCACACAGAGTTCTAGCAGCAGACCCATCTCTAGAACAACTGTTAAGAGGAGACTGCGAATCAGGCCTTCATGGTCAAATAGCTGCTAGGAAACCACTGCTAAGGAGAGGCAACAAGCAGAAGAGATTTGTTTGGGCCAAGAAACACAAGGAATGGACATTAGACCAGTGGAAATCTGTGCTTTGGTCTGATGAGTCCAAATTTGAGATCTTTGGTTCCAACCACCGTGTCTTTGTGAGACGCAGAAAAGGTGATCGGATGGATTCCACATGCCTGGTTCCCACTGTGAAGCATGGAGGAGGAGGTGTGATGGTGTGGGGGGTGTTTTGCTGGTGACACTGTTGGGGATTTATTCAAAATTGAAGGCACACTGAACCAGCATGGCTACCACAGCATCCTGCAGCGACATGCCATCCCATCCGGTTTGCGTTTAGTTGGACGATCATTTATTTTTCAACAGGACAATGACCCCAAACACACCTCCAGGCTGTGTAAGGGCTATTTGACCAAGAAGGAGAGTGATGGAGTGCTGCGGCAGATGACCTGGCCTCCACAGTCACCGGACCTGAACCCAATCGAGATGGTTTGGGGTGAGCTGGACCGCAGAGTGAAGGCAAAGGGGCCAACAAGTGCTAAACACCTCTGGGAACTCCTTCAAGACTGTTGGAAAACCATTTCAGGTGACTACCTCTTGAAGCTCATCCAGAGAATGCCAAGAGTGTGCAAAGCAGTAATCAGAGCAAAGGGTGGCTATTTTGAAGAAACTAGAATATAAAACATGTTTTCAGTTATTTCACCTTTTTTTGTTAAGTACATAACTCCACATGTGTTCATTCATAGTTTTGATGCCTTCAGTGAGAATCTACAATGTAAATAGTCATGAAAATAAAGAAAACGCATTGAATGAGAAGGTGTGTCCAAACTTTTGGCCTGTACTGTATATATATATATATATATATATATATATATATATATATATTTGATCTGTGATGGTACGTGAACCCTGGTCTACCACCTTGGTGCCACCCTCCCATCCATCACCATGACATACTTTTTCCATTTACATACAAAACCTAAAAGAGGGCACTGGGTGAATATCGTGGATCCAGAATCATCTAATATGAATGTAAATCACAGGGACTCTGGGCTGACCACAGCAACATTTCACTCAGTGTTCTCAAGTAATATATAAACGTATTACTGCACCCAAGTTGAAGTTGGATCCATTCTGCTAGATTCTGCCAAAAGCAATAATAAATGTGCCCATACTGCTTCACTTCATGCAGTAATAAAGATCACACAGAGAAAAGGAAGAATAGGTCAGCCTGTGAACAAGCTGTCCGTCTTTTCTGACAGAACTACCAGCATATAGGTAATTGGTTTCATTCCCTCGGCAGACAGGGCAAAATTACAACTCTATGCATTCACAACAGCTGATGACTATTTTTTCTCTGTAAATGCCCTTGACTTGAGTGCCTGTAATCACGGCACTGAATACTTACGGATCTCTCTCAATTGAGGAAGATTTCAACCATCTGTCCCCGCAGCCTGTAGTTAAATGGACAGAATACAGCGTGGAGCTTTAAAGAAATGTTGACTGAATGAGTTTTAGGGGCCGTACAGTTATTTAGAGGCAGGAATGATTCAGAAGCAGGTCATCATGCTATTTATTTTATATTTAAACCTCAGAGGTGAGTGCTCCACCGCTTCACTTCAAGAATCAATTCAGTGGGCCAAATTGTTATCTAATTGCCTGGCATCTGTTGACGACTGCCTGAGTCACACACCTGAGGACTGAAATGAACAGATAAACAGTAAGAGTGAGGCGTAGGCAGGAGAATTACTCCTACACAGGGTTGGGTACTGAAACCCAGTGCCAATATGGAGACAGAGTACACATGTGTGACGGTGATGCGTGACAGTGAGGCTGCAGTGCCCGCAGCAGAGAGTATGAAGTTAAGCATAGCAGTGCAATGCAAGTACGCTTAAAGTACACAGCAGATAATGAAGGAACGTCTGGCTGCTGAGTCTGTCCTCAGTCTAGAAGACACTTATTGATCCCAACTTAAAATTTATTTTGCTGCTATTAGGAGGGCTGTAATCAACCAAAGAAAATTTTGGTCGACTGAAATTCTACTTGCTCTTCAACCAATCGATTGATTGATGGGGGGGGGGGGGGGATTCTGCACGCTACCTCTTAACTCTTAGGTTAACTCTAGGCCACAGTGCACTGACTGTGCTCTACATGGTAGTGTTGTGTGTCTACCAAAGCATTATTTCCTGTCAGAGAGCTGGGCATCAACACTCGCCCAGGGCAAGTTAACTCGAGGCCTCAAGTGAAAGATAAACGTGATCTCCAGTGTAATATTATCTGAAAATAAATTGTGCACTGATGCTGGGAGTGTCCACCTGAGCTGTGTACGCACATCTGTCTCAACAGTAAACATTGAACAGGACCGATGAGAAAAATCTGACATACTGGACACTATAATTTGGAGTTGATGATGTCATATCCAACATAATTTTACTAAAGTTAAATATCTCTGTAACACTGCATGTGAAAGAGAGACTTATTATATTTAGCACAGAAGCTAATGTTAGTCATCCTGCTGCTCAAATGAGGGCTCGGTGTGGTGGTATCCCTTTCAGAAGCTTTGCAGTCCAGCCTTGAACTGCCGTGTCTTTTTGGAGACTTAGTAAAATAAATCCACAGTGATAAATCCAACACTGACTGTCCTCTGTGATCATTTCTCTCTTTTTCCAATTAAAAACGGAGTTGAAAAATGTTGAACTTTGGGTAAAACACTGCGCTTGTCAGTGTCATCGACCGTCCAGTCACAGTGGAGAAGGGGCGAGACAGATAACACAGAGACAAATCGTCACAGAGATGCTGAACAACAACAATTGCTGTTTTCAGCAGTTTGAAAAATAATTAAAGTAACACCATTGATTGTCCTAGTAATGAGAGTTTGGTCAGACAAGACCATATTGACCTGGAGAAACCCCACGCTGACACGGGGAGAGCTTGCAAACTCCACACAGAAGGGCTCCTCTTGCTGTAAGGTGACAATGCTAACCACCGTACCACCATGCTGTTTAAACTGTTCTACTTGTGCTTTATTTTTTAGAAGTATCAGTTCAAGCACCTTTTAGGCAGCTGTACTGTTTGATAGAGCTGGGTTGGTTCTCAGTAATACCAATTCGGTTCGGTACTCCGTCTTGAACCGGAGGTCCGCCCAGACTAAAAGCGGACGTCCACAAGCCCTGTGCGCGCAAAGCTCAGATTTTACAACCGCGCGGACTCCGCTCCACGCACCAGTGTCACACAAAAGACTGCTCGGCATGTATTTTTCACATCGCGGGGATTTTTACAGGAAACTACAACGTGGAAGTGCGCTCGACTATGGAAGCCCGAATGACTGCGGACGTTTCTCGCGGAGTCCGCTCCGCTTATAGTACGCCCGAGCCTGTGAGCACCTATGTGTCCTCTTCGCCAAGCGCACAGCGAGCAGGAGAGAGAGGGGGGTGGGGCGGGGACTGAGCTAGGGGATGCGAGTGCACATGTGCCGAGGCCTCTGCTGTAGCCTGGAGTTTGTTTAACAGTGACGGGGAGTCGATAATGGCGGACAGTTTAGTCTCGAAGAAATCAAAGAATGCGCCACTATGGCAACACTTTGGCTTTGAGTCAGACGAAGGAGGCAACCCTTGTTTGCACTGACTGAGTAAGCTAAACCTGCACATTTATTTGTAAGGAATAAAAGAAACAACGTATTACTGTCATTCTGTTGTCCTATGGTCGTTTTTTATTTTAAATGAGTCAACTGTGCCCCCAAGTGGCAAAAATCCGGTATTACTGACTTGATGCGTTTTTTTACAAAAACCGGACCGTTACGTTTTTTCTCATACCGACCCAACCCTACTGTTTGAAAAGATATCCAACCCGAAGTTTTACTCTGAGTGAGCGTATGAGCAGACACATGTACTAAAACTCACATGTGCACACAGCTCAGATGCACCATGGGTTTACATCCAAAATAATTAACATTTTTATACACAATATTTCCACTGAAATAATTTGTTAATTATTTAATTAGTTGAGTAATAATTGAAAATTGTTTTTATTTGTTTTTATTGTTTATATTTATTTTCTTTCAAAGTAAACTGCCATTAAAAAGCAGACTTCAGCTTCTGTTTGTGAGAATATGTTTTGTTTTCTTTGTTTAATACCATTTTTAAATTAAATATCTTCGGGTGTTGGACTGTGAGACTGCTTTCAGAGATGACCTTGAGCGCTCAGGAACTTTGCGATGGGATTTTTGTATTTTCTGATAAGTTATCAACAAAACCTTTTAATTTGATTGATCTGAAAACCATTCAGTGGGTTAATTAATAACAAAATGATTGCTAGTTGCAGCCCCACAAATGGAAATTCTCTCTATCTCTCTCTCTCACACACACACACACACACACACACCCTTTTCAGTTTAAATCAATTTAATTTAATTGAAATTAATTTGCCATTTTGTGACATTTTGATCTTTTCACACTAAATTCAAAATGGCACGTCCATCAAAAAACATTTTAAACAACTTGCTGAAGCCCTTCATCAACACATCCCCATTTCAGGGGTAAACAGACCATTTAATTAACCATTTGTTTTCTTAATTAACTCACAGTGACCCCGGAAGACCGTGGAATAATGGCACATGCTGCTGTCATCTGTTGTCAGGATGGAAAGAACATGTCAGTGGATAATTGATACATCATGGGATCATTACAGAATCTGTGATCCTGTGTTCTCCGCTCCATGCTCCCCCCTCCTCTGCTGAGTCGCATTCGGAACTTGAGGGAAACCTCTGCCTCTCTCGTGCTCTCAGCTATGGCAACATTCATGTACAGTGTTATGTAATTTACCACAACATGGAATGTGACAGAGAAGAGACATGAATGTATTCAGCAGCTCATCACACTTGCACCCCAAATCAAAGAAAAAGCTCATAACATAAGAAATTGCAAACCTTTTAAAGGGACAGTTCACCCAAAATCAAAAACACATATTTTTCCTCTTACCTGTAGTGCTCTTTATCAATCTAGATTGTTGGAGATAATGGCCGCAGAGATGTTTGCCTTCTTTCCAATATAATGGAACTAGATGGCACTCAGCTTGTGGTGCTCAAACTGCCAAAAAATATATTTGAAAAACTCAACATCAGTGTCTCTTTCCAGAAGTCATGACCCGATTACTCAAGATAATCCACAGACCTTGATGTGAGCAGTTTCATGGGGGAACTATTTTATTTCAGCCGAACTACACCTGCCAACTGTATCACCATGCAGAGGGAAGCGTGCATTAGTTCTATACTGCTAGCCCAGATAGTGTCGTTGAGATAGCTAATGTAACAACTCAGCTGAGGACTCCATTAATGTTTACACCTCATGCCGTCACAAGCGTGAGCCATGTTCATGAATAGATGCACTTTACCTTCTGTGCGGTGATACAGTTGGTGGTTGCAGTTCGATAGAAAGAAAACAGTTCCTACATGAAACTGTTAACAAAAAGGTCTGTGGATTATCTTGAGTAACAAGGTCATGATTTCTGGAAAGAGACATTGATGTTGAGTTTTTCAAATGTATTTTTGAAAAATGAGGAACAATATGTGTCTTTGATTTGGGGTAAACTGTCCCTTTTTAATGAGCAGGTAAAGCTAGAATGTTGTGATGTACCTATAGAGGAGATGTTTGTGCTTGTGTGACAGTGTGAGATGTAAACATTAATGGCGTCCTCCTGGGCTAAGCTGTAATGTTTGCTAGCTCAGTGGTGCTAGATGAGCCAGCGGTAGATGCATGCTTCCTCCAGTGTAGTAATTCGGCTGGCAGTGTGTGAAATATGCAGGGTGCAGCATTACATTGTGTCCTAACAGCAAGCAAGCATCCGACTATTGTGCCACCTAATTTATGTTTTTGTAATGAAATGAGAAGGTATCATATAGATAACTCCACACTGAATCAGCCATTCCTCCTTGACCACGAGAATCAAGAATAAAAAAGAAATGAGGCCGCGAACAGTTACGATATACCAACACATCCCCATTTCAGGGGTAATGTGTGGTAGTGCTGCACGATTAATGCGATTACATAACCGCATAAAAGGCTGCGATTTGCGATTTAATGTAGGCTAAATAAATGTTAACGTGTGTGCCTGTGAACGTGACTGCCTCTCCTGTAGTGTGTGGAGTTTGTTGGCATCACGCCCACAAGCTATCCTGGTGTGTGCAGCCAGCGTGCAGCAGTGACCAACACAGACGCTGAAGCAGAACATGCGCTCGACCATGAACAGGCTGAGTTGGTGGCGAAAAAAATGTCTCTTACATGGCGATACTTTGGATTCAGGTACGGCGACGTTGAACAGAAAGACGTGTTGTCTAAGTGTAAAAGTTAAAGTCGCCACGTCCCGTGGCAACACGACCAATCTATATCAGCACTTGAGACAGCACAGCACAGAGAAAAGTAGGAAGAGTGCATGTGAGAGAAAGCTGAGCCGTGTAATGTTAAAGACAAAGAGACAACTGAAAGCCGCCAGAGCCTCATAAAACACCGTCCAAGCACAGTTAAGGAAACAGGGTCACAGGGAAATCATGGACTCCATAACAATTGAAAAACTGAGCAACTTTGCTCGGGTTCGGCCCACTTGACATGCTGCTGTGTTGTGCTATGACGCTGGAATTTGTCATTTACGTGACAACGCCTGAACGCAACATATGCTCGCTCCACTGTGTGTACAGTTCCGTGCTGCGCTGCTGTGTGAGCAGCGTGTTTGACTGTGCTCAGTCTGTTGATGGTCATTGACACACTGTCTGTCCATAACAATAACTATGTCAGGTCAGTGCCCCTCTAATATAATGTAGGGGAAACACTGAATCAAGCAAAAAGACTCATGATACCATTTATTTATTACATTTTATTGTAATTATATTGTAATCGCAAATCGCGATATTGTCCACCATAATCGCAGTCGCACATTTTTCCCAAATCGTGCAGCACTAATGTGTGGTTAACATTGACATCATTCATGTAACTTCTTTCTTAATTTCTAATTTCAAGTCTTTGGCATTTCTGTACTGCAGTTTTTCAACACGTAGGATAATAAGCTAGGATAATATCTCTGTGATAAGCTAAGATTGGCAGTTTCTGTCCAACAGTATCCATCATGCTGATTTATCAGTCAGGCTCTATTTTCCTCAACATCAGCATCAACTCACGACCACCACTAACTACGCTCGGGTGATGCAGTTTCCCGGGTCTCTTCAAGAGTAATGATCTCTGGATGATGAAGGAGCTCAGGTTCAAGGGTCTCCCAAAAGCCCTGACTTAATCCATCACATTGCCGGCCCTTGTGTATGCTGGAGATCTGTGCATCTCGGTAACAGATGACGGTCAGAAGGGGAGACAACACAGGGAGGTGATGTTAAAGTTAGAATGATAATCTGGAGCATTTTGGCAGAAAAGAGCTGTTTTCCATTTGCAAATTGTAAAAGATAGAGACAATCAAAAGTAGGCACGAATTCTTTTTTACTTGTTGCTCAAAGAAAAGAAAATCAAATATATTAATTGTACTGTTTAATACACTTCAGTCACAGAAGAAAGTAGAAGCTTTTAACTCACTCGAAGGAAGGTAATCTTATTAGCAATTTAGAGGAGGAGAAATTGTGTCAGGCATCAAAAACATTATTTACTCCAACCAAGACATTTCATTCAATACAAACAATGTACAGTCAGGGAAGGTTATCGCTACTTGGTAACTTTAAGGCAGAGAATAACCCAGTATCAAGTAGTATCGTACCTTCTCTAGTCGAACGATACCTTCATTCGATCCTTTTTGCGCTGAGGGTCTGATGCCTGACTGTTGCAACTCCTTGCTCAGTCAGCAAATTTCTGTTGCTGCCACCTCTGCAGCCGCTCTCCGGACAGTCAGTTCAATGTCTGCCCGATGAGCACAAACTACCACAGCAGCAATGGCTAACATCCAACAACACGCCATGAAACGATTGAAACAGACTGGCACCGAAACGGAAATGACTAGGCTCTGTCATTAAACCCATAAATAACCGAATGAATGAATAACATTATTAATAACGATAGCCATGTGATGCTAACAGTTAGCCCTCTCACTGTATGTGTGTGTGTGTGTGTGTGTGTGTGTGTGTGTGTGTGTGTGTGTGTGTGTGTGTGTAGCCAGGTCTCACACTCCTGCAGCAGCAGCTACATCCCATACAGTCTGTGGTGTCTTGAAGTTGAGTGTGGTGTATTGACAGAGTTTTCAGTTCTACACCACTCACATTTCACAATTCTCACAATGCTCTTTCATGACTTCCATTGTGATCAGCTACAGTGTTAAACAAAGTGAAATATGAGCAGATTTAGAGATCAGATATTTGCTTATTAATTTATACGTTTTGTTTGACGTTGTCACACACCTGTTATGTTGCTGCATCATACAGAGCCATCATTTTTCTATGATTTAGCCCAGTTGGACACTACAGTGCTCAGCGGTGACAAGGTGACCCGTATGGATTTTTGTGCCAAAGACAAATTGTCACAGCATTTGATAGGTGTTAATGCTCGACAGTGCCGTATCTGCAGATTTAACAGGAAGTCCAGTTTACTACACTGATTGCCATGTGATCTCCGGGAAACGCAGTGAACAATGGCTGCTGCATATTACTGAAGTTGTTTTTATGCCTCTGCACCAGCGACAGCCGTGGCTGGAGGTATTGTGTTTTCTGGTTTTCCGTCCATATCCAAGGTCACTGTGACATCTTTCTCATTCTTCTGAATGAGATATCTCAAGAACGCCTTGGCAAATTATCAAATTTGGCACAATCGTCCACTTGGACTCAAGAATAAACTGACTCAGTTTTGATCGTCAGAGGTGAGGGTCACTGTGGCCTTGTATCTGTCTCTTTCTCTTGGCACAAAATTCCACATTAAAGAACAGAATAGATTTTGGTGGTCAAAGGTCAAGGTCCCTGTGGACTTGTGTCCATCTCATTCTCATGAATGTGGTATCTGAAGAAGGCCTTGAGGGAATTTCCTCCTATTTGGTGCAAATTTCCACTTTGACTCGAGAATGAACAGATTAGAATTTGGTGGTCAAAGGTCACTGTGGTAATAATTAGGTCACTAATTATGACACACAAAAGTCTAATAGGATAAATGATGAAATGACGAGATGTTATGTCCAAAAGGTAAACTCTACTGTGACAACATAATATTCTGCAAAAGCACTTTTCTGGCCATTATTCAACATCATATCTTAGGAACAGAAGAGAGGACATTTGTTGGGACTTTGAATTGGTGACACTAATCTTGGGTGTCCAAACGAGAGGTGGTAATTCTACTTTAAAAGATTAATACCAGTTAAATGGACCTACTGCCATTGGTGGGAGAAGGAGTTCTCTACAAGATTCAGGATGAGACGAGGTGTTGTGCTGAAAGGTAGAGTAAAGAAAAGCTCTGACAAGGTGGGCGTGGGAGGGCACAAATAAAATAGAGAGAGGTGGGACTGAGTTGGGGAAAGGTACAACTGATGAAGACAGAGGAAGGTGATTTACCATGGATACTGCAGTACAAATGTGGTTTAATGAGAAATTAGAGCTGCAGTTGGCAGGAACAGAGAAAGCTGAGGTGTTGGGGCCAGGAGCGGAGGAGATATTGAGGTAAAGGAGGGCAGTTGATGAAGTGTTATCACACAGGGTTGAGGACCATGGGGCACGAGGGAGAAGCTGGGAAGATTGCTATCTTTGCAAACATTACTGCCATCACCGTCCAGAGGGATTACTGGAGCAATGAACTGTGATAAACAATATGAAAACAGCCTCTCTTTTTTTTCCAAGATGAAGGCCATTTGGGGAATTAATCTTACAGTTTGGAGAGCAAAATTATTTGATGTGTTTTTTGATTATTTAAGAGAATATAACTTATAAATAAACAGTCTTTACTTAAGGGAATATAAAGATGGAAAAAATACATAATATTGAGTTAAGAGACCACATTATCCCCATCTTGTACCCGTTAGTTGGATTGCTGAAGAGTCCAGAATTGATTTTCAAATTTGATTTATAACATTAAAACAAGTCAGTGGCTCACAAGTAATTAAGTTGCCAGTGTCGGCTTAATTCTGTTCTGTGATTCAAACAAACGTTGGGCAAGCTAGATTAGGTTTTCGCTAACATGAAAGCCAATCACTGTCTAATACAGGAAACACATAATGACAGGCTGAAACCTCCAGTGCAGAGGGGACTTGTTAGTATACAGAGAGCAAAGTTAGCATTAGTATAGTGAAAGTTTTGACAGATAACTTGGTAGAGTGTACAGTTTCTGCATGTACACAGGAACTTGGAGCTTCCTTTCAACCAAAAAACCCCAACATAGTAGATGATATGTTTCACAAATACTAATGCTGTGTCAGCCACTGTGTCAGATACATATGCAAGGTGTTGATTTTGGTGCACAACAGACTCCTCATCTGACTCTGGGTCAGACTGAGGTTTAAACGTGTAAGGCTAAATTTCTCTGATGTTTCCTCTAATGTTAATGCTAGCTGTCTTGATGCACACTGCTTTTTGTTGTCCATTCTAGTAAATGCCATATCTCAAAAACGCCTTGAGATGATTTGTTTAAAGTTGGCACAAACATCCACTTGGACTTAAGTATGAATTACTTAGATTTTGATGGTCACTGGTCAAAGGTCTGGTGGCCAGTGGTCAAAGGTTTTAGTGAATGCAACATCTCAAGAACGCCTTAAGGCAATTTCTTCAAATTTGGCACAAACTTAAGATTTTGGTGGTCACTGGTCAAAGGTCAGGGTTTGGGTCATGAGGATCAGGGGATCTGCAACCCGGAAGGGACTCGCGGAGTGCCAGCAGGGGGGCTGCCAAATTGTTGATTGATAATGTATGCACAAACATGAATCCAACATATTACTAGCAAACATAAATTCAGCCTTTTCATTTAAAAAAACTATTAAATTTACAGTACACAACATTAATGATAAGCTAACTGTTATCCATGAATCCTGGTGCAACCATGTAAGCTAAATAACACACTTGTGCGGCACCTATGCGTAGCCATAGGGTGAACTAGTTAGCCAACAGTTTTATACCATATATGTAGTTGGGGGTTCCTGCGCCATTCCTATCTCAGCCAAAGGGTCCTTGGCCTGAAAGACATTGAAGACCCTTGATTAAAAGTCAAGGTTACTGTGACCTCGTCCATTTCATTCTCATGATCCTGATATTTAAAGAAGGCCTGGAAGGAATTTCTTCAAATTTGGCACAAATGTCCACTTGGACTCAAGGGTTAACTTGTTACAGTTGGGTGGTCAAAGGTCAAGGCCACTGTGACCTTGTGCATCTTGTTCTCGTGAATGCAACTTCTCGAGAGCTTTCGGGGAGCTTCGTCAAATTGGCACAGACATTCACTCGGACTCAACAATGAACTGATTAGATTTTGGTGGTCAAATGCCAAAGATCAAGTTCAGTGTGGCCTCACAAAACATGTTTTTGGGAGTTCATTCATTGATTATGACAAATATTTCCACCGATTTCCAATAAGATAAATGATTAAGTGGTGATATTTTATTTTTTAAAATTTATTTATTTTTTACTTTTAATGTAGGAAACCCAAAACGTGTCTGAATGGGATCTTAAAATAGACAGAACAAGCTTAAAGATCATGCATTTATAACCGGGCATGGGGAGAAAAGATGATCAGAGACACTGACCATGCAAAGAAACTTCAGGCATTCATGACATTTTGCAATGGTATGTATGTAGAGATATAAACTACCAATGCAATGTCTAAAGCCGGCTAGACAGTGAGGTTGTTCATGTGAGATTAAAGACAATACTAGCCAATTAATATGCACACACCACCAACTTGATGGATGTGAATTATTGAAAGCTACTGTAGGTTGTCCTCAGTGTTCTGATCTGTCAAAATAACAGATGGCCTTCAGATTTTTGAATTGAATTGAATTTTACTTTGTAGTCATTGTTAAGGAAATTCAGTTTGTAATGGAAAATATTTGGTTAACAAGACCTCTGATCCTTAGATATTGAAATTTGGCAACGAATGACACTCGGTAATATCAAAGCAATTCAGTTGGTGCCATGAAAGCACTGAAGTTCCATCCAGCCCTTGGTGGGTGGTGGCCTCATACATCCACCCTTCCTCCCAGGCCTTACTATCCTGTTAGTGGTTCCATCAGAGCTCCAGCAGAGTGAACAGTATGTGGGCAGCCATGCAGAGTCAGTCCCACATAAATAATGTGGAGCTGTAAACCGTGTTTCCAGCCTTGACACTTCTTACCTTTTGCAGAGCCACCATGTATTGATTTGCACAATGTGTCAGTGGTTTCTGACACAAACAGGCAGGGGAGCATGCATCCTGCCAGCCTTGATGATTTTGTTGTGGAGCATTTTGCACTTAAAATCACTAAGTGCAGGTTTCATCCCTGCCATCGGGGACATGGGTGTCTTCTGTAGGGAGGGATTTTTTTCACCAGGAACGATTTAGGTTTGTCCGTATGCCTTGAGTACCTTTCCATCCAAACAAATAGTTGCCATTAACCACCTTTCCAATATTTTATGTGTTGTATCCCATCTCATTACATGATGCTGGAGAGAATGAAAGTAGAGCAGCTTTCCTTGATTTTGATAGCCCCCAGTTTACTGCAGTGATAGCTCTCAGATATAATCAAACTCTCACAGCACAGGGACACAGACAAAACATGTGGACCTGTCTCCTATAAATGGAACAGATTCACGCAATTGCCATGCAATTTGGACCATGTATGAGAGCGAGAATTGTATAAACTAGTTCAGTTCCTGCCCTTAAGTGAAATGCATTTGATGCTTGGTATTGAGTGAAAGACCTCATTTCGTGTGTGTGTGTGTGTGTGTGTGTGTGTGTGTGTGTGTGTGTGTGTGTGTGTGTACATATTGTTTCATTCCTTCAAGAGTACATTGCATGACCAGGCGAGGCATGGTCAGACCTAAGGGGGAATTTTTCTGCTTTTTCAGTTTACCTTATAGGCTATGATGACATCACAGTTTAGGCTGATAACATGGCATACCTCTGCTGAACGATTCAATCAAGTTCAATCCTGGGACTGTGTGATGCCCTGTTAGAATCACTACAGGAGATACAGATTAAATTACTGCTCGGCTGCTTGCTGTCATATTGGATGAGCAATTGAAGCGAACTAAATGTACTCTCTGTTAGTCCCTCTTGTATCTACGATGCAAAACCCGGTGCTGTTATTTTATTGCACCCCAAGGTTACCAGGGATTATATCAGTTTGGCCTTTCGTCCCATTTCCTTTGTTTCTGCAGAGCAGCGGAGGCTTTAAACTCATGTCCAGTGAGAGCATTGCACATTTATTAGGAGTGAAGAGACAGAAACCCTACTGTCAAAGTGACCTTCTGTTTGTGCAGAAGGGCAGGGACCACCATCTGGTGTGTAGGCTCATTCCTCTGGTGGTGTGGCTGCACAATGGGCGAGACAACCTGTAATTTGTATAGCACATTTCATGCACAAGGAAAAACTCATTTGATGGCAGTAAACTGGTGCAATCAGCAGATAAAGCCCCAGCATTATGTTTTAGTGCCAGACTAAATATTCCACCGACAGTGTTCAACTTTGGCTTGTGCAGTTGGCCTCCACAGGCCTGGTTTTCATAATTAAAGAGAAAAATAAAGCTGATCCTGTAACACTGTTTATATGTTTGCTTGAGTTGCCATCTTTAAAATTTGATTTGGCGACTCCTGGTTACTGTGATTACATCAAGTGACTGTTTTATGGTTTTGTAGATATTCAGTAGAAGTCCACTGTTAACTGTGGTGACAAACACATTGCATTTTCAGTGGCTTTGTCACACTGTGCTTCGCCAGTTGAACGGTATTAATGTGACGCATTCGGAGTAACTTAATAAAAATTTGACACAGTGTAATGAGAGCGAAAAGTAAATAAAAGATAAAATTGTTGTGTATTGTTGTGAATCCATTGTGCTCAGGTGTTATATCTAATTTAGTGACATGTCTTTGCCTTAAATTTGCAGCTCTGAGCAGCTTTACAGTGAGAACAGACAAAACAGCAGACTTTCTCTGATGCACAATGAGTTTAGTCTTTATAAAACTCCCACATAGCTGAACAAGGATGCATGAAAGACAATAGATAGGTTACCTTCTAACCCTGAGCTGTATCACGGTAAAAGATGCTGTCAGCAGTGGATATTAATGCGTCGGAGAGGAAGGCTCCCAAGGTGCTGGCCGATCCTCTCTGCTTAACAGGCGTGAAAAATTAATTCAAGGCAGTTGTGTTCGAGAATTAGCTGTGTAATGCTGTGTAATGTGTGGCTTATACTGCACCACTGGGCAGCTTCCTATCCTGTAACTTTTAGTGTGTCACCTCAGCTTATGGGATGCTCGTACCAACTCATTTAAGGTTTTAATAAATTCTTCACAGCTGACCTGTCTGGTGCACTTAGAGTAATCTGATATACAGCTTGAATCTGACCTTTTTGCTGTGTGTGTGTGTATATATGTATATATGTATATATATATATTATACAATAAAGCTTAATTTGTAAATGACAGTAATGACCTTTCTCTTTTGGTGCTCGAAATAAGATGTCTGAAGTGTGAAACTGCCTGCAGTTTGATACTTTTACAATTCTAAATAACTCTCGTGAACAATCTTTAGTATATGGTGTATATGGAGTAAGCATGGAGCCCACACTGTAACTCACTACACTCCTTGAAAAAATATTATCATATTTTGTAAAGCAGTGATTCCAGAGAGAAGCAGACGGAGGGGTCTACAGTCTGTGTTTGAAGGATATATCCAGGATGTCAAACTGACTCAGCAGCAACAACAGGTTAAAAAGACAAAGATAGTTAGAAGCTAAAGCCGAACTATAGGCTACACATCACAGTGTAAAAGTGAACCACCACATCACTGCTGATCGCCATAGAAGACAATGAATATAAAGGGAAACTTCACCGATATTGAACCAGCTGTGTGGCATCACAGTGTGGGCAGATGAACAGTGTTTGGCTTCGCCCTTGTGCCGCCGAATGTCCGAGGAGCTCCTAGGGAAGTCAAGCACTGTTCATCTGCACACACTACAATGACACACAGCTGGTTGAATATCAGCAAAGTTTCCCTGCTTCCCTTCACTGGTTCCTGTACAGGAGGAAGTGTTATAATCATTAATGTGTATACATTCAGTAGGCTATATCTTCAGTAGCTAGCGAGCTAACCCTACACTTTTCAGGGTTTGATTTTGGTTTTGGAGCAGGGAAGAAATGTATATCTTTTTCCAACCTCTCCAGGTAACGAGTATCATTAATACACGACGTGCCCCAGGCACAACATTTAGCTCCAAATCCACAAAACCAGCCAGATGCTGGTCTGAGCTGGCCTGATGCTATGCTATTATTGGCCAAATGCACATATATTCAGTTTGCAGAAACATACAATGTCAACATTTTCTTCTGGCAACTGGACTGCGTAATGAACAGTCCCTTCAGCAAGAGTTTATGTGCAATACAAGTTGATGTTATACAGAAGTGCCATATATTTGAATATGAGCAACAAGCATTTATAAACATGAATTCATAAAATGCAGGACTGCTTGAAAATACTGTGATGAAGTTTCACTTGCAGCCCGAGTTAATTTAATCTTAAGAAGAACTAGTACGGACCTTTCCTTTGTGGGTGATGAATTATATTTTGTGCTGCTCCATTTTCATTCTGTTTCACCCTCAGCTTTATTTTGTGTCCTGCTCCTGGTACAGACAATGCAGAAAAGTTTTTTGAATTTCTGAAATATGGAAAATGTCCTTATTCACCTCCATCCACCTGTTTGCTGTCTGTTGATCTGCCATCCATCCATCCATCCATCCATCCATCCATCCATCCATCCATCAGTGTGCCAAGGGGAAGGAGTAGAGTTTGAAGTCATATTTCCCCTAAGTTTAATTGGAGATTTATTTCCCTCCTCAGTCTTGAATATACTTGTGGACTTCTATAATACCAGATGGGACAATTACCACAGCCGGGCTTAATAACCTTCCATTTTTGTCACTTTTCCTCAGTTAATCCCCATCAGCCGATGCCTGAGTAATTAAATTCTATAACCGAGCTTGGCCCTTGCTTGTGCATGATTACAGAGACAGTGCAACCTCAACATAAATCACTGTGACACACACACAAAGGAAGCTGACTCACTTATTTTTCCTTTTACATTCTAAATGGATTTTGTTCCTAACGTTTCCTCTGTCTTCAAATGCCAGACCTATTCTTGTGTTAAACAAGCTGACTGTGTTGTTATAAATAGTAATAAAATAAATAAATACTAATGAAAAAGACATAAATTAGAATAATTTTTTAATGTGAACTGTTGTGCTTCTGTGTATCCTTTAATACATTTATTAATTTGAATTGAAAGGTACTGTGTCTGTTTTTTATTAGTTTTGATAGAGGGAGTTTTTTTTATAACTATAAATACAGTGATTAACTCAGAAGATATGAATGCATGAGTGATGGAGCAGAGACCTCAGTGTGGGATCTATTTGCAGATAGTCCTTCTTGACTTCACAGGGAAGATGACCTGATACTGTCCACTTCTTGGCCTCCTTACTGAATCCCATGGCTCCAATTACAGCCTTATCATTGGGCTTAAGTGTGCTGCAAGCTTGTCAAACTAACTCCAGCACACAGTGGCACTCTAATGACGGATGGTTTGTCAAAAGTCAGGTGTTGGCTACAAGGTATGAAAGAATGGACTCTCTGTCTCTGGAGCAGCTTCTTCAGTAAATGGGTCTCTACAGCTAGTTAGTCTGATCAAAGCAGGGATGGCAATGGCTCCATGTGTACCGTCACTAATGGCAATGGGGGGTGAGATATTGATTTTATATTGTGACTTTGCGGTTTTGATATCACTATTGCTGCTCTAAAAACAACATTTAGCTATAAACTATTCAGTTTTATTCCTGTTTATTCCAAAAAACCCCTTAAACTAAACTTAATTCATGGTAAAATAAAGAGCCGTACGTTTAGACACAGTAACACAGCTGCTTTCTCTGGAGCTGTACCCACTGATCAGCTCCTTAAGGCTTGTGTTAACACAACCCTCCCTTGTAAGCTCTGGTCCGTGATGTATGTCCCTACAGAATTGGTTGAGGCTGAGCAGCCATCAACCACTATCAGAGGCGAGCTCTGCCAACAGTGATAGTTTGTTAAACGTCCTATCAGTGCAAATTAGTCGTCCAAACCGATAAATTGGTCGACCTGTGGTGCTAATGAACTGTTAAACGTCCCTCCGTCTTGCCAGCACCCAGATCTCTCCGCTAATTTGCTAGCAAAATGTGTTGCCTGACAGATTTACACTACATTGCACATTCAGATCATACATACATACATATACAGTACAGGCCAAAAGTTTGGACACACCTTCTCATTCAATGCGTTTTCTTTATTTTCATGACTATTTACATTGTAGATTCTCACTGAAGGCATCAAAACTATGAATGAACACATGTGGAGTTATGTACTTAACAAAAAAAGGTGAAATAACTGAAAACATGTTTTATATTCTAGTTTCTTCAAAATAGCCACCCTTTGCTCTGATTACTGCTTTGCACACTCTTGGCATTCTCTGGATGAGCTTCAAGAGGTAGTCACCTGAAATGGTTTTCCAACAGTCTTGAAGGAGTTCCCAGAGGTGTTTAGCACTTGTTGGCCCCTTTGCCTTCACTCTGCGGTCCAGCTCACCCCAAACCATCTCAATTGGGTTCAGGTCCGGTGACTGTGGAGGCCAGGTCATCTGCCGCAGCACTCCATCACTCTCCTTCTTGGTCAAATAGCCCTTACACAGCCTGGAGGTGTGTTTGGGGTCATTGTCCTGTTGAAAAATAAATGATCGTCCAACTAAACGCAAACCGGATGGGATGGCATGTCGCTGCAGGATGCTGTGGTAGCCATGCTGGTTCAGTGTGCCTTCAATTTTGAATAAATCCCCAACAGTGTCACCAGCAAAACACCCCCACACCATCACACCTCCTCCTCCATGCTTCACAGTGGGAACCAGGCATGTGGAATCCATCCGATCACCTTTTCTGCGTCTCACAAAGACACGGCGGTTGGAACCAAAGATCTCAAATTTGGACTCATCAGACCAAAGCACAGATTTCCACTGGTCTAATGTCCATTCCTTGTGTTTCTTGGCCCAAACAAATCTCTTCTGCTTGTTGCCTCTCCTTAGCAGTGGTTTCCTAGCAGCTATTTGACCATGAAGGCCTGATCGCACAGTCTCCTCTTAACAGTTGTTCTAGAGATGGGTCTGCTGCTAGAACTCTGTGTGGCATTCATCTGGTCTCTGATCTGAGCTGCTGTTAACTTGCGATTTCTGAGGCTGGTGACTGGGATGAACTTATCCTCAGAAGCAGAGGTGACTCTTGGTCTTCCTTTCCTGGGTCGGTCCTCATGTGTGCCAGTTTCGTTGTAGCGCTTGATGGTTTTTGCGACTCCACTTGGGGACACATTTAAAGTTTTTGCAATTTTCCGGACTGACTGACCTTCATTTCTTAAAGTAATGATGGCCACTCGTTTTTCTTTAGTTAGCTGATTGGTTCTTGCCATAATATGAATTTTAACAGTTGTCCAATAGGGCTGTCGGCTGTGTATTAACCTGACTTCTGCACAACACAACTGATGGTCCCAACCCCATTGATAAAGCAAGAAATTCCACTAATTAACCCTGATAAGGCACACCTGTGAAGTGGAAACCATTTCAGGTGACTACCTCTTGAAGCTCATGGAGAGAATGCCAAGAGTGTGCAAAGCAGTAATCAGAGCAAAGGGTGGCTATTTTGAAGAAACTAGAATATAAAACATGTTTTCAGTTATTTCACCTTTTTTTGTTAAGTACATAACTCCACATGTGTTCATTCATAGTTTTGATGCCTTCAGTGAGAATCTACAATGTAAATAGTCATGAAAATAAAGAAAACGCATTGAATGAGAAGGTGTGTCCAAACTGTTGGCCTGTACTGTATATATATACATATATATATATATATATATTGCACTAAAAAGCATGACCAACCATCTGCAAACTTCTTTTTGTGATTCTTTACCACAAGCAGTGGTTCTCGACTGGTCCAAATGTGGGTTGTAAGTCCATTCTGAATGGACCGCAAGTGACTCGCAAACATGTCAAGTTTGTAAAAAAAAACCCTTTATTTTTAAGTACAGTGAATTTCTGGCATAGAGCTTTTATTTTGCAGTGCCGTTTCCTGCTGTAGAGTGAGTGACTAACAGACAGCTGCTTGACACAGACAGCAAACTAGATCGACGGCATGGCCAAATCCAAGTATGATGGTGAATATGTTAAACTGTGTGGACCTTGAACTCATGACTAAAGAGAAATCTGGACCCCGTGGCTGGACCAGTTTGGAACCACTGATCTAAAGCACTGGATCCCAACCTGGGGGTCCTGACCCCCACTGTGGGTTGCCAAAGCAACATGGGAGGTCACAAAGTCTTCTTCATTTTATACTATAGAAAAGGCAGTTGTGTTTGAGAATTAGCTGTGTAATGTAATGTATATAGAAAATATACTTTAGGCCAATATCTTGGCATTTAATTATCTTTATGAAGAAAACAAAACTAAATTTTTATTTCTGTGATTACATTATTAATAGGTATTAAAAAATAAATGATACACAAGGAGAATCGTATAAAATTTCCCTAAAAATATCAGGGGAACTGATGCAATATTCACAGGAAATTATCTGCTCAAAATTAACCCAAACTGCTCATTTTACACAAACGTCTGTAGAACTTGCGTTCATTATTTGGGCTTATTTTAGTAAAAAATGTTGCTTGCTCATAGGCTGTCAGTTTACTCAATAATGGAAAAGGGGTCCCATAAGGAAGAAGGTTGGAAACCACCAGTCTATAGGATGAGAGGCTTAGGGCGCATTCACACCAGGATAGTC
Source organism: Epinephelus fuscoguttatus (assembly GCF_011397635.1). NCBI lineage: Eukaryota > Metazoa > Chordata > Actinopteri > Perciformes > Serranidae > Epinephelus > Epinephelus fuscoguttatus. The sequence continues at coordinate 23,255,662 of NC_064766.1, forward strand.
CGGGGGAGGACAACGTCCTCGTTTGGGGTTGGTATTGCCCAAAACGACCACTGACCAGAAAGAAAAAAAGCATGAGGAAGAAGAAAACCCGGCCAATCGATTGGCTGGGACTGAAAATGGAAATCCACCCCCTTCAGTCGCAGGACTTAATATTTTGCTGTTGCAGGTTTTTTTTTTTTTTTTTTTTAAACTTGATGCGATACTGATCCGCTGACTGATTAAATCTGCTCGCTAAACAATTTAAAATCTGTCTCTCCTGGTTCACACTGTTGGCTTTGTTTTTTACTACCCAAAATGCACTGCGCTCTACGTCACTTTCTCTCTTTGGTTCACTCCCTCTCTTTTGTTCGCTGGATAGTCCGTTTGCATTTCACACTGTAAGCGAACCGCACCAGGGTTCACTTGCAAGTGAACTGAGACCCCCAGTTTTCAGGTGGACCAGGGTTTGCTGGTTTGGTCAGAGTTCGAATGAGCGTTCACACCACTCCAAATGAACCGATCTATCCGTGGAAGCGGACCAGGGTTAGTTTAAAGCGGACCAAATAGCGCCAGTGTGAATGCCTCCTTAGTGTGGAATGTTGGGAGTTCAGCTTTTTCTTGGTGGAGTGCCCACTTGCTCCTTTTCAGTTTATATTTCACTCTTCAAGTCATTACTGTCTGTGGGCTGGGCAGATGAGCATACACAGAACACCCAAAACTTGAATTTCCTCTGTGCAGATGGCATGTCATGTTGTCTTTTTGATTTTGTCTGAAAGAATTAGTGTCTCCCCCATAAAACACCACTTAGTGTTTATATCTGAGGCAAAAGAACAATAAAAAAGTTGGTCACAGAAAAACAACCACTTAGTATTTCCCTGACAGGCAGAATTCAGCAAATGCAAATAAATGACAGTTGCTCATGGCCTGAAGACAGGTTTCCTCTGACACACAACAGATTGGCAGCAGAAAGCTTTAATGTTCTTTGAGTAAAGCTTTTGGCAACAAGGGAAAGTTCATGTGACAGTTTGAAAAGGCATCTCCGGAGAGGGAATAAGCCCTTATCAATGGTAGCAGTAACCAAAACTGGCTCAGGTTTCGCCCACGAGCTGTGAAAGAGAAAGAGAAATGATCCCCTGAGTGTGTGAGAGATGTGGTGGTGTGTCTCAAAGATAAATGGCGTAGAGACAGACTTTGGCATTACCATAAGAGCACTTCAGAAGATAGGGGGGCAGCAGAGAGAGGGGGAAACCAGATCTGTGTGGCTTTCAGAATTAGGTATTAAACAATGAATAGCATAAACAGATGTGGGATGATCAGATTTTCATATTGTTGACACCTTAAGTGCTTTACATTTTTACAGAGGTGTTTTTCAGTGCACATTGTAGCATGTAATATGTATTGTATAGTGATGCCAGTATTTAGCAATACAGCTCCAAATCCACCCCGAACCAGCAGGAGCCCTTCTGTCAAATCCAGCAATCCAGCATTTCCTGCAGCAATTCATCACAAGGTGGGCTGCGGTCGTGGGCCAGCTTGGCAGAGAAATTCCCACTCACTTAATATTTGATTGTATTAATGACTCTCATTTGAACCAAACTGTCAACTGAGTTTCAAAGTTGGATACAGTAATTAACCTTGACAACGCCAGGTCAGAAAGTGTCACCAAGTAGAGCGGTGCATTCAGGGGCCGCCAGAACCTTGGAAAACACATTGCATCATTCATCATCTTTTTAAATGGAACGTCATATCAGTTTGTGTTGCTATTTTAGACCATGCGTACAATAACTTCACAAATTTTATTGTCAATTTGACTTTGTTAATTAAAACAAAACAATAGTATTCTACTGAAAAAGCAAACATGATGACAGACTCACATTTTTTATGCCTCCGCAACGGCAATAGGTGTGCAAGGGAATTTATTCAAATTTGGCACAAATATCCACGTGGACTCAACGATGAGCTGATTAGTTTTTGGTGGTCATAGCTCAAAGGTCAAGGTTGCTGGGACCTTGTCTGTCTCATTTTCTTGAACACGCTATCCCAAGAGCATCTTGAGTCAGTTTCATTAGATTTGGCACAAATGTTCACTGGACTCTGTGATGAACTGTTTTGACTTTGGTGCTGAAGGGTCAAAGGTCAAGGTTGCTGTGACCTTGCATCTATCTCATTCTTGTGAACACGATATCTCAAAAACAGCTTGAGGGATTTTTTTTCTAAATTGGCACAAATGTTAACTAAATGATGTACTTATAACTTTTTGGTGGCCATAGGTCAAATGTCAACAACAACAATGGAGTACAGTATGCCAATATACTGCAGGCTATTTTAGTTTTCTTGCTCAAATTTCATGAACCCAAATAGACTTTGCCTTCGAGGTTGATCATCAGGGATTCATAATAAAATTAAGATTTTTATAACAAGAATCGTGGAGTTTCACTGATATTGGTATAGACAACTACATTTCTGCTATCGTGACATGCCTAATTATTGTTCATCATCTGAAAATCTTAAATTGCTTAAAAATAAATTAAAAAGAGATGAGGTGCTAGATAAAATGTGTGCAGGTAATCTTCACTGATTAGCTTTACATATAAAGTTAATCACTAAATGAACAGACTTTAGTGATTAAAACCATGTGTCTGGAGGAGAAGTTTCAGAAGTAAAAGATCAGCAGGCCTAAAATGAACTGGCCAAGGGCTAATGACAAACATTTGTAACCTCTGAGAAACAAATGGGAGGTTCAGAGTGGGACTTTGTTGCAGAGGAACTTTGGAATAGGATGTGTGAGGTGATTATTTATAGAAACAGAGTACAAGTTTTTTTTTTTTTTGCCATCACCTTTCAAGCTCGCTCAGTGGTTTGTTGAACACTTGGACTGTCCTGTGTACAAGACCTCATGGCTTGAGTGTATCGCTATAGAATACAAAGTTAGTATCCCAAGGACGATACCCTCAGTCACATAACCAAGTCAAAGGTAGCAACTGAGAATATTTTTGCAGTATACTGTATACACATATATTTTGCTTTTAGGGAGGAGATTGCTGTGCAGTTTTCTGTTGCATATGAAGATGGACGATTATTAAAAGACAAAGTTTGGATCGTGAAAACTAAAATGCAAGATAAAAGCAGTATATTTACTTTGTAGTGTTTCTAGAAGACCTTACAAGGTAGTGTGAAAGGAGGAAAACTAGTGCAGGGAAACCAGATATGCCGTGTGGAGGTTAGAGAGTGATGTCACACACATACGAGCAGCAGTCCAGGCAGGAAGGACACCAGGGGTCAGTTGTATAAAAGAATATAAAAGATATATATATATATATATATATATATATATATATAGAAACATATATATATATAAAAGAAATGTGTGGTGAGAATGTGTACACTTCACGCTTACATTAGACCAGGTGTACACATGGTTTTAACTGCAGAGCTGCAGGTGATATCAGGAGAGAGATGGCTAACAGTGTTTGTAGGTTGATAGAAAGAAAATTCAAAAAAACGAGGCACTCAGTGAGTAGAAAACTAAAAAGCCTTTATTAAGTCATGGCTTTGTTCTGATTAAAAATGTCGACATGTTTCGGCCGTGTGGGCCTTCATCAAGACAAATAAAGAAACTCTCCTTCAGACAACCTCTTAACACTAGTAAACAGTCACATGATCAGCGTGGCCAGGTGGAATCTCTTCACCTGATTGGGGTGAGCAAACAGATCAATTAGGAGCAACAGAGAGAACACACATCATACCATCAAAACATCACAAGCAGGAGAGAAATATACAATAATAACAAAAATAACAATAATACAAAATACCAAAGATTCTCAAAGATGGAAACATCTCTAAAATTCTATTTTTTAAGTGTTTCAATTTTGTAAATGTTTCAATTTTAAAGTAATATCTTCAAAGTGTGTAAGGCATAAAAACACTGCCAAGCAGAAGAAAAAAAAGTAAAGTAAATAATTGATTGTTTTAATTTATTTATAATTCATTGTTTTAATTTATATGAGTAACAATTATTTCTCAAGACTATGACTATGTTCTCAAAAACATCTTCGAACCTTTTCTAAATGACCTTAGAATGCAAATGATTTATTTAGTTGGAAAGTTGGAACTTGCCTTCTTTTATTCAAGATAGCACATATGTATTAAATAAAATTAAAGATATCAAGAACATAGGATCATCTTTTTTAGTCACCATGGATGTAGAATCACTTTGTACAAATATTGACCATGATCAGGGATTGGAGGCTCTATCACACTTTTTGGAAAGGCAACAATCAGAACAGATGCCCCCTGCTGCATTTATTTTACAACTTGCTGAATGGACTTTGAACAACCATGTTTTTTTGTTTCAGAATCAATTTTATAAACAGACAAAAGGCACAGCAATGGGAGCATGTTTTGCACCGAACTATTCTAACCTGTTCATGGGACTCTGGGAGGAGAGGTTTGTGTACTCTAGCCTTAATGTTTACTTGGACAAGATTGTATGGTGGGATAGATATATAGACGATATTATTTTGATATGGTCTGGGTCAGAGACAGAACTTTTTCAGTTCCATGCATATTTAAATAGCAGTAATAGCAATTTGAAACTTAGTCTAGACTATTCTTTGACTGAAATCCATTTTCTTGACCTAAAGATCTTTAAAGATGGTAATGGTGATTTAATGGTGGATGGTAGTTTCCATCCACCTTGGCTGATAAATAATATACCTTTTGGTCAGATTCAGCGACTTAAACGCATCTGTGACTCAGAAGATGATTTTGAAAGAAATGCTCATGAGATGAGTCAAAAATTTAAGAAAAGAGGATATAAACACAAGACTATAAATACAGCATACAATAAAGCAAAAAGTGTCACTAGAGAACAGCTACTGGTTAAAAAACAGAGGCAACAACAGAGTTCTAATCAAGTGTATTTTGTGACACAGTGTAGCAGTGAAGCAAATGGAATTAAACAAATTATGACAAAAACTAACTTTTTCACAGATGTTACATCAGGACGTAAATATAATATCAAGTCATTTATTAATTGTAATACCTCTTTTGTAGTTTACAGACTTGAGTGTCCATGTGGTCATTTTTATGTTGGAAGAACTAAACGCAAACTGAAGGTAAGATTGGCTGAACACAAACAAGCTATAAGAGCTGGTAATCCATTGTACCCTATGGCTCTGCATTATAAAGAAGTTAACCATGGAAGCTGTGATTCTTTAAAGATTTCTGGCATTGACCACATTGCAAACTCTAAAAAGGCTCTTACAGAGAGAATCTTTTTGGATATATACATTGAAAGCGACCCAATATCCGGGTTTAAATGGAGAACTGGACTTTTCTCCCTTTTTATAAAGTGTTTGGGCTCCCTGTATTATAAGGCATATTGTTTTCTTTGTTTTTGGTATTATATATTTTTTGAGGGTTGTCTTCCCTCAGTGCACTTTCAAATTTCAGAGTCCTTTTTCTTTATTCCTTTTTTTTTTTTTTTTTTTTTCAACTAATAAATCATTTGCATTCTAAGGTCATTTAGAAAAGGTTCGAAGATGTTTTTGAGAACATAGTCATAGTCTTGAGAAATTATTGTTACTTATATGAATTAAAACAATGAATTATAAATAAATTAAAACAATGAATTATTTACTTTATTTTTTTTTCTTCTGCTTGGCAGTGTTTTTATGCCTTACACACTTTGAAGATATTACTTTAAAATTAAAACTTTTACAAAAGTGAAACACTTAAAAAATAGAATTTTAGAGATGTTTCCATCTTTGAGAATCTTTGGTATTTTGTATTATTGTTATTTTTGTTATTATTGTATATTTCTCTCCTGCTTGTGATGTTTTGATGGTATGATGTGTGTTTTCTCTGTTGCTCCTAATTGATCTGTTTGCTCACCCCAATCAGGTGAAGAGATTCCACCTGGCCACGCTGATCATGTGACTGTTTACTAGTGTTAAGAGGTTGTCTGAAGGAGTGTCTCTTTATTTGTCTTGATGAAGGCCCACACGGCCGAAACATGTCGACATTTTTAATCAGAACAAAGCCATGACTTAATAAAGGCTTTTTATTTTTCTACTCCATGAGTGCCTCGGTTTTTTGAATTTTCTTTCTATCACTTTTTTGATCCCCACACCAAAGAGCACCAGAAGCACACTTTTTCTACACCCAGCTGCACTCCATGCACCTCATGTTGTACTAGTGTTTGTAGGTTGTCTGCCAGTTTCACCGATTGTTATTTTTGCAGTTGACGCAGCATTCTGTGAAGTCAGGTTGAACACAAGCTTGTCGAATGAATCATTGATTTTATGATGATGCTTAAGATTTTACCTCAGTTATAGTCTTGCAGAAACGTGATGAAATAGTGGTACGGACGCTACAAATATCCACAGCAGTGCCTAATGACAGCTTCTCTGACACTGCTGGAGTGTGATGTGACACAGCGTGCTGTATTTCAGCATTAATTTTAATGCTCATTTCCCACAAGTCCTGCCTCACACACTAACAAGAGGAGAATCATCTTCCTTCAAAACTAGTTCTCAGTGTCTGAAATTAACTTTTTGACTCACTGACCAAGTGGACCGGTAGATAAAAAATCCACTGGCCAAGCTTAGTATTTACCAGCCAAAAATAGTTTGCCATTTTTTCTGTCACATATACAATTGTTTCGGTACATTTTATTGAAATAAGTTATTATGTTGGATACATAGGAATACAAGAGGCCTGAGCAAACCTTGAAGCAAAATCATCTTAATATATTGAGCAACTCATCACATCAGCCTCGGTATGTGAACAAGTCCCCCCCAGTAATCAGTGATACAGTGTGTGTATGTTGAGGACTTATATTGTGAAAGGTAAGAATGGAAAGAGTGAAGCTGTAATGCACTGCCGTTGACAATATGGGAGGCAGTTCAGGTTTTGTGTGAAGAGAAGTGTGCTCCTAAATAACATCAAAAGGCAGTGGAGACTTAGCTAATTTTTTCTATTAACATGACCATTTTAAGTACATTTACCTGCAAGTGTGGTGGGTGTAGCCGTCCGAGATTTACTCACCAAATAGAAAATCTAGCCACATTTGATGCTTGACAGGTGTTAATTTCAGACCCTGATACTTCCTCTAAAACAACCACTGCAATGCAAGATGTGATTTGCCTTTCTTACTCTCTACGTCTTACTCCATTACAAACATCCCAGACCAACAAAAATGACCTCTGTAGGAGGTATGATACATATTAAAAAGTTTCAAATCCATCTGTCTTTCCAAGACACCTATGTATTCTGTACTCTTAAAACATAATTCATTGTGATATAAGCAGATAAAGTGACACTAAAATTACCAAAGTTCTTCACTGTCTCACTAAAGCAACAAGGAAAAACGCTCCAGCGATTTCTACACATCAATAACAAGGTGCGCCGAGCTGCTGTAGAACTCTGAACTCTGATCAGTTCAACCACAAATGATCTGTGTGGATGAGAAAACTTTGATCTCTATGGTTGAGTGAGACGTGTGAAGATGATGAAACTTTTAAACAGCAGATAATCTCAATCCCAAGAGGATCAATGGTAGCAGTACTGGCATCGCCCAAAACTTACAGGTCAATTTTAACCGTCATTGGGGAAGATCAACATGAATTTTACCAAGAGCATTCCTTCAGAATGAGCCCTTTCCAGTTTATGAAATTATAAAAAAATCATAACCATCTGTTGGCAGTTGTTACGTTAGATAGTTGATTTCTGAAGGTAAGGATTACGACATGTCCAGCCTTTCACACAAAGAGCTCTAAGGTATGAATTGGAAGGCCTGTGAGAAAATTCATGGTGGGCAGTTTCAGGTGGCAGTGGACTTTATTAATCAATTAGGCGTGGAATCCCCTGAGCTGTCTGCACTCATTTACAATGTGTTTCATCATCAGAGTGCTGGCTGGCCCCACTGGTCACAGGGCAGCCTGCCAGATATTACAATCACTTTAGTCTGGCTTGTCTGGCTTGTTTGGCAGGAGTCAAAGACAAACACGTTACCACCTGTGCTGCAGGAACCAGGGCTATTAGCCTCAGAGAAACAGATTTCTAAAGTGCTTCACTGTTTGATACATATGTGGACAAAAGGTCAGCAACACTATTGTTGTGATGGGTAAAGTAATATTAACATTGGTGCATTGCCAGGTTGTTGGTTATCTTTCACTTGGTAGGAAGTAGCTCATCTCTTTGAAGGTGACCACATTATTTGGAGTCAGATTATATTCCTGGGCCCAGTTGTTCAAAAAATTTAATCTGTATCATTCTGATCCAGGTTAAATGGATTTTGCTGTCCAGGATCAGTTAATCCATCTTACCTTTTGTGCCAGTTTTTCAAAGCAACATCAGATCAGATCACCATGACCAGATACAAACTTTTCAAAATGACCAAATCCAGATGACCGGTGCTTTACATGGGACTTCATATCCAACACGTTCTCATCCCAGGTCGTCACATATCACCTCTTTGTGGCCCGTCACTTCCATCATATTACGTGCTAGGTATCCCTCTATGTTTGGGACACCACTGCCAATGCTGGGACGTCGACAAACGCACACAGTTAGGTTTAGAAAAATACAACATGGTACGGGAGGTGAACACTGGCCCCATCTACTGGACCCAGCCGCCACCCTTTCCGCCTGCCCCATAGGGAATTTCCAGCTCCATACATTATATTGTGAACAGCAGTGTTTTAACCTGATGCTGTTGTGTATCATACTGCTGTGACAGGTGCTGTCCTTGTTATGAACTGATATATATATATATATATATATATATATATATATATATATTTACTATATTTTACCGAAAGTGGTTATAGGTAGCCTAATGTCTACTTTATCTGCTATCTGTCGGCTATTTCGGGGCTGTTTTTGGTTAAATAAAAAAGATCATACTATTAAACAAGAAGGACTATCTCTGTAAGGATCCTTTTCATAATGCTATCAGACACTAAGAATAATAATATGAGCCTGTCAGTGGCAAAAACAAGCACTTTAAGTGGATTTAAATTGACGGTGTGAACATGCCCTGAGTGGTTACATTGCAGCCTCACCGTCTCCTCAATACTGGATCAGTTCAGATACAGATGCAGCCATTTCAAATTTCCGTTTGGTCTTTAGCCCTGACCGATACCCGACAGGTCCCTGTCGTCACCTGGCCAGGCTCGTAGCCATAATGAGATCCCCTGCGATGACATAGAGAATACGGGGCCGAATCATTAGTCTTAGCGGCTGAGTTTATCTGCAGTGGTAATGATAATAATGTCATATAGTAATAGATACAGTGATATAGTATTTTTATACATAATACCATTGTTATGGCTATATAAATGTAATTTATGTTGCTGTTAGATTGCTGTTAGACCACCTCACTCCGTTTACAGAATGTGCGAATGACAAGGATTCAGCGAAAATGTTGTTTTTCAAAGACTACACGCCAACAAATATGGACTGAAGCAGATTCTTTCGTCCGATAAAAACAGCTTGTGAGTATTGGAAATGATTACATAGCTCTTTTCTTTTTTGATTATTATTTTGACGTTTGGACTTTTACAACGCTCTACACACGCTCTGCCTGCTGCACGCAGCACGGCTTCACCTCATTGATCTGTCGCTGTCTGTCCAAACAGATTCATGGAAGCGATATTTCACAAGCTCTGATGCAAGAGGAATTTGTGATAAAATGTCTATTACGTAAGGGATAATGTATAGGGAGCCGGTGACTGTTGAAAAATAACTCCCGACAGGTTCCCCCGAAGGGAGTTATTTTTCAACTGTCACCGGCTCAGTATACATTATCCCACTTAGAACATGGCTTACTACTAAAACATTCAGTGATATGACACAAAATAATGATTAAAGCACGTTTTATTGATTCAAAATTTGCAAAAAGAAATGTGTCTGTACTCTGTATCCATGGCAATGGCAGCCTCATGATAATTAATATTGATATATTATTATTATATTATTGTGAAGTGAGAGAGGGAGAATGGTAGCTCTTTAAGGATGTTGATGTTGATTGTTTTTTCTCCCTCTCCTTCCACCGCGCCATTTGCTGTACCTGAAAACACAATTGTTACAAATGTTACAACTGGTATCAATGTTATTAAATTCCTGGCAGAGTGTAGTGACAGAGGAGAGGCGTTCACCAGACAAACAGCGGCCGTTTTCTGGAGTGGAGGAGAGGATTTTACTCCACTTCTCCCGGTCGGAGATACTGGGTGCCCAGTAGCTGCGAAGACTGCCCTCACATTTATGGCCAGTGACTGACATGATCTCCCTGCTCTCCAGGCCAGCTTGGGAGAGCAACTGCACAGCTGTGGCCCTCAGGCTGTGGTTAGTGTATCTTCAAGAGAGCCTGGCGGCCTCGCTGATTCTGGGCATTTGCCCGAGCCAGTTGTGGCCCATGGGCTCCCGAGAGTACCATGCAGCCTCTCTGTTGAGAACTTCTTGATCTTTTTTAAGCGGGTGCAGGTAAAATGATTTAGCATCAGGGGGGCAAAGAGATAAATATTTTTTAATAAAAATATTACTCACAACCTCCCCGTTTTGCCCGTGGGTTTTGATCACTGATTTGAACACCCTGTTGCTGGATGTGAAAGAGGGACTTTTTAACATGTCGAATTTGGAGAAGTGAGGGGATATCCCAGATCTGAGAGAGACATAGCTGGCGACAGAGTGTGGTTTACCGGTAGAATTTTGTACTGATGGATAAAAGAACCTCAGTATCTGATTTAGGTGGTCGGCATCATAAATTTCAAGATCAGTTTCCATTTTTTTCTCCTCTAACCAGTCTTTTAGCACGTTGATGGCCCATGCTGTGTTCTTTGTGTTTTTTCCGTGTCTATTTGCTTCAATCTGGTCAATCTCAGAGTCTTCTAGTTATTTGTGCCGGTTTGCTCCTGACAGCCCTGCGATTTTCTCTTTTTGAAAATCGATCAAATACATAAAATAAAACTGATCTTACATGAAGACAAGAAAGGAAGCAAGTAAATTATGAGAACGTATCGGGAAAAATCACAGATAAGCTCCAACTGACTCATTTGCAATAAGAAAAACTATTTACAGTAACCCACACACACACATACATACACAGCACACACACTGAGCATTTTCACGGTGCACAGTCCATACACTACACGGCAGCACCTCGTGCACCTTTTTTGCGCTTCACACTAGAATTCTTCCTCCTCTACTTGGGGATGGTTGGCAAAGGAGCCGACTTTGAATGAATGAATAGAATGAATGAATAGTTTATTTCGATTACAATATACAATACTTAAATTGTGTGCAATCAACTGACAAAACATTTACATACATGTTTGCACTACACATTTTCTCACAACAAAATTTAATAAGCTCTGTAACCGAAAAAGGAATAGGCTGAAGCTGAGGCTTATTTTTGCCTATCTTGTACAATCCATAAGATAACCCAGAATATCAGTAATACAAAGAAAAAAACAACAAAATTTACTCTAAATTCTTCTTCTTAATCATTTCACAATTCAATCATTTTACATTGTAATCCTTAATTATTTTACCTTTCACTGTGTTTTTGAAACTCAACAGAGATCTACACAATTTCAACTCATTACTAACCCCATTCCATAATTTAACTCCCAAAAATGAAACACATCTGTATTTAACATTAGTTCTCACATTACTTATTTCAAAGACACTCAACCCTCTTAACCCTGTAAAACCCACTGTTTCAAATTTACAACATCACTTTTAACAATTCTAAAAAAAGGCCTGCAAATGTTTTTTTTTCTCAAGACCACATTTACATAGTTAATGGGTCCTATTGTTTGTCCTCACAATGCTATTGGATAGAAGAAGTGTTTATAGGTCTGGTCATCTGGCCATGAACTCACTCTACCTGCAAACTTCCTGTTGAGCTCATCTCCTTTTTTTGCATGACTGGATTTGTCAGGATTAAAGTAAGTAAAATTCCTTAAAATTTTTTTTGTGTGTTTATTACAATGTCTAGAACATGTACATATTTAGTTATTTTGGAAAACATTCATCAAATTTGATTTATAGCTTGTTATATCTATGTTGTAATTCTACAACGATGGGTCAGTGTGGTAGTCAAAATAGCCTGTGCTTCCTTACACATTACATAAGGTCACTACACTTCTCACATGATCACAAACTGAAAAAAAAATGTAGTAGAAATTTAAAGTATTAGATGATTCATTGTAACTAAGCTCTAAATGTGCTTTTCTGTTAAATTTTTTTACTTTTAGCTTAGACCATAATTAAACACATGAATAAATTATATGGGGTATTTGAAACTCCAACATCTATAGCAGTATAAGTGAGCTCAGCAGTGTGACATCATGTGGTATATAATATATATTTAAACAAGAGTTTAAACTGGAGAAGGATCTGTGGCATGAAAACAAAAAAGGATGTTTGTAACTTTAGAGTAAATAACACCAGAAGTCCTGAAGTCAGTGAAGATGTGACGGGCTGGACAGAAACCAGAGGATCTGTAACCTCTGTGATGGTGATGACGATGATGATGATGGTGTGGGACATGAGTTTCATATTCAGTTTGAATGTCAGAATGAAGCTTAATGACTTCCAGAGAAAGGTATTAGCCAAAGAATTATTTGAACCGTCCATCTAAAGTCATCTGTTAACTGGGTGTTTTGTCTAAAGAACGTTGTTCCTCTGTTTGAGTAACATTGGTTGTACTATGGCCACGCTGTGTGCCATCCTTCAGTTATTGTATGTAATGTGATATGGTCTTGAAAATGAAAATAAGAAACTGAATGTATTTGCCATCATCCAAAGGTTTTTATCACCTTAACTGGGATCAGTGGACCAGCAGTATCTCTTTAGCCCATGAATTTAACGATCCAATGCCTGTTACATTGTTCATGGACAGGTGTGAATGGTCTTGAATGTGAACCTGTAAGTGCTCTGGGGGGATGCATGTGTTCCTTTTAGTATGATAAGTAGAGAACATAATAGGCCAGCCAGACAGTATTGTTTGAATGTAGTAAACCACATTGAAAGTGACGGAGGAAAAAGTTTTGCAAATATATTTTTTTCCAATATTTTTATTTATAAATGCTTATTCATAAAACTGTGATTGTTGTGTGATTATTACTCATGATATATACTGTTATGGGGCTAAGTAAGCAATAAACCCTGCAAATGAATACTTAAATGTTCTGTATATCTGTTCAGACAAAGTGAGTACAAACACAGAAGTTCTGCTCCCAACTATGCCCAACGTTGCAAATTTACAACATTTCCCTAAAAACTTACTAAAATGTAAAAAATTTGAAAACTCTTTGATTTCTACATCAGAGGCCTCCTAAAACAATATCTGAGAGGTCAAAAAAAAAATTGCTCATTTTTTTCTATATCTGGGTCTTACAGGGTTAAATTATATTTTTTTCTCTTAATTTAAAAAATTGTTGAATACAGGTGGGAAGACTTTTATTCTTTACTTGAAATAGTATTTCTAATGTTTTCAAGTATACAATATCTAAGAATTTTAAGATGCGAGACTCTATAAATAATTTGTTAGTAGTTTCACGATAGGAAGCTTTATTTATTATTCTGATAACTCTTTTCTGGAGTTTAATTATAGTGTCTATATATGTTCTGTATGTATTTCCCCAAGCCTCAACACAATATGACATATGTATGGCATTATAAGTGAAAAATATAATATAACCAGACATTTCTTGTTTAACAAATCCCTAGTTTTATAAATAATACCAATAGATTTAGATAATTTCTGTTTAATATATTCTGTATGTGGCTTCCAACTGAATTTATGATCTAAAATTACTTCCAAGAATTTAGTTTCATTAACTCTTTCAATTTCAACTCCATTTAGGATTAATTTCATTTCACAATTGGGCCCAACACCACCAAAGAACATAAATTTTGTTTTATTTTCATTTAATGATAACATTGATATCAAACCATTCTTTTAACATGATCAGCTCCTTTTCTACAGTTGTCAACAACTCTTTAATGTCTGGTCCTGAACAAAATAAATTTGTATCATCCGCAAATGTAAGAAATTTCAACTTATTAAATACAGTACAAATATCATTCAAATAAAGTATAAATAACTTAGGTCCCAATACCGAGCCTTGTGGAACACACAGGTTACTTTTCTAAAATGTGACACAGTATTATTCATTTTTACATACTGAAACCTATTATTTAAACTTCTTATCCAGTTTAGTGTAACACCTCTTATGCCATAACGCTCCAATTTCTGCAGAAGTAAGGAATGATTAATTGTGTCAAACGCTTTACATAAATCAACAAAAACACCTACAGCATATTGTTTCTTATCCATAGCTGTTGCAATATTTTCTACAAATTCCATCACTGCTAAAGATGTTGATTGGTTGCTCCTAAACCCATATTGATGGTCACTCAATAACTCATATTTATCCATAAAATCATCCAGTCTATTTACAAACAATTTTTCAAGTATTTTTGAAAACTGAGGTAGCAATGACACAGGTCTATAATTTGATATAATGTGTTTGTCACCATTTTTATAAATTGGAACCACCTTAGCCATTTTCATCTTATCAGGAAAAATACCTGTTTGAAAGGATTTATTACATATATAGGTAAATGGTTTGAGGACACAGTCCATTACTTCCTTTATAAGTGACATATCAATAGTATTATCATCTGTGGATTTTTTATTCTTAAACTTTCGGACCACTTCTAATACATCACTCTCACAAATTCCGCCAAGGAACATTGAATTGTTACTATTGAATGTGAAATCATAATTATGGTCTACATCTCTAATTTCCCTTGCTAAATTTGGGCCCACATTAACAAAAAAATCATTAAACTCATTAGCAATTTCCTCTGCATTTTCAATAATTGAATTGTCATCATTTACAAAATATGTTGGAAAATCATTTTTACTATGGTTTTTAATCATACAATTGAGCACACTCCAGGGAGCCTTAATGTTATTTTTGTGTTTCTGCAGCAATTGATCATAATAGTCTTTTTTGCACAATCTCATAATAGATGTCAATTTATTTTTATATTTTTTTTTACTTGTCCTCCTTTTCCTTTGTTCTGTATTTGATAAATTCCCTATAGAGCCTATTTTTCTTTTTACAAGCTTTTCCCAACCCTTCTGTAAACCATGGTTTTCCCTTCTTTTTGGGATTTTGTCTATATTCTTTCAATGGACAATGGTGGTCATAAAATGTAACAAAAATGTATCTAGAAATGCATCATATGATTGTTTAGTATTGTCTACATAAACCTCCTGCCAATCATAATTCATAAGGTCTGCCTTGAGTGCCATAATTGCCTCTGGTGATTTTGTTCTAACTAAATTACTAGTCTGTGTATTTGTTCCTACTTTTAATTTGTTGTTCATTTCTAACACAACAAAAACAGGCAAATGATCACTTACATCAGTCAGTAATAATCCACTAACTATTTTCCCGTCAGTTACATTTATGAAAATATTATCAATCAATGTTGCAGCATCTTTGGTTATTCTGCTAGGTTTTACAATCAAGGGATGGAAACTCAAACTAAACATAATGTTAACAAACTCTGCTGTTTTCATATGATCATTAGATTTCAGCAAATCAGTGTTAAAGTCACCACAAACCAAAATAGTCTTATCATTATGTTTTTCATATAATTCAGAAATCTTCTTATTAAATTTATCAATACATGACCCCGGTGTTCTATAAATGCAACTAATCAATATGTTTTTGGATCTTTCAACCTCAATTTCAATGGTTAATCATTCCATCAAATTGTCAATAACAATGGTCATATTCCCAATAACTTTGCATTTAAAAACAGTCATGACAAACAGGGCAACACCCCCTCCCCTTTTATTGCCCCTGTTTTGCCAAAACATTTCATAACCCTCTAATTCATCCTGTAGGTCTTTTTCATTGCTCAACCAAGTCTCTGAAATTGCTATTATACTAAACTTATGTTGAAGCTGTTGAAGGTAATCTTTAATTTTAGAGAAGTTACTGTAGAGACTCCTACTATTAAAATGAATCACTGAAAACCCCTCCATCTTCATACTGGAATTAAACTTAGCTTCAGAATAATATTCACAGTTCATGTCAGTGTTCTGGTAGAAGTGGATCTCTGGATCAGTGTCATTATCTAACTCATAAAGCTTGTGATCTTGAAAGTCCAAAGACTTAAAATCTGTATATTCACACATTTTTACCATATTTGTCACTCACAAGCAGTATTTCGCCATGTACCTGTATTTCATAACACAAAATAAATGTTTGACATTTCCCCACTATTCCACCTCTCTACCATGTGATTCATCATTTTCATTTGTATCGATCCAGCTCTTTAATGTCTCTGACGGCTATCACTTTAGCCTGTTCTGGTGTGCCATTTAGTCGTATCATTATTTTGCAGTTCCTTGTCCAAGTGTTTTGAATCCGCTTTTTCTTTTTCAGGATTCTGACTTGTCTTGCAATTTCACCATTTCTTTTTGTGAGATGCTCATTTACGTATACCCCTGTGCCCTTTAATTTTTTTGCCTTTTTTGCTTTAGCACCTCAGTTTTGTGTTTTCTACTCACAAATCGAATGATGATGATGTTGGACCTGTTGGGCCTGTTGTCTCGTCTTTGGGGTGTAGTGTGGCAAGCAGCTATATTTTGACTGTCTATAGAATAGAAATGTCTTTGCTGTTGAAGAAGTTGATGACTTGCTGCTCAATTGTGTGTAGTTCAGCTCTTGGTGCATCCTCACCCTCCTTGTCACCTGCTGTAATCCGTGCATAGGTACAATCGGTTGTCTCAAGTCCAGATATCACAAGGTTGTCCATCCTTGTGTACTGCTCCAAGTCATCTACTCTTATTTCAAGCTCTTCAATTTTCTTGTCTTTTTCTTTGATCACAGCCTTCAGTTGTTTCACTTCTTCAATTAAGTCCAGTAGGCCCATCTGTTGCTTTGTGACCTTACTTAGCTCCTCTGTCATGAAGTTCAAAGATTTTTTAACCTCCTCCATGTCTTCTGCTAATTTCTTTGTAGTCATGTCTTTAGTTGATTAAGACAGTACTTAGGAAGGCAAAAGACACACACACCAACTTTCTTGCTGAGATTCCAGGTAGTCCAATGTTGCTGGTATGTCAGCACACTGCAGCTTGTGCTGGCGCATGCAGAAGACTCGCACTGATGTGCTCACTTAGGGGTGGGCGATATGTAAGGGATAATGTATAATGAGCCGGTGAATACTGGAAAAATAACTCCCGACAGCATTCCCCTGAAGGGAGTTATTTTCCCAGTATTCACCGGCTCATTATACATTATCCCGCTTATTACACGGCTAATTATCAGTTAAATAAATAATGTTGTCTGCCTCTGCAAAGTGCATTAAAACCGACCGGATTCAACAACTTTTGGTGAAAGTTTTGTACTCACCCAGGCTTAGTGGACTGAACCGAGGCATAAAACTCGCGTAAAATGTCATTAAGCATGACTGCCGAGTGTGTATTCAAATCCGTCTTCTTTTGTTTTTGGCAGAGAAAGTCCGTAGGTATTCTTTTTCTTCAGCGGCATCCGTTAAAATCAGCCACTTCTGTTTGTTTTTTTCCTCGGAAGTTGTTTGACAGCTGCAGTGTTGCAGGGCAGCATCCCTAGCAATGCTGGGCTACATAGCAACTGTGTGTAATGACCGTTGCTACTAGTAGCGGTCATTACACAGTAATATCAGACCGCAGAATGCCGCTACTGACCAATATACAGAATACAGCATTTAATAGAGCCGTGTAATAAATATCATTAACAGTAATATCGTCATTGTTTTAACAATGTGCAAATTTACGTTATCGAGTATGTAAATGACTTCACAAGACAACTGAAAACACACGTTCACCGAACAAGAGTTACGTAACTTGCTTGCAGCAGCACGCCGCAGTACGCCTAGGTGGTCACATGATCTCTCACTGGCACCTTCCTGGCAGGTTAGCCTGCTGCTAAACAAACATTAGCAAGACAACATAGCAGCACCGCCCACGGATGCTTCAGCAGCTTTGGAAGATGTGGTTCAACTGTAGTGATAGGTCCCAGCCTGTAAGGTGGGAACTCATGCTGTATTGTGTTGCAGGGGAACAATTAAAGGGTTGCTCAAGTACCTGAAGCCTGCGTGGTTCATGAGTGGTTTGCAGTTATATCAATAAATAACTGAACATGTTGTCAGAAGTAAAGTCAGACGCAAGCGACAGTACTAGTGACTTAGTCTGCATATAGCGACACGCAAAAGTGTCTAGTTGTAGGTTGAGAAAGTTCACAGTACCGGAAGACCGTCTACAGAGCTACCTAGCCTAGCCACAGTTAGCTAAACGAAGTGGCAACATGGCACAGTTTCATGTCTCCCCGCTGGAAAAGTTCACCTTCAAGACTGAAGACTGGCCTAAATGGATTAAACGCTTCGACAGATTCCGCATTGCTTCTGGATTGGAGATGCAAGCAGAAGAGAATCGCAGGAATGTGATCTTTGAGAGAGCAAAGTTTAATCAGTGGCATCAAGTAACGGGCGAGACGGCCGACAGTTTCATTACGGCGCTGCACTGCCTGCCTGGCGAAGCATTGCGGTTACGGGGCTCTACATGATTAGATGGTGATTGACAGACTTGTGGTGAGTCTGCGGTTGCAAATGGACCCGGAATTGACGCTACAAAAGGCCGTCACTAGAGTCAAACAGAGAGAGCAGGTAAAAAAGCAGCAAGAAATGTTAAGAACATTTTTCCTTTAAAACATTGTGTCCATTAATATCATCCATGAGAAACAATTAATGAGCTATAACTCAGGCTGTTAAAATCACATATTTAAAAGAATATGGTCTAATTATTGTTATCTTCAAAATCCCCCAAATATCGAGATATTATTTTTTGTCCATATCGCACACCCCTATGCTCACTACACAGCTGTTTGCAGAGCTCCAGAAGGAAGAGCCACTGGGTCGTGTTGGCAACCATGCAGCGTCAGTACAGAACCCAGGCTCTCAGTGCAGCCATGTCCAGTACATTATAAAATAACATGAACTCACTCAAATAGTCATCAATGTTATGGCGTGCATGTGCAGTTGGGCCAGCTACTTGAGTCTAATATTTTCAGATAGGGAAAACTTGGGCCATTTTGCATAGACCAACATGATGTTGATAAATTGTGGCTGCTTCGTTCTTCATCTGCATAAATCAGTCGATGCACAATCGCCTCTCAGCTGCCAACTGTTGCCCTGCCTTTCCCAGACTTTCTCAGCAGCAGATTTCTCCTGCCAGACAAAAGATTTATGTTGTAACCCATTTGTAGGCAGAAAGATTAGAGGTCCGTAAAAAACTTAAATATGCTGCTAACGATTTTCTTCAAATTGAGCTGGAGCAGCACTAACGTGCAGCTGTGAAGGAGGAGTGAGTGTTCCTTATGCAGCACCACGTACTCCCAGTGAACCTGCAGAGTCATAATACGCTCTGTGAATTGACATCTCCACCTTTTGAACTATGGATGGCACAGCCACAAGAGGGGCATTTTGGATGTAACAGTCTTCACTGAGCAGTTGGTATTACTTACATTCTAGTATCTTAATGGAATTGTAGTCTAGAGCTGTAACGTTGGAGTTTTATCTTACTTTAGACTCAACAGACAAAACTGGTGACATCATGTTGAGCTTTCGGATATCAGATTGTAAGAAATTGAGATTTTTTTTCCCTGTTTTGTGACTTTTTATAGAGCACATAATTATTGTCCAGCATTGCTTTATTTACACCAAAACACTGGGCTACTGCACAGCATGCCAATGTCCCCACAAATTACGAGGACAAGAGCCAACAACAATGTGATCCAACTGTTGCTAATCATGCTGCACTGCTGAGAGAAATACAATCATAGACTCCAGTGTAAGTGAGAAAGGTAACAGAATTAAAAAGTGTTTCCTGAGAGCCCACTGCCAGCGCTGCCACTGGCACAGGCTAATGAACAAAGGAGATGTAAAGTTATCCCGTTTCTGTTGTGACGTGTTGAAGAAAATGAATGTTTTAAAGGGTAACTTTGGTATTTTTCAATCTGGACCCTATTTCCCAGGTTTCTGTGTCTAAGTGAATAATTGCAACAAGGATATGTGAAATATGTCCAGTATTGAGGGAGAAAAAGGCTGCAATGTAACTGCTTCGAAAAATATGCACCATCGGTGAACGTCTATTAAAAGTGCTTGTCTGAAAACATGACAGAGAGGATCCATTGAGAGGTCGACCTCTGTTTTTTGAAGAGTAAGATCTAAGGCTGATCTAGTCTGGTGGGTTTGATGATAGTGACTCTTTAACAAAAAGGTCTATCCCTGTAGGGATCCTTTCCATCACGATGCCAGATACCTATAATATCTGTGAGCCTGTCAGTGGCAGAAACAAGCACTTTTAGTGGATGTACAGAGACAGTGCTCAGTGGCCTGCAAGGATTATGTTATAGCTGGTTGTGTGCTGGCTGTGGTGATCTTGCTGAATACTGGACCAGTTTCCAAAATTGTTGCTCCCATTAGCCACTTAGGGTGCTTTCACACCCACCCCTGTTTGGTTCGGTTCAATCGAACTTAAGTGCAGTTCGTTTGGGCAGGTGTGAACACAGCAATCGCAGTCAGGTGTGCACCAAAACAACAGGACCAAGACCTTCTTGAAGAGGTGGTCTCCGTCCAGTTACAAATTAACCCTGGTGCGGTTCGTTTGTGGTGAGAACGTGTTCCGACCTCGATCTGAACCAACTGCAGTCACATGACACATTGTTTGGGTTAAACATGAGCATGTTACAGTCCTGGAGGATTATTAATGTTGGAGCCGCGCCTCGTTTTCAAACTGTATGGTTTGACTAAAATGAACAATGACAGCAATATAGTCCACAATGGCCAGCGCTAAAATCAACCTGCGTAGTTGTCCCTCCATTGTGACATTAGAAAGTGTCACATTTATCTTGCAAGTGTACTCTTCTTCAACGTTTTGTTTACTTTCTGGATTTTTCCTGCATGGAAATTCCGAGCAATCAAAAGCAGCTTTCTCACACAAGGCATTTTATCTGATCCTCTTGTAAATGCTGCCGTGAGAACACGAACCAACTCTAGGCAATTATGCATCTTTATAAAAAATAATAAAAAAAAAATCAGTCCCTGATTCGGATCAAAGCAAGACAACTCTAGGTCTGAAAGCACCCTTAGACACAAAACATGGTGTCCAGTTTGGAAATGACCAAAGTAACCCCTTTAAGGTTTTTAAAGTTAGCAGAAAAAAATGTTGTTGCTCAGAGTTAGTTACCACCGCATTCAAATTGGGTAAATCTTTTGTTTGGCTGCTGTTCAACTTTTCATCCCATTCCATCTGTTTTCATTCGGCTCCATGAATAAAGAAGCTCTTTGACATTATCCATGGCTAAAAGTCAGAGACAGAGAGACGTAAAGGGAGAGGTGTTGGAAGTGAGAGAGAGGGAAATCAATTTTGACGGAGGCCCTTAGTGGGCAACTGTTTATCACGACAACTGACTGCCTCTTATTTCTGACAAAAGCTGAAAGGGTTGGCAACAAAAGGTCATTTGGATTCAACTCATCCCAGCTTCCATCTAGTCTTCTGGCTATTCAGTTGGTTAATCAGACATTACGCCCTGAGCCTCTGGTTAATGGAGTCCATCGCCACAATGCCGTCTCACAGCCATGTTGATTATTTGGGTGTCTCTTATCTCTGCTCACCAGGGGCTTTATAGTAAACAACAGAGACCAAGGACCAAGCATTACACAAAAACAATTAGCAGAACATCCCTAAAGGTGCACCGAAGCCTGAAAGAGATTTTAAATCAGTGCTGAGAACAGATTTGTTCAAACTGAAGTCCCTCTACCAATTTAAGTTCAGTCTCCAGTGGGTCAACTTGTGGGTTAGTTTTTACTGTTCCTGTAAATGTTTTGGTTGTTATCCACTCATAATACAAAGGTTACACAAGGACAGCTTCTCATATTGTCCATAATGTCACATCTACTGCTCATTATGTAACAGTAATATAATTTAGTCATCATGTTGCAGATGAATTAATGGATGAATCCATTAATTTGTGATATAACTGGGTCAGTCACATCGATTTGTGATGTCCACAACTGGCTGCCAAAACTTCCGTCCAGTGTTATGATTATTAACGTAATGTCAGTTGTTATGGTAATAACTGTACTGAATTACCCTAGTGAGACGGTTATGTAATTATGTATTCAAACAATTCACTGTTTCCAGTCATTTGAGGAAACATGGATTCATTTCAAGATGTCCATCATACATGATTCAATACTTGTTGCCAGTTGCCCTGTAGGCACTTAATCTCCAGCCGTCCCGCAGGAATTACTCTGTGGTTCAAAAACACCAAACTGTATTTGTGCTTGGCTGCTCTCCGCTCTGTGTTGATGTGAGACCTTCTCTCACCCCGGCTGTATCCAGATGAAGAATGTGTTTTTATAACCTGATTTAAAAGATTTAAGACAAGAGATTGGAGATGAAAACAGATATTCTCGACTTTGGAAAGTTGGCACCATTATACAGGACAGTTTGGGTGATAAGATAGTCATAGGACTCCTCCTTTGATTCTGTGTGTGAATTTAAATCGTGGGATGGCTTCGTGGTACATCTGATTTGACAGAGGCTCCCCAGTGAAGAAACACGATCTTGTGACCAAGTTGGACGTAGCGTAACGTAATATCCCCCTTGGGAAATCAATGTTTATTACATTATAGACAGTAACTTAATTAGCTGCTTACTAGCTTCACCCCAGGAAACCTTGCTTTAAAGCCTGTTTATAACCATTTATGAAGCCCCTGCCCTTAAAGGGAAGTCCACCCTAACATCAAAACTACAGATTTTTCCTTTTATCTGTAGTGCTTTCTATTAGACTAGATTGTTTTGGTGTGAGGTACTGAGTGTTGGAGATATCAGCTGTAGAGATGTCTGCCTTCTCTCCAATATAATGGAACTAAATGGCACTCAGCGTGTAGTGCTCAAAGTGTCAGAAAAATCCATTTGAAAAACTCAACATCAATGTCTCTTTCCAGAAATCATGACCTGGTTACTCAAGATAATCCACAGACCTTGTTGTGAGCAGTTTTATGTAGGAAATATTTTCTGTCTACTGAACTCCAGCCACCAACTGTATCACCGTGCAGAAGGAAGCGTGCATCTACTTATGAATGAGAGGCTCGTGCTCGTGACAGCGCAAGATGTAAACATTAATGGTGTTCTGAAAACTTTAAAGACAGATTTGATTGACACACCGTGAGGTTGTATTTATTTTTAGATGAAAAAAAAAACAGACTCAGTGTGCAAAGGCCTTAACAAGCCTAGTGCCATCTAGGTCCTTTATATTGAAGAGAAGGCAGACATGTCTATGCCCGATATCTCCCAACATTCGGTCACTCACACTGAAACAATCTACATAATGTCTTATGGATTTTGAGGTGAACTGTCCCTCTAAAAAAAACATTTCTTCACCTTTCAAGGTATCCTCTCTTTATGGAAAATGATGTCATCAAGGCCACAATAAAAAAATTCATGGTAATTCTTAATAATAATTTGCTAATTTCAGATAGAGATCGACACATGCACGCTAAAAAGACAGCTTTTGCTAACAGACTTTATTTGCTTTAGCTAGCTGGCTAATAAAGCTAACTTTAGCTCTGTGTGTTGGTTGAAAATGCCCACTCCAGCTGACTTTCTAAGGTTTTGAGCGGACTTGTTTTAAGAACCCTCCAGAAGATTCTTAAATATGCACTTTATAGCTACATAAATGACATTATGCTAAAATTCTGAGGTTGATGCTTAAAGTCCTGGCAAAAAAGATAGCATAGTCGGGGCGCCCACTGGCTCACCTGATGTGTTGTTGCCGCAGCGGGGTTGATTCCAACCCACAGCCCTTTGCTGCATGTCGTTTACTCTCTCTCTCTCTCTCTCTCTCTCTCTCTCTCTCTCTCTCTCTCTTTTGTGTTCTGAGTAGATTAGGAGTAGCCTGAGTGTCAGACTGAAGCTCCCAGAACCTTCAGTCTGACATGGCTTCCATTGAAGGCGATTTACAAGGGGGAGGGAATTTGATTTTTTCCTTAACCAATCAGTAGAGATCAACGACTCACCCAGAATCTGACGTCATTAGTATCCATGCCTCGGGGGTGCCGAAAACAAGTGAGCATTGCCCGTTTAAAATGTCTCCGTTGTCGTGCACGCCCAGCTGCATCGCCGTTAAATCCAGTTTAGCAGCTTCCTTAATTTGGTCCTCCATTAACGCGAGTAGTGGCAAAATACCTCGATAGCATCGTTTATGTGGTCTGTAGGATCTGTAGCGGTCGCCATTGTTGCTATCCTCACCAGTTACCCACCGGTGTACAGCTTGACATCAGCGTGGCGCTGATTGGCTAATCGCTAGACCTCCGGCGTTCATTGGTCCGTCCATCGTTTGGACGAGATAAATCACAAATTCATTGAAGTAGGAGGGATGCCTGAGTGCACCATTGTCTGTATCTTTGTCTGTAATTGTTTAAGCAACCAAATTAACTGTATCTGTATCTGTGCTCGAAATGGGCGGCATTTAGACTCCAAGTGGGTGGAGGTTAACTTGAAACTGGGTGGGACCAAAACAGCAGTTTTTTATTTTAAGCCTGAAATTGGTATGGGTTAATCAGAAGTTGCTATATTTATAATTCATTATAACACTATTCAGATACAACAATCTTAGAATTGAGCATTAAACACAGGTACCTAAATGAGGGTTTACCCCCATCAGGAGCACAGATATTGACAGATTCTACTGGTATATTACATTATACATTCATATAAAGTATGTTATTATTTGTACCAGATACTCATTTAATCCAAGTATTCAGCTCAGTCCTATTGATGAGCCATTTTCTCAGTGGACAAAAAAGTTAAATTTACAACCTGTGTTTGCAGCCTAAGTTAGAGCAAACATCCACACCACAAGATCAATGTTTACCTTTCTATTTTTTGTTTTAGACAGGTTACACAGAAATAAACCAGCCCTCAAACTCTATATATGGCTGCTAAGCCCCTCCCCCAAACAATGATTGATTAATCATAGTGTAGCAAATGGTTAATAACACATCTGTTACCAGACATATTATATAATTATCCACTACTAGGTTAATTGATAACTCTAAATTGTCCGTAGGTGTGAATGTGAGCGTGAATGGTTGTCTGTCTCTATGTGTCAGCCGTGCGATAGTCTGGCAACCTGTCCAGGGTGTACCCTGCCTCTCGCCCAATGTCAGCTGGGATAGGCTCCAGCCCCCCCGCGACCCTCAAGAGGATAGCGGTTAGAAGATGAATGAATGTTCTGTATACTGAATGTCACACTTTTAGCCTCGTTAATAGTGACCACCTCACTTTCTTTATCAAAATAAAACACCACATTTGGATAAAAAACCTTTATTGAACAGCTCCCCTCAAAAAATATTCAAATTTCTGTAGCTTTGGTATCAACTCGTGTACATTAATGTATACAAGATCTAAACAGCACATAGAAAACAGTTTGTGTGCTCAAAGTGAATTACAAAAAGGTTGCACACGCTGTAATCCTCTGCAGCTGCATCAAGTACCACACCACTTATAGCTTAGACATTCACTGACAACACAGCATTGATGCACTGCTTTGAGAAACTCCAGTCACTGTAGAACTTTGCTAGAAGGAAAAAGTGTCCGATCAGTTATCAAAAAATTTAACAAGATGCAGACAAGCACATGGCAAACAATATATACAGAACAAACTTATTCCATCTAAAAGATATTTGTTGCCTCGGGTGAAGTTCTTTGTTATGTTTTCCTGGAAAATACCAGAAAATAATTAGTGTCTCTGGTTAGGATTTCCTCTGATATTTAAAGACTGTTGGCTGGCTTTGATGGAGGCAAATAGTTTTTGGAGGTTGTGGAAATTCTGAGAAGAGGCTGATGCCTGTCCACATGCACTACTGACTGTGTGCCCATGTGCAATGCACTGAACTGCTTATAATTTTAGGGATGACTGAAGATCATTCACATTAAAGGGCCTGTGGGACACCTTGCACATTGTGTGTTGACCAAATCCAGCTCAGTTAAAAAACTGATTTGACAGCTGTTAGCACATGTAGGAATGTCTGTCTGAAAAAATCAGTCCAGAGAGGTAGGGCTGAGTGATATGGCTTATAAATAATATCTCAAAGTTTTTGGCTATGCCACGATTTATGGTATATATCTTCATATTTTTATAGTTTCTCTAAAATACATTAATTGTTTCATTTAACCCTTTGATGCGTATGATTATATCAGTGTGATCATTGTAGTAAACTAAACAGCTGTACTCCATTTACTCTAACGCAGTCATTTCAGATTTCCTTCATTTTCAGGCTGGTTTTGTGGATTAGGAGCTAAATGTTGTGCCTGGGGCACGTCGTTTATTAATGATACTCGTTACCTGGAGAGGTTGGAAAAAGATTTTAATGATTATAACAGTGAATAAAGACCGACCCTGCTGTACAGGAATCAGTGAAGGGAAGCAGGGAAACTTTGCTGATATTCAACCAGCTGTGTGTCATCACATTTTTTTTTCATCCCTGCCCGTCCGGCGGTGGAGGTCCGGGTGCTAGTGATGGCCAAATGAAGCCTCATGAAGCATTTTCTTTATTTTCTGAGCCCACTAGATGATGCTTGGTGTTCAATAAAAGGTTGAAAGCATACTGAATTGCAATTCTTTGAGTCTCTCTTTACACCATGACATCAAATATAGTGGGCTCAGAAAACAAAGAAAATGCTTCATGAGGATTCATTTGGCCATCACTACCGGGTGCTGGCAGTGTCACGGGGGCGAAGCCCAACACCGTTCATCTGCACACACTGCAATGCCACACAGCTGGTTCAATATCAGTGAAGTTTCCCTTTATATTAATTGTCTTGTGTGGCGATCAGCCGTGATGTGGTGGTTCACTTTTACACTGTGATCTGTAGCCTATAGTTCGGCTTTAGCTTCTAACTATCTTTGTCTTTTTAACCTGTTGTTGCTGCTGAGTCAGTTTGACATCCTGGATATATCCTTCAAACACAGACTGTAGACCCCTCTGTCTGCTTCTCTCTGGAATCACTGTTTCATTTTTCAAAAAGTATGATAATATTTCTTCAAGGAGTGCAGTTAGTTACAGTGTGGGCTCCATGCTTACTTCGACAACTTGTCGGACCATCACAAAGGGGAGGGGCTTAGCAAAAGGGCAGTCGGGCACTTGCAAGTAAATGGCAAAGGGTAAAGACAAAGTTTTTGAGCTGAGGCAAAAGCGAGTATTTAAATTATCCAGGAAACAGGAGCTTAGTCAGGTGGTGTGAAGAGGGTGTGGATGAAACCCCAGCAATGTATTGTGCAGTTGGCTGCAAGGTGAGTAAACTGAGTCATTTTTCATGACAAATAACTTAAGTCTTGATAACCACTAATAAATAAAACAATTTGTAAGAAGCAAGTAAAAATGTCCTCCAGGAAGTTAGATTACTGACTCATTTGCCTGACTGGGCAATGATAGAAAAACATTACCTCTATGGAAGCGAATCGTGACTAATATTTAAATTAAAATGTATTTGCAGAAATGCTTTTTCATTTTAAGATTGTGGCTGCATTATTTGACTCATAAATAAAATTAATCATCAATCATCCTATTTGCATTTTAATTTTCTTCTTCAAGACTGCTCATTCTTTTACTTAATTAAAATGAAAAAGAAAAAGTCATTTGAAATTTAATTTTCAAAATATGCCCCAGCAAATAGATACCAAAATTCAATTTGAAATGTAAAATTTGAAAATTAAAATGCATTTGCAGAAATGCTTTTTCATTTTAAGAATGTGGCTGCATTATTTCACTCATAAATAAAATTAATAATCAATCATCCTATTGCATTTGCATTTTCTTCTTCAAGACTGCACATTTTTACATTTTTAACTCATGTTGGTGTGCAAACATGAGGTCCTCCATGGTACGCTTTATTGACTTACAAAAACGTTAAAAACACCTACAAAAAGCCGAGTGTAAAGAAGACTTAAAACGAGCTCGTGCAAAAGGACAAAAATAGTACGATTATAACGAAAACCCATTCACTCGACACACACACAGACATGGTTGAAAAACTCTGTGGCCTCCCCTGATTCTCGTTCCATAACACTGATCAACTCCCCTATCTAACCTACATGTGACTGATCGCCACCTACGCCCACAGTTGTGCAGGTAACCCGTAGCAACCCTAGTGCCTACTAACACTGAGAGACACGGCACCTGCTACCACTTTAAATGACTGTCAAGTCAGCGGACGTATTAACTCTGTATCCTCACTGAACAGTCCATGAAAAAATTATTTTTTCCAGAAGATATCTTAGTTACAACATGACTGAGTTAGCAAAGCAGTTTTGTGTTGCTGTGTGTGGTATTTATTCAGTTTTGGGAAATTACGATGTTTAGAAAGCACAATCTCAGGGAGCGCCATGATCTGTGATGCATCCATATATCAGATGTGCACACCGCCCCCTACTGTATTAGATGGGTAGCACCATGTTCAGCTGAAGAAGAGCAGCTCCTGACGTCACTCTCCTGCGCCGCTCAGATTGCCAAATCATTTTCGAATTATGGGCACTATTTTGCAGGGCAGACCACGAAAATGAAATAGCAATGTCTTCTTTGTTTTCTTTTTGATTATGGCATAAAATGTGCAGTCTTGAAGAAGAAAATGCAAATGCAATAGGATGATTGATTATTAATTTTATTTATGAGTGAAATAATGCAGCCACATTCTTAAAATGAAAAAGCATTTCTGTAAATGCATTTTAATTTTCAAATTTTACATTTCAAATTGAATTTTGGTATCTATTTGCTGGGGCATATTTTGAAAATTAAATTTCAAATGACTTTTTCTTTTTCATTTTAATTAAGTAAAAGAATGAGCAGTCTTGAAGAAGAAAATTAAAATGCAAATAGGATGATTGATGATTAATTTTATTTATGAGTCAAATAATGCAGCCACAATCTTAAAATGAAAAAGCATTTCTGCAAATACATTTTAATTTAAATATTAGTCACGATTCGCTTCCATATACCTCTTATCACTGCCATGAATGTATAAAGAGAACCGGATACAGCTTTAGAGGCATGGCCCTGTTCATTCCTATGAAAGTTGCTCAGTGGCACATGAAGCTAAATATTCGTGTGTAAAATTATTCAGGTCTTCTGCTCTGCTTCTGCATCATTGAGCATACACAGCGGGTGCACCAGAGACCAGCTGGTTGAGTGACTAACTGCTGGTTTAGCCCTTTGCTAACTGGAATTGAAATTGAAACAATTCAATTGTGTTGCTCTTCTACACTTGAGAAATGTGAATGGATAAAATCTTGATAGCGAGACAAAACAGGGATTGAGATGCTCAAAAAAATTATCAATTGAGCCTAGTGGCATTACATGACCAACCCAGATGTTTCAGTTCCACAGTTTGACCACTATGACAGATTAAGCTTCAAAGTCCAGCCCTGTTGTTGGCGGCTTTGCCAGCACTGAGTATCTGTATCAGGTCTATCCACTAAGTATCACCAGACACTGTATTTCTTCAAACTCATTTGTGTACTGCAACAGTGCACATGCACATCGTTTTTTTCACGTCGAAGAAACTATACAGTAACTCTCCAACATGCACCTATTCCACTATTCTTAAGTCACTAATCCTGAAAAAACTGTAATGCAGCTAGCATGCTAGCAATGCTACTTGTCCAACAAACCACACATTAAACCACTTAAATGAAAACTACTTATGCATTTTAAAGTGATTAATGGCGGAGAATGAAAGCTAAAAGACTGATACTTTAAAATAATTACCAGCACACTCTCATCACTCTTTCTTGTCTCTTTTGTCTTTTAATCTTTTCTACTCTTGAAAAGATTCCAAACTGCTCGGGGTGATAAACAACTTATGTTCTTAAACCTCACTTTGTAACCACAGCCAGTAACTAATCAATAAAAAATATATCTTATCCCTCCTCCTGCACTCTGAGCACATTTCTGACGGTTGATCTTATCCAACAGTGCTTTCTCCCAAAATTGTGATAAGAACATCATTTAAATGCTTGTCCCTTGCAAGACAGATGTATACTTTTTCTCTGCAGAGAAACACACATGCCCAGCTCTTGCAGGTTTATATTGTCCAGAGGCAGTCCAAGCCTTTGTTACTGGTCCATCATGTCTACTAGCTGGGGTGAAGCTGATGCAACAGCCGCGTAAAATCCACCTGGACTCGCAGGCTGTTACTCTCCAAGCCTCAGTAACACCACCTCTCTCATTATTAATGACGTCCTGGCTGGGGAGTTTGGGAGTTTGTGGTTATAGCTGATCATCAGCCGTCAAAGTGGGCCACTAGCGATACTACAACAGGTTTGTTGATGTCTGAAGAGGGGCCTTTGGTGACGTCAATGGTGGGTTCCACTGAGGGGTCCAGTTGGGGGATGGTGGCTGCCGGTTGACCCAAGGAGGCTACCATAAATAGGAAGTCGTTGGTGCGGCGGGGACCAGTCACTGCTACACCTCTTACGGCTTTGGTGGCGACCTTGGAGGAGCTCTTTAAGCTGGAGCCTCGTCGCGGAGTCTCACAATGCAGCAGGGCTTGGAAACATCTGTAAAACTGGGGCAAGCACACAACACAGACATCAGAAATATACTGCGCTGCAAAATTCTTCAAGACACCACAGAGGATGACCTTGTAGCCAAGAAGGTTATTTTTGTAAAACTGTTGCCAGATCTTGTCTGAAAACAATGAATATGAATGTTACATCCACAACACATATTGCCTAAACATGAATTTCATCCAAGCTGCTGTCTCTAGCAACAGGAAGTTAATTTGCCTCATAATTTTCCTGTATCTCTCCGTCTCTCTCTCTGGTGGTCCTTTAGGCAAATTCCAGATAATTAGGACTGATCAGACCCGTGTTCCCTCTTCCTGCCCTGCTCTGTACCCCTGCTTCCCACCGTACCACTCTGTCAATGAGGTTATTGTGTCGCCTGTCTGTTCATGTGGAACAATACGCCAGGGGACACAAATAATTTCTAAAGTTTCCAAAGTAAATTAAATGTTGAACTAATTACATTCTCAATCATGACTGTGAACCATTACTGCATTTTTAACTAGATAAGTAATTTTTTTAATGTGTGCTTATAAAGTGTGGTGGAGTGTGGAGAGTTTTACCTATTCTGTATTTTCTCTTTGGTAAAATTGCCCAAAATTTCCATTTAGTTTATAGGGCTGTACCCAAATATTCGGATATTAGAATATTTGTTTCTATGGGTAGGTATTCATTATGAAAATTTGTAGGGATGCACCGAAATGAAAATTTGTAGCCGAAGCCGAAGCCGAATATTATTAAACGCTTGGCCGAATACCAAGTACCGAATACCGAATATCATTGTTTAGTTTTTCATTAGTTTTTGCAGATGAACCACCTCCAGATTAGTGTTGTCAGGGTACCAATATTGGGACCCACTGTGCGATACCAATGAAAATATCATGGTTCTGAGTAGCATCACGATACCACAGCAAAAATGAGGCAGATGTGTCTTTTGTCATTTTCTATAATACGTTAATGATATTTCAATGGAATAAATTACTTATTGACTTATTCAAACTTCAAAAACAGCATCAATGAGTGATTAACATAGGGGGGGTCAAAATAAAATAAATAAATAAAATAAAAATCAACCAGCCACCCTCCTCCCCTGACAATCCCTTCATAAGTAATGAACAGTCCCTAAAGTGCGGTGAGGTTTGTGGGCCGTTACTGCCAAAAAGAGAGAAATGTGAACGGCTTGTTTCTCCTCTGACACATCACATACCTGTGTCCGGCTGGCTTGGCTGTTCAGGTACTTCTGGGCAGTCATGATGCCAAGAAGAGGATATTATTGGAACCGACTTCTCCGTCGCCCGGTAGGCCGATGGCCGCCGTATTTGACAGGAATACATTAACATTACTGTCTGTGTCTGTGACCCCCGTTCAACCCACAATCGGTGGGATTCACCTTTCGTTTCTGCTGCTGGTTGAAATCTGTAGGCTGCTCGCACAGCGTGCTGAATGATTTAAGCCTATTTTGCTCGCTCAAAACAATTTTTAGTCGCAAATGCGAGTGCCGTGACAGATGGATCGCCACACTGCCGACATTTTATTCCACCCGTCACAGCACGCTGTTTGATTGCGTTATCAAAACGCCGCTATTATTCAGCCTTGCTTTTAACTTATTCCACTGAATACCGAATGTGTGGTTTTTTGCAATATTTGGCCGAATATATTCGGTTACCAAATATTCGGTACATCCCTAAAAATTTGGATTTCGATAATCATTTTTTTATTTACTTATTTTTTTAATTTTTTTTTTTTAACATATTTTTTGGTGCTAAATGTAGTCTTTTTGTTGTTGGTAAATGTAGGTTATCAATAAAAATCAAAACCTTTAAATTGCATTGTTAAAAATGTGAAAATATAGTATCGCCTACCAACGGAGCTTGTGCGCACGGCACGCTTGAGCGCATCCGTCTGAGGCTGTGGATCAATGCCAAGTTTTACCACTTTATCACTATCCCTCTAACTTGTAGCTGTTTTTCGTTATCTTTTGAATTTAATATGAATTATGTTACATTTTTGTGAACGTTTGTTTCCCCCGTTTTGTACAATAAATTATTGTTTAAAGTTTCAACAAGTTTCTTTTGGAGTGTGTGACACAAGTCTGTTTTGAAAACGGCCGCGGACTGTCACCTGCTCAACAGTACTTTCGGATGCCATGACAGTAATAGCCAATAATGTCAAAATATCATTTACATACCGATTTAACAGACGATCACTGCTGCCCGACCTCCAGGTCCATTTGCGGGTCCCGCGGGTTACGGGTCGACCCGCGCATCACTACTCAGCTCAGTCTATAAATGCTGTACACAACAGTAAGGCTATAGACATTATATTCTATTCAGGCCGACAGAACCAGCAGTGCATCGGCTCTACAGTGCATGCCACTGCTGATTAACCATTTTATTGCAGCTGTCTGCCAGCAACCAATTACTTGCAAAGGCTTCCTACAACTTGTTTCAACGGTTCCGATTTAATCAGAAGACAAATTAAACAGGATGACTAGCCAATGTGAAAAAGAAAGCATAGAATAATGTACTGAAGGAGACTGTTGTGCCATCACATTTTTTTGTGGTTTGAGAGCAAAGATCTGGTCGCCGCTGTGCAAAACTCCGCAATACAATGTGTATGTCCATGGTTCGGGACAGCCCTATTAGTTTATAATAATCAGAGGACAATTTTATGTGTCAAATGGGTCTTTTGTGAAGCGAGTTCCAATTTCAAGAATGAGGAGTAAAAGCTGTTACCTTCAAGGGTAAGTTTGGAATTTTTTTACCTGGACTGTATTTTTCCGTGTTTTTATGGAGACAGTTTTCGAAATTGGTTCTGTATTGAGCGAGACCACAATGTAAAGGCTCAAATGATCATTCTAAGTGTCTGACAACATTATGGAAAGGATCCCTACAGAGAAAGACCTTTTTACTAAGAGTAAGATCCTTTTGTTTAACCAGAAACAGTCCCAAAATCACTGTTACCAAAGACACCAGACTGCATTAAAGTGAACAGTAATTTTAGCGTGTAAAAAGCCAGCATATTTTCTACATCTAACTTTGTGAATTTTATTTTGTTTCCTTTGACTCTGAATAAAGTTTGTTTCCAAATAATAAAATTACAGTTCATTCAAATGGAGTCTGGTGGGTTTGCTAAAAGCGATAGATGGGCTGTTTCTTGTTAAACAAAAAGGATCTTACTCTTTCACAAAAAGGTCTATCTCTGCAGGGATCCGTTTAGTAAGCAGTCACTTAGAATAACAATCTGTAATCTGTGAAACACGCACAATGACCAGCGCTAAAATCAACCTGCATAGTTGTCCCTCCATTGTGACATTAGAAAGTGTCACATTTATCTTGCAAGTGTACTCTTCTTCAACGTTTTGTTTACTTCCTGGATTTTTCCCACATGGAAATTCTGACCAATCAAGAGCAGCTTTCTTGTGCAGGCATTTGATCTGGTCTGCTTGTAAATGCTGCCGTGAGAACACGAACCAACTCTAGGCAATTATATAACTTTGTAACAAAATCAGTCCCTGATTCCGACCAAAGCAAGACAACTCTCGGTCTGAAAGCACCCTGAATTTAGGGCTTTTTTTTTGGGTTTGATTTTCTTGTACAAACAGTAGTTTTTTGTTCTGTTGTCCACCCAGATAAACCCTGGTGCAGCCTTACG
This sequence comes from Epinephelus fuscoguttatus, assembly GCF_011397635.1. Lineage (NCBI taxonomy): Eukaryota > Metazoa > Chordata > Actinopteri > Perciformes > Serranidae > Epinephelus > Epinephelus fuscoguttatus. The sequence goes on from NC_064766.1 coordinate 23,289,999, forward strand.
CTGACAGACTGGACACTAAATACTAGGCACCATCAACCAGTGGAATGGGAGCGCTCACTGGTTAGTGGCTGCAGCTTTCACTGTGTGTCCATGGTTAGCTATATAATTAACAACCCTTTGGAGCTGAGACAGTGATGAGCTCTTGGGTGTCCCTCTCTTTCTGTATGAGCAAAGACTCTGTCAAGGGAGAGAAGAGCAAGCCCACTCTGGATTTGCACTGTATCAACTTAATGAAAAGTTAAACAAAAGTCAGGGTTCTGCTGCACGTCAGCAGTCAATCAACTTGTTGACTACTGTGCTTTAGTTTCTGGTGGTCTGATTTAGGGCTGAGAACTGCGCTGTAGACAACAAGAAAAACAGGGGTATTGGGTCTGGGCAAACATTTACAGTAACCAGGCCCTCCTTTATCACTGGACAAGTGGTGACTACACTTGTACATTGTTTATCAACTCTGGATTTACAACCCAACAAAACTTTCACTCTCCCCCGAGACAGTTTAATTTCTAGTTTGGACTGAACAAGTTGGCACACAAAAATCAGCTAACAAAAGGCTCTTTATCTGATGTCTGTAAGTTTGGGGTAGCTCCTTGATAGGGATGCACCCATCCGACTTTTTCAGTCCCCCTACAGTAACCAGTACGCCTGACTTTGGGTACCAGCTGATATCAAGTACTGATCTGATACCAGTGTTCAATTAATTAGCTTTATGCCTCATTATGGCGGAAGTGACTGGGATCATTCTCTTGTGTGTTGGCAACATCAGGCCTGACTTAAACATTGCTTTCCGAACTAAAACAAAATTTAACAACTATATAGATGGATATAAATCTAATTTATTGTTATTTATTATTGAAGTAATAAACCGTACACCAGCAACTTAACAAGCAAATGTGTAAACCTCTTAAACAGAAATTAAAAGTCCAGTATAAATTAATAAAACAGTATAAAATTAGAACAAAATGCTGTCTATCACCAAGCTGCTGATGCATGACATAGTACGTGCAAACTTTATTAGACTTAAACATAGAATTGAATGGAAAAAATGGGCCCCATTGTCACTGATACCTTAGACAGTAAGTTGAGTCAGTATCTGCGTGATATCCGATATCAGTATTGGAGTGGTTCATCCCTACTCCTTGATCCAACTGAGGATGAGACCACCTGACCAGCCCGCTGGTTCTGGGAAGCTCTAGCATAGAAGAATGCTATGATCGATACGAATGTCTTGCCCTAGTCAGCCACTGATAGTAGAGGACCTGGGTGACAATGCTTGACATGGTTGTGGTTGTGATCCATAGTACACACCCTTCAGAGTGTGTCTGCTCAGTTCACCTTGCAAAATACTCTGGGTTCCAGCAGTGGTCTGAGGTTTAAACTCATTGAGCTGTTCATTAGAGTCTTGTGGAGTCTTTTTGGACCTGTCACATTCGTGTAACTTGTATGTGTCAGTGGTTTCTTCCTGTCGTGTGGGCTTCTGTATGAGAAATGTGGTCAGCCACAGCCATCCCTTGACAAGGTTTCTTTCTTTTTTTTTTTTTTTTTTTTTTGGTGAGGGTGGTCAGTACTTTGACAGTCAATGTTCCAGCTATGCTCATTGCCCTCCTATAAGAGTCTAATTGTGTTGACTGGATTAGCAGCAAGCTGTTGTCTGTCGATACCACCCTGGTACCTGCTCAGACTGCAGCTGGAAACCGACTTTTGAACCCAGTGTGTTGCTCATGCCGAGTGAAGAAGTGAAGCCCATTGTGCCTGTTACAGCAGCTAGAGATGTACTGATGCAATTTTCTTGGCGGATTCCAACTTCAGGGTTTTTAAAAGTCTGGCCTGGCTATTCTGATTTTATTTCTCTCTAAAAACTAGAATTGACAGTAACAAAAAAACTTTTCTCTAATGAAAGTTAAATTGTTTATAATAAAACACTCACTTTTAAATAACTTTTTCTCCAAAAGTGCTCCAGGTTACAGGAACTTATTTTGCACAAATAAAATCCAATTAAAAATGGAATGCAGTTCATCCTAATTTATCTAAAATGTTTTTCTTTCCCCAAAGAGAACAGGTGCAAGAAATTTATATATGCTCAAATGAATTATTTACATATCAGAGAAGAGGAATCGTAGAAAATATTATTTTATACCGCATGTGTGTGTAGGCTTATAATATGGATATGACTATTTTATGAAGATAATATATGAATCAGTATCTATTTACAAGAATGTAAAGTTGTGTGTACATTAGGCTGATAAATTAACTCCCACTGCTGCAGCAAGCAGCGTCATCTCTCCTCCTGCCTGCACCACACTGTGTGTACAGAGTGAGAGGAAGAGGATTGACCCTGTGCTGCTGGAAGAAGAGCCGCTCACTGTGATTACTCATAGCAGCATGCATGGGAATGAATCACAACTTTTTCCCCTCATAGTCTTGATTTGTGGCTAAATTTGTTAAACTGGCAACAAAAATGGGCTGCAGCATCTGTGATAGTTACACTGTACCACTGTAGGTGCGACGTATACCATCATGTGGCACATATATGTAAATGTGAGCGGCAAAGTGTTGGCTTCATCTGAGACTGACGTGCCGTTCACAGGTCATGGCCGATCAAGCTGAAAATCAGCCTATTCTGGCCACCAGCCAGTCGATCAGTGCATCACTAATATCCAGATAATTGCGTCTTTAATGGACGATTCTGCACCTTATGAATTACAGCCATTGCCAACCTTCAGTGCCAAAGCAGGAGGTAGTTCTGCACCTTATGTAGTGAGGTAGGAAGTAAGGGAGAGAACGTCTCTGTTACAGACCCTTTAGGGCCGACGCCACAAAGACGTCATTTTATTAGCTGGAGGCAAAACACAACACACCACCACAGGGCTGTAGCCTACATAGGAGTCTTAAAATGTCGTCTTACTGGGAGCCAGAATAGAAGGAGTAATGGCTGAAAACTTAAATTTTATCTCATACCAGCTGCCACTGCCCATCAACTAAAACAACTATGGTTAAATGCGCAAAGATGAAAGGCATGAGGCGATCATCAAAAATGCTCACACTCTTCATATCAGGTTAGGGAAAAAGTATTTCCTGTTCTAGGGATGAATAACATTATGTGTATTAAGGGTTATCATGTCCACCTCATCAGAAATTGGGGAGGTAGTAAGAGATTATTATTATTGCAGAATCACTGAATATTAATGCTCTTTTCTGATGAAAGGATTGGTTTCAAGTTTCAGGTGTTTATAGAACTAGGGTTCTAAATAACCTTTAATGTTAACTCTTGGGATTTTACATGATGATAGCCACTTTGTGTGAGAACACCGAGGTCAACTTTCTGAGAAGCTTCTCTACCTGAAGAACAACGACGAACTAGATTTCTGTCTAATCAAATTAAAATATGAAGCCTCTTAAAACCAGTTAATCCCTTAGTTTTAGTCTGAATTTGTTGTCACTTGTTGGACTCAATTGAAGAAGCATCACCTGTTTGATCAGTATGTACACACACACGGCATCAACGTGCATCTCAAACTGTTTCCAGCGACCAGTTGTTGTAGAAAACATCAGATTGTTAACTCATTAAAACCATCAAGTAAGATCAGTGTCACCAAAGTATTAAGCTGAATAGGAAATTCTTAGTTTGAAATTCTAATGTGTAAGATTAAAATTGTCAGTGATTTTTCAGCATGATCAGATAAGAGATATTACCATAAACCCATTTCCTCAAACTGATAACATTGTTTCAGAGACATGTTACACCACCACAAGTACTGTATTCTAACCAGCACAGAGAATCGGAGCACATGAAAATATTTTGTGGAAAGAAAGGACGGGCTGTCTCCAAGGCGCAGAGGAAAGGCATTGAAATGTATACACCATCTGTCAGGGTATGATAAATAGTGAATGGACCCCCGGATATATTTTTCAATCCAAGAAACAGATCTGGATGTCTCAGGATTATGATTTCATGCAGATCTTCCTGTTTTACACCAACCTCTGCACATCACAGAGCCCCTGTGTTACCCAGCTCAAAGTGCGAGTACCTGCTGATGGACAGGTAGGAAGATTCTGAATAATTGAGGACCCCGGCAGGAGGTTGAAAGCATAACAATGCATTCAGGATATTTGGCTATACTTTAAATTCCAGACATTTACAGCCACATACAGGATGTATTCACAACACAGGCAGGCACTGGACCACAATTTAGGCCATTTTCAAGTCCTCCTTCCTCAGCTGCTCTTTATGTGAAGTCTGAAGACGCCACTCTTGAGTAAACGTAGTATACTTAGTATACTTAGAATCTCAGGTATACTTATAGTCTACTACATTTTCTCATGAGTGCAAAACATGATGAAACTCTTTCACAGCATCTGGTTAGAGTGGAGACACCACAAAGGTCGAACATTGAAAGCAGCTGTAAACAATATCATGTAGTGACAGATAACGAGAGACAGAAAGAGACAAAAAAGGGTCGATAGATACATGATTAATCAAAACACATTAATGAAGTACACTTAAAAAATTACAGGAATATGCCCAGCAAACTTTGTAACAGTCAAGAGATGTGAAGTTCATCAGGGCTTGTGTCAGCGCTGAGAAGCTGTACCAAAATTAGTTGGGACATTGTCCGTTAACCTTTTGTACTGTAGCTCTTACCAGCATTGTTTTTTCTAAAGAATAAGGCTGACAGTAGTTTATATTTTTTTATTGTCATCAAATCTCACAATGTAGCAAAGCCTGATGTATTGTACTCATCTGTGCCATAGAACTCAACTCTTGTTGTGTGTTAAACAGTGATTGGGCATACACTGATGCTCGTGCACGCCCAACAACGCGTAGCGGCGTCTGCAGTGATGCAGGCGCTGTGCTGGACCGTAGGGGTGACGAAGGAGCTGAGGCGGAGGGCAAAGCTTTCGATTTACTGGTCCATCTACGTCCCAACCCTCACCTATAGTCATGAGCTATAGGTAATGACCAAAAGAATGAGGTCGCGGATACAAGCAGCTGAAATGAGTTTCATTAGAAGGGTGGCTGGCTGCAGCCTTAGAGATAGGGTAAGGAGCTTGGACATCCACAAGGAGCTCCGAGTAGAGCTGCTGCTCCTTCGTGTCGAAAGAGGTCAGTTGAGGTGGTGCGGGCATCTGATCAGGATGCCTCCTCAGTGCCTCCCATCAGAGGTATTCTGGGCAGGTCCAACAGGTAGGAGGCCCCAGGGCAGACCCAGAACACGCTGGAGGGATTACATATCTCATCTGGCCTTGGAACACTTTGGGATCCCCTAGGAGGAGCTGAAAAGCGTTGCTGGGGAGAGGGACATCTGGGGAGCTTTGATTGGCCTGTTGCCCCCCCCCCGACTTGGCTTTGGATAAGCAGATGAAAGTGGATGAATGGATGGGTTGCCATGAGGCAGCACAGAGTAGCAGAGTCAGATTTCACTTATAATTTGACAAGAGTAATGGCTAGGGTCCACTTTTTCTTTAGCAGAAAAGCAGGGGCAGGGTGCTTCATCCCAGCGCTTCATAAAAATGGCACCCCTAGCACTTTATTTAATGATACACAATGCATGGGTTTTGTGTCTATGGCAATATCTTGACTTTAGCAAGGTATGTAACGTAACACGACGTTAACAGAGGGTTGACTACACAGTCAACACCAAACTTACAATGAGTACAGTAATGAAAGCACAGCACTTCCCAGGGTCCGCCAGTGCCCTGACATGCATCTGCTTGCACAAAAAGGCTTTTCTGTGTTTGTTGTGTTAGTTTCTGACTGACATATCATACCCTACAGCTCAATATAGACAGTAGCTAAAGGAGTGGCAGTGACAATGCCAGCGGGTTTCAGAATAGTTCAGAGATTTTCAACTAGAAACACTCCAGAGCACTCTGAAAAAACATACTGATGCTCTGAAAAAAAAACATTATGTGGATACAGGCCCTAAGTAGAGTTGACCAACACCAAGATGGTGGAGGATTTGGTCTTAAAGCAAAAAACAAAAGTGCCTAATTGGCAATATTTTAGATTTAAACCCAGTCCGATAGGAAACTTATAACGTTAATGTTTTGCCTGTTAAATGATTTTAATGTGAAGCTGCGGAAGCAAGAAATGTTCAGTTTATCTTAGCAGTAACTTAATACAGCATTTTACAGATATTTAGCGTTAAAGACAAAAATCTTTCCATATAAAATGTCCTGTGTGATTGGTAACACCACTGTTTGCACAAGTTTATTAACCGGTGGCAAAAATTTCCTCTCGTGGCATCCCTGCTCTCTGCCACACTAAGTCTGCTGCTGAAAATAGTCCACAATAAATTCACTATTTAGCCGACCTGAATTTAGATATTAACATCTTCAACAATGGGATTGGGACTGAGAGCTATTGACAGGCTGGAAGAAGGTAAGGTCTTGATTAGAGCTGCAACGATTAGTTGTTTAATTGATTAGTCGATGGACAGAAACTTGGCAAAAAAATTTGATAATCGTATAGGCTAATTGTTTTAGTAATTTTTTTCTCAAGCAAATAAAACACATTTGCTGGTTTCTTGCTTCTTAAATATGAGACTTTGATGCTTGTCTTTGTCATACATGATTATAAAGTAATATAGTTTTTGGACTGCTAGTTGCTAGACTGCTAGAAAATGATTAATTGAGAAAATAATGGACAGATTAATCCATAATGAAAATTTGGGTCTTTTTGTGCCTATTTAAGTTTTATATATTTGTGTGCCATTCATTCAATTTGTACAGAATTGCTGGGCAACTGTGGTTGTTTTTAAATGTGCTATAAAATTAAACATGATTTGATTTGATTTTCATGATCCTGAACATGACAAAACTAAGTACTTTTCAGTCGAAACATCTCTCAAACATGATTTTTTTTTTTTTTACCACACCACGAACTCATCTCGTGAGAATTTCACAGTCATTTGACTTGACATTGAACTCCTCCTGCATATTGCTGTCTGTCAAAAGCTTGCTGGGTATGAAGAGGTGCACAGAGAGAGAGAGCGAGAGAGAGAGAATGCCTCAGGACATAGCCAAATATTCTCCTCATGATCTATCTCTGAGCAACACATCCGAACCCTTTGCAGGTCTATGCGTAACCTATAGGTCATCGAAGAGTGAGGGCTAGCGCGGAGATGTAAAGAAACGAGACAGTCAACACCTCTCCATGGTGCTAATGCACACTCCCTGCTCCCGTCAGCTCTCCAAACAACACAGTGAGGAGTGTTACACAGATGGAGGAGAGGGAGATGGAGACAACAGACAAATGGTAGAGGATGAAGTTAGTTAAGACATGGGGGCTTCAAGGTCAAGAGGAAGGTGAAGGCATTGACAGATAAATAGATAAAGCATGACAGGGAGATGGAAGGAGCAAGACACACTGACAGCTTTTTAAAGAGAGAGGGTTGGAGATGAGTCAAGAAGGGTCATCTCACACTGGTCACATCAGGTTTGGGGGATGCTTTAGTGGTAGAGGATGGCAACAAGAGGGTCAAATGTCAGGCATCATCTCAGGCAATAAGGTGCTCATCTGTTTTTTAAAACATGGGATGTCTGCTTTGATTTTTCTTTTTCTATGTGACTGTGCACAAGCATGCTGTTATTAGCAGTTCACACACGTTGACTCTGCATGAGGAGACATACGTTTTGTTTGTTGTATAAAGTCGAACAAATTCCCCCCCCAAAAATTCATAACGGTTAAAAACGAACTCTGGTGTGGTTCGTTTGTGGTGAGAACGTGTTTCGACCTGGATCTGAACCAACTGCAGTCACATGACACATTGTTTGGGTTAAACATGAGCATGTTACAGTCCTGGAGGATTATTAATGTGCACCTCCTCCTGTACTGCCTTAATATGCACATTCAGCACATCCAATGCATCAAAACATTGTTTCCTAGTTGGAGCCGCGCCTCGTTTTCAAACTGTATGGTTTGACTAAAATGAACAATGACAGCAATATAGTCCACGATGAGCAGCGCTAAAATCCACCTGCGTAGTTGTCCCTCCATTGTGACATTAGAAAGTGTCACATTTATCTTGCAAGTGTACTCTTCTTCAACGTTTGGTTTACTTCCTGGATTTTTCCTGCATGGAAATTCTTCTCTTGTAAATGCTGCTATGAGAACACGAACCAACTCTAGGCAATTATGCAACTTTGCAACAAAATTAGTCTATGATTCGGACCAAAGCAACTCTATGGGCTCTAGTTTTGCAGACCGGGCGAGGCGGGGGCGCAGCGCACTCAATTCGCCATGGCAGAAGAGAGCAGCAGCATCAGACGGCCAAACTTCTCTCAGGAGGAAACTGATGTTTTGGTCCGGGAGGTTCAAGCTTGCAGTGTCCAAATATACGGAACTGCGAGCAGACTTCCACGGGCTGATGATGCAAAGGTAGCCTGGGAGGAGGTCACCACAATTGTAAATCAGTGTTGCGTTTCTCTCGTGCGCAGGCGCTCTCTCTTTCTCTCTCGCAGTCTCACTCTGTTTCTTGTCTTTTGACTTTTCTAAGATGACAGATGCTGAATATATAGTCCCTATCTGATGCTGTGGCTGTTTGTGTTTGGCTGAGAGGGATGTGAACTCATTAGTTTGCAGCTGTGTTAATCAAATGAGGTTGGGTTTCCATTGCGCGTGTGAAACCCCTTTGATTGACATCAGATGTGACGGGACAGTCAGTATAGAGATACATTTATGTGCTGATTGCAGATAGTTGCATTGAATAGTGTTTTGTGGGTATTTATTGCATTGTTAATGTGCCTGACATTCTGGAAACCTGCCTGTGAGGTTTTGGTGACGTGTGCGCACTGTCCGCCGGTCAACCAAACTGAGCGCGCCTCGGGTTGCGCTGCTCGAAACTAGCTCTGCGTGGGGTTCGCCACCCTGCACCACGCTGGGAAACTAGAGCCCTAGGTCTGAAAGCACCCTGAGTGTTTGTATATGTGCAAAAATTAATAGATCCCTCTTCTTTAATCCTGGAAGACCCGCCGGGCTGAGCTAACATTCTTAACTTTTAAAGGCTGTAATGGGCTGAGTTTCCAGCTGGAGTGATGATCCTGGTATCATATGAAACAAGAAGAAGGGAGGAATCTATTGGTACTAACCATACCATGCTACCTTGTCAGGAAGGAAGCGAAATCATGCCAAATAGGGTGAATTCTGGTGAGGGGAAAATGGCAGGGCCATTTCACGGGGGTCCCTTGACCTTTTACCTCAACATATCAGGGGCCGGTTGGACAAAACATCTTAGGTTAACAGTTTCCTTAAAGTCCTAGTTGAGGTTTCCTAATAATAAAATCAGTTGCACAAAACACCCTTCAGTCTTCACCTTAAGGTTTCCTTCAAATGCTCACTGAAGTATTTTTGGTTTTCTCTTTGTCTTGATCTTATAGTTAGGGAATCCCTAGACTGTTGCACAAAAGACCTTAGCAACCAAAGCAAGGTAAAAAAAAACAAAACAAAACAACAACTTAAGACATGATAGAGTTTATGGTGATAAATGATAAAAACTAACATACCGAGAGAAGAGTGTTCTGCGACCAGGAGAAGCCAATGGATATGCTTTTGATTTTAAACTTTCGATTTGACTGAATTGATTTTGGTTACAATTTCTTCCTACAGCCGTTTTCATGTATTTGGGATCAAATTTACTTTGTGGTTTGTGCTTTCTGTGATTGTATTCCCCCAGAAGTATAACCATTTCCTCCTCAGACCAATGTGGTTTTCTTGTCTTCTCTTTCCTCTTGCCATTTTTTCACTATCTAACACTAAGCCAACTTTGTGAGACAATTACAGGCATCACAAATGTGAGTCCAAGCAAGCAAACAATCTCCATAGAAATTTGTACTGGTTTGTAAGGGATTCTGTGCAACTGTGCAAGTCCCTCAGCTCCAGAGAAATTATGCCTTCATACTGTCATACTGAAGGAGAAAACTTCAAGTGTTTTGTGCAGCCGATCACTGAATCTAAAATGGGCTCTACGTGTATCCAGGCATCTCCCGTCTTGGGTTGAAGACATGTCCTCTTTATACTAGTCCCATGCAGTTGTGGGCAAAAACTGTGCAGCTTTTTGCGTGCAGTATGAATCAGAGCATGTGAGTGGAGCGGAGCGGGTGAAAATTTCCGCTCCTTGCTCGCAGACCTGTCACTTTGCGCCGCTCGTCTGCTCCGCTTGGTTCTGCGCATTCTTCGCTTCGCTCCATCATAAATTTTATCCCGCTCCCCTCGCTCACCACTCCGCTCAAAAAAAAAATGCATCGTACTACCCAAACCTATAATCTTCTATTCACAAATAAAACGGGGTCTGCCCATTTTTCCGACAGCCCATTGTTCCGACCATATTAAACCCATTGTTCCGAAGTCCCATTGTTCCAAAGTCATCATGATGCCCTGTGGTTAAGGTCTGGTTAGGTTTAGGCACAAAAACCACTTGTTTAGTGTTAGGAAAAGATCATGGTGTGGGTTTAAATGAAAAAGAAAGTGGCAAACACATAAGCCGTGAGCCTGCTTCGCCTCAAGCCTTTCCCAGCTGCCCGGCTGCGGCGCACCATCAAGGCAGAAATACGCCCGCCGGGAGCCGTTCAGCACCGCGGAGAGCTCCCCGCACAACCTGGACCCCAGAGTTAATAACAGGAGGTTATTAATAATCACATATCGGATCAACGGGACGTCGGACTAATGAGAGGTCGGAACAATGCTACGGCACCAATAAAACATGAGCTTGGTAGATTCTCCGGGGAAGCCCTCTCCCTGCAGTTAGGGACCGTTCTACACAGTACCGCTGGAAGGGTGGAAATAGGGACCGTTCTCCAAGGTACCACTGCTTCTCTTCTCAGTTTCTTTTCTGAAGTACACAGTAAACTCCATAGTTTTGAAAGAAAATAGTGTGGGTGTGCGCAGGTGCAAAGATGCATTCTGGGTGGGGCATGAGCGACCAGAGCGAAATTGGAAATAAGGCTCCGCTCCACCTTTTAAAAAAATAGCCGCTCCTCACTCAACACAAAATCCTCCCGCTCCCCGCTCCGCTCCCGCTCACATGCTCTGGTATGAATGTGTCATTTTTGCCTATTGTATTTGAATATTTCTGCATACTGTAGTCAGTAAACAGTCTTGGAACTGCATAAACTGACTCTTGTGGATTCAGTAAGCCCAAATGTATTCATGTGTGACGGCGTTAGCGCCCATAGTAGCCATTTTTTGTTGTGTTGAAATGGACAATACATCACTATATAAAATGACCTATTGTGATCTTAGGATAATCCAAGCCTCATGAAACTTTATAGCTACAAACTATAGACCTCGAGCATTCAGAGGATGTATGGCAGTTTCCAGAACAGATGTGCTTGCCATCCAATCACCAAAAAATGCAGTTCTTACCGAGATCTCCAAATGTCAAAAGTTTTTGATACCAAATCACAGCATGGGTATTTCTACAGTGTTCCTCAAGGTCTTGGTGTCTTTACATGGTATTTTGGAAGGATTTTGACATCTTTTAATGATTCTCGAGTGGTTAAAAATGCTTAAACAACTTTTAAGACATAATTGAGCATGGGGGTGATCATCATATACTCTTATCATAATGTTCTAAGCCCCAATGCAGGCTAAACTAAAGTTTTAATAGGTGCCCAACAAAAACACAATGCCTATTACAAATTAATGGCTAGAAAACGACGCACAGTGCTTAATCTCCAGGTTCCCAGTTTTCAGATGATGAAAACCACATCTATGAGTCTTATACTGCAGACTCCCTGCCCCCTCCATAAAAGACGAAAATGGGTCTTTCTGGGTCTCAGAGGGTTAAAAGATGAAAGTTATATGTGACACTAATATCCAAAACTTTGCAGTGTTCTCAGGACAGTCTGAGAAGAGTTCAACTGCAGACAATCATTCAGTACATTACACTTTAAGGGATCTAAATGCATTCAATGGCAGGAAGCATTACGCTCCTTTTATAGGCATCAGCACATAACCCCGACTTCATTTGGCAATTGCATGACTTAATTTAATTCAATAAACTTCCCGGTGTTGTGAAGCATCCTGCGGACCACAGACTGTAACATAAAAATGAACATATCTGAGAGCTTTAGCTGAAAAAATAATGAGCGCCACATAGGAACATGTGAACAGAATGACAATCATCTGATTTCCTCTTAGGATTTCATGGCACATTCTCAATTCGGCAACGGGCTGCGGTGTGTTTATATTGTGTGCATCAATCATTTCCACACTGCAATCAGTGGCTGGAACCTTGAAGTATCACAGTTAAGATTTCTGGCAACATCTCATTTCTGTGATGAGGGAGAGCCATCGACTTAACACTTTCTAACAGATCACTTTCCTGTTTCCAACATTAGTTTTCTGCAAAAAAATCCAACCCAAGTTCCTGTTTGAAGTGGCCTGAGGAGTGAGATGATTGTGAAATGATTAAATAACTTTGGTTCTGCTTGACGGTGAGGGTTACTGTTTACAACTGATTACAACTTCATCAGGGGCACCCTGCCAACATGCAGCTACAACAGTCAGCTACCTATAAGATACATAAGTCTATTAAGGCCTACCAAATACTAGAAGACATGGAAAAGACTTTTAAAAGACCAAAGTCTGACACCCTCTCACATCTAAGGACAATGGGTCTCATTCATGAAATGTGAGCTCGTGTATTTTGGCATTCATCAGTATGTTAGGAATTATTCCTGACAGAGGTCTCTTTGATGATGCAAGCAATGCACTTGTCCATGACCGGAAAGAGCCTGTGTGTACTTATGCATTTTTTTTGCATCAAGTTTCATAGCAAACCATTTTTGTTTAACTTCTTGGATAGTTCTTTCAACAGAGGACACTGAGTAAATGGCATCCATTACCTCTTTCAAGCCTTTGATTTACCTGTCCCTGTCACACCACACCAGGATAATAATAATATGTCAGTTTTATTTATGTGTAGCTGTGACAGGGAGTAATTTGTTGTGTTGCACGACGAAGAGGAAGGCTGATTGATTTTAAAGGTCTTTTTAAGAAAAATCAGTAGAATACTTTTTAACCTCTGCTTCACCCATAATAACTTCAGTCTCAGTGTTATGTTACGTTATTTTAATGTTGTGTGATGTAAATACCTTGTTTTTTTTTCTGTTGGATTTGCTGACAGACAGGCAGTTAGCTGAGTTTACATGCAGAAATAGTTCACCAGGGAAACCTGGAGGGACACCTGAGGGTGGGCACAATGTTTCTACAACAAATCTGTTGGCTGAGTCTCCATTACTAACGATAATCGCTGAATGAGCATTGCCACTAGCTAACGTTAGCTCCCACTAGCCCTGAGCGGTGCACAGTACAGACAACTGAAGAGTAGCAAAATGAACCTATAGGCCAACATACGTAACCGGCCAAAAATATTGTCTGTGGTTAACCAGTTAACAGTGACATCCTTAATTACGCCAAACTCACTTTAAGAAACACAACATATCAATAATTCCTTACGTGTCTGGAAAAATATGTAACTCTAGAAACACAAGATAAAAGGTGTCACATGTCGACAGTATTCTTGTGAATTTGACATTGATATAATCTATCAGGATAAACTGTATTTGCGTAAAAACTTTTCCACAGACTTTTTCACATTCTTGCACCTCCCCAAAGTCATGTTTACTGCCCACCTGGTTGGCTGCCATCTGTCTGGTGCCGGTTGTTGACAATGTTCACATGATTAAACTTTAGTATTTGTATGAGCCAAGACTAGAAACTATAATAGTAAACATGTTTTATGTTGTCGGAAGACATAAAAAGGCTGACTTAAGACATTTCAGACTGAGTTTTATGACCACACCAAACGATTGACGTGACTGAGGTAAAACTCTCATGATTTTATACAGACATTGGAAAATTGTCTGTGACAGTGAGGTTGCTTAAAAAGTCATTTGGTTTAAGGCCAGAATAAGTAAGCTTTCATTATCCACGTGTTGAGTCCAATAAAACTGTAGCTGTGATTTCTGCCTCTCAAGGGCTCACAGCACTGTTGAACACTGAAATGTCTTTTTAATGACCCTACAAAAAGTACAAAATTTGAGTCGACATTTAGCTCTTGGTCTTGGTCTTGGTTTTAATACCTGCATACCTAATGAAGAGCCAAGTTTGGACCTGAAACATTTGTCTATTTCTCATGTAATAAAAGAGATATTTTATCGGGAATGTTCAGCAGTGTTCAGAGTTCTTGGGAGGCAGAAATGAATCAATAAGGCAGTTGCATTTTTTATGCTATTGCTGCTGTGCCTTGTTAATACAGTCATCCATGTAGTCTCCATCTGCAGTGACAGGTTTCAGAACTCTATGATGAGTTAGGGCCTATCATTTGTTTAATAGGTTTCAGAGGATGCTGGAATGACTCGCTTAAACACCGAAGGAGGAACGCTGTACTTTTACTGCCAGAAAATAATAGTTTGGATCATTTGGAGTCCAGTCATTCAACTCATTGTTTCTTTCAAGTTCACTGGAAAAAAATATAAATATTTTTAAGTAGGAATAAGTAGGAAATTAGTTTAACGAAAAAGGCAATAGTGTGTACACAGTGTTATGTGCAATTTCAAAAGGGTAAACCACAGTATGGTTCTATTTAAACTTTCCAATTAAAAACATGATTATATAATCATAATATAAGGTGACACAGCTGTGAGTTAAGTCAGCCTAAAGGCTCCTAAAACCATGTCACAAATTTTGCATTTAGGTTGATTGATGATTGAAGTTCTGAAAACTATGTAATTAACTGCTGACAAATATGTCTGTTACCATGAAGTGCAATGTGCTGATCGCTCATCAGAGCCGCTTAGTATACCTGCATTATAATCTGTATGAATAATACCAAACACCCACATTTTGAGCCTAAAGAGCTGATGAAAACACAGTGACAGGTTGCTACAGAACACCCATGTTTTGAGCCTAAAAAGCAGATGGAAACACACAGACAGGTTGCTACTAAACACCCATGTGTGGAGCATAAAAAGCTGATTGAAACACAGTGACTGGTCACTACAGAACACCCACATTTGGAGCATAAAAACCTGATGAAAACACAGCAATGACTCGCTGGAAAACAACTTGTTTTGTCATTTGTTGGCCTCGAGCAGTGGTCTGCAGCTTGGCGGTTGCTCAACTAGGTGACATGCCATTCACCATCCCCTCCACCTGCTAATGAAAAAGTCGGCTCATATGCTACGTTACAGTAGAAATGTTAATATGATATTTATGAAATGTTCAGATTTAACGTATTTGTAGTTTGTTGAAATGCTCAATGCCAACATTTTCTTCTGGCGACTGGGCTGGATCACCACACCCAGCCTACTAGCCTTGTTTCCCACCAAGAAACTAAAAGCCATGCAAGGAAGTGATCCACATAGTAACCTGCCAAACGACAACATCACCTCAGCACCAAGAAACTAAAAGCCATGCAAGGAAGTAGGGCTGCCAAAATTGTTCAAAAATGACGTTTGAATATTCCTTCTAAAAATAACTCTTAGGTTCAAACCATTTGAATGTTGTTGTTTTTTCGCATTATGTCCACAAGAGGGCAAACTAATACAAGGAAACATAACTACTTGTAGGTATTTTTATTTCAACATAAACGTCTTTGAAAACATTTACATACCAACACATTAAAACACATAAAACAATTATCTATAAACGACTGCGGACCTCTCGCTTGCGCACCCCCCCCGACCCGTCATGCAGTGTGTTCAGTGCAGCGGCCCAGGCCAACGCCCACTCGCAAAGAGGACAGCTGCGGTAGTGTTTTTTTCCCCCTCCACAATCGAATATCAATTTTCACATTCGAAGGTCCATTTTTTTTTTCTCAAATTCAAATTTAAATTCGAATTTAGAATATTCGTTGACAGCCCTACAAGACAGTAATCCACATAATAATCTGCCAGACAACAACATCACCTCAGCACCAAGAAAAGTACATGCCATGGATCTGACTTCATGAGTTCCCAAGATTGTACTCATTAAAACTGACAAAATTGTCAGATACGATCCTCATTGCCAATAATAAAACTACAGTATGAATAAAATCAGCAGTATTGCCGACTCTTGCCTTATGCTAGGGTTAACAGAACAGTTTTGCAGCCAAAAATCCACCACACTAGACTATTTCTCTTTTCTGTCACTCTCTCAAACAGAGATCACACATTCACACAAATATATTTTACTTCTGTTTAAGTGTATCTCTGAATGGCTGGTTAAACTTCAAGATATTTAATAATTCAGTTAACCCCAAACAGCAAACTAAATACAAGTTAACATCCAGTTGTCCATCCTCCTCATACAGTAAAGGCAAACATCTAATGATTCAGAAAATATTACACAGAACACACAACAAGCTTCTCTGCTATGATACATCTGTGAACATTTTTTTTCATTTCACAGTACTTTACACTTAAAGACTGTAGCACACTAGAACCTGAAGGAAAAAATAAATCCTGCTGGCGCTAATTGAAAACAGGGCACAAATCTATGTCAGATGTTTTCTACATATTCTTATATAACTGACTCATTTATGTCAAACTGAATTAATTATATAATTAAGCATTTCGGAGCACTCTTTTCACTCTGTAATCTTCTCTTTTAAATTAATTCCTAAAACACTAAGTCCATGAAATTAGAAAGGCAAAACAAAGTTCAGAGGGCCCCTTCAAGGGTTACCAGACAGACAACACTATAGGAACACCACAGTTTCACAGGAATAGAAGGGTACAGGAAAATGGCAGAGTCATAGCGCAGGGCATGAAAATATATCTAATTAAAACAAAAACAAAAATGCGGAGCTGTTGATTCCACCTGATTGGCTGACTTTGCTGTTTTAATTATCCTGGTTTGGTGAGGGTCACTGGCTGGGATTTTTCTCTGAGCACAGAAAGTAAATTAAAATTTAAAAACAAAACTGGTTCTTGCATAACAGCAAACAAACTGCCCATTGAGAGAAAACTCACTACTGTGAAAAGGCCAAGCAAAACTTAGCAAACTTCTACTCTGCCACTTCAACACACAGAATCTGTACTGCTCTGAACCATGGCTTGTTTGCAATCATGACTTCATGACAAAATTGAGATGGAGGGCACAAAGTGATGAATTTATACCCTGGAAATGAAAGATTGTGACCACGTAAAAGGATTGGATGAACCTACAGGCAGCAGATCTTCATGTTGGATGTGACTCATACAAAATGAAGCAGTCATTTTTCCTACAAATTACCCTGTCCTCCAGACCACCTGACGTTACTAAAGTTACACAGCAAGCCGATGAAAGCAGACAGGAGTCTAGTGGACTGTAAGGGGCCGTACACATACCGCGTTTTTTGCGCCTTCAAATTCATTGTTTTCAATGTAGACGGACAGCAGACACGCTCAAATGCCAGAGCTGTGTGCACGTGCTCCCAAGCGCCCATTTTTAAGGGTGCGACACCTGGGCTCAGAGATAAACCAAGTTCAACTATTGGAATGCAGCAGCGCACACCACATGTCATGTACCAAGGACCAACCAATCACAGCTGACAGATATCTTCCCATTCTTGCGTAAATATCAGTCTGTGATAAATATGGAGGAGAAGCTGATCAGGGCTACTCAGAGCTTTACATCTATCCCACAGATGATAGGCCCAAACACTTATAAACAGCACCTGGAAGATGATCAGCTCTCCACACAGGATTTCAGGTAATTGGGCTATGGTACCATGCTTGTTGGGGTTGCTTAGCAACCTCAGCCGCAACCTGCTGCGATGCTCTTGAAAGCTGGCACAAAAAAGGCACAAAAGTAGCACCCAGCGCCCGACCTTGTGTTTTCCAGGCAGTTAAAGACGCAGCATGTGTACGGCACCGTACTATTTAAAGTACAGTTGCGGGGTTTCCATACTTTTGTTTATTTGTGCTGGCCCACCATGATTAGAACATCTGCCGCCACATGTTGATTTTCTATTTTTGGAGCTGGACCCTTGATTAGGCGCACTATTGGAATATATATACTGTTATTCATGGCTGCTCATTTTCCCAGCACAGAGCGTATTCTGGGTACAGACAGAGCAGCAGAACATCGGGTGAAGCGAAAGTAAAACTTAACCGTTCATTGCGCTCGGTCTAAAAGTTTGCTTTCACTCGCCTGTGCAGCAGCTGCTCCTCTCATTCATCGATCTGATCTGATCAACTCTGATCAGATTAGCTAATCAATTATCCACCCTGCAACTCAAAACTCAAGTTCTACCTGTGCTGTGATCGTGGACCTGCAAAAACCTCTGGATTACCAGGCTTTAACTGCCTGAAAAATGCGAGGTCAGGCATTGGGTGCTACTCTTGTGCCTACTCTGTGCCAACTTTCAAGGACGTGGAGGCAGTTGTGTCTGAGGTTGCTAAGTGACAATAAATTAGATGTTAAAATGTAAAATGACCAACACAAGGGAAAATATCTGTCGGATGTGATTGGTTGAAACGCCTTTCTTGTTCCTACTGGAGCACAGATTGCACAAGTGGTGTGTAAGACAACACCTGTATCAACATTCGCAGCTGGCGTATGTGAAAAAAGACAAGAGAAAGTCTGCCTCGCAAAGGGAGACAACACGAGACAACACAAACTTGGTGGGACATTTGAGTTACCAAACCGTGACGTCTGTACCGAGGTACTTACCGAACCATGATTTTTTGGTACTGTTACACCCCTACTATTTATTGTACTAAAGGTTTGTAGCCAAAAAGACTTTTCCTTAGGAAAAGTACCGAAAAGTATCGAAATTCATATTGGTATGGGTACCGAAACAAAGATTTTGGTATCGTGACAACACTAATAGGCGCTCAGGAATGCATGCATACTGCGATGGTGTCACTCTGGTCTTTGAGCGCGCCTGCCGTGCGTCTACATTAAAAACAGTGAATTTGAGGGCGCAAAAAACGCAGCTTGTGTATGGCCCCTTAGTCTGGGTTTAACACAGTTTAACACAATTCAACACAGCGCCTTAACATAAATGTTTGACATTAGTTGACTCCACTCCTCCAGACTGAAGATGGAGGTTTTTGATTCACATCTGCTGCATCCCTTTCATCATAATATTTTTAGGACTGAAAGTGGCCTTTCTTTTCAACCACTTTGATTGATTGGAACGGCCGTTAACGTGCAAATCATAATCAAAATTTGTTCAGTGTTGCTGTCTTTCCTCCAGCTGCCTGCCCTCCATCTGGACATGATGTATGATGTCATGCAAAAAAGCTATTGCATTAACCGACTAGCTATGATGATGTTTGAGAATCATCAGTCAGTACATGCACATTTAATGTGTTGTGGTCTGTTGTTTCCTGCTAATGAAACATTTAAAATGTCAAAGTGATGAAGAATCTGACATTTGTCTTTACTGTCATGATGAACTGAGCAGAAAGACTTTAATCATGGGTCAGTTGCTGCACACTGACCAGGTGGACGACAGAGGGACCATATGATGGGATGAACTTGAGTGAAGAGAGTATGTTAGAAATAAAGAGAGTATGTTAGAAATAAATATGAATGCACGTGAGACTACTGACCCAAATATTTAACCAGTGATGGAGTAAATCACAGAGCCTCTCAAACTGTCAGTGGTGATGAAGTATTCGCAGGGAAATGATGTTGAATTCATACCACCTGACGGTTTGTTTGACATATCATTTATGAGACTGATCCTCTTGACAATGAGCAATTATATTCGATGATTATGCACAAACTGCAGGTGCATCAAGAGCTTATTTTGAAGCTCATGCTGTCATGAAAAGTTCCAGTGCTAAAAATTACTACTTACTGGTACTTGACCCAATTCAAGACTCTCTTGTAACATTGTTTGTAATAATGATTAAATTGTCAAAGACATAGTTTGATATTTTGAATCTGCTTTATTATTTTCTTGCAGAGAGATTGATTGTACTCTTATGTCTGTCTTTTTCATGTGAATTAGCCAGCCATAAGCTCTGTTTCCACCAAGCAGTCTGGTACGGTTCTTTCAGTTCGATGCGCTTTTTTTTCCCCCATTTCCACTGTGAAAAGTTGTGGATGGTACCAATGGAACCGTTTTGTATCGTCCCCATTTTTGGTCCCCCCTCTGTTGAGGTACCTAGCACACAGATCAGACTAAAAGCTGGAGCTGTGAACACTGCAGTTTGTTGATTGGTCAATAGAGGACGGTCACTCTGCTCAGAGCTGAGTTGTGGCTGGTCATTGCAGCTGCTGTAGACTGAGAAAATAATAATTTAATTCACTGGGCTGACAGCCGGCAACTTAAGGTGGAGCGTTTACTTGAACTGTTGCTCAATACATGGATTGACAACATGAATCCATCAGCAAACCTTCAATTTCAATATGACAACTTTGACCATTCCATTAGTTTTTAATGTGTCTCTTAGATGACATACATTTTTAGTGATGAGTTGATCTTTAGGCAGACACACAGGACAAACCACCGTATATTCACATGAGATAAAAATACCATTCAGTGTAAACTTACCCATAATTCCTTTGTTTATCCATGCAGGCACCTGACATCCACCTTCGGCCTCTTGGCTGCAATCGCCGTTCATCGTTGATGGGACAAACACACACCAGCTGCTACTTGTATCTGTACAGCATTTTTAGTCTTCAACTCGCCTCAACTCACAGTTTCCATAGTAACGGGCTGGGAGGAATTGAAGACTGAAAATGACATACAGGACATTCGGTGTCCCTGTCTCCCACTTTGGCGCTCTCACGCTGTTGTGAGGTCAATGATCTGTGGGCTAAAAGGTCCCATAAGCTGCGCTGGGAGCTTGATTAGGAAGAGACTGAAAGATGGAACGAATAGGAGTGTAGTGGAGGCTCTCGTACCCCCAGATGATGGCACAACAGCTGGAGCAGGGTGTTGCTTTGTGTTGATTTCCAACTTCACAATAAAATAACTCTTGACAGTGACTCTGTGAGAAAAGTTTAAACTTCAAAGCAAACTTTAACACCTGAGTGGCTTTGAAGCTGTGATAAGATTTACTCTCCAGTATACAGTACTGTATATAATTCTCTGTATAGTGCTTGAAATCCTTCTGACTGAGTCTGAAGAGAATACATTATAAAACCTTATACAGCATTTTGTGCTTCACTTAAAAGAAAAGAATGAGATGATAAAGATTACATTGGGGAGAAAAGTTTTATCAGTGTGCCCCCGGTGGGAGGCGAGGACAATCCTCTGGTTATCTACTATTATTTCTTCTCACCATGATGAACTGTGTCTCAGAAAGGAACAAAACATCTTAAATCTTAACTGTAAATGTATTGTTTTGTACAAAGAGTTTTACTTTAGAGAGGAACTCAATAAGCATGAAGTTTTAGGAGTTAGGTTCCAGACCACTCTACATCCAAAACATAAAACCTACATCAAAGTAATGGGCATTAAATGTCTTAAACGCTGAGGCGTTCAACCTGTTAATGTAATATCATCATCTGTCAGCCAAGGACAAAAGACGCCTGCAGTTACCTTTGGATTTGTGTTGATACTTTTATAATGAGTCTGAAGTTCTTAAAACTCATTTAGGAAGCTCATATTTCATCATCTCATCGACTTTGGCCTCCTTTACTGAGGAGTTACACTTTAGGAATGTAAGTCACCTGGAAAAATGAAAGGAGTACTTCAGTATCCAAATGACCATTTACAAGTCAATTACTCATCCTGTGGTACTTTGAACTCTTGAAGAAAATCTTGTTTTTCTCACACGTCTTTGCAGTTAACGAAGATCCAAAAATGAAGACAATTCTTGATGAATTTAAAGTTATAGGGATCCATTAAACAACTGACTACTTTAAATAGCTTCAGACTCGTAGCTTTGTTAGTCGTAGTATTTCCTCAGTTCCCTAAATTGCCAGTTGATTCATCTTAAGTCACATTCCTTAAGCCAGTTTCTGTTCTGGAAGGCATGATGTCATCTATATATGCTCAAATTCATTCCCCACGGCTTGTGTCCTTAAACTCTATTAAAACACTTTGGGAGGTTGATCTGGGCGAGGATATTCTCGAGGAGCTTTGGGAGGGTGTCCTTGATAAAGCACACAAATCATCTCTCTTTGCAAAACATGGACTGATCCAGTGCAAAATAGTCCACCGTGCCCATTTCATGAAGGTTAGGCTCTCTGGGATCTACAGGGTTCCCGCGGGTCCTTAAAAAGTCTTAAAATGTCTTAAATTAAAATCCGGGTAATTAAGGTCTTAAATTGTCTTAAATTTACTGTAAATTTGCTGTAGGTATTAAATTTTCAGCCGGTGCGTTTAATGCCGATGGGAAAGCACAGTGGCCCACCATAAAACATATAATAGTGTGTATTTGTGTGATTAATTTAGTATGATGCCTATATGGTACGGTGTCGTAAATGAGTCTCCGTGATTTATAGCTGTTTTACGGTACGTCTGCTACAGACGCTGACGTCGGGCAGCGCCCCGCCATTTCGCAGATATCAAGGTGAGTGGTTGAAGATGCAGAGATAAGGAAATGTAAATTTAACGAGAAGTGGATGGAGGAGGGCGTATTTAGGAGGTGGTTGGCACCGGCACTGGCAAACAGCAACGAAGCAATGTGCACATTTTGTAAGAAGACTTTGTCTTTAAGGACCAGGGGGCTCAAAGCCGTCGAGTCTCACATGAAAGGAGTAAAGCATCAGCGGTACATGGCAGCAGTTAACAATAGCGGGGCCAGGCTAATCCCTGCATTGTTTGCAGCGCGACCGCAAGATGTTACAATTTTAGATGCCACCTCTCAGTCGGCTATGACAAGATTCATTTCACCGCCAGACACCCAAAAGGCAGAGGTACTGTGGGTTCTGCATACTGTGGCTAGGTACAATTTGTTAAGATCTAACGAGGACATACGAGACATCTTTGCCACCATGTTCCCTGATTCCCAGCTTGCCAAGTCATTCACCTGTGGTGAAAATAAAACTGCATATGTCGCCAAATATGGTATCGCTTCATTCATCAAAAAGGAGCTGTCGCGCAGCGTGAGTTAGAAGCCATATGTTGTCATGTTTGATGAAAGCATGAATGAAACGACAAAGAGCAAACAAATGGACCTTCATTTGCAGTTCTGGGCTACTGATGAGACTGGCACACATCATGTCATCTCCCGTTACTATGGGTCGGAGTTCATGGGTCACTCCAGAGCCGAGGACATCTTCGGTCATTTCAGTGTAAGTAATGTTACGACTGTGTTTGAAATCACATATATTATTCATACTATAAAAGTCCATTCTCACTGAGGGCGAATATCCGTGCGGATTATTCTCGTGGAAAAATATAAGTTGATTTCATGGGTTCTTATGGAAGTGTGCACACCGGGGCAGAACTTTCATGCGGTGAAAAAAGTTTCCATCCAGACTTTGACCCCCTGCGGAATTCGCCGGCAGAACTACACAGCTGGGCCCATGAAATTGTTTGTTTATAGTCGCGCAGAGCCAGGAGAGTCCGAGATCCAGTCAGGCAGGACAGTATGGGAGAAAGGTTGATAAACCTCGTTTCACAGCACCCCGTCCTTTTTGATAAAAGACGGGATGCTTTTATGAACAATGAATTAAAGGACGTCTGGCAGTCCATTGTCCAGCTTGGTGGCTGCGGTGAGAGTAGTAAGTACTAAAGAAAGTTGATGTTGACGCTTGCTAGCTCACTGCTGCTGCTGCTACTCTCGTCCATGTTCACCCACACCTGTTCACGCAGCGCGGACTTGGAACACAACAACGCGAAATTTCGCACCGCGTATTGCGGCAGTGAGAATGACCCTTAAGTATGGTCTAAAATAGGGCTGCCACGATTAGTCGACTAATCGATGACTAATCGACTATTAAAATAATCGGTGACTATTTTAGTAGTCGACTAATCGTACCCCAAAATACTCTTACTGCAGCTTCTTACATTCAGATATTGGCAGCTTTACACACTCTCCTGTGACGGTGAACTAAAACCCTTTGGTGTGAGTATGAAACAAGACATTAGATGACGTAATTTTGGGGTTTGGGCGAGACAGACCGACATTTTTCAACATTTTAACACATTTTTTGATGAAATGATTGGTCGACTAATCGAAGAAATAATCGACATATTAGTCGACAGTGAAAATAATCGTTAGTGGCAGCCCAAGTGTAAAATTGAGCAACGTTAATGCGGTCCAAAGCTCTTATAATAGTGGTGTAAACACCAACACTCCCCTCGTGCTCAGTGCTCCCAATCCGGGCGGAGTCGGCAGAGGACTGGTTATGTGCTATATTTAGGTCACAGGTCTATGTTCACTTTGACAATCTAACAGGTAACAACACATTAGCTCAGAGTTTAAGGGGTGTAACTGTTGGTAGATGTGGTTTATTATGTGTAAATATGCCGAATTGTGGTTTTATGGGTTGTTGTTGACGGTTGGGCAAATCTAGCTGCTAATGTAGTCTGTCACTTGTTGCCACAGCAACAGTAAACATTCACATAAGGGTTAATGAGCTGTAAATAGAGATGCAGAATCAAGCTATGTTGTAAATACACATTAGATATGTTGTATTTTACCAGTTAGTAAACCTATAGAAAATCATTACTTTAATTTGCAAAATTTACCATTAAATGTATAGGCCACACACAGAAAGACCACAGTGACCTTAGACTGACCAGTACTGTTACTATCTGCATAAAGTCAGTAAACTGATATTTATATATTATTTTTGGGTCTTAAATTATGTTCTTTGAGGTCTTAAAAAGGTCTTAAAAAGCATTAAATTTTACTTTTAAAATGGTGCAAGAACCCTGATCTATAAAGATGTGAACCCGACTTGTGACAGGTGTAGCCAAGCACTGGCAAGCCATCTATATATGTTCTGGTCTTGTCCTGTATTACAGATGTACTGGGGGAAAACTTTAGATCACTGTCAAAGGTTACTGGAAAATCCGTTGAACCTAATGCTATGTTATGCTATGCTATTGTTTGGTGTAACTTAGGGCTGTGACAATAACCGCATCACCGCAATACCGCGGTCATGTGCTGCCTACCGCGGTGAAGAGGTCATCACCGTGCAAAAAAAAGAAAAAAAAAGAAAAGCTGATTCATCATGTCGGAGGATCTGGTTCCCAAGCCAAATGTTAAAAGAATACTCCGACGATTTGCTGTGATCCGCGGAGGAATACACCGGTGAGCAGGCACAGACGTAGCCTGTAAACAAAACTCAGCTGTTTAGTTAGCCTAGCTGTATCTCCGGACTATAGTAGCTGCAATGGACGACTTTGAACGCGATTTTGAAGAGTTTTTTGTAGCAAACACAGACCCAGAGCCATACCTGTTTGAGCCGGAGCATACAGATGAGGAACTTCCACGTGTTGGATGCTGAGCGGGCGAGAAGAGAGGCTGAATCCTCCGGAGCAGCGGAACAGCAACGGGCCGAGGGGAGGTGGAGGTCAGGGGAGGACTGGTGTTGTAGCTGCGGGGCTAGCTAACATATTCCTACGAAGGTGGAATCATTTTGCTGCACAGAATGGGATTCGGTGCTACCGTTGTTGGGGAGATATATCATCAGGAGGAAAACCGCCGCAGAGAGTGCATCACAAGGAGTGAAAACTTTGCAGCAATCACTAAGTTAAACTGGAAATAATGCCCAGGCCTGCAGGAGCTGATGGACAGCTTTCAGTCGAGTGAGTAATATCGTCCGTGTCGTGTCTTCGTTTCCTTTTACCGGGTGACCTAGTGTACCTGTCCCAGAGCCAGCTGCAGCTGTTGCTCACCGGTGTATCCCTCTGCGCTGGACGTAAACACACTATAGTTCCGTGTATTAAACTTCTTCTAAAATGACTAAAAAGGACTCTCGTTTTTTGAACTAATGTTTAAACATGTTTATTTTAAATGCACGTGCAGAAATGCCAGCTTCAGGGTTTCTGTAACGTTTATTTGTTCACTTTTACTGTAGGCAACGATATCCATCATGATACGTCACTCTGTCACCGCTGTGAGAAAAAATACATACCATCACAGCCCTAGGGTAACTCCACCCACAGTACCACTCTCTTCCAATTAGGCAACTTTGCCTTTGTTACCTTACTAGCCAGACGTTTGGTGCTACTCAAGTGCAAGTTCCCAGTACCTCCTTCACACTCTATGGGTAAGGGAGGTCCTTAATTTTGTCAGACTGGAAAGAAGACTTGAATGACTTCTCCATTTTTTGATTCTTTGTTAAATGGAGGCATGTGAGAAAAACAAAGTTTCATTCAAGAATTTAACATAAATTGGGGTGAGTAATTTGTATAAAAAGGGTCCTCTGGGGAATGAAGTATTCCTTTGATACACCAGGTAGAAACACAAACAAATAGTCAATGTTATGGTGAATGCAGTCATAAGCTTTCTGCAAATGATAAGATCCTGTGAAGCAAAAATATTTATTGGAAACAAACAAAGTTTATTTATTTATTTTTTTCAACCAGGATGTTTTATTCCAAGTTTCATTTTATGATGTGGACGAATCCTGTTCAAATTCCAGTTCTTCCCTGTGACGCTCGGTGCTGCTCTCCAAGCAAACAAACCCAGACAGCCAGAACAATCTCCAGCAGTCAAACCCCAAAATCCAATTTCTGATTAGCCGTCGCTTAAGATGTTGCAGCATAAGGTTTCTGACAAGTGCTGTCATCTGCTTAGGTATGCTGGTGCTGCGTTCACGTCACATGTTCTGTAAATACAATCTGTCAGCAGGGAAATATGTGCGTGTCAACTTCCCTTTGGGAATAACAAGTAGGATCTGTGGACGTTTTTGCAGCTGCTGTTATCACACTCGTGGGGAAGTGGCTGTACAAACACAGGTAGACAGCATACAGTAGCTTTATTTTCACTGAGGTTGGCAACTCATTATTGGAATAATTGCTGTAGTGAATTTGTTTTAATATTCATAAATGATTTTGTTCCACTGATTAACACATGCTTTAACACTAAAGCAAACCCAACCTGAAAACAACACAGAGGCAGTAAGCAAAGTTAATTATGAAGTATCTAAACAAGTGGGTTGAATTAACCCGCAAGGGGGCCCCAGGGTGAAAATGAACTCTTGGCTTCTCCATTGTTTCACTCTGTGCATTATGTATGTGTTAGTAAATACTTAATGATAAGTTTGTGGTAGTTAGACTCTTCTTTAGGAATAAGCAACATGCAAGCACAGTAAAAACAGAAATAAAAAAGTCCTCAATAGAATGGAGCCTCAAATTTAGGTACCGACACAGGTGTCAACTTAAAGCCTTTATGATTGCAGTTTATATTGAATTTTTGTGGTGCATACAAATTAAGAGTTGATCAGATTATCACAAATGAACTGCCACACAGTCAACCTGAAGCCCTCAGGCCAAACCCAAGGCAATTACTCCCCACCTTTTAGGTTTGTGACCCCTTTAAATGAGGCCAAGTGTACTTGTGGCACCAGCTGTAATCAGGTTATGACCTCAGTTCGGTCTTGAGTTGACATCAATTAAACCAAAAAGTGATTTCATTACCCCTCCATTAGATCGTTCCATTTGAATGATTTTTTGAGGCCTGAAGAGGAAAAAGCTCCATAATTTCAAAAAAGAAAACAAACAAAAGCAGTTTTATAGAACAGAAGTGTCTCAAAGTCAGTGGGGTGTTTTGAATAGGTGTTGGATTAGATGCCTGTAATAAGGTCTGTTAACACAAGCTTAAGAAACTTTCACGTTTTGTTCTACGACAAAAGATACATCAGTAGTCTGTTGACATCAGAATTTCATGTTGTGTGGATGTTACCATTATGATGTTTTGCTGTCTATACCCTATGACTAAATGTATGTGTATTGTATTGTATGTGTATTGTATGTCAAGATGGGACATTTAGCAGACATTGGATTTTTGTTCAACTTGAAACCAACAAAATATCAGTCATCTGCAGGCAGTATTCTACATCAAATTGATGCTGGCATTGGACACTGAAAACCTAAGGTGTTTGTGGCCGGCTGGGTCCTTGTGTTTATACTTGGGTTACACTGATTTGGTCGGCTTTAAAGAAAAGGATGCGGTACAACACAGCCTTGACCACTTGCTAGATCAGGTCACACTAAAAGGAAAGAATTTTGTAGAAGAGGTGAGCTTGCAAAATTGAATGACAAGTTGGAAGCTTAGCAAAGTGCGACCATAGTGTAGTTTCTTTATAGCCTAACGTTAGCGTTTTCACCTCCTGGCGTTTGCTTCAAAAATGATCAAGGGGTGTTCATTTGTGAAGATTATCTTGCTGAACTTTTGTTTGCCACACATCTTATTTTCTGCAGTAATTCAAAATCCAATGGAAAAATCCTGTTGGATGAGGGAACCAGAGTGATGTTAACTTCTATGTTTGCCTACAAAAAGCGTCATCCGAACAGCACTCTGTCCAGCCTTGTTATACTATATTGAAGTACTAAAGTACTAAAGGGATAGCTCAGCCCAAAATCCAAAATACATATTTTCCTCTTAGCTGTGGTGCTTCTCATCAGTCTAGATTGTTTTGGTGTGAGTTGCAGAGTGTTGGAGATATCAGCCATAGAGATGTGCGTGCAGTAGTTCGATGCTACAAGGCTACATAGCATTATTGAGCCAACTAATGTTACAGCTCAGTTGAGGATGCCATTAAGGTTTACATCGCATGCTGTCATGAACACAAGCCATGTCCATGAGTAGATGCACTGTTCTTTCTTCAGGGTTATGCAGTTGGTGGTTGTTGTTCGGTACTAATAAAATAGTTCCTACATGAAACTGCTCACAACAAGGTCTGTGGATTATCTTGAGTAACCAGGTCGTGATTTCTGGAAAGAGACATTGTATTTTTGATTTATTGTCCCTTTTTAATGAGCTAGAATGTTGTGATACTTCATCAGTCAAGTCAACAAATGTGTTTTAGAATAATGTGTTTGAATCACTTTCAGGACTAAACTGTTGTAGCTGCCCCAGAATTTACCTCCAGCTATGTTTAAAGCTCTCCAGTGAAACAAGAGATTTAAACAGAATTAATCATCATCATAGAAAACACAAGAAAATTAAGGCCAAGTTAAAAGTAACTGGAAATATCCATTAAACAATACCTGTCTTCCCAGTGTATCCTTCTGGGGCAGAACTGCATCTGTGCTCCTGCTGGTTAGGCAATGTGTCTCATTAAATCTGATTTGAATTCACCAAAGGCCTTGCTAGAAATAGCCTAATCTAATTTTCAGTTAAATGAATCTTGGATCCATTTTCCACCACTGTTCTGGACTCTAAGCTCTGTCTCGGCTGAACCTGAAATTACTAAATTAGAAAGCCTCAACCGAAGGAAACAAGCCTGTTTTTGTTGATTCCTTCAGTTGAATTAAATAACACAAACAGGCCAGAGTTGCACAATAGATGTGACTCTACTTTAGGTCTGCCATAATTAATTATTTGCATACAAAGGCTGTGTGTCCCCAAGTTCATGATCAATAATTCAGTGTGTATGTACATCTACTTGTTAATCAGATGTGGATCTCCGCATGTTGGCCACTGGTGGCACAACCCGAGGACTGACTGATGAAACATGTCTGATGTTGGAGTTCACTTCCCAACCCCTGACTGCCTCTTGGCTTTCATCCTGTCTCCTGTCTCTCTGGCCCTCCAGCCAAAAAAGCACAAGAAGGGCCAGCACTGTCTAGTTTGGGAGTTGACGGCCCCAAAAGTTTGTCTGTCTCTTCACTCAAACTTGTCACAGATGTACAGTTGAGAGTTTGCAGCATTTCTTTCACTGTTTTACTGAACTTTCAGGTGTATGTGACCACCAGTTCAAGGCCCTGAAAGTGTACTTTATTAAAAAACATTTTTTTTTTACAGTAAGTTATGTGATGCTCCATGAATACTTAATGTTCTGCAAAAGTTAGAGCAGTTAAGATCATTTAACATCTGAGATTTTTATTTTTCTTATTGCACTTCATTTGGTGTGAAGTAGGCAGGACTCACTGAGAACAAACTGATATTGTATATTTCTGTGCACCTATTAGGATTTAACACCATTTGAATGTCAGTCAGATCTGATTAACCACACACAGAGTCCTGATAATACAGGATTTATACTTCTGTGTCGAAACTAATCTACACTGACACAGAGCCAAAGCCGTAGTCTGACGTGCACCTCTCCGGAAATTTAACTACACGTCATGGCGACGCAGACCTTCTGTCTGTTTGGAAGCTGAAACCATTTCCCTCAGTGGAAACAAAGCTTTTAATTTCCCTTTAATTTAACAGATTACAAACAATAAATTGTGAAGACAATAAAGCCTCTGCAAAAATAGCATTTTAAGTCTTGTGTGTGATTTATCCTTCAGGGATTTACACTTTGGGATTAATTCTGGCTTCATATGAGCAGAGGAAATCTCCTCAAGTCCCTAGGCTAATTTATACAATGTTAAATGCCATAGGCTTGTGCAAATAACGTTAGCACGTTGTATTTGTTTAGAAAACGTGTTTGGTATAAGACAGTTGTTTTGTCGGTGAATCTTGTGAGTTGTAATGGAGCCAAATATTGTAACGTTACCTTTGTTAAATGTTGCTGTTGTTCCTGGCTTCATATGAGAAGAGGAAAAGTCCGCTAGCAGCTTGGCTAATTTATGTAAAATGCCATAGGCTTGTGCTAAAAACATTAGCATGTTGTATTTGTGGGGAAAACGTGTCCAGATGAAGACAAGTGCTTTGTCTGTGAATGTTGCGAGTTATAGTGAAGCTGGTTTGTGTACTTGTGTTTGAAATTGTCACTATTAAACAATGTTTACTGTGTGTTTTGGATGTGTTTTCAATCAACTAAATTTTAAAGCACTTCACAGAAACCCTGTCGATGACTACTGTTTTGGAGGTGTAACTGCAGAGTGACACAGACACACCACCGCACAAGTATTAATGCCATTTAAATATAGGCGTAGGCGTAGGCTCTGCATTGAGCTGATGCACAAGTATAAATCCCGCTTAAGGCAGATTAGTCAAGAATATTTGAAGGAGTAGTTAGATATTTTGGGAAATACACTTATTAGCTTTCTGGTGGATAATTTGATGTGATGTGTTAGATATTAGTTAGATATTAGTGTTTTTTTAACACATTTTTTGAATGAAAAATATAAATATACATTTCTGCTTTAACAGTTTTACTCAGTTAAAATAAAAAGTATAGTGCAGCTGGTGAGCTTTAAAGCCTGCTCAGATTCAGTTTTACTAGGAACTTACTTAGCTTTCCCACTATGTTAAAGTGCAGTAAACAAAACATGCTTATATCTAAAGTGCAGCTTAAACAGTTTTACTCAGCTCCAATGGCGTTGGTTATTTCTTTAGCGTGATGGTCAGGGAAACGCTCTTTCTTTTTAAACGACGACGATATCGTAGTGTGCACCAGATTGCTTTTTCTAGTCGTGCCGGTTAACGTTCAAACTCGGGTGGTGTCGCTTTAGATGTGTTAGCATGTTAGACGTGTTTCCAAGTACATACCCGACCGCTGTCCTGCAGTGTCGGCACACTGCTTTTGTTTTGTCAACTTGTTTATTTCCATCTTTGTATTTTACCCTGAAACCAAAGTGTTCCCGAACGGAGGACTTAAGGTTTGCGGGTGGGTCTTCAGGTTTGTCAGGCTCACTTGCCATGTTGTCAAAATGCGAGAATGCGCTGCACAAAGTGAAAGCGGAGATCTACGGGACTCGGTCCGTCACTCAATTATGTCCGTTGGGGAACTAGATATTTGAAATGGTAAAAATAAAACAAAATAAAATAATATCCTGCGCCCAATAATTCGGTACAGGGTCGTGCTGAACTGAAAGTCGCGTACCGACACAAATACATGTACCGTTAAGGCCCTAATATCCATTAAATATTAGGCTACAGCCAGGAGCATCTTAGCTTAGCCGCTTAGCTTAGCTTGGCTCTGTTCAAAGGTAACACAATACGCCTACTAGGGATGTACACAGTGAGAGGGCTAACTGTTCGCATCACATGGCTAATGTTACCTAACAGTTATTAACGGGTTTAATGACAGACGGATGCTTTTGCAATTTTGATGTGAGTTTGTAAACTGTAAACGGCTCTGTGTCGGATGTTAGCTGCTGCTGCTGCTTTATTAGCTCATGATAACCAGTCAGAGGAGAGAGGCTCTAAGATCTTGTAGAGCTGCGTCTAACTTAGCAGAACGTTTGCAGATGTTTCTTATGTTAACTTTGAATGAATGGTCTAATATAAAGCTGGTTGTTCAGTAGCTGAATTTCAAATTGCACTTGTTTTGCTTCAGAAAAAGAAAGGAAAACTTATTGCAAAAGAAAGGCATAAATAATCCAGGTCCAGGCACTCAAGATGGTTTTAAAAATGTAAAAGGCCTTTATTTCAACAGGCTAAAAACATTAAAAATACACCAACAGGTATTGGCTTGTGCCTTCCTCAGGGTGTGAGGAGGTTATTTATGCCTTTGGTTTTTGGTAATAAGTTTTCTTCCCTGTTTTTGAAGCACTGTTGGTTTGAGGGACACCAGCAGCGCTCCTGCTTAGTTTTCATGCACTTGTTTTGCATTGTTGGCCAATTCACATTGCTACTCTGGGGTGGCTCTGGCTCAGAGGTAAGGTGGGTCATCCTATAATTGGAAGATCAGTGCTTCTATCTATCCACAGCTCCTCCAGTCTGCATATCGAAGTATCGTTGGGCAAGATATTGAGCCCCAACTTGCTCCCACTGGCTGTTTTGTTGGTGTGTGATTGTATATTAATGGTGAGGCAGTAGGCACTGTGTATGGTAGTCTCGGCCACCAGTGTATGAATGGGTGAATGTGATATTTAGTGTAGAAAGCACTTTGAGTGGTTGGAAGACTATAAAGGCACTACACAAGGGCAGGTCCATTTACTGTGTATTCTTACATCAGACTTTTTTTACTCTGTATAATAATCTATAATAATTTAATGTGAGTACCGACCATGAAAATGACTTTAAATGCCCATCACTACCACCTTCAGGCATCTCTAAAGCACATTAACACATTATATCTCATCTGATGAATAGATATTAAAATGTAGAAATGCAAATGCTTTACACAGGGTTATGTGTTGTACTATTTCTTAGTTGAGAGCAACTTCCTGGAATCTCTGCGTGTTGCTAAGCTAAGCGGCTTTTTTTGAAGGTGACAGGTAAATCCTTGAAACACTTGATATGAAGTTACATTTTTAATATTTATACAAATGAAGTGTCACATTTTAAATTAATGCACAAACTGAGAGAAAAGGTGTTATGTTCAGCTGTTAATAGAGATAATCCTCAGGGCTCTGTGCTAGCTTCTTTCCCCAAGGAGTGTATGTGCTCCTAAATGAAAACAATTTAGAGCACAGTTCAAGTAACACAGAGTTTAATAACAAACAATGTATTACATACATTTTAATATTGCATGTGCATTTATGTGACCCTTCTTTTTGTGTGCAATTAGGATGTAAAAACCAGTGGACTATGGAAGTGAAAGTATGTAGACCCCAGTGGTGATTGCTGGTCTTTCAAACAGGAGAAGCTCACTTTAAGTTTACATCATAAAATTTGTCATATTGTAGGAAGGCAGTAACTTATAAAGGGAATATTTAATTGAAGCCCTTTTTCAACCACACTCCTGCCATAGAACCACAGCAAAACACACCACAAAGATTTTCAGATGGGTTTACAAACGGTGAAAATGAACTATATGGCTTATGGAAATAAGGAACTCCGGACGGCACTCTGTCAGAAGACTCCACTCGCAAATATCCGCATGGGATTGAGCTCAAAATGCGACGATGTCGGTATGTATTTCCAAAGCGCTGTCAATCACAAAGGGTTTCAGCCTTAGACAGTTCCTCCAATCATCATGCATACACCGAGCATCTTCTCCCACCTACCGCTCCATTAGGTCCCAGGGAAGCTGAGCCTTCCTGGAAGTGATGATTTTGTCACATTTATCCAATGGCTGTCTGGCTTTGCTGCATGAAAAAAAACTGCTCAGCGCTGTCTCATAGGAAAGCTTGGAGGCTCTGCGTCCACCGTGCTGACACGAGAATGTATGACAGGGAGCTCACGTTTGAAAACTGGTGATAAACTGCTGACGTTTGAACATGATAGTCATGATGTTACTGTGTGTATATGTGTTTACTATTTGTGCACTAGCACATACATGGCATTGTTTTCAACATTTTGTGCCAGTTTGCAATAAATTTATATGTTCTCACTCTAGTGGACATTAAAGTGACCGCGGAGGTCACTGTAGCTTCGCCAACGTTGTTTTCAGCCGTCCTGTTGTTACTAGCCACTATGCTAATGCTGACATTAGCTACCTCAGTTTAAGTAATGTAAAGCCTCATTAATTGACCTTGGGGTTCATTTTTTCGGGATGTCTGCGCTTATAACGTTAACACATAGCCTGTCCTGTACCGCTACTTTTTTTCAGTGTTGTTCACTTTTCTCTCTTCTGTGATTGGTGCATTATGACTTGTGGAATTGTGGGACTTGTAGTTTTATAGGTTGTAATTTTTACTCTCAAACTGTGCTTGTAAATTATTTTTCTGGTTTGCACATATCTACATTTAGGGGCGAATGCAAGTGAAATACGCACATTATAGAGCCCTGCACCTGATGAAAAATGAGCCATTCATGTGACATGTGCTCATTGGGTCAGTTTTATTTACCTCCACACAGACAAATTATAATTAAATATAATAAAGTAGTAGAGCAGATAAACATAATAACCGTCCCAGGCTGCTAACAACAAGCTCAAAATAGGAGCTCCAAATTAAAGATAATAACTCCCGTGATTCATCATACTGTCTAAAGTGGGCACGGGCCAAGGTTAATTGAGTCCTGCTGTGAGACTAATTATTAACACTTTAGACGATGGGTGCCTTCATGACACTGTAGATACCTCCTGTGGTTTGACAAATAGCCAGTACGTACCAGGAACTGGTTAGGATCACATGATTGGGTTAGGTGATTACGGAGTATATTAGATTTGTCCAACGTGGCCTGAAATGCACCTCAAATGCAACACGAGGACCCGGACGCCTGTCTCTCATTATGGAGTTGTTGATGTTTTATAAGACAGCTGAATACTGGACCCTGTGATGCTGCTTGATACATTTGTTTCCTCAAATCTGAAACAAACAGCCAGATTCATATGTGAGAAACCACCTTCTTATTCATTATCTGCACACAGGTACATGATGTAGATTATTCAGTGTCAAGCAGGTGCTGGAATAACAGCTGACGGGAGAATAAAACAATGACTCGGTTCCATGATATCAAATCAAAACAATCCAGATGATTTGCCTGACTGGGCAAGATGATCTCCGCCTGCTGCTCATTGACAGCCAAAGATAAAAAGCACTGACCCTGAGCCACAGCCCTCCCTCCCCCCTCCTCACCTGTTTATTCATGAAGACATAGATGACTGGGTTGATGACCGTACTCGTCTTGGCCAGGATCGAGGGGATGATGCTCGCCACGGGTGTGACCAGGCCGGGCGGCCCGAAAGTGGCCAGCAGGGCCATGATGCCATACGGCAGCCAGCACAGCAGGTAGCAGATCACCATGATCACAACCATGAATAACACACGCTGCTCACGTTTTCTGCTCATCGACGCGTTGATCCCGCTCACCTGGAGACAGCGAGGAAAAGAGAAAGAGGAGAAGAGGATGAGAAATTATACTTCGATGAGCTCGCAATGACACAAGCGGGTTTGAGTTTTGTTGCTACGAGGCATCTGAATTTCCCTGATGGGAGAGAGAAGTTGTTGGAGGAGGATGAGGAGGAGAGTCTAGGAAATGAAATACAGGAGTGACAGAATAGAGTGCAGGTCAGACAGGGTGAAGTGAGAGATTGAGAGGTGAATAGAGAGGCAGAGAGAGCGGCACACAGACAGAAGAGCAGGAAGGGGCAATTCATCTCTACATCTACAGAGGGACTCTAATCAGCGAGGAGACAGAAGGCAGAAGAACAAGAAAATGACAGAGAGCACTTTGACATTTCCTGGAAATCAAATGAGACGGAATAACAACACAAATATTAAGTGGTGCAATACAATAGACGGAAACACACACACTGTTTTCTGACACACACACAGTGTTGTTCTCTCAAATTATTATTATTACAGCTGTGGTTTATTGCAAATTTGTCCGCAATTCCCATCTGTAATAAGATTCTATTCAACCAGGAAGGCAGTAGATTGAAATTTGTAGACATGTATACATACAGAAGAAGATATCTACTATTTCATGTCTATCTGATAAGTTTAGTGCAGCGACACTTGGCTGCATTTCTATTTGTTGGTAAGTAGATGTAGGTTGTAACAGCTGTCACACTGTGAGATAGTCATCACAAATTTCAGACACTATCAGAATTTTATTCCAGGCTGTCTTTGATCACAAGACAGTGAAGATCCTTGAACCTTTCTCACTGTGTGACTAAAGATCGCTGTTTTAGAGCCACAACCAAAGATATCGCCACGTTTCTTCCATGTTTGTCATCTTTCGTCTGGGACAACCCAAAATCAAGCAGTGTATACCGGACTTAAAGAAGGGTTTAAAGAAACACAAACGACTCCAAGTGTTCTTTCCCTGAGTGGGGAGTTAAAATGGGTTCAGCCTGATCTTTCTCCAGTGCTGACACAGCACCAGATAGATCTGGCTATGTGAGACTAGTTGGTGGCAAAAACAAGCACTTTTAATGGAAGTACATTATTGGTGCACAATTGTTTGCAGCCCGTTTTACAACTGCCATTTGTAGCGCTCTCTCCCAATTCTAGACCAGTCTCAAAAACTGTTGTCTCCATTACTCAGTTAGACACAAAATCATAGGACAATGGGCTCCAGGTGGGAAAAAACTGAAGTACAGCCAGTCACCTTCACATGAACAAACTTGCAAACTTACAAACAACTTAACTCTCCACAAACTTGAGGAGTCTCCATGTGTGTCTCTGCCTCATGGCCACATGTCAGCAGCTGTCACTTGACTTCATCGCCATGGAGACACACACCGACAGGAAGCTGCTTTCACAAAAGGCTCCTGCTGTGGCAAGTTCTCTTTTTCCTTTCCTTTTTTTTTGTACAGCAGGTGAAGTGAAGCGATGGTATTCTATGAAAGATATACTGTGTACACTGATTCACACACACAAGTAAATTACTCAAGCAGAAAAACAGCATGACTTAGAACAAAAAAAAAACTCCTGAGGGTCCAGTGATCAGTCGTCATCACTCCCATAACAGCTAATCATGAAGAGCTAGAATTACTGCCTGGCAGGTGTATGCCTCCATGAACCTGTCACCTTGCAGTTACAGTTTGCATCCATGTCTGTGAAAACATGAACCTAGACGATACAATGGGCACAGTTTCAAGATGGACACCCAAGATTATGGTCACTAATTCAGTGTCTGATCAAATTCGTCCCCTTCTGTTCTGATTTGTTTTGATGTTGAATAATGGTATAGAAAAGTGTTTGTGTCGAACATTATGATGTCACAGTGAAGTTGAACTTTGACCTTTTGGATATGAAATTTCATCACTTTATCATTTTATCCTATGAGAAATGTGTGTGAATTTTTGTTATGATTAGTGTATAAATTCTTGAGATATGGCCAAAAACATTTTTGTAAGGTCATACTGACCCTGACCTTTGACTTTCAATTAACAAAGTCTAATCAGTTCATCACTGAGTCAAAGTGGACGTTTTTGCCAAATCTGACGAAATTCCCTCAAAGGCTTCTTGAAATTTTGTGTTGACAAGAATTAAAAGGAAGCACGGAACAGTGACCTTGACATTTGACCACCAACTGATCAGTTCATGGTTGAGTCAAAATGGAGATACCGTGTTCATGAGAATGCGACAGACGAGGTGATAGTGACCTTGACTTTTCACCTTTGACCAACAAATTCTAATCAGTTCATCCTTGACTCACAGTGAACGTTTGTGCCAGATTTGAAGAGATTCCTTCAAGGCGTTGAGATATCTTGTTTACAAGACTGAGACAGATGCAAGGTCACAGTGACTTTGACCTTTAATCTTTGGTCACTGACGTCATCAAAAAAAATTCTGTCAAGGTGTTCTTGAGATAACATGTTTTTGAGAATGTTACAGATGGTGTCATAATGATCTTCACCTTTCACCTTTCACCAAAATCTAGGCAGTTCATCCTTGACTTAAAGTGAATGTTTGTGCCAAATATGAAAAATAATCCCTCAAGGGATTTTTTGTTTTCGAGATATGGCTTTCACGAGAATGAGACAGACAAAGTCACAGGGACCTTGACCTTTGTCTTAATCAGTGTATAAATTCTTGAGCATGGCCAAAAACATGCTTTGTGAGGTCACATTGACCTTGACCTTTGGCCTATGACAACCAAAATTTTAATCTGTTGTTATTTCCCTTAAAGTGTTCTTGAGATACTGTGTTTATGAGAATGCGACAGACGAAGTCATGGTGACCCTGACCTTTCACCTTTGACCACTGACATCTAATCAGTACATCCCAGACTTAAGTCCAGGATGTCGAGTGTAGACAAGTGAACGTTTGTGCCATATTTTAAGAAATTCCCTTGAGGTGTTTTGGAGATACCTCATTCACGAGAATGAGAAGCATGCAAGATAACAGTGACCTTGACCTTTGACCATATTCACCAAAATCTTATCAGTTCAAGTGGACATTTTTCTCAAATTTGAAGAAATTCTTCAAATTCTTGAGATATTGGGTTCACAAGAACAGGATGTATGGACAGGTGGGTTGGACCATAGACATATATACATAGACGCCGCATTGACTGCCGTTGCCTATTGGAACCGACGTCCTCGCCGATGGGTCTCGCTTTGCCTTCCTTCTATTGAGGAAGGAGCTGTATGCACAAGTAAAATAGAATAACTCACTGAATTTTCAACTGATTTTCACGTGGTTTGGTTTGTTACAAACGGCACACATGTAGTTATGATACAGGATGCTTCCGTACATTAAAAATGCGGGATTTCATGCTTTTATATTTTCTGCTGATAGCAACAGCATGTTATTTAGGTCAGAACACAGTTCTTTTATTCACCTCATATATACATACATACACATATATATATATATATATATATATATATATATAGAATTTATAGTTAATTTTTACACGGTAAGAATTACCGTTTATGTTTAAATTAATTGCATTATCGCGGTGGATTATCAGGACATGTAATAACAGTCTCATTCAAGTCTCGCGATGCAGGCGCTGCGTGAATGCGTAGCATGTGTAAACACAAAATGAAAACATGGCGGAAGGTGGTGATAGCGCACTCAGGACATTTTTCCCCCCAACTAAACACACAAAGTCTGAGGTCTGGGCGTACTTTGGGTTTCTGAAGAATGCTGAGGGACAGCTGGTGGAGGACAACTATCCTGTGTGCAGTACATGCAGAAAGAAAGTTGCTGCGAAGGGTGGCAACACTACAAATCTG
The DNA here is from genome assembly GCF_011397635.1 of Epinephelus fuscoguttatus. Classification (NCBI taxonomy): domain Eukaryota; kingdom Metazoa; phylum Chordata; class Actinopteri; order Perciformes; family Serranidae; genus Epinephelus; species Epinephelus fuscoguttatus. The sequence continues at coordinate 23,329,420 of NC_064766.1, forward strand.
CTGGCTCATCTCCATGACCATCATCCTCAGATTGTCATAACATAACAGTTACACATGATAATGTGTAACTCTCGACGTATACGGGACATTTGAGCCGTATCTGTCCTCCTAAATGGCGACTAGGTTTTCCGTTTTCGTTTAAGACACTTTGGAGCTAATACTAGCTGATTAGCTAATTGTTGCTAACGTTAAGTGTTTCAAAACGAAACGGAGCTGAAAACACTGAGTGGAGCCAACAGAATATAAACCGACGTAACGTAACGCTAATTGAGATCAACTGTGATTGAATCACTATGATTATGGTTACTGTATGGAGAGCTAGAATCGATATAGACGGCCAGTTATGCTTTCTTGACATAAGCTCAAGGAAACAACATAAAACGTTGCAGTGTTAACCTTTGACCGAGAGCATGCACTCCTTTTCTCATACAGGTAATCCTCTGACTCACATGCACACTTCTAATGTGTGAATTATTCTGTGTAATGATGACCATTGCCCTTGGGGTTTTTTTGGTTTCTCCTGCACATTTGTGATATCTGTTCTATATACTGTATGTCTTTTGTTCTACTCTTGCATTGTTTTGTTTTATATATATTTTTCCTCTTGTGCTAATAAATAAATAATATATAAATTGTTTACATGTTTTGCTGACTGTTAAAATGCACCAGACAAATAAGCTTTGCTCCTGTAATTTGTTTACATATTTTGTTAATTTAAAATAAAATTTTTTGTTGCTGTGCCAATCCCTTGCCCCTTTAATGTGAAAGTTTCATTTTAATATAAGATTTCGGCTGTTAACATTTTAGTATGATAAGGAAGTTACCAGATTTAGTGAAGTTATTTCAATGTATCTATTTTTTGGACATTTTACAGCGCTTTAAAAAATATCGCAATATTATCGTTTACTGTGATAATTTGGTCACTATAATCGAGATATCAAATTTTCCATATCGTTACATCCCTAAAATATGTATATATATACTGTGTGTGTGTGTGTGTGTATATATATATATATATATATATATATGTGTGTGTGTGTGTGTGTGTGTGTGTGTGTGTATATATATATATGTATATATACACGGTATATATGTACTGTATAAACATACTGTATAAACACAATATACACAATACAAAACATAGGATAGCATATTATGTATAGCACACCTTTGTGTACATATTCACTTTTCCACCGACTGTGCTGCAAATATCCCCTGCTGCTCATCCTTCTGTATCTTTTCTTCAAATTATTTTGACCACAGTCCCATTTTCTTAGTTATAATACAAATACCAAAATTAATTTCAGTGTTTATGTAAATATTGAAAATGTTTTGTTACTACTTTTGAGGGATCACAGCAGTCAGTGTAATAAGAATAAGAAGAACTTTATTAATCCCCAAAGGAAATTTCAAAGAAGTCTGTAAGATCATCTATTTAACAAAGAATTATGAAGTCTGGCTGTGGATAAAGAAGAGAGTGAGTGTGTGTGAGAAATAAACTCAATCAACAATCAAGCTTTTCTTTATTAAAATATATTAATAAATTTATTAATATGCTATACTATGTTTTGTATTGTGTATATTATGTTTATACCTCCCACTCTGGGTTTGAGGTGAATAAAATAACTGTGTTGTGACCTAAATAACATGCTGTTGCTATCTGTAGAAAGTATTAAAGCATGAAATCCCGCATTTTTAATGTACGAAAGCATCCTGTATCATAACTACATGTGTGCCGTTTGTAACAAACCAAACCGCGTGAAAAACAGTTGAAAATTCAGTGAGTTATTCTATTTTACTTGTGCATACAGCTCCTTCCTCAATAGAAGTGAATGCACTGTGGAGGCAAAGCGAGACCCATCCAAGATGGCGGCGGCGCAGGATGCACTCAGGCAGTCGATGCGGCGTCTACGTATATATGTCTATGGGTTGGACGGACAACCTGGAAACATAATGCCTCCGGCCATGGCTATCACTGGTGCGGGGGCTGAACATATTTCATATGTCCCTCTGTCTCTCTCTATGTTGAGCTCCTAATGAAACCTCTGTATTTGCACAAATCTTCACCACATGTAGACATTTCCATTTTAAGTGTTGCTACATACATGGTGTGTGTACATGTTTATGTATGTTTTACGGGCCAATAAAATGATACCGTGTTTTCGGCTCTGCCCCAGCATTGTTCACTTCACATGATACTGACCTTGTTGGAATCTCATGCATTCCTATAGACTCCTGTGCTGTCAGTCACACTGAGGCATTTGCATGAATCTACACATTAATACAGCACTCAGCTTTCAGCAGACAGACAGAGTGTTTGCATTACTGCCACAATGTGACACAAAGCAAATAAATACTTTTCCGTTGTGGCTAATCAAGCCGTGCCCGTGACTGACAGACTCTTTACATTTAGCTCATTTATCCCCAGGAGGCTAACACCACTCTGGGAATACAAAACATGTTTAGACCATTTTATTCAAACTTTGAAGTGTTTACTCTCTTAGTTTATTTAACAATGGGTCCTTGATTTTAGACTGGCAGACAAAAGCAGGTTTCTCATTTCTAAGCAACAAAGAGGCTGAAATGATTTATCTTGATAAGGAAAAATGTAAGATCAGACTGGTGTTTTGTTAGATCATAACCCAGTGTGGCAGCTAAGCTTTCTTGGACAAGGCAGATAGATAGTGATTATGATGTACTTATGTGCTTGCTTGTAACTACACAAGATGCAGTATGTACATGAACAGCAGGATTGTGCATATTTAAGCAATTCCAGCTAATCTCGCACTTAAAATGTGACAAATTAGTGTGGCACACATTTGTAGCAGTATCTAATGACTTTGAACCGTTCCTTTTCAGTAACAGTTGGCTTTATTTGCAATGGTTTATGGTTCTTGCAATGGTTATATGTCCTCCAGTTACATTCCAGGATGTATCCAGTGACCTTTGTCTCAGAGAGTTGATTTCAGTCTTTGGACCAGAATAAATTCTGTTTCGCTGTTCAGAGTCCATTAAGACTCTACAGATGCAACTGTGTGTACATCCACGTGACTACAGCTGTTCACAAACATGACACCTGCAACGATGATGGACTGTTATGACAGTGATGCGCATATGACTAATGCACATGTCATTTAATTACTGTTTGGTGAATAGCATACATTACAGTTATTCTTTTGTGGCATTATTATGAATGATTATCATATTATTTAGTATTTAAATTTCAACTGAAGGTGTTAAATATTAAAATGATAGAGCAGTGCATGGTTTTGCACTTTCATAGAAGCAGGCTGGATTTTGGTTGAGTAAAATTTCAGTTTCTTTTCCCTCCCTGTAGTCTTTCTCAGTTTGTCAGCTCTGGAGAATAGGTGGCTAATAGCCTCAATCTTGGCTTTGATTAAATAAATGAAGTGGCAGAGATCACAGACAAATTGAGGAAATGGAGAGTAAGTGCTGAATGATTGCAATCAAAGGCTGGGCGGCTGGTGAAAGGAGCTAGCTTACTAATTGACTGCCCTAACAGAGAGACCGTTTCATATGCTAAACAGCAATCCCCAAAGCTGTATAATTAATATTTATGTGCCATGTCCATGTGACGGCACAAATCTGTTGCAGCCTTTTGTCAAAATAACGGGACAACAAGCTTGGTAATGAGCATCAAAATAACAGAAGGTTTCAGATGATGGACAACATGATGTTGCACTAAACAGGCAGTGAACTGAGAACAGCAGCCCCTTTCTTTTTAGCTCCGCGTCATGACAGTTTGAAATGGAGCTGTAGATTATGGGCAGTCGTCCAATGCAGCACTGATGCTCACAGAGCGTGGACGGACGACGAGTGGGAAAGAATTTGTCAGGAACTGTTTAACGGGAAATGTTTGTCAAGAGAGAATATCATCACAACACTTCACTGACTTAATTATATATGCGATGGCTGATTTTCCTCTGCGACAACAGAAGGAGCATTGTCTCCTCTTGAGTCTCTGGTGGGCTGTCAGTTTTGCAGACAGATCACGTGGCCACTATGCTGCAATGTTGAAATTAGTTTTTAAACCAAACTAAAAGAACCTGCCTGTAAATGAAATAAAGTTTAAGTTGTTGGTACGTGAAATGGTTTTGTGCTTTCCTCATGAGTCTGCCTCTGCTTAGTTTGCCCATATTTAAAGTTTGCTCTTCTTTTTCCTGTCACACATAGAAGTACATTTTCAAATCCAAATTTACAGTGGTTGTGCGAGTGTCCAGTAAATGTTGACAGGGCTCAACATACCACCTGCATATGCATGGCTGTGCATGTCAATTAAGACGGTGCATGTCATTCTTCAACTCTCTACATAAACAGGTGCATGATACTCAGTACAGAAAATACGATTCCAATTGACACTTTTCACATGCTCTCACGCCACATGTCCATCTTCTCTTGATGAAAAACAAATTTAAAACTGGTAACATTGTGGCGTGAACGGACGACACTGACAGTGGAAAATTCATGATTTTTTTTGAAAACCTCCAGTGTCACATTTACTTTGCTTTGTCTTCACAAGCAGCAGTGAAAGCCGTTCAAGTTGGTGAAGGTTCTCAGTCATCCAGGTCATGGGAATCGTAAGTGCTATATCGTACACAGCTGGACTTGCTTGAGTTTCTCGAAGCTGTTTTACCTCTCATACACGAGGCTTCTTCAGTTCTAACGGAATGGTGCAGAATCGCCATTCTGTGAAACATCTTCAGGAAACTCAAGCAAGTCCAGCTGCCTACAATATAGCACTTAAGGTCACTGTTGTAATCACGAGAATTTGGGAATTGAACTGTAGAGGTCAATATTAAGCCATTAGTATTATTTCTTAATATTTGGAAAAAATATATGAAATAGATGAAGCACTAAAATCCCATATGAAGAGGTGTTTGCTGTGTAGTGTCAGATTTCTGTATTAAATTTGAACTGCATGGAAATTATTGGAAAAAAAATTCATAAAAACCAATAATGATATATTAAATCAAATACACATATTTGACAATTCAAAGGGTAATTTTGCCAATGTTAAAAAATTATTTTAATGTCCTTTTTCTTGTACACAAAGCCCTAAATGGACTCGGACCAAGCTACATTACTAACTTCCTTGTTAACTATTTGCCCCTAAGAACACTGTGATCATCTGCTGTTGGTTTATTGGAGGTTCCCAGCAACAGCTGGAAGATGATCAGGGATGCAGCCTTTGTCAGTTACGCTCCAAAGATATGGAACACACTACATATAGTACAGTCAGGCCCACTTCAGTCAAAGAAAACATTATTTCCATTTGCAGTATTATATTTGGTGGTATGGCTCTGTTCTGGGGCCTCTCTGCATTTTCTCAGGCCTACACAGCAAGCTTCTTCTATGCGCCTACATGGAAAGCATAAGGCAGAGAGAGCACACCCCTTTGCCCTTCCACGTGGAAATGAAGAAAGCTTAAGGCAGAGAGGCAAACCTCCCTGTGTAAAGACTGACGTACGCAGGGACTCAAAAGCAGACTGGTGCACAGTGGAATACACAAACTTGTCCTTTAATCTTGCCAAAGTCGGTACACAGGAGGTCAAACAGCAGAGGCAAAGGTAGAGAGACGGCCGGCAAAAAGCAGGGTCAAAAAAGGGTAGCAACAGGTCAAAAAACACTGAAGACTCACAAGGAAAAAACGCTGGAATGCTGTCACAAAGGAACAAGACGAACTGGCACAGAGGGGAGAAAACAAGCAGACTAAATACTCTACAGGGAGGGGAGACAATGAGACACAGGTGCAACACATTAGGGGCGGGGCAGGTAATCACACAAGTGGGAAAACATGAGGGCAGGAAGTGAAGGACCTGAAATGAGACAACAGGTGAGTTTCAACATAAAACAAGAAACAAAGATAAATGTGAGAAACAAAAAGTAACTTAACTAACAAGGCGAGGTGTGACACCCTGCCCTTCCATGCACCTACATGGAAAGCCTAAGGCGGAGAGAGCACACCCCTTTGCCCTTCCACACGCCTCCATGGAAAACCTAAGGCAGGGAGAGCAGCATCAGTCAGCTGCTATCAGTTGATTGGCTGTTGAGATCAGCTGATGTAACTGGGATGTGAGCTGAGCTTGACATTGGGTCCCACTTGAACTAATGCTATGCTCAGTATATCAGAGGAGCTAGCCCTCTAAATATTTTTAAAGAAAGCCAAAATTGTATCTGCCTCTTCAGTATGACCAAGTCCAAATATTGCGAGTATCACAATATGAATTTTTCATATCATATTAAGAATAACACCAGTATTATCATGAACGATATTATATGGCACACCCCTATTGTCACATGTCAAAATGTCTTAATATAAGCCAGTGTCATATGTATTAAACATCAGATGAAGTATCCACACATGGCAGCCAGTTATTATGAAAGCTTCTCCCTCAGTGTGTAAAGTTTCCATCTCTTGCTTCTTGTGTTTCCTGCTGGGCCACGTGATTGACATGAAAATGACACCTTCTGTTGGACCTAATGGATCAAGATGTGATGAGTTAATGACGGATGATTGAGGGGCTTCTCAGTGTGTGCACTGCAGCAGTTTTACAGCTGTTCCTCTTGTACTGATGCCCAGTGTGTTATGTGACCACCAATTTAGACCTCAGCTACACTGACATCAGGCTTATTGTCCTGGGACTATTTCTGATGCATTTTGGGTGTTCTGGGACAGTTTTTAGCATAGAACAGCGTAAATTATTGTAAGGTAGTGGCACATAGCATGGCCAGTAGTAATGGAAACTGCTTGGACCATGCAAACAAAAACATGCTATATCGCAGGAAAGACGACTGTGCTTTGGGAAATCAGCACAAAAATCTGATGCAGTTATATTTAGCCTTGGTTGAATAACATTTCTACTGAAAAGCACAAAAAAACTTGTTAAATATCTGATTTAAGAGGAAATACCTGCTGCAAAAGCAATGTTACCTGCTCACCCCCATATTAACTGTACACTGCTGCATCTTTAAAACTGTGTAAGCGTGCCTGCCTGCATATAAAATATCTGTAGGACAGTGACTGTATTTTGCGCTTCGTTGAGCCTGCCTGAATGTTTGAATGTGTGTGTGTTTTCTGCTACACAGACTTTCTGCTCTTCCAGATGACACTGAATTTGACATTAAGGACCTGCTTTCAGTATGTGTCTGTCATGTTGTCTCTGTGGGAGAAGACAGACACTCCGTGGTCTTGTGCTGTCACACTGACATGTACTGCAGAAATTTCCTGTCTGTAGGCAAAGCCATCTATTCTAATCGCCGCATGTCACATGTAAGAGGATGAATAATGGTGTGTGAAGCCAGGGAGACGGGTAAACTGTGTGCCGTGCCACTTGAGAAATGTGACAGTTACACGTTATTGTAGGCATTTAGCTTCATGTCAAGTTGAGGAGTGGATTTTACAATGAGTGAGTGGGTTACTCTGTTCTTGTACATAAACTGTGCCTTAAACTGTTAGAAACTGGACAGATATGAAGTGAAGAACGTGCTTTCGAAGAGATTTTCAAAAAAGAAGTTATTTTTCTTTGCTGAATGGAGACAGAAGGTTACTCCGCCCTGGAGAGGCAGACAAAGCAGAGCCAAAAGAAGTGATGGTCAGTCGTCTCACAGAGGGGAACGCAGCCATTAGTGGCAGAAATTAGAGCACTGATGAGCTGCATTGTTAAGGCCGCAGATCCATTATTATAGGGAGGGATGATATATATCGGGTCAATAAATTATCCACAGATAATGGGGCACTTTTAGAATTATTAATTATTCTGATGATTAAACTTATAGCTGATAAATAGCTCTGATAATACAAAGCCAGACTGCTTTCATTGACTGAACAAGGACTGCATCGACACACTTGACACAGTGGGTGGTGGTACATGTGCCTTTAAACTTGATCTGTGAGCTGCCAATAAACACAGAACAACAACAACTTCAGCACGCTGTCTAGAGGGTAACACATGTCACGGTGTGGACATCTTTCTCAGATCTAGAGGAAGATGACAGGATTGTGCCAAGGGTCTGATCTCCGACTGTTGAATAGGTTAGACAAAGCGCTGATGGACCGTCCCCAAACTGTTGGCACAAATTAATTAGCAGCAGCAGCAGCTTACATCCAACACCAAGCTTTTAAAAGGCTTGACTGTTGTTAAACTTATTAATAACAGCTGGCCATGTGATGCTACAGTTAGCGACTTGTTGTATCATTACCTCTCTGACTGTGTGTGTGTGAGACACAACTACTTGTTCGTCTGAGTTGAGTGTTAATGTGTGAGGTGAATCCATAAGCTATCGCTATTCTACTTGGTAGCTGTAGGCTAGTCGATCGTGGGACTACATCAAAGCCTTTCCTACCCTCAGTTGTTCATAAACTACAAGTTACAGACTTCTTTTTAAAATACAAAATGTGAAATTATTGGTCATCGTATCGGTCATCGGTCATGAGAAGCAGGTAATTGACGTTTATCGGTATCAGTTGAAAATACCTATATCGGTGCATCCCTAATGGTCAGGTCGTCTCAATGAGTGAGTGGGAAACTCATTTCTGGTACAAGCCTTTAACAGTTAAAACTGGACAGATATGAAGAGAAGCACATGCTTTTGAAGAGATTTTAAAAAGGAAGTTGTTTTTTTTGAATCGAGAAAGGTGACTCTACTCTGGCAAGGCAGACAAAGCAGAGCCAAAAGAAGTGATGGTCAGTCGTCTCGGGGGGGGGGGGTCGCAGCGGTTAGCAGCATAGATTAGAGCACTGGATAAGCTGCATTGTTAAGGCTACAGCTCCATTATTATCATCCTCGTTCAAGGAGGGAATAGTCGAACGACGTGCGAGAATCGTGGGATGATTGACAAGTTTCAGTTTAAAAGAATATCTCAGCAGCCTGACTCCAGTTGGTGTTGCAGTGGTCAAAGCATGGGATGATTAAAGTTTGAGCAGATTCCTGGGTGAGGAAGGATCAGATTTTATGGATTTTTTTAGGGGGAGAGTGAACCCCTGCTCTTGGGTTGTGGCTGCATTGTGGGCTTTGTATGGCAGTTCTTGTCTAAAAATCAAAGCAGGGCTCCTGCAGGCTTCAGGCAGGACTCGTTATGGCCTTGTCAGTGGTGATGGAAAGGTCTAGCAGGGTGGAAAAAGTGCCGCAGAGTTCTAACATCTATGCTCTCTATTTTTCAGTGTTGTTAGTTTTCAAGGAGAATAGTTCAAAACCCATATTTGGTATATTGAATTACACACTGGGGAAAGTTGGAAATAGAGAAATGCTTTGAATGCTGGCCAGAAATTAAACTAATGGTATTTGCGTCATTCTGCAGTCTATACGTGGCACACATTTATCTTACATTTAAAAGTGTTTTCATTTCTTGAGCTCAAGCTGAGGGACACACAAAGAGGAATGCTAAAGTGAACATTTATATTGGGTCTAATTTGCCGGACAAGCTAAATCAATAACAGAAAACTAGCAAGAGGTAATGTGTAGATTGGTCACCTACCCTTCTCTCTACTGCCCTTTAGAATCGGCCATAAAACTTTGGTTTATGAGGGCTGGATATGAGGACAGGCCAGGTCAGAAGGAAAATGTTTTTATTGGAAAATATACCCTCCAAAGCTGGCTATTATTGTCCTCTCTAGATATAATCTAGTGAAGACAATATGTAATCTAATAAGAAGTCTACAATAACTGACACAGCCTTACTTCCATTTCTCAGTGACCATGGAAGGGTTCGCTTTTCAGCCTTTTTATACTCTTTTATACTTTCACCTTGAAACTTCAGTCAGTGGATTTTCACATACTGTTTATCCAGGGTTAACCTAAACCCAGAGCTATAGGGTTCACACTGCACTTCTATCAGCCGTGGGTTGAATGTTGGAACAAGTGACTATTTATTTTACATAAAACATTTACATGTAACTATTCCTTAAAAGCAAACAGCAACGTTTAAATGTTGCCATTAGCAGTGCTCAGTGTGAGAGCAATGCTGAGACATCAAAAAGAGAGAAGACTAGAGAAAGGAAGGACTGAAAAGAAGATGTCTTAAGTGGATATGATGCGAGCAAGCATAAGCAACTAAATCAGTTTGATTGCATTGTTTTCTACTAGACTGTCCTAACTGCCCGTGAGTGATGCGATGCAGAGCAATGCGTGCGCCATTTAGAGCTAAACTTTTGTGGGATGGTTATTTTAATTCTGTTGTTCACAGTGAAAGTGCTGCAGTGAATGAGGACTGACTTGAAATGAGGAATTGCAGATAGGATACCTCCTTATTTCACTACAAAAACCAAAATAAGTTGGCAGCTGTCTGGAGGGAGATCGCCACGGAGCTGAGAGTGTCAGGTAAGGATTGTGAGGGATGCTAGCAAGCTAACTTGTTGGTATCAACAATGATATCTGTAAGATACCCATGATAGTGTTGTTGTGAGTATGAATAATAAGGAAGTTCGTACTCACCCACCTTTTCAGTGGTTACTTAGAGACCACGGCTGCTGGGAAAGTGGTTTGTTTACATGGCATGACCGGAGACCGGAGACACTGATCCAGTGTGGACAGAGAGTGTTCAATGTTACGAGATGTGGCGCGATAGTCTGATGCTGGACGTATTGTTTGTTTGAAGTTAGCAAGGTTTCCCTCGGTTAGTAGTAATTACCATGGTTACAACGTAACCATAAAGCAGTGGGCACTGATGACATGATGTGACGTGATTGGACAACAAATATGTGATACAAATTCCATTAGCTTCACTTCACACTTAAAGGTGCTCCCAGAAACTTTGTATGGGGGTGGCCAGATGGGGCCCCTAAAGTCACAGTTACACTGTGCAATTTTGGTCTGTCTCAGTTCAAAGATGACCAACTCGAAAGAAACGGTAAACTAAAAACTAAAATGGTGGTCCTAAAGGCCAAAACACACCGGCGGCATCATATGATGGCGGTGTCATTGACGCGAGTCAAGTGCCGCCCCCAACACACACAAAAAGCGTCGCGCTGCAGGGCGTCAACTGGATTTTTATTGCACACTCCAGTCCGCGGGAGCTGGGAAGTACAAAATAGCATTTTTTCAAGGGCGGCGACGCTGAAAAAATAGGACAATAGCGTAAAGTGCCACCATCTCACAGTGTGACTGCTGTTACAGCCTACGCCTACTAACCAACCAATAGAAATGCAGCATGAAATGACGCACTGGCGCTAAACTCAATCAAACAGATGGATAGCAGCTCGCCATGGAGGCAAAACACGCTTAAAGAAATGTGCGAGTTTCCAGCAAAGACGAAAACCTTGTGGAGTTGTGGCAGCAGAAGCCTTGCCTGTGTGATATGTCCTCCAGCTCTTACCGTGATCGCAAAAAGAAGGATGAAGCATGGAAGGAAATAGTGGTGGCTGTTGTCGCATACAGGCTAATTGAAAACAAGGTCAATATAAGACTGTGGTTTCTTATCTTACAGTTAATATAACTGATTATCAGACGTGCAGAGACTATTACCACTACAGTTAAGATTTTGCATTTTGTTGAACTGTTTCCACTCAGATATCTTTAGGTGAGAGTTCAAGTTCAAGGGACCCCTTTGAAAATGGCCATGCCAGTTGTTCCCTCTCCAAAATTTAGCCTAATTATTGAGTGTTATTTAGCTCTCTTCCTGACAAGCTATGGCAACATGGTTGGCACCAGTGGTTGCCTTAGGTCTTCTAGTTTCACATGATACCACTGCGTTCATGCTATCTTAGAAAAAGAGCAAGAGAGTAACTGTTCATGCTGGAAATGTTTAGCCTTGAGTTTAGTTGATCTTCAGGAGATAACCCTGCTCCAGAGCCATCGGCTTAAGTCAGGGTTAGCCCACTGTGGGATGTATCAGTGTGAAGCTTCCTTAGCCCCAGGTAACAGCTCTCTTACCCTGTGGCTGAGTGTAGCCTGAGAGGGGCTGCAGACTTTAAACCAATCTTCACCATCGTGCTCAGTACATCATATTAGTTTAGCTTCGACTGCTTTGACTCAGCTAGCAGCTTCACTACATAAATTTCTGACTTTTTACCTTCTTAATTATACTTAATTTGCTTTCAGTGATTTCACTTTGACGAATGTCTCAGCTCCTTTAATGCTTACCCTTCAACTGACACAACGGTTTCAAGTCTCAGATTTCCCCCCTTCGAACCAATCTTCCTCAGCTCTTTGGAGTCACACTTTCACAACTGCTCCCAGTACTTACACTTCAGCTGACATATTTCTTTTTCAGTTTGTACTCTTCAACTGATATTAGTTTCTTTCAAGACTTCTACTTCAATTGACACTTCCAACTAAATTTATCACCAACACTTGAACTGACATTTTAACCATTTCAGTGCCTCCTCTCGACACTTGAAGTAACATCTTTCAGTTTATACACTTGAGCCTGCATTCATTTCTTTCAGGACTTCCACCTTAAATGATTCCTTCAGCACAATTTAAAATGTACACCTCGTCTGGCACTCAAAAGGGAAAGTTCACCCCAATATTGGCTGTAGAAAATGCACATTCTTATGTTGATGTAGTCCTTGCATCTCCCTCAAAATCTACACCGATACTTTTACATATAATTTACTCAGATTTTATGTTTAAATTGACACGTCAACTTGCGCTACGCTTCACTTAATTTGAAACTTTAAAGGTATAATCTGCAGGAATGTCAGCTCCCATTTGTAAACAGTATCGCCAATGAAAGTGAAAGCCCAAACCTCAGCCTTAACGGCTTGGCGTTACTATATTTGCAGTAATAACATATTTAATTTCCTATAGATTATACACATATTTTGTTATGTATAAACTTTTACTGTGAAGCAGCAAAATAAGTAAATGCTGGGTTTTCATCAGCAGTAACTTAAGACTCTTATACGGCTGAGAACGAACATTAAACAGTAAAATAAAGCAGATATCTTAAATAGAAACTAAACTCCAAACCGCAGATATTCAGTTAGAAGGTACAAAGTACGCACATAATTGCCAGGGCTGGTACCTGCGGTTATTCCACAGGCTAGTTAATAACATGTCGGGCAGGAAATCCAAAGTGTGGGATCATTTTGAGAAGGTGAAGGACGAACCCAAGGTGATATGTAAACTCATCTTCATTGGTCGACTACAAACATGACGCATCATCTGAAACATGGAAGTAGCTACATGCCCATTAGCCACTTAGCACAATCATTACTGCTTTGCTGACAGCGTCATTAACAGGCGGCTCGCTCAGTGTGTGACGTGCACTTGTAGATAAAATATAGGCCTATATTAATGAAGGTTCATTAGTACGGTTTTGTATTTCTCTGTAATGTAGCACAGTGTTAACAATGTTACTGACACTATTCTTTCTCACACCTTCAACTCAAACCATTGTGTTGCCCCGCCCAAAATATATAGTTTAATTATTTAAATGATATCGTAAACATGCGGACGACTAGTCGACTAATGGCTTGAAACTCTGAAATTTTAATTTCAGCTGCCATTTCAGCTTCATTCAGTATTTCAACAATTTCAGTAGAAGTGTTATACACTATTTAAAAAGAACCCCATAAAAGTACTGTGCAGAGTTGGATTTTAAACTTTTGGAACCAAGTCCTGTTTCACGCCACATTAATTCCCAACTGTGTATCTCTGCCATGATATCCTGTTCTGGTTAAAAAATGAATTTTTCAGGTTTGAGCACCAGATAATCCTTATTTGGAAGCAGGCGGCGAAAGAGAAAACAACAGCATTGTATTTCAAAGCACGCATGAATGACTCAAATTATGGGCTTGGAATTAGAAAGCAGTGTGGACCTTCAGCCTCTGTATTCATCTGTGTTCCTGTGGTAGTCCTCTCTGAAGCTGAGTGACACACCAGTGGCATCAGCTGCTTTTTATATCAGTGTAATCAAATCGTCTCATCAGCTTAATGTTAGTGACAGAGCTGCAAACAAGCAATCGACTCTGAGCAGGATTGTTTTCCTCCAGTCAGAAAGATGGATGGATTTTGAGTTTGTATTTGTAATATAATATGCTGTTATAATTACCTTATAATGATCTGATGACCTTTGTTGAGAGGACAACTTTTCAACTTTCTTAGCTAAAGTTTAGTGCTATGGTGGTTTTTGGAGGAGGATCAGGGCAAAGCATAAATCGTTATTTGATACCTGGCCAGCAGGCATGTGCGATGTCCCCAGTGTGGAGGCTAAGTCACCTCCAGTATGTTCCAAACACACATAAAATTGGTCTGCAGGTGGACGGAGGAGACAGACTGACAGCAGTGCTCTAGCAAGGCAGAAATAAATCGAAGCACAACTCTAAGCATGTTTCCAATTCAGATACTGCTCTGACAGGAACTTCAGGAACTTTGTTTCCTCACACTACAAAATTCACTCTGTATTCCTGCTTTGTTGTCGACTCTGTTTCGGCTCTCCACTTTTTCAGTTTCATCTAAGTCCAGATGTTCCTGTAAAAAATCTCTCTTCTGTCTCTGCCTCACAATATCAGAGGCTCCTCTGTCTGTTCCCACCTCTGTCTTTTCTTTCTGCTCATTCACCGATTTCCATAATTGCATCATAAAAAAGCCAACTGAAGCGAAAACACTGATAACATTCAACACTTAAGTGCTTCTTAGTCAAGGAGTTACACACTGAGGAAAAAATAATGACTGCCAGTGACCCAGAATTACACCACAATCACGTTAGATGCCCTCAACGCCTCCGCCCCACTTGCACACCGTATTAGCACACTCTAAGTGTTTTAATTAATCCACATAATCAGTTAATTCAGAGTCCTCGGGCCGGCTAACTGGATTACACCGATGTAGTGGGGGCGGCTGCCAGACCGGCTGCTGAAAATCACCTCAGCCCTGGGAGGCTGGAGGCAGTCCGTACCTCCTGCTCCTTCCCCAGCTGCTGCCTGCCCTCCTCCCTGCCCGCAGCAGCACCAGACACTGGCTATTAGACTGTGAGATTGGTGGCAGTGGCGATGCGTTGTGGCAGTCGGTAGGAGCAAGACATGTGGGTAAGAACAGACAGAGGAGGAGTGGAGAGCGTTGAGATACAGAAGCGAGAGTTTGTTTGAGAGGTAAAAGCGTACGGGAGGAAGGAGTGGGATTGGTGCAGCAGAGAGAAAACGAAAGAGGAAAGGTGGAAGATTGAAAACCCAAAAGAGGAGAAATGGAGGCGTACGGGGAACAGCTGCAACCAGGTAGATTTATAACTGTGAGTCCAGTTGCTAAAAGCAAATCAGCAGGAAGACTAAAGCTCCCCTCTCCTGCTTTTCTCTCTATCCTGATTTTGGATAATGGGCAGCTGAAGCTTACAGCTTGGCCAACGCTCCCCTGGCTGTAGACGTGTGGCGGCTGCAGCCATTTTTGCCTCGCCAGTTAGACAAACATGCATACACAGCCTTTAAAGACAAGGCCGTCATGTAAGTGCACTCAGCTAAGCAAGCCGAAACAAATAACCTTCTCTGACTGTCTTCTTTAAGTGCTCCTACCTTCTGAGACTTTTTGGAAAAGTAGAGACCCAAGCCAAATCATTTGAAGCAATTAGTATCTACCACGCCAGGAGAATTTTTTGTGAGAATGCACCGTCAACACTCGTGACACTCCTGGGAGAGGTGAGGCGGAACGACTTTGCAGCACTACACCACCTCAACCAGGAAGGAAAGATTAGAGGCAATTTTCTGAGTGACTTTACTGTAAATTCTTACTCTGTATCTCCTTCTTTCTTTTACACAAACCTTTTCCCCACTTTTTTTTAGTGATTTCAGTGTTGCAGACAAGTTTCCAATTCTGTAATAAAATCATGACAGTTTTACATCAGTTGGTGAGGTCATGATCTTAATCATTTGGTGTAAGGTGGTCATAAAACCCAGTCCGAGCTGTCTTAAGTCAGTCTTTTCTCTTCTTGATATTCTGACTAGGGTTCCAGTGATATACTGGTTTCAAGGTATACCATGGTTTGAAAATTGATGGTTGTCATACAGTAAACATTTGCTCATCTACAGTATTGAAAAAAGCAGAGAATCTCACTTTTATTTGAGTTTTTACCAGACTTAGGGAGTTTTTTTATTACATACTTTCAAGTATATTTAAAGTTCCAGTTCCAGTTATAAAGTGTTTGTTCAACCAAAAATAACCCCACTGTTTTCATTCCTGTGAGAGTCATTCTGACTGATAACAATAATAATTCAGTCAGGAACACTTGAGTCAAAGAAAACTTTATTTCCATTTGCAGTATTATATTTGGCGGTATGGCTCTGTTCTGGGCCCCTCTGCCTTTCCAAGGCCTATGCAGAAAGCCTCTTCCACGCGCCTACATGGAAAGCCTTAAGAAGGAGAGTGCACACCTCTCTACCCTTCCACGTGCACACAAGGAAAACCTGAGGTAGAGAGAGCACACCTGTCTGCCCCTCCTTGCGCCTACATGGAAAGCCTAAGGCAGGGAGAGCAGCAGCAAAGATCCCCGGGAAAAAAAACAGCAGCATGAATGACAAACAGAAATGACATTGATAAGTCAGACACAGCATTAAAAGGAGGAGCTGGGGTGGAGGAGGGTTGCAAAGCGGCTTGCAGAGGAAGCAGCAACAGTAGGCAGGCCAGAGCAGTTTAAATAGGGCGCCCTGAATGAGATTTGCCAACTGGTTGCATAGAAGACCTATTATGGGAGACCTATTATCCTGCTTGAACACAGACAACTAAATTCAACAATGTGACTCAAAATAATGATAAAATAGATTTTATTGATGTAAAATAATATGCTGATGGTGACATTTGCCACCGGTCCGCTGCGCTCTGAGTCTGGTGTCAGTGGCACATGCTGCTCTGAGTCGCCCATCTGTCTGCTTGTGCTGCAGTGCGCGCCGAAGGTTTTAATTTTTAGTGTTAAATCAAAAGTTAAACAATACTTATCAGCAACCAGAAGTGTTTTTTTGTTTTTGAATATTTTTATCTTAATTCTAGGGTTGCAAGAAACTACCTTTTCACCATAGTTTGTAAGTTATTAACTTTTTTGGACGTCGAAGGCTTTGATTTAAAATCGATCTGAGCTCCGAAGCTTCAATTTTCAAAGTCGAAGGTCAGCCCTAGTCTAGAGTAATGTGTTTTTTCAGAAAGGTAAGGGATTATTAATATATCATATTTCTTAGAAGCAGTTTGGTGTAGTATTTTCCCACAGGAGCAGGATGGGAAATAATCTCAAAAAGAATCTAGTTGTTGTCAAATAGTGACCCCTTAAGATTCTTAGTCTTTGCAAAAAGTTTATCGTGCGTGACTAAAAACTCACATTTTCTTTGTCAGACTTTAGTCTTTAAAAGTATTTTCAAAGTCTTTTCAGAGTCCTTAAGCGTATGATAGACCTTAGTTAGCTCGGCTGCATCTAACTTTGAAAAGTTAAGAGCCAACGTATCTGGTGACTTCTGATTGTGACTGAAGTTATGTGGAGAGGAGAATAGGAGATATGTGATCTGTTGTGGGCAACTCTCATAAAGTTCATTTAATGAGGAGGAACTTCTAATGCCACAGCTCTTGACTCAAACTCAGCCTCATAAAAACTGATTCCTCATAACTGAGTTTTTTTATCTGATGATTTATTAAACACGAGCATGTGTCGCTGTCAAAAACTCCCCAACTTGTGGCTTTTAACTGAAAGCCAAGGTTTTACAGGACCTACAGTACAAGGATTGTAAATGTAATAAAAGTGGCTCATTTTGTTTCAGGCGTCGCCGTAATTGCGGAATATTCACAAGTTTAAAAGCCTGGTTGGCGTTGGCTTGGAAGATTCCTCTGTATGATTTCTCAGCCGATGGCGGGGCTGTGACAGCTGAAACTGCGCCACCATATCAAAGCTAAGTCGATTCCTGGCACCAGAACATGAACGCCTCAGAAAGCTACATCCTCACCAATCTGATCGCACTTTTCACCCTTCCATCATCTTCCCCCCACCGCTCTGCCAGAGGGGGGGAAAATGCAGTCACTGAGACCAGACGTTCAGCTAATGCCGAGAGTCATATTAAAACATGTCAGCTGTACAAGTGACATCTCTCCTCTGAAATTACTTACTTGAAGTGGCTGAGAGAGGAGGAGAATGGTTCTTGAAGCGTATCAGCTGTACACAACTCCGGTCTTATGCTGACGGTGCTTTGGGGCTCGCACACAAACACACACACACACACACACACACACACACACACACACTGATACTGTACAGATATATACATCCACTCTGCATGCAAATCTCAAAAACTTTTTTATATTAAAATAGACATCCAGATATAAAAAATACAAACCTAAGGCAGTCAACTCAAACACATGAGTTTACATTTAAACACACCTGGGTGCCGGGTACACACAAACACACATCATCCAGAGGGGAAAAGACACCAGCACAGCACTTTCCACTGGCTTGTTGTGCCTCAGCATTCCAGCTCATGAGTCGGCCCGAGGGTTCTGCCAGCGCAGTTGTTGGCCGCTAAACATGATTGATCACAGGATTTGTGTCTGCCGCATTAGTCCTGTACACCACCAGCCTCCTGTGGCCTGCCAAACACTACGCCTGCCTGTCGCCCATCAAAGGGCCTCTCTCAGCAAGAATCCTCAACGCTCCGCTGAGTCGCTTTACAAACACTCACTGTCCCCCCTCCTCCTCCTCTTCCACCTTCTCTTCCTCTCAACCTTTCCATATCCCCACATTCCTTCCCTCCACCTGCCCCCCCCCCTCGCCGCCACATGGAGGTGCCTGCAAGGTCGTGCAGAAAAGGAGTGCGATTGTAACTTTTATTGAATGAGGGAGAGTCAAGTAAATCTGCAGAGCGCTGGGAGAATAAGCATCACCAGCTGCTTTCAACAGACAAACAACTTGTAAGGGAGGGAATCAGGAATCAAATTAAGGGTGAGGCTCTGTCGGGCTGCCGGGGGAATTCAGGAGCGGATGTAGTGAATGCGAGGTTGGTGCATGTGTGTTTAGGTACACCAAGATGGAGTGCCAGGACATTCATTTTCATTTGGAATAACAACACTCCAAGGACCTGAGGGAGAGGAGAGCGCTGGAGAGGCGACGTGGAATTGACTTGTTGAACTGTAGACCTAAAGGGGTTTTTTTTTGTCCGTTAGATTGCCTTTGGTAACGTCTGAAGATCCTGCCTCTTGTCCTGCCTCCCGGAGCTCTAAAGGGACTCGAGATTGAGAGGGGGGAAAAAAAATCAAGAGACCAGCGAGACCAAAATGAATTACATTTGCCAGCTGTGAGCAAGGTGTCAAAAGATGAGTTTATTGCAGCCCTTACACATGCCTGCTTTCAGCAAATACGAATGACATATGTGACATCAAGAATGTCTCGCATCCTGATTCTGAAATACTCAGTTTGAATCTCTAAATTGAAGAAAAGAACCCCAGCAGAATTTAAATTTGATGTAAAGTCAAAGTCTATGTGGAAAATGCCGCCTCACAGAATTAAATTGAGTCTTTTATTTGTGTGACAGGCTTTGTTGAAAGAGTAAGTGTTTTATTTCAACTCCATTCCTCATTTGATTGGTTTGAGTTAAACTGGCTGGCTCCGTCAAACTCACTGACAAAAGTAGACTGACTCAGATTCATAAATTTATACAAAACATTTAATAATATGCATGCGGTTATGGACACACTCACTCAGAAGTTAATCAAATAAAATAGAGAAACTGCTCAACAGTCAGTGCCATGAAAGAAGTATTTCACTTCAAGAATGATTGTCTTTTTTATAAAATGTCTGCAGTAGTAAAACGCAAATACTTTTAAAATTGGTGCTAGAAGACCAGAGAAAACAGGACAAAATGACTGTGTAATTTACTTTTGCTGAAGAGGTAGAAAACCTACAACTAGCAGAATGAACTGCACCGCACTGGACCAATAGAGTGGAAGTTTTTGTACCCCTGGTTCCCTTATCAAAAAGCCTGTGGGATTTTGGCATTGTACATTGGATTATTGCAGAAAATAATTGTACAGGTTTTGTTCAGCAAGATAATCCCCACAAATGAAGACTATTTTTATGATTTTTGAAGCTTAATTGAATCATCAGGAGTAAACAGCACACGTCTATAAATGAACTAGATCAGTGGTTCCCAACTGGTCCAGCCATGGGGTCCAGATTTATCCGTGGTCATTAGTTCAAGGTCCACACAGTTCAATACATTCAGTGTTATACTTTCATTTGGCCATGTCGTCGAGCTAGTTTGCTGTCTCTGTCAGGTAACTTTCCGTTTGTTTTTTACAAACTTGACATGTTCGTGAGTCACTTATGGTCCATTCAGAATGGACCCACAACCCACTTTTGGACTGTGAACTAGACTACAGTCGCATGACTTAATGATGCCACCACAACAAGTCTGTAATGCCGTGGTCAGCATGATTAAGCTCTGTAGGCTCCTGTAGCCTCTTGTTAGCAACCGCTTTTTTTAAGAAATATAAAGCCCAATTCAGACCAAATATTGGCGACAAAAACCTGCCGGTTCACACCAATGCAACTAGATGAGATGGTGTATCATCTTTATGCAACAGCTCTCTAAACTTCTGTTCTGATTTTCAGCATTTCAGGTTTAGTTTGTGGCTGAATATAATTTGTAGCTTCTTAAAATATGAATGAGGATAGTGACAGTGAGATACTGGCTACAGCTGCATTTGTAGTAGTCAAGAAACGGCGAAAAAACGGAAACAAAACAAACATCAGATGGACTGTATTCACAATAAAGACACTTCAATAATATAAATAGGCAACGGCAATTAATCAGTCAATGAGAATGTGTGTGTGTGGCGGGACATAAGCGCATACAGCGAACAAGTCGTCTGTGGTCATTTTGACTTTACCAGTGGACTTTACTACAAGCTGACTGGCTGTAGAAACAGGTGATGTGCTTTACAGTATGTTCTAAAACCAGCTGACTGTACGTGAGTCGAGCTCAGACCAACCGGTTGACACTGCTGAAACCTGCAACAGTTTCATCTCGCTGCCAATCTTTGGTCAGAACTGGAATTAAAGCTTCAACTAGTGCTGCATGATTAATCTAATCGCAATTGCAATCGCGATGTCAGGCTGTGCAATTAAATAACCGCATAAAAGGCTGCGATTTGCAATTTAATGTAAATAAATGTTAACGTGTGTGCCTGTGAACGTGACTGCCTCTCTTGTAGTGTGTGGAGTTTGTTGACATCACGCCCACAAGCTATCCTGGTGTGTGCAGCCAGCGTGCAGCAGTGACCAACACAGACGCTGAAGAAGAGCATGAGCACAACCATGAACAGGCTGAGTTGGTGGCGAAAAAAAACCGTCTGTTACATGGCGATACTTTGGATTCAGGTACGACGACGCTGAACAGAAAGACGTGCTGTGTAAGTATAAAAGTTAAAGTCGCCACGTCCCGCGGCAACACGACCAATCTATATCAGCACTCGAGACAGCACAGAGGCGTGATGGAATTTGTCATTTACGTGACAATGCCTGAACGCAACACAGGCTCGCTCCACTGTGTGTACAGTGCCATGCTGCGCTGCTGTGTGAGCAGCGTATTTGACTGTGCTCAGTCTGTTGATGGTTATTAACACGCTGTCCATAAAGTAACTATGTCAGGTCAGGTCAGTGTCCCCCTGATATAATGTAGGGGAAACACTCAATCAAGCAAGAAGACTAATGATACCATTTATGTATTATATTGTAATCACAATCGTAAATCGCGATATTGTCCACTCAAATTGCAATCGCACATTTTTATACAATTGTGCAGCACTAGCTTCAACATTCAGCAATTCAGTATTTACTGACACATTTTATGTGGTATTATAAAATGTAAATGTCTGTTAAGCTTGTGTTAACCACAGACCTTTTTCAGGCATCCAGCCAAAAACCCATTCAAAAAACCCGTTGACTTTGAGACGAAGGACGCGGGAGTGCTAAAACACAAACTCATTTCCCGGTCTTTTGGACTTATTCTTGGGGCATTTTAACGCTCCCGCTGGTGGGTGACGAAATGTGAAGTTGTCTGTTTTGAAACAGAAAATGATCTTGTGTTAGAGTGAACCCTTTAAAACAGACACTTAGCAAGCAGCGGCAGGAGACTGTTTGATTGATTTGTTTGATCCTGTATATGTCAATCTAAAATAAAATAGCTAGAGTATTCATTGTCTTTGCAGCAGAAAGCTAAGGCTTCTGTCCTTCCCATCACTATGTCATTACGTTGCTTTACTTTGGGTGCAGTGCAAACATGGTGACAACGTGCAGTGCCACCTGTATTTCCCCATAATGGCCACGGGAGATTGTTGTTTGCATGATCCTGTATATATTGATCTAAAATGAAAAATATAAAAGCTAGAGCATTCATTCTTTTTGCAGCTGAGATCAAAGACCTATATCTTCCGCATCCTCACATCATTATGGTACCCTACCTTTTTTGTCGTGCAAACGTGGTGACACCATGTGGTGCTGCAAGTATTTCCCCATAATGACCTCGGGAGATTGTTGTTTGCATGATCCATATCAATCTATAATAATATTATTATAGCTATAACATTATTTTTGCAAGCTCAGGCTCCTGTCCACCTTGTCATCATGTTGTACACTCGTGATAACATCAAGTGAGGTGCAAAACTATGCAAAAATGTGTGTTGGTGCCAGAGAAATATATAATGAATCTATCAAAACAGCTTTGCACTCTGCTCATACACATAAACATATCTCAAAAACGAAATAACAAACACAGTTCAAATAACGTTTATTTTTTAAATTTTGATGATAAAACGTCTGATATTTTTTTATGATGCAATTTCAGTACTTTT
The DNA here is from genome assembly GCF_011397635.1 of Epinephelus fuscoguttatus. Lineage (NCBI taxonomy): Eukaryota > Metazoa > Chordata > Actinopteri > Perciformes > Serranidae > Epinephelus > Epinephelus fuscoguttatus. The sequence goes on from NC_064766.1 coordinate 23,352,190, forward strand.
ATTGATTACTGACCTACACAGCATTTAAGCTTAGGTTATACAAATTTTAGGGCCCGAAAGCATTTGAAGATACTCACAGAAATGATATCACAATAAGCAAACATACCAGTATAGGAACTGGCAGACCATTTCTGCTGCACAAAGGGTTAAACAGTGAGCTAAGATATGTTTCTAAAAACGTAACAGGCGAGAAAAAGGCAAAGCAGTAAAAGATTTGGGTTCATATTTTATCAGCACTGCTTAGGTTTACCATTTGATCTCAATATTTTTAGCCTCTGTTTTTAAAGTACAGTATAGTGCCCACTTCCTGTTCACAAATCCTCATATTACAGCCAAACAGTGCACTAAAATATGTTTCTGAAGACATTTTAGGCGAGTAAAAGGCAATACAGTAACAGATTTTTGGTTTGTATTTGATCAGCACTACCTAGTTTTACCATAGGATCTGAGTTTGAGAGAGAGTTTGATCTGCTTCTATACTCTTTGTGTTCCTGGTGGCGACACATGAAAATGTTGAACTACACTGGAAAGATTATTTACACATACAACCCAAATTGCTTTGATACAAAGCTAGTTGAAAATCAGCAGAGTGTCCCTTTAAATATCACAGAGCCTCCATTTATGCAATTTGAATGTTGGCATCTGTGATACAACAGCGGTGCGAAATGTGTAAATGAGAAAAATTGGCATTGGGGAGGAATAAATGAGGTAGGCTGTCGGTAAAGTTCAAGCTTTTCCTGACACTGCGGAGGCATCTCTTGATAATTTGTTCTGTCTATATTATTCACACACAGACTGCCAAAGACACACAATCCACAGAAGTTTGGCAGCGCCTTGCAAACAGAGACTTAATGACCTCGTTGAGTGTCAGCGAGCTTTCATGGAGTCCGGTTCGACGGTCACGCCCCTAAGCACCCAATTAACACAGTGTTTTCAGTGTAATGAGAGCAAGAATGAAACAGCAGAAGGGCACGTACACTGTCAGGGTTTTACTTAGATATGCTGTTTAAATATGGTTATAAAACACAGCAGGATATAAAAGGGACATTCCAGAGATTTAGCATGGCACTGTTATTACTTTGGGAGGCTCACGAGAGAGAATTAAAGATGATGGTGGTCATAGTCAAAGCAGCAGGGGTCGAGATATCCTGATATCCTCATCTGTAGTATGAGTAAAGCTCTGAAAACACTGGACCCCTGCAATTCCCATAATGCAACTCAGCAGTGTCTTTTGTTAGACCCCGATGACATCATCTGGGGTATTTTCTCAGACTTCAAAAAGCTCCCCTCTGAGCCAAAGAAGACATTATCCAAAATGTTTATTACATGCTGAGTACTGTCTAGGGGGCAATACAGGAGTAGTTTCTTTTTTCTTCCTGTCCCATCCCACTCACCGTGTTGTGTTTTTAACTAATAAAAAATAGTGTTTATTCATAGAACAGCAGAATTGTGTATAAAAACTAAGCATATTCAATCAGTACAGTATAATGCTGAAATAACTCCTAATATAACAGCTGAAACAGCTCTATTGTACATATTTTTGTGATGTTATAGTATTTTTATAGTACATCTTTTATATTTGTATTGTTATTTCCTGTTCTATATTTATGTTTTTGACTGTTGCAGTACTCGATTTTATTTCCTCATAATATGTTTATTGTATTACTAAGACAAATTCCTTATAAGTGAAAACCTGCGTGTTAATAAACCTTACTCTGATTCTAATTGTTAAAACCATGTGGCAGATAACAAATAGTGCTTAGTCCGTTAGCTCGATGCTATCACATAATGGGAATTACCTTTAACATGCTTTAACGGAAATTAGCATTGCTTAACATAAAATGCCGTGTGCTGACACTTACAGGCAGATACACTCACCGGCCACTTTATTAGGTACACCTTGCTAGTACCAGGTTGGACCCCCTTTTAAATTCTTGGTGTCACAGATTCAACAAGGTGCTGGAAACATTCCTCAGATTTTGGTCCATATCGACATGATAGCATCACACAGTTTCTGCAGATTTGTCGGCTGCACATTCACGATGTGAATCTCCCGTTCCATCACATCCCAAAGGTGCTCTATTGGACTGAGAGCTGGTGGCTGTGGAGGCCATTGGAGTACAGTGAACTCATTGTCATGTTCAAGAAACCAGTTTGAGATGATTTGAGCTTTGTGACATGGTGCGTTATCCTGCTGGCAGTAGCCATCAGAAGATGGGTACACTGTGGTCATAAAGGGATGGACACGGTCAGCAACAATACTCAGGTAGGCTGTGGTGTTTAAACCATGCTCAGTTGGTACTAAGGGGCCCAAAGTGTGCCAAGAAAATATCCCCCACACCATTACACCACAACCAGCAGCAGCCTGAACCCTTGATACAAGGCAGGATGGATCCATGCTTTCATGTTGTTTACACCAAATTCTGACCCTACCATCTGAATGTGGCAGCAGAAATCCAGACTCATCAGACCAGGCAACGTTTTTCCAATCTTCTATTGTCCAGTTTTGATGAGCCTGTGTGAACTGTAGCCTCAGTTTCCTGTTGTTAGCTGACAGGAGTGGCACCTGGTGTGGTCTTCTGCTGCTGCAGCCCATCTGCTTCAAGGTTGGACATGTTGTTGGTTCAGAGATGGTCTTCTGCAGACCTTGGTTGTAAGCAGTGGTTATTTGAGTTACTGTTGCCTTTCTATCATCTTGAACCAGTCTGGCCATTCTCCTCTGACCTCTGGCATCAACAAGACATTTTCACCCAGAGAACTGCTGCTCACTGGATATTTCCTCTTTTTGGGATCATCCTCTGTAAACCTTAGAGATGGTTGTGCGTGAAAATCCCAGTAGATCAGCAGTTTCTGACACCAACAACCATGCCATGTTCAAAGTCACTTAAATCACCTTTCTTCACCATTCTGATGCTCAGCTTGAACTTCAGCAGGTCGCCTTGACCATGTCTACATGCCTAAATACATTGAGTTGCTGTCATGTGATTGACTGATTCGCTATTGCATGCTAAAATGTTTCCTAACCTGGCAGTGATTGATTGGAATATTTTCACCATCCCAGCATTGAGTACAACCAGTGAAAGAGACTTTTACTCCACTGGATTTGAAATTCAAGAACAGAGAATCCAGCTTAACATAGGTGGGGGTCAGGTTGCGGGACTTTTATCAACGGATGTGGCTTTGACTTAGACATAATGACAGGTGCAGGATTCTGGCACAGAATCGTAGGTGCACAGCAGCAGAAGTATAAATTAGGCATGAGACTGTTTGTTATGTTCTTGTGTTTCATCAGTTAGCAGCAGGGGGCAAAAGCTCATCAATCAGTGTGTCCTGGAACTGCCTAAAACACCAGGCACGCACACACGCACACACACACACACACACACACACACACACACACCTCTTACCAGGAGGATTCCCCTCCGTACGGTTTTAAACACATTCAGTAGAAATATTATTTATTGTCCCAGTATGGCTCCAGTTTAATGCATTAGGGGGACATTAAATTCCAACAGCAGATTCATTATCCACATGAATATTTAATCAGATATAGTGAGAGAAAACACAATTAGCCAAGGTACAATCCTACAGATGTTAAGATTTACATTTCCTCCAGCCTCAGGGTTACAAAAGACTTTTCAATGTTAGTTTCCAGTGGTGTATTTTAATTTTATGCCCTTTTTAATGCAAACACAACCCTACGTGTGCCATCATTTTATTATGCCAGACCCTGCTCCTGTACCACTCGACAATCTGTTTAAAGTTAAATTGTTTATGGATGTGCTGTTAGTCACATCACAGCACAGTGTCTTATCTGACACTGGGAGCCCTCCTAAATGTGTCCGCTGAGGACGTATTCACAAAACTCCAGAGAGCAACTTTCACTAATTGAGCTGAGAAAACTCCAAAGCTAAGAGGAGGGACCGGCTACACCCTGCTGTTATGAATGACATTAATTTTTATGAATGAATGAAGTTATGGTGGAAAGGTGACCTGGCTGTGTCGGTGAATGTGAAATGCAATATTCATCAGTACACAGGGGAGTATTATCTTTGGATATTCCCAAAACGCTGACACAAGCCAGACGCGACATGAAGCACATCTTTGTGATTTTGGAGTCCTCTGAGCACCCTTTAACTTCTTTCACACTCAGGAGCTAGTTTTAGCACTAAAATGCTTTGTGAAATCCTCTTAGACCAAAAACTAAGGAGTCTTAAAGTTACAACTGGCTCGCCTGTTTCTCCTAACTCAGGCAGACAGGAGCTACTTTTAGCCTTCGGCTGTTTAGAGAATACAGCCCCAGATATTTTAGCAACACAAAGTAGCTGCCAACAACAATCCAGATAAACACAGTATGCAACTTTGCATGAGCGAATAGAGACGGAGGAAAATGAGGAGCAATAAGTAAGTGAAATATATTTATTTAAGTTCTTCCCAATAAAACATAAAAGAAAGACATAAAATTAAGACTCAATTTAGAAATAATAGAGATTAGAAATAAATAAAGGGTGAGTCTCAAGTTGTCTGTCTCTTTTCTTCAGATCAGGCTTTTCATTTCCTCTTCAAAAATGTAACCACAGCAGTGCCAATACCAATATACAGAATTTGAGAATCATTATCAAAATCTGTTTAATCTCCAAGTAGGTTTTCCCCACATACAAGGAATTTCTTGTGCTGAATTGTTGCATAATAAACATAGTGAGAGAAAAGTCATCCATTCATTTTCATCTGCTTATCCGGGGCCGGGTCACGGGGGCAGCAGTTCAAGCAAAGTACCCCAGACATCTCTCTCCCCAGCAACGCTTTCCAGCTCCTCCTGGGGCACCCTGAGGTGTGCCCAGGCCAGATGAGATATGTAATCCCTCCAGCATGTTCCAGGTCTGCCCCGGGGCCTAATACCAGTGAGGAGTGCCCGGAACACCTCTAACAGGAGGCGCCCATGAAGCATCCTGATCAGATGGTCAAACCACCTCCACTGGCCCTTTTTGGCACAAAGGAGCAGCAGCTCTACTCTGAGCTCCTTCCAGATGTCTGAAGTCTTCAGACACACCAAAGCAACTTTAGGGAGCTCGAGGCCAGGAAGGCCTCCTGCTACGTAACTTGATGTCGCCCATGTCTTGGCCAAAAAGTTGCACATGAACACACCACAAAGACGACAGCTGACAGCCAAGGAGCACATACGTTCTGCACTTGCATGATCAGATGCCCAAACCACCTCACCTGACTCCTTTCGACACAAAGGAGCAGCAGCTCCGAGCTCCTTCTGGAGGTCTAAGCTCCTTACCCTATCTCTAAGGCTGAGCCCAGCCACCCCAAGAAGGAAACTCATTTCGGCTGCCTGTATCCGCGATCTCATTCTTTCAGTCACTACCCAGAGCTCATGACCATAGGTGAGGGTTGGGACGTAGATGTACCAGTAAATAGAGGGCTTTACCTTCCGGCTCAGTACCTGACCTGCATCACTGCAGAAGCCGCACCAAATTGCCAATCCATCTCACGCTCCATTCTACCCTCACTCCTGAACAAGACCCCGAGATACTCCTTTGCTTCAGGCAGTAACTCTCTTCCAGCCCGGAGGTAACAATCTACCTGTTTCTGTCAGAGAACCATGGCCTCAGATTTGGAGGTGCACACCGCCCCAGTGCATGCTGAAGGTCACTGGACATAAATATACATTAGAATACAAAAAAAAAGGCAATGCACTTTGATATCAGCATGTCAATCGGTACTGGCAGACTAAGGCTTTAGAGTGAGACATTGCAGATGGCCTGAAATGAACATTTCTGCCTAAATGCCAGGCCTATAAGACAATGCTTTAATTAGTTAAAATAGATCAAATTATCCCTGGTTGTGACTATTGTTAGGGTTGTCTCAGGGAGAGTGTAATCTAAGCCTGTTAGAGTGGAGAGACTTGATGTTCTCTCTAATTAGGTGGAATAATTCAGTGCATATATCAGTATCGGCATCAACAATCAACCAAAATGAGTTGGAAAAATGTTGACATATTGACAAAAATCCAATATTGTGCATTCCAAGAAAATGCTAGAAAATAAGTCCAATACATCTGTTTTAAAATTAAGAGATAATTTATCGTTCACTGCAGTATGTGATATTGCAGAAAAGTACAGTATCAACTGACTGGTGACAGATTACATTCTGGTTCTTTAATCAATACATAAAGTTTGATGAAAAAGAGAAGAGGGACTGTGAAGAGTCAACAGAAATCAATGAGAGTCCTGATGACGCAGGTCACTGTGCTGCAATCCCACCCTGAGGCTGTAGAGCTGGGAACTTTTCTGTACGTTGGCATTTTTTGCAAACCGTTAATATGTTATATTTGTATTTGTCAACATTTCTAAACTTACATAGTTCTGAGTAATGTGTATGAACTGACTTTGTCATTGGGAGGTGGACGAGATGGTGGGTGGCGTGATGCCTAGGCGAGACAGATGCCAAGCTTTAATCCACTATTTGAGACCAGCACACAACAACACCAGCTGTTTTATTAACAAGCAATTGCTGCATTTCCAGCAGAAATTGCACCACCAAATGCGAATGTTTCTTAGTCTTTTAGTGAGCTAGCACTGCATTTCCAGAGAGGATTTTGCCACCAAACTTAGGGGTCTTTCCGAGTAATCACTGTGTTTTCAGCAGGGCTTATGCCACCAAAAGCAAGTCTTCTTATTGGAGCCATCACTTCATTTCCTGCAGCGAGTTTGCCACCAAAACTTAGTGCTTTTTAGTGAGCCATCACTACATTTCTAGCGGGGATTGTGCCACCAAAAGCAGGTGTTTTTTTTAGCAAGCCATCACTGCATTTCCAGTGGCAAATGTGCCACCAAAATTGGATATTTTATATATTTATTTTTCTAACCATAACCAAATATTTTTTGTGCCTAAACCTAACCACACATTGTCATTGAAACGTAAAGTTTCAACATATCTGCTATATGATAACCTACAAATGAAACTTTCAGTGCCAACATTTATTCTGGTGATTGGGTTGATGAGGGAGGGCTGGAGAACAAGTGAACACATAAAAATAGGTCAGGAGGAACCCACTCAAAGCGATAATATATCTGTGGCTGCTGCCCCATTTCCAATACGGGAATCCTCAAGAGGTGTGTTAGATTTATATCCCGAGGAGAAACACAGACGGGGCAGAGTCGGGGCAAGTACAAACTGTCATAAGCATCCATCCTCAATAAACCTGTGTCCTGAAATATATAGCAAAGAATGACTTCTGTAATTTCAAGGAACGCATCAGTGTTCATCACTGCTTTGCTGGATGAATCAGTGTGACTGTATGTGTCTCAGCCAACAGTGAAATGCTGCTACATCCTACAGACAGATGGCTGCAGAGGCTGGCAGTGCCAGATGAGAGGCTGTCTCACATTCAAATACCCCAATTAGGCCACTGCTTACTGGGTCAGGACAGGCGGAGAGCCCAGGATTTTAGCAAGGAGAGAAACAATGGCCACCATACATACAGAGCAGCTCACAAACACATTCCTCTCATTTTAAGCCAACTTTTGGCAACTATTAGTTTTGTCAGATGATAACCATCGCCTCAGGGTGTTATTTATCATCTATATTCAATTAATTCTTGAGTCAGCTACATTAAATTTTTGGTTGTGGTCTGTAAACGTGCTCTGCATTCCAGTGTCGGTACCATTTAGGTTCAACCGAAGACAGCTCCTTAAGGAGACATGACACTTCATCTTAAAAAGACAAAGGTTCACTGTATGTTTTCAGGAAGACTACCACAGTCGTAAGCCATTGGCTCAGCTTGGGAGCTGCACAAGAAACGACAGATCATGTTTTGATTTAATCAGATCACATCACGTCATTTTCGGGCACAGCTTTAATAAGACAGCCTTAACCCTGTAAGACCCAGATATAGAAAAAAAATGAGCAATTTTTTTTGACCTCTCAGATATTGTTTTAGGAGGCATCTGATGCAGAAATCAAAGAGTTTTCAAATTTTTTTTTACATTTTTTACATTTTAGTAAGTTTTTAGGGAAATGTTGTAAATTTGCAACGTTGGGCATAGTTGGGAGCAGAACTTCTGTGTTTGTACTCACTTTGTCTGAACAGATATACAGAACATTTAAGTATTCATTTGCAGGGTTGATTGCTTACTTAGCCCCATAACAGTATATATCATGAGTAATAATCACACAACAATCACAGTTTTATGAATAAGCATTTATAAATAAAATATTGGAAAAAAATATATTTACAAAACTTTTTCCTCCGTCACTTTCAATGTTGTTTACTACATTCAAACAATACTGTCTGGCTGGCCTATTATGTTCTCTACTTATCATACTAAAAGGAACACATGCATCCCCCCAGAGCACTTACAGGTTCACATTCAAGACCATTCACACCTGTCCATGAACAATGTAACAGGCATTGGATCGTTAAATTCATGGGCTAAAGAGATACTGCTGGTCCACTGATCCCAGTTAAGGTGATAAAAACCTTTGGATGATGGCAAATACATTCAGTTTCTTATTTTCATTTTCAAGACCATATCACATTACATACAATAACTGAAGGATGGCACACAGCGTGGCCATAGTACAACCAATGTTACTCAAACAGAGGAACAACGTTCTTTAGACAAAACACCCAGTTAACAGATGACTTTAGATGGACGGTTCAAATAATACTTTGGCTAATACCTTTCTCTGGAAGTCATTAAGCTTCATTCTGACATTCAAACTGAATATGAAACTCATGTCCCACACCATCATCATCATCATCATCATCATCATCATCACAGAAGTTACAGATCCTCTGGTTTCTGTCCAGCCCGTCACATCTTCACTGACTTCAGGACTTCTGGTGTTATTTACTCTAAAGTTACAAACATCCTTTTTTGTTTTCATGCCAGAGATCCTTCTCCAGTTTAAACTCTTGTTTAAATATATATTATATACCACATGATGTCACACTACTGAGCTCACATTACCACTTTTGTATTGGCCTCTGTTCATCAGTTAGTTTGAACCAGCTGATGTTGTTACACTTTGGTGTAGTGATGGGCAAAGCAGTTTTTTAGATGTTACTGAATCACTAAAGGAACACATGTATCCCCCCAGAGCACACATTCACATTCAAGACCATTTGCACCTGTCCCTGAACAATGCAACAGGCAACGCCCCAACAAATCCAGAACATTCAGAACCTGTTTTTCTATCTCCCAATGCTACAAACTGCTGCTTGGGCAACACTGAGAAAAATAGCTCAGGATCATTTAGAAGTTAAAAAACAAACAAAAAACTACAAAGATACAGGGAGTTTCAAATACTGCTATAGATGCTGGAGTTTCAAATACCCCATACAGTTTATTCATGTGTTTAATTATGGTCTAAGCTAAATTAAGTAAAAATTTAACAGAAAAGCACATTTAGAGCTTAGTTACAATGAATCATCTAATACTTTAAATTTCTACTACATTTTTTTTTCAATTTGTGACCATATGAGAAGTGTAGTGACCTTGTGTAATGTGTAAGGAAGCACAGGCTATTTTGACTACCACACTGACCCATCGTTGTAGAATTACAACATAGACGTAACATGCTATAAATCAAATTTGATGAATGTTTTCCAAAATAACTAAATATGTACATGTTCTAGACATTGTAATAAACACACAAAAAAATATTTAAGGAATTTTACTTACTTTAATCCTGACAAATCCAGTCATGCAAAAAAAGGAGATGAGCTCAACGGGTAGTTTGCAGGTAGAGTGAGTTCATGGCCAGATGACCAGACCTATAAACACTTCTTCTATCCAATAGCATTGTGAGGACAAACAATAGGACCCATTAACTATGTAAATATGGTCTTGAGAAAAAAAAACATTTGCAGGCCTTTTTTTAGAATTGTTAAAAGTGATGTTGTAAATTTGCAACAGTGGGTTTTACAGGGTTAAGCTGTGTGTCCCAATTCAGGGCTTCCTCCTTCAAAGTTCACGTCATGATTGGATAAATTTTATTGGGTTGGTGGTGCTGTCCCATCTCAAAGGTCCTGCAAAATGCAGTTTGCGAAGACATCTGGTAAATTCCATCCCTGTCACTGGACCAAAACATGATTTGGATTCCTCTGAAAACTCTGGAAACCTTTTTTTCAAATACTTTCTTCCTAAAATATCTGCACATGGCAACAGTGGTTGAATTGTAATTATGGTTAAAAAAAAAAGTCTAAGTCTAAGCTCTGTGACTGGGCACAAACTCAGGTCAGATTTAGGATGAAGCAGGTGAAGTGCATTACATTCTAAAACCAGCCATGGGCGACCTGACAAGTTGAGTCACAGGCGACAGCATCAGCCAGCATGAGTTGAGCTGAGATGGGCCAGCACCGCTGTAACTTTTCTCTGCATCATCTAAAACAGTTTTGTCTTGTCGTGAATCTTTGGTCTGAACTGGGCTTAAATGTTCTCAGAGCTCTATTTAGATGCGTGATCCAGATCCAGCCACACTTTGCATTGATTCTATGACAGCCAGCCATGTTGCCAGTATGTGGTTTACAGTTTGTCAGTAACTTTGATGCCTGCACTTTGATTTCCTCTGGGATGTCAACATGAAAGCTTATAAGTGAAAAACTGGGGTTGATATTTTCAGATCTTTCTGTCCCAGTTTACTCTGGAAGCAAATGCAATGGGAATTAGAAGATGCACATTTACTGTACAGTATGACATTTTGATGACAGCCATCAAAACTCCTGACAGAACTATGGCTCAAATATTAATAATTAACATACCGATGATGAATAATTTAATAATTTTACCCATGTGGTAGAAGTGGTTTAAGCTGCCGGGTCACTAATACACACAGGAAAGCTTTTGTGTTAAAATAATATGGACATTTGACGTTTATGGGTCAGTAGCTCTTTCTCTGTCAACTTTTACCAGGTAGCAAGTTAAAGATTGAATTTACAGCATATCCAATTTTACGTAAGTAAATGTATTTTGATGTAACTGAAATTATGTCTACAGTCAATAAAACACAGCTGAAAACTACACAGAATTATACATGGAATGAGTCCCAAAAACTGGACATTACAGGTGCTGGTCATATAATTAGAATATCATGAAAAAGTTGATTTATTTCAGTAATTCCATTCAAAAAGTGAAACTTGTATAATGTATACATTCATTCCACACAGACTGATATATTTCAAGTGTTTATTTCTTTTAATTTTGATGATTATAACTGACAACTAATGAAAACCCCAAATTCAGTATCTCAGAAAATTAGAATATTGTGAAAAGGTGCAATATTGAAGACACCTGGTGCCACACTCTAACCTGCTAATTAACTCAAAACACCTGCAAAGGCCTTTAAATGGTCTCTCAGTCTAGTTCTGTAGGCTACACAATCATGGGGAAGACTGCTGACTTGACAGTTGTCCAAAAGACGACCATTGACACCTTGCACAAGGAGGGCAAGACACAAAAGGTCATTGCTAAAGAGGCTGGCTGTTCACAGAGCTCTGTGTCCAAGCACATTAATAGAGAGGCGAAGGGAAGGAAAAGATGTGGTAGAAAAAAGTGTACAAGCAATAGGGATAACCGCACACTGGAGAGGATTGTGAAACAAAACCCATTCAAAAATGTGGGGGACATTCACAAAGAATGGACTGCAGCTGAAGTCAGTGCTTCAAGAACCATCACGCACCGACGTATGCAAGACATGGGTTTCAGCTGTCGCATTCCTCTCCACTCTTGAACAAGAGACAGCATCAGAAGCGTCTTGCCTGGGCTAAAGACAAAAAGGACTGGACTGCTGCTGAGTGGTCCAAAGTTATGTTCTCTGATGAAAGTAAATTTTGCATTTCCTTTGGAAATCAAGGTCCCAGAGTCTGGAGGAAGAGAGGAGAGGCACAGAATCCACGTTGCTTGAGGTCCAGTGTAAAATTTCCACAGTCAGTGATGGTTTGGGGTGCCATGTCATCTGCTGGTGTTGGTCCACTGAGTTCCAAGGTCAATGCAGCCGTCTACCAGGAAGTTTTAGAGCACTTCATGCTTCCTGCTGCTGACCAACTTTATGGAGATGCAGATTTCATTTTCCAACAGGACTTGGCACCTGCACACAGTGCCAAAGCTACCAGTACCTGGTTTAAGGACCATGGTATCCCTGTTCTTGATTGGCCAGCAAACTCGCCTGACCTTAACCCCATAGAAAATCTATGGGGTATTGTGAAGAGGAAGATGCGACACGCCAGACCCAACAATGCAGAAGAGCTGAAGGCCACTATCAGAGCAACCTGGGCTCCCATACCACCTGAGCAGTGCCACAGACTGATCAACTCCATGCCACGCTGCATTGCTGCAATAATTCAGGCAAAAGGAGCCCCAACTAAGTATTGAGTGCTGTACATGCTCATACTTTTCATGTTCATACTTTTCAGTTGGCCAACATTTCTAAAAATCCTTTTTTTGTATTGGTCTTCAGTAATATTCTAATTTTCTGAGATACTGAATTTGGGGTTTTCACTAGTTGTCAGTTATAATCATCAAAATTAAAAGAAATAAACACTTGAAATATATCAGTCTGTGTGGAATGAATGTATACATTATACAAGTTTCACTTTTTGAATGGAATTACTGAAATAAATCAACTTTTTCATGATATTCTAATTATATGACCAGCACCTGTAGTTGCAATTTTAATCTTGATATCTAGTGTTTGCAAAAAATGCTTTTGTATATTTCCAGTCGTCGTTAGCGTAGTTAGCTCGCTTACTAGTGCTCTTGCTAAGTTTTGGGTCATTTCTTCCCAAGTTTCTCCATTGTGCCGCCAATATTTGTATTGAACCACCAAGTGTGGAGTTGGATACAGCTCTATTTTTTTAATAGGTTTTTGGTTAGATACAATAAATAAGGTCTATGGTTAACACAAGTTAAAGATATTTTTTCTTGATTTGTTCTATGACCTAAAAAACACCAGTAAAAACCCCACTCTTGAATTTTGAAGCTTTTATGTGTCTTAAAGAAGGCGGTTACTTACAAGTGGCTAAATGAGACTACAGAAGCTTTACAAGCTCTGTTTGTTTACCACAGAGATTATTTTCTGCAGTAATCTAAAATCCAATGGAAAAATCCCGTTGGCTTTTTGTCGAGGGAACCAGGAGGATGTTAACTTCTGGGTTGGACTACAAAAAAAAAAACATTAGCTCTGCAGCACTCTATTCAGGGCAGGCTTTGTAGCAAATCAGGGCTGGATTCTCACGTGATCTTGTAATCTTGAGATCCCCGTGTGATTCTCATTTGTGATCTTGCAATTACAGCTTCCTGAGACATGTATAGAAACGAAATGCCTCGACAAACCACACCCACCACCAGTATAAGACAAACCCACCAATGCGTTGGTTATTTGAACCCTGCTACAATGCGACATTTTAATGAATGAATATGAGGCTTGTTTCACCTTACAAGTAGCGAGATGTAACCCAACCTTAACCACCTCTCTTTTAACCTAACATTTTGGAGTTAACTGAATAGTAGCATAATATTTTCTTCCGGGTTTTTGCTTTTGAATGTAGGGACAAAGGGTGCTGATTTTGTAGGTACAGTGGGTGGTGTGAGGAAGCTGTTCCAACTGCAGCTATACCTACTTAAGCTGACTAGCAAGGCAACGTGATTTGGGCAGACATGAAGGACGAAAGTAAAGTTGTAAATATAGAAACCTGTAATACTTAAAACTATTGTTCTCAGAAACCCTTAAGCTTCCATTCTGAGAGAAGTTTGTTTTTCCTGTTTTTAGTCTTTTGTTTCATTTTGTAACTCGAGTGTTGCCTCATGTCAGGCAGTAGTTTCTGTTTGTGTGGAAGTTTCAAATAAGAGAAGAAAATAATCAAATGTGATGAAGTATGGTTATTTTTAAACAATTTCTTAATTACATTTACAGAACAATCATGAACTGTTACCGTTATATAAAATTAAATATACGATGATAGATTTTGGCCATGTCGTCCACTCCTACTGGAAACAGTTTCATTATGCTGTATTCTCAAATATTACCACCATGATTAATCATCTTGCTACTGTTTCAGCAGAAGGTCAATGAGGGACATTCACACGAGACTGAAGATAAAGTAGGCTCATGGTATATATTACCTCTACACTTTAATACCACCCACCTAAATTAACCCTCTATTTCACCATCTAGCTCTGCTCATATATTATTATTATTCTGGCAGCCGTGAGAAACATTAGCTCCTTCACATCTCTTCTAATTGGTTTTAATATGAAGTAAAATAAATGGCCCCTGAGCTGATATTAAATGAGCTTATCTCAGTTATGAATTAAACTAATGATACATGCTTTTGCCAGCTTCATTAAGGGGTCTCCCAACTCTGCAGGAGTTTCACAGTGCGTCTGCGCACAAAAAGGCAGCATATGCCCTACAGTTTACATGTGAATGAAATCAAATTTCGCACATTTTGTTGTGTGTGGATTGTCTGAGTAAATACAGGGCAAACATGGTGTGTAATTACAGTGTTGGTCACACACAGACACCCCATTTGAGAAACTGTTTTTGGTGGAAGTCAATGGTGCAAATTTGAAAGTGATGAAAGCTTGAGCAGTTATAATTGATTCTTGTCTACACTAGATAAAATCCTTCCCATGTTTCTATTTTCATCCACTTATCCGGGGTCGAGCTGTGGGGGCAACAGACTAAGCAAAGTACTTCAGATGTCCCCTCTCTACAGCAAGGCTTTCCAGGCCCTCCTGGGGATCCTGAGGTGTTCCCAGGCCTACTACCAGTTGGATGTGCTTGGAAAACCTCTAATGAGAGGCACACAGGTGGTATCCTGATCAGATGCCCAAACCACTTCAGCTGGCCCTTTTTTACACAAAGGAACAGCGGCTCTACTCCGAGACCCCTCTGATGTCTGCTGTCCTCACCCTTTCTCTAAAGGCCCAGACACGGCACACTAACTTAAGAGAACTAGCGCAAGGAAGTGCCCTCTGCTATGTTGCCTGTATCTTGGCCATAAAGTTATACATTAACACACCGCAAAGACTCCAGCCCATAGCCAACCAGCACATACAGTGGTGGAAAAAAGTTTTCGGACACCCCGTGCATTTCTGAAATACTGCATTAAGAATCACTCTTAGGTCTTCAAGTGCAATTTCTTTTAGTACAGTCACAGCCAAAATACTAAATAAATCCTAAAAAAGCCATTAAAAACTTAAAATTGATTGGTTCCATAAAAATACATAAGAAATTTTGAGTATTGGGTCATTTTGGTACCAGTGATGAAGGTCGTTCTTTTTATTAAAAGACACAATTTTTGTTGCCAAGCTTCGTATCTACATAAAGCCAGCACATCTGAAAGTTCTTCAGACACAAAAATGGCTAAAACAAGGAACCTAACGCAGGAAACACGCCTGAAGATAAAGATTCTCAGCCAGGAAGGGTACAGCTGCCGCCAGATAGCCAGGAAGTGCAGATGCAGTCCTTCAGCAGTTGGATACACTCTGAAGAAATACAGACGAACAAACAGCTAGGAAGACAAACCAAGATCTGGGTTTTTCTTCAGCAATAAATGACCGCATCCTGATCTTCATGTGCAGGCAAAACCGCCGAATGACATCACAGGAGCTTCAGCAGCAGTGGTCAAACCAAACTGGTGTCCAGTGTTCCACCCGCACTGTACGTGGCTGACTTTTAGATCATGGCTTAAAGGTCCTACAAGGCTATCAAGAAGCCCCTGATCAATGAGAGACAGAGGTTAGCCCAGCGTCGTTGGGCCCAGGCACACAAGAACTGGACAGCCAGGAATTGGAAGAAGATTTTGTGGTCAGATGAGTCCAGTTTCCAGCTTTATCTTCCTCCTACTAATGTGAGGGGACGCAGAAGGCCAGGCGAAGCATTATCTCCAGCATGTACAGTACCTACTGTCAAGCATGGTGGAGGCAGTATCATGGTTTGGGGATGCATGAGTGCTGCTGGTGCTGGTCATCTCACTGTCTGTGATGGCACATTGAACTCTACCAAGTATTGTACCATTCTCCAAACCCACATGCTCCCTTCTGCACGTGCACTGTTCCGAGGTAAAAACTGGATGTTTCAACAAGATAATGCCCCTTGCCACACATCCAAGGCCAGTAGAACCTGGCTGCAGGAGCACAGTATCCAGGTCTTAGAGTGGCCAGCTCAATCCCCGGACATGAGCCCCATTGAAAATCTGTGGTGGATTATCAAAAGGTCTGTTTCAAAGCATGAACCAAAGAATTTAGAAGAATTAAAAGCAGTAATTCAAGAAGAATGGGACAAGATTACCCCTCAACAGTGTGAAAGGCTCGTGGGGAACATGCCAGCCAGGATTAGAGCTCTACTACGTGCCAGTGGCAGGACTACTAAATATTAATTTGATGATGTGATGGTTTATTTATTTTTTGTTCAGTTTTGAACACATTCTCTGTTATTTGTTGACTTTGATACCGACAATGTTGAGAACTGACATATTGAAACTGTCAAGAATTTAGTTTTGTTAGTTTTTCTTGTAAACAATAAACAAAAAAATATAATTTGTATTTGTTTGTATCTGTCTAATGCAGCCACACCTTTTGAAACACAAAAAAGATTTTTCCACAAATATTTCATGATACTATTTTAGATTGTGTAAAATTTTCAGGATGTCCGAAAACTTTTTTCCACCACTGTATGTTCTGCGCCTGCATGAGAGGAAATAAGTCTCCACACCAGCAGACGGCAGTAGTCTGTAATCATCATATAGAAAGGTAAACCAGGAAGAGTGTCTTGATGCTAATTAGCCAGTTAGCACATTAACAACACAATCCAATGTTGAAAGAACAGAGCATATTTACCATGCACCAGTGAACAGTGACACAAACCATCAGGAAACCCTTCTGCTGAAGAGCTCAGTGGCTAAAGAAAAATAATCTTACCGTTTCTTGTGCACTGAGCTGACCTGCCAATCAGAGTGATTTCATTTGACGACGGGCCCATCCAAAATTGCGTTTGTATCTGCAATATCGTTCTTTTGGTCATTACCCAAAGGTCATGATCATAAGTGAGGGTTGGGACGTAGACAGAGCAGTAAATTGAAAACTCTGCCTTCCGGCTCAGCAACCTCTTGACAACGTTGGTCGGGTGCAACGCCCACGTCACTGTTGGCACCGCACCAAACCTTCCTACATCTACTATTTATGTACCTGGGGCAGCAGCACAGTGGTACAGTGGTTAGCATTGTGGCCTCACAGCAAGAGGGTTCCTGGTTTGGACCCAGGGTGGGTGTTCCAACCCGGGGTGCATGAGCCCTTCTGTGTGGAGTTTGCATGTTCTCCCTGTGTCAGCGTGGGTATTCTCAGGGTACTCCGGCTTCCTCCCACAGTCCAAAGACATGCAGGTTAATTGGTGACTCCAAAATTGTCTGTAGATGTGAATGTGAACATGAATGGTTGTTTGTCTCTATGTGTCAGCCCTGTGATGGTTTGGTGACCTGTCCAGGGTGTACCCTGCCTCTCGCCCAGTGTCAGCTGGGATAGGCTCCAGCTCCCTTGCGACCCCTGAAAGGATAAGCGGTCACGGAAAATGAATGTACCTGGGGCACCCAGTAGATCACCTAGTATAGCAGGCACCCCATGCACCAAGGCTGCATCCTTACAGCAGTGGCTTGGGTTCACTTCCAACCTGTGGGCCTTTGCTGCATCTCATACTTTCTCCCCCTTCCACTCTTAAGCTGTCCTATCAAATAAAGGCAAAAAGAATATAAAAATAATATTAAAAAATAATTAATGTGCCTGTGACAACAAATTAAAATGATATAACTTCTCCACTCAGTTCAAGACCAGATCTGATCAGTGATAAAATGGTCAGAGTGCTTGTTAGAGCTCTCTGGCTTTTTAAGATAAAAATGGACACAGACTCTGGTGGCTTTAGTCAGAGTGGTCTGAACTCAGTGACCTCTGTGTAAGAGCTGGAGTAACTGTGCACTTGTAGAGATCTGATTGTGGGACTGTTATTGTCTCTGAGGACACTATAACTGAGCCTTTGATCCTTGTGAGGGCTATTGTGACGTTGAACGTCAATAAACATCTTCTGATGCACAGAGGCTCCTTGTGGTTTTACTGCCACATAAACGACCACCACACTGGACTGCTTTAAACATATAAAACCGGACTGCAGCTACTGATGAGCACATTATCAATTTTACAGCGCCGTCCCTCCAGTTTAAATCTTTGTCTCACGTTTCCTAATGGTTTTTAGAGGTTGGCTGCTCTTTTGACCATAATTTGGAGGAAGTGTTCCTCAGTGAGGCCATCAATTAAAGTATCAGCAGGGTCTAGTTGATGGCGGTTCACAGCTTGGATGTACGTGCAGGCTGCGTGTGCTCTCAATATGTCCACAGATTGTTAGTGAGGGGTTGGCAGATGTGAAGGATCCCAAAGCTGGAGTACTTGAAAAGTGCTGCTCTGTACCTGCAGTTATTGGCAGTCGCAGCAAATGATGCTACCTGCACCTTTCATCAGGGCTAAACGGTGGCATATGAAACATAATGATGTCCAAAATCTCATATTTATGTTCTGTAAAGTGTATATCTTCAACACCACACACACTGTGAGCTGCAGACTAGAGTGAGCTTCACTACAAGTCGCTGAGACATTGTGTTTTGTAACAGCTGTTTATTTAAAAAGATGGTGATTAATGTAGTTTTGTATATTAAGTATGTATGTTGATCTGTAAGTCACATGACTGATGAATGGATTGTATATAAAGAAAGCAGAAACAACACATAAACTGAAGTATTAAAACGTGCCAAAACCTCCAAGACTGGATACCAGCTTAAAAAAAAAAAAACCAACTGTCTTAAAGGGACAGTTCACCCAAAAATCAAAAGTACATATTTTTCCTCTTACATGTAGTGCTATTAATCAGTCTAGATTGTGTAATGGTTCATGTTTGTATCTACCCTGTAGGCATCATCTCCGTGAGCACTCTGACTGTCCTCTCCTATGAGCGCTACAGCACCATGGTGGCCCCCACTGAGGCCGACTCCTCCAACTACCTGAAGATCTCCCTGGGCATCACTCTCTCCTGGGTGATGCATACAACTACAGGTAGAAGAAAAAAAAATATGTAATTTGCATTCTGGGGTCAACTTTTAGTCTATGCTTCCATGCTAGTACCATGCTGCTGGACATGACATGTTGGTCTGGGTTGCCATAAAAGTTTGTACAGACATTTATTTTTAAGGATGAATTATATACATTTTGGTGATTCCTTGATATTTGATTCCTGTGGACATTTTGAATTTCTTTGGGGTCGTTTTAAATCTTTGTTTTCGTTTTGAGTCTCCTTGTAGTTGCTTTGTAGCTCTGTGGTTATTTTGAAGCTGTTTGTGGTTGTTTTGAGTCTCTTTGTGTTTGTTTTGAATCTCTTTGTGGTCATTTTGAGTCTTTGTTTGGTTGTTTTTAGTCTCTTTGTAGTCATTTTGAGTCTCTTTGTGGTTGTTTTGTGTCTAATTGTGGTTGTTTTTGAGTTGCCTTCTGGTTGTTTTGAATCTCTCGCTCTTTGTGGTGGTGGCCACTGACCAAGTGTCATTATTTGAAGAGTTAGGTTAAGTCAGCAGGTCATAAACTACTGAGGAGGAGGAGGAGGAACAGTCTGATACAGATGTTGGTATATGTCCAGGTTCTTTCTAAACTGAAAGCACCACTCGCTTATGGTTTGTTTCCTTTGCTCCAAAGCATCATAGAAAACTTAACTCTGCTGGATATTCAGTGTTTGTTTTGGCGGTGAGGGTGTACTGTGACTGTGAACAGAGCATTTGAGCATGTGCACATCATTCAAAACAAAGGCTTCCCACCTCATTTTTTGTTTGGCTTGTTTTGTATGCACAAGAAACTACTTGCCTTCGGATGTCAACATCTTTCTCATTGTTATACGAAATAAAGGCACATTTTGGGCTGTTTTCTGAAGAGGTGATGAGGGGTGGAGATGGGATGGAAGCGATAATGACAGCCGAGACAACCAAGGTGAAAAAGATGGATGATGATGGCACAGTGAAAGGGGAGAAAATATGCGAAGAGGGCACACACTGAGCTGGGAGATGGAGAAAGAGAGCTTAGAAAGGGGAATGAGAAAGACGGAACTGAAGCAGTCACTGCAGACAATGAAATGAGCCATTGTAGTGTGTGTGTGTGTGTGTGTGTGTGTGTGTGTGTGTGTGTGTGTGTGTGTGTGTTCACAGATTCAGAATAGTAAGCACTGATATGGACAATCAGGGTGTGAATGTGTGGAAATGTGAGTGAGACAGAAGAACACGCACAAGCAAGATACGTGTTATAGTCCAAAGACTTGTCATAAAAGGGATACAGAGTTGGAGCTGTGGATGCTCAGAGGGTAGGAGGATCCCACAGAAGAAATAAAACAAGTAAAAAAAATCAAGGACCCAGCAAGACAATGAGCAAAGACAAGGCACTTGTAAAACAAAGAGAACAAGAGCTTCATCCTGGAGCCAGTCTAACGGAGAGCTAATTTGCGTTTTAAGCGTGCAGCCTGCTCGGCAGTGCGGCAGCCGTGCCCTCCAGCATCTCGCCAGTCCCCCACCGAGCTCGTATCAAACAGAAGTGCTGGCAATTTTCATTCCAAGGGTTGCTAAGAAGTGTTTTCACAGCTGTGTCTCCTCTCTACCTCTCTGTTTCTGTGTAATGTGTGTGTGTGTGTGTGTGTGTGTGTGTGTGTGTGTGTGTGTGTGTGTGTGCGTTTGTGTGTGTGTGTGTGTGTGGGCTAAGTTTTTGGTGTGAGTAACATCAGGGGCCCTGAAGTGAACAATGAAACAAACAGACACAGATTTGTAGCAACAGCAGAATTGGACATGGGCAGCAGATTGTCTTTAATGTGTGACCAGAGTCACAGAGCTGGTATTAAACTGGACTGATTATACTGGTTCTGAAGCTTTGAGAAGCTGTTGTTGTGGAGATCTGTGGGACACTAAAGACAAAACTAGAAAAGTGCACTCAGTAGAGTGCAGATCTCTGCAAGGTGGCCGCATTCTGGCTGTGATGCAGCCACTGGAGCTGATCGCAGCCACTCTGGACAATGCACGCATCACAGCTGTGCCCCGTTGAATTGTCCTTACATGCTCCCTTACAGTCAGGATGGTGGCAAAGATAACAAAAAACAGGATTTTATGCCTCAGCATCAGTGATAGCCCTGTCCTGAGGCTTTATGTTTTGGGTTGTCCGTCTGTTTGCCTGATGAAGATTTTAAAACGTTGCACGGCACGGTGGTGCAGTGGTTGGCATTGTCACTACTTTGCCCTTCTTTGTGAATGGGGATGTTACAACTTACTCACACTAAACCCTCTTACATACAGTATGTTACACTCACCTCTTAGGGATGATTAATCAATGTGGAAGGTAATCGCACACCAATCAGTAAGCCTTTGGAGAATGAGTAATAATACAATCTGTGCAGTTGTGTCTTGACACATAGTTGTGCAGCTTCAGTGGGGACATTTATAGCCTCTGTTAAAATGCAAAAAAAATGCCGACCATCCTTTCAGATTTATATTCCAACATATCTAACTCTTGTTCTGTGAACCAGTAAGACCACTTATATGCTTCGGTGCCAGTTTTTTAGAACCTCTAAAACCAAGGCAGTCTAATAAAACATCCCAGCTATGAGAGGTGTTTCTGATATTCAGTCTACCTTTACTGATATAAAACAGTCGGACAAAATATAAGCAATACCTCCCAGTGTAATGAAATGCAAATCACCACGTCTCAAACAGTTTCAACTTTATAACCTTCATGAAGGGAGGATTTTTGCCTTGCTCTTGTATTAGACTGCATTAGTTTACGCGAGGAGCACCTGTAGTTGCTTTTTTGTTTGCATGCACATGATGGTTTCCCTGCATCTGTGCTCCTTTGGAGAGTTTGTTTTATTAATCTACACGTCCACAAGATGCAATGAAGCATGTAAGTGATGGGGGTCAGAGGATCAGGCTGTCAAGTAAGGTCAGCAGCAGATTCTGACAGCAGCAGTGGAGGGTTTTGAAGAATAGCACTTGTGTGCAGTTACCAGCTTTTATACGATGTTTCTCTGAACTGTCAACTTTTCTTGTATCTGCAACATTCGGGCTGCAGCTAATGTTTATTATTATCGAATAGTCTGCGGATTTTTTTTAACAATTAATCAATTCACTGTTAAATTAAATCAAATTAAAGTAGCCATCAGAAGATGGGTACACTGTGGTCATAAAGGGATGGACACGGTCAGCAACAATACTCAGGTAGGCTGTGGTGTTTAAACCATGCTCAGTTGGTACTAAGGGGCCCAGAGTGTGCCAAGAAAATATCCCCCACACCATTACACCACCACCAGCAGCCTGAACCCTTGATACAAGGCAGGATGGATCCATGCTTTCATGTTGTTTACACCAAATTCTGACCCTACCATCTGAATGTGGCAGCAGAAATCCAGACTCATCAGACCAGGCAACGTTTTTCCAATCTTCTATTGTCCAGTTTTGGTGAGCCTGTGTGAACTGTAGCCTCAGTTTCCTGTTGTTAGCTGACAGGAGACTGACTGTTAACGTAACGCCATTGATGACTATCAGATCACGTATCAGGGTCTTGAAGGGTTGTCCCATTTCATAAGGGAAGATTTCAACCATTACCCCTTGAAACTCTGTTCCAAAGGGGCAAAGGGACACATGAAAATGAGGGGTAGGGGTTAAAGTAAGACACGGAATTTGGCCTGAGAATAAGAACTTTTTTTACAGTATTTTTGTGGATGCCAGCAAAGTAGGTAGAGAAGTGTAATTTCTTTATCCAAACTGCACCACCTAATTTGCATTGAAATTCCCCTCTAGTGCACTCCTACCTATTTTTGTGAAGTATGACAGCAGATCACGAAGTCCACCAAATGGGCAGAGACGGAAAGAAATCTGCTTTTGGCTGCTGAAATTACCTCACGACCAGTGCAAGGTCGGTTCATCTGATGTGGGCCAGCTCAAAATTGGACCCCAGCAGTCACAGTCTGTCGCTCTCCCCCTCGTCCCCTCCTCTTCTTCCTTTCATCTCCCTTCCTCCTTCACTTCCTCTTGATATCTTCATCTCCCTCCCTCTCTCCTGCTCTACCTCTGTGCCACACAGCCTACAGCATGTTGGAGAAATATTGTAGCACTTGAGAGGATCGCAGGATATCCACAGGGACATATGAGTCACATAATGAATTCAGACCAAGGGTAAAGATGTTGAGACAAGAGAGGGAGCTGCTGGTTATCTAACCAAACACTCCTTGATGTGTGTGTGTGTGTGTGTGTGTGTGTGTGTGTGTGTGTGTGTGTGTGTGTAAACATGCATATTTTGTCTTATTTAATTATGCAAATAATTTCGAGTGTCATGGATATAGTTTATCCCATGTCACTGTGTTGAAGCAGTAAACCATAGGATGCTGCTTTTTGCTGTTATTTTGATCCGACTTAGTTGTTAGGGCTAAATGAAGGACAGATACTGGAAGGAGAGTCTTTGGGTCAGGAAATCTAACGGCTCTGATGATTCATGCTTTAAACCAAAGCCTTGGCCTCGTGTGCCGGCAACAGAGCAATATATTTGCAATTAACCAAATCCAGATAATGTAATTTCATGATTATTTTTGATTTAATCTGTCAAATTAGACACCAAATTATGTGAAAGTGTGTTAAATCAAAGGCAATCACTCTGAAAAACTTTCTGTTTTATGACGTGCCTTTGTGCTAAAAACTGTCATTTTCACAGCTTCCTGTGATGTTTTGTCATTGCATTTTTCAGCGTTTCCTTGGTCATGACATTCCTGGAAAGGTATGAAATAAAAAACCAGGGCTGGAAATGGAATTAACAGAATGTTTTTGAAAAGTTTTGAGCTTTTGTTTAAAGGTCTAGTGTGTAGCATTAAGGGGGATATAGTGGCAACAAATGTGTTTTCTTTCTTGTATAATCACCTGAAAATACTAATCATTGTGTTTTTCTTACCTTAGAATGAGCTTTTTATATCTACATAGGGGCCAAGTCCTGATTTACGAAGATTGCCATGTTGTATTTGCCATGTTTCTACAGTAGCTCAGAATGGACACGCCAAACACTGGCTCTCAATAGGGCCTTTCCCATTTTCACAAAAGGGTGAGCATACATTAGCTGCTGCAAGGCTAATGGCCTGGCTTGGTTATGCCAAACAACGTTGAAGAAAATTGATTTGTAATGTGAAACTGCTTTATTCTGTGTTTCTATTGGTGTAAATCACCTGGTCCGTTTGTTTTAGAGAGGAAGAGACCTCTGCAGATCATTCGTCTCCCGGTAAAAAGTTCCTTTGCTGCTGCTCTCCCTGCCTTAGGCTTTCCATGTAGGCACATGGAAGGGCAGAGAGGTGAGCTTTCTCTGCCTTATGCTTTCCAAGTAAGCACGTCAAAGAGGCTTTCTGCGTTGGCCAGAGGAAAGGGAAAGAGGCCCCAGAACAGAGACATAGAGCCAAATATAACACTGCAAATGGAAATAAAGTTTTCTTTGACTAAAGTGGTCCTGACTGAATTAGCTGTGGGTTAATGAAGTATGCGTACCTCTTCACATCTGGAAGTGCACCCTACTTCATACCACTTCCTGTCAGAATGATGTCCAAGCATGCTATTTCATAACTACTTGAGTAAAGTCATGGAGATGGGGTAAAATATCATGGAAAAGATATGGAAAAGTTGTGACCTGTTCACACCTGCTCAGAAAACTACAGTGCAAGTTGCACCCATGTTTAGTGCAATTTGAAAACGGTGATGTTTCACCTGAGGCTTCTGTAAAATCACACTAAACCCTCCTACATACAGTATGTTGTGCTAACCTCTCAGAGATGATCAGCCAATGTGGCGAGATGTACTCGCACATCAATTAGTAAGCCTTCAAGGACTGACTAATAACACAATATGTGGAGATGTGTTTTTACACTTAATTGTGCACAACTGCAGCTTTGTTTCCAGATCTGCATTTCCAGATTTATATTGCAGCATTATAACACAGTGAAACAAGCCAACATAATATACTCAACAGATGGTGATATTTGTGGTGTGTAATTGGGCCGCTCGCCAGCAACTGATGTCACGAAACTTGCACCACACAAAGCGATACATTCTGCTGTTGCCCTGATGAACTAAGTATGACCTTATCCTGGTGCTGAGAGCTCTCTTTTTAAAGAGAAGGGAATAGAGGAGGTGTAATTTATTCCTCCTAATCCCAGCCCAGGGATCAGGAGATCCCCACCTACACCACAACATGCTCTCCCTTATACCAACACTCACCGCGCCCTGCAGTTTGCAGCTGTTTATTGTAAAAGAAGAAAAGAAGTGAAGTAAGCATTAAGCGCTGGACAGATCATTTAATGTTTAGCCAGTTTTACATATCCTGCACTGGCAGCTGGAGACAACACAGCTGCTGTTTAATTAATTCATCGTTAATTAACCAGATAACATGTTGCAGATTTGATTGTTTGTGGCTGTCAGGGATGAAAATGCCATCCCATCAGTCACTGTCAGTGAGCTCAGATTTCTTGCACGTTGCTGTTTAAGTGCCAAGAAAATGAAACGAAACAATGGGATGTTAGTTTATAAATGAAATTGAACCCGAGCCGTACAGTTTTGAATGCCCACGTTCTCATTGTTATTCACTGAAAACGTGATTTCACACTGAGCAGTTCTAGGACTTATATGTTGAAGTGTTGGTTTAACCTTGTTCGTGACTTGTACAATATCTGTTAACAACTTTCTGAGGTCATGGGAGCAACACATCATGTTGAAGGATCAAGGAGCCCAGCAGTGCCTGCAAGAGCAACAGAGCTGAGACTACAGTTTGCTAAGTCTGAGGCAATAGATGTTGTTGCATGCACACAGATATATATAATGTGAGCCTGCTTTAAGTAATTTGCTTGTTTTGGAACGTTTACACCATTGTTTTCATTATTCTGTGTGCACAAAACAACGTGAAGTAAAATGAAAGAGAGGAGAACACATTTGCAAACTGTGCTTAATTTAGTTTTAATGGAAATCTCCTGAAACAGTGGCTCCCAACTGGTGGGTCGTGGTACAAAAGTGGGTCTCAGGTCCATTCTGAATGGACCACAAGTGACTCGCAAACCTGTCAAGTTTATTAAAAAACACACTTTGTATTGAAGTACAGTGGATTTGCAGCACAGAGGCCTCTACTTTGAAGTGCTGTTTCCTGCTGTAGAGTGACTAATGTCACATTAAACTTTCACCAATACTGACACATTGACTGTCATTGACATTAACAGAGTTCCTTTGCTTTTATACAACAATCCTCAGAAGAGCTCTGAAGCATGTATCTGATTTAAGATGTTCCCTGACTGAAGTGCCTGTGAAAGGACAAACTCTCCTCTTTTACAGCTCCTGTCTTCTGCACTGATAAAGACCTCGATTTCTCGCCACAGAGACATACAAACATGACAACACTGACAGAGACTTGCAAGCATGAGTAAGCAAGCAGAGACGAGCTCTGTCCGCTTGTCTTCTCCGTCTGTCTGTCCGTTTCTTTTACGAAAAACCCACCAGCAAGCATGTGATGGACGGGATGATGCAGAGTTAGAGTGAACAAGGCGCACATTTTTACATCAGAGCAAGTAAATGGACTGCACTTGAATAGCGCCTTTCTAATCTTCAGACCACTCCAAGAGCTTCTTACACCACCAGTCACATTTGCACACTGGTGGCCAAGGCTACCGTATAAGGTGCCACCTGCTGCACAGCTTTAACACACTCACACACTGATGGAACAGCCATCGGGAGCAATTGGGGTCGGTATCTTGCACAAGGGTACTTCGACATGTAGACTGGAGCAGCCGCAGATTGTTCCGCTGATCTTCTGATTAGTGGACGACCAGCTCTACCTCCTGAGCCACAGCCGCCCCTTTCAAGCATTTAACTAAAGTGAACTGATATACCTAGGCCAATAATTTCCTATAAAAGATAGAGAGCTGCATCCCACTAAACTAGCATCGTACTAGGGGTGAGTGATATATAGATTATACTCGATGTAGTGCAGCTTGTTCTACGTGGGATGTATAAAATGGCTGTATCGTGAAAATCAGGTGTAAATTGTCAGGTCTTTTTCAAGCCACCGGCGCAAGAATGGCTTTCACATTTTGGTTGTCTCGCTCTTTCCTGTGGCTCTCTCCCTCTCACAGACATAAAAAGAAAAAAAAAAAGAGACTTACAAGTATGATATGTCACACGCACTCCCTGCCCATCCAGACCGCTCTCTCCTTGGCGACAATGTGTGAGCAGGTGAGGTGTGTTTTTATATCTGCAGAGCTCCAGACCGCCACCATTTAGTCACGTTTTGCTACCATGGAGCACCAGTGTGACTTTCAAATATTATTCATAACTGAACTGGAGAGCTGTTAGTGTTTTCAGCTCACAGTGAATACATTGTCACGTTTAACTATGCCCCTGTAATAGTTTTACTTCACCTCCAGCTGCTGACCTGAAGCTGCACGTTCACAGCAAAAACATCAATATGTACAATCCAGCACGAGATGTGTGCTTCAGAGTAACAGCACCAGTGGTTCTGCTTTGAGTTTTTCCATATAACAGTACTTTATTTAATTCTGTTATTTAATTAACTGCAGTGTAACAGTACTTTACTTAACTTTATTGTGACAGTACTTTATTTACCTTTATAATACCAGTACTTTAATTGACTTTATTGTAACAGTACTTCATGTAACTTTATTACAACATCATGATATTTTACTTTGTAATAACAGCACTTTTTTGTCCTTTGGTGAAAGTCAGTGATAGTTTTTACAGGAAATGTACAGTTGCATACAGTCTGTTTAAAAATAAAGGCACTACGTTGGTACTAGGGGTGTAACGATACATCGATCCACATCGATACATCGATTCATTGATTAACGATCCAATTACATCGATGCAAAATGAAAACATCGGTCCATATCGTCATCTTAAAGATACACCTTTATTTTGAAATTCACATAGCACGTCTGTGTCACCACCAGGTCTATTTTTATTATTTTTTGTTACAGAAGAATACTGTTTTTAATTTAAATGCCTGATACCTGGAAGAGCTCAGAAATAAAATGGTCAAATCATGTTCTAGTTGTTTTTGTGAGCTGATGTAAGTGATTGTGTTTGATGGGCATATGATATTGCGTCATATCGATCGCAGGCTCCTGAATCGAATCGAATCGAAATCGTATCGTGACAGACTTTGTGATCGGCAAACATCGTATCGTTATCCAAACAAATCGATATAATATACTGAGTGAAAGTTGGGGGTTGTTGGACCACCTCTGACAGCTGGTTATTTGTGAATTCATAGCGACTTAAACAGAACCCAAACTTGATTCAATCTTTCCCGAGTGGACGGCCCAATCGAGCAGCACATTATTAGATAGGGGAGCTCAACTCTCAGTTTTCAGCTGACAAGTTTCTCAACTACTCTAACATGTCCCAGGTGGTGTTACCTTACGTAATGTGACAGGAGAGAACTATAGCCTTTACTTTACACAGCAGTGTCAGTGGGAGAACAGCCCTGAGAAGCACAGCAAGATAAAGAATGCACATGTAATCCTTCACAAAGAAAGGATAAAGGATGAGAAAAGAGGACAACAAAGCTGCAGTCGACATGTAATAGATCTATAAGAGAAAGACTCTGGAAGGAGGAGAAAGAGAGATCGGTAAAGGCTGACAGAGACAAAGAGAGCAAGAGAACGAGACACTATTTCCCTGGCCTCCCACCTAATACGTACAAAGACCTGTGTGTGTTACCTGATGAGGAAAGATGGCAAACAGATGAAGTGTGAGAGGCAACAGAAGAAAAACAAAGTGAAAAGGATGCAAAATTATAAAGACAGTGGACAAACATTATACACAAGACCTTGTCAGACACCTGAGGCCTGTACTAGGAAACCAGTTTAACTTACCCAAGATATCTTTCGTTATCTGGCTTGACTAACCGTAACACTGATCGTCTCGATAACCGATACTACAAAGCTGGTTATCAAGTAGTTTAGTCAACTCTGGGTTGAGGAGCGCGTTCATGTGCAAGAGGCGGGCGTGTTAATTACGAGCGGCATTATCAGAACCATGAAAGAAGCTAGCTATTTCATGTCACACATGAAACGGTAACAGTAACTACTAGGGTTGCCCCCCAATAGTCGACTAAACGATAGTCGACCAGAAAGGTCATTAGTCGGCAAGAAGAATTCAAGAATTTATTGATCGCTTAGTCACAAAAAACCCCCCCAAAAACGTGAATCTCTATTAGCAGCTGCGCCCTATCAAAATTAATCAAAACCTATATGACGGACCATGTGAGAGTTTAATTTGAAAGGACAGAAACAGGAAGTGTCCACGCTCAGCAGTCAGACAGGAGTCAGGTTAATTTCCAGGGCTGGTACCTGCGGTTATTCCACAGGCTAGTTAATAACATGTCGGGCAGGAAATCCAAAGTGTGGGATCACTTTGAGAAGGTGAAGGACGAACCCAAGGTGATATGTAAACTCATCTTCATTGGTCAACTACAAACATGACGTATCATCTGAAACATGGAAGTAGCTACATGCCCATTAGCCACTTAGCACAATCATTACTGCTTTGCTGACAGCGTCGTTAACAGACGGCTCGCTCAGTGTGTGATGTGCGCTTGTAGATAAAATATAGGCCTATATTAATGAAGGTTCATTAGTACGGTTTTGTATTTCTCTGTAATGTAGCACAGTGTTAACAGTGTTACTGATACTATTCTTTCTCACACCTTTATGAAACTGCTCTGAATATGTCACATTAAACACTTTAAGTAACACCAGCTGCTGCTGAAGTTAAGGGTGGAAAAGTAGTTAATGACTGATGAGGTCTGTCTGACCGAAATGTTGCATTTATAATAACAGGAGCCAATTAACAGTGTGCGGATTATTTGTGTGACAGACTCTTGAGTGTAAAAATAACAACAATGTCAGCTGTCACTCTTGGGATAAAATAAACTTTGCGTAAGTTAAAATCCTGCTAAAATCATGTGTTTAGTGTGTAAATGATTTGTTAAACACTCTGTTTTAAAGCCAGTGGAAATAGAGCCCTGGAACAATGAAGTGATTCTACTGACCCATAACAATATATAGGCTATTCTTTTTTTAACCTGAGACTCCAGACTTTTGTCCATGGATACTTTTTTCTTCAGTGATCTGATTGGTCAGAGGTCGGGGTGTTCTGATACTTTGAAGTAAAGCTGCGCTGGAGCAGGTCAGTTGTTCAGCATAAGTTACCACAGTGTTTTATCCCAGTAAAAAGAAAACTAGGGATCGGCGATACCACAAAATTTGGTTTCAATCCAGTACAGAGTAATACAGGGCCATACAGGGTTTGTTTTGTTTTTTTTAATGTGCGGGAGAGCAGTGTGTCATGATTTATGAGGTGAGTAATCAATGTCCTTAAGTAACAGCGAGTGGTGACGAATTACAGTTTGACAATGTAACATTAACCAGTGCTAAAGATCTGATACCTGGATGTTACTTGTCTGAGTCTCTCTGAACAAACTCTGCCACTGACCTCTGTCTCTGTCAAAGGTCTGGATGCTGAGGTGTTTCTCTCCTCTTCCTGTCTTTCTGGTTGCAGCTCCAAGTTCTCTTTCTCATGTTTATTCCTCTGCTTTTATGCGTCAGATAAAACTAGTCAGGCTTGGACACTATCTGCACTGAATGTCCACAGACAGCTATGGTCACATGGATGCACACGCGGTGGTATTCATGGCACAGTTAAGGGTCTGCATCAGCCCACAGCAGTAAACAGGGGGGGTGGGAGGGTGAGCTTACCGTCCTCCTATTGCGGACATCGGGTGAAAGTAAAACCACTCATGCACTAGATGTGTTCACGACAACGGATCCTGTTTGCAAAGACAGCTTTACTCTTGAAATACAAATATGTACGATGAAGAAGAGGAAACACATCCCTTTTTTGGTATCGATCCTACTGACACTCAAATCGATCTTAAAAATGAAAGCATAGTATTGAGAGTATCAATATTCTAGGATTGATCCGCCCGCCCTTAAAGAGAAACAGCTTCCCCGTACTATAAACCCAGAGTTAACCCTGAAGTTACCTCGCTAACTCCAAATCCTGCTTCGTAGTACAGGCCTCTGAGGATCATGAAATTGCTCTTAGATTTAATGTTATTCTTATTTGCTCACAGCTGTGTCAATGCCATACACAAGGCTGCTGAGCAGACCGAGCACAACCATGCAAACACACACACACACACACACACACACACACACAAACACACACACACGTAACACATTGTTCACCTGAGAAGACTCGATGCTCACAGAGTCTGAGTGACTTGTAATGCTAGAAAATTTGCTCTGGGGCCTGCTCTTGCGAAAATGTGCTACTCTGTGTGTGTGTGTGTGTGTGTGTGTGTGTGTGTGTGTGACTTCCCTGGAGAGAGCCTTCCACACTGTCTCCCCTCATATTCTTCCAGTCAGTAAGTGTCGGACAGTGTGTGAAAAGTCAAACATCGGTTACCTCATGCAACAGTTCACAGCTACTAAAAATCCAGTGTATGATCTATTGTCCTCCTCAAGTCACAGCAGACAACTACTGCTGAATATTTAACAAATGTGGGCATGTATTCATTACGCTTCTCAGAGTCTGAGGAATCAGGGTGGAAGTGAACAACTCCACGCTTTATGACTTTATGAGGTTTCCTACGCTTACTTCCTGCTGGTTTGTTGTTTGTTAAAATTCTAAATGCAAAAAAATAGCATCACTTTTTTATATCTACAGCCCAATTCAGACCAAAGATTCTCGACGAGACAAGTTGAAACAATCAGCTACTTGCAATGCGCCGTTCTGCAACGTTCTTAAAACCTGCCGATTCACACCAATGCAACTACATGAGATGGTGTATCATCGCTATGCAACAACTTTCTGTACTTCCGTTCTGATTTCCAGCAATTTGTAGCTTCTTAAAATATGAATGAGGATAGTAATAGTGAGATACTGGCTACAGCTGCATTTGTAGTTGTGATAAAATGGAGGAAAACAAACAGAACGAGCATCAGATGGACTGTATTCTGTCAATGAGAATGTGTGTGTGTGGGGGGCATAAGCACATACAGTGAGCAGCTGGGGCAACCTACCATCCGACACCAGCACACTGTGAGGACGGAAACATAGGACTCGGTGGGAATGGAGCACCTGCTGCAGCAAGCGGACACACCATCTGCGGCCATTTTGACTTGACCAGCGGACTTTACGACAAGCCGATCGACTGTTGAAACAGATGACAAGCTTTATGTTCTAAAACCAGCTGCCCGTGATTTAACCAGCTGAGTTGCAGGTTGACTCCATCACCACCCTAAAAACTTTAAGATCACTTGACACAGAAACTCATCCCTTGTGAGCTTAACATACTTTTTTATATTAAGTCAACAATTTTGAAGTTAATTTGACTAAAATGTATAAAGCCGATTTTACCTCATTAGTTTACGGCCAATAAACAACACTATCATAGTGCGTTTAAATTATTATGGCGTGTTGGGGCTAAATGGGTGGAGTTTCCCAGCATGCCTTGAGGCAATATGTTTGAGGCCATGAGCCGAAGAAAACTGTAAAAATCTGTTCTAAATCGCTCACGTTAGCTGTTTCACAGTGATTAATGTTTATGTATTTCACAGTGGCTCTACTGGGTCACAGTTAAAGGAGCTATATGTAAGAAATCTAAAGCAAATAGTTGTAAAATCATCCTAATATGTCACAGAGACTAAGGAATAATGTTCATATGACATACTGATCTCACCGATAACAATAGTACAGCCAGAATATTCGCATTTAAAAAAACTTTTTACGGTCCGCAAATCATGTTTATGTTTTGAATTTGTGTTTTGGCCCTGTTGCGCCACCCACCGCCGTCTACCAGTCACGCAGTCAGTAGAGTCTCAGCATCAGTTACAGTTACGACTGAGCTACAGCAGCACGGAAAGCAGCATTAGCAGTGTCCTGGTACATAGCATTAGCAGCCGGCTCCTCCTCCGTTGTATCCCAGCAGCAGCGTTAGCAGCAGAGAAGCCGGACTTGCTCGAATGGTCCACTGGAAAACCGAAGATCAAGGACGCAGTGACGCGGCCCTGCCACGGCAGCCACCCGTGGGCAAACAAATCAGTCTCCAGCGTGCCGCTGTCCAGCAACTTCGAATCTGTAGGGGAGGGGGGGCGGACACGACTCGTGGCAGTATTTTGAATTTGAGTGCAGTAACCATTTTGGCCACATTCTTACATACAGCGCCTTTAATGTTGTGGTAGGACATTTTACATGTAGACACAGTAAAGTCATATACACAGTTAGTGATCTCCCGCCTGTGTGGATATTGGAATGTCTGACAAAGTTGTGCTGAGGTAAAATAAAGAGCACTTCCTGGTTCAGAGTTCATGTCTTTGCCTAATTCGAGCAGTCGAGAAACCTGAGTTTGCCACAATATATGTTTGTAGTTGAATGAAATAAAAAGAAATTGTTATAAAATGTGTCCTCAATGTTTTTATGTTCATTAGAATAAAATGCTTAAAAACAAAAAACGTTGTGTCAAACTGACATAAAATTCCTGTCAGACAAGGGTCACGTGACACATTTATTGTGTCTGGTGTATGCAAAATGTTTATGTTACTGTTTTGTACTAAACTTAAAGTTCTGAGTGGAAGTTGAGTGAACAAATTGGGGTTTACAGTGTGGATACAATCTGGCGCAGTTTATTTCAAGGTGTAAATGGGATCAGCGAAGGTCTTTCCTCTTGTGTATCTGTGTCTCTCTGACTGTACGCCTGGTGTCTCCTGGCAGTTTAGGGCACCTCTGGAGCTTTTGTACATATTAGTATAGATAAGCGTGAGTTATTGAATTCATACAGCTTTTAATCCTAGTCCTAAAAGAAGGGCCAACCTGTTTAAACTAAGCTTGATAAATACAGGCTCTGGCTCATCTCATTCAGAATTTGAGCCCAGCATTTAACACATCATTCCAGTCATTTAGATCATTGTGTGAACCAAATGGTGTGTGTGGCGCGACCCATCAGAATGTAGCTCCATTGACAAAGACCCAGAGACTGACTTGATGGACTTACAGTGACAGCACCAACGGTAATTTCAGCACAATAAAACCCCAGTTTATGATTCATAACCGTAATTAGCTTTGCAGTAAAACAGCCGTCTGCAGCTGCAGGTTTTTGGTTCACTGGTTCACAGCTCTGGGAGAAGAGAAGTTTGAAATGAAAAATGTTTAACTGCCGGAAATCAGCTGGAGAACAGAGTGGGCAAAGCATTGTTTTTAGATTTAGTCACTCATAAGGGAGTGTTAATGTGCTACAATATTGAATCTGTATGTGTGTAATGTAATTTAATGATGCGTATTTGCACACAAATATAACTGTTTACTTATTTTGATTGAACTTTGTCTCTTATAAGATCTGCCTGAACCCAGTGAAAATGTTTAATGGCCCAGGGCACACATCTTTCACTGCAGAGGCAAACACTGTTTAGGAGTCTGAAACACCTGTCTTAATAAAGACAAAAACACTGTCTCTTGTGGTGTTTAGATTGCAAGAGTCAATATTGGTTTTAGCTTTTTTTGTTGTCCTGTTTACAGCTGTATCCAGCATCTAGAGCAGGGCTGTCAAACTCATTTTAGTTCATGGACCTCATACAGCCCAATTTGATCTCAAGTGGGCCGGACCAGTAAAACCATAACATAACATAACATACCTGTAAATAATAGAGGTGGGGGGAAAAAATCAATCAACATAGTATCTTTTGGTACTAGAATAATGGAAGAAATTGCTTTTTGGTGCTGATGTTTTTTCCCGGAGAGGTCAGCAGAGGTCTCAGTCAGCAGCATTTGGCAGGAAAATCATCAAAACAAAGATGGAGGCACCACAGAAAAGATCAGAAATGTGCCGTCTGCGTTTAAATCAAACGTCTGGACGTATTTTGAATTTTTAACACAGGAGGAAAGGACTTGGAGGATTTGGATATGACCCGTGATTTGCAAGCCGTGTCATATGAGAATACCCTGGGAATACGATAAACATGAGGGCACTCCTCACACTCCACCATCCAGAGGTAGCATTAGCCGCTGACGGCCAAGCTAACGCACCCTGGGCACACTTAGCTTGACAAAACTACCATCCAACTCTGAGAGAGCTAAGAATATAACGTGCGTCCATACAGCACTGTTGAAAACCAAGGCTTTTGTTACACGTAAAAACACACCAAGCTCTACAGAGAAGTGAAGCATAAAGCTGAGGAATCTGTGAGTACATCAGGAAGGGTGGCGTTAACTTGTGACGCCTCAGCTTCAAGGTCACTGGATTCGTATGTGACTATAACGGCACATTATCTCACAGAGGACTAAAGACTGCTGTCTCATGTTCTCCAAACTAGAGCAGTACACGTAGGTCACACCGGTGCAAACTCTGGCTCAGTGGCTTTCACAGCTGCAATGCGGATCTCTGGGCTAAAACTAAAACCAGGTTTATGTTTCCTCAAACTGGCCAACAATTAATTTATCTTCTCTGCTCTTAGTTGCAAGTTGTTGTATTTTTTTTTACCATAATGAGTATGATAGTGGTGTTGAATATAATATTGCTTGAGCACTGAAAGGTGCTGTGAGCATACCAAACACACTGGCTTCCCATTTACCTCTGTGTAGAAATAGGAACTGGTCCATTTGGACAAACAGGAAAAGCAGTACATTTAATTGAAATATTAACGGCTTCTCTGCAATTTTTACACTGAGCAAATTCATTGAGTGGGCCACATTGGACCCTTCTGACCCGCGGACCGTATGTTTGACAGCCCTGATATAGAGGCTTTGATAGACTTTAGCTCTGTCTCCAGTGTTGCTGCTTCTGTTCTTAAGTTGAGATGCATTGAGCTGCAGTTAATATTGTTACACTGGCACAGTGTTATACACAGCATCTGCTGAAACAGCTGGCATGAAAGTAATGATGCCATCCCATGAGCTCTATGTTTTATTTTAGCATTATTGTATCAGAAAACATGACATTTTACTACATTTTCAGTTAATATGGCAAAGCTGTTAGCGAACAGTTGCCTGTTTACATATTCAATAGACATGGAGCAACGTTAGCATTCATTCTGGGCACCTGATCAATGTTAGTCCAATATTAACTCTCCTTTTGCCTGTGCTTTTGTCTCTTCCAACTCCTGATGTAATTATCTGTTCTTTAGCGGCTAAATGCTCCATTATGTTCACCAGATAATCACTGTCTGTGTCTTTCTATAGTTTGGTGCTTAGTAGGTAGTATACAAAGGGCTTTGGGCTTTTCTTCTGGTTAATGAGAACAGTAACTGCCGTACAGTTGCTGGATGTACAACCAAAGCAGTGAGCTGAAAGAGGCTTAAATGCTTCACAGAGCTGAGAAGAACTGCATAGTTGGGCAATGAATATCTCTGTGTACTAGTTTGTAAAATTAAATATGCAAGGTGTTACATTTTAACCTCAATAAATCACCAATAATGAGACGTTTAAAGCTGGGGTAGGCAGTTTTACTCTGGTGTCACTGGGGAAAATTCCTATAGTAAACTTTCAGCATGTTTTAATTCAAGTGGACTGAGAGAACAGTAGACTTCTGCACCTCCTCATGGCTCTGCTTTCAGGCTTTAGAAAGTGACGGGAAAATCAAAGGTCATTTCAGAAAGAGGGCGTTCCTATTGGCTGTTCTGCAAATACAGATGCGCATGCCCGTCCCTTCAAGTGAAAACGTGGTTCAGTGGCGGAGAATTCTGCAGAGAGAGTTGCTATTGAAGCATTAGCACAACTGTCTACCCTGCAAAGCAACCCAGAAAAGGAAGACAGACCCCTTGTCAGTGACTGCAGCAACCCGAATCCAGCCAGTGCAAGCCCCAGCTCCAGGGGACTGACAGCCCTGACGTTCTGGTAAATCAGCAAACTTTCTATTGCTGCCTTTACACAGGTTCAACCCGGCACTGCTGCTGGCTACCAGCCTGCTGTGACACCACGAGTTGATGGGTTTGGGCTGGACAGATCCAGTTATCACAGCCACCAACTGGTCAGTCTCCCAAGCTGCTGCCCTCTCTCCCCCCACGGAAACAGTCCATAGCAGCGGGGAGTGAGACAGTGGGAAGAGACAACTCTTCTCTCTTTTGTAGTCCTATAAACAGATGGAGAGAGCGAGCCAAGGAGGGGCTTAGCAAATGATCTGAGTGCAACTCTATAATGAAACAAGATTAAATAAATCGATGTATGGGAAACACTGGGATACTGTTTGAAGCGTGCATATGCCGGTGGTCATCAGGTGGGAGGGGCTTGGGCAGAGAGGAGAGCTGGAGGAGGAGGAATATTTTTGGATTCTTTCTTTTTTTCTTGCCTTACTAGATTTCTGCCTAACCCAACTTTAAGATGGTGTGATTACCATAAACAATGACTCATTTATACTGCATTGTGTCACACTGGTTCACCTTCGAAAGATGTGAATAGATGAATGAAAGGCAAATTGTAAAGTGCGTTGGATAAAAGTGCTATACTCTGTAAAAGCAGCCGTTTATTTATCATTTAGCTTTTGTTTGACATCTGCTGAGTTTCTGTCGACAAAGGGAGACTGTCTGTAATGAGGCTGGAAGTGAAAAAATGGGAATATATTTCAATTTTTTATGTTCTCTGTTTCTGCTGGGTGTCTTGGTTTAATGCAGCCTGTACTTATCAGTCTGTCTCCTTAAGTATTAGGGTTTATGGGATGTGGAATATGTGCTTTTAGTGTTGAAAATCCCACCACTGCAGAGGCACCTACAGTAGCCTCCTTTGTGCAGGTTTAGCAGAGGCCTTGCCCATCCCCATGTTCCCTCACCTGTCTGATGGCGCACAGCAGCTTCCCGTAGCAGAACACGATCACCAGGAATGGCACGATGAGGCAGAAGACAAACAGGCAGATGATGTAAGACATGCTATTCGCCGTCTTGGCCGTCCAGTCGACAGAGCAGGTGGTCCCGGGTCCCTCTGGGCCATATTGGCTCCAGCCAAAGAGTGGCGGCAGGGTCCAGATGAGGGAGTAGACCCAGGAGAGGATGATGCCCAGGGAGATCTTCCGGTAGTTGGAGGAGTCGGCCTCAGTGGGGGCCACCATGGTGCTGTAGCGCTCATAGGAGAGGACAGCCAGGGAGATCAGGGAAACGATGCCTACAGGGTGGATACAAACATGCAAGATACATTGAGTCACACAGTATCTAGAAATATATAACAATTAAAGGGACAGTTCAATCAAAATCTAAATCACATACGTTTCCTCTTACCTGTAGTGCTATTTATCAGTCTAGATTGTTTTGGTGTGAGTTGCAGAGTGTTAAAGATATCAGCTGTAGAGATGTCTGCCTTCTCTCCGGTATAATGGAACCAGATGGCACTCGGCTTGTGGTACTCAAAGTGGCCAAAAAATATATTTGAAAAACTCAACATCAATGTCTCTTTCCAGAAATCATGACCTGGTTACTCAAGATAATCCACAGACCTTGTTGTGAGCAGTTTCATGTAGGAACTATTTTCTTTCTACTGAACTACACCCACCAACTGTATCACTGCAGAGGGAAGAGTACATCTACTGCTAGCTCACTGAGCACCACTGAGCTAGCTAATCTTACAGCTCAGCTGAGGACAACGCCATTAATGTTTACATCTCATGCTGTCACGAGCCTCTGGTCCATGAGTAGATGCACTCTTCCTTCTGCACAGTGATATGGTATAGAAAGAACATAGTTCCATAAAGAAATAGGTATGCAACTCATGGACAAGAGGCTCGTGCTTGTGACAGCATGAGATGTAAAAATGAATGCCGTCCTCCTTAGCTGCACTGTAACGTTAGCTAGCTCAGTGGTGCTAGGTGAGCTAGCAGTAGTTGCACACTTCCTCTTGCGTGGTGATTCAGTTGGCAGGTATACTTCAGTAGAAAGAAAACAGTTCCTACATGAAACTGCTCACAACAAGGTCTGTGGATTATCTTGAGTAACCAGGTCATGATTTCTGGAAAGAGACATTGATGT
The DNA here is from genome assembly GCF_011397635.1 of Epinephelus fuscoguttatus. NCBI lineage: Eukaryota > Metazoa > Chordata > Actinopteri > Perciformes > Serranidae > Epinephelus > Epinephelus fuscoguttatus. The sequence goes on from NC_064766.1 coordinate 23,391,295, forward strand.
TGAGTTTTTAAAATGGATTTTTTGGCGCTTTGAGCACCACAAGCTGAGTGCCATCTAGTTCCATTATATTGGAGAGAAGGCAGACATCTCTACGGCTGATATCTCCAACACTCTGCAACTCATATAGAAACAATCTAGACTACATGTAAGAGGAAAAATATATATTTTAATTTAGGGTGAACTGTCCCTTTAACTCAAGGAGTTAAATACAGAACACAGGCTAACAGAATACTGTAGACAGCATGTGCAGGTGTGGTCTTCCGATTAAACCCCAACTACTGTACATTTAATGGGGCCATCAAATAGAGACCAGTGCACTTCCTGTCCAAATGTTTATCTACTCTAGTGAGGAAAACATGCACGGTCAGAATGATATTAAGCTTCACAGCTCTTTTCAAAGTTAAGAGTGCAGCTTAAAGGAGCTTTATGGTTTTCAGCTTCAAAGAGAGGATGGGTTATGAAGTTAAAAAATAATTGCCAGAGTGAAACGCGTAGCGTGATAAAACTACAGAAAATGTTATTTTGGAGTCATCAAATATTTCGGTTCACATGGCAGGGCCTGCAGCAGATACACACCGCTGTAAATCATAAACTGCAGCTCTACCTGTAGTGTCTCTGCTTGACAGGAGGAATGCGGTTAAAAAAACAACAACAGAAGATGAGGAGAAGCTTTCTTATTTCTCTCTGTGCTTTTCTTTCTCAGTATTTCAGAGGCACAGCAGCAGGAGCCTGAAGCTCAGTGTTCACGCTGACCCCTCAGCCTTTTTTATCCTGTCTGCTGTTTGTTTTGAAGCTATTATGAATCCACGGGGCCGTCTTTCATGCCTATTGATTTTCAGTTGCAACGAAGCAAAGATGGACTGGACGCTCCGTCACGAAGGCAGTCCAAGCCTTTCACTGAGGTGCCAATGCTGCACGATGAATGAATAATGGGAAAAAAGCACAGAGGGGAAAAAAGTTACTGAACAACGTGGAAACAAATTTAGCTCTGTGATTGAAGATGATGGTTCTGCAGAAGGTTTTTTTGTGTGTGTCTGTCTGTATGCAAATACATTGACCCCACTGCACATACCCCCGACTGCAAGAGCACAGCGTGTGATGTTTGTCTGTTGCCCCCAGATATTACGCTCATGTTGCTTTCCCTGCACACACTGCTTAGCTCCGGGCTTTTATTAGCTCTGTTACTGCAAAGTCAACACAGTTTTACAACGACCCACTTGTGTTTCTGTTTGAACTCAACTGACTCATAGCAACCAATCCCAAACACATTACCAGATATTTTGACAAAAGATGTTTTCAGCCCTGCTCATTGCTGTCCCATCTCATCTGGCCTGTCGTTTTCCCTCCGTTATCCTCCATCTACACCCTGTTAACTTTCAAGACAAACAGTAGGAGGACTGTCCTCTCACAACAGGTGGGCTGGGGTGATCTCAAGCTAAAATGTGTGTAATAATGTTTAAAGACAGGTAAACACTGGTGCAATTGCAGCCCTTATTATCTTGAACCACAGCCTGACAGGAGTAGCCTTTACTCCAATATATTGTAGAGCAGGTGGTAAAAGGCAGATAGAAGTTATTTTGGATTTGTGATTACCGGATTGGTTAATAAATTTGGCCACAAACAACTCTGTATTTTGATTCATTGGGATGTATCCATTAAAATTATCTAACATAGTACTGGTCAGTGCTTCAGCCAACATTCTGTATCAAGTATACTGTGCTGTGTGAAAACACACCAGGAAGTGGTGAAGTGCAGCTCGTACATTTTTCTGAAGCCAGGAGATGTGTTCATGTAGGCGGGCAGAAATTCTTTGTAGCACACATTCACCAGCCACTTTAGGTACACCTGTGTAACTGCTTGTTAAGCAAATAGCTTATCAGCCAATCATGTGGCAGCAACTCACTGCATTTAGGCATGTAGACATGGTCAAGACGACTTGCTGAAGCTCAAACTGAGCATCAGAATGGGGAAGAAAGGTGATTTAAGTGTCTTTGAACGTGGCATGGTTGTTGGTGCCAGACAGGCTGGTCTGTCAGAAACTGCTGATCTACTGGGATTTTCACACACAGCCATCTCTAGGGTTTACAGAGGATGGTCCCAAAAAGAGAAAATGCCTTGTTGATGCCAGAGGTCAGAGGAGAATGGCCAGACTGGTTCAAGATGATAGAAAGGCAACAATAACTCAAATAACCACTGCTTACAACCAAGGTCTACAGAAGACCATCTCTGAACCAACAACACGTCCAACCTTGAAGCAGATGGGCTACAGCAGCAGAAGACCACACCAGGTGCCACTCCTGTCAGCTAACAACAGGAAACTGAGGCTACAGTTCACACAGGCTCACCAAAACTGGACAATAGAAGATTGGAAAAACGTTGCCTGGTCTGATGAGTCTGGATTTCTGCTGCCACATTCAGATGGTAGGGTCAGAATTTGGTGTAAACAACATGAAAGCATGGATCCATCCTGCCTTGTATCAAGGGTTCAGGCTGCTGGTGGTTGTGGTGTAATGGTGTGGGGGATATTTTCTTGGCACACTTTGGGCCCCTTAGTACCAACTGAGCATGGTTTAAACACCACAGCCTACCTGAGTATTGTTGCTGACTGTGTCCATCCCTTTATGACCACAGTGTACCCATCTTCTGATGGCTACTTCCAGCAGGATAACGCACCATGTCACAAAGCTCATCTCAAACTGGTTTCTTGAACATGACAATGAGTTCACTGTACTCCAATGGCCTCCACAGTCACCAGGTCTCAATCCAGTAGAGCACCTTTGGGATGTGAAGAGGTGGAAGCAACTGCTAGGTGCCAACAGTTTAGCTATCCTTTAAATTCACTAACTGGCAAAACGGACCTGAGCACTTTATCACTGGGTAAAGAGAGTTTCCTCACAAGGAAAACAAAAGCATTTGTCAGTAGTTCAGTTGCCTAAAACTGTCACTTATGACTTGTAGCGCTCCTAAATCTTCTAGAGAGGAGGTCAGGGTGGATGGATGAGAATTTGATTCCAACCAAGTGGCTCTTCTTTGAGCCAGGACACAAGTTGGACAGGACACAAAACTGCACAGCTAAGTTTAGGAAAGTGCCTTATCAGTACTGCACATGTGCAACTCTACACAGAGTTGATGGGGAAGTGAGATTCTCACTCCTTAGCAACTTTAATCATCAACTCTGGAAAAGACAGTGTGTTTCATTATTTTTTATCACTTGCCTGATTGAAGTAAGTTGCTAGATTGACCCGCCTGATGTGGCGTTATATTTGCCCAGGGCAATCGGACTGTCCGTAATGTTTAGACCTGCCTCGCAGTGTGGAACTCACTGGGGTCATTTATATGTGGGACCAGGGCTTACACCTGCACCAAGAGTCAGCAGAATGTATGAATGTAACTAGAGCAAAAACACTACCTGGATCCCTTAATGAGGCCAGTATTGGACATACTGATCTAGTGTATTGGATTGGTGCATCTCTAATGTTGAAAGCATGATACACTCCTAGATTTCCTATCTGACAGGAAAAGAAGAGGCAAAGAATGCTGCGACAATAAGAAGTTAATTTCTGAGTGGATTGTGTGCGGCTTCCCATCCCAACACCCAGGATGGGGGCATGTTGTTTAGCACATCTTTAAGACAGACTGATTACATCTTGAATAAATGGAGCCAAATCACATCGCACTTTCTCAAAGCTGCAAAAGCTAATTAGCAGCTCTCCTCCATGACGCTTACAGAGGCATCAAAATTTAACACTGGCAATCATCATGTTTCTGCACCAATTGACAGCAACCTTCTGCTCTACAAAAGCATCGCAGCTGATTATGATGTTTGATATGAAAACTTGATTATGTCAGCTGATCTCATCACATGTCGTCCTTCTTGATGAGAACAGCCCTTTGTCTTGTTACACAGAACGTGGGTGACAAGTAAATCTTTATTTGAGGCAACGTAATTTAAAAGACACCCACAGAACTTTGTAACATCACAGCATCTGAAATCTAACATCGCCCTCCGTCCATCCTCCAGTCCTCCGGCAGGATCAAAGGCAGCAGCTGAATCTAATATTCCAAAATGAAACATCTTATGATCTGATAATATCTGAAATAAAAAAAGAGGGAACATCCTTGTTTTGCTGCCTCCGTGATACTCCCTCACTGTTTCTGTCTTGTCTGCTTAAAAGCATCTGGTTTGGTATCACTTGTCTGATACTGTAGATCCATAAAAAGGCAGTTTGAATGAAAAACACAGGATCAAATAAAGCTGTGTTTGCTCCATAAATCCTGGCGTCTTTTCCCTCAGTCATCACAGGTGCACAGAACTACTGTGACAGCACCGGCAAGTAAAAAAAATAAGAGATCAGATTGCAAGTGTCTGTCTAACATTAAGGATGACTGCTTTGGCGTGTCGCTGTCTGTGTACAAAGACACCCGTCGCCCACAATACACGTTTTTGTCTCTGCTTTCGTACACTATTTATTACAGGGGCTCATTAGCTGGCTCCCCCCCTCTGACCTTTATGGCAGAGCGGCATTGTTCTGCTTTCTTTCTCCCCGCTGAGACTTCTCCTCACCGTCGCAACAAATTAACATCACTCAGGCCAGGTGTTGCCTGTGTCTGCGTGACGCACATGTTTATGCATTTCCTTTCCTCTGTACATGTTCATCCATTGCTGTGCCCGATTCTGCTGGTTTGTGTGTGAGTGTGTGTGTGGGGGGGCAATCTAACTTCAGTATGCAGCGAGTGGGCCCAGCAGTGCAAGGTTAATCCAGTGACTGTGTGCAGAGTCCACTTGAGGCATGAGGAGGCAGCCAACAGTATGCAGGATCACGCAGACCGGGTGTCGAATAAAGACAGAATGAAGATCCTCTCCTGTTCATCCACGGGATAATGGAAGACAAAAGTTCACTGAGATAGAGAGGAAAATGCAAAGAGGCGGGCAAAAGAGGTGAAGCGGCTAAATGGATGCCAGGAGGCTGATGGCAAAGGAAAAAGTACAGGGTGTTGGGAGTATTTGTGCATGCACACGCACACACACGTCTCCACAAATTGTCTTCAGTTTGTGCTCTTGGCATAAAGTCAAAGCGGTGGAGCCTCAATTGTTCAGTCATTCAAAAATCTAAGAAGTTATGGGCTAAAAGCAAGAGCATAAAGTAGAAATCAATGTCAACAGGGAGCAGGAATACAATGTCCCAACACCAAGCTAACAATGTCTTTTGTCATTGACAGTGATGCCCTCTAATACGAAGGAGCATCGATCATTCAGGAAAGCTTTATAGAGATTTGGTGAAGACAGACACAGTCACTTTGTCAAAGCTGCACCCAGCGTTATTCATCCAAACAATCAATTTCACTTTTCCTTGCTCTGACCCTCCCTCACTCTTTCTTTCACTCTGTTTTTATGAGGCCATTGAAGAATTACTCATCCATAACAAATGGAGGTTCTAATGATGTCTTGGAGCCATCGCTCTTTCTCTTTCAAACAGTTTCCTCTTCCTGCTCTGTTTTAGCTCGTAGACGCCAAAGTCCTGTCAGACAGATTTTAATAAATTGGGTCCTTGTGGATGTCAGTGTTACACATCTTCTGATGGTGCTAAGTCTCGACACAACACTAGGGTTAGCAAGGCAGTGGATACAATCAGAGTACATCTAGATACTGAGAAAAGTCGGAGGCTCGCTTTATTCTCAGTGATATGACTAAACGTAGTAATCTTGTTTTGGAAATTGCCAACTTATCCCAGAGGAAGTGGAAGTAGTGCTTGTGAGTCTGTTTTCAATTTAAAAGTTTGACAGATTTAAGAGGCTCTTAAGCAAAAGAAAATTCAATTTAGTTAAGTTGAACATACTGTGTGAAAATTGTAGCAGTAGACCAGGGAGAGCAACAGGGCTGCCTGGTGAGAAAAGTCAGGGAGGGACTTGTATGCATCATAAATCTGACTCACTGAGTGTAATTTGTGTGAGTCTTTAGTTCCTTCCTTTTCTACATGGATAACTTAACTGACCTAACAAGCACAGGCCCAGGGGCCCATGGAGTCCGGAGGCCCCCTAAACATCACCTGCAAAATGTCACTGAAGGAGATACAAAACAATACTGGGTTTCAAAATGAATTCCAAGAGACACAAAACTACCACAAAAAGATGCAAAACTACCACAAAACGATACAAACTACCACAAAGAGATACAAAACTACCTCAGAGATGCAAAACTACAACAAGAAATGTGAAACTACCTCAAAGATACACAGAACTATGACAAGAGATGCAAAACTTCTAATAGGAAATGCAAACAGTCTCAAAACTACACCAAAGATCAAAAACTACCACAAAAAAAATAGAAACAGAGGCAAAACTACCACTAAGAGTTGCACAACTACTCCAAATGGATGAAAAACTACCATAAAGAGATGCAAACAAAGATACAAAGCTACCACAGAGATTAAAAAAACACAGGGATGCAGAATCACCACAAAGAGATGCCAGACTACCACTGGGATGCAGAACTATCACAAAGAGATGCCAAACTGCCACAAAGAAATGCAAAACTACTACAAGGAGATACAAAACTACCTCAGCAAACAAAGAGATACAAAACTACCTCTGAGATGCAAAGCTACCACAGGGATGAAAAAGCGCTTTAAAGAAATTTAAAACTACCACAGAAATACAAAACTACCACAGAGATGCAAAACTACCACAGAGATACAAAACTACCACAGAAATGCAAAATTACCATAAAGAAATGCAAAACTACCACAGAGATACAAAACTACCACAGAGAAACAAAACTACCACAGAGATGCAAAACTACCACAGAAATGCAAAGCTACCACTGGGATGAAAAACTGCTTTAAAGAAATTCATAACTACCATTAAGAGATGCAAAACTACCATAGAGATACAAAACTACCATAAAGAGATGCAAAACTACCACAAAGATACAAAACTACCACAGAAATGCAAAACTACCATAAAGAGATGCAAAACTACCACAAAGATACAAAACTACCATAAAGAGATGCAAAACTACCACAGAGATGCAAAACTACCACAAAGAGATGCAAAACTACCACAGAGATGCAAAACTACCACAGAAATGCAAAGCTACCGCTGGGATGACGAACTGCTTTAAAGAAATGCAAATCTACCATAAAGAAATATAAAACGACTATAAAGAAATACAAAGCTACCACAGAGATACAAAGCTACCATAAAAAAATACAAAACTACCACAGAAATGCAACACTACCATAAAGAAATATAAAACTACCATAAAGAAATGCAAAACTACCATAAAAATACAAAACTACCATAAAGAAATATAAAAATACCATAAAGAAATGCAAAACTACCATAAAAATACAAAACTACCATAAAGAAATATAAAAATACCATAAAGAAATGCAAAACTACCATAAAAAAATGCAAAACTACCATACAGAAATAGAAAACAACCATAAAGAAATATAAAACGACTATAAAGAAATACAAAACTACCATAAAGAAATATAAAACTACCATAAAGAAATGCAAAACTACCATAAAAAATACAAAACTACCATAAAGAAATATAAAACTACCATAAAGAAATACAAAACTACCACAGAAATACAAAACTACCATAAAGAAATATAAAACTACCATAAAGAAATGCAAAACTACCACAGAGATACAAAACTACCATAAAGAAATATAAAACTACCATAAAGAAATGCAAAACTACCACAGAGATACAAAACTACCATAAAGAAATGCAAAACCGCCATAAAAAAATACAAAACTACCATAAAGAAATACAAAACCGCCATAAAAAAATACAAAACTACCATAAAGAAATACAAAACTACCACAGAGATGCAAAACTACCATAAAGAAATACAAAACTACTACAGAGATACAAAACTACCACAAAGAGATGCAAAACTACCTTGACATGCAAAGCTACCACAGGGATGAAAAACTGCTTTAAAGAAATACCAAACTACCACAAAGAGATTCCAATACCGCAGAGATGCAAAACTACCATAAAGAAATGCAAAACTACCATAAAAAATACAAAATTACCATAAAGAAATATAAAACTACCATAAAGAAATACAAAACTACCACAGAAATACAAAACTACCATAAAGAAATTAAAACTACCACAGAGATACAAAACTACCATCAAGAAATATAAAACTACCATAAAGAAATGCAAAACTGCCACAGAGATACAAAACTACCATAAAGAAATGCAAAACCGCCATAAAAAAATACAAAACTACCATAAAGAAATACAAAACCGCCATAAAAAAATACAAAACTACCATAAAGAAATGTAAACTACTACAGAGATACAAAACTACCACAAAGAGATGCAAAACTACCTTGACATGCAAAGCTACCACAGGGATGAAAAACTGCTTTAAAGAAATACCAAACTACCACAAAGAGATTCCAATACCGCAGAGATGCAAAACTACCATAAAGAAATGCAAAACTACCATAAAAAATACAAAATTACCATAAAGAAATATAAAACTACCATAAAGAAATACAAAACTACCACAGAAATACAAAACTACCATAAAGAAATTAAAACTACCACAGAGATACAAAACTACCATCAAGAAATATAAAACTACCATAAAGAAATGCAAAACTGCCACAGAGATACAAAACTACCATAAAGAAATGCAAAACCGCCATAAAAAAATACAAAACTACCATAAAGAAATGCAAAACCGCCATAAAAAAATACAAAACTACCATAAAGAAATGTAAACTACCACAGAGATACAAAACTACCACAAAGAGATGCAAAACTACCTTGACATGCAAAGCTACCACAGGGATGAAAAACTGCTTTAAAGAAATACCAAACTACCACAAAGAGATTCCAATACCACAGAGATGCAAAACTACCATACAGAAATATAAAACTACCATAAAGAAATACAAAACTACCACAGAGATGCAAAACTACCATAAAGAAATACAAAACTACCACAAAGAGATGCAAAACTGCCACAAAGATACAAAACTACCACAGAAATGCAACACTACCACAAAGAGATGCAAAACTACCACAACTGAATAAAAAAACACAAACAGATGCAAAATTATTGCAAATGGATGTAAACTATCACAAAAAGTTGCTAAACTACGACAGAGATGAAAAACTACCACAAAGAGATACAAAACTCCCAAAACATTCATGCAAATAGCCACAGAGTGTGTCTCATTCAGACTGGGTGTCCTGCCCCTCTCGGAGTCAGAGGACAGTTCACATGTCTCTGTCCAGGAGCCCATTGTCTCACAGTCAGTCCAGGGTCTGCTGTCACTGTGCAGATACACAGTCCCAGTGGTCAGAGTCACAGAGGTGCAGGGAAGCAACAAATCAGCTGCTAAATTCTGTCCCAGAAGGTTTTTCTTACATCACCTTTCACCGAGTACAGCAGGTAATAGTCCTGCTCTAGATGACGACAAACAGTCTAAATCTTTAGTTACCGCAGGTTTTAGAAGCCATGATGTTTGGCTTGTGTGTTTGTTAGTGGGTGCATGGCTACCCATAGGTTTTATGCATCAGGAGATTAGATGCACTGACGAAGAACCCTTGTGTTAGATTTATAGGTCCTTTATATAAACTTCGTCAGACTAAAGCTACCTGATTAATCCAGGAGCCCATTGTCTCACAGTCAGTCCAGGGTCTGCTGTCACTGTGCAGATACACAGTCCCAGTGGTCAGAGTCACAGAGGTGCAGGGAAGCAACAAATCAGCTGCTAAATTCTGTCCCAGAAGGTTTTTCTTACATCACCTTTCACCGAGTACAGCAGGTAATAGTCCTGCTCTAGATGACGACAAACAGTCTAAATCTTTAGTTACCGCAGGTTTTAGAAGCCATGATGTTTGGCTTGTGTGTTTGTTAGTGGGTGCATGGCTACCCATAGGTTTTATGCATCAGGAGATTAGATGCACCTTGTGTTGTCCTTTATATAAACCTGATTAAGGACATCCAAAGTGCAGTATGCAGTCAGTGTGCTGTTGTATAGGGAGGTAATCCTGTTAAAAGCCATGCAGAAAGTTGGCATGTTTTATTCCAGTGATCAGTGAACTGTAGGAAGTCATTTTTAAAAGAAGCTGACCATGAATACCAGCGGCTGCGTTCATTTCTTTGGGCCATATCGCCTGAAACAAAGTGGGGTGACAGATTATTAAAACATGTCCGTTATAATTTGGCCATCTATACGAGTATAACCAACTTCTGATTCAGTGAAGTTGTTAGCTAGACGATAGATATGAGATGACATGTGAATGAATAAAAGTTTTTGACATCTGATCAGTCAAGCACGCCGCTCAGTATGAACAAGGAGAACTCTGAGGGCTTTTGGTTGTGGACTTCCCACATCCACATACACAACATGCAAGGTACCCTGGGTTCCTTCAACAACAAAACCACGTGGTTAGATTTAGGAAAAAAGAACAGGGTTTGGCTTTAGAATCTTATGGAACACGAATACTGGTCTCTGGTGTTTGTTAGACCCATCCACCACTCCTCCCACCTGCCCCAGTCGGCGTTTCGCTGCCTCAACTTTCGTCCTTGTCCTGTTGTGTTTCCCCCTGAGGCCACCAGGGGCTGTTAAACTATAACGGCAACCAGATTTCGACCACTTTGGAGTGAGTCCTGGCTCGTTTTCCCTCTGTTTTTCTTGTTCCCAGAGGCCTGTACCACAAAGCCAGTTCAACCTACCCAGTTTATCTTCTCATTATCTGGTTTGACTAACCCGTCACATCGGCCGTCTGGATAACCAACACTACAGAGCTGTTTATCAACCAGTTCAGTCAACTCTGGGTTTTTCTATCCAGCCACGAGCAAAGAGGCGGGGGTGTTAATTATGAGCGGCATAATCAGAACCATGAATGAAGTAGGTTTCTTCATATCATAGCTATTACATAGTGACATTAGAATAGAGAATATTTTGCTGTTTAGTTGGATGATGATGAAACTTCCTTGAATCTGTCACATAAAACACTTAAAAGTAACACCAGACTGTTTCCGCTGCTGAAGTAAAGAGTGTAAAAGTAGTCAATGACTGACGAGGTCTGTCTGACTGAAATGTTCCATTTATAATAACAGGAGCCAATTAACAGTGTGGATTATTTTACTAATGAGATATCATCTGTTTTATCCCAGTTCTTATCACACAGGTGTCTCATGTTATTTTGAGCTGCAGTGATGAATCAGTGTCAATTATCAACACTGTCACTGTGGACTAAAATAAGCTTTGCATAAGTTAAAATCATGTGTTTAGTGTGTAAACAATCTGTTTGTTAGGAGCGAGTTAGCTGTTCAGCATCAGTTACCACAGTGATTTCAGTAAAAAGAGAACCAGCTTTGTAGTACTGAAAACCCAGAGTTAACCCTGAAGTTACGTCACTAACTCTGTAGTACAGGTACTGGTTCTTTTGTTTTTGGGATATGTGACATGTTGTCAGTTATTGAGAAACACACCCACAGCTGATTAATTCCCTCACACTATGCACACTTGTGAAATGAGCCCAGTCTTACTCCAAAGTCGTCGAAATCCAGCGCTTGGGCAGTGACTTGCAGCATCAGAAACCAACCAAAAAAGGCTTCCTTTAATGTCAGCATAATACGCGGCCGGTTGCTGTTATAATTAAACAGTGACAGAAGGAAACATGGCTGGACAAGGACAAAAGTTAAGGTGGCAAAAGTCCAAGCGGGGTGGGCGGGAGGGGTGGTGGACGGGTCCAACGAACACTGACTTTCACCCAAGAGAGCGGTGTTTGTGTCCTGTAAGACTCCAAAGCCAAACCCAGTTCTTTTTTCTTAACCCTAACCACGTGTTTTGGTTGTTGAAGGAAAAAAACAACATAAATTTGTGGTTGTACCAATGTAGTGCTTTTATTTTGAAAGAGACTGTATGTAAACGTTAAATTTCCTGTGAAAGAAGAAGTGTACTTTGAAAGAAGACAATGCATGCAACAAGCTCAACTTGGCACGGTGTCTCAGAACGTCAACAACCAACACACCCAGGGTACCTTTCAAGATGTGGACATGTAAAGTCCATGAGCAAACGTCAATAAGTGACGAGTTTGGAGTGAGAATGTGTTGGTGAAATGGGAGGGGCAGTTTCTGTGTAAGCTCAATGTTTGAAATAATGGTGTTGTCGAAAGTCCAGGAGGATGGAAACGTTAGTGTTAATAATAGATTATGAAGCTGAGCAGCAGTGTGCTGATCCTCGGTTCAAAAACTTTTAAATCTGCCAAATATTGTTTTAAAAATTCACTTTAATTGGAACTTGTATAAAACACACTGGTGCAAATGTTAAAATATTGTGTTCATGTCAAAGAGTGGAGAAATTAGTGTTTTTAAAAACCCCATCTCTCAGGCCGCCTAGCCTTCAAAGGTTGTTTGGATGCTTTGGGAAGCTTTTAAAGCAATTAGTGGGACTGATAGCAAGAAAGCCTGTTCATTAAAGAACTTCAAATCAGGCATCAGGCCAACCACTCCTTATAGTTCCCTCTCAGCTTTGGCATCATTTCATCCAAATTACTCAAACACATACATCTGTAGCATTGATTGATACCGTGCTCAGGGGAAATTAATGGTATTCTCTCTTTTATGCTCAATACATAACTTGTTATTTGCAGTTTTCACATAGCAACCCTCCAAATAATGAACACTAAGCTTTTCTTTGGAGCTCAGTGTCCCAGCCTGGCTCTGCTCCAGCTGACTGAGTTAGTGCTGTTTCCTCAGTTGCATCATTGTGCCCCATTTGCATCGATATCAGCACTCCTGAGCGAAGGTGGGACCAGACTCTCCCTCCTCATTACGCATCTCCCCCGGGCGATTTTATCCCGCAACAAATGCTGCCGCTGCATCTGCCACAGCTCTGCGCAGGCACTGAGACCGCGTCCCCTCACAAACCCGCCACAGATCTGCACGGGCAGCTAAATGAACAGTGATGAGGCTTCCCTCGCCTCGGGCACAGTCACTCAGCTGTACGGTAACAAGCATTTAGCGGCCATTTAATAGCAGGCTGTACATTCACGTCCAGCACGCGCGGCAGCCAAATCACCCGCTGACAGTCCTGCGTGGCAGCTTCTCAGAGTTCATAATGACATTTGAACAAATGACTAAGCGTCTGTAAGGAAGCACTGAGTGCACCATATGCTTTCCTAAATACCCCCAGCGATCATATGCCGTGAAAATGCATGCACGTGAAGCTCTGGAAGTGATTCAACAGCCTGGCATGCAGCACCAGACAGAGATAATGACACACAAGACTGCTTTTTACAACTCATCACCAGCACGATACCTGCGCACCTGCATGTGGGGCACCATCAGGGACAGTGGGTGTGAATCCTGCGAGTCTGTGATCTGCAACTTCTCCAAACATACTGTGAATTGCGCGTTTTTACGCAATTAGCGATAATAAGGTACCCCGCGCCACCACCAAGACCTTAACAATCTCTGTGAGGGCAGACTGCAGGATGATCACACCCAAAATTAAGAGAGGAAGCTTAAGAGACGGGAAGGACAGTGTCAAAGTGTGAGGAGGCATGAAACACTAATGAATATGCAGAGTATGATAAAGGTTTGAGGAATTTGGCGCATACGCATTTTCTCATTGTCCAAATCATCCAGCTCCGCCGATTTTCAGCCTTTAATCTGAAAGTTTGACACGACCACAAAAACGCACCGTGCACATCACCGCGTGCCTGATACAGAAAGAGAGTCAAATATTTTTCTAATGTGCCAAAATCCTCAATTTCGAGCCCAGAAATGAGGCTTAACACGAGCGCAGTGTTCCGAGAAGGATGCAGCGCAACATCGCTCACAACCACAAATACACAGTCATCTACAAATGGAACAGAAACCCAAAAATAAACTGTCAATGCTCGATTAGATTCCGCATTTCTACTCACCAAAGAGGGAGTTGGCGAATCCGTACCACACGCATCCGCCGTCTCCTATGAGCCACCGTCCCTGCGTGCTGGCGGCGAAGCTGAACGGAGTCCCCAGTACGCACACCAGCAGGTCGCTGATGGAAATGTTAATCAGGAGCAGGTTGATGGGCGACCGCAGCATCTTGTAGCGGCAGAAGAGCACGAGCACCAGCAGGTTGTTCATAAGTCCGAGAGTGCCGATGAAGCCAAGGCACACGGCCACAATCAGGTGCCCCGTCGGGGTGAGGGTGGTCCGGTATGAGCCTCCCCCCAAGTGCCCTTCCCCGGCTGCGGCGCACAGAGCGCTGTTGACCCCTGCGCAGCCGCTCAGGCTCACGTTGGACACGATCATCGCAGTCCGGTGTCACGGCGGTGGCACACTGGGTGGCCGCGGCGCACTGAGCGGCAGCTAATATGTCGTTGCCATTTCTTTTTCTTTTTTTCTGTGTGTGGAAAGATAATGTAAAGACAAGCTGTCGCCAGTTGCTGGTTGCTGGATGCTGGTTGCCAGCGACACTTGTTGCTGTAAGAAATGTGGAAAAAGTTGAGCCAAGAGAAAATGTGGGACAGTAAAAAAGTTTGTTTGTTGGGGATGTCAAAACTTTGTTGCGCTCAGGGGGAGGAGGGGAAATTTAGATTTGGTTCGTCTTTGCTCCACCGTGTGGCACACTCTCACTCTTTCCACAGGCGCTCCTGTCTCTCACACAGACACCTTCCCTCTCTGGCCGTGTTTAAATCACTGTTGCCCGCTCTCCTGCAGCTGACGTCTGGGCTGAGGGGGGGCGGAGGCGGAGCACGGTGCAGGTTCAGTGGGGAGCAGCGTGGAAATCAGACCGTGATCATGTGGCTCAGAGACGGTGCTGCTACACTCAAGCTGCTGGAAGACAGTCCGGCTTAAAGTTTCAGGAGGTGCTCTGTCTGTCCCTGTCTTTGTCCCTGTCTCTGTCTCTGTCTCTGTCTCTGTCCCTGTCCCTGTCTTGGTCCCTGCCTCTGTCTCTGTCTCTGTCCCTGTCCCTGTCCCTGACTCTGTCTCTGTCTCTGTCCCTGTCTTGGTCTCTGCCTCTGTCTCTGTCTCTGTCCCTGTCCCTGTCCCTGACTCTGTCTCTGTCTCTGTCCCTGTCTTGGTCCCTGCCTCTGTCTCTGTCTCTGTCCCTGTCCCTGTCCCTGTCCCTGACTCTGTCTCTGTCTCTGTCCCTGTCTTGGTCTCTGCCTCTGTCTCTGTCCCTGTCCCTGTCCCTGACTCTGTCTCTGTCTCTGTCTCTGTCCCTGTCTTGGTCCCTGCCTCTGTCTCTGTCTCTGTCCCTGTCCCTGACTCTGTCTCTGTCTCTGTCTCTGTCCCTGTCTTGGTCCCTGCCTCTGTCTCTGCCTCTGTCCCTGTCCCTGTCTCTGTCTCTGTCCCTGTCCCTGTCTTTGTCCCTGACTCTGTCTCTGTCCCTGTCTTTGTCCCTGCCTCTTTCCCTTTTTCTACCCCTGTCTCTGTTTCTGTCTCTGTCTCTCTGTCTCTGTCTCTGTCCCTGTCTCTTTCCCTGTTTCTATCCCTGTCCCTGCCCCTGTCCCTGCCCCTGTCCCTGTCTCTGCCCCTGTCCCTGTCCCTGCCTCTGTCCCTGCCCCTGTCCCTGCCTCTGTCCCTGCCCCTGTCCCTGTCCCTGTCTCTGCCCCTGTCCCTGCCCCTGTCCCTGTCTCTGCCCCTGTCCCTGCCTCTGTCCCTGCCTCTGTCCCTGTCCCTGTCTCTGCCCCTGTCCCTGCCCCTGTCCCTGTCTCTGCCCCTGTCCCTGTCCCTGCCTCTGTCCCTGCCCCTGTCCCTGCCTCTGTCCCTGCCCCTGTCCCTGTCCCTGTCTCTGCCCCTGCCCCTGTCCCTGTCCCTGTCTCTGCCCCTGTCCCTGTCCCTGTCTCTGCCCCTGCCCCTGTCTTTGCCTCTGTCTCTGTTCCTGCCTCTGTCTCTATCTCTATCCCTGTCCCTGTCTCTGCCCCGTCTCTGTCTCTGTCTCTGTCCCTGTCCCTGCCCCTGCCCCTGCCCCTGCCCCTGTCCCTGTCTCTGCCCCTGTCTCTGTCTCTGTCCCTGTCTCTGTCCCTATCTCTATCCCTGTCCCTGTCTCTGCCCCGTCTCTGTCTCTGCCCCTGCCCCTGTCTTTGCCTCTGTCTCTGTCCCTGCCTCTGTCCCTGCCTCTGTCCCTATCTCTATCCCTGTCTCTGTCTCTGTCTCTGCCCCTGTCCCTGTCCCTTTCCCTTTCCCTTCCCTCTCCCTGTCTCTGTCTCTGTCTCTGTCTCTGTCCCTCTCTCTCCTGGTGCTGAGCACATATTGATGCTCGCCTCTGTCCGTGGTGCTGAACACAGTCTCTGGGGAGCGAATCAGCAGCAGCTCCACTCATCAGCTGTTTACTCTGGTCCGTCTGCATTTTAATAGCAGGGTTGAAATAAATACATAAAATTGATTTAAGAGTGCAAAGCTGTGCGCATTAATATCTTTGATTCAGGTCATTAAGTATGAGCTCAGGGACATTTACTATACAATGAATACCTACCATCCACAGAGGACTTTGAAAAGACTTTTAAAAGAATAAAGTCTGACGCCCTCACGTCTAAGATTATGCAAAGACTGGGGAGCTGACAGGGTCACTGTTTGCAAGACTGTAACTAGATTCCTTTCAAGATTATTTCTAATTCTGCTCCTGGTGGGAAAAAAATATGCCAAAGTGCCTTTAGGAAATGTGACAGAACAATAATTTCTTACCTGTCTGCAAAACACGTCTAGAATAGGGGTGGGCGATGTGGCCCCAAAATAATGGCCTGATATTTCAGGGTATTTTCAACGGTATTCTTGAGGATATGAGAAATAAAATAGAAATTTAAGAAGACTAAATTGTAACAAAATAAGTGATACAATTTTACAGTTTGCTTCAAATATTCAGTAAAAACTAAACTAAAATGATCTCTCATGTCTTTAGTTTGTGAACAACAACAGTAACTCAGAGTGAGATTCAGATTCTGTTTACAATATTAATAGTTCAACAAAATAAAATCTACCACAAATTACACATTTAAACAGCTCATCACTTGACGACACCGACTCCCGTGTGCGCACGGTGAGAGAGGAGAGGGAGAGACGCTGTGCTGCTAGAGGAGCCGCTGAATGAGTTCCCTCTGAGCAGTAAGACACTAAAAGAGTCTGAGAAGTCCGGGGCTGTTCATAAAACATTCAGGACGCCACAGTTTATTCCACACTACTGAAGCTGCTCCTCTTTTTGGAACCACTATGTAGTCGCTAATAACTTAGCTCTTAGCCATGCTTGTTGTTGCCATGGGTAACAGTATGATGTCAATATGTCAACAAGATTCTTTTTTTGGCTTTTTGCCTGTATTAGATGTATTAGACCTGCTTCACCCACTAAGCCACCAGGTGTCCCATTAAACATGGACTCTTGTTCACTCCACCAGCTCCTCCTCATTTTCCCACCAGAAAACTGAGGCTTGTTCATGTTCTTGCGCCTCCTATGAGTCCCCTCTGTGCAGAGGTCTCTTCCTCTCCAAACAAACGGACCAGGTGATTTAAACCAGTAAAAACACTGGAGACAGCAGTTTCACGTTACAAATCAGTGTTTCTCCAATGCTGTTTGGCTCAGCTGCTGCTAATGTGAGCTCACCTTTTTTCTCTGATAATTTAAGATCCAGATGATCCAGATCCAGACCCACTGATTTAGATCGTTAAAAACACTGAATAAAGCAGTTTCACGTAAAAAACAACAAAAACAGACGCTGCCTGTCGTGGAGGGACTGCTACCTACGGTGGCTGACACGAAAATGCAAATGTCCCTGTCTAGAGCCAGTGTTTGATTTGTCTGTAATGGGCCACGGTAGAAACATGGTTGTGTGACATGGTCATCTCCGTGGATGAGGACCTGTCATGATCCTGAGTTTTTGTTAATATTCTGTTATCTTGTGGACCTTGTTTTGCGGTTTTCTGTTTGTCTTCTTCCTTGTTTCATGTCATTCATTCATGTTTAATCTGTTTCATTCTTTCATCTGTTTTATTTTGTAGATTCTCTGCTTGTGGTCATAAAGGGATGGACATGGTCAGCAACAATACTCAGGTAGGCTGTGGTGTTTAAACCATGCTCAGTTGGTACTAAGGGGCCCAAAGTGTGCCAAGAAAATATCCCCCACACCATCACACCACCAGCAGCAGCCTGAACCCTTGATACAAGGCAGGATGGATCCATGCTTTCATGTTGTTTACACCAAATTCTGACCCTACCATCTGAATGTGGCAGCAGAAATCCAGACTCATCAGACCAGGCAACGTTTTTCCAATCTTCTATTGTCCAGTTTTGGTGAGCCTGTGTGAACTGTAGCCTCAGTTTCCTGTTGTTAGCTGACAGGAGTGGCACCTGGTGTGGTCTTCTGCTGCTGTAGCCCATCTGCTTCAAGGTTGGACGTGTTGTTGCTTCAGAGATGGTCTTCTGCAGACCTTGGTTGTAAGCAGTGGTTATTTGAGTCACTGTTGCCTTTCTATCATCTTGAACCAGTCTGGCCATTCTCCTCTGACCTCTGGCATCAACAAGGCATTTTCTCTTTGTCAGACCATGCTCTGTAAACCTTAGAGATGGTTGTGTGTGAAAATTCCAGTAGATCAGCAGTTTCTGACAGACCAGCCTGTCTGGCACCAACAACCATGCTACGTTCAAAGACATGATGCTCAGTTTGAACTTCACCAGGTCGTCTTGACCATGTCTACATGCCTAAATGCATTGAGATGCTGCCATGTGATTGGCTGATTAATTTGCAAGTGTACCTATTAAAGTGGCTGGTGAGTGTATATGACAGGACACAGTCCCAGTTTTTATTTTCAGGTAATTGCACACTAAAGAAAACACACTTCTTATATTATATTCCATTTCTGCCAGTTTCTCCCTCTAAATCCTTCACACTGGACCTTTAAGACAACCAAACAATGGAGATCACAGGAGTGTTCACCACCTGAGGTAAAACTTTCATGATTTTATTCCAACATTTGAAATCTGTCTGTGACAGTAAAATTTGCTTTAAAAGTCATTTGGTGTGAGGCCGGCATATATCACACCTTAAGTTTGTTTTAAAATGAAACGTTGTCCATTTTTCGGCACAAATGGACGTCTTAAGAATATAGTGCTGTACTTTTAGTTAGGAACAATGAATCGAGGCACTGCTGACTCATTGTCTGGATTTAGCCTCACACAATAGTCAGAATCACTCTCATGTCAAAAATTCCAGGTGACTCAATTTGGTGTTGTTTCAGACCGTAAGATGGAGATGAGGTCACTTTGGGGCGCTGAGTAACACTCAGCAAAGCAGAAGTAAACTCAGCATGACTCAGAGCTGTCACAGTTACCCAGAGGTTTGGATATTTGGCATGTAAGCTGCTTTTTTACCCACAGAGGGAATCAATTTAAGTAGATTTTCCGCTGTCCGATGACTTTTTTCTTTTCTGTTTTGGTTGATTCTATCTGTGAAATTGAATCATCATTTTTTCCCTCCGTCTGCCAGCAGTGAAAACATACACTCCAGGTATGGCAGCTTCAGACTGGAATAATGAGCAGCAGAGAAATGCTAAAACATGATGAGTGTCAGGCATCTACCCTCATGGTGTCCACATATTCTAGCACAGGCTGAGAGAAGCAGCGAGCCTTGTTTTGCAGATAGCACACCCTGTGCTACTGAACCTTTGCTCCCGACTGAGTCAAACAAGCACAATCTGGACCAGCTACCTGCTCCGCTGCAGTGCTAAACAACCCTCTCATCTGCTAACTACTTTACATGGGTGACAGTTTAAGTGCGACCAGATGTAGACAGTACGAACAGCATGTCCTAATTTTAATGAGGTGGTCGCATATTAAGACTATGAAGTTTTTAAAGTAACAGAAAGCAGATGTGGGAGTGCTTTAATGACTTCCTAGCAGAACAGTTTGTACCTGGCAGCAGGTAACACAGATGTCTCTTTTGGATGCTGTATCTGCTCTGACCATTGGGCAATAAAGCACAGACACCTACAAGATGATCCACCAACAAAAGAGTCAAGCACATGTCACAATGTCAGCAATTAGTTGGTAATTAAATGCAACTCCATGTGGTCAAACGCTGGCATTTGGTGTTAAAGTGGTGCTCTTAATTACAAGTGGCCGGGTAAAAATATGCCCTCTGGAAAGTAAGAAAGAATCAGATGGGAAACTTCCTCTCCTCCTTCATTCTCTGGTCTAATCCCCTCCCACCAAATAGCCCCCTTGTCACTGTGAAGCAAGGTAATTACCCATTACCCAACTATACAGTGACATTTACTCTGACATCTTCCCCATATACAGTCCTACCTGTAATTGGGCTAAATTAAGACACTTGGGTTCTATTGTGAATATCACCCCCATCTAATCATCTCACTGGGACTGTGCAGTTGGTATTTAGCTGGATTTCTAGGTCAACTCAGTGGCGGCACTCTGGGGAAATGTTCAGGAAAATAAAGTACAAATGGGGTTAGAAGGGCAGCACAGTGGATCTGTGTAAATCAGAGGGAAGGTGCAACCACAATGCTGCTTTATGGTTATTATTATTCCACGTATTGATTTTTTTATGGGCTGTTATTATCATACTGTGTTATTAATTCCGTCTCATCTCATGCTCCGAATCTGAGATGAATAAGATTGTAACTTTTATTAAAGTGCCACACGTCCTGCCTCCATGTGCACAGAGAGGTCCCATCTGGACCGACGTTTGCTGGAGTTAACATTTAAACAATATCTCAAGGCAACTGAATCGAATGCAACTGGACTTCATTTTGTCTTAGAAGACGTTTCACCTCTTATCCAAGAGGCTTCATCAGTTCATGCTTGTCAGACTAGGCTGGAACTAGTCTGACAAACTGGTGTGGAACACCCAGGTATTTAACCTCTGGGGAGGTCTTCACAAGGTCAATGATGTCACTGATTCGTTAGTGCTCCAATGGTGTGTCAGTGACGGTCGTTGAAACTCCTGCTGCACCGGTGGTCGTTGGAGTCATTAGAGTCACATGAGGCCATTTGTGAACAACCATTGTTTTTAGAGGTTAAGCTGTTAAATCTCCTGGGCAAGGATGAAAGGACATAATGCTGTCCTTTCATCCTTGCCCAGGAGAACGAAGTCCAGTTGCATTCGATTCAATTGCCGTGAGATAACTATGACCTGGATAAATGAGAATATCCACAGGCATTTAAACAATAATGACACAACTGACTGACCAGCAGTCAGCGTGCTAATATATTTCATTAAAGTGTATTATGTTTCTGCATTTTTCACCCTGTTTATTGTGATTATGTAGCCTCACATGCTTTCCTGCAGCCTAATCTGCAATTACAGATCAAGATTTGAACCTAAAATTAAGTTAGAGGACAGCCACAGATTCAGCCTCCAATTATATTTCGTTAAGCCAAAGGCAGTGCAGCTCTTTGTGTCTCCGGTGGAGATATTACCAGTTATGCTGTTGCTCTGAACTTTGCATTGTCTCTCAGATGAGCTGTGTCAAGTGGGGGAGACAGTTGCATTGTTTTTGTGGATTTGATGCGACTTGATCTTTACAAAAGTCATAGCCCAGCACCAGAGACTGTATACAATAATGCCTGAAGAACATTTAAAGAGGTGGGTTATATAAAACTGGACAGTTTGGTGTTTAGTAGTCATAGAGACCAAAATAGTTTTTGCACCAGGCTGTAAACATGTTTATTTCTGCTGTAAAGTTGAGCATTTTAACATGAGGGTCTATGGGGACTGACTTGCTCTTGGAGCCAGCCTCAAGTGGCCATTAGAGGAACTGCAGTTTTTGGCACATCAGCTTTGGCTTCATTCTTCAGCCCTGAAGGTAGCTGCTTTCCCAGCACACAGTATAAGCTGATTATAGCTGCACATATGCAAGACGGTAGTATCCTTAGTTCTTGCTACAGAGTCTATATCTGTCTCGTTTATAGTTCAGTCAGGAGCGACTTGTCCTGAGAGGAAAGAATATTTATTTACATTTGCACATAAGTATGAGAAGTTTGAAAAGTCTTTGACGGTTAGACCCCATCGTGATGTTGTATATCCCAGGAGGGTGGTTGTTACATCCCTGCCAGAGATCTCAGGGAAGGAGGGAGTAACGGTAAGATGGAGGGAACATTCTAAAAAGAAAAAAGGCAAGCAAAACTAATCACCCTATTAAAGGAAGCTTAGTCAAAATGAAAATGGGAAAAACAACCACCAATGAAAAACGAGCTCCAAAAGGGAACCGGATCACAAAATAAAGAAAAGATTAAACACAGCCAACAAATATCACCACATGTAGCCCAGACTTTTACTTATTACCCATGTCTGAGAGACATGCAACTGTCACAGCCTTCTCACCTACTGGCAACGGCACTGCTCCTCCCTCATCCATTTATACACTCGCTGATGAGGAATGATGGAGATCAGCTGCACACTGAAAAAAAAGGGTGGGCCCAAAACATACAGGCATGTAACAGTGGTAAAGACGCAGTAGATTAGGGAACCCCTCCTATGGAGTCTAGACGCTGGTGTTGGTGATGAGATGAGATGAAGAGGGAGCTGAGGATCTGGATGTGAAGAGGAGTGGGCTCTGGATAAGGTGACTGCATGTGAGTGGGGTGGAGGAGAGCGTGATGATTCTGCCCAAAATGACAGCTGACAGGAGCAGAGAGGAGAACAGATTTAAAGTTTGGCAGCAGCAACATGAATGGCGGAAGGAGATCGTGGCAAAGTTTGATTGGCTAACCAGGAGAGGGAACGGCCATAGTCAGCTGATTGGTGGAAACAGTGGGAGTGGGACAGAGAGAAAATTGTGAATGGATATAGCATAAAGACTGTCTTTACAAGCTTTGCACTGGTTAGCATTGTCACCTCACAGCAAGAGGGTTCCTGGTTTGAACCTGTGGGGGATCCCTTCTGTGTAGAGCGTGGAGGTTTTCTCTGGGTACTCTGGCTTCCACCCACAGTCCAAAGACATGCAGGTTAATTGGTGACTGCATTTTAAACATGAAATTTCAGAAAACTTGTAAAACAAAAGATAACTGTCTTACTGAAAGTAATCAACTGTTAAAAGTTTTACCCTGTTCACCTGTAGTGTCTCCCATTATCTAATCCCTAATTAAATATAATCCCACTAAAGCTACCAACAGCAGCATCAACAGATTTCAAGAATTCACGCTGTCAACATGCCGCTGACATGCTCATTATTAACGTCACCGTACAACAACTGCAGACAAACTTCAGCCCAGCCACCTGGACAGACCAGCTGGATGTTTATGCTTTAGTGCGCACACAGAACATTTGGATGACAAACAGCTTTTTAGTCATCGTCATATTACATTCCTCGATACCGGTAGTTATGTAAGTGAGGAGGACCACAGTGAGGATGGGAAGTCTGAGTCAGAGGCAAAGCTGCAGGCTGCAAACATAATACAACTGCTACCAGACCCATTAATGTCTTCCAAACTGATATATGCACCAACTTCTAAGGTCCAGTGTGCAGGAATCAGGGGGTGTATTGACAGGAATGGAATATGATATAATAAGTTTCTTTGGTGTAAAATAACCTGAAAATAGGAGTTTTGTTTTTGTTTCTTTAGAACAGGGGTGACAACCTTTTTCTGATGAAGTACCATTGTTCAATTTTCTTGTTTATCAGTGTGCCATATCAATATGATGTCAGTCCCTTGCTCCTTAAAATTCTCCATGCTGTGCTATGTGACCTTTTGTTGTTCGAGGCACTGGTTTTAAGCAGCAGAGCTCACAGTCACTCATCAAGTGCAATGCTAAAGATGGAAACTTTCCTACCTGAATAGCTGAATGAGGGCAAATCAGAAGTTGTCTTCTTTGCCCCTCTGACTCCATCAAAGAGATTTCTGACCAGTTCGGCAGCCTCTCCATCAATGTCAAAATTCTTGGCGTGATATTTGACTCTGCCTTTAGTTTAACAAGCAAATTAATCAATCAATCAATTCAATTTTATTTATAAAGCCCAATATCACAAATCACAATTTGCCTCACAGGGTTTTACAGCATACGACATCCCTCTGTCCTTAGGACCCTCACAGCGGATAAGGAAAAACTCCCCAAAAAAACCCTTTAACGGGGGAAAAAAAACGGTAGAAACCTCAGGAAGAGCAACTGAGGAGGGATCCCTCTTCCAGGACGGACAGACGTGCAATAGATGTCGTACAGAACAGATCAACATGATAAATTAACAGTAATCCATATGACACAGAGAGAGAGAGAGAGAGAGAGAGAGAGAGAGAGAGAGAGAGAGAGAGAGATGCAGGTAATGACAGTATCTTACAACAACATTAATGGAAGTAATAATATTATAGTTATAGTTCTGGTTACTGCGGTACAATATGTTGAAAGTATGTATTAATACCTGGCAGTATACATGTGTGACAATAATCATATGTGTATAATAACAGAAGAAGTATGACTAATGACTAATGATGGCAGCAGCAGCAGGAGGCATCTGGCAGGACCACGGCAGCAGCACAACCACACACGTCACGCTGTCCAGGCACTGCTGCGATATGAGTTAATCTGAGAGACAGTGGAGCACAAAGGCTCCGGAGAAGAAGCCGAGTTAGTGACATCCAGAATGGCCGAGTTAGCTAGATGCAGTAATAGAATACGAGAGAGAGAGAGAGAGAGAGAGAGAGAGAGAGAGAAGGAGAGAAGGGGCCCGGTGTATTATAGAGGGGTCCTCCGGCAGACTAGGCCTAAGTCAGCCTAACTAAGGGCTGGTACAGGACAAGCCTGAGCCAGCCCTAACTATAAGCTTTATCAAAGAGGAAAGTCTTAAGTCTAGTCTTAAATGTGGAGACGGTGTCTGCCTCCCGGACCGTAACAGGAAGATGATTCCACAGGAGAGGAGCCTGATAGCTGAAGGCTCTGGCTCCTGATCTACTTTTGGAGACTTTAGGGACCACGAGTAACCCTGCGTTCTCAGAGCGCAGTGTTCTGGTGGGATAATATGGCACTATGAGCTCTCTAAGATATGACGGAGCTTGACCATTTAGAGCTTTATAAGTTAACAGTAGGATTTTAAATTCAATTCTGGATTTTACAGGGAGCCAGTGCAGAGAAGCTAAAACAGGAGAGATATGATCGCGTTTCTTAGTTCCTGTTAGTAAACGTGCTGCTGCATTCTGAATTAGCTGGAGAGTTTTTAAGGACTTACTAGAGCTACCTGATAATAGAGAGTTACAATAATCCAGCCTTGAGGTAACAAAAGCGTGGACCAATTTTTCTGCATCTTTTCGGGTCAGGATAGGCCTAATTTTCGCAATATTACGCAGATGAAAAAATGCAGTCCGTGAGGTTTGCTTTAAATTAATGCAGTTGTAAAAGCCAGCTTTTTCCAACTCTGCACCATATCGAAAATCAAGCCATTTCTGGAGATAGTCCCACACTCTCATCTCCCGTTTGGTCTACTGTAACCCTCTATACACCTGTATTAGTCAGTCCTTTCCATCCTGCATCCAGCTGGTTCAGAAGGCCATTGCAAGGCTCCTCATAGGTACCCGTAAGAAAGACTGTGTCACACCTGTTTTAGCCTCTCTCCTCTGGCAGCCTGTAAAGTTCAGGATTGATTTTAAGGTCCTTTTTGTTTACAAAGCCCTTAATGGTCTGGCCCCATTCTACATCGCAGAGACCTCCTAACCCCTTATTCTACCCCAGTTCCTTTCTGTCACACGCTCCAGATTCAAGCTCAGGGGTGATGGAGCCTTTGCTGATGTTGTCAGCTGCTCGTCATTAAGCGTCTCCATCGAGTCTTCCTGTTTTTGTTTTTTTCTCATTTATCTCCAGAAACTCAACCATGACAGAGGTACGTCATGTTTCTGTCCTTACTTTGGTTACTAAGGTCCAACAACTTAAATTAATTCATTAAGTGTAAGACCAAGATCAGAAGAAAAACTTAAATCAACATTTTAACAAAACCTCAAGGAGACCACTTGAGGATGCTTGTGTAACCGATATTTTTTCAAGGAAACCTTAACTTAGATAATCTTAACTTAAACAGCTTTGTGCAACCAGCCCCAGTTCCTTGTCTACGGAGGTCGCCGTTTTGCACCACCATGTTTCTACAGTATCCCAGAATGGACAAACATAACATGGAATCTAGATAGGGCTATTCATGTTTCACGACAGCCACCATAGTTTGTAGCCATTTTTTATGTGAATCTGCTTTATTCAGTTTTCTACAGGTTTAAATCTCTGGGTCTGTTTGCTTTTAAGAGGAAGAGACCTCTGTGGATAATTCAGCTACCTGTAAAAACCACCTGAACAATGAACACTGAAGGAATTCTAATCTGGAGAAGTTTCAGCTGGTTGCAATCTGTAGTCCTCACTGCTAGATGCCATTAAATCCCTCTAAATCTTCCTCACTGGACCTTTAATGATCGCAGGTAAAATGACTACCAGTGATGTTTATTTTCTTGTTTTTGAAGATTATGTGGTTCAGGGGAAAAAGGCTCTTCAGTCTGGTTTGGTGTCCTTGTATTGTTATATAAATCTTTATAATTCTTCTTCCAGACTGTCACTGTTTCAGTATCGGGCCTGGAATCAGTACATTTGATTTGTTTATCCTGCCTCCCAGAGAGATTACGGAGGCCTCGGTGCTTTGTTTGTGTCAACATTATGCTGCCCCCAAAGGGTGCCCAGCTCAAGGTTAAAGTATCACCAGGTATCGCTGCCTTGCATCCAAATAATCTGAAAGGAGAGGGTGTACAGTAGAACTTTGTATGCAAAGGGTCCAACTGCTGCCATATTGTCAGAGACTGAAAACACGGTGACATCTCACAGAGTCAAGGAGAGGAAACGGACAGAGAACAAAGGAGCTCCGGAGAGAGCAGGTGTAGAGAGACGAACCAAAGGTCAACAAACATGAGGGGTTTGCTGCTGTGTCAAAGGAGTTTGCTACAGCAAGTTTTAGTTACTCAACATTTTTTCTCCTGTAAAAAGTGTATTTTAAACCCCCATCACATCGGCATTTTGTTCTACCTTTCTCCACTCTCGCCCCCCTACTCCTCCTCCTCCCCCCAGCTCCTCCTCCATCACCGCTGCCCTCCCCTCTGACATTGACCTTGGGAGAGCGGCCACTGCTGCTCTGCAACTTAATATGCCCGAGGCTTTGAGGAAAGCTCCGATGAGGTGCCGTGCCATGCATCATATAGATTTATTGTCCACAGATCTCATACATAGGTCTGCCACAGCTCCTAGTTTATCTGGACACGTGTGTCACTCGAGCCCCATGCTTTAAATGCTCCACACCGCCTGTCATGGCATGTTACAGGAGGAGGGAATATATCTTAGACGAGGGGTGGGGAGGAGAAGCTGTCTGAGAATACATTTTGAGAGGCCGGTGAGAGGCGATCCATGATGCAGCGCAGCATCCTGTGGCAGACTGACAGGTGTCAAATGCAGTGTTTGTCCCCGCACATCTGTCCCCAGCTCCAGATTTAGAACATTAACTGTCCTGAGCCATAAGACAATGAAGAGGAATGTGTCTTTAAATGAACACTGTGGGGTTTTTTGACTGCTAGTTTCAGTGTAGAGCAGGGATTTAATAATTGAGGGTGAAAGTTCACTACTGACTTTGGAAAGAGTACTGTAGTTTGACAGGAAACTTTGACAAGTGAGCAAACTCCATCGCCGGGGAAGACTCTGAGAGGAATCTGAAAGCTCCACAAAATGCTGGTTAGTGGACTTTGAGTTGCACACTTCTGTTTTTATAGGAAATGTATAGTTTGGATACGGTCTCTTTCAAAATAAACACACTACGTCAGTACAACACCACAAATTGATGTTTTGGGGTTTTTTTCTTCAACAACGCACGCATTACATTCGGTATAGAGTTACTTATTTAAGACTTATTTAAGACTTGAAACTCAAAGGTTAGGACTTGGGACTTGACTTGGTACTTTCAGGGTTCAAACTTTTTGGCTTACTAGCCAAGTGGCTAGTAAGCTTTAAAAATCTACTGGCCAGAATTTTTTTTCACTAGCCAAAAATCATAAATAGCATTTTGGTATATTTTCAATGTGTTATTACTATAATACACTCGAGCAATTCTCAAACGAGAATGCTTACATTGGTTAACTGGCCTCTTTCTTGTTGTAGGCTTTTAAAATTCCCTCGCTCCGATTTTCCAACTGTTGCAGCAGGTGAGCACAGACACACAGTGTGCCAGTGGATCTTATCAGCCTTTCTAGGGCGTGGAAATGGCGGACTGCAGATCTCCAACTACAAGCTCACGTTCTAGCTCCTACTTTGCGGCATGTTGTGGGCTTGAAGATCTGTTGTACGACACCGGCGCTCAACCAATGACATCACATACATACAGCCAGGGGCGGGAGAAACAACAATAACAGTAGTTTGGCCCTATTTGTAGTAGTTTAGCCCACCAGAGTGGCTGGTTAGGTGACTTCATTTACTGGCCAAAGGGTTCAAAGTAGTCGCCTCTGGTGACTGGCAACTGCTAATTTTGATCCCTGCTTGTAAGTCTTGACTTGACTTGACTCGGGACTTGCCTGTTTCACTTGAAACTGGATTTGGGACATTTTACAATGACTTGAGACTTGCTTGTGACTTGTGAAACAATGACTTGGTCTCACCTCTGCCATAAACATATTATATGGTGTTTTTGTCCGGGGCACTGTGGCAACAAAAAGCAGCCCAGGAATTTGCTCTCAGGCCACACCAGTTTGGGACATCACATTCAAACACAGCATGTTTATCAATCAGTTAATAATTCATTTTAAAAAACACAATCTGTTAATTTGTATTATCATCCAGAGACCCATACTTTTGTTTGGTATGCATTTTTTAATGTCACCTAGCTATTTGGCATCAGTAGGACCTGATGAGCATAAAAAACAAAACACTGTCAATGATAAGTAAGTCCTGATGCCCTCAAATGAGACGTTAATAATGTCCCAATGTCCTTAAACGAGAAGACATCCTTTAACGAGACGTTAATAAAGTCCCAATGTCCTTAAACGAGACGACATCCTTAAACGAGACATTAATAAAGTCCCAATATCCTTAAACGAGATGATAATAAAGTCCCAACGTCCTTAAACGAGACATTAATAAGGTCTCAATGTCCTTAAACGAGACATCCTTAAACGAGACATTAATAAAGTCCCAGTGTCCTTAAACGAGATGACATCCTTTAACGAGACGATAATAAAGTCTCAGTGTCTTCAAGCGAGTACTTTCTGACAGCGTCTTAGCTTGTTACTGTTGATAAAATAGGTCACATTTGTTGCCATATCAAACTACAAACTTTAATCATAATTAAACGATATTCAACCATAGAATTTGATCAGGTTTTGGACCTTGTCCACTTTTGTGTGGACTGCCATCTTGTATTTACATAGATTAGTGTATTGTGCTCTTACTACCACTAGGTGGCACAAAAAGTGTCCATGAACAAGGACAACAGGTCTAAGTTAAGTAGAATTAAGTAAAAGGTCAAGTAAACCCAAAATGTGATGTCCTCATATGAGGACACAGGGTCTCAGGAGGATATTTGTGTTAATATGTGAACAGTGAAACTAATATATCAAGGTTTTCCTCTCTTATTCAAAAGTGTATTCATGTAATGATCAGCTCACTTTTATTATTCAAAATATTGCAAAACACTCTGAACTAAATCAGAACCAGCAGACTCTCTCCACAGGAGCACCAAATATTCACACTACATATTCACATACAGCACACTCTACACTACTCCATACTTTACACTGAGTAAGTATTCAACAAATCCTTTTATTGCTGGGATGGCTATCAAATATTAAATGCCCTATCTGGGATAGCCAACACGGTGCCCTCGAGTGCTGGGTTGCCCACAGGGAGCCAGTGACTTGCCAGCAGGACAAGTTCTAAAAATAACTGTGGTCAAGGTCTGTGGTCAGCCGATGGTACAACTGTAGTGCAGCCAAAGGATACACATGTGACTGTGTCCAGTTTTCAAAATAAGTTGTTAATAAAGAGTGTTGATTATGATGGGATGTGGGGAAAAAGACCAGCCCTTACAAGACCATCCCACCATGAAAATTACTTTACTTTTTTGTTCATCTGATAAATGTAAGTCTAATGTTCACTTTACTGTTGAATTACAAATTGGTTTGGTGACTGTGATCCATGTACCATCAGGGCTGGGTATTGTTTGAAACATTGAAGTATCAGTGCCTTTAAAGTGATACCAATACAACAAGTACTTCATCTGATACCTTTTATTCTGCATCATTAGATACACATCATGTGAACGGAAACATTCAGTGTTACAGTGTGTGTGTTTGTGTGTGTGTGTGTGTGTGTGTGTGTGTGTGTGTGTGTGTGTGTGTGTGTGTGTGTAAGAGAGACAAAGGGTACAGGGGAAAGTGTTGGTATACACAAGTATCGGTTATAGGCCTATGCTGGTGTGTGTGTGAGAGTGTTGGTGTCAGTGTCCCAAGTAGGGGTGTGCCATATCATCTCGTTCACGATAATACCAGTTTAATTTTTAACATGATATAAAAAATTCATATCATGATACTCGTGATATTTCAACTTGTTAACATATTGACATCATACTGTTACCCATGGCAACAACAAGCACGTTTGAAAGCGAAATTATTACAGACTCCGTGGCGGCTCCAAAAAGAGGAGCAGCTTCAGTAGTGTGGAATAAACTGTGGCGTCCTGAATGTTTTATGAACAGCCCCGGACTTCTCAGACTCTTTTAGTGACTTACCACTCAGAGGGAACTCATTCAGCGGCTCCTCTGGCAGCAACACAGCGTCTCTCCCTCTCCTCTCTCGCCGTGCGCACACGGGAGTCGGTGTCATCAAGTGATTTTGTCTTAAGGGTCGAAGGCCACTTCCTCTGTTTAACGATGCTTGTTCCAGTGTGCCGTAGATGGCTACTTTCATGCCTTTTTCAAACCATTTGTCCTCTCTGGCCAGGATGTGATCATTGCTGTCCTCTAGAGAATGTCCCCTATCTTTTAGATGTTAGATGATTTAGATGAGCCAAGTCTTGGCCTGAGGAGCTGGCCTCTGTTGTGCCATGTGCTTGTGCTGCCTGCGACTCTGCAGCAGTCCGTTAGAATGAAATAAGCCTCTTGGATGTCTTATGATTGCCATGACCTGGATGACTAAGAATCTTCACCGACATGCTGCCTATACAGACCTACTGTGTAAGATATATTACAAAAAACTGAAAAGCATGTAAGCCAGTGAATTTATTTCATTTTATTTTTACTTTTCATTTTATTTATTTCCCAATGTATTCATCCTCTCCTTCTTTGGTGGTCAGTGACCAGAGTTTTACATCAGCCCTCCTTGGGTCGATCTCACCAAGTTCACTTCAGAAAATTGAAACCACAGTTATGATGGCGGCGGGGATTTGCTGGGGGCAAGTGCAGAGGGGAAGTCAATGAAGGCATGTTGAACAACTAATGAAGCGCAGCATGTTTGAGCTGTAGCACCTATGATAGTGGACCAATCACACGTGACATTAAAATGAAGGCTGTTTGCAGTAATTGGCTGACAGCAAAACCATACCAATAATCATTTTTTTCTTCTCTGGGTACAAAAAGAATCAAATGCAGATGTTATTTGACTGGAGAAGTTTCAATAGTGCTTGATTATTTTAGTCGATATCTTAAAGGTATTGAGC
Organism: Epinephelus fuscoguttatus; assembly: GCF_011397635.1. Lineage (NCBI taxonomy): Eukaryota > Metazoa > Chordata > Actinopteri > Perciformes > Serranidae > Epinephelus > Epinephelus fuscoguttatus. Next base: position 23,422,937 of record NC_064766.1, read on the forward strand.
TCTGATTCTCAGCCCCATTCAATGTATTCGTACAATCTATTGTTACTATAAAAACATTGGTTAGTGCAGCTTTAAGGATAAACACAAATAGCTTGATTTCATATCCATCTCTGCAGGTCAGTTGATATGTGCGCAAATCAATGGCAGTTAGAGCACTCTCTTTCATTACAGCCTCACGTGGCTCAAGTCTGTATTGGTTAGAGAAGACAAGGACACACAGCATGTGAGCTTCCACTTCATTGGATTTCTTTGTGGTTTCATAGATTTCCTAAAAGGGTCAGTCGACCCACTCCACACAGAGACAGGAGAGGCACCGGGGAGCATGTGACATAAGTATGGGAAAAATAGAAGTTAAACAGAATGTTGGCCCTTTCCTTTTACCGTTAAAGTGCATCTGGCTCCCTGGGGTGAAAAGTGTCCAGGTATAGTCACTCCTGCCAGAGGTGTAAACCCCCCGAGGTGCAGCCTACAGGCTGATATTCAGACGGTGCAAACAAGTGGCACCGACTCTGTACACGCTGAGTGAAAACATCCCAAATTTTAAATCAACAGTTTCTGTGAAAGCTGGTAGCGTTTGTACAGAAATGTAGAGGGAGGTTTACCTTCTGTGTTGCAGCTCTGCTCCTGTGATCATTTCCATCTCTCTTTGAGGAGGTTGAAGACACAGTTCATCCCAAAATCAAAAATACACATCTTCCCTCTCACCTGTAGTGCTGCTTATCAGTCTAGATTGTGTTGGTGTGAGTTGTCGAGTGTTGGAGATATCAGCTGCCTTCTCTAACATATAATGGAACTTAGATGGCACTCAGCTCAACAGCAATGTCTCCTTCCGGAAATCATGACCTGGTTACTCAAGATAATCCACAGACCTTGTTGTGAGCTGTTTCATGTAGGAACGGTTTTCTTTCTACCAAACGACACCCGCCAACTGCATCACTGCGCAGAAAAAAGCAGCATCATGTTAAAATGTGCTTGTAGCTGCCAAAACATAATGAAGTACATGTATGAGTGCTGTTCATCTCACCCTAAGCAGACGCAGGTTCTGTGTTTGCTACTACAGTTTCCATCTAAAAGGGCTCCAGAGTGCGACTATCAAGTGCGGCTAAACATTTCCATTGGTCGCCCCAGTACGCCTGACATTTAGCAAGTGTATCTGTGTGTGTGTGTGTGTGTGTGTGTGTGTGTGTGTGTGTGTGTGTGTGAGAGAGAGAGAGAGAGAAAGAGTGTAGCTTTTTTTTCCCCAGGCATGCAGTGCAGTGTGAAAACATGTCCTGTACCATGCAACTGTGTCCAGAGGTAGAGCTGCTTGTCCACTTATCGGAAGATTGGCAGGTCAATCCCCAGCTCCTCTAGTCCACATGTCGAAGTATCCTTGGGCAAGATACTGAACCCCAAATTGGTGTGTGAGTATATGTGAATAGTAACTGAGTAGCAGGTGGCACCTTGTATGGTAGCCTCAGCCACCAGTTTGTGAATGGGTGAATGTGACATGTAGTGCAAAAGCGCTTTGAATGGTCGGAAAACTAGAAAAGCTTTATACAAGTGCAGTCCATTTAAAGGGGAACTAATGTTTTTTTCAACCTGGGCCCTATTTTCCAATCTACTTTTGTCTAAATGAGTGACAGGATGTTCAATATTTGACATTTCTCCAGTATGAAGCTAGGGCTGACCTGCCTGCAGCTGTGAGCGCGTGCTATATTAAATAATAGGGCACTCAGACAACATCAAAATGCGTCCACTAAAAGTGCATTTTTTTAGACACAGATAGGCTCAGATTGTTAGTATAATTATCTGACAACATAAGGGAAAGGAGAAATGAACGTCTGTGTTTACCTTTTAGCTGGATTCAGACATGTTCCTCTGCCTGTTGCTGCTCCCTCTCTCTCCTCGTCCGCTCTTCAATTTCAATGAGCTCTGCATCCGTGTACGTCCATGTACTCCGTGTTCAAATAAATACTGGCGGTCATCAAATTCAAATGGCTCATCCAGATCCAGTTGGTCAAAATTGGGTAAAAATTCGGACATGTTTGTTGTGGCAAGTCAAAACACTCACTCAGAGTGAAAGTCTGGCTCTGAAATCTCACGTCTCGCGAGATTTGAGTTGTTGCAGGAAGTTACCGCTGGACTGACCTTACAAACACAAGGAGTTACTCTGTTTGGAGTAGTCATGGCTGAATTTTTACAGGATTTTGACCAACTGGATCTGGATGAGCCATTTGAATTTGATGATCGCCCGTATTTATTTGAACACGGAGTACGTGGACGTACATGGATGCAAAGCTCATTGAAACTGAAGAGCGGACCAGGAGAGAGAGGGAGCAGCAACAGGCAGAGGAACATGTCTGAATCCAGCTAAAGCTAAACACAGACGTTCATTTCTCCTTTCCGTTATGTTGTTGGATAATTATACTAACAATCTGAGCCTATCTGTGTAGAAAAAAAATGCACTTTTAGAGGACATATTTTGATGTTGTTTGATGCGGTCTGAGTGCCCTATTATTTAATACAGCGCACGTTCACGGGCTGCAGGCAGGTCAGCCCTAGCTTTGTACTGGAGAAATTTCAAATATTGAACATCATTAACCCAACATTAGTTCCCCTTTAACATTTCACTCATCTCGAGCAACATTACAACCTGAAAACATACAGGCAATTTGAAATGAAGAGAAACCTTGTGTCAACCTCCCATTGATTTAATGTCTTTCTTAAATAGCATAGATAATCAATGTCAGCTGTAAGATCTGATAGAGTCGATGACATCTCACAGTACTGAAAAAAAGTTAGATATTTATTAATTTCACAGCAGTCATAGTGAGTAGCTAGAGTTAGAGTTCTCCTAATGCTGATAAAAATACTCATTTTAAACTATAATTCTCATTTAGTTTTGATTTATAAGGGCTACAGAGCTGACCTCTTAGGTTTAGACACACCCGATAGCAATATTATTTAATAAATTTAACAAAAAAAAAGGTAAAAGCTCACCGGTACTTGAGCAGCATTCCCACGTTTCCAGAAACCATAAAGTGAGCCAAGAGTCTTTAGGATAACGCTAACCCCTTTTATGCCTAATTAAATTTTGTTTTTGTAGAAATCTGAAGGAGATGACAAAATAAAAAAAAAACAAAGATGATTATAGCAGTGCATTTCTACACTGATGTTATCAGTGTGTGCTGTTAGTTTTAGATTATGAAGGCTTTCAACACATTTTTTAATTGTTTGAAGTTGTGAATTCTTGTCTGGGACAATTCTTTTCTGGCACATGGCAAGTTTAGTACAATCAGGAGAGACTTGTTCTGAGAGAACAGAATATTTATTTACATGTGCACAAAAGTTTGGCGATTTGACCCCATCGTGATGTCGTATGTTACAGAAGGGTGGTAAAGACGTAGTAGATCAGGGAACTCCTCCTATGGAGTCTAGACGGGTGAAGTAGTTCAGCAACATAAGAGGGAGCCTGACCGTGTAATGCTCTGTAAGTGAGAATGAGAATTTTGAACTGGAACCTGAACTCAACAGGGAGCCAGTGAAGGGATACTGAATCCCAAATTGCTCCCGCTGGCTGCTCCATCAGTGTGTGAGTGTGTTAAAAACTGAGTAGCAGGTGGCAGCTTGAATGGTAGCCTTGGTCAACAGTGTATGAATGTGTGTGTGAATGGGTGAATGTGACACGTACTGTATAAAGTGCTTTGAGTGGTCAGAAGACTAGAAAGGTGCTTTACAAGTGCATGTCCATTTACCATCCATTTTACTCCCAGTTCTCAAGAATGGGTGAACTTTTTATTGTATTTTTTTATTTTCACCAGTAAAAATGTTGTGGTGCCTGTAAAGCCTGTCCCTGGCCCTGGAAGGCCCAGACCCAACATCATCAGTGACCATTGTAAAAAGTTATTCTGGAGCCCTGTCTATGAGCCCTGCAGCAGCCGATTTCTTGGTGTGGGATTTGGTATTATTCTGTGGTTTGCAGCCTCTGTTTTGTTTTGATGTTAAGTAGGGTATTTTAAAGTGAGAATATTTAATTTGTACAGATTGTTCATTATCATAATTGTCCATTTAACATGAGACAGACTATTAGCTGGATGGCTTTCAGATTTTTCTCGTCACAATAGATCTTAAAGGGTGACAGTCAGTTGAGTGTGGGATCAGCATATTTCCTCCCACCATTGTTTGTCCGTTCTGCAATTTGGTAAACAATTGACTGCAGGAGTCAGCATGAAAACAGCTTCAGCTACAGCGAACCATCAATCACACACGGTGGATAAATGAATCAGATTCTCTTCAGCTATAAATACCTCAGTGTGTGTATTGATGGTGTGAGCTGAGGTAAAGCAGGTCGTCCACTAATCACAGGTGTGGCGGTCTGATGGCGGCTCTTCCTGCCCTCGCAATAAAGTGTCCTTGAGCAAGACACTGACCTCGATTGCTCCAAATGGTCGGGCCAGTGTCTTGCATGGTGTGTGACCACTGTGGGAGTGTGTGTTTGTGTGTGGGAATGGGTGAATGAGAGAACTGTTAAGTGCTTTAAATGCAGTCCATATAAACAGTTTCCAGCAGACACTTTTGTTGAAGAGTTGATAATCTATTGCAAATGGTTACACACTTAAGGCTCTGCTCCCAAAGGATTATTTCAGTATTGTTTGATAAAGATCTTTAAATAAAACTATTGAACGTTTTTACTGGTCTGTTGGTAAGGCACTTGGGATATTTCTTATGTTTTTTTATTGCTGCTGTTGTGCTGTGGCTGTATTGGTTCTGCCAAGACAAACCAAAAGATCTATCTGATTTATTTGGAATGGCTTTTATCCTCAGTGTGAATTGGTTCACGTTGGTTCATCTTTGTTGTTCATTGATCATTGTCAGACTGACTGATTGCTTTTGTGCATTGACTCTAGTTGGCAAAAAAAATTTAAGTTGTGGAAGAGTCTGGAGAGTTTGATTTCTGAAATTCAGTGCTATGTTTTGTACAAAGTAATCACCTGTTAATGTAAGTCATTGATTCATTTTCTATACTTGCAAATTTGTCACTCGAGATGCACCAGTATTCTTGGCTGATTCCCATTTCCAATTTTTTAAAACTCCAACTTGCTGATACTGATATTGGACAATTCCAATTTTCTTTCTTTTTAAGAACTATTATTACAGAGAGAGCACACCTGCCTGCCCTTCCATGTGCAAACAAAGAAAGCTTGAAGCAAAGCGAGCACACCTCCCTGCCCTTCCATGTGCCCACATGGAAAGCCTAAGGCAGGGAGAGCATCAGCAAAGACCCCCAGGGACAGAATAGAGCAGCATGAATGACAAACAGAAATGACATTGATAAGTCAGACACAGCATTAAAAGGAGGAGCTGGGGTGGAGGTGGGTTGCAAAACGGCTTGCAGAGGAAACAGCAACAGTAGGCAGGCCAGAGCAGTTTAAATAGGGCGCCCTGAATGAGATTCATGAATGAGCTGGTTGGTTGCATAGAAAGGAATCATGTGATCTATCAGCTGACTCCTTTCCATCAATCAGCTGCTCCATCGGTTGATTCAGCTGATGTTTGACGCTGAGCTTGGTCAGTGACTTTCCACGTTGAGATATGATGTGCAAGGTACCTTGGGTGTGTTGGTAGTTGACGTTCTGGGACGTTGTGTCATCTTCTGCCTGTTAAATATTAATGGCGACTTCTGCCATTAGACAGTAACAGCAACCAGCGGTGTATCGTGTCATCGTAAAAGGATGGCTTTTTCTGTCTGTTTCTAACACAGGAAGTCACTGACCAAGCGCCGTTTTTTCAAAGACTTCGGAGTAAGATTGGGTTGAGTCAACTCTAGACGTGATGTCATTCCAATTTCTGAATGAAATGGAATGCAGTATAATTATCAACTTCCACATTAGCTGCTAGTTATCTTGATTAATCAGCTACCCGGCAGACTGGGGTAGACCAACCATATTTGTGTTTTTATTACCTCCCGGACCAAGACGGTCAGTAGGTTAGCATCTTCCATCCACTTGCATGAAATGGTTAGCATTAGATTTGCTATGCTATGTTTTTGACCCACTTATCATCTCCGTGATTAATGCAGATTTGGATGACATACCTCAGTCTACTGGATAGCTTTCAAACCCTACGCAGCATACATGGGAGTGAATCATAACTTTTAAGAACAGGTTGCAGCAGCTGTGACAGTACTAAGTTATTGTCTGTGATGTTGTTGGTGAAGTGAACCATTGTGAGGTGCATGTATGCAAATTCGATTGGCACTGGATATCTATTCATAGTCTAGGACAGTGGTTTTCAATTTTTTGTGTCAAGGTTGCCTAAATTGCTACACATCAGGTCACAGACATCCATTTGATAAGATTTTACCGCCTTTTAGTAAAGATTTAGATTGAAAAAATATCACAAGCGATGACACTAAATGTGCATTTTTATGTTCTGCCTTTTTTTCCTTTATAACTGTTCTGGACACTTTAACTTTTCGGGACTGTCTTTGTTTTAGAGGTTTTTTTTATTGCTAGTGTCTGTTTTCATTGCAGTTGTATTGCTAAGGGTGTTTCTACTGTTTGTTTTTATTGATATTGTTCTTTTATGATGACATTTATTTCTGCCTTTTGCATCTGAGATTTCTGAGAAATGCTCCCTCATCCTGCCCTGCACAACAAATGTGTGATGAAATAACAATTAAGTGGAAGTAAATTGAAATAGAATGTAGGTTGTTAGACATGATTGGGAACAGGAACCAGCTGCACAAACACCTTGAGTTTTCTTCTTTAGTTTGACGCTTAAGGCTTAATTTCTCCTTAGCTGAGGGACTTACACAGTTGCACAGAATCCCTTTAAAAAGTTCCCTTAGTTAAGGAAAAACATTAACTCATTTACTGTATTGAAAGGGATTTCACAGCGGTAAAAGTTTCCATGGAGATTGTTTGTTTTCTTGGACTCACTCTTGTGACGCCTGTTATCGTCTCACAAAGTTGGCTTATGGATAGAGAAAAAATGGCAGAAGAAAAACAGACAAGAAAACCATATTGGTCAGGGGAGGAAAATAATAAACTTCTGGAGGAATACAATCATAGAAAGCACAACCTACAAAGTAAATTTGATCCCCAAATACCAGAAAACAGAAAATGATTGTAGGAAGAAATTTCAACGAAAACTAGTTCAGTCAAATCTAAGGTGTAAAATCAGAAGCATATCCATCGGGTTCTCCTGGTCACAGAACACTCTTCTCGGGGTGTGTTAGTTTTTTACATTTATCACCATAAACTCGGTCATGTTGCAGTTAAGATAGACTCAGAGGTACCTTAATTTTTTTTTTGTTTTACCTCATTCTGGTTGCTAAGGTTTTTTGTGCAAAGGTCTAGGGATTCCTTAAGTATAAGACCAAGACAACGAAAAGCCATAAATACTTATATATATATAATAATATATAATAATTTTATTTAATAGGGACCATGTGTTATAAACATTAATCTCGAATCACAAGAAGAGATGCATAACACCAGATTTAGCTGACATCTAGTTTCCATCTGGGGTCCCCACATAGAATAAAAAATAACAAAAAAAACAACAAGTCATATCCCACCAACTAAAGAACTTATGGCATATAAACCTCCATTTATACACATATAAATACCCACACACACAAACACACATGCACATATACATATATATATATATATATATATATATATATACATACATGCATACATACACACACACACGCATGCACACACACAATTGACAAAGCAGCATAAAACAGGAGGATAACCCCCCCCCCCCCACTAAAGTGCATATGATTCATACCCCCCTCCCATGACCCACTAAAGTGCTGCATCTATCCCCCCAAACACCCCACCTATCCCGAACACCCCTCCCCCCAGTAGCCCCACACAGTTATAAACTTGGATCACAAATGAGAACGTTATGATGCATCCAGATCAGTACTGGCACATTTGCTTACTCAGAATGTATTTTTTAAGTCTCTAGAAAAGTCCTTAATGCTAACACAGATTTTCAGGTCTGTGGGGAGCTTGTTCCATTCTCTTATTGCCTTATAAGAGAAGGACGATTGGGCAAAAGCCATTTTACATTTGGGGATACTGCACTGCCCCCTTGAGCTTTATCTTGTGGCTCTGTTTGACTGCTCCGAGGTGAGCTGAACGAATTTCTTAAGTGGGGGAGGTGCAGTGCCATGGACAATTTTAAAAACCAGCCGTAGATCAGAATACATCAGGAAGTTCTCAAAGTTCATCATGTTATGTTTAGCGAGTATGTTACAGTGATGATACATTCGCATTTTCTTATCAAATGTTTTCAGCGCTTGCTTGTAGAGTGATACAAGTGGCATAAGAGTTGTACGATTTGTTTGGGACCAGCAAGTTATGCAATATGAGAAATAGGACAAAATCATTGCATGCAGAAAGGTCTTAGCTGCCTCGTCTGTGAGAGAGTTTCGTATATATCTAAAAGTAACTAGGTTATATTTCAAGGTGTGGCTCAAAACAGAGATGGATCTAATGTTAAGCTCAGATACTTGAACTCATCAACAGTTTTAAGTTTTAAGTGAACGTTTTAAGGAGACCTTAAGGAGAAGACTTAAGGGCGTTTTGTGCAACTGATTGTATTATGAGAAAACATTAACTAGGACTTTAAGGAAAATCTTAACCTAAGGTGTTTTCGTGCAACTGGCCACAGAATTCTGCAGTTAAGGAGATAACCGTAGAGGAAGTGAACACTGTGATCAGAATAGTCACTGTTACAGCTCTTACTCACACTGGGCTCACTTCTTTAAATAGTAAAAACAAACTGCTGCCATTTTTCAGGTGACCATCTGGAACACTCTCAAGGACCCCCGGAGGTCCCTGGACCTCTGGATGAGAACGACTGCTCTGGGAAATACCCTAGGTAAATTAAGACTGTACAGTGACACCCACATTTATATTCATGATCACATTGTTGTGAGGTGACCACTGAGCCATTCTGCTTACCCCTCAGTGATTAAAAGCACCATTAGCCATCATGTAAATTAGCTTAATTTAACTTCCCACCAATTTAAAATACATTTTATCACATTCAGACAAGAAAATCGCAACATTATCAGTTGTTACAGCGCAGTTGGGCATTAGTCCAACAGCAGTCCAGTGGATATGAGACTGAGCCGAGGGTAAATGGCTCTTGGCAACACAAACCATACCACAGGCAGTTTCTTCTCAAAACATGGCGAGCTCTGTCATTGTTAAATAAGCTTGAGTCAAAGATAAGGGATAGCAGCATGTGGAGGTCTTTATGCCTAAAGAAACTGGGAACTGAGAGACAGATGGATATCAAAGGCTTTAAAAAAAATCCTCCATATAAAGAAGCACTTTGATAGTTATTTCTAGAAATGTAAGGGTGCAGACACAAAGAACCAGGGTCAGAGGGGATTTAGAGATAAAAGAGCACCTGTAATTCAGTCCGAGAACAGACTCGGCAGGTTAATCAGCCAGATCATTAAAGGTATCCTGATGAGAGGCCATGTTTTGGACCATAAAGAGCTTCAGCCAGTGCTGGAATAAATGTGGGAAGTGACACACAATTGATGACTCTTTTGTGTTTGCCTCTCTTCACAAAGAGCCTAGAAATAGAAACACTGGAGATGGTTCGCACACTATTCTCATTCACTGTTTGTCCGTAAACCTAAGAGAAATATTGCACTACAGTTCATATATAACCCACATAATCCTGAGCCAGGAGGCTTTGATCATGTATCCTATGTGCTGTCCTCCCTAAAATAGTTTTATACGTATCATAACATTTCTAAAGTGATGTAGTAAATGAGCTGACTTTGTCATTGGTTGAGAGAAAAGCTGGATGGTGTGTCACCAGGCAGGACTCCTACCAAGATGGAGAACACTGTTCAAAAGCAGCTGGAAACACATTGCTTTGTTTTTTGTGCGATCTATCGCTGTTATTCCAGCTTTTTTCGGTTAGCATAGCATCAACTACCTAAATAAATAACACAGAACCACAGCTAGCAACAATAATATATGATTGGTTGATGCTTTATCACATTTTTGAAGCGCAGAAAAAGGTCGAGGCCAACTCGACCTTGATTTGTTGCATGTTACGTTTCTGGCTTCATGTGTCCAGCTTCCACTGAAAATGACTTGTAGCCTGTTGCTGTGATGCTTGTAGCGTGGACACAGCATTAGGGTGGCAGCTCGGTGAAACACACACAGGACTTTGACCCAGGAGACCAGTGTTTGTGTCCCATGAGAAACCAAAAGTCAAAGGCTGTTGTCAACGCACATAACATCATGCCACGTTGTCATGTTGGAGTCCTCTTATCTATTTAAATATGTAACATGACAACGCCCAACCATGATTCTTGTCCTAAACCTAACCGGTAAAGGTAATTCGTAAGATCGTAAGATATCATTTGAACCCTTGTGAGAGGATACTTTGTTTAGAGGCCTTGCCTTGCTAATTGATATTTAAGTGTACATTCACCAGCCACTTTATTAGGTACACCTTGCTCGGTCAGCAACAATACTCAGGTAGGCTGTGGTGTTTAAACCATGCTCAGTTGGTACTAAGGGGCCCAAAGTGTGCCAAGAAAATATCCCCCACACCATTACACCACCAGCAGCAGCAGCCTGAACCCTTAATACAAGGCAGGATGGATCCATGCTTTCATGTTGTTTACACCAAATTCTGACCCTACCATCTGAATGTGGCAGCAGAAATCCAGACTCATCAGACCAGGCAACGTTTTTCCAATCTTCTGTTGTCCAGTTTTGGTGAGCCTGTGTGAACTGTAGCCTCAGTTTCCTGTTGTTAGCTGACAGGAGTGGCACCTGGTGTGGTCTTCTGCTGCTGTAGCCCATCTGCTTCAAGGTTGGACGTATTGTTGGTTCAGAGATGGTCTTCTGCAGACCTTGGTTGTAAGCAGTGGTTATTTGAGTTACTGTTGCCTTTCTATCATCTTGAACCAGTCTGGCCATTCTCCTCTGACCTCTGGCATCAGCAAGGCATTTTCACCCAGAGAACTGCCGCTCACTTTTTTCGAACCATCCTCTGTAAACCCTAGAGATGGTTGTGCGTGAAAATCCCAGTAGATCAGCAGTTTCTGAAATACTCAGACCAGCCCGTCTGGCACCAACAACCATGCCACATTCAAAGTCACTTAAATCACCTTTCTTCCCCATTCTGATGCTCAGTTTGAACTTCAGCAGGTCGTCTTGACCATGTCTACATGCCTAAATGCAGTGAGTTGCTGCCACGTGATTAGCTGATTAGCTATTTGTGTTGATGAGCAGTTGGACAGGTGTACCTAATAAAGTGGCCAGTGAGTGTATATATCACTGCTGTATTATATATGTCATGTGATGGGTGACTGTATCACAAGGACATGAACCTAGGTCACTGTTTGGACTCCAGTGACCATGTGAGTAGAAAAAATATTTTATTCCCCTACACCCAACAGCAACTGAAGCTCAGAAGTCTTTAAAAATGTTTTGGGGGAAAGGAAATAAATTATTGTTTTTCCAAGCCATTTTTGAAATACCAGGACTCCAGACTCAACCCACTCTCATGCATTATGTGAACATGTGTTTCGAGCTTTTAAACATCACACATTATGCTGTTTAGCAATTCAGGCAAGTTTGGTGACACAAATCTTTAACTTCCACATATCTGTGCTTTTAGGTGTCTCAATTATAGTTGTCTCATTTTTTTTTACCCCAGGAGGAGGCACATTATGTTTTCTGTCATAAAAACTTTTCAGAGATCACCCTCATGAAGTGTTTCATAAATCTTTGTCAGCTGAACTGTTTTTCAGGTTAGCACTAACTAAATGGAGAAAGGCTCCTCACTTTATAGTCTGAGAGGGACCGGGTGCTAAAAGCACTGAGAGGTACTCTCTGGGTGGTAATTGTAGGAAAACCTCTTTTCATACTACATCAAAACATAGTTTTTTCAGTGCGTTTTCAAGAGCTCCCGTCACATTACGATATGGCACCATGTCAAAAGCAAACACTTCTTTAAGTACGAGTCAGACAACACGTGGAGCGTCATTGGGGTCACATTTTGGTCTAATGACATATTTGGACTCTGCACCTCCTTTTTATAACAGCACTTTTAAATTATTGGCATCAGGAGTTTTCACATAAACACTGCCGACCCATTTTGGATACATATATAGTATTTATCTTTTCATCATCCCGTTACATGAAGAGCCCTTGATGGTGTACTGGGGATAATATTAGCCATTCACAGCCAGAGAACATCGGCAAAAACAACCTTTTTGGCACCACTGAACACTACAGAGCAAATAATAGCGAGGAACACGCTCTTCCCTTCTCATATTATTATCAGCTCCTGTTTTTTGACAACAGTAGAGCCAAACTTTCTGATGTTCTCTGCCTTAATTATTTTGTTTAAAGTGTGAACAAAAGAAAAGCTTTGAAGTGCACTAAGATGTGGCGCAGCATTTTTGGCAATTTACGCCAGCCTTGGAGTTTTACCTCCATTGTGGCACGTTCCTGTGATCCTAGCTGTTTGATGTAAGGTGGTCATAAAACTCAGTCCAAGCTGTCTTAGGTCAGTCTGTTTTTGTCTTGACATTCTGATAAGACCAAACTTGTTGATTGTTATTGTATGTTTTTAGTCTTGGCTCTTGCAAGTACTGAAGCTCAATGATGTGAACATTGTCAACAACCAATGGCTGCGCTCTCTCCAGCACCAAACAGGAAGCAGTAAACCAGGTAGACAGTAAAAATGAAGCAGACTCCAGGAGGGCGCAAGAATTTTCCATGAAAAAGGAGAAGGTACTGGTGAAGTTGTGTAGTGAACAATAGTCTGTATGTAATTCAGTGTGTATCTGATCCACCAACCAGCACCTACATTCACCGACTGCTTTATTAGGTACACCTTGCTAGTACCAGGTTGGACCCCTTTTGCCTTCAGAGCTGCCTTAATTCTTGGTGTCATAGATTCAACAAGGTGCTGGAAACATTCCTCAGAGATTTTGGTCCATATTGACATGATGACATCACACAGTTGCTGCAGATTTGTCGGCTGCACATCCATGATGTGAATCTCACGTTCCACCACATCCCAAAGGTAGGGGTGGGAATCTTTGGGCACCTCATGATTCGATTATAAAACGATTATTGATGCATCTTTAATTTATGTATATTGATGCACTTTTTCACAACACACATTTCTTTTTGTCTCACTGAATAAGCATTCAACACTTGCAAAACAGTGTATTTGTAATAAGAAACAGTTGAATTCATTTCCATTATATTTTATTAAACATATAAATGGAAATGCGTGCAAACTGGAAAGTTACAACTTCGTTGTATGGAACCAAAGGTAACAACAGGTATCTTAAATCACAAGATAAAATGCGCAGTTAGAGTAACAAATGATTCGGTGGCGACAGAGTGTTGTTGTAGAGTGTCAGTGAAATAGCGTCGGGATGGGATGGTGTATCTGGGCTCCAGTGTATGCAGCAGTCCTCGAAATCCCTGATTTTCCACGACGGAAGAAGGACGCAAATCCTTGGCAATAAATGCCGCAATGGCCTTCGTAATTCGCTTCGCCTTTTCCGATGAGGGTGGCAGCTTTCTAATTGCTTCCTCGATTGTTCTCTGGTTGGTAGCGCCACTAGTTGCCGCAGCAACAACAGCCTGCCGTCTCCCTGACTCCTCCGTCAGGTGGAATCGAGTTACATGGCTTCTCATGTTTGTTGTGTTGCCAAAGTATTTTATTTTAGCACGACACAGCTTACATATAACGTGGCTCTTGTCCAGTTCGCTTCCGCCGTCAACGTTGTAGAAGGAGCTGTTAAATTAGAAGGAGCTGTTTGGATCTCACAGCGAGGTGGTTGGCTGTCAGCCATGTTTGTTTTCCTCTGTGCGCGTGTCGGCGTGTCTGCTCCAGGTGCGCATCCCAAAGTGTCTCGGAGATGACACATACCGCGCTTCTTAGTTCCGCATTATTTAGAACCTTCTGTATTACTCTAATTAACAGATTTAAATAATCGAAATTTGGACGTTTGTGAATCGATTCAGATTCATCCACGTCCGAATCGCGATGCATCTAAGATTCGGAAATTTCCCCCACCCCTACCCAAAGGTGCTCCGTTGGACTGAGATCTGGTGACTGTGGAGGCCATTGGAGTACAGTGAACTCATTGTCATGTTCAAGAAACCAGTTTGAGATGATTTGAGCTTTGTGACATGGTGCATTATCTGGCTGGAAGTAGCCATCAGAAGATGGGCACACTGTGGTCATAAAGGGATGGACACGGTCAGCAACAATACTCAGGTAGGCTGTGGTGTTTAAACGAGTAAAGTGACCAGTGAGAGTATTTAAGTGAGAAATCTTAATTTTTGAAACGGTTATCCTCTCATTCCCCCAGTCTGTTCCCACTGAAATAGCAACAAAATCCAAAATGTTAAGTTTGTACACAAAAACGGTTCATCTTTATGTATTATATTGATGCGGAATTAACAAGAACACTGTCGACATATGACGCCTTTTATCCTGTGTATTTAGAGTTATGTGTTTTTCAGACACGTAAGGAATTGTTAATATGTCAGATTTTGTAAAGGGAGTTTGGCGTAGTATTTTCCACCAGAAGCAGGATGGAAAATAATCTACAAAAGAGTCTAGCTGCAGTCTTTGCAAAATGTTACAGACTGTGACTAAAAACTCACATTGTCTAAAGATGTCACAGGGTGTCCGACTTAAGCCTTTTGACACTCTTCTAATGCAGTGGTTCCCAACTGGTGGGTCGCGGTCTAAAAGCGGGTCGCGATTCCATTCTGCAAAAGCACACTTCATTTTGAAGTACAGTGAAGTTTTTATTTTGAAGTGCCATTTCTTGCTGTAGAGTGAGTGAATCATGGACAGCTACTTAACAGAAACGGCAAACTAGCTTGACAACATGGCCGAACACAAGCATGACAGTGAATATATTAAACTGTGGGGACCTTGAACAAATGACTACGGAGAAATTTGGACCCCATGGCTGGACCAGTTGGGAACCGCTGTTCCAACTTTTAGTATGCATTAGCTGTAATCCTCTGAATAAACAGATGGCCTGTTTGAATCCATACTGAACTACTTTTTTTGGCTATTTTTATTTCATGAAGCTTCTTGAAAGCAATAATATTTTTTGTAGAGACAGGGGTCGACAAATTGCTCACCTGCTGCATGAGGTCAACTTGACAATACTGTAACTGTAAGATTAACACGAGACGATCTCACTTCTACTGAACAGTTTCCCCTGCAGCAACAAGTGATAGCTCACTCAGAATGACTTTTGTCAAAGAAAACTTTACTTCCATTTGAAGTATTGTATTTGGTTGTATGAGTCTGTTTTGGGGCCTCTCTGCCTTTTCTCGGCTTACATGTATGTAGAAAGCCTCTTCCACGCACCTACTTGGAAAGCCTAGGGCAGAGCAGCAGCAAAGATCCCCCAGGAACAGAACAGAGCAGCATCAGTGAGAAACAGAAATGACATTGATAAGTCAGACACAACATGAAAAGGAGGAGCTGCAGAGGAAGCAGCAACAGTAGGCAGGCCAGAGCAGTTTAAATAGGGTGCCCTGAATGAGATTCACTGGTTGGTTGCATAGGAAGCAATCATGTGATCTATCAGCTGACTCCCTTCCATCAGTCAGCTGCTCCATCAGTTGATTGGGCTGCTTGAGATCAGCTGATGTAGATGGGATGTGAACTGATCTTGACATCATGTCATGCCTGAACTAACGCTCAATTTATGGGATAATGCTATATGCTAAATGCTTTTTGGGGGATCAAAGTAATGCTGCCCGGTAAACGCTGATGATTTGAATCATTGGTGAAGAAGCCCCAGAGTTGTCAGTCAAATCATATCACTCTTTTTTAGCTGCATTATTGTACCACATGGCAGTCTGTAAACATTTACAAACCGAGTCTTCTTTCAAAATGACCAAAATACAAAACTATTTATAACAGGAATAAAGAAAATGGTGGAAATGGAGGGCAGCCCGACTTGTTTCTGTCGGCTGCTCGGATGCTGAAAACAGCAGCAAAAAAAACCACCTTAATGTATTGATCCATCAGTGTGTTTTATTGCTTATGAATTCAACTTTTCATTTCTAAGGGAAGACTGTTATTTCTTCTCACAAAAGTTATAAAGTCTTCGCTTTACAATCTAAGTTAAATCAGGACAACTGTTTTTATGGCCCAAACATGGAGCTAAACGGAGGCAAATCATGTGGAAAATTCCTGAAATGGAAGATGGTCCCAGATATTTATGAAACTGAGTACTTGAGAGAAGCATTATCTACTTGTCTGCAGTGCCTGTATGTAAATTGTGAGGGTGAGGGTCTAACACAATTTCTGTTTTTGCCTAATCAGTGTTTTCAAAGCACCCTTGCATTCTCTGCACAGCCTCGTCGCTCCATCTTGTACCGGTCACTGCTTCTCCCTTTAGTAAAGAGTTGAATCTCTCTCTGTCAAACAAAAAAAAGAGTGTGGTGTCAGCAGTGATAGTGTCAATATTCCACACCGGGGGTCCAGAATCTCCCTCTGCAGAGCTGTTTTACACCAGCAGCAGTAGATCTACAAGCCACCTCTGCTACCAACAAAGTCAGCGAGAACCAAGGGAGTCATTACCCCCTTTCATCTCACCACTTTTCAGTGAAGTCTAGAATACATGCTGCATTTTTAAAAGGAAGAATGTAAAGCGAGACAAGGCAGCTTTATTTGTGTAGTACATTTCATACACTGGGGCAATTCAAAGTGCTTTATAGAGCAATAAACAAAGGATACAGATTTACAATGAAAGAGTAAAGATTAAAAAAAGATATGAAAGGTCAGATGAATTACTACGTGTTTGAATTAAAGTTAAGTCTAACTTAAATGTCTTGTCTTTCTCCCCTCTAACAAACGCAACCAGGTGTGAATCCTGTAACCATTTCTTACTCCATTTATCAATTTTTACATGGTTAACTTACTAAATGGGAAGGAGTTTGATGATTGATCTCTCCACTGGAGTAGAAACCCCTGTCTGTTTTGGGTTCTTCTGCCACACTGGGGGAGTGAAACAAAGGATGCAGGATCTTAAATAGGAGCTGCTAATTGTCATAGATTTCTTGTTACCTGTGGTCCTTTCAAAATCCCAACCCACAACTCCATGCAGCCTTTGTTTTAAAGGAATACTTCAACCACAAAATGATCATTCGTATATCAATTCCTCATCCTGTGTAACATTGAATTCGGTTTTTCTCACATGCTTTCAAGGTGAACAGAAAATCCAAAAACAGAGAACATTTTTAATGTATTAAAGTCATAGGGTTCCATGTTTTACAAAAGCAAAACTATATCAAATCATTAGTTTACAAACTGTCACGCAATTAGTGCAGTATAATTCAAGTCTCATTTATCCAGTCGTATGTGCAGTACTTCCCAAACAGCTCAAAAAGGGAACATTTAAATCACAAATTAGATCTTAATGAACAAATTACTCAAGTGTCAAATCTTTACTGATGAACAAAATGACTTAACAACGGTCAGTGGAAACCAAAATCATCAACCCACTGAGGGCTGGATTCAAAATCACACCGAAAATAAAAGTAAAAACATTAAATCGCAGGCTGATCCCACTTGTGTGAATCTCATCACAGCAACTCATAATGTGACACAGTGTGTACGGTCCCTGTGTGCCTGTAGGCACTCCTGACAACTTCTAGACATGCTCCTGAGTCAGCGGATGATGCCCTGGGGCATCTTCTCCCAGACCTGGATCAAGGCATCAGTGAGTTCCTGGACAGTCTGTGGTGGTACTTGGCGGTGTCAGATGTAGAGATACATAATGTGCTATAGGTGCTTAATTGGATTTAGATCAGGAAAACAAGAGGGCCAGTCAATGGCATCAATGCCTTTGTCATCAAGGAACTGCCGACACACTCTGTCCACGTGAAGCCGGCATTATCCTGCACCAGGAGGAACCCAGGGCCCACTGCACCAGGAGGAACCCAGGGCCCACTGCACCAGGAGGAACCCAGGGCTTGCTGCACCAGCGTAAGGTCTGACAATCACTCTGAGGATTTCATCCTGGTACCTAACAGCAGTCAGGGTACCGTTGGCTATGACATAGAGGTGCGACCCTCTGAGGATATGCCTCCCCAGACCATCACTGACCCACCACCAAACCGGTCATGCTGGATGATGTCACAGGCAGCGTTACGTTCACCACTGTGTCACCAGACTCTTTCATGCCTGTCACATGTGCTTAATGTGAACCTGCTGTCATCTGTGAAGAGAACAGTGGGCCAGTGGTGGACCTGCCAGTTCTGGTGTTCTCTGACGAATGCCAATGGAGCTGCACGGTCCTGGACTGTGAACACAGGTCCCACTAGAGGACGTCAGGCCCTCATGCCACCCTCATGGAGTCTGTTTCTGACAGTTTGGTCAGAAACATGCACACCAGTAGCCTGCTGGAGGTCATTTTGTAGGGCTCTGGCAGTGCTCCTCCTGTTCCTCCTCACACAAAAGAGCGGATACTGGTCTTGCTGCTGGGTTGATGCCCTTCTACGGCCCTGTCCAGCTCTCCTTGTGTAACAACCGGTCTTCTTGTATCTCCTCCATTTTCTTGAGACTGTGCTGGGAGACACAGCAAACCTACTTGTGACCACACATAAAGATGTGCAATCCTGGAGGAGCTGGACTACCTGTGCAACCTGGTACCACCTCATGACCATTCCCTTTTTGGGGGTTGTCTTGCTTTTGCCTCTCCATTGCACCTGTTGTCACTTTCATTTGCACCAAAGCAGCTGAAACTGATTCACAATCACTTGTGCTTCCTAAATGGACACATTGATATCCCTGAAGTTTATCTGATTTGGTGTTGTACTGTGACCATTAAGTGGTCCCTTAATTTTTTTGAGCAGTGTATATAAAACACCTCCACATACAAGTAGTGCACCTGGGCAAGTATGTGCATTTAAACTCTGCTCACAAATTCCACTGAGCAAAGCTCAATGCCATGTGCTCGCCCAGGTGCACAACTCATCCCTGTGTGACTTGTTTAAACAGTAGGGTTTTAGCAAAAATACATGTGTTTGGGAAGTACTGAGCCGGCAACTGGATAAATGAGACTTAGATTATACTGCATGAGTTGTATGAGAGTTTGTGAATGGATGATTTGATATTGTTTTGCTGTCTTTAAACATGGCTGCACATTTATTCCAATTCATCAAGTACTTCCTCTGTTTTTGGATCCTTGGTTCACCGTAGAGACATGCAAGAGAAACTAAGTTTTGGTTCAGCGTGGGTGACATGGGTTTTGTGCATTGTCCTCAGAGAATGTTGCTCATCCCAGTAATTATCCAAAAAAGACATTTAAATGAATCATATTGTTAACATCTTTTTTATTAATCATTTTGTCACTTCTTTTATATTTTCCATGAAGCATACATCATGTCTTCACAAACTGAACTCAAGATGTTTCAGACAAAATCTCTAAATGTGGCCTTTAAGTGCTGATGAGTCTTGTCTGTTGAAGAAAGGACATGTTGGCATGTGAATTACAGCTTTGACTTGTAGAAAATGACCACTGGGACCACCTGTTCTATTATAGTGTGTGTCCTTCAGAATGTGTAACACAGTGATCTGATCTGAAAAGGCTGGTAAGTGAATGTAGGACAGAAAAAAAGCTGTGCTGTGCCAGTTTTCCAATCAGCCTCCCTCCTGTCCACAGCTGACTAATGACGTATGAATGTGATTTATTACACCTGTCTTCATCAGGTCGTTACATTATCAGTCCATCTGATTTAACATCATTCATTAGGTAACATGGGACAGATGTATGAAGGGGAAGGTGCTGTTAATGCAATACAGCAATTCAGGTTACATGATATTTTAAAACAATGGACGGATGGAAAGATGAAAACTGTAAAAGTGCCACCTCACTATTCAATCATCAATGAGCCTGTTTACACTTGGTTTTAAAATGCGTCTTAGGCGATGGTATCACAACTGTAAACAACTGCTAAGACCCATTGCGATCCGATTGTTCAAACCACTTGTTAGTAAAATTGCTGCTTTGTGTGCAGCAGGCCAGAGAGCAACAGTTTTATGTTTAATGGCTAAACGCCAACAAATATGGATTGAAGCAGAATATTTCATTGGATAAAATTGTGTTGTAAATTTTGGAAATCTTACATCCATCTTTTTTCAGTTCATTTTGAATGGTGATTTAGAATTTAAATGTAAACATCAAGAATAAAACTGCAAAGCTTCTAACTATTCGACTCAGCTATCCACTTACCACGTTGGTCTGGACTCATTTGACCTCATATCTTATGTATTCATGGGAGGATTATGAGACAGTGCGCCACTGGGCACAGATATGCAAAGGGCCACACCACCTCTAATACTCAGGAGCAAGACACAAAGGTGGTTGTGGTGGATTTTAATCTCTTTGTAGTTGTTATGCTTTTTTTGTGTGTGTATGTGTAATTTTGTAGTTGTATGGGTCTCTTTGAGGTAGATTTGTATCTCATTGGGGTAAATTGCTATCTGTTTTGGATGTTTTGTGTCACTTTGTGTTTTTCTTTGTCTCTTTGTAGTCATTTAGTGTCTCTTTGTGGTTGTTTTGTGTCTCTTTATAGTGGTTTAGTGTCTGTTTGTGGTTCTTTTGTTTCTCTTTGTAGTTGTCTAGTGTCTCTTTGTGGTTGTTTTGTGTCTTTATGTAGTCATTAAGTGTCTCTTTGGGTTGTTTTGTGTCTCTGTGGTTGTTTTGCCTGTTGTAATTTTGGGTCTCTTCACTGTTCCTTTTCATCTCTTTGTGGTCATTATGCATCTTTTTTGTGTGTATGTTTTATTTTGTAGTTGTACGGGTCTCTTTGAGGTAGTCTTGTGTCTTATTGGGGTAATTTTGTGTCTTTTTTGGTTGTTTTGTTGTTATTTTGTGTCTCTTTGTGGTCTTGCTTTGTGGTTACTCTGAGTTACCTCCTGGTCGATCCAGTTTGAGTGACATTTTGCAGGTGAAGGCCAGTGGGCCCCCTGACACTTTTGGCCCCTGAGCCTGTGCACAGTAAGCCTGTTCAGCAATTCCTCCATGTTTGCAGTGTAAACACTAATGCGTCTTGATGCATCCCCAGGACGTGGTGGTTGTTTTGGTGACAGCATGCCAACATTCAATTAACTTACCCATTTTACAACAAGTTGGACTAAGTGTTACCTGACCGTCCATTGTTTTGCCCTTTGACCGTTTTGGATTGAGACATGTTGAATTCTGCTGACAGCAATATCTCCAGCTGTACTGATACAACCACTTACCAGAGTGGTGAATGTGGACATAAGAACTGTGCACAGGGACCTTTGACCTTCTAGTGGAAGTGATGTAGGCAGTAACAAAAACTGATAAGAAGTGGTCAGCTGCATAAAAAACACAGGTGAGAAGAGCGATGTGTCTCAGCTGTCCCTTTGTGTTCAGCTTACCTAAACACATTTTAAAACCACATGTAGACAGGGATCATAAATGATAACTAATATATAATGAAGATTATATCTTTCCAATTCAGATGATCCATCACTTGTCCTACAGGCTGATGAAGCACCAGTCTAGAGTCACTGAGGAACACTGAGATTGGATTCCAGACAGTGAGCAGTGACAGAAAGCAGTGCCCAATCTGTGACGTCTTTTCTATACACTAAATAGTGTTTTACTGTGCATGTGCGTGTGTCAGATAGAGAATGGATGACAGGCTGCAAATAATAGAAATGGACAGACGTGTGTGTACTTATCTGGCATTTGTTGAAAGTATAAAAATGTTTTACAAATGGAAATAAGGGAAAAGGAAGGGAAAAAGTAAAACAAGCACAATGAAGCAAAAAGCATGCAGCACATGTTGGCAGACTAGATGGGTGGATGGTTAAATGAATCACTGACAGAAGTAACATCAATATTACACTAAACTTTTTCTCAAAATAAAGCCGAGCATGCGCGCTAATTACAGCTGAGATGTGAAGACATAAAGATCTCAGAGGTGATTTATCATCTTACTAAGTGCTGTAACACTGTACAATAGTGCTGCTTTGTTGTTTGCTTTTATTGCTCGAGGACAAAAGGCCTTGTGATCCTGGTTGCTCCCTGGTGACCTTGTGCATTGTTGAGAAGCAAGAAATGTTCCCAGAAAGGAACGCACTTAGAGAGCAGGTGAAGGAGTTTGAATGGGCTAAAATGTATACTTGTTTAAAGGTTAACTTCAGTATTTTTCAGCCTGGACTCTCTGTTCCCACATTTTTGTGTCCAAGTGACTAATTGACACAATTATTGAAGCTGGTCCAGCATTGAGCGAGAGGGCTGCAGCTGGCAGCGGTGAGACATGCTGCAATGTAACCACTTGGGGCATTTATTGCACCTTAAATTTACGTCCACTAAAAGTGCTTGTTTTTGCCACTGACAGGCTCAGATTGTTACAATAAGTGTCTGACAACATTATAAAAAGGATCCCTACAGAGATAGACCTTTTTGTTAAAGATTAAGATCCTTCTTGTTTAACCAGAAACAGACCCGGAATCACCATTGCCAAAAGCACCAGACTCCATTTAAAGGCAATAGCTACAAGTTTAATTCCTCCCGGCCAGTAGGTGTCACACTCACACTCGCCCACTCTCGTTCCAACCTTCAATTGTACTGGTTCCCAGGTTAGCCAAATCAGCAAGAGAGATGTCAAGCGAGGAGTCTTCCGTGGTACCGTATATTAATGATTAAATCATAAATCCTTTCTTGTGTGCCCTATAACGCCTTTACACACTGTAACAGTCTCCTTGTAAAACATGTTTAGATCGCTAACTAAACAGCTGACTGACGTTATATGATGGCGAATGCTCATGTAATTTTTTTTTTTTTTTTTTACTTCATCAGTGATTGAACCTGTTATTTCTATAATTATGATTGTTTATTCATTTTCAGACGTTTTAGTTAGCCTAAGAAAGATCATGTTAGCTAACTATTTATTGTCCAGCCTTAAGGAAATCCATCCAGCTCCAGTGAGAGCAGCCCAGGTGTAGGGAGAGGCAGGATAGGCCAGGGGGCTGTTGCCGGTGGAAGAGTAAGGCAGACACTGGTTCCTACTATATTAACATCAACACCAGTCACACTAATCTGGCTGGTTCTATAACAGCACCACACCCACCTGATTGTTTCCTGACAGATACACCTCTGTTGGTAGTGTAATAAATCCATGTGGCAATTTATAACTACTATTATATAGCTTTGTGCTGTGCTGTTAGGATTTGTATTAGATTCTACTTGTACTCCAGAGACAGAGAAAAGGCAGAGGTCAAGGTGGCAGAGGAGGTGGAAGAAGAGGAGAAGAGGGCAAGGCAGAGGTTCACGTCGAAGTGAGGATGCTGTTGACTGTTAGTTATGATTTGACACACATATCAGAATTGCGCACGTTTTCAAATAATTAACACATCAATACCCTTATGGTGTATATAAAATGAAAAACGGCCAAATGTCAGGTCAAGTAAGTCCATTTTTATTTTGAATAATAATTGGAATAATACAAATATCACATAATCATAATAAAAATCTTGATGGTCACCTTTGGACATGGTAATACTTTTGATGAATGGTTCTCATTTCTACTGTTAGTTTCTACCTTGCCTACATGACAAACGATCAATAACAAACTGTAGGTAGCACAAGGGTACAGGCAGTGCTTAGAAATTAAAATACAAATCACAAAAAAGGGAATGATACAGTCCATGAAATCAATGAAACCATCAACTGATTTCATAAAAAAAAAAGGTCACCATGCCTCGTGAAATAATCCTTAGGGAGCAGTGGAGGACGGATAGAGAAGAGAGGTGGAGGTCCTTTTTTTGTACATATGTATCCAGTGGTCACTTACTAAAGGGAGAGAGCTTCATCCGCTTCCTCCACCTGTTTTTTGACAAGCAATTCGGGGAGAGTTTCATCAACACTCGGAAGCTCTGTTAAACTGCAGTCTTCGCTACCGCAGTCTGGGAACAGACCTATTGCTGAAGTCCTAGATCTACACAGGGCCAGCTGCTGTTTTGCCTCTTATACTGAAACTGTATATAACAGTGAAAGCCTACTACACAGGCAAAAATACACTGACTGGCCAAAGAATAACCAAACAAGTCTCTGCTTTTACAAAGCTCGACAATGCAACCTTTTAGTTTCATGAGGTTCAACAACTATGGAAGACAGAGACATGCTTACAAATAAAACATAATTCAAACATTTTGTTTGAACATTTATAAAGCACATGGTGTTAGTTTTTTAGTATGAAATGTGCTAAGGCAAAGTGTTGGAAAGGGGTAGGGGGAATCAGAAGAGGAGGTTGTGGATATTAGATGAAGTTACTATTTCAGCAAGAAAACATTACAGTTGAAAGCTAGATAAAAAGTTCAGACAGGATCTATGAGAATCAAAATAAAATAGTAGGCTATGGACACGCATCAGGCCTGTCTCAAACAATGTGGTTGTTGCACATTGTACAAAGTGGATAGTTACTAGCCTAACAATAAATAAAAGACCAAAAACTACTGTTTTGCTAAGGATTCTGGAGCAAGTAATAGTAATAATATCCCATCGCGATACATTCCTTGATATTGTCAATAACAACATTATGAGCCTGTCAGCACATGGTAGCATCTAAGATGACAGGGGAGATTTGGCAAAGATGTCAGTAGACATCCCTGACCATCAATGCAGTGGTGAATTGATCCCATTCAGTTCGGACCAGCACAACAATTAAAATGTTTATTATAGAGAGAGGAGAAATCATGTGCTGATAAGTTGTGGTTGAGAGCTGAGTTGAGAGGAGTAAATGTAGCCGAGTGACAGTGCGTCCTCTCAGTAGCTAACGCATAGAGCCGGTAAATCCAGCTCAAGAGGCATCATGCTACCAGTTCCATCAAAGGAGATATCAGTAGCTAGCTAATGCCAACTGCTAATGTGAGTTGTTCAAAACCTTTCTTTTTAGTAAACTCTGTGTTATAAACATAAACAATGTTGTCAATGCTCGAGTTCCTGTGTAGGCCCTGGTGATACTACGAGCAAAGTTTCATGTTGTGTCAAGCCTTCTTCGTATATTAAAAATAGCTATTTTGATGTGTTTATAGTAACGTTAGTGCCGCTACGGAACCCATTCAAAGGGCATTTTGACCCGAAAACTAAAATACACTTAATCTTTAAAAAGGCTTTTCAGTCGTAGTTATGCTTTTAAAAGAAAGTTTTACTCTGTGTACATTCACAAAAACACCCAAGGTTGCATTTTGGCAAGAGTTTTGCTTTAATGTTAGCTAGCAACTTTAGTTAGCATTAGCAAACATTTAGCTTACCTGTCCAGAAGGAAAGCAGCGACCTCCGCGTGGCTTTTGAGCCTCTTCCTTCGTTTGTCATGCTTCCTTCAGCTGGCACCAACACTCAAAAGCTTGACCGGTGTTCACTCTAGTCCTGCTTCCTTGTTGGTCTGCTCAAATTTGTGACATGTAACACCGAGACGATGCCATTCCTCCACAGAGCTATCACGATCTGGCGACCCCTGAGCTCCGCCTCACGTGACATCAACGTACTAATGCTATTGGCTCAGGGATCATTTCATGTCGACGTAGCCAACGTAACCAGATGTAAATATTTATATATTTTGGACCCGTCAAAATTTATAAAACAATTATTTCTATACTATAATTGTTTTTTTCAGTAAAATTAATACTTTTATTCTACACCCCTCTAGATGTTCTGTGGATGTATTATTTTTGAAAAATTATTCGTTTTGATGAAAAAGTTGTAGCTATCACCTTTAAGTAAACAGTAATTTTATCATCGTAAACACACTTCATTCAAAGGGCTGTTTCTAGTTAAACAAAAAGGATCTTACTCTTGAACGAAAAGGTCTGTCTCTGTAGGGATCCTTCACATAATGTTCTCATACACTTAAAATAAACGGAGCCTGTCAGCAGCAAAAACAAACACTTTTGGCGGACATAAATTGATGGTGCTCAAATGCCCTACCTTGTTACACTGCAGCGTGTTTTGCTGCTGCTGGCTGCAGCTCTCTCCTTCAATTCCAGACCAGTTTAAAAAATTGTTGTCCCCATTGGTCACACAAACACATAGGAAAATAGGATTCAGGTTGAAAAATATTGACGTTACCCTTTAAGCCAGAAATCTCAGACAGGCTGCATTATGATATAATCACAGTTCACAGTTCACAGTTAACCGACAGCTGACACAGCCGAGTTAAAACTGGAGTAATAGGTTTAGAGGATGTGCTTTTTGTTTCCTTCAGTAACCTGGCAGCAGGAGGGCCTGTGTGCTGCTGCTAAGTCAGCATTACACACATCACAACTGCATGAGACAATCACACTTTCCATTTAAATGAAATGTTACTATTATGGAACCAGTGAATCGATGAAAATGCTGCACAGCTCTCATTTCTCATCAGGGGTGTGTGTGTGTGTGTGTGTGTGTGTGTGTGTGTGTGTGTGTGTGTGTGTGTGTGTGTGTGCGCGCGCGCCTTCTGGCATGCAGGAGCACATGTTTCAGTTACACCCTCATGGGAGTGATGTCCCTCCTGAAGCATCATCTTATCATTTGACAGTCATTATTCTTTGTCAGTGGCAACACGAGAAGCCAGGCGAGCGGTACAATAAATGCGCAGTGAGGGCTCTCTCTGTCCGCGCCTGCAAACATCACAGATCAACAACAGTTATCAAAGTGACAAGCTTAGGAAGCACAAATCTGTGATGCATCTGTGTGATGCAATTATTCATCATTTTACCTGAGGGAGCTGCTTTGCCACTTAATAAACCCAAGGGTTATTGGGGAGTGTGAAATTAGAGAGTGCTGCTGTGGTGTTTGGCAGTGAAGGAATGACGTGATTTGTCAGGGGACGTGTGAATCCAACTTGGTGCTGAGATTAATAGTCACATGATAAAATAACAGAGTGGCAGAGCTTTGTTGTTAAAGGCCAGAAACAAAGTCTGTTCAAGGGACCGTTGTAACAAACCAAAGCTCAGTGAGCGCTCCTGTGTTGTGTGTCCACATGAAAATACCCATAAACCACTTAACAAGTCAACATTTGAAATATGAATATGCATATCGTCTTCTTGAGCCCCATTTGAAAACATGTTGGTACAGCATGCAGCCTCTGTAGGTTTCCTCCCAAATGGTTGTAGTTTTCTGTTTTTAATTCCACTTGAATTACTTCAAGTTTCAAGTTTATTTATTTAGAAATGGGACAATGCATATTAATGAACATTTTAAAAGAAAAAAAAAATGTAAATATGAGAAGAGATTGTAGCCGTACGGCTAATTTCCATCTCCTGTCCCATAGGCAGGTAGGTGTAAGAAGAGAAGGGAGGAAGGACAATAAGAACTTTCCACAACAACCACAATAACAACAGAAATATTCTATATTCTATTGCAGGGTGCCCGGCCATAATAAAGTGCTGATTCATATTGCAGAAATGCCTGTAATAAAGTGCTAATAAGTGCGATAATCTATTGCCGAATGCCCATAGTAAAGTGCATCATGCATACAACAGACAACATTTTAATACAACAAACAACATTTTAACTTTGTTGCTGCTTTAAGAACAGCTATACATTTTCAAACGCTTTGCCTTTGTCAATTAAAAGAAGAGCAACAGGAAACACAGAGAGACAGAAAAGAGGCTGACAAGTAACAAAGGTCACCAGCTGGAGAGGGACAAAGTTACATGGTCTGTGTCTTAGACTGCTGGGCCACCAGGTAACAAAATGACAGTTCGTTAAACCCCTCCCCCGACAGGCTGTTCTCATGCACTGTTTCTATGCATATCTACAAAAAATAACCCATGTAGTCCAGAAGGCTGCAAACATCTAACGAATACACTGACGGAAGTAAAGAAGGAAGTAGTATACAGAGTAAAAGTCAGCGTAAAAGTCCATTCTCACTGAGGGTGAATATATGCGCAGATTATTCTCGCGTAAAAATATAAAAGCTCCGGCGGAACTACACAGCTGGGCCAATGAAATTGTTTGTTTATAGTCGCGCAGACCCGAGAGAGTCCGAAATCCAGTCAGGCAGGACAGTATGGGAGAAAGGTTGATAAACCCCGTTTCACAGCACCCCGTCCTTTTTGATAACAGACAGGATGATTTTATGAACAATGAATTAAAGGACAAGGTCTGGCAGTCCATTGTCCAGCTTGGTGGCTGCGGTGAGAGTGGTAAGTGCTAAAGTTGATGTTGACACTTGTTAAACCTTAGCTTGCTAGCTCGCTGCTGCTGCTGCTGCTACTCTCGTCCATGTTCACCCATACCCGTTCACGCAGTGTGGACTTGGAACACAACAACGCGAAATTCCGCACCGCGTCCGTACCGCGCCTGTGTTAGCGCGGAAAAGCGCAGCGTGAATATTCTGCAAATCCGTCCCGCATTTCTGCATCGCGGCAGTGAGAATGAACCTTAAGAAGGAAGGTTGGGTGGTTAATTGGTCAAACAAAGCAGGACTTCCCCCCCACGAGAATGATGATTGTTTCCGTGTGAATCTGATTGAACTTCATTTTTTAAGGTATATTAACACTTCGCCACATGTTAGTTACATAACTTTATGTTTAGTACTTAATGTGACAACAGCCAACCATATGCCTTTTCCTAAACCTAATTTACGTAACAATACTCTCCTAAACCCAATGAGATTTTACATTAAGTACACATGACAACACCCAACCAAGATTACTTTCCTAAACCTAACGTGTGTAACTTTACTTATCTAAATCTAGTTTATGTAACTTTAGTTTTCTGAACCTAGCGTGTGTAACTTTACTTATCTAAATCTAGTTAATGTAACTTTAATTACCTAAACCTAACGTGTGTAACTTTACTTTCCTAAAGCTAACCTACGTAACTTTTGTTTCTTAAAGCTAACCTTCATAACTTTACTTTCCTAAATCTAACAAACGTAACTTTATTTTCCTAAACCTAACCTACGTAACTTTACTTTCCCAAGCCTAACCTACGTAACTTTACTTTCCTAAACCTAACCCATGTAGCTTTTCTTTTCTAAACCTAACCAACCTAACTTTACTGTACTTAACCTAATGTAACTTTATGTTCAGTGCGTAACGTAGTGACAGCCAACCATATGTCTTCCTTAACCCAACTTTACTTTCCTATACATAACCTATATAGTTTTTATTTTTCAAACCTACCTAACTTTACTTTACAAAACCTAACATGTAATTTGACTTTCCTATACCTTATCTACCTAACATTACTTTACTAAACCTAACTTATGTAATTTCACTTTCCTAAACCTCTGTAACTTTACTTTTAGTACATAAGGTGGCGATAGCCAACCATGTTTCTTTTTCTAAACTTAACCTACTTTCCTAAAGCTAACCTGCATAACCTAACCAACCTAAATAACGTTACATTAGGTAGGTAATGCAACGTTGCCCAACAATGATTTTTTTCCTAAGCGAAACCAGTATGGGGGCTAATGAGTTAGATGCTAATTCAGAAGATATTATACGAATCATTGTATATGAATTTTCATAGAATGTCATATGAACTGCTGTATGAGGATACATGGCCCCTGAGCAGCAATTGTCCAGTGATAGCTTAGCAACTGTAAGTACTGTAGACACAGGTCTGTCAAACTTTGGATCTCACCACATGTTGAAGTGGTTTGCAGAGGGTTCTGATAAGAGTAGTATTCCTCCACTGTGTGGAAACTGGTCCTGCATGTTGTTATGTAAGAGTTTTGGCTAACATCAGCAACTCTGTTATTATTGTATTTGGGGGGAAATTTACACTCCAGCAACCCCAGCCATAATTGTTATTAGAGATGTGGTGCTCGCCAAGCACATCTGTTCATCCTGAAAGCCCTTCCCCTGTAACGTAAAGGGCACAGTCCTACATGAGCGATGCAGGCAAGTGACCATCTTCTGCTGAGGTGCTATTTGTGCTGAATATGGGCTGTGCCAGATGTGATGAACATGAAAAGCTAGTTTGCTAGCTAAAAAAAAAAGAAGATCTTGCCAATAGCTGGCCAGTAAATACCAAATATGTTGTTACTGGTACATTTTGCTTTTTCATACATTCTATGCCTGTCTTCATGTCCCGCTGCCAGCCAGGCAGCATCTGGCACATGGGTCAGTATTTTTATGGCCAATGGCAAACAATATAGGCTGAGTTGACATGGCAGCAGTGACTTTCTCCTTCATCCCGTCTCACTCGGAAAACTACAGCCAATGACAGACAAGAGTGGTCAGCCACACATACTTCTTTGTTATTGGTTGAAGCTGCACCTTTGCTGGTCAAGGTTCACCAAAGTCGAATGCCATGCAGTGCAAAGATGCAAATTTGCTTTACCACCAACAGCAAATGTTTTGGTTTTTTTTTTTGTCCCCTGGCTCGCATTGAATGGAAGTGAATGGTAGAGGGATTTTTGCCAGTGTTAATTTTGCGTATGTGTGCGTAAGTCTGGTTTTGTCTACCTTTGTCTGATATCAAGGACCATTGCGTACTGCATATGTGCCATGAACAGAAGGATGGCTGGGCATAGTTTAAAATAAAAGATTTTAATCATCACTCTGCTGTAAAATAGTTCAATGTTTGATCTACATGTGTCCCCTTACACACCCAGAGACCCAGGTAATAAAAAAAGCTGTATACGTGAGCACGATACATTTCTACATGTGGGAGCAGCCCAGTAAAACACAGTCTTCACTGTTAGTTACTGAGCACCTCAGCTGGAGCAGCTGCTGGTGGAGAGCCTCTGAGACCACCTCCTCATTTTTCTTTGACCACATATTCAGTCAATCAGATAATTTTCCTATCGTCTACACTGTCAGCTATGCATTTTAAATGGCTTTTGGAGATATGAACAAATGAATATAAAATTGAATGGAGAGCAGTCCATCTTCTATTCATCTTCACATCATTAATAATACAGGGGGATCATGACACATTTATTGACTGAGATATCTCCAGTATTATTTCTACTATACTTCAGTATGTGCATTCATTACACAGTCAGCACCAAAAGTTTCCTCTCAGAATGAGCACTCTTCTTGTTCGAACAGATGGCAATAAAAGCAGCTGTTTAGCATGTTTTAATTAATCACGTGCTGTTAGAGTCTGCTCACTGTTTTTCATGTAATGAAATGTGGACAGAGCATTTGCTTCCAGTGTGGAAACTCCTTGAGAATTGAGTTAAAATCTGTATCTTTGAATATTATTGAGTGACTTTGTCGCCTTCCAGAGCATGGAGGCTGTGACTGGAACTGACACAGTGAATTCCTACAGTGACCAATTTCCACCAAAAAGGAAATTATTCATAGAAACCTATTAGATTTTTTTTCCAATTATCTCATATAATCAGTTAACAAATAATAGACATATTTTAGATTAACATTTCAAGTTTACAGTTACACTTCAAATCTCGCATTTTTTTAATTGCAACCCCCAAAAGCTTTCTATTCAGTAATTGTTTGTTGTTGTTCTTCTTTCATTTATCATCTCATTTTTATGGAGCCCCCCTCGAGGGTCACAGCCAGATTTTTTTATGCCATCCTGTCGTTGATAGCTGTGGCCAGAGGCATCAACATACGACCATGCAAAGACATTACTAGCGGATTTCTCACCAGAATAGCCAACCCCCTGAGCTATGACTTGCCAGGCAATATCTTTTTGGCCCTTGTCTTATAATGACAGGATTGTGAGTTGTTTAGCTTGAATATGTCTTGACATCAACAACGAATTTCTCCCCATCTGTTCTTCGTCACACATGAGACACCGCAACAGTTACAGAGTTCTCTTTATTGGTCAGTGGGGAAGAGAGGTTTCGAGCTGCCATAGGAGCAGAAAAAAAGAGCTGCTATGGGAGCTGGTGTGTACAAGCAGAGTGAGTGGGGGGAAAATGCATTTAATTCCACGGGCAGCAAGGCTGATATACGACAGTGGCCTGAATTGCTGCGGGTTTGCGCATCCAGCAGCTCTGACACATCTAGCCACCCCTGGTGTGGGGTTGTAGTTTGAAAATAACACGGGTGTATTTTTTTGATGCATGGCATTCGCCACCATTTTGTTTTGGCCTTCGTTCTCTTGAATGTGATATCACAAGAACACCTTGAGGGAATTTATTAAAATTTGGCACAAACATCCACTCTGAGTCAGTGACGAACTGATTAGAATTTGGTGGTCAAAGTTCAAGGTCACTATGGCCCTGTTCTCATTCTCATGAACGCAATGCGACGGACATGATAATGTTCTGCAAAAAAACACTTTTCTGTCCATTACTCAACGTCATAACTCAGGAACAGAAGGTGTCATTTGATCTGACACTGAATTAGTGACCTTAATTTTGGGTGTCCACCTTGAAACTGTGCTGACTGTATAGATCTTCTGTGCTGCCCGGGGGAAGAGGTGTGTGAAGCATCCATGTTTTCACAGACATGGATGTAAACTGTAACTGCAACTTGATGGGTTAGACATACACCCGCAAGGCAATAATTCTAGTGTGTGTGTGTGTGTGTGTGTGTGTGTGTGTGTGTGTGTGCTACCATACAGAACTTTTCATTATCCATTCCTTCTTAACCATCCCGCTCAGTTGCTCACAGTGCAACGCCCCACTGTGGATCAGCTCATTAAATTGTGTTTTGAACTGGACATTAAGTATGCAGATACAGTGCTCAGTAGGTATAGTTATTTAATTACTGAAAATAAACTCAAATTAATTTTAAGATGACAGTGTCTAATACCAAAGCTCGTTCACTGACTGGCGTGCTTGTGAGCTACTGTGGGTTACAGATGCAGTGATAACGAGATGATCCGCTCAGGTAAATATAGTGAAGCACAGATAGAACTGTTTTTGGAAGACAAAAAAACTTCACAGAACTAACTTATATATGCAACATACTAACTGATACTGCTGGATTGGAAGAAAATTAACTTACATAGCAACGCTGCAAAAACACTTGAGTTTAAAATTTGATTTTTAATGCTGTAGAGAAGATGTTTTTTGGCAAGAGGCGGCGTACACCCTGGACAGGTCACCAGACTATCACATGGCTGACACATAGAGACAGACAACCATTCACACTCACATTCACACCTACGGACAATTTAGGGTCACCAATTAACCTGCATGTCTTTGGACTGTGGGAGGAAGCTGGAGTACCTGGAGAAAACCCACGCTGACGTGGACACAGGAGGGCTCCCCTACCCTGGGTTCAAGCCAGGAACCTTTTTGCTGTGAAGCAGCAATGCTAACCACTGTACCACCGTGCCGCCTTTTTCTCTGTTCCTTTTTATTTAATATTCTCGATGTATCTCCTTCTTTCCCCGTCCATGGCTCCACACCTATTTATCAATATCTCCTTCTCATTCTCTCCATCTTCTCTTGTCACCCCATCTTCACACTACTCCAACATCTCCTTTTGCTTTTCCATTTCCACACTCCTCCCGTCCTCCCTCTTGACTGTATACCTCTTCCAGCACATCAGCTTCATGTTCCTTCTCCCTTTTGCTCTTGCATCTCATCTATCTCCCTCTCCCGCTTATTGTCCACCTCGTCTTTTCCATGGGACCCGGTCAGCTCTGCAGAGTAATTTAGCAGCCAGTGAGTCCCCGGCCAAATCAGTTACTATAGACACACCAGCGGCAACATGAGTGATTTCCCACCGGGACCGCAGACACTTCTAATCACATCCTCAGGGACACAAGGAGCCAGAGGGATAGGGTGAAGAATAACAGGTGGTGAAAAAGAGGTAGAAGAAGCCCATTAAGTAAATAGGCGGGGACACAACCCCTGATAGAGTTGGATATCATCCCGGTGAATTAATTAGGCACCAAGCAGGCAGTGTAATAAGCTCACAAGTGGGGCATCTGCGGCGTTGATGTTTGATTGGTTGAAAGGATTTCTTCAGCTTTTTCCCTCTTTGTTAATTTTAGCGCTGCCACTCGCACAAAAAAATATAGTGGCAGCATGTGGGGTCATATTTAACAAACTTGGTTGAAAACTAGGACAGCCTTATTGTCTGTCTCCATATTCCATCATGCCGTAATATACAGTACAGTAAGAACCACACCGCTGCGAGACTCCTTGGCAAATTCCCAGTGGGAGTTCTGAGGAGTAGTTTCTCTATGTGATAGGTTGTTGGGCAGAAGAGTGGAAAGCCACAGCTGTGCAGGTTCTTATTTTATTAAGATATATCTAAAGAAGTAGATTACAGCAATTTTAATTAACTTGCCCAATCAGCTGTGCCAGGACAGACGACACAGAGGCGTGACAAGTGTGCACATTTACATAAGATGCTCTGGAGGGAGGCTGCTGGTGCCGGATATGTGCATCCACATGTGAGCACGTACATCAAGTGTGTGTCGACTTCCTTTGATTGAAGGCCCCTGTCACACAGCGTGCTGCATTAAGAAAAAGACTTATGTCCACATTACGCCCCCACAGGTTCCTCCCTGATTAAGAGATGGAGAGACGGACGGAGAGGTGACGGAACGGAGCCCTCGTTCATAATGTGTAAGGATGTGGCGCTGACAGCTCTGATGATGGATGGGAGAAGACTGCAGAGAGGTGAGGAGCTGCGTGAACTGCGTGAGTGTGGGGCCTTTTTCACACCGACTGTGTAAATATTGTGCTCGCTCAGAAGATGGAGAGAATTGTTCGGCTGTCAAATGTGCTTTTGTTTGGCCCGAAAAAGCACTCAGAAGAGAACAAATCATCTCAAACCACCACATGTGCTAATTTTAAAACACAGTAATTCAGATGAAAATGATGGATGAATCACATTTGAAATTATAGGTGCCAGGCCAAATCAAACTTTATTATCTCACCAGGGAAAATTATGTTGCAGTCAGATACACAAACATTCATCATCAAAAAAAAACAAAAAACATAGTCACATATTGTAACAGTCCACAGAGTTCCCACGGATCTTTAAACATGGTTATGACTATTATAATACAATTCTGCCAATATACCCCCCCCCCCCCCAAATCCCACACACTGGACCTTTAAGCTGTAGAAACCCTGATCTAGATGGATAACAAGGACAAACGGTACAAATGTGAGATCACTTCAAATGAAGACACGGCAAGAAACTCCACATTTCATATACTCCACACTCCTCCAGACCATTTTCCAAAGCACACCAAAAATGTTCTAGTTGATTTTTTACCTTCCAGGCAGCCACTGGCTCATTTCTGGGCAGTAATGTATGAAAACCATCTTAAGCCTTTCATCCTCTGCCCACTTTACCTTGCCAGGTGCTGCACTGCTTACCTGAAAACACCTACTACAGCTACTTAACGATGGCTTTATGGAGGGAAATCCCTGTGCCTCAGTGCCCGCTGCTGCTCCGGTTGTGTGTTGGGTTTTCTGGGTTTGGCTCTGGACCAACTAAAGGATGTATTCCCAGCTGATACTCCTCGGAGCACTGCCTCACTTCAGCAAGGAAGAAAAAGCTGCCTGTGCTGTTAACGTGCATGTGATGCTGTGGCTCTGTGTAGTCGATGCTGTAAGCTGTGAGGCTGCACAGTGCTGACTGTTTAATTGTCCTGCGGATGTGCTTGTACAGTAGGCCATGTCATGCTGTTTGCTGAATTCTACAATCCACTCTTGTGCTGCTGCTGCTGCTGCTGCTGCTATCTGCCTAATGTGCAGTGTTTGCATTGGGATTTATTGTGAACTGGGTTGTTTTGGTGGCTGAGCTTGTTTTCTTGTGGTGGCTGTTAAGCGCATATGTTATGATGTTGATATATGTGGTGGTGATGCATAAATAGTAATTGCAGTTGCTTTTAGGGTTCTGTTGGCTCAGTGCAAAGGCACATAAAGGCATATATTGTTTATTGGCTTTGGGGATGTAAACACAGCCCATTCATATACCTGCAGATATTTACCTGTAATATTGGCTTCATAGGGAACTCCACATGGCTTCTGTCACACTCACAATTACATTTTGTCCACTTACCTCATGTTCAGCTCAGCATAAGAGAGAAGCTTGCTTTATTATTCTTGATATCAGTGGCACCTAGACTGCTTAGCTCTCGTATGGTTCCTGTGACCCTGAATGATGATTATGTTTTGGGTTTGCTGCATGGTGTATTTTATTCTGCTTAAGTATGACCTGTTGTTCCTGTTCATAGACACTTGTATGTGCCATTTAGTGGGAGCAAAAGCACAATACACTGATCCGTGCGGGAACATGATGGCGGCCATCTCTGCCAAATCATTCTACAGCAGATCCCGAGAGAAAAGTGGAGAAAACCTGATCAAAGTTTATGATTGAAACTGTTTTATTTATGCTTTATAAGGCTTTGTAGTTTGATATGGTACAAATTTGACAAAGCTGTGACACTGTTAATTAGGAAGTACTTGTTTGTAGGGCTGCCCCCGACTAAAAATTTTCCCAGTCGACCAATTGTCATCATTTAGGGCCATTAGTCGATTAGTTGCCCGCATGGTTATGATATTGATTTAATCATTAAATTATATAATCTGGGCGGAGCAACACAATGGTTTGAGTTTCGCGTCCTTAACTGCCTGGAAACACAAGGTCGGGCTCCGGGTGCTACTCTTGTGCCTTTTCTGTGGCAGCTTTCCTGGGCGCAGCGGCAGGTTGCGTCAGAGGTTGCTAAGCAACCTTAACAAGCATCGTAAAGCCTATTTACCTGAAGTCCTGAGTGCAGAGCTGATCTTCTTCCAGGAGCTGTTAATAAGTGTGTAGGCCTGTCGTCTGTGGGACAGATGTAAAGCTCTGGGTAGCCCTGCACTAGCATGATCAACTTTTCTGTATGTATCAGACTGAATATTTACACAAGAAGGGAAAGATATCTGTCGGCTGTGATTGGTTTGTAACGTGACTCCTGTCTGACTGCTGAGCGTGGCCTCTTCCTGTGTCTGTCCTTTCAAATTAAATTCCTTCATGGTACAGTCATATAGGATTTGGATTTGTTTTAACAAGGTGCAGCTCCTAATAGAGTTTCACTTTTTTTGTTTGTTTTTTTTCTGTGACTAAGCGACCAATGAAATCTTGCTGACTAATGACCTTTCTGGTCGCCTACATTTGGTTGATTATTAGGGGGCAGCCCTACTTGTTTGTGGACATTGGGCAGCATTTCACACAGACTCCTAAGGTGTGACTGACTGTCTCTGCAGAAAAAAGAGAAAAATTACTAGCTTGGAGTATGGGGCAACAAAAATTCATACAGAGTTACAAAACAAACAAATCACAAGGCTTTTAGATTTGTTGCATTGTTTGTAATTGTGTTTTTACATACCAATGTTCAGGCATTACTAGTGACCATTAAAACAAAACCCATCGTCCCCATGTGAGGACGTCATTGTCTCAAAAAATACTTTCTGTTCAAAGACAATACTCAGCTTTCTATACCTACCAGGTCCTACTGATCCGAGATGGCTAGGTTAAATTAAAAATGCATACCAAATAAAAGCTCAGGTCTCAAGAGGTGATGCCTCTGTACCTACTGCCAAGCTAAGCTCATATCTGTGTAATGCTACATAACATGTTATGAGAGGAAATGGCTGCTTCAGTCTATGGCTTTCATTTTAAAATGCATACGTCAATGATTATCCTTTGCATCAGCCTGCGTCTGCATATCAGGTGGTTTGCTGGATTTAGATTCATTCATTAAATATTATTAGTTTATTTCCTTTGTGGTCTGAGCAGCAGGAAGGTCAGAGAGCGGCTTGTGCCTGACTCAGACATACAGTGAATTAAACATAACAACTGGCGTCAGGTACAG
This sequence comes from Epinephelus fuscoguttatus, assembly GCF_011397635.1. Lineage (NCBI taxonomy): Eukaryota > Metazoa > Chordata > Actinopteri > Perciformes > Serranidae > Epinephelus > Epinephelus fuscoguttatus. Next base: position 23,460,714 of record NC_064766.1, read on the forward strand.
TATGTACAGCATGCTTTGTGGGAGAAGTTTTTATCGCACTCCCCAGTCTCTGCTGAACTCGGTGTATGTCTGTAAGGGTCGGAAAAGTTCTGAGCCAAATATCTGGTCAGTGCAGATTTCCATGAATGTATCTGTTCCACATAAACTGGCTGATTGAAATGTGATTTTAAATCTAAATAAAGTATGTTTACCCCAGACAAAAAGACAAACACAGACAAAAGTTCCAGCCAAAATGGAAACTAATATTACACTGCTCCGCCAGATCTGCACTTAAAAACTACTCTGCTACTGCTTTATGAAACTTGCAAATCACCAGTTCAGCTGCGACAGAATAAAAAGACAAATAGATCTTGATTCTTTGATACGCATACTCATTAGACTACTCTCGACTATCTCTTCACCCTTGAGAAAATAAAGACCTTCTGTTTTGTGAAGGTTGGTGCTCCTCAAAGGTTTGTCAGTTTGAAACAAATTTTGGATTACGACCATTACACTGAGCACCTCTGCAGGTCTCGGAGGTTGCCATAGTGACTGCCTTCTTCACCTCCTCAGGAGTGCTGCTGGTGGGTGATTACTGCAGATTGAAGTCCATTATGTAAAAAAGGGACCCGACTCCAGATGAGAAAATTATATTCTCGGGCTGCAAATAAAAAAAGTAAACTCTGCGTCTGAAAACAACGCTTTCCTCAGCTGCTGCGGGAACATTAGAGACGATAACCTTAGACAGCTCTTCCATGCTTCTTTCAACTTAAATTTTGCTGGTACTTAAAGTGGCTCTAAAAATATTCAATGAAGCTACTTTATATCATTCTGCCAACAGCTGATTAATGCACTGCAACTTTGCAGTGGGGTTTCGGTAATTACTCAAGTATTTTTGTTAGTATTTTTTCAGTTGTGTAGTCTTTACAATGGGGTGTCTGTTTGTGCCTGTATGTGCCCGAGCTGCTGTGTGTTTATGTCAGGCAGGTGGGACCATGTTCAGCATCTGTAATGAGCTGGAAGACTGTGTGGAATTTGGATTAGATAAGAAGAAGTGGAGAATCTCCAGGGAGCCAGAGGTTAGGGGTTAGGGAGGGGCTCATTAGAGTGATGTGGTGTACTTGCAGCAGAGGCAGAGGGGTCAGAGTAAACATGGGTGGATCATGAATACCACCTTATTTTCAAAGCACTCAAATCATTCCTACCTGAACCTACCCGTCTCTAATGGTATGTACATGTCTCAAGATGTAACGATGACTGATAGCCTTGGGCGGTATCTATTTTTCATACCTTTCTGACATTTCACCAAGGTATACCGTATATGGCAGTATTTGTGTATGAAAACACAAAATGCCATGTGATAAGATGAAAGGACTGGACAGAGGCGATCATCAAAAATGCTCACATGTGCAGCACACACTTCATATCAGGTTAGGGAAAAAGTAGTTCCTATTGTAGGGATGAATAACGTTATGTGCATTAAGGGTTATGATGTCCACCTCATCAGAAGTTGGGAAGGTATTAAGAGGAATATTGGATTTCTCTTTAACGCTATCTTTTTAGCGCATTAGCTAACGTTAGCTTCGATAGCAAAACAAACTGGAGGACACTGTTCAAGTGTCGTCCTCCTTTGTAAGATTGGCATAGTAATCAACCACAAAGCTTCCTGTGACATCATCCATCCACTGACTGAGAGCATACGGGTCGGCCAGTCTGGTCCCGTTGGTCAGTGTTTACTTATTGAAGTTACACTCAAGGTCCCAGAGACCTGACATGGTGCGTTCGCAAATTCAGTCTGACGTAAAATGAGACCCTGTTGGTCGAAGAAACGGAGCATTATATTTCTACGTGAATTAACGAACTGTTAAGTTCTGCTCACTCTGCTCACTCTGCTCGGCGTTCTGCTGCTCCTTCTCCCCAGACAGAGTGCCCATAGTGCGCTCTGCCATTCTGAGAGTGTGCTTCGGCACTCGGAGTATTTCTGAATGCACCACTCGCATCATCTTCCTCTATTGTCTAAAACAAGCCAACAGAACTTGCTAGCTAGCACTAGCTAAAGTCTGTAGAGAATGGTTTTGCCTCCAGCTAAGCCCCGCCCACCAAAAAACATCATGCTATTTACTAACAGTAACAGAGTCTATTTTACTTACTAAACAGAAAAAAAATACAACCATACTCCTCACTTTCACTGAAATAAGACTAGCTTAACTGCCCTGTTAATTCATCGTAAAACACACTTTATTTGAAAACTCACCCAAACCCTCAGTTTGTCTGATTAACTGTTCCAGCAATTACCAGCTCTGATTTGGTCAAAATAAACTTTTGATTTACTGAGTTATATGTGAAAATTTCCTCTGCACACTGTTGTTACCCACTGTCTCCCTCAGCTGTTGCTGGTGAGCTTTAGTCCTATAACGTTATCCTCACCACTCGCAGTCACCATCTTTCTCAGCTCAGCTGCCTGTTCACTAATAGAGACTGACCTCTGGTAGCACGTGCTGTGCACTGCATCACCTGAGTACAGCATCTCTGTATCAGTTCAATATAAGGAGGATCGTGTGTATTTTTTACAGTATTGAAAATCATATTTTTGGGATTTCTAAATACATTTGTATACTGTAATACAGTGATACTACCCAAGCCAGTGCCTAAAACTGCTTTAGCCAATTTCTGACCACTAGGGGGTATTAACTTCTCAAACGCTCACAGCCCTGACAAACAGGGCTTAGAGATAAAGAAAAGATATATATCATGATAACTTAAGTAATGAGATATAATGTATTCATTTGTCAGCTTATGGGTGTTGTCGGGCATATTTCTTAATTCCATGTCTTTATGCTAAGCTAGGCTAACTACGTCGATACTCTGGCACTGCGCTTCCCACAAAGCTGTTACATTGGTACTGATCTTCTCTTCTCATTAAAGAAAGCAAAGTAAATTTTTTACTAAAACACTGAATTATACCTTTAAGGTAATGCACAGTCACTGCTTGCTAGCACGGCTATGACCCCTAGTTTTTAACACTTGACGCATTTTGTATTTTGCAGATGCCAAATTAGTCTTTGACTCTGTTAAACCAGTTCTGCTAAAGCTACGCCAGTTAAAATAGAAACATTCTGTCAAAATCTTAAAATTCTCTTTAAATTTATTGCATATGAGTCTGGGTTCAGATAGGATGTTGTCTGGTTCTGGACCCAGGTGATGGAGAAGGATGGCAGGTTAACAAAGGGGACACATTTTAGTCATTTTGCTATCAAGAAGCATAGCGTCCTCCAGGCCAGGAAATCCGGGCAGGGGGACAACATTTTGTCATTTTATTTGTATAGGGACACTCCCCCTAAAATTTTGTGTGTGTGTGTTTGTGTGTCTGGGCCGAAAATATGCCCTCCAGTGAACGATTACAGAAAAGTAATATCAAACAATGATTGAAGAAATTACTGCAAGGTATTGAATCGTAAGATCAAATCAGGAGTGAGCAGTTTTTTTTGTGGATATTGTTAAGATTTTATCGATAGTACTACTTTTATTGATACTCCTTATCAGTTTGTTGCTTTATCGGTGCTCTTAATGGTTCTTTTTCACTTCTAGATAATTGCTTTTTGGAAAATAAATTAATTTAAGAGGAATAAACTCAGAACAGAATTATTGAACAGTGTTTCCCACAGGACAGGAATCTATTCGTGGTGGTGTGGTCCTGGTGGGGGGGGTATTAAAAATATTTTTCAATACTCATCTGTGTGAAGAAGTGAACATCCAACGTCAGAGTTAATTACTAACAAGCAGAACCACACGGCCGGGCTCCACCGGCTGCAAACCTACGTCACGTCAGCGTAGCGTCGCGGCGTATTCATTTGGACTCCACTGACTGCGTACGGAAGCGACACGTAGAGACGCTAGCGGGGTTGTTTACTGTTTGCCGAGCCGAGAGGCAGCATGTAGGCTGCATGAAATGTTAAAGCATTTTCCCCCTAAGTTATTACATATATTTGAGTTATCTACAAGTTTACTGTACTGTTTGTCATCTACTCGCTTTCAAATGTCCACCACGGACATTTACACAATGTCACGGATAAACATGGGTAAATGCATGGGAAAAAATCATCACATATCACCTCTGATAATGGTTTATTCATTTAAAAACACATTGTGCTCGTTTAGCACACTATTTCATATAGTTTTTATCTGCTGGAGAGTCACGTAGGGGAGCATAGCGCGACAAAAATAGAAGAGCCGCGTAAAATAGAGAGTTGTCGCGCGACAGACGGGGGTTGTCATGCCGCTCCCGTTGCCAGTGGAGCCACTGTAATTGATTAACAGGGTGGCGAGGTGCTACGGGACTCGCGCTGCAGTTAACACTACTAACAGCGTGAGTTAATGTCTCTGCACATGTTGAGCTTCCAGCTATGTTAATACAGACACAGGCTAATAAAACAGCTAATATAACATGATGACTTAGAGTTGTTTGGACCACTTTTGGACTTGTTTGCCCACATATTTGTACCGAGAGGTCTTTGGATCCGTTCTGCTACTACGTCTACTTCTTCTTCTTCTGGTGGACCAGGTGCGTTAAGTGCGTCTTTACGATGCATACCGCTACCTATTGCACCGGAATTGTAACGACAAGCTACATTCACAGACACTGAATCCCATTATAATGTGTTTATGAGCAAGGTCGAACAGGTAGCGCCAAAAGCAGAAAAATCTATATGTGGCGGAGATAATTTATTCGTGGCGCACCGCCAAAGATAAATGAATGTATGGGAAACACTGTTGAATATTTTAAACATAACTAAATGTTTCTATAGCAGCAACAGTAATTTTACAACAGCAGAATCACTATATGAATAATATTTCTGACATGACAACACTTAGTGAAGTGCAGGCTAGTATTTATTAGTCACTTTATCAGTTCATGCTTGCTGAACACATGCGTTGATGAAGTATTAGCCTTTTACTCATGAAGGTTTAATTGCACTTACAGTCACAAGCGTAGCTGCCGCCAACTTGGTAATTTTCAAGTTATCTTCACTTCGTTTCCACCGCAGCCTCTCTGCTGTTCACTGACTTTACTCCATGTCTTGTGTGTGTGTGTGTGTGTGTGTGTGGAGGAGGTCAGCCCCGGCACAGAGCGCAGGTGAGAGGCTGCAGGATGATAATGAATTGAACCAAAATGTTTAAAAGTACCAATAAAAGAACCAATGACATCAGAGCTTATCAGTCTTTACAGTCTTTGATAATTTAGGCTCATTTAATACCAGGTTTTGGTACCCATCCCTAGTGAGAGTATCAGATGACAAATGTGTTTTAATTATAAAGATATATTTTATTTATCATGTAAATACATATAACTTATATTATGAAGCAGCCTTTAGTTTCTATGCTCCCCGCCTGTGGAACAAACTTCCAGAATATCTGAGGTCGGCTGAAACTGTCAACTCATTTAAATCAGGGCTTAAAACATTACTATTTACTGCAGCTTACCAGTGAACTAGATATGTAACTTATTGTTAGGATAATCTGTAGCTATTGTTTTTATATTTGTCTGCTGTTGCTTTTGCTTTATGTTTGCTTTTTAAATGCATTTTCTGCACTGTTTTTAAGTATTTATTTTCTTGCTTTTAGCTTTTGTTTTTAATGATCTATTGTTCCTTTAATGTTTTATCTTAACGTATTTCCCTTGTAAAGCACATTGAATTGCCTTGTGTATGAATGGTGCTATATAAATAAAATTGCCTTGCCTATATTATCAGTGATTTGTTGTACTTGATCCCATTAAAGGGTCAACCATAGATCTTTTAATGGGCACCTCTTTGGCCTTGGGCGTGGTGCTTAGCTTGTGTACCTTTGTTCTTGGCCCAGTAGTTAGTGAAAATGTGAGCTCTCTTTAGTAGCACTAGCCATAATGTGACAACCCTTACCTTTCTTTGTGGCTCTATAACACCACAGTTGTTGCTGGCAAACAGGAGGACTGAAAGATATCGTACTTTACTTCTTCCCAGTTGTTATGGGAGTTTCTAAATTGTATACTTCGCTGTGCTGGTGTCCTCCTTTCTGCCATTCCTATATTTGTCTTACGGTTGTATTCTAGAGGTGAGTACTTGTAAAGTTATACATGTTGGATCCACTGATAGTATAATGAAACAAAGTGAGCAAAGGACTTGTGACCTTGTTAAAAAGACCATTCGACATCAATGAATCTCCAGCCAGAGGGGTAATGAGGTTCACAGCAGGGTGTCTTTGATCTGCAGGCCTGTGAGTTGTTTGACCAACAAAGTTTTCTTGCCCTGTGTCTGGATCTGACCTGATCTCCCTAAAAGTGGATGACCTTAACCCAGCTGGCAGCACTATTTCGTCATGGAATATAGATTACTTGTCAAAGTACGGCAAGGCTGGACCACTGCAGGGCATGTCAGGAAGCAGCTACTAGAAAGGCGGCTAATAGAGCACTCTCCACACTGAAGGTGTGGATTCTCTTTTCTCTCCTCACCAAGTCATCAGCCGTTTTAATCAGTAGTCTGAGAAATCTTTTACTTGATTTAATATGCCAGGTATATGTCAGGGAGGTAACTGCAGCTCACATTCGTTCTTTGTGCTGAAGTAAGATTTGCTGTATCCTGAATTATTCCTTATTGTTAATAATGCCAGTGGGACGCTCTGATATTTGCTGCAGGAAATGTTCAGTTGGCAGTAACTTAAAGGTCCCGAGCGTAGGATTTAGGGGGATATATCGACAGGAACAGTTTTCTTTAGTGTATAATCACCTGAAAATAAGAATTATGTTTTTGGCACCTTGGAATAAGCCGTTTAAATCTACAAAGGGAGCAGGTCCACGTCTACAGAGACCGCATTGTTACACTGCCATGTTTCTACAGTTCAATCAGGAGAGATAGAAGAATGAAGTAAAGATAATATTTAACACAGAATATGAGTGTACAGAGTAACAGATGATTTGTGTTGATTAAAATTTCACAGAAGTTTTGGACACCAGAGGGAGATATTTTGTGATCGAGGGACATCTGAGCGGCAGCAGGATACATGTTGAGGGCAAGGTTGGATTGGATGAAGGGAGGAGACTATGACAGGTTGGCCCTGATCAGCCCCAGTCAGACAATACAATGACAGTCAATTACTGTAGTTGAAAAGCACGTGTTAACAGCTCAGGTCACCATGTGCACAGATGGTGAGATTGGAAAAGCCGGTGGAAAAATGCCCTTGGTTTCCAAACTCCACACCTTCCAATACAAAGTGAGATCAGCAGCTGTGCACATTTGAGTGCGAAAGTAATTTGGCCCCTAGGCTAAAAGATGGATGATTTCCCATGTGGTATAGTAGCTGCTCACAATGGCAAAGAGGAATACAGTATGTCTAAAAATAGTGATTTGGTGGCAGGGTGGCAAATTAACACCAGCCACTACCGAAGATCAATTATGTGACAGGCCAATGAAACAGTTCCCTCAGAGCTCCCTCCCTCCTGTGCTTCTTACATTCACTCTGTCTTAGACCCACCTGCTGTGTAGACATGCAGTGAAACACAAAGGAGCAAGAATCTAATGTAAATTTTAGTTTATAAAAGCCCTACCTCCGCCAAGGTTAGGCTATGTTTTTGATTTTGTGTGTTCGTATTTTTGAAAAACGACAGTCCTGATTTTTGTAAAACTTGGTCAAAAGGTGAAGAACGGGCCAACGGAAAAATGAATGAATGAATGAATCCGAATCACTGGGTGGATACACAAATTATTTTTCACTTTTATTAACATTGTGAGATTGGGCATTTGACCTTGGTGGAAAAAAGGCCATTCATTCATTCATCTTCTAACCGCTTCATCCTCTTGAGGGTCGCGGGGGGGCTGGAGCCTATCCCAGCTGACATCGGGCGAGAGGCAGGGTACACCCTGGACAGGTCGCCAGACTATCACAGGGCTGACACATAGAGACAAACAACCATTCACGCTCACATTCAAACCTACGGACAATTTAGAGTTATCAGTTAACCTAGTCCCCAATCTGCATGTCTTTGGACTATGGGAGGAAGCTGGAGTGCCCAGAGAGAACCCACGCTGACACGGGGAGAACATGCAAACTCCGCACAGAAGGGCTCCCATGCCCGGGATCGAGCCGGCAACCCTCTTGCTGTGAGGCGAGAGTGCTAACCATCACACCACCGTGCCGCCCGGAAAAAAGGCCACTCATCTTAAAATCAAGTACGTAGATGGTAGTAAAGTTCAAAGTAGAATTATGATGACTCATATCGCACTCCACATTCACTGATACCAGTAGTCCTCTGGTGTAGCGTACCCATGTAGCTGCTCAAGCAAAGCAGTCGTTACGTAGCACTTCATGGTTTGATGGGAGAATTGGAACAATACAACACTTTTCTCAGACTAAGGTGTGACTATTGAAGCGTAAATACACACATAGCAGGCAACTAAATATGCTCTTACACACATCCAGATGTTTATTATCTGCAATGAACTGTTCAGACGTTGTGCTTCACGAGTAATATTGACCACTATTTAGAAGTACATCACGGGTGCACAGTGGTACAGTGGTTAGCATTGTTGCCTCACAGCAAGATGATTCCTGGTTCGAACCCGCAACGGGGGAGCCCTTCTTTGCGGAGTTTGCATGTTCTTCTCGTGTCAGCATGGGTTTTCTCCAGGTACTCCAGCTTCCTCCCACAGTCCAAAGACATGCAGGTTACTTGATGACTCTAAATTGTCTGTAGGTGTGAGTGTGAATGGTTGTCTGTCCCTATGGTCCCATTTATACGACAACGATTTCAACTGAAAACAGTAAACTTTAGTTGCATTTTGGCGTTTTGGGTGCCTGAAAACGCAACGTTTTGAAAACAGGTTCCAGAGTGCAATTTTTTGGAAACGGCACCGTCTCCGTTGTCATGTAAACTTGCAATATGCAGTTCCTCTGAAAACTGAGACTTTTCACACATGCGCATTACGGTTCCAGTCACTAGGCATGCGCAAGAAAGTCGACCATCGCAACAACAATGCCGAGCTCTGTTTGTGCTGCTCACCCTGTTGAGTTTAGTGTAGAAAAAAGTGTAGCTTTACTGTAGCAACTCCACCTCGTCGTCCGTCCAGACAAAGTTATCTGTGTGATCGTTTCAATAACGTCATCATATAAACGCGGAAGTTTTTTAAAACGCAAAGGACAGACTTTTCCATTTTTAGAGAAACCATTGTCATCTAAACAGGGCCTATGTGTCAGCCCTGTGATAGTCTGGCAATGTGTACATGGTGTACCCTGCCTCTCGCCCAGTGTCAGCTGGGATAGGCTCCAGCCCCTCCGCGGCCTCAACAGGATAAGTGGTTATGGAAAATGAATGAATGAGTCCTATACATTACACACTGAATTTCTGAAGGGACTGATAACAAAAAACAATTGTTTTGTCCATGAACCATGACAGTTATTACTGAGCTGAATGTTATACTTTTGTTGAATGATCTTGTTTTATGACAGTTAGGAGAAGTTTGCCTTTAGGGCTTTAAGCCAGACAGTCCTTAGCTTTCATGAAAAAGATGATGGTTTAGGTTAAAATGAAAACATTTCTTCCAGAATGGTCTTTCTGGCAGAAAGCCCTGAAGGTTCACTTATTCCATGTGTTGTTTTATGTGTGTTAGTGTGTTCAAAGTAAACTTTACTTAACTTAAGTGGTTACAATTACTTATATATTATCGTTGCAGACTTTGTAATATCGGCAGATATCATATTGTTGTCCAAGGAATCAATATGATACCATATCGTGATGAAACTGGTGATTTACACCCCTAGTTGGACATAGACAGATTGTGTTTTGTAGCAGCCCCTCATTGTAATATGCTGGCAAATGGGCTAAAACTGGTGCATCCACCAGGGTGTTGTACTTCTGTCTGTGCTGATTGAAGCCGATTGGTGCTGGAGCCGATAAATACAAATGACTGCTACAGACTCATTTGTCCCAGGAGTGAATGCCGATTGTACAAAAGCTAACAGTTAGTTGGTGTAAGTGGGTATTTTGTCCAGTGGGAAGGGGCTATATTGATCGAGTGATAGTGATTTAAAATCAACTTTCAATCCAATTGGAAGACCTACATTTCCTTTAGTAATAGTGATATTTGTGCAGCCATCAGTGGACAGGTGATTGAACCAGTTCTCACGCAGCCTGTGTGCAGCTTACCTGACCACTCTGCCTCAGTCAGCAATGTCCATCATTGTAAAATTATTTTGGGTCTTTGTGGACCCCCTGCATCCTCTTTTCTTGCAGATCCGTGTCTTCTTTCTCCTCATTAGCTTTGATATTTTAAATTTATGACATTACCACTGTTAAAACCTTCCTGAAAATATTTGGAGACATTTTCACTGAAAGGCAAGAAAGGAAATGAACAAATTAGGCTACGATTTCACTAAGACATTGGGAGGGCTGGGGACTGTGGCCACAGTGATTTCAGGAGCAGAAGGCAATCTGTAAAACTGGGCATCATGGGAAGGTGTAAAATCCAAGTTGACAGGTAATCTCTTCTTTGATAGTTGGTGATGTGGAATGGTAACAATTTAGAAAATGGGAAACAGACTAATCATCATTGAAAGGGAGAATGCTTTGTTTGTGTTTAGCTAACATCAGTCTCACTCCAATGAAAATAAATGCTTTGCAAAAAGAGGCAAGTATTGCATCATCCTGTTACTGGGCACAAAAAGAAACCGTGTTAGAGGAGATGTTTCACTACAGGCACAGAGTCAGGTGCCTGAATTCTATTTGCCAATTGCCTGTGGGTGCTTCAGAGCTATAGCACCCACAGGCAATTATGAGCAACCACAGGTAAATCCTACTGATGTGAGACCTTATTGAAAGAATAGTAATGTTGTCCAATGATGATCAAAAGAGAAATGGACATAACGTCACAGAGTTTCAGCTGTGAGCTTGGATTCCCTGCCTGACCCAACCTGTTTTCAAATTGAGTTTGGTTTGCTCCAATTTCCCTGCATTTTTTTTTTTTAAAAATTGGGACCTAATAGTCAGTGTAATGTCATGAATAAAGTACAGTCACATTCATTTATTTGTGTCGACCCGCCAAGACTAAAACCCCTGCTGCCACAAATAGATTTTCTACTTTTGGAGCTGGACCCTTCATTCGGAGCGTTATTGGTATATTTAAACCATTTGATTATTTACAGCACCACATTGTTGGAGAACAGAGTGCAATTTGGGCACAGACAGAGCAGCAGAACGCCAGCAGCATTGAATATGAAAGCTAACTGTTCATTTTGCTGGGTCTAAAAGTTTGTATTCACTCGCAGCAGCTGCTCCTCTCATCAGTCAATTTGATCTGATCAGATCTGACCAGATCGACAGATCAGTTATCCACCCTATGAAAGTTTGCTGTTGTTGTGGGAAACACTGGTTATACAATCTCTGTTTAATATATACATATATAAATATCATATGATAGGTTTTGGCCTATGCTTTACATCATGTAGAAGAATGCGCATGTCGGAGATCATGTCACGAATATTGTAATCATTATCACACTGAAAAGACTTTAGTTGACTTCAGCTTGTAATAAATTTAAACATTTGAAAAAGGTATTTTTTTTACAATGTAAATCAGATATTTAATCAGATTTGAGCCCAAAACTGCTGCCTTGGTTTGAGCTCAGCTGTTGTGTCCAGAGACATTGCTCTGGCATTTGAGCATGCCTGCTGCACATCTACTTTAAAAACAATGGATTTTAGGGCGCAAAAAAATGTGGCATGTGTACGGCGCCTTATACTTCTTCTCCACTAGATTTCAGAAGGACATTCTGTATTTTTTTCTGTTACATGTTTTTGACAGCTAGTTACTAGTTTCTTTTCAGACAAAACTTTCTTGTGAAAGACAATGTATTATTAAAAGATAAAAACAGTGGTTTCCAACTATTTGGTTTATGTCCCTGTACAAAAAAGCTGCGTCTAGTTGGGGCTCTTTGTCATGTTTCAGATGTCTCTGAGTTGTTAGCAGTTCCACCAAAGACTCATTTCCTCTCTAGACTTCTCACTGGTTTAATTTAAATGACTGTTTGAGACCCCAAAGAAGTAAAAATATCCAATATTTCATAAAAAGTAAAGATTAAAGAGAGACATTCAGAAACTGGTGCAGATTTGTGTGGCTGAACTTTGTTTTTTCTTCTTTCCTCTCCCATTAATCATCTCACAACCCCTCAGATTTATCTTGTGACCCTTTGAAGGGGCCCATTTAATTAGCCAGCGCAGCTTTACAGTGTCACATTGCATTGTGTTGGTGGAATCCTTGAGCCAGGTGTTAATGAGCTTAGAGCTTAAACTACTTCATGAGGCATGCCACAACACTGATTTATTTATTTTTATATATAATTATGTACTTAAGTATATGAAAACTGGTTATTGACTTTTTTTATTATTATTATTATTTTACCAGTTTACTACATGGTGAAGTGGTACATTGGTTGTCGCGGGGGGGGGGGGGGGGGGGGGTCGCCGGGGGGCGGGAGCCTATCCCAGCTACATCCCAGGGTACACCCTGGACAGGTCGCCAGACTGACGCATAGAGACAAACAACCATTCACACTCACATTCACACCTACGGACAATTTAGAGTCACCAATTAACCTAGTCCCCAATCTGCATGTCTTTGGACTGTGGGAGGAAGCCGGAGTGCCCGGAGAGAACCCACGCTGACACGGGGAGAACATGCAAACTCCACACAGAAGGGCTCCCACACCCGGGATCGAACCGGCAACCCTCTTGCTGTGAGGCGAGAGTGCTAACCACCACACCACCTTGCCGCCCCCCAGTGTGGTTGTTTTGCGTAATATTTTAATCAAGAATAAATTGACTCTGCGTACAACCCAACCATTGTTCCCTAAACTCAACTACGTGCAGTAGTTGTTGGAGGGAAAAAAAAGGTAAATTCGCATTGTTGCACTGACGTAGTGCACTTATTTTGAAAGGGACTGTATGTGAACTGTAAATTTCCTGTGAAAACAGAAGTGTATTTTGAAAGAAGACAACACAACAACAGGCAGAACTTGACACGGCATCCCAGAACATCAACAACCAACACACCCAGGGTACCTTGCACGTTGTATCTGGATGTCAGAAGTCCATGACCAAACGTCAATATGTGACGAGGTTGGAGTGAGAATGTGTTTGAAAATAGGGAAAACACACATCAGATTCATTATATGATAAAGAACATTTTCTTAAGTCATCATTGTCTTTGTCTTTCAACCATCATATTGTCGACTTTTTATCGCGTAGTACAGTGAGTTTTTTGTTTTATAATACATCCCTTAATTTCTATAGATTTGTAACAGTTAATGTGCCTCTCATTTGCAGTGGCTTGTGTGTAATACTTTACTACAAATGGTTACAAATGACAAAGGCAGGCAAATGAGTCCGTTCTTCCTTTTCTCAAGCTGGGAGAGGACACTTCAGCTGTACTCCCACAGCGAGGATAAGGCCAGACATGTCAGCTAACTGCTCTGTTCTGAATATAATAGGGACAATGTAGACAATTCCCCAGTTCATCAAAGAAGCATGCAGCCATTTATCAAACTCCCCCTCTTTTAACATGGAAATTCACCTGGAGAGGGGCTGTGTGGGAGTGACAGAGAAAGAAAATGAGATGAAGGAAGGTGGGGGTGCTGGGCTGTAGGAGTAGCTGTTTTCACAGAATGGTTTAACAGGAGGTTCAGATTTATCGATGCAAGTAAGGATGGTAGAAAGGTAGTTAACAACCATTTATCAACACGCCTTATACAAAGCAGCATATACAAACCAGTTGGCCAAAGGGCAAACAGGTGACGTGGAATCTATTAACCCTTTTTCACACTCCACAGCTTCCTTATCTTTCCATTCTTCTAGCTTTGTTTTGGAAATCAATAACAAATTCCTTCACGTTTCTCCAATTTAGATGTTTTTCTTCTCCATGTGTTTATCTGTGACATGTTTGCTATCATTGATCGAGCTTTGTTTGATGCAGGGCAGCCTCTGTGCGATGCATTCTTCAGCAGCAATCATTCAGCCAGTCAGCACACGTTAGCCATGACTTGTTTTTAGCATGCCTGTTGAAGCAATAGCTAAAATTACTTTGCTAATGGCAAAGTTACATGCTGGCAGGACAAAAGGAATCAATAGTAGCACTCGAAAGCGGCGAGGCAAAAAGGTGTGAAATTGGCGGGCAGGTTGAATAGCATAATCAGCCCAGAGTTAGGACTCCGAAGATGATTTTTCAGAGATGCGCAGACACCTGAGTGATGATGCCGAGCTGAAAAAGAAAAAGAGAGGGTAATAGTACTTTATTTTCCTGTCTTGCATTTGACCTCATCTTGCGGTGTGCTGCCACAGACGAGATTCTTTAAAACTGATTCAGAATAAGCTCCATTTGATTCATTGCTGGCTGAAAAGCTGCTTTTATGTGGAAGAAGTTTCCAACACACAGGCTAGTCTGTGTGGCTGTGTGTGAGTCGATAGTCGATACAGCCGCCCTAAGGACTCGTACTGTATACAGTAAGGAAACATGGTCCAAGCCTCATTTCACTGTCTGACTCTGCTCCGTGTGCCAGGAGTGAACGTATGGTCCACTGCGCCGTGATGTTCTCTCAGATATGAGCGGGGCAAAAGGCCATTTCACCAGTAACCACAGAGACACAGAAAGAGAGGAGGAGGGAGACTTTATGGATTGCCTTTCCTTACATCTAAGAAGACCACCTACACACAGGGACCACCCCACACACACACACACACACATACACGATTCCTCAGTACCACTCCTCCCGATCATGAGCCGCGTGCAGTTCCCGTGTCCACACAACAGGCTGACACAGCAGAGAAAAGAAAATTGGTGATTATGGGAGCTGACACGTGTCCTTCAATGCCTGGACCATATCTGGCTTCTGCATCACCCCAGGGGGTTATCATGAGAGAGAGAGTGTGTGTGTGTGTGTGTGTGTGTGTGTGTGTGTGTGTGTGTGTGTGTGTGAGAGAGAATATTGAGGTGTAGGGAGTGGATTTAAGGCTGGCTCTTTCTGTTTGAATACTTTGTAGTGATAAGACTTCCCTCCGTGCCACCTTCATGTTACTTTTGAGTTGCAATTACGAGGTTTCATCAACTTCCAAGTTGTAAATACAACTGGGAATCTCTGAGAAAGTAATTGATATGGCAGTCTTTCCCACCTCTACCATTCATTCCATATGAAGCGAGCCAGGCATGCTGCAAAACTCAGAGACAAAATGTACTACCATAGGTACAAAGTTGTCGCCATTTGGCAATAATTGCTGTTTTTACTGTTGAACAGGTCATTCACATGAATTGTGTAGATCTGAGAAGTTTTTGAAAATGAGAGTGGGGAGTGAGTAAGTATGACTTCTTGGTAAATCTCCATCTGAAGCCGGGTTGTGGGGGCAGCAGGCTGAGCAAAGTATTCCAGATGTCCCTCTCCCCAGCAACGCTTTGCAGCTCCTCCTGGGGAACCCTATCTCTGAGGCTGAGCCCAGCCACCCTACAGAGGAAACTCATTTTGGCCACTTGTATCCAAGATTTCATTCTTTCAGTCATTACCCAGAGCTCATGACCACAGGTGAGGTGTGTCGAAACAAGATGTTTTCTTGTTGTGTTTTAATCTCAAAACGCCTTATTTGCATATGAAAATTAGTAGACTTTTCATCCAGGGCAGTAATGCCCCCCAACCCCCCCTACCTGATTTTAGTTTCAGTTTCAGTGTAGAAAGGTTTCTTTTTTTTCAGACAATGAGTTTTTAAGGAGATGTAGTTTACCTTGACATGTCTGACACAACACGTGACACGACTGTCACTGCAGTCTTTTTCAGAAGCGTCATCTGACGTGCGTCATGAAGTGTCTTTATCAGCTGGTAGTATCCCGGAGGTGTGACCAGCTGATAAAGACACTTCATGACGCACGAAGTGTCTTTATCAGCTGGTACTATCCCAGAGGTGTGACCAGCCTAGCAAATCAGATTTCCAGGCTGGTCACACACCCCGCCGCCCGATGTTTTTTGTAGGAGAGAGTGCCAGGTGTGTGACAGCATGAAAGCCCCCTCATCCCAGTTGATGGTGTTCCTTTTTTTTTTTTTTTTTTTACTCCTACTTGTCTGCATTGGTCTTCATAGCTTAGCGCAACAAAAGGGTGTAAGCTTCTTGTGAAGATTGATGCACTGTTAATCTTGCAGTCAAGTATTTTATACTCATAATGCTTGGTTGTGACCGTCACCCACCCTCCCTGGAGACTAGCCTAACAGCCTTTATTGGAAAAACTTCCTAATATGAGTCAGAGAGGGCCGTGATACACCAAAGTGTGTCAGGGGGAAAGTAAGGAAACAAGCAAGGGGGAGGGGGCAGGTGCTTAAGTCCTGAGTTATATAGTGACAGTGCATGCGGAGAAGAAGGAGGAAAAACAAACAAACAAATAAACAAACAAACAAAAAAAACAGGGGAGAAACAGGCAGTGTAGCTGATGTATTGTGGCCTTGAGGTGGATGTGCTCCATGCAGATTATCAAAAATAAACATATACATGTCTACTATACTGTACTGAAAAACAAAAACAAAAGAGAAGTCTATACTGAACACCAAAAATGTGAGAGTCTTGGTGGAGGGGGAAAGCCCGATTGTAGAGAAGAGCTGCCGGCGCAGTGTGGTAGGTTTGAGAAGCAAGTGGGCCCCTTTGGAGTGATCCCATCGGTTCTTTGCGATGCGTCACGGACCTGAAGTATCAAACATGCATGCGTGTATTTGAACCCTCCCAATGTGTTTATGAATGGTGTTGATGGTGTTCCTGGCCCGCCTCCTCATCTCTATAGCCTCCTTGATCCAACGTTTGAACTTGTTGCTTTCCGATCCAATGCTTTTTGCGTTGTCCCAGTCCATGATATGCAAATTGGGTGTGACATCATGATTGACAGCTGTGTGTGCTTGCAATCACTGGCGCTTCAAGGGATTAAGTCAGACAGGTCTATGGGCAGGAACTTGATATCTCAGCTCCTCTGTCATTACAACTGTGCAGACTCTGGCTCCAAATGATACCAGCAGAAGTTGGCAGCGCCTATTTCCAGGGTAGTTTGGCTTCATTTTTTATACAATGGCAGGAAGTGGAGATGCATTGTCCATTTACCATCCATGGTTCAGTAGTAGACAATGCGGAGCATTTAAAATACATGGATGTTTACCAGACAGAGAAATTCTAATGACAAATGCTTTCTAGTTGCATTATGAGAAATGTAAGATCCAGGGTTCTTGGACCTTGATCCACGTTATAATGAGACCATTACATTCGTCTAGTGATTTCTCATTCTGTTTTCTAAAGAATAATAATAATAAA
Source organism: Epinephelus fuscoguttatus (assembly GCF_011397635.1). NCBI lineage: Eukaryota > Metazoa > Chordata > Actinopteri > Perciformes > Serranidae > Epinephelus > Epinephelus fuscoguttatus. Next base: position 23,478,039 of record NC_064766.1, read on the forward strand.
CTTTATTTACACAGCACTTTTCTCTCCAAATGCTTTTCAGAAAAAAACAGCAGATAAAAATCAGAACACCAATAAAATGACAATTTAATTAAAAAATTATAGCTGCTGCGCAGCAATGAGTCGGGTCCGGGCATTTTTAGGCAATTCTGAGCAACCTCTGGAACCTAAGACGGTCATCTACCGCACTGAGCTAATTGGCAAGTAGCAACTCAACAGTGGCTTCACAAATTGAGTAAGCCATTCACTGTTGTGTATGGAAAGGCAGATATGAAACCACTGTAAAAAAAAGTTCAGTTATTAAGACATAAATCTGAAAATACACATATTGCATCTAGACAGCATGGAGATGTTGGTAATTTGTTTGTAACAATGATTGATTGGCTCCATAAGTGAAAAACTGATGTTTAAAATTGCCATTTTGCATTGACTCCAATTGTTCACATTAGAGCAAAATTCAAAATGCTGTCAAAAATTCAGTTTTTGAGATAAAATTCTGAAATTTGCCACACATCATCTACCATGACTCTAGAATTGTGTCATTTTTTCATGAACACTAAAGATTTATTTAGCAAGAATTTGCATGTATATGTTTACAGTACCATTTACAGTCAAACATTTTGATGCACTGTAGGCTCAATTTTTGATAAATAAAAAATCTGAGAAATGTAGTTTTTGTAGGACAGTCTGAAGATGCTCTGTAGCAAGTTTGGTATCAATTGAGCAAAAATTGTGGGAGGAGATAGGTTTAAGAAGTTTTACAGTTTTTGAAAAAAACAGAGTGATGAACTTCAAAATTTTTAATAGGTTTAAATGAAGTTTCTTCAGTATTAGGGCTATATTTTGATGAAAGTTGTGAAGTTGTAGCACGTATGGTTGATTTGTTATGAATTTTCAAAGTTTTGAACTTTAGACAGTTGCTTTAGCACCACCATCAGGATTATTGGCTTGAGTTTACAGCTGAGGATATCTGGCATGAGACTGGACCTTTGTGCAAAGTTTAGTGAGTGCAGCTTAGCTGCCCAGACCCTAAAAACAGAGTTATCATATAAACACTGGGGGATAAAGTAAAGTTTGAAAAAGTAGAATAAAAGGAGGATGCACGATAAAACCCAGCAACGTATTAAATATTCATAAATGCATTCCCTTAAAAGTAAGTTTTAATGAGGGATTTAAAAGATGCAAATGATGTCTGATCTCAATAGGCGGAGTGTTTCACAGTCTGGAGGCTCAAACAGCGAAGACCCACTTACCTTTGGTCACAAGATGAGATCATGATCAACCACTGATCTGAGGAAATGCTCAGGTGCACAGGGGGTCAATAAATCCTTGATATAATTTGGAATAAGGCCATTCAGTGATGATTGGTTTTCAATAGTGGGTACCTGGGACCCACAGGTGGTCATCTGAAGGGAGTGGGGGTGTTCAGAAACTGAGAGGGTCCGCATTAAATATTGTGTTTTTGTTAATGTTAAACTCATGTTTGATGTTATATGGTTATGGTTTTATTCATGTATCTGAAAATTAATCAAATAAAATCCCAAATCTAAAAACTTATTTAACAAAACCACAGACTGTATATGAATCTTGTACACTCTATGTGCAACACATTATCCAAATGTCACATCTTGAATTGAGTATAGGGAGCTGAAAGAAGTGTGCCTGAACAACAATCTATACTTGAGATAGGCAGACATATAGCTCTTTGTCATCTGCATAACAATTGTGGGAGACACCATGGTGCTGGATGACCTGTCTGAGAGGGAGTCTAAACTGAAATTGAAAACAACAGTGGACCAAGAATGGACCCCTGAGGAACTCCACAATTGAATTATAATTTGATAATTGCACTGAAACATGGAATTGAAAACTTATATAAATGATTAAATAAATGGCTTTTAAATTTAATGTTGGTGAAGATTCTAGTCTTCCAGGTCATGGTAATCTTAAGTGCTGTATTGTAGACAACTGGACTTGCTTGAGTTTGTTGAAGACAGTTCAACCATCATTCAAGAGGCTTCTTCAGTTCTGTGAAACAACTTCAAGACACTCAAGCAAGTCCAGTTGCCTACAATATAGCATTTAAGACTTTTCCATAGGCGTTTTATTTAGAATAAGGAAATAGAAGAATTAATTGGCGAATTAAATTATCATTTTAGTATTAACTCACATTCAGTTATTTAAACCACCATTTAAATGCAAAATTAAATGAAATTTAAAGTGACATGAGGCGGCACTAGCTCAGTCCATAGGGACTTGGGTTGGGAACCGGATGGTCGCCTGTTCAAGTCCCCATCTGGACCAAATAAGGAGCGTGGACTGGTAGCTAGAGAGTGTCAGTTCACCTCCTGGATGCTGCTGAGGTGCCCTTGAGCAAGGCACCAAACCCCCCCAACCGCTCGGGGCACCTGACCAAGGCAGTCCCCTCACAATATTTAATATTGTCTTCCCAGACTACCATTTTACATTTTTAACTTTATTCTATCTCCCTGCTGTTTAATGACCATTTTGTTTTAATTGTATTTTTATCTACTGTTTTTTTTTCTGTAAAGCACTTTGTAGCCTCGTTAAAAAAGGTGCTATATAAATGAAGATTATATTATTGTAATGTGTGGGAAGAGCCGTTGTCCCCAACTGTATGTGTAAAACTGTGTGACATTTATTCTCTATAAACAAGACCTTCTCAGTAATTTATTTTTATTTCGTTCATTTATCTCAAAAAGTGATTATAATTTCTAGTGTTTTGGTGTCTTTGGTGAGTACGACATATTTGGTTCAACTCAGTCTTTCCTGTGATTTGAATGGCGTCTACTGCTGTGTTGTACATAGAAAACTTGAGTGTTAACAAATTAGTAAGAACATAATTTACTATATTTTGTCTGAGTGTACAAATATGCCTCTGTTGTACCTGTTGTGTTTACTTGCTATGCTGAATGTGTTGTGGTCTCAAGTGTAATGCTGTGTAAATGATTGTTTTGTGTGGTGTATACTTACAAAACAGTCTGAGAAAGTATTTGTCAGGGTTTTCAGTATTCTCCATCACAGTGTGGATACAAACACAGACTGTTGGCTGGATAAGGGATAATACACTGGAGACATGAATCCCACAGAGAGGAGAGAACAATCACCTCCGCAGAGATCTTGGTGTATTAATGAGAATGTGAATTTGCCAGAGAGAGTGTACAGAAGTTATTTATTTTGGCATTCTCTGTATGTTCATGGATCAGGATGAGATTTCAGATGTGCTTTGGAGAAAAATGATTATACCTGGTATGCTTAGCAATGTTTGCTCTGTCCCATTCTGGGACAAAAACTTCAAAAGACTTGATGACAAAGTCCCAAAGTCAAAAAAGAAAAATGGAAAGAAATTCAGCAGAGCTTAATCCACACATTTCCATCTCTTCTTTCATCTGTCTTTCCTCATTCTTTACTATTTTAACCTTAAAATTAATGAAGTTGTCATGGGGTTTCCTTGGCACAATCATTATAATATTTTTCAATTTTGCCAATTAACAAGGTAAAAATCTCGTTAAGATTCAGTTTTTTTCACCAGACTTGGCCAAGAGGGCAGCACAAAATCATCAACAAATGCTGTATTTAAATGGGCAAATATCCGCAGCCGTACATAATAACAGCTGTTTTGGCAGTGTTGGAGAAACTCACCAATGCAACACAGTTGGTAAAATTGCACTTTCTTTGCTGTATGCTTCACCGACAGGAGGTGCATAAGTATTAATATGTAAATATATGTTCGAGGGCATTTCTAAGTCCATTTATGGTGAACTGTGGGTGTGGAAATGAGGCTCATGAATATCTCAAGGCAACTGAATCGAATGTGGCTGGACTTAGTTTTGTTTTAGAAGGCGTTTCACCTCTTATCCAAGAGGCTTCATCAGTTCATGCTTGTTCATGTCCTTTCATGTTGGCCTGATGTGCAGCCAGTCAGGGTTATTGTTTAACAGCACCTGGCAGCATCAGGAGGAAACGCAATGGGACAAAAAAACAAAAGTTAAGGGGGCGAAATCCAAGTAGAGTGGGCAGGAGGAATGGTGGATGAGTCAAGCAACCACCAACTTTCACCCTGGAGGCAGGTGTTCACTTCTTTTAAGATTGTAATTCCAAACCCTGTTCTTTTTTCCCAAATTCAACCAATTGCATGTGTTGGTAAAACATAACCACGGGTGTTTGTTATAGAAGTTGGAAAAAACATTAATTCACGGTGTTGCACAGACATAGTACATTTAATTTGAAAGAGACTGTATGTAAACTGGACAGTTCCTGTAAAAAACAGAAGTATATTTTGAGAAGAGACAATGCATGTAACAGGCTGAAGTTGACACGGCGTCCCAGAACGTCAACAACCAGTGCACCCAGGGTACCGTGCACGTTGTATCTCAACATGAAAAGTCCATGACAAAACATCACGAGGTTGGACTGAGATGTGTTGCATGAATATGCGCCCAGCACCACGATGATCAGGCTTTAAAAAACACAATCAGTTATACACACAGCTTTATAAATCTGATGAAAAGAATCCATCTTCACACTTCTGCCTTTGTGCATACACAGTTTTAGTCATGAATCTACACAGAGTTATATATTTTTGGCCCCAGGTGTTTACTTTCCCTGAAGGAGAATGATATATTTCTAAGCAGGATTTATACTTGCGTCAAAGTATGCACGTAGCCTACGCCATTGTGAACATTTGTACGTGTGCGGTGGTGTGTCTGTGTCACTCTGCAGTTACAGTTCCAAAACACTTGACAGCGGCTGGGGTTCGATACAAAACACACTCCAGGGATGGCATGTAAATGTGGCGTGTTTGTCATATTACACAAGCAAGCTCGATAATGATAGCTATTGCTTGCTTGGAAAGAAAATCACAGTTTTTTTTTTGTCCTGTCACACAAAGGAAAACAAGTTTTTAAGTAATTTATCTTGCATACTTAAAAGCTTTGGGAATCCTTTGTAACACCTTTACCTCAGAGTCTGAGTAAACATCTGCTTATAACTTCCTTAGAGAGGAGAAAAAAATACTTCATTTTTATGTTCAGCTTTTTTTCTGCAAGTATCTGTGCACAAACATCAGTTATGTGATAATTTCCTCTTTTTTTCTTGAACATTTCTCAGTGTGATTTAAGCAAAAACAACAAAGCCTGTCCATGCAAGGCAAGGTCAGGTTGCTCCAATGAAATGCACCATTAATCAAGTAAAAACCATTTGCAATGACAAACACTTCAACTCAATGGCCGGCATCTTGGAGGAGAGACGGGAAGGTTGATGGGAAAAATGGGGAAAACAGGGAGGAGAGAAGAAAAGCAGGAGAGATAATCACCTTTTCCACCTATATATTCTTCTGAGAGAGCGCAGAGAAAAATGCTTTGAGACGTTTGGGAGGCTGAGGAGAGATAATGTACCTTGGAAAAACACATAGATTGCTGAAATATGAATACTTGACATTCCTCAGCCAGATTTACAGTGGCATCATTGTGTGTGAAGAGGTGACATATTCTAGAGGTTGGGTGATGATGACATTCAGCGTGAAAACACACTTCCTGTGCACACTCCCTGTCGTTTTGAATGAGAGGATGGCAGCTGTCTGCTCAACACTTTCCCACACATTTTCATGGAAATTAAAAAGTGCCTACCTCACCTCTCAAAGGCAATAATGTAAATTGAATTTTTGAAGTGCATGACTCTGTGTGTGTGTGTGTGTGTGTGTGTGTGTGTGTGTGTGTGTGTGTGTGAAGCAGAGACAGGCAGAGAAAGACTTAACTTGAGAAAACTGACAAGTAAATTAATATGCTGATGATCTGATTGATTCACAACACATCTTAAATCAAAAAGGTATCAGACTTAGGAGTGCGCAGTTCTCTCTTCGTGGAAGGTTCAGGCAATCTATCCTTAGCTAAAAAGAGTGCTCACGTGTCATCCTTTAGAATACACTCACTGGCCACTTTATTAGGTCCACCTGTTCAACTGCTCGTTAAAGCAGAAGCAGATTGGCTGCAGCAACAGAAGACCACACCGGGTGCCACTCCTGTCAGCTAACAACAGGAAACTCAGTCTGGATTTCTGCTGCCACATTCAGATGGTAGGGTCAGAATTTGGTGTAAACAACATGAAAGCATGGATCCATCCTGCCTTGTATCAACGGTTCAGGCTGCTGGTGGTGGTGTAATGGTGTGGGGGATATTTTCTTGGCACACTTTGGGCCCCTTAGTACCAACTGAGCATGGTTTAAACACCACAGCCTACCTGAGTATTGTTGCTGACCGTGTCCATCCCTTTATGACCACAGTGTACCCATCTTCTGATGGCTACTTCCAGCAGGATAACGCACAAAGCTCAAATCATCTCAAACTGGTTTCTTCAACATGCCAGTGAGTTCACTGTACTCCAATGGCCTCCACAGTCACCAGATCTCAATCCAATAGAGCACCTTTGGGATGTGGTGGAACGGGAGATTCACATCATGGATGTGCAGCCGACAAATCTGCAGCAACTGTGTGATGCTATCATGTCGATATGGACCAAAATCTTTGAGGAATGTTTCCAGCACCTTGTTGAATCTATGACATGAAGAATTAAAGTAGCTCTGAAGGCAAAAGAGGGTCAAACTTGGCACTAGCAAGGTGTACCTAAAAAAGTAGCCAATGAGTGTATATTGTTTTTATGCCTCCACGCTGGCAATAGTCAGAGGTATACGTTTTCGGGCTGTCTGTCCCATTCTTCTGTATGCAGTATCTCAAAAATGCCTTCAGGGAATTTCCTAAAATTTGGGACGAACATCCACTTGGACTCAACGATGACCTGATTAGAATTAGGTGGTCAAAGTCACTGTGACCTTGCGTCCAACTCATTCTAGTGAACGCAATATCTTGAGAGGTCCTTAAGAGAGTTTCCTCAAATTTGGCACGAACACTCACTTGGACTCAAGAATGAACTGATTACAATTAGGTCATATGAGGTCAAAGGTCAAGGTCACTGTGATCTCACGCAACAAGAATTCATACTTTACAACAAAATTTCACACAAATGTCTCAAAGGATAAAATGATGAAGCCGTGGCATTTTATATCCAAAAGGTCAAAGGTCACTGTGACATTATAATTTTCTGCAAAAACACTTTTCTGGCCATTATTCATTTTCATGTCAGAAAGGGAGACATTATTAGTTGGTGACACTAATCTTCTGTGCAGCCGGGGAAGATGAGTGTGAAGCATTCACAGGCACTGTAAGTGCAACTTGACTGGTTCACAGAGGCATACAAGTTCCAGGCAGTAATTTTATTTTCCATGTGTTCTTCATTACTTTGTGAGAAAACATTTTCCTGACAGTTACCAAACTGTACATCAAAATAATGTGATCTTGGATGTGATTCAGTGTTGCAGCATCACTTTGTGACATGTCTTAATTAAAGCCAAAGTCACTATTAAACAATGGACTGACTTCTGTTTGAATTATGGCAAATGTCTCAATAATGGACAAGTGTGCTGATTTTTGACCCAGTTACTGTCTGGGGAAAAAGTTGTCCTGTAACAAAAATATTTGACAACACACTAGCAATTCCAGTGAGAGTATGACACAGGGACACAGAAAAAGACGAGAGCACAAGTATTTTTATGTTTTTGGGTCACAGTATGCCAAACAATACACCCACAGTCTTTGTGTTCTGGTCTGTCATGCCTCTTGTTGTACAGAGATACAGCAGAGAGTCTGAGGCCTGACAGAGACCAGGTGCTTCTCTTTGTCTCAGCAGTCTCCCTTCATCTCCAGATCAGTGCTTGATGCTGAGCCTGCTTCTACAGGTTAATGTGAAATAAAAAGAAAGTCCTCACCACATCACCACAGGAGCTGCTTAACGCTTTATCCTCTTCATGGCATCCAGCTTTGCTTATTGTCGGTGTTTGTTATGACCTTAACTCAAGGGGAACACACGGAACACCTAACAAATTTACCAAATAACTTTGCCAAAAAAAGGAAAAAAGTCTGCTGAATCACTTAAAGGTAACAATGAAAGTAATTTATTTACAGAAAATTATGCATAGAAATCCATTCATTTTTATCAGCTTATCCGGGGCTGAGTCGGGGGGGGGCTGAGAAAAGTACTCTAAACATCTCTCTCTGCAGCAATGCTTTTCAGCTTCCCCTGGGTGATCCCAAGGCATTCCCAGGTCAGAGGAGATATGTAATCCCTTCAACTTGTTCTGGGTCTACCCTAGGACCTCCTACCAGTTGGACTTGCCCAGAGGCACCTAGGAAGATCATGAACAGATATACCTGAACCACCTCAACCAACCCCTTATGACACAAAGAAGCAGGGCTCTACTCCAAGCTCCCTCCAGATGTCTGAACTCCTCACCCTATCTTTGAGGCTGAGCCCAGCTATCTTACAGGAAACTCATTTTGACTGCTTGTATCTATGACCTCATTCTTTTGGTCTCTACCCAAAGCTTATGACCATAGGTGAGGGTTGGGACATAGATGAATCGGTAAATTGAAAGCTTTGCCTTCCAGCTCAGCTCCTTCTTTACCACGGCAGTCCAGCGCAGCACCTGCATCACTGCCGCACCAGAACGCTGATCCATCTCATGCTCCAACTTACCCTCACTTGTGGACAAGACTTCTAGAAACTTGAGCTCCCTCCTTTGGAGCAATAACTCTCCCAACCCAGAAGGAGAAATCCACCAGTTTCCAGCAGAGAAGCATGGCCTCAGACTTGGAGGTGCTAATTCTCATCCTGTTGGCTTCACATGCAACAGCAAACTGCCCCAGTGCATGCTGGAGGTCATGGTATGATAAGGCCAATAGAACAACATCATCTGTAAAAAAGCAGTGATGCAATTCTGAGGTCCCCAAACCGGACCCCTTCCTCCCCACAGCTGCACCTTGAGATCCTGTCGATGAATATCACAACAGAACTTCTAACCAAGCATGTTAGCAATTAGCTGACCTTGCTACGTTAACGTAATGTTAAATTTAATGTAGCCCAAGTTAGTTAATGACAGATATCTCCATTCTCAAAAAGCTTTTTAATGAATTCTTATGACTCTAAACAGACAGTAACACATTCAGCGAACATTTAACTTTGTTCAGTCTTACTTTTAGCTCTATGTAAAGCATATTAACGTGATGTTTCCAAGCTAATGCTCCATTCATCTGCCTTAACACAGTTTACATATTTTTATATCTTCTATTTTACTAAATCAGAGTTCTACTGAGTGAAACACGATGCCGAGTTTAGCCGCAGACCTCAGTAATGTCAGCAATATAAAGTAGTGGTAAAATGAATAACTTAGGGCAATCATTTTTATATAATAGAAAGTTCATGTTTTTCATTTTTAAATTCAAGGTATGCTGCTGAGTTTATTATATAACCGGCAATTTTCTAATGTAGTTTGAGAAGGCAGTCAGACAGGGAAAGACAGGAATATCATGTCCTGACACTGAGTGACAGACCTGTCATTCTAGGTTGTTATTGTCTTCCACAAATTCTGAGTTAATACTTTTCCCCTCTCAAAATTCTTTTAGTTTTATTATTTCTTAAGTTGACAATTCACATCCCGTATTGATTAAGGAAGGGACAGTGCATTTTATTTTTCAAAACAGGACGGTATTAAATGGGACGCTGGCAACGGAAACTGTACCATTGGTTAAAGTGCTAGTTTAATATCTATTGGAAAAAAAAGCAATATTTGCTAAACTTTAGGCTAATTACATTCAAAAAGAACCGCCGTTGGTGATAAGACACCAAGATTAGCAACTGGGACTACCCATAGAGTCATTGCCACTAACCTGCTTACTTACACTTCTGCTATCTCACTGGAAGTTGCATTCATAATCATTTCTACAGTAGCACCTTCAGGAATAAGGTGCATACAGCTCCAGTCACTATCAGATGCAGGTCAGGTGTGGGTGATCCAGGCCTTTGGAAAGGCGCGTGGCAGACCTTGAACATAGTGAGCTTAATTTATAAGTCCCTGTATACCCAAACACAATTTGTCTCAGATGGCTTTACAGCATACAACATCCATCTGTCCTTGGACCCTCACAGCGGGTAAGGGAAAACTCCCCCTCACCCCAGAAAAACCCTTTAGCTGGGGGGAAAAAAAGGTGCAAAACCTCAGGAAGAGCAACTGAGGAAGGATCCCTCTTCTAGGACAGACAAACGTGCAGTAGATGTCATGTGTACAGAACAGATCAACCAATAAATTTACAGTAATCCGTATGACACAATGATACAAGAGGAAGAGTCAGGGGACGTAGCGATCTTCAGGGTTTGATTTTCCGTCAGATTACTGTGGTTTGTGAATGAATTGCAGGTGACTTTGAAGTCTCAGGTCCCCTGCACTGCATTTGCAACCACAGTATGACTTGAAGCTACATCCATGTTTTGATATTGCCCCATTTTCACCATATTTTTTGGTTAATATTTTAAGTATGTCCCTTTTGCCATGTATTCACATGCGTGTATCACTGCCCTAACACAATGGATGATCTACATCACATAATTTATGTACCACTCTGTTAAAACTGGTGGGTTGGGGTCCAAAAGTTGGTCGCGGGTCCATTCTGAATAGACCACAAGTGACTCACAAACGTGTCGTTTTTTTACACATTTTTGTAAAAAAAAACAAAAAAACAAACATATTGAGTACTGAGTACAGTGAGAGCTTTTATTTCAAAGTACTGTTTTCTGTTGTAGAATGAGTGACTAATGGACAGCTTCTTGACACAGACAACAAACTATCTTGTCAACATGGCCAAACGCAAGTATGATGGTGAATATAATGAACTGTGTGGACCTTGAACTAAGACTAAGGAGAAATTTGGACCCTTTGGCTGGACCAGTGTGTTAAAGGACGATTCACAGATCCTAAAAACCTTCTGATGTATCACCAATATTTTGAAATCCTCTGATACTGATATTCTCCCAGTAATCAACCAAAACCTGCTATCTGAGTGAGACAACCCCCCAGTTAAAGGGGAAATTGCAGCTGGTCATGAGGGGATTTGATACATGATGCCTGTGTGCTGCAGGGAACATCAATGAGATGATGAACTTTACATGTATGTTTGTGTCGATAGCTTCCTCCAGGGGGATCGAATGATTTAGTCCCCCGTTTTATTACAACGTGATGAACGTGTGCATGTTGCAACTCTTTGTACTGCACACATTTTACCTGCATTTTCACAGTAGTAGTTTATACACAAATCTTAAGTGTCCTTTTAATGACTGTTTTTACATGAATATAATGTACTTTCCTTTAAAAGCTTTTCTTGAAGATTTCATATTTAATTTCTACATTACAGTTGCCCAGCGATGAGCAGCTTCTCTATTTCCTGTCTTTGTAACATTTTTAACAATTTAACGTGCACACTGATAACTTTGAATATACTTGGTTTTCTCACTTTTTCAGTGTGAAGACAGTTTATACTTAAATCCTTGTTTGATACCTAGTATGTATTGGACTGGCTGGTTCAGCCCTGCTGCCCTTGCCTTCGTACCTTGCCCTTGTCTCCCCTCTCCACTTCCAAGTCCCTCAGCTTTCACATTAGTATTGAGTATTGTTTTTCCACACCAGAGTACACTTGTTTCATCATCTATGAGACATTTATGTTGCGCTAAAGGTTAGAAACTACGCCGCAAACAGACACTTCTGCCCAAGCAAAGCTCTCCTCCTGGCCAGAGGAGGAGCTGCTGCTGTCGAGCGTGGAGCTCTTTGTCTCCCACTGGAGCTCCAATTGCAGGTGGAGGGCAGTGCCGAAGCTGGATCTGGGTCTGTTTGCAGCAGACTGCGCTGCCATCTGATATAGAGGCGTCAGTCAGTGCATTTACATGCACAGTTAGTACAGCTACAGTCATAACTCGACTAGGCCATTTAATTGGACTACTGTCCTTGTCCCAGTATACAAGCACAGGAGGGGAATCCATTTATTGACAGAAGCATGTCTGACTCCACAACAATAGGTGGCGATGTGTTAGTATCGGACCTTTTTCTGAGTGACCTGTTACGTCACAGACCACACAATTGTCAAACAAGTTGGCTATGCTTAGCTAGCAGGAAAGTGGTACCATGGTGAACAACTTTACATCTCTGTACCATCGTACGTGCTGTGCGCTTTACATTTTCTTTTTCTTCTCTTCTTCTGTTACGCTTCTGTGGAGTAGGCGGAGAGTATTCTGACTCCCAGTCACATTTGGTACGATTTCAGTTGGTCTAACATGTTAACGTGTATTTTAAAAGTCCGGTGTTGGTCGGACTGACACAATAAATCATTTTTGTCTGATATAAACGTACTGAGTATTAAACTGAGAGTGTCTCCTGACTGGTTAAATACTCCTTGTAGTAGTGATAAATAGCAGTCCATGTCCGTGTTTTGGTACAGTTTGTTCACACCTGATGCATACTGTACTGGAGTACACATGAACTATACTTGAGACCACCCTTTCAAGTGGCCTTGAGCACTGACTGAGTCCACTGACCATGCCCAGGTACTCTAAACAGTATTCACACTAATCAAACAAACTGGATTTTGAGGTCAATTGTATTCAGGTCCAGGCCCAGGTCCCTGTTGTGAAAGCCCTCTTAGTTACAAGAATGTCAGGGCAGATTCAGAGTTGTTAGTAATTTTGAAACAATGGGACCAAATAGATTTTTTTTTTCACTTCTAACATTATAAGAGAAAAGGCTTTTAGGATAAAGACGAACCATTGTGTTTGGCAGATGAAAGGTTGGGTAACATGTGGGGATGGTAAAGTGCAGTTCTCCAAATTGAGTAAAGAGCAGGACGGAAACACTAATGTTAGCCTAAATTTTGAGAGCATTCAAGACCTGCTTCCACAAAGTGAGGAAGTAAAATACATATTTTTAATGTAACCTGTCACCCAAAGCATTACATTGTCAATAATGATGCACTGTTTGCTTTGGTTACGAGTCCAGATTACACTTACGCAATTGCTTTTTATGCTTTTGGTTAAAGCTTAAAAAAGATATAACTCTTTAGTCTTTTTAAATAAATATGGAGCAATCCAAAGCTTAAGACCTGCAACGCCTCATCACTTGGGACACATCGTTTGAGTAATCTTTTACATTTATACATTGTTGCTGAATGTCCTGAGGGATTTAAACATAAAAATGCACAACAGCCAACAAGTAAATGTGCACAAACATGGCAGAGACTCGTGGCCATTATTGTAGCATAGAACCAAGAGCTTTAACTAGTCATAAAACCAGTATGGAACAACTGTGAAACTTCCAATGGGATTGAAAGAAGGTCTGTCCAGTAAATGAAATGCAGAGGTGAGTAGAGCTCATTACTCACTGTCACAGAGCGACTGACAGGTACATCAGCCTTGAAAATGCACACAGCAAGCTATTTTTAAATAACAGTGACAGAAGCTTGAAGTTGATGTCCCATTTCATGTTTTTTCCACCCCACCGCTCCGATCATGCTCCTTTTGTCTGAACAGCTGGCACAGATACAACGAAAGATCCCATGTGCGAACACTCCGACACAATAACCTCTCTCTTTATAGCGCTTTTCCACCAGAAAACACACACACACACATGTACTGAAGCCCAACATGGCACCCTTGTCCACCCGTCACAGACTGACGTGCACTCCTCCCTGAGAGCAACTCCCATTCGAGGGTTCTTTTAATTGGTTGCAGCTCTCCCCAGGGTGGGAGCTGTGTCTGAAGGCAGACACAGTAATGGTTTACCATGGGAGCTGTGCATTAAACATACAGTTCAGTAGAGCCACAAAGGAACACTTCAGCATATAGAGTATCTGAGGCGCATGGCTGTCCCTTATGGATGCCCAGTGTGCACACAACATCAACTAATCACTCTGTATTTACAGTCTGGGGTCACAGTAATGAATCTGCTGTATGTTGGAGGTTTTATCAATCTTTGAGCTTCTGTTACACTCAGAGGAATTGACAAAAGTGAATTGATGAGGTGGACTTAAGTTGGCCTCCAGGAATCAAAGTCAGTTTTCATAATAGTTTTTGTTACAGTAATGGGTTTGATAATGAGCTGTACTTGGTTTATTTTCCACACTGTTCTCTGTGCTGTTATGTAATCTCATGAAAATCAATAACAAAGTCAATGAAAATGAAAATGAAAATGTCCCTGACAGCACCGTGACCTTTGGTTGGTGGGCTCGGCTCCGACGAGCATCGTGATTGGAGAATGGGATTGTGCTTGTGAAGTTACCTGGTGATGAAATTTATATTTCTCATCAAATTATGTAATGTGGACAAATATCATATATGGTAACTGGCACTTCCTTTAAGATGCTATGTATTTTGTCACATGTTTATTATGTTACACACTCTAATAGCACATAAGAAAGTGGTTCTCTTACTTTCTGAGTGCTGGACCGCCTCTGATGGCATCCTCTGCTGCACATATGTATACAGAACAAAGTCACGTTCAAGTGACTAAGCCTTTTAAATACATTTGAAATATAAACTGCTGCATATCAAAACATACGTTTACAGACTCTCACACAACTGGTGCAGTATAATCCAAGTCTCATTTATCCAGTTGTATGCGCAGTACTTCTTAAACAGACAGCTCTGTCTGACTGGGGACTGAACTAAAAGTGAAACTTATCTATGCTCTCTTCAAAGCCAGACTTCATTGACAAAAACAGCAATTTTACCTCACTGAACACAGGAGCTGCTGGTCACCCACTGCCTCGATCAGTTAGTTTGTGTGTATCATTGTGTGACTTTGGTGGATCTGAACTAACTCTTTAAAACACCAAAGTCACACAATAACACAAACCAACTAAATGATCAAGGCAGTGGGTGACCAGCAACTCCTGTGTGGGGCATTGGTGGCTTAGTGGTAGAGCAGGCGCCCCATATACAAGGCTGTTGCCACAGCGGCCCGGGTTCGAGTCCAGCCTGTGGCCCTTTGCTGCATGTCATCCCCCCTCTCTCTCTCTCTCTCTCTCTCTCTCTCTCTCTCTCTCTCTCTCTCTCCCTTTCACACTTGGCTGTCCTATACATTAAAGGCAAGAATGCCCAAAAACATATCTTAAAAAAAAAAAAAATACTTCTGTGTTCAGCAAGGTTTACCCTCAGAAAGGGTTGTCTGTTTGGGGAGTGCTGAGCAGACGACCGAATAACTGAAAATTGGATTTAACTACAGAAGTTGTGTGAGAGCTTGTGTTTGATATATATTATGTATATATTGCTGTTGTTAAACGTGGACCCCTATGACTTCAGTTCATCAAGAATTCTGTCCGTTTTTAGATTCTTTGTTTCTCTGAGAAAAACAGTTTCTTCACCAACTCAGTTTTACACAGGGTGAGTAATTGATATACAGATGGTCGTTTGAGGGGTGAAGTAATTCTTTAAATTTCATTTCATGTACAATTTAAAAAGTCTGAAGTCTAACTGGCCCTTAACTGTAAGAACCCTGCTGAAGTAATGTTCCACAACTCCCACCTTTGCTCCTAAAGGACATGAGGCACAACTACTGAGGGAAAAGGCTTTTTCACCTGAGTGTACACACGTCTTTCTGGGGCATCTGCTGAAATGGCGGATGCTGTTGTTTTTCTTGGGAGTACAGTCTCATAATATTATAAATATATGCTGTTGAAAGTGGCTTATAATACACAAAATACACGTTCATATGGAAAGTTTATCATTTGTCCATTTCACCTTTTTGTACCCGTTCTCATTCCAAAGTCGTCAGATAATGAAGTCACAAGAAAAGCCATGCCGCGTCATGCCACGGGGGCACAATTTATAATGCTGCCATATGGCGTCAATTTGAAACACTGCTGGAAAATGACATAACTTAAGGAGCTGGAAAGTCCCTATAGAGTGGGCGTAAGGGGTTCAACAAACACAAGACTTTCACCCAGGAGCCTGCTGTTTGCTTCCTGTATGAGTGTTGAGCCAAACCATGATGTTTTTTTCTAAACCTAACCATGTGCGTTTGTTGTACAAGGAAAAACAGTGACATACGAGGTGTTTCACAGACGTTGTAAGTCAAAGACTGTATGTGTCTAATGAGCAAGAACTGTACATTGCCTGTGGAAAAGGAAGCGTGTTTTGAAAGAGACAATGCATGTAACAGGCGTAAATTGGCACAATGTCCCAGAGCATCAACAACTGACGCACTTTGGATATCAGCGCATCATACGTCGACGTCAAAGGTCCACTGAAGAAGCAACAATATGTGATGAGTTGGGAGTGAGAATGTGTTGTTTCCTCAAACACGATATCAAAAATGCACCTCAGCAGGAGACAGCGGGTCAAACGAGATGAAGAAAAATAAGGCTAAAAAGAAGTGTATGAGTCATCTGAGCAACAAACTGTAGCTTTTCATTCCTTTAAAAAATCAAACGTGTCTTGGCATGATCCTTCCTGTCGACCCTAGAGAGACAGTTTCTCAGAAAGACCTGAGCTAGTGTCTGATATCTGAGAAGAGTGGAGGTTAACAATGGTAAGCTAGCAGGTTCTTTGCCGCAGTCAGGCCTGCAGGCCAAATTCATTTCTACTTCAGATTTGAATCAAGGCCATCATTGTTTATCAGGATAACAGCAAGTCGGAGGTTTTAATATTACTTACAGAGAAGAATTAATCAATGTCCAAAACTCCCAACACACCAGTACGTATTGTTTGTACACAGCTGGAAGTGCAGCGGCGATGCACAAACACAGAACATACGAGAGTGCACGACTTCTGCTTGTTCTCTTATTCCATTAACTGGGAGCATGGCCCTGAATATGCCACGCTTGGCAAAATCCACCCCGAGCCTCTTCTTATTTTCTCTCTTCTCATGTATCATCTGAGACAAACAAGTAAATAAATAATAGCAGCGGCCACTCTTCAAAACTAGGTTTAATTATCCACAGGCAGCTTAATGGGAGGAGGGGGCTGTTTTTTTCTGAGGGGTGACAACCTCCTTGAACCTTGCTACAGACGCACAATTACACACACACATAGACAACCGCATCCAGCCAGCACAAAGCCATTCATCATGGTGTCAGTGGGAAGCATGTGGGGAGGACTCCTGGGTAAAAACCTCTCGAATTAGAATTCTATTTCACATGTTTACCCCGGCTCTCGCTTGTCTGCGAGGTCTGGCACTGTTAGGTTAAGTGTGTGTGTGTGTGTGTGTGTGTGTGTGTGAGTGTGTGAGAGATGAAGAGGCCCTTCATTCTGCGGAAGGCAGCCCAACATGATTAGGATACAGTTTGAATAACGCTACATGTGAATTCACTGCATCCACGATAAACATGAGCTTCATTCTGCAGAAGGCTTGACACAACAAAACGTTAATTATATATCTCTCTTCTTTTTTTTTTTTTTTTTGTCCCGCAGAATCACCCGCGTTGCAAAGTGCATAAGGGATCATTAACGGTGTACATTTCTCCACAGGGAGGCTGAGCCCTCAAGAATGGCTTAATTTTAAATTACATCTCGTACGGTGTGAGTATATTGAATCATGCATCAGCTATCCAACCATTAGCCGCGGAAATGTGCTCCAGGTGTCAGAGAGCTGTTCTTCAAAAGTCGTTGAGGAAATAACATTCACACTAACAAGCTATGAGCCTTTGTGAGGAAATTACATGGTGAGTAAATGCAATGGCACAATTAAAGTTGCAAAAATTTTATGAACGGAGCAAACATGATTCAGATTTTACCCACACACAGCTCTGTGTTTGAAATCCTTTGGGTTTTTGTTTTTATTTGAGGGACTTATTGTTGAAAATTCAAAGCTTATTTTCCAGAGAGGGAGAAAAAAAACTGTTCTCACAACAGCTGCTTCACTGCAGCAACTTTATCACTTTTATTACCCCACTCTCTGCTTATAGCCCAAGAGCACAGATAGTCTCAAATGGAAATGTGCCCTTACTGTACAATAATAAAAAGATAATGTGTTTTTTAAGAGCTGATTCCCTCTTACAGTGTGTCACTCAGTGTCCTCTTCCTCTATAATGAGAGACTGTTTGTACTCGAGGAGGGAGAGGGTGTGTGAAATTAAGGAGAAAGGTTATGGATGGCATCATTTTCTGAACATTATTATGGTTAAACAGGCCATAATTATTATTATCTATTTTAACAGAACAACACTAAAGGGAATATAACAATGATTTCCTCAGATAAACAGCTAAAATTCACTTAAAGGGACATTAGATAGAGCCTCTTTAACACTGCACAAAAACCCCACTAACACCTAACATCTGGCTTTTTTATTTAATGGCAAAGGTTATAAGCAGCATTCACACCCACATCAAATGAGTCTGTTATAGTCATGGGTATTTTGCATCTCTGGCTCCAGTCGGCAGTGATCGAGCACCTGGGTTTATACACTCATTTTAGCCCCTTTATCAACACCATGCCACCACAAAATACCGTGCTCAAACATTGATCTGAATCAGTCTGCACCGAGTTTAAAAGAGAGACTGAATAAATAAGAGATACATAAAAAGAAGTAACCACCAAAACATTGTCACTGACCTCCATGCTGCTTTCTATTGTTTACTAACCTGTTTTCTGGCCCATCTGTGATGTTGAACATGACGCACCAGTAAAAAAAAACAAAAAAAAACAAGGCATGCTCATCATCCTCAGCAGAATTTTGTACACAACTCTTGTCTGCTGGCAATGGTTAGGTCTCATTCCAAAGTTGTCAAAATCCAACTCTTGGTCAGTGACTTCCGGCGCCACACAACGACGAAAAGCCATCCTTTTACATTTTACATAGTACGCGGCTGGTTGCCGTTATTGCTTAAAGGCGCCCAGGAGCATCAAGGGGAAACACGGTAGGACGAGGGGTGGCGGATGGGTACAACAACCACCGACTCTCACCCAAGAGGCCGGACTACTTTTTGTGCCATTGAAAAGGAGCAAAGTAGGGTCGCTCCATTTCAGAAGGACAGTTTACCTTAGAAGAACGTCATTAATCTGGGTCTCCACAGTCATGTGATGATGTAATTGTTGTGATATGTTGGAGCTTGTATGGAGCTTCCTGTGTAGAAGCAATAGGATGCGTCCTCTGATGTGACAAGAGTTCACTGTGTCCTTCCATCCCGAAGGTGTCCTGGGGAAAATCTGTCTTCATCTCAGATACATTTTCTATTGTCCCCAGGACGACGGGACACCATTAGTCTCGAGCCCTGCTTTTAGCCTGCGGGAAAATTGATGTGACACAAGAGAAAAACATCATCCACTGACATCAGTGAAGGTCACCTTTTTGCCGATCGGCCAGTGGCAGTCAGCAAGGCGAATATCGGCTGATACTAATGTGAAGCTGATAAATTGATACATCCTTGGTTCATTTTTATGAATGTAACAGAGATTTGTTGCATCTGGGCATGTTGATAGTGAGGTCTGCCCCCTAATAGTTGACCAAATGATAGTCGACCAGAAAGGTCATTAGTTGGCAAGTTCTCACGTTAATTTCCAGGTCTGGTACCTGCGGTTATTCCACAGGCTAGTTAATAACATGTCGGGCAGGAAATCCAAAGTGTGGGGTCATTTTGAGAAGGTGAAGGACGAACCCAAGCTGATATGTAAACTCATCTTCATTGGTCGACTACAAACATGACGTATCATCTGAAACATGGAAGTAGCTACATGCCCATTAGCCACTTAGCACAATCATTACTGCTTTGCTGACAGCGTCATTAACAGGCGGCTCGCTCAGTGTGTGACGTGCACTTGTAGATAAAATATAGGCCTATATTAATGAAGGTTCATTAGGACGGTTTGTATTTCTCTGTAATGTAGCACAGTGTTAACAATGTTACTGATACTATTCTTTCTCACACCTTCAACTCAAACCATTGTGTTGCCCCGCCCAAAATGTAGTATTTAAATTAATATCATAAACAAGCGGGCAACTAGTCCACTAATGGCCTTGAATGACGACTATTGGTCGACTGGGAAAATTCTTAGTCGGGGTCAGCCCTACAGATTTAAATGTGTCAAATGCAAGACATGTACCTGTCAACATCACTGCCTTTGGAGCTAATCATGTGTACTTCCCTGAAATAGCACACGTGTGTTACCTCTCAGTGATCCTCATCCAGGGGTACCTGTGCCACGGGGGATCTTCCTGCAGTTGTCAGGGGTACTTGGAAAGATTGTGTAGTAGCTGTTGCCTCACGTGCACATGCAACACATGCATGTGTATGTATGTCAGTGTGGGTGTATGAAGAGTTGTGGGACAGATTATGAACCTACTGCTCGTGCCGCTGAGCCGAAGCAAGTGGTAGATCCCTACATGCGATGTCTCCTGCTCGAGTGCATCCGTCTTGACTGTGACGGAGAGACTACAGGTATTGGTATTACACTGGGGTACACCTGCATGAGAATCACTGAAATATTCATGCAGGTACACATGGGAAATGTCAGTCACGATTGAAGTTCCAAAGGTAACTGCACCCATGGTTATGCAGGCTTTATGTATATTAGGGGGAGATGTATTGTTTCATTTCCCCTTTGTTATGAAACACCAGACTCACGTAGAGAACAGAACATAACCAGGTTGACTGATAGCTGTTTTTAGATGTTAATATGCACCATGACACCACTTTGCAAGTAAGGCAGCTAAACAGAGACTTGATGTACTGCTGATAGGCTGCTAAGAACACTACTTTTGCTTGGCACTTGGCAAATGAAACTTATTTGTCAGCCATACTTGGAATCAGAGCACATTGTGGACTATAACACCCCTGAAGAACAATATGTTGCTCAAAGGCACTTAACTGGTTGTGGTGGGCACTATCTCCAGATGAGTTATCAGTCTCTTCCTATTTGTGCTGAAGATGGAACCAGCAACAGTTTCCCTCTTGGTCAGACAGTGCAGCATCCGTGTGTAGTGCTGAGAGAGGTCAGTCTCTGACACTCTGTCCCTATGTGCAAACTCATTACTGACCAGATTTTTGTCAAAGGTGGCTGTATGCATCCCTTCCCCTTTGATGGGAAAGGTGAGCTGTCTGCACTGAATGTTGAACTACGTAATGGAAAATGAATAAGCTATCTCTTTCAAATTGTTGATCTTTCATGGGTGAAATGGAAGTCTTTCATGTTGGGAGGACGCAAAAGGCCAAAGAGTGACAAGAAAACTGTCAGACTAAAATTTCAGTCACGCTTATTTAATTATTTTCTCTTCCAGTCGTTCTTTTTTTTTTTTTTTCAAACTTGAAAGTCAGCGAGCAGCAAAAATGACATTTGCATTTGAAGCGATACCAGTGAAAAAAAATAAGATTAACGTTCAAAGGTGAGAAAGTTGACACAGGTCAGGTGACACATCAAATATGCACATGAGCATTTCTTATTAGCATGTGAATACATGGCCATGGACACAGACTCAGGTAATATTCATCAACCTTGCATCTCATGAGGTGTCCTTTTCCTCCTACTCTCCCGGAGAGGTCAGTCCAGCCACCCCTAGATATGTATCGTCTCTGTCAGTCGGAAACCTTGTATGTCCAAAACTACAGCTTTTCAGGAAACAGTCAAAATTGGTATTGAGTCCGTATATGTAATCAGATACTTGCATGTGTCATTATAATATATTTTACCAAAATCAACCTCAAATGGAGTCACAGGGTTTCGGGCAGGAAATCCAAAGTGTGGGGTCACTTTGAGAAGGTGAAGGACGAACCCAAGCTGATATGTAAACTCATCTTCATTGGTCGACTACAAACATGACGTATCACCTGAAACATGGAAGTAGCTACATGCCCATTAGCCACTTAGTACAGTCATTACTGCTTTGCCGACAGCGTCATTAACAGGCGGCTCGCTCAGTGTGTGACGTGCACTTGTAGATAAAATATAAGCCTATATTAATGAAGATTTTATGACTCCACAATCACCTAATAGTGGCTGTCAGAACAGACAAAAATGTCATGTAGTGTGAACCCAGCATAACTCCTCGCTGCTAGGAGACTATTCGCTGGGCAGGACAGTGGGTGGAAGCTCTGGTGACAGACCAAGCAGCAGCTGTAGTAAGTTTTAGCCAGACTAAACCCCAGTGCCAGAGGTCACAGCAGGCTGGTGGCAGTTAGTAACAGTAGTCTTCATAGAGTAGGCTACACATTCAAACAACCAGTCTGTTATTTAAAAGTCCGACAAATTCACCTCGTCACTGTTTACCTCTAACTCAGCTGTGTGCGGCGCCAAAGAGGCTCTAATTCTCCATTTCATTCAGTGGATCCAATAGAGTCCGCCAGGAATGAGTCCTAAAACCTGGATAGAAGTTAGCATTTTACCACTCCTGGTTCCCAGGTCTCAAAGTCAATGGGTTTTTGGTTAGATGCCTAAAATAAATTCTTTGGTTAATGCAAGCTTAAGAGACTTAATGTTTTGTTCTCCGACGTGAAATACGTCAGTTAATACCCCACTCGTTAACTTTGAAGCTTTTACGTGTCTTAAAAAAGGCGGTTGCTAACAGGTGGCTAAATGGGACTACAGAACATCATCACGCCATGCTGCGCCGAACGCAGCTTTACAGTCTTGGTATAGTGGCGATGACGTGTGAAGTCATGTGACAGTTGTGTAGTTTGTTTATAGCCTAACGTTAGCTTTTTACTTCTGCCGATTGCATTTAGGCTTCAATAATCATGAAAATTGTGTTTATTTCTGATACTTATCTTGCTGAATAAAATGTGTAAGTATCAGGAATGTTTGTTTGCCACAGATATTATTATTGGCAATAATCCAATATCCAATGGAAAAAGTGCCATTGGGTTTTTGATGGGGAAACCAGTGTGATGCTTACTTCCACATCTATATTTGTAAAAAAAAAAACAAAAAACAAACAAAAAAAAAAACACAGACAGATGTAATGATCAATGCTATTCATTCCTAAAAGTTTTTTTTAAAAAGACGAAATATGGACACATTCTGATTTCTGCCAACAGTGATGATAAAAGGTAAGGCTATGTCAGATAAATTATTCAGAATCAGTATTTAAAAAAGAGAAGGTTTGCTGCAAAATCATCTGCACTGATCAAGTTCAGCTTTGGTAAAATTTGATATGGAAATTTACACCATTGCCCAATAGCAAGCCGTCTTGGCTGGCTGGAGAGTCCAAAATGGACTCATCTACAGCGTCCACTTTTACCTAACCTCCTCTGTTGGAGTATAAACTGCTTCACAAATGAGAAAAAGTTTGGTGACAGTTAATAAAAGTTGGATGTTTCTTTTGAATAACTGTGTGAACATTGTCCAATAAGCTAACAAGCTTGAACACCAGCAAGAAAGCTCACTAGCTGGAATTGAAGGCTAGAATCTACTTGTTAGCATGCTCATTAGCATGGAGAGCTTTTTTTAACCCTCTTCAGTAAGTCCTTATTGAATGAAATGAAGTACAATCCTAACAATAACACTCAGCAGCAGAGCACACGGCCCAGCACAGACAAAATAGAGTGAACCTGGGTGTGTACTCTACTGGGAGCATGCAAGGGTGTTAGTGGTTAGCTCGCCAGCTCCGGTACTTCATCATTCACCAGCTAACTCTGAGTGCTCTCTACAACATATTACAAAACACCCACTGAAGTGTTAACAACGTAAAAACACGTGTCTCCTCTGAGGCCTTTTACAAACTCAATATCTAATATGATGAGTGACTCATGAGACTGAGACAGCGAGAGCCTCTGGTTCTTTTAATCCAGTCAGTGCTAACAGGCTATTCTGAGGGCTTCCTGAGAGGAATGACTGATTAATCTGCAGGTCGTCTAACCTCTTTTTAATGAGCAGTCTTTATTACTTTACTGTTGCCTGTAGCATTTCAGCTCTCTTTATCTGGTATCTGCTTCTCATTTATCAGTTGTTTGAGTCCTTGCTGAGGGTGTGTTGAACCGCATGACAGATGTTAGGTTCAGTTAAATGTGTAAGGAGCACATGTGACCAGTGTTGGATAGTAACATGTTACTGTAATAATATTACTTTTTCCAGTAACCAGTAGTGTAACTAATTACTAATAAAAGTTCAGCAATAATATTACAGTTAGCCCAAAACCAAACAACTCGATACAACTTTACTTTTGTTATCACATCACTACTGACATGAAATACAACAATCACATCAGCGGACTCATTTTCATATTTGTCACACTGTGCAGGGATGTCACAAAGCAGCAAGCCAGTTTGGAAAATGGAAACGCATACCTTAGTGGCTGGAAATATTCCCATGACTTTGATTTTGCTGGGAGGAAAGATGACAAGAACACTACTGCTGCTGCAGGTAGTCAGACTAAAACTCTTTCCACTGCGAAAAACATGTCCTCAAACCTACAACTGACAGCACAACAATGTGAAGCTCCAGGTAACACACCCCACCAAAGGTGAGCCGTCCTCAGTCGCAGAGGTCAGCTGTAGCCCTGCACTGGCTAAACAACCAATACTGGGTTTTAATCGTGGGCACCTGCAGCTACAAAAAAGTTATGAAGCTTGTGGCTGGATATGTGGTGGACGAAATGTTGCTCCACGAGTGTCTCTCCGTCTTTCAGACAGGAAATAGTGGTCACAGGCAGCAGAAAGCCTCCAGGTCAAAGAAAAATCATTTACATGCTATCTAGCCTTAGCAACACTTAACAGCTATTAACCTGACATTTAACTTGACAATACAAAATTGGCCAAACATGGACTGAGGAAAGGACGGTAAAGGCAAGGAAAGAGGAGGAAAGGAGAGGAAAGGTATTCCCTTTAGAGCCAGCCCTATCAATTCACTCTCTGCTGCAGCAGCACGTACAGTACAGTATGTGCAGACAATATACACTTCCAGAAATACACATCCAGCCTCCATCTGAAGGGGAAGGTTGGGTTATTAAATGTCACATATAGTTTTTTTCTAATGCTTAAGGGAGCCCCTGTGTGTACAGTATACATATAGATAACATTAGTAAGGCTTTGATTTGAAGTTCAGCCGAGGATGGGATATTTTCAGATGGCTGGTAAAAAAGAAAAAAAATAGTTCTGTTAGGTTTCTGTCACAGCCACAAACACGCACATATTCCTGTTCCAGCATACCTACAATAACACATACTGTAGCTACAGACACAAAACAAAAGTTCTGTTCACTTTCAGTGGTACTCACCAAAATACGTGTATCACTGAGGTCTAACAAATCTGTTGAATGTTTTTGCTCTCTCATAAAACGTTTGCAAAGGGGATTTTTTAAAAAGATTTATAACCTGCTTTGTTTACACCCATGTGTACTTGCTGTCAGTCTTCTTCTGTGCCTTATTAGAACGTTGCAGCATTTCCTAGCAGAGCCCGCTTGTAAAAACACTCCATGATGCTACTAATGGTCAAAAACTCCAAAGCATACCTTGAACAGCAGCTGAAAATTTTTGTCCTTTGGTTAATACTCTGACCACGCACTACACAGATAGACCCCAGGTGGTGCCCAAGCACCTGCCCTTTTGCCCTCTGACTAGATAAGTGCCCTTTTTCCAAGATATTTTTTTTCCTGTTTCTTTTTCTAATTTTATATTTTAGTTTTTAAATTCCACCCAACCGACTTCACAACCAAGTTAACGCATGCAAATCGAGCGCCCTGCTGAGCAGCATCACATCTCCATTACCTGTCTTCATTGACAGCGAAGTAACAACAGTGTTTACCTTAAGCCTTGGCGTTGTTTGTCACTGTTTTGAGATTGAACAGTTAATAAAACATCTTAGTACAGTTAGACAAATTTAGGCAATAACCCACCATTAAGCCTAACCGCACATAAGCTAGTCTAGCGTAAAATCACACTGTCTTCCTCCGACTTTCTGTCAGTTTGGGCTCACTAACTGCATGGTGTGAGCAGAGACAGATGCCAAAATACTTTCACACTTCCACTTATCTTTAGAGACCAACCTTAACTTGAAATAAGGTTTAAGTCTTCCACGCCGCACTTCCAATAGTTACTTCCGATAATCATTTAAACAAATCTTATGTGCGGTTTGGTGCTGCACACGCTGTGCACAAAGAGCGCAGAGGATGAGCGAAGGAACGCAGAGCTGGAGCCTCTGCAGGCATCTGTTCTCTGGGATTCTTTAAAAATATTTAAAGTGTTTTTAGCAGATAATTATAAGAATTTGTGTGTGTGTGTGTGTGTGTGTGTGTGTGTGCGCGCGACTATTTAATGAAATCACAGCGGTTTTCTCTTAAATATAAACTTCATTGTTTGCAAATTCTTCCTCAGAGTCTGTGTGTCAGAGCAGCTTCTACTCTGTACATCCAGAACCATTTCAACCTCACACAGTCCCTCATTTTTACACATCAAAACATGTTGAGTCAGCAGGAATAACTGTAAATATGAAACTTTGATCTACAGGAGAGTAAATATCTGAGCCTACTGCAGTATATTCCATCATATATTTTTTTGAATGGTCATCTGCAGCCTGAATTTTGCTGTTAAAGTGATCCCACAGTATTAAGCCCTGAATCATTACTGTACAAGACGGCTTCTTTTCATCCCGTCTCTGTGTTAGTCATTATTCATAACATGCCATTGATTTGCAGTCTAGAGTTACCTGTCAGTCAGTAGAACTTTATGCTTACTCCTTTTGGTTTGTTTGCAAAAAGTCAGTGTGAACAGGAACCAAACTAAAACTAAACTGCAATTTTTCCTTCTGGTGCGATCAAATGAACCGAACTACAGGTGTGTAAGCTCAGCGTCAGTATTGACGACCTGTGGAAGAGAACAGGATGGAGAGGTGAAATAAAAGGGGGAAAAGTGAAATTTGTCTTACAAAAAGCAGACCCACATTGACAAACTCTTCCTGACTTGTCTAACTCACTCCATCAATTTAGACAAGTATGAGTGAGTTGTCTGAGTAAAAACTGAAAAAGTGAAGGCGTCCTAGCACAAAAAGTTGCAGAGAAAGTACATTAGGATCCAAAATTTCCCAGAGAGCTCCAGCTCCCTATCTCTACCTATAGATACAGTGTAGACTATAGTGAGCTTGTGCTGATATATTGCTTCACCACTTTCAACGTCCTCATGGCAAGACCATGCCTCCATCCAGTTTACCTGACTCCTCTCTCTGCTCTCACCACTCTGCTACATTACTTCTCCTGCCCTCTCCTCCCTCTCCGCTGTCAGCTCTGTTCAGTGTTTTACCCAGCAGCCCCAGGCGTCCCTGACGGCTGTTCACAGCACTAATGGGGCATTGAGAGAGGGAGGGAGACACACAGAGGAAGAGACAAACGATTGAGGTTTGAGTAGTGTGGTCAAACAGAGAGACTGATCGATACCAGAGCCCCATGGGCAAGGCAGCATGCTGGGCGCACAGCAGGTGATATCTGTTAGCTCTGGTTTTTACTGCAAGTGTGTCAGCAACCTGATTGCCCTCATCGCCCTGGCAGTGTTCATCAAGAGTGAATTTAAAGTTTTATTGATACAACGTGTTGATTCACAGCTTTTGTTTCAGCTTTATGGTGTATTTTTACTTCATATGAACAGTCCATGCTCCTAACAGTCCTCCAAAAGGAGTCAAAGAGCAGCTTGGCTGCTTCAGTAATCTAAAGCCTCCACTGCTGGAAGCGAGGCGCTCTTATCAGTTACAAGAAATGTACAATAACAGCCATAAATACAGAAAACAATCAAACTTAAAGTCCACACCTGTGTAGTTTATGTGTGTGATAAAATGTCTTTTTTGCAGAGTGATTTCAAATTAAAAGCGATGGCATTTCTGCAGGCGACCCATATTTTTTTGCAGACTGTATGTGCGCTGCAGGCAACCAAAGTGAAATACTGCTGCAACAATGTGATGTATACTGTGATAAAGCATGGCGTAGATAAACAAACCTAAAACTGCTGCATCAGTCCCCGAGGCCTGTTCTTCGCTCTCCATTGTCAAAGTTCCCCCGAGTGTAATTGTTTGAGAAAGTTAAATTATGTTTTCTTTTCAGATGAGAACGGGATGGTGTGGAGACTAGTAATTGCAAATATGAGTTTTACAGTGTGTCAAATTCTATCTGTTCTGCTCTGTTTAACCGGGTTGGATGGGGAGTTACTTGATTGGTTTGTGGGATTTCATTCGTTGTTGCTAGAAATCTACTGCTCAATCTACTGTATCTGAAGAAAGCAATGCTTAACAACTACCATCTGCTTCATTCTGTGCACTCCCCAATATTCAGCAGAAAATATGCTCATGTTGCCTTCAGTTTCTTGGTTTAAAATGTTCACTATAAAACCCTGGCTGACCCTGGTATCTGTCGGTGTTGTGAGGTCATTATTTGTGTCATCAGTTCGAAAAAAAATGTGTCTAATTCACCATCAAATTTAGTTTCATCATTTCATTTTTCAACCCAGTCCAGTATCTGTGTTATTACAAAATGGCAATTAGCTTGAATGTGAAATTGTCATTGATTATTGTGTTTCTCTGTCATTAAAGCAGCAGGGATTTGTTATGGTATTGATCAGGACTGCCTGTCCTATCAAGAGGCTCTTCAGATAAGAGCGAGAGCAGGTGAAATATCCATAACACACTAATATCAGGATCAACACAGCCAGCCAAGTGATGTGGTCCAGTGTAAACAGAGGAAAATGCACTGCTGTGATGTTAATAGCTGTTACAGCCTGTTTACAAGCATGAAACTAGAGGCCTCATCCATCCAGTCCGAGTGGCAGCAAGCAAAGCAAGGTAGTCCATACATCCTTCTTGAAAAAAGCATATGAATAATAATTGTTCACACTGCTTAATTTGTGTAGTTCGTGTCATTTGCGTCAAGTCCATTGCGTCCATTCTGCTGCCTGGCGGAAATTCATGTCTAACTGTGTCCTTATGTTAGCTTTACTTGTAATTCACTCATGCAAATTGTTTTATTCGCGCCAAACACCATGCGCTTCAAGTTTGAACTCACTTGCTTCATTTGTGCGAGAAAACGCTGAATCAAAGGGTGAATGTCCGCTGGTACGTCCTAGGCGTCAACTGAAGTTCAGAATTTTCAGCTGTCACAAAAAAAGCATATGACATGTATTAGCACTACTCACTTCATTCATGCCACTTAATTTGTGTAGTTTGCGTCATATTTGTCGTGTTCATTGCACCGCCCAGCAGGAATTCACATCAAGCTGTGTCTTTTTACATGTATTTCAGTCATGAAAATTGTTTTATATGTGCTCAGTGTGGGCACAACAACACACAACAACACGAGTTTGAACACTAGAGTATTTTGTGTTGACTCGCTTCATACATGTTCAAGAGAAAATGTAAGAAATCGCTGAATCGATGAATGAACTTCAGCCTGTACGTCCTCTGTGTCATACATCCCCAAAGGATCTCATGCTGTTTAACTATTGTTGTGCAAATTAGTTAATGAAGTTCAAAATTTTTCACCTCTCACATGACAAAACGTATGATGCAAAATCGAGCTACTCGCTTCATTTGCTTCACCCCGCTTAATTTGCATATTTCACATCATTTGCGTTGGGTCCATTGCGTCCATAGTGCCACCCAGTGGGAATTCGCATCTGATTTTGTCTTTACATTGACTTTACTCATGCAGATTGTTTCATTTGTGCTCAAACGTGATTCAAATTTCCATGTTTTACTGCATTACTTGGGCGAGTTTTAACACTAGAATATTTTTGTTGATTTGTTGACTCGTGCTAGTGGTGCATACATGGCATACATCGTGCTACCCAGTGGCAATTTTGCGTCTTTTCGGGTCTTTCCTTTGACTTTACCTGTAAGTCACTGGTGCAAATTGTTTAATTTGCACTCGATGTGAACACAACATAAAAGGAAGCAAAGTAAAGTTAATTCCACTACAGAGAGAGACTCGATGTTCTCTGCAGTTATGTGAAAAAAAGGTGCAGATATCAGTTTTGGCATGGGAAATAACCGCATTATAGTTGTGCATCTCTTATTATTATTATGAGGTACCCGAGGTGGGAAATGAGACAGTTAATTGTCATAATTTTCTGTAGCGTAATGCTAATCTCTGAGGGTATTGCTGTTCCTGCTCTGATTGTATTCTGGTGAAAATCTATATTGTGTTACATTTACTTTTTTGCTCTTTGGTCCTTTATGACCATAAAATGAAGCTCAGGCCATGTGTAGACTGCTTTCTGTTCTGTTGCCCTCCTCTGTAGTTCGTGAGAGCTAAAAATCTGCTTTATCTGGTGCCCTTGGAGCAGCTTTGATAATCTCAGTGCTTAAACATGAGAAACTGGGCCCAGGTCAGCCCGGGTCTGCAGGCTGCGCAGTTCTGCTTTGTTCTGTACTCCACTGTTCATGACAGAAATAAATGGACAGATGGCAGAGCAGAAACAGGCCAGTACAGATCAGCCTCAGCACTGAGGCAATTTTTTTTATTAGCTTTGTTCTCGTTTTGAGGTTTTTGTTCACTGCGATACAATGGCTGAAAGAGTCATTTGGGGTTAATAAGAATTTACATATCACATTCACAAGAAAAAGGAGCAATTTAAAGTTTGAAGAAAAGCTCATTCTGTATCAGCAGCATTCATTCTGTGTAAGAATGGTCCAACAGTATCAGCATCATGGATCAGCTGGATGTAGGTGTGCACGTGTGCAAAATGTGCTTTTCCAAAGCGAAGTAATAAAGACATCTGTAACAGGGGTGACGTAGCGGAACACATACAGTCTAACACAGAGCAGATAGAGGTCACCTCAAACTGATCAGACTGAACAGTGGGAGACAGATATGAACAAAGACGTTCTGAGCAGAGAACACAGTGACTTTTGTTGTATATCAATATAAAGCAAATAAAGTCTAAATTCAGAGTTGCAATTAAAGTTTCATAAACTTCTGTTTAGTGGCCTAGTGTACCATATCATAAACACAGAACAGAACTTATTAAAAGTTGTCTTGAGATACTTAAATGTTGTATAAATAAATAAATAATATAAAGGTATAGCCACCAGCTGCAACTTACAGAATTCATTTAAAAGGATACCTTCAGTATTTTCCAACCTTGATCTTATTTTCCCATGGTTCTGTGTCTCATGTGTCTTTTATAACTCATGGGCACAACTGTTTTTGAAATTTGTCCAGTGCTAAGTGAGACCAAACAGGCTGCAATTTAATCTCTTCAGGCAATCAAGCACCATCAGATTATATCAGTTTAAGGTTGGGTTTTTTTGCCACTGACAGGCTCAGATTGTTATTCTAAGGCCCAATCCCAATACCCCCCGGTTGTCCACTACCCCTTGGCCCTCAAAATGAAGCAACGAGGGGTAGGGGTAGAAATCTTTCCCTAGGAATTGGGACACCACTCACTACGTCACCACGACGGTTATGTTCATGCATACATAACTATTTTAAACAGGAAGCTGCGAGGCATCTACATTTCCAACCAGCATCTACAATGGAGTTTGACGCATTCATCATGCTTCGTTTGATGAACGGCAGACGACAGGGGACTTCTGCTAGCTAGCTAACCAGCTAACATTACGAGGCAGCATAGTTATACTAGTTGGCGTGTTATCGTAATGTGAAAAGTCCGACAGTTTTGCAGAACAGGACAGATGACAGACCCCAGATGGTGCGAGCTACCTAACTAGCTAGCTAACAAGCAACCAGACGACGGTAACGTGAACTATGTATGAACTTTTTTCCCCGTCTCTTGCTCGGTGGTAGCCATGGCAACGTCTACTCTTCGCTGGCAAGTCAGCATCTGAAATCCCTCGTTCCGAAGGGCTAGTTTCATACCCACTACCCCTCGTTATGCCCCCTACCCCTACATGCAAAAAGGAATTGGGACACCACTACCCCTCACGGGAATGCACAAATGTAGGGGTAGGGCTAAGGGGGGGTATTGGGATGGGCCCTAAGTGTCTGAAAACTTAACGAAAGGAATCCCTACGGAGATAGACCTTTTTGTTAAGGTGTAAGATGTATTTTGTTTAATCATAAACAGACCGAATATTGCCATTGTTTAACACATCAGACTCCATTTAAATAAACAATAATTTAAGCATTCACAGAGCCAGCAGACTTTTCATGCAGCAGTCGTTGTGGAATAGCACGAATCAAAGCACAGTATTGGACATTTTAGGGTTTACTCAAGAGAAAGACAAATAATTGGTACATCATGACAATTAATAGTGTCTGACAAACAAGCAGTATCAGTTGACACACCTATAAACTTTCCCATGCACATTAAAAGGTGTTTCCTGTCAATTAAGCTGCTGTTTCCTGTTATTTAGATAACTTGTTTTTACGAACAATTGCTTCTGCTCACCTACCAAAATTCAGTCAGAGTCATGTCAGATCATCCAGCTGAAGTCATATCAGGTCATCTACACTATCTACATCTGCACTATACTACTTGGGGCGGCTGTGGCTCAGAGGCAGATTTGGAGAGCGGGCCATCCACCAATCGGAAGATCAGCAGTTCAATCCGCAGCTCCTCCAGTCTGCATGAACTCGAAATATCCTTTCAGTCAAAGTCGAAGAAGTATCCTTGAGCAAGACACAGAACCCCAAATTGCTCCCGATGGCTGTTCCATCAGTGTTTGAGTGTGTTAAAAAAGGTTGCACCTTGTATGGTAGCCTTGGCCACCAGTGTATGAATGTGTTTGTGTGTGTGTGAATGTGACTCACTAGTGTTTGTAGTGTTTGCCAGTCAATCCTCATAGACCCCCATGTTAAATTGCCCAGCTTTGCAGCAAACAATTACAACGACAACAAACAACAAACAGCAGCAACTGTACAAGGGGTGAATGTTTATATAACTTAACTTTTACATTTGATTAAGGCCCAAAGTTACGCATATTTAAGGGCGGAGCCACTTTGAGTGACAGGCTGTCTGTTAGGTATCACCACAGTCTATGAATCAGATCCACCCCTCACTTCTCCACAGCTCCACCCTCCCCTTCAGCCTAAGGATGAAATGGGAGCCTTCAAACCAGTGGGTCAGCAGCTCTATGTCCATTATTTTATACAGTCTATGATATTTTCCCATCAAACTGGGTGAATGTGGACAGATGAACCAAGACAGCTTTTGTGAGTTTCATTTTGTTTCTGTTGACTTTGAGGTGGGTTTTAAAACTACTTTTTATTTAAATGGAGTCTGGTGGGTTTGACGGTGGCTATTTCAGGGCTGTTGATGGTTAAACAAAAAAGGATCTTACTCTATAACAAAAAGGTCTGTCTCTGTAGGGATCCTTTTAATAATGTTGTCAGACACTTTGTGTAACAATCTGAGTCTGTCAGTAGCCAAAACAAACACTTTCAGTGGAAATAAATTGACAGTGCTGAATTGCCTGCAGGGTCTACATTGCAAAATGTTTCACTGCTGCAGCTCTCTCTCTGCCATTACTGGGGAAAAAATGATTGTTCCAATTAGTCAGTTAGACACAAAAATAGAGGAACATTGGGTTAAACCAGGTTGTTACCCATTAACTTTTTCAATATGGTAATTAAAAGTTTGACAGGGAAAAGAGATCATCATCAGAATTTCAAGAATCAAGTCCAAAGTGTTGCTGTGGCACTTACATCGCCCTCCTCTCCAAATCCTTTTGTAAGGACCATACTTTCATGCTTCAAATATAAACACAAACTGCTTTCTCATCTGCAACTATTTCACAATTCAGCAGCACAGCTTTTACCCAGAGATAAGAGCAGAGATCAGCAGCACAGTGCATCCTAATAATGTTTTCAGAACGGGCGTAAACTCACACAAACAGCTTCACTGTGCAAATTTGAAAAAAATAAAATAAAAATGTAACATTTAGTTATCACCTACTTGGCCATAACTGCATTTTAAAATACAGCTATCTGCTTTGCAGCTTATAATTGGGATATATAAATGCATACATGCACACACATACACACACACACGTCTCTACAGTGCTGTTTTAATTTGTGGTATGTCAGTGCTGCTGTGTTGTTGATTGAAATCAGAAGTAAGCATAAAAAGTTTTTATTGTTGGAGTAGGAGGAGGACGGTGAATCAGACTGTGACTGAGGAGTTTAGAATGTCCATCATTCCTGAAGCAGAGTATAATTTAAAAGCTTTTTTACTGTCAAAAAGAGGGTCTCAGTGATAATAAAACTAGCCTTTGAACAACTAGCTACACAAGTGATCCACTCAGTCATCAAGAGTGGTGAGTTGTTTAGGCAATCATCAGGGTGCACACAGACACCCATAAATTCTTTGTCAGGGCTCGGTAATGACTGACCGTTTGGTAAGTCCCTTCCCTGTACAGCAATTGTCCAATCATAGCTGAGCTGTGGCTCGCGGACCTGTCAAGCTCTACACGCTGAGCGGTGTGCACGAGGTTCTACTGTAATACATCAGGTATCTCAAGAGTTGGGAGGTAAAGTGTAAAGTATCTAACAATTAGGGCCGTAACGGTACATGTATTTGTGTCGAAACGTTCAGTACGCGACTTTCGGTTCGGCACAACCCTGTACCGAATTATTGGGCGCAGGATATTATTTTATTTTATTTTGGGTTTTTTTAATTCCGTTTTTGCGAGCCGAACCATTTCAAATATCTAGTTCCCCGACGGACATAATTGAGTGACGGACCGAGTCCCGTAAATCTCCGCTTTCACTTTGTGCAGCGCATTCTCGCATTTTGACAACATGGCAAGTGAGCCTGACGAACCTGAAGACCCACCCGCAAACCTTAAGTCCTCCGTTTGGGAACACTTTGGTTTCAGGGTAAAATACGAAGATGGAAATAAACAAGTGGACAAAACAAAAGCAGTGTGCCGACACTGCAGGACAGCGGTCGGGTATGTACTTGGAAACACATCTAACATGCTAACGCATCTAAAGCGACACCACCCGAGTTTGAAGGTTAACCGGCACGACTAGAAAAAGCAATCTGGTGCAAACTACGATATCATCGTTGTTTAAAAAGAAAGAGCGTTTCCCTGACCATCGCGCTAAAGAAATAACCAACGCCATTGGAGTTGAGTAAAATTGTTTAAGCTGCACTTTAGATATAAGCATGTTTTGTTTACTGCACTTTAACAAAGTGGGAAAGCTAAGTAAGTTCCTAGTAAAACTGAATCTGAGCAGGCTTTAAAGCTGACCAGCTGCACTATACTTTTTATTTTAATTGAGTAAAACTGTTAAAGCAGAAATATATATTTATATTTTTCATTCAGAAAATGTGTTTAAAAAACAGCAGGATTTTATTTTTCACTTTGATATTTCTATTTTCATTCAAACAATGTGAAAAAGCAGGATTTTATATATATTTGTTTCATTCAAAAATTGTGTAAAAAGAGTTAACTGCTGTGGTGGTATGTTTTATTAAGGTTACCAGTAAGTAAAAGATATTTAATAGTTGTCTATTTTTTTCATTACTGTACAGAAAAAAAACGAACCATGACTTGTGTACCGAGGTACGTACCGAACCGAGATTTTTGTGTACCGTTACACCCCTACTAACAATGTATTTGTCTACTCTGGTAAAACCTGCAAACATTAGCATGCCTAGCTAACGAGCTCGAAGTAGTGAAGTAATGAACATACTTATATTTAATTTCTGCTAAAATATCCCCCTGAATCATTCACACTGGACCTTTCAGCCAAACACAAAAGAAAAAATACTTGGATCAAACTTAGAAAATGAATCATCAGATTTGTTTTTTCTCACTTGGTTCTCTTTTGTACAAACACTTTACCTGAGACAGCGTTACATATTCTGAACTCATCAGTCAGTCCTCCTCTTCATGACCTTTTCTCCTTGTTTGTCCAAGTGTATTTTTCTACAGTAAGCATCCAGACAGTGTTATGTTGGAACAAAATCACATTTTATTTCCATTTTCATTTATAATACTGTAATTCTTTGGCTAACTAGATCTTCCTTGAACTGCAAGAACAATGTTGCTGCTTTTTTCTTTTGTCTTGTCTTTTTCATGAATCATCAACTAATTAAAAGCTGACTTTTTGCCTGGGACACTGAGCTTCAACTTCAGTCTTTCAGCACAGTATCATAATGTATCCATCAACTGTATATTGAAGAACCTTTGGCAGGGTTGTAGTTTCACAATGAGTCAGCAGGAAACAATAAGTCAGCTGGGAATGACGTTTTCAACCAATTCACCAAAGCCGACAGAGCTTGGCAAAGATTCAGCTGTTTGACTCTGTGCTGTTTCCACATACGTAGGTATTGTGTGAATGATTGGGTTTATTGTCCTCACCTGTGTATTCCCCAGTTTACAGATAATGTCTAATGTGTTGTAACAGCTCATCTCATATACATGCGTGTTCCATCCTCAACTT
Source organism: Epinephelus fuscoguttatus (assembly GCF_011397635.1). Classification (NCBI taxonomy): domain Eukaryota; kingdom Metazoa; phylum Chordata; class Actinopteri; order Perciformes; family Serranidae; genus Epinephelus; species Epinephelus fuscoguttatus. Next base: position 23,514,234 of record NC_064766.1, read on the forward strand.
GACCCGAGGAGTTGTTGGCAAAATAGCTCCAACGGGTTATTGAGACAGACTTTTGTTTTGAATTCACATCTTTTAAATTGAAATATTACATTTCTTGATTTGCAGTCTGAGAAGCTGAACGTTTTTTAGCATGAGTTCTTGGGTCTGAATTTGATGAATTGAATTTGAGCAGCCTGAATATATATATATATATATATATATATATATATATATATATATATAAAAAAAATTTTTTCCTTCCCGTTTTTTATTCTGAAACTTGTAGTTTTGGATCAGAATCTGTGAACACTGAAAAAATAAATTAAATTTTGCTTTTGTTAATGCAAATCAAGAAATCTATATTTTACTGTAAAACTTCAATTAAAGGCCCAGCCCCTTTTACTAGTCTGGTGTGGCTACACATTTTGACAAATAAACACCTGTCTCTATTCATGGGTGCAGATCCCGGGGTGGACGGGGGGACATGTCCACCCCAAATTCTGAAAAACACAAATTGTCCCCCCCAATTTTAAATAGCTTAAATGATTGAAATTGAACAAATGTATACAGTAGTCCTATATACTGGGAGAAAGGGAAGATGATGAGGAGAAATGGGAATCCGTGAGAGGCGAGAGATGAGAATGTGAGTGGACATAACATGCCTGAGACCCTGAAACTAGAAGTAGCATCAACTAACAGCGAAGCAGTGAAAAGGAGGGTGATGGCTGCTTCCATGTACTACTGACTGTTTAAGAGAAATAAACAGTAAAGGTAACCATATGATTCTCTTTGTAGTGCTTTTTGAATGACTTGGTGATGGTGATGAGCCTCTATGAAATCGTGAAATATGCTGGCAATCTCAAGTGCTCTGTGGGCATGATTTGCATGTGTGCAATTAAAAAAAAAATCACAACTGATTGTGTCCCCCCCAAACTTGTCATCAGATCTGCACCCATGTCTCTATTAGAAGCTTGTTCTGGTTGCCAAGCAGTTCATTTCTTTTAATAGAGGTTCAATGGATGTATAAAAGCAGGTTGTTGGCGATCTCGAATTAAGTGTCCATTCCTTGATTACCCTGTAAGTTATTCATATTTATTTAGACTGTAAGGATCCTCAGGTCAAAAGAATCAAACGGGTTTTCCATAGAAATAATCCAAGTTGTGAGTGTTGTTTTAACAGTATAAAGTGGTGTTGTGTCGGTATGCCGTAGTGCCGTAACCCTAGAGTGTCGTAACTCTCTCTGATGCGCTCTGTCGGAGCTAGATCAAATGAGTTATTCATAATTGATATATTATCTGAAGCCTAATTTTTATACAAGTAATATTCATACTGATTCAAATAAACAATTTGATTGTATTTTCCATCTTTGCTGAGCAACAGTTTTGTGTGAAAGGAATTAAAGACCTGTCCCAATGGGCCTGTTGATTTCAGTGATTTAAGCAAATATTAGCCCGGGCTATTAATTGAAGTTTTATGGTAATTTCAAAGAGGCCAATTCAAACCAAATTAATTAAAATGCACAATTCTCAAAGTAAAATATTTGAATGCTATGAATTCAGTGATGTTTGAATTTCAATATTAAGTATTCAGTGGCTGTTAAAATTCAAATACTCATGTCTTGTAATTGCTTCCATAGCCATGGCCATGGGAAATAGAAGAGGATTTGGGAACAAGACAGCAGTGTGTGGATATTTTGTCATCTTTTTGTGGTAAGTGTTTTTGTCTACTGAAAGTCACTGTCCATCAAACTGCTTCAGTGGCAGGTGATACAAACCTCAGTGTTTGGAGGAAATGATTGGAACCCAAAAACCTTTGGGGTCAGAGTGGCTCCTGGTGACGAAACTGCCTCCCATCTGCCAGAACATACAATACCTTATCAGCTGGGATATAATGGAAGGTGTCGTCAGTGTAGTCAACAAGCAGGATTCAGACATGCAGGAGGAAACAGTTACTCCACAGTAAAGTGATGACCCATTTTGACAGGTACAGCCACTGACAATTTTGCCATGTGGGCAAATTGTAGAGATTGACCTATCACCTGTTTCAGCAGATGGGAGAATGTTGGGCTCTTTCTGTCTTCATTTTAACTGAGGTTAGCTCAGCTAGCCTCCAACTGCTCCAGTAAAACTAAATAGGAGCTAGTGGGCAGGAGACAGTGGAGATGGTGGTTGGTGTTGCATTCGAGGCTTCCTGCATTCCTGATGCTGTGCTGCTGAAGTCTTCAGTGATGATGAGGGTGAAGTGATGGCAGCTGTTGATGGAAGACTATTGCATAAGATGCTAGGGGCACATTAAGATGGGTTTTCCAGCACAGAGAGTGTCCGTGCAGGAATGCGAAGCCCACTTAGTTTGCAGTCTCCCAGCTGTTCAGTCTCCTCTGGGGTCCACTTCGGTTTGGCTTGATTGAAATTCTGATGGCACAGTCTGAATAACTGCCTGGTCAGAACTGCTTCAGGCAAGGTGTGCCCTTAATAAAGCAAAATACGCAAAGAAAAAAAAAAAAGATTGAATATTTTGTCCTCACGGGTTGGAAAGGTAACCAGTTCCAGCACAAATCAGCGAGAATGAAGATTGCAGAGTTGGGATGTCTGGTGTCGACTTCTGCAATGTGTTCCTCTGATAAGCATCCCATTTCATCATTTCCTGCCGGGGGATGAGATGTAGATGCCAACTGAAATTAAGCAGTAAAATTGTCTAGGAGAGGAGACCAGTTTGCAAGCTAAGAACAAATGTGTCCCTAAAGAAATCATCACCTGATAAATATATATACTGCAGTGTTTCCCCCAGAAATAGATTCTATGTGTAGCGGTAGCTGAAGGTGGGAGGGGGGGAGATCAGCAAACTTCTCAGTTGTTTTTTCTTATCTTTTCCTTTTTTTTTTGAGTGTGTGTGTGTTTTCCTTTGTGACCCTTCTGTTTCTCTTCTCTGAATGTGGAGGATTTTACAGGTCAATGAACGCAGCACAACCAGAACTTTTCATGACCTTTTCTTTTTCCTTGGCAGCAATTTGTTGAGTTTAAAGTGTAGGTCTGTGTGTGTGTGTGTGTGTGTGTGTGTGTGTGTGTGTGTGTGTGTGTGTGTGGAGTAATGATGTACAAACTGATTATTAAACTTAAAGACTTCCTTTCAATCAGCTTGTGGTAGAATCGCTTGGAGCTGATCATATTAGACTGATGGATCCCAGCTGGCCACCAACGTTGTTAGACTTGATATTTGGTTGAATTTAGGTTGTGATGTGCCAATTTGATGTAGAATACTGACAACAGATGACCAGTGATATTTTGTTTTAAGTTGTGTTGTTAAGTAAAATCCAACATTCTCCAAATATCTCATGCCAAAGTCAGCCTGACATAGAATGGTGACATTAGTCGTAAGGTATGGAGAACAAAACCCAGCATCAGGAAAACAACATAATGTTGAAGGAGCAATAAGCGAAATTCGTCATTTCTAGATTGAAGGAATTAAAATATTGCTATGTGAAGAACTAGAGGTGTAATTTCATCTGGAGTATAGCATGACCTCACACACCCTCTCTCTGTGTTGATCTCCAGCCTATTGTTTACAAGCCGGTCCGGCTGCACGTTCCCCCCCCCCGGAGCCCTTGGCCCTCCCTCCCTATAAAAGGCTACAGTCAGTGAGCAATGGCAACGCATATTTTCGAAATGAAATGGCAGAGAGCGGAACGTCCACCTGAAGACGACCAGGATCTGACATTACCTCTAAAGAAACAACGGTTGTTGGCGAAGAAGTTGTCAGATAAAGAAAGGGACAGAACTCGGATTAACATTGGCCTTGCATTTCCAAGGTGGAGAGCACTGCGAGAGCTAAAGAGGCTACAATCTGACTCGGAGCTAGCTCTTCTTCTCCTGGACAGGTACAACATAAAGTCAAATGTCTGTTTTAATTAGTGTTACAGTAACGTTAGGCACATGTCGCTATGTCGATTCAATTAAATTTAATGTTACTGTCGTAGCATGGGTTAATGTCCAGAGCTTGAGTTATTAGCGCCTCGGTCCCAGCAATGGGTCAGGCATTATGGTTGTGTTAGGTGAGTAGGCCGGCAGCCCAGCTAACATTTGCAATTAGCATTGTAAAATGTAGCCCGGCGGGCAGCCTGGCGGTTGTGTTCAGCTACTCCCCTGCCTACTTCAATGATGATGGTACCTGTAATAAATGTAATATATTTGCTGAAATGGAGGCGAGGCTCAGTGACTAGAAGAGCTGGTAGAAGCGCTCCATAGTTGCAATCTACTCCAGTAGCTGTAGTAGCTCTAGTGCTAACTCTGGGAGCTAACGCTAACATTCCTCTCTTCTCCGTGAGCCGTGAGAGCTCACGGAGAAGAGTTGGAACGTTAGCATAGCAGACGACTAGTGCTAACGCTAACGTCCCCACGCTAGAGCTCGCCGGAGCCAAGGAGCAGGCTTCCGGAACGTTAGCATGGCAGCCGACTAGTGCTAACACTAAAGTCCCCACGCTTCTCGGCTCCGACTCACTGAGCCTGGCGGAGAAGCGTGGGGATGTTAGCACTAATGGGCTGCCATGCTAACGTCCCCGGGGGGTGGGTGTTGGAGAGCAGAGATAGAGGGAGGAGTGGCTCATGACACACTTTGTTTTGCTCTACAGGCAGTGCACAACAGCGAACCTAGCAGTGAAACGATTTCGCTTATTGCTCCTTTAACGTCCACACAGCGTGAAATTGTGTGAAATGTCATTAGACGTTTTAAATATTGTCAACCTGATTTTCATTCCAACCAAAATTTAACATCTGTCTGACGTCATTTTGACATCTGGTGCCAGCTGGGATTAGAGGAGCAGCTGCTGCAAAGTAGAGGGCTGCATTGGGATTGGGTCCCGCCGGGTCCCGTGGGACCCAATCCAAATCTTGCGGGAGCGGGCGGTTTGAACTTTGCTGCGGGCGGGAATGGGCGGCTAAAAAAACCCCTGTGGGATCGGGATGTAGCCTATAGCGACAGGATGGAGTTAACAAATGATGTGGAAAAGAAGCTCAAACAAGGTGTGAAGGCACACTGAGCCTTCTACTTCCCAGCGCTCTCAAAGCTGGCGCATTTCATCTTCAGTATCTCCACATCCAGTGCGCCTTCAGAGCGGACCTTTAGTGTCCCGTGAGAGACGCACAGGATTGGGACCACAGTCGGTCAGCAACATCCTCTTCCTCCACAGCAATATTATGGCCAAGTGATTCATTTGTTAAATTCATTCATTTCATTCATTAACTTTGTTTATGTTATGTTATTTACTGTATTAGTGTTATTTGAGCCACTCACAGCCTACTCTTGTTGCTATTTGTTAATTAAATAAAGAGGCGCGATGATGCTGGTGTTATTGAGCATAGGCTTTATCTTTATCTCATTAATGTTTTTTATTCAGGTCTCTCTTAGAAAAGAGACTTTAACCTCATTTACTGCGTGATTATATAAAGGTAGAAAAATAAATAAAATACAGAGGAGGAGAATAGAATACGAAAGAGCCTTTATTTCATTAAAAACTAAATGAAAACAACGAAATAGGAGCGCTATTCCTAACCAGTGTTTCAAAAGACATGCAGGCCAGGGAAACGAAACAAACAACCCCATGAATCTCTTTATTTATAGCCTATAAAATGACGTGTTTTCTCCTGCGGGACGGGAGAAGACACAAAATCAATGCATCTCTATTGTGCGGGCATAAATTCTCAGAGTTTTGCGGGAGCAGGCGGGAGTGGACATACACATTGCGGGTGCGGGTGGGAGTGTAACACACACGTTGCGGGCAGTAATGGTCAGAAATTCAGCGGGAGTGGGCAGGAGCGGGATGAAGAAAACAGTCCCGCACAGGGCTCTACCGCAGAGCCAGTTGAAAGCAAACAGCATCAAATGCTGTTAGACCCAGCGTTGGACCACAGTCAGTGTTGGGCAGTATCATGTTACAGTACATAATATTTCTTTTTCCAGGAGCAAGTAATGTAATTAAGTACTATAGAATTTTGGTAGTAGTATTACAGGTACCCCGAAACCAAATCGCTTTACAATGTTACTTTTGTTATCACCCCATTGTTGATTTGAAATACAACGACCACATCAGCGGATTCATTTTCGTAATTGACTGACTGCGCAGGCACTTGCCAAGTCCACAAGTGCGAACTGCTGAGCTTGAGTATTGAGAAACGCATACTGACTAATATTTACAGAAGAAGGGAGAGATATCTGCCTGCTGTGACTGGTTGTACCTGTCACATGATGTGCAGTGTGTGCTATTGTGTTCCACAAGTTGAACTCGGTTTATCTCAAGGCCTATCTGTTGCACCTTGCATCACGTTTGAGAATTTTTGCACATTGCGACAGCATTGCTCTAACTTTTGAGCGTGCCTGTCCTGTGTCTACATTGAAAACAATTAATATAATAACTGTGAAATAATACATTTCATTTAAAAGGCACCTCTCAAAACACCCAAGGTCACGTTACAGAGCGTAAAATAACACACAGAACAAGAGATGTATGGGCAGACACATATTGATGCTGTGATAAAATCAGTAAGACTGTTTAAAAGGTTGGGTTTGTGATGGGATTTGAAGGAATTTATGCTGTCAGACTGTTGAATGTATAGGGGCAGGAAGTTCCAGAGCCTGGGAGCAGTGCAGCTGAAAGCCTATTTGTGTTAAGTCCTCTATGTTCCTGAGACATCATAGGAGCTATTCCAGGAGATCCTTTGTGGATAACATGCTCTTCATTACAAGCTAGGACAAGCTGTCATTACGTCATTAATGAGCTGAAGGCTTTTTGCCTTGAGGGTAATTTATTGACATTTCAATCAGGAGAGACTCGCTTTTTTGTTTGGTTGGTTTTTTTTAGATTTTTTGGGGCATTTTTTAGCCTTTAATTGACAGGACAGACAAGTGTGAAAGGGAGAGAGAGAGGGACATGCAGGAAATGGCCACAGGCTGGAGTCGAACCCCAGCCCCTGCAGCAACAGCCTTGTACATGGGGCGCCTGCTCTATCCACTAATCTACCGACACCCTGAGAGACTCATTTTTTATTGTAAATAGAATATTTATTAGCATGTGCTCAAAAGAATGAAACATGTGAAACCCTGTTCTTTTTTCCTAAACCTAACCACTTGTGTTTGTTGTTGAAGGCAAAAATACACTAATGTAGTGTGTTTATTTTGAAAGAAGACAATGCATGTAACAGGCAGAACTTGACACGGTGTGCCAGAACGTCAACAACCAATGCACCCAGGGTACCTTTCACATTGTATGTGGATGTGGAGAGTCCATGACCAAACGTGGACATGTGACGAGGTCAAGGCGACAAAGCGTTGTCTGGGATGGGTCATTTTACGCCTGTTAAATGTATTGTGTCTTTTTAAAGTACGCTTCCATCGGACGGTGCCTGTCCACATATCATTCTGCTGTGACAGGTGTCATGTGGCTGACCGGTGGCTTATCATAACACTGTGAAAGGTTCTGGCCAGTCGCATTATATGAATACAATTCTGCAATCAATGCCGTTCCTTCTGGTTTAATCCATCTTATTATGTTTTGGTGAAGGAAAAATCCCAGAGGCTCCATTTGCATTGATTTTGAATGGTATCAACATATTTGACGTGTATCTCATGTGTTGTTGTGTTCTGGTTTATACCTGACATTTTTTGTATGTTGTTTAAACTCCATGTCGCCAACTCCTTGTGTCAATGTGAAGAAGACTGAAACTGTTGTAGCTTGTGGTTTGTTTTTGTTTGAATATATTACAGAGATGCTCACATTATGAAAATTAAAAGATGCAGAATGTGTTCTGGAACAGAACGTAGTGTCATGTTCTGTAGAACCTCTTTGTGGGGCCAGAAGTTGGTAAGTACAAGTGGAATGTTGCAACAGACAGTTTGACTACAGCAGTCAAACAGTGCAGACGGACATCACAACTTGACTCGAATTTCAAGAGAGATCCACAACACCGCGAAGATGCTCGGACAACGTATTTTTGGCCGAAAGGTTTGTCTCTCTCTTTCTGTAGATCCACGGCTTTTAACGTGACCTTGTGAAATGAAAAAGTTTCCATGACTTCAGTGTGTTTTTCGATACTTGCAGTCAAATTATAGTCTATCTAGAGGTTTTTTGTAGGCCGACACAGATGCTAGTGTTACCCTGATTCCCTCGACAAAAGCAGAGGGGATTTTCCCCTTATATTCGATTATTGCAGGAAAACAACAGTTTATGATACTTGTGTGTTTTATACAGCAAATAATCTTCAAATATTTACACCACTATTATGATTTTTGAAGTGTAAATGTAATCAGCGGAAGTAAAAAGCTAATGTTATCTAAATTACTTCATTCACTGCCCCAACAAGGCTGTGAAGCTGTCAACGTGATGACACTCTGTAGTCTCATTTAATCACTCGTTAGCAACCACCTTTGTAAGACACCTAAAGGCTTAAAATTTCACAAGTGGGATATTTGCTGACATATCTTATGTCCTAGAACAAAATGTGGAAGTCTTTGGTGTTAAGCACAGACCATATTTCAGGCACCTAACCAAAACCAGATTCAAAAAACTCATTGACTTCAAGACAAGGAAACCAAGTGTGCAAAAATGCAAACTCATTTTCGGGGTTTAGGACTCATTCCCAGACTACTCTATAAAGGCATTTTAATTTTCAGTCAGTGTTCATCTTATTTTTCTTTGTTCTTAACAGAAGAAACAAGGATCTGTGAAGACTGTGTCTGATGAGAAGAAACAGCACTCCAGCCATCAGACAAGGTAAGGACATACACTTCAGTACAAAATACACTTCAGTGGTCTGTTTCATTTGCAGTCTTTATTAAGGGTTTAGAAGGATTTTACCAGAAATAAAGTAGTATTAATACAAGTATTTACATTTTTTAGTATGTAGTTTCTTGGTAGTAATCCAAACCTTTAAGAGTTAGTGCCAGAGCTGCAGACCTGAGATTTGAAAGCAAAATTCTCATTGTTTTTTAACTGGTAAAATCTTGGAGCGCTAAAAAAATAAAATAATAAATATACAGGCAACATGTACAAACTGTCTGAGATTAGTGTTTTTAGTGTCAAGTGTTTAAGTTTGACACAAATTGTTTCTGATTGTGTTAACTGTGAGAGTGATTTTTTTTCTGGAAACAATTCTTGCAAATGATTTATGATTCATTTATCTGGCCTCGAAAGCAGAAAAACTAACTGTGTCTCTCTTAACCACCAGTGGCGGTGTCCAGGATGTACCTGCTGCTCCAGGCTCAGCAAAGCCAGCTTGGGAGGACCGACAGCCAAAGAAGAAGAGCTGGTGGAATCGCCTCTTTGGTTACCTTGACGTATGTTTGACGTCAGAGTGTCAGAGCTTCACATTAATCTCATTTTAGTAGACTGTAACATTTATATTTAAACATTTTAGTTGGAAATGGCTGCGAAAAAAGAAGTTTAAAACAGTTTCCTCATAATATTGCTTTGGTTTTCACTCTACAGAAGAAAAGTGTTCCTGGTAGGAGGCCTTCAGCCCCACAGGAAAGGTAAGACGCTCATTCAGAGTGCGTTTTTGTTTCTACAGACATGTTGTTTGCTAACTCTTTAATTTTCCCCACAAAACTCCAGAGATGAGCACAAGGACACAGAGTGTCTGTATGATTTATCTCTGTAAAATAACCAACCATGTTTCTCTTTAGACCTACTGTCACCACCTCAGACGCTCAAACTGCGTCACAAAAGCAAGCCGTGAGGAATTTTTGGCGTTGGCTGTCAATCAACGGCAGGGTATGTTTCACAGAGCCAATGTCACCAGATATTCACCAGCCAGGACTCATTGAGAGTACTGATATAGTTAATTCTTATGTTTGCATTATTGAACAATTCAAGTTTGTTTTTCCTCCAACAGAGAAAACGCGTCTCACCAGCCAACATCACCAACGACAAAAAGACGGACTCACCAAACCCTGAGAGGAGGTAGTGACATTCATTCCATGCTGCTTTCAGTGTCTGTCAGGAACATAAACAGTTGATAATTTTTCTTAATTCCTCTTATATTCACTGACTAATATTCTTAAATCTTGCAGTGATATTCTGTAGCGAAAGTATTCTTAAAATATTTTACATTATTAATTTTACCTGGGAATCTTTTTGTGTATGCTCTGCCTCTTGCGTAGCTTGCTTAACCAACTTTGTCACATAGGTCGCAGCTTATAAACACACACTCTGCTCTGTCAGCCTCTTGCTTGTTTATTAACCATGTGTTTGTGTGTTGTTGTTTTTTTTTTATCTCCATAGCAACCTAACAAATGTCATCTGGGACACTGATAGGTCTCTGGATAGCCCCATCAAGTGCTTTGGGTGAGTACATCTGCACATGAATCAAAGTTGTAATGAGAGATGAATCCATCAAATCAAACTGAAATACCTGTTTGTGATTGGTCAGTGAAGAATGAATACTGACGTGTGTTTTGACTCGCTGTGTTTCTGTGTCAGATTTCCAAACATTGGGCAGACCTGCTATATGAACGCAAGCCTGCAGAGTCTCCTAACATTAGAGGACTTCATTGGGGGCATCAGTCGCATGGAGAAGGTCTGGAGCTTAGTACCTGAGGCTCAACTGATGAGGTACAGCAGCCACACACACACACATTCACACTTACGTCATTCTCAAATTTTTCCACAAACCTGAGTACCAAATGAAACACATGCAAAAATGTCTCTTTTTTTCCTCTCGCCTTCTGCAGAAGCTTGATGGATGTCAGGGGCGTTCATTCGTCCATAGACGCACGAGTTAAAATCCCCCTCCTGAAGTCCTTTAAGGATGTGGTCTCTGCCCAGGCACCTGAGTTCTGGGACACTCAGCAAAAGGTGAGTCAGCAGCCTTCACATTCTGTTGTTTCACCTCCTGACTGTCTGGGCTCTGTGTTTAAACTCTTCTCTGTGTATTCAGGACGCTCATGAGTTCTTGACTACAGTCCTGGAACAGATGAGAGGTCTGGCCCCTCTGCTGCAGGAGACAGCAGCTTTCATGGGCACACATTATACCTGCCCTGTAGAGGATAACCTGGTGATCACAATAGAGAACACCAGGACATGCAAAAGGTGAGACGGCACAGTTCAGGGTCACACACAGTCAATTTTTAATGGTGTCACCTTAATGATCTGCTCTTGAATAAGCCCTGCTCTTGTCCTGTTATGAAACAAAACTGTGTTGTGACCACTGCAGCCAATATTAATGTGTATTGTCTCTTTAATGTGCAGCTGTGGAGCACAGTCAGTGAGACAGGAGGAATCCACAAACCTGTCTCTAGACCTCATCCCTGGAGGCTCTGTGGAGGAGATGCTCCAGGAGTACCTTAAGGTAAAATCCACAAATCCTCCTTCAGTCACATGATCACTGACTGATCTAAAACATCATGCAACACACACACACACACACACACACACAGACTGGCTATGTCTGAGCATGTGGACGTGTTGTAGTTGTGTTCATAACACACAGCCTGTTTCTCTGTGCTGCTCTGCAGGAGACGGAGGTGGAGTTCAGGTGTGACTGCGGAGGGAACAAGTCGAGCTGCAGATCATCCTTCCTCACTCTGCCACAGTAAGTGACATCACATCTGACATAAATGATCACCTGACCTGGGTGGTTCCCAGACTGGGGTCCACTGACCCTGAGGGACCCTTGAGAGTCAGTTGATCTCAGCGTCAGACACTGCCGCACAGAGGCACCCTTTGTGGCAGTATGACACGCAGCGGGCAGCAGCAGTTTGTGACGCTGCCTGCAACAACTGTAGTGTAAAGGGAAAGAAAGTCTGTATAGGGCAGGCAGGAGGGGAGGTGAATGGGTCAAACAGACTCTGGACTTTCAGCTCTGAGCCAACTGTTCACTTCCAGTGTGAAACCAAAATCAGTGGAGTTATTTTGATAATAACATAGTGTGCTAGCGTGTGTAGCACGCTACACTACTGAAGTATGTCACGTGACGTATGTAACATAACGACATTGGTAACGACTGAACCTATTTTAAGCCAAACCATGTTGGTTTTTGTCTAAATCTAACTTTAGTTGCCTAAACCTGAAATAGAAAGGAAGTAAACATAAAAAGGAAGTCTTTTACCTACGTTGCAAGTTTATTTTGAGAGAGAACGTATGCACGTAACGAGCAGAAACTGCACATTTCCTGTGAAAACAGAAGTGTATTTTGAAAAGACACAATGCATGTAAGGAGCATAGATTATCGTGTCGTCCCTGAATATCCAAAGCTGACGCAGGGGGGTACCTAGGGTGTCATATTTTGAGGTGTAGGTCCACTGACAAAGCGTCAGTATCTGACGAGTTAGGATGAGAATGTGTTGCTCCACTTTGTCTTTAGGCTTAACATTAATCCTTTCATATTTTCATATCTTTTCCCTCAGAGTGCTCATCCTGCAGCTGAAGAGGTTTCGCTACTCTCCCTTCTTTGAGCTTGAGAAGGTTGATGACCCTGTCAGGCTGACAAGGGACCTGCCGGTCTCCTCCACACAGGTAAAGAAAAACAGAAACACAAAAATCAGGCTCACGTGAAAGTAAACGTGTACAGTGTGTGCTGTTGTTTTGTGTGTGTACGTGTGAAGCTAACTCTTATGAACTGTGTTCCTTCACAGGATGGAGGCTGCTACAGCTTGGTCAGCGCCATCAGCCATTTTGGCTCCACAGAAATGGGTAAGAGAAGCACACACTGAAGGCTGAATGTGACCGTCTGTCGTCCTCTGTCATGTTGTAGATAGAAACGTTTCAGGTCCTGATGGAATTAACCAATTATAATTATTCACTTTATTTATTCTGAGTAGTTTTAGTGGAACTTTATCCTTTTCTGTGTGAAACTGATGGTTATTTTTTCCTTTTGATTGATGAATTTAGTTATTAGCACTCGTTATTTGGAACTCTTTTCTGCTACCTTCTTATGTTTTATGTAGAAAACCATAAAAGTTTTAATCATCATGTCATATTCAGAATCTTTTTGATACCACTCTCTAAGTTGTAACTAATGGTTTTATGAATGGTTAAGAAATAAATAATAATGCTTTATAGGTGAGTTATATGCTGAGCTGTCGTGATTCTGAAAAATTCCCCTTTGTCTGTTATCAGTTAACCTTCATAACCTCCACTTTGTTTCAAGATATTAATCAAGCTCTCTCTCTTAATAGGACACTACATCAGCCAAGGCATCCACCCAGACCACAATCCGGACAAACCAGATGATCATTGGCTCACCTACAATGATTCAATGGTCTTTAAGACGTCCGGCAAGTTAGTCTGTGAGCAGCGGAAGAGGGGTGCTTACATCCTGTTCTACAAGAGAAGTAAGAGGACAACACTGTCACATCCTTAACTCAAGTCCTGAAGAAGAGAGAGATTTTTAAATGCGCCAACATAGTGTTTATATCAAGTGTGTTGTCTTCATTCTCAGTAGTGTAACCCAACTGACGACGTGATGTCGGACTAAGAGACCTGGACACAGTCAAGACGTGATGTCGGACTAAGGGACCTGCCACAGTCAAGACGTGATGTCGGACTGAGGGATCTGCCACAGTCAAGACGTGATGTCGTAGTGAGGGACCTGGATACATCACACGGAGACAGGATGACCATCATGGAGCCAGGAGACCCGCCGCGGGACAAGGAAGGTAAGTGAGTTCCTAATCTTGTCTGTTTTCTTGGTGCAGTTGTTCAACGTGACGGTGGACAACAGATGACCAAGAAAGACGACTGGAGGATGAACGAAGAAGATGTCCCGTGGCCAGGAGCAGCTGATGGTTCCCTTGCCCTTAGGAGGATGGGCCCCCCCAGAGAGCCTGGTTCCTCCCAAGGTTTCTTCCTCTTGTGGGGAGTTTTTCCTTGCCACTGTCGCCTCACAGTCACTGGACAGCAGGACAGACCCAACTCATCTCATCAGCATTGACACCACAGTTGTAGAGATGGTCCTGCATTGTGCCAGAGTATGGCTTGCTCTCTGGGGAGAACTACAAAAAGAAAATCAAAGAAAATAAATACTATTGGACTTTAGGATTTTGTTGGTTGTATTTTAATGTATTTGTCAGTGGGAGTTTTCATAGCTCCAAAATACAGCGCCAATTCCAAAAAAGTTGGAACACTGTGTAAAATGTAAATAATAACAATCAAATCCTTTTTGACTTATATTCAAAATGAATAAAGTCCAAAGACAAGATATTTAATGTTCAAAATGATAAACGTATTGGTTTTTGTAAAATACACACTTATTCTGATGTTAATGCCTGCACACGTTCCAAAAAAGTTGGGACAGGAGCAACTAAAGACAGCGGAAGTTGTTGAATGCTCAAAAAACACCTGTTGGAACATTCCACAGGTAATGAGGCTAATTGGTAAATGATAGTACAGACCTGCCAACCTGTACGCATTTTGCGTATCAGGCACGCATTTTGACATCAAAGTACGCTGGTACGATTTGATGCTCTAAAAGTACGCATATCACTCGATCGCGCATTTCGCCGGTTTCAGTGTATTTGTCTATGCAAGATGTCACTCAAGTTGATACCCGGTGAATATAGGCGCGTAGGCAGAACGAAAAGATTTTGGCCAATCAGATTGCTGCATATTGCCCCCCCCCCCCATCCACGGATGACTAAGATGCGCTTGATTCAGTTCCATCCAGTTAGAGACAGTACACTGTCGCCCTCACCGTCAAGATAGATAAACCCTCTTCGCCCACACCTCTGGGTAGTCCTCAGTGATGACTCTATCAATTCAAACAACGCTGACAGGTAAAATGACGTAAGAAAAATTGAGAGCTTTGAGAGCTTCTGTCTGTAAGCAGTTAGCTTCTGTCTGTAAACAGTTAACTTTAGCTTGTGTCTATTAGAGCTAGCTTCTATCTTAGCAGTTAGCTTCTGTCTGTTAGCAGTTAGCTCTTATTAGCTCCTCACTGTCAGCTCAGACCGGAGTTACCGTGTGTTCAGTCCGGTAGACAGTATCACCTCCTCACGCCCGTTTAATAAATCTCACTCCACCGCCGAGTCCTTTTTTATTTTTTATTTTTACGCCCTCTAGTGTGTTCACTTGTGTGTGTGTGTGTGTGTGTGTGGGCACGTGTGTGTGTGCGCCCAATGGGGCCAAACTCCACCATGCGCGATACAGAGAGCAGGGGAGGACTGTAAACGCGCAACCATGTAGAGACAGAAATGACACGCGGTCTGTAAATAAGATAAATAACATAAGGCTATTTAGTTTGTTTAATAAAAGGACAAGGTATAGACCTGTTCTATAGGAAAGGTTACCTTAAGTGACTTCTTTGTGATCTGGCACTATATAGAAAATAAAATTAAATAAAATTAACTTGACCTTCAAGGGTGGGCGGGGCGGTGTCAAAGTCGCCTGTCGTCGATACATTGCTCGTGAGAATTGTACCAAGGTAAGCAAATTGCAGACAAATTTACATTCAACTGTGTTATGAAACCATGTGCCCTGCCTGAATAACTATAACACACTTATGATAAAAAGACTTTTTGTTTGATGAGTCTGCTGAATTTCTATAAGAAAAAAACAAGGCAATAAGAAGAGAGTAGTTCTAATAGGTGTCGTACTACACAAGAACATGATGAGGAATGCTAATGTAATGCACTTGTCTATGATCTATTATCTATTTCTGTATGAAATTGCATGAAAATAGGATTTCGCCATGTGATGTTTCTTTTTGTCACAACAGGACATATTACCGTATTTTTTAAGCAGATGATCAATACTACCATCAGATTGATGAAATTGACCTTGATCTGCGCCGTAAAACAAATATTGGGCGTGTATGGACGTATGTGGGGCTTAGGCCTATAGATATGAATATGTAAACATACACTCGTTTCTTCTGTTTGCCACATGTGCATATTGACTTTTATGGTAAAAAAAAAAAAAAAAAGAAAAAAAAAAGTGCCGCCGTGTCCGCATATGTTCATGACCACGCACGAGTGTCTGGTAAGGTGGTACTCATAACCTTTCTTCAAGGTTGGCAGGTCTGATAGTATCATTTACCAACAGGTACAGGGGGCATCTTAAAAAGGCTCAGGTGTTCACAAGCAAGGATGGTCACTTTTTGAAAAACTGTGTGGGCAAACAGTTTGAGAATAACTATTCTCAATGCACAATTACAGAGCATTTAGGGATTTCACCATCAACTATAACATCATCAAAAGATTCAGAGAATTCTCTGCATTTAAGGGGCACAGGTTCAGTCCAATACTCTGCACGCTGGAACAGAGAGCTGGTGAGTCACTGGTGTCCGCTGAAACAAACAGTTCAGAGGTGTGCAGCAGTACAGTTAAGAAGCAAACAGGAAGTGGCATCAGATGAGCAGAGGGTTCGATACAAGGGGAACACACACGGGAAGCCAACACACCTGTGAGGAGCCGACTGTAGGTAGGTCGTAACCATTGAGGAACCAGCGGTGATAATGAGTGGATGCTGTGGTGGACACACAAAGGCAGAATGTGCAGCCATGCTGTAAGGTAATCCACAGTGCAAGAAATCACAGGCAGCAGAACAGGTAAACTCACAACAGAGAGCTGACTGGCAGTCGGAGGCAGTGCCAGACATTGTAGACATCCAGGGCTTAAGCGTGGTCTAACTAGGGGGGTCCGGAGCCTTTGTGCTCCACTGTCTCTCAGATTAACTCATATCACAGCGGTGCCTGGACAGCGTGACGTGTGTGGTTGTGCTGCTGCCGTGGTCCTGCCAGATGCCTCCTGCTGCTGCTGTTATCATAAGTCATACTTCTACTATTATTATACACATATGATTATTGTCACACATGTATACTGTCAGACATTTATATACACTTTCAACATATTGTACCACAATAACCAGAACTATAATGATAATATTATTACTTTCGTTAATGTTGTTGTAGGCTACTGTTACCGTCTGTCCTGCATCTCTCTCTGTCTCTGTCTCCCCTTCTGTCTCATTGTGTCATACGGATTACCGTTAATTTATTATGCTGATCTGCTCTGTACGACATCTATTGCACGTCTGTCCATCCTGGAAGAGGGATCCCTCCTCAGTTGCTCTTCCTGAGGTTTCTACTGTTTTTTCCCTCCGTTAAGGTTTTTTGGGGGAGTTTTTCCTTTTCTGCTGTGAGTGTCCAAAGGACAGAGGGATGTCGTATGCTGTAAAGCCCTGTGAGGCAAATTGTGATTTGTGATATTGGGCTTTATAAATAAAATTGATTGATTGATTGATTGATTGATGCTCCCCCAGGAGAATATTTTGAAAAACAGACCCTTAAATGGTGGCTTCCGGCAACTTTTAAGGGAATTATAATGGCAAAATTTAGACTTAAAATATGAGACTGACCTACAGTAGATTCAAGTTACTGTATACTCAACCTGCTGCCCCTTGCTGTCAATCATCTTCCTCCTCTTCCCTGACTTCCCTTGTGAAGGCTGATCAGTCTGTCTGCTGAGAAGCTGTGTAGAGCTGTGTGGATTTCTCCAGTTTGGGGAAGTGTGTGTACCTGACTAATGTGAGTGTTTATGTTTAAACTGCTTTATTTAAGTACTACATCTTAATGTAGATGTTAATCTGTATCTGCAAGAGTTTCAGTAACAGTAAATTAGTTACAGTGAATTTGCCACATTAGCTATGTTAGCTTGCATGTACTAGCTAGGCTAGACATGTGCTCCTCATTTTACATTGTTTGCACAGTTGATATTTGTCCTTTGTTGATAATCTGGATTATGATGTAAAGGAGTTAGTTACCTAATCTAAACGCATTTTTATTTATATGCCTTGCATGTAACCCTAGTTTCATGTGAGTGTCATTTAGTGATTAATATATATTGTACTGCTAAATTGTGTTTCACAGAACCACACTTTCTTCAATTAAAGCCACATAAACCTGAAGCTCTGCCTTGTGATTTTCTAACCTAAGTCACTCTGCCATAGTGTTCACCTGCTCTGTCCAGCGTATCTGTCGAGACCCTAGACCTCTTGTATAGACTAGGTTGAATTATGGAAAATAAGAATGTTGAAAGAAGCCTATTAAATCAACACAATGCAAACATATTGCTAACCAGTGCATTGTTAATACTTTGTTTGCATCTTTATGTTGGATGTGGTTGAGTGACAGAAAGAAAGGGGTCAAAGTTCAATCAGCTGTGGAACAGGGACTTACAGAACGTGTCGCAAGCCACTTGCTACGTTGCTAACGCTAACCTTCAGACGGTAGAGGATGGAAGCAGACAAACTTGTAATGAGAACGTAACAAATGTAACCTTTCTATTCTACTTCAGTAAAATCTGAGTTAACACAACATGTCAGCCAGGGATCTAATGTTGCTAGATGAGGTTTCAGTTTCACGTCAAGAGATATTTAATAAGTTCTCATGACAACTTATGCTAGCCTATAGCCTTGTTGGCAGCTTGTTTGCAGTTTGTTAGCCTACGCGAGGGCAATGGTTTTGAGTCATCATGGTTAGCCAGGGCAGGCCAGGCCAAAGAAGTCAGCTTTTAAATCAGTCCCCAACCTGAAATAGTGTCCGGCAGATCACTGAATGCATCGGCTGCTAACGACATGGCAGATAGTGTTTTCTTGAAAAACTTTATGATGTCTATGATGTGCAATCACTAGATGAAAAGGATCGGACGGTGACTTATGACAGCAGGCTGACGTTAGGCAGCCTGCCAGGCCATATTGTGTTCAATGTCAGGCTACCTGTTAGAGGTTGGATTTTGCTCAGATTTCATTGATTGATGTGGTTTTCTTTATAATAGGGGGTATGCACAGATTGATGGATAGTGTAACAGACAGGGTGATGTGACTTTATAGGAATGGATTCTGTTACTGTTAAAAATGTGTTCAGCTACAGCAAAAAGTCATGTGTTTTAGATGCTGTGAAGTCTGTCAATCAATACTGGCACCTATGATAGTGACCTGTGTGAGATACCAACCTGTGATTGGCAGAGGCTTGAGAAGAGGATTGCTGTTATGTCTGGTTTGTGTGTGTGTGTGTGTGTGTGTGTGTGTTACTGTGTGAGTGATGATGTTGTAACACAACAATCCAGTATCACTTAAGTAAGGAATAAGGAAGACAGACTGTTAGCATTGCAGTGCTGGGGTTGGGATGTGGGTGTGTGTGTGTGTGTATGTGTGTGTGTGTGTGTGTGTGTGTGTGTGTGTGTGTGTGTAGTGTCTAAAGATGACAGAGGAGAAGAGTAATGGGAGGTGAGACAAAGAAAAGAAAGGATTCTCTGAAAGTTGAAAAGTGAAAGAGGCAGAGGGAACAAGGGATGAGGGACTCTATCACAGCAGTTATTGTCTCTACACGCACACACACACACACACACGCACACACAGAGATTCAGTCTTCAAACAAATCAGTTTGCTCACCTGCCTCTGCTGGCAGACAGCACTGAATGCAGCGAACAAACGCTGGAATACAAATAATTAAATATTTTAACATCAGTGAGTCAGTTTGATTCATGACTCAGGTGTCTGAGCATTATTCTTTCAGATTATATCTGATCAGTAGAGCAGCAGATGCAGCATCAATAAAGGTGTCAACATTTTACAATAATATACAATATATACAAAAAGGAAGTTCATACAAAACATCCCTGTATAACTGTTTTATTATTCAGTGTTAAGTTGTGGCTGTGACTTAATGTTGCGTCAGAGCGAGATCATTCAAAGTCCAGATGTGGTGGGATGGCTGCCACCTTTTTAATGATGCTGTTTATTACAAGGTGAATAAGGGGAACAATGCCTGCTGGTAAAGCTTTGGTCAAATGATTGGAGACAGCCCAAATGGGTTGGGATCAATATCCCCATTCACTGTATCTCATGCTTCAATGCACACAAACATCCACATCTACATGCATGTGCTCACAGATGACATAATACTGTCATGATCCTGTTTTTCTGTTAAGTTTGTTACCCATTTTATGTTCATGTTTTGTGTCTTGTCTTGTACTTCCTGTAAGTGTTCACCTGCCTCTCCTTGTCTCTGTAGGTTTTACTTCCTGTCTGGCGTTGTTGCACCTGCTCCCTGATTGTTCCTCCCCAGCTGTGTCTCATCAACCCCTATTACCTCATGTATTTAACCCTCACGTCTTCCCCTGTCTTGTTGCCAGTTCGTCGTACTTCACAGTCCTCGTTCCAGCACTCTATCTTGTCTCGTCTTGCCGGTAATAACAGTTTTGTCTTTTGATCTAGTCTTTGCCTCACGATTTGGAAACCTTTGCCAGTCCTGATTGATATTCTGTGTACCGAACCCTGCCTGTCTTTTTTGAATAAACCTCGTTCTTGTCTAACCGGAAAAGAATCGAGCCTTTGTGTCCTTTCCGAGCCACGTTCATGATAAATACACCTTCCTGACAACGGTTTCACACTATTCCACTGACAGTTAGTGGCAGCAGCATTTAAAGAAATGTGCCAGCAAAAAGCCTGAAAAAAAGAAAGCAAACGTGGATGTAAACAATCTAGTAGGGCTGCCCCTGACTAAGAATATTCCTAGTCGACCAAAAGGCATCATTTAGATCCTCAGGAGCTTGAGTTATTAGTGGCTCTGTCCCAGCAATGGGTCAGGCGTTACGGTTGTGTTAGGTGAATAGCCCGGCAGCCCAGCTAACATTAGCAGCAATTAGCATTGTAAAATGTAGCCCGGTGGGCAGCCTGGCAACTGTGTTTAGCTATTTCGACTAGAAGAGCTGTTATGACTTGAAGAGCTGATAGAAGCGTTCCATAGCTGTTATTCCAGTAGCCGTAGTAGCTCTAGTGCTAACTCCAGGAGCTAATGCTAACGTCCCTACTCTGCGTGAGACGGAGCCATGAGCCGTGGGCTCACAGGCTCACGGAGAAGAGTAGGAACGTTAGCGTGGCAGCTGACTAGTGCTAACGCTAGCGTCCCTACTCTTCTCTTCCGCGGGCTCGTGGGCTCATGGCTCCGGCTCACGGAGAAGAGTAGGGGCGTTAGCGTGGCCTAGTGCTAATGCTAACAGGAAAGCAGGGAAATAGCTAAACACAGCAGAGACTGAGAGTGAGTGAAAGACGTTGCTAACTGCTAAACTAAGTTGGCTGTTTAGGTTTTATTTCCTCGCCCCTGTGGCGAGTGAATCTGCCTGCAGTGAAACCAGGGCTAACCAGTGCTTCCTCCTCAGACTCCACTTCACTCAGCTGCCAGCACAGCCAGTTAGCCTCTCCGTTTGAATCCAACCGGAGCACCGAGCCCTGGTTTGTTATTCAGGTTAATGTGGGAAGAAG
The DNA here is from genome assembly GCF_011397635.1 of Epinephelus fuscoguttatus. Taxonomy (NCBI): domain Eukaryota; kingdom Metazoa; phylum Chordata; class Actinopteri; order Perciformes; family Serranidae; genus Epinephelus; species Epinephelus fuscoguttatus. The sequence continues at coordinate 23,535,457 of NC_064766.1, forward strand.
TAGTGGGTTTATCTGGCAGCTGAGTGCAGCTGAGTGAAGTGAAGCCTGCGGAAGAAACACCGGGACCGTCTGGATGTGATAGTTCATGGAGATGCTGCGGTGCTCAGCTGCACAGACGAGGCGACTGGGGTGGGGGGTGGAGAGCAGAGGTAGAGGGAGGAGTGGCTCGTGACACACTTTGTTTTGGTCTACAGGCAGTGCACAACAGCGAACCTAGCGGTGAAATGATTTCGCTTTTTGCACCTTTAAATAAACTATTTAAAACTGTCTAAGAAATTCCTCATCCCATTCTCATAATTTTTTAAAAAAATATATATGTAATTCTGTGTTCACAGGGACAGAAGAAAAAACAAAGCAGTTAATCGATCTACGGTTTAAAAATCAGTCTCTTCACTAAAAAGAGGAATGCTGCAAAGCAGGGATGGAGGTAAGATTGCCCAGATGAATTAATCTGTAAATGTGTAAACTGTGTCTAGAAAATATGAACAAGTTAATTACTTTGATTATACTGCACTGTATCTCTTATCTGACTTATTCAAGTTTATTTTTAATATAACTCATTTTAATTAAGATTTAAATGGTTTTTTTTATAGCCTGTTGCTCTGTTTTGCTTTCACAAAGCATCTGTCGGTATCCATGGTCACATCTGCTTCATTCTTCCAGTAGAGTGGCGAGGGCGTCCCATGGTTTGGCTTCTTCATACACTTCCCCTTAATCAGGAGTGCCCTCCGCAGCTACAAGTGTAACTTGATTTGGAGTGACACTCGGTAGTGAAGTGGTAGTGGGGAGGGAGTGGTTTGGGATTGGGCAGTCATGTTTGTAGTCGACCAATGAAGATGAGTTTACATATCACCTTGGGTTCGTCCTTCACCTTCTCAAAATGATCCCACACTTTGGATTTCCTGCCCGACATGTTATTAACTAGCCTGTGGAATAACCGCAGGTACCAGCCCTGGCAATTAACCTGACTCCTGTCTGACTGCTGAGCGTGGACACTTCCTGTGTCTGTCCTTTCAAATTAAATTCCCACATGGTCCAGTCATATAGGTTTAGATTTTATTATTACAAGGCGCAGCTCCTAACAGAGTTTCACATTTGTTTGTTTTTTCTGCGATCAAGTGATGACATCTTGCCGACTAATGACCTTTTTGGTCGATTAACGTTTGGTCGACTTTTAGGGGGCAGCCCTAAAAGTCGATCAAGTCTTGAGTCGACTGAAGACTCGCCATTGCTATTGAGATTCAGCAGATTTTAGGAAAAGGCGCCAGGCTGTAGATGTATGGCGCACATAGTTGACCATATGATGAAACATTTTTTTAATAGGCTACACATTTACACAACTGGAAAATGTAAGAATCACTTTAGGGCTCCAACAGTGATAAATGAAAATTAAAATGTTAAAAAAATAACCGTTTTCATTTCCATATAATTTTTTGTCAGAGCCGCAGGGAGCCACTGGAGAAGGGCCAAAGGGCTGCATGTGCCTCCTGAGCAATGGGCTTCCTACCCCTGATCTGGCCATTAAAATGTTTTTCCAGAGATAGTTTTGCAAACTTTATATATGAAGAAGAAAAGCATTTATGCCGGCTGCGGCATGGTAAACTTGGGTCCATACTGACACTGGGGGAACACCAAGAGAGCAGAAGCTATACAGTAACTCATGCCGCAACCCAGAGGGAGACGACCAGGGGCAGAGATGAGAGACACTCCCCCTCCCTCCAGCTTTAGGTTTGTCTCCGACTGTTTCCCTCAAACTTTAAACTTCTTTGGAGTTTGTGTTTGTACTGCAGTCTCGACTTCCTCCAGCTCCCTATGTGTGCTGCTTCACCATAGGGTTTAAAATCCCCGAGGTTTGAAGTCATTACTTGCTGCTCATTTAAAGAGTTAAGATATCTTTTTTCTTCTCACCCTATAGGCGCAGCAGCGTCTTATATTACTTTCCTGTCACATGCCCAAAATTGCCTCTGTGTGGTCATATCTCTGAAGGTTTTGTCATCTTTTTTTTCTCAGTAGATTCAAAGGGGCTGTCAAAGTTTAGTGCAGGCAAGGCAATCTTTCTCTGCACACACAAACAGTATGTGTTTATACTGTTGTACCGTTTGGAGCCACTAAAATCAAGGGGGGTTTAAAGCAAAAGACTTGTAATAGTGCAACTCTGTTCATTACAGAGGGAATAATTGAAACTGCTGTAACATGTTAATGAGTTTCCTCCCAACACCATGAAAGTCATGACAGCCAGCTTTGATCAACCAGCTGGATTTCAGGTTCTACAACAGACAGACATGACCGACATGTGGCCCTGTATAATTTGTCTGTAGTAGTAAGAAGGATATAACTTGATTCAAAACAGTCTGCGGTCAAGCGCAGTCATTCCACCGAAACTGCTCTGCTGTCAGTGAGGAAACCATGAGGTCAGCGAGAACTGATGCCCACTAATCAATTCATTACAGCTCATTAAGGATGTTGATTCTCACATTTTTCACACACTGAGTAGATGTGTAATGTGTATATCATTTGTTCCCCAGTGTGTTTGTGCTGTAAAGCCCCGTTTCCACCGAGCAGTATAGTACAGTTCAGTACGCATTTTTTCCCATTCCACTGTGAAAAGCTGTGGATGGTACCAGTGGAACCGTTCTGTACCGTCCCCATTTTTGGTCCCCCCTCTGTTGGGGTACCTAGCACACAGATCTGGCACTAAAAGGTGGAGCTGTGAACACTGCAGTCTGTTGATCGGTCAATAGAGGACGGTCACTCTGCTCAGGGCTGAGCTGAGGCTGGTTGTGAGGCTGCCCCTGTGACCTGTCCCCGGTTGAAAATAGATGAATGGATGGCTTGACAAAAGCTGAGGTCCTCTAACCAACTCTTGCTGGAAGAGCCCAGGTCTAAATACAAACACTGGGGTGACTGAGCTTTTTCTGTTGCCGCACCCAGGCTCTGGAATAAACTCCCCACTGACATACGTCTTGCCTCTGACCTGAGCCTCTTCAAATCCAAACTTAAACTTATTTATTTAGGATGGATTTGAATACTCAGTAATGTGGTGACACTCCTATTTTATTTTATTTTATTTTATTTTATTGTTTTATCGTTTTATTTGTTGTTTTTATTTTTATTGTGTTTTTAATTTCTTGTAAAGCACTTTGATTCACCTGTGGTCGTTGTAAAGTGCTATATAAATAAAGTACATGACATGACATCTGCAAAATGGAAGTGATGTAAATGCAACTATAGCTGCAGCTATTTTGATCATTGAATAATCACTTTAAAAGTAAAAAAAAGCCAAACATTTTACGGAGTTAAGCTTTTTAAATGTGATAATTTGATGCTGTCATGTGTCATACATGATAATAAACTGAAGAGCTTTGGGTTTTTAGACTGTTTGTTTGATAAAACAAACCATTTGAAGATGCCAATTTAGGCTCGGGAAAATTACACCGGGCATGTTTCACTATTTTCTGACTTTTCTCCTTGGCAAAATGATCAGTGTGTAATGAAAATAAGTGTTTGTTGAGTCTGAAATGTGATATCACGGCTCAGATCGACTCCAGGTTGAGTTGATTGCAGTTTCTCAGCTATTGACCACCTCTCCTGCCTGTTGTCACCACACTGTCACCTCTTTCCATTTCCCCTCTTGCTTCCTCCAGTCCTTCATCACCTTCCTCTCCTCTTCAATTCTCCAGTCATCTCTGATCCGTCACCACCACCTCCTCCAAACTTCACTCCTCACCCTCTCTACCACTCCTCCTCCCGTCATTGCCTTCAATATGGCACACTTTAACTATAACTACTGTTTTTGTCTCCTTTACTTGCCATATGATGCACGTCTTAACTAATTACAACCCAGGCTTTGTAATAAGGGAAACAGTTTTTCTTCATTTTTTAAATCAGGTCCTGAGCATTTAGAAATTGCTTTCTGATGTCCAAAAAAATGGCCAGCACTATACCACCACTACCACTAAGACATTTCCTCTAAAGTCAGTGTGCACCTCTGGCTATTTGTCTGTCAAAAAATGAGTCGTAGAAAATGAAATTGTATATAATAGAGCCGGGTGGGAGGCATTTTTGCAGTAGAAACAAGATTGACAACGACACAGCAGAAAAGGAGGGCCCCAGATGAACATCACAACCTTTTTATATTAATGCACTATTACTTTTCTAGTACATGGAACCATCCTGTTTAATTTGCATTAACAGACAGCCACTTCTGCAGCCTTCCTTCCTCTGAGCCGCCGCCGCTGCTGCTGCAGCACATCTCACACGTGCACCTGTTCCGTTCAATATGCCTGTGTATGCACGTGTATCGGCACTTCCAGAAATCCAATTACATCCATGAGTGGAGGTCGGCGGAGGGAACATGAACATAATGCGCCAATATAACAGTCATAAGCCCAATAACAGCTCGGCTCTCTAAACATTTCACAGCTGACGCTCACACGTTCCTGTCTTATTATGTCAAATGATAGGACATGCTTCACAGCCACTCTGTATATACGGTCACATCATGTAATGTTTTAAGGCCTTATGGGAGATTAATTTCAGTATATATTAATATAGGTTTGTCCACCATGTGCTGAAATAAGGTAATAAATATGAGAAGGGAGGAAGTTCATTAGATAATTCTATAATAAACTGCAAGTGTCAAACACTGCTGCTGCCCAGCAGTCAGCAGCACGTAAGGTTGGCAACTAGCTGGTGAGTGTAGTGTGACATTTAGCAGCTAAAGAGCCAGATATTTCCCTCAAGAGCTGGAGACAAACCCAGAGGTAGAAGAGAGGGAATATTGAACATTCATCAGGTGGCCGCATGACTCTGAATGAATGCTAATGTTCTCACATATCTGCTAGATGTGTAAATAAGCCACTGTTTACCATATGTTCTCTTTCCCCTATATGCATTTAGAAGTGGCTGTTTACTGCCAGCCTGACGTCCAGCTCACCTGCGTGTCCCGAGTGCAGACACATCATCTCTCTCGCCTCGAACACCACACACACACACTGCATTGTGGAGGCAGCGATACAGTGTCTGACAGTGTTTACATTGAGCTTTGTTTTGTCCTGTACTGTGCCCACACGACTGACCTGCCATCTTTGTCAGCTCTGTCTCTGCATTTCTCCCGGATCTGTGTCGTTTTTTTCTGCTACAGGAAATGTAGCGTTGATCAGGGGAGACTGGGCAGAGTTGAAACAATTTATGGTTTTGATGTCATCACTCAAAAAACTCTATTTGGATACAGCTTGGTGTAGGTAACTTGTATCTATTTGTTACTTGTTAATAGCCATCAAGTGTTTTTAGAAGCCATGTTAGAGTCACAATATTAATGGAAATGCTCGATGTCAGATGTTCCATCTGTCCCAACGTGCATCTACAACTCTGTACAAATATGTTTCTGAAGCCCCAAATATCTTCCAGCAGTGCAAATTGAATAGTAAATGGTAAATGGACTGCACTTGTATAGCGCCTCTCTAGTCTTTAAACCACTCAAAGCTCAAAGCACTTTTATGCTGTGTCACATTCACACACTGGTGGCCGAGGCTACCATACATGGTACAACCTGCTACTCAGTAGCCATTCACACACACTGACACACCAATGGAACAGCCATCGGGAGCAATTTGGGATTCACTTGGTTACGTTTAGCAAACACACATGTGGTTGGGTTCAGAAAAAAGAACAGGGTTTAGAACACTGGTGATTATCAAACCCATCCACCACCCTTCCCAACTACTTGGACTTTTCGCTCCCTTTGCTTGCGTTGTTGTCTAGCTGCATTTCTCTATGACGCCACCAGATAGCATTAAACAGTAACGGCAACCAGCCGTGTATCATGCCGACGTGAAAGGACGGCTTTTTTCGTCAGTGTCTGACGCTGGAAGTCATTGCCCAAGCACCGCAATTCGACAAAATAAGACCAGGTTGCCAAATCACAAATGCATATTTTTCCCTCTTACCTGTAGTTCTGGTTATCAGTCTAGATTGTTTTGGTGTGAGTGGCAGAGTGTTGGAGATATCAGCCATAGAGATGTCTGCCTTCTCTCCAATATAATGGAACTAGATGACAGCTGGGTCTTGACCCAGAGGAAAAGAAAATTTAAAATAAGATCTATTCTTTGCCTGGCCTGTTTCTCCTGGATATAACTGAGCTCAGTATAACACCAATATGAGATTTTGACCATTTTCTCTTACTTCTTAAATTCAGCTCCTAAGAGATAGACTTCCTCTTGTCTCAGCCCGATCCTAATTTAAGATCCTCTTTTTCCTCTCTCACTGCAGTGATCTTTATTTGTCTGAAATAATTAGCCCGAGGTAACAGTAAGATACAAAAGAAACTTAACTGCCTTTTAAATGAGCCTGCACATGTTGAGAAATTTGTCTCTGTGATTAAAGAAGTTTCAGCTTGAGTTAAGAAACCTCTGAGAAGCCTCTGAGTACAGCAAATGGACTAAAATCTACCTCTGGGGAGTTAGGAGAAGGGATGTGTCAAAATGGAGTGTGTTTGGGGTCTTTCAATAAAGTTTGGTTGTGTGAATCCTTTTAGAAGTTATGCACCTTTCCTGAACTTTGACCCCCTTGCTTTTATATTGGTTACCTTGGAGGTAAAACAAGCAGCACACAGAGATCAACCCAGAGAGATCTGCTGTTGCTACTTTGCAGTGTATGTAGTTTAACTTTAAAGGAGAAGTCCGGTATTTTGAGCCCCATTTCTGGGTTGTTTATGATGAAATAGAGTGGTTAAGACCAAAATTGTGACAATCGGGCCTTCACCATGGAGACACTGTGGTGTATTTATTTTGTACCAACACAGAATACAATATGTTTTTATGTATTTTTCACTTTCTTTTTTTCCAACACAGAACATTAATTTCAACTTTAGAATTACAACAATATTTAGCAAGTAGAACGAGACGTGCTTTCCGGCCACCAGATGGCACTAGTTTCACCGTCTTAGAAATTGGAATTTCTGCTGAGGCTGTCAGACGATAGACTTTATTTTTTATTTTATCCACTTTGTTTCAACCGATCACCACCAAAATTTTCCTTTCCTGAAAATTTCATCAAAATCCATTCATAACTTTTTGAGTTACTTTGCAGACAAACAGACCAACGTTGGCAAAAATATAACCTCCTTGGCGGAGGTAACAAGCCAGAAATGGGGCTCAAAGTGCAAAATACTGGATTTCTCCTTTAACGTTTAAAGTAAGATTGTAGATTCTAACGTATTTGTGACGGTGAAATTACATCTGTATTTCATTTTTATAGTTATGTCCTTTTGTTGTTTGTGATATTTATGACTAATTTTTCAATTTTCCTATTAATACTGTTTGACTGGTCATCAGTTACTTGAATGCATGGTCATTTATCATTGTGACTTCTGACAGCTGTCAATAAGCTGTCAAACAGCTGTCATCTGTTTGCAGCTCACTCAATGTGACGTATCGTTCGCTGTGCAGAGGATTGTGGGTCAGAATAGCCAGAAAAGCATGCTGGCTTGCAAACTGCAAAATCAGACCGGATGTAGTAGAACATCCTGGTATTTTTGGCATACTGCATTTGACATACTGTGTATTGGGACATACAAAATTTTTTTCTGGCATACTATATAGTATTTTGTGCCCCGTCTTCAGCCCTGTTGCCCAGACCTAACTGCATGGAAAGAAAGTATATAGAAGTCATGTTTATTACAGTGATTATTTATATTGATAGAACTGGCAAAAGAGAGGAAGTAAAGGAGAGATTAATGGAGAACCTTGGAGTTCAGCACAACACCATTTCCCTCTCAGTCCAATCACCAACACATCCCTCTGATTTTCTGATTTTTCCCTCTTTCTCTCTCCGATTTCTCAGAAGCATCACCCTGTCATCACTCTATCTTCCTCCTCTCCATCGCACTCTGAAGGTTTGTGGCTGTGCTATATGCTCAACCCTGAGTTAAAGTTTCAACTCCGAACAACAAAGAAGATGGCGAGGTGGGAAAAAAGACAGTCTTGGGGAAAGAATATACTTTCCTTAAAAAATAAAAAAGAAAGAAAAACAGAAAAGAGAGAGAGAGAAAGAGAGAAATCACATTCTATAAAGCAAACTGTAGACACATACATGCATATATAAATATATATGGAGGAGGATTTCTTTTCTAGACGGCACAAGGTACACTCTTATCTGCTCCTCGGCACTTCCTTGGCAGCTCTCCTCCTGCTTTTGCTTTATCTCTCTTCCCTCTTTATTTACCGTTCTCTGTTTGGTGAAAACCACAATAATTTCTCCAGGGATTTCTGTGAGCCCTCTGCTCTAATGCCCAAAACAACTGGAACAACAGACATTAATAATTTGCCCAGGGACGGAGTAATGATACCGCATACACAAGCACACCACTAAGATGAATGGAGGGCTTTCTGGGTCTCTCATTAGTAAGCACAGGTTCCTCAGGTCCAACAGTAAAGCATGATGTGTGTCTAAAGAAAAGAAAGGTGGGAGAAGGGAGGGAGAAAATCAAAGATAGTGTGTGTTTGTGTGACTGAACGTTCAGCACTTCCTCAGCCTTTCCCGTCTTTTAAAATTTCTGCCAAGCCGTTTTCCACTTGGCCAAGTTTCCAGTTTCATTGTGTAGTAAAGTCTCATGTTTTATAGACATTTTACATCATTAGGATTCTAGCCGGATCATCGATAAACAAATGAGTCTGCAATGTACTCATTTAGGTTGAGAACAATTGATGAACTCTGAACCATAGAGCTCTCTGTGTTGTGTTGATATGAATATACAATGTGGTGGTCAATTAATATGTGTGCTTGCAAAGATCAATATGGTCGTCACATGCAAGGTCTGAGCTCTATTTTCTCAAGGGGGTCAAGGCCTCACAATGTCGTCAGTCGATGATCACAAACACAGCAGCCTAATTGATTCAGATCGATCTGTCACATCATGCACACACACAAAGGCCACGAGGGCTGCTGGAAGGAGAGGATAACTACTTATGAAGTTACTCACTGTGCAACACAATCCACTGCACAGCTGAGCACAGCTGGTTATATGTATGCATTTATGGTTGCCATAAACAGTAATGTTTATTGGTATTTTTGTTTAGATTATTAAAAGTGTAGTCGAATTTGTGAAAATACTGAAAAGTTGGGGCATTATCACAGTACATCTTGGAGGTGTACAAGTACCCCACAGTGTTCAGAAGTAGGGATGTCAGCTTTGGTTAATTTTGCTTTTGAAAGGCCGACACCCATAAACTACTAAATAACCAGTTCAAATTTGAGACAAAAAATATGCAACAGGCTTTTACTTTTAGTCTGACACTCCAGTGACTCAGTGAGCTTTAGCTACACATTTCACAGCACTGTCGATGCAGAGGTGGTGAAATTTAAATGTGATGTAAATGGTTTCACTTTTGTTTGATTTTTAGCTATCGTTACCCTTGACTGTTCTGCACCTATAAACAGTGATAGTTTAGTATGATATAAAAAAGTCATAATTTAATATGAAAAAAAATCCCAGAAAAAAGTCGGAATATAGTATTGTACAGAATCGTCATAAACACAAAGTTATAGAATAATATCATATAAAAATAGGATTTTAAAAAGTCATAATATAGTATGATATCATAACAAATTCAGACAAAATTATGATTGGGAGAAATGTAATAAAAATGTTACAGTATTGTATGATATAAATACGTAATTACCTCCGCCAAGGAGGTCATGTTTTCGCCGGCGTTGGTCTGTTTATCTGTTTGTTTGTCTGTTTGTTTGTTTGTTTGTCTGCAAAATAACTCAAAAAGTTATTAACTGATTTTGATGACATTTTCAGGGGATGTGGATAATGGGACAAGGAACAGATGATAATATTTTGGTGGTGATCGGTTGAAGCAAAGTGGATAAAATAATAAAGTCTATCATCTTGACAGCCTGAGCAGCAATTCCAATTTCTAAAGACCGTGAAAATAGCGCCATGTGGTGGCCGGAAAGCATGTCTTGTTCTACTTGCTTAATATTGTTGAAATTCTAAAGTTGAAATTAATGTTCTGTGTTGGAAAAAAATAAAGTGAAAAATACAAAAAAAAAAAAAAAACATATTCTGTGTTGGTACAAAATAAAAACGAAATAAATACACCCCAGTGTCTCCATGGTGACATGGGCGTAGGCATAGGCACATAACCTAATAACGATAGTGATGGAAATAACCTAATTGCGATGCAGGCTGCAAAATCTGATGCAGAGGGGGCGGGAATATCACCTACTTGACGGAGATCTGCACTCTCTGAGTCTGAGTTTCTAGTTATAAAAAGTAATAGTGTACTGTGATATAAAAAAAAAAGACTAAGAAAAAACCAGTCATAGTATAATGATAGAAAACTGATTAAAACAAGTCATGACTTAGTATGATATGAATGTTTTATAGGAGAGTAATATGATAGCATGGAATAAAAATGTGAATATGATGACATAGTATGGGATTATAAACAACTACATTTAAAAAGTCAGCATATTATGGTATAAAAATGTAACGTGAAAAAGTATGGCATAAAAATCTCACTAAAATCCGCTGTGAGGGTCTTAAGGACAGATGTCGTATGCTGTAAAGCCCTGTGAGACAAATTGTAATTTGTGATATTGGGCTTTATAAATAAAATTGAATTGAAATTGAATTGAAAATTCATCATAGTATATGTTGTTGTTATATGTTGTCGTTAAAATTTCACTGAAAAAGTCATAGTAAATCACGTCGTACAACTCTCACTAAGAGTCATAGTATAGAATGTCATCAAAATCTCACTAAAAACATAACAGTATAGTATATCGTCAGAATGTCACTGAAAAAGTCATAGTATAGTATGTCATGAAAATTTCACTAAAAAGTCAAAGTATAGTATGTCGAAAAAAATCACACTAAAAACATCTATTTTTGTATGTTGTAAAAATCGAACTAAAATATCTATTTTTGTATGTTGTAAAAATCACACTAAAAACATCATAGTATAGTATGTTGTCACAATTTCACGAAAAAAAGTTATAGTATGCTGTAAAGTATATAGTATGCTGTATAGTATGTCGTAAAAATATGACTAAAAACATTATAGTATAGTATATCGTCAGAATGTCACTGAATAAGTCATAGTATAGTATATTGTTAAAATTTCACTGAAAAAGTCATAGTAAATCACACTGTACAACTCTCACTAAAAGAGTCATAGCATTATGTTGCAAAACATTTCACTAAAATGGTATAGTATGTCAAAGGAAATCACACTAAAAATGTCTATTTTCGTATGTTGTAAAAATCACACTAAAAATAGTATAGTATTAGTATAGTATGTCGTCAAAATTTCACTAAAAAAGTCATTATAATATGACAAAATATCACTAAAAAGGCCATAGTATAGTATGTCGTCAAAATTTCACTGAAAAAAAGTCATAGTATATTATGTCGTCAAAATCAGACTAAAAACATCATAGTATAGTATGTCGAAAAAATCAGACTAAAACGTCATAGTACAGTATGATGTAAAAATCGAACTAAAATATCTATTTTGTATGTTGTAAAAATCACACTAAAAACATGATAGTATAGTATGTCGTCAAAATCTCACTAAAATCATCGTAGTATAGTATATCAAAAGAATGACACTAAAAACATTATAGTATAGTATATCGTCAGAATGTCACTGAAAAAAATCAAAGTAAAGCACGTCGTACAAATCTCACTAAAAGAGTCATAGTATGTCGCCCAAATTTCACTAAAAAGTCAAAATATAGTATGTCAAAAAAAATTCACTAGAAACGTCATAGTAGGCTATAGTTTGTCGTAAAAATCTCTTTAAAAACGTCATAGTATGGTATGTTGTAAAATCACACTAAAAACATAGTATACTATGCTGTAAAAATCTCACTAAAAGATTCATAGTATAGTACGTCGTCAAAATTTCACTGAAGAAGTCATAGTATTATAGTATGTCAAAAAAATCTCATTAAAGAAGTCATAGTATAGTATATTGTTAAAATTTCACTGAAGAAGAAATAGCATGTCAAAAAACTTGCACTAAAGATGTCAGAGTATAGTATGTTGAAAAAAATCTCATTAAGAACGTCTATTTTCGTATGTTGTAAAAATCACACTAAAAACATCATAGCATAGTATGTCATCAAAATTTCGCTACAAAGATGATAGTATAGTATGTCGAAGAAAAAAAATCACACTAAAAACGTTAAAGTATGTCAACAAACAATTTCACTAAAAAGTCATAGTGTATGTTGTCAAAATTTTGTTTGAAAAGTCATGGTATAGTATGTTGAAAAAAATCTTACTAAAAAGTCATAGTATAATATGTCGAAAAATAATCTCACCAAAAACTCATAATATGGTATGTCATCAAAATTTCATTTGAAAAGTCATGGTATAGTATGTTGAAAAAATCTTACTAAAAAGGTCACAGTATGTCATCAAAATGTCACTAAAAGTTGTAGTATAGTATGTTGGAAAAAATCACACTAAAAACATCATAGTACAGTATGTTGATAAAATCACACTAAAAACATTATAGTATAGTATGCCATAACAATCTTACTAAGAGTCATAGTATAGTATGTCGTCAAAATTTCACTGAAAAAAAGTCATAGTAAAGTATGTCGTCAAAGTCTCACTAAAAACATCATAGTATAGAATGATGTAAAAACCTCACTAAAAAGTCATAGTATAGTATGTCGTCAAAATTTCAATTGAAAAAGTCATAGTTTAGTATGTCAAAAAAATTACACTAAAAAAATCATAATATATTATGTTGAAGAAATCTTACTAACAATATCATAGTATACTATGTCATCAAAATTTCACTGTAAAAAAGTCATAGTATGTCATCAAAATCTCACAAAAAAAACATCAAAGTATAGCATGTCAAAAACAATCATACTAAAAACGTCATAGTATAGTATGCCGTAAAAATCTCACTTTAGGAGTCATAGTATAGTATGTCACCAAAATGTCACTAAAATCATCATAGTATAGTTTGTCGTCAAAATGTCACTAAAGAAGTCATAGTATAGTATGTTGAAAAACTCTCAAAGAAAATGTCATAGAATAGTATGTCGAAAAAAATCTCACTAAAAACGTCATAGTATAGTTAGTATGCCGTAAAAATCTCACCAAGAGTCATATTATAGTATGTCCTCAAAATTAATAATAATAATAATAGGTCTTCAAAATTTCAATGAAGAAGTCATAGTATAGCATGTCGAAAAATTTACACTAAAGATGTCATAGTATAGTATGCTGTAAAAACCTCAGTAAAAAGTCATAGTATAGTATGTCAAAAAATTTACATTAAAAAAGTCATAATATATTATGTTGAAGAAATCTTACTAACAATATCATAGTATAGTATGTCTTCAAAATTTCCTTAAAGAAGTCATGGTATAGTATGTCGAAAAATTTACACGAAGGATGTCATAATATAGTATGCTGTAAAAACCTCACTAAAAAAGTCATAGTATAGTATGTCGTCAGAATTTCACTGGGAAAGTCATAGGTATGCCGTAAAAATCTCACTAAAAGAGTCGTAGTATAGTATGTCATCAAAATGTCACTAAAAAAGTCATAGTGTAGTATGTTAAAAAAAAAAAAAATCACAGTAAAAATGCCATAGGATAGTATGTCATCAAAATTTCATTAAAAAAAGTCGTAGTACAGTATGTCGCATAAATCTCACTAAAAATGTCATAGTATGTTGTCAAAAATTCACTGAAAACGTCATAGTAGTATGTCACAAAAATCTCACTAAAAAAGTCATAGTATAGTATGTTGTAGAATTCTTACTAAAAACGTCATAGTATATGTCGAAAAAAATTTCACTCAAGATGTCATAGTATAGTATCATCAAAAAAGTCATAGTATAGTATGTCAAAAAAAATCACTCTAAAAAAAGTCATAGTATGTTGAAAAAATCTCACTAGAAAAGTCATACTGTAGTATGTCGTCAAAATTTTGCGACAAAGATGATAGTATAGTATGTCGAAGAAAAAAATCACATTAAAAACGTTATAGTATAGTATGTCGCAAAAATCTCACTAAAAAAAGTCATTGTATAGTATGTCATAGAATTTTCACTAAAAACGTCATAGTATATGTCGAAAAAAATCTCACTAAAGATGTCATAGTATAGTATCATCAAAATTTCATCAAAAAAGTCATAGTATAGTATGTCCAAAAAAAATCACTCTAAAAAAGTCATAGTATGTTGAAAACATCTCACTAGAGAAGTCATACTATAGTATGTCGTCAAAATTTCACTAAAAAATGCATATTATAGTGTGTCGAAAAATCTCACTAAAAACATCATAGTACAGTATGTCGAAACAATCTCACTAAAAAGTCATAGTATAGTATGTCATCAAAATTTCACTAAAAAAGTCATAGTGTAGTATGTCAAAAAAATCTCACTAAAAAATGTCATAGTATATTATGTCCAACAAAGAATCTCACTTAAAACGTCATAGTATAGCATGACGTCAAAATTTAGTTTAAAAAAAGTCATAGTATCGTATGTCGTCAAAATCTCACTAAAAACGTCATAGTAGGTAGAAAAAAGATCTCTAAAGATGTCATAGTATAGTATAGCATCAAAATTTCATTAAAAAAGTCATAGTAGTCATAGTATAATACGTCGAAAAAATCTCACTAAAAACGTCATAGTATTGTATGTTATAAAAAAAATCACACTAAAAACATCATGGTTTTGTAAGTTGTAAAAATCACACTAAAAGCATCACAGTATAGTATGCCGTAAAAATCTCACTAAGAGTCATTATATGTCGTCAAAATTTCACTAAAAAAAGTCATAGTATAGAATGTCCAAAAAAAATCTCACTTAAAACGTCATAGTATAGCATGATGTCAAAATTTAGTTTAAAAAAGTCATAGCATCATATGTCGTCAAAATTTCACTAAAAAAAAAAAGTCATAGTATATATGTCGAAAAAATCTGACTAAAAAAGTCATGGTAGCCTATAGCATGTCGTCAAAATTTCACTGAAAATGTCATAGGTATGCCGTAAAAATCTCACTAAAAACGTCATTGGAAAGTATGTCTAAAAAATCTTACTAAAAACGTCATAGTTTGGTATGTCGAAAAAAAAAAATCACACTAAAAACGTCATAGTATAGTATGTTGTCAAAATTTCGTTAAACAGTCGTATATAAACTTTTGGCACAAAGCAACACTTACTTGAAGGACGGACTTCATCAGGGTCGTTGTAGACTCTTCCCTTGGATTCTTGATGAATGACTCAAATCAGGTCACAGATTATTCTCTCATCATTATTTTTCTGATGATTTATTAATGTATTACTTGTTTCAGTACTTTAACCATTACACATTTGATAAGTATTACTAACAAAAACTGATGAGCTCATATAAACATAGGTGTCTGTTTTTGTGGAGTAAAAGGACCGAAACAGCTCAGTGTCCGTTAAAAATACCTAAATGCTAATTAATACAGTATTGGTCTTACCTTAATAATTAGCTCTTGTGTATCTGAGTGCTGTGTGGAACATGTTAACAAAAATATCTCAGGTGACGTATAAACAGATTTAATAAACAGAAGAAAGGAGGTAAAAAATAATTAATTCTTTAATAAAAAATACATTTATAAATTCGGCAGCATGAACTTTTCTTGAACATTTCCATCAACCCAGGAGAGGAGAAATAATGAAATCCAACTGTACAGTAGGCATTAAACATAAAACACATTCTGGGAAGCAAATACTTACAAATGAGGAAGAAATGGCAAGTTGGATTGAAGGAGAAAAGAAAAACAGCAAAAACGATATGAATGACTGAACATAGCAGACGGTATCTGAAGTAACAAAGAGCTAAAGAGAACTGAACAGAGATTTCTAACATCAGAGTGTCAACACCACAACAGGAGAATGTTGCTTCAGGTTGATCATAACACCACAAGGTTCACTTCAGTCCTTCAATACAACTACAGCAGCTTGGTATAAAGACAAACAACACATGAACAGACTGTGGGGGCCACCCTCACATCCAGTCATCCTCTCGCACCGGTTAACAGTCAGCTTTACCCAAACACACATCAGAGGGGAAAACTGGCAAAACTGGATCAGTGTTTAAGGACAACGTCATCCTACTGTGGGGAGGAAATCGGAGTCACCAAACACTTTATACTGAGAACAGTGTTTCCTGTGTTTCACTTACTGGGACACACGATGACAGAGATGAAAGCTGCATGGCACTGATGGATGGACAGACTGGGAGGTTACAGGTTTCACAGCAGCCTTATTGCACACGGGAGGAAAGCTTTTACTGGAGGTTGTCACCCAAAATCAGTCCTGTACATGCTTTAGAAATAAATTCCAAACACACTTTTTATTTTTCTTCAAAGACTCTTAATGTTCCCAGGCAGATATCCGGCTGGTTGTGGATCCATATTTGCTTTTCAGAGGCCATTTGAAGTTTGTGCACAGGCAAACTGAGCTCAGACCTGTCACATACTGGGGTTTCCGTGGACATGAGGGGCCGGTGGGCGCAGAGCCAGTGAGTTCACAAGGGTAATTATTTATATTGTCATTTAAATAGTTTGGTACCAGTTGGCAAAGAGTTCTTCTTTCAATAGCACCTGAAGATCATGTGTGTTGAGTCAACCATAGTTGCTTGTCAAGTATTGTTTTTTTGACGTGGTTGACTAAAGGAAAGTGAATTTTAGAGGGGGGGGACACACCGGGTTGGGCTTGTGCAGATTGTGTTCAGTTTCACAATGATGGAGATAGATAAAACAGACGCATGTGCACTCATGGCTTTATAAATTTGACCAAAAGAATGCACATGCACATTTCTGTCTGTGCGTACACAGTCATGAATCTATGCAGAGTTTTGTGCATCTGGCCCCAGGAATAAAACCAGAGAAAAAAATGCCTGCAAGCTTCCTGCGTTCACAGCCGAGGGGCTCCGCTGCAACAATACCTAGTCACAAAGTGTACTGTCACATCCAGCAGTGAGTTCGCACAGACCTGACACGTCCTCCCAGTGTTAAATTATTGCCCCCAAAGCTGCTGACCAAAATATCACAGTTGTGGTTTTAACTGATGATTATGGGACAGGATCTGTGCCTTGGGGTGAATTTCACTACGTTGCTGTTATTAGCTGCCAACGGAGTCTGCAGAAAATCCCCAGCTGGCAGGAGTTTCAGCTGATGTGCAGGAGTTCTGTTTGGGCAAAGTGCTTAGAGGGAAGGAATAAGGAGAGACTGTATCTTGGCGCAGGAAGTTTCCACTGACTGCGTGGCCTTTTTGTTCTCGAGCCACATGTGGCGGCAGTCATGGATCAGTGTTTATCGTGAGGAGAGACTCATCTGAATAATTTATACAGTGGCTTGTAATGAACATAACAGTCTTCTTTTGTCTCTGAGCACTGTGTTTGAAATATATTAAAATAATTTATCAGTATTTTCTTAACAAACATAATTTTTTATAAAGGGGATATTGTTTATACTCTTTGATTATATATTTGACAGTTTTGTGGGTCTGTAGAAGAAGTAGAACTTGGACTAACTGCTTGCCTGATCGTCTGTTTCCATTAAATCTTTAGATTCAGGTCAACACTTGTGGGGGAGAATATGAGCGTTACCTAATCGTAGAGAAATTTTTCTTTTCCATGTTTTTCTTGACTCCACAGTCTTTGAGCAGCAAACAGTTTTCTTCATCTCATCCACACCCCTCTTTATAACTGTTAAAGAGCAAATGATGTGTTAGTTCTGTAAAGGGATGCACCGATTTATCAGCCGATATTCGCCCTGTTGACCACTATCGGCAAATAAGATGACATGACAGATGGCAGTGGCTGATGTTCTCCGTTGTGTCACGTCACACTGGGACACACATTGTCAGCTCCAGTCGACATGTCAAAGTATCCTTGAGCAAGATACTGAACCCCAAATTGCCACTGATGGCTGTGAGTGTCTTAAAAACTGAGTAGCAGGTGGGACCAGAGTATGAATGTGTGTGTGAATGGATGAATTTGACATGTAGTGTTACAGCACTTTAATAAAGAGCAGCCTCACATAGCTGCCCTGCTGCTCTAGGTGGGTCAGGGTGGTGTGGGGAGCTGTAGCAATGGCATCCTCTGTGGGTCTATTAGCTCTGAAAGCAAATTGGTGTGTGTCCCCACAACAAAGCACTTAGTAGTTATTGGTGTCAGTGTCACTGTATAATAGTCGTTCAGTGATTGGAAGACTAGGAAGGCGCTATACAAGTGCAGTCCATTTACCATTTCCATCAATTTTGAGCAGGCTACAAATCAAAGCTCCAGACTAACAGCACCCCGTTGTCTCGAGGACAATAGCAAACATGTTTAAGACAAACAGAGATCTTCCACAGGACACCTTTGGAACAAAGGACAAATGGACCTGCACTTCTATAGTGCTTTTAAAGTCTTCCAACCACTCTGAGTGCTTTTACACTACTTACATTCACACGTTCACACACTGTTGCCCGAGGCTACAGTACAAGGTGCCACATGCTACTCAGTTACCATTCACACGTGCTCACAAAGACATCAGGAGCACTTGAGGTTCAGTATCTTGCCCAATAATACTTCGACATGCGAACTGGAGGAGCCAGGGTTTGAACCGCCATTCTTCTGGCTCCTGACCCACAGCTCCCCTGTAAACTCACTATCAGGGGACACACTCTATCGTTTCCCTAATAATGCTACACTGTGAACATCAAATGGGTTTTGACATCAGCAGGAGGATAGCAAGTTAACGATAGCTGGTAGCGGCTGGTAGCCGGCGCTATCAGCTAACGGAGGTTGCACTGAGTTACATTGTGATGCGATCAAGCTCTATGTGTCGGGTGAAGGGAAATAATAATGTTCTCATGATGCATTCAATGTTAGCTTGTAAAATTTAGCTTTTGGTGAGAAACTATTGTTTATTGTGTTTGTATTGTTTGTTTTTACAGCAACATAAGATAGATATTAGAGAGGGAACTATAGTGAAATGGCTTTTGAAGCACTTGTTTTTAAAATATGTTTTTTATGTTAAGAATTTGTTTGTTTTAAAGGTTGTTTCATAAATTTGTATGATTAGATTTGGGCTCATTTAATGATAGTGTAATGAAGGGCTGAATGACTTTTTTATGTAAAGATTTCTTTGTTTCCCTGGTACAGAGGGGCGAATAAATAACAACAAAACAAAATAAACATCGGTATCGGCTGTCAGCTAAATTCTTATCTAAAATATTGGTGCGCCTCTAGTTTTGTATTTTGTTGTGCTTTTCTGTGGCAGAGGTAAAATCTGTTAACACTACAGTATCTCGGTTAAATCCTGACACTGTTCAGTCACACTGAACCAGTTCTTGGCATATTCTGACTAAATACAGTGACCTGGTGGGAAAGTGTGGACCTACTGTGTAGATTGTGCTATTTAACTCATTGTGGCCTCTTCACATTCATGTTCAAACCAGCTCTCTAACATTAACAAAAGAAAGGTTAGAGTGTCTCTCTGCAGTTGGTCAACAGTGTAATAGAGGCAGTGAGGATACCAGTAAGTGGCTCTGACACAGTATGGTAGCACCCAGGATCTGTGACTCTGTTGGGAACCTGTTAGAGTGACATGTTTCAGGCTGACTAAATGAAATTGAAAAAAGTGTCATTTTTGTCTCTGAACGACTTAAAAAAGGGCGTACATGGAGGTCTATAAATTTCTTAATAAGTGCAACAATCACATATCTTTCAGACCAAATATTTTTTGCTCCCAGGCTGAAGTCTTTTGTCCCTGTTTAGTACGAATGGAGCCGTCGTAAAGTTTGGTATTTTGTGCTAGTTCGTGAAACTGTGCTTGATTCTTCTGTGGTCAGATAACAGTCTTCTGATTGGAGGCGTGTCTGAAGCGTGTATGGGAACGGTCAGGAGCAGATTCACCTCCTCTGATGATGTTTGACTGAGGATGAAGTTCCAATCAGAGCTCGGAGGCTTCTGATCTCTGTCACCGTCTGCAAATATAAAGAAGCTTTAGATTAGATCGAAAAAATATCACGAGATGAAATAATAAATCCTCAAAAATGAACTTTAATGATATTTACATTATCTTAGAAGAGAGACCTTGACTTCCAAAGTCAAATATACATATTTTTCCTCTTACCTACAGTGCTTCTCATCAGTCTAGATTGTTTTGCTGTGAGTTGCCGAGTATTGCAGATATCAGCCGTAGAGGTGTCTGCCTTCTCTCCAATATAATGGAACTAGATGGCACTCAGCTTGTGGTGCTCAAAGCGCCAAAAAAATACATTTTTAAAACTCAACATCAATGTCTCTTTCCAGAAATCATGACCTGGTTACTCAAGATAATCCACAGACCGTGTTGTGAGCAGTTTCATGTGGGAACAATTTTCTTTCTACCGAACTACACCCACCAACTGTATCATCGTGCAGAAGGAAGTGTGAATCTATTGCTAGCTCACCTAGAAACACTGAGCTAACTACTGTTGCAGCTGAGCCGAGGAGGACGCAATTTTTTTCTATCATTGTCTTGAGCCTCATGTATCAGAGTAGATTCACACTATGGCCAGCCCTTTTAACATTTAATAGGGATACAAAGGGCAGACAAGTAGTGATTTAGTTTTCACTCGTAAAAATGATTTTGACATGTTACAAATAGGTGTGTGCTATATCATCTTGTTCACGATAATACCCCAGTGTTTCCTCTACCATTATATTATCCCCCCCCCCCAAGACACAACAAGGTCTGTGGATTATCTTGAGTAACCAGGTCATGATTTCTGGAAACAAACATTGATGTTGAGCTTTTCAAATGTATTTTTCGGAGCAGAGTGCCAACGTTCTGCAACTCACACCATAACAGTCTAGACCTCTCCACAGGTGAGAGGAAAAATTTGTATCATATATATATATAAAATTCTATAGAAAAGATCAGCACAGCAGAAAACTTTCTCAGTCTAGCAGCCAAATATGATTCTTAGCCTCATTAATGGAGCACACCATGATTGCATCAGTCTGCTGCCTGTCTGCCTGCTGTTTATGTCTGCTATTAACTTTTTCAGGTAACTTACAATAAATCATTTTGGTGGAGGGAACACTGTCAGCAATTAGGTTGAGCTAGGAACCAGATATTTAAATGATGTGTTGTCCAAAGACAGATGTGACGAAGGTTACCCCGTGCCATCATGTGGAGCAACGTCTTGAGTGACAGAACGGCCAGACGTGCTCAATGAGCTTAACCGTCACACTGACAGACAAAATGCCACAGATGCAATATGAAACATCTGGGCCAAGTCTTAAAAGAATAATTCACCCCAAAATGACCATTTGTACATCAATAACTCACCCTGTGTTACACTGAATTCATGAAGAAAATGTTTTTCTTGCAAGAACAGAGAAAATTCTTGATGAACTTCATCGGGGTCCATGTTTAACATCTGCAAAGCTATATTATAACAGCTGTTTACAAATGTACACAAGTTGTCTGGTATGATCAAAGTCTCATTTACGGCTGGGCGATATAATGGCTATGTACGATATATGGATATACATTTTCAAACAAGATATAAATTTAGACAACACCATTTGTATCGATACAGGGTTACGTTGCATCGCATAATGCCAGCAATCTCTCCTCTGTCACAGAGCTGCTCCTCTGTTCAATCTGCAGTGAGACATCGGTCTACGTGTTGAACGTGCTATGCTAACTCAGTCTGTGATGGATGAAATGACCGTAATAGTACATGTGCAGTACAGCACTGTGCTGCATGTGTGGGAGACAGAGCTGCTTGATCGTGTCAGGTGAGCGTTTGTTTGCGAGGTGGTTCATAGCGCATTGCTGATCTTCTTGGTAGCTGTAGTCTAATGTGTGACACTGAGACAGCGCCTGGATGACGGTTAATTTCATATACAAGATGCAGACAGCGAGTCTCTCCTTCCCTCCCTCGGCCTCTCTGTTGATGCGGTGCATGAATGAGATCAATAACCTAAATAAATAAAATATTTATATTATTTTCCAGCATTAGATTCATTTGAAAGGCCAACAGATGGAAAATGATTTTTTAACTCCCTCACAAAGATTTTTAATTGTTTCAAACCTACTTGATACTTTTATACTCATGTTACAGTTTTGTGTCCTGTGCTGCAACCCTTTAAACCTCTGTAGCTCCAGTGATGTGTGCAAAAAGTTTATTTTATACAATTTTTCATTGACATGTTGTGCAGCTGTATATTTTCAAACGGGAAAAAAATCCCTGTCTGCATTTTATTTTGATCAGAGTCTGTTTAAATAAAAGTGCATGTGACATCTTAAATGTGGCTTTGATTTGCTACTGAAAACATGTACCTCATTTTGTAGAAAATACTGAGATATACATTGTGTATCGCCAGTCAGCCTGAAAATACTGATATGAATTTTTGTCTATATCACCCAGCCCTAGTTTCATTTATGCATTTGTACGCTCAGTGCTTCTCAAACAGACAGCCCTTTCCGACGGTGAACAGAACAAAAAGTGAACCTTATCCTCTTGCACTCCACCCCCATTTTGTAGCAAAAACGCCTAAAATGACACACCCAAATTAAAATGACTGTAGCGTCTGAACCTAGGGGATACAGAGTTAGAGTAATGGGCCACTGAAGTCAGTAAAAAGTTGAAGATTTTGCCAAAGATAAAATAAAAATGATTTTCAGGATGAATAATTGTCTGTGTCTTCATCTGTGCAGGTAAATGACGCTGTGGGGCTGTAGGCACACTATCAATGAACACTCATTTCAAATTTGAAGAAGATTGCTCAAATTATGACCATTCTACAGTGTTTTTTCCATGAAAGGATCCAGGCAGAGCTCCAAAAGGTCGGTCACTCCGCTTCAAAACAGTATTATCAGTGATCAAACAACACTCAGCCAGCTTCTAACATTGTACCTTATTGAAATCAGGTGTCATTATGATAGCTGATGTTGTTTTTGACATAGAAACACCATAAAATATCACCAAATAAAGCCATATGAAACGTGAAAGTTATGATCCCACTTTCTAGACAGTATATCTCAGCCAAAAATAGTGGTAGGAGTGAGACTGGTACCTTTTATAATAGATCGCGAGTAATCCTTTACTTTTCCCGTTGAAAAACGGCATGACATGACTTGTCATCGTGATTTTGGACTTCTTGTGTTTAGGCTGCTCTGGTGCGAAATACATAATAAATAAAAGAAAAATGATGTTAGTTTTGAAAAGTCGAGAGCTTCCTGAATCCGGCAATACCAAACATCACATGGTTTGATGACGTAGTGTGCCTGGGAGATACTATTTAACAGAGGGGGGGGGGGGAGCAAGGACGTCAGCGTCCTGGCGGAGTTAGAGAGGATTTATCTGAGCTCTCTCTCTCTTCAATGTAAGACTCCATTGACAAAAGTAAGAATTTTGCCTCGCTGAACACAGGAGCTGCTGGTCTACCACTGCCTCCATCAGTCAGTCTGTTTGTGTTATTGTGTGACTTTTGTGTATCCAAACTGACCCTTTAAAATACCAAAGTCACACAATAACACAAACTGACTAACTGATGGAGGCAGTGGTAGACCAGCAGCTCCTGTGTTCAGCGAGAAAAAAATACTGTTTTTGTCAATGGAGTCTGGCTTTGAAGAGAGCTCAGGTGAGTTTCACTTTGTGTTCAGTTCCCCGTTGGAAAAGGCCGTCTGTTTGCTAAGTACTGAGCTCATGACCTGATAAATAATATTTGGATTATACTGCACAAGTTGTTTGAGAGTCCTTAAAGTCATGTTTTGGTATAGTTTTGCTGTAGTTAAATGTGGACCCCTATGGCTTCACAGCGGAGGCATGAGAAAACAGTTTTCTTAACTAATTCAGCCTAGCACAGGGTGAGCAACTGATACACACCTTGTCATTTGGGGTGTGAAGTTTTCCTTTAAATGTACATTAAAGTCTCTTGGTGCTGTATGCAGTGACAAAGCCTAAGTATTTAATAAGTCGGATGGATGGATAGTCATTGCTCGCCAGTGACACGAGAGAACAACCCATTAAAAGTTACAGACTCCATGTGGGATGTCATGGCCCAAAGTTCAGCAAACAAAGCTACAGGACACAGTACCTCTGTCTTGTTGTGGATCCATAGTTATCTAACATCTGAGTGCTGGCCACCTCCAGGTTCCAGTCACACATCTCCAGCAGCTTTAGACACTCTGACTTGCTCCTCAGACCCAAACAGAACAACTGCTCCACCTGCAGAGAGATGGATAACAAAGTTAAAACACAGGTGTTCAAAGGAGCCAGCAGGAGGGACGAATAGGAGGGATGAGATGGGACAATAAAGCAGGGTCACACTGTCAGGGACCGTCATAGAAAAGAGCTGCATCTTCCTTTAACTCCTTCATGAGAGTGTGTTGCAGCAGCAGTGAGCACACTGTAATATTATGTCCATCATAATACGAGCTCAGCGTCTCCTCTGTATCGTCTAAACTTTGCCTCCACTATTAAGGAGCGCTTGAGTGTTCCCTTGTGTCCACTGCCATCCACACACCTCCTCCATCCTGCCACAGTGGCCCCGAACACAGGCGGCTAACGGTGCTGAACACTGCTGGAGACACATCAGTGAATCTATAGGCTGTTTTCTTTTTATTTATAGTCAGCTCATTGCACCAGTAATGACCTGATCCTCCCTCAAGGTTCAAGTTACTCTTATCATTTCTTGATGTGAACTAATAAAGTAAAAAACAACATTCAGCAACTTTGAATGACGACCTGTTTGAAGTCATATCCTGTACAAAAAAAAAAAAAAATTACAGAGCAGGAGTGAAGTTGTGACCTGAGCTGCAGTGATGTGGATCTCTGAGGACCCATCTGCAGCTCAGCAGTGTTTACCCCTGATGACTCTGCTTCTCTGTTAGTAACTGCAACGCTGCGACATAAACATCCACTTTATTAGGTCTTTATTCTGATGGGGTATTAAATGATTGCGGTCCATTATGCTGCGTAAAGTTTTGTTTAACCAGCTTAGTTTGACTTCCTGTGTGACAGTTTACTTTTATTAACACTTTGGGACTAATATTGTTTTTATTTGCTCCTGACTATGTAAGTATTTATCTCATGTCCTGAACTTAACACTATGAGCACAAAAACTAACAAGAGGTAGTAAAGGGTAATCAGATGTGTCAAAAATATAACTGAATACATCAATTAATACATAAACGTGTAAGCACTGAACTCTTTTTAAAACTTGTATGTCCTTTAACACTGCATCAACTTTGCCTCAGATTTTAACACTGATTCACACTTTTGATGATCATTAAATTCTTGTGATTAAAAAATCATGTTAAAATCATTTCTTGTTGATGTGTTCAAAGACGTCTTTTAGGGACGCATTCACACTGGCACTATTTGGTCCATTTTAAACGAACCCTGGTCCGCTTCCACGGATAGTTCGGTTCGTTTGGAGTGGTGTGAATTCTCATTGGAACTCTGGTGCAGACCAAACGAGCGAACTCTGGTCCGCTTGAAAACTGGGGGTCTCAGTTCAGTGAACCCTGGTGCGGTTTCCTTACAGTGGGAAATGCAATGCTGGACTATCCAGCGAACCAAAGAGAGGAAGTGACCGAGAGCACAGTGCCTTTTGGTATTTGGTGTTTTTGTGGTGACCAAGCCGGCTGAAGGGGATGGATTTCCGTTTTCGGTCCTGGCCAATCGATGAGCCGGGTTTTCTTCTTCCTCATGCTTTTTTTCCTTCCTGGTCAGTGGTCATTTCGGGCAATACCGCCCCCTAACAAGCAGCTGTTGTAACTGCGTGACGTTGTCCAGGCGGTTTGGTCAGTGAGAAAGTGAACCAAATCAAATGAAGGTCTGAAATTTTTTGGCATTCCCCGCCCAATTGAACCGAGTCCCCCGGACTATCCTGGTGTGAACACACCCTTAAACTGTATGCCCTGTTACATATTTCTTTTCTGTCTCATTTTGTTTTTTTGTTTGTTTGTTGTAATTTATTAACAACACCACAGATGGAAAAAAGCCTTTTGGCTAATTCTGACATTTTCTATACCGTGTTTATTTATTAATTTGCACTGTCCCTTGTTAATTAAACTAAACTAAATTAAATAATTACTTCTCCTTTAACCTCTAATCAGTTGGTTTAAAAAAAAAAATAGAGTGGCCTTCTCAAAACTTAATTAATTTATTCATCCTTTTTTTAATGTACTTTTGAGTTTTTAATAACTTTGTGAAAATGTTTATTAGGTGGAGGCTTCAAATGAACCCTCTGGGTTTTTTGCTTCTCCCTGCACTGTATTGCGTTATTCTTTTTCCTTGCCTTTTTTGAGTTTTAATTGTGCAAATCATAAACTAAATATTATAAGTTTTTAGCCTTTTTTACATTCTAAGAAAGGAACCATTAATACACATTGAGACAATATGAAGGGTGGCATGTCTAAAATTCATGTGTCACATTTTCTTTTCAATTTCAATGAAGAATCCCAAATTCAGAACAAAAACAAATAACAGCTTGTTTATTTTGGGCTTAAGATTTTCTGCTCAAGTCGGAAATTGAAAATGAAAAAACGGGCCGTGAACTTAATTTGATTTTGATATTTTTTTGTGATAAATCACTGAAATCAGCACGCCTATATTTGGCACAGGATTTATTTTCTTTCACACAAAACTGTTGCTACTTTTTTCTGATTTTGGATTCCCAAGTGAAACAATATATAGTTTTATAGTAATGGGCTGCAGTGTGTTTTTATAGTGTAATGATGATGAACATTCTCACCTTTAGATAATAAATAGCTTTCTGGACATTCCAGTTGTGGTTCTGGAGGGCGGCTTGGCACTCCTCTATTGTGACACCGTGCACTGCCTCCTGCACCTGAATCAATAACACAACATCAACAGTGTAAGTATCTGCAACATCCAGCAACACTCAGCAGCGCCACACACGGCTGCTTGTGTTAAGATGACATCATCTGTATCAACTTATGTACAAACACTTCCAAATCTGAAAATCAAGTAGGCCTTAAATCTCTGTTCTACTTGAAAAGATGATGTTTCTTTGGTTATTATCATTTTTGAGGGTGAAGTGTTCTTTAAAGCTAACTCTAATTTCACCAAGCTAACGCTAAGACTGTGTTCCTGCTTGTGATGCACTTCCCATTCACTGGCAGTGAAGCTTGTGAATGTTTAGTGCACGTCTGCTTCTTGCATTGAACTCTTTGCAGCACAGTTTATTTACAATGCCACATTCCCACTGCCCCTCGTGTGCAGCCACACATCTCAGTGTCCACTACAAAATGCCAAGTGCCTGATCGATGTGGAGTGTTTGGTGTTTTGCAGTGATCCTGCCTCCAGTCAAATCAGGTTCAATTGGTGTCAGGATCAATTGACCAGCAAAAAAAGAATCAATCAAACTCTGGTTCCTTGTCTTTTAAATTGAATTCACATTTTTTCATTGTGACGCTAATGAAAAAAAAAGTGTTTTTATGCCATAAAGTTTTGTGCTGAAATAATATTCAAAAGCAACTTTGTTTAATTAGTCTGTTTCATCCGCTTTCATAAGTTCAGCTCCAGTCTGAAAATGTTATTGTGCTGTTACACATCAATCATAATTTGGTTCTGATAATGATTTGAAGTTGAATAGGGAGGTTATCTGTTCAATTATGACATATTTGAGCAATTGCATTGAAAATGAAATTGCAAATTGCTCTTTCTCTGTCTCTACCAAAAGGGGAAACGCACACATATACACACACTATTTTCACTACAAGCTGTGGTCCGAGTGGACGACCAATAAAAATTACTGTCTGTTTCCCTCTTGTGTTTAGAGTACAGGCGAATGTAGCATACTGTACATCATAATGTTAATATTTACATGTACACATTCAAAAGGTTAATTAACTGCGAGAATACACAAGTTTCAACTGAGGAGTCAAGCAAGTAATATATCAAATATGCACCGCAATCTATAACATTTCATTTAAAATCGATCCTGCTGTATTAAACTGAACATCGCACTGATGGTTCAGCTTTTAGCTTCATCTCACTATTATAAAGCCGAACTCTCTCACACTAGTGATCACAAACAAAGAACAGCTGACAATCTAATTTAGGAACTGTACTTCTTATCCCTTTTAAACCCTATTTTCTTGTGTTTTTGTGTGGAGATAACTATTTTTTAAGTTGGTCCTGTGTTGGGTGAGAGGGCAGCACTTGGAGCATTTGGTATCAATGTACGTCCACTAATAGAGCTTGTTTTTGCCACTGACAGGTTCAGATTGTTATTCTAAGGGCTCATCCATCCATCCATCTATCCATTTTTATCCACTTATCCTGGGCCGGGTCACGGAGGCAGCAGGCCGAGCAAAGCACCCCAGACATCTCTCTCCCCAGCAACGCTTTCCAGCTCCTCCTGGGGGACCCCAAGGTGTTCCCAGGCCAGATGAAATATGTAATCCCTCCAGCGTGTTCTGGGTCTGCCCCGGGGCCTCCTACCAGTGGGCGCCTCCAACAGGAGGCGCCCAGGAGGAATCCTGATCAGATGCCCAAACCACCTCAACTGACCCCTTTCGATGCAAAGGAGCAGCAGCTCTACTCCGAGCTCCTTCTAGATGTCTGAGCTCCTTACCCTATCTCTAAGGCTGAGCCCAGCCACCCTACAGAGGAAACCTATTTCAGCCGCTTGTATCTGCGATCTCATACTCTCGATCACTACCCAGAGTTCGGTGAGGGTTAGACCGTAGATAGACCAGGAAATTGAAAGCTTGGCCTTCTGGCTCAGCTCCCTCTTCACCACAATGGGCCGGCGCAGCGCCCGCATCACTGCAGAAGCCGCACCGAACCGCCAATCCATCTCACACTCCATTCTACCCTCGCTCGTGAACAAGACCCCGAGAAATTTGAACTCATTTATGCTTAACATTAAATACAGAGATGGATGCCTTCTGTCTGAGTCATTTTCGTCACACTGTGCTTGTAAATGATTTTTCAGGTTTGCATATGTATTTATTTTAGGGGGCAAATGCATGTGAAATACTGGCACTGTCGAGCCCTGACTCCAACACACCAACACAACTCCAGCTCTCACTTAACGTTTCTACAGTTGTCCTCCTGCAACAAGTGACTCCTTGCCTGATTTCACAACGAGACTTTCCTCGAGCAGGACTTGGTTTCACACAATAACTAACAGACAAGATTGAGCAAATAGTAAAGAAAACACTTCATTTCTCTGAAGAGGTGCTTTCCATAATGCTGTCAGTCACTTACAATCACAATCTGAGCCTGTCAGTGACCAAAAAACAAACACTTATAGTCAACATAAATTGACGATACCAAATGCCCCAACTGATTACTCTGCAGCCTCTTTCTGCCTTCTGCAGCTCTCTCTTAATACTGGCCCAATTTTAAGAAATGGTTGTTCCCATTAGTCACTTAGACACTAAAACCTGGGAAAAAGTTGTCTAAGTTTAAGGATATTGAAGTTTTCCTTTAAGGAGGACATGAGGTCAACTTCATATTGCAGCTAAACCATCCATCATGAGAGAGAGAGTGAGCAGACTTAGCACTTTAATTACTGCAGCAATAAATACCTTTCAGGAGACGATATAAATCATAGAATTATACACAGTATATTTCAAATCATAAGTTACAAAAGGCAATCTAAATATCTCCGGCCTTACCATTTTGACCCTGTCAGCTGAGTTCCATCCACCGTCTGTCCTGATGCAGGAAGCAGTGACTGCCGCCGCTGTCAGCCCGTCTGAGCAGACGCGAGGGAGACTAACTGATGTCTTCATCCCTGACCGAAGCCCACCCAGACTGCTGTTATTGTTGGAGGAGAAATTAGCCTTCAGCTCGCCTGGCTGGACAAGCCCCTGTCCCTGGGTGTGTCCATGGAGAGTCTGGCTGCTGACCACCATGGGTCTGACGGTGGCGGTGTTAGCTTGCCGTAAAGGCCTCTCCTCCACACCGCTGGCAGGCAGGCTCTCTGCCTCCCTGAAGAAGCGGTCGTAGCGGTCAAGGTACGGGGGCCGCTCTGGTAGAAGGTAATAGTGAGTGTTACTGACTTTACGTCCATCGCGGACAATGGGGAGGATACAGGGGCCCTTGCTGGCGGCGTCCTTCCCCTGCGCCTGCGCCTGGATCACTTTGGGTGCAGCATATTTAGGATCTGAGGCAAAGCTGTGTGTGGTAGGCATGAGTTTACCCGGAGATGTGGAGAGGTAGGAGCCGTAGGTGTGTGTGGGGGGGCAGGAGGTAAGAGGAGCCTGCATGGTGGTGGGGCTGACAGAGTACACTCTCTGCTGGGGGGAGCCCACTACCAGGCCCATGGGGCTGGGAGTCCTGGAGCCCGGCTGGGACAAAGGGTCCCTGGGAGGGATCATAGGTGGTCGTTCCTGGTTTGAGCCTGAAACCTCCTCTATGGGGTCAGCTGGCGTCGGTGACAGGGAGAGATCCCTTGACCAACGAGCAGATGTGTAGTCACCCCTCTTTATGGGGCGAGGGGGGATGGGGACACGTGGGGGGATCTGGGGTCTGTCCTCATTGGAGGAGAAGACACTCTGGTGTCCCTCCTGTGTCTGTGGAGTCTGAGGACATGAGACTGAGCTCTGGGATGGCGAGCTTGACCGTGCAGCACTTCCACTCGGTACATTGAGCCTTCTCATGCACTCCTGCTGGAGTTCCTGGAAGATCTCTGCTGACTGGGAGAAGGAGGTGGACAGACCTTGGCTCTGCTTGCTGGGGAGAAACAGGTTGTCCTCCAGGCCTGATCTGTCTGGACCCCTGGAGACAAGAGCGTCACACTCCACCTTCTGTCCAGAGTAGAGAGTCTCATCTGGGTTATGGACTTCACTCTGCTCCTCTTCATGCTGCTGCTCCGAGCTGTTGATGGAGCTCACCTTAGAGGAGAAACAAGATTTACAACTTCAGTACATGTTACTGTCCATGTAGTTGATATCAGAACAGGAGATACACGTCTAACGTCTGTTAAACTCTGGCACAATGTGAAATGTACTGTGTCATTAGGGGTGCAACAATCCATCAATGTGGATCAATGCATTGATTCAGCGATCCAACATTGATGCTAAGTGAAAGGAGATGGCATCTTCTTCTGTAACTGGTTGAGTTAAATTGGCAGATGATATCATCTTGTATCGATCACAAGCCCCTGAACTGAACTGAATCAACCTGGGGTTTGTGTCACCTCCTACCGTACCTCCATATCGTCTTCGTCTTGGGCTACATCATCATAGGCTGGGGGTGGAGGTAAAGGCCGGGCGTCCCAGTCCACTACAGGTGTTGGGTGAAGGGGGCGGGGCAATGATTTAGATGGACTCTGAGGTGGAGTCCGGTCCAGGATGTTCTCTGCTTCCAACGCTAGCTTTGCCAGTGAGGGAATCTGAATTTCAATCACAGGGGAGGGGGATGGTGTGGGTGAGGGGAACTCCTCCCCAAAGTCAATGAGGGACACTTCACTGTTGGGGTTGTGGCCTGAGCCTGAAATCCGGCCGCCACTCTGTTTGGAGGCAGAGACCCAGGCAGCAGGTTTCAGTTTTAAGCCTTTCACAGAACCCGTTTTACGAAGCGATAATCTCTTTAGTCCTGCCGAAGTCAGATCCTCATCGTCGTTTACTGGATCGTAGCAAGGCTCTGGAGAGACACACACACACACACACACACACACACACACACACACAGTACGTTCATTATTTCACTGAAACACAATCAGAGAGTGATGACACCGATGCTTTTTAAGGTCACACAACAAAATACAAGACGCACTCCAAACAAAGTCTCCAGGTTCAGAGTTAGTCCTGTTGTGCACAGCAAAGACACTGCACATCTGTTAGAGGGACACAGAGGTGGAAAGATGGAGGACAGTGATGTTACGACAGGAAATAAAAGAAGGTGATAGACTCACTGCAAAGACAAGCAAAGGAAGAGACCAAAAACTATGGGATGTACCTTTGAGGAGTGGAGCTAGGAGGGAACAGAGAGGGCAGGAGCAATGGGTGAGGAGCTGCTGAGAGAAACCAGACTTACTCTTGATTAACAATGATGGTTGAGGAGGGCGGGGCGGAGGCTCCTCTGGAGAATCAAAAGCAAATACCGCCACCGCAAAAGAAGAGACAGAGGAAAAAAAGACAGCAGCAAAGATGGGAAGATTAGAAAGAAGCAGGACGTAAATGTTAGATTATTATTAATGTTCTGGCAGCAAGAAAAATGAAAAGAAAGTTATTTGGTGGACGTTTTTTCCAAAGCAAGATCTGCATTGCTACAACCTTTAAACTTAAACCTATGAGCCATGATGTTAAGAAAATGATAATAATTAACAAAAAAACAGGATAGCTGCACCTTTAAATGTTGAATCTGATTATTTCGCAAGTGATCGACAGGCGTATTTAGAGCAAATACATTTGCAGATACAGATACAGAGGTTAAACAACTCTGATAGATATTCAACACGTTCTCGTCCCAACTCATCAAATGCCACCGCTTTGTCAGAGGAGCTACATGACTAGATATTTTAGTATGACGCGCTAGATACCCTGCTGCGTTTTGGACATTCAGGGATGGTGTGTTCACTTACACTTGTTAGATGCATTTTGTCTTCTACTTGTTTTGTATTTATTTGTTCTTTTAAATGTCATTTATTTAAAAAAAAAAAAAGTCTAGATATTCACTTATTCATTTACGCCCTTTACATTATGTTAGTTGATGGCAAAGTTACAAACTGACACTGCCCGCTGTGTGTCTGTATGCCCATACCAAATTCTGGTATGACATGACAACATTATTTCAAAGTGAGGCCTATAGAGTGTAGTTTCAGTGTCAGCACACAAACTCTGCCCAAGACTTTTAGCTCATTAGCAAAACGCTAAACGAGTGTGGATCAGCCATTCCAACCCTTTGACATAAAACAACATGAAGCAAAGGACACTGTTAGAAATCTTTTTACTCTCAAAAGACAAAGCCAAACTCAGAGGCCTCAGGTCAAAACATGATTTAGAAAAACTTGTTCAGGCTTTTATTTCCTGCAGCGTTGACCGCTGTAATGATCTATTCACAGGCCTTCTTATAAAGACAGTCATACAGCTTTAGCTCGTACAAAACGCAGCTGCTGGAGTTCTTATGAAAACCAAAAGAAGTGACCACATTACTCTGAAACTTAAGTTCTTACACTGGCTTCTGATAAGTTACAAAATTGACTTGAAAGCACTGCTGCTTGTTTATAAACCATTAAATGTGTTTCAGCAGTCAACACCTGCTACACCTCTCAGATCACTGCAGAGAAACATGTTGGTAAAACCTACTGTAAGAACTAAACATGGCGAAGTAGCATTTAGCTGCTGTGCTGCTCGGCTCTAGATACAAAATGATCTTAGTAGACTGCTGATCTTTATTATGGTCATCATTCTGATGTGGTTTAAATATTTATTTGGAGCTCCTATACTCACTTCTAGCTCGTCCTGGTAGCTGCGTGGGCCGAGCATTACTGAGGTCCACACTCAGGACATCAG
This sequence comes from Epinephelus fuscoguttatus, assembly GCF_011397635.1. Classification (NCBI taxonomy): domain Eukaryota; kingdom Metazoa; phylum Chordata; class Actinopteri; order Perciformes; family Serranidae; genus Epinephelus; species Epinephelus fuscoguttatus. The sequence continues at coordinate 23,568,972 of NC_064766.1, forward strand.
GAGGATCCATGGGATTACCGAGGTACAAACTGCAGGGAGGAGAGAACAGACTTAATTACAGTAAAAGTCAATTCAGTGAATCTACTCAACCTTGGTGTTTGCAGTAAGACGTCTATAATACTGTGCCACTGCCACCTATTGGGGAGAGTCTATCATTACAACTCAGGAAAAACTACTCAGACTTTTAACTCCTCACTTCCAACATGGGGCATAATTATGATAAATATTTATGAAGACATTTGGATCATGTAAAAACCTCTGTGGGTGCAGTTTGGTGCTGAATTCAGATGACACTAAATGTTAATAAACTGGTCCTTACTCGTCGATCCTGTCAGGGAAGCCCCAGCAGCGATGAGGGTTGCTGTCTCCGTGTCCTGTGTGGATGAAGCTGTTCTTCAGCGGCCGGCTGATGTCATGAGCTGATAAACCCGCTACTGATGTCACCACGTTTCTGGGGAAAGGTCCGACCTTAAGGGTCCGCTTGTTTTGACCTCGCCACCAGTAGTTCTCTGCCCTGAAAGACACAGAAAATACTGAGGATGAAACATAGAGAGTCATCTGTGGGGCTTTACCACAACGAATAAATCTGCTGGACATTTAACATTTTAATATTTACAGTGTAGTGCATTTAGCTTGATAGACAATAAATACATTTTGATTAGTGAGCATTGATGAGCTGGGTAGTTGGAAAAGACCAATAGGCTGTTATTATTTATGGAATGGAGATGCATTTTATTTTTCCTTTAAGCAGTGTTTATGAGTAATACAGCTAGCTGGTACAGATTTGGAGGAGGGCCTCTTATTTCAAAGTCTAAAGCACTTGTTAACACCCACCTCCCCTCTATGATGGTGATGACATCATTGACCTGGATCAGGAGTTTGTCGGGTTCGTCAAAGTCCTGCAGAGCACACATGTCTGTGGGCATGGTCTGATAAACACACACCAACAAAGACACACAAAAAACACAAATTAGACACCACAGTAAATTTTAACGTGGCAAACATTTATGATTCATGAGGTCGTATTGTAGCTGGTTGTCAATCTCCTTTATGCACTTCCAACATGAGGGAATGTTTCAGCTTCTGCTTTGCAGTAACTCCACTAGGTGGAGCCAAAAGTCCATTTATGCCATGATGGATTGCTGAGGAAATACTGAGCTCTCTCCCTTAAGGTGTTAAGATGACTTTTGAAATGTATTAAACAAGGGATTACTGATTGCATGCCCTAAAATGTAATTTGTTATGTATTCCAATTGATTACTCAAGTTAAATAATGTATTCTAAATATTAATTCTAAAGCCAATTTTCTGGGAAATTTAGTCAACACTTGCATTTGGGAATCACCTTATTACTGTCTTTAGAGAAGAAGAATCTGCAAGCACTCAAAACAAAAATGTTTTGTCTTGCAACTGATTGTTTAATGAAAAATGGATTCACCAGAGACCAAAGAGTCCAGTTTTCATTTATCCTCATTTCCACAGCTTCAGTTAACCACAGCATCTTTAGATGCAGAGAGCAACCTGGTTGATTACAAGCAGACTTTGCAATTCTGACAGCGTCCTGGCCGTACGTCTCCTCTGCCACTCTCAAGTGGTGTGTGGAACGTACACTATGCACACACAAATGGCTGCACATCTTTTTAAAATCTGTTTATGGGGAATCCATGCCTCATATACATTTTAGAGCAAAAAAAGAAACAAAAACAAATGAAGTAATCCCTTCAAGTTATCTAAAGGTCCAGTGTGTACCATTTAGATGGGTATATTGGCAGAAATTGAACATAATATAATATGTATGTTTTCTGAACTGTTTAATCACCTGAGAATAAGAATTGTTGTGTTTTCTTTTCCTTAGAATGAGCCTCGTCCTCGTCTACAGAGATCGCCATGTTGCCTTGCCATGTTTCTACATTAGCCCAGATCGGACAAACCAACTCTAGATAGGACCACTCATATTTTTGCGTCAGTCACTGTAGTTAGCAGCTCTTCCACGACAACAATGTCAGAAAAACACTGATTATTTAAATGTGAAACTGCTTTATTCAGTGTTTTTGCCAGTGTAAATCACCTGGTCTGGAATTATCTGTGGATAATTTGGCTCATGGTAAAAACCTCCTGAACAATGAACACTGAAGGAATTCTAACCAGAAGTTTGAAGTGGTTGCAATCTGCAGTCCTCACCACTAGATGCCACTAAATCATCCCAAATCTTACACACACGACCTTTAAAAGACAAAAATGTATTCTCAATATCACAAATTTAAACTGTACCAGAATACAGTATTGCTTTATATTTATAACAGAGAGTGTGCCAGTAAACCTGGAACTCCGTTAGCGCTTTTAGCACTTCCGGTTCTCTCGTCTAAAAGTCAATACGTTTTTTGAATGGGATTTTGGTAAAATGCCTCAAATAAGGTCTGTGGTTAACAAAAGCTTAAGCGAGTTTCAGGTTTTGTTCTACGACATAAAACACGTCAGTAAATACCCTACTTGTGAATTTTGAAGCTTTTACGTGTTGAAAAAAAGGTGGTTGCTAACAAGCTGCTCAATACGACTACAAATCCTGTCAGGGACATTAAACGTCATCATCCCCAACAGGTGAGAGTGCTGGCAGTCCGCCATTACAGCTTCTTATTTAGCTTAAACAGTCTGATTTCCCCATTATACAATGTTTTTAAAATAAAGTGGCCAAAATCAGTTGAAAGCTTAGTGGCGGTGATGGTCAAGAGTCATGCGACCGTGGAGTAGTCATGTAATCTGTTAAAGCCTAACGTTAGGTTTTTACTTCTGGCAATCGCAAAGTGTTCATATGTTAGGATTATCTCGCTGAACAAAACCTGTAAGTATCATAAACTTGTGTTAGCCACAGAGCTTATTTTCTGACATAATCCAAAACGCAATGCAAAAATCAGATTCACTTTCTCTTCTGGGAACCAGTGCGATGCTAAACTAAAACCAGCTTTTGACGTCAGCCCTGGCACACTATATTTATAACTTATAATTATAATATATTTAACGCCCTGGACAGACACCTTTGGCTGCTCAAACAACAGCTCTCCTACCTCAAGCAGGAACTCTCGCAGGGCGACAAAGGTGGGTCTGTCGTCTGGTTTCTGAGCCCAACACTGCAGCACCACATTATAGATATCCTGCGGACAGTCCTCAGGCTTTGGGAGGCGTTCACCTTCTTTATCGATCTTGTGCAGGATCTAGGGTTATTTTTGACCAGGGAGAAACAATTGAAAGAGGACAACCGAAGAATAAATCAGTTACTTTAGCTACAAGACCATTTTGTATACATACTGTAAATGTCAATATTTCTTTGCTGTGCGTGTTTACCTGGCTCCCATTGAGGCCCAGCCAAGGCTCCTGGCCATGTGTGAACATCTCCCAGAGAGTGACTCCAAACATCCACGTGTCTGTAGCATGGGAGAACGTTCTGGTCTTCAGGCTCTCCGGGGCGCACCTGCAGCAGGACGAACAACAAACTTCAACTTGAATATTAAAAGCATTTTTTAAAGGTGCACCGTTTCTCTAAACTTATAATAAAATCACACATGTACATGAATGAAAACAGTACAAAGAAGATGGATTGCTGGCTGCTTGGCCGAAGCAAAATTTGGGATAGACACCAAAACAAAACAGCAAGCATTGTTTTACAAGAATGATCATCATGGCTGGAATGCAGCTCTGACCGATCACATCTCTCTGTGGAAACTTTCCGCAATAAATTAAAGCACGTTCACACCCTAACCACTAAAACCACTTGTATCCCTATAGTACAGCAAGTCCAGCTCTGCTCTCTACGTCCACCCACCATGCAAAGGGGACCTTTCGATGCTCCTGCATGACGTAGTGCTCGTGGTTGTTGGGCAGCGCCCTCATCAGGCCAAAGTCCCCGATCTTTACTCTGTGAGCCGACGCCAGCAGGATGTTCCTGAAGAGAGAGGGTCAAATGTTTTACTGTTTTATGTACATTTGTAAACTCATAAACTCAACCTGGACCCTGTGTTCCCATTTTTTGGTGCCCAAGTGACAAATGGAGAGAACAGTTTTTAAACTTTGTTCAGCATAGGGGGGTTGCAATGGTATATTTTCACAGTACAATAAATGTCTCAGAAAATAGCACAGCTTCAAGGTATTACGCAATTATCACCATGTTCAGCCTTGAAGGTTGAACATGAGCTTTAATATAATAAAACTTGAAACAATTATTGTAATGGAAGTATATGTATAAAGTTTGACAGACAGGCAAGCAGGAAAGAAGATGTGCAGGTGACATTCTTCATCCGGTTGCATTTGTTTCAAAACCATATCACGGTATATTACTGTAACTCTTGTAGAGTGCTGAGCGAGACTGCTGCAGCCGGCAACGGAGAAACAGGCTGCAATGTAGCCACTCAGCCATTCGACCCGGAAAATAATCAGAATCTAAACACCTTTAATTGTCATTGTATCATTAAAAAACACAATGAAATTAGGAGAGCTACTCCTGAAAGGTGCTGACAGTTAAAACCACGTCCTCCTTACATTCAACCATCCAATCCTCACACTAATAAATAACAGACAATAAATGATGAAAGTATAATGGGTAAAAAACTACACATATTACGACCGTGAATATTGCACATAAAGTGTAGTAATTACACCCATAAAAAAAGCTTCATCCTGTGTATTTGAATTCGGTCAAAATCCTTATTGCTGTGGGGAAGAAGCTGTGATTGAGTCTGTTTGTCTGAAGTGCCTTCCAGAGGCACTACAGATCAGATGAAAAGTACCGAAGTTTCCCATAAACATACATGTCTTTTATTCAGTACAGTATGACTTACACATACCCTTTTTAGCACTGCAGTATAAAGTAATTTTTGGGGAATTTGGGATGTAGCTGTCACTATTGTATAACCTTATAACCACAATTTAAAGAGACTGCCAGTTGATTTTAACTCAAGTGGCGTACCACTAACGCCATAAATACACTCACAGACGCTCCCAAAGCCCCCCAAATACAACAGCAACAACGAAGATGAGGAAAGAAAACTTTAGAACACCGAGAAATCCAAGCAGTAGCATAGGATCCACTAAAAATAAATGCATTAACTTTGTTAGAATGTTAGAGAATTGTTGTGGACATATGTTTTGTTTTTTTAATCAAGACTTATTTATTTGACCATTTGTTGAGAGGAGAATGAATCATCAAAATGAACTTGACCTTAAATATGAAATTTAAATCCCATTATGGTTTTGGTGAACGGTTACAACCCTAGGAGATGAAGAAAACAGATTTTTTTAATGGTCAATTCCCGTTCAGAACGGGATCCAGTCACATAAAATACAATCCATGTGATCCTGAAACTCAGGACAGGTTCTAACTGAAGGCATCAAATAAACCTGGGATGTATCAGGAATACAATTAAGATCTTCAAAAAGTCCTGTGTTTAAAACCACAGCTTTAACTGTGAAAGTGACTCATTTTTACCAGCCATTAAGATTTTTCTCAGGCATCTACGTCGTGTCAACAGTTAAGTGAAAGTGACTAATTTGGGCAAGACCAAAAACTTAGACCACCCAGTGCAGCCAGCCAACCTGTGACTCATTTTACTTGCGGGCCAAGTCTCCCTGTAATGGCCTGTAAATTTTTGGGTGGAGGAGAAGGAGAAGCAATATAAATAATTCAACATACCAGTAAAAAAAAAAAAAAAAATCCCTGAAAGAAAAACAGGTTTTATAGAGACTGTGAGAATACACCCTCTTTAAAGAATAAGTCTTGACCTTTTCACAGCTGCTGAAATGTGTAAAGTCCACCTTAAAAAGTTTTGTGCCCCTACCTGGCTGCCAGGTCCCTGTGGATGAACCTCCTCTGCTCCAGATAGGCCATGCCACAGGCCACCTGTACAGCATACTGACACAGAGTGTGGATCAACACCGGGCCCTGTGGACGAACACATCGCAGACGCTCCAGCAGAGAACCCAGAGGAGCCAGCTCGGTCACCTTCAGGACACGGAGAGAGGAGGAGGAGATAGAGTGGGTGAAAAGAGGAGTATGGCAGCAAAAAGCAGAAGGACAGGAAGAGGAAGAATGATATAGAAGAATGTAACAGAAAACACTAAAGCAGAGAAAGAGACGTTGGCAGTTGGTAATCATAACATGATTAAAAAAAAAAGGCAGTATACATTAAACTTATGCCAGAGGAAATAACTAGAAGGTAACAGCATGAAAACAACAGGGCTAAAATGTCAGCCCTAATTTTAGTCTTCCTCTCCCTTCCTGTCTCATTCTCTCTTTGTTCACTGTCTACCCTCATGACAAAGACCCTAAAGGGTAACCTAGACCCTATTTGCCTATGTTTTTGTGTCTAAGTGACTAATGGAGACAGCAGTTTTTGAAATTGATCCAGTGCTGAGCAAGAGCGCTGCAGCTGGCTGCAATGAAACCACTCAGTGCATATTCGCACTGTCAATTTGGGTCCACTCAAACTGCTTGTTTTTGCCACTGACAGGCTCAGAATATTATTCTGAGTGTCCAACAACATTATGGAAAGGATCCCTACAGAGACAGACATTTTTGTTACAGAGTAGGATCATTTTTATTTAACCAGAAACAGCCCCAAAATCACTATCATCAAACCCACCAGACTCCATTTAAATCAACGGAAATTTTAGTGTGTATAGAGCCAGCATATTTTCACATCTAACTGGATGAATTAAGGGTTTATTTCAACCCAACCAGAGCTGGTGATTGCTGGAACCGTGGGAAGATGAACCAGAATTACTTTCGTGAGTTTTATTTTGCTTCTGGTGACTTTGAATGAAGTGTGTTTAATGATGGTAAAATTACTTAAATGGAGTTTGGTAGGTTTGGTAGGCGATGGCGGTTTCGGGGCTGTAGCTGGTTTAACAAAAAGGTCTATCTCTGCAGGGATCCTTTCCATAATGTTATCAGACACTTAAAATAACAATCTGAGCCTGTCAGTGGCAAAAACAAACACTTTTAGTGGACGCAAGTTGACAGTATACCATTGCCTATTAATGTTACACTGCAGCCTGTTTCATCACTACCTGCAGCGCTCTCACTCAATACTAATCCCATTTAGACATTGTTGTTCCCATTAGTTGCTTATGTTGTGTTCACACCAAACGCGAAGTGAATGTTCATGTTGCATTACTCACAAGAGTTTGAATGCCAGCATATTTTGTGTTGACTCACGTCATACTAGTATGAAATTGCTGAATTGATGAATGAACTTCTGCCAGTGAGTCCTTGGTGTCAAACATCCCCAAAGGATCTCAATACCGGTTGGCTATCGCAGCATGAATTGGTCGCTGAAGTTCAGATTTTTCAACTGGGAATAAACGCATGACACGAAATCGCACTACTCACTTTATTCGCACCGCTTAATTCGCATATTTCGTGTCCTTTGGGTTGCATCCATCGCGTCTAATTGCATCTTCACATTGACTTTACATGTAATTCACTTGCGCTAATTGTTTTATTCACCCCCAATGTGAGCAAAACATTAGACACAAAAACATGGGAAAAAGGGTCCAGGTTATGAAAGTTACCTATAAATACACTTGACCTGATTTCAATAGACTAAGTTCAAGAGGCAGGCTAAGAGTGCCAGAGAGGGGCGTTTGTGTTAAGTGTGTGTGGGTTTAAGTGAGAGTACAGGCTGACTGATGTGTGTGTATATATTCCTCCCTGTGTGTGTGCGTTTTTCTGTGTGTCCACTACCATCTTCATTGGGTGTGTGAGCACCACACCGTAGAGGCGAATGAGGTTCTGGTGGTCCAGGGAGTGCATGGCATTGACCTCACAGATGAAGTCCTCTAGAGCGTCGGGCTGGCTGAGCACGTCTGTCTTCAGACACTTCACAGCTACGTTCAGCTGGAAACAAGGGAAGAGGGTTTAGTTTAGTTTTTTATCAACAGAAGCGTAAAGCATTTATTTAAAATGAAAAAAAAAAAAAAAAAATTCTCCCTGTTTTTTGGAATTAATAGGATTATTACAGGGTGTCTACAGGTATCAGACAGTTAAATTTAATGCCTTTTAAGACACATTTTAACCAAATATCCAGAAAAAAGAGCAATTATATATAAGTAAAGACAGTATGAGTACACAGATTCATGCACCTGCTTTGATTTATTCCTACATCAGCACAAAATGGAAACAAGCTGCATGTTTAATGCAAAACAAACAACTTTAGTAGTGTGCACATGCTCCACTTCTTTCTTTGACAAATAACTCCAACGTTTTATACAACTAAATAAATGTAAAGTGCAGGTCTCCTCACCACTTTCCCTGAAGGTGTCAGCCACTCTCCTCTCTTCACTACACCAAAGGAGCCGTCGCCCAGCTTCTCAAACAGCGTCAGGTCCTTCTCTGGGATGAGGCAGGTCAGAGCCTGCTGCTGCCCGTCAAGAGGAGCGCCACCACCAGGCTGTGTGGCCAGGACGCCCTCCCCGAGGCCCAGTGGAGGTGTGGGAGACAGCTTACGAAAGGAGGAGGCCGGCTGACCCTGCTGGGGGAAGTCTCCTCCGTCTGGACGCTTACCACTGAACACCTGGAGAGGAACAGAAGAAGAGAAAGAACGAATAAAGCTGGCTGTAGAGTGAGGTTAGCATAAAGAGTGTGTGTGTGTAGGAGAAATAATGTGGTAAAAAAGTTGGGGGAGGTCAAATAATGTAGAGAAAAAAGTACAAGTAAAAGACAAAAGACAAGTACAAGTAAATACGCTTCAATTAGGGATGCACGATAACTTTTCTTTTAAACCGATACCAATAACCGATGACTTTCAGCTCCTAAAGGCCGATAACACACACACATATACATTACATATATATATATATATATATATATATATATATATATATATATATATATATATATATATATATATACACACACATATATACATATATATATAAGATCATGACATCAATACTATGAACAAAACCAAAACAGTTTTGACTCTTTAAATGAAGAGATATTTATTTTTTTCAATGAAAAACTATTGGCAAGCATCTCAAACATTTTCGAAAAGATATCAAACAAAAAAACTATTTGATATCTCAAATGAACATCAATTTAAATAAGGTGCATTACTTACTTACTGATATAAAAATAAAGGCCCCTTGAACTGATGCAAATACATGCATCGGGATTACAAACTGAAAAAGTTCATTCCAGAAGTTCAAAAAATTAAATCTATATAGAAAATTATTGCACTGAACAAGTTAGACTTGTCTGTGTAAACAAACTGAAAAAGTGCATTCCATAGTAACAAAAAAATAAGTTTAAAGAATTTTGGCTTATGGTTCCATTCAAATGAATACCTTTTCACTAAGGTAAATGGGGTTCAGTTGTTCTTTTATCTCATATTAAGAGACAGAGACAGAGACAGAGACGCAGAGTCTGTGTGTTTGAGATAGTGTTGTCACGGTACCAAAATTGGGACCCACGGTACGATACCAGTGACAGTATCACTATACCACAGCAAAAATGAGGCAGATGTGCCTTTTGTCATTTATAAAAAGATAAATCACTTTTCTATAATACATCAATGATATTTCAAAGGAATAAATTACTTACTGACTTATTCATACTTCAAAAACAGCATCAATAAGTGATTAACATAGGGGGGATCAAAATAAAATAAATAAATAAAATAAAAATCAACCAGCCACCCTCCTCCCCTGACAGTCCCTTCATAAGTAACGAACAGTCCCTAAAGTTTCTCCTCTGATAGGCCACATACTGTGTGCCGCCATGGCTTAGCTGTTCAGGTACTTTTGGGCAGTCATGACAACAAGCTATTCACCTGGAGCCGGACTTCTTCGCCAGTAAGCCGTTATAATGCGCCGCCGTATCTGACAGGAATACGTATTCCTGTCCGTGTCTGTGACCCCCGTTCAACCCACAACCGGCGGGATTCGCCATTACTGTTTATCGCAACACTACTGACATTTTACTCCGTCCGTCACCGCACGCTGTTTGATTGCGTTATCAAAACACGCCGCTATTATTCAGCCTTGCTTTTCACTTATTCCACCGAATACTGAATGTGTGTTTTTTTGCAATATTCGGCCGAATATATTCGGTGCATCCCTAAATAGGAGCCTTTCCCCACTCCCCACTCCCCTCATCGCTGCTCTCCTCACTATACTGGCTGCTGCGCTGTGCAAGTGCACAGATGTCTCAGAGTGGTGGTGCATTTGCAAAAATGTTTTGAAGGAGCAGCGGCGGCGGCAATAATTTAGCAGCGGCGACACAAAACACTGATATGTACTGTGGAGTTTTAGTGCCGCGGTCTACTGTTGGTACCAGTATACCGTGCAAAGTGTGAGAGAGAGTGTGCGCATCTGTGTGTGTGTGTGTGTGTGTGTGTGTGTGTGTGTGTGTGTGTGTGTGTGTGCGCATGTGAAAGAGAGAGAGTGTGCGCGTCTGTGTGAAATTATGACCGAGTTAACGAGTTGTTTTCCGACATGAGGGGGTATTCTTGAATTTTCCCAGTCAGAAAGAGTTTTTCTGATTATGCCGACGTCACTTGAACGCAGCATTCACTGCAGGCCATTCAGGTCTCATAGTGGGAGCGGGGCACTGCCGTGCTGACAAAATTATATATGTTATCAGGGCTATTCGTTATGATATCGGACTTATCAGAATGACGTAATAATTTCCTGTTATCGGCCCGATAGTTATCGTGCAGCCCTAGCTGCTTAGATTTGCTAAGTCATCTATCATTTAGACTATTTAATACAACTACACACCCATTTATTTTCAGATTCATTATCTAGAAGTGACAAAACCAGGCTTTGCTGTACACATGCATAAAACTAATAAAAAAAGATGAATTAACCTGCTTATAAACAACAATATGAACCCTATTATGAGATAAACAAAGTGTCTACAACTGTCTGACAGGTTATAAAATCTCTCATGAACCACATTTGTGTTCAGTCCTCCACCTTTATTAGTCACTGAGCTGTCTGCCTGGTCACTTCTCACTCAGGAGACTCTGGGCTGTGGGTGGAGAATCAATTATGAACTCTATCTCTTGATCTTTTCCATCTCTGTCAGCCTTGAGGAAAACTACCTTTTTTCCACTCTACATCTCTTTCACCCACGTCAGCTCTCCCCATACTCTCCTCACCCACACAGAGGTTTGACCCAGTCACCCACTGCCGTAGGCCTGCAGCAACACTGTTTGATAGTATCATGTCTTATCAGGCTGTGATTATGGTTTATGTTTTCACTGTCTGTTGTTCTCTTTGCATGGACAATGCCTTTGTACATGGGACGCTCGCTGTAACCACTGAGCTACTGGGCGCCCCAAGAGGTTTTTTTTTTTTTTTTTTTTTTTCCCAGTTTTTGGTGTTTCCACTCAAGTTTTTTAAGCGCAAATTAAAAATGTGCATAATAACAAGATTGAGGGGGGGGCACGACACATCTAATGACAGCAAAAAACTAGAAATGACTTTGCATTAAGAACTTGCGCCTGTAATCTACACTGCCAACCAGCACCACTGCCACCAGACTCAGGTAAGAGAAAATTTAAAGCAGCACGAGCAGACCAATAAAATCTGTTACAGTCTGAATGTAGCCTCCGTGTGTGGCTATAATTTTTATGAAAGTCCATGCCAGCTTAAGACAAGTTCCTCTACATGCCTTCATAGCTACTAAATCCACTGTAGGTGCAGAAGCTTCAAAGAAGAAGCATACTTCATTATTCAGCAGAAACAGTGAGCCTCGTCATCCAAACGTCTTCCTCATTTCCTGTTATAAATGCACGTCTCGCCATGTGTTGCGCATGTGGGCTGTGTGGTGTGAGGAGAGAGTGGTTGGAAAGCAGAGTCAAGTTATAGTCAGAGGATTGGAATCACCGCCGTCTAACAGTATTGTAATGTTATCTGGACCTGAAGACCCTCAACACACACACACGCAAACACACACACACACACACACACAGAAAACTACAGTACAGGCACAAGCTCTGGTGTGCACACTAATATAATATCTGTATATGTGTTAAACAATGTATGCACATCACATATGGTGGGATGTTTTCAACACAAAACCAATGTTAGAAAGCAGCCATGTATAAGTATCGAAACACACACACACACACACACACACACACACTCACTCACACATACACACTCTTATCACTAGAGGAGAGAGACATTTCCTGCCTCTTGACGCTGGCGCTGACAACACAGCAGGAATGACTTCGCTGTTCAGAAGCGCTCATTAGGAAGCACTATTAGATTAAGCGACCTGAATGTATCTGTGTGTGTGTGTGTGTGTGTGTGTGAGCTTTCCATTCCTCTAAATTTGAACCGGTACAATGTGTGTGCTGTGCAGAGCCATTAAGGGAAACCTTTGTTTAGAGGCCCTAAATAAGACTGTTTACCAAAATAGGAATGCACAGAAACTGGTGCTGATGTCAGACACCAGGGGAAATGAGTTCGAAGCTTCATTCATAACGGTAACATTCAGATTCTAAAATAAACACTTGAATGCTGCACTCCCGGATCTTTTTAAGTCAGATTGTATGATGCACTTATCCTTAGTTAAGTTCCTTAGTCAGTGTGTTACCTACAGTAGATGTCAGTTGGCACATCACTTAGTTTGGAGAAGCAGACTGGAGTCTGACACAGAAGCAAAGCAATGCACTGTTGTGGATAGGGGCAGCAGCTAAACATATTTCAGCCACATGTATCGTATCAAGTGTACACTACATTTCCACTATTTTCACTACTAACCTTACTGTCAGACAGCGATTCCCGATAGGAAACGGGAGACATTATCACCCTCTTCAAAGCCAGACTCCATTGAGAAAAACAGTGATTCAACATTGCTGAACACAGGAGCTGCTGGTCTGTCGCTGCCACAATCAGATAGTTTGTCTGTGTTATTGTGCGACTTTGGCATCTAAAAGAGTTAGTTCAGGTTCACCAAAGTCACACAATAGCACAATTAAGTGAGAGACTGAGGAAGCAGTAGAAAAGCAGCTCCTGTGTTCAGCGAGTTAAAATGACTCTTTCTGTCAATGGAGTCTGGCTTTGACGAGAGCGTAGATGGAGAAAAAAGCTTCCCTATCTGAAAGGGCTGTCTGCAGCAAGGTAAAGCAATGAAAATACTTTCAATATAATGTACATTTGAACTGATATAGATAGATTTGTTTTTTCTTGGCTAAAACATGCTGCCCCGTCTACAGCAGTACATTGCTTATGCTGCATTCATTTTGTACTCGGAGGTCGGAAATTCCCAGTTCCCAGTCGGAAGTTTAAACTCCAACGCACCTTGAGATCGGATTTCCAACTCGGAAACTCCAAGCAACCACATCAACCCCGACTTACGAATTCAAGATGGCTGCCAGTCACATACATAGTGAGTAAACACTCTGCTAATGTACTGTTTATAGCAATTTTATCTTATTTGTTTATTAGGTCAGCCTCATCTGCGGCTTTCATCAGTTGGAGTGCATGATGGTTTTGAAGCTGTCTATACTCCGAAAGTGCAAGGGCAACAAAGGCTTTCTTGCGGGCGTCTATGTTTTTTTCTGACTTGTCCACCATCTCAACTAGAATGCAAAAACTGTTGTCAGCTCGGAGGTGACGTCATTCCCACTTCCGACTTCTGACCTCCGAGTACAAAACGAATGCAGCATTAGCTTCCATGTCAGCACCTCTATCAGCTTCTCCAAACTAAGGGCGTGCCGACTGACATCTACTGTTGGTAATACGCTGACTATGGATAAGTACCTCATAGAATACGACTTCAAAAGATCCAAACTATTCGTTTAAACATATTTTTTTCTGCACACTTTCAAATAAAGATGTGGCTAAACTTTGAGTTACCTGAAGTCACTTCCTGGTTGGAGTTTGGGCAAAAGCTGGGGCTGAGGGCGGAGCCTGGTTTTATACAGAAGGTATTCCCATGGACCAAACCAAGAGACGTGACATCATGGGAGGGGATTAAGTGTTTCTTTGTGTCAGCTTTAGTTACTGTCTATGTTATTTGGTCTGATCAGCCAGTTTATATGATGCCCCAGTGTCTCATTCTGTTAAGTCTCTTTGTTGAGTTGACGTATAGTTTTATTAGTCTTATTTTTCAGTTACAGTTATATTTTGTTTTAAGGGTCCTGTAACTCTAATTCTGTTACTTTCAGTCAACTGCTTTGTAAAATGTATTTTTGAGAATATAAACCCACCTTTTTTTTTAAACTTTAAACTCGTGTTCTTTGTGCTTTGACTGCTTGGTCCACAACAACATCATAAAATATGACAGATACTAAAACTTCATTCAGCAGCTACCATTTAACATGTCACACAGACATGTCTCTCTCACAGACAGAGCCATCTTGGATCTACAGCATTAATTAATGTCGATGTCATTCTAAGAAAGTGAATGAGATCAATGTGAGCTCATTACTGGCGGGTAAACAAAGGTCACCGCTCAGAAAACGGTCCCGTCAGTGAAAAAGAGGTGTCAATGAATCTCCGGTGCCAAACATATTTGACTGGCCAGATATAAACAGTAGCAAGCGGTGTGTGGTTTCACATTCACACCGGACCAGACATGACATAATGCTGCAGACCTTTTTAAAAACACCACATCTCTGCGGGCACTGTGTGGTAAGTGGGTTTCAAATAGGAGGCTCGACATTCAAAAGATTCTGAGTATGGCAGAGCGCACACACACACACACACACACACACACACACACACACACACACACACACACACAGGGGGCTGAGGAAGCAGATTACTCTAGCTGAGTGAGGATGGTGCCAGAGGCGGAAACAGACAGGTGTAATTATAGAAGGCGAGCAGCGTCCTCTGGGCACCACGACTTCCACTGAGAACAGCAAACACATACACACACTACAGAGTATTCCTTCACACACTTCGTTTCTCTGAGCTTTGTGTGTGCATGTAGGTGTATCATCATGTATTGTACCAGCTTGTGTATGAGGTAGCCTTCAGCAGTAGTGTGTATCTTTTCCGATACACTGAACTGTAAGTACCTCGTCACTTCCTGGGAGCTTCCTTACTGGTTGAAGACGCATAACTACGGTAACCCCTGCCAACCTCAGCACCACCACCATCTGTAAGCATGATGAACCTCTGGAGTTTTGGGTTTCATCACGTCTGGAGAAGTAACGTTACTTTATGTCAACAGGCATCTTCGTCGCCAGATGATGCTTATATTAGCTAAATGCTATCATTAACATGCTAAGAAGCTGGTGTTTAGCAGGTATAATGTTAATTTGTGGCTTTCATGGCAGCCATCCAAATGGTTTTTGAGATATTTCAGAGAGGATGAAAGAGGTGGAGTGACCGACCATCATCTCTGGAGCCACGCTACTGGCATGGCTGACAAAATGCCTTATTATGTCCTCCATCTGTCATAGTACCCGTTCCATTTTCATCCGCTTATCCACGGCTGGATCGCAGGGGCAACAGGCCAAGCAAAGCACCCCAAACATACCTCTCCTCAGCGATGCTTTCCAGCTCCTCCTGGGGGACCCTGATGCTGTCCCAGGCCAGATGAGATATACAATCCCTCCAGCGTGTTCTGGGTCTGCCCCGGAGCCTCCTACTAGTGGGACGTGCTTGAAACACCTCTAATGAGAGGTGCCCAGGAGGAATCCAGATCAGATGCCCAAACCACCTCAACTGACCCCTTTCGACATGAAGGAGCAGAGCTCTACTCTGAGCTCCCTCTGGATGCCCGATTTCCTTACCCTATCTCTAAGGCTGAGCCCAGCCACCCCACAGAGGAAACTCATTTCAGCCGCTTGTATCCACGATGTCATTCTTTCAGTCATTACTCAAAGTTCATGACCATAGGTGAGGGTTGGGATGTAGATGGGCCAAGAAATCGAAAGCTTTGCCTGCCGGCTCAGCTCCCTCTTCATCACGATAGTCCGGCGCAGTGCCCACATCACTGCAGATGCCATGTTGTCACTAATGGTACTCCTTCTCCAATATTTCATGTTGTGTTTCCTAAATTTCACATCAGGCAGCAGAGTCATGATCAACTTTTTCACCTCAGAGAGGTGTTTTTTTACTTTCTGATGTTACAGAGCTGCCTTGGTCGCTGTCCACTGTTATGAGTATTGTCGCTACCACACTGCATTAAGTGTGTGAATTGTGTGAGAGTTTGTAAACAGATATTTTGATGAAGGTTTGCTGACATGCTCACATGGGTTCTGTCTATTTAAGGGAGAAACTTCATGCTTCATGAGGCAACATGTCTGTGAATGCAGCACGCTATGAATCTGTGTGTCACCAACTCTTGTGACCGGACTCGTGTGTGTGTGTGTGTGTGTGTGTGTGTGTGTGTGTGTGTGTGTGTGTGTGAATGTGGACGTGCTCATCCTCATGTGAAGGGTCAAGCTGTCTTTTTCTCTGGGGGGGGTTCTCCCTATAGATATATATGTATCTGTACGGAACATTCCAGATGTGTTTCTCTTTTAAAAATAAGTAATACAACCGATCAGGAAATGGCCTCCTCCATAATCATCATAAATCTTTACACACATACAGTATGGTCGACAGCAGCAACAGAATAAACAGCCCAAACAGGTTCACACACAGAAGCAACACCTTGACATCGTGTTAGCGCTATGTGACCACTCACCAAAGCTGTAGACTTGAGACTTGCACTCTCTGCAGCCATGCACATGATTCTGACACACATATCATTTACCTATGTGCAAAGTCGCTGCTTTAAGTTACAGAAAGAAGTCCTTTTTGTTAATAGTAAATACTTAACATAATTATTTATTAACATTTGTCGATTGTATTGAATTGTATTACAGAAATAACTTCTCTTTTATGTCACCTTCCCTGTTTGAAACAAGACGTTGGAGGTGGCTGCCGCCTTCTGCGCCAGGAATTTATGATAAAAATATCTACATCAATAAAATGTTTTGTCAACGCTCTTACAGCAATACTTCACCTGCCAAATGACCATTTGCATATCAGTTAACCACCCTGTGTTATGTTGAATTCAGGAGGGAATTTCTTGAAAGCCTCCACGGTGAATGAAGAATCTAAAAACTGAGAAAATTTTTGATGAATTGGAGTACAAGGCGGCCATGTCTAACAACAGCTAAACTACAAACTCTCACACAACTTGAGCAGTTTAATCAAAGTCTCATTTATCTAGCTGTATGCTCAGTACTTCCCAAACAGACAGATCTCTCTGACAGAGAACTTAACTTTACTCTCTTTAATGCCAGACTTCATTTACATAAGCAGTTATTCTACTTCACTGAACACATGTGCTGTTGGGCTACTGCTGCCTCCATTAGTTAATGTGTTTGTGTTTTTGTGTAACTTTTGTGTTTCAAAGGGTTAATTTGGATACAGCAGTCATACAATAAGACAAACAAACTGATTTAGGTAGCGTTAGACCAGCAGCTCTAGTGTTCAGGGAGGTAATATTACTGTTTTTGTCAATGGAGTCTGGCTTTGAAGAGAGCATAGATAAGTTTTACTTTCCACACAGTTGCCCATCAGAAAAGACTGTCTCTTTGGGAAGTACTGAGCACACGACTGGATAGATGAAACCTGGATTATACTGCATGAGTTGTGTGAGAGTTTGTAAACAGATGTTTTAATATAGTTTTACTGTTGTATCACACAGACCCCTGTGACTTAAATTCATCAAGAATTTTCTGTTTTTCTTTGTTCATCATGGAGGCATAGCAACAAACACATTTTTCTGCATGAATTCAACAAAGCACAGGGCGAATAATTAATATACAAATGGTCATTCTAAAATCTTGACTGCTGACAAGGACATTTGAAATAACTGAAGTTGACCTGTCACATGTGTAACTGTTCATGCCTTGTAAACAACCAGGACACTGCACTTAATAATCCTCAGAGTGTAATGTGCTACCCGAATAATCTCGCCTTGCCTATATTAATGTACTTGTCTTTACATAAAAAAAGAGATGACACAAAATTAATTTGGCAAGGTGCTGCAAAATTTAATTCTAACATCCGTATAGGGGAAACTGTGGTCGAGGTGTTAAGTTTCTGTGAGATTCTGTCCACACCGTAACAGACACACAGACAGACAGACGCCACCACGGCGACATAATGTCAAGCATACCACCGACCATAATAAATGACTTGGGTGTGTGTGTTTGTGTGTGTTGTGTCTGTCTATGTCTGTCACCTTGCTCATCCAGGACTTGCGCTTGCACATGGCTTTCCTCCTTTTCACGGCCTCCCACAGTCGTCTCTGTCCTTTATGACAAAGAGAAGGAGACAAGACAAAGAGAAACACACGGATGGTCAGCGGCAGACACAAAACAGATTGCAACTTGTCTGTAAGAACCACAGGATCAGTTAAGATTTGAGTTACAGAAGGTAAACTATATTGACTTTCAAGATTGTCTCCCATGATTAAAAGAGAACTCAGAGCTGAGGATAAAGAAAAAAAAAGAGTGGATGATAAAGGGGGTAGAAAAGATGGAGGACACACACATACTATATGTGAGAAGAGATTGGAGATAAAGCAGATTCAAGAACGAAAAGATGGAGAGCTCAGAGAACAGTGAGATGAGAGGAGGAAAAGATGTGAGGAATATATAATCAGGAGAAGTGGGTGTAATTAGTCTTAAGCGGCTCGGTAGCGATACCCTGAGGGCCTCAGTAACTGGATTTAGAACATTACTGCTGCCATCCTCTTCACACACACACACACACACACACACACACACACACACACACACACACACACAAAAGACTTGGCACTCAAGTGTCCCTTCCCATTGTGCCTAATTACCAGTTGTGGTTTTTAAATGATATTAGGGTTGTTAGCCATGGAGGATTTGCTCCAGCGATGCTGACAGTGAGCCAAATGACACACTGCCATTACTGCAGACAAAAGTAACACTTCAGGCTATATATAGACGCAGAATATCCCCTTATATAGTCGTACAAAAGCACAGAGAAAATTGGATAGGACACTACTCATTAATTTGTCTGAAGTGTATAATTAGTCAGTGACATTGACACATATGAGACAGAGAGTACACTACTCTGGAAATATACTTGAAGACATCTAAAAAAGAGAGGAGGAGATGCATTTTTAGAGATAAGCGCTTTACAATATGCCTCTCATTCACCCGCTGACACACACATTCATACACCAATGGCGACACGGTGATGCAGTGGTTAGCATAGCACAGCAAGAGGGTTCCTGGTTCGAACCCCAAGGTAGGAGAGCTCTTCTGTGTGGAGTTTGCATGTTCTTCCTGTGTCAGGTTTTCTCCACATACTCCAGCTTCCTCCCACAGTCCTAAGACATGCAGGTTAATTGGTGACTCTAGTCTGGCGACCTGTCCAGGGTGTACCCTGCCTCTCGCCCAATGTCAAATGGGATAGGCTCCAGCCACCTCGTGTGTGCTGCTGCATTCCAAAAGTTGAACTCTGTTTATCTCAGGGTGCAGCCATTGAGCCCTGAAAAACAGTTGCTCAGGAACATGTGCGCACCACAAGGGCATCATTCTGGCGTTTGAGCACGCCTGCCATGCGTCTACATTGAAAACACGAATGTGGGGGTGCAAAAAACGCGGCATGTGTACGGCTCCTGTTCAAGGGATGATCATCAGAGTCCAGTCAAATAGTTTGTGTGACCCTGCCATCGCTGGAGCCATGATGCTAGTTTGGCTAAAAAATAAACAGGCAATATGCAGAAAGAAAAAGAAAATGTGAGGGTCTTTTAAGGCCTTGAATCATGGACAATATCACAACATACTCAGTAGGGCTGTACCCAAATATTCGGACATTCGAATATTCGTTTCTATGGGTAGGTATTGGTTATGAAAATTTGGTATTTGATATTCATTTTTTTATTTACTTTTTTTTTTTTTTTTACATATTTTTTTGGTGCTAAATGTAGTCTTTTTGTTGTTGGTAAATGTAGGTTATCAATAAAAATCAAAACTTTTAAACTGCATTGTTAAAAATGTGAAAATATAGTATAGCCTACCAGCGGAGCTTGTGCGCACGGCACGCTTAAGCGCATCCGTCTGAGGCTGTGGATCAATGCCAAGTTTTACCACTTTATCACTATTCCCTCTAACTTGTAGCTGTTTTTTCGTTATCTTTTGAATTTAATATGAATTATGTTACATTTTTGTGAACGTTTGTTTCCCCCGTTTTGTACAATAAATTATTGTTTAAAGTTTCAACAAGTTTCTTTTGGAGTGCGTGACACAAGTGTGTTTTGAAAACGGCCACGGACTGTCACCTGCTCAACACATCAGTACCTTCGGGTGCCATGACAGTAATAGCCAATGTCAAAATATCATTTACAGACCGATTTAACAGACGATCACTGCTGCCTGAACCTCCAGGTCCATTTGCGGGTCCCGCGGGTTACAGGTCGACCCGCGCATCACTACTCAGCTCAGTCTATAAATGCTGTACACAACAGTAAGGCTATAGACATTATATTCTATTCAGGCCGACAGAACCAGCAGCGCATCGGCTCTGCAGTGCACACTACTGCTGATTAACCATTTTATTGCAGCTGTCTGCCAGCAACCAATTACTTGCAGAGGCTTCCTACAACTTGTTTCAACGGTTCCGATTTAATCAGAAGACAAATTAAACAGGATGACTAGCCAATGTGAAAAAGAAAGCATAGAATAATGTACTGAAGGAGACTGTTGTGCCATCACATTTTTTTGTGGTTTGAGAGCAAAGATCCTGTCGCCACTGTGCAAAACTCTGCAATACAATTAGGTCCGAAAAAAACAAACTTTCTCTTTAGTATAACAACACCTAACAACAAATACACACACACACACACACACACACACACACACACACACACACACAGTTTCTCACCAGGTCGACCCATGCCAATCTTCTCCAGGTCTTCATTCTTGACGTAGTCAAAGTGCGACAGCCGGGTGACGTTAAGGTCATCTCGTATCCGTAGGAAGTACTGCTGCAACTGCACCTCCATCAGCAGCTCTAGCAGCCATTCTGTGCCTTCCTCACACTGCATGCTACTGCCCAGTTTCTGCAAAACACACACAAAGAATACAGAAAACTGAGTTCAATATTCTTTCAACCGTTTGGTCTTCAAATAGAGCCTGAAAGAAAGTCACTCAGCAACAATCAAACTGTTCTGTTCTGTTAGAAAAAGAGAGGAAATCGTTTGCAGCACACTGAAATACCTGCTTGAATGCTTAGACATTTACATCACAGTCCACGATTAGTCTTGAATATACACACACATATGGGCACACTCACACTGCAGGCTGAGTTGCCCAAATTTACATCACATAAACAAGGACATGGACAGCAAGGGGCCAAACGTCCAAACATAGCATTAGCTGCTTGTCAGTGGACCAAAACTGACTGGACACTAATTTTACTTTGAAAGTATCAAATAGGCATTGATTACACAGATCCTGTGTCATTGTGGTGTTAATATATCACTTAGTCAGCGATTTCATGGCATCTAAATATGTTAATAACTACTGTGGAAACAGAAGGGAGCACTTTGAGCAGAAAATCACAGTCATACAACAGACAGACATACGTGAGATGAATGATGCACATCTGGTGTCCATAAGTGTCGGTGAAGACAAACGGGAGGCCCCTAAACAATCTGACCACAATATATACACTGTACTACATCGCTCCATAAGAAACTGAGTCAGACCATCAATCTTAGACGTCATAACACAACACCCGAGCTTAAAACATCATCCATCACTGTCTACTTAATGTGACAAGCTTAAACCAGCACATGTAGCTGAAACTCATCTTTAATCCTGATGGGCTTCTTTACAGAGCTCAGGGACGTACCGAAATAAACGAGGTGGGAACAGATAGGCTTTTCATTTTACAAAACAGTCATTTTATTACTACACATTATTGAAAAGTGATCACTATATTCCGTGGTTGCCCCAGCCAAGTCAGCACACAGCAGGCAGCAGGCTGAGAGGAGGAAGCATCATGAGCAGGAGTAGCGAAACAAAAGCCTGGTGCGGCAACTGGATTTCTTTCAAACCCACACAAGTTATACGTCAAACTGAAGATTAGAAACTGTAGTTTTAGGCTGCATGCGTAAATTTCTTTATTAAAAAAAAACCCAGTTGAAATACTAAAAAAGTAAACATTTTACCTTGCATCTCAGCCAATATTGGACATAACAGGCTGTATTATGTATGAGTTTTATGGAGTTCTGACTTGGCGTCCATCAACACCCTACCAAGTATTTTATGCTTATTTAAACAGATGGAAATAAAAAGAGTTGCAAAATAAATGTGGCATTAGGAAATAAAAGACCCCTGAAATATAAATATAAATATAAATATAAAGTAGTCCTTTGCAAAATGTTCTTTATTTAAAACAAAAAACAATTTATTCATCTATTTATTCTTAATTTAACTATGTTGACTCACTTTTATATTTACATGTATTGATGTCCATGTTGTATTTCCTAATATAATTATTTTATGATTTATTTAAAAGGCAAATTTATTTTTTTATTTATTTATTGCACTCCATTGAGACATTTACATTTATTCATATGTTTATGTATTTATGACGTTTCTTTGTTTCAGAATGTGTTTCATAGGCAAATTACTTGATTATTTATTTAATTACTGAAGTATATTGTTTTATTTATATACTTATATTCACATTTATTTATGTTTATGTATTTATTTCCTCATTAATTTATTTCAAAAACATATTTATTTTTGCATTTACTTGTTTGTTTATTGAACAATAATGACTTATTTATAAATTCATATTAAATATTTATATATTTATGTATCTATTTCCTTATTTTTTATATTCAAGATTTATATGAAAGGCATATTTATTTATCTATTAATTTATTTATGTATCTATTTAATTGTATTGACTCACTTATATATTTCCATTTATTTACATGTTTATGTATTAATTTTTATGATTTATTTCACAGGCATATAACTATTAAATTATATTACCTAATTTATTTATTTAAATTTGTTTCAGGATTCATTTCACTAGCATATTTACTCATGTTATTTATCTAATATTCACCTAAACTATACTGACTCATTTATATATATATATATATATATTTATATTTACATTCATTTCTACATTCATGTATTATTTTCTTCATTTTTTTTTTTATTTTAGGATTTATTTCACTGGCATATGTACTTGTTTTTTTATTCATTCAATGTTGATTTAAATGGCATTTTATAGTAGTAGGGTTCAGACAGGTACAGGTACAAATAAAAAATAAGAGAGAGAAAGAAAGAGATGAAATATTAAGTACGAGGATGTGGATAATTATTTGCCATTAGAAAATTAAATTTGACTCTTTGAAGACAAAACAATTTCATTGCCAATGACACTGGGTTAGAAAAAACAACATTGGTCCGACAACATATACAGGTAGTAACATCTCTTCACACCTCTGATAGGGTCAATAATCAAGACTAATGAGTTCAATAGAGGAGGTCAGCGAGGTCAGTTCAGAACTTTACACCTGCTCACACTGGTCCTCAGTGTTACTCCCAGTCTCAGTGAGGAAGTGAAGTGACCTAATCAACACAAAACAATGACATACATTCCAAATCTGCAGAAACTGACGGGGAGACCTTTAGGTTGGACGCTCCGGGGCAAAGGAGTCGCTCCACTGAGCAGTAATTAGACTCTGTGAATGAGGAACTTCCTGTGCTGACTGAGCCAAGGTTACAAGGTCCAGAGGAAAGTGTCAGAGGTCACAGCTTCCTTTCTGTCATTTAAACTTCTTAATGGGCTTGGGTAAAGGTCACTTCCTATTGCTTAATGACTGTGGCGTCCTTCTTGCTCACACACACCTAACGTCGGGCCATAAAAATAAAGCTGGCATGTGACCAACCCTCCTAAAAACTGAAAATATGCATCAAGAGTGCCTTTTCAGTGGAAAGTGAGTGGTCCTGTGTTTTCCATGAATTATTGATGCGAGATCTGACCTGGGAGGGCTCAATCCCCAATGGCTATGCCAGATGTCGGTATCCTGATACAAATCCATTGCAATGCACATAAAAGTGGGTCAGGTGATATCTCTTTAGCAAAGTCCAAACATGCAGCTTTGGCTCTCCAAGTCTGCAAGAAGCGCCGTCCACCTTCACACTCAAAATAGTCTCAGCTTTCTGAGAACTGTACTGAGAACTTTGTCTGATGTTTTCCTGAAGAGAAAAGCCCCTTACTAACTTCACCCAACAATATAATAACCTGCAAGATCCACTTTATAGAGATGCAGGCTGCACCAAATGCCTGCGGTGCCTGTGGCTTCAGGATTAACTACAGCTGCAGTCATTTGAATCCGTCTCCATATTTTGCATTTTGCTGCATCATGCCTGACCCCTACCCTGAGAAAGACGATACAGCGTTCTGTTTGGCTGGTTCACGACCGTGCTAAGCTATGCCAAATGCTCTCCTACCATGTGGCATGTTTATGTGATCTGCAGTTCATGCTATTGAGATTTAAAAGAAAAGCTTACCCCGATAACATCGAACATACCTTTTCTTTTTCAACCACAGAAACGCTGTTGCATATAGCATAAAATATTCCTGTGTGGATCATTCATCATGAGATATTACACCCTTTATTTTCCACAGTGCAGCCCTGAGAGTAATCTTCCCTGGCAGTCAACGTGTAAGTGTTATTTCGCTTGACGATGCCAAAGACGCAAGTCAGCTTCCTCTTGGGCCTCTTTCCATGACAGTGTCACATCTGAGGCATGAGGGGTCAAAATCAAGGTGCTTAAGCCCTTCTATCGTATTTCTCTGTCAACTTGCTAACCAATTTACAAAACTCATTAAACGGGATATTATGTTTAAACTTTTTGGAGACAGGTGGTGCGTAGAAATGAGTTGCCATACATTTCCTTATAGAGAAGGTTAGCATAGGTTGTGTTTGAGCTGACGGAGATCATTATATGTTCCACAATTTCACAAATGACACGTAAATTAAATCACATTTTGAGAGGGTGAGCTGCTCTTTCTTCCTTTATGATGTCATATGTAAAACATTAGGGATGTACGATACTGGATTTTTTGCCGATTATCTGATATGCTGATACGTAACAATTCATTTGACTGATAAGCGATTGCAATAGATCCACTTTTTTCCCCCCACCTAATTTTCATCAAGTCTCTTCTTTAGTGGAATAAACAACATATTATCCATGCATACTCTTACTATGATGGCCCACCAGCAGATGGAAACATGAAATACAATGCTTTTCAATGTATGTAATATTCATTTATTGTGCAAAGTAAGAAAAAGTGTGCTGGTCGATTCTTATAGACGATGCCGATATTATCGTGCATCCCTATAATACATCTTAAAAGAACACTTCACCTATATCAATTACTCACCCCATATTATGTCTGCAGAGAACGAAGAATCCAAAAGCGGAAAATAGTTGATGAATTGAAGTCATAGGGGGTCCGCGTTTAACAACAACAAAACTATAACAAAACATCTGGTCACAAACTCTCACACAACTCATGCAGTATAATCCAAGTCTCATTTATCCAGTTGAATGCTCAGTACTTCCCAAACAGACAGCCCTTTCTGGAGGGAAACTGAATGAAAAGTGAAACTTATAGGTGCTCTCATCAAAGTCAGACTTTATTGATAAAATAGTAATTTTACCTGGCTTAACACCGGAGCTGCTGGTCTACCAAGGCCTCGACCAGTTTAACTGTTTCTGTGTTCAGCAAAGTAAAATTACTTAAGTAAAGTGAAATTGCTGTTTTTGTCAATGGAGTCTGGCTTTTAAGAGAGCTTAGATAAATTTCACTTCTAGTTCAGTTCCCTGTCAGAAAGAGCTTTCTGTTTGGACAGCACTGAGCATACGACTGGATAAATGAGGGTGCTTTCAGACCTAGAGTTGTATTGCTTTGGTCTGAATCAGGGACTCATTTTGTTACAAAGATTTTAGCGCTGCTCATCGTGGACTATATGGCTGTCATTGTTCATTTTAGTCAAACCATACAGTTTGAAAACGAGGTGCGGCTCCAACTAGAAAACAATGTTTTGATGCATTGGATGTGCTGAATGTGCATATTAAGGCAGTACAGGAGGAGGCACACAAATCCTTCAGGACTGCACCAGAGTTCATTTGTAACTGGACCGAGACCACCTCTTCAAGAAGGTTTCGGTTCGGTTGTTTTGTTGCACACCCAAGTGCGATTGCTGTGTTCACACCTGCCCAAATGAGCCACACTTAGGGTCAAACAAACTTGAGTTTGACTGAACCGAACCAAACGAGGCAGGTGTGAAAGCACCCTGAGACTTGGATTACACTGCACAAGTTGTGTGAGAGTTTGAGTTTGTCAACAGACCTTATGATATAGTTTTGCTGTTGTTAAACATGGACCCATTTTACTGCAATTCATCAAGAATCTTCTCAGTTTTTGGATTCTTCGTTCACTGTAGAGACATGCAAGAAAAACAATGTTTTCTTTACAGATTCAATGCAACATGAAGTGAGTAACTGATAGACAATTCTTCATTTGGGTGGGGGTATCCTTTTAGGTGTTTATCTTGACTGCCTCTTTAATAGAGTAAAGAGGAAGATGCACATTGTGGAGGTGTGAGGTCAGCAGGAGGAACGCTACGTTCAAACTTCGTTAAGTGTGACATGTGGCAGGACTCTGAGGAATCCAACCAGGGCAATAAGTCCAGTATAGCTTTACATAGTGTCGTTTCTCCCCCTCCCCACATTTATTTTTTTCCTAAAGGAACATGAAATGTGACAACATCAGACACACAGGCCAACTGGTTTTCAGTTTCACATGAAAAGTAAAAAAGAAAGAGACAGAAACAACAAGTCTGACACAGAGAGGGCAGAGAGGGATGTAGGAATTCAGATGCAGAGAAACAACATGATGTCCCTGCTGAGAAATGCCTCTGGCCTGAACTCATTCCTCATGGTGGTGGAGAAATGCACGCTAACACTCGCTCGCACACACACACACACACACACATACACACAACTCCTGGCCAAAGCCATGTCCTCTATCAGATCTGTTCTGCTCAAACATCCTGCTGCAATAACAACAACCCTCCCAGAGGACGGCCTCAGTCCAGCTGTAGAGTCCACACACACACACACACACACACACACACACACACACACACACACACACACACACACTCCACCATATTCATGACACAAACGTTATATTCACACATCTGGTCAGAGCACATGATTCTGACTATAGTTACTGATATGTCATATTTCTAAATAATAAGCTCCTTCAGGGGAGCAGGGAGAACAAACACCAGACTTACTCGATATACGTGAAAGTGTGCCAGGAAGGGGAATGACTTTTTCAGCTTGTCAAAGCGTCGCATCCTGAATTCCTTCGTCTGGATGACTGTAGGTGCAAAAAATGTGCGCGTGCGTTTAAATGGCCAGAGGTGGCTGCTTGTCTCTTAAACCACTACCGGAGCCACAGTCCTCCCAGTTTGACGTTCCCAGTTTCTGTGGGAATTCTAAGAAGCGCAGGCGCTCCTCGGATCCAGACCCGCAGCCCCGAACCCGAGAGGGGGAAGAAAAACTTCCTAAGATCCTGTACGCAGATCTACAACATTCCATGGCGGGGCAATCGTCCAGTAAGCCCCTTCTTTAGCTTCAGCTCCCTCGGGAAGGCACAGAGGCATCCATGTAGCACGTCAGTGTGCAAAAGAGAACTTAAACTGTCTTCTAATATGTGAGGGGGAAAAAGCTGTAGAGTGATTAAGAGCTAGCAGAGAAAGCCTCTCAGCTCGGCCCTGTGCCCAGTCTGGCCATGTGTGCTCCTCAAACAGCAGTGAGCCAGTGATCCAAAGTTGCAGAACTTCACAAATAAGTCACTCCTCCTTCCTCTCACTGCCTCTCTGACACACACACAAACACACACACACACACACACACACACACACAGACTCCCTCTCTCTCCTTCTGTCTTTGCGCGTGCAGCTACTGTCTGTTTGCTTTTCCATTGAGCGTGGGGCTAAAAATAGGAGCGACTTCTCCCCGATTCAATCTCTTGCCAGTCGGGCAGCGGGGACGTGAGAGTGAGTGACTGTCTCTGGTTTCACATTTTAGGGTGCACCAAGATGTGTGTCTGGTTGCTTTCAGAGAACAGTAATGTGTTTATATCATCTTCCCTCTGACTTGATCTTCGTCCCGTTGC
Source organism: Epinephelus fuscoguttatus (assembly GCF_011397635.1). Lineage (NCBI taxonomy): Eukaryota > Metazoa > Chordata > Actinopteri > Perciformes > Serranidae > Epinephelus > Epinephelus fuscoguttatus. The sequence continues at coordinate 23,597,204 of NC_064766.1, forward strand.
TGTCTCTTCCCTTCTTCACCCACTCCCCTTTTTCGGACTACTTTCCCCCTCTCTACTCCTCACCCAATCTTTCTGACAACCCCCCTCCCCACCTCCTCCTCCTCCTCTCCCTCCTGCAGTCAGTCAGACGGTCCGTGCAGTGCAGAGCAGTGCGTGGTGCAGAGGACAGAGGCTTCATGGTATTCAGCCCGGAGGAGCATTTGATCCAGGGCCAAAGGGTCACATTCAACTGCAGGATGGAGAGCTTGTTTCCTGTGATGCAACCCCCCAAACACACACACACACACACACACACACACACACACACACACACACACACACACACACACACACACACACAATCACGACCGACCACTTCTTCCCCTTCTCCACTGCTCGATCTCTTCACTTATCCCTGCCTGCTTAGTTTAAAATTCACCGCAGTGGAGAAATTCCACTTTGGGGGTTTTCAGTTAGAGTTTGTCACTGAAACCGCTGGTTTGGAGTGAACTTGTGACACTCTTGTGGTGCACACTCTGGGGATAAGGACAGTGAGCGGTCCCAAAATAACAGACTGATCATGAATTATGTATGGGATTATTCATGAAGATATTCCTCCTTTTTCTAAATTTCTTGTAAAACACAACAAAATCATCAGTATGCGTCACTTTGTCATATGACTTTGCCGACGAGTACATGCTTACTTTACTTTATGCCTTTTACCTGTAGTGCTATTTATCAGTCCGGATCGTTTTGGTGTGGGTTGCAGAGTGTTGGCGATATGTCTGTCTTCTCTTCAATATAATAAAACTAGATGGCACTCACAAATTTAAAAAACTCAACATCAATGTCTCTTTCCAGAAATCATTACCCGGTTACTCAAGATAATCCACAGACCTTATTGTGAGCAGTTTCATGTAGGAACTATTTTCTTTCTACCAAATTACACCTGCCAACCGTATCACAGCGCAGAAGGAAAGGTGCATCTACTGCTAGCTCACATAACACCAATAAACTAGCTAACTTTACAGCTCAGCCAAGGAGGATGCCATCTGTGTGACATGGGGCATTGTCCTGTTGGTAGTTAATGTCGGGCAGGAAATCCAAAGTGTGGGATCATTTTGAGAAGGTGAAGGACGAACCCAAGGTGATATGTAAACTCATCTTCATTGGTCGACTACAGACATGACGAATCATCTGAAACATGTAACATGAAGTAGCTACATGCCCATTAGCCACTTAGCACAATCATTACTGCTTTGCTGACAGCGTCATTAACAGACGGCTCGCTCAGTGTGTGACGTGCACTTGTAGATAAAATATAGGCCTATATTAATGAAGGTTCATTAGTATGGTTTTGTATTTCTCTGTAATGTAGCACAGTGTTAACAATGTTACTGATACTATTCTTTCTCACACCTTCAACTCAAACCATTGTGTTGCCCTGCCCAAAATATATAATTTGATAATTAAATTAACATCGTAAACATATAGGTGACTAGTTGACTAATGGCCCTAAATGACGACTACTGGTCGACTAGGAAAATTCTTAGTCAGGGGCAGTCATTTTAGTTATTTTAAACCTAAATGACATGTTTAAAAGCAGCAGAAGCACCATTGCACAGGAGCAGCAGACACTTACCCTTATAAACAATCACACATCAACAACACTTAATCCTTTTACATTAACAGAGAAGACAAAGAGGCACAAAGGCAGCAGATGTCTGTCAGTGGGTGACTAACAGCTCAAAATACAAACCAATTATGTTAACAAGACCTGCCCAGGCCACCTAACTTCACTCAGCTCCCCCCGACTCCTCCTCTGTCTCACTGACGTCTCTTCTGTCTTTTACCACTGCAGCAGAAAAACTCCTAACCTCACCCTTCTCCTCCCTATGCTTCACTCCTTCATTAATCCCCTCTCTTTCACTCTGCTCCCCTCTCTCAGCCTCCCCTCCCTCCCTGGGGTCTGGCCAACCCGTTGCATTTTCTTCTTTATTTGGTGCTGCCTTTTATTTCCTGCCTCTAATCCTGCAAAAATGTTATCTCTCTCCCCCTCTGCTGCCTATAAACAAACCCTTACCAGCTGCTTTTCAGACCCTCAGTAGCAGAAAGCCCCCTCTCACTCTCTGTTTCTTGCCAGAGACTATTAAGCTTTTGCTTTTCTCATATCTCAGTTTTTTTGTTCGCTGCGCTCTTTGTTCTTTTCTAGTTAATCCACCTATTCAACATTTGACTTCTTGCTTTTGACTGTGGATATTTCTCTCTTTGTGTCCCCTTATTCACCACCACTCTCCTCTGCTTTTAATTAGGATGTTTTGTGTTTACTAGCGGAAGGAAAGGGAGGTGAGCCAATGGTGGAGTCACAGAGGGGAAGGAAAGAGAAAACAACAACAAAATAGGGATATTGTCATAAAAAGTCTGGCTTTAATTAAAGGCAGGACAGCAGACATATCTGAAGAGCATCTGGTGCTGTGCACTGGGATTTTGTTCATGAGTATGCTGGTGTGTTGGTTTGTGTCTATGTGTCTCCATTCACAACAGGGTGAAACATATTGTGTTCGTTATCTGATTTACTGTGAAGTGAGCTGATGCAGGAACTGTCATTCAGAAAAGAGCTCTGGTGTGCTGTAAGATTTTAGGTCAGTATTTCTCTGAATATCTTCAGGCTGGTGGTGGTGTAATGTTGTGGGGGATATTTTCTTGGCACACTTTGGGCCCCTTAGTACCAACTGAGCACGATTTAAACACTACACCACACCTACCTGAGTATTGTTGCTGACCACAGGGTACCCATCTTCTGATGGCTACTTCCAGCAGGATAACGCACCATGTCACAAAGCTCAAATCATCTCAAACTGGTTTCTTGAACATGACAATGAGTTCACTGTACTCCAATGGCCTCCACAGTCACCAGATCTCAGTCCAATAGAGCACCTTTGGGATGTGGTGGAACAGGAGATTCACATCATGGATGTGCAGCCGACAAATCTGCAGCAACTGTGTGATGCTATCATGTCGATATGGACCAAAATCTCTGAGGAATGTTTCCAGCACCTTGTTGAATCTATGACACCAAGAATTAGGGCAGTTCTGAATGCAAAAGGGGTCCAACCTGGTACTAGCAAGGTGTACCTAATAAATTTTGTCACTTGATATGCCTCAAGTGACAAAATATGTTATTACTGTACATGGGCTCAGTATCATCTATGTTTTCATTAAAGATGCACCTGAGTAACAGTCCAAATGTGAACAAGGAAACACAACATGTAACCAAATAATTCCCTGAGCATCAGATACACTAGATGAAATGGATTTGAGGGAGCCGCCATGGCACAAGACCTACATCAGTTTTATAGAACTGCATTAATAAAAAAGATCTGTGGTTTGAGGCTGAAGGAGTCTCTTTAGTCTGCCCCCCCTGCTCTTATAGATATAGAGAAGGTATGACCTGAACAGCGATCACTTTTAAAAGGTACAATGTGTAAGATACAGCCACAATTTTAGTTTAAAACAAGATGACAGGTCTGCACATTGTGGCTCCCTTTAGTGCAATTTATTAGCAATACACTGCACGTAACAGAGCGACAGTGTACTTGTGGATGTCCTAATAAATTGCACGTAGGGGAGCTACAGTGGGCTGACCTTTCTTCGTGTTTTGTTGCTATCTTTTTTTTTCTTTTTGGTCCAGCACCTGGCTTAAACCTTTTTCTTTTTTTCTTTTCTTTTTGACATGCACGACTACCCATTTAGCAAGCACTTCTTCGATTTAGTTTCAACCACAGGAGTTAGAGTGAGAAAGAAAAAATATAACGTTACATGTCATTTGTTAAGCTATAGGTAGTAAAATGAAAAGATTTCTTCCAGAAAGGTTGTTAATACCTGGTGCTCTAACTCTCCCTCACATACAGTACAGTATGTGTCAGTGCCGGTAAAACCTCCTGAAGGTCCACAGCCTCTGGAGTACCTTTTATTTTTCATGTGCTCTCACAAATGTTTTATGAGGAATAGCTGAGTGGGCTAGCTGGCTCCACTGTCCATTATTTTCAGAGTTTAGGTGTGGACTCCTTCAGCCATCAGTTGTCTCATTCACACAGTCACTCAGACGCAGGTGACGTCATGAATCTGGCTCTAAGTCAACAAGCACACAGGATGTGACAGGACAGGAGGAGGAAAAATAGCAAAGACCCTTCCCTGCCCTCGCTTCCCTTTTATAACCACACACACATGTCAACAGAGTCTGGAAACACAACTCCCTGAAGTGAATTATGCCATTAATGGCACACAAATTCCCTTAAGTCCACATGATCTCTGCTGACTGTTTTTAAATATAAGTTGGTGAATGTTCTTCATTCACAGTAAAGTCAACTTAATTACTGTGACAAGTAGGAAAATAATGTTTACCTGAGTATATAGGAACAGTTATATAAGTCTCATGACTGTGAAACAGACAATATAAAATTATTTCTCAGGTACACAGGAAGCTGGGCAAGGCAATGCATAAATCCAAATGAGGAAACATGATGTGGAGGAGGTGGAAGGTGCAGTCCTGAGCTGAATGTGAGACACTGCTGTGTTTACTGTACAGTGTAAGTAAAGCATCAGATGTCCACGTTACACTGATGTAAATCAATGGAAGGAATGTGTCACAGTGCCGTCAGCTGCCTCCTCACTAAGCAGATTAGACCAATACGATTAATGGCCAGTAAGTCCACCTGCAGCTCCACCATGACACCACTAGGTAGCACCAATCCTATGATGGAGGATTCAGTAGGGTGGTTGCTTTCGTCTTTGCATTAGGTCACTTAATGCTGACTGCTGCGTAGATTTCACTGTATTCATAGTAACACGAGGAGAGTCAGGATTAAACCAGTCAGCTTAACAATGTAACACAATTAAAACTATCAGCTTTGATTCATATTGATTCTAGTTATATTTCTAATATTGAATGAGTTATTAAAGAGGACTGCGAAGCACAAACTCTTTCAAAACATGTCTGGAATCTTAAAAGTCTGCTGTTAAACTCACTCAAGGCCCAGTCACAAAGGAGAAGCTTCTTCACATCCTCTTATACTGATTTCAATTAGCATTGGTCACAAGTTCCTCCTGACTGCCTTAGTTTCTGTCCTGCTAGTTCCCTGTGTCCCTATGATCATCACCTAGGCTCATCATGGGGAGCTCAACACATAAGTCAAAAGTTAAAGTGAGTTCAACAAGAATTATGTTGATAATACAGACTGGGGAACTATCTATAGATAATATTAATTACCGTAAAACAAGAAATGGTGATATATTATCAAATGATGATCAACAAGCTGAAATAAAGGGAGTCCACCTTCTGTAATACAGATCAGAAATTGTATTCTCGCTATTGTTCAAAGACCTAAAGACCAAACTGTGCCCAAACGTACGATGCCAGAAATGTTTTGGTCAATATCAATACCAGTGAAATTTCGTGGGCAAGAAAACATACTAATAAATAGGCTACAGTATATTAACATATCTCTCCTCCATTGTTGTTGTTGTTAAGTTCTTGTGCATATGAGATCTTACAGTTGGTCTTTGTGTTAGGCTATTTGTCCTGTCTCTCCTCCACTGTGAATGGACAGGTGGGTAAAAAGTGACAGTGACAATTGTAGCGTTAGGGTTGCAATGGTATGAGATTTTTCACGGTACGATAACCGTCTCAGAGAATATTTTTACATTACAGAAGTTATGTTGACCACATATTGTAATTGTACCACAATTACAGTACAGAAGTACTGTCACATTTTCAGAATTTTTGGCATGATTTAGGTACCAAAGTACCAGTTCTCATAAAATCCCTAGTGGCTGAGATGTTCAGGAGTCAAAACACACCTGCAGACAGACAACCAGACACCTGGATACTGTTGTGAATATGTCTATAAAGACATGAAAAAAACTGGCAGCTCATGCTCCATGTAAAAGCCATATCCCTAAGATGATCTGTTTATATGAAGCTAGAAATAGCTGCATTATTTTGCCCTGTGAGTTATTAAATATGCTCATAATCAACTAGTTTGTCTCTTATGGACACTGAAATGTAGGTAAATAAAACTTTCCAGTTGTGCCAGACTAGCTCGGTCCCTCACACTCACAAAGGAGCAGCTACTGTATGTCGCTCCAGCTGCTCCTATCTGGCCTCCATCTCCCTCCCTCTTTATTTCCATCTCTTTCTCCTGTGTACACACAAACACACACAGTAGTATGACTCAATGGCTGTCCAACTGGAATATGAAAGGATGCTAAGCCCAAGTTAAACGTCTGATCGTGTAGACTGTATTATCATGAACAGACATCAAATTAGTGGTTCACTGGCTAATGAGATTATGAAGAACAAAGCGCTGTGTGAGGTCTGCATTATGTCCGGGTACTGCGACACACACACACATTAAGCTTGATTCTGTAATATGATGCTCACTGTACACAGACACAGGCATGCAGAGGCATGCACTCCCATCGGCTGGATTCACACTGACGTACAGTGTTGGGAATTAAGATAGCTTAGTGGATACGGGTGGACACACTGCCAGCGCATTTCTAAAATAAGTCGCAACCTTTTGGTGGCAAAGCATCAATCTGCGGTTTGGTGGTGCGTGCCAAAAACCGGCAGAGCAGAGTGAAGGAGTAGTAGAACAAACATCATTAATCCCTTTTACAACTGTGCAAGAAAAATATCTCCACACACACACATACATACACGGTGCTTCTGACAGAGGCCTGCACGCACAGACACACGAAGATGCGTCATTCCTGATCTCACAGATTGTAACGCTCTGTCAGATTCTGGCTTTTTACGCTCTCCTTAAATCCCTTCACTGTCTGCAGCACCTTATCATTCACAGAGTCAGGAGAGGAGAGGCGTCATGTGGTGGTGGTGGGCGTCAACGTTGAGAAGAACAGACTGTGGGAATGAGGAAAGTTTGGGACACAAACAGACTGCTTCCAGACGAACACAGAACATATGTGTCCCCTTTTGGTAGCTTGGCCTAATATGCATAATGCCAGACTACCAAAACAACCCCCACTAATACTTCCTAACGTCGCCTCCACCCTGAAAATACACCCATCCTAAGCGATCTCTCCTTTGATCCCCTAAAGCTGGTTAAGAGGGGAAAGGAGGGTATTAGAGAAAAATGTCGGTCAGTGATGACTGACCTCCGACGGACAGTCAACAGCGTGTGAAACAAACATGTAGCACAGTATGTGCTATAATGAGATAAATGGAGAAGATTTATTATTCCAAATTACAAAAACACAGCAGATGCTCAACAATGTAGCGCTTCATGAAGCTCACTAATCCCCTCCTGCTCTAAAGCATAAAACTACATCTGTGTTAAGCATAAAAGGATTGCTGTGATAAACAATGTATATAAGGGAGTCGCTGGATTCTGACCTCTCTCAGTTCTCTTTCCTTGTGTTTGAACCGCTCTCCTCTCTCTTAGCGCCTTGTTTCATCTGTTTTGACGTATCTTTCTGATGGAGATGGCTGCATGCAGTGTGTTAAAACTAGAAAACCGCTGTATACTCAGCACAAAGCTGCAGCTGTAGAAAGAGAGAGATCTGATTCAGCCCACAGAAACCAGGACAGCTGCAGGGTCCACCGGCTTAACTGTGCTGAACTAGCACACAGACCCTAAACACCCGCACACAGTCGACATTCATGATATCTAAACTGTTGCACAGATCGACACATTCATTCACCCATCCATTTTTTAATACATGCTTATCCTGTGCAGGATTGTGGAGGGCTGGAGTCAATTCCAGTGCAGAATGGGTGTTGTTTGCAAAAACTTGTAAGATATAAAGAGGCAAAGTCACTCCAGTCTCCAGAAGAAAATATTTGCATTGTACATTTCTGCAAACCACAGATATGTCACATCTGTACATTTGATACGTATCTTATCAGCATTCTGTAATATATGAGTTGACTTTGTGATCTAGAGGTAGAGGGGGTGGTGAATGGCATGACACCAAGGTGAGATGGCTGCCAATCTGCAGACCACTGCTCAAGACCAACAGCCAACAAAACCGGTTGTTTTTTAGTGAGTCATTGTGGCTTTTCCAGATGAGATTGTGCCACCAAAACCGAGTATTTTAAGCCAAAACACAACCTCCTCCTCACCATAACCAAGTGGTTTTTGTGCTTTTACCTGACTATGTTAACCACAGTGTTGTTGAAACATAAATAAACATCAATACTCATCTGTGTGAAGAAGTGAACATCCAACGTCAGAGTTAATGAGAGGCCATTTACACGTACACGGTGATTTTGATAAACGGAGACAGCTTCCTTCGTTTGTGCCCTTCGTTTACACGCAAACGGAGATTTCTTCTCTGAAAACGAGTCTTTCTAAAAACTCCGGCCAGAGTGGAGATTTTGGAAAACTGCATGTAAACTGAGATAAACGGAGATAAACGGAGTTACAGGCAGCCGACGTCACAGTATGTGCCATAACTTGCGCCTATGTCAAAAGTGCGACCTATATTGCTATGGTGACAATGGATACATGGAAGGTTTGAGCTTCTCGTTACACTGCCACCTACAGGTTTGGCATGCTGTTGTGTATATATACACGGGTAAGTGTAAACGAAGATCTTTTTGAAAACGGAGACGGTGAAATGTCCGTTTATGAAAATAGCCGGCAACGTGTAAACGGCCTCTTACTAACGAGCAGAACCACACGGCCGGGCTCCACCGGCTGCAAACCTACGTCACGTCAGTGTAGCGTCGCGGCGTATTCATTTGGGCTCCACTGACTGCGTACGGAAGCGACACGTAGAGACGCTAGCGGGGTTGTTTACTGTTTGCCAAGCCGAGAGGCTGCATGTAGGCTGCATGAAATGTTAAAGCATTTTCCACCTAAGTTATTACATATATTTGAGTTACCTACAAGTTTACTGTACTGTTTGTCATCTACTCGCTTTCAAATGTCCACCACGGACATTTACACAATGTCACGGATAAACATGGGTAAATGCATGGAAAAAATCATCACATATCACCTCTGATAATGGTTTATTCATTTAAAAACACATTGTGCTCGTTTAGCACACTATTTCATGTAGTTTTTATCTGCTGGAGGGTCGCGTAGGGGAGCATAGCGCGACAAAAATAGAAGAGCCGCGTAAAATAGAGAGTTGTCGCGCGACAGACGGGGGTTGTCATGCCGCTCCCGTTGCCGGTGCAGCCACTGTAATTGATTAACGAGGGCGAGCTGCTACGGGACTCGCGCTGCAGTTAACACTACTAACAGCGTGAGTTAATGTCTCTGCACATGTTGAGCTTCCAGCTATGTTAATACAGACACAGGCTAATAAAACAGCTAATATAACATGATGACTTAGAGTTGTTCGGACCACTTTTGGACTTGTTTGCCCACATATTTGTACTGAGAGGTCTTTGGATCCGTTCTGCTACTAGGTCTGCTTCTGCTTCTTCTTCTTCTGGTGGACCAGGTGCGTTAAGTGCGTCTTTACGATGCATACCGCCACCTATTGCACCGGAATTGTAACGACAAGCTACATTCACAGACACTGAATCCCATTATAATGTGTTTATGAGCGAGGTCGAACACGTAGCGCCAAAAGCAGAAAAATCTATATGTGGCGGAGATAATTTATTCGTGGCGCACCGCCACAGATAAATGAATGTATGGGAAACACTGCTTGTCAGTTTAAAAGATAATTTTGCAAGTCAAGAAAGTTGTGGTTTGTCATAGAACGACAACACCCAAAAGTCACCTGAGTAACGTGAGAGCATTCACTCTCTCTCTGAAGCTGTGACGCCTTTATGTTTCCTCCCGATATGTACTCACATGAGCAACGGGTCTTACTCGTTCTTTTCTGGAACACGGCTAAGTTACCTAGCTAGCAAGCTAGCTGGTGTTGGTGACTGGGGGTGTAACGCACCACAAAAATCTCGGTTCGGTACGTACCTCGGTACACAAGTCACTTTTTGTTTTTTTTTTCGGTACGCTAATGAAAAATAGACAACTATTAAATATCTTTTACTTATTGGTAACCTTATTAAAACATACCACCACAGCAGTTAACTCTTTTTACACAATTTTTGAATGAAACAAATATATATAAAATCCTGCTTTTTCACATTATTTGGATGAAAATAGAAATATAAAAGTGAAAAATAAAATCCTGCTGTTTTTTTAACACATTTTTTGAATGAAAAACATAAATATAAATTTCTGCTTTAACAGTTTTACACAATTAAAATTAAAAGTATAGTGCAGCTGGTCAGCCTTAAAGCCTGCTCAGATTCAGTTTTACTAGGAACTTACTTAGCTTTCCCACTTTGTTAAAGTGCAGTAAACAAAACATGCTTATATCTAAAGTGCAGCTTAAACAATTTTACTCAACTCCAATGGTGTTGGTTATTTCTTTAGCGCGATGGTCAGGGAAACGCTCTTTCTTTTTTAACGACGACGATATCGTAGTGTGCACCAGACTGCTCTTTCTGGTCGTGCCGGTTAATGTTCAAACTCGGGTGGTGTCGCTTTAGATGCGTTAGCATGTTAGACGTGTTTCCAAGTACATACCCGACCGCTGTTCTGCAGTGTCGGCACACTGCTTTTGTCTTGTCCACTTGTTTATTTCCATCTTCGTATTTTACCCTGAAACCAAAGTGTTCCCAAACGGAGGACTTAAGGTTTGCGGGTGGGTCTTCAGGTTCGTCAGGCTCACTTGCCATGTTGTCAAAATGTGAGAATGCGCTGCACAAAGTGAAAGCGGAGATTTACGGGACTCGGTCCGTCACTCAATTATGTCCATCTAGATATTTTAAATGGTTCGGCTCGCAAAAACGGAATTAAAATAAAACAAAATAAAATAAAATAATATCCTGCGCCCAATAATTCGGTACAGGGTCATGCCAAACCGAAAGTCGCATACCGAACGGTTCGACACAAATACATGTACCGTTATGGCCCTATTGGTGACACATAGTGTGCGAGACGTGGCAGTGGTTTCACACAAAACTAAGGGTGCTTTCACACCTGCCGTGTTTGGTTCGGTTTAAGTGTGGTTAATTTGGGCAGATATAAACACAGCAATCACACTCAGGTGCGCATCAAAACAACCGCACCAAGACCTTCTTGAAGAGGTGGTCTTGGTGCAGTTACAAACAAACTCTGGTGCGGTTCATTTGTGGTGAGAACGTGTTCCAACCTTGATACTCCAAGCACCAAGCACCCTGAATGATACTATGGAAAACTGCGACCTTCTTCGCTTGAGAAATTCTTTTAATTTGAAAAACGTGTAATTCATGGCACAATTCAAACAGGATCCAAAAATGATTAGTGTCTCACTGTTAACTACCGTACATGTTTATTTTATGAAATAAGATCCCATGGGGGACGCTGGAAGGGGAGGGACTTTGCCTCTCTATACATCAGCAACAACTTAATATCGGTCTAGCAAATTCACTGCAGTGTTGAGTCCTTTTCAAATCCCACTAGGAACCTTTCTTCATGTCATCCCCCTCTCCATCTGCCTCCCAACAGTAAGCTACCAATACAAGATTTGAAAAAGGCAAGAACACTGACAGCACAGTGGCAATGGCACTGCTGGCCCCACTCGAGCCAAAAGAACAGCGAGGCCTGTCCGTACATCACAGGGTTTGCGAAAGGACGTGGGGGTTTGCGGAAGAGGTGGGAGGCTATAAAATGTCATAGTTTGCCTGTCACCGAGCTCATTCAGCAGCACCTCATCAATGACCTCATGGTTCTGCATTCAATAACTTGGCACACACACACGGGCTGGCCTTGTGTGTGGGCGAGAAGTGCTGCTGTGTGGTGAGCGTGAGTATGTGGCGGGTGAGGAGAGTGACAGTGACATATGAGGGTAAACGAGCTGTATGAGAAGTTATATAGATTTCAATGATACTGAATTGTATTTACACAGCAGGACTTTTATCACACCGCACATTTTTTTCTTGCTGTGGTAGAAAAATCACAGATGTTAGTAATAATGTTAACAATGGCTCTGTTCTATGTAAGTGTCTCAGTAGGTCAGGACAGTGTGACAGTGAGCCAACATGCACAAAACCAGGGCCATTAAACTGAAGCAGCTAAATAGAACACAGACAACATTTGTTCTATTATGCATTTTCCTACTATGACATGTCAAAAAGTGTCCTGTGAAAAAGACCTATCTTTCTGACACAATAAATTACTGAAAATAATACTGTATCTCCCTGACTGCCACTTAGTCAGGTACCATTTAGACTAGTATTAATCTGCAAACTGACGTTAAAGGACACCATTAAATGCCATGCCATTTGGTAATGACCCTAGACTGCCACAGTGACATCCTCAACTGGTTTGTGAACTACTGATACAAAGCCTCCAGTTTGACATTTTGGCCATTTGGATTTCTGTATGGCCACATTTGGACGAGAGAGTGGTGCTAACCCCAATGCTAGCTGCTAGCTTGGTCTGCACTGTGCATTTATAGCTATGGTTAACTGTTATAATATTAATACTAAAGCAATTTTTGACTGGTCAACAGGCTTAAAAGCATTGAAACAAAATGTACTTAACAGAAAAACAAAACACACTTTTAGAGGGTCTTTGAGTACAACCAAAGACTTGATCTGACAAGCGAGACCAAGACCTTTTTTGTACTAAGCTGTAAACATGTTTACTTCTGTAAAATTTGGCCTTTTTAAGATGAGGGTCTATGGGGAGTGGCCATTTAAGGAACTGCAGTTTTTGGCACTTAAGTGTTGGCTTCATTTTTCAGCTAGCAGAGTCGGACTCTGGGGCCAACTTCGCAAAACCGTGTAACCACAACTTCCAGGTCGGTCACATGATGCCATTGGGCCTAAAGAGACTTTTTCCCATAGACTTTCATAAAGAGAGAGACCAGTTTTTTGGGCGTCACAACTCAACAAAATGACTCCCTTCACTGTAGGATCTGATCCATTGTCCAGTAACACTTTGAAAGTCTAAGGGTGCTTTCAGACCTAGAGTTGTCTTGCTTTGGTCTGAATCAGGGATTAATTTTGTTGCAAAGTTGTACAATTGCCTAGAGTTGGTTCATGTTCTCATGGCAGCATTTACAAGGGGACCAGATAAAATGCCTTGTGTGAGAAAGCTGCTCTTGATTGGTCAGAATTTCCATGTGGGAAAATCCAGGAAGTAAAGCAAACGTTGGAGAAGAGTACACTTGCAAGATAAATGTGACACTTTCTAATGTCACAATGGAGGGACAACTACGCAGGTTGATTTTAGCGCTGCTCATCGTGGACTATATTGCTGTCATTTTTCATTTTAGTCAAACCATACAGTTTGAAAACGAGGCGCGGCTCCAACTAGGAAACAATGTTTTGATGCATTGGATGTGCTGAATGTGCATATTAAGGCAGTACAGGAGGAGGTGCACATTAATAATCCTCCAGGACTGTAACATGCTCATGTTTAACCCAAACAATGTGTCATGTGACTGCAGTTGGTTCAGATCCAGGTCGGAACACGTTCTCACCACAAACTGCACCAGAGTCCAGAGGTCTCGGTCTGGTTGTTTTGGTGCACACCTGAGTGCGACTGTTGTGTTCACACCTGCCCAAATGAACTGCACTTAGGGGGCAAATGTACTTGAGTTTGGTTGAACTGAACCAAACAGGGCAGGTGTGAAAGCACCTTAAAAGAGCTGCACGATGAAATTATTTTATCCCCATTCAAGTTAAAAGATGGCTTAACCAGAAGTTTAGTGAAAGTTAGCTGCTCGATAGACAATTTCTCTGGTGTGCTTGCTCTATGGGCACAATGATGCAGATCAAGGTAATTTTGCTCCCACAAAATCAAGATTTTTTGGCTTCTACTGAGCACCTTTCATAGCAATGAACGAGACCATCGCTGTATCCAGTCCTCATATGTTCCTACTTGTTAGTGATGATACACACACAAATGTTGCCCATCCAAATTCACATCTGCACGCACGATTTAGTTGCAATGCTATTGCGTCAGTTGCTGCCACAAAAACACAGAGAACCATAATTTACTGATAATCTGATTGCTTTTGTTGCAATCCAAAATTAATTTTCCTTTGAGAGAGAAATACGCCTCCCTCAGAAAACACGACAACAAAGCCTTCCATCATCTCACACCCTTTAATTTTCCTTTGACAGTACCTGCTGAATTTGCTCATTGTTTACCCGTCATCCATGTTTGCCTAAAATCAGTGGCAGGATCACTACCATATTCAAGAAAACTGTAGAGGTCTACCTCTTCATCGTCGCTGGGCAGGCGTTGGTAGTCAGACTCTGACGTCTCCTGCAGCCTCTGGTATTCTGCCGTCTCCCCCATGATGGGGCTCCAACACCCGGCCGTTACCTGCCCGGGGCTACGTGTCCTCAAAGTCCTCAATTAGCCACTGCTCCAGTCAGTGAGCAACCCACGCGCTTAGTCAGTCACTCGGTCAGTCAGCTCGCTTCGAGGTCTGTGCTGTCATTAGGAAGACAAGTACAGTATTCTGCATGTCATTCACAGTACGGCACTGCATTATATTCCACTAACTATACTACCACTGTATACCTCCAGTACTCCCACCTTCATTGTCTTCCTCAGTTAGGTTGAGTCAGCTTTCCTTGAAAATGGCCGGACAATGAGTTCGTCATGTTCACACAGTGATGGCCGGTCTGTGTGCACTGACTGAGCAGTCTGTAAAAACACAGGTGCTTATCTTTATGGAAACAGCTTTTAGTAACGCATTCCTCTGGCACGCTGCGGACAGTAATTCTTGATGCAGAATGAACATAATCCCTATTTTTGCATTGTTGTGGGCGGGCTTCCTCTCCTGAAGAAAAACAGAAGACAGCCTTCTTTAAAAGACAGTACAGTTTGTCCTCTTCGCAGGCCAGTGGCGTGAATGTTCAGAGGTGTCAAACTGATCGTTCCAAATGAATCTACTAGTTGTAATTGTCCTCCCAAACAAGGAAATCCCACGTGTAGAAGCTGCTGCAGCCGGGATGGAGCACTGGGGATGATGCAGCCAAGGTGTGGCACTGGAGGTGACAAATCCAGCAGGGTCTATTTCCGTCGTCCCTTCTCACGCCATGATAATAACCTCTACCCTCAATCTGTCTGTCGCTCTACCTCGCTCATCTCTGCTGTCTCTCTGGGTCACCCTGCCTTAGTGCTGACGCATGCTCTTCATATCCAGCAGTGTCCCTGCTCCCTCTCTGTGTTTCTATTCCTGTGCCCCAGGCATCACAGCGGCCAGCTCACCTCCTCTCACTCACCGACAGCAGTGAAATATCACGGCAGCGAAGGGCAGAGATCGTGCAGGAGCTGTTTTTCATTTTTCACCTGTCTTATTTATATCATCCCTCCTTTGTGTGCTTCTATTTTTTTCCTCCCCACAGATCTCCTGCAGCTGTCCAATCGGACTGGCAGCTCAGCTCTGATGATCACGGCTAAAGTCTGGGAGGATTTTTAACGCTGCTTTGTCCTAAATGGACTTCCTGATTGCTCGGCCGATGCCTAATCCCTCGCTGTTGTTGTTATTGTTTTTCCCCCCACCTCTCCTCCCCTCACCCTCTAACACCCCTCCACTTGATTTTTTTTTTTTTTTTTTTTTTTCCATTTCAGCCCCGGCTCAATGATTTGGTGAGTGGTCGCCTCCTCTATTACCGTGGCAACATCAACCCATCCCACCTCCTCCCTGCTCTCCTGTGTCCTGTAGTCACAGCGATCCAGTCAGCGGTGGTCCTGATAGAAGCAGCCAATGACGGCGAGGCAGGCCGACAGGGGAGGGAGGGGGAGGAGAGATGATGGCGAGAGGCGGGGGAGCCCTAATGAGGAGAGTTAATCCTCCCTCTGAGAGGGAGAAAAACACAGCCATGCTGCTTTGTGTGTGTGTGTGTGTGTGTGTGTGTGTACGTCAAAAAGCACCTCTCCACTATAGAGAGGGTAACCAGGCCATCTGGATCCTTGCTGAGTGGACATCTGGATGGAGGGGAAAATAGAATAAAAGAACAGTGAGTGTGTGTGTATGTGTGTGTGTGTGTGTGTGACTACCTCCTGGTCTTTCCCAAGTTTCAGTGCGACAACACTGCAGTCCGAGCACTGATGTCAAATCTTTAACACATCTTAACGACAGCAATACACACAGAGCTCGTTGACTCATACGTCTTCCTCCCCACGCCTCAGTCCATGTCACTCTTAATTCTTCCCTCTTTCCATCCTAAACACTTGCTGTCTTTCCTTTTTCCCTCCTTTTATCTCGTTTGTGCCTCTCCTCTCGTCCCCCATCACCCCTTCCCTGCCTCCCTCTGTCCCTCTCTGACTCCATTCCAGCCCTGTTGATGTCCTCAGGCCGGTTATTCGCAGCCCGCTGAGCAACACTCGCCTTTTGCTCTCATTCCTCTGCCTCTCCTCTGCTCTGTTGTTGAATCGGCTCCACTGGAGGCTGGCTGTCACACATTTGAGCGGCACGCAATATTGCACAATAAATACACAAACATGCACGCACCTCTACAGAAAGGCACACACATCAGCGAACAAGTATTTCTACAAAATGGAAACAAAGAAACGCCGCAGGCATAAAGACACAATGCACAGTGACACAGAGGCCTGTACGTCTGTATTTACCACAGGACATAATACTGATTATATCTTTTTATAGACACTGAGCAGTGTCAGAGGGTGCCTATGGCTTTCATGTTTATTGCCAGTGACTTATTTACTATAATTATTGTGCACATGATAAGAATAAAGAACTTGATCTATACATTTTGAGGGCATTGCCAGCAATCACAATCAACTTCCCTCTGCCATATATCAAACAGATGACCCCTCCTTCTCTCACCCATTATAATAATATGGCTTTGTTTTCGCATCTCTGGGGAGAGCTGTCTTGCAATGGTTATCCATTGGGAATATTTTTGACTAAATCTACTGTCAGTCTATAGCTTAATTTTGCCACTCTTCAGTATAGTAGTAGCAGCACTGTGTACCACATTAAGAACAGGGCGAATAAGGCGTTCATGCTACCCTGGTTAAATAGCCTTGACCGCTCTGCACTGAGTTGGGTAGGAGCTAGCTAGTGGCACCACTGGTAACAGCATTCTGACCCATGGTGGCGGAACAGCATCACTGCAGAAACATTTTGCCCACCCTCCGGTCTCCTCCAGGTCACCCCGTTGAGTAAGCAGCTTAATTTTGAGCAGCACAACCCCTTTTGCACTTGGTCGGAAATACAACAGAGTGCTGGAGCGCACTATAGCACAAACCGGACCGTTCGTAAATTCAGAGCACTGTAGGAATGTTCCATTCAGTTAACCAAAGCGCCACACTCTTGGCATAGCAGACTGTACTCTGGCCACTCTGACTGGGGAGCAGCAGAGCGCCAGGCGTTTGTTAATTCATGTAGAAACAGAACAATCTATTTCTTTGAACAACAGAAGTCTCATATTAGTGTAGAGCCTCCAATCGAATTTACGAACGCACCCTTCATTATCACTGTTAGCGTGGTTGGCACCGTGAGCTGTGTCCACGCGGCTAGTGGTGCTTACATGGTTCCACAGCTCAAAATGAAGCCTAACCTGAACAATCTGGGGGGAAACCTGAGGATGGCCACCATGTTTCTGCAACAAACTTTGGGATGGCATTCCCAACAATAATTGTTGAATAAGTGGCACTGGCCATCAAGTGCGCTGTGCAGAGTGGTAGAGTGGAGACCAAAGGGTCGGCAGTGGGCGGCAAGTATTGGCACGTCAATGCAGCTAGCCGCCTATCTGTCAGCAATGCCAACAGAAATTAAAAGGCAAAACACTATAATTTCAACACCTCTAAATGGATAGCTCTTCGAAATGTGATGCTAAACTCACTGAATCAATAGAGCACAAGACTAAAATGAAAGCTTTCACACAATTGTTTCTTATAAATTAACCAGTCAGTTACCACTTAATAGGTGTCAGGCTATCGAAAGCAAAATTAGCTGAAACTGACATCCCTAAAATGCACCCTTAATCAATGATTCTTATTGGTCAGGCCTGTCTATCAGAGGGAGCAGCTTTTCAGATCTCTGAGTGCAAAACTCAAAGATTTACAGCCTCACTGTGCCAGCTTCACCTACACCTCCTACAACATACAACACCAACCTCTCTGACACTCCCCTTCCCTGCTCGAGACCAACAAACAACAAAAGCGTGCATTTTTTAGAGAGACATTGGTGGCATCTCTAGCCGTGAGTGTGCCAACAACATCAGCTGTTTTCAGCCATGACATGATCTTTTCCTAACCATAACCAAGTGGCTTTTGTGCCAAAACATAACCACACATTAACCACAACAACGTAAAGAAACGTAAAGTTTCAACATATCCACTATGTCATAAAATCCTCAAAGTCCATGGTTTCCATAAATGTACAAAGCCAACATTCATTCTGGCTAAAGCGTTGATAGTAAAGAAGAGGAGCAGTAGGAGAGAGACAGGAAGACAGAGAAGGGACCTCCCTGCCAATTGAGGCCATGATAAATGGAGCAGGGCTGAGCTGTGGTGTCATGTGGGGTTACTGCTACCCACCGCCTCCCCCTGATGAACTTAACACGCTCCATTAGGCAGTTTGGTAAAACTAGAGGGCAACGCTGAATACTGTAAGTCATTATCATGTGATCACACAATTGTCTTCCAATGCAATGTCATTTTTAAACAGTAACAAAAAGTAAAACAGGTAAATAGACTATACGATGCTTGTTAAGGTTGTTTAACAACCTCAGACACAACCTGCCGCCATGCTCTTAAAAGCTGACACAAAAAAGAATAGTGCCCGCCAACTGACCTCGTGTTTTCCAGGCGGTTAAAGATGCAGCATGTGTGCGGCCCCTAATTTCCAGGGCTGGTACCTGCGGTTATTCCACAGGCTAGTTAATAACATGTCGGGCAGGAAATCCAAAGTGTGGGATCATTTTGAGAAGGTGAAGGATGAACCCAAGGTGATATGTAAACTCATCTTCATTGGTCGACTACAAACACGACGTATCATCTGAAACATGGAAGTAGCTACATGCCCATTAGCCACTTAGCACAATCATTACTGCTTTGCCGACAGCGTCATTAACAGGCAGCTCGCTCAGTGTGTGACGTGCACTTGTAGATAAAATATAGGCCTATATTAATGAAGGTTCATTAGGACGGTTTTGTATTTTTTTGCAGCCCTAATTATATTATGCGTGTATACTCTTATCGTGATGGCCCACCAGCAGATGGAAACATGACATACAACTCTTTTCGATGTATGTAATATTCATTTATTGTTTATAGTATGAAAAAAGCATGTTAGCTGATTCTGATAGTTCATTTTAAAGCCCATATTGGCCGATACTGATGATGTACCGATATTATCTGCATGTTGGCTGATTGCGATAGTTCATTTTAAGGTTAATATCAGCCAATATCTATGATGTGCCGATATTCACGTGCATCCCTAGTTTTTACCAGGAGCTGAATTATCTGCAGAGGTCTCTTCCTCTCCAAAACAAACAGACTCAGTGATATAAATTGGTAAAAACACTGGATAAAGCAGTTTCACATTAAAAAAAATCAGTAGTTCTTTGGGAAGCCCATGTCATGGACAGGCTGCTAACCACGACGGCTGACAAGAAAACATGTCTCAACACAGTTTTTTTCTGTTTATTTAGCCTAGATGCTGTGAAAACACACACGCGCTGCACCCAAATCTCATCATGGTGGGGAAAACCCTGCGACTTATTTGGGCATCATGTTGGTGACATTCTTAAACAAACACACGTAAGCACAACGGGCAATGTCATTCGATATACGGACGTGACCTAGATCATTTTTGCTGACCTTAATAAGACGATAACGTGATTACCGTGACAGGCTGTGATATAGTATTGTTAAAGATGTTCCAAAAAATGCTCTGCTTTCTTTGGAGGCATGACAATCACGTGTGCGAACACACACACACACACACACACACACACACACACACACACAGCTGCTGTACTGTCCAGTTCCTCCCCTGATTATATTTCCACCCTGCCCGCCCCACATCAGCAGCAGACATCAGGGGTTTCATCCAGCTCCTGTTCAAGAGCTTACTGCTGCCCCCAGAGCCTGCAGTCTGCCCACCAACAGTCGTAAAGAGACAGGAGGGACCCACGAGTCACAGTCCTTTAAGTCTTTAAAGACTCTAATCAGTCTCCTAAAGGGAGGGTTTAAACGGCCTGCGATGTTTCGTGCTGGGAATACTGAACCGTTACACCCACAACATGTCTGCTCTGCTTCTCCTCGCCCTCCATCACGGGGACAGAGAAGGCGTTCACATGTTTTAACAGACTCTGCTCTACCTTCCCCTGACAAAAGATGACTGACAAATGAAGCTTCTGGGGTCAAAGGTTGACGCCACAGTGTTTGGTCTTTAAAGGTTTCCCAGGTCGCTTCAGAGAGTTTGAGAATTGTGGCGGATAGTGGAGGCAGAGAGGTCAGAGGTGTAGCATGGTGCTTTTTTAGTAAGTGATATCACTGGGAAAATTTGATGCCATGTTTTAAGGCATATCCAAGGTTCCCACGGTCATGGAAAACCTTGAAAGTCATGGAATTTCACAGTCGCATTTTCCAGTAAAAATCATGGAAGGATTTTGAAAAATCACAGAATTTTGTTGTGTGTAGAGACGTAGTTACAATAATCTTTTGTGGATAACCTTCCATGAACGATTTTGAAATTTTTGTCTTTTAAAATGTGGGGGAACCCTGTATGACAAAATAACAAAAAAAAAAACATACACAAATATGAAGTAGGAAAAAATGGGCTTACATTTTTAAAATGAGGTCCGTAAAGAATATATAAAATTAGCATTAAGTTATCAAAGAAAATGGATGGGCACACATTAGCAGGTGCTAGGCTGGCGGCCAAACATGACATGAAACTGCTTTCTTCAGTATTTTTTTCTGTTCAGATCAGCTGTTTGTAATCTGCAATTCTCACCACTAGATGCCACTAAATCTCTCTAAATCTTACAAACTGTTCCTTTAAATTCTGAAGCTGATTCACAACACATAAAATTTAAGCTCTAAAAAGGAAAAACAAGACTCCAGTCATATCACCTTAATCCACGTTTTAAAGATACCCTTCATGTCAACTGTGTACACAATCCTGTAATTCTGCCTAATAATGTTTCTAGTGGTGACGGAAAACTAACTATTCTGATAATAAAACCATCACCTACAGCAGTCTGACGTTTACACATCCAAAGTCTGTCTCTTGAGCTATAGCTAAACTTAAAATGGTTAACAGACCTGTTTCTGGTCAGGCTCCAATTGAATCCTTTTGACAACTAATTTTGGTCCCCGACACTTAAAAGCACCCATGTGCATGAAATATTTCTCCTTATAGGCCATGGTAGCAACGCCCACCCACAACTTCTGGTCAGAGATCAGATCTTGTTGACTTAGGCGATGACTTCACCTCACTCAGGGTGAAAGACGCCACACATGCCGCCAGATGATTCACTACTCTAAGATATGAAAAGAGACGTTAAGATTGACCAATGACTTGAGCTACTGTGCTGAGGTCAGGTCTCCTGGGAACATGTTTACACAGTAAAAACGTCACTCCCACTGTGAGCAAGCTGATGGAACTGTGGTCAGGGTGGGGACTGTGGAGGAAAGATAGAGTAGGTCTTTCCGTCTTTCTGTTCTGCTCACATTCTCACCTTTATCTTCGACACCGGTGGGGTAAAACCTGACTGTTGATCCACGTGCTGTCGGCCAAAACTAAACCTCTTTTCTCTCCCTAAATCCTCACTGTATGCTGAAAAACCTTAATAAGATTTCAAAGGACAAATGTGATGTTGCTGAAAATACTGTTTAATCAGAAAATCTTCATTGTCTTAGCGGAAAAAGAGGAGACAGGTATCTCAATCCATGGCCAAGATTATCTTGGACAATATGGACACAATGTGCTTCACCTTTTTAATTTGGACTTCAAAAGTGTTCATGTCATTGCAAATGTGATTAATCACGATTAACTACTGAAATTCAGCAATTAATCGTGATTAAAAAATAATCATTTGACATCACATTGTAGAGCTGTGTGCAGTGCATTGATTTGCTCAGGCCCTCATCCTGCTCTCACTACTCTCTGTATATCAGATCACAAATGAGACAAGAATTAGCTAGCTAGTGCACGCCATGGTCCCTCTGCCTCACTCCTCACTGCTAGGACACTATTTGCAAGAAGGAGAGCGGGTGGAAGCTCCAGAGATGGTCCTTCAGCAGTTGTAGCAACCTGAATTCAGCTGGTGCAAACCCCAGCACCGGGATTCAGAGCAGGCTGGGTCTAATGTATGTAACAGCAGCAACAGAGAATAAAAATGACCATGTACAGGTTTGAGGCAGCAACTTCAAAACAGTAAATGAAAAGGACAACCCAGTCGCCAGAGAATAATGCTGGCATGTCTGACCTTTCTGCAAATGACCAATATGTTACATTTGCACATTTCACAGGTATCATATCAACATTTCAAAGATGACATAGAATGTGAGCTGACTTTGTCACCTTGGCGAGACAGCTGTTCAAGACCAAAAGACGACAAAACTGGTTGTGATTTAGCGAGTCATTGCTGTGTTTCCAGCGAATTTTTAGGCACCAAAAGTGGGTGTTTTGTTGCGAACTGCCACTGTTTCCCCAGATAGTGGCACGAAAAGCAGTTGTTTTATACACTTGTTTTAGACATTGCTGCATTTCTAGTTGGGATAGCATCACCAAAACCAGATATTTAAAGCAAAATCATGACATTTTTCTAACCATAACCAAGTGGTTTTTGTGCCTAAACCTAACCACATGTTGGCCACTACATAATAATGTGCAAATGTAATGTATCCGTGGTACAAAGCCAACATTTTTTCTGAAAGGTAGCTCGTCCTCCAGCAGGCTCAGTTGGGATCATTCATGGTTGGGCACAATAGAGTCAAACACCCTAATGACTTCCATTAAATTTGGACAGCACAATATTTCATACCGAGTTGTCAGGAGAAACATTATCCTAAACAAATCCTCTCTCATCACCCCTTTCCCAGAAAGATTTCCACTTCGCCTGAATCGGAGGCAGACAGGCACGCTGAGCAAATCCACTGTGGACAGAGGTGTGTGTGAGAGGGATGAAAAAGAGAATACGTGTGTGTTTGTGTGAATGTGACAGCGAGTGAGAGACTTATAGACCCCCATGCCACATAATCCCCAGCTCTCATGCTGTCTTTCTAGGAAGTGTCCAAGGGGCACGTGAGTGTGTGTGGTGTTGGCTTTCCCCTGTCCCTGCAGGCTAAACAGGTGGGATTTAAGAGGGTGATCTAAAACCTGCGGGGCAACACCGGGCCATGCAGGCGAGCGGAGCACAGGATTAGGGGGGATGGGAGGCTGGGACGAGGGTCCCGCTGTCTCACATAATCTGTGTGTGCGTTCGTTGGTGCCAAGGTCACAGGTGATGAGGTATGCAAATCATCAGGAGCTAAAGCTCTCTGTGTTTTACTGCCATCTGGGTGCCTGGTCATGCATCATGCCAGGGGCTTTGGGTGTGTGTGTGTGTGTGGTGACATTGAAGTGACATCGAACATACTGACTCATTCACACCCTCAGCTCACATGCCAACCCTGCTGTCCTAGAATCAAGGCACATCACACATCCTTCACTTTAAACACTATGCAGGGCTGCTATCTGCTAAAACAATAATTTTTTTGTCAATTAATCTGCAGATTATTTTCTCCATTAACTGATCAGTTGTTTGGTCTATAAAAAGTCAGAAAATGGTGAAAAATGTCGATCAGTGTCTGCCAAAGCCCAAGAAGACCTAAAATGTCTTGTTTTGTCCAAAACTTGAATACATTTAGTTCACTGTCACAGAGGAGCAAAGAAACATATATAACAAGCTGGAATCAGAGGATTTGAACTTTCTTTCCTTAACAGATTAGTTAAACTGCTTAATTATCAGTTTAGTTGGCAATTAATTAAATAGTTGACAATAATGGATCAATCATTGCGGCTCTAGATCTACTCAACTCAAATTTATTTGTAAAGCACATTAAAAAACAACTACGACTGATCAAAGTGCTACACAAAAGGAATAAGTTGCACAGCAACAGTCAGAGACACAACACACACAGACAAACGTCAGAGGAAGACCTAGTTCAAGGCAACAGTATCAACTATCAGCTTTCAATGGGACTATTCCGGGTTAAGCAGAGGTTAATAAAAAAGTATACAGTCCAAAATGAACACCCAAGCTAAGATGAGGGTAGGTTTAGCCAACCTTTCTGAGCTGCAGACTGTAGAGATTATCTATGATACATAAGGGTAATGTTACATAGCTTGCACTGCACATTCACCATGTTCATTTTGTCGAAATACTTTCGAATCACTCTCTTGCCTGGTCCCCACTCTGCCTGCAAGGTTAGATGGAGTGATGTCTGACTGAAAATGGTGAACGATATGGGAGGCTGCCCAGATCATTTTTGCAATATGGAACGATGTAGATAGACACAGATTCATCACTGAACCTGTCCAAAAAATAATAACTTTAATACAGAGTAAGTTCAATTAAGGTTAATATATATTATAAAATATTTATTACAAAGCCAAAAAGAAACGTGATTGTTCCATTTACAATACAATGTATACAATGAACAAACTTTGACGTCCAAATCGAGTACTTGAGGACTCGTGCCCATTCCTAATATCAATGTGAAAAAATTCTTTTACTGCTTAAAATACTTTAATAACATGATATTGATTTCACCCTTGTTGTCCAGCTCTACAAACATCTGATTCACCATCTCTGACTTCAAACTGCATTAAAAGTGAGCAAACTATGAAGAAGTAGTGCTGTCCTGATAAGCATATTGCAAACTCTGTTCTCTCTTTTCTAGTCCACACCTGCAACACACAGAGTAGGAGAAAAAAATCCTCCATCTGGCTAATTGAGGGAAGTTCAGAGCCACAGTTCACAACTGAAATTGTACTCTGAGAATAATACTTTGTTTTAGTTGTATGTGAAACTATCTGCTGTTGTCATGTCTCCCTCTGGCCACATGGGGGCAGCCTGAGGCAGTGAGAAGACGAAGTCTGAGAGCAGCTCTCATTCATGTTTATTCACGAGGCAGGTGCAAGTAGTGAAGCCCAAATCACATTTTCTCCTTCATATGTAACTCAGATTTGTTTCTTTAAAGACACTGTGAGCATAATATTTAACATATTTTTAACTTTGACTTCACCTGATTTCACAGTATCTGGTCCTAAATGTGTGTGAGGAGTCAGACAGCTAGAAGTCACATTAAATACAGCAAAGTCTAAAGCAAGAGTTGCCATTAATCCACAGTGATACTTGAGGAAAGGTGGAGGACAGCTGTAATGGAGATGGTCGGTGGAGACATTTTAAACCACACTATTATTTGCTTCAATGAAATCAGAACTCACTGACATAACCAGTGTTTGAAATCACATGAAAACCAGGGACGTGGGCAATTACTCGACCTGTCTAGTGTATCGATACACGTGCACAGTCATGCATGAGAGAGTTACCGCATGACTCTGTGTGTGTTTTTGAATGGACATGAGTCAGTGCATTAAATCCACTGTAAGAGGATGTTCTTTGTTGACTTTTATTTAACGAGTTGTCATGTTTTGCAGTATTCACAACACATCTCAGCTCTTTTAATCTACACAATATTGTTTCAGATTATGTTTAACCTTATAGATAAAATTGTGCTTAATCATGACTGTTTCCTGTGAGTTTTCATACTTCAAGACAAGTCAACTAAATTTAAACCTCCCTGTAAATGTCAGGGAAATGACCCGTTAGGAACAGTTGAGAAAAGGCTGCAGACGGCTGCTCACACTGATGCCAGGTTAGATGTTAATAATTCTCTGTAACGTCTGTCTGCAGCTTCGACGGACGTAATCTCTTCTATTTTTGGAAAAAGCAGACATCCCTCCCTGGGACTGATATGAGCATGCAGAAGTGCTCTGTTTATGCTTCAGCTGGACAAAGTGAAAAAGTGAAATGCCACCTTAATGATTTCCTCCCACACATTCAGCATGGCCTCCAGAAATCACGACAGACGACATTTTAGGAAGGACATAGTTAATGACATATACATGGCCACTGTGTCGCAGGTACAACAAAAATCCTCAGAAATTTATCACATCAACAACTGCGTTAAGTTCCAAAACTTGTCCCATCATAACATTCCCATACACACATCAAACTGAAGCATTAGTAGAAAACAAATTTTTATTGCACATGCCTCGAACTTTTTAAAAAAAGCTGACTGTTTTTTTGTGTGTAAAGCAGAGTGACAGTAAGTGTGGGTGTGTGCAAATACGTGTGTGTGTGTGTGTGTGTGTGTGTGTGTGTGTGTGTGTGGGCGTGTGGGCGGTGATGTGAGCTCTGTCACAGACCTGCAAGAAAGACTGCAAAATTGCATCATCGCTGTCTACAGTGGTGTACAGGTATGTGTATATGTGTGTATGTGTGTGTGTGTGTGTGTGTGTGTGTCTGGTCAATGTGTAAGCTGCTCTTCCGGTCCCATCGACCCAGAGGGAGTGAGTGACTGAGCAGAGTAACAACGGATAAGAGTGACAACAATACACACTTTACCCTGTGGCCATGAGTGAATGTAAGTGTGTGTGAAACACAGAGACTAAAAAGATAAGGAGTGAAAATACGCCTTGTCAACAAACTGAAGTGAACTTTTACTACAGAAAAACACACATTGAAAATAAGATTATCATGGTGGAAAACAACTGCACTGAATTCAATCTTGCCCCTCAGACAACCTTGATAAACAGGAGCTATCAGTGAGACCGATCTGTCTCCATCCCAGCGAGCGCTTCTCAACATTATCAAGCAAACTCAGCCTGTAACCCAGAAATGTGACTGTGCTGCGCTGTCGTAAACTGTGTGTGAACCCTGAACTTGTGGGCCACTCATCATTCATGATGGTATGTTATGTTATGATCAGTCATTTTTATTCTTTTGAAGAGAAACAACATTAGGCTACCTACATCATACGGCTATATAAAAACTGAAAAATAGGCTACAAGGGCTGATGAGGTTACACAGTTGTATGGTTAGACAGAAGACAATGCTGAGACAAGCTGATCACAAGAAAATTAACAATACTAAATCAAGTAAATAATCATTAGCAGGCGTGTAAATAACTGACTGTCACATGACACAATTTTTAAGGGTTCAAGACAGTGTGTTCTGTGGTTTAGAAGGTAGAGCGGATCGTCTACTAATCGGGAAATCAGCGGTTCGATCCCTGGCTCCTCTAGTCTGCATTTGGAAGTATCCTCGGGCAAGATACTGAACCCCAAATTGCTCCGGATGGCTGCTCCATCAGTGTATGAGTGAGTTAATAACTGAGAAACAAGTGCCAACTTGTACAGAAGCCTCGGCCACCTGTATGTGAGTGGGTGTGAGTGAGTTGTAGGGTAAAATAAAGCACTTTGAGTGGTTGGAAGACTAGACAGGCGCTATACAAGAGAGAGAGATGCCAATACGTAACAACTCATTTGACCGACAACCAATACTGGTATCAATATATTCACTTTTTTCCCCTCCTACTTTTAGTAATCATCAAGTGTCTTCTGAAGTGAAATTAACATAATATTATGCATGCATACTCTTGGAGACATGAAATACAATACTTTAAAATGCATGTAATATTCATTCATTGTGCAAAATAGGAAAAGGCATGTTGGCCGATTCTGATAGCTCATTTTAAAGCCGATATCGATGATATGTCGATATTATCGTACATCCCTAGTGTTAGGCTTTCTAAACAAGTGTAAAGATGTTGGTAATACACAGTCTCTGCCAGATTGTGCCTACAAGACTACTGTACATAAAGAATGGTCAGTAATCTGAGGTTTATGTGTCAGATGTAAAAGCAGGGCTAGAATTTAAAACTTTGTGAAGCACTAGTCCTCTAGCCTCTGGCTGTAAGTTGCCAGTGTCACAAGGTGATCTATTACAGGGTCACTTAATCAGGAAATCTGATGCGTTGACAACAAGGCTAACATACAATACACCAGGAAGCGACAGACAGCACGCCAGTCCTCAGGGGGGCTGGTAATGTAAAACCTGTGAGTCTGTATGGAGGGATTGAAAAAAAAGAGAAAGGATAACAGAGCACAGGTGAAAAGAGAGGGAAGCTAGAGAAGGAGTGAGATCGACAGTGAGGCATGTGACAACTGGTCGCCAGGTAGATTGATTGAGGAGTCAGCAGACTGGAGCAGCAGGGGGTGGAGGGGGGTGGAGGCATGGGTATGGTGTGACAGCCGGATGTAAGTTCAGGGTTAAAATAACACTGTCCTCTCTCCCCCTCTCTCTCTCTCTCACACCCACACACACACTCATACACGTTAACTCCCAGAGGCTCCCTTTCCTCCGACTTCTCCTCTGTCAGTCTGGGCCCCCGAGGCCCTCCAAGCATTCAGAGACACTCTCCACAAAAAGCACACTCACTGCTAGCTGCTGCTATTCTGGGAGCTTCCTCTCTGCTTTCTCTTTCAGTCCCTTGGCCTCCATCCTCATACTTCACTGTCTACCTTTTTCCATTCAAATCCAGAGTAATAAGTCAAAGTGCAGATTCATTTGTGTAGCATCACACTCCGTAATGATCTTTGACAAATGCAGGGACACGTTGGGTCATATAACAGACAGTGAACCTAAAAGTCTCTGTACTGTTTTACCAGTCGTGTAGAATTCCAGGAACTGAATCGTGGGCAGACAACTTCCAGTATGAATGGTAAATTAGTAAACCGTACAGGACACCTCTTCAACGTCAACTTGACTTTACTGCAAAGTCTACTGCGCCTACTTGGGGCAACAAAAAGGTTCGTCTTGGGTGCATCGGTACGGTAGACAAACAAGGAGGGACCGCAAAGGAGATACCCATAAACCAATGTAACGGGGCTAGAGAGTCACAAAAATGTCCACAGGCTGACATCAACGCAAAAATCATCTATTTATTCAAGACATCTGTGCACAAAAAAGGCACTAACACCTGTGAACACACCTTTTTTAGACTTGGAGCAACTTAACTTTACTACTAAGTACATTTTTGTTCCCAAAGCTCTCCTCTCTGGCTGGAAGTCACTATTTCAGCTGCTTATTGACAAATGACTGAATGTCTGGAATTATGGAGTTAAATTTTTCTCTTTAGACTGCCTGAAAACACTTAATGATTAATGGGGGTAAATTTGTTCTTCTGAGTTCAAGCCCAGCAAAGTACGCAGCCGTGTTATGGCAACACATCCTCATGTTTGTATGATATCTTATGAAAAGTTCTGGTTCATATGATTTTACAAATTATTGCCCCTGCAGGTTAGGTTTAGGAAAAGAATCATGGTTGGGCGATGTGACGACGAAATGTTACACACACACGTAACATAATAACTCAACTAGACTATGGGTGGAATCACGGAAATACACTTAACCAAAGTATTTAGAAATCCTAAAGCTATGATTTTCAAAACCATTGAAAATACAATTGCTCCTCTTTCTATTGAACTGACACGGAGATGTAGTGCACAGCAAACACCACCAGAGGTCAGTCTCTACTGGTGGAACAGGCAGCCAAGCTGAGAATGGTGTGATAACGTTACAGGACGAATGAAAAATGGGCCAGCAAAGGCAGAGAGGGAGACAGCTGGGAAAAACAAGCAACCCAGACAGGTTTGGTGAGTTTTATTTTGTTTCTGTTAAATTTGAATGAAGTGAACTTTACGAGTTAACAAAGCAAATAAGTTAGTCTTAGCTCAGTGACAGAGAGAAACTTAAATTCAGAGGTAACACTTTTGTGTATTTTCCTGTTTAATAAGACATGTCACAGAAATTTGAGCTTGTGATACGTAGCGAATTCTCTTCACAAACACATCTCCCAGCTAAAACTACATAAACCCTGTGGACCCCGGTGAAATGTCAGGAGGGTATAAAGATATAAAAAAAAATAGATATCACACAAGCCTTACAGTAACTCAATTTGGTTTCACATGGGATGCGAACCTGGTCTCCTCGGTCAAAGTCCTGTGTTAGTTTGAGCCCTCCACCCACCCTGACCTTCCACCCTACGCAAACTTTGTCACACTTTAAACTAAGCGACCTGACTACCTGCTGCACTCCCGTCATATTACAGCAGACAGCCTTGAGCACGTAGATCACATAATCACACCCTGACCGCTCATTATTATGTGGGCGATATAAAATTTATAGCGCATTACTTTTCACAGGTATAAGTGCAAACAGTGAATGAGAACAGCCTGTTGAAATTCAATAAAATCAAAGCAGAGGTGCCAACTCAGAGCTCCAGTAATTTATGACTGCATTCTGCTGCATTCTAGATAACATTTATCAAACAAGCCTGAGCTGTATGTGGCTTGAAGTGGCTCGCCAAAGCACACATGAAACCAAAACAACACTGATTTTATCTTCTCTTCTCATATAAACACTCATCACTTCCTGTGCAGCATGCTATCTCATGAAAAGAATCCTTGATAAAAACACAACATCCATGACAGGAATGACTCAACAAGCTGATTAACATCATCTCAGTAACAAGATGATGCATTCAGAATTTTACGTACGAAAATTACAATAATATAATTGTAAAAGTGTGATTCAAAGTACTCATTAGGCAGCAGAATGGCACTTGTTATACTATATAGTTAGATTATTGTTACTATAAGCACTACTCTGTAGCATTTTAGTGATGTAATGGGTCAAAGTGAAGCTTTGCATAAACTATTTCATACACTGCTTGTTGTTTGATACAGTAAATAATTTTATTAGTTGGCAATCAATTCAATCAATTATATTTAGTCAATGTGTATGTAATCCAGGCCCCCAGGAAGTGCGCCGGGCTTTGAAGCCAATTTTTGTAGTGGCCACACAGCAGTGCTGTAGCTTCCAGGGTATGTCACATGATGCCATGGGGACAAAAAGACCTTTTCCCATAGACTTATATCAGGAAAGAGACGGCTGTAAACCACAGAATACATTTTTTGGAAGGTCACAACACCATCAGGATTTAATCCATTCTATCTGATAACATTTGCAATCTCTACAAGAGCAGCAAAATTAAATTATTTCATCCCCATTCAAGTTAGCAAAGCGCTAAACTGGAAGTAAGCCCCTCGGCTGGTAGAAGTTTGCTGCTTGGCTGTGCTCAGCCGCAGTAAGTCTCTAGTGCACTTCCTCTATGAGCCTAATGATACGCGAGCAGCACTGACCATCTGGAAAATTTTATACCTCGGAAATCAAGCTTTTTGGCTTAATGTGCTACTGAGCAACTTTCATAGCCGCCAATGCTGTATCCAGGTCTCTTAATACATCCATGATGTAAACATCTTTATCTGAAAAATAACCAGGAAGTGCAGCTGTTAAATAAACGTAGTTGAATAAAATGTAAGGTATTTCTCTCTGAAATGTAATGAAGTATAAGGTAGCAAAATATTGAAATACTCAGAGTGCATGTAGAACCTAAAGTAACAGCTGAGGGCAGCAGTACTTGTTCATCCACCACTGTTCTTCACCTTCATTACAGAGGAAATTGACAAGCTTTTCGCTTTAACTAATCATTCTGCATTAAATGGTGACTGCACAATGGAATAGTTTTACAATAATGATCCACTGGTGATTTGATATGTTCCCCATAAGCCTCACTTTCACTATGAAGTTCTGTCTGCTACTAGGTACGACCTCCTGGGAAATGAAGGCTCGATTTAAGAAACAAAGGAAGTGTGTCAACCATTGCACAACCAAAACAGGAAGAGGATAACGCTTTTGCTTTCCCTGGCTGCTATCGGTAGCTTTCTCCAGTTACCAAAGAGTATCAATGTGAGTTCATTGCAGTTACTTTGCCCAGTAGCAGAAATGGTAGTAAGAACTGTGGTAGCTGCTAGGCGCCGAGGAAAGCATTCTGGTTGTCTTTGCAACAGCGGCATCGACACCAGAGGGTGAGTTGAAAAGGTGTCTGTTTCCAATTTGACAAATCTTTTATTGGTCAAACTACAAACGCAATGATTCAGTCAGACGTCAGCCCTGTGTTGAGCAGAGTATCCCCTCTGGCAGAGGAAGGAGGCCTGACCTAAACAGTACTGTGAGATAAGCATCTTTAACGCTCCACCTGCTCCACTTATAGAGCCATTTGCAGACCTAAACACTGATGGTCTGCCTCTGATAAGTAAACAAGTGGCCTGGCAGCAGCATTCGGTCATTCGCGTGGTGTTTCACAAAACAAAAGCATATAGAAAGTGTCAGTGAGTGCACCCACTCACACAAAGGCATGCTGGCACAGTTCCACCATTCACAGGCATGCATACACTCCACACTCACATAGTCTGTTCCTCTCACTTTGCCTCATTCTCTCAAACACACACTCAATTATTATTTCTCTTTGTACTGATCGCAGACGACACCTGTTTGGGAGTGTCTGGCTGGCCGGCATCCTGTGTGTGGGTCTGTTTGTGCCCGAGTAACAGAGGGGTTTCTATCAAAAGCCACCAGTGTGACTCGAACTTCCTCCTACTCTACCTCATCAGCTAAGAATTGTTATTCTGTGACTGTGTCCCGCAAATAGAAAACAAACAAATGTGGGACATGACAAATCCTCCTTTGGATACACAAACACAAGCCTGATGAAACAGGAAGTGGTCAACCACATCCGCCTCCTATTTGTATCTGCGAGACGACCATAAAATCTTCTAAGATGTGAAGAATTTCTGTTTTTCTTCATCACATGAAAAACCAACAGTGAGACCCAAGATGACATCATCCTTGGTATTTGCTTCCCCGCATTTCAAAAGGTGAATAGTTCCCATTCAGACACAGAATGAGCTGAGGAAAGCACAGTCACTGTTTGGCATGATCTCATGTCTGCATAGCTCACACACACCGAGACAGAACAGCAAACCAAACCTGTGTGTGTTTAAACAGTGCACACTACAGCAAAAACATGCACGGCACACAGTCACACCCAGCTGCAGTGAGTTCAGACAACAGACAGCATTGATACAGTGCTGCTGTATCGGACACACTGCACATTATCTCCTTACCTGCAATATTTGAGCCATAGAAACCAGGTTGTTCTTTCCTAGTCTGAGTCCAGCGTCTGTTCTGACACCGTCAGATACTCCCCTCAGGTTGATGACAGAAGGTCAAACACGTGCAGACGAGGCCCCCAGTCCATTGAGGTGAGATTCTGCCCAGCTACAAGTCCATGGCACCACGAGGCACACTCACATGATTTCATCCTCATCCATTGGTCAGCACAAACCCAGGAGTATGTGTCAGGACCGGCCTGAGGGAAGAAAAAACAACAAAAATTGTCACGTTATAGTCTGATGATATGAGGCAGATAAACACCTCTACAAACACCGTGTCTCCCCTGTCCTGGGTGACTGAAAGTGAGCACCCATGGGCCTTTGTGCACCCACAGAGACCTAATACTGTGATGAGAGAGTGAGTCAGGGCCTGGACTCTGGAGGGGTTTACAGAGTTTCAACAGAAAAGGACTTGACTGCCCTGGAGGCCCCCCTGCAGACACACTCAGTTTGAACTCACAGACTCATAATAAGCACAGTTTGTTCTGTGGAAACACGGCAGCAGTTCCTACTTGTTAAAACCTGAAGAGCAGCCACCTTGAAACATATCAACAGATGCTCATTTAAACCTATTAGTAATTTTTATAGGCTAACTAAGACTTAATAGGCTGTGTTACTTACATTGTAAGGCTCAAATATGTTTTGTGGCTTATCTATTTTTTTGGCCACAAATGATCTTAAAGGTTGCCAACCCCTGTCTTAAAGGAATAAGACAGGGGATCATTTGATCATTTGTGTATCAATTACTCAACCCATGTTACGTACGCTAAATTTGTGAATAAAACTTGGTTTATCTCGTATGCCTCCACGGTGAACAATGAATCAAAAAACGGAGAAAATTCTTGATGAATTGAAGTCATGGGGGTCCGCGTTTACAACTATATCAAAACATCCATTTACAAACTGTTACAAAACTTGTGCAGTATAATCCAAGTCTCATTTATCCTGTTGTATGCTCATTACTCCCCAAACAGAAAACCCTTTCCAATAGCTAACTGGACATATCCCCTCTTTAAAGCCAGACTCCATTGACAAAAACAGTAATTTTTCCTCACTGAACACTGGAGCTGCTGGTCTACCACTGCTTCTATCTGTTAGTTTGTATTTTCGTGTGACTTTAGTGAATCAGAGCTAACCCTTTAAAACACCAAAGTCACACAATAACACACACAAACTAACTAACTGCAGCAGTGGTAGACCAGCAGCTCCTGTGTTCAGTGAGGTAAAATTACTGTTTTTGTCAATGGAGTCTGGCTTTGAAGAGAGCAGAGGTAAGTTTCACTGTTAGTTCAGTTTAAATACTGTGGTTTTAGTGAAAATGCATGTGTTTGGGAAGTACTGAGCATTCAGTTATGTGAGTTTGTAAATGGAGGTTTTGATATAGTTTTGCTGTTGATAAACACGGTCTCCTTTAACTTCAATTAATCAAGAATTTTCTCAGTTTTTTCTCAGACTGTCTAGGCGTCCAAGAAAAACAAAATCTTCCTCACAAATTCAACATAACTCAGGGTGAGTAACTGATGTACAAATGGTCATTTTGCGGGGTGGGGTATTCCCTCAAAGCAATTCTTAGATGTCAGTTTAACATCCGTTTGGTTCTTCTTCCACTCTCTTTCAAAGAAAATGAAACCGTACATCTGTAAAGATGCAGCGGAAGCCAAGGTTTGAGCAACAACCATCCGCCCACTCACACTTTGCACATGACCAAACACAGTGCTGCTGGTAACACCTGTGTAAACCACAGAGATGAGTAATTTTCTAACACTGTAGAACTGAAAAGTGAAACTATATTTTTGGTTCAATCTACAGTATAATCAGCCAGAAGCACAACTCTGAAGTTCACATGAAACTCTATTTCACTGTCGCCTGCTGAATCAATAACTTACAGTAAGCTACAACCGGAAGCAACCTCCAATGCCTGATGTGAATCGACTTGACGTTGTTCCAACCAGGTCTGGGGGCTGTGGTAGGAATGCCTGAGGGGCCCAGTGCAGGAGAGGGCAGTATGAATGAATCAATGCAATTCTCATGGACACACGAGGACACAGTCCACCCACCACCTAGTGAAGTAGCTGACTGGAGCCTACAGTGTCAGAGGGGAAGCTCACAACAAGGAGAAACACCAAGCTATTCTTCCTCCCTGCACACGCAACACAAATGACTCCTTTGTCTGTGAGAAAAGAAAGACTTCGTATATAACTGTGCGCGGAGACACACGAGCACGCTGGACAGTAACGCACACCAATCACATACAAGCTCATGGGCGTGAACCATAAACAAATGACCACAACAGTCTGGCAGCATTTCAGTGACAAACAGCCACAGGGATGTCATTCAGTTATCAATACATGTGCTGGTCACACATTAGTGGCTGCATGTTTTTTTATTGACAACAATCTGTAACATGCCAGAGGGTGACAAGCCCAGCGGATTTTACATTTTTGTTACGCAACTCTGTGAGTGGGCAGGGCAGGAAGGAGAAGGTAGTTTGTGGTTGCAGCCCCCACCCTGGCACATAAAGACACATAAACACCACCCTGTCACTAGAGAGCGTAAGAAAGGCCCAAAATAAACTGCACAAACACGGTCAAGCACAGAGGCCACTTAAAACACTGCAAATATACAAGAAAAACAGCTCTATTGCCCAACTGAGGTCAAATAAAAAACCACAGTGACAACCAGCGTCAATAAAAGAGCAGTGTTTACAGTCTATTTACGAGTATGCTCTGACTGAATTTACTGGATTAAACTTCTGCTTAAAATCAGTCTGTCAGTCAGTCCACCACTTTGGTCCACAAAATATCTCAACAACTGCCAGATGAATTTTTGTTTGTGGTCCTCAGAGGATAAATCCTAATGACTTTAATTATCCTCTGACTTTTTCTCTTGCACCACCAGAAGGTTCACATTTGTGGTTTCAAGCAAAATGTCTTCACAGCTGTTGGAGGGACTGTCATGAAATTCAGTACAGACGTTCATGTTCTCCTCAGGATGACCTGCAGCAACTTTGGTGAGCCCTTAAGGTTTCCCTCA
Source organism: Epinephelus fuscoguttatus (assembly GCF_011397635.1). Lineage (NCBI taxonomy): Eukaryota > Metazoa > Chordata > Actinopteri > Perciformes > Serranidae > Epinephelus > Epinephelus fuscoguttatus. Next base: position 23,633,384 of record NC_064766.1, read on the forward strand.
CGTCACTGATTTCACTCCTAAAAATGAATCTCTGTTCATCGTATTTCGCCATGAAAAAATGCCTTATATGTAACTCTGCATCGTCACCATCATTTAGCATGTGTGGAAACCATTTAACACCAGTGTGATGAAAGAAAATCTCCAGTAAATCTGGGTAACTTTATTAAAATGATGACTTATAAAATAACGAGAAATCACTATTTTGAGAAAGTTTCTCATTATTTGGAGTTACTAAATCATTATTGTGAGAAAAATTCTTTCTACAATGACTAACAGGACCTTTGTTTTATCATCATACGACTGGCGGAAATTGTTACATCCCTCCCATCGCTCACCTGCAGCTCAAGCATACCTACTCTTCTTTGACTTTGCTCATCAAACTCACAAACCTTTCATGATTTAATGGGTAACAGATAGTATGACTACTTTGCAGCTAACACGCTAATAACGTTTTACAAAGATTAAATAAACCATGTTTCCCATTGCCAGCTCTGACAAGTTGAAGTGAATGTGAAACTTAGCTTGCAAAATACCAATACATAACCTGGCTTTTCCTCTGATAGCCTTTGTTTCTCCATGGCGTTATGTCACTGGTTTCTTAGCTATGTGACATATGAAACCCTGGTCATCAGGATCACTGGTTTTGGGACTGTGATTGGTTACTGCAGTTTCTAGGTCAGAATGCTCAGCCATGGTGTCAACTGCTTATTTTGCTCATGATATATCTTGTAGTATGAACAACACATGGACATATTAACAGGGTTACAAACTTGATTTTCATATTTTCATCTTACAGTATCAGGCCAAAACGAATATGCAATTACTTTGGTTTATGACCTCATTCCTGAAAAACTAATGATGTTCCTATTCAATTTTGTTTTTAATGCAAATTAGCAAATGTAGGCAAACTAGCATTACAGATAGTGGACAAGGTTAACATTACCTGCTAAGCATGCATGTTAATATTGTCATTATGAGCATGTTAGCATGCTGATGTTAGCGTTTAGCTCAAAGCACCACTGTGTCCAAATATGGCCTCACTGGGCCGCTAGCATGGCTGTGGACACCTTAGCATGTTTTATGCATTAGTGTGTGTATTTCCTTTCTTATGTTGGCTCACTTCTGACATGTCTGTCCTCTTTGATTACAGCATGACCAGTCAAAGCTCCACTGGTGTTCAAGCGCCTTGCTTGTTGGCACCTCATCAGTGGTCAGCAACTAACATCTTGGGAGCAACTGACTTGCCCTCAACATTTTCATACCAAGTTTACATGATGCAAATTCAGTCAGAAACAAAGCTAAATTTGTTCCCACAGTCCAGCTGTATGAAACTTAGTATGATGATACCAGTTTACCACAAAATGAAACACGATCATCTATACATGTTACGGCATTACTGAAACAATATTAGCACATGAAGCTCGTCATCCCGTCTGCTGACTCTTTGTCTTTGTAAATAAGCTTATAATTAACTAGGATTGGTCAGGCTGAATAGAAAGCCTGCCTCTCCTGTCTTTTCCATTGCAGAGTCACTGCTGATTCATGCACTCCACTGTCAACAGAAAAGCCTTTCATTCATGCTGCCTCCCCCCACTGATGAAGTCAACATGGCACCACTCACCAAAAAAAAAGTGTTTTGAATTGCATCATCTTCAGTTTACCAGGACCTCTTGAACACTGACAATGGCCTTTGTCTTAGACTGTGCTGTATTTTAAACTCGTCTGTTAACCATTTATACAGTAAATCATTTTCAGACCAACAACATTTTGTAATATACTGTGTGATATTCAGAGAAAATTCAGAGATTAAAATTGTAAATTTACAAGACAAAAATGTAAATAATTTCTCAGAAGTTTGCCTATTGGGTTTTCTGTCAGAAATTCAGATGACGGAGTATAAAGAGTGTCAAAGTCCATAAAGGGAGGACATTGTGGTGGATAAATGGATAAATAAACACAATGTCTTTACTGGGCATTCAAACAACTCAACATCTCAATGTTTGCTAGGATTCCCGATTTACTAATGAAGTTGAGCCAACATTGCAAGGTAAAGACGCAATGTGGTCCCTTGACAAAACAAATAAAAAAATAAAACACTGTTTTCCGAGTTTATTTCTTGTAAATCTGTGCCTTTACCATCCCAGTGAATATCCAAGTTTTTCCTCAGAGATTTGGTTTTTTTCCTCTTAAATTTACCACTTAAATCTTACTGAATATCCAAGTTTTTCTCATAAATTTGTGAGTTTTTCACATAAAGTTACCATTTTAATCTCAGAGAATATCCATGTTTTTCCTCCTAAATTTGTGATTTTTTTCTCATAAACGTATTACTTAAATTTAAAGAATATTCAAGTGTTTTTAGCGTAAATTTTTTTCCTCTGAAATTTAACACTTATAGCTTATTAAATAGCCAAGTTTTTTCTCCTAAATTTATGACTTTTTCACGTAAAATTACAAGTGTTTTCTCGTACATTTACCACTTAAATCTTTCTTTTTCTTATAAATTTGTCACTTAAATTTGAAAGAATATCTACGGTTTTTCCTTGTAAATTTTAGATTCTTGCAAATCTACCACTTAAATCTTACAGAACATTCAAGTTTTTTTTCCTCGTAAAATTACCACTTTAATCTCAAGAATATCCAAGTTTTTCCTCGTAAATTCGTGAGTTTTTTTACACATAAAATTACCACTTTACTCTCTGAGAATATCCAGGTGTTTTCTCATAAATTTGTGTTTACTTTTTCTTATAAATTTGTCACTTAAATTTCAAAGAATATCCAAGTTTTTTTCCTTGTAAATTTGTGATATTTTTTTCTTCAAATCTACCATTTAAATCTTACAGAACATCCAATATTTTTTTCTCGTAAAATTACCACTTTAATCTCAAAGAATATCCAAATTTTTCCACATAAAATTTCCCCTTTAATCTTTAAGAATATCCGAGTGTTTTTAGCGTAAATTTGCAATTTCTTTTTTCTCGGAAATTTAACACTTCAATCTTACAGAATATCCAGTTTCTTGTAAAATTGTTTTTTCTCTGAATACTTCCCCCTCCCTGGCTCTTTTTTTTAACCTGCGATGGTCCTACCACACCATCATACTTATGACACTTACTTAACCATAGAATTAAAACCTGACATGGTATATGTGTAATATACTAACTTCTCATTTAGTTTCTTAACAGAACTCTTGTTTTGATGATGTTTCTATAAACACTGAATGACAATACTTCCATGATCAGGCTACTATGGTAATAAGAGCTGAACTAGTTGGCCAGGCCAACTCTATTCTCTCCTGAGGACAAAGCAAAGCTGCAATGAGGAAGATGAGACACCATGAAGAGGTGAGAGGAGTGAAACACAATCTTCTCCCACCAACAGAAGAGACAGTCCAAGAAAACCAGGACACTCTCTACAGCTGTCTCACACTCACACAGCTATAGTGTGTGTGAGTAACACAGTGGACAGAAAAGAAGAATAAACCACAGTGTAACATCGTCAATAGACTTAGACAACTCGTCATGTTTAGACATTACTGCAAACTTTAAACTTGATAAATTAGAGCCTTGTTCACCTAATCAGTTGTTAGTTACTATATCAGATGGGCACCATGACTACATTAACACGCACACTAATATCCCATTATTATTCCCAATATGACAATATTTTGAATTTGATGAGCGTCATGTGAACAGCATATTCTGTTCAGATATCCCAAATTAGGCCTTATTCCAAATGTAGCATTTTCCAATTAACACCTGTGGGATATATCAGCATTTTTCACTTTTTAGGATCATTCTTTAGACACGTACACAGCATATTCTGAACATGAGTTTTAACAGGGTTTTTTCCACAGTTTGTGACATATGAGAAACACACTTATATTTAACATTATAAAAAACTTGCATATCAACAGGTTTTTGGATGTGCGCAAATTTCAAGAAGGTGACCTAAGCAATTAAAGAGGGAGGCTGTCCAACAAGTCTGCCATCGGGGGAAAACTGCGAAAAATTCCTATTTTAATGCAAAATGGCATAAGCTGCTAAAGCCGTTCAACTTTTCCATATTTTGAAGTGATAAATGACAGATAAGGGCGCGTTAATCAGAGTATGCACAGCTGCGTGTAAGCAGGAATATTAGGGGAATATTCATTTTCAGCATCCATGTAAACAGCTGAGTGGGCATATTGTCTCTTCAAGAATAAGGGCAAAAACTGGAATGTCTGGTGGAAGTAAACTTGGTCAACGAATCTTACCATCGCTAGTAGTGACAGCTCAACAGCTACAATTAATCTGTATTTGTCTTACTGTCAACAAACCTCATGAGAAGACCACACCCGATTCTGCATTTAGTCACGCAAATCAGAAACAACTGTTCAATATGAAATATTTGCCTAGCCATTCCTCTTTTTCCACACAGAGTTTGAGAGTTTATATGAGGTTCAGCAGGACGCTCAGGGTGACGGTGATGTTCACGTAACATAGTTAACAAGGCAAGTTAACCATTCAAGCATGCTAACTATGCTAACGTTGGATCAGAAATGTGCAACAAAAGCTAGAGACTATATTGTATTAAGTGGCTGTGAGCTTTTAATTCATCCTTTCTAAGTACAAGGCAGAATTTAACATTATCTAACAGCCTGACTGGGCAAATTATCTCCGCCCTCTGCCCTCTCGGGACAGCTGCCTCAGTCTTACTCAGCTTCAGCCTGGGTCTGGGTCTGCAGCTGCCTGTACCAGAGAGCAGAGCAGCATGAACATGAGGAGCACTCATTCTCTCAAGAAGTATACTCACTGACCAAAAAGGTCTCTGACTGATGATTCGAATCTTCAACTTTAAGGGGGCAGCCTTTAAAACTAGACCACTTCTTAATACTTTCCAACATCCCTACCCTTCTTTTTAAAAAGGTTGACAAATAATTAATTACATTTTTTTTTTAGAAGATTTTTCTTAAATGACACTGGATGCCGTCATTTTTTAAATCAAATGTAACTGAAAACAGGAGTAAATAGTGCTTTTGTTGGGGACTATTTTCAGCTGCGGATTAATACAGATTTGGTGTTCTGGCGAGTATTTACAGCCCCAGGATGGCTTATGATTGACTCAAAATAAACTACACCGCTTGTGGTTATCATAATGAAGAAACATGACAACAGTGCTGTTCACTGTTTAGTTTTTAATACCTTTTTTCACAAAACAATACAAAGTATAAAAAATTGCTAACTGCTAAATCTGGTACATTTCTTCTGTTTAAAGAGATGTATGATTTCTGTACATGGTCTCCAATGAGTCAAACAGCTTCAATTCTTCATATCATTTTACTGTTCATTCTCTGCAGCACTGTAAAACTTGCACACTGACATCGTATCCCCCGACTGTCATTCTGAATTACCATTTTGGTCTTGCACTATAAACTACAGCTTGAATTGCTCTGAGTCATCGAGTGTTTAACTCCTGCAGGAAGGTGGTGTAACACTGCTGTTAACTGTCACATCCTGTTGGGGAGTTGCCCTCATTTGACACTATTCCTGTATTTCTAACTGTTTGCTGGGCATCGAGCCAGCGCTGACAGATAGTTTCCTCTCAATAGATCTCATATGTCCAATCACCTGTAATTATACTGTCTCAGGGCAGTAATAAGAGTTTTAATGCTACCATCTTTGAAGGGCTGTGTTTGAACATGTCTGGTTCCTTTCATTTTCAAAAGACCCTTACTAGGAATTACAATGCAGGAGGAAGCACCTTGACATCCACTATGACAGACACACACAGCCTTACAACAACACAGGAGTGGTGGCTGTACAGATTTCAGCTCCTTCATTTCAAAAATTGTGACATACTGTAATTACCGTAACCCACCCTCTTTTTTAGGGTCTCATGTACCCACACAGATCTGTTTCCCTGTGCCAAACGAACTATTTTACCGACAGCCTCTCACCCTCAACCAGAGCTACAGCAAGTACCCTCTGCTTGAACATTTTAGTAACTAGCTGCTAATTACTGTGAAATAAAATTAAATACAGTAAAAAATGGTAGATTGATTACAGAAAAAAGGCACAGACAGTGATCAGGGCCTAATGCTTCATGTGTCTTGACCCTGAAAGTCAGCAGAGGCCTTTCAAATTTACAGCATTTTTGTTTAATTAGTAAAAAGCCATAAATCACAGCTCATAAAATGGCCCACATAAAACACACGCAGGAAACCAACTGTCAACCCTTCATGTAAATGTTAACATCAGTAAGAGTCATACAACTGTGGCCTGTGTGTCTGCCACTGAATTAGTCTTTAGTGAGGAGAGCATGACTGACATTGTGTCAGTAAATGTGTTTAACTGCATTTATATCATATGACCTCAGCCTCACCCTACTAGTTTAGTGGTTAACTGAACATCCTGCGAGGAATAACATCAGAGCTGGATTTTTGAGCAGCAATCAAAACAGAGTTGTTTACAAAATATAACAGAAGACTAAGAGAAAACAAACCATTTTTTCTAAAGGATGAATATATTACCTATTTCAGCATTTTAAAAACGTGTAAATCTGATGGTTTTACAAGTTTCTGGTGTTTCAAAGGGTTAGTTCAGATTCACCAAAGTCACACAACAACACTAACTAACTGATACAGGCAGCAGTAGACCAGCAACTCCTGTGTTCTGGAGGTAAAATGACTGTTTTTGTCAGTGGAGTTTGGCTTTGAAGAGAGTATAGATAGATATAGGAATGGGTAATATGACCTATAAATCATATTGCAATATTTTTAGGCTATTTTGCAACACACAATTTATATCTTTCTATTTTGAAATCACCTCTTAAATAGACTACTAAAATACTTAACTACTAAATTAGGCCTGTCACGATAACAATTTTGCTGGGCGATTAATTGCGTCAGAAATTATTGCGTTAAGCGATGCTGTTTTTAGGACATTTTTTAAACTTATATAATGATAATAAAGGCATAATGATGCAAATACAGCCTTTAAAAGAGAAATAAACATTTATTTAACAAAAATATTAAGGACTGCAAAAAAGAACATTTGAATATCCGAAATAACGTAAAAATATCTAAATAAATAAATAAATACAAAAAAATAGACTCTCAGTCTCTCACTCTCGGCTGTGCAGTTAAGTTCTTCGTATTCACTCTTTTTGTTGAGATAGTTGTAGAACAAACCCGGCATACCAGCTCGTCCAAATTACTGGGTTCCCCTCTGTCATTTGGTTTAAATCCAAAACACTCCCACACAGGGGCTGTGGCATTTGGTTTAGGAACCAGTTCCCTGTCTTTCTCTTACGCTCAACTCACTTTTCTCCACCTCGTCTCCCCCTCACGAAGATCGCACTGTGTCTGTAGCCCATAGCCCCGCCTCCTCCACAGAGACAAAGACACTCAAAGACAAGAGGAAAACAAACACGCATGAATATGGCAGTTAATCCCTTTTAATTTATTGTGCAATTAACCGACTTATCGCATATCGCGACAGGCCTATACTAAATAAAGTACTGTTAAAATTAAGTTAAAAAAAGTTCTGTTACACTTGAGTTAAATTAAATATTTTTATAATGAAACAAATCAAAGCGATTCTGAAGTATCCGGCTCGTTTCAAGCTTGACGTGTTTGCTGTTAACTTAAAACTTTCCATTAACAGTTGGGAGCAGTTAGGGGAAAGTTAAACCATAAAGCGGCACTGTTAAACGTGAGGATTCATTCACTGTGAGCTGAAAACAAACTAGTTCAAGTTCATGTATTGATAATATTCTGAAGTCGCACTGGTGCTCCATGGTTGCAAAATGAGACAAAACAGTTGTGGTCTAGAGCCCTACACGCATCGCCTGCTCACACACCATCGTCCAGGAAAAAGTGGTCTGAATGGGTGATGAAGTGCGTGTGACGTATCATGTTTGTGAGTCTTTTTTTGTGTGTCTGTGAGAAGTAGAGTTGAAAGGAGAGAGCAGGAGGACCGAAATGCCGAGGCAAGTCTCATGCCGATAGCTTAAAAAGAAGATGTGACAATTTATATTCAACGTTCGTGATAAAGTCATTTTATGTATCCCATGTGGAACAAGCTGCGGAACATCAAGTATAATTGATATATTGCTCACCTCTTGATGGATTTAACAGCTTCAGTTCCCCGTAGGAAAGAGCTATTTGACGGCAAGGTAAAGCAGTGAAAATATTAGAAATGTGGAACTTTTAACTGACACCAAATTTATTTAGGTGGCTAGAATAGGTTTTGCTGCTGCTGCTCCCATCCAGTCCAAAGTTGGAAGTTCAATTTTCCCCTCAAGGACACTTTCGCAGGACATGTGGGCTGCACAATATCAAGCCCCTCTGATGACTAGATGACATCACGAGCACTTCACAGGAAGTCTGGAAATACCTCAACAAGATACAGCATCAGTATTTATGTGAGCACTCCCACTATGACCAGAGACCAGCAGTGTGTCATATTCAGTCGAAAACTGGATCATGTCTACCTCAAACATGGAGTAAACCTGGGGAGATGTTTACAAGGTACAGCAGGTGAAAAGTGGAAGTAGTTACAGCCATATCTGTGACAATGTGAAGGGTCAAGGTAGGGGCAGGAGATAAAGGAAATCATACTCTTCATATAATCAACAGCATGCAACCCTGATAGTAGAAACCAAGACCAGACATCATAGTGGCGACAAAACTGTAGTGCCGAATTTAATAAATTTGTATTTAGAATATTAAATATGGCCTTATAGCTTGTGTTCAGATGACTCTACGGTATTGGAAGGAACCTCAAGGAACCTCACTAAATATGTGGATAATTCAAATGATGCGTGTGAAAAGATGCTGGGAAGATTAAATTGGAAAAATGATATGGTTAATTAGGGCTGGGCGGTATACTGGTTTGTACCGAAAACTGGTATTTATTTTCATTATGATATGAATTTTTCATATACCGCAATACCGGTGAATAGCCCAACAACGTCCGGAACGTGCACGGCGAGAAAGTGTTTCAGCGGAGACCCATTTCACCGCTGCACACCATAGGCACGCTTGAGCGGGTGAGAGTAAGAGCATAGAAAAGTTTAGAGGGGAGAATGGCTGCCGGAGAGAGTCCTGAAAGCAAAGCAACTGTACACAATTCTCCTCTGCCCTCTGTATCACGCACAGCGGAGTTTCGCCCTGATGCGCACACACCCACACCAACACAAAGCGCGCACACACAGGTGTGCACACTAGAGCACAGCTCGGACCGCATTTTCCTTACCGAAGACGACCCATCCCGAGTCCGAGACAGTTACAGCCGGGCTCCACCGGGCACGTCAGAGGCGCGACACGTCTGCAGCGCGAGTCCCGTAGCAGCTCACCTCCCTGTTAATCAATTACAGTGGCTCCACCGGCAATGGGAGCGGCGCGACCACCCCCATCTGTCGTGCGACAACTCTCTATTTTACGCAGCTCTTCTATTTTTGTCGTGGTACGCTCCCCTACGCGACCCTCCAGCAGATAAAAACTACATGAAATAGTGTGCTTAACGAGCACAATGTGTTTTTAAATGAATAAACCATTATCAGAGGTGATATGTGATGATTTTTTTTCATGTATTTACCCATGTTTATCCGTGACATTGTGTAAATGTCCGTGGCGGACATTTGAAAGCGAGTAGATGACAAACAGTACAGTAAACTTGTAGATAACTCAAATATATGTAATAACTTAGGTGGAAAATGCTTTAACATTTCATGCAGCCTACATGCAGCCTCTCGGCTTGGCAAACAGTAAACAACCCCGCTGGCTTCTCTACGTGTCGCTTCTGTACGCAGTCAGTGGAGTCCAAATGAATGGAGCGGAGCGTGTGTTGTGTTCAGGCATTGTCAGGTAAATAACAAATTCCGGCACTTGAATAGGCCATAGCACAACACAGCAGCACGTCAAGTTGGCCGAACCTGAGCAAAATACCGTGTAATACGGGGATCCAATATGATTTTTTCTTAAAACCGTGATATGAAAATTTTGTCATACCGCCCAGCCCTATGGTTAATGAACAACGGAACGTTTCAACAGATGAATGTCTGGAGGGAACTATTTGATCATGTAAAGACACTGATAATGCCGTGTGGTACACTTGTAAGTGACACGTTGCACTAAAGATTGGCTTACCACTGCAATGATTAGCTGCCTTTCCTGTACTAATGTCTGTGAATATTTACTGGGCTCCGTGCAAGTGTCTTTTTGTTTTTGAATGTCATGTAATTTCGTTAATGATTTCCATGTTTAAATGCAATAAAAATGTTAATAACAAAAAAATTATGTCAGCATTAAAAATGACTCAAATTCATGTTGTATTGATGGATGTGGTATTATTTGTATTTCCACTAAGAAAAAGATCAGTGCAGCTTTGCTTTCACATCTAATGAAATCATACAGCTTCCTGCTACAATACCAGACCCAAAAAGTGCTGTGAAGCCATGCAGCCTGTGTGCTGAAGCTTGTGTTTAATAACAGCCTTTGCATGATACTATCATACTGATTAAAAGACAGTTCGACAACAGCGTGTCTGACACTTCAACCACACCAAAGCTTCAACACGGTGGCAGGAACATCACATCAGACATTTTCTCTAACATCATTTTCTGTCTTTGTCTATTGTCCAAAGTGTGCAACAGTACCATGTATATAACACTGACTTATCCAGCAGAGTTTTGTGGTAAAATACAAATACAGAGACCATGGAATAATAAGAGTAGTTCAGAAAATCCTGCATTAAATCAGCAAGTGAGGTAACATTTCAGTTTGAGTTCCCATTGCTTTAAATGTCCCTTTCAAGACCTTTACAAGCTCAAATTAATTTGTCTTGTAACTGTTACTGTCATTATTCTTCTGTACTGATTCTCTCATTTATATTACTTACTGGTGTTTGTTTCTTACTTTTACTTATATTACCATCTACTGTCTTTTTATTGTCTAATTTTACTGTCTATTTGCCCTTGTTTTAATGTGTGTCATTTTTAAAACTTCATTAAAAGCACTCTGAGATTCATCTCAATATAATTTAAGTTTATTATTATCATCAACTAGTGAAATATTGATTCTGTCAAACTGAAAGCCAATAATTTTCATCGCACTAGGGGCGGGTGTATGGCCCTAAAATAATATCACAATATTTCATGGTATTTTTTTTTGAAAACGATACTCTTGACGATACAACAAATTAGTTTAAAATATATAATTTTATTTATAATTTAAGAACACAGAATTGCAACAAAATAGGTGATATCGTTTTACAGTTTTCTTCAAATATTCAGTAAAAACTAAAATGATCTCTCATTTCAGTGACTCACAGTAAGATTTAGATTCTATATACAATATCTATAGTTCAATAAAATAAATAAATTAGGCATTTAAACAGCTCCCAAATACAAAAAAATTGTCCCCTGGGATCTGTATATATAAATCAACAGGTGATTTCCTTTTTTTTTAGCAAAATCCTACATGATTGAGTTGTTTTTTTTCCCACCTGGACCTTTATGCGCTGCCATTTCTCCTCTAATCATCACGCTGTAACCTGTGAGAGGCTGTTATGATACCACAACTATCACACATTCACATATGTGTAGTTTTTTGTTGAGCCGCGAGCATCACATAGGTTTACATTTCCAAAGGTTTATGACAAAATCACTTGACGACACCGGCTCCTGTGTGTGCACGGCGAGAGAGGAGAGGGAGAGACGCTGTGCTGCTGCCAGAGGAGCCGCTGAATGAGTTCCCTCTGAGCGGTAAGTCACTAAAAGAGTCTGAGAAGTCCGGGGCTGTTCATAAAACATTCAGGACACCACAGTTTATTCCACACTACTGAAGCTGCTCCTCTTTGGAACCACCATGGAGTTGGTAATAATTTAGCTTTCAGCCATGCTTATTGTTGCCGTGGGTGACAGTATGGCATCGATATACAGTACAGGCCAAAAGTTTGGACACACCTTCTCATTCAATGCGTTTTCTTTATTTTCATGACTGTTTACATTGTAGATTCTCACTGAAGGCATCAAAACTATGAATGAGCACGTGTGGAGTTATGTACTTAACAAAAAAAGGTGAAATAACTGAAAACATGTTTTATATTCTAGTTTCTTCAAAATAGCCACCCTTTGCTCTGATTACTGCTTTGCACACTCTTGGCATTCTCTCCATGAGCTTCAAGAGGTAGTCACCTGAAATGGTTTTCCAACAGTCTTGAAGGAGTTCCCAGAGGTGTTTAGCACTTGTTGGCCCCTTTGCCTTCACTCTGCGGTCCAGCTCACCCCAAACCATCTCAATTGGGTTCAGGTCCGGTGACTGTGGAGGCCAGGTCATCTGCCACAGCACTCCATCACTCTCCTTCTTGGTCAAATAGCCCTTACACAGCCTGGAGGTGTGTTTGGGGTCATTGTCCTGTTGAAAAATAAATGATCGTCCAACTAAACGCAAACCGGATGGGATGGCATGTCGCTGCAGGATGCTGTGGTAGCCATGCTGGTTCAGTGTGCCTTCAATTTTGAATAAATCCCCAACAGTGTCACCAGCAAAACACCCCCACACCATCACACCTCCTCCTCCATGCTTCACAGTGGGAACCAGGCATGTGGAATCCATCCGATCACCTTTTCTGCGTCTCACAAAGACACGGCGGTTGGAACCAAAGATCTCAAATTTGGACTCATCAGACCAAAGCACAGATTTCCACTGGTCTAATGTCCATTCCTTGTGTTTCTTGGCCCAAACAAATCTCTTCTGCTTGTTGCCTCTCCTTAGCAGTGGTTTCCTAGCAGCTATTTGACCATGAAGGCCTGATTCGCGCAGTCTCCTCTTAACAGTTGTTCTAGAGATGGGTCTGCTGCTAGAACTCTGTGTGGCATTCATCTGGTCTCTGATCTGAGCTGCTGTTAACGATTTCTGAGGCTGGTGACTCGGATGAACTTATCCTCAGAAGCAGAGGTGACTCTTGGTCTTCCTTTCCTGGGTCGGTCCTCATGTGTGCCAGTTTCGTTGTAGCGCTTGATGGTTTTTGCGACTCCACTTGGGGACACATTTAAAGTTGCAATTTTCCGGACTGACTGACCTTCATTTCTTAAAGTAATGATGGCCACTCGTTTTTCTTTAGTTAGCTGATTGGTTCTTGCCATAATATGAATTTTAACAGTTGTCCAATAGGGCTGTCGGCTGTGTATTAACCTGACTTCTGCACAACACAACTGATGGTCCCAACCCCATTGATAAAGCAAGAAATTCCACTAATTAACCCTGATAAGGCACACCTGTGAAGTGGAAACCATTTCAGGTGACTACCTCTTGAAGCTCATGGAGAGAATGCCAAGAGTGTGCAAAGCAGTAATCAGAGCAAAGGGTGGCTATTTTGAAGAAACTAGAATATAAAACATGTTTTCAGTTATTTCACCTTTTTTTGTTAAGTACATAACTCCACGTGTTCATTCATAGTTTTGATGCCTTCAGTGAGAATCTACAATGTAAATAGTCATGAAAATAAAGAAAACGCATTGAATGAGAAGGTGTGTCCAAACTTTTGGCCTGTACTGTATCAACAAGTCAAAATATTGCAAGTATCACGATATGAATTTTTCCTATTTATATATATTTTCCTATCACTTACCACATATCATTTATAAAAATTAAACACAATATGCTATGGCAACACCCCTACATCACACTACAAGCCTTTTAAAGTCAGACACTCAAATGTGTATCGACTGACTGCGCCAAGCTAAATTCATGCAAGTTAGACGTTCTTATACTTTACTGTAAACATTAAAACACACAGTTAATCGAATCACACCGAGCTGTGTGGCGTTCAGCAACGACTACCTGATTCATCAACGGTCTACTGTACAAGAGTAACCTGGACTTTACCCTGTCGGACGACAGTGGATAAGTCGGATTTTATAGTCAAACACTGGCAACATTAAGGTTAATAGTACCAATAAAAACAGTAATGGGCAAAAGGGTTACATAATGCTGAGCATAAAACTATGAGTATTACTCACAGATCTACAGATAATGACAGTTGTTAGTACAGAAAGCTGGTAGTGTGTGTGTGTGTGTGTGTGTGTGTGTGTGTGTGTGTGTGTGTGGCAAAGACAGAGAGAAGGATAGAGTGTTTTTTCTAAGAGTGCAGCTGATGATTGCTCATGCTTGTTGTAACTTCTCTATTAGGATGAGTTTGTTTGTGTGTGTGTGTGTGTGTGTGTGTGTGTGTGTGTGTGTGTGTGTGTGTGCACGCGTGCGTGCGTGTGTTTTGTGGGATTTAGAGAGGCTAGGCCCAGCTGAGGTGCTTAATCTGAAGAGTAGGAGTAGAAACTTTGTTCTGACGCCCTCAGGCCTCGTATCTGACACCAGGTGTGTCAGGTGTGTGTGTGTGTGTGTGTGTGTGTGTGTGTCAGGGAGAGAGAGAAAGAAAGAGAAAAAGGAAAAGAAGAAGAAAAAAGGGAAATAACACACAACAAGTGGAAACAAGAAAACCCCCATAGAGCTAAACTACGTATTTTGTCTTTCTGACGTCCAACATGTGCAGGTATTTTATTCATCCTGTGTGATTTGATTTTTTTGGATGAGATACTTTTTATATACTTTCATAATAGCTTCAGTTTTATAAAGCTGCACAACACACAAAAAAAGTCATATTGCGGTTATTTTTGACAGATATTGGTGGAAATGGCATTTTTTTTTAGTTTTTTGAGTATTTTTTTCCCTGTAAAGTAACCCTTAGATTTTCAGTCCTTTAAGGGTCATTCAGACAACAATAATATAATTTCAAGGAATGTGCGATAATATCAGCACGTCATCGGTATTGACTGATATTGGCTTTAAAATGAATCGACAAACGCGCTTTTTCTTAATTTGCACAATGAATGAATATCACATACATTGAAAAGTACTGTAATTTCATGTCTCCATCGGCTGGTGGGCCATCACGATAAGAGTATGCATGCATAATATGAAGTTAACTCCAATACGGAAGAAACCTGATGATCACTAAAATTAGGTAAGGAAAAAAGTGGATATATTGATATCCGTACTGCTTATCAGCCAAATGAGTTGTTAAATACTGGCATATCAGTTATCGTTAAAAAAAAATCCAAAATTGTGCATTCTTAATGAATTCTGTAATACTGTGATACCATGAAACCGTGATATCTTCTGAGGCATTTATCATACTGTGAAAATCTCAGACCACTGCAACACTTTTACCAATAAAATAAGGGGAGTTTCCTTCACAGTCAGACAGAAATATTATCCTGCAAGCCATTATCTACTTAGATTTGAGAAAGACATTTTGTTAACTGTTGATTTTGTTTAATGTATCCAGAAACAATGCTTAATCTGTTTTGGCAATGTCTTAGCAATTTTAGAAAGATGTATTTTGTTGATAACTGTGGGCTTTCTCTTTACTGGGAAAATGTGCTGTTTGGTATATGCAATAACAATAATAAACTTACATCTAATCAATTTCATGATCATTGTAGCAAAGTACTGTATTCATAAATCCAAATTTATTCTGAACCTTTATATTTAGTATTTGAAAAATTTAAACTAAACGGTACATTAAGCTACAAAAGCTTGTTTGTGTATTTTCTGGACTGACTACAAAGATTTAATATAAAAACAGAGTTAGCATTTAAATTTGTGCTTTTCTTACAGTCACATGTCAAAAATGTCTTCATGAAAAGGGCATGTTAATCAATTAAAGCACAGTGTTTTGCTACTTGGAGTATCCTTGTCTATTTCTGGTTAAGTTATGCTACCTAATATTACCTGTTGTTAGCTAGCATACCGTAGGTGGCGCTACATGTAGTTAGCTATTGTAGCTAACTACATGTAGCGCCACCTCGGGTTTGCAAATTAAATCTTTTACAACAAGTAGTGACAGCAGCTCTCACCTGTTGGCTCCTTCCCGCTATGCAGCGTCATAACGAGCTAACCAGCTAGCAAGAAATATCCGAGCCCACTCCGTTATCTCAGGCGGAGTTTCCGGCGAGATTGAGGCACGCGCCGCGGCGTAACTCCGGTTTAACCGACCTCACGGCTCGATTTCGCCTCTCATCTTTTCATTACTTGCATAAGTTTGTTTTAAATAAATAATTAAGCTATACAAAGTTCTCAGAATCACTGCTGATAAAAATTAAGTCAAGCTGTAACCTGCATTTCTAAAAACAGCGCTTCATCTGTAAATCGTCACGCGATTGGCTCTTATTTTGCGCAACCGGAAGTAAACAAGAAATCTGATTGGACAATTGAACACCGACGCCCACAATGAACGTGATTGGGCAAACGTACTGTCCATTTTGTTTACACTCAGGTAGAGTGGATTTAAAGTGTCCTCTTGCCTCTGTGTTTACATGTAGAGGAGGTTAACTTTTAACTTCTATACATATAACATATAAACTGCCAATATATTATTAACAGTATTTTTTATGTTATTACTAAAATTAATGTTGTTGCAGCTATTGTCATTACTGCCATGCCTCTCTGTCTGTCTCTGTCAACTCAATTCAATAAGCTTTATTGGCATAACATTTCTTATGTGTTACTAAAGCACAATTGCAATTTAAGACAGTGGAAATTCAAAAACAACTGACAACAATTTTATCTTATTTTGTATTTAATTTTTGAAAAGAACTTTGTTGTGATGTCTTCATATGTGCTACACTGTAGCAGAACATGTTGCTGTGTCTCCACCTGTCTCTGAGGACAGAGCTGACACAGCCTGTCTTCTCAGGTCTGCCTGTGTCTGCTGATCTCTATGTCCAGGCTGTGATCACTACATAGTCAGTATCTTTCTTAGTGTCTGATCTGTCACAGTGGTCAGATAGTTTGTCATTATGTACTGTCTCTTTAGGGCCAAATAGCATTGAAGTATATTTTGGATTTTTGTGGTAGATGTCCAAAAGATGATGTAGTTTTCTTTTTCTTTAGCTATAATTTGGTTGGGCTGGATTGCGTGAGGGTTGTCTGTCTCTCCCTCTCTTAATATATACTTTTGTCATATGGATCACTGCACATTTATTATGTTGATCTGATATGTACACATTACATCTATTTCAAAAAGGATCCCTACTCAGTTGCTCTTCCTGAAGTTTCTACCATTTTTTTCCCCTGTTAAATGTTTTTTTGGGATGTTTTCCCTTATCGCTGTGAGGGTCCTAAGGACAGAGGGATGTCGCATGCTGTAAAGCCCTGTGAGGCAAACTGTGATTTGTGATATTGGGCTTTATAAAGAAAATAGAATTCAAATTGAATCTTAACAAGAGGATGTGGTGACGCAGCACTGTCATTTCAATTTAAAATCTCTCTGTCACCACACGCTACACCTCTTCTCCTCCATGGCTTGTATAAAGACATGTATACAGGCTGTTTTTACCATTTGGTTTGAAGGTACAGGTGTGTGAGTCAGGCATGTAAATGGCTGACTGTTAAAATCCACTGGGACAAATCATTTTAAACTAAACGCCACCAGTTTCAAGGCACACAACTGTAATATTATGCCTTTTTGTTTGTTTGTTTTTTGTTTGTTTGTTTGTTTTTCCTCCACTTGTTCTATTTTTTTTGGTTCTTGTCAGTCTCCAGTATCCTTTTTTTTTTTGCACATAACTGCAACTTGAGATGACAACCTATGTTATTGTTTTGTACGTTAATAAAAAATCTCTATAAGTAAAGTGGGTATAAGTTTAGTATAAGTTTCCATGCATTAGATTTAGTGCTTCTCCACTGAAATACACAGATATGTTGCCATTATTCATCTGTTATTGACAGGTCTCCTTCCTTTTTCCATCTCACCTTTATATATTTTGTCGAATAAACTTTTAGACTGTGGGGAGATTTACAGAGTCCGGAGATGACCCCTCTGTTAGTATCTGATTTATATGCATTTATAAATAGTTAAATAAAGGGTTCACTGGCTTCTCTGATATTCTTCTTTTTGATTTTTTGGTTGTAATAATTTCTTAGTTAGAAGTATATAAAATGCTTTGAAGAGAATTAACTGCACCAAACATCCACTTTTAATCTGTTTAAATCAGGTCACCAGTGCATTTTCTTCTTCTTATCATTATTATTATCATTATTACCATTTTATTTATTCATCTATTTATAAATTTTCAAATGTTTCATTTCAGCAATTTTTATCATCGTAGTGTTTGTGTTTGGTGCATTGCCTGCACTAAACACCCATTTTTAAAAATCTATTTAAGACAGACAACCAGTGCATCTTATTATTATATTATTATTATTATTATTATTATTATTATTATTATCATCATCACCATCATTTTATCTTATTTTATTTATTTATTTATTTAAGAGACAATTCCTAACCAGTGCATCTTAATATTATTATCATTATTATAACTATTTTTTATTATTTCTATAATTATTATCATTATTATTATTATATCTTCATCATCATCATCATCATCATCATCACCATCATTTTATCTTATTTTATTTTATTTATTTATTTAAGAGACAATTCCTAACCAGTGCATCTTAATATTATTATAATTATTATAATTATTTTTTATCATTTCTATAATTATTATCATTATTATTATTATTATTATCTTCATCTTCATCATCACCATCATTTTTATTTTATTTTATTTTTTATTTAAGAGACAATTCCTAAGTCTGACAAAGAACCACTAAAACTTTTTTCCTGTTTCATTTCAGCAATTTCATCATCATTACATTTTAATTAACCTTTCCTTTTTCGCTTCCTCCTGTTATTAACTCTTTCAGTGTCATCAGCACAGTGTCAGCATGGAGCCATAAAAGTTGTCTCGCGACATTGTGTCAAAAAAAGAAAAGTTTTGTGGCTCACGAGCCAAAGTTTCCCGCAAACACTGCAAACAAACCAACAGCGTGCCTGCGGACACTACAAGATTCTGACAAGTGGTCAAATCCCAAAGCAGCATCCTCTGTCCTGTCTTAATGTTGCATAGTTCACACTT
Organism: Epinephelus fuscoguttatus; assembly: GCF_011397635.1. Taxonomy (NCBI): domain Eukaryota; kingdom Metazoa; phylum Chordata; class Actinopteri; order Perciformes; family Serranidae; genus Epinephelus; species Epinephelus fuscoguttatus. Next base: position 23,652,353 of record NC_064766.1, read on the forward strand.
TACAACGGAAATGATTAATAAAGCTCTGGTTGTGTTTGCCTCCCAGTGAGTGCGCCTACCTGTCAATCTCAGCTCCTGTCACTTGCTGTCACCTCCTGTTCCGGTGTGTCCTGGCACTCCAACAAACCGGCTACAAGTCCGTAAGTCCCGACATCTGCGAGTCTGTACGGGGCCTGGGCCGTGAAGTGGAGGAGGCTGGGTGAAGTTTGCAGCAGTCGGTGCTGAATGGTTCACTGACACTACAACCCTGTCCGAAAACACAGCCCGGGTCTGAGCTCAGGCTGCTGGCGTCACTTCTTTGCTGTCTTTGTACAACACAAAGATCGTCTGTGTATCTCAGATGGATCACTACACTCACAGAGACTTTGGTTAGTTAATGAAACCTCTTTTTCTTTTGGGGTGGCTTGATCCTTGAGCTTTAAAGGGATAGTTCAACCCCAAATAAAAAAATACATATTTTCCCTCTTACCTGTAGTTCTATTTATTAGTCTAGATTGTTTTGGTGTGAGTTGCAGAGTGTTAAAGATATCAGCCATAGAGATGTCTGCCTTCTCTCCAATATAATGGAACTAGATGGCACTCAGCTTGTGGTGCTCAAAGCGCCAAAAAATACATTTGAAAAACTCAACATCAATGTCTCTTTCCAGAAATCATGACCTGGTTACTCAAGATAATCCACAGACCTTGTTGTGAGCAGTTTCATGTAGGAACTATTTTCTTTCTATCAAACTACACCTGCCAACTGTATCACTGCACAGAGGGAAGAGTGCATCTACTCACGGACGAGCGAGAGGCTCGTGCTTGTGACAGCACAATATGTAAATATTAATGCCGTTGTCCTCAGATAAGCTGTAACGTTAGCTAGCTCAGTGGTGCTAAGTGAGCTAGCAGTTACTACAAACTACACTCACCAACTGTATCACTGTGCAGAAGGAAGCGTGCATCTACTCATGGACAAGAGGCTCATGTCAGCGTGACATGTAAACATTAATGGCGTCCACTTCAGGTGAGAGGGAGCTGTCCCTTTCATGTATAGTTTTGTTACCATTTTATTTTGTGATATTTTCCCACCGGAAATTCTAATGAATAAACATGTTTAGTAAACACCCTTGTTTTCTACATTTTATTGCACTATACTTTATGATTTTTGGTCCAAATGGCTCTTTTGATGACACACTTTGTGGGGCCTGAGTGTCATTGAAAAAGATCTGTGATATAAGATGGAACTGATCATTAAGAGCCTTGAAAGCAGCACCAGCAGCCAAGAAGAGACGTTCGTACTAAGGGTGATAAGCTCACACTTTTTACCACCAGTTAATATCCTTGCAGCCTCCTATCAGGAAACCAGGTTTAGTTTAAACTAAAGCTAATGCAGCTTTGTTGCACATTGTCGTTACATATTTCCTTTGACTCTACAAGAAGATTTCTCTGTAGAGTTTGGATGTTGCTTCTGTGTTCATGTACATGGCCTCGCTGTTCTAGGTCCTACTCATAGCAGTGACAGGCTTTGTTAATCTGTCTTAGCCCTGTTGTTGGCTGGTGACAGCTGGGAACATTTACACATTTCCCTTTGTTCCATTTTTAGTTCCTGTCTTTTCTCATTTCATTTGATCTAAGGCTTTGTTTTGCATTTCTTGCTACACTCTTTGTGATAACATTTTCTGCACCGAGTGAGAGATCTTCGTGTTTCTGTTATCTCTGGTCCACATTCAGGCTGTCAGCCCACTCTTAAAGGAACATGACACAATTTTGCAATATTGCTCCACTGTGTGGCTGCAACTCTCCACAGCAAACACGTTTAGTGCTTTGGTTTGTCAGATGTATTTAGACATATGATTTTAAATCATGGCTGCTGTTTCACTCACAGGCAGTAAAACCTTGGCTTCAAAACAGACAGAATTTGTAAAGTTATTAAGGGTTTCTTTCATTTAAGCTGAAGTGCAACAAGTGATGGGAGTCAATGGTAAATAATTCTTGGTAAATAGTAAATATTTGGACCCTTCAATTGGACTATTCACTTCACCAATAACACTAAAGGTGGTATACCAGTTTGAAATAGCTGAATAAGAATATATGGTTTACTTTGTCTCCATCATCTGGTCAAACATTTTCACTACAGCTGTTTATTCTGGGTTGTGCCTGTCAGGTCCTTCAGTAAAAGGGTCCTCACTAATTGGACAGGAATCACCAATGAAACACGAAAAATACAAGACCTTGCTCTGCTTTGAACAATAACTTACAAGTTAAGAATTCTTGAAATGACGTCTTCTACTTCTTTCTCATTCTCTCAAAAATACATAATCTAAGCACATGCTAACATTCTTCATTTCAAAAGTTTAACTGATGCATACAAGATGTCCCTCCTTCACTGAAAAGTCCAATCTCAGAGTTTAATATGTGCACTGGAGGCTTCGTGTTTCCACATCACACTTGTCGAAGTTACATATTGGACCATGACTGGCTTCCAAACTATTTGTGATTACACATTATCATGTTGTACAGACACATCTTAAAGAGACAGTTCACCCCAAAATCAAAAATAGATATTTTTCCTCTTACCTGTAGTGCTATTTATCAGTCTAGATTGTTTTAGTGTGAGTTGCAGAGTGTTGGAGATATCAGCTGTAGAGATGTCTGCCTTCTCTCCAATATAATGGAACTAGATGGCACTCAGCTTGTGGTGCTCAAAGCGCCAAAAAATAAATTCTTAAAACTCAACATCAATGTCTCTTTCCAGAAATCATGACCTGGTTACTCAAGATAATCCACAGACCTTGTTGTGAGCAGTTTGATGTAGGAACTATTTTATTTCTAGCAAATTACACCTGCCAACTGTATCACAGGGAAGTGTGTGCATCAACTGCTAGCTCACCTAGCACCACCAAGCTAGATAACATTACAGCTCAGCTGAAGAGGACACCATTAATGTTTAAATCCCAAGCTGACACGAGCAAGAGCACACTTCCTTTACTACTCAAGCTCTGTCTGTATGTTGTAGGCCAAGACCTTCAATGTGGCGCTGGAAGAGAAGCTGAAAGTTGTGACTCAGACCGCACTTAGTGAGGAGGGAAGGGCTGCACAGATGGACAAACTCCTCAAGGATGAGGAACAGAGGTCAGACGAGAAGTAGCCACGCTGGCCCTCGTTTGATATGCACAGACAAGTTCATCCCACCTCTTCCACAAGATCGCTTTGGAGACACCACGGTGCTTGCGTCTCAAGTCCAGGCACCCCTTTGCCACACATGCCCAAGAACTGCTCCATACAACACCATCTGATACCCTGAAGATTGCCTGGGTCAAGGCAAGATGGAGGGACCAGTGAAAGTCAGCAGAACCATCAGGCTCCATCACTACATTGAAGACCCCACAGATGTGCCCCGCCAGCACTTGACCGGAAAGCAATGGACAACCCTCAATCGCCTAAGCACAGGCGTAGGACGTGCCAGGGCAGCAATGCAAAAACGGGGTCTCGTGGACAGTGCCAACTACAAATGCAGGATCCTCCACAAACTCTGGAACACATAATGACCAGCTGCCCAAACACCAGCCACCGAATGGCAAGCATGGGCTTATTCACCTGGACATTGAAACACTGGACTGGCGTAACTCAACGGAGCTGAAGGTCTATGGACATATGCCAGAGGATGTAGTTTTGTAAAAAGAAAACAGTTCCTACATGAAACTGCTCACAACAAGGTCTGTGGATTACTTGAGTAACCAGGTCATCATTTCTGGAAAGAGACATTGATGTTGAGTTTTTCAAATAGATTTTTTGGCACTTTGAGCACCACAAGCTGAGTACCATCTAGTTCCATTATACTAGAGAGAAGGCAGACATCCCTACAGCTGATATCTCCAACACGCAGCATCTCACACTAAAATAATCTAGACTGATAACAGCACTACAGGTAAGAGGAAAAATATGTATTTTGATTTAGGGTGAACTGTCCCTTTAATGCTTTATGTAACTCTAAAAGAAAATTAAAAAGGAACAACTGATAGCAGATAGATAATTTAGAGGAATAATCAAACCATGATTCGACAGTTGTGATGTGATCGTTTATTGCAGCAACAAAAAAGTGAAGCGAAGCAAATCTGTATACAGAAAAAAATGTATTGTTATTTTAACAATTTCCAAATATCTTTATCCATGTTGTCATTGTCAAACATGAACCAATACTGTAGATCAGCTCTTATGTGTGCATGTAGAACATTCCTCATTATATCCCAGCACATCAGTTTAATCACTCAAACCATGAATGTAGGAATGGTTAACACATCATTTTAAAATTGTTACTGATTCAGGGTTTTCTGCTGAGACATGGTGGTTTTCATACAATAAAATAAAAAACTAAATATGAGTGACCAGATTTAGCAGATTAGCTAAAGGACTGTAACATTAAATGTAATTTTTAAATCCCATTTACATTGATTTTTACTTTCTATTTCACAAATTCTCATACTTTATCTAAAGCTGCTGTAGCATAACAGGCCTTTAAACCAGTAACTTGATTCTAGCCAGCAACAGGGGGGAAAAATACAGAAATGTCAAAACTAAACAAAACAAGCCAAATACACATCCTCCAAAACTTCTGTAAGTACTGTACTGTAGAAACTCAGCTCTAAAATGCAGTTGTGAAACAAAAAGGCACAAGGAAAAATCTCTGAATGAATAAACACATCAAAACAGCAGGAAGAACTTTCAAAACACAAATTTGCAGAGTAGTGATCTTCTCTGGAAGTATGGACCACACCACTGTAACCAGTGGTCCCAACATGTCTAACATTTTCTTTCTTTAAAGCAAAGACCCTCCAAATCATGAAGCCCAAAGAAAAGACAACACATTATCAGCGTGTGATTAAAATGAGCTCACAAAGGAAACCCAGACAAAGCAAAGACGGCCTCTTCACCTCGCTAATGAAACGGACGGGAGATGCTTTCATAAGAGCTGATGTTAAAACTTTTCCTCGGAGGAAACTACACAAGCATGGGAAGTGATCTAAAGATGTGGAGAGCATGTAGCAATGTACTGTATATACAGACATTATGGGAAACACTGTTCCCGATAATAAAAACATCCACTCCTACAGTGAAATATGGAGGGCACTGCCTCCGATACAAATGCACACTGGTAGGCAAAAACTACCTTCTTCTTTTTCTTCACATTATGGAAGACACTGCTCCCGATAATGTTGTCAGGACGAGAGGCGTACGTGTACCAAGGGACCGCTACTGACACCCAGAGGTGTTTGGTAATACTTTCCAAGGTGTGATATGTGAGCTGATCTTGTCTTAAAGACCAATCCAGTGTCAGTTATTAAAAAAATGACCTCAGAGTTGTGCAATTATCGTTCAGTGCTCAGTACCGGACGTCGGTCGACACATACGCTTCTGTTAGCAGATGCTGCTTTTGTCATTTCGACAGTATAACTGTCATAATTATGGAAGGCACTGCTCCCGATAATTATACACTATTATTTTTTTTCTTATAAAAGGCAATTAAAAAAACTATTTATAGTGAACCCTGCCACTGATAAATAAATAACACAATAAATAGACGTACGGTTTGTTCAGTGCCACATGGTTGGAGACCTTCTTCCTCTGTTTTTTGAAAGGCCTACAGAGAATTAATGTCAGGAGGCGGCCGATTGAGGTAATCAAATTCAGATTTCTTTTTTTAAATTGTTGCATGAAGTTAGGACTTTTAGAGCAATATTTCACCCACAAAATGACTCTTTGTATATCAGTTACTCACCACGTTAGGTTGAATTCATGAAGAAAACCTTCAATTTCTTGCATGCCTTCACTGTGAACGAAGAATCCAAAAAAAGGCGAACATGCCTCATGAATTGAAGTAAACAGGAACAGCGTTCAACAACAGCAAAACTATATTAAAAGAGCTGTTTACAAATTCACACAGCTGGTGCTGTGTTATCCAAGTCTCATTTATCCGGTCGTATTCTCAGCACTTCACAAAAACACCTAGAACCTTACAATTCCCAATACGTCAGTACCAACAGTCTCATGTATGGATGAGTAGCATGGATTGTTAGCATTGTTCCCTAAAAGTAAGATGGTCCCTGGTTTGAACCCAGGGTGGGGGAACTTACATGATTCCCCGTGTCAGTGTGGGTTTTACTCCGGCTTCCTCCCACAGTCCAAAGACATGCAAGTTAATTGGTGACTCTAAACTATCCGTAGGTGTGAATGTGAGTGTGAATGGTTGTCTGTCTCTATGTGTCAGCCCTGTGATAGTCTGGTGACCTGACCAGGGTGTACACTGCCTCTAGCACATCTTCCTAAACATTCAAACAGTGCTAACGGCATAGCGCCAGGCAGACAATGAAGAGCAGCCCAGAAAGAGACAATGAAGATATTCATCTCAAATCGATCGCAGATCAAAATCGTATCAGATTTTGTGATTGTCCTCTAACACAGAAACAGGCCTGCAGTCCATTTTGCAACGAAGTGAGTTAGTCAGTCACAGGCAGTCACACTCAGCTTGTGTCTGAACGCCTGGCTGAGTGTGACATGACGAGGCTGGCTGCTAGCGCTAACATCGTAGGCTGTGCTAGCTCGGACCTCCTGGTTCACTGCTAAATGCTTTGTGTTGAGGTGATATTTCAGACTAAGTGCTCGGGTGGTACGATATTCCTTACTCCAGAAACTGCAGAGAACAGTGCTCCTATCAACTGTTCCATTTGGGCATTTTTTTAAATGTAAATGTTCCATTCACGGGTCCAAGCAGCGTCGCCTCGTCTGCCTCCGTCATAGGAAAAAGCCACTGTGGCCTCAATGACACACCAGGTCAAAGGGCACCATGGACCAGTATTTCGACAGCCTTAATTTTAACAAAAGTGCATGTGTTTGGGAAGTACTGAGCATATGACTGGATTAATGAGACTTGGATTATACTACACGAGTTGTTTGTAAACAGATGTTTTGATAAAATTTTGCTGTTGTTAAACGCCGCCCCTTTTAACTTTAATTCATGAAGAATATTCGCCTTTTTGGATTCTTCCTTCACTGTGGAGGCAATCAAGAAAATCAAAGTTTTCTTCACGAACTCAAGGTGACATGGTGAGTAACTGATAAACAAAAGATTTCGGCACAGTATGAAATTAGAGCTACCAACGGAAACCAGCTCAGATGTGAACACAAGGATTACGCAGCACCAGTGGGTTTAATACCAGCAGTTTAGATTTGTATCAATTATGGTAAACAGGTGGACGTTAGCTTATAATGTCTTACTGGCCTTTTGAATTTCATTCATCTCTGAGCTGGAGAATACAGCCTCTCCTGTATTAATGACCTGATACTGTGCTGAAAAAGCCTCAATGTCACTACATTCAACTCATTCGTTGGGTAACACCAATTCAAGAAGTGCTGCCACATGACGTGGCGATGTGAATGCAGACGTTAGTAGCACCAAAGTATTCAGAATGCGGCAATTATTAAAGTATTTTTCTTTCTGAAGTGAAGAAAAGAAAAGAAAATGACCCTCTAAACTTTTTTGTTAAGGCGTAAGGCTTAAGTACATTTTTATCATTAATGTTTGGCTTCATGGAAATGAAATGAGCTCATCACTCGAGCATTGAAATTATGGAACAGAGGTGATTCTCATTTAGTAACGGCTCCACTTTGATCATTTCCTCATCTTAAATTTAAAAAGCTGTGCATCTGTGACTGTTAATGATCACAGCCGACTGTCAGTTGTAATATGAGGGTCAAATTATTAACAGAGGAGACTGGGGGGAAACTACTTTTTTTAGATTTCATTATCCATAGCCCAGATGTCCCCTGCCAGCGAGTTGGCACAGCCCTGAATGGTCCAGGTCGCCAGAGCAAACTGGTTACGGAACAGGTCGGCGTCTGCGTCAGGGTGGTCGGACCTGAGAGCTTCAAGGTGGTTGGACAGGGCCTTGAGAGTGGGAGGTCCGGAGCCCAGCAGGATGTGGCGGAAAGGACTCTCTCTGGGAGACACGTAGGGGGACAGGAAGTTCCTTTCCACCTACAGAAACAAGAGCAGGAAAATGAGATGATGGACACAAGGAAGACCGCGATGGTTTCCAAAAGTCATTGTTCATCATTAATTATATCTAGTCTAAAAAAAAAAAAAAAAAAAAAGAGTTATAGTTACTCAAGATAACACATAGATCCTATCACTTCCTGTGTCTGTCCTTTCAAATTAAATTCCCACATGGTCCAGTCATATAGTTTTTGATTTATTTTGACAAGGTGCAGCTCCTAATAGAGCTTTATGGGGTTTTTTAAAGTTTTTTTTTTCCGTGCACCTAAGTGACAGATGACATCTTGCCGACTAATGACCTTTCTGGACGACTAACGTCTGGTCAACTATTAGGGGACAGCCCTATTAGCTAGCTCAGTGGTGCCAGGTGAGCTAGCAGTAGATAGATGCTTCCTTTTGCGTGGTGATACAGTTAGTGGGTGTAATTTAGTAGAAAGAAAATAGTTCCTATATATATTCATATATTCAAGAGAAGGCAAACATCTCTGTGACTAATATCTCCAACACTTTGCAACTCACCTCAAAGCTAGACTGATAAATAGCACTACAGGTAAGAGGAAATATATGTATTTTTGGGTGAACTGTCCCTTTAAGAATTTCTCTGCACTATAAATACGGATGACTATAAAAGCGACAATCAACATTAAAGATTGTAAAAACAGCTTTTTAGTTAAACACTCTAAAGCTGATGATGACGCTGATCTGCTTCATCAGGACTGTGTACATGAGGTTCAATCAGGTTTGACTGACCTCTAGTGACCTGGCAAAATAAGCAACCAACTTCATTAACGTAATCATATTTTCGGATTCTGGTTAAGTGTGAGGAAGTAGGTGACATCACTTTTTCCCCAACTGCCCCATCAACTTCAAACCAGTGAAAACAAAACACAAAAACCCCAGAACCTCTGTTCCAACCTTGTCTTACTATGAGCAATGACTGTCCTACATGAACACACTACTTCCTGCCAGCAGCAAGAGTACAGAACAGTAAAGTACATACAACTTGGATTATTTATATCTCATACCTCACACTTGAGGCACATTAAGGGTTGAACATGGGTGCATAACCACAGAATATACAGCAATAATTTTGTTATTGCACTTATCTAGTCTTGGTCTTACCGTCATTATGCGGTCATTGATGACACGGCACATCTCAATGTCCTCCAGGTCACTGTTCTGGATGTCTGACGCCAGCTGGCGAGAGGCGCGGCTGTAGGAGCCGGAGGCCGACATCAACCACTGCATTGTCAGAGCCTTGGGCAGCAGCTGAGGCTGCATCTGGAAGCACATGGAGCATCCACAGGGGATATTTAGTGCTCTGAATAAACAAAACTAAATGGATGTGCGTCTGGGCACGTTGGGGTTACATAATCAAAGCAGCAATTAAAGGAGCACTTCACCCACCAAATGATGATTGGTATATCAATTATTGACCACGCGTTATGTTGATTTTGATTTTTGGTTTCGAACAAAAAATGTTGTTTTTCTCACATGCCTCCACAGTGAACGAAGAATCCAAAATTGAAAATTCTTGATTAAATGGAACTAAAGGGGGGCTGCATTTCAGAACAGCAACACTATATAAAACAAATCAGCTTACAAACTCTCACAAAACTTGTGCCGCATAATTCCCTCTTCTCTCACACTCCACAGAGTCGGTGTCGTCAAGTGATTTCTATTAATATTGTATACAGAATCTGAGTTACTGTTGTTGTTTACAAGCTAAAGAAATTAGATCATCTTTGTTTAGTTTTTACTGAATATTTGAAGCAAACTGTAAAACTATATCACTTATTTTGTTGAAATTCTTTTTTTTTTTTTTTTAACTAATTTGTCATATTGTTAAGAATATTGTTATCGCAAGAATACCCTGAAATATTGTGATATTATTTTAGGGCCATATTGCCCACCCTGATATAGTTTTGCCGCTGTTAAACGCGGTCTCCTTTTATTTAAAGTCATCAAAAATTTTCCCCATTTTTTTGGATTCTTTGCTCACTGTGGAGGCAAACAATGTTCTTTATCAATTCAACACAACAGATGGTGAGTAATTTATATACAAATCATATTCAGGGGTAAAGTATTCCTTTAGGACAAAAAACAGCAACAAAATCAATTAAAATGCATCAAAACAGTTAAACTGTTTCCTTTACAAAGCTTGTATTTAAAATGGGGAGTTAAATACACCAAATTTACTGTTTAACTATCTCTATGCAGACAGACACGGCATGCACATGCCGAGTCTTTGAGGTAACAACGATAACAATCAACTGTTGGGAAAATTTAATCCAAGTCAGCAAAAAAACAACAGGACACTCACCCTCTGAACAGCCTTGACCTTCCCGTTGATCTGAGCCACGTGAGTACGTATGATCTTGTCGTACTTCATCAGGTCCATCCGCAGCAGATGATCATGGACCAGCCTGAGCACCATGTGACCTGCGAACTGGGTTGATTTTTCAGCCAGCTGAGGAACCTGGTTGCCCGTAGCTATGTTCAGGTTGCCCCGGGTGTCCAGCTTTGTGCCAAAGAACTGGTAGTCCTGAGAGGGACAAGGAAGATGTGTTGAGAGTTACAGTGAGGAAAAATAAATTCCAAGATGAACCAAACGGCTCAGTGTTCAAGGATGTCCTGGACTATGGGTATTGACTTAAAAGGATTTATTTTAAGGGTAATTTCCACATTTTCAAGCTGGACTGTGTTTTCCCATGTTTTTGTGTCTAAGGCGATTTCATGGCTGTTTCTGGTTAAACAAAATGCATCTCAGTCTCTAACAAAAAAGTCTATCTCTGTAGGGATCCTTTCCATAATGTTATCAGACACTTAGAATAACAATCTGAGCCCATCAGTGGCATAAACAAACACTTTTTGCAGCCTGTTTTTGAAGCTCTTTCGCTCAGTACTGGACAAGTTTCAAAGAAACCTTGTCTTTGTTAGTCACTTAGACACAAAAACACAGGAAAAGGGTCCAAGTTGAAAAATACCAAAGTCATTTTTTTAAATAACAGCAGTAAAAGAGGATGACTTACTGAGTTACCAGCGGTGAAACCAAAAGAGACTGAGGGAATGCCAGAAAAGGCAAGGAAAGGATAGGCAGCACTATCCAACTTCAGAGGCTCCAACCTGTAAAATAAAGGCATGCAAGATGAAGCTTTTGCTGCCCTTTCTCCCAGCATAGGTAAATATTTGGATTAAGAAGATTAGGTTGCAAACGTTTGCCAAGCATGTGAATGACAGCTATTCTACACATCCCAGCTGTGGATGTAATACTAGTGAGAACAGCTTGGATGTCATGGTGATGTATAAACACTGTGGACGTGACTGGACCAACAGCCTGGTCAGACTTACACATTTGATTCCCAGTTTCCCCTTCCATATTGAGAAGAGAGAGTCCCTGTCTTGGTCTTCACCTAAGGAGAAGACAATTATATGTATTTAATATTCACAAACAAATTGACAATACTGCTGGCTTGTATTAAATGTGCTTCATTAATCCAGATGTGGCCTTACCTCAGTCAGAGTGCTCTCAATCAGGCTGTGCATCAAAGGACTGGCCGCCACTTTAAATCCTTTCTGACCTGGAAAAGAAGACTTATAATCAGTCTTTCTGAAAACCACACAAATACATACATGCATACATGCATACATACATATATACATACATACATACAGACATATTGAAGGAAGTGTAGTCGCTTTAATGGAATTTCTTACTTTGATACAGTGCCACTAACAGGATAAGCGATTACTGAAATATTACTCAATGAAAGACTGAATAATGTTCCAATAAATTCATATTTTTGATTTGACAAAATGTTGGTATAGTAGGCTGTTAAATATTTAAAAGCCTGAAGAAGAAGAAGAAGAAGAAGAAGAAGAAGAAAATACCTGTTACAACTCCATCCAGATCGATGTAGGCGAATGCTTTCATGCTCAGAGAGGAAAGATAACCCTGGATATATAGAAAAAAATAAATAAATGCATGAACAGAATTAAGGAGGAGTACTAACACTTATCAGAACTATTATGGCAAAAAAAAGATGCTGATTAAGAAAAATTCAGTTGGGAAACTAAGTAAAAAAAATCCTTGTGCAATTCTCACCTCCAGCCACTCAGTGGCGCCAACACTCCCATATTCTCCAGCACTCCAGCTCGCAAACACAATGCTTCTCCGCGGTTTGAATCCGTCTGAAAAGGAGATAAGATATGCACATTAACAGAAGAGCAGAGCCCTCACTAAACAGGACATGCTCATTTTGATTAAATATTTCTTCAGTTGCTCAGTGACTCATGTTGATATGATCTCAAGTGATCCATCAGTAATATCTCAAAATCTAGCACTGCCTGACATTACACACTAAACACCAGCTGCCACTGAGACTCACCATTCTTCACCATATCTGAGATGGAACGTGCCAGTTCAACGAGGACGCTGGTGCCAACTGTCGATGTGGCAAAACCTGGACCCCAAGCGTCCCTCTGGGCGCCGATAACAACATATCGATCTACAAAAACCAGACAGGGTACATTCATCATTCAAACTGTTTATTTAACAACCGAGAGAAAACGATCGGTAAACTGAAAATGAATAGCTCGTTGTACCTGCATCCACAAAGCCTTTGATGACCCCAAAGACGTTGTTTATCTTTTTCTCAGCGAGGACGTTCCTGACTTCCACGGTGATAACATCGCTCAAGTCTCCCAGTCTGTTGAGACCGCCCCACCCATCCGGCTCATTCTGACCCCCCAGCTGCCTGCGGGATGCAGACAGTAAAAATGAATGCTATGTAAGATCCTGCAGTCAACTGTAGCAGATAATCAGAGTACATACATACATTGTTTTAAATGGTATACAGTGCATATGAATCATACCTCAGAATTCTGGTGGCCATGCCTGTTGTGATGGTCTGGGCCAAGATTTTCGGAAGACCTGAAGACTGGACAGGTGGAAACTGGGTGTGGTTGAAGGAGGGGAAGCCTGGGGTGTAGGGATCACCTGAACCCATGTGGACCTGCGGGAGACAGAAAGAAGATAGTTAGTTGAAAAATATAGAAGTTTTACCAAGTTTGCCAACAGCTATGATTTGACTGTGACATTTTTAATGCTTTTGTGCATACTTCTAAATTTAAAATTAGGAAAATTACATGAAAACTAGAATTACCGCCTCGCAGTTGTTTGCCTCCGCGAACCTGTTAAGTTGCAGTTACAGTTTGCATCTTTGTCTGTGAACTGGATGGTTCACACAGACATCTTCCCTCCCGACAGTACAGCAATCTATACTATCAGCTCAGTTTCAGAAATTTGACATAATTAGCCTGTGAATTATTGAGTTAGGGCCAAAAACATATTTTGTGAGGTCACAATGATCTTTGACCACCAAATTCTATTCACTTCATTGGAGTTCAAGTGGATGTTTGTGCCGAAATATAAGTAATTCCCCCAAAGTGTTCTTGAGATATCACGTTCACTAGAATGAGAATGATGCAAGGTCACAGTGGCTTTGACCTTTGACCACTGACTACCAAAATCTAATCAGATCATCCTAAATTCAAAGCAGACAAAAAGTTACCTTTGACCACCAAATTCTATTCACTTCATTCTTGAGTACAAGTGGAAGTTTGTGCCAAATTTGGAGAAACTCTTAAGGTGTTCTTGAGATACTGCATTCACAAGAATTAGAATGATGCAAGACCACAGTAGCCTTGACATTGGACCTTTGACCACCAAACTCTAATCACATCATCCTTGACCAAAAGCATACATTTGTGCCAAATTTGATGGGCAGAGACGATGCGTTTATGAGAATGAAACACAGTGACCTTTGATCACCACCATCTGATTGGTTCATTGTTGAGCCCAAGTGGATGTTTGTGCCAAAAGTATTCTTGAGATATCACATTCATGAGAATGGAACACACACAGACAGATAACCCAAAAAACAAATTACTCCCATTAGAAATAATCCTGTTCAAGTACTAGTTTTAAGGCTTTGGCTCCCCCCATCTATTATTAACTGGCTGGCTTGTACTTGTGACAAATGTTTATTTTTAGAAAAGTACTGTGTCAAGTTTTCAGGTTTAAAAAAAAAAAAAAAAAAAAAAAAAAAAACTATTAGCATGGCTCCAAAAACAGATTTAAAACTGATGGACTGATAAAACGGATGCATTTCACCTTCACCAGATTTTGAGTTGCTCCAAGGATGGCTTTGTTTGACAATGCAAGGTTTAAAACTTTTGTTTGTGGCTGCATTTTATTAGATCAATAATTATTTATTTCTTACACTGCACTGTAACGTTTATACTTGTCTTTTTCTATTTTAGCTTGTTTTAATTTTCTCTTTTCTTGCTCTATAATTCATGTTTTTAATTGCACTTAAATGTCATTTTGTCATTTCGTATGTCTCAGCGTGTCTACAGGTATCAGACACTTTAATTTGACACTTTTTCAGACATTTTCCAGATAACTTTTAACCAAATTTAAAACTGATTTTTAGACAAATCACTTTATTCCTATTAAAACACTGCAGGTAAGTATGAAGGTGAGTAGTATATGTGGTCCTGCGTAGAGGCAGGTTTTATGAAGGAATATGGTTATTAGAGTGAGTAAGGTTATGCCACATTTGACAAAAACGTTTGTACATGTTTTAAGTACTAAGACAGTATTAGGTTCAGTGATTTTGACAAAAAGTAATTAAAATGTGGATAAATTAAATTAGACAAAATGTTTGTGGCAATTAAACTCAGAAATTCAATTAATTTACGAACATTATTGACCTTAAAGACCTAATAGTTAAAAAAAAAACTGACATTCTCTGAGTTTTTAAGGACCTGCAGACACCCTCTTGATGTTTTACGTGGAGCACTTTGCCTTGTTGCTGAAACGTGCTACATAAATAAACTGTCCTTGGCATGCTGGAACCTGTTTTTTTTTTTTTAATGGACTTCCTTACAGTCAGAAGAAAAAGCTATCTCACATTACCACAGTACACGTTTCATAACCACTTAACCTTAGATATCCCACATGTCCCAACTAATGCAGGCAGAACTGGTTCCAGGTGCTACACACCTTTACCTTTCTTTACCTGGAATGAACTGCCCTCAGACTTGAGTCTCATGTTCCACTTGGTGATTTTAAAGTTTAAGTCTCCAATGTTGATTTTTATGTGTAGTATTGAAACTGTTATTGTAGCTGTGTTGTTTCTGTTTTGCTGATTATGTTCTTAAGTGTTTTTTTTGTTCTGAGGTCTTAACCTCAATGTGACTGCCCACACTCACATGTCCAAAAAGTGGAATGTTGTCTCCGATAGGGTAATCCTCGGGGTCAGGGTAGATCAAAACAGCAGAGGCACCCATTTTGGCAGCATTGGCCACCTGAAAATAGAAAGAAAAACAGGCCATGGAAATTACTATTATCAATGACAGCAAAAGAATTTGGACAAAAATCACACACTGATGAAGGGAAAAAGAAGTAGTTTTGAGTGATATTAAAGGTCATACTACATGCAATCACATCACTCCAGTTTTAGCCTCTTAAAGCGGAATTTATACTTTTGTGACAGACCCTACGCTGTAGCCTATGGCATCACCTTCTCTGTTGTGAGCATTTATACTTGTGTGGTGGTGTCTGTGTCACTCTGTAGTTACACCTCCAAAACACGAGTCGGCAGTGGGCTTTCTATGTAGTGCTGTTAAGTTCACAAATCAGCTTCACTATAACTCACAGCATTCACAGACAAAGCATTTGTCTTTTGTTGGACACATTTTCCCCACAGTGGGGGCTAATGTTATTAGCACAAGCCTATGGCATTTTACATTGCATAAATTAGCCTAGCAGCTAGCGGAGATTTCCCCTACTCATATGGGCCAGCACCGGGGGGAAGTCCCGCGAGGGGATCCTCCGCCACCGGGCGACCGTCCCTAACCCGCCAAGTTGAATCCCCCGGGCAGACTGCGCTGGACTGGCGCCCAGTATGTTTCAGAATAGATTTTACTGATTACTTTTAAGACTCTTCACGGTCTCTCTCAGTTATATCTCTGACCTCTTGCTGTGTGCCGTACACACCAGGACATACTTTGAGGTCCTGCGGCAGCTGTCTTTTGTCTGTTCCAGAGGCCCGGCTGAAAACTAAAGGGGATAGAGCGTTTGCCGTCAGGACCCCGAGGCTCTGAAGCAGTCTGCCTGAGGAAATCAGGTCGGCCGAGTCAGTGATCTCTTTTAAAGTCCCTTCTAAAAACATACTTTATTGGAGATTTTACCTGATTTTCAAGTTCATTTAAACTGTCTTATATTTTGACAGTTTTTATACACTAAAGTGTTTTTATCAGTTCTTTTAAAAGTGCTTGATAAAGAAAGATTATTAGAATTATTACTATATATTATTTTTACCAAAATTACTCACCTTCTCGGCAAAGCTGATCCGACCAGCTCTGACCAGCAGCACCCTGCCAGTCAGGTTAATGCTCTTGTCCCGCAGCAACTTCAAGTCATTTTCCTGTCCATAAAATCCATACAAGACAGCACCCTGGAGCAAATACAAATACATTTACTGCCTTTTTCTCCACTTAATTTTCAAAAACCTTCTCTACTTCATTCAGCTCATAGATTACCGTTACTACTCCGTTGGCACTGTAGGACAGGAATCCCTCTGGGCGCTCATCGCTCCCATTCTTGAAACTAAATCTGTTGGAGCCAGTAGCTGGGGGGTCCTGAACCTTAACAAAGTGCTCATCGGTCCACGTCATCATGCCGTACTCTTTAAACTTCCTGACCACCTTGTTCGCCAGAAACTCGTCACCCGAAGAACCAGCCCGGTGTTCGTTAAGGGACAACTCACTAGGATTGGTAGAAACAAGAGCTCACATTTAAAACTGTAAGACAAGTAAAGACATTTTGCCTCAATGCAGCGTGGGGTTCATATTTACTTGAAGACAGATTCAAATTTGTCTGCAGAGACTTTCTGAGCGAGGAGTTTTTTGACATCGTCCCAGTCCATCAGGGCGGCAGCACCTGTCTCATGGGGAATGGGCCCCGGGACACGGACCACGGAGGCTGAACAGATAGGAGCCGCATCCTTCTTCCGATGAACCAGGTAGCCAATCAAGTACCCTGTAAGTGGCATAGGTTTTAAATGAGGAACCAGGGAACGAGAGAGCACACCGACAGAAAGGACAGTACACATCCAAGGACAGACTAAAGGCATCAAGTTACAAGCCTAAAGGGCACAGTCAGCATTTTGAAATGCTCTACCACCAGCTGACTACAACAGCACTGTACAATATGTACAACTGAAACCACCCAAGAACGTTCCTACATACACACCCAGTAAATTACATTTCATTGAATCAACTGCTCAGTATAAAAGCTTACCTCAGTCTCTCTGTGTTGCTCAGAGAGACATGGTCACACTTACACTACAGATTTTAGATGAGAAGGAGCAGACACTCTTTCTGAGACTTAGAACATTAACTAATTACGTTTTTTCCTGGTTTCAGTGTAAAAAGAGTTATATCTAAAATATAATTTAAAGCGCAAAGCTGTGTGTCATCAATAAGGGCGAAGGTATCCGGCGTTTCCTGGTGACACCATCAATATATATTGAAAGTAGTGGCCCTAAGATTGATCCTTGAGGAACACCGAGTCATTTTAGAGTGATGCAAACTTAAAGACAGTGACAGTCTCTCTCATGTTATGGCTTGTCTCAATGAATCCAAATCTGAGGTCCTTGTTTTTGGACCGCCAAACCTGACCAACCCAACCTAACCAAGGTCATGCAATCATGCTGTCATCAAATTAGAAACACTGCAAAAGTACAACTTTTTTTTTTTTCTTTTTATCTCAAGCATATATATTTTTATTACACACTCTGATTTATCTAGTCTTAGCCTATGTTCAATGTTTTTATCTTAATGGTGTACACTGTTTTATTTGTCTCATAAAGCACTTTGTAACTGTGTTCTGAAAAGTATTATTATAATTATTAATAATACCATAAATGCAGCATCTTCATTAATGACCCCCTCTTACCGATGATAAAGATGAGGAGGGTGGCTGCTGCCATGAAGCAGAGGTTCTTCGGTGTGCGTCCAAGCTTTTGAGTCACATAGGGTTTGCGGGTGGAGTTGTGATTGAGGTGCTCTCCCACGCCATTTCCTCCGACCTCTTCGTCCACGTCGGACGCCAGCTTCATCTCCACCTGGCTGTTATCGCCTTCCATGTTCTGGGTCAGATTGAAACGGGTGTAGGAGTGGGGCTCCCCGTTAAACTGTAATGACAGACCGATGCAGGTATGAGGAGAAAATACAGTTTATAATTTAGCTAAGAACGTATATTTTTTGAAGATGGAACCTTTGATTGCAAGATATTCAGCTGGAATCTCTGACCAATAGGAATTTGCATAAAGTGTTTTTGTAAAATTATGACTCGAGTGATGTGTAATGAATGAATGAATGAATGAATGAATGAATGTATAAAGGATCATCCTTGTATGTTCCAACATCAGCACTCAAGTCTTTAGTACCACTTTCTGATGAGCCCTTCTTTAAATAAATGGGTATAAAAGGTTGTAGCTAATGACTTAAAGCTGCAGTAGGCAGATTTCCAGAAAAGGCAAAAACAAAAACCACTAAAATTTGAGGATAGACCCCCAGAGCTGGGGTTTACAATGGCTGAATTTAGGTTGCTGTGGCTGCTAACTAGGCATCTGTCTCTAGAGCTGCTGCCCGCTGTCCTACTGGCGACATAGTCTGTAGCAGCAGAGAATTAGGCGGAGGCCACACTACTTTGGTCAGTGATGAAGACCAATTTTTGGGCTACCAGGTCACAGCAACTAGAGTTAATTGTTATTTATAAAGTAAAAAACAGTAAAATACTAAAACAAAAAAGAACCAAAAGAACTCAGTTTCTGTTTTGACTCACTTTTGTGATCACCCACTCTTTCTAGCTGTTTTTTATTCTCTGTCTTTTCACAAAGTATGGTAATTAACTAATCCCTCAGTGTGCGTTCACTATTTTGATCACTGTTTCACTATTTTGATCAGAATGTCTTGCACTCGAACAGGCTATGGTTTCTGACAAACCACAGAAAGGCTTTTGGGCCTAAGAACATGGCAGATAATCCTCAAAGCACAACTTCATGACGTGCTAATAATCAAAAACCTCTCTACTAAATAATATGCAAAGATATAGAATGTCAAACAAATGGATAACAAAATTAACTTACATCAGTTGCTTTCTGAGGGCTCTTAAAGAAGGATGGTAGATGACTAAGTATGAGCACCACGTAGCAGACCTTCTACCTTGATCCGTCAAAGGGGAAATGGGAACTACACTCTGTTTTTGTTATAGTCTCCGTGTCTACTTCTTATTTCAATGTATATGTAATTTCAAAAATATTGTAACAAACCATCACAAACAGCTTGTGCTGGGTAAATGCAAATGTAAAAGTAAATAAATAAAAATATACATTTAAATGGTGAATAATGTTTATTTTGCCATTTGTCTGACAGGAAGTAGTTCACCACTGACAGGAAGTATTTCACCATTGATAGGAAGTTGTTCACCATTGGTCAAACCAGGACTACATGATGTTCATTTTCAGTCTCCTTAAACTTTCTGTGACAGTTGTCAAAATCTCAGGGATTATTTATTTTATTTATATTTATATTATATAATTTTTTTTGTTGTATTTATTTTTGTTGTTATTTTGTTGTTGTTGTAGTAATGTATTCACCCTTTTGAGCCAGGGAAATAAAGATATCTTCTTCTTCAAAAAGCTTCAAATGTGCATAAATTTAATTATACAAATTTATGAAACATTTGAAATAACCTTCAGGCTTTAAAAGCCTTTACTACATTTAATGTATCATATCCCCCCTCTGAAGTTTGATATTGCTGTGAAAACAAATTTGTCCTTCAAACAACTATTTATTCAAGGTTTCGTGCCAAAAACCAAAATTTACAAGATTACATTTGAACACCTTATGTTATAATTTACCTTTGCTTAATATTTTTTATTGAATAGAGCTTAAAGCATCAATCCAGTGCAACCTCAGTTAGCAGCTAGCATTAACTAGCTCTCCCACCGATTTCAACAAGGATTTGTTGTTCCCTTTTTAGCATTATCAGGGAAACAATAGGGCTCATCATCTGTCACCCCAACACGTTTTCTATGGTCCCTGGGGAGACGGGATGCTGTTAAACTCAGCCCTGCTTTTGAGCCTGAGCAAAACTGATTTGACACAACAGAAAAACATCGGCCACTGCTATCGGTGAAGATCATTTTAACTGCCAACAGGCCGATGGTAGCCAACAAGGCAAATATAAGCCAATGGGACAATCATGAAATGGTTCTATTCTGCTTTTACTAAGTCAGTTCGTTCTTTTAACATCGTCTGTTGATTTGGTAATCTGAGCCTTGAAACAAGAACAAGTTGGAAAAAGTGATCAAGTTGTTCTGTGAGATCAGCGGTGTTGCTTTGAATAACCTACAGCGTCTGTATGAAGAGAGGGTCACCTCTAAAGCTTGGTCTCTTGCCTCAGACTCTCAACAACCCCTCCATGTTGAGTTTCAGATCTATCCATCAGGGTGGAGGGTTTGCCTCCCTAAATGCAGCACTAAGCGTTACAGATCATCCTTTGTCCCGTCTGCTATCGCTCATCTTAACCAACAGTGACACTAATTGTCCATGATTTACCCCTGACAGTGTGTGATACTGGATTCTATGTGTTATGTATTGTACTGTCCGTTTTGTTTTATTAATGACTACTGTCTGTATCTCAAATTGCCCCTCTGGAACATTTAAGTTTTACCTTACCTTACCTTAATGCAGATGTTCGGCTGATAACTCAGTGCATCTCTATTTAACGATGCATGATACTTAACTATTGCAGATTTTTTTTTAGTTCATATTGGCACATGGTTGTTTTTCAAGAGCCAAAAAAAGAAACAAAAACGTTTTATAAAATACAACTCATTTAAAAGTGGTATTTTATGACCCTTGTAGTGATCAGAAAAATAATCTCATCACTAACTCAACAGGAATTTACAGCACTTAATATGCAACTTAACTGCAGTAAAAATATTTTCAAGTCACTTTGCCTAATAATCATTCAGCATGCTGTTGATAAGTCATAATTATTTGTTCACAAGATGGAAAAAATATTCAATAATGCAACACAGGCACTTACAATAATACTAATTTCATTAGTGGTGGTAAGGGGAGGAGAATTCTTTGGAGCAAAGCTTGTTATTTTCGGATTTAGGATGTTATACTCACAATTTTGGATATCGTTGACCTTGCCTGGTCCATTGCTGCTTCAATCTAAAAAGGGAAACAAACAGGAGAAGTCTGTTAATAAATCATCTCACCTAGAGACAGAATGATTGTCGTCGTCTTTTTAAAAATGTCACTCCACCTTGAGTATTAAACACTCATCCCCTGCAGACTTGATGGCTATAAATAAAATGTCTCTTTTCCAAAGCTCTTTTTCCGATGAGTGTTTCAGCCTCACATGGTAGATTTTAAATGGAATTTTGTGGAGTGTGGTCTTATTTCAGTACAGTGTGTTACTGTCTCACTTCTAGGAATAATGGGGTGTCCACAGAACACGTCCCACCTCTTGTCCAAACATCCATGGGGTTTCCTCTGCTGCTAACTTGAAAGGCAGCACTGTTCCTGGGCACAAAAGACCAGTGTCCAGCACAGGTCAACACAGACTCTGTGCCTCCGTGTGAACTCTTTCGCCAGAAGAGTACAATAACAGAATAACTAGCTTCCCACTAGCTTCAATTCGAAAGAGGAGCCAAACAAAGCAGGGTTTCAAATTAACAGGGGAACAAGACCCAAAATACAAGTCTTTTGTGTATTTTTTTTTAAGTACTGTCATATACTATCAGTGGAATAAGAGCTATGTATGTGATCGCCCTCAGAAGAAATGCCCGTTATGTAAGGTGCTTCGGCTATGGATGGTCAGACAGGTCAAATCCTGCATCTCTTAACACAGAGTTTCTCAAACTTTAGTGTATGATAAGGGTGGGAATCACCAGAGGCCACGCGATAAGATATTATCACAATACTCAACTCATGATACAACATTATTGCAATTTTAAACATGTTGAGATGCTGATTAGTGCGATAAAATATATTGCAATTTATTACCTTTTTTCAACTGCAGATTATGTCCCCAAAGGAAAACTTTGTCAACGTCTGTTTCAGCCAATAAGATAGTTTTCAGGCTGTCCGTGTCACTTGAGTCATTTTTATCGCAGCAAACTGAATCTAGTGGACTGAAAAAGCAGCAGCAAATCAAAAGTGTAATTTGTATTTCTAATATTCATAATTTATACAATAATTTAAAAAAAATTGCACTGTTGCACTGCCATGTTTGTATGGTAGCCCAGAATGGACAAACCAAACACTGGCTTTAGATGGGGCCATTCGCGTTTTCACATCGGCCACCTTCAGCGATGAGGGTGTTGGAAAAACACTTAAAAAAAAAAAAAAAAAAAAAACGACATGAAACTGCTTTATTCAGTGGTCTTACTGGTTTAAAATCACCTGGGTTCTCATTATAAAACAATGCGCAGGATCCTTACTAAAAATGTGTGCATGGACAAAACCTTTAAATGGCATGTGTCAAAAAATATTCAATTTCTTCAGTCATGTTTCCACCTCACCATCTGTGTCGCCAATTTCCTGTCTCCATAATGTTTGGAAAAGTTGTGATGTATAAAAACAGACTGATGGGAGAAACATTGACCCCATGCTTAGATAGGAAATGGCGTACGCCTCTCTCAGGCCTCGTTTTGTGCGCACACAAAGAAAGATGGTAAATGGACCTGCACTTTATAGCGCCTTTCTAGTCATCCGACCACTCAAAGCACATTTTACACTACGAGTCATATTCACCCGTTCACACACATTCATACTACCACACAAGGTGCCACCTGCTACTCAGTTTTTGGCATACTTTCTTTTATAGATGGAACAGCCATCAGGAGCAATTTGGGCTTCAATATTGCTCAAGGATACTTCGGCATGCCCGGAGGTGCCGGGGATCGAACCACTTATGTTCCAAATTGTGGACAACCCCTTCTACCTCTGAGCTACAGCTGCCTCCAAAGTCTGCAGTGGATAATGCAGCTCCTGGTAAAAAATCTCCTTAACAATAAACACTGAAGGAATCCTAACTAGGAGAAGTTTCAGCTGGTAGCAATCTGCAGATGACACTGCATTTACTACAAAACAAGTGTTTGACAATGTCTAATCATAAACCAAATTTGCTTTCATACCTCATTCTTCTCTGCACATTTCTTCAGATTATACACGTATCAGAAGAATCATCATTTCTGTTATAAATGCAAATTAAGGAGCGAGACAAACAATGCTACAGTATACAATTTCTGACCACTCAGTGAGATTTCTATTGATTCACTGATATCTGACACTGCACAGTCACTTCATGCCCTTCTGCAGCTGTGTTCCTTCTGAGTCACAATAGTGACCATCCAACTGACAACACGGCCTGAGCCACAATATAAGCCAATACCTACAGTAACCAAATAAAAAGTCATTATTATTATTATTATTATTATTATTATTAGTGCTGCACAATTTGGTAAAAATGTGCGATTGCGATTATGGTGGACAATACTGCGATTTGCGACTGCGATTACAATATAATTACAATAAAATGTAATAAATAAATGGTATCATGAGTCTTTTTGCTTGATTCCCCTCCATTATATTAGGGGGGCACTGACCTGAAAGTTATTGTTATGGACAGACAGTGTGTCAATGACCATCAACAGACTGAGCACAGTCAAACACGCTGCTCACACAGCAGCGCAGCACGGAACTGTACACACAGCGGAGCGAGCATATGTGTAAATGACAAATTCCAGCGTCATAGCACAACACAGCAGCATGTCAAGTGGGCCGAACCCGAGCAAAGTTGCTCAGTTTTTCAATTGTTATGGAGTCCATGATTTCCCTGTGACACTTACAAATGTTTGCTTAACTGTGCTTGGACGGTGTTTTATGAGGCTCTGGCGGCTTTCAGTTGTCTCTTTGTCTTTAACGTTACACAGCTCAGCTTTCTCTCACATGCACTCTTCCTACTTTTCTCTGTGCTGTGCTGTCTCAAGTGCTGATATAGATTGGTCGTGTTGCCACGGGACGTGGCGACTTTAACTTTGAAACTTTTACACAGCACGTCTTTCAGGTACGGTGACGTTGGACAGAAAGACGTGCTGTGTAAAAATTTAAAACTTAAAGTTGCCACGTCCCGTCTCAAGTGCTGATATAGATTGGTCGTGTTGCCGCAGGACGTGGTGACTTTAACGTTTACACTTAGACAACACATCTTTCTGTTCAGCGTTGCCGTACCTGAATCCAAAGTATCGCCATGTAACAGACGTTTTATTCGCCACCAACTCAGCCTGTTCATGGTCGAGCGCATGTTCTGCTTCAGCGTCTGTGTTGGTCACTGCTGCACGCTGGCTGCACACACCAGGATAGTTTGTGGACGTGATGCCAACAAACTCCACACACTACAGGAGAGACAGTCACGTTCACAGGCACACACGTTAACATTTATTTAGCCTACATTAAATCGCAAATCGCAGCCTTTTATGCGGTTATGTAATCGCACAGCCTGACATCGCGATTGCGATTAGATTAATCATGCAGCACTAATTATTATTATTATTATTATTATTATTATTATTACAACTTCAAAAAGGTGACACAGGTCAGTAACGTCAGTGAGATACACAGAATTTAGCCGTGGCTTGGTAGAAGACACTGTATGCAACTACAGTAGTCAACAAGTCTAAACAAGGCTCATCACACCCATAAGCATCCCTTGTGATTAGGTTCACAGGATTCACAGCACATGTAGCAACACATGCACTGAGATAAATTAATTTCATAATAACAGTCAAAGGTGTGAGAAAAGGAAGAGTAAACATGTTCAGGCTCACCATACTTCAGAAGCTTCACTGGAAACATACTTGTTGAGTGACAGGTCTGAGGTCTTTGTGCCCTTTTGGGTACTTACCCAACGAACAACACAAACGCTGCACAACAATCACAGTGGCATCACT
The DNA here is from genome assembly GCF_011397635.1 of Epinephelus fuscoguttatus. Lineage (NCBI taxonomy): Eukaryota > Metazoa > Chordata > Actinopteri > Perciformes > Serranidae > Epinephelus > Epinephelus fuscoguttatus. The sequence continues at coordinate 23,677,493 of NC_064766.1, forward strand.
TCCTCCTTCACCATAAAAGCACAAGGTTGGGGTTTTATAATGTGGCCCATACAACAAGGGATGCAGACAATAGAAGCAGGGTAAAGTTACACCATGTTTCTATGACAATACACACGGACAACAATGCAGATGTTGAAAACACACATGGGGTTAGAGGAAGGCCGTCTGATAGTTAACACAGAAACATTACAGACAACAAAAGGCCACGTAACCAGGTTAGAAAACCGTGACCTTTTGTTTCCATCTCTCTGGTTACACGGGGCTCTTTTTAAAACTCCTTTAAAAAAGTACTTTTAAATACACATTGGAGAGAGGAAACCAGTGTCGGCTGCACAACAACTTTATTTTCTAGGTCCAGGGATCCTTTTCACCAGAACAAGACCTCCACGTTCAATACATATGCAAGATACCTCAGTCGGTGACATGTCCAGGGTTCCCACAACAAGATTTCAAAACTGTTCCATGACTTTTAATGAAGCTAGATTTAAAATTCTGTTGGAGCAGCACCTTTGACAAAGACTTAGATTATCCATAAAACAGACAAAAGCATAGCTGTCAAAGTGTAATCAACTGATACCAAAGGTAAGTGACTGTGTCATGTGTCTCAGGATGTGATGGGTCTGTCTTTGTTTGTAGTGCAGGGACATTTAGCTAGTGATGGCTTCTGTTAGTATGCTAATCTAATTTTCATGTTTTACATACGAGACTACAAGAAAAGGTGACCTATATAATATGATTCGTACACTGTAATGAACTTCATGCATGCTAAAAATTGTTTTTCCTGGTAACTATTTATTTTAATGCAAACATAATGTGTGTCTTATTTAATTACTTGGTCTAATATTACAATAATGGAGCATCATCATGTAATCAGAGCAAAATTTAGCCCCAAATTGATGGTTACTGTCCAAATGAAATCATGAAAAAGCAAGTGTTATATGGGAGTTGTTTTGTGCACTGTCACACATGTAAAGCTGTTGTGGACCGCTGGAAGAAAAGCTGCAGTGGCGAATGGGGATCCCAAAAAAGTTACCTTTCAAGGACCCATAACAATTTTATTTCTTCTTCTCCCACTTGCCCACCGCTTTTCAAACATAGATTGAAACTCTATTCAAACATTATTTCAACTGTCTGGAAAACATGAAGGGAGAGAAGGAGCGCGGGGATAAAATGAAGCAACTTTCGTGATGTTCAACAAAACTTTGTCACAAAGACGCATATTAGAGCTACTTTACGTCGACAGCTACAGAAAATACATTTGCCGTTATGTTACATTACTGTAACAATTTCATTACACACAACAAAATTCAATGACTTTACCAAAACATTCAAGGATTTTTATTAATTCTATGACATTTCTGGGCCTAGAAAATGTGACTGAAATCTCATGACTATTTCAGTCTTTCCATGACCTTGGAAAACCTGCATATAAGGGTCCTGGCACACCAATCCGGTCGGCCGTTGGTCATTGTCAGGTCGTTGCTGAGTGTCTGTCACCATAGTTTTTGCGATGTGTCTGTTGGCACTAGCCGGTCCTTGTCAGCTGTTTTTCAGCCAATTCAGTGTCTTGGAATTAGCATCGGACACGACGGAGCCTGTCAGTGAATGAAATCACTCTAATTGACAGTTCATCTTAGTTCATCTTAGACGAAAAAAAGAAAGTGATGAAAGCAAACAAACTTCATCCTTTGCTCTTTTAACATCAGGTTGTGTTGTTAATGTGCTAACTGGCTAACTAGCGTCTTGAATCCGTCCTATCAGTCGTCTGGTTTCCTCTTTTTGAATGGCGAATACACACTACTGCCACCCGCTGGTATGGAGAGTTATCTCCTCTTGCAGGCACAGAATGTACTATGAGTACAGTTGGTTGTAGTCTTTGCGATGTGTAAGATGATGAGACACATGCAATTTGAGACGACACACAGTCGGCCTTTGTCACCACGTGTTCTTTGATGTCGCTTTGGTGTGTCTGGGCCTCGTTATTAAAAACCCCTTTTAACAAAAGGCGTTTCCATGAAAAGGTAGCAGTATTTCACACATCTCCACCTTAAACCATCCAGCTAACTTCTTCAGACACAAGCAAGGCATGATGTGACTGAGAGCGCTGTCTGACCTTAAAAGAAGAACTGACCAAAACTTGTCAAACAACCCCGGTCTTATCAAGCCCTGAAGTAGGTTTATCAGCAGCTTTTCACAGTTCACTTATATGTAAGAATTATATGGACGCAGGGGTTAAACCTTTACCACACTTGCCGAACTTTGGACTGAATTAAACACTGCTTTGTTGACAGTGGGCTCATGCACAAACCACATACTCCAAGCATAGTGAAATTTGACTCACAACTTTATTTGTGCACCCTCTGTTCAGTGTATTCTGTGATGAAACAGAAGTAAAGCTAAAACTGAAAACATCGAGCTCGTCCACACTGATTATGATCTGTGCTGTGCCATCACACAGCAGAGAAGGAAACTCTTAATGATCCCTTCGGGCCAACTCACAAGCTCCACTGGAAGGAGATCCCAAACTGGGGTTTGCGTGAGGAGAGCCTGTGTGGGCCAACGCCAAGGGGACACAAACGATCAAGCAGGCCTGCACTAATTTGCAGAACCAAAGCATGGTCCTTGCTCCTCTCTGACAGCATGCTCCCATGCCAGCACAGATAAAACGCCCAACACGTACTCTCAAGTGTGTATCAATCAAGCAAATGAGGACACAGTCATGCTGGAACCCAGCCATATAATAACTCAGCTTGGAAAACACTTTGGCTATGACAGGCATTATGAAGTACAGCTAACTTTAGAACCAGGCCTCATTTAACCCCAGGACTTCCTCGAGCTTGACAACCTTGAGGGTTGGTAGAACCAAGTGCATTAGACTTAAAGGTCACAAATTAAAGGTCTCAAACTAAAAGGAATGAACACCCTGCTTTGCAACACAACTTAAAGACACTTGGGTAATATGGACTTGTAAAAGGTATCAGACCAGGCTTAGCTGCTTTGTAAAGCTAATAGCTCTCTAAGGTGGGCAGAGCTATGTCTATAATCTTACATACCAAACATACCGGGCCTTAATACTTTAATCTGATTAGCTACTCTTTCAGTTGAGAGACCTATGGATATGAGCAACATAAAACAGAACACAAATCAAGAATAAATAGCTGCGCACACAGCATATGAACAACTTTTAACACCGCACTGACAACTCCACAAGAAGGTGATAGAGTGTGCTTCATGTCCTTGACGGGGTCAACGAGTGAGAGGCTCAACTTGTATCTCCATTGAATAATTTTTAGCCAAGTGTGTGCAGGAGAGAGATAGTAAGAGTAAACTTGAGTCACGCCCTTCTCACACTCGCACCCTTAAACCTGTTAGGCAGTTGAACTGAATGACAGCAGGAGCGCATAGTTCCCTGAACCTTAGCCAAAGTAATTGGACAGAGTTCATCTGCACTCTGAGCATTCATAGTCAAGGCCAAAACAATGAGACGTGGAGCAGCCTGCTATTCTGTTATCAGGACTTGTTTTCCTCAACATAATGCAAACTGAATGGGAAAGAAACTAAACTTAAAAAACATGTGAGACACTGGAAAAAGTGTCCAAGTAAGAAGTCAAACTTTAACAAATTTTTACCCTAGTGTCTAGTGTCTTTTGTCTAAAAATGTATGAAACTTTACAACACATATCTTTAAAGCCATTTTCTCCAAATTTGTTTTTTCTCATATTCTGAGCCAAAAATCTTAACTTTTCACTGCGGGTTTATTCATATATTATTCATAGCCTAGTTTATGTAACATTTTGTTCCTAAAAATACAGTGAAGATTGATTTTTTTTTTTTTTTTTTTAAACGATAGTAGACATTATTTTCTAATTTATGTGCCAGTAAGAGATATCCAAAATTCCTTCTGTAAAAACCTTTGACTCCTATATGTCAACAAAATGAAACAAGAATTTTGGACTTGCTTTCATTAAATTTTCAGATTTCTGCTCTGGAAATTAATGCAAACTATGCATTTAATTAAATAATGTATCCCTTGCCAAGTTATACATACAACTTAAGAACAACTGGAAGTTTCAAGGTGATATCTATTGGTTAAAATTTTACCTTATTCACCTGAGGTGTCTCCCCTTAAGAAAAAAGTTAAAATTCTCTGATTCCCGCTTCTTGAATGTGACTATTTTCTGGTTCCTTTACTCCTTGGTGACAGGAAACTGAATGTCTTTGGGTTGTGGATCAAGTGAGAAATTTGAGGACGTCAACTTTTGCTTTGGATCAATATTTTTCTGACATTTTATAGACCAAACAACTAATTGAAAAATAATCGACAATAAAAATAATCATTAGTTGAAGCCCTACTGTCAGTGTTTGACAGGTGAATTCGTTTCTGGTTTCCAGGGTCAAACATGTTGCAAAAGTAGCTTCCTCATAGCGTTCTTAGTAACTTAACAAATCCCTTTGAAAAAAAAAACCGTAGTCATTGCTTCATAAATAGGTTACTGAAGCTGTAGCAAGAAGCCCATTGTTCAAACATTACAACAGAACTATTGTGAAGTCAGTGAAGGGTCGCTGAGAGGGGGCGAAGAAGTCAGAGGTGAACACGCCCTCCCTACAATAACTGAGTGAATCACACTCATTCACTAATTAACTTAACTGAACATGCACGCGAGTCCACTGTTAGTGGACAGCCCAGTGTAGATGTTTTATAATGCTGACGTGATCACTACACTCAAACAACAAGTGAAGTCATACCTTACACTGCATAATTATTATTGCTCATCAGTGCAAACATACATTTGCCACAACGATGAAAACATATCATTATATGTTAAAGACCGAGCCTATTTGTTTACAGGGCTCTGCCTTTAGCAAATGATCAGGTTCCTAATGCACCGTCTTTATGTGGAAAGTCAGGACCTGGTGCAGAAGGCAAACTGCATCCTAACCCTGCATGGTGGGAGCAATTCAACTCATCCAAGAATAATCTGTTATCAGATTTCATTAAATGGTACGGCGGCATTTTATCAGATGTTCTCGACCAAAAGGAAAAGCCATATCGACTTCTTCCTGTTAGAGTAAAAGCCTTGAGGGATTCCTGGAGCCATGCAATTAAGTGAAAACCCTGTCTAACTAGTGGTTGAGCTTTAACTGGAAACATGCACAAAGCATCAGGAAATAGCAGCGTTGCTGTGGAGAAGCACTGGACTTGACTTAATTGTTTTAAATCGATGGTATTTTGAGCATTGTACCTGCCTGTGTGTAGCTTGAGATCTATTCAAATTATTTGAGAAATCGTACGTGCAACAGGAGAGCAATCCCAACTACACGGCATTGTATATATCTGTATAGGGTGGAGCAGGAATAATTCTTAATCCAGGAAATGAGCTGCATTTTTACGCTCTCAGTTTCCTTGTCTCGAAGTCAGAGGAATTTTTGAGTAGTTTTCCGTTAGACGCCTTAAATAAGGTCTGTGGTTAACAAAGGTTCAGCGACTTTCACGTATTGTTCTACGACAAATGTACGACATTTTGAATCCTTTACATGTCTTTAAAAAGACGGTTGCTAACAAGTGGCTAATGAGACTACAGAGGGTCATCCTGCTAAACACAGCGTTACAGCCTCTTTGCGGTGACAACGTTGAAGCCATGCCACAGTAGTGTAGTTCATTTATAGCATAACATTAGTTTTCTACTTCGGGTGATTGGACATACGCTTCAAAAAAAAAAAAAAAAAAAAATCACATAACTACTGATGTTTATTTGTGGAGATTATATTGCTAAAGAAAACATGTAGGTCTCAAACACACAGAGCTTATTTTCTGCAATAATCCAAATCTGATGGAAGAATACTTTTGGCATTTTGACGAGGCCACCAGGGTAAAGCTAACTTTGGTGTCGCCCTAGAAAAATGTGTCAGCACTCTATATGTAGATACAAACCATTACTTCAATTAAATTATTATAACATAGTGTACCCTTTCATGATAGTCAGAGACAACAGAACAACCTGCAGCTCACTGGTGTCAATCGTATCACCAATAAGATGGTTTACTTTGTAAATAAACACTTGGAAAACTGACAATTATACGGTTTAACAAAAGGTTATTATAGACATGCACAAAGCAGCATAAGATATTTTCCAAGACTTCATTGATTAGATAATTACTCAAATTAAGAAACTTAATGTCAAATGTTTCTCTCTGATTAAAATCCTCTTGAACATAATCACTTTTAAAAAGTGATAATGGTGGCAAAAACTTTTAACATTCAGGGCTTAACGAGAGGGATCATCTGATTGCCTGGAGGAGGAACAAAACCTCGCTGGACTAGTAATTCCAACATCTCACTTGCCTGTGGTAAAACAGAATTTAACAGCTTTTGTTTTGCAGTGCTGATGATGAAAGTAGACAAAGACTGAGTCATCTTGTTTTCTTCTCATTTCAGTTGGAAGCTGCACATGTACAGTACTGATCGGGTACTTCCTAGAAAACAGCAGCCAGTAATGAAATGAGTTGTCCTGGAAACAGGAGTTTAGTTGGCTGATGTTAGAGGATGTGGGTGAAGCTACGTGTTGCGCAATGTGTTGTAAGTTTGAGAGCAAGAAGGATGAAACGGTTGTTTTAAAGGCACATCAAGATGAGGATTAAACATGATATTTAACTAGTTTTGTTGTTGTTTGAGAATTGCTAATAAGTAAAACAATTTGGGCATGTAAAAGTTGACTTTGGGCAACCAATTTGCCCGATCGGGCAAGTGACAAAAAAAAAAGAGAGACTGATGTTGACACTGACACTAAATCATACATTGGTCTAATCCTGCAGGCATCTTGCAACATAGCCAAACTATTTCCACCCCATTTTGTCCAGTTTTGCAGAGTGAACTCACGCACAGACAGACAGACAGACAGACTTAGGAAACTCTGTCGAGGAGGGAAATCTTAGGTGTGGTGGACAAATAGCAGCGGTGAGAAAAGGGAACAAAGATAGGGGTAGCATAAGAGGAGAAGGGGAGAGGGGTCAGGGGTGCGGAGGAGTCATTGTGCCGTGGGGGAATCATGTGAGAGTCACATTGGGGAAAAGCTTCAAGTAGCTCATGGGAAAAAAAGACCAAGAAGTAGAACAGTGAGGCAGACAAATCCCATTTATTAGGGCCTGCACAAGTATTTCTATTACAGCAGCACATTCTGAATTACAAACCTGAGCTGCAACACAGGGGAGACAATGAAAACTTGTCAGCTTTAGGTAGATTTTTTTCTGTAGTGCATGTTCTGGTGGTCACTTTAGTGGGTCCTACCTTTATATGCAGGGGATCCACCGAGCAGCACCACATTGTGTGCATGTCACACAGCCTTTGTGGCAGTATGGAGATAGATTTGTCTCAGCGTTTTTTATGTGAACGCATCAACAGTCTGTGTGTTAATATGTCATCTGTAAATATAAAACAACTTCTACAAATACAAAGATTTGTAAACTTAAAAAAAATATTTTGCAAATATGAAACAACTCTGCAAATACCCAAATTCCAAAACTAAAAAAATAAAAAGACTCAGTGTGCATGAAATAAAAAGCTGCAGGCACAGAATTAAGATTCACAAATAAAAACTGGATTCACAAATATCTGTTCGCTAGCTGAAAATGCTAGAAAGATGCTCAAATACTTTTTGTGTATTTGTAAATTAACTGAATGTATTCACAGATATTTTCATTTATTTCTGGAATTTGTGTATTTGCAGCTGTGTTTTTGTACTTTTGTTTTATATTTACAGATCACACAGACTGTCGGTCTGTTCTCACAAATAATACTAAGACAAATCTATCTCTAGTCAAGTTAAGGCGGTAAAAGATACTTTCAGATGACTAACACCACTGCAGATGCGATTAAAATTGCAAACAGGTCTTTCTTTATTACTGCTGTAATAAAAAACAAGTCATACCTCTTTTACTGTGTATGTGACCTTACATGCAACAGTAATTTATTGCACTTTTCAAGACAATGAAAGGCAACAGCTTGTCGAGTTCACCTGCTACTAGTTTGAACAGCATGTTGAATGTTTCAGTAATGACTAATAGCACACTATTCCCCTTAGGGACAGCTCATCCATAAACAAATATAGCTCCGCTCCTACCACATATTAACATAACGTCTAATAGAGACTTTTTCAGCATTAAATCAAAACCGTTTTGTCCACCTGCCATTGTGCCAAATGGATTGTGAGCTTGTGAGTGAAGCAAATCAAGCAGTCACTTTCATATTTCACCAGCATTTGCCTGGTGCTTATTTCCAATCTCTTTTTAGCTGCCTCTAAATGAGCACAAGCAGGTTGGTTTATTTAAAAAGAAGTCTAGACTGAAGGATCCAGCTATGAATATTGTGGTAAAGATAGCTTATCTGTGCAGCAGCCCTATTGCTGCCTGTCAAGGTCAGTAAACAGGGCCAGTGTCATGTCTACCCACTGACACGGTTACCTCTGAGCAGGAAGGGTCACTCAGGGGAGGCTAGCTGTGTTTAACACACCGCACAGTGCGGATCACTCAGCAGATCTGCAGGACCTGCTAACGTGACTACTGGCTACCATCATTATGGCGCCGTTGTTGCATTGGCAACGTGACAACGATGTGGATACAGACTCATATCTGCAGTACGACGAAGAGGAAACGTGTCCTAACACAAATGACAGGTGGTGTGACTGCCCCCGCAACATGCTAGGACGCGCCAACTTTAGTATTACATTCATGAGGACAGCAAACTTACAGCTACTTAAAGGAGTTAACAAGATATATAATATGTTTGGCATAAGTTAACATGTTCTCCAAAGACAAACGAGGGTTTTCTGTCTTTCAGCAGAGCAGTCTTAGCACAGTAACGTTAGCTGAAGATAAATCTGTACAATAAGTATTAACACCTCTCAGTTTGAAACCTCTGTAACTAAGTAACCGTTAGCTTAGATAGCTTCATTAGCTCCGTTAGTTGCGGATAAATGTCTCACCTTCTCTTCACCACAGCTTCCCTGTCAGCCTTTGACACGAGGTTCCTCTGCTTGCTGCTTCCTCGATATCTGCTCTGGTTCAGCCGGTGTCCTTGACCACGCTGCTTCTAGTTATACCTATCAGATTAGACCAACCAGCGTACTACTACAACGTCACTTCCTTGTAGCGTGCGCCAAATTACACACAGAACTATCGCGAGATCTCAGTGGGGGCTCCACGTGCTGTTTGACATTGGTGAGTCAGAGAAGTGGCTGTGGATGTGTAGTGTATAACAAGGAGCAAGTGGTTTTTCTTGCCTCAAATGTTTGCACTCATATTATAGATGAAAAACAAGATCCTGTGAGTTATTATAGTGACAAACTTTATCACAATAATGACTTAGTGTCTTAAAATGATGAGTTAGTAACTCAAAGTAATAAGAAACTTTATCAAAATAATGAGTTATAGCTCAAATTAATGACTTATTCATCTCAACATACTGACTTGTTATCTCAGAATAATAAGAAGCTTTATGAAAATAATGACTTAGTACCTAAAAAAACATTAAAACTGTCACAAAAAATTGACTTGCTATCTCAATATACGGAGTTGGTATCTTAAAATTATGACTTGGTATACCAAAATAATAAGAAACTCTCTCAGACTAATAGCTTAGTATTTCAGAGTAATGAATTAGTAACTCAAAATGAGACTTTATCAAAATAATGAGTTAGTATCTCAAAATAATTAAAAGTGTCTCAAAATAATGACTTACCATTTCGAAATACTGAGTTGGTATCTAAAAGCAATGACTTGGTATCTTAAAATAATAAGAAGCTTTCCAAAAATGACAAGAAATGTTCTCAAAATTAATGACTCAATATCTCAAAATACTGAGTTGGTATCTCAAAGAATGAGAAACTTTCTGAAATAATAAAAAAGTAAATAAAACATGAGTTAATATCTCAAAATAATGAGAAACATTCTAAAAATAATGACTTACTCATCTAAAAAAAATGACGTAGTATTTCAAAGTAATGAGCTAGTATCTCAGAATCACTAAAACTGTCTTAAAATAATGACTCACTATCTGGAAATACTGAGTTGGTATCTCAAAATAAAAAGAGGCTTTCTCAAAATAATCAGAAGTTCTCTTAAAATAATAAGTAACTCAAAAAATGATTGATTTTTTTCAAAAATAATGAGTTAATATGTCAAAATATTGAGAAACGTTCTCATTCAATGAGTTGTTTCTAAAACTAATGTCTTACTCATCTCAAAAAAAAAAGACTTACTATTTCAAAATCGTTAAAACAGACTTAAAATAATGAGTTCCTAACTAGAAATACTGAGTTGGTGACATTTATGACATTTATGACATGGTATCTCAAAATAATGAGGACCATTCTCAAATTAATGAAAGATATTTTTCCCCAAAAAATACTTAATATCTGAAAATAATGAGGAACATTCTCAAAATAGTGAGTTATAGCTAAAAAACAAAAAAAAATCAGTAACTCAACATAATGAGAAACTTTCTGAAAATACTTACCTAAAAAAATTAGAACCATTACTTAGTCAATATTTTGAAACTACTTCTCATTAGTTCAAGATATTACCTAAATCATTATTTTCAGAACTTACAGGATTTTTTCATTCATCATCATAATGGTGAAAATGGGCTTCTATACTTATTTTAATGAAGACCTTTATGTGAGCAGATAACTTTAAACATTAAAACAGACAGCTCTTTTGGATAGTAAACAGAAAACCGTGAAATTAAATAAGGTCATTGTCAGTGGTGAGAAGTTATTACATTTATATAGTCCCATGTCACAAATCACAGTTGGCTTTACAATCTCTGCAGCACACAACTCCTTCTGTTCTCAGACCCTCACAGTGGAGATGGAAAAATTCCCTCCAATGGAAGAAGGATGGAAAAAACCTCAGGAAGAGCGACTGAAGAAGGATCCCTCCCCCAGGACGAACAGAGGTGCAACAGATGTGCAGAATAACCAGCACGATAAAATTACAATATGGATAATCCATATGACATGATGACAGTATAAAGACGAGTCTATATTTATGAAAACTCCACACCAGTAGAGATAAATTGAGTAAAGCTTATGTTGCATAATAAACTTTTTGGGTTCCTGTACAGTATTTTGTGTCGGGGAGAAGCCACCTCAGTCATGGATTACCTTGAATGATCCCCAGTGTGTCACAGACAGGTCGGCGACTTCAATGTGCAGCTCACCTTGAAATGAGAACAAGCACAACACCAATGTGCCAAGTGCTAGTACCTTTCAGACCCACAGTCCAGCTGTGAAAACATCAGCTCTGGTAAAGGAAAGTGAGTGCAGGCCTATTTAGTTTGGTCATCAGCATGCTGACTAAGTCAGACACACAGATTTTTTTCCAGTTAAGATGTCTGGGACCTTTTGGGCTCCTTCTTTTCTAATATCCACAAGTAATGCAGTTTTATACAACTTTAGTTAAACGTGCAGGATTTGGAAGCCAACAAAATTATTTAGTCAAAGTTAAAGTCAGTGTTTGATTGACCTTTACTCATCAGAAAAACAGCACATCTGTTCCAGCAGCTTGAAACCCAGACAGTATCAATAATTTGGTTATTATACCACCAGGTGTTATGTCCATACAGACAGGGCTGATACATCTACAGCTCCTGGGATTGGGCATTTGTGGTGGGCAGCAGCAGAGCAGACGCCAGTGGTGGTAAATTATTAGTAAGTCTTTGTAGACAGGTGGCTCTTTCTATTTTTTTAAGGGTGGTTTTGCAATCTCATTACAACCCCGATTCCAAAGAAGCTGGGACATTGTGTAAAAATGTAAATAAAAACAGAATGCAGTGATTTGCAAATCTTTTGGGGGCTTTATCCAGGGGAAAGTTGTGACACGTTCACAAAAGTCTGGAACATGTCACACGTAAACAGGAACTGGTAAAAGATTAATGTATCATGACTGGGTTGAAAAGAGGCATCTTCAAAAGGCTCAGCTGTTTACTGCATGGACTTTGTAATGAAATTAAAGATTTCACCATCTACAAGCCATGATATCATCAAGAGATTCAGACAATCTGCAGAAATCTCTGCATTCAAGGAGCAAGGCTGAAAACAAACACTCAATGTCTGTGATCTTGATGATGGTGTAAAGGATATGACTACACGGGCTCAGGAACACTTTGGAAAACCATTGTCAGTAAACACAGCTCATCTCTAAAGCTACCAATGCATGTTCAGACTCTACCATGCAAAGTGAAAGCTATTTGTCAACAGCATCCAGAGACGCGGCCGACTTCTCTGGAATCTCATCTGAGATGGACTGATAGTAGGAAAGTGTGCTGTGGCCTGACGAGTCCATCATAGACGCTGTGTCCTCCAAACTACAGAGGAAAAAGACCATCCACATTGAGTGTGTTTACAAGGTCTTTAGTATCCCGGTTTTGATTGGGTTTTTTAAGTATCCCGTTTTTGTGTTTGTGCATGTAAACACCATATCCTGAATTCAGAAACCAGGTTATGCCCTTTTCCGGTTTCAAGAAACCTGGTTTTGCCACCTGGAGTACTCCAATAGAAGCCGGGATACTGGAGCATGTAAACACCTTATCCTGGTCTCTGACGGCTGCCCGCCGTGTGCGCAGGCGCCAGAGTGACACACCAGATATACAAGCAACATGGCGGCAACGAGAGCTTCCCATTTTTGGAGTGATGAAAAGACTGAATTTTGCCAGAAAATGATGAAAGAACTCAACATAACTACGTGTTTAGACGGCAGAAGACACGGAAATGCTGACCTATTCAAGTCTGTTGCGGACAAGCTACGTGACGCTGGTTTTCCACCTTGCACCGTTGAACAATTTAGGTCGCAGTGGAAAATATTAATATTTATAATAATAATAATTAATAATTAAATATAATTAATAAATACATCACATTTCCCGCTCAATCTGTTGTAAACAAAAGACGTAAAAGACATAACACACGCCTGCGCAGATAAGATGCTGTGACCAGAAAACGGGTTACTGGTATTTATCATGTATACAGGGATATGAATAACCGGGTTTCTCTGTGTTCCATGTAAACATCATATCCCGGATATGCCCAAAGCCGGGATAAGCCTCAAAACCGGGATACTAATGACCTTGTAAACACAGTCACAGTTACCAGCATAAAGTTCAAAGCCAGCATCTGAGATGGTATGGGGATGTGTTAGTGCCCATGGCATCATGGGTAGCTTCGCATCTGTGAAGACACCATGAAAAGTACATATAGGTTTTGGAGCAACATATGCTGCCATCCAGACGACGTCTGTTTCAGGGATGTCCCTGAGTGTCCCAGCAAGACAATGAGACACATTCTGCTTTTAAGTAACCGCCCAGGTACTATACCAGACCGGCGTCTCTCTGAAGTTGTCAAAAACTAACACTTGGTCAGTGACTTTCATGTCAAAAAGCTGTTCTTTCATGTTGGTATGATACGCTGCCGGTTGCAAGTCTCTCGGGTGAAAGCCGATGGTTGTTGGACACAACCACACCACCTTAGTTGGACTTTTTGCCCCATTAAAGTTTGTTGTTGTCCCAACATTGATGCTGCATGACGCCATTAAACAATAATGGCCGGTACTGACTTCCTGTTTGAATGTAAATCCTCATGACACACAAAATAAGACAAAGGAGACCCCAAACTGTTGAGCAACTATAGTCGCATTTCAAGTAAGAATGGGAAAGCATTTCACATTCACAACTTCAACAGTTACTGTCCTCAGCTCCCAAACACTTACTGAGTGTTGTTAAAAGAAAAGGTGATGTCACACAGTGGTAAACATGCTCCTGTCCCAACTTTTTTGGAACGTGTTGCAGGTATCAACATTAAAGTTCATCAGTTTGAACATTAAATATCTTGTCTTTGAGCTGAATATAGGTCAGAAAGGATTTACAAACCATCACATTCTATTTGTATTTGCAGTGTCCCAGCTCTTGTTGAATCGGGGTTGTGTTTACCATCACTTTTAATTATTGATTCTTGAACCCAAACAGCCTCTGTAAGGTTGTGTTACTGTCCCTCTAATTGCTCTTTTGGGTGTCTTCAGTAATTACATGTTTATGCCCAGTGCAGGCTGCTAATGTATATTTTGTGCAAACCAGTCTTTGGGAGGTCTGAGCTCAGGTTTAATAATTTTCCCACAGCGTAATGTTCCCACATTTTGGGCCAAGGTCCATCAAGTGACATAAAATGATATTATGATACTATACTTTTTTCAGGTAGCTGTATTCAACAACCACCCCTTGTTTTCAGACACTTAAAGCAACCGTATATCTCCTGCTGAACAAAACAGTCGACTCCATGGGAAGATATTTCTGTCCTTCCCTATAAGGAGCCGTCTCACAGTCAAGGATTTAGAGTTCTGAAAGTTCAACAGCATTTTTCACAGTGAGTCGTCGTTGTAGTTTCATGCAGTCGCAGGCCAAGAATGTAAAGTCGCCATAGAGACTGTCGGCAGATTGAACTGTCTCTTTTTTTCTGTGTAATCATTACATGACACTCTGATGTGGCTGTTGTCGAGCAACAGGTAATAATGCCTGAGCCTGTGTTGTTTGGTTGAATTGTTAACTTGGAGGCAAATATGTTGGACGTGAACAGCACAGCAAGCTTTCCACATTACAGTACATGAAACTGCCACCCCGGCACCTCTCAGAATGAATATTAATGCAAGGTGGAGGTGGCTCTTTGCTTTCACTGGAAATGTCTGACCTCTTTTTTAAGCAACTAATAAACACATGACACAGACTCAGGAGGCTGCAAGACTAAACCACAGTGGTGAAATGATCAAGAAACACCTCATGCAACACCTTAGTTCCTTCCTTCATGTGAAAACATCCTCTTTGGTGAATGAATATAGGAACAGGCTTTTAGATTAGCACTAAATCTTGTTTTACTTCAAGTGCTGAGACAAAAAGTGTGGAAGCTACCTTTCAATCTGTGACTGATTATGTTGACATACACTCACTGTTAATGCAAATAGCTAATTAGCCAATCACGTGGCAGCAACTCAGTGCATTTAGGTATGTAGACATGGTCAAGACGACTTGCTGAAGTTCAAACTGAGGATCAGAATGATTTAAGTGACTTTGAACGTGGCATGGTTGTTGGTGCCAGACGGGCTGGTCTGTCAGAAACTGCTGATCTACTGGGATTTTCACACACAACCATCTCTAAGGTTTACAGAGGATGGTCTGACAAAGAGGAAATATCCAGTGAGCAGCAGTTCTCTGGGTGAAAATGCCTTGTTGATGCTAGAGGTCAGAGGAGAATGGCCAGACTGGTTCAAGATGATAGAAAGGCAACAGTGACTCAAATAACCACTGGTTACAACCAAGGTCTGCAGAAGACCATCTCTGAACCAACAACACGTCCAACCTTGAAGCAGATGGGCTACAGCAGCAGAAGACCACACCAGGTGCCACTCCTGTCAGCTAACAACAGGAAACTGAGGCTACAGTTCACACAGGCTCACCAAAACTGGACAATAGAAGATTGGAAAAACGTTGCCTGGTCTGATGAGTCTGGATTTCTGCTGCCACATTCAGATGGTAGGGTCAGAATTTGGTGTAAACAACATGAAAGCATGGATCCATCCTGCCTTGTATCAAGGGTTCAGGCTGCTGGTGGTGGTGGTGTAATGGTGTGGGGGATATTTTCTTGGCACACTTTGGGCCCCTTAGTACCAACTGAGCATGGTTTAAACACCACAGCCTACCTGAGTATTGGTGCTGACCGTGTCCATCCCTTTATGACCACAGTGTACCCATCTTCTGATGGCTACTTCCAGCAGGATAACGCACCATGTCACAAAGCTCAAATCATCTCAAACTTGTTTCTTGAACATGACAATGAGTTCACTGTACTCCAATGGCCTCCACAGTCACCAGATCTCAGTCCAATAGAGCACCTTTGGGATGTGGTGGAACGGGAGATTCACATCATGGATGTGCAGCAGACAAATCTGCAGCAACTGTGTGATGCATTCTTTATGATTTGGCAGGTTGGACGTCAGTGACCACCCACAGACAACAGCACTGGTATATTTTTATCTATAAAGATAAATTGGGCAAACTTCCAGCCTACCTCTGCACCTTCTGTGTGTTGGCTCTAGTAGTTTCCAGCTACATTCCTCCAAGTGGTTGCCTATCAATGAATCCTGTGTTTTAACAGATCAGGGGAAAACCACATTTTCCTACTGTGCACAAGGAGATGGAACAATCTTCAGAAAGATCTAAAATTAGAAACACTTATTTCCATCAATGAATTGAAAGAATGTGGTGACAGAGACGTGTGCTTGTTTTTACTGAGAGGCCACTGTGTTTGAATAGTTGTTATTTTACTGTGGATTTTTGTATTATGTGTTGTATTTGTTGCATTTTAATTGATTTTGATCCGTCTCAATGGGACTTCCTTGTTAAACAACGTCAAATTACATATTTCTAAATAATAAACTGTTCGTTGAAGTCCAAAGCAAAAGCTCAAGACATCAATAGGTAATCGACTAAGGAAGCTCATAAACGAGACGTTAGATAAGAGAGTCTGTGCAGGATATGTTAACAATTAACATCACTGAGGAAACACAGACGAGCTCCTGACTGTCTGAGTTGTACAATATCTGCAAATAAAAGCGATTGCAGAATCAATTTGTTCCACACACACAATGCCGACATTTTGGTTCACAGTCAAATGCACTCAGTGCTCTCTTTACACACCCACAGTCCAATACGACATCTTTACAAAACTCATAACAGCCTGTGTGTGTGACTGAGCTCATAGCTAAAGGTGGTGTTGTTCTGTCCTACATTATACTGAGAGTTGTCCTCTTCATTTACATACAGGAGGGGTGCAGCACCTCTAAATATAATGCAGTCACGCACAACACCACCACTGACGATGACCTCAGTGACAAAACATATAATATTAGTAACACCTACATGACAGTGTCGACAGAAATAGAACATTAAAGGCATTGTGAAGATAGACAATTTGGCAGAACAATTGTAGTGGACCATATGTGTACCTAATAAGTGGACACTGACTGTATATTGACAACTATTGAATGCATTAAATTTCCTACAGATATTCAGGGACCACCTGCCAAATTAATTCCCTTCAGCCTCAGCTGTACTTTGTGTTAAAGGTCCAACGTGTCGGATTTTTTGCCATCTAGTGGTGAGGTTGCAACCAACCGAATATGACTCGCTCATCCCTACTTTTCCAAGCATGTAGAGCAACACATCCTCACTCCGACCTCGTCACATATCGACGTTTGGGTCATGGACTTTCCACGTCGAGATCCAACATGGAAGGTACCCTAAGTGTGTTGGTTGTTGACGTTTGGGACGCCATGTTAAGTTCAGCTTGTTACATGCATTGTCATCTTTCAGGATACACTCCCGTTTTCACAGGACATGTACAGTTTGCACACAAAATGAATGCACTATGTCTGTAAGACACCACAAATTTATGTTTTTTTCCTTCAGCCACAAATGCTCGTGGTTATATTTAGCCAACCCACAAACGTGGTTGGGTTTAGGAAAAAAGAACAGGGTTTGGTTTTACATTCATACGGGAGCACCGGCCTCCATGTGTGAAAGTCGGTGGTTGTTGGAGTGCTGACTGCACTATAAGACCTCAACAATATGCTTTCACTATCGGGATGATCATGAATATCATGTCCAGCATCACTCAAAGAGACTGCTGGGCCGAAGAGACTCTGCAAAAACAAGCTGCACTAATATTAAAAATGCATCTTAATCAAGCATTGGCATTTTTCATAACAAAAGTTACAGTTCAATGCCATTTCATGTACTTACTTACTTACTTACTTCTCACTAAAAAGGATATGTTCACTAAAAAAAAGGTGACAACTGTGCTGCTGCTAGAGAAACCCACTCTGATCTTAGAGAAAGCTTCAGTTTCTTGGAGGAGCACAATCCTCTATGAGTCGAGAAGAAGCATTTTCCGTTTCCCATAATGCTGCTAAATCCCATTAAAACCCTCTTTGGTGAACACGGATCTGTTTGTTTATGACGTGAAGTCAATAATGAGATCAGATATTTCAGGATGTAAACTCAGTGACGGGGATCCTTTCTTTGAGAGAAGCACATGAGGGTGGCCTCACTGCAACCACAGCTGGACTTATAATCTACTTCGGATAAAATCCTATGTTGCAGGATCTGACAAAACAAGCCTGTTAATGATACCTTACACTGTGTACACATCTCTTACAGGACACTGTTAATTAGATGATTCCCAAACGCCAGGTGAAAGAGATTTGTTTTTATTCTTTGTCTTCCTGCAATAAAGGTTTGCAAGTATTCATACGTATGAAACTGCAGGTGATTTACTGTGTTGATGACAGAGGAAGTGTAAGTACATGAACCCCTGAACACCTGCGTTTAGTTATGCAAAATCACAATAAAGAGGGGAAGAAGTCAACGAAAGTCTCTTCTCTATTTCTGTGTTCTGTTACTTCTAGTACTTCTTTGTGACATTCATCTGATAACACTCCATGCACAGCAGATATTCGTTGTATAATAACCGACAAGGCTCAGTTCAGAGTGGCTCAAAACGAGGACTCACCCTCTGGTTTTTAGTCAGCACGGAAAATAGAGCTCTTTTGAAGTTTAGATTTGGTGTTTGGCCTTGGGAGAGGTACTTTTTTCCTACAGGAAACCATGAAGGTGCTGACACAGACAGTCGCAACCACAGCACACACCTGCAAGGCAAGGGGGAGGTGGACCAACTCAAACCAAGATCTCCTCTGAAACCCATTATGACCTTATATAACCGTGCACAGATGAAACCAGCTTCAGCCAGCATGTTTGGAGTCACGCTACACCGGCAAACCAATTGATTAATGTTAGATGAATAATCAGGCAACACAAGATGCAGTAGAAGAAGAAAAAATGTTACGACCACGTGATCAGAAAACTTTCACATATATTTGGTGGAAAACAAGGTCATTTTAAATGTCTAATTTCCTGTCTCTTCAAGCCTGCAACCACCCAACATCTGCTGTATGATTCATAAGAACAAACCTCACACACTCTCTTTTACACACTCTCTTCCATCCCGCCTTTTTCACTTGAATATTATCAGCTGTCGCCGTCCAGCAGCCTAACAGTCAATGCATCACTTTCGCAGAAAAGATATCGTTATCACTGACCCACCCAGGAGCTCTGCAGGGGGGAGACACACAGATGGCACAATCTACAGTACAGTACAATCAGCGTGTAACAGTACCCTCTATACGCTTGTGAGAGACAATGTGAGGTGACAGCTGGAAAGATCTGAGACTTGATGTTAAAAAAAATTACAGCTGCACGACTGTAAGATTTTACTGGGCCATATGCATGAAAAGCATCTGTATAATACTTTATATTATCTCGCAAAGTGTCCTTTGTCCTAATTGCAATTTAAAGATACATCGTCGAGAACCTTAATAAAAACTACACAGAAAATTGTGCGACTATATTTCCAATTCGGACACAAAATTTGTTTTTTCTCATTGGAAATTCATAATGTTTTAGTTCAAATGGTCGTTTCCCCAGGTTTCCAGACTACTGTTACCCTACACATTCCCCCCTCCAAAAGATCTGGGATGTTACAGAAGTCAAATGATCAACAGAGAAGCATCATTTGAGTCTCCTGGAGGCCATGGGAAGGCTAGTTCTCTTACTTTAATTTCTTTCTTTCTTTTTGATGATATTTTTAAGTATGGGTGAGTATGTCAGTCCCAACATACAGTCCTGTTCAGAGGTGTCATAGTGGAGGGCAAAGTGGGACTGATTACCCGGGGCCCCAGTTGGGGGTGGGGCTCGAGAAGCTTGAAATGCAAAGTTTGGTTTTGTTTGCAGTTTTTTTTATTTCTTAGCAGGGATGTAGCATCAAATTCTGGGCCCTACGCATAAGCAGTCTCTGTTGGCCCTATGCCCTTGATCCATGTCTCTCTCAGGCACCTTTTGATTATTATTATTTTTTTTTATTTTTTTTTACATAGTCAGTTTGTGTTCTTTCCCGTTTCATTCTATCTTTTCCTCTTTGGAGCCTTGATTTCCCTTTCTTGTGGGACTGCATGAGAGTGCGTTGGTGCCCCAGCAACATAAACAGTGACTCACTCGGCTCTAGCTGTGTTTAAAGACAGATCCTAGTGCAGGGTTGAACTAAACCATTTTGCACTTTCAAGGGGTTGAGAGGGTCGTCAGAGAGCTTCAACTATTTTTTCTTAAGTTCAGCCTTTAACTTTAACTTAAAAAAAAAAAAAACAACAACTTTGTTTCACTTTAAGTTTCTTTAAAAGATTACCCACATGGACTTTAAAAGAAAGGCCATCATCAATATGGATGCCCAGATATTTGTAGTTGGACACAAGTTCAATCGGTGTACCCTGAAGAGAAACAATGCTGGGAAGAGCAGCTGGCACCCACTTGCTATTAGAGAAAAGCATGGCCTTAGTTTTATCGACATTTAATACTAATTTAAGATGATGCAATTGAGACTGGAGGCAAAGACCGAAAGGCATTAAATACAGAGGATGCACAGCAATATAAAATTGTGTCATCAGCATATAAATGAACAGATGCATTTGAAATAGACCCAATATTGTTAATATAAATTGAGACTGCAGTGCAGAAAAGACTGAGCCTTGCAATACCCCATTTGAGACATTGAGCATGCTGGAAGAGAGGTCGCCAAAGTGCACAGACTGTCCGACAGGTAATTAGTAAACCAACCAACTGCATGAGAAGAAAACCCAATGTCAGACAGGCGCTGGCACAAGATACTGTGGTCAACGGTATCAAACGCTTTGGACAGGTCGACAAAAAGTGCAGCACAATGGTTCTTTTTGTCTAGGGCCTCCATAATGTCATTAACCACTTTGACTGCAGCGGACACTGCTGTGCTGCTTCCCAAAACCAGATTGAAGGGGTGATAAAATATGGTGGGAACCCAGGCAATCCTTAATCTGGTCATTAACTAAGTGTTCAAGGACCTTGGCTAAAATAGAAAGCTTAGAAATCGGTCCATAGTTATTCAGGTTTTTGGGGTCACCACCTTTCAGGAGCAGGAGCACAAAAGCAGTTTTCCAGACCTCTGGGATTACATTTATTTTTATTATTAAATTGTGAAGCTGAGCAAGAGCAGTGTGCATGATTTTCTGTTCAAAGACTCAACTGATTTATTCAGCAAATAATTAGAAATAAAAAACTGCAAACAAAACCAAACTTTTTATTCCAGGCTTTTAGAGGGCTGCCCTCCAACTGCTGCACGGGGTAATCAGTCCCACTCTTCCCCCCACTATAATGCCCTGTTTCTGAGTAAACAGTGCCATAACTAAATTAAAATTTGATGACAAAAGCTGTTGAAAGACTGAACTTATATATAAAAAGACAGTGGAAGCTCACTGAGGCCCCTCTCAGCCCTTAAAGGCACAAAATGGTTTAGTCCACCGCGTCTTTACATGCAGCTACAGCTGAGTGATGACTGCTTATGCTGCTGGAGTACCAACGTACACTGTCATGTCTCTCCCCAAGAAAGAAAGGGAGACAAAGCAAAAGGACTTTGTGAATAAAAAATTCAAAAGGTGCGAGAGAGACATGAAACAAGAGAGGACAGGCAGGGGGCCCACACAGACTGATCCTGTTACCTAAATCATTTCTTAAAATTTATAGTGTTTTTTTTTTCTTTCAAATATAGTTTTGGTAAACCCCTTAAAAGTGCCAGTGTCATCATGCTGTCATCACTGATGTCATGTGGCTATGTTTCATGTATTTTCGAATGCTATACTAAAACGTCACTCCTGTTACTTTCAGTGCTGTTTCTCACATCCTCCATGTAGAAACCTACTGAAAAAATATAAATGAAAAGGCCTCAGATTGACCATCACACATTCCAATTAATTAAAATGTGTGTTTTTAGATACAGTACTGAAAAAAGATAAAACACAAAGTTTGATTCTAGTTACAACATGCAAATGACACCGATATGGCTGAATGTACTAACAGAATAGATAAGGAAGTAGTGACTGCTAATTATGGCCACGTCTCAGTGTGTTATTTCCTTCTCAGCACACGTAGACCACACATTAAAGATTATGAGGAAGTAAGGTGAGATACAGAGGGATGTACACACATCAGTCGTGTCCATTAGATCCCCAAAACCTAACTGTTCATACAAAATCTGAAATTTGCACCTGTTCTAATGCACAAATTACTTAAATGTTGAAGCAGTCACAGACGCGGTGCAGAGACCACCATGGATGATGCAATTCTGACCCTGGATGAGAGCAGCCAGGGTCCTTGAGGGGGGGCGGGGTGAACATCTTTTTTTTGGCGAGCTGCAGAGGAATGATATGCTATCTGTCTAATAACACTGCCAAGCTTATGTACACAGGGTTTGGCTCCAGAAGGCTCTCTGGTTATGTAATGACCCTGGTTGGTTTGGGACAGAGGTGAACAGTCTACCTTGTGCTCAACATCATGTCATGCAGCCTCTGAGGGTGTGTACGCCTGCATTTACATGGGTCAAATTATACTATAGGCATTTCTGTATCTCCTCTTATTCCATTTTTTCTTCTTTAAATGCAGGAGTCCTGCTTGGTGCTGATTATAAAAGGAGTTTAGTCTAATCTAACCATGACTCTTGCTCTGTACCGTAAAATGAAACCAGCAAGTTGCCATTTTGCATTACTCATAATTACAGCTTCTCTTTCCATCTTGTACTTTGCAATAATTCAAATAAAGCCCCAACGTGCATGACATTTGAAAGCTGGTGTGCAGTATCTGCAGCTGTGACAACAGTGACCACAAGTGGTCGGTACAAAGAACAACACCCAGAGTGAGGTAAAAAAAAATATTTATTGGACAAACACCTTCGCCTCAGAGACTTTCAGCAGAAGCAGATCTGCTCATTAACACCATAACACATCACTCACACATGAATTCATTCAACAAACAGACACCAACACTCATTATCTAACACACACACACACACACACACACACACACACACACACACACATAAACACACAACTTCACATCTGCAAACAGGTTGGACATTTTTTTTTTTAGTGGCTGGGTCTGAAGGGGAACGGCATCCCCGTCATGAAAGGCTGAGCGGGGTACTGAGGGTGAGAGGAGGGGTGGGTGGCCAGAGGTGTGTGCGGGGTGTGTGCTGGGTGTGCGGGGTGTGCGGGGTGCGTCGGGTGCGAGGCGATGGGGGAATGAGCTGCGTGCGGGCTGAAGGCCAGTGGAGGGGTGTGGATGTTGTTGTAGTACATCACTGGGCCTGACAACACCAGCTGGAGCAAACTGTGGGGACAGAGGACGCACAGAGACGACAAAGAGGAGAGGACAGAGAAGAAATGTTGAGATGGGACAGTAAACATTTTGTTCATCGCAATTGAAGTCTGAGAGTTGAGACACATCAACTGTGCTAAGGACCCTCATGAGGATGACTACTTGTCTGGCTTCAAAACTGGATTACTGTCCTAAACTTGCCACTTTATATATATTTTCTTTTACCTGACTAAAATGTACACAAACTTATGTGGGTGTGGAATTAACCTGACACTCTTTGGCAGGGTGTTTACTGCAGTTGTGCTGATGGTCCTAAAACTGATCCCACTGTGTTGTCAGTGAAACTAAACACACAGCAGGCTGAGGACAGCACTATTTCTTTTGAGGGAAAGCAGCTGGAAATGGCAGCGGAAATGATGTGTACATGTCTTTAAGGCTGTCCTGAGTGCAAAATTGTGAATCCTAGGATGGTGAAGGAATGACCCTCCGTACTCTCCCTATGATTGGCTAGTACTTGTTGCCTTCCTTGGTTAGGTTTCAGCAAGAGGAGTAGGACTGTTTAAGGTTAGGGTAACAATGTCAGGGTAAAGCCCCGATCATACAGAAAATGTTTTAGCAGCTGAGAATGAGAATGAAGCTTTTTGCTTGCTGGTTTGTGTTGCGACGTGTCTCGCATTTCTGCGCTCTAGGCACCTGGCATTTTTGCCAAAGCACTCTGAACTCCTCGAGTTTAAAAAAACTTCAACTCAGAGCAGAAAAGCGCTTCATGTCATCTCTTAATTTATCATCTTTTTTCCCATTGTCCAATCAGATGATTCGAGAGGCGGCCCTTCTGCGGTGGTCACAACAAATTTACAGTTGGTAAACAATGGAGGAGAAACTGGCAGTAGCGGTTGCTGGATACCCAGAGTTATACGGCCCGACGTTATACAGCAGGTTGTCAAACTGCCCCTGAGTCATCCTAAAATATGCCTGGAAACAGCATCATGGAGGCGAAGCTCCTGGACCAACTGGTGGTACTCCCCATGATCCACCCTCTTTTTTAGGGTCTCATGTACCCACACAGATCTCCATTTCCCTGTGCCCAACAAACTATTTACTTAGGTTTTCCACCTCTTGAGCAAAAGCGAAATGCCACTGTCCCTTTTCTCTGATTTCTCCGGTTACGTAGCACCAATTTCAAAGGTAGTTGCATCTTTCTACTGCATCTTTCCAGCACTGAAATACTTCTCTAACATGGGGGCATTGATTATAACCATAGAACTACATCGGTATATAACACTAAACTTCTACTCTTTAGTTCTAGCTGAAACCAGGTGACCATGGAATTGACTGTAAGGTATATGGGTAATAGGCAGTAAATGATTCTTACTTGTTGTGTGGCAAGCGGGAACAGATGGCTCTCAGGTCCTCTGTAGAGACAAGGCAGCATGAAATAAACACTCGAACATCACCACAGCATGATGACATTATCCATACGACAAGCGATCAAACCAGTTGGCCAGTTACGTGTTTAGTCAGTGCTTAAAGCTCAAATCTGTGTCTCTTCGCACACCGTTGCCCTCGGCAGGTCTACAGCAGAGGAGGTGGAGATGCTGAAAGGTTATGTGGAAGCCTGATTTTTTTTTTGAGTTTGAGTCCCTATAAAAACTGAAAATTTCACTGGCTAGGAAACAGTGATCCTGTTTGGCTTCTGCTTAACTTTCATTCATGAAAATACAAACAGGGCATGAAATGTGTAGCTTCAATGAAATAAAACAAGGAAACACTTTTATCGTAGCAAAGCACCTCGAAGGCAGATGACCAGAGTTATTCCAAGAATTCAAAGTTTAAGGCATTTTTAAGCCCATGGCATTTATTTTTTGTTGTTTTTTTACAGTGGTACTGAATTGGGAATCTAGAATAGTGGAATTTCACTGGTGTTGGTATTGAATTCCTGGTATCGTGACATGTCCTCTCACTGATCTACATTACGATAGAAAGAGCAGGGACTCTCCACCTATTGTAAAAGTGGCTATTTGTTTTATGATACTCCACCACACAGATGGATTTAATGTATCACAAGACACTTCCTGGATAAATACAGGGTTCCTAAAGCTTGAGGCAAATCAGATTTAAGACTTTTTAAGATTTTTTTAATGCCAGAACGAAACATCACAATGAAATATAAAACCCAATTACTAAGGGATTGGAAAAATTTTGAATTAAATTTTTATTTAATCCAAAAACATGACTTTTGTCTCATGGCGGAGACAAGGGTTAAATTATTTTTAAAAAATAGATGTCATCAACTATTTTAAGATTTTAAAATGCAATGCCAGAAATAAATCATTCACAAAAACCTACTTCTCATGTCTGAGCATTTTTAAGACTTCTGGAAGACTGATTTCAGACATTTTTATACAATGTAAAGCCTTATTTTTAGATTAAATGCAATGCTCTTTAAATTTTTTAAGAATCTGTGGGGAACCTGAAATAAAAGCTGAATAAATAAATTGACAATTTGTAATTTAAAAATTACATTGGCCAGAAAAATAAATAAAAAACTTGTCTGGAGCATATTTGAGTCTTACAATGTCAGTAACAGCCTATTAAGTCTAATTCGGTACTTTAACTTTGCAGCATTAGCGGTGAAAGCAAACAAATCTATCTCTATTTTCCTTCAAGACTTTTCAGCTTGTCTAGCTACGAAAAACTTAGGACAAGCCACTGCTGTTTATGGTCAGCAAAATTCATAAGAAAAGGAAGGAATTGCAAAATAAAGATGTTAAAATAAAATAAAAAACCCCAACTGTGATTAACTTAAAGGGCCAGTGTGTAAAATAGGTTGAAAACAGTGATAGCAGTGGTCAAATTCTAGATTGCAGGGCTCACTCGCTCACCCCTCCCGTCAGGTAAATGACGGTGGCCTCGTAGGGACAAAAAGCCTTGCGCACAAGTTTTTCAGGAGTAGGTCTATCTAGCGACGGGGTGAATGTTTATTTAGAAATCTAAACCATGTTACGATATTGTAATGAATCACTCATGAGCAGGAGACCAGAGGAGCGTTCGGGAAAAAGGCCTGTTTATTTGAGCACTCCAGAAACTCCGGTAACACTCCAGGGGGTAAAAGACTCCGTCCCAAACTCTGACTCTTTCTCATAACTTTACACACATACTCGTTTACCATGCTGTGCGGGGGACCCCCCGCCCCTCTCTGCTCCGCCAATCTCCAGCCCGCACACTGACTGACAGCGTAGCCGGTAAACAGAGCTCAGCTGTTTATTTAGCCTAGTGATATCTCCGGACTATAGTAGCTGCAATGGACGACTTTGAACGCGATTTTGAAGAGTTTCTTGTAGCGGACACAGATCCAGAGCCATACCTGTTTGAGCCGGAGCATACAGATGAGGAACTCCATGTGTTTGATGCTGAGCGGGCGAGAAGAGAGGCTGAATGCACAGAATGGGATTCGGTGCTACCATCGTTGGGGAGATATATCATCAGGAGGAAAAGCGCCGCAGAGAGTGCATCACAAGGAGTGAAGTTGCGTCTTCTTTTCCTCGCAGATGACGGTTTGGGTTCATTCTCTCCTGTTGCGTGGTAAGCGTGGTCCATTCGCAAACTTTATAACTAAAAAAAACTTTTCACTACTCTCTATCCACGAACTACTAACACTCTGCTGTTTCCTCCTCCTCCTTCCTTCCTTCCACTGTCTTCGTTGGTTCATTTATACATGCGAAACGCGTTCTCTGGCTGGCTGTATTGTCCACTCGGTCTGCCGTACATACATGGCGGCGCAAGATGGCGACCTCTCTAAAGCAAGGCCCTTGCTATATATATATATATGTATAAAAGCATAATTAGCATAATTATAAGGCTACGAAAACCAAACGAATTTTATTTTATAGCGATCATACACTTGTATAAACATATTAATGGGCAGAATATTCAGATTCAGATTCAGATTGACAATAAACCATGCCAAATATTACACACACTGGCCCATTTTTGTTAAACCCCCAGGGAGCCACTGGAGAGGGGCTGAAGAGCCGTATGCAGCTCTGGAGCCTCAGGTTGCCGACCTCTGTCTTAGGCAGACAGCACAGTGGAAACTGACAGTACAGAGAGAAACAGAGCTCACACACTGAGCTTGATTTGAATATGTCAGGTTAATTTTCAGTCTCAGGCCCATTAATGCAGCGACCTTTTCCGTTAAGGTAACCTATGACAAGGCAAGAATCTGTAATGTAAATCTAATCCCCCTCCTTTATCCACTTTTCTAGCCTCTAACTTCTGAACCACTTTTATCTTTTCCCATCTTACCTCTCGAGCAGAGCAGAGCTCCGTTGGCCATGGCCACCTGCAGGGCCTGTGCCAGCCGGTCCAGGGCCAGCTGAGACTGTGCACGTGTATCTGTGGATGACGTGTGTGTGTGTTTGTCGGCCTGGTCCAACAGCCTGGAGAGGTCTGAGGTCAGTGCGGCCAGGGACTCCAACTGGAGCAGCGCCAGGCGACCAAAGAGCCCCTTCTCATTGAGTATGTTCGGCAACAGCATGAGGACCTGAAAGTGACAGGAGACGGAAAATTGAGTGTTGGAGTTGTTTATTTATATGCATAAAAATGTGTTCTGTAGGTGAATTTATCTAAACAGACCACACACCTGTAGGACGCTCAGATGGAGAGCGGAGAAAAGAGGCCCCACCTCTGGCTCACTCTCAGTGGTGCCGTTGGTAAAAACCTGCTTGTTGTCTCTCCTGTAGGCCAGGGGGGCTTTGACGCACCAGCGCACCAGCCCCCCTAAAGGTGTGACATCAAGCGAGCTGATTGGCTGGTTGCCAGAGAGGGGCGTGTTCAGGAAGGTGATGAGGACTAGACGGGGGTCGTCTTGGATCCACGACACGATCATCTGGAGGAGTTCTAAAGGAGGGGTGAGCTCCTCTGAAAACACACACACACACACACACACACACACACAAAGATGATGTTCAGGATGGAAACACTTCAGGGTATTTTATATTTTAGAGAGGTCAAATCTCTAGATTTTTTTTTTTTTTTACAGCCCCTTCAGGATGTTGCAGTCTCAACAATTAACACAAATGTAACCAATCCCTATGAATCCTATCCCTATGGTCCCAGTTTTTACATGTTTTTGTACTTTTGTGTTCTCCCACCTGTGTTGAGGTCATAGAGGGTGGTGACAGCAGTGATAAACTGGCAGCAGAAGCGTGGGCTGGCGCTGTGGATGTTCTGCAGGGTGGGCCCCGAGCCTGGCACCATACTGCAGTAGTCATCCACCAGCACCTGGGCCAGGCGCACACAGTAGACCCGGTGTGTTCTCTACAGGACACAAACACAACCAGAGGCGCTTAGGTTCAGTACGTCCACAAACACATATCCACACATGGAGACACTGAGGAGTTGAAATCAGGACTTTGTGAGGACTAGCATCACACTCAAGGGTCTAAAACTCAAATTGAAAAGAAGTGTAAAACACACACAGAACACAGTTAAATGCACATGTACGTATGTAAGTGTGTTTGAATTAGGGCTAGGTCAAATACTATTTTTTTGTAGATGCGGGTTAAAAAAAGGATTAAATGAAGGTATCGTTTGACTGAAGAAGTTTCAATACTTCTTGGCACTGGGTTAAACGGATAC
The DNA here is from genome assembly GCF_011397635.1 of Epinephelus fuscoguttatus. Taxonomy (NCBI): domain Eukaryota; kingdom Metazoa; phylum Chordata; class Actinopteri; order Perciformes; family Serranidae; genus Epinephelus; species Epinephelus fuscoguttatus. The sequence goes on from NC_064766.1 coordinate 23,706,456, forward strand.
CCCTCCCCAGTCTGAGTCCTCACCTGTAACCATGTTGCAGCACATTCCAAGATCGGAACCCTGCCCACGGCGATTGCCATGGAGACCAGCTTGCCTAACAGCGCCATGCGACTTTCATCTGCCTGGTTGCCTTGGAGACTGAAGAGGGCGGAGAACATGAGCTGACGGACTGTATCACGGCTCTGCTCCTGGAAACAGCTGCACATGATCTCCAACAGCTGGAGCTCCTGGAGCGCACTCATCCGCTGGAAGAAACACACACATCAGATTTATTGGCTGTTCGTGTATGTGTATGTTAATATACTGTAAATTGGTGCACAAGTGTTTGAGGGTCATTTCTTACCCTGGCAGGAGTGTTTCTGTCTTTAGGTGCATGCAGAATGAACTCTTCCACCAGCTCCTGGGTTTTGGAGTCGACCTGAGGAGGCTGCCTCCCGGACTGCACCAGGTTACAGATGTAGATGTCCAGGTGATACAGCAGCTCCTTGGCTGCGCTCAGCACATCACGAGGTAGCAACGACTGACGGATGTCACCCATCACCACCTGACAGACCTGTACAGAATGTGACACATTTTAAATCTTCATTACAAGAAATATGTGTTGATGAAAGTTCAAGAGTGACAAAGAACTGTTTTAAAACTCATTCTTGAGAAAAGGGACAAAACTTTTTCACTTAAGTATATGGACACATATGGATGAAATGTGATGATGTATATGTGATTAAGTATTATTACTTTGCAAGGAAACTAAATATATATAATTACTTAGTGCTACTTTTACATTTTCTAGATTTAGACGGCTTTTAACACATTTTTTTAATTGTTTGAAGTTGTGAATTCTTGTCTGGGATAAGACAGTTTTCTAGCACAGGGCAAGTGTATTGGTTAAAAAAATGAAAGCAGATCAAAATATTTTATAAAATCATTCGTTTTTTCATATTAATAAATCCTTTACAAATATAATTTCACAACAAAAGCAGAATTTGTGTGTTAATAAGTCATTATTTTAAGGCATTTTTGGTGGGTGAGTAGTCCACATTCTCAAGAATGGGTGACCAAATTGGGATTTGCAACATTCAATTTATGTAACATAGCATGGATTTGTAGATTTGACTTAACACAGTCTTGAATTAATTTGAAGAAGAGAAAACAACAATAAACTAAATACACCTAACTGTAACACAACACTGCTCTGATCTTAAAGGTATGTGTACATATTCATGTACGAAAAAAAACTTAAAAGACAGTAAAATAAACACTGTTTAAAGACTATTAATTTAAAAAGTTGAGTTTAAATGTTACATGTCTATGTATATGTGTTGTGAACGATAGGTTCACAGCTGTAACTCAACTCCTTTCAGGTGGAGCAGCTCCACAGTCAGTCCGTCTCCTCCATCCTGCTACAGCTAGCTAACGTTAGCATGGTTAGCTAACATGACGTGTCTCTGCTCCACAACAAATCTTACGTGTGTTTAATATCGTCGGAGCCTTTTCTGGAAAACACATGTATGTAGTGAAGGTCTTACCTGAGCTAAAAGCTCTTAATATCCTTGATAAATCTGCCGACGATGAGACTAGTGAGTGGTCTCAGAACGACGACGGAACCACTTCCTGTTTCTACGGAAGCCTGTCAGGGATAAAACACTACAGCCGTTGACGTTTTCAGCAGAGTTAGTGCACGTGCTGTTTATTAAATGTAAATAAAGACAGTTTCCATCTACTGAAATAAAAAAACGGCGCGACTTTATTTTACCTGAGCTGAGATATTTTACCCATAAAAGACCGTAAGGTTTTAAAATATTAAAATGTATTTTGTTATCTCACACAGGATTACACGAGAGGAACAAAGGTTACATGTCTTTTTCTGGCATCTACATTTATAAGTTCGCCTATTTCTGTTTACAAAGACAGACATATATCATCTCAAACATACATAGGCCTACATAAAACATACAGAAAATAGAACTAGAAAATATAAAACAGACGGAACTATCACGAGGGTTAAAGAAAACAGAAAACAGTAAGCAAAGTAGGCCTATCACCAGAACACTTTGTAGCCTACAATATATACCATAGGCTACAAATATACATGGGTTGTATTGTACTTTGATTTATTCCATGACATATTTAAATTGTAAATTGGCCTGTTTTATCCAACAAGACTTTGTCTTTGTCATTAGTCAAACTCAACACTCTTTTAATACTCTATCTGACACAGAATTAGGCCTGTATATGTTGCAGCTATTGATATTCCACATATTTATTATATGATTTCTCTGCCTTTCTCTCTTTTTGTGTGATTCTTTTTCTTTTTGTATGATTTTTTTTCCTATTTTGAGTTTTTCTGCCTTTTTTCTTTGTTTGTGATTTTTTCTGTTTTTTCTTTCTTTCTCATGTTTTTTCTGTCTTTTTATTTTTTGTATTTTTTTCTTTTTCTTTTTTCTGTCTTTTTATTTTTTATATATTTTTTCTTTTTGTATGATGATTTTTTTCTGCCTTTTCCCTTTTTGTGTGATTTTTTGTCTTTTTTCCCTTCATTATATTTTTTCTTGATTTTTTCTTCCTTTTTTTGTATGTTTTTTCTGTCTTTTTTATTTTTTATATATATTTTTTTCTTTTGTAGGATGATTTTTTTCTGTCTTTTTTCTTTTTGTATGATATTTTTCTTTTTTAAATGATTTTTTTCTGCTTTTTCTCTTTTTGTATGATTTTTTTCTGTCTTTTTTCTGTTTATAAAACAAATGCTGACTAGCAGTGCTGCTGGCCAAAACAAACTGAACTTTAAGGCAGTGTCATTGTGTTACAACACATCATTTTTGTTCTGTCTTGTTTTTGTTCTTGTTTATATATAATTTGTAAATATATTTGTATCCTTATCACATAAAGTATATTCCACGTGATAGTTTTATTTTTGAGAAGTTGCTGATATTTAGTTCCATTGTCATGGGTTTAAATTTATCAATTTAAACACAGACATAAACAAGTTGTTTTTCTCCTCTGTGCATAAATTATATATCATATTGAAAATCACTTAGCTCACTGTAATCCCTTCTAATCTACACAGGGGCGCACCCGCAGGCACCGGAGCGGCTGATGGGATAAAAAAAACAAAAACGGAAACGCTGGTGCACTCTCTGCCGCGCGCTCCCGACACCACTTCAGTCTTGCACTTTACACCGTCCCGTCGAGTGATCCGGAGCATCCCGCAAGATGACCATCAACACCCTGGCTAAAGGAGGCTGGAACCGGGAGCAGATGACATGCTTTCGGAAGGTGAGACTGAAACACACTCTGCTGTAGTTTGATTTTATAATGTGACATATTATAGTGTGGATTTATTAAAATCGTGTGTGTGTGTGTGTGTGTGTGTGTGTGTGTGTGTGTGTGTTGGCTCTGTGTGACTGTGTGTGTTGCCCTGACAGATGGAGAAAGTGATAGTGGCCATGCAGGACCCTGACATGGGCATGAAGATGAGGAACCAGAGGCTCCTCATCACTGTCATCCCACACGCCATGACAGGTGTGTGTGTAGCCTATATGTGTATGTGTGTGTGTGTGTGTGTGTGTGTGTGTGTGTGTGTGTGTGTGTGTGTCTGTCTGTCTGTCTGTCCCTTTATGTCAGTGTGCATTAGCATCTGTGTGTGGACATGCACCGTGCAGCTTGTGTTTGTCCCAGCGGTCATGCATAATGCAGCAGTGAATTTGGGAGAATGCTGTGTGCTTTTTGCAGAGTACATGGAGGAAGTTTGTCGTCTTTTTCTTGTCTCCTTTATTTCTGTCTCTCTCTTTTTTTTCTCCTCCAGGCCGTGACATAATTGACTGGCTGATCCAGAAATATACCATCTGTGAGGAGGGTAGGTAGCTGTGTTAATACATACATTTAGTGTTAGTGGTTTGCTGTGATTCTGTGTTTCCACTTTCCCCGCTTGTTGTGTGTCGTTGCTAGCGTGTTGCCAGGATATGGTGTTTTCTCTCAAGCTGACGTGGTAGTGATGTGCAATGTGGGGGGGATGCTGTTTCCAGTAAACAGGAATGGGGTGAGCCCCAGAGGATCCGAGTTTGATTAACTCACCTGATGATCTGGGTTTGATTAGCGTCCCTGTGGAGGCCTTCACCTCAGGAGCCTTCACCCGGCCTGAAGTAAATTAGAGGTTGGGGAAAATAAAGAGTAGCCTGCTGGTCCCTTTTGCCTCAGAGCAGACTAGAGGAGGAAAGAGATGAGCCAGTCAGCGAGGGAGGGAGACAGAGTTCTAAGAGCTGATTAAAATGCATCACACAGCTTTTTTTGGTCGCTGTCAGTCATAAAAGTAGGGCCCTTTAACAAATGAGGAGAGACTGAAGATTGATGACGCAGTTCATCACTGGGACAAAGGCTTGATTTGAGACAGACTGCTGACAGGGTGCAAGAGGTCAATAAAAAAAGACAAGTGTGATGAATTAAATCCACAGCATTGTTTAATAATTAACTTCCTTCTGGCAAATTGATTAATTACTGATTTATTTCACATTCAGTTTGTTCACTTTGAGAGCTTTATCACTACTGAAACAGCCTTTTCAAGTCCCATCAAATAATATATGAGTGTTTTCTATATCCTCCTGGGACCCAAACTTTTGTTTGGTATGAATTTTAATTTCCTCTAGATATTTGGGATCAGTAGGACCTGATGAATATAAAAAAACATAACATTATCAACAATTCTTAAGTCACAATGGCCTCACACATGAGATAATAAAGCCCACTGTCAAACCAGTACTCTTTTCTTTTTGACTTTTTTCTCTTTTATTTCTTTTTATCCTGTGAGTTTTTTCCTTTTTGTATCATTTTTTAATAAATTATTTGTATGATGTTTTTGTCTTTTTTCTACAATTTTAACATCTTTTTTCTATGATTTTTTTCTTTTATATCTTTATTTGTACGATATTTTCAATTTTTCCTTTGTGTATGGATTTTTAACATCTTTTTTTCTATAAAATGTTGTCTTTTTCTTTTTTGTATTATTTTTTAATATCTTTTTTATGTTTGTTTTTTTTAAATCTATTTTTTGTATGATTTTTTTTTTCTCAGAATGTGCAACTATAAAACTAAATAAGTACTTCCTAATCAACAGTGTCTTAGCTTGTTACTGATGCTACTATAAAAAACTATATATTGTGGGCGGGGCAACACAATGGTTTGAGTTGAAGGTGTGAGAAAGAATAGTATCAGTAACATTGTTAACACTGTGCTACATTACAGAGAAATACAAAACCGTCCCAATGAACCTTCATTAATATAGGCCTATATTTTATCTACAAGTGCACGTCACACACTGAGCGAGCCGCCTGTTAATGATGCTGTCAGCAAAGCAGTAATGATTGTGCTAAGTGGCTAATGGGCATGTAGCTACTTCCATGTTTCAGATGATACGTCATGTTTGTAGTCGACCAATGAAGATGAGTTTACATATCACCTTGGGTTCGTCCTTCACCTTCTCAAAGTGACCCCACACTTTGGATTTCCTGCCCGACATGTTATTAACTAGCCTGTGGAATAACCGCAGGTACCAGGTATCTGTTTTCGGATTCTTCGTTCAACTGCAGCATGCATGAAAAACAAAGTTTTCTTTACAATTTCAACATAACACGGGGTGAGTCATTAATATACAAGTGGTCATTTGGGGGGTGAAGTATCCTCTAAAGGTGTGCAAGCCTTAATATAAAACAGGTAAACTACTTTACAGCCCCAGCAGTCACCTAAATAAACTGTGACACTCCGGTGATTATTTTTTCTGTGGTGTTTCACAGAGGCACTGCACCTCAGCGCCATGCTGGTGAAATATGGGTACATTTACCCTCTCAAGGAGCCGAGATCTCTCGTGTTGAAGCCTGATGAGTCACCCTACCGCTTCCAGGTAAGTTCGTCATCCTCCATGCAGTAGGTTCATTTTGAGTGCCTGTAAAAACCCACGCGTTGCCCCTCCTTGTTTTAATGCTGTACCACTTTTGGCTAAACCGTCTCATTCTCCCCGTCACTGGTTATCTCCTTTCCCACCCCTCTCTTTCTCCATTAGCCCACTTTCTAATCCCCCATCCATCTGCCACTCTCCCCCGCCACTTTTTCATCGCACGCTTCAGTTTCAGCCTTGGTCAGAAATGTAAAAAATGTCACTTGTTTTTCTCAGACTCCATACTTCTGGACTAGTACTCGGTGGCCTGCCTCGGAGCTGGACTATGGTGAGATAATGCCAAAAACAATCTCAGTGATGCCCATTTATATATTATATATTTCATTGTGAGGCAAAACAGACATTTTCCACACATCATCACACTACAAAATGTGACAAACTACCAATGATTCAAAGAAAGAAAGAAAGAAAGAAAGCCTCCACTTAGAATGTAACTTCTTAGATTTCTGCTAATCATTTGCAGGAGCCTTGGGCAAAATATACATATATACAGCAGATCAGGGCTCAAATCTGTTAACCTCTGTTTTCATTTCTCTCTGGACTGTTTTTGTGTCCTTCCTTTATGCCATCAGCAATCTATTTGGCTAAAAAGAACATAAGAAAACAAGGAGAACTGATGGAATATGAAAAGGTGAGGAAAGTGTGTGTCTGTGTGTGTCAGTAAGTGAGAGAACCTGTGCGTCTTTTATGAATTATTCAGTAGTCTGGGGTACCAGGCCTACGTCGTTATTACTTTTCTAAATTCTAGTCCTCTTTTTTTCTTTCCTCATCCCTCATCTTTTTTTCCTCCTCTGTTTTAGGAGAGGTACAGTGTGTTACATAAGAGAATCAACCACACCTGGGACTTTGTGGTGATGCAAGCCAGAGAGCAACTCAGGTACACACACAAAAACACATGCTCACACACACACACACACACACACACACACACACACACACACACACACACACACACACACACACACACTCAGACGCAAACACAAACACAGATATTAACTTACAGTGTGATTTATGTTTAGAGCATCCAAACAGAGGCGGAAGGCTGACCGCATTGTTCTAGAATGTCAGGAGCAGGCCTACTGGCTCATCAACAGACCCCCGGTATGTTCACTCCTATTCTACTCCACTGTGTTTATGTCAGATTATATATATACACCACTGTTCTAAGAAGAAGAAAGTATGTCATATCATACTACGCTACACTATACTATACAAAGAAGAAAAAAAGGCGTACTATACTATACCATACCATGCCATGGCATGCCATGCTATGCTATGCTACACTGAGAAGAAGAAAAAGGCAAACTATACTATGCTATACCATGCCATGCCATGCCATGCTATGCTATACTAAGAAGATGAAGGGGGTATACCATACTGTACTGTATTATATTATACACTACTGTACTAAGGAGAAGAAAAAGGTATACTATACTATACTTTGCTATAGTAGACTATGCTATGTTATGCTGTACTGAAGAAGGTGAAGAGGGTATACTGTACTATTTTATACACCACTGTACAAAGAAGAAGAAAGTATGCCATATTGTACTACACTACACTATACTATACGAAGAAGAAAAAGGTTACTATACTATACTATACTACACTATACTATAGTGTACTGCAAAACTTACTATACTTACTATGCTGTAATAATAATCATGAGAATGTATGCCATATCACACTATACTACACTATACTATAATAATAAGAAGAAGAAGAAGAAGAAGAAGAAGAAGAAGAAGAAGAAGAAGAAGAAAAATACTATACTATACTATAGTATACTCCAATACTTACTATACTTACTATGCTGTAATAATAATCATGAGAACGTATGCCATACCACACTATACTACACTATACTATAATAATAATAATAATAAGAAGAAGAAGAAAAATACTATACTATAGTATACTGCAATACTTACTATACTTACTATGCTGTAATAATAATCATGAGAACGTATGCCATATCACACTATACTACACTATACTATAATAATAATTATAAGAAGAAGAAGACGAAAACTACTATCCTATCCTATCCTATCCTATAATATAGTATAGTATAGTATAGTATACTGCAATACTTACTATACTTACTATGCTGTAACAATAATCATGAGAATGTATGCCATATCACACTATACTACACTATACTATAATATAATAATAATAAGAAAAGTACTATACTATACTATACTACATTATACAGTACTGTACTACGTATACTGTGCTATGCTATACTATAATATAATATCTAACTATATCTAACTACAAAAATATACTATAATGTTCTCAAGAATATATACTACACTACACTGTTCTCTACTGACTAGAATATATACTATACTACATTACACTATCTTATACTACTCTATACAATTTGATACTGTACCATACTATACTGTTCTACACCACAATGTTCTAAACTGTGTTGGACTGGAATATACTACACTATTCTAGTCTACACTATACTTTACAATACTTCATTACTCTATACTGTACTACACTAAACCTCAATGTACTACACTACACAATATTCTTTTATACTGTTCTACAATATGTTCTTTTCTGTTTTAGATGAGAATATTATACTATCTCATGCTACTCTGTATGGTATAGTACTGTTTTATACTCTGCTGTTCCACAGTATAGTGTTCTCTACTATACCATGCTATAGTATTTATATGGCTCTACACTATACTGTACTACAGTTTTATTCTACTATACTATAGCATTCTCTAGTGTGTTGGATTATAATAAAATACTATACTAAACAACGATAGAAACATGTATGTATTACAGTATCTACAACAGTCAGAGGTCCCACTAATGTTCACTCACAGTCCCTTCTGCCTCCTACATGAAATATTCAACCCATCTGGTAAAAGCCTGAGCTGACAACAGGAAAACATTGAGACAGAGAGACAGCGAGGAAAAGAAACAGTTATCATCATACTCCACTTTCTTTATGTTGCCTTAACATCACAGCAGCCCATTTGATTCTCAGACAGAGAGAGGTAGAGAGCAATAGGGACTAAGTAGCAGGAAACAGGAAGAGACAGAGGAAAGGGATCAAGGGAAGAGTGGAGGTACTGTGGGGGAGAGGAGAGGGTGAAGCAGAGGACAAGGGTTTGGAGGAAGAACGCCATCTTGTCTTGCCCTTATGAATTAGGGACGAGGACGTGGAGAAAAAGAAAGAGAAACTTGAGTAATAAAAATCAGAGCCAGTGGAGTGGAAAGCTCAGGGAAGGATAAGTGCTCACACATAAGCACACACACACACACACACACACACACACACACACACACACACACACAAAGCACTTAGTTATTATTGTGTGCTTGTGTGTGTGTATTTTCAGCCTGGGGCACATAATGTGTTGGACATGGGTCTGGACAGACCAAATAACTTCAGCGCACGAGTAACACTGGTCAGTGACATCATTTCTCACCTTCTGTTTTACTGTTTATTTGCCTCTAAAAAAATATAATGTCATAACACGTCTGCTATCTGTCTCTTCTCTCTTTTGTTTTATCGTTTTTTTCTCTTTCTTGCTGCTCGGATTGTTTCAAAGTAAGTGTCCAAGTGAGCTGTGCTATACTATGGGCAATTACAGTTCATTACAATATTTTTATATTTATCAATTCTAACTAACTATCTAACTGCACTCCCTGAGGAAATATCATATTTCTGGAAAAATGAAAGAGTGATTCCAGAGAGAAGCAGACAGAGGGGTCTACAGTCTGTGTTTGAAGGATATATCCAGGATGTCAAACTGACTCAGCAGCAACAACAGGTTAAAAAGACAAAGATAGTTAGAAGCTAAAGCCGAACTATAGGCTACAGATCACAATACATGGTATTGCAATACCCATAATATCACAAAAAAAAAAATTAAATTTGCAATAGTAGTGGAAGATACGACTAATTAGAACAATTTCTAATAAGCAACAGCCCAGAAAAATGTCCATCTTTGACAATAATTAAATATATAACACATATAAACACCAGAAAGCTGCCTTTTACTACTGATATGACTGTATACATGTATAATGCGGTTATAATGTGACCCTGAGTGATGTCACTGTGTTTCTCTCAACAGCACTAGAACAGCGAGTACTACAAAAGTGAGGTAAACATCATGTATAATTTAAATACCCTCACTTAAAATACATTGGGTGCATATAATTGCTCTATTTGTTTGTGTTTACATCATGCTTTTTGCCTTTGTTCACAGATTGATACCTGTCGAAGGGCCCTTGGAAGAAACCGTGTAAAGTCATCCATCTGCCTAGAGGGGTATGTGTCAGTTTGATGATGCTGCAGACACACACACACACACGCACATGTAAACATACACACGAGGGCTAACAGACATGCAGTGCCTGGACTGAACTCTGCGTCCCAAGCACGCACACGCACACATGCACATAAGGCTTAGTGCTCCCACTGTAAGAGCCACTAATGGACGCTTCCTGAGGCAAGTTGGAATTAGTGGCCATTAACTCTTATGATCTGCAGCACTAATACAATAATGCTGTGTGTGTGTTTGTGTGTGCATTCAACTGCCTTTGTGTGTGTATGTGCAGTTTTCTGAAATACAGCGAGCAGTACCAGAACCACGACCCCATTATGCAAGGCTGCCTTCCCAGTAACCCCTGGATCTCTGATGACACGGCACACTGGACAATGAATTCTGAAATGTGAGGAAATACACACAGATACACACACTGTAACACACAGTGCAGTCCACTCTAGTTCACAGGAAGTCATTTAGTTCAGCTGGTTTCAGATTTTCTTGTAGCATCTCTTAACATGTCTGTTCATTGTTTGTGTGTGCAGGGTGCCTACACCGACACGTCTTCGAGTGGAACGTTGGAGCTTCAGCTTCATGGAGCTTCTCAATGACGCCATGGGGAGGCGGGAGTTCATGACCTACCTAGAGAAAGAGTTTAGTGGTAAAGAAGAGTGACTGCAATGTTGGAATATATACAAAATACAAATGCTAAAGGACAGTTCACCCTAAATCAATCATGTGTCCTCTTACCTTTGCTGTGAGTTGCAGAGTGTTAAAGATATCAGCTGTAGAGATGTCTGCCTTCTCTCCAATATAATGGAAATTGATGGCACTCAGCTTGTGGTGCTCAAAGCGCCAAAAAAAATACATTTGAAAACTCAACATCAACGTCTCTTTCCAGAAATCATGACCTGGTTACTCAAGATAATCCACAGACCTTGTTGTGAGCAGTTTCATGTAGGAACTATTTTCTTTCTACTGAACTACACCCACCAACCGTATCACCATGCAGAAGGAAGTGTGCATCTACTGCTAGCTCACATAGCACCACTGAGCTAGCTACAAATCATTAGCTCTGTTATGTTGTGTTCATACCGGGCACCGGGCATGTAAAGTCAATGTAAAGACACAATTAGATGCGAATTCCCAGCTGGCGGCACAATGGATGCGACACAAATGACGCAAAATACGTGAATTAAGCGTCACGAATGAAGTTAAGTTTGTGATTTCATGTCATACATACAGAAAAACTTCAGCGACTAATTTGATAGCCAATCCGCATTGAGATCCTCCAGGAACGTACGACACCAAGGACGTACAGGCAGAAGTTCATTTATCGATTCAGAGATTTCACGTATGAATGACGTGAGTTGTTCGTGCTCATCAAGCGAGTCAACACAAAATATTCTAGCGATCAATCTTGCATGAGTGACGTGACGCGAAAATTCAAACTGCATTTGGTGTGAACACATTAGATTCTCCACAATTCAGTACTCAAGCAAAGAGTTCTTCATAAATTAATCCAAGTTCTGAGTACTGTCCGTTGCTAACTATGTATGCTAGTTAGCAATGAGGACTGCAGTTTTTGTGACATATTATTCTTGTCCTCCTGCAGAGTGTAATTGGATATGCTTGTTTTTGTTCCCTTGTTGGCTACAAAATAAAAGCGTCCCCAAGCTTTTCTGTGTATTTCTTACTCTGGACAGCATGTGCTCCCAGTTTAGAAGGCCAATGGGCTCTGTCATGTATCCTTGTGGCCACTATACTATAACCTCTAAAGGTCTTTTTCCTCAAATTCATTAATGTTTACATCTCAAACTGTCAAGAGCACGAGCCTCTTGTCCATGAGTAGACGCACTCTTCCCTCTCCGTGGTGATACAGTTGGCGGGTGTAGTTTGGTAGAAATAAAATAGTTCCTACATGAAACTGCTCACAACAAGGTCTGTGGATTATCTTGAGTAACCAGGTCATGATTTCTGGAAAGAGACGTTGATGTTGAGTTTTTCAAATTTATTTGTCACTTTGAGCACCACAAGTTGAGTGACATGTAGTTCCATTATATTGGAGAGAAGGCAGACATCTCTACAGCTGATATCTCCAACACTCTGCAACTCACACCAAAACAGTCTAGACTGACAAACAGCACTACAGGTAAGAGGATAAATCTGTGTTTTTGATTTTGGGGTGAACTGTCTCTTATAAACATTTGATGATAAGGGTTTGCTAATCGGTCCCAACTCGGTCAAAGGAAGTGAGATGATTAAATCATAATCACATGGTATAAATTGGTAATTAGATGCTGCAAACAGAATTATATAAGCGTATTAAGATAAGAAAGAAAGAAACATGAATGTAATTATCATTGGACAATCATCTTAAATTGATTCTTGCTTTCATTAGCATTCAGAATTCCATTACCTGCTCTAATGACACTCTCTAATCCCAGTGGTGAGAGATGGAGGGACTGAGGTAGTGGAACAAAGATTAATGTTATGGTTGGTTGAGAGGATGGAAAGAGGAGATAAGGAAGGAGAACAGAGACATAAAGCAGGAAAGAGATTTGTTCATCCATGTGGACATATGAAGTATTGCCAGGGGCCAAGGTTTTCCACAGAGGCCAGCCATGCTATAAAAAGTCTGCAATTGTTTGTGGTTGTAATTTGCCTCCATTCATACCCAACACCTCATTGTCTGTCTCTCTCTGCTAGCGGAGAACCTGTGTTTCTGGCAGGCCTGTGAGGAGGTTAGACACGGAGAAAGTTCCAGAATCATTGAGAAAGTTGAGGAGATCTACAAGTAAGTGTACGACATGCACACAGACACTCTTATATTTTCTGTCAGGTGATTGACACTCTTTTGTGTGTGTGGTTCAGAAACTTCCTGGCTCCTGGAGCTGCCCGCTGGGTCAACATCGACAGTAAGACGATGGATAAAACTCTGGAGGGGATCAGACACCCACATCGTTTTGTCATGGACGACGCACAAATGCACATCTACTTTCTCATGAAGAAGGTTTGACCTCTGACACACTGATATTTAAAAGTTTGGGTGTGGAAAGACAAGACAATCCTTATAACAATTCTGCAGGTTGCAAAAATCGCTGCCTTTTTAAAAAATTGAATCCCACCAGTAAAAAAAAACGCTTGCCGCCCATTTTTATTGTTGAGGGCACTTGCTGTAGCAAGTAGTCAGCAGATAGTTTGTTGGTCACAGGGAAACAGAGATCTGTGTGGGTACATGAGACCCTAAAAAAGAGGGTGGATCATGGGGAGTACCACCAGCTGGTCCAGGAGCTTCTCCTCCATGATGGCCGTTTCCAGGCATAGTCTAGGATGACTTGGGGGCAGTTTGACAACCTACTGTCTATCATTGGGCAATATAGCTCTAGGTATCCAGCAACCGCTACAACAAGTTTCTCCTCCATTATCGACCACCACAGAAGGCCTGCCTCTCAAATCACTGAAAAAAGATGACACAAAAAGATGGGACGTGGGGCATTTTCCGCTCTGAGTTGAAGTTTTTTCAGCTTGAGGAGCTCAGAGTGCTACGGCAAAAATGCCAGGCACCTGGAGTGAAGAAACGCAAGGCATGCCGCAACGCAAAAAAAGCAAGCAAAAAGCTTCATTCTCATTAAAAATAATTACAAAAAGCCTCCTGCAACATTCTCCTCTGACCTCTGGCATCAACCATGCCACATTCAAAGTCACTCAAATCACATTTCTTCCACATTCTGATGCTCGGTTTGGACTTCAACAGGCCGTCTTCACCATGTCTACATTTATAAATGCATTGAGTTGCTGCCACATGATTGGCTGATAGGCTATTTGCATTAACAAGCAGCTGAACAGGTGTACCTAATAAAGTGGCTGGTGAGCATAGATTCTAATTCTGTGGCAAACACTGGTAATGGTGTATTTGTGTGTGTGTGTGTTTGCATATACAGGACTCCTATCCAAGATACCTCAAATCTGATCTGTACAAGAACATGCTGGCCAAAGCTGTCGTCCCCCAGGAGACAAAGAAGAGGTAACATTTCAATTTAATCACCACTTTTACTTTCCTTTAACTTCGGTACATCATCCTCTAACACTCTTCCTTTCCTTCTCTCCTTCCTCTCAGTGTGTTCCCCTTCATGAGACGCCAGCGGCACTCTAGCCCCTCCCCCGCTCAGGCTGTCACCCATGCGACAGAGGAAGACGGGCACGCCAAGGGGGCTGGGCAAGCAGGTACCAACTCTGCAGCCGGCTCCCATGTCTGATGCGTGTCAGACTCGATCTCAGTCTCTATTGTCTCTGTTGGTCACCATAGCAACCACCCAAGGTGTTCTCCTCTGCTTTTTCTTTCGAGTCAGTCCACAGCTAGGATTTCAACATTAGGAATTCCTCTCAGAGCACAGGCGTTACTGCAAACCTCAGCAGCAGCACATCTTATTCCCAAAGCACAGAACGAAGGAGAGCTTTTAGTGTTTCTGTTAGAGCCTTTCCTGCTGCACAGACATCCTGCGTCTACATCCCATCTCAGTCCAGAAACTCTGTCCTGTTGTACATGATATTAACTCCTAACACCAGATCTTCCTTCCTTAGCATTTAAATAGAATCTACACTGAGACAAAATGATTGTTTATAGAGCAATAGGATGTGAAATATGTATTTAGTCAAAACTTCAGCTCAGCATGTCCGTGATTATCGTACAGTTTGCTTGTTTTGTTCATTCCATGCTGGAGCTTCACATCGTGTGATGGTTGTTGCTGTTAATTTTTGCTCGAGCATGTTTTCATCCTAATAAAATGTCACAACAGCGTTCAGTGTTGTGTTGTGCTCTCAGCTCTGCATGCTGTGGTAAACTGTGAGTGGATCTGTGATCAGGCTTTGATTATTTTACTCCTTTTATTTTGACTTCCTATCATTTCTATCACGTTCTTTTTCTTTGTGGCCTTTGGGTTTATTCTAAACACTCATATGGTTTGTTTTAGCATTTATTAAACTCCAGATGTGAAGGTTTTGGAATTATCGAGCTCCAGTAACTCAGCTCCTTTGACAGCTACTCCCAGGAGCTTAAAAACCAGACGCTAGACATGCACAAGACATCGGCTGAGGTTTGTTTCCCGCAGTGACATCTGTCTGCACATGCTCTTCTCTTTCACTTTCTCTACTGCGTCTGAACATAGTAACTTCTTTTAACACCTTTCACCACCTTAATAACCTCTCAGGTTTTACTTCCCTCCATTCCTTCCTCCTGTAGGAGCTGCAGTCTCTGCTACTGGACTGGCTCCCTCTACTGGCTGCAAGTGGTCAAAGTAACTCAAGATTTAACACTCCCTGTAAATTAGTGGGTCTGAACCTTTTAGGCTTTTGACCCCCCAGAACTAACAGTACCATTCATTACAGCCATGAGGTGAACACTAGTTCATTCTCAGACCATTTTATTTAAATGGAAACCTCAATATTTTCCAACATGGACGCTTTTTCTCAAATTTTTATGTCAAAGTAACAAATGTGTACAACAATGTTTGAAACTGGTCCAGTGTTGAAAGAGAGTGCGATGGCTGCGGGCTGTGATGTAATCACTCTTAGCATGTGTGCGCTGTCAATTTATGTCCTCTAAAAGTGCTTGTTTTTGCCACTGACAGACTCAGATTGTTATTACAAGTGTCTGACAACACAACACAAAGGATCCCTACAGAGATAGACCTTTTCGTTAAAGAGTAAGATCCTTTTTGTTTGACCAGAAACAGCCCTGAAATCTCCATCACCAAACCCACCAGACTCCATTTAAATAAACAGTCATTTTATAATCGTAAAACGCGGATCACTTAGAGTCGACAGAAACAAAATAAAATTCACAAAACCCATCTTGGTTCATCCTTCCACTGTTCCAACAATCACCAACTCTGGTTTGATTGAAATAAACCTTTAATTCACCCAGTTAGATGTGAAAATATGCTGTTAAAATTACTGTTTATGTAAATGGAGTCTGGTGGATTTGGCGATGCCGATTCTGTGGCTTTTTTTGGTTACATAAAAAGGATCTTATTCTTTAACAAAAGGCTCTATCTCTGTAGGGATCCTTTCCATAATGTTGCCAAACACTTAAAAAAAGAATAATCGGAGCCTGTCAGTCATAAAAAGGCACTTTTAGCGGATGTGAATTGACGGTGCGAACATGCCCTGAGTGGTTACATTGCAGCCAGTTTTGCCTGACAGTTTAGGTGAACTGTTTGAAACCTGAGCGATTCGGCTTGATTTCTTTTAAAATGTGGGAAGAAACCATTGAGCAATGAAAAAAGAAATGACCCAGCAAAAAAAAAAACATAGTAAAAAAAGAAAATTAAAAACAAGGAAATTAGTTAATAAAAATAAATAAATAAATCAGAAATTAAAAACAAACATGGAAATGACTGGAAAATAGTGCTTAGAAATTATAATAATTCTGTAAGCTATTTTTTTTAAAAATATGACAATAATTATAAATATAAATTGTCCCTAGCTATTTTAAATAATAGCAATGATAAAAAAAATAATAATAAAATAATTTTCTATATGTATTATTTGTTTTGCAGTTTGTGGGACATTTCTTACCAAGTTGCTCAGTGCCTTTCAGCCCATATTTTGAAATAAATTGCACCAATGTGCTCGGGGTTCAAAGGTTTAAATACTTGTGAAAGGTGTCTGAAAGCAGCAATAGAGAAGTGATGTCACATTTTTCTTGCCCCAATTAGTCAAACATAATTCCAGGTCACTGGCATACAAAGAGAGAGAGACAGAATGTCGGGAGAAAATGAAGAAATGTGTGCCATTGCAAACAAAACGTCACGCATCAATGCATATTAGACCAACGTTAGGTCAACAGCCACAGAAAATAGATTCACCGTTGTTACATTACATGGAAGATTACTGTAACAATTTCATTACAACAATATTACTTTTCCAAACCTTTAAAGACTTTTCAAGTTAGGCTTGATGCTGTTGCACTGATCTGTGGCAGCTTTGCAGGATCTGAGAGCCCATCAAATTTACTAATGGAGGTAAGCCATATACTACACCGGCGCACGCACACACACACACACACACACACACACACACACACACACACACACACACACACACACACACACTGTGAACTGTGTGTCTCAGCACTCCAAACAAACACTTTCTATATTTCTGAGGATTATGATAATCCGCTTCCCTCCATGGTCCCATCTACTCGAGAGTATGTGTATGTGTGCGTGTGTGTGTGTGTGTGTGTGTGTGTGTGTGTGTGTGTGTGTGTGTGTGAGTGCCTGAGGAAAGAAAAACAGTATGAGAGTGTGTCCATGTGAAGATGAAGAGCAAAAATAGATAAATAAATAAATACATCATGAAACTGTTCTCTTTATACAACAGGTTTATTTTTGGTGGCTAGATGCTGTTTGGATTTTTTAAGGATTGAAAAGTATGTGTCCAGTACAAGGAAGTAAAATCCAGTTTTACATTGAACGTTACATGTCTTTATGTTTACACACAATGGGAGCTACAGTGCGTTAAAGTGGTAGAATGCCTTTCATACTTTCTACTTAAATGTGACGACTAAACAAAGTGATTCACACTCTCACACAAACATTTCAAAAATGAGAGGAAGGCTATGAGAGTTACAGTTCAATCTGAATCTGTGCAAAACCACAATGAGAAAAGAACATCGAAGGACGCTGAGAAATAAACACATGGACTTTGTGTCTAACTTTAAATAAAGTACGGAAAGTGCTCAGTAGCTTCGCTGGTGCAAGAGACAAAACACACATTCACACACACACACACACTCGTACAGTACATAGAGTTCACTCATTCACAGACATGACGACAAGAGGAGGCACTGGACACAGTAATCTGAATATACATTCATAAAGTGCCCGTTCATACACACATGGGCTATGTACATGTACATTACACAGAGGAACCAGCTTCTTAATAATCAAAGTGCTTCAGAATGAGTGGTGGAGAAAGGTAAAGGACTGGTCAGGTTTTAGAGAGGGGAGACGAGACAATAAAAGAAAGGACACTGAGTCATTCACGTTCAATACAATCTGTGCGTGAACATAACCTCCTGTTATGAACAGTACAGGATGTAAAGATGTGGATTATGGGAAGGCATTATCAAGGTTTTGAGAGGAAAGCGTAATTAACTGGTTTTAAATCATTTCAATTATACAGAAGCTGAGAGCGGCCGTGCGTGCAATTTAAGGAAAAAAAAAAAGATATTTTTTGAGGCTTTTTGCCTTTATTTGATAGGACAGCTACAGCGTGAGAGGGGGAATGACATGCAGCAAAGGGGGTGGAATTGAGCCCGTGGCCACTGTGGCCATCCCCTCTATCCCCCCCATTTCATGCTGTATCTGTCCTATAAAATAACGGCAAAAAGCCCTAAAAAATATCTTTAAAAAATGAAAACAATAAAATCAACCAGACACTCATTTAAGTTATTCAAACTTATTCCGGATCTCAGAAAAACAAAAGTTGTTTTCTCGTGATAAATTATCTCGTTATCTTGAGAATTTGGACTTTTGTTTTCTTGTGGTAACAAGATGATTACAGGGTTGAGCCGAACATGAAACAAGTGTCCTGTACAGATGAAACAAGTATCCTGTACAAATAATGTACTTTTTCATACGAGTAAAATCTGTACTCGTGAAGAAGGAAAATCCTCGCTAGAGTGGCAGTGTTCCAACTCTTACTCTCGGGATCAAAATTATCTGAAGCTCAATTCTGAGATTGTTCTGTAAATACTTTTATAATAAACAATAAACATAGCAACTTCCAATCGAGCCTCCGCCCACTCCGGATTGAAACCACGCTCACTTTCAGTTTAAACCCCGCCCATTCAGAGTACAGATGCAGCTGTATTCTCATCTCTAGATGATTATCTTGTTTTCCTTAGAAAACAAAGCTTGTTTTTCTCTAGAAAACAAAATAATTTATGTGTTATCTTGAGATAAAGGCATTAAAAAAAATAACTGTGAGCACGACTGTTCTCAGCTTCTGCACCATTTCTATGTTCTTTTTAACTTTTCTGCTCTGCAATGACACATCTCAAAGCTAAAAAGCTAATGTCATCCCCTGATGAGGACCATGTCATATGGTTGAAAGTTCCAGAACAAAGCTGAAAAGCCAAACTATTTCAAAGGTTGTTAAAATACCTGGCAGTTAATAATCAAGCACATTTAAAATGGATCAAAAACTATTTTCAGACTTTGCCCCGGCCTGTGTAGAAAACAAAAATACAAGAGGAAACGAGAATGAGGAGTGTTTACATAAATATATATGGTGTACTTTTTCAGCAACAACAGGCTGAATATAAATATTTAAAAGAGCCCCACAAAGTGCTATTCCTTATAAATATTTCAAACATTGATTTCCTAGCCTATAGGTACATACACAATATGTACAAACTCCTGGTCATGAGGTCAAAGGTCAGGTGGTCTGCTACCTGAAGGTTTTGCTATTCAGAGTGAAGCTTGTGGAACGGACCACCTCGGAGGTTTCAGCAGGTTCGATTTGGGTTTAAGTGTGTGTGTGTGTGTGTGTGTATTTCAGGATGTTGCGAGTTAAGACTTTTACAGATATTTTTTATTCAATTTCAGAAGAGTTTTAAACCATCTGTCAGTGTGACTATAAAATATCAGACCTATGAGAATATAGGAATAAATTTGAATTCATATTGCTTTATTCAAGTTATTAAGAAACTTTGAAGAGTCACAAAGGGACAGTTCACCCCAAAATCAAAAATACTTTTTTTCTTCTTACTTGTAGTGCTGTTTATCAGTAGATTGTTTTGGTGTGAGCTGCAGAGTGTTGGATATATCACCCGTAGAGATGTCTGCCTTCTCTCCAATATAATGGAACTAGATGGCACTCAGCATGTGGTGCTCAAAGCGCCAAAAAATGTATATACATTTCAAAAACTTAACAGCAATGTCTCTCTGATAAACAGCACTACAGGTAAGCGGAAACGTGTTTTTGATTTGGGGTGAACTGTCCCTTTAAGGATTCTGTAATGTTCTGACACCCTGTGTGTCGTCTTACCTGTTACGTGAATGTTTGCAGTTCTGTTTAACAATCAATGCCTGGTCACTTTGCTTCCTTACAGTATCTCTTGTCCCACTATGTGACAGTGTAGAGTTCATCCTTGCTGCTCTGACAGAGCGTGTACCCACAAACCCGAGGTCTCCAGCTCCAGCTCCAGCTCCAGCCGCGGCTCCAGCCCATCGCCTCCCTGTCCTTCTCCTTCGGCGGCAGCAGGAACACCACGCAGCTGGCCACCAGGATGTGCCACAGCGAGTGTGTGTAGTAGTAGTTGTCCTCTGTCTCGGCAAAAATGTATAAACACACCCCGATCAGGGCACAGAGTGCTCCTGGGAGGAGGAAGAAGACCCAGCGTCTCCAAGAAGGCGGGTAGCACTGTCGTCGCTTTGCCCCTCGGTACACCTGTAAACCAAACAGAGCTAAATTCAGAAAAACTCAGCAACGGGAACTAAGACGTCAGCAGCAGATTCCAGTCAGGTAGTGTTTTATAAATTTCCTATGTCTTACCCAGGCAATGACCATGAACAGTATGGCACACAGGACGGGGCCCAGCAGGTTCCACAGGCCTTTGCGGTCCAGCTGCATTGACATGGCTATCAGCAGAGCCCCAAGCATGAACAGAGTCTGCACACACAAGGTGATCATATAAAGACATTTTTAAACAAATCTTAGCACCGAAAATATCATATTAAAGGAACACTTCAGCCCCAAAATGCCCATGTTACACTGAATTCAAGTTCAACATGGACCCCTATGACTTCAACTCATCAAGAATGTTTGCTTTTTTTGGATTCCATGTGGAGGTATGCAAGAAAACCTAATTCTTCCTCACAAATTTAACATATCATAGGGTGAGTCATCGATATACAAATGATTATTTTGCCAGTGAAGTGTTCCTTTAATCCTCAGTTCAGTGTTTTAATAGTATTACAGCCCATAGTCAGTGTCTTACATATTTGAAAGTGTCTCTGATGCGAGCCATGCACAGGATGGTGACCCAGATGGAGCAGACCGACCCCAGGAAGTCACAGTATTGTAGGGTATCGTAGTCCATTATACACAGTACAGCTACACCGGGCTGGTCACACGCGTGATAGAACTGGAATATGTAAAGAATAGACATGGAAAAAGATGAATCACTCTACTTATGACACATGACACATACACATGGTATAGAATATATAATTAAAGGAAAAATTCACCACCTTTTAAATGGAAGCCCAGTCAGTGTTGATGGTAAATGGAGTCAAGTGAAGCAATAATTTCCTCAGTGTGTATATTGACAGAGAAAGCTGAGCTCCAGCAGTGCCTACGTATGCCTGGGTGCCTTGTACATGAGCTTCTGACGCCCATAACTATCACTAGCCTGCTAGCATGTAGCGCTCTGTTACCTACTTTGATGGTGTAGCTGAGGTCTATAAGTAGAGCCTATTCTTCTGCAGGTAACAAAACAAAAGATGGATGCTCTGCAGTCTGCAGCAGCGTGAACCAACACAGCAACACTCTTCAGTATTTTTCACATTGTCCACGGCAGCGCATCACTGCTTCACTTCTTCTGTTTTTCACCTTTCAATTGAAATGAATCATCATTTTTGTAAAGAGGCGACTCAACAAAATTAGGTGACAAAAATACTCACTTACTAGTCAATTGGTTATCTTTTCCAGTTTATCTTCAGGATCCCAAATGTCTGTGGCACACCTTTGTCCAAGTGAGGAGTTAAATTTTCATCCATGTTAATGTAACGCACACATGGGCTCTCTTAGCATCAGCTACAGCATCCAACAAAAGCCCATGCTGGAATTCACTGCAGCAGAATGATTCTGCTTCTGTTGGCATCGGCGGGCAACTGGAGTAAAAGCACCACCGGTTGCTGTTTGCTCTCGGCAGCTCAGGTTCTGGAGGGTCCTCACCGTTCATATCCTCTCACAGGGCAGCTCGGCCTCAGCCGTTCTCCACTGCATTTCTTCAGGTATATACTCTGGCTCGAATAAATATGGCTGCATGTCCAAGTCTGCCGAAACTCTCTGAAATGTATCCTCATCCGTAACATCCTCTGAACTCATATTTTATGATGACATTTCTACTGTTTGAGACATAGCTAGTTTGCAATACAAGTGAAGAGAACAAGGAAGTTTTGTTTTTGAGTGGCATCTAGAGCTCTACTGGGCTACCTGGAGAACAAAACCAGCTTGTAGTTTTTCCTGCGTCTAACTATATCACTGTTACATCAAAAGATGGCGCTGCAAGCAGGAAGAACAGATTTTGCTTGTGAACTCAGCTTTCTAGGTCAATAAGGATCACACTGAGGGGTTTATTGCTTTAATCAACTACATTTACCATCAACACTGATTGGATAAACATGTAAAGGTGGCAAATTTTCCCTTTAAGTCCTAAAAATATTAGCAGGTGTAAAAGGTACACTTTGTGCCTTAACTGTACATGGTCAGAATATAAAACTCTGGATGGCAGTCTTCACTGTCTTGTAAGGAGGATCAGTTTTTGTTTAGGTCTGATGGGCTCATTGAAAGTATAATGACTCAAGTAAAAACTTGCTAAGCTTGAGCTAACAAGTTTTCACACATTGTAAACTCCGACAAAATTCTTGCTTTGATTTCTCGAAACATCCCTCTTACGCAGCATTACACCGTAACGACAATCCTCAAGGAATAAATGTATTCCCACATGTATGCACGAGTGTGTGTGTTACCGTGGAGAAGAACATTGTGAAGAGGTAGACAGAGGCCTCAGTGATATAGCAGCGTTTGATGGCCACCACCATGGCAGGCAGGAAGGAGAGGTTACTGAGCGTGAGCAGAAGAGTTGCTGCCAGCTGGCGGCGGTACGACTGAGCTGTTGAATCATCGGTGCAGCCCCAACCGCTCCAGCCTGCAAACACACACACACAAACTGAAGTCAAATAAATACAAAACAGAATGAATCAGTAAATAGCAGGAAAGAATACAGCGAGGAAACTTATTATTTTTGTATGAGTAGCAACCAAATCGCCTGAAGAAAATGTTGGCATTGCACGTTTCTGCAAACCATGGATACGTTACATTGGCATGTTATGTAGCGGATATGTTGAAACTTTCACAACGCTGTGGTTAACGTGCGATTATGTTTAGGGACAAAAACCACTTGGTTAGGGTTAGGAAAAGATCGAGTTTTGGCTTAAGATACCCAGTTTTAAGGGCAGGGTACCCCCTGGAAAAGAAGCATATGTCTGTAAAAAACAACCGCTTTTCATGCCACTATTCCCACTGAAATAAATAAAAACCAAAAACAAATAAAAAAACAGCTATGGGTTGCTAAAAAAACACCCACGTTAGGGGGCTAAAAAAAGCTGGAAACACAGCAGTGATTCACTCAAAAACAACTGTGTTTTGTTGTTTTTTTGGTCTTGAACAGTGGTCTGCAGAGCATAGGTGTTGTTGAAAATGCTGCATTAATGTCTCTCTAAAAAAAACAGCCGCTTTTTGTGACACTATCTTTGCTAGAAAAACAGCTACAGGTCTGAATAACACCCATGTTTGGTGCCTAAAAAGCTGCTGGAAACACAGCAACCACTTGCTCATAAACAACCGGTTTGTTGACCTAAAACAGGGGTCTGCAGCTTGGCAAGTGTCTCACCTAGATGTCACACCATCCACCATCCCATCAACCTCCCGATGAGAAAGTCAGCTTATATACTATGTCGCTCTAGAAACGTTGATACATATGAATCATGCAAATGTAGCGCATCAGTGGTTTGCAGAAGTGTGCAACACCACTGAGCTGTAGACTAGTTATTCAGGTTATTTAAGTGAAAGCAAAGTATCTTTATGTTTGTGTGTGTGCGTGTGTGTCGTACCAGCCTTGCAGACACAGGCAGCGTACAGGTAGCTGTAGGATCTCAGCAGTCTACATTCACCATATGTCCCACAGTCCTCTACACAGGCACTGATGAACACCTCTGGGAGCACAGACACCAACGATGTATTACCACAGTCGCTGCTGCAAGAAAAACACACACATTTTACATTTTAACCATGAGACCAGCCCATAACACTATCAAAGCACAAAAGGAAAACAGTAAACATCTACTGTGTGTTGAGAGTAGTGTGATCCTTATCTGAGGGAAGATGCACACACAATAAAAGATAGACATATAATATTTGCATGTGTCTGTGTTACCTGTTGCATGTTAGCTGCAGGGTGAGGTACCATGTTGTCGACTGAGGAAAAGGCAGCCTGACCACAGCTTTAGGAACGCTGACATTCACATG
Organism: Epinephelus fuscoguttatus; assembly: GCF_011397635.1. Classification (NCBI taxonomy): domain Eukaryota; kingdom Metazoa; phylum Chordata; class Actinopteri; order Perciformes; family Serranidae; genus Epinephelus; species Epinephelus fuscoguttatus. Next base: position 23,731,029 of record NC_064766.1, read on the forward strand.
AACACCGTATCCTCCAAACAAAGCTGCAGATACACACAAGACAAAGTCAAGCTCCCATTTGCTACTTTTAATCAGCTGGACTATTTTCTGCTGTTTTACCTTGATGTTGCCTGGTTCAATAAAGGGATAGTGTGAATGTTTTAGAGTGAGGTTGTATGAAGCATCTAGTAGATGGCTGTTGGCATGTCCCCAGTTTGGAAAAGCAGGTAGGAGTATCAACAGTGAAGCTAAGCAATGGTAAAGGGTGAATCCTAATTCACCCTTTTAAACACCAAAGTCACACAAACAAACTAACTGATAGAGGCAGCAGCAGACCAGCAACTCCTGTGTTCAGTGATGTAAAAGTACTGCTTTTGTCAAAGGAGTCTGGAGGCTTTGAAGACAGTGTAGGAGCTAAGTCTATTACTTGCAGCTACATGGATGTTTCACCTGGCATGACCTGGCTGACATGCTCTGCACGGTCGATGCCACAGCTTCCTTTGTTGTGTTGGGTTCAGACAATAAACGGCCGGCTCCAGTTGCAGAGCAATCAAACCACGAAACATACGTTGAATAAATGGCTATTTGTTTATCTTTTATCCAAACTGAACACACAGCACGTTGCACACTATCCTTTTTTTCCTCGGCCTGCCAGTGTTGACTTTGCAAAGTGAAAGTCACATACTTCAGGAACACTGAAGTAGTGTAAAGGCCTCCATGCTGCTTTCTAGCCTGTCCACGAAGTGGAACATGACACACCAAAGCTGAGAACATGGCTCTGGTCTACTGGCAATGCAAAAGGAGTGTGTCGCCTATTTTTGGCAGGTTTACCCATGTTTAAAAAAACCTGTGTGCACACACTTATGTTGGTAGAAAAAGGGTATATGTTTAACTACATCACACAACCCCACTTTAAAAAAACCCAAACTATCCCTTTAAGCCATGGTTGTTCTTTCCAGGTGTTTATTATTCATCATTCATCATTTCCTCAGTACGAATATAAATAACTCAGGTTATCTGTGTTACCTGTGCGACAGGGTTGAGAGTGGTTGAGCTCGAGGACTGGAGCCCATGGAGAGAGACAGGCCACCACACTGCTGCCGTTCCCCAGGGTTACATTAGTCTACACACACACACACGTATCAAAGTAAAACAGCATGAAAGCTCAACTCTCTCAAATTTAACAGGCTTCATCACATATTCAGTGACTCAGTCGTACTCACAGTGTTGAGTGTGAGCTGTAGGTTGAGTGTGCCACCGGTGGCCTGTGGGTGCAGGGGGTAAGTGAGCAGTGTGGGGTGTGTATCTGTGACGCTGACGTTGGGTCCGTTGACAGGTGTGAATCGGAGCGACAGTACGTCCACCTCCTCGTAGAGCACGGGGATGTTCCACACACACGCCGACGGCAACAGAGGTGTTAACAGTGACACTGATTCGTTGTATAAGGCGGCTGTGTCTGTGACCACTGAGCTGTTGCCTGCTGATGTTGAGTTGGCGTAGCTGCTGTTGCTGCGGAGCTTGGTGATGTCATCATCCACTTTAAGGCCTACGCTTTTTGGCTTACACCCCACTGAGGCACACACACAGGTAGTAAATTAGAACAGAATATAATGTGTTTAAACTCATGTTGATGGACGTGTGTGTATCTGTGATCACCTGTGTAGTTTGAGACGATACTAAAGGTCACAGTGCGGTTGCCGAGGCTGCTCTCCACGACAACCCGTAACCAGGTATCCCAAGGTGGGTTGGAAAGAGCTGCGGAGCAGGTAATCCCTGAGCAGTTCACTGTTACTGGGCGCTGCTGCAGAGAGGTGGAGCCGAGCCTGAGGAGCAGTGAACAGTTTTCACCGTCTGCTCCCTCCCCTGACGAACAGTCAGCCACAGAGACGGAGAGAGAGGAGGCAAACTCTGGAACATACAACCTGAGACAGACACAAAGATACATGAACTGGAGTTATATAGACTGATAAAAAAAATAAGGATAATGTATTGTCATTTCAGAACATATGCACACGAAAAATCTAAATTAGGTCCTGTGCAGGTAAAGAAAGAAGAGTCTACACCATAACCAGGAGCCAGATAGATCACTGCACCGCTGTGCACCACCAGCAAATATAAAACAGAACACAGGATGGGAACAGAGTAAATAAAATTCCTCCACATGCACACACAGACAGTTTTACTTACTTAAGGCGTGCAGGTTTGTCAGGTGCTGCAGTCTGCTGGAGGAATGTGCCCTGCTGTAAAATGGGTGTGTCCACCGCTCTCCTGATTGACAGCTGAGGCTGGAAGAAGTAGGAGCAGGACGGAAAGCCCTAACAGATAAAGACAAAAGATAAATACATATACACACACAGGTTCATAATTCTCTTCAGTCAATCGGCCCTGTCAAGCACCTCTCATAAAGGCCGTTCAAAGTTTGTCAGATGACTAATAAACTGATAAGATTAATAAATCAGGAGGATGATAAACAGAAAAAACAGTGGGGGGGCTAATGGAGATATAATGTTAAAGCCTTAGTTTCAAGTTTCAGTTACTGGATTTTACATCTTTTTTTATCTCTATGGTTTATTTTATTTATTTTACTGACTTTAATTTATTGATTTTTTAAAATGTTATTGGTTTATCTGTGCTATTTTTAGTCTTGAAAAAATTATATATATATACACATTTTGGTCTGTGTTGTTTCAAGTTTGCTAAATGAAGCATTTTGTGCTGCAAGTTTGTGTGAAATAAATAAAGTGGAGTGGAGTTGAATTGAGCTGATAAGACAAAATACAAAAAGAAGTTTTCTTTCAAGGCCAGCCCTCGGTAAACAAGACTGCACTACGAGCTGCAATTCTGCAATATGGACAGAGGCCAAGAAAAGGAATAAGAGGAAGAATGTGGTTTAGCTACTTTGCGTAATAATCAATCCACCTACATGCCCCCCCCCGCTCCGGTGGAACAGGTCGGGGTAAAAGGGAAAGAGACTTTACCTTGGCATTTCAATGCAAAACAAAGTTCTTATTTGGACAAATATGATGAACACACAGTCCAGTAATGGGACAACAAATTTAAGAAAGCCAAAAACCATAATGACAAGCACATGCTGTGTTTACATTTCCATACAAACCTTCTGCTCAATGCGCCCATCATCTTCAGGCAAGTGGGCACCGATGTACCAATCACCGGGAGCAGGATTGGAGAGGTTAAAGGTTGTGGAGCTGTGTGATGTCACCGGCAGGATCAGAGACAGACAGGGGCTCCATAGTGTTGCATTTGGAAACTTTGTCCCTGTTGGGTTTATAACTGGAGGGGCACCATATTGAATATGGCTACAAAGGAGAGAGTTTCAAAGTAAGTTTCAACAAAATAAAAGGCAGAAAATTCAGCAGAGAAACTGAGAAGAGGATAAATAGAAGCTGATAAAATGTTTTTATGATGCAGAGCTCAGTGTGTCTCACATGGTGACGTTGTGCTGTCCACAGTGGAAGCTGTGGCCCTTGGTGACGGTGAACAGCCAGCGAGCGACGGCACTTTCCTCTGGAATATGAAACCTCTGCAGCCTCACGTTGCCGTACCAACCGTACTTTGACAACTTCTGGGCCGGTTTGGACGAGAGCTCGGATACAAATGTCACCTGTCCATCTGTAGAAAAGAAAGAGGCCTCGTTGTCAAGATGAACTGTAAACATTTGGTAGTTCCTGGTGTGGCCAGTTCATTTGGTATATGTGGGGCTTTTTGTGTTGTTTTTGATTTGCGTTTCTTTTGTTTGTTTTCAGTTAGTTTGTACATGCAAGACCAGAAGATGGTTGTGAAATAACAGTTTTATGTAATCCCATGTTCTCCCTGTGTCAGCGTGGGTTTTCTCCAGGTACTCCAGCTTCCTCCCACAGTCCAAAGACATGCAGGTTAATTGGTGACTCTAAATTGTCCGTAGGTGTGAATGTGAGTGTGAATGGTTGTCTGTCTCTATGTGTCAGCCCTGTGATAGTCTGGCGTCCAGGGTGTAACCTGCCTCTCGCCCAGTGTCAGCTGGGATAGGCTCCAGCACACCTGCAACCCCTAACAGGATAAGCGGTCACAGAAAATGAATGAATACTCACTAAAATGGAAAGGTATGGAATCAGAGAGGTTGTGCTAAACTGGTTAAAAAGCTGTAAAGAAAGCCAGCAACATGGGGCCTTGGTGGTTTAGTGGGTAAAGCAGGCACCCCATGTACAAGGCTGTTGCCGCAGCGGCCCAGGTTTGAATCCAGCCTGTGGCCCTTTGCTGCATGTCATCCCCCTTTCACACTTACCTGTCCTGTCCATTAAAGGCAAAATGCCCCCCCCCAAAAAAATGAACAAGAAAAAAAAAAAAAAAAAAAAAGAAAGAAAGCCAGCAACATTTAGTGCAGATTGGTAATTACAAATCAAAATGTCTAGACATTACTTGTGGAGTTCCATAGGGGTCTGTACTAGGTACTATAAATGATATGGGGAGAGTATCAAAACTGTTTTATTTGCAGACAACACTGTAGTGACATTCTCTCTGAGTACCAAAACAAGCAATTAATGAGTTGTAGGCACAGTAACTTCAGTGTGACAGGAATGACAGGGGATATAATCCAGTTTTAAACATTTACTGAAAAAGTTTATATTACCTTTAGAAACACAGTAGAAAAATTACTACAACTTTTACCTATTTCTATATGATGTATGGAATAAAATTCTGTATGCAATTTAAATGAACAAATTTCAAAATGTGGTTTGACGCAAACAAACTAGGGATGCACGATAATATCAGCACATCATCGCATTACAGCGGTATCTACCAATATTGGCTTGGAGTCAAATATCAAAATCAGCCAACATGCCAATTTCTGCCGATGTGAAAAACCAATATATATACATTTTTTTAAAATATCAATCGTAGATCAAAACCTTGTGTCCAGTGCCCATGGAGATCGGTAAACTACAGGATACACAGGAAGGCAATACAGGCACTCCAAAAATATAGAAAATGAGCAAGGAAGTATTAAAAGGCCTTAATTGTAGTGGCTAACTCAATAAAGAGCCAACTTGTTTAGACCACTGCAGGTCTTCGTCAGGGCTTTAAAAATATGTTTTTACATCTGTTTTACAAATTTCTTAAACCACCACAACCTCAAACAACTATTGTAGAAAACAAAAGGCTGTGAGTTATTATTGTCCTCAGGACTTCACAGATTTTAAAGGAAACACTCTTTATAAACGCATATAAATCAGACAATGAAATAACAATAGCACACAATGCAAACAAGACTGATCCAAGACTCCTAACATTTCATTGGTTCATTTGTAATGCATTTCAGTTTGTAAATTGTACCTCTCTAACAATTTTATATTACCTCTTAGTCTGTAACTCTTACTTGCTTTTATCTTTCTCTGATGTTATTCAATAAGGGAGGTATCTTCATGAGCCATTTTTGGCTTCTAACCTCTCCTGCACAATCTTTTAGCTTTTAATTTCTTTTTTCCTGTCTTTTCTATAAAAGTGTGTTCAAATAAATGAACTAAAATAATGGGACAAATGATCAGAAATATTCATTTTGAAGAATTATACAATGGAGAAATTTAACCAGAGACATTAAAAGATGCAAACACGTGCAGTTAAAATGACAAATCTGACACTGGAATAGAAAACAAACCCAGCTGCGTGTCCAGCAGACAGTGCTGGACAGTCCACTGACTTTAAACGTTACCAAGTTAAATAGCCAAATAGCGGCACAGTTTATTGAGAGATACAATAGAAATACACATTGTCACCTTCATATTATTTATAAGGTTGATAAAAATATCACTTTACAATGTTCATGTGAATGTTAGAGTAGTTTGAGACCATTTAGCAGAGCGCATATTATACGAAACGTCCCTGTATCCAGGTGAACGCGCACATCGAGACAGTTAGCAAACATGCTAACACCAGTTTCCTCTGACTTCGTCTCTTTCAGTGAAAACACTCACCGTCTGCTAACGTCCAGGCCCACAGGACGACCAACAGGAGCCCACGGAGAAAACAAACTTCCATGTTTCCGTTGCGAGTGTCTGAAACATTACATCGTCCTTTATCCACCTGTAATGTCACACCAGTCCATCGCTACTGAGAAATCATCCTTCCCGCACGGCACTTCCTGAATTCCATGTAAATATCGACGTCACTAAAGCCGTCGCGTGCTGCCTTTGGGGTCTGTCGGAAAGATGATAATATTCGCATTGACGAAGTAGAGAAGTAGCAGTTCAGTTAGAATTTGTGTCATTTTTTTTTTTAAAAAAAGATGATGTTTAAATGTTATAAAAGCAACATAAATACCTCATTCAACATTATTTTGTTATAAGACAAAACATAATGCCAAAATATAAATCAGATAGTTCACAAATACAGCCCGTGTGTTAACTACAATGTGAACTCTTGAAAGTACAAACTAAGGATTATCCAGGAAGGCAACACTTGCATGATAAACTGTATAGCTGAGTTGAACTTATTGTTTGATAATCTCTGCATGCTAAATTTGATATACATAAATCTGTGTTGACCAAGTCATTGCCCTGTTAAAAAGTTTTTTTAGGACAGATTTTAATATTTCAATGCAGTCTCTAGAACAGTGGTTCCCAACTGCTGGTTCCTGGTCCAAAAGTGGGCCCCGACTCCATTCTGAATGGACCACAAGTGACTCACAAATGTGTTAAATTTGTAAAAAACACACTTTATTTTGAAGTACAATGAATTTCTAACGCAAAGCTTTTACTTTGAAGTGCTGTTTCCTGCTATAGAGTGAGTGACTAATGGACAGCTATATGATGGAGACAGCAAACTAGCCCAAGGACATGGTCAAACACAAGGATGATGCTGAATATATTAAACTGTGTGGACCTTGAACAAATGACTAAGGAGAAATCTGGACATTGTGGCTGGACCATTTTGGAACCAGTTCTCTAGAACATAAACAACATTTTATTGTATGACGGAGCACAAACACAGTTTTGTAACGACTGTGGTTACTTTCCCAGTTCTCTAAGATATTGAAAAAGCTCTTTATTGACAGGTTATACAATTTCATAGAAAAGCACAAACTGTCATTGGACAGTCAGAACGGATTCAGAACAAACCGATCAACATCCATGGCGTTAATTGAGTAAACAGAAGAAACAACCAGTTGTATTGATAACAAAACATATGCAGTGGGAGAATTTATAGATTTTTAAAAAAGCATTTGATACCATACATCATGAAAGTGGCTAAAAAGCTATATTGTAAACCAGTACCATTTGTGTAGATTGGTAATTACAAATCCAAATGTCTGAATATTACTTGTGGAGTTCCACAGGGGTCTGTACTAGGTCCTTAGCAGTTTGTTTTGAATATAAATGAAATATGTAAAGTATGAAGTATTTATCAAGTATTTATAGATCAGTGGTTTTCAAACTTTTTGTGCCCAAAGCACACCATAGGACAAACCAAATTCTCAAGGCACAACGATAGATAGATAGATAGATAGATAGATAGATAGATAGATAGATAGATAGGTACTTTATTAATCCTCGTAGGTAAATTGTCGTGTCCAGTGGCTAAGGCACATAAAAGAGTACAAGGCACATATAAGACACATAAAAGAGTACAAGAACGAGTAATATAAATACAAATATAAATATAAAAGTAAAAATAGAATAAAATAAAATAAAATAGAAATACATCTACATGTAAACAGTGTACACTATCAGAAGGTACAAAGTGCAAAAGTGCAGGAGGGTGTGCGGGTGTAGTGAGGAAATGAGCTATGTGCTCCCTCTCCCATTGAAGAGTCTGATGGCTGTCAGGATGAAGGATCTCCTGAACCTTTCAGTCCAGCACCGCAGTGACAGGAGACGATGGCTGCGGCTGCTTTTCTGTCCAGCCAAGATGCAATGCAGTGGATGATTATCACAGTCTAGTATGCCCTGCATCTTGCTCCTTGGGCATCTCTCTGTGATGGTGTCCACCGAGTCCAGGCTCTTGCCCAGCACTGAGCCTGCTTTCCGGATGAGCTTATCTAGCCGTTTCCTGTTTCTGTCCGTCAGGCTTCCTCCCCAGCAGACTGCAGCGTATAGCAGAGAGCTCTCCACCACTTATTTGTAAAACATAAAAGGACCTCTATAACAAGTGTTATCACTCTTATCGTGACATAAATGTTTGATTTTATTTACTTATATCAAATAACAATTGACAACCAACCATTTTACTCATGAAATATTTATTAACAAAATGATTTGAGAATTCATTTTAAACCTTTTTTAAAATTGCATAAAAGAACCAATAACAGATCCATTTAAACAAGAAATAATGTCAGATAATGTAGGAGAGAACATATGAGAAATAAGCACAGGAGAGAAGTGACAGCTGTTCTTGTCTATTGAATGAGATTAGACATTTAAATAAAATTCAGTGCAATCGAATTAAAAAGACAGAAAGACAGACTTCATGATATCTCTGCAATTCCAGTGCCAACTGTATAAAACATTTACTGGACATAACATTTCTACATATCTTCTAAAAGAGTTTCTTCATATTTGTGGTTTCCTTCATTTTAAATAAAGGTTTTGTGCCATGTGGAACTCCTAAAACAGGCAGAATAAACTGTGAACATCTTAATCAAAAGCAGAAGAGTAGTGAATAAGAGACTGTGACACATTCATCATTAAGCATCATTCATAATTCATCCATCAAAGTGCATTTAAATCCCACTGCATTACAGGCAGTAACTGTTGAAGAGCTTAAAGATAATGTATTTAAACTGTGCTCAAAGATCATAGAAACGTCACATCATCCTGAGACTCCACCCAGCACCACTGAGCATCATAGCCCAGCAAAGATGTCTCACTATCAGGTGCATGCTCCTCCTCTTTTGTCATAGTGTTCTGAGAAGCTCTGAAACTCTCCTGAGTTTGTTGCTCTGTCTGTTTCTCCCCCGACTCTTTAGTGAGGCATAAACTACCATTATTTGCTTTCACTTCTCTTCTTGCCCTGTTCGATCTGAGGAGAGCTCTCCTGATGGTGTCAGCACCGCCTTTGATGTCATGTAATGGAACTACATCGGAGTCCTTTTGTAAGTTGGCACTAACCAAACCATTGGCGGGGCTAGATGAGGCCTGGCCATGACTGGAAGGACTCAGAGGACTTGCTTCGGCAGACTCTGGGATCAGCATGTCAAAGTAGGTCTTGTGGTTTGAAACGCCATCTTCAGTGTGTGCTGGCGGGTCTGCTGATTCCTCACCAGAGGTTTCAATCAAGTCCGGAGTTGGACTCAGGCTCTCTCTGTGGGAGCAGTAGTAGAAATAGTCAGACACATACTGTCATTTTATTTACTCCTTCGCTTAATGAGTTTTTTCTTTAAAATGTATGTCTATGATTTTGTATTAATACATTGTTGTTCATTGTTTCTTTAATAATCTAATTACCGATCATATTCCAGTTTCGTTAATTGAATTCACTGTCTTAAACTGTAATTGTGCTTTGGCAACACATATGAAATGTCATGCCATTAAAGCTTATTGAATTGTACTGAATTGAAAACTACCAGCAAAATCTGGACAAATTTACACATTTGCTAGGATGTTAGGGTATTCTTAATTCAAGTCCAAGAGTTTGATGATATCCTTTATAAGTATACATTTATCATATCGTATCTTGAAAATTCACTGTCATATACTAAAGTGATCCCCGCACACCCTGGGCCCTGGCCCTGCTTGTGGCCCAAGGATACTTTTTTTTCTTTTAAGATATTTTTTGGGCCATTTTGCCTTTAATGGACAGGACAGGTAAGCGTGAAGGGGGGAGAGAGAGAGAGGGGATCACATGCAGCAAAGGGCCACAGGCTGGATTCGACCCCGGGCCGCTGCGGCAACAGCCCTGTACATGGGGCACCTGCTCCACCACTAAGCCACTGACGCCTAGGCCCAAGGATACTTTTGATAAATATACAGTGGTGGAAAAAAGTTTTCGTTTAAGTTTATATTGCATTAAGAATCACTCTTAGGTCTTCAAGTGCAATTTCTTTTAGTGCAGTCACAGCCAAAATACTAAATAAATCCTAAAAAAGCCATTAAAAACTTTGAAAATTGATTGGTTCCATAAAAATACATAAGAAATTTTGAGTATTGGGTCATTTTGGTACCAGTGATGAAGGTCGTTCTTTTTATTAAAAGACACAATTTTTGTTGCCAAGCTTCGTGTCTACATAAAGCCAGCACATCTGAAAGTTCTTCAGACACAAAAATGGCTAAAACAAGGAACCTAACGCAGGAAACACGCCTGAAGATAAAGATTCTCAGCCAGGAAGGGTACAGCTGCCGCCAGATAGCCAGGAAGTGCAGATGCAGTCCTTCAGCAGTTGGATACACTCTGCAGAAATACAGACGAACCAACAGCTTGGAAGACAAACCAAGATCTGGGCGTCCAAGGGTTTCTTCAGCAATAAATGACCACATCCTGATCCGCATGTGCAGGCAAAACCACCGAATGACATCACAGGAGCTTCAGCAGCAGTGGTCAAACCAAACTGGTGTCCAGTGTTCCACCCGCACTGTACGTGGCCGACTTTTAGATCATGGCTTAAAGGTCCTACAAGGCTATCAAGAAGCCCCTGATCAATGAGAGACAGAGGTTAGCCCGGCGTCGTTGGGCCCAGGCACACAAGAACTGGACAGCCAGGAATTGGAAGAAGATTTTGTGGTCAGATGAGTCCAGTTTCCAGCTTTATCTTCCTCCTACTAATGTGAGAAGTACGCAGAAGGCCAGGCGACATTATCTCCAGCATGTACAGTACCTACTGTCAAGCATGGTGGAGGCAGTATCATGGTTTGGGGATGCATGAGTGCTGCTGGTGCTGGTCATCTCACTGTCTGTGATGGCACATTGAACTCTACCAAGTATTGTACCATTCTCCAAACCCACATGCTCCCTTCTGCGCGTGCACTGTTCTGTCGAGGTAAAAACTGGATGTTTCAACAAGATAATGCCCCTTGCCACACATCCAAGGCCAGTAGAGCTTGGCTGCAGGAGCACAGTATCCAGGTCTTAGAGTGGCCAGCTCAATCCCCGGACATGAGCCCCATTGAAAATCTGTGGTGGATTATCAAAAGGTCTGTTTCAAAGCATGAACCAAAGAATTTAGAAGAATTAAAAGCAGTAATTCAAGAAGAATGGGACAAGATTACCCCTCAACAGTGTGAAAGGCTCGTGGGGACCATGCCAGCCAGGATTAGAGCTCTACTACGTGCCAGTGGCAGGACTACTAAATATTAATTTGATGATGTGATGGTTTATTTATTTTTTGTTCAGTTTTGAACACATTCTCTGTTATTTGTTGACTTTGATACCGACAATGCTGAGAACTGACATATTGAAACTGTCAAGAATTTAGTTTTGTTAGTTTTTCTTGTAAACAATCAACAAAAAAATATAATTTGTATTTGTTTGTATCTGTCTAATGCAGCCACACCTTTTGAAACACAAAAAAGATTTTTCCACAAATATTTCACGATACTATTTTAGATTGTGTAAAATTTTAAGGGTGTCCGAAAACTTTTTTCCACCACTGTATAATGGGAAAATACCAGCATATATACATTTTATATCCTACATATATAAATAATATTACGAAATGATCTAGTGAAGTGGCCGTCGTAGATACATCTAAAAAAACACGTCTTGATATGTCACAGTTGCTGCTCACAACTTTTTGTCATACTAGTGGAAACTGTCATGATGACATAGCTAACTTTCATCTAACACAGCTGTCAATCATGACAGTCACTGTTCGTGAACTTCGGTCAGGCTGTCAAACTCGACAGTGCTGATCAAATATGAATCAACATTCTGTCACTGCATTGCATATTTCTCACCTCAGATGTTTTCAAAGACATATTTTAGTGACTGTTGAAGATCATTTTTTGGCATTTTTGCCTTTATTAGCTAGGAGAGTTTCATGTGAAACGGGGAGAAAAGAGACGAGATGACATGCAGCAAAGGGCAAGAGTTGGAATCGAACCCGCAGCTGCTGCGGCAAGGACATAGCCTTTGTGCATGGGGACCAGCGCTACCAGGTGAGCTAGTGTCTACATTCTGTTACTGCATTGCATATTTCTCACCTCTGATGTTTTCAAAAACATATTTTAGTGATTGTTTAAGTTTATTTTTCGGCATTGTTGCCTTTATTAGATAAGAGAGTTTTGTGTGAAATGGGGAGAAAGAGACAAGATGACATGCAGCAAAGTGCCAGAGTTGGAATTGAACCTGCAACTGCTGAGCCAAGGACATTGCCATTGTGCATGCGGCACCCACGCCACCAGGTGAGCTAGTGGGCACCTGATAGCATATTGTTTAGCTGTAAAATAAAAAGTTTGCTCCAGCCATGTTTCCAACATGGCTGGAGCAAACTTTCTCATTTTACAGCTAAACAGTACACTACTGTCTCTGACAACATTTGAGGGAAGACATAGGTAATGCAGTAAAAGAATTTTGATGCATATTTTATCTGTGCTGCCTATTTGCAAAGGTACAAACTCTGGTCACATGACTTAGACTCGAGTTAGGCTCAAGTCACAAATTCTATGACTTTAGACTCGACTCGACAAAATCAAAAAAGACTTGCAACTCCACATGCACTTTAACACCAGTGATGGGTGACTTCACTTGGATTTGAGCCTTGTGACTTAAAAATATTTCACAAATTGCAGTAACTGGGACCTGAGCGCAAAGACTAGAGACTTATTTGTGACTTGCAAAACAATGACTTGGTCCCACCTCTGCTAGTTTGACAGCTTGACTTCAATTCACCAGCAGTGACTGACATAACTGACAGCTGTCTAAGAAACTCCTCAGCTCTGACTGGTTGTTGGAGGGAAGAGGAGGAGATGGAAGAGGCATGATTTGTTGTTTTTACAAATTATCTGTCTCATGTAATACTACATGGATGTGACAGTGTCAACAAATACAATAAAAACATATTTTCAAAGTTACTAACTGTAGCTTTAATGCATGTCTTCGTATATAAGCTGATTTTAGTTTGCCTAAAAATAAGTGCACATTTTCAATGAGAATATCGTCCTGTACACCTGTTAAACTAAACACGTTAGGTCAGTGGTTTCCAACTGGTGGGTCACGAGTCCATTCTGAATGGACTGCAATGTGTCAAGGTGTCAGGTTTATAAAAAACACACTTTATTTTAAATTACAGTGAATTTCAGTGCAGTTTCCTGCTGTAGAGTGAGTGACTAATGGACAGCTACTTAACAGAGACAGCAAAGTAGATGGACGACATGGCCAAATGCAAGTATGATGCTGAATATATCAAACTGTGTGGACTTTGAACTAATGACTAAGGAGAAATCTGGACTGTGGCTGGACCAGTTAGGAACCACTGCTGTAGACTGTACCTGCAGGGGGACATGGAGGGCCCGTGCTCTTCCACAGTCACCAGGCTGCTCAGGCTGCCTGTCAAGCTGCTGCCGTGGCTGGCTAAGGCGCCCCGCTCCTCCATCAGCCAACGCATGGCCTCAATACCCTCGTGCACGGCTACCAGCTGGCGCAGAATCCTCACATCGGCTGAACGCAGCCACCTCTGCACAGATAGTGAGGAGTTAGATAAGCGTGATGTAGGTGTGAATATGGGAACTGGTTTGTGTGTGTGCATGGCAGGTAGGTGGGAGAGCTGTGTGCATTTAACAACAGTCAGGGGCCCCTGGATGTAAATAACGTGTCCCCCCACTAGTGAGGCCCGGCTTGTGTGCTCATTTGACTACAACACATGAAGCAGAACAACAGAGCAAAAGAATGGAAAAGAATGAGGGAGGGTCTGAGCTGAGGAGCAGAGACTGAGCAGAGGAATCCAGTCAGAATGTGTGAAATGAATGGAGGTGAATGAGACGGAGGCAGGTGAGGGGTGTGGCAGAGAGACAGGTGACACAGTCTGTCATTAGATATTACACATGAGCAGGTGAAGAGGCTGAGAGTGAAGCTCAGATGCTTTGACATGTCTGCAGTTCACTGAAAAACATGCGGTTTGAATAAACAAAGCAGTGATGGCTGAAACAAGTTGTGCCAGTTGTGGCAGTGCCAAATACGGAAAGAGGCGCGGGTAAATATAGGCGCACTCAAATGATACAAAGTCATACTGAGTCACTACAAAATAGGATTCATATAATGTGATGTATTTATTGCTGAGAACATATATTTACCATCTCTTGTTTTAAGTTGCTTATCTTGTCAGAAAAGCTGTCGCTCAAAGCAGAGCCGCGGTCTCCTCTGTCCACCATATCAGACCTCCAACCATCCTCACAGTCCGCAGCATCCCTCATCCAAATCAGAAGACTCTCCGGTGTTTTCCTGCCAACCTTATTTTCCACTTCTCTCAGATCTGGGAAGGAATCGTTCAGGATTTCCTCTGCCATCCCACCGCGCAGTTATCACTCCAAGTCTTCGGATGGAGTTTGTGCGTAAAGTCACCTCACTCCACTGTGAGAAGTGACACCCCTCCAGCGGGTGAATCACCATAAACTTAACTTCCTCGACTTACAGCACAGTCCCACACGTTGTATTCCCGAACAGTCCACAATAAACCACGATCACAAACGACCGAGCGGCCACAGAGGCGCAGAACGAGCCGTGAAAACGCTGGAAGTGTGAAAGCGTATATCACCTGTGCCGCTGCCTGCTGTCACCATTCATGCTCCAGAGGTATTGATGGTATGCGGCCCAGAATGTGATGCTGGAAAGTGGAAATGTTCTTTGTGTTGCTCTCAAACAATGGTGGGAGTTTCATACCAGCTGTCACATGGAGAGGCTTCAGTTAACACCTGTGCGCACTGAGCTGTAGAGAGCGCACATTAAATCTGTGAAATCACATCATGATTGACTGTTTTTATCAGAATCATTTAACCCTGAGGCACCACATAAAGACAAACAAGAATTTCATACAGAGTATTAGTTAATCTAACCTGTGATTTAGGCCTGTATTTGATTGAATGTAATCCTGGGATGAACGCCTACATTAAAGGGAAAGTTCTGATTTTTTGAAGTGGGGTTGTGTGAGGTTCTAATTCACAGAGTATTACACACAGTAGATGTTGGCCTCCAGTTTGGAGAAGCAGCAGGAGCACCGCCACAAAAAGCAATGTAGCCTACTGATGTGGATAGGGCAAAGCAATACTATTCTAGCCACCTAAAAAAAATCCCATGTAAAAAGAAAATCTGGGGTGCCTTTTGTAAAGTGGCTCTCACTGAAATTAACAGCAACATTTTGGCACATTTAGCTTCAAACAACATTAAAAAAAAGAAAACATATTTCAAATATTCAAGATATTTGAAATATGTTAAATATAATATCACAGTTAAACCTAAATATTAAATGTTGAGCCTAAATGTCAAATCTAAATCTAAATGTTAAATATAAATCCAAATGTTACATCTAACTGTTAAATCTAAATCTAAATTTAAATGTTAAATATAAATGTGCTTGGTGAAAGTTAATATTTAGCTAATATGCAATACGCACTGCTGGTCAACGGAAGTACCAAAAAAAAAGCCCGGGTTGTCAGACTGTGTTTATAGCATCAAATAACGAATTAAAACCAAAGTAATTGGAGAAAATGAACACTTGAACATACACACACACGCAACTGTTTTGCACATACAATCACTTGCACTAGATGTGCTCCCTTTGTCCACTGCTCATTTTCATTCACTGCTGCTCATTATTATCCACTTCCTATTATTTTCATTCATATTATTATTGTTATTGTTATTTATCGCTGTCTCTTGGATTTTTGTACTTATTTGCATGCCTAGTTATTTAAGTTTTTTAAGTCTAATTTTGAAATCTTTAATCTGACTCTTTTTCCTTGACTGCTGTAACACTGGAATTTCTCAATTATGGGATCAATAAAGGAATATCTTATCTTAAGAACTACCTAAAATGACAGAAACCATGTTTGGGGAAATTTTATTTGACATGTACTGAGAGTTTTTAGCTCAGTTGTATGTAGTATGACGTATTCACTGTCATCACGTAAAGTCTGCCAGGGCCGAGACTGCAAACGGCTGATAGACAGCCCTTGGACTGTTTTATGCAGCGTGTTTTTGCCAAGGACATGCTCCTGGATCAACATCCCAAATGCATTCCAGGACCAACATTGCGATCAACCAGTCACAGCCTTCTGACATCATTGCTGTGCTGCTCCTGTACTTCTTTCAGACTTTATAAAGCTAGTTTTCCAAATTGAAGTTAATACAGTTGAACAAAATCCTTAGAAACACTGAACAAAAACCCTATAAGCTACTGCAGGGTTAGCGAGTTAGCCTGCTAACTAGCTGGGGTAATGTTAACTGTCGACTGAAAATTACAAGCTCCCTGTAACAAAACTTCGAGGTGACCAAGCAGCATGGTGATATGAATGTAGAAACAGTCCTATGAGTAATTTTATGCCATCTTTCAGTTTTTATATGACATATTTTGTTCCAAGGAAGTAGCTTTGCTAATGATAATGCTAGCTAACATTAGCCATTTCAGTAAGCTAACATTTACTGAATAGCTTGCCTACATGAGTAAATGAAGTGTATTCAGTTAATGCTGGTTAAAAGCATACAACACGTGAAATTATAGGCAATTGTAAATAGAAGCAGAAGAAGAAGAAGAAGAAGAAGAAGAAGAAGAAGAAGAAGAAGAAGTAATTTTGTGTCATTAAAACATAATTTGTACTTTGCTGCATGGAAGCCCTTGAAACTTTCCAAAGTTACCCTATAAGAGAAACAGGTCTGTACAGTTGCACAACCCACTTTCAGACACAGAGACGGGGCCAAATAAGCAGCGAGGAAGCTAACATCTGCCACCCTCTCAAATAGATGATTTATTTTTATTCATCTGTCATCTTGTCCCCTTTCAAAACCAGGGCAACGGTAATGGGAGCTTCCTGCTTCCTCGTGATTGAGGTTACGACCAGTTGTTGTGCATTAAATGCATTGTTTAAGGCGTCTGTGCAGCACAGTGGAGCCTGAATAAAAAGTAGAGCAACTTGAATGCATGGCTGTAAATAAGTTTATGATGCTTCATCGGCTTATAAAAAACTCAGCTGCGACCTCAGGAGGAGAAAGTTATTTTTATCACTGGAGCTATAAGACCTATCACTGTGATTTGTATGCCAAGGTTGGGTGGCCCTCTCTTTCTGTAAGACGTGAAAGACACTGGGTTCAGTTTATTTATAAAGCTCTTATCGGTCTGGTACCTTCTTATATCAATGCTGTCTTTTACTCCAGGTGTCAGCTTGGAAAATCCAGTTTTTCATATTGTGCTCCTGCAACGTGCACAACAGTTTAAAGCTTTCCACATTTTTATCCATAGGACAAATTTAATCTTTAACTGTGTCATATTTTACTTCTAGGTGTTCCTGTTTTACCGTATTGTGTTCTACATTTTAACAGTTTTTATTCATCACTGATGCTTTTATTCATTTATTTTTGTTATTTTTTTATCTTTATTTCTATTTCTATTTTCTATTTTATTTATTTATTTTTTCATTTATTTTTTATTATTCATTTTTTAATTTCTATTTTTATTCATTTATTTTATTATTTACATTTTATTTTTATTTTATTTATTTATGTATTTATTTTTGCATTTTTAATTGTGGTTTTGATTTTATTGCTTTTTATGTTTGTTGCCACTTTTATGTAAGTTTCTCTTTGCGTTTTTTATCTGTGTCTAAGTACTTTTATTTTATATTGTTTTACTCGGCTAGGTCTCTACCTCAATGAATGCCTGAGTTACAGTAAAATAAGGGCTGAATGAATGAATGAAAAACAGCCGGACATTGGGAGAAAACTTTGAGGAGTGTTTTACCACTGGCCGCTGTTAGAGGGAGACAAACACTGCTGCATCCAACACAGACCTGGAGAGAAGTTAGGACCAATAAAAGCCAGCAATATATTACAACAAACATTCAGACTATAAGAAGGGTAGGATTGTGTTTTAAATAACGAATCTTGATCTCACATGTGATTTAAAAGATGACATTTTACTAGCCTCCCTCCGTGGGTCGCTCCACAGTTTAGAGCCTCATAAAGTTCACTCACCTTTCCTCTTAAATCTCAACAGTGGAACAGAATCCTCTTTTACTGGAGCTGCTCCACAGAGACCTGTATATCACCGTAGTTACAGCGTCCCAGGTGAAAAAATGAATATGAATACAAGGTAGCATTGTGTTGAAAATTTATTGTGTATCACCCACTGAACTCTTAGATGAAGCAGAGAGCAAAGGCACACACACACAGCCTTTGGAGAGATTTTACATTTGGTTTAAAGGGACAGTTCACCTATGAATCAGAAATATTTATTGTTCCTCTTACCTGTAGAGCTGTTTATCAGTCTAGATTGTTTTGGTGTGAGTTGCAGAGTGTTGGAGATATCAGCTGTAGAGATGTCTGTCATCTCTCCAATATAATGGAACTAGATGGCACTCAGCTTGTGGTGCTCAAAGCGCCAAAAAATACATTTATGAAAACTCAACATCAATGTCTCTTTCCAGAAATCATGACCTGGTTACTCAAGATAATCCACAGACCTTGTTGTGAGCAGTTTCATGTAGGAACTATTTTTTTTCTACCAAACTACACCTGCCAACTGTATCACTGCGCAGGAGGAAGCATGCATCTACTCATGGACAAGAGGCTCATATTTGTGACTTTATATTTGACCGAAGGCAGACGACAAAGGTAGGACCAAGTCATTGTTTTGCAAGTCACAAGCAAATCTTTGCACGTCAAGTCCCAAATCAAGTACCAAAACCTGAACTTTGAGCCTCAAGTCCCAAACAAGTCATAATGCGCTCTACACAAAATGTAATAACATTTTTAAAAACAGTGTAATAATATATTATATTCACAAAAATTATGGATGCTTCTTGAAATTTGTATTTAATTGCTAAATCAAGTTTGCTGGGAGTTGTTGCAACATGAGGCAATGCAACAGTTGGCTTTTATTACCACTAGTTCTCTGAAGGTGTTCTAGTGTGTCTAGGTCTTTAGACCAAATTTGACAACATCTGAAAATCTAGAAAGACTTTCAACTCAACTTGGACTCTGACACCAGTTACTCATGTCTTCACTTGGACTTTTGACTTGAAAGCACTTGATGCCTTTCCCCAAGGCCAAAGATTAAAAGTATGTTATTTAAAGCATTTTCCAGAAATCAGTTAATTTCCGAATTGACTGTGTGTCAAATTTGTGACTCAAGTCCACACCTCTGACGGATGATATCTCCAACACTTGGCAACTTGCACCAACAAAATCTGGACTGATAAATAGAACGACAGGTTAGAGATAAAATATGTATTTTTGATTTTGGGGTGAACTGTCCCTTTAAGATAATAAATGTTTGTGCAGATATGAAACTGTTAGTCACTGCACTGTTACAGCCGTCGATTATGTTCATGATTTAAAAGTTTTAAATTGATTTCCATTTAGTTGTAATGGACATAATACGAAGCATTAATATTCCCTCAACAGTTGCTGTCTGCTGCAGCAAGGGAGGGGACATCTGCTCAGCCACACTCTCTGACTTTTGGTCATAACGTACAGCTTCTCCTGACGTGATCTGATAATTGATGTGTTCTGGAGAATCGTCCAACATGATTCAAACAGCTTGTCGTCCCTGAAACGGCCTGCAGATGGCAGCAGACATTCAATATTTCCAAGCACTCAGGTGTTCGATGACATTCTCAGAGGCTGAACAATCAAGTCTGATTCCTGCACCTCTGGGATTTCATTCATCAGCTCTGTTTACTCAAGAGTACAGATCAAGTTTCGCAGATGAGGCTGTCGAAACCACAGCAACCCTGAAAACTGAGCCTGAATCAACACTCTGAGGTCATCCCATCTACTTAGCAATCATAAAGAATATGTTTTCTGTAATCTTATATGAGAGTCTCGGCCATTAATTCTCCATGTTTCCTGACAAATATGCTGCAAACACATTCCATGATTTCATCAGAGAGGCATAACACTGACAGCAAATATGTCATACTCGACACAACATACTTGTCATTTCCTTGGAATGAAAAAGCGAGTGGGAAGTTGGAATCAAGTGGATAAAAACTCTGGTTACGGCGACCCCAGGGGCAGCTGTAAAACATTACCCACGTATAAGCAAGTGTTTTCAGGGCAGTTTGCAGTGACCCACAGGTTGGCGTTACATGAGGTAGAGGGTGAGCATAAAAACGTTACACACAGAAAGAGTTATGTTTTTTACGAGTCGGGGCCTCTCACTTCCAGTTTTAGGGAAATCATAAACTTACACAAACATTAAAAAATGGTCAAAGTGTGCGTGTCACTGAAAGGCCAGCATTATGAGCAGATAGGATTTTATGACATCTGTCAGTGCAATCAGGAGTGATTTATGACAAATCATAAAGAGGATGTGGGGGTTTATTAGGGGAGTCGCCCTAAATCTTTTGCCAAACCACCTGAAACGTGACGTGCAGAGAAATGAAGAAACATTCACCCATGTGAGTTTATCCTTACACACAGAGAACATGTTAATAGAAACAGAGGAATAGATATCTCACCATCCTCTTGGTGCAGCCTGATTCCCCAGTGATTCTGCCTGAGGCATGGCATGTGTGTTTTTTGCATGCATTGAGTTCAGGGTCAGAAAAACAGCGTAACAACTGAGGCCACTGGGCCAGGAAATCCTCCAGGTTCACATGGTCTGTGCAAAGACCCTCACATGCAAACAAAGCCAATCAGGGAGGGAGGGGAGCGCTGGGCTTTGCAGCACAATTAGGTCAGGAAACACTCAACGGTTTGTAGATGTTTCCCAAGAAAAATAAGCTCTAAAGTGTGGAAGTCTTCACATGTCAGATGTACAGTACATAAGAAACTTTACAGCTGCAGAGGTGCTGGTTTGTGGATTTTTGTTACCTTTAGACTGGTCCTGCATAGCCAGGCCTCTCTAGCGCTATCCCAGTGCTGGAGAAAGATCTGTGCACATTTATGCTCAAAATTAGATATGTATATGGACACGGATGATGTTTTTGTCTGTGTTTGTGCACGTTTTCTGAAAGCTTATGGATACAGACCAAATGGGGGCATAGTAAAGTAGTTCACAGAGAAATGACCCTAGAACACTGCTAACCACTGTTGTCAACAAGACTGGCTACGTTAAAAAGAACATTACTACTACTACTCTGCCAATGTCACCAAATTTGCCGTCATCAGAAACTTCTGACTCTGCCCTCTAGTGCCATCTATTGGCTGTATCTATGTCAGCATAAAGGACACAGAAGTATGAGGGCAGTGAAGTTTACAAGGGTTGAGATAAATGGATCTGTTTTGATATGTAACAGGAGCATAAATGAAAGATACATGGATGTATGTACAGAACTGGATACAGCGTCAGAGGTGGGGCCTCATTTACTACCCCACTTCGTGGACCCCATAGAGCAGGCACACCAGAGACTTCTGCCAGCGGAGTGGCTGACTTTGGGTTTAGCCCGTTTACTTGAACGGGGATAAAATGATTTAATTGTGCAGCTCTTCTACACATTCAAAATGTTATCAGACCATATCCTGTTAGTGAAACGAGTCATTTCACAGGGGTTGTGGCGCTTAAAAAATGTATCCACAGATTTACCGATGTCTCTTTCACAATGAACTCCTCAGATGTCCTGTTTCCCCAGTTCGAAGTCATTCCTCCAACTTTGATATGTTTTTGAGCTTTAAGTCGTAATATGGAAACAACATGAACATTATAAAGATGATTTGTTGTATTTTAGAGCAGTTTTAAGCTTTATTTTACAGAGTGATTTGGTCCCAGACTTGTTGCTGCACCAGTACCTCCCCTGAAACTACTAAAATATTACTTTACCTGACGAATTCTATGAATAACTTTTCTAACTAATCTAGGTCACACTATGTTGACAACAACTAATGGTTACAACCTAATACTATTTTACATAGTGTTAAAACAAAGTGTGGAGATCGGTCTGGCTATGTGAGAGTAGTTTCACAAGGCAACTGGGATTTGAAACACAGTAACACACAGGAAGTATGTTACTGTCTCCGATAGGTCGCCAATAAAAAGCCTCATACTCACAGTCCACATCCTGTAAGTTACCTGTGGACAGAGCTAGGCTCGCCGTTTCCCCCTGTTTCCAGTCTTTATGCTAAGATAAGTTAGCCAGCTGCTAATTTAGCTTCATATTTACTGTAGATAACAGAATGGTATCAATTTCCTAAACTTATTGGCAGTAAGAAAGCAATTCAGCATAATTCCCAAAACGTCGAACTCTTCCTTTAAAGCTCTGCCTGACATATTTAAGAATTATGTAAAAACTGTTTGAGATTAAAAGAGAATCAGTTAGTTAATAACTCCCACTGCTCGTGAATTTTTAGTTAGGTGATCATGCTGCTCTGTGGCATCTGTTTCCATTTAGGTACCTACAGAGAGATTAAATGAGTGTGGAGAAGTAATGGATCTCATATGTACGCAGAGGAGCCCATTTACATCCTG
The DNA here is from genome assembly GCF_011397635.1 of Epinephelus fuscoguttatus. Lineage (NCBI taxonomy): Eukaryota > Metazoa > Chordata > Actinopteri > Perciformes > Serranidae > Epinephelus > Epinephelus fuscoguttatus. The sequence continues at coordinate 23,753,548 of NC_064766.1, forward strand.
TAATTGTGTTTATTCAAACCATGACATAAAGCAAAGATCCCCGAGCTGAGAAGACACATAAATACAGTGTTTACAGTGCGTGAGACTCATACCAAAAAGTCCATTAATTTCTAGTGAAAGGCTCGAAACACCACCTTCCAAGGTGTACACTGCAACAGTGTCAGACTGAGGCAAAACAAATGTGAATGCACTGACTGCAGGGTCATCAATAGATTCCTGCTGCATCAATCTTTGTTGTCTAAACAGATGGCAGCGGCACCAAAGAGCTTGTGCTGTGCCTGATCGAATGCTTGATAGGAGAGCCCAGAGGAGCCTGTGTCAGAGGCCACGGGGGCCAGTAGATTCTAAGCACATTAACATTCCTGAATAAATAACCCCAGGGAACGTTATTGTGGAGACGTTAAACAGGATTTTCCTCCCAGAGCCCAGGAGAACGGCCAGGCATCACTCTGGCGTCTCCATCGCCCGGGGTTAGGAGGAGCTAAAGCACCCAGTGCCAAAAGAAGAGCTTTTTAAACCCCTTATATCCCATCCTTCCTTAGAGAAAAATTGCAGCAAATTGCACCACATGAGAGAAGTCTGGTGATTCAAGTTTAATTTACTTCCTGTTACAGCTTCATTTCTCATTTCCTTCTTTGTTCTTTATATCAGTGTTCAAACACATCTGATAGATAGTGATATCATCAAGCACAAAACTCTATGATATGCCAGCAGGAATTCTGAAGTTATTTTGTATATTTTTGTATATTTCCAGATAAGTGGCAAGGTACTCTATTTTGCATTTTGCTTAATTCCACAGTCTTGACTAGACAGCGTTACCCTCGACCCCGAGGGACATCCAAAAGCACCTGATGCGACATTTCCCACTGTTTTCTTTTTACTACATTTAACATCATCTTGTATTTAATTGAATTCATGAAGGATCAAGTGTTTCCTGGCAGTTTTGTTACTCGTATTCATGCTCTGTTCACATAGTGACATTTAGGATATGTCACTGACTGCAACATCAGAGCGCTCCATTCTCTCATAGCATATTATACCTGCTTAGTCGTACACAGTTAGAACAAATTATGTAATATTGATTAAAATCTAAATCGATGTTGGCACCACTGGGAGAAAATGTAAATGTTACAATCAATGTTGCATCTCATTTTAAGAACGACTGTCGATGTCACTTCCCCCTCTTCACAAAGAGCTACATGAATTGATTTTTTTTGGCCACAATATTGAAGTGAAACGTGAGCAAACAATCGTCCATTTGACAAATATTAAACAAATATTTACTCTACTTATTGCTCTGATTTGGTCTCCACCACCTCCTGAGGGAAATATGAAGCTCTTTAGCTGCTGACTGTTAATTTTGTCTGCTGTTTAAAGGGACAGTTCAACCTCAAATCAAAAGTACATACTTTTCCTGATGCCTGTAGTGCAGGCAGAAATTTGGGGTGACCTGTCCCTTTAAGTTTAGTTTAGTTTAGTTTAGTTTATTGGTTTAAATATACAGAGACAATGCACATTAATAAACATTTCTGTAAACATGCCGGTTTAGCCAGGTTGGCTAATTTTCAACCGTAGTCTCTGGGGCAGGTGACTTGAGCACTACAATAAAAAAATAAAATAAAACAGTACTATGCTGACTTATAAAATACATGGTATACAACATACTACAATACAATATATTACAGTGCATACAATAAAATACAAATACATTACAGTTTCAGGTCACATACTTGACCGTCTCTCAACCATAGATTTAAATTTCTTTTAAAAGAAAGATAAGTGTCATACTCCCTGGTGTGAGTAGCTCTCACCGAGAAGGCTGCCTGACCAAAGGCAGTCCTTCTTTTTGGAATTACACAGTCCCCTCTGCTGATAGACCTGGTATGCCTGTCAGTGGATGTTTTCTGTGATATAAAAGCACCAAGGGGGGGAGGAGCCAAGCCATGCAGGATCTTATAAGTGAGACAGACATCTTTGAATTTAACGAAGTTGTCCCAGCTCAGTAAATTGTAATTAGTAATACTGTGACAATGATGATGAGCATTTGACTTCTTGTCCAGTACTTTCACAGCCTGATGATAGACCTACTTGTACAGATTTTAGTGTTGTGCAAGAGGCTTGTGCCCAGCTAGTCAAACAGTATGACAGGTGTGACATGATAATAGCATTAAAATACAGTACCGCTGCTTTTGTTGACAGTGAGTTTCTGATGTGACGGAAATTTGATAAATGAAACTTTGCTGTGTTTACTACTGATTTAATTTGTTTTTTAAATGTAAGAGTTGAATCGATTTTTATTCCAAGATATTTATATTCAGACACAACTGTCAGTTTTTCCCTGGTAACAGACATCGGGTGATACGGTATCCATCGACCTTTTAGTAAAAAACATGCATACCGTTTTCTTAGTATTTAGATGCAGACGTGAATTATTCAGCCATTCGACGACCAGGGTCATCGCTGTCGTTAACTTATTTGCAGCTTGCTGCTTGGTTGCTGCATGAACATAATCTGCATACATCTGGATGTCAGACTCATTGCATACAGATGGAAGATCATTTATGTAAAGACTAAACAACAGTGGTCCCAATATAGAACCTTGGGGGACACCAAAACTACAACCAAGGATGGAGGATAGCTCACCATTTGCCCTTACTCTCTGAGTTCTACCTTCAAGATAAGACTTCATGTATCTGATGGTATTAGGGGAGAAGTTGTACCGGGAAAGCTTAGTGAGAAGGACGCCGTGATGCACAGTGTCAAAGGCTTTCTTTAGATCTAAAAATGCGGCTGCAACAACTCCCCCCTTATCAAGCTTAGATCTAATATTCTCCAAGAGAAAGCATATTGCAGTCTCTGTTGAATGGTTTGATCTAAAACCAAACTGCATGGGGTGTAATCCAAAGGAGCTGATATTAAGGTGATTTATCAGTTGTTCTGCTATATGTTTTTCTGCTATTTTGGACAAAACAGGTAATATACTAATTGGTCTATAATTTGATACTTCAGAGAGTGTACCTGCTTTGTATATAGGGGTTATTATAGCTTCCTTCCATGCTACTGGAAATACATCTTCACTATAGGATCTGTTAATAATAGTTGATATTAGTCCAGACAAGCATCCATTGAATGTTTTTAAAAACATCGTGTCTAGGCCATACACATCCTTAGCTTTTGAGTTCTTCAAGGAATTTGTAATTGTTGTCACCTTTGTTTCAGTGATTTCGCACAACTCAAAAACAGGCTGGTTATGATCCACTGGAAACATACTCAGATTAGTAGGGAAGCTCTGTTGCAGAGTCTGCACTGACTCCACAAAATAAGAATTAAAGCTTTCTGCAATTTGAGTTCCATCTTGTGTAATATTACCTTTCACAAGAATTTCGAGGCACTTTTCCCCCCCCACTATGTTTCCCAGTCAGCTTATTCATACTCTCCCAAATTAATTTGGAATTGCCCTTTGCTTGGTCAATAATATTAACAAAAAAATTGGCCTTTGCTTTCCTTATTTCTCTTGTAACCTTATTTCGTAGCCCCACAAACTTTAATTTATCAGTAGTCAGTTTTGATTTTATAGCTGCCTTCAATGTCGCGTCACGCTCCCTCATCATTTTAAGTAAATCACCTCCTATCCATGGAAGGGTGTTTTTTGTCTATGGCTGGGTGTTATTTTCCTCATAAAAGTATTCATTACATGTTTGATGGTGGACAAAAGGGCCTGACAATCAGAGTTCGCATCAGAATAGGACAGAATATTATTCCATTCTATCCCTTTAATTCATTCATTCATCTTCTAACCGCTTCATCCTCTTGAGGGTCGCGGGGGGGCTGGAGCCTATCCCAGCTGACATCGGGCGAGAGGCAGGGTACACCCTGGACAGGTCGCCAGACTATCGCAGGGCTGACACATAGAGACAAACAACCATTCACACTCACATTCACACCTACGGACAATTTAGAGTCACCAATTAACCTAGTCCCCAATCTGCATGTCTTTGGACTGTGGGAGGAAGCCGGAGTGCCCGGAGAGAACCCACGCTGACACGGGGAGAACATGCAAACTCCACACAGAAGGGCTCCCACGCCCGGGATCGAACTGGCAACCCTCTTGCTGTGAGGCGAGAGTGCTAACCACCACACCACCGTGCCGCCCTATCCCTTTAATTGTATTTTGAAAATTATTTTGTTCCCCCTTAGGTATTCTAAAATGACTTGGCTTTCTTGCCCCAGGACTAAAATGTTTTTTCGACAGTTTCCTAACAATAAGGGTTAGATTATGGTCAGATAACCCAGTGATTATGTTGAAAGTCTTAACAACTCTCTCTGGTTTATTTGTGAATATTAAGTCTATCAATGTTTTAGAAGACTGGGTTATTCTTGTCGGCCCAACAACTGTGTCAGGTCAAAGGTTTTTATTCTTTGTGTAAGAGCACTTTTGCTGCGTTTGTTTTCCCAATTGCAGTTTAAGTCACCCATTAGTATTACCTCTTTGCCAAAATCACACTCTTTTAGTAGATGGTTTAATTGTTCAAAAAAGGAAATTTTAGACGTTGGTGGTCTGTAAAAGCCTAGCACAGTAAAAGACATTTGAGGAGATAGTGTAATATTCAGTCCAATGCATTCAAGTTTATTATCACACTGCCATTCAATTTGAGTGCAGCTGATAGTGTCTCGGATGTAACACATCAACCCCCCCCCCCCCTTCAGATCTGTCCCTCCTGTAGATGTTATATCCAGGGATGCTTAATGCTGCACTTGGGGAGTTTTTATGTAACCAAGTCTCTGATAAAAATAGGTAATCCAAATTAGAGTCTGCAATGAGATGTTGGATTTGTTCGCATTTCCCAGTGATACTACGGATGTTTATATGACCTCCAAGTAGTCCCTTAGGTTTTGCTCTTGGATCCCAAAGTATTTTTGCTTGATTGACGGTTCGGAAGAAGTCCCGCCTCCTATGTTTAATAATTGCAGGGTTTATGAATCTATACTTCATTTTGGTTAGCTGTTGACTCATCGCAGTATTTTGATTGACTGGCACCACTAATGCTTTCCTACTACTAACAGGGTTGTTCAAATTAATTGCGTTACCAGTGACCTGTGGTGGGCAGCGATCGGTGGGGGTAAGCTGTCGTGTATTAAAATGGCACTTACCAACCACAGCAGACAGACCACTTGTGATGTTGATATTAGGGCCAGGGCACTGGTGAATGTCCCCCGAGAGTAACAGACAAAGTATGATGACAAGATTGCCACTTTGCTGGCTTTTTGGTGTTGTCATTGTCCATTTTTTGATTCTGTTGTGACAATAAGGTTGGATAAAGGTGTCAAGCAGTATCTTATTTCCATATCCAAAATGTTTGCTAGCTTTAGAGCTTTCAAATTTAATGTTACGATTTACAGAATGAGCCCATGTATTGAGGTCACTCTGCTCAGAACTGTTGTGATTAAGAACATGACCAGTATCAAAAAGTTTTAGCGTAAAACCATAAATTAAAAGAGCTATCAAAATGCCAAGAACACCTGCTGCCATCTTGTTATGTCAGATATAAAGATGTAACTGCCAAGAATTACTTAGCTGTTATTTCAAGCCACACTGGGCAAGAAATCAGGTGTTGAGGTTTGGAGGTAAAAGGCTGCAGCTAAAACCTAGGCCTGGTGGTTAATGGCTCGAGCTGAAGCCTGGGCCTGGTGGTTGATGGCTACTGCTGGAGCCTGGGCCTGGTGGTTAATGGCTGTCTCAGCCACACCTCTTCAGGTGCTGCTCCTGGGCCTGGTGGTGGTAACTGCTCCTGGGCCTGATGGTGATGGCTGCTCCTGGGCCTGGTGGTGGTGGTGGCTGCTCCTGGGCCTGGTGGTGGTGGCTGCTCCTGGCCTGGTGGTGGTGGCTGCTGCCGGGGCCTGGTGGTGATAGCTGCCTGGGCCTGGGTGGCAGTGGCTGCTGCCGGGGCCTGGTGGTGGCTGCTCCTGGCCTGGTGGTGGTGGCTGCCGGGGCCTGGTGGCAGTGGCTGCTGCCGGGGCCTGGTGGTGGCTGTTGCCGGGGCCTGATGGTGATGACTGCCTGGGCCTGGTGGTAGTGGCTGCTGCCGGGGCCTGGTGGTGATGACTGCCTGGGCCTGGTGGTGGTGGCTGCTCCTGGCCTGGTGGTGATAGCTGCCTGGGCCTGGGGTGGCAGTGGCTGTTGCCGGGGCCTGGTGGTGGCTGCTCCTGGCTCTGGGTGAAAGCTGCTGTGACGGTGGCTCTCTGTAATCCTGACGGTAGCAGATTACCCCAGATTACAGAAAACCCCAAAACATAACGTCTCTGGCCACAGTTGCACAGAGGCATAAAAATGACCCCAATAAACTTGAAAAGTTGCTGGGTGTGAAATCAAAACAATTAGCTGTAAGAGGCTAAAACGAAATAAACAAAAAATCATGGTTGACTGATGTTCTTTTTCCACATAATTACATTGCTATAGAAATACTGATAGTTTAGTGCAGCTTTAACACAAAACTAGAGTTCTCAACATACTGAAAAAATCACAACCCGAACCAAACTGACCCATGTGAGTAGAAGCCTGAAACCGGCCCATACAAGATCATCACATAAAATACTGAGCCTGACTCTCCAAAAAGCACTAGTTGGCTTCTAAAGCCCAGGACACACCAGCTGTTTGGTGGTGCAAGCCATGTGAGTCTCAAATGAAAAATGGACCAGCTTAGTGAATCACAGACTCTCCACACTGTATTTCCAGCCTGTTTTTATTCCAAAGTCGTCAAATACTGCCGCTTTATCAGGGATTTCGGTGCCAGACATCAACGCCAAAAGCCCTCAGCGGTGGTATGATACACTGCCGGGTGGTGTCAGTTCGTAACATGGCCAGATGGCACCAATTGTGTCGGTATGACATACTGCTAGACGGAGTCAGTTGGAAATGCTGTCAGTAACATCGTTATATTCGGTGGTGGATAGTTCCTATAGGGTGGGTGGGAAGGGTGGTGAATGGATCCAACAAACCAGGACTTTCACCCAACAAACCCTGAACTTTTACCCAACAAATCCTGGACTTTTACCCAACCAACCCTGAACTCTCAACCAACAAACCCTGGACTTTCACCCAACAAACCCTGGACTTTCACCCAACCAACCCTGAACTCTCAACCAACAAACCCTGGACTTTCACGCAACAAACCCTGGACTTTCATCCAACAAACCTTGAACTTTCACCCAACAGACCCTGAACTTTAACCCAACAAACCGTGGACTTTTTCACCCAACAAACCCTGGACTTCCACCCAACAAACCCTGGACTTTGTCCCAACAAATCCTGGACTTTTACCCAACAAACCCTGGACTTTTTCCCCACAATTCCTGGATTTTCACCCAACAAATCCTGGGCTCTCGATCAACAAACCCTGAACTTTAGCCCAACAAACCCTGGACTTTCACCCAGAAGACTCGAGTTCGCTTCCTGTGTGATCATCCGGAATGTCAAAAGCAGATGCTGATGGATACCCAGCACATAATATGTAGATGTGAAAGTCCACTGACAAAGCAGTGATATGTGATGTGTGACGACTTGGGATGAGAACATGTTGGTATTTCCCTACCAGAGAAGCTCCCTGCTCCGGCTTGGAGGAAGGACAGAGAGCCTGGAACAGAGCCTGGCTTCTCCCTCTCCTCCTGTCCTTGCATGCACTTTTTAATATTATATAATTATTTATTGAAAAATAAGCCGAGCCCTACCCGCCCTGGCCAATCAGCGCACATTTTCAGTCTGAACCGGGTCCAACCTGTCAGACTTTTTTGGTCCGTCGGGCTTAGGGTAAGATTGAGAACTCTAGAGCAGACTGAGGCCATCACACACTGTGTTTTCATTGATGATGACAGTTACTTCATATCTGAAGTCATCGTCCTGTGGTTCAAATAAGGTGAGTCAACAGCCGCTGCTTTCGTTGTTGCCAAATATATTGCCAAGTCAGCATTTAGAGTGTGATTTGGAAAAACATTCTCCACCACATCATCAGTTATGAAAGTTAATATGATCAGTCAAAATGAAGTGTTAAATTGGCCCTCAAAGACATTTTACTTGTCGAGTGACATTGTCCTGCAGAACAACATTAATAGACATGATTAAGCAGCTGTTTTGTTTTATAGTTCTTCAGTCTTACGTCAGCTGTTGGATTCATACTGTGCTCTCTAATCACCATTAAACAGCCTGTCAAACAGCTGAGTAGTGGATCTAAATGGAGTGCTACACAATGAAACCCCCCGCAATTTCATAGCCCAACTTCTACGCACAACGGCTGTTATTGCCAAACCCTTAACATTCTCTCCCCCTCACTCTCTCTGTGCATGTTGTGGTGTTAGACACATCCGAGGAGGAGGATTCCTCTGGATCAACCTGTAGCTCTGTTACACTGCAGCTTAGATAGGAGCCGAGTCCACCCTTCTCCTCCCCCGGTGAATCACACATTCCTAATGTTGGAGGTCAGCGTGCAGGATGAACTACGGCTCCAGACACATTGATGACCGAGTGAAATATAGCTCATGTTGATTGGGTGATTTTTCTCTGTAAGGCCCTGTAAGTGATCATTCTCCAGAGACATGTATTCATTGCCTGAAAGGTCACAAGCGAGCACCTGCGGAGTGACGTGAGAAAGAAACTGAACAAGGTCAAAAGCCTCTGGCCAGGTGCCAAAGGAAATACAGGTTTCAGTGAGAACGAGTGCAGCACCTGAGATTTAATGTTAATCACACGGGGAAAGTTATACCCTGTCTTCCTTCTTTGCTCCTTTTTCTTCCCCCTTTCCCCCAATTTTCTGTCCTGTCTAATGCTTCCCCCTGCGCCGTTTCTCTGGTTACTAACTGAAAACACATGAGGCCCTATAGTGGGGCTGTGGGATATCGTTCACCTCCGTTCCATACATATGAAACATTTGACTGACACATTAAATCTTTGTTATCTCTCAATGACGTTATCACGTGAAGGCCTGAGGAAAAACAAACCCTCCTGTATACAGTGACGTGTTGCCTCACTGGTGATAGCAGCCAACATGACCTCCATCCGCCTCCTCATCTCAGATACTAAACAACATGTGGCATAAGAAGATAAAGATCCTCACTGGCGAGATGTTGCTGTGCTGTCAGCAAATGGCTGCCGGTGCCAGGTGAGCATATGGAGAGCATCAGAGCACGCTGCTCGCGATGTTTGATGAAGTCAATGTTTGTGTTCCGTCAGCAGTATATTCTTCTTGGCTCCGTTCCCATGGGGCTCCTTCAGACACATATGGAGGTAATTTGTTCAAATTCTTCAGCAGAGAGAGAATAAGAGGGGGAAAATGGCCTTGGGATTTTGGGGTTGGAAATCAGTTTGAGAGGTTGAGGGTGAGTGGGGGTATACATCTTTGGGGGTACAGGGAACGTACAGGTCTCTGTGAGAAATGGCTTCTAAAGAGCTTCAAGTAACATGTTGGTGTGCCATTAGAGATTTTATGGAGGTCACCACATGACTGTAAATAGAAAACAACAGTTTAAAGCCCTGCTAGTAGAGTGTTCATTGTTCTTTAGTCTCCACAATAACTGCTTGAAAAAAGTCAAACAAGAAAAGTCACTTTTGGTTTTCTTACTCCGTTGCTGTGAAGTGAGCTAACACTGCAAGCTCTGGCCCAATGTCATTACTAGAAAACAAAGCAGTTTTATAGGACTTGACATAATTGATATGAGCAGAGAACAAGCAGTCAGCAGCTTCCATTTAAAAGCATTTATCCTCTCGTCAATCAGCCCAGTTCAGACCAAAGATTCGTGGCGAGAGAGTTGAAACAGACAACTACTTGCGATGCGCCGTTCTGCAATGTTCTAAAAACTTGTCAGTTCACACCAATGTAACTAGACACGACGGTGTATCATCTCTATGCAACATCTCTTTGTACCTCCGTTCTGATTTCCAGCTTTTCAGGTTTATTTTGTGGCTGAATGTAATTTGTAGCTTCTTGAAATATGAATGAGGATAGCGATAGTAAGATAGTGGCTACAGTTATAGCAGCAGCAGCGACCCACCGTCCAACACCGGCACACCATGAGGACAGAAACAGAGGGCTTGGTGGGTAGGGAGCACCTGTACCTGCAGCAAGCAAACACGCCGTCTGCAGTCATTTTGACTTGACCGGCTGACTTCACTAAAGGCCGATTGTTGAAACACGTGACAGCTTTACGTTCCAAAACCAGCTGCCTGTGATTTGATTAGCTGAGTTGCAGGTGACACCATCAGCCAGCTTGAGTCGAGCTCAGACAGTTCACACCACAGCAACTTTTCTCTGCAACGTTTTAAAATGGTTTTGTCTCGTTACAATCTTTAGTCTGGACTGAGCTTAAGGTCTATAATTGTCCATTATTCTCTCTTGAATACAGAAATCAACAAGAAAAGTGCACTCAGTAAAATGCAGATCTTTGCCAGGTGGCCGCCCAGGCTGATCACGGCCATGTTAGACAATTCTTGTAAATTCATCACACACGTCGCTGCACATTTCAGAAGCGTCCCAGAAGCTAAGAAGAATACACCTCACCTATTTTTGATGGAGCTGTGACACATTGCACAGAGCAGATCGATTTCTCCTGCTAACAGACACCGTATACAGTATGAAATATGGATACAACATGAGGATGGATGTATTTTTGACAACTAAAACACATCCACAAATGTTTGATCCATGTCGTCCATGAGTGGACTTTGAAAGGTGTTAATTTTGTCTGTAAGCTGCAGCACAACTAAGTAAGAAATAACAACACACAGAATTAAAATAGATCAAAAAAGAAACCACTGAACTACATAGCCTACTTAATTACTTATATTAGAAGCACAAATATCAAGAAAAAATGACCAAATCAACAAAATCTCAAAGTGCATGCATCGACCAGGCTTTACTTTTGAAATGCTCCAGGTGTGGTATGAGGCTGTGAGGCAGACAGAACAAACCTGGGTCGCTGCACCTGCTGGAATTGTCCCTCCTGCCTCCTTTACAGTCAAGAAGGTGGCTAGCATAACAAAAACAGGGACTAATTCATCTGGTACCATGCCAAACTTTAGTGAATCATAACATATCGGGTACAGAAATAATCTGCAGATGCCAAATGTGGCCTGCAACGGACAGTATGATTTGTTGTTTTAAGCCGAGACAATTTCCAGAGAACTTCTGGCCCCCACCTACCAGTTAAAATGAGTCAGCAGTCAGTGACTCCATGAAACAGTTGTTTTTAACAATTATTAATCATCACAACCACGAAAGGTTTTTGAGCATATATCTGCACAGATAATATCATTGGTCCTGTGGCCTGTGAGATTAGCTGCAGACAGATGGATACACACACTCACACGCATGCACGCACACACGCACAGGATGCATGATCCCCTCCAGGCTCATGTCTGTCAGAGATAAGAAACAACTCTGAATCACATCAGAACATGCAGTGACAGTGACAGAGTAAACATGATTTTGAAGATCAAATAAAATGGAATCAACTACTCACTCGATGCACTCAGGGACAAAGGACGAAGGGAACCTCCACAATCAAAGTGCAAACAGTGAATGAATTCAGGACACTCAGTGCACCTGTGTCAGCTGCCCAATCAGCACACCTGTGCCTGCCTACATGGAGTGTGCTCCTCAGTCCAGCAGTCATGTGACCTCCACTGTGCAAATGTCATGAAGACTTTTGTGCATTTTGTGTGCAAGAGAAAATTGCCAAAAGCCATAGGATCACCAAATTCTTTTTTTTAAAATTTTATTTTCCTTGTTTTCAACAACATAACATCTGTAATACATTCAGAGTGGAAAACATAAATACTAAAACTTGCATGTTGTCCATTTTTATATCCTCAGGTGCTGTAAAATGAGCTTTGTGAACTGTCATGTAAATAAACAATGCTCATGTTCAAGTTCAAAGTTGCAAACATTCAGTTCACTGCTAAACACAAATATGAGCATGTTCAATAAATGCACACGTAAAGCATGTTCATGTGCAACACCGGACACTGGATACTTTGAAATGAAGTCCATCAAGGGAAAACGGTGACCTGATGATGGCACCAGACAAACCAGTGGGGCGGTCATTAGGTGCAATTCTTTGAGGATCATGAATATCCAGAGTAAAGGTCAAGGCAGTTGTTTCCCAGATGTTATGTATGACTGACTGATAGACAAGCCAATGTCATCATCCATCAGTCCCCGTCAGGGCCGCTTCCTCCTTTACTTCCATCATTGTTCACGTGATCGCAGCCTTACAAAATATGTAGGTTATGCACAAATTATTGGCTCATCATTATGTGGGACACGAATTTTGGTGGAATAGTTCTGATTGTTAGCTCTGCATCCATGCTGTGACTTCCATGGCAAACACTTCAAGAGATGTGGTCCGTATAGATGGATGCTGAACTGTTGATGTTGAGCTGGAAAGGTTCCAGGATAGGGTTACACTGTCAGCAACATGTTGCAGCATCAGGATCCAAACACTAATCACACTTTACCCTCTGTGTATGTTAGACTGTTCAGGCTCAGAGTCCCGGTCAGTGTAGCCTGTCTCCATATCAGCTGCAAGAAAGGTTGTGATTGCAGAGATTTGGCCTCCCTCTTGATGTTTACATTCTCCAGACACAGAGGAGGATGAGGAGAAGGAGAAAGAGGGAAAAAGAGAGAATTACTTACAGCTGCAGCGCTGCAGCCCAAAGTCTGAGGGCTTCTGGGCATGGACACAACATATTATGGCTAACATTAGGGTTTAGAGTCGTTTTTATGAGGGCGTTTGTGTGTATTGTGTGTGGATGAGTGAGGGGCAGATAGAGGAGACTTACGTAACATGTTAAAAGCCTGCTGTCTTCGCCTCGTCTTTGTCTCAGTTAAACAGAACATCTACAAGCAGTGAATGTCCTGGTAAACAACTAGCGAAGCGGGATTAAAGATGTGGTGCATAAGAGTGTGTTTAAGTGTTTCGGGCTGATACTGATAGTCCTGGAAACGGATCGTGTGCCATAAGCCAAGCAAAGAAAAACTCTCAGAAAGTCTGAAAGCTTGGCACAGCTCGAAAGCCAAGGTCTCCCGGGGAGCCAGCCATCATCGTGGTGTTCTGTGAATAAGAAAAAACAAGCCCAGAAGAGCTGTAATGAGGTCACTTATCAGCCAGGGCATTTGGAGGGTGTGCCTCGCTTCCTCTCAGCATCCCTCCATCTGTCAGGGAGAGGACAAATGACCTCAGTGACGACTGCCAATAATGTCATGTGGCGTCAGACTCCATGACAGGCTTCAAGTTGACTGAAGGAGCAGACAGGCCAAACTTTCGGAAGTATGGATTTGTAGCAGAATAAACCAGGCCAGATTGTTTGCCTTTTGCTTCTAATGCAGAGTACACACTACATGAGCATTTTGGGCTGGATTGCCCCCTCCTGACAATCGTCAGCAAAGCCCTGATGTTTTGATGGTTCTAAAGATCATCTTGCCACAATTTCCTGCAGTGTGACGTATGTTAAGAATGTTTTTTTGACATTCCCTGATCTGCTAGAAAGTCAACCGTGGCTGCACTGATTTCAAATCGCAAATATTTAACATGTTCAATACCTAGCAAACTTTGAGACGTTGATCGTAAGTGCTACTTCGTAGGCAACTGGACTTGCTTGAGTTTCTTGAAAACGTTTCACCTTTCATCCAAGAGACTTCTTCAGTTCTGATTACCTTTATCTTACCGTGACTGAGAATCTCAGTTGTTTGAACATCCATTCAAGATGTCTCCTTATGGTTTAAAAATATTTCCAAAATGAAAGTTGTGCCGACACCTGTCATGTTATCTAGCTGTCAGCTAGATGTCTTTCCTGAGCATCCTAGCGATGTCAAAATATGACCAAATAATGAACTAACACTGACCCACATTGAGACTTGAAACCTGGTCTGCTGGGTAAAAGCCCTGTGCTTCAGCCATTCATCCACCTCTACTCTCTATCTACATGGACTTTGTTGCTCTTTATGTCACCTGACTTTTTGGCAAAAAGCCCTGCAGGCTACTTCTCTCATGTGCAATCAAAGACAGCTTGGATGAAGATTTTTCACTCTTAAAATTGTCCACAAAACTGGGCATTTTTCAGCCCAGGACACTTGAAGACCTCTGCTCTTCAAAATGACAAAATAAGGTCTTAACAGAGATTAGATACAAAATAGATGTAGAAATATGATTGATTGGATTTATATTCACAGGAACTATGGAATTTGTTTAATTTGACTATGTGATTTGTATCTCCTTGCGAGGTCTTTTTGGGCCTAATGACATCACGTGACAGACCTGGAAGTAGTAATTCCATGTTTGGCCACCATGTCAAATTGGCTTTGGTACAGACTCTTTTACTGTTAGTAAACAGTATGATGTATTTGGTGGGCGGGGCATAGCTGGAGGCAAAACAATTCTCCACAGACATTAGCTAGTGCTAGCTAGCAAGTTCTGTTGGCTTGTTTTAGACAGTAGAGGAAGATGATGTGAGTAGTGCATTCAGAAATACTCATTCTGAGTGACACAAACCAGACTGTTCTTACATTCGGAGCGCTGTCTGAATGTTACCGTTCGGTTACCCAGAGCACTGCACTCTCCGAGTGGCAAAGCGCATTCTGGGCACTCTGTCTGGGGAGATGGCGCAGCAGAGCGCCGAGCAGAGTGAATGTGTTATTAACTTAACTGTTCGTTAATTCATGTAGGAATATAACGCTCCATTTCTTCGACCAACAGGGCTCTCATTTTAGTGTAGAGCGTCAGACTGAATTTACAAACGCACCATGTCAGGTCTCTGGGACCTTGAGTGTAACTTCAATAAGTAAACACTGACCAACGGGACCAGACTGGCCGACCCGTATGCTCTCAGTCAGTGGATGGATGATATCACAGGAAGCTTTGTGGTTGATTACTGTGCCAATCTTACAAAGGAGGACGACACTTGAACGGTTTCCTCCAGTTTGTTTTGCTATCAAAGCTAACGTTAGCTAATGCGCTAAAAAGATAGCGTTAAAGAGAAATCCAATATTCCTCTTAATACCTTCCCAACTTCTGAGGGGTTAGGGTTAGGTGGACATGATGGCCTGGCCTGATAACCCTTAATATACTTAACGTTATTCATCCCTACAATAGGAAATACTTTTTCCCTAAACTGATATGAAGTGTGTGCTGCACATGTGAGCATTTTTGATGATTGCCTCCGTCCAGTCCTTTAATCCTATCACATTTAACCATAGTTGTCTTTGTTGACGGGCAGTGGGGGCTGGTATGTGATAAATTTAAGTTTGAGCCATGACTCCTTCTATTCTGGCTCCCAATAACACAACAAGACATTTTAAGACTCCTGTGTAGCCTACAGCCCTGTGGTGAAAACTACAAAACTACAAATTGATTATTGCTGTTTTTCTTCAATAGCTAAATGACACCACCACAGGAACAGCCAAAAACAGCTCTCACACTGTAAAAAGACGACTACAAAAGCACATAAGCAGACTAATGTGTGTGGGAGATGAGAAAATAAATCAATTTACTCATTTAAGTGGTAACAGTTGGAACAGTTTGACTGGGAACGGAGATGGTGATTTAATTGTGTGTGTGTGTGTGTGTGTGTGTGTGTGTGTGTGTGTGTGTGTGTTGGGATTAAACAAGAAAGAAAATAAGTCATCACTTCAGAGTGACCACAACAGTGCTACAGAGTTCATGAGAAGAATTTGTAAATCACACAGGGTAATTACTTCACAGACGACAGGGGTTAAACTGCGGTGGGAAAACACAACAGCAGTTTTTTCCTCCGAACCACATGAAAAGGATTCCATTATTAGAATGTTAAGCACTGCTGATCAAGAAAGCCCCTTTGAATCCTAACAAGAAAAATGGATCCAGCTACAAATGTGAAAAAAAAAACCTTGGACTGTGCCATGTGTTGGTCTGCTGAGTACTAAAAATATACTCAGCATGCAGCCGCCATCACTTTCAATTACATGTGAAGATATCTTTGAGGAAATCTCTCGCCACTGATGGTTTAATGGAGTGGGTCAGGACTGGTTCACAAAGATAAACATTATGTCAAGCCTTTTTGGCACTGGATGTGGACGTTTGTTGAACCGAGAGAGCAACACTCATGGACTTATTAAAGGCACTGCCATGTTTGGTAGCAGGAGTCTTTACACCTCCATTAGATCTCTTAGATCAAACGCGCTCCATGTTTGGTTTACAGAGAAGAAGAGGCAGAGAGAGATGGAAACTATGTGCTCAGAGGATGGTACCAAGAAAACATACGAGTAGAAAACTGAATATCTATTAAAAGGAACACACACTCTGTAGGGTGTAGTCTTTTACCCAATTAAGAAACTGAGGAAAGTCATTAGTAATAGTCATAACATGAGGAAACTGCTACACAACAGTGCATCACTGCTGAGATGGTCATTACAAGAAAAAAGCAGCTACATGAAGCCTGGCTTCGAGCTAAATGCTAACATCAGTATGCTAACATGCTCACATAAACCTTTTTACTGTCAGTAAACAGTATGACGTTTTTTGTGGGCGGGGCTTAGCTGGAGGCAAAACAATTCTCCAGAAACATTAGTTTGCGCTAGCTAACAAGTTCTGTTGGCTTGTTTTAGACAATGGAGGATGATGATGCTAGTGGTGCATTCAGAAATATAATGCTCCGTTTCTTTGATAATATTGGTTCGATTGGGTGGGGAATGCAGAAAAATTTCGCACCTTCATTTGGTTCGGTTCACTTTCACACTGCACTTTATTAAGTGGACCAAACCGCCTGGACAACATCACGCAGTTACAACAGCTGCTCGTTTGGCGGGGGTATTGCCAGAAACAACCACTGACCAGGAAGAAAAAAAGCGTGAGGAAGAAGAAAACCCGGCTCAGGACCAAAAAAAAAGGAAATCCATCTCCTTCAGCCGGCTTGGTCACCATAAAAACACCAAACACCAAAATGCACTACGCTCTACGTCACTTCCTCTCTTTGGTTCACTGGATGTAAGCAAACCACACCAGGGTTCACATGCAAGTGAACTGAGACCCCCAGTTTTCAAGTTGACCAGGGTTCGCTTGTTTGGACTGCACCAGAGTTGTGAGAATTCACACCACTCCAAACGAACTGAACTATCGGTGGAAGAGGACCAGGGTTTGTTTAAAACGGACCAAATAGCGTCAGTGTGAATGCGTCCTTAATTCGCCTATTTTGCGTAATTCGTGTGGAGTCCATTGTGCCGCCTAGTGAGAATTTGCGTCTTTACATTGACTTTATATAAAATTCACTGGTGCAAATTGTTTTATTCTTGCCCGGTGTGAACACAACTTCATAGTGTCTTAGAGGAAAAGTCAGGGGTCTGAAGGTTTCGTCCTCTGGTGACAATCAATGACTTTAATGGCAATCCATCCACTAGTTGGGATATTTTAATTTGGACCAAAGTGGTGAAACTCTACCACAGAGCGCTCACTCTGTAGGGTGTAGCCTTGGGTCCAATTAAGACACTGGAACAGTCATTTAGTAGTAGTCATAACAGGAGACAGCTGCAGCACAATAGTATCACCCCTGGCTTGCTCATAAAAACAAAAACACATTTTGCAGCTTATTAAACTAATCAGCTCTAATCTGTGCCTGGGCACTGAGCCTGATCCACAGTGAAATCAATCAGCTTAAGATACCATGTGAGCACACTGGCCCAATTAACCAGCTCATGATATGCTGACACATGCAGTAAGTTGACATGGTAAAACCCGTAGATGGTCTCTGCATACACGGTTTTATTCAGGTTTTATGTGGCGACTAAGCGCTGTATAAGGATAATAAAAGACACTAAAGGCAAATTACTATACATTGCCTCTAAGCATTCTCACATGTGAACGTACTTTGCCACTCTGGCATACCTTCAGTGTGGAGTCTATATTATTCCAGAGAGCCATTGGGGAGAGGGGTTAAAGCCTGGAATGTACACTATTTCCCCACAGGAAGCCGAGCATGGAAGTCTACCATTGCCCCACGCCCAGATCTCTCCATCGCACGCACAGTTGGCCAGCTACTGAAATATAGTGCAAAAGTCATGTATGACACACAGAGTGAAACAAACATCACAGCTTTTGATCTTTTGTGTTTTATTAAAGACATTTCATCTTTGTCTTACAGTTTCTTCGTACAAAATTTCACGACATTACAAAAATATGGAAAGGCATTTTTTTTTATTTAATAAACATGTACTGAAGCTGTCTGCATTGAGAGCTTTGTTTTTTTTTTCCTCATAAAACTTAATATTCACAAGTTGTCAACTTTACAGGATAACATCTGCCAAGCTTTGCCTCGTTAAAGCAGCACGTTTTACATTTACACAGGTCTCGACACACAAGTCATAGTGGGTGTTTCTTCAAAGGATATACTGTATATATACATGATACAGTATTGTACAATGTATGGCAGCACGCAGAATTTTCTGATGCTGTATAAGTAGATTTTTAAGACGTGGGAAGAAAAAACTAGTTTCCCTATGAGCATCAGATCCAAGTGTGTCTCAGTTAGGCATGGGACGATATTAAAATTTAATAGACAAACAGATCCTGGACAAAATAATTGCAATTCACAATATTATCATGATGATCACCAAAATATGCTTAAAACTCTTAAAATGGCACCAAAATATTATGGAATTACCTTACCTAATATTTTTATTGCATCGTTGATAGGACACACAGTTTTTGTGAACATCCCTTTTCATGAATATCAAAATAAACAATCTTAAAAAGCAGAGCTGGTCAATTATTTCAAATGGCATCATATCTTTTCATATGAAATATACCTTTGTGGAGTATTTTTTATTTTTGGCTGCCCAGCAGTCTGTTTGGGTGCAGCTGGACATAATATTCACAATTATGCCAATAATGAAAATTCACTACAACCAACTTATTGTTTTTTGTTGTTTTTTTGCGTGAATTACGATAAAATCATATATCGTCCCATCCCTAGTCTTAAAACTGAGTTAGTATGATGCTTCCAGTCAGTGGTTTTAATTGTTTTTTTCTTTCTAAAAAGTTAATTACATTAATGTCATACAAACATATTAGCATCATTATTACTTAAAATTCAAGATAATGATTTTCGTCCTCTATAATGCAGAGCCTCATTGCAGCTCTACTGTATTACTTTACAAGACTCTATGAGATATTAAATGGTTACAATGTGCCAAAATAATGACTTTTTAAACATTGCTAAATTGTGTTTTGATACTGAAAATTTTCTGTAAGTAACCACTGCTCTAGGACGTCCCTGTCTTTATTTTAAAGGAGACCTATTATGCTTTTTACTTATTTTCTGTCATATGTGTAATGTCACAATGTTGAATGTTTATATCAAACAAACGGCCAAAGTTTCAAATAATGAGGTAAATGTATGGAAAAGTAATCCCTGTGAGCAAAAACCTGTCAGAAATTTAACTACAAGCTGACTTCAGTTTGTACTAGATTTCTTTATATGGTCATCTGCTCCAGGCACATTATGTAGCCTACAATGCTACATGTAGCTGCATGCACTGTTGGGAGAAATTTGTCTTCAGGGATTACTGTCAGGAAGCACTTTCCTGGTTAGGTTAAGATAAAAGTAAGCCCTGAAGGCAAACTTCTCCCATGTAGCTACATGCTAACATCAGGGAAACATGGAATCTTGGATGTTGATAATTTCTCCTCATTTCAGATATCTCTGCTGGAACATGTCTGGTTGCGTTTAGACGCAACCAGATTTTTCATGGTAAAAAGTGTCACTATTACCCGTTACAGTCATTCCCCTGGCAGCAATGACAGTGCAGATACCATGGATGTATAAAGAGAACTGGATACAACGCTGAAGGGTGGCCCCTGTTCAGTTCTATAAAAGCTGCTCAGTGGTGCATGAAACTAAAAAAAACCTCTATTTCCACTGTGTGACATTATCCAGATCTTTCACACTGTGGGGGCCATAGAGCAAGTGCGCTCGAGACTTG
Organism: Epinephelus fuscoguttatus; assembly: GCF_011397635.1. Classification (NCBI taxonomy): domain Eukaryota; kingdom Metazoa; phylum Chordata; class Actinopteri; order Perciformes; family Serranidae; genus Epinephelus; species Epinephelus fuscoguttatus. The sequence goes on from NC_064766.1 coordinate 23,773,542, forward strand.
CGGCAGCTGAACAGCTAACTTGTAGTGTAGCGCTCCGCAAACTTGAATGTAGGTAAAATGATCTTATCTTGTAGTTCTTTGAGAGTTTTGTAATGTTATTTGGGGTTGTGATGCCCAAAAAACTTTCCACTGATTTACAGACGACTCTTTCAAATGTATGTCTACAGGAAAAAGCCTTTTTGGGCCTCATGGCATCACATGATGAACCCAGATGGTGTTATTTCACTTTTGGCCACTATTTAAGATTGGTTTAACGCCTAACGCTGTTCCTGTGGGCTTGGCAGAGATGCCAGGGATGCAGATACAGAGCAGACTGAGCTTTTTTGGGAGGGGGGCTGAAATTGACAGGTGTTAAAATGATGCGATTCAGACAGAGGGTGACTTCAGATGTTCCAGCACAGACAGTATGAGTAAAATAAAGTTTTTCTGACCATTTAAGCACGCAAACATGTTCTAGTAGAAGCCAAAAATACAAGTATGAATCAGAAAATGAGCATAATAGGTCCCCTTTAGGTGTGTATAGATACATATATATGCCTGTGTTGCATACGGTATATCACAGGATTTCTCAGTGATGTGAATCATCACTATGATTAGTAACAGTAAAGTACATGAACAGCACGTGATGCTTTTTTCCCCCACAGTGTTCCTGTCTCGTGTTACATGTGTCTGTTGGAGCAGGTGCCTGTTCTCTGGCTGAAAAGAGGCACACTTGTTGGCTATAAACACTGAAATATATAGACATGACATTAAGACACATTGGCACTCACTCTCAGAAAGGCCTCACCCAAACACACACACACAGACACAGAAATTAACTACATATGAGCATACGCAAGGGACACACACTCTCACACACACTCTGACCTAACACTTGTGAGCACCCGTCTGGTACATATAACAGACAGTCATTTCATTAAATGGCTCAGTGGGGGCTCGTCCTAGCCAGCAGAAAGAGGCCCACATCCAACACATATGCTCTCGCCGTACTTTCCACCTACTGTAACTTATGTGTGCCTTCTGAGGAACACGACATTATGATCATAACAAAAAGCTTACACCGTCTTACAAAGCTTTCCAAAAGCTTCACTTCAGGTCATTCAAGTGGTGACAAACAGTACTGAGTTTAGCTAAAATAGTGCTATAAATCACACATATTTGTAATAAAACCAAACCAAAACAACATCCTTCATGAAATCAAGGACTTTGTTTTTTTGTCATGATTTGTTATGAGTCACACAGTGAGGGAGTGGCAGGAGTATTAGTGTAGCTCCCACTGGATGCAGCAGAGGGGAGAAAGCACATAAGGCACACTGAGCTTTGTTGACAGCTGCCATTTCTCAGTTTTGTTTCGTCTCAGACTTGTGTTCATGGAAAGGCCTTGACAGAGGAGAATCTCCAATAATCTTCATAACAGAGGAGGTACAAATAGTCCTCTCTCTTTTCCACATTAAAATGTCTGGTTGCACCGAGGAAAAAGATGAAACTTTCCGATGAGAAAGCAAAACTCAGTTGACTGTTTTCCGTAGCCTCCTTTCATCCTCTGAGATTCCATATTTGTCTGCATTATCCAGCTTGTTGGGAGTTTGTTTTATCCAGTATTGACCAGTGGCTGTAGTAGTGATTTAAATGGCACAGGTCAGGAGTACGTACAGTCAGTATGCAGCCTTCTCTATGCCATGATGAGATGGTTGCTCCGCTCTCTGATGTCTGCTGGAGGAACAAGATCTTTCTTCACTGGGGTCGGCGACAGGTTAGAACGTCTTCCTTTGGGTTTGAACAAATCAGACACAAAGAATACCTGTGGAGGGAAGAGAAAAATGTGACCATCTCACTCGCCAAGTGGCTTATTCAGAATAAATAATCAATGCTGTTACCAAGAACAATGACAAGTAGCTAACAAGCTACATTTTAAGGGTGCAGTAATAAATTGATTAAATGTCAACTACTGAATTAATTGTCAACTGATTTGATAATCCATTAATCGGTTTGAGTAAACTTTTAAAAAGAAAAGTCAAAATTCTCTGATTACATCTTCTTAAATATGAATATTTTCTTGTTTCTTTACTCCTCTATGATAGTAAACTGAATATCGTTTGGTTATCTTAGGACAAAATAAGACTTTGGAGGACTTTACCTTGGGCTTTGGGAAACACTGATCATCAATTTTCACCATTCTCTGACATTTTATAGACCAAATCAACAGATTATTGAACAACGAAAGTAATTATTACTTGCAGCCCATATTTGGAAACAATAACCCCTTGGATCATTTTTTTTTCTTGACAGTTTTCATTGTAATGTCACTTCCTTTCCTTTACAGATACAGTATGGAGTTCCTCATGGTTCTTTACTTGGTCCCCTTCTGTTTCTATTTTCATGCACCCTCTCTACAACATATCTTCTTCTTTTATTGTAATGCTAACAACAGCCAAATATATACAATACAATACAAATAGCTGAAATCAAAATACATTGTACACATTGGTCCAAAAATCTCTGACCTTATTTTTTGAAATTTTAGAATTAAATTAAAGATGCTGATAAACTCATTGATTAAAAAGTACTGACTTGTTTAGCCGCTCTTTTGTAATCACACATAAAACTAATCATCTGTCTCTGTCCGTCTGCTTGCGTGTGTCGAGGATTGATACTACTCTAGTAGTAAAATAACGCAGAAAAGAAACTAAACCAGAAGCCAAAACTATCCATGGCAGATCAGCGCTGCAGTGATAGTTTCACTTAAAAGTACAGTTTGGTACCTAACCCTAGCAGGAATTGTTGGTTAATATTTGTAAAAAGTGTCAGCATCAACAGTGAATTTGAAAGAGAACCCCAGATTTACTCTTTTGCTATATTTATGCTTTTTTTCAGCGCCGTGTCCTCAATTTTTGTAGCTTAATTTTTAATGTCTGGAGCTTATGGTCCGGCACTTGGTCACTACCTTTTTATAAAGTCCTGACCTTACATGAGTGCTGTGGGGGTACAGGTCTATAAACGTCCCAAACACAGAAAATAATAATTCATGCCACTTATTTTGCCCACATAAGGGAATACTGTTATTAGGCTGAATAACTCTGCATTTAATCAACAATTCACACACGTGTCACACACTTCCAGTAGGTCATAAGCGATGATTGAGAGGGTAAAAGCCTATACATTCTTTAGGAAAGTTATGCAGAGTAAGGCCACTCAAATTGTTAATGGTTTGTAATCTGATATAAAGTATCATAATATTACAACATAATAGAAACACTCACTATGCAGTAGGCCACCAGGGCTCCCTGCACAAAACCCGCCAGGACATCAGTTGGGTGGTGCTTGTGATCAGAGACACGGGACAGGCCGGTGTAGAAAGACATCATGATGAGAGTGAACTGGGTCAGAGGGCGCAGCAGGCGAGCTCCGTGCCAAGTGAAACGAGACTGCAGGTAAAACTGTAAGCGAGACAGAACTTTGAGGTGATATAGAAAAAATTTATTGTCTGGGGAGTGAATTTGTTCTTAACATGGTGTGTATTTATACGCAGTACAACAGAATGTGTGTTAAAAACAATTCAGTGACTCACCACCAGGTAAAGCATGGTGTACATGGAGAATGATGCATGTCCAGAGAAGAAAGACTTCCTGAGAACAAGAGGACAATTTGCATTTTACCACAGCTTGCAATCTGCACAGATACATATGTAAACTTTACAAAAAAAAAAACAGTTAAAATAGTATGATGTTAAACATTTTTATTGCAAAACATGCGACTCTATGTGTTTCTCTCTCCAGTGATCATAATACCTGGCCTCCTGAACTTTGCTCTCTGGCCCCTGACATTGGTAGTCAGTGATGTAACCCAGGGAGCAGTTGATAGTGGAGAAGTCAGGTTTGCACACATCGAGGAAATGAGGACGCATGCGACCCACTGACACTTTGGCAATGTCAGTGAAGGACTGGCTGATGGCGCAGCCAAAGACGAACACGCCCACCTGCTTGTATAGAGCAGATATGTACGGGTTCCCGACAAAAGACTTGGATCCCTCGTTCAGGAAGTAGATCCTGTAGCTCTCCCCGATGATGATCTGAAGGGACAGAAGTGATGGTGACATCAGTGAAAATCACGATTTTGACACCTTAATTCCTAAGCACTTAATTCACATCTCCTGAGTGCTCTGTGAAAATGTGTGAGTGCAGAGGAGCCAAAATATTTTATGAGGAACAGGACAGCACTTTTAAGTTATGTTACTTGGACAGGGGAGTGTGTTTGGCCAGCCAAGTGTGACTCTAATATTTCACATGTGATTTTATACTTAACTTAGGCCCTGTCTACACAACAGAGATATTTTTGTAGACAGATATTTTCCTCTACCTTTTGGCCTCTTGTCTACATGCAAACAAAGATTTAGGTCACTAAAAACACCTTCTAAAGTGCAGATTTTTCAAAACTCTGGTTCAGTCAGGAACACTTGTCATAGATTTAACCATTTATCGCAACAAATGGAAATACAGTTATGTTTGGCGCTGAGGGCTCCACTCTGCTTTGCAAAAACAGGGAGCGCAATGCAGAAACTTTGACCTTAATGCCATATTAGGACTCTGAATTAGGAAGGTGGAGGTAAAGCTTTGCCAGCAGCAGCGGCAGTGGTGTGTGGCAGCATTGGTGAAGCAGAGATGAGTGAGTAGGAAGCCATATTAAATGGACCGCCTTGTTGTGAGAATGGACTGTGATTTGTATGAGAGTGATTAGACACAATGATCCAATCAGCTGGCTGTCTGCTGACTACAGCTGGGGCGTATGACTTCCGTGTCCTGCGTGAACCAACGCAAAGTTTCATTTACTTACTTTTATCCCTATGGACGTGTAAAACATAGCGTTTGGGAAACAATGACGTCATCCCTTAAACTCACACATGCCCACTGTTGCGTCATGTAATGAGTGTGAGCCTAAAACAGACAGGACTACAGGTTTGTTTACATTTTGTTAGTACTGCTTCGACTAATGACTTTACATTTAACCTTACTATTGCTGCACAACACCATGCATGAAAGGCGGCATCTGCTGAACCCAATTCTTTTGCGCTACCTCAGCATTTGCGGTTTTGACATCTGACAGAAACGGCGATTGAATCAGGATTGGTTAAACCAGCAGATGGTGGGACAATGTTAAGAGTGAAACAGCTGTGGATAAGGCATTGAGGGAAAACTTTTGCATGTCAAGAGCATAAGGGGCTGTACACATGCCGTGTTTTTTGCACCCTCAAATTCATTGTTTTCACCGTAGACGCGCGGCAAGTGCGCTCGAATGCGAGAGTGACACAAAAAGGCACAAAAGTAGCGTCCCGCGCCCGACCCCGTATCTTCCAGCTGGTTAATGACCTGGCATGTGTACGGCTCCAAACTTGTATCTTTGAGTGAGTTCCTTTGTCTTTATACTGCAGTGGAGACAGCGGTGATGAGATCTCCAGCCATGTTTTGAAAAAGGTAAACTGCACTTTACAGCCTTTGCAACGAGGGGAGAACGTGGGAGTCAGCTAACGCCGGCAAGTGTTTGGTGTCATTTTGGCATTGTGTGCACAGAGATATTTTATAAAATGAAGGTCATGTGGACAGATACAAACAAGGAAAATATCCATTTCTAAAAAATATCTGTATATGTGCAGACAGGGCCATCATCTGAATATAACAATAGTCGAATAAACCTGTACTATTAAGGTCTTTCATAGACATTCTCTGTCACCACCATTTTTAACATTAAGACACTGTAAACTTGTAAATTTCACATTATAAACAGCACTTAGCTTTCAAAGACTTCTGTTGAAATGTACATCAGTGTGTTTCTCAGTGAAGGTGGACATTTGGAACCAGGCTATAAAGAACTGAAGTGATGTATGTGACTAAAATAACTTTGTTCAGGATCAAGATGTTATTATGGTGGCTAAAACAGAATTCAGTGATTCCTTCTGAAGTGGTTGAAAAGGGCTCCATTACAGCTGAATGTGTTTACCTGTGTCATTCTACTTCTGAGAGAAAACAGCGAGGCGACGTGGGAGGCAACTCAAACTGTCCGCCATGTATAGTTTTCTTTAAGTGTGTAAATAAACCACCATCTAAAACCGACGACTGACGTGTGGGGGGGAGGTGGACAGCCATAACTCACAACAGCTGTTCCAGCTCCAAACTGCCTTCCCAACCCCCTCATCCCGTTGTCTTCCAGTAACTCGCAAATGAAAGTGTGGAAGAGGAGTAAGAACGAGAGTGTGGGGGAGTTTCCAGGGAGAAAGTGAAGGGATGGAGGGCAGAGGGAGGAGGAGAAAGAGGAAGGTGAGAGGAGGAATGAGGAGTGGGGTTGGAGGGAGGGAGGGAGCGGGGGAGGCACCGCTGGTTCTAATCAGCAGAAATGCTGAGCTAGGCGACGTGTCTGATTCTGGTGGCCAGACTCTGCCAGGCGCATGTCGGGGGCACGTTTGTTTTTCATCGCTCCGGCTGCCTCTCTCAAACGGCTCCGATTTCACAAGGGATGTCTGGCTGTTTTCATGTTAGTATCTCGGTTTCATCAGACATTCTTTCAAGGGGCGCAGAAATAAATCTCATTCTGGGAAACACTCTCTGCAGAGGGATAGCCTTTACGGAGATCTAACAAGCTGATAGAGTGTGTTGTTTTCCACCATCTAGGCCTTTAGAGCCAGCTCGATAAAGCCCAGCTGCTTCCATGGGAAAGAGGGAAGGGGGAGAAAACACATCTGGTTCCCCTTGTGAGAAAGATTTAACTGTGTGAATGAATAAATGAATTGGCATTGGAGGATATGGAGCTGTTACACTGAGACCTCAAGAGATAATCGTGGGGGCAAGATGCTGATTTGTGGCTTATGTCAAATGACTTGTATTTCCAAAGTGGTGTTTTCATTTCTCCTAAAAAAGATCTGCATAAATTATGAAGGCTGTGGCCTCTTGTGATTCTCAGCTGTGTTTAGCGGGAAACGAAGCGCTAAATATCCTAATGTTGGTGTTTTCTGGTTCAGAAAACACAAAGACTGGCTAGAACGCTCCGGGGGGGGAGATGGATTGTAAAGTCACGTTTTGCGAGGGGAAAATTAGATATCTGGCAAAGTCTTCTTGTTTTGGGCCCTCACCACAATTCCACCCTGCCAATTACAGCATTTAACCGAACAACCATTGCGTCAACCATAATTACACAGGGCCAGGACGCCTTCTCACCATGAAAACCCCTTGTGGCCCCAAGCCCATATAGTAGTCTGCTCTCCAGGAAGAGGGCACTACTGGCTACAGGGAGAGATGGGCCATGCCATGAGGTAAGGCACCTTCCCACTGCTGGTGTGCCAGGTGACAACTGCACATGCTACGGCAGTGCTGAGTAAGAACACAGAGCAACTAGGAAGTTTCTAAAGAATTTTTCTGCTGCTGTGTTTGCTACCCCATTGCTATCAATTAGCATTATCAATGTGAAGCTAACGTGTTAGCAGCTGTTGAGACTTTGCTAGATGTTGTCAGGTGGCACATTGTTGCTTATTAGTTGTTGCTAAGGTTTAGCTTCTGGGTTGCTACATAAAGTTGCTGCAGTGGTTCCCAGTCTGTTTACAGGTGGTTGCCACATGGTTGATATGGCTTTCAGGATGATCTCTAGCAGTTTAATAAATGGTTGCTAAGAGGTTGCTGAGGTGTTACAGTCCAATGGTCAATTTCCAGGTTAAATTAAAGGGACAGTTCACCCCAAATTAAAAATGCATATTTCTCCTCTTACCTGTAGTGCTGTTTATCAGTCTAGATTGTTTTGGTGTGAGTTGCAGAGTGTTGGAGATATCAGCTGTAGAGATGTCTGCCTTCTCTCCAATATAATGGAACTAGATGGCACTCAGCTTGTGGTGCTTAAAGCGCCAAAAAAATACATTTGGAAAAACTCAACATCAATGTCTCTTTCCAGAAATCATGACCTGGTTACTGAAGATAATCCACAGACCTTGTTGTGAGCAGTTTCATGTAGGAACTGTTTTCTTTCTACCGCACTACCGAGATCGTTTATTGCTCTATGTTCCTTCTCACAATCTGAGATGTTTGGATTCATCTTTTCTTGTTATTCAGAGGTCTAGATTAATTTACTAAGGTGATAGAGCCTTGGCAGTCAGAGCTCCACGACTTGGGATTGACCTGTCTGAGGAAATCAGGGCTGAGAACTCTCATCTTTAAAATCACTTCCGAAAACCTACTTGTTTAAAATTGACATTGGGTGATTTTAACTGCTGTGTATTCTGTTTTTATTGCTTTTATCTTGTTTTATTTGCTTTGTCATTTATTCGATTTTGTAAAGCACTTTGTAACTCTGTTTTGAAAGGTGCTAGCCTATATAAATAAATATTATTTTTATGATTACTACTGCTAGCTCACATTGCACCACTGAGCAAGCTAACGTTACAGCTCAGCCAAGGAGGACGCCATTAATGATTACACGAGCACAAGGTTGGAAGGTGTAGTTCAGTAGAAAGAAAATAGTTCCTACATGAAACTTCTCACAACAAGGTCTGTGGATTATCTTCAGTAACCAGGTCATGATTTCTGGAAAGAGACGTTGATGTTGAGTTTTTCAGATTTTTTTTTGGGCACTTTGAGCACAACAAACAAGAGCAACACTCTGCAACTCACACCAAAACAATCCAGACTGATACACAGCACTACAGGCAAGAGGAAAAGGAAGAGGAAATATGGGTTTCTGATTTTGGGGTGAACTGTCCTTTAAGACAGATGGAAATGGGGCTGTATGTGCAGTGAAACAATAAGATGTAGGGATTATTTGTAATTTAAAAAACACTATTTAGGACTGCTGCAGTAATGTGTTTTATTAGGTGAGGGTATGGTTTAATTAAGGTTTGGATGTCAGGGTGGAGAGTTCTGTTATGTTTTGCTGCACTAATTTAGAAGAAATGGCTACTGCTATTATGTTAATATACATACACACTACACCTAGTCTACACTGTCCATATCAGCAGCAGGACAGAAGCTGCATGTCAGTATCTACACTGGATGTTTTTGAGCCACAGCATGTCTGTGAATTCAGAAGTGTTTTAAGAGAGCTCAAAGGTCAGTGCACAATCATGTACTTAGATTCTAGACAGGTAACTGCGACACAAAGCATTTTTTGCCTTTCATTTTTTCCCACTTTTGCATCTAACCGAAATGCTAACCATTATGAAGCTGCGTATATAGGTGCATTACTCAAAATGGAAAGCATGTCACAAAACCGTGGCAGAAAAATGTATGGAACAGATTTAACTTTCAACCTCTGAGCTGTGGCAAATAGATAAAAATGAAATTCAATAACAGGATGTTGGGATGACAGTTTATTGTGCAGATCCTAGATGCATCCTGACTGTTTTCTCCCAGGAGATTGCAGCAAACAACTCAACACTTCACTCGCTAAAGTGCCTTAATCAACCGAGTCATCTTAAGCCCCCGAGGAGAAAAGCCTTGAACAAATGTTGTTGACTGGTTTTTATCTGGAATGTGCTGAAGCCAATCAGAGGGGCTGATAGCACAGGTATGGGGAGGTGTTGCTTCCGTTATCATGGAGGATAATCTCAGTTTACAGCCCCAGTGAGTCAACAGTCAGATAAAGCCCTGTGATGGAGTGTGCAGGAGTGTATTCCTCTGAACATGTGTGCAGTGGGGATACGCAGGGTTTGCTTGGAGAAAATGTGCTGTAGTTGGAACAAATATAACAGTTTAAAACCTCTATATCATAATCTTGCATTTACAAATATTATTATAAACACATCAGAACCAATAGTGGAATTTTTAAAAATACTACAATGTGCTGCGGATGAGGCGTCAGTTGGTGCTGCTAGTAACGGTGAGTGCTGCTGAAACACAAAGAGTGATGATGACATTAGTGATCAGAGTGAGGTGACTTACAGAGAGGATGGTGATAAGAATGCCAGCAGCGCTAAGCACACCGTCGCTAATGGTGTCTCCATTTTTGGCCGGGTACTTGATGGACTCATCATCGCAGTAAAACCCTCTACGGTAAGGCTGAACAGCACTGGTCTCAATGACCAAGAAAGGCAGGCCGGCTAGTGTGAAGAAGCAGTGAGCGGCACAGAGAGGAAGAAGGGGGGCGGGGATGGGTGAGGGAAAGGGAGAGAGATGGAGGTGCTGGGTTAATGATACGCAAATTACGAGAGGTCGCGAGTACAAGCAAGATGCAACGAGGGAACATCTGGGACAGGCTCAATCCATTCTGAGGCTGTTATCTGTGACAAATCAAGAAATAATGAATCCAGCTTTGTTCAATATTCAGTGTTGGCGGTGACATTTGAGCACACCTGTGGCTGTCTTAAAGGACCATACCTATGTGTTACTGCTCGCCATTTTCCAAAGCACACCATATGTTTTTAAACTCTTTCTTCGGGCTCCTATTGGTTTCTATTAATTTCACTATAGAATGAGAATAAGCAGCAGACATCTGGCAAAAACTGGCAACCATTTTACAAGTACTGTTTACTGAATATGTTTGCTTGTTTTTTTTCATCATTTAAAGGTTGTTGTTTTTTTTTTGTTCACAATCAAATCTAATCTAATAATCTAATAAAAAAGAAGCTGATTTTGTGTTTCAAAGATATTTTTACGCAAAAATGACAAAAAAGGTAGTGGTTTCAGCTTCTAAAATTTGAATATTGTCTCATTTTCTACATATTCCATGGTAATACACTGAATATTTCAAAGTTTTGGACTATAAGTCACTTAAGACAAGCAGTTTACATAAGTTAAAGGTTCTGTCCATAACATCCAGAGCATTCATATAGCAGCTATTTCGGATAGCTTTTAGTTTATGGAATGATTATTCAGTTATCGGAAGAAAAGCAATTGCATTCTTACAAATGACTATTTTCTTAAAGCAGCAAAATCTTTAGTATATTTTACCTAATAAAATACTTAAACAGTTCATACATTTTTTACAGTTGTGAAAAAATTGGAAGGCCACGTCCTCAGGGTCAGGAATCAATCTGAAAGCTACCGATAATACACAGTAGCTTTGGAAAACGGTTGGCAGTAATGCACGGTATACATGATTTGCAACTAATGAGGTACAACATGTAAAACCACGGAGTGTGAGTCAGAGCCTGTCGAACCAATCACGTCTTTTGAGGTGTCACAAACCAGCCATCGGATGAAATGAGTGTCCCAACATGTGCTCTCTAGCTCTCTTGCAGTACCACAGCAGGACTTACTGAGACCACGGGCACAGAGACGCCCACGGCTGTGAGCACGGTAGTGGACACCGTGCTGTCTTTATAGGGCAGCCTGATGCTGTTGTCATTGCAGAAGAATCCTCTCTGGTAAGGCGGGAAGGGAGATTTGTGCAAAAACACAGCAACGAGCAACACTGTATGGTTGGACACACAGTGGACAGCTTCATCAATAGACAGTATCAACAGGAAGACACATAGAAAGGCAGACAAAGGCACACAGACAGAATTGGAGACATTCATACAAACATTTTAAAAACTCCCAGCAGACATGTATTCAGGTTACGTATCTCATCCTGTTTTCAGAACTGACAGTGATGCGGTCATGAGAAAGCGAGCCAAAATAAACAAAATAAAATGTGTTGGATATGATGCCAGAATCAAAGCTACATCATTGTTTTGGACTTAAGTGAACCTTTTATGCTTAGAATAGCATTAACTGATCTATAACAGGCTGAGTTAGCGCTGAAAGGATTGGATGTGTCATGTTCTTAAGAGAGAAACCATTGCTGCTATCTGACAAGGAAAAAAAACACACAAACAGTATCAGAGACATCCCTCCTTTCCTGCCGAGGCTTTCAAGTGCACTTAAAACGACCCACTTAAAGATCCCTTGAGGGGGTGTCTGCGTCTGATCAATTTAGTGTCTTTCGTCACTTAAAGTGGCAAAGAGATCTTATTTATCTCCGCACAACAAACAGAGTGGGTGTTACTGAGATGCAAGCCAAAAAGTACAGCTTATTTTTCCCCATTTACCAAAGGCTTCAGTGGAGGACTTTGAAATTGGAGTGTGGACGTGGTACCCAGGAGAGGCCTCAAATCTCTGACAGAATTGGGAAAACACTTTCAAATCACTTCAAAGCGCCACTTAACTGATGGCGGAGCTTTCAAGTCACTCTTTTTGAATAATTCTGCGATCTGCCGATACAAAGGAAAACAAACATCAGCGCTCCCTCTAACTCCTCTGTCTCTCTGTCTGAACAGCTAAGACGCACCGGGGTGCAGAGGTCAACGCTGAGTGCCGCTCAAGGCAGGATGACTGTGGTGAGGGGGGGCATGATTTCTCAAACCAAATGTCAACACAGGCTTCAGTCGCTGACTGCTGAGCCCCTCAACCCCCTTACATCCACACACACACACACACACAGCTGACTTTGGCCTTTGAAGGTCCAGCTGGATTGAGCTCAGGTTACAGACGGAGCTCTGCTGCCTGATGGGAACTCCAGAATGTCGGCCTTCCCTTCACATTCAGCAGGATTCACATTATTAACTTTCTCTTTTTATTCTCGCTCTTTAAACAAATAACCTGGACAGAGCTACAATCAGCTCCAGAGCAAGTCTGGTGGTGAGAGAAAGAGCAGGGTGGTGCTTTATGTCTCAGAGGTCTGTAACTGTAAAAATATACAGTACTTTATAGAACCCTACATCCTGAATGTCTGATCCCTTCAGTTTGCTTAGCCTGGCCATGAACACATTCACACAGGACTTCCAAAACAGAGACCTTGGCTTCCCAAACTGCTGATATGTACAGCAGGGCTTGAGGATAACGGCTGCCAGGTTGCCACTGAGAAACTGTCAACCAATTCTTTGCCTTTGGGTGCCATCAGTGGCAACCACTTTGTAACATGTACTGTAAAAGCCTGTCATTAGTTTTGTGTCCATCTGATTAATGGTTTGGGGTATTTTATACAAATAGGCTGATTTATCTTTGCCTTTATTAGGTTGGATTCATGTTAATGTATATTTTCAGACATTTTAATAAAACACAAACTTTCAAGAAAATAACAGTAACTCTGAGGACCCCTCTAAGGGTCATGGCCCCCTGTTAAAGACCTACTGTTAACTGTCGTGAAGCTGTCACATGTTTGTTTATGTCATATTTTCATCCTTAAACTGCGTAGTATCTTAATTACTCAAATATAAGCTGACTAAAAATGGCAACCACAATTTCAGTTACGTCAACAAAAAGCTGACAACTTTTGTTGGCACCAAAAGATAGTGACAAGCTCTTACTTGAAAAGTTAGTGTTGAGCCCTGTACATGTGTCTTAAAAAATAGCAGCACACGTGGCTGAAAGCGCTGGATGCAAACAGCATTAACCCCAGAGTCCTGACCCCTGCAAGTGCCTCTAAACTCCTTAGACTTGATACAAACCACAAGACCATAGGCAGAGGGTAGAGAGTGATGGAGACAGACAGAGAGGTGGCAAATGGATTGATGAAATAAAGTGACCACAGCTCTTAAGAAACCTGCACGCTGGGTCAAGTGCTTCAAACGGCTGATTGGAAAGAAGATAAAAAAGACAACCACAACAAGACACTGTCAGGTCCTGTTTTCCAGACACTCAGCTGGGGTTTCTTCCCCTCCATGCGTTTAAACAGTGCAGCATCAGCACTGAGAGCAGCATGTTAGGATTTTCCCCTCCTACCCTCTTCCTCCTTTCCCTCCTCTAACAACCAGGGGGCGAGGAGGAGGAGGCAGGAGGGAGGAGGGGGAGGGTGTCCTTGTCCTGCCAACAACAACACCAGTCGGCAGGCGTGGGTATGTCTTTAGCATTAGCTCAACATCAACCCAAAGACAACAGAAACAAACAAAACTGGAGCCGGACAGAGACATTTTTTTTCCCCCCAAAGTTTTCAGTTGCTAATGTCAACATCAGGTGTCCTCTGTTCGGTTCTGCCCTAAAGCACTTTCCTTAATAATCACCTGGGGAACTGAAAATAAGCAAACACTGTAAATGAAGAATGATGATGACTTTCTCAGCACATGACAGAGCGCCGTCCGTCTCGCATCAAAATGTGGGAGAAAACTTATCATTAAGGCACACTTGTTAGAATTTCCTACGCCTGCCCATTTGCCTTTCCCCTAGTTTGGCGGCAGCACTGGCAGCTCCATGTAGCTGCAGTTTGTGGAAACTAGAATCAATGTATAACCCTCACGCTGAATTAAATCCCCCATCATATTTTGGAGGCATTCGCCAAAACACCGAGTGTGACTGTTAAAACAAACAGACGCACATTTTCCATTTGCAGGGATCTCTCGCTGTCTGGTGTAGAAATGTATACATGTCTGAGGCAGTTGTGGTGTATACACAGATGTAGTTGTTTTTACTCGTAGCAGCCCCCACAAACCTGTCTCTCTCTCTGTCCGTCTGTCTGTCTGTCTGCAGAAAAACTGAGTTCATAGTTCCACTATGGAAGGGAAAAGCAAAGAGCATTTGCATTGAATTGCTGCTGGCTGTAACTGCTGCTTTTCTCACATTTTTTTGCTCCATTTATCATTCACATTTTTCAAGAAGAGCAGGTTTTAAACACCAGGCAGTTGAGAGTGTACATATCTGTTCCTCCTCTATTCCTCACAGCCCCTAAATACACACACATACAAAAGTAATTCTGACAACTGGCATTAACAATACATGTAGCTACATTAGCACTGCAACAATTAATTGATTTGTTATCAACAATTACATTAGCTGCCATTTGATTTGATAATCCTCTGATTCAAGCTTCTTAAATGTGAATATTTTCTGTTTTCTTTACTCTATGACAGGAAACTGAATATCTTTGGGTTGTGGACAAAGTAAGACATTTAAGGATCATCGCCATCTCTGGCTTTGGGAAACACAGAGACATTTTATAGAAACAAATTATCAAATAATCAAGGAACTAGAATTACAGTCTCGTGAGTGTATGCCTCCATGAACCAGTGAAGTTGCACTTCAAGCAACAAGTTGCCGTTTCAAGGTGGACACCCAAGATCAGTGTCACAATTCAGTATCTGATCAAATGTCTCCCCTTCTGTTTCTGACATATGACACTGAATAATGGTCAGGAAAGTGTTTTTGCAGAATGTTATGATGTGGCAGTGAAGATGACCTTTGGCCTTTTGGATATAAAATGTTATCACTGCATCATTATATCCAATGACATTTCTGTGAATTTTTGTCATGATTAGCGTATGAATTCTTGCGTTATTGCCAAAAACATGTTTTGTGAGATCACAGTGACCATTGACCACCAGATTCTAATCAATTCATCCTTGACTCAAAGTGAATGTTTGTGGCAAATTTGAAGCAATTCCCTCGTGGCATTTTTGAGATATTGTGTTCACGGGGACAAGACAGACGATGTCACAGTGACCTTGAACTTTGACCAATGAGACCTTGAACTCTTGGAAGTAGTTTCACTTCAACTTCATTCAAAACCTAAACCAAACTCTTTAGGGAGTCCTGGTCATACTTTTGGTTTCTGAAGTTTTGAGATATTTTAAGACTTCTCCCACATAAATACCACGAGCATGAGATACCAACATTACAAATAAGTGGGCAAACTGACCATTTAACTCTGACTGTCTACAGTTTCCTGTTTACTTGGTTCGACATCAAAAAAGAAGAGCCTGTGTTCACAAAACTGAAATACATAGGTGCATTTGTAGCTGATTAACCACCTTTTACCTACTGTTGTGCTGAACCAGGGCAAAAGCACACAGAACCATTATAAGACGATTAGCCAGAAAACATGAAAGCCACCTGCTACGGCTCAGTGTAAACTGAACCTGATCACCTCACCAGGGTTCAAGCAAACACTAAGTAACAGCCCCCTGCTTTCCTCAGCATCATTAGTCAGGACTTAGTTCCAGTCACCACTGAATCAGGGCGAATTTCTCTTCCAACGTACTGACTAATGTTATCTTTACTGGCACTGGGGGTCTACTGGGATCACACTGACCGGAGATAGTTCATGTGCATGGCAGAACAGGGGAGAGATATCCCTGGATGTAGTAACACTGCAATCAGTGTGAGAGAATGGAGAAGCGGTGATTACCAGCACTGGCCCACCATTTCCTCCTTGTGGTCGCTCTCTTTAAACCACATCTTTAGCCAGAAAAAAAAAACCCAGCTGGTTTGTTGACAAGCTCCTTTGTGTACAGAGCAAATCACGGGGATTTACCCTCCACAGAGACAAAAAGTAGACTGAAACTAAATATAACTAGTCAGAAAAAGACTTGTTTATGCTGTAGATTTTGTTTTTACAATGGTTGGACTGGTGCTTTACCCAAGCAGTTGCAACAATTTTGGCTTACGGTCAAACACTGCTCTGCTTTTTGCAATCTCATAACAATGTTCAACAGAAAACACATTGGAATGATCAAGGAAAATAAATTCCTGAAATGTGTGAATGGTCAAAGGCTTAAGATACCTCAGTGGATAATTTAGTAAAAAACAGTAAAAACCTCCTCAACAGTGAACACTGAAGGAATTCCAAAGCTCTGTTCAGACAGAGGGCTCGGCGAGGACGGAGCACCCGCCACAGGATGCGAAGACGCTGTCTGCGGACTTCACTACAAGCTAATTGGCTGTTGAAACAGTTGACATGCTTTACATTCTAAAACCAACCACTGGTGATTTGACCAGCTGAGTTGCAGGTGACACAATCAGCCGGCTTGAGTCGAGCTCAGACCAGCCAGTTCACACCACTGCAACTTTTCTCTACAACGTTCTAAAACGGTTTCGTCTCGTCGTCAATCTTTCGTCTGAACTGGGTTTAACCAGGAGAAGTTTCAGCTGGTTACAATCTGCAATCCTTACTGCTAGACACCACTAAATCCCCCTAAATCTTACACACTGGTCCTTTAAGACCCAAGGACGGGCAAACCCTTCACTAGTAATTTTGGGTTCAAACTTCGGCGTAACACAATAACACCCTTAAACCTGTGTCTGCAGCTGTTGAATATCACAGAACCTGTGCTGATGAACATGCACACACACTCAGGTCTGACCTTTTCACCACTTCCCTTAATTACTCCACACACACAGACACACACACACACACACACACACACACATATATTATGCCAGATGTGGAGATCAAAGGAATTCCTGCTGGTGTGGTATGTGAGCCATTCTGGAAAATATAATGAGGAGTCAAAGCAGAGGTACAGTACAGGTGTGGCTGGACAGACCAAAGAAATATCTCCCTCCTGGGGCAATTTATTAGTTCCCCCTCTGCCAGCACTATTTTGGTTAGGGGTGGTGGGGCTGAGGAAAACACACTTCCACTAGCTAAGCTAATGCATTTTTTGGAAAATGTGTAACTTCATAGCTGTTACAGCTAAATGTGTATATTGCTAATGGGGCATCACTTGCTGCTTAGGTAATGCAGCTTGTCGAGCTAGCTAGCTGAAACAGTTTGGCTGACACGAGTGTTTGGTGTAATAACATGATTAGCTTAGTTTTTTGGTATCTTTAAAGGTTCAATCACATTTGAATAATTTAACTGACATGTTTATTTAACCCATTCAGATCCCATGTCTGTTCCAATGGACATTATTTTTCCAGGATGTGTGGATCTATGATTACTATCATCTGAGTGCAAATGTACAGACTTATTTAATGAAATGTCTAGAGGCCAATCACAGTGTTCCACATTATCTAAATTGGACTGCATAGAGCCACGTCCCCTTTTTTAACAAGTATGGCCGACATAGGTTCTGGTAATAGCTAGATACCAGTCCCCAAGATGGAGCCAATCCATTCCATGGGAGTTGCTCGCCTGATGCATACGGCAAAAAAAAAGTTTTCTAGCTTCCGGTTCACATTGGTGGTATGCGGCCCACTGAATATGCGCAGTAGTGTTTCTCCTGCTGGCTGTGCCTGCAAGATCAATTTAAATTTTTATTTATGTTATCATTTAAATAATTAAACTATATATTTTGGGCGGGGCAACACAATGGTTTGAGTTGAAGGTGTGAGAAAGAATAGTATCAGTAACATTGTTAACACTGTGCTACATTACAGAGAAATACAAACCGTACTAATGAACCTTCATTAATATAGGCCTATATTTTATCTACAAGTGCACGTCACACACTGAGCGAGCTGCCTGTTAATGACGCTGTCAGCAAAGCAGTAATGATTGTGCTAAGTGGCTAATGGGCATGTAGCTACTTCCATGTTTCAGATGATACGTCATGTTTGTAGTCGACCAATGAAGATGAGTTTACATATCACCTTGGGTTCGTCCTTCACCTTCTCAAAGTGACCCCACACTTTGGATTTCCTGCCCGACATGTTATTAACTAGCCTGTGGAATAACTGCAGATACCAGCCCTGGAAATTAGGGGCCGTACACATGCCACATTTTTCTGGGTGCTACTCTTGTGCCAGATGTCAAGAGCACGGCGGAGGATTGCCGCTGAATTTGCTACCTTAACAAGCATCGTATAGCCTATTGACCTGAATCCTGAGAGCAGAGCTGATCTTCTTCCAGGTGCTGTTTATAAGTGTGTAGGCCTATTGTCCGTGGGACAGATGTAAAGCTCTGGGTAGCCCAACTTTTCCCTATTTATCAGACTGAATATGTACAGAAGAAAGGAAAGATATGTCGGCTGTGATTGGTTTGGTTTGTATTGGTTTCCTGTCTGACTGCTGTGCGTGGCCAATTCCTGTGTCTGTCCTTTCAAATTAAATACCCACATGGTCCGGTCATATAGGTTTTGATTTATTTTGACAGGGCGCAGCTCCTAATAGAGTTTCACATTTATTTTTTTTATTTTTTTCCTCTGACTAAGCGACCGATGAAATCTTGCCAACTACTGACCTTTCTGGTCGACTATTACGGGGCAACCCTAGAAACCTTGCACCTCTTAGTCTGGTCATGTAATGGGCCGAACTAGATGATTTTTAAGATACTTTGTCCATTGGTATGGACAGACAAAAAAAACATAATTAAGTATCCCATTTTATGAATGCATTTAGAGTTTAAAACCTCCATTACAATATTAAAATATTTATTTGTGTTTGGAACATAATAGGGCTCTGAAGGGGTTAAATATCATATGTAGCTTAGCTATACCAGTGTCTTAATGGTTTAAATTAACGTTACATTTGAATCAACGTTAAATTTAAGTCTTAACGGTCGTTTAGCTAGCTTAACCTGTTCTACATAGGACCGTTAGCTAACCTAAATTAAATGTCACAAATTAACTATGACCTTAACATTATATCATACTATATCGATAACGTTACTTGGGGAAAAAACTATGGCAGATAGTGAATAAAAACTTAATTTTGAACACGGTTTAATCCCTGTAAAGTTTACAGATAATATTATAATTAAACAATATAAAGAGTAAAAAAGCCACAGCAGATTAACGTAACCAAAAATCATCGTAGTAATACACATATAACGTTACACTTAGGTTTACATGTATATGATAGTTTAAATGTCATATATAGATGTATTTTATATAGAGTGGTAGTCTTACCTAAAAAGAGGCAGAAGAGGTCCACTCCCACCAGTAACTTTCTCCTGCTGTGGTCTTTGCAGTTATTGTTGTTGAGTGAACTCCCGCCGTTCCTCGTCTCGGCTGCCATACTTTTCTCATATATCAAACAGCGTTGCATTTAAAACGTGTTGTGTGCTTCAAATTAAAGGAAATAAAAACTGTCGTTACAAGCTTTCGCCGTGCGTTTGCTGTATTTCTACCTATGGGTGTCTACCGACTTGAGTCCTGAGGAGTCGTCGTCATGCAGGTCTATACTAATGTTAGTCTGCTGTTCACTAAGTACTCTGAGAATCTAACTGCTATAGCTCCTGTCTGTCTTCTGACAGTCACTACTCGCTTTCTTCTAACTTCTAACCATCCTTTGCTCCTTTCTAGAGAAGTAGTGGGAGTCCTATGACAGCCTTCAGAGGAAGCCGCTCCTCCTCCAGCTCCTCCCCTTTCAATTAATGCCATATGGCAGCTCCTTCACTCATGCTGATTCCCACACTCACCTCCTAATGCTCGCTACAACTCAGCAGGGCCAAAGGGGAATTCACCAGTGATGAAATTTAACTTACTCAAGCGTTTAAAGACAAATTCAGGGTACTTGTACTTTGCTTGAATATTTCCATTCCATGCTACCTAATACTTCTAATCCACTACATCTCAATGGGAAATTGGTCTTTTCTACATTACATTTGACTGATAGCTTTTGTTACGTCAAGGGACAATTGTCACTTTTTTTTTTTTTACATTCTCCTTCATAACTTACACCATCACCTTCACGAGAATGTAATGGAGAGGTCACAGTGAGGTTGGCCTTTGACCTTCAACAACCAAAGTCTTAGTTCATTGTTTAGTTCAAGTGGACACTTACCTTGACCTTTGACCACCAAAATCCATGTGGATTTGTGTACCAAATGTGATGAAATTCCCTCAAGTTGTTCTTCAGATATGGCGTTCATGAGAATAAGATGTGGTGGCAGTGACTTTGACCTTTTACCACCAAAATCTAATCAGTTCTTCGCTGAGTCCAAGTGGATGTTTGCGCTGAATTAAAAAAAAAAAAAAAATCCCCTAAGGCATTCTTCAGATATCGCATTCACAAGAATGGGATGGAAAGATTGACAACCTGAAAACATAATGTCTCCAGCCACTGCTTACAAATTATTTTCTTAATGCAAGTCAGTCAACTGGGGAACTTTTGCGGTTATACCTATTAGGCTATGAGTTTTACCCTAATTCACCTTTAGTGTCTCCCCTCAATCAGGGACAAACAATGTCATCAAAGGCTTAAATCATTAACAAATATTTATTAAATGTAAAAGAAACAAAAGAAAACCCAAACACGAAAGAACACACTCACAAACAAATCCTTAAATTAAAGCTTCTACAAGTGAATAGCTGGCTTCTTTATGTCACTGCTCTTTGGAGTGCAAAGACTCAATTTGTGCTCCATTAACTAACGTCAGAGAAAAGAAAAGTGTAGAACATAATGTGAAATAAACTTAACAATAAGGTGAGGTCAGAATTATAATAAAGTCACATCAGCAGCTCCATCCATGATTGTTTTTTCCACTGCACAGGATCAAAAAGTATATTCAAATACTTGGCACAGCGTCTTAATGGCAGATAGTCTTAATGGTTTCACATCCAAAAAGTTCAGAAGGTGTCAGCATACAGCGGCGGGGGAGGAAGAAACTCCAGCTCTGTGAAGTCAACCTCCTGTTCACTGTCATACAAAAACACATCACAGTTCATGAGGAGGATGCCAAACAACCTGAAGTACTGGCTGTGCAATCTATAAGTGCTGATATAAATAAAGATCAAACAGCGGCAAGCTTCACTCGCTGTTTAGAGGGAAACCTGTCAACACTTACGGATATGGAGGCTCCTCAACAGCACACAAGAAGCCTGGATAAAGACGAGCAGATACAAATGTCACGTTAACTTTGAACTGTCTCTGCACCATGTCTCCAGTTTACAGCGATCAGATAAATGTACCCTACAAGTGATTTTCCATTACAGGCAGGACGCCATGCTGACTGTCCTTAAAGAGATGTGTAAGCACCGTCCTCTTAGCTTCACCATTATCAGTGAGAGTAACACAAGTGGTGACGACAGTGGAGTCATGGAAAAGAAAATAAACTCTGTAAACTTACTTGATGACTCAGCACTTTGCAAAGGTTAGCATGGATAAAATGAGGAAAAGAAATTTTAATTTGAGGATTGTTGAGAACAGATTTTGAATATGACAACTTCAGTGGACATAATAAGATAACTTTAATACTGTACTTTGTAGGTGTAGGTCCGCCACCGTCAAGGACGTCACCAAATTCATCTTTGCCATGTTGAAAGAAGATGGCTAGTTTCTGCAGGGCCTCATGTCTGGTCCTGAAGGTGGAAGACAAGAAACTGATTAGGAAAAAATTAAACCAATCATTAGTATCGTCTTTCATCTCTACCATAGACTGTATTTAAAGATGGACGACATGACAGCTTCCCACAAGTGAAGCCAAAACATCTCTATTATCGCCTCCTGGTGGCTGGCTGCAGTACAGCTCTTAAACCCCGCTTCCTCCATGTTTGCAAATGGGACATAAACCAAGCTAATAGACTTAAGTACACATCACATACATTTTTTCCCAAAGATGGTTTCTGTCATTTTTACGCTGATGTTTGTTCAAGTGTTTGTTTTTCTGATAGGTTTGGTTTTAATTACTTTTTAAATGCAATGAAAAGGGGTTTGATGCCACGAAGTTGCGTAGCACAGCAGAGGACGTACTTCCTGTGGCAGCTGAAGAAGTTCAACCAGCCAAAGACAATGATGGTGCACCTCTACACTGCCATCATGAGTCCATTATCACCACCTCCATCACAATCTGCTGCCATAGTAAAAGACAAGGGCAGACTGCAACATATTGTGATTGGCTGCAATCTGCCGCCCCTGTAGGACCTGTACATTTCCAAGACCTTGAGGCGAACAAGAAAAACTGTGGATGACCCCTCTCACCCAAGACGCAATCTCTTTGTTACACTCCCCTCTGCCAGGAGGCTGCAGTCCAAAACCTCACGCCACAAAAGCAGTCTCTTCCCAACTGCAGTGCGCCTCATTAAAGCACATCTAGGACTATTATCTCTGCGTGTATTTACTCTACTGTGATCTTTTGCACATCCTGCACAAAACTGTACAGCTTATTCTCAAACAGATATCTTATCTACACTCCCTGAAGAAATATAATTATATTTTTGGAAAAATATGTTTTTTGGATGTGTGTTTGAAGGATATATCCAGGATGTCAAACTGACTCAGCAGCAACAACAGGTTAAAAAGACAAAGATAGTTAGAAGCTAAAGCCGAACTATAGGCCATGGATCACAGTGTAAAAGTGAACCACCACATCACTGCTGATCGCCACAGAAGACAATGAATATAAAGGGAAACTTTGCTGATATTGAACCAGCTGTGTGGCATCGCAGTGTGTGCAGATTAACGGTGTTTGGCTTCGCCCCCATGCCGCTGATAGCACCTAGACCTCTGCTGGAAGTCAAACAACATT
The DNA here is from genome assembly GCF_011397635.1 of Epinephelus fuscoguttatus. NCBI lineage: Eukaryota > Metazoa > Chordata > Actinopteri > Perciformes > Serranidae > Epinephelus > Epinephelus fuscoguttatus. The sequence goes on from NC_064766.1 coordinate 23,796,609, forward strand.
CATCTGTGCACAATGCGATGACACACAACTGGTTGAATATCAGCAAAGTTTCCCTGCTTCCCTTCACTGGTTCCTGTACAGCAGGGTCGGTCTTTATTCACTGTTATAATCATTAAAAAGCAAAAGCAGCATGTGTATACATTCAGTAGGCTATATCTTCAGTAGCTAGCGAGCTAACCCTACACTTTTCAGGGTTTGATTTTAGTTTTGGAACAGGGAAGAAACGTGTATCTTTTTCCAACCTCTCCAGGTAACGAGTATCATTAATACACGACGTGCCCCAGGCACAACATTTAGCTCCAAATCCACAAAACCAGCCTGAAAATGAAGGAAATCTGAAATGATTGCGTTAGAGCTGTGTTGTCGTCGGACCCTGGTCTGAGCCGGCCCAATGCTACATCATAATTGGCCAGTCCGCATCAGAAGGCGGATGCCAGATCATCGCTACTAAGCAGACTCTGGCTCCAAATGATGTCACCAGCGCAATAAATTTTGGCTTTATTTTTGTCCAGTGGGAAGTGTAGCTCCGTCCTCATTTTTATTTACAGTCTTTGATCTCTACTATAATCATACAGAGGACCAATGTACAATGTTTGCCATTATCAACTCTTCTTTCCAATGTTTATATTTAGTTACTCATGAAGAAATATAAAGGTGAACACATTCATCATTTGAATACTCATCACCTTGAGAAGAGGTGCATGTAGAAAGATTTACATACATATGGCTGAGCAGAAACGTGACCAGGTATGTGTTTTGTAACTTACTGTGTGTGCAGGTCTTCCAGGTTGGCATCGCTCAGAGTGTGCTGGGCGCTGACATGACCACATGCTGTCAGAGCAAACACATGAAGGGCAGAGGTGGGTGGGTGGGTAAGTGAGGGAGGGATGAGGGTGAGTTATGCAAGGACAGTAAGACAGAGGAGGGAGGGAGTAAGGAAGCGGCAGCGTAAAAGTGCACATCAAAGGCATGTTACAGTCTGCCATATGTCAATGCATAATATAAAACAACCACAGGCAGAGCTTGCTTTAAACCAGAGGGCGGAGTGGGGGGAAACCCATGTTCTGTTCTCATGTTTTCACTTCAAAAGGACCGGATATAAAATGTACTCACACATCTCAGGCAGGGAGGCAGTCTGATGGGAAAAGTTACTACACAGAAAGAAGAGAAAGAAAATAATTATATATACTGTGCGCCACATAAATTCGATCACATCTTTTAGGGGGGATTACTTAAATGTACTCTCATGTGGTCAATGGTTTCTGTTATTCTTCTTAGAAACACACTGATCTGAGAGAAACTTTAAACCACAGAACTTACTGGCTTTCATCTGTGGGTGAGAGGGTCTCATCTTCACATGCCCACTCCTCACTGTCATCTGTGACTGTGGAAAAACAAATTAGTTTGATTAAGCACACTGTGCAGAATGATGATAGATGTTTGGCAGGGTGGAAACTACAACTCTCAGCTTAAATGGAATTCCACCACAATCATAAAACAACACATGGCTGTCAAGCAGATGACAACTAGTTAAGTTATTTAGGCCAGGCATTGCCTTGTGTGAGTCACTGGGCTGGTTTCCAACCTCTGTGCTTGTGTTTTCTGTCTGTCAACAAGTCCATGCATTGTATCAACCAGTTAACTTCGGATGTTCTGTATCTATAAGGCTGCAGTGCTTTGAGACGTCAAAGTAACTGATGCAAAGTTAGGGTTAGAGGTGATGGTACAACCAGTCTAACAATGGTAAGTTAACCAAAGAGCTTAAAGGGATAGTTGGGGATTTTCTATGTGGGGGGTGTATGAGGTACCTATCCAAACTTCTTACCTACAGTATTACACTGTTGTTTGGATGATTAACACATTGAAGCCTGAGCAAACATGGAAGAAGGCCATGAGGAATGAAAGAAAAAATGACCCCCCAAAAATTAGCAAGAAATTAGTAAGAAGAGAAAATTATAAACAAGAAAATCAATAAAAAAAAAATGGGGGGAAAAAAAATACAAACAAGGAAATGACCTGGAGAGAGCAGTTCAAATTATCATAATCCTGTGACACATTTTTAAATGTAATGATAATTTTCTACTTTTTTCCTCCTAGTTTAAAAAAAAATCTGCAATTTGTGAGACATTCCTTACCAAGTTGCTCATTATCTTTTTCCCCATGTTTTTCAAAGAAATTGCACCAATTTTCTGAAGGTTCAAAAGTTTGAATACTTGCCAAAGGCGTCTGAAAGCAGCAAAGGAAAAGTGATGTCACTCTAGGTTTTAAAGAGTTAAGGCGCTCAGCACAGCCCGTTTGGGAAAACAGGCAGTACTACCGCCACGGATGCTAAGCAATGTACTGTTATAGACGGGAGCAGCAACGAAATGTATTTTAGCCACCTAAAAATCAGTTTAAGTGTTAGTTTGTGTATGGACAATTAGATGGCAGTAACTGCTTCAGTACCCCATCAGAAATGGCTGTCTGACTCCCAGGCCACACTACCTGCATGTCCTGGAACCTTGTTTTTCATTTCAGTGCCCGTGTTACCAGTTTACAGCAGCCCCACTATGCTGCTCAGCTGAGAAACATCTACGGCAGTGGTTCCCAACTAGTGGGTCGCAGGCCAAAAGTGAGTTGCGGGTCCATTCTGAATGGACCACAAGTGACTGGCAAGCGCATCAAATATCTAAAAAAAAAACAAACAAAAAAAAAAAAAACACTTTATTTTGAAGTACAGTGAATTTCTGGCACAGAGCTTTTATTTTGAAGTGCCGTTTTCTGGTGTAGAGTGAGTGACTAACGCCCCGTTTCCACCAAACTCTTTCGGTATGGTACCTTTGGAACCAAAAGTAAATCAGACGTAGTACCTAGATCCTAGTGTTTCCACTGCAAACAATACCTTTAAATGTGGGCGAGGTTGTTGTCACTCACTGCTCCGTCCAGCACTTACTGTATTTCCTCATCATCGGTGGCACAGAGGGAAGTCTGCACCACCACAGGTTACACACCGACATTTTCAGAACAAAATAAAACAAACTGCCGTGAGAGTCCCTCTCTATGAGATATATGAATAAAGTGTGTTTATGCATTTAGTCCTTCTCAGGCGAGCTCAGGGGTTTAGTGTTGCCGAAGCCCACAGGAACGACGCTCCACAACGCTTTTTTTTTTCTCCAAGTGAGGATTAGAATATATGCAGTTCACATAACCTGGTCAAAATTATTATAAGATCCACTCATTAAAAACTAAAGTAATTGTCAACGTTGTCAGTGAAATTTGAGGTGTTCTGATGGATTCACGTCGTCAACTCATGCAGTAACATTACAAGTTCATGTTCCACCTTAAAAGTCGCTGGCAGTTGGCAGCTGCAGCACTTCAGCAGGCAGTGTGGCCTGGGCATGATAACAGGTGGTGAAAATATTCAAAATATTGCTTACACTTAAACTCATAATGATTTTTTAGGAGGCTAAATAGTGCCCCATCCACAACAGTACATTGCTCACTATGGATAAATACCTCATACAACCCCACTTCAATAATCTGAAATATTCCTTCTAGGTTTTAGTGCAGAGGCTACCGACACTTACAGCTGCTTGTCAGTACAGGGTGGCTAGAGGATCTGCAAAACAAAGAAGAGTTATGAACCAATTTTTGAACAGCAAGCACAGGCTGGTTACAAATCTTTTTTAAATTTAGAAACCAAAGAATTTTATCAGTGAGCTGCCCAGTACCTGCTCCCAATACTGATGGTGTCTCCCTCCACGTTGCCTCCTCGTCCAGCTGCTTGGGCCTTCTTGCCAAGTTCCAGCATTTCTTTGATATTCAGTTCGACATTCATCACTGAAATATAACCGTCTGTAATACCCAGGATAGAGTGGTTACTGAAAACACTGAGAAACTAATGGTGTAAATGTGAGAAGAAAATAAGCCTGTTAAGAATTCCTATTACTTCAATGAGATCACATGTCATTGTTAGCCTGCAAAATTCAGGTGAAGTTAACAAATACTCAAGCTTTAGGTCTAGATCACCACCAGGTATAAACATCCAATGGATTGTTACATTCTGAATCCTGCTTTCACTACTCTTTATCACATGAACACAACAGCAACATGCATCTAAACTCACACTTGTGATTGGCATCTCGGGCCAACCATTTGCCTTTGGGGCAGTTGGTGGTGCGAATGATGCTGACCGTGTCGCCGTTCTTCACTGGCAGGTCATTTTTGCGAACTTTGCTAGCCACCATCACCTTGGCGTGGTACATGGGCTCCTCTTCGCCGGTCACCTAGAGTGTCAAATTTCAGCAAAGAGAGGCTGTGGTTTGGACTGATTTCAGAGTAGCTAAGCAGAGCATTGTTTAACACTGTTCATTGAACATCACTGTGATACTGTGATGTCCATTAAAATTAGAGTTGTACCGATACCAGTATCGCAAATGTCTCAGATACTGCCTAAAATGTGGTTTCAGCGAGTACAGCCCATGACCAATCCGATAGAACGTAATGCCTCACATCATTATGCATATACACGCTACAGGGAAACGAAATGGAAACAGAGTGGAGTTTATAAAGCATTCTACTATAGCCTTCAAAATGTCTTTTTTACCAAATTGTGTGGCTGCACTTTAACCTGTGTCTTGATATGTGTCAACACTGGATAATAATAATAATAAAAAAAGTTTTATGGCATTCATTCTACTATTATGTATTTATTTCTTAATATGTTACATAGAGTTTTAGGAGTTGAGACATACAACAGTTCATATCCCATCCATTTTTATTTTAAGGACTGGTATCAGATCGGTACTCTGTATCTGCAGATACCTACGGTTCAGGGATCCGTATCGGGAAGGAAAAAGTGGTACATCTCTGATTAAAATGCAAGATTTGCCAAATCTAAGGACCTCTATGTGACAGGTGCAAACAGACTCGTCCATCTACCATATGTCGTGGTTGTGCCCAAAATGTGCCCCTTTCTGGTCATCCTCTATTGACAAATCTTCCAAGACTGATGGCTGTAATACAGTACCATCTCATACAACTGCTATTTTTGTTTATTCTCAGTTCCAGATGATTCCAATCTCACTGCTCACACACAGAAAGCCATTGCCTTTTACTCACTATTAGCTAGATGCTCAGTTCTACTTAAATGAAAGGGTGTGTTACCCCTCACATTTCAGCAACCATTTTATTATATCTTCTCAAGGGACAATACCATAGAAATGAAATTTGGATATACTTTAGAGTAGTCAGTGTACAGCTTGTATAGCAGTATAGATTTACTGTCCACTGAAAATAACTCAACACACAGCCATTATTGTCTAAATAGCTGGCAACACAAGTGAATACACCTCACAGTGAACATGTCCAAATTGTGCCCAAAGTGTCAATATTTTGTATGAGCACCATTGTTATCCAGCACTGCCTCTTGGGCATGGACTTCACCAGCGCTGCAAAGGTTGTTGCTGGAATCCTCACTCCTCCATGATGACATCACGGAGCAGGTGGATGTTAGACACCTTGCGGTCGTTCACCTTCTGCTTGAGGATGCCTCACAGGTGCTCGATTGGGTTCAGGTCCGGAGACATACTCAGCCACTCCATCACCTTCCCTTCAGCTTTCTCAGCAAGGCAGTTGTCATCTTGGAGGTGTGTTTGGGGTCGTTATCATGTTGGAAAACTGCCATGCGGCCCAGTTTCCGAAGGGAGGGGATCATGCTCTGCTTCAGGACATGTTGGAATTCAAGTTTCCCTCAGTGAACCACAGCTCCTCAGTGCCGGCAGCACTGATGAAGCCCCAGACCATGACGCTACCACCACCATGCTTGACTGTAGGCAAGACACAATTATCTTGGTGCTCCTCAACAGGGCGCCGACAAACATGCTGGACACCATCTGAGCCAAAAAAAGTTTATCTTCGTCTTGTCAGACCACAGGACTTGGTTCCAGTAATTCATGCTCTTGGACTGCTTGTCTTCAGCAAACTGTTTGCGGCCTTTCTTGTGAGCCAGCTTCAGAAGAGGCTTACTTCTGGGACGACGGCCATGCAGACCGACTTGATGCAGTGTGTGGCATATGGTCTGAGTACTGACAGGCTGACCTCCCGCTTCTTCAACCTCTGCAGCAATGCTGGCAGCACTCATGTGTCCGTTTTTTGAAGCCAACTTCTGGATATGACACAGAGCACGAGGACTCAACTTCTTTGATCGACCCTGGTGAGGCCTGTTCCGAGTGGAACCCGTCTTGGAAAACCGCTGTATGACCTTGGCCACCGCGCTGTAGCTCAGTTTCAGGGTGTTACCAGTCTTCTTATAAGCCTAGGCCATCTTTGTGGAGAGCAACAATTCTATTTCTCACATCCTCAGAGAGTTCTTTGCCATGAGGTGCCATGTTGAACGTCCAGTGGCCAGTATGAGAGAATTGTACCCAAAGCACCAAGTTTAACAGTTCTAATCCATGACACACTAATTTGTATGGTCCAGTCAAGCAGGCAAAAACATTAACATGATGAATAGGACTGGTGGCTTTGCATGTTTGAACAACATGTACAGGTATCACTAGGGCTGTAGTCACTTGTGTTGCCAGCTATTTAGACAATAATGGCTGTGTGTTGAGTAATTTTCAGCGGACAGTAAATCTATACTGCTATACAAGCTGTGCACTGACTACACTAAAGTATATGCAAGTTTCATTTCTATAGTATTGTCCCTTGAGAAGATATAATAAAATGGTTGCTGAAATATGAGGGGTGTCCTCACTTTTGTGAGATACTATAAATAAACAGACACATATTAATACATACACGATAAAATACATATAAAAGAATTAACAAATACATGTTGAAATAGATAAATGCGTAAATAAATAAATATCTTAAATTTATCTCTACATTTTGTACAACTACATTGATTTCTGTAATTCGTTACATGTATGGTAACATGGTAGGAGGTCTTCACCTCTAAATGAAAACTGATCATTACAGGCCTTTTAAAAAGCAAACAAGAGGAAAAAACTGCTCTTCAAAACTGAAAAATGTTTACCCTGTAAGTCATTTTATTGCCTGACTTACTTTGAACTTCTTTTTCATTTCATTTTCCTTCTTCTCCCTTTCTTTCTGCTCCTTTTTCTCTTTCTCCAGTCGCTGTTTTTCCCTCTTCTTCTGCTCTTTGTGGTCAGCAGTGTTGGGACTTTGGCGTTCTTTACTGAAAACAAATCAGACTGTTCAGTGGCAAGAGACTTATTTTCCATCAAGATTACATTTGCCACCTGAAAAATAAACAGAACCATATGCTGGTGAAAAACATGACTGAATAAGATCTTTTTTTAAAGTTGTTTTCAGTGTGAAAACAGAAGGAACGGGCATATATGCAGCTGTATGAGAGGGGAGATGTCTAACATACCTGTGGACATGATTATGGACCAAATGAGCGTGTTCTCCTGATACACTGCCCCTGCAGTTTGATTACAAGAGAAAGCAAAAATCAATGGCTGTCCTCCATCTGGCAAAAACCAATGTCAATGATAAAACACAGGACTTGTATGTTTGAAAAAGGGACATACCATGGATTCCGCGGCCATATGTTAAGAGACGCCTCCTCCTTCTGCAAATAAACACACAGGATTTTTAATTTACCACAGATGATTGTTAAAGAGAGAGAGGCACATTGTTTCTTCACTGCACAGTATGTGTCTCTGAGCATAAACTTCACTGTTCTCTTGTTACTTACTCACTGAGATCATTATATACTCAATTAAATTTAAAAATTAGTTACCGTGTGGTGGTTGTCAGCATATGGATCTGTGAAAATGGTTAACAAGGAAGTTAAACAGGGAAAATTATATGTAAAAAAAAAAACAAAAAAACAAACAGTGACTACATTTACATGTTTATGTGCAGCAGTGCACACTCCAATCAATGTGCCCCAAAGAGGGATGCGCGTCGACTGGTCGATAAAAGGACGCTACCCTTGCTAGTCCACACCAGAAATACTAGTTGATAAACCTGTTTTTAGAATGATCATTTTGCATCTGCACTCACCCAGTGAAAGATTTATTTTCCTGAAGAACACCGTTTCCAATAAATCCCATTTCTTAACTTCTGTTTATTAAGTTATTCTCACATTTAGCAGGATAGTACGCAGTTTTCATGATGCACAGTAAAAAGTGCCACACATTTCAATGGCATTTATAATACGATTTAATGACTGAATTATTGATGATTGAGTTATTTTTCAGACCATAGGCCCGTTTCCACTTAAGAAGTTCCTGGTACTATTTGGGGGGCAGGAACTTTACAGGACTGTCCTCTCGCTCAGCCCTCTCAACTACTGTGCCTCCACTGAGAGAGCGGAGTAGAAGGAAGGTTCCTGTAAAGTGACCGTGCTCTGGTTGTGACGTAATCATTGCGCAACCATTTTGACCAGGGTGACACGGCAAAGAAACAAAGAAGAACAACAACAAAGAAGACGACGCAGAAGTGCGAAGCAGAAGTAAGAAGAAGAAAGCAGACATAAGAAAGACGATTATCAACATGGAAGGAGTTTTAAAAATGCCAGCTATTTTGTCGCTTTCTGTTGACATCACGTTCCGCTTTGAGTATATCCAATCAGCACCAAGTAAACCCCAAGCCCCACCCAGGAGTTTTTCGGGGCCGTTCTAAGTACCTAAACTCTGTCCTTCGGGGGTGGTTCCTGTGGTGGAAACACACGCCAACGGCCCCGGCCCCGTAAAATTACCCCGAAGTTCCTGCGGTGGAAATGGGCCTCATGTCTAACCTTATAAATTGTGCTTATGGAATAAATTTTCCTTGTTTTCTGAGTGCTTTCTTAATTTTAGAAATAGATGGATAGTCACATGTGCCTGTGGATATTCTCATTTATCCAGGTCATAGTTAACTCAGGCAACTGTGACTCCAACGACTCCAATGACCACCGTTGCAGCAGGAGTTTCAACGACCGTCACTGACACACCTTGGTGCACTAACGAACCAATGACATCAGTGGCATTGTGAAGGCCTCCCCAGAGGTTAAATACCTGGGTTTCCACACCAGTTTTTCAGACTAGTTCCAGCCTAGTCTGACAAGCATGAACAGATGAAGCCTCTTGGATAAGAGGTGAAACGTCTTCTAAGACAAAACTAAGTCCAGTTGCATTCGATTCAGTTGCCTTGAGATGACTAATCAAAGTTTCAATTTCCATTTAAATGTCAGATACTTTGGTCATTAGCAACATCCATTGCCCTAAAATGATGTTTATGTCAAGATATGGAAAGTGAAATGGCAGGAGCCACTTTTGCCATTTTGCTTTTTGACTTGACCAACTGTTCATACACAGCCTCCCTCTTTCACTCCTTCAACCACCTCCTTGAAAAGGGTCAGCACTGCTATATTTGTGCATGTGAAAAAACCTGCTGATATCAAAGTCTTTCATAATTTTTAAAAGTAGGTGTGTTTCTCCTTCTGACTAGAAATGTGGGCTTTTCTTTCAGCCATGCCTCTCTGGCCCAGCCTTACAAACTGAACTGACCATAAACAGGCAAGAGGCCGTGTGAGGCATATTCTTAATGTGCTGAATGCATGACTAAAGGATGCTCCATTTGGAAAAAGGCCTGATTCGGAAAATAAACAGAATATGGTGTTTACATGACCTATATCAAATTCAGAATGTGGTCATATTCGGACTAACAGTAGAATATTAGTGTGCTTGTAAACGTAGTCACTGAATTAAGTAAACATTCTTACTCTTCAGACCTCCTTTTCGTTTACGTGAGTGCTGGCCCAAGATCAATTTGTTGATGTTCTCGACGTCCTCGTACACATTATCACATGCTTCATAGTAACTGTCCTGTCCAGATACACTACAGGGGAGCAAAACAAACAAATAGAACGAACAGGAAATATTATAACACACCAGAATGTGACAAAAGTGATCAAAGTGTGACTGTGGATATCACAAAACTCACTTTGGATGTGACTGAAGCCCATTATTCAATGCTGCGTGGTCACCATTGTCTGTTTCCTGTGCAGCAGAGTGAGACTCAGCAGCTCCCTGATCAGTCTCCTCAGCGTGAGGGCTAGAAGGAGGCTCTACGATGGCCTCCTCGCTCTGAGACCACTGCTCTGACTCAGCAGGCTCTGGGAACTCTGAAAGGTTTATTGGTTCAGGGAAGCTGTCTGGGTCGAGGGGGGTTATGTTTGGACTGCCAAGGTTCAGATCTTGGACACAGGTGCTCATTAAGGGCTCGGCGGGATCACACACTGATACATCAGGTTGTGGATTCTCGAAATCGGTGACCCCATGGTCATCTGGTGCAGGAAAGTCAGTGCTGACTAAGTCTAAGGCCTCCAGTTCCAGAGCACCAATGTCAACAGCTTCACCCTCTAACATTTCAATCTCTGTACTCTCAAAGTCTGGAAACTCAGGAGCGTCGAGTACAGAGTTGGAGATGGATGGGAGCTCAGACACTGGTTCTTCACTTGGTGCTTGGCTGAGACCTGGTGACACCTCTAAAATGAAAACAAAAATCAGCACTTGAACATATATATAAATCAACAGGTGATTTCCTTCTTTCAGTAAAATCCTGAATGACTGAGTTGTTTTTTTTCCACCTGGACCTTTATGCTCTGCCATTTCTCCTCTAATCATCACGCTGTAACCTGTGACAGGCTGTTATGATACCACAATTATCACACATTCACATATATGTAGTTTTTTGTCGAGCGTCACGTAGGTTTACATCACCAAAGGTTTATGACAAAATCACTTAATGACACCGACTCCCGTGTGCTCACGGCAAGAGAGGAGAGGGAGAGACGCTGTGCTGCTGCCAGAGGAGCCGCTGAATGAGTTCCCTCTGAGTAGTAAGACACTAAAAGAGTCTGAGAAGTCCGGGACTGTTCATAAAACATTCATGACGCCACAGTTTATTCCACACTACTGAAGCTGCTCCTCCTTTTGGAACTACCGCAGAGTCAGTAATAATTTTGCTTCGGTCATGCGCTGTTGCCGTGGGTAACAGTGTGATGTCAAAATGTCAACAAGCTGAAATTATTAGCAAGCTATCGGTTTTGTCCTGTTCCAGTCTACTGTTAATGTATCAGCCTTTGATAATCCATCTCTAACCTGCAGTACAGATAATACACAACACACGGTATCAAAGTAAAATACAACTTTTTTTCCATCTGCAGCCAGAGAAGCAGGCTAACATACCATTATCTGTGGGTTGGTGGTAACAGCTGAGATCTACTAATGGAGGTCTGGGGGGCTTTGGTGGCAACAGGCCCAGGGACCTCACGTCAGGTAGAGGCTTCTTTGGAGGAGCGGAGGTTGGATGAGGTTCAACAGAGGGAAGAGCTTTACCTCTGTCAAAATGCTTATCCAACGGAGACTCTAGCCATTGGGAAATAAAATAAAATATCGTAACTGCATTAGAAATCGAGTCTATACAAATAGTGTAGAAAGAGAAGGGTGTCTGATGTGGACCAAAAAATGTTTATCACTGGGTATAACTTACTGCGTGATGAGTGGTTTGCTTTGAAGAAAGGTCGGGCTGACAGACAAGCCAGGTGGGGAAAACACGCTGGTGGGGGCACAGGTGGCTCAGGCTCAACACAGTCAGCGTTCTTTGGCAGTGAAGGGAACACCTTGTCTTTTGAGACGTAGTCAGGGGAACGTAAGCTCTTAGGTTTGGCAGAGATCAACACATGACTGCGTGAAAACTTCCTCTTGGCCCTCTCCAAGGTGCTAATGATTTTGTGTTCGGAGTCGACACTTGTATCTGCAGGAGGAGGAGTGACTGGGATATCTGGGCTGGAGAAGGGAAGCTCAGCGGTAGATTGGTCACTGTGAAGAGAAACCCCATCCTCCGTTGTTTGCTTTTCTACAGAGGGCAACTCGCCGGGAGCACTGGAAGGTCTGGTGGTTAAATCAGCATACGTAGGCTCCTCCACATTTTCTGTGCTGACCTTTGATGCCTTGGCAGACTTAAAAGGAAGCAGCAAACCTTTCTTCTTGATTTTAGTTTGTGGCAGGACTTCTTTCCCTGGATCTGGTTCCAGTTTGTGCTCCTTTTTGGATGGCGGTTCTGTCTTTTTCTCCTTCACAGGCAGGACAGGAAGCACCAGAGGCATGTGTCTGTCTTTGAGGGACTGCCTTGTTGTGCTGTCTCCATTAGTAAGCTGGGATGAGGGGGAGGTCTGTTGAGGTTGTGGTGGAAAGGAAATTGGTCGTTTGCCTCCAGATGCCCGCAGCCCATCTCTGAAGATGACCCGGGGAACCACTGGTGTCTTGTTTTCCACAGCGATATTAATACTGCTGACCACAGAGCTGCAGTGACCCCCAGGAGGTGGGAGGTGTTTGGGTTTCTCTGCAACAGCTGGTCGACTGGTTTTGGATTGAGCTAGAAGGGCCTCTTCCTGAAACTTGGCCCTCAGAGCTTTGACGTTCATCAGCCCTTCCTTGAAAAGAAGAGAGAGAAAAATCGAGAATCAGTAGATTAATAGAAATGCCATAACTTTCACAGACAATTTACTAGATGGTTAATTTTGGGAGCCAAACCCCAGTGCTGACACAACATAATTTAAGGGTTGGTTTACCGAAATTACAAAAATTACTCATTCCCTAGGGGTATCTAGTTATGCAGATAGTTTTGGTTTAATATGCTGAGGCTTTGAAACATCTGTCTCTAAGATCTATGTCTTCACCTCGATACAATGGCGATGAATGGTAATTTGTCTTTGAAAGCCTCTTTCCAGAAGTAGAGTAGAGCTTCAATGAGCCACTGTTTAATTGATTTGTCAAATACAATTTAGATGATGGATAGAGACTGAAGCTCTGAAGCTTGTTTCACTCTAATACATCATGTCTGAGCTTGCATCAGATGGGAAATACCACATGAGCTTTAAACGTCATTTGTGCTCCAGGAAGTGCTTCATTCAGTTTGACAGCTTCAATAGTTTTGCAGCTAAACTTGATTATTAATATAGTGATAGATTTGTCTCAATATCATTTGTGTGAGCAGATTAAAAGTCTGTGTGTTAACACGTAGTCTGTACAAATAAAACACCTTCCACAAACACAAATAAAGATTTGTAAACTCACAAAACTATTCTGTAGGGATGCACAGTATTGGCTGGTTCTGATATTTAATTTTAAAGCCAATATGCTAATCCAATACCAATACTGATGAAGTGCATCCCTACTATTTTGCACATGTAAAAACAGATTAGCAAATTCCAAAAATAAATGATATCTGTGAATACTTCAAATTAATTTACAAATAAATAAAAGGCAGCTGTGAATATCTTCCTCAAATTTACTACTTTCAAAGAGATACTAGTGAGTCCAGTCTTCATATATGAATCTCAATTCTAAGACTGCAGATTTTGCAATTTTCCCCTTTATTTTTCCCCATTATTATTTTTTTTTAAAATGTGTCTATTTACAGATCTGTTTTATACTTGCAAAATATTTGTGAGTTTACAAATCTTTTTGCATTTGTGGAAGTTGTTTGGTATTTACAGATTACACATTTACACATGATCTCACACACATAAAGCTGAGACAAATCTATCACCATGCACTATGCTACAGAGAATAACTGAGAAATAATGTCATCTACACTAGGAGACATAATCATGAGTATGAGATTTCTACCTGATACCAAGTAATAAGGTGATAAAATGAATAAGCTAATTAAATCATTCTCCAATCACATCTATCATAAAGTTAAAGCTTGTGAGCCGACAGTGACACTGAGCCTAAACCTACACACACTAGTAAGATACAATAAGGTTTTGGGTCAGCAAAATATTTTATACGTAGGCTTTTTTGATAATGTATTAATTAGTTATTTCGCGATAACCTGTTGCACCACACCATAATGCAGCACATCAATGCAGGATTAAAACTATAAAATCAGAGGGATGTTGTGGTGCTTGAGCCTGTCCAGGAGGGTTGCTGTACATTTTGCAAGCCACCAGATGTTGCTGTGTTTGCTGTGTTAAAACCCCCAAAACTTTAAATCTTTTTTGGCACAAATAGACAGAAAGCCCCAAAGCTTCATAAGGCCTAATAATCAACCAATTGTAATTTTTTAAAATGAGGAATTACAAAATAATCTCTCTCTCTCAAATGTGAACATTTGTTAATGCTCTTATTCTTCTACAACTGTAAACTGAATACATTTGGGGTTCGGACTGATGGGTGGACAATCCAAAAACTTTTTAAGGGCATCAACATGAGCTTTTGGGAATTGCGATAGTCATTTTTCACATTCTTATGACATCCTCTGAAGCAAACAATTAACATATTAACCAAAAAAATATTAGACAGATTAATCGAACGATAAAATAATTGTTAGTTAACAGATCCGCTGTTTTGAATAAAAGATGCTGCTGCTGAATTTTTTAATGTCATTTCTCAATGCTGTGAAGACCAAAGAAGAAATTCTATTTGTAGCCATTGTTTTGAGGTGGAGGCAAATATGAAAACCTGGGTGAATAAAACAACAACTGTCTGAATAGCTAATTCACTTGTACTTCACTTGAGTATTTCCATTTTCTGCTACTTTATACTTCTGTCATGCTATATTTCAGTGGCAAATCTTGTACCCTTTACTCCACTACCTTGCAGATTGAGATTAATAACCCAAACTATAATCAAACATAAATTATGACCTATTATTATAGGTTAAGATAAAATTCACAAGCTACCCAGCAGTATTTAAAATTGTCCCCACATTTACCTGCTGCAACATCAGAGTGATCAACACATCAATGCATCAATAATTATACTCATATAGTGTACTGTAATATACACTATTCTAAAATAAGTCATTCTGCATAGTGACTACTTTGACTTTTGATACTTACGCCAATATTTTTGTACTTTTACTCATGGAAAGTTTTGACCCAGCCTCCAATTTTTTCGCAGATCGCATAATATTTTCGCAGATGTTTCCCCCTCTGTAGTAGGTGTAAACTGGCGGACAGGACATTAACTCATTCTCTTTGGACATGTCGGATATTGTTTACTTATTGGAAGAGGATATTTGAATGTTTCTCTAATGCCTTTGAGAAGAAGTGGGAAACTAACCCACTCGTTGCTGTCCAAGGTGCCACGAGTGTGTTACCTTTGGCAGACAGGTATGAAACATTTCATTTGGTACGAATGTGGCAAGGAAATTTATTCTACTTATGTGGAGGCCAGACTGTGCACCAACATATTATGTGTGGATAAGAGAACTAATCAATTTATTGTACTAAGGTTAAGGTTCTCTAAGTAAGTAAGTAATAATAAGATTCAAAGATTTGTCTGAATGTAGAGCCCTGTACTCGAGTATCTCAAGGGTCGTGAATTGTAATGGTCTAACGTTAACCAAGTAGCAGTATAACCTCTATCACTGTTTGTATTTTATTTTACTAGTAATGTTGAAGTCCTTGGACTTGTTTTTTGTTTTTCTACCCACACAGAAATGTGTGGCTGAGTTGGTAAGAGGATGCACTGAGTGTTTGTTTTATATTCAAAATCCTAACATCGATGTTAAAAAAAAATAAAGCCAGGTTTTTACTTGTAACGGTATTTCTACATTGATTTTGCTCAAGTGCAAGGTGTGAGTAACGTTACTTCTAACTTTCCTCTGACAAAAAGTGACAGGGAGACAGTTTTGTAAAGTTAACTGGGTGAACCAACCATTTAATATACTACAGTATTTATAGTCGTGATAACCTTGTTAAGCCATACATTTTAATGGCACAAGCTAGTGGAATAAACCGTCTAACATTAGCATAGAGCATGACAGGAAAGCTAGCTAAATTTAGCTAATCACTGAAGGTCCTCGAGCTAATGTTACTCATTTAAAAAACGTTAAAAGTTACCTTTTCCATCGCAGCTCGTGCCATTCATCACTCTTCAGGTTTGTACATGTGTAAAACCGTCTGAACTGAAATAACTTACACGCTGTATGTTGATATATTAGCCGAGATGAGTCCAGCATCCAATAGACCGTTAATGCTAAAACAAACAATTTGAAAGCGCCACCACGAGACGTGAAACGTACCTGCGTGCTGCGCGTGACCCGATGACGTAGCGTACATGATGTTTGATTGGCAAATCACAAGCAACGGATATTTATTTATTTATTTATTTATTTATTTATTTATTTATTTATTTATACCATAAATACACAAGATTGTTTTGGACTGAAGGGAAGTGAACTTTCTTACAGAGAGACTGAAGATAAATGTTTTTTTTTTCATTTAGACTTTTATTGGCAGCCAAAAATTTAGCATATAACAATACATAATATTTCCAAGTTGATAATATGGATACCAATACAGTTTTTCCATTTTTATAAAAATAAAAAGAAAAGAAAGGAGAAAAGGAAAGGAAAAAAAAGATGGAGGACTTACAGAGACAGTTTTATCTTAATAATACAGGGGTAGTTGGGATACACTGGAAAAACAGGTACAACCAGTACAGGTAATTCATTTCAGCACAATAAGTAGACCTTTGTATAGATAGGATAAGAGTCTTTTCAGATCCTGGGGAAAATGGGTATCCTTCGAATCCTGTCCATTATTTCATTCCATAAGGACTGATCCTCACTGTACAGTTCTGTGAGGTAAGAGGCAGCTCCTTCAATGGAAATTGTCTCTAAAATGTTTGAAGCCATAGTCCTTTTCCCAGCTGATCTGCATCCTTCCAGTTAGTTGCAATCAGTCTTTTAGCTGTCATACAACCAGTTGCTATTGTTGTTTGTTATACTTGGACCATGACCCCTTATCCATATAATTTAAAAGACATGTTACCGGCTCGCAACCAACAGGGAAGCCAATAATTTCACCAAGGGATTGTGTTACATTTTCCCAAAAAGATTTCACTTTTGGGCAAGCCCAAACCATATGATAAAATGTACCTTTGTCTTGTTGACATGCCAACAACAATCAGAGATGGAAGCGTTCGTACTGTGTAGTCGAACAGGGGTAAGATATGTTCTATGTAGAATATTATAATTTATCATTTTATTCTTTACTGATTTTGATATTTTATGTAGTGTTTTCCAGATTTGACTCCATTTTTCCATTTCTAATGTTCTCCCTAAGTCAGTCTCCCAGTTTCTTTGGACTACATTCCAGTTATTTCCTGATGAACTGTTTAACATTTTATATAGTTTAGAGGCAATCTTATATTTCTGTTTGACCACTGATTCCAGCATGATTTCTGTCTCTGTCACTGTGGGTATATTAACCACTTCTCCAAAATATTTAGTCAGGTGTGATCTTATTTGCATGTATATTAGATAATCCTTATTATCAATTTTATATGAATCTAAAAGATGGGCAAAAATGAATGTTAAAATAAATATGTTTGATGTGTTGCTATATTACTATATATTATATATAATGTCAAGATAAGATTGAAAAAAACATGTTATATATTATAGCCGACAACGTTTTTATATTATTTTAGAGGAAAGTTCCGCATTTATAAGGTCAGCAATCAAGCAGATTTTCCTGCACTTCGTTGATGGATTTCAATATTGCACCATCTTAACTAATAATAGAACAAAACATCTTGAAAATTGAAAAAATTAAATGCTATTATCATCATTATTATTATTATTATTATTGTTATTATTATCATTATTATTATTGATAATAATATTTAACCCAGTATTTCCCCAGTTGACTCTACTCAATTTTAATCTTTTATTTTATTGTCTTCATTAAAGATTTCACTATTTTCTTTTATCCAAGTGTATTTGAGGACTCCGAAAAGCTCTATATAAGTGTGATTTATTATATTATTTTTTTCTATTATAATTATTATTATGTACTTGTTTTGTGATGTCCAAGTAGGGTATCTATGTAAAGAAGTCTGTCACAGAATTGTTCTTATTTTTATTGATTTTTATTTTTATTAATTTATTATTATTTCTCTGGTGTGACTGATTGTTTGTAAATTCTTATAACTATTTTTTTCAAGAAGGTGGCCTGTTATTGCTGCAAAAATTATATAAAATAAAAAGAATAATCAGAGAAAATAATAGTCAGTGTATCATCTCACTGTAGATATTGTTAGAAGGAAAATGCTCATGTTTCCATTTAAATTGTTTGCAGTACTTTGTTGTGTTTCTTACTGTGTTAGTACATATTGTTATGACAGCATGTTCTGGCTGGACTGTTTGCACGGGTGAAGATGAGAAATTGGGGGGGGGTTATAGATCATTAAAAAAAACTTTCCCAGCTGTTGTAAGAGCGTGTGTTTACTCTTGATCAATCATTCACTGTGCTGGTTGGTCAAGACTGCAGCGGTTCAAGTCACAACACAGTGGCTGTTTTGTGATGTGGCATTTTAATCTTAGGGACTAGCTACTCATTTTCAGTATGAAGATATTTATTAAGTTACTGCTGACTTTCTGCACGCTGCATCTGTCTGTCAATTTCAGCCCTGTTGTGAACGCATCCAGGAGGCCATGGACAGCTGCTGCAAACAGGTTTGATATCCTTCTCATTTATATAGATCTCATATATACTCATGCACCATGGGCATTAGAAGTGAAACTGACATGATAACGATGTTTTTGGGGGTCCGTAGGATGAGAAGGGCCAGAGCTGTAAACAGGCCTATACCCATCAACTGTAAGCTGGGGAGATGGTCATCTTGGACTCCTTGTAACTCCTGCACAGACCAAAAGGTAACTGTGTTTTTCTCGATGAAGTGCATGTATCAGTAATGTATAGGTGTTCAATGAAAATTACCGTTACAGTTTCATGATATGGGTGTTTTGTGCATTACCTGGCATCAGTAAAACTCGCATCAAGAACACTGTAGTTGAGACAGTTTACTATCTTGTAGCTCTGATCGTCACATGCATGAGATGATCAATAGCTCCAAAGGGAACAATGATTATCTGATCAGCTCTTCTGTTCCAATACAATACAAGTGGGCCTTGGTTTTACGGTGATCCTGACATGCTGGCTCCAAAATACTCCACTCATTTAGGATCTGTGAAACCACTTCTATCCTCTATAAATCAAATGTTACATCTACTATATGTAGAATTTACATTTACTGAATTTAAATTAATTTAGCTGCACCATTGTGAACATGATGCCATGTGATCAACTTAGTAGTAGCCATCACACAGAATACAATGAGTATAAACAATAAAACAGAATAAACAAAATCAACAGACTGTGTGTTTAGTGGTGACTGAAAAGGCTCAGGCAGAAGAAAAAGCTTATATCTGCCCGTCCTACATACTCATCAATTCAAGCTGCACTCCAAGAATAAAAAAAATGAATCATTCAGACTTGTAAGCCTCAAAAAAACCTTTGTAAACAACTCTTTTGAAAACCAGAAATGAAATACGCAACACAAAATCGAATACATACATCTCCTTTTAATCTTCTTTTTTTAAGCTTTTGTATGGTACTTTTAAATATCTCTAAAATTGTATTTGCTCCCCTGTACTAAACAAATTGCACACAATCTGGGAGCAAATTTGTTTTTGCTCTGAATATTATTTGCATTATTTTATAATATACCACTTCTATAGCAGGGGTCGGCAACCTTTATTATCAAAAGAGACATTTTGGGGGGAAATAAAATCTTTCTGAAGCTGCAAAACATATTTGAACAGTATAATGAAGGTACCACAACTGTTCAAGTCTAAATTAGCCAGTCAATGTTACCAGTGTTTTTTTTTACCACAAGGTGTAAGGGCTGCGTCTACTTATGGCAACAAAAAAATTAATCTTGGGTGCATCAGTACAATGGACGATCAAGAAAGGATGACCGAGGAGATACCTGCACACCAGTGCAACTGGGCTGGACAGTCACAAATAAGGTTCACAGGCTGAGATCAATGCCAAAACAAAATTCAATTTATTTAGGACATCTGTGCACAAAAAAGGTGCTCCAAGTGCAAAACAAAAAAAAAATTAAAAAGTAAATTAAACAGCAGCAAACGATTCAGTCCTTGAGCACTGAAACATTTGCAGCTGTTTTTATTTACTTTTTTAAATTATTTTTTGCACTTTGAGCACCCTTTTTTTGTGCACAGACGTCGTAAAGAAATCGAAATCGTTTTTTGCATTGATCTCAGCCTGTGAATTTTTTTTGAGGCTGTCCAGCCCAGTTGAACTAGCGTCTGCCGTCCTTTCTTAGTTACCACAAGGTGGCAACACTGCAGTGGACTATTTATGATTTGGACTATTAAACTCTCTATTCTATCCTTTGTTAGATTTGGAATCCATAGCTAGCCTGGCTAGAGAGACTCAAGACTAGCCACCACGTTTGAGGTTTGATAAAATGTGGAGGAAAAGGCGCCATTCAGTAGACATATGATGCACATTTTAGTTGATGAAATGTTAAAATATCTTTTTTATTTGGTGTATAAGCCACGTTTTTACAACTGGAGAATGTAAGAATCACTTAAGGCCTTCAACAATGATTGATAGAAATTAATTTTTTTTTAAATAACCGTTACATACCATTTCCAGACATGTTTTTCAAAGCCTAAGGGAGCCACCAGAGAGGGGCTAAACAGCCATATGTGCCTTCGGAGCTGGTGGTTACCCACCCCTGGTATAAGGGAATGGATACACTGGGTGATTTTAAGAACCAACTAATTTTTACCTCTGTCTTAGGTCCGTTTCAGATACTTGGAGAAGCCCTCACAGTTCGGCGGCACAGAGTGCATCGAGGCACTGTGGGAGAAGCTGACATGTCCAACAGCAACGACACAGTGTCTGGTGACAGATTACTGTGCCGATAGCTTCACCTGCAAGGAAACAGGCCAGTCCCATCAACGACCACTTACACTCTTTAAGCTGAAGATGTTTTGTCTCTTGGTGCGTGTGTATGTGCAGTACATGTAAATCTGTCTCTGTGTATCCAGGACGCTGCATCAGCCAGTCCCTTCGCTGCAACGGAGAGTCAGACTGCGATGACTTTTCTGATGAAGACGACTGTGCAGAAATCAACCAGAGGGACGACAAGTGTTCCACCATAATGCCGATCCCTGGAGCTGAACGTGGCACTCAGGGGTGAATACTGCAGAGCTGTTACTGCACTGCAAATCATTTCCAGGAAGTTACAATGAGTAACTTTAATATTTCACAATAAATTACATTATTATCACCTCACAGGCTGTTACTGTGATATCAAGCCAAATTCAGACTTTTATTGTGAAATGCATAAAATCAAATATGATAATTTCACAGAAGCGTACTGCTAAATGATATTCATATCACAACGCTTTCATTAAATCTTCATTACTTTCACTTGATAATCACTAATTTGAATTATTCCACTTTGCCTAGCTACAACGTCCTGACTGGAGACTTTGTGGATCATGTGCTAGACCCGAGGTACTTTGGAGGAAGGTGTGAATACGTCTATAATGGCGAATGGAGGAAATTCATCTATGACGCGTTCTGTGAGAACTTGCACTACAACGCAGATGAGAAGAACTACAGAAAACCTTACAACTACCATACCTACCAGTTTGTGGTAATGCTGCGATTTAATTTCTATAATGCATCAATCATTGTTTGAAGGAAGACATTTTGGTATAAGGTTTAACCTGTTACAGGCCGAAGCTACGTCAGAGGGCTCTCACGAATACTACGAAGATGTTGTGGGCCTGCTGAATGCAAGGAAAAGTATGAGATCTTCCAGTGGTGGTGTCTCAGTTGGGATCTATTATGTGGAAGTGGGACTGAGTGGAAGTCGTGAATCAGAGTTTCTCAAGACCATAACGCAGCATAAAAGCCAGGTATGTTGTATTGACCAAAAGGTAATTAGGTTATCACTAGTAAGAGGTCTGAGTTTGTTTATCTTTCGAAGATTTGGGGAAATAAGTTTGCTCTCTTGCTGAGCATTAGATAAGAAGATTGATACCACTGTCATTGCAGTCCTTTAAATAGACTATGAAGCTACAGCCAGGAGCCAGTTAGCTTAGCTTAGCATAAAGACTGAAAACAGAAGCCTGGCAGAAGCTAGCCTGGCTCTGTTCGAAGGTCACAAAATCTGCCTAACAGCACCTGTAAAGCTCACTAATTAATACATTAGCCCATATCTTGTTTGTTAATGCTGAGGTCGGCAGATCTGCAGAGAGCAAAGGCAGAATTTGAAAATAAACCCTCCTCATGCAGCTCTCCCCTCTCTGTCCGAAGCCCCTCCCACCAGACAAGAACAGGCATATGCTTCGTACAGTGTTCGTACCCAGAGTTTCATGCACATTGCTTCATTTTTAATATTTTATTGTACAGTTGCACCAGCGCACTCACTCAGCCCCTCCTTGCCCCACTCATTCTCACTCTCTGTTTATCAGACCACAAATGAGACAAGAGTTAGCTAGAATTGGCAGCTCAGGAGACGGACCTTTGGTCGGCGACTGTAGAGGCTCAAATTCGGCAGCCTAAACCTCCAGCATTGAGTGTCACAGCAGGCTGGTGGCCAGCGCCAGGCTGTAATGGCAGCAACAGAAAGTGTAATGGCAGCAACAGAAAGTTTGCTAATACAGTCCGTAGAGGCTGAGGTTTATGTTGGCTTGATTCAGGTTGCTCAGGATGTTGACTGAGGGTCTGTCGCTGTAGCATATCATATCCTCAAGTTGTGGTTTTACTGACAGTTGGCTCACTGTTTCCCACTATTTTCAGCCTTCACACTAAACTAAGCTAACGGTCCTCTTACTGGAGCTTATATTTAATGGTTAAATAACTAGGGCCAACATTTCTGAACTCCTTTAAAAACTGTTGAGTGCTTGTGGCCAAAATGAAATAAATTATTTTTTGGGTATAAATACGTTACGTTTATACAAACCCTTTTTCATTATTATCTCTATTTCTACCTCTGAAAGAAACAAGAAGTCACTTAAGTCTATAAAATCTTTCCCTTTTGTCTTCAGGACCTTGGGTTCATTCGGCTTTGGTCCAAGGTGGAAACAGCCCACTTCAAGATGAGAAGTAATAATCTAATGCTTCATGAAGATTTCTACGTTTCACTCATGGAGCTACCCGAGCAGTATGACTTTGGGATGTACTCCCGCTTCCTCAGCACATTTGGCACCCACTACGTCACAGAGGGAACTATGGGAGGAACCCTCGAATATGTCGTGGTTGTCAACAAGACGTTTATGGCAGAGTCAAGTACTGTGGACTTTCCAGTTTGTTAATCAGTGTCATCTACGAGAAAATGTACTGTAAAGTAACCTTTGTTTAATTCCTGTGCCTGACTCTCACAGAGCTGGAGGCTGAACAAGCTGGGAGCTGCTTTGGTGCCTCTATCGGTTTAAGTTGGCCCCTCAGCACCTATGCATCAGGAGAGCTCAAAGTGGGTGTGAATCCGTGCAATAAAAAAGGATCGTTTAGTCAAGGTGAGACATCTAAACTCTATTTAGTTTTGAATTTGAGTTAATTTGCTTTGTGTGTAATGTCTCATTCACATTCAGCTGACATATAACATGAAGTACTGTTCTAGTACTGTGTTTTCAGAGCTTGTATGACAATTTTGTTTTTAAATGTAGGCAAAGACTCTGATTCAGCTCTGATTGAGGATATTGTTACTCTGGTGAAGGGGGGAGTAACACACAGCAGCAGTGGTGTTTCGGCTATCAGGAACCCTGAGACCTACAGAAACTGGGGAGCGTCCCTCAAACACAACCCAGCACTCATCGAATATGAGGTAACCTACTGGAAGACGATTCGACATATGCTCTTAAACACAAGAAAAACAAAACACAAGTTACAGTTAAATTCTCAGTGTATGACCTCACACTGTTTTTGTGCCTTTGCTGGTGTGGTCATCTGCTTTTTATTAAACTTCCTCCTCTTCCTGTCTCTATCCTTCCTCCCTGATGACCCAGACCATGCCAATCTATGAGCTAGTGCGCCTCAGTACAGCTGCTGACCATGTCGGTGCGAGGTTGGCCAACTTGGAGAGGGGCTTCGATGAATATCTGCAGCAGTTCGACTCCTGTCGCTGCGCCCCCTGCAAGCACAACGGCATCCCTGTCCTCACGCGTACCGCCTGTAACTGCATTTGTAAGTCAGGCTATCATGGAGAGGCCTGTGAAGACACTCTCAGAAGAGGTAAGACTTTGTTATTAGTGTCACAGCAGAGGTAAAGACATTAATTAAACAATTTCCTTAAATAAAGGAACAGTTTTACATTTTGGGAAACACACTTATTTGTTTTTTTGTTGAACACCACTCTAGAGATAGGATACAGTTAGCTTAGCTAAGCATAGACAGTAGGAAAGAGGTACCATTACATCATTAGACAGTTGTGATGTTAGGTAACCAAAATCAAATGTCTTCCAAATGTCTCATGCCAATGTCATCTTGACACAGAACAACAACTTTTGTCTTATATCCGATGGCCCACCCACAGGTCCTTGTAAGGTTTTATTTGTTGATTTTAATGTGTCAACAACTGCTGTATTTGCTGTGTTTAAGTGGTTTATGAGCCCGGTCTCACTCCAACAAACACCGACTTTTGCCCGGAAGAGCAGTGTTCACATCGTGTAAGATTCTTAAGCCAAACCCTGTTCTTTTTTCCTAAACGCAACCACGTGTGTTTGTTGCTGAAGGAAAAAAACGTTGATGTGGTGTTGTACCGATGTAGTGCAATTATTTTTTAAAGAAACTGTATGTAAATTTAAAATTTCCTGTGAAAACAGAAGTGTATTTTTAAAGAAGACAATGAATGTAACAGGTAGAACTTGACACATCATCCCAGAACGTCAACAACCAACTCACCCGTAGTACCTTGCATATCTGGACGTGGAAGGTCCCTGACCAAACACTGATATGTGATGAGGTCAGAGTGAGAGTGTGTTGGGTTTACTCATTCGAAAGCTACGCTCCTTGTGGTTCGAATAATGCCGACCATTTCAAGATACAACCACCGCAGCAGGTTCAATAAACTGTCAGACAAAAAAAACAAACAAATAAGCACGTATAACTTACCTATGAAGCGTTATTATAATCCACAGATCGGTATTATGCCAAGAAAAGCGCTACTCATGCTGTCTTCATACCCTCCCAAAAGTCCAGACGATCTAAGTCCAGTAAAATATTTAGTCCAAACGTGTCACTACATCCAAAGATATCCAAGAATTGCTGTTGCATAGTTTCAAACTTTCATATTTTTACGTATATTATCCATAATTTCTTCTGTTTGCATGTCAATAAGCCGACTCCTCGCTGTCAAAATGGTGGCTCAACTCTGACCTTTTGATTGACACCTCACTTGAGCCAATAGGAGCTTCCATACTGACAGTCTAGGCTGCAGTACGCAGTGAGGGCCTGTGTCGAAGGAAGTGCCTGCCTTGACTCATTTGTCCTCAGAGCCAATCAATAGCCAGTGATTGTCCCAATGGCTTATGTGTCTTGTAGTCAATGCTCAACTCTAAAGCAGTTTTTAACCCCTTATTGTCATCATAAACTGTTATAAATATGCATAAATGATAAGCAAATTTCAAATAAAAACAGGAGCTAACGCAGTTGGTAAAATCAGCTCAAACCTCCTTGATTTTTCCCGACAGATACAAAGACAGACGGGTCATGGTCGTGCTGGGGGGCCTGGTCATCCTGTGCATCGGGGAGGAAGACTCGGACAAAAACCTGTAATAATCCTGCACCTGAAGGGGGCGGAGCAGCCTGCCTGGGCTCCTCCTCTCAGATTCAGCGATGTTAAATTACTCAGGCTCCAGGGTGAGCATGCTGTTGAGTGCTAAGTGAGCATTGTAAGTGTTTTTAATGAATAAAACTGTTCTGTCACAATTCTTTTATTTGTCTGAGCTCTGAAAGAAAATGAAATGCGGGCCGTCATCAGGACACACAATGTGACAAACTGTATATCAAGGTAGCAATAAATATGTGATGTGCAGACTTTGTGTGTGTTTTTCTGTCTGAAGCTTTTTTGAACACAAGAATGAAAATGTCAACTTGAGGCAATTTAGACACTGCTCAAGGCTGATCCAACTTGTGTGAGTTTTATCACAGCAACTCATAATGTCACTCAGTAGTGTGTTTGGCCTCCGTGTACCTGTGTGCACTCCTGACAACATCTGGGCATGCTCCTGGTGTCCTGGGGGATCTCCTCCCAGACCTGGATGAGGCCGGGCAGTGTCCTGTACCAGAAGGAACCCAGGGCCCAGAGCATCTCCAGGCACTTGCTCTCATTTGTGAAGAGAACAGGTGGACCTGCCAATCCTCGTGTTCTCTGGAGAATGCCAATCGAGCTGCACGGTGCTGGGCTGTGAGCACAGGTCCTACTAGAGGACGTCGGGCCCTCATGCCACCCTCATGGAGTCTGTTTCAGTTTGGTCAGAAACATGCACACCAGTAGCCTGCTGGAGGTCATTTTGTTCCTCCTGTTCCTCCTCATACAAAGGAGCAGATACCGGTCTTGCTGCTGGGTTGATGCCCTCCTACAGCTCTGTCCAGCTCTCCTCGTGTAACAGCCAGTCTCCTGGTCTCTCCTCCATGCTCTTGAGACCGTGCTGGGAGACACAGCAAACCTTCTTCTGACAGCAGGTACGGATGTGCCATCCTGGAGGAGCTGGACTACCTGTGCTGCAGGTACCGCCTCATGCTTACCAAAACTAGAGAAGAATCAGTCAGGGAGGATGAGGAGAGAGCAACTGTCTGTGGCCATCACATGTAAAACCATTCCCTTTTTGGGGGTTGTCTTGCTTTTGCCTCTCCATTGCACCTGTTGTCACTTTCATTTGCACCAAAGCAGCTGAAACTGATTCACAATCACTTGTGCTTCCTAAATGGACGGATTAATATCCCTGAAGTTGAACTGGCTAGGTGTTAGACTGTGACCATTAAGTGTTCTCTTAATTTTTTTGAGCAGTGGAGGACATTTTTAAATTGCTGAGGCTGAATCCAGGTCATTGCTTAAATGCTACAGTTACACTAGTCTCTCTATACAGACTCTACATTCAGTGAATGTAGAGTCTGGAGGCAAACCCTGGAGATCTTGCCTCCGGAAGAAGAGCGGAAGAGCCCTGGTTTCCGGTTGTAGGCTGTTTGTAGTCCGCGTGATATTGACCAATCACATTTGAGCCAGCTGCAGTTGTTGCCAGGTTAAACGGTCCGTGCGGTGAACTAACGAGGTGGAACATAATTGGTGTCACTGCAAACTCTGAATCCATCGCAATAGTTCAGCGTATTTACTTATATATAAACGGACGTCGGAAATGGAAATTCACCTCCTCCGCCCAAATCAAAGCAGAATGCCAAAAAATCGGGGGTCTGCCGCCAGAGGCTGTATCGCCGTCTGCTGGAAGTCAGACGCCGAATACAGCCGATGGGTTCCGAGAATGCAGTTACACCAATGAGAAGACATATCCAGAGACACATGGTTTAACAGTATAAATGAAATACTAATTGGAGATATTCCATTTAGGTAAGATTGTTTTTATTCAAATATAATTCAACATGTCACACCAGGCAGTCAAACGACAAACACACCACAAACCAAACTTCCATTTTGAAGCAGAATTTTAAAAATCTTTATGTCAGAGTTGTTAAACAGATTTCAAAAACATTCAGTCGACTCTTCCTGCAGTCCTCTGCATTCCAGGCCTCCATCACGGGGTGCTGGGTTGTTACACTGTCGGCTCCTCGTCTTTTTCTGTCCGCTGCAGGATGACCATGCACCCCAGCAGCTCCAGCTGCCATCGATGGCTAAATCTGTCAGAAGGGGCCACATCATATTTCATATCATTATGTCAATATATCAGAAGGTTTTAATCCAATGCTGTGCGCAGTGTTTTGAGAGCTGACCTTTTTGTCTATTAGTGATCTCACAGCCTCGTCCAGTGTAGCCAGTGGGACACACACAGTCACACCTGGTGCCTGTTGAGGGAGGTTAAGATATTTACTGCACAAGCATCATCACTAATATCGTTACCACCACTGTAAAATCATCCCTTAGTATACAACAATTTTAAGTTTGTGAAAAAAAGCTCTGACAATGCCAGTTAAGGTTCCTTTGAGAAAAACCAGGGAGAGTGATCTTCTGAAATAAGGTGATATGAGATTCTTTTCTAAAGTCAGTGTATAATCACGCAAAGTAGATGTCAGTCGGCACAGCCCAGGCCAGCTCGTTTAATTTTGCTCCGATGGAAGTCTCCTGTGCCCCCCTCTAATGCTCTTTGGATTCAAGCAGATTTAAATTTCATAAAACTGGTAAATAATTACCAATAATAATAATCCATTTCCCTGCGGTTACAGATTTGTACATCTTTTAATATCTATGCAAGAGGCCTGTCCTGCGTAAATTAAAATATTAAAATGTTGTTTTGCTTATTTTTGTTTTTGTTTTTTGTCTTGTTTTGTTTTTTTTGTTGTGCTGCTGCACTTATTTCGTCAGTTTATATTTATTTTGTGTGTACATATATAATTTATATACATACAAGTTGCACTGTTGCTGTTAATGTTGTATTTTTATATTTTTGCCAAACACTTCACAAGTGCAATGATCCTGTAAACGTTGTTCTACTTGAAAATCCAATAAACAAAGTAGGAAAAAAATAAAAAATAAACAAACAAGTACCTCGTACAACCCCACTTCAAAAAACCTGAACTATTCCTTTAAGATTTGGCACAAACTGGGGGAAATTAAAACAAGTTTTCAGTCTATTGCTAATGAATATGGAGCCATAGAATTTGTCATAAACACCAAAAATAATATCCTCTGAGATACCTCTCAAAACAGCCACTCCGTTGTTTTGGCAGGGAGCACATCGACAAGCATCGGCCTCTGCCAGGTACTCCGACAGCGCTTTCTTCAGGTTTCTTTTCAGGGTGTCATGATGGGAGAAGTCTCTGGAGGTCACCAGCTCATACAGCAGCCGTGTCTAATGAGAAGGAAATTTTATAATTAAACCATCTTCATGCAGTTCAAATTCACTTCTCTAGGATTTAGTTTTTCCTTTCATAGAGCCAACTGGAAACCCTCACAAGTGCTGAAAGTTAACCCAGCTTATTTGTATTTGGCTCAGTTGCTATTTGGCATCTTTTGTTGTTTGTTCTTCAACTTGCTGTTTAGCAGCCTAGTTGTACTTTGCCTCTTTGTAATAAAGCCAATCCTGGTACCACCACTGACCAGCTCTTTGTAAATGTTTCTGCACCAATGAGTCAGGTCAAACTCCTTGAAAACAGTTAGTTATGGCTGCAAACTGAGATGGAGAATTATAAAGGAGGAA
Organism: Epinephelus fuscoguttatus; assembly: GCF_011397635.1. NCBI lineage: Eukaryota > Metazoa > Chordata > Actinopteri > Perciformes > Serranidae > Epinephelus > Epinephelus fuscoguttatus. The sequence goes on from NC_064766.1 coordinate 23,825,823, forward strand.
GAAAAAGAGGTTTTAGATTGTGGGAGACAGAAACACAAGAATAAGAAGATTGAAAATGGGATTAAAACAGGTAATATGAATAAAAACAGAAATAAGCGGGGAAAGTGAGACAGAAAGGGAGAGGCAGAACATGAGATTTCAGTTAAAGACAAACTCACTGTTATGCGAAGGAAGTCGGGGTTAAATTGCACGCCTTCGCCCCACAGCCCCATCAGCTGCGGCGTGGGAAGCTTTTTAGACAGTAAAGCGGTGATGGATTCACTGCTTCCACCCCTTACAACTGCAACAAAGTCCTCCACCATGCTGCCGTGCTCTGTGTCCTCTGAGGAGAGACAGAACCACTTCAGATTTTTAGCATCAGGTCGTGTTCATGATGTAAAACTGAACATATTCATATTCCTCACCTCCCATCTCATTCAGCAGGCCATCACAGGATCCACCGTGAAAACCCGCAGACACGTAAACACCAAAAATGTTGGCCCCGACCTTAAGGCCCGACTGCGTACAGCGTGCGTAGTCGTCCAAAGTGTAATCTGGAGCAACAAAGGGAGTCAGGGAGTGGTTACTACCTTTCCATCAACTAACTAAATCAACTATTTATCACTAGGTATCAGTGTTAAAGGGACAGTTCACCCCAAAATCAAAAATACTTTTTGTTCCTCTTACCTGTAGAGCTGGTTATCAGTCTAGATTGTTTTGGTGTGAGTTGCAGAGTGTTGGAGATATCAGCTGTAGGGATGTCTGCCTTCTCTCCAATATAATGGAACTAGATGGCACTCAGCTTGTGGTGCTCAAAGTGCCAAAAAAAGTACATTAGAGAAACTCAACATCAGTGTCTCTTTCCAGAAATCATGACCTGGTTACTCAAGATAATCCACAGCCCTTGTTGTGAGCAGTTTCATGTAGGAACTATTTTCTTTCTACCGAACTACACCTGCTAACTGTATCATCACACAGATGGAAGTGTGCATCTACTAATCATGGATGTATAAAGAGACCTGGATACAGCGTTTGAGGTGGAACCCTATTCATTCCTGTGAAAGTTACTAAGCTGCGCATGAAACCAAAATGGTTCAACAGCCAGGTATAACCTTACTGAGTGGCACTGCTTCCACACTGTGGGCACACTACAGAGTTCTACTGACTGAGTTGGGTACTTCCGGTGTAGCACTCCATTAACTTGAATGGGGATTAAATTATTTAATTGAACAGATCTTCTAGAATTTACAGATGTATCAGACCAATGGATTAAATTCTGATGGTGAAACAAATCATACTGCAGGGTTTGTGACACTCAAAACAATGTACCCATTGATTTATGGACGTCTCTCTCACTATGTAAGTTTATAGGAAAAAGTCTTCCAAAAATCTACCAAACAGCACCTGCCAAGCGTATCACCACACAGGAGGATCTACTCATCTATTCATAGGCGAGAGGTTCATTCTCAATATGTAAACATTAACAATGTCCTTCTTGACTGAGCTGTACCTTAGCTCCATCTGTGCTAGGTAAGCTAACAGTAGATGCACTGTTCCTTCTGCACAGTGATATGGCTGGCAGTTAAGTTTGGGTTTTAGTTAGTTTAGTTTTTGAAATGTTCTTATACATGTTTTGGTTTGGGGTTTTTTGGCACTTTGAGCACCACAAGCTGGGTGCTATCTAGTTCCATTATATTGGAGAGAAGGCAGACATCTCTATGGCTGATCTCCAACTGATGATCTTAAAAGTCTCACCAAATGAATGGGAATCCCCACGTTAGTTGGAAATGATACCTTAAATGTTTTACTGCACAGTTTGGTTCCAAAATTAATCATGTTTGAACATCAGACCAAGGGGACTGGTGGCCATCTTGGATTTGACCTCTTGTGTTCCTCAGAGGTCAAATCTGACTTCGCTCCACATCTGAAAATAAACATCATGGTAACTGTTGGGGTTGTACCCTTGAGAAAAACTATATATTTTTGATTTTGGGGTGAACTGTCCCTTTAACAATGACAAGATAAAGAAAAGATGATGTCACTGCTGTTGCACACCAGTATCTGATCACAATAATTACCTTCATGTGTCTTGTAATGTGCAGAAACTGAGCAACTAAACCAGTCTTGATTTGACTGTGACCTTCGTGACTCCAGTTCAGCAGCCACTAATATTTATTACCGGACTTTGCGAGCTTCTCCTTGTTCAGGATGATGGTGTGTTCAAAGTCTCCTCCGAGGGCTGCCTCTGTAATGTAGTGGGTGCCGTAGTCCCTGTAGATCTGTCTGTATTCTCCGTAAACATAGGACTGTGGCAAGGAGCGCAGGCGCTGCAGGAACTCAGGGTGAAGCATCAAATCATCTGACTTCAGCATGTACTGGGCCAACTCCAGCTCTGCTTTGGCCCTCACGAAGCTGTTAGTCTGAGGGAGAATCAGCAGGAGTTGATGAATACGTCAGTGCTTTAAGGCTAAGAGTGGAGCTGGAGCAGACATTTTAAATGACTTGTGGGTTTTGATGTATCATAAATCTGTTAGGTTCCTTTTTGTTTTTGATAAACCAGTAGGTCATGAAGAGGTCAGGAGAAAAGACACCTCACCTTGCTAGCAGCACGACGGATCTTCTGTTCTTTTTTGGAGTATTTGGCCTTATTGTAGTTGAAGCCAAATTCAACTATGAATGGAATGGCAAAGCCAAAGGAGACGGTGGTTTGGGACATGCGCTCCTCCAAAGTGTGCTTCCTGTAGTCAGAGTATGACTCAAAAGACTGCAGGGTGAAGTCATACGAGCCTTTTGTCTGTAAACACATGGGAGGGAAAACGTCCTTTTATAATGTGTAACAAGCTGAGCCATATCATTCGATAAACAATAACTGTCAACTATATTTAAAACATGAAGAACGATCAAGAAAAAACATAAGATAAATCACCATTATTACAGGCTTAAGATTAATCCTCACTGATGCAACAAACAAAACATGGCACCACTTTCCAATGAGGCACCTTTCACAGTGGGTTTATAGTCAGGATGAGCGAGTACACCATTATCTGTATCTGTATCTGTTTAACTAAATTATCTGTATCTATACTCGGAATGGGCGGAGTTTATGTCAAAACTGGGCGGAGTTTAATTTGTAAGTGGGTTGGGCCTAATCAGAAGTTGTTATTTTAAGCCTGACATTTAAGTGGACTGATCAGAAGTTGCAATATTTATTACCTATGAGAAACGTATTTACAGAACAGCCTCAGAATTGAAGTTCAGGATCATTTTTTATCACAGCTGATTAAACACAGCAACCCAAATAAGGATTTTCCTTTATCACAAGCACAGATAACATGACACATCTTACTTGTGTGATACTTATCTGTACCTGATACTCATTTCATCCGAGTATTCAGCTCAGCCCCAGTTTAAAGGGAGTTTTTATATAACTAAAAATGTTATTAATGTGAACAATTTTTTTTACAGAGAAGCTATTAGGAACAAAGGTTGCCAGGTTGGCTGGTAACGTTTCTTTATGTTTTAACTGCCATCGGGTGGAGTTCATCTTTGGCACTGTACATGAGACCTCCTCCTCCTCTTCCTACTGCCTAAAATGGCATTCACTAGAATCAGACAGCCATGCAGTCAGCATCAACCGATCAGAGCTGAGGAGTCTCAGACGCAGCTGTCAATCATGTCAAACGCTCCGTGAGTTGCTGTTCTGTCATCCGCCGATGCATCAGGAGCAGATGTTTTCAGGAGGTCATACAGGCACGAGGGGGCGGCACACAGTACTGAGTCACATTATGAGTTGCCATGATGAAATTCATGCTCAAGTTGAATCAGCCTGTGATTTATTTGTCTCATTTAGTGCTGCATGGATAAAGTGACACTTTGAACAAACATGAAAAAGTTACCAACTGTGGCTTTAATGTGTGGTTGTGTTTAGGCACAAAAAAAACGCTGGGTTATGGTTAGAAGAAGATCATGAGCTTAAAATACTTGCTTTTGGTGGAACAATCATGGCTTGTAAATGCTGCCGATGTCTTGTTAAAAAACACCCACTTTTGTTGTTTGTCTCAAACAATGGTCTAGGTGTCACGCCATCCACCATTTCCTCCACCCCCTAAAGACAAACTCCTCTCATATACATGTAATCAGACTTATATTACTTTAGAAACATTGATACGACCCGTATGACACGTTTGACAAGTTTCCCTGGTTTGCAGAAACGTACAATGCCAACACTTTCTTTTGACGTCTGGGCTGGAAGATAGCTGTAATCTCGAATATCAACTTCAGCTCAGTAATTGCTATACAGCAGTATGATTAGAAGCTGGTTTCACCTGCATAGTGTACTGCTGCAAGTTGTGAGGCTTCCTGAATCTGACATCCTGGATGTAGTGAGGCAAGCAGCTGCCAGCATAGTATCTGTTATCAAGCACCACTCCCTCCAGGTTACTGTTCAAGATACTGATTCTGAAAGAAGAGCAACAACATTAAGGGTGAGCAGATTGATTTGAGGACAGCAACATGTTTACCTCTCCAAGTCCTCGAAAATATCTGGGACTCAGGCTGCAGACTAATGGGAATGTGACTCACCCTTTGGCAAGGTTTTCGATTCCCCAATACTCTTCAGCTTCCTCCCTGCAGGGCTTGGAAACCTTCTTACAGCCGGCTTCATCTGACATGTCCCCGCAGTCATCTTCCCCATTACACTGCAGAGTTCTGGGAATACAGCGACCTGGAGGAGAGGAGAGACGTGGATGGCATCTCGATCCATTCGAAACTGAATGTTTACATTTGTCAGTGATTCAGTTTCTGATTTTAATTGTGACAATGCTGTGGTTCATGTGTGGTGAGGTTTAGGTACAAAAACACTTGGTTAGAGTTGGGAAAACATCATGTTATGGCTTAAAATACCCAGTTTGGTCGCTACAAACACAGCTGGTAATGTCTTTATCTCTCATTTAAAATAGCGTTTGGGGTGCCCGGTAGTTCACCTGGTGGAGTGCATACCATTAAGGCTCAGTGTTATTGCAGCAGCCCAGGTTTAATCTCAGCCCAGGCCCTTTGCTCCATGTTATCCCCTCTCATTCTCAGCCACCTTTCTGGTCTCTTTTCAGCTTTCACTATGACATAAAGGCAAAATGCCCAAAAGATTATCTAAAAAAACACAGCTAGAAACAACACTTTTTGTTGCTAGAAACATAGCAGGAAATGTCGCGGACTCAGGTTAAAAAATACCCACTGTTGTTGCTAGAAATACAACTGGGAATGTCCCAAATTCTTGTTAAAAGACACCCATTCTCGTCACTATAAACATGGCTAGAGATGTCCTGAACTTTTATTAAAAAATCTGTTTTTGTCACTATAAACACAGCTAGAAATTTCCCTAAATCTCGATAAAACATTTGTTTTTGTCGCCAACGATAAAGCTGGAAATGTCCTAAACTCTTGTTAAAAAATACCTGCTTTTGTTGCTACAAACACCCAATTCCCAAAGTCTTGATAAAAAATACTTTTTTTGCTGTAAATACGTCTGGAAATGTTCCAAACTCTTATTAAAAAATAACCTTTTTTTTGTGATAAACATGGCTGAAAGTGAATGTCTCATTAAAAAATACCTGCTTTTGTTACTATAAACACGACCAGATGTTTTCTGAAATCACATTAAAATATGCCCACTGTTGCTGCTATGAATGCAGCTGGAAATGTCGCAGACTCTTCATAAAAAATGCCTTCTTTTTAACCATAAACATGTCCAAAAGTTTCCTGAACTCTTGAAAAAAATATGTTTTTGTCGCTGTAAACACAGCTGGAAATGTCCTGAACTCTCATTAAAAAATACCTGCTTTCGTCGCTATAAGCATGGCTAGAAATATCCCCAACTCTCGATAAAAAATACATTTTTGTCACCGTAAACAGGGAATGTCCTAAACTCTTATTAACAAATACCCACTTTCATCTCCATAAATACGGCTGGAAATGCCCTGAACTCATTAAAAATCACCCTCTTTCATTGCTATGAATATGGCTGAAAATGCTTAGAACTCTGGTTAAAAAATACTCACTGATGTCAATTTATATATAAAGCTGAAAATGTCCCAAATACTCATTAAAATATACCTGCTTTTGTAGCTGTAAATACGACTGGATATGTCCTAAATTCTCGTTAATAGATACCCGCCTTTTTTGTTGTAACCACAGTTGGAAATGCCTTGAATTCTTGCTCAAAAGTACCCACTTCTGGCTCTACAAACACGGCTGCAAACGTCTTGACCTCCCTTTAAAAAGTATCTCCTTTTGTCTCTGAAAACAAAGTTCAAAATGACCCTAACTCTTGTTACAAAATAACTGCTCAACACGTCTCGAAATGTTCCAAACTGTTATAAAATACCTGCTTTTGTAGCTATAAAAAGGTCCACCATCCCCTCCTCCTCCCAAACTAACAGTTAACATATCTGTAATCTGAACTACATCGCATTAGAAATGTTGATATGATACATATGAAATGTACAAATGTAACATATGAGTGGTTTGCAGAAACGTAGGCTAATGCTAACATTTCATTCTGGCTGCTGGCATAGGCATTTAGCTATTGGTCATTTCCGAAACAGACTAAAATCAACAGTTTGACATCATGTTTATGCTTATTTACTTTCTTGCTGAGAGCTAGATTGCTACGTATGAAGCTACAGCGAGCAGCCAGTTATCTTAGCTTAGCGTAAAGACTGAGGGCAGTGGGGAGAACATAGGGACAGGTGTATCAGATACCTGTTTGGTTGCAGAAGAATCCCTCACACACAGGAACACTGTCACAGGTGTAGCGGGCTGGAACATCACAAGCCTCCTCCTCCCTGTCGTGAAAATTGCACGGCTGCCCTCCAAACTGGGACGGCTGCTCCAGTTTAGCATAGCGATACTGGATGTTTGAGAGAGACAGACACATAAATGGTCAGAGAAACACAGAGGAGGACTCGCCACAACCCAATGAAGGTGGTGAAAGAGCCTGGAAACTGCTCCGGGGAACTGTAACAGCCGAAATCCCATTAGAGGGCTGTTTTCACTTTGTCATGTCAAGGTTATTAATCCCCTTTCTTGTAAAGTGGATGAGATAGAGCGCTGAAGTACATCAGCTGAGACCTTTGCCAGCAGTGGAGCTCTCTACCTCTCAGAAAAACAGCCCACAAGGGTCGAAATGTCGAATGCCTCAGACTGCAGAGTTATCTCTCAGTTCCAGCACAATAGGGATGATTTATTCAACTAGATCTAATCTGACTGAATCCAAATCTAATCTCATTTTGATAACCAGTGCACAACAATTGGCTGGACCACTGCAGCCCATAAAACCAGTGGGGGTTTATGTACATTTAATTTATTTGCTTGATTGTAAAGGTCAAAAGTTTTTAGTTGATGAAAAAGTTGACATCTTGGAAAATATTTTTCATTGCTTCATTGCTGATTGTGATGAGAAGAGTGATACTGCTGTTGTATGCTAAAGCTACTGTCAGTAGCTAACACAGCTTAGCACAATGACATGAAATTGATTTTAAACCTTGGTTTTTGTATGGACAAAACAAACATGTTACAAATGAGCTTTAGGGGTGCTAGCTGACGCGACTTGCTACCTTTGGATGGAGCCAGGTTAGCTGTTTCCCACTGTTTCGAGTCTAAATGCTAAGCAGTAAAGTTAGCCAGCTTCTGGCTGCTGAAATGAGAGTGGTGCCAGTCTTTTCATAATTCTCAGCAAAAAAGTGTTTCAAAGAATGTTTCCTAAAACTTTTCCCTTAGAGGTCCAGTGTGTAAAATTCAGGAGGGGATATATTGTCAGAAAAAGGTATTCAATATTTCTAACTTAATTTTCATTAGTGTCTCATCACCTACTACAATAAGAATCATTTGCTGTGTCTTTCACATACTTCCATTAGTACACTTCTATGTAGTACACTATGTGCACTATGTACTCAATGGCGTAGTGCGCGAATTTTGACAAGGTAGTCTTGTCTCAAACCAAACACAGCCGTTGTGCACTTACCGCAAATTAGCTAGTTAGCAAACTAGCATTAACATTTGCATTATCGTTCGCGGTACCAAATCATTACAGACTGCTAAATTAACCCAACAAACATACTGCTGGCTTATATCTGACAACAGTATAGTGGCGTTTAGAGCAAAAAACACATGTATAATGACAATGCAGCGACGTTCACGGTCGCACAGTCCTCAGCTGCCATTTCCAGTTTGAAAAGTGGTCCCTCCCCTTCTGCTACGTAGCCAAGATGGCAACCATTGAGGGCGAGAAGTGTCCATAGTTCCACACTCAACTTCCTGACCGTTTTGAGTGCTCATAGTGCACTGCATTTTTCCATACTTCTCAGTAGAGCTCAGACTGGTCAGTTCACACCGCTGCAACGTTTCTCTGCAACGTTCTAAAACGGTTTCATCTCGTCGTCAATCTTTGGTCTGAACTGGGCTTTAGAACAAGCCAAACACCGGCCTTAGATAGGGATACATAAGTTTCCACCACACTACCGTGACGTCACCAAATGGTTCGTGGCCTTCAGTTTTAAAGCCTCAAGTTCTGCTGTCGCCATCTTGGATTTTTATGGAGCCAGAAGTGACCATATTTGGGACATGGGAGATGTCACTGAATCCCATACACTTGACCTTTGAGGTTAGAAGGTATACATATCACAGCATATCATTGGGATACAACCTGGTGTGCACTTCCTGTGGCTCAGCAGCTGGCGCGCTCATAGAGCAGTTAGCCTTGGATCGGAATATACCATAAAACTTCAATTAAACACCCAGTCCCTTTCACCAGCCCTGTGTGGCTACACATTTTGACAAATAAAAAGCTTGTCTCAAATAGATGTCAAGCGTAAAATTCTGTCACGCCCGAGGAGGCTAAGGGAGCTCCCATGGGGTCAGTGACTGCACCCCTGCCTTAATTTAACAGCCTTTAAATTCTTTGTAAAAATAAAGCACCAGCTCAGGCAGAGCAGTGATGTAATGTTTGCTTTAACTGATTCATGCTTCACAATCACAGACTCATTCAGAGCTGTTAGGCTACCAGCTGACTTGTAACATCCAATCATATTCATGCAGTTATAGACTTCTCTCTATACCATCTGAAGTGCTCATGTCCACCTGCTCAGAGTGATTCCTCCTTTACAAATGAGTATCAGACAAACATTGTGGAGCCCTGATGGGCCGACAAACACATGCCCTGTATCGTAGCTGTGACGTCCCCCGGGGCCCACCATCACCTGTCTGCTGTCATCATACTTACCCTTTTCTTCTGACAGGTGTCACAGCGCGACCACGAGCTCCACTCTGATAAAACACAGTCCACAGGATGAACTACCACCTGATGGCCCACTGACCGAGCCTCACGAACACCAGGGTCTCCATCGCTCGCTGTTGTGTCCGCAGCTTCACTGTGATCAAGACAAATCAATTTATTTTAAGACATTTTTAGATGCAAAAGTGTTTTAATTTGATTGGTCACACACAGAACTACTGATGGATCTTAATCAGGAATAATACTGTTGATTTAATACCAAAAAAGTGACATAAATCACATTTAATCTCACACTGAAAACTGTTTTGGAGCATCAAGTATCAGCATGTCTCTGACAGCAGGACGGTTACCTTAGTTAACCTCTATGTTAATTAGCTTGAACATATTGGCAATCTATCACTAAACAGGAAGTAAAACTTGCACCTACCTCAGCAGCACCAAGCTCACAGTAACATAGAGTAGAAAGCGCCGCAAACTGAGAGCACTCGTCCGTGTCACCACAGGAAGCATGGCTGTGTGTTATTACAACTGACTGTGGACGAGGAGACGACACTGCTCAGCTCTCTATGTAAACACACGCTGATCAATACCAGCCTGGATATGAACTCAGAGCTGCCATTAGACTGAGGGGTGGAGCTAAGTACACAGCGCTGCAGGCCTCAGAGCCACAAGACAAGGTGTCAGGGTTATTAGGTCGACTGTCTGTGTGTGTTACTTAATACAAGTGTGACACCAGCGTCAGGTTTACAGTGAAGCAGAGTCTGCAGGCAGGTTTAACAGGAGGTCTAAATGTGTTTGAGTTGTCATTAACTTTATTGTGATGAATCTGAAAGGGCAGGGAAACATACTGTAGGTAACATACGACAGTGGTGGAGCATAAAGGCGGTGTAATGTGGTAAATTCCTGTAACAGACCTGAAAACATTTGAGTCATGTTTGTGTTCTGCTGACCTTTAAACTTTGCTCACTGTCACTGATTTGGGATTTTACAGTGTGACACAATCACTCACTCAGTGAAAGCAACACACACACAATGTCGGGGAATCAATCTAACACGACTCCACGTCTCTACTTGGGAACATACATGTTGGTGACTGCTATCAATGGAAACTCTCATCTTACAAAGGGCCTCTTAACGTCCGACACATTGTCAGTGGAAGTCAGACATGTCAAGTTATGTCCCTCTTGATTATTCATGATAACCTGTAAAAATGTTTTCTGTTTGATCTTCTTTCTTTCCAATTGTATGTTTTTTTCTTGTTGTTGTTTGCTCCTCTTCAGGTGATTCAGTAACATAATCAGCACTAAAAAGAACAAGTGATGATTATATTAATATCTCATATCACATTACAGTGATTAACTGCAGGGAGGATCTGTGCAGTATTTGTGTGAGGACAGCAGCCTCTGTTGGCTGATCTTACCACCAAAATCTAATCAGTTCATTGTTGAGTCCAAGCTGACGTTTGTGCCACATTTTTACAAAATTCCCTCAAGGCGTTATTCATGAGAACGAGGCAGTTGGATGTACAGACAGACAATGCGAAACCATAATTAAACAAAATAAAAAGTAATCAAACAAATCACAACCAGAGAGGAGAAATCTGCAGAGTCAGTATTGAAGGAAATGGAGGAATGAAATGTGATGCAGGGTGCTGTGCTTTAAAAACAAGTAAAAAACAGAGTTCTGATGAGGAGCTCTGCAGACACAGACTGACTGTCTTGTGTGCAGGGAGCTCACTTGGCCCAGGTGTGTCACATGATGCTGATTGCACTCCATCAAGGTCTGCAGCTCTGAAAGGAGAACGCACAGACACAGCAGAGGCACCAAGCAACACCCAAAAAACTAAACTAAAATGGAAACTTATAAAAACTAAACGAAATCGTAATGCTTATAAACTATAAAAATATAAACTGAAACAATGAAACCAACTGTGGGAACTAACTACAGAAGTATAAGCAATAGAGAAAGGTAGTTACGATGAGCCCCAGTGCATGCTATTATTATTATTATTATTATTATTAAAGGGCCCTACTAGTTATGAAGCACACACAGAGTTTTATATATATATATATATATATATATATATATATATATATATATAATTTACCAACGGTGTGTCTTACTGCCCTTTAATGTTAAATATGCTTGCAGATGTGCCCAGCTTGTCAGTGTTGACAGATTTTGCACCTAAATTAGCTGCTGTAAATCGTATAGTTTATTACATGATTAAACAGAGACTTGACATAGTCATCATTACATATCTGTATCTGACAAAAACTACAAAAGAAAATAGGAAATTATTAGTTTAACTCAATTGTTTTTTATACTTACAGTTTTTAATTGTTAATGTAGAATAAGCACATCATTTTAATACAATTTTACAAAAACAGATGGAGATGGTTTGCCTTTTTGAGGTCATATAGAGAAAATCGCACCATTTTTGATTTACAGTACCATGAGTTCTTCTTTGAGCATGGGCAAATTTCCGGTTGGCAATCGACCTTTCGCTAAGCGTGATGGTCCGACAAGCTGTCAGAGTAACTAACTAACCTAACTGCACTCCCTGAAGACATATGATCATATTTTTGGAAAAATGAAGCAGTGATTCCAGAGAGAAGCAGACGGAGGGGTCTACAGTCTGTGTTTGAAGGATATATCCAGGATGTCAAACTGACTCAGCAGCAACAACAGGTTAAAAAGACAAAGATAGTTAGAAGCTAAAGCCGAACTATAGGCTACAGATCACAGTGTAAAAGTGAACCACCACATCACTGCTGATCGCCACACAAGACAATGAATATAAAGGGAAACTTTGCTGATATTGAACCAGCTGTGTGGCATTGCAGTGTGTGCAGATGAACGGTGTTTGCAACTGCACTGTCTATATTTACACCCCTGTGTAGAAGTGATATATCTTTAAAGAAAGAAAAAGAAATGTGAGCAGAAAACGTGGGAATCACATGATATTTTATTTGTGACTGAACAGTGGCATGGGTACAGTGTATGGGGAAGTCATAGACGTACAAAAGTCCTTTTTTTTCTCTTTTTCATGACAATTCTTAATTCCATAAATAAAATTTACAAAATATTTTGGACTATTTCTCATTTTTCTTACACGAGCAGGGGTACAGTTACCGTTTGTTATTGTAAGTCTAGCAGTTAATAGTGATATCTCTATTGTTCATATTATATAAAGTCGCCTTTCTTTCTTTTTCGACCGTTTCGACTCGGTGGAGCTGACCTACAATATGCCCAAGTGCTTTGTTACAACAATGACCTGTTTACTGTTTACAAATGACCTGACAAGAGGAACAGTGACTGGACAACAAAAATAAACCTGATAAGGCATCGAAATGCACTCTACTGTCTCCGAGCTTGTGGGTTTACTCTGCTTATTTATTCAAGAAACCAAAGAGATGTGATTTAAAGAGGCAAACTGTAAACAAAGCGACCTCAGCTGGAGATGTAGAATATCTAAAAACAAGAATGAAGCAAAATCTGCCTCCTATTTAATAAAAAACCTGTAACCTTTGAGAAGTCGCAGGGTTTTAAGTCGCTGTCTTTATGTTTGTCGACCCCGTTCATTTCTTTCAAGCTCAAAATGATGAGACAGGTACAGCAGGCTTTATTTTGAATGACCATGTAACACAGATTCACAGTTCATATCTCACCAACCGAACAGAAGAGACATTTTCAGAAGTGAAAAATAAACGGCTGCAAAAGCAAAACAAACATCCAGACGTCAAAGATGGAGGTGCTGGTAGGGCATTGCTTTGAGAGAAACACAGGTAGTTGGCATCCAAGAGGCAGAGAGCTATCGTATGGCACAGAGGCTCGGGTACGGGGGACCGGGGAGATTCTTATTTACAAAATAGATGTTTGGCAAATTTTGATTTTGATGCCTCAAAGTCATTTCGATCCCTCTAATGACTCGGCGTCATCAACTAAGAATTCACAGCTTATAAAATAAGAAAAAGATTTTTTTTTTGTAATTCGTTTCGGGTCTTGGAGGAAGCTGCAGAGAACAGTTTTGCTCACAGCTGAGTCCGCTGAATCCACATTAAGTCTGTTCATGCAAAATCGGTGGAGCAACACGATGAGAACATTTGGCAAAATCCATCTGCTGTGTGCAGTCTCTGCTGGTGGCGGCGGGCAAACCGAAGGTCAACCACATACAGTAGGACGCTGCTCCTCTTTAAAGGTTCCAAAAAATAATTTGCATCATCAGCGTCACCACGGCCGTTTTGCGTATCCTCACAGCTATAAACTCAACAATCCGTTACAGGAGGGCGCCATCGCCTCCCGATCAAAGGTCACTTCCTGGTTGAAAGGTTATGTGATTGGACGATAGAGCCAAAGTCTGGTTGTCATGCTGAGGAGTACAGTACAGTATGTGGCCCTCTGGAGGAGAGCGGATCCTTGGGTAACCAGCTTATTACAGAACTGCCAAAATATCCTTTAAAGGTTGAAAAAAACAGAACAAGTCTGTGTAATCCAGCTGTGAGAGACGCTGCTGCTCGTCTCTCTCGTCTTCTCTCTGTCGTGAGCTTCTGTCTTTTTGCCTTTGAGAGCTTCCGTCCCCTGAAAGACAAGAGACCAAATCATGACACCAAACAGGATTAAGACGCATATTCAAGGATAAAATTTCAAAACTTTCAAATGACTTTTCAAGGACACACAATAAAAATTTCCATGACCATTCACAACCGATAATTCTCACTCTGACCTCATCACATATCAACGTAGGTACTCTGGGTGTGTTGGTTGTTGACGTTTCTGGGACGCCGTGTCAAGTTCTGCCTGTCACATGCATTGTCTTCTTTCAAAATACACTTGTGTTTTCACAGGAAATTTAATGTTTACATACAGTCTCTTTCAAAATAAATGCACTACATCAGTTCAACACCATGAATTGATGTTTTTTCCTTCAACAATAAAAACACGTGGTTAGGTTCTGGAAAAAAGAACAGGGTTTAGCTTTAGAATCTTAGGAGACGTGAACACCGCACTCTCGGGTGAAAGTCGGTGGTTGTTGGACCCATCCACCACCCCTCCCAGCTGCCCCAGTCGGAATTTTGCTGCCTTAACTTTCATCCTTGTCCCGCCATGTTCCCACCTGACGCTGCCAGGTGCTGTTAAACTATAGCGGCAACGAGCTGCGTATCATACCGATGTTAAAGGATGTCTTTTTCCGTTGGTTTCTGACGCTGCAAGTCACTGCCCAAGTGCCAGTTTTTGACGACTTCAGAGTGAGACCAGGCTCTCACAGGTTACAGTTAATGATCTTAGACTTTTTTTTGTCATGCACTCAATCGATATATTTCTCTTTTAAATCAATGTTGGTGAGCACTTTTCCTTTTCCAACAGTGCTGGACATGACGGACTGACTAGGGTAACAGACAAGCGCAACAATCACAGACGATCGACTGTCAGCTTGGTATATCACTGTCTTTAGAACAGAGGTTTCCAACTGGGTCCATTCTGAATGGACCGCAGATGACTAACAAACATGTCAAGTTTGTAAAAAACACTTTATTTTGAAGTACAGTGAATTTCGGCACAAAGATTTTATTCTGAAGTGCTGTTTCCTGCTGTAGACTGAGTGACTAACAGACAGCTACTTGACAGAGACAGCACATTAGCTCAGCAACTTGGCCAAATGCAAGTATGACACCTAATATATTAAACTGTGTGGACCTTAAACTAATGACTATGGAGAACTCTGGACCCCGTGGCTGGACCAGTTGGGAACCACTGCTTTGGAGAATCCTTTTATTGTGACCGTGGAGAGGCACATCTCCACATCATTACTACACACCGTGTAGTAATGATGCTGTTTAATCAGGGTCTTGACGTGACACACCTGTCAGGTGGATTGGTTATCTTGGAAAAGGAGAAGTGCTCACCAACATGGATTTTAAAAGAGAAATAAATAATTTGAGAGCGTGAAAAGTTTTAGATCTTTAACTTAAACCTGTGAAAAATGGGAGCAAAAACAAAAGTGTTGTGTTTCCTTTTTTTTCATCGTTAAACAGCTCATTCCAAGGTAACAAAAACAAAACGACTCTTATTTTCAGGTGATTATGCACTATAGTAAAGATACATATTACATCATATTCCATTTCTGCCAGTATATCCCCCAAAATCCTGCACACTGGACTTTTCAGAGAGTTAATGTGTCATGAAATAGCACAGCTAAACCCTGACACATTCTGATGCTCAGATGACCAAACGCTAAAATGGTTGTTTAATTTTGATGTGTTTAAGTTGCAAATTTTATCGTAAAAGCCTGTAAAAGAAGGCGAGATAAATTGTTTATTTAGTACTTATATTGATTTTTCAGTGCTACACATTTAATGTCTCTCTCCCTCTCTGAGTGATCCATGAAAACTGTTCTACACAGTGATGATGTGATCATGTAGGACGCTTCTGACACGTAGCTCCATTTTTTTCTCTTAAAATATGCTCAAAGGCCTCTGGTCCTGGCTTGTTTGAGTTAATACTGTCTTGTAAGCCCATGACACAGTATTAAAAAAATTCATTCATTCATTCATGAAGCTGTATTTGTGCAGTTATGACTCTGACCAGCAGGTGGCAACATTGTGCCTTCCTTATCTTTGGTTTGGGCGATGCAGAAAGGCATAATGACAGAAACTGAACCAAGGCTTTCCTCCAGTTGGCAGTGAACCTCATGAGCAAGGAAAAAGGGAGACAAATGGAAACATAAAGCGAATAAAGAAAGCAGGGTTATGACAAAATTAGAAAGGTGGGAGTCGTGGGACACTGGAAATGAAAAGAGCAGGAGAAAATACATGAAATGCCACAATGTGAAGGCAGTTAGAAGATTAAACAGGCCAATAAGAGAGGAGGGGACCGTGAAATACCCACTCTGTGTCTGTTGTTCTCTAGCTGTCTTCCTGTGGACAGGTCTGATCCTGCGGAGGATCAGCAGCTCCACTGGGCGCCGGAGAGATCGACCTTGCAACAACAGAGCCCTGAGAAAGAGATAGAGACAGAGCTGTAAAATTTCTGTTTAGCAGGTGACATGCTTTGGCAGAATCAACTATCCTCCAGCATGTCAGGACTCGCAAGATGTGCATCTTTTCCTCCCACATTTCCCAGAAAAACATCAGCCAAACATTTAGGATAATGACTGTAATTACCTTCAAACAGCTTATTATATATGATCTAATCAAGATGCTTAAATCATCTTTGACCTTTCACATTTAATTGACTTGACATTTTTTCTGAAAAAGGGTAAAATCAATCCTGTTTAGTCGTAGTAATCACGTGACGTTTGACTGCATGCGATTACATTCGATGTACTTGAGAACAGATCATCCGTATGACGATAACAGATTGTAGCATCGGTTGTTAGATCAGATCCATGAATCTTATTGACTGGGATGTGACCCGGGGGGATGGGGCTTACCGATTGTTCCTCCTTGGCGTTGCTGGCGTTGCCCTCTGGGTCTACAGGGGAGAGATCTGTGGCGGGGTCACTGGCCTGGGAGGGGGGGCAGTCTGAAGACGAGCTCTGCTGAGGGGCTGGGGTGGAGGCTGCAGAGACAGGAAATGAGAAACGGTAAATCGCTCTGTAAATTCAGTAAAAGAAGACATGTTAACTTGGCTCCTAAGACTTGTTTACTGTTAAATGCTAATCTGCTCTGTGAATATATCTTAACATGCATAACCTGTACTGAGGAGCACTGGATTCAAATTTAGATCCTGACCTTTATTGCATGTCACCCCCTTGACTCTGTTTTCTATTCTACCTGACATTGTGTATTCTCTACACTATCAAATACAGCACGACTTTTCTGTGGTTGTATCCCCATGGATGGATTACTGAACAGGCCTGCTGGGCACAGACACAGGGGCCCTCCTGGCCTTCATCTACAAAATGTCACTCAAATTACTGACCAGGAAGAGACTCAAAGTTTCCCCGAAGAGACACAAAAGATGCAAACAAATCGCAAACAGACATAAAGCCACAAAAAGATGCGTAACAACTACAAAGAGATGTTTGTTTTTTGCATAACTGTGCCCAGGGACTCACTTGGTGTTTCTCAAAGTCAAGGATCATTCCTTGGTAGGATGAGTCCTTCCAAGGAAGGATCCTACAGAGGCAAGGCAAGAGTCCCTCCTAGCATTCAGTGGACACACACTAGAACAAGTTAACGAGTGTCTCCAGGTGTGCATCATTAACCCTCTGCAGACTGATGGTGCGTTCATTTTGTATTCGGAGGTTGGAAATTCCCAGTTCCTAGTCGGACGTTTAAACTCGAACGCACCCTGAGATAGGATTTCCAACTCGGAAACTCAGAGCAACCCCGACTTACGAATTCAAGATGGCTGCCAGTCACATACATAGTAAGTAAACACTGCTAAAGTACTGTTTATAGCAATTTTATCTTATTTGTTTTACATTAGGTCAGCCTCATCTGCAGCGTTCATCAGTTGGAGTGCATGATGGTTTTGAAGCTGTCTATACTCCAAAAGTGCAAGGGCAACAAAGGCTTTCTTGCGGGCGTCCATGTTTTTTTCTGACTTGTCCACCATCTCAACTGGAATGCAAAAACTGTTGTCAACTCAGAGGTGACGTCATTCCCACTTCCGACTTCCGACCTCCGAGCACAAAACGAACGTACCATAAGGGGGTTTCTGAAACAAATGTCAGCAGTATTTTAAAAGTCAGGTGTATGATACGTATGTTAAAAACAACTGGAGATATTACTCGAAATAAATGACATCTATCTAAATCCTGTTGAGCTCCGTCGTTTCATTGACGAGGCCCTGCCTTCAATTCTTTTTAAGCAAACTGTGTGCAAAGAATTGTGGATACTTTATACCCGCTGAGGACACACACATGCATCCTTTAAAATTCTCTGAATGACGGACTCTGTCCTCGGTTAGACTTTGAAGGATACTTGACATTGGCGCAGTCCTTAAGCAGGATTTGATGAAGAAGCATCAAGCACCTTTTCCTATCATGCCCTCTTCCTCTGAAATAACCTCCCCATGGACACCAAACAATGTGATGATACTGAGGTCTTTGAATCCAAACTTAAAACTTAAACTTAGTTGGTGATGCTTTGATGACTTCAGGCCTTAAACCTGTTACCATTATCAGTCTCAGTTAATCTATAAAGAAGTATTTCTTGCTGGAAAGATTTTCTTTTGTTTGCGGTAGAAATGCTAAACAGACCTGGGGTCTAGGTACCATGTCTGAAGGGTTATTTTTGGCTCCAAAAGTATCATAACAAAAGTGTTTGGTGGAAACTGGGCTTTAGTTTGGGTTGGAGAATACTGATAGTTCAGTTTTTTGGTTTTTGTTTGGTTAAGTTTAGTTTAAGCTTAAGCAGTGAAGGGGATGAACCGGGTTCGACGGCCCACTGCATGGTTGGCCCAGTGACTTCCTCATCTTTAGTTTTATTTCGGCTGGGATTTCCACACCTTTTTGTTTCCTCCTTTGAGTTGAGCCGTAACACACACACACACACACACACACACACACACACACACACACAAAGCTGGTTGAAAATGGGCAAAGTATCCCTTTAGGCCTCGTACTTAGAGTCCATGTTTGTCCATAATATGGTAATTATAATTTGTGAAAACCACAGCATCTATCTGACCCTCCGTATGTTTGTTGTCCCACAAGCACAAGCATCCAGGCTGTGGCTGTCGGTGTCTCATTGCAGATGCATGTTGTCCTTGTCTCACGCTCCCTCTGTGTGCTTGTTTTCTTTCTCGGGTCTGTGTGAACGGTGAGCTTGGCCTCTCGTGTGTTTGTGCAGTCTGTCCTCTTTTCAGGTCTCCACAGTGGAAAGGAGGTCATGTAGGTCAGGTACACTTGGCATCTGTAGTTGATCCCAGATCCTTATTTTTCATATGTTTGTCTACAATCTATAATTTTGTAATCCTGATCGTCTACAGTATAATCTTAATGTAAAGGTGTATTCTGAACACGACATCTACTGCACGTCTGTCCGTCCTGTGAGAGGAATACCTCCTCTGTTGCTCCTCCTGAGGGTTCTTCCATTTACTACTACTACTACTGTACTACAATAATTTCTTAAAGTTAAATGAAGACAAAACTGAAATCCTGCTTGTCGGCCCGAAAACAAAAAGAGAATTGCTGCTTTGTAATCTGGGGTATTTAACTCCCTGGATTAAATCTGAGGTGACAAGTCTCGGCGTGACCCTTGATTCAGATCTAAGCTTGCTTCAAGTCCGACATTAACAAGGTGACGAAAACATCATTTTTATACCTTGGAAACATAGCTAAGGTGCAACCATTTCTAAATGGAAAAGATGCCAAGAAATACATTCATGCCCTTATTTCAAGCTGCCTCGACTACTGTGACGCAGTTTTTACTGTCCTCCCAAAAAACACCACTGAGAGACTTCAGCTTGTTCAAAACTCTGTAGCTTGGCTAAGAACCAGAACCAAGAGGAGAGAGCATGTCAGGTCAGTCTGAGCTGCTCTGTACTGACTTCCTGTTACATACAAGACCTACATGGGCTGGGGCTGAGCTACACTGCTAATAGTCTCTTACACAGGCGCCGATGACGTCAGCACGCTGGCTGACTCTGTTAGCTTTGCCTTACACCCGCCTATACCGGAATTGTTGTTCCCCGACGCCGAACAAACCTGACAAATATCCACATGTTTCTTCGGTGTAGTAGCCTGAGCCATGACTGACTACATTACGAATCTACAGAACAGTACTACACACCGGTAACTTGCTCTCTGTGTTTCTGGTACGTCTCTGTTACATGTAACACACGTGCCGTCACGTGGTCTGGATATCCCCACCCATTTCTGTTACAAAATGAAAGACGAATGTCCCCAGACTCCCATTCTGAAGTAAGGGAGACATTCATACCTACGGGTAATTTGGAGTCACCAATTAACCTGCATGTCTTTGGACTGTGGGAGGAAGCTGGAGTACCTGGAGAAAACCCACACTGACACGGGACAACATGCAAACTCTGCACAGAAGGGCTCGCCCACCTTGGGTTTGAACCAGGAACCCTCTTACTGTGAGGTAGTCTTGCCACCAGACAATCAGAGATCTCCGCCTTCTGATAGTCTGGGGACACTCCTTTCTAAAGTGTGTTTAACACACCGGCGAAAACGCCCGGCAACAAAGCAACGCCTCTTGCATTTTTGAAAAGGACACGCCTTCTCGGAAATGTGCGCTCCCCCTTTTCTCGTCCGCAAGGAAACAAACACACAGAGAGCTTGAAAATGGATGCCGAGAGATTAAACTCCGTTTTATCAAACGTGTGCTCATCCGTGAAGAAAATATTTTTTCCAGCAGATGTCTTAGTTACAACATTATTGAGCTAACTGGAGTAGTTTCATGTCGTATCCGACAACGGGAGGCTTTTAACAGATGACGTCCTGATGTTACCTTTGCTGCTGCTGTTAGCTGTCCCTGTCAGCTGCAGCCACTGATGCTTTCTAGACATCGTGATTTCCTAAAACTGAATAAATACCACACATAGCAACACAAAACTGCTTTGCTAGCTCAGTCATGTTGTAACTAAGATATCCGCTGGAAAAGATGTTTTTTTCACGGACCATTTAATGGGTTATTACCTATTACAGACACCGCTAATGGCTAACAGGGCTAACAGCTAACGGTTAGCCCAGCTAAACGTGCACACAGAAATAGCAATGTTTGTTCAGTCACTGTGTTTATAGACTTTACAAACATCGGATTAGTCTAAACGGTGATACAGTGATGTGAAAAATGTGATATATAGGCTATATATATAGCTAAAAGCTCTGCTGGTTTTCTACCCGGAAGTATTTGTAAACAACAAGGCGATTCCCTCTAACGTTATAGTCCGGCCAGACGAATGAGTCATGGCCTTGTAAAAGATTATGTTTGTTTCTTTTAGTTGGCGAGAATGTGTCGCCGCAAACGCGACAAACATCCACTGAACTCTGGCGGCGTTTTCCGCGAGCACAGCTGAGCCATTTTGTACCGCTACACGTTTCTAGTGGGACTATGTTTACAAGCTCAAGAGTTCAGCGAGCCATCGAAGGACCGCCTTGCAGATTTACTATTGGTTCTGCAACGTAGGGAGTTTTTTTTAAACTCTGAAATTGTATCCGCCCATCTAAACACAAAATCAGGGAGAAAGTCATCAGTCTTTAGTTAAGCAAAGCGTCTAAAGACTGACTTGTGAGTCTAACTGTGAGGCAACAGTGCCAACCACTGCATTTCACAGCAACCCATCCAATACTTTTGGGAAAAATCTCACTCAAAACCACAAATGTGAACCTCATGGTGGAACTACAGGAAAGGCGGCGTGGGGGGGTGGGGGGTGGGGGGGTCACCAAAGTTAGTACAATTCATCATCTGGAAACAATGGATGCCTGTAAAATTTCAGCGAATAGACTTAATAGAAGTTTAGATAGGGCAGCCTGTGGTGTTGCCACCCACAGAGCCCAACTGCTTCAAAGGCTAATCATGGTTTTTGAAATGCTTTATGCTTTTCACATAAATTGGTACAGATGACGGTTTTGCTATTATGTAGAGTGACAATAATTAAAAACACTTACGGGATTCAGTGGACGGTGACGTGGATGTACCTGGGCTCAAGGTCATCCTAGAGAGATCAAGGTCACTACAGCTCCCTTCTTCTTCCTGGGTCGCAGCAGCTGAAGGTGGCAGCAGCTGACTGCAGACCAGCGTGTCCGGTACACTCATGAGGCCTGGGGTCCCGCACCTGCTCACCGCTGCTGACGCAACGCCAGGTCCCACCCCTGCTGCTCCGGCTCCCGATGTAGAGGTACCCTCGCCTGCGTCTGAGTCCACGCCAAGGCCTTCCTTCCCCAGGCTCAGCTGCCTCTGAAGCAGGGCAGGGTCGGCCGTGTGCTGGGGGCTGGTGATGGCGGAAGAGGGGGCCGATATGTCGCAGGCTTGGGGGCACATGGTGGTAATGGGTACCAGGCCTTGGAGCATGGCAGCTGGTATGGCATGTCCCCCCACACCCACGGTCTGGGCTGGCATGTAGGCTGCCATGGCCGCCCACTGCTGCTGAGTGGCTGGGAATATGTTGGCCTGGCTCCAGATGACCGGCTGACCACCGGGGAGGACTTGAGCCACCTGGAGGGGCCCCTGCACGGGGAAGGCCAGAGTCTGGGCCTGGGCAGGAAACGGCTGCTGTGCCCACTGGGCCGCCTGCACCGGACCCATGGTCATATAACCTGGAACAAGAGGAGGAGGAGAAACAATGAACATGATTAAAGGATATGAAGGCAGGAGAAGGAGGTGGACTTTATTACTATTATGAGCGCAGAATACATTTTGTCTCCTATGATTACAAGAACAAACCAACAATTTTCAAAATTGAAACATGTTCCTCTATTAATTTCTCTGGTTTGCAATCTTTGGCTAACAATGAGAGACACTCAACGCTGAATTTAATAGACGAAGGGTTTATTAAAGGACAGTATTTGGAAGCTTTTACAGTCTCAAAAATATTATATATCGGCCATAGAAATGTCTGCCTTCTCTCTCTAATATAATGAACTAGATGGCACTCAGCTTGTGGTGCTCAAAGGGCCAAAAAATAAATTTTAAAAACTCACTATCGATGTCTCTTTCCAGAAATCATGACCTCCACAGACCTGAGCAGTTTCATGTAGGAACTATTTTCTTTCTACTGAACTACATCCACAAACTGTATCACAGCGCATAAGGAAGTGTGCATCTACTGCTAGCTCACCTAGCACCACTGAGCTAGCAGATGTTACACCTCAGCTGAGGTGGATGCCATTAATGTTTATATCTTGCACTATCACAAGCATGAGCCTCTCATCCATGAGTAGATGCACGCTTCCTTCTGCGTGGTGAAATGGTTGGTGGATATATTTTGGTAGAAAGAAAACAGTTCCTACATGAAACTGCTCACAACAAGGTCTGTGGATTATCTTGAGTAACCAGGTCATGATTTCTGGAAAGAGACATTGATGTTGAGTTTTTCAAATGTACCAGCAAAATTGTTAAATTACTATTTTTCTCAATGGAGTCTGGCTTTGAAGAGAGAGCAACATATTGGTTTCAGTTCCCTGTTTCTAGCTGCTGTCTGACACTAAGCAAAAGGGGTGGAAATATTGTAAGTATATTGCATACTGAAACTGATATTTCTTTTAGGTGACTTAAAAATGTTTTGCAGCACATTGCTTAGCTTCTGTGGCGGTACTCCTGCCTGCTTCTCCAAACTGGGGGCCTGTCGACTGCCATCTATTGTGTGAAATACACTGACTATGGGTAAGTAGCTCATACACCCACTTCAACAAATCCAAACTATCCCTTTAAGAAACATCACGTTACAGTCTCTCCATGGGTTATAGCACGCTGCTGCTTGATGTGTGGTCCTTATAAAAATGGAGATAAATCCACATCCTGCAAAATCTCGGCATAGCTTTTCACAAACTACACATCAAAGTAAAAACATCCCCACCAGCACTTTATTCTCTTTCATGTTTTGTATTGTGGAAAAGACGCAGCGTTTCAGTCTGGGGTAGCTACCTGACGGGACGGAGGTGGGGCTGAAGGGGGCATACAACTCAGCGGGAGTGTGTTGCTGCTGGCGGCTGCTCCTGCTAGGGTCCAGTGTGTTGGCAGGTGATGGGGGCATCTGGGAAGCAAAGCACACACACACACACACACACACACACACACACACACACACACAGATGTCACTACTATCAAAGTCACCTAAAAGTCACTGCGCTGCACATTTATCATTAATCTGCAGCACTGTCAGATATTCAGGTAATTGAGATCGCAGCGTCTGTCCTAATGAAACGACCTCACGTCGCAGATAAAATAATGTAATTTCTCAAACTTGTTTCAATTACACAAAGTTAATGGGGGTTTTAGTTTTGTGTGGTAATACTCACCGAGGGAGGAGTGGACATGTCGCCGAAAAGATCAAAGTGGTTGATGTTCTGCGAGTGGAACCGAGGAGTGAGGGAGAGAGAAAGACAAAGTCCAGTGATACATCACGACAAAGGGATCTGCACAGTCATGAAACCTTGAATTCATCTCCAGATAGGGTATGGTGGTTGCATGGGTGGGTAGGTGTGGGGAGTGAAACCTATTCACAAAGGCAGTTTGTGCTGCGGATGGCAAGAAACAACTATCCCCTCGTTTCATTATCAGAAAATGGATCTAAAATAAATCTTTCATGGCTCGCTATAATTGAGTGGGTAAAAGGCTATTCAGTCCCATAAAACAGGCTCTGATTAGATATTCCTATGTCTGCCAATCAACAGGGGCCCCCCGTGAGAGCCCGGGCCGCTTTATCATGCTGATTCAACTCTGTGAGCAGATACATACACAGAGGAGTGTGTTTATTTCATCAAATCAATGAAAGGAAGAAGCTCCTGGAACCACCCAACCGAGACAATGAGGCCACCTCACCCTATAGGCAGACGTGACCCCTGCTCTAGTCTCCTCTGTCCTCCACTCGCACTACTTAAAGGAGAGAGCGGGACGCGGCTATGGAATGGCTAAGTTGCATGAAATGTCTCTGGGGCCATGCACAAGCAGACAATGAATCACTGTCAAAAAAAAAAAAAGGCACAGAGACACACAGGATTGGCATGCTATAAATAAACACACACAAGCACAAACACACATTTAAACAAAAGAAAGAAAAAGGGAGGAATAGCAGCAATCAGTGTTGCTGCTAACAGAGTGTTTATGTCCTCCTCGAGTAAGCCGGGACATGGTGGATCGCATACGGCACTTTGGAACCATTGAGGGGCACAGAATGAGTCTGAATTTGGGATAAAAAAAAAAGGTAAACATTGTACACAGAGGTCTCTCCCTGCAGGCACTGACACACATCAGGGGAGCTCGAGGCTCTCAAAAAGGCTCCAACTGAATGAACAGACAAGCAGTAACACTTAGAGATATGGAAGCGCTGCTGCTACTTATACTGGCATGGGCTGTTTGGGTGAGATAGCGAGAGGGCCGGGACAGTTTATCTGTTTGATATGCTGAGCAACAAGCAACACAAACAGCAGAGAGCAGAGAAGCACTTTGCTAGGGCTGTTTTCAAAAAAAGTTGCGTGGAAATTGTCTCCGAGTGAATGTTTGGCGAGAAATAGGCTTGAATGAATGTTTTTTTTATAAGCGATTTGAGAGATGTAATAGCGTGGTCACTGCATGGTGGTGAAGAACTCATAAAGCCTACCAGGATGAGATGGAATATATTTTCAGTTTGATGAAAGAGGGGGCGGGGGATTAAAATTCTTTTTGTGCTGTTTTCTGATCAGAATGTATCGCTATTCAGCTTTGGCGGCCTCGACTGTATGTAGCCGTGATTACACTGCATGCAGCTCAACCCAGCAACCCACCTCGCCTACAAACCTCTCATCCTCATCCTCTGAGGAAGACGGAACAGCCGCCCCTTTAATTTTTTTCCGAGTCAGTCCGCTGTACCAACCAACTCTAAGCTGAGTTTGTCTCGACCATCTGGTCACGACATGCATCAGATTCTGCACAGGATTGGATTTTGGAAACGAAGCCTGCCTCTGTAATGTCCTGTGAAATTGCTGACGTGTTTGACTTTGGTTGACCAATCAATTAGTCTTATCTCTTCGAGCAGGCTAGGCATGACCAATGTAGCTTTGTTTCATCGTCATCACAGAAAGCGGATGCAGACATAGATCCCCGTCTGCGCTATCCAAGGTTTGGGAGATTCAGTTTAGAGCCTGTAGGCTGTACTACATAACTATTAAACACAGAAGAGAAGTGTCAAAGGGGGCTCATGGCACTTCCTTCAAGAGGATCTTAGAGAGAGGTTTGCAAGTAGAAGAAGAGTAAAGAAACAAATAATAAAAAATAAAAACACCTACAGTCATGAAATGGCGTTTTGGGACATCATAGATCCCTTCCTTCTGCTGACTGGTTGGGACCTGCATTGGATTGGAGGTCGATTCAAATGTAAGTAACAAAGCAACACCCTTTTTTATGCTTTCTCTGGGTTATTAAAACAGGAGCTTACAAAAGTGAAACATGTCTATTGAAAGAGAAAAAGCTTTCTGCATCAATTTCAATTTTTTTCCTTCTCCTTAAGATGTAATTTTATCTTTTAGAGCAATGGGATTATGCAAATTCTACAGCTGTTTTGTTGAATCAATTCTACTTAAATCAATATTGATTGCAAACAATGCTTGAGGATGGTGCGTGCTGGTTCTGTGAGTATTAAGAAAGTCTATTGTTATTCTGCAACAGTACGTCTCAACTGGTTCATCTGACAGTGCGGAGAAATGCCTCGGCTCTGGCCTCCTTTGTATATTTCTATCACATTTACTCAAACTATCTGTTGCTCTTAACCTCGCTGCCTTTCTCCCCTATCGCTCCCTCCACTGGTTAACTTTCCGTTACATTTTCCCCAAGTCTATTGATCTTGTTTCATTCTGAGATCAAATGGCATGGCAAGTGATTAATCTCTCTCTCTGCATCTTTCATCTTCAGAGGAACGCAAGATACAGAGAGGCAAAAAGAGGAGGAGGAGGAGGAGGAGGAGGAGGAAGAGGGAGAAAGAAAGGGAGGGAGGGGGGTGGGATTAAACCAAACGACGGGTCCCTGGAGTCCTAGCTGGTCCTTCAAATGGTCTAAAGCCAAAAGGTCAAAATGTTGGATATATAAAAGGAGCCTGGTAGACAGGCTTCGGGTGATCCAACCAGACTGAACAACTGACCTTGACTCCTCTGCAGCTGTTTTAGACACTACATTAAAGGAATCTTTTTAAACATGAAGCTCCTGTCTTTTTACTTTTAGCACCTTTAAAGTTCGAATCTTTAAGATTTTCATGAAATTACACAACCATAATTTTTTCAGCAAAGTATTTACACTCTATAATTGCCTCTACATATGGCTGTTTTAATTGGTAGTGGCGGGGTCCGCCATTGCATCTCATTAATGGCATTAACAAACATTAAACATTAACAAAAGACTGACTTTGATGATGTTGTGAAGTACTGTAGGATCATGGGAGTTGCTAACTTGATTGTTAAACAACCACAATTGCAGAAGAAAATCTATACGATATACAGACCAAGAAAGTTATTTAAGTTTTATTTGTGTTAAGTTTGGTCTAGTTTTCGCATGTTATGCCATTTCGTTCCTATAAAACAGCTGCAACTAACGTAACATTAACTTGCTAATTTACCATTAGCATGAGATGAGTCGAGCTGTATTTGGTTAAAGCTGCCATCTTTTTATTTTCAGCAGCATTAAAGTTTTAATCCTTAAGATTTTTAATGACATCATACAGCTGTCATTTTTTCAGCAAGAGCCATTTATAGTATTTACATTATGTAACTACCTCTCTATATAGCTGTTTTCATTGGTAGTGGCGGGGTCTGCCATTCCTATACTGAGTTCACATGCATGCATGTAAACAAGTGTAATTTTATGTTATCAATGTCCTCAATGTTTAGTGTAGCTCTCATTACACAATATCAGAGCTGTATTTAGTTACTGTTTCACATTAAGCGCACAACAGGTAATTTCTACCTGTCTCTAAGGGTCTCTTAATCAAAGCAATAACGAAAGATGGACTCTGATGACGTCGTGAGGTAGCGTGGGATTGTGGGGAGTTGTTGTCTTCATTGTTAAACAACCACTACTGAGGATGAAAACCTATCTAACGTGACTCAGGCCGAACTCAAGTTCATGGACGAGAAAATGTGTTAAACTTTTAATCAGGTTTAGTTTAGTTTATTCATGTCATGTAATTTCACTCTAATAAAATAGCCACAACTTAATGTAACGTTGACTTTAATGTAATGTAATTTTAACTTGCTCTTTTATCATTAGCATTAGATGAGTTACTGTAGCTAATGTGTAACATATATTGAAATATCGTATCAATAAATTAAGGCTCTACTGGATTACTGTGTTGCAAACTGGAGTGCAATTAATGAGAAAAAAACGCTGTACAACTGTTATTGAGTAAAATTCTGTAATGTAATGTATGATTTACAATGACATGTGTCCTGGTGTTTCCTGTTTCCGTAGAAGGTACAGTAACTAGAGTGGGCAAAGGTGATATAGCACTTTTGACAGCTGACTAAATGAAATGCACATTTTTCTCTGGGTTTAAACATTGTTGGAAACATTAAGGCTATTGTAATTTCACAACTCAACAAATCATGAAACTCTGGGCTAGTTATTTTTAGACATTTCGATGTGAATATGAGACATGTTATATCTTTAAAAGTGTTCAACTGGTGACTTTTATCGTGAAGAAGTCACAGAAAATGCAATGTCTTTGTGAACGCAGTTAGCGCTGATTTGATGCAGAAAATGACATGGTAACTTCTGAATTTTTTTGACAGAGCAGTTTTAAATTATTGCTGGAAGTAACGAACCTAAAGCTTACACTTACCTAAACATGAACTAAATTCTTTTTAATATATCTCAGAGTTCCACTTGGTTCTTTTGGGGATTTTTCTTCGGCTTCTCTCAAACAGACCTTAGTTTGACCTACTCTTGGAATCTCAGAAAATCCTTTCTCCAAAAAAACCAACCTGCACTTGTAACTTCTTTAAAAAAGGTGCTATAAAGTCATGTTGTTAGTACTGTTACTAGTATCATCTATCACAGGGTATGAAGAGGGAGAAGAAAAGGGGGCAATGCTTGTCTTTGTACCTGATAAACGCTCTCCTCTGACTGGGGGCCACGGAGGGGTTCGTGTCCAGCCTCAAACACTATGTACTATAGAACAGAAGTAGTGGGCAAGGCGTAGAGGTGCAGAGAATAATGAGATGGGAAGACAGAGAGAAAGGTTGGTATATAAAACGGGGAGATACAACGAGGGGGCGATACATGACGAGAATAAATGAAAGCACAGGGGAGCGAGGATGGCGTCGAGTGGGGAGTGAAATGAGATCACGAATATGAAGGGTGAAAAAAATGGGGCATGGGAAAGAGGAATGGGGAAAATGTGAAGAGAAAGAAAAAAAGAGTGAGGTGGGAAGAGGAAAGAGCACAAGTATAATAGGTCAGGCAGTAGTTCAAGGCAATGTGGAGGTCTTAGCTAGAGGTCTCCCTTCAACATCAGCAATATGATGCTCCACCTCTTTGAGAGAAAATTGACCCGGAGGTCAGAATATTCGCTTCAGATCCAGGAGTGAAGTCCCAGATCGGTCAGTATCTCCTCTTAAGATTGATGCCCTTGTGAATTTCAAATTAAAGGCATAGTTTGACATTTTGGCAAATACATTTCTTGTCCAAAGTAAGATGAGAGGATGGACACCTTTCTCATATCTGTGTGGTAAATATGTAGCTGGAGCCAGAGGTGCTTAGGTTAGCTTAGCATAAAGGGGCTGCAAACATGCTGTGTTTTTTACGCCCTCAAATTCATTGTGTTCAATGAAGTCGTGCAGCAGGCGCATTCAAACACCAGAGCAACACCGCCATGGCGCGCACCTGTTCCTGAGTGCCTATTTTTCAGGGCACAATGGCTGCGCCCTTTGATAAAATGAGTTCAACTTTTGGAACACAGCAGCGCGCACTGCATGTCATGTGGCAAGGACCAACCAACCACAGCTGACAGATATATTTCCCTTCTTCCATAAAAATTCAGTCTGATAAACAGAAAAGTTGATCATGTTAGTGCAGGGCTACCTGGAGCTTTACATCTGTCCCACAGACGATAGGCCTACACACATAAACAGCACCTGAAAGTAAATCAGCTCTGTACTCAGGATTTCAGGTAAATAAGCTATAATATGGCAATTGTTAAGGTTGCTTAGCAACCTCAGATGCAACCTGCTGCTGCGCTCTTTAAAGCTGGCACAAAAATGGTACAAGAGTAGCACCCAGAGCCTGACCTTGTGTTTTCAAGGCAGCTAAAGATGCAGCATGTGTACAGCCCCTCGGATTGGAAACAGTTAGCCTCGTTCTGTCCGATTGTAATAAAATTCCCAGCTCAACAGTGTTAATTTGGGCAACAACCTATTTTTTAAGACGCCAATGAAACTAGAAATAAATAAAAATCAACCGCTGAAAACAAGAATTATTACAAATAATCTATATTTGTCATCAATGAATAAAAACCAAAGATGGACAAATGGACAAATGAGCTACTTGATGCAAAATCTTATTAAACAACCTGCATTCGTCTGTAGAATCAGTATCCTCCACTGCCCAAAACATCTCTTGCTGCACTACTGTAAGAAATGTCTAACACTCAGTAACATTTTGTCTCTATCAGTAATGTTTTCTGACATTACAAAACATTTATGAACTTTTTCTGTAATCTACTGAGTTAAGAGAGCTGGTAGCAAAACAGCTGGGAAAACTACAAAAACATGCAGGCAGCACACCAACATTTATAAAAAGATAAGTGCTGTGGACAACTAACCATCTAAATCTTCCTCTAAATGTTCCCTTTGAAATATCATTTATTAGCTTCTCCTCTTGATCTACCCCAGACAATAAACCGTACTTTAAAGGAGCTGTATGTGAAATTCAGAGCATATCTATGATTTGGAGGTTGTCTGCACACGGCTATCAACATGGCAGCTAATGGTGCTAACAGCAAAAACAGTGCTAACAACAGCAACGATGCTGACATAGCTAGCTATTCTCTGCTCAGGACATCATTACCCCACCACATATTTACACCATAGCTTTAGTGTTTGCTGTTATAATAATGCTCTGAACGCCGTATACAGCTTGAATGACCAAGTGAGTGAACTCAGTTTCTGAATGATGAGGCGCTCTGCAGTGGAGCAAACAGGTAGCAGCAGTAATGCTAATGCTAACAGCAGAGAGCAAGTTACACAGTGTGTGCACTGTGTAAGCAGCAAAAAGATGCCTTTATCAGTAACGCCGCAATAGACGAAAACGACATCTGTAACCATGGTAACTGTATACAACAAAGATGGTGACAACTGTAGTCTCAAAATGCTTAGAAGACAGCAAAAAAAAAAATTTGACTAAAACTTTATGACTAAAGTTAAAATGTCTTATTTTTATTGACTAAAACCAACAACAACCAAACATATAAAACTGGACTAAAACTAATTCATGTTTGTCAAAAGAATAAAAATAATCAAGTGCTAAAGTTGACACGTAGATGGATTTTGTTATGTTCAAACAGAACCAAGCTAATTGTTTTCCCCTATTTCCAGTCTCTATTCTAGGCTAGGCTAATTGGCTGTCGGCTCCAGCTACATATTCACTGCTCGTACATGAGAATGTTGTTCATCTTATCAACAATTGTGAAGAAAAAGTGTATTTCCCAAAATGTCAAAGTACTCCTTTATAGGAATACTTCACCCAAAAAATCACCATTTGTTTATCACTTGCTCACCATGTGTTCACGTTGAATTTGTGAAGAAAACTTTTTTTTTTTCTCATATGCCTCAGCAGTGAACGAAGAATCCAAAAACAGAGAAAAGTCTTGATGAATTTAAGTCAAGGGCAACTGCGTTGAAAAACAGCAAGACTATATCAAAACATCCATTAGTGGCGTGCCTGGGCATGTGTTTGCTTTGTAACTAACCTGGAGTTTCATTTATAAAGCAATGTGTAGGACAAAGGCCAAAAAATGGCATGCACCGAAAAATATTCAATAATTTTTACAGTCGGCAGTTAATGTATTGAACCCATAGTTAGTATACAGAGGGAGAAAGTCAGTGTAGATAGGAGGTCGAGTTGGTGGATGGGTCAGAGAAACACAGGCTTTTGCCCAGGACACCATTGTGTGGGTGTTGTGTGAAAATAACTGTCAATGTTGACTTCTCTACTCTACACTATGTCCCGCACGTAACAAAGAAAGTCATTTTTAACCAAAAACACAATCTTTTCCTGAACCCAACCAAGTAGTTTTGTTGCCTAAACCTAACTGTGTCACCACCGCGTAATTTAACACACAACACATAATGTGGTGTTACGACGCCATAGTCATTTTAATGCATTTCTCTGAGACCTAATTATTTTTACCTCTACTCATGCATTCCACTGAAGGTGCTTTCAGGCCTAGAGTTGTCTTGCTTTGGTCTGAATCAGGGACTAATGTTGTTACAAAGTGGCTTTAATGTTGGTTCGTGTTCTCACGGCAGCATTTACAAGCGGACCAGATCAAATGCCTTGTGTGAGAAAGCTGCTCTTGATTGGTCAGAATTTCCATGTGGGAAAAATCCAGGAAGTAAACAAAACGTTGAAGAAGAGTACACTTGCAAGATAAATGTGACACTTTCTAATGTCACAATGGAGGGACAACTACGCAGGTTGATTTTAGTGCTGCTCATCGTGGACTATATTGCTGTCATTGTTCATTTTAGTCAAACCATACAGTTTGAAAACGAGGCGCGGCTCCAACTAGGAAACAATGTTTTGATGCATTGGATGTGCTGAATGTGCATATTAAGGCAGTACAGGAGGAGGTGCACATTAATAATCCTCCAGGACTGTAACATGCTCATGTTTAACCCAAACAATGTGTCATGTGACTGCAGTTGGTTCAGATCCAGGTCGGAACATGTTCTCACCACAAACAAACCGCACCAGGGTTAATTTGTAACTGGACGGAGACCACCTCTTCAAGAAGGTCTCGGTCCTGTTGTTGTGGTGCGCACCCAAGTGCGATTGTTGTGTTTGCACCTGCCCAAACGAATCACACTTAGGGGGCAAACCAACTTGAGTTCAACTGAACAGAACCAAACAGGGCAGGTGTGAAAGCACCCAGAGTTGCACATGCAGGGTACTCATCCATGCGTGAGACTGTTTATGCAGAAGTGTTTTAAATAGTGAGGTTTCAGCAAACATGCATGTGTGTGGAAAATACTGAGCATACGACTGGATAAATGCGACTTGGATTATACTGCACGAGTTGTATAAGAGTTTGTAAATAGATGTTTTGATTTAGTTTTAAACACGGCCCCCCTTTTCTCTAATTCAGCAAAAATCTTAGCAGTTTGTGGATTCTTTGTTCACAGTGGAGGCATGCGAGAAAAACAAAGTATTCTTCTTGAATTCAACGCAACACAGGCTGAGAAATCATATACGAATGGTCATTTTCTGGGTGAAGTATTCCCCTAAGATTCTGGCCACAGTCTGGAGTTTTGTCAACCAACATCAACATAATCGAAAGCTGCAAATGGAATGACTTTATGCAAAACACACTTCAAGAGCAAAGAACAGGGGTGATCTGGGAGGTGGTTGGACGTACCACTGAACATAGCATTCAGAGTAAGAGTTAGTGTTGTCTGTATTCAGTGTGAGCAAACACAGAGAAAAAAAAGTCATGTTCAGCCAAATAAATGCACAGGGCAAAAAGAGGAGGGGGATAACAACCAGTCAGGGGGGGCATGTCTTTGGAAGAAATCAGAACATTGACACAGATCAACTTAAAAAATATGATTTTACAACACTGCACTGGCAAATGGGAGTTGAATGGTTGAACAAAACTGTCCACTAGGATGGTCTACTGTGTATTACTGGAATGGTGGAATATCATGAATCATTAATTCAAGCAGATCAGTGACTGGAGGAGATATTTAAATTAAGGATTAATTGTTGTTTTTTTAATTCCAAGCTTTAGGAGTGAAAACAGCACCAGTGAAGCTAGAAAAGCATCAAAGTCAGCAGTGTTTGGTTCCTGCTCTGTGAGCCTACAGACCTACCTGGTAAACTGGATCGTCCACTTCGTCCTCCAGGATGGTCTGTGCAGTGGTGGGACAGAAGGCAGATGACACATTTTGTTTTTTCATCAGTAAGACAGTGCAGCCCAATTTAGAGTCTCATTAGAAAATAAATGGAGGGAAGACAGAAAACAAAAATGCATTCATCTCAGTCTGTCTTTTCCTGCGAGTAAGCATAATTACACACCGACAGCGTGTTGCCTTTTAATGAAACAGTGATTTGGTATATTGCAGACACCTACGCAGCATACATTTGCTGTCACACATACCTGACTCCAGTAAAAAAACAC
This sequence comes from Epinephelus fuscoguttatus, assembly GCF_011397635.1. Lineage (NCBI taxonomy): Eukaryota > Metazoa > Chordata > Actinopteri > Perciformes > Serranidae > Epinephelus > Epinephelus fuscoguttatus. The sequence continues at coordinate 23,860,081 of NC_064766.1, forward strand.
AGCATCTAAACCTGTTGCATTTCCATAATATTTAGACATTCAGCATAGAAATCAATAGTGCGGACAAACACAGTCTGCGATGCACTTCAGAGGAAGCTTGAGAGTGTTAAGATTTCTGTTGTGTGAATGAAATGCTGGCTGAGATATAATGTGTGATCTCGCCTCCAAATGGGAACTGAAACTGAGAAAAAAAAAAAAAAAAAAAAAGGCAGAAAATGTGCTCCTACCTGGTAGACTGCCTGCTCACACTGTTTGTCCTTCTGGGCTTTCTTCTCCATCTCCTCCCGCTGTTTAATGTCGTAGATGAGAGTGAAGAGGTCGCGCAGGTCAATGATGAGAGGCTCCGCCTGGACGAGAGAAAAGGGACAAGAAAATGAAAGCGAGTGAAGGAAAGATGGAGAGGAAATGGACAAATATAAAAAAGAGATGACAGAAAAGAAGGGGAGGAGTATAGTAATGAGATCATGGTCAATGAAGAGCAGTGTTTGGGAAATTATCTTAAAGGGATAGTTCTTAATCTTTAGGTGGCTAAAGTACATTTTCCTGTTGTCCCCGTCCATAGCAGCACATTGCTTAACTTAACTAACCAAACTGAGGGCATGCCAATTTACATCTACTGTCGTTAACACACTGACTATGGGTAAGTGACTTGGTTTTGAACTGCTCTCAAAGATTTGAGACTTGACTTAGATTTGCCTAAAAATAACTTTAAAACAGCTCCAGCAGAGTGGAAAAGTACCCACCGACTGTGCAGTCTTGATGGCCACAAACTTGTGGTGGCCCTCCTTTCCGCATACGTAGCCAAAGGCCCGGTGGTCCCTGGTGTCTTTGGCGATGTAGCTGATCTCGTGGACTGAGTGGTGATGCATGAGCACCTATGTGGCAGAGATGTAAGCTGTTACAGGAACGAGTAGAGAGTAATCATACAGTCTACTGTATGTCTCGCAGCCCTGAAAGGGACAGCTCAACATCAATGTCTCTTTACAGAAATTATGACCTGGTTACTCAAGATAATCCACAGACCTTGTTGTGAGCAGTTTCATGTAGGAACTATTTTCTTTCTTCCAAACTACACCTGCCAACTGTATCATCGCGCAGAAGGAAGTGTGCATCTACTCACCTGAGCTAGCTAACGTTACAGCTCAGTAGAGAAGGACACCATTAATGCTTACATCTCATGAAATCATGACCACAAGCCTCTCATCCATGAGTAGATGCACGCTTCCTTCTGCGTGGTGATACGGTTGGCAGGTGTAGCTCGATAGAAAGAAAATATTTCCTACATGAAACTGCTCACAACAAGGTCTGTGGATTATCTTGAGTAACCAGGTCATGATTTCTGGAAAGAGACATTGATGTTGAGTTTTTCAAATGTATTTTTTGGCACTTTAAGCACCACAAGCTGAGTGCCATCTAGTTCCATTATATTGGAGAGAAGGCAGACATCTGTATGGCTGATATCTCCAACACTCTGCAACTCACACCAAAACAGTCTAGACTGATAAATCACACTACAGGTAAGAGGAAAAATATTGTGATTTTGGGGTGATCTGTCCCTTTAAAGATGCATAAAACATGCCTTGTTTCATCTCTGCCTTTTTTTTTTTACAAGTACAAGTACTGTACACTGTGTTGGCAGGAAAAGTAGGTCAAACCTACTTTAAACATCTTTGCATATTGTTGAGCCAAACGCAACCAACCAACACAGAGGGAGCAGAAAAGTCTCTGAGAGAGGGAGGAAAGATACAAGGCTGTTCAAACCTCTGTTGCACAGAAAATATAGATACTAGTTAGAAATTTAGTAGCTAAACAAGCAGCATGATGTTTGTTTTGTGCTGTTCCGTCAGATTGAGTCGATCTTTGATATCAGCAGGATTTGAGATGCTGTGAGACAATCCCTTTTTTTAAATCGACTGCATTATGTCTTCACACCAATTCTGACTGATGGGCAGCTCTGAAACACTCATCGAAAAATAGACACTCCCAAAATAAGCTCACAAAACATAAACACACACCCATATATACACACTGAGGATAATTCAGCTGTCACTCAGGAACACCCACTTGCCGCTCCACTATTAGCAGAGATAAGCTGAGGCGCTGGGGAGGAGCTTTCACTTGAATATTAGCCGATATTCAGCAGGGAGCGTCGCTGGTAACGCCTCAGATTAATGTAAAAATACAAAACTAATATGACTAGTCTACTCGATTCAGCGGAGAATCATGTCAGCTTTACATAAAGTATTTCCATCTAAATGCTTGCTGACGCGGCCTGCACTGGAGTGATCCCCGTTTCCCCATAATAACTCAAGAGGGATATTAAGTGTGGAGTGTTATTCACTGCCAGTAATCAGTAAATAAAATGAGGAGCATTAGGGGGCATGATTTCCAAAACAACAAATGAGCTTGTCAAAAAACTGGGGAGCTGGTTGGTGGTGGCGGGGGGCTTAATGTTTCTTTCTCATAGCAGGCGAAAGACACGCCACTATCACTACCAGTCATATTGAAAAGAGATTTTATCAAAGATTTTTTTTGGGGGGGAGAAGACGGTTGGTGGTAGGGCGGGGGTCGGCAGCCACGGGACAAACTCTGTTGCATAATTATCAGTTTAGCTCTAACGACAGCTGAGGTGGAGCCGTGGTGTAATTAGCATTAGCGGCAATGATCATTAAGGGGTGGAACTGAGTGCTAATTATCGGTTAGCGCTGATGAGCAGAGTGGGCCTATCTAGCCAACACAACGCCCCAGGACGGGGGAGAGCCGAGCCCCTCGATCATCCTGTAATGGAACAGCAGGCCTCTGAGTCCGCCAGGGGGATGGAAGCCAGGATGGAGGCGGAAACAGCCCGTCTCATAACATCACCATAACATTGCTCACTGCGCTATCATTAGCAGGCAGACAGGGCCTCAGTGATCTTAAGTAGGTCCTGCAGCATACCCCTAATCTTACTATGAGTTAAACTAGTTTACTCAGGGTCAAGTATCGAATGCAAGACCTATAATTTAATGCTGTCATGTTCAATCTTTCTGAGCTAAAGGGCAATCTGTCCTGTGGAAATCATGCTGTTGCTCATTTTGCATTGATATCTGAAGAGGAATCTGGATTTTTCACATATGCAGAGATGGTTTTATGTGAGTGCAACCTTGTGAATCATCTTCCCTCTGCTCAGGTATTGTACTGATATGTCAACCGTGCCAGCCGGGCTTACAAGATGGCGGCCCTGGCAGCCGTTGTGAACTGAACCGTGCGAGCGTCTGCCCTCTGGATGTCCTATACTGTAGGCTCACAGTGCAGCAGCTGGCGGAGGCCTGGCGGTGCGGCTCTGCCACGCGGCCCTCTCGCCGACATGCTACTCACCCCTGATCTTTCACAGTAAATCTTGATCCCGCCGAAAGAGACCGTCAAGAACACTCTCTGCTTGTGCTCCCCTTTGGAACGTGCCGAGGACGCCATTCCCTGTAGGAGATTAAAGGAAACGACATGAGGAGATGAAAGGATATGAGCTCAGCATGGGAGACAGTGAGCCTTCTTCTCTTCCGACTCAGGTGAGTGTGACAGTGGGAGATGGGGGAGAGACTGGGAGGGGATTTGGGGGGGAAATTGGAGGGGTAGGGTGACAGGAGTTACATAAAGTGTGATAGGACAGAATGTTCTTTCATGTGCCGTTTCTTGAAGCTTCACTCTCACAGGAATTCACACGTCGACTTGTGCAGCGAGTCTTATTATTATTGTGGCCCTTTTTTTCCCCGAGCACCCTTTTTTCTCTCCCCTTTCTTGAAGTAGGTTTACTGCACTTCAACGTGACACACTCGAGTGCTAGCTAACAACAATAAGGTGAGATTTGCTGACAGAATGGATCGCGCTGCTGACCGACCGGCTCGCTCCGACAACTTCACATTGTGCTGACTGAACATCCAATCCAGCCTTTGAAGTACGTTTTTTCCCATGGATCTCGGCGGCTCCCCTTTTTCTTATATTCTCAGCTCTAATAAAGAAAACAATTAACATTTCCACCGTGTTCCATTTGACGCGACCTGTGTGCTTGACATGTCTTTCATAGAACAAAGCCTGCGGGTGAGGAGAGGAGGGAAGAAGGGAAAAGAGGAGAGGAGATAAGAGGAGAAGAAAGACCTGCCTGCTGCGCTGAGTGCGTCTGACAGAACTGCAGGCCCAGTAACATTGATGAGTGGTCGACCTCTTCTGTACATCAGCTACCCTCCACTTCACTTTTTTCTTTTAAGGCTTAGCTAATATTTAATACTCGAGCCATAACAGGTCACATTAATCACCATCAACCCCTGCCTCTGCAGGGCGATGTTAAAGGGACAGTTCACCCCAAAATCAAAAGTACATATTTTTCCTCTAACCTGTAGTGCTAATTATCAGCCTAGATTGTTTTAGTGTGAGTTGCCAAATCAGCCATAGAAATGTCTGCCTTCTCTCCAGCATAATTAACTAGATGGCACTCAGCTTGTGGTGCTCAAAGCGTAAAAAATAAATACATTCGAAAAACTCATCAGCAATGTCTCTTTACAGAACTCATGACCCAGTTACTCAAGATAATCCACAGACCTTGCTGTAAACAACCTTTTCTTTCCACAGAACTACACCCGGCAACCATATCACCACGTAGAAGGGAGTGTGCATTTACTCATAGATGAGAGATGTAAACATTAATGGCGTCCTCCTTGGCTGAGCTGTAATGTTAGCTAGCTCTGTGTTGCTAGGTGAGCTAGCAGTAGATGCATGCTTCCTTCTGTGCAGTGATACGGTCGCTGGGTGTAGCTCCGAAGAGCGAAAATAGTTCTTACTAGGGGTGTAAATCACAAGTTTCATAATAACATTATGAAACTTCTTTGGAAAATGGAACAATATTTGCTAATATCAAAATGTGCCACAATATGATTTCAATTTGATTCAATTCAGGGGCTTGTGACTGATATGAGACAATATCACTGCATACCCTCATTGCTTTTTTTTCTTTGCTTATCTGCCCGGCAACAGCCCGCTAGCACTGTTTAAATGTTTAGGAAGAAGGTGCGTTTAGACGGAAATGGTGACAGACATACCATGGGAATTTCAAAATAAAGGCATATCTGAAAGATGACGTTACATATCGATGTTTTCATTTTGTATTGGTGATATTAAACAGTTGATCATTGAAGCGATTTATCAATCCAGACTGATGTATCGTTATACCGGTAGTTCCTACACAATCTTGAAACCCATTGGCTATCATCTGATGATGATAAAGCCTCTGGGGCAACGGCCAATATTCCAGGAGATTTGGTACAGCCAGCGGCTATCCGGGCCGTGACTTCCTCTTCTGTTTGCTGGTCATTGTTTACGGTTTGTTTAGCAACTTGAGACCGGTCCAGACAACATTTCGGCTAATTTATAAAGAGCTATCTGCAGATAAATTACAAAAAAGCAAACAACAAGCTAAATCATCATCAGACAATAGGTGACGGATTCCGAGATTGCAATTTTTCCAACGCATTCAGTTTTGCTCTTTTGCTTTCCACACGGACTGTATACCCGCAAGAAACCAAAGCCCATTCAAGCACTACAAGCCGAGTGTCATCTATTTTCATTACATTATTGGAGAAAAGGCAGACATCTTTACAGCCGATATCTGTAACACTGGACCACTCACACTAAAACTATCTAGATTGATAAACAGCACTACAGATGAGGGTAACAATATGTATTTTTGATTTTTGGGGTGAACTCTCCCTTTAAAGGAAAAATACCCATTCATCTTCATACAAATAAATGTACATTCATATAAGAAGATGATAGGCTGAAGGGATAAAGTGGGTATAAAGAGGGGAACGGTAAAGAGAGGAGGATAAAGAGCAGAACAGAGAGAGATGAAGTAAGTGAGAAAGAGGCAGGCGGGCGGGCGAGTCGATAGATGTTGTCAATCAGCGATCGGCTTCTCCATTTGGTGGATTAGTCCTCAAGGCAACAAGAGGCAGCTCAATAGAGACCCCGTCCCCTCTTCTATCCTCTGCCCATATAATAGCAGGTCTGTATCGACTGCCCCATTGACTGTAACTGGCTAGTGGTTGGTGACTGCTGGAGTCATATGGAGGGCAGTACTGAAATGTCAGATCCAGGCAGGGAAAAAGTTGTTTTATTGGACATATCGCTTGGAATGGATATGGGTGATGAGAGGCTTTGCCTTCCGGCTATACCGCTCCTCTCATGGGGCTTCCCACACATTTAAGCTGCAGCGAAGTGTGTGAGAAGATACTTAAAAAGCCATGCATATACGTCCTCTTTTTGAGGAGGATTTATCCCGTAGCCACCTACTGCAAAGATGCTTATGTGCTGCTTTTCTCCGCAACAAAGAGAGTGATAAGTATTCCTGCCTTTTACTTTGGAGCCAGTAAACACAGCTGGCATTTAAGAGGATACAGAATAAAGTTTTGAGAAGAGGAAGCATTCTATTTCTGAGCAATATGTCACATTGATATTTGACAGTTTGCCAAACCCCTCCCCTGAATAGCAACTGTCCAATTATAGCTTAGCAGCTGCAACCAGGTTCTATCAAGCTTTGGACTTCTCCACACGTTGAAGCGATGTGTTACTCACATATTTGGCATTTGAAAAGTTAGGATGAAGTTTTTATCTCGGAGAGCTTTCCATTCATCAAACAAACACTCTCACTTTTGACAGTGCCCTCTGTGCATCTACAATGAAAATAATGGCTTTGAGGGTGCAAATTTTGTGGCACATACAGCAAGCCCTAACAGTGCTGACCAAGCTAACAGCATTAACCTGGGAGAGAACCAGAGGGTGACCACTATACTTCTACAACAACGCCACTCTGTCACTGTTAGTTGGGACTGCATTATCAGCAGTAAATGTCTTATGAACACAGTGCAGCCAGTGGGATACGCACACAGCAATTTACATGCACTAATATGCACACACGACCAGCCCGGCTACCACAACAAAGAACAGAGAGGTGTGGATTACAACATGCACAGAAGGAGCACGATTTTGTTCTCTGCTCAGGACGCCATTACTCCATTATATCTTTTCAAAGCAGATAACTGTTTGCTGCTATATTAATGCTCTGATTGTCACAAACATCTGCTTTATTTGGTGTCTAACTAGAGCTGGTAAAAAACATGGATGTATAAAGAGAACTGGATGCAGCATTCATTCTTATAAAAGTTGCTCAGTGGTGCATGAAGCCCAAAACATTTAACTGCCGCTAAAAAAATTAGCTAGATGATCAGTGCTGCTTCAGCATCATTGGGCCACAGAGCAAGAGCACTAGAGACTTCCACCAGCGGAGCCAGCTATGTCCAGTTTAGTGCTATGCTAGCTTGAATTGGGATAAAACGATTTAATCTTGCGACTCAAATGTTAACAGACCAAATGGATCTAATCCTGGAACAAGTCATTTTGTGAAGGCTGTGACACTCAAAAAAGTTTATCCCCTCATTTACAGACGCCTCTTTCACAATCGAAGTCTACAGGAAAAAGGTTTTTTGGGCCCAGTGGCATCACGTGACAGGCTTGGAAGTTGTAATATTGTGTGGACACTATGAAAATTGGTGTCAGAGCCTGGCGCACTTCCTGCAGGGCCTGGGGAAAGCTGCTAGCGTTCATCGTCATTCCAGCAGTTGACGACTGATGACACTGATGATCACCAGTTAGAAATGAGAAGCCTGCTTTAGTCTATAACTGTCTGACGTCAAGGACCCATTGTTCAGAAAATTACTCAGAATATCAGGTGGGGAAATTTCATTGTGATATGCACATGTACAAGAACTGTAACCTTGGGATCGGGAAGGAACAGTGAATTTACAGTATATGTATGTATAAGTCAACAAACTTACATTCTCAACCCTTTCATCTACAATCACTAGTATTCAGATCTTCTTCCAATTTACTGTAGGGCTGAATTCGACCTAATTCTCTTGCAACATTCTGTAAAGAAGACTGGCTAAAATATTATCTGGGTCACATTATCACAGTTTGTATATGTGCTACAAGTGTAACATCGTGGACTTTGTTGTAAAAATAGAAGGCTGTGACTGACATGAGAAGACATTCAAGAGGCAGACAAATTGGGGGGGTTAGCGTTCTTGCAGTCACACACTAAAAAGTGAAAATTTCCCACATTAGTGATATAAGCGTCTCAGAATGGGAAGCCAGTTTGCCTCCAAGGTCAAAAAAGCTGTATGAATAAATGCGGAGAGCTTTGAGCAATACTAAAAATACAGCAGCCTATTAGAGGGAAAATAAAGTACAAAGCTGCAACCATTTTGCAAAAGATATAAAAGCAACGTTACAGTAGCTACACGACAAAGAGCTACGGGATAATGCGGTCGGACTTTTATTTGTTCCGTCTGGTCAGTTCTTTATGGAGCTTCAGTGAGTCATATACAGGACAAGACAGCTCCCATGACTCATTCAACGGACAATACAGACATGCCCGAGCATGCCTTTTCCAAATCTGACTGTGATGAGTGAAGAGACTCAATGATGTCCCTGTAGACACACACACACACACACACACACACACACACACACACACACAGAAGTCTGCACCTTGAGCTTCATCATGGAGTCCTGGCACAGCTTGTCCCCGCGCGCCGCTGTCACCTCATCAATCCCGATCAGCTTGGCCTTGTAGCGCACGCCATCTCCACGGAAACGCTTAATAAGCCCCGCCTCACTGCGGTCCTGACCTGCGGTGGGAGAAAGAAGAAGAGAGAAGAAGAGGGGATGAGAAATAAGGAGGTGAAAATGAAAGCGAGTGATTACAGGAAACAAGGCTGTGAGCTCAACTGAATCCTACAACTTTAGTATCATGCCCTGCTTGAGGTATAGAGGCTACTACGTGCATGCGTGCGTGCGTGCGTGCGTGTGTGTGTGTGTGTGCGTGCGTGTGTGAGTTGGCTGCTCTGGTATAAATATTTATGGAATAGGAAATGCAGAATGAATTGCAAATTAGCAGCAGCGAGCAAAGATTGAAAGAAAATTGAACTCGAGATTGAAAATGAAGTTGGATAAAGCCGGTGGACTAAATGAGAAAACAACTGGAACATTGAGAACACTTTGCCGTCACCTATTGCACGGCGTTCACGCTGAAAGGCTTGGGTGGAAGGTTACGGGGGTGGCTATGTCGGGGGGTGCTTGCTCCTATGCCTCACCCGCGCCCACAGTTCCCATGGGTGCTATTGGTGGTGACAAACCAGCTTGAATGGCCACTATTGAGAGGAATCATCTCGGTCCAGTGCTCACCCATAATCCACCAGGCCCTCCCTGGGTGATGGATGTAGGGTGGTGGGACGGGTGGTGTGGCACGGGAGGGGGACATTTGCAAATGTGTGTCTGGTTGGCCTCGGGCTTTTTAATGTCATCCCCTCCCTTCCTCCCTCCCATTCCTGTTGCTGATTATTCTGTCTGTCAATCTCTGCAGCTGCCCTGACACCACCTTGACACCGACACCTTCCTCATTTTGTCTCTGCGCTATCTGCCGTCGCGCTGTTTTGATTATGAGGGTGTGAGCCTCGAGCGCTGTCTCGTGCATCTGCAAATGTGTAAACCAGCCCCTCGTAACCTGCGCAGGGTTTGTCAGACACAAACTCCTGCCGCATTTATACGACGAGATAGCAAAATCAAGGTCACCACCACCTTTGAGAATTTAACAGTTTTCAGGTCCCTTGCTCACTCGATTCTAGGTCACGAGACTGTACAGTGCATCAGTTAACGGCACATTTAAGTAGCTGTCTAAGCCGTGTGCGAGAAGAGAAGGTTTAATATCTCTAACACAGACTGTCAGGCTGCACTCAAAGACCCTATTATACCAATATGACCTTATTCCACCCAGAAACACACGGCACTGCCTTCCATGCTGCACAGGTGTAGATTTCAGGGTGAACTGAGGGGGCACGTCCCCCTCAATGTTTAAAACATGCGCTGTGTCCCTCCCAATAAAAACAAACAATTAAAGACATTTCCACCATGAACTGATACAGAAAGGCACAGAATGCAGGAAATTAAGTGTTCACACTTTTGTGGCAGATGACCCCCAAACCGCCCATCTCATATGTGTCCCTAGGGATGCATGATATATATCGGGCCATAGATTATCAGTAATAATGGGAAATTTATAGTATTATCTATTATTCTGGTAATAAAATTACAACCGACAAACAGAGCTGATAATACAAAGCCAAATTGCTTTCACTGACGTAACTAGCGCAGCATCTACACCGTGGATAAACACAGAAGAAGAGAAGAAGAGCAAGCGCAGCATGCTAACTACAGAGCCAAACATGTAGCCGCCAGTGTAGACGTTTTTCTGAGTTTTAGAGGAAGACAACATAATTGTGCCAGGGGTAGTGTCCTGCGCGGGGTCGGGTAGACAGATGACCCGCAAAAAGCTGTGTCATGGTTAAATATGTATATATATAAATTCATGGGTACAGGCATAGGTAAAAATGAAACTGAGAGCAAGAATATATCTTTTATTTTCTAGAATAAAACAAATGAAAGATATGAGGGTTTTTTTTTGGCCATTTTGCCTTTATTGGACAGGACAGGTAAGCGTGAAGGGGAAGAGAGAGAGGAGGGATGACATGCAGCAAAGGGCCACAGGCTGGATTCAAACCCGGGCCGCTGAGGCAACAGCCTTGTACGTGGGACGCCTGCTCTGCCACTAAACCACAGGCGCCCATATCTAACACATATACAACCTCTGACCCCACTGTCAAACTTGTCACTGACATGGAGGACTCCAACGATGAAACTTTGCAGCCCAAGAATGAGGTCGCAGCCTGCACTGAGTTCAAGACACCTTTTTTATTGCTTCTTGATCTCAGTCACATTCAAAGACTAAATCTGTGTGTAAGTATGAGAGAGTATAAGAGAACTTTCTGTTTCCATTGGTAATTTTGTTTTGTTTTCAGCTGCACTGATGTGTGGGGTGCCACAGGGATCTATTCTTGGTCCCATTTTGTTTTCCCTTTATATGCCTCCATTAGAACGCATTATCAGTCATTTTAATGGAGTATCCTACCACTGTTACGCTGATGACATGCAAATCTACCTGGCCTTTAAGCCAGATAATGTTAGCTCTCTGAGGGCTTTAATGGTTTAATGAGTGCCTCTTTGCCATCAAGAAATGGATGACTTGTAATTTTCTGCAGATAAACTCAGACGAAACAGAAGTAATAATCTTAGGCCCTGATCATCTAGCAAGAAAATTACAATTTTTTTGGACCACTGGCAACAAATATAGAATTTACAGCAAGAAATTTATCACTTTTTATTCTAAACTAAACTTTGAACCACATGTCAACAATCTCATACAAACCTACTACTTCTACCTAAGAAATACTACCAACACAAAATCAGCTGTGTCTTTTGCTACCCTTAAAAAGGCTTATTCATGATTTTGTATTCTCATGCCTTGACCACTACAATGCTTCAAATTGTTTGTCATTAATATAGGCCTATATTTTATCTACAAGTGCACGTCACACACTGAGCGAGCCGCCTGTTAATGACGCTGTCGGCAAAGCAGTAATGATTGTGCTAAGTGGCTAATGGGCATGTAGCTACTTCCATGTTTCAGATGATACGTCATGTTTGTAGTCGACCAATGAAGATGAGTTTACATATCACCTTGGATTCATCCTTCACCTTCTCAAAATGATCCCACACTTTGGATTTCCTGCCCGACATATTATTAACAAGCCTGTGGAATAACTGCAGGTAAGAGGCCTGGAAATTAGGGGCCGCACACATGCCATGAATGCATAGCTGATCTTCTTCCAGGTGCTGTTTATAAGTGTGTAGGCCTATTGTCCGTGGGACAGATGTAAAGCTCTGGGTAGCCCTGCACTAACATGATCAACTTTTCTGTATTTATCAGACTGAATATTTACAGAAAAAGGGGAAGATATCTGTCGGCTGTGATTGGTTTGTAATGTGACTCCTGTCCGACTGCTGAGCGTGGCCACTTCCTGTGTCTGTCCTTTCAAATTAGGGTTTTGATTTATTTTGACAAGGCGCGGCTCTTAATAGAGTTCCATGTTTTTTGTTTGTTTTGATTTGTTTTTTTCTGCGACTAAGTGACCAATGAAATCTTGCTGACTTATAATCTTTCTGGTTGACTAACGTTTGGCTGACTATTAGGGGGCAGCCCTAATATACACAAACACAAATGATATTTCTTCTTCCATCCCTGCAATTTACAAGGAAACATCAAAAACTAAAATTAGAAATTTAGGAAAAAAAAGAGCAAATTAAGTGGCTTGTGCAAAAGTCTATGTTCGAATGCAAGCACTTGTCTTGGCTATGCACACCCTCTCACTAATTCATGAGGGCACAATTCTCTAAAGGGGGGGAGGGCTCGATGATGCTAAAGTCATTAAAGTCTCTAAGCAAGTGAATGTCAAATCTGGGTCTATTTCAGAACTGTTTCTAAGCCAGAGGATAATGAGTCTTATATACAGCCGCCGTGTACCTCTGAACATTAACAAGTCTGACGTGCACACATGTAGAGAAATTAACCCACTTTGATGACAAACTCACTCAAAAGACTGCAGACGTTGCTATGGATGTGCTGTTGCTTAAACCCTGCAGGACAGATGCAAGAGAGGGCTGACTCCTACGATAATTATTGCTGCACCTTATTCAAAGCATCCCTCATACAGCTACTGTAGTCTATTCATACAGTATTATGTATTCCATCCAGATTTTACTGACTCATACACTAATGTAATGTAAAATGCATGCTGCTCCAGTTGCATTTTAAACACGATCGGTCCAATTCAGTGCGGCTCTCTCAGATGAGCTCTAACCAGATGTTCTGTGCCATTTGTTTCTTTACATACAACGCGCCATTTCCCCTAATAACACTTCAGGAGAGATTTAGAGGTTTATGCACAGATCCTCAAAAAAGTAGGCCTTGCATACCGAATGAGAGTCTTGACACAGTGGCATAACTCGTACGCTACGTGCTCAGGGTTCAGATCAAGACGAGCGAGTGTGCTGTATTTGAAAACTAAAGAGCTGCGGGGCATGCTGTTTCATGTTGTTACACACTGTAAGAAAGGAGAAGAGAGCGGGAGAAGGTGTGTGTGCGTGTGTGTGTGTGTGTGTGTGTGTGAAGGGGGGTGACACATATTCCTCTGGCTTTCTGGATTTACAATTACCCAAGGTTGAATGGTCCTCACAATATTTCAGGCCCATAAGCCTGATGCTCATAATTTGTCTGACACAGGGCTGCCTAAAGCATTGTCTACTGTTAGTCCGCGTCTAAGTGTATCCTACACATAGGACAACATGCCTGCCATTTGGGAGTCCTGGTGGTCTGAGATGCTGGGTTAGAATCCAGTCTTTGTCTCATCTCTCGCCTCCCAATATTTCCTATATGACAATATATTGTCCCAGAAGTAATTGCGATAACAATATTATTGTCAGTTTGACACCATTTTATGCCACAGATATAATCACAATAGCATAATAATGCCAGTACACCTGTTCAAAGAGCACTGAACTCTTCCTAAGAATATTCAGGCAATGGACTTAAAATAATAAAAAGCAATAAAGTAATAAACACCTCTTAATATATACGAGTACATATATAGGAGTAGCCCGATATTACTCAGTTTTAAACTTAATACAAAATTTGGCTAGCAAAACCAAAACCAAGTGAAGCCTGATGCAATTAATAGACAAGCTTAGAGAAGCTCCGGGAATGCTGCATTTATCCCTTTAATCTCGCCAGTGCGCTGCAATCAGCTCTTGGGGGTGGACGACCTGGGAGTTGGGAGGTTTGCTAGTGGATTTATAAAGGATGAAGTTGTTGGAAGGTAAAACTACAAACAACAGACTTCTTGGTTGTTGCCAGAGGTTGGCAAGCTAATGACTATCAGGTTGTGCCACTTGCACTCCAAAAGAGCAGCTGTAGGCCACCCGTTAACTATGCTGTGTTGTCTTCAAGTTTGGTTTTATCTTTTTCGGACTCTTGAAAGAGGCTTCATCAATCAGGTCTCACTCCCAACTTGTCAAAAACCAAGGCTTGGTCTGTGACCCTTAGCATCAGATACCAAGGCACCCTTCAGCAGCAGTATGAGATGCCAGGTGTAGGCATTTTAGTGCACTGACCAACTGCCATGGTATAAAGGGTCAAGGTCAAGGTCAAATTTATGTATATAGCACATTTAAAACGACCGAGGTTTGCCAAAGTGCTGTACAATCTAAAAAGCACTAAAGTATTAAAATACAACTATAGAAATAGAAAAATACAGTATTAGAGCACACAGTACATAGAAATATTAAGAGTAACAATAGAAAACAAAATAAAGTGCACAATAGGCACAAAATTCAATAAAAACAGTCCATACATCGGCAATGTTCGGCTCAACATGCGTCAAATGCTAACGAGAAAAGATGGGTCTTCAGCAATGACTTAAATATCTCAAGAGTCTGGGCAGATCTAATATACAGTGGTAAGCTGTTCCACAATTTTGGGGCAGCCACCGCGAAGGCTCGGTCGCCTTTAGTTTTGAGCCTAGATATCGGGACATCTAGAAGCAACTCATTTGATGACCTCAGTGCTCTAGCTGGTGTGTGAACATGGATGAGTTCAACTAAGTACTGGGGGGCCAGACCATTCAATATCTTAAAAACAAACATCAAAATCTTAAAATCAATCCTGCAGCGGACAGGAAGCCAATGCAAAGAGGCCAGAACCGGTGAAGAGTGAGAAAGTCTGCATAGGGTGGGCTGGAGGGGAGAAGGATAGGTCAAACAAACTCTAGACTTTCACCCAGGAGCCTGCTGTTTGTGTCCACTGTCAAACCAAAGGTTAATCGATTTTAATTTTAATAACAACATAGTGTGCTAATATGTGTAGCCTATGACGTATATCCCAAAAAGTTAAAGTATGTTGTTACAAACCTACTATAAAACTGATGTTTTTTTCTAAACCTAACCACATACTTTTGTACTCTAAATACATTTAGAATTTTTTTTTTTTTTACCTAAGTTCCAAGTTTATTTTGAAAAGAGACTGCATGCATTTCACGAGTGGAAACTACATTTCTTGTGAAATCATTCATGGTTTATTTTGAAAAGACACAATGCATGTAAGAAGTGTAAATTGACACACTGTCTCTGGGCGTCCAAATCTGGCAGTCGAGGGGTACCTACAGCGTCATATTTTGACGTGTAAGGCCAGTGACCAAGCATCAGTATCTGACGAGTTGGAAGTGGCAATGTGTTGGCTTCATGTTGGCTAAAATGTTCTTCTGTAAACATGCATGTAAACACAACAGGGAAAAGGGGGAGAGAGAGAGGGAGTGACATGCAGCAAAGGGCCATAGGCTGGAGTCGAACCCGGGCCGCTGCGGCAACAGCCTTGTACATGGGGCGCCTGCTCTACCACTAAGCCACCGACGCCCCTGTTGCCCTCATTTTTCAACGACCTAATAAAGACTTAAACGCCATAAAAAAGCCAAATCTTCAAGGAAAAAAAAAAAAAAAAAAGGAGCTGAGATTTAACAGCCAGGACATCAGAGGGCTTCAAATCAAACGCTACAATCACCCACCTGACACACAGGCCCTGCACCAGGACCATGGAGAGAACAATTACTGTTCGCCCTGCTCCATACTGTTTCAGGGCTTGTCTCTGATCACAGTGTTGCATCCTCCTCCTTGCCACACTAGAATGGGGACAGTGAAGGGACAGATGGCAACAGATGGAGAGTCAGAAGTGCCCCTCCAGATATAAGGACTTGGCAACAAGAAACTTTTTGTTGGGGTTCTGGGCATCGAGGCAGCTTAACCTTTGAACTTTTCTGAGTGTGTTTCTGTGTCCGCCTGTCTCTTCCTGTCAATGTCCCTATCTACTAGATGGCCACACACGCCATGCATTATCCTATAATGAGAGTTTATACTATTGCCAACTGAGCCTCAAGTTCACCTACAAACGATGTACAATGTTAACCATTATTTTGTGCGTCTCTGCACAAGACATTTTACGTCTCATGAAATGAAAACACTAGGTAAGTCCTATCAGCACAGGGGGCTGATGACTTTAAGCAGCAGTAAAGAGAATGGATGTCTGAGGAAGGCAAATCTGTCCTCGCCATCTGCCTCCCCCATGTGCACCAAATAACTTTCATAAGCCTCAGCAAACACACAGACACACACTTACAAACATTAACAGCAGCACGTGCGCCCTCGTCCACTGATGTCAAAATTCCTCCACCCAACTTTGGCATCACAGAGCAGATTGAGGGCTCGGTTTAATGACTGATCGTTAAAGCAGTTACAGAGTTAATGAGGGGCATTGTGCACATCGTCGATGCAGACCATTGAGTCACTGTAGAGTTATTGATGTGAGCCTGGTGGTGATGGCCGAGATCATTCTTTAGGTGGGAGCTCCATGATGCTATTATCAAATTCATGGTGCAGCAGTGGGATGAACATTTGGTACCAGAAAATGATTTGGTCAAATGTGGGAAATAGTGTTTGAATAGGGTGAAATGGTGACTATTTGTACTGCCACTTACAATCTTTCCAATGTCATACATCCAGTATGAGCGCTGACTGGTGATTTCATCTTTTTTCTGCCTCCCTCTGTCTCTTTCTGTGTCTGTTTGCTGCGTCTTCGTCCTTCTCCTCCTCCTTTCTCAATGTCTCTCTGTCCTCTATTCCTTGTCTTTCTTTTTGAAATGAATCTTTTTTTTTGCGCACAGATTACAGTGGGAGAGCAACAGTTGCTATGGAGATAGAGCAAAGTCACGCATGTAAAGCAATTCTGTTGATGGATAGAGGGGAGCTTTGGCTTTACAGTGGCAATCGGAGTTTGCTGCTGTGAGGTTTTGAGAGGAATGACAATCTATGACATCCCTAAAACAAAACACAAGACAGTGTGTGTGGTGTCACGCTAAATGTTCTATTTTCCTCAAAAAAACGTTCTCTATTAAATTATGAAGCAAAAATCAAAACATAAGCATCACATGCATTGAAGAATAATTATTATTATCAAATCTTTTTAGTCTCTCTCTGTCTTTCAGTCTATCTTTCAGTTTTTTTGAAAATCATTTATCTGATCGACTTGGCTGGTATATTGTTAGGCCTCAAGGAACTGCAGTGTCAAGTGTGAGCTCTTGTGGTCTATGTATTAGTAGCGCATTACGTACACACTGTGTAGAGTATTAAGAGGGATTCCTTATAGAGTGTTGCAGGAATGAGTCCTTAAACCCAGAAATGAGTTCTGGTTCTCTCGTCTTGAAGTTAATGTTTTTTTAATAGGTTTTTGATTAGAAATAAGATTTGTGTTTAACATAAGCCTAAGAGATTTTCTCGTTTTGTTCTTCGACATAAAACACTTCAGTAAGTATCCCAAAAAGCAGGATGCTCACAAGTGGCTAAATGAGACTACAGAACAACATCGTGACAAACACAGCTTTACAGACTCGTTTGGGTGGCGACGTTCAGGTCATGCAACCGTGGTGTAGTTTGTTAATAGCATAACGTTAGCTTTTTACCTCTGGCGATTGCATTAATGCCTCAAAAATCATGAAGTGATGTTCATTTGTAAGATGATCTTGCTGAACAAAATGCATTAGTATCATAATGTTTCTTTGTCACAGGGCTTATTTTCTACCATAATCCAAAATCCAATGGGAAAATCCCATAGGCTTTTTGTAGAGTAGAAAAGGCATTGCTAACTTCTGGGCTGGCCAACAAAACACCATTATCGCTGCACCAACCTATTAACTGTTGCACTGCCGAATGGCATGTTGAGCACAGCTTGATTTCCATTGCTTGCTACAGTACTTTCAACAACAGATGAAGAAAGAGAAACCAGGGATGTTACACTCAAACATTTAACGTCAGTGATCTAACCTTCATAATGATTTCTTTTGTTTCCAGGAATGAAAGTTCATAAAGTTCTTGCATGAGCTCTTCCACCCAAATAACTGGTATACTCTATAGCCCCGTTTCCACCTTTTGGTATAGTACCTTTGGAACTAAAAGTAACCCTTCAGACATGGTATCTAGACCCTAGATCTGTTTAGTGTTTTCACCACAAACAGTCCTCTTAAATGTGGCCGGGGCTGTTGTCACTCACTGCTCCCTCCAGCACTTGCTGTATTTCTCATAGAAGGAATGTCTGCAGTTGCAACTGTTGCACACCAACAATTTCAGAACAAAATAAAACAGGCTGCAGTGAGAGTCTCTCTTCATGGGATATTTAAAAATAGCGGGTTTGTGCAGTTAGTCCTTCTCAGGCAAGCGCAGTAACAATGCTCCGTGATCCTTTTTTTTCTCGAAGTGATGATTTGAATATACAAAGTTCACATAATCCGGTCGAAATGAATACATATATTTTTAACTGTTTAAAGACTGACACATTACAAAAAGTCTGTGGCATCCAAAAGAGACAAAAACACCACCTAAACTAATGGTCAAAGTTGTCATACTGAAATTCAAGGTGTGTTGATGGATTCATGTCGTCAACTCATGAATTGAGTAACATTACAAGTAAATGTTCCACCTTTAAAGTTGCCGACAGTCGGCCCTATGAATTGAGTTTATTTTCTCAGACTACAGCTGCTTTGAGAGGCAGCAAAACATCCTTTCATTTTGATAGTTATAGTTTACTAATGTAAAACTTGCCATGGCATGAACAGTGGTTACAAAACCAGCCACAGCTCGGCCCTGAGCAGAAGGATTGTCTGCTATAGACCAATGAACAGACTGCAGTGTTCACAGCTCCACCTTTTAGTACCGGATCTGTGTGCTAGGTACCCCAACAGAGGGGGGACCAAAAATGGGGACAGTACAGAACAGTTCCATTGGTACCATCCACAACTTTTCACAGTGGAGACAGAAAAAATAGTACTGAACTAAACTGAACCGCACCGTACTGCACGGTAGAAACGAGGTTTTTCATTGCTCGGGGATGCAACTATGTGATGGCAGATGTATTGCTCAGGACTCAAAGAAGTGCAGTGTCGAGTTAGAAGTTGTTTAGATGAGCTCTTCTTGAGAAAGCTGCAAGCAGCAGTACTGGAGACCAAGCAATTGCCGTGTTCTGAACAGGCACATTTCAAACAAGCACTGCACTTGTCTTATAAAAACCCCAAAACCTGAACTTCCTACTTGGGTAAAAGCATGACCTGCCTTACTACCCTAACCTAGCTCACTACTCATGTCTAAACCTGACCAACTCAACCAACGACGGCAATGAGTACTATCCATATGGCCCATCACTAAGATACAGATAGACACATTGGGTTTTGGTATTTTCATGGAAAATGTTGACAAGATGAAAAATACAGTAGCTGCAACCTTGTCCTTTAAATCACACCAATCTCCTCTGTTGCTTCCCCCTATATGAATATCAACAGTGCTTTGTCTAAACACATGTCATCAACATGATCCCCTGTAGTGTCCTTCACCTGCCCCAGCCTGAGCACAAACACCTCTAGCCACGCTGCCTGACACTCTGCATGCATTTATGTTGCCCCATTTCCATTTATATGGATCTAAATAGCATCTTTGCTGATTGTGACAATGGTCCCTGCAGCACATGTGATTAACATGAGGCTGATAGCCTGTGCTGATAGCCCCCTCCAATGAGCCGCATGGCCACGTGTGTAATAGCTCTCCCCCCTCCACTTAACTCAAATCAATGGGCCCTCCTCCAGCCTGGCCATTTATCTGAGCAAGCCGACAGGGCCAGTGAAACAGCCACAGAGGACCTGGCCCCGCGGCCTCGTTACAGCCAGCCCGCAGAAGCCAGATTTACTGGACTAGCTGGAGTGGCTTTATTCATGGATGGAGAAATGAGGGGGAAAAAAAGATGGAGAGAGGGAGGGCACACGCTACAGCATCCTCTTCTTGCTCACATCCTTCCCCCCTCCCTGTGGATCTCATTCTTTCTACCTCTCAATCCCCTCTTCTTTCCTCCTCTCAGCCAATTCAATCCCATTTCAATCTCCCAGTGAAGTTTCGGAGAATGCCTCGTCCTATTACATCACTTATGCTGTTCATCAAAGCGACAGGGTGTGAATTACCCTGTCCATGACACCTAAATCATGGCGCCACCAAACCCTGGGGCTACATGGAATAGCTGTTACTACATCTGGATCCCTGGGATGAGACAGGGAGCCTCTCGGCGGACTTGACGGAGTGAAGCTTCTCTCCATGTAGTCCAGCCTTATTTAGCTCCATCCAAACATGACTTAAAGTTATGTTTACTGTCTGCCAAACATGAGAAAGCTGCCAGTTTACCATTCTGTCCTGACTCCCTTTTCTACAGGGAGTACTGGGCCGTCAGCACCAGACTTTTTTCTTACATGAGTCTTCATTATACTATTGTTGCTTCAACTCCAGGCATGCCAGTTTTGGTTAACTCTGCTTTTGACAGCCCAAGGCCCACTAATCAGTAATTAACCAGCTAATTTTTAAGAAAAAATGAACAAAACTCCAAAATATTATTAGTCTGGTGATTAATTGACTCAATTTGAGCTCTAGCTAGGCCACCAGGAAGTGTACCAGGCTTTGGAGCCAATTTTCGTAGTGGCCAAAAAGTGGTACTGCAATTTCCGGGGTCCTTCACATGATGCCATGGTGCCCAAAACGACTTTTTCCCATTGACTTACATTGGGAAAAGAGACGTCAATATATCAGTGGAAAATTTTTTGGGGGGTCCAAACCCCTGTGAAATTACTTATTCCACTATCAAAATTTAATCCATTTGGTTTGATAACATTTGGAAAGTCTAAAAGAGCCACAAGATTAAATAATTTTATCCCCATTCAAGTTAATGAAGTGCTAAACTGGAAGTTAGACGCTAGTGCTCCTGCTCTATGGGCCCTGTGATGTGGAAGCAGTGTCAATCACCCGGGTAATTTCATACCGTGGAAAAGAGCTTTTTTGGTTTCATGCTCCACTGAGCAGCTTTCATGGGAAGAAGTTTGCAAGTTTCGTAATACACCCATGACTTTAGCACCATATTTCAAAAAGCTATCCATTTAGAGGTGGTGAAAGTTTAATGTTTTATGATGTAAATGTAAATGCCTTTTTTTTTTTTTTTTCATTTTTATGTTAGCCTTTGCTGCTCTGCAATGTGCACTAGCTGGGTCAGGTGGGAGCAAGCTAGCAGTGCTGCTCATTCGCCATTACCGCGGGATGACGTTGCTACAGAAACATCGTGGCCACCGCTGGTCCCGCCAAAGTAGACCCAGTGAGTAAGCGGCTACATTTGAGATGCAAAACCCTCTTGGCATTGTTTACAATGATAGCACCACTAGCCATGCTGACACTGTTAACGGTGCTGACAGAGTGATGCTAAAGGGGGTTCGTGGCTTAAAACTGAGCTGCATACTCACAGGGGTGACCTGAGGGGGGACCAGAGGGGTGGGCACAATGTTTCCACAGCAATGCTGTTAGGTCAGGATGGTGTTACAAGCAGAATTGGCCAAATGAGTAGCTAGCTCCCACCTAACCCAGCTGGTGCACAGTGGCCAAGGATAGCTAACCAGTGGAGATCAGGGGAAAGGGCAGTGGGCACTTTGTTTCCACTTGTCAACGCAGCTAGCTGTCTGTCTTCCACCACACCCTGGTGGTGTGTATTGCAGTAAACTGAAGAGTAGAAAGATGAACACGTAAAATACCATGGTTAACTGGTCAACAATATCCTCAGCGGTTAACCACTGTCATCCTTAATTAACACATTTGTTTGGCAAGTAGCATCTTACATACCTTTGATCCTCCTGGACTCCTTTCGCTGGCTGGTTTTGACACCCGGCTGGAGCTCGGCCTCCGCTGACATCCTCCACTGCTGGGTCCCTTGTCCTGCTTACAGCAGATCCACCATGGGTTAGCAGCACACTAGCTAATCCTCCCAACTCCCAGTGTCCAATTCCCCCACACTCCAGTCTTTCTTACAGTCGCTCTTTGATGGAGAAAATCTCATTCAAATCCATGATGAGATGTCTGGTACTCCTCAATAAATGAAGATCCAGCATTGATAGCTACGCTCTGTCACTGCTGGCCCATGGCATACGAGCACTGCCGAACAACACATGAAAAGATGATTGAGTTACGAGCTAGGAGATCCTCTCGAGAGCAGCCTCAGATCAGATTTGACATCTTCTGGAGTGTACCTGAGTTCTCTCCTTGAAGGTCAAGTATCACATGGTCCACTGTTGCTCTTTTCTGAGGGTCCACCTATTACTCAGGAGTAATTCCCTCCAGGGGGACACCGCAACATCGATTGAATCAAATATTGTTCTTCAGAGTAGGTCAGGAGTGAATATTATACTTTGGTGGAGCACTTCAGATGCAGTCCGACAGCCCATCACAGTCACTTGCTCCGAGCACTGCAAGGCGGAGAGACAGGAATGACAGTTAATGTTAAGATGGAGGTGCTTAAGAATTAAAAATGACAAACACATGGCCCTTGATCACTCATTACAACATTAATTTCAAACACAAAATGGCAGGCACCAATTTAACAAATCAACAAAGATGTTATTATCTCTTCTGGATCATCAATCCTTAATGAGTGTGAGGAAAACGTGGGCCCACCCTGTAAGGAGACCCGTGGCAACGTACTTGACGCTCTTGCTTTATGTACAGCTTGTGAGTAAACACAGTACATTAAAGCATGACCGGTGCTTCTGTGCATAAAAAGCAAATTTTCAGAAGATGGATTGTTAATGCTCACAGCTCTGGCCAACGGCACTAGAGGAGGGGAAGTAGCAGAGAGCGATGAATGACAGGCTGTTTCAAAGCAAACTGTGGTGGAAATCCTGGCACAGTCGTCTATAAACTGGAACCCCCCACATTGTGCTTTAATGCCCTTGAATCATCCACTGCTAACACGGGGGCCGTGCCAAGCTGGCACCGCGGCTGGCACCGCTTCTGTTGGCATGGTGATGGGCCATTGTTGGAGAAAGAGGCCTTCAGCTTACCCCGGCCTGAAAAGAGCTGCTGCACATCGAGCACCGGGCACACATTATCCTGTTTGACATTGTTTGACATTGTGAGACTGTGTGGTGAGAATGAGTGTGATCTGAGCGTCATTTTAAACATATTTGTAAGACAAACCATTTTATTTCAAAGCTCCATATTTTTTCAACACTGTGCCTCCTCCTGGAACTGACAGAAAGATGACTTGTTAAATGGTCACACAAATTACAAATAACACATCCTTTCACTTCGCGTACCTGCATTTTTTGCCCAGATTGAGACAATGCTCCATAAACAGTGTCCCCTGTTAAATCTGGATTATCCACAGACCTCGATGTGAGCAGTTTTCACTGGAACTACTTTCTATCAATAAATAGTTCCTAAGAAAGCTATTCTTAGGGCCTATCGCAGTGAGGATTGTGGATTATCCAGAGTAACTGGGACACAGTCTGTGGATAGAGATGTTGCTGCTGAATTTTTCAGATGTCATTTTTCAATGTTTTGAGTTCCCCAAATGGAAACCCTCCTCCACTGTATTGTGGTGGTGTCAGAAATCTCAGAGACTGTGACCTGTAAACCTGGCTGGTAGCCACTTACCTAAAAAAAACATCTAAAAATCTATATGTTACTATTGTACCATTTATCCAAACACGTCCAATCTAATCAACAGAATAGGTAATTTGCCAATGACTCCCACAGTGTCACATATGACTGTTGCAGAGAATCAGTGACAGGCATAGTTTTAAATATTTGGCTAATGTTATGAAAGATAGCGGTTAGGCACCAAAACTACTTTATTAGGCTAAGAAAAACAGTCAGGGTTTAGGCTAAAATGAGTATGTTTGTTTTGTAACTTACAAAACATACGTAAGTAACGTACTCAACTTAACAAACAGCGGTCTCCTGGGTCAAAGTCCCCCGTCTGTTCAACTCATCCACCCACCCTGACTTCCTCTGTATATAGAGGAGGTCAGGGTGGCACCTCTGTTTTTTTTTGTTTGATTGTTTTTTAAAAGAGGCATGACGATAAAGTATATCGTATCGTAACCCCATCAAACCTTATCGTATCGCATTGCATCGCATCTTATCCTGCCCTCTTCTGCCTTACTCTACCTTCGATTGGCTTGCTCTGACATTCTTACCCTAACCCTTATCAGTCTCCGTCCTCTTGCCTAAACCTAACCTATCCAACAAACGAAGGCAACAAGTAGTAGCCAATCACAGGGAGAGTAGGGTGGGTCATTCCTTCACCATTGTATGAAAAAAGTGCTATGTGCTATGTTGACTTTGTAGCTCTTTAAGGCAATGGTCACACATGAGCAAACGCAGGCTTGTAACCATAGCCTGCCGAAGTTCACCGAAGTTAACTCCACACGATGCAAACATGCAAATTTACTTTGCAAATTCTGGAGCAATTTTTGTCATTGTTTTGCACATGAAATGAACAGGAGGCAAATATTCGCCAATGTTGATTTCATGCATGTGTATCCACAACCTTATACTACATCACCTGACTTCCTCTTTTGCTCCTGTCATAATTACTAAGGCTACTAGTGGTTGCCACCAAACAATAAATGTTAATATGAGTTGTAATAGGCTGCTTGCACAGACAACCTATACAACCGTTTTTTGGGGGGTGGATGGTTGGATTTATCCTGAAGAGGGATACGAATATTACAGAATGTAAGGTCACAAATGGGGTTACAAGACTAGATACTGCTGTAATGGAAACCTTCCAGATAAACCTTTTTTTCAGTGTAGAGATGCATAGTTTTGTGCAGTCCTGTATGTATGCATTAAACAAATTGATGTATGAAATAACCTCTTTACAGCTATCTGCCTCATTTTCATCCCGCAGACAAGTCCTTCAACCCTCCCATTATTCCAAAATGAACTATGATGTTAAGACACATTTCATTTCCTTTAACAACAGGTCATTGCGGTTGCTTCATCACCACCGGTTCTCCTTGTGCATGACTGTCTAGACCATGTGTCACCCTTCATGTGTGCTTATGAGGCAGATAATGTCACCCAGGTCTGGGCGAAGGGGCAATCTCCCCATAAGAACGTCTCAGACAGAGCCTTGGAGTGCCAGCGACGGGAGAGGTATTTTCCATGTCACAAAGAACCTTATCAGAATGTAATTTTCATTACCAACGAGGGAGATATGCCTCATTGTATTAGACGGAAGAGCGATTTAATGTGATGTACGGCTGCTTGTCAAAACCAATGCTATCTAGGTCACCCAGACTCCCCAATCTGCTCTGTGTTTTAACAGCTCCCAGTGTCTCTTATGATTTGGGTCAGAGTTAACGAGCATCACTCGTTTCTCCAGCTACTCTCAACTGCGAGGGGATGTCAAAAGCCCTTGACAAAAGCCACCCTTTATTTATTAATTTGTTCATTTTAGTACTACCTTTCTCAAGTGCAAAGGAAAACTTCCTTGAGGGAAGTCAATTTGATTTCTGCTTGCCTTTCTTTATTCCCTTCCATCAAGCCGCCGCCGTCTTTGTCTCCGTCTGCCAGCGTTTCACAAATCATCTCTTGAGATGTTTGTTTCCTGCTTGCGTCAGACTCTTTGCCCCGTAACCGGATTACTGAACAAAAACAGGCATGCAGTGTGAGAACCTGATGTATGGCAACTCTCTCTTCCTTAACATGAGGCATATCAATCATGCAAGCTATTGATTTTTCAGGAGAGGACTTGAGTGTATACCTTCACAAGGTGAACTCGGCCCCCAGGGCAACATGCAGGTGCATATATCTTGTCATGCAGTGTCAGTGTAGTGGGATGAGATGTGATCTGAATCTTTTTCAAGATGGGGAACAAATCGTTCTTCGTTGTTTTGATCAAGATTGTCAGAAAGATGCCTACAACCTTTAGTGAGTTGAGGTACAGGTCAATCAAAACGCTACCAGTCACATAAAAAATAACAGAGTGTAGTTACTGCTTTCACTGCTTCATAATTATGTAATTAATGCACATACTGCTTGACGTGATAATTTGGTTGCAATGAAATAAAAACTGTAATTTAGATTTATGTTGCAGAGAGACAAAGACTTGTAATTTACAACAAATAGATTGAGTTCTATCTTCCCAGTTGCCTCTGTGGATGAGAATGATTCATTAAGGCTGATCAGATTTTCAGTCATGTTTACCATCTCTGAAATATAATGGGCAATCACTGAACACTTGCTGATTTTTAAATCTGATCATTCTTGAGATTTTTTTTTTTTTTAAGCTCCAGCATTCTTGTAAGTCACATTTCCTCCTGAGACCTGTGTTTAATAGACTGCACAATCAACCTCATATTGTGAGACAAGCCTCCGTGCATCCTGCCACCGATGAGTAACAAAGGTGGAACAGCCATCTATCACTGGATATGGCCAATTACACCTCCATTCACTGTGGTCCCGATGGAAGGCGCAGTCTGTGCTCTCCAGTTTGCGTGCGGCTGCTGAGGAGCGGGGACGCCCCCCATCCACCAGACCGTCTCCATCGCTTCCTGGCCAAGGCTGGCATGGCCCGGGGCCGGTGCAACGTTTGTTCGACAGACCGGCTTTGGCACCTCGCGCTGGTCATCTTTGTTACAAAATGCCCCCCAGCTTATGGAGTGGGACACAACTGTCACAACCTGGTCGAGCAATGCTCCTCTGAATAGCCCCGCTGTGTTACCTTGTGTCATCTATGGCAGCGTAGGCCGGCCAGCTACTGCTATATCCTCTCTTTACATAAAGCCTTTAGTCAGTACTGTTGTGTTTATTTTTCCAAGGCTGGACATTTTATATTAATCTGAATCAGCTCTTATCACAGCCTAACAATCGACAATAAGATCGTCTTCTGTGGCCTTCCAAGTGGCTGATAACCGTTCAATCAAATATAAGGTTAATTTCTTTTTAGACAACCCGACTGCCAGAAGAAATGTTGGCAATGTATGTTTCTGCAAACCACTGATGAGTAACATTTACACATTATTATGTAGCGGATATATTGAAACTTAATGTGGCAACAATGCTGTGGTTAAAGTATGGTTAGATGTAGGCACAAAACCCACTTGTTTATAGTTAGGTAAAAATCATGTTTTGGCTTAAAGTACTGGGTTCTGGTGCACAATTCCTGCTGGAATTGCTGCTTTTTCTCAGTAAAAAACAAACGTGTTTTGTGCCACTTAGGCACAGTGGTGCTGTGAACTAAATGCTAACAAGAACATGGCAAAGTCACCATGGTGACAATGCTAACATGCTGATGTTAAGCAGGTATACTGTTTACTCATGGATGTATAAAGAGAACTGGATACAGAGTTGGAGGCGGGGTCCTGTTCATTCCTATGAAAATTGCTCAGTGATGCATGAAGCCAAAAAAGTTCTGCATATAAATTATACTCATCTACTGCATCCATGGCTTCATACAGTGCTGCAGGAAATGAGTAAGCAATTTTGCACTTCTGGTCAATGGATTTCTTGCATGACTTTTTGGTTAGACGTCTGAAATAAGGTCTGTGGTTAACACCAGCTTTAGAGAGATTCACATTTTGTTCTTCGACATAAAATATGTCAGTAAATACCCCACTCCTGAGCTTTGAAGCTTCTATGTGTCTTAAAAAAAGGTGATTGCTAACAAGTGGCTAAATGGGACCACAGACTGTCACTATGCAAAACATGGCTTTACAGCCTTGTGGTGACTTTGAAGCCATGTGACCACGGTTTAGTTTGTTTATAACCTTACCATTAGCTTTACTACCACTTTATTTTTTTCTCTTCATAAATCATGATATTGGTGTTCATTTGTGGAGATTATCTTGCTGAACAAAACTTGCAATATCATAAACTTTCTGCAATAATCCGAAGTTCAATGGGAAAATCCGTTTGCTTTTTAGAACCAAGGTGATGCAAACTCTTGGGTCAGCCGACAAAAAACGTAATCCCTGCAGCACTCTATTGGGCAAGCACACTAGCATTTCTCTGTATCCTCATCTCCCAACACCTTGGTCTTCGCTCACATTAATAACATTAAGAAAATAACTCTGGATTCGGCAACTAGAAAATTTTATAACCTTTAAAACACAATGATTTAAGTAAGGGTTATGTACGTAAGTGTTCATACAGGGAAGCTGATGTACCTAAAAAATTATGCATTGATTGACTGATTTACAGTGTCTTTCACTATGGGAAAAACAATTTTTTGGCCCCACATGACTACGCAATGGATCTGGCAGTTGTAATCATATGGTTTGGCCACTGTCAAATGCTTGCTGTTCCTGTATCTAGTTCTTTTTATACATCCATGCATTTACCACCTTTTTAGTTTACAGTGTTAGCATGTTGGCATTTGCTATTTAGCACTAAGTGCAGATGAAGCTAATGGGAATGTCATTAGCTTTGCAAGTGTTTAGTCATGAACATTTAAGTCTTGATGATGGCACTAGATGAAGACTTCAGTTATCAGCAACTTTATTTCAGTTCATCTTAAGGGGGGAAATGAATATGTGAACCAAATTTCATGGCAATCCATTAAATAGTTTTTGGGATATTTCACTCAAAGCAACAAACATGAACTCCATGGTGGTAATACCAGAAAAGTCAAATAACAAAATTCAATAGGATACATGATCCGAGTTGTCAGTAGGTGGTTGCGCAAAAGACCAACCGACAGACTGACTGAGCCACACAGCTAGCATGGTTAAAAACCTAGCGGCAACCTCCAGGTGCCAAGAACTGCAGTTCCTCTAATGGCCACTTGAGGCTGGCTTCAAAAAATCAAAATGGCGACTGCTGAAATGCTGAAATCGAGGCTTCAAAACGGCAGTCCACAAACCTATGGATGACGTAACTACGTCCAAACTAAGTAAATTACCAAGCTCTCTTTTAGCTAGCACAAAGCGAGCAACATTTACACCAAGGGGAAGCAGAGGAAATGGGGACAGTGACCCTGTATTGACATGGTACTATAAATTAAACAATTCCTTGTGACTTCTGCAAGGATTTATGTGAAGGAAAGCTAAAATATTGCAGCTAAAGCAGTAGAAGGACCTCTCCTTTCTTCTTCTTCTCCTCCTCTGCCTTGCTGGCCTTCCAGGGGGAACTGATAGCCTCTGAGCTCAGGCTGTTCAGCCACGGCCCATTAGTTCACCTCATTCTGACAAGATGGAGGGCCTCTGACGATGGAACAGTCAAGTGTGCGAGCGGAGGAGGAGGGGAGGGAAGAAAATGCATACAAAAAAATTCAGTTTGGGCATTTGAAGCGCTCTCGTCTACTTTCTGAGGGAAAGGGAGGCCTCATTGCTTCAGGTTCAGCAGCTACAGCTGGTAAACTAAATAAGCATTGCCACACAGTTGCTTTGCCGTGCAGATTTATGTCAGCACAGGCCTTGGAGCTGTGCACTCAGTTAGGCGTGGCTCCAACATGGCCGGGCAGAGCTGCGCAGAGGGCAGTGAGGAGCTGCCCTCTGAAGTGCTCCTGCATTATCCTTTTACCAGCTCAGCTGCAGGATAACTGGGCCCAATTTAAGATGGAAGAAGAGCGAGGACACGATGTGTGTATGCGTGTGTGAAGGGGGGGGTGGTCTCTTCAAGTCTGAGACATGACATAAATGAACAAACACATTCGTGCTCGCACAGCAGAGGTCTCAAGATGCAAATATTAATGGGGTTTATTTTGAAAGTTTGCATTTCTTAGGCTGCTTCTGCCTCTATAACAGACACATTCAGGCTAATAAAGTGTCACCAGCTCCCTATGGTGACAGTAAACAATAGCGTGAAAACAAGATACATTTCCTCCTTTTTTATTCATCTAATTCCACCCACCGAATACAGCGGGTCTGGAAACATAGCCGGCGTGAGACTCCCGGACCCCTCTCAGAACAGTTAATTGGTGGATGTGTCTCTCCAAAACACCTCCTCTGATGTTACTCTGTGGCTTCCCCGAGGAGTCTTTAATTCACTGTTGATTTGGTTTGTTGTTGTGCTGTGTCTCAGCGTCTGAACAGTGTGTTAAAACAGCCTATTTACCACGTTCGGTGGGAGAGAGAACTGGGCAGGCTCCAGAAGGCCTGGACAAACACCATGCTACCTCACAGCCAAGCTTTTCTCCTTCTGTCTCTCTTTTCCTCTCTTTTTGATTTGCTCTGTATTTATCATTTTTAATCTCAACAGCCTTTTTTTCTACTCTTTCAATTTCATCTTTACCTCTTTTTTTTCTCTCCTCCCACCCCTGTTCTCCCCTGCCCTCTTTTTCTTTGTCTCCCTCCCTTCCAACATAATGCCTATTTGTGAAAAGAGGTTGAAGCATGTTTTATTTTGCTGCCACCCCCACCCCTGCCTTCCTTTGTGGGTTACAAAAGAACTGTGGATACCTTGGTTTGGTCATTATTTCATGCGGAGAGTAATTAATGAGACAATTAGGGGCTTTTCCTTCCCTCTGTGTTCCCTTTGAACTAAATAAATAGCCAAAAGGTGTCCTCTTTAATTGCACGTGGGTCATGGATATAATTTAGATACGCAAGCAGCCTCTTTATGAAACTCGACTGTGAGTAACCGTTTCACCGTTTGTTGTCCTGACTGCATTCATGTCTTAAAAAGACACAAATTTAATTCAGCAGCACCGTGGACAGGCAATATGACTATCAAGCACAACAGCAATCCGGTGAAGCTGAGATGAAAGTTGCCATGATCAAAACTGCAGAGCACAAAAACATTACCTGCAGTCTGCGGGACAGCATTAATGAAGCTGAAGGGAAGCACCACACACTCGTTTCAAAACAGGAACCTTTTTGTTTTTCTACTTGCTGTCACAGTGTCTTATTGATGTTGTCATGATGTGACATACCTCATACACACAGTGTTGGGGAGTAGTTTCGCTTAATGTAAATGAAACAGCAGTGTGACATATTTTGGACTAATGCAAGTCAAACTTTTTAGGTCCTAATTACTGTTGTCATTTTGAGCCTACTGAGGGACTGTATGGTCAGTGACGGGGGGGATAAAAAAATTGACGGGTTATATGTTTTTTCTTTTTGATGAAGGGAGGGTAATCTGAAGTCTTGGGAGGGGCAGGGGAGGGTCTTTTGAGATTTTTTAAACTGTCCCAGATTTCTATTTATTTCAGTCTCCCCTTAAAGGTTCAGTGTGTAGGATTTAGTGCCATCTAGCAGTGGGGTTGCAGAACTGAAACTTCTCCCAATTGTAGGGGAATTACGGTGGCCGACGCGGAAACAGGAATGGCCCTATCTAGAGCCAGAGTTTGATTTGTCCATTCTAATCTACTGAAGAAGCAACACAGCGGACTCTGTGGAAGAGGACCACACTGTAAATAGATATAACCGACTCATTCTAAGGTGACGAATAATTACAATTTTCTGGTGATTATGAACTAATGAAACCACAATTGTGAATATTTTATATGATTTCTGCCAAGAGGTTCCCTTAAATCCTACACACAGGACCTTTAAGCACAGAGCTGCGCCAGTGCTCACTTTATTTACTCGCTGACAGTGATAATGGCTGTAAAGTCAGTAGCTATTTGACAAACAGGACGTTGGTAAATGCTCATTTCCATGTCAGCTCAGCAAACCACAGATAAGTTACATTTGTATGTTTCGTACGTATCATATCAACGTTTCTAAAGTGACGTAGTTTGGATGACATGTTTATGAGCTGACTTTGTCATCACGAAGAAGAGCAACTGAGTTGGCTGCCACGTTGCATCCAGCCGCAGACTAACAAACTACAAAAGTGGTATTTTTTACCAAGAGGTCGGACATTTCCAGCATGTTTGTGCCCACAAAACTGGGTATTTTAAGCTAAAACATGATGTTTTCCAAACCTGAACCAAGTGGGTTTTGGGCCTAAACTCAACCGCATTTTAACAACAGTGTAGTCACGACATCAAATTGAAATGTAAGTTTCAAGATGTCCGTAGTTTGCAAAAATGTACTATGTCAACAATTATTTTGGCAACCGGGGTGTCCACATTTTTTTTTTTCTTAGACATTTTTTAGGGCATTTTTCTTTAATTGATAGGACAGTCAAGTGTGAAAGGGGGAGAGAGAGAGGGGGTGACATGCAGCAAAGGGCCACGGGCTGGAGTCAAACCCGGGCCGCTGCGGCAACGGCCTTGTACATGGGGCGCCTGCTCTACCACTAAGCCACCGACGCCCCAAGGGTGTCCATTTTTTTTTTTTTTTTTAAATTTCTAATTTGCAATTTAGTTATTTTTGTGAAAATAACTGTTCCATTCACATACATAATTTTTAGTCTGCTATTCACTGTTTTTTAGCTCTGTTTTGGTCTCTACCAACTCCTGAGGGAAATATCTGGCTCTTTAGTAGCTAAATGCTCCACTACGCTCATCACCTGGTCATTAACTTTGTATGTGTGCTGTTTCGGTGCTGAGCAGGTGGGTCTGTAAAGCTTTTCATTGAAAACAGCTGTCTGCTGTGACTGAGAACAACAATAAGAACGGTGAGAGTGAACCAAAACAGCAAAAATGCAACAGGTTTTCACTCCCAACTCAACAAAAAGACTGTGACTATTATGCTCCAGGTACCCCTCTAGCTTCCTGTCAGTTTCAGGTTGATACATACATACAGTGTTTTTTAAAACTAAACTTCACAGGAACCAAAGCTACTTAAGGTTTAGGCAACACAACTACTTAGTTAGGTTAAGAATAAGATCATGGCTTGGGTTACAAGATGCTGACTTTTGGTTCCACACAAGACACAAACTGCAGTCCCCTGGGTGAAATTTGTGATTCTTTGACCCATCCATCCATCCATCCATCCATCCATCCATCCATCCATCCAGACCCCCTCTCTTCTTGGACTTTCTTGCTCTGTATAATACGTCAGCTGCTAATATTACGGGGGATGGGTTTATGTTGGAGTTAGTTGAAAGCCTGGTGCGTCTCATTCAGACAGTAAAGGTGTGATATCTAACAAATTAGTGCCCCGCGAATGGAGTTGTCATGTTACGCTCGGTGAGGTTTCGTAAAAGACACAAGGCTGGCCCCACGTCACGTACTTAATGTAAATTTATGTAGTTAACGTAAAGTTATGAAGGTAATTTTTAGGCAAGTAAAGCTCTGTAGGTTAGGTTTAGGACAAGAAACGTGGTGATGACGTACCTTAAAATAACTCCAAGTTCCTGGAGGAAAGTCCTGCGTTTGTTTGCCCCATCCACTTCCTTAACCTGCCTTCTTAAGCAGATTGTCACTCTTTATGCTACTTCCGTCTTTACTCCCATCAGCACTTTGGTCACATGAACGCAGCCTTCATAATAATGTGGGTTATATTCGAATTACTGCCTTATGATTACATGGGCTGCATAGGAATTATTTTGCACTACTGTAGGTATACTTATGAACAATGCATGAGAACAGCCTGCAGTAACACAGGCCAGAGTCCTGCACGGGTCCAGTTTTCAAGATCTGCCCCGACCCGACCCGGCAACGTACAAACCCGCACCCGAACCGCAAACCCACGCATCAGGCCAATTAGTACCGCAACCCGATCCGACCCGTTGAAACACGACCCACAGCCCGACCCGTAACCTGGATTTAAAGTAATCATTTTGGGTCATATTGGCTGAATATTGAACAGCATATCGCCACAGTTAAGGTGCCAGTGAGTAAACGACCTGAATGAAGCAGCTCTCACAATAAAAACCTGACTTCAGCTCCATCATCAACCCTCTGCGTTCTTTTACCATACGAGTGTAAAAGCACTCGTTTGTTACGTTTAATGCTTTTAAACTTTTAATCTATGTAAAGGAACTTTACATGTGTAATAATAGACTTACTTTCAGTCCAGAGCGACGTTCAGCAGTTACAAGCTGTCATGTGTTTTTAGAATCCATCGAGGAGAGAAGTAATCCATCAGGGAAACACTTCAGAAACATTATAAAGTGATAGTTGTATGTTTTATCCACTTATTTCTCAAATACCTAAATAATTATTTACTGTTTTGGAAGCGGTGCTTGTTAGACGGTGGCAGCCATGTTGATTCTGTCGTCCAATCACAAATTGTATTATTAGATGGTGAAACGCGTGTAAACAGCTGAACCAATGACCGTTGCGAAATAGCGGAGGCGATCCTCAGAGAGTAAATAATGACCATCAGTAGTTTACCGAACTAATGACTGATGTGTTTACCTAAAACCCGCGATCCGACCCGCATGTTATTTTTTTCACCCAGATCCAAACCCGGGAAAAAATGTTTTTTTTTTAAAAACCACCCGCAAATCAGCTCTTTTTACCCGACCCAGTGCAGGACTCTGACACAGGCAGAGGGGCGTGACAAAGTGTTAGTGCTTGATGACCCGGGAATGAGTACGGCTTGAATGTTGCGGGTTAAACAGCGAAGCTATGAGCTGAAAATTATTTCAAAATTTTGTTAAGACGAGGGGAGCTGCAGATTCAGATGATAATTCTCTGTAGTTTTACAACTACGAGCAACCCCTTTTCACACTCACATCTTTTTTTTTTTTCTTTTTTTTTTAGATATTTTTTGGGCATTTTTTGCCTTTAATGGACAGGACAGTTAAGTGTGAAAGGGGGAGAGAGAGAGAGAGAGAGAGAGAGGGGATGACATGCAGCAAAGGGCCACAGGCTGGACTCGAACCCAGGCCGCTGCGGCAACAGCCTTGTACATGGGGCGCCTGCTCTACCACTAAGCCACCAACGCCCCCATTCACATCATTTTATACATTGTTTTTATACAGTTATTATTGAGCTTTTATGATTAAAACAGTTTTACAATATTTTATGATATTACAAGAGAGGATGTTGCATTTTTTTTCTGTGTCAAGGTAAAGGTATATTGATTTTTTTTTTTTTTAACTAAAAACTGTCAAGGCTCTTGCTCCTTTAAAAAGCGAACCATAAATTATATCTGCCCGTTGCACACAAATAATTTTTCTACAGTGCCTGAGGACCACACGTTTTGAACAAAAGTGATTATTTCCATCTTTGGTCATTTATTTGTCAATCTTGTAAATGATTCAGATCTTACAAACCCCTACCAATCTTTTCTTCTGCTATAAAACCTCCACAGTTGGTGTGGATTTCCTTTCACACTGCTGCGTCTGGCAGAAATACGCCTGAGAGGAAATATAGGAGTGACTGACATTACATTCAAAGGAAAGTTAGCACGTGTAATGCTTCTTGCTGCGATCACGTAGATGGGTTATGTGGTTTACTTTCATGACTGTACGAGTTTCTTGTAGGCAGCTGTAGGAGCTCTTCAAAACACAGAAAGGTTTATTTTTCTCCAAATAAACTACCGCTCTTGTTAACATCCCAATTAGTGATATTTTGCATTGATGTGATTTTGTTTTTGCAGCTGTACTGTAGATATCATCACTTCCACAAAGTACTTTTAACTTCATCTCTCTTGAGGGCGCCTTTGTTGAAGCTCAACTTCTCCCACTGTGAAGTAACAGGTGTCTCGTAAATCTGTACTTTTAAAGAAGCTTACACACACACTCACACATAAACTGTCTATTCCCCTGACTACAATACAGTATGTGCGGGTGTAATTAGTGAATCTCCCACCACACCTCAACGTCTCTCATTAATCTCTCATGAGTGATTAGGCTGCTGCGACGTATGGAACCACGGGAGGTGTGAAACCGGGTGTGAAACTGTTGTCATCTCATATGTTATCACACTCCGGAGACCGGGAGGATTAAACCACGCCGGGCACAGCCCATTGGCAGCTAATCATGCCGCTAATGATAAGTGAAATATTCGACTGCCTCTCATTACAATGGCATCGCAAGGTCAAGATCTCACACAGATCGCGAACACACACAAACAGTGCCACTGTTGTCTCTCCGAGGCGCCGCTTCTTCAGTCGCTCATGTTTTGTATAAACCCAGAGCAGAGGCCGGGTATAAGCCTGAGTGAAGCCTTCTGAATATGACACTTGATGGCTGATTAGAGCAAAACATCAGGGTAGCCTCCAACTGTGACGCTCTGATGAGAAGTGATCCAAAGGGTCTCGTCAGAAGACGTCATGCTGACCGCCGTTGCGGTGCCAGATGCTTTTCGTCAGTGCAGCTCCACATCAAAAAAACAGAATCTGTTCCCTGCAGGCGCCACAACGAGAGAGATCTCCATTTAATTAAAAAAGGTACAAAGTTACAAATTAGAGCAGCTGCAATTACTCTGCCTGGGCAGACATTTAGGAGAATCAAATGTCAGCAGCTATTAAGAGTGAAAAGTTCATTTAGCATTTTACTTACATGTCCGATATGATTGTCCCTGAGTTAAAGGAATATGTCACCCTCAAATGAATGAATGTATATCACCCTGTATTACACTGAATTTGTGAAAACTATGTTTTTCTTGCATGATTCAACAGTGACTGAAGAATCCAAAAACTGAGAAAATTCTTGATGAATTGAAGTCGTAGGGAGCCACGTTTAACAACAGCAGAACTATATAAAAAAATCCATATATGAACTCCTACACAACTCGTTCAGTATAATTCAAGTGTCATTTATCCAGTCATACACTCAGCACTTCCCAGACAGACAGTCCTTTCAGATGACATCCTGAACTTAAAGTGAAACTAATTACGTTCTCTTCAAGCCAGACTCCATTGACAACAACAGTAATTTTACCTCACTGAACAAAGGAGCTGCTGGTCTACTGTTCCTCGATCAGTTCGTTTGTTTGTGTTATTGTGTGACTTTGGTTTTTTAAGGTGTTAGTTCAGATTCTCTCTGAAATCACACAAGAACAATAAGGATTTAACAGATCGAGGCAGTGGTAGACCAGCAGTGCCCATGTTCAGCGAGGTAAAATGACTGTTTTTGTAAGTGGATTCTGGTTGAAGACAGCATTATGTTTCACTGTCAGTTCAGTTCTCAACTAGAAAGGGCTGTGTGTTTGTGAAATACTGAGCAAACGATTGGATAAATGAGACTTAGATTGTACTGCACAAGTTGTGTGGAAGTTCGTAAATGGATGTTTTGATATAGCTGCGCTGTTGTTGAACGTGGACCCCTACGACTTCAAATCATTGAGAATTTTTTTTGGGATTCTTTGTTCGCTGTGTAGGCATGCAAGAAAACCAAAGTTTTCCTCACAAATTCAAAGTATTACAGGGTGAGTATCTGATACACGAATAGTCATTTAGGGGGTGAAGTGTTTCTTTAAGGTTTGGGAAAGGCCATGGTTTTGAGTACCTAAACGTAATGTTGTTTTTGAGTATTTTGAAGACATTTTGATTATGGACATTTTGTGATTTAGAAAAGTTTTGTAAATGTTTGCTTATTATGTTGACGAAAATGCATTCTTGGAA
The DNA here is from genome assembly GCF_011397635.1 of Epinephelus fuscoguttatus. Taxonomy (NCBI): domain Eukaryota; kingdom Metazoa; phylum Chordata; class Actinopteri; order Perciformes; family Serranidae; genus Epinephelus; species Epinephelus fuscoguttatus. The sequence continues at coordinate 23,897,364 of NC_064766.1, forward strand.
CCCATCGGCTGTATTCGGCGTCTGACTTCTGGCAGACGGCGATACGGCATTCCAGTTTGATTTGGGCAGAGGAGGCGAATTTCCATTTCCAACTTCCGTTTATATATAAGTAAATATGCTGAACCACTGCGATGGATTCAGAGTTTGCAGTGACGCCAATAATGTTCCACCTCGTTAGTTCACCACACGGACCATTTAACCTGGCAACAACTGCAGCCGGCTCAAACGTGATTGGTCAATATCACGTGAACTACAAACAGCCTACAACCGGAAACCAGGGGTCTTCCACTCTTCTTCCGGAGGCAAGATCTCCAGGGTTTGCATACAGACTCTACATTCACTGAATGTAGAGTCTGTATATAGAGACTAACTAAAATGTAAAATGTAATAGTATATTAGCCTCTAAAAAGAGATATCTGCATGTAAGTGCATGCAAATCTGTGCGCAATGGAACATGATTTTGTAATCAGAAGCGTTCTGGTTTCCATCTGTAGTCTGAGTAGCGTTGAGCGAGCTTTGGTTGCATGTAGGTAAACAACAAAAGAGGCGGAACGGATTGACCAAAATGCACTCTAGAGTCGAAACCCATCAGCTATTGTCTGACAAAAATTTAGGTTGTTATTAGCATTTCTAAAGTTTATCTGATTCGTAGGCAGATATTTGTTTATAGAGATTAGCTGAAATGTCATCTGGACCAATTCTTATGTCTTAAGTTGCTAATCAGACTGTAAACAACGACTGGTGCATGGAAGAGGAAGTCTTGGCCAGTATATCCATTATCTACATATTCGCTGGCTACACTGGAACTGCCGAAATATTGGCCATTACCCCAGAGAATAAGTCATCGTCAGACTGATAGCTGATGGGGTTTGAAATCAGTATTATATGAGCGTAAATTTTAGGTTAGGGTGAGATGACTAAGTGCCAGAGGATGTCTTTAGATTCCAACAAATGCTACTACACAGTATTCTTTGGTACTATATATGTTTTCCTACATCTCTACAGTGTAGTAACTGAAAGATGCATTAAATAGTCAGAGATAATGGACTATTCTGCTCACTTGGCCTTGTCCTCCATGTTGGCCACATGAGAGTAACACCAACAGACAACCTCCTGGCTTAATCTAATTCATTATACGCTCAGTTGCCAGTTTATTTGGTACACAAAACTAAAACTAATGCAGTCTAATACAACAGTCCTGCAGTATATTCTAAAATCACCAAGGTTATAATGCTCAGTTTCTGTTGATGTGCATGTGGAGGTATTTTGGAGGCTGCAGTTGTTGGTACGATTGAATTGTTTTGCATTACTCTGACAGGAGTTTCTTTTCTATAAATAAAGCTGAACTAAATATCAGAAATACAACAAACAGCCTCCAAAATGACCATTAAGTTAAATCAACACCTCTTTTAAAACAGTTTCATTGAAGAGCTGCTTCCTTTGTGTGCGAGTGAATAAACTTTTATTGTCATTTAATGTTTGATTACTCACAACTGTAAATGATCCAAACGGGGGGAGATGTGCTGCGCTCAATAAGGAAAAACATGAATCAGAGGATGTGAAATCGCATGAGAATTGAGTTTGATAGCTCCTCTAGGCTGAACTAAACATCTCAATTACCTCCAGGGGGTTGAAAAAGCACTGCAGTAAGGAGATGTGGCAGATACAATATTTAAATTGACTGCCAGTGGAAGAAAAACCCTGCTAAGCTTATATTTGATTACATATTTTATAGAACACAAACACAAATGCACGCACAAATGCACCTCAGCCACTGTAGAGCCTGCTGCTGCCAGCCCGCCACACTATTATAATCATCAGCCACATATGGAGCTGCTGTCCCGCCTGTGGGGAATAAGGTTGTAGAATGGGCCAACGGGATGAAACCGAAAGGACCTCACTACTCAGAGGTGATGAATGCTCTGCTGCTTATGGAGCCTCCTGTAGTGCATCTGTGAGAGCAGATGAATGGGGAGGAGAGGCTGATAAATTGGGTCACACGAACATAGCGTTTCTGGGTAATGCGGTGAAAACGCTGGAGGAGTGCAGTTGGGTGGCTGCACGTGCCTACAACTAGGGCAGAGCTGCTCCAACTTGACTCGATTTCCTTTCTTTGGCTCCTCTCGTGCTCCTGGCATTATTGAAAAGTTACGCTTTTAATTGCAAAAACACACTCTGGTTTTTTTTTTCATTTCTTGAAGTCACTCCCTCAAAACAACTCGCATAAAATTAAAATAGACCCAAATAGAAACAGCCTTGTTGGTTGATGGTTTGCTCCATGGCTTCACAAACAAATTCTAAGTTGATGCTTATATTCAAGGACATAGTATTAATATGTATTGCACCATTTTTGCATGTCAGTCAATTGTGCAGTAACTAATTTGTTGAAAATTCAACATTAAAGTGTAACTTTGGTATTTTTCAACCCGTTTTTGTGTCTAAGTGAATAATTGTAACCACAATTTTTGAAAGTGGTCCAGTATTGAATGAGAGGCAGCTGCAAAACAGGCTGCAGTGTATCCACTTGGGGCATGTTTTCACCATCTAAATTTGCTTGTTTTTGGCACTGACAGACTCAGATTGTTTTTGTAAGTGTCTAACAACATTATGGAAAGGATCCCTACTGAGAAACAAAACATTTTTTTTATTTATTTTTTTTACCTTTGATCCAGTTGGTTTGTTACTGTCTTCCTTGAACCACTTAACTAACTTCACAACGAGGCTTCTCCATGAGCGAGACTTGGTTAGACACAATAACAAACAGACTGGATCAACAAAAGATAAAGAAAAAATTATAATTTCTCTGTAGGGGTCCTTCCCATAATGCTGTCAGACACTCGTACTAACAATCCAAGCCTGTCAGTGGCAAAAACAAACACTATAAGCAGACATAAATTGACAGTGTATAATTGCCCTGAGTGGTTGCAGCCTATTTCGCCACTGCAGCTGCAGCTGAACCAACTCCAAAAGCTTCCCATTCATCATTTCCACACAAAAACATGGGAAAACTGGGTCAAGGTTGAGATATACCGAAGCGTCCCTTTAATTTATCTTCAAAAAGTTAATTTCCTCTGAAAATCATAGAATAATTAAGTACCTAAATGCTTAAAATAATTATTATGAATCTTGATTTCAGATATTTGTTTCTCTGTTACAGATTTCTCTGCATAAAATGGACAAATATAAGATCCAGTGACATAAAAAAACAAAACATTTTATCCTGTGCCCCTGCATTAATTGTTTCTCTGAATAGGTCAAATACTGTAAAACTTCAATTATAAGCAGAGTCCCAATTAAATCCTGAGTCCCTTTTACTAACTTTTAATAGAAGTTCTTTGGTTTTATAAAACTAGGTTGTTGGCTACCTCAAATTATGTGTCCATTCCTCAATTACCCTGTAAGTCATTCATATTCCTTTAGTCTGTAAGGGTCTTCGGATCAAAAGAATGAAGAGTTTTTCTTAAAAATGAATCAAAGTTGTGAGCACTGTTTTAACAGCATAAAGTGGCGATGTGTCGGTATGCCTGGTGCCGTAACCCATCATGAATGATTCATAATTGATATATCATCTAAAGCCTAACTTTTATTCAAGTAATATTCATACTGGTTTGAATAAACAATTTGTTTTCTATTTCCTGATCTTTGCTGAGCAACAGTTTTGTGTGAAACGAATTAAAGTCCTGTCCCGTGTAGAAGCCTGTCCCAAATGTAGGTCTGCTGATTTCAGTGACTTAAGCAAATACTACCCCGGCCAATAACTGAAGTTTTACGGTAAGAGTATTTTGAGTCATTTCAAGTGTTAGTATATCAAAATCCCCTTCTTTCAGCTTCCTGTTTTAGGGTTCAACATATTCGATAACACATCCTGCACTCACTAGCAGATAGATAAACGTAGCCAATCAAAAGGAATTTGGGATGATCAGCTGACCTACCTCATTATGTACTGTAAAAGTGCACTTAACCCATTGTGGTAGTAGATGGTTATATCTAGTTATGTCATGGGTCGGAGGAGTGTGGCTTAATATATACATTTCTAACTCCTTCTAGACCTCCTAATCCAACGAAGCAACGTATCCTTATATAATGGTTTGTTTGATATCTAACAAATTAGCACCCAGAGAATGGAGTTGTCATGTTACATACTTAGTGTAATGTTATGTAGGTTGGGTTTAGCTGAGGGAAGTTACCTAGGTTAGGTTTAGGAAAAGAAAGATGGTGACGATGTACCTCAAAATAACTTAAAGTTATAAACACTGTTCTCTTGGGGATAAGTCCTGTGTTTGTTTCACCCAAGCACCACCCCTACCTGTCTCCTTAAGCAGACTTTCTCCTTTTATACTGCTTCCTTCTTTACTCCCCATTGGTCATCTGATTGCAGCCTTCCCAATAACGTGGGTTATAAATAAATTCTGGTACATTACTTTTTGTAGGTGTACGTACAAACAGAGCATGAGAACAGCCTGAACAATGCAGGCCACAGAGGTGGGGATGAAGGCCAGTAGTCCTCTGCACATATTGATCATGATTTGATCAAATCCCTGTGCAACTGTTACCTGATCATATATTTAATTTCACTCGAAAATAAATAAATAAAAAACCCAAACTGTTGTTTCACAGGGCCTTTAAAAGATAAATGAATTGAAATATCTGAATGTCAGCGTGACATAAATCTGTGGCAGCTCTGACAGCAAATTAGCAGTATCGACCTTTAAAAAAATGTGTAAACGTCAATCATTAACACTTATCATGTGCCAGCTTACATGTATAGACAGTCTGTGTATGCCACATCATCTCACATCACATATCTGGAGCTTTGTGCGTTCATTGCTTTTGTTCTCTTTTTGGACTGCGCTCAGCTCCCATCTAATTTCATTAATTTAGGGTTGTGGAAGAGCTTGATTGGGCGGTGGGGGCATGGAGGAAAGGGTGAGGGGGTCCTTTACCTTGGCACAGATAAGAAGACAAACTAGATTTGAGGGCGGATAGATCTTGTCGGCAGCACACGCCGCCTCTTGGCAAGCGAAGCGAAGTCGATATTGAGCGGGGGCCTTTCTTACCTCCTAAGATTTACAGTATCTGGAGCTCCACAGCCTCATACTTCAGTAGATGGATGAGCATTTCATTCGGAGCCAACTGGCGCAACATGAGTTGAGCTGAAGGTCATTGTGACTCATTTCCAGCACGGAAGCTGGGTGGCTGGAGACAGAGCCGCTAAATCTCTACTACTGACTTGTTTTAATAGTACAAAGACGATGGCTCTGTGAAAAGTACTGTACAGCACTGGTGCAACACACATGTACAGAGTGTACAGTGCCAAAGACGGTTGAGAGTACAGTAGTAGGGAGTGGGTACAGATTGCCGTAGAACCTCGAGGCATATGGCAGGGCGCCCCATGCCTCCCAGCTAATTGAGTCCTAATGAATCACTGGTTTGGCATGCTACATGTCCCTTGTGATGGCTGGTGTCATTGATGCATTGAAGATGCCCAGTCCTCTGGAAGTGAAGCGGGCAGTGACGGCTGCTCCGGCTGAACATGGGAGGCAGACCGACACTGCTGGCTTCACACTGAACACTTCACTCACTCACCAGATGTTACAGGTCAAGGCACAAGGATTACTAGCTGCCCGGCTCCACACAATGGAAATAATTGTGTGATGGGCTGGCAATTCACTGGCCCATTTGATTCCAGTAACACTCTCTATAGTGGCGGGGTCGCGGCCTCATTGTCAACTCAACAGGGTCAGTGTGATAAAGGAAATAACTGTGGGAAAACACTTGTAGTCAATGGTGCCTGAATGCAGTTTCTGCATGATTTACATATATATCTATAATTGACCAAAGTCCATGTGAATTGATGGACACATTAATTACGCGTTAATTGCCATTAGCAACAATTATTATTACTCAACAGATAACTTACACGTCTCTCATTTTTTCAACATGTAATTCAATAATAAAGAGCACTCTGATAAGGTTTGATGCTTCTGTAAACAGAATGGTCTACTTACATAATGTCTAAATGGATATTGGAAAGCATTTAATGAATTCATATGTAACAAGATACAAACGGAAATAGAGTTGCAATTTACAGTCTCATTATATTATGAAAAAAAAAACAGAGTTTAATGTGCAAGATAATATCTTCTATTCTCTGGGGTCTGTGTTCAGTTTTAAAAGGGTGGGTTTAAATGCTCATTTAAACATTTTCCAATATCAGGTTTTATATTTCGCACTACAGCTTACTGGTGTCTGAGTAAAAAGTGAGGAGTGTTTCTGTTATACTGTGAGGTCTATCCAAATATTTTTTTTTTCTTTCAACCCAATCACCAGAATAAATATTGGCATTGTACATTTCTGCAAACCCTGGATATTTGTACATTATTATGGAGTGTATATGTTCAAATTTTACATTTCTATAGATTGTAGGATAAAGTTTGGGCTTTAAATACCCAGTTTTGTGGCAGGACCCCTGATGGAAAGGCAACAAAGTCTTGGTAAAAAAAAAAACAATCCTTTTTATGGCACTATCCTGGCAGGAAATTCAGTAATGTCTCTGTAAAAAACAACCGCTTTTTGTAGCACTATTGCAGCTGGAAATGTAGAAAAAAAACAACAGTTTTTATCGGTACTATCCTGGCAGAAACTGCATCAATGTCTTGGTCTAAAACATCTACTTTTCGTGGCACTATCACAGCTGAAAATGCAGCAATGTTCTGGTAAAAAACAATCCCCTTTTGGGCTCTATCCTGGCAGAAAATGCAGCGATGTCTCTGTTAAAACAACTTCTTTTTGTGTGACTATTGCAGCTAGAAATGCAGCAATGTTGTGGAAAAAAAGAAAAGAAAAAGAAAAACATTTTTCACAGCACTAACCTGCCAGAAAATGCAACAATGTCACAGTAAAAAACAGCCACTTTTCATGCTGCTATCCCAGCTGGAAATGCAGCAAATGCATGTGTCAGTAAGGAACAACCCCTTTTGTGGCACTATCTCTGGTGGAAGCACAAGGGAGGTTGCTAAAAAACAAAACACCTACATTTGGTGGCTAAAAAGCTGCCAGAAAAGTTTTGGCAACACTGTGGTTAACATTTGGTTGGATTTAGGTTTTAAAACACTTCGGAAAAGATCATGTTTTGGCTTAAAATATCCAGTTTTGGGGGGATAATCCCCACTGGAAAAGCAGCAATGTCTCAGTAAAAAAACTGCTTTTCATTCCACTATCCTGCTGACAGGTCGCTACATTACACCCAGGTTTGGAGCCTAAAAAGCGACTGTGAGCACAACAATGAATGACCTCAAAAAAACCAACCAGTTTTGTTGTTTGTTGGTCTCAGTGGTCTGCAGTTGTCTGTAGTATGGTAGGCATGTCATCAAGGTAGAGTATCTGATATGTATCTTAAGTATCCATAATTTGCAGAAATGTACAATGCCAACATCTGGGCTGTTTCTTTGCAGGACAATTCTCCTGGAAAATGTTTCAGTCACAATTTGACATTTTGGGGATTTCTATTTACTTTGTTGTTGAGTTACACAAGAAGATTGATACCGCTGTTACGATGGTACGCTAAAAATGAAGTTCCTGGAAATGTACGGTTAGCTTAGTGCAGCCTAAAGAGCGGAAACAGGAGGACACAACCATCCTGACTCCTTCCAAAGGTAAGAAAATCGGCCTTGCAGCACCTCTAAAGCTCACCAATTAAAACTTTACGCTTGTTTGTTTAATCTGTACAAAAACTAAAGCGTAAAAACAATTGTTTTATGGAGGTTTGGTGCCAGACCATTTGTTGGCTGGGGCCATGTTGCAAGGCAACCAGCAGAGACTCCAGGAAGTGGTCCCAGCCAAGAAATAATCTGGCACATAACCTCCATAAAACAGCAAACTGTTCTACACTGCGATTTTTGTAAGGATGTTCTCATCTCACTCTTGGCAAGAAAGTGAATTAAAGTATTTCCCAGAATGTCAAAATATCCCTTTAAACTTCCCTTGAGGGAGATCTGAGCTCCTTATCTGTGCCTCCTCTTACAGCTTGTAGCTCGAGTCTTTGCTTCTGACACATTTGGTTGCCACCACCCTCCCGTTGCACTCTCAACTTCAGATGCACCTGTCATGTTGATTACACTCCCGACGGAGCGTGTGCATCATTCGGCATCCTGAATGCACCGCTATCTGAGCAATCTTTCTCTTTTGTTCAAGCGAGGCAGCCGAGATCACCTCTGACCTGCCTCTGCCAAGGGCCACATCTCCATTAATGAGGAGACTGGATGTGATAAGGCCACCAGCAAAATGAGAACTCAGACACAATCTTGCAAGCTCATTAAAACTACTTTTATGAAATATTTAGGCCACTCCAGCAATCGTGTGTCTAATGCTGAAACGCTACATTGATGTCAGTGTAACCCCTCTTCGTTAGATGCATTATCTCAGAGCACTTGGAGAAATCTCAAGGGAGTTCAACTTAAGGTAATGCCACTGCAATATGAAGACAAACAACAAATGTGATAACGCACCAGGCTTTCAGCAAGACAAAAGTCAAGAGGTAACACTACGGCAAATGGGCGAGACAAACCCAAAGGATTACAGGAGTGCAAAACAACAACCAGCACAAATGTTGTCCCTGCTTTGTTGTAATTGTGCCGAGATAACATGAAAAAGAAATAACCAAACCACTTTCACCATTTTACAATAATTGCGAAAGGGGGAAAAGGCATTATGGTCTTAATCGGATAAGATATAGCTCACATATCCACTCGCTGCTTTTGCTGTCAGGAGCTAAATTAAGTGTCTTGATTCCACTGGGAGACCCAACAAAGAAGCCCTTACTGAAGAAGTTAATGCTCTCTAGTGTTTTGTTCAGCTCCATCTTAAGCCCCACAACTCACACTGGGCTGCAAAGAACTGTCTTGGGATGACAACTGGAAATTGTACTGTATGTGTGTGAGTGTGTCTGTGTGTGCAACACATGTGTCCTACAATCGAGCCAGCAGTGAGTGCAGCTTAGGATCTGTTGCAGAACATCCTCTGTAAGGAGATTATAATAGGCAGTTTGGCCGATCGGCAGAAGTCGCAGATGAACTCTGGCACCAATGTCAAAAATGCTAACGCCCGCCCTTTGCTTACACTCCGCCTAGCCGCAACATAAACACGACTTACGTTCATCTGAGCCGACGAGATGTAGGCAAGCAACGTTATTTCTCCATCAGCTTGTTTTATAGCTGCTAGCTGTTTTGTTACTGCTTTTCCACAGCAATAGTCAAGGCCATTTTCCATCTAGGCCTGTTCTTACATAAGCACTCAAGCAGAAAACACAGGACATCATGATAGACATATGCTCCAGTACTGAACTGTGCATCTGAACTGGTCATGTTGGCTCATATTCAGTTTTACCCAAGGGGGGATTTGAGTTCTGAGAGGCTAAAGTCATTGAAAATCATGGAAGGAATGGGTTAAATATTCCACCAGTAGCTCCCCGTGAAGATTACTTAAAGGGATAGTTCAGATCTTTTTTAAGTGAGGCTGTATGGGATTCTTATCCATAGACAGAATGTTACAAACCATCAGTTGGCACAACACCAGTTTGGAGAAGCAGGCTGGAGTCCAACATGGAAGCTGTAATGTACTGCTGTAGAGGGGGTCAAAACATTTTTTAGCCACCTAATAAGTGTTTAGTGTTTGGTGTATTAAGAGTATTCTTACCACTCTACTTTGATGTCAGACAGGGATTTCCCGGGAAAATGAAGCTGTTATTTTGCTCTCTTCAAAGCCAGACTGCATTGAGAAAAACAGTGATTTAACATCCCTGAACACAGGAGTTGCTGGTCTACAGCTGCCACCATCAGTCAGTTTGTTTGCGTCATTCTGTGACTTTGGTGTTTAAAAGTTAGTTTGGACTCACCACAGGCACAAAACAACAACAAAACTAGCTACCCGATCAAAGCTGCGGTAGACCAGCTGCTCCCGTGTTCAGAGAGCTAAAATTAGTGTTTTTCTCAATGGAGTCTGGTGGCTTTGACAAGAGCATAGATGGGGAAGTGAAGCCATTAACGGCCTCCCCATTGAAACAGACTGTCTGATGGAAAGGTAAAGCAGTGAAAATACTCTAAATATAGAGGACAGTTAATCTGATACTGACTGTTTTTAGGTGGCTGAAATGTGTTTTGCTGATGCTTCCATCCACAGCCGTACTTTGCTTTGCTTCCGTGTTGGACACCAGCCTGCTTCTCTAAACTGGCGTGCCAACTGACATCCTGCTGTATGTCATACACTGACTATGTAGCGTAAGCACCCCATACAACTCCACTTAAAAAAACATCCGAACTATCCCTTTAAGAAATTATATATAACACAATATTAGTGTTACAACAAAATATTCTGCAGAGCAAACCTATTTTTCACTTTTGGGACTCAAATAACTCGTTCATATGATTATTTTACAGTGCTGGTGGGTCAGTATGGATACATATGACACCTAAAAGACATGGCAGACTATAAAAAGTTGAATCCAAATGTGTTCTGTGCAAGAAAATGCGAATCATTTGCCGATCCATCCACCTCTCATCGGGAAAATCCAAATGTGGGCGCAACTGCAGCCCTGACGCAGTTAGACTTCCCCCACGACAGACGCTTCCACAATTAGCAGGATAGTTTTTATCCCCACATTGACCCATGAGCATGAAGACCACAGGACTCACTCTTGTACAGGCCTATGCGCTGCCTTGAAGCAGACTTTGGCTTCAGCGCTGCCGGTCAGACCGGTTCCGCTGCGCTGCGCAGCGCGCTCCCATCCAACCATCCATCCACAGGTACTCATCCCCCTCAATGCAGCCTGCTGAGCATTTTCCTCCGTTTCAGAACAGCGATCAATACATTTATCAACATATGCGTCATCATGCACTCAGCATCAGAGCCGGTTAACACGCAGCCGTTTGAAGATGACTTACTGCTGTTGCAGCAGGACATCTCTTCATTTGAATATTTGTGGAGGGGGGGGGGGGGGACGAGGCTGGAAAAGCTTTGAGCTTGTATCTTTACTGACATCTATACAGCAACATAACCTACACATGAGAGTCATGCATCGAAATCATTTCAAAACGACATGTCCATTTCCAATTTGTGCGCAATTCAATATGGGACAGCAGGCTGACAGCCGACCGGCGTTTGCGCTTTAAAGGACTCCACATTCAAATCCACCACAGCAACATCGATCATCTGTCTCACGAGCTCATTTCTGATCCCATTTGTGTCATTTCCATCACATATGTGACTGTTCCTCAGTCATCCGTGGCGGACTGTTCCGCAACCCATTCTCATTCAGCGGCCAACGCATCCTATCCATAAATCCTGACATGTCGCGGGAGCTGCCTCGCATCCTTAAACAGCCCTACAGTTTCACAGTTTTTAAAACACTCCTCGTTAAAAGAGAAGCTCGAGATGCCACTCACCTTTTCTCAGCGGATGCTTCTCTGGAGTGTCCCATTTATGCGTTTTAATCCACATCTGTGTCCCCTTCATCTGAGCGCTCTATTTCCCCCCCAATGAGAGGAGAGAGGAGACAGGGAGAGGGAGAGAGCGTGTTTAAGAAAATCCATTTGTTAATTCCATTTGCCGGACACACAAGGTGAAATCACATTGCCTCGCTTTTTTTTCTCTCTTTTACATGTTCAAAATTCTTGCTCAATTCTAAGATCCCGTAAAGCCCTATCTTCTTTTCCCCCTCTCTCCAGCTCTGAAGTTGCCTGGTTACCCCTGTTTCTCATTCAAGGAGGCTGAGGGCTGCATACAGCGGCCAATCATAGCAGCAGCCGGAGAGATTAACTATTTCTTGGCTCCACTATTCTAGACTCAGGCGAAAATGAGGAGAGTGGGCGGGGAAACTGGGCCCCCGGTGACAGAAAAAAAAATTAAAATGCACAGAGAATAATGTAGAGAGAGGGGATCCGTTAGAGGGAGAATGTGTGGAAGAGGGGGGAGGGGACGGAGGGGATTAAACATTTTCGAAAAATAAAGGCTTGGGAAGAGGAGGAGGGACCAGTTGCCACTTCTCACTACAACAAAGATGTAAGTGAGTGATATTCCAGCTTCTCAGGATGTTATGCAAACTGCAGTGGAGCAGCCTCCTTCTCCTCCAGTGGACAATGGGTCTTAAAGGAGCAGAAATCCGTCTCATTTCTGAAATCCCCAAAAAGCAATCCATCAGGGTAATTGATCGCCCCCCTTTAACCAGCCATCCGTCAACTCTCTCTCCTCCCCCCTCTTCCCTCTTCCCTCACCCCTGTCCCACTCAGGTCTCCTCATCATAGGCCGTATTGATTTCAATTCCCCCCCTCCAGCCGGGGTGAAAGGTGTAAGGGAGCGAGCCAGCTTCAATCACCGGTACATGGCACGTGGGGGCGTAATGACCCCCCACCTTCACTCTCTGCTGCTACATCCAGGTCGAGCAACCTCACACACCTACTGTATGACAGCCTTGACCTTTGTGAGTGGCTGCAGCCTGCGCACCAGTGGCTTCAGACCAGCCCCGACAGGGGGGCCATGCAGAAGTGCTGGTGCATTATGGGGGCACAGTCGGGGGTCCTGACAGCATGACAACAAGCTTCTCAAAGAGACAGTATGAGGGGGGGTGGCCCATGTGTGGGGGCGTGCACGAGACTGTCTGGGACATTCCATCAGTAGTGTTGTATAGCCAGATCTATCTCCACAGAGCTGCGTCAGCGCTACAGAAAAGTCTGGGATCACAGACCATCATTCTGCTATGGAGAAAAAACAACACATTCTCACTCCGACCTCGTCGCATATTGATGTTTGGTCATGGAGTTTCCACATCCACATACAACTGTAAGGTACCCTGGGTGCGTTGGTCATCGACGTTCTGGGACACTGTGTCAAGTTCTGCCTGTTACATCCATTGTCTTCTTTCAAAATACACTTCCATTTTCACAGGAAATTTACTGTTTACATACATCTGTTTCAAAATAAACACACTACATCAGTACAACTCTGTGAATTGACATTTTTTTTTGCCTTCAATGACAATCTTTCGGGACAAGCTCCGCTCTCTCGGGTGAAGGTCAGTGTTTGTTGGACCCATCCACCACACCTCCCACCAGCCCCACTTGGACTTTCGCCGCCTTAACCTTTATCCTTGTCCCACCGTGTTTCCCCCTGACGCTGCCGGGTGCCGTTAAACTATAACGGCAAATGGCTGCGTATCATGCCGACGTTCCGGGACGCCTTTTTTCATTGGTTTCTGACACTTCAAGTCACTGCCCGAGCGTCACATTTCGATGACTTCGGAGTGAGACCGGGCACAAAAAAAACGTCCGGGGTTAACTTGTTTGGGTGGAACAGTTGCATGTGGGGAGGCAACACTGTCATTAAAATGGCTATGTAAAAGAGGGAAAAAAATGCCAATCCTACACCACCTTGTGATTCAAGTTTAAAGGAACAGTGTAAAATATTCCTGGGGATTTAGTGCCATCTAGTGGTGAGGATTGCAAATTTCAACCAGCTGAAACTTTTCCCAGTTAGAATTCCTTCAGTTTCATCTCCAAAACAAACGGATCAGGTGGTTAAAACCGGTAAAAACAATGAATAAAGCAGTTTCACATTACACATCAGTGTTTCTCCTACCCTGTTTGTCATTTTGGAGACCGGCAGCTAGCTTAGCACCTGCTAATGTGTGCTCACCTTCTTTCTCTGATAACGTAAGATCCAGATGTTCAGGTTCTGCTGCAAAATACAGTGGTCGTCACAAAAACGCATAGCGCCCTTTCTACAGTAAGTGTTTAGCTTGACAATTCGGCGCTACTGTAGAAACATGGCAGTGCGACATGTCTATCTCTTTGGGCGGGGACTTGCTTCCAATGTAGGCCTAAACAACTCATTCTAAGGTAATGAAAACAACAATTCTTATTTTCAGGTGATTATAAATGAAAGAAAACATACTTGTATGCCCCTGAATCTTACACAATGGATTTTTAGATGATAAAAAATACAATCATAATTTGATAATCGGTGTCATTTTTTGTTACATCTTTAACGTCTTTGAAAAAGCATTTAAGAGATTCCACATTACAAAAAGATGTCAGTCATATCTGATTCATGCTTCGGAGCAAAAAGAGTTCACACGCGATTAAATGAAAAGTTGCTCTTTTCATTTGTTGTTGTTGTGTTGCAGCCGCTGTGTGTGCTTGATGCATTGCTGGCTTCACTCCATCCCACAGATTACAAATGAAAACAACAGTGTTGGGGTCCTCCCTCCCCCCACTGCCGGACGAGAGCTGTGCACGCGCATGTGTGTGTGTGGGTGTACAGTTGTGTGTGCAACACACAGGCAGAAGTACACACACTCGCACACACACTTAGCAGTTGATTGACGTGTAGCTCTTGGCTTGAACACAGCTTAATCCCGCTGCTTTCACAGATGGACTCAGTCTTCCTCTTTTTGTCTGGTGTCACCAGCAGTGGCATGTTATACATTTATACACACACACACACACACACACACACACTGTACAGTACCATGTACTTTTGTTTACTGGGGAGGGAGGCTGCTATGTGGGTTCTAATCCCCCTATGTAACCCGCCCTTCCTTTAGCGGCCACCCCTGCTACTGCACATACACACTCACACACACGCACACACACAAACACACACACACAAACGCATCTACTCTTTGGTCATTAAAAAAACAAAGGAGGTCAGTATCAGGCAGCTGGGTCCTGTGAAGCGAGAGTTAATCCTCATTTTCAAGGCCCACAGACAAAAAGAAGCCTCACAGATGAAATGTTTCATGAGTCACACATGAACACATCGCTCTTGTGCCACCTTGTTCATCCATGCATCCATCCTTCCGTCCACCTTCACAACAACAGAGAGAGTGTGTTGTTGTTTGGGCTCTTCGTAGGTTGCCGCGGTGCATTATTAGCACAAATCAAATGGGGAGGAAAGATTAGACCCCCCCCCCTAATCGTATTCCACTTCTGCAAAGGCTTTGATTTCCATGTAGATGGAGGCGTGTTGATAACGTTGGGGAACTGCCCCGGAGAAATGAGGCAGAGCGATAAGATAAGGCGAGCAGATCCCCATCCAGACAAAAAAGACAAAGAGGAGAGTCATCACCCCACATGGCGGTTAATCTCCATTCAATCCAGAGATTACCGCAGTCAAAATTCTCATCACTGCACCCCAGCAAATGATTAGTCATTCCCAGAGGAATGGTTAACTGGTGCCCCCCCTCCTCCGTGAAATCTTGGAGTGAAAGCTGATCAATAACTAGTTGCTGGTTACAATGACAGAGTAGCAGCTTTGGGATCACAACACATGTACTTTAAGAGCACACACACACACACACACACACACACACACACACACACACACACACACACACACACACACAAAATGCTGATTTGCAACAGTGTTTCCCAGCCTGCCAACTTGCTAAAGACTTGACCACTGATTAGTCCATTCAGCTGTGTTCTTGACACGAGTAAAGAGTCAACAGAATGAGCGCGCTCTCCAGGAGAGAGGCCTGTTTTCTCAGCATTGTGCTTGGCCTAAACTGACTTCTATGCTAATGGACTGTTTTAATCGAGTCTAATCGTATTGTCGTATCAGCGTGCGAGCAATTAGTATTCAGAGAGGGATGGCGGGGAGAAGCCTGACATCGATAAATGACACGTGACCCTTGACCCCCACTGCTACGGCTGCTGAAAAGTTCCTCTTCTTTTATCAGTCTCACCCCAGGCCTCTTCATTTCCTGTAGCATGGCTAATCATAATGCACTCAGACACCAGCAGGTCCAGAGGCCACAATCCTCAGGGGACGGAGCGCCAAGCACCTGTGGTAAAGTAATATACCCTTTTTTTTACTGAGGGAGATAAGCAAGGTGTTCAAGCTAACTGTCAGATCATGTGTAGATTTTTCACACACATATATCATGCTAACATGTAGCGTATATTCTTCTAAATGAGAAACATGTTGCAGCATAACTCCTAACACTGTTTTAAAGCTGCACTAATCAATATTTTTATACTGACAGTACGTCAAATGACCATGTTTGATAAGAAAGAGTTGCTTAGTGACCATCAATCAGGTCCTGCTGCTAAGCTCCAGGCTTGGGCCCACCTTCGGTGCTGGGACCCATGCTGGAAAATCACATGTGTTATCCAATTGGGCAACTCAGGGCTGAATAATAAAGCCAATGCAGAAGTGCCAAAAACTGCATTTCTTTGAATGGCCACACGAGGCTGACTCCAAAACAGAGTAAATCCCCACAGACCCCCCATGTAAAAAATGCCCAACTTACAGGAGAAATAAACATGTTTACAGCCTGGTACAAAAGAAGTTTTTGGTCCCCATCGTTGATTTCCCACTTAATGAAAACTGTATGGGGGGTAAATGTTTATATAACTCACCACTTTACATTTTGTTAAGGCTTAAAGTTATACATAATTAACTTATTACATTACTATGTACTATTAACTACTATGACATAATTAAACATGATTAAACATAGCAAAAACTTACATGTGTGACTGGTGTCCATAGATCCATAAATATACGGATGATGACTCTAGTGTCCAATGCAAGAAGTGCACTTCTTTACAGATGGATAGAAACCTTACAGAAACTACCTGTACCTATTCACTTGGAACATTGCCGGGACAGAACCGACCTGTCAGGTACATGGCATGTTTTGTGAAATACTTAATT
The DNA here is from genome assembly GCF_011397635.1 of Epinephelus fuscoguttatus. NCBI lineage: Eukaryota > Metazoa > Chordata > Actinopteri > Perciformes > Serranidae > Epinephelus > Epinephelus fuscoguttatus. Next base: position 23,914,074 of record NC_064766.1, read on the forward strand.
AAAAAGACGTATGAACGAGACATAATAACGATCTGACTGTATATAAAGTAAAACCATATTTTAGCAGAATAGCATTACTCAGATTCACAATTTATTCAAATTAGATAGACAAGTTCTTTTTAATCATACAAACTAACCTGACAACCAATACAGGCAACTGAATTGAAGCAAATAGCCTGTTAGCTAGTTAGCAGCCTGTTAGCTAAGCTAGCACACTGTCAAACGGTCTCTCCAAAATCCACCACAAAATTTAAATTTTTTAATGTATTCACAGCAGATTCCAGACTGAAATATGATTAGGGGGAGTAGTTTCGCAGGCACATCGAATATCACAGAGATTTCCCTAGGAATGAATGGACTTCCAGTTGCCTCATCTCCGTACATATACATAAGTGGAAAGGAAAAACACTGAATAAAACAGTTTCATGTTACAAATCAGTGTTTCTCCACTGCTGTTTGGTGAAAACAGGCCGACAACATGGCAATCTCCATAGATGAAAGCCCACTCACCGTGTAGATATAAATGTCAAATTCCGAGGTAACAAAAAACACGATTGTTATTTTCAGGTAATTGTAAAGTCAAGAAAACATACTTATCATTTTAGACTCAATTTCTGCCAATATATCCCTCTAAACCTTCACAGTGGAACTTTAGGCAGCAAATAACTTGTTCTAACCATATGAGTTTGCTAACGTTAGCTAGCTATGCTAATGTTAGCGAACTAATGTCACTACAGCTCACATAAACATTAATTTGCTCACAGCTTTACCATAGATACCTAACGTTAGCAAACTCACAAGGTTAGTAAAAGTTATTTGCTGCCTAACATTACTTTATCTAACTCCATAAATTACAGTTAGGCTATATCAAGATATTAGGTTTCAGCATTTACCTTGGTGTTATTGTTGGAGGGCATGTGGCTTATTCAAACTAATAAACCTATGCTAGCTAATCCTGATGATCATCTCTAGGGGGCATACAATATTTCAGTCTTCCATATCCAAGCTCTGGACTGGAAAAGGTCAGACGGAGGAGGTGGGACCGAGCCTGGAGCTGTGCAGCTAAAAAGTTCTCAACAAACTTGAAGATAATTGTCACTTAACTTTAGTTCCCTAAAGCCTTATGGGGCATTTAGCATCTTCAGCTCATTGTACTGGTTTTCTGCCTCAAACCTTACTGTTACATTTTAGTCTCACAGCTCTCATCAACCTTATTTCCAGCTGTTTCAAGCAAAAATAGCTCTGATAAAACCGTTAGATGCTACCTGCTGAGCACCAACCATTAGAAAGACAAAGGTAGCCACGAGCTGACAAACATAGGCTAGTGGAGCATTTAGCAGCTAACGAGCCAGATATTTTCCTCTGCAGTTGGTGCAGAACAGAAAAGAGGCTGTATGAGTAAATACTGGACTAATAATTGTCAACATGACTCTGCCTTAATGCTCCGTGTCTGCTGGAGGTGTAAAAAGCCAGCTGTTTGGCTAACACGTCTGCCATATCACCTTTTTATGTCAATGCTGAGTGTGTTTACAGCTGGTCCCACTGCTCCCAAGTGGCCGAAAAATCTATTAATACTGCTTTAAGCAACTTTCCACTTGAAAGACTATGTGTGTTGTTAGCACCTTCTTTTCCCTCTCAGTTGTCACTTCAGATGTCTACTCTCAAACAGCAAGGTATTGAATAAGCAGAGAATTAATGCAGCCATACTGCTATAAAACATGTGCAGTGCTGATGCTCACCAGGGTTTTAAAAAATGCGTCTGTGTGTTGCGCCACATGTTTAGCTTTGTGTGTGATGCTCTCTGCCATTGTTGCATCTTGTCTGAGTCTAAAAGCCACAACACCAGCTCATTAATCTCATGTAGCCGGACCAGCTGTCTTGTCAAGGTCATGAAGGTCTGGAGAAAATCTTGCTGATAAAACAAGAGATAATCAGACCATGGAAACTCAGAGGGAGCCACTCTACTGTCTTTGAAAAAAATGGGACCTCTGCTTTACTTTCAGTTTGGGTGGAGGGAAATTTAAGGCTTCTGTGTCTTCTAACTAACCCTAGGTTTCTTGAACATGCCTGAAAGTCATGCTTGAATTAAACATTAACCGAAACTCTAACATCTGTCAAGTGTAAATGCATCATTGCTATAGACTCTTTTAGGGCCGACGTCACAATGACTTTAATGACAATAACTTTTTAGCTCATTAGCTAATGTTAGCTTCGATAGCAAAACAAACTTGAGGACACCGTTCAAGTGTCGTCCTTCTTTGTAAGACTGGCATAGTAATCAACCACAAAGCTTCCTGTGACATCCTCAATTCACTGAGTGAGAGCATACGCGTCGGCCAGTCTGGTCCCGTTGGTCAGTGTTTACTAATTCAAGTAACACTCGCAGTTCCAGAGAGTGATTGACCTGACATGGTGCGTTCATAAATTCAGTCTGATGCTCTACACTAAAATGAGAGCCCTGTTGGTCGAAGAAACAGAGTGAAACATTTAATCTGCTTGGCGTTCTGATGCTCCGTCTTCCCAGACAGAGGGAAGAGTCAGCTTTGCCACTCCTAGAGTGCGGTGTTTTGAATAGTACATTCTGACAGTGCTCTTAATTTACGAACATTCCAGTTTGTGCGCTCCCGCACTCCGAATGAATACTTCCGAAAACACCACTTGCATCATCTTCCTCCATTGTCTAAAACAAGTCAACACAACTTAACAGCTAGCGCAAGCTAAAGTCTGTTTTGTTTTGTCTCCAGCTAAGGCCCGCCCACCAAAAACATCATACTATTTACTAATAGTGAAAGGGTCTATAAAGCAAAATACAAATTAGCAATTTCTTACTCCCCTTTAACAGGTTTTAGGAACAATTCACCCAAAAATCACACATACATATATAGATTGGAGATATCAATATTTCCAGCACTCTACAACTCACACCAAAACAGCCTAGGTTGATAAACAGCGCTAGATGTAAGAGATAAAATATGCATATTTGATTGTGGGGTGAACTGTCCCTTTAAAATGACCGTGCAGTATGGATGCACTCAGTCTAACCACAGCATGAAGGATACATGCGGTTGAAGCTTAAGCTCAGGGTGTGACTGTTTATTAGCTGCTGATATTAAATCACAAGAACAGGAAATAAAGCAGATGGACAATGACAGGTGCCAGTTTTCATTTTGGGAGAGAAAAGGCAATGGATTCATATCCATCTGCTGAGCTCGCATTTTTAATTAGAAGCGCTAACACAATGTGGTTACATTGCATCTGTACACTATTTGGATACAGGGTAGTGTACAGATTCATCTTCTGCCAGTTATTTGGGGCCTGAACATCTTGATTATTGTCTGTTGTGGAAATTTGGCAGACTCTATGGGCCATTTGCATCTTTTTTTTTTTTCGCTCCTGCATTCATACTACATTCCTATTGTTTGTTGACACTATATGAGCAGATATACATATTTCCATAATATTAAACGATAATTTGATTGTTTGTCTCCTGTTAATGGGGCACAGACACAGTAGATGTCTTATGATAAAGGTTAACTATGCAGGAATTGTCAGCTACTGTTTGTAAAAAGAAGGTAGACCCCAGCTTTGTCTGTTTGGTGTTTTGCCCATAGACTATATAAAATAACTGACGTAGCCATTGTGACATCACCCATTTTGACCATCATCATCTTGGATTATTGGAGCCAGAAGCACTGTTGCCAACTTGGTGACTTTCTCACTAGATTTAGCAACATTTCACACCCTCTCAGCGACTTTATTTCTAAAAGCAACTCGCGACAGATTTAACAACTCACTCAGTCCATCAGGAAAAGAAGAGATAAATATATTGTGATTCATTCCCGTACAATGCTCTTATAGCGATCAGTGTCCATGGCTCTCCCGCTATCTCTCCTCTCCTCTGGGTAGGTGCAGGATTGGAGCAGTGAGTTTCTATGGTTACTTTGATGTTCTCCCTCTCTGGATTTAAAAACATGATAAAGTTGGTGCACTTAAGTATAAAAGCTACAGCTCTCACGCCATGTTGGGGAGTTTGCTATTGAATCTAATTCAGCAAAGTTTTAATGCTTCCATTAATGTACGATGATGTCACCAATATGCAAATGAGCATGACATTTCTGGTGACTTTTAGTGACTTTCTGAGCTAGTGCTAGCTACTTTCATTGAAAAAGAGTTGGCAACACTGGCCAGAAGTGACCATATTTGGACAAGAGGGTGGAGAGATAACCCTGACGCTTGCTGCTAGCTTGGATGGCATGGTGCATTTACAGCTATGGTTAACTGTGATGATGGTAATGGTCACAAAAAAAATCTTAAAAGCATTAAAACAAAATGTACTTATTGAAAACCTGAACATCCGACTCCTTAGAGGGTCTTTTAGTACAACCAAACACTGAACAAGATTTTTTAGGTGACCAAAATGTTATGATTAATTGTTGTGAACTACAAGCACACTGAATTAGTGACAGCTATAGCTATGCCTATACTGTCAGTCTGGGATTATGCCATGTTTAGGTTATGGAACCAACAGACAGCACCCACTTGTCACTTAAGGCAGCCACACCCTTTACTTTAAGCCTTAATATCATTTAAATGGGTGAGTTATATAAATATTAACCCCTGTGCAGTTGTCATTAATGTTGAAATTAGCTACAGAAACCAAAACAGTGTTTTTGCACCAGGCTGTAAACAGCTTAGTGTCTGGTGTGAAGTTGGGGACTTACATTTGGAACCAGACTCAAGTGGCCATTTGAGGAACTGCAGTTTATAGCATCTGCTTCATTTTTCAGACCCAGAGATTGCCTCTTCATTTCACCTTGCTTTTTTTGTTTTTTTTTCCTCAGTGCTGTGTCCATGATTTCCTGAGCCTCCTATTGGATGTGCTGCTTACAGTCTGGCACTAGACATGCTATTTTTTTATGAAGTCTCAACCTTACCTATGCACTGTGCCCAGGAACTCTCCAAACACAACAAAATAAGAGGAAAATTAGAAATTTCCACAACAAATTTTGGCTGTGTGCCTGCTACCACCACCGATTTCATGAAAACCATACTAGTTATCAGAATGCCCATTTAGCCCAATAAAGTCCCAAGTCTCACAAAACATTAAAAGTTTTAATAATTTTTCATGTCAAAGTATGATTATTGGTTTAGCCTTAAAGAGGAATGATTTTAGCTCTGTTCATGTCAAATTCTCGACAATCTCCTAGTACATTCATGGAAAATTTAACACAGTTTTTGCAGTCAAAAGTCACAGAACACCATTCCTGATTATTCGGCATGTTTTGATGTTTTTCTTTGCCAATGTGCTGGCAACACTGCACGACGAGCATCATGCCAAAATTTTATAGAGGAAGAATAAGAAATAAGCCCGACGAATAATATATAGTTTGCCGTCTGCTGCACAGCACGCACCCCAATAAGAAAATACACACTTCTAGTGGGTCATAAGTGATGACTGAAAGGGATTACTTTTGTATTAATTTCATTGTTTTGCAGGAAAATCCTGCATAGTATACCTTTAACATGTTTTATCACTTATCTTGTAAACCTATCAACAGGTCAGTCCCCCATCTACAGGTGATATGAGTCTGAATATTTCACTACACATGTGAAGAAACAGTGAGGTGGTGTCTTTGCCCAATCAGCAACTCTGAGCACACAGCAGCTTCTTCGGGGTACCATGGAAACACACGACACCCCGCTCATGTCCGGTTTGTCAAAGAGGCTCTTTATGTTAGCGAGTGCACTGAGTATTTAGTATTTCACACACAAGCACGTATTGTACGCACTCTTTCCACCCACACATCACTGTGATCAAATTGTCACAGGGGCCTGATGACAGAGACAATGTGACAGTGTGTGATTTATTGTGTCGGCAGAGAAAGTAAAAGAGGGTAATTGAGGGGTGAACGGAGGAAACAAAGTTTGCAGGTGTCAGCGTAACTTTGTCTGCCATCAAAAGGGCTATGATGAATTTATTCATGGGTGGGTGACGCTGCCAAGTCAAGGACAAACACCATATAATTACCCCATAAATTTAGGAAGTGATTAATTCTAAATTCCAGCTATTTAATTAAAATATGCAAATAGACAGCCATCGTCGTAACATGCGACACACTTAGCAGAGTAACAAAGTTTGACGGGAGTTCAGTCACTTTTGAACAGCCTAAAAAAAGAAACACACACACATACACACACACACACTACATCTGTCTCCATTGCACATTTGCGCCATTGCGCATCACTGATTTACTGAGCACATTTGGGTCCAACAGTGGTGACTCAAGCAAGCTGACTCCTTCAAAGCAGAAGAAGAGTTGGAGAGCCATTACAGATATAATTGGATTTCATTTCAACCATGTGAGTGGAAAAAAGACTTGTCACCACCCTGGAGAAAATGGAGCCAAAAAATACAATCATTGTATTTACTGCACTGCATAGAGGGGGAGTGTTTGTGTATATGTACAGATGCGTTTCACACCGTGTGCCTCCGCCTGTGTGTGTCTGTGTTTGTGCTTTTCAGTGGGTCGTGTGGGTGTGTGTTGCACATCTCGCCGTGTAAAATCCCAAGAGACACACACACAAGTGTCAAATGAATCCAGAGAAAGAGAGAGAAATGGGTTTTCCTGATGCTCTTTAAAGCGATGCATCAGAGAGGGACAAATTGAAGACAGTAAATGCAGGACAGGAGGGAACCGCAGTTTCAGCCGAGCCTCTACACTTTCGGAAATAAGCCTCGCAAATTGTATATCATGTCTGTCGCTGTTGCCACAGCAAAATGCCCATCTTGACAAGACCTTCAGCGCACGGAGCCCCGAAACTGACAAAAAGGCCATCAGACATGCACTTACAGATGGAGATAATGTTGTGATGATAGAGGGATGGTTTAATGCTTTAGCTGCTGTTCCATGAGTTTATACAGTGAAGCTGCATTCATGAAATAACTGTAGACTCATAAGAACAATACGCATTAGTCCATCATGATTACCCACTGTTAGCCCTCTCAATTGCTCTATTGATGTTACACACACATAAGCACATGTATAAATCCTGCATTGTACATTTTTGCAATCCACGGATATATTACATTTGCACATTATTATGTAGCTGATATATTGAAACTCTGTTGTGAACATGTGGTTAGGTTTAGGCACATAAACCACTTGGTTAATGTTGTCTTTTTTTTAACTTGTTAGTTTTTAGTAGGATTTTTTTGTTTCAGTATTACATCTCTTCATTTTATTATTTTATTTTATCTTTAATTTTTGCTATTTAATCTCTTTTCCTTTCCATTTTTATTTTATTTTTTTTTCTAATTTATATAATTCATTTGACCGTTTCTGTTTATTTTTTATTACCATTATTGTTTCCTTTTTTTAATTATTATTTCTCACTTAATTTTGATCCCAACTATTACCATCTCTCTATCCCTCCATGTCTGGAAATGGGGATTGAAACTTAGACAAAATATCCAGGACATGCAGCAATGTCTCGGCAAAAAACAACCACTTTTTGTTGCACTACGCCCTCTGAAAAAAATGGCGGTGGGTCACTACAAAACACCCACGTTTGGCAGCTAAGAAGCAGCTGGAAACACAGCAATGACTCGCCAAATTGTGCTGTTTGTTGGTCTCCGACAGGGTTCTGCAGCTTGGCAGCCATCTTGCCAAGGTGACACACCATTCATCATCCCTCTCCGCCACCCGATGACAAAGTCAGCTCATATACTACGTCACTTTAAAAACACTGATATGATACATTGGTGAATTGTGCAGATGTAACATATTTGTGGTTTGCAGAAAGTACAATGGCAACATTTTCTTAGGGCGACTGGGCTGATCCAGGACCAATCTCTGACCTGAACATTCATGGACATGCTCATCTCATTATCAGTATGAGGAAAACTGGAAGTGTTTCGTGGGGAACAAGGACTTAAATAATTAAATGTGCACCAAGACAAAAAAAAGAGCTGAAAAATAAAATAAGATAGTGAAACAAATGCATGCACTCACATCCTTCACATTTCTTTTTACACTGCAGTTTAATTATTTAAGTAACAATATTATTTATTTATATATTCATATATATTTTGGACTTGTCTGATCATGTTACAAAAGATACACTTTGGGCTCCTTATCTGTCCAGTAGAGTTGTTGAGTGGAGTTGAGAAAAACATATCAGTATGGTGGAGATTATTTCATATATTTCCAATGCAATTCAACATGGTTTAAACATTTTGTGCCTATCTTGACATTAAAGCTGGGGTAGGCAGTTTTGGGGGAAATGGTGTAAAAGCAAAAAACAAAAACAAATTCCACCATATTTTGAAAATACAGCCTCCTCTTCCAGCTCTCCCCTCTCTCATTTTAATAATCCTGATTGCATCAACAATAACTTAACAGGCTTTGAAGCTCCTTGAGATGACACACTGTGATTCGAGGCTCTAGCTAACATTAGCTAGACAAACATGAATGTGAATTAGCCACAGCTGTGAGCCTTTGGCTTCTGTTAGCAGAAGGCTAAACTATTAGCAACATTTTCTCTCCATCTCTTAAACACCTGACTGATATTGACATGTTTTATTTTGTTTATTGTCAGACTCTCTTTTAGACTATTTTTTTGGTTTGCAGTGTAGGCAGGTGTTGCTGGAATAGCAACTTTCTCTGCAGGATTCTCCACCTTTGAATCAGGCTTTCACCATCTGAGGGGACGTGCCTGTGCATCTGCATTTGTAGAACCAACCCATTCCCATTCCCAGGCTGTCAAATACCACTGCTTTGTCATGGCCCTTGGCGTCTCATAATAACCCACAGGGCACCCTTTAGTGTCTCCTTGTGACGCACAGCTGAAAAACATTGTAACATGTCGTTAATGCTGTGAAACAGTTGCGATTAGGTTAAGGCAACAAAACTACTTGGTCAGGTTTGGAGAAAAGATCATGTTTAGCGTTAAAGTTAAGTGCGTATGTTACGAAACGTGAGGGACGCCAATGTGCAACGACTGTACATACATTATGCAACGTTGTATTAAAACAAGAATGACTTTAGGTTTCACACAAGACACAAACTGTGGTCTCCTGGGTGAAGGTCTTGTTTTGCTTGACCTGTCCACCTCTTGCTCTACGCAGACTTTCTCGTTCTTCTTACTACGTCAGTTGCTCTTAGTGTCAATTATTGTCGCAGATGGATTTACACTGGAGTTAAAAGCCCAGTGTGTCTCATAGAGGCACTACAGGTTGCCTTTGGCATCAATATTACATGCGGAGGGATGTGACAAAGTGGCCTGTGATTTGCCAAAGTTTGATGTCACAGCTAGATTTTCTGAAGCCTGAAAACAGAGCTAAGAGCAGGTGCAGAGGTCTATTTTTCCCCTCAGCCCACTTGAATTACAACATGCTCAAAGTTTATTATGAGATTTTTGTCCAATGATGCAAAAAAACACTACCTATTGCAGTTTTAACGCAGCAACCTGCCATATTTTAAGACATTTACATTTTTGAAACAGGTGAAGAAGCTTTGTAAACAAGTCAGATCTCCTCATTTCTTGCCACATGCTTTCACTTTTTTTTTTTTTTTTTTTTATTTGAGGAAAACAAGATGTTAGGACTCAATCCTAGATAAATGACGAGCCGAGATGGGTGTATTTTGCAGCGCGCCACCCAGATGCCACACCGGTCTTTTAGGAACACGCCAGAAAAGTGGAGCTCCGCACGGGGAGTCGAGGCGAGGGAGGAGGGAGCCTGGGAGCATTTGATTTCCCATCAAGCACATCCAAATGCCTTCAGACCTCCCCTTCACAGCCCTGACAGGCACACCTACATACACATCTTCGCATCATCACACTCCTGTGCACATGCAGACAGATGGGTGCAGCTGCTGCACACCTCTCTGTGTCTAACTGACATATATATTTAACCACCCACACGTACTTTACATGACACACACGCACGCAAGATGCAAATTGAGGCACACTGACACACAGGCAGGTTTTTCCACTCGCTGCTCCACGTGTGCAGGGCTGCCCCGAGATATTCACCAGAGATCTGGGAGTTTAAATAGTGCAGGGCCCAGATTGGAAGCTTTGATCGTCATGCAGGAGTCAGCTCACCAAAATGTTGATGATGGGTTATTTAGAAGCTGGAGGCTGCTTTGGACAAACACACACCACTACAGACTGAGCCTGCTTCTCTGGCATGTGCATTCTGGGTTTCCCTCTCCTCCCACTGAATCCCCATCTCCATCCTAAATGTGCCAACCTTTTGTTTAGAGAGTTTTTATCTGGCAGAATATGAAGCTTGACAATACACAGAAATGATAATAAGGCTCCTCTTCTGATATTTCCAGGCTCTGACCCAGTTTTGATTTGTTCCACGGGGGGCGATACATCGCTTCAGAACACAACTCTAAATCCTAATAAACAGTGAATCCGCTCTATAATTACACCAGAAACTTTCCCGGTGCAAAGAAGCAATGTTTGATGGTGGATTGCTGGATTTCATCTAAGCCGGCCAGCCAAGTGTGATATTTGCAACCTACTTGGAAAGGAAACGATTTGCAGGTACATGAGGAAATGAGCCAGATTGAGAGGGATGCTACATGTGTGCAAGTGTCTTTGAAGGAGGAGGAGAGAGGCGGGATCTGAGGGAAGCAGTGAGTGACACAAGGAGACACAAAGGTAGAAGACAGTGGGAGTAAAAATGAAAAATAGATACAGAAAGGGCCAGATGGAGGTTTGAATATTCTGCTAACTGCCATCCCTCCACATGTACTGTAGCGTGACGTGCGGCTGTCGCCATAACCCGCCCGATGAAGGATGAGGTAGATGCGTAATGGTGTAGGAGAGGAACTCAAATGTCAGTCGGTAATGGGCAGCCTGTTATATTAATCCCAGTCAGGGGCCTCCTTAAGACTCCAACATCCTTGGGGAGGAGTGTCATAAAAAATAACGCAGTAAAGAGAACTGTGTAGCAATGCAGCATGAAAAATGCCCTCCATCTGCAGTGACTCAGCCAGTGAATCCAAGGTAAAGAGGAATATGTTTGCCCTCTCTTTTTCTCCTCTCATCTCCACGCTCCCTCCCTCTGTCTGTCTCTCCGTCTCGCTCTCCACACACGCTTCAGCTCATAGACTCGTGTCCACACGGACAAAAAGGGAGACACTTGCTTTAGCACATTATCAAGCCCTGCGCACGTTCATCGGGTCCCGCGTATGTACATACGATTCCAGTCACTGTCCTCAAATAGACATATGAATTCACGCACGCTTGCTCAAACAATCACCACTCTCTTTCCTTTTCTAAATCAAACAGCAGATGCAGGCGTTTTCTCCTTCTACCCCCTCCAGTTAGCTAATCTGTTAATTCCACATTCCCTGGGTGAGACAGACAATAAGGACCATGGGCTCCAACGTTAAAACCCCCGGCTATCCGATCTACATGGTGAGACTGTCTATTGTTACGGGGCTTTCTAATGTAAATAGGCAGTGTAAACAACAATCACTACATGCTACTGTCCTAGATAGATACTACTGTGCACCGCAACACCATTAAGCACAAAGACATATTTACACATGACTGAGTACACTCACATTCATAAGTTGCAGTAGACCGTAGTGAGGCCGAGGACAGCACATGCATAAACAAGCATGGACTCTCTTTCAGATGAAGTTCACAGTTACTACGTTTAGATGCACAAAATATGCTGGGTGTTTTGTCCTTATTCTATAAAAGACAATATTCATACTAAGCTCTTTACATGGCTAATGAAAATGATTGTTGTGCATACTCCCAACATGTCGTTTATCAGGTCAAAATACGTAGAAGTGGAACATGTTGGAACACTTGTTGGAACACTTGTTGGAACGTGTGAACACAGCCTACCTCTTTCATTCCTTAAGCCACCTTCCTGAAAAGGTTGGTGTTGCCATATTGGTGTATATCCAAAAACCTGTTGATATCCAAGTCTTTCATCATGTGTAAAGGTAGTGTGGAAGATTTAGGGGGGTTTAGTGGCATCTAGCTGTGAAGATTGTACATTGTGACCAGCTGAAACTTCTCCCGGTTAGAATTCTGGGAGAAGGAGGTTTTAACCTGGAGCTGAATTGTCTGCAATGGTCTCTTCCCCTCCGAAATAAACAGACCAGGTGATTTAAACAGGTGAAACCACTGAATAAACCAGTTTCACGTCACAAATCAGTGTTTCTTCTACCCTGTTTGGCAAGTTGCAGATGGCTTGTAGGCATAGCACCTATAAAAGTGTGCTCACCTTATTTCTAATCCAGTCATTTGGGAGGTTTCTACTGGGAGCTGAATTATCCACAGAGGTTTCTTCCTCTCAAAAACAACTGGAGCTTGTGATTTAAACCAGAAAAAACACTGAATAAAGCAGTTTCACGTTAAAAAAACACCCTGCTTTTTCTTACGCTGCTCATTGCAGAAAGGCTGCTAATTATGGTGGCCAACATGAAAACGCTGATGGCCCAGTCCAAGGGCAATATTTCATTTGTCTGTTCTGGGCTACTGTAGAAACATGGCAGCGCAACATGACGTGGACCCGCTCCCTATGTAGATATAACGGCTCTTTCAAAAGTAACGAAAATACAACAATTATTCTTTTTCTTATTTTTTACTTTCTAATGCCAATATATTCCCCTTAATCCTACACACTGTACCTTGAAGGCTTTCCTTTAGGGCATGCATCTCAACTCCACAGCCTTGCAAACTGCTGGCTAGTTGGCTTGTGTACACTGCATCCATGACAAGGCACGGAGCTGACTGTAAACACACACGAGGCTGTGTGTCACAAACTTTAGTGAAAACCCCAGTTGAGACACATATTCTGAATGCGCTGTAAACATGTATAAATAATGCTTCTAAAACCTGAATAATAGACATATCCCATGTCTTCAGAAAATGCTACACTAGAAATATCCAAACAGAATCTGCTGTTTACATGACCTGTATGAAATTCAGAATATTGTCATATTCAGAGTTATGTGGAATATCTGTGTTCATGTAAACTTGTCAGTCAGTGTGGAAAGTGCACTGTGCGTCATTCAGTGTCCTGAACTGTTTACAGTGGCATATAGTCCCACAATAAAAGCCTCTACCTCTTGAGGGGATGTAAACATTCACTGAAGGTGTGTGAATAAATCCTGGTATTTATGAAACCACTCAAATTTAATGAGCAGTGAATGGAAGCATATCATCGCTTCTTCCTGTTTGCCAAGGCAGTCTGAGCATGTTTATTTCCAGGATGTGTTACCTTTGCATGACTTCACCCTGCGCCGTGATAAGTTTGCTGATTTTTTGATTTTCAAACCAGTGCACCTGTAATTTGAGGAGCGACTCCTTGTTTGCCGGCTCGTGTTGCATTGAAAATCCCTGCACAAAAGTGGGGATTTTCTTTTTTTTCTTTTACAGATGACACAGCATACACGTACTGTTTTCGGGTTTTGAATCTTATCCTGTTTTTGATCATATCTGGGAAATGACATTTACATGGAACACAGAGCAGCCTGGTTATTCATACGCATTTCTGATCATCTGTATCAGTTCAGGTGCGTTTGTCTCTGTCGTGTCTGTGCCGACTGAGTGAGTGCAGCAGCTGAGGAAGAACCCTGTAACCTGTTTTTGACTTCCTGGCCTCTGCTGCCTTCACTGTGCTGCTGGAATGAGCTTCTCCTTTATCTGATCCCCAGTAAGAGCGAAGAAACGGTCTATCCTCCACATTTCCAGTGTCAGACACACGCTTTCATTTCAGCATGTAGCCCATCATTGCATCATTTATGATCATATTTTTTGTCTTACTGACTGACTATTACATAATTTAAGTAGCAGACGCACTGCAAACACAACATGGAATGTGTGCAGGAGATCACAGGATCCTGGTTTCCTTTGGAGTTCTCCTGTTTACATGTAGGCCATTTTCACAGCAGACATTTTGACTTGTCATATGCCACATTCACATTGTATCTTTAAGACGTAATTATGAACAGCAGAGTGGGGGAAAAACATTAATGCCAGCTGTCAAGTTGTAATTCAATGAGTCGGAGATATCAGGAAGTTCTGGCAGCGACATTATCTTCCGTTGAAAGAAAAGAAGTACAGAAGTGTCAACAAACCTGTTTCAATGTGGTCGTACAGCAACAACCACTGGTAGCTACAGCTCAATAAAATCTTTTATTAACAGTTACACAGTTGATTGTGGTTGATTTTAAAGAAGCTATATGCTGTTTGTTGCTGGGTTGTTTTGATGAATAAGTGCTTGAAATTTGTAACAAATCAAAAGTAGGTCATTTAGGTACAGTGGCGTATTAGGACCATTGTAGGTAAATACACAGCTGGAGGAGGCGGGGTAATATTACTTAGAAAAAACTCAAAATTTCCCAGATTAAAGTGGTAAATTTAGGAGAAAAAACTCACATTTATCAGACAGATACTGAATACTCTCTGAGATTATAAAGGAAAAAATCACGAGAAAAATGCCTTCAGGACCTTCTGACAGAAAGTCAGGTGTCGTATAAATAAAGGGAGGAGTCATGGTGGATGAATGAGTCATGCATAGGACTTTCACCCAGGAGATCTGAAGTTTGTGTCCTGTGGGAGTCAACGTTATTTTACACACTGAGTACATAAACTTTTTTAAGCAGAAAAGCTTAATAGGCCTGTTCACATTAACGTCATATTCTAACCTTGCTTGAACACCCAAGGAGGACATCCAGCTCATGGCCAGGTAACATCCCAGATGTCAACACAACTTTCGTTTTGAAACAATTTTTGAACCATAAAGGGACGTCTTGATTGAAAACTATGAGTCATTGTGTTTTGGTTACCTTGGAATGAGCTGTTTATATGTAGCCTAAGTACGGAGCGGGTCCTCTTCTTCGGAGACTGTCTCATTGTTTCTACAGTAGCCCAGAATGGACAAACCAAACAACAGATAGGGCCATTCATGTTTTTGCTGTTGTTCTCCTACACACTTGCCATATGACAGAAATTTCAGTTGATCGCAATTTGCAACCTTACCACTAGATGCCACTAAATTCCAGACTCTAAACCTTAAAGAATGAAATTTCACAGTTACTTACATGCCAACATAGTTAAGTTGCAAAAATGACAGCAATATAGTCCACAATGACCAGTGCTAAAATCAACCTGCGTAGTTGTCCCTCCATTGTGACATTAGAAAGTGTCACAGTTATCTTGCAAGTGTACTCTTCTTCAACGTTTTGTTTACTTCCTGGATTTTTCCCGCATGGAAATTCTGACCAATCAAGAGCAGCTTTCTCACACAAGGCATTTGATCTGGTCCACTTGTAAATGCTGCCGTGAGAACACGAACCAACTCTAGGCAATTATACAACTTTGTAGCAAAATCAGTCCCTGTTTCAGACCAAAGCAAGACAACTCTAGGTCTGAAAACCATCTTCCATCTTCATGTGAACTGTACAAACAATCTTGGGATGCCTTAGCTATTGGTCTGAGACAAAAAGCCTCCAGCTTTTGCTGTCAATATTTCAAGGGCTCCAAAGTAGTCAGCAGATATCCAGGCCAAGACTTCATCTTTTGTGCAGCACTCATTGTTTACAGTTTGATTATCAACTTGAGACAGGTCCCAACAACATTTCAGCTTATCTCTATACACAGATATCCACATATGTATGCAAACAAATAATAAAAAACAAAATCATCAACAGATGATAGCTAATGGGTTGCATTTCTGTCAATGTGTTCCACATCTTCTGCTCTCCACATGGACTGTTTTCCTGCAGGCAACCAAAGCTCACTGGTCAATACCACTCAGGCTACAAACAAAAACCAAAATGTTTCCAATACCAAAATCTTGTCCCATTGCCTACAGATTCTGCACACACACACACACACACAGATACACAGATATCTGTGTGTAGACCATTTGATGTGGTTGAAAGCTCCAGAAAAAGCTGGTAAGTGGACCCTAAATCGGGATTGTTTTGCTAAACCAGGTGAAATTTGGTTAAAAAATTACATTTGTTTAACTGTTATTTGCATTTAAATGACTTTATTTCCTAACCACACACTGGTTTACTTGGGTATTGTATATGCACACACATGCAGTAAATTCTGTGGGAGCCTAATGCAAATAATTCTGCACTAGAATAAATAATATTTCCCTTCCATTGACATACTGACACCCTTCCTGACATTAAAATAAACCCACAGTTGTGCACTTTCTGCACACATGAGAACACATGCAGGCAAGTCAGAGGGAGAGAGGGAGAGAGCACGACAGCTTCTGCCGTGGCCTCACTCATCCGTGGCCTGCTCCGATGCAGATGTGCTCTCTACCTCGTTAACCTCGACCAATGGGAGCTGCCCGCGCGCAGCTGTGCGGTCGACATGCTGCTCTGCCTCACCAGACTGCGGCGCTGGCACGAGGAGCCCACTGGCACCAAGTCAACACATACTCACATGCTTGGACACATGTATGTACACATACAGTACACGCTAGTGCTCACACACACACACACACATGACTAGAGAGAGCTCAGACATGACTGTGTTTTCAAACAGGATGCACCTCTGCTCAGACTCAGAGCATCTCGCTGCACAGTGTGCTGGCATGTATTACACGCAGTCACCTTGTTCAAGGCCAGAAATAAATAGGCAATTTATTGACAGGGGCGGGTTTCCTCACCACATTCAATTACACTTTGTGAGGGGCTTGTAGAAATTTATATCTATTCCTATAATGTTCATAGTGGCTCTGAATCCTGCAGGGCTGCAGCTACTACTACCGCCCGCTTTACAGTAACCATAGCAACTACTTGGGGCTACCAGGGCTTTGAGGGGAGGAAGGTCAAGGGTTGAGTTCTGTTCAGTGGAGAAATCAAATCTGCTCTTTGCCTAGGCAGCAGCACTGAAGATTGATGTCCAGCAGGAGAGGAATCTGTGGAGCGAGTTGCTGTGGGGGGTTCAGGCTGCTCTGACCCGGGCTAAAATCTGCTGCCCATGCCCACTGTGACTGAGTGCCTATCTGACTGATGCAGAGGCTTTCCTGTCTGCTGAATCAAGATGTTTTTATCTGCCTGCGTGAACGTCCTGAAACATCAGAGGATTGGAAATGCTGGATTTATTCCAGGCTACTCTCGGTCAATCAGTTTGCAGTCTGTTGATTTGTCTCTTTTTGCCTTTTACATCAGAAGCGAACCCACAGGTGGTCGCTTACTTTACCGTAGCCATGGCAACTGCCCACAGAAAGCCGGGAGTGTTTGGCATAGAGTAGAAGAAGAAGAAAAAAAACCCTTCACTTACCTTTAGAGGGGCAGCTCCTTGATGAGCGTGGGTGGTTTCTCCTTTGCTAAGTGCATTTTAGGCTCTGACGGACCTCTGACTCAGAACAAAATGGACACTGCCTGCTGCCCCCTGTCAGCCCAGGTGGGCCACGTTCATTCCCCCCTCAAGGCCGATCCACAGATGGGCTGAGCCAAAAGGGGGGCGAGTTGTGGGGGTGGAGGGAACTGGGCACAGTCCTGGCACGGAGGAGCCGAGCCATCTGCCTGTCAGGACTGCTCCATTTCAGACCCCTGCTCTGGCTCTCCGGTGTTCCCACCACAGATGGACAGCCTTCAGAAAGGTGTTAGTCATGCCTGGGCTGCAACACAGTGACACTAGGAGGGCCGTACAGTCTGGCTATCATTAAAGCAAAGGCTGAGCGAAGAAAGCAGGATGGAGGGAGGAGTAAATCGGCTGTGTGTTTGTACAGGTTAAAGGGGTTACGACGAAGAGCAGGGACCAGTCAGTAAATGATACTTGCACACAACATTGAGTAAACGCTGTGTGGATACCAGATTTTAAAGGAAGAGTGTGTGAGATTTAGGGGGATTTCGTGGCATCTAGCAGTGAGGATTGCAGATTCTCCCAGTTAGAATTCCTTCAGTGTTTTAACAGGGAGCCGAATTATCTATCCAGGTGTCTTCCTCTCTAAAACAAACCGTCCAGGGGTCTAATTTATAAAACACTACATACGCCCCAAAATGAGGCCTGAAGACAGGACATTGATGACGCAGATGGTGAGGTGGAAATATGATTGTAGAAATTGTTGAATATTTTTTGGCGCATGGCCATTTTTAGGTTTTGTCCAGCGTACATTTTTAGTATGGATCTTATGCATTGTTTTATAAATGAGACCCCAGGTGATTTAAATAGGTAAAAAAAAAAACAAAAAAAAAACCACACTGAATAAAGCAGTTTCACGTTACAAATCAGTGTTTCTCCAGTGCTGTTGGGCATGCCGGAGACTGGCTGCTAGCCTAGCATCTGCTAACGTGTGCTTACTTTTTTTCTGATAACATAAGATCCAGACATTCAGGAGGTTTCTCCTGGAGCCGAATTATCCACAGAGGTCTCTTCCTCTCCAAAACAAATGGACCGGGTGATTTAAACTGGTAAATCACAGAATAAAGCAGTTTGACGTTAAAAATCAGTGTTTCTCCTATGCCATTTGGCATGTCGGAGATGAGCTGCTAGCCTAGCACCTGCTAACATGTTTCTTTTTTGTTTTTCTTTTCTCTGATAACTTAAGATCTAGATGTTCAGGAGGTTTTTATCGGTCTCTGCGTCACACAAACGAAACAGGTGATTGAAACAGGTAAAAACACAGAATAAAGTAATTTCATGTTAAAAAAAAATCAGTGTTTGTCTGACGCTGCTTGTTGCGGAGAGGCTGCTAACTACGGTGGCAACATAAAAATACAAAAAAAAAAAAAAAAAAAAAAAGACGTGAATGGCCCCATCTAGAGCCAGTGTTTGGTTTGTCAGTGCTGGGCAACTCTAAAAACATGGCATAGATGAAGACCTACTTCTAAGGTAGCAAAAACACAATTTTTATTTTCAGGCATTGATACACTAAAGAAAAATACTTCTATTACAGTTCTGCCAATATATCCCCCTAAATCCTACACATTGGACCTTTAAATGCAGCAGCCCACAACCCCTCATTCTACATCCAGCTCCCACACAGTACCACCACTTCTCTCCCTTTTGTCCTCATTCTCTGGCTCTTACACCCCTGCCTTCCTGTGTCATTTTCCTTTTCACTCCTGTCTCTTGTGTGTTCCCACATGAGCAACGTCTGAACACACAAATGCACTTCATTTTCTCACCTAGGTTTCCTGTCCGTCCGTGCTTTGCTTTCCCCATTGCCCTCCACCCATTCACCTCATTTCAGCCTCACTTTTCCCTCATCACATCATTTCTTTTTGACCTTTTATTTCTCCTCCCCTCTCCTCTCCACTCTCCCTGTCAGTGGTAGCCCCATCACTAATCCGTTGGGATGCAGTGCAGCATCTCTGCCGGGGTTTTCTGGAAGTGGATTTGTAAGAGAAACACCAGTAAGCCTCTCGCTCCCCCTGTCTTAATGGCAGATTAGAGCCTTGCTCTGGCATTAAGTCGACAAACACACAGAGCCGTCGCGGAGCCTCGCAGGCAGGTACAGGAGTAAGGTGGAGAAGCTCGGGGAGAGACTCGACATCTGTCAGAAAAGTGGGAGCGAGAAAACAGGGGTAAAAAGAGGGGGGAGGGCGATCATCGTAAACTAAACATAAGCTGCTTAATGTACCACCTGCTAATTCAATTTTTCACAGGAGAAGAAACAGGTATGGTGAAAACACACATGAACCCCCCGCGTGTTTACCTTTTCACGGTGATGTTGCCATGTTCGCAGAGGCTGACCTTTTTTCAAGACGTTGGGTTTGATTGCTGCTCATACTGGCGGAGTATTTTTGTCCCCCTGTGCAGCAAATATAGACCATGTTTGCAGTTAATGTCACATGACACAGGTGGTATTTTAATAAAAAGGGAAAAGGTTTGTAGAATCTTAATCTCATACCAAAGTTTTTCATATGATGATTTATAAAAAAAAAACCCCAAATCTCTATGTTTCATATTTGTCAAATATATAAAATCTCCATGACTGAATTTAAATTATGTACTTTCTCTGGAGCTATATCTGAAGGTGTGAGTTAAAGAAGATATTTCACTTATCACATTTTGATCTTTCTAAAAGCAGCTAAAGCTTTTAAACTCAGACTCTGGACTGAGTCAGGCTAGCTGTTTCCCTCTGTTTCCAGTCTTTGTGCTAAGCTAAGCTAACTGGCAGTGAGCAGTAGCTCCATATTTACTGTGCAGACACCAGTCATCATTATCAACCTTCTCATCTAACTCTGCAAGAAAGCCACTAAGTGTATCTTACAAAATGTTTTCTGCTAGACATTGTGTTACTGATTGGTTCGAACAGATATACCATTTTTTCTTTTTTTACTTTTTCTTTTCTCAACATTCAGTGGCAGAACACATTTTCACTATAAAAAGCTGTGTGGTTCATAGAAAGTAATGATGTCTTTTTAAAGAAGCAGCCAAAGGAGCAGCAGCAGTTTGTTTGGAATAAGTAAAACTGCCAAGTTTAGATGAGCGGAGATACGCTCCGTGGCTATTCCTGCCCCCACAGGAGTTCAAACCTCAACATAAACTGAGTGAGAAAAGAAAGAAACTGAGCGTTGACAAGACAACAAACAAGATAAGATGGAAGTGAGAAGAAATACAAACAAATGTCTCTTCGCTCTACGAATCACAATGTCAGTCTGTCAGTCGAACACTTGGGTCCAGGCTGAATAATCTCAGCAGCTATTAAATGGATTTCCATGAGATCTTATACAGACATTCACAGTGTTCAGAGGATGAAGGCAAACCAATCAGCAGAAGAAATGTTGGCAGTGTACATTTCAGCAATGTAAGTTATTAGAGCAGATATGTTGAAGCTTTACATTTGTTTACATTTCTAACAATGCCGTGGGTAACGTGGCATTATGTTTAGGCACAAACACTCATTTTTGTTGGATAAAGGTCATATTTTGGCTTAAAATACCAGTTTTCTGGGGGCTGAAGATGCTGATGATGTCTTGCTAGAAGCACCCCATTTTGATGGCACAATCATCGCTGGAATTGGTGCAATTGTCTCACTAAAAGCACACTGTTTTGATGGCACGATTGCTGCTAGAAATGCTGCCAGTATCTTGCTAAAAAGCCCCTCATTTTGGTGCCACAATTGCCGCTGGAAATACTGCCTACGTCTCGCACCCTGTTTTGTTAGCACAATTGCAGCTGGAAATGCTAATGATGTCTTACAGGAAGCATTCCGCTTTGGTCGCACAATTTGCTTGAAATGCTACCAATGTCTCACTAAAAAGTATCCCATTTGATGGCACAATCATAGCTGCAAATGCTGCCTATGTGTTGCTAACAACACCATGTTTTGATGGCACCATTGCCACGGGAAATGCTGTTGATGTCTTGCGAAAAAGCACCCATTTTGGTGGCACAGTCGCCACTGGAAATGCGGCTGAAGTCTGCCAAAAAAAGCCCCCCTTTCGTTCTTTGCTGGTCTCAAACAGTGGTCTGCAGCCTGGCAGCCATCTTGCCTAGGTGTCACGCAATCCACCGTCTCCTCCAGGCCCTAATGACAAAGTCAGCTCATATAACACGTCAGTTTAGAAATATTGAAATGTTTGCATGAGGCGTACCAATGTAAAGTGTCCACGGTTTGCAGAAATGTACAGTGCCAACATTTTCTTCTTTTGATTCGACTAATGAAAGATTTTGATTGCCTCTATCACCAAGAGGTGGAATTCTTGTCTTTTAGTTAAATGTCTACACAACTATTTGATGGATTACTACAGAATTAGGAATAGATATCCACAGTGCCCAGAGAATGAATTCAGGAAACTTTGGTGATGCCCTACTGAGACTTTTGTCACAAACTGTTGTGTGTTTTTCTACGAAAAGTAATGCACCAAAATTCGTACATATCCCATGTTATCATGAGTTGGTATTCCATGCATAGCCCACCTATTTTAGAAGGGTGTGATCACGTCACAAATGCACAGATGGTAGTAAACAAGGAAGCGGTCCCAAGTGGTCTGTAAGGAAGCAGGTTAGGGAGGTGGATGGATCATAAAACACAGGACTTTTCCCATGAGACAGGTGTTTAAAACCATGTGAAATTCGAGTGAATATTATCTGCGTTTTAGGGTACATCTTCACCATGTTTGTTTTCCCTAAACCTAGTTAGTGGGGCGCTAATTCATAGAATATCATACAAACTGTTGTATGAGGATACAGTGGCTGTCATAGGTCAAGACTCTAGAAGGACCTTCTACTAGTCTTGACCGCAAGCATTAGAGATACATTATAATGTTACTGACTTGATTTTTGTTATCAAATTTATTTTCATTCTGTTGTGATTCTTTTCGATGAGATAGCTATAAGTATAACTAAGTGGACATTACTGTGTTTGAGCTGAGAAAATTAAGTTCCGATGGTTTCTTCACCATCTCTAATTTAACAGGCCATGATCGTTTTGTTTAGAGGGTATGTGGACAGGCTGTACCTGTAACCATCAACATCACCACACCTACAGCTCCACTCTTCAAATACCAGAAAACTTGTCAATCATTACTCATAGTAAGCACGTACTAAAATCACTACACACACTGGGTTGTTCCGGACCCGACACTGAGAACCAGCTGTCGACACACTCCCATCATGGACGTCTTCATCTGCTGATCCTGCAGATGATCAGACAGCTGGACGCTGCTGCCTCTTCGCTCCTGTGGCTGCTGTATGACACAGTCAGAGGGACTAACCTAACCTTGTGTGCCAGGTGAGGTGGGCTGACAGCAGAGCAGGACAGAGGGCTTGTTACTGGGTCAGCGCTGTGAACCAGCACTGCGGCTCACACACCTGACCTACATTACGCTTCATGTAGCCTGGGTGATCCACGCTCCGGTATGCAGGAGTCTCTAGACAGAGTTTGGAAAACATCAGATGAGCTATAGTACTGCTAGACGGAGAGCGTACCTGATGTGTATGTTTATTGCACTTGCTCATACATTTTTCTTTTAGTTCAGTGACACTTTGTTGTGTTTTCTGTAAAATAATTTAGGTGAAAAATATGATATAAGCATCTTGGGTTTTTCGTTATGTTTGCAGCCTTCCAATCAAAAATACCACTACTTTAAAGAAGTATGACAGACTGATTAGGATCTAATTTAAAAAACAAAATGTACGACCAAATTAAGAGACTTTCAAGCAATAATTTGAATCCTGTTAGCTTAAAATCTCATTTACAACCTATTTAGGAAGAAAATTGACATAGTTATACAAGATATGAAAAAAAAATCTATAATTTTACATCTTATATACTGGTAAAATGTGTCAGAAGTCAGCACTGACCGATAATTTTAATGATAAACGCACTTCTTTTTAAGTAATTATTCAGATTCAGCATCCTCAGCTTCTTCTCCCACAACTTCTTCTTTAAATATACAAAACTTTCATCCTCATCAGAGCTGTGATACAAACTGAAATCAATACGGCACTACCACAGAATGATATGTGAGCAGCCTTATTTATTCATAGAGAAAACATCAGCAGCGTCTCTGTAGCGGTTGGACACAATATTCCGTCTGATCCCACAGCAGACAGATTTATTTTGGTTGTAATGTGTGCCTCTCATAAGGAGAGGAGTGGGATGTGTGTGAGTGAAGGAATCATGAGAGTGAATTTGCGTGGGTGCCAGAAATGTGTAGTTTTTAATCTTTATAATATTCCTGAAATATTTGGTTCCTCAAACAGGGAATGTTGCAGGTGTGGTGGGTGTGTTACAATTCTTTGGTCTCTATGTAGTCTCTATCTCTAAAACTTGTAAACTTGCAGACACACTTATTAAAGAGATAATGTGCTCATTTTTGACTGGAACACAAGACTGATGGATAATTCTTGCTTAATGTGCACAATGATTGACAGGATTAATGTAGTGCTCAGTGGGTACTTAGTTTGTTTCCCGTTACTATAATACTATTATACCAATGCCATAGTAAATGCTCATTTCTGTTTTGCTGGCAGGTTTAAAGAGACTTGGAACAAAGCACACTTGCCTTGGTTAAAGGTAGAGATGCACGATAATATTGGCACGTCATCGGTATCGGCCCATATCGGCTTTTAAATGAACTCTCAGAATCAGCCAACATGCTTTTACTTCTTTTGCACAATGAATGAATATTATTATTATGCTGAAAAGTACTGCATTTCATGTCTCCATCAGCTGGTGGGCCATCATGATAAGAGTATGCATGCATAATATGATGCTAATTCCACTACAGAAGAGACTGGATGATCACTAAAATTAGGTGAGGAAAAAAGTGGATATATCAATATCAGTATCGGTTATTGACCCAATAAGTTATTACATATCGGCATCATTTGACTCATATCCCACAGAAGTCGGGCGATATTGAGAAAACATGTTGTTTGAGATGTTGAGTCGACACAATGGTACAGTGGTTAGCGTTGTCACTTCACAGTAAGAGGGTTTCTGGTATGAACCCGGGGTGGGGGAGCCCTTCTGTGCGGAGTTTGCATTTTCTTCCTGTGTCAGTGTGGGTTTTCTCCAGGTGCTCAGTCCAAATGATTAATTGGTGATTAACTGGTGACTCTAAATTGCCCACTTGAATGGTTGTATGTCTATGTGTCAACTTTGTGATAGTCTGGTGACCTGACCAGGGTGTACCCTGCCTCTCACCCAGTGTCAGCTTGGATAGGCTCCAGCACCCCCACGACCCCCAACAGGATAAGCAGTTACGTAAAATGAATGAATAAATGACTGAATATCGATTTAGAATAGCCTTGGTAGCAGTGTCCATCTTGTCTTTGATGTTCACCATTGTTGTTATTACTCCCCGTTGGTTCTGGCGCACTGATTGGCACTCCTTGAGTACTGCCCACGGTGCTGTTGGCTAATTGAGCCCCCCTGCGGTGCTCATTGGTTGTTTTTCATTTTAACCAAGAAACTGCTGTTTCATGCACGATGCCAAACAAATCAGTCAACCTAAATTCAGCAGAGTGGGCAGATCCAAAGGTCTGGCCCCAAGTAAACATCACTACTTTTGATAACAACTGAGTGGACGTTTCCATTTTGAACCCTGAAGAAAACACAGAAGGACCTGCCCTTTAACCATTGTCCTTAATAAGTGTGTAATTCAAATTAAACTTGCAGGATACTACAGCAAAAGTCTGTTGTGCTTTCTGTTATGTCACCAGTAAATCTTCAAAGATTAAACACACTGCAGCGTTCTTATTTTGTTGATATCTGTTGATAGCAGTTAAAAGAACTGTAGTGCAAGGCTGACTTGTAAAGTAAATATGTAGGTAAAGACATGCATGTGTTGTTGTGTTTGTGTGTCTCCGCCAGCTACTGACTCCTATTGCACATATGTAGCTATGTGTTTTGATGTGTGGGTCCCTCCTTTGTGGAGAGCCTATTAGTGGGACAAAAGCACATGTTTCCCTTTTCATTTGAAAGAGATCAGTGGATTTGCACAAAGGCAACCCAATTTAGACATCTCTAACAAAGCTCGCGTTCTTCCTCCCTCTCCCCTCTGCCTCACTCTCTGTCTCTGTCTCACATACATTCGCACATTTGCATGCTCTTTGAGGAAGTGGCGGTTCTCATCCAAAAGCCCAAGCTGTGAGAAAAGGGGATTGTGGAGGCAAGTGACTGAGGGGACAGAATTAGTGGGAAACAGAGAGACAGCGACAGAGAGGTGTGTATGGGTGAGAAAGGTCCCCCGAAGAAGCTTAAGTCCGCCCTGTTTTAAAACGCTTTGATCTCGCTCTGAAGCCGCTCACCCTAGAGTTAACACTGTTGCTTTATTAAGGACCTACTCTCCTCTGCTCCGCTCTCAGCTCTGTCAACACTTTTTTTTTTTTATTTTGGAGCTCAAATTAGCAATTCAAATGGAGGCTATTTGGATATGCTCGCCCAGCTTCCTCCCCTCGGCTTTCCAGGCAGTTTGACAATATTTTTGTTAAGCCCCATTTCCCCCTAACGCAACTGTAGCAACGGGGGAGAGAGAGGAGATGGGTAGATGGGTAGATAGAGGGGAGGGCAGGGGGGGACGGAGGGAGGGAGGGCGAGCATATGTAGCAAGTGTTAGTGTGGAAGGTCAAATAGGAGACAGAGTGGCCCTTGCCATTTGGCGTGTTCTCTCCGCTAAGCTAATATGAGGGATAATGACGGTTATTGGAATAATATGGTCTCGTTTAAAGCTGAAAGGTTTAAATTCATTCAGGGATTATAACGCAGCGCCACCCTGCCATTAGATGATGAGAGCCGGCTGACCTGAAGGACACAATGTACAGCTGAACCCTCACACTGTTTTCAATTAAATTCCCAAAATGTGACAATTTCTCCCTTCAGAGAAAAATGTCTCTTAAAGCTGCACTAGTTAATATTTTATGATAACAGTGGATTAAAGTGTGATGTGAAAGGTGTTGCCCATAGTGCTGAACCCACAGAGAATTATCACAAACAGTTTTCCTCGGCTCCATGGAGTTTTTCTGGTTGTAATTAAGCCAATTGTTTTGATTTTGGTGCCTGGAATTTTATTGTTTTGGTTCATTCTCATTGCCCTTATCAACTTTGTTTTCAGCAGTAGAGAGCAGCCATCTTGAATGGAAGAAAAAGCTCTGAAAACCTGCTGCACAGTCGGGGTGTAAAGATCCATCGATCTGGATTGATGTTTCGATTCAATGATCAACGATCCATATCATCATCTTTAGGTGATGCCTTTATTTTGAAATTCTGTGACACCGTCAAACAGCAGCAGGCAGAAAATGACAAGCCACCAACGGAAAGACAACAAGGTTAACTCTATTTACTCATGAATAAATCAGCATTGTGGAAGTGTTTTTAATTTCTGAGAAAATAGTTCAACGACAGAGCACGTCGTATGTAAGCAATGCCGATACGACATAAAACATGACGTAACATTACCTGCCTGGCTGGGCCTCTCACCCCGCTAGCTTCTTGCAGTGACGCAGCAACATTAGCTGCTCTGTTTCAACAACGTTTGGCTGAAAAGACGTGAATATGCCCGCTGAAATTCAACTTTGCTGTTCTGTCAATAGTGGCGCATTAACAGTGGATCATTAAGCTGTTAAAGAGACAGATTTTTCTCAGGAGGTGGTGGAGACCAAAAACAGAGCTAAAAGCAAGTTAATATTGGACTTAGATATGTCAGGTGGACAGAGACACAACTCCAGATGAATGCCAATGTTGCTTCACTGCAGGGTGTGTCAATAAAACACTGCCATCACTGAAAACACTGCCGACATTTTTGTAATAAAAACTTAACAAGGTGATTCATTTTGTGTTCTTTGCTCGTTTTGCTGTTAAAGAATGCATTAATGCAGCTATAAAATCACGACCACGACTCATGTTGGAAAGAAGTGAAATTAAGCAGTGAGGAATAAACATCTTGTGAAAAAATTTCAAATTTCTTAATTTCAATAGACACAGGAAGAACTGAATAGAGTGCTGCATATTCAGAGATTTTAATTATCATTATTTATTCACATATTGGATATTAGAGGTCAAATGGCTTTCAGTCACGGTCATGGTCACTAAATTAGTGAGTATTTTAATATTTAGACTCACCTCTGTCTCATATTTGTTATGTAAAATAAATCTACACTGTAACAGCTCAGAAGCTCTCTGTTCTCTCTGTTTAAAGTGGGCAAATAAACTCCAGCCAAATAAAAATGAATAAACACTCAACTAAGTACATGAAAGAAAAATGGGTAAGAGGGCTTAATCTTGATTCAGTTATTGGCAAAATGGGGAAGATACACATCCACCAATCCATAGAGATGGAGGGAATTCTCCTGAAAAAATCTCATTTGTCTCTGTATTACACCCATACTAAAGTAGACTAAGCTTGGATGCAGGGATTTTTTTTCTTAATGCACCGCAGAGATTTTTCATTTTCAAGCACATACATTGGATTGATCTGAATAACTAACTGTGATAAAATAGATGCAAAGAAAAAGATTCTAGTCCCCTGTTTGAAAATATGCAGCTGCACCACAGTTAGACCTCCGAAACACAAGTCGGCAATTCTGTTTCTGTGAAGTGCTGTAAAGTTTAATTGATTCAGAACACACATTACACATGGCTTAATAGCGACGGTTTCAAACACAAGTACACAAATCGGCTTCACTATAACTTGCAGCATTCACAGACAAAACATTTGTCCTTTGCTGAACACATTTTCCCCACAAATACAACATGCTAATGTTTTTAGCACAAGCTTATGGCATTCTAAATTGTATAAATTAGCCTTGTGGCTAGCGGACTTTCGTCTACTCATATGAAGCCAGGGACAACAGCAACATGTAACAAAGGTAACGTTACAAAATTCAGCTCCATTACAACTCACAAGGTTCACCAACAAAACAACTGTCTTATAAAAGACATTATTAAACACGTTTTCCAAACAAATATAACATGCTAACGTTATTAGCACGAGCCTATGGCACTTTACATTGCATAAAATAGCCTAGCGACTAGCGAAGATTTTCTCTGCTCATATGAAGCCAGGATAAATCACACACAAGACTTATAATGCTATTTTTGTTATTTATTGTTTCTTATCTGTGAAATTAAAGTAAATAAAAGCTTTGTTTCCACTGAAAGGGGAAAAAACATACCAGCATATTTCCCTAACAGTTTTTTGTTACATTTTTGTTAATGTTACCAGTTTCTTGCCGATAAAGATTCATATGGAAAAAACACACTTCAGTAAGCTCCAGTGTATCAACCAATCATTCCTTCTGGGTTTACCTCGGTGGTGAGGCCAGTCTATAGAGAGTGATGAAAGCAGCAGGAACATCCCATAAAGAGAGAAGTCGCACCACGATGGCTTTAAACATTACGATTAAAGGTACTTTAAAGCAGAGTAAACACAAACACTCACACCCAAGGCTGTACTCATTAGCAGGCGTGCACACGCTCATCGTGTACAAGAATACGTGCATTAGCCAATAGTCTTTTGTACAGACACACAGTCTGAGGTGAAAGAATCAAACAAACACACACACAACTTCTCACTCTTCCAAACATCTTCTAGAGGACATGAGGGTGAAATTAAATACTATATTCTCTACTTCTCTGTGTGAGATGTGGGGAGATATAACAACAACAGCTAATGAAGCAGATGATATATCTCCCTCATGTGTGCGGCCTCTATCCCCAGCTCAGCCACATAAGCCAAAACTGTGGCTGGGCTGGCACGGCCCGTCCAATTTAACTCCATCAGATTGTATGTTTGTGCAGTATTATCCAAAACAAATAGAGGCGGGCGAGGGGGGAAAGTGACAGTTAAATGCTAATTCAATATGTCTCCGTCCTGTCAATCAGGTCCGACTGATTAGCGGCGCTTGTTCGTCTAAATGTGTTGTATCACCTCCTTGCCAAAATATAATGTGATCCTTTCATGCATGGTAGGGCCCAGGCTGCGGCGCAATGCTAAGTCAGCGCTCTAGTTAATAAGTCCTTTTCATTAAACAAGCGTTCATTAAACATTCATTCATTCACTCATCCTCATTTGCATTTTCTCATCATAAAAGCATTCATGAAACATTCATTTGTTCACTTGTTCTCATTTGCATGGTTTCAAATGCATTCTTCAAGGAATGAATAGGGCAGGAGCAGGCAGAGAGCGCGAGGAGGACACAAGTGAGGATGAGAAAGAGGACGCGGAGAGGCCGAGGAGATTGTTATTACTCCGTTTGGACAATCTGTCCTGTAAATGACAGTAGAAATTAGATTATGTTTCCCCTCATCATTATGTAGAGGCACTCGCCATGTAACAAAAATTGCCTGTTGCACAATGCAGGGCCGCGATATGAAAACAAATCATTTCTGGTATCAAAGCATGCCGAGATGGGAAACTCATTCTTGGTTGTGGTTGAATAACGCACCTGCACGGGCAAACGACATCCCATTTTGAAGATGATGCGACTGGATAACAGTTACGCCGCTCCGTGCAGCTGCCCATATAACCATATCCCAAATAATAAATATTGCAATAATATACAACGAGGTCACACATATGACAATACACTGCATCTTTTTAGTTCGTTTCCATTTGATCCATATTGTATGACCGAGCTCCTCCCTACATGCTTTTCCCCCCCTCTCATGAACAGGCTACACATCAAAGACATATTCAACAAATCCTCTGTGAAATAGAGCAGCTTTGCTCCATGCAACATTGCTCTGGGTGCAACTCCCAGTACACACAGTATGGTTTGTATATGTATGTGAATGTCAATGTGATAAATTGAATACCGATGATGTGGCGGGCGAGAGATCATCTTTATACGTCTGTAACCCTGGGAGCATTCTGCATCCTCCATCCTCTCTTCATTACCTTCTCCTCCTTTCCTTTTAACTTGTGCCGTCAGGGGAGACATCAATCTGAGTGACAGGTTGTGTGATCCTCCTTCTGGGCTTGGTGGGAGAAGGAGGGCTGTCAACATAAATATCCTTCCTGGATTTGCGGCGGACATGGAGCAGCCATGGCCACCATGAATCTTCATTCATGATCACAGGCGGAAAAACAGGAGCCCATCAGCATGGCTGAAAACCTCGCCATCACCCGCAGACACCACCCTCTCCTCCTCCCCTCTGCAAACTACATGATCAATACTGTCAGGTTGGTGCTTGTTCTTGATTGTTTGCCCATTTTTATTTCCACACAGGCGGATAATGCAGACAGGCGGCCGTGTCTCCCGGTGGCTTTTCTTCCTGAAACAAGCTCAAACACTTTTCTATGAACTGTATCTGCATTCATGTTGATGTAGAGGGCGAACTCAAGGCATTTAACCATCTCAGGTCCAAACATATCATGAGATAATGAAAAGTGATGACAGAAATTATAATAACTACCCCAAAAGTTACCTCCTAAACTCAAACGCCACATCTGGCGTCTCCTTATGTTATCTGGTAGCTGCTGTCAATACATCTGTATGAAGGAGGTCCCTGTTAGTGGCAACAATTAGTGTTAAGTTAACGAACAAAACACATACAAATAAGAGAAGGGCACTTGGAGAGCACAGACCTCTGCCAAGGTAATATGCCCTATCTCGCAATGTAAAAAAATGTAAAGATAATTTGTGTATCTGCCCTGCAATATGGATCCTGTCCGAAATTTAGTGGGTTCTTCCTTGGCCCCTGCTTCACCCTTTCATCAAGTTTCTTAAAATGAGGCCAGTCATTTTTTCGTAATTGAAAACCAAAAATAAATCAAAACTAGGGCTGCAGATGACTCAGAATTATGTCGGTCAAATCAGATTCAGCCGTTAAGTACGAATAGTCAGTGATTCTTTTTTTTCTATATCAAGTTCAGAGCGTGACATTGGCGTTCACGTAATATAGTAAACAAACTAATGGTGCTAAGGATGGATCTGAAATGTGAAACATTTTTTGCTGACACTAGATATCAAAGAAAAGCCAGAGACTGTGTCGTAAGTATCTGTGATAAATAGATAAATAGGTAAATTCACCACTTCCAAGCAGAAGAGAGAAAATCAATAAATAATAATAATAAAAATAATAATAATCTCTGAGCCTTACGGTTCTCCTCCTCTGTGCCGCTGCATTGTGTCTACAGACGTCTGTTTCAAAGCGTAGCGTGACAGTCAAGAGTGCTCAATCTGCAGCAAAATGTAGGGACCAAATCTTCCACAGAAGTACACTGCACAGCACACTGACAAGCCAAAAAAGACTCGAAGCTATCTCAGTCAACTGAGGGGTCTCCGACTGATGATTCAAATCTCCGACTTTTAAGGGGCAGCCCTAACCAAAACCAAATGAAACCCAGACCAAAAACATAACCTGCTTGGCGGAGGCAATCTTGGAACTCATCAGTTATCATCTGATGATGATAAAGTCTCTAGGAGCGATGGCAAATACTTTGTGCTGATCTGATGTAGTCAGCGGACTTACTCTTCAGTGCACCAGTCATTTCTGCATTTTTACATTACCAAAGGTTCATGACAAAATCACTTGATGACACCAACTCCCATGAGTGCACAGTGAGAGAGGGAGAGACGCTGTGCTGCTGCCAGAGGAGCCGCTGAATGAGTTCCCTCTGAGCGGTAAGTCACTAAAAGAGTCTGAGAAGTCCGGGGCTGTTCATAAAACATTCAGGACGCCACAGTTTATTCCACACTACTGAAGCTGCTCCTCTTTTTGGAACCACTACAGAGTTGGTAATAATTTCACTTTCAGCCACACTTGTTTTTGCTGTGGGTAACAGTATGATGTCAGTGTCAACAAGTCAAAATATCGGGAGTATCAAGACATGGATTTTTCATATGATACAAAAAATTATACCAGTATCGTGAAAGAGATGATATGCCACACCCCTACCACTCGGACTACAAAGGGAAACCAGAACACTTCTGATACTAAAATCTTGTCTTGTCGCCCACATATTCTGCAAACACATGTAGATACTGTATCTGTAATCTGAGATGTGTGAGTAAAAACATGTCCGACAGATTGCAGTCTGTACACGGGGTAGGTTACTCTCACCCAGATGCGCTCTCAGCTACCGAAATTTGGCACCATGAATGGGTACTTGGTTTGGTACCCTAACCTATTCTTTTAAGTTCTGATTTGGTCTCCACTAACTCCTGACGTGAAACATCTATCATAACAGCTAAAATAATCCACTATGTTTACCATAGGTAGCTTCGTTTCTTGTTGACCATAACACCAAAACACTGATTTGAAAAATGCTAAAAAAAAACCAAAAAAAAAAAAACCCAAAAAACGATGCAGAGCTGAGGGGTGGAGTTTGGAGGATAAATGTGTTTATTATGAAGAGTGACACATTTCACAGCACATGATTAGTATAGATTTAAAGGTTTTTGCTCAGGTTCTATTTTCTCAATATGTTTTTTGAACAATAATAATAGTCTCACTCAGTCTATTGATTATTAAACTTCGAGGAGGGATGGCTGGTCTAAACTACAAGCTGTAATTTATGTTCAGTTTCAAACTGTTGGTATATCAGTGTTTACCACTTTTCCTTCAGTTCCCATTTACATCACATTTCCATGCTGTTGCTTTGCCTTCTTAATTTATATGTAGTCATTTTTCAATTATACACCCAGATGCACACAGTGACATTAACGTTGCAGCTCAGTGGGGAGTGACAAACCCCGAGGCCTCATTTGTTAAAGAAACTCGGGCACAAACACTGCTCCTGTGACCAAAGTCACAAAGTTAGTTTGTTTTAATGAAAAACTGATCTTGAAGCTACAACACTCCAAAACCAAAATAAATTAATTTCTGAGCGTGAGCTCACCCAAAGCCTTGACTAATTCTAAAAAATGATAAACTGTAAACATTTTGGGAACAATTAATGACCCTGAGGCCACTGCTTCGTACCGATTGAACTGTGCTGAAAAAAACAGATTTTGTTTCCCAATTCATCTGCAGAATGAGCAGCACCAACAGAGGTACAGGAAGGTTAGAGGATTCATTGGCACAGAAAACCTACAGGCAAAACACCATCTTCTTCTCTTTCACCTTGTTCGTCCACGGCCAGTTACAGCAGATGCAGCTTATTGCACTCTGTCTTCCTCCCTGGGACGTTATTAAAGATTACAGGAGATAATCGCCGTGGTATCATGCCGGATGCTGGGATCAGGAAGCACAATATCATCACATACAGAGCAGTTCACTTGGAGAATACTGGACTGCTCCCATGTGTGGGATCTGCCTATAAGTCCGACAACTGTTACAAGATAACACTGCGCTGCCAGTTGCAGTTAAAGGGGGGCTTAAAGGTACAGTACATGATTCAAATGTATATAAAAGGGTCAACCCACCAATAAAAATTCAAAACAGAGGGTTTGAATCTGCTGCTAAGACTCACAAACTGATTAACAGGCCTCTAAACACAGGGTCTAACATAAGACAACAACTAAAACTAAAGTATCAATGTTTTTATATGGTGTTAATGCCTGTTCACAACAGTGATGCTTACAAACACTAGTTAGATTCGATTAGCTCTTAGACAGTTAGATGAGAAGGTCAATATCACTTTCATGTCAGCACGATAAATATAAAGCTACAGCTAGCAGCCAGTTAGCCTAGCTTAGCACAAAGACTAGGGGAAACAGCTAGCCTGGCTGTGTCTAAATATAACAAAATCCGACTACCAGCACCTCTAAAACTTTCTGATGAACATGTTTCATTTGTTTAAAGGGCAATTCCCCCTAACACAAAGACACATGTTCTTCCTCTTATCTGTAGTGCTATTTATCAGTCTAAATTGTTTATGTGTGAGTTGCAGAGTGTTGCAGATATCAGCTGTAGAGATGTCTGCCTTCTCTCCAGTATAATGGAACTAAATGGCACTCGGCTTGTGGTGCTCAAAGCGCTAAAAATATACATTTGAAAAACTCAAACTCATCAATGTCTCTTTCCAGAAATCATGACCTGGTTACTCAGGATAATCCACAGACCTTGTACAATTACACCTGCCAACTGTCTAACTGTGAAGAGGGAAGCGTGTATCTACTCATGGACAAGAGGCTCATGCTCATGACTGCGCCAGATGTAAACATTAATGGTGTCCTCCGCCGAGCTGTATATTTAGCTAGCTCAATTGACCCTTCGCTAAGTCCCGTTCTTGGTCGCAGACTGACCAATCATAATGTAGCATTGGGCTGGCTCAGACCAGGGTCCGACAACAACACAGCTCTAACGCAATCGTTTCAGATTTCCTTCATTTTCAGGCTGGTTTTGTGGATTTGGAGCTAAATGTTGTGCCTGGGGCACGTCGTGTATTAATGATACTCGTTACCTGGAGAGGTTGGAAAAAGATATACGTTTCTCCCCTGTCCCAAAACCAAAATCAAACCCTGAAAAGTGTAGGGTTAGCTCGCTAGCTACTGAAGATATAGCCTACTGAATGTATACACATGCTGCTTTTGCTTTTTAATGATTATAACAGTGAATAAAGACCAACCCTGCTGTACAGGAACCAGTGAAGGGAAGCAGGGAAAGTTGCCAATATTAAACCAGCTGTGTGTCATTGCAGTGTGTGCAGATGAACAGTGTTTGGCTTCCCCTGGTGCCCCCTTACCCTCCACTGGACCAATGGCGGAGGTCCGGTGGCAGGGGGCATGGGGAAAACCAAACACAGTTCATCTGCACATACGGCGATGACACACAGCTGGTTAAATATCAGCGAAAGATCACTTTTTTAACATTGTCTTTTGCCTCAATGTGGTGGTTCACTTTTACACTGTGATCTGTAGCCTATAGTTCGGCTTTAACTTCTAACTATCTTTGTCTTTTTAACCTGTTGTTGCTGCTGAGTCAGTTTGACATCCTGGATATATCCTTCAAACACAGACTGTAGACCCCTCTGTCTGCTTCTCTCTGGAATCACTCTTTCATTTTTCCAAAACTATGATAATATTTCTCAGGAAGTGCAGTTAGTTACAGTGTGGGCTCCATGCTTACTCTGACAGCTTGTCGGACCATCATGAAGGGGTGGGGCTTAGCGAAAGGTCAACTGTATTTGGAAAGTGATAAGCTATTTCATTAACACAGAGCCACACTTTGATCTTGACAGCCGAAGAAACTTGTGTGAGTTTAGCTCAAATTTATATTAAAAAACTGTGTACCACATAGCTATATCACATTCCAGTATGTGTTTGCATACAGTACACATCCATGGGGATTTGCAAGTTTATGTTCCCTGCATTTAAATGACCTTCCATAACTGCAAAACACCAGCTGAAAACACGTCACTGCCGTCAGAGGAAAACACAGAGCCTCTGCCTATCTATCACTGTGTGCAAGGCAGCTTATCAGCGGCCTATCATTGTCTGAGCCAGAGCCATGGACACCTGC
This sequence comes from Epinephelus fuscoguttatus, assembly GCF_011397635.1. Lineage (NCBI taxonomy): Eukaryota > Metazoa > Chordata > Actinopteri > Perciformes > Serranidae > Epinephelus > Epinephelus fuscoguttatus. The sequence goes on from NC_064766.1 coordinate 23,949,892, forward strand.
TCTGCAGAGTCACACACAGGGAGGAGAGGAAGCCACCTGAATACAAATCAGACTGTTGAGCACAAGGAGGGGCAGGGATGATAGGGAGAGACAGAGAGACTGCAGGCTTTGGTTAGGGAACTAGAAACAGTTAATTAGCAAGGATGCACATAATGCTATCTACTCCAACGCCTCCCTTCCCCTGCAAACAGCTTCCTCCGTGTGACTGCAGGTGCTGAAGGGAATCATCAGGAAGATCGACTCACGCAACAAGCTCTTAAAACTGCCGATGAATAGACCTCTTTTTTACTGTATTGACTTTTCATCTGGTAGATTTTACATTATTGATGAATACGTGTCAAGAAAGCAACTGACTAATGATGATGTGGTTTCTGTAGCAGCAGCCTCAGACAAAGACAGACCTCACAGATTTGTGTTTTTGGTAAATTCACGTCCGAACAGTTGGCTGTTTTGCTCGCCTGGGTTGCGTAACGACCACAGCTGACTCATAAACACAGCAACCTCTAATTAATATTTTGTTGAGTACCCGAAGCAAGGTCATTATCACAACCCTTCAGTTGTAATCACGGCTGCTCGGCGCTGACGTTGTACAGGCAGAGGGTGTGATATAAATATTCTGTTCTTCTCTGTGAAGGCTGTTTGATTTTAAACTACAGCCTCTGGTAGAATATTAACAGTCTGTAGCAAATGGAGGAACCAGTTTATAACCTCTGATGTCTTTTTTATTGTTAGAGGAAGGAACATACTACACCATTATCATGTATAACAAATCTATGACTGACAGAGTCTGAAATTAAGTTTTTGGTTCAGCTGCCAATGGCAGGGCAGTATAAAATATTTACCATCCAGAGTTAGCTTTGAAATAAATTTGCATTAATAAACCATTAAACTTGTTTTCTATGGAGTTGCATAGCAGTCTATCATTATCATAGAGTAGTCTATTATTCTGATTAAATCAGATTTAGAGCTGTTTTTAAATGCTTTCCCTCTTCCTCTCCTATAAATAAAATCAACAAAACTGTAAATATCTAATATAAACAACTACTGGAAATCTAGTGAAGACATTGATGGTCCCAAAAGGATGAATACACCTATCGCTTTCACATTTTTTCACACTAAAATCCTGATCACTGGAAGGATTGACATACAATTTGGTGAAGACATTGTTCCTTATAGTATGAATTTTCAGAACTTTGGTGCTTGCCTGGTGTTCCATCTATCATCAGGTCAAAATTTGAATCTTGTCTTACATGTCTTACACCAGCACCAGGTGTCAAAATGACGTTAGATGTTAGACTCTTATTTCGGACAGACATTAAATTTTGGTTAGAATCATAATCAGGTTGACGATATTTTAAATGTCTAGTGATGATATAATTTCACTTTGCGTTAACGTTAACATCATGGCACTTTGCAGATGTTGGGTTAGGTACTCCATATGGAACATTTGGAGGACGATGGATTTTTGTTAATTAACAACACACTTAAAACCAACGAAGTATAGGTGTCATCTGTTGTCAGTATTCTACATCATCTGACACTGGTATTGGACATTCTCCTCACATTGAATTTTGGTGACCCAACGTCACAACCTAAATTCAACCAAATATCAATGTCTAAAGATGATGGTGACCAGCTGGGTTGGTTTAATACCAAGCCCCTGCAAAACTTCAACACCTATCAGCCTCAGATTTGGGCTGCAATCAAACAGTCTCTTTTGTTAAGGAAGGTTCCTGAATGAATTCACTGGAAGTATCTGAGTTACAGCCATGATAAGAGCTGGTTGAATTCTCTAAATGCTCAGTCAAGGTGCTTCAGTGCAACCCTTTTTATCTCCTTTAGCATCGGGAAATTACACTAGACCATCCTTTACCAAAAGAAAGGAGAGAATGCTGTCCCGCAATTCCTTATGGCAGCAACATTGAAAGCGACACACCATTTGGCCATTCACAAAAACAAATGATATGCCTAACAATTAGAGAGAGTAGGAAGGTGCAGCTGGTACCGGTGTGTCGATAATGCGAAAAAATAGGGGTGTGCCATATCACGTCATTCACATGGATACCGGTGTAATTTTTACTATCATATGAAAAATTCACATCATGATACTCACAATATTTTGACTTTGTGACATATAAACATTACACTGTTACCCACGCCAACAACAAGCATGGCTGAAAGCAAAAATATTTCAGACTACGTGGTGGTTCCAGAAAGAGGAGCAGCTTCAGTAGTGTGGAATAAACTGTGGCGTCCTGAATGTTTCATGAACAGCCCCGGACTTCTCAGACTCTTTTAGTGACTTACTGCTCAGAGGGAACTCATTCAGCGGCTCCTCTAGCAGCAACACAGCGTCTCTGTCTGTGTCGCCCAATCCCAGGGGACATTTTTTGTATTTGGGTGCTGTTTAAATGTGTAATTTGTGGTAGATTTTATTTTGTTGAACTATCAATATTGTATACAGAATCTGAATCTCACTCTGAGTTACTGTTGTTTACAAACTAAAGAAATGAGAGATCATTTTTGTTTAGTTTTTACTGAATATTTGAAGAAAACTGTAAAACTGTATCAATTATTTTGTTGGAATTCTGTGTTCTTAAATTACTAACATATATTTTTTTATCGTCGAGAATATCATTATTGCAAAAAGAACCTGAAATATTGTGATATTATTTTAGGGCCGTATTGCCCACCCCTACTTGTTAGTAACTGCCTTTTTTAAGGCACATGAAAGCTTAAGAGTTCACAGTGGGGTATTTACTGACGTATTCTGTGTTCACAAACATGAAAGTCTCTTAAGCTGGTGTTAAACACAGCCCCTATTTCAGGCATCTAACCAAAAACCCACGGACTCTGAGGCAAGGAAACCATGAGTGGTAAAATGCTAACTCATTTCCAGGTTTTAGGACTCATTCCTGGGGCACTCTATATAATGAAGATGTGCTTTCAGTAGTCCATCTTCAGGACATTGTAGTTTCACCAGGGCAGACCCACGTCAATAACATCCGCCATCGCATGATTGCAGAGCGTAGTGTAAGTGCAGTTGGATTCTCTTTGCACCGTTGTCTTTCTTAAGTTCTTATGATTATAATGAATTCTTTTTTTCTTTGACTGTTCGACCGCAGCCATGCATTTAGTACAGTGCTAATAACCTGATGTTAGTGTGCTAAAATGCTAGTCTAAGATGGTGAACGTAGTAACCATTGTACCTGCTGAAGATCAGCATATTGTCACTATGAACATGTTAACATGCTGATGTTAGCATTTAGCTCAAACCACCACTGTGCTTAAGTACAGCTTCACTCAGTTTTCTGGTGTAAGAGTGAGACAGATCCTTTTGTTTCGTGTGAGAGCTCATTAAGTGGTTGTCTATTCTTCATGTAAGTGGTTGATACTGCAGTGGGAGGTAATGACAGAGAAGGTGCCTTAACAGAGCTGAAACTCTTTTCATGATTGATGTCTTCAAGCATTGTGTATTTATCCCACCATACACTGGTTTCACCTTAAAGTGGAAAAAACAACTCCCCCCCCCCACTGTCAAAAAGGCAATCAGATCACTTTCTGTTCTCCTCAGAGCCTAGCACAGGGCTCTTGTGCTTTTATGGCTTGAGTCTCTACAGTTACTTTGGTTGTTCCACCGTCTGTCATTTCCACTGCTTCTACGTCAATAGTGGTATCTTATTTTTTAATTAAACTGTCTCAACTCACTTACTCGCTTTTTACAGAGCTCTGTTTTTATCGAACAGGCTTCATCAGCAGATGGAGTTCTCATCTTTACAGACAACTGAACACCTCTCCACCTGGTGATGAAGTCAAGTTTATTTACATAGCACATTTAAAAGCAACCAGAGTTGAAGACAGTCAGTAAGTTTACATGCAAAGTTAAGTAGAGCTATGGTTATATCTCAACTAGTCCAATTAACTGAACTATTGTCCTTTTCCTAGTGTACAAGCACAGGAGGGGAATCAATTTATTGACAGTATGTCTGACTCTGCTACAGTACGTAGCGAAAGGTCCCCTTTCGACTTGTTAGTGTATTACACCACAGACCAAGCAATCGACAAACAAGTTAGCTATGGTTAGCTAGCAGCAAACTGAATTCAAAGTGGACAACCTCACAGCTCTGTACATTTCATCCATCCAAAAATGCACAGCTCTGGATGTAGACTTTGCCATGTTGTTACCAGCTTCTTCTTCTGTTACACATTTAATGCTTTCGACTTCCGGGTCAAAGCCCGGGGCAAACACTGTGGAGCATGCACCAAGCGTCTCAGCCAGCTTGGGTCTGATTGACTGTATAGATGCAGGAGTAATTTGACTCTCAATCACATTATCTGGATGCGTTAGTTCGACTTTAAGAAATTCGACTAAGATTTCAGTTGGACTAAGATGTTCACATGTATTTTAAAAGTCTGGTCTTAGTCTTGACTAACACAATAAATCGATTTTTTCTAATGTCATGCAACCTTACTGTGTGATTTAGGCTGGAATGAGCATGTGGGTGGACCTTGAGTTGAGACAGTTTTGTAAACTGCTATTTAAGGTCAAGAAAGAACTGTTATCTCACCTAGTATATTATTGTTTATTACTTACAATATTAAGTTATGCTGGTCATATTATGAAATGATATAAAACAATACAGTATACTACAATAGATACAGTGGGAGTCTAGTCATAGTTAGGGACTAGTGATGGGTGGTCTGATTCTTTTTACAGTTCCGGTTCCTTGGAGTTAATATATGTTAGTGTATCGAGCCTTTCAGACTTTTTGAGTTTTAATACATTTTGCATCATATGGTGTCTCTGTTGCATCTCTGTTACACTCTGTTAGTACATGCACGTTCAACATCTAGTGCTGCCTGCTCCACAAACATTCTCCTCAGTGCAGTACCAGTCATGTGTAGGTTTACATAAATAAAGCTAATATTCATTTTAATGCATTTCAGCATCCCACGAAAGCCATATAAGCTTCTTTGAGGGCAAGTAGTTTTGCAGACATCTCAAAAACCTCCGCAGCCTTGTGCTGCATTCATAATGCAGAAAAATCTGAAAAATGTGCCCCCCATCATATTTCATGGCTCACCTGATCTGCTTCCTTTGCGCTTCATTATCAACGTGTTGTTTAAAGGCTCTGAGCAATAAAATACAACATATTATCTTAACACACTGAACTCAGAAGAATGACCGTCCGAGGAGTACATGAATGCACCACTGGCCTTGGCTGGCGGAGGTCTCAAGCCGAGTCCTATTTAACCGGTCAACAACCAGTTATCTCTGTCAACTGTCAATGCAGCAGGCGTTCTTCCAGGGCAAGCACAATACGTCCAACCTCGAGAGAACGGTTCACTCAGTCTTGTTCAATGAGTGTTGCTGCGCGGCTGTCTGAACTGGGGTCCGATTCAATCGCATCTCGTTCACCCACACACAGCGTGAGCAGTGGGAGGAGGAATTCATGAGCACTCAGACGTTCGACAGGCTGACCCTGTATATATTTGACACTTAAAGGAGTCGTTCAAAAAGATTTGTTGGATCATTTTTGACCATCACTATTAGGAACATGTTCAGTAAAAGGGAAAACAGTCCTTTCCCTGTGCCTGTAAATCCTGGGAAAGCAAGGTTTTTAAACTAATATAAAATACACTATTGCTTTTACTACACATATATGATCAGCTAAACTTGCAACACTATTAGAACCCTACATCTAAAATATTATCATGATATATTTGTGGAAAAATCTTTTTTGTGTTTCAAAAGGTGTGGCTGCATTAGACAGATACAAACAAATACAAATTATATTTTTTTGTTTATTGTTTACAAGAAAAACTAACAAAACTAAATTCTTGACAGTTTCAATGTGTCAGTTCTCAACATTGTTGGTATCAAAGTCAACAAATAACAGAATGTTTTCAAACAAAGATCCTTTTTGTTTAATCAGAAACAGCCCCAAAATTGCTACTGCCAAACCAACCAAACTCCATTTAAATAAACAGTAATTTTAGCGGGTATAGAGCAAGCATGTTTTGTCATTTAACTGGGTAAATTAAGGGTTTATTTAAACCAAACCAGAGTTGGTGATTGTTGGAACAGTGGAGTGAAGTGTGTTTTACGATGATAAAATGACTGTTTATTTAAACAGAGCTTGGTGGGTTGATGATAGCGAGTTTGAGGCTGTTTTTGGTCAAACAGGATCTTAAACTTTGAAATAAGTCTATCTCTGTAGATCCTTTCAATAATCTTATCAGACATTTAGGACAATCTGAGCCTGTTGGTGGCAAAAAAAGCACTTTTAATGGACGTGAACTGATGGTCCAACATGCCCTGAGTGGTTACATTGCAGCCTGGCCACTGCTCTCCCTCAATACTGGACAATTTAAAAAAAAAAAATGTTGTTCCCATTAGACACAAAAACATGGGAAAATAGGTTCCAAAATCCTTTAATTAAGTTTATTTGACGTGCAGAAAGCCACACACAAGTCCTCAACATGGGAGCAAATGCTTTGATTTCATCATCAGCGCAAAAGGATGTGAGGTTGTATGGGCACAGCACTGTATGACACAATGGTCAACACAATGTGAAGAAGCTGCTGACGCTCCGGTGATGTCATTCGGCGGTTTTGCCTGCACATGAGGATCAGGATGCGGTCATTTATTGCTGAAGAAACCCTTGGACGCCCAGATCTTGGTTTGTCTTCCAAGCTGTTGGTTCGTCTGTATGTCTGCAGAGTGTATCCAACTGCTGAAGGACTGCATCTGCACTTCCTGGCTATCTGGCGGCAGCTGTACCCTTCCTGGCTGAGAATCTTTATCTTCAGGCGTGTTTCCTGCGTTAGGTTCCTTGTTTTAGCCATTTTTATGTCTGAAGAACTTTCAGATGTGCTGGCTTTACGTAGACACGAAGCTTGGCAACAAAAATTGTGTCTTTTAAGAAAAAGAACGACCTTCATCACTGGTACCAAAATGACCCAATACTCAAAATTTCTTATGTATTTTTATGGAACCAACCAATTTTAAGTTTTTAATGGCTTTTTTTGGATTTATTTAGTATTTTGGCTGTGACTGTACTAAAAGAAATTGCACTTGAAGACCTAAGAGTAATTCTTAATGCAATATTTCACAAATGCATGGGGTGTCCGAAAACTTTTTTCCACCACTGTATATGATCAGCTAAACTTGCAACACTATGAGAACCCTACAGCCATTAACACTAACTAGCATCATGTTTAATTAATTTTATGCATGTTTAAAGACAGTAAAGCAGTGCTAAAGTTACTCAGTGACATTACGTTCTGCCGATGTGCTATCATCATATCACGCAGGGATCTGTAACCTTAATAACGAAAGGTACTTGGAGGCTCATAACTTTGTGTTTACCAGTGGATAAACAATCTGAAACTGTTTGGATAAAGCACAAGATCCTTTTTGTTTAATCAGAAACAGCCCCAAAATTGCTACTGCCAAACCAACCAAACTCCATTTAAATATACAGTAATTTTAACGTGTATAGAGCAAGCATGTTTTGTCATTTAACTGGGTAAATTAAGGGTTTATTTAAACCAAACCAGAGTTGGTGATTGTTGGAACAGTGGAGTGAAGTGTGTTTTACGATGATAAAATGACTGTTTATTTAAACAGAGCTTGGTGGGTTGATGATAGCGAGTTTGAGGTTGTTTTTGGTCAAACAAAAAGGATCTTAAACTTTAAGAAATAAAAGTCTATCTCTGTAGGGATCCTTTCAATAATCTTATCAGACATTTAGGACAATCTGAGCCTGTTGGTGGCAAAAAAAGCACTTTTAATGGACGTGAACTGATGGTCCAACATGCCCTGAGTGGTTACATTGCAGCCTGGCCACTGCTCTCCCTCAATACTGGACAATTTTAAAAAAAAAAAATGTTGTTCCCATTAGACACAAAAACATGGGAAAATAGGTTCCAAAATCCTTTAATTAAGTTTATTTGACGTGCAGAAAGCCACACACAAGTCCTCAACATGGGAGCAAATGCTTTGATTTCATCATCAGCGCAAAAGGATGTGAGGTTGTATGGGCACAGCACTGTATGACACAATGGTCAACACAATGTGAAGCAACACTGTGTGACACAACATGTCATATTTGTATTTAATCAGTGTCAGTAATCAGTATTACATTTTTCATTGGCATGGAAATTAACCTAACAAGGTCAGGATTACTGCACAGATTAATTAATTTAACCAAATAGGAGGATGACAACACGCACACACACGTGCACGCGCACACACACACACACACACACACACACACACACGCACACGCACATGCACACACCACAACCTGATGTTTTCCAGTTCTTTATAACAGTATTAACTGGTACAGGCACACCATGACCATGAACCTTAATCTCAATCAATTTTCCAGAACAAACACAATGTCACCTCCCACATATGCAAATCCTCCTATCATCATCATCTGAAAAATTCATTAAAACCCCCCTGGCCCTACCCCTACCTGTCTCCACTAATGGCATGTCGCATGCATAATGTATGAGAGTAATATAATATTATAGATTTGGTAATGCGGATCCACCTGTGTAACAAAACACAGAGGGGTGCTGTAAGTACTCTCTGGCATGCATTTCAATTTCAAAGTGGATACACTTTGCATGGAGTCACCTGATCAAACATGTCAAATTGAACCATGCATCAGTGGCAGTGAAGCCGTGGCGGCCTCGTGGGGCAATGCGGGCTTCCCTCCCCATCACTTCATCCCCGGCATTGATTTGATGTGAACTTGGACCATCTGTCCTGCGTTAATTGCACATGTGCTGCTATGTAGCCTCATTGGTGGGCTGCACTACAGAGGGACTCATAATAAAAGTCTGTGTTTTCTCTCCCAGCAGGCAGTCCCCTATGGTTTTCTTGATAATGGGTGAATGTGAGAGGTTCATTTACTCCCAAACAGTCGGTCACCAGTCAAGCACAAACATGGAATTCAATGGCCGATCCAAATTTGAAATCTCACCAGAAAAGAATAAGCAATGTGTTGCATTTGCAGCAGTAATCAAATCACATAATCAATCAAAAGGCTTGTTCTCAGTCTCAGCCTGGCTTTAAAAAGCTTTTGTTGACTGTCTGCAAATGCATCCCTCACATTTTTATGCAGTTTTAGAGCTGCGGTAGAGCAGGGTTTGGACTTTCTGAATAATAATAAGTGGCTAAAGGGGAGATTTAGTCAGAGTGCATTCATCTCGCTGGCTCGGCTGTGGGTGACATCGCTTTCCCCTCTTCCTGCTCTTGGTCTTTTTCCCTCCACCGTGAACAAGCACTCATTGAAAACAGCAGGGCTGTCCCCTCTGACTTTAATATTACATGGTCGAGATGAGGCGAACACAGGGCAACAGTGAGGAGAAGATATTTTGATGTCGAATGATCACGGACAATCCCAGAGCAGCTGAGCTGAGAGGAAGGAGGTGAAGCCGAGCGGGCCAGAAAGACAGAGCGAGGGAGAAAGAGAGCACAAGAAGAGACAGAAGGCAACAGAGTGCAGGAGAGAGGGAAAGCTGGGAAATAAGACAAAAGAAAGGGGGAATGAAAGAGAGATGTAAGAGTGCAAAACAGAGAGCAAAAGTGCAGAAATAAGACAAGAGAGAGTGAGAATGAAAGAGAGATGTAAGGAGAGGGAGACGCTGTGATCTTCTGTCTCTCTACAGTGAGAAAAGGAACAAGGCTGTCCAGATGGAGCAGGGGAATTGGAAAACAGAGAACAGCCATTTCCCGGTCTTGACAGGTGTCATGTAGAGTTCCACAGTGCATGATGTTGGCTTTCTGACACACATATATAGACATTCAGTTGAAGTGAAATGCTAATTCTTCCCTGCACTGTAGTCAACTGGGGTTCCTAACGGCATTCACAATTTGAATGGTATTTTTTGTTTTATTCATGTATGAGCTTTTGGAGGGTGATAATCTAGGTTATCCATTAACTCAAATCACAGTTAAACCTCCATTTTTGTAGTCAAAAATAATGTAAAAATGTTTTTAAACTGTATTGTTAATAGTACTCCACTGATTTAGCATCGCCCTACTTAAACAATGTCAGACTCATGACACAAAAAAAGGATCTTAATAGATGCAGCGGATTCAGAGATATATCCTTGTTAATCCCCTATTTTTCTTGTCACAACCTGGTGCATTCATTACCCACAATGCAACCCAAACACTGACACTGCCGTCGAAGATTCAGGTGTGTTATCAGGCCCCCAGGAAAGCAGCTCAGCCTTGCGATCAATTTTTCAGGCAATATATTGCAGGCAAAAAAATACCCTGCGGCTAAAAACGCATTCTCCCCATTGACCAACATTATAAAAGAGACGTTCGTGTATATATATCCTTTATTTAACCAGGTAAAAGCCCCACTGAGATTAAAAATCTCCTTTTCAAGAGTGACCTGGCTAAGAGGGCAGCATAAAACATTGTTACAACAAGTTACAACAAGGCAAAGAGACATAAACAACTGTCCAACAAATGATTAAAAACCACAGTATGCAATTAACATGAGATACAAGGTCCAGAATAAGAACAAATATGATGTGAGTACAATTTCCAAAATGATTTAGAAACAGACACATTAACTAAAAGAGCAAATTTCTCGATCCTTTAAAATCGTCTTAAACTCCCCCACAGTGATCAGCTCTGCCAGTTTCAGATCCTTCTGAAGATTATTCCAAGACGAAGGAACAACATATTTAAAAGCTTATTTGCCAAGTTCTGTTCTCACCCTCAGAACCAGCATTTGAAGAATATCATGAGAGCGAAGGCCATATTGATTTTAGTTTCTGCATGTCTGTAGACAGATAAGAGGGAACCAGGCCAAGAATAGATTTACATGTAAAAAACCAACCAATGCAAGAGCCTGCCAACATACGAAGATGGACATTTAGCAGTGGCATACAGAGTACAGTGGTGTATGTGATTTCCGCAACCAGTAAAAAAGCGCAAAGTACAATGGCACACAGTGTCTAACTTCTTTAGACACTGGTCAGGGGCATTCTTGAAAAGCAAAACCTCATAATCCAGCAGAGGTAAAAAGTTGCAGATATCAAGTGTCTCCTTGCCTGAAGGGAGAAGTTAGATTTAATTTTAAAAAAGAAGTCCAATTTAACTTTCAATTGGAGACAAGGTTTTCAGTATGTGATTTAAAAGACAAGTTCTGATCAGTGATGATTATGGGGCCATTATGGTAGCAAAATAGCTGCAAATGCGTATCTCAATCTGCGTGTGCGTAATCAGATTTGTACATGTGTAAAATAATTTGTAAAAGCTGCCGCTCACTAGCTTTTGCTTGGTGAGCTGAGGCTGAGCAGACAACGTCTTCATAGATAAAGTTACCGATTTTATTTTAACAAAGCTTGGCAATACTAAGTTACTCATGACAACTACTGCAAAAAATCTGAACATTAGGGGTGTAACGGTACACAAAAATCTCGGTTCATAGACAACTATGAAATATCTTTTAATTATTGGTAGCCTTATTAAAACATACCACCACAGCAGTTAACTCTTTTTACACAATTTTTGAATGAAACAAATATATATAAAATCCTGCTTTTTCACATTGTTTGAATGAAAATAGAAATATAAAAGTGAAAAATAAAATCCTGCTGTTTTTTTTAACACATTTTCTGAATGAAAAATATAAATATATATTTCTGCTTTAACAGTTTTACTCAGTTAAAATAAAAAGTATAGTGCAGCTGGTGAGCCTTAAAGCCTGCTCAGATTCAGTTTTACTAGGAACTTATTTAGCTTTCCCACTTTGTTAAAGTGCAGTAAACAAAACATGCTTATATCTAAAGTGCAGCTTAAACAATTTTACTCAACTCCAATGGTGTTGGTTATTTCTTTAGCGTGATGGTCAGGGAAACGCTCTTTCTTTTTAAACTACGACGATATTGTAGTGTGCACCAGATTGCTTTTTCTAGTCGTGCCGGTTAACGTTCAAACTCGGGTGGTGTTGCTTTAGATGCGTTAGCATGTTAGACGTGTTTCCAAGTACATACCCGACTGCTGTTCTGCAGTGTCGGCACACTGCTTTTGTTTTGTCCACTTGTTTATTTCCATCTTCGTATTTTACCCTGAAACCAAAGTGTTCTCGAACGGAGGACTTAAGGTTTGCGGGTGGGTCTTCAGGTTCGTCAGGCTCACTTGCCATGTTGTCAAAATACGAGAATGCGCTGCACAAAGTGAAAGCAGAGATTTACGGTCGGACTCGGTCCGTCACTCAATTATGTCCGTCGGGGAACTAGATATTTTAAATGGTTTGGCTCGCAGCAAAGTAGCACCTGTGAGCCTGTGCTCAGGGCAAAACAATCTGAAGGGCACGGCAGCTTGAGCCTGTCAGCCTGTGCTCAGGGTGACGCACACTTTGAGTTACAGACACAAATCTTCTCACGCATTTGCGGATCTCACACGGCAGAAGAGTAGCAAAAATCATGTGTACAAAGAGAGCCAATTGAGAGGCCCAACCAAGGTAAAGCTGAAGACATAGGTATTTACAAATCTGTCTACATATTTACGGATCTCTGTACACATTTGCAGATCTGTGTACAGATTTACAGATCGTTCTACAGATTTACAGATTGTTGTACGCATTTACAGATCATTGTACAGATTTACAGATTGCAATACACTTGCAAATCTGAATACAGATTTGTAGATTTTTTTTTACACATTTACATATCTGATTACGCACACACAGATTCTAAATACACATTTGCAGATTTTTGTACACATTCACAAACTTTATTACGCTTTTACAAATTATTTTACATATGTACAAATCTGATTATGCACACACAGTTTGAGATACGCATTTGCAGCTATTTTGCTACCATAATGGCCCCATAGATGATACGTAAATACTTGTACGTTGTAACCATTTCAATTTCAATCCCTTGTGTAGTTAGTTAGTTATCTTTGGAAGATCAGATGTTAAGCCCTTGCCATTTGAAAATAACATGAATTTGGATTTTTCTGCATCTAACACAAACTTAAGTTTAATTAAGTGGGTCTGAGCAACATCAAAGGCAGACTGCAGGTATTCCAGAGCTTTAACGACTGAAGGGGATGAACAATAGATGAGGGTATCATCTGCGTAAAAATGATAAGCAGCATTTGATAAATTGTCACAGAGATTATTTACACATATAAAAAACAACAATGGCCCCAGTATGGCACCCTGAGGAACACCATTTAACACTGGGAGGAAGGCAGAGCAAGACCCAGCAGACTGAACACACTGTGTTCTACTGAACAAATAATTAGGGGTTGTAAAAGGACACCTCAGGTCAATTTTGACTCTTTCTATGTTATAGAATTCTATGTTATCAATAGTGGTCCATGTTTACTTTAATTCATGAGGAATATTTTTTTGGATTCTCAAATTCAAGATTATGCGTTGAATAACTAAGAAACAGTCAATCTGCGGGGGAAGTATTCCTTCAATTTGTATGCAAGTTCAGTACATAAAGTAGTTAAGTAGGCCATGTAAGTAAATATGCGTACGCAACTTAAAATAAGTCAACAGTGACTTTTGGTTTCACATGGGACATGAATAGCGGTCTCCTGGGTAAAGTCCTGTTTTTGTTTGACACATCCGTCCACCTCAACCTTTTCCCTATGTGGAATCTGCTGCTCTTTATACTGTGTCACCCAACTTCCTTCTTTGCTCCTGTCATCATTACTACTGCCACTAGAGTTTGCTGGCAAACAATAAATGTAAAATAAACTGCTTGTAAAGACGACCTTCACCGCCGTTTTTGGGGTAGTACAGTCTGGATAGATAGTTTTGTGCAAATACATTTCAAAGTGAAATTTTTTGACTGGCTACATAAAAAATTCTCTGGCAAGCTCTCTGCACTGGCACCCCACTGTGTCGATGGAATGACCATTCAAATTAATGAGGAGCCTCTGTTTTTTCACACAAGTTGCTCTGAACGCCACTTTAGTTTGAATCTCATATGATGAAATCATTAACAGTTCCTCTGAAAATGTTGAGTAATTACTTGAGTAATATATATATATATATATATTTCAAATTAAATTTGGGTTTCTTAAATTCTATGCAACATACCAAGAAAGGGCCAACCAAGAACCGTTTAAGACCTGCCATCCCGCCTACTCTGGGCTGATGTTGAACCGTTAAGTCAGTCTGTATTAGACTGCATTAGGAAAGCTGGTGAGGGATCTTGTTGGCTTCCTGCTGAGAGCTGAAAAGTCGGCCTTCACTCTGCCCCGCATATTTCTTGCTAGCCGGGTAAGGAGCGCAATCATGAAACAAAAAGTATGAAATATAAATGTATCCCTTTAGATTTCTGATTCTGTTTTTCAAAGGAGCACAAAGGACATGTGATTCTCAGAGCAGACATGAATGGTGTAGTTGGACTTCATAGGGTCAGACATAAGAGTTCTGCAAGTCACTTCAGAAAATTCACTATGACCCATCTCTTTAATGTTAAAAAGCACTGGGGGAAACCTGTCTAATAAAGTCATGCAGTTCTTCCTGTGCATGTCTGACAACACAGCGTGCAACACCATCTCCGTTTCCACAGCAGGAGCAGCGGAGGATGCCAGGCACCTCTCCTGAGAAACAATTAACCCTGAACTTCAGAGGAGAACAATGATTAGCATGTGAGCATACGGATTGGGGTCGGCGGGGGGGGGGGGGGGTTGGGTTCTCCTACAGTTATACTATTGATCCCTTACATAACTAAGCACTGAATTACATAACATTTTTGTGCTCTCAGGATACCCCACCCCCACGGCTGCCCCACATCACCCGGTTCACACACACATACACACATTATGTCTCTTCCCCCTGCTTTTTTGCATTTGATTTTTCTTTCCTTCGCTGCAGTAACCTCATTTGGACCGCTGGGCTAATTAAAGGGTCCACAAACCAGAGTAAGAGCCCGCCATATGCTCTAGCCGACAGTAACTCCAGAGTGTCACAACCTGGAGCATCAGACATGCTGGAGCTGTTAGAGCTGAACTGAAATACATTACAGCCTTCTGCTCACCTCGACCAAATCATAAAACCCTGTGAATCTCCTTTAACTAATACTAATTTAATGTGCATCCTACTGTGCTTTTATGGTGCGTAATGATAACTGTGCCACTGTGCATTACACATTATATGCAAAGAATACTGCATGCTGTCATTTCATGGAATAGCTCTTTTGAAAACAAAGGACAAAAATTGAGGTTAAAATGCATAAAAAAAAGAATTAACAAGTAACTGTAAAAGGCAGGGAAACAAAAAGAGACTAAGAAATGAAAGACTGCGGAAAGGCATCCCAATAAAACACAGTATATGAAGTGAATTAAAACATGATACTTGCTCTTGCAGCCTGAGCTCCTGAGGCGAAGCAGCCTATAGGGGCCCTGACGGCATAAGCACCGGTCGCCTTTAATCTTTAGTCTCCATTAAAGGGAAGCAAAAAGAGCTTCAGCTGAGACTTGCAGAAAGCTAACAGGCTCATAAGAGAGCAAAAGCCTTTGCAAGAAGTAGGGACCAGGTGCAAAGCTTCAAAGTAATAGATCAAATCTTTAAATCCATTCCCAAATAACAGGACAGTAAAATGTGAGAGAAACGGATCGACTGCATACAGGCCTGACTTATAACTTAATGAAATAAATTCAAAAAAATCAATGTGGAAAATCTGGACATGCTTCTTAAACATTTTCAGTTTAAAGGGCTCCAATTTTATACATGGAAATCACTATCTTCATCATGTGGGTCAGTGACGGAATGTGTTTGGACCCAAATGCAGTGCACAGGAGAGCAAGAACAGTTGGTAGTGATGTTAAATGCCACAGCACACAGGGATGGGACAGGGCAGGTAATCAGCACACAATACAGTTCAACACTCCAGTAAAGTCTCTCCAAAAAGTCCGTAGCAGCCCAGCTGGTTTGGCGGGCCGAACTGGGCCGGGAGGCAGGCAAGTGTGCAATGACGTTTCCCCAAACACATACACAGTTTGGTTCAGTAACAGGCAATGGTACCAGGGAACGTAGTCGTGAAGGCCAGAAATCCAAAACCAGGTAAGTAAGGGACAGGCAGAGGGTCGAGAAGCCAGCAGGTGAGTACTCACAGGACGCAGACACAATGGCGAGTGTGGCGACACAGTGGAAGTCTCTGGACCGCAGGACACCTCAACTAAGCAGATAGGAACACTGTAGCATTGTCGTCGGATGGTAATGCCAAGCCAACACTGGTAAACAGGAACAAAGGACACAGAAGCAGATCTCAAGGTCAGGGACAGAAGGCTGTTGCGTTTACTGAGAATCAGATGAAGCTGGCAGGGTCAGCAACAGGAAATCAGTCCAGAGTAAAGTGCTGGAAAGTCTTGCATGAGTGAGGCTGGGGTATACTGGCTGTGAGTAATGAGGAACAGGTGAATTGAGTTGCCTTAATGAGGTGGGTGTGACTAGCACTGAGGTGGAAAACCAGGATGAATGGAAAATTACCAACCAGGAGCTGGGTGACTGTGCATGCAGAGAAGAGCAGGTGACCAGGATTGTGAATACAGTTACTACATCCACTTCTATAGCTTTATATTAACCTAAGAGATGTTAATAATCTGACTCTGCATTAGCAAACTGATGGGGCAAGTAGCCCAAGACAACCCAGTTTTACTGCCCATCAATAAAGCCAGTAAATGACTGTGATGTCTTTAAAGCTGAGATATTCTCTATTAACCATGGATGAAATAACTACTTGTATGTAAAGGGGGCGCTTATGGTGACGAATCCACAGGAAATTATCAGGTGCAGGTCATAGTTTTGGTTTTACGGCTTGCAACTTTGCAGTTTTGGTTCAGTCTCACCGCTCTCATGTGAGTCAATGTCAGCCACTGCTGGCAGCAGTTTCAACAAAAAAAAGATCTATACCTACTGTTCTCTACCTGCCCAGCACAAAACCACAGACAAATTTAGCAATTAGCTGGTGAACATAGCGGAGCATTTAGCAGCTGAAGAGCCAGATATTTCCCTCAGAAGTTGGTGGATAGTAGAGTTGGGTCGGTTCTCGGTAATACCAATTCGGTTCGGTGCTCCGTCTTGGACCGTTTTTTACCGGACCGCGTATGTCCTTTTACAGCCTATACTCGGGCGGAACGTATGCAGAGCGGACTCTGCGGAGGTCCGCCCGGACTAAAAGTGGCCGTCAGCAAGCCCTGTGCGTGCAAAGCTCAGATTTTACGACCACGTGGACTCCGCTCCGCACACCAGTGTCACAGAAAAGGCTGCTCAGCATGTATTTTTCATATCACGGGGATTTTTCACGGACATTTTTGCAGGAAACTACAACACGGAAGTGCGCTCAACTATGGAAGCCCGAATGACTGCGGACATTCCTCGCGCAGTCCACTCCGCTTATAGTACGCCCGAGTCTGTGAGCACCTGTGTCTGCCTCTTCGCCAAGCGCACAGCAAGCAGGAGAGAGAGGGGGGTGGGGCGGGGACTGAGCTAGGGGGTGCGAGTGCACATGCACCGAGGCCTCTGCTGTAGCCTGGAGTTTGTTTAACAGTGATGGGGAGTCGATAATGGCGAACAATTTAGTTTCAAAGAAAACAAAGAATGCGCCACTATGGCAACACTTTGGCTTTGAGCCAGACGAAGGAGGCAACCCTTGTTTGCACTCATTGAGTAAGCTGCAAAATTTATTTGTAAGGAATAAAAGAAACAATGTGTTACAAAAACAGAGCTTAAAGGAGAGTGAATATTGGATCAACATTCACCCTGTGGCCAGAAACCTGACTGCCCTGAGCCTGTATTTTCATCTTATTTTGTCATGGTTAGGACGTTCGTGGGCGTGTAGCCACTAACAGTTCGCAGGCAAGGTCAGGACTTTATACAGAGGTAGCAACCAGACTGTAAGCAGCACCCAGGGTTTCCCGCACATTCATTTATTTGGCCCACAACAATATCAACATCTGGCAGAACATAATGATTTTCTGTTTTTGGAGCTGGACCATTCATTAGGTGCACAGTGGGAATATATATACCATTGGATTACTAATTGTATCACACTCTCAGGGCGCAGAGCATTCTCTGGGCACTGACGGAGCAGCAAAACATCAGGCACAGTGAAAATGAAACTAAACAGTTCATTGTGCTGGTTCTAAAAATTTGCTTTCACTCGCCTCTGCAGCAGCAGTTTCTCTCGTCCATTGATCTGATCAGATCTGATCAGCCATACTCGCATCAACAGGTCAATTATCAACCTTGTTAATCAAACTACATAAAGTGCTGCTGAGGAAAACAACCTCAAGGACAGCTCCTCCTGTGCTACGTTCAGAACAAACCTCTGAATTTAGAGACGTGACACAAAGAGACACACAAAAAGTAAAAAAAAAAAAAAACTGGAAAGTTTGCTGACCTGTATCACCTACAGCCACACATATGAGCTATGAAAATTGCGGACACATTGCAGAAACCCCCTCATGCAGATAAAGAAAGGCAAAACGCCAAGCGGACAGAGCTCTTTCCAAAACAAGAGTAATTCTGGGTTTGGCTGTCATTTTCACTCTGCTGGCGGACACTGAAAGAGAGGATGGTGATGAAGAGCAATGCAGAATTGGCTTGGGCTCTGTTGGACAGGTAGGTGGTGACGGTGGACTTAGTTAGCTCTCAGTATCGACTTTTTCATTATAACAACGTTCCTACTATTGTAGCTTGCATAGCATAGCTTCTTCCTGCATAGTATACCTTTAAGTGTCTACTAGGTGGACTTGTTTGCCCTCAGTTATAGAATCTGACGAATGACTCATTGGGCAAAAGTAATACTGTTTGCAATTCTGTATTCTGACCGATTTAGATATCACAGAAATAAATCGTTAGCTTATTACCTCAAGGCCAAGCATGTGAAAGCACCTGTTCTCTCAATATATGGTTGGATTATAGTATGAAGGTGCAAGGTTGCATTGTAGTGATTCTGAAAATATGTATAAATCTACATTCATCCCTTGATACACTGCGGAGAGTCTTTTTATTTCAAAGTACAAATTAAAAGCCTCCACTGTACTACAAAATCAAAAGCAATGAGAAAAAAAAGACTTTAACTGTACAAAATTTGTCATTACTTTTTAAAAACTGTAAGTAGAAAAACTGGAGGCATTCAGAAACACAGAAAGCTGTTAAGATCAAACAGAAAACTGTATCTTACAATATCTGACTTCTAAAAGAAAATTTGGTTGGTAATATTCTGACTTACAACAAGGCAAGTCTTGCTCCATTTCTTTTCTTTTCTTTTTTTTTTTTTTTTTTTTTTGCTGCTGTCGGGGTTTTAATCACAGTATAGGTTGACGTTCACATCATGACCTTACAGTAATTAATTACACTCAACTGTTAATCTTATATAACCTCGAGACCTCCTCACAACCTATTTAACACCCTGTCAGCACAGGGCAGCACCCTGTCTGCTCGGCTGGGCAGTCATTGTACAGTAAAGACTCAGGAGAAAATAAATAGTCTAAAAAAATGAAGGGCAAATAAAGAGTCGTGGAGGCTTTTCTCTCATATGTACAGCTCATGTAATGAGGGTCATAGTGCCCCGGGCTACTCAACTGTACAGACAGGAAAAATAATTTAATTCATGAAGGAGGGAGGGAGGAGTAGTAGCTTTCCATATCAAAGAGGGTTGGGCAGCATTTTGTTTGAGAGGCACATTTTCAAATTCTACAAACTCAATATTCTCTCTTTGATTAAAATTCCAAGCGTCTGCCCTGCCTCTTCGCCTGATTGGTGTGTCAAGGGGGTTTCCAGACAAAGGTAGGGATTCAGCTCCTTGAGGCAATTGACGGTTTCGAGTGTTAAGTGCAGTGGGAATCTGTGGGGGTGCACTGTGCAAAAAAAAAATCTTCAGACAGCAAATCCCAAATGCATTGTAGGGTTCGTGTTCCTTGTACGGCGGAGAGACACAGCAGTGTCAGACAGAAGGGCTTGTGTTTTAAGTTTGATCTTTTCTGTGTCATGGCGCCAGCCTCATAGGCTGAAACGGCCTTAGTGTGGCAGCGCTCACTCCTCCACAGGATTTCCACTCACCAGAGCAAACATCTATCAGATCAGACACATTAAGAAGCTAATTGTCCCCCTTGGGTTGGACTGTTCATTATCTGAGCCAGTGCACAGGATTCAGTGAAGCAGGAGCAGAAATAGAGGCCACGGCAGGCTGACATATACAAGCATGGTCAGTGGCTCCGTAAACCACAAACAGACATCAACACAGACAGCCTGTGGTTGTACTGTGCTTCCACGCAGTGCCTGGTATCAGTCTGTAAAAGGAAAATTGTCGGCTACAGTTTTGACTCTCTTCACTAAGCACATAACCTGCTTGCAAAAATATTAAAAATCACCTCAGTATTCTAATTTCAATGTTTCCCAGATGGGGGTACTCGTAGCCATAGGGGTACTTTGGAGTATTGCAGGAGGTGCATGAGATTGTTTTTAAAATGTTAATTTAAAAAATATCAGTCATGCATAATTCCTAAAATAATTATATCACTTAATTTTAACTTCAACTCATCAAAAAGACACAGTTTAATGAAACAGTTATGCCCTCTTAGTGTTATTGCTCGATGACAGGAAATTGGTTTATCTTGAATTAAGTGATCAATTCTAAACATCTGAAATGTAGCATTGAAGTGTTTTTCAGTAACAAGGTTGTCACGAGGTAAATCAGACACTGGTGGTGCAGCACCGTATTAGTCATCTTTAAAAGTAGGGTATCAGCACTCGATACCTTTAACCCAGCTGGCATCCAACGTCGTTAGATGCTAATATTTGGGTGAAACATCTTCCAAATGTGGTTATGTCAACGTCTATACAACTTCAAATTCGTTTTTGTTGTTTTTATGATTATTTTTTGGCTTTTTGCCTTAAATTGATAGGACAGAAAATGGTGAGAGAGA
The DNA here is from genome assembly GCF_011397635.1 of Epinephelus fuscoguttatus. Lineage (NCBI taxonomy): Eukaryota > Metazoa > Chordata > Actinopteri > Perciformes > Serranidae > Epinephelus > Epinephelus fuscoguttatus. The sequence goes on from NC_064766.1 coordinate 23,970,839, forward strand.
GGGGATGACATGCAGCAAAAGACCATGGACTGGAATCTAACCTGTATCGCTGCGTCGACACAGCCTTAGTACATGGGGCACCCGCACTACCAGGTGAGCTACTGAGCACCCCAACAACTTAACATCGGTGGACAAGGTTTCAATGGTATGAGATTTTCACGGTATGATAACTAAATAATAAAAATATTGCAGTTTCACGGTATCCCGGCATTATGGAATTCATATTATCATCAGTCAGAATGACCCTTAAAGAAATGAAAACTGAAGGTTTATTGTTGGCTGAACAAACGTTTAATTACTATAATTAAAACTTGAAACAATTCTGTTAATTGAGGTATGTGTAAAAAGTCTCTACTTAATTAAAATAACTAAAATAAAAGAGGCGATTCAATGTCAAGTTGCATTTTTTTTCATAGATAAGCAACTATGCACAGTACGATAACAATCAAATTTTATATCACAGTATACCCTGAAACTGGTATATCGCTGCAACCCTAGTTGGACGTTTACAATCCTGTCAACCGGATTTTCATTCCAACCAAAATTAAACATCTGTCCATTGTAAGAGTCCAACATCTTTCTGATGTCATATTGACATCTGATGCCAGCTGGATAGGTACCGACAACAATAACCCAGTAGTATAATAAGTAGAATCTAAACTCCTCCGTCAAACAATTCCTGCATTTGACCCCTTTTGCGCCAGGGGTCTGATCCCAGACTGTCCCAACTTTCCACCTGATCAGCAAGCTAACCTAGCAGCAGTTGCTAACAACCAATAGCAAGCCATTAAACAGCCACAACAAACCCACACAGACAACGAAACATTATTAACAATAAGGTAACATTAGCCACGTGATGCTAACAGTTAGCCCTGTCACTGAGTTTGTGCAGCCGGGTGGTTCTGGCTAGTCACTACACACCATCCCATTCACATTATGGAAATAAAATGAAGCACTCTTCTGTTATCGGTATCATTTAAAAGGTTACTGGTATTGGTACTTGGTGAAGAGGGAGCTGAGCCAGAAGGCGAAGCCTTCATTTTACTGGCCCATCTACGTCCCAACCCTCACCTATCGTCACAAGCTCTGGGTAGTGACTGAAAGAAAGAGGTCGCGGGTACAAGCAGCTGTAATGAGTTTTCTTCGTGGGGTGGCTGGACTCAGCCTTAAGGCCCGAACATACTCGGGCGTACTATAAGCAGAGCGGACTCCGCAAGGAATGTCCGCAGTCATTCGGACTTCCATCGTCAAGCACACTTCCGCGTTGTAGTTTCCTGTAAAAATGTCCGTGAAAAATCCCCGCAATGTGAAAAATACATGCCGAGCAGTCACTGGTGCACGGAACAGAGTCCACGCAGTCGTAAAATCTGAGCTTTGCGTGCACAGGGCTTGCGGACATCCGCTTTGAGTCCGCGCGGACCTCCGCAGAGTCCGTTCCGCGTACGTTCCGCCCGAGTATGTTCGGGCCATTAGAGATAGAGTAAGGAGCACAGACATCTGGAGAAAGCTCAGAGTAGAGCCGCTGCTTCTTCGTGTCAAAAGGGATCAGATGAGTTGGTTCGGGCATCTGATCAGGATGCCTCCTGTTAGAGGAGTTCCACTGGTAGGAGGCCCAGGGCAGACCCAGAACACACTGGAGGGATTATATAGCTCATCTGGCCTGGGAACACTTTGGGGTCCCCCAGGAGGAGCTGGAAAACGTTGCTGAAGAAAGGGGCATCTGGGGTGCTTTGCTTGGCCTGCTGCCCCTGCGACCTAGCCCAGCATAAGCTGATGAAAATGGATTGATGGATGGTATTGGTACTGGTATCATAATTTTTAAGCAATACCCAGCCCTATCATATACATTATATATAAAGGTGTTTTGCGCTGGTCACAGAGTACTTGAAAAAATATTTGAAAGGGGGTACATTATTGAAAAAAGCTTGAGGGGCACTGTTTTAATTCACTATTGTTTCTTCAATAATACATTCTGCAAAAGGCACAGACCGGATAAAAAGCTCTGACAACCTGATGAAAGCTGGCGTTTGCCACATGAGGTGTATTGTTAACTTTAACCATGCACATTAGTCTCCTTTATAAAGCAACTCCAATTCTTTGAAAAGAGTGACACTCCCTTTTCATCGAGAGGAAAAAAAAAACCTTTCCTGCTGCTCTAGTGGCAGCAGGAGCCATGTTGGACACCGTCCAAGCTGAGACATATTGGCAGGTGAACATTTAATACTATTCACCCTTCCCCAGTGAACACACAACAACAGTCCCTGCCCCCTTTGAGCTCCAACAAATAACTCCTCTTCATGGCCAACGTGTGTCTTTATTTCCACACACAATTGAGTCATGATGGGATTACCCATTGTGTGTACAGCTGCAGTCACAGGATTAGGGATGACTAGGGATGATGGCAGAGAAAACACCGTTCTAACCAACTGCACAACACTAGGCACTGGCTCCACCAATGCCAGCTTAGACAGACCTGAGATCATACCAGGAGTATTATCAACAGATGATAACGTTATACATCTGTTTCTGTGGAAATTATGTGCTCCAAAAGATATCAGAGGAAAGAGGCTGAGCAGGGACATAAACATTTCTCAGTGTGGTGGGGCTGCTCAGTTATGGCAAAATTCATAATCACGGCTGTTTTGGTCAGTATTGAGATCGCCATTATTTAGCGCAGTTACTCACTGACTTTGGAAACATCATGCATTTATTGAGCTTTTAAAATACTTAAATGTGATTTGATTGACAAACAAACCAGAGAAATGAATAAAATAAATAACATATACATGTAAACACAGCACTAGAGAAGAGGGAGAGACCCCACACTGTTGGCAGAGAACCCTGGACTGTGATTACTCTGAGCGCCATGCATGGGAATGATTTACAATGTAATAAATTCAAATATATATTTCTGTCTTCTTCAACAATGGTCTGAACAAGTCATCAAATTTGTCTCCAGTAACTTTTTAGAAATAAGGTCAATAAGAGGGTCTGAAAAGTCACTAAATGAAGCGAGACAGCAAGTTGGTGACACTGAGCACACCTCTGTAAAGAAAAGGGTGCGCTGGATTTATAACACAAGACAAAACGAGAGCAACATTGCAAAATGAAATGCAGCACAATAATCACTTTATCTTGATTATATTGTTTTCAGAATTGTCAGAAGCCAAAATCATAACTGAAAATACTAAACCCTATATTTTGGCAATATTCGCCTTGCTGACTGCCATCAGCCTATCAGCAAATAAGATGACATTTAATGATGGCAGTGGCCGATGTTTCTCTGTTGTATGACATCAAATCAAGACTAATGGCGTCCCAGGGACACCAGAAAACTTATTTGGGACAAACCTACTATGTACACATCAGGGGATGGACCCTATTGTTTCCCTGATGTTACACTGTGAACAACAAATTCATGTTGACATGAGCAGGAGGAGAGCTGGTAAATGTTATGTGTTAGCAGCCAGTGGCTGGAACTAACAGTAAGCAGAGGTTGCATTGAGTTATATTATGATGCGTTCAAGCTCCATTTAGTAATAATTTATTGGACAAAAGGTAAATCATAGTTATCATGATGTGTTTAAATGTAATCTTGTAAAATTCAGACTTGAACTTGAATAAATAGTTGTTTTGAGGGAGAAATGTGAAAATAGATACTAAAGACGGAATTACAATATATTATATGTAGAAATAAGGTATTTGTATAAGCAGTTCTTTTAAAAGATGTCAAGAGTGTTCACTTTAATGTGAAACAGGTTAAATTAAGGGTTGTTTCCTAAACGTTTATTATTGAGTCTGTGCTAATTTAAAGATAGCTTAATAAAGGGCTGAACAGGCTTTTTAGAATTGTTTCCAGTGAGATTTTAAGTTTATATTGTGACTTTGCTGTTTTAATATTACTGTTGCTCTGGAAACAACATTTAGTTATAAAATATTCAGTTTTATTCCTGTTGTCCAGCCCTAGCTGCTATACCTTTCGTTACGTCACTTCGGTGTTCTGATTGGCAGTGCAAATGCAGACAGAAAAAAAAACCTTTAAGGGATGTAGTTCCCGAGGGAGTTCCTCAGCGGGCCGGTCCTCTCAGCAAGCCCCCAGACCCAAAAACGCCTTGAGTTGTTTTTCATAATATTTCCCTGGCACAAAACGGGGAATAAATAACAATAAAACAAAATAAACAACAACCATAAAAAAACCACAGGTATCGGCTACCTGACAAATTGTTTTTTAAATACCTGTATCGCCACAGAACTCCTAAATCGGTGCATCCCTAATGGCCGCAGTGAAACATTCCTAATATCTGAATATCATGTGCCTCTGAGTTTTCTGTGAGAACACGACACGTTTCCTCATCACAACCTGTCAGCCATCTCCTTTCTGTTGTTCATACATTTGTGACAACAATCACATATTTGTGACGGTGGGTGTATGTACGCCCATGTTCGCCAGCAGAGGAGGTGAGCAATGACTGTCAGAAGTGACACGTGATGACTGGGTTTGCAAGACACACCATTATCACGACTCTCACACCTCAGGCAAGTACGCTGCTGTGTGTGTGTGTGCAAGGCGTGATAACAGGGTACACCTCATGTTCACGTGCGCCTTGTAAGACAGAGCTGCACATCTCCCCCGGCAGATGGGCCTCATATGAGTGAAGCAGCGCAGCCGGCATCATGGGAACAATGACTAGCAATGCTGTTATTACACCTCTCTACAAACTGGTAATTTAGTGTAATTCTAGTCAGTGTCACAACAGCAACGATGTGCATTTCAAGCGCTGTCATTTTTTTCTTTTTTTATCAGAGGCTGCAAGCTTGAGGATCCGCAGCTGAGGAAACACCATGTTTTTTGGGTGATGTGCTCATATGACGCCCCCTCGACCCCTGTGAGCGAGAGTCACGCTGAGAGGCAGGGATGTCAGACGTGGTGGGTGATCAGCGGGGACAGTGTCCAGCCGTCCCGCGCCAGCACAAAACTGTCACTGGGGTGTGTGTGTGTGTGTGTGTGTGTGTGTGTGAGTCTACATCCTCTCTGGAGAGTGAAGGGGGCGCCGAGGGAGACACAGTGACTCACACTGTTAGATGGGAAGGGGAGTGAGGGAGGGAGAGGAGGACTGAGAGTCACTCATCATCACACATGTGCCCACATCATCCCCCTCCCTCATTACAGCCCACACCACCCACAGCACTAAGAGCGTGTTCACACCGCACACACGTGACAGCATATGAAAGAAGTAGCCTCTACATCAGTGTGTCAGAGGAGCTTATCCATAATGGGCAAAGCAGGCTGTAGCAGTGAATCAAGCACTTATTCAGAGCCGCCATCCTGTATAATACAGTGCTCACAATTAGAGGAGACATTCAGAGAAAGTGGTTAAAAGCTTGTGCAAATTATCATGTTTCAGTGTCTACATACTGATTCCTGCTTTCTCGCTGTGACAGGTCACAGCGTGCGGTATTTTACAATGTGGATTTCACATGTTGAATAGAAAATGCCTTTTTTCTCCCAGTTCTGATGCCGTCAGTCAGTTATTTTTCCATGCACGAGGTGTAATGAGCAGACTACTGTAGTATTGATGCCAAAACGCTTGATAATAAGCCTGTGTTGCAGAGTTAACATAACCGCAGTTTTTCCCAAACATCCAACCTGCCTGCAGTACGGCAGTAGTGTGATGCAACTCATCCTCCGCACAGATAGAAAAGCTTTGGCGTGCAATTACTAAATTAGTCGAGAAATTAATTTCAACCCAGTGAACTGACACAGAAACGCACTGAACTGCTAATCTGGGAGCAGGAGGGCTAAAAATCCTCTGGAATTTAAAGTTTAATGGATTAATGATGTCAAGGCTCTCAAGTGGATAGGACCGTAGCACAAAGTAACTCTAGAGGAATTAAATTGCTTATGGTGTATGTCAGGAAGCAAGCCTAAAGGAGTGTGCTAGTACAGTAGCGGCTCCAATGTGAAGCAACCCACTTCTGTGCAGTCTTAACTACCCATGATGCATTACCGCTACTTTTTATTTCTCTTGTCTGGCTTTTCCTCCCACACAGTACACAGTAAGATAGAGTATGAGTCAGTAGATCATTTTACTGGAATATCGTGCCATTGTTCCACCTCGGGGTTCTGTTTAAAAGGTATAATCATGAAATGGTGGGACGCAGTTGTTACCCCTTTAAGCCGGCAGAGGAGGTAGTATCAGCACCGAATTGATGTCTGTGTAAAAGAAACAGTCGTCAGGACTGGACCATTGACCAGACGGGTGTGACGTTTTGAGGACCTGTCGTGTGTGACCCACTGCTGGGAGAAAGTAGAATAAATAAAGAACAGCCATCTCGTGGTTTTATGCCTCTGCGAACCACAAGATGAAAACATGGATGCTTCACACACATCTTCAACATGACGGCACAGACGATACATATAATACGCACAGTTTCAAGGTGGACACCCAAGATTAGTGTCACAAATTCAATATCTGACCAAATATCCTTCTTTTCCAGAGATATGATGTTGATTAATGGCCAGAAATTTGAAAAAAAAAAAAAAAAAAAAAAACCTCAAAGATGAAGCACGGCAGCCAAAAATGTCTGCAAATTGGGAAAACAATGTCACACTAGAGGCCGATGCTACTGTGTTACATGTCACAACCGGCATGCCTCTTTTGTTGCCTTGGTGTGGTTCTGTGTAAAACTGTAAAGATGGTGTATAGTCATAGCTTGATCTCAAAAAAATCGTCAGTAGAGTTTTGCTCAACATATGACATGACCCATAGGTGCAGACTTTGCAGGTGGGGGTCACATTTGTCTCTCCCAGTAAGAAAGTAGTAGAGGACTTTCACTTTGACATAATTAAAGATGTTTACATCCTAAATTGGTGCATAAAAAATCAGCAGAATGAAGGAAATTAAGTGTTAGATGCTCAAAATTTTTCTGGCAGAGGACCCAAAGCCTACTGTTTCATATGTGTCACCTCAAAATTGAAAAGAAACCTACGCCCTGGACATGGCCTATTGTTTTCTAAAAGCCCACCCAGGGACACATGATGGTCCATACAACATCACTGATCACCCAGTCAGCGTGCAGTGATTAGTCATAGCCATAGAGTCCAAATCCAAAATAAGTCACAGGCATATTTCAGATTGGCCCCCACACAAGAAGATTAACACAGCGTTTTAATGAAGTCGGGCCCGAAGGCAAACGACTGAATTAATCATTTTGGCAGGAGGAAGTTTATTAGACAGCCCATTGTCTTTTTCTTCAAGCACAGTTAACATGTTACTTTAGCATAAATGTCTGAAAATGGCTATAAAATGCCTGATTGTTGGATTAAAAAAAACACGGTACTTTGCCCAACAGACTGACAGTCTCTGTGGGAGTGAATAAATTTGCACATGCAACCTTAGACACATAGGCACCACACACATACATACATTGCACATGCACAGAGATGAGACCATGTGGTCCAGGAGAAAATGTGACTCCAGAGACAACATAAAGGTTTATTGAATGGCATGGATTTAGATTCATGGGGGGGGGGGGGGGGGGACGGGTGCCTATCCCAGCTGACTTTGGGTAAGAGGTGGGGTACACCCTGGACAGGTCACCGGACTATCACAGGGCTGACACATAGAGACAGACAACCATTCACACCTACGGGTAATTTAGAGTCACCAATCAACCTGCATGTCTTTGGACTGTGGGAGGAAGCCGGAGTACAGGGAGAAAACCCATGCTGACATGGGGAGTACATGCGAACTCCAAACATTAGGGCTTCTCTCAACCCCCAAGGTTCAAACCAGGAACCCTCTTGCTGTGAGGCAACAATGCTAACTATGGCTAATTCGCAACCTCAATTTGCAAATTCATGAGACCAGCTCACAAAGTTTTAGCAAGGTCCAAGGGAGCAGCACACTTAAACACCTTTTTCCCAGTTCAGTATGGACTTAGTTTAGTTAGTTTTTAGGCACTTCTGTATTATTCAAGTGCCAAGTTGGATTTGTCATAGCTTCCAGAAAAGTCTGAGTTTCCCAGACATAATTACCACTTGGATGTTGATGTAACATGCTGAAAACTCGAAATTACTACAACTCCTATATGGCTTGAATGCAGCATTAGGCACAGCAAGGCTTTGAGCTGAATGCTAATGTAATGATGCTAATATGCTCACAATGACATGGCAAGATGATGTTTACCATGTCCGCCATATTAGTTTAGAGTGTTAGCATGCTAACAGACACAAAATACAGCTTAGGGCTGATGGAAATGTCTTTAGTTTTGCAGGTGTAAAAGCAAAACTTTTAGACAGCTGAGATTTTGCCCCAAAGGCACTGCACGAAAAATTAAGAGATCACCAAAGTCAGAGAGATTCATCCACAAGGGACCATGTATGTCTGACTGCGGTGAAGTTTTGTACAAACAGTTGCTGAGCCGTATCAGTCTGGACCTGCAGGGACTTATTCTCCTCTACCACCTTCTTGTTGTAGCCTCAAACCAAACAATCACCCTTCATTACACTATGTATGAGCCGAGGGCCGACATGGCATCAACATGATCCAGCACAAGACTAATGGATGTGAACCTGAGCAACAACATCCTTCTGCATACCCCAAAACTAAAGGGAGAGAGGTTTAATAAAGATGGTCTCTGAGAGCACCGTGGGGCTGTGTTTCACTCCAGATACATATCAATTAAGGTAATTTCTAGTCAGGTCGCTGCTCTTTTAACTCCTTTGTAACCCTTAAAGAGAAAAATTATTCCCTTGAGGTGTTTTTGTGATCCAGAAAAGTTCACTTCTAATACATGAACATTAACATCCCTCACTCAAAGACGAAGAATACGGAGCCAAAATGGTGATGAGCCATCACAGGAGAGTCTTGGAGTTGTTCCATTAACGTGGCAGACTGCCAGCAGGGATACACAGCATCAGTATTCCAAGGTGACTTCCTCGGCAGGTTTTCTGGAGTTACAATAAAATCTCTGGATGTAAAAACTCCAATAAACATTTGAAGGCAGCCACAGGTTTGTCCGAACTGATGATGGAGCATTTGGTTCTTTCTTAAAAACTGCACTTACACATAATCGTTTGACTCATTTCGGTTTTACAGACCAAAACATTACTATTTTGGGTTTGGTTCAGGCCTAAAATGGCATACACCAGGGCTATTCAATTACAAATTCAATTGGGCCAGATTTTAAAACCAGAAAATGTCAATGGGCCAGACTTTTTCAGCAGCACACAACCTGGATTGATAAAGTATTGGCTTTTTACTGGTGAAGGTTTTATTGCACTTACTTGATGTTATCTGACTTCACTCTGTCATGTGTGTGAGGAGGTCAGCCCTGACATGCCGTGAGCAGGAGAGAGGCTGCAGCATGATGATACTTGAAATTAAAACTTTAAAAACTAACGACAAAAGGGCCGACAACAGCGGAGCTTATCAATTATACGGTCTTGATTAATTTTGCCGTTTAATACCGGGTCTCAGTACCAATCCCTAGCTAGGGCATTCGGACGTTGCTTCTGGGCCGAATGTGACCCACGGGCCACCAGTAAAATAGGTCTGGCATACACACAAGGTTAGCAACTAGCTAGTCAACACAGTGGAGCATTTAAAGAGTTAGATATTCTCCCCAGTGGTTGGTGGAGAGACCAAAACAGAGCTAAAGGTAGTGTGAATGTTTGACTTGCATTTATCAGTCATCAGAAACAAGAATCTGTTCCCCAATAAGGTGCCAGGTGGCTCGCCAATCATTTGCTAATTCACATTGAAAATGAAATAATTCACACTAGGAATTCTTGGCACTTTGAATGTATTTAAGACGCCAGAGTGCATTAAAAAAAGCATCCAAATAGAGCTTCTTTATCAAAAAATGTGCCAGAGGACCCCCTGGCAGAGGTATGAGCTGAGCCCTGAAATCCGAGAAACGCCCCTGCGCACACCTGACCTGTGCAGGGCTGCTTGTCTGGATATGCGTCTCAACAAAGATGAGTGAGGACAGCAAATGTCAAAAGGTTGAAAACAGGCAATTTAATGAAAAATGGATGGATGAATTTGCCTTAATTAACCATCATTTTAAATCTTTATTCATTTTATCTGATAAATATTAATAATGTTTGTTTGTAACTGGCCCCCAAGATCCTGCCATTTTGCAAAAGTGGCCCCTGGGCAAAGCAAGCTGAGTATCTTTGAGCTTGAACAAAAGCCAAAAGACTATCTTTAGGTATTATTAACAAGATTTTAATAACTAAAAACTCAGTCAGTTTGAATATGTGAAAGATTAAAATGTTGGTAAAACCTTATTTGTGCACAGAAGCTTGTGACAACACCTGTTTATAACTGAGCCCTGCCCATTGCAAACCAGTGAGGCAGTGCAGAGAGAAAAAGAAATACAGAAATCCCTCAAGTGAAATAGCCAAAACTGAGACAGATAATAATGTTCAAGTGTCCCACTGGATTGTGAAAAATTTCAGGGCCATTATTACAGTCTCAGTATTTCCTTTATATGAAGTAAATTTGCATGGTTCCTTGTAAACAGCGTAAAAATAACAACTCCCCCACTCTCCTAAAACACATTTTTTGTTGGAGTGAACCGAACATGATTCGACAGTAAAATCTAATTAAAAGCAACTCCATTCTGCTGGTTATATATCAGCCATTACATCTCCTCTCCTGGTTGAGTTGGAGGAAAATAACCTGCCTTGTATTTATAAAATGAGCGAACATATCAGCCAAACACAACCTTGCTCGGGGGAGCGCACGTACAGTCGACCTGGTCCTCCTAATTCCTGTTGCGTGCTTTTCTCACCTGGCGAGTGTCTCCCCGGGGGAGGTGACAGAGGTCATGATGCAGAGGATGGTGGGAGCCTGATGCGAAAGCAGAAGCCCCGGGGGCAAGCTATGACAACCAACACCGCCATCATCATCATAATCATCACATCTTCATCTGTAGGACCCCCCCTCCCTCCCCACATTGTGGGTAACCATGGCGACAATCTGAGCAGGAGGGGGCCACCAGCCCTGGAGGTTGGTGCAGTGTCAGGGTCACTGCAGTGGCCTTCAAAGTGCCTCTCTACACCGCCATACAAGGAAAACTACTTTGTATTTGATATTAATATGAGACAGTGACAGACCTCTTATCTGACACCACGAACGTGTTGTGGGTAATTTTCCCCTTTGACTCACGGCTGATATTATTTGCCACGTGGAGAGTGACTCATCAGTCCGAGATGGAGATTGAATGACATACAAGAGGCTTTTTGTGCAGGAAGCGCCACGTTTCAGCGTTTCTATATCCGAGTCTTGAGTGGAACATAGTGATTACAGTCCATTTAGATCTACAATAGGTGAAAAAATAAATCAGAAACAGCACTCAGTTTCTCTTTGCTCATACAGCTTTTCTGTCATGACACACAGTGTGCATGCCATTTTTCTTTAATGCTTTTCCCCCAGCCACATTATATAATATTGCAGTGTTTGTTCCAAGCACTATAAATCACATTTACAAAGGCAGCAACACAAGAGACTCATATTAATTTAAATACTAATTACCACATTAGAGAGACACATGAGACCACGCAGTCATTGTCTATATTTCTGGTGAGTTGGGTTCGCCTAGCAACAATGCCATGTCAGGAATGATAATTGAGCTGATTCAGGTTTAACAGGGAACAAAGATTTAATCTTTTTAAAAAGGCATTTACTGCAGGGCTCTTACATGTTGTTTATTAAGGTGTTTCTATTAGCTTGATACTACTTTATTGATGAACCAATAAAGGCTAGTTCTTTGCTTTCTGTGTATTTGCACACTCACTTTTTAATCATTCCTGATCAGGAAACCAATAATATACATATTAGCAACTTCTGCGAGCCCCCTGCATTAAAGCTACAGTTGGTAATTTCACTGGTAATGATATCGACTATTAAATATCTGGTACTGTGATATGCCTAAGGCCCCAATTTTGCAGGTTGCAAAACATGATGGGCACCACAGTGCCTTTTTTTTCTTTTTAACTGAATGCTCCAAGTACAAAAAAAAAGCTTGCTTGCATCTTTTTGTTGTTGCCAGGCAACCACCTTGTCACCTCCTCACCCCAACCTTCCCATGTAGTCAATCTACAGTTTATTTATTAATCCATTTTGTTTATTTGACAGTAATTAGTATCTAGTTCCTAAAATGTTGAGGCAGAGGGTACTCGCTCTAGCTCTGGTTGAGGGTGAGAAGCTGTCAGCAAATAGTTTGTTGGTCACAGGGAAACAGAGATCTGTGTGGGTACATGAGACCCTAAGAAAGAGGGCGAATCATGGGGAGTACCACCAGCTGGTCCAGGAGCTTCGCCTTCATGATGGCCGTTTCCAGGCATGTTGTCAGATGACTCGGGGGCAGTTTGACAACCTGCTGTCTATCATTGGGCCTAGCATAACAAAAATGACTATTAACCACAGAGAGTCCATTAGTCCTGCCAAGCGACTGAGCACCACCAGTTTCTCCTCAATTGTTTACCAAGTGTATGCTTGCTGTTGTGACGACCACAGATGGCCCGCCTCTCAGATCATCCTATTGGACAACAGGAAAAAAGCTGAGCTGACGTGATATGCTTTTCCACTCTGAGTTTTTTCCACTCGAGGAGTTCAGGAGTTCGCTCCAGCAAAAAATCCTTTCACCTAGAGTGCAGAAACGCGACGCACGTAGCAACGCAAGTTGAGTAAAAAGCTTAATTCTCATTAAAAACAATTACAGAGTGATCAGGGCCTGAGGTATACCCCACTGTGGCAAAGGTTAGCAAGTCAGCTAAGTACATGTGACTAAGACTTTGGAGGTAACATGGCCCAGACCAGACTGTCCACTGAACGCAGAGGCCAAACTGATACCAACCCTCCATTAAAGTCCCAGTAACACAGTAAACGAGTCGACCCGCAAATGGGGCTTTACTGGCATTAGTGGTTGTAAGGCAACTACTGAATTTCAAAATGTAATTCCTGGTAACAGCTCTTGGCTTGTCATGCACAAATAGACTCTTTTTACCCATGGGCCATGAGGCTGATAAATCAATATATGAATTTTGCTCATCAGGTGCAATCTACTATAGACCCTTTTAGGGCCGACATCACAATGATGTGATTTCATTAGCTGGAGGCAAAATATGACTCTCCACCACAGGGCTGTAGGCTACATAGGAGTCTTAAAATGTCGTCTTAATTCAGTCTGACGCTCTACACTAAAATGAGAGCCCTGTTGGTCAAAGAATATCACACATTCACTCCCCTCGGTGCTCTGCTGCTCCGTGTCCCTAGACAGAGTGCCGTGAGTGCGCTCTGCCACTCAGAGAGAGCGGTGCTCTGGATAACTGAACAGTACATTCACACAGCACTCCAAATTTAGGAATGGTCCAGTTTGTGCCAGAGTGCGCTCCAGCACTCAGAATGAGTATTTCAGAACCCAAAACTCACATCATCTTCCTCCATTGTCTAAAACAAGCCAACAGAACTCGCTAGCTAGCGTTAGCTAATGTCTGTGGAGACTTGTTTTGCCTCCAGCTAAGCCCCGCCCACCAAAAACATCATACTGTACTATGTATATATATCAGAAAGTGCAATCCACTACTTCTTAGTGCAATACTCCATTTATTAAGTGTTATTATATACTCGTTACTGGAAAAAAGTCAAATCATATATAGATCATAATATATAGCCAATTGATTGGTTTTATCAATATACACACGTTATTATTAACACGTTTTATGTTTATGTTCTCAGATAACTTTTATAATTATAAAATAGTGATTTTAATGACAACAGACAGAAGAAAACAGTTTTCACACCAAAATATTGCCGATGCATAAAGGGTTGTAAATGTTTGTTTTTTTTCCCTATTGTATCTGGAGTAAGGTGGACGGAGTCTGAATTGTTACTAGTGACACATCATTATTTCATGATCACTTTAACATTTCCTGACATTTCTGTGTCCCCTTATGTTAAATAGAGCAGTATCTTATTTTAACCACTGTTAATTCATGCATGACATAAGCCATTAACATTAAAATTCAATCCCATACTGTATGTTAATTAGAGAAAACACTGACGCTAAATGTGCGTTAAATGTTGCAGTGGAGATGTGGAGATGGAGATCATACGTGTGGGCTCCATAATGTATATGTAATATTCTCACTCTTGTTTTTTATTTAATAAATTAGTTTAAAAGCTCCGACAAGAGAAGATTCAAAATGAGATAAAACAAACAATAAACAACAATGTGAGAATGGTTTGAACAGTCTGAGGACGTGGTGCTTCAGACAGGTTTCAGCTACAGTCAGAGTAAAGTCACCTTTGGCATCTGGGTTGTGACTCATTCATCAGCGAGGGAAAGGTTAGGCTGCACGCTTCTGTGAAAGTGCACGTCATGCATGATCATTCTTTACTCCAGGCTGAATGGTGTGCATCCTCTCCTGTATTTAGTCAACATGTCACATCTCATCTGTGTGTGTGTGTGTGTCTCAGCTGTGTCTCACCCATGTGGGCTTCGCATGAGAACTCAGTGTGACCCACTGAATGTGGACTCAATATTGTACGTCCATGTCTGCATTCATGCCAAATCGACGCAGGATGCAAGAGTGTGTATGTGAGAGTATATCCGTTATTGCCCCTCGCGCACCTCAGGCTTGTGTGTCAGATGATCGCGGGGAACACCTCATGTTTCTGTGTGTCGCGTCAGACAGCAGCAAATCTCAGATGAAAAAGAGGCACAGAGGAAATAAGTCCATGAAACATTAAGCAAAAGCTTCCCTGGAGGAGAATGTTATTCATATACATGCATCTCCAACCAAAGGCTTATCCAATGTGGCATGTCTGCTGCAGCTTTCTGAGCGTCTACTTCAGCCCTGCACACCGGGTTTAATCACAAGCGTATGGGAATGGGACTTCTGCGACAGTGGGCTTACTGAGGGTAAGGCATGGCCGAATTGATTCCAAGTGGCTGCCAACGTCTTATCGGCCTCTTGCTAAGCACCCTGTTAAACGGCCCTGTCAGAATGCCATTGTAGCTCAAGCATGAAGAAGATTTAACTGCTCCTAAATCACGACTACAACTGTGTTTATTGTGATGTCCAACACTGGAAGGAAGTGCGGGAAATTGGGTTGTAGAAATATAATGAGCGGGGGCAATTTAAAGAAAAAGGAGGAAATGAGCAATAACGCTCATGAAGACGGCGGAAGGAGGGGAATGGGAGAATCTATGACAGAAGTTGTAAATCCGCATTTAATGCCGCGGTCTCAAATGGTATCCGCAGAACATCAAAGAACCCCCCCGACTCCCCTCTCACAAAAAAATCTAAGAAAGCAAAGCACTCAGAGGATTATTCTCCTCCAATCGCATAGACGCTCACACTGACGGGATCCTCCACTCCGCACTAACAGAACCCCCTCCCACACCGAGAGAGAAGTATGCATGGTGAGAAGAAAAGAGGAGAGCTAAAGGAGGAGTAGGTGCTTTGGGGAAAAAATGTATATCTAAAAAGGTGTGGGACGATCCATAAAAAGATGTAAGGACTGGTGGAAGTAATGAGGAAACTGGATAGATGAATAAAGTGAGGGTTTGAGGGTTTGCCCTTTGAAAGGACAGATGAGCATTCAGGCCCAATGAGAACTGGCACTCAGAGCTTTACCTACCTACACACACACACACACACACACACACACACACACACACACACACACACACACACACAAACATGGCTGAACCTTGTCCTCTTGATAGTGACCAGATTATTCTCATAACATCCGAAAAAAACATAATGTGAATGTCAGTTCATTTGACAGAAAAGGTAAGTTAAAGCTACAACTGGTAACTTTTATAAAAATAACTGTCATATTTGCTCAAACTGTCACTACATCTTGACAGTATGTGAGACAGATGATCTATAACAAAACTCACGTTCCCCTCCTCCTCATAGTGTTCCTAATGGCATTTGCTGGAATCCAATGCAGCTGAAGAAAACAACCAATCAGAGCCGAGGAGTCTCTGATGCAGCTGTGTATCATGTCAATCACTGCTTGTGAACTGGGGTCAAACTGTCAAACTAGGAGGCAGCGCTGATTGAATATGAAAGGATACTGCTGCTGCATTGCCTTTTTCTCACCTCAGTCAGTTCAGAAACATATTTTAGTGTACTGTTTAGCTGTAAATGGAGAAAGTTTGTCATCTGGCTGCCATGTAGGAAACAGTCAAGCAAAAAAACTAAGCACTGCCCACCAAGCAGAGCAAACTTCACCAACTACAGCTTAAAATGTCCCACAGGTATAATGTTTATAGTAGGGCTGCCCCCTAATAGCTGAGCAACGGTTAGTCAACCAGACAGGTCATTAGTCGGCAAGATTTCATTGGTCGCTTAGTCACTGAAAAAAGAAAAAGAAAGAAAAAAAAAGTGAAACTACATTATGACTGGACTATGTGGGAATTCAATTTGAAAGGACAGAAACCGGAAGTGTCCACGCTCAGCAGTCAGACAGGAAGTCACGTCAATTTCCAGGGCTGGTACCTGCGGTTATTCCACAGGCTAGTTAAATCCAACGACAGCGTCATTAACAGGTGGCTCGCTCAGTGTGTGACGTGCACTTGTAGATAAAATATAGGCCTATATTAATGAAGGTTCATTAGTACGGTTTTGTATTTCTCTGTAATGTAGCACAGTGTTAACAATGTTACTGATACTATTCTTTCTCACACCTTCAACTCAAACCATTGTGTTGCCCCGCCCAAAATGTATCATTTAATAATTAAACTCCTCTTTACTAAGCTAGGTTCAGGCTTACTGTTGTGTCCCTGGCACGAGGCTGCACAAGCAAAAAATGACTTCATCCCGTATTTTATGTAAAGCCCTAAGGCTCTGCCAGTTGTCAGTCATCATCTCAAACCTGCCCCATATTAGATAAACGGTTGTTATTGGCCCGTCCCAGACCAGGTCTCTATTTGAACGGGAGAGGGAACAGAGACATCCTGAGCAAATAAAACATGACTTTGCAAATTCGTCTGGATACCAAGTCATCAGGATGATGCCCAGAGAATGAAACCATGGAATCTGTACAGAATTTCATGATGATACATTCAGTAGTTGTTGAGATATTTCAGTCTGGACAAAAGTTGTGGAAAGGCCGACAAACTAACATTGCCATCCTCAGAGCAATTTATAATTGCACCATAAATTTAGGGAACTCACGAAACACAGATTTAAAAAAGAAAGGTCAAAATAAAAGCAACAGAGGCTAAGATATCCAAGTTTTTTGGCTTTTTAGTCCTTCGAATGGGTCACGCTTCAACACACCTACATTTCCCACTATGCAACCAACAGCGTAATTTCGCTGGGCCTTTCCTCCCTGGTATATCACCACACATTTCTGTGACCCTATATTCCTGGTTTGCCGGTTCTGTGCTGCATGGTGTTTTAAATCTGATTTATTCTTTTGAAGAAAAGCTTGTGGTTTGCGAGACTGCACCACTCACCTCCTGGAAATGTGCCTACAAGCCATGCACCACAGACGCAACACTATATAAGCCTGGCGCATGCGTGAAGTGCACAGACCATAGACTGTATGAAATAATGGATGTATCTACCGTGACGTCACCCACGGGTTTGTGGACTCACGTTTTAAAGCCTCAAGTTCGGCATTTCAGCCGTCACCATCTTGATTTTTTGTAGCCAGAAGTGACCAAATTTGGATGAGAGGGTGGAGCTGACTCACAGACTATGGTGATGTCTTTCAGACAGCCTGTAACTCTCAGTGGCCAGCCCTTAATTACATAGAACTTAAAGCATTAACAAAATGTTAACAGATAAGTTATATAAAAATTCCCCACCTGTACAATTGCATGGTCGTGGAAATCAGCACCAAAAACATGTTTATTTCTGCTGTAAAGACATTTTAACATGCAGGTCTTGAGGCCAGCCTCAAGCGGCCATTCAAGGAACTGCAGTTTTTGGCACCTCCACACTGGCTTCATTGTTCAGCCAATGGAGACCGCCATTTGGCACAGGAACAGAAGTATAAATTAGACTTTGGTCTTCAAACCAAGACAACCCTGGCGACAACTCCAGGGGTTATTTTCTCACACTGTGTTCACACAGAACACAAGGCGAATTTCAGATACTTTGCAACTGCATGTAAAGTCAACAGAGAGACGTGAGTGGGCGTGAATAGATGCCAATATGCCCTGGGAAGCACAAACTCAGGCGAAGATGTGTTGGCGCCAGTTGAAATTGACTTAGAAAAAGAAACTGCATTTAACTTGGGGCTTTAGTGTTACATAACAAACGTCCAGAGACCATAGGCATAGGAGAGATTGATGAAAATAACAAAATGAACTCTTGAGTTCTTTGTGAGATTTAAAATCAGTTAGCGTGCGGCTAATAAACAGACTACAGAAATGGTCCAGCGGGCGAATTTGAGCAAATATCAGGAGGCGAAATGTTGTTTCGCTTTTCGTGTAAACACACACTCACACTTTAAAAAGCTCCCTTTGGAGAAACAGCTCTGAAACACAACTGTTTTCACGGTTTGTGCGGCATTTCTCATGACATTATAGTGACCTTTATGTGTAAAATTGGTAGGTATTTAGAGTGTTAGAAAACCATTTCTGCCAAGAATCAGGGCTTCATTTCTTTCGTATTTGACAGTAATCAGGCAAGATCGCTAACAGAAATATAGATCAGACACCTGTATAGCAAAATAAAAACACACAGATACAACAGCACACTGAGAATATTCAGTCCATAACAGACCTCGGATAAAGTGCCCGGGAAAAGAGGATTGCAGCCCTGCATTTACAGATAATCTTTGGAACGAAGCAGGGCAAAGAGAAACCTAGGAATTCTGTTAACAAAATGAAGGGGGAAAAAAGAGCATCAGGCACGCTTATCTCTGAAAGGCTCCGGCTACCCAACCGGGTCACATGAATAAAGAGGTTTTAACCTAATTTCTCACATCCATCACCGCTCTGACCGTGCCTGACCGCAGTGAGCGAGAGACAGTGTGTGTAAAAGTAATGGAATTAATCCAGTTTTTCCGACTTGAAATACACAGCTGGAGCCATACGATAAATGCTTTTGGTTGAGGCTGCACATCAAAAGATGCTGTCTTCAAACACGTTTTTCAGCCAGCGCTCTGTTTTTCCATGAAACACTTCAAATGTACACTGCAGAACAGTGACACATTCAGCTACAAATATCCCTTGTTTCAGAGTCTAACAAGTACATTTTAATAAAAGAACACAAATATGATAATAAGGACGGCCGTTTCTGTGGCGCCATGGTGGCAGAGACAAAAGCAAATGAATATGCATGGCGGAGAGCTGTATTAGCCCTTGAACTAATTTACTTCCATCCTGAGTAATGACTCATCACATGGAAAATGATGGTGATGGTAGGATCAAAAACCATAGAGAGAAGGTCTATCCAAAGGTTACACTGCCCCCTGCTGGACAAGGCAATGAAACACTTACATAAGAGAGGTTACAGTAGTTCAGTTGTTACCTGCAGACCTGAAATGATTGTATCATTCGTTCATATTTTTACCAAAACTGCTTTCACATGAACTCATAATGATGCAAACAGTTAGTTTGAGGCTGCATAAAATGTAAAAAAAAAAAAAAAAAAGTAATATTGTGATGGCAAACTGAGTCACAATTTAGTGGGAATGGTAATTTTTGCGTTTTATTTTCACTGAGAAAAAAAAATAAATAAAAATAATGACAATATGAATTTTGCTTGGGTCATTACCAAACGAGCATGTTCCCTTACATTTGAAATTGGATTTGAAGGCTGAGCATAGGACCACAGTGTTTCATTTATAATGGTATGTGTCATATATTTTTTAACCTCCTATGATTTGGATATTGCACTTGGCCATACTGGGATTTACATAATATTTTGATTATATATTTATCTCTTCGCACCTTGATTATTGCACCAGCCTTTACTCCTGTCTTAATCCAAAAACCTTGATCACATCACACCGATTTTTGCCTCTTCAAATTGGCTCCTTGTTTGTTTTAGGATTGACTTTAAATCTTATCGATTACCTTTAAGGCTCTTCGTGGCCTGGCTCCAGATTACATTTCAGACCTTTTAGTCCCTTATGAATCTCTGTAGTTTGAGGCTTGTTCCTGAGTCCAGACTGAAGACTAAAGGGGGCAGAGCTTTTGCAACCAGGACCCTGAGGCTCGGGAACAACCTGCCCAAGGATAAAAGGCTGCCTGAGTCACTGTCTTTGTTTAGGTCTCTCCTAAAAATCGTACTTCCGTCTGAGCTGTCTCTCTATTTTATTGCTATTTTATTGATTTTATTTTCCATTTATTATCTTGATTTTAGTTTTGGCATTTTATTTTATCTTTTACTTTGGTGACATTTTATGACATTTTAGTTCATTTCATTCTCCTTGTGTTGTCAATGTGTTTAATTTCATTGTACAGCACTTTGTGACTGTGTTTTGAAAGGTGCTACATAAATAAAGTTTTATTATCCATTATTATTTATTATTTAGCCCTAGGTTAGTTAGTTAGTGTGGCAGATAGCCATCCACCATGAAGTGTTGGTTCTGCTAGAGGGTTCTGCCTGTTAAAAGGGCGTATTTACTTAATTATAGGTGCTTGCTCTTGGTTGGAATTCATCATTTAATCTTTATATAAGTACTAAGAAGTGCTTGTTCATGGGGAATTTGTTTGTACTGCTCAGTCTTGAGTATGATCTGACTGACAGTATGATCTAACTATATAAAAAGTGCCCTGAGATAACTTTTGTTATGGTTTGGAGCTATATAAATTAAAAAAATGTAAATAATAAATTCACTAGAGATGCAGCACACCAACTCGGACATCAAATATCGGCCGATACTGACTCAAACAGGTTGGTATCTGTGACAATGGGGCCAATCAGCGCCTCAGTGAGGTGGAGGTTTGAGCATAGATCAATCCCCGGTCTTATTTAGAATTTCCTTTTCAAGCATTTAATAGAATTAAGCTTCATTTTTTTATAGAAAAATGTGAAAATGTCATAAGTCATGCGTATTAAGTTATTGTACATTTCCAGGACTGTCAGTCACACCAGCCAGTCCCCTTTCAGATTCCTGAACACTGCAGCAACTTGGAATTTCAAAGCTGAAAGACTCGAGGCAGAAATTATTTTTTAAAATTTTTTCTCCTTCTTCTATTGGCTCACATTTTTCGTACACTGCTATGAGATTACAACCATCACTGAAATTTTCTTAAAACTTCTAAAATAAAATTTCTAAACACCACATTTAGACCTCAACCTATTCTCTGTTTTTAATGACCAAAGTTTGGGCCCATAATGTGCAAAGTATCCCACTGCAAACTAAGATTTTGAGTAATAATAACTTGGATGATGGGTAGATGCATGCAGTTGATGTCCTCTCAAGCTGCAGTGTCTCTCAGCAACTTTTATCCAACAAGATGCATAAAATCGTACATTATTTCATACTGCATAAAACAATTTCCATGCGTTTGAAGCAACTATCTAAAGCTTTTAATTTCTAATCTCTGCATGGGCTTTGGCTTGGCATTCATCCAGTGGCACAGGAAGTTACAACGGGCCCCAGTGCACACTATTACGACGGGCCCTAGTGCATACTATTGTTGTGTTGTCTAACATACAAGACAATATATTAGACAACATGAACACAAATAGTACCCAGAAATAATCATTGCATTTCTGACAAAAATATCAAAGATTTTTTTTTTTTAATTTAATTGAATCCTTTTTGTAGTCTATTTATAGATTTTATAACTGATGTAGATAAAGCATTTAATTTTGTTTTAGACAGCTACTGACTATTTTAAAAAAAAAAGTAAACATGAAGTAGGTGGGTTTGCCATTTTGAGGACATATATATAAAATGGCACAATTCGTAAAATAGGAACATTCTACTTTAATCATTCCTCTTTGAAAACATATATTCAAGGTGGCAATCTGGATCACACGCAAGGGCCCGCTCTCTCCACGGGCCCCAGTGAGTGCAACTACACTGCCTGCACTGTCTATATTTACACCCCTGCATCCATCCCAACCATCAAGCCTTACCTTTACAGAAATCTATATAAAACATGTACAGTACGTTACTGTGTAACCTGCAGTGGTGTTTTAGGGGGATAAACAGTGGTGCAACTACTTTGAAAAGATGCAAGGAAAAAAAAACATAGTATATTCCACATATTTATCAAAATGCGCTATTTCACATTTCGCACACTATTTAACACAGGTGATAACTGGAGTGAACACATAAGTTAGGCCTACCTGTTTTTTAGCCTGCTGTTCGTTAGCCCCCTATTGTCCCCGTTTGTGCGCATGCGCTGTCATGTCCTTTAGCCCAATTTATGGCATTGTCCTGCGGTTTTGACTTCTGGTAATCCTCTGAGAAATATACTTGAGATCCTGAAAGTCTGTTCTTGACCAGCAGATACCGTCCCGTCCGAGAAACACACATCGGAAGCCAAAAATAGAAAAGTAAAGCTAACATTAGCAGTTAGCATTTTTCCTGGAGAACCTCTCCATAAATCTGAATATTTTTAAGAAGTTTGGTTTATAACAATATCCCGCGGCTGGCTGGTTTAATCTCAAGTTTTTCATCGAACAGCAGAATTTCAAATGTTTAAATGTGTGCTGTAGAAAATAATCCACATTTCCAGTTCAAGTTCGTTCTCCTTGAACAGTAACGCTAACGGCTGCCAACTAGAGCTGATGACGACACCGGTACTTGGCAAATAGACGATGAAGTCTTTGAGCATGCGCACTGTAGTTTTCCCACACTAGGGGTATTTGAAGGGCCTAAGTGCAATTAAAACGCCATTTTACAAGTTTTCTATCCAGCTGCTGACCTTCAGTTGTGATTTCAATCCGTTACTTAATAAAAGTGTTAATACCACATTGTAAAACTAACTACTGTTACTAGTAAAAGTCCTTCATTGAAAATGTTACTTAACGTATGTAAGTACAATCAGGAAAATGTATTTAACTACTGCAAATAAAACTACTCAATACATAAATGTTTAAATCAATTTAATACGTCAAAAATAATTAGAATAATTAAAAAGGTTAGTGCTTAGTGCTCATATTTGATGAAAAATTGCTTGAAAGATGATCATAGTTGCCAATTAATTTAATAATCAATGGGCTTATAGTTTCAGCTGCACTTGAGGATTTTTATATGGTTTGTGCACAAAACTGAATTAACTCAAGCTATTAAATAATGGTAGTGGGGTAAAAAATATAATATTTAGTGTAGTAAAGTAAATTAAAAGTACTTTGAATCTGTACTTTAGAATGAAAATCCAGACAGTACTTAGTGACCCTCATGCCGACAAGAAGTCCAGTGTAGTTTTTTTTTATTTCACAAAACTCGTTCGGGGTATCGGAGAATAACAGCTAGTCAGAGTAACAGCTACACTTGAAGTGCATGGAACCCACATTTTGAAAATGTAATAAAACTCCACTAATGCATTTCAAAAACGTCAGAACGGCTCGTCCTTTGTAATCCAAGTGCCCTGAAGCCGCGGCTTGCACAATTGACTTGAAAAGTCGTGGCGTGCTGTGTTTACGTGGCAACTCACGGGAGACTCGAGAACTAGCACCACCACTAGCCATCAGCTAGTCTCGCGCGAGTTGCCATATAAACACAGCACACCTGCAGGGCAAGCTAACTGACCGCGGTGAGAAATGATGCTATAAAAGTGGAGTAGATTACGTCTTCTCAAGTCAATTTTGCATGCCGAGCCGTTCTGACGTACTCTATGGATTTTCATTCTAAAGTGGCTATTTCCTTTAAGTACAGTAATTGAGTAAATGCACTTAATTACATTCCACTACTGTTTTTTGTGATATATGTTAATCCAAAATTCTATTGTTTCTTTCCTTCTGCCAGTAGGTATAGCTTTGCTGCACTGGCCCCAGATGACCCATGGCGTCTAGTAACCTGTACTAGTGTTTTGCTCAGTGTAATACAAGGACGTTGATTGGCAAGTTACAGAAACACAATACCTGCCAAGGGTAAGTAACAGAGACAACTTTGCAGTATATTTGACAGAACAGACCAAACACATGATTGCAGACACTTCATATCAATTACACTCAAGAGTCTGAGCTGCTCCTGGCCGTCAGTTTATGGTCCCAAGGAGCAGCTGAATCCCGTAAAATAAGTCCTTTATTTCCAGTGCCTTATAGGCATTGAACAGTTATTTTATTAGATGTGCCGTCCTTTATAATTGAAGTAAATTATTGCTGCTACCTGCCTATTTGCACTATTGTATCATGTACATTTACATAAAGTTTATTTAATCTTATCTAATCTTAATTTACTATTTCTATTTGCTCAAACCACTGGACTTAAGTGCAGTTGATGACAGATTAATCTCTTGTAAGAATAATTCATTTTGAGGTTGAGTGGATCCTGTGTTTGAGATTATTCCAGCAAAATAAACTGAATTTTTCCCTTTATGTTGTTGCAAAAGACCGTCTTTCTTTCCATCATGGTCTCTGGATCAATAAGTTATAATAGAACATATCATGAAAAAGTTTCTTATTGTGATTCTTGTAGCTCTATTTTTCCACTGTCAGTATAAAAAATACTTTGATATGTCTTCTGTTTTTAAACCCAAAATACATTTTTATAAACTGTTTCTGTGCTTTTATTCTGAAGGTGAGTGGATGACAGAAAAAGCCCTGTGCTTGTCCCATCAGCAGGTTTAGAACCAAATTTTTATGAAATAAAAAGATACAGATGGAAAACTGAGATAGGTGTTTAGCAAACATGAATCTCTTCACACTAGAGAAGCTGTTCACGGGGTCAGTGTGCAGCATGTTGATCATAAAACTCAATTGAATCACACTGTTAGGGTCAATAGTCACAGTTTCCAAACCAAAGAGAAAGAGCTTTAATGGAAATCTGGGAAGACATTTCTTTGCTGTGAAGTATAACAAATATAAACATCTGACGAGAACATGAACAGAAAACAAAAGTAAAGGGAGTGAAGGGATTGTCTCATGTCGAAGCTCAGAGCTGCCTGTGGCTACACAAATGAACATCCGTCCTCTTTTGGAAAGAACTGAGCAGTCAGTGAGAAGGAGTGGAGTCCCATCAAACAGGACCCGAGAGGGCGACGTTCACCCCACATGTCCCAGAGCTTTGCTCTGTTTTCCTGTTCATGATGTCCTGTATGGTAGAGATGGGCAATGGTTCACTCCTGTCCCTCCGTGGGGCTTGAAGAAAGTCCACCACCGTGCAGCTGGGCTTTGGACGCCTGCGTCTTAATGCCCGTTTCTCCGCCCGGGTCTTGGGTGGAGGGAGCCCGTCACAGATCCGGCTGCAAGCTGTGGTGATGCCACAGAAGGAGGGGTCGTCTGAATGTGACGAGCCCTCCGAGCTGACCTCTGATGGCGAGTCTCTAAACAGAGGTGGAAGTAATCTTTTTGTGAGGGGGGTGGGGTTTGTGGTGACGGGTGCACCGTTACACACAACAGCTCCATTACACAGTTCAGGAGCTGCGTGAAAAGAAGGTTTCAGAGTCTCCACTTTCTCCATGGGTTTCATCTTACGGCGTCTCCTCTGTGTGGGGAAAGAATAGGGAGAAAGAACTGTTAACAACTGTAATGCAACTAATTCATCTAGACATGAGCTGATTCACTATTTTCCCAGATCCTATCCATTACAGATACCAGAGCTCTTTTTGCTTACGATTTACATTTCAAATTTTCCATTAAATTTAAATTCCAAAGCAATTTATTTGAACTGAACAAACAGGTGTAGGAGCGCTAATTGCCATGGGAAAATTTCTATACATGAGTTCAAAAGTAATAAGAGAATTTCAAAGAGTGCAAATTAACAACTCCATAAGATTTTGTGAGTATTTTAAATAAAAGTGCAGGAACTGTGTAGAGAAATAAATATCTACACTATCAAATAAGTTAAAAACAAGTGTTGAGCAGTTGCTATGGTTACCATGCAGAGCATCTGAATGAATCTTTATTGAGAGCACCATGAATGACTCTTACTTGTGACTGGCAGACTGATTCTTTTCACAGCATCGAACCTTTCAAGTTTTGATACTTTTTGTAAAATACGGTGTCAGTTTCTGTGACCCTGTTTCCACTAAGCAGTACAGTACGGTACAGTTCAGTTCGGTGCGCTTTTTTTTCCATTTCCACTGTGAAAAGTTGTGGATGGTACCGATTGAACCGTTCTGCACCGTCCCCATTTTTGGTCCCCCCTCTGTTGGGGTACCTAGCACACAGATCTGGTACTAAAAGGTGGAGCTGTGAACACTGCAGTCTGATGATTGGTCAGTAGAGGACGGTCACTCTGCTCTGGGCCGAGCTGAGGCTGGTTTTGAAGCGCATGTAACCACTGTTCATACTGTGGAGAGTTTTACATATATTAGTAACCTATGACTGTAAAACTAAATGATGTTTTGCTGCCTCTCACAGCAGCTGGAGTCTGAGGAAAAAAAAAAAAACTTAATTCACTGAGCCAACTGCCTGCTACTTTTAAGGTGGAATGTTAACTTGTAATGTTACTCAATGAATGAGTTGAGGACGTGAATCCATCAACACAGATCTTCTTTGTAGCGTCCATGCTGTGTCCACATTACCACTCACAGCTCATGAACATACTGCAGTCGAAAGAGCGACCATCCAAGGAGCATGTCAATGTGCCAGCGGACTCTCATCCGCCCAACGAGTTGTGGGGTTGGAGCAGCAACTCAACCGTGTTAAAGATGCTAGTGTAGCTAACTACAGTAGTGTCTTTGCAGCAGTCCCAGTACAGCCAGAGTCACATTCTTGGCCCACGTTTAACCAGCCATTGTAAAGGATATGGCAAGCCAGTGCTCTGTGACTGAATGCCAGACACACTATGCATGGAAACCAACATCAGACTATTGAATCTGGATCGCTACATCAATCTGTGACATCAATCCCATATAATATGAATGAACTGGATCAGTCCCAACTCAAAATTCATTTTTACACACCTTTCTGTTAGCCGGACAAAGACTCTGCGTCTCCTCTGCGTGCAGCATTTCAGGGCCTGTGAGCCAAAGACTGAGGTTAATTTCTACCAAGATGAAAAATGGTTCAGTTCTGGATTGATTAGCCGCTATCCGAGATGTATGAGAGAACCCTTGAAACAGATTACAGTGATGGCACTTATGTAGTGGAACCGTACCTTCAGTGGTGGCGAGTGTGTGTATGAGTGGATAGGAAGCGCTCCTCTTCAAGCCCGTCTCATCACAGGAGGAGAACTGCCTATTAAGGTAACAGTAATGGTTGAGGAGAAAGACAGCGTTTAGCACTTTTATTAAGATATGAGTCATGGCTGTGTCATTATTTAAGATTCAAGCCGCGCTGCTCCTGATGATTAATTGTATCAATAAACTGGCTTAATGAGTAGAAGCCGTTCAAGGCACAGTAACCTCTGCCCATTAGCTGTTAGAGCCCATTTGGAGATGCCACTCAGCGCTTCTTCGCACTTACCCTCTCCACTAGTGCTTTTTCTTTGCCACCATGTACTTACGGATACATTTAATTTTTACTCTGCTGAATCTTGTTATAAAGACAGTATTCATACATGGTAGTATTTGTCATTATATACATTTAAAGTCGTGAGTAAAACTGTATGATTGTCTTTCTACCTTTCAGGACAGCAGTAGGTGTAGCTCTTAGGTATGGGTGGCTCTGGTTCTGCGGTTGGAGAAATTGTGTTGATGCGGCAGTGGTTGACACACAGCAGCAGGCCAAGACACAGACACACCACCAGAGACAGCAGAAGGTAGTTCTGCCTGTCTGCAACCTAAAAGAAAGAGCACTGATTATATCCTTGGCAAAACAGCCACAATGTCGGATGTGACAAATGAGAGACAGAAAAATACATCGAGGAAAATCTGTGCCTGAAACAATGCCACATGTACACATTTAGATCTATATTTTTCTTATCTATATTTATCTTATCTAATTTGTATTATTGTCACACTTTTATCCTTAATTATCACTCAGTCTCTTTATTCTCTTGCTTCTGACTCTTGCAGCTGCTGTAATGTGTGAGTTTCCCCAGTGTGGGATTAATTCTTATTTTATGAGACATGTATTTCATAGGATTGTAACAGTTCTTGTATTCATTCATTTATTCATTCATCAATCTGTGACTCCTAAAGCAGGGTATGAACCAAACTGTGACTTTCATGTACCGTTAAACCCCTGGTATTTCGGAAGCTGAATCAGTACCAACAGATTAAGTGGCCTTAAAGATGTTTCTCAAATTACGCGTCAGCCCCCATGTGTCACCGTAATGACTTGTTCCCAGGAAAAGACTAAATATACTCAGTTTGATATCATGCTAAAAAAACTGATTACAGATGAAGGCTCTGTGCCTGCAGCGTTGTATCTACCTCATTCTGCAGCTGGCTGACTCTGACAGACAGGTTGAGAACCAGCTGAGTCACATTCTCCAGCTGGCCCTGCAGCATATGAATGGACTCAGTCTGACGCTGGTCCTATGGGACGAAAAGGACAACAAATTAAGCAACCACACACACAGTCACATCACTGAAATGGTACAGTATGTTATGGTTTTAAATATTTGAAGGTACTGTTTTTTCTGTAAGTTTGTCACTGCGAGTGAACATTTTTATATTACATGCAGTCATTTGACCGATTGCTAATATAAAAATATTGATTAGTGCACCTTCAAACTTAAAGCAGAGAGCTTTTGGAAAAATACATTTGAAACTTAGAAGCAGCTAAAATCTGTGACAATGTTGTATTCAGCCTAGGAAGATTTTCAATTACATTCTGAATCAATATAACAAAGTAGTTTTGGGGCAACGTCTCAAAATTAGACAAAAAATAACAATTTGGTGTTGCTGTTGCTTTGTTTTTTTCTAATGA
The DNA here is from genome assembly GCF_011397635.1 of Epinephelus fuscoguttatus. Lineage (NCBI taxonomy): Eukaryota > Metazoa > Chordata > Actinopteri > Perciformes > Serranidae > Epinephelus > Epinephelus fuscoguttatus. The sequence goes on from NC_064766.1 coordinate 23,999,772, forward strand.
TGCTTCCTGTTTGCACTCTGTCCCTCTGCTGCTGTCCTGTTGCAAATTTCCCAGCTGTGGGACGAAGACAGGATTATCTAATCTTATAATTACTTGTCTAATATCTATTTCATATTTCTTCGAAAACAACAAATTTCTCCTTCAAACAACTGTATTTATTTAAGTTTTTTACCAAAAACTACATTTTACTTGATTATATTTCAACACATCATGATTACATGCTCATTTTTACTGAACAGAGCTTGAATGCATCATAAAGCAACTCAATGCAACGTCTACTGGCTGTTAGTTCGTGCTAACAGCTAATGTGAACTAGCTCTCCTCCTGTCGATGTCAACAAGGATTTGTCGTTCACAGTGTAGCATTAACAGTGAGTTTGTGGCGTCTTTTCGCCCCGAAGGCATCCCGAGAAGGATCTCTGTTTGTCTCAAACACATTTTCTATTGTCTCCAGGATGACAGGACACTGTTAGTCAAGCCCCGCTTTCTAGCCTGCTCAAAATTGATGTAACCCAACAGAAAAGCATCGGCCACTGCCATCTGTGAACGTCATCCCATTTGCAAATAAGCCGATGGCAGTCAACAAGCCGAACGTTGACAGATACTGATGTTCTGCAGATAAATTGGTGCATCCCTACTCTACATTGCAACTGTCTGGACTAACATATGTGCTCTATCATTGCTCACCTGCTCCTCTGCTATTCTAGACGTGTTCTGGAGTTTAATGATGGTTTTGTTGAAAGCCTTCTGCATCTCCTCCATCTGCTTTCGATACCTTGAATAAAATCATGCAGGAAGAAATCTTAATTTCAGTTTTTACTCAGTTTATACATGAACAACAACAACCATCTCCCCATCTCTCACCTCTGGCTTAGCTGCTCCAGGTAGCGTCCACTCAGTGACATGTTCATCTCCAGGGCCTTGATGCGGTTGTTGAGTCTCATGAACACAGACTCCTTCTGGCTGGAGCCGTGCACTGGGTTCCCGTTCTGCTCCGTGCCGTTGGGGGGCTCTGCATAGATATCTGAGAGGGACGGTGTGGTAGGCGAGGAAGGTTTGCCAGTTGATGACATAGTGATGTCTTCGGCAAAATCCTCGATCTTATTTTCTGTGATGACCAGGGGACCACTAGAGGGCTCAAGTTCTGTAATGGTGTCTGGAGCAGGGTGGGTAGGCTCAGCGGGAACAGTACTACTGTCAGGGACAACTGGAGGGTCAGGGTGATGCTCTAACTGAGGGGGGGTGGTGGGATGGAGAACTTGGGATTCATCTGTCTTTTCTGGGGTTTGGATGGGGGCGTTTATCTCTGGTTTAGAAACCTCAATGTCAGACTTCTCTGTTGGTGCCACTGAGGCGACGTCCACTGTGGCACTGACACCGGGTTTTACAGAGACGGAGCTACTAAGAGACACTGAAGGCTCAATGTGCTTCTCTTCAGCCAGCACATCCTGGCTCTTTTCTGGCTTCAGCTCCCTCGCTGGTTCCTCAGAAGACAGCTGTGGTGTCTCCACAATAGGGGTAGCTTTGGCAGAGGATAAGTCAGTGGCACTGGGTGTGGGGAGGTTCGAGGTTTGACTGGGCTCCAGCAGAGGAGGTTCGGACATAGACTCTTTATGAGATTCGACTGTTTTCCCCGGAGGCGTTTCCGCCGGGCTGGCTCCGCTCTCTGGCTCCTGTTCAGAGGCTTGTTCTTGTTCATGGGGCTGGTGTACCTCACTATGGTGCTGCTCGGGTTCAGGGCAAGCAGATGGGGATGGGGGTAGGTGCCAAGTGGGTGTTTGGATGGGAGGAATCGTTTGCTTTCTGTTCACAATTTGGCATCTCCGTTTTTTGGAGAGCAGAGCTGAACACTGCCTATGCAGATACTCCTGGAGGGATGCTGCACAAGAGCACGAGGAAGAAAGAGAAGGAAGTAGTGAACAGTAGTTCTGGATTTTTTGCTGTCGCTTATGTTGATCCGTTTTCTCCTTTTCTTCATCCAACTCCTCCTCCTTATCCAAAAGGGTGATTGTAGAGCTGATGGGCTCTTCTTCATCTTTCTCTAAAGGAATGATTATTTTGTCCTCCACTGGGGGGAGCTCTTGTTTGCTTTTATCTTCGGTAGGTGTCTCTGGCTCAGAGGTCTCTGAGGATGGGGCTACAGTTTCAGAGATATCAGGGTCTGGTAAAACCTCTTCCACTTGTGTGTCTGGACTGGAGAGAAAAGAGCACACAGAGCAACCTCTTCCATTATTTCACAAAGCACTGGTTATGGAAAAGCAGATTTCAAGATATGTGAAGCCAATAAAAGATACTAGATTTGACGAAGCATAACTACTCACATTAGTGTGTAAGGTTTTCATTTCATACCACTATCAGCTTGCACAAACATTCCAACCCACACACAAATAGACTTGTAAATGTGTATGAGATTTTAAGTCTCAAAGCATTCATGACAGTAGGTCACATGTATCATTTTCCCTCCCTTCTAACATTATGAATAACATTTCAATCTGTCAATATCATGAAATTAAAGCTGAGGTTGCCAAGTTGTTTTTTTTTACTGGCATCATTTCATATTACCCTTTGAGCACACTGTAATTAAAGCGGTCTGAGAAAAACTCGACTTCTGCACCTCCTCTTGGCTCTGTTCTCAGGCTTTAGAAAATCTCGCCTGTGATGGGAGATGTTGGCCAAAAAGTTGCTATTCCAGCAGTGGCAACAACTCTCTACACTGCAATGCAAACCCAACATGGAATATGGACTTATCCAGAAGATGGTCTAGCAATAAACTAAATAAACTAATATTGGCAAAGTGTTTGAGAGATGGAGCGAAAATTTTGCTAACAGTTTAGCCTTACACTAACCAGAGCCAAAGGCACATGACTAATCCACAGCTGCAGCTAATTCAAGATCATGTTTATGTAGCTAGCAAGGGGCCTTGAATCACAGTCTAGCATCTGAAAAGGCTTTTCAGACACGGACCTTCAGTTAGAGCAGCTGCAGCAACTTGAATTCAGCTAGTGCAAACCCCAAACTTTCTGTTGCTGCCATTACACAGGTTAGACCTGTCACTGCCACTACCCACCAGCCCACTGTGACCCCAAGCGCTGGGGATTTTGGGCTGGCTGAATTCAAGTTGCTTCAGCTGCTGACTGAAGGTTAGTCTCCAGAGCTGTGGCCCGCTCTCCTACCGACGACATGGTATCCTAGTAGCGGGGAGAAAGGCTGATGTACCATGGGGTGCACCAGCTAGCTAATTCTCACAAATTCTTATTTGTGGTCTGATAAACAGCGAAAGAGCAGCGCAAGGAGGGGCTGAGTGAATTGTTGCATCACACGCAGTTCTACAATGAAATAAGATTTTACCCATTTTAAATAGCAAGAAACAAAAAACAACAAAGAAAATCAATATATGGAATCAGAAACACTGGGTTACTGTATGAAGCATGTGCATATGCTTGTGCTCGTCTGGTGGGAGGGGCTTCTGACAGAGAGGGTAGAGCTGCCGGAGGAGGGTGAATTTTTTCAGAAACCTACCTACCCCATCTTTAACATTAAGTCAGTTTTATTGTAGAGTTAAGGTTTGTTGAAGGTTAACTTAAATGTTATCAAAGATGTAATCAGGCTCATGACATGTACTCACACTGAGGTGAGGTCTGTGGTGGTAGTTTGAGGGGTAGTTTCAAGTTGGGATGATGGCTCAGTCATGTTCACTTCCTGTGATGAAAGGTTGCCTAAAAAACACAAATATGTTGCCAACATATTGTCAACAATTGAAAAGTCAGGAAAGTAAAATAGTGACTGCATCTCTTTTAAAACACAGAGGTTGTAAGACAAACTACTGGGCAGAGATGTAAAGCTGACTGAGGTACAACTTAATTATTACTTGTTATTATGAGGCAGATTGTGTTACCTTGCATTTCTGGGCTTCCACCGAGAACATTGACGGCAATGTTATTTACCATGTTCAAGATGACATCTGAAGAGAAAATGTATACACCAGAATTAGAAGTCAGGACAGAGATCATTGCAGACATCTGCATGCAGCAGAAATCTATCTGTTTGCTATACTTACCCTTTGCTGATCCAATCAGGTTCTTGGATAACTTGACTTCACCAGGTGCGTATCCAGGAGGATAATCTGCAGGGAGCAGTGCATTAAACAACACACATCAGTCTCATGACAAAACTTTAAAAGGATCATAATAATAATAATAATAATAATTCCAACTGAATTAAATATGATGTTATCGGTTCTTACCCAAATCATCATCCTGATCATCTGGTCTTTCTGCGGGATCAGCGATCTCCTCGTACTCTTCCACCATGCTTGTGCCAAACACCCTGGCAACATCAAAATCATTTGATAACCAAGCTCATGTAACAGTGAAACATAATCTGCCTTATCAGCCACTTAAAAATAGTCCATTCCCAAGTCTTTAACAGCCTGCAGGGGGCAGAGAGCTACACTGATAGCCTACAACACACACACACACACACACACACACACACACACACACACACACACACACACACACACATCATATACAGTATGAGAGAGTCCTTCAACAGCTGCTCCTTTTCTCAACATGAGACCATTTCAGTATCTGCCAACTTTTCTGTGTGCAAGTTTCAGACAGATTTATCTCTACATTTTGTAGAGACCAGCTGCTAACAGTTGCATCAGCTCTCCTTGTTCCCACCAAGAGGTTTGACAGCGTGGTCAGGGGTTAGGGTGAACTGACCACATGCCAACTATTACACAAACATTTTGGATAACGCTCTTTTAAGTCAACTAGTTTTGATAGAAATATAAAATAAAAACATCTACATCCTGCTTTTACTGTCATGGGCCCTATCTTACACGCAATGCAGAGCTGCTGTCCAATTGGCCATCAAGAGAGATGCTGCGCACATTTACACACGAGGAGCAGCGTCCCTTCAGATTGTTTCAGAAGCTAAACATTCAGCTCTGTTTCCTCTGTCAAGTTTATAACTACAGTTTGTAGTTTTGCTGCTTAAATGTTCCACAATATTTGCTGCATTACTCTTAGCAGAAAACCGCTTGCTTCTCCAATTTGCCGAATCTGCCATGTAAATAACAGAGATGACAGTGTGACTGGTTGAATTCACGTTACACCCAAAACACACCTACGAGGGGTGACTGAAAAGTTTTGAGCCTAACCCAGAAAATGGGTAACTAGGCAAGCCAAATGATATTTTTTATAATCTATTACCTTTCTATATTATCAATAACCATGTTCATGTTTCGAACTCTTTTTGTTTTATTTTTGCAGATTCTTGAAGTGAATAGTGGTCAGTGATTTGTTGAAAATAGAGAAACTGGAATATCATGCTGTGATCAAATATCTTCATCTCAAAGGAATGTCACTGTCTGAAATCCACCAAAATATGCTCAATACTTTACATCACAGCGGCCCTTCATATGCCACAGTCAAATGCTGGGTACAACAACATCAAGTATGTATCTGTATCTTGTTTTGTTTCCTTGAGGTCATTCCTCGTACGATTAACTAAAGGACTAAATACAACTCTTTTGCCCCTTGCGCCTTACTTTACACCCAGTTAATGCGCCATTTGTTTTGCAAAAGTGGAGCTGGACACACCTTAAATGCACTTGGACCATGAACTTTAGACCAGTGGTTCTCAACTGTATCAGGGTCCAAAAATGGGTCGCAGGTCCTTCTAAATGGACCACAAGTGACTTGGAAAGGTGTGAAGTTTGTTAAAAAAAATAAAAAAACCAACTTAATTTTAAATACAGTGAATTTCCAGCACAGAGCTTTTTATTTTGAAGTGCAGTTTCCTGCTGGAGAGTGAGTGACTAACCGATAGCGACTTGACACAGACAGCAAACTAGCTCGACGACACGGCCAAACAAAAGTATGACACTGACTGTATTAAACTGTGTGGACCTTGAAGTAATGACTAAGGAGAAATCTGGACCCCATGGCTGGACCAGTTGGGAACCACTGCTTTAGTCCATGTGCTATAGATGGTTAAAATAGCGCCCCATTTTTGTTCTCCTAGGAAGGTTTCTTACTTCCTTTTTAAAACAGCTTACAATATTAAAATCTTGTTAAAAGGATGTTAGAAAAACTTGACATTGCCTGAATACCACATACCTTATGAGACTGAGAGGGCAGAAATGTTCAGAGCCAAAGTGAGAGACCAGCTCTACCTAAAAAATAGAAAAAAATGTACCATTATTCAGATTTTATATGGACACAGGTGTTGAATTGTACCCCACGCACATAAAGCCTATCAGCAGTGTTTTTTTGTTGTTGTTTTTTAAACAGCAAAGCAGTGATTTTGTTTTGTTGTAAAATCAATACAATGGGCTGATTGGTGATGAGAACATGAGGAACATCACAGTGTACAGTAACTGGATCATTTGACACACTATGCTTTATCATTTGAGTGACAACTGGTGGGTATCATTTCATCTTTTATCAAATGTTTATTATGTGTCATATGATTGTATTCACAGAGTATTCATTAAGAGTTAGAGTTAGAGTGAGTTAGCAGCTAGCACAGCAAGTTAGATCTGAATGCGTTGATCACACCATTTAGACAAAAGACAAAAACAACATCCCCCTCCATGGTTACTATTCAGCTCGTTCAACCACAGACCTCTACAAGAAAAGCAGGCTAACCTTTATGTACTTGGTGAACATCTGAAGCAAGAGAGACAGAAAAAAGAGAAAAAATTAAAGAGATGTATACATGCATTCAAAACAGGACCAGAGTGTGGATGCTGGCTTTTATTCGAGTCACTCTAGAGGGGAAAATGACCAAATGTTCAAATCTAGAATGAAGCTCTTATACACAATAATGTATCATATGATCAATGCTGAAACTGTTACTGCTGTACAGACCATACACAATGTAACTATAAGGAAAAAGAGGAACAACAGTGAAGGGGCCAAACTTCCAGTCAGAGAGTACGTGAATGTGTACAGAAACAGCTGAGTAGTTAAATGCTCACCTGCATTAAGAGACTACTCTAGCATGTAATAGAGACAGAGACAATGGTATTCTAACTAGATAAACTCACCTTCACATATTTAGCATAGAGGTGCTCGTCCAACGGGAAGCTCTGGACTGTGCGTTCATCCCGGGCATGAAAGGTTCCCAGCTTCAGCCACTTGTTTGTCGGATATCTACAGGAGCAGATTTACACAACGTGGTCAGTTCAGTGAGTTTGTGGAAGTGTCTATAATGTGAATATCTGGATATGAAATGTTTGTCTGCAGTTTTCTGTAGTGGTCCAGGTAATCTAGATGTCTGCCTTCTCTGTGCGATATAATGGAACTAGATGACACTCAGCCTGTGGTGGTCCAAGCGCCAAAGAAATACATTTGAAAACTCAACAGCAATGTCTCTTTCCAGAAACCATGACCTGGTTACTCAAGATAATCCACAGACCTTGTTGTGAGCAGTTTCATGCAGGAACTATTTTCTTTCTACCTAACTACACCTACCAACTGTATCACCGCGCAGAAAGAAGAGTGCATCTACTGCTAGCTCACCTAGCACCACTGAGCTAGTTTGGTAGAAGGATAATAGTTCCTACATGAAACTGCTTAAAGCAAGAAAAGTGTTTTTGCAGAGCATTATGATGTCACAGTGAGGCTGACCTTTGACCTTTTGTCATACATACAGTCTGAAATCTTGACTTATGGCCAAAAACGTGTTTTGTGGGGTCACAGTGACCTTTGACCACCAAAGTCTAATCAGGGTGCGTTACGAATTGCATACCTTAACTTTTAGTAGGTATTGCAACTGTCCTAAAGAAGTACATAGTGCATGCAGTATGCACACAATTGAGACATGCTACTGTCTCATAACATTACAACCTCATCTTTGACTCTAAACTCCCCAGAGACAGAGCTCAACCCGGAGAGCTCTGATGTCGCTATTTTGCAACAGGTAATAACTGCATACATTGTAAATTCTAATATATTATATTCATGATGGTAAGATTACATGGGCTATACATTTCTCTGTTATTATTATATAATACTTAAGCCCTTTTGTTGTTGGTTATATTTATGATTATCTTATTCAATTAAGCAATTAATGCTCCTATTGTTACTGTTCGACTGGTCATCAGTCACTTAAATGCGCCGTCATCCATCATTGGCGCTACTAACATCTGTCAATCAGCTTTTAATGAACTGTCACCCTGTAATATTTTTTTGCAGCTCAGTCATTGTGACGTATTGTCCGCTGCGCAGTGGATTGTGGGTCAGAATAGCCAGAAAAGCGCCCGACTGGATGTAGCAGAACATCCTGGTATTTTTGGCACACTGCATTTAACATACTATGTATTGGGGCATACTAAATATTCTTCTGGCATACTATATAGTATAGGTATGGGTATTGGAACGCAGGATAAGTTTATCGCTGAGTCCAAGTGGACATTTGTGCCAAATATGAATAATTCCCTCAAGGTGTTCTTACGATACCATGTTCATGAGAATGAGATGAATGAGCCTAAAAACTTAATGCCTCTGGCCACGGCTGGTGTAAAAAGGCGCACACTTGCATTGTAGTCACAGTACAAGACAGCATTTTGGCACATATGTGAATGCACGTAGAGGAGTGTTCAGAAATGCTGACTGCTTACAAAAAACTTTATTAAAAATATCAAACGGCAGGGAAAATTGGACTTATATTGATTTTAATAGCTTTCCATGTACCGTATGATTGATCACAGAATGTTTTGATTTCTTCCTGTGGTGGCAAAGAATTGAAAACAGTGTGACGCCTATTCATTTTGAAAGTGAAACAGCAAATGAGGAAATATCAACACCACCGTCCAATGGTGTGACTTCACATAATGACTGGCTTTCCTCTTTATAGGGCTGGACCCCACTTTACTGCGGTTCAGCCGAAAGTAAATTAAAACAATCTCAACATTGGTAATACACTGGTTGATACTGTATGTATGGTAACTGCTGTGCATACCTGTCACTGATGGAGACGAGAAAGTCCTTGGGCGTAGAAGAGAATAACTCAAAGTTAGCGATGTCCAGCTGCTTCACCTGGATGGGCTCACAGAGCTCAATGATGAACCTGAGTGAAAATGAGAGACAAGGCTTCAAAAACTGGCTTTAGGTGGTGCTGAGAAGAAATGTTCTTAGTTCTTTCATACTACATACCAGATTTTATTACTACAGGGGTTTAACATGTACAAGTCCATGTTCTCCCTCAGTATGGCTGAAGTGCTCTGTAAGGAACAAAATCACTATGCGTTTATATTTGTCAATATGTCAACATCTACCACAGTAGGCAGATTCCTCATTCGGATGTGGTATCATATATATATATATATATATATATATATATTTAGTACCTTTGCCTCTGGGTTAGCGCCAAGGATCTTAGCTCCACACTCCACTGAGGCATAGTTATTAAAGTTCTTCTGGACCTTCTTCACCGTGTGAGGAGCCCCGTTGTTGGAAGAATGAGTAGACTGAGCTTTTGAGAGGAAGAACATTATAATTAAGTTTTAAAATTCAATCCTTGGGTTCTGGATCATCTCTCTTAACACAATTTAAAGGAATACTTCAACCCTCAAAATTATCATTTGTATATAATTTACCTGCCCTGTGTTACAGTGAATTCATGAGGAATTTCGTGCATGCCTCCATATGACCAAGAATGCAAAAACTAAACAAAATTTTGATAAAGTGAAATAAAAGGGGGCCTGTACCTCCTAAATATCATGTCCTTCTGTTTGCACAACTCGTGCAGTATAATCCAAGACTCATTTATCCAGTTCTATGCTCAGTACTTCCCAAACAGACACCTTTTTACAACAGGGAACTGAGCGAAAAGTGAAACTTATCTAAGCTCTCTTCAATGCCAGACTCCATTGACAAAAGCAGTAATTTTAACTAGCTGACAAAGGGAGGTGACGGTCTACTGCTGCCCAACTACTGGTAGTTTGTTTGTGCTATTGTGTGACTTTGGTGTTTTAAAGGGTTAGTTCGGATTCACCAAAGTCACACAAACATAAATAAACCAACTGATCGAGGCGGCAGTAGACCAGCGGCTCCAGTGTAAAATTATTGTTTTTGTTAATGGAGTCTGGCTTTGGAGAGAGCATAGATCTATTTCACTTTTAGCTCAGTTCCCTCTTGAAAGAGTTGTCTGTTTGGGAAGTACTGAGCATACGACTGGATGAATGAGACTTGGATTATACTGCACAAGCTGTGTGAGAGTTTGATAATTTTGCTGTTGTTAAACACCGACCCTTATGATTCAGTTCATCCATATTATTTTCAGTTTTTGGATTCTTTAAGCACCATAGAGGCAGGTGAGAAAAACAACCCTGTCTTCACAAATTCAACTGAACACATGGTGAGTAATTGATATACAAACGATCATTCAGGGGATGAAGTATTCCTTCAAAGGATAAACTTACTCTTTTCATTCTCGACCTCCATCATCTTCCGCGTCCACTCATCAAAAGTGGGGATGTCCTCGGGGTCTTTGCTGCTCGGACTGGAATCTGTGCCTGTGGTAACAGGGGAGCTCAGGTCCTGTCAGAGATAATGAGAAAATGAGAGCTGGGGCACCTCCTTTGGTGGAGAGAGGAAAATAGATCGCACTGTATCTGAGTTCCTTACCTGCTTTTTCAGCATGTGTGAGGTGTTGGCCTCCAGAGGCTGTGTGCCAGGACCAGTGTTAGAAGTCAGAGGTGGGTCCGTGTGGGTTTTAGTACCTGCAGTGTGAACATTGGAAGTGTTCTCCAGAACAATTGGAGGACTGCTGCGGGAATGGAAAACAAAGCAGTGCTGTTTTGTGTCAGAGCCCACTAGACTTTTCACTTGAACTGCAACCAAACAGTGTTGTGGTCAGGATCACAGCTAACAGTTAAAGCCAACTTGAAAACAATGCAAGAGAAATGATACTTAGATATTTTTAGCTCACAAAGTAGGGCACACGATTCACTGTACCCACCTATCATTGTCATATGGGTTCTTCTCCTCCTCACAGTCAGCTGGAGGCAGGTCAGAATCAATGACCTCGGGTGCAGCTACGTCAACTGCATCATCTGAAACACTGAAATTAAAAAACAATCCATGTTACTCTTTTGAAGCGCTTTCATTTGCAGAAAAACATTTAAGGAAAAATAAAGGAACTTGCTCACATTTTCTGAAACACCAGAATCAGATACAGCAAACAGTGTTTCTAGAGGATTTTTTTCCAGCAGCAGTGCTGATGTGCATGAGTTTTATTTTGCTATGCCAGAAGATATTTAGTGCGTCCACTGACACCAGAAGGGTTTTTAGACAGATGTTCATAATTGGCCTTATTTAAGAACATAGAATTGCAATAACATAAGTGATACAGTTTTACAGTTTGCCTTCAAATATTCAGTAGAAACTAAAAAAAATATTCTGTATACAATATTAATAGCTCAACAAAATAAAATCTACCTCAAATTACACATTTAAACAGCTCCCAAATACAAAAAATGTCCCCTGGGATCTATATATATATAAATCAACAGGTGATTTCCTTCTTTTAATCCTGAATGATTGAGTTGTTTTTTTTCCACCTGGACCTTTATGCTTTGCCATTTCTCCTCTAATCATCACGCTGTAACCTGTGACAGGCTGTTATGATACCACAGCTATCACACATTCACATATATGGAGTTTTTTGTCAAGCCGCGAGAGTCACATAGGTTTACATTTATGACGAAAGCACTTGACGACACCGACTCCTGTGTGCGCACGGTGAGAGAGGAGAGGGAGAGACGCTGTGCTGCTGCCAGAGGAGCCGCTGAATGAGTTCCCTCTGAGCAGTAAGACACTAAAAGAGTCTGAGAAGTCCGGGGCTGTTCATTAAACATTCAGGACGCCACAGTTTATTCCACACTACTGAAGCTGCTCCTCTTTTTGGAGCCGCCACGGAGTCGGTAATAATTTAGCATTCAGCCATGCTTGTTGTTGCCGTGGGTAACAGTATGATGTTATTATGTCAACAAGCCGAATATCTCATGTGTGTCACCATATGAATTTTTCATTTGATATCAAAAATTATACTGGTATTATTATCAACAAGATGATATGACACACCCATCTAGTGTTTCAGTCAATATTGTGACTCTTAGCATTCCTTCACTGTGAGCTACAGTAAGTCAGAACCGGTCGGACCAGTGAAGCTATTTTAGTGGCATTCAGTGAAATTGTCTCACACGTCATGTGATCAGCATTAAAACTATTTAGAAAAAATATCTGCAGATTGATTGGACCAACCTTATCTGGGGTTTTTAATATATAATCCTTGCTTGTCGCTGACTCCGGCTGCTTACAGTAGTGACAGTGAGTTTAATGCATATTGGGAGATTTTTACATAGCAGCTAAATTACTTATACATAAAGGGGAAGCACTGCAGCAGAGAATGCATTGTGGTGCCATTTTTCCAAATAACTGACTGACTGAATGAACTGAGCAGCACAAAAAAAGAAAAAGGAAAAATAAACTAAAACAAACCTGTTGGTAATAATATCTTGCCTATCTGGGATGTTGTCCTGAAGGTTGATGGTGTTTGCATTATCTTCAAGCTCAGCAGCAAGTTCAGAGACAGGGTGAGAGGAAGGCAGCAGTGATGCCTGGTCTGGAGTGATGGAGGTTTCAGGATGCTGATTTTCAGAGCTTTGCTCAGGTTCTGGTTCAGGTTGTGAAATTCCTTTCTCTGCCTCCAACTCTTCTTCTACAGCAGGCTCCTCTGCTTCAAAGGCCTGACGGATAAACAGAGAGATAACTGAGCTGTGGAGGAAAATGTTAAAACAGTTGGCCCATTAGCCAGAGTTGGATCTATCAGCCAAACACTTAGAGCTTCAAATGTTCCAGGAGCGATCAATAAAAAGGACTGGGTGGTACGATGCATATGAATAGTTATCCAGGTCTTAAACTGTTGTGCTGCTCTGGAGGAAACCAAATGCTAAAACCCTTTAAAAAAATCTTACCTTACACATCTAATTATACTCACGTGTATTAAGGAAACGTCACAGCACATAATTTATTTGTAGTGTAAGTTAATTTTCAGGGGACTGTCACATCAAAGTTTTAAAGGGATAGTGCACCCGAAAATGAAAATTCAGCCATTATCTACTCACCCATATGCCGATGGAGACCCTGGTGAAGTTTTAGAGTGCTCACATCCCTTGTGGAGATCGGCGGGGGGAGCGGCTAGCACACCTAATGGCAGACGGCACCCCAGACTAACGTCCAAGAACACAAAATTGAATCCACATAGTATCTCCATACTGCTCATCCATAGTGATCCAAGTGTGCAGCAGCCGCCACATAAAAAGTTGTTTCGAAAAACGTCATATGAACTCTGTTTTTAGCCTCACTGTAGCCTGTAGCTCTGACTGCTTCTCTGTGCTCCGTGTTCACGTGTGCGCGCTTGTGCGAGACCAGCGAAAGCATGAGCTTTGCTCACTCGTGTTTACATCACGTGACATGTGCACCGCAGGGAGAGACAACGGTAGCCACAGTCGCTCAAAGATAATTTGCACTACGGTCTTTTAGCAAACTACAGCCCAACATGTCTGAAGACTTTGAAATTGAGGAGGAACAGCATTTCTTTGTTGAGCCGTATTTCTTTGAGCCCGAGTATACGGACGGAACTCAGGCTACTGGACGAAGCAGCCGCCGCAGCTCATGAGCCTAACCCTCAGCCAGCCGCAGAATACCGGAGCACTGGAAGCCTGGTGGTGTAGTTGTTTCAAATGCAAAGCAATGCCAACGGGTGAGGAAAGTCTTTGCTGCTCAGACTGGGAATTGGCGATGCCTGCACTTGAGAATCTGGACATCAGTACTGACGAGAGTGTTGCAATCACCAATCACCCTGAGCGTGCACACGTGAACTCGGAGCACCGAGAAGCAGTCAGAGCTACAGGCTACAGTGAGGCTAAAAACAGAGTTCATATGACGTTTTTCGAAACAACTTTTTATGTCGCAGCTGCAGCACACTTGGATCACTTCAGATGAGCAGTATGGAGATACTACGTGGATTTAATTTTGTGTTCTTGGACGTTAGTCTGGGGCGCCGTCTGCCATTAGGTGTGCTGCCCGTTCCCCCCGTCGATCTCCGCAAGGGATGTGAGGACTCTAAAACTTCACCAGGGACTCCGTCGGCATATAGGTGAGTAGAAAATTTAATTTTTGGGTGCACTATCCCTTTAATTTATGTGAATGTTACAACTACACTGTACCTCCACCTCTTGGATTATCTGCTCCTGTTTTTGCTGATCATCCTCTATCAGCTGCTCATCTTCAGAAGGGGGCTGGGCAGGTAAGACCCAGCTTTCCTCAACCTACAGACAACACACACAAATCCATCAATACATAGATACCACTGATGCCATAAAAGGCATCTATATACTCACATAATGTTGTGCAACTACTCTTAATCTGATACAAGTCTAGCAATAACAGCGGGTTTCCTGTGTGGTAAATGAACGCTAAGTTATTTAATGAAATATGAGTCATTTAATACAGCCTCATGTGAAACCTCTAGGTGGTTTGTACCATGGTAGCATACAGCTGATTGTACCTTGTGCTGATGAATCTTCTCCCCTGACTCTTCCTCCGTACCGACGTCCTGTGAGGACACGGGCCCCTGGGCCTCCTGGTGCGACTCTGTGCAACTGACATAGCAACTAGGGTACCTATGAGATGAAGGGAAAGACAATCAGTGTGATAATATTGTCTGAAAATGGGTCACTTGTTAATGCAGTACAGAAAAACGTACTCGTGTCTGTGACAGAAGTACATGCACTGTATAGAGGTGTTCATAAACACACTAAACATTATTTGCCTGCATTTGCCTGCAGTGACTCATGTGCAGTGGAAGCTGCGGCCCAATGTCACAGTGTGACACACTGATAAAGTCCAGGTGACCTGTACCTCAACGTGGTCAAGTTATCTTATCTGTATGCAGAGTCAGGGAATGTTGTCAAAAGTAAAGAGGCACGCCTCAAACAAGTCGCATATTGCTCAACCCAACTGTGAGGCCTTGACAAATAAACATGCACTATTTTTATTAGGCTCATATTTTATATGATGTCTGCTGTCTGAAACCTTCTGTATCTGTCACCTGTGTCAACAAAACAAGACAAGTGAAACTACAGAACAAATAACATTCATTTACTTTGCTTCTCTAGTTCTCTCTAGAGATATACAGAAGATATACATGATATATGTAACACTTCTGCATTAAAATGTCTAAAAACAACTAGACCAATGCTATATATATTGTTTGAGTTGTGTATTAACAGTATCTCAAACATTTCCAACAGTTCAAAACCATTTTAATAAAGGACATGGTTTATGTCATTTGGTCGCCGTTGCCTGACAGTGGCACATGCATCAGGCTTGTGGTTGTCTGCCAGAAGCTGTCATAAATTGACTTTTATCAAGTTTTAAGCCAAATTTTTATGAAGCGTTTGTGACGTTTATAACTTTATTTTTTAACCAAATGAAGGACTGTAATCATCGGATGTCTGGATCTTAAGTTATCAGAGAAATAAGCTGAGCGAACGTTAGCTGCAGCTCAGCTTCAGGCCCTGCCGTGCCAAACAGCATTGGAGAAACACTGATTTTTAGCGTGAAACTGCTTTATACAGTGTTTTCACCAGGTTAAATCCCCAAGTCTGTTCGTTTTCAAGAGGAGGAGCCCTCTGCGGATAATTCAGCTCCCTGTTAAAACCTCCTGAACATCTTGGTTTTACAATATCTGAGAAAAAAGGTGAGCCCACATAAGCAGGAGCTGGGCTAGCAACCAGCAGCAACAAACCGAACTGCTTCAAAGAAACATTTTTTTAAAGTGAAACTGCTTTACTTAAGAGAGGAAACGACCTCTGCGAATAATTCAGCCCCAGGTAAAAACCTTCTGAACGATAAACGCTGCAGGAATTCAGACAGTGGGAGAAGCTGACTGGAATGACAGCATTGCTCCGTCTTTTGTTATTATTGTGACTGAGAGACCCCTAGCAGCATAAAATACATATTGTACGTGTCAGTTTCAACATATAGATATATTAAAACCCTTTTTGTTTGTTTTAAACACCACAGGTCTGTTGAGTGACACTTTGCCTGAAACAATTGTCAGGTTCATGGTGACTGTGCTTATTCATGGCAGGAAAACAACAATAACAGTAACAAGGCTTTAAATAACAGCAATAATAATAGGGAAGGGAAAACTCCTCCTTGTACAGTCTCAAAGGCCACAATCCAACAGCCACTTCCACTTGTCAACAATCCAAGCCATTATCTGGATTTTAATCTGGTTTCCAGGTCAAGCACTTTACACAGTCACTGGGCTGGTGCAACTGCTTTGTTGATCTGACTTAAGGGGCTAGACGAGTGACAGACATTTTAGTGAACAACAGAGCATTTGTTTTCTAATTGAAGGCCCCCAAAGGAGCAAGAGTGGTGTTGAGGCATGACTTGCTCAATAATTAACTAAGTGGTTACAGACAAAGACTTAAAGCGGTAGACTTTACAATGACAGGATTGGAAATGAAAGAGGTTTAAGGTACCCTTCATGAATTTATTTTTCAATATTCAAGATTAATTGGTCAAATAAAATTCAATAAACAGGCAAGAACAGGATGTAGTGTCTAAGGGATAGCAGACCCTGTGCAATAATTACAGACAGAGCGTATGAAGGAGTGAGCTGCCCACTACGCAACAAATTAAATAGATGAACATGTCACTCACAAGTACAAAGATCATGTGTACGTGTCCATGCTCTCATCAAGACTGTCTTTGAGACACACCTCTGACGGACAGGTGACCTGTGAGTCTCTCATCGGCCGTCATGTGAATTTAAGATGACGTGATGCATCATTGATTACTCCAATTTTTACCCTTTAAGTAATCTGACAACAATATGGCGTCTTGTATTGGTTTGTAGCAGAGAACAGCAGAATGACTGTAGTAAACATTAACAATTAGACAGAGTAAGATAGCATAGCTGTTACTGCTCTATTAATACAGCAGAGAACCATTAATCTTACCGCCGCTTACCATCACAGTTTAGCCCATAAATAATTATGTACATATGTTCATGAAGGTAATATCAAAACAAAAATATTAAAGAGGAGGCAAAAGTTATTTCAAATTACATTCCAGGGATCTCATAGTTTGAGTATTTTTAATAGTTCTGGAACCAGTGGTCTAATATAACCAGAGGTATAAAAGGGCAAGATGCCACAGTACGATAACGTACTGTGTCATGATCTCCCTGCTCCCTTGCCAATGAAAATCCGCCACATAACATGTATTTTAAAACATATTTTAGTGAACTGTTTAGCTGTAATACGAGAGTTTGTGAACAGGAAGTGGGCGCCATACTACTTCCTGTTTTGTAAGCTGAAAAAACTCAGCTCATATGTTAAAATTAAGCAGTGCTGATCAAATATGATCCAAAATTTGGTTACTGCGTTGTCTATTTCTCGCCGACAATGTTTTAAGAGACATATTTTAATTAAGTGTTTAACGGTAATATGAGATTGTTTGTCACCAGCTGGCTGCCATATTGTTACATACATCACTTTCCAGTGGGGGTGTTTATTGGTCTGGTGTGGCGCAGTGCATTTTGGTAGTTGTAGGTTTTCTACCTCTTGAGCAAAAGCTCAAGCTCAAATGCTACAGCCCTTTTCTCTGTTTTCTCTGGTCACGTAACACCAATTTCAGAGGTATTTCTGTTCATCTACTGAATAGACAGCCCAGTTTTGTGAAAAGACCATCTTTCCAGCAGTGAAATACTTCTTTAAGTGCCCCAGTTTGCCATTACAGTTAGTAAGTATGCACAATATCAATGCCCTGAGGCTATAAAACCTGAATGTCACATAGCGATACACCATGTTAGTAATTACACCTGTGCCCTTGCTGTGATGACATGTCTAAGTGCTGCATAAAAGGCAATTAACACTAACATTTTTTTTTTTTAAAGATTATTTTTTTGGGCCATTTTGCCTTTAATTGATAGGACAGTTAAGCGTGAAAGGGGGAGAGAGAGAGGGAGTGACATGCAGCAAAGGGCCACAGGCCGGAGTCGAACCCGGGCCACTGCGGCAACAGCCCCGTACATGGGGCGTCCGCTCCACCACCAAGCCACCGACGCCCCACACTAACATTTTTACATTTCACTGAGCTGTACTGTGCCAGGAGTATAGATAACAGACACTGAAAGGTCAAAAATACTACCACTCACAGCTTAAACAAGAGCCAAAGCAATGCTGTCAAAAGTAGGCCAGGCCAACATCACTTACATATATCTTAATACCATATTACATCATATCCCTCCCTCCTCTCTCTATCCAAGCAGTCAGTGCGTGTTGTGTTACTATCCTCTAACATCATGGCTACAGCCCATAATCATCCCACATAATCTCCCTCCCTGCTGGCTTGACTGTGTTCTGTCAGATTTGCACAGTCCAACAACCTGCAGCTTTCAAGAGGACTGACGTGACGGACCAGTAATCCTGTCAAGGGCTGATGGACCAGATCTGTGTAACGTCTGTGTGGGTCTTGGGAATCAACAGTCATTGATGTGTAGACTCAGCAGATTCATTTCTGTGTATCTTATGGTCGTTTTAGTCAAAAGTGTTTCATTCATACTTGGCATGATGGCTGATTAAAGGGGAAGACCACCTAAATTAAAAAATGAATATGCTATTGCCATGACCAAGGAAAGTTTAATCAATATTTGTGGACATGAGCTACTCTCTCTCAAAGACAGAAACTGTGGTAGGGTGCTGGATGGACCCCCAACCATTTTCTAATTCACAATGAAAATATATAGATTCACACTGGGATTTTTTTTCTGTACTTGTAATGTAAACACGGTGCTAGAGAATTTTTTTTTTTTTTTTTAAAAAAAGCATCAAAAACAAAACAAACTAATAAAAGCAATGCCAGGGGTGGATCCTCCAAACCCCCTGACAACCCTCTGTCCTCAAATTCTACAAATGCCACATGAATATACAGTTCATTAATTAATCCCTGAGGGGAAATGCAATCGCTCTGTTGTCATATATACACAGGCCCAAAAGACACACACTTGCACAAACAGGACCTATACATGGATTAAATGGAGATGTCAGAGCAAGGCGAGCAGTTGGGGGTTCGGAGCCTTACTCAAGGGCAGCTTGACAGTGCCCAGGAGGCCAACTGGTTCCCAATTGGTTTCAGTTCCCAACCCAAGTCCCTATGGACTAAGGCTGTCCCCTAACAGTCGACCAAATGTTAGTCAACCAGAAAGGTCATTAGTCGGCAAGATTTCGTTGGTCACTTAGTCGCAGAAAAAAAACAACAAAAAACAAACAAACGGGAAACTATACTATATGACTGGACCATGTGTGAATTTAATTTGAAAGGACAGAAACAGGAAGTGGCCACGCTCAGCAGTCAGACAGGAGTCAGGTTAATTTCCAGGGCTGGTACCTGCGGTTATTCCACAGGCTAGTTAATAACATGTCGGACAGGAAATCCAAAGTGTGGGATCATTTTGAGAAGGTGAAGGACGAACCCAAGGTGATATGTAAACTCATCTTTATTGGTCAACTACAAACATGACGTATCATCTGAAACATGGAAGTAGCTACATGCCCATTAGCCACTTAGCACAATCATTACTGCTTTGCTGACAGCGTCATTTACAGGCGGCTCGCTCAGTGTGTGACGCGCATTTGTAGATAAAATATAGGCCTATATTAATGAAGGTTCATTAGTACGGTTTTGTATTTCTTTCTATTAACAATGTTACTAACAGTATTCTTTCTCAAACCATTGTGTTACCATATCACAGACATGCGGGCAACTAGTCGACTTATGGCCTTAAATGACGCCTATCGGTCGATTGGGAACATTCTTAGTCGGGGCAGCCTTTCTATGGACTGAGCTGCTGTCTCCCACTAGTGTGAGGCTAATGCAAGGCTAATGCGAGACTAGTTTGACTGGTACATGGCCTCCTGTCATTTTGCAAAAATGCTCCTCGGGCAAAGCAAGTTGAGTATCCCTGCAGTAAACAACCATTATAGCTAATATATAAAAAAGTAGCCCAAACTTCTATCAGGGGACCTAGGCAATCCTCCACTTACACTTTCTTTCTTTCTTTTTTTTTTTTTTTTTAAATACGCAAGCTGTATTTTGGTGAGGTTTTACGTTCTGTGGCACCTTACGTACATCCAAAGTAGGGCTACAAAATATTCCAGTGTGAATCAATTTATTGTTATAGTGAATTAGAAAATGGTTGGCGGACCACCTGGCAGCCTATCAAGGGCCAGATTTGGCCCACAGGCCCTACCTTGAGTATCACTGCCTGATGATATCACAAATTTGAGGCACTCAGCACTCTACTTTTGAATATGGTTGTTGACTATTTTTTACTAGGGTTGCTTGTTTTTACTAATATTTATTGGCTGTCTTAGACCACAGGACTAAAATGTATGACTTTGAAACTAGGGGAAGGTCCCCTTTAAACTTGCAAATTCTGCTAAATCACTCTGTAGCACGATGCCATGAGGTGGACAGGTATATGTGTGACACGGTTACTAACTGGGGTACAACTTGTTCATCAGCTAGCTGTGTTAAACCCGGCTAACAGGCTTAGTGCTCACAGGGTCAGCAACTCAAGCTAACACTGACAACAAGTCAGAAGTCAGCCAGGTGCCACATCACAGTGTGATGTTAACGCTAGGTTAGCTAGCTAGCGTTGTAACCGATACAGACATTAGGTAACGTTTGTTAGACAGTTAGTTAGTTAGTTTCCACAGTCAGTGACATAATAATGATGCTAAGTTCAAACGGGGCAAAATTAATGAACTTACCGAAAGAGCACAGCCATACATAGCCACACTGACACAACTCGCCATAACAGTGGTGTCATCTTCATCCCTCTCCTGCCGGGACAGACATCCTCACCGTACTCAGAAATAACGTTTTATCCTTTTGGCAGACGGTCTGTTCAACTGTCTACAACACTAATTCACCCGCTGCTTCCTGTTAACTTAGCTGACGTCCGCTGTTTCACGGCTGAAGTGTGATGCTAGCCGCTGTCACCCACTCAACCTGCTACCGTTTGTCAGTGAGTGCGTGTCAGCGGTGACTGGCCAATCAGAGAGCAGAGAGGCTGTTGCGCAGTTCAAACTGAGCGTGTGTTGGGAGCGCTCGTTTCGAGAACTTAGATTACCCCACTGGGCGGTGCTTCTCGTAGTGTGCTCATTTGAAGCCGGGATTGATGCTATTCGTGCTTTTAGATGTTTTCTAATTATAATAATTACGACTCAGAACCATAAAATAGTTCCAACATAGGATAGACATGACTGATTCACACGAGTCACAGACATGTGGTGTTTAGCGGGTGAATAACACGGAAGGTGTTGTCAACAGCTAATGAATAAAATATAACCTTACAAAATCTCAACATATGTCATGTTATTAAGTTGGTTGAATTTCATTGTAATAATATTTTGATTATAGGTAATGTTTTTAATTCGAAAAAAGTAGATTGCTTATTTAAAAATGACTTGAAAATCTTAGGTTAAACTACCTTCATGTTAAAGTTAGTTTAATTCATACTATAGTTTATTTGAATTTCTATATGGGGCATTCCACCGATTTTGTGCAAAGTGCTGTCCCTTACCAAAAAAACAACAAAAATAATAAAATTGAGTAATTATACATAGATATTCACAAAGATTATGTTATGGCCTATTTAAACCCAGGACATTAAATGAGAAAGTGATAAGCTAAATATATATAAAATCACCATTTATAGGGTACTTTGTATTGGGAAGTAGCTGTCCCCAACCCTGACCTCTAAAATTCAATTCATGTAAATAACACTTAAAACATTTTTCATATTTTTTTCAAAAGTCTAATTTAAAACATCTTTGTGATTAATTTTAAACAGAAGTTGAAAGATTTAGATGTATTGTGGGATTAATTTTTAAATTAAGAAACTACGCTAAAAACATAGTGTCCCTTGTTTTCATGTCACTACCAAAACACAAGAGTTTTAATGCTCTGGTTGAGTCTGGATTTTAGCCACAGCCCTCAATTTCTGAGAAGGTGGATAGTACTGCACCCCCATCCCAGATGGCTGCATGGTAAGTCGCTGACTCCCATCATTTTTTAAATAAATGTCTTCCAAAGTCTGAAAATCAGTGTGTAACTTTTAAAGTTGTCACTACCGAACACATGTTCTCTTCAATTATGTAAAAATTTGGGGGGTTATGCAAAATATTTTGTTTTTCTGTGTGAACAACTCTTCAAACATGTGCTTGTTAGCCATGCGACTGCTAGCATTCTTTAGTTATCCTGAAAAATAGCTAGGAATGTCACTACCGAAACAGTCACTACCAAAACCTATGGTAAAGTTTCGGTAGTGACATGATCATTTCGGTAGTGACAAAATGGAATGGTCAGTAGTTAAACCCCATAATTTTGTGGTCCAAAGTCTTGCTCTGCTCTGCTCTGCTCTACTCTACCCTGGTCTACTCTACTCTGCTTTACTCTATACTCTACTCTTCTCTACTCTGCTCTACTCTACCCTGGTCTACTCTACTCTGCTTTACTCTATACTCTACTCTTCTCTACTCTGCTCTGTCCTACTCTGCTCTACTTTGCTCTACTCTGATATACTCCGCTCTGCTTTATTCTACTCTACTTTGCTCTACTGTTCTATACTCTGCTCGACTCTGCTCTACTGTGCTGTGCTCTACTCTATACTCTGGTCTACTCTGTAATCTATTCTTCTCTACCCTACTCTGCTCTACTCTATACTCTACTCTTCTCTACTCTATTCTGCTCTGCTCTGTTCTACTCTGCTCTACTCTACTATGTTCTGCTCTACTCTGCTCTACTCTACTTTGCTCTTCTCTGCTCTACTCTGCGCTACTCTACTCTGCTCTGCCATCTCAAAAATTAAATTGTTTTATTGACCACAAAACATTTGTCTTTGAATTTGTAATTCCCACCATAAGGCATACATTTGAGGAAATACGATGCAACTTTAAAAACAGTATAATGGTCACTACCGAAACAGGACAGTCACTACCGAAACACTGGGTGTTTTGTAAAAAACATAGTATATTGAGTTATCAACTAAAGTATTATGATGCTAATCGGTTACATTAATGTTCTGTTTCATCAATTATTAACTCTGAAATCAATCTGATCAGCGTTATGCATTTTACAAAGAAAGATTGCATTTAGATTTTGAAGAATTCTATAATTTGAACTTCGAAATTTGTTTAAATATTTTTTTTTATAGATTTAACTGTGAAAACCTTTAGTTAAAATTTGTAAAAATTTAAATCTTTAAACAAGGGAAGGAACAGGCATAACAGGTTGATATATATTTTTTTGTGTAATATAATACTATATGTTTCGGTAGTGACAAATTTTGGAAGAGGAAAAACATTCCAAAACAGTCTGAAAATACAATATAAAAATTTACAGTCATTTTACTAGATATGTGACCTTTACATATGGTACAATATATATAGGGACAAAGTTTTGGAAATAAAACATACAAAATTTCAAATATTTCCAGCCTAACTTTGCACACATTCGGTAGAATGCCCCATATATTTATGTTGGGTTTTTTTTTTCCTAAATTCTCATTTTTTGCCTTCTTTTAAAGTGCTGTTCAGGATTATTATTCATATTAGCTTTTTTTCTTATATTTTTCTTATTTTATTTTTTTATTTTTTTGTCTAATATTTCCATTTTTCCCATTTCTCCTTAAAGTACGCTGCTCCTGATTATTAGATGGTGTGTTTGTTGCTGTTTATTTTTTGAAGATGTTTTGTTTTTAAGTTTTAATAAAATAAAATAAAAACAAAAATAAAATAAAATGTTGCACACAACTGGACAAAGCACTTACAAAATCTAAAAATATTTCATTTTATTAGGTTGGTTGAATTTTAGCATAATAATACTTTGATTACAGATAAATGTTTTATGCACAAATGTAAATGCTATGGGTTTTTTTTTAAAAGTTGCTCCAAGATTTGTGGCATTTAAAAATGACTTGGAAAAAAGAGAGCCTTAAGACTCTGAATTACTTGAGTTTTATTTAAATTATACCCCTTAAATGTTAAAATTATTTTATTCTATATTTCAGTTTATTTAACATTTTGTGTATGTTTAGGCATTTATCAAAATTGAAGTGCTGCTTGGGATTATAAGTTGATGGGTTTGTTGTTTGTTATTTGAAGATTTTTTTTAAAGTTTTTAAAAAAAAAAATGTTTTTAAACAAAACTTTGAAAAAAATGAAAGCTCAACACGAGCACAACGAAAAACAGAAAAAAATCTCAAATTTTTTATCTGTAACAAACCCACATGACCCCTGCACAGTAAGAAGAGGTAGATGAGTAATGTACCTGTGACGACGCAATTTGTAAAATTACCTATATTGTGCAAATGTAAGTGTTTGTTGCAAAAAAGTGTCAACCTGCAACAAGTTGTTGCACTTCAATAAACCTCCTGTGGTGATTCAGCTGTGGGGCTTCACTTCTCAGAACAGAAAACCTCCAGCACCTCTGTAAAGAACATGAAGTACAAACTGCCTTCAAGACAGTAAAAGCATGTTAATGTTAATGTCACTAGAGGGAGCCATATACGCAACATTCAGAAAGAAGACTTAAAACCAACTCTCGTGACCACTGACTCCATTGACTCTATATGAAAAGGGTCACCTCCTCCTACATGAGCAGCGCTGTACCAAAAGGTCACACCCTCATGTGTGATCATATCAGAGCAGCCCGTCAGCTACTGTAACCACAGAGCACATGAGCAGTCACAGTACAGAACACATGAGGACATGTAGGACAGATATACCTTAGTGATTAATTTACCAACAGATGGCATACCTGTTGGTAAATTAATCACTGTAGTCCCTGGGCTTTTTTTCTGATCAAGCTCCACTGAAATGAAAACACTATGTATATGCAACAAATATTTGCCAAATAACAGATTTATTTAATTACTGAAAGAACTGTACAGTCAACTAAGCCTCTGCTGCCACCATGTGGCCAGTAATGAAAATACAATTAGTTAAATATTTAAGGGCTGGGGGACGTCTTTGTCTTCCATTATAATCTGCATACAGTTGAATATTAAGACATGTTTCTACAATTTGCTAAGAAGAATGCTCTGTGGTTGTGTAGCTGGTGGTTTGTGCTGCTCCACAGTTATGCTCATTATACAGTCATTTAGGTTTTGGATATTGGTTTTCATTTATTATGGATGTTTTGGTTCAACTCAAATGATTTTCACGATGAGGCAAACAGTTTCATACATGATTAGATCATTGATGGAGGGACAGTACAGTATGCATAGCACTGTTCCACAAATCCATATTTAAGATGAGGTAGAGCCATAGAGGCACCAGCGGCCAGTGACATATAGAATACTGTATCTATAGTTTGAAGTTGCAAGCTCTAAAAATACTGTTTCATCTTCCAAATCAATGTTATTGATTTGTTAAGTATGTGTACAAAACTGCCTCACAGTGACGACAAATTATTAATTAGTGCCATCTTCTAAAAGATTATCAAATGAATATACCATTGTAGTTATTTGTCTTGTGAGTTTCTTGGACAATCGGCCCACTGATAATATGTTAAAGGGACAGTTTGCTCCCAAATCAATGACACATATTTTCCCTCTTACCTGTAGTAATATTTATCGTTATAGATTGTTGTGGTGTGAGTTGCTGAGTGTTGGAGATATCAGCTGTAGAGATGTCTGTTTTCTCTCCAGTATAATGGAACTAGATGGCACTCAGCTTGTGGAGCTCAACGTGCCAAAAAATACATTTGAAAACTCCAGAAAAACTTCCAGAAATCATGACCTTGTTACTCAAGAGAATCCACAGACCTTGTTGTGAGCAGTTTCATGTAGGAACTATTTTCTTTCTACTGAACTACACCTGCCAACCGTATCACCAAACAGAAGGAAGCGTGCATCTACTGATAACTAATAACGTAGTTAGATATATCTACATTATAGCTCAGCCAAAGAGGACGCCATTTATGTTACATCTCACACTGTCAGGAGCATGAGCTTCACGTCACTTTCCCTTTTCATTCAGAGATCACGACAAAGGTTTTCCACACAGAACCAAACAATAGGGCCACCCCAGTGTGTGTTTTTAGGAGCCGTACACAAGCCATGTTTTTTGTGCCCTCAAATTCACTGTTTTTTAATGTAGATGCGCAGCAGCAGACGCACTCAAACGGCAGAACGACGCCATCCTAGTGCACATGTGTTCTCGAGCACCTTTTTTTCGAGGTGCAACAGCTGCACCTTGAGATAAACAGAGTTCAAGAGTCCCACAGACAATATTTTAGGCCAAATACCTACTTACAAAACAGCACCAAAACAGCGAAGATCAGCTCTGCACTCAGGATATCTGGTAAGTAGGCTATGATACGGTGCTGGTTATGGTTCTTTGGCAACCTCAGAAGCAACCTGCCACTGCGCCCTTAAAAGTTGACACAGAATATGCACAAGAGTCGTGCACAGTGCCTGACCCCGCACTTTCCAGGCGTTTAAAGACGAGGCACGTGTATGGCCCCTTCGACAGCATAACGGCATCACAGAAGCAAAAGAGGGGTGACTGACATGATTTGTAACACAACAGCATCAGCCTCTAGTGTAACATAAAATATGTGTCAGCAGCACTTTCTAAACAATGACAATGGCATTACATGGCAATAAAGATCATTTACGGTCCCTGTTATGTGGCGGCTGTCCTCATCCTCAGCTGGGAGGGCAAGGACTTCCAGGACCGCATTGTTTTCCCAATTTGCAAACATTTACAGCCATTGTTTTTCTTCTTTGAGTTAGCTGCTAACTGCTTCTAGCTGTTCTTTAAATATCCTTGCGCTGGGTCGCACACATAGCATGTCATCAAAATGTCACACCCATTCCGTCTATGGTCCTGTCCTGCCGGTTCTCCCTTGGACACGCAGTTTGATCATTGCTGTTACTACCTCAACTGACGTCTTAAAGACAGGACAACTCTGTTTCCCTTTTCTGTGATCGTACCTTTATAGAGAATAGTGAGGCAGAATAACGGCATTACATTCCCACCTTTAAAAAATGCCTCATGAGTAGATGCACACTTCCTTCTGTATGGTGATACGGTTGGTGGGTGTAGCTCAGTAGAAAAAAAAAAAAGTTCCTCCATCAAACTGCTCACAACAAGGTCTGTGGATTATCTTGAGTAACCAGGTCATGATTTCTGGAAAGAGACACTGATGTTGAGTTTTTTAAATATTTATTTTTGGCGCTTTGAGCACCACAAGCTGAGTGCCATCTAGTTCCATTATATTGGAGAGAAGGCAGACATCTCTACAGCTGATATCTTTATCACTCTGCAACTCACACTAAAACAAGCTAGACTCACAAATATCAGGTAAGAGGTAAGGTAAGAGGAAAATTTTTTTTGACTTTTGGGTGAATTGTCCCTTTAAGCCTCAGTATAAGTCAGTAAGTAAACAAGCAAACATTATTTTGCTGCACTCCAGTGAGAGGTCTGCAGTGCATACACACCGTGGCTTCAACAATAAAGACTCTGTTGACAAAATGAGACATTATGAGGAAGAAGTTTATTGAGGAGCGATACAGAGACACAGAAAAATAACAACTGATGCAATTCCCCAGTTTAACTTTATGCCCTCTGCGTAACAATGCCGTCTCACTACAACTGGAACCATTTCATCGTTGGTCTTCAGCAGATCTTTTTTTTTTTTTTTTTTTTTTCAACTTTCCAATTCTCTGTCTACATTTAGCTTTGGCAATACAGAGTTGTAATTCATGCCAGTAAGGCAGTCTAAATTAGAGAGAAGAGAGCATTTAGTGAATAGAGAGACACAGAGAACGATTAAAGCGCTAGGATCCTTGATGAGGTCTTAATAGTCCACAGGTACAGTATCTCCTTATCATTACCTATATACATCAGAACACAGTTTAGGCCCACATACACAATAACAAACTGACAGAGAAGCACTTGAACATTGACAATAGCACCTTAAGCTCTGATGGAGACGCTGACTGACCGACTGGGTTCGATGGTTGTGAGAGAAAAGGATGTAAGAGAGGCTAGAAGGGGTCGAGAAAAGAGGAGGAGTTTGGGATGGGCATGGAGTTGCATGTTTCAAACCTGAGAAAAAGGCTAAATGGAAACATGTAAATGCATGTTCGTTCAAGACGGTGTGTGTTATTTTTTTCTTTCCCGTCTCACGAGTCAGCATCTGAATCTGAGCTTAAGGCTGCAAGGGTCACAACTTGACCATTGGTACAGCACAGGTGGACACCTATGACGAGGTTAAATGCATTATTGAGGCTGTTTCCATATAGAGAATACTGAAGGTGCTCCTCAGCCTTGCTATGTGTGTATGGCTGCTACTACAACACAGGAACAACTCACAAAAGTCCAACATTAAATTGACCCCCGAGGGTTTTATGATTCATTGTTAACAGCTTTGACCATGAAAACAAATACAACTGAAACGCCAACAAACGTGCAGATGGACAGCACACATGCACACGTATCCTCACACACACCCGTACACGGAGTTACGCACGCAAACACGCACGTACACACACATACTAAGATACAACTTCTGTTCCTAGGAGAACATTAAGCTGATAATTAACACTTAAGGGGGCATTATACAATAAATTAATACAATACTAAATCAAACCCAGCCTACATATAGGCAAATTAGTCCCTCCCCCGTACACACACACACACACACACACACAACACACACACATACACTCTACATACACACACTCCCATGCAATAAAAGCAGCTTATGTGCCATGCTGCATTTTGGAATGAGTAGGGCAGTACGACTGCTGAGCGTATTTTCATGTAGAAGCAGCAAGTGGGGGTAGTGACTGACCTGGTGAGGGGTTTGAGAGGAGAGGGGGGGAAGGTAGAGGCTCCAGGGACCGATACTGGGTAGTGGATCTGCTAAGCAAACCTGGACCACAGGCGAGCAACAAGCGCACATACACATACACCACAAGACAAGTACCATACTGTACATAGATATATGGACATCGTCACCTGGCAGGAAATTGAGGGTCAAGGGATCAAAGACTTCAGCGTCTGCACTAAGGAGGGACCAGGACGGCAGAGCCATGGCTAATAGAGGAGGGGTGGAATGGATGAGGAGGGGGGGAGATAAGTGTATGAGGAACCCATTTAGATGTTTATGGTGGGGCTTGTCTTGTAGGAGATGGCGGGGGCCGCCGGCTTGGGTCAGAGAATGAATGATAATGTGTAGAGAAGAGTGTCAGAGATAAGAGATTCCCAAAGAGAATGAGAAAGAAAATGGGAGGAGAACAGGAAATAAGACAAAGGGAGACAAGAAAAGAGAAGAGATTAGTCTTCACTGTAACTATTACATGTTTGTAGTTTTCTTTTGTATTTATTATTTTTGTTTTCACTTCAATTTAAGTTAGATTCCAGAGATGGGTTTGTTCTAAGTTTAGTTTTTTTGTTGTTGTTTAGAGGTCCAGTGTGGAAGAAGAAGAAGAAGAAGAAGAAGAAGAAGAAGAAGAAGAAGAAGTAGGAGAAGAAGATGACATACTTTATCAATCGCTAAGGGGAAATTCTTTTTTTCCCCACTCTGTTGTCATATACACACAGGTCCGAAATACACACACATGCACAAACAGGACCTATACATGCATTAAATGGAGAGATGTCAGAGTGAGGGGGGCTGCCTCGAACAGGCACCCAGAGCAATTGGGGGTCCTTTGCCTTGCTTAAGGACGGCTCGGCAGTGCCCAGGAGGTAAACCGGAAGGGCTTGGTCCGTATGGAGACCTTGTTTTCGTTTTTAATTCAGTATTAGTTCACTGTAACACCTTTGGTCTTCACATGAATTTAAGAGTTGAGAGTTTAAGAGGATGTTTCAAAGTACAAACAGAACTAACTTCGTCAATATCTCAAACAGCCAAAATTTTGTTGTAAAGATTGTTAAAAACAAAACTGAGCAGCTTGATGAGTTACGATACAACTACTTAAAATTGTTATGGTTCTTAAGCCTAGTCCACATACGCACACGTATATTTGAAAATGTTGCTTTTTCTATGTGTTTCTGCCTTTCATCCACATAATAATTCTGTTAAGGTCACTGAAAATGGACATTTAGTAAAACTCCGTCCAGGGTGAAGATTTTCATTAACTTTCGGTGTTGACGTGTAGACAGGGAAAACACAGTTTTTGGCTTGTAGTGTCACAGTGTATGACGTTATCTTCTTTGTCAGGCAGCAAAAGAGATGTGACCAAAATAGTGCTGGCTCTAACCTAGCTAACAAAGACTTTTTAAATAGCGACACATAAATGTACAGTTACCCTTCAACTATATTAAGGTCAGAATACGGAGGTCACTGATCCAGGTAGCCTTCTGCTAATAGCTTTTATTCAGGCTTCTGTTTGGCCAACATCTTATTCTTCTTCTTTGCGTGGCTTTGCCGTTATACTGCCACCTGTCTGGTTTGGCATGCTCTTCAGTTTTGTTTCTGCTTTTTCATTTGGATGGATATTTTATTTTCAACAGTGTGTTGACCAAAACAGGGTGGTTATTGCACGTCACGCTCCAGTTCGGGAGCTGGTCTTGAAAATCAAACCTGTGCAGGACTGGGCCATGCACATGTGGACCAGGCCTTATTCATTCCTACGCTCATAAAGGCTTCAGACGAGCTTTTTTTGTGTCCTCCAAACAGATGAGTTATGTTAAGGTTGTATTTACCTGGGGATGCTAGGAGGGGCCCTGTTAGGGCGGCTGGGAGCCTGAGGGCTGTCAGCACTATTATTAAAGGGCCCCAGGGGTCCTGGGCGGTTTGGTGGTGGCGGAGCCCCTCGGGGAGCTGGGCGCTGGCCTGAAGACATCCTCCTGGGGGCAGTGGGGCTGGCTGGGGGAGACCTGGAGAGAGGAAAGGATGAAGTGCTGAATAACATTCAGGTGAGAAAGAGCACAGCTAACAATGTTTTTTTTACCTAAAGTGGTTACAGGATGCATGTGTTCAGTTTAATTCCAGTACCTGCGACCACCGGATCCTGCCAACCAGGAGCTGTCGACAGGTGGAGGCATGGGGGTGGTGATGGTGGAGGTGGAGATGTCTCCAATGATGGCCAGGGCCTCCTTCAGAGCCTGGTGGGTCCTCAGCACCTCATCCCTCCTCTGGGCCTGCTCCTGGGACTCATCCATCAGGGCGTTCTGGTCACCTGCAGAGTACAGCTGGGCCAGCAGCTCAGCGTTGATGAAGTCCTTCACCTGTTGGCAGGAAGAGGCAGCGCAGGATGATGGATCAGAGTTGTGAGGTTATTTTTTCCACTCAGATGTTGCCATGTCACTATTAATATCATTAATATTAGTAGTATAATAATAACAGAGGAAAGCTGTCTCCACGGCCCATATAAATGAACATCTGAGTAATCTTTACTCACATTATTGATCATGAGATGCATGATGGTCTTGGGCATGAGGTCCCGGATGCACTTGTTGACAATCGCCATGTAGGAGTCCACCAGGTTACGGATGGTCTCCACTTTACGCTCCAGCTGAGGGTCCATGGAGAAGTTATCTGTGGTGGTGGTGGTCTCGTTCTCAACCTTGAGAGGGAGAAAAGAGAAATACTTTCTAAACAACGAAAACAGAGAAAATGAGACAGAAGTGCATATATTTACAAAAGATACTGACTGCTTAATATGGGATGCTGACATTTTTTGTGTTTCAATTACGACAGCCGTTTTCAAACGATCTGTAGTGCATGATCTTACATGCAGGGTGTGTTTAGGATGTGTCCAGCTCTACTTTTGCTCATTTAACAGAATATAATCTGGGTGTAAAGTAAGGCACAAGAGGTAAAGGGTTTGTATTTGGTCCCTTAATGAATCATAGGGTGTGTTTTGGTCGTAACATGAATTCAGGTCATCTCCCATTCCCTTTAAAGCCAGGTGGGTCTGCAGCTGGCACACTAATGTTAACGTAGCGGATTCGGCAAATTAGGGGAGGAGTCATTTTCTGCTGAGAGTAAAGCATTAACAGTGAATATCGTGGAATATATGAGCAGCAAAACTTTAAACTGTGTTTATAAACTTGACAGAGGAAAATGAAGTGAACTTTAAGCTTCTGATACAATCAGTGACATTACGCTGCTCCTCGTGCATAAATGCGCACAGTGTCTCTCTTAATGGGGAGTCAGACAGCAGCTCTGCAGCTCTGCTCTGCGCTATGCTCACATTTTAAAGAATGTCATTGATATATTCCTCATTAATGATGTATTATGATGTATTATTTTCACCCATACCGCACCATTCTGACTTTAGATCAGGTTTTTGTTGGTCAACAGTGCAATCACTCTCTGCATAGCAATACGTCAACAATGTGTCTGACCACACTTCATAATAAGATGTACACATCCATGGATGAACAGATGGGCCCAAGTACACTTGCTGCCTGCTACTGAAGCGGGACATACACTTCCCATTTAGAGCCGGTTTTTGACCCAATTTTATAGCCACACGACTCATTTTAGTGTCAAACTACATTGTTTGTTGTCCGGTATATAGTGGGGAGCAAAGACCGCTCAAGGCCTGATCAGCTGTTCCCGACTGGCTGTCAGACATTCAGATGAATTTCTGACATGTCAGTTATTTTGGTCAGCCATGGTCAAGCTCTCACACAGCTGAAGCAAAGCCACAGGTCTATTCCCCAAGATCAGTGCTTTTTGGTGTTAATCAATCACACAATGAAGCCTATACCTACCTGTTTTGTTGGTGCTGCTAACTTGCTAACTTGTGTGTGTGTGTGTGTGTGTGTGTGTGTGCATATTTGTGAGGAGAGAGAGAAAGCGAGGGAAACCGAGATAGAGGGAGAATCAAAACTTCGGCTGACCCATTTTTACAGAAATTGATTTTCAGGCTCTTACTGGGACATCTGTCTCTACATTAATGGAACGGTGCCTATGCTAGCAAGCAAACCTCCACCTGCCTGCAGCCCTGAGGTGTTCAGATGAATCTGTGTTGACAACTGTCAATAGCCAGAATAGTCCGCATTATTAATTTTACACGTACAGTGTGAGCACTGAGGTTGTGGCTTGATGATCAGACTGTACAGTGTGAGTACATAAATCATGATCTTCAGTTTTACATTGCAGACAGTTTACTTATACAGTGGGAGTTGGTATTAAACAACATTTCTAAAATGGGCTCAAATCCTACAGTTGATGTGCATTTTTACGGACTTTGGGCTGTGCCAGCAAAAGATGACCATCATGAAAGACCCGCGGCGATATCTTTGGTTGTGGCTCTAAAATGGTGGTCCTGAGTTGCACAGTGAGAGAGGTTCAAGGACAGCTGATGTCACGGTTTTGCAATCAAAGACAGTCTGGGATAAAATTCTGATAGTGTCTGAAATTTGGGATGACCATCTCCCAGTGTGACAGCTGTTATAATAGAAATGCAGCATGAAATGATGCAGTGGCGCTAAACCCAAACATAGACAGATCCATGTCGCAAAGTGTAGCTGCACTAAACTTATAAGATTGCAATAATGGTTGTGCTGCACTGTGTGCCGCTTTGCATAGGGTGTAAGAGAGAGGCCAAAGTGTTGAGGGTAAAATGTTTGCCATCTGCCAAATGTGTTTATTTCTAGTGTTGCCTTGCCTTAAAAGAGAACAGCTGAATAAGTAAATAATAATGTGTTAGGATCAGACACAACAGAAGGCAAGAAACAGTCACTTGGGGAGTAAAAGACCAACTGAGGGGAGAATGAAGAGTTTTCTAACCGCAGCGACTTTCTCAGGATAGACCCCGGCACGTAGGAGAGAAGATTTCCAGCTGTCCACATCATCCTGAGAGTCACAGGCCAACTCCAGTGTGCGATTGTCCTTGTACACATTCCTAAACACCAGCAGAAAATACATTCACTTGTTGAATTCAATAAACATTACAATTTAATCTAACTAATCTATGAATGAATATTTATTTAAAAGAACACATGCAGACAATGCTTCCCATTGTTACAAAAAGTGTTCAACAAAAAGATATAAACTCTGACATCTGGAAGTATTGATAGTATTAGGTTATGTGCCTCCTTCCATGTGGGATATTTTGTTGTTTAACCCTTTCTTGGGTTTGGAGCCAAGAAGGATGAAGAAACTGAATTACCATAAAGTTTTTTAACAGGATGTTCTGCGCTAGTTACTCAAAGTTCAGGCCTGTTATTGTAAACAGTTATTTCACACTTATTTGTGAATCTTGAACACAACAACTATAAAGGACAAACTTCATAAACTGAGCCGTGGATCTGTGAGAAATAGCTCCAGTTTGGCCGAGTCTACAATCGTGCATAGATGCATACATACTGTACAAAACGCATAATCCAAAACATATTTCAGCCGCTGCTCCAGCACACAGGCCTTGAACTCTCTAACTCCATCTACTGCATGTGATCACTGTCAAAAGTTTTATTTGCAGCCTCATGAAAAGCAGAAATTCAAATGTTAAGAGCTGACCTTGACTCCGTATTGAAAATACAGAATATGTGCTTGCTGGACATGAAACTCTTCTCCACATCGCGGACCTTCAGGTTGTCCAGAGGGAGCATGTACTTCTTCTCTTTCTCCTGTGGATGAGGAAAACAGAAGGTACAGATCGTGAGTGGTTTTCTGACTGATGCAATTTGTTATTTTCATGAACTCTTGTGCAATGAAATTGCCGCAGAATTGTGCAAGAATACGTCCATAAGAGAAAGGTGAAATCAGGTTTTTAAAGAGGGAGAGAGGGGGGTGAGAAGAGAGAAAAGGGGGTGACAGGAGGGAGGAGGAATGGGGGAGAAATGAGAGTGGGAGGTAGCGGAGGGGGGGAAGCAGAGACAGAGAAAGAAAAGGGAGAAGGAGAGCACATGTGGAAGTCATTACAGTGTGGGTCAAGACACAGTCGTTCTTCACGGTGCGTTTTGAGCTGGTAGCTATAGGCTGAGTAAACTGAGTAAGTCGGGGAAAAACGCAGATGTACGTGAGCGCTGGAGGTCCAGTGCTCAAACATGTTCATCCTCTGAGGTAGAAGCTCAAGCACAGCTGGGACACATTCACACAAGGCCTGTGACGGATGCTGACGAAGCTCTGCTCTCCATTTTTACCCTCCATCCTAGCCTCCATCTTTCTTAACTCTCTGTCTTTTTTCTTTTATCCCTCCCCCTCTATATTTTCTCAATATTTTTTCTTTCCATTCCAGAGGGGCCCACTTCCTGCCTGATTTTTTTTTTGAAGAAGAAGAAGGAGGGAGAGAGAGTGAGAGAGGGAGAGATTAAATGACAGCCTGGCGTTAAAACTCAACATCTGGTAGTGCTTAGCAGCACACAGAGAACCAGGGAAGGAGGGAGAAGTTAAAGAGACGGCGGGCGAAGGAGGAGGAGAGATCGAGAAGAAGAAAGTGGATTTGCAAAAGATTTGCAGAAGAAAGCCCACATCTGGTCTGAAGGTCCGGAAAGAGGTGGTAGATGGTCCCAGGTAAGAATTAAAGAAGATGAGGAGAGAGGAGAAGACAAGAAAACTCTGCAGACTCTTCTGGGTTGTATCCCCCAAGGGGTCACTACAGCCCATATATGGTCACACGTGTCCCCTCCCTCTTCCTCTCTCTTCCTCTCCCTTCCTCACTCACTCGCTCCCCCCCTCCGTCTCTCTCTTTCCCTCTTTTTTGTAATATCCCCTCCCTGAACGTGCAGCCAGTCTGTCCCAGTCGTCTGAGCGAATATGCCACGTCAAGGCTGGATACTCTTCATGGCCGGCATGACCAAAACGGACCGCGAGGGGACCCAGAGCTCAAACGTCTACCAAAACAAATAAACACGCCAAGAGACGTGCACCAAAAAGGCTGGGGAAGGCAGCAAACGTGGATGAGGCGAATGGCAGTTTTGAGGGGGTTTTCGATAGACGGGATCCTTGCTGCCAAAATGGAGAGGGGCGAAGGGAGGGCAGAGCCGCCCGCGAGCATCTGGAAAACAGCGCACAAGGCCTGGCTCTTAACTCCGGCTCCGTCCACCCAGTGTTCAGACTACCTGTTCATTATCATACTGGTGTACAGTAGTCTGCACATTGGTTAGACTGGGCATGGACCCTCTTCTGTCAGTCTGTCTTTCTGTGTCGCTCTCTCTGTTGGCTCTCCAAGATGTGTGTTTTATTTTGCATCTGTTCCTTCCTTCTCACCCTTTGCTATTTTAAATCAATTTTATAATCTGTATGTGATCTATGTCCATCTGTATTACGTCCTAAGTGCATTCTAACACTCACCACTTCCTTTTCACTTCTTTGTTGGAATAAACATACATCACCAGATCTCAACACTAACTGCAGATTTGACAACTTTCTGTGAAAAACAAAAGTGTTAAAAAAAAACAACTAAATTGTCAGCCAGAGGGAGAAAGAATTTACAGCCAAAACTCACAAAATAGCAAGCTCACATAATTTATAGCATGAATGAGTAAGTGTGCAGGCTGCTAGCCTCTGATGAAGATGTGGTCCACTGGAAGGGGGAGGAGCGAGTGTGGCTGCAAAGCATCTAACACAGGCCAAAGGAGCGAGGGCCAATCAATCAAGTGCAGTTTGAAAATATAGTCAGACACCTCTAGTGAAGTTATTTCAGTGGGTGGCCAAAATGGAGCTGGAAGACTTAAGGCAAAGGACACTGATGTAAACTAGATTGCTGTGGTGTCAAATAACTGCAAAAAGCTGGTAGGAAAAGTCTGCAGATGAAGCCCCAGTGCACAAAGAATATACGTACACACAGGATGTGTTACGTTTGACCACTCAGTTAAATGAGCGTCTCTTTAGGTGGGTTCTTGTTGTTGGTTTGTGGTGAAAGTATAAAAATTCAGAGCGGACGTGCAACTTTTTTACTGTTGCATGTGGAATATTACACTTTAGATCGAGCCAAAATGGTGACTCAGTGCCATGAAGCGATATGAAGCTGAGGGTCAGAGACAGAAACTGGGGGATATTGATATTTAATAAAGGGGTTTCTCTCTGCTGAAACACTGGAGGCTGATGTTTGGATTAAAAACTTGTGATTTTCCTGCCAAGAATGCGAGCAGTTCCAAAGTAACTGCCAACCGCACCAAGAGAGGGAGGAGGGCGCGCCAAGTGTGTGTGCATCCGCACGTGTGCACGTGCATGCGACTATAGAAAGTTCACGGGGTGTAAAACAGAAATATACAAGGCGAAGCCAGCGGAGTCTATAATTTCCTACATTACCACACTAACGTATCAAATGACAATCTGTAGTCCCGATGCTGCACGGCCCATGTGCTGTCTGAGGGCTGAGTGTGCGTCCGTATATTTTGGGTGTCTGTGAGTGAACATTTGGTTGGGATTGGGACTGTTCCAAATTTGCAAAGAAGAAGCGAATCCCAGTGGAAAGAGGTGGGGAAGGAAGGAGGAGGAAAGAAGGGAAACACAAAGGGAAAGGTGAATGGAAAGAAGGACTGAATGACAAGAACCACGGCCAAACTCTTCACATATGTAATTCATACAGTAAACTGCTCCATCATGGTGACTCGTACACACAGGCTAAATTCTCACAAACGGCACCACATAAAAATCTATTTCACACTCTGAGCTGGAGGGAACAGTATTGTCTCTATCCGTGTGCACAAATCCAAATTCTTTTCTGTGTATCTCTCTTAGAGCTGCACCCTGGCAGGAGACTAAACAAGGTCCAATAAACAAACAACAACGCAGCAACAACACCAACTGGCTGAAGGAGTTGCAGTGTGTCTGCCTATCTACACTTGCTGTGCAGAATATCCTCCAACCTGTACAGCAGGCACAGACAGGCAGATAGACATCAGCCCGCCAAATAAGCCAGCAGCACGGGCCGAATGCTGAACCCTGTCGATGCAGAGTGGTGCAAACGGTGTGCTTTTTCTCCGAAACCAGTGTACTGCTGTTGATCTTTCTGTTGTATTATTAATGATGATGGAAGTAAAAATAATAAATTCTGTTTTTATAAAAAAAAATATCCAAGAGATCTGAGTCATTTATCCGCTATTGCTGGTTCCTTTCTGCACAACATCAGACTGTCATCCATCAGTCTTAGTTGAATTTTCATTTTTTTGTAATAGATTTGTATTAAAAGAGAGATAAATATACAAAGAATATTTTAAATTCCACCTAGAAGACATTCAGAAGAGTTGGCACATGTTTGTATCTGATCCACCCTTATTCATTGATGGATTACTGAACGGGCCCACCAGGCAGAGACCCAGGGGCCCCCTAGCCTTCGCTTGAAAAATGTCTCTCAAATTAACACATACTGATCAGGAAGAGACTCAAAATGATCACAAACAGATGCAAAGGGAACTTCAGAGAGACACAAAATAACTACAAAAAGGGGCAAAAGAACCAGAAAAAGGAACAAAATTACCTCAAAGAAACACAAAACCACATAAAGATGCATAGTGACAACAAAGAGATGCAAAACAACAACAAGAAAGAGGCAAAACTGTCACAAAGTCTGTGTATATTGCTTTTGTGTAGGACAGGTAGTGGGGCCTTTTGCATATCTGTGCCATGGGGCACACTGTCTCATAATCAGCATCAAGGTTCTAAATATAAATTTAAAAAACACAAAAAAAGGGTCAAGACCACAACCTCTCTAACTCCTGAGGGAAATATCTGTCTCTTTAGCTGCTAAATCCTCCAACTAAAGTTGCTAACTGTGTCTGTCTGCTCTTTGGTGCTGAAAAGGTATTGCATTGTGGGTATTCAGAGCATCTTTTTTCCAAAATCAATGCTATGAGAGTGGTGAGACTGCGCTAAAACAGATTATGCACACGGTATTTTACAGTGTACTGCTTCAGCAACTAACGTTACGTGAAGCATACGATGGGCCTTGTCTCTCTCCCCCTGACAGATACTACTATTCCGTCAGCATTACACCATCAGAACCTCACTGTTCTGACACGCCCACTTTTCAACAATCAAACCTTTCTTTTCATGTCCAAATCAATGTGGCTGAGGTCTGATTCAGTCATTCATCTCTCCCTTGTCCTCCTCCTGATCTAATGCTGCGGGAGGTGTGTATTGAGCCACTAAATCTAAACCTGCCCACATTTAGCAGTCCAATGAAAGGTGTAGGATTTGATCTAAATCCCTCTTGTAACTGTGTATCGGTCAAACATTCAGTTTCATTAGGAAATATGTCACAGTAGAGAAGCTAAAGACGATCTAACGTCTGTTTCACCGGGACTTTAAACTCACCTCATCGT
Source organism: Epinephelus fuscoguttatus (assembly GCF_011397635.1). Taxonomy (NCBI): domain Eukaryota; kingdom Metazoa; phylum Chordata; class Actinopteri; order Perciformes; family Serranidae; genus Epinephelus; species Epinephelus fuscoguttatus. The sequence goes on from NC_064766.1 coordinate 24,039,120, forward strand.
CCTTGAACCAGGAGAGACTCTCAGCAGTCAGCACAAACCAGTACTCCTTGGCTCCTCCCTTCATGATGCTGATATTGTTGATGGTCAACCAGCCTTTGCGAATGACCTGAGGGGAGGGTGAGGTCAGAAAATCAGAGATTGCTGTTATGCAAAAAAAAAAGTAAATAAAATAAAACAAGAAAACAAGAGGATGACTCTTCATCCGTGATTTTTTTTTAATAAAAAAAAACAACAACTCACTCGCCTCTAAAACAAATCTGTACGACACATCATGGCTAAAGCTAGCCCAAATTAATCTGTGCAGGTGATCAATGCATGACTTGCGATGAGATGTGTGTGAAGGTCAGGTTAGGTGTGTCACTGTGTCTCTGTGACTCACTCAGAGCCGAGCATGTGACTGTGTGTCAGTGCAGTCTCATTCAGGGAACTGTGTTCACAATACCACAAGCAGAGGCCAGTGTTAGCGTGTTAAGTGACCATTGCGTTAAGTGCTTCAAGCGCACAATAAAGCATCTGTGTGTGTGTGTGTGTGTGTGTGTGTGTGTGTGTGTGTCTCAACTGTGTTAGGTGTATTAACCCCACAAGCCCTACACAAACAGGCCTGCAGGCACAGTGCCAAGTGATTATTAGGTTAGATTACTGTCAGTCTCGCACCGCCTAAGACTCACTAAGGAGGTTACCCAAATCATTACAAAGCCTTTCTGTCATAGGCAAACATTAGAGGGCTGCTTTGTGCCTGGATCCATGGCAGAATACTAAAAGAAATTCTGACACTTGAGATATTTAACTGCCAAACCAAGTGATATTTTAATTTCTATTTTGTAGTTGGCAACCCCCTGTAGTCTGCGGACGCTGGTGGGTGGAGGGGGTGTTAGAGAGTAAATGGTTAGAGAGTAAACTCTTACAATCAGGCCTGATGCGGGAGGAGAGGAGGCCTGCAACAGGAAGGAATGTGGGGGATTTAGAAACCTTGTGGCACTAAAAGAAAATGGCAACTTTTCTAGTGCAATATGACATTGCCCAACAGTAGCATAAAAAGCCAATTTGCCATTCTGGCCCCCGTCAAATGGAAAACGAGAAAAACGACAGGTTGTTATGCAGCAGCGGTGCCGGAGAGCACCACACAATGGGCAGAGGTGTTACTGCAGGCACAAAATGACATTGCAAACCATAACCCACAATGAGCGATACTCACCAACAGACACCCATAAGAGGGCAGCTGAGATTCTCACTAAGGGATGGGGATGAAATGCAAAGTGGCACCTTGATGACACAGGAGGGGTTCAAACAAAGGGAAATGTCTCAACAACAACACCAGTGATGATGGTGGCATAAAGTAATAGAACCCAGTGTGATTCTTTTACTGAGATAAAATCATAAAGAAGCAAACAAACCACTGTACACAACTGGTGCCCCACTAAACATAATACACCATGCATAACTCAAATATAAAATAATAATGATAGAATCTCAGAAATCATAAGGCTAAAATAACATAAAATGTGTGCATGCAGATCTACTAAAATAAAAGAGCATCTTGGATGAGGTCTCTTTCATTTCAGCATCTCTGTCTTGTCTCTGCGGTAGCCATCCTGCTGCTGTGTGGGTGCACAGTACTCCCTTGACCTTGTGCTCCTTCTGTTTATGTGTGACACACAAGACATGACAAATGCTCACCTGATTTCCTGCTGAACTCTGGCTCTTATTAGTCTGACTGCTCCTCTGCTGCGCACTGCGGAGGAGAAACAACAAAACAGGGACAGCAGGAGAGACGGGATGACGGGGAGGGAAAGGTGAATGTAGAGGAGAGAGAGAGGGGGAGAAAAAAAACAAGACGGGGTAAAAGGAGATCTTCTAAACATTTGTTTTCACCAGCCTGATGTGGTTATTCATGCATAATTTATCAAGCTAATAGATAGATGGAGTCTTTACTTAGCAAAGCCAATGAAGTCTTCGTGGTTAGTGTTGATGTAAGAGAGCTGGATGTCTATCAACAGCAGAACCTGGAACAACACAGAATAAATAACATGAAGTGAGTCATCATTGAAGGGAAACAGTGGTCTGACATTTTGGGAAATATCGGGAATCGCTGAGAGTTGGCAGACAGGACTGATACCACACTTCTTATGTTTGTGCAGTAAATACGAACCCACATCCAGCAGCCTGTTAGCTTAGCTTAGCACAAAAAGTGAAAACAAGGGAAACAGCTACCCTGGCTCTGTCCAAATGAAACAAAATCCAATTACTTAAACTCTGTCCAGTCTTTGTGCTAAGCTAATTGGTTGCTGAATCAGTACAGATATCTAAATAAGTAGCTGTAGTCTGCAGCTGGTTACCCTAGCTTGGCATAAAGACTGGGAGCAGGGAAAACAGCTAGCTTGTCTCTGTCCGGTACATAAAACCACAACATGTTGTTTTTACTCTTCAGTGTTTGTACAGAACAAACAAAATAAATATAAAGTGATTTTGTCAACCTCAGACAGAGCTAGGCTAGCTGTTTATCCCTGCTTGCAGTCCTTGTGCTAAGCTAAGCTGGTTGTGGCTTCATATTTACCATGCAGATATCTAAATATGTAGCTTTAGCCAGCAGCTGGTTAGCTTACCTTAGCAGAAAGATGGGAAACAGGGATAAACAGCTAGCCTGACTCTGCCCAAAAATGACTAAATCTACTTATCATCACCTCCAAAGCTTATCAGTTAACAAGTCATATCCATTGTCTTTCAAGCTTTTGTGCTAATCTAACTAGCTACTGGTTGTTGCTTCATTTTTACCACACAAATAGCTTAGCTTAGCATAAAGACTGGGAGCAGGAAAGAACAGCTGGCTTGTCTCTGTCCGATACATAAAACCACAGCGTGTCTTTGTGTGCTTCAGTTTCTGTGCAGATTAAACAATTGGCATGTGGATTTTGTCACCTTCAGACAGAGCCTGGCTAGCTCTTTACCCCTGTTTCCAGTCTCTGTGCTAACCTAAGCTAACCAGCTGCTGGTTGTGGCTTCATATTCACCATGCAAATATCTAAGTAGCTTTAGTCAGCAGTTGGTTATCTTAGCTTAGCTTAGCACAAAGATTGGAAATGGGAAACAGCTAGCTTATCAACACATACAAAGCTTATAGTATTAATTAACAAGTCATACAGTCTCTCCAGCCTTTGTGCTAAGCTAGATGGCTGCTGGTTGTTACTTCATATTTACCATACAAATAGCTTGGTTTAGCATAAAGACTGAGCAGAGGAGAGCAGCTAGCTTGTTTCTGTCCGGTACATAAAACCACAACGTGACATTTTTACTCTTCGGTTTTTGCACAGATTAAACAAAAGAAATATAAAATGTTAATTAGTGACCTTTAGAGATGCTGGTATATGGATTTTGTCAACTTCAGCTTTAGCCAGCAGCTAGTTAGCTTAGCTTAGCACAAAGACTGTAAATGGGGGAAACAGCTAGCCTGGCTCTGCCCAAAAGTGACAAAATCTACTTATTATCACCTTCAAAGCTTATTAATTAACAAGTCTTATCTAAACTCTTTCCAACCTTTGTGCTAAGCTAACTGGCTGCTGGTTGTTGCGTCATATTTACCACACAAATAGCTTAGCTTACCTTGGCATAAAGACTGGGAGCAGGGGAGAACAGCTAGCATGTCTTTGTCCGGTACATAAAACCACAACATGTCTTTTTATGTTTTTTTGGTTTTTTTTTTACAGATTAAACAAAAGAAATAGAAATTGTTTGTGACCTTTAGAGATGCTGGCATGTGGATTTTGTCACTTTCAGACAGAGCCAGGCTATCTGTTTCCACCTAATTTCAGTATTTATGCTAAGCTAAGCTTACTGGCTGCTGGTTGCAGCTTCAAATGTAGCCTTCAAATGGGGTCATGTTTACCGTGTTCACAAGTAGAGTTTATATTTATATACCTCTTGTGGTATTTATGACCTCATAACTACATTTTTTTGTGAAAGCTCAGAGTTTACAAGATTTGATGTGTTAGCTAATGTTTGCAGAAATGGCAGAAGCCATGAACGTTAGTTTTTCAGTTGAAGGTAAACTAATATATTCTAATTTTAGTCATATAGTATTTATTTGTAATTTTAAAATATGAGGAAAATGGTGATATTCCCAACGTCCTCATCTATTTCCACTGTCATTATGCCTTTGCATTTGCTGCATTATGTTACCTGCTCGCTAGCTTGCTAAAGCCACAGTGGCTTCTTAACATCCTTGTTGCCTTTGCCTAGCAGAGGTGCTCTCACAGCTTGACTACTTTAACACCAAGCAAGTCATGTACATGGCTTCCCTTTTGGTAACCATGAGTTCCACTTGTAGGCAGCAATATTTACCACAGATATCTAAATGTGTGGCTTTAGCCAGCGGCTGGTTAGCTCAGCTTAGCATATAGAATGGGAGCATGGAAGCTAGCTTGTTTATGTCAAGCACATAAAACCACATTGTGCCATTTTTTAACAAACAAGATGTATAAAATGTTAGTTAGGGAGCTGAGGTGCTGCTACGTGGATTTCATTACTTTTGGACACAGCCTGGCTAGCTGTTCCCCCCTGCTTCCAGGCTTTATGCTAAGCTAAGCTAACCAGCTGCTGGTGGTAGCTTTGTATTTACAAGTCAATTTTAGGCACTGTATTTGTTCCCTAGGGGGCAATTTGCTGGGGCTCATAGAGTAGTACAATAACACAATATAGGACATTTACATTTATACAGTATATGTGTGTAAATATGGATTTAAAATACATGTCACAGACCTTCCATTGTATCTGCATACTAACAAGCATTACCTGGTCCTTGGCCCGACTCTCTCTGTCTCGGATATGCGAAGTCACAATTCTCTCAGTTTCCTCACGCAGCATGGGGAAGCACTCCAGCTGAAAACACATCACACAGCTTATCACTCGTGGTACATAAGAAGAACGTGGAATAATGAATAATAAAACAGTGAGCTCATCATTCATTGAAGTGTCTTTCATTCATTCATCCTTTTTCGACTATCCTTTCTTCCCTTTTTCCTCTCTCTGTCTTCTTTTAACTTCCAAACCTCCATAAACCCAGACTTACCTTGGTGGAGCACTGGCGCACGGTGTTAATCAGTTCCTGGATGACCATGTCCACACACTTGACACAGGGCTCCTTCAGCTTTATGACCTGCTTCTTTACAATGGCCTCGAACGCCATATCAGGGGTGAAAAGTCCAGTCCTGGAAGCCACCAAGAGGAAGGAAATGTACAATTGAGATGAAATGTGGTTTTCATCTTCTGTGACAGCTACTTTAATAATATTAACAGACTCTGTACTGTTTCCAGTCTGTTATTGGAATAATAAATAAAGAGGTAGGTGCAAAAACTTTGGTAAATATTGGACCAGCTTTTGTTTTTGTAGGCTAAAATGTGTTTCTTTAAATGTCATATTTCTCACTTGGGTGGCAATTCTTTTGGTTGTGGTGGCAAACCGCTGCTGAGCTAAAATAGAAACACACAGCGGCTGGACTGAACATGTAAAAGTAAAGGGCAACATCATGCTCCTCCATTCTTCACAAATTCCTCTCCACACCATGTATTTTTAGGTTGTTTGCAAACCAGATTTAAACATCTGTATTTTATTTATTTATTTATTTATTTTTTAACACATTATGATGTGTGGCTATAAATAAAAGCATTTATACCTTAATGAAAGGCAGACAGACAAGAGTGATGGCATTACTGGTGGGTATATCCCAAATATTTGGAGGAACTGTGTGCTTTTTGGGAACAAAACAGATGTGGCTACAGTTTAAAAATCCCATATTTAATTTGGTAGACCAATACCTACCTGATACCGTGGATGTTCTTGATGGCATAACTGATCTCACGACGCATCTCCTTCTCATCACACTCCATCTGAAGGGAACAGAGGAGGAGTTTAGACAATGAACACAAAGAACAGAGTTGTAAAACTGTAAATCATGGGAGACAGCATGAAGAGATAGAGCACAACAGAGGTAAAAAAAAGAGTTGTGAGATAAAGAGAGAAAATAGCTGAATTTGCAAGATGAGTATGGACATGTATTGATAATAGTGAAGCTATTTAGAAATCACTCAAGAAAAAAAAAATAAAGAGAGGATATAAGAGGCCATTTTACAGTGTTAGTGAGGAGTTGGGAGGAAACAGAGCAAAGAAAACCAAGGACACAGAGAGCAAAACTGTCATTTAGTTTTACAATCAGACTTAATTGTCTTAAAATGAGATGAAATAAGTATACTGAGGTGCCATTATTTCAACTGTTCCCCGTGCACTTCCCTTTGTAGCAGGAATTTTTGAGAGATTGAACAAGACAGAATAACAGCAAGATGACTCACTGCTGTTGCTATTGCTGTTGCTTGAGGACATAAGGTCATGAACTCTGTATTTTCCTGAGAATTTGTGGGTTTTAGCAACCTGGGAGGAGTTTAAATTCTACATTTAAAAAAATGACACAATGGGATTCCAGAAGAGATTCAATATACATAAATCTGACCACTGTAAGCCACAAAAAGAGTTTGTCAGCTCAGTTTCCAGAGGGAAATGTTTGCATTGCTCATTTATGCAAACCACAAATAAATAAATGACATTTGCACATTTCATAGCTATTTTAGCAACATTTCAAAAGTGATGTAGCATATAAGCTGACTTTGTCATCGGGAGGAGGAGGGGATAGTGGATAGTGTGTCACCTAGCTGAAAGTCATTTCTTCACTCTTTTAGAGTATTTTATAACACCAAACGTGGGTGTTTAGTAGCAACCCATCACTGTTTTTCCAGAGGCTTTAAGCCATCAAACATGGGTGTTTCGTAGCTACCTGACGGTGTTTTGCCAGCATCTTTTAGCCACCAAACATGGGAGTTTTCTAGCAACCTGTTGCTGTTCTTCCAGCGGCTTTTTAGCCACAAAACATGGGTGTTTTGTAGCGACCTGTCACTGTTTTTGTAGCAGCTTTCAACCACCAAGTGTGAGTTGAGTGTTTTGCAGCATTCTGTTGCTGTTTTTCCAGCATCTTTTAGCCACCAAACATGGATGTTTTGTAGCTACCCATCACTGTTCTTCCAGCGGCTTTTTAGCCACCAAACATGGGTGTTTTATAGCGACCCGTTGCTGTTTCTTCAGTGGCTTTAAGCCACCATATATGGGTGTTTTGTAGTGACCTGTCGCTGTTATACCAGCAGCTCTTTAGCCACCAAACATGGGTGTTTTGTAGAAAACCATAGCCATTTTCTAGCAGCTTTTAGCCACCATGTGTGGGTGTTTTATAGCAGTCCATCACTGATTTTTCAGCTGCTTTTAAGGCTCAAAACTGTGAATTTTGAAAGAAAATTATGATATTTTCCTAACCGTTACCAAGTGGTTTTTGTACCTAAACCTAATCTCATGTTAACAGCAGCATTGTTAAAACATTAAGTTTCAAAGTATCCACTACCTAATAGTGTGTATATGCTACATAACCGTGGTTTGCAGAAACATGCAATGCCAGTATTTCATCTGGGTCAAACAGTTTCACATCAGCTGATTTTTTTCCATTTGTTTTGGTTTTATTGCAGTGCCATCTTGATCTATGTGCAACACATCACCTTGACCAGCTCAAAGGGAAAACGCTCATGAAAGATGCGATTGATTTTCGCTCCACCAGACAGCTCCACTGTGTCCACCTGATCCCCTGAACCCTCAATCCTTTTCTCAAAGTCCACAGAGAACTGCTGCACCATCCTGAAAACAACAACAAAGACACAAATCTGATTAATAAAAGACCAGCTTCTGACATCTAGAATAAGAGCTGCTAAGCAACAGGTGCCATGGGAGAAAGTAATGATCTCTTCAGATATCAGATGTTTTGCAGGATACTTAGATTTTATGATCCAAATCTAATGTAAATGCTCTTGTTGTGAGAAAAAATCGGGGCACTGACTGCAACAGCTGCTTGGTTTTGCGGGATGGGTCATCTGGTCGGTATCCCCGGTATTCCTCAGCCTCCTTGTCCAGAGCCAACAGCTGGGACTGCAGCTTGCTACGGAAAGCTGGCAGGGTGTCCCGGATGTGGTTGGTCAATTGCTGTGAAGACACAAAGCCAGCAAAATCAAATTAATTATAATCACACAGGAGCATCAACAACTAGATTATGTTATTGCCATTTTGGCTGTACAGTGATCTACTGATCAAGCCTGTATCTTTCACTCATAGATAATGTAACATTCATACAATAAAAATGCAGAGAAAATGTGGAATGCCAGCCTGAGTGAAACTATAAATTATTTGGAGCTGAACTAGAAAAAGTGAGCACATTTCCCACCTACTGCCAATGTTGTATCACCCACAATGATGCGCCGTACAATGCAAGTAAAAAAAAACAAAACAAAAAAAAAAACAAGGCCGCCCTCTTGTTAATTATGTAAAGTGCTTTGTGGGAAAGCAACAAGAGTAAATCTATGATCACCTCGTTGAGCACTTTCTGCAGTCGTGGGGTGCCCATTTTATCAGCCATGTGCCTGTATGATGCGTGGGAAAAGAAGAACTTCCTTTCAGCCTCCAAAGCTGCCTTGATATCTTTTTTCCCATCAATGTCCTTCTGACTGCGGTTCACCACTCCAATATAACCTGCGAACGAATAAACACGGACACAAATTGAGAGAAATAATGAATCACAATCCCAGGATACAAAGGCGGCAACAGCACGGACAAGATAAACAGAAAAATAAGTAGTGGAAGTGAAAGAAGGTAGAGCAAGGACACAGTTATTGGAACTGTTTCAAGAGAAAAAGTGAGTACAATAGCCAAAGTGAATCTGGCTGGCACACACACCTCTTCGCAGCGGCAACAACTTGTTCTCCAGAACATCTCGAGCATCTGTGCCCTCGTCCATCAAATCCAGTTTGGTGATTACTCCAATAGTCCTCAGACCTAGAAAAGAGGTCAAAAAGAGGGAGAACAGTTGTAAGAGAAATTTAGAAATGCTTTTAGGAAGTTTAAAGGAGCTGTATGTAACATCCAGAGCATACCTAGTATTCAGAGTGCACACAGCATTCAACATGGAAGTGGTTAAGTCAGCGTTAGTCTCACTCACCAGACCTTTCTCAAGAAAAGAAAGGTCTGGCTGGGCCGACTCTCACTTTAAGATTGGAGGAAAAAACGCCCCAGCTGCTTGTATTTCTTGAACCAATCACAATCGTTCTTGGCAGTGCCACAGCAACGGTGTGCTTGCAAAAATATTGCCGGGGGGAACAGGTTTTGGTGTAACACGCCCACAAAAATATCGCCTACAGGACACAAACCACGGCAGAAAAATGGCTACATCCCCGCAAGATCAAACACTGCAAAAGTTAGTAAAGGACGTGTTGAAAACGGTTGAAAACTGCTACACAACCGGAGGTGGTAGAGCGGGACTTCAGCGGGTGGCTCATTCCGCCCAGTGAGAGGCTGATCTATGAAGCAAACTTCCGCCCACTCAGACTAAGCCAGCATCTTACAGCTAATGGTGCTGATAGCGCAAACAGCAGGAAATGCATCTCTTTACGGATGTAAAGAAATGCCACTGCAGAAATGGTAGAAAAGTTAATTCTGAATTTTTTTCACTGTCCAATCTTGCGGAACAAATAAGTAAGCAGGTTTGCCTGTCTGGTGTGTGGCCAGTTTTATGAAATATTTTCTTAAAAGACCTATGATCCACTATGTATGCACTCTATATCTTATACAGCTAGCAAGCTACCAAGTTAGTTAGCTGAACATGTCAAACTTTTGTTTTCAAAAATGTATAAATAGAGCTATATTCAATTTATCAGTCTGTTAGCTAATTTGTTTTTATGCTAACTTCCTGTGGCATAGTGCATATGATCTGTCTGAAATCTATAACAAAAGCTCAATTTTTCCATCAAGGCAAAATTCAGACCAGTAAAAAAGGAAAATGGAGTTTCACAAACATGTCGGAGATCATGGATGTTCTCAAAGGAATGCATGGGCTTTCAGCTGAGTTACATATGTACATACATCTATGTGGAAATTTTCAGAGTGGCCAAACAGTGGTACTGCGATTTCTGTTGTCCATCACATGATGCCGTTAGGCACGAAAAGACTTTTTGTGAAAGAGACGTATGTAAATCAGTGGATACGTTTTTTTTAGCGTCATAACCCAAATGACTCGTTTCACTATCAGGATTTGATCCATTCGATCTGATAACATTTGGAATGTCTGGAAGAGCCAAAAGATTTAATCATTTTATCTCCATTCAAGTTAGCAGAGCGCTAAACCCCAAGTAGCCAGCCTGGATGGAAGTCTTCAGTGCGCTTGCTCTATGGGCCCAACGATGCAGAAGCAGCGCCAATCATCTGGATAATATCATACCCTGGAAATAGAGCGTTTTTAGCTTCATAAGCCACAGAGCAACTTTCATAGGAATTACAGGGGTTCTGCCTTCAATGCTGATTCCAGGTCTCTTGATACATTCATGGTAACCGCTGTATGAGTGCAGTGCAGAGCGGCAGCAATTAGCTAGCCAGTGGGATACACACTTTTATGCATTAATGTGCATACTCTACCACAACAATGACCAGAGAAGCTCGGATTACAACACACACATACCCCTTGCCAACAATTTAGCTCTGGTTCTTGAACCATTCAGGCTTCTTGGAACCTTGGTGCTATCTCGCGAGCCAGCCCATGTGTCCACCAGTTTTAAGTGGAACCATTGTATTCAAGAATGTGTCATCAACAGAGTGTGTAGTAGCAAAATGGTGGATCGCATTGACAGTGACCCTCGTTTTCAGTGATAATCCAGAAATGAAAATCTGCAGAATCCAGCAGAATAGGTTTTGCTTGTAATGTGATAGTCAATATTAATCATATATCATAATTTTTTTAATCTGCAGAAAATCTATGAACATGTCTTTGGAAGTCCTGCAAGCGTAGATTTCCTGTGGGTCTGCTGATGACCATGGACCAACTATTAATAAGACCACTGCCTGCTCTCTTATTTCCGCTGATTTCTCACTGGACTTCTCCATCCTCTCTTTCCAACCTGTAGAATATGACGCATCCACTAATGTCATCACGGTTTGCACTTCAGGTCAACAAAAACCTGCTATTTTTTGGCTCCAGCTGTGGACAAACTTCCGGGGAACCAATTTATTTTTTGGTTGAAATGCTTTTAACAGTTCAAATTTAGGTGAAGGAACCAGACAGAACCGGTTCCATGTTAGTTGAAAAGGGTAACAGAGGGAGACTGACTTCATCCTCTTCTCAGGATGTAGTCACTCCACTATATCTTTACATAGCAAATAGTTGTTTGCTGCTATATTCATGTTCTGAATGTCACACACAGCTCCTTTACAGGCACTATTTTTATCAAGGATTATGGGCCACCTTTCTGATTAAATATGCAACACTTACCAGCTTCTTAAATGTTTCTGCTTTTCCGTTTTTCGACTGTTGTTCCGACAAAACGAGCACTTTGAAGATGTCATTGTTGCCCAGTTCCAGATGCAGCTTTGCATCCATTCCATCCCTCTACTTCTTTATTCCTGTTTAATTCTGCCATGTCATCCTCTCCAAGCATCTTTAGCTGTGAGCATCCCATCTCTCCCTGTTCCCTTCTGTATTCTTTCACCTCACTCTCCTTGTCTGATATTTTTCATCCCTCGCACAAGGTCACTTTGTCCAAGTCGTCCTCTTCGCAGCTAATTCATCCTCCTCTCCTGTCTGAAGGTCAAATTCTTTGGGCATTAAATTAAGTTGATTCTTTTCTTACCCTTCCTCATTATCCCACTTGCAGCATCTCTTTTTCCTCAGCATCTCCTCCACTGTGTTTCCTCGATCACTCCATTCTTTTCCCTCCCTCTCTATCTATGTACTTCTCCTCGTTTATCTTTTGATGTCCTCCTTATCCTCCATTTTCCCCTTCTCTCAGCCCCTCATTTCTAATAATAACGTGACACTTGATCGATCCCTGCAGGGAAATTCTGTTTCCACATTCAGAGAGGTCAGAGAACAAGGGCAGACACTGAGCACCATCCCTGGCTGCAGCTGATGGAGATTCCATGTCTCGCTCAGGTCACTCGCACTAACCACAAAGCCACCCTTTCCCCTGCTCCATTTACTTCCATCCCTCTTTCTACATCCTTCTACTGCCTCCTTTACTCCCCACACCTTTTCCACGCCATCGCCTTACCCTGTGGATCGACGTCCTTTGCCAGTTTCAGAGCGTCAGAGTTGGCCAAGTCAGTGTTGGCCGGAGTGACAGCCAGGATCAGGCAGCTCTCTCTGGTGATGAACTGCATGATCATTTCCCTGATCTGCTGCTCGATGTCCACGGGCTGGTCTCCAACCGGCACCTTAGTGATGCCCGGCAGGTCGATGAGAGTCAGGTTCAACACTGCACACACAGAGGAATGTAAAATATAGTAAGAAGAACTGACCGTACCCATGTGACATTTATGTGACCTTTTGTTAGTTAAAGGTGATCTTCATTATTTTCCTTTACAATTTTTATTTTTAGCTGAGCTGGTTCCCTGAAGCTTTAACACTGCCCCGCACAGCAGGCAAAAAACAGAAATAGGCTACAATGAAATTGAAGTTTTTTACCATATTTTTAACTGTAAGACCAAAAATAAATAAAGCCCCAAATACCCTACTATAAATATGCAGCAGCAAATTTAGTAACTTACAACCTTAGTAACTACTAGCTAGTTTCAAAGATTACAATTTGCCTGTACCATCATGACTTCATGTTCTAGTCTGCGTAGATATTAGTAAAAGCTGTATAATAAACCGAGCTAACTGGCAATCCTTTGTAAATGTTCAGTATGGTTTAGCTTTGTTTCAGAGTTAGCTTCATGTTGCTAACATGTCTGTTTGTGCTAACATGCAGTTTGTTGTGTTATTGTATCGTTCTGATGCTCTGGCCTCTGTTCTATCTTGAGAATTTCTCTTTGCGTCTGATATAGGCTGAGTCCTTTGAAGCGGCCCAGGTTTTGTAACATTACTGGCATAATGTTTTGGAGTTTGACGTATTTAAAATCTTCCCAGTTTAATTAGCATTTCAATCTAGTGTAAGGTCAGATAAATCGACCACTGTCCATATTAGCCACCTCTTCCACGCTTCACTTAACAGGTTAGAACAGTCGTTCCCAACTGGTGGGTCACGGTCCAAAAGTGGGTCGTGGGCTCATTCTGAATGGACCACAAGTGACTCGCAAACGTGTAAAGTTTGTACAAAAAATGTACCATGAATTTCCGGCATAAACCTTTTATTGTGAAGTGCTGTTTCCTGTTGTAGAGTGAGTAACTAGCAGATAGCTACTTGACAGAGACAGCAAACTAGCTCGAGGATATGGCAAGACGCAAGTACGAGGCTGAATGTATTAAACTATGTGGACCTTGAATTAATGACTAAGCAGAGATCTAGACACCGAGGCTGGACCAGTTGGGAACCACTGGGTTAGGCTGTATGTTAGCTAGAATGTCTTGGCGGTTGGTTGCGTTAGCTAGGCAACACAACAATTAGCTATGCCTGGCAGTTATTTAGTGTCAATATATAGTAACAGCTAACATCTACGTAAAAAAGTAGACCATACCGGCACAAAACATCAAGGCCCTGCCCCTTTTTGGGGGGGGGCAGAAAACTAAGGATCATATAGAGGCAATCTTATGTGTGTTTGATTATAATTTTGACACCATTTGCATTTATTTCTTGATAAATAAATGTTTGTTTCATATCAAACACCAAATAAATTAAGGTTTATTGTTGCTGTCATGTCTGTTCAGACTTCCCTTACCCAAGTGGATCTATGACCCAACACAGTGGCTGTTTATTGCTTATCTGGACATCTCTACATATTTGACTGAATCAACAGGGAGCGTTAGAATAAGTGTTGTCTGTTAATAACCAACTTGTTCATAGCCAACTGTTTGATCTATCTCTGTTTGAGACGACAGCCTGTACTGCAGCAGCCTCCCACTCAAGCTAGCTATCCATCAGAAGTGACTGTCATAAGCATCATGTAGCCATTTACCACACTGACAGTGAATATTCATGTACATTATGGGCCTTGGGCCTTTAATTTCAGTGTGAAAGCCTCGGTTTAACAGCTTTTCAGCATTTTTTTCTGTTTCTCTCATGGTGTGACAGCGCGTTTCTTGTGCACCAAAAGGGGGCGCAGCCTTGGCGATGATGGGGTTCTGCTCTGGTTTATAAGTTGCGTGATGAAACTTGTTTTAATTTAGTGATGTGTACATCTAAATTTGGTATTCACTTAACTACATTATAGCTGGGCCACGTTTTGCACTGACTAAGAGCCAGCATCATTTACATGTTGATGAAACGAAATGAATCAAATATCACTATTTTAAGCTTCATTACTTTATTATATTTCTTGATGGAAGCCTTTGTCTTACACGATGTGTTCAGGGACCAATGGAAATGTAAAAATCTGATGATAATTTCTGTTTCCACTTTAATAAATGGTGTAATTTTGGCAATTTGTTAAAGAAAACATGTCTTTCAAACCAACTTGTGGGTTTTGGAGTTCTGATGGTATTTAAATTACAAAGAGAAAGGACCTCAAACACTCTGTGCTCATTGTTTCTGAGAAAAGAGAGAGTGCATCTGACGAAAACGGAAATGATTTCCATGAGGGAAGCCTCTCATCAAATGAGTGATATATCCGCAGAGTACTAATGATGATGTACCTTTTAACATCAAAATAGGACCATTTAAAGTTGAATGTCCCTTCCCTCAGCCAAATAAAAAAATCACCCCCCTCTCCAGTGCTTAAAAGATTATTTGAAGCACCTAGCCCTTTTTGCAACACTCCCTCCCCTCTCATAAATAATAAACAGTCCCTAACAGCTAGTACAATCGCCTGCAGGAGCAAAACTGCTGGAAATTCTGCTAGGAATCACTAGCGAATTACAGAACTACCTTTTAACTGAGCAAACCTTATGTATACCACATATATCATCTAGTTCATGAGTGCTTTATCAACAGGATCAACTCCCTCCCAGAACCACAAACCTAAAATAAATGTGAATGCTAAATGAGGACGAAAATGTTCATGCTGAAGCATTTTAGGCCTCTCTAACTGTCATTTAACCAGTCATATGCATCTCAGCTTTTCAGGATGTAATTCCAATGTTGCTGATGAAATACCAGCTATAAGCTAATTCACAATCCTCTGCAAATCACATTAGCAGAGGATCACAGATGCTAGAAAGCTCAAATAATTAGTTCAAGGTTACCAATTTTACTTCATTTCAAGGCTCTGGTTTAAAAGGACAGCATTCATCCTTGAGTAAACATTAGTGTAGTGTTTGAATATGTTATATTCAGCCATATAAACACGGAGCCTTTAAAATGCCTGTTTAGCCTCCTTTCAACCACTCAACAGCACAGAAATTCATTCATGATTATTTTGCTCACCAAACCGTATTCTTATTGAAAATATTTTTATGCTAGTTAATAATACACAGAGTGAAAGTATGATGACACACACTCACAGCTTGTTGCAGTCTACTTTCACTGAAATGCGTTATTGTGTGCTGTTACTGGACAGTGAAAGGGGAGTTAAGGTTTCGCACCGTGAGGGGAGTAAACCCGTAGGTTGATGGGGACCGGTGAGATGCCTTTGTTGGCTCCCGTGACACGGTCTGTCTCCGCCTCAATCTCTTGGCGAACCTCATCGAAGTCTGTAAACTTCTTCCCTTTGCAGTGGAGGAATTCAGCCCATTCTGTAGAGGAGAAGAATACATAACTGGGATTAGTGGTGGCTGTGCTGCATGTGTCTGAGAGAAAAATAATGCCAGTGTGAGGAGGGAAAAACGCCAGAAGAAAAAAAAAACAGAACAATTTAACAAGGGGAGAGGGGGAGGCTGCATTTGTATGTGTGTGTGTGTGTGTGTGTATGTTAGCATGCGTGGGTGTGTAAATGTGTGTGCGCCCACCTGCACTGGCGCTGATAAGCTGCAGAACCAGAGGCCTGCGGGTGACAATACCAGATCCACGGGGCAGAAAGTCCCTGAGGAAAGACAGCCAATCAAAAGTCATTACATCACACCACAGCCAATGTAAACAGAGTGTTGGTGTCACAATGATATCTTCATTTTAAGACTTTTCTCCTTTGACCTCTTGAAGGGCAAATGTATTACAATTATACCCGATATCAAGGCATGCCAGCTACTGCAGACCCTTCAGCATCACTAATCTGGTGTGCTGTACACCGATGCATTATAGTCTGAGTGGAACAGGGGCCATTTTAAAACACAGCACCGCTCGGCTCCTGCAGCTGCAACTAAGTGCTCCGACAGTACAGGACAATCTGATCTGATAAACAACAGGTCAGAATGAAGAGCTGCTTCGCTGACAGGAGCTCTCTCGTTTAAAAACGATGACTTCGCCATTTCCTGAGGGGTTCCTCACCGACCCATTTTGTGTGTGTGTGTGTGCGCATACATCCACGAGCACGCCACGCACCAGACAGGCATCACAACCACCTCCAATGCTAAAGGGCTGTTCCAAGATAAACTTATTAACACATATCGACCCTCAGAGCTCCCTCAAGTGGGATGAGTTTAAAAAAAAAAGCCCACTACTTGTCCATTCAGCACTGTGTGGAGCCGGTGTCTGGACAGATGGACCATTACTCAGCATCACGACTCTCAATGAGGGATGGTACAGGACAAAATCAATGCATCCATCTGGGACTGCACACATGCAAAGGAGCTCTTTGATCACACTGAAACAATCCAGCTAATGTAGAGATGCAATATTAAGAACTTGCACGCAACAGAGTGAAAAAATAGTCGTTAATGTTTAAGGAGCAGAGGCCGAGACATTCTGACGTTTAGTCCCTGAAATGAGTCAAGCTCCAAAAACACTGCATCCTACATTTCCCATAATGCAACTCAATAGCATCTCTTATGAGACAATCCCTACGCTTGTCTTTCCAACTCAATACCTCCAGTTCATAACACATTTTTTCAAGGGCTGTAGTAAGTATCACAATATTTTTTTCACAAATACCTCAATATCAAGATTGAGACACTATTGTAGGGTTGACTGTACGTAAAGGCAAATTACAGAATATCTAAAACAGTGTGGTAAGTTCAGAAAATTACATCACTTTATTGTAATGCCTCCTTTAATCCTTTGAAACCTGGATCAGATTTCCTTCACAAGCCTGAGCATGGGGGAGAAAAATGGCTATGAGCACGAAATTGATAGAAACTGACGAGAAAATTCATTGAAAATTAATTATTATTATCATTATCATTATTATTATTATTATTATTATTAAAATAGAGAAAGACAGTAAATTCTTGGAATTTTTTTTTTTTTAAAAAACACAGGGAAAATATCCAGAAAACCAGGATAAGCTGTTAGGGGAAATGAATTAATGAATGTCCAGAAAACTATATTTATAATTATAATAATTATACATTCAAGTATTTTTCCATTTTTAGTCTTTTTTTCTGCGTCATTTCTTTGTTTATTGTTGTTTTTTTATTCTTCTTTTCTTGCTAATTTTCAGGTAATTTACTTATAATTGTGTACTATTTTTTTTTTGCTAAATCTGGGTCATTTCTTGTTAAGTTGCTCGCTGCCTTCTTCCCATGTTTTTGAAAGAAATCAAGCCAGCTTGCTCAGGTTTCAAAGGGTTAAAACTAGGAAAAGACATCACTTACACTATCCAAAATCCAAAAATGCAAGACGATATCTAGTTTCATATAACAATATTGATATAATATTGAAACATTGCCCAGCTCTAGTCCCTAAAACTCCCAAAACACTGCATCCTACTATCTCATATTCCAACTCAATAGCATCTTTTATGAGACAATCCCTGCTCTCATGTTTCCAACTCAATAGCTCCAGTTTATAACACATTTTTTTCTAGGACTGGGCGATACAGAGAAAATCAAGTCATGATATTTTTTAAAAAATACTTTGATAGTAATCTCGCCACGATATTGTAGGGTTGGCTGTGGGTAAAGGCAAATAATAGAGCATCTAGAACAGCCTGGTAAATTCAGGAATGCATCTTTTTAAACCAGGTAAAGACATCACCAAGGATATCCAAGACATTATCTAGTTTCATATCATGATACTGATATATCAAAATACTGCCCGGTCCCAGTCCCTTCCATGGGTCAAGCCCCATAACACTGGATCCTACATTCCCCATGATGCTACTCAAAAGTATCTGTCATTAGACATTCACAGCGCTAATCTTTCAAGCATAACACCCCCAGTTTATAACTCATAATATCTGTTGTCTAACGCCTAACTCAAATAACCCTGATGACATCATCAGCTCCCTCCAGAGCCACAGAAGATATGACACAGCTGGTTTCTGAGCAGTGCTCTCCACTGCAAGTAAACTGATCTGTGGCCCAATCCCAGCTCTCTCCCTTAGGCCTACCACTATGTTATGAGTGCTGTTGCGTAGGATAGGGAGTCCCGTTTCTTTTGTCGTGGTCATCTAGCCCCCTTTTCCTTTAGCTACCTGTCTTAACTGTTATCCATTACTCATAGCTAACTAATGCTATTTCAACCACATATCAGTTACTTTTAGCTAAGTGCTAACATGTGTATGTGCCATTTTCAGCATGATGACGTAACAAGTAGCGTCCCATTTTCTAGGTTAAGATTTCAAACCCTATCCCTTGTGGCTTCATTCTGAGGGGTCACTACTTTGTCAAAGCCGCTCCAAGACTCGGCATCGTGCCACTGGGTAGAATTGGGACTGGGTCATGATGTGCAATATCGATGGAGTGACCCTTTAATTTGTTAGGTACTATATCAGCTGGCACAGACAAATGAATCAATTTGGGGGTTAGTTTTTTCAGCAAATCCTGAGATCAACTAGCTATCGATTAAAAGGTTGTCCATGTCGAGACAGACAGAATGACGCCATAATACTGAGCAGAAAATAAGGTTATGGCAGCAATACTGCTAAAATTGAGTATTGAAACAGTTTCACATATTCTGTTGTGTTTCTGATCCATCTTTTAACAGTGGAATTGATGAACAGAATAACACTCCTGGTTGAGAAATGACTTGATTATTATCTCGAAAAAAATTCAAATGCATGTGCTCATAATTTATTTGTTAAGGGCGACCAAAATCCAGGGCAAAGTGATGAATATTCATGTGTTTTCAGGAGTGGGAGCTCACATGTATAGTGGGATGGTGTTTTTAAAAATGCAGCGATGTGTCTCTGCAACATGACAGTATCATTTTTAAGGGGTCAGCGCCATATTCATGCCCTCCAAAGGATGCTTGGGAACTGTACAGATATTTCTAGGACTGTGGAGGACTGCAGTTGGTGCTGATTGGGCTGAAATCCCCAGGGGTGCTGCTGTAACCCAAATACCACTTCCCTCCTCTGCCAGTAGCCACAAGCCAGTGTTGTATGTGGTTTTTTTTTTTTGTTTTTTTTTTTAAAAGTCGCACAGAACATAACTGTGCAGTGACTGAGCTCGGGGGGAGAGATGGTTTGAACTCTGCACAAAGAGCTTGGCTCCATAGGCCTCTTATGTCATCCTCAGGGTTAACCGGAGAAGGGATTATCCTATTTCTGGTGGTCAACTTTACCTGCCGACAAAGTTCTCCAGCACGGAGCTCTTTCCTGCACTCTGCCCGCCGACTACTGCGATCTGCGGCAGATCCAGGTTGCAGGCCTGGCCGATGGAGCTGAAGGCATCCTGCAGCTTGTTGACCAGCGGGATCAGTTCCTCCATGCCACGGTTTCCCATGGTGCCTTTAGACGGGTGGACTCGGGATCAGCGAATGGAAATGGAGAGAGAGGAGGAGGAGGAGGAGGTGGTGGTGGAGGAGGAGGAGTAGGGGGGGATGTGGCGCTGCTATATTAGTCCAGGATACCGCGGTGCTTGTTGATGTAGTGAAGTCATCTAGCCGCGCGTTGCCCCGAGCCAAGCGAGGGTCGGACCGACTGTGGAAGCAGAGGAGAGATAGAGAGGTGCAGAGAAGAGAGAGATATGAACAGACAGGGACAGACAATTGCGCAGTTGCTCACCACAACCACCATAACCTCTCTCCCTCCTCTCTCTGGCTGCACACACGCAAACACAGCGAGCAGCACGAAGCCTTTACTTTCAAGGGCATTTGGTGAGTGGAGCTCTATAGGCTCCATATGATCAAACCTGTGCGCGCAGGGCTCCACAAATCACACACGAATGACGCGCAATAAGGGCAAAACAATGCACCGTCTCATGCGTGCACACACACGTTTATATACAAGATAAAACCATGCAAAGTGAAATTATATCATAACGATAACACTGGGTTGTTGTGAGCTCACCCCGCCTCAGGATTCCCTCAGTGTTTTCAGTGTCCGATGGTCCCGGTCGCTGTCCAGTGCTGAAGCGACGCGCAGATCAGGCAGCAAAGACAAGTGACAAGACCCCGGACGATTATACAAGAGCCACCTGCCACGGTGCATCAGCGTGATCCCAAATTCCTGTGCATTTAATAGCACTCGCCTGTGGGCTTCGTTCCGGTCGGTTGAATGTCAGAGCGGTCTCATCCCGAACACAAATTCGCCTTTGACAGATTAATCATTTTTCCCCCCCTCTCCTCCGTTCCGCGGTGTAATTGCGAAGCTGCGCCTCGCTCCTTACACCGTGATGGACGCGCCGGAGCACCAATGAGAAGCGCGGGATCGGAGAGAAGGCAGAGGAGCGCGGCGTCCCATTGGCCGCGCCGGTACAGGTTAGGCCTACCTGAGCCCGCCCCCTGTTTACATCCGTGCCATTTCTGCCGTTGTGAGTCATGCGGCACGGCTGCGCATCGCTGCAACAGAAGAGGTGGATGCGCTCCTTCAGATCCCCGCAGTAGGAGCAGAAAGCAGCTGTCGTAAATTCCATACACTAGCCTACCATTTCATACATGCTACAGGCCGGGGCCGTCATTTTATGTCGCCTTTGCTTTGCGCATGTTAAAACATTACCCTGATGAGCTGCATCCTTTGTGACTTTGACATTATCAGCCCACGTATGAAAGCATAAAAGCCCAGGAGGGTTTGCTTTAAGTGGACGTAAAAAAAAAAGTGTAATGCTTGGTCCCAGATTGTCAGTGCAGGCCGAGGCTGGTGGAGGCGGTCATGCGGAAAGGACGCTGCCATTCTGCCTTAACCTCTCACAGGACAACCTCTGTGCCAGATAACAAGTGTGTCTCCTCCACTGCATGTGAACATCGCCTATCATTAGTTGATCTGTGAGGAGATATCTCAGCAGATTTTGAAGCTTCTCTGCAAAGAGGCTGGAAAGATGTCTAATATGCAGTGAGGATACAACAGGCAAGGCTGTGTGCGACCCCCTCCATCTGCCTGAGACAGTCAGAGCTGATCGATTCAGTCAGTATTTGCCCTTTTCATTATGGTCAGGCCTCTGGAGATGGCTCTACATCATGTAGTGAGCTGGGGCAACACTAGGTGGCAGTAGCGACCCAACCAATGCAGCTCTGTGTTTGGGCCCAGCTGATACCTGCCATTACTTTGCAAAAGATAATTTTAGACCGAAATCTTTACAATAATTTAGGAAGTTTTATGCATAAAAAAATGAATGAATGCTACACATTTGAAACAATGAATAATAAATAAATAAATCAAACGAGTTGGGTAGTTCCATGCAGAGTAAAATAATAAATCCTACACATTTGAAACAATAAATAAATAAATAAATAAATAAATGAATAAATATTATGTAGTTTTAAACAAAAAAAAGAATACATGCTACACATCTGAAACAATAAATATATAGATATTGGGTAGTTTTATACGAAAAAAATAATAGATTCTACATTTAAAACAAAAAATAAATAAATAAAGGTTGGGTAGTTTTAGGCAGAAAAACAATAAATACTACACATTTGAAACAAAAAATAAATAAACAGATACTGGGTTGTTTTATACTGACAAAAAAACGAATAAATGCTACACATTTGAAACAAAATATATATAAATAAAAGTTGGGTAGTTTTAAGCAGAAAATAAGAGTAAATACTACATATTTGAAGCAATAAAGAAATAACTAAATATTGGGTAGTTTTATACAGAGAAAAAAAAATAAATGCCACACATATGAAATCAAAATAAATACCTAAATAAGTAAATATCTGGGTAGCTTTATGCAGAAAAGAAATAAATGCTACACATTTGAAACAGAAATAAATAAATATTTGGGTAGTTTTATGCAGAAAGAGGAAAAACTACAGGTGAATATGATGAAAAAAAATCAACTAATAAATATCACCATGAAACTTACCCAGTTCATTACTTACATTAGGACAATTATTTATATTGCAAGTTTTCTGTATGTTTTTCTGTATGTTTCTGTATTGTATGTTTAAATCACTATTAATACTATTAAGAGTCACTATTAACCATTAATAATTACCATTATCCCTTCTTTTCAATATCTTGTGCAATATTTTCTCAACATTATGTGCATTATTATTTTTAATATATTGATCACTTGTTAATGTAGTGCAATATAATTTTCTTGAAATAAAAATCATGTGCAATACTACTTCTCATTTGTTATATAATACACAATATAACACTGATTATCAGGCACAATTTGGATTTTTCCACCAGTGTAGTTCATTTTTAGTAACTCTTGTACCTATCTTACTCCTATTGTTAGTCTATTAGGAACTGGTTTTCACCTTTTGCTCCTTAAACACTTTCTATTTTGTATATTTTGAACATTTTGACTGATACTTAATATTCTATTGTTTTAAAAACCAGGCTCAGTGTGTGACCCCTGACCCCGCAGAACCCACTGGCTGTTACTGGTTTGTGAACGTTAATTTGTGTTACTGTAATTTGAAGCATTCTCTGGCACAACAGTTTCCTTAGTGATAAATAAAGTTCCACTGAATTGAATTGATCTGAATTAAATACGCCATTTCCAGAACAAAAAACTGAACTATGGATACAGCCATGCTTAAAATTCTTTTGAGTTATGGTCAAGACCATGTTTTGGGGGGTCACACTAACCTTTGACTACCAAATTCTAATAAGTTCATTCTTGAGCCCTAGTGTACGTTTGTGCCAAATCTGAGGAATTCCCTAAAGGCCTTCTTGACATATCAGGTTCTTAAGAATGAGACAGATGCAAGGTTACAGTGACCTTGATCTTTGACCACCAAAATCTAATCACATCATCCTTGACTATAAGTAAACTGTGTGCCAAACTTGGGAAAAAATGTCCTCAAGGCATCCTTAAGGAATCATGTTTACGAGAATGAGACAAACAAGGTCACAGTGACCTTGACCTTTGACCACCAAAATCGATTCAGTTCATTGTTAAGTCCAAGTGGACGTTTGTGTCAAATTTGAAAGAGCTCCCTCAAGGTCTTTCTTGAGATATCGCGTTCACAAGAATGTGATGGACAGATAACCCATGAGCATAAGGTCTCTGGTCACAGCTATCGCCGGCATAGAGGCATAAAAAAATGTGGAATTAAATAAAAGCAGAATCAAAAATAAATAAGTTTGGAGCTGTTTGTGACTGGATTTTGTTTCAAACCTTTGATAACAGAAAGCAGCTTCACCATAGTTTTTTGGCATTCCTTTTTTCTACATTAAGCAAGCCAGCACTAATCGACCTCAGGAGCGGTTCAGAGCATATTCAGATTCACATTTGGACTGATATTAACGTGCTTAACCATTTAGGGCCTTAAAAACAAGTCAAAGAATTTTGAAACCAATCCTAAGTGTTACAGGTAATGACAGGTAATGATGCTAGTACTGGTGTAACATGTTTTCTTCTGGTATTTGTTTAAATTAACCTTACTGCTGCACTTTGAACAAGTTGCAGCCTATCAGTGTTTTTAAAGTGCACTACAGTAAAGACAAAGGAACGGCTCAGCTTTTCAGCACCTTCCAAAGAGAGGCAGGGTCTAACTCTTGTAATATTTCTTGAATGATTAAAAAACATCTATGAATCTTTGTTAGGCCAAAGTAAATCCTGCTATGAAGTGCCTGACGGTCTTCATACAGTGCCCTCCAAAAGTATTGGAACAGTGAGGCCAATTCCTTTATTTTTGTTGTAGACTGAAAATATTTGGGTTTGACATCAAAAGATGAATATGGGACAAGAGATCAACATTTCAGCTTTTATTTCCAGGTATTTACATCTGGATCTGATACACAACTTAGAAGATAGCACCTTTTGTTTGAACCCATCCATTTTTCATGAGAGCAAAAGTATTGGAACATGTCACTGACAGGTGTGTTTTGTTGCCCAGGTGTCTCCCAATTACATTGATTATTCAAACAATAAATAGCACTGAATGTCTGAGCTCAGTTTCAGATTGGGTACAATAGATTTTGCCTGTGCAGACTGCATTTAGAGGTGGAACCAACATGAAAACCAGAGAGCTGTCTATGGGTGAAAAAGAAGCAATTGTGAATCTGAGAGAAGATGGACAATCAATCAGAGCCATTGCACAAACATTGGCCATAGCCAGTACAACCATTTGGAATGTCCTGAAGAAGAAAGAAACCACTGGTGTACTAAGCAACAGACGTTGAACAGGTAGACCAAGGAAAACATCAGCAGTTGATGACAGAAACATTGTGAGAGCTGTAAAGAAAGACCCTAAAACAACTGTTAGTGACATCAGCAACAACCTCCAGAGGGCAGGAGTGAAGGTATCACAATCTACTGTTCAGAAGACTTCATGAACAAAAGTACAGAGGCTACACCAGAAGATGCAAACCACTCATTAGCAAGAAGAATAGGAAGGCCAGGCTGGAATTTGCCAAAAGGTACAGAGATGAGCCTCAAAAATTCTGGGCAAAGTTTTATGGACTGATGAGACAAAGATTAACTTTTTCCAAAGTGACGGAAAGGCGAAAGTTTGGAGAAAGAAAGGATCTGCTCATGGTCCCAAACATACAAGCTCATCTGTGAAACACGGTGGAGGTAATGTCATGGCTTGGGCTTGCGTGGCTTCTTCTGGGACATCATCTTCATTGATGATGTAACACATGATGGCAGCAGCAAAATGAACTCAGAAGTCTACAGAAACATTTTGTCTGCTAATTTAAAGAAAGATGCAACCAAACTGATTGGGAGATCCTTCATCATGCAGCAAGATAACGATAACTGCCAAAACAACAAAGGAGTTCATCAGGGGCAAGAAGTGGAAGGTTTTAGACTGGCCAAGTCAGTCTCCAGACTTAAACCCAATAGAGCATGCATTTTACCTGCTGAAGAGGAGACTGAAGGGAGTAACCCCCCAAAACAAACAACAACTGAAAGAGGCTGTGGTGAAAGCCTGGAAAAGCATCACAAAAGAAGAATGCAAAAGTTTGGTGATGTCAATGGGTCACAGGCTTGATGCAGTTATTGAAAGCAAAGGATTTGCAACTAAATATTAAGTCTCATTCACTTTAATCTATTTTAAGTTTATATGTTCCAATACTCTTGCTCACCTAAAAATTTTGTGTTCCATTACAAATAATGCTATCTTCTAAGTTGTGTATCAGATCCAGATGTAAATACCTGGAAATAAAAGCTGAAATGTTGATCTCTTGTCTCATATTCATCTTTTGATGTCAAACCCAAATGTTTTCAGTCTACAACAAAAGTAAACGAATTGGACTCACTGTTCCAATACTTTGGAGGGCACTGTATGTTCAGAGTTTTCAGAAAACAGGAACAGAAGCGAACACATCTGTTATTAGGACATTAAGAAGAGTTACACTGACATAAAAACTGTCTGACTGGACCGCTCAGCCCCCCCGTGACCCAACCTGACAGAGACAGGATGTGTGAGCAAAGGTATCCGGTAACATCAACATCAATCCAACACCTCTCCCTCTCTCTGTCTCACTGAACCATCCCTTTCATCTCCTGCCAAAGATCCTGTTTCCTGAGGTATCTGGGGTAACACGAGAGTTCATCTCCAGGTCAGTATTTAAGACTTGAAAATATAAGTGAGCCTGTTTTTAGACTAGGACCTTAACGGTCACTTCAGCGATGACCTGTCCATCTACAGCAGGAACACACCGTTAAAATGAGGCCCTGGGTGATTCAGGGGCCTCAGGGCTGGACGGGGTCACCAGGTTGTTCCAGGAATTGCTTATTGTGTTAGACAAATGTTTTCAGGGGGTAAATACTCTGTGGACACCTACATTTCTATCTATCTTCAGTATTTTCTCTTTTAGGTATAACTCTTCCCCCAAATAAAGCTAGAGTAATCTAATCTAAACATGCAGTATTTCTTATCCGATTACTCGATTAGTTGCCAGAATAATCGATAGATTACTAGAAGAATCAATAGCTGCAGCCCTAGTATGAAGCATCTATGGTTTCACAAGTATGGTTGTAAACTTTAAAAGAAACTTGACGGGTTGACGGAGGCATACAACCATGAGGCAGTATTTCTAGTTCTAAATTAGGATGCATTCACACTGGCGCTATTTGGTCCACTTTAAACAAACCCTGGTCTGCTTCCACGGATAGTTCGGTTGGTTTGGAGTGGTGTGAACTCTCATTCAAACTCTGGTGCAGACCAAACAAGCGAACCCTGGTCTGCTTGAAAACTGGGGGTCTAGATTCACTTGCAAGTGAACCATGGTGCGGTTCGCTTACAGTGGGAAATGCAAACGGACTATCCAGTGAACCAAACAGAGGAAGTGAACCGAAGAGAGGAAGCTGCATTCGTCTCATGTACAGAGCAACATGCTAGATAGCTCGCTGCCTCACCTGCTGCTCATACTGGGCAGCTTCTTGTGAAAAAATAATTAGGTTTGAACACCGAAGTAAAAACAGAAACCCCAAGACTGCATAAATTTGGAGTCGCTCCATTGTTTTTGTGGTGACCAAGCCGGCTGAAGGGGATGGATTTCTGTTTTCGGTCCTGGCCAATCGATGTGCTGGGTTTTCTTCTTCCTCACGCTTTTTTTCTTCCTGGTCAGTGGTCATTTCGGGCAATACCGCCCCCTGACGAGCAGCTGTTGTAACTGCATGACATTGTCCAGGTGGTTTGGTCTGCTTTAAAAAGTGCAGTGTGAAAGTGAACTGAACCAATTCCCCGCCCAATCGAACCGAGTCCCCCGGACTATCTTGGTGTGAATGTGCCCTTAATTGTTACTATTTGATATTTCTTTTATATTTCTCCCACCTGTCTTTATGGTTTTTATATATTTAAGTTGTTTTACCACTTGTTTTTATTACTAGTACTATCCTTTTTTTTAAATCTCTTCACGATTTTATTATTTCATTCTTTTCACTTCTCGCGTCTCCTGTTATAAATACTTAAAATATAAATACACCACAATCTGAGTGCCATCTACTTCCATTAAATTTGAGAGAAGGCAGACATCTCTACAACTGATATCTCCAACACTCAGAAACTCACACCAAAACAATCCAGACTGATAAACAGCACCACATGTAAGATGAAAGATATGTATTTTCAATTTTAGGGTGAACTGCCCCTTTAGTATCGATAATTGGTTCCCATTGGCATCTAAAACTCATCTCATTCAAATAGCCTATTCAGTTTGACCCCTGTAGCCATACATATCTGCTATTTGGTATGATTTAGCACGTATTAGTTGTCTTGTCTGGCTTTGAAAACAAACATGACTAATTGTTTTTTCACCTATGAGTGTTTGTTATTGCATATAAATATATTATTTCCGAATTTAAAACCTTTCCTTTGTCTGCACTGGCTCATGTACAGAGCAACAGATCCAACAGCATTAACAGATGTACAGTCTGCTGTAGGTTTCATCAGGAGGATGTACAAAGGTTAAAAATGAACATCCACTAAATGAAATACAAGACATTGTGCTTGTGTGTGTGTGTGTGTGTGTGTGTGTTTGTCATTGTACGTGCTTTTGAGACAGATGGTGGAAACCATATTATTGGCGTCACGTCAAAGAGAGGCCCAGGAGAGCAGTCATCAACATGTTGGTCTCAATGCGCCACTCCATCATCGCCCTGAATCATCCATTACCCATGCGTCATTGCAGCACTGTGTTTGGACAGGACAGTGCCGTCTGCTGCTCACCATGTCTGAGCCCACTAAATGACCTTACTGCGTCTGGTCTGAGTGATACCAGGACATGAGCTGCTGTTTGCAAATACGGCCACTGTTTTCTTTTCAGCAGAGTCCAGACAGTCCTGCAGACACGGCTGTTGAATTTGATACAGCCTTCAATCTAAATCTGTTTACAGGAAGAAATTCACTTGACCTTGCCCCTTCTTCCTTTCTTAAATGAGATTACAAGGCCACTGAGACGAGCTAAGGAGAAATATGTGAGCTCCTGTCATTTCAAGATCAAAACAGACCAGTGTTTGACCTGTGCACAGTTCCAAAATATTCATAGCTCAATTGTTTGATGGAAAATCTTAATGAAAAGACTCACTTTTTTTTTTTTTTAATTTTCCACTTCTCAGTGCTTGGTGTAAGAATTGCTAAATGTTAGCTTGACTTGCATCACAGTGGAAAAGGCCCTGCCGTTAAACTGTCATCATTGGGGGAAAACCAGTGGCCCCATTACGTAACGCACACCTTTAAACAGCTCAGTCACTTACTGTACAGCACACACAGATGGAATGACAGTTAGTGTTGTTGGTAGGAAAAGAGGAATTTACTGAAACTGTTGAATGTGCATATTAGAACCAGAGGAATCCCATAAACCCGTACTTAAAAAAACAACGTGCCTGGAGGCTGAAGCTCCAACAAATATTGCTGGAATTATAACGAGCCAGGGTGCCATGGTTTTTACACTGTGTTTAGATGACGCAATGTCACCAAAGACAGACACAAACATTAGCTATGGACAGTTTAACAAAGCAGTACTTTCCATCCATCCATCCATTTTCAACCGCTTATCCGAAGCCAGGTCGCAGGACCAGCAGGCTGAGCAAAGCACCCCAGACGTCCCTCTCCCCAGCAATGCTTTTCAGCTCCTCCTGGGGTACCCTAAGGTGTTCCCCGGCCAGATGAGATATGTAATCCCTCCAGCGTGTTCTGGGTCTACCCTGGGGCCTCCTACCAGTTGGACGTGCTCAGAACACCTCTAACAGGAGGCACCCAGGAGGAATCCTGATCAGATGCCCAAACCACCTCAACTGACCCCTTTCAACGCAAAGGAGCAGCGGCTCTACTCCGAGCTCCCTCCGGATGTTTCAGCTCCTTACCCTATCTCTAAGGCTGAGCCCAGCCACTCTTCTGAGGAAACTCATTTTGGCCACTTGTATCTGCGATGTTATTCTTTCGGTCACTACAGAGCTCATGACCATAGTTGAGGGTTGGGATGTAAATGGGCCAGTAAATCGAAAGCTTTGCCTCCCGGCTAAGCTCTCTCTTCACCACAATGGGTTCGGCACAGCGCCTGTATCACTGCAGACGCCGTAGTGCATGCTGGAGGTCACGGTGTGATGAAGCCAACATAACCACATCATTAGCAAACAGCAGAGATCCAATTCTGAGGTTTCCAAACTGGACCCCTTCCAATATATATGATGTGTACTTTGAGTTTTCAGTTTGGTGTATTGAGAACGGTCTGAGGCCGGTCTGAGGTTTTTGCTCACAGGGATTACTTTTAAAAACATTTACCTCACTATTTGAAACTTTGGCATTGAACTTTGAACATTGAACATTGTAACATTTTATATATATATATATATATATATATATATATATATATATATATATACAATACAGGCCAAAAGTTTGGACACACCTTCTCATTCAATGCGTTTTCTTTATTTTCATGACTATTTACATTGTAGATTCTCACTGAAGGCATCAAAACTATGAATGAACACATGTGGAGTTATGTACTTAACAAAAAAGGTGAAATAACTGAAAACATGTTTTATATTCTAGTTTCTTCAAAATAGCCACCCTTTGCTCTGATTACTGCTTTGCACACTCTTGGCATTCTCTCCATGAGCTTCAAGAGGTAGTCACCTGAAATGGTTTCCACTTCACAGGTGTGCCTTATCAGGGTTAATTAGTGGAATTTCTTGCTTTATCAATGGGGTTGGGACCATCAGTTGTGTTGTGCAGAAGTCAGGTTAATACACAGCCGACAGCCCTATTGGACAACTGTTAAAATTCATATTATGGCAAGAACCAATCAGCTAACTAAAGAAAACGAGTGGCCATCATTACTTTAAGAAATGAGGTCAGTCAGTCCGGAAAAATTGCAAAACTTTAAATGTGTCCCCAAGTGGAGTGGCATAAAACCATCAAGCGCTACATGAGCTGGCACACATGAGGACCGACCAGGAAAGGAAGACCAAGAGTCACCTCTGCTTCTGAGGATAAGTTCATCCGAGTCACCAGCCTCAGAAATCGCAAGTTAACAGCAGCTCAGATCAGAGACCAGATGAATGCCACACAGAGTTCTAGCAGCAGACCCATCTCTAGAACAACTGTTAAGAGGAGACTACGCGAATCAGGCCTTCATGGTCAAATAGCTGCTAGGAAACCACTGCTAAGGAGAGGCAACAAGCAGAAAGAGATTTGTTTGGGCCAAGAAACACAAGGAATGGACATTAGACCAGTGGAAATCTGTGCTTTGGTCTGATGAGTCCAAATTTGAGATCTTTGGTTCCAACCGCCGTGTCTTTGTGAGGCAGAAAAGGTGAGCGGATGGATTCCACATGCCTGGTTCCCACTGTGAAGCATGGAGGAGGAGGTGTGATGGTGTGGGGGTGTTTTGCTGGTGACACTGTTGGGGATTTATTCAAAATTGAAGGCACACTGAACCAGCATGGCTACCACAGCAACATGCAGCGACATGCCATCCCATCCGGTTTGCGTTTAGTTGGACGATCATTTATTTTTCAACACGACAATGACCCCAAACACACCTCCAGGCTGTGTAAGGGCTATCTGACCAAGAAGGAGAGTGATGGAGTGCTGCGGCAGATGACCTGGCCTCCACAGTCACCGGACCTGAACCCAATCGAGATGGTTTGGGATGAGCTGGACCGCAGAGTGAAGGCAAAGGGGCCAACAAGTGCTAAACACCTCTGGGAACTCCTTCAAGACTGTTGGAAAACCATTTCAGGTGACTACCTCTTGAAGCTCATGGAGAGAATGCCAAGAGTGTGCAAAGCAGTAATCAGAGCAAAGGGTGGCTATTTTGAAGAAACTAGAATATAAAACATGTTTTCAGTTATTTCACCTTTTTTTGTTAAGTACATAACTCCACATGTGTTCATTCATAGTTTTGATGCCTTCAGTGAGAATCTACAATGTAAATAGTCATGAAAATAAAGAAAACGCATTGAATGAGAAGGTGTGTCCAAACTTTTGGCCTGTACTGTATGACAGAAAATAAGGGACAGCATTATAGGTCCCCTTTAAGGAAGTGATACCATTTCATGAGACCTTTAAGAACCACATCCCTTGAGGCAGAGGACTTCTTGCAAAGACCCACAGCAGACAGTAAGTGTTAAGTCGGTTGCGTCACTGCTGTGTTATGTCAGTTGCATCTAATTTGTTTGTTGGTGCAACTATCTGGTGCCGTGTCTGTATCAGTAATGAAAACCTCTGGTGTTAACACCTGTATTGAGCCGTCAAAGACCAAACAACACCCACTGTGCTGCTGCGAGGCTGAGGTTTCGTGTGTGTGGGCGTGAGATCCACTGTGATTATACCCTCGCAAGCACAGCAGACAGCACGCAATTTTTAATGCTTTTCTCAGAAACATTTCACCCTGACCCCCTGTGGGCCCACTCAGTGCACACAATGCAACTATAAACACTCATTTTCATTCTACGCCACTGATTGCTTGCTATGAATTGAACACAATGAGTCATTTGAGCTTCGGCAGCTCACATCACAACACGGGTAGAGCCTGTCTCACTCTGTCCCGTTGTGTCTCGTAAAGTTCAGTTCAAGCTCAAGCACTGGCTGAGGCAGGTTGTTAAAATGTCACCTACACGTTGAGGTAGGAGGCTGTGTTCCAGCTCAGCGCTCAATGCTTCAAGTCTAAATGACATTACAAATCAACAAGTCAGACTGGCACCCATGTAAACGCATGTTACGCAACACCTCACACCTGTAAATGCTTGTCTGGCCGGCGAGCCAATGATTGTTAGTGCGACAGTGTTACTCAGATTTGTTATTCATCGGCCAATGGAAACTTATGTTGTCAGTGTCTTAATGAGTCAGTGGGAGAGCACCGGCACGTCATATACCAAACCCACTTTCCTGCTCTGTAAAATTCCTTCTACCTGATTCCTCTAAATTGCTGCTCGGACTGAAGTGGCCTCTGTAAACAACTCTGATGGGTAGCTTTTCGTTTTCCACATGTCTGTCCTGATTCAGCAGTCACACTGTTTCTCTCATCTGTTTTGTTTTTACCTCCAGTGCTCCCTCCTCCCGGCTTCCTATTGCATAATATTATATAATTCATATTCAAATAAATGCAGCAGTAAAATATCCCTGCAGATCAAAACGGTGGAAATCCTAGACCGCCAAGAATTCTGGGATTGTACTTTGAAGGGATTTTTGAAATATCTGCCAAAATAACAATGATGTCGACTATTTTTCACTCATTTTTCCGTCTGATTATTTTACTCATTTTTATTCATCATTTTTTCATTAACTAGCAGCTGCAAATGTGCTATTTTTCTGAGAACAGTATGCTACAGTGTGTCTGCTACAGGACTCCAAAAGGGCCCTAATGCCCAGTTCAGACCAAAGATTTGCAACAAGACAAGTTGAAACGCCAAGTACTTGCAATGCGCTGTTCTGCAAAGTTCCAAAAACCGGTTCACACCAATGCAACTAGATGAGACGGTGCATCATCTTTATGCAACAACTCTCTGTATTTCTGTTCTGATTTCCAGATTTTCAGGTTTATTTTGTGGCTGAATATAATTTGTAGCTTCTTAAAATATGAATGAGGATAGTGAAAGTGAGATACTGGCTACAGCTGCATTTGTAGTAGTGATGAAACGGAGAAAAACAGAAACAAAACAAGCAACAGATGGACTGTATTCATAATCAATATGCCACAACAACATAAACAACCAGCGCCAATGGGTTAGTCAATGAGGATGTATGTGTGTGGGGGGCATAAGCACACACAGCGAGCAGCAGTAGCGATCCACCGTCCAACACCGGCACACTGTGAGGATGGAAACAGAGGGCTCGGCGGTGACGAAGCACCTGCCCTGACTAGCGGACTTCACTACAAGCCAACTGGCTGTTGAAACAGGTGACAAGGTTTACGTTCTAAAACCAGCCGCCGGCGATTTGGCGAGTTGAGCTGCAGGTGACACCACTAGTCAACTTGAGTCAAGTTCAGACCGGCCAGTTCACATCGCTGCAACTTTTCTCTGCAACATTCTAAAATGGTTTCATTCCGGCTGTAAGAGCAGTGACAGGTTGCTATAAAACATCCGTGTTTGGGGGTTGAAAAGCTGCTGGAAAAACAGCAATGTCTCATCAAATCACAATTGGTTTTGTTGTTTGTTGATCTCAAACAGTGGTTTGCAGCCTGGCAGGCATCTCGCTTCAGCCCCATTCCCCCGAGCAGTACAGTACTATTCAGATCAGTTCCGTACACTTTTTTTCCGTTTCCACTGTGAAAAGTTGTGGATGGTACCAATGGAACCGTTCTGTATCGTCCCCATTTTGGTCCCCCCTCTGTTGGGGTACCTAGCACACAGATCTGGCACTAAAAGGTGGAGCTGTGAACACTGCAGTCTGTTGATCGGTCAATAGAGGACGGTCACTCTGCTCAGGACTACTATAACTATAACTAAAAAATCAAAACATGTTTTGCTGCCTCTCGCAGCAGCTGTAGAATGAGAAAAAAATCTCAATTCACTGGGCCGCCTGCCGGTGACTTTTAAGGTGGTGCGTTTGCTTGTGATGTCACTGAATTAATGAGCTGACGACATGAATCCATCGGCACATCTTAAATTTTAATATGACACCTTTGACCACTGTATTTTTGTCTCTCTTGGATGACACAGACTTTAAGTAATGAGTAGATCTTCAAAAGTTTAATAATATATGTATTAATTTTGACCGGATTATGTGAACTGCATAAATCCCAACTGTCACTCTGGGCTCCTGCCAGCTGAGCTTGCCTGAGAAGGACTAAAGGCCAATTTCCACCAGATGCATGTTGGTTGCGTCTCCGCTCCGGCACGGCAGCGGAGCCGATAGGATTCCATTCTAGTCAATGTG
This sequence comes from Epinephelus fuscoguttatus, assembly GCF_011397635.1. Classification (NCBI taxonomy): domain Eukaryota; kingdom Metazoa; phylum Chordata; class Actinopteri; order Perciformes; family Serranidae; genus Epinephelus; species Epinephelus fuscoguttatus. The sequence continues at coordinate 24,073,329 of NC_064766.1, forward strand.
TGTGTTTCCACCGGCTGCGGCTGTGCTGCGTTCCGGCTCCGTCTCAGCTCCGGCACTCCGGAGCCCTCCGCAACAGATACACAGGACTTCTATTTTTGCCGGACGCCGGAGCACAACGCAGCAATTCAGCACAGAGCAGATCGTACGGGGCAGGAAGTCGTGCACAGAAACACGATAAAACATCCGGTTAATTTTCAAAATAAAATACACAGTGTTCATGGCGGATCATATTTCCCTGCACTACACCTTAAAAACTACATAGTGGGCAGAGGCAGGCCTGAAGTCAACAGGTCAGAGGTTTTCAGATGTCATTTCACCCCGTGAACACCATGGACGAGGAGATATTAATCATGGCAGTGCACCGAGATGTCTTCTGGCAGAGCTGCACCGCACTGCACAGCAAACGCAGCCGGTGGGTATTGACGGACGGCGGAGGACGCAGCGGATAACCAGCGCTGCCGTTCCGCAACGGACACGCATCCGGCGTAAATGCACAAACCTGTTACTTTTAAATATCCCACCTAGAGACTCTCACTGCAGCCTGTTTTATTTTGTTCTGAAAATGTTGGCATGCATCCTCCTTCTGCAGACAATAAACGAGATGCAGATGTTCCATTTATAAGGAAGTACAATGAGTGCTGGACGGAGCAGTAAGTGACAAAAACCCCGCCCACATTTAAGGGTACTGTAGACCTTGGGTCTAGGTACCATGTCTGAAGGGTTAGTTTTGGGGTACTACACCGAAAGTGTTTGGTGGAAATGGGGCTTTAGGTGACACATTATCCACCATCCCATCCACCTCCCGATGACAAAGTCAGCTCGTAAACTACATCACTTTAGAAATGTTGATGTGATTCGTATGAAACATGCAAATGTAGCATATTAGTGGTTTGCAGATACGTAAAATGCCAACATTGTCTTCTGGCCTCTGGGCTGTAACATGAAGGCCCAGTATTTCAGAAAGAAAAGCATTTTGTCGAAAGCACTATAGCCCTGTAGGAACTATCATCATTTGAAAGTGTATTCTTTGCTCAAGCCATGCATGTTGAGCATTTCAGCAGACAAACACTGAGTCTAGCTCTGAGAAGAGCTACCTCAGCTCCCTGTGAAAGAGATTCTGTGCACGTTACGATCCTCTGTTCTCTTTTCACAGGTTGTCCGAGTCATTATGTTACATAAGAAAAACGCGCCTCAGTGGTAAAAACTTTGTGGAATACTGGTGACTTTCCACGGGCCGTAAAACGGACAGGTTAACTGGCAGCAGTTTGATCTTGTGGAACCAAACACAGATGTGCCCTGCAAGCTGCTTTTCAGGGTGAAATTGGTCCACTGTGGTATTTTTATGAAATATTTTGTCACGGGGGGCAGTCACAACAAGTTGATTAAAGAAGACAAATTAAAAAGACGGTGACAAGAACTGAGAGGAAGAGCTACCAGTTCATAACTTTTCACCCTGAGAGACCAGAATAATGGGGTTTTTTGCACACTTACAATGGATACACTTGTGTTGGACTCCTGTGGGGATGTTTTTGCTTTTCGCCCTCTCTCCGTTCAGCACCAAGTCCCAGACGTATCACATGGAGACAGTTGGAACACAGGTGGGCCACATGCCTCCTGTAAATGGAGAAAAGAAATCCGGAGGGAATGGTTTTCATTATGAAAAGGTTTAGTTTCCACTATAATGTGTCCAGTCAAATAAAGATCAGTGGCTTTTATGCTCAGCTTTTTAAGCCATGCCTTAAGCAAGCGGCGCAGCTCTAAGGGGGGTTGGTAATGTCCATCTGTTTGTCAGTCGGACATCAGTCCACCACTTTGGTCCAAACTGAAATATATCAGCAATGGATGAGTGCTATGAAATGTTCAATATATCATACAACGGTTCATATGATATCTAACAACAATTAGCGACCCAAAAACAGCATCATCTTGTTACGTACTTTACGTAGGTTAGGTTTAGGGAAAGAAACATGGCTACGTTGTACCTTAGAATAACCTTGATATCACTTTGTGTCACCTGGGACACAAACTCCAGTCTCTAGTCTTTTTGTTTTGTTCGACAATTCTACCACCCAACCCACATCTTAATGCGGACTTTTGCTCATTATCCTACTTTCTTTTTTCTCCCTTCAGTGTATAGGTCACATTATCACAGCCATCCCAATTAGTGGGTTATATACAACTTCAGGTGCATTGCTTTTTGTAGGTATACTTACAAACAGTGTATGAGACACCCTAGAAATTTTATACAGACATTCGTGGTTGCCAAAATATGGAGGGTACTGACACTGCGTTGATCCTGAGTTTTCCTGTGGTGCCACCATGAGGTTGACATTTTTGTTTTTTGTTAGTGAAATGTCTCTCAACAACCATTAGATCAACTGATGAAATTTCGTACAGATATCCATGGTGTCCAGAGAATGATTCTTAACGACCCTGGTGAGCACCTGACTTATAATGCTACATAGCGTTGTTGTACTTGATATCGGCCTTTGCCTCAAGCAGGCGGTAACCTTCGAGGCTGAAAAATGAAGTCAATGCAAAAGTGCCACAAACTGCAGTTGCCTCTAATGGCCACCTGAGGCTGGCTCCGAAACAGAGTAAATCCCCATAGGCCCCCATGTTAAAATGCCCAACTTTACAGCAGAAATAAACATGTTTACAGCCTGATACAAAAAACTAGTTTAGTCTCTGTAGCTAATTTCAACTTTTATGACAACTGTGGATTTTTATTTATCCCACTCATTTACATTTTATTAAAACCCAAAGTTACACGTTTTTAAGGGCGGGAGCCACTTGATTGACAGACTGTCTGTGAGGCATCACCAAAGTCTATGAGTCAGATCCTCCATAGCTCCATCCTCTTATCCAAATATGGTCACTTCTGGTTCTAAAAAACTAAGATGGCGATGGCTGAAATGCCGAACTCAAAAGGCCAAAACACACCGCCGTACGACACGTGTCAAAACAGCTGCCCCCATTATTTTCTATTTACAAACCCACACCAGCGGCAGCACTTTACGCTATTGTCCTATTTTTCCAGCGTTGCCGCCCTTGAAAAAACGCTATTTTGTACTTCCCAGCTCCCAAGGACTGGAGTGTGCAATAGAAATCCAGTTCACGCCCCGCAGCGCGACGCTTTTTGTGTGTGTTGGGGGTGGCACTTGACTCGCGTCAATGACGCCACTGTCATATGACGCCGCTGGTGTGTTTTGGCCTAAAGCTTCAAAAGCCCACAAATAATGCATGATGTTATGGTAGCTACATTCATAATTTATACAATCTACAGTCTCACCACCAATTTTTAAAGGTGCCAGTATCACTTCTGAATCATTTTTACTCCACCGGTGCAAAAGAGAAGTGTTGAATAAAGACAGTTAAGTTTATTTCAGTGTCTCAGTGTTCGTTTGTACTCGTCTGCTCAAAGAAAAAAGGAACAATTCCACACATCAAATTCACCTCTGCAAAGCCTTTTTGTCTATCTTATCAAGACATTTCTTACGGGACACCTAATTTTGTCCCGACATTCATGGTTCCCAGATGATGAACCCTATAAGGATTGCCAGGAAATTCGGTAGACATTCGTGTTCTGCAGCACATTGCATTGTGGGATTGGTAGCAGAAAGTAGTGTACATGCCATGGACACTTTTTTCATTTATTGTGGAATTTTAAAGGGCACTAGTGGATCAATTACACACTGAGAACATTCAAGTATAATTGTAAGTTAACATAGTGTACTAGTAAACACCCCCATGTGGGGATGTCAGCATGAGGGTGTTTAGGTGGGTTTGGTAAGAAGAAAGAAAGAGCAACCACATCACAGCTTCATTCCTGTCCATACTGTCAGCCTATCCTCCTGTACCACACATCCAACCCAGATGTAGAGAGGAGAGATGAGTACCAGTGTGCTCTCAGGTCCTCTGAAGGACCAGTTTGCTCAGATTTCACCACATACCAATCTTATAAACTGAGTTTACTGTTAATCACATGGTGGTTTAATAGTGAATCTATCAGGAAGTAAACAGCTCTGCAGCCGACAGCAGGTAGACACATAAAAAGATGCTGTCCAGTCAAAACAACCTGCAGAGACACAAAGAATCCTCCACAGGAAAAAACTTGTGTGTGTAATTGTGTATTTTTCCACTGATGCTGTGTGATTTTCACATTGTTTTTGTTGTTTTCAGCTCACCAAACCCCACTACCATGAAAAAGAGATGTACATGGACCTTTACACACAAACACTCCACACCCCTCCAGCTATTTCCCTCCCTGCCACACTCCTGGTCCCCTCCCACTCACTGACAGTTAACTGTATAAATATCCTACTCTCAGCACTGCTTGGAGACAGACTCCGACCAGGGATACCCAGGTGGGAAGAGACCAGCTAAATAAATATAAAAATAAAGTGGAGAAACTCTGCTGAACAGAGGAAGATAAACAGTTGCATCCTTGACAATTTCCCCAAACCAGAAGATCATCTACTCACTCTTATCCTCCAGAATGTGGCTCCAGGTGTCTCTCCTCTGTCTGTCCTGCTTCACTCTACCCAGCCGAAGCCAAGCCCAAGACCGAGCCTCCCTCCACCGCTCCAACGACCAAGGCGGGCGCTGCCACTACACCTTCACCGTGGCCAGTCCAGAGGAGTCCAGCTGCTCCGGAAGCAGCATCAATCCAGAGATGGATGGAGTCTCATCCCGACTCACCCTGCTGGAGGCTTTAGTCAGCCGTCTCATAGCGGGAGCGGATGGAGGCACCGGGACTGGGGTAAGGGCTAGCAGTGGAGAAGACAGTCTCCAGGAAGCTTACTCCCAGGTAACAAGGGAAAGAAACCAGCTGCAGCAGGACAAAGAGCGTCTGAACGGGCAGGTCCAGGAGCTGCAGAGGAGGCTGGCCGAGCTGAGTCGGGAGGCAGAGAGCCTCAGGCAGAAACCCTGCCAGCAGACACACACCTCAGGGGGGACACAGCGTGAAAACCGACCTGCCAGTGGTATGTACATCAGTGAAGGGAAAACACACGAATCAGAGTGTGAACTCTGTTGACTTGCATGTTCTGAAGAGCACATTATCAGTTAACATTATCATTCAATCAGTTCCTAATAAGACAACAAAACTTTTCTGCTGCTCTTCTTAGTTAATGCTTTATTCTTGATACATATATGTGTGGTTGACATAGGCTATGAAAAGTCCCTTGAGGCAACAGGTCAGGTTGCAGTTAGCTGGCTCAGGTTGAGTAAGGGGATTGGAATTTACAACACAGACTCTTTTTTTACAGCTTTGTCACTCATGCCTGTCTGTTTATGTGCGTGTGATCATTTTCAGGAGAGCAGTAGCAGGGTTATAGGGTGAACCTGCAAAGCTCTGAGGCAAAAAATGACTTTGATGTTGTCTGTGTGTTGGGACTGTGATTGATTAATATCAATATAAACATTTTTGTCAAGTTGTACCCAACATTCTTTACCAGTCTGTATTTTGGTGTAATATTTTGCTTTCTTATATGTATTTCTCCTTCGCTCTGTCTCTCCCAGACCGTGCATATGATTTTGGGAATGGTGCTTACCAGGAGATGAAGGCTGAGGTTTCGGAGGTTCCAGCATCCCGCCTCATTCCTGAGGGAAATCACAGCTTCACAGGTAAAGTGTGGGTTTTACCAATGCCAGTAAAACCCCTGATGTAGCTGCCCAGCCTTGTGGTGGAGTGTTGGTGTAAATACATCTCACTGAAAACACTGTGACGTAACAAATTCCATTAAGGTCAAAGGGTCAGCTCACCCCAAAATAAAAATATTTTTCCTCTTACCCGTTGTACTATTTATCAGTCTATATTGTTTGAGAGTGTTGGGGATATCAGCCATAGAGATGTCTGCCTTCTCTCCAGTATAATGGAACTCGATGGCACTCAGCTTGTGGTGATTAAATCGCCAAAAAAATACATTTGAAAAACTTTTGCGCAAGTGAATTACATGTAAAATCAAAGTAAAGATGCGATAAGATGCAAATTCCCGCCAGAGTGCGCGTTAGACGCAACACAAATGATGCGAAATATGCAAAATACACAAATTAAGAGGCGCAAATTAAGCAAATAGTGCAATTTCGCACCATACGATTGAAAAATCTGAACTTCAGAGACCAATTCTTTCCGCGATAGCCAATCAACGTTGAGATCCTCCGGGGACATATGATGCCAAGGACGTAGAAGAAGAAGAAGAAGGAGAGGAACAAAAAAATGACACTAGGGGATGATGGGGGCCTCAATGGGCTTCTTTGTCTGGGGACCCCCTCAGAGTTTAGGATCACCACTGCTTTGATGTAGTTAGGCAGGATAATCCACAGACCTCACAAGGATGAGCTACCTGTCCATGAGTAGATGCACACTTCCTTCCTTCTACACGCTGATGTGGTTGGTGCGTGTAGCTTGGCAAAAAGAAAATAGTTCCTACATGAAACTGCTCACAACAACGTCTGTGGATTATCTTGAGTAACCAGGTCATGATTTCTGTAAGGAGACATTGCTGATGAGTTTTTCAAATGTAGTTTTTTGGCACTTTGAGCACCACAAGCTGAGTGCCATCTAGTTCTGTTATATAAGAGAGAAGGCAGACATCTCTACAGCCAGAGAGAGCTGACTATTTTGGGGTGAATTGTTCCTTTATCTCTCTGTTTTTTGTCTCCAGGCTGTGGAGAGCTGCAGTCAGTGGGAGACCCTGTGCTGCACAGGAAGGCTGACACCATCACAGGCAAATATGGAGTGTGGCTGCAGGATCCTGAGCCTCAGGGACATTATTATACCAACAAGACTGTGTGGCGCATCGACACAGTCGGTAAAGACGTCCGTCAGCTCTTTGCATATGAAGACATGCATCAATTAACCCAAGGCTTCCCTATGAAGGTCCTGGTCCTGCCAGAGCCTATGGAGAGCACAGGGGCAACCATGTACCGCGGCTCCCTTTACTACCAGCGCAAACGTAGCCGCACCCTGATCCGTTTCGACGTGGCCTCTGAGAACCTGGCATCACGCCGGGATCTGCCTCACGCCGGCTTCCATGGCCAACATCCTTACTCATGGGGCGGCTACACTGACATCGACCTGGCGGCGGATGAACAGAGCCTGTGGGCGATCTACAGCACAAGCAAGGCAAAGGGTGCGATTGTGATTTCCCAGCTGGACCCCCAGAGCCTGGTGGTGAAGAAGAGCTGGGAGACCAACATCAGGAAGAACACAGTGGCCAACGCCTTCATGGTGTGTGGACGCCTGTACACGGTGGCCAGCTACACCGCACCCAACACCACCATCAACTATATGTTTGACACAGCCACCAGCGTGGGGCAGGCTGTCGCTGTGCCCTTCAAGAACAAGTATCGTTACAACAGCATGATAGACTACAACCACGCTCAGAGGAAGTTGTACGCTTGGGACAACTTCCACATGGTCACCTACGATGTCACACTGGGCAGGGCGAGAACCGGCAGCAGCTAAAGACAACACAGACAGACACTGCTGTTTACAGGACTGTGCTGATGCAAGAGCAAAGGAATGACAATAATTTGCATTTTACTGAGGTTATTGCAAAGCTATATGTTGTTGCTTCATTAAAATCTATTTTTTTCTATTAGTATTGTAAATAAGATGGTAAAAATATATTCGTAGAGCAGATTAATGTAGCCATGATAGTGTCCTTGATGATTTCAGGGGTTATTACAAACAGTAATGTAGCAGAAATATTTTTGTTATCCGTTTATCATGTTATTTAAGTTCTCAATAAAAACATTAAAATTACACTTGCTTGTCTGTGTCATACTTTTAAATTTAAAAAATATTCAACAACAGCAACAAATCTTTTTACAAATGAAAGACGCTGAGCATTAAACACTTGATTTCTTGCATTCTGGTTAATTTTTACGCAGCGATTTGCGCCTTTAAAGCAGTAATTTATTATGTAAATGTCTTTCATTTTGTCAAAAGTCCCCTGCTTCAGTCATGTTATTACTGGGGGGGTACAAATGCACATAATTTAAATATTAGGGGGATGTGTCCCATGTGGACTGTTAGATAAACTGTTTTCGAGGCTGTTATGTGGTTATATTAACGTTGTGCTTATATTTTATGGTATCACCTTATTGCCCGTTTGGTGGTTAGCTAGGCTAACGTTGTGCTAACTCTGGCTGATGCTACAGTGCCTTGTTAAAGAGATACTGGTTTTTAACCAGTTTTGTACCATAGCAATGTGGCTAGTGTGTTTAATGAACTGTGTTAAACTTACCTCCATCTTGCCAGCACCCACATCTCTCTGCTCATCTCTCAGCTCTAACTGTCGTTTTTCGGTGCTTTGGCTGTTGCTGGAACTACAAATTGTACTTCCGCATTGTCGTATGCCCGCCAACACGGACACAAAGAGTAGAAGTGGATCAAGAGAAGGACCCGCCCCTTTTCTTACGAACATCATTCAAAACTCAGATTAAACTGTAAAACTAAGATGTGATTATCAAATATAAACTAATACTCAGTTAATTTTCTATTTTTTGCCTAAAATATATTCAGGAACATATTTCAGCTCACTGTTTGGTTGTAATACAAGTTTTGGGAACAGGAAGTGGGCGCCATACTGTTTCCTGTATTCTAAAAATGGAGGCTAAAATACTGAAATAAAACCAAAAAACTAAGCAGTGCTTGGTGTTCGAGCTATAATATAGTTTTTGTTTGTTTATTTTATCCTTATCTGTACCCAAGGTAGATGTAAATATACATATGCAGTTATGAAACTGAACACATGGTGGAGCATTCATGTATGATGTGGATATAGGTAGTGGATTTAGGTGTGTGGGGAAGGAAGCAAACACTTTTTGACCGTGTTATGAAAGCATGTTGTGTAAGCATAAAGTATCGGCATTGAAGACTGAATTGGCTGAATGGAATAATGATTAAATACGGGACAATCCTGTCGTCCTTCTATGTTATGGTGAGCATGTGTGTATTGTATTGAGAATAAATGGATTGCCGTATCCAAAGATATAACGCGCACTGGGCATTGGTTTATTCTTAGCCCAGAGCACACATCCAGAGCAAGTTCATCCGTTTGCCCCTCAGTGGCTTGTTTAGAAACTTTGTTTTGTTAAAAGGCACTACATTTAGTAAGTCTTAACTGTAATCGCCAGTCACCATATTGTTTCATATGGAAAAACCATAGATTCATAATAATGAATTATATAAAACAAATATATATAGAATGTCAAACTGGCATGAGATCACTCACCGATGGAGCTTTATTTGTCCGGTGCGGCACAGTGCCTTCTGGTACTAGAAGTAGCCTATTTGTGTTTTTCTACTGCACAGACAGCGTAGTTTCATGTAAAGACCATCTTTCCAACAGTGAAATACTTCTTTAAAATGCTACCATTTATGCTGTACAGTAGTTGCTAGCTCTACACACCTAGTATTGTTGATGGGATATTTCTTCAGCATGTGTGACATTTTTAGCCTCTGTTAACTACTGAACGTTGGTTGAAAATCAGTTTTTACTGTGGAAGTTTATATAAAGTGCTGCAGGGATGACTTTTTTTCTCCACTGACACAGATTTTAGCGTTGCCCTGGTTCTCTCAATGAAAAGCCAATGGGATTTAGTCATTGAAATTTGGATTACTGCAGAAAAGAAGCTCTGTGGCAAACAAACTTTTATGATGCTCATAAACATTTTGCTCAGCAAGGTCATCTTCACAAAAATAACACCACTTTCATGATTTTTGAAGTGTACATGTAACTGCCAGAGGTAGAAAGCTAACGTTAGGTTATAAACTAACTACTCTACAGTCACATTACTTCAATGTTGCCACAACAGCGAGGCTGTAAAGCTGTGTTTTTAAGACACATGAAATCTTAGAAATTCACAAGTGGGGTAGACTATTTACTGACATATTTATGCTGTAACACAAAACATGAAAGTCTTTTAAAGACCTTATTAAGGCATCTATCCAAAAACCCAATCAAAAAACAAGGAAAAGCAGCTGGGAGAAGTTTGCCTAGAGGGCTCTCTATCAGAAAGGGATTTCTGGTTAAGGTTAGGTAAATTGTTTGGGAAAAAAAATAATGGATTTCTGTCATACAGGCTTTCTCCTCTTCATCCTCTATGGGCCATAAGGCTTCAGTGAGCTCTTTCCATTGCATTTGATCTTTGGCAGCATGTTGTACCTATCCCCACGACAGGTTCATCTTTTCCAACTCCTGCGTCACAGTTCTGAGCCAGGTGTATTTTGGTGACTCTCATGATCCGGCCCTGTTCCAGTCTTGTCTGCATGGAGGATGTACCAGATCCATCATGCAGCACTTGGCATCCAAAGCCAGTCCAGTGACTTTCATTTATCCCCAGGATATCCAGGTGGTATCTCTTCATCTCACTGAGGACTTGTGTTGCCTTGGTGGTCTCGTATGTTCTCCTGATTTCCTTTTGGCTTTCCTCAGGAGCGATCATCCTGCCACTGTTTTTTGGTGGCTGCGGTCTACTAAGTGCCTGATGTCAATAGTTTTGCTCATTGTAGTTTCTGTAACAGTGTGTTTTTTAAGGGGTGGCGGTTTCTGCACCACACCCAACCTCCAAGCCTGAGGGGCTTGTGTGCTGATTTTACTCTGGCTCCTCACCTGAGACCAGTCTGATTAGGTTGAACCTACCATGAGCCGCAGACCCCCCCACCCCAGCATAGCTCTCAGGGTGAAGGGGGGAAGAGGGGGGACTGGAAGTGCAAAAACTCATTTCCATTCCTGCAGGACCCTATTTGGGCTTCTATTTCTTGTTTATTACACACCCACAAATACACACCCATGCCTTACCTGCAGTGTGTCAGACAGATGGATTAGATTTATTGAGCAATGTGTGCCTGTGTACCTGGTGCTTTAAAACTCTGCATAAGCACATGTTCAATCTCTGCGTCCTGACCCCTCACCCTGTGTTGGTGAAAAACCCCTGAACCAGCTACAACCTTGTGCACAAGCCCCCATGTTGCCATTTGCAACACCAACCATGTTATGCACTGCCCTCTGTGGACAACTGTTTGAACCTGCCAAAGTTTATCCTACTTCAGTCATGCACTTGCAAAAACACTTGTTTGCTCTCCAATGTCTCAGTTTAAAGGCGAAACCACAAACAAACCACAACCCCATATTTGTATAGTTCAGCCTGTATATTGCAATGCTGTGTTAACGATGGTGGCACAGTTTAGAAACAGTGTAAGAGGAGATGGGATGCATTATAATGACAGGCAGGAGACTCTGCAGCAGCTGATGGAAACTTGGGTGAGTGTGAGCGGACTTCCCCCCACCAGTGTTCACACAAATACAGTAAACCCACTGTGGATTGTTTTAGCTCAATACAAAACCACATACCTCCTATGAGACGCTGTGTCACTACATACTGAGACGAATTTCTCACTTTACCAGAAAGCAGTGTGCCAGTGGCGTTTTCATAAAGTGGTTTATACTCAGTCACAAACATACTCACCGTGTCAGTAAAATAATTGTCTTTTTATTAAGAAAAAAAGGCTCCTATTGAATTCAACTTTGGTTTCAGCATTGTAAGAACTCGTCCACGCATCATCAACACTGTGCAAACACGCTACATGTGCATCTTAATGGGATATGCTACAACCTGCCAGTGACTACCCGAGCCATCCATTTCAAAATGTCCTCTTCATTCTCTCTGAAACAAAACACAAATGTACATAAAAATACATACATGTACACAAAATATAAGCATATCGAAGTATTTTTTTATATTATCAAATATTAAAAATAACAGCAGGGAATATCTGAAACACACACACTCATGCTACACATTCCCCCCACAACTTAATGTACATAAAGGCTGACACGGAGTCCACCGAACCTAATGTTTCCAATCTGCCATCCAGAGTCCATCATAAGCCCTGTTGAGCCTCTCCGTCAGTCGCAGGAGCAGCAGGTCCTGCAGGCAGTCCCAGGTCACCCACAACCTCTCCACTAGACTATACTGGCAGTAACCCATAGCCAAGCCAAAGCCCACGTCTGTCACATAGTGTCTGGCGAGCAGCAGCCGGGACAGGCTCACCAGTGCGGCCCAACCTACTACTAGGACCCGCATGGATGCTGTGTCCACTAGCTGGGCGAGGAGGAAGCGGGCACACATGGCCGCCCGTGTGGCATGGCCCGAGGGGAAGGAGTAGCGCTCCACGAAGAAGGCGGAGAGGATGTCAGAGCGGTTCTGGGCGGGCCTGCGCCGTCTGACCACAGTCTTCACAGCTCTGACTAACAGAAGGTCCAATAACAGAGCTGTGAGGAGAGAGATAAAACAGTGGTGTCAGTTTGTATTTTATTTCAGTTCTATCTATCTATCTATCTATCTATCTATCTATCTATCTATCTATCTATCTATCTGTCTGTCTCAGTGCAATGTCCTGCTGGGAAACTTTGGCTCATGGCATTCATGTGGATACCACTTGACACACTTCACCCACCCAAACACAGTTGCACACCAAGTACAGCCTGTCATGGCAACAGCACTCCCTGATGGCAGTGGCCCCCCCAGCAGGACAATGCAACATGCCAAACCGCAAAAACTGTTCAGGAACGGCCTGAGGAATGTGACTTAAGAGATCACTGACTCGGCCGACCTGATTTTCTCGTGCAGATTGTTCCAGAACCTCGGGGCCTTTTAGTTTTCAGCTGGGCCTCTGGAACAGACAAAAGACCTGGCGTCCTGGCGTGTACGGTACTAAGAGGTCGGAGATACAGCTGGAAGAGATATCATGAAGAGTCTTAAAAGTAATCAGTAAAATCTTAAAATCTATTCTAAAACATACTGGAAGCCAGTGTAAAGAGGCTAAAACTGGAATGATGTAATCACTTTTCTTGGTTCTGGTTAAAAGCCAAAAATAAAAATAAGATAAATCTACACATTTCAGAGTTTTGGTGGTATGCGGTTGTGGGGTCCATTGGATGAACCGACGAAATCATGAAAATGACACTAGAGCCTGTTCTCACTTCAAAGTCGTCGAAGTAAGGCGCTGGGACAGTGACTTGCAGCTCAGAAACCAACAAAAAAAGGGATCCTTTAATGTCTGCACGATACGCGGCCAGTTGCCATTATAGTTTAACAGCGCCCAGTGGCGTTGGGGTGAAATGCAGCGGGACAAGGACGAAAGTTAAGGCGGCAAAAGTCCAACAGGGGTGGGTGGGACTTTCACCTGGGAGAGTGGTGTTTGTGTCCCCTAAGATTCTTAAGCCAAACCCTGATTATTTTTCCTAAACTCCTAAACCCAACCTTGTGTGTTTGTTGTTGGCGGGGAAAAAAACGTCAATTTGCGTTGTTGTACTGACATCGTGCATTTATTTTGAAAGAGGCTGTATGTAAATGTTAAACTTCCTGTGAAAACAGAAGTGTATTTTGAAAGATTACAATGCATGTAACAGGCAGAACTTGACACAGTGTCCCAGAGCGTCTACAACCAACACACCCAGGGTACCTTGCACATCGAATGCAGATGTGGAAAGTCCATGACCAAATGTCAATATGTGACGAGGTCTGAGTGTTGGACACTAAGGAAAGCTTATGGCATTGAAATGAACATTCAGCACTGGTGGACCTCCTGCAGTCAGTATACCAGTGGCATGCTCCCTCAGAACTTGCAACATCTGCGGTGTTGTGTGATCAAACTGTAGATTTGAGCATGACCTTTCATTGCGACCATCCCAATAATCATGCTGTTTATGCCACACCTGTCAGGTGGATGGATCCTCTTGCCAAGGGAGAAGTGCTCACTAACACTGACAAATCTGCACACAGCATTTGAGAGAAATAAGCCTTTTGTGTGCATAGACTCTCAGATCTTTCATTTGAACTCATGAGAGATGTGAGTGCAAACAAAGGTGTTACATATATATTTCTGTTCTGTGTATGTGACTGGGTTTGTATGTGACAATGCCACAATCATTTAATTGTCTAATTAGTTATCTCCCCCTATAAAAATAATTACATGAAACATTTGACCTCATTAATTTCTCATTCCTCAGCCCCTGTATTTCCAGAGCACAGTGGCATTATTATGCGCCCAAAATAGCTCTTGTGGAATTTCTCCAAGGCACAATACAGTAGGCTGCAGCAACACAGGACCTGATCTCAAAGCTGTCAGTCAACACACAAAATCTGCGCAAGCGAATAAAGCACCAACCCTGTCACGTGCATGTCTCTCAGTGGGCACAGGTGCTACCAGCTGCGGCCCAAAGGAGAAAACTTTCCATGGCTGCTGATGCGGTTTCTCGCTCGGTCACGGGGACGCACGAACAGCCCACTAATGCATTATTTGATACTTGGGTGGACTGATGCGGATTTAGACTGTTATGTTGTGCTATTTCAATAGCAATTCAAATTATTTAGCTCAGCAAACCACAGATGAATACCACCGGGTTCGCTTGGTTGGAGTTGGCACAGTGTGCGTAAAAACGCATCGGCTTTACCCGCATTTAAAGTGGTGATAAAGGTGGATAAACGGACATCTAAAGCATCACAGGTTCAACTTAGAGTGTGTATTTTATATTCAATAAATCACTGCTCTATTCAGTAAAGGTTATTTCGCAAAAAAGACGTGCTCCTCTGCAGACTTAAAGTGTCCAAACTGGCGTGCCAAATGCACGACTTAGTAATAATTTTGATAATTTTCTTATGGCAAAGATGTGCACATTAAATAAATCAAAATGTGATCTGTTGGTCATGGGGGACAGTTTTAAGAAGCGGATCTTTAAAAAATAAACAAACAAAGCATAACATTATTGGATTGCAGGAATCCAAACCTAGAGGCCCACTGGAGTCATTCGTGATAACCCAAATCTAAAACAACACTCACCCAGGGCCAGATTCAGCATGATCTCCTGCTCCTCCACACTCTCTCCGTGGAGCAGGGTGTATATAGTGCCGATGAGCCACGGGATGACATGCCCGGAGAACTCCAGCAGCCGCACCAGGGGCCGTATGCTGCCCCATGGAGACTCCTCACAGGCGCACATCCCGAGCCTCTTGGACAGCCACAGGTCTATCGCCAGCAGAAACCGGAGCGTTATAGTGAATATCGGCTGGCTCAGACTGACGGAAAAGTCCTCAGACTGCGCTCCGGGGGAAAAGTAGGAACAGCTGGAGCCCCGGCGGCGGACATGGCACTCAGATGATGCCCGGCTTCCACACGCAGCTCCACGGCAACTATTCCGTCTGAACGGTGGTGAGGACATTTTCGTTTGACCAAGTGTCCACAGTAATGTATCCGCCCTTCTCTATCGACCACCTGTGTCCAGTTAACACTTTAATCCTGCTGCGCTCAGACGCAAAACATCCTGCAAACTGGAGAGTCCGGATACAGGGGTTAAAATCTGACCAGTTCAGAACTGGACTGCTGTGGTCACGTGGCTACATCACCCTTTCAATTCATGCGTAATTAAAATAGCATGGGATTTTAGTGTGTGGTTTCTGTTTTTTGAAGTGTAACTTCTCAACTATAATAATAACAAGGGGTAGGTTTTGTTCAACACTGGGGGGCCCACATAAGAACCAGGGGGTCCTCCACCAGGAAGTGTGGGGATCATTGTTATACATTTTTATGCACCAATTTGTGCCTTTTCTGCATCAATTTATGCAGTAATTATCTTTCATTTTGTCAAAATAAAAGTCCTCTGCTACTTTTATGTTGTAAATACTGAGGGAGATGAGTCCCCTGAGGAAACGGCCACTCCCCAATACTTAAACATACTTAAAATGTCCAATCAAAATTGCCATTATTATACTGGTCCTAGTATTGTGATATACTGCAGTTCTGCATGTGGTTTGTGCAAGTGTTGTTACTGTGCCCCTGCAGAAGCCATGGCTCGACTGCTGTCCCAGTGGCCAGCTGTTAAGAGAAAAAGCCAAAGGAATCTAATTTAGGGAGCTTTGCAACTTTTTCCTCCTGTTTGTTTCTCTCTTATCCTTTCTTACTCCTGCTTTTATGTTTTAAAGACATGTTTGCTTGCTGGAGGTGTAGATGTGCTCAGCTTGTCAAGTCTTGACAGACTTTATGGCTAAACTAGCTGCCAGATTGTATCATCTTGTCACATGATCAAATAGACACTTAGATGACATTATTAACATATGCATCAATAATCACTACCTGCATATGACAAAAATATCAACGAAAATACGAAATTATTCATTTAATTTAATAGTTTTATTTAGTATATTAATGGTTTTTAGGGTTTATGTAGCACAAGCATAGAATTTTGTTATTGCTACTGACAATTTTAACCAAAAAAAAAAGAAAAAAAAAGAGGAGTAAATCATGACAGCAATGGGTTTGCATTTTTGAGGGCATATAGCCCATAGCAAATGGCACCATTTTTAAAAATAATTTTGTAAAAAACATATTTGCTCGAGGTTCAAATGTTTAAATACTTGCGAAATGCGTCCAAAAGCAGCACAAGAAAAGGGAGGTTACTCCAGGTTTCAATGGGTTAATGTATATGTGCAATTAGGCAGTACCCTTACCCCAAAATGACCTTAAAAAAAAAAAATTCAAACAAAGTAAAAAAGTAAAATTAGGTTACAAAGCATATTACATCATTCAACCATCATCACCTAACCATTTCATGAAACCATGATGCATATCAGCAGACTATGACCTTAAACTTGAAACGTGCCTTGGTTTTTTCATCCTTTGGTTTAGCTCTTGGTGCCATTGAAGGTTGATATCTGTGACGGGTTGTTATTTTGAAATATCATCTAGAGATAAAGAGGTTTTTTTAATACTAAACTAGGATTTGATGTTACAGACTCTAAATACATAAGGAATAATTTATATCCAGGTTAGATGTTGCAACTATTGCAGCAGTGTGGCACAAACTCTAAGTGGAAAATTTGGCAAAATAAATTTGGTTGTTGGGTGCCCCAAGTATAGGTATGATAAGTCAGAATATCCTCTAATAAAGTGTTTTATTGAAATTATTGACCCCCAAAACTTAGTAAAAGACACCAAATATGTTGGATAGGTGTACATAGACCCTCCAATATTATCATCATTTCACTCAGACCATGTCTCTGTAAAATGTTAAACTTTGCTGTTGACCATAAAAAAAAAAATAATGTTCCACTGAATATATGATGCAGATGGGTGAAACTATGAAATGTTACTACTGCAATTTCTCCTAGGTTGGGCCCATTTTTGAGTTAGATTGACTGGACTATTACTACTACTGGTGAGAGCACCTCCTGTTTTTATGCCCCTAAATTGTGGAATTCACTGCCTCTGGATATTGACAAACTCTCTCAGTATTCTTGAAAGTAAATCAAAGGCCTATCTTTTTAATGTGAAGTAACATCACAGTCTTGATTTATAAGTTTTAACCATTGATTTCTACCTTATTTTAGTCGTCCTGTTTCTTTTAATTCACTTTTATTTATTTAATTTCTCTTTATTCTATGGACTTTTAATCATCTTTCTTGTTAGTTTGTTCTGTTTTGTTTGGTTTGCTTTTTTAATATTTTATGTTGTAATTGTCTAGTCTTGCCAAACTTTATGTTCAGGTGTCTGTGTCACTCCAATTTTGCCATGTGAAGCACTTTGGGCTGCATGTTTGTATGAAAGGTGCTTTATAAATAAAGTTGAGTTGAGCTGAATATGCTGACTATGCTTGTCCTCTGTGGCATTTTCTGGAGTACATCAGAGCAAAAACAGCAGCTTAACTCACATTCTCAGACAGAATCTGACAGCTTGCCAAACAGGAGCATATTAAGCATGATTTTACTGGTACACAGAAATAATACGATTTTGAAAGTGTGTGTGTGTACATGAGATTATGCTTTTGTTTTATTGAGCAATCCAGTGATAAATTCAGCATTTCAACATTTAGAGAAGCAGTGCATTTCTTTGAATAGCAGGGCTATAATCACCTATTTAGTACCTTATTTGGATGTCCCAAGAGATCACAAAAATGTAATTATTACTACTGCAGTTTTCCTGGACTATACTATTGACTGGACTATAATATTCTGTCAGAATGTAGCATTATGACCAATTTATCTATTTCCTGGATTTTGTTTTGGTTACCATAACCACTAAATGTACATGTAGAAATGCAGGAAATGGGATTAAAATATATTTTTTATCTCTGGACTTTATTGTGTCCATCTCCCCCCCACACACTTACTCAAACCAAAGTTACACCTTTGGGAAACCGGGCCGTCAGCGTGCGTAAATTGGTCATTTGGAGACCTTGATACAACTGTAGTCATCAATCAAAACGGAACCTGAACACACCACAATGAGTCACACCGCGGTCCTTTGTGTGCTGTCCTGTGCAGTTTACAGTGCACGCTTGTGTAAATAAAGTAGCCTGTTGAGGTGGAAGTTTCCGCCTCCTCTTCATAATGCGCATCTGTCACCGGAGCCGCTGCTGCTGCTGCACAGACGCAACGCGCTCGCTCCACGCTCACACTGAATATGCCGGGACTGCTGCTCGGAGATGTGTTTCCTGATTTCGAGGCGGAGACCACCACTGGGAAAATTAAACTCCACGAATTTCTCGGTGATTCGTAAGTAGGCTTCTTGAATGTTGTTATTTGTGGTGATTTATGAAGGCTTATCGAGAACTGACCTCACCTCAGAAAGGGAGAGAGATTGCCTCTAGTTCCTGTTACTGCTCTCTGACTTCTGCTTTAGACCTTCGACTGTGATACATAACAGCATTGTGGCCACTGTGTTTATATGTCATTAAAACATATAACGTGGTGGATAAATTAATCTGTTTATGAGCAGATCATCTGGCTCTTGTTCCGATAATGACATGATCCAAATCAAAGGAAGCAGAGCATGCAGGTCAGAGGTCAAACCTAAACCTGTCCACCGTGCACAATCACGTTGGTGACATCATGAAAAAATTCCCCTCTGTGACACAGTTGTCACATCCTGTCAGATTCTTGCATCTCTCAGCTCCATCCTATTGTGCAAACCAACAATAAGCAGCAACCGCGATATTGAAGATATTTATGTCTGATGAGAGGAAACAGATCCTCATTTCAGAGGTGCTGACCCTGGCAAACACCTGACAGTAAACTCACTGGTGTCTCTCTTTTCATGTCCAGGTGGGGAATCCTGTTCTCCCACCCCAGAGACTACACCCCGGTGTGCACCACAGAGCTGGGTCGGGCTGCCAGGCTGAGCAGTGAGTTCAGTGAACGCGGCGTTAAACTGATCGCCCTGTCCGTCGACTGCCTGGAGGATCACCACGGCTGGACCAAGGTGTGATAGTTACAGGGTGTTTGGGACGTACTAGGCATCACAGTGTAGGGGTCGGCAACCTTTACTATCAAAAGAGCCATTTTTGGTGGAGCCGCAAAACATATTTTAGCCTCATAATGCAGGTAACACAGCCTTTCAGGTCAAATTTTGCCTCTCAACATTTCTAATAGATCTAAATGAGCATTTACAGCACAAAGGAAGTGCATCAACTATTGCGCGACCAAAACAGGAAGAAGACAGTGCTTTTGTTTTCTCCAGTTACCAAAGACTATCAATGTAAGTTCTTTGCAGTAACTATAGTAGACTGGACATGGAGGATGATGGAACCACTTAAGTAACTGTGGAAGCTGTGGTGATTGCTAGACTCTGAGGGACACAGAAAGCGATCTGGTTCCCTTAGCGACAGCAGCACCAGCAGTAATACTACTAGACGTTTCTAAGAGACAACAGAGCTCCATCAGTCTAAAACTGATTTGGCTTAAACATCTAACTAAGGGGTTGTGTCTCTGTACTAACCAGGACATTGTGGCGTACAACTGTGAGGAGGCTTCTTGCTGCTCGCTGCCCTTTCCCATCATAGCGGACGGTAAACGGGAGCTGGCAGTGGCCCTGGGCATGTTGGACCCAGATGAGAAGGACAAAGACGGCCTGCCGCTCACTGCCCGCTGTGTAAGAGCTTTCACAATCACAATATGAGTTCCCTGTTTTATAGACAGGGTTAAGGTTAATAATTATTCCATAGGCATGAGCGTTGGTGAGTTATTGTTAGGATCCATCCCTCTGTTTGTGTGTAGGTGTTCATCATTGGCCCTGACAAAAGGCTGAAGCTGTCGCTCCTCTACCCAGCCACCACCGGACGCAACTTTGATGAGATTCTGCGAGTGGTGGACTCGCTCCAGCTCACAGCGGGGAAACGAGTTGCCACACCTGCCGACTGGAGGGTAAGTCACACCTTTGAAAGTGACCTCAGTTTGTACCAATCGGTTCAGCAGCTGACTACAGACATTACAGAAACAGGAAGTGACCTGCTGCCAAGCAGAATAACCCAGTTTTCTTTTCTTCCTCCAGCCCGGAGACTGCGTGATGGTCCCTCCCGCCATGTCTGAGGAGGAGGCTGCGTCTTTGTTCCCAGCTGGCGTCTACACCAAAGACCTGCCCTCTGGCAAGAAGTACCTGCGCTACACACCCCACAAATGAGCGCAGGCAGAGACAGCACTAATATTCAACACTCACTCATGCCACAGCAGCTCTCAATATTTTATCTGAAGGACTTTGAGTACAGCTAGTTTCTGTCCCTACCAGGTAGATAAACAAGTCAGCAGGCCAGTTGTGACAAAATGGAAGGAATAAAAACCAGTGCCTTAAGGAATATGTGGGACTTTACTAAATGTTACAGTATATATAACTCCAGAAATAAAAGCTGCAGTGCTTGGTCTACTTTTCTTAAGGGGGGTTGTTTTTGGAAAGGCAGGCATTTACAAATGCACACACATCCAGATGCTAAATATCAGGAGCTGGACAGAGGAAAGAGTTTAGGGGCCTCTATTGACAGATATAGAATGTAATATTCATGACTATTTTTTCATTTGTTTTTAATCACAGGAAACTAAAAATCGTGTTTTTGTTACCTTAGAATGAGCCGTTTATATCTACATATGGAGCGGGTCCTCTTCCACAGAGTCTGCCATGTTGTTTCTACAGTAACCCAGAAGGGACAAACCAAACACCTACTCTACATCGGGCCATTCACACTTTCACTTTGGCCACCGTAGTTCTCCTGCACGCTTGGCAAACAGGAGAAGTTTCAGTTCTGCAACCTCACCGCTAGATCTGCAAAATCCTACACACTGGACCTTAAACAACCACCAGGCGACATTTCAAGCACCAAGCTCTTCTTCAGGGTTTAGATGAGAACATATATTTTTAATTATTAAAGAGTTCAGTGATAATATCAGGGTTAAAAAATACACACATGATCAAAAGATCGTGTGTTCATTGTTTACACGTGCATCTCTTTTTTTGGACTATGCAAGAGGAAGTGGTTTATGACCTAATGAGAGCAAACACTGCTACTGCCATGCCTTTGTACTCAATTTATCTGGCAAGTGTATCTTATTAGAGGGTCAGTCCACCCCAAAAATCAAAAATACATGTGTCCTCTTACCTGTAGTGCTATGAATCAGTCTAGATTGTTTTGGTGCGAGTTGCAGAGTGTTGGAGATATCAGCCGTACAGATGTCTGCCTTCTCTCCAATATAATGGAACTAGATGGCACTCAGCTTGTGGTGCTGAAAGCGCCAAAAAAATACATTTGAAAAACTCAGCATCAATGTCTCTTTCCAGAAATCATGACCTGGTTACTCAAGATAATCCACAGACCTTGTTGTGAGCAGTTTCATGTAGGAACTGTTTTCTGTCTACCAAACTACACCCGCCAACTGTATCACTGCGCAGAAGAAAGCACTTATCAACTCATGGATGAGAGGCTCGTGCTCGTGACAGCACAAGATGTAAAAATGTACGGCGTCCCCCTCAGCTGAGCTGTAACGTTAGCTAGCTCAGTGGTGCTAGGTGCTAGCGGAGGATACACACTTCCTTCTGTGCAGTGATACAGTTGGCGGGTGTAGTTTGGTAGAAAGAAAATAGTTCCTCCATGAAACTGCTCACAACAAGGTCTGTGGATTATCTTGAGTAACCAGGTCATGATTTCTGGAAAGAGACATTGATGTTGAGTTTTTCAAATGTATTGTTTGGCGCTTTGAGCGCCACAAGCTGAGTGCCATCTAGTTCCATTATATTGGAGAGAAGGCAGACGTCTCCGATATCTCCCAACACTCAGCAACTTGCACCAAAACTATTTACACTGATAAATATAACTACAGATAAGAAGAAAAATAGGAACTATTTTCTTTCTATCAAACTACACCTGAGTGTGCATCTGCTAGCTCACCTAGCACCACCGAGCAGCTAACATTACAGCACTAGTCTCTCGTCCATGAGTAGATGCACGTTTCCTTCTGCGGGGTGATACCGTTAATGAGTTAAGTTCAGTAGAAAGAAAACAGTCCCTACATGAAACTGCTTACAAAAAAGGTTTGGATTATCTTGAGTAACCGGGCGCGTTGAGCACCACAAGGCAAGTGCTATCTAGTTCCAGTAGGTTGGAGAGCAGGCAGACATCTCTACAGCCGATATCTCCAACACTCTGCAACTCACGCCAAAACAATTGAGCTTCATAAGTAGCACTACAGGTAGGAAGATAAAAGGTACAATATTATGACCTCCACCGCCGTCGCCATGTTAGCTGTTGTCAGAAATTTGACTCTGCCCTCTTGTGCAATCTGGACACAAGGTTTGTAGGCATTGACTGTTACAGTGGTTGAAATGAACTGATCTGTTTTTGTACACAAAGGGAGTATAAAGAACCTTATGAGGAATGTATGTGTTTGAATTCAGGGAGAAATGTACCTCTAAACACAGTGAGTTACAAAGTGTTCAGTACATGTCTAATTGTCTACTTTTACGTAACTGATTACTATCACTTGAATTGTTCTTGGCAGGATGGACTACGTATTTCACTTAACATCTTATGGATATACTGTATCTATACTCTAATGGTTTATGTACATATGTCACCTGTGTGGGACAACAAAAGCCTTAAGGTAAATTTTAAGCCTAAAGAATGACTATCAAACACTGAAATCACTCTGTCGTAACTTCTGGACACTACTGTTCAGAAGCACCTGCATGAGTTTGTAAAGCTTCGGCCCCCTCTTTCTTTTCTATCATATGGTGGTTCTGTTTGAAGGCGGCTGTTAACTCAGCTGTGCAGGATTTGGCGTTCCCCCCTCACTGTGTCGACGGCATCAGTGAAGAGCTTATCAACTCTGATCCTGGGAAATGCTGGCGACAGGCTCCTCTCTGTGACCAGCAGACGGGAGACAGTAAGGACAGTGAAGGTGTTACAAACAGGAAGTGGAGGAATGAGAATACGGCGGAGACAGAACAAAGGACAGGGTGCTTAAAAATGAATGAGATGAAGCACACTAAATTATATATTAAAACACACTGGGTTGGAGTGACAGTGAAAGGCATGGGCACAGTTCTATCATTTTAATTATTTATTAAAATACATTTGATGGTGACAGTAGACTTGATGATATTTGACTTTGGATGGAGCTCAGGGGCCGCTGGCAAGTCAACGACTGTAAAATCTGTTGCATCCTCCTTGACAGTTTGGGCGAAACTGCAGCATCTAAAGGGCAGACAGCTGCATGAAGTCTCCATAGAGGTCTTATCTACTGTGGTCTGAACCCCTGCATGTGCTACTAAACCACAGATATTAAACCTCAGAAAGCTGCTGTCCTCCAGGTTATTAAGAAAATAAAAACTGGACCTTTAAAAATATCAGGAGAAGCAGCAAGGTTAAGACTTCTGTTCACGTTTCCAGCGTGTCGGATTTGTCATCACTATTACGTCACTAGAGAGTCACTTCCAGCTCGGCTGCCTCCCAGCAGCAGTGTCATCATCTCTGGTTCATGATGGCCTGGTACTCCCTCTGGTGGGCGAACAGTCGCAGGAACACTTTGTACTTTCTCTCATAAAAGCTGAGGAAAGTATGAAATGCAGAAAATGATTACACACATGTGACACACAGAACTGTACGTTTCAGTTTTCACTGTAATAAAACATGAAGACTTCATAACATAGTGACCCTGACTGTGCTGCAAGGTCAGTATTATACATTTTGGTTACTCCTAACTCAATCAATCTATATATCTATATGGGTTGTTTTGCACCATTACATATTTAAAAAGCAATACAATTTTCTTCACATAAGAAATAAAAATAAAAGCTTAAAATATATATTTTCAAATTGCGTACATATACGCATGTCATCTTTGCTGAAACTGTCACTATATCCACACAGCACTAAATGAGACAAAAATCATGTTCCTCTACTGGACTTAACGCATGTGAAACAACCAATCAGAGCCGAGTAGTCTCTAACACAGCTGTCATCATGTCAGTCACTGCTTGTGAACTTAAGCCAAACTGTCAAACAAGGCAGCATTGATCAAACATGAATAAAGATTCTCATACTGCTTTGCCTATTTCTCCCCTCAGATGTACTAAGAAACATATTTTAGTGTACTGTTTAGCTGTAAAATGAGAAAGATTGTGACCTGGCTGCCATGTTGGAAACAGTGAAGCCAAAACAAAACACCACCCACCAGCTGGAGCACTTTTTTTCTTATTTTACAGCTAAACAGTACACCAAAATATGACTATGAAAACATCTGAGGTGAGAAATAAGCAAAGCACTAACAGAATCTTCATTGATATTTGACCAGCACTGTAGAGTCTGACAGTTTGACCACAGTTCACAAGCAGAGAGAAACAGACTGCTGCGTTAGAGATTCCTGGGCTCTGATTGGTTGTTTTGAGTAAGCGATGGTAGATTCTAGCACAATGGATCCCAACTGGTCCAGCCATGGGGTCCAGATTTCCTCTTAGTCATTAGTTCAAGGTCAACACAGCTTAATTATTCAGCGTCATACTTGCGTTTGGCCATGTTGTCGAGCTAGTTTGCTGTCTCTGTCAAGTAGCTGTCCGTTATTCACTCACTCTACAGCAGGAAACAGCACTTCAAAATGAAAGCTCTGTGCTGGAAATTCACTGTTCTTTAAAATTAAGTGTGTTTTTTACAAACACATTTGACACATGACACATTTGACACATTCGTGAGTAAACTGTGGTCTATTCAGAGTGGACCTGCGACCTACTTTTGGACCACGACCCACCAATTGGGATCCACTGTTCTGGTAAATGCCATTAGAGGCAGCAGGAATAGGAAAAGGGTGTTTCGATGAGTATCACCACTTGTCACCACATGTCGCAAAGATCTTACACTGGCAAGCACGTGCATTTGGTTTGGAAACGAGTGACAGAAAGAAGCAATTTTTACCATCAACATAAACCACCGCACACGTAATTCAGTTCAGTGTGCGGTGGTTTATGTTGATGGTTTTATATATGTATTTATATTTATCTATCTTTCATTTCTTTTCTCCTTGCTGATCCTGCCCCAGTATCGGCCAAAAACACAAAATATAACGTCACAAATAAAATTCTCTAAAAGACAAATCTCCTCCTGCTTCCGTTCGATTGGCTAATGTAAGTCGCACTGCTAAACTTTGCGTGGGAAAATGTAAATGTAGATGTCAAAGGGAATGTGACTCAGGAACAGACATAAGTATAACTATATTGAAATAATCTTCTTACTGATGGTCTTGTTTTCTTATGTAGGTCATACAGGGGCATCAGTATTAAACTGAGACATGGAAATGGTTTCTGCGGAAAGGCAAGTTGTTGAAGAAGCCAAATTTTTTTCTTTAAAATAATTGCAGATATGTTACATTTTTATTGAATTGAGTATCATATGTACTGGATCCATTTATGTTACTATCCCACAGACCATTACAGCACCCATGAATTTCACCTAAATCCTTCTCACCTCTGGAGTTCACGATCAGGCCGAACAACTTTCCCCACTTTCGCCATTCTCTCCATCGCCTCCTAAAACACAGATGGCAAAGAGAAACATCACTCAATAAATCATGCTACACACATTCAGTCTGAGGCCAACCGTGACCCAGTTATAGTAATAACACCAGCCAACTGCAGTGGTTTTGGTGTGGCCGAGTTTATGACTAATGCAGTGTAGGGCCTCTCTGCTGTCTGAACCGACCAAATCCAGCCAGTTGACTGTGTGCAGCTCAGGGGATCAGACACAACAACTGCCTGCAGTAGTTATGGCTGAAAATGGGCTGACAGGTGCAGCCTAGTCCAAACAATAACGTCTTATTTTTAGTATAACTGGCTTAAAGGCTTGCCGTTCTCCTGTGCTCCGAGCTCTGGGACTGAGACACAGAGGGATGATAGATTTACCAAGCAAAAAATATTTAATAATCACTTTATATCTTCAACACATTGAGCACAAATTTTGTCTGTAGCTGAAGCAAGCAGAGCTGTGCACTTTGTGTTTTGCTTCCACCCAGCAGATGGAGGCATCGAGTCAGTGATGATGAGATCTTTGCTGCATGCACATGGCTTGAGGTCAATGTTATTAGACTACAAAATAAAAAAAATTGGATGCAAACTGCTAAATATATTGAAAAATAAACACTTTTTAAAGGCGCACATCACCCATTAAGTTCAGTTTACGCTCCATGGGAGCACTACTCAGACTGTGGAAACATTTGTTTAATGTCTTCTGTGGCTCTGGAGAAAAAATGTTATTTCAGGTTTGGCTTGAGATTTAAATATTTTAACAGTAAGCCTGCACTACAAACTGGAGGTGTGTGGTTTGCAAAAAGTGGGTATTTAGACGGCAGGGGCAGTCTGATAAAATATTAACCAGTTAGGAAATGTAGAATCCAGTGTTTTTGTATATATACAAACATCTTAATGCTTTTTGGAACCAAGTTATTTAATGCGACACACACAAAGCTGCTCACTCAGAGGTACACAACAACACACAGTGCCTCCTCTCTCAATATACAGCATGAAGATACTGGTTAATGTATAGAAACAGAATGAAAAAATCCCCAAAATTAAATGTCAAACGCCTTTTCTGCCTCAGCCTCTGTCAATTTTATGACCTTAGTTTATATACAGTATGTGTCTGTGTGTGACTTCACCTGTATGGTGCTGTAGTCCTGTGATGCACATGCACCCAGGACTGCTGCTCCTATTAACACAGCCTCCGTCTGGTCAGGCAGCACCACAGGCAAACCTGAGGAGGACAACAGTGAAAACTGAACGTAAAGTTTTTGGGTTACCATTAATTTATATTTTGGGGCAAAATGTCTACTTAGCTAAACTGTCATTCACAGTATTAGAACTGTTATCATACCTGTAGCGTTGGCGTGGATCTGGACAAACAGGGCGTTTTTGCTCAACCCGCCACACAGGAAGAGGGTTCTGATGTCATGTCCTGCTTCTTTCATGGCCTCCAGAATATGAAGCGTACCAAGCTGAAACCACATATAAAAATAAAAGGGAGGTGAGGTTACAAGTATCTTCGCACTTTAATGTTGTGGGTTGCCGAGTAACAAATCAAACACAGCAGACTCACAGCGAGGGCTTGTATAGTGGCCAAATAAAGCAGGGCCAAG
Organism: Epinephelus fuscoguttatus; assembly: GCF_011397635.1. Lineage (NCBI taxonomy): Eukaryota > Metazoa > Chordata > Actinopteri > Perciformes > Serranidae > Epinephelus > Epinephelus fuscoguttatus. The sequence goes on from NC_064766.1 coordinate 24,100,779, forward strand.
TCGTCCAGGGTTTGGGAGAGTGGCAGTCCGATCACCTGCAAAACAGTAACGAGTCATTCATGCAAAAATGGCTCAGTGTTGAATAAGAAGAGTCACCAGAGGGGTGCATTCATGAATGAGAGGTTTGGTGAAAGCACAGCTGTAATTGAGGGTCTGGTATCCAGTGATTCAGTCAAAACAATATTCAACAGTTCTCTGCACCCTGGATCTACAGATACAGCTCGGAAATAATAATCAGCTTACTGAACACAGAAATCATGGCAGTGGCTCTGCTGTGACGCACTTTGTGGTGCTTTGTGAAGTTAGCAGCATCATCAACATTTTGGAAAATACAGTTATTTATTTCTGAAGCTGGAGCCAGTGGGTGATTAGCTTAGCTTAGCTTATCTTATCTTAGCAAGTGGAGGAAGGAGTAAACAGAAGTGTGCATCTACTAATGTACAAAAGCCTCATGCTTGCAACAACATGAGATGCGAACACTGATGGCATCCTCCTCAGCTGAGTTGTAATGTTAGCTAGCTCAGTGGTGCTAGGTGAGCTAGCAGTAGATGCACACTTCCTTTCGCAGAGTGTTGGAGATATCGGCTGTAGAGATGTCTGCCTTCTCTCCAGTATAATGGGACTAGATGTCACTCGGCTTGTGGTGCTCAAAGTGCCAAAAATACATTTGAAAAAACTCTACACACATGGTCAAAAGATCATGTGTTTGTTGTTTACACATGCACCTTTTGGATCCATGCCACAGGAAGTGGTTTATGGTGCTAGTTGCACACAGGATGACCTAATGAGAGCAAACAATGCTACTGCCATGTCTGTGTACTCAATTTACCTGACACATGTACTTTATGAAAGGGACAGTTCACCCAAAAATCAAAAATACATACGTTTCCTCTCACTTGTAGTGCTATGTGTCAGTCTAGATTGTTTTGGTGTGTTGGAAATATAGATTTATATACCAAAATTATTAGACATAACTAAATTGGACCACTTAAACATATTTAAAAAGTTATAAGATGGTCTGCAATGAACTTTCCACCTCTGTAGTTCAGTAAGTACTCTTATAAACCCATGATTTGATCAATAATCTGTTGTGTCATGTGTCACGTGAAGCCTTGACTCATGTTCCCTCACCATGCCCTTCAAAGAGGGGTCTGCTAGGGGCGACCTGTTCCCATGGAAGTCCGGCCAAACATGAAGACTGGAGCCAAGCAGGTCAACAGCAGAGCGGAAGTTAGCCATTGAACTCAAGTGGCTGTTCAGGTAGCTGTAGATGTTCTCGCCCGTAACAGGACATCTGGGACAAATAACAAATGAAGAACCCAGTCTAATTAAATAACATTAAAGTTGCATTAATGCTGCAGGATTTTTTCACAGAAAGGAAAAGCAAAGGTGTCACTAATAACATTAACAGTGGCTCGTCTCAGTCGTTCCAGTCGGCCATGTCTGTGGGCAAACATGGACAATTAAATAATAAATTCCTTCACTTGAAGCTTCCACAGAATCATTGAGTTGCATCGAAAACTCAATCTTACTAAGCTTCTTAATTTTCCAAAGCTTACTAAACAGCTGAACAGGGATGACAGCTGTGCCTGAACATTTTTTGAGAGGTGCAGCAGCACTAGAAACATCAGCTGACCTCTGACGTGCCTCTTCCTGGAGCTGGGTGTAGGCGGCGTGGCCTTTCACCATGTGGTCGATCTGAGGGAGTAGAGAGCAACACAGTTTAACACATCTGATGACAAAAAGGCTTGTGAAGATGCAACTGCTGATTATTATTGTTTATCAGTTATTTTTGATGACTGGTTAAACATTAAGTCCACAAAATATTTACAAATTCCCACGTGAAGTTACTGGAGTTTTAAGTGATGTTGTGAGATAACCACACTGCTTTCAAACGTTGTTTATATGGCTGGATGAGTTGTTCACATCTGGGTGTCATTTGGGTCCATTTACACATGGACTGTTTACATTTTGTCTCCAAAGTTTTCTGTTGCTGCTCAGCAAAAAGCAGCTCAGTAAAATCCTGCATAAAGCTCGACAGTGAACTGACCAGCCGTCCTGTCGCACTCTGTCCTCCCTCGTTGAGCCACAGGCCGGGCACCATGGCGGACAGGCAGGGCCCCCACACTCCGGGCACAAACAGAGGCTGCTCGCTGATCTGATGCACATGAATGAGAAATCAAATATTTTAGTTAGGAAGGAATGTTAGCCTTGAACTGGATAACAAAAATTCACGTCATCTTAAAATTATGTCAGCAATGATCCTATCTGTTCTTGAGCAAACCTCTTTAATGTTGCAACAGAAATGAGGAGGAAGCAAACCTGGATGATGATACTGATAATACTGATAATACTGACATTAAACTAACTCCTCTTAATGTATTTATATGTTAGCTAGCTAGTTAGCTAACGCTTTGCCTGCATGAAATTGAGCCTGGCGTTAGTTCAGGCAGGACACGATATCAAGCTCAGCTCTCATCCCAGCTACATCAGCTGATCTCAAACAGCCAATCAACTGATGGAGCAGCTGATTGATGGAAGGGAGTCAGCTGATAGATCACATGATTCCTTTCTATGCAACCAGTTGGCAAATCTCGTTCAGGGCGCCCTATTTAAACTGCTCTGGCCTGCCTACTGTTGCTGCTTCCTCTGCAAGCCGCTTTGCAACCCACCTCCACCCCAGCTCCTCCTTTTCATGCTGTGTCTGACTTATCAATGTCATTTCTGTTTGTCATTGATGCTGCTCTGTTCTGTTCCTGGGGGGTCTTTGCTGCTGCTCTCCCTGCCTCAGGCTTTCTATGTAGGCACATGGAAGGGCAGGGAGGTGTGCTCTCCCTGCCTCAGGCTTTCCACGTAAGTGCGTGGAAGGGCAGAGAGGTGTGCTCTCTCTGCCTCAGGCTTTCCTTATATACGTATGGAAGGGCAGAGAGGTGTGCTCTCTCTGCCTTAGGCTTTCCTCATATACGCATGGAAGGGCAGAGAGGTGTGCTCTTTCTGCCTCAGGCTTTCCTCATATACGCATGGAAGGGCAGAGAGGTGTGCTCTCTCTGCCTTAGGCTTTCCTCATATACGCATGGAAGGGCAGAGAGGTATGCTCTTTCTGCCTCAGGCTTTCCTCATATACGCATGGAAGGGCAGAGAGGTGTGCTCTCTCTGCCTTAGGCTTCCCTTATATACGTATGGAAGGGCAGAGAGGTGTGCTCTCTCTGCCTTAGGCTTTCTGCGTAGGCCTGAGAAAGGGGAGAGAGGCCCCAGAAAACAGCCATACCGCCAAATATAATACCGTTAAAAAGTTTTCTCTGACTGAACTAACTTAAGATGTGACTATATACAGCATATTGTGTCAGTAAAGTTGAGGTTCTGCCAGGTTCCAAGCTTGCGTAAGAGTTACTGGAGCACAGAACAAAATGGGACGAGACTAAGGAAGGGTCAAGTGTGTGTTACTGATCTTCAAAATTAACTACAGAGGGAAGTCTGGTGGCTTTAAAGAGATCGCGTTAAAGCAGCTTCAGTTCCCTGCCGGACAGTGTTGTCTGACAGCAAGGTAAAGTGGTGAAAATATTCTACATATAGCGTATACTTAAATGGATATTGATTTTTTTTTTTTGCGTGGTCATTTCAGTTATTATTATATCAGCACTTACTGCTTTTTGCTAATGGCTGAGGTGGCGTTTCCGTTTGCCACAAAAAATGCAGACGGAGTCGACCTGTAAATCCTCATACAATAAAAATTCCCTACAAATATGATGCATGTTTAAGTCACACAGCAGGTGAAATGTCGCTGTAAACCGCTCACCGCCATGTGACAGGTTGACGTCCCACAGATCATGGCCATGCGTGAGGTGATGGGCTGGTCCTCACAGGGCAAGTTAAAGCCTTTTACGTCTGCACCTATCACACCTGAAAAGCACAAATTACACATTTTAATCAGATTTTATTAACATCAGAATTTATATTGGAAAAAGCACATGAATATTTTTAGGTGTTGTCTGATACAATGTTCACAAAACTCCTGTTTGAGCCCCGTCAGCGACAAATCACATCATGACTTGCAGATGAAAAGCTTAAAATCCTTTTGAAGTGCTTCTCTGACCTTCACACAGAATTCAGCGGTGACACTAACTGCTGGAATAATGTTTGTCAAGCTGGTTTGAGTTTAAGGTGGAAGGTTCATCCGTGCGCACAGGTCAGGGGGTGTGCCTCACTGTGACACGCACGACAACTAAAAGTGCAGCGTGTTTTAGCCTCTGACTGATGCAACAATGTGTGATAGGCAGAGGTCGCAGCCAGAGGTCAAAGGTCAGAGTTCATGAGCAGTTTATCTCCCAGAACAAAACCAGATGGTTTTTATTTCTGAACCAGGGGAACGGTCTGCTGCTGCTCTAAAGCTAGTAAGGTGCTCACACATACAGTATACAGCAGCAGCATTTAGTCACTTTTCAATCATGTTTGTTTGTTACATCTTGTTTATTTTTTGCCAAAAATATTAAAGCTGGTAGAGTTTTTGGGCTGGCAGTCTGTCAGATACCTAACATCACTCATTTATGTTTTATGCCAAGAAATGGCTTGTTGACACCCAAGGACGTGAACACTGATACATGTAATATTTAACTTTAACATGTGATAGTGGATTTTGTCTATAACTGTATTATATGTGATGTGTTTTTTGCTATAATGCAAAATGTTATGACCCATTTACACGCTGTATTTTATTGTTTTTAATTTTTCTAGGATGCCTTTTTACAGCTGGTGAAGGGACTGCAGATGAAAACTAGACTTTCAGCTAATTCAGGTGCATTTACATTTGTTAAAATGTTGATTAATGCATGCTGTCCCTGTTAATAAATAAATAAATAAATTAAATAAACTAGAGCCTATTCATGTTCCCCAGAGAATGATTCTTGATTATTTTTGGTGTACCCTGGGCCTTTAATGTAGCTCCACCATGATGCCAAAATGTATATTTAAGTAAAATAAATCTACAAATCTACTGGACAGTTTGCTTTGACATTTACTGAACGCCATTATTTACCCACCCAATCGCCTTATAGATTAGCATAAGCATTGTACGTTTCTGCAAACTATGAAGACTTTGCACTTGCACGTTATTACGTAGTGGACGTACGCTGAAACTTTATACTGTGATTAACCCGTGGTAAGGTTAAGGCACAAAAACCACTTGGTTTTGGCTTGAAAAACCCGTTTTTGGGGGCACAATCCTCGCAAGAAAAGCAGCAATGTCTCTGTAAGGAACAATGGCTTTTAGTGGTGCTATCCCCACACAGAAAAACATCGATGGGTTGCTTAAAAACACCAGCATTTACAGTTAGATGGTTGAATCCTGAACCTCCAATGTACAACATCTGGATTAAAAAAAAATATGGGAACAGTATGAGATGGAACAAATTACATATGCATTGAGGTTGCAAAGACCAAAATTTATAAAGAGGTTGAACCCTGTAATGAGTGTGTTAATGCAGTAAGAGAGCTCTAAAATCCACAGCCCCGTCTTATTCCTCTCTTCTCTTGCTTTTCCCTTCTTTTTTTTCTTCTCTTTATTACTCATCTCAAACCTGGATAGATGCTATGGCAGCTGAAAACTTTGTACGCTTATCAAAGCACTATATACTTTGTGAGTTATGTAAAAACTGTATTGATTGTACATAATGCTGATGCTGAAATAAAAAAATGAGTTTTAATAAAACAAAAACAAAAAACACCAGCATTTGGTGCCTATAAAGCTGCTGGAAAAAAGGCCACAGGTTGCAGAAAGACACCCATGTTTGGGGGCTAAAAAGCCACTGGACACACAACATGACTCACTAGAACACACCTGTTTTTGTTGGGTATCTGAAACAGTGGTCAGCAGCTTGGCAGGCATCTCACCTAGATGACATCCACCATCCTCTCCACCGCCCAATGACAAAGTTAGCTCATATACTACGTCACTTTAGAAATGCTGATCTGATATGTATGAATCATGCAAATGTAACATATTCACGGTTTGCAGAAATGAACAACATTTGTTACGGCAACTGGGCTGCATTTACCCCAGACAATGAACTTTTTGCTTTTGGAACACTTGAAAGGCTTCCCTCAGGTGAAAACTTTCAACTCTGTGCACAAGATACTGAAAACTATTGGCTGTAATTCCATGAACATGATTCTCCAGATTTGGATAAGCTTTTGCCTAATCAGCCTCTGACCTTCTCCATCACCACAGTTATGCTACACTTCATGCTTGTGCACAGAAAAATATAATAATTTACCTAATTGTGAAGTTTTGAGTTTATTTTTTGCTCTGTGGTGTATGAACAATCCATACCCGCCCTGAACCAGAATGTCAACTTTTGACATAAGCATGTAATCTTCTGCCTTCCTCCTTTCTTTGGTGTCTTTTGAAGTCTCAAGGTGTGGCAGGATATCTCAATTTTTACAGTTTAGGAGTTCATATTATAAAAACGATTAACTTTAAAGCTACATGGAACGTGCAGAATTACCTAATACACCTTAGAAAATTAGATATATTTGGAAAAAATAATGGTTTAGGGTGTCATACCAAGACCTCCTGCATGAGCATCAACAAGAGAAGCACCAACTGCAGTTCCTGGCTCCAAACCCAGATCTGCTGCTGCCTCCTGAGTAAGGCCGTCTCCTAGCGGGCTCCCTGGAGAACATGTTGCACTGCCTGGATGACAGAAAACAACACAGCTTACTCTTGAGTCAAATTTGTGCTTGAAAAGATCAGACAATGAACCATGAAATTCCTTATCAGTATTTTCTGATCTTCTTATAAGTGTTACAGTGAAATTTTGTTCGTTAATGTCTTTTACCTATTTTTGAAAACTTGTTTTCCAGAAGATCTTCCAGTCCAATGCTAGTCCAGAAACCAGCATCCCATCCCTCTGGGGGGCAATACGTCCATTTACACACCAGAGTGCATAAAGACCTGTGAAATATTGCAGAATAGTCGTGTAACATGTCTTATAATATACTCATTTAAGTGCAACATGGGATCACATGTGAAGGCCACAGGATCAAAAGACAGTTCGTCCAAAATAAAAGACACATCTATTGGAATTCCCCTGCTTTAGAGGACAACCCAGTTCTTTTTCTTAAACAGATATTTGATACAAGGATAAAGTTTCAACAGGGCAGCACAGCAGCCCATCAGCTCACACCTTATTATAATAGTGTAGCCACTTATAACAAGTTGTAGGTCACTGAAAAAGGTGAACCATTTTAATGTTAATCTGAAACTCACAAAATGTATTAAACCCATAATAGACATGTGAATAGTTAACAGATGAAGGTTTAAATGATCATAAAGTCAACGTGACAATCATCGAACAAAACTCACCGTGTCAAAGAGCCCGTTGCCTTCCAAGACAGGAAGTCTGGAAGGTCGAAAAAGTGTGCAGCTTTGTCCCAGCAGCTTTCTTTTAGATTCTGATTAAAAGACAAGAGACATGTATGGTAATGAATCCCTGATTAGTGAGTAATTACAACAGACCTTAAATGAGTAGTTCAGTATGAGGTACTTACCCAGAGTCAGTGCATTACCTACAGTCGATGGCTGTCAGTATGCCCCAAGTTTGGAGAAGCAGACTGGAGTACAAAAGCTAATCTATGCAATGTATTGCTGTGGACAGGGGCAGCAGCAAAATGTATTTTAGCCACCTTAAAAATATCAGAATAAGTGTACATGACATTTAGAATATTTTCACTGCTTTACCTTTGCGTCAAACAGCCTGTTCCAATAGAAGCTGAAGCTGTTATATCCATCAATGCTCTCGTCAAGTCACCAGATGGTCAAAGTCACCAGACATTGACAAAAACAGTAATTTTAGCTTGCTGAACACAGGAGCTGCTGCCTCCATCGGTTACTTTATTTGTGCTATTGTGTGACTTTGAGGAATCCGAACTAACCCTTTGAAACACCAAAGTTGCACAATAACACAAACTAACTAACTGATCGAGGCAGCGGTAGACCAGCAATTCCTGTGTTCTGCCAGGTAAAATGAGTTCCCCATTGGAAAGGGGTGTCTGACAGCAAAGTAAAATGGTGAAAATATCCAAAATACAGCATACAACTTAACTGATATTATTTTTCTTTAGGTGGCTAAAATACATTTTGCTGCTTCCCCAATCCACAGCAGTACATCACCTCTCCACACTAGGGGTTTCCTGACCGCCATCTACTGTAGGTAATACACTGACTATGGATAAGCACCTCATGCAACCCAACCAAAAAATCTGTATTATCCCTTTGACAACAAATCACTTTCAAGAGGTTTCCATCTATCAGATACCTTCCAAGAAAAAGGCAGAGAAACTGAAACAACACCACACACATGCTGACCAGCCAATACACACAGCGACAATAAAACATCTAGAGGTCAGTGGTCCTATGCTGACCTTGCTCACCTCTCACCTCTTTGAGCCAGAGCAGCTTAGGGGGTTGCATCTCTGGTGACATGACCCCTCCCACTCTGCTCAGGACCCTGTGGCCGGTGTTGGTTATACGAGCGGCCTGCTCCTCAGCGCGATGGTCCATCCACATCACTATGTTCCTGTGTCTATCACCTGGGAAAACCAGGAGAGGAAGGGGGTATAGAAGGTTTTAGTAAAAGCAAAATGGAATATACCAAATAATTAATATTGTGTTGACTTAATATCCCACGTGTTTCTAAGATTAAATTAGTCTATTAGGAGATGATTAACAAAGGTCTGACTGCGATATATGTGTAGTGTCTAGGCAACAGTCATTTAACCTGAGTATCTGGGTCCTGACCTCAGTCCATCTTGAAAATGAAAAAGCAAAACAAACAAAAGAATCCCTACCGACTCCAGGAGTTTTGTTTTCTAGGTGACCCTGATCTCTGACCTCGCCGAGGAGGTTTTACCGTCAGGGATCAATAAAGTATCCCATTACATTAGACTGCATCAACTTGTCTCCGCAAATCTCAACAAGTGAAAGGTTTCGTATCAAGTTGCACTTTTTACGACCTGAAAATTTTCAATCCACATCTCATCTTGATAACCCATAATGTGTACAAGGTGTACTTAAAAGGTGCTTTGCAAAGTTTTCCTGAAGCAAACAATATTAGAGATGTATGAAGTTCAAAGTTCAGGACAGAAATGCTTCACTTACCATCCTGACAGACTGACACAGGCTGGAAGCTCTGGTCCAAAACCACTAGTGAGCAAGTGGCATCAAAGCCGATCCCGCGAACCTGACTCCTCTCTACACTTTGGGTAACTCTCTGGAATAGATATAAATATGGTCTAAGACATTAGGTCAATGCTTTTACACATAAGTAATATCTATAGAGAAATTGTAAGAGGGTATGTATAGCATAAATACATTAGAGGCACTGCACAGTTCAACATATGGTGTGTGTTACAATGACAAATTAACAGTAACTGGAATTAATTTATTTGTTTAAATAACCCTGACATAGATGTATCTTGTCCTTTAAATCAGTTATTCCCAACCAGGTGAAATTAGGACACTACCTTTACAGTTGCCAGGGACTATGCAGAAAAATTGTGAGGCAGCTCAAATAGATTGAAAATATAATGAATGATTGAATGAATGAAAAAAATAAAAATAAATCCACATTATTACTACATTGACCATAATAGAAATAAATCCTGGACTTTTTCCTGTTATCCCTGACAGTTTCTTGTACAATTACATATCACTTCTGTATTTTAATTTCTCAAATAAAGTAAACTAAACTTAAAAAAACAACAAAAAAACAAAAAATCATAATTACAAATTGGTGTGATACTGAAATGTATTGTCACAAAAACCAGAAAGCAACCAAATATGCTGACTGTTCAGTACATTAACGTGAGCTAAAGTAATGGATAGACTGCCTAATTGAAATATTAGCTGAAAGCAATGGCTAAACAGTTAAAACAGAAGTGTTAACACTATTTAAAAGTAATAAGTGAGTTGAAATATTAGTGTTAGCTAAAAGTAATGAAAAACAGTAAAAAATAGTAATGTTTATGTTAGCTAAAAATAATAAATAATGTGAAATATTCATGTTAGCTAAACGTATTTGATAAACAGTTATACAGTGTTGTTAACATTAGCTAAAAGTAATAAACAGTTGAAATATTAGCATTAGCTAAAAGTAATAGATCAACAGTTTAAATAGTTAACTAAAAGTACTGGATGAACAGTTAAAATAGTAATGTTAACGTTTGCAAAAAAAGTAATGGATAAACAGTTGAAATAGTAATGTTAATGTTTGCTAAAAGTAATGGATAAACAATTAAAATAGTTAGCTAAAAGTAAAGGATAAATAGTTAAATAGTAATATTAAAGTTAGCTAAAAGTAAAAAATAAACACTCAAAATAGCTAACGTAGCTTGAAGTAACACACACACATTTAGACAGGTAAGTTAGTGTAAAGTTATGGATAACTGTAAAATGTTAGTTAGCTTTAAGTAATGAATAAACAGTTAAAATATTAACATTAGCTAAAAGTAATTGATAAACTGTATAATATCAGTTCGCTATAAGAAATGGATAAACAGTTGAAAAGCTTAAAGCAATGGATAACCTAATTATTAGTTGAAAGTAATGAATAAACAGTTAAATATTAGCTAAAAACCATGGATAAACAGTTGAAATATTAATGTTAGCTAAAAGTACTGGACAAACAGTTAAAATAGTTTAACAAGTAGCCTAACGTAATGAATAAACTCTGTAATGTTAGATAGCTTTAAATAATGGGTAAACAGTTGAAATATAACGTTAGCTAAAAGTAATTAATAAACTGCATATCCATAGTTAGCGCTAAGTAATGGGTAAACAGTTGAAATATTAGCTAAAAACAATAGTTACACTAAATATTGGTTGAAAGTAATGAATAAACAGTTAAATATTATCTAGAAACGATGGATAAACAGTTTAAATAGTTAAACAAGTAGCGTAAATTACTGGATAAACCGTTTAATGTTAGCTAGCTTTAAGTAGCCTAATGGATAAACAGTTGAAATGTTAATGTTAGCTGAAAGTAATGAATACACTTTATAAAGTTAGTTAACTAATAGTAGTGGATAAACAGTGGAGACAGCTAAAATTAATGGACAAACAGTTGAAATAATTAACCCAGCTTAGCGTAAAGTAATGTTAATGAATAAACTGTTTTAGATAGCTAGCTTAAAGTGATGGATAAACTGTTGAAACAAATATCTATAAGTAACGGATTAATGGTTGCAGGGTCCAGCTTCTTTCACTCTCAAGTGGCTGTAGTGGGAATACAAACTTGACTAAACCAGCTTATCAATTGTGTGTATTGTAAAAATAATGTTATAACATCAATTTTTAAACTTCGCACCTACTTTAAAATAATTTCAAATGAACACAATTGGAACAAGACAGATGGGGTCTAGATTGGGCAATGTTAGTTGAGTTTCTCTGATTGGATAGAGTGGGGTAATCAAAGCTCGGGAACCAACCAGTGCCCTGAGGTCAGCCTACCTTTACAACTGTGCAGCATTTCTCCCAGATCTCAGTGGAGGACTGGACATAGTGGTCAGTCTGGGGCTCCCAGATGCTGATGGGCTCCTCTGCAGTGCTCTTCACCAGACCAGCTCTGGTCACCAGTGCAGCCCTCACACTGGCAGTGCCCACGTCCACCCCAATGAAATAAACCTCTGCCATGATGAGGCGAGCTGAATGTAGAGGAGGGGGAGCAGAGGACAGAGGGGTTGATTATTAACCAGGTTACACTGTCAAAGTCAACAATTAACACACTGTTTCGAAATAAATGGAAGTTAAAACAGTATCGGCGCAGGTATATTGAATATTTACTTTCACACAAGAATTTCTTTTTTTTTTGTGCATCATACACTGACACAGTCTAATGAATGGGATCAGGCTCCCGTAACAGTACAGGAAAACAGATTTCCCACCAATGATTTGCACAGAGTCACATTTTGACCACACATCACAGACGCTATCAGACACAGAAGACATTAGTACACCAGCTGGAGTAACATATTAGAACCTACCGGCTGATTTAAATCTTATTTCAGCGATGAAAACATCACTTTGGAGTTTCTGAAGAGCGTACTTTGTGCTGGAGACGGTGGCTGCGACGGAACGCGAGACTGGACAAAAAGAGTAAAGTCGAGTTTTGCCTGCTGAGCCGTGTACAGACCGAACAAGCCAGGTAAGTATCTTGAATGGGGTTACTACAGGGGCCGTATTCACAGATATTCTCTGAATACTTTCAGGAAGCTCCCAACTTAGCTTAAAAATGTCCAACAAGTAGTTCTAGCTTGGGGGTAACTTGGGAAAATTCTCAAAGTAACTGGACTAACTAAGAAAGGGCAAAAACTTTAATCTGCATGAGGTGTTGCTGACCCCTTTGCAAGGTTTGATGCATTCTTCTAAAAGGTGTGACTGGTTGTCACAGATATGCCCTGTAGTGAGCCTGCAAGGTGTGGACACCCAGTGGAAATTAAAGGAACTGCATCACAATATGAGACTGAAAATACTGTCTGTGTGCTCACACTGCTGATAGAAGTTGGAGGCAGACCCAAGTCATCACCCTAGAAGGATTACTAAACAGGCCTGCTGGGGCCCAGAGTGTTAGGGGGTCCCCTGGCCTTCACCTGCAAAATGTCACTGAACACATACTGATAAGGAAGAGATTCAAAATGACCACAAAGAGATGCAATGGAACTACAAAAAGACGCATTAAACTACAAAGAGATGCAAAACAATGACACAAAAAGAGGGTAAACGACTATAAAGTGTGTGTGTCTTGTTCCTATGTAGGATAACTGTAGGCTTTCTGACCCCCTGACAGTCTGAGGCTTCTGGGTAGTTGCCTCGTTGGTAACCCCCAGTTACTTTTGTTGTTAGTTTTTTTTCAGATGACATGTTCTTTTGCATGTTTTTAGAACATTTAGGACGCTTGCACATCTGATATTATTATTTCATTATTAAGCCAACAGACATTTTGACTCATCATATTTGATTTTTAATGAATTTGTTTAGGTATTCAAAGACACAGCGACTGAAAGGTGTATCATGACACAAAAACTTGGTTCAAATTTCCTTCCTCAAAGGTGAACCATTAACCCTCACCACAAATCCTATAGCTTTGTTTAATATGCAGAGGCAGGTTGTTTCATTAGGAGATACCAGTATAGAAAAATGAGCTTCTTGCTATGTCAGTTTGATAGTTCACCTAGTCTGTGGATTAGCAGGGGAAACACAGGTGTAACTAATAACATTAACATTCACTCTGCTATTTTTAAGGGTTACAGTAAGCCATGCAATTAAGCCAGCGTGCGCAATGCAAGAACTCCACGAACTAAATAGCATGCAGCCATCGTTAATGTTATGAAGTACACCTGTGAGTCGAAATCTCTTCTGTCAGTGAGGTCTATGAGAAAACTTGAGTACAGACAGTGCACGAGTTACTCAAGGGCATACTGTAATAGATAGGGCTGCAAAATGGACAGTGACATTAACCTGCCATCAAAAACACTGGCTCCTACTAGGAACCGTCAGATTTTCTAGTCTGTATCCTGCCTGGTCACTTTCCTCTATTGTGTTCTTTTCTTAGAGGAGATCAACAGCTGTCCAGAGGAAGCGCTGCTGGCTGTGATCAGCGTGTTTGGACCAGGAATGATCATCAGAGATGGAGTACAGAGAAAAACCAAGCAGCAGGACAGGAAGAAACAGATGGTCTTCAACAAACACTGCACGGACAGTGTTTGAAATCTCATCTGTCTCTCTCACTGCTGTGTGTGTGCGTGTGTGTGTGTGTGTATCCCTCTGGTCCACGCCTGAAGGTAATCAAAACTTTGCTCTGTTGATACATCAACACATGCATATATAGTCTTTCTCTGTGTTTTGCTCTCGTGAAAGCGGGGGGAGTGTTTCCATGGACCCTGGACTGTCCCACCTCTGTGCAACAAAAGCGGGCCTGTTGGGAGGCTGACAGGACCAGCTCCTGATTAGAAAACTGCATGCAGTGGAAACAGCTGGCCCGGGCAGGGAGGAGGGAAGCGCTGTTATCTAAAAGCGACCCCGTCAGGCCAGCAGAGGGGAAAAGCTGACAGAGAAACAGGAAGCACAGCCGGGACACAGCGGTGGTTTGATAGGAAAATACTCCTCGGTGGGGCTTAACACAGGTGTTCAGAGAGAGACACGGAGTAAAGTGTCTCAGAAAGTTATTGTTACACAGGAGACTGTGAGACAGAAGGGAAGAGTTGAGGTCTTGTTTGCTGTCATTACGGCAGTGGTACGAGACACAAATGTTTCTAAAGCATTCCAGCGCTGGATTTCTACTTCAGGGTGTCAAATACTTCCAAATGGGTGTTACACAGCCGTGTTGTGAGGACATGTCATCTCGAGAGTGTTGACCTCAGGCAGCTCTGGTTCTCCCAGGCTGTCTGGGGCTGTTAACTTATTTATAGTTGGCTTGAGGAGAACATGTTGAATAATACAATGGGGGAGGCCAGACAGACCGGACTGCAGCTGTACAGAGCCTTCAGTTATTAGTGCAGCTTCATATTTACCTAGAATACAATGAATATATTTCCTGCACGTGCAACTTAAACACGAGATCAAGTTGTCATCTTGTAAGCGCACGAATAGCATTTTGGTTTCAGAGCTACAACCTTTGTCATTTACCTTTGATAACAATACAGTAATTTTAGCTCGCAGAACACAGGAGCTCCTGGTCTACTGCTGTTTCAATCAGCTAGTTTGTGTTATTGTGTGACTTTGGTGAATCCAAATTAACCCTTTTAAACACCAAAGTCACTCAGTTACACAAACTAACTAACTAATCGAGCCAGCATTACATCAGCAGCTCCTGTGTTCAGCAATGTTAAATCACCATTTTTCTCAATGGAGTCTGGTTCTGAAAATCACTGTCTGACATTAAGGTGAAGCAGTGAAAACACTCTCAATATAGCAAACACTTAAACTGATATTGATTTTTTACATGGCATTTTTTAGGTGGCTAAAATACATTTTGTTTCTGCACCCTCCACAGCAGTAGATAGCTTAGCTTCCATGTCGGACTCCAGTCTGCTTCTCCAAACTGGGGGCGTTTTGACTGACATCAACCGTTTGTAATATACTCTATATAGATCATTGTCACTATTAAGTCATGTTTAATGTGAGTTTAATGTGTTTTAGGTGTGTTTTTAATCAATTTAACTTTACAGCACTTCACAGAAACACCACTGCCAACTAGTGTTTTGGAGGTGTAACTGCAGAGTGACACAGACACACCACTGCACAAGTATGGATGCTCACAAAGATGTAGGAGAGGTGTGGGGTGCTCATGCATACCTGTGCCCAGGCCCCCATTGTCTCATCATAGGCCCATGTTTCTTGTACTTGTTATACTTGGGCGATAAAGTTGATTGTGTTTCTGTGGTCACATATCTTCCTCGTCATCTCTTTGCAAGAACAAAGACAAGCACTTCAAACGTGCACTGTAACAGAAAGACTTTTTTTTTTTTTTTTAAAATGTGGGACTGGTTGCGCAAAACATCTTAAGTTTACTCTGCAAGTTTGACACTTTAGGCCTAATTTCTCCTTAGCTGAGGGACTTGCAGAGTCGCACGGAATCCTTTAAAAGGATTGCTTTGTTAAGGAAAACTCATTTATTGTATTGAAAGAGATTTTACAGCAGTAAAAGTTTCCATGGAGATTGTCTGTTTGCTTGGATTCACACTTGTGACGCCTGTTATTGTCTCACAAAGTTGGCTGATAGTTAGATAGTGAAAAAATGGCAGAAGAAAAGATGACAACAAAACCGTACTGGTCAGAGGAGGAAAAGATTATACTTCTGGAGGAATGCAGTCATAGAAAGCACAAACTACAAATAACAGAAGACAGAAAATGACTGTAGGAAGAAATTGCAATGAAAATTCATCAACATCAGAAGCGTATCCGTTGGGTTCTCCTGGTCGCAGAACGCTCTTCTCAGGGCGTGTTAGTTTTTTCATTTATCACCATAAACTCGGTCATGTTGCAGCTAAGATAATGTCAGAGGCACCTAAAGTTAGGGGTCAAACATACAGCCCGGGGGCCAGAACCGGCCCGCCAAAGGGTCCAGTCTGGCCCACTGTATGACTTCATACACCTGATGTTGATGCACATATGAAGGCTAAGAGGTGTCAGGTTTAAACAGTGAGTAGATACTCAATGTAAAATGTAAAATGCTGCTTCAGAGGCTTTTCACCCTGACCAGAACACAGCTTTCTAAAAATAACAATGAACACTTAGTGTGGTCATATTTAAATATACTGAACATTGTGCAAAATGTTGTCAACCAGCAGTTTCAGTGCAGAAGAATCTGTCTCAGACTTAATAGCCTACATAATGAAAGTGAATAGTAGACTGACTGAATGTTGAAAAACTGAGACATACTGTTAAATTTGCTCATATTTTTCAGAGGATATCCGAGCTGTTCTTTATCTGTTCTGTAAATGGATGAATGTTGACAGAATGAAGTTTGTTACATTTAAGACAAGGGAAAAATCTGAAGGGGTTGATATTTATAGGTTATAATGAGGTGGTTTTAGTGGTCTGGCCCACTGGAGATCAAACCGGGCTGTATGTGGCCCCTGACCTACGATGAGTTTGACACCCCTCGGTTCTCCTTAAATATGAGACAAGATAAGATGAGGAGAAAAACATAAATACTTAAGTGAGCATATAAGTAAACCTTAAGGTGCAGTTTGAGGACACCTTAACTAGGACTTTAAGGAAAATCTTGACTTAAGGTGTTTTGTGCAACCAGCCCCTGGTGTTTACAACAAAAGAGCTCTGGGTGCAGGTGTGACCTCATTTTCTGTCTTCTGTCTTTAACCCTTAACTCCTTCACCAGCCATCAGCTCTGACCTTCTGAATTTATAACCAGATTTATAAAGCTAACTTCATGTTGATAGAAAGTTATCATTTTAATGTGCTCTAATTTGGTGATCTGTGTAACTTTATATAAATGTTCCTTACCAGAAACATCTTATTAAAATATCATTTATTGGTCTTTATCAAGGTGAAACCGCACAGGCCATCTGGAGCAGCCCTCTCCTCAGGATGGGTAACTAATAATTGAGCGGGTAACTAAATATTCAAAAACACTACGTAATCCCAGAGTACATTGCTCCACCGTCTGCATTACCTAATCCCATAAACCATCGCGGGGGGGCGGGGATATGGCCAGTTGTCAGAGCAACCTGCATGTCATTAGACATACCCCACCCACTAAATCACCCCGGGCCAATCAGAGGCCGTAGAAATGACATCATTGTTATTTTCAGTAGAGCTGCAGCTTAGAGGTGGATAAAGTTCGTCTCCACGTTGGAAGTGATAGAAAGTATTATCCCCGTCCAGGCACTGTTTCTGCTTTTTTGGGGGGAGGAGGATCAATCAAAGCGGATACTTGAGGTGAGGAGACACGGAGGCTCGGCGGCGGCGGAACAACCGGGGCTTTTTGTTGGATGATCGCGCGGTTGACGAGAGAAAAGTTTTCTCAGGACACGAAGTTGTCAAGTGAGTTGAACTTCAACAATAGGCGGACTCTATCACAAGACAGTCGAGAGACAGGGAGTCACAGGACACATGTAAACACTTGATCCTGGACTTTTTATATCTAGAAAAGGAGAACAGACTTTATTGAAGGTGATAATAAGAGCCTGATAATAAAAAAAACTTTATGTCCAGAAAAATGGAAGCGACCTTCTACGACGAAGCCGTGAATGCCTCCAGCTCTCAGCATGACGGGCCGACAGTATATGGCTTCAACCCCAAAACCCTCAAACAGACCATGACGCTAAACCTAAACGACCCGAAAAACTTCAAGCCCCAGCTGAGCGCCAAGGCCCTGGACATCCTGACGTCCCCTGATGTCGGCTTGCTGAAGCTGGCCTCGCCTGAACTGGAGAGGTTGATCATCCAGTCCTGCAGCGGGCTGACGACTCCCACCCCGACCCAGTTCGTGTGTCCCAAGAACATCACCGACGAGCAGGAGGGGTTCGCGGAGGGGTTTGTGAGGGCACTGGCGGAGCTACACTATCATCAGCAGACACCCGCCGTCCACCCTGACGCGCAGACCGGCGCGGCCACCAGCATGGCATCCGGCTCTGCTGCGTCTGAGAGCGGCGGGATTCCCTACAGCTGCACGGTGCGCGCCGACCCACCGGAGTACACAAACTTGGGGGCTTTCAGCCGGGCTGTGGGCTCTGCGTCTGCACCTGCCAGCGACAGGCACCCACCTATGAGCTACCCAGCCGCCCCTCCGCCGTCCCACATGGACCTGGCGGCGGCGGCGCAGCACCCGCGGCTACACGCGCTCAAGGAGGAGCCGCAGACGGTGCCCGAGATGTCCGGCGACACCCCGCCTCTCTCCCCCATCAACATGGAGAACCAGGAGCGCATCAAAGCGGAAAGGAAGCGCATGAGAAACAGGGTGGCCGCGTCCAAGTGCCGGAAAAGGAAGCTGGAGAGGATCTCCCGGCTGGAGGACAGGGTCAAAAACCTGAAGAGCCAAAACACGGAGTTGGTTTCCTCCGCCAACGTCCTCCGGGACGAGCTGGCTCTGCTCAAGCAAAAGGTCATGGACCACGTTAACAGCGGCTGCCAGCTCATTTTGACGCAGCAGCTCCAAGCTTACTAGGGACAAGAACCAAGGGACATTTCTTGGGGACCAAATGCAGCTTACAGTGGCCTGTTCAGCCATGTGGGGGAATCCCTGCGTGACTTTTCCACCAAATCATCCTCTCAGGCTGTGTCCACTAAGTTTCTGCAGACAAAGAGCAAAGAAAGGAGACTGAAAAGGACTTGTGATGATAATGAACAGAGCAGAGGCCACCAAACTATTGCACAGACGGACAAAGCTCAGAGGAAACCCCCTCTGATGGGACTTGTTAGATATTTCTGTCAATTTTATCTTTGTTTATTTTCCACTCAGAAACAAGAAATGTGTATTGAGTCGAGCCAAGGTAGCATGGCATGTATCCACACCTTCAGCTAATTTTAAATTGATTAAGTCCCATGCAGCCCTGCGCCCTGACAGACACCCAGAGCCTGCGTGGGATCATATTGCAAATGGATAGAAACACAATGTGAACGAGGCGTTGCCCTGCAGATCTCCCACTATGTCAAGTAGCAGTGTGTGTGCATTTAGACTTGAGTCCAGCACTGAGTATCCCACCAGCGACTTTACAGTATGTACAGAGTAACACTAACAAAATAAGTCTCACACCTTTACGCAAGGACTCTTATTGGTGTGTGTGTAGCGTTTACTGACAAAGAAACGGCCTTATTTCTTAACCCCTTATGTTCATACAACTTTGTGATAAAGGTGTAACTGATGTTAGACCTGAAATAACACTTTGTAATATTTGTACGCTGTTTATTTTGAGCACTTCAGACTGTAAATATGACGAAATAAAATTGTTGGACACGCGTGACGTGTGAGTAATTTTGTGTCTGCTGGATAATTAATCATCGATACAGTCTCACAGAGCTTTTACATCAAGTGTTTGTTATTGACGGAACTGGGGCGGACGGGATATTGAGTCACCAGTGCAGCGTGTTGCGCGTGTCATGGTTGGTGAGGCTCCGCGGCCGCTCATTGGACAGCGAGATGTCGGAAGTGAGCAGCAGGTAGCCAAATAAGGCAAGAGGTCTCCGATGCGCAGTGGGACGGCTGTGTATATGTGTGTATGTGTGTGTGTGTGTGTGTGTGTATGAATCACCGTCCCCCCACTACAGCTGGTGACTCAAAGAGGAGACCTAGGAGGCATAGCAGATTTGTTTACACACTTTAGGACTGTGTTGAGGAAGTATAGACCTTTTACTTGAGAAAAAAAACCCCTAAAACTAAAAATACTCGGTTACAAGTAAAGTCCTGTATTGAAAGTTTAACCTAAGTATGTAAATATAATCAGGAACGTACAGTATTAAAAGTAAAATTACTCAAAATAATGTTCCCTGTGACTGTTATTTTATATTATTGCTGTTGTTGTTTTATGTTTTTTTAAATCATTTATCATTATTATTATCATTATTACTTTCATTATTATTTTTTATTTTTTAAGTACAATCAAGCACAATAAAAAAATTCTCAGTGTTAAGAGTAAAATTACTCAAAATAATTTCCCCTGTGACTGTTATGCTATATTATTAATATTTTTGTCGTCATTAATGGTAACAAAAATACAATGTACAATTATTATTAATTCATTCATTATTTATAAAATATTAGTATTATTAGGCCTATTATTGCTAATGACACAATTAACCATTTTAATTTATATCTAATTATTACTATTATTATTTTTAAAAAGTACAAATGCCACCCTGTAAAAATATACTTTATTACAAGGAAAGTATTTACAGTATTAAAAGTAAAATTACTCAACATAATGTCCCCTGTGACTGTTATCAGTATTTCTTCTTATTGTTGTTGTTGTTGTTAATGATCATAAAAATAAAATTTACATTTTTTAACCACGATTTATTTAGTCATTTGTTATCATTATTGACAATAACATCGATTCACAATTTTTATTATTTATTTTTACTATTTCTTCTAATTATTTATTCCTTTTTTTTTTAAAGTACAAATGCCACCCAAATACTATGTTACAAGTTGGTCAGGAGCATACTTACATTATTGAAAGTAAAAATACTCAAAATAATTTCCCCTGTGACTGTCATGCTATATTATCAATACTACTACTACTACTACTACTAATAATAATTTTAAAAAAAATGAATACTTGTTTTTACTACTATTTATCGATAACAAAATAGAAATTGTATACTTGTATACTTTTTGTATAGTGTATACTTTTTCCTTCTCCTTTCAGACATGTATTTAATAATGCTCATTTATTGTTTGAGAATTTGTTTTCTGAATTTTTTTAGGATTGCTATTCACTTTATGTTATTGTTATTAGTTAATTGTAATTTCTTTTTTTTAAAGTACATTTGAAGTTAACCAAATTAAATCAATTAAAGCCACACGCAGCATTTAACAGGGTCCAAGCAGACAGCACATATTTAAATGCTTGTTTTTGTTTCTTCTTTCAAGACACAAAACTCTTTAACAAATGTTTCCTTAAAATTATTCTAGGTTGTCATTACTTTATGCTGTTGCTCTACTGATGTATATAAATCTACTTTGAGAAACATCTGATGTGGCTTATAACCTCCTGTGAAACTGTGTTGAATTTTTATTTAGTTCAAAATGTGGAATGCATCCCATGTCCGTTAATTTGTACACTAACAGTCCTACTATGTGAGAAGTGTCTTAAGTTATCCTGTAAAATGCAAAGATTCAGACACCTGCAGGATGGCAAAAGCAGTGTTTAAACTCTTAACCTTTGTATTTCAGATCAACCACCTTACCAGTTGACTACTGAACACATCAGCTGATCTGTCGGTCACAATAGGTTTGACAGATTATAACTAAAAGCTAGAGAAGTAAAAACTACAATACTTATCCCTGAGATGTAGTGGAACAGAAGTAGAAAGCAGCCTGAGGAGAAAATATTAAATTACAAGTACATCAAATTTGTACAGCACTTGAGTGTGTAACTTGTAAAAAATTCATTTTATTTATTTGCTAAACTACTGTCTGTAGTTACAAATTTACAAAGGCTTGCGTAAAAAAAAAATGTACAAATTTATACACATTTCAACCTGAACTAAATACTGCACACAAACATGGCAAACAGATGAAATTCAAGTGCACTGAGACGTTAAAAAAACTTTTAGCTTAATCTGTACACACATGGAGGACCACCAACACTGACGGACGCTCGCTGGCCTTTAAACCAGACACCAGTAAATGTTTCAGGATTACTTTGCAGACAACTTGATGTCAAGTTCACGACGGGCGTGATGACACATGACAAAGCTGCCTGGCACATTTTAAAGGACCCTACATACCCACAGTAAACACACACGTGTGCTTTCACTTGATGTTTGATTAGACCTCTGTCAGGATCCTGTGCTGACAGCACTGTATTGACATTTCTGTTGTACCTGTTGGAGCGGGATGATTTCCAACTTTATCATTCTTCCTTGAAATAATTCTCATCATAGCGCTGCACCTGAAGAGACGAGGCCAGGAACAAGAACAGGGCCCTAAAGACTATATGCAGTATGTTGTGACCTGGTGATGTACACAATGCTACATGATTAGATACTGATTGATCTGTGTTATTGGGACATATTTTAAAGAGACAGTCCACCACAAAATCAAAAATACATATTCTTTCCTCTTGCTTGTAGAGCTATTTATCAGTCTAGATTGTTTTTGTGTGAATTGCTGAGTGTTGGAGATATCGGCCATTAACGTTGGGTACTGAACTTGATGCTTACAAGGGTAACTAGTTGGTACATTAAATCCACCTGTGCCAAATGTCTGTACCTGAGAGCACATAAGAGGCAGAAGTGCCACAAAGCATCCCAGAGCCTGGAATTCAATCGGATTCAACTTCAGACAGGAGACTGAAGCATCTTGAAGCCCACCATGGAGCTCCACCAATGCTATGTTGGCTTCCCAGCAAGCAAAAAACCATCGCTGCACTGCCAAGTTACTGTAATAGTTTGAGCATCTGTCTATTTTCCTTACTATGATATTGTAGTAATAGTAGGCTAGTATCACAAGCAGCCACAAAGAGACAGAGACAGAAGATCAGAGGAGCAGAACCGCCTCTCGGGAGCCGTACACATGCTGCGTTTTTGGAGCCCTCAAATTCATTGTTTTCAATGTAGATGCATGGCACGCGTGCTCAAACGCCAGAGCAATGCCGTTGTGGCACGCGTGTGTTCCAGAACACCTATGTTTCAGGGCACAATGGCTGCACCCTGAGATAAACGGAGTTCAACTTTTGGAACGCAGCAGGGCGCACCACATGTCGTGATGAGGACCAACCAATCACAGCCGACAGGTATCTTTCCCTTCTTCTGTAAAAATCAAACTGTGGTAAATATGAAGAAGTTGATCATTTTAGCTCAGGGCTGTCAGAGCTTTACATCTGTCCCACGGACAATATTTTTGACCCAATAAGCACTTACAGAGCAGCGCCTGGAAG
Source organism: Epinephelus fuscoguttatus (assembly GCF_011397635.1). NCBI lineage: Eukaryota > Metazoa > Chordata > Actinopteri > Perciformes > Serranidae > Epinephelus > Epinephelus fuscoguttatus. Next base: position 24,123,894 of record NC_064766.1, read on the forward strand.
AGCTCTGCACTTAGAAGAAGACGTTGAACAGACAGATAAAGATGTGGCATGTGTATGGCCCCTTAGTCTTATACGTCACACCTGAAACTTGTTCGAAAATTACATTTTTGTTATTACTAAAAGGGACCAAAACGTTGTACTGTATGGGATTGGTCCTGAATTTCAGGTACTGGTTCAAATGTAAATGATACCAAACCCTATCAGCTGTAGAGATGTCTGTCTTCTCTCCAATATAATGGAACTAGATGTCACTCAGCTTGTGGTGCTCAACTCTCCAAAAAATACATTTGAAAACTCAACATCAATGTCTCTTTCCAGAAATCATGACCTGGTTACTCAAGATAATCCACAGACCTTGTTGTGAGAAGTTTCATGAAGGAACTATTTTCTTTCTACTGAACTACACCCGTCAACCGAATCACGGCAAAGAAGGAAGTGTGCATCTACTGCTAGCTCACCTAGCACCACTGAGCTGGCTAACGTTACAGCTCAGCTGAGAAGGACGCCATTAATTTTCTACATCTCACAATGTAATGAGCCTCTCGTCCATGTGTAGATGCCTGCGTCCTTCTGCACGCTAGTACGGCAGTTACTACCTAATAGTTCCTACATGAAACTGCTCCCAACAAGCTCTGTGGATTATCTTGAGTAACCAGGTCATGATTTCTGGAAGCACCACAAGCTGAGTGCCATCTAGTTCCATTATACTCAAGAGAAGGCAGACATCTCTACGACCGATATCTCCAACACTCTGAAACTCACACCAAAACAATCTAGACTGGTAAGTAGCACTACAGGTAAGAGGAAAAATATGTGTTTTAGATTTTGGGGTGAACTGTCCCTTTAACAGTTGTGGTGCATATCTGACACTGAAAAATTAACACCTCTGGCCCAGGACCTTATGTTCCTGTCAGGTGCTTGTAGCTGCTGGTGTATCCTAAGATTAAATTCTTCCATTATTTTACCACCAAATGATGTTTAGTCTTCTGCCAAAATGTCTTGGTGGCAAAGACTAAAATAATTAGCCAGCTGGACACACTGTTCCTATCATCCATTTCCATGTGGGGATTACTTCTGTGTTTGTTCCTGATGATATCTGCAGTCCATATAAAGTCCTGCGTCAGTGGCTCTCAGCTGACGAGCACGCCTTCCTTTGCAGCGAGGCGCTGCCGGTGTACGTGGTCCTGCTCTAGTTCTTCTTGGCTCGGGTGCCAGAGCCGTGACAGGATGCGCTCCATGTTTAGGGCGTACATAGTGTGGGAGGGCATCACACCGTGGTGAACCTAAATCAGACAAATGTCACAGGGAGACATTTAAGAATACAAACCTCTGATGGTTTCATGAGGGCAGGCCAAGATTAGTAATGTGGACAGATTCAGTAACCATAGCGGTCCAAGCACAGTTAATGACATGAATTAAAACATTTTAGAATATTAACAAAAAAGTATGCACTTATATTGTTTAAATATTTACTTCATTGGCACTAGTCACCCCTTGACAGCAGCAGGGAGTTTGCATCGGAGCCGGTCTATTAGAAAAATCACTCAACTCCGCGCACGAGATGAGAAACGGAAATGAGGAAAGCTAACAAAATACTGAAGTCAAGAGGGCGTGAGACTGAAACAAACTTATTATATTAGACAAGAGTTTTTTTAGCCACTGAGCTCTTGAGCAGAAACTGTTCAGAAACCATTTGTGTTATTGTTTGCTAACATTGTGTTATCAATGTGCTAAGTGACTCTAGCATCTTGAATTTACCCAGACAGTCTTCTGGTTTCCATTTGTTAATGACATATACAGTCTACCGCCGCCTGCTGGTATGGAGAATCATTTCCTCTCATGCAGGTGCAGAACATATACGTGCTGGTAGTGTGACTTAGCGAGACACAGGACACGTGAGGAGACGCAACAGTTGGCCTTCATCGCCACCAGTTCTTTGATGACAGTTTGGTGTGTCTGTACCTATACCTGCAAAGCTTCCAAAAGGTCGAACATGCTGATCGGAGGGAGGGGTGCGGGTAGACTGTCGGCAGAGCAAGCCAATAAGTGAACGGCTTGCTGCTCTGCCTCATCTGGTGACACTTGAGGAGGTGGGCCAGCTGCGAGGGACGCGCTCGGAGGAGGACTGAAAGGAGGAAAAGGTAAAAATGATTATGGACTGAAAAACGTACAGCAACATTAACTTCCTGATCTTATATAAAACCTGACCATGTTTATCAGCTAGTAAGAGCTAACACAGTTGTCCCTACCATTCAGTAACACTGTGATAAGCAGCAAGGCTGTTTTTCAGATAAGGCTGCGGCGTGACATCACTGCCGAAGGCGTAGGGGAAGCGACCATCTCGTAACCTGTATGCCTTCCTCCGGGTGATGACGGCGGTCAGGACGTCTTTCAAGTGGTGCTGAAATAAATCAGGGCAGTAAGTCAAGCTTTGCTCAGTCCTCTGGGTAAACACAGCTGTCAGTCATACTTATTAAGCTGTACAGAAAATAAATCTCTCCGCTCATCTTAAGTCTTTGCGTGCATGTTAAAATATAGACTGCTAATAAAATGTTCAGGTCCATGTTGGGTTGGGCAATATAGGAAATGAAAGGAATACTATCTGGTCCAGTGATGTGCGGGGTACAAAGTATTCGACCATCCAGGTAGAGTATGACCGAATTCAGCATCATCAAAAGAGCTGTGGACCCACTGATCTGTTACACACACACACGCCTTTCCTCCAGTTGCTACAAACCTCAACGGCATGGATCATGCTGCTGACGGCGTCGTCTGTGATGTTATCCAGCCCCAGCTCAAAGGCCGTCACCATCATGCGGGCCTCCAGCTGCCCCCGCGTGGGCAACAGCAGAGTGTGTGCACTGAGACGCAGTTCCTCCTCCTCACCTCCGACCTCCCGCGGGCTAAAAGGCTGGGCGGCGCTCAGAGGGTTCTGTGGCTGGAAACGATGCTGAGGGTGCAAACAAGACATACGACAAACATCAACATGATAGAGACAGACAGTTGTTCAGGCGCCTTGAGCTTAATTAGTTGCCACTACCCTCTAAAAAAAAAATTTTCACCCAGTCATTACTTGAGCAATTATCTTCTTTGAAAATTTGGCAGAGCTGCTGTTAACTCACCCAGCTTCTTCATGAATGAATATGAGAATAAGTACTTACATCAAATTTCTGTCTAGAGGAACATTTCTTCTTCCCTTTTGGTTTTCCAGGCTTTGAAGCAGAGCCACCTTGCCACTGTAATGGCCCTGCGCCCTCTAGAGGACAGTAGAAGAACACATAACACAAGATGCAGTGAGGAAACACTAATGAAGATGTCATTTAAAATATTATTTCCCCCAACAATTTTTTCTTGAAAAATAAATCACAAACAACGTGCTTGTGTGCAGTGGGTGGGTAATAAAAGTCTTGGGCGGTAGACCTGTGTCTGGTGGGCTTTAATGTAGTTGTACAATGTTCTCCTCTAAAGTAGAGGTATAAGTGCACAGTAAGTAAGTGGTGGACTGTTGTGTTGCATATTTCTTCAGTGCTTTGGGGACTTTCGTCCAGGGTACAATGACCACTAATAGTAACATATGCCAATATTTTAGGGATGCATACTCTTATCCTGATGGCTCACCAACCGATGGAGACATGACATACAATACTTTTCAGTGTATAAAATATTAATTAACTATGCAAATTAAGAAAAAGCTGGCCAGTTCTGTTAGTTCATTCTAAAGCCAACATTGGCCAATACAGATAACGTGCTGATGTAATCGTGCACTCCTACAATTTTTTTCAGATCTGAACATTATAACTCTATAGCTGTTTGGGACCCCGGGCAGTTGCCTGTTTGCCTGATGATAAAGTCGGCCCTTGGGTTTTTTTCCCGTCAACCAGAGAGCATTTCCTGACCGTGAGTAGCTGCAACTTGGGTGTGTGATGCTAATATGTCATGGCTGGTGAAAGACACACAGCATTGAGTGTGAAGTTGTTTGCAATGAGTTGTTTGCAGTTCTTGAGAAACTTGCAAGCAGCAAAAACACAGGCAAAGCAATCAGACCGTTCCAAACATGTATATTTTGAATGGGTACTGCTGTAGTTAATTCAACAAGGATATCCTTATTTCAAAGTGTCTCAAAACTATACTGCGCCAACACCAAAGACAATAAAATGTGGAATGTAAATCCAATTAATATCAGAGAACTAAACACTTACATATCTTTCAGTAATTAAAACAATGGATGATTAACACATACAAACATAAGCTCTAAACTGTTCTCCACTGCTGCTATTTACATGTCCTGCTTTGCAGTGTTCTATTTGTCACTACTGTCACTAGTGCCTTTAAAAATTGTACGTCCTTTTCCAGTTTTTAAATTGCATGTCCTGTTCTTATTGATGTGTATTTATTAATTTGTGCTGTCCTCTCTTATATAAACTTAACTGAAAAAATAAACAAAAATAATAAACAAAGATACAAAGATGATTATTTTACAACAAATAATGGTACTTAAAGTTAGAATAAAATGTTCGTTTAAGATAAAGGCAAGCTCGTGCAGTTTCAGAGGAAAAAAGCTATCTTAAAAATCTTACCTGGAGTGGAGACGATGATCTGACAGCGTGTGAGAATGGCCAGGAGAAAATCATTGTGGACATGGACTGTACAGGAAGAGGGACGTTATTACATAATCAGCAACGCCTTCTCAGACAGCATCAACTTTTCAACAATATAAAGTATTATTCTTGCTTACTAACCATTCTCCTGTGCTAACAGACGACGTGCCTCGATGTCAAACTCCTCTTTGCTGATCTTTTGTTTGAACCACAGCTTCAGGTTCGCCCAGTAGCTGTATAGACACAAACACAAAACATCAATACAGGGCATAAGATAAGATGCATTCACAATGTTATCATTTCACAATCAAACCTTTACTAGACACAATGCAGCCTTTCATCTCAAGCTTTTATCTCTTTTTTAATCATCTTTTCGTTTAATGCTAACTCAATTTACATATCCAAATATATAAAGATAGCTGTATTTACACCATCCTACAAACACGTTAAAATGGATTTAACAGATTAAATTCAACGTAACCAGCAACGTCACACTTCATGTTTGCTATCTGTATCATTTCTCCTTTATGTACATAATAAACACTGAACAATACACAAATATTGGCTCACTGATAACTGTTGCTGAGGAGAGATGCTGCAAACATTAGCAAGAGCTAGCAAGATGCTAATCTGCACATAGCTAGCTAATGGTAAAAATGACTTAACATTTCCGCGACAAACCCAGAAACGAGACAGAAAACATTACAAACATTGAAACACTCACACACAAAAAAACATTTTACTCACTGTTTGACATTATCACCAATTGCATCCGTTAAATTCTTCTTTGCTATCTCAAGCTCGCTAGCATGGGCTGCCATGGCGTTCATGAAGTCCTACACTGACGTCATCATCCGGCGACGGCAACTGCTTCCTCTTCTTCTGATGTTTAATGGCGGCCGGCTTTTAGGCGCATTACCGCCACCCTAAACAGAACGAAAAATAATAACCGCCAATGAATTTTACATAAATAATGTGATCACAAACTTTACTTAACAATATTTAAATATTACTAATACTTATACGATAATATAACATTAGAATAATATTAGATGAATAATAGATGTATATTTCTATCAAATCTTAAAGCAATGCAAATAAATACATAGCAGACATGTTCTTAAATCTTAACAGATATGCATTTAATTTTAGCTGGACTATCTCAATTTAAAACAAAACAACTTGTTTGTCTTTCTTCTGGCCAGATCAGAGCACATTTGTTTGTGAGAGTGAAATGCTTATAAAAGAAAAAGTGGCATGTTCAGGTAGTAAAACTACTCCACCACTAGATGGTATCATAGTATGATTTAAATTCTGCTAGGCCCAGACCACTCACATCTTTGTGCAGAGCAGCTGAACAAAAGAGGAATTGGACTAGACATTTGAAATTGGACATGCTTAGTCAAAGTGGCAACACACATCACAGTAGCCATGTATTTTAACTCCAAATAGTGCTGCAGGAACAACTTCTATTACAGCTCAGCATGTGTTGTTGCTTATTATTTTTGAGAATTTAGTTCCAAAACATGAACTGATATGACCACAGGCGCGGGAGCTTTAGAAGATGTTTATCCAAGTGTGGCTGTGGGGTCAATGTGCTTGTCTGATCAATGCCAAGAATGTCTCTGAGGACGAAGAGATTATCTCATGGACATTAGTTGCAACATTTTACAACAAAGCAAGAGCAAATCCCAGCTTCCCAGCTTTAGCAGTGCATCATTAATGTTGATTTTCAATTATCTTAAACCTTCACTGTTCAGTAAAGTTCATGTAGAGGGGATTTATTTGGTCCACTAACTCCAGAAATGCTACTTTAATGATCTCATTGATCCTCGTCCAACACAAAGCCAGCTGCCAGAATCTGAGGAGTTTTAAGAAAAATTGGAGAAAGCTGTCATTTTAAAAAAAATCACATCCAATTTTAACTAAATTCCTGCCCCATTCAGACGTCCCTCACATCTGCAGCTACTTTAGAACGCAGCAGCTAAAATGTGAACTAACGAAATGAAGAGATCAGACAGCGTATTTCCTGTCCTATTATAAAAGTAGAGTTACCAGTTAAATTCAGAACTGGTGGAAAAAATGTAGTAATCACATTTAAAGCACATCCAGAGTCGGCTATAGCAGGAGTTTTATCTGACTATGCCTTTGCATGGGTTCAAATTAGCTTGAGACGTCAAGTCCTGAATGTCTTTCTTTAATTTATGTAGAGATTTGCTATGTAATCTTCCTCTTTTCTATCATGCAAATGAGATGTTTGATCTCAATAAGGGCAAACCTTGTTAAATTAAGGCTAAAAAATATAATTCTTATGATTTTTATTTCATTATCAGTGGTGCCACTAAGGGGTGGCCAGAGGGGGCCATGGCCACCCCCATACAATCGATGGTTCATGAAAATGTAAATAATCAGAGGCCTCTGTGTGGCGTTTTTAAACAACCTAGTCTCACTCTCAACTCATTAAATTTTGACCCTTGGTCAGTGGCCCTCGGCATCAGACAGTGACGCAGTGGGTGGCTGCATTTATTGATGGTCCGAGCAACAGCAGTGGTATGAAGAGCAAGACGGTTCACATAGGGTGGGTGAGAGGGGAGGTGGATTGGTCAATAAAACTCTGGACTTTTACTGGACAGGAAACAGCCCACTGTGACCAAAAGTCAATCAAGTTATTTCAGTGACAACATAGTGTGTTAGTTTGAGTAGCATACAACGCTACTGACATACAGTATATCATGTGATGTTACATTAATTTGAAACAAACATACTAGTTTTAAAGATACAGTTGGTAACGTTTGATAAAATAACTAACTAATAACTAATAATGCACAGTAAACAACAACCAATCAGAGCGTCAAACTGTCAAACTAGGCAGCGCTGATCAAATATGAATCAAGAGTCTGTAACTGCATTGCTTATTTTTCTCTCAGATGTTTTCAGAAGCATATTTCAGTGTACTGTTTAGCTGTATTTGAGAGTTTGCTCTGGTTGGTGGGCAGTGCTTAGTACTCTTACTGTTTTCAACATGGCGGCCTGGTCACAAACTTTCTCATTTTACAGCTAAACAGTGCACTAAAATGTGCCTCTGAAAGCATCTGAGGAGAGAAATAAGCAATGCAGTAACAGACTCTTGATTCATATTTGATCAACGCTGCCTAGTTTGACAGTTTGACCGAAGTTCATGAGCAGTGATTGACGTAACAGTTGCATTAGAGACTCCTCAGCTCTGATTGGCTGTTTTTGCTCACATGCAGTGAGACCATTAGAAGTGCTACAGTTCTGTGTGTGTATAGTTTCCAAATTTCCAATTGTATCATTAAGCCATGCCATGGTATTTCTTTAATCCTAACCACATGTTTTTGTTGTCTAAACCTAAAGAAATGAACCTAAAAAACAAACTTTTTTACCCACAGTCCGAGTTTATTTTGAAAAGGGAGTGTATGCAGATTTTTTGGCTTTTGCCTTTATTGGACAGGGCAGTTTGAGTGTGAAAGGGGGAGAGAGAGGGGATGACATGCAGCAAAGGGCTGTGCGCTAGAACTGAACCTGTGGCTGCTGGGGCAAGGACATTGCTTTTGTACATGGGATGTCCATGCTACCCACTGACCTACTGGGCACCCTGTGAATGTATTGTTTTAAACTTGAGAAGACTTGTTCAAAGCAAATGTTTTGTTCCTTACAATCAATGTACTCCTTCAAATTAGAGCTCCATATTTGTTTTTTAAAGGAAAAGGACAACCAGTACCAACTGCCGAATACATGTATATACAGATAGATAACACATTAAAACAGGATTGTTGTGGAACTCAAAATATTAACTGCACCAGTAATGGTCTCTGCACACCAGATGATCAACTGTAAAATAAGAAACCAAAGAATATCAGACTCTCATATTGACTTCATTTTTCACAAGCCTATAAATGTCAACAGCAAAAGCAAATTCCTGGAATTTAGTTGTGGCTTTTGGTTTTGGTGTGCCACCCCAACATTTTCAGTGTCCCCGTTTGGCCCCCTTATCAAAAATTTCCGGGGACACTGCTGTTCTTTATTTCAGCATCAATAAAATTGATGCTGCCAACCTGCTTTTTTTCATTATAAGTAGAAATTATTGTCAGCAGCCAAAATAAAATACCAGATTGGTGCTACTGCTCCTGTTAGACTGTTTTTTTTTATTCTCCACTGGACTGGATGTAAAACATTTCTGTGGTCCCTTCTGTTGTGCTTTGCGGCTCTTTAGCTCATGCCTCTCTTGAGCCGGTTTAGGCTGGGAGGCCCTTTTGTTTTTCAGTGTTTTAACTATGGTGTAAAAACAGTTGAGTAGTCAGGGCGATAGGTCCTTCAGCTCTGCTTCCCCAGGCAGTCGTGAAAACTTAAACAGACCTCCATGACTCACGTCATTTATCACAATAACCAAAATCGTATATCCAGACACACATACAGTCAACAGTCATACTATTAGTGGGTCCTCCAGTTCAGTGACTAATGCTGACTCTACAATGTTCTGAGGTCGCAGTTCTTTACAAGGGAGATCCATTTGATAAGATGGTTTCAAGGTTTGACTCTAGAATAAATAAGCTTTTCATGCCAACCACATGAACAATGAAAACCATCTGAATTTCTGCTCACTAATAGATGTATTTAACAGACTATATATCTGTTGGTAGGCATGCTGAAACTCAAGTAGCACACGTCTCATGGCTCAAATGTACCTTTGTTTGTTATCTCTGGGTTGCGATCGGTGCTTAGATTGACTTCTTTCTGTCAAAAAAACCTCATTAAAATAAATCTCCTTTTCGCAATCTCAGCACCCACTTGTGTGCTTCGCAGCTAAATGAAATATCGCTACACTGTATGTTTTAGACTAATAAGGGAGAGTGGAAACTGCAGCCGCCTGCAGCTCACTGAGCCTTTCCAGATCCCTCCAAACGATCATCCATCTTAAACAAGTGTCTGTTAAGCTTTAAATCAAAAGGGCACTTAGGAGCGGACTTAGCTACGGAGTGGTTTGACTGTCCCAGTTAGGGCAAAAATTAGTCACGGTGCTTATTTTCTAAGAAAACAGCCCCACAACCTGTCTGTTGATTTGCTGGTTGACACTAGCTGAGCTTTGGAGGGCTAATGAGTCACTCTCACGGACATTCCCCCAACAGCAGATGTCTTTCAGCAAACAGCAGCAGAGCCAGCTTCTTCCACGAATCTTCCGAGCCTGGTGCCATCTCGGTGGTGAAATCCGTAGACAGCGAAGCTTCACTCCGTGACAAAGAGGGCTTTCACCTCGGTTCTCAGAGGACCACACTGCAGCAGTCCTCGTTCATCCTCAGTCGAGGTGGTATGGGCCTGAGTGTGGTCCCCTTGCCAGAGCCAAGATTGTCACCTTCCCTGCTCCAGTGTCTGACCGTGCAGGAGTTTGGTTTTTGTGGCCTAATCATGCAGATTCATGCCCCCACGAGGCTGTTTAAAATGTGAGGGTTCAGTGTGTAGTGGGCAGAGTTATTGGAAGACTTGGATTACAGCTCCTGTGCTGATGGAGCGTCCCGTACTGGCAGTCTCTGGGGTGGTTAGGCTCGAAGTTTGAGAGGCAGTCTTGTGACAGGAAAGTGGCCATGACACAAAACAGAGTTGGACTGAGAGGAATACTTAACTCCCTAAATGAGAATTTGTAGTTACCAACCCTGTGAGGAAAGCATTATTTTTCCGGCGTGCATCTACGGTGAACAAAGAATCCAACCCCGGAGAAAATTTGTGATCAATTGACGTCATGGGGGTTTGTGTTTTGCAACAGCAAAACCATATCAAATCATCCGTTCACAAACTCTCACACAACTCATGCATATAATCCAAGCCAAATTTTTCCAGCTGGATACTCAGACAGCCATGTCTGATGGGAAACTGAACTAAAAGTGAAACTTATCTGTGCTCTCCTCAAAGCCAGACTCAGTTGACCAAAACAGTAATTTCACAGTGCTGCTGGTCTACGACTGCCTCAATCAGTTAGTTTGTTTGTGTTGTTGTGTGACTTCGGTGAACATGAACTAACCCTTTGAAACACCAAAGTCACACAATAACCCAAACTAAACGATCAAAGCAGCTGTAGACCAGCAGCTCCTGTGTTCAGTGAGGTAAAATTACTGTTTTTGTGAATGGAGTCTGGCTTTGAAGGAAGATTAGGTAAGTTTTACTTTTAGTTCATTTTCTCTGTTGGGGAGTACTGAGCATCCAGATGGATAAATGAGACTTGGATTATACTGCATGAGCTGTGTGAGAGTTGTAAATAGATGTTTTGATATCATTTTGCAGCTGCTAAACACAGACTTGCTACACAGAATTTTCTCCGTTTTTGGATTTCTCGTTCGCCGGAGGCCTACAAGAAAAACCTTCATGAATTCAACATAACACAGTCTGAGTAACTGATGTACAAATGGTCACTTGGGGGTGAAGTATTCCTTAAAGGAAAAAATGTGCTTGGGTGGCTAACTGTTCAATACAACTATTGAAGAGATTGTCTGAGCCTGCAGTTGACCTTTTCAGCTGTGCATACCCTCGAAAAAGGGTCCCTTTGACTTTGGGGCACAGTTACCTATTATCGTAAACACAACTTGATTTCTGCTTGAAGGAATAGTTTGACATTTTGGCAAATGTAGTTACTCATGTTCCTGCAGAAAGTGAGGTGAAATGATCAGTAGCATTTGTATTTCTGTATGCTTAATATGACTCTAGAGCCAGCAGGGAGTTAGCTTGCATTTGCATAAGGGAAAAACGGGGAAACAGCTAGCCTGGCTCCGTTCAAAGTTTAAAGGGGCAGTTCACCCCCAAATAATTTTTTTCCTCTTCCCTGTAGAGCTATTTATGAATCCAGATCGTTTTGGTGTGAATTGCCGAGTGTTGGAGATATCAGCCTTAGGCATGTCTGCCTTCTCTCCAATATAATTGAACTAGATGGCACTCAGCTTGTGGTGCTCAAAGCGCCAAAAACTACATTTGAAAAACTCAACAGCAACGTTTCTTTCCAGAAATCATTACTCAAGATACAGACCTTGTTGTGAGCAGTTTCATGTAGTAACTATTTTCTTTCTACCAAACTACACCCACCAACTGTATCATCGCGCAGAAGGAAGCGTGCATCTACTTATAAATGAGAGGATTATGCTTGTGACATGTCATCCTCCTCTGCTGAGCTGTAACGTTAGCTAGGTCAGTGGTGCTAGGTGAGCTAGCAGTAGATGCATGCTTCCTTCTGCACAGTGATACAGCTGGCGGGTGTAGTTTGGTTTAAAAAAAAAAGAATTTCATGCATGACTGGTCACAAGGTCTGTTGATTACTTGAAATATCAGGATATCCCTAAGAAAAACCTAATTAGAATATCACGGTTATCAGGACATGATTTCTGGAAAGAGCCATTGATGTTGAGTTTTTCAAGTGTATTTTTTAGGCACTTTAAGCACCACAAGCTGAGTGCCATCTAGTTCCATTATATTGGAGAGAAGGCAGACATCTCTACAGCTGATATCTCCAACACTCTGCAACTCACACCAAAACAATCTAGACTAACAAAATAGTACTACAGGCAAGAGGGAAATGTATGTATTTTTGATTCTGGGGTGAACTGTCCCTTTAAAATTCACTAACTGTTACCTCTAGAGCTCACTCATTAACATGTTATATCTGAATAAAAACTGAACTGTAGAAATAACAAGTTGTGGTTTGGGGGGGTTTTATGATTTGGACTGTTTCTGGGCTTAACAGCAGCTGGGCGCAGTGACATATGATGTTTGAATTAAACAAACAAGATATAAAATGTTAATTGGGGAGCTTTAGAGGTGCTTGTCATTATGCTAACGTAAGTTACCCGCCTGCTGGCTCTAGCCTCACATTTACCGAAATGAGAGTGGTATCAATCATCCGACTGTACTCTTGGCAAAGACGAAAATGAGCACATTTTCCAAAATGTCAAACTTTTAGGGTAGAAATCCAACCCTAGTCTGTGTGTTTTGATTACCCTTCTAGTTTTTGCACTAAGCTAACTGCCTGCTGGCTGTAGCTTACTGTAAAAACACTAGAGTGGCATCAGTCTTCTCAAAACTCTCAACAAAAAAGTTAATTTCCAAATGTCAAACTGGTCCTTCATAACTGTTTCTTCAAAATCAAAAATAACACAGACACAAACTAATAGAAGTCTGATGGTCATCATGTGTAAATGTATTCATGTGCTTTGTTTGACAGTGAAACAAAAAGAACAGACAGTGAAAAAGAGTCACATAGGTTGAGAACCAGACTTGAACTGGTGACTTGCCCTCGACCAGTCATCCACAGTAATGTGTCACCACATAAAACAAGATGTCTTTGAGATGTATTCATGCGTCTCCTCACAGCTTTTTTCACGCCAACACACAGCCACGCACATGTAAAAGAACTCTTATTACTTTTAAATGAAATTATGTTTCCTTCCGTAAAGACTTAACTGCTTAAGTCCGCATGACTCACAACCACAGGATGAGTTTGGAATGTGCGTGTCATCTGAAGGGACTGTTCATTATTTATGAGGGAGGAGGAAGTGGTGCAAAACAGGGGAGGCATGTCAAATAATTTTCTTTTTTTTTGGCTTAGTGGCGGGACATACAACTTCAAATGGCTGTATTCTATATTTACTTTTATACCATCTGAACCCTAAAACCCACTGTCGGGTTTGAACAAAATATTTTCTTTAAAAAAGGCCAAAATTACACCATTAATCACAGCCAGAAACAATGAAAATAGCAATTATAATTGGATTTTCAAATTGCTGACAGTCCTTGAACACATCATATGAGACAGATGCTTCTATTGGGAAACATAACAGCTTGTTCTTACTCCAAAACTAGGCTATTTCTGAAGCAAACAAACAACGGACTTTCACCCGGAAAGCTGCTGTTTGTTTCCAGTGTGAAACCAAAAGTCAGTTGAGTTATCTTGATTGACAACATAGTGTGCTAATATGTGTAGCATGCTACACTGGTGACATATGTCACATGAAGTGCAACATGGTCTCACTCCAAAGTCATCCAGATCCGATGTGTAGGCAATGACTTGTGGCGTCAGACACCAACGAACAAAGCCAACCTTTAACGGTCGGCATGATATGCGGCGGGATGCTGGTATATACACAGTAAACATGTGCTAGTGTGTGTAGCATGTGACATATGTCGTGTGACATTACATAACGTTAGTAACAATTGTACTCACTTTAAACCAAACCATGGTGTTTTTTTGTCTTAATCTAACCACGTGCTGTTGGTGTACAAGGAAATGAATGTAAAAACGAGGTGTTCTAGCTACGTTGTAAGGTTCTATGAAAAAGACTGCATGGATGTAACGAGCAGAAACTATATGGAAAAAGGGAGTGTATTTCGAAAAGATACAATGCGTCCTAATCAGATGCAGGAGGGTATCTAACGCATCATATTTTGACTTTTCATGTCCACTGACAAAGCAATTGACAATTTGGGATGAGAATGTGTTGTTTATATTGCTGGTGATTTATAAGGAGGATTCATATTTTGCTTAAGAAATAAACTCTTTGTTTTGGTGATAACTCTCATTTCTGTGATGTTTGCTAATTGCATTGGCTCCAGCACTTACATTTGGTATGACTATTTTAAAAAATTAGGGTTATTTATGTGGATGGGAGGGTCATTTTCCCCCAGGCACTCAAGGAAGAATATTTGTAGCTTCGAGGAGGGTTAAGATGAAAAAAAAAAGAAAAAGAAAAAAGAAATCACATGAAGTCTAATAAATAAAGAACGGTCCCTAAGAAAAACCTAATTAGGACTTAGTTAACAGTATAAATCAGCGTGGCACATGAAAGGAATTCCTTTGAATCCGAAAGAACAAGAATGTCCTCTGAAGTGACCCTCAGTGTTCTCCATTTATTGACTGTTAGTTGCGTAATATTGCTCTGCCAGCCATTGTGACTCACTGGCTTCAGCTTTTACTGGTGTTTAATTTTAACATTACGAAGCTGTTTTTATTGGACGCTGCTTTTTAACATGTTCATAAACATGTGTTCCTGTCCAGCTGGGGTTGACCAATATTGTGGCTATGTGTTTTGTTGCTTTGTAAAAGTTTGTTAAAGAGATGGGTGTGAGGTCCACTGTGGTCAATAAGAGAAACAGAAAAATATGAGGTTCTATTTTGGGCTCAGAGACTAAACGCTCTTGGATGCAGCACTGTTGTTCAAAGCAGACTCACCAGAAAACCCCCCCCAGCTCCCCTCTCCTCTGGGACGGTTTCCCCAGAAGGATGCCGCTTTCCTTCCGTACCGGTGATTACAGAGTGCAGGCACCCGTGACTTTGTCAATGAAAGATATTTTACCAAAACATACAGTTCAAGCACTTTTGTGTGGAAAGAATGTAAATTTCTCTGTATTTAAAAGGAAGCGGGGGGGAAATAACTTGGAAATTTGGACCGGTTCCATCCCAGTTCATCCCACTCCCCTCCTCTCTCCGCTCTTTTTCTTTCTTCATCCTGTCTGGCTTTCAGCAATGTGTTTCTCGTTGTCTGTCTCATAGTCTATAACTCTCAACACGCTTGGTCGGCATATTTCTCGTGCTCGAAAACCACTCAAAACATAATTCCATCAGTTTTTTTCCCCCAACAATGCTCGTTTTTTCCCAGAGTCATACTGAAATTTAATCAACAGCCAAACGAGAAAAACATATAACAGCAATTTCCATACGTGCAAGCACACTTTGAGAATGATTGTCATTTATACAGTGGAGGAAATTAGGATCGTTTACTGTTCCCTCAGGACACCTGGCCCCTTTTCACTGTTATGATAAGTTAATTGTACACATAAATTATCGTTTCTGGTCATTTGGACAAAGTATATAACATACAGTATTAAGGTCATTTTAAGCGTAGGGAGGAAAAATAAAACCAGTACTGTTTCTGTGTAATCAAATGTACATAAAACATGTATTTACACCACCTGCCTTACTCCATTAGGTGTTCAGATCTGGAAGAGGATAAAGAGTCTAAATAAATCTATAAATGTATTAACACAATGTATTTCCCAGCTCCCAGTAACTATAGCACAAGTAAAATACCATGCATGAGCATTTTGCCCACACGTTTATCTTGGCGAGGTAGGAAGAGCTGCATTTAGATCCTGTGACGCTAAAGCTTATGAATGAAATCACTACCATTGAAGTTCTGTAAAGATGTGGTGCTTCGTCTCCACGGGGAGACCCAGTAATGAGGAAGGTACTGTGGTCTCTTAATCACATAGACAGCTTGCATTATTTAGCTGCAATGCTGCCTTAATTATTCTTAATTTCCCTTCACCATCATTATGTATTTGGTGGTTAAAGGAGCTGTATGGCTTACTTTTAATAGGTTCCTAAAATCCCTTTAATGCTGCATTTCCACTGCATGGCACGACATGGCTCCGCTTGAATCGCTCTTTTTTGGTTTCCCAGCAGCAAAAGTCGGTGGTACTTTGTTGTTACCACCTCAAGTGAGGCTCCAGATGATGCGATACCAGAAGGTGGAGTTAAAACACTGCAGACCACTGATTGGTCAGAGAAGAATCGTTAGTAGAATCGTCACTTCAGGACATCCTGCACTGTAAACACTGTAAAAAAAATGGATGTTGCTACCTAATAGCTGTCGCCATCTTGGTTTTTTGGAGCTAGAGGTGACCATATTTAGGCGAGAGGCTGTGTGACGTGTCTGTGTGTAGCAAGAGCAGACAGCCTGTCACTCGAAGCGACCCACTCTTAATTATGGATAACATTAAGCCTTAATAAAAATGTAAATCAGTGAGTTATATAAAAATTCACCCCTTGTACATTTGTTGTGAATAGGAAAATTAGCTATAGAGACCAAAAAACGTTTTTTTTGTACCAAGCTGTAAACATGTTTGTTTCTTCTGTGATGTCGGGCATTTTAAAATGGGTGTCTATGGGGATTGAATCACTCTTGGAGCCACTCTCAGGTGGCTTTTCAAAGAACTGCAGTTTTTGGCACTTCTGTGCTGGCTTCATTTTTCAGCCCTGGAAGTTGCTGCTTGGGTTTTCCATTATCTAAATTTGTGGGTAGTACCTTGTGCCTTTTTTTGTTATTGCCTCAGTTTCAAGTAAGCTGAGTTGACAATAGACGGTGGAGTCAAAGCACTGCAGACCACTGACTGGTCAGTGAATCATCATTTCACTGTAAAGAATGTAAAAATAATGGATGTAGCAATCGTAACGTCACCCATTGGTTTGCGGACTCCTGTTTTGAGGCCCAAATTCGGCATTTCAGCCGTCACCATCGTGGTTTTTGGATCCAGAAGTGACCATATTTGGGCGAGAGGCTGACGCTGTGGAGGAGCGAGGGGTGGATCTGACTGAAGATGAGGACACTATTGGCAGTTGGCCTTAATTATGTGTAACTTTAAGCATTAATGAAATGTTAAGTTACAAAATAAAATTCAGTTGTCATGAGGGGGAAATTAGCTACTGGGACCCAATCTGTAAACATTTCTGCTGTTAAGGGCAATTTAAAATGGGTGTCTGTGCGGAATGATTCACTCTTGCAGCCAGCCTCAAGTGGTCATTAGAGGAACTGCAGTTTTTGGCAAGACTGAAGGTTGGTGCTTGGGTTTTCCATTATCTAAATTTGTGGGTAGAACCTTGTGCCTTTAGTAGACGATGGAGTTAAAACACTCTAGACCTCTGATTGGTCAGAGGGAATCATCACTATAATCCTAACCTGTGCAACATGGGACATCCAGCACAAACCAGTCATTTTTAGCCAAGCTACCATCATTTGCATTTTTTATTCACTCGACCCAGATTTTAAAACATGGCAGCCCGCAAAACAGTACAATGGACGCGGTGTAGTCGTTCTTCTGTTTGGACGCCAATGAAAGGATCCATGCGAGTGTCACATTAAAGATGATGTAATGACAATTTCACGCTTTGATCCAGGCTACATGGAGAGGATATTATCCATGTATCTATAAAGAAATTGGATTCTGGGTTGGAGGCGGGGCCCTACTCATTCCTATGAAAGTTGCTCTGTGGCGCATGAACCAAGCCCATAGAGCAAGTGCACTAGAGCCCTATGCTGGTTGAGTGGCTATCGTCCTGTTTAGCCCTCTGCTAACTTGAATGGGATAAAAATACTTAGTTATACTAGTAAAATACTAGTTATTGGACCGAATTGATCAAATCCTGGTGATAAAATAATTTATTGCGTAGGGGTCGTGACACTAAAAAAATGTATACACTGATTTACAGACCTCTCTTTTGCAGTGTAAGTCTACGGGGGAAAAGAGTGTTTTTGGACCCAACGGCATCACGTGACAGACACAGAAGTTGTGATTTCACATTTGGCCACTATGTAAAACTGGCTTCAATCCCACCCCAGCCCGGTGCTGCTCTGCAGTGGAAAACAAATTAGAGAAAAAAACCTGATAGAGAGTCAGATCGAGTCAAGCTGAACCATGCAGTGGAAACACGGCATATGTTGAATCTGTTATAATATAAAAAGAAAAATGTTCACACAAAGTCGGTGTCTGTTAAAAGAGGCAGTTCAAGTTGCTACTGATGGTTGGTCATCTCCATCGTTGTGGTTCTTTCATCTAGGATAAACCAGTTGCTGATGACTTATACAGTCAGAATGAGGTTCAAGTTTGCCCTGGCCTCCGTAGCTGCCCCTGGACCAGTCTGGCTTACAGTATCTCCTCAGTCTATAGGCCTGATCAACATACGGACAGACTTCATAGAGTAGAAGCCTCCGCCATAGTCAGCCCAGAAGATCCCATCTTGGAATTTGCTGCGGTAGACACCGCCAGTGTACCAGACACCGTTTAGATTGGTTTGGCCGCAGGCGTTGTACCACCAGCCTCCTTTATGGAAATGGGCACAGTTACCTGTTGAGAGGAAACAGGAAGAGTGATGATGACGCCTGTGAGAAAGTGTGAATGATTCAAAGAAACATATTTGATGTTGTCTTCAGAGAGTCTCAAAAAAGTGACACAATTTTTCAAGAAAATCATTACACTGTGTTATCCCTTTTTAAAGATAGACCCACTGGAAGCAAACTAATCATGAGTCATCACCTCTGCCACTTTGCCTTCGAACATGTAGGGTTTATCTTTATGTTCCCCAGCTTTGTATTCCCTTAATATAAGGCACACTTAATATCTGTGTTCCTAGTGATTTACAAATATTTATACATGTCTCTTGATATAAACTCACATTGTAAGAAACTGGTAAGGGTTATCTTCACAGTTGAAATTGCAAAAGCACGAAGCGAGACGGACATTTTAAATGCAATTTGAATGTAAAAATCTGTACAGGCACTGGGGAGGTATCAATGTTTAAACTGTTTAAACGGTCTTGCCCAAAAATCTGAGAGTGTAGGTTGCCGAGAAAATAAAACCCTTTGAAAGGTATTAATGTGTCATATGACGAGAATACTGAGCTGGGGTACACAGATATGCTCCCAGCATGTAACACCTCCAGAAATTGGAGAATTGTTATGTCCCTTATCTCCAACATTACATATAAAAACAGGTTGTGCTGTTGACACAAAGTCACACACATAATTTGTTTGCTTCCAGTGTGTCATCGCCTCTTTTTGTGCTCGATGGGATGCAACTGAATTGGTCCTCAAGGCACTGTGGGATTTAAAATGACACAGGATTTATGCAGCCTGATGGCCTTCACATAAGGGCCTTTCTGCGATGCACCCGTCCCATTTCAAGAATGGGATTCTTTTGCAACACCACCATGGTGGTGTCAGGTTTTTGACCAATGAAATAGAACTTTAAAGCTTACAGGGATAGCTCATTTCTTTTGAAGTGGGGCTGTACAAGGTACTGTACTGCAAACAGTAAATGGCAGTCAGCATGCTCCCAGTTTGGAGAAGTAGGCTTGAGTCTGAAACAGGAGCTAAGCAATGTACTGCTGTGGACAGGTCAGCAACAGAACACATATTAGCCTCCTAAAAAAAAGTCCCACCAAAAAAGTGTATTTGGAATATTTTCCTCACTTTACCCTACCATCAGACAGCAATTTACAACAGCAAACACATGCTCTTATCTACAGTCTCTTCAATGCCAGACTCCATTGAAAAAGTGATTAAACATCAGGGAATGCAGGATCTGCTGGTCCAGAATTGCCTCAATCAGTTAGTTTGTGTTATGGTGTGACTCTGGCATTTTAAAGGGTTAGTTCAGACTCACCAAAGTCACACAATAGCACAAACAAACTAACTAATTGAGGCAGCGGTAGACCAGCAGCCACCATGTTCAGCGTGCTTAAATTACTGTTTTTGTTAATGGAGTCTGGTGGCTTTGACGAAAGCATAGATGGGGAAGTGAAGCACTTAACGGCTTCCCTGATGGAATGGGCTGTCTGGTGTAAAGGTAGAGTGGTGAAAATATTCTTAATTTAGTTAATAATATCTTAATATACACTTAAACTGTTATGGATTTTTTAAGTGGTTAAAACACATTTTACTGCTGCCCTCATCTACCGCAGTACATTGCTTAGCTTCTGTGTCTACACTCCTGCCGCTTCTCCAAACTGGGACCGTGCAGAGAGACATCTACTCTATGTAACGTTATAATATTAAAAGAGAGGCTTGAAATTTCAATGAAACATGATGCACTCCACAGGAGACTGTATGCTTCGAGAGCGCAAAGGGACCCCGTGTTCATCTACCTGAGAAGGCGTCCTTGTCTCGATCCAGAGTTGTGAACTGTTTGCCGTTGTGGCTGCTCAGGGAGTCCCCGGCGTTCCCCTGGTAGGTTCCCAGTCGCAGACGGTAACCTTCACTCTCAGGCTCTAGATGGAAGCTGCTGTACTGAGCGTACACCTTCTTGTTCATCCAGTCCTCCAGCTCCACCAGCAGCTTGTAGTCCCCCTGCCTCCCCAGGTTGTAGATGCCTTCCAGACCGAGCCAGTATTCGCCGTCTATGTTGCCAAAGCCGCTCTGAGTCAACGGAAGATTAAAAGGAAGGTTACAGGGAGATTACAGAAAATAATGAGCATTGTTTTTTATGTGGTAGCCTGGGGAGTTTGGAAACATGAGAATTGTTTGGGAACATAAAACCCCCTTGTGGTGAGGCTTGTAACAGAACAAATGAGAATTTTCTTTTTGATGACGTTCTGGACGTGGATCTGTACTTAACTGCAGGACTTCAAAAGAAAAAAGCTGTGGCAAGAGGATGCCTCCTTGTCTTTGAAATTCCTAACAAAGCCATGTTGTAGAGTTTATGCAGGAAAATAAGCATCCATCTTCAGAATGCCGGTTCGTCACTCAAACCCCACTTGGATCACGACTAATGGCGAAACTGGCCTGGGCGCTTGTGTTGAATAACCGCGAGCAATCTACGTCTGGCCGAGTGCCTTCAGAACACTTCACTTGGTTGAGGAGGTTGAGGTTTGTGATTGTGGATTAGCTGGGTGAGCCAGCAGATGATGAATGATGTAGGGTTTCAGTCCAGGGCCTCCTCTCTGGTGCTGTGTGTGTGTGTGTGTGTGTGTGTGTGTGTACGTGTGGTGGCTTTGTGGGAGAGCGCAGAGGCAAATCAGTGTTGAAGAGCGCAATTTAGCTTACAGTTACACATGCACAAGCCTGGCCGGGCTCAATGGAACACTGGATCGCCGAGGCTGCCAGCAGTGATATACTCCATCTCATTCTCACAGAGCTTTGATGAGAGGGTCTATATGGTGTGGTGCAGTAAGCCAACCAGCCATCCATCCAGGAAGGCACCATAGTAGTAGCGGTTTTGGAAAGAAACGCCTGCAGATTGAGCTGTGGAACATACCTAGAGGGCCATCTAATGTTTCATGATGGGAATCTCAAACCTAAATGACCTTGGACAAATAGTGCTGCTGACGGGGCGTTATATTTCACACTAAATGAAAACACAAGGATTCTGGCCCAACAGTCCCAGAGACCCCAGATGGTCCCTCTAGATGGGTCATATAACGGCACCCCTGTTGTCTCTGGATGACCCAAATATTCAAGTTGGATAAGGAGAGAGAAAAATAAAACAAACAGGGTAGGGGAAGTGTCACACGTCATCACCTTGTAGTTATCCCAGTTCCTGAAGAAGTTGACTGATCCGTCTCTCCTGCTCTGGATAACGGTCCAGCCCCCGTTGTCTATATCCTGTTCACACCAGGCCTGCACTGGCCTCTCTGCTTCGTCTGGTCTGATCAGGTACATGCCGCTGGTGCTGTGGCCAGCTTCCTGCGCCGCGAGACAGTCCCTGAACGAGCCTGAAGGAAAGAACAACAACAGAGGGAGGCAGGTGGTGAGAAGGACGGAGAAGTGTGTGAAGAAGTCTGTAACAGCAAATAGTTGTAAAATCCTTAACTTAAGGTGTTTTTACAGCCACACACAGACAAAAAGAAAAAAATCTGTGTGGACAATCTATGTTTGGGCTCCTGAGGTGTTCCATTTAAACTGTGAAGTTGGAATTCCCAAGTTCCCAGTTGAAAATTTTGACTGCTGCTACCTGAAGTCTGATTCCCAACTTGAAAAATCAGAGCAACCTCACCAACCATGAACTCAAAATCTGAGATGGCTGCTCTGCACATCTACAGTAGCGAATGCTGTTTAATGTTTATTAGCGCGTCTTATTTGTGTCAATGCAACAGCCTTCTGGACTGAAAAAGGAGGCCAGCATCCATATATCCATCTATTTTTATCTGCTTATCTGGAGCCAGGGCATGGGGGCAGCAGACTGAACAAAGCACCCAAGACATCCCTCTTCCCAGCAACACTTTCCTGCTCCTCCTGGGGGATCCCAAGGCGTTCCCAGGCCAGATGAGATATATAATCCCTCCAGCATGTTCTGGGTCCAACCTGGGGCCTCCTACCAGTGGGACGTGCCCAAACACCTCTAATGGGTGGTAAGTGCAGTTCCTTAAATGGCCACTGGAGGCTGGCTCTGAGAGCGAGTCAGCTCTCAAGGACCTCGCATGTTAAAATGCCTAATTTTACAACAGAAACAAACACGTTAAACATGTTTTAATAAAATTCATTTGTTCCAATGTTATTAAATGAGGTTCTGGCAGCTTTGAGTGACAGGGTGGTGCTGTCCGTTGAGAAGGCCCAAGGGCCTCTCGCCAGTTGGACATGCCCAGAACACCTCTAACTAGAGGTGCCCAAGAGACATCCTGATCAGATGCCAGAACCACCTCAATTGACCCCTTTCAACGCGAAGGAGCAGCGGCTCTACTCCGAGCTCCCTCCAGATGTCCGTGCTCCTTACCCTATCTCTAAGGCTGAGCCCAGCCACCCCATGGAGGAAACTTATTTCAGCCACTTGTATCCGCAACCTCATTCTTTTCGTCAATATGTCAAGTTCATGACCATAGGTGAGGGTTGGGACTAGACGAACCAGTAAATTGAAAGCATCGCCTTCCGGCTCAGCTCCCTCTTCACCATGACAGTCTGGCGAAGAACCACTATTTCAATTACAGGAAGCAGGCTGGAAAAAATCAATAAATAATACATTTCTGCAGGATTAGCAATTTACATGAGTAAACACATGTCAAAATGTCTGATTCTGGTCTTTTGACCAAGTTTGTTGTTACTGCATTTTGGCTTTGTCAGGCAGTTTAAGCCACATTTGGTGCCAGAGCACTAAGTTAAACAACATGGGTGCTATGAGTTTTCACAATGAGAAGGCATTGAAGTCAATGTCGACAGAGGGCTAAATAAGTAGGGAAAAACAGTAAACAAGAACAAAATCGCAACAGCTGACAGAGTAATCCGAAACACATTTATCTAGGTCCACAAAGCTGTTTACTACGTCCTCCCAGAACAGCGGAGGAGTTTGGGGCAAATTAAGTCACTTTAATGAGAAATTACTTGCCTTCATTTGAGGTCGACTAACCAAAATAGACACTGTGTTAACCCATTGTATAACATCTGCCTTTTTTCAAGGTTAATTCAACATTCTCATCACAAGATTTTTAATTAATAGCACATGTGGCAGCAAGTTCATTTGAATCCCAAATAACCCCCTCCAAGCTACTAACACAACAATAATAATGTAAAGATATGGTCCATTCACTTCATGAAGTACACCAGAAGTGCCTCTACTTCGTGGTTTGCAGGAGCCTATCATGCCAGCCTGGGTTTTGTCTACGTCTCACACGCAATGGAACAGTCTTGTAAGGGATCGTTTTCATACACAGCTGCACAGAAATCCTACACACTTTATTATTCTTGGACGAGGGCAATCTAAATGTGTCAGGAATTTCTGTTGATGAGCGAAATCGCGCTGGTTAGGCCTTTCTTTGCTTTGCTTTAAGTCCCCTGCCTCAATCGAGACGTTACAACATTTTTATTTCCATCCTGGTTTGTGTTCTTTCTGTAGAGTGGGAGAGCAGAGTTCCAGCTGAATTTGCAAATCTTTAACCTTTGGAAATGAGGCCACCGGCCCACCTGCAGCTATATTCAAAGTCAGTGATTATTATTTTGCTATGCTTGGCCTGCAAAGTCATGACTGCTTTAAATTTCACCATGACTGGTTTGGATTTTTGTGACTGAATCTATGAATGAATAATAATTGATCATAATAAGGATAATGTATGGATGGATAGACCTCTCAATAACTCATTTCCTCACTCACTCACCTTCAGCACTGAAGTTTCTTTGTGGAACTTCCAGGGTGCCGCTAGTGGGTGACGGCCCAGAGCGTGAGCCCCTTTCTCGGGCAAAGCCTCGGGTGTTGTCCCTCTGAATCTCATTGGTGAAACGAGGCACATTAACAGGAATGTTCTCAGGCACCACCTGCACAAGTGGAGGTCCAATGGGTGTCTGGTCATGCCTGCGGCTGTACACCTGCATACAACGCTCCTCCAGTGCTCCAATCAGCACTGACTGGTTGTTCACCACTGCAGACAGAGCTGCGTATTTGGCCTCCAGTTCCCTGTACCGGGAAGCCAGGCGCAGAGACTCTGTGGTGGCGTTGAGGATGCGTGTCTCTAGCTGTGCCAGTTCCAGTGAGTTATCCCTCTTCCTGATGATCTCGTGCAGCAGCTGCATGTAGAGCTGGGTCACTCTGGAGTTCATGTTCCTGCTCTCTTTCCTCAGCAGCTTCATCTCATTCACCAAGTTGCCGTCCACATCCACCACCAACTTCAAAGTCTCCACCTCCCTACGCTGCTTTGACAGAAGGTCACGCACTGCAGCCACATCCAGGCGTGTCACTCGGTCCTTGTCGGTCGAGTAGCCGCGGGCGGCACAGATGGGTCCTGTGATCTTCTGCTCAGGGACCAGGAAGGTGTAGGAGCACTTCTTGCTTTCTCCGCTGGCCTCTGGAGCCCTTCGTATCCGGTTGAGGATGGGGTGCTTTGTGAGGGCTTGGCTGTTGCCCCAGAAAGACAGACCAAATAGAATAAATACACTCCATGTTCCAGGTCCCATGGTTCCTCCTCTCTTTATCACCAAACAAGCTAAAGATCTATAAAAGAGAGAGAAATGCAGATCATTTTACTGGAAAAGGTTGGTGCTATTTTATGTTACACTTATTATCAGTAAAGCCCATATAAAACCAACAATGTACTTCTCGATACTTTCTAACTTCTCTACCCTGCCTTTGACACTAAACCCCCCCAAGTCCACTGGTTCTGACTGAAGACGTGAGTCTTTAAAACACAAATTATAGTTTCATTTTAGCCACGCTGGGAGAATGGCAACGACAAATGGATGTTAGTAGGTCCACAACTTGTCTCCAGAGTAAAATATGTCAACACCTACATATATCTATAAACTTCTGCACACAAATTTATGTCCCTCATTGGTACGGGATACACCACCAAAACAGATTTTGACCAACAGCTGACTGTCTGCTTGGTGTGTCAGGGCCCCCTAGAATGAACTATGATGACTTTGGTTATCCCCAGACATTTCATCTAGTGCATCATCAAGTCAATATTAATCTGTTTATGCATTTTCGGTAGCCACTTATCCTGTTAGGGTTCGTGGGGGGCTGGAGCCTATCCCAGCAGACACTGGGCGAGAGGCAGGGTACACCCTGGACAGGTCACTACACTATCACAGGGCTGACACATAGAGACAAACAACCATTCACGCTTACATTCACACCTACAGCCAATTTAGAGTTATCAATTAACCTGCATGTTTTTGGACTGTGGGAGGAAGCCGGAGTACCCCGAGTTTGATCCCCCAGTCAAGGTTCGAACTCTTGCTGTGAGGCAACAATGCTACTCACTGTTCCACTATGCCACCACAAGGGACAGGAGGCAGGGACATGCTGTTTGACCCAATGAGAGCTATGGGGTATGACATATGCGCAATATAACTGGAACTGCGACGCTGAAGGGTTACAGCAGACAATGCTAGAAATAAAGAGATGGTGTCTGCTCAGGTGTCCCTTTGTCTTTTTTTTATTCTCCATGCGTGCACTGGCCTTGACAGAACGTTTTGGGTACGACTGAATGGATGGCAGCTGATACAATATAACATTTTCATCTAGACAGCATCTATTTTTGGGCTTTTATTGAAGACTTTTTCAGTAATCACAGAATTGTAACTCTCACTCATATCTTTTTGAATATATTTCGGACTGAAGACGCCTCAGTGAAATGAATCAAACATCCTCATGTTCTAAGATGGTGCGCCAGCTACTGAGGCTTTCGGAAAGTGCAGAACAGATTTTACTGCATGGGTTGTACCCCAATGATATGTCATCTTTTTAACCTCCTTAACAAAAATGTTGAAGTACAATCTGTAGTCCAAGCAACAGCCCAACAATGAAAATTTTAGCTGACAAATGAGCAGGGAGATCTGGGCTCTGGCAAGATAGAAAGAAATTTAACACGGTTCATTTACAAATACTACCCGCATTCTTGTGATACAGAGCTGGTTTAAATTTGTCTTTTTTAAAACAACACATTCTCACTCCAACCTCGTCACATATCAGCGCTTGGTCATGGACTTTCCATGTCCAGATACGATGTGAAAGGTACCCTGGGTGCGTTGGTTGTTGATGTTCTGGAATACAATGTCAAATTACATGCATTGTCTTATTTCAAAATACACTTCAGTTTTTACAAGAAATTTACCGTTTACATACTGTCTCTTTCAAAATAAAGGAACTACGTCGGTACAACACCGCAAATTGATGTTGTTTTTCCTTCAACAACTAACGCACATGGTTAGGTTTAAGCAACAACAAAAACCCTCTGACACCACCAAACACTGTTGAACTATAAAGGCGACCAGCCGCTTATAATGCCAATATTAAAGGATGGCATTTTTCGTCAGTGTCTGACACAGCAAATCACTGGCCAAGCGCTGGATTTCGATGAATTCGGAGTGAGACCGGGTTGTTAAAAAAATCTAAGCACACTAATTCCCCCACTACAGCTGGGCACTGTAGTTTTTAGCAAATGTAACTCAAAGAGAGGCAAATTGTTGAGGACTACTTTCAGCCACAGAATAATAAAAATCTGATGGGTTTAGGAGTGCTGACAACATTATAACAGAATTGATTCCAAATAAACAGCAGTGTCCATGTTCATTGTAATAAAGGAAGATGTCATTCAGTGCAATGGTTGTGGCTCGCTCATGTTTTTTTGTCAGTAGTTTTTGGACAACAGTGGAGGTATGGCACCGAGGATTATGCTCTGTCACACTTTGGCTGTATGAGTGATAAATTCATTGTTGGCTGTGGTCTTTTAATGGGATTTTTCGGCCATTAGAAAAATACAGAATGTCATCTTGGTCCAAGTTTTCACAACAGTGTGTCCTCTTGGTTACCACTCATTTTGTACTTTTGTACAATTTCCCACCAGATGTTTTCTTTTCTCCTCTAATCCTAAATAATTCAACACACTGTGCATCTCTTGGCATGATACAGGAGGGAGCTTCCAATCAAGAGTCTTGCTTAATTATGAATTAAGTGAGCATTAAAATGTAAAGTGGAAACGTGCAGACTGGCAGGAACACAGCTGGTTTCATGTATCAGCTCAGTCCTGCCCTTGGCAGAGCTTGCCTTCTGGTACTCTTGTGGTGGAGTAAGAGCAGTGCCACCCACCTACCACAAATCTGTTATCGTAACTCGGATTTTCAATGCATTCCCTTACGGGTTCTCTTTCATTACGGCCCTTACCACATCTGTATCAGGTGTCTGGGTGTGGGCAAGTGCTGGGATCTGTTTTTCATATTTCTGTAGCTCTCCAGGCTCAGACCCTTCACGCACCTCCCCTATAGTCTTTCAGCGTACCTGCACCGGCTCGTGTTCAGAGTTAGCATGTTAAAAACCTCTCAATCTGACAACAGATGTGACTGAGAGTGAATATATTTGGTAGAAAATTGAGATAATGTGGCCATGGATGACAGTGAATATATCACTTTAACGAGATAGCGCTCACTGCCAGTATTCATGAGGTGCAGAACTGCGTGTATCTGTAATGAGAAAAATGCTAGAAGTCAGCAGGTGGTAGTGATTTGACCTCACTGACTCATTTTAACTTCCGCCATTTCTACCTGGCAGTACAAAGAGATAAATTAGAATTTGGTGAGGAATAAAAGAACTGGATGTGTTTGAGGAGCAGCAGAGGGAGCAGGAATCCCTGATTTATGAGTAATGTTTTCTGGAGTCTATTTTTGGACGGAAAGCTTGTGTTTTGATCATATTGGTTTTGACAGCACGACGAATGGAGCAGGGGAGGGTGATGTTCAAAAAATGCATGCTAAGTGAAAGATCCCTCCCTCCCTATTCAATAGCAAGGCTTGGCTCTGGAAGTGGAGCTAATGGTGAGCCAACTTTGTGTTGATTTAGGGCCAAATCCAACCAGAAGGCAGTCTGGTGGATATGGCCAAGGAGGTTAAGTAACCTTCATCCAACACCTCTGACAGGCATACACCCGCTTCATATCGGTGCTCATCAAAACAAATCTGCTGAGGATTTTAACAGATGCCAAAGAAGCGGAATTAGATGAGTCCAAGGCAGAGACAGCAGGGGCTTTGAATCATTTCTGTGGTCGCCGCTTGATGTTTAGTTACACTGAAGAGTCCTGACCACAGTTAATGGGACAGATCCCAGAGCATTACCTAAGCTCAAACTGCTGCAGTAGCAGAATAGTATCCTTTTATCATTGTCAAAGGAAAAAACATAACAGCAAGTTTGTTTTGTATGTTTTCATAAAGCACAATGACTTATTGAGAGAAAGAACAGCCCAGTAGCCACAGGAAAATGTTGGCATTTCTACAAAGCATGGACACATTAAGCTACTACAGTTCACAGGCATCATATCAATGGTAATGTAGTATATGAGTTCATTTTGACTTTCAGAAGGTGGAGGGGATAGTTAATGGCGTGACACCTAAGCGATATGTCTGCCAAGCTGCAGAAGACTGTTTAAGAACAACAAACTGTTCTTAACTGGTTGTTATTTAGTGAATCATGGCCATGTTTCCAGCAGCTTTTTGGCCACCAAACATTGGTGTTTTTTCACCGCCCATTGCTGTGTTTCCTGCTGGGATAGTGCCACGAAAATTGGTTGTTTATTAGTGAGACATATCTGCTTATTTAGCCAGGACAGTGCCACAAAAAGCAGTTGTTTGTCTACCGAGACATTGCTGCCTTTTCACCTGGGATAGTGCCATGATAAGCGGTTGCTCTTTAGAGAGACAGTGCTGTGTTTCCAGCCAGAATAGTACCACGATTAAGTGGTTGGTGTTTTTTCTAAGATATCGCTGCATTTCCACCTGGGATAGTGCCATGAAAAGCAACTGTTTTTTTCTGAGACATCGCTCCATTTCCTGACAGAATAGTGCCTCAAAAAGCGATTGATTTTTACCGAAACATTGCTGCATTTCCTGCTGGGATAGTGCCATGAGAATTTTTTTTAAATTTTTTTTATATACTTTATTAATCCCCGAGGGGAAATTCAATTTTTCACCATGTTTGTCAATTACACACAGGTACGAACACACACGCACAAACTGGACCTATACATGCACTAAGTGGAGAGATGTCAGAGTGGGCTGCCCATGACAGGCGCTCTGAGCGGTTGGGGGGTTCGGTGCCTTGCTCAGGGGCACCTCGGCAGGTGAACTGGCACCTCTCCAGCCACCAGTCCACGCTCCATATTTTTGGTCTGGACAGGGACTTGAACAGGCGACCCTCCGGTTCCCAACCCAAGTCCCTATGGACTGAGCTACTGCCGCCCTAAGTGGTTGTTCTTTGGTGAGACATTGCTGTGTTTCCTGTCTGAATAGTGCCTCAAAAGACGGTTGTTTGTTATCGAGAAATTTCTGTGTTCTGGACAGTGTCACAAAGATTGCCTGTTTTTCATTGAGAAATTGCTGAGATAGAGCCACAGTAAGTGGTTACACTTTAGCAAGACATTGTTGTGTTTCAAGCCAGGATAGTGCCACAAAAAGCAATTGTTTTTTACCGAGACATGGCCGCGTTTCCTGCCAAAATAGTGCCATAATAAGCGATTGTTCTGTAGCGAGGCATCACTGCATTTCCTATCAGGACAATACCACAAAAATCAGTTGTTTTTTAATCAAGATATGGCTGCATTTCCTGTCAGGATAATTCCACAAAAACTGGTTGGTTTTTTTTACCAAGACATTACTGTATTTCTTGCCAGGATCATGCCACCAAAACCAAGCCAAAACCTAACTGTAACCAAGTGTTTTTATTGCCTAAAACTAACTACACATTAACCACAGCATTGTTAAAGCATAAAGACATGTCAAGATTCAACATCTACATAATAATGTACAAATGTAACATATCTGTGGTTTGCAGACACTGAAAATGCCAACATGTATTCTGGTGACTAGGATGGAAAGAAAGTGTCTGAGCCAACATTAATTTTTAATAGCTTAACATTTCAGCAACATAACAAAATGCCCTGAAGTCTGTACTTCAGCTTTAACATATGGAATAACCCAAAGTTTGTTTTGTCATAGATTATAAACCATCTGAGGGCAAAGAAAAAGACACTTTAAGGAAAACGGGCCATGTGTCAGGGCTCAGAAACACCTTGGCACTGTCAGTCGGTTATTATTACCCGGGGAGTACTTTTTCCTGTCTTTCCGTAATCACAGGTCATCCCCTTCAATAGCTCCGTCTCAGCAATTGGCCCGTCTGCACGTCTCCAACCCCACAATATGAATCTCTCAGGCCCCGGCCTGACAGGAGTGACAGTGTTTACACAGAGGCTCCTCGGCCAGGGCTGTGAATCTCATCGTCAGTTACTTATTACCACCAGGTCTCTCTCTGTCGTTCACACCCTGCTGGTCTTCATCAAGTCGGCCGCAGCAGTCGTGCTTTTTTGTTGACTTATTAAAGGGGATTTTCTCCAGCTCCTCGCTCAGAACCAGACCTGACCAGATCCAGCCAACTCATCTATATTAATGCAAGCTTTGCAACCAGACGGGTCAAACTTTGCGGTGGCTGGTTTTCCCACCCCAGAGGAGCATGAGGGCACTGCCAATCGGCCCACTAAGTGGTAGCACTGAGCTCTGACTGTCCACTGGTGAGCTTCCCCAATTCAAAGATTTTATCATACATTAAAGCCCTTAAAAAAGCCCCCGCATTTGCATCCCCTTGTTTCTCTCCAACTTTATTTCAACACACAGAGTGGATATACTACACGTCACAAAGTTTTCCAGTCTGACTTTGTTGTGGCTTTTGCTCTGGGCTCGCAGATTTTAAGGACTGTGCCAATTAGCCCACAACTTATTCTGATGGTGCCGCAGATTAGGTCCGTCTGCTGAGGGGACGACATGATGCATGGGATTTGTACTGCACATTGTGAATATGATCATACAGGCTTACACCACATATGAATATGAAATTCAAAAACGAATATAAATGACTTAAAAACACAAATGATGACATTCATTTCAGCATTTTATAGTCACTCGCAGGTCTTCAGCAGTAGTCGTGGATGTCTAAAGGATCCAGCTTCCATCTTAAATTTTACTGTTCTACATATTAACTTTATTTTTATGATTAAATTGCAAACTTTCTTTGGTAGTGATGACTGGGGAATCTAAAATTTCAGCAGTTTGACAACTTTTCCAAAGCTTATAAAAGCACAACTGAAAAAATAAAATCTTACCTGTGTCAGTGAGTTCAGTCAGCCGTCCAGGAGGTGCAGGTAAGACCCAGGTTGGTGTCTCAGTTGTGTTTCCTACACAGGTTCATGCTCTCCATTCTCCTCCTCTCACTCTCCCTATGCCTTTGCTCTCATTGAGAATGAAGGCCTGCACGCAGCTATGGCCCAAGCAAACACCGTCCGCTAGGAGAACAGTAGAGGGTGGTCCATACTCAGAAAGAGGGAGGCTGATGGTGTGATTTCTCTCTGTAGTTTGAGCAGAGAGGGCAGGCTTGGCCCTGCCCTCCTCCTCTGATGTTGCATAAAGTTTGGGAAGAACAGAAAGACTCCTCCTGATATAAGGTTTCACCACAAATGAAACACTAAGCGATGAATCAGATTGACTCTGAGTCAGCAAGAGTGGTGAAGACACTCAAAATCAGTCTAGCTGTCATCATGTAATTTTCAGAAGGTCTTGTTTACATTGTCATATTGTCTCCCACGCAGGCTATTTGTCTGTCAGGCTGGTAGACGTCACACATAAACTCACTTTTTCTTTCTGTCACACACACATCTGTCAGCTTCGTTCATGTAACTACAGCTTCTCAAAGCTTACAAGCTCCTCATAAAGCTGTTTCCAATCAGCTCTAATCTAATGACTGAGTGATTCTGGCGATCCAGTAGCTTTAGCATGTTAAATAGAGAGGTCTGTTTTTGGATGTGAGCATTTCTCTTGTGTTTGCTCCCTATATGGGATGCCTCTTGTGGCAATCCAAGTGCTATTGGCAGCTGTGTTTATTTGGTTATGAGGACAATACGCAGAGGGCTTTGCAGACAAAAGAGAACGCCCCTCAGCTAAATGTTTTGGATTGAGGAGAAAGAGCAGGCTTTGATGCATGGGGATCCTCTGTGTGGGGAGACATACTTCGGTGTGTGGGAGGACACATTTGCTCATGAGCAGTCAACGCAGGACATTCATAATATAGGAGTGTGTGTGTGTGTGTCTGTGTGTGTGGGTGCTTGCGTGTGACTCATACATGTATGAGAACATATGTTTGCGTGATTGAGAGTCTCCATGGTGGTCGGCTGTATATATTAGAGGTCGTCCAATTTAAATAAATTATATATATGGGAGAACGTGTGTGTGTGTGTGTGTGTGTGTGTGTGTGTGTGTGACAGAAGCTGAACAAAATACATTTTGAGCTAATTCAACCCATGCCTGAAAACCTTATCTGCACCACATTTACTCACTCTTTGGTAGTCTGGATCAGTGTTTCCCAACCTGGGGGTCAGGCCCACCTAAGGAGTCCCAGGATAAATCTGAGGGTCCCAAAGGGGATGAAAGGGTACAAAGAAGAATCTGTCTTTGGCGGAAATGCTCATAATTCATGTACACACTGGGGATAGAGAGGCAAAGTCCCTTCGTTTCAGGCCTCCCCCACTGGACCTTATTATGGGGAAAATATATACAGTAGCCAAAGACGGGAGACAAATATCTTTTTGACATTGCTGCTTTTCCTGCTGGGATAGCGGTTGTTCTTTCAAGAGACAACGGTGCGTTTCCAGCAAGAATAGTACCACGATAAGCTATGTTTAGCAAGACATCACTGTGTTTCCTGTCGGGATAGTGCCATGAATTGCCGTTTTTTAAGCTAAGACATATTTTTTTAATCTCATCTGAATTATGCTATGAATTACGCATATGATTTTTTAAGGAAGTCAGTAAAATTTATTTATATAGCACTTTTCACAGACATAGGTCACAAAGTGCTTCACAATGGCAATATACAACAAGAAAGAAATCACAGAGACAAAGTGACTACGTGAACGTCATGAAAACTGCACAACTAGCAAAACTATCTGCACACACATAAGAAAAAAGAAGAATTCACACTACACAACAACAATACACAAAAGCTCTGGTGCAGACAAGTTACCCAAACGCCTGTCCAAACAGGCGTGTCTTTAGCTGGCTTTTAAAAGAAACCACAGAGTCAGCGGATCATAAGGAGCAGGCAGAGTTTTCCAAAATTTAGGCGCTACAGCTGCAAAAGCTTGATCATCACGTGTCTTAAGGCGAGTGCAAGGGACAGACAATAAATTAAGTGCGTTTGATTTGTGTTACGCCATAAAACAGGCTACGTAAGTAAATACCTCACTTGGAAATTTTAAGTGGTTTTGTGTCTTAAAAAAGACGGTTGCTAACAAGTGGCTAAATGAGACCAAAGAATGCATCACAGTGAACATGGCTTTACAGCCTCATTGTCGAGGATGATGTTGAAGTCATGTGACTGTGGTGTAGTTTCTTTATAGCCTAACATTAGCTTGTGGCTAAATTTATAATTGTGTTTTTTACTTGTAAATATTAGCATGCTGAACAAAACATGTACCCCAAACTTTGCTACAGAGCTTTATCTGCAATAATCCAAAATCCAATGGAAAAATCCCAGGTGGTCCACCTAAAGGGGCCTCTGTGTCCCTCTCTCGTAGACACGTTTGCTGAAATGCCGATTGTGTCTTTCAAAAACAACTTTAAACAGGACTACGCTCTGTTTGTGCCCAAATGTCACATGAGGGCCTATGTCCACATTTTTTCAATTCTTCTCAATGAGGAGTGAGAGTTTGCCGCTGCCTGGAGAAAAAGAGCTGCACCCGGTGTTTTTTGTTTTGGTCTATCAATTGAGTCATCAGCTGATTCCCAATCAACCAATAGCACAGCGACACACCTTCTCTGTCAGCCTGTCATCTTACTGCTCCTCATTTTAAATATGGTTCTTTCTCTGCCGTAGTTCTTTCTTGCTTCAGTCATGCGTGCTCTCCACCTCCCCATCACCACCTAGTCTTCACGGATTCATCAGCCTCATGTGCCTCAGCAGCCTCAGACTCAGCAGCCACCACCACCTGTGTCTGGACTGCATGAGAGGATTTATCCTGCAGCCGCTCAGATGTCCCGCCAAAAACTTATGTTAAATCTTAATCAGCACAAATCATCTGTTCATCTGTACACTCATATTCTGTGTTAAATACGATCTTTACTTCGTTCTTCTGTCTCTCCTGACTGAAATGTTAGTGTTCAGATATTATTGTCATAGGCACCACCAGTGCTTTTTTTAGCGATGTGTTGGGATGAAGTGCTC
Source organism: Epinephelus fuscoguttatus (assembly GCF_011397635.1). NCBI lineage: Eukaryota > Metazoa > Chordata > Actinopteri > Perciformes > Serranidae > Epinephelus > Epinephelus fuscoguttatus. Next base: position 24,158,711 of record NC_064766.1, read on the forward strand.
CCCAGTGCCCTGCCAACGCTTTCCTGCAGAAGTGGACACAGGCCCTTAGATGAATATTTCAACAAGGCATGGTCCTTCTCCACCTCATATCAGTGTACACAGATGAGAAGCCCATCTTTTCATTTTTGCCCCTGCCCCTAGAAAGTCAGTTCAGGTCACTGGTGGTAGCTATTTCTTTTTTCATATACAGAATGAAGTTATGGCCTTTGTATTCAGGGAATAGTTGTTTAGTATCAAAAATTCACATTTCACCATAACTAACACAAGCTGTTAAAGTTAAAATATCCCTCCCTCCCTCCCTCCCTCCCGCCCTCTCTCCCTCACTCTCAGCCCCTCCTTGTGGCTAAATGAGTTTATTACCACCTCCACCTCCACAGCTGCTGTATGGCCCTTGTTTAATCCTAAAAAGTGTACCTGTAAGCAGTGCTGGAAAAAGTATTTAGATCCTAATGTTGATGTCCGTGTTGCATTCTACTGCTGTAAGTAGTTAAATCTACATAAGCACATGCATTATATTCTAGAAATGTTTGTAGGCTCGATGTCCTGAGAGACATATGTCTTTGAGAAGTCAACTTTTTATGAGCTGAGAAAAACAGCCCTGTTTTCAGCTTTGTGACGATGCTTTTTCCAGCTGATCCAAGAGGGTTTTCAATAGTTTATTTAATCTAAAAACAGGAGGATGAGGAAAACTTCCTCAGCCCACAAAAGAGACACTTAATCCTTCAGTTTATCTGAAAAAAATCAAATTAAAAATCACCAAATTTGGAGATAGGCTGCATTGTTTTTACTGGACAGGAAGGAGATGAAAAGTTGCAATCTAAAACTGAAGCTGGTAGACAAAGGCAGTGGAGTAAAAAGTAGAAAAATTGCTTCTGAGATGTAGTGGGGTAGAAATATAACATTGCATACAATGGAAGTACTCAAGTGAAGTACAAATGCCTTGAATTTGTACTGAAGCACAGAACTTGAGTCAGTGTACCTAGCTACATTTCTCCCCTTCCTATAGATGTGCAAAGACATACAGAAGATACTACAGTAGATGGACAGTGTTGAGGAAATGTATTAAATGTGAAAGTATTTGAATGTAACCATGTATCATTTGCCTTAGAGTCCTTTACTGTCTGCATGCAGGCATGTGATGATGCTCCACTGTGTCTGAAGGTTAAGACACAGTAAGATGAGGACCTTGTAGTTTAGACTCCAATGTTAAACAGACTCGACCAAGGGTGATTAACCAAGTGTACATTTTTCCACCCCAGATAGATAGATAGTTTTTCTTCATTGAACATTGTGAACAGAGACATTCAGCAGGTAAAAAGGTAGATATCAGTCATTGATTTTCTGTAACCGCGTATCCTCTTGAGTGTCGTGGGAGCCTATCCCAGCTGACAATGGGTGAGAGGCAGGGGCAGGGTACATCCTGGACAGGTGACACATAGAGACAGACAACCATTCACACTCACATTCACACCTACGGCCAATTTAGAGTCACCAATTAACCTGCATGTCTTTGGACTGTGGGAGGAAGCCGGAGTACCCGGAGAAAAGCCACGCTGACACGGGGAGAATGTGCAAACTCCGCACAGAAGAGCTCCCTCCTGGGTTCAAACCAGGAACCCTCTTGCTGTGAGGCGACAGTGCTAACCACTGTACCACCATGCCGCCCACATATCAATAAGATGAAAAAAATTATTATTATTATTATTTATTTTACTTTATTGTCCACTTTAATATTTTATTTTATGTTAATGTCTACTTTAATATTTTATTTTATTCTATTTTATTCTAATGTCTACTTTAATATCTATTTTATTTATTTCATTGTCTATTTTAGTATCTTATTTATATCTTCATCTTTATCTCTTGTTTCCATTCATGCTGTATTTCTATTTCTACTTTGCACGGAGCATTGGAACAAAAACAATTTCCCCCCGGGGATTAATAAAGTATTCTGAATCTGAATCTGAAAAAGTAAATAATTTAAATAAAAAATAAAGTCTAAACATAATACATAAACAATAACATCACTAAAGTCAATATAAACCATAATCAGGGGCTACAGAAAAATAGTTCTTTAAAATATAACAATGTACGTTCACTATTTTGTTTATCCTAAGGCAGGGGTCGGCAACCTGTGCCTCTGGAGCCAAAATTAAATACTGTACATTTTACTTCACTGCATTTATTGGACATAAGTTACTTTGCAGATTTAGATTATTAACACACAAAAATATTGAAAATAAAATAAAATGAGCTCCCCCTTTAGCAACTGCACCATTAAAATAATGAACACATAATTTTAATGGTGCAGCACACAGTTCAAACCCACAATATGTGACTATGTGACCTAACCAGCACACTACATTTGGAAAGGATAAGATACGTCTTAAAGGGCAGACTCCCAGAATATATCACAGTCTGGCAACCTCTCATATCACATCTTGCACAAAGTACAATTCCTGAGTTGTAACCCACTCTACTACAATATCCCAGTATGAGTATGAGTTCATGAGTGAGGAATAGAAGTCCTTTATCTAGACTTAGTTTCCCTTTTTTCATTTTAGTTGATTTGTATTATTTTCCCTCCTTTATTTATTTTATGTACATCTAATACACCTATGTTTTGTCTTATTTACATGTGCATGTTCATGTTTTCTTGCATCTGTGAACTTATAATTTCAAATCTCTTTTCTGTAAAATGAAACGAGCGCTGACACTACAACATGATAAGTGTAATTTCATCTTTGACTCAATAAAAACACTTATAATTCATCAGTGTAATACATATCATTCAGAAATGGGCCATTCTGCTTAATAAATAGCCTGCGTTTCCTTTGGTACTTATAAATATGATTTAAATATATTTAGATTTTAATATTTTTTGCTTTTACTTGAGTAAAATTTGAAGTATTTTACACTGTGGCATTGCTATTTTTATTTAAGTAAAAGATCTGATTACTTCTCCCCCCACTGCAGATAATTATCTTATGGCATAAAGTAAACAAGCTAATGCACTTTACAACGAGCCCTCGGTGACGTCACGCGCAGGAACCAATAGGAGGCGGTCATCTTGTGACAGTTGATACTCGACGGTCAGCAGCAGCGACTGTAAACAAACCAGTAGGTTTCACAACTTTGATTTAAAGGGAAGACATGGATGAAGATAATGACTTATGTTAATTTAAAATTCAGATGAACGACGTGTAACCTTTTTTTTTCTTGTTTATTTATTTTCTGTCGACTGTTTACTTTCCAGGCATGGTAAGTTTGACTCGCTCACTTCTTTCAAATGTTTTAGTGTCGTAAACTTTGTGTCAGTGTCAAATGTTTAGCCCATACACCGAGCTATATGACCCGTTGCTTTTGTCCACTGTGCCCTGCAGAGAGCGGCTGGATTAGGTGATTTAAACGGGCTTTACTTGAGTCAGTGCTTCATCTGCTGCGGATAAAATTAGACTCCTGCCGTTTAAGAGATCCTGTATCAGTGTGGAGCTGCTGAGCCCCCGGGGAGTAAGCCTGCGAGACAACTGTCAGGGCGTAGATACATGTCTATGGACAAAATTAATAATATATATATAGGCTATATTTTAATAGCACCCTCTTATTTTAGGTTTACCTCTAAATATTTTTAGTAGGCCTATATCAGTTAAAGGTCCAGTGTTTAAGATTTAAATGGATCTTTTGGTGTCTAGCAGCGAGGATTGCAGATTGCAACCAGCTGAAACTTCTCCTGGTTAGAATTCCTTCAGTGTTCATTGTTCAGGAGGTTTTTACGAGCCGAATTATCCACAGAGGTCTCTTCTTCTCCAGAACAAACAGACCAGGTGATTAAAACTAGCAAAAACACCGAATAAAGAGGTTTCATGTTAAATTACGTATTTCTCTGACACTGTTTGGCACATTGCAGACGGCCTACTAGCCAAGTACCTGCACATGTGCTCACCTTTTTCTCTCTGATAAGTTAATGTGTACGCACGTTATTTCTGATCAAGAGGTCCAGGAGGCTTTTACCAGAAGCCGAATCATCCACAGAGGTCTCCTCCTCTCCAAAACAAACAAACCTGTTGATTGAAACTGTGAAAAACACTGAATAAAGCAGTTACATGTTACAAATAAGTGTTTCTCCAATGCTGTTTGTCATGTCGGAGACAGGCCGCTAGCCCAGCACCTGCTAATCTGTGCTGAACCTTTTTCTTTGATAACTTAATAAGCACAGGTCATAAGCACGCACTTATTAATTCCTTGCCCTTTGAACACACGGTGCTACGACCAATTGCATGGTATAGTGAGGTCCTTGGATCGGCCCTGCCAGGGTCCGTCACCGCCCTGTCAGAGCACGAGAAGACGATCAAACTTGACTATCTAGAAGAAGAAAAACCTTTAACCCGGACCTTTAATGTTGTCTCTTTATTTTGGGTGAACTGACCCTTTTAGATGAATGCACTTTTGCCTATTCCTACACCATGACGTATAATTACCCAGCTGTATGATTGTTCTGATTACCTGCTCATGTGTTGCAGGATGCTGAGGGCCCCCAGGCCCTGTGCGACCTCTGCATGGCTCAGGTGTGTCGCAGCCTGGATGTCCTGTGCAGCAGACGAGCAGACGGCTCCATGAGCCTCAGCTGGGCCCCGGTCTTCCCACAGGAGATGGCAGACCAGCTACTGCGTAAGATGGCAGCTAAAGGTAGGTCAGGAGGGCAGAAAAGGCTCTGACAGCATCAGTACAAACAACTGAGGGCTAGAATGTAGGTTTTGTTTTGACGTCTGGGGAGACACATATTAAGCAGTGGGTCTGAGAAATTTTGTGCATCATACACTTTTTTTCCTGCCTTGTGGTGAATTTTTATGCACCATTTGTGCCTTTTCTGCATCAATTTGTGGTGGAAATGTTATGGTACTTCCTGCTTTTACTGTAAATAGTTGCTTAATCTTCTTTACGTTTTAGGACAGATTATACTAGTTGCTTTTGAGGTTGCAGCCTGCTTCAATTGAGCTCAGACTGGCCAGTTCACACCACTACAACATTTCTCTGCAATGTTTAAAATGGTTTTGTCTCATCATGAATCTTTGGTCTGAACTGGGCTTAAGATAGCTAGCCGGCATTCCAGAACCAGAAGAGGCATGATGGGAGTGACGTGTAAGACAAAAGTGTTGGCCTCCAGTGTGACATATACCATATGTGTCTGCAGTTTTTTCTAAACAATAACAATGGGAAAACATGACAATAACAATAATTTACTGTCCCTGCCAGCTGATCTTGCCCTCTGCTTTGAGGTTAAGGAGCTCAAATGTGGACATTTTAGGTTGCTTCCTATGTGAGTTAGCCGCTAACTGCCTCTAGCTGCTTTTTAAGCATCCTGACGGTAGGTCACACACATAATGCATCGTCAAAACGTCACACCCATCCTGTCCAGCTGGTTGTCCCTTTTAGACGTCGAGTTGGAGCTGTTACTACCTCCACTGCTGGCAAAAGGGGAGAAAACTCTGTCCCCTGTACATTTTGTACAAAACGGCGAAATAATGATGCAACATTCGCCCTTAAACAGGCTGTGTAAAGAGTTAGCTAGTTTTATGTTCTTATCGGTAGGGGACAAATGCATGTCTACTGTATATAGGTGGGGACGTATCCCCTGTGTCCCCCCAAAATCTGCGCCTATGACTTGTTCTGCAGCAAGTTGAAGAAAAGGGACAAATGGACTCACACCACCACACATATGACTTACCTATGACCTTTAATTCTTCAGGCACAAAACTTCTTGTATAAACAAAAGATAATTGCAATGTCATCCTATCATTATATGATTTCTTAGTTCTCAGTTTACTATGCCAGGCTGAAATGGTGGGAAAAGTCTGTTACATAAACATAAATGTGGCTGATGCTGCTTTTTCCTACAACGTCCCTCTGTTTCTTTCTCCCCACAAGAGATCCTGAATGACACAACTGTTGGGATTTTCCGCAACTGCAAAGAGCTCCGCCTGCGCCGAGCCTCCATCCGCTGCTGTCCAGTGTCCGCAGAAGCTTTCCGCCTGGCCCTCTGCCCTCACCGGCTCCAGGAACTCGATGCCTCCTGGGTCTCTGGTGGCCTCACTGTGGCGAACATTGTCTCAGGCCTGGCCTCCAACCCCGAGTGCAGAGCCAGCCTGCAGAGGTTGTCCCTCAATGGGCTGCATGTGGACTGGCAGTCTCTGGTGGTGGATGGAGGGACCCATGATGGCTTCAGCTCCTTGCGGGGCTTGAGGACGCTCAACCTCGCAAACACAGACCTCACTGATGCCGTCCTCGAGGATATCTGTACTCTCCCTCAGCTGGAGAGCCTGGACATCTCCTGCAGCGCTGTCACAAAGCTCACTGCGCTCCTCAATTGCAAAAACACACTGAGATCTTTGACTGTCCATCGGCTGCGGCAGCTGGATATGTCACCTGTCAGGCTGCTCTCTGTCCTCAGCCGACTTCACGCTCTCAGGCATCTAGACTTTTCAGAGGACCACTTTGCCGTGGATGACAGTGACGGGAGAGACGGGGATGAGACAGTGCGGCAGATTCTTGAGGAGAGTCCCAAGGTCCTTCCTTCCCTTGTTTCTCTAGATATCTCTGGAAGGAAGAGAATCACTGAAACAGCAGTCAGAGCGTTTGTAGAGGCCAGAGGTGGACTGATCTTCCTGGGCCTGCTAGCCACTGGGGCTAGCTCCTGTGACGTCCTGTCTTCACATGAAAACCTAAAAGTAAGGAGCTGGCATTGGACACAGAATTGATATCATACTATGGTCTGTAAGATGACAGAGAATGTGATGGTTAGACACATCAGCTTGACTCTCACATACGTTTCTCATTTGTCTTTGACTTGAGGCTCTGTCTGTAAATGCACTGAAAATGCCTGCTGCATTTCCTGTCTCTCTGATGATGCTGATGTGCTGTGTATGCTCAGGTAACTGGAGAGGCTAATGGGAACCAGGTGTGTGAGGCCCTGAGAAGGTACAGAGACCGCGAGTGCTTCATACGAGAGGCCCTCGTCCATCTCTACAATCTAACCACTGACATTGACAAACCACAACCGGACATGCTAAAGGTACAATGGTTAGCGTTGTGCTGGGAAAATATCTTTAATGTATCATCCAAAAAGTAAAGGTTGTGAACAAGCCAACAGTTAAGAACAGATTATCTAAGCCAGTTTATTTCAGAGAAAGGTGAGGACAGCTAAAATGTTGCTAATAAGCCCTCCTTACACATGAAATGGGCATGCCAAAAAATAAAGTCAGACACATTGTAAAATACTTTTAAAAATCTGCTATGATTAATATTTTGGTTTTCCCTCCAAAAAAAAAAGATTCTCCAGTACTAAACCATAGATATCTAATGGTACCTAATACAGAAGGAATCACATTGTAAGGAACAAGAATTACACTTTGATAATTGCATTTTATGGTAAATTTATTATGACTTCAATGTTTTACTCCAGTGTTGCACAACAACTCCACTTATTCTCTGCAGGATGGGATGCTGAAGCTTAGTCAGCGAGTTAATCCTTTATTTAAACAGGAAGTCTCAATGATACCAAGATTTCCTCTCCAAAAGAATAATACAGCGTAAGCACAGAAAAACACACAGAAATTAACAACAGCACAACAACCATTCCCAGAGTAAAGGACACAAGTTCAAGTAGCGTTCAAAATGCTCAAGTATAACTGGGAGGTAGACCTAGGCAATGAATACCATAAATAAGATTGGCAGAACGTTTAGAACCATCAGACTACACTTGCAACAGGCTTGCAGAAATTCAGTATAAAATGTTACATAGGCTCAGTATAGCTCTTGTTACCCTCCGCAGGATATCTTGAACTATCTCCCCCATTTGCCGGAAGTGTAAAACAGACCTGGGGACTCTTCCACTGCTTTTGGGAGTGCAATCTAAATGCTAGATACTGGAGTCCCATAGCTTGTGAGTTGTGTGGGATTTTTAGGACCACAATAAGAAAGGATCCAGGGCTATTGCCTTCAAAAGAAGTAGCAGTCTCCCATGATCATTATAGATTGCTTGACAAACTTTTGCTCCTTGCTCCTAAATGCGTCCTGTTGAAAATGGATCAAAGACACCCCACCCACAGTCCGGTACAGGGAGATTTTTAGTGTCTTAACTCATGAAAGAAGAAGTGCTGTCCTTGCATTTCAAACCAGTTTTTTCGAGTTCATTTTGAACAAACTGTAGAGCTAAAGCTAAAATGTCCTCTGATCTGACATTAAAATTACTGTGTTTAGTTGTGATTGGAAAGAGGAGGTAAAGAAGAATGTTCTAGTACAGATAAATAGTACAATGCAACATCATGGCTGTCTGGGTAAGTAGTTGTAGGAGGTGGGAGGGTTACACACTAATAACATCTGTGAGATGTCCTGTCCCTTCTCTGTCCTCTACTGATGAAGCTTCAGTGAGGCAGCTGAAAAAGAAGAGATGAAGACATAGCACACATCACACCCCTCTTCCCCCCACATCCAGCCTTTCTATACAGTTTACAATCAGTCACAAACACAGACTGTTTCTTACCCAGAGTCACGTGTAATTACGAGACACACTTCTTGTTTCCTGTAGCTGGTACTGAGTGGGATGCAGAGCCACCCCACCTCCCTGCACGTCCACCTGGTGGCCACAGCATGTGTGTTCAACCTGACCACTCAGGACCTGGCGGAGGAAATGCCTGTCAGCCTGCTTAGCTCCACCGTCACCCAGCTGCTGTACGCCATGAAGACCTTCCCCAACAACCAACAGGTCAGCGGATGTGCTCAGTGTTTCAGATTACAGATCCATAATGATATCATGTCGTTACACAACAGCAAAATGTGGCACAGAGCAGCTCTGCTGCTACCAGCTGGTTCATTCATCGGATTCTGACCTCGTATATGCTGCTTTTGGTCGCAGCTTCCATCCCGCCGCTTTCAGTGTGTATTTGTAGTTCTGGTCTTTCAGGGGCAGATTCACAAGGTGCTCTTGTGGCTGTAAACCCTGCACAAATTAGACAAAAACAAACGAATATCGAAGCGAATATCGTCTCACTGCACCTGTGCTGTTTTGTGCTGTAGTTCCAGTCCAGTGTACCAGCCTAAACTGGTGTAATTTAATGCATCTGACATTGTGATAGGTTCTGGCAAAGTCCATAGCTTACATCAGAATCATCTGCTGACAGCGTTGTGGCCCTTAGTCCAACTTGTATTCATTAGTAATAAGCGATATGACAATGTGATGAACATTATACATGTTTGTAAACGGACTAATCGAGCCACTAATGTTTAACAGGCTGTGAGCTCAGAATTGCGACACGAAGGAGATCAAATCCCAGTACAGGTGGGAGGGGCAGAGTGACGCATGTAGAGTGTTTACTAGAAAGTTCATGTGCTTTTTGGGGTGACCAGATGAGACACAGCAGAGTAAACTGCACCAATATGGCAACAATTTGGATTTGAAGCTGATGGAAGAGGTATTCACAGATGAGAGAGCCAAAATGAGAGCAAAACGGAGGCCTCTGGTTTACTGATAACTGTCACTGGAACAGCTACAAAGCAATTTTCTCACACACAAATGAAACTCTCCAAGGACACAGTTCACTTCAGGTACAATGAAGCCGTACACACAGAAAGAAGCAGAATATTAAATGTTTATATATGGTAATGACAAATGTTGTTCCTACAGTCATGTTTAAATTCCTTGTCTAAAGTTTTGAGGAATGCGTCTGCAGCTTGCTGGTCTGAAAATTAGCTGTATTTTTCTTTCTGCAGTTGTTCTGCCAACTTTGTTTGACTTTGTGGAAAGTCACCAGACGCCAAAAAAAAGGCAAATTGCCCTCAGCTGCAAAACTTCATTAGTGTGTTTGTCCTGTGATATCATTAGCACAATGTCTTTTGTGAATCAGACTTTGAGGTGGGGCAGATAGAGGTTGAGTAATGTGCAATTCACAGTGCTCTCAGTGGCAGCAATCCATTCTTGTGAAATCTCCCTGCTGTGTTTTGTATGATATTATACCTCACACACTCTCACACACCATAATTTTTCTTACCTCCATGTGGTTCTTACATTCATGAACTGTTTCCATCTCTCCAGGTGCAAAAGAACTGCCTGCTGGCGCTCTGCAGTGACTACATCCTTCAGGATGTCCCCTTTGACAAGTTAGTTAATTCCTTGCACTTAAAATATGATGTATGAGCCCAGAGTTACGCAGTAGCCAAGATAATCAGTGCACTCATGGAGGGGCACTGTAATGTTTTTCAAACAAAGTTGGGATCCAGCTAAAATATATTTTGTCTTGTAATGTAAGTGCCAAAAGAAATAGTTCTTCCAAATGTAAGAGTGCAGACCTGACCTCAGATTTTCCCAAACTTTCTCTGTACATCACTGGTTTATTTTAGTAATACTGTGTTCCTTATATCCATAATGTGATCATGGTTCAGGTATTTAGCTGCCACCCTGGTGATTAACTGGCTACGCAGCCACGAGGATCCGACCCTTCAGAGGATGGCTGTGGCTGTCATCTCCATTCTGGTGTCCAAGGTCAAGACACTGCTCACTTACTGTGCATTAGTCTGCTGCAGAAAAATAGCACGGCATCTGTTAGTCCCACCTGTTAAGAGCCCCATGCCTCAGTCACCTCCTGCTCCTCTGTGACACTAGTTTCAACTGCTGGCTTCATGCTTTCATTTAGTCCAGATAAATGGAGCCAATTTTAAATAAATGTACAATCTGTTCTAGTTTGACATTTAGGAAAATGTGTGGAATTCAAAGAAGCACTCATCTGTGTGTTTTATTTGCAGTTGTCCACAAAGGAGACGGCTCAGCTCGGCAAGGACGTCTTTATTATGAAGGTACGTTAACACTTACAGGGTATTTAGTTTCAAACTTACACAACGTCCCCGGCTTAGCACCTGATATGCATCAGTGTATTCTAGTTCTCTCTCTGTCTTTCTCACCTGCTGTATTTTCCATTACCCACTGTGTATACTCTGAGAAATAAGGGTTCTTCGTGGAGGGCTGAGGATCTACCCTGAACCATTTGCTCCTAAAGAACTGTTAAGGACGCTTTTTAATCCAAAGAACGCTTTTTTGAATCATGGTTTATTTAAGGGTTCTTGGTAAAGGCTCATTTATACTCCCTTTATGTACGAAAATGTATACATCCGTTTCAAACGATGTTACCATCTCTGCCCACATACTTCCATGCGCCCTTTACATTGGCATGGATGTTAACCAATATATCCACCAGGGGGCAGCCCAGAGTCAAAAGTTTATGACAACAACAAACTCAAAAACAAACATGGCGACTGTGGAGGAGATATTGATAATGTACCTCTTGCGTAAAAGACAAAAACAGAGGCAGCGTTGTAGGAGGCGGTTGTTGGTGATGCCGTTAAATACATCGCAACTGGAGGACGGAGATTTTTTTTCTCTAGTACTGCCGATGAGAGAAATTGACGACAAGCGTCATTTTCCGCTGGGGCATTCGAAAACTTGCTTCGCTGGGTGGCTCCCCACATCCAGCATGACAAGTTGCACAGCGCGCCTGTGAGTGAGGCAGAGCGACTAGCTGTCACCCTGCACTTTCTCATTCCGCCATTCTTATCTCTTCTTCTTCTTAGCTCACTAGAGCTACATTTCGGGTATTGACAGCAACACTGCCCCCACGGTTTCCAGTGGTACTGCTCCATTTGGCCCGTATCCGTAAGCTTTATGGAAACGTGCAGAAATACGGACGAAATGAATGCGGAGCATGGACACAGGGCTCCGTCCGTATCCGGATCCATATTTAACGTTCAGCATAAATTGGCCTTAAAACTAAAGATTCCATTTAAGACCCTTTTTTAATCCAAACAACCCGTTTTGCAAGAAAGAGTTCTTCAATGATCTTTGTAAGACTAAAGGTTCCATTAATGACCCTTATTTAATCCAAGAAAACCTTTCTTTTTGGAGCAAGGTTTCTTTCAGGGTGATTTGTAAGACTGAAGGTTCCATTAAGGACCCCTTTTCATCCAAAGAACCCATGTGGTTTCTTTAAGGTTCTTTGTAAGACTTAAGTTTTTTTCTTTTCTGTCAAAGAACCCTTTTTGAAAGAACGAGGTCCTCAGGCTTCTTTATAAGACTAAAAGCTTCCATCAAGGACTATTTTTAATCCAAACCCTTTTTGAAGCATGGTTTCTTCAAGGGCTCTTTGTAAGACTTAATGTTCCATTAAGAACCCTTTTCATTCGAAGAACCCTTTTTGAAAGAAAAAGTTCTTCAGGGTTCTTTGTAAGACTGAAGGTTCCATTAAGGACTGTTTTTTAAGCCAAAGAACCCTTTTTGGAAGCAAGGTTTCTCCCAGGGTTCATTGTAAGACTTAAGGGTCAACTAAGTACCCTTTTTTTTTTTTTTTCAAAAAACCCTTTTTGAAAGATAGAGTTGTTCAAGGGTCTTTGAAAGACTAGTCATTAAAACAAGCAAGTTAAAAAAACCCAACATAATCATGTAACAGAGAGCCGCTGTGACTTTGTGTCCTGCTACCATCAATTATCCTCCCCACAATCACAATTAAACTAAGGGTTCTTTGTGGAACATCTCTTAGGAAGTTTTAGGTGAAACCTTTCACAGATGGTTTTCGGTATAATCCGAGCTCCAAGTAGAAGCTTCCAGACACCAAACAGGTTTGTCCTTTGTGGACAAGCTAAAGACTCCTATATGGTTCTAGTTAGCACCTTTATTTTTAAGAGTGTATATGTACTCATTTACTCACTGTCACCTCATTGCTCCATGCACTCGTCCTTCATGGTTTACTGTCACTCCATTATTCAATTACACTTCTCTATTTCATTCTTTGTGTATGTAATCAAGCTTCTCTCCATGCTTCAGTTATTTTCACTTATTGTATGTCAGGTGCCAATTATCAATATAAAAAAAACATTTGTCCAACGGTTGAATTCAATACTGCCAAAGGATGTTTCCTGTATATCCACAAATTTATTTACAAAAGTTGATTATCTTTTTTTTATGTTTGGCTCCTGCATGGTTCCTCTCTATCACTCCCCTCCTCTCATGCTTTCTCCACTCATTCACTCCATCTCACAGCAGCTGCTGGCAATTGTGCAGCAGAAAGCCATGGATGGAGTGGTGGACTCAACTCTGAGGTTTGCCCTGAGCGCTCTGTGGAACCTGACAGATGAGATGCCCGCTGCTGCTCTCAATTTTATCGAGTGCCAGGGCCTGGAGCTGTACGAGGAAGTTTTGGAGGTAGAAGAGCCCCAGAAATACACTGATGGATACATTAATACAGAAAGGCACCCACACAGAGGATCACACACACACAAACTTTTTCTTATTCTGTCCTTTTGTTTGTGTTGCAGACCTACTACACTGAACCTTCCATTCAGCAAAAAGTTCTTGGCCTCCTGGTGGGTTCAGTGTGTGTATACGTGCCATTTTTGGTTGAGAACAAGTTTTTTGAGCATGTGCCACAGAGCTGCATGTTCTTGTTTTTTGTTTGTTTAAACTAAAAAGTGATATTCCATAGCTTTGTGATAATGTCCTCCCAAAATAGAATTTAAAAAGTTTTACTTGAACAAACATGTTGTAGTTGGATCCATTTACAACCCATCTGTGTTTGCAGATTATGCTTATTTTTATTTTTATTTTTTTGCAATCATGCCCACATTCAGAGCTCATAGCCTGGGTAGGCAGTTGGCAAATTCCATAATAAACTTTGTAATTGTAATTCAGGTGGACTGAGAGAAAACTAGACTTCTGCACCTCCTCTTGGCTCTGTTTTCAGGCTTTAGAAAAGCTAGCCTGTGGCTAATCACAGGTCATTTCAGAGATTGGGTATTCCTGTTGGCTGTTCTATAAATGCAGATACAAGCGCACATCCCTTTGGTGAAAGCCTGAGTCAGTGGCGGACAAAGCTGCTATTCCAGTATTGGCAACAACTGCCTACACTGCAGAGTAACTCAAAAAAGGAAGTTGGACTTATCTTAAAAAGAGTCTGACAATAAACGAAACAAAACATGTCCGTATTTGTGAAGCATTTCAGAGATGGAGAGAAAATGTTGCTAATAGTTTAGCCTTCTGCTAACTGGAGCTAAAAGCTCATCGTTGGGACATTAATTAATTCAAATTCATGTTTATGTAGCTAATGTTAGCTAGAGCCTTGAATCACCGTAAATCCACTGCCTTACTCCAGCTGTTACAGAGCACCTCGCCGGGAAAAGAGCGGACAGTAATTTGAGACACAGACCCCAAATCAGCGGCTGCAGCAGCCCGAATCCTGCCAGCGCAAATCCCATCTTCTTGCTGCATCAGCAAACTTTCTGTTGCTGCTGTTACACAGGTTAAACTGCTGCCACTGGCCACCAGGTCGCTGTGATGCACACTGGGCAGGTCCATTATTTAAGCTGCTGCCTGCTCCCCTCTAAGGGAAACAGTCCACAGCAGCAAGGAGGAAGATAGAGGGACTGTCGGGTAGCTAACGCTAGCTAGCTAATTCTTGTCTTATTTGTTGCTTTATAAACAGACAGCGATAGAGGAAGGGTTGAGAGAATGCTCTGCGTGACACTGTTCAATGAAATAGGATTGAATACAGTGTGGGGAAACACTGGGTTACTGTATGAAGCATGTGCATATAGCCATGGTCATCTGGTGGGAGTTTAGTGGGAGGGGCTTAGGACAGAGAGGGGAGAGCTATAGGAGGAGGCTGTATATTAAAATTCTGCCCTTTTATTGCCTTTGCCAGACTTCTGCCTACCCCAGTTTTAATGCTGTGACATCAGGCAGCATTGGCTTTTTCCCCAAATATTTAAATTGATTTGACCAATAAGAATAAAATCTCTTTGTTGTTAATCTGAAATAAACAGCCCCTGTATCCCCTCTGGCAGAACAACATAGCAGAGGTGGAGATGTTACAGGCCGACCTGATGGAGAAGGACCTGCTGGAGCACATCCTCGGCCTGCTGCAGGACACCCAGCTGGACGTGGGGGTCCGTTACTTTGCAGGGGGGACTCTGGCACAGCTCGCCTCCAGATCAGAGGCCTGGACCCTGGACGAGGATTTCCGCAGCACCATACTGGAGGAGCTGGTGTGTGTGAGAGGCAAAAGTTTTGGACGCTGGTCTGCTGTCCGTCATTTAACACAGAGTAACACTCAGGAGGTGTCTTTCTGTCTTTGCAGCATGCATCCATAATGACATGGACACAACTCGAGAGAGAAATGGTCTCATACAGGTGAGAGCAATGCAAACTGGACAAACAGAAAGAAAGCTTTTCAGGAGTAGAGTCATTTTTATCTGTTAATTCAACATCAAATGCAAGCTACATGTTATATATAACACTTAATGTCATCTCCCACCATTTCCCAACATTTTATCAAGTTGCTGAAGTGTCATATAGGGATTTGTCACATGGAATACCACCAGGACTGCTAGAGAAAGGCCAGACTATCACAAGATGCATTTATCTATTGAAAATTTTTTCTACGAGTGACACCTTAGTTTACATTCACCGGATGGCACTGATACCAAAGAAAATCTACTCACTGGTTACACAGTACCAAACAGAAATGCCCAGAATTAGTCAGAAGTGCAGCGTTTTTAATCCGAGTGTCTCCTTGTGTTCACACTCCAGGTCGTTCCGTCCATTTTGTCCTCTGCTTCAGACTTGGCAGCCCTCAGGAGTGCAGCTGTGGGCAGTCTGGGCCATACATCTGGTCTGCAGTCAGAACAGTAAGACACACGAACAGACTGCAGAGGGGATATTGGGGTGTCAGTCAAGACTGTGTAAATTACAGTTTTAGAGCTGCTACTTTTTCGTGCAGAAATGTCAGAAAATGCTGTTTACAGATTCTCAAATATGAAGATTTCCTGCTTTTCTCATTCTTATATTAAACTAAATATCTTTGAGTTTTGGATTGTTGGTTGGACAAAAGATATGTGAAAGCATTGACTTGGACTGAGAAAACATTTCTCACTTTTGCTTTTTACATTTTATGACGGAACAATTAATCAAAAAAATAATATGCAGACCCTTTCACATCGCTTATGCAAGGTGGGAATTTTGCAGTGTTTTTCCACCTCGACATTCTTTATAAAAGGTACGATTGTGGAGTGGGGGGGGGCGGAGTTGTCTTACCCTTAAGCTTGCGGCAGAGGTAGCAACACCACCGAATTGACGTCTGTGTAAGGCCCCGACCACACAGAAAGTGTTTTAGCAGCTGGAGGCGGCCTTTAGTAATTGTTTTTAGGGAGAATGAAGCTTTTTGCTTGCTGTTTTTGCGAGTTGAAAAACTTCAACTTAGAGCAGAGTGTCTCCACTTTTTCCCCATTGTCCAGCTGAATGATTTGAGAAGCAGCGGGCCTTCTGTGGTTGTCATGACCACATGTTTACAGTTGGTGAACAATGTAAGAGAAACTGGTGTTGCTCAATTGCTTAGCAGGACCAACGGGCTCCCTGTAGTTAGTATTTATAGGCCCGACGAGAGACAGCAGGTTGTCAAACTGTCCCTGAGTCATCTTAAAATATGCCTGGAAATGTCCATAATGGGTGCAAAGCTCCTGGACCAACTGGTGATACTCCCCGTGATCCGCCCTCTTTTTTAGGGTCTCATGTACCCACACAGATCTCTGTTTCCCTGTGCCCAACAAACTATTTACTGAGAGCCTCTCACCCTCAACCAGAGCTACAGCAAGTACCCTCTGCCTCAACATTTTAGGAACAAGACACTGAGAAATAAATAAACTGTTGACTCATTACACAGGAAGGTTAGGGTAAGGAGGTGATGGGGTGGCTGCCTGGCAACAATAAAAAGTGTAGCAAGTGTTTTACTAGTGGCATTCAATTTAAAGAAAAGAAAAAGCAGTGTGGAGCGCCTCACATTTTGCAACCTGCAAAATGCTTTCTGTGTGATCGGGACCAAGGAGCAATCGGCAGGACTGTGACCCACCGCGGGAGATTTAAAAAGCTAAGTTAGCAGCTAACTTCAAAGACGAAGAACAGCAGCCAAAAATTGGGGAAACCGGGAGCTCTTTACCACCTGTGCAGAAGATGAGATCAACTGCCATATAGCAGGGCAGTAAATGATTGTTATTGCCATGTTATGCCATTGTCATTGCTTACAGAGCGCCGCCGACCCGCATGTTATATATGTATTACGTGTCATGTTCATAGGGGTCCTGTAGCGCAGTCTCTGTGTAAAAAGGGCTGGCACGTTTTCTTGAACTTTAAATGTAATTCAGTTGAAAAAGAAACAAAAAATATAAATGCAAAAAAATGGATAAATAAATATAAACATGGTACAAGAGGAGAGGAATGGCAGAGATGGCTGATGACGGGTGGCTGATGGACTGCAACAACTCTTAGCAGCATGCATGGGAAAAAAATTAAACATAATGGGTTGTAATTTATTTCTCACTTTTTTCCTGATGGTCTGAATAAGTCACTGAAGTTGTCGCTGGTCCCTTTTAAGAAATGAAGTCACTAAGAGGGTCTGAAAAGAAATTAATCTAGCGAGAACGACATCAAGTTGGCAACACTGAGCACACTGCTGTAAAGGAAAGGGGTCTCTGGATTTATAACACAAGACAGATCTACAGCATCATTGTCAAAAAGAATGCAGCATAATAATCATCTTGTTTTAATAATCATTGGAAGCCAAAATCATAATTTAAAATCAAATTCAATTAATTGCCACATTATATAATGTGAATAGATTCATGTAGACTACTCCCGAGTATTAATATTCATGTAGTAGTTGAAGCTTCCATCCCTCTCTCATGTTCTTATCACGTCTTCTCTCTGTTCCCCCAGCTTCACATTACAGCAGCATGATGGAGAATGAGGGCGTGACTGAACTTCTGAGGGCTCTGGCTGCACATCCTGACACACACGACGACATTAAAGGACTGTCAGGCAGCATCTTGCACATGGTAGAGCAACTCCGGAGTCACTCGGGGTCCTCCAACGACCAAGCGGGGCCTGGAAACTCTTGACAGAAGTGCAAAGACATTGATTTCATTCGTTTATTTTCAAATGAGCTGTGCCTAAAATGTGCTAAACATGAGGTCGCAGATACAGTGTTGGAGCACAGACAGTTCATGTCAGTCATCTGGGAATGAAAGTTTAATGGAATGAATTAATTTTATATAGAGAGTATGATCACAGGTTGTGAAAGGTTTTCCTGTTATCATCTAGCTTCAAGATCCAATGTGTAAGATTTAGGGGATTTATTAAGTGGATTTAGTGGTGAGGATTTCAGATTACAACCAACTTTCCTAGCTATAATTCCTTCAGTGTTGGTTTTTTAGGTTTTTAATCAGGAGCCACATTATCCACAGAGGTCTCTTCCTCTCCAAAACAGACAGATCTGATGATTTAAACTACTAAAAACACTGATCACAATCACAATCAGTATTTTTTCAAAGATGCTCATCGTGGATGGGCTGCTAAATGTGACTGGCGTGACAAGGACAAATGTGACAAGGACCCGCCCCCTATGTAGACGTAAACGGTTTATTCTAAGGTTAAGAAAATACAACAATTCTGATTCTCAACTGATTATACACTAAAGAAAACATAACATTATATTCCATATCTGCCAGTATATCCCCCTAAATCTACACACTGGCCCTTTAAATCTGCTGATTTAGTTTAATATCACTTAGAGATACAAACTGTTTACAGGCAGCAGTGAAAGCATATTTGCACTATTCTGAGGTCAAATTACTGTCAAGTTGGAAAATGTCTGACCTCATTAAAGTGTTGCAGAACTTAGAGACTAAGCTTGTGTTGTGAATCATGCCTAGACTCAGAACCTGTCACTAGAGGGTGCTTTGGTACTGCAGCTTCAGGGCTGTTCTGCCTTTAAGGTCTGTTTGTGTAAAATATTCAGTCATCAGATGTTTAGATTCAAGATCATGTTCCTGTGTCTGTACTGAGGGCCTCATTATAAAGCAGTCATGCTGGAAAATAAGTTCTCTCTCCCCCTCTTCCTCTTCTGCTCCCTCTCCCCTCTGGTATCTTAGATGCTGAATTCATTATATTTTATGTAACACACAGCTGGAAGACAGAACCGCTCGTAGGCATCCGCAGAGTCTATTCTAAGTTGGCCTATTAATAAATCCTTTTGAAAAGTGGATTAACAACCTCTCGTGAATATTTTAGTTGTACCGCCGTGTTCAACTTTTAAGTGTCAAATCCCCTTAATTCACATTTTTAAATCCCCCAGAGAAATTCAAAGGGATCTACTAAATAGAATATGGCTTTTCGTGCTCGTGATTCATCCAGGTTAGTCATCTCCTTGCCAGTGGTAGGCTGTGTGTGCTGCGTAAACTGATCCAGGATCAGCATTTAACTACCGCTTCAACCCCTAAACATTAATGTCGCAGTCCTGTGGGATCAGAGGTCGCGTGCTCCGTAGTGAACATGGTGTAATGTTACTGTGAGAAGTTCAAGTCGAGAGTCATGTAGGAAAATGCCACCGCTCTCCAGGGGCTGTAGGTTACTCCGTAGCGTGTATGGTGACTGCACGTGAGGGGCGAAGGCGAACAGAGGAGCCAAAGGGTAATAGTGGCGTGCAATGCGTTAATCAGGTCTTAAGTTTGTGGTTCAAAGAGCCTATCAATATTCAAGTGACACATGAGACAGAGACAGGCTGAAAGACTGTATCAGATAGACAGAGGAGGAAACAAAGGAGGAAAGAATTGTCAGAGCTTGTGCCCTTATTCCTTTTCTTGCAGAGGGTTAGAATAGTAGATTGATACCACTCTCAGGTTTGTATGCTAAATATGAAGTTACAACCAGCAGCCAGTTAGCTTAGCTTAGCATAAAGACTGGAAACAGGAGCACATGTTCCCAGGGTCCTATGTCCCTAAGCTCAGTATCTTATTAATATGACTCATGAAAGAGACCTTTCAAAGGGCTTTATGTTCTCAGCAATGATTTTCCCCAGGCCACATGTTCTATGTATGTTTCCCTGGGTCAGTATGTTGAAATCACCCACCCACAGCATCTTACAGCTAACTGATGTAATACTCCTTGAGACCTACACTCTTAAATTTGTGAGTATCAGAGATTTCTTGACTTAAACACTGATGTCTCCAAAGTGACTTAGCAGATTTTTACCACTCAAACGGCACATAAAACATCCATATCCCTTCTTTTTCATTTTGAACTGCGAAGCTAGCCCCTACCACTCGCTGACAACATTAGTTTATATCAGGAGACCCTGGGAACATGGGGATGACCCAGAAGAAACAGCTAGCCTGGCTGTCAAGCGGTAACAAAATCCCCCTATCAATGCCTCCCCATGTCGTGGGATTTTGTGATAACCGCACATTATTATTGCAACATTCAACTGGGCCTATACAAAAAATTATGAATGATTTTTTAATTGACTATATCAGTATGTTGTGTGCACCCATTTCCTAATAAAGAGGCGAGCTCTGGCTAAAAAATGTAATTGAATTTAAATTAATATAAAAATCCTTCACGGAGAACCTGTTTGCTGCAATGGGCGTGTGGGAATTTTAAGTGTGTGACACATCTAAAGCCCTGATTGGCTGCCAGTGAGGGATGATAACCTTTAAAAGGAGAGAGCAGTGAGTTGGACAATGGATTGCTTTAATTGTACAGAGCAAATTATAACAAAGCACTAGCGAAGATGACCTACCACTGAAAGATAAGAGAAAAAAAACTGTCAGTAGACGATATCACGAAAGCTACCTGTCTTATTTTTTCTTATTTTTATTTTCTTATGTCATGATAAGAGTGATAACACATGTTATAGAGTATTGTGCACAGATATAAATATAGGTGTGCCTTGAGATTTTGGCGTGCCCTTTGATGTGCCTCGGGCACAAAAAGTTTGAAAACTACCACTCTAAAGCTCACTATTCAACACGTTTAATCTGTATGCAAAAAAAACACAATTTGTGAGGTTATGTGCCGCAATATTTTATGAACAAGAGCAGAAACTTCCTGGAATCTCTGCTGGTCACTTGCAGCTGCTCCCAACCTAGAAATACTCCAGCAGATAACCCATCTGTAAATCCACACGTTGATATTTTTATACTTCTCCCCTCAAATTGTATATCAATTACTCACCCTGTGATATATTAAATATGTGAAAACAGTTCACAGTAAGAGGGTTCCTGGTGGTTCTGATGTGTCAGAGTTTGTTTTCTCCAAGTACTCCAGCTTCCTCCCACAGTCCAAAGACATGCCGGTTAACTGGTGACTCTAAATTGTCCGTAGGTGTGAATGTGAGTGTGAATGGTTGTCTGTCTCTATGTGTCAGCCCTGTGATAGTCTGGTGACCTGTCCAGAGTGTACCTCGCCTCTTGCCCAATGTCAGCTGGGATAGGCTTCAGCACCCTCCCCACGACCTCTAACAGGATAAGCGGTTATGGAAAATGAATGAATGAACTTTGTTTTTCTCGCATGCCTCCACAGTGAATGAAGAACCAAAAAATGTTGAAAATTCTTGATAAATTAAAGTCATAAAGGGTCCATGTTGAACAGCAGCATAACTACACTGAACAACAGATTAAATGCATTCAGTTAGATTACACTCAAAATGTCTCAGACGTTTTCCTTTTCCAAGATCATCTATTCACCTGACAGGTGTGGCACATCAGGATGCTGATTAAACAGTATGATTACTGCACAGGTGTGTCCTGTGATGGTCCCAAAAACAGGCCACGCTAAAGTCTGCAGTTTGATCACACAACACAATGCCATAGATGTTGCACGTTTTCAGTTTCACTTGCAGGTCAGTTCCCCGGCAGAAAGGGCCGTCTATGTGGTAAGTACTGAGCATTCAACTGGATGAATGAGACATGGATTAAATTGCATGAGTTGAAGTTTGTCAATGTTTTGATAGTTTTGCTGTTTTTAAACGTGGACCTCTTTTACTCTAGTTCATCAAGAATGTTCTCCAGGTTTGGATTCTTTGTTCACCATGGAGGCCTGCAAGAAAAACTCAGAGTTCTCCACAAATTCAAAGTACCATGGGGTAAGTAACTGACATAGAAATGGTCATTTGGGGGTGAAGTATTCCTTTAGACTGTAAATATAGGGGAAAAGCTGGCTCTGTCCAAAGGTAGCAGAATCCATATACCAGCACCTCTAAAGCATCAGCATGTTAATATCTCATGTTCACTTCACATAAAAATCAGTATAAACACATCAAGTCACTGCTACTGGCCAGGAAATCCTCACACAACCCCTTGTGAAAGAGTGAATAGCACCTTTTTGTGTTGTTGTTAAATATAGTTTTTATATGGATTACACAAACAAGATATTTTGTGTGAATCAGTGAGCTGTACAAGTACTGGTAAAGGATTTCTTAGCCTTGGATGAAGCCAAACTTGCTGTTTCCCAGTCTTAATGCTCAGAATCTGCTGGCTGCATCTCCATATTTACCGTACAGACACGCTAGAGTGGCATTAATCTCCTCATTTAATTCAAGGTAAAAAAGCAAATACACATACTTTTCTTAATACCAGACTCCTCTATTGTGAGAGCAGACAAATACGCACCTGCAAAAATATAAAAAAGATCGAAATAGAGATGTCTGAAGGGAAACTGACAGGTGCAAAAATAGGATTTATGGCCAAAAATATCTCCAGACGAGATAAATAAAGTATGAGAGGGATAAAGAGAGACATGCTGGAGATAAGAGGAACAGAATGAGTCAAAGGAAATTAAAGACCCTTTCATGCTCCACGAGAGTTTGTGCAAAAATACCCCCAGACCAATTTACAGATTCCCTGTCTCAGTTTGAAATATAATTGTGCTGCTTTTGAGTTGGAGCTTAGTGTGAGTAAGCATCTCGTTATCTCACTTCTGCAGCCAGCTCTATTGGATTAACATAATTGTGAACCAGTCTGGGCACCCCAGAATACACTCGTGTACAATGCAACACATATCCAGCTGTGAGTGTGTATACCCGTGTCAGTTCACTTGTGAGGAAGAGTTTGCAATGCATGTGTGTATTTGTGCAGCTGTATCTGTGAGTTAGCAAAGCTCTGACAGCAAACAAGACACATAAGTATTTAGAGTTTAACAGCTACGAAATTTAATTTTGAAATTCAAAGCATTGAAAGGCAGTGAAATGTTTTACTGTGAAAATATAATGATATGGTTTCTGAATGTATTTGTCTATTCTGTCCTGGGTAGCCTGGTTCTTGCTATTTAAAAATTCCCAACTTGAGTTTCTGATTTTGAGTTTGACCAATTAAATTTGACGAATATTCTGTTTTCATTTTTAGATTCAGATTTGACCAAGCAGCAGCCTCTGGGGCCAAAAAACGAAGCCATCTCTCAAGTGCTAAAGCTGCAGTTCCGCAAATGGCCACTAGAGGCTGGCTCCAAGAGCGAGTCATAGACCTCCATGTTAAAATGCTCAAATTAACAGCAGAAATAAATATGTTTACAGCCTGGTACAAAAAGTAGTTTAGGTCTATATAGCTAATTTCAACATTCCTGACAACTGTACAGGGGGTGGATTTTTATATGACTCACCGGTTTGCATTTAATTAAGACTTTAAGTTAAGCATTATTGAGGGCCTTCCCTTCCTTCACCAAAGCTCCACCCTTCATTCAAATATGGTCAGTTCTGGCTCAAAAAACAAAATGGCAACAGCTGAAATGTCGAACTGGAGGCTGCAAAACGTTGGTCCACAAACTAATGGGTGACATCATGGTAGCTAGATCCCTTTTTTTTTTTTTTTTTGCAGTCTGTGTATTTGGATGTTCTATTTGATTTTATTTAATTTTTAGATTTGAATTTGACTATTGAATATCTAAAACTTTCATTTTTTGTATCTAAACTTGTAACACTAAAAAAAAAAAACGAATTAAAATTTATATTTTTAAATTGCAAATCAAGAACTTGCATATTTTAATTTCATAGAGGTGAACTCAGAAAAGCTAAATTCAGATCCATGGTTTTCTATGTAAAATATATTAATGCTTTTTGGTGCTACTTTAAATTTTGATATGAAATGTTGCTGTTTAAAAAAAAAAAAATCAAATACTTTTGTCTCCTATTTGCTTCCATACAAAGCCCCAGTGTAGACCATAAGGCCACCGTCCAGGTCTCTGCCTTGGATGCTAATTAGATACCCGCAAACCTTCCAAATACCCAGAGAGCAAAAGAGGGGAAAAGTACATTTAAAGAGCAGGAGGAGAGGTCGAACAACAAGACAAAGCAAAAAACACTTCTCCAGGCAGAACTGTGACGCACAAAAGGACACACAATCTCCTCTCAAATGACCTTTTATTGCTGGGGAAGGATACAGAGTTGGCAGGCCCCTGAGCCTGTGTGCAGATATGTAACAGCAGTAGGACCATCCTCCTCTCTGCCAAGTGGAGGCAGGGACTCACTCTTCACCATCAATCAATAGCCACTGTGGCAGAGGAGGGCAGAGCAGAGCTAACGAGTCCATTAGAAAAAATAACATAGGATGGAACACAATCATTTCATTAGGTTGAAATTAATCCAGCTGATGAACAATTTCTAGTATAATATGATGACGATAACTCATTTGTGTCCCTCTGTCTGTGCTTCAATGAGGTCAAACTCTGAAGTGACAAATGACAGCAAAAGAAAGCACAAAGCAGGAGCACTCATCACACACTGTATGTTTACAACTGTAAGCATAAGAAATATATTGAACTTAATATAAGTTGCAGCAGTTCCTTTATGTTCCAGCTCAGCACAGCGGTATGGGGAGGTTGGATTTAGCCGACGGTAATTTGGTGCTGTCATCCATATGTGGCAGTGAGTAATGATGAAATTTTCTTGAAATAACTGAAACACAGGCACCCATTTTCCAAGCGCCAGTCTCTGGAAATATAGCCCACATTTCTAACTTTGGTGTAAGTAATAGCACTGCTCCGTGACTAAAGGATTTTGGTCCTATTTTGTGTGTGTTTGTGTGTGAGTGAGCGTGTTTGTAAGTAGATGTGTCAGAGGGCTATTACGGTCGGTTAGAGCCGCTCTTACTTGATGTCACATCTCCCATCTGCGGGCGTTTTACAGTGGCCGCTTTGCCCTCAGCTCAGTGGATGCACACAATGGTGCAAACAACCGCGGGCAGGAAACACGCCTGCAGGAGATTCTGCGTCCAATAGCTGTGTGCATTTCCTCGTCTACTCGCTGCACTGGCTCGCAGTCACAGCTGTGCTATTGATGTGACCCTAACAAGCTCAGTGCATCTCTGTCCTGAAGCACATCCTGACCACTACCTCGGCCTGGCTGGTGAATGATGCGAGGAAAACAAAAATCCATTCTCAAGCACAACAACATCCCCGTTAATACCACTGTATGTCAACTTAAAGAGATAGTTTGACATTTTAGGAAAAATGCTTTTTCACTTTTGAAATGAGCAGATTATTGCCACTCTAAGGTCTGTATGTTGAAACCACAGCCAGTAGCCTGTTAGCTTAGCTTAGCATTATAGCTAGGCCTAACAGTTGCCCAGCTAAATGCAGGGCATGCATTATAAGTTTAACAAATTACGCATTCAGAATTCAAAAACTGAAATAAAATGGGGCAGGGTGGTCTATATTTAGTTACTATATAGTAAAAGTGAGTGACTGTCATCAGCTATGTTTCTAGTCAAGGGAATATTAAACAAACTTTTGAAATCTTGCAAAAACAGAAATGTGAATTAGATGCATTTCCATCGGAGTGACCATCGGTTTGGAGCAAATACACTAGGCTCTGTTAAAGGCGCTGTATGTAAGAATGTGGCCAAAACGGTTACTGCACTCAAATTCAAAATACTGCCGCGAGTCGTGTCCGCCCCCCCTCCCCTACAGATTCGAGGTTGCTGGACAGCGGCACGCTGGAGACTGATTTGTTTGCCCACGGGTGGCTGCCGTGGCAGGGCCGCGTCGCTGCGTCCTTGATCTTCGGTTTTCCAGGGGACCGTTCAAGCAAGTCTGGCTTCTCTGCTGCTAACGCTGCTGCCGGGATACAGCTGAGGAGGAGCCGGCTGCTAATGCTATGTACCGGGACACTGCTAATGCTGCTTGCTGTGCTGCTGTAGCTCAGTCGTAACTGTAACTGATGCTGAGACTCTACTGACTGCGTGACTGGTAGACGGCGGTGGGTGGCGCAACAGGCCAAAACACAAATTCAAAACATAAACATGATTTGCCGACCGTAAAAAAAATTTAAAATGCGAATATTCTGGCTGTACTATTGTTGTTGGTGAGATCAGTATGTTACATGAACATTATTCCTTAGTCTCTGTGACATATTAGGATGATTTTACAACTATTTGCTTTAGATTTCTTACATATAGCTCCTTTAAGCCTAGTTTTACCAGAAGTTGCCAGTATAGGCTACATTTTACGCATGGCTGTGATCCATCAGGTTATGCAAAGTGTAGGTGTGTTAAAAGGTGGCGAATAGGCTATGTTTTACGCTTTAACTGTAATCCGGTTAAGAGCTAACCTGATGGAGAATAGGGACACCACTTCCCCTCACGTGAATGCGCAAAACCAAGGGGAAGGGCCAAGACAAGGGCTAAGGGGAAGAAATGGAATTGGTCCTAGGTCTGTAAGGGCTTAGGGCTTGAGTCAACGAGTCTTTAAGGGATCCATTTGGGATTGGGGGACTGTGAAATGGATCTGTCATCCATTTCCATTCATCATCTGTCTGGCAAAGAGGTCATGGCTGGGGTTAGCACTAGCCAATCACAGCACAGTGGGGCAGGACTAGATGGAAAAAACAAACAAACAAAATCTGTTCTGGCATGTACACTACTTTGTGCTAACAATCCCACATTGCATTGTGGGATTGTATTGATGCAAAATATATCTATGTTCTCACAGTTGTGTGACTATTTCTGTTTCCAGGCTTTATGCTAAGCTAAGCTAACAAACTACTGGCTGTAGCCTCAGTGTACAGACATGGAAGTGGTATCAAATTTCTCATCTTAGTCTTTGCATGAAAGTTAACAAGCTTCCTTCCCAAAGCGTCTCTTTTAAATTTCAGATTTTTAGTTAGTGTCAGTAATGTAGCGTTAGTGAGAGCAGAGCACTTCTTTGAAGCTTTTACCCAGTACTCAGAGCTGATTCGTGAGTCGATTATGGAGGCAGAGCTGATGCCTTTGTCTCTGTGTGTTTGAGCACATACATACATGTGCCTAAATAGGCTACGGTCTGAGTTTGCAGTGTGGGCGTGTAAAAAGTGCAGAATATTGAAATTCAGGTCATCCATTTAGTACATTATTGAAGCCCAGCATATTCAGCTGCTTTACATCACCTCAGAGTGCCAGTATAGAGCAGAAACTGTCAATTCTGAGAGTTTTCAGAGCCAGGTGTTTGCCATGTGTGCCGCACACAGGAACAGCAACTATGTACATGTTTATTACTTGTCATTCCATCTGTGTCACTGTGCTGACATGTATTAGGGCAACCAGCTATCCTATTTCCAGGCTCCAGCCTCATCCTTGCCTGTGGCATAACATGGCCTAATCAGCTTGCTCGGCAGAATGTAATACACACTCACAGCTGAGACTAGCCCATATATGCATGTTTTGTATGTAGATATAGATGAGTTTACCACACAGACCTCAATAAACATGCACATTATGCAATGCATTTTGTATATACTGAAGGAACCCATGCAAATATCACACCCAAAGTCATGTGAGAGCAACCAAATGTGGGCATCTTACAGGTACAGTACATGGGTCACTATCTTGGGTTGGCATCCAGTAACAAATGCCATGCCAGTAAGTTTAGGTTCATCCATGCATAGTTATGCATACTGCCATGAGTCAACCTCACTCCCTTATATGATGAGGGAGTGCAAGCAAACCCACAAGATTCACTCCTGACTGTCTTTATCAGTGGTGGAAATGGAATTGGGAAAACTTGGACCAAGACTTCCTTTTTCTAACACCACATTTTCACTAACTGCAAAACATTCTGACTTTTCAATGCAGGAAAATCAGAAATGTAATTTATAACATCAATAATGCATGAGACCAGGGCCCTGAAACCTGCAACACCATAATGGAATGCAGTCAACATTTTGATTATTTAAGGGAAACTTGTGTATTTTTCAACCTGGACCCAATTTTCCCCGATGTTTGGATCTAAGTGACTACTGGAGACAACAGTATTTGAAATTGGTCCAGTAATGAGAGAGAGGGCTACAGCCACAGTGACGAAACAGACTGCAATGTAATCACACTGGGCAATTGTGCATCCTCAAGTTATGTCCACTAAAACTGTTTGTTTTTGTCACAGACAGGCTCAGATTGTTATTATAAGTGACTTGACAACATTACGGAAAGGACCCTACTGAAAAATAAAGTACTTTCCTTACCCTTTGCTGGACTATTTGTTACTGTGACCAAGTCTTGTTCTGAAATGTCGCGAGAGGTAACTTGTTGCAGGAATTACAACAATGGAAGCGTTAGGGAGAGTTGTGGAAAGAAGTGCCAGGAAGAGTTTGTTGGGTTACAGAAAGCACTAACAGATTTTCAGTGTCATGGCTGTACATTTGGCTGATTTTGGCAATGTGGAAAAGTCTGCAAGGTTTCAGAACGAAACTTCTCCAGGCGAGGCTTGGTTACTAACACTAACAGTAGACTAGTGAAAGGTATGGAAAAAAAGGTTGAGCAAATGTGCACTGTGACTTTCAACACATTTTGACTCCAACCTTGTCACAAATTGCCGCTTGGTTGTGGACATTCCATGTCTACATTTGATGTGTAGCCTGGATGCATCTGTTGTTGACGTTCTGGGATACTGTGTAAACTTCAGCCTGTTACATGCATTGTGTCTCTTTAAAATGCACTTCCATGTTCACAGGAAATGTAAAGCTTGAATACAGTCTCTTTCAAAATAAACACACAACGTCAATACAACACTGTGAAATGACGTTGTTTTCCCTCAACAACAAATGTGGTTACGTTTAGCCAACACACGCACATGGTTAGGTTTAGATAAAAATAACAGGGTTTGGCTTTAATTTCATAGTGGACACCCTCCAGGGTGAAAGTCCTGCCCGCCCTACTAGGGCTTTTCACCCCCTCAACTTAAGTTGTTGTCCAGCCACGTCCCAGACTTTTCCACATTGTTAGTTAAATACTGAATATTTAAATATTCAGTCATGATGCTGAAAATCTTCTAACACTAAGCTAAGCTTTCTGTATCCCAACACAATTAACTCTCCAACTCTCACGAACGCTTCCACCGTTGTTTTTCATGCAACAAGTCTAGAGACGTCTCATTGAGTGCGACTTGGTTGCAATAACAAACAGAGGTATGGAAAATCATTCCATTTCTCAGACAGGTCCATAATCTTGTCAGACACTTCTAATAACAATATACTGCTGATGCACAATTGCCCATAGTGACTGCATTGCATTTTCATAAACTGTTGTTCACTTTCGTCAGTTAGACATATAAAACATGGCAAAATGGGGTCCATATTGAAAAACATGAAGTTTCCCTTTTAATTACATCTGTGCTTATCATGCTATGATAAAAAAAATACTTAGCATTTGACTCCCATCCATAACCAGCATGTTTATACTGTAGAGTGCACTTCTATTATACTGTTAGTTAAACCAGTAACTTTGTATTTGTAGTTCATTTTGGCCAGCTCCCAACAATATGCACATGGGAGTGCCAGTAGATGTGTGAAGAAATGTTTCTCAGTCGTACTTCAGGTCACATTACAGAAGGACGACAGATTGTGTGGAGTCAGAGCGCAGATTAACCGCTCTGTCTTCACCACATTTTATAACAAGTGAAAGTTGAATAATGCCAAGATAACTTGTCATTGTGGAAAAAGCACAATTTGTAGTAACAATATTAGCTCAGTTTTATTCATGTGTCCCAGTAAGCCATGATAGTGTAGCTGCATGCACGATACCCAAACCCTGAAACTGAAGCAGCTAAATGGAACTCAGCCATCATTCATTTTATTAATGATGATAAATTGTTTGTGCTTTTCTCACTGTGATGTCAGAATGCCCTCTTGCCTTAATGGTGCAGCT
Source organism: Epinephelus fuscoguttatus (assembly GCF_011397635.1). Classification (NCBI taxonomy): domain Eukaryota; kingdom Metazoa; phylum Chordata; class Actinopteri; order Perciformes; family Serranidae; genus Epinephelus; species Epinephelus fuscoguttatus. Next base: position 24,188,735 of record NC_064766.1, read on the forward strand.
GCAATATATCACCATTATTCAGTAACTTTCATACATCCAAAGATTTGAACCCAAACACTTTCATAATAAAACTTTTATAAAGTAAAATCTGCACAGCATAAAATGAGGGGGAAAAACAGCTGGTCCAAACATCATGAAAGGATGCCCCTCCTCCCAGGTCCCTCAAAAGGTCAATTTTGTTCTTAGATCAGGAAAATAATTCTGAGACACAACAGATTTTACATTTATAGCACACATACCGAGCACACCATATCACAGCAGCTATTTCCCGAGTCCAGCAAGCTCCATTCTAAATTCATAACAGTCAATGTCAGGGTCCATGAAGTGGTACAGCCAGATAAGCAAAAATATGGAAGTGGTCATTCTGTGCTAAGTTTTTGAAACTGGAGACAAAAGCTGAAACAAAGCAGGTGTTCATATTTAGCACTGAGGGCAGAAATGATTCTGTTTCCTGTTTTACCTGACGGCATCAGCTGTCTTATTGCTGTAAAAATATAGATTCATTCAACACCAGGTTTGGAGGAAATTCCTTGTGTAATCAAAGAAATTATTTGGTCTGTTGTCAGGTTTACGTATTCTAATAACAAACAAAATCCATCCAAATGAGTCAAGTAATTTTAATTACTGCAGGAGGGGGACAGTGTGGGTTTTCTCTGGGTCCTCCAGCGTCCTTACAAAGTCCAAAGACAGGCACGTTATGTCAATTGGGGACTCAAAAATTGCCCATAGGTGTGAATGTGAGTGTGAATGGTTGTCCGTCTCTATGTGTCAGCCCTGTGATAGTCTGGCGGCCTGTCCGGGGTGTACCCTGCCTCTCGCTCAGTGTCAGAGGGCATAGGCTCCAGCCCCCCCCATGACCCTGTATCAGGATAGAGCTAGACCTGACTTAACTGAATAGAAATGTATATGTTATTTAAATACACAAACCTGGCAACAGACCACATAATTTCTCGTGTAAATAAAAGACTGAGAAATTAGGAGCACAGATGTTTTTAAAGAACAAGTCTAAAATGATTACACTGTATGTAAATCCTGTTTCCTTCCTTTAATGAATAGTATTAGCTTGTACACACCTCATAAGGCTTTTTGGTGCATCAACAGTGCATGCAGAAACAGATAGGACACTGCACTCAAACCAGTTACCCAACAAAGAGAGGATGAAGTAGAAATCAATTATCACACTCTCCTGTTTACTTGCCATCCAGCAGGGCCCGCTGCCAAACAGTCCTCAGCAGTTGGCACACGCCGACTTTCAACTTCACAAACAGATCTTCAACACAAAATGCCTCAACTGCAGTTTGTTTCTGGGCTAATAGATGAGGGGAGGTGAACTATCAGCACAGAACCACACACCACTGGACCAAAGATGGACACGTTCACATCTGCAAAAGCTGAATGCAACCTGCAGCTGCATGGTACACACACTAGTGCGTACATGCATGTGCACACATTTATTCATCTACACTGACATAAATGCATTCTATGAGTGCATTTAATCCTCTCGTTTTATACCTATGAGTAGAATGACCACACCAGTTTAAATTTCCTGTAGAGGCTGTGAAGCTGAGTCACAATCTTCTTGCTATGTTTGTTGCCATTATGGAGGTCCACTGGTAAATATACTGAGCACAAACAATATTATTCGATTAGAGAGGGACTCTTATTGTAAATAGTAGCATGTGTATATATTTAACCTGTATATACATAATTTATAATATGACATGTTTGTTCCCAGTAGCTGAAATTATGACGGTCTGAGCTAGACTTTGATGAGTACTGCTGCTCCTTTGTTGGTTACAGCTGGACCCAGATGGTTGTCAAAGGAATAGTTGGACATTTTGGGAAATACTCTTCATATGTGGTATCGCCAGGAGTTAGATGAGAAGATTAATACCACTCTCATATTTGTCTGTTAAATATAAAGCTACAGTCTGCAGCCAGTTAGCTTAGCTTAGCTTAGCTTAGCTTAGCTAGGTCAAGACTGGAAATAGGCAGCCCAGTCATCAGAAGAAAATTTTGGCATTGTATGTTTCTGCAAACCATAAATATGTTACATTTGTACATTTCAAATGAAGCATATCAACACGTCTAAAGTGACGTGGTACATGAGCTGACCAGACCAACAAACAACAAAAACTGTTGTGTTTTAATGAGTCATTATTGACATTGTAGCTGCTTTTTTGTCACCAAATGTGGGTGTTTTTTAGCAACGCATTGCTGTGGTTCTTGCCAGGATAAAGTCACAAAAAGCAGACACATGGACATATCCACTAGAAATAATGTGCAAATGTAACATAACGGTGGTTTGCAAAAACATACAATGCCAACATTTTTTCTGACGATTGGGTTGAAATCATGATGGTCTGAGCTGGACGTTGATTAATACTGCTGCTCCTTTGTTGGACATTTTGGGAATACTCTTGTAAGCTGTATTACCAAGATTAAGATGAGGAGATTGATACCACTCGCCCTATCAAATATAAAGCAATAGGCTGCAGCTGCTTAGCTTAAGATAAAGCCTGGTAATAAAGGAAACAGCTATGTGTGTGTGTTTGCATACATGGTCAGTAATACCCAATGATTAGGGACCTCCACAATGGCAGCCAGAGTGTGTGTTACATCACCTGAAAGCCCACTACAAATGCGAAGAATGGCATTCCACATTTCTGTTGAATCCTCTCTTTTCTCTTTCAGAGCCGAGCCTGTTGAACAGACTCACTTTGACTGGAGTGTAATTAGACTTCACAGACAGTCCTGGAAGTTGACAGGAGGCACTGTAGGAATCCACGATGGGCAGAGTGGGATTAAACATTTTAAACAGTATGTGACGTTTTCAAATTCCCGTTGCCATGGTCACTCCTGGCATGCGACGTGTGACCCGTCTCACCGGACTCCTCCTCGTCATCCGGATCCAGCTGTTCGTCTTTCTTCTTGATGTAGCGCTCATAGAGCACCATAATGACGCCCATCACCCAGGCCGACACGGTGCCAGCGGCAAATATGACAAAGCCGATGAGGACAAAGAAAAGGTAGTCCCAGGAGCCCAGAGTCTGGTGACACAACGTCCGTAGCTGGATGCCCACCTCACCCATGCGACGGCCCTGCATGTCAGCAGGTGAGCCACACACCGTCTGGCCCTCATCTGTCACACAGACACACATCAAGAAGGGGTGATTAAGGATTATTCATAGCTCAGAGGAATACATCAGCTTATGTGGTGAGGAAATAGCTTGTAAAAATTGTGAGATGAAAGTGCATTTTCCCCCTTTTCTCATACATAAAATTTCCAGGCACAAACAGGTCAGCTGTCCTGGAATGGCATGATTCAGACTATTGAGTCATCTTGTTTTGGACTGTATGTGCAGGGTTTGCATTTCTTTGTGACATTAATCCAGGATAGTGACATTCTTAATACACACAGAGTCCTTTGACAGTAGCAAGTAAATCTGAATCATAGGTCTTTGTCTATAAAATACTGCTTTTGTTTTGTGAACCACATACATGAATAATTAATTGTAAAGCTCCTGACAAATTGGTTAAAAAAAATCTTTATTTTTCTATAACATTAAATATTCATAACTAAAAAAGCAACTGTCTAAATTGGAAATGTGATCTGAAATTTAGGTATTATTTAATTAAGTTCCCATGAAAACTTCTAGCATAGGGCAATTGGATTTTACATATTTGCCACAAACAAAATATTGGACGTAGCAATCATGACGTCACCCTTTGGTCTGTGGATGTCTTGAAGCCTCAAGTTTGGCATTTTGGTTGTTGCCATCTTGGTTTTTAGGAGCCAGAAGTGACCATATTTGGGTGAGAGGTTGGTGCTGTGGAGCAGTGAGGGGTGGATCCAGTGGCGTAAGGTCGTTACAACAGGCCCCAGTGCACACTATTATGACAGGCCCTAAGGCACCCTAGATACTAGGTATGATAAATGGTAAATGGACCTGCACTTGTATAGCGCCTTTCTAGTCCTCTGACCACTCAAAGCACTTTCACACTACGAGTCACATTCACTTATTCACACACATTCATGCACTGGTGGCCGAGGCTAACATACAAGGTGCCACCTGCTACACAGCTTTAACACACTCACACAGCAATGGAGCAGCCATTGGGAGCAATTTGGGGTGCAGTATCTTGCTCAAGGATACTTCGACATGCAGGCTGGAGGAGCTGGGGATCGAACCACAGCCGCAATTATGCGCCTAAACTAGCTACAGTATAATCATCTCATCACATGATCAAATAGAGACTTGACATCTGATAATACCAACATACATATTACCCAGTAATCATCATCATCACATATATATGACAAAAATACCAATGGAAATAAGAGATAATTCATTTAATTGTATAGTTTTTTATACCGTATTTATAGTTCATGGAGAGTAGGCATGTATTTTATAATATATTTTATTATAGATTGCTACCAGCTATTCTACAAAAAAGAAAGGAAAAACATGATGGAGATGGGTTTGCCTTTTTTTAAAGGGACATATAGCAAATGGCAAACAGAGTTTTTCTTTAAACATGGGCATATTTCTAAGGTAGCGGGGCCCTTTTTTGACCGATATACTGTATAGTTGGAGGGCACAGTCTCGCTACTGGAGCCAGCCTCAAGTGAACTGTGGTTTTTGGCACACCCATTTTTCAGCCACAGAGGTTGCTGCTAGACATTTGCGTGTTTCCTGTAAAAAACTAAAAATACTGATTGGTGTTTACAGTAGCCACCTTTCAGACTGACAGTAGCTACTAGATCAGCACTGAGAACAGCCATGAGGACAGCCCCTTACTGTTAGTCAAGGACTTCTCACCATCACCGTTGCCTATGCCTGCGGATTCTACCCATTTATTGGACAGGGATGAAATGGAGGAAGAAGACGACCATGATGTTTTTGTTCTAGGAGTGAGACATGTGAGACATATGATAGGCTAGTGTCCATTTTACTAAATAACACATTAACTTAGTTAATCACAGAAAAAATAACGTCTAAAAAAATTACTGTTGATTAATCACGTTTTGTTGTACCCTTTGACCCGGTGCGTCATTGAAGGCCACAGTGGCTATATCATATGATGGACACAGACAAGACGACGTTGCTTGGAGCCCTGAATGGAACAATGACAGTTAAAAAACACCCAGATGGAACTGTTGATAGGAGCACTGTTCTCTGCAATTTCTGCAGTAAGGAATTTTCGTACCATCAGAGTACTGCAAGCCTGAAATATCAACTCAACATAAAGCATTTAACAGCGAGCCCGGAGGTCTGAGCTAGCTTAGCCTCTGATGCTAGTGGTAGCAGCCAGCCTCGTCAAGCCACACTCAGCCAGGCGTTCAAACTGAGTAAGTCTACCTGTAACTGCCTTACAAAATGGATTGCAACGAACCGCAGAGCAGTTTCGGTGTGTTCAAAATCCAGCAGCTTTACTGCGACACATCTGTAAAAATTCATTTGAATTGAATTTTTTGAAAATACCTTCACAGTAAAAGTTGATGTATGCAATTAATTTAGATTAGTTAATCACAGAACATGTAATTAATTAGATTATTTTTAAAATACTGGCCTATAGCGCAAGACATATGTGATTTTTTTTTTTTTTTTTTAAAAATTGATTTTATGGGAGCTTTAAGATTTTAATATTCAAAAACCGAGCTAATCTGCTTCATCAGGTCTTTGATGGACACTGAAGGCAACACAAACTCACAAGTAATATTATTTTAGGATTCGAAAATTGTGACATCATCTTGTTCCAACTGAATCCCACCCACCTCAAAGCAGTGAGAAAACTAATAAAAACACAAATTACGTGTGAAATAATTAAAACTGTTTTGACTTTGGATGCAAATAATGTTATCATAAAGGACCCCATCACTCAGAGTAAGAACCTGATTGAAAAGACATGTCAGGGCCTTTAAAGTGCATTTAACTGCTGATCTGCTTTAAAAATATCAAGTAACTTTACTTACATACGGCAAACATACACACAGCTTTGGCATATAATCATCATAAATATTTATCATCACTTAAATGATCCTTTGATGCTGGGAGAGTCATAACAAAACGCACAAGTAGTATAGCAGAGAAAATATACATACGGCATTAAATCAAGGAGCCTGTTAAATAATTCATATATTACTTTATATCGTTTTGCATAACATTTGTACATGACAGCAAACAGAGCTGAAGATATCCGGGGCATATTCAGGCTCAAACAGCTAAAAGACGTACATACAGAAAACTGCAGCAGCATAACAACAGTGCCTTCTTTATCAGAAAACTACAAGGCTTTAGGAGCTTCACGTGTGGAGTCTTGAGTTGGTGCAGCATTGAATTACCAAAAAAAAAAAAAAATCATGGATGAATTATTCAAACTCCTTTTTCCCTCACAGGATTAGAGAGTGACTTGGGCCTTTGTGTCTGCCTGAAACCACTGATAATAAGGTTTCTCATCATCAAGCGCCGGGTATGACTATGACTAAGACCTCACTGAAATCCACAAATCCTAATAAAAATGTTGAGTTCCCTGTCTTTCAGAAAACTACAGTAGATGAATGCAATTTTAAAAAGACCTATCAGTCAAATGCGCCGCATGACGGATGTTGAGCTCCGCAGCAGCTGACGGGAAGCATTTTTCAGAAAATAATCCTAAAGCCTGCTTGAATCTTTTGTGACTGCAAGCAGAAAAACAGCACAACACAACAGAGTGTTTCCATCTCCATACGGCCACTGTTTTTAATTGGCTTCTGTTTTTTCCAAAGCCTTTGTGCAAGGGGGAAGTCCCGCTGGGAGAGATCAAAAGACTTGGAAGTTTCTGCACAGGGAACAGTTTTCTGTAACCCTATTTCTACACCAACAGCCTTAAATTATACATCCTCTTTTTGCTGGTGTTTTTGCTGTGAAATAAATGCAATTCTTGCATATACACAGACCTTAAGGATACAGGGAAATCTGTAGGATCTGCATTGAGACGTGCTGCTTTGACTGTCTGCACCCTGCAAGATATTTTGGGAAAAGCTGGACCATGACAGAATTATTGCATAATTATTGTATTATGTATTTAAAATCTCACATGAATAATTCATTGCTATTGTAGTGGTGTTATAGATATGTTGTTGTTGTTATTGTTCTTGTTGTTTTTCTCACCCTCCTAGAGCTTGATGTTAACGGCATAGAATTAATGAAATGTTTGATGATGAATTCAAGTAGCCTTTCAAAGACTTCCCATCATGTTCCAAGTAAACGTACTACATTGGAACTGAAGAATTTAGAACTGAAGAAGCTTCTTGGATGAGAGGCAAAACGTCTTCAAGAAACGCAAGCAAGTCCCGTTGCCTACGATATAGCACTTATGATTACCATGACCTGGATGACTGAGAATCTTCACCGACATCGGAGCAACACCGCAAATTGATGTTATTGTCCTTCAACAACAAACACACGTGGTTAGGTTTAGAAAAAAATGACAGGGTTGGGCTTTACATTCATACGGACAACAACATTCATACGTTGTTGTCCGCCGTATTTCTCCCTGATACCGTAAGGTACACACTGACGGTGGCTGGGTTGGTCCAGACAGCACCAACCTATCTGCATGGGTTGCTGTGGTAACGATGCAGCATCAGTATAGCTAGGCTGGTGATGTGGCTTTCCAACGTGGAAACATGAGAAATGGAGGCGAACAACGACTGTTCTCCACGTAGAAATAATAAGTAATAAGTAATCACAGAAAATATTCAGTGTCAAATTTATCATTATGGATTTATCTTACAAAGTCTCTAAAAAGACACCGCAGTTCAAGGCTGGATTACAAAGCCTCTGAAAGGGATACAGTCGCACTGGAGCCTTTGTTTGAACTGCACAAAGGTCAACATTAGCTTATAGGCAAAATTAAGTAAGACTTTCTCATGCAGCATTCCAGAGATATTTAACATAGTAACGTTATGTAATGTACGACATTGTCAACCCCAGACTTAACTTCTATAGTGTCCAGTATGTCCAGCCCGTTCTCACTCCCAACTTGTCGAATATCGCCACTTTGTCGGTGATTTCAGGGACAGAGAGCAAAGCAGAGAAGCACCTTTTACAGCAGGATGATATGCACTGTGCACATCAGTTTGTAACACCACCAAAAACTACCATGATATATTGAGCAACAAAGCCCATACAGACTACATAGGTGGGAGTGGAGGTGGATGGGTCAAACAAACTCTGGACTTTCACCCAGGAGCTCGCTGGTTGTTTCCTGTGTGAATTTTCAGTCAAGATGTGGTGTTTTTTTCTAAACCTAACCGCATGCTTTGTGGCTAAAGCAAAGGGAATCAATCTAAAAATGAAGTGTTTTACCTACATTGTAAGTTCATTTTAAAATAGACTGTATGCATGTAAAGAACTGTACATTTCCTGTGAAAATGGAAATGTATTTTTTTTAAAGAACACAATGCATGTAACAGGCATAAATTGATAAGCAGTCCATGAATGTCCAATACAGACACAAGGAGGCTACCCATAGCCTGTCATATTTTGATGTGTATGTCCACTGACAAAATGGCGGTATTTAATGAGTTAGGATGAGACAACATATACTCACTCCAACCTCGTCACATATCGACGTTTAGTCATGGACTTTCCACATCCAGATAAGCTATGCAAGCTACCCTGGCTGTGTTGGTTGTTGATGTTCTGGGATGACGTGTCTAGTTCAGCCTCGTACATTGTCTTCTTTTAAAATACACTTCCGTTTTCAAAGGATAATTACCGTTTGCATACAGTCTCTTCAAAAATAAGCACACTACGTTGGTACAACACTGCAAATTGACTTTTTTTTTCCTTCAATGACAAAAGCACATAGGTTTTGTAAAAAACAGAATAGTTTTTGGCTTTATAATTTTATGTTATCTTATGACATGAACACCGCTCTCCTGTGTGAGAGTCAATGTTTGTTGGACACATCCACAACTCATCACACCCACCCTACTCGGAGTTTGGCCACCTTAACTTCCATTCTTTGCCCACCGCATTTCCCCAACGGGTGCCGTCAAACTATAATGGCACCCGGCCACATATCATGCCAACGCAGCTTTTTCATCAATGTCTGACGCCAGAGGTCACTGCCCCAGTGTTGGATTTTGACGACTTCAGAGTGAGGCCAGGTTGAATGAGAATTTGTCGGTACGTCAGATTTTTAGTCCTGTTCAACTCTTGGTAGTGAGACAGACACGCACAAAGCTTAGCTGGAAAAGCTCTGCTTCAGTGATACAGTATCTTAACACAAAAGACATTTATCCGATTGGAGAGGCCAGAGTGTCTGAACTGATTCATTCTGATTGGGATGGCATCTCAGACCACTTTCAAATGTGGTTTGCAAAACTTGCCTTCCCTGTGGCGTCTTTGCTATCCAGACTTTTTAAAAATCAATCTGGATACAATCTGCCAAAAAACTGATCTGGGCTGGCAGTGTGAACAAGGCCTCAGCTGACTATTTTAACCATCACTTTTAGCTAACTTCTCCGCCAGCTCGCTAAATAGTTTCCATGCACTCTCAGTAGCAACACGTGGTGTTAAGGTGTTATAACTGACTCAGGCAGGCTAGTAGGAGGTGTGATTAGACAGAGGGTGAGAGGGATCATGCCGTAGCTTTCAATCAAATCTCTTGATAAGTTAATTTCATGGGCACGACAGAATGTACTCTTTCTTAATATTTAATTCATTCTGTGCATAAATCTCCCCTCTTATCCTCAGAGAAGCTCTTCTGTGGCTCGCAGATCTGAAAACGAGCGTGCAGCTGAAGAACAGGAGGACAGTTAGCCTCTCTAAGCTCCATCTACCACAGAGAATTCAAAGCATACTCTGATCCTCTCAGAGGCTGCTGCTGTGCACTGTTAACACAATATGCTCGAACAAACACACACATCCATCCATGCACACACACATGCATGCTCCCTCTTAACATATAAACATGCAAAAAAAAAACCTCCACGAGACTTAACTTCCCTCTTTCTATCTCTGTCCTTGCAGAGTCTGCTAATGTGTGTGTGCACGTGTCCTTGTGTGTGTGTGTGTGTGCCTGACAGCGAGGAAGGAAACCCTTCTGGCTTCACCCCCCTCCCCCCCAAAGGGACTGGCATCAAAGAAGAGGGCTTTCCCTCCCTCTTTCCCCCATCCACACTGTGCTCTATTTCTAGACGCTCTCCTTATATAACAGCTGAAAGAGTGCTAATCTAGCCAGGAAGGCGAGACAGAGGAGAATCTGTTGGTTCCTTCCTGAAGCTTTCTCTCTCACTCTAGCTATTAATGCCTCTCCCTAAACCGAGGAGACAAGCGAGCCGTGTTGCATGAGCCAGGTGAGACCCAGACGAGGGCGAACAAGGCTTCGGAGACGGAGCTCGCAGCTGAAACATAGTTGTCTCCAAGATGTTATCCTTCTGTCTCCCCTGCTCCCCCCGAAGCAGTAAAAGTGTGCTATATCTGTGTGTGTGTGTGAATCAGTGAGTGTGTATTTGTGAATTTCTGTGGGTGTATGACTTTTCACATGCGTTAGGAGACCAGGTTTAATAGAGGATGAGGTATTGCCTGTGCTGTCTGATTGAAAGAGATGGACAGACTGTGTATACATAACAGAGGCAGAGTGTGTGTGAGAGTATCTATGTGTCCGCCTTCTCCCTTGCTGGCAGCTGTCACAGTGAGAGGCTCCACTCCAAATTAAGCGAAACAAAAGGCAACGAGCAGCAGGAAAATAGGACAGCTCTTGCAGGACTCGCTTTTGGACTGGGCCTAAGCTGCACAGGGACCATGGTGAACTATAGTGTGTGTGTTTGTGTGTGTGTGTGGGAGAGAAAAGCAAGGGATGCCTTTTTAGTAAGCGTGACGAGTGTATTATAGCTATGGTGTTAGAATTATGCCTGGCTTCTTGCTCAGTAAGACACACTATAAATAGCAGCTGCCCTTTTGCATAGTGACACATCCACACCAAAGCACGAGCATAATAACTCAAAGTAAGAACGATTGCGGGATATGAGACACATCTGTCAACTTGACAGTAATAAAACAGGGGGGGGGGGGGGAATCGATATTTGATGGTGCAGCTATGATCTATTAATCACCACTGCGCTGAAATATCCCAATAGCTGGATAAAATACAGATTGATTAGTCATTTCGAGATAAAGGACTCTCTTGTTTTCCTCCTAAACTGCAGAGCTGAATTAATGAACACAGTTGCCAGAGGAGAAATCTAATGGCTCCCTGCCTCCGATCTCCTTTCACCCTCTTTGCTATTTGATAGTCTGAATGCTGTCACGCTCCACCGCCGTCACCTGTGTCTCATCCCTCTGAAAGCTGAGAACTTAGCAGACTTTGCCAAACTGAATGGCGGTTACATGCGTGTGTATATATGGTATGAGGACGTGTTTTGCATCACACACTGTGTCTACCACAGCTAATATAATTGAATTGTGGGGGATGATAACATGGTGTTATCTGTAGCGTGTGCTCAAAGGTGCAGACATGCATTTTTCAGTAACATGATGTGAGGGAAATCCAGCAGTGAGGACTCTGCGAGTGGTTAATAAGGTTGTTATCATGGGGTTATTGCTTCCTTAAAGGAGTCTGAGGGAGAGTTTTACTGCCATTTTGTAGAAGTCACTTTAACTATTATGATTCTGTTTTTGGGGTGGGGAGTTTGAACCCTGGGTTGGGGGAGTCCTTCTATGCGGAGTTTGCATGTTCTCCCTGTGTCAGCGTGGGTTTTCTTCCGGTATCCTGGCTTCCTCCCACATTCCAAAGACATGCAGGTTAATTGGTGACTCTAAATTGGCTGTAGGTGTGAATGTCTCTATAGCCCCTTTTAGATAGGAATTGTGCAAATTTGCAGGAAAGCCCAATCAGTCTTTTTTCAGCATTGGCAGTATAAAAACAAAATCGAGGAGTGCAGCAAAATGCCGCCTACCTACTTTTGCTTATACAGAATGCACCATTTTCGGGGCAATGTGAGCAAGTAACAAAACGTGTAGCTCAGCATGTGACATAAACAGTGACGTGGCAGGGAAGCTGTGGCTGGTCAGTCCTTCAGCGATTCTCTCATAAGTCGGCCCGTTCTTCACCGTTCCCATCATTTGGCGGTTAATTTGGCGTCATCAACAGCTCCTCCCACAAGTCATCAACAGCCCAACTGAAAGGGATCCGCCAATATGACTACCCTATGAGGCGGAAAATTGGGCACCTCAGATCAACTCGCCAATCCGGCTCTGTGTGTCTAAACGCTCGCAGCTTGCCGGCAAAACGGCCCAAAATTCGCAGAAAATCTGGCAGTGTGAAAGGTGCTTATGTGTTAGCCTTGCGATAGTCTGGCAGCCTTTCCGAGGTGTACCCCACCTCTTGCCCAATGTCAGCTGGGATAGGCACTAGCACTCCTGCGACCCCTAACAGGATAAGCAGTTACAGAAAATGAATAAATGAATGTTTACTTTTTAGTAAGTCACCTTTGATATGGGCTTATATATCAAATTATCCATAATTATCCATAATTTTTACCATCTATGGCTAGTACCCAAATTCAGCAGTTGCAAACATGATCATTGCATGTGTCTTGGAAATATTTGTATGCATACATTTGTAATATATCACACTTCAAATGTATTTTTGTATGCACTGATTTCATTACATACAACATTACACATGACATATGACTTTAACTTTTCTGGAAATTCTTCATCTAAGCTTCTCATCTTTCACAATGAGCCAATCATCTGCCTTGCAGAAATAGTGAACTTCAAGTGTCCTCCAGCAGTCAGGTGCACTGTGCCCATGGTGCGAAGTGTCATTGCTGCCACAGTAGGTGGCAGCAGATGGAGGAGGCTCAGTGTTGGTGCTGCAACTAGTAGCATACTGACAGCCTCTGCATCATTTGTACAAACGGCAGCTGCTTTTAGCATTTTTTTTAATCCATTTTAACACGGACATTTTCAGCACGTTTGTGACCATGCTGATAGCTGCTGTCGTGAAAGGAAAGCTTTTTTTGTCAGTGTCTGACGCTGGAAGTCACTGACCGAGCGCCAGTTTTTGACGACTTTGGAGTGAGACCAGGTTGGTAGTGCAGATGACCATTGAATGTGTGCAGCTGTGATAACAATGGCTGTAAAAGATGAAATTTGGCATGTGGATGAAAGGGCACTTCAGCATCTCCAAAAAAGACTCTCTTGCACACTTACTGCTGGTGTGCCATTGGATACGCTAGGCCTACTGCTTGTGCATTCCACTGAGCAGAGTTCAAACATGTGCGCTTTGGCTACTTGTCTGTGCCTGAGACTGCTCTTGTGGGAGGGTTTTTGGCAACACATTCTCACTCTGACCTCGTCACATTTCGACATTTGGTCATGGATTTTCCATGTCCAGATACAACATGACAGGTACCCTGGGTGCGTTGGTTGTTGATGTTGTAGGACGCTGTATCAAGTTCTGCCTGTTACATGCATTGTCTTCTTTCAAAATACACTTCTGTTTTCACAGGAAATGCTCACTTCACATACAGTCTCTTTCAAAATAAACACACTACGTTGGTACAATACTGCAAATTGATGCTTGTTTTTGCCTTCAACAACGCACATGATTGAGTTGAGAAAAAAAGGCAGGGTTTGACTTTAGAATCTTACGGGATGCAAACGCTGCTTTCTCGGGTGAAAGTCAGTGTTTGTTGGACCCATCCACCACCCCTCCCTACTGCCCTAGTTGGACTTTCGCTGTCTTAACTTATGTCCTTGTCCCCCCTGCGTTTCCCCCTGACGTTGCCTGGTGCCGTTAAACTATAATGGCAACTGGCAATGCATCAAGCCGACGTTAAAGGATGGCTTTTTCATTGGTTTCTGACACTGCAAGTCACTGCCCAAGCGCCCGATTTCGACAACTTCAGAATGAGCCCGTGGGCTTTCAGTACTTCAATGATACGAAAATTCCTTACTGCAGAAATTGCAGAGACTGGTGCTCCTATCAACATTTCACATTTATTAAATATAAATGTTTTATTTACGGGGCCAAGCATCATCTTGTCTGCCTCCATCATGTGGCCTTCAGTGACACACCGGGTCAAAGGGCACCACAGGTCAAGATTAATTAGCTTAATTATTTCAACATGTTTTTTCTGTGATTAATTAATCAAAATTACCATAATACCATGTGCCAATGGCGGCAAAGGCACCTAAGACTGCTGACCCCTCCTTTAAAGGGTTTAATCAAATTACCATACCACCATATTCCACAGAGAGCTGGAGGAACAGGGGTCAGCAGGGACCTAGTAGCACATTTTTGCCCTGGGCTGCAACACATGGTGGCAAGAACGATTTTTCACAACCTGGCAACCCAAGAGTTGATTTTATTAATTGCTTATAACTGATATGTATATAAAGCATAAGTAAATGATTTGTCAGGTATTTATAACGTCAACAATTGTGCCCCCGTTATAGAGGGGGCATTATTATGAAGTGGTAACATTTAATTTTATCTGCTCTTTAACTTGTCTGCTTTCTCTTTCATAACCATTTCTAAGATGATGTTTTAATTATTAAACGTTGACAGCTGTATTTTTAGTGTGACAGGTGCTAGACAGACAGATAAGTTTTCATATTTGTGCAGGCTCATTGTTGAGGGCTACCACCAGCAAGGGGCCAATAGTTTACATAACCGGGTATTATCTAATAATTAATAACTGGAGCACAGCAGTCCTTATATGTGATTGGCTCTCAGGAGCCTATTTCAGGAAAGAGCAACAGTAAAAGGTCATGTTGTGATTATGTCACCCTATATGCATTAGAATAAAGCAGAATGTATAATTAATAAAACCTTGGAACTTGAAGCCCTCCAAGTGGACCCACAGGCACAGGTCCTCGTTGTCGCACTCGCAGCTCCACGGGTTCCCGCTGAGCCCCACCGAGCGCAGCGCAGGCAGCGCGATCAGGGAGGTGATGTTGAGGACCGTCAGGTTGTTCCGACTCACATCCAACACCTGCAGGGCCGCGTTCTCCAAAAAGGCGTCCTGGTGAATCTCCGAGAGCCCCGGGTTGTCGGTCATCCTCAGCATCACCAGGCTCGCCAAGGGGCCGAACGTCCGGTCCTCGATCCGGATCAAGGTGTTGAAGGAGAGGTCCAGGTAGGCCAGCTTCCGTAGATTCCCAAACGTGGACTCAGATATCTCCGTGAGGGAATTGTTGCTGCAGTCCAGGTACACCAGATCGGAGAGGTAGTTGAGCGCGAGCGGCGGCAGCTCCACTATACGGTTGTTGGAGATGATGAGCTGCCGCGTGGCCAGCGGCAAGTTGACCGGGAAGGTGGTCAGGTGCTGCCCAGCGCATTGAACCACGAGCTGGTCATCACACACGCACCTGTCCGGGCAGCCCGAAGAGATCACCGGGGATGCGTTCACCCCCGCGGTGAGGAGAAACAGAACTATGAGCCGCAAGGGTTGCGCGTTTGGCTGCGGGGCAAGACGCATGACACCGCCGAGGGCTTCATCCACCCCGTGTGGAGAGAGTCAGGCGCGGTCACATTCTTCATTGATACATCCTCACCAAGTTGTTTGTCTCAGAAATGATTTCCACAGAGGTCAAATCTAACGCTTGCCCGTGGCAACCTCTCGCGCGTAATGTCTCAGTTCATCCTGTCGTTGCTTCTGGATCCAGCGCGCACCCACTGTCTGGAACTTGACAGCCACACGCCGTCATGGTGTTGATCAAAGTTCATTGATTCATCGGGTTTCTCCCATCAGCTATTCGCACCCTGTAAACGCTCACAACGTCCTCTCATGCTGCGCTGCTTGCAATGATCACGGTCAGTTGTTCCACTACATGTTTGCCATCCTCTCGCTCTCCAAAACTGAATCCAAATGAGGGGGGCGCACTGAGCTGCGCGCGGATGGGGGTGGGGGGTGCGCTGTGGAGTGATCTCATGCTTTGGAGTGAGCTGGAGCGAAAGGGGAAGCTCTGGGCCGCAGAGTTAATGGACGTAAAATGAAAAAAGGCCAGTCAAGTGTGATCCATGCATGTTTGGAATGGTCACAAAGGCAACCTGAAGTGTGCATATAAGATTAAAAAACGTGTGTCTGTGTCTGTGCATATAAACATCTATTTGTGTGCATATATGTTGGGTACTTTTTTGGAGCTTGCCTCAGGTGTGTGTGTGTGTGTGTGTATGTGTGTGGAGGTGGAACAAAATGCAGGTGCACCTGACACCTAGGAGGCATATTGCATGAGATCAAATCACATGGGTTTTTAGGCTTTGGAAACAAGAGAGTGGGGCAGTGATAACAATGTGCTGAGAGGGGGGATCCCTATCAGCCTATCTACACCACTCAGACCTATATGTGCAGTGAGGCTTTTACAATAATGTCTGACATATCAGCCATAGGCAACCAGCCCCCCCCCCAATTGAAAGCGCACCCAGTATATAGGCAGCAGATGATGGGACGAGATGAGATGGGACAGGGTGGTCTCAGGCAGCAGTTGTTTTTCTCCTCTCTCCAGTCTCAGTATGAGTCCTGAGTCTATTCTTGGTTCTCTGTGTAGGTGTTGAAGTGCTGAATCAGACTCAGCATGATGGAGGAGGAGGAGGACAGATGTGCCGCTGACAGTCCGTGAAAGAAACTACCCCGAGTCGACAGTCAGCAACCGGCTGCACGCTGACCAAACTCACTCTTATTCCCTTCTCTCACGCACATCCACAAAATGAAGTTGAGCCTCTCTCTGGTCTGTGTTCCCCACTGTCAAAAATAGAGCAGGAGGCCTGTAGGCATGTATAACCTAATGCTTTTTCACACTTGCCATCCTGTGGACTGAACTAATCCACACAGCTGTTTTGTGTCAAGGATGTTCAGTGACTTTATGAGGACATCTAGTGACGGATACTTGGTAATGTTTTACACGGTGAACAAGTGCCATACAGTAATCTTCTTACAGACTTTATTTTCTGATGCATGGTTTGGAGCCTGACTGGTAATTACCCCAGACCCATGCTTAGGAGGGACTATCCAGATTTACCTACTTTGTTATTTTGGATGGCATATAAAGCACCAATTTATTATATAACTCTTGAACAAGCAGTTGAAATGAAATAGCTTCCCAAAGATGCCAAAGATAACAGATGTGCCAGGCTGACTTTTGGGTATAGTGTATAAAATAGTGCACAGACCATATAGAATATTACCACTTGGTGAAGGAATGGTGCAGCCATGGAAAACACAAAGTCTCAAGCTTGAATATCTCACTAAACATCATACGGCTTCATTGGGAAGTTGAAACAACATGATTCCATCAGACTGGACAAGAAGATGGGTCTAACAGATTTGAAGGGTAACTTCAGCATTTTTCCAACCTGAACCCTTGGCCCATGTTTTTGTGTGTAAGTGAGTAATGGAGACAGCAGTTTTTGAAACTAGTCCAGTATTGAGCAACAGCACTGCAGACAGCAGCGGCAAAACAGGCTGCAATGTCATCACTTGGGGCATTTGTTGCACCGTCAATTTATGTCCACTACAAGTGCTTGTTTTTGCCACTGACAGGCTCAGATGTTATTATTAGTGTCTGACAACATTATGGAAAGGATCCCTACAGAGATAGACCGATTTGTTAACGAGTAAGATCCTTTTTGTTTGAAAGGAAACAGCCCTGAAAATCACGATTGCTAAACCCACCAGACTCCATTTAAATAAACTGTCATTTTATTATCATCAAACAGACTTCCTTTAAAGTTGAAAAAACAAAATAAAACTCACAAAACTTGTCTTGGTTTGTCTTTTCACTGTTCCAACTATCATCAGGTCTGGTTTGGTTTAAATAAACCTTTAATTCACCCACTTAGAAGTGAAATATGCTGGCTCTATACACACTAAAATTACTGATTATTTAAATGGAGTCTGGTGGGTTTGGAGATGGCGAGATGGGGCTGTTTCTTGTCAAACAAAAAGGATCTTACTCTTTAACAAAAAGGTCTATCTCTGTAGGGATCCTTTCCATAATGTTGTCAGACACTATTAATAACAATCTGAGCCTGTCAGTGGCAAAAACAAGCACTTTTAGTGGAAAATTAAATTTGAGGTGCAATAAATGCCCCAAGTGGTTACATGGCAGCCTGTTTTTGCTGCTGCTGTCTGCATTGCTGTCGGTCAATACTGGTGAAATTTAAAAAACTGTTGTCTGTTGTCTCCATTACTCACCCTTCAAGATCTCTACAGAGATAGACCTTTTTTGTTGAAGAGTATGATCCTTTGTATTCACCCAGAAACAGCTGTGAAATCACTATCACCAAACCCACCAGACTCCATTTAAAGAAACAGTAATTTTAACGTGTATGGAGCCAGCATATTTTCACATCTAAAGAAATGAATTTCAGGATTATTTCGACCAGACCAGGGCTGATGATAGTTGGAACAGTGAAATGACAAACAAGGATGAGTTTTGTGAATTTTAGATTGTTTTTGTCAACTTTGAGTGACATGTCTTTTACAATATTAAAATGAATGTTTATTTAAATGGAGTCTGGTGGGTTTGACGATGGCGATTTCAGGGCTGTTTCTGGTTAAACAAAAATGATCTTACTATTAAACAAAAAGTTGTATCTCTGTAGGCATCCCTTACATAATGTTGACAATTAGAATAACAATCTAAACATATCTGTGTCTAAAACAAGCGCCCAGTAGCTCAGCAGGTGGAGCAGGCATCCCATGTACAAGGCTCTGTCCTTGTTGCAGTGGCTACGGATTCGATTCCAATCCACAGCCCTTTGCTGCATGTCAGTCCCTCTCTTTCTCCCCTCTTTCACAGTAATAATCTGTGTCAAATAAAGGCATAAGCTAGAAAAAAATCTTTAACAAGCACTTTTAGTGGTCGTGAATTTAAGGTGCACAAATGCCCTGAGTGGTTACACTGCAGTCTGTTTTGCAGCTGTCGGCTGCAGCGGTGTTGCTCAATACTGGACCAGCGTCAAAAGCTGCTGTCTCCATTAGTCACTTGGACACAAAAACATGGCAAATAGGAAATAGGAAATTGGACATTGGAAAATATCAAACTCACCCTTTAAAGTCTCTCAGTGGGAAACACAAGGGCGAAACTTTATTGAACAAAATTTTATTGTGTCAAAGAATAGACCTTAAAAAGACTAACTCATCTGCACAATTTGGTGCTGACAGCAACCACAACTTTGAATAGAGGAAGTAGTTCTGGCTTGGAGGCACATCCACCTGTTGCCTTAACAAATGTTGCCATCAGGCAAAACTCATCTCTTAAATATACAGGCTACATTTTCCCCCACTAAACCATAACCTTTAGCACCTTTGATCAAACCCTCTCCTTTGACCAACATATCAAACACATGACCAAAACAGCCTTCTTCCATCTCAGAATCATTGCCTGCCTCTATCCATCCCTCTCCATGTTAGCTGCAGAGAGTCTCATTCACACATCTATCACTTCCAGACTGGACTTTTTGCACTGTCATTCTACATATGACAAATGAATTACAAAGTGGGATGAGGGTGTATATTTGTTTTTGGGAATACCCTGGCCTACAGCATGTCGGTCACCTTACTTGCAAGGACTTGTCTCCCATATTTATCTCCATAGTCAATCTGCATTCAGAAAACCTGTTTTGGCTATAACAATCACTGGCATGTGGGTTGATCTACTGTACCTCAAACAAGTCTTGACACATTAAAGGTCACCCAAAGACAAAAAAGACATCAGTTTCCCACAAGTTCATCTGAGTTCAGTCTCATGTCAGCAGCTCATGCAGTATTCAGCTTGGGTCTGCTGAACAAGAGACACCACTAACATTAGTTTGCATACCTGAACTTGACCTGATTTGTGATGCAGGAAACTCTTGACTGTCAGATTCCTGGTCACCTCAACGGAGGGCAGATTTTTTGGATGCCTACACTTTACCAGGATCAGAGCCCTGGTATTGTGAACCTGCTCACTGGCACGGCATTACTAAACTTCAAAAGGATGAAGCCATCATTGATGTTATCACTTGCACCTGCTATGCTGTTATGCCAAGGCGAAATGTCGCTCATAAAAAAGGATTAGCTGTGCAGTAAAAGTTGACACTGTCAGATAAATATCTCTGACAGTCACATAAAAAAACTATTTTCCATGCAGATGGACTCTTAGACCCATAACTTTAAATCTGCAATATCTAATGATAAATAAGTATAAAAAAAATCTATTAAAGTAATGATACATCTATGAAATGAAAGAAACCAGAGAGGAGGAGGTGACTATATTTATGCAGTCACCTCATCCTCTTCAAATCCAATATTCCCTGCAATGTGTTTTATGAGATAACACACATATACATATATATATTTTTCCTTTTGTAATAAGTTTCTGAAAGGGAAGCCACTGCATCACCTTGATAGACAAGCTACAGAGCTCTGCTTCCCCACCAGACATTGGCTTAGGATGTCTAAAGATCAACCAATGTCTATTTGGGACCACCTTTTGTCACAGGTGTTGGAAGTCTGTGAATTTTCACATCCAATACTCTCAGAATTTCATCTGCATTAATGTGTGAAAGTGAATAAAGCAAAACTTTATGTTTTATACTACACTGCTCAAAAAAATTAAAGGAACACTTAAATCACACATCAGATCTTAATGGATGATATATCGAGCTGCACGGTGCTGGGCTGTGAGCTCAGGTCCCACTAGAGAACATGGGGCCCTCATGCCACCCTCATGGAGGCTGTTTCTGACAGTTTGGTCAGAAACATGCATCAGTAGCCTGCTGGAGGTCATTTTGTAGGGCTCTCACAGTACTCCTTCTGTTCCTCCTCACACAAAGAAGCAGATACTGGTCCTGCTGCTGGGTTGATGCCCTTCTACAGCCCTGTCCAGCTCTGCTCATGTAACGTGCCATCCTGATTATCTGTACAACCTGACTGGGCTGCAGGTTTCACCTCATGTTACCAGTAGTGACAAGGACACTAGCAGAACACAAAACTAGAGAAGAATCAGTGAGGAAGGAGAGAGCAACTGTCTGTGGCCACCACATGTAAAACCATTCCCTTTTGGGGGTTTTCTTGCTTTTGCCTCTCCATTGCACCTGTTATCACTTCCATTTGCATCGAAGCAGCTGAAACTGATTAACAATCACTTGTGCTTCCTAAATGGACACATTGATATCCCTGAAGTTTAACTGACCTGGTGTTAGACTGTGACCATTAAGTGTTCCCTTCATTTGTTAGAGCAGTGTATTCTATATCCTTTGATTACTGTTCTTATTCTCACTCTTTCTCTCTCTTCAATATCTTTGTTCTGTGCGTGTAAAACTGTTAGATTGTTGTTATGTAAAAATGTCTCATAATCTCGTGGGACGGGCCAGAAATGGCAGGGAACTAAAATAAAAATGAAATGAATAAATGATTATTCATGCACTGATGTATGAGTTGCATAGCTGGTTAAAGTGGAGCTAATTTAGACAATTTTATGTAGGCCCACTAGCAGTGTCGGGGAGTAGTAAACTACATGTGAATATGAAATTAGAAGTTTAATTACATTTTGCAGTAGCTACATTGCAGTGATTCGAGTAGTTAAATTTATTTTTTGACACTTTTCTGTAGTTAACTTCTGAGACTGCATCTGCGATAGCCGTGGCCCGAGGCATTATGTTTTCAGGTTGTCTGTTTGCTACTCTTGTGACCACAATATCTCAAGAACACACTGGGTCAGAGATACATTACAGTGTGCTAGAAAAGATAAGGTTTGCTTTACAAGGACCTGCAGTATATGGCAACCTTTAATTACATATCTGTTTGAACAGCTGTGAGGCTGTGGTACTGCTGGTGCCGTGTGTGCACACAAACACACACTTTGTCTGTTATTGTGATTTTATTTATTTATCCAATGTTTTTTCTTTTATTTAATATGGGGGCACATTATTATTACATAATGGATTTTATCTGACTGTTTGTTCCCAGGGGTGACTTTCTTGTATACTTGTTTTCTTAAATGTGAAACTGATAAATAAAGTGGGGGAAAAAATAAATGTGGTGTCGTAGAAAGTCAATATCTCTTGCTGAAATAAAGTTAAAGAGAGGTAGAAAATAGGGTAACTAGCAACAAAGTTGTCATATATAAATGTAGTGGAGTAGAAAGTAAATATTTCTGGCTGAAATAAAGTAAAGTAGAGGTATAAAATAGGCTAACTAGCAACAAAGTTGTCAGATATAAATGAAGTAGAGTAAAAAGTAAATATTTATTGCTGAAATAAAGTAAAGTAGAGGTAAAAAATAGGCTAATTAGCAACAAAATTGTCAAATGTAAATGTAATGAAGATAAAAGTAAATATTTCTTGCCAAAATAAAATTAAATAGAGGTACAAAATAGGTTTATTGGCAACAAAGTTGTCAAATATAAATGTAGTGGGGTAGAAAGTAAATATTTCTGGCTGAAATAATGTGAAATAGAGGTAGAAAATAGGGTAACTAGCAACAAAGTTGTCAAATCTAAATGTAGTGGAGTAAAAAGTAAATATTAATTGCTGAAATAAAGTAAAGTAGAGATAAAAAAAAAAATAGGTGTATTAGCATAAAAGTTGTCATATGTAAATGTAGTGGAGAAGAAAGTAAATATTTCTTGCTGAAATATAGTGAAGTAAAGGTATAAAATAGGTTTACTGGCAACAAAGTTGTCAAATATAAATGTAGTGGGGTAGAAAGTAAATATTTCTGGCTGAAAAAATGTAAAATAGAGGTAGAAAACAGGGTAACTAGCAACAAAGTTGTCAAATATAAATGTCACGAAGTTAAAAGTAAATATTTCCTGCCAAAATAAAATTAAATAGAGGTATAAAATAGGTTTATTGGCAACAAAGTTGTCAAATATAAATGTAGTGGGGTAGAAAGTAAATATTTCTGGCTGAAAAAAATGTGAAATAGAGGTAGAAAATAGGGTAACTAGCAACAAAGTTGTCAAATATAAATGTAGTGGGGTAAAAAGTAGATATTTACTGCTGAAATAAAGTAAAGTAGAGGTAAAACATAGGCTTATTAGCATAAAAGTTGTCATATGTAAATGTAGTGGAGTAGAAAGCAAATATTTCTTGCAAAAATATATTTCGAGTGGAAGAATAAAGCAGTATAAAATGGAAAGTACAAGCAGGCTACCTCAAACGTTATAATAATAGGAATCCCACTGTTTCAGCTGGTTACCAAGGCAACGCGCGTACATGACAGCAGACCTGCGGTTTACTGCGCATGTCCGCTGAGTGGAACTATATTTGAGGAACTGTTTCTATGGAGCATTAAAGCGGTCGCTCCTGTGACGTTTAGCACAGATTAGCTGTTAAAGTTAACGAGTTGATAATCAATCTAATGACAGACAGTATCTGTAGTACAGTCAGACGGTCACCACGCCCACACTGTGTGTATATGACTGTTACGTAAGCCTCGACGCACACGGACACAAGACAAGGAAACTTCAGTGTGTCTTCACCTGAGAGCTGCAGCCGTTCACCTCGTCCAGTGCACCCGTAAGGTAACTAAACCCTGCTGTTTTTATCAGTTGTGTGATTTTACTCCATGTTTCCTGTCAGACGTGTTGGTGTTACGTTAATGGCGTCGCTGGAATCCTTATTTGACCTTTCATTTTTGAGGCGTCCTTGCTCTCAGCCGCTGGTTTCGCAGCCTCTTTTCTGCTGTTTGGCGAATTTATTCATCAGTTGTTTGATTGAGGGCAAGAAAGCACACACATGCAGAGTGTTTTGCATTTATATCTATTATATAGCAGCATTTTCTGTTGCTTTTTTCCCCTAAATGGAGCTAACTCCTCCCTGTTTCCTACCTCGAACAAAATAATCAGACTGAGGCCAAAGTCAAGTAGAACTTTCAAAGTTAGTTGAAAGCAGAAAGGGACTGTTCGTTATTTATGAGGGGTGGTGCAAACAGGGGAAAGCAGGTCAAATAATTTCTTTTTTTCTGTTTTTTTTTTTTTTTTTTGCTCATTTTGGGAGGGGCATTCAAATTCAACTGGTTGTGTTATGTGAGGAAAAAAGGGAGTGCTGCACTAGGTCAAGGGTGTTTTCACATATAGTCTTTTTAAATAAACAGTTCTCTAAAAGTGCACCAAAAAGTGGACCGACAGAAAATTGAAAGAGGACTCAGTTCTCTCTCTGGTCCACTTAAGTCCTCTTTCTGTACACACAATAGTCTGTATAAACAATATATATTAACATAGTTTTGTTTTTACTTTGATGTTGCACTGCAGTGCGGTTTTAAAGGGATAGTGCACCCAAAAATGAAAATTCAGCCATTATCTACTCACCCATATGCTGATGGAGACCCTGGTGAAGTTTTAGAGTCCTCACATCCCTTGCGATCGGCGGGGGGAGCGGCTAGCACACCTAATGGCAGACGGCGCCCCAGACTAACGTCCAAGAACACAAAATTGAATCCACATAGTATCTCCATACTGCTCATCCATAGTGATCCAAGTGTGCAGCAGCTGCCACATAAAAAGTTGTTTCGAAAAACGTCATATGAACTCTGTTTTTAGCCTCACTGTAGCCTGTAGCTCTGACTGCTTCTCTGTGCTCCGCGTTCACGTGTGCACGCTTGCGCGTGACCAGCGAAAGCATGAGCTTTGCTCACCCATGTTTACATCACGTGACATGTGCACCGCAGGGAGAGACAGCAGTAACAACAGTAGCTAAAAGATAATTTGCACTACGGTCTTTTAGCAAACTACAGCCCAACATGTCTGAAGACTTTGAAATTGAGGAGGAACAGCATTTCTTTGTTGAGCCGTATTTCTTTGAGCCCGAGTATACGGACGGAACTCAGGCTACTGGACGAAGCAGCCGCCGCAGCTCATGAGCCTAACCCTCAGCCAGCCGCAGAATACCGGAGTCGAGCACTGGAAACCTGGTGGTGTAGTTGTTTCAAATGCAAAGCAATGCCAACGGGTGAGGAAAGTCTTTGCTGCTCAGACTGGGAATTGCCGATGCCTGCACTTGAGAATCTGGACATCAGTACTGACGAGAGTGTTGCTCTTCAGAGACCGTGCAATCACCAATCACCCTGAGTGCGCACACACATGAACGCGGAGCACAGAGAAGCAGTCAGAGCTACAGGCTACAGTGAGGCTAAAAACAGAGTTCATATGATGTTTTTCAAAACAACTTTTTATGTCGCGGCTGCTGCACACTTGGATCACTATGGATGAGCAGTATGGAGATACTTTGTGGATTCATTTTTGTGTTCTTGGACGTTAGTCTGGGGCGCCGTCTGCCATTAGGTGTTCTAGCCGTTCCCCCCGCCGATCTCCACAAGGGATGTGAGGACTCTAAAATTTGACCAGGGACTCCGTCGGCATATGGGTGAGTAGAAAATGGCTGAATTCTCATTTTTGGGTGCACTATCCCTTTAAGTCCCTCGCTTTCAGATGAACCTACATTTGGAAGAAAACCTTAGTGTTTCTGTGCTGTTGACTGTTGCCGTTTAATGTGTCCTACAGTCCACATCTTTTGTCGACCAAACTACTCCTTACCCTGCGGCCTTACAAGCGTTACAGGCCCACCTTGATTTGTCTTTTTTTTGAAGCGTCCCAGTGCAATAGCATGTGATCTAGAGGGCTAAACACAATGGCAAAGAGCAAAGCGAACTTGGAGCGCTTTGTGCTCACAAGACACAGGCTAAGTGAACCACACTGCAGACTTGAAGGGAGCCGATGCGGTTCGCTTCAGAGGGGTCTGGGTTCTCTTCACATATGCAAAAAAAATGCTGAGTCACTGCTCTGAGTCCGTTTCAAGGGCTGAAAAGGACCAGTCAGAGTGCCTCAGATGCATATTGGGACTGCCTGCCTGTACTACTGATTTTTTCACTGAGGGAGCTGGCCAGTTTTGTTATCTTTATGTGGTTGTATTTTTTATATATTTTACTGCAGATGCCGGGCTGGTTTGAAAGGCATGTTTAAAATTACAAATTACTGACAGTCTTTGGATACATAATGTGCGACAAAGGAAAAAAAAACAATTGTTTCCTCCTACAGTTGCTTTCTGTTTTCTGGTATTTGGGATCAAATTTACTTTGTACTATGTGCTTTCTATGGCTGTTTTCCTTCAGAAGTTTAATCTTTTTCTCCTTTGATCAAAATGGCTTTATTGTCTTCTGTTCTTCTGCCATTTTTTGTATTAACTATAAGCCAACTTTGTGAGACGATAACAGGCGTCACAAGCGTGAGTCCAAGCAAACAAACAATCTCCATGGAAACTTTTACCACTGTGAAATCTCTTTAAATGCAGTCAATGAGTGAACCTTTTTCCTATGTAAGGGATTCTGTGCCACTATGCAAGTCCCTCAGCTAAGGAGAAAATGAAGCCTTAAGTGTCATGCTTAAGGAGAAAAGCCCCTGTGTATGTTTCTGATCTAATTCATATCCACAAACCCTCCCGTACCCTTAGATCCTCCAGCTCACATCACCATCTGCCCAGTTGACTGCCATGGGCTCTAGAGCCTTCAGCTGTTCTGCCCCCCGCCTCTGGAACGCTCTCCCCCACGGCATTCACAATATTGACTTCCTTCCATTTTCAAATCCTGTCTAAAAACACCTTTTCAAGCTGGTATATTCAGATTCACATTTAATGGTGACCTGCACTGATGATGACTTTATGATGATGATTATATACCTAATATTTATAATTATGAATTTTGTCTCGTCCTGAATTGTTTGACTAAATGATCTATGGACACATTGCTGCTGTGTCTGGTAAGGTGTCCTTGAGTCCTCTGAAAGGTGCCTATTCTAATACGGCTGTTTTATTTTTACTCTGTTTAGTTTGCCAGGATGGTTGTGCTTTCCAAAGAGTATGGATATGTGGTGCTGACTGGCGTTGCCAGTATCATAATGGTCGGACATCTGGCCTATAAAGTTGGCAAAGCCCGCAAGCAGTACAATGTCCAGGTAAGCAGAGGCATTGCTGTTTAAATATATAACGTTGATAAGATGAACATGTCTTGTTTAAGTTATCCCTTAGTGACACTGGGTGGATTTTTGTGACTGCACAATTAAAAAGAAAGTGAGTTACATATGTATAATCTTGAGTAAATTACTTGAGTTATGGAGAAGGGGTAGGACAACATAAGCTCTTCCAACTCCTTTTTAGACATGTAAATATTTAATGATTTATGAGAATATGAATGTTGAGTATGCTTCAGGATTACTGTTCGTTGTTATTCTTGTTTTGTATTTTGACATCAAATTAAATAAACCAAATCAAAACAGAAAAAAATAGCAGAATAAACTCTTCCTTCTCATTCATACCGTTTAAAAACCTGCACCCACCCATTCAAACAGCACCACTCCACGCCTTGTTTGAATGGTTTCATGCCTGGGCGGTGCCGTCTGTGGCTCATGCACTTCAGAATTGCTTGTACAAACAAACTTGTCTTGCCTTGCAGTATCCTCAGATGTACAGCGACGACCCGGAAACTGGGACCATTTTCAACTGTATCCAGCGTGCACACCAAAACACGTACGTTTGAGCTGAACTATGAGCAGCACAACTTCACTTAGCACACACTGCTGCACTGATATTGTGCCATGCTCTCATGACTCATAGTAACAATGAGAAAAGAGGTGAAAGTTAACATGCTGTTATCACCTCTCAACAGCCTGGAGATCTACCCCGCCTTTCTCTTCTGCCTCACAATTGGTGGTGTGCAGTGTCCTGTAAGTTTGTTTCTGCATATAGCACCAACATACATGCACATAAAATCTGAGTAATACTATTTTCATTTCCTTATAAAATCCTGTCATGAATGAGTGTGTTACCTTTCTTGTTTGTCTGGTTACCACAGCGTGCTGCCAGCGGACTTGGAGTTATATGGATCATAAGCAGAGAAGTGTACGCCCATGGATACTCCACAGGAGGTAAGAAAATGTTGGGCCGTCCACCTGCTTTTGTAACATAACACAAGGTGCACAGATGCAATTATTATTATTATTATTATTATTAATACAATTCATCCAAACCAGATCCTAAAAAAAGAATGCGGGGAGCATTTGGCAACTTCGCTTTGCTTGGGTTGATGCTGACCACCGTCAACTACGGCCGCCACCTGCTCGGCTGGACGGGACCACAGTTCGGCCCCTTCCGTCACCTAGACTGTTGCCAGTGAGGACGAAGTCTTCAGGATCTCACTCAGTCATTTACCTTATCATCAGAGCCATTCTATATAACCCATATACCTTACAACATGTGTGCTAACCTCTGACCAGTTTAACGTTTAAAGTCAGGTGAAGATCTTGTTCTGAAGTGACTCGACTGGTTCTCCAGGAAGGGAAATTCTTTATGCATGATGCTGCATGGGGCGTATTCACTAGTTGGCACTCCCACAGCATGCAAGATCTGACAGTTTGTCTTGATAGGATGTTCAACTCCACCCTGATTTAGAAATTTTAACGAAGTTGGCCCCATGACATGAATTATCTTTCATATTTTTGCAACTGACAAATGAAGATGTAATAAAATGGGACGTTTAAGATTAATTGACTTTGTGACAGATGTTTGTATCAGCTTGTCTGAAAAAGTTAGATTTTGCACTCCTTTGATTATCTTTTTTATTTTAATTTTTTTTTTTTTTTTGGACGTTGTTTCTCATACTGAAAACAGGGTTTTGACTGGTCACACTGATGATATTAAATGTTATACATTGGTTATAAATAATCTTGTGCCCTTTTCATTCAGAGTTGAATGGGTATTGATTGAATGTGGGCTTGGTTAACACTAGTGTGTTTAAGGGAGCGGCTTTCTTTTTAAGCTGAGATACTGTTCAAAGTTCACGTTAATTGTGTAGGCAGGTGGATTTATATCTCTGCAGAGCAGTTGGCCTCAAAGCCAGCTATTAAGAAAACGCCTGTCACACAGGTTACAATGACACAGCATTAAAGCTTAAAGGGACAGTTCACCCTGAAATCAAAAACACAGATTTATCCTCTTACCTGTAGTGCTATTTATCAGGCTAGATTGTTTTGGTGTGAGTTGCTGAGTGTTGAAGATATCAGCCATAACACTGTGTGCCTTTCTCCAGTATAATGGAACTAGATGGCACTCAGCTTGTGGTGCTCAAAGTGCCAAGAAATCCATTTGAAAAACTCAACATCAATGTCTCTTTCCAGAAATCATGACCTGGTTACTCAAGATAATCCACAGACCTTGTTGTGAGCAGTTTCATGTAGGAACTATTTTCTTTCTACTGTGCTACACCCACCAACCATATCACTGCACAGAAGGAAGCATGCATCTACTCAAGGGCTAGAGGCATGTGCTCATGACAGCACAAGATGTAAACATTAATGACGTCCTGCTCGCAAAATGGATCATTTAACAGGCCTACAGGGCACAGACCCAGAGGCCCCCCTGACCTTCACCTGCAAAATGTCATGAGAGGTATGAAATAAATACAAAAGGGTAAAAACAACCAAGAGATAAAAACTGACTACAAAGAGACACAAAACAACCCGAAGAAGACAGAAAAGAACTTTAAAGAGATACTAAATGATGACAAAGAGACCCAAAATGACAACAAAGATACATAAAAAAAACTATGTGAGACACAAAATGACGACAAAGAGACACAAAATGATGACAAAGAGGCACAAAATGACGACAAAGAGGCACAAAATGATGACAGAGACACAAAATGACAACAAAGAGGCACAAAATGATGACAGAGACACAAAATGATGACAAAGAGGACAAAATGATGACAGACACAAAATGACGACAAAGAGGCACAAAATGATGACAAAGGCACAAAATGACGACAGAGAGGCACAAAATGACGACAAAGAGGCACAAAATGATGACAAAGAGGCACAAAATGACGACAAAGAGGCACTAAATGACAGAGGCACAAAGTAACTGCAAAGAGACACAAAAGGACTACAAAGAGGCATAAAATGACTACAAAGATACATAAGACAACCATATAAGACACAAAATGACCCCTAAGTGACACAAAATGACTTTAAAGAGATACCAAATGATGACAAAGAGGCACAAAATGACTACAAAGATACATAAAACAACCATATAAGGCACAAAATGACCCCAAAGTGACACAAAACGAATACCAAGAGACACAAAATGATTTCAAAGATGCATAATGACTACAAGGAGACACAAAATGACTACATACAAAATTTCTACACATACATGCAAAACACCAAAAAACAATTTAGGTGGTGTTTGTCTTTAATGGCCTCTTCCTCAGCTGAGCTGTATCATTAGCCAGCTCAGTGATGCTAGGTGAACTAGCAGAAGATGCTTCCCTCTGTGCGGCGATACAATTGGGGGGTGTAGTTCAGAAGAAAGAAAGTAGTTCCTACATGAAACAGCTCACAACAAGGTCTGTGGATTATCTTGAGTAACCAGGTCATGATTTATGGAAAGAGACATTGATGTTAAGTGTTTTAAACATATTCTTTTGGTGCTCTGAGCACCACAAGATGAGTGCCATCTAGTTCCATTGATAGATTTTTAATAATAACTAGATATCACACACCAAGATGGCGCCTATTGCTGGAGTTGCTCACCTGGGCCATACACCAAAAAAGTTTTCTCGCTTCCGGGGTAACTTCCTCAGTATGCAGCCGACTGAATACAGTAGTGTTTCTCTCACTGAGTCCTGGCTCAGCTAGTAGACTTAACATTGGGATGTCATGGATTTTAAATTGCTTTTCTCAGCTTGAGGGAAGTTTTACATATATAACCCCTTAATGTATTAAAAATCCAGAGTAGAAAGATTAAAAAATGTCCTTGTTTGAAGTCTGGGGTGTCCTGTCAGCAGTTTTACAGACTGTTTTACAATGGTGGTCCATAGGGAAAATTATTTTTGGGCTGCAATACCGTGAGTGGCCACTGGGAAAAATTGCTGCAAGGCTGAGCAGCTTTACTGGGGTCCTGGTTCCATTATATTTAAGAGAAGGCAGATATTGCCACAGCCGATATCTCCAACACTTGGCACCTCACAGCCAAACCAGTATAGACTGATTAATAGCACTACAGCTAAAACATGTATTTTTCATTTTGGGGTGAACTGTCCCTTTAAGAACTCACCCACATATCATAGCTGTAAAATCCTCCAGCATACCCTCTAAGCATGTTTAACGGACATAATTTTGGTTTCTGTTTTTATTATCAAACAGGAAATCTCAATATCAATACATTTTTACAGTCCACATTTCAATGGCATATTATCATACGTCACTGTTGGCACTTAACAGCAAAGTAACTCAGAACACACTAATTTAAAAACTGTAATACAACAGCTTAGTTCCAGCACGTTTGCATGATACTCCAGCTAATACAGATACAGATATCAGCGATCTAAACTCTGTGCCTCTTCTCGTTGTCTCCACTTAAAGCATCTGAACAAACACCTTGTGCAGAAACAAATACATTCTTTATAAATAGGCATTTTACAACACATTTAACAATAATAGTGTGTTTTACAATTTGCTCATGTTAGTGTTTATTTAGTGTAGCTAGGTCTCTTCTCAGTGTCACTGGAAACAGAATAACCAAATTTTTATATACCAGCATCAGACCATATTGACAAAAGATTCATAATAGGTGTAATTACACATTAAAAGGCAACGACACTAAATATTTTCCACATGTAATTTGGGGTAACTTAATGATAAATTAGTGTGAGTGGCTTCTACTGTAAGATTACTGCTGTGTCTGATTTTCCACAGATATGGCTGTTGAATTGTAAAATCCCTTCTTCTGATTTTTGTGTTGATTTTCTGCAAGACCTCAGCTTTAAGACAACATGTGCCACCTGGCAATTTGAAAGTGCACTTCACTTACATTTGGTCACCAAAGGGGTCATAATTTATATTCCTTAATCATTTTAGGCATAGTGGCAACTTTCCCACGTGTCTCTTGCTCTCTTATTTCTCGCTGGTTAACCTGAGGTTGTCTTATTTATACAGGAGGATTAATGCAACCTTGATCCACATTACCTCAGATGTCCCCTAGGGGGCACTGCGACCTTTCATGCCACATTAAAGTGCTGTGCATATATGGGGAGTCAGTCAGGGCTGCAGAGGCACTGTAACTCAAACATATAGTTTCCACTAGACTGGAGCTCTTCAGAAATTTAAAGGGAATGTGGAAAAAAGTGCTTCTGAAACCTCCCATTTGAAAGACTTTATGGATCCTTCTCATGGATCCACTGATAAATATTTTCTTTTTAATCACCGATCCAAAACTGGTCTGCAGAGATGCAGCTGATTCCAGTCAAAGGCTCTTCTCAGGTCCACGCTGGTCTTCCTTTGGTGTCTCCGTCTGATCTCTGAGTAGTGGAAGTGACTGATGGGATACTCCCTCAGTAGGTGTATCTGGAGAGAGGCGTGTCCTCCATCAGATCGTCCTGGAGAAGACGATTGAAACAAGATATTGCTCTTGTTAGAATGACTTTACAAAGGTGAGGACATTTTTTTTGTTTATACATCTTGGTCCGTTGCACGTACCCCTTGGAAAAGCACTGACCATACTAAAACGCAGGATTTGATCGCTTCTGTTTGGCAGGTTATTTTTGTGACAGTGATTTAAGACTGAGGGACGGAAGAGCAGGAAAGTTATGTCCCAAAATTTTCTCCATTCATGTTTGATATTTTAAAGTTCACAGTGGATTTTCAAAGCATTAACAGTGAGGTGTCTCTAGGTGATTTAGGGTTGAAATTTATGACACAGCAATTTAGTATTACACTACCATAATACTGTAGGACAACAAAGAGAGAGATGGTAATGGTTCTCTATGTGACATTAAGAGCAATAATATAGCAGAAAACCACTATTTGCTGTAAAGATAAAGTGGAGATATGGTTAACACCATTAGCTCTGTCAGCACTGTTGCAGTTGCTAAGTGATGTTTATGGCGTTCACTTGCAGATGCGACACCCTTCAAACACGATATTGCATCAGCAAGTTAGAAATGAATGTGGCCAAGACCAAAGAATTTTTTATTTGCATGAAACAAGATCTGAAAACAGAGCCGGTTTCACTCGATGGCCAACGTGTTGAAACTGTGGAAAGTTTTAAATACCTAGGTATCGTTCTGGACTCCCACGTGAGCTTCTCTGGAAATACTGAGTATATTTTCAAGAAATGCTCCCAGCGACTTCATCTTCTTAGGAAACTCTGTAGACTTGGTGTTAGTCAGGAGATCTTAGAATTAGTGTATCAAACTATAGTTAAGAGTGTTTTAACTTTTTACCTTCCTGTCTGGTACGGTCACCTTAACTATACATCCAAGAATAAACTGTCTAGGATTGTGACACAAATAAAACAGTTGGCAGGCCACAAAAGGCCCTGACCCAACTCTTCACAGAAAGGACGAGGTAGAAAGCGAGACGAGTCTTGGGAGATAGCTCTCTTCAGCCAGTTTGAGCTCTTGAGCTCCAGGAGGCGCTCTAGAGTCCCTCTAGCAACTAAAAAAGTATTTCAAAAGGCCTTCATCCTGAGTGCCATCAAGATCCACCCTTGGTTCTATTCAGGCACTGTTAGCTGCTAGCTGCTAGCTGCTCAATCGGCCAACACCACGCTGAGAACTGTGTCCAGATGACTCATGCGCCCTGAATTTGAAAAAGATCCAGAAATGGTGTTGCAGAGGTCAAAATATCCTGACTTTTAATTCATAGTATGGGCCAAGCTCCAAAACCACTGGATCCTACATTACCCATAATACAACTGGATAGTGTCATTCTTTAGACCCTCCTTGCCTAGTAAACAAATGTTTCAAATGCTACACCCCCAGTTTATGACAAACACAGGCTTTCTGTTAAAAATCTGAAACCTAAAGCCCAAGCTGACGTAATGATGATGACATCATCAGGGCATCTGAGCCTAGCGGCTTTTTGTAATTGTTTTCGACTACTGTGAAACATTTCGCTTGCTGCTTTGCTTTGCTAAGCTTCTTGTGATTTCCGCTTTATGTGCCTGTGTTTTTAAGAAGTTTGACTCAAAACAGAAAAGCACCTGACGCCATTAACGTTTTTCCCCATTGCCCAGTTCTTAGGAATTGAGAGTTCTGCTTTCTGGAGTGGCAGTGACAACAGACTAGTGGTGGTTGATGCAGGATATTTGGAGCTATATGTCTTCACCAATCGTAACAGAAAACAGCAATGCAGGGTAATAAGCATGTTAGCAAAAAGCTAGTCAGTTGCTTAATGTAAAACCTTAACTTTAGAAAGTAATTGAGGCTACAGTTTGTTTAGACATGTCTTACCATTGGTAGATCCTGCAGCCGATGGAACTCTGGGTGGTTTGTCCGCTGGCGGAACTTGAGGAAGAGGACGA
Source organism: Epinephelus fuscoguttatus (assembly GCF_011397635.1). Taxonomy (NCBI): domain Eukaryota; kingdom Metazoa; phylum Chordata; class Actinopteri; order Perciformes; family Serranidae; genus Epinephelus; species Epinephelus fuscoguttatus. The sequence goes on from NC_064766.1 coordinate 24,223,085, forward strand.
CGAAGACGATAGCAGTGGTGACGATGAACACTGACAGCAGGCCAGCCAGCAGGGGGTCTAGAGGTGAGCTTGAGCGGTAGCGGGGCCCCTTGAGGTCTAAATGACACAAACAAGCCCATCCATTACCAAACAGCGGACACATTTCTAAAATAGACTGAGAAAATAAAGCCAAAGTAGGAGGCTTGAAACAAAAACTCATCACCTTCATCTCCAACATTAAGCTCAGGCGGGACCTCGTGGTGTGTCGGCTCAGCAGGACCCCGGCCTGGAGCTGAGGTCAGAGGGAGTCCTGTTGCTGTCGGCTGCATGGTGGCTGTGGTCAGTGATTCAGACTGTGGCTGGATGGTGGAAGCGTGGGCTGCGGAGCTCGTATCCCGCTCTGTGTGGGCTGGCTGAGATGAAAAGGTGGCGAGGGCATCTGTGGTCAGAGTGGCTCTGCCTCCAGTGGTGGAGATTTGCTGCGGAGGGGTGGTGCTCTCGACTGTCGGCACAGATGAAAGGCTGGGATGTGAAGGCAGCGCTGTATCAATTCAAAACAGCACAGAGAATTCCTCGCATCAGCTAAAGGAAACTTTACACCAACCTGCTCATGAAAACTGACTCACTCCCACTGACATTAAAGCTGCTATACATGTTTTTGTTGTCAGGTCCAACCTGTCCTGCACAACAATGCCAAGAAACCCTGTTAGAAGCAGAGCCAGCGTAAAGTTAATGACCTGTTTCACACACTGTATTTTCATGCATCAAATAACAGCATGATAATAGTGGTGGTGGATATCACACCTTGCTTACTACGCATTTGTCCAGTTTGGCAGTGGATATATCACATTAGCATTCAGCAGAGGGGTATGAAAATTTATGAGGACTCCTCACGCCCTGCAAACCCTTTATTCAATGCTCTCCCTGCAGGAGTCTTCAGACTAAAACATCTTGCTGCCACAGTAGCACTTAAAGCAATCCACATCCCAAATACTTTACTGGTTGTATAAACTTTAAAGCTAGGTCTATGCTCGCAATAGCCAAAAATGACATCATGTCTTTAGTGTCGAGCATGAAGGCTCCAAAAGTTGTTGTGGGGCGTGGTTGTTCACTACTGAATTTTTGTAACTTGGCGCCCATTGCACATGCTGCTTATTCCAGTTCAACAGGGAAGACTAGCCGAGTAGGTTGCTATGACTCTTCATTGAGAGACCACAGTGACAGTCAAATGGCTTTAAATTCTCTGAAACAAATAGCCAGCACACTGGGGAGAGAAGAGACTTCTTGCCGCAGGGTGTGGAAGAACAGTATAGATGGCTGCAAAAGCTTAAAACAATCTCATGAAAACAGTGGCGACCCGGGAAACAACAAAGCGATAAAAAACAATTTCAGCTTCAGGGTAAGTGACAGTGATAATTACAGTACACAAATACAATATTTGATGGTATGTCAGTGTTTATTACTTTTGCCAGGCAGCCTACTTTTCCAGTAACATTCTCCAGCTACCACTTGTTGACTTCTTGACTATTCACAGGATACTACTTCTACTGTTTTCACACAAAACTAAACTGTAATACATCAAACTGTGACTTTCTTAACTTGAAAAATTAGGTTTTAAATTGACAAACATCATATGTGTAATTGACCCTTTGCTAAGTCCCACCGTCGGATGCAGACTGGCCAATCATAACGTACCATCGGGCCGGCACAGACCAGGGTCCGACAACAACCCAGCTGTACTCCATTGACTCTAATGCAGTCATTTCAGATTTCCTTCATTTTCAGGCTGGTTTTGTGGATTTGGAGCTAAATGTTGTGCCTGGGGCACGTCGTGTATTAATGATACTCGTTACCTGGAGAGGTTGGAAAAAGATATACGTTTCTCCCCTGTCCCAAAACCAAAATCAAACCCTGAAAAGTGTAGGGTTAGCTAGCTAGCTACTGAAGATATAGCCTGACCGACCCTGCTGTACATGAACCAGCAAGGAAACTTTGCTGATATTCAACCAGCTGTGTGTCATCGCAGTGTGTGCAGATGAACAGTGCTTGACGCGGCATGGGGGAATCAAGCACTGTTCATCTGCACACACTGCAATGCCACACAGCTGGTTGAATATCAGCAAAGTTTCCCTTTATATTCATTGTCTTCTATGGCGATCAGCAGTGATGTGGTGGTTCACTTTTACACTGTGATGTGTAGCCTATAGTTTGGCTTTAGCTTCTAACTATCTTTGTCTTTTTAACCTGTTGTTGCTGCTGAGTCAGTTTGACATCCTGCATATATCCTTCAAACACAGACTGTAGACCCCTCCGTCTGCTTCTCTCTGGAATCACTGTTTTGTTTTTCCAAAAATATAATAAAAATTTCATCAGGGAGTGCAGTTAGTTACACTGTGAGCTCCATCGGACCATCGCAAAGGGGTGGGGCTTAGCGAAAGGACAATTCATGGCACAGTTCAGACAGAATCAAAAAACTATTTGACTCTTTCCATTGACAACAGCTGGACATAGTGTTTCTGAATTAAGGTACCATAATGGACACTGGAAGGAGAGGGACTTTGCCTCCCTATTGCATTATAACTTACAGGAGCTTATATTTTCTCATCAGTCAGTACTTTATTCTTCCCATTTTTATTTTCTCTGTGAAACGACTGAATATACGTGAGGATAAACAAGCTAACTGCCTTTTCCCTCCTTCAACATGAGTATATTCTTACTCCACTTTGAGCACATGTGGCTGTTTACATCATGTTTGACAGCTCATGCTGACAGCTGGGGAGTTCAAGGAATTCAACGCGTGTTCATGGAGGTTTATAAGCTGTGTGATTACAAGTCGGACTACCTTTTTACTGTTTGTGTAGGGGCAGGCAGTGATTGGCGCTCCTGATGTGGGCAAAAGACAATAGCAAAGAATTGTTTATGACACCATATTAGGATTATTGTTGTGTGTATTCTGCATTAGGTCACAAAGTAACTAAGAATAATAACTGACTTTAGCTTTTGAAGTGAGAACCTCAAACAGCAGCTTTACACATTACTCTACAGGGACAGACGGTGTCGACAGCAGCTAAAATGGGGACACGGGTGTGATCTGGTTGACATTACGTCATGTTGTTTGTTATTTCTGAGCCACTCAAAGAGGCAACACGGCATCAGTGGAGAGGGTTATATTTATCTGATCTATAAAAGGGAATCTCTTAAATGAGGTTGCGACACACATTCTCAATCTCAGCGTAGTCATGTGGGGGTCAGGGGACGAATATGTTCCTGGATTGCTGCTGGCAGTAGAGTCTGAAAAGAGATCGTCTGTTTGCAATCAGGCAGCTTTTAGTGTGTGGGGTGTTTTATTTTAAGAATCTGGATGAAGAAAACAGACTGGAGTGTAAAATTATAGATGCACACTTATGGAATTATAGATGAAATGATGACTGTAACTTCTATGTTTCTGAGTTAAAAGCCTGAGCTTTTAAAAAGAGGAATGCATGCAGGTTTGTCTTGGTTACCTGAAGGTGAAGTAAGGGCGACAGGTGCAGTCGTGTTTTGAGATGTGGCCTCTGCAGAGCTTGTGTGTGTTTTATATTCTGCATCTATCCCAGTGTCTGAACGGACTGTCCCTTCAGTCATGGCAATGGTAAAGGTTTCAGTTGAGGTTTCATCCTCGCTTGCAGGATTATGTGTCCGCTGTGAGAACTTGTTCCCAGGATCCTCTGTCAGGTCAGGAGATGCTGAGATTCCAGTGTGACTCTCATCGGCAGCCAGGGTGAAGACAGGAGGCAAAGCACTGCTCTGACCTAGGAAATATAAGAGAAGTTGTAAAAAAGGGCTGATGGATGAATTGTTTCGTCTTTAAGTTTGGGTCTAAAAAAATCCTCAAAGCCTAAAATTCAAAATTCAGATATCTTGTTTTTTGTTCCAACAGTAAATATTCAGTTTACTGTCACAGACTGGGAAAAAAAATTAATCACATGTGATGAGTTGGACATTTTTCCTTAAATGAAGTAGGGTGTGCACATAAGTGTCATTTACACTAGAGATGGTGGGGACACGTCCTCACCACTTCTTGGAATGGCCAACTGTAACCCCATCGCTTTTTAAAAGCAGAATTTTTTTAAACATGTTCTGAAATAGCTTGCACCTGAAAATGTTTAAGGTCCAGATTTAGGAGCATCTGTTTTCAAAAACTGAATGTAATATTCATAACTAATATTTTTATTGGTTTATTATCACCTGAAACTATTGCTGTTTTCCGTTACCCTAGAATGAGACGTTTATATCAACATATGGAATACGACCTCTTCTATGGCGGCCATGTTTTTCTACAGTGGCCCAGAACAGACAAATCAAACACTGACTCTAGATAGGGCTGTTCACATTTTTGCATGTGCCACAATAGGTCTACATGCTCGGCACACTGGAGAGGTTTCAGTTGGTTGCAATGTTGCAATGTCACCACTAGATGCCACTAAACCCTACAAACTAGACCTTTAACAAATGAGAACGCTTTGTGAAACTTTATTTGCACAGTAAGCCAATGTACAATGAAAATATAATGTAAATATAGAGGAAACATTTGTGTGCAACACGCTCTCACACCTAAATGAGGGCCCTAAATAGGTTTGATTTCCACTGACTTCCAAAACGACTTACCTAACTGTTTTAACGATTGCAGTTTAAAAAACATCCTCAACATCATGTAGTTTTTCAGTCCAAAACTACTTGGTTAGGTTAAGACAACAAAACTAGGTAATAAAGTTTAGGAAAAACATCATGGTTTGGCATTAAATAAGTATTTTTGTTACAAACAAAAATTTTGTCACTAGCATGCTACACTATGTTTTTATTGAAATAAGTCAACATTGACAGCGGGATGTGAACACTGGTCTCCTGGGCGAAAGTCCTATGTGTTTGACCCATCCACGACTTCTCCCACCCAGCCTATAAAGGCTTCTTGGATATTTGTACAACATAACAAGGACTGTTGCTTTTTTTTATGCTACATTACATCCATTCCTCCACTGCTCCTGTAATAATTACTACAGCCAATAGTGGGTGCCACCTCAAAATAAACATAAGGATGAGTCATAATGAGGTGCTTGCACAGTCAACCTTTGTGGCTGTTTTTTGTACTGTGCATTGTCAAAAAAAAGAAGTAATGCATAAAAAAATGTGTGCCAATCAGTAACTTCAACAAATTCTTGACACAGTTTCTTCTTGCCCAAGTTTTTGATTGTCTCTCTGTGAACATGACAACTCATATGAGCCATTAAAGTCATGGGGTTATAGATTAATTAAGACCAATGAGGTGTCATTGACAAAAATAGGTGCCAAGTGCACATTTGAAGAGGTAACGCCGACCTTGTCACATATTGATGTTTAGTCATGGACTTTCCACGCCCACATACAATGTGAAAGGTACCCTGGGTGCGTTGGTTGTTGATGTTCTGGGACACCGTGTCAAGTTCTGCCTGTTACATGCATTGTCTTCTTTCAAAATACACTTCTGTTTTCACAGGAAATTTAACATTTACATACAGTCTCTTTCAAAATAAACGCACTACGTCGGTACATCAATGCGCAGTGATTACTTGATCTTACGGGACCTGAACAACCGCTCTCCCAGGTGAAAGTCAGTGTTTGTTGGACCCATCCACGACCCCTCCTTCCCGCCTCAGTTGGACTTTTGCTGTCTTAACTTTCATCCTTGTCCCACCGCATTTCCCCCCGATGCCGCCGGGTGCTATTAAACTATAACGGCAACTGGCTGTGTATCATGCCAGTCTTAAAGGATGCCTTTTTTTGTTGGTTTCTGACACCACAAGTCACTGGTCAAGCATCGGATTTTGACAACTTCGGAGTGAGACCGGGCTCCCTAAACAGAAGACACAGGAGAAGATGAAAGAACATCATGCCTACGTGTGATGAGAAAAGCTGATCTTTAGGAGAATTTATTTTAAAGTGAAATACAGAATACACGGGAGCCTTACTGCATTTTATTCAATGATATTTTATATTACGACTTGTCATCTGCTGCCTGCATTTTGTGTTTTCCTTTTCATAAATAAAGATCAATTTGTGAAGAAAAATTGAAGCTCAAAATTTCCTGGAGGGGGGATCCCCAGAGCCCTGCGTAATATGCCCCCCCCCCCCCATTTTTGAAATGAAAGCTACGCCCCTTGTTTTGCATATATTAAAAGTTCAAATAAATAAATAACTAGGAGAAAGTGATCAAGAGTAGCATGAGCATCCATACAGAGAAAGAAAATATAAATTATGCACTGAGGTGCTGAGCGGACTGTAAGAAGTGAATAAAATAACTGAACATAATGATGATAATAATAATAAAAATGCAACCAACAGTCTGCAGCTCTGCGTGAACTTTCCATAAGATCAATAGGTGCGTCATGTGAGGAATCGATGAGGGCTCCAACTCGCGTCAGCAGGATGTCAAGTCCGTCCACATCAAACACAAAGACACACACACAGACACACACACACACGCGCGTCCGGGGATGACACCTTACCTCTTGTCTGCGATGAGCCGGTAAGCACCACCAACACGCAAAACGCCAAATTCATTTCAAATTTCATCTCCTCCGCGGCCTCCTCCTGCAGATCACAATAAAACACACAGAGCTAAGCGGGCTCTCCACAGCGGCTCTGCTTCTTAGCTCTGAGGTTGTTTCCGTTACGTGATTTGACAGGGCACATCATCAGCGCTAAAAATATCCTGAGGGAGTCGGGCAGAAGAGAAGCAGGGGTGGGGCCGCGCGGCAGGCTGCATGCGGGCGGCGGCGGCGGCAGAATCGGCTGCTGCACGCGCTTTATTCCTAATCTATCTACAAATGTCACTCTCCTGCTCTTTGTTTTTCCTGCCCGTCACTTATGTCTGCATATTCCTCCGACATGCATCAGTTTGCAGCCGCACTGCTGCTCCAATCAGCTGTCAGTGCGTCAGAGGCGCAGTTGTGTGCGTCAGGAACGCCTGTTGTGGAGCGCAACTTTCACTGTGTTCATGATTATTGTGGGCTCCACTGTTGGTATATAGACATTGAACCGTGATAGGTGAATAGGGTGTCAGCTGGTGGTAATGTGAGACAACTTTTTCAGCCTTCTCAGAGGTCAGTGTGTCGTCACGCCTGAGCGCACTGCCCACATGTGTACTGTATGGACAGCTGAATGACCCGCTGCGTCCTCTGTCAGCGTGCTCTGACACACTTTAGAGGACAGTGTCTCCTCGTTTTAATCACTTCTCTCTATTTTTTTTGGGCCGATCAGGTTTTGATTTCTGAGGGAAACTGCAACAGGGAGGCACCTTCACGCTGCGCCAGATGGAGCCTCCAGCCAATCCGGGAGACAGCCCGGTGGAGTTGGAGTTGACGGTGGAGAATGTGGAGTCGGTGAGTTACTTGTCAATGATCACGCGCTTCACCAGGTGACTGTTTATTGAACTGTACCTACAGGTGGAGCTGCTGTAGGACCACTCATACACGAATTTGAATACATATGTGTGCCACAAAGAATTGCATCATCTCATATTGATTTATATATTTTATTTGATGTAATAACTAATGTAAAAATAAAACAGCAGCAGTTCCATCAAATAGGAGCTGTCTGTTTCTTAACTGTAGCTCAACATAGGGGAGATTAGACAAACTGGACATTTTGTAACATGATACCAGCTATAAGCATATGCTGTCCTAATAATAACTAACACCATGTGCCTTGGATTAGTTGCCATGACAACACTTTTTTTTTCACAACTCTATTCAAACAATTGGACATGCAGCATGCATGACTATTGGTGCAACTCAGCCATTCAATTAAAAATGACTCCTGTGTAAAGAAGTGTCATGAATCAACCTGTTACACAACGTAAAACACACGCTGTCATTACTGTATCTCCTCAGTCAAAACAGAGGAAATAATAATACCAATAAACTTTATTTAGATACCATCTGTCATACAAGAAATGCTTTACAATAATGGCATTACATGCTCAGAGTGCTTCACATGGAAACCACCACTGTGTCACCTCAGCAGCACCTAAATCATAAGATAATAAAATTGTAAAACCAAGTAAGAAACAATCATTTAAAATAATTTTCAGATTCAGATTCAGATTTGTCAATCCCACCAGGGCAATTTGTTTAAACAGCTTGCCTTGCACACATACTATAACATACAGTGATGCAAAGACACATAAATAGATGAGTAACTAATAAAAAATTATGCCAAGGAGTTCAGTGGAATAAAGGAATTTCTAGTTGTTGTTTTTTTTTTTTTTTTAAAAAAAAGTTAATAGACTAATTATCAATAAAAGAAATAAGAAAACAATAAAAACATCCATCCATCCATTTTCTAACTGCTTATCCACTTGAGGGTCGCGGGGGGGCTGGAGGGCAGCTGACACTGGGTGAGAGGCGGGGTACACCCTGGTCAGGTCTCCAGACTATCACAGGGCTGACACATAGAGGCAGACAACCATCCACACTCACATTCACACCTACGGACAACTTAGAGTTATCAGTTAACCTGCATGTTTCTTTGGACTGTGGGAGGAAGCTGGAGTACCTGGAGAAAACCCACGCTGACACGGGGAGAATTTGCAAACTCTGTACAGAAGGGCTCTCCCACCCGGGATCGAACAATAAAAACAATTCAAAAAATATTTACAGATAATTTAAAAGATGAATTGCAGTAGCGTGAAGTGTAAAAGGAAGGAGTTTCAGGCCCACTGATACATTTTTAGCTTTCTTTTAAAAAATATTTAGCTAATTGTCTTCTCTGATATCTATAGGTAGTGTGTTTTATAGATTTGAGGCGTAACTGACAGAGACCGCATCCCTGATTTTCTTTCAGCTGTTGCTGGGAACCTCCAATAAACCAGCAGCAGATGATCGTGTTCTTAGAGGCAAATAGTTAACAAGGGAGTTAGCGCTATAGGTTGGTCAATTTAGGGCTAGGACCAAGAAGAGATTGAGTGTTGTCATGATTTTGATCCACTCTGATGTCCTCATCAATATCAATTATTACCAAATAATTTTTTGTTTAAGGTTACCCTTTGCATTGGTTCTTCTCCTCCTGCAGGCTCTCTACCAGCTGTACTTTGACCCAGACATGGCAAATAAGAATGTAGCCCAGAAGTGGCTGACCCAGGCCCAGGCCTCTGCGCAGGCATGGCAGTTCTGTTGGGCCCTGCTCAGCCCTGACAAGGTTGGTGTGCTGCTGTGCTTCTGCTCAGACATCTTTACAACTAGTCTGCGACTACTGCAGTGTGCAAGAATATTAGGCAGCGTTAAGAAAGACACACACATAATAAGTGGTGTTCTGGCAATCCTTCCCTAGAAAATTCTAAGTGTTAAATGCTTCAAGGGACAATGTTTAAGATTTAGGGAGATACAGTGGCATCTAGCAGTAGGATTGCAGATTGCAACCAGCTGAAACTTCTCCTGGTAAGGATTCCCTCAGTGTTTACTGTTCAGGAGGTTTTTGCTGGGAGCCAAAGTATCCACAGAGGTCTCCTCCTCTTCCAAACAAACAAGGAAAATTTAGTTGTCACTGGATATTGGTAGGTACATGTCCCTAGCATCCAATTCTATGCCCTTACATTATCTCCATAATGTGAGTTTGTCTCTTTCCAGCTCCCAGAGGTTCAGTTTTATGGTGCCAGCACCCTCCACACCAAGATCTCCCGTCACTGGAGTGACCTCCCCACAGACCAACATGAGAGCCTGAGGATGCAGCTCCTCTCTCACATCCTTCATTTCTCCTCAGGGCCCAAAATGGTGCTAACCAGGCTGTGTGTTGCCCTGGCCTCTATGGCTCTTAACTTAATTCCACAGGCTTGGTCCCAGCCGGTGGCAGACATGGTGAGGGCCTTTCAGCCACAGAAGCCTGACTCTGAATGCAGCACTGGCGCAGAGGCCTCCCAGGACCCTCACGCACACTGCCTCGCACTGCTGGAGCTCCTCACCGTACTTCCAGAGGAGTTCCAGAGCAGCCGGCTAACTCAGGCTCGTCGTGCCCAGCTGAGAGAGGCCCTGGCTGGGGAGTGGGCGGTGGTGTGTCCCATGCTGCGTCAGCTGCTCCAAAGTCAGGACTCCTCTGACCAGGTGAAGGACAAGGTGCTCCGCTGCCTGTCCAGCTGGGTGGGGCTGGACGTGCCGTTAGGGGAGAGTCATGAACTGGTCCAGGACTGTTTCACCGCGCTGTCCAACTCAGAGCTGTTTGATACAGCTGTGGAGACGATAGTCAACGCCATCTCACAACCTGACAGCCAGAGGTGAGAAACACACTGCAGCATACATTCATTAAAGGGACAGTTCACCCCAAAATCAAAAATGCATATTTCTCCTCTTACCTGTCGTACTGTTTATCAGTCTAGATTGTTTTGGTGTGAGTTGCAGAGTGTTGGAGATATCGGCAGTAGAGATGTCTGCCTTCTCTACAATATAATGAAACTAGATGGCACTCAGCTTGTGGTGCTCAAAGCGCCAAGAAATACATTTGGAAAAACTCAACATCAATGTCTCTTTTCAGAAATCATGACTCGCTTACTGAAGATAATTCACAGAGCTTGTTGTGAGCAGTTTCATGTAGGAACTTCTCTCTTTCTACCAAACTAACACCATTAACCGTATCACCACGCAGAGGGAGGCGTGCATCTACTGCCAGAAAAGAATATTTACCTTTGATTTTAGGGTCAAGTGTTCCTTTAAGGTCATAGTTTCCAGGCATGTGAATCCAAACGTGTGTGCAGGTACATTGATGCTCTGGTCAGCTTGATGCCTCTGGTGTTGGGCCTCCATGACCAGCTGAAGACAGCAGCTCAGGATGGGGACATGGAAACCTCACATGGGATCTGTCGCATTGCTGTGGCCATGGGGGAAACACACTCCAGGTGAACACAGATAGGCCTACGCACCCTACACACACACTGCCATCCTTTAACCCAGCTTCAGTAGATTGTTTTTATTTCTTAATTTGGATCAATGTGTTTGTGCATGACAGGGTTTTGTTGGAACAGGTGGAGCACTGGCAGGAGTATCTGGCTTTGGTTAACATGATTCTTTTCTGTACCGGCATCCCTGGACACTACCCAGTCAGTGAGACCACCAGCTCCCTTACACTCACCTTCTGGTACACCCTGCAGGTAAGGTGAATGAATGAATGCTTTGTAGAGCTTTTGGGCTCCCATGTGGATTTATTTTTTCCACCTTAAACATGTATTCTTTGCAGTTTAGTAAGTTACCCCCACAGTCAGCATTTTGTTGAGAGACAACAAGATTTTTGCACCTCCTCTTGGCTCTGTTTTCAGGCTTCAGAAAATCTAGCCTGTGACGGGAGATTTTGGCCAATTGCAGGTGATTTCAGAGAGAGGGCATTCCTACTGGCTGTTCTATGAATGCAGATACATATGCACATCCCTTCAGATAGGGAAAGCCTGATTTAATGGCAGAGAATCCAGCAGGGGAGAGTTCTGATTCCAGCATTGGCAACAACTACCTACACTGCAAAGAAAACCCAAAGAGTCCGGCAATAAACCAAACGAAAGACTAGTGATATAAAAATAAAAGTTTCAGAGATGGAGATAAAATGTTGCTCATAGTTTAGACTTCTGCTAACTGGAGTCAAAAGCTCACAACTGTGGTTTCAAGTTTACATTTATTTAGCTAACATTAGCCTTGAATCACAGTCAGTATGTTTACATGCACATTTGACTACTGTCCTCGTCCGAATATACAGATTCATTGACCTAAGTATGCGCTATGATTGGTGGCAACATGCCCCCTTTTAGCTTGTTAGTATTGGACCCTTTTCCGGTTGACCTATTACATCACGGACCAAACAATCAACAACAAGTTAGCTGTGGTTAGCTAGCGGCAAAGTGGTACTATGGTGGACAGGTTTACACCTCTGCACATTTTGTCCGTCCATCATTTTGTAACTGTCTTCTTCTTCATCTGTTGCGCATTTAATGCTTTCCAGGTTAAAGCCCGGGGCAACGGAAACTGTGGATCATGCAACGAGCGTCTTGGCCAGTTTGGGTCTGATTGACTGTATACATGCAGGAGTAATTCGACTCCCGATCACATTATCTGGGTGTGTTAGTCCGACTTTGGGAAATTTGATTTAATAAGATTTCAGTCAGACTAACATGTTTACCTGTCTTTTAAAAGTCTGGTTTTAGTCGGACTAAGACGATAAATGGATTTTCTTGAATGTCATGTAAACGTACTGTGTCCTCCGCCTCACTCCTTACCGCCACAGACCACCTTGTTGGGAGGAGAGCTGGCAGCAGCTCCTGAGATGGACCCCCAGTCAGTGGCTGCAGCATGAATCCAGCTGGCACAAACCCTAGCTCTGGTGGACCAGACAGCCCTGTCAGATCAACAAACTTTCTGTTGCTGCTGTTACACAGGTTGAACCCAGTACTGCCACTGGTCACTGGCCATCAGCCTGCTGTGTCACCCAGCGCTGGGGGTTTGCTCTGGCCGCTACAGCCGCCGACCAAAGGCCTTTCTCCTGAGCTGCAAACCACTCTTCTCCTGGGGAAGCAGTCTAGAGCCGTGGGGAGTGAGATGGAGGGACTGTGGAGTGGCTAGCACCTAATTCTTGTCTCATTTGCGGTCTGATATACAGAAACTGAAAGAGCAGCGCAAAGAGGGGCTCAGTGACTGTGCCACATGTAACTTTACAATGAAAGAAGATTAAATAAACCAGTTAATAGGGAACACTGGGTTACTGTATGAAGGATGTGCATATGCCTGTGGTCGTCTGGTTGGAGGGGCTTAAGACTGAGAGGGGAGAGCTTCAAGAGGAGGCTGTATTTTCAGCTTCTTATGTTTTTTTTGTTAGTTTTTTTGACTTTACCAGACTTCTGATTTCAAACAATGTATGTTGTTGTGTCCCAAGGATTTAGACACCAAACTGTCCTTCTAATTCTTTCTTGCATGTTCAGGATGACATCTTGTCATTTGAGGAGGACAAGCAGGCAGTTTACCTGCAGGTCTACAGGCCGGTTTACTTCCAACTGGTGGATGTGCTACTGCATAAATCCCACTATCCCTCCCAGGATGAGTACGCCTCCTGGTCTTCTGATGACAAGGAGCAATTTAGAATTTACAGGTAAGACAAAAAACTAAAGAATGTGTGTAAGGAACTCTAAAACTGGACTTAACTCTTCTCACACAAGAGGTAAAGTATCTAGATTTGAGTGCATGGCAATCCATTGAATAGTACAGATGATCTCCAACTATGTTTCCGTGTCTATTTTGCATTTAAGGGTGGACATTTCTGACACTCTGATGTATGTGTATGAAATGCTGGGAGCAGAGCTCCTCAGTAACCTCTACGACAGGCTGGGCAGACAGCTGATGGACCCCCAACAGTCAGCAGTATGGCAGGTAATGTCATTAATCACTGACTCCTATTCCATAAACATCTACTATCTGTGTGAGGTTTTACCTGCACAATATTTCACAAAGTAAATATTGTTTTTTAAATTCTAGTTTCCCTTTCTCACTGTGCGTAACTCCGAGCATGTTTCCCCTCTCTTTACCTAACATCACACTTTGTGTTTGTCCCCCATCAGGACACAGAGGCGCTCTTATTTGGCTTCCAGTCCATAGCTGAGACGATAGATGTGAACTACTCTGATGTCATCCCTGGTCTTATTGGTCTCATCCCCAGAATCAACATCAGCAACATCATGCTGGCTGACACCGTCATGTACACTATAGGTACATACCTATAGGGTATTGGGGTTGGATAGAGGGTTTATATGTAGCGGCGTCATCAACTGACTCAGCTGTAACAAACCCATGACATGCACCCCCTTACTGAATTTCCCCTGTTGCCCAGGATCCCTGGCTGAGTGGCTGGCTGACCACCCCGTGATGTTGGGTGGCATATTACCCATGGTGCTCCAGGGCCTTGTGAAGTCAGAGCTGTCTGTGTCCAGTGTATCCACTCTGAAGAGGATCTGCAGGGAGTGTAGACAAGACCTCGGCCCTTACGCTCAGGACATCCTGACCGTGTCACAGGTCAGACGTACAGCCTTTTGTTTTTTTAACACTGGTTGATTCCTCTCTTTGTATTAACGCTTGTGTTCCCTTGCAGGATGTACTGGTAAAAGAAATCCATAAGGTGAGTAAACAGCCTTAAACATTCACCTGTTCGCTCCTATGATGTAAGCACAAATGCACCAGGCGTCTCTCTGAGGACATCATGCACGATGTTTGCTCTGTGTTTCTGCGTGTCTGTGTGCAGAGCAGCCAGTGCATGTGGTTGATGCAGGCTCTGGGTTTCCTCCTGTCTGCCCTGCCGGTAGACGAGATTCTGGGCAGACTTCACTCTCTCATTACTCCTCACGTCCAGCAGCTGGATTCACTGGCCCAGCAGGAGGTAAGTCCAAAGAAACTCACATGACTTGTACAGAAAACAGTCTCTGAAAGTGGTCTGGTACTGATCAAGAGAGCTGCAGCCAGCAGCGGTGAAACAGGCTGCAATGTAACCATTCGAGGCATGTGAACAACGTCAATTTACATCCATGAAAAGTGTTGTTGCCACTGACAGACTAAGATTGTTATTTTAGGTATCTGACAACATTACAGAAAGGATCCCTATAGAGATAGACCCTTTTGTTAAAGAGTAAGACTCTTTGTGTTGAAGCACAAACAGCTCCAAAATCGATATAGCCAGAGCCACCAGACTCCATTTAAATAAACTGTAATTTTGTAATCAGAATTACACTTCATTTAATGTCGACAGACACAAAACAAAATGTACAAAAACCACCAAAAACTTTCTAATGTTCCAACAATCACCAACTCTGCTTTGGTTGAAATAAACCCTTAATTCACCTGGTAAGATTTTAAAAATATGCTGGCTTTGTACACGCTAAAATGCCTGTTTATTTCAATGGAGTCTGGTGGTTTTGCCGCAGTGTCTGCAGTGATGTGGGCCCTAAGTCAGACTGTTCACTGTGGTGAAAAGAGAGCTGAGCCAGAAGGCAAAGCATTTGATTTGCCGGCCCATCTATATCCCAACCCTCACCTATGGTTCATGAGCTCTGGGTAATGGCTGAAAGAATGAGATCATGGATACAAGTGGCTGAAATGAGTTTCCTTAGAAGGGTGGCTGGGTTCAGCCTTAAAGATAGGGTGAGGAGCTCAGACATCCGGAGGGAGCTCGGAGTAGAGCCGCTGCTCCTTCGGATTGAAAGGGGTCAGTTGAGGTGGTTCAGGCATCTGATCAGGATGCTTCCTGGGAACCTCCCGTTTGAGGTTTTTCCAAGCACGTCCTATACTGGGAGGCCCCGGGGCAGACCCAGAACACACTGGAGGAATTAATATCACATCTGGCCTGGGAACGCCTTAGGGTCCCCCAGGAGGAACTGGAAAGCGTTGCTGGGGAGAGGGACGTCTGGAGTACTTTGCTCAGCCTGCTGCCCCTGCAACCTAGCATAGGATAAGTGGTTGAAAATGGATGGATGGATGGATGGATGGATGGATGGGCTGGGCGATAATGACCTGGAATTTTATTTTAATGAGGTCTAATTAATCTTATCCAGGGTGACAGTCAATGAGCAGGTCAGAAATGTCTGTTGACAGAGACTCAGATACTGCTGGCATTTTTCATTGCAGCGTTTGACATAGTTTTTACAGCAAAAGAACTGTAAAATTGCTCTTTGCTCTTACAACAGCTGTCACATTGTGATATATTTTTTTTTCTTATGTTGTTGCTGCCATCAAAAGGCTACACATCAAACCCATTGTCTCTCTTTACAGCCTGATCCTGCTAACAAACAGTCTATGATCCACATCCTGGGGATGCTGTCCAGTCTCTTCACCACTCTGGACATCAACAGACAAGCAGACAGCTTAGAGGGAGCACCTAGTCCAAGACTCCCCCCTTCGCAGAGCACACAGAATCCAGTAAGTTGAGCCATAAAAACTGTGTACCAAGAACATGGGTGCCACTAACCCCATTATCATACTGTATTTGAATGATATGAAATCAGAGGCGGAGCTTGGGGTTGATTGTGGGGCGTGGGGTGTTGTGTCGTTATGCCGAGTGCCGTTATTTTCTACTCACTCTCTGGTGCAATTTGATGTATTTCCCATCTTTGCTGAGCAACAGTTTTGAGTGAAAGGAATTAAAAGCCTGTCCCAAATATAGGCCTGTTGATTTCAGTGATTTAAGCACATAATAGCCTGGGCTATTAATTGAAGTTTACGGTATCATGTTTTTCCTCGATAATGTACAGATTTTTAGGTATTGGATTATCTCAAATGGCTTGAAAATTTGTGCATATAACTACCATAAATGGGAAAAAAATCTCCCTGGGGTGATTGTTAATGCATCAGTCAAGTGGTGGTTTGTTAATTGACCCTCAGAATGGGCCTTGTGCGTCAATATTTCTGAACATCTAAAATATTTACATATGCTGAAATGAACCAAACAGACCTATACTGAAATACATTTTGTAATAATCATGATCTTTTTTTAGGTTGTTGTTGTGCTACAGCAAGTATTCACGCTGATCCAAACCATCCTCAGCAAGTGGCTCGATGACTCAGATGTAGTGGAGGTAGGAGGGTTTTTTAACTGATTGTATAAATATGTATGATGTTGTGTGTGTGCATGTGTGATTAATCTATGCGTGTGTTTACTGACTCACAGCCCTCTATGCTTCCCTCAACAGGCAGTGTGTGGGGTATTTGATAAGTCAGTCCGAACCCTCCTACATGATTTTGGGCCCATGGTGGCTCAGCTGAGTGAGATGCTGGGGCAGATCTATAGCGCCTTCCCACAGGCCTCAGCTCTGGATCTGGCGCGGCAGGTACGCCCCCACAGATCGGGCCCTGGATAAAAGCATTAGCCCTTCAATGTGTTATCAAGACTCTTTACATGTTTTTGGGATCAGATGTCATTCTCTTTCTCTTTTTTTTTTAGATGGTTCATATATTTGCCGGAGAGGAACATCACATCTCGAACATCAAAAGCCTTATTGAGGTGTTGACTTCGACCACACTTGCTATATTTCAGCGAGGTAATAAGCACCTGCAAATACATTTATACTTATTATGCCTCTAAACAGCGATGGCTGTGGCTGGAGGCATTATGTGTTCAGATTGTCTGTCCATCCGCCCATCCCGTTCTTGTAAACATGATATCTCAAGAACACATATAAGGAACTTCTTCAAATTTGGCACAAATGTCCACTTGGATTTAGGGATGAATTGACTAGATTTTGGTGGTCAAAGGTCAAAGGTTAAGGTCACTGTAACCTCATCCTTGTCATTTTTGTGAACTTATCTCACAAACTCTTGTAGGGAATTTCTTCTAATTCGGCACAAACATCCACTTTGACTCAACAATGAACTGATTAGATTTTGAAGGTACAAGAGATAGGTTACCATGACCTTGCGTCCATCTCATTCTTGTGAACATGATATCTCAAGAACTCATGTAGGGAATTTCTTCAAATTTGGCACAAATGTCCAGACTCAGTGATCACTGATTATAATTTGGTGGTCATAGTTCAAGGTCACTGTGACCTTTCAGCCGTTCCATTTTCGTGAAAGCCATATCTTCAGAACACCTTAATGGAGTTTCTTCAAATATGGCACAAATGTCCACTTGGACTCAAGGATGAGCTGATTACATTCTGAAGGTATAATAGAAAGGTTTCCATGACCTTGCGTCCGTCTCATTCTCGTGAAGCCGATATCTCAAGAACGCATTTGGGGAATTATTTCAAATTTGGCACAGATGTCCACTTTGACCCAGCGATGACCTGATTACATTTTTGGTGGTCATAAGTCAAGGTCAGTGTCATCTTGCAGCCATCTCATTCTTGTGAATGTGATATCTCAAGAACACCATGAGGGAGTTTTTCCAGATTTGGCACATACAGTACAGGCCAAAAGTTTGGACACACCTTCTCATTCAATGCGTTTTCTTTATTTTCATGACTATTTACATTGTAGATTCTCACTGAAGGCATCAAAACTATGAATGAACACATGTGGAGTTATGTACTTAACAAAAAAAGGTGAAATAACTGAAAACATGTTTTATATTCTAGTTTCTTCAAAATAGCCACCCTTTGCTCTGATTACTGCTTTGCACACTCTTGGCATTCTCTCCATGAGCTTCAAGAGGTAGTCACCTGAAATGGTTTCCACTTCACAGGTGTGCCTTATCAGGGTTAATTAGTGGAATTTCTTGCTTTATCAATGGGGTTGGGACCATCAGTTGTGTTGTGCAGAAGTCAGGTTAATACACAGCCGACAGCCCTATTGGACAACTGTTAAAATTCATATTATGGCAAGAACCAATCAGCTAACTAAAGAAAACGAGTGGCCATCATTACTTTAAGAAATGAAGGTCAGTCCGGAAAAATTGCAAAAACTAAATGTGTCCCCAAGTGGAGTAAAACCATCAGCGCTACATGAAACTGGCACACATGAGGACTGACCCAGGAAAGGAAGACCAAGAGTCACCTCTGCTTCTGAGGATAAGTTCATCCGAGTCACCAGCCTCAGAAATCGCAAGTTAACAGCAGCTCAGATCAGAGAGCAGATGAATGCCACACAGAGTTCTAGCAGCAGACCCATCTCTAGAACAACTGTTAAGAGGAGACTGCGCGAATCAGGCCTTCATGGTCAAATAGCTGCTAGGAAACCACTGCTAAGGAGAGGCAACAAGCAGAAGAGATTTGTTTGGGCCAAGAAACACAAGGAATGGACATTAGACCAGTGGAAATCTGTGCTTTGGTCTGATGAGTCCAAATTTGAGATCTTTGGTTCCAACCGCCGTGTCTTTGTGAGAGGCAGAAAAGGTGAACGGATGGATTCCACATGCCTGGTTCCCACTGTGAAGCATGGAGGAGGAGGTGTGATGGTGTGGGGGTGTTTTGCTGGTGACACTGTTGGGGATTTATTCAAAATTGAAGGCACACTGAACCAGCATGGCTACCACAGCATCCTGCAGCGACATGCCATCCCATCCGGTTTGCGTTTAGTTGGGACGATCATTTATTTTTCAACAGGACAATGACCCCAAACACACCTCCAGGCTGTGTAAGGGCTATTTGACCAAGAAGGAGAGTGATGGAGTGCTGCAGCAGATGACCTGGCCTCCACAGTCACCGGACCTGAACCCAATCGAGATGGTTTGGGGTGAGCTGGACCGCAGAGTGAAGGCAAAGGGGCCAACAAGTGCTAAACACCTCTGGGAACTCCTTCAAGACTGTTGGAAAACCATTTCAGGTGACTTCCTCTTGAAGCTCATGGAGAGAATGCCAAGAGTGTGCAAAGCAGTAATCAGAGCAAAGGGTGGCTATTTTGAAGAAACTAGAATATAAAACATGTTTTCAGTTATTTCACCTTTTTTTGTTGAGTACATAACTCCACATGTGTTCATTCATAGTTTTGATGCCTTCAGTGAGAATCTACAATGTAAATAGTCATGAAAATAAAGAAAACGCATTGAATGAGAAGGTGTGTCCAAACTTTTGGCCTGTACTGTACATCCACTTGGACTCAAGGATGAACTGATTAGATAGTGAAGGTATAAGAGAAAGGTCACCGTGACCTTGCTTCCGTCTTATTTTTGTAAACGCGATATCTCAAGAAAGCCTTGAGGCAATTTCCTGAAATTTAGCACAAACGTCCACTCAGATTGAGTTGTATGAACTGAGTAGATTTTGGTGATTCTGGTCACTGTGATTTAAGAAAGCAGGTTTTTGGCCATAACTTAAGAGTTAATAAGCTAATTATGACAAACTTTTATGCAAATGTATAGTAAGATCCTATTATGAAGTGATGACATTTTATATCTAAAAGGTCAAAGGTCAGCTTTACTGTGATATTGTAATATTCTGCAGAAATACTTTTATGGATGTAAACTGCAACTGCAACTTGACTGGTTCATTGAAGCATACAACCACAAGGTGGTAATTCTAGTTTTTAGATGTATGTTTGTCTCGTCTGATCTTATATTTATTTTACAGGTCCACGTGATCATCCCGATATTGCAGAATCATTTATGCATCTTCATGCTCAGGTGGGTTGAACATTCTTGTCCACTGTTACGCACGTCTGTGGCACACAGAAAGCTTCGTCTAATCACTTTGTGTTCATTTAGATTCTTAAAAGGAAGCCTGATATGTACCTGTCCAACCAGCTGGATGTTAAAGCGCTGTTTTACTGTGGTGAGTATCATCATGTGCTTGAACTGTAGACAGGCCATACTCATGGATATGACTCAGTATCTAATGTCAGACTTTGTTTTTTTTGCTTATTTAAAGATTAAAAATTAATTGCATTGTATTATTTGATCCATTTTACATGTTTGAGCCAATGCAATCTAAAATTTGACTTTTCAAGGCTTACTGTGTTCAAAATCAAGACACAACTGTTCTCTCTGAATCTTTTTTTCTCTTCTGTTTTTCATGATTTTAAAATATCTGCCTTAGACAACCCTTTGTGTGACTCATTCGCTGATATATTTAATAATAAAAAAACTCTCTGTTTCTTCCAGGGATTCTATCACTGAAGTTCCCAGAGACACCCACAGTAAAAGCTGCCATTGTATTCTTTGTAAGTTAAGACAGTGTGCACCCAGTGATTTTTTTTTCAGTCTCGACCATAGAAACATATTTATCATAAATACAAGATGCAACCATTAAAGATGCATGTTCCTCCCTCAAGCCAAAATAAAACCATAAGTCCCTCCCCAGTGCTTAAAAATATTTAATATGCCTCCCCCCTATTATTATTATTTATTTTCATATTTGTTCTTTTAAACTCATCAGCTCATAGACTCTTGTGATTTTTGCCCTGTCCTTGGCAGACAGAGCTGTTGCCTCGTTGTAAAGACATGCCTTTGCTTGGTGAAGTGTTGCAAAGGGATGGAAAGATTCTGACAGAGACCATACTCCAGGTGAGCCACTAGACACAACTAGAAATGACAATATTTTTAATAAGGGAAGACACTATAGGTGAAAATATATTTTTTCATGCATGATTTTCATGATATTTTGGGCTATTTTGCTTCAATTACATGTCTTCTTTCAGACTAGTGGGGGGGCAAAAACATCCAAAATATGTGTGTAGGCGTTTCTTTGAGTTCAGATTTCTGTTCTGGAAATGAATGCAAAAGACATATACTAAATGAGATAATGCAATATTTGGATTAGAAATGTATGCCTATTAGTGCAAATTTAATTATATACAGCCTCATTTGCATACTTAAACATAAAGTTTAAAAAAACTTCTTGTACAAAAAATTATTGTCTTAATGTTAGTAATAGTCTGGGGAAGTTTCGGGGACGTTTGACCCTATTCACCTGCAGTGTCTCCCCAAAGTGTCCTGTGTAGTGTGATTATGAATATTGATTTCAGAACACACAATTACTCTTTGGTAAACTTACTTCTGTTATATCAGTGCAAACGTTTTATCACTGATGTTTATTCTAATTTAAAACTATTACCAAATTGCCTTCTAATGGAAGCATGCCATATGTTTTTGCTCCTGTCTCAGGCAGTTGGTGGCGAGTCACCTCGCAGTCTGGCGGAGCACTTCTCTGAGGTGTTGTTGAGTCTTAACAGACACTGTCCAGCTTTGTTGTCCCAGTGGCTGAAAGAGACACTACAGACCCCAGGATTTCCCTCGGCCCAGGTCTCTGCAGAGCAGAAACACACCTTCAGTCAGCAGATTCTGAGGTAATAATAAACCTGTTACAGTTTTTTTTTGCCCACACTGTTTTGATGCATCTTTGGAAACAGAAGCCCGGTCAGTCATGTCTTGAAGGAACTACTATGGAATTACCCATTGTTAAACAAATTTAACAAAACAAATTAAACTACACTATGACATTTTCCTATCACATCATGATGGCACATTTTAAGCACATGTATATGCCATATTATGCTACTTTTTTTCCACATTTTTATGCCATACTATACTATGACATGTTTTTCATTATTTCAGACTACATACTATACCATGGCTTATTTTCATCATTTAGGATGACACACTATACTATGACCTTTTTTCATCATTTCGGACGACATGACATTTTTTCATGATTTTGGAGAACATACTATACTTTCACTTGTTTTCATAATTTCAGATGACACACTATACTATACTCTATAATCTATACTATGACATTTTTTCATCATTTTGGGCGACATATTATAGTATGACATTTTTTCATCATTTCGGACGACATACTACACTATGACTTTTTTTTCATCATTTCGGACGACATACTATACTGTGACTTTTTTTTCATCATTTCGGATGATATATTATACCATGACTTTTTTTCATCATTTCGGACGACATACTATATACTATGACATTTTTTCACCACTTCGGATGATATACTATACTATGACTTTTTTTTTCATCATTTCGGACGACATACTATACTATGACATTTTTTCACCACTTCGGACGATATACTATACTATGATTTTTTTTTCATCATTTCGGACGACATACTATACCATGACTTTTTTTTCATCACTTCGGATGACATACTATACTGTGACATTTTTTCATCATTTCAGACGACATACCATACTATGACAGTTTTTCATCATTTCGGACGACATACTATACTATGACATTTTTTCATCACTTCGGACGACATACTATACTGTGACATTTTTTCATCATTTCAGACGACATACTATACTATGACATTTTTTCATCACTTCGGACGACATACTATACTGTGACTTTTTTTCATCATTTCGGATGATATACTATACTATGACATTTTTTCATGATTTCGGATGACTATACTGTGACTTTCTTTCACGATTTTGGATGACATGCTTTACTAGGACTTTTTCTCATGATTTCAGGTGACTTACTATAGGATTTTGCATGATTTTGGAGAACATACTTATACTATGACTTATTTTCATAATTTTGGACGTCATACTATACTATGACATTTTTTCATGATTTCGGACGACATACTATACTGTGACTTTTTTTTCATCATTTCGGACGACATACTATACTGTGACCTTTTTTTCATCATTTCGGACGATATACTATACTATGACATTTTTTCATGATTTCGGATGACTATACTGTGACTTTCTTTCACGATTTTGGATGACATGCTTTACTATGACTTTTTCTCATGATTTCAGGTGACTTACTATAGGATTTTGCATGATTTTGGAGAACATACTTATACTTCAACTTATTTTCATAATTTTGGACGTCATACTATACTATATTTTTTCATGATTTCGGACGACAAACTATACTATGACTGTTGTTTTTAATGATTTTGGATGACATACTAAACTATGACTTTTTTTCATGATTCTGGACGCCATACTATACCACAACATTTTTTCATCATTTCAGACAACATTCTATACTATGACATTTTTTATCACATTTTTATGCCATACTATACTATGACATTTTTTGGCATATTTTTATGCCATACTTAACCATGACAGTTTTCATCATATGTTTATGCCATACTATACTATGGTATTTTTTGTCATAATTTAATGCCATTCTATACTATAACAATTTTGAGCACATTTTTATGCCATACTATACTATGACATTTTTTGGCACATTTTCATGCCATACTATAACAATTTTTCACCATTTCGGACGAGACACTATATATACTATGACATTTTTTCATGATTTTGGACGACATACTGTACTATGACTTTTTTCATGATTCTTGACGACATGCTATACCATGACTTTTTTTCATCATTTCGGACAACATTGGAGGACATAATATGCTATGAATTTTTTTGGCACATTTTTATGCCATGCTATACTATGACATTTTTCATTCACATTTTTTTCAGTGATATCGAAACTTATAAAGTATATCCTCATCACGTATCATAGACTCAGATGACATGTTTGTGCTAGAATGACACAAATTCCAGTGAAGTATAGTGCCATGTTTTAAAACAAATCATTGATATCACTCTTTTTTTCTTTCAGGGAACAAACCAACAAGCGTCGCGTTAAGGAGATTGTGAAGGAGTTTTCTCTGCTCTGTCGGGGCCTTCAGGGGTCTGGATACTCAGATTACTAGAGCCAGCTGGTAGCACTCCGAATTCAAGACAAAGCAACAAAACAAGAAAAGTCTGTTTCAGTGATAAAAGATACCAAGTAGGACTGTTTACTTGGGCAGGTGACACTGGAGTATCAAAGACCATAATACTTGGACTGAACCAAAGCAAAAACACTGATTAAGTGGACTGTTATCAGGATGCATCGACCTCTGTGCAACATGTTTTTAATAAAATACCTTTGTAAGTTTCCAAGCAGGATAAATGAAAGAAAAGTGTCACATTGCCCTTCACTTATCTCCAGGCATTGATCCAAAGTTCCACTCCAGTTACAGGACACCAATAAACAGTTCATTCTTTGCAGCTGCATGAGCAACTGTGTGTGTGTGTGTTCACTTATTTATTGTTTCTCTTCTGTTGTATACTTCTTGCAGATCATAGTCACACATTATCAAAATATAGACACCCCCCACACACGCACACACACAAACACACTTATACACACACACACACACACTCGAGCCAGGCTTCTTCTCTCAGTTACAAAGGAGAGCCTTTTAAAAATGTGACGTCGTTACATTATATAGTTTAGAACTCTTGTACATGTATACTTCTGCTAATATATAATAAAAACAATTTAATCACTTCCACAACAGAAAAAGATAACAAGACCGACTTATTTAAGCAGACAACATGTCCTGACAGTTTTTTTAATCAGTGATGTCACTGTGAGGGATGGCAGTTGTTAAAAGTTGTGACTGCATCCTCTGTAGAAAAGGTGGATTTGAGGAGGACTGTCGTAGTGGTGATTGGTGCACTGAGATGAGAGGGCTCTAAGGGCTAGTCTGTGAGTGTCGATGGTGACTGTGCATTTCAACCACAGCTCAGTAGGCTCCTCCAGAAACCAGTTCTGACCAGGGCTTTTCACTATCGTATCCTTGTGAAGAGGTTCAGCACTGACTTTGATTCCTGGCAAATAAAAGAATTAAATGGTGTCAAAAACATTAAAATACATCATATTGTCCCTGACTTTTTAAGGTCTTGTTTAGTTAAATTCAAGAACTTAAAGGGCCAGTGTGTAAAATGGGTTGAAAACAGTGACATCAGTGGTCAAATTCTAGATTGCAGGGCTCACTCGCTCACCCCTCCTGTCTGGTAAATGACGGTGGCCTCGTAGGGACAAAAAGCCTTGCGCACGAGTTTTTCAAGAGTAGGTCTATCTAGCGACGAGGTGAAGGTTTATTTAGAAATCTAAACCATGTTACGATATTGTAATGAATCCATCACGAGCAGGACACCAGAGGAGCGTTCGGGGAAAAGGCCAGTTTATTTGAGCACTCCAGAAACTCCGGTAACACTCCAGGGGGTAAAAGAGTCCGTCCCAACCTCTGACTCTTCTAGCGTAACACACACACCCTCCATAACTTTACACACATACTCGTTTACCATACTGAGTGGGGACCCCCCCCCCTCCGCCAATCTCCAGCCCGCACACTGACTGACAGCGTAGCCGGTAAACAGAGCTCAGCTGTTAATTTAGCCTAGTGATATCTCCAGACTATAGTAGCTGCAATGGACGACTTTGAACGCGATTTTGAAGAGTTTCTTGTAGCGGACACAGCCCCAGAGCCATACCTGTTTGAGCCGGAGCATACAGATGAGGAACTCCATGTGTTTGATGCTGAGCGGGCGAGAAGAGAGGCTGAATGCACAGAATGGGATTCGGTGCTACTGCTACCATCGTTGGGGAGATATATCATCAGGAGGAAAAGCGCCGCAGAGAGTGCATCACAAGGAGTGAAGTTGCGTCTTCTTTTCCTCGCAGATGACGGTTCGGGTTCATTCTCTCCTGTTGCATGGTAAGCGTGGTCCATTCGCAAACTTTATAACTAAAAAAACTTTTCACTACTCTCTATCCACGAACTACTAACACTCTGCTGTTTCACCAAACCAAACGAATTTTATTTTATAACGATTATACACTTGTATAAACATATTAATGGGCAGAATATTCAGATTCAGATTGACAATAAACCATGCCAAATATTACACACTGGCCCTTTAAAATGAGACCAGACTTTGATGTGTGTATTTTATTTTGTATAGAAGGGTTACATAGCACTATATTTGACATATATACTGTACCTTGGTGCAGCGTGTCTTACTGAAGACATTCCAGAAACGTAGTGTCTCATCCCCTGCTCCTGTAACTATGGCCTCCCCATCTGGTGACACAGCCTGAGAAGGACAAGGAGGACACACAGAGAAGAACTGGTGAGAATGGTAAACATTTTGGCTTTATGACAAACATTATGACTGATTGATGCCATTTTTCATAATAGCATAAAAAAGTCATAGTATAGCATGTGATCAAAAATGGCATAAAATGTCATAGTATAGTATGTGATGAAAAATGGCTTTTAACATATTATTTTTACACTATGGTATTTCATCAGGAATACTTCTTCCACCAAATGATTTATGTATTGAAACACTGGACATGTGTTTGCTTCCTGTGCCTCTAAGAGACTAAAAGCACGATAGGGTTGGTAGTCTAGTTACATTGACCTTAACCTTGCATGGCCATTCATTTAAACCTGTTGTCTTACCAGATACAGCACTCTGTAGGAGTGTCCTGTTAACTTGGCCACCTGTGTTAGCGACGGATACTTCCACACCAGGATCTGGTTCTGAGAGTAGCCGTGAGTGCTCACCTGTAAACAAGGAGAAAACAATTTACTTGATAGTTTTATCCAAAGATACAATTACATTTTTGTTAATATAAAACATAGATATCATTATCATTGAACTGGCCAAAATCTGCACACACAGATTGAATCTTCAGAGTCGTATATACATTTGTGAGCGTGTGTGTCTCCTCACCAATTCGTTGGCGTGTTTGGACCATGCCAGGTTGCAGACTTGGGAGCCAGTGTCTGTGCTCTGCAGCGCCTGACCTGTCAGTGTGTTCCAGAAGCGCAGGCAGCGGTCAGCGGTGCCGCCACCCGATGCCAGCAGGCCGTGTTGGTGGGGTGACCAGGCGATGGCCTTCACTGCTGCCAGGTGGTCGCTGTACTGCTGCACAGGGAGAAGGCTGGAGCTGTTCCACACCAGCAACTGGGCAGGACAAAACAAGGAACAGAATCTTGAACATGTTCACTTTAATTCTCAGAGATTATTTATGTTAATTTACAGATTAAATAACTTGACAATCTTGAAATAAAAAAAATAAATAAATAAAAAGTTTTAAAGTATCTCAACCTTGTTGTCGTTGCCCCCGGATGCGAGGTGTTGGTGGTCAGGAGACCATTTGAGACCACACACTTCTTGTCTGTGACCTTGGAGCCTCCTCTCAGCTGAAGGGGGGGTTCTGACATCTCGTTGTAGGATCACTCGGTCCCGACTCCCAGACGACAGCTGCTCTCCATTCCACGCCAGGGCACCTTGAGCACAAAGGATGGGAGGGAGGGTCTTATATTTCACTGTGCTATAAAGAATCCATCTGGTGTTTGTTATATGATAACAATGCATGTTTGGTTGTACAATATGCAGTATATTTTACAATACAAAAAATAAAAAATTCTATTCAAAACCTCTGTTGGAAGATTTTTATTTTTTTCCTTTTAGTTTTAGCAAACACATTTTGACCAGCACTTTGTAATTCCACTTTACTTCAGCTATGACTGACCTACACGTGCTGAGTGACCCTCCAGGCTGGTAAGCTTCCTCCCTCCTGCTGCGTCCCAGATCTGAACGTAACCCTTGTGGGTTCCGACAGCAACAAGACTCCCCTGATAGGACCAGAGCCAAAGTGAAACACACTGTTACTTTCCTATTATTTCTATCCTACAAATGGTTAATTTTCTCTACACTACATTTTCTTAATTTTCTCTACACTACTGTCATAAATAAGCAGTAGATTCAGTTCTGGCTGCTCACCCTCTCATTCCAACAAACGGATGTAACCGAGTCCCCATCCACTGAAAGGTCGCATAATCTTGTCACCTGTTAGAACACAATGCACAAACATTTAAGGGTAAATTCAGTACTCTAAACCTGGATCCTATTTTCCCATGTTTTTTTCTGTCTAAATGATGAATGGAGACAATTATTTTTAAAACTGGTCCAGTATTGATTGAGAGTGCTGCAGCTGGCAGCTGCGAAACAACCTACAATGTAACCATCAATTTATATCCACTAAAAGTGTTTGTTTTTGCCACCGACAGGCTCAGATTTTTATTCTAGGTGTCTGACAACATTATGGAAAGGATCCCTACAGAGATAGACCTTTGTGTTCAAGAGTAAAATCCTTTTTGTTTAAACAGAAATATCCCCAAGATAATTATCATCAAACCCACCAGACTCCATTCAAATAAACTGTAATTTCAGCGTGAATAGAGCCAGCATATTGTCACATCTAACTGGGTGAATTACAGGTTTATTTAGCTAAACAGTTGGTGATTGTTGGAACAGTGGTAAGGCTAAGTAAAATGGCTTTACTGAGTTTTAAGTTGTTTCTGTTGACTTTTAATGAAGTGTGTTTCACAATGATAAAATTACTGTTTATATAAACTAGTCCATACCCATTGGTAGCTTTGTCACCTTCTACGATGCCAATCCTCAATGCCTCTGTGCAGTTTCACATAGATTGACCACGTCAGTGAGTAGAAAAACATGGGACAGACAGAATGACTGACTGACAGAATGACACACCGACAGTTTCCGTGATTATGTACAGCATACCATACCATGACTTAGTCAGACCAAAAATTAGAAAAAAACAACAACATTGGGCCACAGGGGGAGCCACAGCGATCGGTCACATTTTAGCAATTTTTAAGCATTTTTCTGTTGTTATAGCACCACCCAGTTGCCAATTACAGTTAAATTTCTCCAGTCACCTTGAGGCGTCCTGTTCTACATATCTTCCAAGTTTAGTAAAAATCGATATGGCGGTTAGGCCTAGATAAGAAATTAGCTCTGTAGCGCCCCCATTTTATTTGATAGGGTCAGTAATGGAGGGGTCCCCTCAGATTATGTGTGGTCATATGTCTACAAAGTTGCGTGGTGATCGGTGAAACCCTTGAGATGTTATACACCTTTATGTGATGAGCCACGCCCTCAGCAATATCCATTGCCTTATAGAAGCTCAGTTTTAGTAAGTTTTCCAACTTTTGCCAAGAGGGAACTTTAGATATTGGTCCCTAGACTATGTTCACCGAGTTTCATGCAGATCGGTCAAACTTCCTAGGAAGAGATCGATTTTAAGTGTTTTTCAAAAAATTCAAAATGGCGGAAAATCTATAGAACCGGAAATTATGGGTTCTGGAGGCAAATTTGTTCCTCATGAGGAGAGGCATCTCTGTGCAAAGTTTCATGTCTCTACGGCATAGGGGGGATGAGATATGCCCATTCAAAGTTTGCAATTTCAATCAGTTGCTATAGCGCCCCCCTTTGGCCAGTTGATGTAATATTGCTTCATTCGCATCCTCCCATGACCCTCTACCACTGTGCCAAATTTCACATGGATTGACCAAGTCAGTGAGGAGAAAAACGTGGAACAGACACACCCACACACAGACAGAGTTTTCATCATTATATAGTAAGATGGAGTCTGGTGGCTTTGGCAACAGTAATTTTGGGGCCTTTTCTGGTTAACCATAAAGATCATACTCTTCAACAAAAAGGTCTTTCTCTGAAGGGATCCCTTCCCATAATGTTGTCAGACATGTATAATAACAATTTGAGCCTGTCAAAAATGACGGTGCACAATTACCCTGGTGCTGTGCTCTTTCTCAATACTGGACCGGATGCAAAATCTGTTCCTCCCATTAGTCACAAGTCTTCCTCTGACCTGGCTGGTGCAGGCACTCCACAGGTAGACGCAGGCTCCCAGGCCGACACTGAGCAAGTTGCCCGCTGACCAGTCTACCAGGTTGAGGTAAAAGTCATCCTGCAGCTCTGGAGCATCCAGCACTTTGAATGGGATCTTGGAGATCTTACGGGCTGGTTTACGAGGAGAGCGGAGCAGCTTGTGACTACAGAAATGTGGAGGAGAAAAAGGGAAAAGCTACATGAGCTCACAGCACAGTTTAAGCATCATTTCTGTTCGGTGTGCAACATGTGATATACGCCATACCTCTTGTTACTAAGCGGAGAAAGGGAGTAGGGTGAGACTTCGTTATCGCTATCGAAAGGCACTCTCTTCGTGTGGACAGTGTACTGCAGAGAATGAACACATGAAGCAGATTAGTTCACAGATAAGTCATATACTAACAAATTAGTATCAATACTGCTATCTTAAGAGCGTCATCATTATGAAGTCAGTGTTAGTGACTTCAAGGAGCTATTTTGAAACAAGTTATTCTGGAATAGCCTTTTTTTTTTTTTTTTTTTAAAATGACTCGTACCCTAAAAAGGCTGTGAGAGTCTTGAGAGAGGACTGCGTGCCGCCGGTCGTCTGTGTGAGGGTCTGGCACAGTCTCTATCCCTGCCCCCAGTAACTCATTCCTCAACAGGGCAGCATAAGCCACAGCATCTGGAGGGGCGACAGTAAAAAAAAAAGGTGATGAATCAAAAACTATGGAGAGATATAGCTCAGGATTAAAATGACAACTAGAATGATTCATAAAAAGTAGAAATGTCAAACCTTTGCTTGAGTCTGAACTGGCATCCTTTGCTTTATGGTTCTGACTTGGCGAGCGACAGTTCTCCTGCAGAGAGAAAAGGAAGAGCACGTCAGTTTGTGATTACCAGGCTGAGTCGTTGTGGGCAGTGTAAAAGTGACTGGCTGATTAACATGATGAAGAACGAACTGCTCACATTGGCATAGTGGAAGTTGATGCTCCAGTTGCTTCCAGCACGCGTGGGAATGAAGCGGTCCCCTGACTTCACACTGACAGGACTGCAGGTAGCACTCACACACTGGGATGGACAAAGAGAGGCATTGAGACCATGAATCAATAAAATTCTTATTTTATCATTTATCTTTGAGCACAGGTATATTTCCCAGGTGGCAATCTGACTTGCAAAGACCGGCTCTCTCTTTGGGCCCCTCCACCCAAGGTGCCCCAGTGCAACTGTCTGTAGTTACGCCCCTGTCTGGAGCTGCTCTATTGACAATGAAAGGTGAAAGATGTAATAGATGACACTAGGAGCACCCAAAGGACTGTTCTGAGTATACCAGTAGATTTTTTGATTAGAGACAGAGGACACTATAGTGAAATAAAGCTCATTTAAGTACAAAAACGACCACCAGACTTGACACTTGATGAGTTTGAGACTTATTTATCTTGTCTCTGGCTCTGAGAGAGCAGCTCAGGTTCACATATATTGATTGAACTTATCTCGGCCATGGAAATAACATGTCCTCCTGAGACCTGAACTTTTGTTTGGTATGCACTTTTATTTTCACCTAGCCCTGTGGGATCAGTAGGATCTGATAAGTATAAGTACCGAACATTGTAAGCGATAATGAATTCCCAATGTCCTCAAACGAGTACTTCCTCAGCTTATCACTGTCGCTAAAATTGGTCAGATTTGTTGTCATATCAAACTACAAACTTAATTAATCATAAATAAAGAAGTTTCAGTCATAAAATGTGATCAGGTTTTAGATCCTGTATGCTTTTGTGTCGGAGTTGGCTGCAGACTGACTTAGCAAAGATGGCTGCCATCTTGTTTTAACATGGATTAGGGTATTGTGCTCTTTTTACCACTAGATGACACAAAAAAGTGTCAACAAATGAGAACAACAGGTCTAAGGCAGTGTGAAGGAGACTGTACCTATGTTCCCCGGGTCCTATGTTCCCCCATAATATAGGGACCGGAGAACATAGGACCCTTTTTCCAAAAAAGGTCCTATGTTTCCCGCTTTTCTGAAAAAGGGTCCCATGTTCCCTGGGTGCAGAACACAGGGGGGAACATAGGATCCTTTATTTCCGGAAAAGGGTCCTTTATTCCCCGCTTTTCCGAAAAAGGGTCCTATATTTCCCGGGTCCAATGTTCCCTTCGAAACGCAAAAGAAAAACGCACTTACCTCATGTGATCGCGTGATTCAATGCCCAAAGGCGCAGACAACGCTCCCCAAGAGTCACATATATTTAGAAAGGGCTCACTATAATTGCCAAATTCCACGACAAATAGCCTATGCGGGACTTCCCTGATTTAATTCAGCATTTTCCCACATAGTTGCATAAGATTTAGCCTGTGTGACGTGCATATCCAAATACTATAATGTAGGTTATTCTAGGTTGTAATTGGCTATCGGTTTTATGTGAATGAATGGAGAAGCTTGATGCCTTCGTAATGTTGACAGTGTCTGTCCCATTCATGCATAGCCTATAGAATACAGGTGCTGGAAATAACTCACATAGCCTATACACACCGCATAGGCTATTTGTCGCATAGGAACCTATGTTCCCCAGGTGCAGAACATAGGGGGAACATAGGACTCGGGGAACACAGGGATGACCCCGTGTGAAGTACAAGATGCAGGAAACCAAAAATATGATGTCCTCATATGAGGACACAGGGTCTCAGGAGGACAAAGCTCATTTCAGTACAAAAAAAGAAAACCAGACTTGATACTTGATGACATCACAAACCTGATACTTTGTTTTGCTTCTTTCTTTGAGAAAGAGTAGCTCAGGTTCACCAAGATAGCCATGGAGACAACATATTCCATAGTGTAACTGAGGTAGTGTTGCCCTTTAAATACAGCAGACTACTTAAGTAAGTGTACTTAGTTATATTCCACCACAGTATTTGGGTAATAGAAGCTTATTTGTGCCACACTAGTCTCACCAAACTGTCACACACCATCATTCTGAAACACTACCAGCTTCTCTACCTCAGTGTGCGACTCACCTTTGACAGGCGGGCCTCTGTCGGCAGGTTCTGGTGGTTGATTTGCCTCAGCAGCCGTCTCTCGTACTCTTGGTCCATCTCCTCAGGGCTGCCGGGCAGCAAGGCCCCTCTGCTGCCCTCCCCGCCCCCCGCTTAAACCTCCGCTCCCTCCCGTTGAGGAAATCCACCTCGGATCCCCATCTCTGTGGAAAAACATGTGAGTTTAATACAGAGACACAGGCAGCTCCTGTAGCTAGGTTAACACACACCAAATGGCCTGGTTAGCATGGTGTGTGTGCGGGTCAGCGCCTGTCAGCTGGTTTTAATGTTGTCGCTACATGGTTTAAAAACCATATTTGCGTTTTCCGTTTCGAACTAGCGTCAAAGCAGACAGGTTTCGAGGTAGAATCGGTCCACAGTGTGCTAATGACAGCCGCGTCGTTGTCATGGCATCATGCTCTCGCACACAACAACCCATTTAAAAGCGATGTAACATCAGCTGACGACTCTGCTGTTGCTGCTGCTGCTCGACACAGAGGCTCTCTTACCCGGCTGACACGGCGGCTCAGGTGACCAAATCAACGGTCATCTTCGTCTGGAAGTGTCTTCGCTGCGGCGGAGAGACTGTTGTCGCTTTCTCCCGAACAGCGATACATCCAAACGACAGCGAGACTCACTGGTGTTGTTTATGTTCGCGACAAAGATGGCGACCGAATCAGCTGTAGCAGAAATTCTTTGGTTGACTTCTGCTCTGTGCAGTCAGCACAGCGCGCGGCTCAACAGCGACGCCCGCTGGTGAAACATGCTCACTGCATTTAAAGTCCCCATGTGGCCACAAGATGTCACTACTGCACTGCAAAATAATATACCAAGTGGCGGCAGAGGCTTATTAGGCACTGCATGTGTTAACCCTGTGGTGTTAACCTGAAAATACTTGATGACCTACATACTTAATATTGTTTTTCATCTTTATACTTAATGACTTTGAATTTTATGACATAATCTTGAGGTGATGACATGTTTCATAATATAATTCCTAGAGGCGTGGACTCGGGTCATATGATTTGAACTTGAGTTGGACTCACGTAACAAATTTGATAACTTAAACTCACAAAAACAAAATAAAATAAAAGATTAAACTGAAAAATTACAACTCAACTTGGACTTAACACCAGCGCCTCATAACTCCACTTAGACTTGAGACATTTGACTTGAAAATACTTTATACCTTTCCCCAAAACCCAAAGATGAAAATGCATATTGGTTAAAAAAAGTGTCCCAATTAATTAATTTGCCTTCATTATCTGAATCTACTAATCTCAACATAATTTTTTTTTATTTAATTGTAGACATAAAACATGAAACAACTGCAACAACATACAATATTACTTGAAAGGAAGAACAGTCTATTAACATTTTCAAAAAATATATTATTATTTATTGATTCTTGTATTCCACTGAACTCCTTGGCATTTTTTTTTTAAATTTATTACTCATTTATTCATGTGTCTACATGTTACTGTGGGTTACTATAAGTGTGCAAGCCAAGCTGTTCAAATTGTCCCTGGTGGGATTAATTAAGTTGTCTGAATCCAAATTTGAATCCAGTCTTTCAGAAAACATCTTACTAATTTGTGAAGAGAAAGTTATTGACATTTTTTTTAATAGAAGATGAGTTAAATACAAGTAGACAGGACAGAAATATACAAACTTCATTCTGTTGTGGTATTGGTTAATGGTGCTATCTGCTATGAAAGTGCAATGTCAGCACTTCTGTTTTATGATTAATTTCAGTCACATTTGTTTTAACAAAAATGTTTTAACAAATAAAAAATGTAAAAATGATTTTTGCAAATTTAATTTATTTTTTAAATATATTTTAAAATGTATATTTTTTAATATATATTTTTTCATATTTTTAAAATGGCATTACATTTGGTAAAGGGTGCATTATGACTAGCTTAGGACTTGAAACCCAAATATTAGGACTTGGGACTTGACTTGGGACTTTCCTATCTTAATCTGGAACTTGACTCGTAACTTGAATGCAAAGACTTGGTGCTTGCTTGACAATCTTCCAAACAAAAAGATTCCTGCATAGCCAATATAACATAAAAACATTAAATATTTTTCTATTTGGTGCAATAACAATGTTGAATGGTCATTTCTCTGTTTAATTTCCTTCATCAAATCTGAAATCCCAATTTGTGTCAAAGGTAAAGCCACTTAAAGTACAACTTTAATACTTTCCTACATTTTCAGTTTTAATAAGGTCAGAAGAAAAAGGAAAATGACAGAGGAAAAAAGTTTATTTTACAGGATTTTTTTTTCTTTTACATATAAAGCAATCGAGGAAGTAAAGCCAATGTCAATAAAATACAATTAACCTGACCCTGAGGACCTGTGAAGCCCTGGCTTCTCCTGTAAATGCATTTTTCATTAACTTTAAAAACCAATCACACGTGAATTTGCATACCATCTGTGCTGCCATCAATCGATGTGTGCCGGGCAGAGAGTGAGAGTACTGATAGCACGTTTGCCTGAGGGCCCCTGCGTGAGCATGACTTCAAAGTAAATAAAGATCTTACATTTGCCCTCACTGATACTAAATTTTCCATCCCCCTGCTAAGAGCACCATAGAGCACCCTTTGCAAACAAAACACACAGATAATGGTTTACTCTTTGAACTCTTCCATGTGTGGTTTTTGTTCTGAAACATTAGAACTTTTAAAGAGAGAAAGAGACACACACAGGGAAACTGGACTGCTGCTGTCAGGGGTTTAAAGAGACTGACTGACATGGTAGAGTGGAAGCGAGGCATGGCATCTCGGGTGGCACTCTGATGTTGCACGTAGGCTTGTCTGACACGCTTCCCTTTGACATACTGCGAGACACTCAGTCTACATTTACATGTCAGCATAGCTGGAGTAAGCTACTGTTTATAGATTGTCTCCAATTTCCTTTAAGCGCTTAGCAGTGTCTGTGTTTTGAATACAGACAAAGCATATAGGGTCTGCACGTACATTAGTACATGAAAGAGAAGGCCCTCAGTCTTTTTTGCATTGTAACCCTCACAAAAAGGCTGTGTTTTGTTGGGGGTCCGTGTCCTGTGTCAGATGTCTGAGTTGACAGCAGTTCAGCAGTTCAACCAGTTCAGCCAGCCAGCTGACATTTGCTACCTATTATCCTTTATTCATAAGCCTTTCTTTTAGCTAACAATTTTTACTTTTTATCCATTAGCCTTTATTTTATCTAACTTAACCATTTATCCATTAGTCTTTCTTTTGGCTAACTATTTTAGCTTTTTATCCACTACATTTAGCCAACTTTTTTAACTGCTTATCCATTAGCTTTTCTTTTAGCTAACTATTTTAACTGTTTATCCACCAGCCTTTCTTTCAGCTAACTATTTTAAATTTTCATCACTTTTAGCTAACTATTTTAACTGTTTATCCATTAGCCTTTCTTTAAGCTAAATATTTTAACTTTTTATCTATTACTTTTAGCTAACAATTTTAGATGTTTATCCATTAGGCTACTTCAAGCTAACAGTTTTAACCATTAGCCTAGTCTAAGCTACATTTAGCCAACTTTATAAACTGCTTATCCATTAGCGTTTCTTTTAGCTAACTATTTTAACTGTTTATCAATTAGCCTTTCTTTTAGCTGAATATTTTAACTTTTTACTTCAAGCTAACAGTTTTAACCATTAGCCTAGTTTAAGCTTCCATTTTAACCATTTATACATTACTTTTATTCAAAGATCTTAACAGTTTATCCATTAGCCTTTCTTTTAGCTAACTTTTTGAACTTTATATCCATTAGCTTTTATTTTAGCAAACTGTTTATCCATTAGCCTTTCTTTTAGCTAACTATTTTAACTGTTTATCCACCAGCCTTTCTTTCAGCTAACTATTTTAAATTTTCATCACTTTTAGCTAACTATTTTAACTGTTTATCCATCTTTAAGCCATCCATCTTTTACTATTTACTGTTTATCCATCTAAAATATCTATAAGGCTAGTTATAGCTATTTCAGCTACTTATTCATTACTTTTAACTATTCTGTTTATCTATTACTTTTAGCTACATATATTTAAACTAACATAATCCGATAATTTTTTCAACTCTTTATCCATGCTTTTAGCTGTGTTTTTTTTAAACAATTTATTCATTTTTAGCAACCGTTTCAGCTTCTCTGCTCACTTGCTAACTAGTTTTCATCGACTCTCAGCCATAGCTCTCAGCACATGGTGTTCAGGTGTTACAGCTGACCCAAAATATGGATTCTTAAAAAAAATTCAAATCGTAGTTTCTATTTTTCAAGGTAGTTAAGCTACAGTCTTTTCACACTGTAGCAAAATAAATTTTTCCTACCTATTTAATAATGTCATAATTCCCCAGGTTTATCTTGCTACCCTCTGGAGAGGGCCCAGTCAGTCTATATACTGTAGCCTATAGTGGTTCAAATAAACTTTAACCCTGTCAGCTAGGCCTACAACAGATAATGCCTTTTACAAATAAATGTATCAGTTACCATGTAATGATGTAGAACACTAATGTAAGAATATTTCATTACAAGAAAATAATCTGCCTTGAAAATCTCACTCATAAAGAAGTAGAATCATCAACAAAATCTACTTTAAAAGTATGAAAAGTAAATGTGTACTGTGCAGAAAAATTGCCTCTGTGACTGGCTCTGTACTGGTACTTTTAGTCCACCACTATACACTATACACGATAGGCATTTTACACCACTCACCATATACACATTTCACACATGCGCACACATGTGCACACGGGCAGACGTGGAGAAACAAACACCATGATTACTTAGAAGACGCTATCTGGCCATCATGACATTTTACTTTTAGACAGCTCAGTCACAACAGCCTGCCTTATCTGCATCCTCCATCAGTTCCACACGGTGGCCCCTCATTGGAGAAGCCTGATGCCGACGTGGAGAGCAGTGTCTGGCGATGTTGAGCAGCTGTCTGCCTCGGTCAGGGAGGAGGGGGAAACACTGGGGCCTTATCGCTCCTGTAATACAGTGCAGTTTAGTGGGCGCAGAGGAAGCTGTGCCTGTGCTTACAGACTGTGACACTCACAGATCCTTACTGGAATTCACAACAAAATAACAATAGGACTGTGACTAATCTCATCTCTTGTCTGATGACAAGAAAAATAATAGTTTCAGTATGATACAGACATGGAGAAAAATATACATACACTGTAGGCGTTGAACACAGGCTTAACAGTTTTCCATGTAAACATGTATAGCTTTATTGTTCATATCCTCTCAGATAAAGCTGTTATGGAAAGAGTAGTCCTGGTACAGAATGAACTGAAGTGTGGAAAATACAGTAACAGGGTTATTACCGCAAAAATAACAGTCTTATCTTTAAATCATCAGCAGGGCCACATGTTATTTACCTTAATTTGAGCTACGTGTGTTAGTGAAAGGGAAATGACAACGTGCAACAATGAAGCTCTCATGTCAGATTCATATCTAAGCCCTGGGCGAAGATGACCTTTGATGGCATCTCAGGAGTTTACACTGTGCTGCAATGTGAATGTTTTGTTTATCACACCCCTACAGATGTGGTAAATTTGATATTTTCATTTTGTGTAGGCCTCCCCTGGTTTTCTTTTATTTTCTTAGTCAGTCTCTTTCCCTCCACCACAGACTGTTTCACTGCAGTGCACGTTGAACATCTCCTCCCACGCACTGGCTCACTTTGACACACCAGAGAGCTACAGAGCTGAATGTTCTCCCCTTTCTCTGTCTCTGTGTCTCTCTGTGTCCTTGTGTCAAATGAGGACAATTATCGACCTGGGCAAAATCAAGAGAAGGACATGGATCAGACGTGATTTGGTTTACAGTAGGTCTTTATCTTGATCAGAGCGCCATGGAAGCAGATTTCACTGTGTTGACATCCACACTGCATATTAAATAAGTATGTTTACCTGGTGTTTGGATGGGCACAGGTTGTGTTTCTGCACATGCATAATCAATATGCACCTGTCTTCTTTTCCCCTCAGGTGTGGTGGGATCCCTCCACCTTCAAGTGTCACATCTGTTATATCCGACAATTTTCAGTGTGTGTGTGAGCATCTGCCTCGGGGTGTCATGTTTGCGTGTGCATGTATAATCCCAGGGGTGTTTTTTTGTATCATTATTTAATAATTTATTTTTTGGGGGGACAAACAAGGATGACAGCGTGCTCTTGTGTGCTGCTGCGTCCCCACAGGGATGTTCCCTTCCATGTCCGAACAATTCCTGGGCTCGTTGCATGCTGGGTACAGAGCCCCGAGGAATCAGCACAAATGTCAGGCTGGTGCCGCGTCTTCAAACGCATCATGATAAATACGATTTGACACAGACAAGTGCTGTACACAGAGGCTAATGTCCGAGGATGCGCTTATTTGTTGATCATGTACATCCAACAACAGCATTTTTTTTTTCAAAGGAATTATTCAGAATGCATTCATCACACAGAATTACCATAATATACTTCACATATCTAACTGTGACTTAAAAGGCAAAGGCTGATTACTTAAAGTTGGCCCCCTTTCCCCTCATGAAAAGGTCACAAAACCATGTCTTACATCTCGGGTGTGTTTTGACATTCGCCATGCATTTGCTCGCTCTGTGGATTATATAACTGCTGCCATACAAATTCTATGTATTTGCAGATATTTGAGACCGTTGCATGCAAAGGCAAATCCACGCTGAGAGGGAACAATGGCGTATCTGTGATGACTGCCGCCATGTTTGATAACTAGATGATTTGTGACATTTTCTGGGAAGGACACATCCTGTTATTGTCCTAATTCTGCATTTTAGATTCTGTGAAACACAAGACACATAAACACACACATACAAGAGGCCTTAGAGGAAGCTGACTGCCTCATCTGATCTTTTCCAGATCCATCATGTTCTTTAGAGCGGGGCAGAACCGTCTTTTTCACCGCACTTCCTTACTGTCTCAGCCACTCTGAGCTGATCCCTGCCATCCACACACACACACACACACACACACACACACACACATGCCTGGATCTCTATTGAATTATCCTGGAATGCCCTGTATTGCCCTCTGTTCCTGCAACTCACTGCCCTGTTAACTTCAGTCCTTACTGTCAACTCAACTAAAAACAAACAGCAGCTGGCCAGGAGAAACTCCAGGAAGACATTTGTTTTTATAAAGTGGATATGGAGAGAGCAGGTTTGTTTTGCTGGAAGTGGTTCTCTTCCTCTCTTGCCTTGGCCCTGGGCCGCGGGCCCTTTCAGAGTCTGGCTGGTAGAGTGGAGGCTGACTGGCTGTCAACTGGATCCACTGGCAGCGAGAGCCTCCTGCCCAGTCTGAACCCAGGCGGTTCACAGACACGGCTGCCGGGGCCGGGGCAGTCTGCCTTCGCCCTGCTGACGTCAGTCACCAACAGACCACAGGACTTGTGTTAGAGTTTCAAACAAACTCGCTGCCCATTGCCATGGCAGTATGGACCACCACCATGGAAAACGCTCGTCCTCGTCTGTGCCCGTGTTTACCATAAACAGTCACTTCATTTTTGCTGAATCTAAAGGAAGCAGAGGAGGGTTCAGGTTTCTGGTCTTCATCCAGACATCCACAAACTCCAAAGTAAACTCAATCTAACCTCTCCAAAGGACTCTTCAGAATGTTACCTGTCATTCATTAATTATACATCACACATGGAGCATACACAGTGCATTTACGTCAAACCATTTTGCATTGTGTCAGGAACAAAGGACATCTAGATTAGTCCTTCTCAGCGCTGGTCCATGAGTGCTGCCAGTTTTTCTCTCCTACCAGGTAATTTTCATAGCTAAGTAATGAGCACCTTTGAGCCTTGATGACCAGATGCATGCAATACCACACCTGCCAGACAAGCAGCGCTCTGCATCTCGGGACCTGAGCTCAGAGTCAAGAGCAATCTAAGTAACAATCCAAAGTCCCGTCCACGGGTCCTCATACACTGATTTATGATATGCAAACAACTGCTGTATTTGCTGTGTTTAAGTAGTTTACTCATACAACCTATTCTTAGAAAGCTACACTCTTGCAGGTTCTACAAATGCTTCTGTCAGACAAAAAACAAACAGTTCTAACTCACCTATGAAGCACTGTTGCTCTGACCTTTTGATGGACACCTCACTTGAGCCAATAGGAGCTTCTGTGCTGTCATTATTGGCTTTAATAGCTAATGATGGCCTGTACTGAAAGGAAGGGCCTGCCTTATTTACTTGGGTCTCAGAGCCAATCAATAGCCAGTGATTGACCCAGTGGCTTATGGGTCTTGTAGTTAATGACACTCCTCACCTCTACAGGAGGTTTGAGCTCCTTCCTAGCAACATAGACTGTTATTAATGAATAGACATGTCATCAGTGTTATCAATTTGGGTTTTCTAGAAGTGTTTTTATAAGCAGTAAGCTCCTGAATAGACATTTCTGTCAGAGGTGATTTGTTTTTCACTTACAATAAGAAATTTAGTGCATTGTTTCCCCCTCTTTTTTAAAAGGGAAAACGTGGGAAAAGGCTTATTTTCGGTGATATTGTTATCTACTTTGAATTTGGACAATGTAAGGCCTTATGCTATGGTCCCATTGTGTTTCTCAGCCAATACCTCCCAGTTCTTGTCATTTGTAGTATCGTTTTATCAAGAAAATATTCAGGCAAAGATAAAAAAAATATGTTTATCAGTGTGTTGAAACTTATATTACTCAATGATGATAGCACTTCGATAGCTCATTCTGACTGTTGGGGAAAAAATTTCAGTGTCACCTTTCCAATGAGACCATGCACGTACATGTACTGAGGATGGAACAAGAACAGCTTTCAGGTTCTTTTGGGTATGAATTGGATTGGATAATTGGTGAATTTATGTGAATCTGACAGCACTGTTGATGAATGGTATTTATCAGCCCCAAAGAGAAAATCTAAATCACTGCACAGAATGGAAACTCGAACACATTGTCAGAAGACTGAGCTTTCACGTAACACAAAGAGCAGTGAAGATGAGATTACATCAGTAAATGTCTTCCCTCCTTTGTTTTGTTAAACCTACCCAGAAACTGAAATCTTTTAAAGAAATCTCTGACTCTGTGCCAATTCTACCCAGCATGCCCTCCTGCTGATCACGTATTCCAGATGCTTATCTGTTTGGGTCAAGGTGCTCATGTCCATGGGAGAGTGAATGCCCTGAGGGCCTAGCACATACCATCACTATCTCTGCCCTTCCTGTTTACATTGCTGATCAGTGTCCAGCAGTTACTGAGCTCAAATCAGAGGGAAGAGATATCGCTGGTGTTGCTGGTGTCACTGCAGGGAAGTGACTAAAGACTCAATCATTTTGTTTTCCTGCTTCTGTCATTTCCACCCGGTTTTTCCCTCGAAGTTGCAAAACTGGAACTATGACGCCAACGAAACCACATCAGTCAGTTTATTATTGTTGTTATTGCAGGATCATGTTTGTGAATGTGGCTCAGACAATTGGGCTAATTAAAATAGCATTGTCGTGAATATAGCCAAGATAAACAGCACCTGGCTGTCTTTAAGTCTTGATACATAGGTAAGGAATCACTCCTTCTATACAGGATATACTGTGTCTGTATATATATATATATATATATATATATATATATACATATACATACACACACTAAATATATACTAAATACTTGTAAATGACTAATTCTTGTGATTTATTTGCTTATGTGATCCAAAAACACACAGACCAGAAAATTCTGTAATACATGCCCATTTTAATAATTTGATAGAAAACATTTGTTGAGCACAACTTACACCATTTTACCATATATTGTGAGGAAAACACTGAAAAAATATATTTGAAACAATGTTATATATTTCAGCAAATATTCCTTTAGCTGTACAATGACCCGTCACCGTACACAATATACTGCAGTAAATATCCAGCCTTCATAATCCGCCAGGAACAAAAGCCAGACTTCTTCTGCGCCTCACGTGAGGCGTCGTTGGTTCAGACTGTACAAACGTGTCTGGCGGGATTTTTCAAAACAAACATTTCAAATTGTCAAAACTGAGCTGCATAACTTCATGTTACAGTCTTATAGCAAAACAGCTTGCTTCAATACAATAAAACAGAACCACCAGACAAGTTCAGTCAAACTGTGATTTGACACGTGGTAGTGCATATAAATAATAACAAATATACAGGGAATATTAACAATCAATAACAATATCATCAGATACAAGGAGAAAGGTAATAAATACACTGTTACAAACAGCTGAGGGGTCGGCACAACACAGCTGGGTGCAACGAGATTGTGCAACTCTGTGACCACTTGCATACACGCTCACATGCACACACACACTCACACACACACACAGGTGGGAGATATCGTGTCATGACGCGACATC
This sequence comes from Epinephelus fuscoguttatus, assembly GCF_011397635.1. Lineage (NCBI taxonomy): Eukaryota > Metazoa > Chordata > Actinopteri > Perciformes > Serranidae > Epinephelus > Epinephelus fuscoguttatus. Next base: position 24,266,428 of record NC_064766.1, read on the forward strand.
GCCCCCTCCACCCTTTATTCTGAAGGTTGCACCTTACAATGTGGTACCTTTAAGGTAGTGTTGGACAGATCAGCAACCAGCTGCAGAACTGTCGACATATTCAAAGTGCTGGAATAAAAACTATGTGATACAATTATTCTATTACTATCAGGTGTCTGTTTTTTAAAATGTGCACACAGTCTTACAGTCATTCAAAATTCAAAATGAGTCTAAAGCCTGTTCACGACAATGCTGTTGAACACAATGGGTATGTGTGTGAGCTGATGAAACAGGGATGACACGGTGGAAATAGATTTCCATACAGGGATAGACGGGAGATTTCTAACCTTTATCTTGGATATATTTGGTGAAATTTAATTAATAATTTAATTTGCCTGAATTCCTCATCCAGCTACATGACAACATCAGGGATCAATCTGCGTCTGCTTGGAAGTTTATTTAATTACACTAGTGATTTTTCAAGCATGGGATCACACTCTTTCGAGGTGGCAGTGAAATCATCAAAGTGCTTTTTTTTTCCAGGATCTTTGGAGTCTTATTCAAGGAATTTGATCAATGAGATATTTAACTGCTTGTGAAATGAATTATTGGAAGAAAAACAGTTGAAAGAAATCTAATTATTTTGGTTTTACATGTTGACTATAATGTAAATTACTGATGCTTTCCACGCTCTCTGCTCTATGCCACAAAGTGCAAATTGTGCTGGGAAGTCGTCTGATTTTAGAAATACATCCACCGAACGCTTTTTGTGAGAACGAGCTTATACTATTGCCAGAACATTAGGAAGACCGTGTGAGACAAATGTGTCCTCTTTGTAGAAAATCTGACACATTTTACAGCTACATGAATGTGTTCAATAAATTATAAAAACACTTACAAAAAGACACGGTTGTTAAAAAAAGGCACACAACTTATTTTTTTTAGACAAGTGTTAGAAAAAACTACTTGGGTGCAAATGACTTGCTGACCAGTAGCTTTTGGTTGGACGCTTCACCAGGTGGCATCCAGTCCCGACACAATACAAAGAATTTTAATGAACATAAAAAACGTCCTGAAGTGCAAGTTTGGAATTTTTACTAGTCCCAGTACACCGATACATAAAGTCCACTTCACCGTCTTTGTCTGTGAGGTTCAGCCCTGCCCCTGCAGTCTGACAGTCCTTTAAAGAACAGACCTCGTCCAGCTCCCTTCTAGGGGGGCTCAAAAACAAACTGCCACAGGGTTTCCTAACCTCGTTTGCAGGGGTGCCCCACATTCAGTCAGGCCCTCTTTGCCAGGCAGCTCCAAAGAGCCAGATTGCAGGATTGCTCTACTGCAATTAAATGATTTCTGCCAAAACAGCAAAACTTGCTGCACGCTAAAGTCACCATCAGTTCGGCTATGTTTCCGCCGGGGAGACGTCGCGTGTTGCCATTTCAACCCCGTCCTGATCAGAGGGATGGTCTTGGAGTATTACGCCGTCAGCAGTCTCCATTATTGCGCTCTCCCTGTCGCCACCCTGGTCATCCAGTGTCAGTTCAAACTGAAATTTGCTCGCCACAGGTCCACCTTCCACCTCCCCATGTGGGCCGCCCTCCCCGTCGCTGGTGTAGAAAGGAGGGGAGGGACTCTGGGGGATCATGCTCTGGTACCAGTTCCTGTTGTCCTCAAGAGTGTCCAGGATGTCCTGGGCGTCAGGGTGGACTAAATCGGCCCATGTCTCCCACAGAGGGTGGACAATGTAGTCGATGAAGCCAACCTAGAAAAGATAACAAGGGATAACGTCAGTAAAACAAAAAATAACAACAATATCCACTGTATATTTTTGGAGCTGCATGTGTTCTTGTTCTCTACCTGTGTTCTCTCCACTGAAGCTGTGTGTTTGTCGCACATCGGACTGATCTCCATCCCCCTCTCCCTCTCTCTGTCTCCCTGGTGGAAGAACTCGTCCATGATCCTGTCTGTCCACTGGCGGTACAGATCCAAAGGTTTGGTTGGGTTGCTCAGGTCGGCACAATGAACCATGTTACGCAAAACCTGCAGGAAAAAAACAACATCAGCATCTTGCAACTCTTTCAAGTGTACCAAACTGCCACGGCTGAAACATGAGGCCAACACGGTATGTGCCAAAAACTTCTGTTTCTTAAATGGCCACTTGAAGCTGGCTCCAAAAGCGAGTCATTTATACGAGCGAGCCTCTCACCTGCATCCTGTCTGTGTAGTTGTCCAGCAGCAGGACTCCAGAGCTGGTCACTTTCTTGGTTTCCACCATCGTCTTCAGGTTAGCCAGCAGGCTCATGTGTTTCGACATGTCAGTCGCCAATACCTGGATGAGAGAACGACACAGAGAGTGATGTAAGAAATAATTCAGGAGGGAAGCAATAAAGTAGTTTCTCTGAAAGCCAAAACGCAACATCAGGCGGATATGCAGACGTTTCCTCACCATGTCGATGACCATCCTCCGGAGCGTCTGTCTCTGCTTCTTGGTTAGGTTTTGGAAGATGTCGCAGTTGTCCTCCTGCAGCAACTTGAAGCCCACGGCCAGGTGGTGGTTCTCCAGCACTGACTCATCGTTGTACATCAGAGCCAGCTCAGAGTCTGAAGGCAGAAGGAAGAAGGGAGAAATGACAGGAAGAGAGAAATTAAATGGAGCTCTCGCTTTTTAAACTCAAGTCAGGTAACTATGGTAACCATGCAATGTCCCTAAAACCCCAGATCCCATTAAACCATGCAGATATTTCTGCCTGTTTTGTAAATGTAGACTAAATAAATCTGTGTTTGTTTTTAACAAACAGTAAGTGCCAGTGAAGAGGACTTACTGGTGTTGATGAGGAACTGGTTGGACACTCCTGGGTGGTCCACGTCATGAATGGCTGCGGCAAAAATGGCTGCCAAGATCTCCAGATCTGTGAAGACCGCCTGCGTTGGAGGAGAAGGAAGAAGAATACAAAGGGATGATCTTCACTGTCGATAAACTGCCCAAACAAGGTAAGGTATTAAACAATCGCTCGAGGCCAATCCTTCCATGTGTCATTCTCTCCGGCATGCAGTTTCAGGGGCATGCCAGTTTTGGTGATGGTGATGCCAGCCACCTCATTAAAGCATACTACTTGAGAAAAAGGTGTGGGCGATCGATCATGCCACACTTAAATGGTGTCACATGAAATCATATAAGTGAGTGTAACTTAAAGGGATAGGTTGGATCTTTTGAAATGGGGTTGTGCGAGTTACTTATTCACGGTTCGTGTGTTACATAAAGTAGATGACGGTCGGCGCACTCCTAGCTTGGAAAAACAAGCAGGAGTACCGCCACAGAAGCTAAGCAATGTACTGCTGTGGATGGGGCAGCAGCAAAACGTAATTTAGCCACATAAAAAATTCAATATCAGTTAAGTGTAGGCTTTATTTAATATATTTTTACTGCTTTACCTGGCGGCAGACAGTGATTTCTGAAAGGGAGCTGAAGCCGTTTCAAAGCCAGACCCCATTGAGAAAAACAGTAATTTAACATAGCTGAACGCAGGAGCTGCTGGTCCACTGCAGCCTCCATCAGTTAGTTTGTTTATGTTATTTTGTGACTTCGGCATTTAAAAGGGTTAGTTCAGATTCACCAATATCACACAATAATAGAAAGAAACTAACTAATCGAGGCAGCGGTACCAACAGCTTCTGTGTTCTGCAATGTTAAATTACCATTTTTCTCAATGGAGTCTGGCTTAGAAGAAAGCGATACAACGGCCTCAGTGTCCCTTTTAAATTCCTTTAATTTAAAGCCAATTCAACAACGACAGAAAGCAGACATGCAAAATGTAGATATCTGTAACTGTACTTTGATGCTACAAACATGGTGAGAAACGTGACTTACATCAAGTGCAGGGGTTGACAGGAGGATGTGCGTTGACTGGGCCACATCAGCAGCGTGTAGGCTGTTGTGGTAGGCCACGTCAGAGTGATAGTGGCCCTCCAAGGTCAGCATGAACGTCACAAAGGTGTCTGTTGGAATCTTGAACGTCCTCATGAGGTCTCGCTCCTGCGTGCGACACAGAGGAGGAAAATGAGAAAAAAAAAAGTACAGCAAGATTCCTCACTAAAGATGCTGCAGCGTGTCTTTTGTGTTTTCAAGCATCTCTTACAGTCGATGCGTTCGCCCGCAGACTACTGATCTGACCTTCAATTCTTAAAACCGTATCCGGCAAATTGTGAATCATATACTACAGAGGAGGCTGAAAATGAAAACAGTTTGCTCTCCTGCCAGGATGATTCACAGCTAGAAATCAATTTCAAGTGCTAATGTCCCTCTAGCAGATGTCCCTGTAGTGATACTGACAGCTTAACGTAACAGAAAACATACTGCGTGTGCTGACGTGGGCTGAGCCTCGTGTCTTCTATAGCCGTATCTATTTCACACATTTGGTTTTTTCAATGAGCTCTTTCTGAGGTGGAAGATGAAGGAGGATGAAGAGGCGAGGCACTCACCTGGAAGATGGTGTACATGATGCATGTGAGCGGTCTGTTGTGGGAGTGCTCCGCCACCTTGAAGATATTCAGGCCCCATTTGTTGATGTCTTCCAGGTCCTGTTAGAAAACAGAAACAACCATGAGCGTCTCAGACGATTACACAGCTTTCTTTTTGATTACATGTTTTATTTTTTCTCTGTCCATCGCTTACCTTCGACAGCAGTTCCTCCTGGTCCGTCTTGACCCCGAAACGATTGCTGGAGCTTCCAGAGATGCTGGGCGTGTGGCTGACCTTCCTCACCCCGCTGATCTGAGTCATCATCCCACCCTGCTGCTGCTGCTGCTGTTGCTGCTGCTGGCCCTGCCTCCTCTTCCTTTCCCTTGACTTGGGAACAGGACACGGAAGCTCCAACTCATTCTGCTTGTCTGGAGAAAACAGAAATAAAGGACACAAAAAGATTAAAACGATGCATACGGCTCTGGGATGTTATACAAGCATGTATAAACCTGAGTAAACAAAGTTAACACAGGGAGATAGTTGACCTCTCACACCTACGTGACAACACATTAAAGCTGCACTGACGGCTGCTTAATTAGCAAGCAATCCTTCAGTTACACTTAACTTTGCTAAAAATAAACTTCCCTTGACAGCGATAAAGCAGAAGAATAAGAAGGGCCAAGAAGTACTGATGAGATGTTATGATATCCCACAATGCTGCAGTGTGCCATGCATTCCTAGAAACTGAGCCCTGTTGTAATAACAATCCACAGAAACGTGGAAAGCTGGCTCACATTAGGCCTAAGTGTTTATGTCCTGTTATGTTGCGGGTTTGTTTGGTACATGTGATTCTGTCTGCGGGCTGAATGAGATTCTCACATGCTCTACGCAGCTGACAGTATGTGCGTAAGCGCAAGACTCTCAGTGTGAATATGTGCACCGCAGTGAGAGAAAAATATCTCAGCTGCATCCTCTGTGAAACACAGGAAGAAAATGCTCTCGCTCCACCTGACAGGTGTGAGCTGCAACACAGATGACGACAAAAGCACTGAGCTTCAAAGGCGAGTTTCTCTCTGCGCTCCACCACAAGCAGCTGCAGAAATCGCTTTTTGCTGCAGCACTTCTATTGTTAGGAGAGGTATAGTTCCTTTGCTGTGCATCCAGCCTTGTTGCCCTTTTAAGCGAGAAGATGGAGGCGTATTTACTGGCAAGAGCAGAATGCTTGTCTGCACACAGCCCTGATAAGCTGGCTGCGTGTATGCTGGTGGTGAGTTGGATGGGAAGGTGGAAAACCTGAGGGGCAGACCGGCTGGCCGTGAGTCACGAAACGCCGCCGGGCTTTTAAGAGACAAGGAAGCACTGCTGGCCTGTTGATGAATAATGCAGTGGCTATCTGGACCTGATGGCACTATGTGCACACAAACTCTCCAACCATGCACAGACACATTCCCCCTCTCCTCTACTGATCTCACTGAAGTCTTCCCCGAGTATACCCCCTCCTCCTCCTCCCTCCCTCCACATCTCTCTGCAGTCAGAGCGAGGGGACTCTCTGTCTCTCCCCCTCCAGACCAGATCAGACTGGTTTGAGAGCAGTGGAGCAACTACAGTAGAGTTTCTCTGCTACTTAGCACATGCTTGGGTAACCTGCCAACCTCTGCCGCATATAGACGGCAAGTGTCACTCCTGAAAGATGTTGGTTCCTTTAAATCTTATTAACATGTGTGTGTGAGTACGTGCTGCAGTGCTCACCGAGGAAGGTGTTGGAGATGTACTCTGACACTTGGTTGCCTGAGCGACTCATCTCAGACAGGTGGCTTAGCTCCCGGTTCAGCATCCTCTTGAACTGGAGGCATAAAGAAAACAACATACATAAGGTTAAATGACCTATACGAGAACATAGACATTCATTCATTAATGTTAGTGCTGTTTCCGTGCAGGGGAATAAAGCATTTCCTGTTATTTTCCACTGGAGTATGTCCCATGAGAACAGCCTGTTTTTTTGCTATGCGCCTTATAAGGTCTGTGTTTGTGTCTTTTTGATGCTGGTTTGAGTTAGCTGCTGAGACACTTGACTGCTGAGCATTTCAACAAACAAAATGCAGTGCAAATACACAAGATGTAGTGTCATGTTTATGCTGAGGGAAACAAAATGCGGCAATTTTTCTCAGTGCACGCCGCCACTGAGCTCCAGCAGGACGCCAGAATCAGTTTAATCTGATCAAACACGTCTGAGTGTGTAATCGAAATGCAACTGAATCAATGCACAAGGACATTTCGCCAGCTGCAGTGAACAGATGTCAATGTACAGTTTGTGCACACACACACACACACACACACACACATACACACAAACAGTCCCATCTACTCTCCTTTGGGACACACCTTGATGTATCCCCAGGACACAGAGAACAGGTAGTTGGCCTCAGGCATGGTGCTGAGCTGTGCTGAGCCCCTGGCGCTCCCCAGCAGAAGCCCTATACGCTCCTCTCTGAGTGGACCCCCAAGGCTGAGCTCAGCCCTTCAACCTGAAGCCCGAAGCGCCAACGAATCCCCACCTTCCAACGGTCGAGTATGGTTTACAAAAGAGAAAAAAAAAACAAAACAAAAGAAAAAGCCCCAGCTGAACTCTCCAGAGAGGGGCTGTGGCGGACCCCTACATCCCCGGCCAAATGCGCCTCCTCATAGCATCGCCCACTGTTTTCCAAGCCTCTGGCGAGAGCGATGGAATCCCCCTGGATGAAATCAATATTTCCTCTCCCTTTCTTCGGTTCTTGCTCCCTCTGTCCGTCTCTCTAAACCTCTTTCTCCTCCTGCCACCCTCCAAATGTTATCCGGTGACATGCAGGGGGGGGAAATCCAGCCTTCCCAATCCCAGATTGAGCAAGGCAGGGAGGAAGGGCAGGCTCTGAGACAGAGGGAGAAAGGAAAGGAGGGACAGAGAAAGGCGGAGGAGGGAGGGGGGCGCGCGCTCTAGCTGTAGAGTCCCCTGTGGCTGAGAGGCTGATGGAGTCTCTCTATCTCTCTGCCTCCCACCCTCGCTGAACACTGAGCCATGCACAGCACTGCAGAAAATTTGGAGAATCCCTCCACATCTTTCTCTCGCTATTTCTCTGTTTCTCCTTCACTCCTCTGCAACCCCCCTCATCTCAGTCCCCCTCCCCTCTCCATCGGCTCCCCCTGCTCAGTAATGCAGAACAGATCCAACGCATACTGCGCAATGTGAGGCTTCAAAGCACCAGAGCGTTTATCACATGGGTGAGGAGACACCGGGTACTAATTCACCAGCCCTTTTCTTATAAGCCGCTACAGACGCCACACTACATCATCATTACAGAACATTTTAATGACCTGCTCTCGTTCTCAGTTTCAGTTACTGTCTACAAGATTTTCCAAAAAAACAACATGTTTCCTGTCTCGCTGCAGCAGACACACAAACGGAGACGATGGCAGACAAACAGATGAGAGAGTTTTCAGTCTGCCGCCCACCAGTGTACTGCCAATTGCACGACAACCTGAACGCCATGGCAACAGAGTCACGTGGCTCCCCTCCATCGTTCTCACGGTGGTCCCCGCTCTAAACTCGTTGCATCACATCACATACACACAAGCATGTACAACACATTGAATACACAATCTGCAGCAGAGATGCGCTACATCGACACAACCAGGCGAGACACAGAAACACACAGACACAGGTTCTGTTAAAGAAGGGAGATTGTGACGCAAAGATTAATCTGTTGATTATTTTCTTGATCAACCCATCAGTTGTCAAAAAATGGTGACAAACGTCCCAAAGCCCAGGATGATGTGCTCTGATGTCCATAATCCAAAGATATTCAGTTTAGTGTCATATAGAGGAAAGAAACCAGAGAATATTCACATTTTTGAAGCTGTAATCAGAGAATTTTGGCTTTTTTCTTCTTGTTAAACTACTAAAACTGATTAATCAATAATCAGATTAGTCTACGACTTATTTAATACTTGACAACTAATTGATTTATTGTTGCAGCTGTAATGGAAAAAAGCTTTTTTAGTCAAAAGAGAGAAGCACTGATGCAAACCCACATCCTAATCTTCATAATGAACTCAAAGGGATAATGGTGCAATCAATGCTTTATCCTGAAAATGTGACTGTAATTTCTTGTTTTTACAATGTCTTCCAAAACCCCGGCCACGATGATGCCTTCTGCCAGGACTTTACTCCTTACAATGGGGTCTTTTCTCTTCTGGTCTCAACAGCTGTCTAATAGCTGTCAAGCAGACAGCTAACATCTACTTGACTGTGAAACTTGAATACCGCTTTCAAAGCGTTGGCTGCACACAAAACCCAGACTGCCAGAGGCAGTCCATAAAAATCAAAGACAAAAAGGACAAAAAAAACTGAGCTTGGAATCAGAGGGCTTTATTCCATTCAAAGGGAACCTGTAATTGATTCTTTAAAGGAGCGGAAATGTGCGGATTTGTGCGACCTCTAGGAAATGAATGAGGCGTGCACAGCCACAGTGCAGTCACTCGAGGTCATACAGTTTAGCTCAGACGCCCGGCATATGCTTGCGGCGTGGTGACATGTCTGTGAGTGTGTTCAAGACAATAATTACTCAATGTATGCTGCTCACTCATACATCCTATTACGTTGGCAGAGTGCTCACACACGTCTTAGGTAACCTAGAGAAGTTTCATAAACTCAGAAAAACATGTGGTTAGTTCTCAGAAGAGGATGAGCTGATGCCTCGTAAAGTTTGAATATTCAAAATAGGTGCACACTGGATGTATTGTCTCGCAAAATGGCAATGTAAATGTGTGTTTGGGTGTAAGCCAAAACACCTGAACTAATTTTAAGTAGGAAAGTAAGTGTTAAATGTTTTTTAAGCTAAATATGTCACCAAACTACTTCCTCACTGACCTGAATCCTAAAACAACCAAGCAAAACAAGAAAATCTCAATGAAATTACTTCAACATTTCAGCATGTTTTTTTAAGAGAAGTTACCTTTAAAAAAATGATATAATGTATTCTTAGATAAATCACACTCTCCATATGGCAGCCCACACTCCCTGAAGCACAATCTAAGCGTCTCCAAAACAAACTCACCTTCTTCCAACCCGTATGCATCCCAAGGTTTTGCCTCTGTTTTTCAGAACAACATAGTCCCATTGTCACTTAACAAAAAAAACACAACTGTAAGAAAATCCTTTAAAAGTTTTAAAAGCTACAACTCTATCTCAGTGCGTCTCAGACTCTGCCTGCTTCCTCTCTCTATTCACAAGTGGAGTCAGGCAGGAAACATAAAGCGATAATGCCGACTTGACTGACTGGCCTACAAAGTCTAACAAGAGGTCGATAGCTCCTCCCTCCAACACAGGCCCGAGCATGTGCCCCCACCTACTTCCCTTTTGCTTGATAGAGTAATTCTCTGAGGTCATTTACGGGTAGACATCCTGCTTCCTAACATGGCCTCAGGCACCAAACAACTAACATACCTGAGCTCATCACTGAAAAGTCCCAGATTAACAAGTCCAGCAGTCAGTCAGCTGATGTACTGTTGCGGAAAATCACCTATGACATTCCTTTGGGAAAAGTCTTTAAAAGTTGGCTCACAGCACAATTTGACATTGACTGAGACAGAACAGAGATAGAAACTGGATTGCACAGTCGGGAACAGTTTGACCTCACATTGCAATACCCCGACTGTGCAATCTGACAAAGCCCAAAGTTATCCAATGCTGCCTCTGTCCCCTGTGCGGCTGTTTACAGTGTCAACACACACATCATACCTCGCGAGTTTTTGGAGTTTAGTAATGTCAGACACAGTTCCTTGAAGGTGTTGATCAAAACTAGGTATGAAAAGGGTTAGAAAATAAGCAGGTTTCATATTAGCTGTCCTCATTCTGGTTTATTTTCCATGATAACAGCAGATTACAGAGGTAAACCTTTTTAATTACAATTAGGCACCATAATCACTACTGCAGCATGTCTGATCTCCTCGCCACCCTTTCAGTCAAACCAAATCACAACGCTATAATTTAATGTCCATTACCCCTGCTGCAGCTACAGACCCACCGCTACATCTGTTTCAATAATTTTGTCATTTTTTCCCCTCTGAAGACGGCGGCGCTTCAAAGCCGAAGTGACCACACGTGAGTTAAAGTTTCCTACTCTGCTCGGGGGCTCGCTCGCACGCTAACCCGCAAAGCGCTGGGCTCCCCTAACTGGATTCAGATGGCAGTGTTTGTCCAAGGCCGTCACCAGCATCAGCATGGAAGTGTGGCGAGGCTAATGATAGTGGAGGGGCAGGGGAGCAGCTCCCCGCTCTGAGGTCACAGCGACCAGGCTGGCGGTCAGCAGGGTGTGTGGTCCCCGTAGCCCCGGATACACCTGTGCCCTTGGACGCTGAAAGTGGAGACACCCTGGGTTTGATCGTGGGTTCAATTACATCCTCTCTGGTTCCGAAAAGAAACAGGCTCTTTGTCAAACATCACGTCATGTAAGTGTTGGGCAGGAGTGAAGCCTGCAGATGCTGCCAGGGGTGCACTGTCAGGAGAGGATCCAGGCAAATACTTGAGGGCCCCCCAGAAAATGTGGAAAAAGGGGCCCCTGATGGTCACTTATGAGGGTTCCTACAGCTTAAAGAAAGTGGGACTTTTTAATGTCACTCAGAATAAAATTTAAGAATTTTAGATAAAACAAAATTTCACTTTTCTGTGACATTAATGTGAGAGGCATTTGGAAATCTTTACCAATTATTGCAAAATTTGTCAGAATGTCAGGGGGAAAAAAACACGTTTCTTAAAATCCTACTTTCCATGTCTTGGCATTTTTAAGACTTTTGAAAGATTTATATAAAACATTTTAATACCAATTAAGATTTTATTTTTTAGATAAATGAATTCAAAGCCTTTTAAGACTTTTTACACATCTGCAGGAACCCTGAATATTGGCAGATTTTGCAAAGGCAACTATAAATCCCCTTAAACCTCTATTAGATGCACCTTCACAGCCTCAAAACAACCTATGACCTGTATGACAGCTGGATACCGTTCGTCAGCTGTAACTACCATACATACAACAATAGGTGTAACCATCAGGGGCCTCGATAGGCCTCTTTGTAAGGGGCCCCCTAGAGTCTAAGACTGCCACTGGATGCTGCATTAAAGGTCCAGTGTGTGGGATTTAGGGGGCTATGGAATGGAATATAATGTATTAGTATGTTTCCTTTAGTGCCTGGATCTTCAAAAGGGGGGTCCATCCCATCCAGGGGGTTGTCAGAGTCACTGCAGGGGGGCTGTCAAATTATTGTTTGGTCATTTAAGTTTTCTTTTCTCAAAAAATGTATAATTGGTGCAATTATGTTAGCTAGCTAACGCTAAATTGCTGTGTGGCATAACAGCGAGGTGAACTAGTTAGCTAACTGTTACATAGTATTGAACATATTGGCCAACTAACTTTATCATTATTCCAAGTTTATGGACAATCTTATGAGCCACAATGAATTATAACTTTTCGTGAATTGATAGCTTACTATTGTATGCATTATAAAAGGCTATGGCTCGTAGGGCCATCCAACACATTACTGTAGGCCCAGTTTAATGCGCAACTCAATTTTATACAATAAATGTAGTAGGGGGTCCCTGCTTCGTCTTTCTTTTAGATGAGGAGTCCTTGGCCTGAAAAACACCTGCTTTAGTGTATAATCATGAAAAAAATAACCATTGTGTTTTCATTATCTTAGAATGAGCCGTTTATATCGTCATAGGGAGTGGGCCTCGTCTACAGAGATCGCTATGTTGCACTGCCATGTTTCTAGGATAGCCCACAACAGACGAACCAAACATTAGCTCCAGATGGGGATATCTGCATTTTCGCAATTGCCGCCATAATTAGCAGCCCCTCTGAGACGAGGAGTGTCGGAAAAACACAGATTTTTTTTAATGTGAAACTGCTTAATTCAGTGTTTTACTGGTTTAAATCACTGGGTTCGTTATGGAAAGGAAGAGACCTCTGTGGATAATTCCGCTCCCGCTAAAATGCCACTAAATGTCTGGATCTTAAGTTATAAGAGAAAAAGGTGAGCACACGTTAGCAGGTGCTAGACCAGTGCCCATCTGCAACATGCCAAACCAAGTTGGAGAAACACTGATTTGTAACGTCAAACTGCTCTATTCAGTGTTTTTACTGGTTTCAATCACCTGGTCTGTTTGTTTCGGAGAGGAAGAGACCTCTGTGGATAATTCAGCTTCCGGTAAAAACCTCCTGAACAATCAACACTGAAGGAATCCTAACTGAGAGTTCCCGCTTGGCACAGAATTTTCAGCTAGTTGCAATCTGTAGTCCTCATTGCCAAATAGCACTAAATCCCACACACTGCTCCTTTAACGGTGCATACTTGTCACCAATTTTGCAATAAAAAAAGACGGGAGTGGGTCAATCAATGATTTCTTTCAGTCCCTGAACAATTGCACAACAATCCAGTACACTTTACTGTAACATCATAAACTGTTGACCTCCATTCTTTCTTTCAAAAAAACGATTGGTCAACAATGCTCTGAGTTGGTACTGGGTCATACTGGGGGGACTCTGACTCAGGGCAAACAATGTGCCCGGCCTGCCTGACTGAGCGGCTGTGCTGCCGTGCGCCTGCAGGGCCTTGTGCTCATTGTCTCTCACAGTCCCAGTGACGCGGTTGTCTGTAAAGACTCAACCTGGCTGCATGGTCAAAGCACAACTATTGTTGTCTGGTAACCAGGGAGCAGAGCAGAGGGGGCAGCAGGGGCACGGGAAATAAAGAGACAGGAAACTGGTGTCACGGTCACAGTCACCCGTTACGGTCTGACAACACCCCTCGCCATCCCAATCCTGCCTCAGACCACAGTGTAGAATACAGACGGAAATGGACAACACCACCCCGGGTGTTTATAATCCGACGCCGCCATACGGTCTCCACTGTCTGCGTGGGGGTTGAGTAATACTGTGCACTGTATAGCAATTTGGTTGAGCTCTGCACAAATTAAATAGGCACGAGAAAATCAAAGTGCATCAAAGCAAAGGGAAGTAATTAGTTCTAAATAGCTGCTTTGTGTTGTCTTGAAACACCACAATGTGTTTATTTTGATTCACTTAAACCGAACCAGAAAGCTGACTTCTCTTTAAAGCTTTAAAATAACATGTAAGATTTATCTAATCTGTCACGCCAATTGATGAAAATGGATACCTTATCTTTTTAGCCAAGGTATCAGGGTTTCAGTGATGGCAACATCTATTTGTCTTGTGTTTTGCACAATCACACGCAGCCCAGAGGATGGAACGACTTTGGTGATCCTCGACTTTTCCTATCAGTATCATCATGAGGTTGAAATTTCTGTTTTTTTAGTAATAATTCTTAACAACTATTTGATGGATTGCTATGAAATTTGGTGCAGACATTATCAATGACATTGTCAAAATGTGAATTTGGCTAAAACTTTGTTAAATAACGAAATATCTCAACCGATATCAGACAGAACTGTCAACCTGTTACACTCCGTTTCCATCTTCAGTCTGACATTGTGTCCACTCTTACTGATTTCCACAGGGGAGGAGGATTCGATTTACCGCCAAATCACTAGAGACCAACATATCCGCCTGAATCTAACATCATCTTAAGTCAACACTGAGGCGTAGCCATGCCAACATGCTAGTTACATGCCTCAATAGCAGCGTCTATCTGTCCAAAGCGCTCACTCCTCCACGGTTTCAGCGCACAGCTTGACAACTACGACGCTAATCCCACGCCGTGGCGCTGACTTGCTAATTGTTAATGTCCGCATGGCGCTCATTGGTTGTCTTTTATTTCCACTGGAAAACAGCTGTTTCATGTCTGGACCCAGGCAACTAAATATCTGCTAAGCCAATGACGTTTCCATCGGGTTAGCAAATACTAGCATGCTAACATGCTAAATTAAGATAGTGAACATGGTAAACATTAAAACTGCTAGACATGAGCATGTTAAAATTGCCACTGAAAGCATGTTAGCAGGCTAAAGTTAGCATTCAGCTCAAAGTACTGCTCCACTCAATTTATATGTTAGCTAATTTCAAGTCATTTACATGCTCAACGTTACAACAGAGCCAACATCCACCCTGCTCTAAAAAGTAAATGACAAATTCATCTGGGTGCAGCTTAATTCATACTGCATAGACATCTGAAGCTCAGCCCAACTGTGCAACATGCAGGTAGTTTGAGGAAACAGAGGCAGAGCAGCCCTTTCCATGGAAGAGGTGATTACGCTATTCAAAGACAGCAGGAAGTCCGTCGTCATGTGTACAAAGCAATCACTTTTTTTTAACAAGAGATCCATAAAATGTTGAGGCCAGCCCAGACACGACCACAGAACGGCTGTTACTTTGCAAGTGCGTCAATGTGGCGAAAAGCAATTTACATTTTGCATACAGTGTGCAAAGTGACACTGCAACACAGAGCAAGTCAGTCAGTCGGGCCATCATAACAAGCTCCATATCATGCTCTAAATCTTTGTTCATGTTGGTTTGGGAGAGATAACACTGTATAGTGGCTGTGTGCTGTGTGCCTGGGAGGTCTTATGGTGATCGCTATCTCAGTGGATAGAGCAGGAAATGACACAGTGATGCATAAATTTAGAGTTTAGGTTGCACTGTGAGACGTTACCAGAAATATCAGTTACTGAGAGCATATCAGTGTTCAATTTTTTTAACTTGCACTTTGGAAATTAAAAGGTTCCTATGCGAGTTAACAAAATTGTCTTCACCCAAGATCCCTCTACACATGGCACATGAATCTCCTCAGCTAAAATATGACAGTAAACTGTTCTGTTTTTAAGAGAAATGCATCTTGCACAAGCAGCTCTGATGGAAATCACCAACTGCAATTTCATTAACAAAAGTCCCATCAATCAGATTTAACTTATATTTGAAGTTACATCATTGGACATACGGATGCAAAAACTTCCTTGCAACTTCACAAATGCACTCTTTTCATTTACATATAAAAGAATATGCAGGCGAAATCGTCCTACCTTATTGGAGGCCATGTCGCTGACAGAGCGGTAGGTCTGGATGGTCTCCAACTGGTCCAGACACCAGTCCAGCTCCTCCATGGTCTCCATAGCCAGCTTCTGGTAGGACTCATCTGCCAACAGACACATGGACACGTAATCAGGTCCGAGAGGATCCATGTCCATAGCGGAGCCCCCCGACACCATGCGTGGAGGTCCAAGGGTCCCGGCGTGGCTTGATCTTACAGAAGACTGGCCAGCAGGACATCCGGGAGACGCAGAGGAAGAGGGGGAGGTGTGTACACACAGCTCCTTCATCTCGTTACTGCTCCGCCACCTCAGAAAGTTGAGGTGCTCTCAGACAAACTGAGGGGCTAGAGTTACTGTTTGCAGACGCTCTCTCTGTAGTCTCTTTCTCTCCGTACCCCCTCGTTCCCTCGCTCTCGTGCGCTCTTCAAACCCCCTCCCACTCTGTCTGGCTCCCCCCACCCTCACTCAGGCTCTCTCGAGTTCGCTTATCCCCCCCTTTCCTCTGTATCACTCTGCTGAACGAGTGGCGTGCAAACGAGGCGGTCTGCTGCCTCCTGCTGTTGATGTGTCTGTGAGCCCCCCCCTCATTTAAATACATACAAATGATGTGTACATACAGGTACAGTACACAAACACACTGCCTGAAGAGGGGCTTTTGGTGAAAGAGACTGGCTTTGCTTTTTTTCACCTCCTTTATGATATCTGATATCTCATATATTAACACAGGAGGAGAGGACGAGGAAGAGAAACAGGAGGGAGGGATGTGCGTCAAAAACCTACATTAACTTATTTGACTTTATCACTGGTGCAAAGATGCCGCGCCAACTCCTGATGACTTCCTTTCTGAAACATGCAGACCACTTCAAGGCTGTACTCTGCTGAACTGCAGGAGCAGCAGCACACCACACCACCATGCTTCACAAACTGGCTCTCTCCTCTCTGAACCTCGCTGAGGGAGAGAAAAAAAATTATATCAAACACCAAACTCTCTGTTTGCACAAGCAACACGAGAGGCAAACTTTGACTCCCTGAATTAGGAGGGGGGGTTGCAGGCTGGGGTCTCGCTGTGTGCCAAAGAAACCAAAGCACTTCCTCTTTGGCTCTGAACTCACACAAAACATGGAGCGGAATTACTGCATGGCGGAGTGACTGCTAAGGACAATCATAGCTGTCATCCGATGAAATAGCTCTGTCATTAGCAGCTATGACTCACATGTGGTAGGCGCACAAGCTTTTGAGAGGAAAAAAGGAGTTTATGAGAAATGCACTGAGATGATAACACATGAGGAAACAGATTACGAAGCCTCAGTCTCCGATATGCCAGGGAGAATGTTGATTCAACAAATTTGTGCCCAGAGGGAGTGAACGCTGAGCGCATCTGGATCTCCCCTCCTTCCTTTTTCTATGGAAAAGACTGATCTCTACTTCACAGGGCTTCACACATGGAAGAAATTTACCCCATATGCTTAGCACAACAGGACAGCCAGCGTGCTGCTCCCCAATTTACGTCAATATAGTGGATCAAAGCACATCAAAGCAGAGTGATGGCGTACAGACGCTGAACCACCGGTGTTTAACAAAGAACTTCAATGACATCTCAGACGATATATGTGCAGTTAAGGAAACCTCCCACCACTGAAAGATATCAGAACAACATGATGACAGCAGCTCTTCTAAATCACAAAGGAAAGTCAGATTTCACCCGTTAAAGCTTGACTGCGGTTTTTAGAAATCACGCTGCTGGCTCCTCAGATTGCAGGAGCACGACTGCTAGCACTAGCCTCATTCCTCAGGTCAGACCAATTTTCCTTTACTTGAGCTCCAGGTTGGTGAATTCAAAGAGCCCTTGGCTACAATATGCCGCCGGACGCCAAGCTCCGCGGTTCAAACTATTCACAGGAACCACCGGCATCCAAGCCATGTAAAAGTCAGTGACACAGAGCAGAAAGTAAAGCATCAAAGCAGCTCATGCACAAGGCGGTGAGCTGTTGAAACTGGGTATACACCAACGTGCGGCCGTCTTGATCCATAGGAGCAGGAGACGTTGCCAAGAAGGTGCAACCACATCCTGCCCCTATTCCCTCCAATGAGGGCATATAGAGACGTTAGACATTTTAACAGGGAAGTCGGGAATCATCAAAGGCTTGGCTCATCCAAACCGCCTGCATGACCGGGATTCAGGTCATTTTGAAGCTGGCGGCTGATTCAGAATGTGTGGCGGTAAAAACCCTCAGATGTAGACTTAAGTTTACTGCTTTTGCTGTCTGGCTCCGTGCCACTAGCCTACAGCAAGATCACTGGAGCAGAACTTCACATGTTCATCTGCTGTGTTTCCAAAAAACGACAACAGCTGGACGCTTCTCTAACATGACACACGTTATAATCAAATGTAATTAAAACAAACTATGCACACACACGCACACCGGAGGGGGAGATGGGTCTGCTGAATCCATCAGCACCTCTGGCTGATCATAAATACAGCGCTAAATGGGCTGACAGACATTTCACAATGTCACCAGTCAAAGGTGGCGTGACGCACTTTGAGTCTGAAAAACCTGCTCCCAGACAGAGTGCGAGGTACTTTTCCAGCCTGTTTTTTCAGTCTCCTTTTTTTTTCTCTTCTTCGGTGAGTCCTAATGCTTTGGCCATATGCTGGAGGCTGCCGAAAGGACAACAGACCTCAGTGTGCAGACAGACCCCGTCTGCCTCCCCTCTCTCCCCCTCTTCCCTCCAGCTCTCTCCCCTATAGGGCCACAAACCGGCCTCTGTGAGAGCCATCAACTGCACCAACGACCAGGGCTGGGCTCAAACATCCCCCCACCTCCATTCCCGCCCAAGACACCTTCCGCTCACGTCCACCTCACACTGCCCCTCTCTGTGCTCTCAACCTACCCCCCAAAACTGGTTTCCCTCGCTGTCTGGCTGAGGTTTGGTGTGCAGAACTGGACTGCCTCATCTATTATACCACCTACTGATAAGCTACAGCCAGGGTTGGAACAAGTATTCAGATCCTTTATTAAAGACCACGGAAAGATTTTTTAAATCTTAATCGATGTTGATGGGAGAAACCCCACACATATGACATGAAATGAATTTAAGGGTGCTTTCAGACCTAGAGTTGTCTTGCTTTGGTCTGAAAGTTGCATAATTGCCTAGAGTTGGTTCGTGTTCTCACGGCAGCATTTACAAGAGGACCAGATCAAATGCCTTGAGCGAGAAAGCTGCTCTTGATTGGTCAGAATTTCCACGCAGGAAAAATCCAGGAAGTAAACAAAACATTAAAGAAGAGTACACTTACAAGATAAATGTGACACTTTCTATGTCACAATGGAGGGACAACTACGCAGGTTGATTTTAGCGCTGCTCATCGTGGACTATATTGCTGTCATTGTTCATTTTAGTCAAACCATACAGTTTGAAAACGAGGCGCGGCTCCAACTAGAAAACAATGTTTTGATGCATTGGATGTGCTGAATGTGCATATTAAGGCAGTACAGGAGGAGGTGCACATTAATAATCCTCCAGGACTGTAACATGCTCATGTTTAACCCAAACAATGTGTCATGTGACTGCAGTTGGTTCAGATCCAGGTCGAAACACGTTCTCACCACAAACGAACCGCACCAGAGTTTGTTTGTAACCAGACCGAGACCACCTCTTCAAGAAGGTCTTGGTCTGGTTGTTTTGTTGCACACCTGAGTGTGATTGCTGTGTTAATACCTGCCCAAACGAACCGCACTTAGGGGGCAAACAAACTTGAGTTCAATTTAACCGAACCAAACAGGGCAGGTGTGAAAGCACCCTAAAAGTTTTGTTCCAGACAACCAGAGTCCCAACTCTCAAAATCTTGCAAATTGCTTTGGCGCAAATTTTGGGCTAAAAAGGCTAAAAAACAATGCTCAAGACTAACGGCGTCCCATTATCCCAGGAACAATAGAAATTGTGTTGGGACAAAAGGGTGCAGTAAACTCACTATCGACGCGTCAGGATGCACCCTGCTGTTTCTCTGATAATGCTACACTGTGAGCAACAAATCTGTGTTGAAATCAGCAAAAGGAGAGCTCGTAAACGTTAACTGCTAGCAGCCAATGTTCGGAACTAACAGCTAACTGAGGTTGCACTTGTCATATTATGAAGCGTTCAGGCTCCATTCAAGACGAGTATTGGGCGGAGGTAAATAAAAATGTTCTCATGATATGTTTTAAATGTAATCTTGTAAAATTTAGTTTTCGGTAAGAAACTTGAATAAATTCAGTTGTTTGATTTGTTGATGTTTTCACAGCAAAATAAAATAATTAGAGGGGAATTATGATATATATTACAAAAGTTACTTTTGCAATGTAAAGTTTACAAATTACAAGTTACCCTGTTAAAAATGTAATAAGTGACTTTTTAATTACCTTATCAAAGTGATGTAACTTATTACATTTCATTACTAATCTAACAAATGTTTTAAACTTCACAATAATGCCACATCGACCAAATTGTTATGTTATACAAAGGTATCAACCCAGAATTTCACAATTGGTGCATACCTAAAAAACACTTTAAACATATCTCATACCACAGGAAAATCTGGCAAGATGATCTCTAGAACCATCAAAAAAATCCAATTGTGCAGAAGGGTGGTACATTATTATATAAATTTAATTTTCTAAATTACATTTATTGATGCAGTAACATGTAAAGAGCATTTGAATGATGTAACTATATGCTGTTGGGTACTTCAGTCTATAATATCTATGACAATGCCATTTTCATTTTTTTTCTTCATGTAAAGTAAAATCTTGACCTGTTAGATGTAACTATAGCTATTAAATACATGTACTCAAAACGAAATATAATGATATTTCCCTCTGAAATGAAGTAGAAATATAAAGTAACAAAAAACTCAAAGACTTCAGTATGTCGAAGCTGTTCCTAAGTTCTTCAATGAATGCACATTTGAACTTTGTTAAAAGCCCTACAGACTTTACGTGAAGCCAGCTCTCATGAAGCATTTGTGTTTTCATGGTGAGGCCGACTCTAACACAGTGACTAACATGGCTCAAGTCTTGTTTATTCATACTAATTTGACTTCTCATAAAATAATTGAACCAGAGACAACAGAGGGTCAAAGAAAAAGACTTGAGTCATCACTGTCAGTTAAAGTGTAAACAGCCCCGAGGTATCTGTGCGTACGCAAACACTCACATTCCTCGTCTTGACCTTAACCGCATTGTGAAGGAGAAAACACACTTTGACACCAATATGTGCACGTAGTCAGTGCTGCTTGTGTTTGACTTCGCGCTACATGTGGGGCTGAGACAGAAAAGGGAGGGGGGGCAGACTGTGAATCACCTGTGTATCATCCCCAATGTACGTCAGTTTATTCACAAGTGGAGGGAGGGGAAAATTAGTTTGACATGAGGAAACAAACAGGAAGAAAAAAGGCGAAGAGAAAGAGAAAGAAAAGGAGAAAAGTATGTTAAAGGGTAACTTCAGTAGTTTTCAACCTGGACCCTTTTTTCTCATGTTGTTTGGTCTAAGTAATGGGAGAAACATTTTTTATATTTGTCCAGTATGGAGCGAGAGGGCTGCAGCTGGCAGTGATGAAACAGGCTGCAATGTATTTACTCAGGACATTTGCACCCTCAATTTACATCCACTAAAAGTGCTTGTTTTTGCCACTGACAGGCTCAAATTGTTATTTTAAGTATCTGACAACATAATGGAAAGGATCCCGACAGACACAGACTTTTTTAATAAAGAGTAAGATCCTTTTTGTTTAACCAGAAACAGCCCTGAAATCATATTAAACAGTAATTTTAGTATTTTTTTTATTTCAACCAAACCAAAGTTGTTGATTGTTGGAACAGTGGAAAGATGAAACAAGACGTTTTCTTTTGTTCCTGTTGACTTTAAATGACGTGTGTTTTACGATGATAAAATTTTTGTTTATTTAAATCAGGGGCTGGAATCACCAGAGGCCCCACGATACGATTTTATCGCGATACCTGAGTCACGATATGATATTATTGCGATTTTAACTGCTTTGCTAGTGTATATGCTGAGCATTTCCATAATATATTTTGTGTTGTATTGCCCTTTTTCAACTGCAAATTATGTCTTCAAAGCAAAACTTTGTCAATATTTGTGTTTATTTAACCCTTTAAAAATGGATTTCCTGTGGACGGCTTCAGGAAATCTTTGTTCTTGATCTAAAATACCAACCATAGTAGACAGAGCATTTATTTTCTTTGCAGAAGTCTCCCTTACATAACTTCACCTTCAGTGCGGTGCAAACATGGCATTTTGCCATAATTATGACAGAATTTTCCTGTAACGGCCACTGGAGACTGTTTTGTCTACTGTATATGATCTAAAATTAAAAAAAAAAACATAATAGCTAGAGCATTTCTGTTCGCAACAGAAAGCCAGGGCTTCGGTCTTCTGCATCATCATGCTGTACGCTCATGATGACATCATTAGACTACATTACACACTGAAAGATGCTGTGGCGCCAGAGGTATGAATAATGTATCTATCACAACGCCATTGCACTTTGTTCTAAAAAAAAATGAGCATATCTCAAAAAGTGTTAAGAAATATTTTGTTAATGTTTCTACATCTGTGTAACCGGTGGACTCTAGTGTTGTCTGCATTGTGTTGATATGAAGAGGCCCAGACCGTGGATATCTTTAACGGCAATCTCTGTTTATTCCTGACAACTCTGACAGCAAGAGGTAAAAACGGAATCCTCCATCAAATACAACCATATAAACTCCAGCCCCATACACAAATTAAGTGACACAGGAATATGTTAGCATAAAATGAACTTATAAACATCTTAACAGCGCTAAAACACGGAAATGACTACAAGAGCAATGTAGCTTACCTCTCCCATGGAGTACAACAGCAAATGGGGAGAAGTAAGTTGGGAGACACCCCTTTATAGGTGGGGTACCCCCAAAGGTGAACATAGGGGTACAGAAACTGAGTATGAGGCTGCACAGATTGTAAATGTAATATGCGATATGAAAAAACACCAATGTTGACACTGGGGGACCATTTCAATTGCAGAATTCGAAGGGGTTTATAAGGTTAAGTTTTTGGTCTGTTCATCTCACTTCAATTATTTTTATTATAGCAAAATGTATCTAATGGAAGAAATAACCAATTAATTTTGTTATTCAAGTAAGCTACCAAAACCTCCAACCTCCAACCTCCAATATTGTAAATATTTGTAACTTAGACGATAAAAAATGATCTATAATGTGCGTCTGTATAACAATACAAAATTGCGATACTATGCTGTATCGATTTTTTACCCCTAATTTAAATGGAGCAATTTAAATGTGTTTTTCATGATAGCAATTTGGGGGATGTTTCCGGTTAAACAAAAAGGATCTTACTCTTTAACAAAAGTGTTCTCTCTCTGTTGGGATCCTTTCCATAATGTTGTCAGACACTTAGAATAATTATCTAAACCTCTCTGTTGCAAAAAGGAACACTTTTAGTAGACGTAAATTGACGGTACACAAATGCCCCCGAGAGGCTTCATTGCAGTCTGCTTTGCAGCTGCCGACCTCGGCGCTCTTACTCAATACTGGAGCAGTATCAAAATTGTTGTTCTCATTATTCACTTAGACACACAAACATGGGTATTTTTCCTCCTGGATCCAATTTTCTCAAGTTACCGGCACTTCTCCAAATGTTTGTTCAATCAGATAGCAACACAGAGGAGTTATCTAATGCACACAGGTGAACAGGCAACTCCGTCCACACCTGGTGGAAAAAAGCAGTAAGACTGCAGATCTTAAATTTGATCAGTCTTGCAAAGCAGATTTCACTTTTAACTCTTTAAAACTTTGCTCTTTCATAATTTGCATCATGTACACTGTTTCAAAATTATTGAATAAATGCCTCCTAATTTTAACATGCTGTTTTTCCATATGCTGTTATGCATAATTTTAAAATAAGGTTTAATTTATTTGTTATATATTCATGTAAGTGCGTGCTTTAGTGTGTATATTCTGTAAGTAAGTAAGTAAGTAAAATTTATTTATATAGCACTTCTCACAGAGAGGGCTCACAAAGTGCTTCACAAGATAAAATACAAAAACTACAATAACAGAAACAATGCAAAATACACAAAAACAAATAAAAAGTAAAGTGCAGCGAAATATATTGTTTGTTTTTTAACTTTTGTCAGAACAATAAAGAAAGTTGTAAACAAGGTGTGTTAACGTGATACCTCAATAAAATAGGTGACATCTGTGTGACACACTTTATATATTGTGATATAGATGAAGGGTGTGATGTTCAAAGGAAATAACTTCTAGGGAACCTGTGGTGTGGTGTGGTGGACATTTACCGTAGGTCCAGCCCCGAAACCGCACTCTTCTCACAAACAACCTTCAGGACTGATTATGTCTTTTTATAGTTTATAACAGCGGCATAATCTCCTCACCTATCAAAACAAAAGGCTTCAACAGTTATACAAACACACACACAGCTCATCCGGGCCTGTTTGACAACTCCTTCACAATGCACCATGGAGCTGTGTTGGCACGGGCCAGCCCGAGGGATGGGCCGCAGCAAGGTTTATGACTGTACTGACGTCAATGACATAATTCAAATACTTAACCAGGCTGCATGCTTCCAGCTCTCCGGATCCTCTCGTCTGGCTGCGAGCCTGGAAAACCTGACATGGATTGCTGCTGCGGAGCAGAGTAACTGCTGCAGACAGGAGCAGAGCTGGCTGCCCAGACTGAAAATGACGGGTCAAATTTGTTCTGGCCGTCAGTTTGTGGTCAGGTGTCTGTCTGTGTGTCCATCCACTCATCACTCATCTGCTTGTTCATTACTTTTATGTAAGGAAGTATACTTCATCATCAGTAATGTCATTTAAAAGCCTGTCTCCTGCACAAACAACAGGGTCTTAAAGGAATACTTCACCCCCCAAATGACCATTTGTATATCGACTACTCACACCATGTTATGTTGAATTTGTGACAAAAAACTTTATTTTGCTTGAAGCCTTCCTGGTAAACGAAGAATCCAAAAACTGAGAAAATTCTTGATGAATTGAAGTCATAGGGGTCCACGTTTAACAACAGCGAAACTATATCAAAACACACGTTAACAAAGTCACACAACTCGTGCAGTACAATCCAAGTCCCATTTATCCAGTCGTATGCTCAGTGACTTCTAAAACCTTACTTTTTAAAACGTCTCAAATACAGAAGAGTTAGCCTGGTGAGACCATCCTGATGACATGAGCTCAACCTTCGGTTTTGCTTTCTGTACAGTCTGGACTCAGTGCCATCCCGAACACTTCAGGGGACTGCGTTGTAGTTGAGGACGCAAGATGCAGGCTGCAGCTTGCAGAACAGTAACGGCAGCACCCTGGATACTGAGATGATCCTGAAGTCGGACCATGAGGAGGGGGAGACTCACATCCTTATTGTGGAGGGCTTTCTGCTTTACACCTGCACACCTTTTGTCGAATTGCTGAACCAATGTCACTTTATTTTCATCCCAAGAATGCAAGAAGTGGAGGTGCTCTAGGAACTAGAGCCGGCCTGTTTAACGGCCACGTCTGGCCCATGTATTTGAAACACAAGAAGATCCAGCTAATGTCAGGGTAGTAAACACAGCAATAAGTGAAGTAATTGCAGAAATAGAGTCAATAACAACAATTAAACAAGAACAAGAGGTTGTACTCCTGGATATGGCAAAGCTTGATTTATCAACTGGTTTCACTGGTGATATAGAAAATGTTCACTGGTGTTTTGTTGCGCTGATTGGCTGAAGAAGTCTGTCTACCAAGGCGAGTACCCCCGCTCACTGAAAGTGTCTGGAGCAGCAGCTGAGCCAGACTGATACAGAGAGCGATGCAGAATGTTGAGCTCAAGTTATCAGGATGGTCTTACCAGGTTACGGACGAGGAACGTGCAGGTTTGTTTGGAATGAAATGCATGAGCAGAGTTCAAATACATGCACTTGCCCAAGAAGTTATACTCATACAGAAGTGTTTTAGAAGAAAAATGCATGTGTTTGGGATGTAGCTTACTGAATATACGACTGGATAAATGACACTGGGATTATACTGTTCAAAGATGAACATGGTCCAAGCAGCTAACAGCTAACACATCCAACACGAGCTGTTAAACAGTCACACACCAACACCAAAACTGCTCGACTCTATCATTAAACCGGTTAAAAAAAGGTGGGTAACGTTAGCCAGGTGACGCTAACAGTTATCCCTGTCACTGTGTATACGGTTGAGATACATAAATATTAAAAAGGGGAAATTAGCCACAGAGACCAAAACTGTTTTTTGTACCAGGCTGTAAACATGTTTATTTCTGCTGTTAAGTTGGACATTTTAACATGGGGGTCTATGGGGATTTACTCTGTTTTGTATCCACCCTCAAGTGGCCATTAGAGGAATTGCAGTTTTATCGCACTTCCGCACTGGGCTTCATTTTTCAGCCCCGGAGGTTTACGCTTGGTTTTATGTCGCAGATCACTGTATCACGGCTGGAGTGATCCAAGATGGTCTCTAGTTTGATACAGTTTTACTGTTGTTACACGTGGCCAGCTTTTACTGCAATTAATCCAGAATTGTCCTCGTTTTTGGATTCTTCGTTCACTGTGAAGGAATGCAAGAACAACAAATTTTTCTTCACAAAGTCAAGGTAACATGGGGTGAGTAACTGATATACAGACAATCATTTTGGGGGTGAAATATTCCTTTAAATAAGAGGACAGACAGGCAGACTGCAGATCATGACATATTTAATTATACATATTTGGGTGCAGTTTACTTCCAATTAATAACACACACATTTACATAACCCTTATAATTGGCTTTTACAGTAAGTTTCATGGTGCACTTGTTTGCACACACAGACAAGCTTGCACATACACAACGACACACAACCACTCCTACCTTGATTTAAAACTAATTACTCGTTGTTAAACACATGCTTCTCTTCCCCTTCATTCTGTCAGAATAACCTGTTGCAGATTAGTCTTTCATCACTTCTCTTTCAGCATATGTTTACAAAGAGAGACAAAAGACAAATGAGTAATGCTACCCCACGCCCTGGGCAATATACGCACAGAGTCACGTGTCTCTTTAGTTTCAAAGCAAGAAAAAAAAGGATATATGTATGAATGCAGCTGTCTGCTGTGCTCAGTTCATTCTGCACAGTTTGAACTGCAGTAACTTTCTGAGCACCTGGCATACATCCCATATAGAGAGACCAACTGTTGTTTTTGTCAACAACGGAATGGTGACAACAAATATAAGGATAAGACAAAACTCTTTAAACTTATATAGACTGATAAAAACAATGCAGCATACGTATGATGATTTAACCCTTTAGCCCCACAGGCTTTCAGAGATGTCTTGCACATGGTGTTCAAACCTTTTTCCTTTGGATGTCCTTAACTGAAAGGGCAGTGCAATGGAAACACACTGCAATACAATGCAATATAATGCAAAATGATGTGGCAGCTACCTTATTCTACTCTAACACAACATGATTGAAAACAGATAAACTCTGAAGGGTTTACTGAATTAATCATAATTCACCTCAGAACATACATAGCACATTCTTTGAATTTGATGTGTATTTGCAGTACAAGTTCCTACAATAAATCCTACAACAGATCTAGACCTTGTTTACAGGAATAGTTCAACATTTTGGGAAATATTAAAACCACAACTTCTTGTTTTTGCACTTCCGTTTTTGCATGTGTCAAACAAACAAGAATTAATGTGTTGCTGAACTGCAAATTGCTGGTGGTTGGATTTTCTGACCTGCAAACGGAGCCAGGCTAATTGTTTCCCTCGTTTCCATTCTGTATGCTAAACTAAGCTAACCGGCTGCTTACTGTTATGGTGAGAAATTTAGGCATCCCTTTTAAATCTCAACTGAACTTTGAACCACATATCAATAATCTCATTAAATCCTGCAGCTTCCACCTAAGAAATGATCTTGAAATCAAATCAGCTGTGCCTTTTCCTGACTTTGAAAGGCTTTTTCATGCTTTTGTACTCTCGTGCCTCGACTACTGCAACGCACTGTTTACGTGCCTCAGTAAATCTTCAGTAGCTCGGCTTCAACTAGTGCAGGATGCTGCAGCTTGTATTTTAACTGGGACAAATCGTAGGTCACATATCACCACAATTTTCGCTGCTCGCCACTGGTTGTCAGTTAACTTCAGAACCAATTTTAAGATTCTTTTAATAACTTTTAAAGCTCAACATCGTTTAGCCCCCAGTTATATAGCTGAGCTTCTGAGCTTCCTGTTTAAGTCTTGGGGATAAAGTGAAGAGCATATTTCCCTAAATGTTGAACTATTCCTTTAAATGACTTTCTTCAGTTCAATATGAATAATGTGAACTTTATAAGGTGAAGCTGTGTGACATTTATCATAGTTCACTTAAAGAAAATCCCATCAGTCTGTGGTCCTGTTACTAGTGTAAGTCTGCTACCTATGATTAGATTAATAAATAAAAATATGGAGGTTCGGTAATGTACGCTAAGTCAAATCTTAAGTTAAAGCCAACTTCCACTGTCTTTTTGCATTTTCATGGTATTTCATATTTTTCGAAGTCATTCCCTGACAATGCTGACTGGTCACATTATTTGCAAATATTTACTGACGAATAACTAGGGATGTCCTGATCTGATTTCAGTGATCGGTATCGTAGCTGATCAAGGCATTTTTTTATCTGATCGGTTCGGCTTTGTGGAGCTTTTTAGAGCCCGGTCATTCCTTAGCTTTATGTTACTGTAGCTGTCACACTGCTGCTGCGCGGTGGGCAGCTGTCGTCAACTCTCATCTCTCTGCTGAGCCCCTGTGTGTGTCTAAGTGTAAGAACTGAGCCCTGCCTGTGGTCAAACGCCACACGCCATAAACGAAAAAAGCAGTATGAGACAGTTTTTGTGTTATATTATCTTCTGAGGTTATTTCATTTCAGCTCAGTGTGTGAGCGTCGTGTGTTTTTGCTTTTAACTCTGATGCATAGTGTTTCACAGCTCTGCTCAGAGGAGACACAGACAGCGGTGTAGAGCGTAAGACAACCACACTGACCACTGCAAATGCAACAAAGGCCCTTTAAGTGAAAAGCTAATAAGAGGAATTTATTGATGTAGCTTAATCCACGCAAAGGATGTACAGACAATGAAAATAAACACACTTTAAACACACTTTATTCAAGCAGGTTCAGACGCAGGCTGCACTGAATCAACAAACACTGGAGGAGCAGCCTGCTTCAAGGAAGAGAGACATTTCCTCCAGACAGCAACAAGGGAGTGTTATTTTATACTTTTTATTTTGTAAATAAAAAAATAAGTGAAAAAAACATTAATGATCATCTTGGATGCAGGATTGTTTTTTCCTAATGCACTGTAGAGCCATCTTTTAAAAAGTACTTGAAGTGTTCACTGTGCAGCTATATTATCTAAGAAAATAGAAGTATCCCATTGGGACTCGGTCTGAGCAGCAAAACTGGAAACATTGTTGTGAGCTGGCTATTTAATTTATCTTATAGCTTGCTTACGCTAAAGATGTAACAAATGTGGACTGTTTGAGGAGCAGATGTGCCGCAGAATGTATCTTTTTACCGGCTACACCTGCAGCGCACATTTGGCGTGGGGTTGTGTGAATCACAGACAAAACAAGACGTGTTGGGTTTGGGTAGAACTGTTTCCTCAGATTTTGGACCCAGCACAGCACTGTGAAAGGTTAAGTTTTTCACCAGGTGTCTGTAATAAGTTAAATGATAACTTCACCATAATTCAACATTAACCTTCATCTATCCAAATTTGGGTATAGTGTGACATAACCGGTGACGTCAGTGGTGCTTAAAACTATGAGCCACTTCGACTTTCGATTTCTAATCTCTACCTCTTGGTATCCACGGGGTGTGCTCGAAATGCATCCAAAAACAAATCTTCCGTCTTGTTGAACATTGCAAACTAGCTGTATGTCCACCAGCGAAAATGGCATAATTTAGTGCAGGTGATGTTAGGACGAGGATATTCATTTTATTTTGTTCCTGTCTCCAAAGAATGACTGAGAGCTGCTGCTCTGCTGACAGCCAAGGCCAGCAGGGTCAAGAGGGCAGATGATCACTGAGTATTACTGTCACCATGTTTTGGCCAACAAAGTTATAGCTTCTGGCTAGAGTGGTGACACACAGCTTCCAGGCACTATACAATAGGGCATTTTTATTGTTAGTAAATTTCTGTTGTTTTTTGCCTAGTTCTGGTAATTTCAGATGCCTTAACTTTTTGTAGACAAAGCCGTGTTTGTGATGCTAACCATGTGCTCTGTGGGTTTGCGGAAAACTTGGGGGCTGAGTGTCAAGAGCTTGGGCGCAATGCATCCTTGTACATGTAGGCACTATAATAGCGGCTGAGCAAGAAGAAAAACTCAGCTTCTCTGTCAATACAGCATGCAGTGATGAATTTATATTGCATCAACACTGACTGGATATCCACTTAAAATCTGGTGAATTTACAGCAGGCTATGGAAAGGAAAACTTTGCTGATTTTCAACCAGCTCTCTGTCATTGCAGTGTGTGCAGATGAATAATGTTTGGCTTTCCCCTGTACCGCCAGCGCCCTCGGCCACCCGCTCATTGTCGATGGAGGTTTGCCAGGTGACAGGAAACACAGTGGGCTTTTGTTGGTGAGTGGGCGGAGACATCCGGGTGTTAAAGTATGACTAACTGACTTTAAAAAGATAATTCTAAATTCACAGGAAATATTGATTAAAAATGTGGGTATTTCGTTAACTTGTTGATGTTACAGAAACTAGCAAACACCACCTCATAATTTATGTTAGAGGCCTCTATTGCTATCCTTGCTAATATCCATACTATCACTTTGACAGGTACACTAGAACAGTAATCTGGCTGCCATGATAATAGATTAAATCAGACTATTAACAACACCCTCATTCTCTGTTTGAGAAAGAACATTAAGCGAAAACAGGAGGTGACACTGGTCAGAATGGGGCCTTAACTAAAGTGGCCTACTTCGGCCACCAGCCTCCACTCCGAGCAGCACCATCTTAAACATTTACTCCTTGAGGACATTGTGTAAACATTAATTTCTCAAGACAAGTCAAAAAGAACATTTTCTCCAAGAACATAGTGAGGTTTCACTTCCCCTTCTTGGTCAAATGACTAACCACGGACCCTCGAGTCCCTGCCATCTGTGACAATATTCAGCTCATGCTCCTGATAACCGTTACAGATTAATCACCAGGGCTTGACGGTCAAAGACGTCATGATGAAGCGCTTTCCTCAAAAGTACTATTTATCAGGCATAATAAAGGGCAAAGCCTATAATCTGAATCAGTCAGGGAAGAGGGAGCTCTTTGTTGGCTGCGCAGCTCACGGGACTGCATGTGATGGGGCCAAGATGGTTTCTGAGGCGTAAACTGTAAACTCACATGAGGGAAACTACAATCCCCTCACGTTACTGGAGTAAGATGGTTAACAGTCTAAAAAGCCTGCAGTGACGCATTTGCAGCTGAGCTGATTTTTAATGTACCCTACCCCCCTGTGCACACACACACTTTTGTGGTTCTTGCGTACTTTTACCCAGTCACTGCGGTCACGTTCCAGCTCTTGTTTATTTCAGCCAATCTGACCTTTTTGTTTCTGCTTCTCCCATATCGCATCTGATTAAACGGCTCAGAAACAGTGACGTCTCTCTCTGACCTTTGCTGTGCTTTCTTTCTTTCCCATCTCACTCCTTGCAACAATCTGGCATATCTCTCACTCTCCCTGGAGCCCACTCTATCTGTGTGTCTAACCTCATCATCTTCCTACAGGAATTCACACTACTTTGCTTTCATTTCTAATGTGTTTGACTATTTTCTCCGTTTCACATCTCAAACGCCTTCGTGGGAGGTATTTAAAGTTTCACAGAGCTCTTTATCAGCCATCTAACGCTAAGCTCATGCCCAGACAGATGCAGGTACTGTATCTTGTATATTATTATGTAGTGCATGTGTGAAACTTTACGATTCTACAATGCTGTGGTTAATGTGTGGTCAGGTTGAGGCACAAAAACAAACTGGTTATGGTTACGAAAAGATCATGTTTTGGCTTAATCCCTACAGCAACGTCTCTGTTAAAAAATAAAACAAACAAACAAAAAAAAAAAGAAATGCTTTTGGTGGCACAATCTCCACTAGAAACACAGCCTTTGGTGGCAAAATCACAGCTGGAAATGCAGCAATGTCTAAGATTTAAAATAAATAAATAAAAATTAAAAAGCTTTTGGTGGCACAATCTCAGTTACAACTGCAGTGATATCTCCATAAAAAAAACAAAACAACTGCTTTTGTGGCAGTAGACCTGCACTGATATCTCGGTAAAGAAAAACGCAACCACCTTTTATGGCACTATCTCCAGTGGAAACGCTTGTTTCCATAAAAAACAACTGCCTTTCTTGGCACTATCCTGGCTGGAAATGTAGCTCTAGCTCCATAAAATCAGCCGCTACTCATGGCACTATCACGGCTGGAAATGCAGCGATGTTTCTGTAAAAAACAACTGCCTTTTGTGAAGAGCTGTAGTCAACCAAAGAAAATCTTGGTTGACTAAAGTCGCACATAATCTTCAACGAATCCATTAGTCGTGGGGGGGAAAAAAAATCTGCACATTATTTTTACTTGTGCGGTGGTGTGTCTGTGTCACTCTGCAGTTACACCTCCAAAACACTAGTCGGCGCTGGAGGACTGTGTTAAGTGCTGTCAAGTTTAGTTCAAATCAAACTTTATTCATATAGTTGATTCAAAACACACATTAAATATGGCTTAGAGACAATTTCAAACATAAGTACGCAAACTGGCTTCACTATAAATTGCAGAACTGACAGACAAACACTTGTCTTTATCTGGACACATTTCCCCCACCAATACAACATGCTAACGTTATTAGCACAAATCTTTGGATTTTACATTGTATAAATTAGCCTAGCGACTAGCGATCTTTCCCTCTTCTCATATAAAACCAGGGACAACAGCAACATGCAACAAAGATGATGGTACATAATCTGGCTCCATTACAACTCACAACATTCACCGACAAAACAGCTGTCTTACACTAAACACGTTTTCCAAGCAAATACAACATGCTAACATTATTAGCCTATTAACCTATTATTAGCCTACGTTATTAGTTATTATCCTGGCTGGGAACATGTTTGGTGACTAAAAAGCTACAGGAACGCAGCAATGACTCACCAAAAAACAAATATTTTTGATTATCCCAACTAGTAGTCTGCAGCTGTCTCGCCAGGTGACACACCGTCCACTATTCACTCCACTTCCTGATAACAAAGCCAGCTCATATACTTCGTCACTTTGGAGACACTGATAAGACAGGTATGAAACGTAGAAATGCAATGTATTCATGATGTGCAGAAACGTACTATGCCAACATATTCTTCTGGTGACTGGGCTGTTTTTTTCCTAGGGATATTACCTCACTGAAAACACGGACGCAAAACAGGAAAAATCTGTTCTGCCTTTCCGGTCAAAGAGATGACGAAAACGAGACAGAAAGCAGCACAA
This sequence comes from Epinephelus fuscoguttatus, assembly GCF_011397635.1. NCBI lineage: Eukaryota > Metazoa > Chordata > Actinopteri > Perciformes > Serranidae > Epinephelus > Epinephelus fuscoguttatus. The sequence goes on from NC_064766.1 coordinate 24,299,496, forward strand.
GAGAGGATATGAGGGCATCTTGTGATATTGTTAATTGTTGTCGTCTCCTCCTGAACAATTACTATTATTTACTGTGGTGGCAGGTGTACTGTATGTTCTTTGTATGCTTATGAACAGCTGATGTCAGGAATAATCTATAGTGGGAATAGAGTAGGACACAATATTAGAAACACGTGTACTGTGTGTCAGAGGGTTCAAACGGAGTTAATCATACTTGTTTTCTCTCACACTATCTTCCCTGTGCATCATGATGGAAGCCAGCGACAGGACGGTTTCACTCGTCAGAGATTACTTTAAGAAGGTCAAGGTTTGTGAGAAGTGTGGAGGAGGAGGACGGAAAACAAGAGGCAACAGTTGTCTTGTATTTTTTCCTGCTGCGGGACGCTCCCAGCAGCCCATCTGTGCTGATAGGAAGTGGAGAGCACCCGTGTGCAGGCCCTGCTGACGTCAATCAGGCTTGAAGAACCAGTGCAGCAGGAACCAACATCCCCACCTCCTTTTCTTTCACCAGTCCTCTCCCTCCTTTTCATCTGAGTCTAAACAACTAAATCTCTTCATGTGGTTCTCACCCTCTCTCTTTCCCTTTGTCCGGTTACAATGTCAGGGCATGGGGGATTTTTTCGCATATTGTTATCAAGTCATACTTCCCTAAAAAGATTACAGTTTCTGTTTGCACATGTGAAATCACTCACAGGTAATGGTTTGCACTGGTGGTATAAACATCTATTACTGTGTAAACATTTTCATAAACAATTACAGTTCTAGCCAAAGTCACTAATGCAATGCAGTAATTAAACATTTGCATGCAGAAGACTAAATATGAAATTTGAATGTGTTCTGTGTTTGTAAATGTATTTTACTGCATGCAAAGGCAGGACACTGCAGTAACGTGCTGCATGCCACTGCTATTCATTGTGCAACCACCAACTGGTGCAGGAAGCCTATCGAAACTGTAGGAATCATTATCATTGTTATTTTTTGACACTTGTCAGAAGTGCTGAAAACAGATATCGGACATTGGTCTTGGGCTTGGGAAATCTGCTCAATAGTGTCCCCCAACAGTTTTCAAAGTAAAAACCTAGATTTATACAAAAAACACCTCTCGGAAATATACCCTAAACCCAACAGGAAGTCAGCCATTTTGTATTTACTGTCCAATTTTGGGCCATTTTTCCTTCATTTACAGGTGCTGTATTTTAACAGACTCCTCCGACAGCAGGCATGTCCAAAGTCCGGCTCGTGGATCAATTATAAATGGCCCTTGACTTGTCGTATGTATACACTATATGTGTCCCACCACACAATATTGGTTAATCGAGCAAGAACACCGCATTTTTTCCATTTACCTCACAACAGCAGGACTATTGTACAGTTTGAAGATGTGAACCAAGTAGGAACTACGCAGGCAATTTTCTCAAAGACAGACAGTAAACAAGAAGACTTATGGTTACCCAACAGCAGACGTTTCCTGCTAGGTGGCAGACATGGTCACAGCAAAGAAGCATAGTCCACATCCTGGACAGGTCACCAGACTATTACAGGGTTGACACATGGAGACACACAACCATTCACGCTCACATTCACACCTACAGGCAATTTAAAGATTTTTTTTTGGGCCATTTTGCCTTTAACGGACAAGACAGGTAAGCGTGATGGGGGATTGGGGACCAGCAACCCTCTTGCTGTGAGGCGACAATGCTAACCACTGCATGCCCATATTGACTCAAAGTCATAGCGCCACCTACTGACAACAGGAAGTCAGCCTTAAAAAAATTACATGGTATGATCTACACATGATAGTAGCCACACTCTCAGACTGCAGAGCGTACTCAGGGAACAGATGGATCAGCAGAACTTCGGGTGAAACTTAACCATTGACTGTTCACACGCCTCTGCAGCAGCTGCTCCTCTCATCCATCAGTCTGATCTCATCGGCTCCGATCGGAGCATCTGGTCAATTATCAACCCCACAAACTGCTACTGAGGACAAATAAACTAATGAAGAGTTCTGGCTGTGCTGCGTTCACACATGTGCAAAAACCTCTGAATTTAGATGATAAAAAAAGGGGCACACGAAAACACAAAACAAACCAAAAGGAAGGAAAGTTTGCTGTCAAGAGTGCTCGTGCATTTCTGCTTGCATTTTCAATGTATTACTGTTTCTTTAAATTATACATTTTGTTGACAACTGTGCAGATTCTAATCACATGCATGTAAAACCTTTATCTTGCCTTCATGCAGGCAGCTGCGGGTATGAAGTTTCACATGACTGGACTATTCTTAATTCTTTTGTATCTTTCAAATCCTCCAACAGCCAAACTTGACCCTTGACTTGTTGGACTTTATACAGCTATCACAGTAAAAACAACACATTGAATTGCTCAATGTGACAGGACTCACCTGACAGACAGACTTTGGTGACAGAAGGCTGATTTGCAGCAGGTGACCTCCTGCAACCAGAGAGAAACATGCCAGTTACTATTGGAATCAGTAGCCCTGATGTGTAACTAATGGATGCATTATTTTTTTCCACTGTGAGATTTAGTTTGAGCAGCAGTCATTGTTGCTACAGCACAAATACGAAACAGATGCTCCCTCAGTTCTCTGACCTGGACGCAGGTCAGATTTTCTAACATGTGACATTGTCATGTCTGAATCAGTGTTGGCTCACAGTGACCCCTCTCTCTGAGGTCGTATTGACTCTGCGTGTCCACCTCTGGCAAACCTGATGCAAACTGACCTGGTTCAGTGATCAGAGGGAGCCTACATGTGCTTAAATGTGACGTTGTAACCCCGTCTTCCAAGAAAAAAATTAAATAAAATGTCATGGTGTGCAGCTGCTGCAAACCGGCTTACACATAAAAGGCACAAGACTCTCTGGTTTAATGTAAGCGTTTCCTTCTGGAGACAATGACATTAGGGATGTTTTTGATGCATTGGCGCCCCCAAGTGGAGCTTGTTGGTACTTTGAATCTAAACCCATTCCTGACAGCTAAAAATCCACATGCAGATTTCCGACAAAAGAATCATGTTGTAAATTTTTGCCAAATTTTTCAATCAACACACAAATGACAAAAAAGCGCTCAGCAGAGAAACTCTCATTGTATATCTGAAAATGTGTTGCACATTATTTCTATACTTTGCACTAGGGGTGGGCAATATGGCCCTAAAATAATATCATGATATTTCAGGGTATTTTGTGATAACAATATTCTTCATGAGACAACAAATTAGTAAAAAACTAAAAACAAAAAAAAAAATCTAATTGATTTAAGAAAACAGAATTGCAACAAAATAAGTGATACAGTTTTACAGTTTGCTTCAAACAAAAATGATCTATCGTTTCTTTAGTTTGTGAACAACAACAGTAACTCAGTAAGATTCAGAATCTGTATACAATATTAACAGTTCAACAAAATAAAATCTACCACAACAGCTCCCAAATAGAAAAAAATGTCCCCTGGGATGTTTTTTTTTTCCCACCTGGACCTTTATGCTCTGCTATTTCTCCTCTAATCATCACGCTGTAACCTGTAACAGGCTGTTATGATACCACAACTATCACATATTCACATATGGAGTTTGTTGTTGAGCTGTGAGCGTCACGCAGGTTTACATTACCAAAGGTTGACAAAATCACTTGACGACACAGACGACAAGAGTCTGAGAAGTCCGGGACTGTTCATAAAACATTCAGGACGCCACAGTTTATTCCACACTACTGAAGCTGCTCCTCTTTTTGGCACCACCGCGGAGTCTGTAATAATTTTGCTTTCAGCAATGCTTGTTGTTGCCATGGGTATGACGCCAATATGTCAACAAGTCGAAAGTATCACAACATGAATTTTTCATGTCATTTTATAAATCTTACCGGTATTATCGTGAACGAGATGATAACGCACACCCCTAATTTGTACAATGAACTTCTGCACATTTCAGCACAAACTACCAAAAACATACCTGCACAGCTCTTTCATTTTAATTAACATATATTGCACATATCTTTATATTATTTTTCATTTTTTCTTTATCAGTTTTTTTCATTGTTTTATTTTAACTTTATCCTTTCCTACGTTTATGTCTCCTGATTTTTGCAGTATTTGTTTTATTTAATTTCCTCTTGCTGATTTTGCAGCATGTCTCATAAAAAACACAAGCAAATACTGTGACAAAACGATGAGATGACTTACTTATTGGATGTACACTGTACGTTTGTCAAGGTGGTGAAGTTGTTCCTGACGGTCCGAAGGCTGGCTAGAACCTTAAAAAACAACGACAAAAGAAGAACAGTAGATGAGAAGAAGAGGCTGGGTTACAGTATTCATATATCAGCATAAAAAAGTAAAAAAGAAAAAAAGTTCTGGCATTCATTTCTCTTGAGGCGGAGAGGATCAGATATATTAAAAATGAGCAGGTGAATTTATTTGACTACATCGGGCAAACTTTAATTCAATATCTGGAGAAGATAACAGTGTAATGCCATTTACAGATTCTTGTTACCACTTTAATGTAAGATCCTTCAGTTTTGTTTTGGGTGTCTAGGTTGGGTGTTTCATCTTTTTCTCTTTTTTTTCTCTATTGTGTTTTTTTTTTAATTTTTATATATTCTAAAAAAGAATGGTGTCAGTTTTGTAAATGCACTAATAATATACACAGTGATAATTTTATTTTCATATTATTCAAAGTATTGTTATAATGTGATGGCTTCTCAAAATATACAAAAGTGTTTTCTGTATTTTTAAGTTCTTAAGTAGTCCTGTTTGCAGCCAACTGTGCTGACTGTTGTGTCTGAGTGATTTAAAATTGTTAATTAGCAGTGAATTCAGTGGAGTCTGTGCTCATCAGTCACTCCCACCCAAATCAGCACAAGTCAATTCTAAGGAATTAAATTCTGTTAAATTCTGCTTTTTTTTGTTTTTGTTTTTCCTCAGTCAGAGAATTTACAAAAGACAAATACTTTACAATTTTAAAACACAACAAAATCAAGTGCTTAAAGGAAAAAAAAGAATAAAAAAAATAAGCCAAGGGAAAACACAAATACAAACACACAAAAGATAAATAAATAAATAACTAAATACATAAAAACAAAAGAAAACATGCAAGTACAAATCAGTTTCTATAGTACTGCTCTTCGAGGCAGCCCTCTTTATTTATTTTGTTTTCCTGTCTCAAAGTCACACTTCGACCAGTTAGATCCCAGATAAAGAGAAAATAAATAAATAAAATCACAGGAGCAGTGTGTGGGATTTAGTAGCATCTAGTGGTGAGAATTGCAGATTTGCAACCTGCTGAAACATCTTCAGTGTGCTTAGTGTGAACCCCCAGTTAGGATTCTTTCGGTGTTCATTGTTAAGGAGGTTTTTACTGGGAGTTATCTGCAGAGGGCTCTTCCTCTCCAAAACACACAGACCCAGTGATTTTAAACAGAAAAACACTGAATAAAGCCAAAGTTTCTAGATGAAAATTTATAGCGTTCCTTCCCTTTTGGCAGGTTTTCACAGGCATCAGTTGCTGTTACTAAACAGAACCATGAGCACTATAAAACAAGTAAAAGGAATGGTAGTATTCAAGTCAATCCATGTTGACCAAATAATAACAATTTATCTTGGTGCACTCTGAGGCAATATGCCATTTTCTCCATATTTTATTAATAATGTCTGAACAGTCCTTGATCAAGGGAACTTAGAGCTTTTGACACTTACAAGTTATGGCTTGTTTTTTTTACGAGCAGCTAGCAGCGTTGTCAAAAAGGTTCTATCTTAAAGTTTATCTCTTGTGGAATATTGCAAGGGTAAAATTCAGCACGCTCATAAAAAAATTCTCCTTAATATGTTGTAGATTGACTCTTAGACATGTTGTAGGGTTTCATTGAATATGCTGTAGATTTTCTCTTACATATGTTCAAGATTTCCTCTTAAATATTTTATAGTTTTTCCTCTTAAATATGTTGTAGATTTTCTCTTAAATCTTTTGAAGTTTTTCTCTTACATATGTTCTAGATTTCCTCCTAAATATTTTACAGTTTCTCTTAAATATGTTGTAGATTTCCTCTTAAATATGTTGTAGATTTTCTCTTAAATATTTTGTAGATTTTCCTCTTTAATATATACTACATTTTCTCTTAAAAATGTTGTGGATTTCTCTTAAATATTTTGTAGATTCTCTCTTAAATATTTTGTAGATTTTCTCTTTAATATATACTACATTTTCTCTTAAAAATGTTGTGGATTTCTCTTAAATATTTTGTAGATTTTCTCCTAAATATGTTGTAGATTTTCTCTTAAAAATGTTCAAAATGTTCTCTTAAATATGTTGTAGATTTTCCCTTTAACATGTTGAAGATTTTCTCTTAAATACTATGTAGAGTTTTCCTTAAATATTTTGTAGATTTTGCTGTGAAAATGTTGTAAAGCTGCTGCCTTCATTAGGCTGCAGTCTTTATGAGTGCACCATATGACCAGCAGCAAAAAATATCTACTATCCAAGTTTTAATGATCAGATGACATTATGATTGTTTGTAGTTAATTTCTACCGTTGCAGAGAAGAACTAAACAGGAGCAATCCATCTAAGTCAACAGTTGAGATGCTGACCTTGTCATGCCCACTACAGACCACCAGGGGGCAGAAAGGTTTACCATGCCTGCCTGACTGACTGACTGACTGAGTTACTTTCTGGATCCATGAGGTGCTTCACATCTTAAAAGCCCTCAGTGGAAAAATGTGTTTGCCAAAAAAAAAAGCTTTCTAGCAAAACATCATTAAGATGACTTTGATGCTCTTCGGAGCAGATTTATTGAGTTGTATTAAGCTCTTACCTGAGCAAATGGAGTCACAATCAAGTCCTCTCCGTGCCTGAAATCAGATGGGATGTGAAACTGTTACAGACTGTTGAACATAGTGGATCTGATACAACAGCAGTTTTCATTCTAACTTACAGTTCTCCAACGATGGAAGAGTTTCGAGACAAGGACTTCGGCGATAGCTCGTAGTCACTATCAGAGCGGTACAGGAAAGACTCCCGGCGCTGGCCGTGGCTCGCCAGGTTGGGATGTAGAACCAGACCCGAACCTGGGGAGGCCTGCAGGTCTGAAGGACTGCAGCACAACGATGGACCATTTTCCCCTTCAAAGCTGAGAGAAGAGAGAGATAAACAACAGTTATCAGTCAAATAAGAAAAGGGCTGAAAAAATGCAATGATTCAGTGATCAGTAATTTAATATCATTGATGCAAAGTGAATACATCCACCTATGCCATCATCTTCCTTTGTTTTAAAATCCCCATGGCACATTTGTGAAATCAGTAGTGTGGAAATATTTTGGAATTTGGAGAAAAGACAGGTCAACAGACAAAGCACATCATATGTAAACAATGCTGTTATGAGATAAAATAGTCAGGAAACATGACAAACGTATCGTATCTCTTGCTGCAGCAACATTACGTTACGTGAAAAAAGTATAAATAATACATGTAATTTGTTTAAGTCCCCATGAAATGAAAAGTAAATTTAATCCTGTGTCTCTTTGTTAAGTAAGACATTTTTACATAAAACATCCCTGACTTTCCTCTTCCTGTAAAACGGTTTCAAATGTTTTAAGACTTATCCTGCACTCAGGGGCATTCATCCAATCAAATGAGACTTTGGGCGACAAGCTAGCGACAATGGTCACATAAAACCACAGTTCACTGTTTGTGGGTTGTAGCAGCTAACAGAGGACTCTGGAGAGAGACAGGAAGAGATGTGTGTTTGGATCACTGGGAAAAACCCTTTGTTTTAGTTTCCAAAACAATGTGGCAGAGGTCTAATTGATCAGTTCCTTGTTCTCTTGATCTAACAGCGAGGGAAGTGAGAGTGGAGCCAACAGTCCGGTTCTGCTTGGCAGCAGACTTTACTGAAGCTCCGTATTGCGCTGAACTGTAGGACAAACTTTGAGCAGGAGAAATGTCCGCTTACTGCTAGGCCTATCTATGCCAGGGGTTTTCAAACTTGTGCCTGAGGTGCACCAAAGGGCAAGCCAAAATCTCAGGGCACACCTATGTTTATATCCGTGCCGACAGCTTCCATAACGTGTGTTCTCAGGAAATAAGACAATTAAATAGGAGAAAATAAGACGGGTAGTTTTCGTGATACTGTCTACTGTTTTTTTTTCTCTTTCTTTCGGTGGAAGGTCATCTGTGCTGGTGCTTTGTTCTAATTTGCTCCGTACAATAAGCGACCCATCGTCCCACTCACAGCTTTCTCCTTTTAAATGTTATCCCTCACACTGGCTGCCAATCAGGACTTTTGATGTGTCACACACTTAAAAATTCCTATGCACTAACCTTGACAAATAGGTTCCCTATGAAGGTTTTTTGAATTAAATTAAATTTTTAGCCAGAGTTTGCCTCTTTATTAGGAAATGGGTGCGCACAACATACTGATACAGTTTTTCTGTTGGCCCAGTTGGATATTGCAGCAATAATGTGTGGTTAATCTCACGGCACAACAGGATGGGCATCACAGCACAACATTTGAGAACCACTACTATGTTATTACTGATCCAAATTTTATACTTGCTTATGTTAAATGTTGCCGTTGTTAAGGTGTTTTATGTGTGTCAAATTAAAGGAAGCAGTTGATCATTTTTTACATGGTTTATGTGTTGTTGTTTTTTTATGGCCAAAAAGCACAAAACAAAGAGGTGGCAGCTTTTTCTGAGATCAATTGTGTTCAATGGACAAATTATATGGTCTCATATTAATCACAGGCACCTGAATTGAATCAAACTGAATTAATATCGTAGCAGACTTTGTGATATCAGCAAATATATCGTCAAAGGAATCGATAAAATATTATGTGTATAGGGTTGAGCCCAAGCAGCAACCTCCAGGGATGACGAGTGAAGCCAATGCGGAAGTGCCAAAAGTGAATGGCCACTGGAGGCAGGCTCCCAAAGCGAGTCAATCCCCATAGACCCCCATGTTAAAATGCTCAACTTTACAGCAGAAATAAACATGTTTACAGCATGGTACAAAAAACGGTTTTGGTCTCTATAGCTAATTTCCCCTTTCATGACAACAGTACAGGGGTGAATTTTTTTTATAACTCATCTGTTTAAATTTTATTAAGGCTTAAAGTTGCACATAATTAAGGGCGTGGTCACTTTGAGTGACAGGTGGCACCATCACGGGTGGCTAACTAGCCGCTGGCTGTCTGCTAGGTGTCATCTCAGCTAATTCACAAGTCATCAAACCTGACCACTCAGCCGTGATTGTGCCTTTTGGATATTTTGTTTCGAGAGGGAGCTGGCACCAAGCGGGAGCAGCCAACACCACAGGGCTAGCCAATGTAGCATAGCTTGTTAGCCTTAGCTAACTTAGCAGATTCAAGCGAGGTGGGCGCTTCATTTGGCCCGCCTTTTTGCCCATTTTTGATTAGCCGGGAGTTGGGCGGAGTCAGGCACTGCCAAGATGGTGACAGCCAGAGCCGCCTACTTTGAGCTTCAAACCTGCTCCCCAGAAACCAATGGGTGATGTCACGGTGACTACGTCCATATTTTTAATACAGTTTATGGTTGAGCCTAATCCGGTACAGATAATGTACTCATTACGAGTGTGAGTCAAACGTGTCAATATCTGTACTAGTGATGAAGGAAAATCCTCATCTGGGCAGCTGTGTTCAATCTATTGTGTTAAAAAAACGGATCTGAAGCTCAATTCTGAGGCTGTTTTGTAAATACTTCTCTCATAGGTAATAAACATTGCAACTTCTGATTAATCCATATAAATTTCAATCTTAAAATAACTTCCAATTACGTCCGCCCACTGTCACTTTAAACCACACCCACTTCTGGCATAGAACTGAACAGACACAGATGCAGATCATGGGGTAACCGCTCATTTCTAATTATATAGTTATGAAATAAGTGATTTAAACCCCTTGTGTTCAGAGAGCACGTCTATTACTAAATCAGATAAATGGTTCTTGGTCATTTCAGAATCATAAATCTGATCAATCATCAATCTAATCATTTACACTGACTATCCAACCATCATCATCATCATCATCATCATCATCGTGTACTGAGCACTTTCAATAAGCTGCCACTAAGTACCGTCTTGCACAACATGTCCACAAATCCCATCCAGGAAAGAGATGGTTGCATAAACCCTAAAATGATTACTCACCCACCCATCCATGGCCTAAAAACCAAAACTATTGTGCTCATTAAATAAGTATGCTTTGCTGGTCAGTGAGAGGAGGGGTTGTTTTATTGTAAACTGCTGTTGTGCTCTGCTCTGTCTCACCGGGATACCGTCCACAACAGCTCCGCTCATTCATCCCACATTCAGGAGCAACAAACAAGCGGGGAGAAATCGGCTCCTTATGCTGTCATTGTCAGGCATATTGTCGTCTTATTTTTTATTTATTTATTTTTTATAGTGACAGATACACTCAACCATATCCATCTGTATCTACCTGCTCAGGGAGTTCAGTAGTTTAATCTGGTGCAAGCATCTCCTCTCAGTGCCTGAGATTAATGTTTCAGTGCATGGTCCCTGACAGATAAATCTAATTAGAATAAAATTTAAAAAAAAAAAAAAAAAAAAAAAAAAAGTCTAAAGCACCATATAATCAAATTGTTTAAAGCCAAAACTAATTTTCAATCCTTGATCTCCTCGTCCTCGTCCTCGTCCTCCTCCTCCTCCTCCTCCTCTCCTGGCCATGAAAAGATACATATACAGTCCAAAAGGATGGTAAATGGTAAATGGACTGCACTTGTATTGTGCCTTTCAAGTCTTCTGACCACTCAAAGCGCTTTTACACTACTGAGTCACATTCACCCACACACACTGGTGGCCGAGGCTGCCATACAAGGTGCCACCTGGTGTTCAGTGACCATTCATACACACTCACACACTGATGGAACAGCCATCAGGAGCAATTTAGGGATCAGTATCTTGCCCGAGGATATGACGACAAAGACATGCAAGTTAGGTTAATTGGTGACTCTAAATTGTCTGTAGGTGTGAATGTTTGTCTGTCTCTATGTGCCAGCCCTGTGATAGTCTGGTGACCTGTCCAGGGTGTACCCCGCCTCTAGCCCAATATTGAGATTATTTTTACCATTTTACCTTCTCATCCCATTAATGGCTTCAGTTCTATGCATATGCTCTTGTCAAAGCCACCAGACTCCATTGACAAAAACAGTAATTTTGGCTCTCTGAACCCAGGAGCAGCTGGTCTAACGCTGACTCGATCAGTTAGCTAGTGTTATTGTGTGACTTGAATGAATCCAAACTAACCTACTTAAACACCAAAGTCACACAATAACACAAACAGACTAACCAATCCAGGCAGCTGTAGACCAGCAGCTCCTGTGTTCAGCGATGTTAAATCTATTTCTTTTTTTTTTTCTTCTTCTTTCTTTTTCTCAATCGGGTCTGGCTTTGAAGCGATTGATATAACAGCTTCAGTTCCCTGACAAAAAAAAAAACGGTAAAAGTCTTCTCAATATAGCAGCTACTTAAACTGATACTGGGTTTTTTGGTGGCCAAAACATACTCAGCCCCACTTCAAAAAGTCTGAACTATCCTCTTAATGACGATGTGGGTAAAAACAACTATTAGAAGAGCCAGAACAGTCTGGGAAGTTTCGAAAATTACATCTCTCTACAGTAATGCAAACTGGAGCCTATCCTAGCTGACACTGGGTAGGAGGCGGGGTAAACCCTGGACAGACAATCATTCACGCTCACATTCACACCTACGGACAATTTACCAGTCACAAGTTAACCTGCATGTCTTTGGACTGTGGGAGGGAGCTGGAGTACCCGGAGAAAACCCGGGTCCATGTCATTGGTTCGACATCCCATTAGTCTGACTGTCCGCGGTGCTGAACGGCTCGCGGCGGGCGTATGGTGCGCCGCGACCGGCTTGAGGCGGAGCAGGCTCACGGCTTATGTGTTTGCCACTTCCTTTTTCATTTTAACCCACACCATGATCTTTTCCTGACCCTAACCAAGTGGTTTTTGTGCCTAAACCTAACCAGACCTTAACCACAGGGCATCATGATGATTTCAGAACGGACTTCGGAACAATGAGTTTAATATGGTCGGAACAATGGGATGTTGAACCAATGGGCAGTTCGCAGAAAACCCATGCTGACACAGGGAGAACATGCAAACTCCCCCACCTCACCGTGCTCTATTCTTTACATCGAAGCAACTGTAACAAATCACAACACAGGTAGGAACACTCAGAGCAAAATCAAACCAACATGCGGCCAATTTGATACAAACTGTCAGTGTTTTGTGTAAACATCATGCAAACATGTACAGTCCATCTACCCAGCATGTTTACTGGAGCCACAGTGAAACCACCACAGATGCACAGATGGACATAATCTGTCTGTGCTCCTCGTGGAGCGAGTGCGGAGGAGAGGACGTGCTATTGTGTAACCAGATGATCAGGTCAGATGGACCGGAGTTAGAGGAAAAGGTCAGAGTATCAATGCCCCGCAGGAACGGCAGATGCCACACCGAGTTCAGCTTCGATAACATAAGACGCATTTATATTTTATTTTGTAGTCTAGTTGCAGTAGACAAGTGTAAACAATCACAGTGAATATTTTTCACAAACACACTCAGCTGCTCTAAAATCTCTCTTGTAATGGACCGACTGTCTCAAAGGTCACTTCACCATTTGCCCCACATTTACCCCCCGGCCAGCCTGTCATTTCTGCGACATGTGGGATTAACCAGGCACATATCCCACTGAGACGCTCTCAGTCCCACACCTCTGCCAGTAAAGCTCAGATTAATGTGAAATGTGCAAACTCTGATTACGCACAGGCAGAGCAATAAACGTCATCTGTGTTTGCGTCATCCAAATCCCAACTTCATACACACGTTTACAACATGCTTTAACCACAGCGATCTCGTCTCTTAATCTGACATGAGCAGGAAATCGCAGAGTGACAACGATGCTTCATTTCTGTAGATCCAAGACTATAAAGCTCACAGCAACAATAAAATAACAAAACACACTTTTTCTTTGCTTTTTGGCAACAATTTCTTTGACAATGCACCGTAAAGTTTGAATTTCACACTGTAATCCACCAATGATGCAATCATTCGAAAACAGAAACATGTAGAGAGAAAAGAACGGCTGAAAATACTCAAAGAGACTTTCTAGATTGACAATTTAGCTCAATAACATACAAAAAAGAGAGAGAAATATTTCAAAGACTAAAGAATCACCTGGGAGCTGAGAGGTGCGCTTTGCTGACCACCTCCTCGCTGAAGTCAAAGTGCCCAACCCTGCACCTTGGGGACCTCCGTGGCATTCTTCTCTGCCTTCCACCTTACTCCCTTTCTCTTCAGGCAATAAAAAGCACTGATTCTGTGGCTGCTCAGTCATACACACACACACACACACATACACATACACTGACAGACCCCCTTTCTGTGCAGTAACAGGCCACGTGCTGGACTAACGAAGGCTTGGCAGACGCTAACAGGCAGATCTGGGCTGGAACACTCGCGGTTGCTCTGTTTATCTGATCGCCTGTCCTTTTCCCCTCTATATTAAACCACTGCAGATTAGTCAGTGCGTTCATCATCCCACCCGCCCTTCGCTTGGATACCTACACTATGACGTCCTATCAAAGCACATGCAGTAGAGTTTACAATATAAACGGAGACATTGAAGTGGAAATTCCTGATTTTCAAAAAAAAAAGAAGAAGAAAAATGTCATTCATGTGCATATGGTGTAATAATAAGTATTAATGAGTAAACGGGTTATTTACCAGGGAGCAAAATCATCTGTTTGCACTAAAGCTGCAATGATTAATCGATTAGTTGTCAACTATTAAATCAATCGCCAACCTTTGCCATCAGGGTCTCTCGGCTTCTGAACGAATCAGTGACTTCTTTTAAATTACTTCTTAAAAACCTTCTAGACCTGATTTTATGTGATTTTGTCTTTTAATTTATTTTATTTCCTTTTTAATTTGTTGTCTTTTTGCTTTTACATTTGCATTTTTCATGCTCTTGTTTTAACTTTATCCTGACTCTTCCTTAGTTTTATATTTAACTAATTTGATGGCCAATTAATCCATTTGACATTAAGTTTACATTCTCTGATTCCAGCTTCTTAAATGTGAGTTTTTTACGGTTTATTTTCCCCTCTGAGACAGTAAACTGAATATTTTTGGGTTGTGGACAAAACAAAATGTGTGAGCTCGTCATCTTTGGCTTTGGGAAAAACTAAATGACTTTTTTTCACCATTTTCAACCATGTTTAGACCAAACAAATAATGGTTTGATGGGGAAAATCATTGACAGATTAGTCAACAATGAAAATGATCCTTCGGGGAAGCCATACTTTGCACAACCACTTGCTTTAAGGTCATGTCACAGCTATTTGAAATCACTGTCAGTCACAATAATGCACATTTTCAGGCAACAAATTGACCTTTTCAACTTTGCAAGGCACTTTGAAAATGATCAAGCCAATTATCTTATAGTTTATGTCCCTCTGTAAATGCACAAGTTAAAGGAGCTAAAGAAATTTAATTTCACCAGAGTTGTATCTTGTATGATTTCATGTGACAAACTGACTGATAAGACTTAATATTGATTCTGATTGTATGAAGCGACCCAATACTCATTTTCCACAGTATCAATACTCCAGTACCAGCTGTGCTTTCTCAACCTCTCTTATTGTTAATGTTTACTACAGTCATTCTGCTGTTCTCTGCTACTGATTATAAAAAGAATGCTGTAAAGGAAGCACATCTATCTTTAAATAAATAGTACTGACTAATGGTATTTTCAAGGTATTGTACTTAAGAAATACAAATGTCATGGCAACACCCACTGTGAACACAGGAGAATACTGTGCGACTGCAACTCACTGCTGTAAAATGTGATTTTTTTTTATCTAGGTAGAAGAGCAGGGGTGAGATGGTCAGAGGAGGGACTGTTGGTGGGGTAGAGGTGTGTGGGACAAGGTTCCCAACATGCTGGCAAGCAACATTACAGTCAAACATGATCAGCAAAAACATGTGAAGAGATGTGATATTCATCCTGTTGAGTAGAAGAGTCTGACTGTAAGCATTTCAGATTTCAATGGTAAATATTTTAGTTTTGGACGGACAGGACTTCACTTTTCAGACTGCTATTCTTACAAAATGACCTAATAATACAAGAAAAGCGCACTCAGAGTGCAGTTTTCCACCAGGCGACTGCATTATTGCTGTGATGCGGCCACTTGAGCTGACTGAGGCCACTCTAGACAGTTCTCGTGTTTCCAGCAGAAGCATCACAGTATGACTCAGAAGATATGTTGAGGATGAATGTATTTTTGACTAAAAACACAGCCACAAATCTTTGATCCATGTTGTTCATAACTGGACTTTTAACGATATAAACTGTCAGTAGGCTATAGCACAACAAAGTAGGAAATAACAACAACAAGCACAATTTGTCTCTGAAATGTTCCATTTAAATAAACTTGCCTTGCCCCAAACAACTAAAAAGAAAACTGCCTATGTAGTTACTTATAGTAGGAGCATAAATAAACAAAAAATGGCCAAATTAATAAAATCTGTAAGTCAAATGCTTCGCTTATGAAACGCTCCCAGTGTGGTGCAACACTGCAACGGTTGAGACAAAACTGGGTCACAGCTGGAAAGTGTTGCAGCTGTGCCTCCTGGCTCCAAGATGGCGGCAACAATAAAAAGATAAAAGACAAATTTAAAAAATCTTGTGTCGTGCCTAACTTTAGTGGATCATAGATCATAGATCCAGTTCTAAATGAAGCCTTTCTCTTGGACGTCAGTTTTTGAGCCATGACAAGGCAAAAATGTGGTTTAAGACAGAAGGTAAGGATGCATGATAATATCGGCCAATATCGGCTTAACAAAAAAAAAAAAACAAAAAAAAAAAACGGAATCAGCCAACATGTTTTTTTTTCTTTATTTTCACAATGAAAGAATATTACATACATCGAAAATCATTGGATTCCATGTCTCCATCTGCTGGTAAGAGTATGCATGCATAGTCTGATGTTAATTCCGCTAGAGGAGAGACTTGATGGTCAATTAGGTCAATTAGATGGGGAAAAAGTGTATATATCTGTATTGGTTATCGGTTATCAGCCAAATGATTTGGTACATATCAGCATATTGGATATCATCAAAAAATCCGATATCGTGCATCCCTAACAGACTGTTGTTTTTAGCCGAGCCAACTTGCACTTCCTACCAGCTGATTAAGAGGAATGAGGAGTCAGCAGTCAGTGAAGATATAAAACAGGTTTTCACCAATTATGAATCAACTCAACCACAAGAGGTCCTTGACCACACAGTCATAAATGTGCACGCTAAATATGAGGCTGATTGGTCCAGTAGTTTGCAAGATTAGCTGCAGGGACACAAATACACACACTCACACACAACCAAACCCATGATCCCCTCCAGGATTACGCCCAGTATGCACTGTGTGATTTTGGGCGATGTGAAAGAAACATGGTGATATCTTTGGTCATGGCTCTAGAACGGTGGTCCTACATTGCACAGTGAGAGAGGTTCAAAGGTGGCCGTTGTCATGGTCTTATGATCAAAGACAGCCTTGGATAAAATTCTGACAGTGTCTGAAATTTGGTAACGACATTCTCACTGTGTGACTTCTGCTATGACCTACGCCTACTAACCAACCAATAGAAATGCAGCATGTAATGACACACTGGCGCTAAACCCAAATCAACAGACAGATAGCAGCTCGCCATGGAGGCAAAACACGGTAAAAGAAATGTGTGGGATTCCAGCAAAGAGGAAAACCTTGTGGAGTTGTGGCAGCAGAAGCCTTGCCTGTATGATGTGTCCTCCAGCTCTTACCATTATCGCATAAAGAACGACGAAGCATGGAAGGAAATAGCAGCAGAGTGAACAACCTAGTGGCTAACACACACACACACACACACACACACACACACACACACACACACACACACACACACACACACACACACACACACACACACAAGTATACAGTGTATATAGACTCTCTATGTTGTACTTCACAGTTGGAGATGTAATAACCCCTGCTGCCCTCTTTGCACACCCGGTATGGGAAGCTTTTGTACGTCGTAGCCTGCGATTCAGTCTGCGCTGTCATCGTACAGTCTGCATACATCAAACTCAGTGTCGTACCTGAGTTTATTAGCTCCATGTCGCACATGGTCGCTTGCATATAACATATAAGATTGCTAAAATCTCAGTGTGTAGGAGGCTTTACAGCCTGCAGAGAAAATGACCTAAAATAACATCATGTTCTAGTTCTGGCAGAAGACGATATAATATCAGTAAAATCCATTGTTAATTCAACAGTATGCCAGTGTTTATATATTGTACCTTCATATCAGTAGAGTTCATTCAGCACTAGAGGCAACTCAATAGGCTGAAAGCAACTCTGAATCTGTGACTGGGTGACACTGAGAAGAACCAGAGCCTCCCATTATCATCTGAATGCAAACACAGGGGAAAAGAAACAGAGTGGTTTTATTAACAGAGACTACTGCTGTATAAATATATATACTTTTAAAAACACTGACTCTAGAGAATAAAGGTATATCTTCAACTAAACTAAATAATCATCATGAGCACTGATGATGAGCCTTTATTCACGCACGAGTCACAGAAGACATTTCTCTTGAGCTGAGCACATACCAGAGGAAAAACACTTGGCACTCTGCTCTGATCAGCTCGTACTTTTCACGGTTTCAACAATACAGACATTTTATGATGAAATCATGTCATCATCTTTCACACATTTCAACACAGAGACAAGTAGCACTGTAACAGCTCATGCCTCGACAGCAGCATCAGACTCTGGACAAGATTTTGTCTTAAAAAGAAATACATTCAAACTATTATAATTCTACTGCTGCTACGTCTGTGTTCCCTGTGCAGCATCTGTTGTGTATCTGTTTATCCTGAGATCTCTCCTCCCTTTCTTTCTTTTTTGAGTTCATTACGCAAATCGAGGCTCTAAGAACGGAGCGTGTTGTACAGATTGTAAAGCCGTCTGAGACAAACATGACTTTGACCCTATAAATAAACTTGACTGGACTCTAAATGCACTGGGAAACTGCAGCCAGTTATCATCGCCAGACTCTTTATGTTATTGGCAATGTCTATTTTCAGTGTTTTTACATGCCAATTAATCTCTTTGATTAGTAACTCCCCTGGACTCCAACACACCCTGGAGCAGGGACATTTTTGGCAACTTGAGATAAACTACTGCTAAATAAGAGTCTGTGCCAGCTAATAAATAAATCCCATAAACCATGCACCTGCTGTCGCTCTCTAAAACACGATAAATAAATAAATAAATAAATAAATAAAGTTGATAGAGACAAACAGAGAAAGAAAGGGAGAGCTATTGCTTCACACTGTCTCTCCCTCTCACACAAACACACCAGGATCATTCAATGGAAACTGTTCAGCCTGGACCTTGGGTTTCTGCAGTAAAGCATCTAATGCAAGCTCAGGCACAATATTCTTCTTTTTACCCATTATATTCAGATATCAGGCTGTGACAGGGAGGAAAGATTCAACGTAATATGGCCAGAATCCTCTGTGATCAAAGCTAACACCACACTTAGCATGCAGCTAAATGGAAAAACTCCAAATACATTATAAAAATTTCATAGATAGAGATGGACAGAGAGGGTTTTGCATCCCAATACACATACTACCATACTACATACTATCATGAGAGAAGACTCTGTATGTCCCAATACAGTCAAATGCAGTGTGTCAAAAACTGCTACTGCTGCATCTGATTGGATTTTGCAGTTTGCAGGCCAGCATGCTTTCCTGGCTACTCTGACCCACAATCCTCTGCGCAACGAAAGATGCGTCACATCGACTGAGCCGCAAACAGATGACGGCTTGACAGCTCGTTGACAGCTGTCAGAGGTAGCAGTGATGGATGACAGCACATTCAAGTAATTGATGACCAGTTGAATACTAATAATAGGAATATTTTGCATTAATTTTGCGAGTATAATATGTGAAAATCTACAATATACGCAGGTATAACTTATGTTAAAACTACATACACTGCAAAGTAACAGCAGCAGAGCTCTCTGGGTTGACTGAAAACTCAGTCTCTGGAGAGTTTGGGGAATGGTGTTTTATTCCATCTCCAAGGTAATAAAATATGAGCAAGAGGGTCAAATTTTAGGGCGTAGTGTGCCCCAATTGCTTGCACACCGCATGTTACAGCACATACTTTGTAGGGGCAGCTGCTGTACCTATTAAAACTAAAGGAAAAAGTATGTGATTAAGAACGCAGCCTTTGTCTTCTTCAAACTAAAAACAAATGGTGTCATTTGTTTTTAGTGATGTCACTTAAAGGAACAGGGCCGAGCAGCATCGTCTTGTCTGCCTCCATCATGTGGCAGAGCCACTGTGGCCTTCAATGATGCACCAGGTTTAAGGACACCATGGAACACAATTTATCAACATTAATTTTTTTTGACGCCCTACTTTTAATACAACAGGACCAGTGGGATCTGCATTTGCATTTCTCACAGTCCCTGAAACAACATGGCACTACTTTGTGTGCAATCTGAGCAAAGGAATTAACATTTGCCTATATTAATATAGAAAAAATGTAACATAAAACATAAATAAAAGTGCTTGCAGGATTCTTCAGGTAAACAAATTAAGAAAGTAAAAATTGTAATTAATTCAAAACTGATAACAGAAAACAGTTTAAACATAAAAAAATATAATTTAATTTTTAATTTCATTTCACTTCTTGCCAATAAGTTCACTTCATTATCTGTGTTTCACCACTGAAAACAATACTGAAAGTTACACTGTCTCATTTCTTCCTTTAAATGTTGAGTTTTCATGATATGACTCCTAAACCATTCTTACCAGGTATTGGCTACAGTGAAGCGCCTGTATCGACGGAGGTGCTTGTTCACCACCTGCTTGCGAAAGCGTCTCGGTGAGCTGTGTGGCGAGAGTTTCTGGCCAGGATTAACAGCAACAGCGGCAGCACTGCATGAGTCTGCCTGGTCCGACCTGAGCACCCTGTTCTCACCGCTGGCTTCCATTAGTGTGGCTTTACGACCAAGTCTGAGGAAAGAAGGGTGGCGGCTCTTTCCTAGTGTTTAAAAAGCTACGGCCTACAAAAGATACTATTAAAATTACACTGTTTGTAAAACTATCAGAGCCTTTTCTCAATGGTTTTAAGACTTAAAAAAAAGATTGAAGAAAAGATATGTCGTTCCATGAGATCAAATTCACAAAACTGTGCTGACAAATATTCACTCCAATGCTCAGCAGAATAACTCTGACTTTATGATTGATCTGATTGGTAGATACCTCTTGGACATCCCTCTGCAGTATGTATAATGCAAATCCAAAACATCATCAAGAAGCTGATTGGCTAATCCATAACAGCTGGAAAACAACACTAAAACTCGCGGAGCATCCACAGTGATGTGCAATAAGCAGAGCAAAAGTTTTCCAGCTCCTGACCTTTAATCCAGATAAATGCAACTCGAACTTTTAAAAAGCAGTGGAGCAGAGTACGAGAGCTGTAGAGATGAAAGAGACGGACAATACATCCCACAGAGAGCCCATAATCATCTGTAGTTTAGAGAGGTGAGTCACAGAGGTTCAAAGAAACACAGTGCACGCTGCAAATTACTATTTAATTTAGTAAAATGGTGTCTATGACAAAAACTCCCTTTTATACATATTGCCTACATTAATGCTACCAAGAAACAGCAGCTCACTGTATTCAGCCTCAGAAGTAGCCACAACAATAACAGAGTCTGCGATTAGATGACTGCCAAATTATTTCTCTGCCATCTGACGCCTCAGAAACAAGCAACATTTGTGTTCTTCTACAGGGCGCAGGGGTTACAGTGAAGACTGTATGAAACAACTAGAAGGTGCTGAAAACACTGTGGTGGACCAAAATAAAAATATAAATGTCACTGCCAGCTTCGCTGCTAATTTGCAAATCTAATGTCAAAAGCAGACGGGAGGAAGAAAAACACACCAGCTTCCCACTGATAGAAACACACAACTTGTCCTGAAGATTCTGCTCCAGCAAAAATACAAAATAACAACTTTACATAGTCCCCAGAGAAAAACAAAAAGCTGAGAGCAACATAAAAATAAGAAATGACCCTCAAGATTTATAATTCTCCTCAGGCAACATATATATAATATGAATTATATTTGAGTAGTTTTCTTCAGCTGGATACAAAGAAAACTGAGGAAATGATTTTTTGATTTGAGACCAAACAGGAGGACACACCAACGAGTAGCTTTTAATCGTGACTGACTCATTGTCCAATGCACAACAGAAGTAAACAGTTGTAGAAGGCGGATTGCATTGATTACCTGCGAACCTTATTACAGATAAAACCATAAAAATTCACTTAACACCCCGGGCTATTATTTGCTTAAACCACTGAAATCAACAGACCTATATTTGGGGCAGCCTTTCACACAAAACTGTTGCTCCGCAAAGATGGGAAATACAATCAAATTGTTTACTTAAACCAATATGAATATCACTTGTATAAAAGTTAGGCTTCAGATAATATATCAATTATGAATTATTCATTTGATCTAGCTCCGACAGACAGCGCATCAGAGAGAGTGAGTTATGGCACCCAGCATACCGACACAACAGCACTTTATCCTGTTAAAACAATGTTCACAACTTGGATTATTTCTATGAAAATCCCTTTTGGTTCTTTTGATCTGAGGACCCTTACAGACGAAATGAAACAACCTGCTTTTATACATCTGAGGAACATCTATAATAATAATAATAAAAAAAAACAAAAAAAAACTGCTTGGCAACCAGACCAGGTGTTTAAGGACGCATTCACACTGGCGCTATTTGGTCCGCTTTAAATGAACCCTGGTCCGCTTCCATGGATAGTTTGGTTCGTTCGTTTGGAGTGGTGTGCACGCTCATTCTAACTCCAAACAACCAAACTAGCAAACCCCGGTCTGCTTGAAAATTGGGGGTCTCAGTTCACTTGCAAGTGAACCCTGGTGCGGTTCGCTTACAGTGGGGAATGCAAACGGACTATCCAGCGAACCAAAGAGAGGAAGTGACGTAGAGCGCAGTGCATTTTGGGTAGAAAAAAAACAAAGCCAACAGCGCGAACCGCTTCATGCCTCACCTGCTGCTCATACTGGGCAGCTTCTTGTGAAAAAACAATTAGGTTTGAACACCGAAGTAAATACAGAAACCCCAAGACTGCATAAATTTGGTGTTGCTCTGTTGTTTTTGTGGTGACCAAGCCGACTGAAAACGATGGATTTCCGTTTTCGGTCCTGGCCAATCAACCAAGCCGGATTTTCTTCTTCCTCACGCTTTTTTTCTTCCTGGTCAGTTGTTTCGGGCAATACCGCCCCCAAATGAGCAGCTGTTGTAACTGCGTGACGTTGTCCAGGCCGTTTGGTCCGCTTTAAAAAGTGCAGTGTAAAAGTGAACCGAACCAAATGGACTGGGCATTTCACTGGGACTAGGCTTTTAATTGAAGTTTTACGGTATTTGTTTTTTTCAAAAACAAGCATGGACCAACCATCAATGAGACCACCGAATGATCTTTTATTCCGCTCACTAATGTTGTCACAGTCCACATTTCAATATAAGGAGAGCCTGCTGTTTTTTTTGGTTCCAACTGGGAACCAACTTTTTGGGTTCTGAAGCAATTTATTTTTGGTCGAGATGCTACAATAAATTCGGTGTGGGAACCAGAACCTGTTCCATGTTGGTGGAAAAACGGTGAGTGTAACACCACTTTCTGAGTCCTGAGTGGCGAGGAAAGGGCGGGAAATCCTCAGTGATGTGTCACACTTGTTGTTACCATCAGGACAGAGGTACAGGGACCCACCTGCCCAGAGATCCTTCATACCTTCCAGTATAGCTCTGATGAACACATGTGGGTGATATGAGGTGTGTCACCTCCAGTGTGTTATACTTAATTCTTCATTGTTGGTGTCTGGTTTTAAATGTTGTGTCTTTTTGTTGTGGTTGTAGTTGTCTGACAGTTGCCATGGATACAAAGAGAGTTTCCAGAAGGACTAATAAACAAGCTAATCAATAGATTCATAGATCACTTGATGATGGTCCTTTTTTTTTCTTACCTGTCAGGGTCAGCCTGTGTGATGTCGATGCGGGGCAGAGAGACGATGGGCAGACTCGTGGGTCTGGTCCGGGTCACTGGATCTTCTTCAGGAGTTAGCGACCTGCCCCTGTCCCTCTCCTTTTCCGCCTGTCGCCATGACAACGGCGGCAGCTGCAGGTTGCCAGAGAACCGCCTGTGGACTTTGCACACCTCGACGCCGAGCGTGCTGCCTGCGGGGAACTGTGCCGCGGGAGGCTCCTTATTCTCCTGAGGGTGAAAAAAAGAAGACAAAAATGACAATTTCATGGGGTTAGCTTTCCATGAAATTGGCTCATAATAATCCCTCCGGAGAGGATCTGTGGTGAATAAACATGAAGAAAATATGGGTGAAATGTTTTTGTTAAAGCCACAAGATTGAACGGAAACACAGATTCCCATAAAGGAAATCATATTTAACATATTTAACAAAGCAGGAGCCAAATGTCACAGCAATAAAAGGGAAATTAATAAAAAGAAAACCAAGAAATAAGTAATGCATGATGTAAAGAGCTGTGGATAAAAAAGGAGAGATTCATGAGACCAATTTATCGCACATAAACATGACTGTTTTACAGCCACTCAAAGATGTGCAAATGTTTAAACTCTAACTAAACAATCTGCCTGTCCTGCACATATCTGATTTAACACAGTGCTGTACTGTATACATGTCTTTATGCTCCTCGCAGCGTAGAGGAAAAATTAACCATTTGATTAAAGCCCATGTCAGTCCCCTGACACCTGAGCTGCCAGTCGATATGTTTATTAAGCAGCGCTGGATATACAGTGTATGTTTAATGTGTCTGGTTGAGTGTGAAGGTTCCAGGAAGGAGCCCTTGGTGCTTCATTGTAATGACGGGCTGTAAACAAGCCACGGCACTGAGGAAACAGAGGCAGGCTGCCTGAGCTAATTCTGCATACATCACCCTCCAATTTATGTTCACAGAGTGCAAGTGTAAATGAAACTGGCTTCAGATGAACGAGGGAGACGTGGAGGAGCGAATGATGCCGAGGGGGGAAATAGAGGATCAAGGAATTCCTGGAACATGGCTTCGACAAACAAGAAAATATTTGTCTGTTTGGTTGACAGAGAGTGAGAGTGTGAGAAGGAGAAAGAGTGAAGCCACAGCCTGGCCTCTCTGTCACCAGGGCTGACAGCTCACAACAGTTTGACGAGAACAAGCCTGCACACCATCGACGAGAAATTCACTCTCAACTGATAGTGTTACTTGCTGCCATCAGGTACTACAGAGTACTGAGTTTAATAGAGCCTAATATATTGTCCAACTAGTATTTCTTTAAAGGCAAACACAAACATATTTTAAAGAATTTGGAGCAAGTATGACATTTAACAGTTGTTAAACTGCTCATCAGTGCTCTCTAGTGGACAAACCAAGGTTATTATTAAAATTAAATGCCTCTTTCAAGATTAGGGTGTCTTTGGTGATAGGAGACTTAAATTTAAGATTTTTTTTTTAGACATTTATAGCTTATTGTTAACCACAATTAAGACTGATTTTTGGACAAATCATCTTTTTCTTATGCAAGCACTGCAGGTATATATTAAGCTATAAGTCTACATGTAGTCCCATACAGCAGCAGGTTTTACGTAGGAATATGGTTAAGGGGTGTGCCATATAATCTCGTTCATGATAATACCGGTATAATTTTTAATATGATATGAAAAATTCATATCGTGGTACTCGCGATATTTTGACTTGTTGACATATTGATGTCATACTGTTACCCTCGGCAACAACACGCATTGCTGAAAGCAAAATTACTCTGCAGTGGTTCCAAAAAGAGGAGCAGCTTCAGTAGTGTGGAATAAACTGTGGCGTCCTGAATGTTTTATGAACAGCCCCGGACTTCTCAGACTCTTTTAGTGACTTACCGCTCAGAGGGAACTCATTCAGCGGTTCCTCTGGCAGCAGCACAGCGTCTCTCCCTCTCTTCTCTCGCTGTGCGCACACAGGAGTCGGTGTCGTCAAGTGATTTTGTCATAAACCTTTGGCAATGTAAACCTATGTGACGCTCGCGGCTCGACAAAAAACTCCATATATATGGAGCCTGTCACAGGTTACAGCGTGATGATTAGAAGAGAAATGGCAGAGCATAAAGGTCCAGGTGGAAAAAAAACAACTCAGTCATTTAGGATTTTACTAAAAGAATTAAATCACCTGTTGATTTATATATATATAGATCCCAGGGGACATTTTTTGTATTTGGGAGCTGTTTAAATGTGTAATTTGTGGTAGATTTTATTTTGTTAAACTATTGATATACAAAATCTGAATCTCACTCTGAGTTGCTGTTGTTGTTCACAAACTAAAGAAATAAGAGATCATTTTTTTTTAGTTTTTACTGAATATTTTAAGGCAAACTGTAAAATGATATCACTTATTTTGCTGCAATTCTATTTTCTTAAATTAATGGTAAAATATATTTTTTGTTTTACGAATTTGTCATATTGACAACAATATTGTTATCACAAAAATACCCTGAAACATCATGTTTCTCCTACTTACAGTGTTTTATGCGACATATTCAGAGCAGTTTTGTCATCATCCAACTAAATAGCAAAAAGTAGTATATAGTAATGTCACATATAGCCTAGTGATACCTACACCTAACTTAAGTCTCGGCCGACGGTTAATTTTTGGAGAGTATTTTCAATGTTTCTACATTTTCTGTTTTAAGATTACAGAGTATCGTTCACATCTCATGCCAGTGCCTCAGTCCCAGACACTTTCGGTACCATTTTATCTCATATGATATGACGCAGCCTACTTCAGTCATGGTTCTGATGATGTCGCTTGTAATTAACACCCCCGCCTCTTTCACATGAACGTGCCCGTGGCTGGATAGGAAAACCCAGAGTTGACTCAACTAGTTGAAAACCAGCTTTGTAGTACTGGTAGTATCGGCGAGATAACAAAAAGATATCCAGGGTAAGTTGAACTGGCTTTGTAGTACAGGCCTCTGGTCATGATTTCTGGAAAGAGACATTGCTGTTGAGTTTTTCAAATGTGTTTTTTTGCACCTTGAGCACCACAAGCTGAGTGCCATCTAGTTCCATTACACTGAAGAGAAGGCAGACGTCTCTACAGCTGACATCTCCAACACTCTGCAACTCACACCAAAACAATCTACTGATATCTACCACTGTTTGAACCGTCTCTTTAGGCTTAGTAAAAAGTCAAAAGGATGACGGTGAAAAAAGATGCACATCTGTCTTGCTGAGGTGATGCATAAAAAAGAAACTAACTGTAGGTAACAACTCCCACGGGGCTGGCAGCACCGTCATCTGCTCCCATTAAAACATCCTCTTCACTGCGTCAGGAAAATAACATTTCAAGTCTAAACTGGCTCTTCAGAGAGGACAGAGAGATCCTCTGAGATCTGAGTCCTGCGAGGGATGAAGGTCAAAAGGAAAAACGCTAAAATTCTAATTAATGAGTGAGTGATGTGAGACAGAGTGGTGCCACATGATGAGGGCTGACCGTCATCTGAGAAGTACAGGGAGAGAAAACGACAGAAAGAAAGAGGGAGTCATCCCACCACCTCTTTCCGGTGAAAGTGACAAACAGTAATGGCAGGGACACGACGACTGGGAAGCAGAGAAGAAACATGAATGAGAGAATAAACTGCTAACTAGGGAGCAGGGATAGAGAGTTTCTGAATGAGAGAGGGGAAGACAGAGCAGACCGAGAAGTGAGTCTGGCTCCTGATTGGTGGTAAATACAGCTCTGCTGACTCCTCTGCTCCTTCTAGGAAATGCAATTTGTCTGATTTATTGTTCCTGTCTGTTTAAGATAGATTCTTCCTGTCGAAAGGAAAAAGAGTGAAAATAAAATCTGGCAAAACATGACTCTGTTCCGGCGACTCTGATCTGGAACTGTTTCCACTTACACAACAACTCTCGTCAAACAGACGTTATAATCAGAGGCCTAAATCGTCCCTGGTCAATACGTCTCAGTGCCGTTTCTGTTCCACTGTAAATTAGCGTCAATTGGATATCGATTTCATCTCTGACATCAGGACATGTAATTCTAGTTCTGCATTGATCCCATGTCTGTGGTCCACTTTGGGAAATACTGCTGATTCATTCTGAGTGTACGGCTGTGTGTAAGCCAGCAGTGGGATAAGGATGCTGATAATTTTAGAATATAAAAACATTAAATTTAGAAATCTATTTGTCGATTTGTCATATGTGGCGGAACTTGGTCATAAAAGCACAGGAACCGAGATGAAAGGTAAAACAATGAGTCTGAAACGGAGGTAGTGTATCTCCGGTGTCAAACAGAGGTGGAGTGGGTGTTTTCTCGATGAAGATGAAAGGCTCCTCTTGGCCGCAGAGTCTAAACAGCTCCAGCGCTCTCTGGGTTATTTCCAAAAAGCCTTTTTGAAGAAGATGGTACAAATGAGACAGCCTCAGGAGTGAGCGGTGCAAACACCAAGGGCAATGACGGAAATAGTTTCAGGGCTTCATCCTTCTACCCCCAACAAAAAGTCTGGTGTATTTTTCCCTGTTGACATTACAGTGCCTGACATATATCTTTAGGTTTGGGAAATACTACAGGAACGAGTTAGGGATGTAATAAAATTTTGCAATATTGTGATGAATAAATGTCTCAATACCATCTTGACAAAATCTACCATGGTATGACATGGTTATTTCCTTACTACAGCTGCGTTCTACTAACTCTCCTTGTTGAAAATGGTCAGGGTTCGACATTAACACT
Source organism: Epinephelus fuscoguttatus (assembly GCF_011397635.1). Classification (NCBI taxonomy): domain Eukaryota; kingdom Metazoa; phylum Chordata; class Actinopteri; order Perciformes; family Serranidae; genus Epinephelus; species Epinephelus fuscoguttatus. The sequence goes on from NC_064766.1 coordinate 24,327,445, forward strand.
TGCTAGCACTAACTGTTAGGCAACAGTATCTCTTTTCAAAGTTTCGTAACTTGACTTTGTAAAAAACGATCCTTAAGATAAATCTGACATTTGATTATTCATCAGTTGTGCTAAGTTGAGAACAGTTGTTGTCGTTAGCCGTTTGTGATACCTGGGTTAAGTCTGTCGACCAATCAGAAGCCGTGTTTCTGACCGTGTGGCAGCTCTGATTTCACGGGCACTGTGCAATGGACTAACAAGCAGTTGTCTTGTTTTTGGCTTAAAGTGCTCCTCCAGCTAAAACTAGCCGATGATTATTAAACTTAAAATCCTCTCAGCCATGTGATTATGTGTTGATTTTATATTTTACATAGTTTGCATTGATGTGATTTATTTCATTAAAAAGCTTAATGTCAGACAGAACAGGCCCCGTAGCAAGGCAACAAATTTTTCCCAGTGGCCAAAAATATCCCCTGCAGCCCAGGAGGCATTTTGCCCATGTACCACCATTATAAAAGAGACGCTTGTAAAACTGTCAACAGGACACCTAAAACCGTAAACAAGGTCAAATATGACTTTTCCTATTGTAAATTTTTAAGCCATGGTGGTTTTATGTCTGTAAAACGATTGAAAAATCTCTGACGTCATCACAATTTAAAGTCTATGAGCCGAGTGGGAACTCATTGAGAAACACTACTGTGCTGCTGCGGTAGGGACTCAGCCTTGAATGTGGGAATGAGGAACGCTCTTTACCAGGTGCCAGGTGTTTACTGGGCACCCCATACTTTTTGTCAGCAATGTTTTGTCAGCATCTTGGCACGATGAAGTGCCAACTCCTTCAAATACACCACAGACTGTATGGGTTGTAGCTGCTGCAGGAGTTTGAGCTCCCCACTGGGGACAGATGGAGGAGTTAACCCAGCCACACACACACACTGTGGCAGGCAATTGTTAGCGTCACACGGCTAACTTTGTGGTTATTTTAATAAATAATAATAATAATCTTAATTTATAAATCACTTTTCAAAACAGAGTTACAAAGTGCTCTACATGTCAATAAATAAAACAGACATGAAAACGACAACTTTGAAAAAAAAAAACCTGATAAAAACATTTTGGTATATAGAAACTGAGGAAATAAAAGACACTTTAAATGAATTTAAAACTCGGGTAAAATCAAGGAAGGCTCCCCAATAAAAGAGCTTACTGACTCGGCCGACCTGATTTCCTCGGGCAGATTGTTCCAGAGTCCCAGGGCCCTGACAGCAAATGCTCTGTCCCCTTTAGTTTTCAACTGGGCCTCTGGAACAGACAAAAGACCTCCGCTGCCTGAGGACCTCAAAATTACGTCCCAGTGTGTATGTGTTAAGACGTCGGAGATATAGCTGGGGCAGAGACTATGAAGAGCCTTAAAAGTAATTAGTAAAATCTTAAAATCTATTCTGAAACATTATTAACCCTCTGAAACCTGAGCAAACTGGCTTGATTTTTTTAAATACATGGGAAGAGGGCAACGAACAACAAAAGCAGTTACCGCCAAAAATTGAAAAAAAAAAAAAAAAGTAAAAAGAGAAAATTAAAAACTAAAAAATTTGTAAAAAACAAAAACAAAAACAAAACAAAAACAAAAACTGGGAAAGGTGCTTAAAAATTATAATAGTTCTGTACCATAATTTTAAATTTGTTATAATAATAATCATAAATAAGCTTTTTTTTTTTTTTTTAATAATTTTCTATTAATTTAATTTTTTTTTTTTCAATTTGTGGGACATTTCTTACCAAGTTGCTCATTGCTTTTTTTGTCATGTTTCTGAAAGAAATCACACCAATTAGCTCAGTGTTCAAAGGTTTAAATACTTGTGATATGTGTTCAAAAGCAGCACAAGAATAGTGATGTCGCTTCAGGTTTCAAAGGGTTAAGAGGTTTAGCAGCAGAGTCGAGACATTTTGGTGTCAGTGTGAGCTGGGACAGTTTAATGGCTATGTGTTGGATGTAAGCTGCTGCTGCATTAGCTTGTGCAGCAACCGAAAGTTTACAGATACGGCTGGGAGTCGGAACGGTCTTGGATCAGACCGCTGGTACAAAAAGGTTCGAATAGGAAAGGTCCGGTAATGTCTGACTGGAAGAGGTTTGATACTACTTGGTACTGGGTTATTTCCATCAATACCCTAACAGTATTGACTATCGATACCCAGCCCCATCTATTACAGGAATGTTTTCAGGAAGTCTACACAAACATTCCTGCCAGTAGAGTTTAATAAACATTGTAGGTGGTATTAACTAAAAGGATTTCACTCTAAAATGAGACGCCGGCCTTTTGAAAAATGTGTCTGCCATTACCTAAATCACTGCTGGTATGAAAGTCAAAATCACCACTAATCATTCCTGACATTAATGGTCATTACACGGGATTAAATTGTGTATTTCCTCTAAGCAAGAAATAAACACCATTAGGGTTCGACTGTGTTTTTGCATTATAATAAATGTTCAGTAAATTTTAGGGGGGTTGTGGGGTGATGGGAGGCGTCACAGCAGAAAAACTTTCATCGTCCACGATGTAGCTTGGCATCTGAGCTCCTGTTGGACAATGTCACGTAAATGATCAGGCCTGCCTGCCCAGTCATAAACACCGGTGGCGTGGAGGAGAAACAGATGGGCCTCTCTGTCAGATCTCTGTCCTTCCTCCTCTTATCCATGCTTCCACTCAGCCTAATGCCCTAAATGTCTCCTGGTGTGAAGTGTCTTTTTACACCTTTCCTCCTCTTCCCGCTCTGCCTCTGACTAAACTCTGCATCACTCCTCAACTCTTTGTCTCTCTCTCGCGTACACACACACACACATACACACACACACGACACACTGTCCTTCACTCCCCCTTACGTCTCCGTTTCAACACACACACCAATCTCGCTCTCTGCAGCGTGTCCTGCTGGATAGCGGTCTGTTGTGTACAGTACAGTCATGTGTTTATGAGTCACCGACCACCGCACAGACGTACTGCACCTTGCTGCCTTTGTGTATCCCCACTAGAGCTCACTGTATCCTTGTTCATGGAGGAAACAGAGGGAAGGCAAGCAAGGCAATTTACAGCAACTGTGCAAACTGCAGAATTAGGCTGTAAACTTTAGAGGCAAGATGCTGAATTTCAGATACAGAGAGATCACGAGTGGCTGTGTAATGAAAGCATGGATGGATTCATGTAGCCCAGATGGATGGCTGGAAAAATCGATACTTACATCGCCTGGTGTAACCCCCTGTGCACTCCTGCTTTTCTTCATCCTGAGGGATGTTTAGCCAGACTCCGTCTCTTGATCCTTTCTCGGAAAAACGCAGCTCTTTCCTGCTGCTCCTGCTCTGGGCAGCCTCAGCAGTACGCCTGCACATGGGAGGCAGAGAGGAAGGGGAGGGCAGTGATAAAGTAACCAGTTCTAAAAGTTATTCAGCCTCCCTCACAGTGGACACCATGTCTGCTGTTGTTGTCAGACTAGCGTTATTGTTCTGGTGTGGTGATGCAGTGCTGCGTCCGGTTTATGCTCCGCTGCATTACACACTGCATCACACAACTTTGACAAAAAAAGCAGACATTCAGTGAACTGTGGTGGACCACCAAAGTCAGCAGTTACAAGTTTGTACAAGAACATTGTGCGTCACCAAATGACAAACCACGCTCCAGACCTGTGAGCAATTTCTGATAAATTAATGAGAATAAATAAAAATCTTCACGGAGCATTCTTCCTGACAGTAGCGACCACAGACCGCAGGCACAGCTAATGCAGTTAGCACGACAATAACTTCACTGAATTGAGCCAATCAGACTGATTAACTGTGTGTAGACAGTTCGCTAGAGAGAAAAACAGCTAGAGAGAGATGTTAAAGAGATGACAGCATGAAGACCTGCTACTGTCTGGCTAAATGTGTTTTCTCTGCTCTAATCCAGTGGTTCCCAACTTGTGGGTCACGATCCAAAAGTGGGCCGTGGGTCCATCCTGAATGGACCACAAGTGACTCGAGAATGTCAAGTTTGTAAAAAACACACTTTATTTTGAAGTACAGTGAATTTTCGGCACAGAGCTTTTATTCTGAAGTGCCGTTTCCTGCTGTAGAGTGAGTGAATAACAAGAAAGCTACTACAGAGACAGCAAACTAGCTCGACCACATGGACAAACAGGAGTATGGCGCTGAATTTATTCAACTCTGTGGAACTTGAACTAATGACTAAGGAGGAATCTGGACCCTGTGGCTGGAGCAGTTGGAAACCACTGCTCTAATCAAAGTGAAACGTCGTGCACACCTTAACAATGTTTTGATCAACTGACAGCTGTGAGTCATATTTCTTGCTTTGAACATCATTAACACCAAGCACCTGCTCCAGGCTCACCAATTGGAACTTGTACACGATAATGGCACTAACTCCTCAAGCTGAGATTCAAACTATTGGCACAGCAGTCACAGGGCTGTTTCTCTCTATTGGTAAGCATATTTTTTAAAATAGAGTGAAAAGTGGCTGCTCAAAGCTCTGTTTGCACTTTATTTCTAAAAGAGACAATTTTTACATTTCTTTTATTTATGAGGACTTATTTGCTTTTACATGAAACATATGCCCTAGGTAGAGTGGTAAGACCATCCTGATGATGTGAGCTCGACATTCTGTTTTGCTCTCTGTACCAGTCTGGACTCTGTGCTGCCCCAAACACTTTCAGTGTGCGGGAGTACTCGCCTTGACAAACAAACTCCTTCAGTCAGTCAGCGCAACAAAACACCAGGGAACATCTTCATCGCCAATGGAGCCAGCTGATAAATCAAGCTTTGCCACATCCAGCAGTGCATACTCATGTTCTTGTTTAATTGTTGTTATTGACTCCATTTCTGCAGCGACTCCACTTATTGTGTTCACTCTTCTCAAGTTAAGAGTTGGTGCTTGTTGCTTTGGGAGCCGACATTACTGTCCTGCAAGCTGGGTCCTGCGTTTTCTGCCATCAACTTCAATGCAGTCCCTGATTGGCTGATTACGTAGTCTACTATGGTGCAGATCCCTGATTGGTCATGATAGGATTTTAAATTATGGAAAGTGTTTGAGGAGGCACAGAGTGGTTTTTTTGTACGTTTTTGTGCGGCTATGGTTACAGACGCTCAGGAAGAGACAAATCGCACAATGACCAAAGTTAGAAACGGATATAACTGATAGCATTTTGTTTTTTGTTTTTTTTTAAAAATGATGATTTTATATAGATTTCCCGATAATATTGTTATCGTGAACTGTTTGGCCACGATAATCATGTAGTGAAATTCTCTTATCTTGACAGTCCTGGTTGAAATGATATGGAAATGTTGATTTTATTGGTTAGACACAGGGATAAGAGACAACTTAGACGTTCTGTTTCTGTTGTCACCTCTGCCTTTATTTCTTTTTTAAAAATGCATTTCTGTCTCATGTCACTCACTCACTCATTAATATTATACATACTTTATTAATCCCCGAGGGGAATATAATGTTATTAGGCCTGCACGATTATGGCCAAAATGATAATCACAATTATTCTGACCAATATTGAGACCATGATTATATGGACAAAATATTTTTTATTGCACTTTCACATTTGATTAAAAAACAAAACAAAACACAGCTTTCACTTCAATGTTCAAATTTCTGCATCAAACTAAGACTTAAAATAAGGTTCCTTTTCACCTGAAATCAGTTCATCTCCTAGCAGCAAAACATTAAAAAAAACATACCCAAAATATAGGCTAGCTAAAAATAAATATGTCAAACACAAGCACATAAAAACGGTTTTTATTGAACACATATCTTTGGCAAAATTGAATGAGATTGCACTTCAGTCTGTCTTTGAATGTTGGATGGATACGCATCTACTGCTGTATTTTGTTTTCTTCACTTTTTATAGCGGTCACAGTGCTGTAATGCGCTGTACAGTGTCGCTGTTATGGACGTCTGAGCTGACGCATCCATTGTTTTTCTGCTGGTTTAACAGGTTAGTCATGTTGCTTTGCAGTGCAACACAAGTCTCACACACTCTCTGCATATGAACTGTTCTCTCCTAAATCCAAAATACTTAAAAACAACAATGTTGGTTAATGAACAGATGATTTTTATTTTGCCTGTCTGAAGTTGCAATAATGAGAAAATGTCTTGCTGCAGGGTGCGCACATGGCGCCATGACAGCTCTTCAAAAAGGGGAGGCTGGCTGTGAGAAAGCGCCTGATTGCTTGATGATATGCAGCTGAGTTTTCTATGAGCGGAGCGTGAATTTTAGAATCAGAATGTTCTTTCCATTTAAACAATAAAAGTCAGGCCTCTTTAATGTTGTCAAAAATGTTGACTAAAGAACTGTGTAGGTACATTAAAAAAAAAAAAAAAAAAAAAAATCAAACCAGATATTTGATGCCAGCTTTCGGTACTCTGTGCCAAAGACAGTTCGGTTGGTACAAAAAAAACAAAACAAAACAAAAAAAAAACAGTGACGTTAAGTATGTGTGATTTGTATTAGTGCCAATAACATGTAAAAACAAAAACAGTGCTCCTTTAACCCTGGCATTATTACTGAATAAAACACAGTCTGTGAGATTGACTCTGTGAAAACAGACAGCTATGTGACAAAGTGCACAGTGTGTGTGCCCGAGGGTCTGTTTGTCCAGTCCGTCAGCCTGTTTTGAATGCACCGACTGTACATTCATCAATAATAGAAAGACCACAGCTGGTGGAAAACCACCAAAAGGCAGACATGCGTGACTAATCTCTGTGACAGAAATGGATCGATATATTCCATGTCACAATTGATCACCCCTCTGCATTCCCCTGACATCACCACTTATTTAACAGACACTGTGCCCTTGTGTTACAGTCAGTGTCGGACTGCTGGTAAGGGAGGCTGATGTTGATTTCCAGGTGAAAAGAAAGAGCACAAACAATCCAATCGTGTTTGTGGCAAACAACATCTATATGTGCTGCTTCCTGCCGCCCTCAGTTATTGTAAAAATCGTGACATGTGAAGGCAATGACAGCAGATCACAGAGATTAGAGTTCTGAGCGTTTGTAGGAGTCAGCCGCTGGTTCAAATCTCAGCATGACAGAAAAGTTCTCAATAATGTATGAGTGTGCATGGATGTGTGCATCATAGGTTTCACAAGAACACCATTTAAATTCTTCATACTTTATGATACAGAGGTGTCAAGATGAGTTACTCTGTGGTGGTTGTTGTGAGCATAAGCAGAAAAAGGCCTGTAGGTAGAAAATTTTAATGCAGAATAAGTAAATTATTTAAAACACTTATCTTGTGGAGGATACGCATTTCATTGCTATTCATATTATATATATATATATATATAATATGAGTAGCATTGAAATGCGTAGTCTGACACCAACATTTTTCTGCTCCTTTAAGATGTGCTGGTACCTTTTTTTTTTTTTTAAAATACAAAACTAGTAGACTGACCAATTATGAGTACCAGTCCTTAGGGATGCAAGATAACTGATACCAATATCGATATAGCCACTTTTCTCCCTCCTAATTTTAGTTTTTCTTATCTTTTTGCATTTATTATTATTATTTATTATTCATTTAATCATTTTACCTTTATCAAAAAATGTCAGCTCTTGTGCATTTGACCATGTGCAATTTAAATAATATTTCTATTAACTGTGCAACCCTGAAATTTTTTTTGGACAAATTGAAATTTTGACTTGAGTGAGATGAACAGATTGAAAACTTTAAAAGATATCTTTAGATAAAACAGATGTTAACTACGGAATCAGTATTATGTTATAATGTGAAATGTTAATTGTTCTCACAAGAAGTTTTTCACGTTATAACAATATACTTTCATGTTAAAACGTGATAGCTTATATTGTAAGAACGTGACAAGTTTCACGTTATAACAATATAGTTTCATGTTATCTGTGTTTTGGGTCATATTGATGCCTGTTCATTGCAAAAAGCCAAGTGTCAAATCATCATCAGTATATGGGTGCACCTCCTCCCGAGACCAAATATTGCACTATAATGTAGAACTTTTAATGTCCTAACAATATAAATTATTACGTTTTAACATGAAACTTATAACGTGATAACTTATATTGTAAGAACATGAAAACGTGAAACTTTTCATGTTTTTAGTTATGTTTTAACTTGAAAATATGTTGTTATAATGTGAAAAACTTCGTTAGAACAATAAACTTTTCACGTTATAATGTAATACCGATCCATTATTTTTTTCTGGTGTGGCAGCAATACGCTTCCATAGTTGACAAAGTTTTCCTGCGAGGGCATAATTTATATTTTTTATATATATATTTTTTTTTTATTTTTATATTTTATCGCAGTACTCAGCATATTGCAACATATTTAAAATGTTGTATCATGATGTAAGTATCATGATAATATCGTATCATGGATACTCTGATTCCCACCCCTAACTTTCCCACAATCCATCCTGTTGTCCATATTTCAGTCTTGACCAAAGTGATGGACTGATCAGCATAGCCACCCCTATAGCCACTCTGTTAGTGTGGCTAAAAATGTTCAGAATAAACTTGATAAAAAGGAAAAGCACTTGGCCTCGCAAAACCAACGCTCCACTTCTGTCAAGTAGGTGCTTAAACTATAATTTTCTCAAACAGCACCATTTCAGTGATTTTACAGGAAAATACTTTTCATGCCATCTGAAAATTCTTCCATCGTTCCAACTCATTAATATCACTACGCCAACCCTTTTGTTCTGTGTCGTTCTGTTAAAGGTCAAGCGGTTACAAATTATCATTGGATGAATGGACCCCTGAGCTCAGAGCTACTTCACCAAACAAGCAGAGAAGACAGATGGTAAAAGGTTATATCAGATCATGTCATCTAAGTCCAGCAATGATCGGTGTGATCCTACACTGGTTTTAAAGCTTAGAGGCTATTAGCTCAAATCATCAGAGTACAGGCACAGAGAAGTCAACGTGTCCCATAGGAGACAGTAAGAAGCACTCAGCCCTCGCAACTGTGCAGCTATGTTATATTCTGTAATGAGCAGTTAGGGGAGTCGTCAACCTCTGAGAGACCACTTATTATGAAATTCAGGCGGCAAATCCCATTTAATTGTTTGTTTCTGAGCTTCAAAAGTTTGTTTTCAAAGACTGTGTCAAGACTCCAAAGACTTGGACTAGTGCACGAAAAAGATCAATTCAAGGCAACACTGTTCCAAAGCCTGGATGGTTTTAAGGTTGGATAAAAACTAATCTAGGACATAAACAGCACGGAATAATCAATTAGTTCTCAACTATTAAATCAATCACCGACTAATTTGATAATCAATGAATCAGTCTGGGTCATTTTTTAAAGAAAATGTTGAAATTCTGATTCCAGCTTCTTAAATGTGAAAATTTTCGAGTGTCTTTACTTCTGTATGACAGACATTTGAGGAAGTCATCTTGGCCTTTGGGAAACAGACATTTTTCACAACATTCTGACATTTTATAGATCAAACATCTAATCCATCACTTGCTAGGCTAACTGACGATGAAAATAATCATTAATTGCAATCCCTACCAATGAGTATTTGGATGTCCAAATCATCAACACTAAGGATATCAACTTCACAATCAATGGAACCTTGTAGGCAGAGTTGCAGCTCCATGATGAATATCAAATAATACTGGGGGATATGTTTGACCATGTGTAGCAACTCATAATGTAATAATGGCTCATAATGTAATAACATAAATGTAATAAAAGTTCATAATGTAATAATCGGCTCATAATGTAATAAAATCATGAGTGTATAACGTAACAACAGCTTTGTGCATCATGTAATAATGTAATAACATTAAATTATTACATTATGAGCCTTACTGGCGCCGCTCATAATGTAATAACAACTCATAATGTAATAATGGCTCATAATGTAACAATAATAATTATAATCATAATAATAATATTGTGAGAAAAGTGCTGCATTATTGTCATTTTTAGGTCAAAACTGCACACACTGACGACGAGAGTGCACTTAAGGGCAGAGGTCTGTGTTTGTGTTTGACTATGATTTGTTTATAGATGGTGCGGCAGTAACCAACTCAAAAGCCAGCTGGAGAAGAGGGTGGATTAGGGAAAAAGGAGGGGGACTGTAGTTCATGTAGTTTAAAAGAGCATTTCCTTTGTTTACTATTGCGACAATAAATGCAGGACACAATAACGTCCACAACAAAAACACATTTAAGATTGGTCTTTTCAAATAAGTAAGTGAACACTCTCTCCTTCCATACAACCTAGTGAAGACCTTCCAGTCAAAATGTTGCTGTTATTTTATTGCTGGTCTTAGTGCCAATTTAATAAAGACTTTTAATAAGCATTGTTTTCCTACTACTTACATTAAATACATGATAGCAGTGTAACATATTCATTCAATTTACTTTATTTTGGAACTTGTGCAAGAATGAGAAGAGCGTTTTAGAACCATGTAATAACAATGGACCAGCTCAAAAGTTCTTAAAATGTAAACTCAGCCTGTCAGGACACCCAAGTAAAAACATAAGTCCAAATAAATTTAACGAAACAATATGCATAAATAATACATGACCATAAATCATTGTTGCCAACAAAAATCAAGTCCAGGGGGCTCCGTTTGTCAGTTGCTTAATGAGTTGGGTTTTTTTTTGTTTTTTTTTAAAGAAAACTTTACTTCTTCAATGAATGTCTTTAATATGGACCCATCCAAAGGATATATGTTTAGTCACGATCCAGGCTGTAATCCACTTGGCATTCTGGCTGAAGAGTTGCCTGATATTGGACGCAGGGCCACTATTGCGTCCAGCCACTCCACTATAACCTACTAATACTTATGCAGCAGTCTTCCTCCGTCATAATATTTAAACTTTCCACCAGCTACTTACCTGGAACAATCAGACAGTGGAAGTGAGCATGGCATTCTCAAAGGCCCAAAATACCTAACACGGGTGCCACCTAGTGGCCCAACTTTATACATCTTACATAATAAAATGTGAGAATGCAATTACAATTAAATGATTCTTGGTTTCACTCATTTAGTTTACTCTGTGCTGAAACCCATGCCGTTTGCTTCATTTGCAACTTTAAGATGTAAAAATGATGATGATGCAGCAGTTTTCTCACAATATGAGCCATTATTACATTATGAACTGTTATTACATTATGAGCAGCGCCAGTAAGGCTCATAATGTAATAGGTTATTACATTATGTGCAAAGCCATTATTACGTTATGTGCTCATGATTTTATTACATTATGAGTCATTATTACATTATGAGCTGTTATTACATTATGAGTTGCAACACCATGGCACTGTATTAACCCTTGAATGTCTCTTTTGCATGTTAGCCCAATGAGTTAGCTACGCTGCCAGTTTAGATTTCAATTAATATGTGTACATGTGTGTTTTAGGGATGCACGATATTGGATTTTTTGCCAATATCCAACAGAACTCTAGAAGAAACAGAAGAACATCATATTGTGCATACATACTCGTATTGTGATTGCCCACCAGCAGATGGAGACATCAGATACAATACTTTTCAAGGTATACAAATGGTCTGCACTTGTATAGCGCTTTTCTAGTCTTCCAACCACTCGAAGCACTTTAACACTACATGTCACATTTGCCCATTCATAAACACAGTCACACTGGTGGCTGAGGCTACCATACAAGGTGCCACCTGCTAGCTCAGTAACCACTTACACACACTCACACAACAATGGAGCAGCCATTGGGAGCAATGTGGGGTTCAGTATCTTGCCCAAGGATACTTCAACATGCAGACTGGAGGAGCTGGGAAAGATTAATCAACTATAGGTTGTCAAATACTTTTTGTCAGTTAACCAATCAATCACTCAGTTGTGTTATAACAAGTCATTGCTGATTTTCCGGCTGGTTTTCGGGCTCCAATCATTTCTAATAACTCATCACTGTGTTTCAAGCGGAGCTAGTGCTACAAAAAACTTGTTGTTTTCTATCAAGACTATCAAGACATCGCTGCCTAAACATGATAATTTCCCAACCACAGTGGTGTTTGTGCCTTAACCCAACCACATTTCAACCATAATGTTGTTGAAACATACAGTTTCAATATATCTGCTACATGATGATGTGCAAATATATCTCTGTGGTTGTCAGAAACATACAGTGCCAACAATTTTTTGGCAACTGGGCTGAAGATTGAGCACTTTGAAAGGACACATCAGTGATCACTTTTGACACTTGTTATCTACAAGGAACATGCCCCTGCATTTAAGAAGTAAGCCCATTAAAATAAATTAAATTAAATGTTTGTTACAGTGTCAGTCTCCAAGTCTTTCCCCTTGTTATCAGCGCTTCAGTGAACTTGTCAGGGCTCTGTGAATACATCCAACTAAGGACTGAGCCTCTGAAGAGCATTTAAGCCTAAAACCCAAGAGACTACTCAAATCAAAGAGGACCACTGGACAAAAGACGCTGGATTAAAAACACACTGCTCCACTTTGGAGAGAAACAAGCTTCAAGTAACCTCTCCGCTCTGTAACCCCAGCAACAGGTCATTCCCATGGTGGCTGCCTGTACCTCTACAAATAATTGATTGTTGATGTGAAGCGGGCAGCAGAATGCATGGTCATGAGGCAGCACTCGAGATGCTGATTGTAAGGATTTGGCTTGGATTGTGAAGAGAACACCAGGGATCATTGTGCTGGGCTCATATCATCACGCTTAATTTATAACTCAAGGACAAAGCAAAAGCCATGGACCGACTTTGCTTCAACGCTATTAAAGAATGAGTAAAGTATGTATGAGTACAGAATGTTATCTCTGGGCACACTGGAGAGAAAAGACTCTGCAGCAGATTAATTACATCATCTTAACAAAGAACACCAGACACAAAGTGTTGCATGGTGGGGTTGGGGGTGCTGCTGAAACGATCCATTAGCGGTCTGACAGAATATTAATTGGTAACAATTGATTTATTGTTTAAGTCATTCATCAAGCATAAAGGCCAAAGATTTGCAGGTTCCAGCTTCTGAAATATGATTCAGGCTGTACCGAATAGCCCAAAGCTTCATTCATAACACTGACATTAGAATTCTTGATCAACATTTGAATGCTGTAATCATTTCCAAAATTAAGATGTTTTTAACTTGTGAAATATTCTGCTTCAATTTATGTTTTCACTGTGGTCAAAATACTGTTACAATTCTGCTCTATTTTATGCTTTTATGGATTATCCAAGTTAAAGACTGAATCACTGTGACGTTAGGTGGGCCATTTTTTACGTGGCTAAAAGCCAACTAATCGAGTCGTTTGCTCAACGCCATTTCATTTTACACCGATCAGCCAGAACATTAAAACCACTGACAGGTGAAGTGAATAACGTTGATCATATTGTTCCAGTGCATTGTTCTGCTGGGAAACCTTTGGTTCTGGCATTCATGTGTCACCACCTGACATGTTCCACCCACTCAAACACTGTTGCAGACCAAGTACCCCCCTCATGGCAACAGTACTCCCCAGTGGCAGTGCCCCCCCAGCAGGATAATGCACCATGCCACACTGCAAACATCTCTCAGGAATGGCACTGCCATTGGGGAGTACTGTTGCCATGAGGGGGGGTACATGGTCCGCAACGGTGTTTGAGTGGGTGGAACATGTCAGGTGGTGACACATGAATGCCAGAACCAAAGGTTTCCCAGCAGAACAATGCACTGGAACAATATGATCAACGTTATTCACTTCACCTGTCAGTGGTTTTAATGTTTTGGCTGATCGGTGTATGTACATGATGTGGAGTTTTCAACACAGAAGTTACTGTAAACAAACACTGTGACTCAGTCTATATTCATTACAGTTAACAGTATCCGATGAATCACTGAATCTAAATTGAGTTGATTGTTATTTGAATGTAAAAGTGATATTCTATACGGCCCTAAATGTGAGTATTTTACATTTCATAGCAATGTAAACTATACATTCTGAGCTTTTCTCTGTTGAGAGGACAAAACAATGTATTTAAAGACACCAACTTGGCCTCTGGGAAAATTTCGTAGGTGTTATTCCATTTTTTTTTCCTAATATTTAATGGACCAAATAATTCATTACTAATAAAAAAAGAACAAATCATCACACTGATCAGTAATTGAAATAGCTAAGTGGCTACTAGGTTTAGTGGTTCTGTGTGGGCTCCCACTGGTGCTATGGTTTCTTCCCATAGTCAAAGGATGTGAATATGAAGTGAACTAAACCATCTGCATGTGTGAAATCAAGTGTGAATGGGCTTGTGTATGTGATAGACAAGTGACCAGTTCAGATTAGGAGTTGAACATCATGTTTTTTTAGGGATGATACTGTTTATTATTAATCAAGCAGAGTAGCAGCTAATATTTGTGGAGTGATACACATGTGCAGTAAAAAATAAAACTTAGTGTCAAAATTTCAAACACAAACTCCTGACATAAAACTTGCTTAAATGCCTTTAAGCACCTTTAATTACGTGCTGCAAAAGAAAACTCTTCAACAGTTCCCTTCCCATGCTGACACATTCTTTGCACATATTGCAATCTGCCCTCTCTGGTGTTGGTATGTGTAATGCTCCCATAGGCCGACTGCATATTTAGACCTTTTCATTAGTGCATCCATCCAGACGGAGAGATAAAGAGAGTGAGGGAATGGGGGAGTATGGACTGATGTTTTGACGTGATATAAAAACTTTCTTTGATCGTGCAGCCCAGTGTTACTCTACAGCTCTCTGGTTAATCAGTGAAGTGTATGAACTACGCTGCAGACCATTTGTCACTCACTGTTGGTAGAGAATCCAGAGTGGCAGCTGACTCATATAAACAGCTCAATGGAGGTTAAATGCACATCAGCAGGTTTGCATTACACACGTCTGCAGAGTTTCCCACACATTCATTTATCTGTAGCAGCCCAACACCAATTCAGTATCTGGTGCAACATGTTGATTTTCTATTTTTGGAGCTGGATGGTTCATTAGGACTGCTGCTGGAATATATACACTGTTTGGTCATTCACTGCAACACACTCTCTGAGTGCAGAGCGTAGGCTGGGCACAGATGGCGCAGCAGAACATCAGGTGCAGTGAAAGTGAAACTTGTGCTGGTTCCAAAAATCTGCCTTCACTCACCTCTGCAGCAGCTGCTCCTCTCATCCATCAATCTGAGTTTGATTAACAGGATTAATAAGTCGAGCTGATCAGATCAATCAAAAACACACTCTTGAAGAGCTCTGCTGGTGCTGCGTTCACGGACCTGCAAAAACCCTTCCGATTTAGGGCTTGTTTGCGTGGATACCGATACAACTGAAAACAGATTTTTATTTATCCCGTATAAAAGAATTCCGGGTTTTCACGATCAGTTGTGAAAACGATATCCCTGTTTCCACGAAAACGCAGAAACGGCAGCTTTTTGCTGCAATTAGCATGCCAGGCCAGTAGGTGGCGATACACCATAAGCCAAACACCACAGAAGAACGTTCTGCGCATGCACAGTGATTCGTTTTCCTCTTGGCGCTAGTGACAAAAACAATGATAAACTACATTTTAACCTTATGTAGCATAGTTAGCTGCTATGCACTTACTAATATTGGGCACAGCAGACGTCATTGTGTAGCAGTGATGTTGATGCAGCAGTGCTGAGTTCATTTGTAAGCTCGTAAGTTGTCCCAAAAGTGTTAACAAAACGTAAACAACCCAGCACATATCTGCCATTGTTGTTGTGGTTATCGGGCGCCTAATGGGCATGCGCGAACTGGGTTGCAACATCATCGTTTTCCAAAATCTCTGTCTATCCTGTTTACATGTCTCCATAGAAACTGATATTTTTAGAAACTTTCACTTTGGAAGCTGTAATTGAAAATCTCTGTTTCCGTTGAGAAAAATGCCGGTTGCGTGAAATGATAAATGATAAACAGGCCCTTAAAGAGGGGACACAGAATGACACAAAGCGACACCAGTGTGCATATTGGATGACAATTTCTATTATGACTTAAGTAATACCTGTTGGCAAACTCCAGCAAACACTGATAATCGTAAAATTCTGAATATTGCTGCCGATAATCGGCCAGGCCAAGAATTAGTTGATCCCTGGAAGGGCTGCCCCCGACTGAGAATTTTCCTAGTCGACCAATAGTCGTCATTTAAGGTCATTAGTCGACTAGTCGCCCACGACTGGGCCCTTAAGCAGGTATACAAAATGCATTGTAAAATGGATATTTAGGATATCTGTGACATGGCACTCATCTACTTTCAACAAACAAAACCCTGATGCTTTGACAGCATGTGCTGTAAATACACAACACTACGACAACTAAAGTTTGCACTTTTATTCCATATTATATAATAGAAGTCAGACAGGCTTAACTACTGGCAACAGTGAGAACATTTGTCCATCTCACCAGTCAATCTATGTCACACAGCATCTGTGCACAACAGAGCGCTGTGGAGGGCGAGTCAGTCACAGTTGTACATTTAAAACTGCTGGACACCCACACAAAGGTAGCTTTTGTGGCGCCAAAACAAAGGAGGCTCAAGAATTAATGCGTGGAACTGCGTTATTATTACGTTCCCTCACTCTTTAGTCCAACAACGAGAGCTTTCGAAGCCGTCTGTGTGCCACAACCATGATGAATTAACTTCCCTGTGGTGACTCATTAACAACCAGAGAATTCAGATTTACGGTTAAATGAAGGAAACTTAAGAACAAAAATGAAAGCACATGCAGTTCATACAGCAAACTGACTTTACTCACCCAGGTTTGATGCTGTCAGTGGAAAACTAATCAGTATTCTATGCAAGCTCTCAAAAACTCACTTATCAAATTGCGAGTGGTAAATGGAGCAGTAGGCAGCAGCAGTCACAAGACACGACAGCTGTTGACACAACTGCAGCAGGTCCGGTTTTTCAGTTGGACCTACCCACATTCATTCAATCAAACACCACCACACCTGCTTTATTCACACCTCGGGATCTGCAACTTCAACACTGATGTCCACTGATAGCACCACTGATGGCATTACTCATCTATTCCAATTTAAAAATGGCTTTTCAATCACAGATGTTCCGTGTACAAAAATGTACTTTGTCAAATCCTCTCATAAGAAAAAGCCTTGGGTTTAGGTTCTGACACTGAGCTTAACATTTGTGACCAAATAAAAAGGACTGTGCGATCTTGTTTTATTATACATACATCTCAAATGTAACGGTTTCTCCTTCTGACCTTGAAAAACTTGCTGTGATTCTCATTGAAAGAACTGAAACACAGCTCGCTGAAAGGACTGAAATTCAGTTCACTGAGGCCAAAACCACCGTCACACTTATATTTAGTTCAGAGACAAGACTTCAGTATTTTATCATATTGCATCTACACTGGGATCATTTTACTGATAGCATCATGTTACATTTTGAAAGCATTTAAACATCTTATTGTTTGTCATTTCTAATCTTCTAGACATTAAGCTAAAGGTTGAGAAAATCACTGTTTACAGTCCCTTGAAGAAAAAGGAGAATAATGCAGGCCTTGTCTTATTTGGCCCTCAGGTTACAGCTTGGGCTGCCTGAGGCACAAGTCTTCAAATTCAAGGTTTTCTTTTGATTACAGTCACAAGGTACTTACAAGTATACAAGTATACAAGCACAGGTGGTATGGAAAAACAGTACATGTTGTTCAAAAATGAAGGCAATGCAGAGGTGCCAAAAACTGCAGTTCCTCGAATGGCCACTTGAGGCTGGCTCCAAAAGTGAGGTAATCCCCGTAGACCCCCCTGTTAGAACTTAACAGCAGAAATAAACAGGTGTACAGGCTAGTACAAAAAATTGTTTTGGTCTCTAAAGCTAATGAATGAATGAAGCAAGTAGCACGATTTTGCGTCATACGTTTATTCCCGAGAGTTGAAAAATGTTAACTTAAGCAACAAATCTGTGCAGCGATAGTCAATCAGCTTTGAGATCCTCCGGGGACATTTGATGCTGAGAATGTATCGGCAGAAGTTCTCTCACTGATTCAGCAATTTCCTGCGCATATGAAACAAGTCAACACAAAACATTCTAGCGTTCAAACTTGCACAAGTAAAACGATACAAAAACATTGCAAAACATAAGTCATGTGACTCGAGTCCTCACCTCTTGCCAGAGGTGGGACCAAGTCACACATGTGCAAGTCTTAAGTAAGTCTCAAGTCTTAACCTTCAAGTCTCAAGTAAGTCCCAAGCCATTTTTTCTTGGGCAAGTCAAGTCAAGTCAAGTCAAGTCACCTTATTATTGTAATTTTACCTGCAGAATCTGATCTTAATAAAGTGAAAAGACAAGATATAAGTAACTGTCAGTAAACACTGACTTCATCGCTGCAATGTTTACTTTGCAGGGACGACCCCCATGCGTGCGCACACACACACACACACACACACACACACACACACACACACACACACACACACACACACACACACACACTAACCAAGGCAGCGGCCAAAATCACCCATTTAGCTCATTTAACCCTGTGTTGCTCGTTCATAAAACGTACAGCTGGTCTTGTGATGAACCGGTCGGAATGTTTGCTCACGTTTTCTGGGGTTAATGTTAGCAAGTAAATTAAAAACAAGTTCCACCAAACCGAACCACCCCCCACCCCACCCCACCCCCGTATCGTATCAAGCTAACGTTAGCTAACTACAGACTAACCAGATAATATTAGCTAATTGACAAGCACTTACTGGGCAGAATGGCTCTTCAAATGACGAACAAAGTTTGAAGTTGTCGCCTGGCTGTCCGAGATGTTCATGCTGCATGTCTTGCACTGTGCTTTTCGTCTTTTGCCGTCATAATGGTAATTCCGAAAGCCGCATACGATGACTCTCGGTACCCCTCCCGCTGACATGTTGATGCCTATCTGATATAAGAGGGCCCGTTTCTCCAATAAACATGTAAAGTACGTAAAGAGGGCATGACTGATTGACAGGGTAGTGATCCAATCATGACAACGCCATTCTCAGCCTGCGCTCCTACTGGGTAATCAACATTATTTTTTAAATTAATTTATTAATTTTATATTCTAACTGAAAACATGATGTGAATAACACTCAAGTCATTCAAGTCATTGTGTCTCAAGTCAAGTCCCGAGTCTTTAACTTCCAAGTCCGAGTCAAGTCTCAAGTCTTTTATTTTTTTGTCAAGTGAAGTCACAAGTCATCAAAACAGCGACGAGTCGACTCAAGTCCAAGTCACAATGACTCGTGTCCCCATCTCCGCCTCTTGCTTTGTTACGGTTAAGCAGAGCTGTAAATGCACCCTACTAATCAAGCTAGTAGCTAGCGTGAGGGTTAGAGCCACCCTCTTGTCCAAATATGGTCACCTCTGGCTCCAAAATCCAAGATAAAAGAAAAATGCCAAACTAGAGGCTTTAAAAGGGAATTCACGAACCAATAGGTGACGTCACGGTGGCTACGTCCATTATTCTATACAGTCTGTGTTTATATTGTTGTCATTACTCACTCCATGTACTATGTGCTGTGGTGTGCATCCTTTTGTTTCACTGGTTTTGTAATACACTTTATGAAAAAGTTATTCTATAGATGTAGCAGCTGCAGACAACAGAAAATAAATGTTTGATGAATGGCCAGGAGCATACACACTCATTTGTTATTGCTCATAATAATAATAATAATAATAATAATAATCATCACACCTGCAACCATATTGCATCTCTCCGGCTTCATTTTGTGACTATGGCCTAAAATATATTAAAAATCGCAGCTGTGGAAAACCAACTAAATTTGATTTAAATGAAAAATACTTGACCCAAGGATATGAAAAGACTTCTTATCCACACTGCATTTTTTCTTATTTCTGGAATATCTCCATGCACAATTGATATGACATAAAAACAAACATAAGCCCAGCTGCTTGGCTGCTACTTTACTATATGAGTGTGTGACAGTCACAGACTCCTATGTACAATAACAAAAAACACTCTACTGTATTCACTCGGTGCCATTTGTTGTTGGCTGAAGTCTCTAAGTCCTATATGGGCGAGCACTCTCTGAGACGCATCCATCTTAATATAATTCATACAGCGCACAATATGATACCAATCAATATTTAGGCTGCAATAAGTTTTAAGGCACTTTTCTAATCTTATCCCTCCCTCCCACACTGTTTGTGTGGGCATGTCCTGCTTACAAAGCAACTGATGCAGTTCATGCGGGTGTCAGACTGGCAATAATAACCTTAGAATAATAAATGTGTTCTGCCGTATTAAAATTATTACATTTACAACTATGAATCGCCTTTCCCCAGAGAGGGACAGACAGAGTTATGGATTACAAAAATAAACCAGAATCACCATTGTGGTTGTGTGCCTCCACAAACTGGTTACGTTGCAGTTACAGTTTACATCCATGTCTGTGAAAACATGGATGTTTCGCACAGATCTTCAGATTTATACAATCAGCACAGTTTCAAGGTGGACACCCAAGATTAGTGTCACCAAGTCAGTATTTGACCAAATCTCTTCCCTTTTGTTCCTTGGTCATGGTGTTGAATAAGGGCCAGAAAAGTGTGATGTCACAGTGAAGCTGACCTTTGACCTTTTAGATGTAAAATGTCACCACTTCATTATTTTATCCAAATAGTCATTTGTGTAACATTTTTGTCAGATTTAGTGTATAAATTCTTAAGTTATGGCCAAAAACAAAATTTGTAAGGTCACAGTGACCTTTGACGACCAAAGTCTAATAAGGTCATCATTGAGTCCAGGTGAACGTTTGTGCCAAATTGATAGAATTTCCCCAAAGGTGTTCCTGAGATATCGTGTTCACAAGAATGAGACAAACGCAAGGTCACAGTGACTTCTGACCACCAAATTCTATTCAGTTCATCCTTGACTCAAAGTGCACGTTTGTGCCAAATGTGAGTAAATTCCCTCAAGGCATTCTTGAGATATCTGCAGTCACTCAGCATAATCTCAAAGTGGGCACCTAAGATTAGTGTCATCTATTCAGTATCTGACCAAATGTCTCCCCTTCTGTTCCTTGGTTATGGTGTTGAATAATAGCCAGAAGAATGTGATGTCACAGAGAAGCTGACATTTGACCTTTTGACATTTGAGTGAAATTAAGTCAGATTTAGGATAAGAATTCTTAAGTGATGGCCAAAAAACTATACTCTAATCATTTCATTGTTGAGTCCAAGTGAACGTTTGTGCCAAATCCCTTAAGGTGCTCTCAAGATAGAGTTCAAAAGAATAGGACAGATGAGGTCACAGTAATCTTGACCTTTGACCTATGACAACCAAAATCTAAGCAGTTCATTGTTGCGTCCAAGTAGACCTTGGCCGCAAATTTGAAGAAATTCCCTCAATGTGTTCTTGAGATACTGGATTCCCTGACAGTGGGATGGATGCAAGGTCACAGTGACTTTGACTGTTGACAACCAAAATCTAATCAGTTCATTGTTGAGTCCAAGTAAACGTTTGTGTCAAATCTGAAGAAATTCCCTCAAAGTGGTCTTGAGATACAGTTCACAAGGATGAGACAGACGAGGTCACAGAGACCTTGACTTTGACAACTAAAATGTAACCAGTTCACCAGTTCATTGTTTTGTGCAAGTGAAAGTTTGTGCCACATTTGAAGAAATTCTCTCAAGGTGTTCTTGAGATATTGCAATCACAATAATGGGATGAATGGACAGACAAGCCAAAAACAGATTGCTTCTGGCCGAGGCTATCGTTGGCACGGAGGCATAAAAATATGAGTTCACATAAGGCCTTTCCATTGAAGTAGAGCTTAAAAGTTTAGACGATTCATTAGCTAAGTGACAGTAAATTCATCCGCAGTTATTTTGATAATAGATTAATCTTTAATGTTAAAATAAAGTATTACTGTCAAACAAAACTTTCAATTTTCATTTAACTCAACGTCAACATAATTTCTTGCCATGTAATTTAAGCAGACACCTCTCACTCATCATTCCACAGTTTACTTTGTTTTTAACACTCAGCCCAAAGCCAAATTAGCTCTGTGACTGAAAAACAAAATGCCAATCAACACTTGTCAACTAAAATGACTCATCACTGAAAAATCCAAGCTAATAATTCACAGTGGAAACTTCCCTGTGTTGTATTTGCATTCAGCGCAGTGAAGCAGATTCCAGCAGAAAGGAACTTTTGAGACGGGTGAAGGCTGAGAGGAGTTTGTTGAGGAGGCAGAGAAACAACACACCAATTTGTGGCAGCTGAAAGATGACGTCAGCGTGGAGGCCACATGCAAGGAACCCACTGCCCTACTGTATGCACATAAAGAGAGAGAAAGAGACCGGAGAGGCCAGGCTCTGTGGGCCTGTTGCCACTGGGCCACAAGGCAGTTTTGGGATGGCTCTGCTGTCACACCATATGTTTCTCACTGCAAATATCATCCCTGGTTGAAAGAAAGTCACTCTTTAAAATCTGACAGTACAGAAACTAGAAAAGCAGACTAATTTCAACTCTGTTGTGTTACAAACTGTCCTAATGGGTTTAATGTAGCGAACATATAAAGACTTATAGAGTCCCGTTTTGGGATATTTTCTGCCTTAAATGAAGATTAACTACATCTCTCTGTTATAATTCTTGTGTGTTAATAGCCTCCTGTCTTATATTGCTAACCGCAGTGCACTACATTGGTCATATTCAGCATCAGTCACAGAAAATATCCTTTTTCATTTCTTATTGATTAGGTGAATAAATGCTAAATTCATCATGAACTTTTAGGGCTGTGCTGCTCTCTAAGACAGAGAAGCAAACCATTTACAGCAGGAGTCAGAAACCTTTACTAAGATGATCAAAATTTGGAATTGTGTTTTCTAAGTTTGAGTATAATGTATTTAATTATTAATCTATTCGTTTCCTTTCTTTGGTATAGTTGATTTTCTGGGTTATCCTTTGGTTGATATAGGATAGACTAAAATAAGGCTGGGGCTTCAGCCTATTTCTTGTTCAGTTATCAATTGTGAGAGAACCTGTGTGAAATAATCTTTGTTTCTCCAGATGTATGTAACTGAAATAAAAAATCATTCATTCAAAAATCAATACTATGTTTTACCATTAGGTGGCTACCCTGCAGTAAAGTATTACGAATATTTGGTACCTTGCAGAGAAAGTAAACAAATCTGTCTATGCACTGTTAAATTCAATGTTTTTCTTTTCTGGATTTGGAATCCACGGCAAGCTTTGTTAAGGAGACTCAAGACAAGCCACTGCTCTTGATGTTCGGCAAACCTTAGAGAAAAGGCGTCAGGCTGCAGACACAGCTGTGACTCACATTTTTGTTGATGAGATACCCAAACATTTCTTAAATTTGTTGTAGGCCTGTAAGTTACACATTTTTACAATTGGATAATGTAAGAATCCCTTTAGGCCTACAACAATGAAACGTGAAAATTGAAATGTTCAAAAATAAACGTGATTCATTTCCATTAGAGATGTACCGATAACACTTTTTCCTTCTTGATACAGATTCCGATCCCTGAACCTTAGGTATCTGCCGATACCGAGTACCGATCCGATACCAGCACGTAAAATAAAAATGGATGGGATATGAATTGTTGTATCGGATTGGTATCATCCGATACCACATTTTAGGCAGTATCGGACGCATTTCTAATACCAGTATCGGTATGGGTACAACTCTAATTTCCATAAAGCCTAATTTTTGGTCAAAGCCACAGGGAGCCATTGGAGAGGGGCTAAAGAGCCACATGCGGCTCCAGAGCTGCAGGTTGCCTACCCCTGATTTGAAGGGATAGTTCAGATCTTTTGTAGTGGGGTTGAACGAGGTACTTATAGTCAGTGTACTGCAAACAGTAGCTGTCAGTTGGCAAGGCCCCAGTTTGGAGAAGCAGCAGGAGTACCGACACAGAAGCTAAGTAATGTACTGCTGTGGATGGGGGCAGCAGCAAAATGTATTTTGTCACACAAAAAAAAAAAATAGTATCTGTCTAAGGGTACGCTATATTTACAATGTTTTCACTGCCTTACTTAGTCGTCAGACAGCGATTTCTGACAAGGAACTACAGGCATTATATCGCTCTCTTTAAAGCCAGACTCTATTGAGAAAAACAGTAGTTTAACATCACGCAAGACATGAGCTGCTGGTCTACTGCTGCCTCCATCAGTTAGCTTGTTTGTGTTATCATGCGACTTTTTCAAAGGGTTCACTTGCATTCACTAAAGTCGTATAATAAAACCAACTAGCTAATTGATCATGGCATCTGTAGACGAGCAGCTCCTGTGTTAAAAGTACTGTTTTTGTCAGTGGAGCCTGGAGTCTTTGACAAAGCAAAGATGGGGAACCAAAGCCATTAACAGCTTCCCCATCTGAAAGGGCTGTCTGATGAAAAGATAAAACTCTCAAACTCTTACTGTAACTATTATTGAGTTTTGTAGGTGGCTAAAATACATTTTGCTGCAGCCCATGTCCACACTAGTATATTGCTTAGCTTTCATGTGGGCACTCCAGCCTGCTTCTCCAAACTGGAGGCATGCAGACAGACATACTGCATATAAATACACTGACTGTGGATGAGTACACCATGCAACCCGCTTCAAAAAATCTGGACTACCCCTTTAAGAGACGCACTGAAATGAGAAATAATTGGTGGGCCACATCATGGACATATGGCAACTGTGACGCTGGCTGAGTCACTGTTTGATTGGAGTTACTGAAAAAGCCCAATAATTAAGAGGGAGTGCCATTCTGTCAAATCCAAACACCCACACACACGTGCTAATTATCGTTTTCAAGTCCGCCAATTTAACGTCCATTGATGCATTTCGACTGAAGTACTGTCTGTGTCAGCACTTCCATCAGTTATCCATTCACAAGAAGAAAACTTCCCGGCTACATTAATGAAAGCTTTTACACCAAATGACTTGGAGAGTAAAGAGGTAGCAGAAGGCTTGGCAGAGTGGGCAGGATTTGGGGCACAGAGGGGGCCTTGAGTGAGTGTCACCAGTTGGCAACCTCCATGTCAACATGGCTGTGAATCCTTCAGATGACAGCTGAGACAGAAATTAATCACTGTGCAGCTTCGACCTGGGCCTTGGATATACTCGAGGTTGAAGTGAATAAATGACATGATGCCTCACCTCCTTTACACACAGGATGGCAATGGTATATCCTACTGTGGAGTGAATGGCTGAGCCTATGAACCCTGACACACATCATACACCTACCTACCACTTCCTGTTTACAGCTTGTATCTGCATCAGTGTCTGTAATAGAGCTGCAAGCCCCGCCCAATCACATTCCGGTGTTTCCTCTCCAGGTCTGGTGGGCTGCCAGGCCACAAAAATCTTAGTTAATTCACATGTCTGTTACAACAGCAGGACAGCTGACTAGGGCTGCAGCAATATACTGGTTTACTGTCTACTGCTTTTTATATAAAAGTTGACTGTTATCACACCGTGTACATTTGCTTATCTACAGTATTGAAATACGAATTGAATATTTTCTGTGACGGTTATCATACCCTGAAAATCTCATACTGTTGCAACCCTATGAGTGTCTGTTGTCTAAACGGCTAAATTCAGTTGAATAAGTGAGGGGAAGACGAAGATGTCAGTACCAGTTACAAACAGGCTAAGCAGTGAACAACTGGCTAACATGCCGATGGATTCGGTTGTTTTTATGTTTACAGACCAGCAAATATTAGATAAAAACAAATCGGGAATGCAGTCTTGCCTTTATTGTTCTCTATGAAGTTTGTTGGATGTGTGACGTAGCCCCAGTGTGTTTAACGTGTGATGTAACTGTGCCACACTCTTAAAAAAAAAAAAAATAGACTTAAATGTTATATTGCCTGTCAGCGACCTGTCATAAGGTAACCTTTGAGGCAGTTTGGCTCTCAGTGCTCTGATTAATTTGGCATGCAGATGACACAACAGTCATAATTGTGTTTTAATGAAAAAAAAAAACAGCTCCTGGCATTTGCTCCTGGCGTTTTTCACCACTGATTTGGAAGAAGGAAATAACGGGCGTGACACACAAAAAGCTCAGATAGTTTCTTTAAACCCTTTGAAACCTGAGCAAAGAGGCTTATTGTTTTTTTTTCAAACATGAGAAGAAGGCAGTAATCACGGAAAGATGAAATGACCCAAAAAAATGCAAGAAATTTGTAAAAACAGGAAATTAAAAACAAGAAAATTTGTTTTAAGAAAAGAAAGCTAGCATAATTTTAAAATGTAATGATAATAATTTCCACATATATTTTTAAATATTTTCTTTAGTCTATTTTTTTCCGCAATTTGTGGGGAATTTCTCACCAAGTTGGTCACTGCCTTTTTTCCCCACGTTTGTATAAAAAAAAAAAAAAAAAAAAAAAAAAAAATCACACCAATCTGATGACGGTTCAAAGGTTTAAATACAAGAAAGGTGATGTCATTTCAGGTTTCAAAAGGTTAAAATACGTGCTGTACAGTGAATTTATGTTGATGTGAAGAGTGGTTCATGTGGATTTGTAAAGTAACATAAATATTTAGAAAAGTAACTTAAGATTTCTTAAAATTTTACAGAAATGTTTAAGTGTTCAATGTGAGAATGGTATTTGGTAGGGCAGTAGAGAAACACTGATATTCATACATGAACGCAATCTGTAAGTGGTGAAGTGGCACAAATGCTAGAAAGCATTATGTTTTATTCTGTACAATGTACTGAACTGCAGGTTTAAAGGGGCTCTATGCACAATTCAGAGTGTACGAGTTGTCTGGATATGGCTCTCAACATGGAGGTGGCTGAGCTGGCAGCTAGCAGCTAACAGTGCTAACTCCTTAAAGACGCCGTATGTAAGAATGTGGCCAAAACGGTTACTGCACTCAAATTCAAAATACTGCCGCGAGTTGTGTCCACCGCCCCTCCCCTACAGATTCGAGGCTGCTTGACAGCGGCACGCTGACGGCAAAAATAGAAGTCCTGCGTATCTGTTGCGGAAGGCTCCGGAGTGACGCAGCTGAGACGGAGCTGGAACACAGCACAGCCGCAGCCGGGGAAAACACACACATTGACTAGAATTGAATCCTATCGGCTCCGCTGCCGTGCCGGAGCGCAGACGCAACCAACACGCATCTGGTGGAAATTGGGGGTGATTTGTGTGCCCACAGACAGCTGCTGTGGCAGGGCTGCGTCGCCACGTCCTTGATCTTCGGTTTTCCAGCGCACCGTTTGAGAAAGTCCGGCTTCTCTGCTGCTAACGCTGCTGCTGGGATACAGCGGAGGAGGAGCCAGCTGCTAATGCTATGTACCAGGACACTGCTAATGCTGCTTGCCGTGCTGCTAACATTTGTTTCTCAAAAAAATCAGTTGGGTCGATGACCCACATGCACAGGGGCTACAATGTATGATCGAAAATGAATAACAGTTGAAATATTCAAAATGTCCATCCCCGTCTAGCTATGATGCTAGTTAGCCAACTTTGGCTAAAGCTTACCTGTCAAGGAGAAGAGTAGCCACTTCGACATCCGAATTCAAATTCTTCTCCGCTTTCAACCGTCTCCACTGCTTAAAAGCATCTCCTATATAGACCCTTGTTTTGCCTCGAGTTTTTCTTGGTGTTTTTGGGAATCATAACGAGGTCGTTTGGGTTTAGCCGCACCGTCAGACATTGTAACTCTGCCGTAACTGTAACTGATGCTGAGACTCTACTGACTGCGTGACTGGTAGACGGCGGTGGGTGGCGCAACAGGGCCAAAACACAAATTCAAAACATAAACATGATTTTTGTGATTTTTTTTTTTAAATGCGAATATTCTGGCTGTACTATTGTTGTCAGTGAGATCAGTATATTATATGAACATTATTCCTTAGTCTCTGTGACATATTAGGAGGATTTTACGACTATTTATTTTATATTTCTTACATATAGCTCCTTTAAGCAGCACTAACAACGGCAACAGTGCTGACAGAGCTAACAATGTTAACCAAGGGGGAACCATAGGGTGGGAGTTACACCTCTCCGATGACGCTGTCCCAAGATCAGCGGTAACCACCATATGAGTGCAGAGCTAAGCAGCTAACAACTACACACATGCGCTAACAGACAGAAGTTCGACACACACAGAGGTATAGCATGACTTAATTCTTTGCTCAGGACGCTATTACTCCACTATATCTTTACATAAAAAATAGTAGTTTGCTGCTGTATTAATGCTCTGAATGTTTCATACATAACCTTTAAGTCCTTTACACATAAGGGGTGTGATGAATGCTAAATGGACTACACTTGTACAGGGCGTTTCTAATCATCCATCCACTTGAAGTGCTTCACTATGAGTCAAATTCACCCGCTTACACACTTATTCACACACTGGTGGCCGAGGTTACAATACACAGTGCTGCCCACTCCTCAGCAACCATTCACACGCACTTACACACCGATGGAACAGCCATTGGGAGCAATTTGGGGTTCAGTATCTTGCCCAAAGATACTTCAACATGTGAACCGGAGCAGCTGGGGATCAAATCGCATATTTTGCATCAAAACGATTCACACTGGCAGCCACACAAATTTGAGACAACTGTTGGGATCCTGTTGGCCCAGAGCAGCTTCTGGCAGTCCGTCTGAGGTACAATGTTGTATAACCTAAGCTACTGTAAGCTATTTTATTAGGTTTAAGTGAATCTGAGTTCCCTCTGGCAAACAGTAAGGCAGTGTAGATATCTAGGGCTTTTCGAAAGGCAAAAACGGAAGGAGAGGATCTGGTATGCGGTGCCATTGTCAAGGTCAAAAGAAGTAATAAAGTTTGCAGTCTTGGTTCGGACTATGAAGCCTCGGTGTTGTTGTTGTTTTTTTGTTTGTTTTTTTATTGCGTAATATTACCATTCTGTGTTACAGACAAAAACAACAGTTTGAAAAAATATAGACGTGCAAATTCAAAAAGGCCTTTGCTGTACAGGTTTCAGCCAGTAACTCTATAATACACAGAAAACTAAACTCTCCTGCTTAAAAACCAATGAGGAAATCTTATACTCTACTTTGTCAGCAAAAACGGTCGACCACAATATTCCCATCTGGACACTATAAAAGCGTACTCACAGCTAAAGCTCTTCTTCTTGAGCTTGTGGCGAGAGGATGGGTGGGAATTCACGTCAGCAGACTGTCGGCCTGAAAGACAAACAATGTATGGATTACGATTTCACAGACCACAAATCATGGCAAAGAAAAACTGCCAATATCACGGCCAGCGGAAACTATGTGAAAGATCAGCAACAAAGACCCCTGACAATATCACAGTCTGACATATTTCCCTCTGACAAAGACAGAAGGAAAACAGAGATATTTATACAGGATTTCACAATCGGAAATGGCAGATGTGTAAGTTAACTGCTGATAAGTCAGAGTTGAAGAAAACAGTGTGAAACTATAACAGTGGAAGCCCTGAAAGGAGTAAAGGCTACAGCACTGAGTGTTATTGCAACCACAGTTCAGATTACCATTCAGCACACACACACACACACACACACATGAATACAATGCTCTCTGTATTCAGAATCCATTTTTCTTTTCTTTTTTTATTGTTTTTAAATCAGAGTTCCCACTGTGACAAACACTCACCCAATCTGCAAACCTAACTGCCTGGTGCAGACACGGCGCGTATTCATCAGCTGGAAGCAGAACATTAGTGTTCGGCAGCAGAAAAGTAAAAAAGCCACCAAGCAGCCAGTAAGTGAGTCATCAGTCTGGTAGCCAAAGCTCTTTTGACAAGAAGCTGGATGTATGTGCCCTGTTGTTTCAGCACTGACGGGGAATAAAAGGACAGTGGCCGCCTGAGTTCACACCACATGACCGGGGCACTACAGAAATGCTATGAACCGGGCTTAAAGGGAAGTGCACCTCTGAAATATCTTCCTTAAAATGTAACATGAGTATAACGTGCCAGTGAAATGTCTTGTGTGTGATGCCAAATCAATTCACAGCTCTAAAATATGATTTGTAGATGAGAAATAAGAGGCCGAATCACTGTGACGTCGTGCTACCAACAACAATCATTTCACATGCCACTAGAACACTGGCAATTGACTTCAATGGCAGAGATAATTAAAATCCACGATGTGCTGCTGTGGATGGAGGCCGCAGCAAAAGGTTCTTCAGCGTGCTTTCAGACCTAGAGTTGTCTTGCTTTGGTCTGAATCAGGGACTAATGTTGTTCCAAAGTTGCATAATTGCCTAGAGTTGGTTCGTGTTCTCACGGCAGCATTTACAAGTGGACCAGATCAAATGCCTTGAGCGAGAAAGCTGCTCTTGATTGGTCAGAATTTCCACGCAGGAAAAATCCAGGAAGTAAACAAAGCATGGAAGAAGAGTACACTTGCAAGATAAATGTGACACTTTCTAATGTCACAATGGAGGGACAACTACGCAGGTTGATTTTAGCGCTGCTCATCGTGGACTATATTGCTGTCATTGTTCATTTTAGTCAAACCATACAGTTTGAAAACGAGGCGCGGCTCCAACTAGAAAACAATGTTTTGATGCATTGGATGTGCTGAATGTGCATATTAAGGCAGTACAGGAGGAGGTGCACATTAATAATCCTCCAGGACTGTAACATGCTCATGTTTAACCCAAACAATGTGTCATGTGACTGCAGTTGGTTCAGATCCAGGTCAGAACACGTTCTCACCACAAACGAACCGCACCAGAGTTCATTTGTAACTGGACTGAGACCAACTCTTCAAGAAGGTCTTGGTCTGGTTGTTTTGGTGCACACCTGAGTGTGATTGCTGTGTTCACACCTGCCCAAATGAACTGCACTTAGAGGCCAAACGAACTCAAGTTTGATTAAGCCAAACAGGGCAGGTATGAAAGCACCCTTAGATACCTAAAGACATCAATTAGTTCAAGCGTGCACAATATTTGGAATATTTTCACTGCTTTACCTTACACACTAAGCAACTGTGGCAGTGGTAGACCAGCAACTTTGCTCTGCTACGTAAAATTAGCACTTTTGTCAATGGAGTCTGGTAGCTTTGAGATAACTGCTTCAGTTCAAGGGCTGTCTGACTGCAAGGTAAAGCAATGAAATCATTCTAAACATAGCACACACTTAAACAGATATTGATTTTTTCAGGCCGTCGGTAGCTTAGTGGACAGTGCTGGCACCCCATATATAGAGGTGATGCCTCGCTGCAGCGTTGCAAGCTCGACTCCGTCTTGCAAGCCTTTGCCGCATGTCGTCCCCCCATTCTCTCGGTCTCCCCATTTCACACTGTCCTGTACATTAAAGGCAAAAAGCCCAGAAAAATAATCTTTAACACACACACACACACACACACACACACACACACACACACACACACACAGATATTGATATTGATTTTTTTTTTGTGGACCTTTTTTAGTAGGCTAAAAACTGAGGGAGCATTTGTTCAGCATTATTACATCTTTGTACATGACATGGGGGTTTCCTACCCGGAAGTTATTGTAAATAAACACTGTGATTCCATCTACAGTCGAGGGTTCTAACCAATGAAATTCTTGTATTTCTTAAAGATTATTTTTAAAAAAGGGTGGATATTCAAATAAATTTCATTAGCGCAACAGAACTGCAGTCCCAAAACTGTGAAGACCTTTAATATATGTGCACAACCTTGCACATGTTCAGGCCCAGTGGAGTTGGAATATTACCAGAGTAGTGGAGACATGTGGATGCTGGTAACACTGTGCATGTGACTGACTGGGCAGAAATGGACTGCTGTGGTGTGACCAACACACACACTTTGCTCTTAACCTCAGTGAGAGAAGAAGCTTCATGGTTCAGCTGCACCAAATAATTCTGCAAACAAACCCACATTGCTCACATGAAATACTATAAGACGGTTAACTTGCCAAGAAATTAGGTCTGAATTAGGGCTGCACAGTGCGCAAAAAGTCATATTGCAATTATTTTGACAGATACTGCAATGAGAGTCATGATTTCAGTGGTAAATTTACATTTATTTTCCACTGAAAATGATGGTAATGTGATTTTTGCTGGGGTCTGTACCAAACAAGCACTTTCCCTTACATCTGGAATATGATTTGTAGGCCAGGGCATCTCTGGAGCATCACAAAGCTGCATTTATAATGGTATATATTTTATTCATATTACCTTT
This sequence comes from Epinephelus fuscoguttatus, assembly GCF_011397635.1. Taxonomy (NCBI): domain Eukaryota; kingdom Metazoa; phylum Chordata; class Actinopteri; order Perciformes; family Serranidae; genus Epinephelus; species Epinephelus fuscoguttatus. The sequence continues at coordinate 24,359,545 of NC_064766.1, forward strand.
GTGAAAAAATTGCAGCTCCTGTGTTTTGTTGGGAGAAAGGTATTCACATACCCAACAGTCTTGGATGCAGGTGCGTTGGAAAATACCACTTGACTCTTTGAACAGAAAATCCTGCACACTGCTCGAGCTCAGCTTCACAACTTATTAGTAACACTAACTTTTCGGTCCTCCTGGATCTTTGCATTGAGTGTTGAACACTCTCTACTACTCCTGTAATATTCCAGCTCCACTGGGCCTGAACATCTGCGAGAATGTGCACAGATATTAAATGTCTTTAAAGTCTTGAGACTGCAGTTTCATTGCGCTAACAAAATTTATTTGAATGTCTCCCTCCCATTTTGAAAACAATATTTATTTCAATTGGAATACATCAGAACTGAATTGATTACAACGCTAGACTATAGACTGGTAACAGATCTGAAACTGAGACCAAAGCCACGATGGAAGTGTCCATGGTCTCGTGTCGCAGTTCAGTTCCTCTATGTCCATCTTCTGTTTCATTGCATGCTGCACTTCTGGAATTAACAGGTCAGCTACAAATCCCCATCCAAGCTCTCTCAGCCTAATTCTTTCGCCCACACATATTTTTATTTTTTCATTTTACCTACATATGTAAAAACATGTGCCCCTATGCAGCAAGTCTTAACTACTATGGAACAGTTAGACCAGAGGAACACTTTGGGTTTCTCCTTACATCACCTCACTCAAAGGGATAGTTAGGATCCTTCAAACTGGGGTTGTATGAGGTACTTATCCATAGTCAGTGTATGCCATACAATAGACGGCTGTCAACACACCCCCAGTTTGGAGAAGCAGGCAAGAGTACTGTCATGGAAGCTAAGCAATGTACTGCTGGGGATAGGCGCAGCAGCAAAAGCTATTTTAGCCACCTAAAAAAAAAGTCCCCCTCCAAGAAAATATCAAAAGCAGTTTCAGTGTATGCTATACTGGGAATGTTTTTACTGCAGCCTGTTTCGACAGGGAAGTTGCCAGTAGCTTCAGTTCCTTATTTGTGCTCCTGTTATGCCACCAGCATCCACTGACAAAAAGAGGAATTTTAGCTTGCTGAACACAGCAACTGCTGGTCTGCTGCCTGCATCAGTTAGTTTTTGTGACTACGGTGAATCTAAACTAACTGTTTAAAACACCAAAGTCACACAACAACACAGACAAACTACCTGATCGATGCAGCGGCAGATCAGCAGCTCCTGTGTTCAGGCTATTTGTTAAATTACTGTTTTTCTCAATGGAGTCTGGCTTTAAAAAGAGCAATATAGCAGCTTCAGTTTCCCGTCAACAAACACTGTCTGGCAGCGAGGTAAAGCAATGAAAATATTCTAAATATAATGTACACTTACGCCCCGTTTCCATCAAGCAGTACGGTACAGTTCAGTTTGGTACAATTTTTTTCCCCTTCTACTGTGAAAAGTTGTGGATGGTACCAATGGAACCGTTCTGTACTGTTCCCATTTTTGGTCCCCCCTCTGTTGGGGTACCTAGCACACAGATCTGGTACTAAAAGGCGGAGCTGTGAACACTGCAGTCTGATGATTGGTCAGTAGAGGACGGTCACTCTGCTCAGGGCTGAGCTGTGGCTGGTTTCGAGGCTCATGTAACCACTGTTCATACTGTGGAGAGTTTTATATACATTAGTAAACTATGACTATAAATTAAAGGATGTCAGAGTCAGAGAAAAAATAACTTCATTCACTGGGCCGACTGCCGGCAATTTTTAAGGTGGGATGTTAACTTGTAATGTTACTGAATGCATGAGCTGACGACGTGACTCTATCAACACGTTAAATTTCACTGTGACAATTTTGATCATTCCCTTAGTCTTAATATGACGTACACTTTTAGTAATGAGTGGATCTTCAAGTGTTTACATATATTAATTTCGACCAGCTTATGTGAACTACATATATTCTAACCCTCACTCAGAGAAAAAAAAAAAAAAAGCATCATGGAGCATCGTTCCTGTGGGCTACGGCAACACTAAACCCCTGAGCTTGCCTGAGAAGGACTAAATGCACAAACCTGCTATTTCTAAATATCCCATGGAGAGACTCTCACTGCAGCCTGTTCTATTTTGTTCTGAAAACATCTGCGTGCAGCCTCGTTCTGTGGGCGATAAATAATACGTTTTGTAGTACACTGCTTGCTTTAGTGTCAGTACTACTGTCTGCTTCTTCAAGCTGGACGCATGTCAATTGTCATCTACTGTAGACAAAACACTGACTGACTCCAAACTATCCCTTTAATGTGCAATATAACCCTGTGGTAGATGCCAAATGACTTACTGTGTATGTGTTGGCTAACTGGCTCAGCACAATCAATCACTAACAGAGATGATGGATACCCCACTGTTACAATCATCCCCACTCTCCCCTATCACACAGACTATAAAAAGGTCACTATTGAGTCTGTATATTGATACAAGTCAGACACATTAACAGAAATATGATGTTGATTTCTCCTCTGGGGGGAAATAAAGTGCCTAACTAGTGCCATTTATTTTCTGGAAGTCTCGGTTGACCTCATTTAACTCAGACTTCACTGCTAAATGGACAGTGATTGATTGTGTAATGGCACAGAAAAACACTTGCTTTAAGGACCAAACCCGCAGCCCCTCCTTTGTTAGTTGTGTTAATGTGGGTGTTCCATCACAGCACTCACAAACATTCAGTTTTTCCCACCACGAACACCTTAATCCACAAACTTAAACATATTTTTAAACTCATTTGCTTCTCTGTGATAACATCTCTTTCTGTGAAGAGACGGAAAACACTAGGCGGGAATGTTTATTTTACCTTGTTTGACCTCACCATCACACCTCATGCAAAGCGCCCCTGAACATTTGTGGAGGCTGCATCCAAAGCAGCTCATAACTCACGCACTGACAAAAACTGGACCGAAAAAAGGAAGCGAGATGCCCACAACGTGAAGTCTTGGGAGAGATGGAGAGCACAGCCTACATGCAGACAAGAAGCCTACGTGATGTGACTGAATCAAAAGAGCTCTCAGTGCAACTCAGGATGTTTGACTGGCGATCGTGTTTCCTCGAAAATAGCTCCAGTGCAGCTCAAATGGCGCAAATCTGCCACCTGAGCTGCGTGGAATATCATTTTTTTTTGCAATCCCCTGCAGCAACAACATCAGTTATCTTTTGGTTCAATAAACTTTAGATGGTGCGCGCGCGTAAAAGGTGCACGATCAGGTTGAAAATGCATCAAAAGGATTAAAAATGTATAAAATATTTACGCGAGGAATTGAGGTAAACACAAATGTGTCTCTCACAGGGCGGGTGGAAGCAGTCTGGAGTCTTACCGGTTGTATTTCCGCTGTCCCACGCGCTGGTGCGGTCGCGGTACACCGTGTTGCCTCCTGTTTCTCTGCCGTGCTTCTGAAGCACGCGCCCCTTTTTATCAGGATCCATTTGTGCCATTCGCGCTCGTTCCCCTTCCCGACCCCGGGAGCGCATCGATTGGCTTTGACACCGACGACGCAAATCCTTCCGTTTACCAATGGCTGTCAGCGCGCACGCCCTCCCTGCCTTCCCACTGCTGCCTGCCCCCCTGCGTCCATTTGAGTCGCAGCCAGGCCCAGAGGAGGGGAGTCTGTATGGATGTGTCCGCCTCACTGGTTTAATGGGGCTACAGCCCCCCGGCTCTCTGCCTTTTATTGACTCCCTGGTGTGTTTTAGTTGATTGTTTTTTGCTTCTTTCTTTTTTGAATATTTCATTGCAACAAGTGCTCCTCTCCTACTGTTGACCCTGTGTCATCCTAGTCTATATGACTGCTAAAGTAAAAGTGAAGTGAAACTAAATATCACTTATGTATAATGCTGAAATGTAAGTTATCCACATTGCCTGTCTGCTTATGACTTTGAGATGCAAACTTAAATTTATGTTTTAAATAGGGGTGCACAATAACATCGGCAGATCAATGTTATCGGCCAATATCCTCCTGAGACCCTGCGTCCTCATATGAGGACATCACATTTTGGGTTTACTTGACCTTATACTTACTTGAAACTGTTGTCCTTGCTCGTGGACACTTTTTTTGTGCAATCTAGTGGTAGTAAGAGCACACTACACTGATACATGTAAAAACAAGATGGCAGCCATCTCTGCCAAGTCAGTCTGCAGTAGCTCCTGACACAAAATTGGGTCCAAAATCTGATCACATTTTATGGTTGAAACTTGCTCATTTATGATAAATAATGTTTGTAGTTTGCTATGGCAACACATTTGACCAATTTTAGCAACAGTGACAAGTTAAGATCCTGTTAATTAGAAAGTACTCGTTTGAAGACTTTGGGACTTTATTATCATCTCGTTTGAGGGCACCGAGACTTAAAAGAAATACGAATCCTGTGTGTTTCCATTAAATGTACGGACTTTGGTGAAAACTACAAAGTTTTCCGTAGAACCAGAAACAAAACAAGTCTCACATTCTTCTTCTTCTTCTTCTACGTTTTCTGGTGGTTGGCAACCAGCTTGTGAATGCATAACCGCCTTCCTGACCCGGAGTGTGGATATCACCATGGAGAGAGGTGCGCTACGTCAGACTTAATTCAAACATAACTGTTTCCATCCCCCGTTTTGTGAATCAACATTTTTTCTAATCAACCAAAACCTGGCTAAAGCGAACGTATTTTAGTTTGTGTGAATCAGGTGATTTTAATTCTAATTTTGGCGTTTCCATCATAATTTTCTGATGCGATACTTCTAGATGCGCATCTAAACAGGCTGATGGAAACATGGCTAATGTTTAGTTTTTTATACTTATCAGGTCCTACTTATCCCAAATAGCTAGGAGAAATTAAAAATGCATACCAAACAAAAGTTCGGATCTCAGGAGGATATCAGCTCTAAAACGAACTATCAGAATGAATGAATAATTTTCATTTTGGTTACATACATCTGGAGAAACGAAGATTAGTTCACACAAATTTTCTCACAGTCAGTAACTGAAAAAGGAATAGGCTGAAGCATATCTTATATCAACCAAAGGATAACCCAGAACATCAACTGTACCATGGATTCAATGTGACTCAGGGTGTCTAACTGATATACAAATGATCACTTGGGGGCTGAATCTTAATTTGCCCAATGAATAAATATTACATACACTGTAAAGCATTGTGTTTCATGTCTTCATCTGCTGGTGGGCCATCATGATAACAGTATGCATGCATAACATGATGTTAATTCCACTACAGAAGAGACTTGATGATAAGTAAAATTAGGTGGGGCAAGAGGTGGATGTATCGATATCGGTATCAGTTACCTACCTGTCAAATGAGTTGTTACATATTGGCATATCTGATATCGGCCAAAATTCAATATCGTGCATCCCTAAATTTAAACTGTGTTGTAGCATGGGCGGATGATGAGACAATGGGGCCCTGGGCACAGACATGCAAAAGGCCCCACCACCTCTCCTACACAGGAGTAAGACCATAGGTGTGTAAAATAATGAACGTAGCAACCATGATGTCACCCATTAGTTTGTTGACTCCCATTCAGCATTTACCATCCTGGTTTTTTGGAGCCAGAAGTGACCATATTTGGGTGGAGTTTTGGTACAGAGCCCTGCATGGAGCTGTCCACGGGACTGGATCCCTGACCATTATCGCCTGCTCCCGCCCATTCTTGCAGAGTGTCTGTCAGCTCCTACACGCAACCTTAAACATTCTGACCATACGTGCCCTCACAACAGTTTATCAGTAGATTGATTCTTCTATCATCCTGCAGAGCAAACACTTTATTTGACTGTGGCATTCAGAAAGATATGCACACCTGTCAGTAATTAGTAGCAAAACGACACTGTAGTGCATAATTACATCCATAATTACAGTTATTGTGGTGTCTCTGGGAGTCAGTGTTATCATTATTATCTGTAATATTCCTGAGAAATTCCTCCAAATTTACATCCAGAAGGAAGTTGTAATGAAATGTTCTAATCAAAATTAATATAATAAGAAGGTATAGAAGTTTTAAATTTGAATTAATGCCAGTATTTTTTTTTTTACTGCAAATATATTTTGCAGTTTCCATTGTTTTATAGCTATCTGTCAAGATTCAAGACCTTTAATTGTGGTTTCACACCAGTAGCAATAAAATAAGGGCTAGACACACACCGGCCTACATGACCACACATAATAATCCTTTAAAATAAAATAAATAAAAAAACATAAACACAAGAGTAAATCAGTGAGAATATCTACCAAAGTTACACTACTAGTGAAGAGAAGGTAAACAGAAACACACAAGCATGGTTAGACATGTGTTATCTACCTGTTCTGTAGTGTAGTGCAGTGGTTCTCCAACTTTCCTATTTTCTTTTATCAATCATTAACAATAATTGAGGAAGTAACTGATAAAAACGGATCTGTGTTGATTTTTAGAGGAACAAAGTTCAGTGTGATAGCATCAGCAAACTCGTTTATTTTCTCTACATTAATCATATTCATTACACTTAGTTTGTATTTTTCAACTGGTCATTCATGCTGCACCTGCAGTGACTCTGTCTCCAAACGGGGCCTGCTCCACAGTTTGAGCACCACAAGTGTAGTGTAGTGTAGTGTAGTGTAGTGTAGTGTGCCCCTGATAGACCTGTCTGTTGTGCTTTACTTCAGTGCTGCTGAATTGTTGTTGCCTGAGAATTGTGCTGCTGGAAAATGTTGCATTGTGCAGCGTTACATTGTGTGAACTAGCATTGTGCTGGTTTAAAGTGTGTTGCATTACATCATGATGTGCACACTGTTGCATTGTTCAGCCCTTTTTCATCTTGTGCTGCGTTCAGCTGTGTTGTAACACTGAGTCGTGTGGCTGCGCTCTAACGGCCAACATATTCTATGCTACAGTATCACACCACCACATAATATTGTGTTGCACTGTTTACGATGCTTTAACTGTGTTACTCTGTGAAGCGTTCAAGGCCAGACTCAGCACTCTTTTAGAATAATCTTGATGCCTGTGCTGTTGCCAAGCAACAGCTGTCCTGGAACAGAGATGAATGGATGTCCCTGGGCTCTTTCTGTCTTCATCTCCATCTTTACCTTCATCTTTTATTACTTCCTTCGGTGTCTCTCGCTCCTGTACAGTGTAAATACAGTGTGACTTGATCACTTTGCAGCAGTTTCTCTCACTCAGCAGACACTTACGGCCCTTTATGGTGTCATGTCATGGATTTTGGGATGTAGCACAACTACAGATTAACATGGTCTTGATGTCACTGACTACGGGGCAGTAGGTGTTTCTCTCAGCAGCATTCTTACCTCTTTAAAGTCAGTGGTTCCCAGCCTTTTTCCTTGAGGGAGCCTTTCTCTATCAATGAGTAAACTGTAAACCCCTGACGAATTATTTTATTGATATTTTACATTATATTCAATGCCTAATAATAACAGTACAGAACGACTGATAAACTGTACAATTAACTCAAACGCATAACTGCTGTAAAGTCTGTTTCAAACAAGCAATCTGGATGAAATTTAAGATTATTTCCTGAGAATATTACTTCAGAGAGGGGGTTTCCTGTAACTTTTAGGAACTTGTAATTCATTTTTTGCCTTCTTCTTTTTTCTTCTTTAAAAAAATCATACATAAGCCTACTTAGTTGGCTTCTTTTTTTTGATAAATTCAGTGATTCCCCTGATGTTGGCCATTGTTCTATTGGCTCTTTGGTTGTTTCAAATCTGTACTTTTATAATACAAGACGAGGCAGAGTAGCAGAGTGAAGCCTCCGTGAATATGAATACAGCTTGTGTTCAGGTTTTCACTGTGTGCTTCTCCTGTGAGATTTCTTTGTGTTTATATCTTGAATAATTCAAACTTTAAAAACAACTGCATTTAGTTTTCTTCACTGAAATAAATGACATGCTGATATATAGGCCACCTTTATATATTTTTAAAAAATGTTATTTAGATCAGTCGTTTCCAACTGGTGGGTCGCGGTCCAAAAAAGGGTCATGGGTCCATTCTTATCAACTTTGTAAAAAACACACTTTATTTTGAAGTACAGTGAATTTCCAGCATGGAGTTTTTATTTTGAAGTCCTGTTTCCTGCTGTAGAGTGAGTGAATAATGAACAGCTACTTAACAGAGACAGCCCATGAGCTTGAGACATGGCCAAACACAAGTATGATGCTGACTGTATTAAACTGTGTGGACCTTTAACTAAACGACTAAAGAGAAATCTGGACCCTGTGGCTGGACCAGTTGGGAACCACTGTCTCAGAGCACTTACAGAGGGCCTTGCAACCCCCGAAGCTTTGATGACCCATAGAGAGGGTCAGGACCTCCATAGGTTGGAAACCAATGTTCTAAGTAACTGGGCTCCGGTTGGTTAAAGGAATACTTCACCCTTAAAATGATCATTTGTATATTTAATAACTCCCTGTTTGATGTTGAATTAGTGAAGAAAACTTGCCTCCAAGGTGAACTAAGAATCAAAAAATGGAGAACATTTTGAATAAACTGGAGTTAAAGGGCACTGTGTTTAACAGCAAAACTATATCAAAACATGTGTTTACAAACTCCCACACAACTGGTAAATTATAATCCAAGCCTCATTTATCTGGTAGCATGCTCAGTGCTTCCCAAACACATGCCTTTTCACTAAAACCTTACTATTTAAAACACTTGCATATGCATGGATAACAAGTACAAGCAAAATTCAAACACACGTTTACCCAAGAGTGTTGAATAGTAAGATTTTAGTGAAAATGCATGTGTTTGGGAAAAACTGAGCACGCATCTGGATAAATGAGACTTAAATTATACTGAGTTGTGTGCGAGTTTGTAAACATATGTTTTGATATAGTTTTGCAGTTGTTAAAGGTGGCGCCCTTTTACTGCAATTCATCAAGGATTTTCTCAATTTTTGGATTCTTCGTTCACCGTAGAGGCATGCAAGACAAAGAAACTTTTCTTTATGAATTCAGCGCAACACAGGGTGAGTAACTGATACACATATTATCATTTTGTGGGTGAAATATTCCTTTAATCAAATATGGAGATGACTCTTGTTGATCCACAGAAATCATCTGCCTCAGTGAGACCTGTCCTTTTAACAACCTCCCGAGATCAACTTTTATCTGACAGTCTTACTTTAATCTTTGATATGTCACCTTATGTCTATAACACACAGCCAAGAATTTTCATGTAGCATATACATTATGTATTGCACATACACAGCTTTGTGAATCTTCTTCATAAGTGCTTTCCACACCAGCGCTCATACAGCCGCAAACCACTGTGCAATTATTCAACTGGGCGATACTCTGGCATTAATATTGCACATTTCAATTAATATTCGTATTTAATTCTTATTTACATTACTCTTTTATTCATATTTAATGCAATTATAGATCACATTTTTATTATTTAATCAAACTGGGGTTTTATATTATAGCATGGTGCACATATTTGTACAAAGTTGTCATTTTTAAAATACTGTGCTGTGTACTGAGGCATAATGCACTTATTTTTACATACTTCTCATTTTTCTTATTATTTCTTCCTGCTTATACAGAAGAGAAACTGTAACAATGACTCAATTACCCTTGGGGATCATTGACACATTTCTATTTTGTATTTTGATAACCCCTCTGTGGGATGTTAGTCCATACATGCTGCGTCCGTCCCTTGTGAAATGCAAACACCACTAGAGGTGGGAAGCGCAGATGGTTTTTTTTTCTCATACAAATAATAATTCATTTGCAATGTGTGGGTTCTTTTGTTTGTGGACAAAACGCACTCGGCTTAACATGCAAATTGGCGAGGCAGCCTCGGTGCATTCCTGACACACGTGAACAGAGACCGAAATTAAAACACTCAAGTTGTGTGCAGCTGCATGGCTGATTTCTATCACATCCTATTTAACCCTGAATAGATAATGTTGGCTTTTATCAGTCTTCTGTCATGCAGCTTGCTCATGAGTGGCAACAGTGTTGATCTGTATTCAGTATGAATGTTTGAGTGTTTGGAAAGAGCAAAGACAGGCAGAGAGGCGCACAGATGTTTCTCAGTGAAAATTACAGGCTCTTAGGCAAAACATGGAGCTGTTGTGCACACTGCTTATTGAATATTGCAAAGTATCTAAATGATTTAGCAGCTGTTCACACCTGAATCTCTGTCCGTCAGGCCTGAGGGTTTGCTCGCAGAGTCTGGCCACAAAGAAATGTACCAAACACACTCACCCACACACCACCTCTCCTCCTTTCCCAGTCTGTCTCGTGGGAGGCCATAACAGAGGTTTGCTATGGTCACTACTGTTGCTGTACTAGACAGCGTGCAGGTGTCTGCTTGAATGCATCATCCATCACCGCTGCCCCGGAGACACAAGTCAAATCTCCATCCACTTTACAGACCACAGAAAGCTCCACTTTTCTCATCACGCCACCGGCAGTAAACAGCAAGACAGTTTGTTTTCACTATACAGAGAATTTTAATCAATGTTAGAAAACAAAATGCAGTCAGGAGTTTATAAAATAACCTCTGAGAGCTCTTCAGCACTCGTTAGTGTGGGTATGGGAGTAACAACAGAAAGAACGAGCTTTCTTTATTGAACATGTCAGTTGTGAGACATACAGTGTAATACTTCCCCTTGAAAAGCAGTTAAGGAAAGAAGAAATTAATATAGGACACTAAGAATTTTCTGTGATAGTCTCTATGAGATGGGCTAATCATACAAACTCTCATTAATATTCAGTTACTGACAATGATGATAAAGAACATGATGATGTGATATTGATTTACAATTACAGATTTCAATGGCCCCTGATGAAAACTGAATCACAGTGATTTCGCTATTAATCAAAATATGCACTGTGAATGACAGGCACTTCTGAATGAGTTCACAGGTAAAGCCTTCTCCTTTAGGACAAAAAGACTGTATGATAAAGATGGATGACATGACAGCTCCCCGAGAGTGAAGCCAAAACATCTCAATTGCCACCTGGTGGCTAGCTGCAGTATAGGCCATAAACCTCGCCCCTTACATGTCAACGGATGGGACTAAAGTAAAGTAAAAAAAAAAAATAAAAAAAAAATAAAAAAAAATCACACCTCGAAAGAACAGGCAAGTACATTTTTCTCAAAGATGATTTCTATTATTTTAGGCAGTTCTTGTCACAGATTAAACCTGGGGTGGAGTTTTGTGTGGAGTTTGCATGTTCTCTCCGTGTCAGTGTGGGTTTTCTCTGGGTACTCCGGCTTCCTCCCACAGTCCAAAGACATGCAGGTTAACTGGTGACTCTAAATTGTCCGTAGGTGTGAATGTGAGTGTGAATGGTTGTCTGTCTCTATGTGTCAGCCCTGTGATAAGTCTGGTGACCTGTCCAGGGTGTACCCTGCCTTTTGCCCAATGTCAGCGGGGATAGGCTCCAGTGCTCGAGAAAGCTCTGGAATCACCATATTGTCTTTCTGCTAGAGGGGGAAAACACTCTTGGCTTGTTTGTGTTACTTTAAACCAATCTTAATCGTGTTGGGCGGCGATAAACCCAGGATGCAGTGATGGTGCCCTTGCAAAATACTGTCAGAAAGGAATACACACAGTGACACAGCTAACTGTTAGCATCACACAGCTAACGTTATCTAACTGTTATTAACGGGTTTTACAACAGAGTCGAGCCGTTTCAGTGTGAGTTTGTTTAAACTGTTGGCTCAGTGTTGGATGTTAACACTACTGCTATGTTAGCTTGTGCTAACCTGACAGCTCTGTTGAAAGTGGCAAGGGAGTTTGCTGATCCAAAGGGCAGTCGGGGCAGTTCCATATCACACTCCTTCTAAAAAAAGGATGCATTCAGGAATCATCTGACTGGAGATGTTTTGAAAGATGTTGCAAATCAACTGTGACTGGCTGTGTCAGAAAATAGATCAACATTGGGCACTAGAGTCCTGTGAGACGGAGTCTGGGATTTTTCAAGGTGCGTTCATAAGTTGTTTTATTCGCTGTAGATCTTTGCAATAATTCACTGAAAGAACAAAGCAATCAGGCCATACTGCAGCAATCAAATCTCCATCAAAACTTGCAATTTTCAGTATGTAGGTTAGCTCTGAGGTTGTTGTTTCCCATAGCGAAGGGGATTTTGAAAACTGTTAGCATGCAGATAGCGGAAGGGCAGGTTTCTAGCCACAGTCTGATCCAGTGACTCAGAATAGCCGTCTTGCAAACTATTCTTTCTTTCCTGGTTATTATGGTTAATGTTACTGTAACTTGCATGCTAACAAAGTGGCAACTGTCACATCATTTCAGTGTATTGGCTAAAAAAATACTAATGTTTTAGTCTGACTTATGCCCTTGTTATTTTGCGCATATTTGTCACCAAAGCTTCGATGCCCAAAAGTGATTTGCGGGACAGCCCTGGTTATCTGATGCTATAAAGGTGGTTTGCTGACATGATTGATAACTGTGTGTGCTAATGGAGTGTCTGCGATCAATGGTGCTGCTCACGATTGGTTGGACTCAATACTGTGGAGGATGCTAACGAATGGACTCGGGCTTAAAATGGCGCCACCAGCACAAGACTGCAGCAGCTGTATCCCGGATATTTTGGCTTCGCTTTTGTACAATGGGAGGAAAAAGAGATGCGTTGTCCATCTTTATATACAGTCTACATGTAGGACAAAAACACTTTGTCTAAAATTATATATCTCCCATATCAACCATTCAACTTGTACAAAAAATGATTCCCAAATTAATATCATGCTAACAGTATGAATGTCTTTGTCGTCTGCAGGAAAATAAAATGGATATGAGTGCTTTCTCTGGCTTGTTTGTACAATAACTGAACACAGACACTTAAGATGTATGATCCTCACTAACCAGCGCTTTCTCAAATGCCTCAGCTTGCTTTTGAGGATCATATTGCTGCATAGCACAGATCAAAATCCACAGCATAGAGGAGAATATGCTCCATTTTTTTGCACTCTAAAATGATCTTTGGTGAAAATGTAAACAATTGCACCAGAACACAAAAGTAATGCTTTAAAGTCTTGTAGCAAAAATGAAAACAAAATAACTCATCATCTCCATACAAATATATATTTACCTGATTAGGACTTCTACGACTAGTTGTCAGATAGCATGGATTAGGATAACTTGCCCTGCCTTCACACTTTACACAGCAAACAGAGCTCACAATAAGCAAGCTGTAATCCACTATCGCCACTTCCTCCTTGAACAGTGAGGACAGATAATGCAGTGAGCATTGTGGTGTACATTGCAACAGAGTTACTCTTTAGGATCCCTTTATAATATTGATTAACTGAAGCATAATGAACGTAAAAGGCAGGTGCAATGAGCAGGGTGATTTGAGGGTTGAAACAAAGGCGAGGCAAGCTAAAATACATGGGCGAAGGTGGATAGGCATCATCGGTCTCTCTGGTCCCAGACATAAGGCACATTATTAGGGCTCATAGTGTTGTCACCAACACTAACACCCTGTAATATAAAAATCAGTCTGAAAATATGCCTGGTAAATTTGACATTTTGCAGCCTACACTGTGCATCATTCTCCAAAGAGTGCAGGACACATGTGCCCCTCAGTCTGCAGTCTATCCATTCAACTATCCACCTACCCATCCATCCATCCATCCATCCTTCTGTCTGTCCACTGTCTGACGGCACTCTACCACTGCTCCCAGCTGAAGTCGTCCCCACCTCCAAACACGACAAAGAAGCCGAAGATGGTGAGGAAGATGACAGCGTTTCCTGTCATCACCAGACTGCAGGCACCCCACTGGATCTGCAGGAGAAATATATTCACACTCAATTAGACCAAAAACAATCCACAGTCCTCTGTTGGGGTTCACAACGCTCTGCTGGCACGTCTCTCAGGATACAGTGCAGGAGACTTGGTGCAGACAGCAGAGGCATATCTCCACAAACAAATAAAAGTCAGTGATGCTGGCTGTGTTTGCTGTATGCAAATCAACCTCCAAAATACTTCAACATGGGCAGAGAGAACTCACTGTGCTTTTGCGGGCTAGCACAATGGGAAGCCCAAAAGCTGATACCACGATGCCAGTTGTTAAGAAGTAGGCCAGTTCTCTGCACGCATTGGAGGATTCAGTGTCATCACTGAGGCGTCTGGCTATGAAGGTCGGGATGGGGCTCAATATGTAGAAAATCAGGACAAACAGCGGCCAGTATACCCTACAGGAAACAGGTGTAGATTAAAGGGATGGTACACATTTTATGACATACAATGGCATGAGTTTTCAGTCAGGAGTGGAAGTCTTAGGTCAATATTTAAAGATAATAAGTCATCATTTTGAAAGATGTGAGACATTGTTTTGAGAAAGTTTCCCATTTTTTCAAAAAAGTTATTCTTTTCTGAAAGCTTGTTGTTTCTTTGAGATATCAAGTCATAATTTTAGGAACGATTCTTGATATTTTGGAATAAGTGAGACATTATTTGATGAAGTTCTCCATTATTTTAAAAAGAGTTTCTCGTTATTTTGAGTAAGATTCTCATTACTTTGAGATACTACGTCATTATTTTGAGATACGTGAGTTACTGTTCTGAGAAAGTTTTCCATTATTTTGAAAAAGATATTACATTGTGAAAGCTTGTTGTTATTTTTTGATACCAAGTCCTTATTTTGGGAAAGTTTCTCTCTTTTTTGAGATATTAACTCATTATTTTGGGATAAGCAAGTTACTGTTCTGAGAATGTTTTCCATTATTTAAAAACAGTTATGATTGTGAGAAAGCTTGTTGGTACCTTGAGATATCAAATCATTATTTTGGGAATGTTTCTCATTTTGAGATGATTGAGTTATTGTTTTAAGAAGTTTTTGATTATTTGTAAAAAGTTATTATTTTGAGAAAGCTTGTTGTTATTTTCAAAATAATTCTCATTATTTTGAGTTACTAAGTCAATATTTGGAGACACATTTAATTAAAACTACGTACAGGATCTGTTTTTCTCATCATGCTAGTAGAAATGGGCTTACATAGTCAGATACAAGGGTGCAAATTCAGCAGCAACAACAACAACAAAAAAGAAACAACAATGTCCCAAAACAAGTCACTAAAATATTTGGCCATTTGACAAGATAATAAAACACAATGCTCAGTTTACCTGTTACAAGAAGCATTACTATATCCTATAAAAATACTGTCTTCTGTCACTAAGAAGGAGACTTCATACGTATTAAAAAATACCCCTAATGACATCAGAGTTATCTCAGCTTGGCTAAAGGTTTATTTATTCATTTGGAAGAGAAAGTCTGCATTACAAACTGGCAGCGTTGGGTAGAAAGAGGTGGGCATTTAGAGGGCAGGGGGGCTTTAATGAAAGACGCTGTTGAGTTACATTGTGGAAATTGCTTGACACACACAAGAGAATAAATTTCTCAGTCTCTGCAGCATTCATTTTGACCATTATTTTTAAATCTGCATCCTAAAAGTCCTTAAACGTTATGGAAGTGCAATACTCAGATGCTGGAGCACAAATTTAAGAGCATTTTGAGTGTCCTGTTGTTTTTGTTAACTGTTGCTGTTCATATTTCTCTGACTAACTGCCACTGCCACTGCCACACACTGGAAAAAAAGTATAAATAAATCGTAACCCTTTGAAACCTGGAGCGTCATCACTTTTCTTGTGCTGCCTTCAGACTACTTTGGCAAGTATTTAAACTTTTGAACCCCAAGCAAGTTGGTGTGACTTCTTTCAAAAACATGGGGGAAAAGGCAATAAGCAACTTGGTAGAAATGTGCAACAAACTGCAAAAAATTATTTGATGTAAAGTTTAATTTTTTTTAAAAAAATGGGGAAAAAAAGAAAAAGCTAGGGAAAAATTATATTCATAATTATTTGTATTATTATTACTACATTTTAACATTAAGTTACAGTATTATTAGAATTTCGAGCACTCTTCCCAGGTCATTTCCTTGCATTTTCCTTCGATTTTTTATGTTGTATATTTATTTATTTATTTATTTTTATATATTTTCTTGTTTGCTATGTTCTCTTATTAATCCTTTTTTCCCTAATTTTTTGGGTCATTTCTTCTTTCATTGCCCATTGCCTTTTTCCCAAGTTTTTGAAAGAAATCAAGCCAGTTTGCTTCGGTTTCAAAGGGTTAATAAGCCTAAATATTGCATGTTAAATCATGTAAATGTCATATAAATACTTAGATGAAACAAATGAACCTACCCGTACTGTTCCAGTGCACAGCCCAGAAGGAGAAATGTAAGTCCAATGGCACCACTGAAGGACAAACCAACCAGTGCTGAAAAACACAAGCATTACATTAACCTTACAGTATACTAACCAAAGTGTGCCCAAAGTCTCCATAAGAAGCAAAACGTAATACGCTCGTCCTGAAACACGTAACGTTACAGTGCTATTTGTCTGTATGCTAAGTTAACATTTAAGATGCATTTACTGTGAAACAACTGCAATAAGCAACAAATATAAACAGGTTGACAACTTAATAATGGAGCAAACGCTGAGTAGCTGTTTACAAAAATCACATCCTCAGGTAGTGTTGTAACTTTAGCTTTCGAAATGATTCAGCAAAGGTTTTCAAAACGTTGGAAACGTGAAGCTAACACAGTTTTCTGAAGCGTCGCGTCTGTGTAAGTTAATGAACGTAACTCTCAACTGTCGACTGGTACATAGGAGCATAAAATCATTTACCTTTAATGCCGGCCATTGTAGTAAATGTGAGAAAGTTTCTCTTCGACTTTAGCTCAGTTTTTTGTGTTTTGTTTATGTGGTCGGGCTCTTCTTCTCGGTGGACGGACTTCCTGCTTCCTCCATCAGAATTTTCCTTCTTTGTTGTCAGGTGACCGTCTTAAAGCGGCAGTAACACAGCAGCGAGTCTGCCTGAGGTGTTGACGTCACTACCAAGTGTGTGACTGTGTAACGTTACTGAACGTACAGGCTCACCTGAACACCACGAGGTGCTGAAGAGACCTCGTGGGCACATTGATCACAGTTTGCTGTCAATCAAATAAAGTTCTCTCTCCCATGTATACACTCACTGGCCACTTTATTAGGTACACCTTGCAAGTATCAGGTTGGACCCCTTTTGCCTTCAGACCTGTCTTAATTTTTTTGGTGGCAAAGATTCAACAAGGTGCTGGAAACATTCCTCAGAGATTTTGGTCCATATCGACATGATAGCATCACACAGTTGCTGCAGATTTGTCGGCTGCACATCCATGATGTGAATCTCCTGTTCCACCACATCCCAAAGGTGCTCTACTGGATTGAGATCTGGTGACTGTGGAGGCCATTGGAGTACAGTGAACTCATTGTCATGTTCAAGAAACCAGTTTGAGATGATTTGAGCTTTGTGACATGGTGCGTTATCCTGCTGGAAGTAGCCATCAGAAGATGGGTACACTGTGGTCATAAAGGGATGGACACGGTCAGCAACAATACTCAGGTAGGCTGTGGTGTTTAAACCATGCTCAGTTGGTACTAAGGGGCCCAAAGTGTGCCAAGAAAATATCCCCCACACCATTACACTACCACCAGCAGCCTGAACCCTTGATACAAGGCAGGATGGATCCATGCTTTCATGTTGTTTACACCAAATTGTGACCCTACCATCTGAATGTGGCAGCAGAAATCCAGACTCATCAGACCAGGCAACGTTTTTCCAATCTTCTATTGTCCAGTTTTGGTGAGCCTGTGTGAACTGTAGCCTCAGTTTCCTGTTGTTAGCTGACAGGAGTGGCACCTGGTGTGGTCTTCTGCTGCTGTAGCCCATCTGCTTCAAGGTTGGACGTGTTGTTGGTTCAGAGATGGTCTTCTGCAGACCTTGGTTGTAAGCAGTGGTTATTTGAGTCACTGTTGCCTTTCTATCATCTTGAACCAGTCTGGCCATTCTCCTCTGACCTCTGGCATCAACAAGGCATTTTCTCTTTTTGGGACCATCCTCTGTAAACCCTAGAGATGGTTGTGTGTGAAAATCCCAGTAGATCAGCAGTTTCTGACAGACCAGCCTGTCTGGCACCAACAACCATGCCACGTTCAAAGACACTTAAATCACCTTTCTTCCCCATTCTGATGCTCGGTTTGAATTCCTACATGCCTAAATGCATTGAGTTCGGTTTCGTGTATTTGTTTTACATGTTTTTAGTTCAAGGCGTCTCCAGTGAAGATGGTGGAAATGTTTGCAGGTCTTTTTTTTCAGTTGCGGCTTCAGTGCCTTGCTCATGGGTACCTTGGCATTGCCCAGGATGTTACTAGCTACTGGTCCACACTTGATCCACACTGGGACTTGAATCAGTGACTGTCTGGTTCCCAAGCTGAGTCCTTATGAACTGAGCTACAGCCACCCCACTGTAAATAATAAAATGACTGATGACTTCCACATGTAGCTGCTTCAGTCTCAGGGTCCTGTGAACACTGTCACACTGGCACACTGGGACACTTAATGTTATTTGTAACATCTGTTGTTTTCCTACTATGGCAAGTAAACATATCTGCAACTTTGGATTTGTTTTTGTCCACAGTTTATTCTTCCATTAACACAAACTTCATCATCTATATTAAGACTATTAAGAAAATATGATGACTAAGTAATGTGAGTGATTATTTTTTCACAAAGCTGTGCAATCTATGACTGAATTTGACTCCCACTGAAATCTGAGTGGAACTAAAACCCACAGTAAGATGTCCTCAGATGAACCACAGCTGTCTCCCTCTTGTTGGGCTTCAGTGTAATATGGAGATGAAACCAGGAGAAAGGTGCAGCACTTCAAAGGGCATGTGTGATCACAGAGCTGCAGCAGATGTTAGCAGACTGATGCTGCTGCTGTCCAGATGGATATCATGTAGCCACCAGTCTCTTTTTAAATGTTACTGCTTAAATGTCTCCTACGGAAAAGAGGTTTAGTTAAAGTAATTATGAACTACGCTCCAAATGGGGTTGAGAGGTTGAGAAGCTGTTTACATGTAATACCACAATTTTTTTTGATGTTGCTGTTGTTTGTAATTTTCAGAACAGTTACTCCTGATATGGAAAGATGAGTTTGTGTCTTCACTTGAGCAAGTTTGCTGATGAGTTTTAATTTCACTGAATGAAGAATGATTCACATCGTAATATGAGGTGTCATGGCAGGAAACACAGTCCTTTACTTTGGAAATGAGCACTGCTTGTATGAGGAAATGCCATTAATATGAGAAACTGTGTGTTGCTTTCTTATTTTGCTCCCAATCAACCTCTCAATTCTGGATCTTGGGTATGGAGCACTTTCTAAATGTGATAAAGGCAAACCTGTATTAAAGCAACACTTACCTTTCCGGAAATTTTACGCTTTTCTTTGTTTAGGTTAAAATGCTATTAATAAGCTGATGGTACACTAACATGTAAGTGAATTCCACCAGAAATAAAAACTCATAATTATACCATTCTCATATGGTTCTAAGAAAACTCCAACCAATCATTGCATTCGGACCAAATCCAAGAATTGGCCAAGCGTTCTGTCTGTCTTCCCCACGTGGAGGCCTCCAACTGGACTGGTGTAACTGCTCGCGTAACATCCCCCTCTCCCCCCGTCCCCGAGTCTGTGAGACAACAAATAGGCTAGTAACAGGGACGCTTGTGGATATAAACTTTTCTCTGTAACAATGGCAGACAAATGTGGACGGCCGCTTCCACCTCCAGCCACTCCAACAGGGAAATCAGTTGGCAAAAGAAAGAATATAGCAGA
The DNA here is from genome assembly GCF_011397635.1 of Epinephelus fuscoguttatus. Lineage (NCBI taxonomy): Eukaryota > Metazoa > Chordata > Actinopteri > Perciformes > Serranidae > Epinephelus > Epinephelus fuscoguttatus. Next base: position 24,379,234 of record NC_064766.1, read on the forward strand.
AAAAGCTAACACTAAGAGAGAACTCGATGCTGCAAGGGTCAACATCCACTCTGCTTTCGAGCGATGGTGAAGACTGATGCAGCTTCATCCTGAGCTAAAAAGGGACGAGATGGTCGCAGAGTTTCCCCTGGACAGGTATTTTTAGTTTGTCTCTAATGTAACATAGGCTATAACGTTAGATATGACAACACAGCATCCAGTTGCTAACGGTTAGCCTACTGTAGCCTAACGTAGCTTGAGCCTCTGTATTGTCTTCCTTGTTTGTTGCCAGTCACCAGTACTATCTAATGCTACCATTTACGTTATATTATAAAACTCAAAAGTCATCACTGACCCCGGATAAGTTTCAAAACACCGGGGTTGTGTTTGACTGTGCAGGACAGGTAACGTTATGTTTAGCTTGCTTCTAATATAACATATAACGTTATATGACAAGACAGCATCCACTTGCAAATAGCTAACGTTAGCGTACTGTAGCGTAGCCTCTGAAACATTAACGTTATCTTCCCTGTGCGTTTCCACTTACTAGTAACGTTAATGCTACCAGCTAACACTGTAATCTTATCCTAGAACTCATCAGTCATCACTGACTGGTTGAGTTTTAAAACTCCGGGGTTGCGTTTGACTCTCTTGGTTGTAACATTACACTTGCTCTCCTCTTTGTGTATCTAACGTTACCTTGCCAACGCCTACGTCTATCATAGACATAATGAGGATGTAATGGAGGAGGGGGGAGTAGGCCTTTGGAGGGAGGTGGAGTTGCAGGAGGAGGAGGATGGGACTTTGGAGGGAGGTGGGAATTGTGGATGTTCAGATTTTGTGCTGTGTGAAATGCAAGAAAGGTAAGAGTTGCTTTAATGTCTCAAGACTAGAATAATAACTTAAATATAGGTCGCAATCTTGTTTGAAATATGGAAATCTGCATATAACATTTCAGTTTGTAATCAGTCTAATGGCCAGAAAATTTGTTGGTATTGTACATGTCTACAGACCACGGTATAGGTTACATTTGCATGTAACTATGTGGCGGATACGTTGAAACTTCAACAATGCTGTGTTTAACATGCAGTGTAGTTAGATTTAGACACAAAATCACTTGGTTATAGTTTGGAAAAGTCACGTTTTAGCTTAAAATACCTGGGTTAGACTAATAGTTTCATATTTTCTTTTGTAGTTTTTGTCATATACAGATTTGTAATGGTGATTGCTGGGTGATATGTATGTTGATGTCCAATATCAAGTCTCTGTTTAATCATGTAACGAGACTATATGATTCACAGCAGCTAGTTTAGGTGCAAAATCTAAAAGCTGGGCACATCTGCAAACGGGTATAACATAAAAGCAGCAGTAAGACGCACTGTTGGTAAAATAAAATACGCCTAAAACTCTCTGTGCATGTGTTTCATAACTAGTAACAAGGGCACAGTAGGGCCCTTCATAAAAGCATGCACTGGGGCCCATCGTAACTACCTTACATCACTGCATAGCATAGCATAACAGTCTTCATAACTACTTTCCGGAAAATGGTGAAGCTGACAGTGCACATTGACTGTGCACGGCTGCAATCTGTAACACTGTGAGTTTTACAGAGGAAATGAAACTGCTGTTTTAGAGCCACATGCTGCTTTTAGTGGGAAATTATGTCATGATTACTTTTTGTGGTCACTGGGAGTGCTGTTGATTTTGAAACCCTGCTGCTTGTGACTCATTGGTTCAAATTACATTGTGGAACAATTACAGAGAAATACCAGTGAACTATACAAAAATTTAAAAACAATAACAAGACCAGAATGCATAGTCTGTTTGCCGTGATATGAAAGACACACAAATGACACGAGCCAAAAATAAAAAGCAGTTTAATGTGGAACAGAGAAAAATCACTGAATATATTTCAGCCTAAAATGCAAACTACTGCATGTTGTGCAGCTACACTTGGAATTGAAGCTCAGTTTATACAAAAATCTGGAAAAAAGAAACACAAAAAAGTCATTTCTTAAGCAATGACGGAGTAACATGAGGGGAATCATGTGATGACTGAAGGGCCGCTTCTACCCGTCCTGTGATGGAGCTGGGAAATCTTCAGAGCGATGGTCGCCAGGGGTGCCAGCATCACCTGTCCCAAATTAGGACACGGTCAGAGATCCGAGCACCTGGTGTCCAGGTGCCACTGATGCATTTCCTCATTAATATTTAACTATAAGCAGTTTTATACTGTTTAATGTCACCTAGAGATATTTTACTCCAGAATGTCGCCACAATATTATGGAACTAGATGGTACTCAGCTTGTGGTGCTCAAAGCGCCAACGCCCCCCCTATTTTAGTTCTACCGAATTACACCTGCCAACTGTATCACTGCACAATGCACAGAAGGAGGTGTGCATCTACTCATGGATGAGAGGCTCATGCTTGTGACAGCATGACATGTAAAAATGAATAGTGTCCTTCTTGGTTGAGCCGTGTGATTAGCTAGCGCAGTGGAGCTAGGTGGGCTAGCAGTAGATACATGTTTCCTTCTGCACAGTGTTACATTTGGTGGGTGTAGTTCAGTTGAAATAAAATAGTTCCTATATGAAACTGCTCACAACAAGGTCTGTGGATTATCTTGAGTAACCAGGTCATGATTTCTGGAAAGACACATTACTGTTGAGTTTTTCAAATGTAATTTTGGCACTTTGAGCACCACAAGCTGAGTGCCATCTAGTTCCATTATATTGGAGCAAAGGCAGACATCTCTACAGCTGATATCTCCAACACTCAGCAACTCACACCAAATAATCTAGACTGATTCATAGCACTACAGGTAAGAAGAATAATACGTGTTTTTGAACTGGGGTGAACTGTCCCTTTAAATGAAAAATCAGGGCCTGTCCCGTTCCTCTCAACACCTCATACAGTACAAGTACATGTTTCATGTGAATCACCAGACTTCCTGTTTATGTTCTGTGGATTCAAAGATTTCGTCTGTTTTGGTCCTTAAATGTTCAGAATCAGATATTTTACCTGTGTGTCTTCAAAGATTTGCTCCCTCTCGTAGCTGTCTATGTAGATTCGAACTGTCGCCCCGTCACTTCCTGTCCCACTGAGTCTGTAGACGATCCGAGAGCCATCAGAGAAGATTATCCGCAGACCCTGCAGTAGAAAACGTGAAGCTTTTAGCTTCAGCAGGCACAGCTGAGTCCCTCCAATGCTGAAAGAGTCCATATACCTACACATAAAAACTTAACAGTACAGTTCAGTGTGTGTGATGTACCTGGTTCCTGGAGATGGTGCTGTCCACTGGGTCTGTGTACTCAAAGTTGTCTGCTTTCTCTACTTGGTAGATTTTGTCTTCCACAGCAAATCTCTGCTTCACGAAGGACTTGTCTGCGATCATGAGCTCCAAATCCTCCATCATCTCACAGGCTGCATCTATGTCTATGTTCTCATAGTCATATCTGGACAAAAAAAACCCAATAGCTATTAATAACACAGTAAGTGCTTTATTGTGTCAGCAGAGAAAATGTTTGTTTGACAGTGCAGTTTATTGAATACACTGGACACATGTCATGAATTTGAAGCTGGTCTGGTTTTCAGTGAGAGAATTTATGGAAGCACTGGATGACAATGATCCCAGACAACATAACGTTACATTTTGATTTACTGGTCAGGGCATGGACTGAAAGAATATGTAATGGCATATAAATTCCACTAGATGTCAGTCATGTCCTGTATGTTTCTTCACATGCCACTGTTTGTCAGATATATAATGTGCATAAATTGACTTCAGTTTTGGCCATTAGTGGGATATTTGAGGGAACCTCCAAACATCAGACATCAATGTCAAATGCCTCGGCTCTGGAAGTTTAGAGGCTCACTAAAAACACATTTAATTGGGACATTTGGCCTGGTCCTTTTTTTTTGTTTGTTTTTAATGTGTAATTCATTTTCCAGAACAGGTTACTCTGTAATAATCAGGGGATTAGGAGCAAAATGTTTCACATGCATAGTAAAAAATGGTCTCTTGATGTATGGTAGAAACAAAAATTGCAGCGTTCTTGTCTCATAAAGAATGTCTACACTGTATCAGTGTATCATTAGCCCCAGAGACCAGCAGCTTTAATGCCACTCCACAGGAAGACAGACTTTGTTTGTCATATGAAGGTGAAAACGAGAATGAGGTTCATCTTTTGTTTTACTGTCCTGTTTACGAGGACATAAAGGATGTGCTTTAGTAAAATGACATCAATTTATGTTGATTTCTTTTGGCTGGATGAAAAACATGACTTGTGCTTTGGTTAGGGAACCTTTTTTATTGCAGATTTTATTTGCTAAGCTCAGGAGAGAAGGTAGAATATTTGGTTTAAGACCAAGCTGTGAAATAACCTCCAAGTCTGAAATGAAAAGTAATGGAGTGTTGGATGACTTCAGCTGTACTTCTGGTGTCTTGAAAACCCCATGAAAGCCACGAGGATGACACCAAAATAAAGAAAATCAATCAATCAAATCAAATCATGCATGTGCATGTGACTCCCCCAGTAAAACAGGCAGTAATTGATTCACAGAATGCAGGAAATAATTCACCAGGATGCAGGGAATTTCCTGAGGGAGGACCCCAAATCTCCAGTTTCAAATGTGCCTCCTTCCCACAATGTCAAAACCAAAACTATGCCCATGAAATTGAGTAAAGTCTTAGCTGTGAAACTGCGCCTACTTGGGGCAACATAAAAGTTTGTCTTGGGTGCCTTTGTACAAAAGACAAACAAGGAGAGATGGCAGAGGAGATACTCGCCGCACACCAATGTAATGGGGCTAGAAAGTCACAAAAAGGTCCACAGACTGAGATCAACGCAAAAATAGTCTACTTATTGAAGACATCTGTGCACAAATAAGGTGCTCTAAGTGAAAAAAAAATGATTAAGAGTGGGTAAAAACAGCAGCAAATGTTTCAGCCAGTGGCACCAGCTGACTGAGTTATCATGCCCGGTAGGAATTTCTGTCGAGATGTGTTCTGTGAAGCACTCATGTCAGTAGCACAGATCAAAGTCAAGGACTGAAATGTATCTCCTTTTTCATTTTTTTGCACTTTTAGCACCTTTGCACAGATGTCTTAGATAAATAGACCATTTTGGCATTGATCTCAGTCTATGGACCTTTTTGTGGCTTTCTAGCCCAGTTACATTGGTGTGCGGCGGATATCTCCTCAGCCATCCTTTCTTGAAATTTTCTACATAGAATTGATTCAACCACTGATTCTTGCTTGTTCTTTGTCAACTTTTTCGGGGTTTTTTTTTGGTGACTTCTGACGAATGATAGAGCACAACTCCAGCGAGGTTTAAAAAACAAACTTTATACGCATCACCAACCTCTAATAATGACCCTTAACTATGCACTAAGGTGAATGTCCATAGCTGTTCACACTAGATCAGGGGTGTCAAACCCATTTTAGTTCATGGGCCATAGACAGCCCAACTTGATCTTAGATGGGCCAGATGTATAAAACCATTGCACAATAACCTGTAAGTACATTCTGTAGACCTTCATCCTTTCATCCATCCATTCATCCACCTGTTCAACAGATGAACAGCCTGGGATGTCTTAGGAAAGATTAGTGCCATTTCAACAGTATTTCAGAGAACTGTATTCTAGTTAGGGTGGAAGAGCCTCCGAGGTAGAATTTTACATAAAGTAGGCAAAGCATTGTTTAACTTGCGCCTGAAACCTGGCACCTCTTAGTCTCATCATCTAGTGGGCTGGATTGGACCCTTTGGTGAGCCGGTTCTGGCCCACTGGCCGTATGTTTGACACCCCTGCACTAGATATTGATGTGCATCAGAGATCTATATTAGCCTTTACTGTGTACTGAAATGATGTAAATATATATGCTCTGTTGTAAGAGGTAATCACATAGCAAAGTATGGTAATATGAATATGAATGTGGGACAGTTATGGACTGTGCAACCTCAATAGCTGTACTTGAATGTCTCTTTTTGTATTTTGTTGTGTTTATGAGTGGACCCCAGGAAGAGTAGCTGATGTATCTGCATCACCTAATGTGGATCCTAACAAGTACAAATACAGCTATGAATACAGACAACAACACAGGTGTGTCACCATCTCACCTGGTGAAGTAGTTCCTCCCATATTTTAGCCAGTGGTCCTTTAGAATATCCTCCACACTCTGCCGTCTGGTGGCCAGGATGGACAGCCATGCCAGCACGGCCCAAAGTCCATCCTTCTCACGAATATGGTCTCCACCTGAAAGAGGGTATGTAATTACATTCACCAGGCACAGAAAAGTAAAACATGAGAACTGAATTAGATTCTCTCTTCCCCTACGCAATGTAAATTAAAATCTTTTGATCTAATAACTTGCTGAGGAGATACAGTACCTATACCAAAGCTTTCCTCTCCACACAAAGACAGCCTGCCTGCGTCCATCAGGTTCCCGAAGAACTTCCACCCAGTGGGAGTTTCATATAACTCTATTTTTGTCGCCTTGGCTACTCTGCAGGAACAGAAGTGAAACACTGAAATAACAAAATTGTTGTGTTATTAATATGTACTTTTGTATGTTAAATGAAGGGCCTAAATCAAATTTAAAGATACATTCGCACCAAAAGAAACCCAATCCCCAGAAAATATGTTGCCATTGTCTGTTTCTACAAACTACGGATACATCACATTTGCACATTATTCTGTAGCTGACAAGTTGAAACTTTACAAACAATGCTGTTAATGTGTGGTTGGGTTTAGGTACCAAAAACTTGGTTAGGAAAGATCATGTTTTGGCTGAAGCTACCAGGTTTTAGGAGCACTATCCTCGCAGGAAATCTCTGTCTTGGTAAGACAAGCAACTGCTTTCCGTGTCACTATCCTGGCAGGAAATGCAAATATGTCCTGGTAGAAAACAACTTCTTTTCATGCCTCTATCCCCGGTGGAAGCACAGCAGCGACTCGCTGAAGGACAACCGGTTTTGTTGACGTGAGAAATGTTGATATGATGCATATGATTTGCAAATGTAATGTATTCATGGTTTGTAGAAATGTACAATTCCCACATTTTCTTCTGGGCTGCCAAAAGTACTGTAAGTTTGACACTGCTTCAACTTGGAAAACCACTGTCTCATTGGTTTTGCAGGGATGTGAAAACCAGGCTGTGTTTTTACCTGTCTAAGGCTGCGCTTGTGGGCATGCTGCGGGCGAAGCCTCTCACCCCTGTATGCTGGAAGTACGGGATGCAGAAGATGTTGTCAGCAATCACAGCCACAGAGTCAGGTGGGGTGACGAAGAAGCCGTGCTTACCGAGGATCATGTTGCGGTCCTAGAGAGCCGACACACAGGTAGAGGTTAGAAGTCAAGGCCTTGGGTTCAGTCCTTCCAGACGTGAATGTCAAATATGCCCTTGTGCAATAGTACACGCACCCCATCACCGTCAAATGCTGCGCCAAAATCATACTGCCCATCTCTCATGCTTTCAATGAGATCGACAGCGTAGGTGAGGTTAGGATCTGGGTGTTGACCCCCAAAGTCCTCCAGTGGGACGCAGTTAATGGCAGAATTGGCAGGGCAGCCCAGTTCCTCACAGAGTATTCTCCTCACATACGGACCCACCACTGGGGAGCAAACAGAGGTGACAGAGACAGTGATGAGAGAAGACTGGAAAGAGACAGTGATGAACTACTGAAGTCAGATATGGTAGTGTACAAAGTGGCACTATTGGCATCTAAAACAGTGTTGTGTTGCTCCGCTTAAAGCTCTAGTGTGAAGGATGTAGGGGATGTATTGGCAGTAATGGAATACAATATAATAAGTATGTTTTCTTTAGTGTATAATCACCTGAAAATAAGTTTCATTGTGTTTTTGTTACCTTAGAATGAGCCGTTTACATCTACAAAGAGAGTGGGCCCTCATCCACGGAGTCTGCCATGTTTCTACAGTAGCCCAGAACAAACAAACCAAACACTTACTTCACATAGGGCCTTTCTTTTTGTGCCTTTTCACACAAAAAGTAGATAGAAGCGCCTCCGTGATGAGTGCATCGGAAAGACGCTGATTTTTAAGTACATAACTGTTTTATTCTAGAAGACAGGAAGTACTTTGTTGAAATTGGTAACTGTGTCTCAGACCACATGGCCTTGACCTGTGGGGTGCCCCAAGGGTCAATCCTGGGACCCCTTCTGTTCAATCTCTACATGCTGCCTTTAGGCCAATTAATACAAAGTAATAATGTGTCCTACCACAATTATGCAGACGACACTGACAGCAGGTGAATATGGACCAGTGGATTCACTCTGTCACTGCATCCAACAGGTCAGTGTGTGGATGCAAAACAACTTTCTCCAGCTAAATTCAGACAAGACTGAAGTCATTGTATTTGGTCCACAGAAACAAAGAGAAAGTATCAGCAGTCACCTCCAGTCTCTCTCTCTAAAACCTACAAATCAGGTTAGAAATCTCGGGGTAGTAATGGACTCAGACTTGAACTTTAACAGCCACATCAAATCAATAACATCAGCAGCTTTTTACCATCTAAAAAACATTGCCAAAATCAAAGGTATAGTGTCTAAACCTGACTTGGAGAGACTTATCCATGCATTTGTCTCTAGTAGGTTAGACTACTGTAACGGCCTGCTCACTGGCCTCTCCAAACGGGCCGTAAGACAGCTGCAGTACATCCAGAATGCTGCTGCTCGGGTCTGACCAGAACCAGGAAGTACGAGCACATTAGTCCTGTGCTCAGGTCTCTACACTGGCTTCCTGTGGCTCAGAGAATAGATTTTAAAGCAGCTCTGCTTGTGTACAAGTCTCTCCACGGCCTAGCACCAAAGTACATCTCTTTTACGTTTTAATCACCTGGTCCGTATGTCTATGAGAGGAAGAGACCGTTGCAAATAATTCGGCTGCAGGTAAAAATCTCCTGGACAATGAATGTTGAAGGGATTCTAAGCAGGAGTGATTTCACTTGGTTGCAATCTGCAATCCTCACCACTAGACACCATTAAATACCCCTAAATCTCAAACGCCGCTCCTTTAAAGCATCAGTTTAACATTCTGGGAAATAGACACTCATTGGTTTCATGCTCAGAGTTTGTTGAGAAGTTCAGTACCACTCTTATATTTGTATGGTAAATATGAAGCTACCACCAGTAGCCAGTTAGCTTAGCCTAGCACAAAGGTAGGAAACAGGGAAACTTCTAGCCAAGCTCTGTCCAGAGGCAACAAAATCTGACTATCACCACAATCAAGTTATAATGTGTTAATTATAACGTAGCTACGATCTGAGAGTGACTGAAATGGAGAGAAAGTCAGGGGCCACAGTGACAGGGGTGTGGCATCTTGTCAGAATTTGTACCCTATTAATAACAATACTCATGACTTCCTCTGAGGAGGTGGCGAGGGGGATGCAGGGACTGTTAGTTTCAGTTTCAGTGTTTGGGGACGCTCTAAATAGCTTTCGTAACCTGATCATTACGAATCGTTCTAAAGTCAACAGTTCTCATAACCCCACGCCACCTCTCCAATGTTATACTGGAGCCTGGGACAACACTTTCTTTGGTCTCAGTCAGATCGGTACACTTCACTCATTTTCATCATTGTCTTGTGTATGGTAAATGGTTTGGATATGGATAGCGTCATAATCCACGAGCACTTGTGTGCACGAAAACATCATGCAAATGTCAGAGAGGCCAAACAGATGCGTGTGTACTGACTGGTGGCGTGTTCTGTGCGTCATCTTTGACCTTAAGCAAACATCTAAGGAACATGAGCATCATGTTGTTTTTCCTTTGAACCTATGACTCAGTAAAAAAAACACAACAACGAAATAAGGTCATATTGAGTCTGGACTCCGAGAATCTAAACTGCCCTGTGTGCAGTGATGATAAGCAACTAAATACAAGAACTCAGTCTCTGCACTTAACTATTGTCACATGTTTTTGTGTCTAAGTGACTAATGGACACAACAGTTTTTGAAATTGGTCCAGTACTTAGCGAGAGTGCTGTAGCCAGCAGTGGCAAATGTTCATCACTACAGGGCTTAACTCTATTCAGACAAACAGTTTTAAAAAATATTTTGGAAATCTTTCTGAAATTTGTTTTCAGAACAGTAACAGAGAATATATCAATGAGATGACATGCTTTTAGTAAATATGCTCTCACCTCCGTGCATGGCGTCGAGTCTTATCTTGATGTGGTTTTGACCGGACAGAAGCTGCTTCAGAGCCGCAAAGTCAAAGATGTTCCTCAGCAAGTTCGCGTAGGATTCCACAGAGTCCACAATTTCCACTGGAAACAGACACAAGTGAGAAACAAAATCATGTTTTTAATCTATAAATTTACATGTAATTGTCGACATTAAAGGTCCAGTGTGCAGGATGTAGTGACACCTAGCAGTGAGATTGCAGATTGCAACCAACTGAAACTTCTCCTGTGTACCATGCATGTAGGACAACTGCGGTGGTCCACATGAAAATGTAAAAATGTGAAAATGTGAATGGCTCTATCTAGAGCTAGGGTTTGGTAAGTTAGCTCTAGGCTACCAGAACAACATGGACTCTGGGGAAGACAACCCGCTCTATATGTAAATATAAATGGCTCATTCTAGGCTGACAAAAAGACAATGTTTCTTAATATCAATTGATAATAAACTAATGAAAACACAAGTGTGAATAATGCATTTCTTTTCTGTCAATATATCCACCTTAATCCTAAAAACTGGACCTTTAAGATTAATGTTCACTGAAGAATGGCAAAATTGGTCATATGACAGTTCATAAAGTAGGTCAGATTGTCTAAATGTAGCAACAAACTAACACCTTCAGGGAAAGTGTTCACTGCTCTAGTATCCATCCACACATCCTTTTTTCCTCTCATGTCCTCCATCTCCTCCTGATCTGAAGTGATGGGTGACAGACCCAAGCTGCACTTCACCTGTGAAGGGTTTGAACTTGTTCTCCAGATCAAACATCTGTTTGCCCAGCGTTGTCAGATCCACTTGCAGTCCGGGGCAGATGGCAAACTCCTCAATGGTCCTGCTGATCTGAAAGATCTTGTTAGTGACAGCCTCCTTGGCCGGGCCTGGATGGAGGAGAAAATCTCTGATATTATATTTAATTTTTCATGAACTGATGAGTTATACACATTGGGTATACTGGTGGTAATATTCATGGCTGCTTTTTTCCGATGTGTTTGAACTTTGTTCCAGATTTGATGTCCAGACAAACTCCCAAACTGTGTCCGTGCCACATATCTGAATGAGGCCTCGTACAGCCTTGTTAACTTTTCTCGTAACACTATTTTTCACTTGGCCGATGCCTCTGCATGCTTCCTCCTCTCCAGTTACCATACCTCCATTTGCAGTATTGAACTTAATGCCAAAATCTCCCTCAGGTCCGCCGGGGTTGCGGCTGGCAGTGAGGATGATGCCGCCGATGGCTTTGTATTTCCTGATCACACAAGAGATGGCCGGTGTGGACATTATCCCGTGGTGTCCAATGATGACACGACCCACCTGAGGAAATGTCACACAGGTGTGTGTGGGTGAGCTGGCAGGCATGAGTGTGTATCTCAATTTATCTGAGTTGGGGGGAGGGCGGGGAATACCGCTGAATATCAGGTTTGGTGTGTCATGCTTCCTCCTCAAAGTGAGTGGGGCTAGAATTTCATTTAACGAATGACAGCTATGGCACATCAAGAGCAAGTTATATTATGAGTAAGAGCATTTTAAATCCCTCTAACCATCCTACTAAGAAGCATCAGAAGCTCAAAGGTTATGTAATTTAAGCCTGAGGACCACAGAGAGCTCATTACTGGTGCTGGCAAGAGAGAAGAAAACACAACAGGTTTTATGCTTTTCTATTTGAAGACACCAGAGTAGCCAGGAGCTGAAGTTACAGCAGCGACTAGCTGGTTTTAAACTGAAAGGCAGCACTGATGCTTCAATTTATTTGTTACATGGTTCTACTGTGGAATTGCATTATCCTGTCTCCCCTTGCATTGCTTATGACTCACAGATGCAGACCATTTATACCTGGCTAATCATGTTTTAAGTTGAGCTGCACAATTGTTTAGAATCGTCTTTGCAATGTCAACTTGCACGATAAACACATGACTTACTTTTTTTTTTTGTTAACAAAAGCTTGTTTCACATTGGCTTCTTCAGCACATGAAGTTTGCTGCGTTGTCATGCAGATGATCTGTTGACTTTTTAGGGTGTTTCAGACCTAGAGTTGTCTTGCTTTGGTCTGAATCAGGGACTAATTTTGTTACAAAGTTGCATAATTGCCTAGAGGTGGTTCGTGTTCTCACGGCAGCATTTGCAAGCGTACCAGATCAAATGCCTTGTGCGAGAAAGCTGCTCTTGATTGGTCAGTAAAATCCAGGAAGTAAACAAAACGTTGAAGAAGAGTACACTTGCAAGATAAATGTGACACTTTCTAATGTCGCAATGGAGGGACAACTACGCAGGTTGATTTTAGCGCTGCTCATCGTGGACTATATTGCTGTCATTGTTCATTTTAGTCAAACCATACAGTTTGAAAACGAGGCGCAGCACCAACTAGAAAACAATGTTTTGATGCATTGGATGTGTTGAATGTGCGTATTAAGGCAGTACAGGAGGAGGTGCACATTAATAATCCTCCAGGACTGTAACATGCTCATGTTTAACCCAAACAATGTGTCATGTGACTGCAGTTGGTTCAGATCCAGGTTGGAACACGCTCTCACCACAAATGAACTGCGCCAGAGTGCGTTTTTAGGCCACCTCTTCAAGAAGGTCTCGGTCTAGTTGTTTTGGTGCGCATCCAAGTGCATTGCTGTGTTCACACCTGCCCAGAAGAACTACACTTAGGGGCAAACAAACTTGAGTTCGATTGAACTGAACCAAACAGGTCTCGTCCCCATAGCACCCCTATGACTTCAACTGCTTCAGGAGGACTGTGTGATATAGATAAAACCTCTGGTAAAAGATAGTAAGTGAAACTTGAGTTGGTATTTGTTTTGTCAGTGTTTTTCCATAGTATTCAATGTCAACAAAAGGCTAACAAACGTTAAGATTGCATGTGCACCAAGACTTCCTTGCATGTAAAATTTAATAGAATGCAGCATACATAATATTTTTTCATTTTAATTTATTGAATATTTCTGTTATTTGTATTTTGCTTAATTTGGATTACAGATTATATCTCCTATATGCTGTTATACCTGTTAATATCTGATTTATAACATGATTTATTTCTATTATAAATAATTCATTATTTTTTTCCTCTCAATACAACCCCACTTAAAAGGCTGCAAACTGAACACTAATAATAAGACATGGGGCTGGTACAACTGCTAACAACAAAGGGACAACAACAGATGACACATACATGCTCAAACCCACCCACACACACAAACACTTACCAGCATGTGCACACACACACACACACACACACACACACGGTGTCACTGACCCCGTTGGCAGCTGCCATCTGCACAATGACCTCAATAGCTGTTCGGTTGAAGAAGCGTCCATCTCCCCCCACCACCACTGTTGATCCCTGGCGGTCACGTAGGTCAATGGAGGAGAAGATACTCTGGATGAAGTTGTGTAGGTAATTCCTCCTGGTCTGGAATACATACACCTTTCTCCTCAGGCCATTGGTGCCGGGTCTCTGGTCGGGGTAGGGGGCTGTAGGGACAGTCAACACCTGCAGAGGACTGTTGTCCATTATCTCAGAATGAGAATCCAACCTAATGCAACAGCGTAAAGAGCCAGAACCTGGTGCTTAGAGGGAAACCCCCCGTCAGTTGACATGGGGAAGCGTCCACAGGGGCAGAATGGGAGGGTATAATCTTGACTCCTCCTGTTATTTCGCTGGAAGCACAGGGCTACAGTGGTACTTCTGAAGCCCAAAATAACCTTTCAAACTAATGTGTGTGCAGAGGCAGGGGGAGTAACTGAAGACGCTCCTTCACACATGTGCAGGGAGATCACTGTCAAGGCTGCAGGCCCAGGCACAAAGAAGTGTGTGTGTGTCTATGTGTGTGTTTGGGTGTGTCTGGGTGGAAGTACCGAGGTGTTATGGGAGCTATTTGTCCATCTGTGGGCGGCTGCAGCTGTGCTCGGTGTAATGATATGCAAAAAGAAGGATGACATCTCTCATCGGAGATGCACTTAGCGCTATTTTAGGAGGGGGGTATTTACCCTTTATTAAAGCTGAGTGTGTACACAGAGCGCGAGAGGAGCAATCAGAGAGTCATCAGAAGCACATGTTGAATTACGATGCGGTTTTAAGAAAGTGACTGAGTACAAAACAAACATCATTTGTCAGATCAAATAATACATGCAGAACAGTCAAATCAAAGTGTGAGGTATCTGCGTGAGACAGAACAACACTGCCCTCTAGAGTCCATCCAGGGATCCAACAGCTGGACAAGAGAGTTTGGCATCACCAACTCCCATTGCAACATTATAAAAGTTCTGACATGCAGTAATAGCTTGAACATGCATAAGTTAATCATTGACAAGACTTTGGCATCAAAATAAAGTTGGTGTTTTTATTTCAAGGATGACACTGACCCATGACTCTGGGCTAAATCTCTGTTGACACAGAGAGGCCATTCTGTGACTGACCATTGCCAGGACCCCAGTCAGTCTACAGCCCGTAATAACACACAGGACATTAGAAAGGTTTGTGTTGCTCAGTTAGGGTTCTATCAGGAACATTTTATCCACACCTGAATGACTACATTATATTATATACATTACATCATACTTTCATTTATTTAAATTAATAAAATCTAGTAAGTGTATCAAAAAAAGTGTATATAAGGTAAAAATGAGAGTTGTCTACAGCAGCAGGTCCCAAACTTTTTTGCCTCATGAGCCCTCAAAAGGAAGCAGTGTCGACTCAGGATGAGCAGTTCCCCCAGTGATTTTCAGATCTTTACATTTAAGCAAAATTAAATGATTAATTGGACCACGACCCACCACTTTGGTGTCTTTCACAAGACAACGAACCACTTAAGAGTCAGAAAGTCCAGAACTATACTCCTTGAATGTATCTTGCGACCCCTTCAAAGGGTCCCGCCCCCCATGTTGGGAACCACTGCTGCACACTGAGAGTCAATGTGACCCAATATAAAAACTGCTCACACATGGCTTTATGTTTTAATTTCTTCTCCATAACCTTTGACCTTTAAGATACAGTGAGTGAAGACATATTGTATGCTAACTGCATTATAATATATTTTAGATTTCACATTACAAGTGTTTTATTACATTAGAGATCATTGTCCACTGTGACTTCATCTACTGGAACTTGACATTCAGGGGAAACATCTTCCTCTCTGCACAAGCCCTCTTAAACTATATCTGCCAACAGGAAGCGCTGGTGGCCCTAAGAGCCCAATGCACTGCCAATTAAAGGGGATCTATGCGAATTTCAGAGCTTATGAGTTGTTTGGACACAGTTCTCAGCATGGAGATGGCTGAGTCAGTGGCTAGCAGCTAACGGTGCTAACTCCATATACAGTGCTAAACAAAGGCAACAGAGCTAACAGAGTAAACCAAGGGGGAAACAGAGGGTTGGCACTACAGCCTCGCATAGACGCCATCCCTAAATCAACAGCAACTTCTGTATGGGCACAGCCCAAAGCAGTGGCAAAGAGCTAGCGAGTGAGATGCACCACAACAAACCACAGAGGAGCTTGGATAACAACACACACAGAGGTAACATGACTTCTGCTCAGAATGCCATCACTCCATTCCACTGTTACACAAAGAGCCTGTAAGAAAACACATGTAAATAGACACAACACAAACAAATGAGGAAACATCTTCATTGGATTGATGACACATGAAAACATAAATTTGGTGACACATTTGCAGCACTTAGAAAAAGCACTGCAAGAAGCTCACAAGACAACACAAACTGTTAGCAGAGGATGCAAAAATGTAATGCACAGGGCTGGGAAACGCAGCGCTTGTTACTGCCGTTTAGGGATTATCAACTTGTTTTAATAATAATAATAATAATAAACTTTATATATATAGCACCTTTCATACAAGAGATGCAGCACAAACTGCTTTACAATAAGGGCATTATAAGAACTGACTGCTTCACATGAAAATAGACATAATGCACATTAAACAGAACTGATAAATAAAATTATAGAGTTGTAAAACTACAAATCATAAAACAAGTAAGATTTTAAAAGAGTTGCAGGAGCATGAAGTGTAAACAGAAAGAGTTTCAGACCTGTATCAGGAGGTCAGAGCTAGTTAAAGGCTAAAGTGAACAGATGTATTTTTAGCATTCTTTTAAAACTATTTAGCAAGCTAGCTTCCCTGATATCTATAGGCAGCGTGTTCCATAGCTTTGGGGTATAATTGACAAAGGCAGCATCCACGATCTTCTGTTGCTGGCTGTTAATATCTGAATCATGTAACTATGCACGTCACTTTTTAGTGTGTCTTGGAACCAGTTTCTGTTGTCTTGTGAGCTTCTTGCAGTGCTTTTCGTAAATGTGTTGATGTTTTTGTGTGTTCGATGTTTCTTTATTTGCATGTGTTGTGTTTATATACATGTCTTTACTTAATTTGCAGTGCGTTGAGCTGTCCGGGCCACCGTACCAGGCTCTCCTTTAGAGGCCACTAATACATGCAGTATTATCACTGGAGAATGCTGCAGCTGGATCACAGAAAGACCCCTGTCTCAGAGGACGCTGACATGGAGGAGATGATCCTGGGGGAAGCCACAGGGTGCACAGAGATCTGTGCGTGCTTCAGGGTGTAAGAGGCCCTTTGGCCTGTCCTCCATTGAATACCTCTCCTACGCTCTGAGCGCCCCTTAGGTCTCATGTGGAAATATCTCCCATTAAGGTTGGTGTCTCCGCAGGCGTTGAACCACCATCCACCTGGAGGGTGACAGAAATTACATGTTGTGCAGCTGAATGACAAGTATTCATTAGCCCCCCTCTTTGCATCACATTGGGAACATGTCTCCTACATGTGCACCTGCTGTACCTGTGTAGTTGTGTGCACAGCTGGAGTCCTGGAGGTTGTCGTTGTCTCTGTCCTTGGTGGAGAACATCATGCCTGTGTGGTTGCTCATGGGGTCCGGCAAATCTCCAGACAGATGCGTGAGGTGAATGGTGTAGTTGCTCTCAGGACCATTAAGGTGGAATCTGTATTCGATGAAGCGCCTGCCCTGTTTCCAGTCTTCCAGCTGGATGTGAAGGACAGAGTTGCCCTGAGCGGCGAGAGAGTGGATCTTCCTGAGACCCAGCCAAAACTCCCCTGTGAGAGAGACATCATTGAGCGGTCAGAGCTGACATGATTTAACAAGTACCTTTAATGAAGAAGTGACGCACACAAACTTACATACAGAGGTGCAGGGGGACTTTAACTTACAGAGGTTATAAAATTGCAATTGTTCTAATCATGATATATGCCATTTAATTCAGGATGTGGCAGCTGAGAATGAATTTTCTGACATTAAATGGGTAATTGGGTTTAGAGTCTTGAGAATAGTATCTCTCACCTTGAAAATCTCCAAACCCATTTTCATACTTCTCCCAGGTTTGATCAAAATTCACTGAACCGTCCCTCCTTCGCTGGATGACTGTTGCTCCATGATCTGAATGGAAAGAAAGAGATTAATTTTAAGATATAATCCCCCTTATTTTCATGACATAATTTGAATACTATTTATGGTTGACATTTTTTAAGCAATAGCTATTTCATGTATTTACATTCTGTATTACATTTCATTGTTAGTGGCGGGGTCCGCCATTCCCCCTCTTGATTCAGACAAAATGACTACCTGTAAGCCAGTGTTACAATTTGCAATTTTATCACGTTGATATCAGTCTTGCTCTATTGTTCACACTCCCACAGCTGTATCAGAGCTGTATTTAACCCTTCAAAACCTGAGAAACTTGGCTTGATTTCTTTTAAAAACATGGGACGAAGGCATTGAACAACGAAGGAAGAAATGAAACAAAAATGAATTAAAAATCCAAATCAAGACATCAGTAAATAAAAAAGAAGAAAAGAAACAAGAAAGAAAGAAAGTTAAAAACAAACAAACAAGGAAATGACCTGGAAAAAAAATGCTTAAAAATCATAAAAATTCTGTAACATAATTTTAATTTTTTTTTACAATTTGTAAAAAAAAAGAATGCACCAAAGAAATTGCACCAATTTGCTCAGGGTTCAAATGTTTCAATAAAAGGCGGCTGAAAGCAGCACAAGAAAAGTGATGTCGCTCCATGTTCCAATGGGTTGAAGAAAACTTCTCCCACCAAATGACCTTTTGTATATCACTAACTTACTCTGTGTTACGTTAAATTTGTGAAGAAAATATTTTTCTCTTCAGGTGAATGAAGAATACAAAATGGATAAGATTCTTGGTGAACTACAGTAGTCCAGTCGCAAAATTATATCCAAACATCAGTTTACAAACTCTATTACAACTCGTGTAGTGATTCAAGTATCATTTATTGGGTCCATGTCATTGGTCTGACATCCCATTAGTCTGACGGGCCGCGGTGTTGAACGGCTCCCAGCGGGCATATTTCTGCCTTGATGGTGCGCCGCGACCGGCTCTGGGTCAGCTGGGAAAGGCTTGAGGTGAAGCAGGCTCACAGCTTATGTGTTTGTCACTTTCTTTTTCATTTTAACCCACACCATGATCTTTTCCTAACCCTAACCAAGTGGTTTTTGTGCCTAAACCTAACCAGACCTTAACCACAGGGCATCATGATGATTTCGGAACGGACTTCGGAACAATGGGTTTAATATGGTCGGAACAATGGGCTGTCGGACCAATGGGCAGTTCCCCATTTATTAGGGTTGATGGGAAAAACTTATGCAGTGTAGTATCGTGATATTTTGTGTGGCAAAATTGTATCGATACACAAACGCTAAGTATGAGGTTTTTTTTTACTATATTAATGATTATTTTAAACATAAATTAAAATTTTGGTAGACTACTAAAATGCTGAAATCAATGACTTTTTCAGTCCACTAGATACATTTTAGTGAGATTAACCGATTGATAAAACAGACAACCCTTTATGACAGTGGACCTAATAGTGAAACTTATCTATGCTCCTTTAAAACTAGATTTAATTGAAAAAACCCCTGCAATTTTACGAGATGAGATGATGAATTATATGCACATCACGTAGGTGTGAGGCTATCAAAAAACAGTGTACATGAAGGTTATTTCTTTCTCAGTAATTTTACCTCACAGTACACGGGAGCTATTGGTCTACTGCTGCGTTGATTGGTAGTTTGTTTGCATTATTGTGTGATAATAATAATAACACAAACAAACTAACTGACTGAGGCAGTGATAGACCTTCAGCTTCTGTGATCAGAGAGGTAAAATTACTGTTTTGTCAATGGAATCTGGCTTTGAAGAGAGCATAGATAAATTTCACTTATAGTTCAGTTCCCCATTGGAAAAGGCTGTCTGTTTGCTAAGTACTGAGCATACAACTCGATAAATGAGACTTGGATTATACAAAAGGAGTTGTGTACGAGTTTGTAAACAGATATTTTTTTTAATATAGTTTTGCTGTTGTTAAGCGTGGACCCCTAGGACTTCAATTCATCAAGAATTTTCTCTGTTTTGGATTCTTCATTCACCATGGAGACATGCGACAAAAGCAAAGTTTTCTTCAAGAATTCAGCACAACAGAGGGGTGTGGAATTGATATTCAAATTGTCATTTGGGCGTGAAGTATTCCTTTAATTTACTGTTAATGCAAAGCCAACATTTGCAAGAAGAAACTAGTCCTCTGCTGGGATGAAGTGAAATGTTTGTGTGACAGTACATTACCTTTGCCCATGTCACAAAAAGCCATGAAGGGCTCCGCTCCAGAGGGTCTGATGGCATAGACGCCACTGACTCGTTCCCCTCTGTTGAACAGGTCGCTGCAGTCTGATGGCAGATCTATTTAAAAATGAATACAAACATGATTTCAAACTTGAAACTGTTCTGCATAAAGACGAGCTGTAAAATTATAATCTGAGGCAGAGGAGTGGAAGTGCACTTGTGACTAGGTGGTCAACAGTTCGTATCAGTAGCATCAGCAGGAAAAATGTGTGGATAACTGATTGCTTAGTAAGCACTGAATGCAGCAGGAAGGTATGAAGCTGCAGAAAATTGCTGTAAATTGTCGAGACATATTCTTAAACTATGAGCATTGACAAAGTAAGATTGAATAAATAACCTTCAGGGTTTGCTGATATACTGCATGACAAATAAAAGATGCCAGATGTTTATATCACACATCAACATTTCCTCATGTTTTACTGTTATCCAACTTACTCGTCATGTCGGTGGTGTTGGCAGAGCTCGAGGTCAGATAAGGGGTGAGTGTTGGTGCCTCACTGTTGAACGTTTCAGGCATCCTCTCAATGGTCTCTTGAGGCAACGTGTTGACCGTTAACTGGGGAAAATAGTAAGGAAAGCATTTAGCTTGCCGACATAATCCTCAGTCTGACCATGGAGAAATAGTGTGGATTGAATTGCAGTTCCACACAGAATAAAGTTTGGGCTGTTATTCTGCAAAGGTAGATATTTTCCAAAGTTTTTGAGATATTTTACAGTAACAATATAAATTTGAGCTGTCAAGACCAAGGGAAATGCAAATGTATTATAACACTGAGGCGCTGGCGGAGATTATTAAAAATATGGACAGCTCCTTCATTATGTCTGCACCCTCCAAAGATTTAAAGTCTAAATTACATAGTATCATGAGTCCATTAAAGTTTCTTTCTACCAGCACATTCAGTGCAATGCCACAATGATGACAGCTCATAACTCACAAAGCTGGCAAAATGATGTTAGGAGATTTCCTGAAAAATGCATACTTCTGCACATCAACAAACTAAAAGCCCATCTGAACTGACACGGCCTTCCACTCTGACTGAATGAGGGACTGTATGAAGATGATTGCGGTGGGAGGGAGGGCTGAAAATTATTTAATTTTGAAAAAAGGATGAGCCATCTGAGCATAATTAATATTTTTCTACCAGTCTTTCCTTTTATGAAATAATATAATTCATGTCATGACCCACTGGTGAATATTTCACCCACTCTCTGGTATTGAACAGAATTTCTAAGTGAACAGCTGTTTCAGCCCCTGAATAAGTGAACTGGGAATTGGCACCAGATCTGTCAAAATGTCCTTACATCCCAAACAAGAGAATAGGTCGGTTGCCAATGACAACCAAAATTACATAACCATTGGAGAGTACCCCCGACAGAGGCATGTACTCATAGAACTGGAGTTACATCCAGTAACTACTAGTTAATGTTGTGTAAAAGTTAGTTTTGTTAGGTTCAGGCCAACACATTCTCTGACCTCATCACATACAAAATACACTTACATTTTCACAGGAAATGTACTGTTTACATACAGTCTCTTTCAAAATAAATGCACTACGTCAGTACAACACTCGGAATTGACAAATTTATCCTACACCAATAAATGCACGTGGTGATTTTAGCCAACACACACCTGTGGTGGGGTTTAGGAAAAAAGAACAGAGTTTGGCTTTACAATCTTACGGGAAGCTAACACTGGCCTCCTGGGTGAAAGTCGGTGGTTGTTAGACCTATCCCACCTGCCTTACTCGGACTTCTGTCCGCATAACTTTCGTTGTTGTCCTGCCGCGTTCCCCCTAATGCCACTGGGCACCTAACCGCAACTGGCCACATATCATGACGATGTGAAAGGATAGCTTTTTCATTGGTGTCTGATGCTGGAAGTCACTGCCCAAGCCCCAGTTTTTGACGACATGAACAGTGATCTCCTGGGTGAAAGTCCCGTGTTTGTTTTACTCATCCATTAACCTTGATCTCCACCACATGTAGACTTTTCACTGATGTTCTCATTTGCTCCTGTCATAATTACTACAGCCACTAGAGGTCACCACCTAACAATAAACGTAAATCTGATTTTTAGTAAGCCGTTTACACAGACGACCTGTACACCCTTTTCTTTGGGAGGGACGGTCTGGGCTGGATGAATATATATAAATATATATATTTATATATATATGAATTAGAACAGATGATGCTATAGCCTGATATGTATGACATCACGTGTCTCTCTTTCCATCAAATCAGTTACACGACACCTGAGTTGCATAGCTGCTGTGTTGGAAACACTTCTTTTCAGATAGTTTCTAAAGAGTGCAGCTTCATTTATGAATGTGATGATTAATTTTATTATTATTTTTTTTTTAAATTGAAAATTTTAAAAGACCAACATGCCCCTGATCATTTTCCTACACTCCCTAGCATTTACCTTTTCCTCCAGACTCTTGATCTTCACTCTCTGGTGATTGAGTTGGTCACTCTGCTCCCTCACAGCATTCAGAAGCTCTATGATGCTCCGCTCCTGGCTTTGGATCACCTCCTGATCAGGGAAGAAAGTTATATAATTGTTGATATTATACATAATACATAGTTTGTGTTGTAGCAGTCACACTGTACATAGCATAAGTCTGCATTCAAAAAGAATATCCTGGTATCTTGTTAAAAGTTTGTCTACCAATTATTTTCAGAAGATTTGTAGAAGATGTTAGTTTAAAACAAGGAACATTTTTACTGCTGTAATTTCTTCCTGTGCAGAAAAGAATAGACTGCCCATAGAAAAGCTGCCATCCCATCCAGGTGTTCATGTGCCAGTTAGTTAGTGTTGCATCTAACTAATCATTCAGAAGCATTTCCACCAAAAAAAAATAAAAAAAATAAATAAATCCAAGTGCAGGTTTCCTTTCTAACAACAGGTGACTCACCCTGAGGCTGTTGATCTCAGCTACGTGTTCGCTTGTCACCATGCCATGTGACAGGCTGCTGAGCTTCTCTTCCAGGCCGTCCACCTTGCTCTGTAAGCGACTCTTCTCCTGCAGGATGCTATCCACTTTGGAGTTGATCTCAACAGACAGGCCCCTGATCTCTTCATTATTGGCCTTCAGTACCACAGTGGTCTTCTTCAGCTCCTCCTCTTCCTCTTTAATTTCACTGGCGAGCACTGAGAGCTGGTAGAACGAGCGGTCGAAGATGTTGAGCTTCTGGACGATGTCATTTATCTGTCCCTTTGTCTTCTGCACAAACTCCCGCAGGCTCTGACCCAGCTGCAGGAGGCCGTTCGCCAGAAGACGCACATCATCCAGTGCTGCAAAGCGGGAGCGAGTTTCAGCCGGGGCCTCAAGTTGGAGGACTGGCTGCTCCTCTCTGCCACAGAGGGCAGGGACACAGGCAGCAGCCAGGACCAACACTAAGGGAGATAGTAGAATTCTCATGTTGTTGTCGTGCTGCTTCTCTGGCTGTGTGTCGGTGATGTGAGAGGAACAACTGGCAGCCAGCTCTCTCCGCTGTCATCAGGAAAAGGGTGAAGATCCCGGCCTTTATGTACACTGTCTAAAATCAGGTCAATGATTAACTGGTTCAGCTAATCAATATCTGAATGGATGATGTAGTTTTAGCCCAGTGTTGGCATTGTAGGTCTCTGGACACTACAATCATGTAAGACCTTTACATTTCATAGGTAGTGTATCAACATTTCCACAGTGATATAGTTCACAGTACATGTACATGTGTGAGCCTTTTAAAGATGGAGGGCATTTCAGTCGCGATTGTAGCACCAAAAATGGGCATCTTTTTGCCAGACATTAGGAAACTTCCAAAGCTTAGGTTTTCAGCAAGACATCAATGGTATTTCCAGCCATAGCTGTGGCACCAAAACTGGATGTTTTTTTTACTGAGATACTGGAATTTTATGAGCGGTGATTGTGGCACCAAAACCAGATGTTTTTTAGCAAGACATTGGCGATACTTCCAGCAGTGGTTGGGGCACCAAAAAAATTGGTATTTTGTCAGTCAGACAGGGTGGCATTGCCAGGGGGCATCACAGCATTTTTGGTGATGGTTGTGGCACCAAAAATGGGTGTTTTTTAGTCAGATATTGGAGTATTTCAAGCTAGGATTGTAGCCAGGCATTAGAATATTCCCAAAACCTGACTACACAGCAGTATTTCCAGCCCAGATTTTTGAGACATTGGGACTTTTCCAGTGGTGGTTGTGGCACCAAAATTGGATGTTTTTAGGAAAACATCTGCAGTTTGGTTGGTTTGGTCGGGGTGCCAAAATATGGGTGTTTTTTCAGTCAGATATCAGGGCATTTGCAGCAGTGGTTGTGGCACAGAAACTGGGAATTTTTAGCCAGATCTTTTCCTAAATCTTACCAAGCGATATTTGTGCCTAAACATAATCACACAATACTGCCACAGTCAAAAAACAAAACAAATGCACACTCCTTTGCGTTGACTGAAAACTAAAGTTTTCCTCTCAGTCAAAACAGCCTGACATTGTGTTTACAACTGACCTGTAGTTACTTGTGCTGAGGTCATGGCTGGCTTGTTTATTTTTAAACAGGAAGATGACCTGGTTTACATATAGGATCTATTTAGAAATATGTCTTCAAGTTCAAGCTTTCGCAATGTTTAGCTTTATTTATTTTGATCCAGTTGTGGGTAAATGTTTTGCAGGTGCTGTGCAAGTATAGATGCATGTAATGTCACTAGGGAACAAACAGCTGTTGCTCAAAGATGAAATCAAGCAACATGAATTGTTTGCACCAAAATCTAAAGACAAAAATGCTGCCTGGTTCAACATGTTGCAACTCACTGATAAAATAATTGCTTTACCTTCCAACAGTGAAAAACACCAAACACCATAGCCTGCATGAAAGTTGCAAAACCACTGCTTTCATTTTCACTCCTTACACTCTACACACACACAATGCAAAAAAACAAGTGGCTGAATTGTGATGCATGCCCCCTGTTAAAAGTGGGAGTACAAGGTGAGATATAACCGACTATGAATACAGGGTGATGACCCGCGTTCTCCTCTGTTAAATGTTAACCACCCATTTGAAGGCAGTGCTGCATGAGCTCCCACAGTGTGTACACAGTAAACACAGTCCACAACCCTGACTCCAGCACGGGGTCCTGCTCTCTGCAAGGTAAAATGAACAGAAGCACAGTGGCCGACATACATGAAACATGACGGAGCAGCCGCAGTCTAGAGTAAGAGTGAAGGGGCCATGGAGAGGGCAAGGGGGTGTGTGAGGAACAAAGGAAGGGGAGTGGGCCAGAGATCTACGTATAGAAGGATTGGAGGTAGAACACTGGGTTCATGAATACATATTTACATTTTTATCATGGGACAGTGTGCTTCCTTTGGTCATTGCAAATACAAACACAAACCCACGCTACTGTGAGAAGAACATCAAAGCACTACTGATGAACTCCAAGGTCTCCCTTGAAGAATTGTACACCCCTACATTGAAAGAGGCCTAGAAACATGATTACACATTAATTGTGTTATTTAATTTCTCTACTGCTTTGACCACTGGCCAACCTCTCCCGCTCAGGAAGAGGGTCAGTGCCATGCAGATGGTCAATGCCCTTATTTTTAGATTATCTCATCAAGACCATAGACTGTAAAACCCATTAGTTTATGGACTGCTGTCTTAAAGCGGAGTCTGGCATTTTTGCCATGTCCATCAAAGATTTTTTGGAGCCAGAAGTGACCTGAGGTGTATTTGGATGACTTTAAATGATTGAGTTATATAAAGTCACCTGCCGTACAGTTGTCATTATGTGGAAATTAGCTATAGAGACCAAAACATGCTTAGGTCCAGACCTTGAAATCCACCCACTCCACCAAGTTGACTCATTTTACTGGCATTGTGACATGAAACAACGGTTTCTTGGTTGACATAACAATCAAATCAGTCCCACAGGTGGGACTAATGCCATTATCAAGCTGTTTAAAAGCAGTGTCAAGTGGTGCACCAGAGCTAATGTGGAGTAATATTAGCAGTGGTGAGTACTACAAGATAGTCACTGCCATAGAGACTGTTCTAAAGTGATGTCTTATATTATCACCTGACATGTTTAATTTCGTAAAACCAGTACATGCCAGTATGTTGGCATGGCTACACACACTACACGTTAGTTTCAGGTGGATACATTGTTCTCTGGTGATTGGTTAGGGAAAATTAAATCCACCTCCCAACCCCGGAAATTGGTTAGCGTTAACGCAATGTCAGACTGAAGATGGAAACAGAGTGTAACAAGCTGTCTGATATTTGACAACTGCTTCCTTTCCTTGAAGGCCCAGACACACCGAACTGACTTCAGAGAACTAGCAGCAAAGGCCCCTGCTACGTCGCTTGATGTTGTTGTGTCTCTGCCAAAAAGTTGCACATGAACACACCACAAACACTACAGCTGACAGCGAACCAGCTGCTCGCTGAAGGCCCAACATTGAACGGCGGCCGACTGTTGGCTTGGTGTGTCAGGGCTCTTACAGATATAGAATGGAGTTCCTCAAGGTTCTGTTTTAGGTCCCCTTCTGTTTTCCATTTTCATGCAGTGACAACTTTGTTGAGTTGACAATTTACAAGACCAAAACAGTTTTGTTCACCCCGGAGATTTTTCCAGTTTACAGCAGCTATATGCATTATTTTTCAAGCCTGTTGAGATTATACAATGCCTAAAATCTGTCCATT
This sequence comes from Epinephelus fuscoguttatus, assembly GCF_011397635.1. Taxonomy (NCBI): domain Eukaryota; kingdom Metazoa; phylum Chordata; class Actinopteri; order Perciformes; family Serranidae; genus Epinephelus; species Epinephelus fuscoguttatus. The sequence continues at coordinate 24,405,803 of NC_064766.1, forward strand.
ATTTGGGAAAAACATGGATAGAAACATCCTATAGGGCCTACATACTATTTTGTAACTAACTGCTCTCCAACTGCCTTCATCATTTTGAAACCATAACACAACAAATTGTGAGGATGACTTATTTTCACTCCTGTCACCTACAAAAGATTACCATTTGTAAGTTCTGCACCATAGATAGAGTAAGAATTTGGTGTAAACAGCGCTACTAATCTGTTTTACTATGCTGGAGTAGAGTTCAGACAATGAATGACAAGCCGATAAATCTGCTACATTAAATTAATCTGTGCTGCTTTCAGTGAAAATCAAGGACTGCAAACAATGCCAAGCAAATATGATCTTTAGTACTCAACCAGCAGAAGAACATTTACTCAATTATATTTCATTTTTTAGGGAATAGTACAGATTCAGGCTTTTCAGTAAACATTTGGGCCTGGAGCTCCAGAAACCTGATGCAGAGAATCTTCAAAGCTTTCTTCATCTACATCTGGGGCAAAACAAAAGCACCTGAGGGGTTGTTTTCTGCCAACAGCCATCAGACTCTACAATGCTTACTGCCTGTTAGAGGCTGTGGAGGGCAGATCTCCTGCAACATCTAACTACCCGGGTTTGCTTTGTACATGTTGCACTGATCTGTAAGTCATTTGATTCTAATATGGAAACATTTCTCCATGCAATTTTCCCCCTCCTTTCATTATGACAGTATAATGACAGTGACATTTAGAACAGATGATGATGCACATTCATCTCCCTCTCCATGTCTCTCTCTTAACATCTGACTTAATGTGATTTAGTTTAGTGACTTTTCCTTCTGCAGGTTCTTCCCAGCCTAAACAGACATGACCAGCTTTAGTTCTAACAGCAACTGTGGCTTTCTCTGTTTTGTCTTTTATGGCAAAAGACAGCTGAATTACATAACAGTCTGATTTATTTCCTGAAATAATTTATCTCCTGTAAACACAGACTGTTTACTTGTTTGGTCAAACTGCCAGAGACAAATAGATTTTTGTGCAGCTGGCATACTTGTGGTCAATCCACATTTTCTTGGCTTGTTTTTAGTGAACTGTGATGAACTGTCCAAAGTTTAAATCCAAAAGAAGATATGCATTTTTTCAATATGTGAGCCAATATTGACTGTCATGATATACTAAAGTAATCCTTGGATGTAAAATCATAAAATATCAAGATTTTTTAGTTTACTTTTGAGCAATAACCTACATATAACTCACAATAACTTTAGGTTGTCTGTCATGGAAAAAGTAAGCAAGTAAGTTAGATGATTTTTGAGACTGATGGTGACTTGTCAACAAACACGACTCACTTGGCCTTTATTGACAGATTTGCCTGGAAAAACTACTTTATGTCTTTAATTTGGTTGTTTTACACATTCCACATATTCCAGTTGCTAACTGGCTGAATACTGAATTTAAAAATGACTTGTATGACAGGTCAGCTGGTGAATTACACCATTCTTAAATACATACTACTTACAGTAGCCTCAGCCTCAATGTAAACTCCAACTGTAATAATAAAAGAACTATAGTCTACATCTGACATCTATAAATTAAAATGAATTCCAGCTGCTTTACTTACCATAAGATTTATGCATCTTTAATTTTCAGATAACCTCAGTTGTCATGGGACTGTGGCCTTCTGGTCAAAGGGACGTTCTTGATTCATAGGTCACTGTTACATGACTACTTACACTGTTTAAGTTGGCCAATGCAGCTACAGCACAACCTGCAACTCCCCTGACCGCAAGCCACAGTTACATAACGTACGTCAAACGGGGAGAAGATGTCGGCTGTGACAGACCTTTAGGTGGACTGAACTGCTTTAAACTTTTCCATCTGCTTTGTGTTGTGTTATTTCAGCTGTCCTTTATATGCCCAGCTCCTTAAAGAAAGTAGTACAGAAAAAACAACAACACATGGATACTGGCTGATGAGAATCACTGACAAGACTGGAAAATGTTCAGGATGATTTCAGCAACATAAAACTTCAGTGAACACTTTCAAGCCTCCTAAATGTTGCATTATTTTTTGCTAAAAAGCAGACCTGCCTCCTGGCAGTATTTAACTTACCTCCAGCTATACTTTCCTTCAGGAGGTGGCTTCCACAAGTAATAACAGTCAAATGGGAGGAAAATTAATACCCTGCAGCCAGCAAGCCTCGTGCCACATGCATTTCACTTTGTGGGCCCTAAATGTCTATTTGCACAAGTTAATAATTAATGACTCATTTTTTAAGGTAATATTTTAAATATTTTATTTTTACTCCTCTGTATTTAATCCCTTCATATATGATGCAACTCTTAATCTTTCTCTGAAACTGCCTCTGACCAGGATTTTTGCCTTCAGGCCAAGTTTTCTGCAGTATGTGGTCAGTCCGTCAGCAATCCTTTGGTCCAATAAAGACTGTTTCTTTCTCTCTCCCTCCCTCGAGTCAAACCACAATCCCTCTCGGAGTCAGTTGTCTGCTTGGGTAATGGAAAAGGAGTATTTCCTGCTAATTCTTGCTAATTCCTTTTCCATCCGTGGCGGGGCACAAGGCGGTGGTTGCAACTCCTCCAGCGGCTCTCCTGCCTCATCATGTCATAGACTGTTCATCAACAGCCCCCGTTTTGTTTTAATTTCACGTTAGGCTCAAGCTGGATGCTGCCAGTTGGAGCCTGTTGAACAGTTTTCACTGTAAACATGATGGCAAATATGTTTTATTTGTACTGAAGGGACAAACGGAGCCAGTTGCAACACAAACACAATTACAACAAAAATAAATGGAGAAAAAGGAAAAAGAGATGAGCTGTAAACATGAGGTACAAATTAAACATAAAAAGAATGAGAAGTAAAGAAACAGTCTACGCCAAAGCAACTTGCTCTGTGAGGCTTTCCCAGACTGTAAAAAATAATGGATGTATCCACCATAGTTAAGCCTCAAATCTGGTGATTTGGTTGTCGCCATATTGGGTTTTTTTGGAGCCAGAGGTAACCATATTTGGACGAGAGGGTGGGACAGTGGAGGAGCAAAGGGTGGATCCTGACTCACAAACTGTGGTGTAGCATTGAAGACAGCCTGTCACTCAAAGCAGCCACATCCTTATGTGTTTTAATAAATGTGGACTTAAGATAGGGACCAAAACCGTTTTTGTAACAGGCTGAGTTTAACAAATGACTTTATTTTTGCTGTAAAGTTGGGCATTTTCACATGGGGGTCTGTGGGGGTTGACTCACTTTTGGAGCCAGCCTCAAGTGGCCATTAGAGGAACTGCAGTTTTTGGCACTTCTCCATTGGCTTCACTCTTCAGCCCCAGAAGTTACTGCCTGGGCTGCACTTGGAGTGCTTTGAACTAAATATTAATGTTAGCATGATAGCGTGCTCACAGTGCTATCATGCTGATGCTTAGCAGGTGTAATGACTACCCTTTTCATTAACTTAGTTTAGTGTGTTAGCATGCTAACCTTTGCTAATCAGCATTAAACACAAAATACAGCTGAGGCTGTTTTGTGAGTAAAGGCTTTTGCACACTGAGTCAACACATGCTCACTTTGACCTCATCACATATTGACATTTTGGTTATGGACTTTCCATATCCACATACGACATGCAAGGTACCCTGGGTGCGTTGGTTGTTGATGTTCTGGGACACCGTGTCAAGAATCTGCCTGTTACAGACATTTTCCGTTCTCACAGGAAATTTAACATTTACATACAGTCTCTTTCAAAACTGAACACACTACTTTGGAACAACACTGCAAATTGATGTTTTTTTCCCCTTCAATAACAAACACACATGGGTAGGTTTAGACAACAAAAATATGTGGTTAGGTTTAGGAAAAAAAAAACAGGGTTTGGCTTAAGAATCTTACTGGACATGAACACGGCTCTCTCGGGTGAAAGTTGGTGTTTGTTGGACCCATCCACCACCCCTCCCGCCTGCTCCACTCAGACTTTCACCACCTTAACTTTCATCCTCTTCCTGCCGCGTTTCCCCCTGACACCGCCAGGCACCGTTAAACAATAATGGCAACCGCCCAAGTATCATGCCAACGTTAAAGGACACCCTTTTTTTGTAGTTTCTGATGCCGCAAGTCACTGCCCAGGCGCCGGATTTCAATGACTTCTGAGTGAGACCGGGCTCACTGAGTCTGTTTTTTTTCGTCTGACGTTGTTGCACATCTAAAAATAGATATGACCTCACGTTGTGTCATTCGAGTTTGCACACTGAGTCTGAAACTCAAGTCCGTCATTAAAATTTTTGGAACAGGTTTGATTTTCTGCGTTTCTCGCATCCATCAGAGCCTTTACAGACCTTTGATTAAGAATCAGTGAAGAAAATGTGACAGGGGAACGGGGCACACAGAATAATTTCATAACTCAGATAGCTCACGTTCAGCAGGTTAGGTATGAAAAGAAATCCGTCATTCAGGTGGATGATGATGAAGAGGAGGAGGATGTGGACCGCACACAGGATGTGGAGGACAGACAGGGAAGACAGGTCCGCCCCTTCATGCAGCTGCAGTGCCAATTGCAAGACAGGGAGGGAGTGGTGACAGTGAAGAGAGGCAAAGGAGGAAATGTGCCTTTTCATTTTGTCATGTTGCAAATTTTCACAACGAATGAAACAAGAAAATGCATCTGAATCAGTGTGCAAGGTTTCTGTATCTCTGTATCTCTTTAAGATTTATCAGTCTGGACTTAAGTGTTGGACAGACCAACAGTCCAACATTGCCATCCCTTGGACCATGCTGCTGAATGGCTACAAAAGCAACTTCCTATTTTTTACAACGACTTTGGTGATAAAAGTCAACCAGACCACACGGTTGTTACTTATTGTCCACTTCCCTTATAAAGAGCATAGAAAGGCTCTGTTGGCATGACGGTAGTGCCCCAAAGGATGCTGGGTGCGGGTTGAAAGGGGATCCACGAAGAATGAGAAGTATGCACTGAGAGAATTAACCCCCATAGATGGCACCAGGCCTGCTGCTCCCCCTCTCTGTTTACTTGATTATAGAGGACAGAGACCACATAACATTGGATAGGGTTACACATTCTCAACCAGGGAGGTCTATGAGGCACTGCGTGGTCACTGATGTTATCTGAGAGGATTATGGATGGTACACAGTAAGGTGACTCTGGTACTTTCTCCTACTCCATGCCAGATGCTCCATATTTTGACATGTTGTCACCAAGGTCCCAGAAGAGTTCTTTCCCAGCCGACTACACCTCTGAACTCCTATTGGCTGCTGGCTAAAGGAGTGGCTGTAGTTCTGTATGTCTGGCCTCCTACTTGTCAGTCTCATCGGACAGGAGGTACCGTATAGAGGCTTGCCCCTCCCTGCTCAGGGCTCTTTTACACACAAGCAAACCCAGCTTCTGTTATGGCAGGGGCTGCACATTGGCATTTACCAAACAGCCGCGGCATGCCACTCTCCCTGACAGCACCTCCCCGCCTCCTCAGGAGACAGACAGACAGGCTGAACTGAGCTGAGAGCAGACTGTAGTGGACTGTCTGACACACACGCCCTCAGACAAAGTGGAGAAACCAGCTGAACACATGTCACCAGGTAAGCTCTGGTTTAATATTCATCTCGTATCTCTCAGCCAGTGTTGGATTGGATAGTTAATCAGGGCCGAGATGCTAAATGTTGACCTTGAAAGTCTTTCAATCGGGGACAGGCTGATCTAAATTCAGGGTCAGAAAAGCTTTTGACTCCAAAGTGATTTAACAAATTGTGTGTGATGGACCTTTAGGCCTGTACTGAATACTAATCAGACTTTCAGAGGAACAACTTTGCCATTTAAAGATTAAATGTTGAATTATATTTACATTTTATTTAAACTTACTGTACAGAAATGCACTTGAACCAACACAAACACACACAAGCATGTGAATACACACACACACACACACAGCTTCTATTTTAACCATGCCATGTTAACATACCTTGGTTTTCTTCCTTGCGTGAAGTCCCTGGCAGCTGTTTCATCCTACGAGCTTTGGCTCCACATACCACACAACGAGGCTTAGATGCCACAATGCAACTCTGACCCTGTTGCTGTTGGACTGTGACCAGAACTCTAGTGGTCCAAAATCCCCAGACTCAAATACAGAAACTGAAAAGAGATCACAGAACTTAAAGGATTTCTAGGAAGTCTTTGTGGAGAGAGTGAATAATACGAGTTTGACAGAGAAAAGAAGAGACAGATAGAGCAGGAGGGAAAAGGCAGCTCGGGTCCAAACAGTTGGCTTTGGTTTCTAAATCAACTCCGAACAGAAGACAAGGTTTAGAGTTATGCGCTGGAAAAAACCACAGTCTGTACAGCCAAAAAGTGGAGGAGAGGAATGATTTTTCCGGGAACAGAACATAGACAGAGAAACATGTAGATGTACATATTGTACAGACAGATGGGTAGAGATGCATAAGGATAACACTCAAACATACATTCTCAGTGCGAGGGCTCAAGTTCAGGATTACTGTAATTGTCTGAAACTTTAGAAGTCAGGCACCCACAGTGGTGTCAAAAAGTGGTTCTGTCCAAACACAGAGTACACGTATGTGGGTGGTTGGGACAGCATGAGTATCCAAACTGACAGCTCTGCAAGTTCACCCCACGTGAACCAATGAAAACAAAAATGTTAAAGAATGTCTGTAATTTCAGAAGTCATAAAAAGACTGCAGCGAGGCTGTATTTGAGCTAAATGCCAATTAGTTAGGCTCACAATGACAATGCTAACATGCTGATGTTTAGCAGGTACAATGCATGGATGTATAAACACAACTGGACACAGTGTTGGAGTAACAATCCCTGTTTATTCCTAAGAAGCCAGAAAAGCTTGACTTGTGTGGTATGAAATTACCCGGATCTTCTGTATCATGGGGCTCATTTAGCAAGCGCACGAGAGACTTATGGCAGCTGAGTGGCTAACTTCTGTTTTAGCCTTATGCTAACTTGAATAGGGATAGGGATGATTTAATGCTGCAGCTCTTCTCAAAAGAAATGTCATCAGACCAAGGGGATCAAACCCCAATACTGAAACAAGTCTTTTTGCTGGGTTGTAACACTTAAAAAATGTATCCAATGACATCTCTTTTGCAATGTAAGTCTATGGGAAAAAAGTCTTTTTGGGCCCCATGGAATTACTTTACGGACCTGGATGTTGTAATTCCACAGCTGGCCACTATGCAAAATTGGCTTAAAAGCCTGGCGCCAGGCTCATGGGAATGTCATCAGATTTGGAGGTATTTGGCATGGTGAACTGGATACAGCATTGGAGGCGGGCTATGATTCATTCCTATGAAAGTTGCTCGGTGGTGCATGAAGCCAAAAAGCTCTATTTCCACAGTATGAAATTACCTGGATCTTGTGCATCGTTAGGCCCACAGGGCAAATGCACTAGAGACTTACGGCGACTAAGCCGCTAACTTCCAGTTTGGCCCTACACTAACTTGAATGAAGATAAAAGTGCTAATCTGCGCGACTGTTCTAGAGATGAGAAATGTCATTGGATTGGATGGCTCAAATCCAGGTGGTGAAAAGAGTCATTTCGCAAGAGTTCTGATTCTCAGAAAACTGTATCTATCTATTTATAGACATCTCTATTACACGAAAGACCCGAAGGGTTGTAATGCCACCTTTGACCACTACATCAAATTGGTCTCAAAGCCTGGTACTGTACCTGTGGGCTTATTGTAGCATGATGACATCTGCTAATTAGCACCAAACACAAAAAACAACTGAGGCTCATGGAAATGTCATCAGTTCTGCAGGTATTTGGTCATAAACCAAAGTGTTGGCACAAAGTTTGACTTGATAATACTGGATGAAAAGTCAAGAGATCACTAAAGTAATTCATCCTGAGGGGGACATGAAACCATGTACCGAATTTAATGGTAAGCCACCAAATATTTTTTGAGACATTTCAATCAAAACAACAAATGTCAGTTGCATGGCAACACTAGAGGAAATATCAGTGGATCACAAAAGTCTGTAGGATTCATCCTCTGGGGACCATGAATGTCTGTACAAACTTTCTTGGCAATCCATCAAACAGTTGTTGAGATATTTCAGTCTGGACCAAAGTGGCAGAACAACCAATCATCATTGCCAACCATCATGAGCACTGCAACATATCATTGCTGGTATTAACCAACAATGAGCATCAGTGACCTAATCTTACCTGCTACTGACTTAAATGTGAAATCTAAAATGATCCCTTCATTCTTATTCAAGCATTCATCATGGCTTCTTTGGGAGGTCGCCCCTCTTGCTGTGTCATGAGTTCATATTTAATTTGTGGCTTTGGTAAAGAATGCTGTGGACAGAAATGTTGTGATTATGAGGTTTTTGCTGATGCAGGAAGTCTGAGAGGTCTGTGTGAGAGGGGACACATTTACCGCAAGGAGGAGAGCAGCTGTGTTGGGAACAGCAAAATGAAAAGAACCCAAATAAAAGAAAAAGGGATGCTTAAAAAAAAAAAGAAAAATAACAAGGGCTTTAGCTCGATACAAAGGAAACCTTGATTTTAAAAACTCAAGGAGAAAAATTAAACTCAATCTGATGCTTGACTTCGGATTGAGTTCAGTGTGTGCAGACGCAGCATTGGCTGGGGCCTGTTTGGGGAAAGGCAAATTTTTTTTACGTTTCATTTCTTGGGTTTCCTGTGAGGTGGGCCTGCTGCTCCGAGCATACACAATTTAAACCTGCGCCACGGAAATGTGGAGAGAGTTAGGCAATGACTCTTGGGAACTGCCTAACCCTAACTCTACTATATTGTTTCCTCTGTGGTAACCAGTCAGAAAGTATGTCTATATAAAGTAAGAAACTTGTGGGCTGCAGCAGCTTGGATTTGACTTTGTTTCTCTGACAGCAGGCAATAAATATATTCTTAAAATATACATCTCTGTTTCTGAATGTTAACGTTATACAGCTTTCAATACTGGCTACTGATATCACTCTCACATCTGTGCAGTAAATATGAAGCCATACAATGAGTGATGGATAGCTTAGCTTGGCTTGGCTTAGCTTAGCGTAAAGACTGGAAGCAGTGGAAAACAGCAAGCCTGGCTCTGTGTTTATACAAAGGGGTCGCACCTAAAGAAATTATTTGGATTATTTTGTCAGGTTGATGTATTTTAATTAGATATAACATTGCAATCCAATTGAGTCAAGTAAGTTTAACATAAATAAAAAAAATATATATGTAGACAATTTATGTAACTATAGGTCATAGAATTAACCTAATTGACTTTAAAAATTCTATGTAGTTCAAATATGATCAACACATTTGAAATACAAATATTTTATCAACAGTAATTACATATACATTACATACATTTAAATAATTTCTTTATTACTATTATTATTACTACTCTTATTATATTTTTTTTTATTCACTTATCTTATTGTTAAAGTAAACTCAACATATTTGAAATAGATAGAATTTATTAAAAATAATTACATACACAGGGCGGCACGGTGGTGTGGTGGTTAGCACTCTCGCCTCACAGCAAGAGGGTTGCCGGTTCGATCCCGGGCGTGGGAGCCCTTCTGTGCGGAGTTTGCATGCTCTCCCCGTGTCAGCGTGGGTTCTCTCCGGGCACTCTGGCTTCCTCCCACAGTCCAAAGACATGCAGATTGGGGACTAGGTTAATTGATAAGTGAGCGTGAATGGTTGTTTGTCTCTATGTGTCAGCCCTGCGATAGTCTGGCGACCTGTCCAGGGTGTACCCTGCCTCTCGCCCGATGTCAGCTGGGATAGGCTCCAGCCCCCCCGTGACCCTCAAGAGGATGAAGCGGTTAGAAAATGAATGAATAAATTACATACACATTATTTAACCCTCCCAGATGGGCTGGGTTTCTTTTAAAATGAAGGCAATGAACACCAAAAGAAGAAATTGCCCCCAAAATAGCAAGAAATTAGTAAAAAGAGAAAAGTAAAATAAACAAACAACCCCCCTCCAAAAAAATAAAAACAAACAAGTAAATGACCTGGATAAAATTCTTTAAAATTATAATAATTCTGTAACATAATTTTAAATTATTCTTAAATATATATATATATATATATATATATATATATATATATATATATATATATATATATATATATATATATATATATATATATATATACATTTATTTATTTATTATTAAATTATTTACCCTGTTGACCCTAACCAGTTTCACTCCTCTTGCCTAAAACTAACCAATCCAACCAACAAAAACAATGAGTACAAGCCAATCACAGGGAGAGTAGGGTGGCTAGCTAGCTGTTTCCCCCTGCTACCAGTCTTTGTGCTAAGCTAACTTTCTCTCAGCTGTAGCTTCATATTTGGCGTCCTCACAGATGAGAGTGGTAACAGTCGTCTCATCTAACTCTCAGCAAGAAAAGGAATACGTGTATTTTACAAAATGTGCAATCACTCATTTTCTAGAAGTGCTTTTTACATGGCAGACATCCAATCTTGAGATGAAACTCTTCATCTTTTATCTCAAAGCCCTGAAAGTGTTTCCATTCTGTTGAATGCCTGCGTTCTCAACTTGATGACTGAGCCAGCAGTGAGACTGATTGAGATGTCAGCAGTAACAGGTGCTCCGCTCTACACTGCTGATTGACAGAGTCAATGGTGAATGCTGCCTCTGCTTGTAGACAACATTAAGCTCCTTTGTTCATCTTAATGCCTGGCTACCTCTTGACAAAATCATTTATCTTGTTGTCCTCCCAGTTTGTTTGTCTACCTGGAGGACAATGAACGATCTTCTGTTGGTCTGTAAAATGAAGACACATGTCTGGGTCTCCTCTCATGACATGTACTTTAGTGTTACATACACGTGTGAAGGCTAAACTTAGACTCATAAGATCCAGTGCTGAAAGATCCTACTCAACATCATAAAACCCTGCTGGCATAACAACACACAGACTGTATCAGTTTCAACACATGTGTTAGGTCTCTGAACAGAACAGAACATACAGTGAGAAGGAACTCTGCTATGATAAGTGCTTTCCCAGATCAAGGAGACACAGCAATGGGCCATGAGATGGAATTGAACCTGGGCCGCTACCAGGTGAGCTACTTGGGCATCAATAGCCAAATTTCTGGACAGAAAAACATGAAGAAACACCATGTATGACAGGCAAAGCTGGATGGGGCACATGCAAGACTAGCAAAGTTTTAAAGCTAGAATAAAGATACTGGTATCATATGAAACTAGACGACCAAAGACTTCCACTGGTACCAGGTTATAGCATCTTGTTGGAAAGGAGGTAAATAATGCTCCAAAGTTAGGCAAAGTTTTGGCGAGGGAAAACGTGGCACTGTCATTTTTCCAAAATGGCACATTTAAATATTTCTACATACCGGGGTCCCGAAACAGTCTTGGAATTTGATGAATTGGATATGACTGGAAAATGGGTCTTGTTCGTGAGTGAGGGTAGAATGCACCGTGATATGGCTCTGTGGTTTGGTGTGGCATCTGCAGTGATGTGGGCACTGTGCCAAGCTGTCGTGGTGAAGAGGGAGCTGAGCTGGAAGGCAAAGCTTTTGATTTACTGGTCCATCTACGTCCCAACCCTCACGTGTGGTCATGAGCTCTGGGTAGTGACCGAAAGAATGAGGTTGCAGATAGAAGCTGCTGAAATGAGTCTCCTTAGAAAGGTGGCTGGGCTCAGCTTTAGAGATAGGGTGAGGAGCTCGGACATGCAGAGGGAATAGAGCCGCTGCTCCTTCGCGTTCAAAGGGGTCAGTTGAGGTGGTTCAAGCATCTGATCAGGATGCCTCCTGGGCGCCTCCTGTTAGAGGTATTTAGCATGTCCAACTGGTAGGAGGCCCCAGGGTAGACCCAGCCCAGCCCAGCCCACCTGGCTTTGGACAAGTGGTTGAAAATGGACTAGTGTGTTCTAGGATGATCGCAGCCTCAAGAAACTTTAAAACCACAAACTAGAGACTTCGGGCATTCAGAGGATGTACTGCGTTCACAGGTGTATTGACAATAAGGAGATTTCCCAGCAGTTTCCAGAACAGAAGTGCGGGACATCCAATGGCCAAAAAGGAAACTCTAAAAGTCAAAAGTTTTTGATACCAAATTACAACATGGATTTTTCTATGGTGTTCCACAATGTTTTAATGTGATATTTTGGCCTAGAGATTATTTGAAAATTGCCCGTGTTGCTGGTGGGACTTTCCACCTGTTCGTAATTCCCATGGCTGGCCTGAAGAAAAACTGCAGAGTACCAAAATGTGGCCTCAGCTGTTACTCACATTCACTTTCTTCTTTACTTTATTCTTTGGTCAGAACCTTTTGTGTTTGCTTGAAAAGTGGCTTTTATTTTATTTGTAAGGTATCAGAGAAGTATCATCTTAGATCAGTTCCAAAACTCAGGGATCATAAGAGAAATACTATCAGAAACTGTCAAACTATACAGAGCCCTGTGGTAGCATGGACTCCTAGCCTAATTCTCAGATAATATTTGCACATCCTATATGTTAAACTCCACCCAGCTGGAAACTAGAAGTGCCAACATACTGTAACAGACATGGAATGCATAGCTTGCCTAGGGGACCTGCATGCATGCATGTACATTTGCAACATGTCAAGTGTAAATGTAATCAATGCTGTGTTATAGTCTTAGTTGAAGAAAACGTGCCCGTCCATATCTGTTTATTACAGATTTGCTGCTGTTTATCGCTCGACATCGGATAGTGTGTGAATGACGGAGGTCAAAATTCCCAGCAGGGCCATTTGGTGGTGTTTGTCTGTTTACTGCATAGCTGACATTGTTTGGGGCTGCGGCTCGGTGGCTGCGGTGCCTCAAGAGGACAGCAAGCTGCCACAGAGGCTGGTGGTCAGGAGAGGGGAGGGGAACATGGGAGGAGGGAAGAGGTGAGGATGGAAGGGAGAGACACTGAGTGAAGGGAACAAATGACTACAAAGAGTATCGATTATTCTCTATCATATACACTGTATAAAGTTAAGAAATGAGAGTCAGCAGAACCAGAGGGCAGGGGAGCTAGTACTGTAAAAGTTACAGTCAGTGACAGTTCAGTAAAGTAAACAAAGGATCTGACAGAAGACTGTAGTAGGAGGCACAGAGAGAGCAGGAAGGGAGGAAAGTAGTGACTCACAACAATGGTCGTCTGTATTTATGTCTGTAGGAGTATATTTTTGCTCCGCTGGCCATAGCTGCTGGGCTAAACAGTCCCAAGCTATTTTCAGCTCTCGTCCTGGATGACAGGGCTGTAATCAAGTGAACATCAGGCCTGCCACTGTTGAATAATAGCAGCCTGATGCATGGAAGAAATGAAGCAGTGAGAGTGTGAGAAAAACAGAAGTCTTTGGGAAAAGAAGGGAACAAGAGGGAGGAAGAGAGAGAAGGCACTTGAGCGTAATTGAATGTTTGTGTTTTGTGCGCTTCGCTACATGTGGGAGAATGAATAAGAGGCAGATTGTGAACGGAGTACAAAAAAAGGTTATTGCTGCTCAGTGTGCTCTTCCATCTGGTCATTAAATTAAGATGGAGTCTCCCACCAAAAATACCACAGCTGAACCTCAAGTGTACATCAGTGCCAAAATTCATCTGTTTTCCCCCTCACAAATCATGAATGTGTTCATTATTTTATTAGATAACCACACTATAACCGCTTCTGCCACTTGTAAAAATTCCCTAACATGTGTTTCTCATGTGTCGCTGGCTAAATTCAGTCTCCATATTTGATTTTTTTATTTTGTTTGTTTTGTCAGATACCAAAAGACCCACCAGATAACGTGGCAGCAAGTTTGTTTGGACAGCTGAAGACAAAAAAAGTGATGGAAAGACAAAATGGTAAGAAAACTTCCTAAAATTACAGAATTTTACTTAATTTGTGATGGATACTAAAATACTTTTTTGTTTACAGGAAGTATCTTGTCCCATAAAACAACAGAGAATGGAATTAAAGGGAAGCCCCCGTACTCAGTGGAAACTCCTTATGGCTTTCGACTGGACCTGGACTTCCTAAAATACGTAGATGACATCGAGAAAGGCAACACAATCAAAAGAGTCCCCATCCAGCGCCGAAGCAAAGGCCCGAGAGCCAGCACTCTACCCAGGCACCTCAACCCTTCTGGGTGTGCCTACCGCCCGAGTGCCTGGGGATCTACTGGAGCTCTTGGCCCCAGGTCCCGACTGTCAGACACCCATCACCATGGCTACACTTCCTGGGCAAATGATAACAGGTCGCAACTTTCTCCCACTGGGCTTAAATCCCTTGCAGAGATGGAGGCCAGAATCAAGGAGTTTGATGAGCAACCACTTGGCGAGCACATCAGACCTCATCTTCTCCGAGCCTCCAGTCTGCCGCTCACAGTTTTACTGAGACAGGGATCAGAGTCCACAGATGAACCCGGGAGCCTCCGGAGCTCGAGGGATCACCTTGGAGGGAGAAATGCCTCATGTGAAGACGTCTTTGACTCCTCAGAGAGCCCTAGACCCCAGGACTGCTCAGGGCTGTTGAGGCGCCTGACCGAGGCCCTTGAGCGTGTGGGGGAGCTGGAGATGGAGGTGAGGGTGATTCCAGAGCTAAGGGCGCATATCTGCATCCTCCAGGAGGAAAGAGAAAGGCTGCGCCTGGGCCTGAATCCACATATTCCACCCCCATCTATGAATGGAACCACAGACCCTTGCACGTCATCCCACTACAGCACAGTGGACACTAAAAGGCCACGACATGAAAGTCATATAATGTTTCCCAGAAATCACCACGTCAGTCAAGATGACTCTAATCCCACACACGAGTGGAGGACTAGTACAGATCTGGACGAGCTGCTGACGGTGACGTCCCTGCAGGCTAAGGTAGCTGTGCTGGAGCAGAAGCTCCATGAAACTGGCCTGGAGCTGCAAAGGGCCTTAGGGCTGCTGAGGGAGCAGCAGGAGGAGAGCAGAAGGAAAGATGAGAAGATGGAGCACCTTATTAAGAATCCTGCTGTGTGGGTCCGTGCAGAGAGAGTGGTGGTAGACCAGGACGGAGATGACACGGTGGTGAGATCCATTGAACCATATAATAAAGTGTCAAGAAGTTCAGTTGCAAGGACTGTCACCATGAACGGACAAGGAAGTCGACAAGAAGACCGTGTAGAGTCTTTGGAACCTTCAGATGAAACAGCCGAGGTCGTCCACCACATACAGAAGATCAAGAGGCTCCTGGAGGAGCAGTGGGAGTGTTTGTGTGCAGACCAGGAGTCAGGAGAGGAGGGTAAATCTCTACAGCACCCAGACCCCAAAGTCAACTCCCTGCAGCAGGAGATGATGGGACTTGTTGACTTCCTCAGCTCCTACTACACCAAGCAGGGACACAGTGATGGAGAAAGGATTCAATATGGAGGTATTGTAGTCCATAGATGGTACTTTATGTCAATGTAATGATTAAAAATAGTTCACTACGTGCTTGACCTTGACCTTTGACCTTGTCGACTGGGTGCTGAATCACTAATGTAAATAATTACCTTGACCTTAAAACTTGGACCATCAAATTGTAATCAGTTCATTTATAAGTCCAAGTGGACGTTTGGGCCAAATTTGAGTAAAATTCCCTTAATGCCTTCTTAACATATCACCTTGATGAAACTAGATGGATGCAAGGTCACGGTGACCTCGACCTTTGACCTATGACCACCAAATTCTAATTACTTCATCCATGTCTCAAAGTTGACATTTGTGCCAAATTTGAAGAATTTCCTTCATGTTCACGAGAATGGGACAGACGGACGGATGTCAACTCACTGAAACTTGAAAATAACAACAAATTTGTACTTCACACAGGAATCCAAATGTTGTGATAAGGACTTATATATAGGAAATAAGAAGTCTGTTTGCTACAAGGCAGAACAACCACTGCAGTTAGACTTCATATTTTCGCTTCACTCTTATTCCTTGAGGGTGAACTTTGATATTAATTTACCTGTCATCTGACTGATAAAAACATTCAGTTTTAGTGGCTTTTTGTTGACTGGTTGTATTTCATTGGCAATTATGAGTAGTTAGCTTCCATCAAGGCTCATTGTAAGAGTTCTGAACTGCTTTTATTATAGGCTTCAAAGCATGCCCCTTTCAAAAGTGAAATCTTGAAAAGCTGAAATAGCAGCTTTGAATCTAAGAGATAAGTGTTTTCAATAAACTGCTCTCTAAAAACAAGTGATTCAAGTCTTAGACTGCAAACATTATGGGTATGAAATAGTAATGACAGACTTTATCATTTCAAACGATAAAAACCTTGAAAGGAAGGCTATAGGGTTGAATAGGGTGATCTAAACATCATTGGTGTGAGATGAATCAATGGAGCTCTGTGTAGCGTAGTTTAGTCTACACTGTTAAATATTTGACTGTACATGTACAGTATATTACCAGCTACTTGTTGCATCACTTTCACAGTAGGTTACTGTATACTTTTACAGTAAATTAATGTATACAGCTGTATACTGTGATCTCAGTGGTTATGCCTGCATATTACTGTGATTTAGCAATGCTCCTGTAAAATTACTGTATTGACCTGCATGAATTTCACAATAAAATCCAAAATATGGTTAAATATCACAGTTGTAGCCTTTAAGGTAATAACAATGTAATTTATTGTGAAATATTACAGTTACATATTGTAACTTTATGGAAATAATTTGCAGTGTATGTATAATGACGTATAGCAATAAAGAAAAATGTTTGGTTCAAATTTAGGTAGGGGGAAGCACTTATGGGCAGAGAATCAGTCTTCAACCCAACATGCATGCAGGATGCTGTAACTCCTTGGGTGCTGCAACACAGTGCGTGAGTGTTGTTAACTTTTGCGCGAGTTAATGATGTTCATTTTCATCAGTTGCAAACGGTATATTCAGTTTACAGTTCAGCTAAAACCAAACCAATCGCCAGGAAATGTTTTGGCATTCTACGTTTCTGCAAACCGCAGATACATTACATTACATTTGTGCATTATTATGTAGTGGATGCTTTGAAAATGTATGTTTCCCTAGATTTCAACAATGCTGTGGTTAATGTGTGGTTAGGCACAAAAAAACTTGCTTATGGTAAGGAAAATTAGAATATTACTTGAGTAAAAGTGTGATAGTTACTGTTCTTAAGTAAGTAAGTGGATCGGCAGTTTGGTGTGGCAGCTGCAGTGATGCAGGCGCTGCGCCGGACCGTCGTGGTGAAGAGGGAGCTGAGCTGTAAGGCAAAGCTTTCAATTTACTGGTCCATCTACGCCCCAACCCCTCACCTATGGTCATGAGCTCTGGGTAGTGACCGAAAGAATGAGATCACGGATACAAGCTGCTGAAATGAGTTTCCTCTGTGGGGTGGCTGGGCTCAGCCTTAGAGATAGGGTAAGGAGCTCAGACATAAAGGGGTCATTTGAGGTTGTTAGGGCATCTGATCAGGAAGCATCCTGGGCGTCTCCCGTTAGAGGTGTTCCATACACGTTCCAGACAGACCCAGAACCCACTGTAAGGATATATATCTCATTTGGCTTGGGAAGTCTCAGGTTCCTGCAGGAGGAGCTGAAAAGTGTCGCTGGGGAGAGGGATGTCTGGGGTGACTGCTGCCGACCGGGGTTACTTAGTTACAATACACCACTGGCAACACAGAAATAAGAGGAAGCTTTTGTGTGGACTTCGGCTATTGATGAAAAGCTACATGCTCTATTTAATTTCACCAAAGAAACACTTAAAGTCTTCAAAGTGTTGCTAAATGTGGGAAAAATCCACACATTTGTCTCACAGCACTAAAGTGTAATTTGGTTACTATTTAGGCTACATCACAATGTTTCACTGTCAAAATCAGGCCCACAATTTACCCGTTAATTTACTCTCTTTATCACTGTGACAATTTTGACTACATGTGTGTTCTCAGTGGCTTCTGTAAATAAATGGTTGTGTCTGAAAGCACCATAATAAGCCATAAACCATGATAAATATGTATTTCATAATGAGCATGTAATGTTGTTGTTCAGCTGTGTGTTTATATTTCATCATATCCTCTCTGTTTGTCTTCCGTGTAGCCTCTAAATCCATCACAAGGACAGACGGATGCACCCGGACGTCAAAAAGCCTACATTCTGTGGGTGTTAATGAAGGGTTAGTAAATAACTCTCTCTGACTTCAGTAACCTTTAGAGTTATGATTATTGCACAAACCATAGTTTTGGTTGACAGACACACTAACTTGAGGTTACTTAAGCTACTTTTGTATCATTCTGACTGAGACAAACATCATAATTTAAGAATGAAAGATGAATGCCACTCCCTCTTAAGTTGCCAGTTAAAAGAGAAAAGTGAACATTTACCGTTTCCCAGGAGCCTCTAAAGAGAGTTTATTTATTTTTTCTAAGTTATTATAGTCAGAAAAGATGGAAGGGGTGACTGTGGCAGTTTCCAGGATGGTTCTCTGGGGCTCAGGGTATTTTTTGGATTTGTTTTACCACAATATACGAGATCTGTTTGGTTGTCATCCTCTACGAGTGAACACAGTGAGATTTACACTATGAAAACGTCACACGGGCATTTTATTTAATTTGTTTCGACTTTTTCCTTTGATTTCCAGCTTTAAAAGGATTAGACTCAAACATTGACTGAGTTATCTTGGAATATGAATAATGCATTAAAAATCTCATCCAAAAATCTTTGTCTTGCTCCTAAATGAGCCAACTCAAACATCGCAGGGGGAAAAATGGTCGATTGACTTTAATGTTGATTCCTGATGCTGTAAATACTGGCACTGAATTAAAAGTTTAATTTTTTACGACATTTAAACAATATATGAACTTCTCTTCACCCTCTGATCATTGGAGATTAAGTTGCCAACATTTACCAGCACGCAAGTGGCAGACAGTTTTAATTTTCCGCCCTGTTCTCCGTTCTTTATTTCTTTAAAGACACAAAAGTGGAAATCTGGTTGGGCAGGACCAGAGTGAACAGAAGGAGAGCAGCATCAGCCCTACGGAGATGGCTGCTGCCCAGGTGGATGCAGACCCAAAGACGAGACGGATGGAGGCAGCGAGGCAAACGAGCCCAGACGGACAGATGATATCAGGAGCAGCAGGATCAGGGTGGACAGATGGAGGCGTAGCGTCTGTGGAAGCTGAGAAAACGGCCAAGACGAAACCTCAGCCCCCAGCAGAACAGATGGAGGGGAGCTCTGGCTCAGAAAGCACCACCGGGGGCAGGTGAGAGGGCCGGAACGAACGCCTTATCAGGGTTTGTTTAGGAAATGTAACAGTGATGTTTACTCTTTAGGGAATAGCTCCTGTGGTTTTATTTAATCTCATGGGGATATGTTCCTAAAACTATGACTCAAAATGTCTTTCTATTCCCTCTTTCCTTATGCTCACACACACACGCTCTTTCTTTTAGAGAGACAGTTGGTGCAGATTTTCTGACTGCTTGTCAGTTCCTCCAAGATCACATGGACAACATGGAAAACCCCAACGATAACATGGTAAGCAGCCCAAGTCAGTGTAATCAAACCTAAAGAAAACATATTCATTCAATATTGTAGTGACTTACAGTAATGTTGTTCGTACATCTTAAGGCTCAGACAAACCAAACCAAACTAGATTTGCACATCACGTGTTTCGGCCAAAAAGTTGTATCCGAACACACCAAAAAAGACTTAAGCCGACAGCCAACTAGCATGCCTGTATAGGAGGAAATAACTCTCAACACCAGCAGGTGGTGGTAGGCTCTATGCATCACTCAAAAAGGGAAACTGGAAGACCAACAGGAAGGATTCAAGATGCTAATTAGCCAGTTAGCACATTAACGACACAACCTGATGCTCCAAAGAACAAAGGATTTTTACCATGCCATTCTCTTCTGCACTGCAGTGAAAAGCCAATCAGAGTGATTTCATTCACCAACGGGTTCTGCTGTCTCCAGCTCAGATTCACCATTATGAATCAGCTGAAAAAAAGCCAACTTGGGTCGACTAGTGCCAACAGTGTGGGACACACCACAAAAACTAGAGTGACAGACACTCACTAGTGGCCCAACAATAGCCAGTGGCCGACTGTCGGCTTGGTGTGTCAGGGTCCTTAAGGTGATGGACAAAAATCTCTTAACTACCTATACTTTGTATGATCTTAAAGCTGCTTTAAAAAAATGTAGATAAAATTTGAATGATGTCGCTCGTGGATAAATCCACAAATAATAATCACTGAGCTCTGCAGTTCCTCTCCGCTCTATGGAGCATTTTAGCATCTTTCAGCTCACTGTCTTTGTTTAATGCCCTGCAACTTAACTGTTTTGATTCACTCTCACAGCTCTCATCAGCTTGTTTTAAGTAGAAAGCTCCAATAAATCAGCCATGAAATCTGAGAGAAATCAACACCACCAACAAACAAGATCCTGTTTCCTGACGTTAGCATGTGGCTACATGTAGCAGTGTCATGGCAGCCGGGAAGTGACTGTGTATTACAGCACTTTGTCCCCTTAAAATCACCAATAAAAGCTTCTTAATGGAACCA
This sequence comes from Epinephelus fuscoguttatus, assembly GCF_011397635.1. Taxonomy (NCBI): domain Eukaryota; kingdom Metazoa; phylum Chordata; class Actinopteri; order Perciformes; family Serranidae; genus Epinephelus; species Epinephelus fuscoguttatus. Next base: position 24,426,285 of record NC_064766.1, read on the forward strand.
GATATGTTCCAGACAGAATATAATCTGAAATTGGAGAGATATTTACAACATCTGCAACAGAATTTACATGTTTCCCTGACATTAGTATCAAGCTACATGTAGTAAAAGAAATGCAGTGAAGAAAAAAATATCAGCTGCCTCTCATTTTGTCTCAAAAGTAGAAAAATCTGTTGGAAACAGAATATTGAGAATGGTCTGAAGCCAGAGTTTTTTTGCACACAGGTATTGCTTTTATGTATGTTTATCTCATTATTTGAAACTTTGGCCACATTTAATATGAACATCCAACACTGTAACATTATGCGACAGATAATAAGGAAAAGAATATCTGTGACCAGTTGCACAAAACACCTTACGTTTTCTCCACAAGTATGACACTTAAGGCTTAATTTCTCTTTAGCTTAGGGACTTACACAGTTGCACAGAATCCCTTAAGATATTTCCTTTGTTTCCATAGAGATCGTTTGCTTGAACTCACAAAGTTGGCTTATAGTTAGGTAGTGGAAAAAATGGCAGAAGAAAAGAAGACAAGAAAACTATATTGGTGAGAGGAGGAGAACTTCTGGAGGAATACAATCATAATAGACACAAACTACAAAGTAAATTTGATCCCAAATACCAGAAAACAGAAAATGATTACAGGAAGAAACAATGAAAATGAATTCAGTCAAAGTGTAAAATTGAAAGCATATCCATCGGGTTCTCCTGGTCACAGAACACTTTTCTTAGGATGTGTTTTTTTTTCATTTATCACCATAAACTTGGTCATGTTGTAGTTAAAAGACAGTCAGAGGTACCTTAAGTTTTTTTTTTTTTTTTTTTTTACCTGGCTTTGGTCTTTTGTGCAACAGTCTAGGTATTCCTTAAGTATAAGACCAAGACAAGGAGAAAACCAGAAATACTTAGGTGAATACTTTATGTGAAAACCTTTAGGAGAAGATTTAAGGGTGTTTTGTGCTATCAATTTTATTTTGAGGAAATCTTAACTAGGACTTTAAGTGAAATCTTAACTTAAGATGTTTTGTGCAACCGGCCCCAGGTGCCCTTTACAGAGAGTGAATACTGCAATTAGATTTGACTCGTCTGGTGGACAGAAACACTACTCTAAATTCATACTGATGTTGCTCTGAGTCTCCTGAATATTTCATGATTGACAATATGATAATGTTGTCTTTAGAAACAAATTATTACCGCTATAAAGTCTGTTAAATGAAAGATGATTACCGGTATTCCATGTGGTATGCACTGTATTGGTTGAATCCCTATGAAAATTCAATCACAATATATTCCTGTCTTTTCCAGAGGAAGGCCCTGATCGTGTTGTTTCAGCACTGGTTCACTGCAGCAGCAGAGGAGACTTCAGAGGCCAGCAGGGTGGCTATGTACCTGAGAGAGGTGAAGAAGACCACGCCCTCACTGCTGGCCTTCTTGATCAACCTGGCTGATGATAATGGCAACACAGTGTTGCATTACAGCGTGTCCCACTGCAACTATGGCATTGTCAGCCTGTTACTGGACACAGGTAATATTCATGTGTTGACACAGCTCTTTTACATTGGAACAGCTGACTTGTAAATACTGAAAGAAAAACACTTTTCTTTGCTTTTACAGGTGTGAGTGATGCGAACTTTCAGAACAACGCCGGCTACACAGCCGTGATGCTGGCCTCACTGACAGCACCTGATGGTCCAGGTGGCATGGAGGTGGTCCGCAAGCTAATGGAGCTGGGCAACATTAACATTCGCTCCAGCCAGGTAACACGTCCAATGCAAACACAGCTTAAATGTGTAAACATGGGTAATTAATGCAGTGGGTTTTTTAGATGAGTGGACTCTGGTGGACTCATTTGACTCCCAGTTCTCTGTGAGGGCTGTTTCCAGTTTTCTAATGGAGGATTCATAGAAATATAATAAGAGTAGAATGAACATTAAACTGTTTTCCATGGTCATTTGACTATGGTGACTGTTGTGAGTTGTTAAGGTGTCACCACATGTCAGTCCGTTTAAGACCTCAGTTTTGGCCTACCGTACACACTAAGCTGGTGTTTACCTTTTGTCTTTGTTTTGTTGATGCTCATCATGTAGCCTGGGCCTATAATCAGAGTCAAAACAGAGATGGTGCATAAAAGACGCCTGTCCATGCTTCATACTACCTCACTACTCATTTGGTCATTCCTGCAAAAACCTCACCTCAGTGAGTTAATGACTTGCTGCAAGTCAGTTAATAAGGAAGTGAGCTGACTACAACAGATTACAGTCATGATGACAAATTGCAGAGCCCTCATGCATGACACAAAATATGTGTTGACTATAACTGATGTGTAACTTTATGTTGAAGCACTTTTATTCTAATGGCAAAAATGTCAACACTTGTCCATGTCCATCCATCCATTTTCATGTGCCTACCTGGGGCTGGGTTGCCAGGACAATAGGCAAAGCAAAGCACCCCCGACGTCCCTCTCCTCAGCAACGCTTTCCAGCTCCTCCTGGGGGACCCCAAGGTGTTCCCAGGCCAGACGAGATATGTAATCCCTCCAGCATGTTCTGGGTCTGCCCCGGGGCCTCCTACCAGTGGAACATGCCTGGAACACCTCAAACAGGAGGTGCCAGGAAGCATCCTGATCAGATGCCCGAACCACATCAAATGACCCCTTTTGATGCAAAGAAGAAACTCATTTCAGCTGCTTGTATTCGCAATCGCATTCTTTCAGTCACTACCCTGAGCTCATGACCACAGGTGAGGGTTGGGACGTAGATGGACCAGTCAATCGAAAGCTTTGCCTTCCGGCTTCTGACAGACGCTGCACCAAACTGCAGATCCATCTCACGCTCCATTCTACCCTCACTCGTAAACAAGACCCTGAGATACTTGAACTCCCTCGCTTGAGGCAGTAACTCTCTCCCAACCCGGAGGGGGCAATGCTGAGAACCATGGCCTCTGATTTGGAAGTGCTGACTATAACTGATGTGGAACTTTAAGTTGAAGCGCTATTGTTGAGATCACTCTTTCAAAGACATATTGGTGCTACACCATTGCAGCTCATCTCTGCAGGCTGTAATCTGTTTACATTTGTCTGTCGCTCAGTGCCAAGTCACGTTTGGTTGCCCTGATTGGTTGTAGCTCTGTCTAGTTGCATCCTGAGGCATTTTGATCAGCAGCGCTTGAACTGATAATGAACTGAGAGGTTCCAGACTAATTCGCATTTGCAAAATGGTGTGACAACGCCAGGCAAACACTAGGGACAAAAAATCTGAATATTTCTGCTCTGCTGCTTCAACTTTGTCCATTCTTAAAAAAAAAGTCTCTTGTTACTTCCCAGATTTGATTAAAGCGCAATACTAAATCATTAGCGTCCTTTAGCAGGACACTGAACTTCAAAAGACAAAATGAGTTGAACTCTGACATCTCAGATTAACAGTATCTAAATAAGGGGCAAAGCGGTAGCCTACAGATAAATACAGTGGGTTTTTACCTCTAATGATGATAACAAATCTCTGTTCATTTTCTGTCTCTGTCCCTCTTCACAGACGGGCCAAACAGCTCTGCACTTGGCAGTGAGGCACGGGCGAGTTGTGATGGTTCGTCTGCTGCTGAGCTGTGGCGCCGACACAAACATCCAGGACAACCAGGGAACCACGGCCCTGATGTTCGCATCTGAGAGGGGCCACACACACATTGCAAGGCTGCTGCTGGAGAGGAGCCAGTGTGACCTCACCCTGACTGATAAGGTGATACTGCAGAAAACCCATAGACAGTTTACGTCCAATAAAATCCTCTTACCCTCTGACAAAGAAACAATAAGAAGTGTGTCCTCATTTTAAGTGCCACTAGTGTGAGATGCAGGTTGTCTGTGATATTGTTTCTGGTCATAATACTAAAGAAATCACTGTTAACTGGACAAGCCATGCCCCCTCAAAAAGAAAAAATCTACAGGCAGCACCCACTTCAAACTAAATGTCAGAAATAACTCCATTTCTCTTGTGAAATCCTGTTATATTTCTTAACAAAACGCCATATCTACTTTTCTATTCACATAACTGAGCACAAAAAGGAGCTTAGATGTATGAAAGCTCGAATGTTTTGACTCACACTGTGTGGACGTGGGTGGACTGACAGTCTGGATGCAGCGGAATGGAGCTTTCCCAGGATTAATCAATGCTACAGTAAGACAAATCTCCCTGGGCTGAGATGAGCTAATCCGCTAACAGTACCTTATCTGCCAGTCTGGAGTGAGTGGAGGCAGGGAAGAGAGCAGAGAGGATGGGATGCAAATGTATCTTTCACTTTTGACACAGTCTGCATTTTAAGTAGAGTTTTCAAGAGAGAAAAAAAGACCATCAACCACAGGCATCCTAAACCATGTTTCACCTTGACACAAACCCAATTAATTAGACTAATTTAGTTTTGATTAAATTAAATCGTAACCAATTTATATTAAAGACCAAAAAGGCAACCTTGCAGAGAGTTTTGTTATTTAATTTGTCTTCTGGGAGCCTTAATTTTGCATCTTGATGAAACTATTTACATGTAAACAAGACTAAGGCCCAGTCCCATTTCATATTTTTACCTCAGAGCAGAGTTATAAGGGTTAGCAGTTGAAAAACTTCTATAAAATTGGACAGCCCTTCAAGACACTGATATGTCATCAGTAAGTGTCAATGGCATTTCGGCAGATGCAACGACTCTTTCCTGACATTGCATATATGCTGTCTTCTGCAGTAGTGACTTCTCTTACATGGGCTACATACAGGCAACTTTTTGCAGTTGTTGGGATGGTTGCGATTTTTTTTCCAACGTAAGTGTCACGCTATCAATCGAAACAAGTCATCAAATAAAAAAGAACGTTGCTTCATTATCAGGCCACTACTGGTGTTCTGTAGGCTAACGTTAGCAGCCGTGCTCCTACCCTGTCAGTCTACACTGGTATTAGATGAGTGTTAACAAGTGCAGCATTTTCTCTGCTGAACTTTAGTTACATTTTAGGCGTCATATACAGGATTGTCATGCACAAATCAGTAATAACAATGTAATGTTATGTAGCTAGGTAGTTAACAACCAAGACATCAGCATACTCCTAGTGGTTTTTTGTCATGCTTGTGAAAAAGAAAAGGATGATATTCCATTGAAATTACATTAAACTCAGATAATACAAGGGCTTTCATAATTTTAAAATCTTTATTAACAAATAAAACACAGTTGTGGTTTTTCTGTTGCTCGTACAGCCATCTTGCTGGTTCTAAATGGAGTGCCATGTAGCCCTAACACTTTGCCCTACTATTGTATCCCATCACCCTGCCCCTGGACGTGAACATGCAAAACATAAGGTGCTGGTATAGAGTGTTAGGACAAAGTGTTAGAGCTAACCTGAGTTATATGAGTAATCATTAGCAAGATGATTGCACAAGCAGCAAAAGAAATTCAGTAATCAATAAAACATTTAATTTATGATAACCATTGTATTATTTTTCATTAAAAAAATCACTAGTAGTATGCTAATGTCTTGGTAGCTAACTATCTAGCTAGTGATTTGTGATATTGGGCTTTATAAATAAGATTGATTGATTGATTGATTGATTGATTGATTAGGTAATGTTCCATTGTTATTACTAATTTGTGCAGGACAGTCCTGCTTTTTCATATATTTCCATGTCACTATTTAAATTTAACTAAAGTCCAGGAGAGAAGTTGCTGCACTTGTTGCCACTCCTCCAATATCAGTGCAGACAGTGCAGACACCGCTAGTGGCCTGATAATGGCCTTTTTGTTTGATGACTTGTTTGATCAACTGATAGCGTGGAGTGCCCATGCTATTTCTATCTTCATCAGACACACTATTATAAGATAATTACTGGCATAGTTGCATCTGCTTCTGTAAACACCATTAACGCTTACTGATTTTGTGTCAGGGTCTTGAAGCATCGTCCCATTTATAGAAGAAGACTGTAACCACTGCCCCTTGTACCTCTGTTCTGAGGGGCAGAGTTCACTTGATAATGAGGGGCAGGGGTAAAAATAAGAAATGAGATTGGGATTGGGCCTAAGTTTGCGTTCATGCTGGCACCTCTCTGAGGCTGTATGGTACTTCGTAGCTGGCCATCAATGTCATTAGAGTTCATATTTGGTTGAATTTTGATTGTGATGCCTGGTGACCAAAATTCAATGTCACAACAACATCTAATGCCAACTTCAATGTGACATAGAAAGATGATGACTGATGGTGTTGAAATTTTGATGGTTTTAAATTGTGTTCTTGAGTAACCAAAATCCAACATCTTCCTAACGTCCTAAAGCAACATGATCTTGGCGTAAAGTAACAACATTTAGTCATAACGTGCAAAGATCAACACCCAATGGCTGCTAACATTATGAAGTTAACCTCCAAACAACATGAAATTCTAACATCCTCGAACATTTAAAATATCATCAACATAATTTTCATTCCAACCAAAATATAATGTCTGTCCAAAGTAACAGTCCAACGTCTGGTAACAGCTGGGTAATGTCATCATGACAATAACAATGCTAACATGCTAATGTTTAGCAGGAATGTTTACCGTGTTCAACACTTTAAGCATGTTAGCCTCTGCATAAAAACATAAAAATGGGTACTTGTAAGTGTGTATAACTTAACATGAGTGGAGAATTTAAAGATCTGTGTCTTTCGTTTTTCTTTCTTTTTTTCCCACAGCGCGGTCAAACTGCTCTCTCTATCGCCATGCAAGGTTCCCACACTGATACAGCCGCCCTCCTGCAGGCTCACGCTAAAGCCCGAGCTTTGTAGTGCTGGAAAACTGGAAAAGAATCTGCAGACATATGATCCTCTCACATCTGCTCTTTTCTATCTGAAGAAAAACCTGACACCAGGTTTAAAGCTAACGCCATGTGCTTGGGTTGAGCTGTTGCTGCCATATTGTTTTAAAATCCTGTACATCTGCACGAGCATTAGCTTGAGTTCTGGATGGGATTAGATTGTTGCAACAAGACTCACTGACGAGTGAGGTAAAGCTTAGATGTGTTTGTCATGATTGCTAGAGCAGTATACAATAACTGTCTTTACTGTTGATGTGAAGACATCATGATAGTTATGTCTGATCTTTGCACATTCAAATAGAGTGCTCCAGGGATGACGTTAGCTTAGCATTGCATTGGTTCCCTCATCAAAAAGCCTATGGGATTTTTCCATTGGATTTTGGATTGCCAAAAATAAGATCTGTGACAAACAAAGGTTTATAATTCTTACAAGTTTTGTTCAGCAAGATAATTGAACATCACTTTCATGATTATTGGAGCCTAAATGCCAGAACTAAAAAGCTAAACATGAGCATGTTACAGTCCTGGAGGATTATTAATGTGCACCTCCTCCTGTACTGCTGGTTTGACTAAAATGAACAATGACAGCAATATAGTCCACGATGAGCAGCGATAAAATCAACCTGCGTAGTTGTCCCTCCATTGTGACATTAGAAAGTGTCACATTTATCTTGCAAGTGTACTCTTCTTCAACGTCTTGAAGAAGAGTACACTTCTTCAACTTCCTGGACTTTTTCTGCATGGACCATTCAAGAGCAGCTTTCTCACACAAGGCATTTGATCTGGTCCACTTGTAAATGCTGCTGTGAGAACACGAACCAACTCTAGACAATTATACAACTTTGTAACATAATTAGCCTGATTCATACCAAAGCAAGACAACTCTAGGTCTGAAAGCACCCTAAGACACATAGATGCTTTAGAGTTCATGAGTTAAGTATTTACTGATGTATTTTATGTCCTAAAACAAAATGTGAAAGTCTCTTAACCTTGTGTTAGCCACAGACCTTATTTTAGGCATCTAACCAAAAACCCATTCGAAAAACCTACTGACTCTAAGACGAGGGAACCTGGAGTGCAAAAATGCTAACTCATTTCTGGGTTTTAAGACTCATTGCTGGGGCACTAGAAGCTTAGCTTTGCAAACTATGCAATTAAAATATTTATTTTGTTTATTGCATTGGTCACATGAATATGTTGACAATGATCCAAAGGTGTTGTTTTATGTTGTTTTGAAAATGACAGATTGCTATTTGAATTCTTGCAGCACTTTTTAAATAAAATGTGTGTAAAATATATAAAGAAAAAAATACATGCTGCATGCCATGCACATGAAATAAAGACATATTTTGGTGCCAATAAACCAACCTGTTGATTTCACTCACTAATAATTGCTACACTGATGTATAAATTGCCTGTTTTTAATAAAATGACCGAAAACTGGAGCCACTGTGTCATTTCAAAGAAGCAAACATGCCTTTAAATCCGGTGGTTGAGCTGTCGAGCTGCATTAGGAACTCATTCATCAGCTTTGTAGCTGTAGTGACAAACCTGACCAGCAGGTGGCACAGCTCCTCCATTTCACTCCAGCCACCCAAACCAAAACACAGTAACACACACATACAGAAAGCAACAATACACATAAATCTGGAATTCTAAAATGAGCATATCCAAGGGATTAGATCTAATCCCTTTCAAGTGTGACAGACAATTATAAACATGACACCCACCGAATTGTACTAATTCCACTGTGAGAGAGGACACAATGAGATTCACCTGCAGTCTGACTGTATGGCAGCTGGTATGGCCTCAGTCAGGCGTGAAAGCAGATGTGTTTGAGGGGCCTTTGTTCCTCTAACCCCCTGGGAAACAGTAAGGGACAGAGGTTTAGTTTTCCTGCAAGGACTTGAGATTATGTTGGTGAGATAAGACAAAAAGGATTGAGTGTGAGGATAGGGAAGAGGCTGGATTTCTGTCTGACAGAGCGAAGCCACCTCATTTCCCCTGAGGATTTTTTTCCAGCCTGGCTGACTGGCTGTCCTGGTGCTGTAATGACCCTGAGCAAATATATATCCCCAGAAAGAGAGAGATGGATAGACGGAGATGGAATCAGCTGCTTCTCTATCATATATATGAATATAAGCAGACAAACACAATAAAGTGAGTCAAGTATGGAAATCAGTATTCCCCGAATGGATGTCCCATGTTTATAGATGAACTACAGGATTACAGCATTTTAACAAAATGTATTCATATGCATTTATAGGCCACATATAGGTATAAACGCACCATCCCCCACCCAAACAGGCCGTCACGCCACAGTGAGTTAAGGTTTTCATCTCAGCGTCTGTGCAGCAATAAACATCTGTGACGTCTACATGTCTGCTGCAGGATCTGCTGGACTAATAAAAAATACTTATTACACAATATCCTAATGGCTAGTGGCACAAAAAGGAAGAGTTTGAAGGCATTTGCCCTGCTTCAGTTTAATAATGATAATGGACTGGATTTATCTACGACTGCTTTTCTATCTGCTGATGAATCACTTTGTAAGTGGATGGATGTGAAAAGTGGCTCAGTCAGAATGGACTCTAAACGTAACGTGAGAGTAGCTTCTTATCTACTTTAACATGAAAAGAAAAACCTGAATTCATAAGCAGTAAAACAGACCTTGCTGAATATGATACATCCAGGGGATTTTCTCTACAACAACCACACTGGGCCAGTTAGCAGCTGATGTTATCAAACTTAGAGGTAGATATTGCTGTTACTGATATTCAGTCAGTTTACTGGCTTTACCTGTGCTGCATGTTAGCACTAAGGACACTATACCTTATCAGGAGACATGCTTGTTGTCTTAAAGGAATACTCCACTCCAAAAATGATCATTTATGTATCAGTTACTAACCCCAAGGTATGTTGAATTCATGAGGAAAACATAGTTTTTCTCGCATGTCTTCAAGGTGAACGAAGAATCCAAAAACGTAGAAAATTCTCAATGAATTGAAGTCACAGGGGGCTGCATTTAACCACAGTAAAACTATAAGTTTGCAAACTCTCACACAACTCATTCAGTATAATCCAAGTCTCATGTATTCAATTGTACACTCAGTACTTCCCAAACCTATGACTTTTTTCTAAAACCTTGGTAACTAAAACACTTCTGCGTATATTGTCCGTGTGTGAGATGGTACAAAACATATTTTAGCCACCTAAAAATAAATCAATATCAGTTTTAGTGTACCCTATTTTAAGAATATTTTCACTGCTGTATCTTATTGTCATACAGCCTTTACAAACTGGGAAATAAAGCCATTAAATTGTTGTCTTCAAAGCCACCACACTCCTTTGATAAAAACAGTAATTTTACCTCGCTGAACACAGGATTTGCGTTTTTACCACTGCCTCAATAATTAGTTTGTTTGTGTTACTGTGTGTGTAGCGACTTCAATGACAAAAGCTGCTAAGAGGCTGAGTAGGCTCGTAACTGTGAAAATATCAGAGCCGAAAACTCACCATCTTTACCTAAAAAGCTGCCACTCCAGTGAATGAACAGGTAAAATAATGTGAAACCAATTGCACAATTATTTGTTTAAAACGTGCGCAGCCTAAACAAATACTAAACAACAGAGGCTACATACATATTCTGGCTCCTACAGTGTGACTTCAGTAAATCTCAAGTGACCCTTTAAAACACCCAACAAACCAAAGTGGTTTGTTGGGTGCAGAAGCAGAAGCTTCTGTCTTATTACTTTTATTACTTTTTACATTCGAAAGGAGCACAGATAACTTTCACTTGTGTTTCCCATCGGAAAGGGCTGTCTGATTGGCAATATAAAGAAGCAGAGAATATTCTAAATATAGTGTACACTTAAACAGGTTTTCTACAGCCTCACGCACAGATGGGTAGCGTGCCTGCAGTTTATGCGTAGGTGCTTCAAGAACTAAGGCTTTAACAAAAATGTATATGTTCAGAAGTACTGAGCACACGACTGCATAAATGTGACCTGGATTACACTGTAAGAGTTGTATAAGAGTTTGTAAGCAGATGTTTTGATACAGTTTTACAGTTGTTAAACACAGCCCTCTGTGACTTTTGGACTTTTTTTTACATTTTTGGATTCTTTGTTCAACGTGGAGGCATGCCAGAATACAAAGTTTTCTTCTCAAATTCAACATAACACAGGGTGAGTAATTGACATAGAAATTGTCATTAAGGATATGAAGTTTTTTTTGCAAGGTGATCTTGTCTTCAACGCTGCATTCATGAGGATATTTTTCACCATTTGGGGACAGCGTTCCACAACAAGCCAAAAATCAGTCAATATTTGACATTTAAAAACAATGGCTGGTAAAGCTTAAGTGTCTATTTACGAATCCAGTAGACACGCAGAAATATGAACATTAACATTCAATTGGGGTGACAGACTGTATGTAAGTCCAGTATTCTCGAAAACTGGGGGATATATCCTTTTCTTTAGCTCCTAAATACTCATCTATGTGCACTAGCTCGTTGCTAATGTTGTCTGTCTGCCCTTTGGTTCGGGGCAGGGTGCTTACATTTGGTTCACATCTAGCTTCTTCACAAATGGAGTTTTGGTGAGAGCCAAACAGTAAATTTGTGGGCCAAAACAAACCAAAACAATGAGCTAAAACAGGCTTAAAGCTGTGTAGCATTGAGTGAGTTTGTCAGTATGAACAAAACTATTCACATTAAACACAGTCATTGATCCATTGTTAACATAAAAAGACAAGTGCTGCTTTAATTAAAACAACTGTTTGAAAAGCACTGAAAAATGAAATGTGCTAATTTGCAGATCTTCAATGACACAGCAGTAGTGTCTCTGAGCCGTAGGACTGTGATATGAGTGATACCTGATATTTTGATGAAGAAAATGAAACAGCACACATGAGGGAAATTTTCAGTCAGATTTTATATATCAATATATAGAGATATTCAAAAGTAATCCATTACAGAAAATCAAAAAGTGGAACCAGTTTGGTCTTCATACAGTTTATCTTTGCATGTACAGTAAGTTGGCTGAGCCCTGTCCGCTTCATGAAAAATACTACAGGAAAATGAAAAAGTAACCAAAAAGGCACAAATAAACAAAAAATCAATCATCTCATTAACACCAAGGTTTGGGAAGCCTTGCAAAGATGTGGGAGTATTTCCGCAGGGGACATCATGTTTTACGTGGGCTAACAAAGAAAAAAAAGGGGTTGCACACAAAAAGGATGCTAAATGGTGCACAGCAAGAAACAACACAAACCACTTTGGTGGATAATTCGGATTTCTTACAATCAGGGAATGCAGTGCTCTCCTTTTATACAAATAAATTAATATACCTGTCGACACTTTATCTAAAATCTTATGTACATCTTTTCTTTTACATAATTGTATAATACATTATCAAAAACCTTATGAAAACAATATTTACAAATCAATGAATCAAAAAGCACCCTCAAAGCTTCTCCAGTGTCTCACACACACATACAACACACACACTCTCACACACACCTGTGTATCCACACACCTTCGTACATGATTCTCTTCCATGCAATTCACAATACAGAAGGCATTCTAAGAGGGTTGTGCAACAAAGAGCATACAAAACAGTTCAAATATGGCTGTGGGATGAACGTTAGCACTCACATGCATAATAACGAACACGCACGCAAACACACACACACACACACACACACACACACACACACACACACACACACACACACAGACTTTTAAGGTTCATGAATGAAGTAACAGTGTTAATGACGGGGCTAAACCGGCATGAAACATGTTCACTGATGGGACAACCTCATTACATCAGAGTTGGATTTTTGCTTTCTGTGGTTACATCAGATGACAGGTCTTTTTTCACCACGCAGCCACCAGCTGGGCCCTCCCACATGGCACTATCCAAAACTGTCTGCTCAGATATCAGCCATCTCGAAAAGGAGGAGGGGAGTGGGCTGTGGCATCCAGCTTGCTTCTGTGAATGTGTGCGTGCCTACATGTATGCCTGCAACAATGAATGGCTGCATTGTCAGCTGGTGAGCAATTATGCATGCTGTTTGTGTTTTCGGAGGGCAAGTGCACATTGTCTCCGTCCTCTGGAGAGCAGCGTGAATTCGCTATCACTGCAGCCTGTGTGTGTTCGTGTGCGCATCTGTCACAGTCAAATAGTGGGTGATCAAATAAAATTCTTAACACTCAAGGATTTTTGTCAACCACAAAACACTGCAGCCTGACTAAACGCTGGTGTCTATTGCTTTTCTCAAACCATTTAACATCTACACAAGTCACAATAAGACACAACTCCTGTGTAAAAATCCACTTCCCTCTAACCTCACATCCTCTCCGATCATCGCTCTAAATATTGCATGTCTCCATTTTCTTCCTTCCAGTCCGCAAACCTGCTGCACTCTCACAAAACTCTGGGGTGATGGAGGTCAAATAAAAACATTTCCCCTCAAATCGACTGTGTTCAACTGCACTGACTGTGTTAGACAACTCGCCCTTAAAGGCTCGCCTCTGAACCATAGAGAGAGCACGTAACGTGGCAGGTAACCTTTCTCTGAAATCAATCAGAATGGAAACATTTTGAAGAAAAAAAACATACAGGAAAACTACAACAGAAAGCTCCAGTGATTACATACATGACATTTGTGATTCTAACATGAATCTGTACAGATTGTCCCATCAACGCAGTTGCTGTCCCAGTTTCAGAGCTCCTCCTCCCTAAACAGCGTTCCCAGAGCTCCACGGTCCACCAGGAATAACACAAAACCCAAATTAATACATCAAGGACAAAACAGAACCTCTAACTAGCCCCGTCATGAAATATAAGACACACAGCACACACCACACTTAGTTATCAATGCAAAAGACTCAATAACAGGTTCCAGTCTGACTCCATATTCCAGGTTAGGTCAATGTTGGGAACACATTACAACACATTAATAATAATTCTGTAATTCATTCTCAGCATCTACTGGAGAAAGAGTGGATCCAGCTCCAGCACAGGAAAGGTATGAAACTATTGTGTAAGAATGCTGTTATTAAATCTGCTGTTTTTCAAATGGACATTGGCATAGGACATGGCTGTGGATGGCTGCATGTAACACTTGATGATATGTTGTTCGTACCTTCTGCAAACTCAGTCCAAGTCACCCCTGACCTCACTGTGTGTGCGTGTGCCTGAGCGGCCATCTTCCCCCTGAATCCGCTCTGGTGGGTCACTTCGCGGTGGAGAGCATTGGCTGCTCTGTGTACCAGTGAGTCCCCGGATCGGGCATGCTGCCCCCGAGTGGCAAGGCGATGAACTGCGGGCAGGTGCCACCTCCTGCACCTACAACTCCCATGTTGACGCCCTGCGGGTACGGGTGGTGGTGCGTGTGGTGTCCCATGGGGTCAGTCCGCCCGATGTGGATCTCGTCCTCCTCGCCCTCGCCGGTGGTCTTGCGGTAGACGGGGTTGTCGAAGTTCATGCTCTTGGTGGAGTTGCGCCGCCAGTTGCGCCACACCAGGTAGACTCCGGCGCACACCAGGCCGAACACCACTGTGGCAACGATAGGAACTGCATGCGTTTAACACACAGCGGCAGGGACACGGGAAGGGGGGAGCGTTAACGAGGCATAACGAGTCCATGGCATGAAATGAGAGGCACGGAGAGGAGCACAACAGGCATGCGGGGGACAGAGAGGGCGGGGGGCAGCGACAGAGAGGTTGTGTGTGTGGGTGGCTCGGCTAAACATTGGGTCACAGTCGGGTCAAACACCAACCAACGGACTTTGAACACAGACTCTAAATCAGCGGTGTGAAGCACCATTAGTGGCCAGGCTTTGGAGTAAATTAGTTTTAAACTGTCCTCAGGGAGTAAAAATTTAACTATCACATTACATCACAATCTCCTGGCATCCCCTGCAAATGTGTCCTTGAATAAGCAATGTAATCTAATAATGCTTTATTAAATTATGCCAATAAAGCACCAATAAAGCTTTCATGGCGTCTTCTCTCTGCTGTCTGTTCACCTTATGTAGTTCATAATGAGAACAGTCCATCTGAACTAATTGACTGACTCAATTTGTTTCTCTGGTGTTGCATTGGTTTTACTTGTTCATACCTCGAAGATGCACCAAAGAGTCTATGGTAATATTTTCCACATATAAATATGTAAAAACAAGATGGCAGCCATCTCTGCCAATCAGTCTGTAGCCGATCCCGACACAAACATGGACAAGGTACAAAACCCGATCTTGATTGTATGGTTGAAACTTGTTTGACGACATTGGGGACTTAATTATTGTTTCATTTGAGGACACTGAGACTTAATTATCGTTTACAATGTTTAGTTTTTTATCTGGCCCATACTATGCATACCAAACAAAATTTCGGGTCTCAGCAGGAAGTATTTTTTGGGATAAGAAATGTCAAAGAAGGACCAGCTCTACTCAAGAGAATATAATCCCTTGGAAAAGTATTATTTTAATCAAATATTCCTCTTAAAAAGGGCAGTTCCATGATTGCTGTTGAATTTTTTTAATTTAATTTTTGGGTGCTCTGAGCACCACAAACAAAATTAACGGTGATTGTCCAATTATCGTCATTCCTATCAGACTTCACACTCCAATAACCCCAGCCAGTGTTAGCTGAAATATCATTACAATTGCCAAACACATTAGTGAGTCCTGATCCTACAAACATAGGCTTCTATTTGAGAATACAACCAATATGCAAGCTATGAGGCCAGACATTCATTAGAACAAATAACGTTTTTCCTTAAAATACCTGGACTAACCAGCTCTTCACGGCAGCTCTTACTACATGTCTTCTAGAAGCATCATCAACTGGAGTCTGGAAAGGATGTTGACCTTTCTGCTGAGACATGAACTTTTGGCCATCTTCTTTTAGCATGATATCATGTAGCCATCAAGTATTATTTTTTTAAAGCTTCATATGGTAACTTTAATAAAAAATATATTTTTATTTCTGTTCATCAGCAGTGATTGAAGCTTTGTTAGGGACTTCTTGCAAATGCCATCTGAAGCACTACGAGGAGGCAGAGGAACCTGATTTTTTTTCACAGACTGAACAGACTCTGTCGTATGTACTAATATCAGAATTAGGATTGTCAGTTTTGGATAATTTTGATACCCATCAACCAGTGGCTAATCAGTTCATTTTTAAGAAAAAAAAAGAAAAAGCAAAAGGACGTGAAATACAAGAGGCCTTTCCTTTTGGTCTGGCACTCCACTGACTCAGTTAGCTTTAGCGCTGCATTTCAAAGCGCTCTCCATTAAGAGGTGGTGAAACTTTAAAGTTTTGTTGTGTAAATGTCTTGCCTTTTATTTCATTTTCTGTTGGCTTTGCTGGCAGACAGCCAACTAGCCATTTTAACAGGTGGAAACACAGTGCCCACTGCCCATCCTCTGGATTCCACTGCTAACCTTAGCATTGGCTTTCTATCTAGGGGGGAGCTAGCTAGCAGTTCAGCTCATTCAGGGATTACCACTGTTGTGGAAATATGGTAGCCACCCTCTGGTCTTCTCTCAGGTAGTCCCAGTGAATAAATGTCTAAATTCTGTGCTTAAACACCTCTTTAGCATGGTTAGCACCATTAGCCATACTGATGTTGCTAACAGAGATAACATTGTCAACAATGCTGAAGTGAGTTTGTGACCTGGGTGATCTTGAGCGACACCTGAGGGTGGGCACAATGTTTCCAGGTCAGGACGGTGTTACGGCGGTAATAACTAAATGAGCGGCACCACTAGCTAGCTCCCGCTATAACTAGATGGTGCACACTGCTGTGGCTGGTGATTTTTAATATCTCTTAATGGCTGGTAGGTGCATTTTAAAAAGTTTATTTCCCACTCTGGCTACAGCTGATCAAATCTGTTAGCTACAGCTGTCATATCAACTGCCAAAATCAACAGTTAACCGCTTAAAATGAAACCCTTCGTTATGTCTGCCTCCATCTAAAATCAAGGACCCATTGTTTCAAAAATTACCAAAAATTTTGCGGGATAAATCTGCAACTGTTATCACTTTAAACTGCATAGTGCCATGTGAGACGGCTGATCATGCACTTAAATCGCATGCCCAAAACATGGGCAAATAAAACCCACAAATTATATGGATGGCTTAATACCACAGAGGGTAAGTGAGAAAATATTTCAAAATTCAAAATTCAAATTTAGGTGCACCAGCCCTTTATGTGCTTTCTTGCTGCACTATTAGTATGCTAACCACACAGAGACAAAAGGCCTACTGACAAGACTGGCTGAGGCAGAACCCAACACAACAACACAGTGTGAAGTGAATAATGCAGTGTGGCAGCAATGTCAGACGCACAGAAAATGACTCCTGAGAAGGCTCAGCGAGGAAGACCTGTGGGCCAGGCTTCTCATCCTGCCACAGCAGGGTCAGTGTGAATGGACTACAAACAGAGTGGCCATAGGCAGCAGGTAGACAGCAGCTTTTACGCAGCCCTGCAGGCCTTTAATGTGGACAGACGCACAGAGACAAGGAAGGCTTCCGGTGACTTACCGATGGGGATGACCACTCCCAAAACAGCCACTGTCAGGTTCTCGCCCAGGAGGAAATGCTCGCTTCCAGCTGAAGAGAGAGATGGAACGAGAAAGCGGAGTTAGAGCGGGAGTCAGAGAAGACAGCCGAGCGAAAGAGAGGACAAGAGTGAGAAGGCGTACAGGACTTAAAAAAAAATGTGTGAGAAATAGAGTGAGAGATAAGCAGAGGAGGCAGGACGGGAGAGCTGGTGGAAGAGAAAGGAGATAAAAGAGAGAAGTGGGGAGCGGCTGATCATGCGTGCATGGTGGTGAGTGTTTTACAAAGAGAGACAGATAGTGAGAAAGAGGCTGGAATAAAAATGAAAGAGGAAGAGGAAAATGATGAGTTGCTTGGCATTTGCTGGAGTGTGACCTTGACATTACCCCTGACCTTCTACTCCACACCTCATCCATCCAGGCTTCATCAGGCTCCAATGTCACCTCACACTCATTTACATATCCCATACTTACTAACATATTTATGTGCAGGTACACAAATGCATGCATGCGGTTGCACAATCTGCGTCCCACATACAGCACAATTTATGGCGGGAAAGGCGACATTTTCAAGGTGACGAGGCGCCATCCATCAGTCCTATTAAAGTCAGTCGAGCCTGGTTGTTGGGGTTAGCGGATACCTCACTTTAATGTCATCATTACGTTGAGGGTGAGGTTGTTAGCTACATTATGAGTGTGAATAAGATAAAAATAAGGATGTGGTGCTTGGCAGGAGATGAGGACGCTCAGGTGAAAGAGCTCCTTTATCAGAGAAAAGGCCCCATTTCTTGTTAACTCCTGAATGTGCCACTCTACCCTTTAAAACTCAAGAGGACACCTCCTGCTGGAGGTCACGTGAAAAGTGTTAATCACACAGGGCTGGAATTCTTGAAGTGAATGTAAGAATGTGACTGTGATGGCTACAGCCACACATGGTAATGTTTTCCCAGTTCACACTCTTTAAAGTCATTAGTTTGTTACCTACACAGGTTAATTTCATTTACAGTCAACAATACCTAAACCATTAACATCACACCATTAGTTTGTTTTAGA
The DNA here is from genome assembly GCF_011397635.1 of Epinephelus fuscoguttatus. Taxonomy (NCBI): domain Eukaryota; kingdom Metazoa; phylum Chordata; class Actinopteri; order Perciformes; family Serranidae; genus Epinephelus; species Epinephelus fuscoguttatus. Next base: position 24,444,717 of record NC_064766.1, read on the forward strand.
ATCTGTTTATTTGCTTTTGACCTGACATTGTTTAATTTATGTGTACATATTCTATTCTAGTTTCCGTAGTTGTTTGGGGAGGTCCCTTCCTGGTGGAGCAAAAGGTGTGGCTGAGGGCGGAGGATTCTTAAATCATGATGCCGACTCATTGGACCAAATCATATGCTGCCATTTCAAGGGGGGGGGACTTAGGTTTAGTTAGTCTTGCTTTGTATTTAGTTGTAGTTGCTGTCCATTTTGGTCACCCCTTGTGTATTATTTGGTTTGGCCCAGCCACTATATGCTGCCTCTTGTGTCATTTTGACAGGACAGTTTGTTCAGTTAACACCTTGTTTGGTTATTATATTGAGAATAGTTATGTTATGTTGACCTCTTGTTGGTTTGTAATTTTTCATGCATTTTTTGGATAGATAAAAACCCACGGTTTTGTCAACGACTCCTGCATCCCTGTTGCCTTCTTGCATGGTCCCTAACAGACGTCAAGGAATCTGTGATTACTAGTGATGCAGGGATCAGGATTTTTTTTTAAACCTGCACCAACCCAACCCATTACAAGAGCCAATCTGCCCCACCCAACCTGTAAACATTTGTGCTAACTGGTGACCCGAATTTTACCTGCAAACTGGAGCTGAACGTTCACTAATATCTACCTGCTGTTGGCTACTTGTGTGTCATTTCAAGTAAATATCAGAATGTAAAACAGGTGTTTTCTGTTTAAAAAATACAAACGTTGGGAGACAACAAGTCGGCTACTCACCTATCTTTTAAGTGGGTTATGTCTTAAGTAAAATCTCAAGTGCACAGCTGATATCCTACATAATTTGTTTACATAAGTGCACATCTAATTAGTACAGTGTTTTGTTTACATGATGTTACAGAAGTGGATATTTCATAGATTCATTGTCAAGGTTTTCTTGAGATATCGCATTCACAAGAATGAGACAGACAATGTCACAGTAACCTTGACCTTTGACCATCAAAATCTAATCAGTTTATGGTGAGTCCAAGGGGACGTTTGTGCCAAAGAAAACAAAGAAATTCTCTCAAGGCTTTCTTTTCTTGCTTTCACAAGAATGGGACAGACGATCAACTCGAAAACATGATGCCTTCGGCCATGGCTAGCGCCAATGCAGAGACATAAAAAACATGTTATTTGTTGTTGGTTTTCAAAAGAATTGTTTTACAAAGCTATTTTTGAGGGTTTTCAGTGTGAACGATTTTTTTAAGAAGGTAGCTTAAATTACAAAGAATGTAAGATAGACATATAGAGAATAAGCTTTTTGCTTCCGCCTGAGCCTTTTCAGTCACTCCTTAATACATAGATTGTTGTTGTTTTTTCAATATTGTTTATACTTGTATTATGTGTGATGACTGAATAAAAATAAAATGACTCAAACAAAAGGTGATTATTTTGAATTCACAGCCCACTTACAGTGCTGAGAGACGCTGCTGTCTCCTGCAGGTGTGGTGGACATGACCATAGCGGTGGCGGTGGAGTGGGATCCCAGTGCCTTTGACTCTTGTGACGACAAAGGCTTAAGAGTGGAGAGGGGTGTGAGAGGCTCAGGGGCACCAAAGGGAGCTGTGGTCAAGTGGGGGGTGGCGTCCGCCTGTGATACTCCCCCTGAGGGTGGTGGGAAGTCTTCCGCAACAGTCACTCTGGTGCCAGGTGTAAATCCAGTAGGAGGTGAGGATGTCGGGGTCATGTCGTTTCTTGGTGCTGCTGCAAAGAAAGGAAGAGCATCACAGAAACCTTTAGCATGAAAAAATGAATTATTGTTGTAAGATCCATAAAAAAACAATTGGTTACATCAATGAGCTGACTAGAAATCATCATTCATTTGTCAGACATAAGACCTTGTACATCCTACTCTCTGCCCCCCCACACAATACCACTGTTATTGCCCAGAACCTCAATAACCTTTGAGCCTGCATTAGACCACATGCTAAGAACCTGAGTGTTATATTTGATGGCAATCTGAGTTTAAACAGGCAGGTAAATTCTGCTGTCAGGTCCACCATCTTCCAAGCATTTCCTATCTCCCACTGATCTATAAAGACTCATACATGCACTAATATCATCCAGGCTGGACTACTTTAACTCACTCTATCTAGCCATTTTTCAGACTGCAATCTCCCATTTACAACTAATTTAAAACGCTGCTGCCTGCGTGTTAATGTCTAACAAATGAGACCGCGACACCCCTATCCTTGCATCCCAACACTCACTCCCTGTTCATTTCAGGATGCACTTCAAAATCCTTCTGATTGTCTATAAATCTCTCCATGGTTTCACCCCTACATATATCTCTGAGCTCCTCACCTGCTTCTAAACCAGACCACTCAGATCTGCTGGCATGTTGGCTCTGAGCCTTTTCATGGACCTCAGTTCTGAAGTAGCCTGCCAGAGGCTGTTAGACAAGCTGAGTGTGTTGATGCTTTTAAGACGCACCTTAAGATCCATTTTTATGTGCTTTTATGTGTGACAAAAAGCTCAAGGTGTCGACCTGGCTTCTAAATTTCCCAGGTCCCAATCTGCTCACGCTTGGCTCTGGCCTTTTAAAACATGGACACAGGATCTCTGGGAGTGTCCTGCGGTGTCTGGCACCAGTGCGTTGGCGGCAGATCCATTTAGTCCAGTGGGTTGTGAGGTGGGTTAATGGCATGTGGATCTGGGGAATTTGGAGGCCAGGTTGACACTTTGAGGTCTTTGTCACGCTCCTTGGGCCATTCCTGAGAGATGTTTGCAGTGTGGCATGGTGCATTATCCTGGTGGGAGGGCCACTGCCATTGGGGAGTACTGTTGCCATGAGGGGGGGTACTTGGTCTGCAATGGTGTTTGAGTGGGTGGAACATGTCAGGTGGTATCCGCATGAATGCCAGAACCAAAGGTTTCCCAGCAGAACAATGCATTGGAACAAAATAATCAAAGTTATTCACTTCACCTGTCAGTGGTTTGAATGTTTTGGCTGATCGGTGTATCGGTCTTTGTTGAGCACTTTGGTTCAAAAACTGTTTTGCTTGTAAAGTGCTACATAAATGAAATAATCTTGAAAGTTTTCTTATCCACTTGTCCGGGGCCTCCTGGGGGATCCTGAGGTGTTCCCAGGCCAGATCTCTCCAGCGTTTTCTGGGCCTACCAGTTGGACGTGCCTGGAACACCTCTAACAAGAGACTTCCATGTCCAAACCACCTCAACTGACCCCTTTGGATGCGAAGGAGCAGCGGTTCTACTCTTTGCTGCCTCCTGATGTCTAATCTCCTTACCCTATCTCTAAGGCTGAGTCTAGCCACCGTACGGAGGAAACTCCTTTTGGCTGCTTGTATCTGCGATCATATTCTTTCAGTCACTACCCAGAGCTCGGGACCAAAGGTGAGGGTTGGGATGTAGATGGACTGGTAAATTGAAAGCTTTGCCTTCTGGCTCAGCTCTTTCTTCACCAGAACGGACTGGAGCAGGATCGGTCGATACTCCTTCCTGTTTCTCAAAAGTAGCGGTGATCCAACCTCAATCTATTGTATGTAGTCCGCTGACTACAGATAAGTTCCCCATATAACCCAGTGTATAACCCAAAATCCAAACTATCCCTTTGAAGAAGGTGGACACAATAACATGAACTCCTTACACAGCAGTGCACTTCAGGTCTAATGAAGCACATGAACCTCCTTTCAGTCAGAATCATTTTTGTTTGCAATTATGGTGAGTAAAACTGATCTTCTGTTAAAGCATCTGTAACTCTGTGGCACGAGAGGATAATGCTGTAATACAACAACTGTAGTATCTGTTCCAGAGATGTGGTGTTAGATTGCATTTCATTGCATAGTGCTCCATGTTATTGTATCCTCCGCCCTATGTGTTGCTTAGCAACCATCTTTTTTACTCACAGGTTAATAATTATGTTGCTTGAAGCGAGCGTATTTAATTATTTATCATCAATTATTACCTACCACAAATAAAACATGACCTGATCTACTACATCCCATTGTTCTCTTGTGTTAGCTCTGTGATAAGACGCATTACACCAGTTATGAACAATCAATTCCAAACAGCACCGAGTGTCAGGCAGCACAGTGCTTACTTGAATACAATGTGAAACAGCAGGTAAAATAATTTTGAAAAAGATTATTAGGTATTCATACTGAGCTGGTGGCAATACAATATAGAATTGTAATATAAATCACATTTTATTATTTAAAGCTGGGGAGCAGAGTCATTTGTGCTTCACTGAGCAAAAATCAGTAAACTTTGAGGGTATTGTAATTAATGTGAACTGAGAGAACACAAGACTTCTGCGCCTCCTCTTGGCTCTGTTTTCAGGTTTTAGAAAATCTAGCCAGTGATGGGAGACTTTGGCCAATCACAGGTCATTTCAGAAAGTTGCTCTTCCAGCATGGTGCTAACAATGCTAAACTCACGTTAACATCGGTAAAGCATTTCAGAGATGGAAAGAAGATGTTGCTAATAGTTTAGCCTACTGCTAACTGGTGGCTTCAAGTTCACATTTATGTAGCTAATGTTAGCTACTTAGCTCCTCTAATCCCAGTGTGTCCTCCGCCTCATTCCCTGCAGCCACAGACCTCCTTGCTGGATGCAAAGCAGGTCCAGAGACCCCCTGTCAGTTACTGCAGCATTGTAGTAGCTGTAGGAGGAGGGTGTATTTTTGCCTTTTACGAATTTCTTTCAACCCCAACTTTATATATGGACATTTTAAAGCATTTTGTAAGGTGAATATCCCTTTCAAGGGCTTTTCTAAATGCCATATGGCTTTTATAGCAGGAAAGGGCTTACATGGAGCACACACTCTACCGGGTGAGCTAGAGGTCAGCCCAAGGTAGCTGCACTGTCGATACATTTTCATCTGCTTATCCCGGGCCGGGTCGCGGGGGCAGCATGTCATCCCTCTCCCCAGCAATGATTTCCAGCTCCCCCTTGGGGATCCCAGGGTGTTTCCAGGCCAGATAAGACATATAATATCTCCAGTGTGTTTTGGATCTGCCCCAGGGCCTCCTACCAGTTTGACGTGCCCATATGTTGTCAAATCACGTTTGTCGTGTGTCCGGTTATGTGTCACGAATGCACTGATCTTTTTAAGCAAATGTAGTTCCTCATGGATGAATAAAGTTATTTTGATTTGATTGATGGTTAAAAACATGCAAGATAACATGATGTAAATCGGGTATATTTGTCGGCAGGTAACTGCCCCAAATCCCTCAAGTGTCCCCTCTGATGGCACTCAACACACAATAAATAAGAGCTTCCTTTAAGCGAAGGAGAATCTGATTATCCACACAGTAAGCACTGTGTGTGCTCTGCCCAACAAATCCCTTTAGGTGCTATTGATTACTTAATACTCTCAATTAACGCTCGTAAACATGCTCACCTGGCACGCAGCCTCTCATATCAGGCCCCAGGTCCTGGCCGTCAGGGCAGGCGCAGGTGTATTTGGGTGAGTGTTCGGTAATCTGTGGAGCCTTAAGACACAAGTACTCACAGCCTCCATTGGCCACACTGCCCAGATTACAGCTGTCTGGGCCTGGAGACAGTGACAGAGAGAAAGAGAGAGACATGGAGAATTACACAGTTATGGTTATATAAATAAGATTATCACTTATTCAACACGGGGAGATAGCAGAGAGTCAGAGAGAGACAGAAGAAGTTGCTGCACTTTATTGTTCCCCGCTGTGAACACTGTTGAATTCCCTTTGAACAAAGCCCATTACAGTGCGTAAACAAAATCTAAAAGAATACAAAGAATAAAATCTGGCATCATACAGAAACTTCCTGTGCTGCTGTGCCAGGTGCAGCCCCACTGTGTTCATCATAGAGTCTTGTTTGGCCACAAACTAGAAAAGACAGGTATGTATGAGGATCAAATTGGACGCACGGTGATGAAACACAGTGAAAGATTAAAATAAAAATGGGCACAGACTGTGCAGTGGATGGAAAGAATAAAATGTGACAGACAGGCAGAGATAGATATGGAAACTGACACACAAGAAAGGAAATACACAGCCATCACATTCATGATTAAAAGCTCTGTTCAGTTCAGCTCAAATCTGGATTGTCCTGTTAGAGAAAACCGGGCTGGAGGCAGGGTTTTGACAGATGTGTGAATGTACTCCTGCTCCCAATGCTTTGATCACTCCACCACAGTCACAAGCTTCACCATCATTTATTCATGTGCCTGGGATGACATGGATCCACTGAGGAAACTTGGTCACAGAGATGCGACTCGGCTCACACGATCACAGTGAGGGGAGGAGAGTGAACACAGATGAACATGCAAAGACCCATACTGCACACACACACACACACCTTGTGGCTGGCGGAGCTGGTGGAAGACCACAATGTCATGAGGGTCGTTGAGGTTTTCAGCCAGTGTGTGGATGTCTTGACCAGTCAGCCTGTTGGCCATGAAGACCGCGGCCCTGTCTCTGTCTGTCCAGTAGATTCGATCCTGAAACACAGAGAGTCACTGCCTTAATATAAGAAGAAGTTAGTCAGGGTTGGGTTGGGTTTAAACCGAAGAGTACATATTGGAAAACAACAATTCCAACAGCGTGGGTGGTAACCTGTGAAGGACACAGCCTTAAAACAACATCTTTTGTTAAAGATGTTGGTGAAGATTCTCAGTCATCCAGGTCATGGTAATCTTAAGTACTAGATCGTAGGCAACTGGACTTGTTTGAGTTTCTTGAAGACGTTTCCCCTCTCATTCAAGAGGCTTCTTCAGTTCTCAAGGACTGGTACTGAGTCACAGGATTTAAACCAGGAATTTTGTTCATTGGTGAAACAAAACAACCATTCCACAAGCGCATGGCGCAGCACAGGAGAGCCAGCTCCTCAGGTCAAGACTTGGCTGTCCACTTACATCTTAAGGAAAAGGGACATTCTTTCGAGGACAGCGATATTCACATCTTGGCCAGAGATGACAGATGGTTTGAAAGAGGCATGAAAGAAGTGGCTCAGGACACCACTTATCACCCACCCACAATGCAGTCTTGGGATCCCTCCCCAGACGACTTCACACCCATTCACACCTGGTCCCATCTGACCCTAACAACATGCATGATGGCCGAGTGGGTCAACGACTCACATGTGACCTCAACGACCCTGTAAGGGTTTGCACCCACACAGAGTTTAAAGCCTGTGACTCTGCACCAGCCTGTTTAGATCCACCAAGTAATCAACTCTTCCCCGTATAGAACACTATTCCACCACTGCTGCCTAACATCAACTACATGCATACATATACATCAGCATAAATAACACACACAAGTCTTCTCTCTCTCTGTATTTCACTCCCCTTTCTTCTGTCCTGCTCATGTTTTGTGCCTTGGTCCACACGTGTCCTCTAACCCCTAAGGTCCTTTTGCTCCTTCCACCCCTGCCATCAACTGAGACACCAATGATGGATAGAGAAGGGCAGAAGCCCTGAGCTATCCCACCAGGCTCATGACCCTCTTGGCGCTATTCGCAGTCTGTTTATAGCTGAAGAAGTCTCTTGGATGAGAGGCGAAACGTCTTCAAGAAACCGTAAGTGCTAATATCATAGGCAACTGGACTTGCTTGAGTTTCTTGAAGACGTTTCACCTCTCATCCAAGAAGCTTCTTCAGTTCTAAATGACTGGTACGAAGTTGCAGGCTATAAACCCTGTGTGGGTGGGAACCCTTGCAGAGTCGTAGGGGTCACATGAGCTCTACGACTCTGCAAGGGTTCCCACCCACACAGGGTTTATAGCCTGCAACTTCGTACCAGTCATTTAGAACTGAAGAAGCTTCTTGGATGAGAGGTGAAACGTCTTCAAGAAACTCAAACAAGTCCAGTTGCCTATGATATTAGCACTTAGGAGAACTTAAAAAAACTTAAATTCTTTTATTTCATTTTATTTTTTATGTATCTTATGTACGTATCTACCCATTTATTTATTGTTCTGTCTTTCTTTTCCTTGCTTAACCTATTTATACCTTTGACTTCTCCCCTTTTTGCCTGTTCCTCTTGTTTCGACTCATCCCGCCTTTTTACTGCTTCATCAACTTCATCAACACACACATACTCACAAACACACACACAAAAATGTCATTCATCGCCCTCAACATACATTGTACTAGTATGCAAATATACCTGTGTTTGTCTTTTGTGTCACTTGTTTTTTTCACCTTTCATGTCTCCCACATAGTGTTGTCCCTGTTATGTCTTTCACCTGTTTGGTGCCTGCATCACCTTGATCATTTATTTTGCTTGATGTGAACTGTTCTGATGATGATGTGAATATTAATTCGGTTGGGTTTATTGGTAGTATGACAATGTCTGTCAGTCGCATCATTCCAAAAATACTAGGGTGTCCTATTCTGTGCATTGGAAGATATGGGCAATTGTCTGAGCTGCAGACGGATGGCTCATTGACAGCTGACAAAAGCCGCAATATCTATACTCAATCAATCGCAAACAATAAACGATGTATTCTATTATGACTTAAAGGTTAAGACGGCATGGTAGTGCAGTGGTTAGCATTGTTGCCTTACAGCAAGAGGGGTGCTGGGGTTCGAAACCCAGGGTGAGGGAGCCCTTCTATGCAGAGTCTGCATGTTCTCCCCGTGTCAGCGTGGGTTTTCTCCAGGTACTCCTGCTTCCTCCCACAGTCCAAAGACATGCAGGTTAACTGGTGACTCTAAATTGTCCATAGGTGTGAATGTGAGCATGAATGGTTGTCTGTCTCTATGTGTCAGCCCTGTGATAGTCTGGTGACCTGTGCAGGGAGTACCCTGCCTCTCACCCAGTGTCAGCTGCGATAGGCTCCAGCCCCCCTTACGACCCCTAACAGGACAAGCAATTGCGGAAAATGAATGAAGTAAACACTACATTCATTGCAAAGTAACAACAGCAGAGCTCTCCAGGGTGACTTCATTCTCTCATGAGTCTGGCGAATGGCATTTTAATTTATTTACAAGGTAACGTTAAGTGATAAAGGCTGCATTCCACATTGCATACTTTTTCTTTTTACACATTGTGACGGTTACATGAACAAGAGAGTCAAAATTCAAGGCACAGTGTTACGAATAAGTAATGTATCCTGATTGTATGAATACTCCATTCAGCAATACATACTTTGTTTGGGCAGCTGCGGCACATACTGGGAAAAAAAAAAATCAGAAATATGTGATTCATAATGCAGCGTTAGCCTTGTTACACTCATGGAGCACAAACTGGACCTTTTCATTTGAAACCTCAACATTTTTGTGGAGATGATTTTGCTATGTCAAGTTAACTAAACGTAAGGAGAAATAATTGTATGTGTTTTATAGCATTTTACAGCATTTCACAGCACACAGTAAACAGCAAAATGTGTTGCTGATAAAGAATTAGAGTTTCTGAAAGGCATGCATGTAAGGAATCTTTGAAAATTTGAAAGACACTGTACTAAAAATATGTTTATGTTCAGGTGAAAGAATATCGGTGAATGAAACACAGGGACAAAGGCATAAAACATGAGCACATATTACCAAAAAGAAACAAAATGACCAAAAACAGAGAGAAGCAGAGACATAAGATGCATGCTTAGGAGAACACACAGTGCTCACAGCTATAAAGGCTTGGCTCAGAGTACTCACAAGTCTAATTTATTTGAGGAAAAATAATAGAGAGAAAATTAGGGCAAGTGAAACATGCACTGATAAATATTTGTTGCCACACAGAGTGAAATTCATTATCTCCTGCAGAAGAGAGAGTGCGTTAATTTGCCTATTGTTGCAAATAATATGAGGCGATGAATCCATCAAGGAAATGCAAATGCAGCGGTTTAATGGTAACTAAGACTTGTTTTAATTCAACTGGGGCATCAGTGCAACATTAAGCAGCAGGCATGCAATAAATAGGCCCATGACACTTTGTTGTAGAAGAAGATTCAGTCTATCAGTTAGTTTTATTTTCATAGGTTTCAAGTGCCTTTCTGGTTTGTTACAATGTCAGGTCTTAAATGATTTACACACATCCTATTTAGATCAGAATATAGCAGCTCAACGGTAAATTTCAACCACGCTCATTGTTTATTAATTGATTTGTTTGCTTTGTTTCCCCAGCTCACTCTCGACAGTATAAAAAGACATTTTGACTTTTTTTTTTTCCAGTTGCCTTAGAAACTACAGGCTATTCTCCAGGAGACAATAGGCCCCGCCACACCACGCCACTCTGCGCTGTATGTGTGTGCATTTGAGATGAGTCAGTCATTGAGTCAGAAAGAGATGGTAATGTGATGTATACTACAACAGGCTCCACTCGATAACACAGGGCTGGTGAACATCCTGAACAAGAAGGTCACCTTGTTGTCACAACAGGGCAGAGAGCAGAGGAGCCCCGGATCGATTAGGTATTACACCAGAGGGAATTTATCATCATTTCTGTGAGCTGAACTACAGTTATGCCCGCAGGGTGAACTAACAGCAGAGTACAGTAAGAAAAATCTTCAAGGTTATGCTTTGGACAGCTTACTTCTGTTGGTATTTTCTAAAGGTTAAAACTGTGAGAGAAACAACAGATTGGTGGTATGTACCCATAATCCATTTTACTCACTGTACTGAAGTCAAACATTCTAGGGACTTGTACTTTCTGTGAGTAGTACCACATCATGCTACTTTATACTGCTACTCCACCACATGTCAGGGGCAAATATTGTATTTTTTATTCCACTACATTGACTAGGGCTGCCCCCAATAGTCAACCAAATCGCTCAGTGTGTGACGTGCACTTGTAGATAAAATATAGGCCTATATTAATGAAGGTTCATTAGTACGGTTTGTATTTCTCTGTAATGTAGCACAGTGTTAACAATGTTACTGATACTATTCTTTCTCACACCTTCAACTCAAACCATTGTGTTGCCCCGCCCAAAATATATAATTAATAACTAAATTAACATTGTAAACATGCAGGTGACTAGTCAACTAATGGCCCAAAATGATGACTATTGATTGTTTAGGAGAATTATTAGTTGGGGGCAGCCCTAACATTGACTTTGTTTACATGCACTTATTCCAAAAAAACAATATCCCTACTATGCTGTTTACATGGCTGACAAAACCAAAAATTCCACTATCCCTGTTCACATGTTTGACTGCATCCAAATCCAGTGTTTGTGCTTTGACTTTAAAAAAGTCACCTTCATGACCCTTTGGCTCATAAATGTAAACCGAAGTGGATATTTAAAAATAATGCATGCTTGTAAGCCTGGTCTGCTACTGCATGACATCAGCATCTCTGTTCCCACTGAAATCAGTTCCCCTTCAGTCCCACAGGGGAATAGGCCACTTGGGTGATGTCATTAGCGCCCATCTGAAACAGACTGGGACTCTGCTGCACTGGCAACATCAGGGACAAGCCAGACTAGTGTTAGTAATCAAAAACATGCACACAGGCACAGACACACACACAGTCCAGAAACCACAAGGCAGCAGATTTGATTTAAGTTTCTTTGTGCTGGCCATGACATATGACTCACACACACAGGGAAGCTGACTGATGACCAAAAACATGAATGTGTGTGTTGCTTTAGGCGGCTTTCTATTCCCTTTAGCCGTCTTCTGTTTAGTATGCTCAGCCAGTCAGTTCCACGAGGGAAAACACAAGGACACACACACACAGACACAAAAACTGAGCATACAGTAAATTGAATTTAACAGTCATTACATTCAGACTCCCAGTCACACTGCAGGCCCCTATGAGGCTAATGAGAGAGATGTAGATATGATGAGATGTGGGAGGCTGGATGGATGATACCATGGACAACGGCCAGAAAATCATTAAATATCTGTTGCACACAAACCTCAAACACAGCCAGAGCGTAGGGGTGTCCCAGTCTCTCTGCGGACGAGATGTGTGTTCTGCGGTGAGCGCCGTTGAGGTCCACGCTGGATATGAGGTGCAGCTTCGAATCCACCCAGTACAGACGCCTGTTGGCTACGTCTGAGAAACACACACATACACACAGGTGGATAGGACTTTCCCAGGCTGAGTAGAAATTGATTGTCTTCACGGTAAGCACTCCTGCACTCTGACCAACAAATCCCTTTAGGTGATATTGATTACGTTTTAAAATGTCAGTTTCTCACGATTACACCACCCCAAGTTTTACTGTGTCGATCTAAAACTTCTCAAACACTTCAAATGTCACTCAAAAGCAACTGTGATGACTTTATAAATCTACTTCTTGCCATTGTCATTTAACCTTTACCCTAATCATTTCAGTTACTTTTGACCTTTACCTACAATCAGCGCCTTTTCAGCACTGTACTTCAGACACATTTAGCAAAGCACAACAGTTGCCAAAAACATAAAATATAGCACTATAACACTAATTAGGGCTGGGCAATACATTGATATTATAATGATATCATGATATGAGATATTGGAATATCCTAATTGTTGTCTTTTCCTGGTTTAAAGGTTAACTTCTGTATTTTTAAACCTGGGCCTTATGTTTCCATGTCTTTGTGTCTAAATGACTAATTTGAACAACAAATTTTAAAACTGGTCCAGTATCAAACAAGAGGGCTGCAGTCTATGGCCGCAAAACAGGCTGCGATTGATTATGCACAGTCAATTTACGTCCACTAAAAGTGCTTGTCTTTGCCACTGACAGGCTGAAGTTATTACTCTAAGTGTCTGACAAATGAAGCTCAGAGTAAGTTCAATCAGGAAGACTTTCTTTATGCTATATCCTTTCACAATTCTCTCGCTATCCCACTCCCACCGCTTCCTCCAATCAGCTGACTTTGAGTGTTCCCTCTCCAAGTTAGCTAATCAAACTTTGCCATGATCTCCTCCAGCCATTCATGTTGCTACTGCCAATGGCTGCATCCAAATGTCCAGACTTCTCTGCACTTGCAGACTGTTATATAGAGATGCATTAATACATTTTTGTTCAGTCACAAAAAAGGCTACACATGGGATTTATATCTTGTTATCTGCAGGGACAGATGAGAAGGCAAAATTCATCAAATTATATGACATGAATATGACAGCAGCTATAGTTGAATGTTTCCACAGCAATGGGTAAAACAGTCTCCAGGGCTGTCTATCAGCTGCTTGCAGTCTCTGCCCTCGCAGAGGCCTCAGTCTGCAAGTCCAGAGGGTGGACATTTGGATTCAATCTGTTCTCCTCTCTGCTCCTGTCAACTGTCATTTTAAGTGGCATTGTTGTGCCCTCCTCTACCCCATTCACTTTCAGTCACCTTATCCAGAGCCCAGGATGAGCTCCTCAGCTCTCTCTTCATCTCATCACCACCACCAGCATCTAGACTCCAAAGGGGGGGTTCCCTAATTTACTACATCTCTACCACCCTCCTGGAATAGATGACATCACGATTGGATCTAATCGCCAAGGACTTTTCACATTTCTCATACCTATGAGCTCGTGTAAATAAATATTCTTTCCTCTCAGAGCGAATCTCTCCCAGTTGAATTATGGACAGGATCCCTACAGAGACAGACCTTTTTGTTTAACCAGAAAAGCCCCAAAATCACTACTGCCAAAGCCACCAGTTTATTTGAACAAACAGTAATTTTATCATCATAAAACACACTTCATTCAAAGCTGACAGACACAAAATAAAATTCACAAAAGCTGTCATGGTTCTTCTTTCCACTGTTCCAACAACCAACAACTCTGGTTTGGTTGAAATAAACCCTGAATTTACCCAGTTAGATGAGCAAATATGCTGGCTGTATACAAAATAAAATTACTGTTTATTTAAATGGCGTCTGGTGGGTTTGGAGATGGTGATGTCAGGCTGTTTCTGGTTAAACAAAAAGGATCTTACTCTTTAACAAAAAGGTCTATCTCTGTAGGGATCCTTTTCATTAGCCTCCAGACACTTATAAGTACAATCTGAGCCTGTCAGTGGCAAAAACAAACACTTACTGGATGTAAATGGCCGGTGCTCAATTATCCACAGGGATTGTGCTGCAGCCAGTTTCGCCGCTGCATTGTTTCTTCTCAAATTTGAAAAGTAGTCACAGAGAGAAAAAATTATGGGAAAACAGGGTCCAGGTTGGAAAATACCGAAGTTCCCTTTAAAGGCTGCATTACTGCGTTCTATTATTTGCCTTTACCTACTTACTGATGATTATTCATCCAAAATCACTGTGTAAATATTTTGTAAAAGCACCAACAGTCAGCTCTACATACTGTCACAATACCTATATTGAGGCATTCGGTCAAAAAAATTGTGCATTGATTTCCTCCATATAGCCCAGCCCTAGGTGTAATATATAATGTGAGGGCAAGAAATGAAAGGCAGCTTATCTCCACTCACCTAGAGTGATGCCATTGGGCCATTCAATGTTATCAGCCACCAGCACCTGTCGGTCCACTCCATTCATCCCAGCCTTCTCTATCTTGGCTCGCGTGCCCCAGTCTGACCAGTACATGAAGCTGGATGGAACAAAGGAAACACACTTATTGTGTTATTATGGAGTGTTTGTGTCATGCTGCTGTTTGGCAAGACATGTGAAAGTAACAATCTCATACCCTGTTCATACTGTAATAAGTCAGCTTCTCTTTTTCCCATCATTTATTTTGCAGTAATTAGTCTGGTAACGTTGTGCTAAGAGACCCAGTTGTGTTGTTTCGCACTGAGACAAGTTCCCATCAATTAGTTTGTCTGGAACAAGAACAAAGAAACTTCTTCCAGACAGCAGGGGGGCTGATTTACTAACTTCATGCCAGTTTTTTTAGGTACCAACAAGTCAGATAGCATTCTTCTGTATTTATTATGAGGACTGCACTGACATTTTTTGCACTGGCAAGGTGACAGTGCTAAAAACTGCCTATGCAATACACATCCTGTTGTAGTACAATCCTATATATGACTGCAGAAAATAGGGGAATGTCAGCTTTTCCAGAGGCAGCTGAAAACATTATCTTTTGGATGCAATACTGTCTCTGATTAGGTGTTTGGGAATAGCACCTTTGAAATGTATGGATCTGAGGTTCTGAAAGTGACACAGAAAGGGAGACATGTCCATTAATTAGGGCCGAACATGACTCAGAACTTTGTAGCTTTTGCTGCTCAGTGCAAATATTTGACTATTTGTTCCCTTATTTGTCCATATAGACCATCAAGCAACGCTCTCTTGAGCTGCCAGATTTCTGAAAAGGGTTCAGTGGGATTTTCAGGGTGACAGCAATGTTCACATAATGGTAAACAAGCCAAGTTAGCCCTCTGAGCTAATGCATGCTGACTATGCTGACAACAGGTGGGACATGTTCAACTTTTGCCGACACTAGATATCAAACAAAAAGCCAAAGACTGCTGCTGTGCACTGTAAATTCATCAGCTATTGATTTACAGATGTCTCTTTCACAAAGTAAGTTTATGGGGAAAATGTTTTTGGGTCCCAAGGACATGATGAATGCACATTCCACATTTCCAACTGTGTAAAATTGGCTTTACAGCCCTGTGCTGTCATGATGCGTTCACATGGAATCAGGCAGACAGTAGACGGCAAACTCAACATCATTTCAGTGAACAAGAGCAGGACAGTAAAATGAGGTGAGGGCGAGGTGTCAAAATGTGTTCCCCCATTGATTAGGGTTTCCCTCCTGTTAAGGTGCAGTGCCCCCCCGTTGGTGGTCAGGGTTAGGGATAAGGTTCGGTTCAGGATTAGGTAGGGGAAACGCATATCAACGGGGAAACAGACTTTGATACAAAACAGAAACAGTCAATGTTCAAAGTTAAAATGTTATAACTTTTGCTGTCCGTTACAGAATGTAAGCTGGATGTTATGCAGCTCCTTCACACAGGGCAAAAACCTCAGGCTATCTGGACAATTACTACAACAAATACATACATTATAAACACAATACATTAATTATAAACACAATAAGGCAGCATGGTGTTGCAGTGGTTAGCATTGTCACCTCATAGCAAGAGGGTTTCTGGTTCGAACCCCGGGGTGGGGGAGCCCTTCTGTTTGGAGTTTGCATGTTCTCCCTGTGTCAGCTTGGGTTTTCTCTGGGTACTCCAGCTTCCTCCCACAGTCCAAAGACATGCAGGTTAATTGGTGACTCTAAATTGTCCGTAGGTGTGAATGTGAGTGTGAATGGTTGTCTGTCTCTATGTGTCAGCCCTGTGATAGTCTGGCGACCTGTCCAGGGTGTACCCTGCCTCTCGCCCGATGTCAGCTGGGATAGGCCCCAGTCCCCCTGCGACCCCTGACAGGATAAGCAGCTATGGAAAAAGAACGAATGAATTATTATCTTATTCTATTGTCTGCAAACAATATGGCGTCACCGTCTCAACATATGGTCAAGCATGTTTTGTTTTACAATGCTGCCATTCTGTCGGACTGTTTGTTTTTCATATGCCCTCCAGAAGGAGGTCCATCTGGGGTCTACCATCTGACAGATTACATGTAAACGCAGCGTCATCTCACCCTGGGTCTGCAGCTGCCTGCACCCGTCGCAGACATCTCCACTGAGCAGACGGGACAACTTGACGTACTGTAATGATCTTACTCCTGAGAGCAAAGTGAAAGTGAAGAGCGCTGACTCCGTTGCTACTTCTGAGGACATTTCATTTTCAGTCCCCAGTAGTACTGCACAATGACTGACAAAAGAAAAAACAACTGTTTGACTTGAAAAGTCTCAGTAGACTAAGGGGCCTCCGACTGATGATTCGGATCTTTGACTTCCAGGGGGCAGCTTTCAGCTTTGTTGGTTACAGAAACAAAGATAACTCCGACAAATCAAAAGATCTGTGTGGAAGTTCACTCTGTGGGAACTATCTGTTCAGCACCATGAAATCACAACATAAAGTCAAAAAGACTCGCAATGCAGTAACAGTATCATATTTAATTTAAATGCTGTGTGTTGACTGATAGTTTCACTTTCCAGATGTATTCAAGACAAATCTTTAACAGCTCATTAAATCATAATTAGAGACCGCATGTTTGTACATCATCAGTGGTACTAAAACTGTTGGCGGTGATTTGTCTTAGACTTAAAAAGCTGTTGCTGCACAAGTTCTGTATAGTTTGAATGGTTATTGGGCAATATCAGTCAGCAATCATGGCAGCAAAAGACTCTATGATTTACGCCGTCATTTCTATGTAAATATTTATTACTGACATCAAGTGAATTTTCTTGCAAATACAAAACTGTCATTTGGAGTCAGAGCAAGAAATGTGTGTGTGCTGAATTCCTGTTGGGCCGCTATGATTGGATCTGTAATGTGCAGAAAACCTTGCTGTGTGATTGCTTCGGTTTGGGCCACACGCCTGTTTGTTTTAGTTTATTTTTGTGCCTGTTTTCATCAGGGTTTGGATCGCCAGAACACAAAGGCTACAGAAGCACACGCTGGCACAGATTCATGGAGCTTCCCAGATTAGGAGCGATCATCTGGGACAGAATTTCTAAAAAACTATTGAGTCAGGATGCTAAATGGGTCACTGGCTTGTTCCTCTGGATTCATACATACAGCAACAAGAGGTCTCTTATGTTTCTCATTAGATGTGCTCCCAGAAGAGGATTATGTTTATTCATTTTTTGGGTCCCGCGCTGAAATCACTTAACAAATCTTTATCTGGGGTCACTGACCATCATCTTTAATATTTTAGAACAGTGGAAAAATAGATCAGTATGTCTGCTAGCACATTCAAAGAGATGTAGAGGAGTATAAACTCAGTCTGACACTATTTTATGCTGACATACTGTAAATTATTATGTAAATTCATAGCATACAGTTTAGTGATTTGCATATATTAAAAATTCTGTAGGTCAGTGGATGCTAGCATTATAATAACAATCAATAAAGACTGTTAAACAACCATAATTATTGATCATTTGTATCAATCTTACTATATAATGACAAAAACTCTGTCTATGTGTCTGTTCCACGTTTTTCTCCTCACTGACTTGGTCAATCCATGTGAAATGTGGCACAGTGGTAGAGGGTCATGGGAGGATGCGAATGAAGCAATATTGCATCAGTTGGCCAAAGGGGGGCGCTATAGCAACCGACTGAAATTGCAAACTTTGAATGGGCATATCTTATGCCCCGTATGCTGTAGAGACATGAAACTTTGCACAGAGATGCCTCTCCTCATGAGGAACAGATTTGCCTCAAGAACCCATAACTTCCGGTTATATAGATTTTCCGCCATTTTGAATTTTTGGAAAACACTTAAAATCGATCTCTTCCAGGACGTTTGAGTGATCTGCATGAAACTCGGTGAACATAATCTAGGGACCAATATCTAAAGTTCCCTCTTGGCAAAAGTTGGAAAACTTACTAAAACTGAGCTTCTATAAGGCAATGGATATTGCGGAGAGCGTGGCTCATCACATAAAGGTGTATAACATCTCAAGGGTTTCACCGATCACCACGCAACTTTGTAGACATATGACCACACATAATCTGAGGGGACCCCTCCATTACTGACCCCATCAAACAAAATGGGGGCGCTAGAGAGATAATTTCTTATCTAGGCCTAACCGCCATATCGATTTTTACTAAACTTGGAAGATATGTAGAACAGGACGCCTCAAGGTGACTGGAGAAATTTAACTGTAATTGGCAACTTTGTGGCGCTATAACAACAGAAAAATGCTTAAAAATGGCTAAAATGCGAAAATCGCTGTGGCTCCCCCTGTGGCCCAATGTTGTTGTTTTTTTCTACTTTTTGGTATGACTAAGTCATGGTATGGTATGCTGTACATAATCACGGAAACTGTCAGTGTGTCATTCTGTCTGTCCCACGTTTTTCAAAATCTCTGTCTGAATACACGGCTCTTCTTAATGGGTTCAGCTGACTATTTAATCTGCAATTTCCTATGATCTGTATCCCAAACACACACCATGTGAAACTGTACATGGGCAACTGTGCACTCAATGGGTATGGACTAGTATTGGGTATTACGTAATGTGGTCAATGCTTCCTGGACCAAGAAACACATCTCTTCCTTACCCGTGATGGGGATCCAGCGCTATGGCCCGGGGTTCACTCAGGTCTGTGTTGATGAGGACACGTCTCTTGGTGGCGTCCACTGAGGCCACAGAGATGGATTTGTCTCCAGAGTCGGTCCAGTACAGATTGTGTTGGAGCCAGTCCAGAGCCAAACCCACGGGGGTGTGCAGGAGAGAATCCAGCAGCGGCACCTGCTGGGAGGGGTCACTAGCCTCATGGATGAAGGCACTGCAGGGGAAGCAGGGGGGAGGGCGACGAAAGGAGAGAGGGAGTATTTTGAGGGGAGGAGAATATGTTAGTCATCGTCTACAGCAAGCCAGCCATTATTGCAAAATCAATGTGTAGTGGAGGAATGCTGACTGCCTGGTGGGGCCCTATTTTGTGGTAATGAGTCTATACACACTATTCTTCCCTTGCCTACAATACGATTTATCTTTATAAAATATTGACTTAGTTATTTCACCACAAACTAAAGCATTTTACCAACTTTTCCCAAAAAAGTAGTTAGACTGTCACTGAAACTATGGAACAGCAACTGCAATCACAGAGAGTAAATCTAGTAATAACCACGAGTTGAATTTACTTTGTAAATGGGCTTGCATTTGTACAGCACATCTCTAGTCTTTCACCCACTCAAAGAGCTTTAATACTAGATGTCACCTTCACCCATTCACACGCACATTCATACACTGGCAGGCGAGGCTATAAAACAAGGTGCCACCTGCTATTCAGTTAAACATACACACACATTTACACAACAATGGCACAGCCAGCTGGAGCAATTTAGGGTTCGAACTGCCTCATTCGATTAGTGAAAGACACACTCTACCACCTGAGCTACAATGGCTTAATTAAAAAACAAATGATAACACAATTAAAAAGCTTTTATGTTGCTAAATAATATTTTTGGCACATTATTTTTGTTAAATTGTGAGTGGATGAGCACGTCAAGTAGCAACCTCCAGGACTGAAAAATGAAGCCAACGCGGAGGTGCTACAAATTGCAGTTCCTTGAATGACTACTTGAGGCTGGCTTCAAATCTAACTATGATTCCATATCTAAAAAAGGTAAAAGTCTTAAGGAAAATAGAGGATTAATTATGTGTGGACAAATTAATTTGCTTTCACCACCAACGCTTCAAATTTAAAGTACTAAATAATTATAAAAAGCCCACTGCAGAGCAGCCATCTTGTAGTAAACGATTTTAATGAATAGTCATTTAGACCTATTCATAATGTTGATAAGCTAATTTAGACTTAATAGGCGGTTAGCTTCATTCAAATATGTTTTGCAGCTCCAGACAGATATTTCTTCTTTATTCTTGGCCAATAACGACTCTTTTAATAGTAAAAGTTGCCGTCCCCCGGTATAGGTGTAGTTGTGGCTGTCGCTATTTCAGTGTGGTTTCAGTTCATGAAAGTTACCTGTAATGTTTCTGTTATCTAACAAAGTTTTGTTCAGCATTTGGTTGTACTAAAGAACCCTGCAGGGAGTCAGATGATCAGTTTTTGTGGTAAGTACATTTTGGTTTTAGTGGTTTTAAGCCTGTTTTTTACTAGCAAAAATTAGCATTACAACATTGATAGCGCTCCTTGGCAATTGAACACGAACTGTGAAGTTCCACACTTTGAATTTGGGTTTCTGTCTGGCGATGTCTGATCAACAGATCAACAGTCACTGATCAACAGTTGGTGTCTGTCAGTAATGTGCCAAGAAATGTCTCAATGCATTAACTATAGCTGTAAATGCTAACAAAGCTAGCAGCTAGCGTAATGCAGTGGTTCCCAAACTGGTTCAGTCACCGGGTCCAAATTTCTCCTTAGTCATTAGTTCAAGGTCCACACTGTTTAATATATTCAGCATCATATTTTCGTTTGGCCGTGTTTACAAGCTAGTTTGCTGTCTCTGTCAAATATATGTCCGTTAGTCATTCTCTCTACAGCAGGAAATGGCACTTCAAAATGAAAGCTCTGTGCCGGAAATTCACTGTACTTCAAAATAAAGTTTGAGAGTCACTTGTGGTCCATTCAGAGTGGACCCGCAACCCACTTTTGGACCATGACCCACTGGTTGGGAACCACTGGTGTAACAGTTATTACCATCCTCTTGACTAAATATGGTCACTTCTGGCATCAGAGTTTGAGATGACGATGGCCCAAAGACCAAACTCAAGGCTTTAAAACATGAGTCCACAAACTGATGAGTGATGTCACAGTGGCTACATCCGTTATTTTATACAGTCTAAGGAGCACATTAAGGACAATGACAAGACACATAATAGCCGAAAGACTGTATATTATCATGACTCTCCAATCTCCACTGTGCTGTCAAGTGACTGCAGAGGGGAGAATGGGACTAGTGTGCGAGCTGTAGCCTTGGGCCATGCGCTGAGCAGGTTCATCCGGGGGTTAGCGTCCTTCTTAGCTGGACCACTTATCAGAATAGACAAGGTTTAACTCAGGGGTTGCCCTCCTCGCTAATGATTTGGCCCCGGCAGAGGTGTGAGGTGAGGGCCAGGCAGCCCTGCTCTCGAACAGGAATTTCAATTTTAGTTTCCCCAGAGATCTTTTCTCTTAACATCCATTTTATAAAGAGAACACAGTGCTCCAATTAGAATACACTCTGGGGAGAAAATGTAGTTGAGATAACAATAGGAAGGGTGGAATTAATCTAAGGTAATAGCAGGCCTGAGCCATCAACAGAGATGATTAAATATTAAAAACATCAAAAGACTTAACGAATAGATGCTCAGTATATAAAATACACATCAAATTGTGTCAGGGTGTAATATACGATTTGGCATATCAAGTGTCTGTAATGTCACATTTAGTTGTTTTTGTTAATCAAAAGTTGTAAAAATAGCTGAAACCTTCTCATGTTCCAGTGGTTTATTTTTGAAAAACCAGGAATATATCAAAAACTATAAAACATACCTTCCTAGTTAGAATGAGAGGTAAGGCCATTGCAGTTTAAAACTAGAGCACTCGGAGAGCGCAGACCTCGGCCAAGCAGCTCGGATTTCCCGCCATTTTATTATTTTATCCACTTCGCTTCAACCGATCACCACCAAAATTGTATCATCTGTTCCTTGTCCCATTATCAACATTTCCTGAAAATTTTTATCAAAATCCGTTCTGAACTTTTCGAGTTATTTTGCAGACAAATAGACAAATGGACCAACGCCGGCAAAAACATAACCTCCTTGGCAGACGTAAAAATGCAAAGTATACATTAAAGATTATGAAAACTTAGTAGACAAAACGTGTGGGGCATTGGGTGCTTTCACACCTGCCCTGTTTGGTTCAGTTCAACTGAACTTAAGTTCATTTGCCTCCTAAGTGTGCTTCGTTTGGGCAGGTGTGAACACAGCTTGGGTGTGCACCAGAACAACCGGACAAAAAACAAACTCTGGTGCGGTTCGTTTGTGGTGAGAATGTGTTCCGACCTGGATCTCAACCAACTGCAGTCACATGACACATTGTTTGGGTTAAACATGAGTATGTTACAGTCCTGGAGGATTATTAATGTGCACCTCCTCCTGTACTGCCTTAATATGCACATTCAGCACATCCAGTGCATCAAAACATTGTTTTCTAGTTGGAGCCGCGCCTCGTTTTCAGACTGTATGGTTTGACTAAAATGAGCAATGACAGCAATATAGTCCACGATGAGCAGCGCTAAAATCAACCTGCGTAGTTGTCCCTCCATTGTGACATTAGAAAGTGTCACATTTATCTTGTAAGTGTACTCTTCTTCAACGTTTGCTTTACTTCCTGGATTTTTCCTGCATGGAAATTCTGACCAATCAAGAGCAGCTTTCTCACACAAGGCATTTGATCTGGTCCGCCCGTAAATGCTGCCGTGAGAACACAAACCAACTCTAGGCAATTATGCAACTTTGTAACAAAATCAGTCCCTGATTCAGACCAAAGTGAATTCTAGGTCTGAAAGCACCCTACAATTTTCTGGATTCAAATATCACAGAAAGTTCAACTGAAATAAAGCATGCATTTCTCAGGAGTCTAAAGTGAGGTCAGTTGTGTTCCTAAACTTTACTAGTTAGAGTAAAACAGAACATAAGTAAAGCCTCAATTTCTATACGTAGCCTCGGTCTCTAACCTAAACTCAGGTTTTAATCTGAGTTCAGATTTGTGATCTAAATCAAAAAGTACCCCTTGGATCACTGAGGAGGAATGGTTTTAATTCTGGGTCCTTGTATTTTTAGTATCTTCTGCACACACAAACAGATGACACACTGACTTGACTGTGGTTCTACACTATTCCACTCAACAACTTGCCTGGGAACCAGACGAATCTGGGAGCTCATCATGTTTTATTTGCTCTGGCAGATGCATCTGGTCTCTCTCCGTTTTGGACAGATTTCGAACAGTCTGAGATGTACCAGGCAAATCATAACCATTTTAATTAATGTGGGGTGTGTTTGAGACGAAGACTGTAAAGTGGAGTGCCACTGAGGCATTTTGTAGAACAACCAAGATGGCTGCAGCTGAGGAACGATCAACTGCCTGTATAGCTTTTCTTGAGAAGAGAGATGTGTTTGCTGTACTTCTGAAAGGATTTGGCAAAAGTTGAATGTACCAACTCATAACATATCAGATCATCTCTGCAAGCTCTAGTCTGTTCACATTTTTCGTTGCTCTGGCATTATTGTGCTGCGATTGGCTGGTGCAACTGTGCTGTGATCTACAATGGGCGGACTTGGTCACTGGTTGCTGTGTGACATGTTGATGACCCATTGATAACAAATCTTGGCAACTGAAAATGGACTGAGAGGTTCCAGAAAAATTCCACTGCATTTGCCATTTGGTCGGGCGATGTCAGGCTAGTGATCAACACTTGGTGTCTGTCAATAATGTGCCAAGAAATGTCGCAATGCACCAAAAAAGACAGGAAAGAAGTAGACTGCTAGCAAGCAACAAAAAATGGCTTTGCAACTGAAATACACTCAACATGTTTAATTAATCCTGAAGAATTCGCAAATTCTGTTTTGGCGAGAAACAGTATCAGTAAACATGCTTACAAAAAAACTCCACTGGGTGCCTTTAATGTTAACGATTTACAATTAGGCTTCAAATCTAGGAATAGTATCCTGATCTAAAATTTAACCCTTAATTCAAAAATGTTTGCAAAGGTTTGATTTTCAAATCTAAGATCAAGTTTCTGATCTATGACAATGTTTGTAAAATGAAATTTGGTTTGTAATTGTAACCCAGGACTCTGCTCTAAACGTTTACCTGTAGATTTTCCGGTGAAAGCGATCACA
This sequence comes from Epinephelus fuscoguttatus, assembly GCF_011397635.1. Taxonomy (NCBI): domain Eukaryota; kingdom Metazoa; phylum Chordata; class Actinopteri; order Perciformes; family Serranidae; genus Epinephelus; species Epinephelus fuscoguttatus. Next base: position 24,468,967 of record NC_064766.1, read on the forward strand.
CCAGAAGATGCGGTTGTTGGCCACATCCAGGTCCAGAGCTACAGCGTTCTTCTGGGTGGACACCACCTGGCTGTAGTCCCTCTTCACCAGGTCGATACGTCGGATCTCATGCCGGTTGGTGAATAGCAGGTAAGGGCTCTTCCCTGCACACAAGGCAAATAATATGAAATGCTCAGGAAAAAGTGTGAACTTGCAGCTCAGGAGAGTTTAACAGAGGAATACATTATCAGTAGGTGTAACTGGGATGTGCTTCGATAATGGCCAGTCAAATAAGCTTTGACAATTTGGTAAAGGGCCAGAAGAGGAGTCCAAGTCATTATCTCTTATTAGAGAACTGCTCTTGTCCAGGAGCTGCACAGATCCTATATGCAAAGTCCCTCTTACACACTCTTAGAAACAAAGGGGCAATGGCTCGTCAATGCAGAAGAACCCCAGTTGAACCTTTTAAAAGGGTTCCACCTAGAACCCTGTCAGAGGGTGTTACCTAGAACCCAATATTTAGGGTTATACTTAAAACCATCTGTAAAAGGTTTCACCATGACACTTGGTCTAAAGGTTCATCCCAGAAGCCTCTCTGGGAGTACAGTCCAGATCCTTTTGACTTTCTAAGGGTGCTAACAAGAACCCACCCAAGGGGTTCTGTTGAAAACCCTTTTAAATTCCAAGGGTTTCATTCAGGGTGGCATGGCAACGCAGTGGTTAGTGCCGTTGCCTCATAGCAAGAGGGTTTCAGGCTGGCTGGGGTCCTTCTGGTGGAGTTTACATGTTCTCCCCATGTCAGTGTGGGCTTTCTCCAGTCCAAAGACATGCAGGCTCGGTAAATTGGTTATCTTAAACTGTAAGCATGCTGTGAGCGTGAATAGTCGTCTGTCTCTATGTGTCAGCCTGAGATATTCTGGCGACCTGTCCAGAGTGTACCCTGCCTCTCGCCCAGTGTCAGCTGGGATAGGCTCCAGCCCCCCATGACCACAACTAGAAAAAGTGGTTACAGATAATGGATGGATGGGTTTCAGCTAGAACCCACCCAGGGGGGCTCTAAAATAATAATTGACTACATTACTCATAGATCTCTCTCCCCCACTAATTATGGTTTTAGACTTACAGGTTAGCCTGGGGCCAAAGGAACCACGTCTAGCAGTCTTGGGCCTCATGAGGCTCCCAAACACTCATACTTCACAACCACGTTTTAGGTTTTCATGAAATCACTACTTGTTATTTCAATGGTGCAGTAAGGTTGGGAACCAGATTTTGGTTCCAAATTAGAACCAAATACAAAATAAAAAGTACTCGTTATCTGTACAAAAGACAAATTTCAGCAGACCACATGGTATTGTATGGCATGAAATGATGGTAAAGATATCAACGATGGCAGAACACACATAAAATGAACTGATCGAGGAGATTCCAGATACCTCTACATTTGAAAATACCATTTGAAACATGGGTAAACATTAGTGAGGATATTGGACGATATTCGATTTCTTGCCGATATCCGATATGTACTTTAACAACCCATTTGACAGTATATAAACCAATAGCGGTATATCCGCTTTTTTTCCCCCTACTTAATTTTAGTGATCATCAAGTCTTTTCTGTTGTGAAATTAACATTATATTATGCATTTATACTCTTATTCTGATAGCCCACCAGCAGATGGAGACATAATATACAATGCTTTTCAATGTACGTAATATTCATTCATTGAGCAAATTAAGATAAAACATGTTGGCAGATTCCAGTATTTCATTTAAAGCCAATATTGGCTGATACCAATGACGTGCCGATATCATCATGCATCCTGAGTAAACATTTGAATATTTATGAGTGAGGATCTTTTAACACCCATGCTTTTCATGATCCTCTTTCTTCTCAAAGGGTTCTTTGAATGAAAAGGGTTATTAATGGAGAGAGAAAGAATGCTTAAAGAAGCCTTTCTTCAAAAATGGGTTCTTCAGAAGCCAATGAATCTTGGTAGAACCTCAGCCCATCAGGAAGAACTCTCTTTGAACCCTTATTTCTATGAGTGTATGATTAAACTTTCGCAGGCAAGTAGTGTAGTAATAGCATTATAAAGTAAATGTAGCCTTTAGCCGGTGGAATTAATCTCCAAAGACATTCTGAGCGAACATGCTCTGGATTTAGACTGAATTAGAAATAAGAAATACTGGTTCTACCTGCATGTGTGTCAATAATTAAACCCAAAAAATACAGCATCATACTGCTGCAAAGGAGGGAAATAAAGAGAGTAAAGAGAGAGGATAGAGATAAGCCTGAGACATTGGGGGGGTTTTTTCAGCACAGCACTGAAATGTTCGTGTGCTGGGTAAGATAGTTGACCATGCTGAGAAATGCTGCATGTCAGGCGACACTGTAGACGTTCCTCTACAGTAATAACACCAAGGCTTCACCATGGTGTCAAAAGGCACTGCAGCTTAATGTGCTGCTGCATATTTGTATCACTGTAGTCAATACTCTAAATGTCATCTTTTAACACAGATAAATAACACAACAAAGCTTGTGTGAAACAGCTCAATATCCTCCTCTAACAAGAGTGCGGGCACAATAATCCTTCATTAAAAACTCCTGAATAGTTGCTGTATTGATCAGTGTCTGTATACATCATTAAGTCGTATGCTCCGTATTATCTTCTTCTTGCAAATATAGATCAGACGTACCTTAGCATATGGCACCTCTTTAAACAGCAAGCCGTTGACTTTTACACAGGCAGCAGAACTAAATAGACACACATGAGTGCACACACACTAAAAGACTAGCAGTGCAGTCATTTCCTCTAAGGGGTGATAAACAACCTTGAACAAAGTTAAATCAGACAGATTTCTTACCCTTGTTTTAGCCACTGAACACAAAACAATAAAGGATCAGTTACTGAGTTCCCTAAATACACTCTGCAAATGATATCAAGTTTAACCCACAGAACACAACAGAAAAATGTTAGGCATTAATATCTGGTATTTTTTCCAACCTGCAATGTGTCCATAATGGGGGCAGCTATGGATTGCAGGTCTCACCTGGCAGCAGAATGCAATTCAAATGCGTCTCATGTGATCCACTGCGATGAGATTTTTCATTCCCCACTCCCATTTGATTTTATCAGGCCGGAAACTGTAGTCTCGCATGGCCAGACCTATCTCCACACTTCGTTTAGTGCTGTGCCTGCACTGGAGAAATGTCTGGCTGAACCCATAATAATTTCGCTCTAAGGGAAAAAAACTGCTCTGGATTGTTTCTATTTGCTTAAACCAATCGCAATCATCTTGGGCAACGTGAAGCCCAGGATGCAGTGATGGTGTCAAGATAGTGTCAGGAGGGAACTTGCATGTGTGGGAGGTGAGCCCTGGCATTAAAATGGATAAATCCCTTGGAAAGAAAGCATCAAAAGATGTTCTAGCGTGGAGGTTGCTAGCTCACAGGTTGTTTCTACTTTCGACGATAACACTTGGATAGTGGAACAGGAGGAGTATTCCATCTGAAATAGGCGGTCAATAGCAGGCTAGTACCAACAGTCTACATCCTGTGAGTCCGACTAGGGAAGCTGTGACCACTGCTGGCTACAGCAAGACATCTTCAGCCATGATAGTAGCTCAGTGAGGCTGTACTTAGGCAAAGTAATTCTCTGAGCTAAATGCAAACATCAGCATGCTAACATGCTAATAACAGTTATGCTGAAACGCTGCAGCTAAAGCACTCTAATGCTAAAACACACCAAGCAGAGGCAAATTGCAACTCTCTGCAAGCTGCTATGTAATGGCATTGGAAAGCTGCGGTGGCCACTTTGACCTGCGGCTGATTGATTCTGTGCCAAAAAGTGGCCAAACTAAAAGTTGGGGATAGTTTAACTTTTAGCAGTGAATGGCCAATCAGAAACAAGGTCCTGTGTCTCCTGTGACATGTTGACATATGCTACAAAGAATTTCTTTCCACATGAAACACACAAAGAAGAAGAATGTAATTATTGCAATTATGTAATTATTGAGCAAGTGTAATGTTTACCACAATTCTAAGCTTGGGCGGTGTCTAATTTACTGAATTAGATGTAAAAATAAGCCCTTTTCCATGTGGTCTCTCTGCTCTCTCTGCTGTTGCAGGCACGACACAGGCCAGCTGTTTACTGTCGGTCCTGTTACCTTTATCTCCATCACTCGTCAGCTGAGCTGCCTCTTTCACTACACTGACCTCTGGTGGCATGTGCTGTGCACTACATGCAAAACATCCTCAGTACAGCCAGTATGAGGTTAACAGAAAGATGAGTGTCTGTATTTTTGACAGTGTGAAAATCATAACGATTTCGATTTTTTAATACCCTGGTAAACCCTACCACCACCCAAGCCTAACAATCACCATGTTAGTTTACCGAACTAGCATGCTAACATTTGCTAATTAGCACAAAACACAAATCAAAGCTGAGATTGACGAGTTACACAAATGTTTTGTCATAAACCAACCTTTTGGACAAATTAAAATTTTGATTGGATGACGGCACTAGATTAGAAGTGATCACCAACACCACTGATTACAGTTTATCCTTGGGGGGGACAAGATCTGTACAATGGTATAATATCATTGAGGAGGAAGTTGGTGCATCAACAAAAGTCATTACGATTCATGTTCTGGAAATCATGAATGTCTGTAAAGAATTTCATAGCAATCAGTCAATTTGTTGTCGAGACATTTCACTAAAAACTTATACTTTCATGAGAGGAAAAGTCAGGGGATTACTAAAGACAAGTAACTTAATCATCTGGGGACCTTGAATGTCTGTACAAGAAGTCATGACCAACCATCCAACAGTTGTTTAGATATTTCAGTCTGTACCAAAGTTGTAGACAGACCAACAGACGGAGATTGCCACTCCTAGAGCTATACCTTGAGCCTACAGCTATGTTAGCATGGCTAAAAATACATATTTACTTTCAGCCTCAGAGCTATAGAAGAGGACAGCAGTAGATATTTGCATACGGGCTAAAGAAAAAACAGAAATCAGGATGACATAGCTGGAAATAAATCCCTGATATAACAATATGAAATCACAGTAAAGAGAGACACAGAATGTAGGTTCTTCTTCTTCATTTTAGGTATAGACTCCATTTGGTAGCTTGTCATGCGACAGTATTAGCACACGTAGTTATCAGCACTGAGCATCTACATCACAGTGTGTCCTTATTTCATTTTGGGTGCATGCACACCTATTTTTAGAGCTGCCCACTTGTGATAAGGTCACCCAGGATGCATTTTAATTAGCCCCAAATCTGAACAGGGGCCGTTTATATTATCATGCCTTTATGTTTATTTCCTCATAATTTTTGGCAGGAAAAAGCCAAGTGGGTAATAGATGCCTGCAGGGAGGGTTTTATCACTTCTGGCTGACAACTACAGCCCACCTTTGTCTAGTAACATCTATATAGAGCCTATCTCTCCCTGACATTGCATGGTAATAGGATGGCAGCTGCAGCCAGTTATCTCCAGAGGCAGATATAATATTCTCTCATTAATGGCTCGATCGCCTCAGTTTTCCGTCTGACAGTCTGTGTCATAGCCTCATTGTAGTATCGTGCTCCTGCACATTCCCGTTTTCTTCCCTTTCCTTCCTCTCCCAGCCCAAAGTCTGAATGATGACAGTGCTGGTCAGGACTAAGTGCTCTCAAAAACTGCCCATTACAGTGACAACATTTCCAGCCCCTCTAAAGGGGAAAATGGCCCCCTACTGGTTTTATGGGCTGTCACGGCAGCGGTGGTTTTCATCGCCTCAAAACCAAGCGGTGGAACTGCTGCATTCACTGCGGTTCTGCTTTCGCTGCTTTTGACACGCAGCCAGACACACAGTTCTCTCCTGGCCATGATAAACTGATAGCAAACACGCCGGGCAGTCATGCACAGAGAAATACACAAGTGCAGACAGAGGCAGGGGGCAGATACAATCCAGACACATATACAGTGTGTACGAATGCAAACACACTCATGTGAGTGCTGAGCTTTGATATCAGCTCAGCTTAATTGAGGGAAATTAAAGCACAGCATTCGGCAGCCACGGGGACCAAATCACCACATTTCATTTGACTTACTGTTTCCTGCCAATTAAATAATGAACATTTTTGGGGAAATGAAGTGTAAACATATAAACTGGCCTCTCGCTGTAAGCCTCTTGCTAATAGCTTTGGGCCATGGTTGGAGGTCACAGAGAATTAACTGGCCTTTTAGCACTTCACTTTGTTCTTTACTAGTCCTACAACTGTTGTCGACAAGCCTAACGGGACACCAGATTCAATTTGATGTAATTCGCCCCCGTCGTGACCCGGCCAGGTACCCCTGAAGAGTTGCTTTACATAATTATAAGTGTTCAGCATGGTTGAACACATCAGTCTGTCACTCATAAAACAGACTAATGTGACGGGACACTGGGGGACAGATTTGGCCAGGGAGAAACTGAGCCGTTGCCTTGGTGATGCTTGCTCTTTTTTTTAATGATTTAGCAATTATGTGAAATACACAAGCAAGTGCAGAGCCATGATAAGAACCTAACAGCACAAAGATGTTTGTGATTATGAGACGAGGAGGACTTTGACACTGAAGCATAAAAGCTGAGAGTGAAAGTGTTGCACTAATGAGGCACAGTGCAATATCTGAGAGAATGTCTTGTTATCAACAGTACAACACAGCTTTTTGAACTTTCAGTGGTGGGAAATTTATCTTTACAACAGCAGCCATGTAGGTTAGAAAACTGCATGAATATAACTAGAATTACTGCCTTGAGGTTGTATGCCTCAGCAAACCAGTCAAGTTGTCTTAGTTCACATGTGTTTGTCCAGACTCATGCAGCCATGACAGTAGACAATGCTTCAAATATTAATGTTGCTGCAAAGCTACACATTCTAAAACATGGATGCTTCGCACACATCTTCAACCAGGCAGCACAGAAGACCTAAACAGTTGGCACAGTTTCAAGATCAGTGTCATCAATTCAGTATCTGACCAAATGTCTCACCTTCTGTTCCTGCCGTGTGATGCTGAATTATGGCCAGAAAAGTATTTTTACAGAACATTATGATGTCACAATGAAGTTGACCTTTGACCTTTTGAATGTGAAATGTCATCACTTCATCTTTTTACCCTGTCTGACAGTAGTTTTTGTTAGTGCTGCACGATTAATCTAATCGCGATCGCGATGTCAGGCTATGCGATTACATAACCGCATAAAGGGCTGCGATTTGTGATTTAATGTAAATAAATGTTAACGTGTGTGCCTGTGAACGTGACTGCCTCTCCTGTAGTGTGTGGAGTTTGTTGACATCACGCCCACAAGCTATCCTGGTGTGTGCAGCACGTATGGTCAGGTAACCAGCCAGCGTGCAGCAGTGACCAACATAGACGCTGGAGAAGAGCATGAGCATGACCATGAGCAGGCTGAGTTGGTGGCGAAAAAAACGCAATGTTGGCGATACATTGGATTCAGGTATGGCGACGTTGAACAGAAAGACGTGCTGTGTAAGTGTTTAAAAGTGCCACGTCCCGCTGCAACAAGACCAATCTATATCAGCACTTGAGACAGCACAGGGAAAAGTATGGAAGATGCGTGCGAGAGAAAGCTAAGCCGTGTAACCTGTTGATGGTCATTGACACACTGTCCATAACAATAACTATGTCAGGTCAGGTCAGTGTCCCCTAATATAATGGTGGGGAAACACTCAATCAAGAAGACGACTCATGATACCATTTATGTATTATATTGTAATCGCAATCGCAAATCGCGATACTGTCCACTCAAATCACAATCGCACATTTTTTTTTATCAAATCATGCAGCACTAGTTTTTGTAATAATTCTTGAGACATGGCCAAAAACAGGTTTTGTGAGGTCGTAGTGACTTCTGACCTTTAACCACCAAAGTCTAGACAGACAAGGCCACAGTGACCTCTGACCATCAAAATCTAATCAGTTCATCCATGAGTCCATGTAGACGTTTGTGCCAAATTTGAGGAAATATCTTCACGGCCATTTTAGATTTCATGTTCACAAGAATGAGACAAATGCAAGGTCACAGTGACCTTTGACCACCAAAATCTATCAGTTTAACGTTGAGTCCAAGTTGACCTTTGTGCCAAAGTTGAAGACATTTCCTCAAATTGTTCTTGACTGTTTTCAAACTGTTCTTGTTCACAAGGACAGACAACCCGAAAACATAATGCCTGCAGCCACGGCTATCGCCAGCGCAGAGGCAAGAAAAGTAACAAAATATTGTATTTACCCTATAATACAGGAACATGAAGTGTACTCTGGCATCCGTTCAGATCCATGTCCTGATTTTGACTCATCACTGGTTTTTATCTGTGGCCTCAAAATAAGAACCCTTAACTTAAGGAAGTATTTCACTGCTGGAAAGACGGTCTTTTTACAAAACTAGGCTGTCCATGCAGTAGAAAGACGCAAAGACTTTTGAAACGTCTGCACTGCGCTGAACGAAACCAATTAACACTCCTGCTGGTGGGTGTTGTAATGTGAGTTGGTTTTGGCTCTTCTGAAAACAATATGGCAGCTGCCTAACAAACAACCATACACAATTATGAGGAATAATTGCGGAAGTGCAACCTGTAGTTCGAGCAACAGCCCAAGAGCAAAAATCAGCCAGATGTTATGATACTTAGCTGGTTGGAAAGCAAAGCATCCCTTTAAATCTTACTGTCCCACACAACTTGTATCACTGATAGCTGAGCATTTGCGACTCACCTTCTGCCTTGCAGGTCTTAGTAACGGGGTCCATCTCATAACCTTCGTAGCATTCACATTTAAAATCCCCCTTGTAGTTGATACAGATCTGGCTACAGGCATCAGGGTTCTCACACTCATCAATGTCTGCGGGAAGAAGAGGGAAGAGAGGTTATCAATCAACCGAAAGACAGGGAGACAGTCCAGTTCAGACAGAGACAGACATTGACTAATTCACCCTCATGAGCTGCACTAGATAAGAGAGGCAACTAAATTCCCAGAATATAAATATAGCTATGAATTTCTGAAAGGAACGGCTGTAATGGATGAGTAAATATGCACATTCATAACTGCAAGTGCTGGAGAAATACACAGACATGTTGTCTTTGAGTTAATGGGGAGAAAGAAGTCGACAGGGAGACCGGGTGTGTCCCTGTCGACTTCTCCGTTCTGCTTCCTCCCAGCAGATCTCAGGCCTTTTCCTTGGGTGTGATGGAGAAACATTTATGCTAAAAGGATGGGGAAGGGTGTGAAGGACAGAGTTTGTGTGTGTGTGTGTGTGTGTGTGTGTGTGTGTGTGTGTGTGTGTGTGTTTATCTGAGTATGAGTGTTAGTGTGGGAGAGAGTAGTATGACTGTGCTGGTTTCCCTGTGGGAGTGACAGGCTGGGCACATTAAACAAAGACAGACAGCTAGAGAGCTGAAAGCTGCCCAAAGCAATACACCACATATACACACTCCCACACTCAAACACACACAAACACACACACACAGACTTATAGTAGCTGGGTCAGCAGCCAACCTGCCACTCATTTTTGGCATCTCACTTTCTGTCTGTCTATCTAAAGTTTCTTTATTTACCTCCACAAGTCTTTTTGTCCAAAAGCTGGTAGCCGGTGGGGCACTGGCACTCAAAGCCGATCGGTCGGTCCATGCAGACATGGGAGCAGCCGCCGTTGTTGATCATACACTCATTCAGCCCTGGGAGACAAAGAAAAGAAGCCGGTGTTCAAGTGAAGCCAATCATAGAAGAGATAGGGACATTATGGTCACCCAGTAGGTCATTTAGAAGAACAGTGTGTAAGATTTAGTAGGATTTAGTAGCATCAAGCAGTGAGGATTACAGATTGCAACCAGCTGAAACTTTTCCTGGGTAGAATTCCTTCAGTGTTGATTGTTCAGGAGGTTTTTACTGGGAGCCGAATTACATGCAGAGGTCTCTTCTTCTCCAAAACAAACAGACCAGGTGATTTAAACTGATAAAAACACTGGATAAAGCAGTTTTACTTTAAAAATCAGTGTTTCTCATATGTGGTTTGGCACGTCGCAGCTGGCTTGCTGGCCTAGCAACTGCAAAAGTATGATAGACTATTTTCTCTAACTTATAACTTAGGGTGCTTTCAGACCTAGAGTTGTCTTGCTTTAGTCCCAATCAGGGACTGATTTTGTTACAAAGTTGTATAATTGCCTAGAGTTGGTTTGTGTTCTCACAGCAGCATCTACAAGCGGACCAGATAAAATGATATTAATGCCTCTAAAAGCAGCTCTTGATTGGTCAGAATTTCCACGCAGGAAAAATCCAGGAAGTAAACAAAACGTTGAAGAAGAGTACACTTGCAAGATAAATGTGACACTTTCTAATGTCACAATGGAGGGACAACTACGCAGGTTGATTTTAGCGCTGCTCATCGTGGACTATATTGCTGTCATTGTTCATTTTAGTCAAACCATACAGTTTGAAAACGAGGCGCGGCTCCAACTAGAAAACAATGTTTTGATGCATTGGATTTGTCGGAACACAAATGAACCGCACCAGAGTTTGTTTGTAACCGGACAGAGACCACCTCTTCAAGAAGGTCTCTGTCCAGTTGTTTTGGTGCACACCCAAGTGCGATTGCTGTGTTCACACCTGCCCAAACAAACCGCACTTGGGGGGCAAAAAAACCTGAGTTCAACTGAACCAAACCAAAGAGGGCAGGTGTGAAACCCTTAATGTCTGCTCCCTTTATTCTGATCCAATCACGAGGTTTTTACCATGTGCTGAATTATCTGTAGCTGTCTCTTCCTCCCAAAACAAACAAACCCAGAGATTTACACCAGTAAAAATACTGAATAAAGCAGTTTCATGTTAAAAAAAAAAAAAAAAGGCTCTAGAAGCAGTGTTTGGTTTGTCCATTCTGGGCTACTGTAGAAACATGGTGGTGCAACAAGGCCGTCCCTGTAGATAAGGACCTACCCCCCATACAGACATAAATGGCTCATTCCAAGTTAAGGAAAACATGACGATACTTATTTATAGGTGATCATACACTACAAACAAACTTTATATATTATATTATTCCATTTCTGACAATATATCCTCTTAAATCCTACACACTGGACCTTTAAAAGGTCAAAATCAGATTTAAAAAATGGCCTCTGCCTCATTTACTGTACAGTATTTAAAGTGCAGTGGAATGACTTGCGATATTTGATAAAGGTATATAAACGTGTGGCACACAGGTAAAGAAAATGGATATCAGATTTATAATCTTCATTTTATCTCGGCTCTTGTGCTCAGCTATCTCCCATCCTGTTTGAAATCCTTATCAGATGTTCTCAAAAGTGAAAAGGGAATCAAAGAGACACAACATCACGCAGGGTAAGCTCTTAAAACCTAGAATCAGGTCCATCTGCAGGGATATGAAATATGTGTGTAGGGGGGATTAATGCTGTGAACTGGGATTCTGATGTGTCCCATAAGGATCCATCACAGGAGTGAGTGAGGACATCTAAATTAAACAGGCGCGCTGCTTAAATTGAGGCAGAGTGATGTGAAAGCATCCGGAGAATGAAAGAAGCTGAAAAAAAAAAACACAAGATGTAGAAACACAACCACTCTCATTTTAAACTAGGTCAAAGCAGCTGGCACAAGGTTGGCACACAATAAAGAAGGCAGAGGCAGGCAGATTTGATTGTGCTGCACATAATGGCTTTCTGAATCACTTGATAGCAAGAAAAAGTCCCTGGCGGAAATTTTAGGTCAGGTTTTTTTTTTTTATCTCCTCCACAACTTTGTTCACTGCATCATGTAGCAACTGCTGAAGTATCCTTTATCATTTCACTGATGCAGTGACTTAGCAGTTATCGGGAGTGTACTTTAACCATGTGTAAAGCTCTTCAGCACTCTTTCATGTCCATGTTCACGTTAAAAAAAAGCAACCTCTCTTTTGAATGAATCCTACAAAGTAAGCCAGCTGAGTGAAAGCTAAGATCACCCGAAAATAACTCCCTCCAACATTTCATTCAGTGGCATAAAGGCTTTGCTTTTTTACACAAACAATTAAGCGTGGCTGCACAATGAACGACTGACAACTGGAAAGGGGTGATAAAGAGAAAAATGGATTAAGCTGCAAGAGAAACCGCACTCCTCAATACAAGAGAGTGCTTAATTCTGTCAACAGCGTCCTACCCAATCCAGTGTAACACATTTGTCAATAGCCAGGGAGCTTTATATCATTAGTCACTGAAAGTAGGGCTACTGTACAGCGTAGCGTGTGTGTGTGTGTGTGTGTGTGTGTGTGTGTGTATGTGTGTGTGTCTGAGTAAATAGTTGGCCTGTAGCAAAGCATCTGCAAACTCCCCAAGACGAAAGGAAGCTTCATTAGCTGAATATAGACCAAACTGAAAAAACACAGTAACCTTTAGATACCATGACCTGAGTTTTCACACCACATAAATTTGTAATTCATTCCTTCTGTTTATTTTTGTATGAATCAGCGTAGTATGTTATCGCACTAAATAAACAAGGTATTAAATTCTTACAGAATCTGGTTGGGATTTAGATTATGCCCACCTTTATTTTGAAAGGATACAGGCGAACGCTTACAGTGTTATATTCCTTAAAATGCTGCCAATATAGATTTATATATATATCTATACATTTTTAACATTCTGGGTGGGTGCCTTTGTACTTCCTGTTAGAATATTTGTTAATGCAGTAGTTGACAGGAGGTAAACAGGGACCAAAGCTGTAGCCCTAGCAACAGAATAGCAATGGAAAGGAAAGATGTGCAGATTGAGAGTTCATAGGTGAGAGCAACAAGTAAAAATTTTGTAACATGGCAACTCGCATTGATGGTCATGTGACGAGGAACAACTAAGCCGAGATGCTTCGGTTGCGTCTGGTTGCTATGATATGGAAAATCCATGGAAGTTAACATGTCGGCACCAGGTTGAGTACCCGCTTTGGGAACAATGAAGCATGCAGGGAGAGAGGAAGGATGCACAGGTCTGTGTGGGTTCATGACAGGAAACATAATATACATACTGTCTACTAATAGATTTCTCCTTCATTGTTGTTGTTGTTCAGCATTTGGACATGTAAGATGTGACGGCTTGTCTTTGTGGTATTTGTCCCTACTGCCAAAGTTCAATCAGTGTCAACCGTGGCGTTTTTAACCAAAGTTTAACCTTTTTTAACTCTCAGCGCTAACGCTTAACTGGTCGTCGGTGTTTGTAGCACAGCCTAAATATGGGGCGCTCCCATTGCAAAGCATTAAAAAACATGCCAGCCTAACATGGACATGGCCCCTTACTCTCAGTCTTGCAGAGACTAAAGTACTATTCCGACGGGATTAGTTTTACATAGGGATGTGGACTAATGTCAGTTTACCACAGGATGTCTGTAATATAAATGTCCGATTCGCATGGGACAAGAAATCTCCGTAATTGTACCAGAGATGGGAGCGGTAACTCGGTGTGCGCCCTGGTGTCATCTCCCTGTTGGCATGTGTGTGCTACGTTGCTTCCTGTAAGCATCAGCTGAAAGATAATAATAATAATTAATGATTAGCCCAATATGAAATATTGCCCATGATCAGGATTGTGTGTACACAATGATTAGCAATATGGATTTATATTAGGCCTACCTAACACAACCAGAAGTCTTGTGGCTCAGAAAAGTGCTTTCTTCTCGACCTTTTTGATTGGTCTCCCACGTAGGGCTATGTGATCATTAGAAGAATATCCCCTATCACGACTGTCGACAACACCGAATGCTTCTTCAAGCGCCTCCATCATTGAAAAAACGTGGAAAACTAGTACGTGACAGGACGTGACAAAATATTTACATACATTTTTACAGAGGATCGCGTTCGCACTGGACCGTTTTACAGAAGGTAAAAGTTGCTGTAATTTTTACTGACATTATCTGTAATGACATGAGACATGGCACGTTCGGACGGGACCAAAATCCCCGGTAATAATTACTTTACCCCACGTCTCCACATTAAACTAATCCTGTCCAAATGGGGCTGAAGACTGCTTGCCTGGCAATCTCATGGTGATGGCAAAACTGCAGGAAGTTACTGTGCCTGGCCAATAAATATTCAAGTATATAATCCCTGTTGTGAATTTGTGTTGTGATCGTGAAGGCATGGCCGCCCTACTCTGCCTCTGATTGGCTTACTCTGACATTCTTAGACAACTACTGGTAGGTGGATTTTGTTACCTTTAAACACAGCCAAGCTAGCTGTTTCCCATTTCCAGTCTTAGTGCTAAGCTAAGCTAACCGGTGGCTGGCTCCAGCTTGATATTTACCCTACAAATATGAGAGTGGTATCAGTCTTCCTATCTTACTCCTTGCAAGAAAGCAATTCCGCTTATTGACTTAATTTAAAAGAGAAGTTGGCTGAGACGTGTCTAGCAGGGCTGCCATGTAGCTTGCAATGCTAAAGTTGTTGAGACCATGCTGGTGAACATTCTTAGTCATCCAGGTCATGGTTCTTGTTTGAGTTTCTTGAAGACGTTTCACCTCTCGTCCAAGAGGCTCTTGGGTGAGAGGTGAAACCGCTTCAGGTAACTCAAGCATATCCAGCTGCCTACAATATAGCTCTGAAGACTGTTGAGGCCATGTTGGCTTGTGCTGTTTATGTTGTTACTGTCACAGGCACAAAGGGCATTTATGCAAGAAACCCTGTGAGTGCTTTGTTTTCCAGCTGAAACCATTTCTTGTGCCTTGCAAAAAAATGCTGAAGTCAGTCCCGATAAGTGTGGTCCTCATTAAGTATACAGCTAAAACACAAAAGTTAGACCCACCACAGGCAGCACACTGACTGCAGGGCTCCAAGGTGACCTGCACAGCTCTTCCATGGAGCTTAGAGGAAAGTTAGCTTTCAGCTACTCCACATTATTCTTTATTTATTGTAACTAAAATAAAGAAAGCTAAAGTTGACTCTCTAAAGATTGACTGAGGGTTACTTTAGTGGGATCATCTTTGCTTTGTGCAAGTGCCAGCAGACTTGGAGCGTTGCAACCGCCAGCATTAAATTCCCATCTCTAATTCAGCTGGATGGGTGACAGCAACCTGCCACTCACAGTAGCTCCTGCTAACTCCCTTCATGTCGCTTCAGAATTAACTGCAGACAGAAGAAAGGCCGAGATGTGGCTGTATTCGAGGACTCATTCATTCCTGTTTCTTTGAGAGGGGCTGGGTGGGTAACAGAGATGCCTCAGGAGAGGCCGTGTGACAACATGAACAACTCTTTCTGGACCACTTTCAAGGACAGCCGTGATTTAGAGGTCACTTTCCCATGGGCAAACAAACATGACGTCTCTCCTTCTCTACCCCATCTCTCACTCACCACGGTAACTCACTATGGACAAGCTATTTTCATCCATTCCTCTCAGTGTGGCTGGAAGTGATGGTGCAGTGTTAAGAAATGAATGGTGTGCCGAGTAATGAGTCAGTACTGTGGAAAAATGCCATTATTTCTAATGAGATGGGAAACAGTGAAAAACATTTGCTTGAGCACAGAGAAATGCACCGTCTTTACTTTCCCCTGATGTAAGGCTGATGCAGCAAATGCAATCACAGCGAACAACTACATCTAAGTGTGTTTCAGAGCGGCGGGGAGTATCATTCTTTCTCTGCGTGTAGGTTTTTTTTGTGTGTGTTTTGTTTGGGGGAACATCTTGCGAGTAAACGGTTGAGCGAGCAGCGCGATGAGCTAGGTGTGTGTGGACACGCTTTTAATGAGCTGAGAACAAGACCTGAGTTGAAGGAGAGAGGGAGGCAGATATGAGGAGAGAGAGGGAGAAAGAGACGGAGGTAGAGGAGGAGGAGGACGAGGGACAAAGGGAGGAGAATTACTCTCTGGAATACCTGTTTCAGTCTTGTAATTTTCATCCCTGGCAGAGGTCAGTCTACTCTGCCATCTGTCACTTTTCTCTCCTCAACTTCATGTTCCTCTGAGATGTCCTGTCATTTTATGAGGGTGTGTGTCTGCTTCCTACTCCCTCCCATTACAAACTTTCTTACTGAGCTCTCCAGCACAGAGCAAAATTACACACACCATTTGTTTCTTTAACTATGACATCACTTTATTTGCTCATGGTCGGTAATATCGGTTAAAGGCCCATTTCACTTAATAATAATGTGTTTTTCTTATTTACATGTGCCCTAAAATGTCTGACCTTGACTGTACTGACTTGCATCTGGAACACGCTCTTCGACCCCATGGGAGATATGGGGTATGACATGTGAAAAGTAACCGGGGCTGTGATGTTGGAGGGTTAAAGCAGACGGCACTATAAATAAGGGATGGTGTCCACTCAGCTGCTTTTTAGACGTGCTCTTTTTAGCCTCCTTGGGTACACTTGCCATGAGAAAACTTTTGGGTACACACAATTAGTTGGCGTTGATAAGCAACAAAACGTTTGCATACAGAAAGCATGTGTTTATGGTCTTTTATTACAGACCTTTTCTGTAATTACAGAATTGTAATTCTCAGCCATACCTTTATTTTTCACAAAAACAGAATTCCAACCCGAGGCTGACTGCGGACACCTCAGTGAAACAAATCCTTCATCCCCCATGCTCCATGATAATGAGCCAGCTATTCAGCCTTTCGGCAGGCTTTTACCGCCAGCCGAATTATCTACATAAGTCTCTTCCTCTTCAAAACAAGCAGACTTGTCAATTAAAACCGGTATAACACTGACTAAAGCAGTTTCATGTTGCAAATAAGTGTTTTTCTGATGCTGCAGATGAGTTGCTGACTTAGTGCCTGCTAATGTGTGCTCCCCTTTTCTTCTCATAACTTAAAATCCAGACATTGAGGAGGTTTATATCGGGACCCAACGTTTCCACAAAGGTCTCTTACTCTCCAAAACAAACAGACACAGTGATTTAAATAACTTCAACGCTTAATAAAGCAGTTTCACACAAAACATCAGTGTTTCTCTGATGTACTAGTTGTGGAGGGGCAGCTGTAAAAACACGAATGGCCCTATCTAGAGGCAGTGTTTGGTGTGTCCTTTCTGGGCTACTGTGGAAACAAGACAGTGCAACATGGTGATCTTTATAGACAGATGAGACGAGTTGAAACAGGCAAGCACTTGCAATGCGCTATTCTGCTACGTTCTACAAACCTGCTGGTTCACACCAGTGCAACTAGATGAGATGGTGTATCATCTCTATGCAACAGCTCTCTGTACTTCTGTTCTGATTTGTAGCTTTTCAGGTTTATTTTGTGGCTGAATGTAATTTGTAGCTTTTTAAAATATGAATGAGGATAGTGATAGTGAGATACTGGCTACATGTGAGTGAATGTGTGTGAGGGGGCATAGGCACATACAGCGAGCAGCAGCAGAGACCCACCATCCGACACCGGCACAAACAGAGGGCGAAACAGAGTGGAAACAGAGGGCTCAGCGGGGATGGAGCACCTGCTGCAGCAAGCAAACAGGTGACAGGTAGTCCCGCCACCAGACAATCAGAGATTTCCGCCTTCTGATAGTCTGGGGACACTCCTTTCTGAAGTGTGTTTAACACACCGGAGAAAACGGCCGGCAACAAAGCAACGCCTTTTGCATTTTTGAAAAGGACACGCCCTCCCGGAAATGTGCACTCCTCCTTTTCTCATCCGCAAGGAAACAAACACACAGAGAGCTTGAAAATGGATGCCGAGAGATTTAACTCCGTTTTATCAAACGTGTGCTCAGTCCACAGGATTGTGGAAATGAAGGCATTACAGTGACTTTGTTTAAAACTTTTAAGGCAGTCGGACTATGTTTACGAGCACAAGAGTTCAGCGAGCCACCGAAGGACCGCCCTGCGGATTGGTTCTGCAACGTAGGGAAGTTTTTTAAACTCTGAAATTGTATCCGCCTATCTAAAAACAAAATCAGGGAGAAAGTCATCAGTCTTTAGTTAAGCAAAGCGTCTAAAGACTGACTTGTGAGTCTAGGTGACAGGTGACAAGCTTTACGTTCTAAAACCAGCGAGCAGCGATTTGACCAGCAGAGTTGCAGGTGACACCATCAGCCATCTTGAGTCGAGCTCAGACTGGCCAGTTCACACCACTGCAACTTTTCTCTGCGAAGTTCTAGAACAGTTTCAGTTTTTTCAGTTTCAGAGTTTTCTTTCACTGATTATATGGGAAAACCATGTTTAAAAAATATTAGTATTAGTACAGGTATTTCAAAGCATGTCTAGAGGGGGACTTTTAAGAGATGAAGGCATATATGGAGACAAGAGGAGAGATGGGGAAGAGAGAGATTATTGCCGAGCAGGAGAAGTCTTTTCCTCCCCTTTGATGGTAATTAGTACATGCAGGCTCTTGTTCTGATCAACAGAGGCTGCTGCTAATTTGAGTGCGCCTCTGAAGCCTTTGAAATGCAAGGTAATAGGAGGGAGGTAGTCGCATTTTGTTATGGCAAACACGATTACGCTGCTACATTAACTGCTCAAAACCATTTACAATAGTGTGTATGTAATGCACTCATAGCACAGGGCTGAGACAAAAGCTCTGCTGACGCACTCTACCTCATTTTATACCACTGCATCAAGGGTAAAACTGTGTGTCAACAGACGCCACAAGTTACAGCCAGGTACCCGTGTGCCGCAAAGTTCTCTTACCACACTCCTTCTTGGGCTCATCTGATCGGTCCTTGCAGTCCTTGACAGAGTCACACACCTTGGAGCTATCAATACACTCTCCGTTCTTACACAGGAACTTCAGAGGTCCCTCACATTTGGTAGCTGCAGCAGAAGAGCAAAAGATAGATCAGAATCTACACTATATAACTTAATGAACATGTATTTGCATAAGCTGCTGCAAACTGATTCAGAACCTCACGCATCAAAAGTGTGTAAAGTCAAATTGAATATCTCCAGTGGTTCACCAAATTACTGGAGGCTCACATGAAACAAGTGTTAGCAAAAAAATACTTCTCACTCAGATATTCATATCATCTCACAGTGTAATAAAAACCAAACTTTAATTTGGTCCAGTTTCACAGTGCCAGGGCTTAATTTCCTGTAACATTATTTTGCAGCTTGCGAAAAGCACTCGGCTGGATCAACACAACATAACATCAGTGCTCATTATAGTAATTCATTTCACAGTCAGTAGTGTCCAGAAAAATCCCACATGAGGTTGTTTAGAGGAAATCTGTGTGGATGTCATGGAATCAAACTCCAGTTTTTGTGAGTTATGGTCAGCATTTCTCCTGCAATAGCCTATTCTTACATTCAGTAATTACCTCTCTATATAATAGTCTTCATTGTCAACACATTCTCACTCGTCACATATTAACGTTTGGTTTCCACATCCACATAAAAGGTGAAAGGTATCCTGGGTGCATTGGTTGTTGACGTTCTGGGATGCCATGTCAAATTCTGCCTGTTACATGCATTGTCTTCTTTCAAAATACACTTCTGTTGTCACAGGAAATTTACCGTTTCCATACAGTCTCTTTCAAAATAAAAGCACTACATGGGTACAACGCTGCAAATTGGCATTTATTTTCCCTCAACAGCAAACACACATGGTTGGGTTTAGGCAACAAAAGCACGTGGTTAGGTTTAGGAAAAAACAACAGGGTTTGGTTTTAGAATCTCACGGGATGCAAACACCGCTCTCTCGCACCGTTAAACTACAACAGCAACCGGCCGCGTATCATGCCGACGTTAAAGGACACCTTTTTTCGTCGGTTCCTGACACATTCAGTGTAGTTGTAGATTCAGCTATGAGATAATCAGAATTGTTAGAAACTGTAAAGCTGAGCTGATGACTCGAATTGGGAAAAGTACGTCAGATGAAAAATGTATAACAATCCAGAAAAAAATATTCACAGGGCTGGGAGCTCAGGACCAAAACATTTTTGGAGCTGAAGGCTAAAAATGTCATCACAATGTCCTGCTTGTTTCCTTACTTCCCCCTTGACACACTTTGGTGTATCACGGCCTTCTCTGACTCATATTAGGAAGTTTTTCCAATAAAGGCTGTTAGGCTAGTCTCCAGGGACGGTGGGTGACGGTCACAACCACGCATTATGGGTATAAAATACTTGACTGCAAGATTAACAGTGCATCAATCTTCACAAGAAGCTTACACCCTTTTGTGGTGCTAAGCTATGACGACCAATGCAGATAAGCAGGGAAAAAAAAAAAAAAAAAAAAAAAGTCATCACAAAATCTCTGTTTTTACTTTTTTCTTTTTCATAAATGTTGCAAAATGAAGACTAACCAAAAAATGTTTTATACCAACTGTGTCTGTTCCTGTAATCTGCCACAGGCAGGCAAACATCATCACTTTGTGGCCCAAGCGCCAGATTTCGATGACTTCTGAGTGTGACCGGGCTCTCATTGTAAGAGGCGGGGTCCGCCATTCCCACACTGGAAATTTATCCATGCGGTATCAATGAGTTCACTGTACTCCAATGGCTTCCACAGTCACCAGATCTCAATCCAATAGAGCACCTTTGGGATGTGGTGGAACAGGAGATTCACATCATGGATGTACAGCTGACAAATCTGCAGCAACTGTGTGATGCTATCATGTCGATATGGACCAAAATCTGTGAGAAATGTTTCCAGCACCTTGTTGAATCTGTCTCACCAAGAATTAAGGCAGTTCTGAAGGCAACCTGGTACTAGCAAGGTGTACCTAATAAAGTGGCCAGTCAGTGTATGTTCTAAACTCAAAATACAAGTATGAACCTGAAAATGAGGATATGTCCCCTTAAGGATTGCAGCGTTAACATGCTAAATCTGCTATTCGTCAATGTTCATTACATTTTTGACCTGATCTGATATCAGATTTCAACTCAAGCTGGGAAAAAAATTAAAAGTAGTGAGAGCAAATATAAAATGGATATGTGAATAAAAAGGGGATTGCAGAATGTATTGTGATAGCAGCTATGTTACTTTGATCTTAGTCTGAATGGGCGGACGTTCACTGCATAGATCAGCCTCTCATTGGGCAGAACGAGCCACCCGCTCAAGTCCCGCCCTACCACCTCCGGTTGTGTAGCAGTTTTCAACCGTTTTCAACACGTCCTTTACTAACTTTTGCGGTGTTTGATCTTGCGGGGATGTATTTTTGTGGGCGTGTTACACCAAAACCTGTTTCCCCCTAGCAATATTTTTGCAAGCGCACCGTTGCTGTGGCACCGCCCAGAATGATTGTGATTGGCTGAAAGAAGTACAAGCAGCCGGGGCATTTTTTTTCTCCAATCTCAAAGTGAGAGTCGGCCCAGCCAGACCTTTCTTTTCTTGAGAAAGGTCTGGTGAGCGAGACTACTTTGATCTTAAATTCCCTTTATTTCTACCACAAACACAGCTGGGAGGCAACCAAATTATTCAGATCACACACATCCTGTCGCAAAAGTTAAAAGTATTTGTCAAAGAGAATGTGTGCAAAAGGCAGATACACACAGAATCAAATATAAATACTTGCAGACAGACCAACAAATAGGAAGACAGATTAAAACAGACGTGCACAAAAGAAGCAGACAGGTGAACAGGCAGAGACGAGGACAGATTCTGGCAGCAAGACATGCAGCCAGCCATGACAGATGTACCCACCGTTGACACAGCCAGATTCGTCGCTGTGGTCGGGACAGTCATGGACTTTGTTACACTGCTTGGTGCCGTGGATGCAGGAACCATCACCGCACTGGAACTCATCGGGACGACACGTCAGCAGGGCTGCAAGAGACACACACATATAAACACACTTGAAATTGGACTTGTAAATCCCCTTTAATCCCTACAAGAGGAACACAACATCCTGTGGTTGAAACCAGCGCAAGACCTTTGGTTGCGATTCACCTCATCAGTTTTACACAACTCCACTTTCATCTGTCTAATAAAGGGAGGACATGCTCAAAAACAAATTTTACTAAATCCTCTTGTAGAAGCATGCATGAAATTAAAAACATTGTGCACTAACGTTTACAGTACAGAGCTCTACTTCTATCCATGCACACTCTGTGTTGGGCGCTGCCTGGGACAGAGGGTGTGTGATGAATGATTTTCAATATAGCAACGCAAAGATGGAGGCTGCATGAAGCCACACCACATTTCATTAATATCCCAAGCACAGACAAGCTTTTCATCAACAGGGCCCAGTATGCTCATATAACTCCTTTCTAAACCACACTAAAAAGCAATATATATGACTGAGGGGGATATGATTTAGTGTTATCACAAGATGAGCAGAACAGAGGGAATGTAATGGAGACAGGGACGCTGCTGCCTGGACACACGTAGACACATACAAACACAACAGGAGGAGAATACTCTTCAGGGCTTAATGATAAGAGAGGACAATCTAATTGTGGTTTAGTTTTCCTTTTTTTTCCAAGTTCCTTATCTCCTGTATTATTCACTACACACAAGCAATAAATCACTTTATAGTACCACATACACAACACTGGATACAGCCAATATACAACAAGCTCATATGAGTTGCATCTTTATCTTTATTCAGCTACTGGACTGTAAAAACCTGCGATCACAGTAGAATATTAGACCTTGCAACATGTAATATATACATCATGAGCAGGCGGCAACCTCTGGGCTGTAAGATGAAGCCAATTCACAGGTGCCAAAAACTGCAGTTTCTTGAATGGCCACTAGAGGCTGACTCCAAAAGTGAGTCAACTTGTAGACCTCCATTTTAAAATGAAAACAGTTTTGTTCTCTGCTAATTTCCCTGTTTATGCCAACTGTACTGGAGGTGAAGTTTTCTACAACTCACCCATCAACATTTTATTAAGGCTTAAAGTTATACATAATTAGGGGCATGCTCGCTATGAGTGACAGGCTGCCTGCAAGGCTCCATCACATATGAGTCAGATCCATCTCTTGCTCCCCCACAGCTCCACTTTCTCATCCAAATATGGTCACTTACGGTTGCAAAAATCCAAGATGGTGACGGCCAAAATGCCAAACTCGAGGCTTCAAAAATGAATGCGTGATGCCATGGTGGCTACATCCAATTATCTTTTCACTGCTCTGTGTTTTTATTCTTATGTTTCTATTAGTTTTACCTATTTTCTCTGTCCATATGTGTATCTTTGTTTTTGCGTTGTGTAGTAAGGTACTGGGTATCTACTTCTTCTACTACTTCTACCAATTCTTCTTCTTTTTCTTCTACCAATTCTTCTTCTTCTTCTTCTACCAATTCTTCTTCTTCTTCTTCTACCAATTCTTCTACTTCTACCAATTCTTCTTCTTCTTCTTCTACCAATTCTTCTACTTCTTCTACTACCAATTCTTCTTCTTCTTCTTCTTCTACCAATTCTTCTACTTCTACCAATTCTTCTTCTTCTTCTTCTTCTACCAATTCTTCTTCTTCCTCTTCTTCTTCTTCTTCTTCTACCAATTCTTCTTCTTCTTCTTCTTCTACCAATTCTTCTTCTTCTTCTTCTTCTTCTTCTTCTTCTTCTTCTACCAATTCTTCTACTTCTACCAATTCTTCTTCTTCTTCTTCTTCTTCTACCAATTCTTCTACTTCTACCAATTCTTCTTCTTCTTCTTCTTCTTCTTCTACCAATTCTTCTTCTTCTACTACTTCTACCAATTCTTCTTCTTCTTCTTCTTCTACCAATTCTTCTTCTACTACTTCTACCTCTTTTTCTTCTTCTTCTACCTCTTCTTCTACTACTTCTACCTCTTCTTCTTCTTCTACCTCTTCTTCTACTACTTCTACCAATTATTCTCCTACCTCGTCTACCTCTTCTACCCCGTCTATCTCTTCTTCTACTTCTGCCTCTTCTTCTACTTCTTCTTCTTCTTCTTCTTCTTCTTCTTCTTCTGCTGCTTCTGCTGTGGTGGCCATTTTCACATGGCAGTACTGCATCAAAACTTGCCAGTGCCAAGTTTTTTTCTTCAGCTGCTCTCTCAATAACTTCATTCATCGATTAGTTGTCAACTATTAAACTGTCCTTGTTGTAGTAAAGTAAATGTATTCTGTCTTGTAATTGTGTTTGTGTTTGTGACAAAGCGAAACATTTGAGGATGTCATCTTTGGCTTTGGGAAAGAGTGATTGACATTTTTAACCACTGTTTATTTATATTTAATAGAGCAAACAACTCAACCATTAATCAAGAAAATCAACGGATTCATTGACGATGAAAATAACTGTATTAACTGTGTAATAGCGTTGCAACAGTATAAGATTTTCATGGTACAGTGACCATCGAAGGAAATATGGTGGTTGTACAGTATCACAGTGTTACAGAACTTATATTATTATCAGTCAGAATGATTAATAAAGGAGTGAAAACAGAAGGATTATTGTTAGTTGAACAAAAGTTTTATGACTATAACTGAAACTTGAAACCACTTTCTTAATGGAAATATGGGTGAAAAGTCTTCTCTTAGAAAATAACTAAAGCAAAGGGGAGATTTAACGTCCAGTTGCATTTTTTTTTCAATATTTCAGTGACCTATCGATGGATACAGACACATGTGCACAGTGTATATTCAATGATTAATTATAATAGCATTTGTCTTCAGCTGAAGATTTGACAGAAATTCCAATATACATCTCAAATCAATCTCAAATCTGACGTTAAAGCACGTGAGTATGGCAAAGGTAGCGAAGGTAGAGCACAAATGGTTACCACAGTAACCTCTGGACAAATTTGAGGTTGTGGCTCTAACCGCCTCCAGGCCTCTCTCTTAATGCAGAGATCCAGCTGGCTAACAAAACATCAATCTCTTGTAAGTGCTGCTTATATGACACCACCGAGAGTGAGAGGTGCGTTTGATGTGTGCACCGCACATCTTGATAATGAATACTGGGACTATCTGGGCTTCACACTCTGGCTTAGTGAGACAAGAGCTTCAGGGCTCCCCCATCCATGACCAGCTAATAGGAAAACCTGTTTTATCGCAAGGCCCCATCTTCACACTGTGTTTATCAACAGAAACAGATTCTTTACCAGACACATTTAGAAAAAAAGAAATGCTACACCAACTCCCAGCGGAGTGAAAATGTGCTAAATGACAAAGTAACACCTCAGAAGAGGAAGAAAACATTGTTGGAGATTTTATTTCCTTCTCTCCGGTCTCAAAACAAACACATATCTTAACATACCGCCCACACAAAGATAAGGTAAAATAAATCTGACCTTCAGTGTGATTATTTCTGAATGTGTTGGAATCTGATTGGTCTGAAAGAATCTTTGTGCAAGACAAGCATAATAAATGTAAAAGGTAAAGATTCTTCTGGTTATATATTCATAGTGGTAATATAGTCTGTACAGAATCAAAGAAGGAACAATATGTTAGAGTTGTTAGATTTAAAGGGGCAGTTCATTCTAAAACCAAAACCACACATTTTCCCTCTTACCTGTAGTGCTATGTATCAGTCTAGATTGTTTTGGTGTGAGTTGCAGAGTGTTGGAGATATCGGCTGTGGAGATGTCTGCCTTCTCTCCAATATAATAAAACTAGATGGCACTCAGCTTGTGGTGCTCAAAGCACCAAAAAAATACATTTGAAAAATTTAAGACCAGTGTCTCTTTCCTGAAATCATCAACCGGTTACTCAAGATAATCCACAGACCTTGTTGTGAGGAGTTTCATGTAAGAACTATTTTCTTTTGACTGAACTACACTTGCCAATCATATCACTGCACAGAAGGAAGTGTGCATCTACTCATGGACAAGAGGCTTGTGCTTGTGACAATGTGAGATGAAACACTAATGGCATCCTCTTCAGCTGAGCTATAATGTTAGCTAGCTCAGCAGTGCTAAGTGAGCCAGCAGTAGATTCAGAGACCTGCACCTGGTTGGGTACCTGGGGATGTCTAATGGGTAAAAATACATACATATACATACATACATACATACATACATACATATTTTTCCAAAATATGGAGCGTGGACCTCCTAAGGAGGATCCTTTTGAGGTTTTGTGGTGGTGGCAGGGGCATGCTAAAATGTCCTAACCTGGCAGTGACTGCATGAAATGTTTTTGACATCCTGGTATCAAATGCAGCCAGTGGAAGAGACTTTTTCTCAGCTGGATTTGTAATTCAAGAATGGAGAACCCAGTTTAATGTGAGTTACTGTAGTGTGTACTGTGTGTGTTTCAGGTCGAGGGTGTGGCTTTAACTTGGACATAATGACGGGTAACAGGTTGGTTCTGTTACTGAACTTTTATGGGTATGGGTGGGTGCAGATTTTAAAAAATGGACAGGTGCAGGACTGAGTAGCTTCCTTCAGTGATACGATGGCAGGTGTAGGACAGTAGGCCCGTTTCCACTGCAGGAACTTCGGGGTAATTTTACAGGGCCGGGGCCATTGGTGCGTGTCTCCACCACAAGAACCATCCCCGAAAGACAGAGTTCCGGAACTTTTACAGGGGCTAAACAAGTCCCTGCCTCGGAGTAGGTACCCAGAATGGCCCCGAAAAACTCCTGGGTGGGGCTTGGGGTTTACTTGGTGCTGATTGGATATACTCAAGGCGGGATGTGACGGCAACAGAAAGCGACAAAATAGATGGCATTTTTAAAAGGAGTCGTAAGACTTCTGCTTCTTCTTCTTTGTTGTTGTTCTTCTTGTTTCTTTGCCGCGTCGCCCCGGTCAAAATGGTCGCACAATGATTACATCACATCCAGAGCCCGGAAACTTTACAGGAACCTTCCTCCTACTCCGCCCTCTCAGTGGAGACACGGCGGTTGAGAGGGCTGAGCGAGAGGACGTTCCTGTAGTAGTTCCTGCCCCCCAAATAGTACCAAGAACTTCTTCAGTGGAAACGGGTCTAGTCAAAAGAAAATAGTTCCTACATGAAACTGCTCACAACAAGGTCTGTGGATTATCTTGAGTAACCAGGTCATGATTTCTGGAAAGAGACACTGATGTTGAGTTTTTCAAATGTATTTATTGGCACTTTGAGCACCACAAGCTGAGTGCCATCTAGTTCCATTATATTGGAGAGAAGGCAGACATCTCTACAGCTGATATCTCCAACACTCTGCAACTCACACCAAAACAATCTAGATCGATAAATAGCAGTACAGATAAGAGGAAAGATATGTATTTTTGATTCTGGGGTGAACTGTCCCTTTAAAAATGATGAAAACTTGCAAAAATTTAAACAAAACCATCCATTATAAACCAGAACAGATGGTTGTGTACGTAACTATAGTTCTACAATCAGCCTTGAGCCAAAGAGATGTGCTGTGCACTGATTTCATCCCACATAATAACTGCAAACAGAATGCATTATATATTATGTAATAGTGTATGTTCTCTTTGAAGTTAATATGCAAGACTTCAGTATAAGAAATTCTGCAATTTGTGTTCAGACAGAATTCAGTCAAATTACTTGGGAAGCTACTGCCAATTAAAGTTCACAAAGATGAATCAAAATGTTTTGTCTTCCAATTTTTTACATATTTTGTTTTTGATCTTTCTCGAGCTGTTTCACCACCATCTGCAAATCAATTTAATGTTCTGCAACTTTACGTGGCTCCTCCATTTTCTTTGTGCATGGCATTGTGGGACTCAGATTCACATTGTCAGTATGAAGTAAGACATACTTGTTTCAAACTGGAACACAGCTACAGTCTCTTCATGGTTACATAGAGTATGTATCATTCTCTATTGTACTGAAACTCCTGTTACATATTCCATGTGTGCAGAAACCCTTTCAAACAGAGGACAGCCTTTCAAACATGAATAGAGGGATAGTTCTGATACAACAGAGGACATAAAAGCTCCTGCAAGATAAAAAACATGGGACAGAAGGGTTGACAGGAGGGTACAGTGTAAGGGGAGGGGGTAAAGAGACAGAGAGAGAAACTCACGGCAGTCAGACTCATCAGACTTGTCCTTGCAGTCTGGATCTCCGTCACACTTCCACGTCAGCCGCACACACTCCCCATTGGCACAACGGAACTCCCCAGCCGTGCAGTTTGTCCGTCGATTGGGCAGGTACGGGACCCCGTCACCACCGCAGCGCTCTGGGCCTTCATCCGAACTGTCAGAGCAATCTGGGTCTCCGTCGCAGCTCCACATGAGCGGCACACACTCTGAGGTGTTACATCGGAGATGGTTGGGCCCGCAGGTCAGAGGGGAGGCACACTTAAGCTCGTCGCTGCCGTCTCCACAGTCGTCGTCGCCGTCACAGACGTAGACGGTGGCCAAGCACTTGCGGTTGGAGCACATGAACTCACCGCTGGGGCAGGCTTTGGCGTCTAGAGGAAGAGCGGAAAGAACAGAGCAAATGAGAGTCTGTCTGTCTTACTGTATCGACACTGAAGCTGGGAAAGTGTAGCATCTGTTTCGAATTTATAGTTTTGCTAATCTGCTGCTACCTCGTCTCACTTAATTGCTGAAAAGTAGAGTTTAATGAATGTTTGAAGGCCTTGTGCAGCAAGTTCACAGACATTAAATATGCACACCAGTGTTTCAGTGTTGCTTGCAGTGCATGAAATAAAAGATGAAGCTTTTACATTGGCTACAGCTGTAGGTAGATGAGAGATAATAAGACCAGAGGTGAGAAACACTTGCTTGAATTAGCTTCAAATAGGAGGACATGGTGACGGTAATAGAGCTTTTAAGGAAGGCAGAAAGTCAATATGGGTATTGTGACTGGGAAAAGACAGAAGAAAGCCGGGCAGAAGAAGAGAGGATGATGGTGAGAGACGTTCTCTTTATCTAACTACAAATAAAAGACTCACTCAGATTGAGAATCTCTTTTCCAGAGTGTCCTGGCTAAGACAGACAGCAGCACAAATAACAGACTAAAAACAAACATAATTTAAAATAAAAAAGAACAAATTACAGAATTATAAGATATCAATAAAACATTATTCAACATTCAAAACATCCACAGGCAGATGTGCCTGCTTCTTAGTCATTCAGAATCAATTTACATGCGCCCAAAGAGACCCGCTCCTGAAGATATGGGTAATTGTGCAACTGATTCCAAGCTGAGGGAGCAGCATACTTAAACACCCTTCTCCCCAGTTCAGTACAGACTTTATGGACGGTTAGTAGGAACAAGTCCTGGGGGTGAAGACAATAACTTCCCGTACTTTTTTTGTAGGATGTAGGTATGTAGGAAGCAGTTCAAGAACACCGTCTCCTGAGGAGCGGAGATAAAAGAGCTCTCTCTGCCATCAGCCCGCCCTCCTCTCCTCTCTCAAAGGATCTCTCTCTCTTTCTAGTGTTTGTTTTATCTCGTCTGCTCCCTGGCTCATCTTCCTTTTGTCAGTGACCGAGCAGGAGATGTCGGCTATCCAAACACTGCATGTTGGCACACACGCCTACATACTACAGGTTCCAGGTGATAGTGTATTGTATTCTGTCACACAAAAGCAGAGAGCAGGAACTACAAGGACAGTGAGGTTGAAAGACAAATTGGTTTGAAGTTTATAGGCCACTGTCAAGCTGCGAAGAGAGGACAAGGATGATGACACAGTTGTAATTATAACTTGCACGTTTACATGCACACTAATATCTATTATATTATATCTATCCCCTATTATTCCGAATATGACAGTATTCTGAATTACAAGTCATGTAGTTAACAAATTTATGTCTGGATTTTCCAGGATTAGCGTCTCAACTGGGGTTTTTCATTCACGTTGCGACACATGACCTCTTAACTGTTTACCGTCAGCTCTGTGTGTTGTCATGGAGATACTGTACGCAAACAAACTCGCTGACACTTTAGAAGGCAACAGATGGACGCGGAAAAGAAAAGCCAACATTTCTAGTCAGAAGAAGAAACATACAACTGCTTTTAAACACTATGAAACAGATATTTGGATATGTGCAAATATCGCAACACTGAGCTTTTCAAGAAGGACTGAAAGAGGGAGGCTTTGCATTTACAAGCGGACCAGATCAAATGCCTTGTGTGAGAAAGCTGCTCTTGATTGGTCAGAATTTCCATGTGGGAAAAATTCAGGAAGTAAACAAAACGAAGAAGAGTACACTTACAAGATAACGGGACAACGACGCAGGTTGATTTTAGCGCCGCTCATCGTGGACTATATTGCTGTCATTGTTCATTTTAGTCAAACCATACAGTTTGAAAACGAGGCGCGGCTCCAACTAGAAAACAATGTTTTGATGCATTGGATGTGCTGAATGTGCATATTAAGGCAGTACAGGAGGAGGTGCACATTAATAATCCTCCAGGACTGTAACACGCTCATGTTTAACCCAAACAATGTGTCATGTGACTGCAGTTGGTTCAGATCAGGGTCGGAACACGCTCTCACCACAAAAAAAAAACGCACCAGAGTTCATTTGTAATCAGACCGAGACCACCCCTTCAAGAAGGTCTCAGTCTGGTTGTTTGTGCGCACCCAAGTGTAATCGCTGTGTTCACACCTGCCCAAATGAACTGCACTTAAGGGGCAGAAGAATTTGAGTTCCACTGAACTGACCAAACAAGGCAGATGTGAGTTTAAACACACCATATCATATCAATGCAGAGTCAGAGGCTTAATCTGGATGGTGGTTTTGCTACTCTTAGCTTTTAGCAAGCTACTTTATCTATGTTGATTTACCTACTGCACTTTATATGGGCTGTGCCAAAAAAGTATCTTTAGCTTTAGGGCTAGCTGTGGCTATTTCAATAGACTGAACAGGCTGAACTAGCCAGAGTGCAGTCACTGCAGTTTGGTTACCTCTGTTTTGTTGCTGCCAATTACACATTTCTATGTCTTCTTGCTGTTTGACCTAAGTTATTTAAAAAAGTCAGACTCTGGTCACAGTTTCACTGTAATACAAAGGTTCTGTGTTTGGGCTTTGCAGGGCAATATTGACTTTGTTCCGTACTGCATGAAAATGTTTCTCTGCAGGAAGGAAAAGTTTGTACTGTAATGTTACCTCTCCCCTTCACAAAGCCAAGCTCATGGCTTCTGTAAATCCTTTTTCTCTCTCACTACCTTTTCCAGTTTTCTTTGTCTCAACTCAAGTCTGGCCAAAAGCGCTCAGGCTGTGAAGAGAGTCTGGGTTCCCACTGTGAGCCCATAGCAGCACAGAGGCCAGCACAGAGAGGAGCAGAATTTGATATTTACACAAACCACAGGGAGTTCAGCTTGAACACTGCTGCCTTTGGCTGTTATGGCTGGTTACAGGAAGAGATTGCTGTTTTAAAACATTCTACACAGAGTCAGCAAGATGTAAAGCGAGAGCATCTTGTCAGTGACCTGCAGGGGAAAGATCTAGTTTGCTGGTTTGGTCCTTCAGTAGTGGTGTTTTATTCTGTCATCACACATAATACAGTAAGTATAAACAAAGCAAAGGGTATAAACAAAATCAACAGTTTATGTGTTAAGCAGTGACTGAAAAGGCTCAGGCTGAGGCAAAAGCTCATATTTGCCTGTCGATTATAGCTACCATCCAAGAAAAAACCCTGTAACCCTCAAAATTAGCCATGTGAGCAGGGACAGTGGACAGGCCATCTGGCATATCGGGCAGTTTCCCGTTGAGTCGTGATTCCTTTTAAGCCGACATAACTGTATAACTGCCAGTGATACAAGAAGTCTGGCCCATTGGTATATTTTCTTAACGGACACAGAGTTGGCCCAGTCACAATTTTAAACCCAAATGCCTCCATTAAACAGCATCTGCAACAAAAAGTGTGCCAAAATGGGTAACACAAAACATGTGAAAAATGTGAATGGAAACACATCGAACATATAGCTACTAACATCACCCATGCCAGATGTGCTGATCACCTGGACGAGGAAAAAACAAACCAGGCCAGGTCCTTATTCCCGCTGCTTTCAGGCAGCTTTAGGACACAAAAGCAGAACAGAATACGTTGTACGTCGTTATATATTAATGGAAACACACTGAACATGATAACGCCACAGCTAGCATTTTAATGTTTATTCACTGTTCAATCAACGGCATACACCATGGTTGAATCACTATTGAATTATGTTTTGATTCTGATAGATGAATCAACGTTGTTCCGTAAACGTTAATCGTTCAAATCTTTCAAAATTGTTTCAGTGTTGAAACATATCTTTTTCAATTGAGATGTTGATTTATGAGAAGTTAACGTTTTTACAACCACCAAAATTCAATGTTGTTTCAATGTTGTTTTAGGATGCATTCACACTGATGCAATTTGGGCCACTTTAAACGAACCCTGGCCCTCTTCCACGCATAGTTTGGTTCATTTGGAGTGGTGTGAATGCTCACTTGAACTCTGGTGCGGACCAAATGAGCGAACCCTGGTCCGCTTGAAAACTGGGGGTCTCGGTTCACTTGCAATTGAACCCTGGCGTGGTTTGCTTACAGTGAGAAATGCAAACGGACTATCCAGCGAACCAAAGAGAGGAAGTGAACCAAAGAGAGGAAGTGAAAAAGAGAGGAAGTGATGCAGAGCGCAGTGCATTTTGGGTAGGAAAAAACCAAAGCCAACCGAGAGAAGCAGAGGTAAAAAAAAGAAAAAGTTGGAAAATGTCTCGTGGGCAGACGTGGAGTAGTTGATATATGGTCAGACGACTATATATCACAGGTGCTTGTGGCTACCCACAATGGATTTCCGTTTTCGGTCCTGGCCAGTCAATGAGCCGGGATTTCTTCTTCCTCATGCTTTTTTTCTTCCTGGTCGTTTCGGGCAATACCGCCCCCAAACGAGCAGCTGTTGTAACTGCGTGATGTTGTCCAGGCCGTTTGGTCCGCTTCAAAAAGTGCAGTGTGAAAGTGAACCGAACCAAATGAAGGAGTCCCTCGGACTATCCTGGTGTGAATGGGCCTTTAATGTTGAAACAACGATTGACATAATTTCAACCACATTTCACCATTGAAAGTCAGTCATGTGCCAGGTGGGGCACAGTATGGCATGACTCAGCTGTGTTGATCACTGGGCCCCTTCTATGATGTAGTCTATAGTGACATGACAAGACACAATAACCTTTGGGGGATGGTTTTTTTTTTTTTTCCAGTGGCACACCGGCGGAAGTGGAACGGTGTGAAAGAATGAAAAATAAAAACAATAAACAGTTTATTTTGGGTAGTAATGCATTATGTTATATTGTAAATGTAATATGTACCTGCTATTCTGTTAATAACACGTTATATTACTCAGTTACTGCTAAAACGTAGTATATTACTGAAACATGTTACTTTTGTAATGCATTACCCCCGACACTGCTAACCAGCTATCTGATTAGAGTGATGACATGAGGTGAATAAATCTTTCATACATCTGCAGAAAAGATATAAAGGCATCAACATTTAACCATCACTTATAAATAATAATAAGCTGAATGGGTTTTCCATGGTTGGCTGTTTAAAGCTGAAGCATTAAAAGCAAACGGAATCAAAAACAGCCTCAGAAAAAAAGAGATTAAATGTTAGAGTAGAAATTCATATGCAATTCCACGTGCTGACTTGAACTGGGTGAACAAACATCAGATGCAAGATAGTCCTAATTACTATCCTATGTAATTATACCATATGTTAAAGCCACTGTCTATTTCCTCTGTGTTTAATTAATTCACTGGTACTGACATGATTGCCACAGAAGCACGGGGAAAACAACTGATAGGAAAAACAAGTGTCAAGATTCAGTTCAGTGAAAGGGTTTATATTCATTAATATTAAACAGGCTCCATCTGATTCTGATGTGTTTTATAACTACTGTCCCTGTTATGCCTCTACACTAACCCCATACTAATTTGGCGCTAAATAATTAAGCAGATTCAACAGACATGTACATTATTACACAGGGGGCAGACCATTAGTAATGTACATGAGTGGCCTGGTTACACTGCAGTGAGACTTTGTTTTCCAGAGGGGGCCCTCAGTAGATGAATTTAAAGACTTGGGAGCAACTTTGCGCCCACAGACTGCCTGTGTGTAATGTTGTACAAGTCAGTGGGTTTTAAATGAAAAATAAATACCAGAGGGACCCTGCATTTCAGTCAGAGGGTTGAGTTTTCAGATTGTTTTTTCATCCAGCTACATAATTTATGACTGCTTGAACAAAAGCAGGGAAATGCATTATATATACAGTCTGTACTAGGGTTAGGTATCGGTACTTGATACTTTTAAAGTATCAACTGAAATCATCTACCATCCATCTATCCATTTTCATCTGCTTATCCGGGGCTGGGTCGCAGGGACAGCAGGCCAAGCAAAGCACCCCGGATGTCCCTCTCCACAGCAACGCTTCCCCACCAGTGAGACGTGCCTGGAACACCTCTAACACGAGGCATCCAGGAGGCATCCTGATCAGATGCCCAAACCACCTCAACTGACCCCTTTTGACACGAAGAAGCAGTGGCTCTACTCCGAGCTCCCTCCGGATGTCCGAGCTCCTTACCCTATCTCTAAGGCTAAGCCCAGCCACCCTTCTGAGGAAACTAATCTTGGCGACTTGTATCCACAAACTCATTCTTTTGGTCACTACCCGGAGCTCATGACCATAGGTGAGGGTTGGGACGTAGATGGATCAGTATATCGAAAGCTTTGCCCACTGGCTCTGATCCTCTTCACCACGAAGGTCCGGCACAGCGCCTGCATCACTGCAGACGCCACACCAAACCACCAATCCATCTCACGCTCCATTCTACCCTTGCTTGTGAACAAGACCCCGAGATACTTACTCCCTCGCTTCAGGCAGTAACTCTCTCCCAACTCAGAGGGGGCAGTCCACCGGTTTCTGGCAGAGAACCATGGCCTCAGATTTGGAGGTGCTAACTCTCATCCCGACCGCTTCACACTCGACTCCAATTCTGGGGTTCACAAACCATACTGTACTTTTTTAAAACCACACCAAGCAATAGTATATACTGTACAATAGGGCTGTAACAGTTAGTGTATTCCTGCTGAACTGTAACAGTACTGGGGTCAAGGTCTGATGCGTACAGCCACAGAATGCATGGTACGAGATTGATAAATGTAATGTAAAACCAAAGTTTCTGTCCTCCATTGTAAAACATTCTGCCTACAATTTCAGTGTCATCTTTGACTCTGAGCTCTATTTCAACATACAAGTAACCAAGGTTGTGCAACTGTGCTTTTTTTTTAAATAAGAAGCGGACCTTGAAAAAGTCATTCATGCTTTCATCTCGCCATGTCTGAATTACTGTTATTCCCTGTATTCAGGGCTCAGCCGAAAGGTCATTTACTGTCACCAGCTCATTCAAAACTTGTCTGCCAGACTTTTAACTAAAGAGACATTACACTGGCTACCTGTTAGGTCTAGAAAATTATTCTACACTTTTACTTAATACTTTTAAAGCCCTACACGCAGACTACAAACAGCCTATAACCGGAAACCAGGGCTCTTCCACTCTTCTTCCGGAGGCAAGATCTCCGGGGTTTGCCTACAGACTCTACGTTCACTGAATGTAGAGTCTGTATATAGAGACTATCCTTACCCTAACCCTAACCAATCCTACTCCTCCTGCCTAAACCTAACCAACCCAACCAACAACAGCAACAAGTGCTAGCCAATCAGAGGGAGAGTAGGGCAGTTCATGCCTTTGCCATCCAATGAGTGGGCAGTGGGCAGCCACAGCAGCAATCAAGAGAGAGTTGTATATAACGCGAGGATGGTGTGTCACACATTCAGCATCACCTAGATATGCTGATCACCAGGATGCTAAATGTTTGGGTGCTTTGAATGTTTAATGTAGCCACAGTGAAGCTAACTGAAACACTCCTCCTGATGCACAAACTTTATTTTTCATCATTCTATATATGTTGATATTTTCAGTTTCATGGCATGAGAGTGGGCGGCACGGTGGTGTGGTGGTTAGCACTCTCGCCTCACAGCAAGAGGGTTGCCGGTTCGATCCCGGGCGTGGGAGCCCTTCTGTGCGGAGTTTGCATGTTCTCCCCGTGTCAGTGTGGGTTCTCTCCGGGCACTCCGGCTTCCTCCCACAGTCCAAAGACATGCAGATTGGGGACTAGGTTAATTGATAACTCTAAATTGTCCATAGGTGTGAATGTGAGCGTGAATGGTTGTTTGTCTCTATGTGTCAGCCCTGCGATAGTCTGGCAACCTGTCCAGGGTGTACCCTGCCTCTCGCCCGATGTAGCTGGGATAGGCTCCAGCCCCCCCGTGACCCTCAAGAGGATGAAGCGGTTAGAAGATGAATGGATGAATGAATGAATGGCATGAGAGTTCAGTTTTTTGGCTGTTGTGACCTGTTGCCTTTAAGGAAAGTATCAAGTGTACAGAAGAGTTTAAAATGTTCCTCACTTTTATAATGAAAAAAAGTTTAACAAAGTTGCCAGTGGGAAAAATATTACCTCAGCCCCCTGCAAGAGGATCTTGTCTCTCTTGACACTTGCAGTACAGTCTGCTCAAAATAAATGAAAAGAAATATCTTTCCATATATATTGTTTTTCTGTGTGTACTGAACTGAAAGTGTAGGCCTATTTTTACACTCCTTCTGTACAGTAAATGTCTGTGTACACACATAGAAACCAGAGATAGCCTGCTGTATTTGAGTTTACGTGTACCACTACACTCAACTCACGCTAAGCATTATACCTGCTAAACATCCATATGTCAGAATTGTTGTTGCGAGCATGTTAGCATGCTGATCTTAGCATTTAGATCAAAGCACTGCTGTGCCAAACTACAGCCTCACTGAGCTCCTGGCACGGCTGTAAACTCTTACACTTGTTCTTGTGACAGCCAACAAGAGAGAGCTTTCCTTTTAGCATCAAGGTGATGTTGCGCACAGGTTAAACGAGTAATTCACAAATCGTGTTGCACAGCAGACACCTCATTAGCGTCATAAACACATCTATGGCTGTGCTGTTTACTCTGCTAAAATGAACAACTTCTACTAACTTTGACAGACTGGCAACTTTCCTGGTCCTTAATTTTGTTTCTCAGTTTATTTTGAATGTATATAACCAAAAGAGTTCATTTCAATTTTAAATCATCACCACATGTTGTAGCTACCTTCATTTTTTTTGTTATCAAAGCAAACCTAACTTTGTTTGCCTGCTATAATGAATAATACATAATTCAACAGAAAATACACCATAATGTCAATTAAATTCACTGGGAGCCGGTGGCACACATTCATATATTGTCCCTTCTTTCATTTCTTGGATGGAAGAACCTTTTCTGTGACTACCACCGGGGTAGTCAGAAGCTGGCAGCGTAACACACTTCACTTTTTCTGGCGGCTCTGATGAGAGATTGTTGCCAGCAGCAACCAGTGGCTCAGTTGAAGAGGCAAGAGATGACTGGTCGCTCTACTCACATTAGCATTACAGCTGATGAGTGTGTAGTGCATGTACGTGTGTGTGTGTGTGTGTGTGTGTGTGTGTGTGTGTGTGTGACTATTCAGGGTGCACAGAGGAAAGACAGAATGAAGGAAAATAGTTAAGATATATTTTTTGGTGTAGGAGGACAGAAAAAGAAGATGTGAGATGAAAAGAAAGACTACAGGCGAACATACAAAATGCATGGTATTTCCCTGAATGTGTCTGTACTCTCTTATATTTTTATATGTTAAAATATAAGCAATGCCATCAGTTGAACTGGTTGAGGGATGTAAGCAGATTCCCCGAATCCCAGCCAC
This sequence comes from Epinephelus fuscoguttatus, assembly GCF_011397635.1. Taxonomy (NCBI): domain Eukaryota; kingdom Metazoa; phylum Chordata; class Actinopteri; order Perciformes; family Serranidae; genus Epinephelus; species Epinephelus fuscoguttatus. Next base: position 24,506,505 of record NC_064766.1, read on the forward strand.
ACAGCCGACAACGAGTTAATGACAACATGATGGCTTTGATGCAAAAAGGGTTCAGTCAGAAGAATAAGAATAGATCTATCGACACACTTTATTCATAATTCAGCAGAAAGGAAAGCACAATGCACTGTAGAAACAGGAGACGGAGAGAAGCCCCGTGCCTACAAATTAGGTGGAAAGAAAATGGCCATCCTGAAGAGACACTTAAAAGGGCCAGTGTATAAAATGGGTTGAAAACAGTGACATCAGTGGTCAAATTCTAGATTGCAGGGCTCACTCACTCACCCCTCCCGTCGGGTAAATTACGGTGGCCTCGTAGGGACAAAAGGCCTTGCGCATGAGTTTTTCAGGAGTAGGTCTATCTAGTAACGAGGTGAATGTTTATTTAGAAATCTAAACCATGTTACGATATTGTAATGAATCCCTCACGAGCAGGAGACCAGAGGAGCGTTCGGGAAAAAGGCCAGTTTATTTGAGCACTCCAAAAACTCCGGTAACACTCCAGGGGGTAAAAGACTCCGTCCCAAACTCTGACTCTTCTGGCGTAACACACACACTTCATACACACATACTCATTTACCATACTGAGTGGGGACCCCCTCCCCTCTCTGCTCAATCTCCAGCCCGCACACTGACTGACAGCGTAGCCGGTAAACAGAGCTCAGCTGTTTATTTAGCCTAGCAATATCTCCGGACTATAGTAGCTGCAATGGACGACTTTGAACGCGATTTTGAAGAGTTTCTTGTAGCGGACACAGATCCAGAGCCATACCTGTTTGAGCCGGAGCATACAGATGAGGAACTCTATGTGTTTGATGCTGAGCGGGCGAGAAGAGAGGCTGAATGCACAGAATGGGATTCGGTGCTACTGCTACCATCGTTGGGGAGATATATCATCAGGAGGAAAAGCGCCGCAGAGAGTGTATCACAAGGAGTGAAGTTGCGTCTTCTTTTCCTCGCAGGTGATGGTTCGGGTTCATTCTCTCCTGTTGCGTGGTAAGCGTGGTCCATTCGCAAACTTTATAACTAAAAAAACTTTTCACTACTCTCTATCCACGAACTACTAACACTCTCTGCTGTTTCCTCCTCCTTCTTCCTTCCTTCCGCTGTCTTCGTTGGTTTATTTATACACGCGAACGCGTTCTCTGGCTGGCTGGATTGTCCACTCGGTCTGCCGTACATACATGGCGGCGCAAGATGGCGACCTCTCTAAAGCAAGACCCTTGCTATATATCTATAAAAGCATAATTATAAGGCTACAAAAACCAAACGAATTTTATTTTATAGCAATTATACACTTGTATAAAAATATTAATGGGTAGAATATTCAGATTCAGATTGAGATTGACAATAAACCATGCCAAATATTACACAGTGGCCCTTTAAAGGTACACCACCCTGCTACTTATATGATGGTAAGTTAGCTATCTGTACCTTGAGGTGCTTTCACACCTGCCCTGTCTGATTTGGTTTAATCGAACTCATGTTCGTTTGCCCCCTAAGTGCGGTTCATTTGGGCAGGTGTGAACACAGCAATCACACTCGGGTGTGCACCAAAACAACCGGACTGGGACCTTCTTGAAGAGGTGGTCTCAGTCCGGTTACAAACGAACTCTGGTGTGGTTCATTTGTGTTGAACGTGTTCCGACCTGGATCTGAACCAACTGCAGTCACATGACACATTGTTTGGGTTAAACATGAGCATGTTACAGTCCTGGAGGATTATTAATGTGCACCTCCTCCTGTACTGCCTTAATATGCACATTCAGCACATCCAATGCATCAAAACATTGTTTTCTAGTTGGAGCCGCGCCTCGTTTTCAAACTGTATGGTTTGACTAAAATGAACAATGACAGCAATATAGTCCACGATGAGCAGCGCTAAAATCAACCTGCGTAGTTGTCCCTCCATTGTGACATTAGAAAGTGTCACATTTATCTTGCAAGTGTACTCTTCTTCAACGTTTTGTTTACTTCCTGGATTTTTCCTGCATGGAAATTCTGACCAATCAAGAGCAGCTTTCTCACTCAAGGCATTTGATCTGGTCCGCTTGTAAATGCTGCCGTGAGAACACGAACCAACTCCAGGCAATTATACAACTTTGGAACAACATCAGTCCCTGATTCAGACCAAAGCAAGACAACTCTATGTCTGAAAGCACCCTTAGATGATAAGTCCTAATGTAAACTAAGCATATAAATTTGCTTACGTTAAGTTAATGTTTCTAGGCAGTCAGCTGTCACTTTGATTTCCAGTTTCCAACAACTGCATGAGCCTAACTGAATTAGTTAAAGGGAGAAAAACATTTCAACTAAATAACTACAATTTGACTGGATAATATCTCTTTTCGTCAACTAAAACTGGACCATAAAGGATAAAAGTGACTAAAATGTGACAAAAACCAAAAAGCATTTTCGTCTTAAGACTAACTCTACGTCTAAATTAGCTGCCAAAATTACCATTGCATCAAGGTTGTGTGTAAGCATTCAAAAACAGTCATCTATCTTTAATTCAGTGTTGCCAACTTGGCGTCTTTCTCACTAGATCAAGCGCCTTTTCAGACCCTCTTAGTGACTTAATTTCTAAAAATCACCTGGCGACACATTTAGAGTCTTAATCAGACCATCAGGAAAAAATAGAGAATTGTAATTCATTCCTTCCCACGGCACCGCTTGCCTTGGGAGTTCAGTTGTAGTGAGTTTCTATGGTTGCTTTCACGCTCACTGTCTGGATTGGAAGCGCAAGAAGATTTTTCTACTGAATCTCATCTAATCACTTTCTATGACAGATTGTGGCATAAATGCTTTGTAGGGTACAACTGACGCTGAAGAGCTCAATGCTGAGATAATAACAGAATGTCAATATAAATGACAAAAACAAACTCAGTCATGTCCAGTTTCATAGACTTAGACATGAGGTGCTGACAAAAGAAGGAAGAACTAAAGACTGGCACTCTTATTATATCAGGCAGCTTGGATAACTGTGATTACAACAAGTTAAAAATGAAAGCACGCATGAACAGAAGGGGGGGAAGTGATTGGGCCAAAAGTTTAAAAGAGCATCCTGGTTATTTTAGTGACAGATGACATTTTAATGCTCCAATAATGCACAATGATGCCACCATTACAATGAGTGTATGATGTTATCTGGCAACTCTTATTTAATGCATCTCCCTTGTTAACTCACCATACCTCTCCATCGCCTGGGCCAGACACTGTCCTATCAGACCTATAGCCTGATCAGTTATTTAGAACTATTAAATTTCGACGGAGCATTCCTATTTTAACCAGCACTAGTGTTGAAGCACTGGTTTAGCGACCAAGAAACCTAAAGACCGATTGCATGAATTATATCATCTCATGTGATGCTACTGAGCTAATCAAATCTGTGTTGCGACTCAAGTGAGATACACATACAGGGGGGATGAGAGGAGAGACAACAGTCTGAGAAATAAAAGAGAGAAAGTATTTTCACGTGTTCTAAAGCGAGCATAAACATAGTTTTGAATCAAGAATGGACAGACGCACATGTTCATTCCTTCTACAGACAGTTCAAAGCTAGCATGTCTCATCATATCTTCAGAGACCTTGGGGATTATTAAAAGCGGCAATGTGGAGCGCCACTACCAGACAAAGCACAGACCAAACATACCCACTCATAGCGTAGTTCATTTTAACTGGAACTGAACTAATTAGTTTACTCGTCCTCCAGGAGGAAATTCTTTTCCACAGCAAGTGCACTCATATCACAGACATGTACGACATACAGAATTAATAGCAAAGAGACAAAAACATGGACTGGCATTCAACACGACAGACTGAATTTCAAATCAAGAGGAGGTCACTTATTTAGAGCTCATACAGATGTGGGAACAAAGCTCTTGTTGAAACAGGCACTTCTGCACATGGGTAGTCTATACCTGCGTCCAGAAGGAAGATGGAGTGGATGATCTGGGTTGTGAGTGACTGTGAGTGCTTTGCCGATTAGGAAATGGGGTGACGTAATGATAAAGGTCGGGGGATATAAATACCTTTTTCCCAGTTTCCCAGCTAAATGAGTTGTCTTAAAGAGCTTAATGGTGACTGTGAGCATATGGAAAAAACAGATGGCACTGTACAGAAGAACTTTATAATGCCATGGTACAAGAGAAGAAGGAGAAAGGGTTGTACTAACAATTGATTTAATGTACAGATGGCTGTAAGTCTCTACTGACAATGTTTGTAAATGCCTATGGCATGCTGATTAAAGCTGAGGCTACGCTCCAGTGTAATGCTGAGGTATCTAAGAGACCACACCACCTCTACCTTATCCCCTTTGGTAGCGAGACCAGGGAAGTGGACCAGAGTTTCGTGGGGCAATGTGTCATGAGTATGGTAAGAACCCAACTGCAGCACCACAAACAGAAGAACAGTTTGTAATAGTCTTTAATGAAACCACTTGCAGGTAAAGCAACAGTAAGAGTTAATCGGTCCCAAGCCGAAAGCAGGTGAGTCAGTGGCGTCTGCTGAATGCACACCGACAGAAAACAGTGCCAACGTATGCGGTGGTACCGTGAGGGAAGAGATGGGAGACGATGTCAGATGAACAGGGAAACCAAAACCAGGAGTACTATGTGTGTGAAGCCGACCGCAGACAGGGAGGGACTTGTCAGCAGCGATGATGAGTGGAATCCGTGGAGCACACACAAAGGCGGAATGTGCAGCCATGCGGTGAAGTAATCCACAGCACAAAAGTCCACAGGTGGGTGAACAACCAGTCACAGGGAACTGGGAAACAGAAACCAGGAAGCCAGAAGCAGAGCTCTTGGTCAGGACAGAAGGCTGAGTGGTTTACCGGGGAGCAGGCGAAGCAGGAGAATCAGAGGCAGGCGAGGTCGGCAATAAGGAAGCAGTTTGGGAATAAACACTGGAAAGTCTTGCATTGGATGACAAAGAACAACTTGGTCAGGAGAGTCTGTGAAGAAGGAGTCTTTATAGTGGCAGGAAGTAACGATTCACAGGTGAGAGCAGTTGGCTTGATGAGGTGGGTGTGGTGGACTGGACAGGTGACAGGCTGGCAGGTAGGATGGTGGAGAGGCAGGGTTTGTAGAAATTTACTGGGTTAACTGAGAGAGTGGCATGTATGGCAGGTAAAAAGTGCCCACTGTGACACAAAGAGCAGTTTGTTTGTTTTTAAAACTGGATGCACTGATTATTTTTGATTTATTTTAATGCAAAATGTAAAATCATTCACTAGGTTGCTCTTCTGCATCGCATCGCACTGAGGTATTTCTGCTGTGTAGCTTATATCTGTTGGAGAGCTGTGTAGAGAAAAGAAAATAATCCAGCCACCGACTGGTACACGCACAAATACCTCTGAGCATATCAGTCACTGTCTGTGCAACTTAATGTCCTCTCAGCTTTCTCATAGTTATTCATAGACTTAAACTGAGGGGACAGTTCAGACCTGTCCACTTTGCTCAGAGAGCTGAGGACCGCCACAGCCACAGCCACTGCAGCAAGGTCACTGGAACACACACACACACACACACACACACACACACAGGATGAGCAGGTAAAAACACACACTGCATACACTGCCTGCAAGTTCAGATGGGTCACAGTGCGTCACCAGGGAAATCGCTCAGTGGCTGACCTTTCCTGTGACGCTAGACAAACATTTACAGAGGAAACACCGCTGTAATAAAGACGAGACAACTCTCTCATCTACAGTAACAACCAGGAGATAATAGAGGACAAGGTGGGAGTCAAAGTGAAGGGAGTTTTTTTGACCTCCTCTGTAATCATTACTGACTGAGGAGGTTAGCAGCCAGTGGGGGAGACAAGGAATCGGTGCTGAATGATGCAAACACCCACCTGTCTAGATTTTGATTAGCAGAATGAAATAAGGGAGAATTATTTGTTAGTGGAAGCACTTCAGCCCTGTAAAACTGTGATGCACGGTATCTACCAGTTCAGCTTCACAACAGGAGAGACAGCTGTGAAGAGTGCACAGAGTAATTGTTTGCCTCGTACTATCCAAGCAGCGTTAAATATGAATAAAGAAAACATGCAAAAATACAATCACACGGAAATATAATATGCACACACCAGTCAGGCAACTCAACCTGACACTGAGTGCAAATGCAAACACACACGAAAACACGCGAATCCAGACCGGCTCCTGTGCTCCGCAGCAGATCCCAGCAGACAGGCGAGCTCAGGAGAGAAGCCTGGAGAGTAAGTGCTTATTAATCTCCACATCGCTGAGGGTTGAGGACAGTTCAACTTTCTTGCGGAGCCTCTTTCCAACTGCTGCTTAATGTAATGTTGATCAAGGAAAGCTTCCTCTGGTGAGGGCTAGATTCTACTTAATACATAATTCAACATGTGGATGACTCAATTAGCAAGATGCCTCTGCAAGATTTACTTTTCCGAGTCTGCGGCGGGCTATGCACTCTGTAAATTTCTACTAATAGCAGAGCACGCTGGGGCTAACTGGGTATATACGTTCGTGCTCAGTCAGTTTTAGAAGTGCAACCACTCCACTCACATTTGGGTAAACACAAGAGGCAGTATAAAGTGAGTTTGAAGGTTTTGCTCACTGTGAGCAGGATTAAGCTTGAGCATGCTCACAAAAGCATGAGTGTGAAAGACAACAAAAAGCAGGCTCATGTTGAGGATGCTTTCACAACTCAGCGGTTTGGTGCAGCTCCAACCAAAACAAGATGCTTTTGGTTATATTGTACATGTACAGATTGGTGTGAGCACTATCGGTTAAACTCTGGTGTGAAACTAATCTGTGGTGTAAATGCAAAGAGGGCAGGCTGTTCTCATAAACTGTTTGTGCATTCTCCTACATAAAGTAATGCACCCAAATTTGCACCCATATCTTACATAGTCATGAGCCAGTAATTGGTGTATAACCCACTGATTTGGAAGGCTGTGATCTCTTAACCAACGCGCTGACAAAAGTAGACAAAGGAAGCAGTCCCCAGGAGACGAGTGTTCAGAATCATGTGAACTTTGGGTCACTTTAAGGTACGTCCTTACCATGTTTATTTTACTAAACCTTACCTCTGTAACTTTGTGATTGATGATTGCAATGGTTATTTCAGTCTGTCTTTGAGAGGTTGTTTTATAGCAATCACAGTACTTTGACGTGCTTTACAACACTGTTGCTGAGAATGAACAAGAATAGGGATTCAATGAACTATCATAAGTATGATTATTCTTCTTGGCCTTGGCCCTCTTGTGTTCATCATACTGCAGTTTATGGTGTTATTCAAGGTTGTTAAACAACTTAGTTGTGTTGCTTTGCGACACGGACACAAGTCTCAAGCACTCTTTGGATATGATTTGTACTTCCAAACAATGGTGGTTGATGAAAGAATGATTTTTGTTCTGACCACCTGCGGTTGCAAGGTTCAGGAAAGTTTTTCACAGGCTGTTGCTGCAGGGTGGGTGTAGCGCAGTGGCAGCTGCTGGTCTTTCAAACAGGGGAAGCTCACTTTAAGTTTACATCATAAAATTTGTCATATTGTACCGAGGCAGTAACTTATAAAAGGAACATTTAATTGAAGCCCTTTTTCAACCACACTGATGCCACAGAACCACAGCAACGCAACGTTTATGTCTTTATTTACAGTGTGTGTTGTGTGTGTACTCTACAAACAGTGAAAATGAGCTATATTGCTTATGGATATAAGGAACTCTGGACATCACTCTGTCAGAAGACTCCACTCACAAATATATATGCATAGGCCTGAGCTCAAAATGCTGGTGTGTATTTCAGAAGTGCTGTCAATCACAAAGAGTTTCAGCCTTTTAGACAATTCCTCCAATCATCATCATACACTGAGCGTCCTCTCCCGCCTACCGCTCCATTAAGTCCCAGGGAAGCTGAGCCTCCCTGGAAGTGACGATTTTGTCACATTTATCCAATGACCGTCTCGCTTTGCTGCATGAAAAAAACCTGCTCAGCGCTGTCTCATAGGAATGCTTGGAGGCTCCGTGTCCACCGTGCTGACACGAGAATGTATGACAGGGAGGTCGCGTTTGAAAACTGGTGATAAACAGCTGACGTTTGAACATCATAGTCATGATGTGAAACGCATCCTAGCGCACGTTTTATGGAATGTAAATTCTTATTTTAATGTAAATTCAATAGTGCATTTCGTCTATGAAATTTTGGGGAAGTTCAGCTTCCCTTGTTGTCTCAGAGCAATCAGGTGTAGCGGCATGACAGTGGCCACCATTGGCAGTTTAAGAAACGCTTGATTTGATATGAAGCGGAGGACTCTATGGGTGGAGCACACAATTTAAACGTCAAAATAGCCGACAACCATGTTCATTCATTTGTGGGAAGTCAAAATTGTGACAGGGATTAATATTCAATTAATTGTGCAGCCCTATGTGACAGCATATTTGTAACACTTGTATAAATTCAAAGGTTAACCTGAACAACTGTATGCCTTTCTTTTGCTGATCATGAAAAGTGTAAAGGAATCAGCCTTCAAGTTTTGGCAGCTCCTCACTGAAAATAGAGTAAAACAAAACAAAATACTGATGCAAATTGTTTGACTGCAGCCATTTGCCTCATTTATATTGAGGTGTGAAAGACCTAATTTCGTCTAACCAACTATTTTGACCACCAGAGAGGATAAATTTAGCCACAAGGTGCAGTGAAGTGGTGTGTAAATTGATACGACAGTCACTTCAATAAAGTGTATTGATTTTCCCAGGTTGGTCAACACGGCACTGCAGGAGGCCAGGTCACCAAACTGCCCAGTAAATGATACGTGTCTCTTGGTTTGTTTGTAATAAGTCAGTCTAAAAAAGGAAACCTTTTAGCTGCGTTAATGGTGTAACACTAATGGTGATCTGTGAGAGCTGAATGCAAAAATAAAGTGGTGAAGGTAGATGGTGTCTGAACCCTGTTGAAAGTATGCCACACACCTTAGGTGGTGCGGTGTAGTAGTTTCTATCACTTCTGCCTATTAAGAACACGAGAAAAAGAGATGGTGCAGAACTAAAAGCTCTGTTCATTTTTAAACCTGAGCACACCTGGCCTGTCGCTGCAGGAAGAGGGAATTCCTGTGGGAGTTTCAGTTTCAAAAAGTACAAAAAAATTAGATAATGCAGACCCAGGAGACTGCAGACTCCTGTAAGGGGATTTTCACCACTTAGAGATTATCTAAACAGCACGTCTGAATGAGCGTGTAACCACAATTACATGGAAGCCTTCACGGTTAAACACAGTAGGTGTGAAAGAGTAAAGATGACAGAGCCACTGAGTTTTATCTCAGACAATGTTGATTCTGCTGTGGAAGGGACAAACATCGTAGCGTAGTTCTTAGTTCTTGTTTACACATGGGGAGTCCCTTCAACATCTGATGCTCAATGATGCCGACACTTTCCATTTATGCCTCAATATTTTGAATTAACTGCACCCAAAGATGATTTGTGACTACATTTACAGCCTCACTTGCTGAGGTTTGCAGCTGAGCCTTTCGCCGGCTGGCAGGAGAAAAATGCATTTGGACAAACATACACTGTTCATAAAATAGCTTTATTCTAGGTTTTGTTCGAATGCCGCCGCATCACTTCACACATCTTCATTCATTCATCTTCTCCCTCTAAACCCAAACATACAGCCGAGTTAATGTTGCTTTGAAGTGAATTCTCCAGCTGCCCCTGTGCCAACAGCTAGCCCGCAACACACAGACATACACATACACACTCACACAAACCAATTGGTAATTTCTACCACTCGTCTATCGCCTCAAATGACTGTATATGTGAAAGATCTAAAGCCTTCTGTCTGCAGTGCTTAAGAGTAATACAGCAAAGTAGTGTTTTTGACAAGCAAGGCAATTATTATCCGCTGATTCTGTGAACTATAACTTCTTTTAAGTTTGCATTTACACACATTTTGTGTCACTTAAAACACTTAACCACACAGCACAGATCGTGACTGTCAAGGCTCATGCACACCTTCAATTTCTTGTAGACAGGTTCATGGGAGGAAATGTCTACAGGCAGAAAAGGAAAAATTCCCGCACACAGTCCTTTTACTGGCAATAAATGTGATTCAGAATTACAACATTTCGGTCTATCCATCCATTTTCATCAGCTTATCCACCGGGTTGCAGGGCAGCAGGCCAAGCAAAGCGCCCCAAACATCCTTCTCGCCAGCAACACTTTCCAGCAACGCTTTCCAGCTCCTCCTGGGGGATCCTAAGGCGCTCCCAGGCCAGATGAGATATTTAATCCCTCCAGCATGTTCTGGGTCTGCCCCGGGGCCTCCTACCAGTGGAACATACCCAGAACACCTCCAACGGGAGGCCCCCAGGAGGCATCCTGATCAGATGCCCGAACCACCTCAACTGACCCCTTTTGACAAGAAGGAGCAGCGTCTCTACTCAGAGCTCCCTCCGGATATCTGAGCTCCTTACCCTATCTCTAAGGCTGAGCCCAGCCACCCCACAGAGGAAACTCATTTAAGCCGCTTGTATCCGCAATGGCATTCCTTTGGTCACTACCCAGAGCTCATGACCCTAGGTGAGGGTTGGAACTTCGATGGACCAATAAATCAAAAGCTTCGCCTTCCAGCTCAGCTCCCTTTTCACTACGACAGTCCAGTGTAACGCCCACATCACTGTAGAAGCTGCATCAAACCGCTGAGCATTTTGTTTTTCAGAACTTCAGTCATTCGGCACACCTGTACCATCAAGACTGCTGATTTGACAAGTTAGCAAAACATGGATTATGCTGAAGGTAAGGTATGGTTAGTTGAGGCATTAAAAATCTTAGTTACAATAAGGAAAACTGTGCAGAGTTAGGGTTAAATATCCACTGATCATCCAAAAAATTAGACCCACTGACACATTAAGTTAATAACATAATGTTACAATGCAATGTTATGCTGGGAGACCTTGGGTCCTGGCATTTATGTGGATGCCACTTGACATGTTCCACCCACCCAAACACTGTTGCAGACCAAGCAGACCTCCTCATGGCAATGGCATTCCCTGATGGCAGCACCCCCACCAGCAGCACAACGTGCCGTGACACATGGCAAAAACTGCTCAGGAGTGGCCAGAGGAATGTGACAAAGAGCTCAAGGCATCAACCTGGCCTCCAATTTCCCCAGATCCTAATCCGATTGAGCGTACATGGAGCATGCCAGTACTCCAAGGAGGCCCCGCTGTGGATCGGACTTCGTTCTGACCTGTCGAGGCAAACACACAGGACCTCTGGGGGTGTCCTGGCACGTCACACAGATGCTTGAACAGACGGAGATCTGGCAAATTTGAATTTATTGAAAGGATAGTCTCTTAAAATGTAGCATCTCATTTTTAAGGGGGTCCTCAGACAGAAATACAGAACACAAACATACACTACAAATACACAGATTCAGACGTCTCGTTCACCATCTCCCATTCAGACCCCCTGCCCTCAGCTGTTGCTGTCCTGAAGTCCTGTAGCGGTGGATAGAGGTAAAAGATCTCAAGAAAAGAGGAAAATGATTCTAATCAGATGGAGCTCTGTATTGGAATGACCTATGTCCAACTTCTTTGAAAATTCTGGGGACAAAGAAAAAGGGATATTGCATATGTCTAAGTGGATATGAGGAATTACATGGAGTCAAAAACTGTTTCAAACACAAGGGACAATTGAAATGAACACATTTTAAAATGAACTGATTTTGAAATTTGGAGGCCAGGTCGATGTCTTGGGCTCTTTGTCATGTTCCTCGGGTCATTCATGAGCAGTTTTAGCTGTGTAGCATTGTGAACTGTACTGCTAGGGGTGCCACTGCCATCTGGAAGTGCTGCTGACATGAGGGGCTGCACTTGGTCTGCAAAGGTGTTTGGGTGGGAACTGCATGTCAACACACGAATGCCAGGACCCAAGGTTTCCCAGCAAAACATTTGTCATAACAAAATGATGCATGTTATTCACTCCAGCTGTGAGTGGCTTTAATGTTGTGGCTGATCTGTGTAGTTATATGAATATCAGACTGTTTACTGCATGAGAATGACCACTGATGTGTGACATAAATGTAATGCAGCAATGTCCAATATGGACATTATCCCTTATGTGGGCTGGACCACATAACAGCACAGGAGACTCAAGGCTTGGTACCTAGAGATTAGGGTAACAGCTTCTTGCACTTGATCTAGATGCCATCTTTCAGGCTGGCATTGGGCCTAATCAGTCTTCACATAAACTAGCCTGAGCAGCACTTAACAGTCCTAATTTGCAATGTTATCCAGCACTTTGCTGCTCTGGTGTCAGAGTCAACTTCTCCCTCCTGGTCACACTGAGTGGAGTTTACCTCTGGAGGGAGTTTGGCCGTTGCCTGGGTGGGCGGCAGCCTGCTGCCTGCCCTCATGTCACTGCTGAGGAGCTTAAGACTGCCGCATCAATACAGACATTAGAATGAAAAAAGGATTAGCACAGGCTAGACTGGGTCTCAATGGACAGCGCAGTGAAAAGCCATCTAAGCTAAGAAGGCATTAGATCTAAAGTCAATGGAATCACTACCACTTGCTCTGGCAAGAGTGCGTGGGGCCACTTTGAGACAGGGCCTCGCTGACAGGCCACTTCCAGGCTGATCTGGTAACAAAATATCTGTACTGCAAAACAAGATAAAAGCGTTTGTATCACAGGTATCCTTCAAGGAGGAGAGGGTAAATATCTATTCAAGAGGACAATTTCTTTGATTTATGTTTTAATTTTATGCCAAATTGATTCGGCTTCCTCTCTAAATAAAGATTCAAACTTGTGTGTATTCCCGACAAATACACATAAACTGCTTCACCGCCAGCCAGTCATAATCTCAACACCCACACATACACAAACAACTAACAGGGAGCAGATGCCTGAAAAGACGAACATCATCATTTATATAGGATAATAAGGAGATGGCTTTTTTTTCTCTTCCTCCCTCTGTGAATTTGCCGCCACGTGCCATTTTGCACCATCTTCAAAGTCTAAACACCACACCCCCTACAGCTCTGTTGCCTCAATCAATTTTTCTTGACGTGGAGAAGCGAGGGAGAGGGAGAAAAGAAGAAGCCGATTCTTCACGGCGCCTCAGAAGTAGGGCAAGTATAGTCCCTGCAGGGGACGGGGGGTTGGGGCAGCGCACGGTTGAGTTGTCTGATTGGCCGGGTAGGAGGTGATGTAATTTTTGATGGTTCTGAGGGGCCCTGCAGTGGAGAGGCTAAAGACTCAGGGTTCAAAATATAATGACAGAACCCTACAAATATCAACAGAAAGCTGCAAATTTACTGATACTCCACACCAAAAACCATTCCACTTCAAAGAGGACTCGAGTGCAGCTGGCTTAAAACTCAAACCTCACTTCAAATCCCTCTAATTATATAGAGTGCTCCCTACTGTGCTTTAATGTCTAAAGCCTCTGGATGATAAGTGAGATCAGAAAGGATGAAACCCCATAAAATACAAAAAAGGAGGAATCTGTGTTCTCCTTCGTCGACTGACTTTGAGCCTCATCAAGTCATCCACTTCTGCACATTTGTCACTGCCATTATTTGAATTAAGACACCCTCTTGGAAAGCAGCTGGCAGCCAAAAGTAAAATCAGCAGACACAATGGCGCGTGTGTTTCATTTAGGTTATATACATCATAGCGGAGAACTGACAGCCGCCTTTAACAAACTCACCAGACGCGCAGTCCTCCTCATCCGCCCCATTCTCGCAATCCTTCTCCCCATCACATCTCCATGACAACGAGACACACTTGTTGGTGGATCCCCCACAGTCAAATTTCTCTGGAGGGCACGTCTGTTTGCCTGTGGGCAGAGATGAAAGAGATAGTGAGATTACTGCAGCGGTTTTATGATCCCATAAAGACGGCAACAAAAACAACTACAAGCCACCGCTGGACTCGATTTCTATGGCCCCCACGATGCAGCTAAAACTCGTCCAAAACTCCAACACACTGGCCAATTGATTTTACCGTCTGGACCGCCTCTAAAGAGACATGCCGAAAGATCATGAAATACAGCAAAATGCACAGTTGGCTGTAAAGCAAAAGAACAACCCAGCTCCCCCCACCCTCCTCCTTTTCCTGCCAATCTGCTCTAGTTGGCACACGGGCGGTTTGATCCAGATTACAGTGCGTTTAGTATGAAGCATGTTGTTAATTATACATCTTTGCTTACAGTGCAGCCTTAAGCCTTCCAGGATGTGATCAAAGGGTCAGCCTACATGGCAAAACATTTAACTTTTTAACGATTTTATTTCCGTATTATATAACTTTTTTTTTTTTTTTTAGTCACAGGCTCCCCCTCAACCCTGGCAGGTGATTTCAAGTATTCATTAGCACCACCTGTCACATTTCAAATGTGTTCAATTGAATTGTATAATGATGTTTATCAACATTATTTTTTGTTATAGTAGCATATCTACAGTATATATAGTATTATATCCAATAATCAGAATAAAAGCCTCATGTGACCACCTCATTCAGAAGGGTTGAGTGGTGTGGTGTAAACCTTTGATTATCCGTTCAATGGGAAAACATTAGCATGAAATTACCATGTAAAAGCTAAATTTGACTGTTTCTCTCTGGTTCAAATAAATATATTCTGCATGCCGTCCCATGTTGGGGTAACTTTAGGTCAACAGCTGTTTACTTCTGCCTCCCTCGATGATTTTGACAGAGAATAGATTGTCAGTTTAAAAAAATATTTGCCACTCTGCTGGTGCTAGGTTCCCATTTTAGTGCTACGATTAATAAATGTATTCTTTGATTATGAAGCAGTCGCCTTATATAACATTATTGTTACAGGCTGACCTGTGGAGTCGCTGGTTATAACAAATCATCTGTAGCGACCAGTATTAGCCTGTTTTATGAGACATTCAAAGCTAAATGGTAACATCTACTGATAGTCTACATGTGAAGTGTTGATGGGATATCTGTCATTTGTAGATCTTGACCTGGGTTACACTTGTGTTACTTACTACTTAATAGTCTTAACAGCGGCAATCACTGCCTCTCATTCTATACTGTATGTGTTTTTTACAACCTTAAGTTTCTCAATAAGGTTGTTAAAAATATTTCTGGCAGTAAGATGCGTCACAGAAGGGAGAACCACTTTGCACTAGTCAAAAAAAGTTATATTCTGATTAAATGCCTTGGGATAGAGGACTGCAATGGGAGTGGGATCCAGCGGGACCAAACATACATTTCACAGGGACAGGTGGTTACATCTTTGCTGTCTGTGGTAGGAAAAAAACCTACATGTGGGTCCCTGGTCTGGTTGCCAAGCAGTTTATTTTATATAAGTTCTTCGGATGTATAAAATTGGGTTGTTGGCTACCTCAAATTATGTGCCCATTTCTCGATTATCCTGTAAGTTATTCATATTCCTTTAGTCGGTAAGGGTCCTCAGATCAAAAGTATCAGAAGGGTTAATCATAAAAATGAATTCATGTTGTGAGTATTGTTTTAACAGGAAAAAGTGGTGTTGTGTTGGTATGCCAGGTGCTATAATCCTCCATTGCCGTAACTCACTCTCTCTGATGTGCTGTCTGTCGGAGCTAGATCGAATGAATGATTTATAATTGATATATTATCTGAAGCCTAATTTTTAAACAAGTAATATTCATACTGGTTTAAATAAACAATTTGATTGTATTTCCTGATCTTTGCTGAGCAACAGTTTTGTGTGAAAGGAATTTAAGGCCTGCTCCATATAGACGCCTGCCTATAAGGAGCATTACATTTTACGATAGACACACTCATCCCAGAGACACCAGAAAAACTGTTATAATAAACATACCTTTGAACTAGAACATAATTTCGCTATCTATTACTGACAGGCACCATGGTAAAATAATGTGTTCGCCCTGTGAGATAAGAGAACACTCAGTCTATTAATAAGCAAATTATTGTGCGGACATGTACTGTATGGTTAGAATGCCAGTCAGAGCGGGCAGTGCTCTACTTTACACACTTTATGGATCACTTTAATTAGCGTTTTTTTTTTTGTTTTTTTTTTTTTTTTTCTCATCAGGTTGAACCACAGCTAATAAGTTTGGTCACAGTTTACTTTACTATAATACAGTAACTAATATTACTACAATTATAGCCATTTATTTGAACTGTATGTATTTAGCATTAGCTTTTTTGCTTGCTAACCAGCTTTCACACACTCTCAATCCCTACACCTAGCCTTCAGTGTTTGTTTTTTATTATCAAAATATAATTTCTGTTTTTTAAATCAGCTGTGTTCCTCTACAACTTTCCACATCCCCCCTGGCAACAAACCAAGGTTAGTCTTTGAGACCTTCCAGTGGTCATGTTTTGTATTTTCATTGAAACAGCATTGTTCCAGCTGACAAACAATGCAATGAGGGGCTCATTAGTGGCGTGATGACTGAGAACAAGCTCCATAATGAATACCATTTATGAGGTTAGAATAATCTCTGATGCTGTCACTAGCGATGTAAGGTGCAAACTGCATTCTGGGTAATTGGACCAGACAGGGAGAAGGTCTGCCAAACCATCCTTCTAAACAAAGCACATCTGTTCAAATGGAAATGCGTTCGTTAGAGCGCTGCACTTAGGCTAAAACTGGATTCCTTTTTATCTAATGTAAATTCAGTATTCAGCAGATTTTAATTATTGAACAATGAAGTGTATATCTTTCATGAAAAGCTTTTATTTGTGGTGCTTTTTACTGTGTCTAAATGCCTTTAAGGTTCATTTGTGTGTTGTTTTTAATTAACTACAGTGGAAATTAATATTCTGTGGTGTCTGTGATTAAATCATCTTTACAGTAAGCATGAAGGCCAGTGCAGTTTATACAGATCTATGGTAAAGAACCTTTTCTTCTAAGTTAGAATAATAATGTTGATTTGCTTTGCCACATGCCACCAGATGTTGGAAGCCAATACCTTTATCAATATTTGAGACATTAAAAAGCAGATAACGATATATTGACCAATATAAATTTGGTCTTTTAAAAAAATGTAATATGCTATAGCTATGTTCTCATAATGAAAGGTCATGTTCTTCAACCCAAATCAAAAGCACACTTTTTAACACAACATAAACATTTTTACAAGGATTCTTTAAAGTTGGTTATAAAGGTCTACGGGGAGCATTACATGATTATACTATTTCTAAGTGTCATCCAACATACCTCAGGTATGTTGGATGACACTTTTTTTAAGGTTATTTTGTTGCATTTTGCTTTAGTGGCAGTGAACATACAGACCGGAAACACGGGGTTGGAGAGATGGTACAACATGTAATGACAGTGCCCAGCTGGAATTGAACATGTATATGGTGTGCAGAGTTGGATCAGTTTCCAGTTTTGCCAGTCCGGTCTTGTGTACGAACTTAAACCGATTTTATGTGAACCAGCTGAACTGGTATTCGTCATTATAACATGTTGCAGGAAGTCAAAATGTAGCCTACAGCCGACGGCGTCAAGCCACCAAATCCAACTTGTATTGCGTTAGTAATAAGCAATATGACAACATGATTAACATAATATTAACAGAGCCACTAGTGTCTGACAAACTGTGAAGGAAGTCAGATTTCAGTAGAGGGTAGAGGGACAAAGATGCACACGGTGCAAGTTGTGTTTGTTTGGGGTGACGAGACAAGAGGGCTCTCTCAAGGCCTGCTCAAGGTGGGAATGTTGCACCGTTAGTCAGCCATGCCGTTCTGTTTCAAACGTGCTTCAACACAACACCTGCAGCAGAGGTAGTAACAGAGCCTCAGTGCCAGAGTCTCATTATGTTCCACCCAGGCGCAGCTGCTAAGTCAAGTGTGATTCACTTGTGGTAAAATTCAGTATACTGCTCTAGTGTTTGGCTTAATATCAACCAGGTTATAAATCTGTACACTGGCATCTTATCTGCTAGGCCACCAGGATGCATTACATTCATTCATTTGGCAGGAGCTTTGGTTCAAAGTTGCAACACGAGCTCGATATTATCAAAATCTGAAGCACCTTCCTCCCAAATAAAAGCTAAAAGCATGTGAGATCACTACATCACTTTTTTTGTTTTGCTTTGTTTGTTTTAAAGAAACAAAATGGAATTCCTAGCGTGGGGTGTCGGGGTGAAGCCTGAAGGGGGGGTTTTAACACCCTGGATCGGCTGTCCTGACTTCTCTCGAGAGTTCATTCCACCACTGTGGAACTAGAATAGAAGATAAGAGCTCTGACCAAAATGAGCCACAACAGGGTGACAGAGTGACAGGGAGGCCAATCATCCAGAAGCAGAGGAGTGCAAAGGCCAGGTTAGAGTGTAGGGTTTGACCAGGATTGAAGGGAGGAAGAAATAGTTCCTTTCACGGCTCTGACGGCCAGAATCAGACTCTTGACTTTGAGGAGAGCTGCAACAGGGAGCTTCTGTAGTGAAACGAAAAATTCACTATGACTGTAACCAAAATGATCATGGTTATCAGTATTATCACGGTATGTATGTGCTGAAAATGTTCAGTAAGTACTGACACACTGAAATAATTCCACCAGTCTTATTTTATATCGGCACATAAGCAGCCCGTCTTGCCTGAGTGTCTGTGTCACTGTAGATGAGGATGGGGACCAGTAGCATCACTGGGTTTGCCTGCTGCACGCCCACTCTGTAAACAATGAGGCTGAAAATCTCCAGAGCACTGTCACCGCCCTCTGCCACGTTTTCATAGACGCAAACAAACCTCACTTGACATGACCCTTTCATGTGATATTTTCTTTACTAACTCAGTGTGATGTCTTTCATTGTATGTAAATTATTTATTCATTGATGTGTGTACGATACCACTGACTGCACAACAAATTGCCCCTCAGGGATAATGAAGATATCCTGAATCCTGAATCCTAGGGCTGTACCCGACTTAGCATTATGTCAGTTGAATCAGATTTGGCTGTTCAATACATACACTTGACATTAAGTTCTTTTTTTTCATATAAAGTTTTTAAGTTTGAACAGGCTCAGTGGGATGTTCAGTGTAACAGCAGCATTTGTGTAATATCGTATAAGCTAACTGCGCTAACGAGAGAGAAGAAAATGCTATCTCGAAGCTTTACAGTGTAAAGTCTCTCCTCCTCCGCGCCACTGCATCATACCTGCAGCAATCTGTACCACACAGTATTGTGAAAGAAAGAGCGCTCATTTTGAAGCAAAATCTGAGGACCAAAACATCCCCAAAAGTGCACTGCAACTGGAAGCAATCTCAGTTGACGCAGGGGTGTCCGACTGATGATTCGCATCTCATACTTTCAACCCATGTTGCATGCTGCACCTGTGTCTGAGAGACTGTTGCTAACTTTAGTTGTTGCTGGACAGAATTTACCATGAGTTTTTCAAAGTGCAGTAATTGAACAGAGTTTTAATGATAATTAAAATTTAAAACTGTCATACTAACCATCTGTTTTTCATTATGATATATGGCGACACTGGTAACTGTCTCCTCCCTACTGTGGTGAACAGAGAAGAGGACTGGTGTGTGCTTCTGTGCTGCATTTTCTTGCATAAGTTGATTCAGACAGATCTGCAATAAGCCAACACTGGCTGATACACCAGCCTGCCGCGCACAGGAAACCACCATTACACATCAACTCAGTATGAAGGTTCGATTTTCAGCCCTTCAATTCTGAGTGTGTGACTGTCTCTGCAGCGCGGAGGGGTGACGGCACAGAGGTGGGGGGAGAGGAGGTTGGAGAGGCAGCTGGTGCCTGGGGAGCCTGAGCAGTGAGAATGGCTGATGCAGCCAGGCCCTGACCCCACACACACACATACATACACACACACACACACACACACACACACACACACACACACACACACACATACGCACATAAATACTGGCCACTGCAGTGCTGTTTCTACAGCAGGGAACACTCAGGCTCAGAGAACATTGTATTACTCTGTTTGCTGAGTCGTGACATCTACCTACATTTTTCAGTCCACACTTTGTGGTTGTAAACAAATTGCAGCGTTAGGTCGGTGCACAAATGCTCACTGTAATTCACGCTTTGTCATCCGACATTTTTGACAGTTGTATCAGACTAAAATGTGTCGAACAATGTCCTGCTGCTCCACCAGTACAGTGGGTAAAACAGCAGGATAGTGAGGAACAAATGGAGAGATCAAACCTCTTCCACCTGACAGCTCTGGCAAAGCTGTCATTCCCCTCATGGATTATATATGAGAATGAGTTATACTGTACAAGTGATATTTTATTTCTTCTGTTTCATGTGTGAGGAAGTTTGGAAAGTGTATAACCAAGGCAAGTTAAGATGTGTGACAGTCTTTGATGTTACCTGCGTCAGTGCTAAATTCTTCAGGCATGCATCAGACACAATAATTGCCCTGCGATATGTTTTTTCAGCCATTTCTTTCCAGACACATCTGCCGCAAGTGAGCAAACAAGCTTAATGAAGACTGAGGAAACTAATGACGGGAAGGAATGATTAGCTAAAATGAATGATTACAGCTGAGTAATGTGTGAAAAGGCGCCATGGCCTGTCAGGGAGGCAATACAGGGAACATTTCTTGGATATGTCTGAGATGAAAGAGGTGAGGAGGTGGAATCTTTGAGAGAGGAAATAACATGCTGTCTGAATGAATTCAAACTAATGTAGGTCCAAAGAGGACCTGACAGAAAACAAGAATCAGGCTTTAAAATGAAAAGAAAGGGTGATGGAGAGAGAGGAGCAGAGAAAAGAGAGATACAGAGCACGGCTTCAGAGACACGCCGAAAGCGAGAAACTGCATAAAGGGGTGAAGGATGAAGAGACAAACGGCTGCGTGACCTTTCAGGTTCTTATCCTAAAGCGAAATCAAAGCCATCCATACCAAGTGGAAAGAGATGAAGGAGGAGAGGCGGGCAGAGCGCAGACTTGAGCAGAATCTGAATCCGTCAAGCGTAGGGTGAGCTGTCCTTTCCTTTTAAGCGATGACTCTGTAATGAACCGTGAGCCCCGCTCCTCCCAAATCCAAACAAAGAAACCAAACTTTACAACGACAAAGCATTGGTACCTCACTGCCCCTCATGACAGCTATTGATTACTGACACCTCAGATTTTTATAAAGACACAGGTAATGGGTTTTTGCTTGAGAAAGAGGCAACATAATAAAAGCCAATTACTCACAGACAAACTGACTGCCAGCCTGTTGTTTACCACCAGTATGAAAAATGAGGATTCAACTCCGCTGTGACGTTTTGGCACCAAGTCTGTTTAGAATTTATCACCTTTTACAAGACCCAAGGCGGTGCAATGGTTTAATAGCTTTTTACTTTTCATTTGATCATCACGATTGACCTTGTTACTGCTGACAGCCTTTAACCCCAAACTTTGCTTTTAGTGAACACGTGTATAAACTCTTTAATTTGTCAGTTGTCACCATGCATGTGATATAATATGGTGATAAAGGAGAACTTAATAAGCGCCGTGGAGCTAAAAAAAATGTGTGAAACTGATCTGATATGATGAACTGCAGCTTCATAACAAATGTAACACTACACTGCAGCCTGTCATGGAGCACTAATTTGCCAGCTATTCATATAAATGAATGTCTGTTTTGCTGCTTCCAATTGATAATTGCATAGTGGTGATTCATCCTACAGCCAGTTCATGACAGCTTTTATGTGTGGAGTGCGACAGTCTGACTTGTCTCTATATCCAGTTAGTAACATGTTACTGTTAAACATTGAAAACAGAATGTGAAGGACACATCCAGGGGGCTGTAGCGAGGTATGTTGAGCCTAAGGCCAGAGTTTTCCTTGTCACGAAGGTCTTCTCTCTCTCTTTTAACCTAGGTATATCTCCATGGTAACCTGTGCTGCAAGGCCTTCGTTCTGAGTTTTGGCTTCAATTCACCCATTTTCTGTAACCGCTTATCCTGTTTGGGGTCACAGGGGGCCCCCCTGACATTGGGCGAGAGGCAGGGTACACCCTGGACAGGTCACCAGACTATCACAGGGCTGACACATAGAGACAGACAACCATTCATGCTCACATTCACACCTACGGACAATTTAGAGTCACCAATTAACCTGCATGTCTTTGGACTGTGGGAGGAAGCTGGAGTACCCAGAGAAAGCCAACATTGACACAGGGAGAACATGCAAACTTCACACTGAGGGGCATCCCCAAACCGGGGTTCGAATACCCTACCCTGGATTCAAACCAGGAACACTGCTGCTATGAAGGGAACCCGTGTTCTACGGTGCCACCATTGTGGCTTCAAAAGCTGCAGGCTTTGGCTAAACAGTGTCTTTCACTAAGCAGCTCTTCTGGAAATAGCATCACTCTCACATATTGTATAGAATAATGGATCTAGCCAACATTGTGTCACCCATTGGTTTGTGGCCATTTTGAGGCCTCGAGTTTGGCATTTTGGCCGTCACCATCTTGAATTTTTGAAGCCAGAAGCGACCATATTTGGACAAGAAGGGGAAGCTAACCCTAATGCTAGCTGTTAGCTTGATTAGCACAGTGCATTTACAGCTATGGTTAACTGTGATAACACCAATGCTAATGCTAATTTTTGGTGGCAAAAAAAGGTTTGAAAGCATTAAAACAAAATGTACTTTCTGGGAAAACTTAATATTCAACTACTTACAGGAACGCTGAGCAAGACTTTTATGCAACCAGCACGTCACAATTAACTTTCATGAACTGATAACAAGCTGAAATAGCAACAGCTACCTCTAAGCCTATACCTGACCGACTGTCGCCATGATTGTCAACCAAGCAGAAACCTCCAATGCTTAAAATGAAGCCAAATCTGAAGCACCAAAAACTGTCAATCAACAGAGTCAGTCTACATAGACCCCCACATTAAAATGCCCAACATTACGGCAGAAATACACATGTTTACAGCCTGGTACAAAAATGGTTTTGGTCTCTAGCTAATTTCAACATTCATGAAAACTGAACAGGGGGTGAATTTCTTTTATATCTCATCCATTTACATTTTATTAAGGCCCAAAGTTAGGCATAATTAAGGGCAGAGCCGCTTTTAGTGACAGGCTTTCTGTAAGGCGTCTCTACAATCTATGAATCAGATCCATCCCTCACTTCTTCCCAGCTCCACCCTCTCATCCAAATATGGTCAATTTTTGCTCTAGAAAACCAAGATAGCAACAGCCGAACTGGCGAACTCACAACAGACTGAAGGGGTGACATCAGAGTAGCATCCACACCCTTAACTTTGCATAACCATAAGCCTTAATCAGATTTAAATAGGGATGTCCCGATCCAGCTTTTTCACTTCCGATCCGATACCAATATTACAGCCTTGAGTTTTGTCCGATACCGATCCGATCCAAGCGCGTATTATACACTTCACTTATTTTGTTGTCAGTCATGTTAGAAATGGTTTGATCAAACGATATTACGCTAACAAGAACAACTACTTAATCGGGTTAGTTAGAATGATCCACAACAGTTGGTATGAGAAACTGACCCGTTTATTGTTAACAGACTTAAATAAACAAACTTTAAACTTGAACATTAACATTAAATAAAAAATATACCTGGTTTGCTTTGGCTGCTTTGGCCCCTTAATAAATAGAAAATAAATCAACACAAGAAATCTTTAAAATGTCTAACACTGAAATTAAAATAGCAGCAAGACTCCACACACTTGTGCTTTGGCCCCCTAATAAATAAAAAATAGATTAACACCACAAGACATTGTTGACATTTAACAAACAATGCAGCCTTTCCTTTTCAGTTGTTTTAGTAGTGTCAGTGCCAGCCTGGTGCTGCTGTTTCCTGGGTGTCTGTATGCTGGCCTGGTGGATTGATAATAAGTGCTAGAGCAGATCACTGGAATAGACTGCTTGAATCACGGTGCGCTGGGCTGGCCGGAAAACCTGGATCACATTCCATGAAAAACTGGATCGGAGTTCTTGGATCAGCATTTTTCCATGCAGTCCGATCCGATACCAATGCACGTTTTTTGCTAATATCGGAGGCCGATATGATCGGGACATCCCTAGATTTAAATGGATGAGTATAGGCATAGTTAATGGGGGCCTATGGGGACTGACTTGCCTCAAGTAGCTGTTTGTGGAACTGCAGTTTTTGGCACTGGCATGTTGGCTTCATTTGTCAGTGCCAGAGGTTGCCGTTTGTTCACTTTGTAGTCAATAGTCAGTCTGTGAGAGATGCAGATTCTAAACTGAGGGAATACATTACATACCCAAACTTGTTGTGCCATAACGTTACATTCGTAATGCCACCGAACGAAGCTGTGCAATGACAGTACAGCAAACTGTATACACTGTGTTGCCATGAGGAACTTACATGAATTGAGTTGGTGATATAAAAAATATGAGCAAAAATATCACTTCATCTTAATTTCAAGGTTGTTCTTGCTCTCACTGAACTACTGAATGTGTTTGTAGTATCCTCTGGTCTAAACAAAGCCTTCTTTGAAACCACAGGCAGCATTATACATTTATAGTTCACTATATTATTAATCTGAATACTACTGCTATTTTAATTAATGATACTTCTACGATTATTATACACATATGATTGTTACCTCTCTGGATTATGTTTTTTATGCTTGGTGCTTATTTTCTGAAGTCTCTTTTACACTGCTGGTATACTTCATCTAATGGAACTGATGAGAAAATTGATTAGTCTGTTGGTTTTTCATCACAGATAACATTCAGTCTATAAAATCCATTTCATTTTGATTTTCCCAAAAACTAAAATGACTTCTATGTATCCTTTATTATGGGAGAGTGTCAGTATACCTACAGTAAATGCAGTTTCTGAGTATAATGTTTAAATCTGCTGCATTAAGTTTGAAGAATGCGCAGCTGTCACATTTATAAAAAACTTAATGGTAAAATAAATACTTTCACTGGCCACTTTATTAGGTACACCTTGTTAGTACCAGGTTGGACCCCTTTTGCTTTCAGAACTGCCTTAATTGTTGGTGGCATAGATTCAACAAGGTGCTGGAAACATTCCTCAGAGATTTTGGTCCATATCGACATGATAGCATCACGCTTTCATTCTCGCTATATTCTGCTGCTTTAAAGTTCGACATGTTGTTGGTTCAGAGATGGTCTTCTGCATACCTAGATTGTAACGAGTGGTTATTTGAGTTACTGTTGCCATTCTATCATCTTGAACCAGTCTGGCCATTCTCCTCTGCAGCACAGTTA
Source organism: Epinephelus fuscoguttatus (assembly GCF_011397635.1). NCBI lineage: Eukaryota > Metazoa > Chordata > Actinopteri > Perciformes > Serranidae > Epinephelus > Epinephelus fuscoguttatus. Next base: position 24,531,672 of record NC_064766.1, read on the forward strand.
AATGACACCAAACTCTCTGTATGGGAACTTGCACACAGCTTGAAGAAGAAGCTTGATTGACAAAGCAAGTTCATAACTATAGTCGAGGTACCTGTTATCCCCGACTGGGTTTGTAGGCTTCGTCGAGGCAGCTGAGGCAAAAAAAAAAAAAGCCTGGTTCTGTCGACCTTGCTTCATGGTTCACTCCTCGGATGTCTCCAAAACCCTCTTCTGAATAATCCTGACCCTCTGTTTCAACCGCCTGAGATAAAAGGCTTTGAAGTCTGTGTGGCTGCGTGTACATCTATCTGGGTCTGTGTTCTGTGCATGTCAATGTTCGGGTTCTGATGGTGAAGGAGATAACTCGGCTTCCCTGCCTCGGAGCTAAAAAGACACAAAGTGCTCCAATAACATGAGTCACACTCAGATTCGCCGCTTCATTAAACCGGGTTAGCGTGGCCATGTCCTCCTCTCTGAATTATAGATCTGGAACAGCGGAGAACACTTGCTGCTTGCAAACTACAAGATGGAAAATTGTTATTTTCAGCAAAGTGCATTAACAAGTAATGTACTGTGGCATGCACCTCCGTTTAATGTCAAGCGCTGTACCTGAGCTCACTGAGTGTGACTTCATCAGCTGAATGAAGCTAGACTAATAAACTGCCGGTTGGCCATTTTTTTAGGTGTTTTAGTTGCAAACCCCAGCAGACACGGGGCCATGGATACACCCTGGACTGCCGTCACACTCACACTGATGAGCAGTTTAGAATAAGATGGTGGATTTAGAGCCAGAACTTTTGGCTCTTTATCGATCCATCCCTCTTTTCAATCATAGTTATTATTCATGATTTAATTTTTATGAGGCTATTGTTCAACCTTTGCCGTATCTGGATCTGCCATCAGTCCATTTATTGATTTGTTGATGAATAAAAAATAAATCAGCAGCTATTTTGAAAAAAAGATGAATTATTTAATTAATTTTTCAAACAAAAACTCCAAACATGACCTTGTTCAAGATTCTTACATGTGAGAATTGAATGCTTTTTTACTCTTCTGTGTTTCTTATCTGGTTTACTGGGAAAAAAATTGTAAATGTGGGCTTTGATGGGCTTTAAGAAATAGTGATGGATGTTTTTCAATATTTTAGGACATTCTCCATGAGAAGATAATGGGCAGATAATGACAGTAAACTGTAGACGGAGTCCTACTATTATCTAAAAATTACTGTTATTGCCGTGAAACTGTTGTGTAAAACATCCCCCCTCAATACATATCTTTATGACAAACAAATGTGTGGCATCATTGCCAAAAATACTAAATGCTTACTTCCCCAAACAAATAGGAAAAATGACAGAACTCCTCTGGTGAAAAGAGCAAAAGAATCATTACATGTCTTGAGCCATCCACCCATCCATTATCTGTAACTGCTTATTCCATTCAGAGTTGCGAGGAGGCTGAAGCCTATCCCAGCTGACATTAGGTGAGGGGTGACAGGTCATCAGACTATCACAGGGCTGACACATGAGCGCTTTATTACACAGAGATTGCACCACAGGGCCGCCTTGGCATTTCTTCACAGAGCCAGTGACGGTGGCATCAGTCCACTCCAGTATGTGATTAGAAATGGTAAATGGTAAATGGTAAGCACTTGTATAGCGCCTTTCTAGTCTTTCGACCACTCAAAGCGCTTTTACACTATGTCATATTCACACATTCACACACTGGTGGGTGAGGCTACAATATAAGGTGCCACCTGCTACTCAGTAAGCATTCACACACACTCACACAACAATGGAACAGCCACCGGGAGCAATTTGGGTTTCAGTATCTTGGCCAAGGATACTCCAACATGCAGACTTGAGGAGCCGGGGATTGAACTGCTGATCTTCTGATTAGTGGATGACCTGCTCTATAGACAGTATCTCATAATCAAAAGAGGTGTGACAGGCTTGACATTTAACATAATAGCGTTCGCCTCTAGTGTGACATTAAACATAGACGTTGGCAGCTCTTCATAAACAACAGCAATGCATAACATGGCAATAACAATCAGTTACCGTCCCTGGTATATGCCGGCTGAACTCGTCCTCTGCTCGGAAGGTAAGAAGCTCCCAAATCGTATTGTTTTCCCAATTTGTGGACATTTACAGCCACTGTTCTCCTTGTTTCAGTTAGCTGCTAACTGCTACTTTTCATATCTTCCACAGTGGGTGGAACACATAACACGTTGACAAAACATCATACCCGTACTACCCATGGACCTATCCTGTTTATACAGACATAATTTCAGAGCTGTTACTACCTCCCATGGCAGCTTTAAGGCAAGACCACTCTGTCCCCCCATCCCACAATCATACCTTACTTTACAGCGAGGCAGCCACCTTGAGCAGGCAATGTAAAAGGGGCTACACAGACAGACAACCATTCACACTCAAAGTTACAGGCAGTTTAAAGTCGCCAGTTAATCTAACCTGCATGTCTTTTGACTGTGGGAGGAAGTTGGAGAACCCAAAGGAGACCCCTGCTGACAAAGAGAGAACATACAAACTCCACACAGGAGGACCCCTGCCAGGTTCAAACCTGGAACCTTCTTGCTGTGAGGCGACAGTGCTAATCACTGCACCGCTGTGCCACTTTTTTTGATCATTTTGCTGAACTTTATGCTGCAGATGTGAAGCTAGAAAATGTCAACGTCCTGAACTTGTTTTGGAGAAACAAATACATTTCAGTTGTTTTCTTTTTTTTTTTGAGGCAGAGCATCAGACTCAGTGCAGGTGAAGCTCACCTGTTTTCTCTTATGAACACAATCACGATGCCTGTGTAACAAAGACAATAACTGTGGTTCTGAGTTTACCCACATGGGAACTTGCAAAAGAACCAAGTTCTGAAGGTAAATCCACTTTTCTCGTGACACATCAATATACAATGCGACAAGAAGAGTGAGAGAAAAAGTTAACACAAAAACAACATTTACAATAGGAAGACTATGCATAAGAGCCAAAATGCAAATACACTATACATCTATATAGTATGAGCCAGTCTGTGACACCAATGGTCAGCACGCCCAGGTGCCTTTCCCTGCCCGCCGCCCAGCACACAATGCACCTGGACCTGATGACAGTCCCTGCAGGTGGTAGGCCCACAACGTGGCAGCTCCAGTAAGTATCTGGGGGTCTTGTTCAGGAGAGAGGGTAGAATGGAGCATGAGATGGATCAGCAGTTTGGCACAGCATCTGCAGTGATGGGGGCGCTGTACCGGACCACAATGGTGTAGAGAGAGCTGAGCTTGAAGACAAAGCTTTCAATTTGCTGGTCCATCTACGGCCCAACCCTCACCTATGGTCATGAGCTCAAGGTAGTGACCGAAAGAACGAGACTGTGGCTACAAGCAGCTGAAATGAGTTTCCTCCGTAGGGTGGCTGGGCTCAGCCTTAGAGATAGGGTAAGGAGCTCGGACATCTGGAGGGAGCTCGGAGTAGAGCCGCTGCTTATTTGTGTTGAAAGGGGTCAGGTGAGGTGGTTTGGGCATCTGATCAGGATGCCTCCTAGGCGCCTCCTGTTGGAGGTGTTCTGGGCACTTCCCACTGGTAGGAGGCCCCTGGGTAGATCCAGAACAAGCTGGAGGGATTACATATCTCATCTGGCCTGGGAAGACCTCGGGTTCCCCCTGGAGGAGCCGGAAAACGTTACTGGGGAGAGGGACGTCTGGAATACTTTGCTCAGCCTGCTGCCCCCGCGACCTGGCTTCAGATAAGCCGTTGAAAATGAATGAATGGATCTATGTAGTATGTTCAGCGTGTGTGTTGGCCTATTCTCAGTAGAGTGGCAAAGATTAATTGATTTCTGGACTGGTTGTCAACTATTAAATTACTCGCTAATTAATTTTGATAATCAATTAACCTTTTTGAGTATTGTCTCAGAAAAAGATTCCAGCATTTTAAATGTGAATACTTTCTGGTTTCTTTACTCCTCTATGAAAGCAAACTGAATGTCTTTGGGTTTGGGGCAAAACAAGACATTTGAAGACATCATCTTGTGCTTTGCGAAACATTGACTGACTTTTTTCACCATTTTTCAAAATTTTATAAACCAAACTACTAATTGATTAATCAAGAAAATAATGGACAAATTCATCAACAATAAAAATAACCGTTGGCTGCAGCCCTGATTCGGATCAGCAGTGTCAACATAAACAGCCTAGAGTAAATTTACCTGCAAACAGTCCGTCTCATAACACCAACTGTTACAATCAACATCTCCACATGGAAGGAAATCCAAAGGATGAAACACACACACACAAACAGTACTGTAGCATCTAGTGCAATGCAAACATTTACCTAGAAAATCGTCCCCATTATAAAGTCAATAGAAAGGCAAGGCTTTATGAAGAACTCCCCCGGAAAAAGCTCAACAGGGTTTGAAGCTCAGTATCTACAAAGAGGTTTATAGAGGGAAGTTTTCATCAAAAGCCCTTTTAGAGAAATATCTATAATCCACTACAAATTACATAACACTTAAAGACCAAAGTGAAAACACAAAAGAAAGCTTCCACCTTTTTGAAAAGTCCACACTTCCTAAATATGCACCAGTTCAGGGTTATGTCCTCACATAATGAAAGACTCCTTGAAAGATGAAACACTGTGAAGTTTTCCGCACGCCTGTCAACTCCTTGGTATGAATTTAAAAGCAGAGAGGACAAACTGACACGCAGAACTGAGCTGAACTCAGCAATTTAGTCAGAAAGCGTCAAGTGCCTCACATCCCCTCCTTCTGTTGTTAAATCCTTAAAAGGGACTCGGGCAACTTCACAAAAAATGTCACTGCTTTGGCCAGGGAGCAGAGAAGCTGCTGCACAGCTGGCTGCAGTGGCCCAGTTCCTCCACGATTACACATAAATCTAATACAAAAACTATGAGCTCTGGCTTTTCACATGTCTCTCCAAAGACTCATTCATTTTTTAGCGCTTGCGAGTAACTCGCTCAGTGTGGCCCGAATTTGAATTCTTAATAAAGCAGTGTAACGCTACTCCAGCGTGTAATTGGGAATCCACTCAGTGAGCCAGAATGATTGTGGCACAGATGTCTGCAGCATCCAGTCCAAAATGCTTTAGCCGAGCATGTGTGTGTGTGAATGTGAGTGCATACTGTATGTGTGTGCACATGTGGAACTGAAATAGAAAGTACAGGAGAGTTAGGGGGCAAACTGAATAAAAAACAAGATGAGGGTTGTCTGCATGTGAGAGCACAGCCTGGCTTATCAGGCTTGAGCATAACTGGAGCATGATGCATTAAGGTGTATGCTGTGCTATATGTAATTAACTTGTGTAAAACGATCGTGCTGTCAGCGGTCTCTGCTATTTACATAATGGCAAATTCCATATCTCTAGCACGTTAAAGATTGGATGCAGTCTGTGTGAAATTCCGCCCTTCCCTCCGCTGTTAAGAAGCAAAAGAATCCCCGCTTTAGCAAAGTTTAATTGATAAATGTGAAGCTTGGTGGCTTTTGACTGTAAGGTGAAGTGTTGCATGGGATTGGGGTGTTAAGCAAATTGCTGATGCTGGTGGCATTTCAGACTGGAAATGCTAAATATTAATGTCAGAATAGAGCTGAGTGTTAAGGGCTCTGAATAATCGCAATATTTTTGGGCTACATTGCCATACAGGATATACATCTCCATCTCCCCAAAACTATACACATTACTTAAATACCAAAACTACTAAATAAACTACTGTTATAATAAACTCTAGCTAGGTGGCACGAGAAAAAGTAGTTGATTAAACTTAATTTTAAAAATGTTATTAATTTATCTTTTTACACATTTAAACTACATACTAATACATATTCAGAATTTTTTTTATATTTTTAGAATTCATTTATTTATTTACCACAGAATATGCTGTTTGCTGTTCAGTTGCATTTGTCAAATCAAAATGGCAGTGAAGTAATCCAAGAAGTTTCCTGAAGATTTATTTTCCTAAAGAATATTATTTTCAGTAAATGTTATTTGTTAACTTTTATTTTGTGAGTTGTTGTTTTGCAGGATAATGTGTTATTTTCATGTGTCATACATTTCAACAGCATTTAAACAAATAATTTGGCTATTTACAAATGTGATTAATGATTACATGGCTCTTCTAATATAAGCAATTTTTTTTAGACAATGTTAAACCTTATAGATTAAATTCTGCTCAATTTTGGCTGTTTTTTGAGTGTTTTCTTACTTTTAGACAAGTCAACTAGTCTAAGTTTAAACTTCTGTTTAAATATCATAAAAAAATCTGTCTTTAGAAACATCCCTAGTACTATTTTAATAACTGTTATATTAAATTTGAAGAGTGCTGTTATGAGAGCGTAAAACAATAAAATAAAAGTTAAAAAACATGCTGTAAGAATACATTTTAATAAAGTACTGCTATAATAAAGTTAAATGTTATAATGAAGTTAAGAAATGTCTTGTTATAAGAAAGTTACATTAAGTACAGGTTATAATAATGTTAAATAAAACAAGTTTTGCTTTACTCAGATAACTGCTGCTTTTCTTTATTGTTTTAAGACAATTAAATAAGGTCCTGTTACAGTTAAGTTAGATAAAGCACTGTTATAATGCGTTTAAATAAAACTGTGTTATAATAAAGTTAAGTTACTTATGATCAATTTGAATAAACTACTGTCATAATAAAGTTACATAAAGTACTGGTATAATAGGGATAGTGCTGTCATAATTAAGTCAAATGAAATTTTGTTATCATGAACTGGTGCTTTTATTCTCTCAGGCTGGAACTGTTAATATTTTTGCTGTGTACTTGAAGCTTCCCATCAACAGTGAGCTGTTAGCAGTTAGCAGAAACTTAAACTGTTTTTGGCTGTGTTTGGAGCTAACACACCACTGCTCAGGAGAGAGTGGTCTGGATGGGCGGGGGAGTGTGTGTGATGTATCATGTTTGTGTGTCTTGTTTTCTTTTTGAGCCTGTGAGAGAGGATATATCAAAAATAAAAAAAGCCATGACAATTCGTTGTTGATGATATAGTCACTTTAAACATCCTACATGGAACAAGCGGTGATACATCGAGTATAATCAATGAACCACCCACCACTGTGTCAGAGGTTGTTTTTTGCATCTTTAGTCTAATCAGAAAAATACAGCATGTCAAGAGGTTTCCTCTGACAGATGTACATTTCTCATTATAGTTCTGTCATCCCACCAAGTAGCTGGCACAGGAAGGTAATTTACCAGTGAAACGAGATTAATGAGATAGATGATAAGAGAGCCATTCAAGAGGTGTGCTGCTGTAGCTTAAAATGCTGTGAGCATGTTAGCACAATGTCCAACCTTGAGTCTTTTTTCCCCTTTTCTTTTCTCTTCAACGTGATTATGGCTCAGTTGGATCCACTCAAACTGAAAGACAGCTGTGATGAAGTGGACCTCATTAGCAATGCCTCTGCTCAGGATACAGCGTCGGTCTGACACTTCTTGTCTGGACACATAATCAGGAGGGCTGCATGGTGGCGAGGACTACCTGTATTGAAGTTTGACTTTTAGAAGAAAGGAAAAGGAGGACGTAAATGTTTCCTTCTTGCCTACAGCACAGTGAAAATCACTTTAAACCTAAGGAGATACAATGCTTTAAAAAAATGAAGGGAACACTCAGCAGAGAATTGAATTATTCAAGTTAGAAATCTTTACTGTACACTGTATAGTATGTTGAGGACAAAATGACGCAACAACAGTCGATGGAAACCAAAATCATCAACCCACTGAGGGCTGGATTCAAAATCACAACGGAAATCTAAGTAAAAAAAACACAGGCTGATCCAACTTGTCTGAATTGTATCATAGCAACTCAGTGCCTGTAGGCACTCCTGACAACGTCTGGGCATGCTCCTGATGAGTCAGCGGATGATGCCCTGGGGGATCTCCTCCCAGACCTGGATCAAGGCATCAGTCAGCTCCTGGACAGTCTGTGGCAGCATCAGATGCACCCATACATAGCGTCCCATAGGTGCTTGGTTGGATTTAGGTCAGGGGAACAAGAAGGCCAGTCAATGGCATCAATGCCTTTGTCATCCAGGAACTGGCTACACACTCTGACCATATGAGGACGGGCATTGTCCTGCACCAGGAGGAACCCAGGGCCCACTGCACCAGGAGGAACCCAGGGTAAGGTCTGACAGTCGCTCCGAGGATTTCATCCTGGTACTTAACAGCAGTCAGGGTGCTGTTGCCAATGACATGGAGGTCTGCGTGACCCTCCAAGGATATGCCTCCCCAGACCATCATTGACCCACCGCCAAATAGAGAGAGAAATAAAAACCCAAATAAAATGTTCAGTGTTGGTGTTGAGAATTTCTACATTGCAACATGAAGTCAATACATACGGGATTTCCATATAAATGGCTTTCTTCTTGGCCCAGATCTCTATCTCTTTATTCTGCAGCCAAGAGATGAATCTTTCCTTCATTTATCTTTAATTGGATTTCCAATATAAACTTGTTATCCTTCAGAGGTCCCTTTATGTCCCCCTCCACGCGCTCAACTTTCTGGGGGTGACATTAGAAGCTTTGCTCGGCTGCTACATTATTCATCGAGCCGACCCACGCATCTACAGCCAATAAAATGGACCAAAACAAGAATGAATATCCTCTGAAAGATGCATTTGGCTTTTTCTTGATTCATTTCCTGCTCCGCTTGATGCACTTTAATTCCCTCCCACAAAAAGAAAGAGTTTAAAGATCAAAGCGTGATAATGGTGGGTAGAACCAAAATAACCATTTCAAACAGGTTACACAATTTCATCAACAACATTTGTCAACCTCCCTTATCCTGTCTAAACACTCTGACAAGACATCACTATTTAAGTAATTTCTCCTCGAGTCCTTCTGTGATAAGTTGTCAACAGTTAGCATTTACATGTATCGGCTTTGGGAGCTGACTTGTGTGAACTTGTGTGGGCAGAGAAGTACTGTATCCCAGCATGTGTTTCGCACCAAACAGCGGCAAGGGGAGTGGGCAGACAGCCAAACACACAACTTCTGAAGCCTTTCAAAACTTGGCTTCAAATCTTTTTTTTCTCCATAACAATAAATGTTCATGAATAAATAAGCAACAATAACAAAACAAACAAAACTAGATTATTAAACTCTGCTGATCTGCTTCTTCAGGACTGTGTGGGTGCAGTCTGGTCAGATTCGATTGACACTGACCTCGTCTTGCGTAACCAGACAGTGCCGTGTCAGGGCTAGAGAAAGAAACCTAAAATCTCTCTGGAGAATAAAAAACGCTTTGGCTTGTTTGTGTTTCTTTAAACCAATCATAATTGTCTTGGGCAGCGCAAAGCCAACAGTGTAAAACAGTTTCGGGGGAACTTATTTCGGTGGAACGTTTGGGTAATTCCTCGCGAAAGAAAACGGCAACAAAATACGAACAGTCCTATGGCAACTGAGTTATTCAACTTTTACTGATAAAAAAGAAAAACCTAATGTGATAATCAGTGCCCTAGAGGTGAAGCCTGACGATACTTAAAAAAGTACTTCACCGCTAGAAAGCTGGTCTTTAGTAAAACTAGGATATCTATGCAGTAGAAAGACACAAAATACTTGTGTAACTGGTGCTACAGAACTAGAAAAAAACTCAAAAAAAGGATGCTTTTGCTCAAAAGGGTCGCACCAAACCAATAAACGCACCTGCCGGTGGGTGACATAATGCGAAAATGTCCGTTTGAAACAATGGCAGCCAGCTGACAAAAACCGATCTTGATCTCTTAGAGGTAAATGGTAAGCTACAACATGTTTCTTGAGGCAAGAAATAGGCAACTCACTAACAGAATCTTGGTATATACTTGATCTGCACTGCCTAATTTCACCGTTTAATCTCAGATTCTTCTGCTGCCATTCTCACTGCAGGAGACAGTGTGTCGCTCACTGCCTAGTTTGACTGTTTGATCAGATCTCGGTTGGGGTCTGTCTCTTGATCTGCTTCTATACTCTGTATCCACAGTGGCAGCATGGGTAGTGAGCAAAACGAAAATGCAGAAGTACAGCCTGTAGTTTGAGCCAAAGCCTGAAAGCCAGCATTTAGCAGAGTTTCGCTGTAGGGCAAGGAGGGATGTCTAGGCACTGGTTAGATGAATGTTTGCCATAGTTAGTTTACACATACTACCCACATTGTTTTGATACAGTACTGACGGATGGATGGACAGACGACCCAAAAACAGGCATCACGTTCTGTTGCTCTGATTGATTATCAATCTGTCCAGTTGCTTCTGGAGGCATTTTGGACCCTTTTTCCATTGTCTCTCTTGGCCGAGCCGAGACAATTTGTGTTTCCATTGTCAGTTTCAGAAGCACCGCGCATTGCCAAGCCGCGCTGAAGATGGAGCTTCTCAAGAGTAGGTCCAAAAGCCAGGCCTGCCCTCAAGTCTATAGCTGTGATGTCTCACCGGCCGCAGCCAACCCCAGACAAAATAACAGGGGACTTTAGCCTTGGATCAGCCCACTGCTTTAAAACGTAATCACTCAAGACACGCCATCATCAGTTCACCTTCAAGAAGGTAGCCCTGTTGTCATGGAAATGTTAATCCCTGTTGTGCTAGGCTAATGGCCCAAACCAAGCCAAGCCAGCCTGTGACTATCGAAAAGGGGCTTTGGTCTACGACCACTGATAACACCCCTTGGAAATCTGAAAAGGAACTGAGAAGTTCCAGACTAACTCACATTTGTGATTTGGTCTAGCGACATCAGGCTATATAAGGAGCTGACAGAGAAAAATGTTTTCTGGGCTTTTAATAGTTTTGTTCTAAAACTGTTCATGTGTCACCAAAGTTAGTTTATACAGACAATGAGACATAATTTCTCTAAGATAAACTTAGATGTCAGATTCAAATCAAAATACTTGTTGCCGCCACACTCGGCTGGTTTGGCTGAAGGCAGAGTCTATTTTTCATCTGGGCAGTTAAGGCTGTACAACAGTGCTGCCTTTGTGTAATTTTGGCTCCTTATATTTTCAGACCTTGCGGCACTTTAAAACTAATAGAAGGCAGTGTGGTGTGTAATATCAGACACTGTTGTTGGGAAATGTATAACAGCGAGGATAACATTTGCCAGATGAAGACCTGGTAGAGTTGAAACATCAGTTCAGTCTTACAAATTTTGCTTAATTCCAGTGAGTGAATGCTCTCTGCTTTTCCCTAAGACATCATCATTTATCAACGCAGCGCTTTCAACTCTGTCCATATCCATAACCCTACAGACAGAGGCAAGCAGCCACGGGAGGAAAAAGAAATTGGCATTTAAAAAAGAGAGAAAACAATTAATAACTGGTTCAAGCCTCCCACACTTGAGCCCCTGCTTGGTTGTGGAGACGTCAACACACCTAACCCCCATCAGGGCCTGTGTGTGGGTGCACTAGACTGGCACAGGCTATAAGTAAGCCAGCCAGAGATCCTCAGCTCTAACAGCTTGGCAGAGAGGTAATCGAGGCCTTTCTATGCACTCTCCATCAGACAGCATTGAGTATTGAAGTGTGTGGGCGAGTGGAGGCAGGGGAGGCAGCTGAACGGCCGCTGGAGCCGAGATAACAAGGTAAATCAGCAACCTGAATACAGGTTCTAGCAGAGTCAAATTAAATCTCATCTATAATGACTGAAATGAAGACGTGACAGCGTATCCAGATGCAACGCACAAAATGCCGCAACATTTAGCCAGCCACTTTGTTTTCTCTTAGTGTAAAATACCTGATCAACTGTAACAGTAGATCCCACTGTGCCTTTTAAAAACAACAAAGACAATTATAGCTGCTGCGCAGCAATGGTCGGGGCCGAGCAATTTTAGGCAAAATTAGGCAATTCTGAGCAACAAGCAGAGAGTAGGAAGATGAAAAAAAGGTGCCATTCTAAGCATAAGAGACTATGCTCTATCTCACTGAGCTAATTAGCAAGAGACAACTCTGCGGTATATATGTTTAAAACTTCTTCTAGCTCATTCGAGGAATTCTACAGCTGCAATGATTAGTCAATAAATCAATAAGTCAAACACATAATTAATCCACAACTATACCTGTGTGCAAGACAGCAGCTGTTAGTGTGTAAAGGCAGATTTCAAACGGCTGTCAAAAATTCAGTTATTAAGACAAAAATCCGAAAATACACAAATTGCATCTAGACAGCATGGCGATGTTGGTAATTTGTTTTTAACAATGATTTATTGGCTCCATAAGTGAAAAACTGATGTTTAAAAATGCCATTTTTGCATTGACTCAGTTCAGTTTTTGAGATAAAATTCTGATATTTTCAAAACATCACCTACCATGACTCCAAAATTTGGTCTTTTTTTAATGAACACTGAAAATGTATTTAGCAAGAATTTGCATGTATATGTTTACAATACCGTTTACAGTCAAACATTTTGATGCACTGTAGGCTCAATTTTTGATACATCAAAAATCTGAGAAACGTAGTTTTTGTAGGACAGTGTGAAGATGCTCTGTAGCAAGTTTGGTGTCAATTGAGCAAAAATTGTGGGAGGAGATAGGTTTAATAGGTTTTACAGTTTTTGATGGACTTCATAATTTGCAATAGGTTTAAATGTACAAAAGTTTCTTTAGTATTGGGGCTACATTTTGGTGAAAGTTGCAAATCTGTAGCACATATGGTTCATTTGTTGAATTTTCAAAATTTTGAACTTTAGAGGCTTGCTGTAGTGCCACCATCAGGACTATTGGCCTGTTTTTGCAGCTGAGGCAATCTGGCATGGGACTGGACCTTTGTGCAAAGTTTGGTGATTTTTCGCGCATGGGAAGTATGATTTCCTCGGAAGAAGAAAGAAGAAGAAGAAGAACATGCAGGATAACAAAGGGTCCTGGCAGTTTAGGCTGCCCGGCCCCTAACAAGTCAAAAAACCTTGAAGGGAAATGAAAAGAGTCCAAGCAGTCTGTGAATCATAAAGGATTCAGCCAAACAAAAGAAAAAGTGAAAGGAAATGGTAGAGTTATTCTCTAAACCAGCCGTTGTAAACATCTACCACCATTCATCCTGGTGTAACTTTGACCTAATGTGCTTACTACAGTATAATTGCAAAGGTGCACTCAATTTTGAATTAACTTCCAAACACAGTTACATTTTTTTTTGCTTGTGACATCTTGTGGTGAAGACAACACTAAAAAGCAAAGAATAAAGTCTGAAAAAGTAAACAGTTATATTGAGCAGAATGACATTTTTCTATTTCCTATCTTAGTTCTCATCTAACGCTTCTCTACATTAATCTCACAACCTCTTATGAGAGTCATGTTCCTCGGGGTGGGATAATAGACTGTCTAAAACTAATGAGCATAGCCACTGTGACGTCACCCATTGGTTTGTGGACTCCTGCATTGAAGCCTAAAGTTTGGCACATGGATATATAAAGAGAACTGGATACAGCACTGGAGGAGGGGCTATGAAACTTGCTCAGTGGCGCATAAAGCCAAAAGAAGCTCGGCTTGTTTGTGTGTAAAACTACCAAGAAATTACACTGTGCTTCCACATCCTTGGGCCCATAAAGCAGGCGCATTGGAGACTTTGGCCGGCCAAGCAGCTAACATCCAGTTTAGCTTTTCACCAAATTGAACGAGGAAACGAGACTCTAGTCTTTCCAAATGTTTTCAAAATAAATGGATCAAATCCTGTTAGTGAAACAAGTCATTTCGCATCATTTGAGAAGCTAATAAATTTACAAATAGATTTACAGACGTCTCTTTCACAGTGCAAGTCTTTGGGTCCCATGGCATCACATGGCGGACCCGGAAGTTGCATTGGATATTTGGAGCTACAAGTGACCAAATTTGAAGGAGAGGGTTGAGATTCACATCAGTTAAAGAGATTTTTTTTTGGTCAGTATGCTGTGCAGTGTACTTCTGAGGTCCCCAGATTTTGCTGCGGAGTGAGCACATTTACAGTAACCTTCACGCGACTCTTTGGTACAGAACGCTGCGTGCGATGCATCATCACAGGGGAGGAACTTTTCACCGCAAGGCTCCAAGATAACATTATCTTCTCTCTCCTGCTTGGAAGTTGTGAATTTACAATTCATAGATACTGAATATGACACACCCTGGCTTTTGTTTGATATCTAGCATCGGCAAAAAATGTTGCACATTTCCGATCCGTTGTAAGCGCCGTTAGCTTGTTTAGGCTATTATATTACATGAATGCAGCTGTCACATTGTATATCCCGCTGAGCCCATTCAGACTTTATTTCATTTCAGTTATGTGGAAAAAAAACCCTGATCGTAGAATATTTATACTAAACAGCCGAATCAGTTTCGACTGCCACAATTCTAACCATAAAAACACTAAAGCTAGCTGCTAGCTTGGTTACTAGAGCGCATTTACAGTCTATGATATTAAATGTGATATTGCTAATGCTAATTTTTGCAAGCAAAAACCAGGCTCAAAACCATTACAACAAAATTTACTAACTAGGAAAAACAACCAAACACTGAACAAGACCTTTTTAGACAACCAAAATGGTAAATAAGCTATAGAGACCAAAATCAGTTTTTGCACCAGGCTGTAAACATGTTTATTTCTGCTGTAAAGTTGGGCATTTTAACATAGGGGTCTATGAGGATTGACTGGCTTTTGACGCCAGCCTCAAGTGACCTTTGGAGGAATTGCAGTTTTACGCACTTTGGTATCAGCTTGATTTTTCAGACCTGGAAGATGCCACATGTTTGGGACCCACTGGTTTAGATAATAACAGCTAAACCACTGAGCTCAAAAACAACTTGACTGACTGTTGTCGTAGCAGTTACTAAGGAGACTTTAGAATATTAATAACAAAACCAAGGTCACGCCTTTAAAAATAAAACCCCAGTTGAAATAGAGTGCTCTTTAAAAGATGTCCTTGATGAGAGAAACTGAATGCTTTCACTTACTGCATGTCTCCTCTGCCTCATCAGAGCCATCGGGACACTCTGGTTCCCCGTCGCATCGCCAACGTCCCGGGACACACTGGCCATTTAAGCAGGCAAACTCTGCAGGGGCACATGTCTTCCTGGCTGCTCAGAGACAGAGGAAAACACAGACAGAGAATGACGGTGAGAATAGACAGTGCAAAGACAGAGTGAGAGCACGGTCAGTCTGCAGTAGGGCTTGTATCACTGACATGAAACTGGTCACATTATCTGAATCCCACTAATCAACCCTCTCATCAGAGGAGATCAGGCTTATCATCTCTCAAAGTATTCCTACGCAGCCCTCTACAGTGCTCTCTCTTACTAATTACCTCCACTTTCCCTATTTTCTCGACTCTTATCCATTGTGCCGTCTCCACCCTCCCCTCCCTTCATCTGCCGGTCTCCGAAAGTCTAATCTCTCCTTCAGGTTTTCCATCACAGAGCAGTGAAATGGATGCTGATTGCTGAACACCACAAGCTCAGGGAGGTTAAACCTTTTACCTCCCAAACCTGTTTACCGCAGAAAGCTACAAGCCAGCAAGGCCACGGGCTGATAAACATGTCAAGCGTGCTGAGAATTGGAAATCAAACAACATGTCAGGAAAAGGCCTGTTTAAGCAGAGAGAGGGAAGCAGGGAGTGATCAAAACTTTCACGTAACAGCCCAGAGCTTATCACGGTTGCTAACAAAATCTTGCTAACCCACTGTGTTCAAAGAGATACATGTACTTCACACACAAAAAAACACACTCTCCACCTGTAGCAAGTCGGCTTCAAGCTCGGGCCAGTGAGCCAGAAGCAGACAGAGGTCAGAGCCATTCAATTTCCTCAGCCTTCTACTCCAAGAGGACCTGTGGTACGGTCTAATAAATCATTGGTTAAAAGGCCCTCAGCCGAGCTCTCCCGTGTTGTTACACAGCCACGACTGTTCCTAAACTGGCCCCATCTTGGCTCTGATGTTGCAAATTAGATATAGCGTTTAGAGATGTGCGGGGAGCTTAAGCTTAGCTGAGGGGCTGTAAGGAGAGAGAGCAGGCAGTGACTTTGTTGAGTCTTTCTTTGCTGTGCTCACACTAATGTAACTCCGCTCTCACTTCTCCAACTCCTGTTCTTTCTTGACCTTGGTATCAAAGAGCAAAAAAGTGGAAGTCTAAGAAGCATAAGTTTGAAAATAGTGGAGGCGTTAAAGTTGAACTTTGCCAAAACTACTGCTGTAGTCTGACAGGAAATGTTACAGACTACATGCCATAGTGTTTGAGACACTGACATCCACACTCTGTATTGGGTTGCACAGTTACCACTGCGCTGCCAGTATGCTTCATCAGTACTACTTATCGATGGTTAATTAGCCCCAGAATCCCCTCCATCCCCACATACCTTTTCAATACCGGAATTGCTTTTAAGGTGCATTCACTTGCAATGAGAAATCTCTGCTGGCTCTATTTCATTACTTGTAACAGTACTTATTAAAGGGGCAGTCCACGCAAAAAGCAAAAATGCCGTTTTTCCTCCTACCTATAGCACTATTTATCAGTCTAGACAGTGTTGGTGTGAGTTTCTGAGTGTTGGAGACATCCATTGTAGAGATGTCTGTCTTTTCTCCAATATAATGGATCTAGATGGCACTCGGCTTGTGGTGCTCAAAGCGCCAAAAAAAATAAATTTTAAAAACTCAACAGTGATATCCCTTTCCAGAAATCAAGAACTGGTTACTCAAGATAATCAACAAACCTCACTGTGAGCAGTTTCATGTAGGCGCTATTTCTATTCTACTGAACTGCACCCATTAACAGTGCCTTGCACAAGTATTCATCCCCCTTGGTATTCTTAGTATTTTGTTACCTTACAACCTGAAATTTAAATGGATTTTAAATTAGATTTTCTAAAGAATACAAAACTGAAAAGTGGTGTGTGCATATGCACTCACCCCCTTTGCTAAGAAGCCCTATCCTTTACCTTCAGAAGCCACATAATTAGTTTAATAAGATCCACCTGTGGGCAATCAAAGCATCACATGATCTAGTATATGGCATAGTATATATCTAGTATATATACACCTGTTCTGGCTTCAGAGTCAACACCAGTGCAACACCACTATGCAAGCAACACTACGGAGGCCAAGGAGCTCTCAAAAGAGAAATTGTGGAAAAGTACAGATCAGAGTTGGGGTATAATAAAATATCCCAAACTTTGAACATCCCACGGAGTACCATTAAATCCATTATTAGAAAACGGCAAGATTATGCCACTACAACAAACCTGCCAAGAGAGGGCCACCCACCAAAACTGACAGACCGCCCAAGAAGGGCAATAATCAGAGAAGCAACCAAGAGGCCAAAGATAACCCTGAAGGAGCTGGGCAGCTCTACTGCAGAGACTGGAGTATCTGTCTATAGGACCACTATGAGCCGTACATGCCACAGAGCTGGGCTTTATGGAAGAGTGGGCAGGAAAACACCAATGCTTAAAGAAAGTTTGGAATTCGCCAACAGGCATAATGGAGACTCCTCAAACATATGGAAGAAGGTACTTTGGTCAGATGAGACTAAAAAACTTTTTGGCCATCAAGGACAATGCTATGTCTGGTGCAAAGCCAACACCTCTCATCATGCTGAGAACACCATCCCCACAGTTAGGCATGGCAGTGGCAGCATCATGCTGTGGGGATGTTTTTCATGAGCAGGGACTGGGAAACTGGTCAGAATTGAAGGAAAGATAGACGGTGCCAAATGCAGACAAATCCTTGAGGAAAAACCTGTTTGAGTCTGAGATTTGATCCTGGGACAAAGCTTCACCTTCAAGCGGGACAATGACCCGGTACACACAGCTAAAGTAGCACTCCAGTGATTTAAGGGGAAACAGTTAAATGTCCTGGAATGCCCCAGTCAAAGCCCAGACCCCAATCCAATTGACAGACCTAAGCAGAGATGGTGCAAATGGAGCGATGCCTGTGAGCTAGTTCAGGCAGTCAACTTGAGCTGCACTGATTTATACACATAAGTAACTCTCCGTATGTCATCTACAAAACAT
Organism: Epinephelus fuscoguttatus; assembly: GCF_011397635.1. Taxonomy (NCBI): domain Eukaryota; kingdom Metazoa; phylum Chordata; class Actinopteri; order Perciformes; family Serranidae; genus Epinephelus; species Epinephelus fuscoguttatus. The sequence continues at coordinate 24,549,610 of NC_064766.1, forward strand.
ACCCTCCCAATGTGGCGGTCAATTTAAGCTGCAAAATCTTCCCAGTTCTCCCTTTGCCTTGGCAATGCTGCTGCTGCTCTGCATCAGCACTGCTGCTCGCTCTTTCAGCCCCACCTCCACCCCAGCATCCACCTGCAGGCTTCAGCGAAGGGAGGAAATATTTAATCATCGCTCCCTTATAACTTATGTAAACTGCAGGGAGCAATGAGGCCGGAGTCTGGAAACCAAATTCTAACTATGTTCTGCTGTTGAAATAAACTTTTAAAACATGAGTTGTCTGACGGAACTGGTGGCAAATTAGACATGAAACTATACTAACAATGCAGCAGTGTGCATTGACGTTACCTTCTAACTTAAAATCATACTTCCGTTCAGCTGTTGCCACAGGCTGCTATAGCAATGTCAAATTGGTGTCTCTGCAAAATCAGTTCTTGTGTCAATGCATCATCCTTTACTGCCTCCCTTTTGACTGATCAACAATACTGTCATACCTCTATTGGTATATATGTTAATATATTTTATCAACATAGAGCTTGTCCCGCAGTTATGACAGCTGGACAGTGAGGACGTGATTGCTTAGAGACATATCAGTGAGTCAGCCAAACTGTAAACCTGTAAATGTAGTCAGTGGGATTTTGAAAAGTGAAGGGAACATGTCCAGCTATGACACCCTTCTTTCTCATTTTCTCTGGCTGTCTTTCAACGTGCATTAAATCCCACTGAAATTTAATTCCCACATTTACAGCGTGGGTCACTTAAGTGCCATCTATGATGTGATTGTAAGTCTTTTTATTGCAGTCCGGCAGCTATGGCACAGGATAGCCTGCCACCGAGAAGCACTCAGATTAGAAACTGCTTGTCTCTAATTCTAAATCTTGTTTAATTGCCCCATTCCCAATTATCTCTCGTGTCAGAGTGCCAAAGTCAAACCGATAACGGCTCATCTTGGCTTGTTGACGCTATGGAAAGAAATTATGAAATGTCTAATAGCTTCGCTCTAATAGGACATGTGTTTTCAGCCTGTAACCACAATCAGCTACCCTTGTTTCATTTCACTTCAAAAATGTAAATTAACATTCCTCCTGGAGAACGTAATGAAGTGACCCCATTAAACTCCAGAGACAAACATTCTCCTCCTCCCTTTGTTCCTCCAGGTCTCTCCCTTCTCTAAACCCAAAGCCTCTAAGTTTGCCACCACAAAAACACGACACATTTTGTTTGACACATTGACACATTGTTGTTTTTGTTAGATCACATAAAGCGCGTAGGTTTTCCGGAATGCAGCTTAAGTGCCACTTGTGCCCTCATTAGAGAGCAGGAATGTGGGGATTTTGATAAAGGTGAAGACAGATGATTATGGAGCAAACGAGCATAGTGACATCCTTTTAACCAACACCTCCCTCAAGTGTATAAACTCATTAGTGGTGTGCTCACATTACAACACAGAAAACAAACTGCAGCACAGACAAGCACATGTGTATCTGCGTAAAACATGCATATTTTCAAAACCCATTTATCACTCATGTAAGTAGGTGTGCCGCTGTGCAAGAGAGGCACACACACAGAGACCCTGAGGCATAATCGCAGGTTTAAAGGCAACAAAATAATTAGATTCATACGATCTGATAAATCCTGGTAGATACAACACATTAAAATTCTTATTCAATTAATTAATTAATCTGACTCCCGTGAGATGAAGAAAACGAGAGATGGGGGGGCATATTTGAGAAGGCAGTGCAGTCTGTGCTGGATAAGACTGTGCTTAAGATTTTATTTGATCTCATGACAAAGACCTTGAAAATCTCCCGTTCATCCTGCGCGCGGCCTCTGCAGGTCAGATGTGCCCACGTTGTGCATTTCCTCTCCGAGAGCTTCTTATCCAATCCAACTGAGCCTGCTACTCATTTCAGTCGAGGTCTACAGGGGCCATGGTTCACTTGGCAATAATTACCTAGGCCAGCTCATGCCATCTGCTTGGAATGACTTTCTGTTTTAATTAGGAGAGGTTTTAAAATGTTAGGCTCGTGGGGGGGCCGAAGGGGAAAGTGACAGGAGAATGAGAAGAGGGCGAGCCTTTAGATAGGAAAACTAGAAACGGCAGAAGTGAGTAATAGCGGCGGAGATGGAGAGTGACATACACAGTAATAATGCTTTATGGAATCCTAATGGAAAGTGTAATACTGAATAAAAACAGGCAATATTACTGTCGATGGCAGGAATAGCACTTACTCAACATTAATCTCTGTGACATGCACTGCACATGTGAACCCACTCTCTCAGTCTCTCTTTCTTAAGCCCTTTTTACACAGAGATTGCACTATAGGGGTGCTAAGTCCCTTAGTTGGGCTGCCTTTGCAATTTGATACACAACCAAACGGAGACGTCATGCCGCTCCAACACAACAGCATTGGCCTCCAGTGTGACATATAACATACACTTCGGCAGCGCTTTATAAATAATAACCGAACAAAACATGGCAATAACAATCATTTACCTTTCCTCTTATATGGGAGCTGATCTCGTCCTCTGCTCGGAGGTTAAGGAGCTCCCGAATCTCATTGTATTCCCAATTTGTGGACATTTACAGCCACGTTCTTCTTTTAGTTAGCTGCTAACTGCTAACAGTTACTTTTTAAATCCCCTGCGTTGGGTTGCACGAATAACATGTAGTCAAAACGTCATGTCTGTCCTACACTCTGGCAGCTTCAATGGCAATAACAGTCATTTACTGTCCTTGTAATATGGTGGCTGATCTTGCCATCTGCTTGGAGGGTAAGGAGCTTCCGTTCCCCATTGTATTCCCAATTTGCAGACATTTTCGGCAATTTTTCTTCTTCTCTGAGTTAACTGCTAACTGCTACAAGCTACTTCTTAAATTTCATGCAGGGGTCACATGCATAACACAAACAAACTCAACAAACTGTGTCTGTATCTGTTCAAACAACTAAATTATGTGCATCGGTACTTGGAATAGGCGGAATTTTGTTGAGCTTCAGATAATTGTTAATCACAAGAGTAAGAGATTAAACACAGCTAACCAAATGAGATTTTCCTTCAGCACGAGTACAGATATTGACACAGTTTACCCATATGATACTCGTATTTGTAAAAAGTACATTATCTGTAGCGGTATTCGTTACATTCAAGTATTTGGCTCAACCCTAGTGCTAAACATCAAACCCGTGCCATCCTTGACCCTATTCTGCTGGCTTTCCTATTTATACAGACAGACAATGCCACCTCAAAGGCTAGACAACTCACTACCCCCCTTCCGTGACTGTAGCTTTACACAGAACGGCGAGGCAGCATAACGGTGTGTAATTCCTGCCTTGAAGAAGCAGTGTAAAAGGAGCCTCACGTACACACACACACACACACACACACACACACACACTGGGTCTCTGTTCGACTTTATACGGAGACGCAGATCCGGTACATCTGAGAAAAATCTAAGAATAAACAAAAACAAAAGCAATTCAGTGTTGTGTGAGTCACCTATCATTACAAATGGGATGTGACACAGACAGAATGAGGGCCCTGCGCAGGGGAGATCACCCAGCCATGTTATGTCTCCTGGAGGAGGTACAGTGGGAAGGAGCTCCACGCTCCGACAACCCCACCTGGAGCTTTCTCCTCTGGGGGCCGATGTTGTCAACGACTCACTGCTTCTAATCCTTTTCATCTTTCTTAAATGCAATTCATGTGGATGCACTTGGTAGAGCTATATACAGTAAAGGTCTGCAGTAATGTTGGGGTGATGTTTATAAGATTATCAGACACTGAGACTACAGTTTCACTCCCCACTGATGTGACTGATGTATGATTTTCCTCAGCAGCTTGAGGGTGTGTAAAAACTGTGATGGATTCTGCCTCACTCTGCCTTGAGGAACTGCTATCCATCTTTAACATTTTTAACCAAGCTAGGATGGAAATGTCAGTCTGTATGTTGGTTGGTTGGACAGTTAGTCCACTACTTTGGTCTTGGAGGTGTTTTTGCCCATTTTGTGTTGACATTTTAAATGTTTCTCTTTAAGATATCCTCAGTTTTACTGTACCAGAGCATGGGACTCTCCCAGTTCATCAAGTAGTAGTCATTTAGGTTTATGTTATAGCCCCAACTTTGTTCCAGAGAATTCATGTCCTGTCTGTCAGTATGGCACAGTGGATGACTGAAAATACCACAATACACACCAGCCTTAGCTGTAATTGCCACGGAGAAAGAGCCATTCAGCAGCAGCAAATTCAAAATGCTTTTTTTGGTGCCAAATTTGCTGCATTAATCCAAAATTAATCCAAAACTAAATTGGTTTGAGCTACAGATTGTATTGTCAGTTTTCTCAACTCTGTAATTGTTTCAATTGCCATTAGTGTTGCATGGTTTGAGCTTGGTCCTTTAATGTTTCCTGCTAAAACACATCTTGGAAGTTGTAGTTAAAAGAAAAAAGGAGTACTTCACCCTCCCAAATGCTCATTTGTATATTAATTACTCACCCTCTGTAAAACTGAAAGAAAATTCTTGATGAATTGAAGTCATTCGCGACTGCATTTCACAGCAGCAGATCTACGTCAAAACATCCATTTACAAACTCCCACGCAGCTCCTTGCAGTCATATGCTCAGTACTTCCCAAACAGACAGGAAGCTGAACCAAAAGGGAACTGAGCTATGCTCTCTTCAAAGTCAGGCTCCAATAACAAAAACAGATATTTTACCTCCCTGAACACGGTAGCTGCTGGTCTACCGCTGCCTTGATAGGTAGTTTGTGTTACTGAGAGACTTTGATGAATCCCAACTAACCCTTTAAAATGTAAGTAAAAGGCTGGGACTTTTACCTTTGGAACCAGGGGTGCTGAAAAGCTCCTCTACCTCACATCTCTATACATGTTAAGGTGATGACCTTCCAATCGGGGTCAGCTGTACTTTGTGTTTAGTGCTAATTAGCAAATGTAGCAGTCTAAAACACTAGACTGAGAAAGGAACCACTGATCTTCTGATTGGAGGATCTTAGATTGGTGGACGACCAGCTCTACCTCTGAGCCACATCTGTCCCTCGGAGTAAGATTGTAAGTGTAAAATCATTTTATTTTCATACTGAGTTCACACATTTCATGGACAAAATTTCAAGGATGTTTAATTTCTTTTTCTTGCCCAACTTGCCCGGCGTTATTCAAACATATCAGATTCAATCTCTACTCAGAAATAATTCCAGCTGGCTGACATGCACAGAGGAAGAGCTGGAACGCAGGGAGAAAATAAAGAAACGTACATGATAGTAAACAAACGTCACACATTGATGCATATTAGAGCTACGTTACATCAACAGCTTCAGGAAAAAAAATTGCTGTTATGTTACATTATGACGAAGGTTATCCATGGAAGACTACTGTAACATTTTCAATACACACAAGTTTAAATGATTTTTACTAACTCCATGACTTCTCCAGGTTTTCTATGATCGTGGGAACCCTGTTTATAGATTTTTCTCGCATCAAAACAGCCAAGGTTATAAATATTGGTGCAAAATACCAACTAGGAAGCTTCAAAATCTCATGAGATCAGGCTCCGGGATGTACATTTTAATACGATCTGTCAAGAACTGAGCTCACTTAATCATCCAGTGATGTCTAAGAGCAGAGCAGCAGACAGCCGTCAGTCATCTGACAGTGACACACACACACACACACTCCCTAACCCCTTGAAGAAACTTTTTTTTTTCCACCATGAAGGATATTAATGACAGCTCTTTCCATTCGGAGGCCACGAGAAGCTTAATAGGTAATGCAGTGATAAGCACATTCTCCTGGGCATTAGAAGACAAATGGCCTCATTAGCTTGGAGTGAAGTAGGGGAGTGTTGTCGAAGCAGAAAACATAATGTATCCTGTTGGCTTAAACCGGCATGCAAATGACTAAACCTTCCAAAATTAATGGGATATCATGGTAGCATACAAAATACAGCGTGGCATCAACAAGACCTGGGACAAGCTGTTCTTGAAATTGCTTTCGCGAATGATTATAGAATCTAATTAGGCTAATTTGAGTGTTACAGTTTGCAAGAAGTGCCAGATGCACAGGAAGAAGTGTTCTATTTCGATTTAATTATATTTAAATATATCTCTGTAATTGTGTACCTACAGTAGAAGCTCCACATAGGTGAATTAAAGGTGTCCTTAGAGTGAGTAAGTAATTTCTCCTGTTGATTCCATCCCCTTATCTGGAAGTCACTTCGTCTGCTGTCAGTCACGCCTGCGTGGAGAGCTCTGAGCCACTGGAACCAACAGGAAGACAAAAAGCCAAATGGGACTGAGCTCTAACTCAGCACTGATTGATAGAGTATTGATCTGGTAACACAGATCCACTGAGTAGTGGCATCTACAGATTAGATCTCCCTCTCTGTGTTGCTGTAGCTTTGTGCCCTTTTTTCCCCCTACCCTTTAATGGTAAACCCAATTGGGGCTGCAAACCTAATTACATGTAATTGTCTTTATAACATAGCCAATTCTTTTTTTTTTCTAAATTGAAAGTGATTTAGGGCTATATAATCAGATTTGTCTTAAAGGGGACCTTTTATGCTTGTCCTTATTTTCTTACATATATATAATGCAACAGTGTCTGATGTTCAGATTAAATGTGGCCAGAGTTTAAAACACTGAGGTTAAAAGTAATCCCTATAAGCAAAAGCCTCAGTTCTGAATACTCTGTTTCCAATTGTTTTTTCTCCATAGATTTTTCTCCTCCGCAGATTTCTCCTGCTCAAGGCATGCTACTGCAAGTGTTTACATTGTGCGACATGTAGCTACGTGCTAACATCAGACAAACACATAATCTGAGCTGCTGGGGTTGTTAATTTCTCCCCAGTTTGTAAGTCTGCTTGTAAATCTTGGTTTAGAAACTTTCACTGGTGATTTTTTACTGTGGAAAGTGCCACTATGTTCTTCATTACAGTCATTCTCCCAGCTACAGTGATGGTGCAGGGACGCCGGAATGCAAAAACCTGTTGGTCTTTGGACTCACATTTGGACTCAGCCTTGAATTCAGCATTTCCGCTGTTGCCATCTTGTTTTTTTTTTTTGTTTTTTTCAGCCAGAAGTGACCATATTTAGAGGAGAAGGTAGAGCTGCGGTGGAGCAGGGGGTGGATCTGACTCATAGGGCCTTTCCAAAACCCAACCCTACCCACTCCCACTCCATCATGGAGTGTAAATCCATTTGTAGTTACCTTCTCAGCTGATGGGATAGGTGTAGGGGATAGACAAGGCGGCAAGCTTTGAGACAAACGTCCCTCTCTGCAGTGAGAAGAGGAACTTTTCGTAACCATGGAGAACAATGCGCTTAATCCAATTTTATGTTCTTCATATGTCTTTGTAGCACTTACGTTTAATTTGTATGTGCTGATATTGAATACTTTATTTTGTATACTATGTTTTTATCAGTACAAGACAACAGCAGTTTATGTTTGTAAGGGTAGTTATTTGTACAAAGCATCTTTCATGATGAACAAATACAACGCAGCACACGGTCAGCAAGTCTGCATCAGTGCAGGCTCGCTGTTGGAGGGTTTTTTAACTCACTCACACTCCTCACTAGTTGGTTTAAGACAGCAATGAATGTGGCAGACCCTCTGCGTGAACATGGAAACAGATTAAAAGTGGGTAGGGAGAGGGTGTACCTTGGGAAAGGCCCATAGACTGTAGAGATGCCAGAGACAGCCTGTCACTCAAGCAGCCATCCTTAAATATGCATACATTTGGAAATTCATAAAATGTCAATAGGTTGGTTACTGTAGATCAGAAGTGGGCAAAAAGTTGAGCATTCTAACATGGGGGTCTATGGGGACTGACTGGCTTCTTGAGCCAGCTTTAAGTGGCCATTCGATGAATTGCAGGTTTTGGCACTTCCATATTGGCTTCAGTTTTCAGCCTTGGAGGCTGCCATTTGGCCACACCGGATGTCCCAAAATACTCTCTGTTGCCCCCAAAGGCTTATTGTCATCAGAGCAATGGCTGATTGGTTCCAAACTCATATCATATGTTGTATATTTAGACAGTTATGAAGTATGTGTATGTGAATTAATTGTTTGTCTGCTGTTGTATATGCGACCTTGCTTGTGTCAGATTTCCCCATGTGGACAAAAACAGGTTTTATGGTAACAAAATTGAAAAGTGGCCTCGATAAATCACCTCATATCCTTACTCCACCACCGGTCATTACTTTAATATCATGATCATTACATCAGCAACTCTGCAACAATCATGATAAAGATGAACATTACAGCCGTATTGACGTGACCCACAAAGCTTGCTATCAGGTGTGCATCACAGTGCATTCAGGATGCCTGAGGTGAGGGAGGCTACTTTGCTGCTGTTACTGCCAAGCATTTCTTCTGACCTTGTGTACTGACTAAAGACACATACTGTGCTAATTATAGCTACCAGCCTGCTAAAAGACATATTTTCTCTCCTCCTGTCAGGTCACATTGGCACAAACACCTCCTGACCAAGGAGGAGACTGGGCAGACTGAGCTAGCAGAGCTCCTTAGTTCCTTCAAGGCAGCCCGAGAGTGATTTATACAGAAGACTGTTTGGTTCAGCTTGGCTAAACCCTCAGAGATCTAACTGGATGTCTGAAGTATGACAGAGCAATATCAGACTGCGGTACAGGTGGTTGTACACCGGTGTCTGGGAGAAGGCAAACAGGACACAGCTGAGCCACATCGACATTCAGAACAAGTCTCGATTTATCAAACTGTTTTCAAGCTTCAGTGCAGTTCTTTTATTCATGCTCATGTGACGGTCCACTTCCTTTCGCTCTGCGTGCTCATATGGAGCATGCATGGGGGTGGACATGAACATACACACATACACACACACACACACACACACACACACACACACAATGCAAATAGCACAGAGTGGTGAAATAAAACTGACAAACACTGCTGAGATAACACGTATATCAGTGTTTACAAAAAATGCTTGCCACTCGTCTGACTAACAGCGCGCACACACACACACATATCCCTGCCCTTCACCACATGATGCCTGTTCCATGTGTCTGACCTTCTGCCACTCTCCCTTTTTTCCTGTGTTTGCTGGTTTAGAGAAGCAAAATATGGTTGATGTACAGCCATATGTCAACATTTTCATCCTACAGCCTGGCATCTTCACTGGTACACGATGTTCCATTATACAGACGACGGGGCAGGCCAAAGCTGCAGAGGACTCTACACAGTCAAACAACCTGAACTCTCTCTTTAAATTAAATTTGGTCAAGGGTGGAAAGGAAATATGAACAGCTGGTAAAATTGCAAGATTTTAGTCAAGTAAAAAAATTCCATACACTGGTTTCCAATTCCCAGGTGTGATGTACTGATGTATTATTTTAGTAATTACCCCTCATAGTTTTCTCTGTTAGTGGCGGAGTCCGCCATTCCAGTGCAGGATTAAAACGTCTTTACAGGGATTCACAAGAAACAATACATTAATCTGATGCAGCATCACTGATTGTAATTTTTAGCTCACTGATATCAGCTTCACTGTTTACTGTTCATTCTCCTAAAACCATACTACAGCTGTATTAAGTTACTGAAAGAAGGAGATGACTAAAGCTGGCCCCTTTATGACTCTGAGTTGCTATTAAAGCTATAATTGGTAATCCTGTTCAGAAACACTTCTTGTTATACTGGGTGAAATGCTCCTTCCATCCTGAGAGTAGTCAATACATAATGTGTTCTGAAAAAGGAACAAAAAGAAATCCGACCTCTGTAGCTGCAGGCCTGTAAAAACTCTGACCAATCCCTGCCATTCGGTGCGAATGGAAATAACCAATCAGATGCCTTCATGTCTCGTCCTTCCCGAGCCCCCCTCTGTCCCTCCCTCCCTCCCTCCTCCCTGTGTGAACTCATCACGTGTCACCGTTGCTGGAAATATTCAGCACACTCCTCAGCAGAAATACCGAGTTAGCAGGAGTTTGCTGAACAATGGCAGAGAAAATGCAGCCAAAAGTACCACTTCCAGCGTTTCTTGTAACGGCTCGCCCCGCTAAACAGGCTGGGAAAAGAAAGTCAGAGGCAGAAAAGGCTGCGACGAAAAAGGCTTTGGATAAAGCGAGAGGACAAACCAGATATCAACATCGGTACAGCTTTTGAATGGTGGAGACAACTGAGGTTACAACTGAACAACTTTTTTTTGCAAGCTCATCGAGAGAATGCCAAGAGTGTGCAAAGCAGTAATCAGAGCAAAGGGTGGCTATTTTGAAGAAACTAGAATATAAAACATGTTTTCAGTTATTTCACCTTTTTTTGTTAAGTACATAACTCCACATGTGTTCATTCATAGTTTTGATGCCTTCAGTGAGAATCTACAATGTAAATAGTCATGAAAATAAAGAAAACGCATTGAATGAGAAGGTGTGTCCAAACTTTTGGCCTGTACTGTATATAAACATGTAAGTGTAAGAGCACTGAATTAAAAACAAAGTACGCCAGGCTGCCTTTAAAAAATCAAGTCTTTATCAGCAACTTGTTAAGAGAGCAGTGTGGAAGATTTAAGGGGATTTAGTGGCATCTAGTGGTGAGGATTGCAGATTGCAACAATCTGAAACTTTTCCTGATTAATCCTTCAGTGTTCATTGTTCAGGAGGTCTCTTCCTCCATAAAGTAAATTGGCCAGGTGATTAAAACTAGTAAAGACACTAAATAAAGCATTTCATGTTACAATTGTCTGTTTCTTCTATGTCTGTCTACGGGTGGCCCACCCAACACCTGCTAATGTATGCTCACAATTTTTCTCTGATAACTGAATGTATGCTAACCTTATTCATGGTGCTGATATTCATGGTTTTTTACAGGGAGCCAAATTATTTGCAGAGGTCTCCTTCTCTCCAAAACAAACAGGCCTTGTGATTAAAGGTCATAAAAACACTGAATGAAGCAGTTTCATGTTAGAAAATCAGTGTTTCTCCAACACTGTTTGGCATGTCAAAGACAGCCGTCAGCCTAGCGCCGGCTAATCTGTCCTCACCTTTTTTCTCTGATTACTTAAGATCCAGATGTTCAGGGTTTTTTTTTTTTTGCTTTTTTTTTTTTACCAGGAACAGTATTATCCACAGAGGTCGCTTCCTGTCCAAAACAAGTAGACCCACTGAATTAAACCGGTTAAGACACTAAATAAAGCAGTTTCACATTAAAAGTTCTTCGTTTTTCTGACACCGCTCATTGCAGTGGGGCTTCATACTACAGTGGCTATTGCAAAAATGGGAAAACTCAAATGACCCTATTTTAGAGCCAGTGTTTGGTTTGTCTGTTATGGGCCACAATAGAAACATGGTGATGCAACATAGCGATCTCTGTAGAAGAGGAAGTGCTACCCATATAGATATAAATAGCTCATTCTAAGTTAACAAAAACACAAAAAATCTTATTTTCAGCTGATTATACTTTAAAGAAAACACACCTTTTGTATTATATTCCATATCTGCCAATATGTCCCCCTAAATCCTACACACTGGACTTTTAAAGTTACGCATCACATACAGATGAGCACAGTAATTTTCCAGTACAATTAAGGCGTTAAATGCAATGGTCATGCACTAGCAAACAAGCATACATCAATAATAGCCTAATTTCACACATGATCCAGGATGATAAGATGCAGAAAAAAATGCATGGCAAAAAAACAAGAACACATTGTCAATACATAATACCACCCCAAAATTTCATAAATCATGTTTTCAGGGGAGCTCATGTCTTATTAACACGAGCCATGCTCCCCGTGGCTCGCCTGGAGTCTGCACCCCGCATGCACAGACCAGACATGAGCAGTTATTCACTGCATTAAACAAAACACAGAGAAGGACGCATTCAAACCCTGTTGAGCTCAATGAAGCGTCGGTCGATGAAGAACCACACTGGACATCTTGTAGGTCGCTGTGACTCATGGTAGGCGACTGAATGAGAGGATTGTTGTCAGATAATGACCTGACCTACATTGGCTAACAATACTTGCATAAGTTTACTGCTTATCATTTTTTACTCCACAGCCACCGTAGAGAAACGCCATGCGACATGCATTAAGCTGCTCGAACATTTCCATTTCTGTCATGTAAAGGATGGTATCCATATCAAAAGAAGGCAATGGGTTCACCAGCAAAGAATAAGGCCTTGAACATAGACATAGTGCCCATACGAGCTATTTATAGCATATCCATGAGCATATAGGATCAGGGTACAACAATAGAGATGAGAAGAGGCACAGGAAGGTGATTCAGATTCAGTGCAGAACATTTCAGAGTGTACTAACTGTACCTCCTGTACAGCGTACATATGGTATTTCTAAAGTGGCATCAGTGATGCAACTGAGCTGTAATGTCACCCAACCCTATGTAATTATCATTTCTGCTGGAAAGTCTAACCTAGATTCAGCCAGGAATTTTACATCTCATTACAGAGTTAAAACAATAGTTGTACCAGTGGTTATACGGTTATATTTGGTGGTACAGGTTCTGCTCTCTGGGGTGTTCCCTGCATGAATTCCAGCAGCCTGCTAATGATTCAGTGGGGAGCACAATCAAACCCCAGGGGTGTCAGAACAGAGCCAAGCAGACACATATCACCGAGATCTGGAAGACATAGCTGCAAGAGAAACGCCTCCAGAAACAGACGACAGGAACCTCACAGGAGGAGGGGGGTGATGGTGGAGGGAGTAAACAGCTCAACCAGTCTGCAGCAGAGCTGCAGGTAGGAACTGCAGAGACACACCTTCTCTGCCTTGGTGGCACTGCCTTGTTTCATGTGTTGACAGTGATTAGTGTTTGAGCTGAGACTCAGCCGATGTTGCCTTACATGTCCTGCCTGAACTAGGGCAATGTTTCTGTAATTTTTCTGCAAGAACAGTTGTGTCTTCAAAAAATATGAGCAGCTGTGATGAAGAGCCAAGCAATTACTGAGCATTTCATTGAAAAAAAGAAGTATTTTGGCAGAGGAATCTAATTATGGAGGGCCGTGGCGGAAGCAGGGAAGGTTTTAACAGTGGGTGTTTGCAGGAACCAGCCTCTGCTGCTTTCTCTAAATCCATGGCAAAGGTCAGATAATGTGTACTTCTCTCACAGTTGGAGCTTGTGAATGCACCCCCGAAATCTTTTATCAGAAAATGAGCAGCAAAACAGGAAACTTCCTAATAACTAATCCTGCTCAACAGATGGATGGGCCTCTTGTGGTAAGATAAAATGTTGAAAGCTTTATTTTGATTCTCTGACAAGTGCACACAAAATCACAAGCCTTTGCAGAAGGATTTAAAAGCACCATTGAAGCCAACTTTGCAGATAATGATACATTGTCAAATAAATGTATTAAAGGGCACATCTATAGCTGGTAACCTTCCAGATAAAGTGCCATCCAAATGAAAAGAGATGAGCTGGTTCAGTGGTTTCTCAAGGATTATTTTCCAGCAACGGTGCTTAAGTGCGTGCCTTTTGTTTTGCACAACCAGATGATATTTAGCACGTCCACTGACATGAGAGGAGCTTTAGACACATATATGAACTCGAATTACATTTAATAAAATGCTTCCAATACCTCATATACTGTTACGATCACTCCTGCATGTGGGGGCTAGGTAACATTTGACATCTACTGTTTCAGTCAATATTGTGACTATAACATTGTTAAAGCAACTCTTACCTTTCTTGCATTTCACACAGTACTTGGAAAAAATTTGAACATCCACAACTCCACCTCCTTCCTAAGGCCTACTCCCCCCTCCTCCATTACGTCCTCAATACGTCTATGATAGACGTAGGCGTTGGCATGGTAAAGTTAGATACACGGAAGAGGAGAGCGAGTGTAACGTTACAACCAAGACAGTCAAATATAACCCCAGGGTTTTAAAACTCAACCGGAGTCAGTGATGAGTTTTAGAATAAGGTTACAGTGCTAACGTTAGATAGTAGCATTAACGTTACTAGTAAGTGGAAACACACAAGGAAGTTAATGTTTCAGAGGCTACGCTACAGTACGGCTAACGTTAGCCATTAGCAACTGGATGCTGTGTTGTCATATATAACGTTATATGTTATATTTGAAGCAAACTAAACATAACGTTACCTGTCCTGCACAGTCATAGTGCAGTTTTGAAACTTATCCGGGGTCAGTGATGACTGATGAGTTTTATAATATAACGTAAACGCTAACGTTAGATAGTACTGGTGACAAGGAAGATAATACTGAGGCTCAGGCTATGTTAGGCTACAGTAGGCTAACCGTTAGCAACTGGATGCTGTGTTGTTATATATAACATTACAGCCTACGTCAGTCGGTGTTGCTTTAACACAGAACACAGATACAAGTTACCTACTTGAAAAAAGTATCCAAATAGTTCAAGAGGTGTTTGAGTAATGACATGAAAACCAAAAATCCAGTTGTCGCTCACCCCTCTCTCCCCTATCAACTCTTTCAGTTGAAGAGATAAAATTAGTCAAATGCTGAAGACATGCAGAAGAAAAAGAGCAGGTATATCGATTACCTTTACTGATTCCTGTTCAATTTTCCTGTACGGAAAATAGCAGACCAACACAGGTTCGCAGCATTAACGCAACTGTTTTATATCTCCGAATCTGAACACAGTGTAGAAACAGCGTAGAAAAAGGCGTGCATGTGACAAAGCGTGGCGCTAATGTTATTATAACAGAATATTTACCCTCGATAATGGACATGCTGCTAAGTTGGGAAGCAGTGGCACTCTGGCATGGTGTGTCAAATACATGGCATTCTTGAAATCAATGCTGTGTAGGATGGTGTTTTAGCATGTTGCTGGTGGTTCCGCCCGACTTGAAATGATCATTTTAGAGACATTACAAGCAGCGCTGGTGTCCTCTTTCTTTTTAGAATGAAGCCGCATTTTGGACAGTGTCAAATGTGTCCAGCAGTGTAGATGCATGAGTCTGAAATTACTGTTTTCCAATATGCAACTCTCAGAAAAACATGGCAGCATCAAGAAACAGGTCACCTTGGAGGCATGTGATTCCAACAAATCGGACCATCTGGAGTCAGTTCTCAATCAGAACCAGCACTCCAGTCTCTACAGAAGTGTTCAGTGCGGTGTGTGTGTGTGCATGTGTGGCAAGCGAAGGGGAAGAGACTGTGAGCTGGACGTCAGGTAAGCAGTAAACCATGAATGCAGAAGTGAATGTTCGGTGTGAGCTACAGTTTGTAAATGGACTGCACTTGTATAATGCTTTTCTAGTCCTTCAACCAGTAAAAGTGGTTTTACACTCCATGTCACATTCACCCATTCACACACTGGTGGCCACCTGTTATTCAGTAACCTCCAATGGAACAGCTAATGGGAGAAATTTGGGGTTCAGTATCTTGCCCAAGAATGCTTTGACATGTGGGCTGGAGGAGCCTTAATGAACTGTTGGTCTTTCAATAGGTGGATGACCCTCGCTACCCCTGAGCCTCTTGTGTTTGCCATTTTTTCATGGTGGTTTTTTAAAATTGTAAATCAATAAGTAATTAATTTTACCTTTTATATCTTTTTTTCTCTTTACTCTTTTCTGTATCTGTTATTATGTTTTATATTTTATTTCAGCTATGTCTTCCAGATCTTGCCCTTGTGTATGAAACATGCTATACAAATAAAGCTGCCTTTCCCTTGCCTTGAGCCACAGCCGGCCAGAAACACCCGACCAATGAAGCTATGGAGGAATTGTGTTGGGCGTTTTGCATCATCTGATCGGCTCTTCTGGTTGTCCTTCAAACTATTTAGAATGAATATCAGCCAATAACGATCTGTGACCAATTGATCCGAGCACCCTTGTCTGAGAGTGTTCAATTTATAGTCCTTGCTAGTCCCTAATTCTGGCTGCTCAGGTGGAGACAGAGAGTTCATTGAGTATGGGGAGATTTCAATATAGCACTTGTGCTAATCATTGAGCAGCAGCACAAAAAAATAATACAGCTTAGTTTTACAGTATTTTGCATGGCAATATTGTATCGATAAACAGATGCTATGTATCAATTTTTTTTATTACGTACGATATAAATATTGCAAATGAAACTAATAAAAGTGAGATAAACAGACTGAAAAGCTTTATCTTATTAGATAAAACAAATGTTGACAATGTTTTCCTTTGGGGAAATAATTTGCAGTTGGAAAAAAAAAAATCGCAATATGTCGCAATACTCAGCATCGCAGGAATATCAATTCAATTCAAATCAATTCCCTTTTACTGTCATGTAAATAAATACAATGAAATTTAACACACAGAATAAAACGGAAGTCATTATCATATGGTGACTTAAATATCATAATAATATTGCATCCTTGGGCCTTTGATGTTTCCCACTCCTAGCTGCTACTAAATACATATAGGGGAAACACTGTGGTTGGTCGGGGTGGGAATCAGCAGAGGATCCACGGTACGATATTATCATGATACTTAAGTCATGATTGCGATTTTAAGAGTGTTCCGATATGCAGTATTACAATAAAATACATTGCGATATTTCACCTTTTTTCAGCTGTAAATTATATCATCAAAGGAAAACGATGACTGTTTTATCTTATAAGACAAAGTTTCAGTCTGTTCATCTGTTCAAAATGTCTCTAGTGGACTGAAATAGCAATTGGTTGTATTACTCTAGTCGGCTACCTAAACTTTAATTTGTATTTTTAATATTAACAATTTATAAAATAAAAAAAATACGATGTTGTCACACAAAAATATTGCAATACTATGCTCTATCGATTTCTTTCCCCCACCCTTTGTGGTTGGTGCTGTCTGTCACCTGCCCCACCATTCCTGGAGATAAAGTGGTGTAGAAAACAAGGAGACACTTATTTTAAGGACAGGTCTCTCAGTCAAACAGCTGACACCTTCTCTGCTGCTCTTCCCTCCAGAACCTCTCCTGCACGCTCCGGTGGAAATGACTCCAAATCAGCCCAGCAGCCAATTGCTCCTCCTGCCCGGCCTGAAGCACCACAGTCTGTGGTCTGGAGTTCAAACCGAGATCCCTGCCAACACAGCTTTCACACTCTGCAAAAGGGTTGCATCCTCCTGCTTTGTGTTGAGCTGTGTGTTTATTGAGTCCTGAGATCTTGTATTTCTCATCACAGCCACAGCAGTCGGCCAGACCTTTTCCCCAGAGACGTATTGATCAGACTCCCGGTTTTTAACCTTTAATGATTCAGGGAGGCTTGACAGCACACATCTCAGCAATGCCTTGCTTCACATGCAGACAGTTCTAACCACCTTAAACCTACAGCTGTTCAGCGAAAGCACTGTCTCCTCTGCATCAGCTATTAAGAAGCTCCAGTGGCGCAGCTGGGGGTTCAGAAGCTTGCTTAAGGCAGATACTCAAAGATATTTGGGAAGAGAAAGGAAGTGTGTTTAACTTTCTGCAAAGTAGAGCTCCAATCTGCAATCTCTAAAGACCACATCTTTAACATCTAGGCTGTTGCAGTATGTGCATTTCAGCATTACTTTTAAACTTACAAAAGAAATCTGGAATAAAAGCACCCACTACAAAGACACATCTAGCTTTAAAATCTGACATGCTAGTTCACAGATTAGAGGCAGAGAACTTCTAAAGCCTCATAGAAGATCTCAGGGGAGGATATCAGCGCTGTGAGTTTACAGTACAACACAGTGTTCACTGATTAATTAAGTGCACAAAAGCATTCATATGAGCATACACATTCAAAGACTGACTACAAAACATCTTGACTTCAAGACATCCTGGGTTAACAATACCATCTGAAGTGTGCCTACGCTCCAGCGCACACGCAAACTGTACTTTTACATGCGCGCACACATTAATCTCTCGATTCACGCTTATCCAACCTTACAAAATTAGTAAGAAAAGGACACAACAGCCTTTAACCCTCTTTTACAGCACTTTGAGAACAAGCATGACTCAGAAATGAGTGTCAGCGCTGCCAAGCGATCAGATGAATAGAAATGAAGGAGGAGAATCCCAAAGTGATTTCCCCCCTTCACTTGGACAGTCTCCTCTCGGTTTCAATGTAGCTGCACGCAGGAGACACTCGTCTTAACAATTATTATCCATCTGTCAAAAGTAATTATGACTGCAGGACCAAATGCCATCACTCACCACTGAGACAGGACTGACACAATCCATAAAGTCTGCCACAATGAATGAGCTGGTGGGTCTTTCACTTTAAAATGAATTTGTGATGGGAGCCCCATTAAAACTTAAACACTTCATGTGTCTCGTTCAAAGTGGAAAGCTGATAAATATAATATATATACAGCCATGCTAGCTGCTCTATGAAGCTGTATGGCACAGCATTTTAACACTTTCCCTGCCAGAGTATTATCTTTAAGCTGCCAGCCACCAGAATTGTTTGTGATGCAACCACCAATTTTTAAATCACTTTTCTCGGCCTGAGGGAAGACTTTCAAACATATAAACCTCCATGAATCGAAAATTTGTAATAGAAAGTGTCTTAATTTACCTTGTTTGCAGCTCAAAGTGTCCTTTCAACAGTTTTCAGACGTGTCTTCTATGGGGAAAACACTTGGGCTGCAGGGGACTTTTTTCGCTGCAATACCACACATGACCACAGGGAAAAATGGGAAGCACTGCTGCACAGCGGCAGCACAGTATTCCACAGGCCCCCAGAAAGTGCACCGGGCTTTGAGGACATTTTTCAAAGTGGCCAAACAGAGGAATTACTTCCGTCATGTTGCTATGTGGCCCAAAATACTTTTTCTCAGACTTACATGGCAAAAGAGACATCTGTAAATCAGTGGGTACATTTTTTGTGCATCACAACCCTTGCAAAATGCCTCGTTTCACTATCAGAATTTGATCCATTCGGTCTGATAACATTTGTAAAGTCCTGAGAAGACGCCTATGTAATAAATTCATCCCATTCAAGTTGGCTGAGCACTAAGCCAGAAGTAGGCGGTTCAGCCAGCAGAAGTCTTTAGTGCACCTGCTCTGTGGGCCACACAGTGCCAAAGCAGTGCCGATCAGCCAGGTAATTTTATACATGCAGTTGAACGTTTTTGGCTTCAAATAAACTAGGGCTGCCCCTGACGAAGAATTTTCCTAGTCCACTAATAGTCGTCATTTAGGGCCATTAGTCGACTAGTCATCCGCATGTTTACGATATTAATATAATTATTAAATTATATATTTTGGGCAGGGCAACACAATGGTTTGAGTTGAAGGTGTGAGAAAGAATAGTATCAGTAACATTGTTAACACTGTGCTACATTACAGAGAAATACAAAACCGTACTAATGAACCTTCATTAATATATAGGCCTATATTTTATCTACAAGTGCACATCACACACTGAGCGAGCCGCCTGTTAATGACGCTGTCAGCAAAGCAGTAATGATTGTGCTAAGTGGCTAATGGGCATGTAGCTACTTCCATGTTTCAGATGATACGTCATGTTTGTAGTCGACCAATGAAGATGAGTTTACATATCACCTTGGGTTCGTCCTTCACCTTCTCAAAGTGACCCCACACTTTGGATTTCCTGCCCGACATGTTATTAACTAGCTTGTGGAATAACCGCAGGTACCAGCCCTGGAAATTGGGGACTGTACGCGTGCCAAATCTTAGACCACCTGAAAAGCGCGAGGTCAGGCGCTGGGTGCTACTCTTGTGCCTTTTTTGTGCCAGCTTTCAAGAGTGCAGCGGCAGGTTGCGCCTAAGCAACCTTAACAAGCATTGTATAGCCTATTTACCTGAAATCCTGAGTGCAGAGCTGATCTTCTTCCAGGTGCTGTTTATAAGTGTGTAGGCCTATTGTCTGTGGGACAGATGTAAAGCTCTGGGTAGCCCTGCACTAACATGATCAACTTTTCCTTATCTATCAGACTGAATATTTACAGAAGAAGGGAAAGATATCTGTCGGCTGTGACTGGTTTGTAACGTGACTCCTGTCTGACTGCTGAGCGTGGCCACTTCTTGTGTCTGTCCTTTCAAATTAATTTCCCACATGGTCCAGTCATATAGGTTCTGATAGAATATGACAAGGCGCAGCTTCTTATTGAGTTTACTTCTTTTTTTGTGACAAAGCGACCAATGAAATTTTGCAGAATAATGACCTTTCTGGATGAATGAACAGAGTCCCGCCTTCAACGCTGTATCTACTTCTGTCATATATCTATGGTGTGTGTTCATTTCTGGATAGTTGCTGGCGAGCTATCTAAACTCTTTCTGTTCATCTAAATTACTTTACTTCTTCAGGTGTTATCTATCTGTGACTAAACACCTTCAGTTGCATTACCACCATCCTCTAGACCCTGATTTACATGTATCAGATCGTATATCAAAGCCTGTTTCCCCTTCAAACACGGTGTGTTTTCAGTAGCACTGCCCACCACAGTTGGGGTTTGGTCTAAGGTTAAGCTAAGGACAGGCGTCGAGGAGATTATCATGTTGGGGTCAAGCAGGGTTAGCTTCAAGATAAGGGAGGGGAAGCACAAATCGATGGCACAGTGCTGGAAGACCGAGACAGATGCAACCAAGATTGCAGTCTCACATCCATACGTGGCTAAGAGTAAAAGAAATTGCATCTGGTTTTTAAGTAAGTTATTTTCCATGGATATTTGGGTCTTAGTGATTTCTCCGCCTTCAGACTGCTGATCCTAGACATACAAATTAATCTATGAAAGTACTTTGGGGCAACCCAGAGTATGTAATTACATTTCTGTTTCTGAGCACAACACAGAAAAATAAAACATTCGTTGAAAGCCTTCAGAGGGGGTTGATGTCTACTCTCATTACTTTTGGCTGGTCTTCCATTGCACATCTTGAGTGTACAGTAGGTTTGGATTTAAGAACAAATGCCGGAAAGGTTCCTCGCCATTCTAAGTCACAGGCAGCCAAACGCATTAGAAGAGCCCACAGCAGAGTCACTCCTGTGTATGGAAATGTGTGCCACAGTGGATTAAAGTGTCTGTCTACAAACCAAGGGACTTTAATGGGAATTTGGAGATTAGCCTTTTACCCTGCAAAGAGAATGAGCCACAACTCTCTCTTCTCCCCTTCTCTCTCCTTTTCTTGTGAAGACCTGACTCCAATAACATGAGGCACAATGCCAGCTGCCGACCGAATTTCCAGAAAGACCTTAACTGGCCCGAAGACTACGGCATTCAAATTGCTGTGACAAGGCGCTGAGAGCGGGATTTTACATTTCCCACTGCAGACGAGAATTAGCATAACTGTAATACTGCCTGAGGTCAAATTTCTTGTTCTAGAAAGCCTGCCCCTAGCAACAAGGCAACGTAATTAAGACGGAGTCAGATTTTAGTCCCAAACTGCTGCTTGCCTTTGAACACAACCCGACAGTTACACGCGGATACAACACAGGCTCACACTCACATTCACCCACTTCTGCACATGTGTGAGTAGACCTTCTGTTTCTTTGTGTTTCAAGCTTTGTGCTTCATCTGTTTTGTTTTTTTTTATTGTTGTTTTTCTTCTCTCCCACAAACAGCACACTGGAGTCAGACAGGAGGAGCAAAGTCGCAGACAGCTTATTGATGGACCCTGTGAGGGCCGATATCCTCTAGTGTGGGCCTACCAAAGGCCCGCTGTCCAATTAAATAGTCCAGCAGCCACCCACCATAGAAACAGATTACTCAGACCGTGACTAAAGGCTTCTCTCTCACCACCAGAGCTGTTAGCAAAGAAGCACAATGCAGCCACTGTACAGGGTGGGCACATCACATAAGCTGGAGTAATGCCTTAGATTAATACTTTATCAGTGGATTGTGAATGCACCTTGAAGCCCTGAGGGTCAGGAGGGGATGTGAGGTCTGGATGTTTGCTGCCGAGCACAGACAACTGACTCAGAGTTGTAAATACTCCATGTAAATTATTAATAGTCACGTCCAAGCAAAGCACATTAATGTCAGAACACACAGATCTATCTCTTCCTTTTTGCAATGCAAGACTATCCGCGTCTGCGTGCGCTGCATACCGTATCAGTATGAACAAATACCCTGCAACTCCAAGTGAGTGTCTTTGTGAAAATGCTGAAGGTGACACAGCAACTGCGCTCTTTACTGGGGTTTCTCTCATGCATGTAAAGCTCAGATGTCTCCATTAAAAGCACGGTACATTTGTTACACATCGGAGATGTAGCATTTCGGTTGGCCTCATTTAAACTAATAGGAGAGAAGTGAAGTGATTCATTAGCTGTTTTCATAAAATCCTGCTTGCGCCTTAATGGACTGAGGGATTTTTACAGCAGCATTGGTCCACATTCCTGGACACCAAAATGTCACAAAACATAAAACTGATTTAATGCATTGCTGGGTAGATTGATCAAGCGATCCTCTTCACAGGCACTGACTCAAAAATTTACAGGAAAGTGAGATTTGGCGGTTTAACATTACCAGATTTTAAAACTCATTTAAAAGTCATTTCCAGCACTTGAATTTGCTGGCGCAGTTTCTGCATTTACAAAGCCATTCACACAAGCCCTTGGCATCAAACGAATGCAAGCTTGCAAATTAAAGTCGAGATCATGACATTTTTTACAGTGCTCAGTGTGAATTAAGTTGCAGCTTTCAGTTGCAATCGCAGCTTCCTGTTGCATGAGGCAATTTAATGAAGCTTTTATTTCTAGGGCATTTTTGCAGCTATTTCTACCCAGCAGTAATACATGTGAGATTCAAAGTAGGCCGTGGTACTGTACTGTATGCAGGAGTGAGGTTTCTGCTGTGTGGACATAAGCAGTAACAGATCTTTGCAGGTCAATACAAGTGAAAAGCTACAGTGACATAGTGATTTTGCAGTATCAGCTGGCTTGGTACTGGAGGAGGTGGAACACGTAGATACATAGTCCAGTCCAGAAGAAAATGTTGGCACTGTACATTTATACAAACCACAAATATGTTACCTTTGCACACCTAGGCAAGACGCCTACCAAGCTGCAGATACTGCAGACCACTGTTTGAAACCAACAAACAATAAAACTGGCTGTAATTTAGAGAATCAGTGCTCTGTTTCCAGTGGTATTTTAGACACCAAATGTCAGCAAATGTAGCAATCTGGGATAGTTGCACAAATAGCGGTTGTTTTTAGCGAGACATCACCAAGTTTTTGCGCTTGTTTTTATTGAGACATTACTGCTATTCTGCTGGAATAGTCGCACAAAAAATGGTTGTTTTGTAAAGTGACAGTGCTTTAAATGCTGGGATAGTGGTGGGTAAAAGAAGCTGTTTTTAACTGAAACACCACTGCTTTCACTTCGAGGATAGTAGCACAAAAAGTGGTTGCTTTTAACCCAGACATCGCTGCTTTTCTGCAAGGATAGTAACACAAAAAGTAGTCATATTTTAGTGAAACATCACTGCTTTTCCTGCTGGGATATTGGTAAGAAAAGCAGTTGTTTTTTACTGAGACATTTCTGCTTTTCTGCTGGGAAAGTGGTACGAAAAGCAGTCATTTTTTTACCCATACATCGCTGTTTTTCTGCTAAGATATTGGCACAAAATGTGGTCATTTTTTACCGAGACATTGCTGCTTTCACTTCCAAGGTAGTAGCACAAAAAGTGGTTGCTGTTTACTGAGACATTGCAGAATTTTTATGCTTGGAGAGTGCCACAAAAAGCAGTTGTTTTTATTGCGACACTGCTGCTATTCTGCTGTAATAGTTGCACAAAAACAGTTGTTTTGTAAAGAGACATTGTTGCTTTGAATTGTTGTTTTTTTACCAAGACATCATGCTTTTCTGCTGAGATAGTGACACAAAAAGTTGTCATTTTTTACTGGAGACATTGCTGCTTTTCCTGCTGGGATAGTGGCATGAAAAGCAGTTGTTTTTTCCCGAGACATTGCTGAGTTTTTGAGAGTGCTACAAGAAGCGGTTGTTTTTATTGCAACATCGCTGATATTCTGCTGGAATAGTGGCACCAAAAACAATTGTTTTGTAAAGAGATGTTGTTGCACCTGCAAATAATGCAATCTAGTGCAATACTCCTGCAACAAATAATATCTTTTTTAAGTTCCAAATTATGTCTGTTTTTGTGAGGACTGAATTTACAAATGTAGTTTATAAAGGACGACCTGCTACCATTCTGACTGTTGGTTAAATACAGAAAATGTACTTCAAACAGCATTGTAAGTAGAGCAGGGATGCTGCACGTATGCCAGGTGTTCCCAGCAGTCTGTCTGTGTGACAGAAAGAGCAGATGTTCTGCAGCGAGTTGGAGCCTCCCATAAAGATGCCCTGCTTGTCTTCATTCAAACCAAACGAGCACCATTGGTTTCAATTTTGTACTCGGGCTCGAGTAAAGGTTTCATCTGTACTGCTGTCTTGTTTACTTTAGTTTGCTGCGGTGGCTGTTTTCCCTGTTTCTCCGTAGTTACTCTTTCTATTCACGACATACATGATCACATCCTGATTTTGCAGCGTAAGACAAAAAGCACACCCTCAACTTTGACCTTTCTGAAGGAGAGACTTCGGGTGATTTTTTAATGAGCTGTCTGTCTTATCCACTACTCCTTATCTGATCTGCATCACAACAATAACACTGCAAAACAACCACTCTAAAATCAATGACACTGCAGCACTCCTCTTCCCCGCTCCCACCCCACTCCACAACAACACCCCTCCGGCTCGCCTCTACCTCCTCCTCTTCCTTTACTTTTATTTTTCTCCACCCTCCATCGCTCTTGTTCTTCTTTCTCTGGCGATCCGTGTCACAAGAGATTACATCATTGTCTGTGCAGGATAGGTGCGCGCAAACCAATAACACACCCAACACCCTTGTTGTGTATGTGTGTACATCATGCTATTCCATGAGTATCTTTCAATGTCAGGCCTGTATGCGACTGTGCGTGCCTGTGTGCATACATATTTGTGTGTGCTCATGCAAGTGGCCGATGGCTATGCATTTAAAACATATCTATCTCCAGGCAGAGCTTAGCTGCTGAGCTTTGATCACAATATGCCTCCCGAAAGCACATGAGGTCAGGCACAACTCTGAGAAACCATCTGTCAGCTAACATTTCTCACTACTCTGTTTTCTATCAGCAGCAGATTTCCACCACTTTCAAGCAAACTTCTGCCGAAGTACTGAGCTACAACTGTGTTAACGCACACGGTCAGGGTGAATCTTGAATAAGCATTAAATTCTTATATAGCGTATGATTTAAATATAAGCTTTCTAAATTAAAACAGTCATGACTGACCTTTTACTGATATGAGATCTGCTTTTCCCTTGAAGGGACAGCTGGAATCTATAAAAAGCTCCATATTACACTGTGATTAAACAGGACTCAATGCTAACTTTCAGAAATGGTTACCAGGCTGGCAACCAGGCGTCCGCTTTTGGTTGCCAAAACTGAGAAAACTGTTACCATTTTCAGTCGCTTTATATTTTGAGTAAGATACTATGCAGACACACCTCTTCCTAACTGGACACATGCAAGTGAACATCAGATTTCAGTATTTCCCTATGAGGATGTCCTAACCTGCTCCATGCATCAGCAAACAGCAGGGTTTCCCACACATTCATTTACTTGTGGCAGCCCGCCATGATTAAAACATCTGCCGCCACAAATACATTTTCTATTTTTGGAGCTGGACCATTAGAAGCACTACTGGAATGTATATCTACCATTTGGTTACTATAGCACCACACTGTCGGAGAGCAGAGCGTACTCTGAGAAGGAGCGGTGGAAATTCAGGACCAATGAAAGTGATACTTAGGGTGCTTTCACACCTGCCCTGTTTAGTTCGGTACAATGAACTCAACTTCGTTTGCGTGGTTGTGTGGTTCTTTTGGGCAAGTGTGAACACAGCAATCACACTCAGGTGTGCACCAAAACAACCAGACTGAGACCTTCTTGAAGAGGTGGTCTCGGTCTGGTTACAAATGAACTCTGGTGCGGTTCATTTGTCCCTCCATTGTGACATTAGAAAGTGTCACATTTATCTTGCAAGTGTACTCTTCTTCAACGTTTGCTTTACTTCCTGGATTTTTCCCACATGGAAATTCTGACCAATCAAGAGCAGCTTTCTCAATCTGGTACGCTTGTAAATGCTGCCGTGAGAACACGAACCAACTCTAGGCAATTATGCAACTTTGTAACATAATTAGTCCCTGGTTCAGACCAAAGCGAGACAACCCTAGGTCTGAAAACACCTTTAACCACTCTTTTTCTAGGTTTAAAAGTTTGCATTCACTCACAGCAGCTGCTCCTTTCATCCACCAATCTGATCTGATAAGCTGCAGATGGATCAACAGATCAATTATCCGCCATGTGAGTCACAAACTGCTACTGAGGAAAAATAGAACTCATAGAGAGCTCCGCCTGTGCAGTGTTCGGACCTGCAAAAACCATTGCATTGAGATAGGGGACACAGAATGATCCAAAGGGACACACAGGCATATAAAGGGAAAAAAAACAGCTAACCATTGCTCATGCTGTCTCTGGGCTCAATAAGCTCCCTGAATTTTGTTGTGGCTCGTAGTCTATATGGACACTTTTCACACTCCATCCACCATAGTTAAAAAGAGGCGTTCAGCTTCAGCTTAATAATGAAAATCTCACATAAAAGAATAAAAGCATTACTACAGTAACTCAACAACATTCTTTGTAGTTCATGTTTTATTTGATACTATACAGAATTTGAATCTTAAGCACGATCAGTTGAGCACTGAACTTGATGTGTCTTATATCAAGGTGTACATTGTACTTGCTTTGCAGTATAATTTCTGTCAAGCTCAAAGGTAAGAGCATACTTTGTCTCCTGAAACTTAACAAATGAACTCTTTGTTTTTTCATCTGAATCTTTTCACCCCACAGTAAAACAACTTAATTTGCTTTGCTACCGTGATGGCCATATGTGATAGCTATCATATTTGCATTTGCCAGCACATATGGTTTTCTTTGTTAGGAGTTGGGCCACTAATTGCAATGTTGGAATGTAATTACTGTTGTGTTGATGTTATTTAGAGCACTGCACTGTGGGAGTGTAGAAGGTACTCTGGGCACAGACAAATCAGCAGAATGCCAGGGGCAGTAAATGTGAAACTTAACCTTTCACACTTTCACTCTCATCTTCGTGTTGTCCATCAATTTTCCAATCTATTTTAGATAAAACCGGCTCTGTTTCCATGAAAACTGCGCACCACACTGTCCAGCGCTGACTCTAAAGGTTTGTTTTCACTTGCCTCTGCAGCAGCTGCTCCTCTTATCCCTCAGCTGTCCCTGTTTTTTTACACGTTTAAAAGTGGTTGTCACTGATGGTAACTAAAGGCCAAGAACTGGTTGCTAAATTCTCAAAATGACAGGCAATGAGAACCTGGAAACTGTTACTGTCGAGCCCTGTTGAAGTTTAAAATTATGGAAAAAGACATTTAATTTTTAACTTGAAATCAAGTTCTAGCGACAGCATTTGTAAGATTTGTCATTTTCTTTGTATCTGAAATTGTGACAAAACTGGGCAAGTTTTCAAACCTTGAAAAAAGTCTGACAATATCATTCCCTTTGGTTCCTGAACAACCCATTTCATGCAATATGTGCATTAATACATGACTGAATATTTCAAATGAAAGAAAGAAGACTAATGGTGGCTGGCTGCTGTTTTAAAACCCAAACTTTAGAAGAAAGTGTCTTGCTAAAAAAAAAAAATGACACTTTGATGTAAAATAGGCCTGCAGAAGAATGTGAAAAGGCTGCTCTTCAGCTCTGCTCTGTGCTCTACACACAGCCATTAAATTGTGTCAGTCTGTTACATTATATTCATTCAGACATAAAGTGTCACATTTTTCTTTGTACAGATCTACACGGAGCGGAGTGTGAGGGATGGTTAGTCTATAGTCTAGACATTTGATGCATTTGACACATTTGATGAACCCATGTAAAAATGTTCCTTCACTAATTGGAGGCTGGTTTCACGGAGACATGATTTGATTGTTGGATTCAAAGCTTCTCACACTTCAATCTACAGCTAGGTAAATTAGTCTACGGCTGATTCTTATTTGCTATCATTATTCAGGTAATGCAATGTTTGACACAATTTAATCCCCATTTAACTTTAAGGTTTAGCTCATAAATGCAGAATCTTTTCAGAAAATGAATCACAAATCATTGCCTGACAGGGAAGAGACGCTAATTCGGCTTTTCTCCTACAGTGACTAAAAACCTTCAGAAGATTTTTTGCCCCCACATTTAGCCGATGCTCCAAAACAAGCAGCTGAGCTAATGAACAAAATACAGAATGACAGTTGAACATATACGTCTATTGATCTTTCCAATGTTTCTTCACGTTCACACAGGAGTGGGCAGCATCAGGGTGATCACTCCAGTTATACTGCCAGTGTCTGTCAGCACACAACTGTTTATCCCACTGAGTCAAAAATGTTTTAGTCCCATGACAGGTTCTGGTAAAATTCAAACTTTCCTTTCACAGTAATAACTGTATCCCACCATAACTGGGATACCTCCAGTTCCCAAGCCAAGTCACTATGGACTGAACTACCGCCGCCCCCTCGCACTTGTAGCACTAAAGATGAAGTTTGTATTGAAGACTGATTATATAGAATTATTCAATCCAGCCAAGCACTAACTGTAACTGCATTTACAGTAGATGACCATTATTTAGTCCGTTTGTCTTTACGCCTCCATGGTCCTTTATAAAGGAGCACATTAGGCACAGTTCATGTCTAGCCAGGCATAATGGCTCTGATGGGTGCGTTGATGGCCGAGACATGTAGGCAGGTGGAAAGATTTCAAGGTTGTGACGGCCTGCATGCAAAGCTTTAACATTGTGATGGTGGCGACGCAATGAGTCAGTCTGTGTAGCTGTGCAAGACGAGGCGATTGTTACTACTCAAATGAGTGGAGGTGACAGCCATAATTCATCCAGCTATACTGAATCATCAATAAAAAGAAAGAGACTGAGGGCTGTGGGTGCTGTGTCACAGCCATTTGCTCATCATTCCAATTCACTACCACGCGCGCTGCTGACGCTCTCTGTTACCCTGGCTTGACTTCAGAGTGGCATAATGTCCTCTGTAGGTCTGTGATGAGTGTGTGTACTCATCCACAAACAGATAAATCAAAATAAAGTGAGACTCGCAGCAACACTCAGCCAATCCCGACATCCCTGGAGCTGTCAGCAAAGATTCACAAGCATGCCTGTTGAGTCACATGAAGTGACATTTTTCACAAAAATGAATCACAAGTTGCAAAGGGCTACAGTTCTTGCAATGTGTGCCAACATCCTCCCTTGTGGGTCTGTTTTTTTTTTTTTTTGACAGTGATTCTAGATGAAAGGCGCTGTGTGCCTGGATGCCTGTGGCCTCGAGGCCTTGGTTCACAGCGCAGGCAGCTTCTCTCAAACATCCAGCATGTGTGTTATCGATTTTCGAGCCAACCTGGGTTCATTTCACTGCCACCACTGACTAACTGTTACAAAAACTACAGCCATGCATAGCAGCATCACTTCATCTGAGACACATTCGTGTAAACTGAAAGGTGGGATATTGAAACTACCTCAGCTCTCAACTGGTTAAAAAAATACTAGATGCAGACTGACATATATCCAGATGGTGACTTTGTTTCCGCGTCCACTAATGGTCAATTCAGACCCTCGAATTATCACAATGAAAAAAGCAAATGCATGTAACATTTTATTGACAATTCATTTATGGTTGTAAAATGTTGTGATCAGACAGCATGTTCAAATGTGATGTCCACTCCACCTCCACCGTAGGTCTTTTCTGCTGCAGTCATGTGCACCCTCCACCTCCCCATCACCACCTAGTCTTTACAGATTCATCAGCCTCATCCGCAGCCTCAGAGTCAGCAGCCACCGCCACCACCAGTGTCTGGACTCCATGTGGAGGGATTTATCTTCTTGCCGCTCAGATGTCCCTCAATCACAAAATTTCTCCCTCTGGTGTCCAAGCACCGAAGACTTCTGTTAAATGTTAATCAGCACAAAGTACTCTTAACACTCATATTCTGTATTAAATATAATCTTTACTTCATTCTCCTGTCTCTCCTGAATGAAATGAAAGAATAAAGCATAGGACTTTCACCCAGGAGACCGAGGTTTGAGTCTTGCGTCAACGTTAGTTTATTTTTTGATTATATTTTGACATTGCAAGGATGCCCAGGTAATGTGAACATCAGCACAACTTTTTTGTAACTATTTTTGAGCCATAACAGGTGCCTTGACTGGATGTTCAAATACACAAACATCAACTTTCACACGAGAGCTTTCACCCGAGAGAGTGGTGTGCGCGTCCCGTAAGATTCTTAAGCCAAACCCTGTTCTTTTTTTCCTAAACCTAACCACGTGCTTTTATTGCCTAAACCTAACCGTGTGTTTGTTGTTGAAGGGAAAAAAAAGTCAATTCAGGGTGTTGTACCAAGGTAGCACATTTATTTTGAAAGAGACTGTATAAAAAAAAGAAATTTCCTGTGAAAACAGAAGTGTATCTTGAACGAAGACAATGCATGTAAGAGGCAGAAAGACACAGTGTCCCGGAACATCAATGACCAACACACCCAGGGTACCTTTCACGTTGTATGTGGACGTGGAAAGTCCATGACCAAAACATCAATATGTGACGAGGTTGGAGTGAGAATGTGTTGGTGCCGCCACAAAATCAGGCTGGAAGGGTCTTATGTATTTCGCCCACTTGGCCCAGAATTTAATGAACACGTGTTTCTAAAGATGAAGAGAAAAGCTCATCTTTGTCATGACATAAATATAATTTACAATATCTATCCACTCCTCAATTATTGAAGGTTCAGGAAGTAGCCAGGGCCTTGTGAGGGCTTTCTCACAACTTTTATTTTTTACTTGTTATTTACTAGTGTTTAAGCTGACCTGGGTTCATTTCATTGCCACTACTTTAACAAAAGCTAAAGCCGTGTGTAGCAGCATAACTTTATCTGTGACGCTTTTGTGTAAAGACTATGTCCGTATTTCAAAACTAGCTCATCTCTCAACACATTAAAAAAACATTTCACTAGATGCATACACAGACTGCCCTCATTTTCACAATTTTACAACTGTCAGGTGTTGTGAACATTTGAATGAATTAAATGCATGACATCTGCAACCTCTATTTTTTACTTGACATTTAATATTGTTTTAAGCACCATTGTGCTGCTGAGGGAACACATTTTGCAGCGTTAATTGACAATCAAGGAAGCTCTGACTATGCAAGAACGGAACATAAAGGGGAAATATGAGTGATCCACTTAGTCAAGAGGTGTGTGACACAAACTCTGGCACTTGAAACCTCTTGGGTTCGTGACAGCTTTTAAACAACATGATTTAAATGAAGCCACAATGAAGTCTTAGTTGACTTAAAACCATAAAAGTTGAAGACCAGACGGCAGTGTTGAACCTCACAGAGGATTATTCAGTTTAAAAACCAGTGTTGTGAACAGATTTACAGTTTATGCTGTTGTTTTAATAACACCATGGCACACTTTCAATGATTCAACTGGACTGAAACAGCATTTTTCATGAGGCAGCTCACATCGCTGAGAGTGTCTCCAGAGGAACGTGCTCTTTTTCCTTCAAAATGAGATTTGCGGGTGGTGCTGTGTTTAAAATGATGCAAATGAGTGCTTTCTTTTAGGTGCCGAGCACTAAAAACCGAGTGGAATGGGGCATAAATACATGACGAGTGAGGGCAAGAGGTTGAGGCTGAGTGATGTTTTATATCCCCACATTAATCCCTCTCCCTCTCTCTCTGGCTCATCCTCTCTCTCTTAGCATCTTTGCACTAATCTGAGATAATAGCTCAATTGCAGACTTCTTAATGATCACTTTGGGCAAGCCGGCTTTGAGACACGCAGACGCGGGGCAGTAGGCCAGTCGGGCCAGCGACCGAGCAAACAAAAACAAACACAGTTACACACATGTGGATGGGGACTAGACAGAGGCTGTAACAGAGCAACAGCCTCTGAGAGTTTTAGACACCGGATGCCAACAAATGCACAAAGTTCATCCAGTGAGAAAATGTCTAGTCACTGTCTAGCGATCAGACTGGGAGCTGATTTAAACCTGATTAATACTTGATTAGTATTGGACAAGAGCACTATTACTCACCACATTTACTGCTTAATGGTAAGGTGCTTTTTGTTGCTTTGTTACTTACATGCGCTGTGCATCTTGTTTGAATGTGCAATATGTAAATTGCGACACACTTTCTAACTGCACACATAATCATTATTGAAAAATATCAATAAATTAGGTCTCAAATTGCATGCAATTAATAAAAATCAGTTGTGAGGCAGAAAAATGCTGTCTTACTGTCAGTGAGTAAAATACTGTGAAATTTTATGTTTTTCAGTGACACATCATTTGGTGCTTTTTCTGGGTTTCCCTGGAAGTTAGAGCAACTAGAGCGAGACGGTATAGATCAGGTATGTCAAACTCATTTAAGTTCATAGGCCACATACAGTCCAATTTGATCTCAAGATGGGCCGCACCAATAAAACCATTGCATAATAAAGTACACATATAGTACCATAAGCTCCAATATTCCCCTTTTTTGTGTAAAGAATTACAAGTTCATTCTGTAGACGTCCATCCTTTTACAAAACAGATCAACAGCCTGAGATGTTTCAAGAAAAATAAGTGCAGATTCAACAGTATGTCTCAGTTTTTCCACATTCAGTCA
The DNA here is from genome assembly GCF_011397635.1 of Epinephelus fuscoguttatus. Taxonomy (NCBI): domain Eukaryota; kingdom Metazoa; phylum Chordata; class Actinopteri; order Perciformes; family Serranidae; genus Epinephelus; species Epinephelus fuscoguttatus. The sequence continues at coordinate 24,582,265 of NC_064766.1, forward strand.
GTCTACTTCTCACTGTCATTACATGTGCTTTATCCAGACATTTCCTTTCCAGATTCTTTTGAACTAAAGCTGCTGATTGACAATATTTTTCACAATGTTCAATATCTTGGAATATGGTCACAGTAAGTACTCATTGCTATATCAGAGAACTGTATGCTGGTCAGGGTGGACAAGCCTCTGAAGCAGAATTTTACCTGAAGTAGGTATTGTTTAACTTGCTCCTGAAGCCTGGCACCTCTTAGTCTAGTCATCTAGTGGGCCACAATGGACTCTTTGGCCCACGGGTTGTATGTTTGACACCCCTGGTATAGCTGCAGCTGGAGCAGCTACATGATTCGCCCACACATCAGTCCACGATCAGCCCCCCATGCTCCTTAGACTGGAAGTGGAGGCCCTGGAGAAAATGCTACATTAGCATTTAGCTAACTATGAAGTATTAGGTTAAAAGAGAGTAACATACAAAGCAAACAGTTAGTCCTTGACTGTCTCACTGTGATACTGGGCTGTTCTTATTACTCTTTGACTCTTTCCCCTGCATTACAACGAGCTCTTATGTTTTGTATAGTCATAGCAAAAAAGGATTATTTTGTGAGAATGGAAATCAGCTTCCCCTTCTTGCTTTACAAAATGGCTAAATGACATGGTTTCTTGTGTACATCTTGAAGAAATAGGGTACACTGCCCAACTAACTCATCAAGCTGTGATCAAAATTCATTGACAAGAAATCTGTATTTGTTTGTTTTCACTTGGATTTATTTGGTAGAAATCGTAATTACCAAAGAGAAGAAATGAATGTTTTATTTGTTTTGTTATTGAAGTGATAATGCCTCTAGACTTGTCACAATATCTACTTTTATTGGAGGATAAATTCTCAGAATTTCGCTAAACAATAAGTCATTTTAAGTATGTTTTATGCCACTGATACAATGACAATATAATAGCATAATAATGTAGTCACAGTGATGAACTTTTAATATGTGTCTGTTCAAACTGGAATGTGAAAAAAATCTTAAAATAACCTTAATGAATAAAAACTCATCGTTTCGTCATCGTTTTTGTCTGTTCATTCTGCTGTACACCAACACATCCCACAGCAGTGTGTGACCAGGCTGGTGACCAGCATATGGAGAAGTTGCCAGGCTGTTGTGGCTGTGTATGGTTGTTCCAAACGCGACGGAGGGTCCTGTTTGTTAAATTAATGAATTGTTAAATTGCCAATATGTCTTGTTTCTTCAGACTTCAATCATCCAATACGCCAAACAACAACAAACAAGATCAAAATCTGGCAAATTTTCATGGGCGCAACCCACATACTCAGCTCTGCTGCTCATCCCACAAATGCATGTTCCTTACAAATGTAGCACCATTTAAAAAGGGAAATAAACAGGCTTTCCAACTAGGGCTGCCACGATTAGTCGACTAATCGATGACTAATCAACTATTAAAATAACAGGTGACTATATAAGTAGTCGACTAATCGGTTTGAGTCATTTTCCATAGAAAAGTACTATAAAAGTTCCCCAAAATATTCTTATTGCAGCTTCTTACATTCAGATATTGGCAGCTTTACACACTCTCCCATGACGGTAAACTAAAACCCTCTGGCGTGAGTACAAAACAAGACATTAAATGACATAATTTCGGGGTTTGGGAGAGACAGACCGACATTTTTCAACATTTTTCGATACATTTGATTAGTCGACTAATCGAAGAATTAATCGAATTAGTCGCCAATGAAAACAATCGTTAGTTGCAGCCCTATTTCCAACAGTATAAGATTCACTGCCAAGAAGCATTGTTACAACAAAGAAATAATCAACAAAACACAAATTTCCTTACTTTCTGTGCTTAGTTTACAATCATCAGCACATCATCTGTATAGCAAAAAAATACCAAATAAAATAAGAAATTAGTTTTTTTTAGTCTAGTTTTAAGTATTACGTTAACATATAATTTTATTGTAGAATGGCTTGCTACTGAATCTTTCACAAGAAAAGAAAAAAGAAGCCATGATGGAGATGGGTTTGCCTTTACGATGGCATATACAGCAGTTGGCCCCACTTTTTTTTATTTAACACGAGTTCTTCTTTGAACATGGGTGTATATCTGAGGTGAGAGCTACAAGAGCCTGTTCTCTGGCCAACACGCTACCTGCACTGCACTACCTGCAATGTCTACATTTATGCCCCTGGTATCAATGTTTGTAGGTTATATGGGGCTGTGACGTGCTCCAGCCCATGCCGACTCTAAATCATCAGTTAACTGCTGCCAGGGAAAACACCATCTAGGAGGCTGGAAGCTCAGAAGTGGTTTCCTCAAATATATCCAATAATGATTTTATCCCCTTTCAAAAAATGTGTCCAATAGCTGTGGTTTCATCATAGCTTATATTTAATTACACCAAACGTGAGAGGAATTCAAATTTCAGCTCGACTTTACGACCCTCACTATAAACACGCTCTTTCAGAGCTTCTTGCTTAAATAAAAAAGATTAAAAAGGTACAGATAATTAGATAGAGGTCAGTTTGACTTTCATGAACTCAACAATATTTGCCGTTAAAAAGTTTGCTTTATCCAGACTATTAAAGTAGTTACACTAATTAGGGCTCTATCATGATGAACTGCAAGTGAGTGAGTTAACAGAACATAAATTGACCACAGACCCAATGGAAAACATGCCTCATTGCATGGAGAGATAAAGGCGTAATCCCCTCCATGCTGTGTAACAGTTGTCAACAGCCATGGAGATTATGGAGAGAATTTGATAGGAACACAAACATCCTTGCCGACTCACCCTGCAGGTCAGAATGATTTCTTTCCCCACTTTCTATCACTTTCTACCCACTCTCTTTGTTTTTACAGCTCATCAACAACGCCTCACTTCTACGCTGTCAGACGCATCCCTTCACACAGCACTGACAAGCGGAGGCAAAGACTGTGGGGGGAAAATACATTCACACAAACCGAGACATGTTTTCAACACTGATAAGTCAAAAACACAATATGACGGGTCTCTCTCTTCTCCCTGAAACCTCTACGACACGGAGCTGAACGTCACGTGTTATTCTTCCGCATTCACAAGTAGAGCTCAGTAGTTGGCCGAACTGCTTCCTCGTGTACAAACAGATGACATAACTTCACATTTTATGAAATACTGCTGTCAGCGAGCCTGGCCGGGAAGTGTCCACACAGTGGGGAGGACTTACAAACAACAACGACAACAACAGAGCCATGAGTACTCAAAAAGTAGAGCTGACTGGAAGTGTTTGTGCTCCAGTCGCCCCTCAGTGCCAAAGGGAACAGAGGCACAATGCTGCAGCAGCTCAGGATTTCGTTTTTGTTGGATTCTGTTGGCGAGAGGAGAGGAGAGGAGAGGAGAGGAGAGGAGAGGAGAGGAGATACAAAGAGGGTAGCTATATTGTTGATGGTAATGGGGCCAAACTGGTTCTAAATGGGTAAGTTTAAAGGGACAGTTCACCCCCCCAAAAAAAACCAACATATTTGTCCTCTTACCTGTAGTGCTATTTCTCCATCTCGATTGTTTTGGTGTGAGTTGCTGAGTGTTGGAGATATCAGCTGTAGAGACGTCTGCCTTCTCTCCAATATAATGGAACTAAATGGCACTCAGCTTGTGGTGCTCAAAGCGCCCAAAAAAAATACATTTGAGAAACTCAACATCAATGTCTCTTTCCAGAAATTATGACCTGGTTCCTCAAGATAATCCAGAAACCTTGTTGTGAGCAGTTTCATGTAGGAACTATTTTCTTTCTACTGAACTACACCCACCAATCGTATCACCATGCAGAAGGAAGCATGCATCCACTGCTAGCTCACCTAGCGCTGCTGAGCTAACTAACATTACAGCTCATGTGGAATTTAAACTTCTGCATCGACTCAAACTAGCCTCATGTGCACCTCCCCAGAGATGTAACTACACGTCGCAGCAATGCAGACCTCCTGTCTGCTTCTGTAAGCTGAAACCATTTCCCACACTGGAAACAAAGCTTTTATTTAAATTCACAAAATAAGAAACAATACATTGTGAAAACAATAAAGCCTCCACAAATTAGCATCTTATGTCTTATGTGTGATTTATCATGGCTTTATATGGGTAGTGGAATAGTCCACTAGCCACCAGGCTAATTCATACAATGTCAACTGCCATAGGCCTGTGCTAATAACGTTAGCATGTTGTATTTGTTCGCGTTTAGTATAAGACAGGCCAAATTTTTTAACGTTGCTGTTAAATGTTGCTGTTGTTCCTGGCTTCATATTAGTGGAGGAAAAGTCCGCTAGCTGCTATGCTAATTTATACAATGTAAAATGCCATAGGCTTGTGCTAAAAATGTTAGCATGTTGTATTTGTGGGGAAAATATGTCCAGATAAGGACAAGTGCTTTGTGTTTGAATGCTGCGAGTTATAGTGAAGCTGATTTGTGTACTTCAGTTTGAAATTGTCTCTATTAAGCCATGTTTAATGTGTGTTTAATGTGTGTTTTGAGTGTGTTTTGGGTGTGTTTTGTACATGAACATAAAAATAAAATCAACTAAATTTCACAGCACTTCACAGAAACCCAGACGCCGACCAGTGTTTTGGAGGTGTAACTGCACAGTGACACAGAAACTGCACAAGTATAAATGCTCACAACGTCTGCTCTGCATAGAGCTGACACACAAGTATAAATCCTGCTTCAGTCAAGGAGAACGCCATTAATGTTCACATCTCGCATTGTCACAAGCACAAGCCTCTCATTCATGTGTAGACTTTTCCCTCTGCGTGGTGATAGGGTTGGCAGGTGTAGTTCAGTACAAAGAAAACAGTATCTTGTAATGTATTTTTTTTGGTGCTTTGAGCACCACAAGCCGTGTACCATCTAGTTCCATTATATTGGAGAAGGCAGACATCTCTATGGCCGATATCTCCAACACTCTGCAACTCACACCAAAACAAGACTGATAAGACAGATTGATAAGCAGCACTACAGGTAAAAGGAAAAATAAGTACTTCTGATTTGGGGATTAACTGTCATGTTTAAACAGGTAAAGAGAGGCATAGGTAACAAGATATAACTATAAGTGAGCATTTAAAGGTCTTGAAGAGATATCTGACAGCAAAGCCTTTTATCTTTCTTGAATAAAGAGAAGGCGGTAGAAAAAAATCAAATGGAGAGGATAAGCAACACAAAAAGCAAATCTCACAATGTGAGGCCCACTTACTTTCAGTTACCATTGAATAACTTGTTTCTCAATGATCAGCTGTATCCAATGCAACACCTGAAGCCTTTCACAGAAAATGATGGGATTTCGAAGATCAAGCAATTGTGACTATTGTCAAGAGATGAAGCACTCAGAAGGGCCACGGTGCCTTTTCTTCACAGGAACATACAAAAAGCTCTAAAGAAAAGCAATAATATGGTTGGAAGCCAAAAGTAATTTTAAATAATGTGTTCAATTTACAGACTGAGCAAGAAAGTAGAGAGGATCCGAATAACAGACCACAACATAAATAAAACATACCTGCACACTGAATCTACACTCATGTTTGTACTCTTTCCGCAACTGGTGTCAGGTGTAAGCTGAGCAAAAAGCAAGTGAGGTTCGAACACTGTTGAATAAAGCATCAAGCAGGGGTGGAAGGATACTGTGCATTTCCTAAACTTTGTGTGTTGGCAGGACTTCAATGACAACAACTGCAGCAGAGGAGGCTGCATCCATTGAAAGGCTTTTTTGGAATAAAGAAATTAACTTTGACTACAGGAGGTGTGGACGAGCGCCAGCAGCCTCAAAAAGGAGTTTGCCTCTGAAGGAGTTGTGCGGATTTATTAGGTAAAAAGAACACAAAGGGAGGAGGCACACAGTTTGTTGCTGACTCTGCATCTCAGAGGAAAACAAAAGAACACTTTGAGCTCGACGTGGCGATGTGAAAATGCTGCCCTGCAGGTATCGATGTTATATTCATGAACATGGATGAAATAGATCGTTATCACATTCAGGGATGAGAAGAAAGTCAAGCAGATGCGCTGGACTTTGAAGGTAATGCAGGAAGATGGAAACTGGGTGATATGCCGCTATAATCAGGGTGAGGATTAAACAGCGGCTCCATGTCAGAGTTGGAACAAATCTCACTTTGAGAATTCAAGGCAGAAACTTTGTGCCCTCTGCTGTCATCATCCTCACTCAGAAATGTTACGCAACCAGTACACAATATATAGTTTCTATTATGATTCATGTGGACTCAACTTTTCAATTATTTGTCAGAAAAGTTTAGCACTCATCAGCATGCATGAATTTGTGTTTATGCGTGTATGCATTTCTGCTCACATACGTGTGGTCCATACTTGTGTCCATGCATACTTATGAGTGCAATTATGCATGTATGAATGTATGGGTGCATGCAGTGAGTGACTGGTCAGCGGGGAATAGAGTTTGGATGATGGGGGATGGTGATGGGCTGCAGTCTGGGGGTGGACTGGTGGGGGATGGGGTTAGCAGGAACAGGGCGGAGGATGGAGGAGGATCATGATGCATAAAGAGTCTGTGAGTGTTTTAATATATTTACACCTGTTCTGTGAGGTTCAGTGCAAGTCAGGTTGGAAATGAGGCGACACTGGCGTGACAAATAAGGAGCTGCAGCAAAGGTTTCTTCTTGTCAGCATATTTCATAACCATGGTCTGCTGCACACATTCAGTCACCGCACTCTCAGGCTTGGCATTGTGTTGCAAAATAACAAATTGTGAATACGAGAAGAATAAAGAAAAAAACGAGACCATCCGTTCAACCACTCAGAAACTTAATTAAAAAACTCAACCACTTCGTAGTCAACAAGAAACTAACTGTATAATTCCTGCAGAGGATTTGCTGTGTGTACACGCTAAATCCTTACAGCACTCTCCTCCTGTGCAGCATATGTTGTGCAGGTTTACACTTCACTGCTCTACACTGTCTGTCCCTCTGTCTGTTAGCCTCCTCAGATGTAGAAATGGAAAAAGAGTATACAGAAGCAACCCCAGAGAGTGACTTTAATAGGAACGCATTAATTAAATATCGCCGGAGCTGCACAGTGTGGCAGAGACGCCTGTCTCCAAATCAAACAGGGTAAAAATTGAACAACTACTATTCTTGTAGCCAGACGCTAGCAAAAAAGACTAGCATTGTAGGTTTCGGAAAACCCCAAATTCACTGCATTCACACATTTCATAAGTATCATGTTAACGTTTTTAAGTGACTTAGTATGTGAGCTGACTTTATCACTGGAGGGTGGAAGGGATGGTGGATGGTGTGTCACATAGGCAAAACACCTAGCAAGCTGCAGACCACTGTTCAAGGGCAACAAACAACAAATCCTCCTGTGCTGTAGGGAGTCATTGCTGTGTTCCAAGAGCTTCTCGAGGCACAAAAAAGCAGCTGCCAATTATGTGTTACCAGTGGCTTTATAGGCACCAGACGTGGTTGTTCTGTTGTGACCCATCGCCGTTTTTCCAGCGGTGTTTTTAGCAACTTATCACTGTTGTTCCAGGAGGAAAGGCGCCAAACGTGGGTGTTTTGTAGCCACCAACTGCTTTTTTTTAAGCTGCTTTCTAGGCATGAAAAGCAGTTGTCATATACAGAGACATCGCTGCTTTTCCTGCCAGTATAGTGGCATGAAAAGAGATTCTTTTTTAACCAAAATGAAATTGCTTTTCCTGCCGAGATATGGCAACAAAAAGTGACTGTCGCAGAGATATCGCTGCTTTGCCTGACAGGATAGTGGCATGAAAAGTGTTTTGGTAAAATGCAATTACAAGTGCTTTTCCTGCTGTGATAGTGCCACAAAAATTGACTGTTTTGCAAAGACATTGTTGCTTTTCCTGCTAGGGTTAAGCCTCCCAAAACTGGTATTTTTACCAAAACATAACTGCTTTTCCTGCCGTGCTAGTGCCACAAAAAGCAAAGTGTTTTTGTGCTGCCTTTCCTGCTGGGATAGTGGCATGAAAAGTGAATGTTGCAGAGACGTCGCTGCTTTGTCTGACAGGATAGTGGCATGAAAAGTGGTTGTTTTTTTTACCAACACATTGTTCCTTTCCTGCCAAGATAGTAGCATGAAAAGTAATTGTTTTTTACCGAAACATGACGGCTTTTCCTGCCATGCTAGTGCCACAAAAACTGATTAGACATCACTGCTTTTCCTGCCAGGATGGTGGCATAAAAAGCAGTTCTTTTTTTACCGAAATATAACTGCTTTTACTGCCGATATGTTGCAAAGACATCTTTGCTTTTCCTGCCAAGACAGTAGCATGAAAACAAATTGTTTTTAACAAATACATAACTGCTTTTCCTGCTGTGCTAGTGCCAAAAAAAGTGATTGTTTTGCAAAGACACTGTTGCTTTTCCTGCCAGGATTAAGCCTCCCAGAGCTGGTATTTTAAGCCAAAAGTGGTTGTTTTTTACCGAAACATAACTGCTTTTCCTGCTGAGATATGGCCACAAAATGTGACTGTTTGTTGCAGAGACATCGCTGCTTTGTCTGACAGGATAGTGGCATGAAAAGTGGTTGTTGTTCTTACTGATGCATTGCTGCTTTTCCTGCCAGGATAGTGGCATGAAAAGTGGTTGTTGTTCTTACTGATGCATTGCTGCTTTTCCTGTCAGGATAGTGGCATGAAAAGTGGTTCTTTTTTACCTAAACATAACTGCTTTATCTGCCAGGCTATTGCCACAAAAAAGTGATTGTTTTGCATAGATATTGTTGCTTTTCCTGCCAGGATTAAGCCTCCCAAAGCTGGTATTTTAAGCCAAAACTCGTTTTTTACCGAAACATAACTGCTTTCCTTGCTGAGATAGTGCCACAAAAAGTGATTGTTTGTTGCAGAGACGTCGCTGCTTTGTCTGACAGGATAGTGGCATTAAAAGTGGTTGTTTTTTTACTGACACATAACTGCTTTTCCTATCAGGCTACTGCTACAAAAAGCAATTGTTTTGCAAAGACATCATTGCTTTTCCTGCCAGGATTATTCTCCCCAAAGCTGATATTTTGAGCCAAAACATGGTGTTTTTCTCAACATAACCAAGTGTTGTTTGTGCCTAAACCTAACCACATGTTAACCACAGCGCTGTTGAATTGTGAAGATCAGACAGTGGTTCAGCACTATGAGGATGCCAGTGCAGAGACAAATCTGACTCTGCTATGCAGGCCAGCCAGCCTCATCTGCCCGCCCACGCAGATACAGCACACACAAGGAAAGGAAATGGACACACGGTGAAGGCCACTCTCTAATATAATGACAAGTAATGCCGGACTGTCATAATCATCAAACGGTGGGTTGACAGTAGTCTCTGCTTAAAAGGCTTTCAGGAGGAGTGTTTTCACTCAGACCCTAAATGTGTCTGAGGCTCTGCCTGATGGAAAACACACAGGGGGTAATAAAACCTCGCTGGCAATTTCTGATTTCATTCATAAAGGAAATACTGAGGAAATAAAGCTTGACAGTGTAATGATTTCCTCCCAACATCAGGGGTTTGTGTGTGTTTGTGTGTGAGGCAGTGACACATGAATGTTTTAAGAGCAAAGACGCTCCAAATGACCGGCTTTCTTTGGCATGCCCGCGGACTCGTCCTGCTGGCCTCAGAAACAGGGTAACAAAGGCAACACCTTCAGACTGACACGCAAAGGAACCATGAGGTGTCTGTACACAACAGGTCTGTGTGTGTGGGAGTGTGTGAGAGAAGGAGACAAAAACAAAGACAGAGCGAAAGAGGTATGAGGAGAAATACAGAGTAAGTATGTATGCCTGTGTGGGGAGGTGCAGGAATTTCTCCCGAGCCACAATTAACCCAGACACAAAAGAACATTGCTGCACAGCAAACATGCACGGCTTGGATTCAGCTTTGGCACAACTTCACTGGTTTCAGCGCGAGCATCCTTCCAAAATATAGGCCACTGGCTCGCAGTCAGAAAGGAAACTGGAATTCTATTATTTCCGCACAGAACAACACGTCCAAGATACCTGTCAGAGCTTTGTGCAGTAGACCGATGCACCACGCAATCTGTCTCTCAGCTGGACAGCTTCTTATTTGAAGATGATTGGAAAATGGTTCCACCCAATCAACCCTCATTTTTATAAAAAAGAAAGCATGCTTGTTGAGTTTCTATATATAGGGTGCAGCGGGGATGAAATCACCTGCACACACTCAGGCCTGAGGCACACACACACACACACACACACACCTAATCCCCACTCAAAACATGATTTTATTTGTGCCTCTTTGTAAACTCTGAAAGCTTTTATGTCTTCCTAAAAATAAGGCGCTGCCCTGCATAATAAGAAAAAAGAGTGGAAAATAGATAAAATGCTAATAGGATAGCAAATGCACCATAAAAATAATACGAAATTATGAGAGGACGGAGACCTAGGGGAGATACGGGTGCATTTTTTGGTTCACAACTGTTAACATTATGGGAAAATACAGCTCATTAAGATAAAGCTTCAATACACAGTCCAGTCATGAACACACCATTAAGTCAAGCTCTAATGGATAGCTGATGGGAGCAGTTCCAGGTATTGTCTCTTGATGAGATTAATGGCATGAATCTAATTAGTTTTTTAACTTTTTGAACATACACCCACCAGCCACTTTATTAGGTACACCTTGCTACTACCAGGTGGGACCCCTTTTGCCTTCACAACTGCCTTAATTCTTGGTGTCACAGATTCAACAAGGTGCTGGAAACACTCCTCAGAGATTCTGGTCCATATTGACATGATAGCATCACACAGTTGCTGCAGATTTGTCGGCTGCACATCCATGATGTGAAATTCCTGTTCCACCACATCCCAAAGGTGCTCTATTGGACTGAGATCTGGTGACTGTGGAGGCCATTGGAGTACAGTGAACTCATTGTCATGTTCAAGAAACCAGTTTGAGATGATTTGAGCTTTGTGACTTGGTGCACACCATTACACCACCACCAGCAGCAGCCTGAACCCTTGATACAAGGCAGGATGGATCCATGCTTTCATGTTGTTTACACCAAATTCTGACCCTACCATCTGAATGTGGCAGCAGAAATCCAGACTCATCAGACCAGGCAACGTTTTTCCAATCTTCTATTGTCCAGTTTTGGTGAGCCTGTGTGAACTGTAGCCTCAGTTTCCTGTTGCTAGCTGACAGGAGTGGCACCTGGTGTGGTCTTCTGCTGCTGTAGCCCATCTGCTTCAAGGTTGGACGTGTTGTTGGTTCAGAGATGGTCTTCTGCAGACCTTGGTTGTAAGCAGTGGTTATTTGAGTTACTGTTGCCTTTCTATCATCTTGAACCAGTCTGGCCATTCTCCTCTGACCTCTGGCATCAACAAGACATTTTCTCTTTTTGGGACCATCCTCTGTAAACCCTAGAGATGGTTGTGTGTGAAAATCCCAGCAGACCAGCCCGTCTGGCACCAACAACCATGTCACTTAAATCACCTTTCTTCTCCATTCTGATGCTCGGTTTGAACTTCAGCAGGTCGTCTTGACCAGGTGTACCTAATAAAGTGGCTGGTGAGTGTATATCATAAGTAAAAAACGACTGGATTGACTCTAAGATCTTTATTTTTTTAGTGCACATTTTTACAGGGTTAATTGTTGTGTGTGGGTGGCACAGGGAAGGGTGGGAAGGGTGGGAGGAGTTGCAGTGACCTAATAAGTTTTTTTTGTCCCATTTTGATATTATTGCAAAACGTTATTCCTATTTATTGTGACATCCACACAACACCCCTCTCATCACAATCTTAATTTTTCCTCTGGTTTTAACACTTACGACAGTTTTCTTCATCACTGTTGTCTGAGCAGTCGTCATCGTCGTCACACCTCCAGATAGTCGGTATACACCTTTTGTTGTTGCACTGAAACTGTCCATCCTCACACTCATCCGTTGCTGGAAGAGGGAAAAGAAAGCAGGGTGAGTAGCGTCCAGATGGATCAGCAACACACGCATATAGTGGAGGAGGAACCGCTTGTAGTTCAACTGTCATTTGCAAATGAATGCCTAATTGATATTCAGCATTCATTCAGGTCAATTGGCTGAGGCGCTGGGAGCGTCATGCTCCGCGTTTTCTTTCACTTATTGATCCACTTCAGCACCGTAATTAAAGGCTGTTGCGGGGAGAAGAGGGGACACAGCGGCAGCAGAGGAGGCCCCGTGTCTGCCGGACATCATTCACAACATGAAGACAAAGATTCAGTGTGAGCTACTACAGCTACTACCTCTGATGCAGTATGGACGCTCACAGGAAACACATGACAGACCCTGAACCCCCACAGCAATTCACTCAGCCACGCAGCCATCACACATTTAAATTAAACAAGTCACAATCTCATGTATTCATAATGGAGAGGAGTGTTTTTCCTCTTTCTCTCTCTTGGTAGAAAGAGCTCAGGCGCGCTGCTGACTGAGTACCGGTGGCAGCGCTTCCCATCTCTCACCTCCACAGCCCCATCACTCACTCACACACACACACACACACACTACAACACACACACTACGGTTTATGTTTTATTAAATTAACGTCTCGCGCAGGGAGGAGAGAGAAAAGAGACACAACTGACCTTCTGAGAGATGGAGCCTCAGGAGTAAGGAATGAAAAAGTAGCAGTGTCCTTATATCCGTCCACATTTCTGAAGGAGGTGATGGAGCTCATTCACATCCACAAAACAAAGCCCGAAAGCCGCTCTTGTTGTAACGCTGCGACGCTGCTGCCTGCGTCCCCGCTCCGGAACACCCCCTCCCTCCGCCTCACTGGCTGCCCGGCGCGTGACGACAGCGCTTGGGGCGGGGCCAAGAGTAGAATAGAAAAGAATAGATTAAAAATGTATTTGTAGTATTTTTGAGACTTTAAAACCATTCTTGACATTGGAAACAGATGATATATGTTTATTTTTTTCTTATTATTTAAATGACGTATTTTCATATACACTCACTGGCCACTTTATTAGGTACACCTGTTAGGCATGTAGACATGGGCAAGACGACCTGCTGAAGTTCAAACTGAGCATCAGAATGGGGAAGAAAGGTGATTTAAGTGACTTTGAACGTGGCATGGTTGTTGGTGCCAGAAACTGCTGATCTACTGGGATTTTCACCCACAACCATCTCTAGGGTTTACAGAGGATGGTCCAAAAAAGAGAAATATCCAATGAGCTGAAATTGGGTTACAATTCACACAGGCTCACCAAAACTGGACAATAGAAGATTGGAAAAACGTTGCCTGGTCTGATGAGTCTGGATTTCTGCTGCCACATTCAGATGGTAGGGTCAGAATTTGGTGTAAACAACATGAAAGCATGGATCCATCCTGCCTTGTATCAAGGGTTCAGGCTGCTGGTGGTGGTGTAATGGTGTGGGGGAGATTTTCTCGGCACACTTTGGGCCCCTTAGTACCAACTGAGCATGGTTTAAACACCACAGCCTACCTGAGTATTGGTGCTGACCGTGTCCATCCCTTTATGACCACAGTGTACCCATCTTGGCCTGCTTTTCCTGCTGGGCTGTGCCACAAAAGTGCCACATGTTTTTCAAGCCCAAACATGATCTTCTCCTAACCATAACCAAATGTTTCTTGTCCCTGAAGCTAACCACACAATACCCACAACATAATGTTTCATAGTATCCATGATATAATAACATACACATGTAAAGTATCCGTGGTTTGCAGAAACACGCAATGCCAACATTTTAATAAATTTTATTTATTTGACCCTCTTATTAAGTTAACATAACTCAAATCTGAATTTTAACTCTTATTTTAATTCAACAGGGAACACCTCTGGATATAAAACTGCCCTCACTCTATTTTTGTTTCCCTTTCTAGTCTCATTTCATTCACTACTGCAGCTATGTTAAATCTTTATACATCCATGTGAATTCAGCCTTAAACTGTACACCATATCTTAATGTGCTGTAGGTTGGTGATGGCAAACCCACACAGAAACACAACACACAAAGAGGTAAACAGAAATGTCTGGAGGCCCCACACACCCACACAAATGTTTTCAATCACCCTGGCTGATTACCTCTAATCTAAATACTCACAATGGTAAAGGTGTAATTTGTCCCACCTGGTAAACAAACTAACAGGAGAGTGAGCTGTCAGTCAAACGCAGCCTGTACATCCCACACAGTCTTAGGAAGACGTCTAAAAGGCCTTTTTACAGTGTGACTTGTCACAGAAAGAAAATCACAGGTGTTTCTACTACGGCTGTGCTCTGTGACAGCCTGTTCAGCCTTCATTAATTTCATTATTTACACCTGTGTCCGACTGTGACATTACAACATGTCTACAGTGACAAAAAACATCTGTGGGTGGATTACAATAAACGGATTTTAAACATCCACCACAGCACCCATCAGAGAGTACTTTTCAGATCTAAAACAACATCTCCACAACAAAATAATGGAACCAACAAAAGTAATTTTTAAGATTTAATAGCAGCTTTTCCTTCAACACGTGTATCCACAAAATACACTCACAAACCATTAGCACTACTATTAACACCTGTTTGGTGTAATTCCAGCCTGTGCTGGCTTTGTTTTGTTCATAATATGGGTCTAATATTGATTTTTGTTTTTAAATAAACAATAAATAAACATCATTTTCTTTTTCTGGTATCACCGTGGCAGATTTGGGATATTTAGGACTTTTATGTGGAAAATAAAACACAAAGTTAACTCATCACCAAATACGCTGGCTTGTGGACTGCTTTTCAAAAATAACCTGCTAGCTAACTTTGTCTCTCAGTCAATGTGGCCAAGGTTCTACTGTAAACACTCATCTGTCATTTAGTCCACCATCTCCATGACGGCATATTCCTGTAATATTGCTATTGTGCCATCTCCATTTCATGTTATATAGTGGCAGAACTGCAAATATAACAGTTACTGAGAAAAGTAGCTATATTAGCGAAGAACTGTGTACCGCTAACGTTAGCTGGAGATAAGTTATTAATGCTGTCATTATTTGGTGAATATGTAAGTTAACATTACATCAACTTACCAGTAAAAATGCAACACTGTCAGAGGCCTTTAGTCCCTTCTGAACTCCAAAGTCCTGGCACGTTGTTTGGGCTGTTTTCTGGTGTAGTCGCCTAGCTGGAGATATGGCTAACAGCTGGAAAAATATTAGTCAGTACAACTTGGTTTGAGTGATATGAGTATGAAAAACAACACCAAACAAATGCATTTTGATGCAGTATTCATCTAGACAACCAGTGAACTAATACTAAGTAGAAAAAGCATTCCTGCAGAAAATGTGTGTGAATGCTAACAGCTAAAATTGCAAAGAATTGCTAAAAAATACAGGAATATTAATGCGGACATATATTGTACTGTTCAGTGTAGAAAGGTTTCTTTAAACCTTTCTACACTGAATCTAATTTGAGTAGACAAAATAAACCTATTTACACTATTTACACTATATTGTACTGTATTGCTGAAAAACCTGGAAACTGATGTTGACAACTGACCACTGATTTTTTATTTGAAGGGTTTCTGTAGCTGAACTTATGCAAGGTATTTAAGTAGCAGTCAATCAAAACATACTGAAGAATGTTGAAATAAGAATAAAGATTTGGAGCAGCATTCAGAACTAGAAAATGCTACTACAGTACAAGGGCTTTTAGGAAACTGGGGGCTTAGCCAGGACCTCTGTTGGGGAGGTCCAGAGGAATCCTTCCCTGGCACCTTTTTAAAAAATGAACAACATGGATGGATTACTGAACAGGCCTATTGGGTACAAGCCCAGGGGCCTAAAGTTTCAGAGACCCCCCTGGCCTTCACCTGCAAAGGGTCACTCAAAATAACATGTACTGACCAGGAAGAGACTCAAAATGACCACAAAGAGACAAAAATACCACAAACGCATGCAATGAAACTGCAAAGGGACACAAAATAACTACAAAAACAGGCAAAACAACCACAGAGACACAAAATGACCTCATAGAGACCTAAAACCACAAAAGTTACGTGATCACGTGTGCGCGCTTGCGTGAGACCGTGAGACTTGGGCACCGTGTTCATGTGTGTTCACTTGCTTTTGCTGGTCTCGCTGGTCACAGTGAGGCTAAAAACAGAGTTCAAATGACGTTTTTCCAAACAACTTTTTATGTCGGGGCTTCAGGACACTTGGATCACTATGGATGAGCAGTATGGAGATATTCTGTGGTTTCAATTATGTGTTCTTGGATGTTTTGATCTGGGGCGCCGTCTGCCATTAGGTGTGCAGTTGTGCTGCTACCCACTTCTCCCTCGGATCTACGGAAGTGTTGTGAGGACTCTAAAACTTCACCTGAGCCTCCCTCGGCATATGGGTGAGTAGATAATGGCTGAATTTTCATTTTTGGGTGCACTATCCCTTTAAGTGACCATTTGATGAACTGCAGTTTTTGGCACTTCCGCATTGGCTTGGAATTTTTAGTCTCGGAGGAGAGGAGAGGTGGTGGGGCCTTTTGCATATCTGTGCCCAGGGGCCCATTGTTTCATAATGCACGAGCATGAACAAGCTCTATTAGGATTTTTTTGTGTTTTTGCACTCTGACACCTTATTTAAAATAAATCTCAGTGTGATTCAGTTTTCTGTATTTTCATTGCAAATTAGAAAATAGTCAGCTGGCTATTCCTCATCTTATCACAGGCCAGATTTGGCCTGCGGAGAGTAAGTTGAGTATTACTGGTGCAGGCTGTATATCAAGAAAGTACAACTGTGTGTGTATGAGAGTGAGAGAAAGATAAAGTGAGGTCCTCGGGTTGTCCATGTCACACCCACTGAGCCAGTGAAATCAATTTCAGAGCATGACAGACAGGTAATAGTGGTACAGTGGGGAGGACTAGCAGGAGCAGATACTGTAGGAAGGGATCAGGAGGTCAAGCAATTTTGTGTCCCTGTGGTGTTTTTGTGTCCACTTTGGGGTGGAGTAATTTAGAGATGTCGCTCGCTAGAAGTCCACTCAGGGATGTGACAGTGGAGCCACATGCATAACATATTCTTAAGTCCTTTATGAATGTAAACAAGAGAGAGAGAAAGTATGGCTGATGGAGAGCTGAGGGAGGCGAAGCACACAGGACAATATGGCTTCATTGAGGCAGAAACCAACACTCTGGGCTCCACCTGTTTCAGCATCTACACAAGCACTTGTGCAGTACCTTATCCTGTTCAACAACCCCATTATTAATATACCCCCAATGCAATAATGTGGTGTGATTCTCATCTATATGCAAATTATGCTAAGGTGAACCGCAGGCTATACTGTTTCTCAGAGGCAGCAGCAACAGGAAAAGGCCCCCTGTACCTCTTTCATTAACCAAACTGCAGCGTTATTGCTCTTACTAAACACAATGAGGTAATACGCGTCTGCAGATAAAAGTGCATCAGTAGTATTTACAAGGTCTAGTGGCTCCCTGCCAGAGCAAACGAGGCTGTCTTTCAAATCTAGGCCACGACCATTGCTGACAGCATAATCAGTCATTTTAATGGAGATAAGCTGAAGGATAACTTAATCCTCCTCCCAACCTCAACATATAGTAAATGCACAAGCAGACACTGGTGCGCACATCTGCATACAGTATTTGTACATTGCACAGTGAAGTCATGGCCATAGAGTATGTTCATGGCACCGAGGAGGAAATCAAGACAGTTGGGGCCTGTTGTCATGGTTGCAACTATCCAGCAAGAATAAAGCAGTAGGAGGAAAGAAAAAAATACAGTGGTTATTGAACAGGTGTTCAAATCTGTTGCAGGATTTATTGTCTGAAAATCAGCGTGTTAGCAATATCAGCTAGGGTGTTATTAGCTCGTTCCAGACCTGCCTGTAACAAATCCTGATTCTGAGCTGTGACCACGGTGTTTAGCTATACAGGAAAATATTCAACCACAAACACAAACAACGCCTAATATTAATCATGATGAAACCTGCAATACTGCAATCTGTCAGCTTGGGAATCACAAAGTAATGAGCTTAAATTTCTGTCTCCATAGTGTCTATGATTCCCATCATGTGATACAGGCTGATTAGGAAACACATACAGAACCAGCTGCTCGTGTAGGTTTTGGAGTTTTAGAGATAATTATAACATGTGAAGTACAGTACGTATTATCACTGGTGCCCATCTGGCTTGCTCAGGTAAAAATTAAAGTGAGGGATAATTGATGTAGCATAAGAAATGGTTAAATGGCAAATCTGATTCTCAGCCTTCAGAGATAACACGGACTAAATTGAATTTACAGTCAATTTGCTGCGAGGAGTGAGTCATGAAAATGCTTTTAGCACACTGAGGATTAAGTAGGAGGCAGGGTATATCTGAGAGAGTGAGAGAGCCTGTCAATCAACTGGGATATGCAATTACTAGAAGATACTTGAGAGCAGATTTTGCATTGCTAACATAGGCAGTGATGTTTTGCCTGCTCTGGCCTCAGTGCCCTGCCCGCTTGCCCTTTTCTCACTGTCCAACACCCTTTGACTTGCACGCCTCTTGGAACCAGGGAGCTGCCCCTGCTTTGCCCCGGCTGTCACTATGCAAGCTACTGTGGCAAATACAAGAGAGACAGAAAGAAACCAAGTCCAAAAGCAAAGTGAAATGTTTCTTTTGGTTGAAAACCTTGACTCTCTGAAGACATTCAAGAAGTGAGATAACAACAGACCGACATTTCTTTCAGGTAAAAAATGAATAACAACACCAAAAGTCTACAGTCACACCAGCAGCTTTGTGAAGCTGCACATGGACACAACGGCGCTTTATTGCTAATGTCAGCATGATAGCATGCTCACAACGATGTATGCTAAAATGCTAAGGCTCAGCAGGTAATTGTAGAAGGCAATTCACCATCTTAGCATGTTAGCATGCTAACAGTCAACTTACTTGTTGCTTAATATGTGGAAACTTTATGTTAAATGAACTGCAACTGTATAGCGCGAGGATCGAACGAATGGCTGATCTTCCGATTTTTGGAAGACCCACTCTACCTCTGAGCCACCGCCCCTTTGTGTTTCTTTATGTATTTAACGGTGCTGCAGTTAACACTTGGTTATGTTTAGGCACAAAAACCACTTGTTTGTTGTTTGGAAAAAAAATCCCTGGCTCAAAATACCTTGGTTTCGTAGCACAATAGCAGATTGAAATGCAGCAGTAGCTCATTAAAAATTCCCACTTTTGGTGGCACAATCACTCCTGGAAACACAGCAATAGCTCTCTAAAAACAACCACTTTTGGTGGCACAGTTGCTGCTTGAAACAAAGAGATATCTCACAAAAAAACACCCACTTTTGGAGGCAGAATCATCACTGGAAATGCTAAAAAAACACCTGTGTCTCAAATCACATACTTCCGTTAGTACACTTCTATGTAGTACACTATGTGCACTATGTACTTATTGGCATAGTGCGCAAATTTCGACAGGGTAGTGTTGTCTCAAACCAAACGCGGCTGTTGTGCACTTACCGGAAATGACAACCGCAAATTAACTAGTTAGCAAACTAGCATTAGCACTTGCTTTATTTTCGCGGTACCAAATCATTACAGACTGCTAGATTAACCTAACAAACATACTGCTGGCTTATATCTGACAACAGTATAGTGGTGCTTAGTGCAAACAACACATGTATTTGTACAATGCAGCGACGTTCACGGTCACACAGTCCTCAGCCGCCATTTCTAGTTTGAGAAGTGGTCCCTCCCCTTCCACTACGTAGCCAAGATGGCGACCATTGAGGGCGAGAAGTGTCCATAGTTCCACACTCAACTTTTTGACCGTTTTGGGTGCACCATCTGGGTACTCATAGTGCACTGCATTTTTCCATACTTCTCAGTGTGAACGCACTTATGCACTCAAAATATGAAGTGTAAGTACAGAAGTACGCGATTTGAGAAACACTCCTACTTTTTGTGGCACAATCGCCCTTGGAAATGCAGTAATGGCTTGCTCACAATGCCCAATTTTGGTGCCTCAATTGCCACTGGAAACACAGCGATGTCTCACTACAAAACATCCACTTTTGGTGGTGCAATCACAGCAGGAAATACAGCAATGGCTCGCTAAAAAACAACAATCTATTGGTGTTGCAATTGCTGCTGGTCAACAAACAGTGGCCTGCAGGTTAGCAGCTGTCTTGCCCAGGTGTCACACCATCCGCTGTCTCCTCCACCTCTTGATGACAAAGTTAGCTTACAGTACATAGATGTAGTTTAAATTATGTCACGTTATGTTTATAAATTTTGTTATAATACTTATAAAAGGCACAAATGTAATATATCTGTGGTTTACAGAAACGTACAATGCCAACATTTTGTCCTGGCAACTGGGGATGACATTTGGTAATTAGCACCAAACACAAAGTGGAGTTGAGGCTGGTGGGAATGTTATTAATTTTGCAGGTATATGGTCATATACCAAGGTTTTCATACTAAAATTTTGACCTGATGATGGCAGCAATGAAAAGTCAGGAGATCACCAAAAGTTGTCATCCAGGGGGCAAAACAAATGTGCGTATTAATTTTCACGGCAATCTATCCAGAAAGTGTCAAGACTCAAAACCACATGTCAACCTACCGGCAGCATGACAGGAAAAGTCAATGGATCACCAAAGTCCACAAGATTCATCCTCAGGGACCGTGAATGTCTGTAAAAACTTTAATGACATCCAATATTTTAGGGTAGAGTAATGGTGGTTATAAAGAGCTGATTCTGTTGCTGAGCAGAGGTGTGTATTACATGTAATGTCATGAACGTCCCCATAAACTGATACACAGCAGATGTATACTATAAAACATGTTTATCATCTTGCAGCATATGCCACATCAAAATCCCATATCACTCAAGCTTTCTGACAGGCTGTTTACACATCAGCGCTGTCACCGATATGAAGTCACTTCATGACACATCTCTCTGCCATGAGTGACATACAGTTAAACTACATCTATGCAGGGGGCCATGATTTTGGGAGAAAGCTGTTAGAAGCACTAAAAAGTGAGGATTGGTGAGGTTGGTCTGTGTTTGTGTGGTGTGTCACCTGGGGCTTCAAAAATTGGCAGCAAATCTTTTCATTTGTCACAGCAGCCAGTCTGGATGATGTGCCACATTTTCTCAACATTGCGGATTCAAGAGAGGCTTCCACCATCCTCACGCACAGACACAGCAATCATGGAAATCAGCAGTTCCTTTTGCATGTGGGCAGCGTTTCAGTAAGTAGTGTGACTTCTACTCTGGCCACATTTCTTATTTAATTAACCTTTAGGGAACATTTGCTGAGCGTGCATACTGTTTTTTATCCCAGCTGTTCTCTGCTCTGCATACACAGCTGCTGAAGCTGCCATTGGCAGGCTTTGTGATTACAGTGTAGCCATCCACTGATGGCCTCTGAGCACTGAAGCAATTAGGTTTTTGTACCTTGCTCAAGAACACCTGCTTTTGAGATATGAGAGAGCCACTTTCGCTCACTTTCCTCCCACCTTTCACCAGCTGGTTGAGGAAAACTGGAACAGCGATGCTCTGGTCACAAGCCCTGTTTGTCTAACCCAGTGGTCTGCAACCGTGAGATTAGTTCATCCTCTCTGGTTGATGTTGCACCTGTCAGTGAAATCAGCTGCTGGGGTGTCGGGCCAGAATGAGAAACTGTTCACACAAATCTGTCCATGGCACATTCTCAGACACCGGTGTGTCAGACTGCTGCAAGTTTGTGGAGGCCGCTTTTTCTGCTCAACACTCCAACAACCCCCTACTTTAATCTCAACCATAACCAACAATCACTTTTTAAAGCCCCTAAGCAGAATTTTATCCTTCCTCCACACACACAGTGTGAAAGTAAATGTGTGAAAACATGAAGGATGTTCTTCTGGATGTTCCTCTGAAATGAGTACTACAGACAGATGTATTTAAGCTTGGTAAATACAGCTTGGTATGCCCCGTTCAGCCACAACATTGAACCCACGGACAGGTGAAGTGAATAATATTGCTCACCTCATTACAATGCAATGTTCTGTGAGGAAACCTTGGTCCTGGCATGTATGGGGATGTAACTTAACAGGAACCACCCACCCAAACGCTGTTACAGATGAAGTACGCTCTGTCATGGCAACAGCACTTCTAGACAAAGTGACAAAGAGCTCAAGGGATCAATCTGCCTCCCAGTTCATCAGACATCAATCTGATCAAGTTTCCATGGGACATGTCAGTATCCTACCTCGCAACCCACAGGACTCAAAGGATCCACCGCCAACACTCTGGTGCCAGACACAAGACGACACCCCCAGAGGTCCTGTGTCCATGACTCGACAGGTCAGAGCCAAGTCTGATTCAAAGAGGCCTCACCGTGGCTCTGGGGTACGGACACGTCCCTCAGATGCTCGATCAGATTGGAATCCAGGTCAGCTCTTTGTCACATGCCTCGGGCCATTCCTGAGCCGTTTTTGCAGTGTGGCGTAGCGCATGGCCTGCTGGGAGGCCACTGCTACAGGGGAGTGGCATCTTCATGAGAGGCTGTACTTGGTCTGCAACGGTGGGTGGTGCGTGTTAGGTGGCATCCACATGAATAAAGACCCAAGGGTTCCCAGCCAAACATTGCACTGTAACGAGATGATCAGTGTTATTTACTTCACCTGTCAGTGGGTTTAATGTTGTAGCTGATCAGTGTATTTAC
Organism: Epinephelus fuscoguttatus; assembly: GCF_011397635.1. NCBI lineage: Eukaryota > Metazoa > Chordata > Actinopteri > Perciformes > Serranidae > Epinephelus > Epinephelus fuscoguttatus. The sequence continues at coordinate 24,604,901 of NC_064766.1, forward strand.
ATATATATACAGTATATGCATCACCACTACAAAAATAAAGCTAATTTGCTGTCATACTGTACAAAAATAAACAGGATTTTGAGGGTGTTAGTGGCCAAAGGACCTTATGCAGCCACTTACATTTTCACCACTGTGTAGATGCCCTAAAACCAGATACTTTGAGTGTCAGATGGTTGTTGACACGGAGCATCAGCAGTAAGTGCGGTTACTGAAGTGCAGTTTTAAGCACTTTTACATCACTTGGGCATTTCTATCTACTGCGTTACTCCACTGCATTAATTTGACAGATGTTAGTACCACTTACTTTGCAGATTAAGAGTTTAATACAAAACATATGATGAGCTCATAAAATGTTATGCATTCTCATTAACTCCCCAACAGTTCATAAAGTAATTAAAATTAGATCCATCGCAACCAGCTACAACAGCAACATGAAAATTCATACATATACAAATATACAGTGTCATTGTAACGGCGCCTTGCAGGCTGCAGTCCAAACTTAGATGCTGCTGCCCTCTACAGGCTGATCTCTAGCAACAACAACACCTCACATTTTGTATGAGGGTAGACACTGTACTTCAGACTGCACTGGTGAGGTACTGTTATGGTTACTGGAACAAGTTGCATTTATGAACCTACACAAAAGAACCCATTCATATTTTATACGTAGGCTACCTGCCCTGTATAGCCAAATAAAGCCAGTATTGTTTTGCCCAAAACATATTGGCTTGTCTTGCACAGTTTTTAAGAAGTATATTTTCATTTTGAGAGTTCTGACATTTTCTATAGATGTGAATCTATATTCAGTATATTTAAAATGAATCCATGACTGGTTAAAGTCCTGTCCATCTTTAAGGGTGCTGTAGGGAGCACTGTAAGGCAAGGTGGTTGTTTTTATACAGCACCATTTGAACACAAGGCAATTTCAAGTGCTTTACAAAGAAAAAGAAATACACTAAACATAAGACAACATTAAAATTGCATTTAACAGAGACAATAAAAACAAGAAGTGAGGGAGGAAAAAGCAAATAAATAGTAAAAGATTGGAAAGAAATTGGATTTAAAAGACAATAAAAACAAGAAGCAAACGCACGCAAATAAATAACTTCAGATTAACAACAAGTCTTGTATCTAATTTATTGGAAAACTGCAATAAACCATTATGTTTCAAGCCCAGATTTAAATGAGCTGACAGTTTTAGCAGATCTCAGGTATTCAGGAGGCTTGTTCCACAGGAGGGGAACAGGGAACACTCAGTAAATATGTCCCAGATTACCTGAGGAATTTATAGGAATCGTACATTATCCTAATCAATAAATAGTCCAAATATTTAAACAGCAGACAACAAATGCAAAGATGAGTCACAGACTGTCCAAACACATATGGATTGCACTCTCTATATCATGCTAGAATTGTAGCCGCCTTTGGTAAACTACTCAATAAAAAGCAGAATGATAAAATGTTATGCCCAGGAATTTATAATATGTAATTTAAAAACACATCTGTCATCCATTTGTCCATCTAGTTTTATTAGAGCCATTCTGGAGTCTTTCCCAGAATGCAACAGGCATCCATAAGACTAACAAACAGATAGAAATTAACAGCTGTTTATAAAGATTATATATATGATAATCTGTCATTATAATTCCTTCAGATATTGTTACTTTCTTGTTGCAGGGCTAATTGCTTCAACTAATTATCACGAGGCAAATGATTACTGCATTTTATAGCATGGTGAAAATGAGACTGAAAGCCTTGATAGAGTTATTATTAGTGTTCATTAAACAAAGACCATGCACACACACACACACACACACACACACACACACACACACACACACACACACAAAACAAAACATATTAGTCTCAGAATAAAGAGATGACTTATGCCAAGTTTAGCTATTAGCTTGTGTACATCTGCACTCCCTGGGCTAGTAAACACAGAACAATCATTAACTTACTGCAACACCATTACATACAGTAGTCTCTATCATATTAACAATTATACAGACAAATCTACACTCTGCAGTTGCCCAGAGTTGCCTAGCAACTGTGTATAATTGATGGTGCAGCAAAGGCTACAGCAAGGTTTGGTAACAGTAACTAATAATAAGTGTCATTATTATAATAATCTAATATGTTGTGCCTCGTGTGTTGATTTAACTGACTGTGTAGTGTCAATGGCCACAAAGTAACATGGCTATTTGGTGCCACCTTGTGGTTGAATCAGATTGATTGGGCACACACCAGTGACTCATTTGAATTCACATTTTCTTTCCTAGAAAAGGACAAAGCACTCAACACTTAAACAAAATAACTGACTGAAAAGATTGACCAGCACCTGCCAAGTCAACCCCATCTCAGTACACATACTGATTCTGGTCATTGTAATAAATGATGTCCTTCAGGGGCCGTATTCACAAGCATTCTGGGAATCCTCTTAGAGAGTGCCTAAACATTTTACGTGAGGAGTCCTTGCCTAGAAGTGATTTAGGAAAGTTATCAGAGCAACTCTGAGCAAGGAAGAGACAAAAACTTTTACCTTAGTGAGGAGGTGTGGTTGATCCATTGCTCAGTGTGATGTATTCATTTAACAGGTGTGATTGGTTGTCACAGTCACGCCCTTTTGTGAGCCTGCAGGACACCCAGTGGAAATGAAATGAACTGTTGACTGTGAAAGTCACTGTTAGTGTGAGCACTCCGCTGATGGAAGGTTGAGACAGACCCAAGTCATCACTGCTGCACTGTTGCATTTTTCCAGTTTTCCAAATATCTTAAAATAACAGCATTAGGTGGAAAATGTGTATGTATCCCTAATAAAACTGACCACAAATATTATCCCTGTATGATCTAATCTGTAGCAATTAATTTACTCATTGTCATCCAGCCTTTTGAGAATATTTCTCTGACCCCTTTGTGTTCCACCATTTTCTCCTCTTAAAAGTCCTCCTCCCTGCTCCCTGCTGCTTTTTCACCTTTTATCTTCACAAGGACATAGTCTCAACTTTAAGGAAAAACCTCTGAGAAAACATCACAATTTTTCCTAGAATTTCATCACTAGGAGCAACTCTTTGTACACGGAAGCTTTGTGAATACGGCCCCAGGTTTTTAGAATGGAAATTCATAGGCCTGTATTTCTTACAGAGTTATGTTACAGGTAGGTACTAGAAGTTTTAGTGAGTCAGCCCATTCAAATGAAATAATAGACTGTAGAAAAACAGATGAAACAGATGAAGCTATCATTCTCCAATCTTAAAATGTAATGTAATGCTATTAAAATTCAGACAGAAAGGTAGCAATTACCATCTCTGATAATGTAGGCTGCTAATTACCAGCAGCAGTTAGAGGACACAGCATCAGCGCTTGGTACAAACCAATGATTTGACATATGTTGTAAGTAAGTGCAATAGTCTCTCCCTCATGGCGAGAAAGTAAAAATGTGGCTAAACTTCATTGCTGAAGATCATAACTGAACTGCACACTCAGTGATATTGTCCACTAGGGGGAGAGAGTGCATTTTGAGTTCATCAGAAAATGATCACATCACCACTGATGACACTGTTATGTTGTGGCATTGACTGCTCTTAGCTCAGAAGTAAGTTCACTCTGCTGATAGTTTGCACTGTTTCATTCAAAAGTAGCTATATGCAAGCTCTGGTTATAATGTTATAGGAACAGCTGTGGCTTTTTTTAACTGGACAGTAACTCCATAATATCACAGGTGAGCTGACAGCTGCTTTACAAGTGAGAGAAACTCTCTTGTCAGGCATGAGGATTAGATTTTAAATTTTTGCTCATACATGCGGTGAACACCTCTACATTCATAAATAAAAAGCCTGAAGGCCCAAGAGAATAACTCACAGTCAATGAAAAAAAATAAATGTTGTCAGGTAAATGTGCAGGTAAACATAGGGCAGAACGATGCCATGATTCTGGAGAAGAAATGTCACTATAACAGGCAGGTAAAGTCAAGTTCATAGAGGAATTATTTGACATTTTGTTCTTTTTTTCAAGAGTGAGATGAGAATTTGACAGCATTTGTGTGTTTGTCTGTCAAAGGTCTAGTATGTAGGATTTACGGGGACTTTTGCATGTTTTCTTAAGTGGATAATCATCTGAAAATAAGAATTGTTGTGTTGTCGTTACCTTAGAATGAGCTGTTTATATCTACATAGAGAGTGGATCCTCGTTTATGGGGATCGCCATGTTTCTACAGTAGCTCAGAATGGACAAACCAAACACTGGCTCCAGATGAGGCCATTTGCATTTTTGTATCCACCACCATAGTTAGAAACTCATCTGCAACAAGCAGAAAAACACAGATTTTTACTGTGAAACTACTTTATTCAGTGTTTTTAGTTATTTAAATCACTGGGTCTGTTTGTGTTCGGAAAGGAAGAGACAGCTGTGGATAATTTCGCTCCAGGCGGAAACCTCCTGAACATCTAGTTCTTAAGTTATCAGAGAAGAAAAGTGAGTGCACGTAAGCAGGTGGTGGGCATGCTAAATACGTTTTGGTTTTTTTTGGAGATGAGGCGACCTCTGCAGATTCGGCTCCCTGTAAAAACCTCCTGAACAATTAACACTAAAGCAGTTCTAGCTGGGAAAAGTTTCAGCTGGTTGCAATCTGCAATCCTCACCACTAGACACCACTAAATCGTACAGACTGAACCTTTAAATATGAAGCTATACAGCTGTGGGACAATTAGCTTAGCTTAGCACAAAGACTGGAAACAGGGGGAAACAGCTAGCCTGGCTTTGTCCAGTGGTGACAAATTTAACTACAAACACCTCTAAAGCTCAGTGATTAACATGCATTTCAACTATTTTCATGGCGTGGCTCAGTAACTTCCTGGAGTTTAAAGTGGTTGCCAAGAAATATTCTAACATTTACCCATGTGTAAAATGGCAACGTCATTTTTACATGTCAGTTGTTGTACAGATTAAAGCAACACAAGAAAAAAATCCTTATGTTAAACTACCTGTCTCTACTCTGTAACTTCTTTTTTTATAGATATGAGTGTGGTATCGATCTTCTTTTCTAACAGTCTAGAAAGCAAAAGAAGCGTATTTCCCAAAATGTCAAACTAATCCTAGCTGGTGTGTTACTGGAGGCCACAGATCAGCAGGCCTGTGTCAGTGAGCGTCTCATTGAGGAGAGGCAGCATTCACTGTGGCCTATCTAAGAGGCTCAGCATAGTGTGCGAGTGACGCCATCCTCGGGATCACAGAAACACCATTATCAGTAGTCACTGACATCACTCAGCCCTCCACAACAGCGACACAACACCCCTCCAAGGCTCACACCCGCCTCCTGCAGCACAGTCATTGTGTTTGCCTGTCAGCCCATTGTCTGTGTCGGGGAATGGTGGACAATGTCGCCAATCTCTGTCCAAACCATGATCCAACACTGCTATTGTGACCCGTCTTTTTCCCCACTTGACCAGGCAAGATGGTGCTCCCGTGTGATGAGGGCAGGGGGGGGGGGTCCTGCCTGGCACTGGGGGAGAGTGTGTGAGGAGGGCACGGATCATCCATCTGCGACGCTAGTACAGTCACTGTGGACAGGCTACGTCCACGCAGCCCAGCCTGGATGTCAACATCATCATCACTTCTCTCCTTACAGTGAGCGTTACACAGTGGACGTCCCTTCTTCTCTGCAGCTGGAGTCCTCACTGTTTGTCTGTCTCCAGCATGAAGCCAGGATAACTCAATTATCTACACTGTGAGGAGTTTCACTCCTGAGAGCAGCCTGTGCAAATGAAATTTACAACTTCACCACTGGAAAGAAGTTCCTTGAAGCTGGATTATTTCTACGTGAAGCAGCATGTCTTCTGCAGAATAACACACCAATCAACAGTTGGATTTCACAACCAAACTATTGTCATGCTTTGACTAAGGTTGTATGATGGGATGCAGATGGATGAACAGCAGCACATGACACTCATCTAACACCAAGTGAGTACTTTTTCTCAGAGGCTGAGTTGAAGCTCAGTTGCTGATAACAGTTATATAGTTGCGGTGAATAGAAAAGTAACAGTTGAATTATTTATATTCACTCAAGGTGTCAGTCTGGTTCTTTGGCTGGCTGAGCTGCGACTACTGCCATGCAGACCTTCTACCAGCCCCGCCACACCATCCGTCACCCTCCGGGTCTCTACCTGGACCCCACGCTTCTGCAGCGACGTGTCCTGGAAGATCAAGTGGAGCTGTGGTGGTTCAGAGAGCCACGGCGCTCCCTGTTGTGCTACTGCGCCTCTGTTGCCCTCATACTGGGGCTGGGGCTCGGTGGCGTGGGCCTCCTCTCCACCACCACCAGCCTGTCCGGGGAGTGGCGCCTCGGGGTGGGAACCACCCTCTGCCTCTTAGCCCTGGCTGTTCTGCTCAAGCTGCTCCTCAGCTCTGCCATCCAAGACATGAACTGCGTGCGCAGCTGGCATCAGATTGACCAGCTGAGGAGCGGCGGGAGGGCTGACCCAGCACTTATCTTAGCTGTGGGGCTGGCGGTGATGCTCTGTGGGACCGTGCTTCTCTGTGTGGCCACACTCGGCAGCCAAGGTCATGACAGCAAGGAGATGTTGGTGTCGAGCCTGGTGCTGATGGCTGCTGGGGCGGGCATGGCTCTGGCTGTAGTGGGCTACGGTGTGCTCATCTACCTTCAAAGAAGAAGGGAGCAGAGGAGGAGGATGATGATGAGAATGAGCAGAGCGAGGAGGCTGGGGGGTCGAGCTGTCAGGGTGTTCAGTGTCTCAGGGGGACAGATGAGCCAGGTCAGGAGAGAGACGTCCTCCAGCAGGACCAGCCTGATCTGAATTAACTGAATGGGCAAAATCACTCAGAGAAAAAGGACCAACGAGTCTGTGAGAGGAAAGTTCAGAATACATTTCTTCATTGGAGACGTCAGACTTAGTCTTGTGTTCACATTATATCCACAAAATCACTACATTCACTGTATTCAGGATGTTTCTCTGCTCTACCACTGACTCAGAGACCAAGGTCAGCAAAGTGAATGAATGAATGAATGAATGAAACTGGAATTATAAAGAGTTTATTCATAAAGTGCATTTCCAATAAAATGATTTCAGACTGTACAAACAAATGAAAAACTCTTTGTTGTCTCACATGAATACACTCAGACTCCTACCTCCCACACATGATGAAGAGTTTGACGTTTCAATTTGTTTCAATTCTTTGCTGCTGATTTGCAGACAAAATGTCGCCAACCAACCACTTGACTTGAACGTCAATAATTTACCTCCCTGACAGATGCTTCCTAAATTTGTCATTTAATGGTTTGGGTTATTAGTGGCCGATGACTGTGCAGCTTCCACCTATTGAGTTCGGATTCACAGGGTTGTGATGAATGGATGCAGATTCACAGAAAGCAGCTCTCATCTGCTGTGTGACTGTGTCCAAATGTACTGTTCTTCATTTTAACTCATATTTGAATGAAGTTTTTGTCTGGACCCCGACAGCTGTAGCACTATTAGTTGCCAAACCTTTTTGATTGTGGGCAATATAGAGAAAAACATAACACGTCAAGAGCCAAGCAATACTGAATGCATAGTTTTCAACCAGTTACATGACAAGAAAATCTGTGTTATGACCAGTAAAGCCCATTTGCCATTGTACAGAGAGTGTTTCTCCATCCTCTGTCTTTTCATTTTTACTGAGGTAAATGTTTTCGCTGATTAGAAATCAGTCATCAGAGTTAAGGTATGAACTTAGTGTTCAAATGATGTTGGCAAATTAGTTGGTTATTGGCTTTTTCCTGTTCCAGACTTTCTGTATTATGTTGTTATTATATTAAAAAATCCAATATCAGTCAACCTCCAGTGTGAACAGCAACTTCCAACAATTTACACACGGATATACACACAATATATTCATTTTTAAAAAATTACAGATTTCAGCTGTAAAGGGAACAATTTATACTCAAAGGACAGAATGGAGATAATCTGGCAGGCAACATTTCCACTTAAAGATCCAGTGTGTAGCATTTAGGGGCATCTTTGGCAGAAATGGAATATAATACTCATAACTATGTTTTCATTAGTTTATTATCACCTGAAGATAAGAACTATTGTGTTTTCTTGACTGTACAATTAGCTGTTAATATCTACATACAGAGCGGTTCCTCTTCCAGTCTGCCATGTTGTTCTACAGTAGCCCAGAATGGACAAATCAAACACTGGCTGTAATTAGGACAATGTTTTTGCCTTGGCCACCATAGTGCACTTACACACTTGGCACAAAGGTCAGCTGTCACTGACTGATGCCACAAAATTCTACACACTAGACCTTTAATGCATCGTCTTCAGGAAAACAGCCAATACAACCAAGGGCCAAGTAGACAAAGTGACGTCTAGTGAAGACCCAGTACAGTCCAAATGTTGCCTCTCTAGACCTATTAAGGTTTTAGTGGTTATAATCTAGGTCAAAAGTTCCTTACTTGTCCAGCCACGGGGTCCAGATTTCTCCATGGTCATTAGTTCAAGGTCCACACAGTTTGATACATTCAGCGCTATACTTGCATTTGGCCATGTCGCCAAGCTAGTTTGCTGTCTCTGTTATGTAGCTGTCTGTCAGTCACTCTACAGCAGAAAATGGCACCTCAACATAAAGGTTCTGTGCCTTAAATTTACTGTACTTCAGAGCTTGACATATTCATAAGTCACTTGCGGTCCATTCACAATGGACCTGTGACCCACTTTTGCACCACGACCCATCAGTTGGGAACCACTGATCTATTGTACAGGTAATCTCTATTTTTTTTTTTTCACTGAATCTGCTCTCCTGCTTCAGCCTACATGAAGCATGTGATACAACTACTATACTGTACTCAAATGAACTCAAAGACAAGCAGTAACATTTTTCAAAAAATCTATTTACTTCTTTTTATACATTTTTGTTATAACTTTCATCATATTATGATTTTAAGACACATCACTGCTGCAGCTTTGGGCGTTTTGAAGCAACTATGACTCATTCAGCTTTCACATTCATCATACACCTACTGTTCACTGTTAACAGTTCCCAAACTGTGGGTTGAGGCCCCTTTGAGTCACAGGATAATCCTAGAGTTTACAAAAATTATTAATTTGAACAGGAGAAAAGAAAAAAAAATCTGAAAACAAATTTGTTCTTTTTCTAAACTTTTTTTAAACTTAAAAACTCGACTTTTATTGTGATATTGATAGTTTTGCATATTCTAGTGGGACATTATTTACATGGACAGTTCACACCAACATAAAAATCCCTACGTTTCCTCTTACGTGTGGAGCTATTTATCAGTCTAGATTGTTCTGCTGTGAGTTGCAGAGTGTTGGAGATATCAGCTGTAAAGATGTCTGACTTCTCTCCAATATAATGGAACTAGATGGCACTCTGTTTCTTACCCTGTTGTAATAAGTTTCATGTTAGTACTATTTTCTTTCTACCGAACTACACCCACCATACAGAAGGAAGCGTGCATCTACTCATGGATGAGAGGCTTGTGCTCATCACAGTGCGAGATGTAAAAATGAATAGTGTCCTCCTTAGGTAAGCTGTAACGTTAGCTAGCTCAGTGGTGCTACAGTAGGTGAGCTAGCAGTAGATGCACACTTCCTTTTACACAGTGATTCAGTTAGTGGGTGTAATTTGGAAGAAAGAAAATATTTCCAACATAAACTGCTCCCAACAAGGTCTGTGGATTATCTTGAGTAACCAGGTCATGATTTCTGGAGAGTCTGTAAAGTTTTCCAAATGTATTTTTGGCACTTTGAGCACCACAAGCTGAGTGCCATTTAGTTTCATTATGTGGAGAGAAGGCAGACATCTCTATGGCTGATATCGCCAACACTTTGCAACTCACATCAAAACAATCTTAATTGATGAATAGATCTACAGGTAAGAGGGAAAATATGTATTTTTGATTTTGGGGTGAACTGTCTCTTTAAGAGCTCACAAACCAAAACATTTCGGTATCACTGTTTTCAAGTTGACTGTGAATCAGAATCTTTTCTGTGGTATAATTTTATTTTAGCTGTAGTCCCTCTTTATTTGATCACCCTATTGTGAACTGAAGATCATCATCACTGTCTTCTAACCCTTCCTCATCCTCTTCCTCCTCTCCCTCTCTCTCTGCCCTGTTCTTCTCACTGGGTTCGATATAGTTATCCTCAATGAAGCCATCGTCATCGTCATCCAGCCCTCTTTGAGTCCCTCTAGCCACTCCCATCCTGCCCGACACACTGTGAGGGAAGGGCACCCCGTCATGGCCATACTGGCTGACCCCATCCGTCTCTTGGAGCAGGGAGTGTCTGTAGCTGGCCAAGAAGCGATGGAAGAGGCGGAACTTGACAGTCATCACGATGAGGAGTGAGATGGTGAGGACTGTGCCCAGACCTGCAACCATATAAGACCAGTCCAGTGACTTTGGGCTCTCATTGTCTGGATCGGCTGCTCCTGGAAAGACAGCAGGGAAAAACAAACTTTATTGCCTCTGGTGAGGTCAATACCAGGCCATTCAAATAGTTTCCCGAAACTGAAGTGTGACAGAGTTCAAAGTTCCTGAAACACACCTGGTTGTAAATACTTAGATGATGGTAAATTACCCAACAGGGTTTGTGACTTACTTTGAATCGTACTGTTATGGTTGGTGTTATCATCCTCTTCCACCAGGAGATGTCTCTGACTGCCTTTGTGTCCCCCAAACTCAGATATAGCAGCCTGATGTGCTTCTCTGATAAAAGCTCCACAAAGAACAAACACCACAAAGAGGCTGCAGCTCCACTGGCCCATCTCTGCGCCCTGAGGGAGGACCTAGAGATCAAATCGTCAGGTGATTACTGAGGATAATGGAAGGGTGCTGGGAGAGGTGCAAAGTGTTAAGACGTTTTGCACACAATACATGTTTCTTAACTTAATATCATAGCTTAATTTATTAATAATTGATAATTAATGTACCAACACAGTCTTACGGAAATACATGGACATGACCTCTCAACAACACATGGTGGTGGGCATGAAATGCGTTAAAATTACATGCTAGCAACACAAAAACAATGCTAGTGCAGAGTCCGTTATGAACAGTCACAGTTTGTTAGGTAAAGAGAACAAAAACATGGTTATGTTCAGGAAAAGATCATGGTTTCGGTTAAAATAACTACGTACAGGATGGAAGTGATGTAAATGTACATAATTTGTGTAGTTACTCGGAACATGAACAGTGATCTCCTGGTTGAAAGTCCATGTTTGTTCGACCCATCCACCACCCATCCAGTCCTAACCCTATGCAGACTTTCTCGCTCTTTATATTTAAAGGTCCAGTGCGTATGATTTAGGGAGATTTAGAGGCATCTAGTAGTAAGGGTTGCATACTGAAACTTCTCCTGGTTAGAAATCCTTACGTGGTCATCGTTCAGGAGGTTTCTACCAGGAGTCGAATTACCCACAGAGGTCTCTTCCTCTCCGAAACAAACAGATCAGGTGATTAAAACCAATTAAAACACTGAATAAAACTGTTTCACGTTACAAATTATTGTTTCTCCAATGCTGTTTGGCATCTAGAAGACATGATGATAGCCTAGCACCCGCTAATCTGTGCTCACCTTCTTCCTCTGATAACTTAAGATCCAGAGATTCAGGTGTTTTTTACCAGGAGGTGAATTACCCACAGAGGTCTCTTTCTCTCCAAAACAAACGGGCCAGGTCATTTAAACTAGTAAAAGTGTTTAATAAAACAGTTTCACTTTGAAAATGTTTCACTGAAAATATGAATGGTCCTATCTACACTAGCGCCAGTGTTTGGTTTGTCCATTATGGGCTACTGTAGAAACATGGTGGTGCAACATGGAGATGGAGGACCTGCGCCCTATGTAGATAGAAACAGCTCATTCTAAGGTAACAAAAACACAATTATTCTTATTTTCAGGTGATTATACACTAAAGAAAATATACTTATGATATTATATTCCACTTCTGCCGATATATCCCGCTAATTCCTACACACTGGACCTTTAATTTGTGTGTCCACCACAACAAAAGATCCTCACTGACTTTGCATTCACATTGTTTTTGTGTTGCCAGCACGTAACTCGAACACATTTGTGCCCACCGCCACATAATGGTTGTTTCTATGAGACAAGGCTGAACCTACTTTAATATTGTATGGGCAAGGACTTTTAACTTGTGCAAAACTCTGTACAGAAAAAGCACCGCTGCAGAAATCGTTCATTACATCACTTTTTCCAAACCTGTTATACTAGGTATACCACTCTTGCATAGCTGTTGACTATTTTTTGACACCAACATGTTCTTAAAACGAGATTTAGGATTACAGATTTACCTTCTAGTTTTAGATTGTTTTGTAATAATTCACATCTCCATAAATAGCCAACATGACAGGCTAAGAATCTTAATCTTTGTTTGTGTAAAGCATCCTGTGGTCGGTTTGTTAACGGATTCCAATGTCCAGTGTGTCAATGTCTATGTTAAAAAAATAAAATAATAAAAAATGTACTGATGATTTAGTATGTGTATATTTTACCTTTTGTATGTCCTTTGGGTGAGTTTTTTGTTTTTTAATATATAAGCCATTACAAGTTTATACCCCACCCTCACACACACTACATTTATTATTAATTTTATTTATTTATTTTTTTCACATTAAAGGGTTTTTTGGGGGGAATTTTTCCGTATCTGCTGTGAGGGTCCAAAGGACAGAGGGATGTTGTACGCTGTAAAGCCCTCTGAGGCAAATTGTGATATGTAATATTGGGCTTTATAAATAAAATTGAATTTAATTGAATTTAATGTGATTTATATTTCTGTGTGTGAAACAAATAAAATGAAATCTAAAGTGTTAAACCTTAATAAGTCATTTTGCAGCACAAAATTTCCCTTTTGCTCCTATCACTTATCAAGGAAACACTATGCAGGTATACACAAATAGGTAAACTGTAACTATAACTAACCGTAACTTTGGAGGACATCCACTTGATTTGACGTAAAGCATTAGCCTAAACTTGAAAATGCATTTGACACAGAACAAGAACTTGATTTCTTTCCCTATCACTTACATTGGGAAGGGATCTTTTTGCAGCTTAACACTCACAGCAACCGACAACTCAGTCAGTGTACATGTGGGACTGTGGTATTGTTTTAAGACAGACTTTAAAAAATGCAAAACCCTCCATTAATTGTTGAACATTAATGTTCAGCTAATGGGATATCCTGACACCTGCAGTGAGGATGACATACTTTCATATTTCACAGCTGATAAATGTTTAACCACTGTCTTGTGACTCTCAGAGGTGTGGACTTGAATCACATGACCTGGACTCAAGTCAGACTTGAGTCACAAATTTCATTACATTAGACTTTACAAAATCAAAAACAACTTGCAGTTTGGCTTGGACTTTAAGACCAATGACTCATCACTTCAACTGGACTTAAGACTTTTGACTTGAAAATATGTGAAAACTTCCCCCAAAGCCAAATATTTATAAGTATGTCAATTCATTTCCTGAATAAACTAACATAAACACTATTCATCCCAAGTAGGTCAGCACTTAATTACCCAGATTCACTTAGTCTGATCCAATCCATCAGCAACCAAAGCTGCATACTAATACGTGTGAGAACCAGTTGGAAAAAATTATGCCAAAGATAATTTCATTTATGTACAAAAACTATGTTGTCAACAAAAAATGAATTGCAGTATCCAAAACATGTGGGTTGAAAATAACAGACAGATTTAACAACAATTTGATCAGACAAATTGAAGATTGTTAGATATGGATGCAAAGTGTTCTTTTTCGCCCTTTCATAAGCTCTGATTCAATTTACACTGTTCAACACGTCTGGTTTCAAAGATTTGATTAGCTCCAGCTCCATAATGGTATCATTATCATCAGTGATTGCAGCCGTTTGTTTTGGGGAATCATAACCCCGAAATATCAGAGGTAAGTGTAGGAGTTTTGTTTTTCTTTTTAAAAGCCAAGAGCTAACAGGTGCCTTCAACCAATCATTAAACACCTCTGTTGTGGCTGATGTTTTAACAACCACTTTGTGGTTTGGTACTTCCATATTCACACATAAGATCACATGACGGTAAGAAGTTGACCTGCCAGGCAGTGTTCATGATTCTAGTTCTGAACTGCTTACTTATTAACTTTAAAAACAACATAAACACATATGTTTCGTATGAATAATAACCCTGAAGCGAGAGAGAAGAAATATCTTGTATAGTCTAGTTGAAGATATTTAATTTGAGGCAGCACTGACTCAGTCAAACACTAGTCAGACCCAATAACCTTCATCACAGAGGCATACGTAGGAACCCTGCTCTCACTTTACACAATCTACAACAACACAAAATGACTTACCTGTATTAAAAAGAATATCTGACAGCGCAGGTGGACCCGACTTGAAACTGCTGTTTTTGTCCTCCTCTTCAGCTCCTTCTGAAAACACTAAAGACACTTGCCGGGCAAAGGTTACATGACATACCATAATACCACCCTCCTGCACCATGCCCTCAAGACAGAGACGTTAATGAGTAACTTTATTAGGTTTGTCCTCCATTTTGCCTCCTTATTCCTTTGACACTCACTACTCCAGTCAGGAGTGAATATAAACCAGTATTCTGTTTTCATTCTATGTCTTTATTGTAAGTGGCCCTCTCACAGCTTCAGCTAGCATTCAGTGCTGTTCAACAAAGTGCATGTTATTCACAAAAGCCAAGGTGAAGCTTTCAAATCTCCCGAACATACTTCAGAAGAAGAGCATAGAGTGTTTCATCTTGTAAATATCTGGGCATTGCCTTACTATCTTACTGTATGGTGACCAAAACTCTGTCCATCTGTGTGTCTGTTCCACGTTTTTCTCCTCACTGACTTGGTCAATCCATGTGAAATTTGGCACAGTGGTAGAGGGTCATGGGAGGATGCGAATGAAGCAACATTACATCAGTTGGCCAAAGGGGGGCGCTATAGCAACCGATTGAAATTGCAAACTTTGAATGGGCATATCTCATGCCCCGTATGTCGTAGAGACATGAAACTTTGCACAGAGATGCCTCTCCTCATGAGGAACAAATTTGCCTCAAGAACCCATAATTTACGGTTATACAGATTTTCCGCCATTTTTTGAAAAACACTTAAAATCGATCTCTTCCTAGGAAGTTAAACCGATCTGCATTAAACTCGGTGAACATAATCTAGGGACCAATATCTAAAGTTCCCTCTTGGCAAAACCCCATCAAACAAAATGGGGGCACTAGAGAGCTAATTTCTTATCAGGCCTAACCGCTGTATCGATTTTTATTTCACAGGACAGTGAAGTATGACAGGAGGGATGAGAGAGAGAGAGCAAGGAAGACATGCAGCAGAAACGCAGGCCGGATTCCAACCCCACTGCTGCAACAAGGGCTAGCCGCACCTTTCCCATGTGAACTACCAGTGCGCCACACTTTTAAGTCAATACCACGTATAAACACTTTAACTATCTGCCTTTCAACGTGCTACCTCAACTACTAATGTACAGTTTTAGCCCACTAACTATCCCACTACTGGCAATGGCACTACTGTACTTTCAATAAAGCAATCATACTATCAAATTCACAAAATCTCTGTCTGAATACATTGCCCTTCTTAATGGGTTCAGTTGACTATTCAGTCTGCAATTTCCTATGACCTGTATCCCAAACACACACCATGTGAAACTGTACATGGCCAACTGTGCACTCAACGGGTATGGACTAGTGTTAGATAAATGTCTTTATTCTAAGCCACACATTGACCTACTCGTGGAAAAGCCGAAGCTGAAACTGGATTTTTATTTTAGAAATAGAAACTGCTTCTCTGTCTACATCGAAAACAGACTGGTCTCTGCCACATTCTTTTTTTAAATGATGTTTTTATTGAAGGATAATTGCAAATCATACAAAATTACAACTGAAACAATATTTTTTCATTTTCTTATTTCTTGAACAAACAAACATCCCTCACATCTCTCACCATCCCCACCCGCCCCTACCTTGAAAGTCCTTTTGAGGTACAACGTGGTTCAACACACGTTCCACGTAAAGAAATAAAGTACAATAGAAACAAAAGGAGGATAAGTAGATTTTTTTTTTAAAAAAAGGAAAAAAAAGGAGAAGGTCAACAGTGTGTGAGGGTAAATAGCAATAATGTACAATTACATACTATTGTTGAGAGTGTTCTAAGGCTATTAAAATAAACTATCAGACATTGCCATTTCTTATAAAAACGTTTTCCAGAACCCAGACAGAGAATGATTAGGGGTTAGAGGCCATTAGAGACGCAAACGCCATTATATCGGCCTGACTGGCAATTGGAGTAGTAAGGTCCCCTGGAACCCCAAACAATGCTGTTAGAGTAAAGGGTTGCAAATCCCTTTTCAAAATTACAGACATGATTTCCAAAAATGTAGTCTAAGAAGCTGTTCAGTTTGGGACAAAGATAGAATATATGAGCAAGGTCTGCAGGGATGTTACTGCAGTGGTCACATCTATTGTCAGCACTTGGGTAGATCTCCGCTTGCCTTAGTAAAGTGGATACGGTCCAGGACCTTGAATTGTATGAGCAGTTGAGAGTTGTGTACAGAAAGATGATGAATATATCCTTAATATATCCTTAATAGCTGCATCCCAGAAATCCTCTCTAAGTCCCAGTTCAGTTTCCCAAGATAGATTTGCTTAAAAACAGTATGTGTATCCAATGAGATAAGATGATTATATGAAATAATATCCTTTTGGTTGGGCAAATCAATCCCATCCACATTCTTGACTGTGCTTGATTATGGGGATGTATTGTATATGAGTGCACCCTCACAGTGTTTGCATGCTCTGGACTCTGTGTACCATGGTGCATTAAGATTTATGACCAACTGTAGGCCACTAATGCATCACTGTATCCTGTACGCTCGGGTTGGCTAGCTCTCCTTACAATTTTGTAGACTTTTTCATCGGCATCCTCTTGTTTACTAAGCTATTCTTGGCCTACTTCCAGCATACTTATGTGTGTGCATTAAGCAAAAAATTTAAAATGGCTCTGCTCTCCATTCACAAAACTTGTTTTTATTGTCTGCACCGAGGGTAGGTACCGAGATTGGCAGGCGAGCATTCATGTATGCAGGTCCCTATATGTGGGATCTCCTTCAGAAGGACTTATAGTTGCTCTCGTTGGTTCCTCTCAGCTGTTTCAAAGCACTGTTGCAGGATTTTTGTACACAATCTTGATATGCATGTTAATGTGTACATGGATGACTTGTCCCAACAAGTTGAATGCATGTAACACAGGGTGTATGGTTTGGGAATATTTTAAAAAATCATCTTATGTATGCAGATGATTTGGTAGTTTTCTGCCCATACAGTGCCAGCCTACAACAGCTGTTGAAGATTTGCTCTAACTATGGTGCAGACTTTGACATCAAATATAAAGTCAATAAGAGCAACATTATGACTGTTAGAAGTAAAGAAGACAGAAAGTTAGTATTTCCTGATTTCTTTGTATCAGATGTTGCTCTTAAAGTGTGTAATGAGATTAAATATTTCAGCCATCATATTGTCAATGATTTATCCGATGATAGAGATATCCTCAGACAGTGTCACAAGCTTGTTCGCAAATTTAGCATGTGTTTAGTTGATGTGAAGATCGCTCTTTTTAGAGCATTTTGCACTCAGCTGTATACTGCCCCCTTGTGGAGCTCCTATAGGGAGGCCAATATGCAAAGACTTAATGTAGCCCACAAAGATGGCATGAGACTACTTCTTAAACTTTCACGATGGTGAAGTACCAGCCAAATGTTTGTAAATGTTGGTGTGCCTACCTGCCCTACTTTAATACGTAATCTTATATATGGATATATGTGCAGGCTCTCTGTCTCAGAAAATGGTATCAACCAGGCCTTGGCCAACCCTGAGCTGAGCGCAGTCAGGTTTTCATCGAGTCTGTCGGGCCACTGGCACTCCAGCTTGTTTGTGGGTGCAATTGAATTTTGTCCATTTCTATGAACTTGTATAATGTGGTTTTGGGTATTTTTTGGGGGGGGTCTTTTGTATACTGGGTATTTTTGTACATAGATGATTGTCAGTTTTCTGTGTGGAACGCTATGGACCTTTCTTTGTGTCCTTAATAAAGTCATTATTTTATTATTATTATTATATTCTTCTTCTTTATTATGCCAGTGTCACCATGTGTCTTAGCTGGTCTTTGTAATCATGTATAGTTAACTTTTTGTGTTTTTATGGTTCACTTCTAATATATATTAACATACTTTTTGGCTTTTCTTTGTAGTAATCTTATTTTGTGTTTTATATTGCTTGTTTTTAGAGCTTCACATTTTTATTTTTGTTCTACGTTGTCCGTCCGTAACTTATCTCGCTGCCTGTCTTAGCCAGGACACTTTTGAAAAAGAGATTTCATCTCAAGAGTTTTTTTCTGGTTAAATAGATAAATTAAAAAAATAAATGAAGTAGTACCATTTCTTATTTCCACAATTTGCGTTTTCAAAATAGAGGCCGATGATTGGTAGTAAATGACAATTCCATTCCAAGGACAGAGAAAGCCTAGGGCTAGATTTTCACAGTTGTTGCATCTGTGCTTTGAGGCCAGATAGTGTCACTGTTATCACATAAGATATAAGACATGCTGTCGGCCTATAGGGCATCTGCATCGATCTACACATTTATCTGGGGGGTTTATGGAAGATTGCTGAGATAAAAATGTTTGGCTTTACATCACTTCAGTGGATTTTCTTCTCATGAAATTCTTTTTTTCCTGTTAACCAACTCCCACAAAATCATCAGGTCTCCATCAGCACTGCATTAAACATTAAACCATCACCATCTCTTTCCCTGTGGGAGGAAGTAAAATGAACTTACAGTGTATGAAGTCTGACACTTGACACTCTCCACAGAACCTCATTATTCATGCTGCACTTTTATTCACCAAGAATAGAGCCCTGATTCTCAAAGGATCACCAGGAACATTGTGGACCAGTGAAGTGGAGGTGTGCACCTTCAGAGCTCAGAAAAATACCATTTTTTATTCTTTCTTATTTCTTTAACTTTTGCAGCATAGATACAATTCTGAATTTTCTGTTCATGACTGATGCAGAGACCCTAATTCATTCATTTATTCATTCATTCATTTTCAGTAACCACTTATGCTGTCAGGGGTCGTGGAGGGGCTGGAGCCTATCCCAGCTGACATTGGGTTAGAGGCGGGGTACACTAGGACAGATCACCAGACTATCACAGGGCTGACACATAGAGACAGACAACCATTCACACTCACATTCACACCTACAGACAATTTAGAGTCACCAATAACAAGCCTGGACTGTGGGAGGAAGCTGGAGTACCCAGAGAAAACCCACGCTGACACGGGGAGAACATGCAAACTCCACACAGAAGGTCTCCCTTGCCTTGGGGTTCGAACGCCCCACCCTGTATTCAAACGGGGATCCCTCTTGCTGTGAGGCGACAATGCTAACCACGCTTGTAGTTTTTTCACCTTTGCAACAGTCTTCAGAATGATGCAGCTATACTTTTATCCACAAATGGAGTGATGTCTGTGAGCTAGTCCAGGCAGTCAACTCGAGCTGCACTGTACATACATACATACATGCATGTCATCTACAAAACACACCCTCCCAGTCTGGTGGTCTATTTATGCAGCAAAATCTTCCAGCCCTCCCTTTGCCTCATCAATGCTGTTGCTGTCCTTCATCATCACTGCTGCTCGCTCTCACAGCCCCACCTCCACCCCAGCATCCACCTGCAGGCTCCAGCACAGGGGGGGAATATGTAATCATCACTCCGCTAACATCTCATGTAAACATATCTGCAGGGAGAGATTAGGCCAGAGTCTGGATGCCAAACTCTAACTATGTTCTGGTGTTGAAATAAACATTTAAAATGTGAGTTGTGTTGTGTCAGTTCAACTTAGGATCCAAATGCAAACATAACCAGGAAACTGAATGGTTAGAGGCAGTTTAATGTAGTTTGAAGATGTGGATCTGAATGCTTGAATGCTTGAATGAAATGATGGCTGAGCTGGGCAGGGAATAGCAACGCAGAGCAGGCAGAGGAGCTGAGGACAGAGCTGTCCAAATCTGGAGGCAGAAGACAAGAACGAGGCTGGACATGGTGGGTTATGGTTGAGGCTGGCGTGGTCGTGGTGAACCTGAGACACAGAACAGCGTGTGAGATGATGTACAAAAAGCACAAAAAGACAAAGTGTCAGAAAACTAGAAGCTGGCCTTGATGTCTGTACCGCAGAGGAGACTGAACAATCTGGCAGAGTCTGGATGTCTGAGCCGGGGTTTAGACTGCAGTGGCTTGATTGTAGATGAGGTTCAGGTGTGCAGGTTCAGCAGCTGCCGGCACTCAGGATTGGCAGGAGGAGGGAACCAGAACGCCACGCCCAGCAAACACACAGAGAGACCAGTGATGGGATACTCGATTCCTTTTACTGACTCAAGTTTGACTCACGAAAATAAATTGGGTTTTCGAGACACTTGAGTCACTTGAGTCAGTCACCCAGAGTGAGCACCAGGGCGTAAAATTAACTTTTTACCTCATCTGCCATTGGCTAGTGACCTCCAAAAATTTACTGGCCAAACATATTTTTCACCATTCAAATAAAAAAATCATGCCTTGTATGACTAAAAAATAATTACCTTACGTTTTTAGTATGAAAATCCAACTTTAGTACAATCCAGCCCTGTCCTCTGTGTTTCTTTGGCATGCTTGCGGCAAAGGCTGCAGCTCATCATGTTGGTGTGGGGGTCGTAGGTCAGCCATGACCATTCGTTTTTCCTCTTTTCTGGCGGTGGCTTCACGGCAGGAATGTGTCGCCACATCTTACTCAGAAGTTACCATAGAATGACGTACAATAAGCCGTGAGGGCCAAAATAGTCTGACACAGCTGGCAGAAATGGTTGAAGCACATAAAAAACCCACATGCAATTCAAAATTTTCCATCGGCCACTGGCGGGTGTGTGTTTTTGTTTGACACGCCAAACTCATTTTTTACCTGCCATTGATGCTTGGCGAGTGTTAATTTTACGCCCTGGTGAGCACACTACTCAGGTAAGGGAGGGCCTCTCCGAGCATGGAGAGAATGCGAGTGAGCTTTGTGCTGCCAGTGAGCTGGGAGTTAGCGCTACTGAGTGAGTGAATGAGTGAATCATTTGTTTTCTGTAGCCTCAGCCTGTGATACAGCTCAGCTCAGGGCAGAGAGGAGACAGGGGAGTTGAGTTGAAGTAAGGACCAGAGCTGTCGCCTCTCCCACTGGGCTAAAACAGATTAATGCATTAACTTGAGACATTTACACTCTGCACAATAGTCACATGTTGTCTGGTCTCTTCTTTGCAGTTAGCTTGTGGTAACAGGGGCAAGTCAGTGAACGAGTTAAGAGAGAGAGAGAGGACTTGCAGCAAAGACCGCATCTGAGCAAGTGAGTGATTCCTTCGTTTTGTGTGGAGCCTGTGATACAGCTCAGAACCTGAGTTGTATCTTTGCCCACAGGGCGATTAGCTTGATATATTTACACAAATACAGTTAGAATAACTGTATGGAAGTAATTAATTTTCAATGAGAGCCTGGCGACTTGGGCGACTTTGGTGACCTGGTTGCCAGCCGTGTGTCTTGCGCGACCAAAGCGACTGGAGTGGTCCGGAGGGGAGTTGTCTGGCGTGGTTCGGCGACAACCAATCGGAATGCTGACATGCCTCGATGAAGCGGGTCCCAGAGAACAAGCCATGTAACTTTGGTTCCTACAGCACACTTGTTCTGACAATGGATATCGAGAAGTTGATTACTTGTGTTCACGCCCACTCAGTCCTTTATAATGTGTCGCTGTTCGGTTACAGAGACTGAAATAAAGAGAATGAGGCTTGGGACCACGTTGTGGAGGTAGTTGGTTGGTCTGGTGAGTTTTAAAGTGTGTAATGTTAGTAATAGAGGAGAGAATTGCAGGCTTTATTGTTTAATTATGACCTTTTTAGGTGTTCTATTTCTGTTTTCTGTTTTCATTGACCAAACATAACTTTCTGTAGGCCAACTATGACTATTTTTGACTGGACAACAGCAAGCAGCGACTACGCTGCTTTCAAGCCAGTAGTCCGCTTTGCTGCTAGAGTCTGGCTCTGAAAAGAACATAGTTAAAGGGGAACTAATGTTTTTTTTCAATCTGGGCCCTATTTTCTGATCTACTTTTGTCTAAATGAGTGATAGGATGTTCAATATTTGACATTTCTCCAGTATGAAGCTAGGGCTGACCTGCCTGCAGCCCGTGAGCGCGTGCTATATTAAATAATAGGGCACTCAGACAACATCAAAATACGTCCACTAAAAGTGCATTTTTTTAGACACAGATAGGCTCAGATTTTTAGTATAATTATCCGACAACATAAGGGAAAGGAGAAATGAACGTCTGTATTTAACTTCAGCTGGATTCGGACATGTTCCTCTGCCTGTTGCAATTTTAGTATATGTGCTACCGAAGTAACACTGCTCCCTCTCTCTCCTCGTCCGCTCTTCAGTTTCAGTGAGCTCTGCATCTGTGTACGCCCATGTACTCCGTGTTCAAATAAATATGGGTGGTCATCAAATTCAAATGGCTCATCCAGATCCAGTTGGTCAAAATGGTGACTGTTGTTTGTTGTGGCAAGTCAAAACATTCACTCAGAATGAAAGTCTGGCTCTGAAATCTCATGTCTCGCGAGATTTGAGTTGTTGCAGGAAGTTACCGCTGGACTGACCTTACAAACACAAGGAGTTACTCTGTTTGGAGTAGTCATGCTGAATTTTTACCCGATTTTAACCAACTGGATCTGGATGAGCCATTTGAATTTGCCCTGTAGTTGTTTGACACTGTCCCAGTGCCCTATTATTTAATATAGCACGCGCTCACAAGCTGCAGGCAGGTCAGCCCTAGCTTCGTACTGGAGAAATGTCAAATATTGAGCATCCTATCACTCATTTAGACAAAAGTAGATCAGAAATTATGGCCCAGGTTTTAAAAAAACATTAGTTCCCCTTTAAGTTTCACTTCACTATCACTGCATACATTACCATAAAGATACCTCTTTATGGTAATGTATGCAGTCTGGATCCTCTCATCCTCTGCTGTACTCAAACATTAGTTGTGCCTAATTATCTCATGAAATGTAATATTTATATTGAAACAAATTTTGTACTGTAGAATTAGAGATGCTGTTGCCTGTTGGAACATGTGAAATACATAGTTCAATCTGTTTTTTTTAATGTAAGCTGTCGAAAAATAAATGTCAACCTGAGTATCCTGATGTGCGCTTGAAGTCTGATTTCCCTTTGGCTTACCTGGGTTTATCCTGCACTGTCTGGCACCCCGGAGAGAGGCGGGGTATTTTCAGTTCTCTGAAGTTTGACTTTAAATTCAGCTCCCCGTCAGACAGAGCTGTCTGTTTGGAACGTACTGAGCATACGACTGAATAATTGAGACTTAGATTATACTTCACAGGTTGTGTGAGACTTTGTAAACATATGTTTTGATATAGTTTGGCTGTTGTTAAATGCCGACCCTTGTGACTTCAATTCAGAAAGAATTTTCTCTGTTTTTGGATTCTTTGCTCACTGTGGAGGCATGCGAGAAAAACGGTTTTTGTAGACACAAATTTAGTGTAACATGGGTGAGTAACTGATACACAAATGGTCATTTTGCGAGTGAATTCATTTAAGCAACAGGCCCCCAGCAAAAACAAAACCCTCCCCCCTTTCCTTACCTCCGCTTTGCTTCTAATAACTTGTGTACGGTCCCTTATAGTCCCCAGTTTTCTATCTACTTATCAGATGTGAAGCCTTCACTGTCAGTGTTTCTTAAATTGTGTAAAATGCATTAAGAAGAAAGTGAAATTGAGGTGCTGTGGCCCATTAATATCAAAGATACATACTCTCCAGTCCTCTGAAGGAGATTCTATCCAGAATCAATTGTTTTTAGGCTATTAAAACAAATTTGATCCTATCACATCTTCTTTGAGTCTTATTTGAAAGATCCTTTTGAAACAGGTGGGAATACCTTGAAATAAGTCTGATCACGACAGCACTGTCAAGAATGAAATCGCTCATTTGCATGGATCAGTGTGGATAACTGCCAAACTCACATCTATTCGCCGTAGCCCACTCTCTGTATTCTCATGTTCACTTTGTCTGCATGTCACATTTCATCCATCTATCTTTACTCCAAGTTGAATGTGTGTGTGAAAATGGACAGTTTTGACGAGCTCATGTTGCGTACAATCCAGAACCACACCAGGAAATGTGATCTGCTTCCAGTCCTGCCATCGTGACAGAAAGTTGTAGAGCTTGTTGCATAGTTATTTTTGTGCACATTTTGTACTTGTGAAACATGAGAGGACTCACACAGAGAGAACAAAAGAGAGACCCAGAATGGAGTGTGGATTTTAAATGCTTCGATTTGATTTCAGGATTGTACAGACAAACGTTTGAGCCCATGTCGGACCCTCCTCAGTGCAATACGAGGCGTGCATGATGAGTCACCCTACCTGTGGGTCACTCATCTCAGGCTTGATTGAACACACATGAAGGCAACTGCCAGCAGATGCAGTTATTTCACACACACCAGAACAACACAACTCAATAGCAGACACATATATCATTGCCTCCAGGATGTTGTGATTGCAACACTTAACACAAATTCAGCCAACCTCTATGACTTCCACTCACCTTGCAATTTTGTCCAATTACTGCAATTTCACCACAAATGTGACTTTTCAAAAAGGATAAAAATACCTTTTAATTGTAGAGCAGCTTTTGATTGACTCAGCCCCTCCTTGTGTCTTTTCTCTCTCTGTTCATCATGAGACTACTGCTGCATTTGAGTCAAACAGAGTGACAGGAATAACTGTTAGCATCACACAGCTAATGATACCCCACGTTAGTTAATGGGTTTGATGACAGAGTCGAGCCACAGTGTCAGTGTGCATTTGTTGGGACTGTTAAACTGCTGGCTGTTGGATGTTGACCACTGCTGTTTCTCATATGTGAGTTCAGGAGGGACCCAAATGCAGAACAGGAGGCAGGTCGAGGATTCAGCCTTAAAGGGAAATTTCGGTTTATTTCAACCCGTCTCCTATCGTCCTAAATTTGTTTCAAGTCACTAGTGACATAGAAATAATAGTTAGTATGTTAGCCATTAGCCTAGATACAGCCATAGCGTCAGACCTGTTAAAACTTAATTGAACAGGCATCCTTTCAAGTGCAAAGTTAGTCCACTAAACAAGCTTTTTTTCTACAAAGACCGACTCATATCTTTAGGATAAATGTCAGAGAACATATAGAAAACGACATGTAAACGTGTTGTCTTACCTTACCGGTGTGCTGCCATGTTTGTTTATCTCTCTAGCTCTGCTTTCCAAAGCTCGGCCGAAATATCGCGAGAAAAAGCAGCGATCTTCATAGCGTGCCTGAACAAGCAGCAACAGCTGGAAGGCAGAACCGGACAGTAGCCTGAAAAGTTCATTCATTTATTTTATGAAAGATTTATAGTATAATGGCTGACTTTTTGACTTTTTTGGAGGAGAGAGAGAGGCGTAACAGGTAACGTTAGAGGACGAGGGGGGAGGAATGGCTGCTGCAAGGCTGCGTAGCTCTGGAGATTGGTGGTGTACCTGTGGATGCTGTGCCCCAGTTCCCACAGAAGAGGAATGCCTCTGTTACAAGGAATGGGACCAGTTGCAGCCTCATTTTCAAGGTCTGGATGTGACCGAGGACAAGACACCTCCACCTGGAGTAACATTAGTATCCAGCTGGGCTTTATCTAGAGCTGGCGAGTTATATTTTGGCTGAGCTTTGGAAAGCAGAGCTAGAGGGATAAACAAACATGGCAGCACACCAGTAAGGTAAGACAACACGTTTACATGTCGTTTTCTATATGTTCTCTGACATTTATCCTAACGATATGAGTCGGTCTTTGTGGAAAAAAAGCTTGTTTAGTGGACTAACTTTGCACTTGAAGGTTGCCCATTCAATTACATTTTAACAGGTCTGACGCTACGGCTGTATCTAGGCTAACGGCTAACATGCTTACTATTATTTCTATGTCACTAGTCACTTGAAACAAATTTAGGACGATAGGAAACGGGTTGAAATAAACCGAAATTACCCTTTAATAAAGCTGATAAAATAAAAAGCAAAACAGGCAGGTAACTCAATGTTCAAAAGTATGAAGAACTGAAACCAATCTGAAAACACAGGAAAGAAATCCAAAGCAGAACACAGAAGACCAGGCACGATGAACACAGACAAACTGACAAGGAAGTGAAACACACAGGTATACACAGAAAACTAATCACAAGAATGAGACACAGCTGGAGCAGGAGGACATGGGCAAAAGGACAGAAATGGGTGTGGAGGGGAACACTAGGGTGGAGCAAACAAGACTGATACAGAAGAAGTGTGAAAGGAAGACTCTGGGAACAGGGAAGGACTAACGAGACAGGCATGAGGGGAAACAGGCGGGAAAAGACATGAAGACAGGAAGACAAACAAAACTTGAGGAGGAGGAACACATGAGGAGAGAATCTACAAGAAAAACCCAGATTAAACACAAATGAGTAACATAAAATAAGGAAGATCACAATCAGAAATCCCCAAAACGAAGTCCACAAGATAAGAAAACACAAACCAAAACTCAGAATCATGTCAGGAAGAGAGCAGCTCACAGAGACGGTCCCTCGTTGTTGCCCCCCCACCCATCACAAATTGATTTTTTATCTCTGTGGGAAACAATGAATGCTCATAATAATGGGCTCCTACAACTATTTTCGCAATTTTCATTTGCTCCCACAATTTTATTGCAAAAAAAAAAGAAGCCCAAAAATACTGCATGCATCACAATTTTTTAGAAAACCTGCCATGAAATCAGACATTTCAGGCTGCAAAAATCACAAAATCCTGGAGGTACTGATATATTCTTACAACTGTTAGCTTGGTGCAGCCCAAGTAAAAAGAATTGTTGGCATTGTACATTTCTGCATATCATGGATATGTTACATTTGTACGGTTCAAATGTATCATACCAACATTTCTACAGTGACATAGTTCTGATCTAAACTGAGTTTCTCATTGGGAGGTGTACAGGATGTTAAATGATGTGACACCTAGGTGAGTCAGCTGCCAAGCTGCAGACCACTGTTCAAGATCAACAACAAAATCGTCTGTTTTTCAGCAAGACATTGGTGGCTATTCCTGTCGTCATTGTGCCATCAAAACCAGGTAATTTTTTTGTGTCTAAACATAACATTAACCACACGTTGCTGAAACCTAAGGAAATGTGAAGTTTCAACTTATCTGCTACAAGGATTCAAGATACATCTCTAGAACGTGCTGGGACGCAATCAGTGATGTTTCTGGGGTCATCGGGGGTTCTGGTCTTTTAACATCAGAGCCCCTCACCTAGTCCTGGATTGCATCCCAGCAGCAGCACTCCACGGGCTCGCCCTATTGATCCAAAGCTACCATGTGGCTTTCTCTGTGGTGTCAGTAATGGTTCGAATGGCCCCCCTCATTGCAGCTCCGACTACTCCTAGCCTCGTCAGGGCTTTACAGATTGAGCGCCCGTGGCAGCCCACTTCAATTGGCGTGCAGAGAGTTCACTACCTTCAGCTTCTGCACTGCTCCACCAGCTCTCGGTATTTAGCAAGCTTCCAAGCTTCCTTCCCTTAAAGTTTGGGAGGAATCTCGTGTGCGTAATGTGATCAGGAAACTTGAGTTGTTTTCCGAGATCCGCTCTCAGCTGTGAGTCCGACGGTCAGTGCAGTCTTGTCCGTGGTTGGGAATTGGGTTTCTCTCCAGCCTTGAGGAAAGAGATGGTTTTCTCCCTAGGGTGGTGTTGACTGGACTTAATGGCTGTGGTGACTGTTTACGCAACGGCCTTGAGCACCTGGTTGAGGCACCACTGGTAACGACCATCAGCCAAGGCTTTGGCGCAGCTGGTGAAGACATGTTGGAGGGATCCTCTCCTTGCACACAGGGGGCAGGATGGTATCTCAGCCCTGCCCCAAGCTCCTAACCATGACCAAGTGTTTTTTATGTCTAAATGTAATGTTAACCACAGTATTGTTGAAAGCCAATGAAATGCAGCTGATCTGCTCCATAATAACATACAAATGTTACATATCTGAGGTAACCCTGTTACACATCACAACCCACCTGAAGTTATTCAGCAAATACATCTTGGTGGTAAGTTAATCTTATTTTCTGGCTATAGAAAGAGATTGATAGCATTATTGATGTCAATGGGCCTACCAATAAGAATCTGTAACTGAAAGGTTCGCTAGTTAGCTATATTTTTCTCCTAACCAGGCCATGAATTGTTGTTTCTTTCTATTGTCGTTCTTTTTTCAGAATGGTAAAAGGTAAAACAGAGATGAGACAGGGACTATGAGTGTAAGGGGGGAAGGAGTTAGCTATGTAAAGTTAATACTACTGGTAGTTGGCTAATGTAATATATAGAACAATATGTGTTGTTGTTTTAGCTAGCTAGTTAACTTAGCTTCGAGTAATCTGATTAATGTAAGTGGAGTTTGATAAACTTCGCAAAATGTTTATAATATATTGTAGGATTTAGTCACGCAAACCAGCAGTTGAGAGGGAGACAGCCTACAGTCAACAATAGCACACCAATGCCAGAAAAAATCGCCCTGTATTTCACAACCCAATGGCAGGTATGGTGTGTGTGTGTGTGTGTGTGTGTGTGTGTGCGCAATATTTCACTGTTGCAATGAATATAATGATTTTCTGATTGTTGCAACATGCCAAAGAAATGACAAGATGATGAAGACTGGACAGCAGGCCAGAGTTCTTCAAAGAGGAAGAAAAATCAGCCCCCACCTCAGCCATCTCTGGAAAAATGCATCCTGCATGGTTGCATGGGGACAGTAAATGACAAGTTCATACCTTTGCCTTCTATGGCTGATCCACTGAGTGCATTTACTGCTATCCATGATATGAAAAAGAAACTTCAGACACAAACATTTGATTGTGGTGGTATGCAAGATGTTTGTGAATCAATTCCTGATGAATCCCTGGTTTGTCAGGCTAGGTGTCTATTACTGGACAGTCTCCAAAATGCCTCACCACAACTGGGTACTATCCCATGATCAATGCACCCATAACTGACTTGGAAACCATGTATTGTAGTTTCTCCATTAGTTTCTCCATTTGGCTGTATTGAATGTTTATCTTGGCTGTTGGTTAGTAGCCTAAGGGTGACTCTATTCATGGTTGGCTTCTTGATCATTAGTTATGACTGCACACTAGAGTCATCTTTATTCCTTGTGTTGCCTGGACTTTCTTTTTTAATAAATCTTGTATTTGTTTCCCTGGTTTTGTGTGACTGTCCGCACCCTTCTTTGCTCAATCTGTTGATTTTTTTGTTTGTTTGTTTATTTAGCTGCAGCATAGCTTTATGTTGCACCCTGATACCCCAGTCTACCTAGGGGTATAACATATACTGTAGTATTCACTTTTCATGTAATTCGCTTCAGGTAGTATAACAGTACATACCTCAATTCTCAAATCTTGTTTAAGATGTTGTTTAGATGCAATAAATAAGCTTAATCCCATTTGGAAGGTTAATGCTTGAAAGTTCTGTTTTCTCTGATTTGAGATACAGTGGAGAACTTTGGTCATAGCAGGTGTAATCTTCTAGATAGAAAGGTCA
Organism: Epinephelus fuscoguttatus; assembly: GCF_011397635.1. Taxonomy (NCBI): domain Eukaryota; kingdom Metazoa; phylum Chordata; class Actinopteri; order Perciformes; family Serranidae; genus Epinephelus; species Epinephelus fuscoguttatus. The sequence goes on from NC_064766.1 coordinate 24,634,642, forward strand.
TCTTGGGCTTAAATTGAAGCTTATAAACTTGGGAAGTTTTTCATATCATCCGAGGCAGTGAGATGTGTAGTAAAATGCTTGAAAATAATCACTTTTGATGACAGTGGGCTCTAGTTTCGCAGACCAGGTGAGGCAGAGGCGCAGCGCACCTGCGCCACCCTGCCCCACCCTGCGCCGTGCCGGGAAACTAGAGCCCAATTTGTCAGGCGGACAGACATTTTTTTATCTTTTGGGGTATGATGAGGGTGAAATTTGAAAGCCCCAGAATATTATTCTGCTAGTTTCCCCAGTTGGGGGTGCTCCTTATCAACTTGTGATGGCCCAAGGTATGGGATAACTGAAAATAATAGTGAAAAAAAGGTAGCAAAAAACATCCTGGGGGTGGCCTAAATGTATCAAACAGATTCATTTAAAATCCAGACTTAAGTTTGAATCTCCTGTGTGCGAGTCCTCCCTTGCTGAACTTCACTTTTTTTTCCTGACTACCACACCAAGAAACACAAACAAAGGACAGGTTTCTAAGAGTTTTTTTTTCTTAGCCATTTCTGTTAGTTCTCATCCCTACTCTAATACATTAACATAGCTTATTAATGCATGGACATCTCCACATATTGTAAAGCATTATAGATGCTAATGAAGGTTCTATATATTCTTTATTCTACAGGTACAATTCTCACTCAGTGTGCAGATTAGGGTGCAATTAGACTTAGAAAGAAGATCCATCCAATTGTAATCCATTAAAATCTTTCTCAGTATGCCTACTGTCAGTCCTGGAGCTGAGCAAACTGTCTTTGGTGTCCATAAACCTGCAGTTATTAAAGGAGGCGGCATTGGATTAATTATGCTTTGTGTCTGTATTCAATCCTCTGTCTTACCCAAGAAAAAATAAGGCCAACATGACGATATAATTTGTAATGATCAAAGCAGTTTTGCTGTCACTGCCACCGAATCTTCTTACCACATTACATTTTCAGAAATGTGGCTTTTCAAGGCTGTGCCTCTCTGCAGAGGAAGATCAAGCAGCTTTGCTACTGGATCATGTGCCAAAATTCATTTGAAGTGGATTTTTTAAAAAAAAAACTACTTTGCAGCAAAAATTGGTGCATGCAATTAATTTAGATTAATTAATCACAGAGCATGCTTGACAGCCATAATACAAATACAACAAACATCAGCTTGGTTAGAGAAAACTTGGGGTAAACCAATAAAAAAACCAAAGGAGATGAATTCCCTTCAGAATACTGCTCGTAACAAGTGCTTCTCTAGTGGGGAAATAATCAGTCTTTAAGTCATGTTATCTTATTTTTTTTTGATTTATGTTATTAGCCTTTAGCTGTTTCATGTTTATATTCTCTTGTAGATACAAATCTGACTGCATCAACATCCTTTTAGCATTCCACAGCTTTTTACCCTGTAAATATTATGAGCTGTAACTTGTTTGTTGTTTTTCCAGCACGTGGCAGTCTATCAGTAAAAGGGCAGCATCACTGCCTAATAATCAGGTTGTGCCTTTGATTCAGATTTTATTGATGCTCTTTCAAGAACTGTGCCAACAAACCACAATGTACATTCATGGAATGCGTTTGCAAGACACTGCAATCAAATGTTGGGAAACCACAAGGAATATAAAATGAACCCCCAGTCTTGTTTTCCTCATACATTTGCTGACATGTATGCTATGCACACCTTTGTGCTGACATTTACGAATGAGAAATTCAATTTATCAACATGATGCGCATGAGAACAACAGAAACTTCATCCCTCCAAACATTTCAGAAAAAATGCCAGCATCTATTTGTCTGTAGAATTGTATAACTCCATATGGGAACATACTGCTCAATGAGACTGTTTCTAGTTTGCTGTACAGAGCTCACTTTTGCAGCACAAGTTAACAGACAAAATATCAGACTGCTGGAAAAAGAACACAAGTGCTGACATTCAAAACTGAGGTCGGTTTCTGTATAACAATTACACAAGCGAAAATGTATTCACAAATACAAGACATGACATTTTGCATGAATTTATAAATGCTTAAGCTACCATTCTGAGCTACAAAAACAAGGGCACTTTAAAGTTTTGTGAAGGAAATGACAATCCAGCAGCTACAGCGCATTGTGTGATGAAGCTTTGTGATCTCTTTTTTATATGCAGGAACACTGTGAATCAATCAGAACTCTTCAGACAAAAGCTACACAGCTGGTGTAATGTTTAATGGCATAATGAGTTATGTATTGTTATACTGCCATTCACTATGAGGTGTGTTTGAGTATGAAATAGGAATCCACATTTACTGTGAATGTGATGATACAGATAAGAACTTATTCTACAGTTATTTTCTCACTTAAGGGGACAGTTCACCATGAAATCAAAGATACATAGTTTTCCTTTCATTTGCCATGCTATTTATCAGTCTAGGTTGCTGTGGTGTGAGTTGTCGAGTGTTGGAGATATCAGCCATCGAGATGTCTGCCTAATGGAATTAGATGTTACTCAGCTTGTGGTGCTTAAAGCACCAAAAAATACATTTGAAAAACTCAACATCAATGTCTCTTTACAGAAATCATGATCTGGTTACTCAAGGTAGTCCACAGACCTTGTTGTGAGCATTTTCAGGAACTATTTTCTTTCCACCAAGCTACACCCACGAACCGTGTTACTGCTCAGAAGGAAGCATACATCTTCTGCTAGCTCACATAGCACCACTGAGCTAGCTAACGTTACAGCTCAGCTGGGGAGGACGCCATTAATGTTTACATCTTGCACAGCCAAGAGCCTCTCATTCATGAGTAGATGCACACTTCCTTCTGTGCAGTGATACCATTGGCGGGTGTTGTTCGGTAGAAAAAGTTCCTACATGAAACTGCTCACAACAAGGTTTGGGGATCTTTGGCTCTGGATATCTCTACGGCCGATAATCTCCAACACTCAGCAATTCACATCAAGACAATCTAGCCTGATAAACAGCTCAACGGGTAATAGGAGTTTGGGTGAATTGTCCCTTTAAATGTTATAAAGGATATTTTCACAATCTGTAGTCAAATGTTTTCAAAATGCCCTTATTATTTTAAGACAGACTTTAGAAAACAATGAATGTATCCTTTAGTTTTGTATCAATAAATGACAGAGACTGAAAAAATGTCTTCAGCTCAGTGGCACAGTGGTCAGAAAGAAAATGCAAAGTATACCAGTGTGTACTGGTAGGCTGGTAACATCCCATATCAGGGAGCAGCGGCTATGTAAAAACATGCTGAAAAGTAAGGCTCAGCAACCTTGTTCAAAGGGGCATCACACACCACATCAAAAAAGGTTATTTTTCATTGCCTTTCATTGCCCCATGTGACTGTTACAGGAATGATTCATGTACTTTTTTTCTCATCTGCCGACTCAATAGTTATGTTTGAGACAAAATATAACCATGTGTTCAAAAGCAAGGGGCTGCATCACTGAGGGCTTGCTGCTTAAAGGAATACTTAACCCACCAAATGATTGTTTGTATATCAATCACTCACCCCATGTTAGGTTGAATTTGTGACAAAATGTTTTTTGTCACACGCCTACGGTGAACGAAGAATCCAAAAACAGAGAAAATTCTTGATTAACTGAAGTCATAAAAACTCAAACTCTACCAAAACATCTGTTTACACATTCTCACATGACTCGTGCAGCATAATCCATGTCTCATTCATTCAGTCGTATGCTCAGTACATCCAACACAGACAACACTTCACTGAGGTGAAAGTGAAACTTACCTATGCTCTCCTCACAGCCAGACTCCATTGACAAAACAGTCATTTTTGCCTGCTGAACACAGGAGCTGCTGGTCTACCTCTGCCTGAATCAGATAGTTTGTTTGCGTTATTGTCTGACTTAACTGAATCCATACTAACCCTTTGAAACACAGAAGTCACACAACAACACAAACAAACTATCTGATGCAGGCAGTGGTCGACCGACAGCTCCTTTATTCAGTGTGGTAAAATTGCTGTTTTTGTCAGTGGAGTCTGGCTGTGAAGAGAGCATTTTAAGTTTCACTTCTGCTTCAACTCCCCGTCAGACACAGCTGTCTGTTTGGGAAGTACTGAGTATAGGACTGAAAAAATGAGACTTGGATTATACTGCATGAGTTGTGTGAGAGTTTGTGAATGGACGTTTTGATATAGTTTTACTGTTGTTAAATGCGGTCACCTATGACTGCAGTTTTTGGATTCTTTGTTCACTGCAGGCATGCAAGAAAAACAATATTTTCCTCACAAATTCAACATGACGCTGTGTGAGTGATTGATATACCAATGGTCATTTGGGGTTTTTCTTTAAGGTAAGCTGTGAAATACAATCAAGAAAGTCTAGTTTCAGTAGCAGATGTGTTGGTTCAAAGGCTTATCAGATGCCCAAACACTGCACATAATCCTCTCAGATAAGATTTTACAACTCAGAGATGATCCAGCTGGCAGTCATATTATCTTTTATCACCATAAATATGACATCAACAGTAAAAAACAAAAACGATATTATGTTACAAAGTAATCAACCAAGAATGTGTGCCAGCGTATAGTTGATTAAAAAAGGTGAGCCAGGTTCGGCTTTTTTGCCAAACAGCCCTGCATTTTTCCCCAGTCGAAAAAAATGGCACTGACACTCCCTCTGCTTTACCAGACTGGGTTTTTGCACAGCTGATGTCGGTCCAAATGCGGTCTAATATTTGGTTAGTTAAAGTAACTAAATCTACTGAAGCACTGCGTTAGTTCAGGCAGAGCGGTGAAGTAGCACTTGTGTTAGCTGATTGGTATCAGCTGCTTCATTCTGCTGCACAATCACTGGCTATCAGCTGACTGTTAACATCCAGTCATATTCATGCAGATGTAGAGGGACCATTATGACTTGGCTTCCATCACTGTTACTCTGCTGCTGCTGCCAGCTGCTGCTGCAGCTCCCTCCTCCGCCCCGACCTCCTACTCATGTGCTATAATTCTGGTATTGTTGATTTAATTAAGACTGAGTGTGTATGGGTGTGTTTGTTATTCTCTCAGCAGCGTCCTTGCTGTGACTCAGATTATCTTGAGAGCACCATTAAAAAAGCAAGTCTCAAGCAAGCAAGTGTATAACCATGCGTTTAAAGCGGTCAGTAGTTAAAGGAACAGTTCACCCCAGAATCAAAAATACGAATTGTTCCTCTTACCTGTAGTGCTATGTATCAGTCTAGATTGTTTTGGTGTGAGCTGCTGAGTATTGGACTTATCAGCTGTAGAGATGTCTGCCTTTTCTCCAATAAAATGGAACTAGATGGCACTCAGCTTGTGGTGCTCAAAGCGCCAAAAATATACATTTGAAAAACTCAACAGCAATGTCTCTTTACAGAAATCATGACCCGATTATCTACAGACCTTGTCATGAGAAGTTTCATGTAGGAACTATTTTCTTTCTACTGAGCAGCACCGCACAGAAGGAAGTGTGCATCTACTTAGAGATGAGAGGCTTGTGCTCGTGACAGCACGAGATGTAAACGTTAATGTTCAGAATTCAGCAGCTAGACTTTTGACCAAAACAAAACACACCTGTTTTGGCTTTCCTGCACTGGCCTCAAATCTCGTTTAGAATCCATTGTTAAGTTCTTAATCAGTTACATTAAATACAAGGCTCTCAATGATTGGAGTATATAACTGAGCTTCTCACACCGTACCGCCCAAACAGGCCCCTCAGGTCTGCTAGTCTGGGTCTTCCAACTGTTCCAGAGTCCAGGTTAAAGACGAAGGGTGATAGAGCGTTTTCAGCTCCTGCTCCTCGGCTTTGGAGAGCCTGGTCTCACTCCAAAGTCATCGAAACCCAACGCTTGGGTAGTGACTTGTGCCATCAGAAACCAACAAAAAAAGCTGTCTTAAAACGTCGGCATGATACGTGGCCAGTTGCCGTTATAGTTTAACAGCACCCAGCGGCGTCAGGGGAAAACACGGCGGGACAAGAACGAACGTTAAGGCAGCAAAAGTCTGACTGGGGCAGGAATGAGGGGTGGTGGATGGGTCCAACAAACATCAACTTCCACCCGAGAGAGCGGTGTTCACGTCCTGTAAGATTCTAAAGCCAAACCCTGTTCTTTTTTCCAAAACCTAACCACGTGCTTTTGTTGCCTAAACCCAACCTTGAACATTGGTTGTTGTTGGTTGTTGAACGTGTGTTTATTTTGAAAGAGACTGTATGTAAACGTTAAATACCCTGTGAAAACAGAAGTTTATTTTGAAAGTTGTATGTGGAAGTGGAAAGTCCATGACCAAACGTCATTGTGTGACTCCAACAAGGTCACAGCTAGCCCAGTGGTGCTAGGTGAGCTAGCACAACACTCTGTAACTCACACCAAACATTGTAAGAGGAAAAATATGTTTTTTAGGGTGAACTGTTCCTGTAAGCTGCTTATCACAAAACTGCCCAAAACATCTTACATTTGATTCCAGCTCTTTGTAATACCCCTCTCTCTGCTTGTTTCCTGTCCGTCTCCTCACTGACAGCCGTCAATTAAAAGCAAAAATACCCCCCAAAAAAAATCATAAATAAATCAGTTCCTTGTTGTGTCTCTGACTGAAATTGGTCATGGTTTAAAAAAAACCCAGCTCTGACTGTTGGTAGGAGACAGATGTCGACCCTAACCTTGAGTCAAAGCTTGTACAACAGCAAGAGGTCAGGAAAACATAAACGTAAGTCTTGTTAAGCATTTAAACATATAACCAGCGCTGTCATTTCTCAGGTCTCATGACGCTGTAGATCTTTCCCACAAATCTCTCAGTCCCTGAGTTAAATGTAGCAGGTGTGGCTACAAGTCTACAGCACCCTGACTTCACAGCCAGGCTGTCCAGACTCTGCTGTTGTCTTGGTGTATCAGGCTCTTTTTCCTGCTATAAGCCACATCTTCAGCATGTTTCCTAGACGCACATAAAACTGTACATCCTGGATCACTACACTCGGCCTACGTCCCCAGGGGTTGACCTAACATATAATAATGACTCAACAAGTCTTTGGCTTTCTTGAGGCCACTTATAAACATTCTCTTCCGAGAACATGGTGGAAAATGAATTTCCATCCATAAGCTCTCAGTTACTGTTGTTAGGTGCTGAAACACTTATTTATGCAGGAGGAGAGAAATTTAATGTGTGGAATAATTCAATCAAGGCTTTTAACACCTTGACTGAGAACACTTAAGTTTGATCTAAAGAATTTAGGGTTGTTCTTTTTCCTCATTATTTGATAATTACTTCCATGCACACCACATTATGTCAGCTGCTGTTCCTCCAAGCATCCCAGTTGTCCCTTTGGAGCACAGTCTGTCTCCAGATTCACTGACTCTCTTGATCCCTGGACTGCTGGTCCCTTTTTTTAACAAGAAGTCTCTCCGAGGCCTGTGAAGGAGTTTCCGCTTTCATGCCCGTGACGGTAGCTGTGAAACATCTCTGGAACAGGAGCTCGGGGTCTGGCGGCTGGTTATCGCAGTCCAGTTTTCGGCTCATGAAGTGTTTTCTGAATCCCTGCGGGCCAGAGACACAGGTGACTCTCACATGACTGGATCCCTCACTGGGATCTCCTTCTGCAAAGCACAAAGACAAATGCACAAAACAAAAAGGAGTCATTTAAACCTTGACTCCAGCAATGTTCTCTGATTCTGAGGTTTTCAGAAGAAAAGCGTACAAATGAAATTAATTCCTAAGCTTCCACTTAAGAGAGCCTACACACACACTAACCTGGGGCTCTGAGGGGCAGGCCATTGTCAAGACGACTGGGTTTGGTGGCGATAAAGAGGTAGCAGAGGACACATACGGTGATGAGGAAGGCAAGGAGGACCACCGCTGCAATGGACAGACCAACCAGAGCGCCGATACTGAGAGGAGAGGAGAGGAGAGGAGAGGAGAGGAGAGGAGAATTTAGAGTCACCAATTAACCTGAATGTCTTTGGACCGTGGGAGGAAGCTGGAGTACCTGAAGAAAACCCACACTGACACGGGGAGAACATGCAAACTCCACAAAGACGGGCTTCCCCACCCCAGGGTTTGAACCCCCAGCAAATATAGAAAGTTTATGAAATCAGTAGAGGAATTGAGGTGGCATTTATTACATTAAAGTATAGTAAAAATGAATTAAACAACTCTTATAATGGCAAGGTATTTCCAAAGAACGCAAAAACTATCTTTATCCACAAATAAAATCAGACCCATGTACATGTTTCCAACTCATGGCGCCCCTTACTGAGTGATTTCAAAATAATTTTACACATGTGGCTCAAAATTGTTATGATTCAAATATCCTGCGAGATTTGTAATGATTGGACAAACACTTTCTTATTCACAGTCTAACTTGTGTTACGCCACGCCCATTTCTGTATTTAAGGCGCCCCCTAGAGGTGGATTTGAATGAAACTTTCAGGGTATGTTCCAGGTACTTGTGTGGACTTATTCTGTAAGTTTCATGACAACCCAGGGCCAAACCCTGTTCTTTTTTCCTAAACCAAACCACGTGTTTTTGTTGCCTTAACCTAACCATGTGCGTTTAGTTGTTGGAGGAAAAAAAAATGTCAATTTGCATTGTTGCACTGATGTAGTGTGTTTATTTTGAAAGAGACTTATGTAAATGGTACATTTCCTATGAAAACAGAAGTTTATTTTGAAAGAAGACAATGCATGTAACAGGCAGAACTTGACATGGTGTCCTAGAACGTCAACAACCAACACACCCAGCAGGGTACCTTGTACGTCGTATCTGGACATGGAAAGTTCATGACTAAGCGTCAATGTGTGACGAGGTCCAAGTGAGAATGTGTTGTTCATGACAATGTGCTGAGCCACGCCCCATTAAAGTTCATTGGTCCATATTTTCAGAACGAAATATCAACTAGTTTTATGCAACTTTTTATAATGAAAAGTTGATACAAATCAGACCTGAGGTTTACAAGATATCAAATGTGTTTTACAAAAAAATCAAAATGGCTGTCAGATGCACTTTAGTGGTTCTTGAGGCAAATTTGTAAAGTTTACGTGGATGAATGTCTGCACCAAGTTTTGTGTAAATCAGACTTATGGCATAGGTGGTATACATTTTCAAACTTTTAAATATAGTGCCCCCATCAGGCCGATTGGGCTCATATTTATTGAGCAGCATTTGGTCACAACTTCCATTCACTGGTGAAAATTTCATTTGTCTAGGATGTATCATTTCACAGGAATTTACAAAAACACTTCTGAAGAAAATTAATAAACCTGTACAAAACAACAGGAAACAACAAATAGACAAACAGATAACTATTAAAATGTTATCAAATAAAAATAAGAAAAAAATTGAAATCACACATGAGCATAAAATGGAAAAATATAGCAGCTGGGATACAAAGCGCTTCAGGGCTGACAAAATTGGCTTTTGGAAAGTCCAGCTGAGTCATAAAAGAATTTATCTGACAAGTGAGTCGAGGTTTACAGCTGCTGCTGCACACGTTTCTGGATAACGCGTAAAAATCACGCAAAGTGATGCGCTCAACTGTTGATCATTGTAGAGCTGCAGCATCTTTAGAATACCGGTAGATCAGAGTCAGAATAAGTGACAGATTAAGTAAAGAAAATGAATGACGAGTAGAAATTGCCCTTACCTCAGCCACCACATGTATCCATACTCATACGGAAAGAAACTGTTGGGATCATCACAGCAGTACTTGACATCGTTAAATCCGCAGCAGTACACAGCAGCAACAGCGTTGCCCGGTCTGGGGCACGAGAATCCTTCCACAAAGACACCGTCAGCGCTGTAGTAACTGCTGCATTCAGCGCTCATGCTGCAGCGAGGCGAAGAAATGAAGAAGAAGAAGAAAAAAGCAACACTTCTTAACCTCAGATTAAAGTGAAGAGGGAAAAGAAGAAGAAGATCCCTGCATCCTCAGTGTGAAGGTACTGTGTGTGTGTGTGTGTGTTTCTCCATCAGCTGTGATTTCCCCAGTGAGTGAACACGGTGAAGAACGGGAGCAGGAGAGGAAGAGGAGGAACATTTAAATCAGAAGAAAACTGGAGCTCTCTCTCTCTCTCTCTCTCTCTCTCTCTCTCCCTCACTCCCTCTCAACACTGCCCACAGTCAGCTCATTTATTCAACGGTGAAATAATTTGCTAAGTAAATAATTTACTTAATTTCTTTGTTGATAGAAGCATAACAAAGCACACATTATCCCCTTTGACATTTAAATGTTGCCATAAAAACAATAATTCACAAGGCAGTGAGGAGCACTGGTGGACTCGGGGGGGGCCCCATGCTCTAAAAAACTGCGGGGAGAGGCGAGAGAGCTTCAGAGGTCAGCCGCTTAACCTGGTCCGTCTCCTCTACACTTTGACTTATTTCCACCCTGCCAGCGTTACCGTGTAGAACGGTCCCTAACTGCGGGGAGAGGGCTTCCCTGGAGAATCTACCAAGCTCATGTTTTATTGGTGCCACATTGTTCCGACCTCTCATTGTTCTGACCTCTCATTAGTCCGACATCCCATTGTTCCGATATGTGATTATTACTCTATTTGTGTACCATAGAGGATCAGCAACACAACAAAAGTAGGCTACTGGTTGAGATACAAGTGTCATAGAGAGGAAAGAATGAAACACCATAACCTCCTGTTATTAACTCTGGGGTCAGGGTTGTGTGGGGAGCTCTCTGCGGTGCTGAACGGCTCCCGACGGGCGTATTTCTGCCTTGATGGTGCGCCGCAACCGGCTCTGGGTCAGCTGGGAAAGGCTTGAGGCGAAGCAGGCTCACGGCTTATGTGTTTGTCACTTTCTTTTTCATTTTAACCCACACCGTGATCTTTTCCTAACCCTAACCCTAACCAAGTGGTTTTTGTGCCTAAACCTAACCAGACCTTAACCACAGGGCATCATGATGATTTCGAACAACGGGACTTCGGAACAATGCGTTTAATATGGTTGGAACAATGGGATGTCGGAAAAATGGGCAGACCCCGTTTTATTTGTGAATAGAAGATTACAGGTTAGGGTAGTAAGACGCAGTTTTTTTGAGTGGAGTGGTGAGCGAGTGGAGCGGGATAAAATTTATGATGGAGCAGAGCGGAGCGAAGAATGCGCAGAACCAAGCGGAAAGCGCAAAGTGACAGGTCTGCGAGCGAGGAGCGGAAATTTTCACCCGCTCCGCTCACATGTTCTGCTCAAGGGTACCCTTTTGGTGGAGAAAATGAGAGGTAGTGCCATTTAGGGTGCCCTTTTAATGGTGAGGAGAAAGATGCAGTGCCCTCCAAGGTGCCCTTGCAGCCCTCTCGGGTGCTGTTTCAGTGGAGAAAACAAGATGAGGTGTGCTCTAAGATGCCCTTCCAGTGGAGAAAATAGGATGAAGTGCCCTTCCAGTGGGGAGAAGAAGATACAGTGCCCTCTAGGGCGCCCTTTTGCGGAGAAAACATACCCTTCTAGTAGAGATGACAGAATACTTCAATGTTTTCACTTTGCATTAATAAAATTGGATCATTTATCACTGAATCGATGTATCAGTCCAGATCAATGTATTGTTACCCCCTACCTTCTAAAAGAGAAAACACGATAACGTGCCCCCGAGGTGCCCCTCCAGTGGGGAAAATGTGATGCAGTGCTCTTCGGCGTACCATTCAGTGAAGAAGACAAGAGGCAGTGTGCTAATGGGTGGCCTTAAAATGGATAAAACAAGCCTGTGCACTGGTGCCCCACAGCATGCAGGTGGTGTCCTTTTTATCTAAGTTTTTCGCTCCTGACCCTCAGATCAGACCAATCAAATCAGTATTTTCTGTAAGTCTACTCAACTGAATTGTGCCCACTTCAGTGATGTGTGATATTCTCATAAATGCAGTACGATACTCAACTTGCTTTGCCTGGAGGCCACTTTTGCAAAGTGATAGGTGGCCAGGCGCATAGGCCGCACACAGGTCAGGTGTACACAGGGGCATTCCTTGGATGTGAGGACATTTGGGGCTTAGACTGGACTCTGTTGGGGTCAGGGTGATCCCCTCTGGCACTTTTTTTAATAAACAAGCTCTATTTTGATGCTTTTTATTCACGCTGGCACCTTATTTAAATTAACATTATGAATTTTTAATTTTCACTGTGAATTAGAAAGTGGTTGGGGGGCCACTTGGTGCAGTCATGGGCCATATTTGGCCCACGGGCAGCAGGTTGAGTATCACTGCAGCACAGTATTGAACAGTATGAACCTACTGGCAGTGTGAACTAATGTACATTCAGTGGAAGCAATGTGCCACTCCATTATGGTGGCCACTGCAGTGTGGGTGGACACAAATACTGTCTGTAGTGTAGGTTACACTCTACTATGATCTAATAGCTCTGTGGTCAATATAATACACTTCTCACTCTTTTTTCATTTCCTAAGAGGTGTTATGATCCAGAGCTGCTGAGCATAGTGTAGTAAACACAGGAGATGAAACATGTGTGTCTTGTCAGTAGCAGTTTATTTTCTCCATGTGGGAGAAATCCAGCATAGACCTGCCTGCACTTGTACTTCATGATGAAAACAGAGAATGGTGAGAATTTGATATATATGCAGGACATGTTAGCACCACTGCTGTGTCTACCCCAACACTAATTACATGTAACAGGACTTTTTGACACATGCACAGCTGTCTGTCTGACACATAGAAAACTGACCCTATAGTAGGCAAAGTTATTCAATATTTTAAGTGATTATTTCGGCTTAGATGCTTCAACATGTTACACTATTAAATTTTAAGCAACAAAACCCCAGAACAATTAAAACCTCAATGCGCTCAGTGCACACCCACACAGCTTGCTAATTAGATCTCCTCTCAGGATCGTGTGGGTTTTTGATTGACATCTCCCTCCTTGTTAGACAAACTTTAAATTGGTATACTCCACTGTTTCACAGAGTGTCCAAATTCGTGTATTTGTAAGTAAAATAGTCCATCGTGGGACAGAAAAGTAGGAGGCAAAAATACTCAAGACAAGAGTAATCACTGCACTCAAATCGCTTCACAAAAATTGCATGAAGCAAAACCCATTCACAGCATTAAAGCCTTAGCCTAATGATGTATTCCTGTCATATAAGAGTTACTGTAATTACCAGCATCTGACTTGCACTTCAAGCTGTAATTACAACCAGGAGGCTTGATTTGTCTAAAAGGCCTGATATAGGGTATCCATCTTGGGACTTAATGATACAGTGCCTATATGTCAGGCAAAGTCCATCATCCAAGTTAATTAGACACAGATTTCATGCTATATGGTCAATTTACAGTATATTTTAACCTTCACACAACCAGCTTGAGGTGACGTGAATTATGGAAACCTTTCCTATCTCTACCATCCATCCCAGCTCAGTTGCTAGAAGAAAATGCTGGCATTGTAAATTTCTGCAAACCATGGATATGTTACATTTGTATGTTTTATACATATATCAACATTTCTAAAGTATTGTTTTATATGTACTGACTTTGTCATCGGGATGTGGATATAGCGTGACACCTGGGTGAGATGCCTGTCAAGCTGCAGACCACTGTTTCAGACCAACAAACAACACAACTGGTTGTTTTTCAGCAGCTGGTTGCTATTTTTCCAGTGAGGACTGTGCCACCAGAAATTGAGCATAGCGTTAGTTCAGGCAGGACACAATGTCAAGCTCAGCTCACATCCCAGCTACATCAGCTGATCTCAAACAGCCCAATCAACTGATGGAGCAGCTGATTGATGTAAAGGAGTCAGCTGAAAGATCACATGATTCTTTTCTATGCAACCAATTGGCAAATCTCATTCAGGGCGCTCTATTTAAAATGCTCTGGCCCGCCTACTTTTGCTGCTTCCTCTGCAAGCTGCTTTGCAACCTGCCTCCACCCCAGCTCCTCCTTTTCATGTTGTGTCTGACTTATCAGTGTCATTTCTGTTTGTTATCGATGCTGCCCTGTTCTGGGGGGGGGTTTCTCTCTCTGCCTCAGGCTTTCCATGCAGGCGGGTGGAGGAGGCTTTCTGTGTAGGCCTGAGGAAAGGCAGAGAGGCCCCAGAACAGAGCCATACCGCCAAATATAAGAATATAATTTTTCTATATTATTTTTTTGTTTCTGACTGAACTTGGTATTTTAAGCCAAAACATGATTTTTTCCCAAGTGTAAACAAGTAGGTGAAGTGCCCAAACATAACACCACATTAACCATACCAGGAAACGCAGCAAAATCTCTGTAAAAAAAAAAACAACTGCTTTTCATGCAGCTATACTGGCAGGAAATGCACTAATGTCTCAGTAAAAAAATCGACTTCTGTAGCACCATCCTCGCTGAACATGTTATAATGTCTTGGTTGAAAAGCAACTGCTTTTCATGGCTGTTTTTCCCCTTTGGAAAAACAGTAACTGTTGTAAAATGATTAGTAAAATGGCCCATGTTTGGTGGTTAAAAAGCTGCAGGAAGATGCAGCAATGACTCGCTCAAACAACAACAACCAGTTTTGTTGTTTGCTAGCTGTGAAAAGCAGTCAACAATTGTCTGCAGCTTGGTAGGTGTCTCCCCATCTACCATCCCCTCCACATCCCAATGACAAAGTCATCTCATATGCAAGGTCACTTTTGAAACATTGATAAAAAACGTGTAAATGTAACGTCTTCCTGGTTTGCAGAAATGGACAATGCTAACATTTTCTTCTGGTGACTAGACTGAGGTTAAAGCTTGAGACCTGCTTGTGACTTGCACATGGATACACTGGACTTTTTTTTTATGTCACCTTTCATGCAAATGAAAACTGTAAACAAATCTATGCATTAGCCATAGTCAGAAGCCATCGGTGTCTCTTAGCATGTCAGTTTTATTAGTTTAATGCTAAAATGTTTGCTTGGCTTTAAAAAGGTCTTAACCACATGGCAAAAAAAAGTCTGACTAACTCTTACTGATGTCTATGTCCAATGATTCCATGACTTGGGTCAAATGTAAAAGCTCAGTTTGACTGTCTTTTCTCTTATTCAGAGGGAGACTGACAGACTCAGCATGACTCATTCAGTTTCTCTTAACTTCAAACTGAAATTGTTCTAATGCAGAGCGATACCTTTGCCTAAAATTATATGTCTTTTTGTCATACTTTTGAAGATCATTTTTTGGCCATTTTTCTTCCATTAGAGTCCAAAGTGAAGAGAAATAATTTGGAGTCTGTGAGTATATGACAAAAACTGAGGACCATATTTAGAACTCAGCCCAGCACAGGTAGAGTCATCAAGACAAAACTGCTCTGTCTTTGTTCTGATGACAAAGCTCAGAGTGAGTAAAATGATTTTCACTGCGGTTAAATATATTTTAAAAACCAATCTGTTACATAATTTAAACACAGAATGCAGTAATTATTTGTCTGAACTGACAAGAAAGGATAGTGAGCAACCTTGGCAGCATTGCCTAGGTGTACACAATAATGTTTACAGCCCATGTTATTCATTGTATTGTAGTAGGGTCAACCGATACTCCGCCCCCGCATGACCTTACATCATCGCTCTGAGTCAGCTCTCAATGAACGTTAAACAGCAGAAAAGCACTAAAAACATCAGTGAAGACCTAATTTTGTTCATGTTTGAAAAATATTACTCGAAAGCGTACTTAAGTCCAAACACAATGACATCTTCAGAGCAATTCAAGGCTGTAGTACATTTGGTCAGATGAAAAATTCAAAGATTTGAGAAAAGATGTTTGCCATGAGACAGTGTTTTTCAACAAATAAAGGCTGAAGGTTTGTCACTGTTTAAGTCAAAAGGTTTATTAATGAAGTGAATGATTAATAAAAAATGTCTGTCATGTCATATTAACAGACGGAGATTTAATGTGCCACATGTGAGGTGTTGAACCAGCTTCCTTTAATGTTATAACCAAACAAGGTTGACCCTTAGGCTGGTATCAGACAATGTAGATTAGGTGCCACTCCCCCCTACCCACCGCCAAAAAATATATATTGTCACAACTTGGCTCAACGCTGGACAAAGTGGGGAGGCCACACATGCACTGTGACTAAAAAGAAGTTCAGTTAGGAACACTTTAGTCAAAGAGAACTTTATTTCCAATTGCAGTATTATATTTGGTGGTATGGCTCTGTTCTGGGGCCCCTCTGCCTTTCCTCAGGCCTACAGAGAAAGCCTCTTCAACACGCTTATGTGGAGATCCTGAGGCAGAGAGAGCACACCTCTCCACCCTTCTACGTGTAAATGAGAAAAGCCTGAGGCAGAGAGAGCAAACCTCCCTGCCCTTCCATGTGTCTACATGGAAAGCCTAAGGCAGGGAGTAAAGACCCCCCGGGATCAGAACAGAGCAGCGTCAGTGACAAACAGAAATGACATTGATAAGTCAGATACAGAATGAAAAGGCTCCACCCACCAGGCTCCTGAAAGGAGAGGTAAATCAGAGAGGGTCGTCACATCATTTTTGGTACCTTTTAAATTTATTGTATTAATCACAAACAAGAACAAGAGCTGATGGGAAATCACCACAAATAACTTAGCTAAAAATAATAATAAATAACAACCTGTAAAATTATACAGTATGTGCAAATTCTATCTTTTTCTATTCCTCTTTTTTTGTACTGCACTCTGAATGGCTTTTCCTTTCTCTGTTTCTCTTACTCTTATGCTCTCCACCTACACTCCACTCTACCACCAAGCATGGTCTGACTGTGATGATCTTTCACTGATGAACACACTGATGTGAACTGCGTTGCCAGAGGGGTCATCCCTACTACAGACCTACCGTTAGCATTAGATCTTTGGATCATTTTTCTGTTATGTTCAACTTGTTTGTTTTATTAACAAAAAAAAAAATAAAAATGGATGCAGTTTTGGTGCCCCGCTCTGGGTGGTGCCCTAGCTGTCCACGTACGTTACCTGAACACATTCTCACTCCCATGTGTCAAACACTGACGCTTACACAGTGGCGTTACACATCAAGCTATGACACTCTGGTATGTCTCCAGCGCCAGTTATGGACGCTCAAGGATGGTCTGCCAATGTATGCATTTTACATGCACTGGGTCTCATTCATGAAACCTGAGAAGAACGAATTTGCGTGTAAATTCTTTGCAGAAGGAAATTTACCTGTATTTCGGCATTCATCAATATGTCAGTGGCTCGGATCTCGTTGTAGGTACTAACAAAATCTCCGCCTGCTTCTTACTGCTCGTATTGCTTGTGTAAATAAGATATTGCAAATAAATGTTACTTGTCATTAGAAATTTTAAGTTTTCTTTCGTATTGTGCTCTGTAATGTTCACAATACAAAGACGCCTTTGAAACATGTAAGTTAAACATGACAAGAGATTAGAAATAACACATGTAGTGAAATGAGTTGGCATTTAGCAGATTTAAGATTCAGATTAGGTTTCTTAAAAATGTAAATGAGTTATTTAAATCGACTTAATACAAAATTGGAAAACACTGTTCTCTGAATAATTAAAATAACAAACCAACGTGCTCCTCCTCTGCCCTCTTAACGCGCCGCAGCCCCAAACCGCATGTCATTTAGTAAAACTTCTGGACATGAGAAAGCACTTCAGTGTCTGTCTCCGCTCACAACAGACAGCTGGTGAACCAGAATCTGGCAGAGAGTTGGAGGGAGACGGTGTGATTTTACGCCGGACTGATTTTACGCCGGACTATCTTACTTGTGGGTTATTGCTTACATTAGACTGCCTGTATGAAGATGTTCAGTAGTGGTTTAATTTCACAACAGTAACAGAGAATGCTGAGGCTCAGGGCAAACTGGCAGAGAGGTCTCTCCGATAATGCAAGCAATGCGCTTGGCTGCAGCAGAGAGCTGTGACTGGGAAGCGCCTCCTGTAGCTGTTGTGGGTTTTTTTTTTTTTGTGTGTGTGTCCTTGTGGATTTTCTGCAACTAGTTTTATGTCGAAACATTTTCATTCAACTTTTTGGATGGTTCTTACAACAGAGGACATGGGGTTAACAGCACCTGTTACCTCCTTCCAAGCCTTTGATTTACCTGTCCCTGTCACACCACTACTAACAGAGTTTTTCTTTTTCTCTCTTCCTTTGTTTGCTCTGCGTTCACAGGTCAACAGGACGTACCTATCAACAGTAATTATCACCTCCATATACGATGGTCACAAGCTATTCCTGGGTGGGGATGCATGCTAATTGCTGACAAGTGGGAGCACGTTTTCAGTTTACAATTGATTGGCATTCATGAAAATACACACATGCCTATTATCAAATCCAAGTTTTCCATGGTGTTCATCAATCCAGAGTAGGTTTTTAGTACCAAGTAGAGCCCTGTGCGGGACTGTTTTCTTCATCCCGCTCCTGCCTGAATTTCTGACCATTACCGCCCGCAACGTGTGTGTTACACTCCCACCCGCACCTGCAATGTGTATGTCCACTCCCGCCTGCTCCCGCAAAACTCTGAGAATTTATGTCCGCACAATAATAGAGATGCATCGATTCTGTGTCTTCTCCCGTCCCGCAGGAGAAAACACATCATTTTATAGGCTATAAATAAAGAGATTCATGGGGTTGTTTGTTTTGTTTCCCTGGCCTGCATGTCTTTTGAAGCACTGGTCAGGAATAGCGCTCCTATTTCGTTGTTTTCATTTAGTTTCTAATTAAATGAAGGCTGTTTCATATTCTGTTCTCCTCCTCTGTATTTTATTTATTTTTCTACCTTTATATATTCATGCAGTGAATGAGGTTAAGGTCTCTTTTCTAAGAGAGACCTGAATAAGAAACATTAATGAGATAAAGATAAGGCCTATGCTCAATAACACCAGCATCATCACGCCTCTTTATGTAATTAACAAATAGCAACGAGAGTAGGCTGTGAGTGGCTCAAATAACACTAATACAGTAAATAACATAAAATAAACAAAGTTAACGAATGAAATGAATGAATTTAACAAATGAATCACTTGGCCATAATATTGCTGTGGAGGAAGAGGATGTTGCTGACCGACTGTGGTCCCAATCCCATGCGTCTCTCTTCCAAGATGCGCCCACAGACACTTAAGGGTCCGCTCTGAAGGCGCACTGGATGTGGAGATACTGAAGATGAAATGCGCCAGCTTTGAGAGCGCTGGGAAGTAGAAGGCTCAGTGTGCCTTCACACCTTGTTTGAGCTTCTTTTCCACATCATTTGTTAACTCCATCCTGTCGCTATAGGCTACATCCCGATCCCGCAGTGTGTTTTTTTTAGCCGCCCATTCCCGCCCGCAGCAAAGTTCAAACCGGTTGGGACCCAATTCCAATGCAGCCCTCTAGTACCAAGGTTTTTTTATGTGCAAATCTAGATCTTAAAGTGAAAATCAGAAATAAAAACCCATCCCATCGATTCCTCTGCTGCTCTAAGAATGATGTGCACATGTTACTCAATAGGGTTCAATCAAAGAAAACAGCTTAAATAAAGCATCAAAGTGAGAGATTCACATAATTCATTGAGTCTGAGTCAATCTGAGTGAGGGACATATGATATGAAATATGTAATCATCTCTCAGATTGACAGTAAAAGGTAAATTAATGCACATGGAGATTTTTAATGAGACCACTCAGCTCCACGATCAGGGCCTCCCTTTACAGTAACAAGACACAGGGGATCTTGCTCTTGCTCTTTACATCAATGGGAAAACATTTGTCCAGAAATACCATCACAGGTGAGAGATGTTGTGTGATCGTCTTGTGAAGGAAGGCTCAGAAAGCACGTCGTGATCCTTTAAAGTGAAGAAATAAAGTGACAAAAATAATCCCAACATCAGAGGAAGCAGAGGAAAAAAGGCTTCAGCACCAAGTTGAAGAGCTGCAGACAGTTCAGATACCCAAAAGGTTGATTACCTTATTGGATTCTCAGATTCAAAGAGACAAGCCACTGAAAATAAGTGAATTAAACATTATTAACTGAACAGAATTACTTGTTTTAAAACTTGTTTTTTTTTTCATTCTTGCTTGAAAAAAAAAACAGCTTTTCAAAGGGGGTGGCAGAAGAAAAGATGGATTACAGGAGTCCCATTAGTGGTTTTTTTTTTCATCTTTTCTGGATTTATGAGCAAAAAGACATAGGAATGGAGCAGTTTCTCAGAGTGAATAATCTTTCCCGCCACCTGAGACAATGTAATCCATCATTAAAGGGGCTCAAAGCAAAATTCAGAGAAGATTAGTTGTCTGAACACGGCTCTCAATATGGAAATGTATCTTCATACCACAATTTGTAGGATATGTAAAGAATTAACATCCCACTAATGTGACGGATGGCTCCGTAGCATCGTCAGAGTATGTACTTAACATTATTACGAACGTAAATTTACATAGGTTAGGTTAAGGGAAAAGAAACATGGTAACGACATACCTTGTGTTATTTTAAGGCTTAAAATCCTGTTTCACACGGAACACAATCAACGGTCTTCTGGGGGTAAGTCCTGTGTTTGTTTGACCCGTCCACCACCCCAACCTGCATTGTTACCCATAGTTTTTACTCTTTATATTACTTTCTCCTTTACTCCCTTCAGCGCATTCATTACTTGATCACAGCCTTCCTGATTACCTGGGTAATATACGAATTATGTTGCATACTTTTTGGTATACGTATGAATAGTGTGTGAGAACAGCCTAACACTGGAGAGCGCTGAGTCGACAGCTAGCAGCTAATGGTGCTAATGCACGTGTGGCCCAAACAGCTTACCACAACAAACCACAGAGAAGCTCGGGGTGCAGTGTATTTTATGGTATTTGCTCACTCCATTGGAATAGCATAATGTATTGAACTCCACTATTTTGGGCTAAGACCAAGACTGCAATATTAAATGATTCATGGATTTTTGGGGGAATATGTTCTTTCCACAAATCAAAGAGTTTTGAATAACATTCTACAATGGAGCCCACCTCATAAAAACCCTACTATTATACATTTATTATACATTTGTTCCGCAGACTAAATAAGGGTCACTAAAGGGCCACAAATTATCAGGAGAACATGGTGCCATCATTTTCAAAAAAACTTGTTCCAGCATTCACTCAGACTTTGCTCAAGATAGAGGAAAAGTCATCACAGCAGAAAAGCAACTTGATATGGGACATGGATTCCAATGACACCGTGATAGAGCTCAGTCTCCTCTTTGATGTGGCAATCATCAAATGTCAGAAAATGATGCAGAGCCTGCTGTGCTACATAAGATTGCCCCCTTGAGTGTGCAATCACATGGCCTAGAGCCTCTGCTATTACAACACATGTAAGAGGCAGTCAATATAATGGGAGACCACAGATTTCCAGGAGATGCTGGATGCACTGATGGAAGTCATATCTCTATATGCAAGCCCCCAGGTGCAGTTGAGATCAAATATTTTAACAGGATGCTGTTCCACAGTGTGATCCTTCAGGCAGCATACAGAGAAAAACTCAATCCAATGCTGGCAATGTACATTTCTGCAAACTGCGGATATGTAGTATTTGAACGTTATTATATGTTGAAACTTTATGAATCAACAACACTGTGGTTACTGTGGTGGTTGTGTTTAGGCACAAAACTATTTGGTTATGGTTAAGAAAACAACTGTCACCAGAATTGCCACAATGTGTCACTAATAACATCCAGTTTTTATGGCACAATCGACACTGGAAAGACCGCAATGTCTTGCTAAAAAATACCCAGATTTGGTGACACAATCGCTGCTGGATATGCCGGGATATGTCACTAAAAACAATCAGCTGTGGTGGCATCTTCAGCACTAAAAACACCACAATGTGTCGCTCTATACACCCAGGTTTGGTGACACAATCTCCACTGGATTACAGCAATGTGTAGCTAAAAAACATCCAAGTTTGGTGGCACAATCCCTGCTGGAAACACAGCGATGTGTAGCTAAAAAACACCTAGGTTTAGTAGCAAGAACACCACTGGAAACGCTGCAATGTCTTGCTAAAAAAACACTCAGATTTGGTGGCACAAGTGCTGCTGGAAGCAGCACAATATATCACTAAAAAACACCTAGGTTTGGTGACACCTTACGCACTAAAAATGCTGCAATGTGTCGCTAAAAAAACATCCAGGTTTCGTGGCACAATTGCCACTGGAAACATAGTGAAGTGTTGCTAAAAACATTAAGGTTTGGTGGCACAATTGCTACTGGAAACGCCAAGATATGTGACTAGAAAACAATCAAGTTTGGTGGCACTTTAAGCACTGAAAACACTGCAACGTGTTGCTAAAAAACACCCAGATTGTGTAGCGCAATTGCCACTGGAAACACAGTAATGTGTCGCTAAAAAACATCCAGGTCTGTTTGCACAGTCTTTGCTGGAAACGCAACAGTGTGTCCCTACAGAACAAACATGTTTGGTGGCATATTCGCCACTGGAAATGCGGCAATGTGTTTCTAAAAAAACACTCAGGTTTGGTGGCACAAACACGCTGGAAAAGCTTGGATGTCTTGCTAATGAATGTTGTTTCTTGGTCTTGAACAGTGGTCTGCAGTCTGACAGCCATCTCACCTGGGCATCGCACCATCCACCATCCCTTCCACCTTCTGATGACAAAGTCAGCTCACATACATGTAATCAGAGCTACATATCTTTGAAAACATTGATACAATATGTATGACACATACATATGTAACATATCTATGGTTTGCAGATACATACAATGCCATCATTTTCTTCTGGTGACCTGAAAGCCTGCAATTCATCTATGTCAGTGCGGGTTGCTTTGGACGCATGCATGATACTGTTGCATTCCATAAGTCCAGTCTGCACAATGGAGGCTTGACTGTAGGGAATGAGGAATTTCACAAATTAGGAGATGCTGCATATCGAGTGCAACCCTGGCTCCTTACACCATACAGGAAGTATGTCAGACTGCAGACCACTGTTCAAGACCAAGAAACAACATTCATTAGCAAGACATCCAAGCTTTTCCAGCGTGTTTGTGCCACCAAACCTGAGTGTTTTTTTAGAAACACATTGCCGCATTTCCAGTGGCGAATATGCCACCAAACATGTTTGTTCTGTAGGGACACACTGTTGCGTTTCCAGCAAAGATTGTGCAAACAGACCTGGATGTTTTTTAGCGACACATCACTGTGTTTCCAGTGGCAATTGCGCTACACAATCTGGGTGTTTTTTAGCAACACGTTGCAGTGTTTTCAGTGCTTAAAGTGCCACCAAACTTGATTGTTTTCTAGTCACATATCTTGGCGTTCCAGAACATGTCAGCTACAACTGTGACAAGTAAATCGACCGAGCCTTTGTTGTCTTGAAGAAAAGGTTTCCAAGACTGAGTTTGGATACTGACATGATGGACATGGATGTAACAAATGTAATTATAGCTGCTGCGCAGCGATGGGTCGGGTCCGGGCATTTTTAGGCAATTCTGAGCAACAAGCAGAAGAATTGGAAGACTTTTAGCAACACAACTTGCCTTTGGCATCAGCTGAGGCTTGAACGCACAACCTCTGAGAGTAAGAATCAATTTCTATCTCACTGAGCTAATTAGTCAGTGACAGACGTGCAGGTTTAGCAGCCGTCCATGCATGGAAAAACAGATTTCAAACCACTGTAAAAAATTCAGTTATCGAAACAAAAATCTGAAAATACTCATATTGCATCTAGACAGCATGGAGATGTTGGTAATTTGTTTTAACAATGATTGATTTGCTTCATAAGTGAAAAACTGATGTTTAACTAGTTGAGCTATGTGCAAAGTGAGAAGCCTCAGATGGTTTCACGCTGAAGTATTGACACTGGATCTTTGTGCAAAGTTTGGTTTATTTTCAAGCATGAGAAGGCAGATTTTCTAGCAGAAAAAAGACTTGAAGATGATGCACAGTGATGAGTCACGCTCAGGCAATTAAAAGCAACAAGCTGGAGCACAAGAAGATGATTACATTACAATGTGAATTCTGCACCAGATGAGGCTTGAATCCACAACCTCTGGAACCTAAGACGGTCATCTACCGCTCTGAGCTAATTGGCAAGTAGGAACTCAACAGTGGCTTCACAAATTGAGTAAGCCATTCACTGTTGTGTAGGAAAACAGCCATCCGTGCATGGAAAAGCAGATTTGAAACCACTGTAAAAAAAATTCAGTCATTAAAGAGGCAACAGATAGGATTCTTTTTTTTTTTAGTTTGGCGCTACCTAGCGTCAGCAGTGTTGCTCGCACTGTCGCAAAGACCAAATTGACCATGGGGATCAGACATAATCAATAAAATGTAGGCTGTAAAGCCACCAGTATACCTCTCTGTATATGTAGAATGAGAAGGCGTGTGGACACTATACTAAATAAATGAGTAAAGAGACCGAGCAACAATTATCAGATTTATCTGAAGAAAAAAACAAATAATAATGCAAATAATTACACCAGAATGCACAGTACCAGTACAAACAATTCACAGTAAATTATACCAGTATGCACAGTATCAGTACAAACAACAGTAGACACGTAAGGGATAATGTATAGTGAGCCGGTGACTGTTGAAAAATAACTCCCGACAGGGGAATGGAACCCCGACACGCAGCGGAGTTATTTTTCAACAGTCACCGGCTCACTATACATTATCCCACTTAGAACATGGCTTACTATTAAAAGATTAAAATGTCCCACTGTCCGAGGGCTGCCGTAGAATGGCAACAAGGATGTCAGCTGACCAACACTCGCTACCCAGTCCCTGGTTGCGGCGATTTGTGATGCTGGCCAGCTAGGGATGAACTAGCAGCCAGTGCAGTACAGTCCTCTCTCGTCTAGCTAACATTTAGCTGTGTTACTTACTGATCCATTAGAAAGAAAGCTAGCAGGACACCGGTGTTGAAGCCTCTTTGGTCACGGAGCTCCCTCCATCTCTTGAACGCCTGACTGAGGTTTACTCTTGTTTTTCCTCTTCTTTTATCACTTTCCTTTTTGCTCTTCTTTGCCTCCTCAGACAGAGGAGCTCGTTTTCTTTTGGGAGGCCGTTTTTCACTTATCTCCAAACTTTGTCAGTCTGCCATTGTGCTCGTGACTCAACTATCTCATGCCCCAGCCAGTTCCTCATAAGGACCAGCTCCAGTCCCTGATTGGCTGATCGACCAGTTTGGCAATATATGACGCATTTCCTGCTGTAAAGCAGATTTTTTTCCACGAAAATTCGTCCCCGGTGGCAGAAGCTTATTGCAAAGATTGCAAAGCCATTAAGTAACCTATGTAAACGCTGATAGTCTGATTTTACTGTGTATACTACCCTGTGCAACCCACATTATTTTCATAATGATATATATAGGAAAAAATGCTGTCTGTTGCTTCTTTAAGACAAAATCTGAAAATTCACATACACATATTGCATCTAGACAGCAGGGAGA
This sequence comes from Epinephelus fuscoguttatus, assembly GCF_011397635.1. Lineage (NCBI taxonomy): Eukaryota > Metazoa > Chordata > Actinopteri > Perciformes > Serranidae > Epinephelus > Epinephelus fuscoguttatus. The sequence goes on from NC_064766.1 coordinate 24,659,931, forward strand.
TGCTGGTAATTTGTTTGTAACAATGATTTATTGGCTCCACAAGTGAAAAACTGATGTTTAAAATTACCATTTTTACATTGACTCCAATTGTTCACATAAGAGAAAAATTCAAAATGCTGTCAAAAATTCTGTTTTTGAGATAAAGTTCTGAAATTTGCCACATGAACACTGAAGATTTATTTAGCAAGAACTTGCATGTTGCACCTGCATATGTTTACAGTACCGTTTACAGTCAAACATTTTGATGCACTGTAGGCTCAATTTTTGATAAATCAAAAATCTGAGAAATGTAGTTTTTGTAGGACAGTCTGAAGATGCTCTGTAGCAAGTTTGGTGTCAATTGAGCAAAAATTGTGGGAGGAGTTTAAGAAGTTTTACAGTTTTTGAAAAAAACAGAGTGATGAACTTAATTTTTAACAGGTTTAAATGTACAAAAGTTTCTTCAGTATTGGGGCTACAGTTTGATGAAAATTGTGAAGTTGTAGCACGTATGGTTGATTTGTTATGAATTTTCAAGGTTTTGAACTTTAGACGCTTGCTGTAGCGCCACCATCAGGATTATTGGCTTGAGTTTACAGCTGAGGATATCTGGCACGAGACTGGACCTTTGTGCAAAGTTTGGTGAGTTTTCACCCATGGGAAGTATGATTTCCTCGGAGAGAAGAAGAAGAAGAAGAAGAAGAAGAAGAAGAAGAAGAAGAAGAAGAAGAAGAATACCTAAGATTACAATAGTGTCCTGGCAGCTTAGCTGCCTGGACCCTAATAATCATGTGTGCCTGTGTCCTGCACAATATCTGCTGCCTAGGAAATGACCTCAACCTTGAGAATCAGGATGCTTTGCCTGAGGAAAATGACCCATGTGCTGCCTGTCTGAAGTAATGGAGGTCATTGCGTACAAGGTCAAGATGCACATCAACAGTCTGAGCAGCATGAACGGCATGCCATCAACAATTAATTTTCTCCTGAAAGAACAGACAGTTGAACACAGAGACATTTTAGTTTGCCTTAATAATTATTTTATCAGAAATATCTTTTGACATTTTAAATGAGTTTTTCCCCTCACCTTGTCATTTCAAATGATTTTCTTTTTCCATTGATGTATCTATTCAACCTTACTAACTGAATTCATCTTTTAAACTCTAAATGTACGCCCAGATGAAAAGTTGTCTGTCAGGCAGCTTGAAATGTGATTGAGAGACTCCCCACTGGTTGCACTCTGTGATTTTTATTCCGTTGTCATGTTCACTTTTAACTTTCAATCAGCATGCCATTGAAAAGATGCCATTTGCCTGCCTATTTTCTCCCAAGATACTGAATATGTATTTTCAATTCACTGTGAGTCCTATATTGCATAAGGAATTCTTTGCTCCGCCGCTCATTCCATTCAAAATCTTAAACAAAAGGTGCATAGGCCAACTGAGTTACAAACTTGCAAGATAAAACTTAAAGAGATGTGCTGCTGCAAACTTTAACATGTTACTATGTGAGAGGTTTGGACCCCTCTGCTGGGCTGAGAACCTTCATTTTTAACTCTTTATTGCACCTATCCCCAACCAGAAAAAGAAAAACAAGATACAGAAAGTGGTGTAACTTTGGAAGTAAACGACATACAGAGACAATTAAACACACTTTTCCATACAATTTTGACCCAAGGAATTCAATGGAATGGTTATTTTTGACATTTGACAACTTTATTTCTGGACAAAAACTGCAAAACAAATGTCCAAATCACTTTGACTTTAAATGTGAAAATTATTAAAGTACTCAACCTCCACAGCTTTTAACTATGAATGAATACAAGTATTCAACATTTCATCTTTAGATGAAATTTAAAACGCGTCATGTCATAGGTTCTTGTATTGAGTCAGACATTTTCTTTGTCATTCTTGGTACTTAGTTTGTACTTGTTCCATCCACATATCCTTATTGGTTCATATGAAATCTGACAAATGAACGCCCCTAGTGGTTAGGTTAGGTCAGTGCTAGGACGTAACGCATCATAGTAATAATATTACTTTTCCCAGTAACAGGTGGTGTCATGAATCACTAATAAAATTACAGTTACCCCCAAAACAAATAACTCGTTACAACCTTACTTTTGTTGTCAACCCCCACTGATTTAAAATCAATGAATCAATCCCATCCCTCGAATCATTTTCATAATCGTTATGCTCGTATGTCACAAAGCCGCTAGATTGGAAGATGGAAACGCTTATATTCACAGGCTGGAAATATTCCAATTCCTTTGACTTTGTCAGGAGGAAAGATGTGTGTGTGTGTATATATATATATATATATATGTGTGTGTGTGTGTGTGTGTGTGTGTGTGTGTAAATATATATATATATAGACATATATATATATACCATTTATATCAGAACTGATTACTGCTTTAGCATTAAAATATATCATATTAAAATAGCCTATATATTATTATTATTATTATTATTGTTATTATTATTATTATTACTGTCCCCTTAAACTGTAAATAAATCTTTATTCCTGACTATGTGACGTCGCCATATATGTGTTTCTAGTTAAAATATTGATTTTTTATTTTTTTTATTTTTCGGTAGATTGGTTTATGGGGTGATTTTGAAGGAGTAATTAAGTTAATCTTCTCATAAGTGGATGTAATATGTAGAGATGCCATCTAGGCCGTTTTTCTTTGTTTTTGTTTATTTTTAAAGTCTATATTTTGCTTTACAAAAACGTGAAAAAGCAGCTGTGACCAAGCTATCACAAGGTGAGTAGCATTGTAAGCATAATTAATAGCGATATACTTCAGTTTGTCTGTGTGTTTTTGTGTGCAAGCGGGTCTGCTGCGATCTGCTGACAGTCCAAAATGACAGCGGTAGGACGAAACCATGGGCGAGTCTGTTGCTATGGGGCATTCTATTGAGCTTCGCCTCTTGGTATCCGTGCTCTTTGGACAGACTGAAAGCAAACATGAGACACTAGGAAGAGGAAACAGGAAACACAAGAGAGAGGCAAAGCTAGAACCCTAATAATGTATACATGGAACAGGGGCGATTGCTCTGAGACAACAAGGGAGGCTGAACTTCCCTAAAATTTCATAGCCGAAATGGTCAAATATGCGCTATTGAGTTTACTTTAAAATAAGAATTTACATTGCATCAAACGCGTTCACATCATGACTATGATGTTCAAACGTCAGCTGTTTATCACCAGTTTTCAAACGCGACCTCCCTGTCATACATTCTCGTGTCAGCACAGTGGACACAGAGCCTCCATGCATTCCTATGAGACAGCACTGAGCAGGTTTTTTTCGTGCAGCAAAGCGAGACGGTCATTGGATAAATGCGACAAAATCGTCACTTCCAGGGAGGCTCAGCTTCCCTGGGACTTAATGGAGCGGTAGTCAGGAGAGGACGCTCAGTGTATGATGATGATTGGAGGAATTGTCTAAAAGGCTGAAACCCTTTGTGACTGACAGCGCTTCGCATTTTGAGCTTAGTTCCATCTGGATATTTGCGAGTGGAGTCTTCTGACAGAGTGCCGTCTGGAGTTCCTTATTTCCATAAGGGATATAGCTCATTTTCACCGTTTGTAGAGTACAGTTCAGGTGTTTAAACCCATCTGAAAATCTTTGAGGTGTGTTTTGCTGTGGTTCTATGGCAGGAGTGTGGTTGAAAAACGGCTTCAAATAAATGTTCCTTTTATAAGTTACTGCCTCGGTACAATATGACAAATTTTAAGATGTAAACTTAAAGTGAGCTTCCCCTGTTTGAAAGACCAGCAGCCACCACTGACATGGAAGTCCAGCGACCAAGCGGCCATCTGTGCCAAGGTGGGAGTGAGAATGTGTTGGAAAGAAAACTACTGATTTTGTGGTGTATAATGGAAAAGTAATATAATGAGTAGTGTAACAAATTACTGTTAGGTTGTAATAAGTAATGATTTTTTTTTTTAAGGAACGAGCCCAAAACCTGGTTAGGTTTAGGAAAAGATGAATGGTTGGGCGTCACAACATGACGTAAGTAACTTAAAACAACTTAACACTGACTGAGCACCGGTCTCCTGAGGCTTTGCTGCTCTTTATACCAGTGGTTCTCAAAATGGTGTACCACGGCACATTGGTGTGCCATGGGATTTTGTGATAACCACACATAATCATTACAATATTCAACTGGGCCGTTACAAAACGTTATGAATGAATTTTTATGTATCAGTATATGTTGTGCGCACCCATTTCCTAATTACGTAGCAAAGTCTACCAACAAAATGTAATTTCATTCATTTCATTTCATTTCAAAAGCCTTCACTGAGATCATATTTGTTGCCATTTACGTGTGGGAATTATAAGTGTGACACATCGCATTATCATACATTATCCTACATCATTTCCTGTTTAAATGGATCTACACTATGTCAGCTGACTTCCTCCTTTGCTCCTGACAGCCTGCAGCACAAACTCACATCCTCCTGTCTCATGACCACACTGCTTATATGAGAGTCAGAGTGCAGTACTTTTTGTAGGTGTAAGTATTAGCAGTGAATGAGAACAGCTTGGTGCCATTGGCATCAGTTAACTGGGATCTGTTTTAAATAAATAAATAAAACATCTAGCCTGTCAGTCACACATCTATCGACCAGTGTGTCAGGGCTACATTCATTTAGGCTGATGAAGACAAAACCAGCTGCGCCACTTCAGCCCAACAGGTGGCAACCGCATTCATTCTTGCTCTCAGTTTAGTATGCAAAGTGCCCAAATCTGCTAAAAATTTTCCCTGAGATGATATGTAATGGAATATGTTGTGGCCTGCAGCTGATGACCTGTGGATGTTGAACATATCTGCCCCATCTAAATGAATGAGGAACACACCAGACCTGACTGCTCGCTCTAATCCCAGATTATCTCTGCCAGTCCAATCCAGAAACAGGGAAAAATTGGCAGAAGAACGGGGATTATTTGACAGTGGTGGGGGATTGTGGAGGGACGTGGCGGTTAGTACACACACCTACTTGTTCGTAAACATCACTCACATTTACACACACACACACACACACACACACAGAAATGCACATAAAGGCAGCTCCAATCCAGTGTGCACGTTTCATACTGAAGTCCACCATCTCATCACTTGTTCATTCATGTGTCGTGTGGACGTGAGAGGCATCACAGCAGTGCCGCAACCCCTGCCAACAGCAGCTCTTCACCCCCTCCTCCCACCTCTACCTTCCCCTCCCATCCATCTCTCCTCCCCCGTCAGCCAGCAGAGAACCTTCGGTAAACACCCTTCTCTGCCACATGACAGATAACACTGACCACCCCTGTGCTGGCTGCATGCTGCACAGCAACGATCGCCACAAATAACTACACATGCCAGCACTGCCTGATATGTGCTGCACTCCTTCTCACTCTAATTGGTCGCTCACTCTAATTTTGTTTCTGTATCGCTTGTTATGTACAAATAACACAAAAGTTTATTGCTTGAACAGTGTGATTTCCTCCATGTGGTCTGAAAACAATGCATCAGTTTATACCTTGATTGCATCTCTGAGCTCTAGCTGTCTTCTAAAATTTGAAATTATTCCAAGAGACCATTTTTCAAATAACACCTCCATTGGTATTTGGTGAGTGTGGTGCATACCGTTGTCTCTAAATCAACTGAAAATGTAATTCAAATCAGAAAGGTGCAGAGTAAAATGTCTGCATTTTAAGAGGTGTACTGCACTCACAACATCAGGAGGTAAAGCAAACTGAGCTGGAGTCATTTCTTCTTCTTGTTTCCAATTTCACACCTGCTCTGCAGAGAATTTTATCCAATATCATACATGTAGTATAGAATACTACATGTCTAAAAATAAAAGAAGCTATCTCGAGAAGTGTCTATTCCCCTTAACAAATTGGCAACACCTTTGCAGAAAACACAAGGGTGGAACACGCTGTGTTTACAGGTTTGTATATATAAAGGTAGTATTTGGTCTGTTGTCAGGTCTATGTATTTCAATTCAGGCTGTTCTCACACACTGTCCGCACTATCTCTGACAAGTAATGCACCAGAATTTGTATATAAGCCAGTAATTAGTGTATAACCACATAACTGGGAAGGTGGCAATGGTGTGACCAATGCGCCATCAGGAGTAACAAAGGAAGTAGTATAAAGACAGTGAGTCTGTGTAAGGAGGCAGGCTGGGGTTGGTGGATTGGTCAAAAACACAGGACTTTCTCCCAGGAGACCAGTGGTCTTAACGTTAAGTGCATAACTTCATTTGTGGGGCGCTGATTCATTTAGGCCAGTTCAGACCAATGATTCAACATAACACGGAACTGTTTCACAGTGTTGCTGAGAAAAGTTGCAGCGGTGTGAACTGGCTAGTCTGAGCTCAAATCAAGCTGGCTGATGGTGTCACCTGCAACTCAGCTGGTCAAATCACTGGCAGCTGCAATTTAGAATGTAAAGCATGTCACTTGTTTCAACAGCCAATCAGCTTGTAGCGAAGTCCGCTGGTCAAGTCAAAATGACCACAGACGGTGGGTTCGCTAGGTGCTCTGTCCCTGTCGAGCCCTCTGTGTCCATCCTCATGGTGTGCTGGTGTCAGACAATGGGTCGGTTCTGCTGCTCGCTGTATGTGCTTATGCCCACTCAAACAAACACATTCTAACTGACCAACTGATTGGCGCTGGTTATTTATATGACTGCAGTGTATTTATTATGAATACAGTCCATCTGATGTTTGTTTTGTTTCTGTTTTTCTCCGTTTCATCACTACTACAAATGCAGCTGTAGCCAGTATCTCACTTTCACTATCCTCATTCATATTTTAAGAAGCTACAAATTATATTCAGCCACAAAATAAACCTGAAAAGCTGCAAATCAGAAGAGAAGTACAGAGAGTTGTTGTATAGAGATGATACACCCTCTCCTCTAGTTGCACTGGTGTGAACCAGCAGGTTTTTGGAAAGTTGCAAAATGGCGCATTGCAAGTAGTTGCCTGTTTCAACTCGTCTCGTCGTGAATCTTTGGTCTGAACTGGGCTTCAGATATCATATAAACTGTTGTATGAGGATACCTTGTTCAATTACAGATAAAATTTCCATCCAACTAAGTCAAGGGCCGGGACAGGACTAAAATTTTAGTGGTGGAGTATCAGACATTCAGAAGACATGAGAACACAATTATAAATTGTTTTAATGAAACATAATACACAAATGTTTTAAATTTGGTGTGTCAAGGCCTAAAAGTAATGACTGAAATTTGACTAACTAGTAGTGAGTTTTCGTTGGCTCAAACTGGACTAGAACGTTTTGAGTTGTCGCTGACTAAAACTATGAAAGAAAAACATCATTAAAATCCATTCATCCATTTTCAACCGCTTATCTGAAGCCAGGTTGCTGGGGCTGCAGGCTAGTAGGCAGGCAAGTATTCCAGACGTCCCTCTCCCCAGCAACGCTTTCCAGCTCCTCCCGGGGGACCCTGAGGCGTTCCCAGGCAAGACGAGATATGTAATCCGTCCAGTGTGTTCCAGGTCTGCCCTGGGGCCTCCTACCAGTGGGACATGCCAGGTACACCTCTTACAGGAGGCGCCCAGGAAGCATCCTGATCAGATGCCCGAACCACCTCAACTGACCCCTTTCAACGCAAAGAAGCAGCGGCTCTACTCAGAGCACCCTCCGGATGTCCAAGCTCCTCATCCTATCTGAGCCCAGCCACCCCACAGAGGAAACTCATTTCAGCTGCTTGTATCCACAGCCTCATTCCTTCCCTACTACAAAGGGCTCATGACCATAGTTGAGGGTTGGGACATAGATGGACCAGTAAATTAAAACCTTTGCCTACTGGCTCAGCTCTCTCTACACCACGATGGTCTGGCACAGCACCCGTATCACTGCAGATGCTGCGCCAAACTACCGATCCATCTCACACCCTACTCTACCCTCACTCTTGAACAAGACCCCAAGATACTTGAACACCCTCGCTCAGGGCAGTTACTCTCTCCCAACCCAGAGGGGCAATCCAGTGTTTGAAGAACCATGGCCTCGGATTTGGAGGTGCTGACTCTCATCCTGACCGCTTCACACTCAGCTGCAAACCACCCCAGTGCATGCTGGAGGTCACGGTGTGATGAAGCCAACAGAACCACATCATCTGCAAAAAGCAGAGATGCAATTCGGAGGTCACCAAACCGGACTCCTTCCTGCCCCGGCTGCACCTTACAGTACTGTCCATGAATATCACAAACACAATCTGAGACAAAGGACAACCCTGTCGGAGGCCAACACCCATTGAGAACGTGTTTGACTTTGTGTCAAGTATGCGGACACAGCTCTCACTTTGGTTATACAAGAACCGGATGAGTTGTAGCAGCGACCCCTGTACCCTGTATTCCTGCAGTTCCCCCCACAAGACTCCCCTAGGGACGTGGTCGTAAGCCTGATTAAAATGTGACTAACAATAATAAGCATTAAGGCATAAAGGCTAAAATAGGTGCCAAAATGAACGCTGCATACTTTCTTTGGGTTATGTTACTCAGACTCAGATGGATGGAAATTTTATATGTAATTGAAATACTTAAACCTGATAAAAGACAAAATAATTTATTTGAGTGCTGTGTGTTGGAACAACTGGAGCAAATACATGAGGCTGCTACCTATATTCTTTATGGTGTTCATGGTTGAAATGACCTTGTATGAAATATCAACAGGATGAACTCACAGACCTGTATATTTTCTAATACTAAAGTAGCTCTGCTGTTGTTGCTTTGTTAGTTCGAATAAAATCCCTTTCAAAACTAACGACAGAGCGTGAAAGAGTGCGCCACACCTCTAAAACATGTTTCCTCACTGTGACAAAGACATGACGGAGCCAAGCAACTGAATTCAATTCTTCACTGACATTCTCTTCTCTGAGCCAAAGGACAAGATAAAACACGGGATCCATCCCTCAGCATCCATCTCACGGTCCTTTGTGCCTATTTGTACCTTGCAAACTCTGCTTACAGCATTCTGATTTTAAATGAGATCTCCATGTCCCTGTGCTGATCAAAGACGCTGCTGTGAAAACTGCACCATGTCAGCTGCAGAGGCTTCACTCCCCACAGCACAGTGCTGAATGCTGAGATATTGAAAAGCCTTTTTTTTCCAGATCTGCAACTAAAGTGGCTTTTCCTGCAGGGCACTAAAAATGGCATTAGTGATTATCATTTCAGACCTCGGCGGATTCTGTATGCAGGGGCCCGCCAGCATCCGAGTCCACATCTTTAGCCTCAGACGACAGCACATTCTGGAGCCCAGTCAGGGATTACGCTGCAGCCTCACAGCAGATGTGACATCTGGGATTACAATTAGAGTAATATCACCCATCATGTGAAAGCTTGTTATGTTAACGTAACAGGAGAGCCTCTGGTTTTCCCCCCATGTGTCACACGTGGGGCATTGTTGTTAATGGAAATGAAATAAGCTGTTTGCATTGTGCAGGACGTTGATGTAATCAGGATGATGGGGGTCTGACAGTGGATGCACACTGGGGCTTTTTTTGTTCCTTGTATTGCAAGTTTACTTTTCGATGCCCTGCTAACTTTAGAAATCAATATGCTCTGAGCTGATTTTCACTCTCATGACAATTTTCCTCTTGTGGTGTCTTCTCTTTTTACCACCCTTTCCCCCGTGCGTCCTTGTTTGTCTCCATCCAACACACCCCCTTTATTTTTCTCATGTTTTGCCTCCATTACAGGCTGTAATAGGCAGCTCCAACATTCTCTCCTCTCTAATTTTATCATCATCACTGAGTATGGTCAAAGACGTGCATCTGATGCACTGATGTCTGTTTTTTACAACCCTGTCTTCCAGAAATCACGTCTGTATACAATGAATTTGCAACAGCAAGTTAATATGTTTTGGAAGAAATGCAAACAGAGTCATTTTATTGGCAAAGTATGCACACAAAAACAAAGAATTTGACTCAGAAATAGACATCCAGGTTAAATAAGACATTTGGGTATTGTTGACCGGATTATACTTTCTATTAACATAATGGGAAAATGTTGTAAATTAACGTAACTGCCAGCTGATTTACTGATTATACTGAACATAACACTAAAATATAACCCTTGACAACATTATTTAAAGTTGCAGTGTGGAACTTTTACCCCCTGCTCTCTGGCAGTGAGAGTAATTACATAAACACAGTGGACTCTCAGTGGATTTTCCGCCATAGCTTCTGCCATATTTCTAACCGTCACTATGGTCTCTTTCTCTCCCCTTTTCCTCTTCCCCCTTTCATTCTGGTTGACTGATGTAGAACGCATCACCTCCAACAAACCAGGGCAAGCGAGTCACCTCAGATAACTCACAACAGTGTACTGCAAAATACAGAGCGCATTCACAGGCGGTGTTGCATGTGAGCGGAGTGGAGTGGTGAGAGTTTCCATCCAAAGCCGCAACAGAACAGGTCGCTCACTGCTCAGTTTCCTTTTGAAAGTGCTTAGTAAACTCCATTAAACTCCAGCTGATTTTTGAAAATTGTGTGTGCGCAATAGACAGATGCATTCTAGGTCGGACATGCTTCAAACTTGTGGTGTAACAAGCACCAGAGCAAAATTGGATTGGGTTGGGATGAAGCAAGAGACAGGGTGACGCTCAAACTTTGTAAAAAAAATCCACTCTGCACCTCCATCCTCCTCATTCTGCTCTCACTCCCTGCTCACACGTTCATTTATTTGTAAAAGTCTCACACTTCAGCTGTAAGTTGTTTTCTGACAGAATATCCAGTCTTGTTATACACAACTTGTTCAATGTTTTATTCAATCAGAAGCCAGAGCAGACTGCAGTCAATATTGGCCTTAATTAAGCATCCCTGCTATGAACCTGAAGAACTGCTTATCCTTGGCAAATCAAACAAACACTGTCGACACCTGGGGGAGCGGCGTTTGCGTCCTGTAAGATTATAAAGCCAAACACTGTTCTTTCGTCCTAAACCTAGTACGTGTTTTTGTTGCTTGAACACAACCACGTGCATTTGTTGTTGAAGGAAAAAACGTCAATTTGCGGCGTTGTACCAATGTAGTGTGTTTATTTTTAAAGAAAACATGAAAACAGACAATGCATGTAACGGGCCAAAGCTGACACAGCATCCCACAATGTCAACAACCAAAGCATCCAGGGTACCTTGCACGTCATATGTGGATGTGGAAAGTAAATATATATTTATCTGGCTTTACTTTGTGTTTGCTGCCAACAATCTGCATTAAACTGTAAAAGCATTTCACCTTGAAAAAGAGTTCAATTCCTATTGTATTTTCAGCAACAACGCAAAAGATTCATCAGAAGTACTTATGTGTTGCATGTTATGCCACAGGCTACATACAAATATTTCTCTAGATTATAAATCGTTCCAAAAAACAAATTTGTACAATATCAGTGTATTATTTATTGATACTTAAGGTGGTCTAAAATCTGTTTTTATTTCCTTTGGTTCAGGGGTTGTCAGTGGTTGACCAATGACTGTTTACATTGAGCTAAAGTGCTGATGATGACCAAAAACCCTCCTGGCTATTTTACACACAGTATGGTCTGATGGCCTGTACTTATTTATCTCATTATCTCATCTCACATAGAAATTCTAAGTTAACCACCCATAGCCATCAGGCCTCCATTAGATTTAATGAAACAATATGGGGCCCCCGCAGTGGAACATTCATTTATTATTTGTGTTAAGTCCTCTATGTTCCTGAGACATCATAGGAGCTATTCGAGGAGCTCCTTTGTGGATAACATGCTCTTCATTACAAGTGAGGAGAAGCTGTCATTAAGTCATTAATGAGGTGTGTCGCTGGCTTAGTGGTAGAGCAGGCGCCCCATGTACAAGCCTGTTGCCGCAGCGGCCCAGGTTTGACTCCAGCCTGTGGCCCTTTGCTGCATGTCACTCCCTCTCTCTCTCTCCCCCCTTCACACTTGTCTGTCCTATCAAATAAAGGCTAAAAATGCCCCCCCCCCCCAAAAAAAATTAAGTCATTAATGAGCTTCAGGCTTTTTGCCTTGAGGGTAATTTACTGACATTTCAATCAGGAGAGACTTGTTTTTTAACGTAAAAAGAATATTTATTAGCATGTGCACATAAGAATGAAAAATGTGAAACGTCTTTGGCAATTAGACCACATCGAGATGGTGTGATTTAAGGAGGGTGATGAGTCCATAGTCAAATAGGGAACACCCCCGCAGGGTCTAGACACTAGTGGTGGTAGAGGTGGTGAAGATGACGAGAAGAAGATGCTGATGATCTGGATGAGTAGAGAAAGTAGATTCATTATACCCTATTGCCACTTGATCAGTGCCTTTTATGTCTGCATATTACGCGCTAGGTATCCTGCTGCATTTGTTGTTGACCAACCTAGTCTCACTCCAAGGTCACTGAAATTCAGCATTTGGGCAGTGACTTGCAGCGTCAGACACCAATGAAAAAACCTGTGGTTTAATGTTGGTATGATATGTGGCCAGTTGCCATTATAGTTTAAAGGCGAAACAACAAACACCAACACCAGCACCCAGCAAACAACAACTTTCACACCAGGAGAACAGTTTTTGTGTCCTGTGCAGTGGCGTGCACATACTTTTTGAAGGGCAGGGGCGAAAAGAAAAAAAAGGGCACTTTAGCACGCATTTTGGCTCCCAGGAGGGCACTTTAGTGAGCGTTTTTCAACAACTGGGCCACGAGGGGGGGCAACCGCCACATATCCACCAAACGTCGATATGTGGCGAGGTCAGAGCGACAATGTGTTGTCTGGGATGGGTCATTTTACACCTGTTAAATGTATTGTGTCTTTTTAAAGTACGCTTCCATCAGACGGCGCCTGTCCACATATCATTCTGCTGTGACAGGTGTCATGTGGCTGACCGGCGGCTTATCATAACACTGTGAAAGGTCCTGGCCAGTCACATTATATGAATACAATTCTGCAATTAATGCCGTTACTTCTGGTTTAATCCATCTTATTATGTTTTGGTGAAGGAAAAATCCCAGAGGCTCCATTTGCATTGATTTTGAATGGTATCAACATATTTGACGTGTATCTCATGTGTTGTTGTGTTCTGGTTTATACCTGACATTTTTTGTACGTTATTTAAACTCCATGTCGCCAACTCCTTGTGTCAATGTGAAGAACACTGAAACTGTTGTAGCTTGTGGTTTGTTTTTGTTTGAATATATTACAGAGATGCTCACATTATGAAAATTAAAAGATGCAGAATGTGTTCTGGAACAGAACGTAGTGTCATGTTCTGTAGAACCTCTTTGTGGGGCCAGAAGTTGGTAAGTACAAGTGGAATGTTGCAACAGACAGTTTGACTACAGCAGTCAAACAGTGCAGACGGACATCACAACTTGACTCGAATTTCAAGAGAGATCCACAACACCGCGAAGATGCTCGGACAACGTATTTTTGGCCGAAAGGTTTGTCTCTATCTCTCTTTCTGTAGATCCACGGCTTTTAACGTGACCTTGTGAAATGAAAAAGTTTCCATGACTTCAGTGTGTTTTTCGATACTTGCAGTCAAATTATAGTCTATCTAGAGGTTTTTTGGTAGTCCAGCACAGATGCTAGTGTTACCCTGATTCCCTCGACAAAAGCAGAGGGGATTTTCCCCTTATATTCACTTACTACTTACTAAAGGTTTAAAATTTCACAAGAGGGATATTCACTGACATATCTTATGTCCTAGAACAAAATGTGGAAGTCTTTGGTGCAAAACCAGATTCAAAAAACTAATTGACCTCAAAACAAGGAAACCAAGTGTGCAAAAATGCAAACTCATTTTCAGGGTTTAGGACTCATTCCCAGACTACTCTATAAAGGCATTTTAATTTTCAGTCAGTGTTCATCTTATTTTTCTTCATTCTTAACAGAAGAAACAAGGATCTGTGAAGACTGTGTCTGATGAGAAGAAACAGCACTCCAGCCATCAGACAAGGTAAGGACATACACTTCAGTACAAAATACACTTCAGTGGTCTGTTTCATTTGCTGCCTTTATTAAGGGTTTAGAAGGATTTTACCAGAAATAAAGTAGTATTAATACAAGTATTTACATTTTTTAGTATGTAGTTTCTTGGTAGTAATCCAAACCTTTAAGAGTTAGTGCCAGAGCTGCAGACCTGAGATTTGAAAGCAAAATTCTCATTGTTTTTTAACTGGTAAAATCTTGGAGCGCTAAAAAAATAAAATAATAAATGTACAGGCAACATGTACAAACTGTCTGAGATTAGTGTTTTTAGTGTCAAGTGTTTAAGTTTGACGCAAATTGTTTCTGATTGTGTTAACTGTGAGAGTGATTTTTTTTCTGGAAACAATTCTTGCAAATGATTTATGATTCATTTATCTGGCCTCGAAAGCAGAAAAACTAACTGTGTCTCTCTTAACCACCAGTGGCGGTGTCCAGGATGTACCTGCTGCTCCAGGCTCAGCAAAGCCAGCTTGGGAGGACCGACAGCCAAAGAAGAAGAGCTGGTGGAATCGCCTCTTTGGTTACCTTGACGTATGTTTGACGTCAGAGTGTCAGAGCTTCACATTAATCTCATTTTAGTAGACTGTAACATTTATATTTAAACATTTTAGTTGGAAATGGCTGCGAAAAAAGAAGTTTAAAACAGTTTCCTCATAATATTGCTTTGGTTTTCACTCTACAGAAGAAAAGTGTTCCTGGTAGGAGGCCTTCAGCCCCACAGGAAAGGTAAGACCATTCAGAGTGCGTTTTTGTTTCTACAGACATGTTGTTTGCTAACTCTTTCATTTTCCCCACAAAACTCCAGAGATGAGCACAAGGACACAGCGTGTCTGTATGATTTATCTCTGTAAAATAACCAACCATGTTTCTCTTTAGACCTACTGTCACCACCTCAGACGCTCAAACTGCGTCACAAAAGGAAGCCGTGAGGAACTTTTGGCGTTGGCTGTCAATCAACGGCAGGGTATGTTTCACAGAAAAGAGCCAATGTCACCAGATATTCACCAGCCAGGACTCAGTGAGAGTACTGATATAGTTAATTGTTATGTTTGCATTATTGAACAATTCAAGTTTGTTTTTCCTCCAACAGAGAAAACGTGTCTCACCAGCCAACATCACCAACGACAAAAAGACGGACTCACCAAAGCCTGAGAGGAGGTAGTGACATTCATTCCATGCTGCTTTCAGTGTCTGTCAGGAACATAAACAGTTGATAATTTTTCTTAATTCCTCTTATATTCACTGACTAATATTCTCACATAGATAAACTTTTCCTAACATATCATATTTTTAACTATAAGTAACCTTAATGAAATCATGTTCTCCCAGTTTTTCGGTCAACTTATAAACACACACACTGCTCTGTCAGCATCTTGCTTGTTTATTAACCCTGTGTTTGTGTTTTTTTGTTTTATCTCCATAGCAATAAAACAAACAACATCAAGTGCTTCGGGTGAGTACATCTGCACATGAATCAAAGTTGTAATGAGAGATGAATCCATCAAATCAAACTGAAATACCTGTTTGTGATTGGTCAGTGAAGAATGAATACTGACGTGTGTTTTGACTCGCTGTGTTTCTGTGTCAGATTTCCAAACATTGGGCAGACCTGCTATATGAACGCAAGCCTGCAGAGTCTCCTAACATTAGAGGACTTCACTGGGGGCATCAGTCGCATGGAGAAGGTCTGGAGCTTAGTACCTGAGGCTCAACTGATGAGGTACAGCAGCCACACACACACACATTCACACTTACGTCATTCTCAAGTTTTTCCACAAACCTGAGTACCAAAATGAAACACATGCAAAAATGTCTCTTTTTTTTTCTTCTCGCCTTCTGCAGAAGCTTGATGGATGTCAGGGACGTTCATTCGTCCATAGACGCACGAGTTAAAATCCCCCTCCTGAAGTCCTTTAAGGATGTGGTCTCTGCCCAGGCACCTGAGTTCTGGGACACTCAGCAAAAGGTGAGTCAGCGGCCTTCACATTCTGTTGTTTCACCTCCTGACTGTCTGGGCTCTGTGTTTAAACTCTTCTCTGTGTATTCAGGACGCTCATGAGTTCCTGACTACAGTCCTGGAACAGATGAGAGGTCTGGCCCCTCTGCTGCAGGAGACAGCAGCTTTCATGGGCACACATTATACCTGCCCTGTAGAGGATAACCTGGTGATCACAATAGAGAACACCAGGACATGCAAAAGGTGAGACGGCACAGTTCAGGGTCACACACAGTCAGTTTTTAATGGTGTCACCTTAATGATCTGTTCTTGAATAAGCCCTGCTCTTGTCCTGTTATGAAACAAAACTGTGTTGTGACCACTGCAGCCAATATTAATGTGTATTGTCTCTAATGTGCAGCTGTGGAGCACAGTCAGTGAGACAGGAGGAATCCACAAACCTGTCTCTAGACCTCATCCCTGGAGGCTCTGTGGAGGAGATGCTCCAGGAGTACCTTAAGGTAAAATCCACAAATCCTCCTTCAGTCACATGATCACTGACTGATCTAAAACATCATGCAACAAGCACTACACACACACACACACACACACACACACACACACACACACACACTGCCTCTGTCTGAGCATGTGGACGTGTTGTAGTTGTGTTCATAACACACAGCCTGTTTTTCTGTGCTGCTCTGCAGGAGACGGAGGTGGAGTTCAGGTGTGACTGCGGAGGGAACAAGTCAAGCTGCAGATCATCCTTCCTCACTCTGCCACAGTAAGTGACATCACATCTGACATAAATGATCACCTGACCTGGGTGGTTCCCAAACTAGGGTCCACTGACCCTGAGGGACCCTTGAGAGTCAGTTGATCTCAGCGTCAGACACCGACGCACAGAGGCACCCTTTGTGGCAGTATGACACGCAGCGGGCAGCAGCAGTTTGTGACGCTGCCTGCAACAACTGTAATATAAAGGGAAAGAAAGTCTGTATAGGGCAGGCAGGAGGGGAGGTGAATGGGTCAAACAGACTCTGGACTTTCAGCTCTGAGCCAACTGTTCACTTCCAGTGTGAAACCAAAATCAGTGGAGTTATTTTGATAATAACATAGTGTGCTAGCGTGTGTAGCACGCTACACTACTGATGTATGTCACGTGACGTATGTAACATAACGACATTGGTAACGACTGAACCTATTTTAAGCCAAACCATGTTGGTTTTTGTCTAAATCTAACTTTAGTTGCCTAAACCTGAAATAGAAAGGAAGTAAACATAAAAAGGAAGTCTTTTACCTACGTTTCAAGTTTATTTTGAGAGAGAATGTATGCACGTAACGAGCAGAAACTGCACATTTCCTGTGAAAACAGAAGTGTATTTTGAAAAGACACAATGCATGTAAGGAGTGTAGATTATCGTGTCGTCCCTGAATATCCAAAGCTGACGCAGGGGGGTACCTAGGGTGTCATATTTTGAGGTGTAGGTCCACTGACAAAGCGTCAGTATCTGACGAGTTAGGATAAGAATGTGTTGCTCCACTTTGTCTTTAGGCTCAACATTAATCCTTTCATATTTTCATACCTTTTCCCTCAGAGTGCTCATCCTGCAGCTGAAGAGGTTTCGCTACTCTCCCTTCTTTGAGCTTGAGAAGGTTGATGACCCTGTCAGGCTGACAAGGGACCTGCCGGTCTCCTCCACACAGGTAAAGAAAAACAGAAACACAAAAATCAGGCTCACGTGAAAGTAAACATGTGTACAGTGTGTGCTGTTGTTTTGTGTGTGTACGTGTGAAGCTAACTCTTATGAACTGTGTTCCTTCACAGGATGGAGGCTGCTACAGCTTGGTCAGCGCCATCAGCCATTTTGGCTCCACAGAAATGGGTAAGAGAAGCACACACTGAAGGCTGAATGTGACCGTCTGTCGTCCTCTGTCATGTTGTAGATAGAAACGTTTCAGGTCCTGATGGAATTAACCAATTATAATTATTCACTTTATTTATTCTGAGTAGTTTTAGTGGAACTTTATCCTTTTCTGTGTGAAATTGATGGTTATTTTTTCCTTTTGATTGATGAATTTAGTTATTAGCACTCTGCTTTATTTGGAACTCTTTTCTGCTACGTTCTTATGTTTTATGTAAAAAACCATAAAAGTTTTAAACATCATGTCATATTCAGAATCTTTCTGATACCACTCTCTAAGTTGTAACTAATGGTTTTATGAATGGTTAAGAAATAAATAATAATGCTTTCTAGGTGAGTTATACGCTGAGCTGTCGTGATTCTGAAAAATTCCACTTAGTATGTTATCAGTTAACCTTCATAACATCAACTTTGTTTCAAGATATTAATAAAAATCTCTCTCTTAGGACACTACATCAGCCAAGGCATCCACCCAGACCACAATCCGGACAAACCAGATGATCATTGGCTCACCTACAATGATTCAATGGTCTTTAAGACGTCCGGCAAGTTAGTCTGTGAGCAGCGGAAGAGGGGTGCTTACATCCTGTTCTACAAGAGAAGTAAGAGGACAACACCGTCACATCCTTAACTCAAGTCCTGAAGAAGAGAGAGATTTTTAAATGCGCCAACATAGTGTTTATATCAAGTGTGTTCTCTTCATTCTCAGTAGTGTAACCCAACTGACGACGTGATGTCGGACTGAGTGACCTGCCACAGTCAAGACGTGATGTCGGACTAAGGGACCTGGACATAGTCAAGACGTGATGTCGGATTAAGGGACCTGGATACACCATACGGAGACAGGATGACCATCATGGAGCCAGGAGACCCGCCGCGGGACAAGGAAGGTAAGTGAGTTCCTAATCTTGTCTGTTTTCTTGGTGCAGTTGTTCAACGTGACGGTGGACAACAGATGACCAAGAAAGACGACTGGAGGATGAACGAAGAAGATGTCCCGTGGCCAGGAGCAGCTGATGGTTCCCTTGCCCTTAGGAGGATGGGCCCCCCCAGAGAGCCTGGTTCCTCCCAAGGTTTCTTCCTCTTGTGGGGAGTTTTTCCTTGCCACTGTCGCCTCACAGTCACTGGACAGCAGGACAGACCCAACTCATCTCTTCAGCATTGACACCACAGTTGTAGAGATGGTCCTGCATTGTGCCAGAGTATGGCTTGCTCTCTGGGGAGAACTACAAAAAGAAAATCAAAGAAAATAAATACTATTGGACTTTAGGATTTTGTTGGTTGTATTTTAATGTATTTGTCAGTGGGAGTTTTTATAGCTCCATAATAAAGCGCCAATTCCAAAAAAGTTGGAACACTGTGTAAAATGTAAATAATAACAATCAAATCCTTTTTGACTTATATTCAAAATGAATAAAGTCCAAAGACAAGATATGTAATGTTCATGTGGCATGTGTGCGGACCCTTAGCTAGCTAGCAAATTGACAAATGGGGATGGGAATGGGCTGTTAAATTTAAACAGTGCAAAATTCCTGAGCTCAACTTGCCTTGGAAAATTTCCAGAAAACATCCACCCCTTTGCAGCCTAGCTATTACACTATGATAAAGTAAATTCCAGCAACATTGAGCAGAGGCATTACATTATATCCCGCAGCAAGGGCTATGTATTTAACCAAAAGAGACAACTGCACCAGGAACTGTGTACTTCAGTTTAGAGGTGACAGCAGATTCAATAAAGTACTGTATTATTTACATTTTTATAGATGCTGTTCAGAATTAGTCTTATTGTGAGATGATTACAATTCATCTCCCACTGACTGGAAACCGCAGGGTTTACTTCTCAAATAACGGCAGTGTTCGCCTTCAGTGTGAAACCCCAGGGACTCGTCAAGTGCTGATTGCTTGCTTGTTATGCATAAAATAGTAGTAATAGATCTGCTATTTGGGTTCATATCAATAAATTGACCAATAGGTCTTCACACTCTTTGTACTCATTCAATTACAATTACAATTTTTATGTCTGCTAAGGCACTATCTTTAGGCTATTTTTGCAAAACTGCACACACTAACCACAAAACCTTACACCAAACTAGCAAAACATGATATATCCCTTGCAAAAGCAAGAGACTGCACACGGATGGTATTAATCAAAAACACTTGTGGCTTTTTCTGTCTGAGGGGTATAATGTTTGTGGGTATAATTGTGACGAGTGTATTTAGGGCCCAAATACAGCACTCTGGAAGTCAGCGACAGTTGTTTAACACAGGCAAATAAGAAACTTGGGCAGATGAAGACACACAGGTAACAGTTTGTTCTTCAGGCTGGAGCCCACTCACATTCTCTGGGGTTCAGGCTTGACAGTCGAACCCAGAAATGGGGCCATGAGCCCACGGACCAACACGGTTCATACTGTTGGGGGGTGACGGTACCTGAGAGGGGCAGGCAGGGGACATGGATAGAGGAGTCAAGGAATGAGAGAAAGTGGATGCAACATTTGAGGTGGAGCCCATAAACTTAAAAAATAACTGATGTAGCTACTGTTTGGTCACCTTTTGGTTTGTGGACATTTTGAAGCCTTGAGTTCAGCATTTTGCCCATCGCCATCTTGGCCATCAAGAGCCAGAAGTGACCATATTTAGACGAGAGGTTGGAGCTGTGGAGGAGTGAAGGACTGATTTGAGTCATACAGTGTTTCTCAAAGTCAAGGCAGGATCCTTGAGTGGCTAAGATTCAATTAAGATACGTCATTGAATTACACTGAAGGATTGTTGCAATGTGAAGGATCCTTCGAATTCTACCAAGGACCAAGTCCATCCTTCAGGATGCGTGTGTGTATCCTCACCCACAATTCTTTGCACACAATGTGCCTGGGCTGTTGTGGATCAGGCCACAAGACTTCATCCACATCTCTGTTTAATACTGGCCTTCAACTCCTCAAGTGTTACAGTAAAATGTTTCTTTACACGTGTAAGGTTCTAGGGCAGGGGTCGGCAACCTGCGGCTCTACTCAATTGCCTGTGATGAGTCAAAAGATGTCAGCGATATTGAGCAAGTTGCGCTACTATGCAGATATGTGAACTCTGCTGGGCCACAGGAGGAAATAATTGAGTTGATACCACTTAAAGGCCAAACACAGGGGGAGGACATCTGTGAGGCTGTGTTGGATTGTTTAAAAACCAAAGAAATAAACACCAACCACCTGGTTTCAGTGGCTACTGATGGAGAACCGAGTATGACAGGAACACAGAGGGGGTGTGTGAGTTTACTCCAGAAGTCGCTGGATAGAAAGCTGCTGACGTTTCACTGCATCCTGCATCAAGAGGCATTGTGTGCTCAAACATTCTATGCAGACTGCACAGAGGTGATGAATCTTGTCATTCAGATAGTGAACAACATAATGGCAAAAGGATTAAACCACCGACAGTTCCGTTCATTATTAGAAGAAGTTGAAAGCACATATTCCGATCTCCTGCTGCACAACAGAGTCTGGTGGCTGTCCAGAGTGCAAGATGACCGTGTTTGCCAGAGATGTACAGAGAGGTACGCTGTCTCACTTCCCCTTGTTAAGAGAGTTCAAAGAAGCACACAGTGCTCAGATAAATTATGGGCATTTACACCGTGCAATCATCACAATGCAGACTGCATTTGGGAGAAGATTCAGCGAGTTCAGAAAGGAAAAAAAACACACTATCCTTCCCCATCACTCCCCTGAGCATCGACCCGGCTCTGTTGAATATGACTGCATTTGCAAGTGTGAGTCAACCCAATCTTGAGATCGAACTGGCCAACATAGCTGACAAAGACATATGGGTGTCTAAGTTCAAAAGCTTGACAGCTGACCTTGAAGATGTTGCTCGTCAGAGGGCCAGTCTTGCTCAGGGGCGCAAATGGAGTGATATTGAAAACCTGCCCAAACTGGACAAACTTGTGTTCGAAACATGGAGTGCCATTCCCGACACTTAAATAAACATGAAGAAGTATGCGTTTGGAGTCCTGTCGATCTTTGGATCCACATACTTATGCGAGCAGATCTTCTCCAGCATGAACTTCATAAAAAGCAAATATCGGTCTCGCCTCACAGATGACAGCTTGCAGTCCTGTGTGAAGATCAAAGTGACGTCCTACACCCCCGATATGGATAAGCTGTGCAGCGAAGTTCAAGAGTAGAAATCACATTAACCAGGTGAAATAAATTATTTAATGAGCTATTATTTTGCAAATGTATATTTTTATATTGGTTCCTGAACTGATTGTGTTTTTATATTCAGGTCGACGGTTGACTGCTGTACATGACGAAGAAATAAAAGGACCACGGCACACTGAAATAGACTTACGTCATAATAAAATATAAACTGGCATTTTTTTGTTTTCCCTTTTTTAGTTAAAGCGAATATGCCGCAGCTGTATGCCTTCAGAATACTGGAGCGAGTTGATTTTTTTTAAATTCATTAATAAGGGAAGGACCAGTGTATTTTTTTTCTAGAGTTCAAAAGAATTTGGTGTTTTGCTCCGTTACACCCAGAAATAAAATGTGAGTCATTTTCTGTCTAGTTTTTGATTTCATAAATGCTATAGCATAAGTGTAATGAAACTATAAATGGTGTTATCGTCATTTTAGGGATCAAACAGAGTTTGCGGCTCTAGGTGGGTTTTATTTGGTGGGAAATGGGCTCAAATGGCTCTTTGTATGCTGAAGGTTGTCGACCCCTGTTCTAGGGTTTGCTACTGTGGGCTCCTTAGTGTACCTTCAGAATAGTATATGAGGCAGTTGTCAGTAACATGAGTAACACAGGCTTACATCTCACCCTCACTGAATTCCTCCTTATTGCTTCAATTCCCCTTTCATTGCCTACAGACATCAGTATTTGGTCTTTGGATGATATCATTCGGGAGAATAGATGATTTCTCAGTGATGTCTCACGCCACACCATTACCACACTTTCCATCAGTGCTCAAGGCCCCATTACTGTGACATTTGCTTTACACACATCTCTTTTCCAGACAGTATCCACACTTTGGCTGCAATCAGAGTGCAAGCAAAAGTGGTCTCTTTTTTTTTTTACTTATATGTAACTCAGATCAGATTTTTTTTAGAATGTGAACATCACAAACCCCACAGACTGATATTTTCTATTCTGATTTGGGCCACTCTTATATGTGGCTCTTAAACAGATACAGGTCGGATTTTTTTTTGCAGTGCAACCTCAGTCTGAAAGTCATATTAGAATTTGTGCAACTTTTACACACCTCTATAGTTTCATGCTGAGAGTCTTTTGGAGAGGTGCTGACAGATGTAGTTAAAAGCATCCTGAATTTTTGGATTAAATTGGTCTAAGTGAAGCCATTTATGTCACGATCCCACCACTCCTGGCTCCAAATCTACATCCACACACACCTCCGTACAGAAGTTGCAACCAACTGTATATTATTTGTACTTGGCCACACATGAGCACATCAGGGATGTGTCTGAATCTGAATACGTTGTCCAGAAGAAGTACAAATAAAGTGTCATTATTATCTGAGAAACAAAGTTGCCATGTTTGTGCATAATATTTTTTTAGATTGATTCGTGTCATTGTGGATGGCCACAAGATACAAAAGACCGTTCTTCTTGAAACATAGGGTTTTGATCTCAAACCAGTTGAGTGAGTGAGTTGAGATTTCTTTTTTTTTTTTTTAATGAAAATTGTAAGTAATTACTTTATTCTGTAATAGCCCCCGCTGAGTCAGGGCACAGCAGGCTGGGAGCACATTGGAGGAGGAATAGCGAGACAAAAGCCTGGTGTGGGAGCTGGATTTCTTTCAAACCCGTGCAAATTAGACATCCAAATGAAGCATAGAAAGTTTAGCTCGATTTAAAAATCTCAGTTGAAATATGACAAACACTCTGCTTTACCTTGTATTTCATTCAATATTCATCTGTTAGATGTAGCTATGGGTTTAATGGAATTTTGACTTTGCGTCCACAAACACTCTGCATATAATAGGAATATTAGGAATAAAAGTCCCCTGAAATAAGAAGAAACCCTTTGAGAAACACCCTTTAAAAAAAATAAATTTATTTATTCATTTATTGAACTATACTGACTCATTTGTATATTTAAATTTACATTTATAAACATGTATTTATTCCCTCATTTATCTACTTAAGGATTATAGCAACTCTTACCTTTCTTGCATTTCACACAGCACTTGGAAAAAATCTTAACATCCACACCTCCCGCCTCCCTCCAAAGGCCTAGTCCCCCCTCCTCCATTACATCCTCATTACGTCTATGATAGACGTAGGTGTTGGCAAGGTAACGTTAGATACACGGAAGAGGAGAGTGTAACATTACAACCAAGACAGTCAAATGCAACCCTGGAGTTTTAAAACTCAACCGGAGTCAGTGATGACTGATGATGGTGGGGGAGCGAGCGGTTACATCAGTCGAAGGCCTCCACGTGGGGAAGACAGACAGAACAGGAGAAAACTCCGAATGCAATGGTTGGTCTGAGTTTTCTTAGAACCATATGAGAATGGTATGATTATGAGTTTTTATTTCTGGTGGAATTCATTTGTTAGTGTGCCATCAGTTTATTAATAGCATTTTAACCTAAACAAAGAAAAGCATAAAATTTCCAGAAAGGTAAGTGTTGCTTTAATTTCATATATTGTAGGCCTAACTATCGGACAGAGCTGAGAGCTCTATCCCCTAACTCCCCTAACTCAGGTTGCCTGTGAATGCTTGGACTTCGGACCATAGCTTCGGATGCAGAAGAATGGTGTCCCAATGCCATATTGGCCAGATACTCTGCAAGACTGAGGTAAGGACAGTTGATTGTTTCTGGTATTCAAACTGCTTCCTTGGACGTTTTTAGGGCTGTAGTCAGCCAAAGAAAATCTTGGTCAACTGAAGTCGTACATAATCTTAAAATGATCGATTAGTCAAGGGAAAAAAAAAATCTGCACGTTATTTTTACTTCTTTGGTGGTGCGTCTGTCACTCTGCAGTTACACCTCCAAAACACTAGTCGGCGGTGGAGGACTGTGTTAAGTGTTGTAAAGTAACCATAGACTGTATAAAAATAAAAATTAAAATTAAAAAAAAAAGGAAATTAGCTAAAGAGACCAAAACCATTATTGTACCAGGCTGTAAACATGTTTATTTCTGCTTTAAAGTTGGGCATTTTAACATGGGGGTCTATGAGGATTGACTCACTTCCGGAGCCAGCCTCAAGTGGACAGTCAGTGAACTGCAGTTTTTGGCACTTCCGCATTGGCCTCACCCGTCTCCCCCGGAGGTTGGGGCTTGAAAGTAACACACATTAAACATGGCTTAATAGAGACAAATTCAAACACAAGTACACAAATCAGCTTCACTATAACTCTCAGCATTGACAGACAAACACTTGTTTTTATCTGGACACATTTCCCCCACCAATACAACATGCTAACATTATTAGCGCAAGTCTATGGCATTTTACATTGTGTAAATTAGCCTAGCTACTAGCGATCTTTCCCTCTTCTCATCTGAAGCCAGGGACAACAGCAACATTTACCAAAGGTAACGGTACATAATCTGGCTCCATTACAACTCACAAGATTAACCAACAAAACAACTGTCTTATACTAAACACGTTTTCCATGCAAATACTACATGCTAACGTTAATAGCGCCAGCCTATGGCATTTTACATGGTATACATTAGCCTAGCAACTAGAGATCTTTCCCTTGTCTCATATAAAGCCAGGGACAACAGCGACATTTAACAAAGGTAAGGGCACTCAATTTGGCTCCATTACAATTCACCGACAAAACAACTGTCACACTAAACACAGTTTCCAAACAAATACAACATGCTAACGTTATTCATTTGCATTTTACATTGTTTAAATTAGCCTAGTGACGAGTGGAGATTTCCTCTGCTCATATAAAGCCAGGATAAATCCCAAAGAAGATAGAGCACACACAAGACTTAAAATGCTATTTTAGTGGAGGCTTTACTGTCTTCACAATTTATTGTTTCTTATCTGTGAAATACAAGTAAATGCAAGCTTCGTTTCTACTGAGGGAAATGGTTTCAGTATACAGAAACTGGCGAGTTCAACGATGTGTAAACAAAGGAGGTATTTTGAAAACACCCCCATTTTCACAGGTAATTTAGCCTGTCCCTCCCGCTGCAGGAAATGATGGATTAATCCTGAAAAGCTATTGATGTATCATTTTTCTCCTTGTGAAAGTAACACGGCGATTATTCGAACAATGAGAATTTGGTCAGACAAGAGCATATCAACCAAATCATTGACCAGTCAACCAGGAGACTACAGCCCTAGACATTTTTAAGAACATTTTTATGTGTGCCTTTATATTTTTTCATGACTACATTGCATTGTTTTTTGAGTAAGTAGTATTTTAGTAAGTTAACTCATTGCTTTCTTTAGGGTCCTATCAACACCACTCGTGGGTTTTAAGTAACTATAACTATTTTAATTGTTGTAATAAATTATTCTTTTTAACTTGACTTGGACTCCTTGGTTATTTCAGTGTTGCTCTCCACCTGATTTTAAAATCTACTTGGTATACCCTACACCCCCCTTACACATGTATGCATCGTGTTCATATCTATGACGAGCTCGCTTCTTCAGCTGTCCAATTAAGAAGAAAATGAAGACACTTTCAATAAAGTGAGTGGTAAAGAAATTACTTTAATGACTTAATGTTGCACATTTTGATTGACACTATCATAAGTATAGAGTATTACTAGCCTTATCACATAAAACCACATTAGTGGTTATCACTAATATCACCTCAGTACACTCAGCTCACACTCTGTATGTAATGGATTGCCACACAGTATAAAAGATCTCTAATATATATTCATGATGCAGCATGTTTGTGTTGGCATGTGTTTTTACCTGACAACATTATACAATTAGTGGGCAATCACCTGAAGACATGCACTAATGCCATGCATATATATTCATTTTTTTTTCTCTCGGTTGTGTCATCCCTGTCACGTTCAATCATGTGTGCTGCACCTCTGTGAAACATAAAAACAGGTCAACAACTAACCAGCATTGGAAGTCCCTGTTTTTGTTTTGTTATTTACCTCATGTCACTTGTTGTGCAATTTATTCCCTTTTTTTCTTTTTCGTGGTCTGGAACAATCCGCTGTCCAATTGTTCAGAGAGCTCTCTAATCCAGTCTTAGATCTGAGTCGTGCAGCGCAGCCTAATAGGATCGTAGTATTAACCCTGATGACAATACCACCAGCTGTCGCAGGGCCCCCTGTTGGCCACCAGGAGGACTGTGTCAGTAGGGGTTGGAGAGACGGAGAGGGAGGTGACTGACAGGGAGCGAGACAGACACAGATAGACAGAGATAGAGTGTGATGCTCTTAGTCTCATGTGGAATAATCACGGGAGCAGTTTGGAGGAGGAGCACAGAAGCATCTAAAGTGCTTTATTTTTGGACGACTACCTCTTTAATTTTACTCTTCACCCCTCTCCCTTAATCAAACCCCAACTTTTTTTTTCTTTCTTTAAACTTTTTCTGTCCCATTTGTCTCTTCTCTCTCGAGCCCACCTTCGCCTCCATCAGTCTGCGTCCATCTATCTCTCCCCACCTGCTGCATCCACTTTCTTCCGGAGTGGTGGTGTCGGCAGCTCTTGGCTCTGTGCTGGTTCTATATGGCTGAATAAGTGGTTAAAAAAGGGGGGGGGGCTTGCTCTGGTGGTTTTCTCCGCGGGGGGTTCGGAAGTTGCAGTCAGGACCAGGACAAGCAGGAGGAGGAGGCGGTGGAGGAGGATGGCGGTGGCTCTGGATGAAGTGTGGGGGCGGGTGAAGAATGTCTGCAAGCAGAACGGACTGCTCATCCTGTCTGTGCTGGCCGTGGTCATTGGCTGCCTGCTGGGCTTCTTCCTCAGAGGCAAGCAGCTCTCCGAGCAGGTCAGTTGGTTCAAATGCCTGGTGGTGATTGTAACGCCTGGTCCCCCCCCCCCCAAACCTCCTCACAACACACACTATCCACCTGCCCAGCTGCCTGCCTGCCTTATCTCCCCACTCAAGTGTGTCTTAAATGCTGTGATGGATTCAGACTGCCACAGCTCCTAATACAAGAGATTACCCAATTCCCTGTTCCCTGCATCTGCCTCTTTTACTCAATTCCATGTGCTACACACCAACCCAACACTTTAACACACTCAAGCGTGAACATCTATCTTTGTGAGGACACTGTGTTGACATTTACCCTCACCTCAACCTGGACACGACTCCAACTTTAACCTTAAAACTCAATCTTAACCCCAAAATTAACCATGTGGGGACTCCATTTTGTCCCCAGGTAGGAGAAACTGCAAGTCCTCACACAGGAAGTTACGTCAAATAATAATTTGTTCACCTTATCTTTATAAACCAGCCTCTCTTTGCCTCTCTAAGCCCGTCTGATTCCACCAAAGTATAGGTTTCATCACCACGATCGGCCCTACTAGGACCATTAAGGCAAAAGACAGGACGATGTAATCAATAGTAGACTGCCCTTCGGATAGCTGGAAAAGACTTGGTTGATGGTGGCTGCTCATTCCACCTAAGAGACTCCCACAAGGTTCTTTATCTTGCTCACACTGGAATTGCAGTGTGAGCAAAACGTAGAAATACAGCGTTAAGAAGCCTCTGGGGTCGTCTGCTTTTGATGAGAGAAGAAGAAAAAAGCGCCACATGAGAATGGTAAGCTGGCTTCAAGAATGGAATTAAATTGCCTCATCTAAAAGCCAATTTGCCTGCTGCAGCAGGCACATTGTAATGGCAGAAGACGTCCCCAAGAGCAAGAGAATAGTTGTTGTTTTTTTAATGTGAAACTGTATCTTATCAGTCGCTCAGATTGCCTATAGCCTCTCAGATGGACTCCACGGAAAGGGATTGCCGGTGGGGAGATTAGTTGTCAATCACTCACAGAGACATGAAGTCAACAATTCATGTTCACTTATATAATTCACACATGACTGAATGGGAAGTGGAATTAAATAGTTGGAATTCAGAGAATGCTAAGAGGTTGCAGATGAACAGAGAAATGACATTTCTGCAGGCAACTGGATGATTATTCCTCTGAGTGCGTTGTGTTTGATAATGACTGAATTTATGGGTAGAAAGACATGAAAAAATGTTACAAAGTCGTAGCAGAGAAAGCATGTGCAAAATTAGATTCGACAGAGAAGCTGCTCTTTAAAGGGTGCTTGATCAGTACAGAAACAGGAAATGCATTTGAAACTGGATGATGAAAATATTGTCCTTTAAGAGGTGGTTGGTGTATGTGGGATTTTGTATGACGTAAGGCATGTGTAGGTATTGCCATTGATGTTTGAGCATGCCTGTGATGTCAAATGAATTTTGAGCGAGACACGGGGGGCTTCAGATGTGTGCCTTCATCCATGATCCATGTGCACTGCTCTATTTAACCTTTATTAAACCAGAAAAAACCTCTTGAGATTCAACATCTCTTTTCAAGAGTGTCCTGGCCGAGACAGCAGCCACATAAAGTTACAGACTGACAATATAGACCAAAAAATACAACATATAACTCCACATTACAAAAATGAGAACACAAAATGAGATTACTACAAAGAAAAAACAAAAAAGGACATTAATACTTTAGCAGCTGTCTGTTTAATATGGAGCGCACATCTCCTTTTTGCATGTGAGCAAACTCGCATTTATAGAAATGGAACATCGTAGTATCATTGGTATCCTTCAAGGGATAGTTCGGATCTTTAGAAGTGGGGTTGTATGACACAGAAGCTAAGCAATGCACTGCTGTGGATGGGGGCAGCAGCAAAATGTATTTTAGCTGCTTAATAAATGCCACAGTTACACAATGACACAACCAAACTAACTGTTCGAGGCAGTGGTAGACCAGCAGCTGTGTTCGGCAATGTTAAACTACTGGTTTTCTTCAATGGAGTCTGGCTTTGGTGAGAGTGTTATAATGGCTTCAGTTCCCCATCAGAAATCACTGACTGACAGCAAGGTAAAGTGGTGAAAATATTCCGAATATAGCACACATAGACTTCAACTGATATTGATTTTTTAGGTGGCTAAAATAGTTTTAGCTTCCGTGGTGGTACTCCAGCCTGCTTCTCCAAACTGGGGATGTGCCGACTGCCATCTTGGTAATAGGTCTACACCGACCATGGAGAAGTATCTCATGCAACTCCAGATGCAGATGTTTGGCATCGTGGGGCCCATAGAGCAAGTGCACTACAGGCTTGGCTCCTTTTGAGTCATTATCTCTGCTAACTTGATTGGGGAAAAAAAAGAAATGTCATCAGACTGAATGGATCAAATCTCAATAGTGAAATGAGTCATTTCACTGGGACTATGAGGCTAAAAAAATCTAAGGCTAAAATTTCTTTCACAGTGTCTATTGGAAAAAAAATTTGCTGGGCCCCATGGCATCACAGAAGAGACCCAAATGTTGTAATTTCACATTTGGTTGTATGTGAAATTGGCTTCAAAGCCTGGCGCTGTTCCTGGGGGCTTGATGTACAAATGACAACGCTAACTCGCAGGTATGATGTTTAGGATGTGAGGGGAAAATCATAGTCGTTAGCACTCATCCTCTGGGTACCACGAATGTCTTTGGACTGCAAACTTCACCCAGTAGTTGTGAAGATAATTCCATCTGGACTAAAGTGGTGGACTAACTGACACTTAGCATGACTAAATACCCTGCAGGTCCCTCCTATATCTACACACGCTCACTCCGACCTCGTCACATTTCGCCACATTGGCTTTATATTGATATGGGAAGCGAAAACAACGTTGGTGACTGTTCGACCCATCCACCACCTCTCCCACCCACTTTACTCAGACTTTTCATCCCCTAACTTACACTGTTGTCCCACTGCATTTTCCTCTGATGTGTCAGAGGTAATTAACCCTGCCAAAATACACGGGGTTGAATAAAGCTCACTTCTGTGACTTTGTGACAAACACAGTGAGCTGGGACTGTGGTCAACAAGACAATCTGCCCACACTGAGCCTGTCAAGGACGATTTTTACTCTCTCAGCAGGTGAATTACTGCCTGAGTAGTGCCTCTCAACATCCCTGACCTCGAGGTGAACAATTCGTGTTCAATTTAAAAAGTCAAACATGTGTGGTTCCCAGTTTGTTTTTTAATTACAGGTCACGGATGGTGAGAAATTCATTCCCTTGAAAAGAGGAGAATACGTCATTGTATGAGGAAGCACTGCACTACAGTGAATAGTGTTTTTCAGGGTTTTTTTTATGTAGAATAAAAAGGGTGGTAGTGGATTAGAGTCAACTGTGTGGCAGCTGGCAGGGTGAAGGTGAGGACAGTCATGTTCACGCTGCATCCATGAATGCAAAGTGAAAAGTCAGAGTGTAGGGCATAGGGGTAGGGGCGTGTATGTTACAGTGTTACACATGCTGCCATTTATACACAGCATTCATTAAATGTGCTGGCCTCTCTTTATATGCTTTTAAAAAATGTTGTCAAAGTAGTTAAAGGTGAGTATTTTTTTTCAGTGTGTAGTTTTATTTACACAGACTGACTGGACCAGGTGATTTAAATGTGCAATCAATCAGCAGAGGTTAAGCACCACAAAGTGATTTTTACTTGACATTTTCTTTCAGTTCAAGCTGACAAAAATCTTTACGTAAGTCATCAAGACAACATAACAATAAATGGCATCGTAATGACAGTAGTAGTACAAAACTGGGACTCAGTTGCAGCAGAATACACAAAACACCAAGAACAGTTTATCAAATCCAAATCTTTACGCAGGGCAGTCAGCAGAGGCAGAAAAGTAAATTCAGGGAAATCACCCAAAAACCAAAGCCTATAAATCCAAGCCGAGTCAAAAACCAAGGAATCAAACACAAGGAAAAGACTAGAAAGCATGAACACACTAAAGCGACAATGACAATCTGGCAACTAAATGGGGGAAACACTGGGCTTTACATACACATGGGTTGATTACTAACTACACACAGGTGACTGGAACAAGACACAGGTGAAACACATGAGGTTATCAACAAAGGCGGGAAAACTCAGGAAGTAAAAGAAACACTAAACACAATGAGAACACATTTCAAAATAAAACAGGAAGTGGACACAAACACATGAGCATAAACGTGACAGAATATCACAGGCGTACGTTAAAATGATTAACATGGCGAACTGAAAAAAAAAAAAACAAAGGTGCAGAGTTGAGGAAAGCAATGGTATTTAAATGGACAATTTAATTCAAAGCTAGGGGGGTTAAATTGTATCAGGTGGGCCATGGCCCCCTTAATACGACTGCTTTTCCCCCCACTTGCTCCCCCCTAGCAAAAGTAATTTGAGGCTGACATTACTGTGACATGCTCATTTTTTAAAACTGACATAGGTATCTTATCGTGGTATTTTGTTAAACTAGTCAAGTTGTAACATTCATATGGGTACAGTTTGTTGGGACAACACATTCTCACTCCAACTTCGTCACATATTGACGTTTGGTCATGGACTTTCCACGTCCAGATACAACGTGAAAGGTACCCTGGGTGTGTTGGGGGTTGACGTTCTGGGACGCTGTGTCAAGTTCTGCCTGTTGCATGCATTGTCTTCTTTCAAAATACTAAACGCACGTCGGTAAAACACCACGATTTACCTTTTTTTGCCTTTAACACCTAATGCATGTGGTTGGGTTGAGTTGTGGTTGGTTGGACCCATCCACCCTCCTTCCTGCTCACCCTATTTGGACTTTCGTCTCCTTAACTTTCATTCATGTCCTGCCAAATCCCCCCCTGATGCCACTTAGTGCCATTAAACTATAACAGCAACCGGCTGCGTATCATGCCAATGTTAAAGGACGACTTCTTCATCAGTGTCTGATGCTGCTGGATTTCGACAACTTCAGAGTGAGACCACGTTGGTTGGGAAGGGGGCTGAATGAAGCTCCAAACTTAGGCCAAAGTTGATGTGGGATCATCAGGCATTTTCAAAATGGGTTCTATGGGTACCAACAAGTCTCTGAACTTGAGGGGGCTTCTTCCCAGTAAATATTTTGTTGCTTACAATTAGTATACTCCTTCAGATTAAAGATGTGCATTTGTATTTTAACTGATAGGACAACCAGCCTATTTGAAGAACAATGGATCGCCTAACATGTAAGCATACATAACACAGGATTTTTGTGGAACTCAAAATGTAAACTGCACCGGTCTGCACATCAGATAATTAGCAACATTAACTGTAAAATAAGAAACCAAAGCATATCAGTGCGGTTCCTAAATTTTCATATTGCCTCTGGTTTTGGTGTGCCTACCCAAGATTTTCAGTGGCCCCATCTAGACACCCCTGTGGAAAATGTCTAGGGGCCAGCACACACTTGCGAAAATAGATTCAATTCAATAAGCTTTATTGGCATGACATTCCATATGTGTTGCCAAAGCACAATCACAATTTAAAAGAGTGAATCCAGAAACAATTAATGACATTAAAAGATACTTTGAAGGAGTAAACAGAAAGGCAGAGTGTGATCTGTGATGAGATGAACTTTATGTTGTGCTGTGACATGCACTGACATATCTTGCTGAATCTATGGTGCTGACGCTATTTTCTCCAAGTAGATGTTGCATTTTAGCCTGCTAACAGAGTGAGTCACAATGTTGGAGTTCACACTGAATGTTTGTAAAGAACTTTGTTCTGATGTCTTCATATGTGCGACATTGTAGCAGGAATTGTCGCTCTGTCTCTCAGAAAATTTAACAATGCGAAGTATTCAAGGGCAGATTGTCTCTTTCTTTTGTGTCCCTGTTGTCTACCAGCTCAAAACATAGTTGTCAGGTAGAAAGTTATTTTTCTCCATTGAAAAACTTATATGAGCATACCACACATCTTGCAGAAGCAGCCAGTGTGTTTGTTCCACTTTTAGCCGCTGGAGAACTCAGTGACACCTTTCAAACACACACTTTGGGGCAAATTCCCCAAAACACTGTGCAGCTTTTGTGGACACACCCGCACAAATAAAACTAAACTAAACTGTGGCGTCCTCAAAGCATCTGCAAAGGGTGAAATGCACCCTTAACTGTGCTGCTAAGAAAAACCGCCTCTGTGCTCCGCAGCTTGCATGTATTTAAATGAGATAACATGCATACATTTGACACAACATTTCCCCTTTCTATGCAAATAAATCTCATTGTATAAACAGTCCAAATCACTAAAATAAGCGCTAACAGCCACATGCAGTTACAGTGAAATTATTAATGTCTTCAGACACTTGGTGGTAACTGAAGCATGCTGACAGACTGACATATTAAATCCCAGATACAGTTTCTCAGTCATGTTGTCGTTCCTTGCCTAATGTTTTGAAGAATGCCTCTGCATGCCGTTGATTGGGACCTGTAGTTCATTGTCTGAAAATATCTTTTATTTTTCTTTCTGCTGTTCTACCTGCTGTGCTCTTGATGCAAAGGCGATAATTATACTTTGCAACATGGATAGTTGGAAAAAAGGGCAAAATGCACTCGGCTGCAAAACTTTAAGACCATGTTTGCACTTTAGTATCATCGGCTCAGAACCTTTTGTGAATCTGACCTTAGGACTGGGCAGGTAGCGGTTGCAAGTGGTGCGCAATTCATGGTGCTGTCAGCAGGCAAGTTCTCTCATCAGAATGCTATGTTCACAGACTGACAAACAACAACACAAAACATAGAAATGTACCCACACCCACTCTGCACTCCACACACACACACAAACATATTCACTCAGCCATTTGGCCTAAAAGCTCTGTCACTCCAACACAGACTCAGGAAGCTTTTATTGCTCCATCTCACTGCACAGATGTGCTGTACTTAAATTCCTATTTTTTTTTTTTTTCAAATCCAACTCTCCACCTTTGTTTTGTTTTTCAACTGGCTTTTACCCCCTCATGACGTACTGTCATCATGAAATAACATGTTTTGGTTTTGTTGGGTTTTTTTGTTTGTTTGTTTTTTTTGTTTTTTTACAAATCTTGCATCCACTTTTTAACTTTTAAAACTTTTACTTTTAACTGTGTTCAGTTAAATGCTTACTGCATTTCAGATTCATACGTCCTTCAATTCACACAAAACATCCATTGTTAAAGATATACTAAACAAGATTTTTCCTAAAAAAGAAAACAATAGACTCATACAGGAGTAATCTCTCTCCAACACATTCTCAGTCCCATCGTGTCACATACATTTGGTCATGGCCTTTCCACGTCCAGATCCGATGTGAAAGGTCCCCTGGGTGCGAAGGGTGTTCTGGGACACCTTGTCAAGTTCTGTCTGTTACATAGTACATTGTCTTCTTTCAAAATACACTTCTGTTTTCACAGGAAATTTACCGTTTACATACGGTCTCTTTCAAAATAAATGCACTACGTCGGTACAACACCCCAACTTAAAGGACAGCGTTTTTAATTAGTGTCTGTCAAGTCACTGCCCAAACACCAGATTTCCGTGACTTCGGAGTGAGACCAGGTTGCCTTCTCAGTCATCAGACCGACTAGTTGTGGTGACTGTTTATATATCAACACAGACTTTGAACTCTGCCTTATGCTTGGGATGTTTATGGACATGTACCCCCACAGCGCTCAGGTGAGGTCGGGGTGAGGTCTAATAAAAAAGGTAGCAACCAGGTGACAGACTGTATGCAGCAGCCATAAGAGACACAGCGCCACAAAAAAAGCAAACATAGCAAGGTCAAACGCCAAATAAAGGTGAATCTGGGGTTGGTTTTTACTAACACTTTCACAGGTGGGCGTGTTTACAGACAAGAAGTTATAATCCTGCATAGTACATCTTTAAGTAAATGGTAAATGGACTGCACTTGTATAGCGCTTTCTAGTCTTCCAACCAATCAAAGCGCTTTTACACTTCATCTCACATTCACCTATTCACACACTGGTGGCCGAGGCTACCATATGTAGGCTACCATACATGGTGCCACCTAAACATTCACACGCACTCACACACTGATGAAACAACCATTGGTAGCAATATATAGAGTTTTTTGGCAACTTCTTTTTGTCTATTTTCTTTTTTGTTTGGCCTCATCGTACTATTACCTTCAAAGTTGTTTTGGCGAACATGTTAGGAAAAAAGTTTCCTATTTACACACCTGGCAACATTAACCAACAGCCATCCAATATTCACTCTCCTTTGGTCTCCACCAACTCCTAAGAGGGATATCTGGCTTTTTAGCTGCTAAATGCTCCGCTATGTTTACCAGCTACAGACACCAACTGTGTCTCTCTGTCATTTTGTGCTGGGCAGATAGCGTGCATTGGAGCTTTTTCACTGCAAACTGCTGCCTGGTGTGACTGGCAACGACAGTGAGACGAGACCAGTGTGACAGAACCAAAACAGTGAAGTTGCAGGTTGAAAAATCAAAGCCAAACTCTGCAGTAGAGTAGACTCGAGTGATGATGATCTGCAAGTTCATCACTGCTGCTGTTAATTACACATAGTTATTTGCTACAAAATATTGCTCACTGCAGCTTTAAATGAAGTTGACCTCAGCAGATGGGGTTACGTCATGTGCTAACGTTATTCTAATGTCACTCATCCTCCTTTTCCAACACTCCTCTGTGTTCTGACTTCGCCATCTTGTCCCTAAGGGAACTCATTTTGACTTTTTCTGCCCATATACAGAAGCATGACCATAGCTGAGAACTTTTATGTAAGACACATTAACCCACCTTTTTACAGTAACCTTGCACTCCAATTTCAGTCCGTTTACAGGTGCTAGGGAGTACTACTGCATGAAAATTTGTAAAAAAAAAAAAAAAAGCCTTTTGTGGTTCCAAAGCAGTTTATCTAATTTAATGTCACTTGCGTCAGCATGTGTTGGAGGCTGCCGTCTACAAGTTTGAAAATGAAAAAAAATCTGTGAATGTGGAGTTAGAAAGAAGTGCACTTATCAGATCTCTAAAGCCTGTTACTCATCAGTTGCTATTAGCCACTTTGGATGACTACCAAGACTCCACTCACTGAGTCCCGAAAATTGCCATGAACTAGATAGTAAAAAATTGTCATTTTAGTGTTGCATACTGTTAGCTCTCTCAGTGACAGCTTACCAGCTCCAAACCATAGTCGGGAACACACTAGCTTACTAACACAATTTAGCTTTAGCCTATCCCTGCCAGCATGACTACAAAACACCCACGCTTGGACCAAAAGGCAGGATTTATACTTCTGCGTTGTATTGATGCCATACCTATGGCTTGGCCCTGAGTAGACATAGAGCCTACGGCGTACCCTACACCGTAGCCTGACATGAAACTCCCCAGAAATGTAACTACACGTCACTGCGACGCAGACCTCCTGTCCGTTTTTGTAAGCTGAAACCATTTGCCTCAGTGGAAACAAAGCTCTTATTTACTT
Source organism: Epinephelus fuscoguttatus (assembly GCF_011397635.1). NCBI lineage: Eukaryota > Metazoa > Chordata > Actinopteri > Perciformes > Serranidae > Epinephelus > Epinephelus fuscoguttatus. The sequence continues at coordinate 24,697,151 of NC_064766.1, forward strand.
TAATTTCACAGATAAGAAACAATAAATTGTGAAGACAATAAAGCCTCCACAAAAATAACATTTTAAGTCTTGTGTGTGATTTATCCTTTGGTGATTTATGTTTCAGGATTTATCCTGGCTTCATATGAGCAGTGGAAATTTCCACTCGTCACTAGGCTAATTTATACAATGTAAAAATGCCATAGACTTGTGCTAATAACGTTAGCATATTATATTTGTTTGGAAAACGTGTTTAGTATAAGACCATTTTTTCGTCGGTGAACCTGAGTTGTAATGGAGCTGAATTTTGTACCGTTACCTTTGTTAAATGTTGCTGTTGTCCATGGCTTCATATGAGTAGAGGAAAAGTTTGCTGGTCACTAGGCTAATTCATACAATATAAAATGCCATAGGCTTGTGCTAATAACGTTAGCATGTTGTATTTGTGGGGAAAATGTGTCCAGATAAAGACAAGTGTTTGTCTGTGAATGTTGCGAGTTACAGTGAAGCTGATTTGTGTACTTGTGTTTGAAATTGTCTCTATTAAGCCACGTTTAATGTGTGTTTTGAATCAGCTAAACTGTACAGCACTTCACAGAAACCTCCACCGCCAATTAGTGTATAGGAGGTGTAACTGCAAAGTGACACTGACACCACCGCAGAAGTATAAATGCTCACAACGGCATAGGCCACGTGCATAGGCCACAGCGTAGGGTCTGGTACACAAGTATAAATCCCGCTTAAGAAGTTCATGGAAACACAACGATGACTCGCTGAAAGACAGCCGGTTTTGTTGTTTGTTGGTCGCAAACAGTCATCAGCAGTTTCCCACCTTGCCTAGGAGTCACGCCGTCCACCATCTCCTTGACCACTAGATGACAAATCAGCACATACAGTATATAACATCACTTTAAAAACATTGATATAATACGTATGAAACATGCAAGTGTAATGTATTTATGGTTTGAAGAAACATACTGTATAATGCTAACTGGCAACTTTCTGGCAACTAGACTGTGCAAATTTCGTCATATATCATATCTGACACCTCTACGCAGATGATTGATTTTCACACAAGTAATTAAATCACACTTCTGTGCGGAGTTGGCATGTGCTGCATATGTGAGCATAGTTTTCTCCGGGTTCTTCAGCTTCCTCCCACAGTCCAAAGACTTGCAGGTTAGATTAACTGGTGACTCTAAATCGCCTGTAGGTGTAAATGTGAGCGTGAATGGTTTTCAGTCTCTATGTGTCAGCACTGTGATAGTCCCCAACCCCACCTGTCACCCAGTGTCAGCTGGGATAGGCTCCAGCCCCTCTACAACCCTGTACCAGGATCAGCAGCTACACATAATTACTGAATGAAAAATCAAATCAACTACATTACTCTACAATAGTAATATAACTTTTAATATAAATGTTTTATTTCACTGTAAATGTGATAGTAACCACTATCAAGGAAGTCTCTGCAAGCTGTTTGCCATGCAGTACATAAACTGACACTTGTGTATCACACTCCTCATGAAAGTATCATGGGACTGATACTTTGAAACTCTACACAGCACCATGTCTGTGAATACAGATGAGGAGACAAAGATCAGTCAATACAATGGAGAATTTTTTATCATGTTTACCTTTATTGATTTGTGATCTCGAGGAAGTCTTTGCAAGCTTTTTGCCATGTCAAACATAAACTGAAATCAGTGTGCTGCCTACAAAGCAGACTCCTGCAGAATCAATTACTTTCACACAGGAGCAGAATGTCAATATGCTGTAACTGAAACCACAGGTATTGCACACACATTGAAAAAGTTACAGGACTGAAACCTGATGAGATAGTACAGCCTAGTACAGCCTTTATGAATACAGATGAGGAGACAAAGATATCATTTAATACAATGAACAAGCGTGACTATGTGAATTGGTCCTTGCCTGATTTTGAAGCTCTCTTAAAGGGGAACTAATGTTTTTTCAACCTGGGCCCTATTTTCTGATCTACTTTTGTCTAAATGAGTGATAGGATGCTCAATATTTGACATTTCTCCAGTACGAAGCTAGGGCAGACCTGCCTGCAGCCTGTGAGCGCAAGCTTTATTAAATAATAGGGCACTCAGACCGTGTAAAACAACGTCAAAATACGTCAACTAAAAGTGTTTTTTTTCCACACAGATAGGCTCAGATTATTAGTATAATTATCCAACAACATAATGGAAAGGAGAAATGACCGTCTGTGTTTACCTTTAGCTGGATGTTCCTCTGCCTGTTGCTGCTCCCTCTCTCTCTCCTCGTCTGCTCCTCAGTTTCAATGAGCTCTGCATCTGTGTACATCCGTGTACTCCATGTTCAAAAAAATACGGGCGGTCATCAAATTCAAATGGCTCATCCAGATCCAGTCGGTCAAAATCGGGTAAAAATTCAGACATTTGTTGTGGCAAGTCAAAACACTCACTCAGAGAGTGAAAGTCTGGCTCTGAAATCTCAAGTCTCGCGAGATTCTCCGTCTTCTTTGGTGTTTTACTATACAGTCTATAGTGTTTTACAGCAGTTGGTCTCGCAAGACTTGAGTTGTTGCAGGAAGTTACCGCAGGAGCGAGCTTACAAATGCGACTGTTTGGAGTAGTCATGGCTGAATTTTTACCCGATTTTGACCATCTGGATCTGGATGAGCCATCTGAATTTGATAAGGGACAAGGGGAGAGAGGGAGCAGGCAGAGGAAGTGTTTTGACTTGCCACAACAAATATGTCCAAATCCAGCTAAAAGGTAAACACAGACATTCATTTATCCTTTCCGTTATGTTGTTGAATAATTATACTAACAATCCGAGCCTATCTGTGTTTAAAAAAAAAAATGCACTTTTAGTGGACGTATTTTGACGTTGTTTGACGCGGTCTGAGTGCCCTATTATTTAATATAGCACGTGCTCACGGGCTGCAGGCAGGTCCGCCCGAGCTTCGTACTGGAGAAATGTCAAATACTGAAAATCCTATCACTCATTTAGACAAAAGTAGATCGGAAAATAGAGCCCAGGTTGAAAAAAAACATTAGTTCCCCTTTAAGTACAAGGATGGATGAATTGGTTGGTTCTTGTCATTGTGCGAAAGTGTTCTAATATTTCCACGTTACTGTATATCTTTTTTGTATGCTGCTGTCTTGGTCAGGTCCCCCTTATAAAAGAGATTGTTGATCTCAACAGGACTTACCTGGTTAAAAATGGGTTATATAAAATTGAGCATAGCGTTAGTTCAGGCAGGACATTATGTCACGCTCAGCCTACATCCCACCTACATCAGCTGATCTCTAACAGCCCAATCAACTGATGGAGCAGCTGATCAGTGGAAGGGAGTCAGCTGATAGATCACATGATTCCTTTCTATGCAACCAATTGGTGAATCTCATTCACGGCACCCTATATAAACTGCTCTGGCCCACCTAATGTTGCTGCTTCCTCTGCAAGCCACTTTGCAACCCACCTCCACCCCAGCTCCTCCTTTTCATGTTGTGTCTGACTTATCAGTGTCATTTCTATTTGTCATTGATGCTGCTCTGTTGTGTTCCTGGGGGGTCTTTGCTAGTGCTCTCCCTGCCTTAGGCTTTCCATGTAGGCGCATGGAAGGGCAGGGAGGTTTGCTCTCTCTGCGTCAGGATTTCCTTGTTTGCACGTGGAAGGGCAGAGAGGTGTGTGGTTTCTCTGTCTTCAGGCTTTCCACATAGGCACGCAGGAGTGCGGAGAGATGTGCTCTCTCCACCTTCAGCTTTCCATGTAGGCGCGTAGAAGAGGCTTTCTGTGCAGGTCCAAGGAAAGGCAGAGAGGCCCCAGAAAGGAGCCATGCCACCAAATATAATACTGCAAATGGAAATAAAGTTTTCTTTGACTAAAGTGGTCGTGACTGAGCTTAAATAAATAAAAAACAAGCCTTGAATATGAAGAATTCTATTCAGAGTTTCTCATTTGACACATGTAGTTGTGCATCTAATAATAAGGCTATTTCATAAATTTATTTATTCAGTTTTTTTTCTTTATCCCTCAGTTGACATGTGACTTTTTTTGCTTATCACACAACACACACTTGCATTCCAGTTTAACAGTGGTAGCACAGGGTCAGCCATAACATGCTGCCTCTGGAGCAGTTTGAGGGTGTCTTGGCACCGCTTCAGCAGCCATACACAGTTCGTTTGGAGACTTGTACCGACGACCTTCCATTTCCCAAGCCAAGGCCCTAGGGAATGAGCAACTGCCTCCTGTTTTTGTGACGAGTTATGTAAATGCAATTATATAATCTAAATACACACTGCGGCTCAGTGCTGTTATTTTTAACAACAGTAAAACAATGTAATTAAATAACAAGTGAAGCTAACCGAGGTTAAAGGTAAAATCAGGACACTCTCAGTTTTGTTCTTTTGGCAGTATCTAGAATGAAGAACTGAATGTTTGTTGGCTTGAAACCAGGCTGGTGAATTTATTTATATCAGCTTGTTTCTATGAGCCCTGCAGCTGGCGAGATAAAAGGGTTACCACAGGATAGACTGTGTGTGTGTGTGTGAGTGTGTCTGTGCATGTATGTAAATTATGTTTTAGTGTGTGAGAGAGCAGATTAATAATGAGTTTGCAGCAAGTTTGTGACTTTTCTGTGAAATATTGCCACTGACACTCAGTTCATAATATTGCAAATTGCAAATTCAAGGGTATTCATCAGTGGTCCATGGGCTCAGTCACCATTGTGTTTTCTCATTCAGCAATAAATAGTGATTTTACAGACATTTACTGAAATCTTTGCGATTAATACTATAAATTGACACTGACATTGTGTCAAGTTCAAGAGTGCTGTAGCAGACGGCTGCTCCATCTCTAATCACAGTCTATTCAAACATAGTAAAACATGCAGAGACACTGACATTTATGTCAGTGATTAACTACAGCAGCTACATACATACACAGAATGGGGTGAGATGTGCCAGTTTTTACTTGAGGTGACTTTAAAGAGAGAGCATGGCAGTAATGCCGCCAACTAAAATATGTACATATATTTCAGGATGTGGGGCATCCCTGGGAACAACCACTTTGGATCTTAAATAAACTGTTTAAAAAATATGGCTTTCCAAAAAAAGTGGTCTTGTGGCACAATTTGCCCCCGATGCGGGGTGAGTGGTGCCTTGGGAGAAAATATGTTGGGGTAAATTGTGCCATTGATTATTGAAGTAAAACAGAACATTTTCATCTCATATAATGTAATGCTATATCAAAGCAAGACAAATCCAATACCATATTACTTATATATAACATCAAAGGCCAATTTTAGCAGCAGATAACATGTCGAATACATGAAAGATCTTAAGTAGGCCTACATAATATTTAACATTTTCAGAATAAAATTAAGTTAAACCTGAACAACATCAACTGCAATTCTCAGAACCAGGCGACAACACAACATGCCACTTGTCAATGCTGCAATATTCTTCAACAAGGCCTATCTAAAATGTTAAGAGTAAAATGAAATAAAAAATGAAGGCTCCAGGTCATAAATGTTAACTCCTGGCCAGTAGGGTGCAGATCCTGAGGGGGACAGGGGTCCCCCCAGTTTTATGAAAAACACAGCATTGGAGATGAAACTTTGTTTATTTTTATGAAAGCTACTCAGTGGAGCACAAAGCCAAAATCATTCAACTGCCATGTAGAAAATTACACAGATGATCAGCACTGCTTCTGCATATTTGGGCCATAGAGCAACCGCACTAGAGCCTTTTGCCAGCCATGTCAGCTGCTTCCAGTTTAACGCTCAGCTAATTGAAATGGGGAGAAATGATTTAATCATGCGGATCTTCTGAACTTTCCAAATATTATTGGACCACATGGATCAAAGCCATGGTGCAGCCTCATAGGGCTGCTAACATGGCTGTTTCATTCTCAAACAATTTGTTTTAGCTAAATTAAATGTGGGGAAATTTGAGGAAAGTAATGTTCTTCCATCAGCTTCAAATCAAAGTCCGTCAACATAATTTGAAAAGGCTAAAACTTCACAGACCTTGCAAATAATGAGACCCTTTTCTCAACCACTCACACAGACATGCAAGAAGCATATTTGCTCAGTTTCTGAAAGCGACACGTGTTACTGACAAACGGAAAAAGAAAAGGTCAAGGTTATTCTTGAAAGAGGAGAAAATGTGGACATCCAAGTCCTCTGGGAGACCGCTGCAGTAAACAAAGAGCATAAAAGCTAAAAGCAGTTTTAGACGCTTTTTGGCAGGAAGTCAGATGGCCAGAGGTCTTGGTTGCTTTTCAGTGGATCTAACACTTTTTGATAGGATGGGCATTTTTGTTTCTAAAAGTCAACTGTGTACTGAAAACCAGTGCACAACGTGTTGTCTCCTTTTTCTTAGTTTCTGTCAGAACTTTGGCTCAGCATGCAGAGTTACAACAGCCTCTTTTCAAAGTACATCCGAGTTTCTTTTACACAAGTTACAAAAACAGGCAGAAATCCAGTTTTGATACAAGCTTCTTTTTTAAAAAAATCTTTTTTTAATTGCAGCATTGTTTAAGTGATAAAAAACCCAAATCTTTCGATACATGTTTGTGAAATTGACACAAATATAATTGAATATAATTACGTTAAATGTTTAATATTGTATGTATTAATATAAGTCTCTCTCTGTCCGTCTCTCTCTATATGTATCTTTTTGTCATATGGATCACTGTACATTTACCATGTTAACCTGTCTGAGGACAGAGGGGATGTCGTATGCTGTAAAGTCCTCTGAGGCTAATTGTGATTTGTGATATTGGGCTTTATAAATAAAACTGAATTGAACTGGAGAGTGCCCAGGATTGATCTCTGTGGAACTCCACAATAGACAGTTTACAATTAAATATATATGTAGCAAATAGACCTTGCCAGGCAGTCACATGCATTTTTTTTTTTAATTTGTCTAATTATACTGTGGCACATGTTGGTTGACAACTGATATCTTGGGCATGGTCAGTCTTAAAATGGTTTTGCTAAGGTTTCCAGGTTGAACGTGTTGAACATGTTTCCTTGAAATGGTGTGAAACTGCGTACAACAGGCTTTTAGGTATGTTTTCTCTTTTTTGGTGGGTAGTCAGCAGCGATGTATACATGAACTAATATTTGGTATATCTTTACCAACTGCAATTTTTTTTCACACTTGCTTTGGTGACGTAAACGTGTTTATTTTACATACCAATAAAGCCCATTTTAATTAAATTATTGTATTAAAAGGCATTACGTCTGCATAATACAACAGGGTGTTCAACGCATCTATGTTTCTACTAAAATAGACATTTTACTACATTTTGGCAGGACTAAACACAGCCCTGTTTAATGCAGTAAAAAAAAAAAAGCAATTGAGAGGTTACACTACAGATAACAGTTAGTAGTACAAACAAGAATAATGCAGGTCACATAAGTGAGCAAAATACTTACATAACATATTTTGCTTGTTTTGCACATATAACTCTCTTTGTTTTTCTCTGCCACATTCAGGAGGTGAAGTACTTCCAGTTTCCCGGAGAGCTGTTGATGAGGATGTTGAAAATGTTAATTTTGCCCCTCGTCGTGTCCAGGTAAGAGCAGCATAGTTCCACACACACACAACCATTTGCATGCTTTATGAGCTAAATGCTGAACTTGATTAAAGAGGTACTCAATTATTTGGAAGAGTTGTTAATTTTCAGTGCAGAAATGTGCTTGACAAAGAGAGTCAGGTTTTAACAGAGAATTAAAAGGAGCAACATAAAATACAAACAGTTATATGTCTGCTTTGATATTCTTTCATCTCCATCACATGCTGCATTTATGTTTGGTAGTTTTGTTGCACTGATTTGTCTCTATACTGACATGAAATGAACCAAATTAATCTAAATTGAACTGAATTGCAAAGAGCACATACCTGCAGTCACTCTCCACCTACGTACATATAAAGTGGAGTTTGCTGCCATATGCTGCAGAATCATTTTGCCGCTGGCTGTGGTTAGAATTACTCAGATTACCATCTGAGAAATCGGGGCTGCTGAACCTGCGTGGCTCACCTTTTCTTTTGATTAGATGAAACATAAAATTTGACCAGCCTTGGAGCTATTTGAATGTTCGGTTGAGGCTGCATCAGAATGAAGTGTTTGAATTTACTTTGTAGTGACTTCAAAGAGAATTGATTATGAATGTCTGACCTCAGATATTGACTACTGCACAGCAGAGAGTGTATCCATTTGAGAAATCAGGAACCACAGTAAGACATTTCCTGAAATGAATGTGAATTAGTCTATGTCCTCCAGAGCTGCAAAGTACTTTTTTTATTGCCTCAGAGATACCTTGAAACACACCAGTTTGCGGTGCTCAATGACAAAAACAAGTCATTTACCATCTGGTGACAGCAGGTGTTTTGTACCGAGGATCTGCACTGACTGGATGAGATGTATCAACACTTAAAAGCATACTTCACCTCCTCATGACCATTTGTGTGTCAGTACTTCACCCTGTGTTGCTCTGAATTCATGACAAAGAGGCTGTTTTTATGGCATGCCCACAGTGATCATGACACTAAAAATAGAGATTATTCTTGATGACTTCAAGTCATTGGGTTCCACATTTAACAACAGCAAATCTACGTCAAAACACCTGTTAACAAACTCTCACACAAGTACTGCAGTATAATCTACGTCTCATTTATGCAGCCATATGCTCAGTACCTCCCAAACAGACAGCTCTATCCTCAGGGAACTGAACTCAAAGTGAAACTTATCTATGCTCTCTTCAAACCAGACTCCTTTGAAGAAAAAATAAATAAATTGACCGTGCTAAACACAGGAGCTGCTGTTCTTCTGTTGCCTCAATCAGTTAGTTAGGTTGTCTGTGTTGCTGTGTGGCTTTGGTGTTTTAAAGGGTTAGTTCACAGTCAACAAGGTCACACAATAACACAAACTACCGATTAAGGCAGCAGTAGACCAACGGCTCCTTTGATCAGTTTGGTGAAATCACGATTTTGTCAATGGAGTTTGGCTTTACAGAGAACATTAAAAAACGTTTACTTTTAATAAGGGCTGCCCCTAACTAAGAATTTTCCTAGTCTCCCAATAGCTGTCATTAAGGGCCATTAGTCGACTAGTCGTCCACATGTTTACAATATTAATTTAATTAATAAATTATATATTTTGGGCAGGGCAACACAATGGTTTGAGTTCAAGGTCCTAGAAAGAACAGTAGAAGTAACATTGTTAACACTGTGCTACATTACAGAGAAATACAAAATCGTACGAATGACCCCTTTTACCTCAGTTCATCAAGAAATGCCTTAAAGGCTTGCAAGTTTTCTTCACAAATTCACCATAACACAGGGTGAGTAATTGATATACACGTGAAGTTTTCATTCAAAGCAAATGGATGCAGCTTTGTTCATTGACATACATACCCCGATGTATGTCGTTGACATTAGGGTACCCTAAATCCCAATATGTATGCACTAAAACATATTTGATTCAGAGCCACAAGTTAAGTTTAGTGTTATTGGAAAGGCGTTCTGGTGAATGTAGGAAATTACTGTTGAAACGAGCACCACAACAGGGTAGTAGAGCTTTACACAAGACATAAAAAACAACACAAACAAAAGGCATTAAGACAGTACATAAAAGAAACACAAAACAATAGTAAAAAAAAAAAAAACAATTAGGATTTAAATTAGTACAACAGAGAAGACAATACAAATGTGCCTAATTTAAATAAAATGGATTAAAAAGGATTTTCAGTGCCGTGTGAGATATGAATGAATAGTTTCCCATTTAATTTAATGAGAGGAAGTGGCAAACAGCAACATTTATAAGCCTCAATTTAAAAGAACTGAGAGTTGAAGCAGACCTCAAGTACACTGAGCAGCCTGGAGGAAAATTTAATCACAAACACAAAGACATTGAATGGTCCAAATCAATTACTGCACGAGTATCTGAGCATTGGCTTTTCACTTTAAAAAAAAAATCCTCACAGTTACAGCTCTGATCTGAGTTTAAAATCATGTTTTTTTTCCATATGGTCTCATATTTTTTTTTTTATGTATAGCTGATAGGATGTGCATGACCTTATGGTGATTAATGTAGATGAAAAGCATGACCTAGATGAGAATTTTTTTTTTTTTTTTTTTTTTTTTTACTGCACCCAATTACTTTTTTCAGCACCAAGGATTAAAAACCTGTTGAACCCTCAAGTCCCCCAACTGGGGGACCTCTAGAGCTGCTAATAAAGGCCTGGTGTGTATCAATACACTGATCAGAAGAATATAGTGATGTTGCCCATCAAATTTAACAGCAGATCCTCAGCTACAAGGCTGTAAAAAAAAACTTTTTACATGCCCCAAACTCAGTTTTAACATCAACTAAATAAACAACAACAACAACTAACTCCAACAACTCCAAACAGCACCGATATCCCGACCCACTCGGTATATAACTCGGTCTAACTCGACCACATGTTATTCAGAACGCACACCATTCATCTCAAATGAAAGCTGAGACTCCACTCTTTCCACATGTATACTCCAAATCACTCTCCCTTTAACCATCACAGAGCTACAGCCCAAAGAACAACAACAGCAATCTCTTTGCCAAAATATATCTGTAATATGGCTCTTATCTTATTAATTTCGCTGTAAAATGCACATTCTGCTGTTGTTTCACGCTCCGTTCGCGTACTACCGGAAGTTGTCCGTCATTCAAATGAATCCGGGCAGAAAAAAAGGTTCCGGGGGAACAAAAACAATGACCACTCACAGCAGCCGACGTCTCCCCACAACGCGTTCTGCTGACTCTGAGTCGGTGCATATTGATCAGTTTGGAGTGGGAAATAGAGTAAAAAAAACAAAATGGACAGTTGTATGTGTATACCCTAAACATCAGTGGGGATTTATAGAAACAAAAAATGAAAGATATGGGATTGTACGTGACAAAAATCATATGCAAACATGGAGCAGTTTTGGAGAGCTCGCCTGAATTTTCTGTACTAAAACCTCTCTTATATTGTTCTGCTTCACGTTATCAGAATCAACCTTTGCAGAGTTAATGTTCACATATTGTACTATGATGTGATGGAGGTTAAGAGCTGCTGCTGCTGCATCATTCCAAAGGGATACTCATCCTAAAAATGATTTTTTTTTTTTTTTTTTTTTGTGCTGTGTGCCATCTTCATTTACTCTTCACATGTAACACATATACTGATATTTACACATCTTAATAAATCTCACAATTGTTCCCTTTACCATGACACCAAAAGTATTCAAATAGACCTTGTGGTTGCAGAGATATATTCATTTCATTATGAATATGCAATTTTCGAGCAGAGGCCTATAAAATAGACTTAGGGTTTATAAGTTAAAGAGTAATGTGTGTATGGAAGTAAACCTGTTGCCCATTTTTAGCTGTGGATGCATTCTTAGAAGCGCACAGCCTGCCAGATTCTCCAGTTTGACTATTTTAGGCCCAAAGCTCTTAGTTGCCTGCATGAGGTCAGTGATGTCCACCACACATAAAAAAAGCTCCCAAAACAAATCATACAAACGCACCGGTTACATGCAGGGCGCTTTGTGCAATAAGCTACTTACAATCTATGCAACAGCAAAGACTGGATGAGAAGTTAATCCTCCCTCCGTCACTCTATCTCTCTCTGTCTGTCGCTGTCCCCATCGCTCTGCGCTTCTGTGTCCGTCTATTGTATGTTTTTTGATTTCTGTCTTAATCTATGCTGTTTAATCACATGGCAAAGGACAGTAAGAGTCCATGTTTGTGCACTTACTTATTCATGCTCATCATGGTCCACTCCCCCAGTTTCACAGATTCAGAGCAGGAGATCACTTCAGTGCATGTTTCCTGCCAAACACGAGGCACGTGTGGGCAAGAGACATTAATTACAACTAATCTGAAACAGTGTATGCAGGCAGGGGGCCAAGCGCAGCCAAGTTAAACACACCACTTCAGCACACAGGAAGGTAAAAGCAATTAGGGCAAACATTCAACAGGCTACTGGGGCTCCTGTTGAGTCTGCAAAACACTCAATGTTCCTGGTGTATGCCTGCGACTCGATAGAGGCAATAAAGGATAATGAGTGTGGAAGGCATGGCTTGTTACTTCACAGCTGATGTGGGTGTACTAGTGTTTATCCATTCACATCCATCTGCACGGACGTGACTTAGGGAATATCTGTATATCTTTGCAACCCTCTGTAGACACGCACGTGAATCAAAACAGCAAGCACAGTCTCGGTCGATATTCTGCCTCTCTCTCCCTGTCTCTCTCCTCTGCCTTGCCAACTGATGACGGTGTATCTAGATTGGGATGCACAGACCGGCTGGTTGACTTGGTGCATGGTACAGCAGGGCTTATCTAGGGGTGAATATCCGCCCCAGCCCTATAGCCTGCCTGTCCCCATTTTTTTCCCCCCTCCCAGTGCCATCTGCGCACCAGCCAAAGCGGAAACCAGATTATCCCATGAACGCGTCATGCAGAATCAATGGCCACTCCACTTACTGCCTCCTTATGTTCCATGTTTCTTTTATTTTGGGGATTGGAATCTAAATGATGCATTACAGAGAACTAGATTTTGGAAAAACTATATGTTTATTCTTTTACTTGTGGTTTCTACTCAAAGAAAGCATTCATATTTTTGATAAAGCCCTTTAAAGCTCTTATTTACCAATGCTGTGACTGAGATCTGAAGGTCAAAGGTGAAGAGGAGTTTAATGATATGCAGCAGCAGCCACACAAACATATGGCTGATCCAATCGTATGCAGAGTTCTCATCATCTGATAGTGAGGGTTGGGAGTTGTTGCAAGTGGACCTAAAGGGGTTTAATGTGGAAATCAGTGAAGCAGGAGATGACCAAGGTGAGTGAACAGGCTCGTTCAGGATGAACTATGCCTCGCCTGGAAAGTGAGTGAGATAAGGCGGCTGGAGCAGGAGGCTGCTGAGTTTTGCAGTGAACAGTTTCCAGCAACCTTTAGTCTGTACAGGAAGTCACAGAAAAATTCACATCCCATTAGATCTGATTTCAACATTAATAATCCTCAAGGACTGTAAAATGTTCCAGATCGAGGTCGGTCATTCGTAACTGGACCAAGACCACCTCTTCAAGAAGGTCTCGGTCTGATTGTTTAGGTGCGCACCCGAGTGCGCTTGCTGTGTTCACACCTGCCCAAAAGAACCGCACTTAGGGAGCAAACAAACTTGAGTCCAATTGAACCGGTGTGAAAGCACCCATAGAATCACCAATTAGCCTAACTAGCATGACTGTGGGAGGAAGCCAGAGTACCTGGAGAAAACCCACGCTTACATGGGGAGAACATGACTTTGCACAGAAGGGCTCACTCTACCCGGGGTTCAAACCCCAACCCTGGGTTCGAATCAGGAACCCTTTTGCTGTGAAGTGACAATGCTAACCACTGCACCACCATGCCGCCTATTTAAAACAGTTAAAATACAAAAGACTACGTATAGTGATGAATGTATTTAGTCTGACTACTAGCCTCACCATCAGTAACACATGTATTCTGTTAACAGAATAAACCTATAAATCAGACAAGTAACATCTAAATCTCTGAAAGGGTGAGAGCCAGACGTTAACCGTCATGCCCTGGGTCTTGCAGTCAGTGGAGAGCAACTGCAGCGGTTGGCTCTGAAAACTGCAGTTGCCTTGATCTTGTGAGAATATCATTGTCAGATACAAATCTAACCGGCATGCATTGTGTGGCAATCACTGGTGATCAGATCTGTGCAGGCCTGGCTCATTTCTAACGAGCCTAATAGCAGGAGAACAACAGGGATCAGAGAAAATGAGTTGGCAAGCAGGCAGGAAAGCAAGTCAACAGGTTGTCTGGGGCTTAGAGAACAAACAAACACATAGCTAAATACTGAAGGTAGCTACCCAAAAAACTTGAACAGCAATCTAACAAAGAGTGAAACAAAAGCTGGGGTTGATATACTGTGGGCTGATGGACTGATTGTGGCCAGGAGTGCGGTAGGAGAGGGGATAAGCTGATTGCCAGCAGGTGTGTTGGTAGGCTGGGTCCAGGATAGCAGCAGGACAGGGATGAGACTCACACACAGGCACACGCAGATTGGGGACACGAGAGGAGTGGGTGACACGGGAAACTCAAGGCAGAGACAGGAGCACCTGTGTGGCCAGCTGTGTTCCCATAAAAGTTTCTTTATGCACATTTTAAAGTATAGCATGAGAAAAGCTGAGTGGAAACCAAACCAGTTGATGGAAACGAGCCTGATTCACATTTCATTTTCAAGATATTTCAAAAGTCCACTTTAAAATTTGCTTGACAGTTGGGGCGTCAGTAGCATAGTGGATAGTGCCGGCGCCCTATGTACAGAGGCATTGCCTTGCTGCAGCGGCTGCGGGTTCGACTCCAGCTCGCAGCCCTTTGCTGCATGTCAGTCCCTGCTCTCTCTCTCTGTCTCCCCATTTCACTCTCTGTCCTGTCAATAAAGGCAAAAAGCCCATAAAAATAATCTTTAAAAAAAAAATTTGCTTGACAGTTGAATGGAAACACGACTAATCTCTCTATGTGGCTCCATATGTGGCTTTAAGCTGAATGCTTAGTCACACACAGCGAAGAATTGGTATGGAAGATGAGTTGTGAAACAGCTATGAGTGAGCGTATCTTGCAAGTTGTGTACAAAGGTTTGAGAAATATGGATATAATAATAATAATAACAGACCCTGGAGCATGTTTTATTTACATATAAAAAGGGCATTTTGCTTTAGAATATGACAGTAAACATACAGTAATTCTTAAACCATGGGCGTTTTCTCAGGCGTTTTGATTAGTTTTCACATTCTTAGAGAAGACTGAAATTAAAATACCTGATTGACAGTCTTGAATATGGCGCACAGCATCCCCTGAGGATTAAAAAAATGATTTTGTGCATCTCAGACATTTGTACTTCTTGAAGCAGCATGTATTTTTAATTCAAATATAAGTTCACCCTGTATTCGTCTCCATTGTTTAGGGCTTTAAGATTAAAGTAAGAGGATGTTTGTCTGGTCACCGCCTAATTTCGATCCTCACACAGGAGTGGGGTGAACAAATGGCTCTGTAGTTAGATAATTCCCTGTGAATATTTATTGGACTAAAAGAAGAAAATAGAGATAAATGAGGTACTGTAATTATCTTGAGACTGTGCATAGAGCATAAATGACTGTGATAATGGCTTACCATTTTCTCTGAATGTCAGGGTGACTCAGTGGCTGCGGGGCCATGTGCTCATCAAGTCACATTGTGATGTGTAGTTGTCAGGCTATGGGAAATGTCATATTGTAGTCGTGCAGGTTATGATGTGAGCGTCTCTTCAGCTTAAGGGAGCCTAATTTGTTTTGCAGGTTCTGCTGCAAGAGGGCCTGAGTTCATTCTAGATTAATTCAAGATATTTCATCTTTCCGTGGCGCCATTTGGGAACAATGTCTCATCAACTAGTGGCAGTCAGACTGCAGTATGCATTAGAGAGTATACAACACTGAAAAGTATAAACTTACAAGTGAGATCTCATTAAAAAAGATGGTGTAACAACATTTTAATTTTAGTTCTAAAATGCTTCAACCAATGCCAGGACGCTGACATAAGTACATGGTTAGGTTTGGGCAACAAAAAACATCATGGTTTGGCTCTACGTTTATACAGGAAGCGAACGCCAGACTCCTGGGTGAAAGACCGAGGTTTGTTGATTACGTGCTAGGTATATTCCTGAATCTGCTGTTGGTGTTCCAAGATGCTTCAACCAATGCC
This sequence comes from Epinephelus fuscoguttatus, assembly GCF_011397635.1. NCBI lineage: Eukaryota > Metazoa > Chordata > Actinopteri > Perciformes > Serranidae > Epinephelus > Epinephelus fuscoguttatus. The sequence continues at coordinate 24,712,910 of NC_064766.1, forward strand.
AGGACATTCGCATGAGTACATGGTTAGGTTTAGAAAAACATCATGATTTGGCTCTACGTTTTTACAGGAAGCAAACACCAGACTCCTGGGTGACAGTCCCAAGGTTTGTTGGACCCATTCGGCACCCCTCCTTCCTACCATATAGGGACTTTCCAGCTCCTTTTATTACATCGTCACTGGCGACTGATGCCGCCCGTCTGTGTATCATACTGCAGCATCCGTCAAAAGCCTTGAGAGTTGTCTGACCAAGAAACAGTGAAGAAAATGTGGTGTAACCTGCAGGACACGTAGCTACATCCACAAGAGAAAGAAACGAGGTGCACAATATTATTTCATAAATTTAGATTAGCCTTCTTTCAACAAGTGAGATAGTAACATTCAGGTAATTATAACAATAATAACTTGAATTTATATAGCGCCTTTCAAGCTACCCAATGCCACTTTACAGAGTAAGTAAACAAAAGTAAATGAATAAATAAAATAGAAATAGAATGAAAACAGGAACAGAATTGATAATAGCAATGATTGCAGGAGATGAGTGAGCTATAGGGCAAAAGTCCTGCTGAAGAGGTGGGTTTTTGGCGGTGCACTTCTTGGAGGCCTAGTTGAGATTGATGAAACATAGAGAACACAGGGTGTTTAGTAGCACAGCACACTGTATTTTGTATCTATGTTCATTACGTTGAAATATAGAAATGTACTTTGTGTAGTTTCACAAGGTCTTTTACTGACTGCTGGGTTTGTTACTGAGTATATGATGCTATTTTTCCTGCCTTTTCTGGGAAGCAGAAACCTAGCATCAGACAGCAGTGTCAAGCAGCAGAGTCAGATAAACAAGAGGTTTATAGTGAATTGGTTTCCTTAATCTCGGTGTACAGAGAGACAGACAAACACACAGCAGTACAGCAAGGCACTGAGGATTTCGCTGATCCCTGACCCTGATGGCTGTAAAACCACAGTCACCCAAACGAAGAGCACAATACTCATCTGAGAAATCATTAAATCAATTGCTCATCAGTTCCTCAAATTATGATGTCAATTTTAGTCCTCAGTATTTTTCGCGAAGCAGCAGCTGGCCTCCCCACATCCCCACGGGACAAGATCGATACACGTCTAAAAACAAACATCATAACACTCAGCAGCCCTGACCTCCATTTGAAATAGCTGAACTGTGCTTGCAGACACTGCCTTGTATTGACTTCCTAGCAGTGAAAAGTACAGTATCCTTGTCAGCAGGGTGACAAGTGTGAAAATGATGAGAGCCATTGAGTTAACGACACACACTGACGTCCACCTGATTTCTCACAAGAGCAGCCGTGTCAATTTTCCACAAACAAATCCAATCAGTAGGGTTCCAGGTCAGGGCCTTCTCAGGGCTGCTTCAATTCACAGATTGGCAAGGGATTGATTTAGAGAGGCCTTGAAGACAAACATCCTCAGAGAAAAAAGGAAAGATGCGTTATTACAGAGTCATTATATTTCATTTTAGCCCATTAATAATTGCTTCTTGAGGCATGTTCATGAAAATTACATGTTTGTGAGCTTCTTGTTTGAAGCTTTCTTCTCTTCACCTACAGTATGCTGATTATAAAGCTGTTAACATCTAGAGACTTGAAATAATCCTGGAACATCGAATGTCATGAGAGAACATCGATGTGGCCTGTAATGATCAGAGCTGCTCAGACAAAGGCCACGGTGTCACTACCACATGTCATGGATGTCATGGATGGATAGCCCCCCCTCCAAGGAGCCTCGGCCTTCTTTTTTTCATCTGGACGAAGGATTACTGTAATGCTCTTGCTCAGCGAAGGTGCAGCAGGGAGGACTGTAAGCCCCATATGGTCCAAAAGTCCTGTGGCAGATCTGTTGTACGTGTGCTGGAATCCTCACGATAGAGGCAGTTACACATGGCAGGTGACGCACTGTAATCCCACTTTGACTCAGATATCAGAGAGAAGGACAGAGAGCTCAGTGGAGCTTTTGAGTGTCCAGTTATTCAATTTCCTGCTGTGAACAGAAGCAGAAAAGGAACAGCTCAAGTGCTTAATGTTGACCACTCAAATATGTTTCAGCATTTCTGCAAACTACGGATGCCAGTCATTTGTTTCACATCATATCAATGTTTCTACAGTGATGTTGTTCTGATTACACATTTATGACCTGAGTTTCTTATTGGTTTGTGGAGGGGATGGTTCATTGTGTGACACAAAGGTGAGTCAGCTGCCAAGCTGCAGACCCAACATATTCTCAATCTGACCTCATCACATATCGATTTTGGTCAGTCGTTTTGGTCATGAGATTTCCATGTCAATATATGACGTGCAAGGTACCTTGGGTGTGTTGGTTGTTGACGTTCTGGGACGCTATGTCAACTTCTGCCTGTTACATGCATTGTCTACTTTCAAAATACAATTCCGTTTCCACAGGAAATGTGCAGTATGCATACAGTCGCTTTCAAAATAAACACACTGCGTCAGTACAACAATGCAAATTTACATTTCTTTCTTTCAACAAACACACGTGGTTGGGTTTTGGGAAAAAGAACAGGGTTTGGCTTTATAATCATATGGGAAGAGAACACTGGCCTCCCGGGTGAAAGTTGGAGGTTGTTGGAACCATCCACCACCACTCCCACCCACCCTACTCAGGCTTAACTTTCATTGTTGTCCCCCCTGACGGCGCCAAGTGCCATTACGCAATAACTGCAACCAGCCGCGTATCATGCTGAAATACAAGTGTAGCTTTATTTGTTGATGTCTGATACTGGAAGTCAATAAGCAAGTGCTGGTTTTCGATGACTTTGGAGTGAGACCTGGTTGGCAAACCACTGTTCGAGACCAGCAAACAGCTGGTTGTTTTTTAGGCACACATTAGTGGCTTTTTCCAGCCATGATAGTGAAACCAAAACTGGATGTTTTTTAGCAACACATCCACAGCATTGCTAATTGAGATTGTGAGTCCAAACCCAGTGCTTTTTAGCGCACAATTAGCAGCATTTTCAGCTGTGATTATGGAACCAAAACTGGCTGTTTCTTAGCAAGACATCCACGGCATTTCCAGTCATTGTGCAACCAACACCGGTTGGTTTTCAGTGCAATATTGCAGCATTTCACACTGTGAATGTGCCATAAAAAAAAAACGTAAGACTTACAACCCCCGGCCATGGTCAGTGGAAGTAAGTCTCTGGCACGCCTGCTCTGTTGGGCCAGTGATGCAGAAGCAGCGCCAATCAAGTTCATACCATGGAAAAAGAGCTTTTTTTGCTTCACAGCACTGTTGAAATGTAAAGTTTTAAAATATCAGCCACATAATTACGTAAAAATGTCCATGGTTTGCAGAAACGTACAATGCCGACTTTTTTTTTTTTTTTTCGTGATTGGGTCAATCTACAACTGGTTTCCAACCTGGGAGTCAGAACCCACAGAGGGGTGCTAAAGAACATCTAAGGGATCCCCATATAATTAAAGTGATAGAAAAGATACTGTTATTTGTGACTCCTATTTCATTTGTAATTCCTTTTATGAGCCATATTTTTGTGGCGAGGGGTCACACATAGATATAACTTGATTCTAAAGCTGCTATTATCTTTTTTTGTTATTATTATTTACAGTGGATTACATGACTATTTGTAGTGACACATCCCAACTCTGCAGTTCCTCTCAGCTCTGAGCGTTGTAGTGTCTTTCAGTCCATTGTTTTGATTTCTAGACCCAGAACTTTATTGTTTATGGCTCTTCTAACTCTCACTCTGATAATATCATTTTTGGCTACAGCAGGCGATTGTTTTTCAGATTAAAGCTCTACCAACTGGTGAACACAGTAGAGCATTCAGCAGCTAAAGTGCCACATATATCCCTCAGGATATAGGGCTAAAAGGAGTGAATCACCATATTTACTAAAGAGAAGATAACATGTGAGTGTGAGACCGGAAGTGAGCTACCCGGCCACCTCTGTAAGTTTCCAGTGTGCTTGCTCAATTACCCCCACAATGCGGAAGACAGGCCTTTTTTCCCTTTTTTCGGAAGTAGGAAAGGCACAGATATAAAGAATGAAATTAATGATGGCCCAGGGTCCATGTATTGTGCATGCTTGTTCATTCTTGCACTCACTGGGACTCTTAAACAGAACAGAGCCATTGTTCCAGTCATTTGTAACACCTGTGCTTTTCTGACTATTAAAGGTCAAAATATCTGCCGTGGAAAAGGTCTATTAGGTTAATTTCATACCACAGAAACTGCTCTTTTTTATTTTCATGTGCCACACATCCGTGCTCAGAACCCATCAGCTATCATCTGACAACAACGCAGCCGAAATGACTGGCGCACGGAAGAGGAAGTCTTGCCCAGGCATGCGCTTTGTACACCAGAACCCCTGAAATGTCAACCCTTGCCTCCAGAGGCTTTATCATCGTCATAATGATAGCTGATGGGTCCCGAGATTGTGCGCGAGACGTGCAATTAGACATGAGTGAAATCATAACTGGATAATCCATCAACAGGTGTGATAGAATGAAATTGTGTTTCTATATTTCATTATAAAGCATATATTTCCCTTTCTGATAGTCAGTTTGAAAGAACGTGTGTGTGTATGATGTGTTTCAATGAGTCAGTGGGTGTGATTTAAAACAAAACAGTCTTGAAAGTATTCATTTATGCAGGCGAATAAAATACAGAACCCATTGGAATTACAAAGAGTACAGCCAAGGTAGTAAATTCAATTTTAAAACTTCACTAACTAATTTAAATGATCTGGCCTGAGATATAAAACAATGTCACATCTTGTTATATAAACTCTGAGGGTTTTATCAGGTTCATAGTTTCATCGTGCCACCTCAAAAGACAGTGCCACATGAAAACTCAAGATAAGACAGGAGAAAAAGATGACATTTGACTGTGACATTATTGTCAGATTTAAATGCACAGAGTAGGGAGGAGGAGGAGGAGGAGGAGGTCATGAGGTAAATCCCTGGAATAGCAAATGTAATTTTTTCCCTTTTTGATCTCCTGGCAGCAGTTTCTGGTTTCCCAAAGAGCTGCAGTGAAAAAAAAGTCAACTCTGCACCAAACATCTGGACATACAATTCAGTTGAAACAGTTTGTCAGCCATTTCCCAGAAGATTGATATTTTTTGGGCTGTCAGTCCATTTCAGTTTGACTTTATGTTTTTGACCTTCTGATTTTTCCTACAGACGGTCGTCTAATCCCTGACCAGCACAGGGCGAGCCCTTTAGTTATCACTGCTGCAGCTGTGCTTGTTGTTCAATATACCAATAGGGGAAAAGGTGTTTCTTTCTGGTTTTGTAATTCAGGTCACATCACAGCTCTCGGTCCAGCAAGCAAACAGACAAAGGTGGAGCACCTTTGGTTGTGAATTTCAAGAGCTTGTCTGTTTAATAGTTGGGAACAACACTGTGGGTGGAATATTTATGACATGCACTTCAGTCCATTTGCTGCAGTCGGTAAATACCTGTGATAAGAATTCAAATCGTGATGGTTGGTGACGACATCCTGGCTGACCAGCTGCACCTCCTTTTGTTCTTATACCAAAGGAATTATTGGCCCCATAATAGCCCTTGTTTATACAAACTAATGCATATAATCTAAAGACCATTTTACACTGCATGTTCAAGACAGGACTATCACGCCATCATGGCACCTCACCGTGCTGTATACGAGGTACAACTGTGAAATGGGGGGACAGAGTGGCGTTGCCTTTAATCCATCTCGGGAGGTGGTAACAATGCCGAGACAGTGTTCGTTTAAACCGGACAGTCTGCCAGGTGGGATCACAGGTGGCACAGGTGTTTGATGATGTGTTATGTATGCGACCCACTGCAGGAGATTTAAAACGTAACTGTTAGCAACCAGCAGCTGACTCAAAGACAAAGAACAGCAGCCGTAAATGTCGGCAAATTTGGAAAACAACAGGGTCCGGGAGCTCCTTACTGTCCAAGCAGAGGATGAGATCAGCTGCCATATAACAGAGAGGATAAATGATTCTTAAGCCCCGTTTCCATCGAGCAGTACTGTTCATTTTGGTATGGTTTGGTACACGTTTTTTCCATTTTCCACTGTGAAAAGATGGAACTGTTCTGTACCATCCCCATTTTTGGTCCCCCCTCTGTTGGGGTACCTAGCACACAGATCTGGTACTAAAAGGTGGAGCTGTGAACACTGCAGTCTGTTGATTGGTCAGTAGACGACGGTCACTCTGCTCAGGGCTGAGTTGTGGCTGGTTTAGAAGCTTACGTGGAGATTCTTATCACTGTAACTATAAATTGAAAGAATGTTTTGCTGCCTCTCACAGCAGCTGGAGTCGGAGAAAAAATAACTTAAGTCACTGAGCCGACTGCCGGTGACTTTTAAGGACTTTTAAGTGAGTGCTGGACGGAGCAGTGAGTGTCAACATTCCTGCCCACATTTAAGTGTTTGTAGTGGAAATGCTAGGGTCTAGGTACCATGTCTGAAGGGTCACTTTTGGTTCCAAAGGTACCATACCAAAAGTGTTTGGTGGAAACGGGGCTTGAGTGGCATGTTAATGCTATTGCTGTGGTTTAAAAAGCACTGCCAACACACATGTCATCATAGCAGTGCCTGACACTGATGTGTTACATGTCACACCCTTCATGCCTGTTTTGAAGCCCTGATGCAGCGTGTAATCACACCCTGGAGCAGTATGATGCCGCCGTCATATGGCTCTATGTGAAAATGCAAAGGAGGCATAAAGAAGGAATCTCGTAGTAAAGCACAGTGACTAAAGAATGCATTAGAATGGTAGCAACAGTAATATTTTCATCCACAATTCCTGTTTTTAGCTCTGTGTAAAAGAAAAAGAAAAAAAGAAAAAATTGCAAAAGGTGCGGTCGAGCAGCAGCAATGTTTTAGGTCAAAACATTCATTGGTATTGAAACACAATTCCTCAGCATGCCTTCAGGACAGCAAAGATTAAGTTCACTGAGATTGTGAAAAAAGGCATGCTAAGGTGAAGAGGGAAATATAAAACTCATGAATAGAGAGCTGGTTTTGTGGTAATGATGATGGTTTTCTTGGCCTCATTGAATTACAGGGAAGAAAATGATTTTTCAGGAAAGCTTTACTCAACCTGAAAAAGAAAGGCCTGATTACAAGATCAGTGGGGGTGATGCAATTCACCGTGTGCCTTTGTGCTGCTTAGTTCAGGGTCAGCTGCTGACCATCACGCCTGCAGCAGCAGGACAGTCATGTGGTTGGATACCTCGCTCTTTCTATGAATGGCAGAAGTTGTAGCACTCATAGCTGTTGCACTCAAGGTATAAAGAAATCTTATGTAACGTGAATACTCAGAGAGGTTGAACGAATAGATTCCTTGTCAAAGCCATGGTAACACGACAGAGAACATTTTATCCAGCTGGATATTTAATTTGATTGACATAAAAGGCCTTTTGCAGCAGCTCTGTAGCAGCTTCACTGCTGAGAGGCTCCACTTCAAGGAATGAGAAGGCGGACATCACTCTCATGTCTGTATGTAATGCTGTGTTTGCATAACCAAATACTGACAAATACAGAGGAGAAATGCTGAACACTGGAGGGGGACAGGCTTGGCCTTGTCACTCTCTGCAAACAGATCGACAGTATATGCTCCTGGAAGATGCATTCCCTCCTCAGGGCAGAAACTGCAACATCTTGCAGACACAGCACCTCTAAAAGTCACTTTGTTTGAGTAAATACTTTATCTTTAGGTTTTGTGAGATCCGTGCCAGACTGTTTCTTCTTCTCATTTCCTAGCTTCATATTTAGTGTGCACGCATGAGTGTGGTATCCATCTTCTCATTAAACTCCTGGCAAGAAAGCAAATACTGGTCGCCATAATCCACAAATTGCCAAGCTGTCCTTTAAAGCAAGACTATTTTACTTTTATAAGATGAAATAACACATTCTCTCTCTTACAAATTGAAAATTGAATTCATAATCCACAAATAAACCACTGCTCAGTTCAAGAAACTCAAAGGTTTTCCTCCTACAGCCTTATTTGTTCTGATAGCTTACAGTGGCTGATGCTAGCTAATGTTAGCAAACTTAATATCGCTGTGTAGTTGAGGTTACATGACATTACTGGGTCAGTTCACGACTTTTTACAACTTATTTTACTTATGTGTTTGTATTCACTATCATCCTGGAACTATTGTGGCTACATTTCAGCAAGTTAGCCTTGCTTAAAATTCCCCATGAAATAAAAATCAGTTTCCCCAGTTTTAATCCTCTACGTCCCTGTGTTAACTGTTCAGTTATCTCAACTTGTTCTCATTGCGAAAGTTGACGAATACCAGCACTTGGGCAGCCATCCTTTCATGTCTGCTTGATACAAAGCGCCTGAAGGCATCAAGGGAAACGTGAAGAGTCAGAGTAGGGTGGGTGGTTGAGGTGGTGGATGGGTCCTACAGTCACTGTCTTTCACCCCAGGAGGCCGTTATTTGCTTCCTGTATGAATGTAAAGTCATACCCTGGTATTTTTTTCTAAACCCAACCATGTACGTTTGTTGTTGAAGGGAAAAAAAAACATTTATTATGCATTTATTTTGAAAGACACTGTATGCAAACTGTACATATATATATACTGTATTTTGAAAAGACACAATGCAGGTAACAGGCAGAAGTTGATAAGGCGTCCCAGAACGTCAACAACAGATGCACCAAGGCCACCTAGCACATCATATGTCGACGTAGAAATTCCAAAACCAAGTGGTGTTAGGTCGGAGTGAGAATGTGTTGGATATCTCTTGTTCTGTATCAGAGTATTTGCACATTAAAATTCCTGTCTCCTCCCTTTTTGTGAAGTTGTTTCAAATGTTTGATGACTCATCCTGCACCCAGATGTTTACAAAAGTTAAGGCTCATTTCCAAAACAGCTGAGATCTACTTCATTCATCTCTTTTCTTCCTCCTCCTGATCTATCCGTGAGGGAGGTGTGTGTGGACCCAACAGTCGCTGAAAAACTCTAAGCCCACTGACTTTTTAGCAGTTGAATCAAATGCAAATGATTTCATTTAAATCCCTCTCCTAACTGTACCCCGCTCAAATGTTTCAAGTAGGTAGGCTGTAGCTGTGGTTAGAGCAGCTGTGTGACCCACCCACTAGCCACATGGCTCGCCCACCATGTCTACAGGTTGTACCACAATACCTACGCTCCTTGGTCAAGAAGCAAAAGTGCTGAGAAAAGCTAAGTTAGCATTTAGCTAGCTATGAAGTGTTAGGTCAAAGGGGAGGCAGTTAAGGTTCAAGTAATGGTGGGGTTACGGATCATTTGGCCTCATTCATTCACTACAATGTCATGTAGCAGCAGGTTCAGGGTTCAGATTGGTGGGTTTCTCTTGTACTAGTGATGGGTGCAGTCTGTAGGGGCGTGTCATGTAGGCTCCACATGGAATATGTCTGCAGCTGTGCCCTACATGTGTGAAATATTCTGTTTCACTGGGAAATACATCACAGTGCAGAAGCTAAAGATGCTCTAACTTCCATTTCATGGGGACTCTAAGTTGAATTCTCTTTTCAAGGGTATGTTAACAAAAATATTCTTGCCCAGTCCAGACTTTGCTTGGATGAACATGAATCTGTGACCATTTGGACACTAGTCTTCATCTATATATTTTAGCTGAAAGAGTTCCTTGCCTCCCCTCCAGCTCAGCTTATGTCAGGCAGCTGAGGACACTCATGTTGTGATCTCAGGCTGCAGTCCAAACCTAATGTGGCTTTATATCTTGTAAAAGTGTGACAGCAGCACTGAGTCATTTTGTAGCAGTAAAAAAAATATTCTGTGGCTGCAGTGCAGTGAAATATTTAATCCTGCGCCTCTACAAGCAGAAAATCACTGCTGCTGCTGCTGCTGAATCCAATTTCATACATACTAGTTCAATATTGGGGAAATCAATGTTTTCTGTGAGTTAGGTTACTCAATTATTAGTCTCGCTCACCAGACCTTTCTCAAGAAAAGAAAGGTCTGGCTGGGCCGACTCTCACTTTAAGATTGGAGAAAAAAATGCCCCGGCTGCTTGTATCAAAGAGCCGGTTCAAAGACTCGGCTCGTTCGCAAACATCACATCACTAGGAAACAGGTTTTGGTGTAACACACCACAAAAATATCACCTACAGGACGTGAACCATGGCAGAAAAATGGCTACATCCCCGCAAGATCAAACACCACAAAAGTTAGTAAAGGGCGTGTTGAAAACTGCAACCGGAGGTGGTAGGGCGGGACTTCAACGGGTGGCTCGTTCCGCCCAATGAGAGGCTGATCTTGGCAGTGAACTTCCACCCACTCAGACTACTCAATTATAGATAGATGGTCCAAAATTGGGTTAGTGACTTGCAAACGTGTCAAGTGTGTAAAAAAACACACTTTATCTTTAAGTACAGCAAATTTCCAGAATAGCTTTGATTTTGAAGTGCCATTTTCTGCTGTAGAGTGAGCTGACATGGCCAGACGCAAGCGTTAGGCTGAATATATTTAACTTTGTGGACCTTGAATTAATGACTAAGGACAAATCTGGACCTCGTGGCTCAACCAGTTGGGAACCACTGCAATAATATCACACACACTTTTGTGTCCTGGTGACACAGTTTTGCATCTTTCAAAACTGTGTCAATAGTCACACACTGGCTGAAAATTTTGATTACACACTTTTTAAAGAGTCAAACACTGGGCCTCACTCAAAGACCAATCTCAAGAAGAAAGCCACCAACTCAGTTTTCAGAAATAATCTGACGTTCACCAGTGTTTTCTTATTTGGGATCTGAGAATCTACACACTCAAGAGCACACATACACACATTTGAGTGCTGACATGTTTGTGCAAAATATTTGTTTATTGTATTTTCTTCAATTCCACATCTGTGGGATGTAAATTACAATAATATTTTGCTTTTTTGTAATATTGTTTTGTATAACTGCTCATTCTAACGTGATGAAAACACAGCAATGCTTATTTTTAGGTAAAACATACTCACTATATTATATTCTATTTCTGCCAATATATCCCACTGAATCCTACGCACTGGACCTTTAACTACTCCACTCTGCTTCTACTCTGTATTAATTATGCTGACCCTCCTCCTACCTTCGTTTTGAGCACACAGATATGAAAATGATCTCAACCTTCTCATTTGATCTCTTAGTAAAAAAAAAAAAAAGCTAATAAGTGTATTTCCCAAAAAACTATTCTTTGAAGTGCAGCCTCTCAGCAGTGAAGCTGCTAAAGAGCTGTTGCTGTTGAGTGGTTAGAAGCACCGTGGGTAGCTCTGCAGCATTAATGTGTCACCATTTGCCTTTCTGTGTGAGTGAAAGTGTGAATGTGAATGTGCCTGATTAATTAGAATTAGAATTAGAATTAGAATTAGAATTACATTAAAAAATATATTTTTAACCAAAAGGCCTTTTACATAAATTCAAAAATGTGGATAAAATGTTCTCTGACATGTAACCATGGCTCTGACATCTATTCCTACAACCTCTCAAGTAATGGCCAGATTCTTTAGTGCAACACCTTCTGCCACTCGTAGAAAGAGCGAGGTATTCAACCGACTGACTCTCCTGCTGCTGCAGGCTTGATGGTCTGCAATTGACCCTGAACTAAGCACAAAAGCACCCCACTGCTATTGTAATCAGGCTTTTCTTTTTCAAACCTTTTCGGAAAAATCATTTTCTTCCCTGTAATTCAACTGCACTAAGAAAAGCATCATAACCTGCTCTCTACTTATGAATTTCTCCAGCAGACTCTGTGGGTGAGGACCCGCTCCCAGTGTAGATATAAACTGCTCAATGTAACGATTCTTATTTTCAGGTGATTATACACTAATGAAAACATACTTATTGTATTATATTATAATTCTGCCAATATATCCCCCTAAATCCTACGCAGTGGAACTTCAAAATACGAACATTTCAATTTGCATTAATTATGTTAAATGGCAACCCTACCATCCAATGATTAGTGACTGATCACACTATTTATAAGCCTAAATTAGGCCTATTAGCCCGATCTCGCTCTAAAGTCATTGAAATCTGACAATAGGAAACCAATGAAAAAAGGTGTCTTTTAACATCGGTGTGATACGTGGCAATGGCACTCGTGGCATCAGGAGGAAACGCAGCGGGACAAGGACGAAAGTTAATGCGGCAAAAGTCCGACTGGGGCAGGAGAGAGGGGTGGTGATTGGGTCCAATAAACACTGACTCTCACCCAAGAGAGTGGTGTTGGCATCCCGTAAGATTCTACAGCCGAACCCTGTTCTGTTTTTTACTAAACCTACTCTGAAATCGGCGAAATCCAGCACTTGGGCAGTGACTTGTGGTGTCAGAAACCAACGAAAAAGGTGTTCTCTAATGTTGGCATGATTCGTGGCCAGTTGCTGTTATAGTTTAACGATGCCCAGTGGCATCAGGGGGAGTCGCGGTGAGACAAGGACGAAAGTTAAGGCGGCTAAAGTCCGAATGGGGTGGGTGGGAGTGGTGCTGGATGGGTCCAACAAACACCGACTTTCACCCAAAAGAGAGCTGTGTTCGCGTCCCGTAAGATTCTAAAGCTAAACCCTGTTGTTTTTTCCAAAATCTAACCACTTCCTGTTCTTGCCTAAACCCAACCATGTGCGTTTGTTGTTGAAGAGGGAAAAAAAACGTCTTTGCAGTGTTCTACCAACGAAGGGCATTTATTTTTGAAAGAGACGTTCAATTTCTTGCAAAAACAAAGTGTATTTTGGAAGAAGAGAACTTGACATGTGAACGTGGAAAGTCCATGACCAAATGTTAATATATAATATATATAATAATAATTTGAATTTTCACCGTCTTAATTAGTAATTGTGCTTTGGCAACACATAAGAAATGTCATGCCAATAAAAATAAAGCTTATTGAATTGAACTGACAAGGCCAAGTCTGTCTTCCTCCAGTGGTCAGCGTCTCTCTTCTGTATTTAGAAATATTTTTTTTTTGACCTCAGACTTGAGATTGAACCTTTTCTTGACTTCATCTGTCGTGCACCCTTCTGCGGGTACAGCATTGATTGAACAAGTAATAGCATCCCATGCATTTTCTTTTGTTATTTCATATCCAATTTTGACTTTACTAACTGTGGCAGTACTTTCGGTGCTCACTTCCTGTAGAAGTTTGATTTTTGTGCATGCGTGTGTGCGTGCGTGCGTGCATGCGTGCGTGTGTGTGTGTTTGGAGTCCGGTTCTCCACCCTCTTTAGATTTTCATTTTGGCATTTTTTACTTAATCCTCTCAACTTTGATTTTTAATATCTGTGTCCACACAGCCCTGGAATCTTATGTCCTTTCATGGGAGTACTGGGTAGTCATCGAAATCCGACACTTGGGCAAGGACTTGCAGCATAAGGAACCAATGAAAAATAGTCCTTTAACGTCAGCATGATAGACAGCTGGTTATAGTCTAACGGCTCTCGGCAGCGTCAGGGGGAAATGCAGCGGGACAAGAACAAAAATTAAGGCAGCAAACAGTCCGAGTGGGACAGGCAGGAGGGGTGGTGGATGTGTCCAACAAACACCAACTTTCACCCGAGAGAGCGGAATTTGCATCCTGTAAGAGTCTAAAGCCAAACCCTGATCTTTTTTCCTAAACCTAACCACGTGTTTTTGTAGCCTAAACCCAACCATGTGTGTTATTGATGGAAAAAAATGTCAATTTGCAGTGTTGTACAGACATAGTGTGTTTATTTTGAAAGAGACTGTATGTAAATGTTAAATTTCCTGTGATAATGGAAGAGTATTTTGAAAGAAGACAATACATGTAACAGGAAGAACTTGACACGGCATCCCAGAACGTCAACAACCAACGCACCCAGGGTACCTTGCACGGTGTATGTGGACGTGGTCCATGACCAAACATCGATATGTGACGAAGTCGGAGTGAGAATGTGTTGCATAAATATGACGCACACTTTTCCCAGGAAATTGCTCAAGAACAACTTTAGGAAAAAATGTAGGAAGATATTGGTGAATGAGGCCAATTGATCATTCTCTATGTGACTGTGAGAGACGGGAGATGGATGCTCTCTGTTGCACATTTCAGAGATAATAAAAGGAGATATGGCGAGATGAGGTGGAGCCCAGGCAGTGAGTGCATGGAGAGACTCAGTGGCTTCAGCCGCGCACTTGCCAAGTCGAACCAGATTACACTTTGAACAAGGAGAAAATCTTGTCACCCCAGCTCAAGAGACGGAGTAAAGAACTCTCTGAAATCTCTCCCTCTCTCTTCTGTCGCTGGCTTCCTCCTCCTGCTGCACCTCCATTTCAACATCTTCCCACACATCTTCCCACAAATGACATCTGCTGCCTCTCTCCACTGGCTGAGAAGCAAACAGTGTTGGATGAGTGCTTCCTTTTTTTATTCTCTTTTGAAAACTTGCAGTGAATGTCACCACGTCGGTGCAGCGAAAATGAATATCCGAACATTAGGACTCCTCAGAGCAGCCCATTTAAATGCAAATGACTCTCCTCTGTTTTTAATGTTTATGAATGCAGTACAAGCTCTCTATGATAAATGCGAGAGTGATACAGAGCTCTGAATGGCTTGATTTACATTTCACAAGTAACAGAAGAGGAGAAATGAGAGACAGATTTAGGGGAAAAATAATTTGCTTTGATGCTTTCCTCTCTTTGTCTTCACTGCCTTGTTTGAGAGCCGGTATCTTATGGTAAATGGGCCGCGTTTATACAGTGCTTTCTAGTCTTAGCAGCCACTCAAACTGCTTAACACAAGCACCATTTTGTATCTCGTCCAAGGACATTTGACATGGAGATTGCAAGGGCCAGGGGTTGAACCACCAACCCTCCAACTGATGGATGACCACTCTAGCTCCCAAGTCACAGCTGTTCCATTAAAGACTGCTGGTTTGAAATGTGGCTTACTGAGTTTTTACCCCAATGCAAACCACAGATTTGTTACATCTGCATGTTATTATGCAATGAATACATTGCAACTTTAGGCAGTTGTTCATTTGGTCAGGTTTAGGCACAAAAAACCACTTGGTTACAGTGAGACAAAAGATCATATTTTGGCTTACAATTCCCAGTTTTGGGGGCACAATCCCTGCTGGAAAACATTAACTTTTCCTGGCACTATCACTAGTGGAAAAAAAGCGACAGGTTGCTACAAAATGCCTATGTTTGGTGCCTCAAAAGTCCCACAGTGATAGAAACTAACAAGCTAATTGAGGCAGCAGTAGACTAGCAGCTCCCGTTTTTAACTGGTGCAAAATATACACAGTGGTGACTTTACAGGTACAAAACAAACCAAAAAAATGATCATACAAGGACAAAACAAGAAAATAGGGTGACATATAGAGCTTGACTTGGTATAAATGTAAAGAAAACATAGCAAACCAATTAAGGATAATTATTAAGAAAGAAATAATAGAGATTATAATAATACATGTACATGTTGACAAATAAGTGATGAATATGTGATGAAAAGGGAGTGTTGAAAAAATGAATTTAAATAAATAAACTAGTCCATACCCATTAGTAGCTTTGTCACCTTCTACCTCTGCCAATCCTCAATGCCTCTGTGCAGTTTCACATAGATTGACCACGTCAGTGAGTAGAAAAACTTGGGACAGACAGAATGACTGACTGACAGAATGACACACTGACAGTTTCCATGATTATGTACAGCATACCATACCATGACTTACCATACCAAAAATTAGAAAAAAAACATTGGGCCACAGGGGGAGCCACAGCGATCATTTTTAAGCATTTTTCTGTTGTTATAGCGCCACCCAGTTGCCAATTAGAGTTAAATTTCTCCAGTCACCTTGAGGCGTCCTGTTCTACATATCTACCAAGTTTAGTAAAAATCGATATGGCGGTTAGGCCTAGATAAGAAATTAGCTCTCTAGCGCCCCCATTTTGTTTGATGGGGTCAGTAATGGAGGGGTCCCCTCAGATTATGTGTGATCATATGTCTACAAAGTTGCGTGGTGATCGGTGAAACCCTTGAGATGTTATACACCTTTATGTGATGAGCCACGCCCTCCACAACATTCATTGCCTTTGTTCACCGAGTTCCATGCAGATCGGTCAAACTTCCTAAGAAGAGATCAATTTTAAGTATTATTCAAAAAATTCAAAATGGCGGAGAATCTGTAGAACCGGATGGTATGGGTCCTTAGGTAAATTTGTTCCTCATGAGGAGAGGCATCTCTGTGCAAAGTTTCATGTCTCTACGACATAGGGGGGATGAGATATGCCCATTCAAAGTTTGCAATTGCAATCAGTTGCTATAGCGCCCCCCTTTGGCCAATTGATGTAATATTGCTTCATTCGCATCCTCCCATGACCCTCTACCACTGTGCCAAATTTCACATGGATTGACCAAGTCAGTGAGGAGAAAAACGTGGAACAGACACACCCACACACAGACAGAGTTTTTGTCATTATATAGTAAGATAGTAAGATATAGTAAGATATTCAGCTGCTGTAGTATGAGGTCTGGGGGCATCTGGCAGGTGATGTTGAGGGCTGGCTGCTCTATAGTTGAGGTATGTGTAGGTGTGTGTAGATGAGGGCATCAGTGTCACCGGCAGTAGGAGAAGGTAGTTACCAGGGTAAGAGTGTGTATGTATATGTCATAAGGATATTTTATCTGTTATGTTTGTCTAAAATGTTTGAAGGGGGGGCAAAGCCAGGAAAACACAACTTCAATGTAACTCGTGATGACTAATTGATATAAAAATGCTCATTCAGGGGTTCCTTTAAATGTGCAATTTGGGGCCATTTATTTCTTTGCTCCATGAATGCTTTGAGTGCAGATGGACACTAAATGACCAATGACCTAACATTTTTTTATTCAGCCTGTCTCTGCAGGGAAGCTGAGATTCAGTTTTCAAAGTAGCCACTTCTAAAAACTGAGGCAGAACAAAGTAGTTCTCAAGCAGTGATTTCACAAAGTGCTTCTCGCTTTTCTAACATTAACGTCCACATCCCCTGTCTGTCTTTTTGTCCCCCTGCTTTTCCTTGGTGTGTGTGTGTGTGTGTGTGTGTGTGTGTGTGTGTGTTCCCGCTTCCTCTCCTTCAGTTTGATGTCAGGTCTGGCTGCCTTGGATGCCAAGTGCTCTAGCCGCCTGGGCATCATGACCATCTCCTACTACCTCTGGACCACCTTTGTTGCCGTGGTCGTGGGCATCGTCATGGTGTACATCATCCACCCGGGCGGAGCTGCTCAGAAGGAGGACTCTGAGGACAGCAAGAAGCCGATGACCAGCTCTGCTGACGCTCTGCTGGATCTCATCCGGTAAGCGATTGTCACATATTTTCTTTGACATGTTAGCTCAGAGGAAACTGTCACCATCCTTGTAGGAACGTTTAAATATAATTTCAAACTGGGGTGCCATGGAGTGGCTTGTCTGATTATGTGTTGGAGATGTAAAAAACACTTAAATAAATTAACTAATTGACCATCTTTATTATTTTTTCCATCTCTCCAACTGTGGTCCACCATGAGGGCCTTTAAAGTTCCATGTAACACACCACCTACTACTCACAAGATGCATAAATATGAGATAAACAAAGTCAGACATGGAGTTCAGTGTCAGATTTTCCTCCTTACTGGTAATTGCTTCTCTCTGCACATCTAACAGGTGGGACCTAGAGGTACCTCTGTGGGATAGCAGTTGATAACGAAGTTGAGGAACTATATTATTGACTCAGCTTACTTCTTGAAATATTGATCTCTGCACAGACGCTCTAACTGGCTTATTTATGCACATGTTTTAGAACTTTTCTCCTATTATTTTACTTCTTAATGATGCGTTCAGTTTAGTTAAGTTTAGTTTATTTGCACATATATGAATAGAAAATACAGAAAAAAAAATTTAAAGTTCAAACATGCCATACAAATAGCTTATGAAGATACCGCCCCTATTTAATAACAGCAATCACACATTAAAAGAAAAACATAAAAGCAAAGACTGCACAACTAAACAAAAGTTCCAGACTAAGACGTATTGCAAAATTGCTAAAGATGTGCAATTTACAACAAAAAACAACAAACAAATTACAATTGAATCAATGAAGTGTTGAGTCTTTGCAAATCAGAGTCCTTTTCAGATGTTTTCCGAATAACAATTATGTAGATGTTGATTGCAGAGATGGAGGAAGGTTGATCCAAAGAGATGCTCTCCTGTATTTCAATGAACACTGATTCAGACAAGCCAGACAATATGACGGTGTCTTGTGGAATCTTTTTTTCCTAAACCTAACCACGTGCTTTTGTTGCCTGCACCCAACCATATGCATTAGTTGTTGGAGGGAAAAAAAAGTCACTTTGCGGTATTGTACTTACATAGTGCTTTTATTTTTAAAGAGACAGTATGTAAACGTTAAATTTCCTGTGAAAATGGAAGTGTATTTTGAAAGAAGACAATGCATGTAACAGGCAGAACATCCAAGAACGTCAATAACCAACACATGTCGTATCAGGACCAAACATTAATATGTGACGAGGTCGGAGTGAGAATGTGTTCCAAATACAAGGCAACATCCACTGGTCCTGGGGCAAATGATTGTCAATAGAATGGAAAGGCTCAGAGTCATCAAACTTTGGTCAGAATTTCAACAAACTGGCACAAGATCATTTTCATAAAAAAGAAAAAATCGATAAAAACATAAACACGTATCGACTATCAGCACAAATGAAAGCAGACTAAAAAGGTATTTTAAGCCCTGAGAGTAAACAGTATTTTCTGCTCTGTATGTTTTTCTGAGAGATTGTGTGAAAGAGGGCACTGTGCAAATGTCAGCATGTTCATTACAGATGCTGCACACACCACACGTTCATTTAAAGCTATTTTATGTAAATGTCTCCCTCTGCGTGCCGTTTCACGAGGACTGAAGTCGAGGAAGTGCTTGAGGTCAGAGCACAAAGCCTGGAGCCTCGTGTGCCAGTGGGTTATTGTGCTAAGCTAATTAGCGCTGCTGAAGGATGGAGCGGGTGTGTTTGAGGTGAACCTGGGTCAGCCGTGCAGTGAGAAACATGACGGTGAGCCTCTGAGAGCCACTGTGTCAGTGTGACAGTCGGTCAGTGGGATAAAGACGACGGCCTGTAACGCAGAGAGCAGCTGAGCTGCGACTTCACCACCATAATATTTAAATTTATCATGATATTTGACCACAAAATGCACAATGAGCTACAAACAGTGTGTTTTAATTTGAAAGATAATTCATGTTGTCATTTAATTCTTGTAATTCTTTTTATCCTTTGTTGATTTTGCTATTGTCTTTGACATGCTTGAGAATTTTGAGAACAAAATTAAATCATTGTGAGAATAACTGTTTTTTGAATGAGTCACTCTGAATCTGAATGTAAAAAGAGGGAGCAATAAACTGGCCAAGTCCATGAAATCCAACTATGTACTGTACTGTACACTCATGTGGCAGAGGTGAAGCTCTGTCGTTCACGGTTCTCAGTGCGTGTGTGTGTGTGTGTGTGTGTGTGTGTTTTACAGAGCACAGCTGTGCTTTGGATTTATCCGGCAAAGCTTCTTTACAGCCTTCATCTATCGTGCAGGCATACTATATCGGTGCACTCACAAATGGGCCCGCACTGGGCCTGCACTCGTGTGTGTGTTTGTGTGTGTGATGATAATGCATAATAAGCACAGTATGCATGAATGTGTGCATATTTCGTTGTATTAAAGGCACTGGAGTCAAGTGCTTCATTAGCCTGCTTTGCTCTGTCTCGGACACACGATACGCTACTGAGTGGCTAAGTGGTCAAATCCACAGCGAGCTGCACCATATTGTCCCAGTATATCTTCGCCATATGTCTTTCAAGTAAATGCACGAGCTGCAAAACACAATATGCCTTTAATCTCTCTGCGTCTGAAATGTGCTGTCTGAGTTTCGATTGTGATCCGAGCTCTGTGTTGATGTGGGATTGACACCCAGCGCTAATGCAACACAGATTCTGTTGTGATTGACAGACACTCTCCTGAGCATAAAGAATGAGCATGATGTATTGTATTCAGGGGCGTGCATTTAAAAGGCAGCAGCCTTCACCACAAACAAAACACCCCATAGAAAGATGGAGACAATGTCGCTGCTGATTCAATGTATATTTTGTACATTTTTTGTTAATTTATTCTTGTTGTCAAAGATTCTCACCAAAGTGCTAATTATTATTTAGAATGAATTAATCTAACACTGAAAGGCAAATATTAAAAATCTGTGTTTTTGTGTCACTGCTAGTGTTATTGGCCCTTATCTATCAAACTAACGTAGAAACCAGTGCAGATCTGAGGGCAGAAATCATCGTACGATCAGGTCCACATGTGATTCACTATAACTCGCAGCATTCACAGACAAACGCTTGTCTTCATCTGGACACATTTTCCCCACAAATACAACATGTTAATGTTATTAGCACAAGCCTATGGCATTTTACATTGTATAAATTAGCCTAGCAGCTAGTGGACTTTTCCTCTACTCCAGGTGTCTAAACCAGGGACAACAGCAACATTTAACAAAGGTAAAGGTGCAAAATTCAGCTCCATTATAGTTCACAAGGTTCACTGACAAAACAACTGTCTTATACTAAACATGTTTTCCAAACAAATGTAACATGCTAACATTATTAGCCCAAGTTAGGGTGACCATATTTTGATTTCCAAAAAAGAGGACACTCACCCCGGCCACGAGATAGCCTACTTAAATGATACTCGCAGTTTACTCAAAGATGCCTTACAATTTTAATATATTTAAAGTTTATATGTATGGATAGAAAATTCAGTTATATTACAAAATAATATCTCTCAAAGACAGAAATTTAGATAGGCTTCTCAGAGGTTACTCAACTTGCTTTTATTACCCCTAAAATAATAATCTTTTTACAAGTTTCAATTGTACAAAAATAAATATAAATGTAAAATCTCTGGAATGAAATAATGATAGAAATAATGTCTCTTCTGTATTAGAAAAATCAACTTGTAAAGTTGTCTTACTGGACAAATAAATAAATAAATAATATGAAATAATGGTCTAAATAATACCTCTTCTGTATTAGAAAATCCAACTTTGAGCTCCCCGGCACCTTTATTAGACACAGAATCATATGTGCCAGCTTTGCACTCGGTGCACTCAGCCTCCCATATATCCCGACCAGGTCGGGACGGTAAGTTGGGAATTTTTTCTGCAGTTCATCTGTGAAGCTGCACTTGTGCTTTGGCATCTTGGAAGAATAAGAAGAATAAGAATAAGAATAATGCTGCACCGCCGGTGTCTGCTGTTTCCTCGTTGTGAGTGTTGGCGATCCGCCGATAAGGCAGCCCTTCGGGGATTACGCACACACACACACACACACACACACACACACGGAAAACCGGACATTATCATCAATTTATAAACACCCCCCGGACGCCCCGGACAGGACGTGAAAAGTGGACATGTCCGGGCAAAAGAGGACGTTTGGTCAGCCTAGAGCCTATGGCATTTTACACGGTGTAAATTAGCCTAGCGATGAGTGGAGATTTCCTCTGCTCATCACCCTGGACAGATCTCCAGACTATCTCAGGGCTGACACATAGAGACAGATGTAGAATGCAGAAGAGAGAATTTGATTCCTTTGCTGGCATTGATCCTACCCAAAACTGGAATCAATCACTCAGAGCACTTGTGCACCATCAATTTATGTCCCCTAAAGGTGCTTAGTTTTGCTACCGACGAGCTCGGACTGTTATTCCAAGTGTCTGACTGCAGAGTTAGACCTTTTTCTTAAAGAGGAAGATCCTTTTTGTTGAACCAGAAACAGCTCCACAATCGCTATTGCCACACCAACCAGACTCTATTTTGATAACCAGTAATTTTAGCGTGCACAGAGGCAGCATATTTTCACATCTAACTGGGTGAGTTAAGGGTTTATTTCAGCCAAATTAGAAGTGGTGATTGTTGGAACACTGGAAAGATGAATCAAGACAGTTCAAAATGAAGAGTGTTTTACAAAGATAAAATTGTTATTTTATAAAATTGTTTATACCCGTTTGTTTTACTGTATTATTATATTGGTCTTTGTTTTCATTGCAAAACACTTTTTAATTTTTTTAAAAATATACAGTACATTAAGGGTTTGCTTTCAGGGCTGTGAATAATCTGCAGCAAATACTATATCGACTGGGAGTACTTCAACATTTCTATCTCAAGGGACTTCCTGGTTAAATAAAGGCTTAATTGACAGATATTAAGTTCTTTATTGTTGGTGAACTAGTGTCCTTCCCAAAGACACTTTAACATGTTGCCTTGAGCCATAGCAGCCTACAAGCAGCAAGAGACGTTCATTCTATTTGTGTCCATCTAATTATCATTCCAGTGTAATAAACATACACCTGTGGTGGCCTGGCCCTTTTTCTCTGCCACGTGACAGCACTACAGTGCTCTGTAGCAATGCAATGTAAACGAAGGTCCAATTTAATCATCTGAAAAGAGCGAAAGCACACATAAAAATCATTGGAGTATGTGATTTAAATGGGATGACAGTGATTACAGTATATCTCCGCCCATCCATACATTATTCATACAGTGCAGGGTCACAGGGAGGCTGAACCATATCACTCACATTGTGCAGGAGTTGATGGAGTACACCCAGCACATGTCACAATCACATGTCACAATTATACTATATTGTATAATTAGGCCAATTAGCATGTCTTTGGACTGTGGGAGGAACCTGCAGGAAAGTCACACATGCACATGGATATCCTGCAAACTAGGTTCTCGATTTTTTATCTCAGCACTGGTTTTTAGGCATCCATTCTCTTTCCACTCCACATATCCATAGTTCCTCTTTTTATTCACTTTGCCCACATCTCTTTGCTCCACCTGCTCCTCCATCTTCAGGTTTCACTCCTTCCTGCTCCTTTGTCACTGAGCACCTGAGTCCTCTAAGCCGCAGTTACCCCTTGCAGGCAGAGCACTCGATATGTTTTTGCTCGGCTGAAATATCACAACAAAAGTGGGCTTTACAGGACAGTTATTTAAGTGTATTTCCTTCCTACTATCTGAGTAGCTTACAGCGAAAATAATGAAAATTGTTAAGAACTTCCTGTGCCGGGATCAATGCAGAAAAACATGCAGACTGACGGCACAAACCATTGGGGACATGGGGAGCATTATTGAGCTGGCTCCTGGTGAAAGCTGCCATCCCTCAGTAATTTCCACATATTGATTTAATGCCAGTAACATACGAGTTGTACAGAAGAGAATCAATACGTGTTTTAATTTTCAGGGGTAGAGGAGATACAGATTAAGTGATATTGCTAATAATGTTTCGCAGAGTACTTTGTGGTCACGGACATTTCATGAATAAAAACCACGCCAATAGAGTTAAAGGTTGCAATTGGTTTATTACACAAAATGGATGATGGGCATGAGGGGATGAAGGGACAAGGAAGGAAGGAAGGTGAGGGGAATGATGGGAGAAATTAGGGTCGCTGATAAGGTGTGCTTAAATACTTTAAGTGCAGAAATGGATGAGATTGAGGTGTGGTCTTTGTCCCCAAACGTAGTTATAAAACTTCATATTGCATGGTTTCATGATGGCATTAATAATTCTGCTTCAAAACATATTTCTTTACATTCAACAATTGTTTCCTTGCATGTGTTTCTGTGATATTTTACCTAAAGAATACTTATATATAGATAGATAGATAGATATAGATATATAGATATATTTATATCTGCCATCCACTAAACATTTCTCATCATTCTCTCCCCCAGCAACATGTTTCCAGCCAACCTGGTTCAAGCTACTTTTCAACAGGTAAGCAAAAATGCTGAAGGCAAAGACACACTAAAAATAAAATCGGAAAAAAGATGTTCAAAGTGCAAACTGTCACAGCTGGCATGTGGGCCAAGAGAGATTGGACCCACATACAGACAGATGAGGAGGCAACAGGACAAGTCAGTGGTTTATTGGAC
Organism: Epinephelus fuscoguttatus; assembly: GCF_011397635.1. Classification (NCBI taxonomy): domain Eukaryota; kingdom Metazoa; phylum Chordata; class Actinopteri; order Perciformes; family Serranidae; genus Epinephelus; species Epinephelus fuscoguttatus. The sequence goes on from NC_064766.1 coordinate 24,736,867, forward strand.
AAACCAGAATATGGATGAGGCATAAGGCATCAATGGTCCAAGTGAGGCAGTAGATGCTGCAGACGGGTAACAAGCAGCAGTCCAGTCACCAGAAGAAACCAGAAATACAATAGATTTGTATGGCTGATACATATTACATCAATGTTTTGAAAGTGATGTAGCTTAGATTACATGTACGAGCTGACTTAGTCATTGGGATGGTGGATAACATGACCCCTTGGTGAGACCACTGCCAAGCTGCAAACCACTGTTCGAAACCAACAATCAACAAAAACGGGTGCTTTTTAGCTTGATATCAGCAGCACTTCCAGCTGTGATTGTGCCACCAAATCCAGGTATTTTTAGGTATTCCGTGTAGGTGAAACAAAGAAATATAAATTTCCAACACATCAGCTACATAATAATTGACAAATGTTACGTATGCATGGCTTGCAGACTTGTACAATGCCAATATTTATTCCGGCAACTCGGTTGCAAGCAGACAGGTAACGTGTAGCAGTCAGCTAACAGGAAACCCACATTGCAATCAATGATGATTTGACAAAGGAACAAAGGAATTGGACAGGTACTTGTGGAGACTGGCTGAAGAGGGAATGAGACGCAGGTGAGGAGTTGAGTAGGAGAGACAAGGCAGAGCTGTTTAGGGAAGTAGGAACAGGTTTAGAAGAATGAGATACTGTAGTAGCGTGCTCAAGGACCGTCTTGATCATATGGCACTCATGCATGGAGCAGGAACAGATGCGTTTCAATTAAGTTAAAAAGCCTTTGTGAGCAGATTTCTCAGGAGTCGGCTGATGAGGAAAGGAAGCAAAGTCTAAGGGATGAAAAAAATGGAGGGGCCCGGAGAATAGAAAGAAGGGACAGAGCAGTAAACAAACTTTGACACAAACAGCACCAATAGTTTAAAAGGTTAAAGGGAAAAAACTACATATTGTTCCTCTTACCTGTAGAGCTGTTTATCAGTCTAGATTGTTTTGGTGTGAGTTGCAGAGTGTTGGAGATATCAGCTGTAGAGACGTCTGCCTTGTCTCTAATATAATGGAACTAGATGTTTGTATTAGGATCGACTTTAAAATCCTAGTGATTACTTTTACTTTTTAATTTTTACCATTAATACGGTTAGCAGGTGTAGTTTGGTGGAAAGAAAATAGTTCCTACATGAAACTGCTCACAACAAGGTCTGTGGATTATCTTGAGTAACCAGGTCATGATTTCTGGAAAGAGACACATTTTGGCACTTTGAGCACCACAAGCTGAGTGCCATCTAGTTCCATTATATTGGAGAGAAGGCAGACACCTCTACAGCTGATATCTCCAACACTCAGCAACTCACACCAAAACTATCTAGATTGGTAAATAGCACTACACGTAAGAGGAAAAAGATGTATTTTTTAATTAGGGGTGAACTGCCCCCTTAAAGCAAAGACTGCAAACAGCTAGCAACAAATTACTTCTCTAAAGAATGAACATGTTCTTGTTTGTTTAAACTGTACAAAAAAAAAAAAAAACTGGGCCAGCTGTTTTCCATTTCCAGTCATATGTAGACATGTGGTCTAAAACTTTGCACCTAACTGTCGGCAAAGACAGCGAGTAAGTGCATTTACCAAAACTGTTCCTTTAATGGTCACTGTTGAGCATGGATGAATTACTGAATGGGCCTAATAGATACAGTCCCAGGGGCCCAAAATCTCAGGGGACCCCTGGCTTTTGATTGCAAAATGTCACCAAAATAACATGTACTGACCGGGAAGAGACTCAAAATGACCACAGAGAGACAAATAACAACCAAAGGAGACAAGAGATTACCTCGGAGAGACACAAAACAGGGAAAGACTGCAAAATGTCTATGTGTCTTGCTCCTCCTGTAGGAGAGGTGGTTGGGACCTTTGCATATCTGTGCAATATTTCTTGTTTTCTCTTTCACCAAGCAATTATTTGTTTCAGATAAACAGTAAAAATAAACATTAGCACATAGGGGGAGAAAGAGCAATCACCTTTATCAGAAAATACCATAGAAACGGAGATTATAAAATAACAGTGTCTACTGCAGTTACTGTCATTTCACCACTGTAATGTGCCTAATTAAATGTTAACACCTCTGATATGAGCTCACGCTTATGCCATTATAATGTGCGAATCTGCTGCTTTAAATATCCATGTTTTTATCATCCTTGTGCTGACGTTGGGGCCTGTGCTCTGTTTTGATTTCAAGTATCGAACCCAGAGAGTCCCAGAGCTCATCCCCAAACCGACGGTGGCTCAGCTCTTGGATGAGACCACCACTCGCAGGGTCTACATCTACGGCATCCAGGATGACAACGGCACAGACGTTCAGAATTTCTCCCTGGATCTCACGCCGCCTCCTGACGTGATCATGAAAACATCCCCTGGTACCAGCGAAGGCATGAATGTGCTGGGGATTGTAATTTTCTCCGCCACCATGGGTAAGTGGTTGGCATGGATACTGCACACCACTTTGAGTAACATACACAATAAATATGTAAATAAACGGCATAATAGAAGTCTTGGCACCAGCAGTATATATTTGCATAATTTAGTTTATATTGTGTTGTGCTCTCACGAGGAAGGCAGAGAACAAGTAAAATGACAACACTCATCACTCTTCACTTTTGAGTGCTTCGTTGCATGTGTTTGATTGATACATTCATCCATTCGTGAATGCAACATGTTTGTTTTTTAATCCAGGGATAATGTTAGGAAGGATGGGACCCAATGGAAGCGCTTTGGTCAACTTCTGCCAGAGTTTGAATGAGGCCGTTCTGAAGATTGTCGCCATTGTCATCTGGTAAGAGTTGTATATTGGAAGTAAACAGCACCAAAATAAAGTAATAAAAGAAGTCGTTTTGGCCCAAACATTCTGGGGACTCCCTAAGAAGAACTGCCCCGAGAAATATATACCCTCAAGGGGGTTTTTTCCATTTGCATACTCACCACCAGTAGGAAAACTGAAGTGATATAAGCCTATATCTACTTCATTTAGGCCCCGATCACACATAAAGCGTTTATTTTTTCCACATTAATTAGTATCTAGTTCCTAAAATACTGAGGCAGAGGGTACTTGCTGTAGCTCCGGTTGAGAGTGAGAGGCTGTCAGCAAATAGTTTGTTCGGCACAGGGAAACAGAGATCTGTGTGGGTACATGAGACCCTAAAAAAGAGGGTGGATCATGGGGAGTACCACCAGTTGGTCCAGGAGCTTCACCTCCATGATGGCTGTTTGCAGGCACATTTTAGAGAAAACTCAGGGGCAGTTTGACAACCTGCTGTCTATCATCGGGCCTTATACTGTAGCTCTGGGTATCGAGCAACCGCTACCATCAGTTTCTCCTCCATTGTTTACCAACTATAACCCTGTTGTCATGACCACCGCAGAAGGCCCGCCTCTCAAATCATCCAATTGGACAATGGGGAAAACAATGACGAAGAAAGAGATGACGTGGGGCACTTTTCCACTCTGAGTTGAAGTTTTTTCAACTCAAGGAATTCAGAGCGCTCCAGCAAAAATGCCAGCGTGAGGCACATTGCAGCGCAAACACCACAAGCACAAAGCTTCATTCTCCTTAAAAACAATTACAAAAATGTGTCTCCAACTGCCAAAAACCTGTCTGTGTGATTGGGGCCTTACTCTGCTTTTAATCTCACAATTAGCTTTCTAACCAACTGATGTTAGTTGGGTGCTAGATTAAGCAAACACTGAAGCAAGCAACCCATTCGGTGCTTTTCTAAGTTATATAACGTTAACTGTGTTACTCGTACGCATTTTCTTTATGTGTTGCCACATGTACAAGGAGCTGCAAACCTTCTTAAGAGACTTCCACAGGCAGACTGCAGCTCCCGGTGTCACTGGAAATGGCATCCAAGGGCCCGATTGCTGAATCCTTTGTGCCCATCTTACCAGAATATGTTGGTCTGGGGCCAAGGATGGCATCTAGTTTATTATTCCACTTGATCTTTTTTGGTTGTTGGAGTCTTAGGGTGCTTTCACACCTGCCCTGTTTGGTTCAGTTTAATTGAACTCAAGTTTGTTTGCCCCCTAAGTGCAGTTCATTTGGGCAGGTATGAACATAGCAATCGCACTCGGGTGTGCACCAAAACAACAAGCATGATCCGACCTTGAGCTGAACGAACTGCAGCCGCATGACACATTGTTTGGATTAAACATGAGCATGTTACAGTCCTGGAGGTTTATTAATGTGCACCTCCTCCTGTACTGCCTTAATATGCACATTCAGCACATCCAATGCATCAAAACATTGTTTTCGTTTCGTTTTCAAACTGTATGGTTTGACTAAAATGAACAATGACAGCAATATAGTCCACGATGAGCAGCGCTAAAATCGACCTGCGTAGTTGTCCCTCCACTGTGACATTAGAAAGTGTCACATTTATCTTACAAGTGTACTCAACGTTTTGTTTACTTCCTGGATTTTTCCCACATGGAAATTCTGACCAATCAAGAGCAGCTTTCTCACACAAGGCATTTTATCTCCACTTGTAAATGCTGCCGTGAGAAAACAAACCAACTCTAGACAATTATGCAACTTTGTGACAAAAATCAGTCCCTGATTCGAACCAAAGCAAGACAACTCAAGGTCTGAAAGCACCCTTTCCTTCTTGTAATCCTGTTTAAGTGTCTTTATTTTATCTCTACATTGCCAGGATGGATGTAGTGGATTCCTAAGATAGCAGATTAAGAACAAATGCTATCAAATATTCTTTTATTTTGCTCTGACAAGTCAAAACCGTGTTGTATTTCTCATGTCACATATATGCCGAGTGAGGCCTTGACTTTAGTGTCGGTCCATTTGTCCATGTTTTCTTCATGGTTTTCTGTCAAATGTCAGATCAGGAAGGACCCAAATGCAGAGCAGCAGGCAGGTTTGAGGTCAAACAAAAACCGAGCTTTAATAAAGCTGATGAAAAACATCCAAAATTGATGAGGAACAAATATACTGACTGACTGAACTAATCACACAGTTGGAGTAGGAGGACACGGGCAAGAGGAGGGAAAAGGGGACTGGCTGACAACAAGGGTGTGGTTGGAAACACTAGGGTGGAGCAAAGAAGACTGATACAGAACAGGTGTGAAGGGAAGACTCTGGGAACAGGGAAGGACTAACGAGACAGGTGTGACAGACAACAGGCAGGAAACACACAAAAAACAGGAAGTAAAACTGGACATGACACAACAAAATAAAACAGAAAACAAGAGGTTCAAGAAACACGAACAGAAAACTCCAAAACAAAGTCTATAGGATGACAGAATATGAACAAAAACCCAGGATTGTGAGTTTTGTTATTCTTTTTTATGAGCTGTTGTTTGTGTTATCTGTTAACAGCCAACAGGTTTTTGAAAATGCCAGGTGCTGATGCTGATTTGGCTCATGTGTTGAACCAGTCACCGTACGCTTATGTTACTCAAGCTTCCTTCCTCTAAAGTAGCAGCAAAAAGGCTCCAGGCTGGAATATTCATGCTGAACAGATATTGGCTCCTGCGCTTCAGGCTCTGGTGGCTCATCTGTGGAGAGTTGCAGCGTGACTCGCACTGGCCCCCAGGTTTCACTCCATCTCTCTCTGCCGTAGGCCTCGGTGTTGAGTCCCCAGCTTGCCTGTTATTCCTTTTCATGCACATCCCACACCTGTTGCTTGTTTTGCTGATTACAGCCTGAGTGTTGTCACTGTGCACTTCAGGGACAGTAGGAAAAAAATGCTGCATGCAGTAACAGAGACACAGCGTTCTCAAGCATGCATCTGATTAAATGATTAAAAGCAATTCAAATAAAAACACTCAAAAAAACACATGGTACCTAGATGATGTATCTTCATTGTCATGTGATGTATGCCTACCACATACTAAAAGACTTTGAAAAGACTTAAAAAGACTGGAGTCTGACACCCTGTGACATCTAAAGACAAAGTGAATTTTTAGTCATAGACTGTAAGATTTTGCAGACTGGGGATCTTGCAGTGTCACTATTTACAAGACTACAACTAGATTCCTTTTGAGATTATTTCCCATCCTGCTTCAGGTGGAAAATACCACACCAAAATCCCTTTAAGAAATATCACAAATTTACAATTCCTCATGTGTCTGCAAAAACACAAAGGCGTCATATGTCAACAGTTTTCTCATCAATTCGGCATCAATATAACCTATAAAAACAAACTGTATACATGTACAAACTTTACACTACCATCTCCATTGGAGGCTGAGCTATTTTAGCAGGAGGAGAGCATGGGAATGAAAGGTGAACCATTTCAGATATTAAGATTTTTCACTAAAATAACAGATACATGCCGAATTAAACACTGCCTCTTGTTCACTCCACCAGTTTCTCCTCCTTCTCTACAGTATAAGAGAACCAAAACTTGTTCACATTCTTATACCTCCCTGCAGTCCCCTCCATGTTTATGTCTACCCAGTTTCCTGTTTGGTGTGAGAGAAAGTGCAGCTATTGCTTGTTGTCAGAGTTCACATCATTAGACTTCAGTATTTGCAGGAGCCAAGGCTAAAAATATATACTAATACTAAACATGTTTGATTTTATCGGAATGTTAAGACGAGAAAAATACTGACTTAAAGGAAGACTTAACCTGCAAAATGACCCTTTGCATATCAGTTATTCATCATGTGTTACCTTGAAATTGTGAAGAAAACTTGACTCACATGCCCCCATAGAATATGAATTGGAAAAAGGTGAACATTCTACATGAATTGAAGTGAACAGAAATCACATGTAACAACAGCAAAACAATATCAAAACGTCTGTCATCATTTTAAATAAAAGCTGATACTGTAGCCATCATTTTGTGAACGTGCACTCATACCTTCCCTCCGTCCGTCACAGGTATTTCCCCTTTGGCATCGTGTTTCTGGTTGCCGGTAAGATCCTGGAAATGGACGACCCTTCAGCCATGGGGAAGAAGCTGGGTTTTTACGCCATTACGGTGGTAATGGGCTTGGTGCTGCACGGTCTATTTATCCTGCCCGCCATGTACTTCTTCATCACTAAGAAGAGCCCTATTGTTTACATCAGAGGCATCCTGCAGGCCCTGCTCATCTCATTGGCCACCTCCTCCAGGTAAAAGTGTCAGATCTGACTTTTCACAAATTAAACTCTGCATTGGATTTGTATTTATTTATAAACATAGTGATTTATAAATGTGGGGACTCTGTGAACATACATAATTACCATGTCAGGTCACCTATAGTATTTGTGTTTCCGTCATGGTGTTTACCGGAACATCTTTAAACGAGTGCAACCATATAAGTTTATGGTTCACACACACACACACACACACAAAAAAAAGAAAAGTAACTGAGCAACTAAGTGCCGAATATAGACATGCTTTTAAACTATTTTGTGAGCATGAATGGAGTGGATAATGGAGTTGTCCTTGAATGAAATGGATGTTTGTTGGGTTTCACTGCGACCCTTTTAACCTCATGCACCACCTCAGGGCTGCCTCGTATGCTATGATTGGCTATCTAACCACACTCACCTTGCAGCCTCTTTAAGTGTCAGAGGGTTTACTCCTCTTCATATCTTCTCCTGATAATGGGAAATACTATGAGGGTTGTGTGAGTATGTGTTGCAACAGATGAATGAGAGGTCAACGTAAATGAAATATTTTTGGAGCATTCAGGTCTCCCCTAAGCAGCACTGGTGACATAATGAAAAACGTAAACAAAGCAAAGTGTTTCCAGATTTTCACAGCCCAGTTATCAGAAGAAAATGTTGATATTGCACGCTTATGGAAATGAATATGTTATAATTGCGCATTCTTTACGCACCATATCAATGTTTCAGCGACAGTGATCCTTTGTCGTGTCCAGTTGGCACCAAACATTTAGTGTTATGTTGTAATCCCTCTGTGTTTTCCAGTGGCTTTTAAGGCACCAAATGTGGGTGTTTTATAGTCCTCCATCTGTGTTTTTCAATTGGCTTTTTGAGGCACTGAACATGGATCTTTGGTGCCTAAAACACTGCTGGAAAAACAGACAGGCCGCTACAAAACATGGGTGTTTAGTAGCCCCCACTGGTGTTTTTCTATTGGCTTTTTAGGCACCATCATGGGTGCTTTGTAGCAACATGTCAGTGTTTTCCAGTGGCTTTTTCAGCACCGAACACGGGTGTTTTGTAGTGACCTGCCTGTGTTTCTCTAGTGGCGTTTTAGGCACTAGACATGGGTGTTTTGTAGCAACATGTCAGTGTTTTCCAGCGGTTTTTTCAGCACCGAACACAGGTGTTTTGTAGTGACCTGCCTGTGTTTCTCCAGTGGCGTTTTAGGCACTAGACATGGGTGTTTTGTAGCAACACGTCAGTGTTTACCAGAGGCTTTTTCAGTACCGAACACAGGTGTTTTGTAGTGACCTGCCTGTGTTTCTTCAGAGGTGTTTTAGGCAGTAGACATGGGTGTTTTGTAGCAACACGTCAGTGTTTTCCAGAGGCTTTTTCAGCAACAAACAGGGGTGATTTGTAGTGACCTGCCTGTGTTTCTCCAGTGGTATTTTAGGCACTAGACATGGGTGTTTTTTAATGACCTGTCTGTGGTTTTCTAGAGTCTTTTTAGGTTCCAAACACTGGTGTTTTATAGCTAGCTATCAGGGTTTTTTCCAACTGGTTTTAAGGCACAGAATGTTGGTGTTAGGAAGTGCCCCGTCAGTGTATTTCCAGTGGCTGTTTTGTAGCTTCCAGTGACTTTAGGCACCAACTGTGGGTGTTTGGTAGCAAGCCATCTGTGTTTTTCCTTCTGCTCCTTAGTCACCAAACATTAGTCTTTTGTCTCAACTATTGAGTGTTATTCTATCTGCTTTTCAGGTACCAAATGTAGTTGTTATGTAGCGACCTGTCTCGTCAGGGATAGTGGAACAAAAAGCAGGTGTTTTTTTGTTTGTTTTTTAAATCAAGACAGCAGGGATTGTGCCCCCCAAAAAACATGTATTTTAAGCCTGAACATGATATTTCCCTCACCATAATCAAGTGGTATTATATGTTATTAATTATTGTTTCCTGCTACAGCTCTGCCACTCTGCCTATCACCTTCAAGTGCCTCCTTGAGAACAATCACATCGACAGACGCATCATCCGCTTCGTGCTGCCTGTCGGGGCCACCATCAATATGGACGGCACCGCACTCTACGAGGCCGTGGCAGCCATTTTCATTGCCCAAGTGAATAATTATGAGCTTGACTTTGGACAGATCATCACGATCAGGTAAGGCAGGTTCAATTTAGGCCAGAACTGGCTAATATATCATTTCTATCTTGTTCAAAAAAACTATAATAAATGTCAGCAGGCAAGAAAGGACAAAATGAAATATATTTGCATGCACAGATGAAATCCTCCTGGATCCTTTCCCAAATATCTGCAAGGAAATTACTGCCAGACCTTTTTTAACAGCAGTTTCTCAATTGTAATGAATTTGTTGGATGAATACTAACATCCTACTTATACTACATATGAAATATATGAAATAAAACTGAGTATAAATTGCGTCCACACTGCAAAGTATTTGGATTTTGTGTATGTGAGAAATGCCCGGCTGTACATCACATTAGCACAAATTTCTCAGTATGAAACATGAGCTTACTGGACATACTCAGCTGCCCCACGGTGCAGTGCTTCTATTCAAGTGTGTTTTATGCTCACAGTGGTGCCTTGGGTGTGAGGTTAACACACCAGAACATGACATAATCATCCTCTTCACATTGAGCATGAAGGCTTTAAAAGTTTTGCAGCACACGGTCATGCGCTTCTCAAGATCTGTAACTAGGCAACCACCATGTGTGCTGCACTTCCCTATGACCACAGGGACATCACCACATTGGGGAAAGAGGAGGCTGGATGGCTGTAAAGGCCAAAAATACAATCATGGAAAGAATAGCCACCCAGGGGAAAACAAAGCAGTACAACATAATATACCGCCGACAAAAGTGAAAGTAAAAGCAAACCCCAGATTCACTCTGTGTCTCTGATGCCTGCTGCTTACGGTCTAACACCTGGGGTCTCATTTATAAACATTGCATATGCGCAGAACGAGGCCCGAAAGAGGCGTACGCTACTGCTCACGAAAAAGTTGTGATCAGTAAAAACAGATTTGATGGGAGAAACTTTGACCCATTATGAACAAACTTTTGTTTGTACGTACATTTTTAGTATAGATCCTACGCATTGTTTTATAAATGAGACCCCTGGTCACCTTCTTTTTGTAAAGCCCTGACCTCACCTGAGCACTGTGGGGTATCACGGCCATAAACGCCGCGAGCATAGAAAATACAAGCAGAGGCAGGGACTCTGCAGAAAAATACACCGCCACATACTTCTAGTTGGTCATAAGTACGATACGATACGATGCAATATGACATGATGCGATTTACCTTTACGTTTAAATATTTTTCAGGTGAGAAAATAACTATCTAGATTCCCAGTTATCTAAATAACATCTGTTTGGAAATTCGATACAATGTTTTTCAGAGATGTGAGAGCTGCACACAGTAGGAAGTACGCAGTACATACTGATCAAATATGTAGCGCGCTGGCTAGGCAATACATTAGCATGCGATTCTGAGCACAGCCATTCTGTAGCTGCTGGCAGCTGCAACTTTAGCTTTAGCATTAGCAAGCCTGATGAACGCCAGGAAAAAATTTGTTGTACGTGAACAAGATTTATTCCTCTTCTGTAAAGTAAATGCAACATGAGCCCCCAGATAACGGTGCTATATTGAGAGCTTAACAAGATATTTTGGGCAGACAAACAGTAACGTTAAATGCAACAAATAGCAGGACTACAGCTACAGTGACACTTCAGTGGAGATTAAAGGAATATTTAGAGGACTAGTTTGGGAAATGTGCTTAGTTGAGAACATCGATATCACTTGGTCTTTTGTTTGGTATCAATCTACTCATTAAACTTTCCGCAAGCACGTATCAAACTGTTCCTTTAAAATTATCCATAAACAGCTCTTTCAGATTCTTATCTCAACAGCAAATTTTACGAATGAGAAATAAAACCTCCCAAAGTGTGACAATATAAGCAAGTTTCATCTGGGTCAAAAAAATGTTGCAGGCATACTCGAGTTTTGAGTGTGACATGTGAATTAATCTAACGTCACACATTTAGTTTAATTCTGAATTAATAACAAATATTATGGGATTTACTAGATACACATATATGTAAATGTCACACAGATTACGCCTCATATGAGCTTCTTAGTCTGATCTGATTTCTGCTAAATCAGTCTGGAAGCCCTGGGGACGCAGACAGGCTGACAAAAACACCCACAGTCCGCTTCCCACAAACGCCACCACCGTGTAACTTTTAACCACAGGTACACAAGCCCACCCAGGTCGAGTGAAATGTCCTGCCCCTCCTCTGATTTCATGGCATGTCACATTGTAATAACATTAAGCAGACCTCTCCTCACGGCTGCAGTCTGTGCCCATTCCCTCATAATCCCTTTGGCGGTAAAACCCATATGACCTGTATTACTCATCTCCCTTGTCACGCCAGAATTATAATAATTTTTCCCTCTCTCTCTCTGCGTCCTGTTCCCGTGCCGTTTGGCTGCTGACCATGGAGCTGCTCCATCTGCATGCTAACCCAACCCCAACCCCCCCTTTCAGCCCTGCAGAGGGACAGTTTGTCAGTCTGTGCTCAGAGGTTTTAGACAAAACAATCACTCAATCATTCTTCCTACAGCGTGACGGAAAAAGTGTTCATATACTCTTCAAATAATTGAAAGGCATAAAATAAGGAAACCATACAAAAATAAAACCTTGAATTATACTTATATAACTTCATAGACCGTTTTCTCTGTAATTGCCTCTTCACTAAATCCCACAGTTGAGCCCTTTTTGAGGGTTCTTATCTTAACTTGAGATAGCATATATTCTATATTTTACAATCCAAATGACCAGTTTTATATCAATAACTCTCCCCATGTTATATTGAATATGCAAAGAAAACTTTGCTGTGTGCCTCCACTAGCCATGTTTCCATCAGCCTGTTTAGATGTGCATCTAGAAGTATCGCATCGGAAAATTATGATGGAAACGCCAAAATTCGAATTAAAATCCCCCGATTCACACAAACTAAAATACGCTCGCTTTAGCCGGGTTTTGGTTGATTCGAAAAAATGTTGATTCGCAAAACGGGGGATGGAAACAGTTATGTTCGAATTAAGTCTGACGTAGCGCACCTCTCTCCATGGTGATATCCACACTCCGGGTCAGGAAGGCGGTAATGTATTTACAAGCTGGTTGCCAACTGACAGAAAACGTAGAAGAAGAAGAATGCGAGACTTGTTTGTTTCCGGTTCTGCGGAAAACTTGCGCGAGTTCATAGTTTTCACCAAAGTCCGTACATTCAATGCAAACACACAGGATTCGTATTTCTTTTAAAGCTATAGTGCGTAACTTCTGTCGCCTCCCAGCGGATAATGCGTTATTACAACTAATAAGCTGGCGGCACTTCCATGTACACAGAGTAACACTCGCCACACACCGTACACAGAGTAACACTCGCCAGTCGCCACACACCGTGTAGAGTAAGACTCACCACGCACCGTGTACACAATGCTACACAACATGGCGAACACCAGGCTGCTAACATTACATTACGTTCATAGCACCATTTCCAAGAAAATAATAAAGTACTAGGTCCAGTACATGTAACAGCAACACACACTACTTATAATATAATTATAAACCAAGTCACTTACTTATCCAACAGCAGCAAGGCAACATCCGTGTCTGTCCTCAGCCCAATTTCTTCCTTCAGGGCTCTCCACCGAGGAAAAGCAACGGCAATACAAATCCTTGTTTGCCTTCTCCGTCGGTCACTTTCCTTCTTTGCTAATAGACCTTCAGACGAACGTCCAGGCTTTTTCTTTGTGGTAAGATCCACTTCTGAACCGTGTCTCGGACGCTTCTCCACCATGTTGCTTTCACTTTCTACCTGCGCTCTACCTCTTGCTGTGACACTCTCCGCTCGTCCTCCCCCTCCCTTCTTGTCGGCTTAATCAGCATTGTGTCATCTCCTCAAGTAGTGGCTTGGGTGAAACGGACATTTACGGACCTGTAGAAGTTACGCACTATAGCTTTAATGTGCATTTCCAAATGATTCGAATCACTTTTGGATGGAAACATAGCTACAGTGAACTAAGATTCCAAAAATGGAGAAATTCTCAAATAAGCTTTTTTCATGGAAATGATGGCTGAATTCCACTTACCTGCTTTGATTTTAGGATCCCAATATCCTGCATGCTCACTGCCACTCTCATTAGAACACCTGAATAGATGAAAGCTGTTGTTAGCGTTATTAGTAACACCTGTGCTTTTCCTATCACAACAAGTCAAAATGTCTGCTGTGAGAAAGGCCTATCAGAGTAAAGATGGACAAATGTTAAGAACAGCAAAACTATCACAACATCATTTTACAAACTTTAACAATCTATGGAGTATGCTTTCCGTGCGAAGCTGAACTAAAAGTGTCATTTTGTCATTCACATTTTACCTCACTGAACACTGCAGCTGCTAGTCTGTCACAACCTTGACTATTTTGTTTGTGTTCTTATAGCCCCGTTTGCACCAAACGCTTCCAATATGGTACCTTTGGAACCAAAAGTAACCCTTCAGACATGGTACCTAGACTCTAGCGTCTCCACTGCAAAACAATATTCTTTAATGTGAGCGGGGTTGTTGTCACTCACTGCTCCATCTAGCTCTAACTGTATTAACTTCTTTATCAGTCCGCACCTCGTTTATCGTCCACAGAACGAGGCTGCATGCCAACATTTTCAGAACAAAATAGATGAGGCTGCAGTGAGAGTTCTTCTCAGGCAAGCTTGGGGGTTTAGTGTTGCTGTACCCCACAGGAACGACGCTCTGCAACACTTTTCTTTCTTCTCCAAGTGAGGATTAGAATATATGCAGTCCATATAATCCGGTTGAAATTAATATTCATTTTATTAACGTTTGAAGATCCACTCATTACTAAAAGTGTATGTCATCCAAGAGACACAATAAAAACTTATGTAATGGTCAAAGTTGTCACACTGAAGTTGAAGGTGTTTTCAAGGATTCATGTCGTCAACCCATACACTGAGTAACATAACATGTAAACGTTCCACCTTGAAAGTTGCTGGCAGTTGACCCAGCAAATGTTACTAATTAGGTTTACTAATTAATTTACTGAAATAGTTTACTAATGTGTGGAAAACCCTCCACGGCATGAACAGTGGTTACATGAGCGTCAAAACCAGCCACGACTCAGCCCTGAGCAGAGTGACCGTCCTCTATTTACCAATCAGACTGCAGCGTTCACAGCTCCACCTTTTAGTACCAGATCTGTGTGCTAGGTACCCCAACAGAGGGGGGACCAAAAATGGGGACGGTATGGAATTTTTCACAGTGGAAACAGAAAAAAAGCCTACCAAACTGAACTGAACTTGACCATACTGCTCTGTGGAAACAGGGCTTTTGTCATTTTCATGTTTTAACAGTTTATGTCAGGTTCAAGATACACAATAACACAGACTCACTGATCAAAGCAGACCATTATCTCTAGTGTTCTGTGAGGAAAAATCGAGTCTGGTTTTGACGAGAATATAGCTAGGTTTCACATTAGTTTCCCATCAGAGAGATCTGTCTGTTTGGGAAGTACTGAGCAAACGACTGGGTAAATGAAACTTGGATTGTACTGCAGGAGTTCTGTGAGAGTTTGAAAACAGATGTTTGCGATATGTTTTGCCTCTATGAATTCAATTCATCAAGAATTTTCTTTGTGTTTTGAGTCTTCATTCAATGTGAAGGCATGGGACTAAGTTTTCCTCATGAATTCAACATAAGACAAGGAAAGTAACTGACACATAAATGGTCTTTTGGGGGGGTGAACTATCCTAGTGTGTAATCAAGCACCAATTGTTTTAAAATTATGAAGAATTTAGAGTGTACAAACTTTAAGTGTGCTGTGCCAGAATGAAATGCTTGACAGGCCAGCAGACAGTCTCACTGTCCTTCAGTCCATAATGTCATATATACACCTTTAATGAGCACTTGTTCCTGGCACTGCACACCCATCAAACACTTCTGGAAAGATGTCACTGAGTCACTATCCCGCTTATATATAGACTTATTAACATTCAACCTAGATGGAACAAACCATAGACTTCTCCTTGTGGCCCTACTATCGCCAAGAAAACTATCCTCATGAACTGGAAATCATGGAACACCATACATCTGGCTCACTGGAAAAACTTACTCACTGACTACATCTCCCTGGAATATGCATCCTCCCCTCTCATTAACACAACAGAACCTCACTGAACCTGTGTGGGCCGGGCCTGCGTTTTCTGCCCCCTCTTGGCCTCCCCTCCGCCCTGGCTTCTACCCTGGGCTGGGTCCATGTTGCACGCCTCGCTTTTTTAATGCATCACACACCAGCTCAGGAAAGGAACAAAAGAAAACCAAAACCAAAACAAACAAACAAAAATAAGAAAACAGCAAGTGGGGCATGCAGGTGATGGCCAGCTGTATATATATATATATTTAGGGCAAGTGGGGAGTGTGGCATGGAGCCTGGGGTGTCTGGAGGTGGAGGGGGTGGCCAAGGAGAGGAGATTGGTGGGCGATTACAGGCCGGTGCCGCATGGTGTAGTCTACTCCCCTTGTGTCCTGTAGCAGACATGGGCGGGGGTTGGCCTGCTCTGTGGATGTGTGGGGATCCGAGGCAGATCCTTTGCTTCTCTTCCTCCCTTTATTTTTATTTATCCCCCCTTTATTTATTTATTATTGTCATTATGACGATGATGATGATGAAGATGATGGTGATAATTATTATGTGTGTATGTGTGTGTATATATGTTATGTGTGTATGTATATATACTTTTATTATTATCATTATCATTATTATTATTATTATTATTGTTGTTTTTTTTCTATTCGCTTATTTTGTTTATTTTCTCTTTCGTCTCCTCCCTTCAATGCCTATGATGATAATGATGTTGTTGATTATTACTACTTTTTATTATCATTATTACTATCATTACTATTATTATTATTATTATGTATGTCGTTGTTACCATATTTTTGTTCATTAGTTACAATACACGCACGCACCCACAGTCACTAATTGTTGTTTCGTCATGTCATGTCTGTTTATGTATGTATGTAGCCTTATTGTACGTGCCCTTACATGTATCTTGTCTTGTTTCACAATAAAAAAAAATAAAAATAAAAATAAATAAATAATGAGCACTTGTTCCTGTATGTTATAAAATAATAATAATAATAATAATAATAATAATAATAATAATAAATGCCCTCTGTTCCTCTGTCTGTTCTCTCAGCATCACTGCCACAGCAGCCAGTATTGGTGCAGCAGGAATCCCACAGGCTGGACTGGTAACCATGGTGATCGTGCTGACCTCTGTGGGCCTGCCCACTGATGACATTACTCTCATCATTGCTGTTGATTGGGCTTTGTAAGTAAGAATTAATCTTTCTGCCACATCCTGGGATCAATTCAGGATGTGGTTATGACATTTAAATATCCTCCAGTAGATTTTAATCGGAAACATTTTATCTGGAGATTATACACACTGTAGATCACTAAAATACACTGCAGTGCACAGGTACCATACTTCTCTACATACCATAAGCCTGAACGTCTCAGTGTACCACATGGCAGCCAACTCTATAAACGTGAAATACATGTAATGAAATACGGTTTTTGGATTATGAATGTCTTCTTCTCCCAGGTTTCATTAACACTCTGAATGACTTTTATCATTCTATCATGTAGGGATCGATTCAGGACCATGGTCAACGTGATGGGTGACGCCCTGGCCACAGGCATCATGGCTCATATCTGCAGGAAAGATTTTGTCAAAGAAGGGGAGCAGGTGAGAGCCTACAAGGCCAACAAATTTGATTCATGAGCAGCAAAACACACTTATGCTCAGTTCAATACAATACCCCCGTTGACCCTTGTATATGAATATTTATCTTAGTTAGAGAGATGGAAAAGTGGCTCATGGTAAAGACTGAATGCTTATAATTCTTTGCATGTAGAGGGTCAATTTAATAGGCACATACTCTGTGTTTTGGAGTGTGTTTGTGTGTAGTTCACCTTCAGACTGATACCAGCTCTCACCAGGAGGTCCAGTTTTTGTAGCTATTTCCTTAAACCAGTTCAGACAAAAGATTTGTGATGAGACAAAACCATTTTGCAGAAACGTCTGCAACGTTGCAGACAGGTGATGGTGTGCAACTCAGCTGGTCAAATCTCCAGCAGCTGGTTTTGATAACAAATAACTTGTCACCTGTTTAAACAGCCAGTCGGTCTGCTGGTCAAGTCAAAATGGCCGCAAACGTTGTGTTTGCTTGCTGCAGCAGGTGCTCATCGACTGATTCATTGGCAATACAGTCCATCTGATGCTCGTTTTGTTTCTGTTTTTCGCCGTTTCATCACCACTACAAATGCAACTATAGCCAGTATCTCATTATCACTATCCTCATTCATATATTAAGAATCTACAAATTATATTCAGCCACAAAGTGTGTTTGTGAAAAAATGCAAATCAGAAGAGAAGTACAGAGAGTTGTTGCATAGAAATGATACACAGTCTCATCTAGTTGCATTGGTGTGAACCAGCAGGTTTTCAGAACACTGCAGAACGGCGCATTGCAAGAAATCACCCATTTCAACTCGTCTTGTCACGAATCTTTGGTCTGCGTGTTTCTGAGGCAGCTCCAGGATTAGTGCAAATTTTGCTTTCGTGTCATTCGCAAAGTAGTGTCTTTCTACTGACTTTGAATGCAACTGCAGGGATTTTAAAATTCACATCCTGTCTGAACATGCAGTCAGGCCAGCTGGTATTCCTGCATCCAGTTGTTATGCTAAGCTAGGCTGATCAACTCCCAGCTCTAGCTGCATGGTTAAATTGAAATTTGCCACCTTTTACATGAATGCCCAGTCAGTGCTGATGGTAAATGTAGTCAACCAAAGCAATTAATTCCTCCGTTCATGCTTTATTGCCAGAGAAAACTTAGCTCTCCTGCTCGCAGGGATGTGTCTGCAATGCCTACATGTAACAGGATGTATTGGGTACAAGCTTATGACACCCATAGCTATTACTAGCCTACTATAGCTATTACTTTGTTGGCCAAAGCATAGTGTTAGATAACAAAATTACTAACTCAGTGGTCCTCTGCCCTCTGGCCCTGCTGGTCTTTTCCACTTTATCTCTGGGGATCATGAAGAAGGTCTCCACACACCTCTGTGCAAGTGAGGAGTAAAACTTTAATGCATAGCCAGCTCACTCAGTGCAAAAGTCATAGTGCAGGCAGGCAGTCCAAAATGCATCTGAGGCACTCTGACTGTAGTTAAAAATCCTTTAATATTACATGGATAGACCAGAGCGTTTCAACTAGAGAGTCTTCATCAGGGTGTTAAATGTATTGGAAACAGGTGTGCAATCTAAGAGCTCATGTGAGGGTCATGTGACACAGGTCACCTGATGTATTAGTGTAGCCCTACTAGACAAAAAACACATTGACAGAAAGGAGGGTCTCTGCCAGCTATATTCTCTGTGCAGCCTTGGCCTCTCTCAACTGAGCTTCTTAGCCGTCTACTCTGGCTCGAATAAATACAGTTAGATATCCGAGTCGGCCAAAACACTGTAAAATATATCCATAACATCTTCTGAACTCAGATTTTGGGATGGTGTTTCCCCTGTTGGAAACATAGTTTGCAATACAAGCAAAGAGAACAAGGAAGTCCTGTTTTTGAGCTGCATTGAGAGCACACGCCCTGGAGACAAACTCCAGCCTGTAGTTCTTGCAGGAAAGAACAGATTTTGCAGCTTGATAGACTACATCTGTTATTGACGCTGATTGGACATACACAGATATGATGTGGAGTTATCCCTTTAACACACAGAGATGACAGTTATATTGATTGTTTCATTAATTCACAGCCAGAAAGTAATAACCATTTTCCCCGAAACATTACCTTAAATATGTGCATGTCTTACCTGATCATCTAGGTCATATCAGCATTTATTAACATTTATCATGCATAAAAACTGATTTCATTTAATATATTTCATCAAGGTTAAATACATTGTCAGAGGAAATTGTACTGAATGCATGCCAGCAAGTTTATCCACATTAACCATCTATGATAATGGTGAATGTGTAAAGAAGTCATTTTCATTTTCATTAACATGGCATTGTCCCATTGTAAACTCTTCTTTCAATGTCACAGCAATTCAAAATCCATGCATTAACTTTTCCACAAAACATGTCACCATCTAACCTTGGATATGTTAGCAGGAAAAATACGCTGATCGGCCACAAAATTAAAACCACTGACAGGTAAAGTGAATAACAAAGCAATGCTCTGCTGGAAAGCCTTGGGTCCCTGCATTCATGTGGATGCCACTTGACACGCATCGCCCACTTCAATACCATTGCAGACCTTCTCATGGTAAGACTATCAGACTGGAGCAAACAAAGAAAGGACTCAGATGCAGGACTCAAAAAACACAAGGTGTTTTACTGAAAAACGAGGTCGGAGCACAAATAATCAGTCCTAAAAAACTAACAAAGGTATCCAAAGGCAGGAGGATTAAGCAGGGTCAAAAATGCAAAAACTCTGGTCTAATCCAAATAAAACACATGGGGAAATGGCCAGAACACACACTCAAACAACTGAGAACTATCTGGCAACAGACAAAGGACAGCACAAGGAGGACTAAATACACAAGGGAGGAGGGGTAATGAGGAATAGGTGAAACCAACCAGGGCGGGGCAGCTGATCACACAGGGGCATGAAGTAAGGTACCTGAAACGAGAGACGAGGGTGAGTATTGAAATAAAACAGGAAATACTTACAGCAAGGAAAACATGACCTTAATGGGGACCTCAGGGTGTAACAATGATGAAGTGATCAAGATGCCAAACTGGCCTCCATATTCCCCAGATCCCAATGTGATTGAGCATTTGAGGGGTGTGCTGGTATCCCAGAGGTCCCGTGTTCATGCCTCGAAAGGAAACGAAGCATGGACACTGGAGGAGTCTTGTAGGCGTGGGTGGCAGATTCTGTTGCTGGGTGGGTCATCAGCACATCCCATGGATGCGGGATATTGGGAAGGTAGAGGCCAGGTCGATGCCTTGTGCTCTTTGTGATGTTCCTTGGGCCATTCCTGAGCAGTTTTTGCATTGTGGCATGGTGCATTTTGCATGGGGAGAGCTGTTGCCATGGGGAACAGGTACTTTGTCTGTAATGGTGTTTGGGTGGGTGGTGTGTGTCAAGTGGCATCCACATGAATGCCAGGAACCAACGTTTCCCAGGTGAACATTGCATTGTTACAAGATGACCAATGTGTCGGTGTAGATTCTCAGTCATCCAGGTCATGGTAATCATAAGTGCTATATCGTAGATGGGACAAGGTGTGAATGGGTCCCATCTAACCCTAACGACACACATGATGGCCAGGTGGGTCAACGGCTCACATGTGGCCCTAATGACTCTGAGTTTAAAGCCGTCAAATTCGCACCAGTCATTTAGAACTGAAGAAGCTTCTTGAATGAGAGGCGAAAACGCAAGCAAGTCCAGTTGCCTACGATACTGCACTTGTAACGATGACCAATGTTACTTCATCTGACAGAGGATTTAATGTTTTGGCTGATTGGTGTATATTTGAAAATCAAAAATTAAAATGATACTAATTCCTCCTCTTCTCCACGATGATTGTTTCCACCAGGTGCCTCTGATCTGTGAAACTAAACCCATGATCAGCATCCAGCAGATGATGACCTACCAGAACCAGAAGAACGGCTGCTACCAGCCGCCTCCGCCCGGGAGCAAGCAGGACCACATCTCCCCAGACGTGGCTCGCCTGATGCAGCTGGAGGAGGGCATCCGGCCGCTGGAGAAGAAGAAACACGCTCACTCCTCTCACCACAAGAGAGAGCACAGGGACAAGGACCACTGTTCCATTGACATGAATGGGCTGGAGACTAATGTATAAAAGCAGCCGCCCTGCCGACAGCCACTGGCGCGTCCACGGCTGCAGGAGCGGCAGGTGAAGAAGACAAATTAAAGATTGAGGTGACGAAGTTCACACGCTTTTCCCCTCCGAGAAGGAGAGCAGGGATGAATGCAGATAACCCTGGGGGAAAAAAGACAATTTTTCTTTTTCTACATAACCTAATAACGACCCACATTTGATTGTGTGTTTGTGTGTGTATATATTTATCAGAGATGTATTATGTGGTATCAGCAGTGACAGTGTGCTGCTCTAGCTGACAGACATTTCAAACCGGAGAGCTGTCTGAAGTTTCATTAACATCCCCCCAGATCTGTGAGTCAGCCCATCTCAAAAGAGCATAATACAAACATCAGATATAATTAAAGGAACCTATCCCTCTGTGGACTGTGGAACAGCAGAAACATCCGCTCATATCTCTTTTTATTCATTCATGATCTGGTTTGGTATGTTTTCATTATTATATTGGTTGGGGCTTTTGTATATTTCTTTTTTTTCTGCTCTCTATAATGAAACTGAAAATGTTGCCTGTTTGGAGCATTCTTCCAGTAAAATCACTGACGCAATAACGCACACAAAGAGACAAAGTGGGACAATACAACATAACTGAGCTTTAACAAGAGACCTTCACTTAAACACACATAAGCAACAGTTGGTTCACATTCAGGAAACAAAATGTCGCAGATTTTCGGCTACAAAGGGGGATTATTTCCCAAATTTTCTCAGCCACACCTTTCCCTACACTTCTCTTCTCTGCCTTGTTGTTCCAAGTCGAAGTGGGTGCTCTGCCTCATACCTGCAATACTGTACGGTCATCGCCAGAATCAAGACAAAGAGATGATAAAGGTCAGGATGAGAGTGAGTGTTTGCCCTTGTGTTGAAGTCAAGTTGTCTATGCACCCCATTGTATTTCCTCTTTGCCTTAAGCAACCAAAGGAGAAGCACGCGGGACCAGAGTGCTACTGACGTACGCCGAAACAGCTGAGACAAAACGACACAAGCGGACAATCACGGGTCATACTCAGAACTCTTGTCCATATGTATGAGATATACGCTGTACATGTATGTATTTCAAAAAAAAAAATGTAGATTTTACGATTGTCAGTATGTTTCAAGAGCTGCCATTCTGTATTTGTAAAAAGAAACACTTCACTGTAATCCACACTTTATGAAAAATGTATCAACTCTGTAAAAAAGAAAACATCAAGCAATGAAAAATATATATGGAAATGTGCAAATAGTAAACTATTGCAGGTACTTTTAATGATTTGAGAATGTGATGTTTGAGTTGCAAGAACTGCAGGTGCAATAAAGGTTCAAGTGTGACATTTCAAGAACTAAAAACTGCAAAAGGGCACCTTTTATTTAGAAATCTGACGAGCTGCATCTTCTCTCCTAAAGGAATACTTCACCCCCCCCCAAACGACTGTTTGTATATCAGTTACTCACCCCGTGTTTTGTTGAAATCGTGAAGAAAACTTTGGGTTAGGGTTAGCGCATGCCTCCACTGTAAGAATCCAAAAACAGATAAATTCTTGATGAATTAAAGTCATAGGGGTCCATGTTTAAAAAAAGCTAAATTAAAATGAAACATACATCTACAAACTCTCACACAACTCGTGCAGTATAATCTAAGTCTAATTTAGCCAACTGTATGCTCAATACTTACCAAATACACAGACCTTTTGTGACACAGAACTGAAAAGACAGTGAAACTTTATCTATGTTCTCTTGAAAGCCAGACTCTATTGACAAGAACAGTAATTTAACCTTACTGTACGGAGGTGTTGCTGGTCCACAACTGTTTGTTTGTGTTACTGTGAGACTTTGGTGAAGCTAAACTAACCCTTTAAAACACCAAAGTCACACAATGACGAGAAAAACCTCATTGACTGAGACAGGAGTAGAGCTCCCTTGTTTAGCTAAGTAAAATTACTGTTTTTGTCAATAGGGTCTAGCTGAAAACACAACATCACCACTGTGGTGCGTTGTGTCATGTGACACGCACACACTGGACGTGTCGCCCTGCAGCTCATCAACAGATGACTACTGAAAGATCCTGAAATCCTCCATCCATGCATTACCTTAAAATTATGTGTGGACAGCCCCTAATTAAACTTTCTCACCTGGACTGCCAATCTCCAGAGCTACGACTCCCCAGGCAATATCTTTTTGGCCATTGTCTTTATAATGACAGAATTGTGGGTTGTTTAGCTCGGGATATTTCTCGACCTAGACAACGAGTCTCTCCTCATCCAGGCTTTTTGCCTTTAATGTACAGGGGCCTTATTTATAAAGCTTGCTTACGCACAAAACGGGGCTTGAAAGTGGCGTATGCCACTTTCCATGGAAAGGTTGTGATTTATAAAAATAAACTTGGCGGGAGAATGTGTGCACTTGTAAGCAGACTCTGAGTCATGCATGCGCACATTTTGGAGACACTGGGAAGTGGCGACACAGACGGTGAGGTGGAGAAGTGGAGTCAGATTTTTATTGATGTCTCACACAAATTTAATGTCACACTATATCCACCTTAGATCCACGTTATCATTGAAATTAAATCCAGCAGCATTATTTTGTGCTTGGAGTATGGGGTGCCGTTTGTAAAGTGTCTCACGCTGAAAATAACATCAACATTTTGCCACATTTAGCTTCAAACAATGTTTAAAAAAGTATTGTGATTTTTTTAACGTCACCTTTTACCACATTTACAGCAATACTTGTTAACTTAGAAATATATTAAATAGTTAAATCTAAATATTAAATGTGGCACCTAAATGTTAAATGTTAAATCTAAATATTAAATCTAAATCTAAATGCTAAATCTAAATCTAAATATTAAATCTAAATCTAAATCTAAATGTTAAATCTAAATGCTAAATATAAATATAAATATAAATGTTAAATCTAAATATTAAATCTAAATCTAAATCTAAATGTTAAATCTAAATGTTTTGGGTGAAACTAAATATTTAGCTAATATGCAAATTCACACTGCCGGTCACGGAAGTACCAAAATAAAAGCTCGAGATGGTCAGACTGTTTATAGAATCAAATAACAATTAAAACCAACTTATCGAAATGGACACTTGAACATACATTAGCGTGATAATAACTACCTAAAATAACAAGAAACGTGTTTGGAGAAATTTTATTTGATGTGTACTTTGAGCTGTTAGTGTCCCTTCTGAGGGAATCACCTTGTTGTTTACAAATACTTCCGGGTAGAAAACCAGCGGAGTTTAGCAACATATATATATGCATATCTCACGTGTTTCACGTCACTGTATCACCGTTTAGACTAATCTGGTGTTTGTAAAGCCTATAAACACTATGACTGAACAAACATTACTATCACGGTCTGAAATTAATAACATGGTTATCGTAGATTAGCGGGGCTAACTGTTAGCTGTTAGCCCAGTTAAGCGGTGTCTGTAATGACTCACTAACTCTAAACGGTCCGTGAAGAAAATATAATTTCATGCGTATGTCTTAGTTACAACATGATTGAGCTAACTGGAGTAGTTTAATGTCGTATCCGACAACGGGAGGCTTTTAACAGATGACGTCCTGATAGCTTTGCTGCTGCTGCTGCGGCCACTGGTGCTTTCTAGACATCGTGATTTCCCAAAACTGAATAAATACCACACATCACAACACAAAACTGCTTTGCTAGCTCAATCATGTTGTAACTAAGACATCCGCTGGAAAAAAATATTTTTTTCACGGACCGTTTAAGAGTTAATGAGTCTTTACAGACACTGCTAACGGGGCTAAGAGCTGACGGTTGTTAGCTTAGCTTAGGTTGTTAATCCCTCAGAAGGGACACTAACAACTCAAAGTACACATCAAATAAAATTTCTCCAAACACGTTTCTTGTTATTTTAGGTAGTTATTATCACGCTAATGGATGTTCAAGTGTCCATTTCCCCCGATAAGTTGGTTTTAATTCGTTATTTGATTCTATAAACAGTCTGACCATCTCGAGCTTTTATTTTGGTACTTCCGGTGACCGGCAGTGTGAATTTGCATATTAGCTAAATATTTAGTTTCACCCAGAACATTTAGATTTAACATTTAGATTTAGATTTAGATTTAATATTTAGATTTAACATTTATATTTAGCATTTAGATTTAACATTTAGATTTAGATTTAGATTTAATATTTAGATTTAGATTTAGCATTTAGATTTAGATTTAATATTTAGATTTAACATTTAGATTTAGATTTAGATTTAGATTTAGCATTTAGATTTAGATTTAATATTTAGATTTAACATTTAGATTTAGATTTAGCATTTAGATTTAGATTTAATATTTAGATTTAACATTTAACATTTAGGTGCCACATTTAATATTTAGATTTAACTATTTAATATATTTCTAAGTTAACAAATATTGCTGTAAATGTGGTAAAAGGTGATGTTAAAAAAATCACAATACTTTTTTAAACATTGTTTGAAGCTAAATGTGGCAAAATGTTGATGTTATTTTCAGCGTGAGACACTTTACAAACGGCACCCCATATTGGAGTGAGTGATAATTGTTTCATAAAAACGTTGTAAAATCCTGAATTGAAATTCTTTCTAAATACGTATTTAATCTGCATTGCCTCTAACGTCTCATTGTCCACTCTGTGAGCGCAGGAGGGGGAGAGGATGGCGCGAGTGCGTGGAATATATTTATTTATTTAGCTAAATATTTCCAGTGCATTTATCATGTCTCGAAATACAGCCATTAAGCACAACCGTTACACTCATTTCATCAGCCCTACTTAGACATTTGCTGTTCATGACAAAACCGGCATGAAGAAACGCGTTCGCCTATTACACTTTCATCTTTGAATTGTATTTCAAATTACACGTTGTATTTTGGGACAGGGATACCACTGGTTCATGCTGTAATTCAGGCCGGGTGCCTGATCAGACTAATTGCCATAAACATATAAATACTGCGGTATTGGCATTGGCACATACTCCTTTTTGCCTCCACCTTTAATAAATGTGATCTTTATGCCGCACATCAATGTCAAACATCCTCAAATTTAAAAGCAACACATTAACTACATGTTGGTAAAGGAGTAGAAATATTTGGTCTACCTTTAGATCAGACCACTTTTTTTTGTTCTGTCAACATCATATAGTCAATCAACATACATATAGTCATTTGGGTGTAGAAGTATTCCTTTAAAAGGAATATAAACACGCAGCAGCTGTTCACTTACTAACCTGAGTCAGTGCCATGTTCAAATATGAATAATTCCCAATGTAAACTGAAGCCAACTGAGCTGGTAAATGAGTAAAGAGAAGAGATTTAAAAGATTGCCAGAGAGTCTTGGTTCAATCCAAGCCAAGCACACTTGGGAGCGTGGACAGTTTATTAAAAATTGGCTTAGAAAAAAATCTTCATATTGATGTGCACTATGCCACGTGGTCCATTCTAAAAAAAGACAGCATCAATAAATGACACGTCAAGGACTTAATTACACCAAAAATCTATAGCATGTATTCTACACACTGCATCCATACAGCAGGTTACTGTGCAGGCCATTAGAGTGGTCTCTCAGGTCTTTAGGTGTGCTATAAAGTGTAATTTAACTGGTTGTTCTGCTGGTTTAAAGCAAAAGTTATGAGCAGGAGCAACATGAGCAGCCTTGGAGCAAGATCGAGTTAATAATATCAGAGAAACACTTTAGCAAAGCAGGTTTAGGGGAATTGTGTGTAATTGCCAGCCCACTGACGAAACAATCAGGAGAGACAGATCGAAAGGAAACTGCCAGAGGAGTGTTTCAGTATATTTAAAGGAGCTATATGCAACAGTTAGAGCATATTGTTGGCACACGGTTCTGAACACCAGGTAGCTAGCTAGCTGGCAGCTAGCAGCTAATGGTGCTAAGTCAATAAACAATGATAACAACAGCTAACTAACAATGCTGGCAGAGCTATAGGTGTTAACCAGGGGGGATACTGAAGGGTGGGTGCAATGCCACTATCCCAATATGAGTGATAACTGCTGTGTGAGCGCAGTGGAAAAAAGCAGTGATTAGCTCGCCAGTGGGACTCACCCACAGGAACATGCATTAGCATGCATGTGCAGCCAGACCATCTACCACAACAAAGAACAGAGAAGCTTGGATTACATAACACAAAGGCAGCGTAAC
Source organism: Epinephelus fuscoguttatus (assembly GCF_011397635.1). Taxonomy (NCBI): domain Eukaryota; kingdom Metazoa; phylum Chordata; class Actinopteri; order Perciformes; family Serranidae; genus Epinephelus; species Epinephelus fuscoguttatus. Next base: position 24,764,105 of record NC_064766.1, read on the forward strand.
TTAACTTTCTACTCAGGACACCTTTACTCCACTTCATCTTTACATAGAAAATATGTAAAGCTGTGTTAGTGTTCCAAATGTCGCATACAGCTCCTTTGGGAAAGCTTTACTTGTATCATTCCAGGTCACTGCAATTGTCAGAGATGCATAAATCAAGCCTGGCAGTTGTCCTTGGTTTGATGTTTAAGTTGAGAGTGAAAATATGAAGCAATGTGTTGTTGTTTGTTTGGTTTCTCCAGACAGAACAGACATGCTCTTGTTTGGCAGCACCTCCTATCACTCTTATGAAAAAACATTTTTTTTAAATTCTACTGGATACAAAATGTGAACAAACTCTGGAGTCCAATATGCACTCTGTTGTTATAGTTTCAGGATATTTTATGTGTATACATATACAGTACAGGCCAAAAGTTTGGACACACCTTCTCATTCAATGCGTTTTCTTTATTTTCATGACTATTTACATTGTAGATTCTCACTGAAGGCATCAAAACTATGAATGAACACATGTGGAGTTATGTACTTAACAAAAAAGGTGAAATAACTGAAAACATGTTTTATATTCTAGTTTCTTCAAAATAGCCACCCTTTGCTCTGATTACTGCTTTGCACACTCTTGGCATTCTCTCCATGAGCTTCAAGAGGTAGTCACCTGAAATGGTTTCCACTTCACAGGTGTGCCTTATCAGGGTTAATTAGTGGAATTTCTTGCTTTATCAATGGGGTTGGGACCATCAGTTGTGTTGTGCAGAAGCCAGGTTAATACACAGCCGACAGCCCTATTGGACAACTGTTAAAATTCATATTATGGCAAGAACCAATCAGCTAACTAAAGAAAAACGAGTGGCCATCATTACTTTAAGAAATGAAGGTCAGTCAGTCCGGAAAATTGCAAAAACTTTAAATGTGTCCCCAAGTGGAGTCGCAAAAACCATCAAGCGCTACAAAGAAACTGGCACACATGAGGACCGACCCAGGAAAGGAAGACCAAGAGTCACCTCTGCTTCTGAGGATAAGTTCATCCGAGTCACCAGCCTCAGAAATCGCAAGTTAACAGCAGCTCAGATCAGAGACCAGATGAATGCCACACAGAGTTCTAGCAGCAGACCCATCTCTAGAACAACTGTTAAGAGGAGACTGCGCGAATCAGGCCTTCATGGTCAAATAGCTGCTAGGAAACCACTGCTCAGGAGAGGCAACAAGCAGAAGAGATTTGTTTGGGCCAAGAAACACAAGGAATGGACATACATACACACAAAAGACCATTTCCCTCAAATATTGTTCACAAATCTGTCTAAATCTGTGTTAGTGAGCACTTCTCCTTTGCCGAGATAATCCATCCCACCTCACAGGTGTGGCATATCAAGATGCTGATTAGACAGCATGATTATTGCACAGGTGTGCCTTAGGCTGGCCACAATAAAAGGCCACTCTGAAATGTTCAGTTTTATCACACAGCACAATGCCACAGATGTCGCAAGTTTTGAGGGAGTGTGCAATTGGCATGCTGACTGCAGGAATGACCACCAGAGCTGTTGCCCATGAATTGAACGTTCATTTCTCTACCATAAGCTGTCTCCAAAGGCGTTTCAGACAATTTGGCAGTGCATCCAACCAGCCTCACAACCGCAGACCATGTGTAACCACATCAACCCAGCACCTCCACATCCAGCATGTTCACCTCCAAGATCGTCTGAGACCAGCCACCCGGACAGTTGCTGCAACAATCGGTTTGCATAACCAAAGAATTTCTGCACAAACTGTCAGAAACCGTCTCAGGGAAGCTCATCTGCATGCTCGTCGTCTTCATCGGGGTCTCGACCTGACTGCAGTTCGTCATCGTAACTGACTTGAGTGGGCAAATGCTCACATTCGATGGCGTCTGGCACGTTGGAGAGGTGTTCTCTTCACAGATGAATTCCGGTTTTCACTGTTCAGGGCAGATGGCAGACAGCGTGTGTGGCGTCGTGTGGGTGAGTGCTTTGCTGATGTCAACGTTGTGGATCGAGTGGCCCATGGAGGCGGTGGGGTTATGGAATGGGCAGGCATATGTTATGGACAACCTGATCAACTCTATGCGAAGGAGGTGTGTTGCACTGCGTGAGGCAAATGGTGGTCACACCAGATACTGACTGGTTGTCTGACCCCCTCAGAACCCCCCAATAAAGCAAAACTGCACATTTCAGAGTGGCCTTTTATTGTGGCCAGCCTAAGGCACACCTGTGCAATATTCATGCTATTTAATCAGCATCTTGGTATGCCACACCTGTAAGGTGGGATGGATTATCTCGGCAAAGGAGCAGTGTTGCGTTTATATTTTTGTTCAGTGTACATTTATACAACAGGACTGAGTAATTTGATTGGATGAGAGGCATTCTGTGAGTGCTGATATAGAGTATAACATCACTGGGACATGTAACAGTAAAATCAGTCCGCTCACATGTGTTATAAATATAAATAAAACCGTTAATTAACCAGCTGTCACACTCACTACATTGACGCAAACTGACACTATAACGTTATACCAAGAAGATGGATATTTTCCCCAAAAATACATTTGAATTAAATTATGTGTGGTTGTCAGGAGAGGACGAGGAAAAGGAAAGCCAGGACTCTTCTGTGTAGACCTCCAGGTGTGTTTGAATCCGGCCGTGCCAACATCCAGGTTTGCCGACATTTCATCAGCCGAACTGGCCGAAGTTACACAGCTGCAGGTCATTGTAAATACAAAGTAGCTTGTGAGTTCCTGGCGTGTGTGCTGCGCTGCCTGGCAACAGACCGGGGGAACTGTTTTTTGTTTTTCACAGAGCTACATAACATACTTAAATGATTTATTTCATCACCTTTTGTTAACATTTCCTTACTCAGCATTGCTGTTTAAGCTGTTGTTGAACTGTTGTATAAAAGCAATATCACATGAGAGGTCATGACGTTGTACTGTATATCGTCACGGCTGTAATTGTCTTCGGCACTCGGCCTATACATATATATATGTTGAGTGTGTGATGGAGGAGTGGGATGCATGTTAACTCAACATAGACTTGTCATGAGAAAACCCATTAACATAGCACAAAGCATCTGTGTGAGGTTGCTATGGTTACATAATGTTTTTTTTTAAAATTAATGTTTCTGAAAAGCTTCCTCAATGCAGATGTTTGTAATTGATTATAGACGTGATCACGGTTGATCCATTTAAGCTCCTGCTCTTCACAAAGATGATGAAGAGAGACAAACATCCTGTGAAAACAAGGAAGCAAAGATGTACTAGAGGAAGTCCACTTTGTTCGCCAAATCCACTTTAAAATTAGTAATGTCTTGGGTATTTGAGGATAACACAACTTTCCTCTTAAAACAAAAAGATTAATTCATGAGCAATGAAACACAGTCAGTTCAATACACTCAGGAGTTTTGCTGCTATGGCCCTACTTGGTTTGGTTTGACCAGTATCTTAGCTAACAGTTAGCTATTAGCTGCTTTGCCTGCATCGCACGCACGTCACATCCAGTAGTCCTAATCTTTAGAACATAAGGACAATTCACTGTGCTATTATCCTGCAACAGAGTGCAGCAAAACAACTCAGAAATAAGTTAGCATTTTAGCACTTCTGGTTCCCTCATGTTGAAGTCATGTGTTTCTTAATAGGTTTTTGGTGAGATCCCTAAAATAAGGCCTGTGGTGACATTCACGTTTTGTTCTGCGACATCAAATACGTCAGTCCCTGTTACGCTGCTTTGCTTAACCTGGCTCGTAAAACGTCATCAACTAAGGCTAGCGTGCCCGTAACGTGGTGATCTCAGAACCTTTGTCTTCAGAATGTCTTGCCGGTGTCTCCCTTGTGGCGTGCCCGCTCAGCTCAATGGCCTCTCCAGCTCTCCTTCCAGGTGTGGCTAATTGCAGCTAATAAGTTATTACCACCAGCCCCCAAGTGTGACAATAGTGCTGACCCTGCCTCCCACCACCCACAAGACATTCATTACACTACCAATAAAGCTATCATAACAGTCCCACTCATGAATTTTAAATTAGGCTACAGAGAGTCATCATGCCAAACATGGCTTTACAGCCTTGTTGTAGGGGACAACGTTGAAGTCGTACATTCTTTTGACTGTATTTTATAGTGCCCCTTAAAATCTATAAACAGGTGTTCATGTGGTGTTGTTCGGTTATAGCCTAACGTTAGCTTTTTGCTTCTGGCAATTGCATTTACGCTTCAAAAATCCTAAAAGTGGAGTTTATATGTGAAGTTTATCTCGCTGAACAAAATGTGTAAGATAAACATTTGTTTGCCGAAGATCTTATTTTCTTTCGACGGGGAAAATGCCACTGGCGTTTTGTTGGAGGAACCTAATATAGACCCCAGTGTCAAAATGCCCAACATTACAGCAGAAATAAACATGTTTACAGCCTGGTACAAAAAATGGTTTCAGTCTCTAAAGCTAATTTCCCAGTCTCAAAAATCAAAAAATTAGAGAGCAATTATAAATCTAACTTCCTGTCCTCAATCTGTTCAGCTTGCTGTTTGACACAGTCCAGCTCCGAATGCTGACTTAAACTGACAATATGTCTGCAAGAAAGATGCCAAAGTCAGAGAGTCTGTCATATTACAGAAGTAGTGACAGGTGGTGGGTGAACTTTGGTGGGTGCTTTTTTACACTGTATGCAGAAGGTAGATCCACTGAACAAAAGTCAGAATTGATGGGTCTCCTTCAAACACAGTCCAATATATACTTTACTTTCTAGGAAAACTTTGAGACCAGGTTATGTATTCAAGCACAGACTGAGCTTCTAAAGTTGACTTAAGGCAAACAGAGCCTGAAAATCCTCAGCTAACACCACCCCGCTTCACCTCATCCCACCCCTTCATGCTGCGCTTGTTACAATATATCTCCCAAAGACCCATTAGCCCACTGCTAATGGTCAGTGAGGCAGGCAGGCAGGCATTGCAGATTGTGCGGCATCTGAACATCACCATTTGGCCAGCCGGCCACCTGGCAGACTGACAGGGTGGGGGGTGGGCTAAAGGGAGTTGGCTGGATAGGAGCAATTAGGAACGCAAGCTGGATCTGGCAGAAGGTGCACAGTGGTGGGCGGAGGAGGGGAGGCCTGCAGGGAGAGGTCGGGATCAACTCGAAAATAAATAGTCAAATGGAGGGGAAATGGAGAAAGAGGGAAGTAGGGCACAAAGGCTAAAAAAAACAAAAACCAAAAACAAAACAACTAAAATCCCTTTGTTGAATTTCATCCAGTGAGAACTAGTGGAGAACTGTGCTGCAGTTATAAGCCCAATAGTGCGTGGGTGTATGCTGTTACGTGCACAAGTATTTCCTCTTAAATCTGATTAGTGTGAAAGATTAATGCAAATAAAGTAGATGGCCTTATTACAAGCGATGAAACTGTGGCGGTGCATTGTCACACCTGTGCAGCATCCTTGTGCACTCAGTATGGGAAACTATTGCCTGTGATTCAGTAGATGCTGTTTTCATACAGTCTGCATACATCAAACTTGATGTCGTACCCCAGTTTATTGGATCAATGTTGCAGTGTTGCTGCACTAAACGTATCCACCTTATTCCTAGCCCCCATGATACCTTATATGAATTGTGGGAGCAACCTCCGGCGTTAAACTGACACCGGCGATTTCCAGTGGTAACAGTTTGTTTACAGTACTCTATTATTCTTTCCAAGAGCAAATGGGAAATAAAACATGGAACACACCACCTGTTATAGCTCAAACGGGATTATGTGATCATACCTCTGCCATCTCTGACCGCCATCTCAAAGCATTGTTTTTTTCCTTTTCAACCAAGCACACTAGCAATTAGCTGTAGCTCCATGTAAAGTGAATAAATGCGATGTTTCCCATGACTAAATATATATTTCAAGTTGCTGAGTTTATTTTATGACAAGCAATTTTCTAATGTAGGTTGAGAATGAAGTCAGACGGGGAAAGACAGGGATATCATGTACTGACGTTGAGTGACGGACCTGTCAGTCTTGGGGTCATTCTTTTCTGCAAATTCTGATTTAATACTTTTTCGCTATGTCTCGTGAAACTCTTGTGGTTTTATTTCTCATATCAACGGTACTTTTGGCAACAGGAACAATCCCTTTTTGTTCTGGTTACATGTTCAACACACAGTTGCCCAAAGACAAAATTGAGTTTGGACTGGTTGTTACAGACAGGGACAGTGCAACAGGTACCAGAGCTCTGCAAAGACATTTTAAAACATGCTAAGTTAACATTAGTTAAATATTTGTTGAAAAATAAATCTGTATTTGCTAAACTGAAGGCAAATTACTTTCGAAAAGAACCAGCCACCAAGAGTAGCTACTGGGACTAACCAGTCTATGGATAAACTAGCTTACTGCTACTTCCGCTATCTCACTGTAAGTTGCGCCCATAATCATTTCTATAGTAGTGCCCTCAGGAATAAGGTGGATATGATTGCAAAAATTTCAGTCTGTAGGAGGCTTTGGGCACGGAGCTGTCCGCCTTCCACAGGAGCTCCTAGCTGCCTAGGTCAAAGGCAGCTGCAGAACCCAATCTGGGTCTTTCCACATGCTTAAGATGCATCAGTTGTCAACAGATGTTTCAAAACCAGCTAAAAACTCCTTGTACTCACGCTGAATAGCATCCACTATCATCTTTTGGTACAATTGGTGTTCACACTTGTTGCATACTGTACCTGAGTACACATGAACCATACTCAACACGACCTTTTCAACCACACTGATCAAGAAAACTGAACTTTGAGGTCAAGTGTACGCTGATCCAGGCCCAGGTTTCTGTTGTGAAATCCACCTGATCTCACACTGTAACAGAGTTATGTAAAATCAAAGTCATCACTCAAGTGTAATCCACAATATTTTGATAGAATATGATGAAACAGAAGAAAGTAAATATTGCAACCTTTAAGGGAAATAAATCCAGAGGTTGTTATTGTCGGTGAAGATTTATTCTTAAAAAATTAGATAATTGTTATCATTTACAGATCTATATTATATACAAAATGATGTATCAAAATGGTTGAGGCCTAAACGGCTTTAAACCACAAGCTTAATTTGACAGACAGGACATTAGAGGCACATACAGTGTTGGAATATTATGAAAATTGCACTGATGTTGCATATGAGCAAGTGGTTCTTAAAGACTCTGAAACTGAATGTTTCAGCATTTATATCAGACTTGAAGAAGATGGGTCAACAAGATTAAACAACATATTACAGGATATTAAAAATTATCTAAGTACTTGGCACTGAGTGTGCTCTGATATCAACATAGCAGCTGGGATTAAAACTTTATGGATCATCTCTTTAGATCAAGCGCATTATGAAAAGTGTTCAACGAGCTTGTTGATTAGCAAAATTAAATTAAGTTTCCTAACAAATCTGTCCTTGAAGTGTTGCTCAGAGGGAAACAAGCTAGCACGGGTTCTCACAGCTTTGCCTTGCCTGGTGTAATCTGGAGGGTCTGCAGCTTCATGGCCATGCCCATGTTCCCAGTGATCTTCAGTTTGCCTTTGAAGAACGCCTGCGGACAGGAGTGAGGAGGAAAATGATTAAAACTCCATCAAAATGCACTTATACTGCAAGAATGTTTGTGACTGAAAGATGCATCTCTGCTACACTGAAAAAGAAAACATGACATTTTTTAACAAACAGAAATCTAATGACATACTAGAAGTGATGCTTGCCAAAATCCAATCAGAGCTCATTTATTGTTGTTACATCCTGGTCCTGGCACTTTTGTCTCTCTTTTACTTCATTCCATGCCCTTGTGTGTCTCCCGCCTGTGTGATTAACTACCCCACCCTGATTAGTTGCACCTGTCCCTCATTACCCTTCCACTGTTGTTTAATTAGTCTGAGTAATTCTCTTTGTCTCGGCCACTCTGCCATCACTCCACTTTGTTTCCTGAGTTTCTTGTATTTGACCACTTTTCTGAATCTTAGTCTTTGATCCTGCCCAGTGTTTTTAGATACCTTCAACTGATTTTTTTGGACTGTGTACTTTGTGTTCATCTGGCAGAGACTACCTTCTACTCTGTAAGTAGTGCAGTTTGGTCCTATTTCGGCCGATTGCTAGGGCTGCACGACACTTTGCCATGCCTCTCTGCCCTGAGTGTCAGAAAGTTATTAAACAGAGCAAGGACTGAGGCTTTTAGGTGTACTAGACAGTTTATTGTCTTGTGTTGACATAGATGAGTTGAAGGCAACATGCACATCATTTGTATTGTATTGTGTTTAGTGCAGGGAATCAAATCCTCCAAAGACCACATTTAAAAGAAAAAGGGACTACCTGCACACTCTAATCACCTCTGCATTGATTTATCAAAAATTGTTGACGTTACAGTCACACTGAACTTTCTCAAGACATGTTCAAGCATCATAAAGTGACACAGTACTTAATTACGGCCAATAATTGAGCCTGTTGTTCCTCTGTAAACTAATATTTCCAGGAGAGCGGTAGGGATGGGAATCTCCAGGCATCTTCCATCAACATTACCTCATTCATAAACATTTAGATAATCATTTATTGACATTTGTGAATTGATGACGAATCGTCAACATCCGTATCATGTCTAAGAATCAACTTCCCACACTGTTAAGGGAACCTTTTTTTTAAAGCTCCCCCTTAAGTTTCTCTGTCACTAAAATACTAAATAACTTGTGTTATGTGTCTGTATGTACCTTTGCTAAGTTTGAGAGAAGCAGACAATAAAGTTCTTTAAAGTAAAATAAAGATCCACCTATCTACCTACCTACCTACCGATGTACCTACCTTCCTACCTACCTACCAATGTACCATCCTTCCTATCTACCTACCTTCCTACCTACCGATGTACCAACCTTCCTATCTACCTACCTACCTACCTACCTACCTACCTACCTACCTACCTACCTACGTACCTACCTTATCTACCTACCTACCTATGTACCTACCTTATGTACCTACCTACCTATGTACCTACCTTCCTACCTACCTACCGATGTACCAACCTTCCTATCTACCTACCTACCTTATCTACCTATCTACCTACCTGCCTATCCATCTATCTACCTACCTACCTACCTACCTACCTACCTACCTATGTACCTACCTCATCTACCTACCTATCTGTCTATCAATGTACCTACCTGCCTACCTACCTACCCATCCATCCATCCATCCATCCATCCATCCATCCACCTATGTACCTACTTACCTATCTAACCACCTACCTATCTACCTACCTACCTATCTAACCACCTACCTATCAACCTATCCGTCCGTCAATCAATCAATCAATCAATCAATCAATCAATCAATCAACCTACCTACCTACTTTATCTACCTATCTACCTATCTATCTATCTATCTATCTACCTACCTACCTACCTAACCACCTACCTATGTACGTACCTATATGTCTATCAATCTACCTACCTACCTATCCATCTATCTACCTACCTTCCTATGTACCTACCTTCCTATCTAACTACCTACCTATCTGTCTATCAACCTACCTACCTACCTACCAACCTACCTACCGGCCTACCTATCCACCTACCGGCCTACCTATCCACCTACCGGCCTACCTATCCACCTATCTATCCATCTATCTACCTTCCTACCTATGTACCTACCTTCCTATCTACCTACCTACCAATCTAACCACCTACCTATCTATCAACCTACCTACCTACCTACCTACCTACCTACCTACCTATCCACTTATCTATCAATCTACCTACCTACCTATCAATCTATCAACCTACCTATCTACCTACCTATGTACCTACCTTCCTATCTACCTACCTACCTACCAACCAATCTATCAACCTACCTACCTACCTATCCACCTATCAATCAATCTACCTACCTACCTATCAATCAACCTATCAACCTATCTACCTACCTACCCTAAACCATATGAACCAAAATGTGACTTTTACTACTGCCTATCTAGATTATTATATGATTAATCTTTATAAGATCATTTTGTACAGAATATGCTCACCCCCACCTGAGTACAGATAAATAAGAATAATACATACCGTTTGTGCATTCAGCTTTCCTGTCATCAGATCCCGAAGATCCTCGTCACTCATGGCCAAAGTGCAGTCTGCCTTTTTACCTACAAGAAAGAAATTAAGGGGCTCATTTATTATAACTGATTACAATACATCAAATGCATCAGAACTAAAATGTCTCACACACAGAAACAAATGCACATTTGCTGCTATTTATGCCCTCATTAAGAAAAAATATCCTCCATGTGCTCAGAAGATGCAAGAAGAAAAAAAACAAATGTTAGTTACCATTCTTAGAGTTCTCTAAATTGTTAAGGTTGAACTGATAGGACTCAAGAGCAGGACTCAACTGAGGTTCAGTTCACAACAAAAGTCTTTAATGAAAACGGCTGGTTCGGTACACAGGAAGGCAGTCAGACAAGGCAGAGGTATCCAAAAAAAGCTAAGGCAGAGGCAGGGTCCAAAAAACAGAACTAGATCATACACTCTCGAGACTCACACTGGGAAAAAGGCTGGGACGCTTACAGGGAACTGAAAAGACGAACTGGCAGAGACAAAGGGATGCACACAGACTAAATACACAAGGGAAGGTGGGATAATGAGACACAGGTGACACTAATCAGGGCGGGGCAGGTAATCACACAAGGCGGGAAACACAGGAGGACAGGAGGTGAGGATCTGGAATGACAGGAAAATACAAAAATAAAACAGGAAGTAATCAAAATGCACAAAGACAGAAAAACATAACAATACTCAGGGACTAGATGTTACATAAATAAAAGCACTTCAGAGTAGACTTGGCATTTGGGTGAAACACTCCTCTAGTATATGTATAAAAAAAGGTGTGTGAGGCACAAAAGTAAAATACAGTTTCTTTCACTAGAGCAAGGATTCAGAAAGCATTATGAAAAGTGGACGTGTTGTGCTGCTTTTCAGGACTAATTTCTGAAGGCCACAATCCGTGTATTAAAGCAGAATAAAACCTTTTTCCATCAACATTAAAAAGGCATCAACTAGTGAAATCAGATGAAAACATGTTTTTTTTCCCCGATAGAAATGTTATGTATATGTGAGTGAGGTGAATTCTCTGTTGTCCTGAACAGTTATATAAATGCCTCTTTGACATGATCTAAACAAAAAGTGACCTTTCCAAGTTTTATAACCCAGTATGAGCTGCAGAGTTATGTTTGGTGGTGTTTTAGAGCCTTTCCACTGAAAACTGCAGCCTGCTGTGACAGAAAACGACACTATGAAAACTTTTCCACCAGCATGGAATGGGTTTCCGGGTAGTTGGTCCACAGCTGGAACGAAAAAAGCAAGTTTTCCTTGATACACTGTCATTATAAACTTTTCAATAATAACCCTTTTAAAGTGAGATTATGTAACTTTCCCTTAAGAGCGCCCACTGTGGGGGCCATAAGTGGCAAGTAGAGGATTTTCAACATTAATTTCTTCCTTTATTTAACAGGTAATCTTGTTTTGGAGCTCAGTCCAATTGTCACAGCTTAATTTTTGAAGCCACGCTTTCAAAGTTAAGAGCAAACGAGGGGCACAGCTTATGTTAAGATATCCTGAGACCTAACATTGTAAGTACCCCATTGAAATGCAACCAGAGAGCGGAGGTAACCAGGTAGTACAGAAGGGCCTTATAGATAAACTACATACAATGCTGCTCCCTTCTCTTAGCTAAGGAGGAGCCAACTTTGTCATATAAGATGCAACAATGAGTGTGAAACATATCACCTGTAATGAAGCGTAGCACACTGACGCAACGAGTCACTGTGCTTTTACTTTACCATAAAATGAAAAATACATTTTCCTAGTTTTAATCCTGTCCCCTCTGTTACTTAATAATTTATCTCTTGCTATATGCTAAGTAGGTGTAAAAAAACCAGACCAGTACTAGAGTGTTTTTACATCAAAACCCCTGTCTTTTCAGCTATTTCAAATGTTTAAAGGAGCAATAAGCAAAAGTCATCATTTCTAGATTGAAGGAATTAAAAAATTGCTATGTGAAGAACTAGAGGTGCAATTTCATCTGGAGTATAGCATGACCTCACACACCCTCTCTCTGTGTTGATCTCCAGCCCATTGTTTACAAGCTGGTCCGGCTGCATGTTCATGTACGTTCATGTGAATCCCCACCCGCGAGCCAGCTGCCCGCTAGGCTAAAACATCGCTCTCACTCACGGAGAAGAGGAGGAATGTTAGCGTTAGCTCCCGTTGTTAGCACTAGCCGAGTCGGCTGCCACAGGCTACTGGAGTAACTTAACAGCTATGGAGCGCTTCTACCAGCTCCTCTAGCCACTGAGCCTCACCTCCATCTCAGCAAATATATTGCATTTATTACAGGTACCATCATCATTGAAGTAGGCAGGGGAGTAGCTAAACACCGAGACATCGCTAACTGTTAGACGAGGCTAGTGGTTGGGGGGGGGCGTGGTGGAGAACAGAGCTACAGGGAGGAGTGGCTCATGACACACTTTGTTTTGGTCTACAGGCAGTGCACAACAGCAAACTTAGCGGTGAAACGATTTCACTTTTTGCCCCCTTTAATGACTCATCATGTACATGCGAACAAAAGTTCATCCAATCAAATGAAACTTTGGGAGACGACTTAGTCACACCGGTCACATAAACCTTGAATTCACCATTAGTGGATTGTGACTGGCCATCAGAGAAATATGGAGAGAGATAGGAAGGGTGGGTTGGACGTCATTGACCACTTGCAGACAACAACACTGGTATATTTTTAACTATGAAGCAATACTGGGCAAACTTTCTGCAAACTTTCTGCCTACCTCTGCTCCCTTCTGTGTGTAAGCTCTGGTAGTTACCAGCTACGCTCCTCCAAGTGATTGCTTTTTAATGTACCCCAGATCTCTTGAGAGGCCACTATGTTTGAATAGCTTTTGTTTTATTGTGGGTTTTTGTATTATATGTTGAAATTGTTGCATTTTAAATGTGTTTCTATTGGCTCCTACCTCGGCCAGGTCTCGCTTCTAAAAGAGATTTTCAATCTCAATGGGACTTCTTGGTTAAATAAAGGTAAGTAAATAAATAAAATGTGTGTGTTTGGGTATCAGTTGCCAAAACTTTTGTTTTCATTTCCAGAACAATGTGGCAAAGGCTTGATTCATTCATCTCCCCCTCGTCCTCCTCCTCATCTAACGACAAGGGAGGTGTGTGTGGTGCCTACTCAGCAGCAGACGCCACTGTAGCTCTGTATTGCGCTTAATTCTAAGTTTGCCCACATTTTAGCAGTCCAATCAAATGAAAACATTTTTTTTAAATCAGTCTCGTAACTGTACTCAGCTAAAATATTCCACTTCACTGGAAAATATGCCGCAGTAAAGGAGATAAAGACGCTTTAACTTACTAAATCACCATTATCAAGTGCAGACATAGTTTCTTTCGACTGGAAAAACACATGGTTTGATTGTGTAAAAAAAAAAATAATCAAATTTTGACCTTTAGTTTGCTTAATGGGACCTCAGGGTGGGGGAGCCCTTCTGTGTGGAGTTTGCATGCATTGCCCGTGTCTGCGTGGGTTTTCTCCAGGTACTCCAGCTTCCTCCCACTGTCCAAATATATGCAGGTTGATTGGTGACTCTAAATTGTCCATAGGTGTGAATGTTGAGTGTAAATGGTTGTCTGCCCCTACAGCCCCTTTTACACTGCCAGATTTTCTGCAAATGTTGAGCCGTTTTGCCGGCAAGCTGCGAGCGTTTAGACACACAGAGCCGGATTGGCGAGTTGATCCGAGGTGCCCAATTTTCCGCCTCGTAGAGTAGTCATATTGGCGGAACTTTTTTGGTTTAAACAGACCGAGGCGGCCTTCCACAATGGGAGGGGCTGTTGAAGACTTGTGGAAGGAGCTGTTGATGACGCGGCACGTGCGACCCACTGGTGGTGGATAAACAGGAAACAGCTGATAGCAGGAATTAGTGAGCAGCTAGTAGCAAGAGGGAAACGCAAACCTGACGGACACAGTAAAGATGAGCAACTGAGGAGACAAGGAATTATGCAGCCTCCTTGCCCTCACAAACAAAGAGACCATTAACCATCAGATGACGGGGACGGTGAAAGACAGGCCAACTTACGAGAGAATCGCCAAAGAACTGACCAGCCGCGGCTTTCCTCTGAGTATGTCACTGTTTACATCACACACTGAGCTACACGTTTTGTTACTTGCTCATGCCCCCCATTTTGCCGCACTCCCCAATTTTGTTTTTATACTGCCAATGCTGAAAAAAAGACTGACTGGGCTTTCCTGCAAATGTGCACAATTCCTATTCTAAAAAGGGCTTTTGTGTAGCCCTGTGATAGTCTGGTGACCTGTCCAGGGTGTACCCTGCCTCTCGCCTTATTCAGCTGTGTGTTCAGTACACCCGTGACCCCCAACAGGATAAGGGGTCACAGAAAATGAATGATTGAATGAGTTTGCTTAATAGGTGTTCTAATTACAGGATGGCACCACATTTCCCTTCGTTTTCTAAGATTCTCCTGAGACAGTTTCTTTAGAGACATCATCGTTAGCAGACCTGAAGTACAGTGTGTTTACTCCTGTTATTTATGTATCTGTTTATGTAGGTATGTATGGACAAATGGACGGATTCTTTCTTGTTCCTTTCCGAGGAAATTTGGTGCCATAGGCCTCTAGTTTCCCGGCGCGGCGCAGGGTGGCAAACCCCGCACAGAGCTAGTTTCCAGCAGTGCAACCCGAGGCGCGCTCAGTTTGGTAGTTTGGCAGACCGAGGTGCGGCAGACAGTGCGCACACGTCACCAAAACCTCACAGGCAGGTCTCCAGAATGTCAGGCACATTAACGATGCAATAAATTCTCACAAAAACCACTATTCAATGCAACTATCTGCAATCAGCACAAAAATGTATCTCTGTATCGACTGTCCCGTCACATCTGATGTCAGATCAAAGGGGATTGGCACCGTTGGGCACGTTTGGCACGCATAATGGAAACCCAACCTGATTTGATTAACATAGCTGCAAACTAATGAGTTCACATCCCTCTCAGCCAACCACAAACAGCCACAGCATCAGATAGAGAGTATATATTCAGCATCTGTCATCTTAGAAAAGTCAAAAGAAAAGAAACAGAGTGAGACTGTGAGAGAAAAGAGAGAGCACGCGCACACGAGAGAAACGCAACATTGACTTACAGTTGTGGTGCGGTACAGGTGCGCTGCGCCTCCGCCTCCCCCGGTCCGCGAAACTAGAGGCCCTAGTCTTTTACAGGGTCTTACAACTACATAAAACATCAAATACATCTGCATTTACTTCTGCTATTAAACTAATGTTTACCTGCGATACGCTAAAATGCACTGTAACGTTAGCAAAGGCAGAGAAGAGTAATATAATCAGCAAACTGACTCAGTACTGTTGGGAACACAGAAAGTTTGCTAACAGACAACATCAGTTGAGCTGCTGGTCATAGCAGAGTAAGGCTGCAGCAGGAAAACATTTTCAAACAAGAGTTTTGTCATTTCTCCTGCACAGAGTTTTTGATTTGAAAGAGAATGTTATTTCTTCTTTCAAGAGCTACATGGTCTGGCACTAAAATCTCTCCCTCACCAAATACAAAGGCACGACTGCCATACAATAAAGGCAAAAAGAATCAGGATGAATTTATCAGAGCATCTGACAACATCCCTGAAGATTTTCTTTCCACTTCCTGAACAATGAGTTAGATGAAGAGGCAACGGTTACCTCAGAAATAATGGCTTAGATCCAGAGAACATCAGGAGGGGGTGCAGCCTAATGGAAGCAGTCAGGAGGCTATTTATGAGAGGGTGGTTGTGCTTCTGTGTGTATCTTGATTGACTGATAATTCACTAGGATTGCACCTATCTGATACACAGGTAGACAGCCGAAACAATCTCTGACATCTGAAGCCACAAAAACAACTAAATATCATCCTTTCAATAATAATATTTTTAAAATAAAACAGCACTACAGGAGGTGAAGATTTTTTCAATTTTAAGTTTAAATCTTGGTTCAAAGTTTCTCTTTTCTAAACCAGGATTTATGTGAGGTACGCTGCCGAACTGTAAGTATCTAGAAGCCACCGAGGTTAATGATTTAGCAGCTAGCGAGCGGTAGAGCTGAACGATATAATGACTATGTACGATATACTGATATGTTTTTGAACAAGACATTAATTTAAACGATACCATTTACATCCATACCATACTCCTCCACGCACAAGTTCTCCAACAACACTAAGAGAGACACAGAGCTGCTCTTCTGTTTAATCTAAAGCCCAGCTGGTACTGGTGTATCAATACTGTGGAAAATGAGTAATGAACTGGTTTTAAATATTCAGAATCAAAATGTAGCAATAGATTGATATTTTTGACAACACTAATCTGTGGGAATAAATGTATTTTTCTTCTGAGCTTCAAAGAAAAACAGCCAAACAAACAAAGTGATTAAAATTGGTTTCTACGGCCTGTTTGAAACATGTTTTACTTCGACACCACAGACTATGATCATCACAGCAAGGGATGTGATACACGGATGTGTGGGTGTTCTCTCGAAAAAAGAGAAAGCCATAAAAGTCACATGTTGGTGCCTGTACAAAGTGCTGCTAAAGAGGTAGGCGTGTGGAAATGGGCTGAGAGAAAGAAGTCTTACTGAGGGGAAATCAGCCACAGAATTTTTATTGTGACTTAAAAGCAATATTTCTGTGAATCATTATATTGAACACAATACAACACAAAAGAGGCAAAAAGTTGGAGAGTAAAGCCCAGGATGGAAGTACACTTCCCACCTTGAGCAGGCAGCATAAAAGGGGCTTTAAGTAGCTATGATTGGACAAACCAAACACTGGCTCTAGATAGGGCCATTCATGTTTTTGCATCAGCCACTATAGTTCTCCTGCACTGTTGGCACACACGAAAAGTTTTAGTTGCTTTACAGTCTGCAACCTCACCTCTATATGCCACTAAGTCCATAAAATACATTTTAAAATAAGACTGCTGCAACAAAAACACTAAATAAGTGTTATTTATCACTGACAGCAGAGTTAAACACCTCCATTGGGATACGTACCTGTGTCGTTGGTGACAGAACCTTTGCCACTTTTCACATCTACGACCCAAGTCGCCTCTTTCCCATCTGGTCCATCCTTCACTTTAAAGGCAAACACTCCACCAATCTTCTTGACAAGCTGCTCTCCTTCCTGCAAGAAGTCAAGAAGGCTTTTGAGTTGGCATATTGCGGCTGTAGACAGCACCACTTGAAGAATTTAAATCAGTGTCGTATGGTTTTGTAATTGAAGCTGGAGAGCGGAACATTGTCTGACCCCTCTGTAAGTGATCGTAATTACACAAACACTGTCGATGTGTGCTTATGATGTATGCCTGCAAGTGAGCTCGCAGCATCTTCCCTGCCTTCAGGAGCACTTTTCTTTAAGTGTTTTTTTTTTTTTTTTTTTTTTACACTTCTATCCTTCCTCCAAATGCCAAGTTTCTTTTTGACCTGGAGCATCCATTTGAGAAACTTTCCTGAATTGCTTCTAAGGATTTTCCGTCCACAGCTATACTCCTGGATTGCTCCATCACTTTGATCCCTTCCTGCTGCCTTTGAGGCCTTTGCACACTGTTTCCGTTTCTATTTCCGGTGCATTTTTTTTTAATCCATCATCCGAAAAAAGAACGTTACGCAAAGAAACCTTGCACACTGATTCCGATGCATTTTATTGTTCTATTCGTTGTGAAAATTCACAATTCACGTGACAAAATGAAAAGGTACTTCTCTCTGGAGTTACCTATCTGGCTGTCACCACTCCCTCCCTGTCTTTCATTTGGCACCGCAACTGCATGAAGAGATGGAGCTGTCCTCCACGTTGTGTGTGTGGTCCATATCCTCCCCCTCATCATCATCACCCACCTGAATATTACTATCTGATCTGTTGAAAGTGAGCTGTCTGAGTCATGAAATGATTTGTTCGCCACATTTTCTTCATTGATTCTTGGTCAAACGTCTCTAAAGGCTCTGACGAATGTGAAAAACGCAGAAACTTAATGATGGACAAAAGTTTCGGACTCAGTGTGCAAAGGCCTTAAGCTCTGCCTGACTGACGTTAAACTGAACACTTCTGTTGCACCCTCACGGCAAAGACGCCACAGTCACTAGACACCAAAACCAAGCCTACTGCAAAATACAGACAGCTTTTCCTGGCAGCGACAGGCTTAAGCAGCATAGTGTGAACTCCGTTGGCAAGGGTTTGAATGTAACAAAGGTTCATCTCTTCACCCAGTCATTTCAGTGAAGAAGGGGGCAGCGTGTTTTTTCTTTCTGGGGCAAAATAATCACACGCCTTTCATGTCTTACCGTGTATTCACACAATAAAGTGAGAGTCTCTGCCAAAACCCATCTCTAAAATATTCTGTGAACACAATCACCCAATTTTTAAGAACCACACACATTTTAGCTCCTTTCAGTGTTCAATTCTGACAGAAACATCATCAAACAACCCGGACAATGTTTGGCAGGAACAAGCAGCGGGTCATCAAATCATGTCTGCTCTTAAGAAATATGACCAACACTTGAAACCACCAATCAAACTGACTTTGTCTGCAGTTGTTCAGAGCCACTGATTCTAGTAATCCACCCGAGAGCAGCACAGTTATTATTCTATGTGCAGGAGAGGTGTGGGCACTGGACACGTGGGAGTGAGTAGAATTTAAATCAATATGATATATACTCCACATATACAGTTCTGCCATCTGAGGCTTCCAGGCTCTTCGGCGGTCCTACAGCAAGCTTTCCAAGTTACCACTCCTCCTACGCATCATTAATGTACGGTAGCTCTCCTCTGCAACAACAACTGCAGCGTCAGCCACCAAGACGCAGGTTAAACTGATGATCAATGACATATCACAGGCTCAAATGGTTCTGAGATGGTCCATGGAAGTTAAAATAAATAGCTGCTTATGGATTCAACACTGCCTTAAAGTGACAGTTCACCCCAAAATCAAAAACACATTTTTTTCTTTTACCTGTAGTGCTGTGTATCAGTGTAGATTGTTTTAGTCTGAGTTGCAGAGTGTTGGAGATATCAGCCGTAGAGATGTCTGCCTTCTCTCCAATATAATGGAACTAGATGGCACTCAGCTTGTGGAGCTCAGTGTCAAAAAATACATTTGAAAAACTCAACAGCAATGTCTCTTTCCAGAAATCATGACCCGGTTACTCAAGATAATCCACAGACCTTGTTGTGAGCAGTTTTAAGAAGGAAGTATTTTCTCACTACCAAACTACACCTGCCAATCATGTAACCTTGCAGGAGGAAGCGCAGATCTACTACTAGCTGGGGTGGACGCCATTAATGTTTAGAACCCACTCTGTCCTGAGCACATGCCTCTCATCCAAGAGTACATGCAGTCTTCCATCTGCGTGGTGATACGGTTGGCGGGTGTAGTTCAGTATTAATTTCATTAACAAATTCTATAAAGATAAAATTTGTCAACCTTTTTTCCATGATGAAGATGGGACATCGACAAGCTAAAAATCCATCTCTCATAATGAAAACTATGACAAAATGTACGTTTTGTTTTCTCTAACGACAAAACTAAAATGTTAGTGGTGGGCTATCAGACATTCAAAATGAGACAAGAAGAGAACAGAATGATAAATTGTTTTATGAAACGCATTACAAAAATGCTTCAAACTAGGAAGCCGAGAATTGTTGTGCTTGTAGTTATTTTCTCATGCTGTATGAGCAGTATGAGCTCGGAGCACAGACAGGTCAACTGCAGTAAACAGCCGGCTCCAGGGTGTTTCGCCAGCTTGCAAAACACTCACAATGGAGCTGCGTCAGTCGTTAGCATGAGTTTTGAGCTGTAATTCAGCAGTAAATAAGCAGCCGCATGTGTCTGACTGTGGATGGCGGAGCTGATGGATGGATTTGTGGAGTTTGCTGGGTGCAGTGGTACCCTTATTAATAACTTCTGGGTCAAAGTGTGTAAAGAAATAGATTTTTAAATAAAATAAAAAAAACCCCTGAACTTTAGCCCCTCTTGACTGAAGCTGCTCAAGGTGCTTCTTGTTAGTGCAAGGAGGTGTGTTCTTCTTCAGTGGATTTCAGATACTGTTCCTATGGGTTCATACTGGATCTGGAGCACTATGGAACCATGGAGCCATTCAAGTTTTTTCACATCTGGGACCCTTTTCTGGACTTTATTGGAAATGATGGGGCCTGGCCCTTAGGAACGGACTGAATGAACTAGCGTGGACTGAGATCTTGAAACACGTTTCCATGTAGGTTTATGTGCTCAATATGCCACTATCTTTTTTTGTTTGTTTTGTGTGTGGAGAATGTTTTCTGTTTTAGTTAGGGAATAAGTTGGAAAAGAGAATGTATATAAAGAGATGTATATTGTCAATGCCCTTTATTACCTCCGCCAAGGAGTTGGTCTGTTTGTCTGTTTGTTTGTCTGCAAAATAACTCAAAAAGTTCTGAACGGATTTTGATGAAATTTTCAGGAAAGGTTGATAATGGGACATGTAACAGATGGCGGCAGTAGCTCAGCCCATAGGGACTTGGGTTGGGAACCGGAGGGTCGCCTGTTCAAGTCCCCGTCCGGACCAAAAATGTGGGGCGTGGACTGGTAGCTGGAGAGTTGCCAGTTCACCCCCGTGCCCCTGAGCAAGGCACCGAACCCCCCAACTGCTTGGAGCGCCTGTCCATGGGCAGCCCACTCTGACATCTCTCCACTTAGTGCATGTATAGGTCCAGTTTGTGCATGTGTGTGTTCGGAGTCGGACCTGTGTGTAATTGATAAACAGAGTGAAAAATTGAATTTCCCCTCAGGGATTAATAACATATATAAAATTAAAATAAAATTTTGGTGGTGATCTGGTGGTTGAAGCTAAGTGGATAAAATAATAAAATGGCGGGAAAAACTGGTCCACGCTTTTGTTACCTCTACACTGGATTACTGTAACTCCCTATTATGAGGTAGTAATAAGTCTTTAAAAAGATGATTGTAAGATGATGATAATTCAGAATGCAGCAGCACGTGTACTAACAGGAACTAAGAAACGTGATCATATTTCTCCTATTTCAGCTTCTCTGCACTGGCTCCCTGTAAAATCAAGAATTGAATTTAAAATCCTACTGTTAACTTATAAAGCTCTAAATGGTCAAGCTCCGTCATATCTTAGAGAGCTCATAGTGCCTTATTATCCCACCAGAACACTGCGCTCTGAGAACGCAGGGTTACTCATGGTCCCTAAAGTCTCCAAAAGTAGATCAGGAGCCAGAGCCTTCAGCTGTCAGGCTCCTCTCCTGTGGAATCATCTTCCTGTTACGGTCCGGGAGGCAGACACCGTCTCCACATTTAAGACTAGACTTAAGACTTTCCTCTTTGATAAAGCTTATAGTTAGGGCTGGCTCAGGCTTGCCCTGTACCAGCCCCTAGTTAGGCTGACTTAGGCCTAGTCTGCTGGAGGACCCCCCTATAATACACCAGGCTCGCTCTCACTCTCGCTCTCTTTCTCTCAACATTATCGTCTGTCCTGCATCCCTCTCTGTCTCTGTCTGTCTCTCTTTCTGTCTCATTGTGTCATACAGATTACCGTTAATTTATTATGTTGATCTGTTCTTTCAATGACTGTACATTTATACAAAAAAAGCCCCATGGTAACAGCCTGCACATAAAGAACTGGTTCACCCGATCTCCTCTGATGCATCAAAGCGCAACTGTAAGCCCTGAACTAGATATAAAACTCCTGCTGACCATGTTTTCAGGTAATACAAAACCCAATAACATTCAACTGATGTATGTTGTCAGTGCTGCACTAACAGAGTTCATGTTTTTAATACGGAGTTGTGAATCACTGTGTTTCCAAAGCAGTGCTCTGCAAATAGAGATGACATTGATGTTGTTATTTTCTTGTAGCAGTACATACTATACCTGCACAAAATAATGGACAATGTTTACAACAGTGTGTTATTGGTGGCCAAGAAGGTCACTATCACTGTACTTATAAGCTGCTGTGACTTTAAGTGTGTTTGCTATATGGCCCTGAAACTGCAGTCTGCTTTTTCATGCTGTGTGTTGCTTTACAATAAAAGCATCAACACGGTACATCGCTCGCTGCCTTTACAAAGAAAAGATGATAGTCTCACAATCGCTTTAATTTTTCTTTGACGGTTCCTTGGAACACTAATGAACACCTACTCTGGGCTCATGTTTGCATTTGCGTGATATGGAATGATCAGTAGACTGAGAGGAAGACAAGGGAACCAAGAAAATGGACAGATTTAATTGGATACAAAGTGTGCTGTACCTCCTGTAGACGTTTTTCTATCTCTTTGAAGACAGAGTAAGCTTTAAACTGCTCCAGACCACTGGCTGAGCTGGTGGGAACTGCCCTGATGTGGGAGCTGTAGGAAGGAGAAAAACACAGCTTCATACAAACTAAACACCATGTGAGAAAAAAAGACTTCAGCTGTATGAGGCTTCACCTTGATCAAATGACATGTGAGGCAGTACAAATTTCAATCTACATATTATGTTGCAGGATGGCAACACTGGATAAAGCAATATACTGTATCTGCAGCACAAGGCCAAATAATAAAGAGAAGAACGGTTACAGAATATAGAAACAGATCTACTATGACTCACGCCTCTGCTGTTTTAATCTGCAGCAAATTGCCTGCTTTTACGAGCCTGAAAAACTGGTCACTTAGAAAATATACACTACAAGTATCTCACTGTAGTGATGTTGCTAGGTGTGCGCTCTGCATCCTTGACCCATTAAAAATCTAAAAGAAGTTTGCTTTACTATCTGCCTCCTAATAGTCAACCAAACGTTAGTCGACCAGAAAGGTCATTAGCCGGCAAAATTTCATTGATCGCTTAGTCGCAGAAAAAAATTTAAAAATAAGCGTGAATCTCTATTAGGAGCTGCGCCTTGTCAAAATGAATCAAATCCTATATGACTGGACCATGTGGGAATTTAATTTGAAAGGACAGACACAGGAAGAGAAACAGGAGTCATGTTACACACCAATCACAGCCAACAAGATATCTTTCCCTTCTTCTGTAAAGATTCAGTCTGATAAATTATAAAAAAAAATAAGGGTCTACACACTTATAAACAGCGCCTGGAAAAAGATCAGCTCTGCTCTCAGGGTTTCAGGTAAATAGGCTATAGGCCTTGTCAGGGTTGCTTAGCTGCACTCTTGAAAGCTGGCAAAAAAACGGCACAAGAATAGTGCCCAGCACCCGACCTTGCGTTTTCCAGGCGGTTAAAGATGCAGCATGTGTACGGCCCCTAATTTCCAGGGCTGGTACCTGTGGTTATTCCACAGGCTAGTTAATAACATGTCGGGCAGGAAATCCAAAGTGTGGGATCATTTTGAGAAGGTGAAGGACGAACCCAAGGTGATATGTAAACTCATCTTCATTGATCGACTACAAACAAGACGTATCATCTGAAACATGGAAGTAGCTACATGCCCATTAGCCACTTAGCACAATCATTACTGCTTTGCTGACAGCGTCATTAACAGGCGGCTCGCTCAGTGTGTGACGCGCACTTGTAGATAAAATATAGGCCTATATTAATGAAGGTTCATTAGTACAGTTTGTATTTCTCTGTAATGTAGCACAGTGTTAACAATGTTACTGATACTATTCTTTCTCACACCTTGAAACACAAGTTTAACACTACAAATCATCAAAAAACACAACTTTATTGCGGCCCCACTAAAAGTAATCACCAGTGGGTCCCTGGGACTCACTACACTAGAAACCTATCAACATCACTATAACCAAACTACTGACAAATCGTTGCTAACTACTTCCTCACCTGGCCTCCTGAGGGAATCCCAGCCTGTAGAGAGTGACGACCACAGCTCCTCCTAAGCCAATGTTGTGTTGCAGGGCCACTTTGGCCGCCGGGACCTGCCTCTTGCCGGCCTGCCCTCGGAGCTGCCAGCACAGCTCTGCACACTGGGCCAAACCTGAGAGAGCACAGAGAGGAGGAGAAGGAAAAGAGGGTGAGAGTGGTGTGACACATAGAGGTGGATGTGGTGCAATTTAAAGTGTAAATGGCTGACAACGTATGCTCACACAAGTGAGAAAGACAGAAACAAGTGAAGAAGCTCAGGTGTCATTATCAGGAACTATTTTGATTTTGACTCTGAAATGGAGTTCCAAGAAAAAAAAAATACACATTGTACGCTGCATCAGTGGAAGTACTGTCATTTGTTTTAAGCTACATTTGTCGCACTGAACAAAAGACCTCTCTATTTTCCTTTTTCATAAAACACAGGGAGCGAAAAAAGGACAAGTGACAGACATTTTACCTTTCTACAGTACATTTTTTCTGAGGGATCAGAGCTTTCTATAAGCGCCAGCTGCCGGCCAAACAGCCTACTACTCATTCAAGTCCAGCCGGCTTCTTTATCATATTAATTTCTAATGAAAGATTCCAATAAAACAGTTGATGATGATGATTAACAAGTTGCAATTCACTATGCGTGTACAATTTACATCCACGAGCCACCGATTCAAAACAATGCGAGCATGATGACACATCTATCTGTCTGCATCAGCCCCCCTGCCCACATGCTCTATATGCTCAGCTCAGAGGTTGTGTCCTGCTGACTTAAGTGCAGAGACTCGTCTTCAGTGTTTCTCACATACTAGCAAAATGACTGATGACAAAACACAGGAAGAATCGCACTGATTGCACAGAGCAAGGACATCCTTAATTGACGAGCTACTTAGGAAAACACCAGCGGCAGCAACTTGATGATTGGCTCACTTGAAGCGCTGCATTTTCCATATGTGCAACATGAAGAAAGACATGAGAAGAAGCAGAGTTGATTCAGTACATTCAGTCGAGTGAGTCACATGTTTGATTATTTAAGAGGTATTTTTGGTATATGGTTTATATTTAAAGTCATTGAAAAACCAATGCATAATGTGACAGTTTGATTTATTTTCTGCTGGATAAGATTGGGATTAAAAACATGTTCACTCTTAAACTACATGTTTATTTTCATTCAGTAAGAGTGCATTTATGTTTCTCATTTCTCTATATCAACCATCAGTGTGGCATGTCTTGATAAACCTTATAGTGAAGGAGTTAAATGAATTAAAAAATAGTAATTACAAGAACTATTTTCAGTGAGGAACCAGAGTGATTTTGAATATTAATAAAGCACCAACACTGAGAATGGCTCCAATCTCGTCATGTCTCGGCCTCAAGGTGAAGACACTGAAGCATTCTGCACGAGTTTAACACAATATCTTCACTGAGACGGGTGACAAGTTGACCCTTAATCTGACAACTCCCTAATCTCGGCAGGGACAGCTCCTGCGTTAGCGTTATGGCTAAGTATTTCATCCCATCTGCTAAATGAGCTTTTGCATCTCTCCATTATCCCAATAAGCTAAAGGACTTAAGGGCAAAGACCTCCTCATGGTGCGTCTTTCACATTCTGCAGCGCTCTCCTAATCTTCTCCACGAGGACCTGTTTGTGTCAGTACAATTCTTGCCTAAATGCCAACTGGAGAATAAACTGAAGGCTTGGCTATCTGTCAGAATAAATAGTGTCTGGATATGACGTCAGACATATTAGAAGGAACGTTCAGAATTCTCTCATTAATCGTCCTCAAGTGAGTTCTTCTACAGAGAGAAGATTACAAATGCTCTTTCGATAATAACATGTCTTTTCAGCCTTTTCAATTCTGAAGGGTAAAGGCATGTGATAAGTCAACACATGCACCAAGCTGCGCATCGATGACACTTCAGTACCCCTGAATGCCATGTCACTTCCTCCTGAAATGAGTCACATCCCCTCCTGCAATAGGGTCCCTGCGTGACTCAGGGAATTAGCCATCAATATCTGTGCTCACAGCGTTCCCGAGTGGAGAGGTCACAACCAAGATTAGGAGCAACACCAGGGATCAGACAGCTTAGCGCTGACTGGGGCACAGGAGAGTGACCCAGGAGATAGAAGGAGTACTGGTGACATGAATGGGGAAAGTAACTGCAAAAATAATGGGGAGGACGGAGTGATGTTTGAGATCCTTCGGAACAAAGGACGGAAGGCAGATGGAGAGAGAAATGAAGACAAGGGAGATTATTAATCAAAGAAAAACCACAATCTGAAAGTGACAAGTCTAATGATCCTTGTTAAATGAAGGAAAAAGTTGGCAGGAGGGTTTCTTGTGACGTTTTAGCTGAAATGCATGTGTTGCACGGGTTGTGTGAGAGTTTCTAAACAGATAGTTTTACTGTTGTTAAATGTGGAGCCCATTTACTTTAATACATGAACAATGTTCGCCTTTTTTGGATTCTTCTTTAACGGTGGAGGCAAGCGAGAAAAAACTGTTTTCTTCACAACTTCAAGCTAACACATAGCAAGTAACTGATTGTAGGAACACCAGTATTCTAAACTCTCCAGATCCTGGATTACAAGTAAATAGAGAAGCCACAAGGATGGTCAAATGTTTACGACCCTGCCCCCAAGATTACCCTGGACATGAGGGACACTCCCTCCGAAATCCGGGTGCCAAAAGAGGTAGAAAGTTCACTTGAGATCCTACAAGGCTCCAGATGTCTTTAACGTCTTCAGGATTCAGCTTGGGGCGACCCGGCTGATTACAACCCGGCTAGGGTTGTAAGACAATGCTTTTTAAATCATCACATACTGTCCCCTCGCACCATCCCAGCGAATCACACGATCTCATTCACAATGGGGTGAAGAGGAGACTGAACAGACGTTAATGTCACAAATTAACAAAATGTATTTTTATTCTTAATAGTACCTGTATGAAGCTGCTCACAACAAGGTCTGTGGATAATCTTGAGTAACCAGGTCAAGATTTATGGAAAGAGACATTGCCGTTGGAAAAATATGTTTTTTGAGGTTTTTTTTGGTGAACTCATCCATTAAGCAGGTATGACTTTGTGTAATATGAAAGACGGAAGATGAAGATGAAGATGAGGGCCGCTGTTGCAGAGGCTGGGTGAGTCAGCTGCAGCGTTCGCTCAGCCTTGTACCTCAAGAGTTTAACATGTGCAGAGATTACAGGGGAGGTTTGCCAAAGCCACAGCCTGCTGCCCTCTCACATGCAGCTTTACGCAGTTACAATCCTGGTGGCCATCACTATGTGACACATGCCGCCATCTAGTGGCCACTGTGGAAGCTGTTCGGCTGTATCTTCTTTATAGAAAGTTCAATGCATCTGCTGCTTCAGACAAGATTAAAGAAATAGCAGCTAACACTTTGACACTTTGATCTGGCATTTTCACTTCCTACCAGACAGGATTATGTATTGTGTGCTTTGACCTCTAGTAAATATCAAGAGGCTTAATCAAGAGTCAGAGGCTGAGCGTACCTGTGGCGCCCAGAGGATGTCCTTTAGAGATGAGACCACCGCTGGGGTTGATCACAAACTTGCCTCCGTATGTGTTGTCCCCTCTGTCAATCAGCTCTCCTGCTTTACCTGCAGAGGTAGAGAAACACACGAGAAGATCACGAAACAGTTCAAATTAGTTAAAATACAATATAATATTATGACATTTTAATATGAAGACATCAGTGCATGCATGGTATTAACAACAAACACCTTTGTTTATATATAGCAGCACATTTTATATGAAAAAATGTGAATGTAATTAAAACAATCATAGTTCAATGTCTCAGGGGTGCAACTGACTCCTGAAAATAAATTCACTTAAACCTTTTCAAAATTTGATCCTAAACCTCCCACCCTCTACTTGTAATTGTTTTACATAACTATATTTTATTTTACATTTTAATTATTTTAATTTATCTATGAAATTATTATATTATTGCAAATTTTTAGGGCTTTTCACATAATTTATCATATATTTATATAAATTAACTTATTATATAATTTATATTTTAATTTAAATTATCTTGATTTATCTATGGAATTATTTTCCCTAATTGAAAAGTTTTAATGTTTTGTTTTATTTATTATTCTCCCCCTAACCACTTAAAACTTTTCTGTTTGCCACCGCTTTGTCTGTGGTAATTTAATATTTATTAATATTTAATATTGTTATACTTCTACACCTCTTAAACCCCTTAAATCTACCATTTTTTAAATTACTATTTTATGAATTGCCTTTTTTCTGTTTTGTTTACTACATTTATGCTCATGTAAAGCGCTCTGAATTGTCTTTGTGTCTAGAATATGCTATAGAAAGAAAGATAATCATATATCAAGTCTCTACAAGTAAATAATAAATCGTAGAGACTTGATATATGATTATATATAAAGTCTCTACAAGTAAATAATAAATTGTACAAATACTATAAAATGCAACACTGAGAAGTCTAACCTGTCTCTCGACCACAGGAAGGCACCACAGAGGGCCAATATCAGCATATTACACTACTATGAGCTGATGAATGACATGAAAACATGTTATCCATGCCCGAAAGATTCAACTTGATCTAATTTAACATCAACACGTCGCTGCAGTCAGAGGCGCGACTCAATAAGTAGCTTTTCAAATTATCTCCTGAGTGGAAATATTTGTAAAAGTTACTCTTGCGTCGTGGTGTCAGTGAGGGGAAACTGAGCTGTTCGACAACACTGATGAAGCTGTCAGACCTCCCAGATGTGCGATCACTCAGTTGCTATGTCAATAAAGCTGATCAAACAATGTAAAGAGATTTTTAAATGTGGCCTTTTTTTTGTTTTTATTGTGGTTATTGTTGTTTGTAACTAACCCTGGCCCATTTTCATGTCTACGTATTCTCCTCAAAGTATAACCTAAAATTCAGGTGGAAGAAGAGCAGTGGAAATATTATTCATAACTGCCCGAACAGCCAAGTTTTAAAATAGCTGGGGGATAAAGTCGGATTTTAAGAGCTGTAGTCTCACCCTCTGGACACAGTCCCAGAGCCTCGTATGTGATGAGCTCGTTGGCTGAGAAGCAGTCGTGCAGCTCGACCACATCGACGTCACTGGGCTTCAGACCTGCGGTTTCAAAACACTTTCTGGCAGCCAACCGAGACATGTCATATCCCACCTGAACAGAAAGAAAAAAACAAAGAAAGTATATCTAGGGACTCATTTAAGGAAACAAATTCATCACAGTGGAGTTATCTTTCAGGTCCTGATAAATTCTAAACACACAGGACTACAGCTGATAAGTATAACTTTATTTATACTTCCTATTATTTTCATTATTATTATTATTGTTATTGTTATTTATCGCCATCTCTTGTATTTTTTTTACTTATTTGCATGCCTAGTTATTTAAGTTTTTTAAGTTTCATTTTGAAATCTTTAATCTGACTCTTTCTCATTGACTGCTATAACACTGGAACTTCTCAATTATGGGATCAATAAAGGTGTATCTTATCCTAACTTACCTTATAAGACAAGAATTAACCTTCAATCCTAGCCTCAGTTTTTAATAATGAGATATTGTGTATTGTTGTTATTGTGATGCCCTCAGCAGTGCTTAAGCAATATTACACAAGAGGGAATTCTGTTGTACTGAATATCAGCAGGGCTGTGATACTGCTGTAGGCACGAGGCCACAGGCAAACCCAATACATAATGCTTCCAGCTCCATCTGTCTGCAGCACAGAGGTATAAAAACATGTTTAGTTCCACTTTGAAGATAAAACCCATCACAAGATGTATTGCAATACCTCTGCAAACCCAATCATTATTTGATAGACTAAGTGGACAAATGGTGCAAATAGAGAGGGGAACAGTACATCTTGAAAACGCAAATAAAACTCAATGCTCTGACAGTCCTCCCCGTGTGCTTTACCAACAGCCAAAATATTGATTGCAGCCATTAATCCCTAACTCAGACCTCACTGTCTAAACAGTCGGTCTTCAAGAAACTTCCTTGGAGCTGTATTTACATTCATATCATTAAAAGGTCAAATTTATTTGATTAAATCTAAATATTAAAGAGTGCATGTTGCCATGAATGGCAGGAATAGAGGACTTATCTTCCATTTGTCAACATTCTCAAAACATTTTTGGTAATGTCTGTATAGTGCAAATCATAATTCTTAATGTATTCCAGTTCTGCAGAAATATATAATGTTAACATTTTCTTCTCTGTCATGCAAAACTGTTTCTTTAGTTTAGCCATCAAAAATCTCCCTCTGTTCTTGGCTGTAGCATATGTTAGGTACATTTCTCATCCCCTGACAAAGTATAGTATAATACACTTCCAATACTGTGTCGTTTGTAGATCCAGAAAAGAATGTTACACATTATTAAATGACAGTATCTTACCATCTTAATGCAGCTGTTTTCTTCAAACGTGGAGGAGAGGTCAGTCACCATCTCCTGGGCCAAAATCTCCACTGCCTGGTTCTCCAGGTGGTGTTTCCTGACGAAGGCCTCACTGGCCAAAACTGCTGCTCCGGCACCATCTGATGTAGGGCTGATGAGAGGAGAAGAACAGAACAGTCAGACAGACATGGTGAAGTTAGAAACTGAAGTAATTATCATCAAAAACTCTGTGTTTTGATCAAAAAGAAATTGGTGGAAACGCTAGGGTCTAGGTACCATGTCTGAAGGGTTACTTTTGGTTCCAAAGGTACTGTACCGAAAGTGTTT
The DNA here is from genome assembly GCF_011397635.1 of Epinephelus fuscoguttatus. Taxonomy (NCBI): domain Eukaryota; kingdom Metazoa; phylum Chordata; class Actinopteri; order Perciformes; family Serranidae; genus Epinephelus; species Epinephelus fuscoguttatus. The sequence continues at coordinate 24,794,738 of NC_064766.1, forward strand.
GGTGGAAACGGGGCCGTAGTTATACTCATAACGACACTAACTGTGACCAGTGAGGCTCTTACCAACACTGCAGCAGAGTAAGGTAGTCAAAAACCTTCCTGGACTTCATCACCTGCTCCAAACTGTACTCATCCTGGAACTGTGAATACCTGCATGGACATACACACACATTCACACACACACACTTAAATAAAAATAAATTCAAAGATTTACTGAAGCAATAAACTTTTCTTTAAGTTAACGCTGTCTTACGGGTTGTTGGTGGAATGCTTGTGGTTTTTCCAGGCGATTTTGGCAAAGTGTTCCGGTTTAGTGCCTGTAAGAGTTCAAAATATCAACACAAAACTTTAATGTGTATGATGTGGTAAAATCATGACCTCAATGCGAGATATAACCATCAGCTTCACATTTTAGACCTTGTAAGCCATCTCTGTGTCAAACACACATGTAGCACACACCATATTTCTCCATGTGCTCCCTGCCAGCGTTGCCAAACATCTGTGGTGCTGCTGGAGCTGCCACCATGCCATAGCGGTTGATCATCACCTCCATGTGCTTGTCCATGGGATTGGTCCTGTCCATAAACTACAAGCAGGTATTTTTAAATAACATTTTACTTGTTTTTTACTGAGTATAAAACGACACCTTAAAGGGATAGTGTGGATTTTTTTTGAAATGTGGTTGTATGAGGTATTTTAGTGTTTAAAATGGATGGTTCGGATTCATCAAGTTCACACAATAAGACAGTCAAACTAACTGATTGAGGCAGTGGTAGATCAGCACACATATAATGTGCTATTTTGTCCACCTCCTCTACATCCAGTACAGCAACACACATCATACAGTTTTATACCTTTGCAGACAAAGAGCCCTTCTCCATCCTCTCAAACCCGAGAGCGAGCACACAGTCAGCAAGACCTACAACAGGAGACAGCGCTGTTAGTCTCGGGGTGATAAAGAATCGCACAAGGTTTTTCCAAGGGTGCTTTATCACTTTCAAGGCGTCCCGCTCCACTCACCTCCCCGAACGAGCTGGCGTGCCATGAAGAGAGCAGTGGAGCCTGTGGAGCAGTTGTTGTTGACGTTGATGATGGGGATCCCAGTCAGGCCCAGGCTGTGGTAAATGGCCCTCTGTCCACATGTGGAGTCACCTGAGGGGAGAAGGTAGAAAAGAAGATGCTATCCCTGAGTCAGTGCACTCTTTTACTCAGAATATTCCAATATGAGAGACTTTTCTTTCATGACTCAAAGCATTTTACTTAAAATTACAAAAAGAAGATCGGAAATTATGAGAGCATATTTTGTATGTATATGAGAATATAAAAAGTTGGCACACTATGTCAGTGACATTAGTAATTTAGAAACAAAAACATGGGAAAATAGGGTTGAATCCAGGTTGAAAAATACCTAAGTTAACCTTTAACAGCATCTTACCATAGACATATCCAACACAGGCTTGTTCAATGGCAGAATATGGGACTCCTGCATCTGCCAAAGCCTTCTGACCTATAACAAGATGTAGACATCATGTTATGCAACAAGATCCTTTAACAGATAATCAGACATGTTATCTTTTCAATGACTGAGCAGCGTCTATATTCTGTTAAGATAAGCACCTGCTTCCTTGGCCATGTCAGGGTAATCATAGTCACCTCGGGCTCCAGGTTTGTCAAACTGCAGCAAAACATAAAAAAGTGTGACAGACAGTGAAGGTCAATCAACATAAGCATTCATATCTGTTCCTCCTGTTCTCCAGTACACTATGACATTCTTTGGCACTCAACTTTATTGTCTCCGTAACCATTACATAAGATAGCGGTGGCTATGGCTCAGGCAGTAGACCCTTGAACCCTAATTCCATCTTCACTTGCAAGTGGCTTTTTTGGGGTTCTTCTGTTGTTGCATTAAAATTGTATGCACTGAACTGAATTCCTTGATTGTCACTGTACTTTACAGTACAATGAAAGTAGGAGCACAACTCCACCATGGTGCATACAATAACTACAACATAAAAAAATTAAACATAAATGAAACAATAACAATAAAAGAGCAATAATGAAATAAAGTGCAGGTGTTGACGTGCAAGAGGTGGCAACCAGTGACTTTCTGCTGTCTTGATGATTCGCTGAAGAGCCTTTTTGTCTGAACACCCAGCAAACCTCACAGAAATAAAGCATGCATGGTTGTATGAGAATGAATGTATGGGTGCATGTGAGTACATACATGTGGATATTTTTATTATGTAAAGTCATATTTAGATTTACATTTTACATTTTTAGTATAAAGTATGCACCTGTTTCATTGTTAGCTGTGAGCATTAAGGTTAATAAACTCAATCTGCTCATATGACCTGACACTTGTTCTGACTATGGTGAAACTAGCTTAACAGCTCAGTTCATGGTGCCAGCAGCAGCAGCCTGCTGCAGTGATGACCCTTTGCACACTTTGTGCCTCTGGTGGCCATGAACTATGGACTCAGTGTGTCGACATGAGATACAGAGCCAAGGAGGTCGAGGAAGCAACGCAGACCCAGAAAACTACAACTAAACATAAAAATAAAACATAAACTGACACAATGTTAGCTTGTTTGGGCTAACTTAGCTAGCTAATGTTTACAGTGTGTGGTGTGGTGTTGACACAGATCTTGGAGAGCTGTCGACACCATATGAGCACAATTAATGTCCCTTACATTCATTTTAAAAGTTAACTACCCTCTGACTTGTTGTCTTACTGAAATAAAACGCGTTTTTAAGAGGAACAAGTCCAAAGTTCTACAATCTGGAGTTAGCTAACTAAGCTAGCCTCAAGCCTTACACAAGGGTTGTTTATGTCGTCTTGCTAATTGTCTGAGATAATAAAATGTGATTTAATATTACCTTCGTCATGCCCACACCGATGACAAACACCCTGTTCATCCTTGCAGGTGTCATGTTCTTCTCTCAGAGACACACAGGTCCGTGAACAGCTCACAGCAGCAGCACTGACAGAGTCCAGCTAACGCACTACAGAGCAAAGATCGTCTATGATCTAGCTAACTCACTACAGAGCAAAGATCGTCTATGATCCAGCTAACTCACTACAGAGCAAAGATCGTCTATGATGCAGCTGATGCGTCACTCGGTGAGGAAAACCAGCACCTCCATGTGGGTATGATGATGGGTATCTTTGCTATTTTTTCTTTGGCACTCAAACATGTGGTAATACTTGAGGCTGCTGTTATATTCATTCATTCATTCATTCATTCAACCATTATTTATTCAGGGAAAATTGTTCACACTCAATGGGCTAGAAAGATATAAATATATAATAGTAATTGTAATAAAGTGATGAAAACTAAGTAGCAGCAGTGTCTATCAAGAATTATAAATTATGAATAATTATAAATATATGGAGAGGCTGAGAAAATGTGAAATTTTAGGCACTCATTTGTTGTTTTGTTTATTGTGTTCAATCATTTCACATTTAATATTTTGTCTCTTTGATAATTTAAATAAATAAGTTATTCTAAAAGCCTGCTCTGTTTTTTTTTTAATTAACAAAATGAGAATTTTTTTCATGGTGAAAAAAATCCAGCAATTGTTTTTCTAAATTACTAATTAACAAGATAACTATCTCATTAAGAAAAGAGCAGACTTTTCTTCCCATGAGAACTTTTCTCATCATTTTAAAAATGATGATAATATTAATGCAAAAAACAAGCACATAAATTATTTTATGTAAAATGAATTCTGAGTTGATAATTTCATTAATTCAGGTACTGTAAACTCCAGATATAGCCATCCACAAACCCATGGAAAAGTCTGAAAGCATAATGCATTCACTTGTGAAAACAAATCTGCTCTGTCTTTCTGAATTAACAAGGTTATCCCAGAATTCTAAAAGATGGATTCTGGATTTACCAAATTATTATCTCAGAATTGAGACAAGTTTTAATGGAAAAAAAAACCTGCACGTTTTTGAGTTAACAAGATAACTGTCTCATTAACTCAGAAAAATGAGAGTTTACAAGATTCATATCTAATTAATTTTAAACAAAAAAAGGACAAAAATGTTTTCCTATGGAAACTTCTCATGATTCTGAAATAATGATCTCGTTAAATCAGAAAAACAAGAGCAGAAATTGTTTTATGAAAACTTTCCTCATAATTCAGGGCTCTCACTCTGTCTGTATTTCAAGGTACTCTCAACTCCAGATATCTCCATCAATGTACCGATGGAAAGACTGGAAAGGTTTAATGCATTCACCAGAAAAACAAATATTTTCCCATTTTTTCTGAATTAACAAGAATATCTTCATTACAAAAAATCTGCAATTTAATTTATTTATTATTCTTTCTCCCCCTTAAAAAAAAATATTTATTTATTTATTTCATTTATTTATTTTTTCCTTCCTTCCTCTTTCCTTCCTTTCATGTACTGATACTTATTCACCTATCCTGCTGGAATAATGTACTATATTGTACATGATTTTCTGTAATCCTGGGTTGGACAAAGACTTCAATGGACAATCATTCTTGTGAAGATCTGGACTTAAAGGGACAAATGGGGATTGTGGGTGGGCTGGGGGGGGGAGTGGGTGGAGGAGGGATAAGTGGGTGAGGGATCTTACATACTTGTAAGTATTTGAATGTTACAGCTACTATGCTATTATTTTCCTGTATTCTATGATGTGTATGTACTGTAAAGGAATGTATACTGTTTAATATAAAATCAATAAAAATTGTTAAAGAGAGAAAAAAAATCTGCTCGTTTATCTGAATTAATAAAATCATGAACTCAGAATCATGACAAAAGTTTTCATGGGGAAAAATTCTGCTCGTTTTTCCCGAATTAACAAGATACTAATCTCCTAATTTCTAGTTTTGTTTTGTTTTTTGTTTTCAGGTGAATGCATTTTGTTTTCATACTTTTCCATACACACATTTACGGCAATTTCTGGTGCTTACAGTACCTTGACATACTGACAGAGTGAGAGCTCTTTCATTTCTTCTCCTTGGTCAACGGTCACCTGAAGTGGTTTCCAATCATTGCTCCTCTATTGGGACATAATTGTAGAGGAACTATTTGCAAATGTGTGGAGAGTTGTGTAACTGTATGGAAATTCTGGCGTGCATAATCAAATTTGTAAATCTCTAAAAGTGTAACAAGACGTTCTGGCACTGTCTCACTGGTTGGTTTTGTTCTAATACTGCTACTACTACATGTCTACAGACCCTGAGGCACTCAATTGTGCAAAAAAGAAAAAACCTTGAGTCCAAATCATCACCTTTCAATTTTATTGAGTCAGTGAAAAAAGCCTTGAACACGTAGATTAATCCAGAGTGTCTATGAACAACCCGTGGTATTAATCCACACCTGTTAATGTCCATCATCAACCAAACCTTGCTGCCTCAGCATCTGAAGCATCCTTGATGCCAGCAAACAGGCCTGAGCATGTTTGGCTGTAGTGTTCACTTGTCCACCTCTGAGGTTCATCACATGATGACATCAGCACTTGATGAACTGGTGCGTGACCTCATATATCCCCACTGACTCGCTGACTTTCTCATCGTAGTCTGTCCAGTCCTGAAATTTACAAAATGAGAATCTGTCAGGTTGCACAGATTAAGGATGCTGTCGCGTTCTTAAACAAACGTGCAAATGAATATAGCTCAGTATCAAAGGTTGGATTTTCTGTTTCAAGTCAAATATTGTTCAAGTCAAAAGTTCACATCTGTGCACTGAACAACATATAAACAAAACCTGACACACTCTGAGGACAAGTTGTTCCCACTGCTCTTACTTTTTCTAGTAGGTTGACTTCAGGAAATGGTGTTCCAGACTCTGCTCCGTGCGCAGCGAAGCCAGCCTGCAGTGGGAGAAGAGTCACATGATGTTTTAATATAGTCCTGTTCATTGATTTTCTTTTTTTACCTCAAGTAAACTGTCTGACTCAGGAGCTATACACTTTTTACACACAGCAAATATCTGGACTCAGCAGGAAGTACAGGGATCTCTAATAACATTAGTCGATGTCATCTAATTTAGGCGTGCTGTTTGGTTTAGAGTGTTGGAGGTATCGACTGTAGAGGTGTCTATCTTCGCTCAAATTGCTAAAAAAAATACACTTGAAAAACTTAAGTGCAATGTCTCTGTCCAAAAATCATGACCCAGTTACTCAGGATAAGAAAGATGGCTGAATTTCATAAAGCTGCTTCAGTTTCAGGGTCGTGGTATTGTGCATGCTGGCTCACTGTCACTCTGTCATGGACACTTGAACACAACAGAGCCATCGTTTATGTGATTGCAGACATACAATTTTAATCCCTGCTGTAAAAAAGGCCTACACTACACACACACTGTAACACTCATATCTGCTCAAAGAGTCTTACCTGAGGTTGGAAGTCAATAGGCTCCAAACCTCGACACTCAAACTGCACCATTGTCTTGAATCTTTCGCTGTCCTCTGCCTGCAAACCAACAAAACATACAGACAGAGAGACACCGTTAATGACTGGAAAAGAAACAGCACTCAACAAGCTGCCATCATGGTGGTCATTATGAGACAGATTTTCTGCATATGTTAGAGGCATTTCTAAAATCTTTTAAAGCTGCTTTATTTTCAGAACTGAAGAGAAAAAAAAAATAACAACAAAAACTTTCCACAAAAACATGATAGGACAGGTCCACATTTTCTAAGTCCATCTTTAAATAATAGGTGCTTATATCAATCCTGAAACAGGTTGCGCTTGCTGTGATCACTCTGCCTGCCCACAATGACTACTGTAAGATCCCCTACAGCACTTTCTATCCTTTAACTTTGGTATTTTTCAACGTGGAGCCTATTTTATCATGTTTCTGTGTCTTAGTGACTCATGGGAACAGCAATTGTTGAATCTACATCCATTAAAAATGCAACTGACCGGCAGATCAACTGACAAGCTGAGATTGTTATTGTGAGTGTCTTGGCTTCCTCCGTTCTGTTTTGCATCCAAGTCTTGCTAAAGAAAAGGTCTTATTCTTAAATCTCACACACTTTTCTACATTGTCAAAATCAGCTAAATATTCAAACATGACATTGGAAATCATTTTGATAAGTGTAAGATCTGCTTTCTGTACTCCAACACAACAAACCATTACTGGTACTCCTCTCTCCAATTCTCACTTGCATTTCTTCCTGCAACAAGTCGCCTCTTGTGCGATTTCAGTGCGAGACTTCATGTTAGCAAGACTTGAACACAAAACAAGGTATGAAAATCATTTCATTTCTCTGTAGGATCCTGAGCCTGTTAGTGGCAAAGACAAGCACATTTTCTGGACGGAACTTGAAGGGGCACACATGCCTCGAGTGTTTATATGCAGCCTGTTTCACCGCTGCCAGCTGCAGCACTGTCTCTCAATACTGCACCACTTTTAAAAATGTTGTTCCCACAGATCACTTCAACACAAAAACATGGCAAAATACAGTTGAGGTTGAAGAAGACCATGGTTCTCCTTTAAAACAAACTATAACAACCACAGTGCCGCCATTGCTTAGTGGTTTCAAACCATTATTGGCTGTAGATGTTTGTACAAGATGTTTGCTTACATTATAAGGTTTGATTGTGTCTGCCAGGATATCTGTAACAAAAAAACAACAATATGTTATCACCTATTACCTCTGTAAGAAGGGTAAAGTGAGTCAACTGGCATGTCGGCATGTACCTATTGAGTTTTCCCTGGAGCAGAGTTTGCACTTCTGCACCATGCTGGCACTGCCTCTTCCTCCTTTCAGTGGCACACTCTCCTGTGAGACCATGTAAACATACAGGTTGGACACTGTGTGTGACAATGTGTGCAAAATCTGCCAAACTGTATGTACACAAATATCACTCTTGTCCTTACCACCAGGGTTATATACTGCCATTTATCTGAGATCTCTCCACAGTTCCCACACTTCAGCTACACAGAGGGAGAGACATCAAAACACTGTTAACCGGAGACTGTAACTCAATTTGCCAAAATTTGCAGAGGTCACGTGCTCTCTTATTGAGTTGCCACACAGGAGGTAATGTCAGCTGTTTCCCCTGACAACGACCATGACTTAATTATGACCATACTCGAGCACAGATAGGAAAATGAGATGATGTATACAGTGTATTAGCATGCTAGCTTAACAGCCATCCCACCTTTAGAAACCACCGGAAGTCGTCTCCCAGCGGTCTCACGTTGGTGACATTCTCCAATGTGGCTTTGAACTGGAGCCCAAATTTCTGTCATGACAAAAGTAGAGGTTACATTACCTCCCAAATTAGAAAAAAGCTTCACTCTGGGCATCAGAAACATGCAGCGTTGACACGTACCACCATCTTGAAGCTTCCACACTGCTGCATTCACGTACACCTCGGAAATTCTGGCTTCTAAGTCTGAGTTTTCTGTTTTGGAGTTTTCTGTTTCTGTTTTTAGAGCTTTGTTTTGGTAATAATGTAACTGAAAATAAATATGGGTGTTATATTGTATGTGCCATTATATGTAATGCTGGTTCTTCATGTTGCTCACCTGTCTGTTTGTGCTGTTGTTGTGTTATTGTATTGTACTGTTGCTCTGCTGTTGCTGGTTGCTTTGCATGGCTTCTGTTATACCTTAACAATTCTGTTTGCTGTAGGTAATGTTGTCTTTATGTTGTATTTGTCCTGTGAATTAAAGTGTTAGTGGCCCCCCTGGCCTTCACCGCAAAATGTCACTAAAAGTCCGGTACAGAGGAGAAGGCTAAGGGTGTTTGAGCACCTACTCCTTTACCCCTTGATGTCCAAAGTGCCCTTTTTTATTTGGTAAAGACCAGCTTACAGCTTTTATCAAGTAGAACCTGAAGCAATTGGAGTAATAATCATTTAGCTACAAATGAAATGACCTGACTGCCATCAGCCATTTTACATCACATGATGACCTTCCACCTGCAACAGGTGAAAGACCATCCATGATGCGCCCCTACATTGCGACACAAGACGCCACAGACAGACACTTAGAGGTCACATTTAGATGCTGAGTTTCATTTGTGTTATTGATTTTCAGGTTAACTTTATACTACAGACCTTTTTCATGGCAGACATTTTGACACATCAGAGTAGGAGCAACACAGGTGTGTTCAGTGACACTAATGACAGCTGCGTTCCACTTAGGGGAGACCCTGGTATTGTCCATGTTGGCTAAATGTTACTAGCTTACTGGGACACTGAATGGAACTCAGCCATCCTTAATGTTATCAATTTCACCTGTGCTTTTTCTGCTGACACAAGTCAAAATGTCTGCTGTGAAAAAGGTCCATAAGCGAAAACAAAGCATCACCTTCGAATCGTGCATCAGTCATGCAACAAAAGTTTAACAGTTGTCCTGACTGTGGTCAAGTAAGTTCTTGTTTGGATTTTGATTCTGGTCTGCTGTAATACGGGTGCTTGGAGCAGCCAAAAAGCTCAAAGAAAGATGCATATTTTAGCAATAACCAGGTAAAATGACATCATATTGCACATTATATGCAATCATAATCATCATAATCCCCCTCAGGTTTCATCGGGTGAGGTACAATGAATACAGTATGGAGTGGTTTGTTGTCAGGTTCCCATGTTACATTCTGTTTGAGTATAGGTTGCTTTAACTCAACAGCTTATGCTGTAAATGATGTTGGTGTGTGATGTTTTAAAGTATTGTCTCATGTGCCCCTTTTTAACTTAAGGCACCTGCCCCTCAACAGGTTTCTGCACAGCCCTGCTCAAATGAACATGTACTGACCGGGAAGAGACTCAAAATGACCAAAAAACAGGGAGGAAAACGACCACAAAGAGACACAAAACGACCAGAAACAGACACAAAATTACTTCGGAATTACACAAAACCACAAAAATATGCATAACGACTGCAAATAGATGCAAAATAACTACAAAAAAGAGGCAAATCCACCATAAAGTTTTTCTGTCTTGCTCCTGCGTGGGAGAGATGTTGGGCCCTTTTGCGTATCTGTGCCCAAGGGCCCATTGTCTCATAATCCGTCCATGCATACAGCATGTGTTGTCATTATATTGACAACTAAAAGAAACGTGTTTACTGTTGTTTCCCAATCATTTTTAGTGGTACACGTATTACACGTGTCCAAATGTTCGCATATCCCTCAGCACCTGAAGGGAGCATAACAGTAGAAGCCAATTACGCCCTCTAGTGGACAAAACAAACTCAAACTAAATGAATGACCTACTTATTGGTGCACAGTGCAACTTCACCTCACAGCGAGGAGCTGCCTGTGACGTGGTTTGTTCACGTACGCACTTACGATACAGTGACAGCTGAGGATGGTTGGATGTACTGCCAAATTCACGGAAACAAAATTAGACACATCTTATGGTAGTGAAATGAACTACACTTTATAGTGACCTTTTATTGTAACCATCCCAAGGAATATCTGTTAAGTAATGACGCTGTTTACTCGGCATCTTGATACGCCACATCTGTCAGGTGGATGGATTGTCTTAGAAAAAGAGAGGTGCTCACTAACATGTATTTTTGCGACCAAAACTTGACAGAATATCTCTAATGAGAGCATATAAATCTTAGATATCTAACATAATCTTGTAAAAATGTGAGCAAAAACAAAAGGGTTGCATTTAAATTTTTGTGCAGTGTACATAAAGAAAGAAATAATGACACTCCTCAGACGGAAACACTCGGCTGCATCAGTTTATTGACTGCTTAGCGATTGCTGTCATCCCATTACAAACCATCCCACAGCCTGAGACCACTGAAGGCATTAAACACCCATGTCACACCTTTGTTCTGGCATCTTTGAATCAAAATGTTACCAACCTGAGAGTGTAGCTGTCGTACTTTAATTTTATTCAACAGGGCTGATTCTGTCATGCTAAACCATCTAACATGGGGAATATAAGAAAATCAAATACATATCTCATGAATAATTATTTCATCCCTATTCAAATAAAGAATGAGTATAAATGAGTTTTGACTGGGACAAATCTTGCATCCCAAAAGTAACAATCCCCACAACACTCAACTGGGCTAATACAGTAGTCAGCTGAATTTCGCAGCCTTTGGCTTCAATGGTCTTGTCGTCACGTTATTCTGCTCCTGACAATCTGACATGAAAACTCATGTAGTGTGTTACTGCTGCAGCAGACATGATACAGTGTGGCGTGGTGGAAACTTTGTAGTAAACAGATTTCTAGTGTAACATGTTACACTAAACAATACAAATGAAGGAATTTAAACACTGAAAACAGGAAGGATGGGAAACACTCCCAAGATTGTCAGTACAAATACAGAGTAATCATGGTTTCTTCAGCTTCTAATCCACATCCTTCGTGTTTGGGACCCACCCAAACATTTAGCAGACTCCCCGGCCATTAGGGGTTCAAGTTTTATCAGACATTACAAAAAAAAAAAAAAAAAAGAAGAAGAAGGGCTCCCCTCTTTTATTCATTCGCGGCATGAATTTCCATGGAGCAGCAGGGGATACATAAAAAACAAAATGCAATTTGGGAGAAAAATGCATGGGGTCAATTTTTTACCCATGGTCTCATCACAAGAATAACAAGAGCTTTTCTTTTACCCTCCTGACAAAAAACCTAAATCCCAAGTTCAACAATTACAATAAAAGTAACTAATAACAAGAGTAGTCATAATAATAATAAAAGGCATTTCAATTCTTTTTGCATCTCTTTCTTTTTTCTTCTCTTAAATACAGTGATGCCAAGAGGCATTATTTACAGCGCAACCCCCACACCCCTCTCCGGCCTGTGAAGAGAGGTGTGACGAGGTCAATGAGGCCGGCTGCTGGACTCGGAGGTCCGCCGCTGACGTGGAGTAGTGTGGCCGTTCGTGCAGCCGTTGTGGCGTTTGCTTAGTCCGCCGTTCAGAATGTCTTGGATGTGCTGTACTATCAAGTTGATGGCCACTGCAGGAGAAAAGAGAGAAGAGAGAGATGGTTAGAAGACGTAAGTTTATGTGGCAGATTTAGGATTGTACTGAACACTGTCGGACTCACACTAGACAATTAAAAATGTTATCAGAATCTATCGAAGCAGCTGTCTTCTTTCATTCCACACGTTTTTCCCACCTCAAAACATGGTGCTTAATTGTATTTTTTTTTTTTTTTTTTAAATTGTTTACTTAGCTTGGTATCACAATTACCAATTCCCTGTTTTTTTATTATTATTATTATTATTATTATTATTATTATTATTATTATTATTATTATTATTATGTATTTATTTATGTATAATTTTTTAAACCTCCTTAATTTTTTATTATTTTTATTTACTTATTTTATTATCATTATTACTAAAACTATTACATCTATTTTTTTTTTTTTTTTTTGCTTATTTTCCATGTATTTATTTATAGCATTATTTTATATGTTTATTTCTTTATTTTACTTTTCCTAATTCTATTTTTTAATTGATTTTTCTTTGTTTATTAATTTACTTGTTTTACTACTACTACTACTACTACTACTACTACTACCATTATCATCATGTATTCTTAAATTAATTTAAAAACATGGTGTCTCAATTGTATTTTTTTTTCAATTTTTCCTTCGTTTTGTATCAATTACCATCTCTATTTTATTTCATTCTCAACTTTATTTTCTATTATAATTTTGTATTTATGCATTACTTTTTATGTATAACTTATTTTCTATTTTATTACTTTTATCTAGGCATTTTATTATTAACCTTACCATTATCACTATTACTACTAATATTTCCATTTAAAATATTCTATATATTTCTTTCTTTATCTTAAATTTTTTTTTATTCTGCTTTTTATTTTTAATTTATTTATTAATTTACTTGATTATTGATTTTGTTTAAGTATTATTACCATGGCCGTCTCTCCACCTTCAGAGTTGTGTTGTTGTTACTTGTCCAGAAATGGGCAGCGTGCCCTGAAATTTTCAATTAACAAAACTTGATGCCTACATTACCCATAATGCAACCCCACTGCTAATATTTCAGTCTCAAATTTTGGGGTTTTATGCTACTTTGTTTTAATTTTTAACCTTCGGTGTTCACACCCAACTGACCTTAATCAGACTTTACAGAGCTCCCTCTGGGGCCACAAAAGCCTTCATAAAACCTTCTTTACAAAACACCTTCTTAAGGATCCAAGAGACACTATACAGCCTGAGCCACACACATGCAATGTCTGTAGACTGAAGAGTATTCGTCCTTACCAAGGTTATCTGCTCCTCGGGGAATAATCACATCTGCATACTTCTTTGTCTGCAAGAAATAAAGATAGCATCAATATTTGAGTTACTGAAAACAAAGAAATCTCATGATCAGATGCATCCTGCACAGCGGAGCCAGGCTGTGACTGGGGAGAAACAAAGACCTGTAGTTTTTGGTCAATAACCACAATATAAAAAATATTTTGATTATATGTGGTTATTTAAAAAATGTGACCACAACATTGAGACATGGGCAGGACATTTTACATTTAAAAAAAATAAGTCAACAGCGGCCCCTGGTGGACATACAATGTACTACAACACTCTGCTGCACAACTACAGCTGCTTGTAAGTTAGGAACGTCACTTACTGGTAAACAGAACTCCTCAAAGGCCGGTTTCACAAAAGTGATGTATTGGGCGAGCACTTGCTCCAGCTCTCTACCCCGCTCACTGATATCTCTCAGAACTGCAGAGAAAACACAAAAAGGTGGAAATTATAAATCAAGTAAGGAGGTTCACTGCCTTTACAGTCGTTATGTATCAACCCAGCTCTCGCTACACACCTCGGCGTGAGAGCCGTGTGTCTGGATCTGTGTCGACAAACAGCTTCATCTGGAACAGATCTCTGATCTCCTGTGAGTAGAACATGAGGATGCCTTCAAACAGGACCACGTCGGCCGGATACACCGTAACAACCTCCTCTTTCCTGGAACAACACACACAAAAGAGATTTCCTCCTCCCAGTCAGCAACAACATTCAGGCACAGCAGTTATGCAAATTTAATCTGACTGCACAATGACACTAATCAGGAACCGCTTTAACGTGACTTGTAACTGCACGTTCTGCCAAAACAAGTGCGGGTGCCGACCACAATGTGTCTGTCACATGCAGCAAACAGGCGTGCTCACCTGGAATGAGTGACAAAGTCATAAACTGGGATCTGGACCGTCTTCCCCTGCAGGATGTCCCTGAGCGTTTGCATTACCAGCTCATTGTCGAAGGCATCTGAGGACAAGAAAGGGCAAATGCTCATGTGGGACCTTCATGAGATGTCATGTTACTTGGCCCCGGTGAACACGTGGGACCCCGCATTGCACGTTTGGTAACCCAGGAACCCCCTTTCGTGTAACAGGTGTTGGGTTCAGTCTCTGAGCCTTAAAGCAGCTGCCTTTGAGAATGTGCCTCTGAGAAAGGCGTGCTGACTGTGAGGATTTAAACTCAGCTGAGAAAGGAAGCAGAAGCATGAGGGGGCAAAGTCGGATGCCAAACATGGAGACTACGCTTCTGCCAAAAGGCGGTGGAGGAAATAATCAATGCAGCAGTGAAGCATGCTGCTGAACACAGTCCTGATTTAAGCATATTATATCATCGTCACCATCAAATTGCTTGTTTAAATTTGCAACTTATTGTCATTTAAGCCTTAATTTTTAATCAGTGAAGCATTAAAAACAACCTCAGCCATCACTAACACTAATTAAAAAAAAAAAAAAAAATCACTCCAGCATCTGATATCACATCATTTAGAGAAAAATCTGTTGTGAGGCCTCTGAAATCTGATATGAATAGCAAACATGTGCCCGCTGCAAGCCAGCAGAGGCAATACATCCCATACAGGGCATTAGCTGTGCCACGAACTGCTCAGCATGTGCATACCTGGGTGATCAAAGTTGAACTGGCCCTTAAGCGCCTTCGCCTTCTGCTCCGGGGTTAGCACCTTGTAGAAGCTGTCCTGGCTGAGGATCACCACCTGCCGCTGGTGGTGGTCGATCTTGTTCTGGCCAAGCAGCTCCATGATCTTCTCACATACTGACGACTGCAGGAACAGACAGATTAAAAAAGTAGGTCGTTAGTTGAAAAATGGGGGTAAAAATGCACAAAGGCGCATGGTTAAAAAAATCTGTAGCAGCACCAAAGTAGGAGTGAAAACTAGTTTCAATTCAGCCAACACACCCACAGTCACATTTACAGAGAAGCAGGCTGAGTGGGTGGGTAATTTCCCACATCGTGTAAGGTCAGCTAAAACATCATAGGTGCCCGACACGTTTGCCCCCGTTGACCTTTCACCAACTAAATGAATCTCACACCCACTGCTGACTGTGCGTTCTCCAGCTGCCCGAGGCTCTGCTGCCTTTGTGTCAATGAAACTGTGCTACAATGAATCTGGACGCCCCCACTCGAGAGCTGGGCGGTTGCGTCAACTTAACACACAATTTCAGAGAACCCGAACCCTGAACACAAAGATTTAATTCACACTGACAATTAATCAGGCTCTGAATCTATGGCAAAGTAATTATTTGTTTTTCATAAAGTGAAAAGCAACCGTTTTAGTTTTATAAATGCAAACAGGTGTCACTACTCTTTATTTAACACTGCAAAATAATTGTTTGATTTTTGGACAGTTATTTCATCATGTAGCCGCCACTTGCCGTTTGTCATTTATCTATATGGCAACATCACTTATTTAAATATAATAACGTAATATTAATATTTAAATTTATTTTTGTAAGGCAAAGACAATTGGTTATATATCTCATACATCTAGACTGATTTATACTTGTAAGTCAGGGCTTGCAGCCTGTGTCTAAATTTAGTTTCTGTCTAAATTTCGTACTTTAAATTTTTTTAATTCTGATATATATCTTTTTGTATTTTATCTTTATTCTATATGTATTCTATTGCCATTCAACTTGCTTTTCTATCTGTGCTATTTGAGCTGCTGCAACAATTTCCCTAGTTAGGGATCAATAAAGTTTCATCTTATCTAATTATAGTTGGTAATTTATATTATATACTAAGATAGGTTTTTGCAAGACAGATACTTAGTAATAACCATTATATGCATATGCATGGGTTATTTTTGTGTGCTAGTGTGAAAGTAACTATACACTGCTTTTCATTTGTTGTGAGTATTACTTTCTTTCTGTCTGCTTGTTTGTATGTTCATGTCTTTTTATATGTTCAAAATAGAAATCAACTACCAATTATTACTGATAACAGTGATTTAAGGGTTAATCAATGCTGAAAAATATCAACTGAACCTCTTAGTGTTTATTTTTGTAACTTAATGAACAAAGAATAATTCATGTGTTCACTAAGCAAAGCCAATCATCAGTGAGGCAGATGAAGATGCAGCAGTCTGCATTGCTGCCACCCTGTGCTGTGCTGGCGGCTGCTTTCAGATCAGGGCGCTATAATTGCGTCATCTTATCTGGGAGCAATCACCTTACTTATAAAGACTGGTGTAGTCCGGTGCCCTGTGAGGGGGCCTTTCAGGAAGCAAAACACTGGCCCCGTGCCACTGTGTATCTAGGACAAAGTTGGGAGGCGGGGCCAGCTGGGGAAATGTAGTCGGAAGAGAGGCATCGTCCTTGTATCTAATTCTGCCCGTACACGACGAGTGAAACCAGCTATTAAAAGTCAACGTTGGTTGTGAGAGCCGTTAAACTGTGGCTGTGTAGCTCGCCAAATCCACGCGGGTCAACGGTTAATGTGAGGTGTGGTTTTTGGCACCGCTATCAGGACTGGAAATACGTGACACCCGCTCCATAACAAAGAAATCCAATGACGTCTTCGAAAATATCCACGTCTGTGTGCTTATGGGAACAAGGAGGTCAGAACCGGCGAATCTAGCGCTGCCGCGTGAGTTACCGTAAACGCACATTATGGAGGCTTTACATTTAACGAGCAGGGTGTTGAAATGAAGGTTGGTTTTTATGTACTAACATTGGTGCGATAAAATCTTCCGAGGTGTCATTTCCCGCTGGCGCGTCTCTGTTATGATTCATTATATAAACATCGAGGCTCAAGTCATTTACCGTTAGCAGTTATCTCGGGTCACTCGCACTAAAAATAAGTTACCGCTATAACGTTACAGCAGATTTTTGTCTTATTTAACATGACGTTACAAATTACAATAATAAAGACATTCCAGACAGGAAATAAATGTGATTCACACTGTTCACAAACGCATACCAGACAGCCAAAAGGGAAGCTAGCGCTAGCTATTGTCTAGCTAGCACAACCGGCACTACTACAATGTGATGGAATTTAGCTAGGTAGCTAAGCAAGCTAACATCACTTCTCTCCACGTAGTCTAAAAGCAGCTAGTTGGTTTGCTAGCGACCGCAACCCTGTACGAAAGGGAAAATGTGATTTAACAACAGGAACTCCGCTGCAACGCGCGGTGGAAGAGCGTGTCAAATGAAACCGGTGATAGAGAAGAGCTGGATGGCTAAACAGATGATATCGCTGTCAATCAAAACTCAACGCTGCGTCGCTGAAGCCACGCGGTCAACCAGCACCCGGCTGCCGACTGACGACAGCCTGCCGTGATTTAGCTCAAAATGCCCATGACAATTCGTGAAAACCGTCAAAATAGCTAGCTGGGGTGCCAACCTTGCCGCTGGCGGTGCCTCCGGACACACCGATGAGAAAAGGTTGTCGAATAATGCTGGTGTTCTCGCCGCGGTCCCTTAGATGTGTTTCACTGTCCCCGGCCATGCTTGCAGTGTGCGGTCGGAGCTACTGTGCTGGAAGATCACTGAGGCGGAGCTCCTCCCACAACACCACTGTTAACTTTAAGCACACTGTAAATTTTATTTACAGTAATTTATTTACATGTGTTTTTCAGTCTATGTTCACTGTGTCGTACGTAAAATTAATATTTGATTAATTTAATAATTATTAAATATTATCTTCATTTCTTTTCTCGTTTGTGATTGACAGTTGTAAGAACCAATCGTCTGTTACGATGTGTTACGTTGCCAGCAGATTCCACCAACGGCTGTATGTAAATTATTTGCCCCGCCTTCTGGTTGAGTCCCAGCAAAATGATGTAGCCGAACATTAATCTAACATTATATGAACAGTTATAAAGATTCATAACCTTAAAATACGCAGTAAGTGTAAGGAACCCTGTAAGTAAGTTTTCTAAAGACATTAATAAAACATAAATTACAAAACGACGACAACGTAGCTAGCGTTTAACAGTTTAGTACACTTGCTGAAGCAAGCTAACGTTAACTGTTACGTTAACGTTAACTGAGTGAAACTCCTTTTAAACTTTACTAATGTCGGTCGTGCTTCAATGAAGGGACAGTGTTACATTTTGTTAACTCGCTGAATGTGTGTTTTACAGTTACCAGCTAAACCACGAGCCCCAGAGCCATTTTGAGAATGCTCCCGAGGCTCGCTGCCTCCCTACAGCGGCCCACTGCTGCTCCCCTCGCCACCGCAATACGATGCGTCTCCTCGGGCACAGTGGACATCACCGACCCGCTGAACTTCTGGGCTGGGAAGAGA
Source organism: Epinephelus fuscoguttatus (assembly GCF_011397635.1). Classification (NCBI taxonomy): domain Eukaryota; kingdom Metazoa; phylum Chordata; class Actinopteri; order Perciformes; family Serranidae; genus Epinephelus; species Epinephelus fuscoguttatus. The sequence continues at coordinate 24,813,234 of NC_064766.1, forward strand.
TGGCCGAGCCAAGAGAAGTGCAACAAGGAAAAGGTTTACGAACCTGCAACAGGTAAGCCACACAATTCCTTTAATATATATTGTAAATTGCTGTCTGTTATTGACATTATTTGTTGGACTTTGGTCCCTAACCGCCGTGTGTCTGCTGGTATCTGGCCTGGCAAAACAGTATCATGTATTCAAGTATTTTAAGGGTTATCTTGACTTCCTGAATGCTTTGTAGTTGTCTTTCTACATAATACATTTTTCACATTTGACTTTTAGTCCTCCAAGGAAAGTCAGCTGTGCATACGTGCTGCTTTTCAGCAACACACACCTCTATATGCTTATTTATTCAGTCATATATGGCTCCTTTCCTGGTGCAAGTTTCAAGGCCCCTGTGCAGCTGCAGGGAAACAGAACCGAGACACACAACCACATACTTCATTGGTACACAGGTTTTTTCAGTCTTGTTGATTTTAAGGCTGGTTGAAACAGGGCTGTCAATGATCTTCCTGCAGTGTGCAGCTGAATCAGGTGCTTCTCAGGACAGCAAAGACTGTCCTCAATCTGACTGGGGCAGATGGATTGATTTGCAGCCTTTAATTGTGCAAGCACACTAACATGTCAATGCTACTGTGTTTTTCTTGGAGTCAAAATATTATCTTGACTTCCTGAATGCTTTGTAGTTATCTTTCTACATAATACATTTTTCACATTTGACTTTTAGTCTCCCAAGGAAAATCAGCTGTGCACACGTGCTGCTTTTCAGCAACACACACCTCTACATGCTTATTTATTCAGCCACACATGGCTCCTTTCCTGGCGCAACCAGTTTCAAGGCCCCTGTGCAGCTGCAGTGAAACAGAACCGAGACACACAGCCACATACTAGGTATTATAGCTTCTTTGGTACACAGTGTTTTTCAGTTTTATTGATTTTAAGGCCAGTTGAAATAAGGCTGTCAGCACAACTTCCAGCAGTGTGCAGCTGAATTAGGTGCCTCTCAGGACAGGACATATAGTACAGGGAGGGACTGGAGCAGATGGATTGATTTGCAGCCTTTCATTGTACAAGCACACGTCTTTATTGGAGTCAAATGATGATAATGATGATTTTAAGGCACTTTGTGGCTTGGTGCCTAGTTTTAATTCAGATCTCCATTTGAGCCAGCACACAGCCTGTGTGCAGCCCACTCTTCTGGCAGAATGATGCTCTCATCTAATCACTAATCCTGTCACTGGACAAGATGGGAGTGTAAATGCCACGCTGCAATCAGTGTGCTACAGCCCGCAGCCTCCAGGCACAGACTTAATTTCCCTCTTTACTGAAGGATGACTCACTTTGAACCAATACAAACTAAGTAAACAGGTAAAGTGATGCAACCTTTCCTTCTGTATTCAACCTGTCACCATCACGTTTCACTTTGCAGGGCGAGTCTTGTGCCATTTGGAGCCGTGTGGTGCTGTGGAGATCGAAGAGGCTGTGACAGCTGCCAAGTCGGCCTTTAGCTATTGGAGCAAAATGTCTGGCATGGAGAGGGCGAGGATCATGATAGAAGCTGCCCTTATCATTGAGGTTTTTTGTTTTGTTTTGTTCATTTGTATGCTTCTCCTGGTTTTCTTAAAGCATTTGGTGTGCCTGTAATTTGATGGAGGTCCTCTTATATCATGCATAACAATGACCTCTAGGGTGGGAATCACTATACACTGTATACATTTAATATAAAAAAATAACAGAGACATTTTTCTTGAATAAGTTGCAAGAGAAGGCAGACATCTCTATGGCCAATATCTCCAACACTCGGCAACTCACACCACAACCATCTAAACTGATAAATAGCACTACAGTTTAGAGGAAAAATATGTGTTTTTGATTTTGAGGTGAACTCTGTTCCTTTGACACTAAAACATTTCCATGACTCATCTCATTATCTAAATCTCTTCCTTTGTTATTAGCACACATTTAATAATGACACTAAACGGGGGATAATAGCCTCCTCTTACATCCGTTGTACTTCATGAAAATAGTGTCCTGTTTTGTAAAAATAGTGTCCTGTTTTGTACATCCAGTGATGGATCTGAGATGTTGCATAACACTAAAAAAATGTATTGCATTCACCCTGGCTTTCATGCACAGAGCAGGAGAGAGGAGATAGCTGAAATGGAGGTGGTCAACAATGGCAAGTCCATCACAGAAGCCCGTCTGGATGTGGACTCTGCCAGACTGTGTATAGAGTACTATGCAGGGCTGGCCAGCACTCTGGCAGGTTGGTACAACACAACTCTCACTCATTAGTTAATGTTTTCCCACCTCCCAAAGGGTCTGGAGGCAACAGGGAAATAAAATAACTGATACAGACACAGTGCTGCCAGATCGGAAATGTTAAAATATGATGCCAGAGACTTGAAATGATCATATTTTAGTGGGTAACAACCATGAGAACCATTTTACAAAACACATTTAAATGACTTTTCGACACGCCTTCAAATCTACCCACATCATTTTCTTTTGAAGCAGGCTGATTAGTTATGAGTGGGTTTGATGTACTGTATAAAAGCCTATTATTACAAAATTAAATTACAAGACAGCACGACTGGATCCCTCTTCATATTCTGCATGAAAACAGTTGAGGCCATGTTAAAGTAAGCTAAATAAATAACTGGGCTCACTGGTGCATTTAAAACAACTCGACCTGAACGCAGCATACCTTACTGAGAAAGTTCGAGCTCCAGAACCACAGCCATGCTCACAAGGTCATCATATCCTTCACATGCATGATTGCGTGGAAACAGGTCACGTGAGAAGAGATTAGGGTTTCTGCAGGTCCTTAAAAAGCCTTAAAATGTCTAAGATCTTATAAATATGAGGCCTTCAGTCATTATATCATCTTAAATTTGAATTTGAGAGGTCTTTACTACCACATGCATTTTATTTAATTCAATATATCCATCTTTTAATTATTTTTTGTCAAAATGAGTCGAGCTCTGAATAAGAAAAAGATAATTTGTCCAAAAGTCAGTCTTGAATATGGTTAAAAATGAATTTGAAACAGTTTTTAAAAGAACTCAATTTAAATGTCTGATTCCTGTAGACACCCCGCAAACACAGACGTAGGATCCATATTTTGCTTTTATGATCATGTCGGGAAATGAATTAAAGGGAGAGCATGCAGAATAACACCAACTGCTAATTGTAAGGGTTCCAAAATGGTAAAATGATCTTACATTGTGGCACTTTCTTGGCATTGTTGATTGACTCAGATCTAACTATATAATCCATAGTTTTTATTAGTTACAAGGTTTAGTGGGAATCTTGCCCAGATGATGGAGCATTTGCCCATTAGCATCATTCATCTCAAACACGAGTACTGCTATCGTACATGTTGGGAGAAGCAAAAGCTTCATGCAATACATCGCTTAGATTTACTCTGTCACCACTTTTTAATCCAAAATCTTAAAAATGTCACCTTTTAAAGCCTTTTATTTAAATGAAATACTTCTGCCTTTCCTCCATCAAGGCCAGCATGTCCAGTTGCCGGGGGGATCCTTCGCCTACACCCGCAGGGAGCCTCTGGGAGTCTGTGTCGGCATCGGTGCCTGGAATTATCCTTTCCAGATAGCTGCGTGGAAATCAGCTCCAGCCCTGGCCTGTGGTATGGGATACTTCTAAACTTATCAAGACACAAATTATTACCTTTTAATGATTTCCTCTGTCAGGAAGGTTATTTTTTTGGTTAGCTATGTTTATTTGGTTTTTTTTAAAGCAGAATATCTAAAAACATTAAAGGAGAAAGTGACATTTTCTTATTTCTAAGAGGTTTTGATAACACCACAATGTGATCATTTATACAGCACTGTATATGATGGCTCATAAATTTAGCTATTCCAAAATGGCAGCTGCTGTCTGTGTCTATCAGAATGTGTATTTAATAGAAAAGCATATCTAATTTTGAGGATTATGCAGACTTGACAGAGGTACAATGTCGGAGTGCTTTCTCTGTGATTAAATGAGTCAGAACATTTTATTCTTTCGTCTGTCATCTACAACAGGCAACGCCATGGTGTTCAAGCCGTCGCCGGTGACGCCTGTGACAGCGGTCATTCTGGCAGAGATCTACGCTGAGGCTGGAGCTCCAGAGGGGCTGGTCAACGTGGTGCAGGGCGGCCAGGAGACCGGCAGTTTACTCTGTCACCATCCTGACATTGCTAAGGTGTCCTTCACTGGCAGTGTGCCCACAGGCAAGAAGGTCAGTGTTATTTACATGTTAGAAATAAAATTCTACACAGCTTGTCAAGTTTTCTTCGTTTCATCTGTGTGTGACATCACATCAAAAACACCACTCTATCGGGTCTTTTCCATCCAGAATAATCCATGTGTATTCCTCCATGTGACCCATAGATTATGGAGATGGCCTCCAAGGGGGTGAAGCCCGTGACTCTGGAGCTTGGGGGAAAATCTCCTCTGCTCATCTTTCAGGACAGCGATCTGGAGAACGCTGTGAGAGGAGCTCTCATGGCCAACTTCCTGTCTCAAGGCCAGGTACGAAGTACGCTCTGCTTTGGGTTATGCTGACACAACTTGTGTCCATTCTCCACATGGAAGAATGTAATGCATTTGATGAAATGTATCACAGGTCTGCAGCAACGGCACAAGGGTTTTTGTTCAGAAGGATATTCTGCCTGAGTTTGTGGAGGAGGTGGTGAAGAGGACACAGGCCATCGAGATAGGAGACCCGCTGTTGGAGAGCACCCGAATGGGAGCACTGGTCAGCCAGCCACACCTGGAAAAAGTCCTGTCCTTTGTTGATCAGGCGAAGAAGGAGGTAAGACCTAATAATTAATTTGACATTATACCAACAACAAGCTTGTGTGAAGCAATTTGAAATTAGATCTCGACGTATATATTCTCTTTTTGTAGGGAGCGACGGTGTTGTGTGGAGGTGAACGTTTTGTCCCGTCAGATCCCAAACTCAAAGGTGGATACTACATGACTCCCTGTGTACTGGGTAAGGCTCCCATACCTTCTTTCTTCAGAAGATACAAAACTTATTTTACTCTTAGTTACAGTGTTGCAAGCTCTTTCCAGTCCTGGCTGCAACACCTCAAATTGTTACAGGGGGTCATCACTGTCTGAATAGAGTTCAGATATCTGACTTTAAGGTCATGCGAGTGTTCTTTTTTCCTCGTACAGGTGACTGCACAGATGAGATGACCTGTGTGAAGGAGGAGATCTTCGGTCCTGTCATGTCTGTGTTGTCGTTTGAAACAGAAGAGGAGGTGCTGCTGAGAGCCAACAACACAGACCTGGGCCTGGCTGCAGGAGTTTTCACTAGGTTGGTTTTGTAGTGGGACATCTGGGCCAGCTGACATTGGCTAGGACTATCACAGGGCTGACACATAGAGACATACATTCATTCATTATTCATTCATTATATTTTATTTCCATGTCATGCCATATATTTGGCCCATCCCATATGGGATTACAAGACACATTATTTACAAAATATACATCTTCCGGTCTTACATATACGAAAACATGTGGAAAAAGAAAAGAAACACAAACAATTTAAATAATATAAAAGAACTGTTATATATCTGTGAATTATAAAGAGCTTTTTTCCTCTTGTCCCAAGCTTTCTCCAGATACCTGGCTAATTTATATGTTTCATGTGTAAACAGCCAACTCAGTCTTTGTGCGCCATCCATATTTACAAAATCAACATCCATTCTTCCATTCTTCTCACACAGTTCACAATATAAAGGACAGTAGAAAACAAAATGAAACTCATTTTCTATATCATTTAAAGAACATATTGGACAAATCCGTCTTTCTTCTTCTAAATTAACATAGCGTCCAGTTTCCACAGCCAGAGGTAAAATGCCAGATTTCAGCTGGGCACATAAAGATCTCTGCTTTTTTGACAAATTATATACAACATAATTCTCTGTACCACATTCAGTTTTTATCCTTGTAAAAGTACGCAGTTTTGGTTTAGTCCATATATTCTCTGCCCACTGTACTTTTTCCTCAGTGAGTACAGATTCTCTAAACAAATTAATATTAAGTGTTTCATTATTAAAAAAGGCATTACCAAACCCAGAACTACACAATAATGTACGTACATCTTTGGACCATACAACCATTCACACTCACATTCACACCTACGGGCAATTTAGAGTCACCAATTAACCTGCATGTCTATGGACTGTGGGAGGAAGGTGGAGTACCTGGAGAAACCCATGCTGACACAGGGAGAACATGCAAACTCCACACTGAGGGGCTTCCCACCCCGGGGTTCAAATGCCCCAACCTGGGTTTGAACCAGGAACCCTCTTGCGACAGTGCTTTATCAGTATGTGACAGGCAACAATGCTACCCACTGCACCATTATGTTACCTATTGCAGGATTGTCCTCAGTATTTATGTGTTTTAGCCCAAAATATTGACTTAAATATTCTTGAAATGAACCCACAACTAAATTAAGAAATGTTTTTTACGGTTTTGTATCTGTAGGGACGTGAGGCGAGCCCATCGTGTGGTGGAAAACCTCAAAGCTGGTTCCTGCTTCATCAACAACTACAACATCACTCCTGTGGAGGTGCCCTTTGGAGGGTTCAAAATGTCAGGTACAGAATGGTTGTTTGCATGCAGACCAGAAGCTTGTACCACAAAGCAAGTTATAACCAGTATGACGAAGATGTTTGTCAGCTAGCTCAATCAGCTGTCGGTTTTCCTGTCCAGCCACAAGTGCATTTATGTGATAGACACATTTGTTAATTAGAAGCGACATCATCAGACACATGAATGAAATACTTCACAAGATGAAGTGTTGATACTTATTACCTGTGGAAATGTTCTGTTGTAGGAATAGCAAAAAGTCATATTCATCAGACAGCAGAGAAAGAAGATGTAGAAACACCAGAGATGATTTCTAAGTATTAAAGTAGGCCAAGGCTTAAAATATGTGAAGCTATTATTGTATGTGAGTTAAATATAGAGTGAGTATTTTTTGCTATTAAATTGGATGATGAAGAAACTCTGAATATGTCACATAAAAATGTTTCAAAGTAATATCAGACTGTTTCTGCTACCAAAGTGAAGAGTGGCAAAGTCGTAAATGACTGAGGAGGTGAAATATTTATTTATAATCACAGGAGGCAATTAACAGTGAGTTGTTGTTTTTTATAATAACAGACAATCTTTTGGGCTTTTTTCCAGTTCTCATCACACAGGTGTCTCATGTTATTCTGAGCTCCAGTGATGTGTGTAAATCAGTCAAACTGTCCGATATTAAAATGCAGCTAAAATCATCATGTGTTTAGTTTCCTGAATGATCTTTGTTTGTTAGGTCTGTTTTAAAACCAGTGGAAATAGAAAGCCTGCACTCCCCAGTCACATTAGTGTAAGTGTAAGTAAACTTATAATCTTTATATTCAACAGGCATAGGGCGGGAGAACGGTCAGGTGACACTTGAATACTACTCTCAGCTGAAGACTGTGTTTGTGGAGATGGGAGACGTGGACAGCCTCTTCTAGGACATGCATAAAAAGGTGGAGCTGTGACAGTGACCCAGAGACTGAAACAGATGATGTGAACCAGAACAGCACTTCAGGGAAAAACCATCAAATGCTTAAGTGCAGAGGAAGAAGCCTGGATCAAGGGAGCTCAAGTCCGTCCTGAAAATGAGCCATGATTTTTTCTAATATTTTCAGAATGTGAGGGAAATGTAATTCTGAGGCAGTCAGCCATGGGAATATGGAACTGCAAAAATTTGTCTTAAATCTGAAACACCTTGTAGTTTGTGTGAAGTTGATCAAGTTAAAGATTGTTCTCAGTATTTACTGAACTTTGATTTCAACATCTAGAGCATTAATGAGTCATAATGTGATATATATGATTTGCACTATGTTTTGTTGCTTAATATGTTCATGTCCTGTGTCATCGAGGTACAGAATAACTTTTTTACAGAGTTGTACTTAAGAACAAAAATGTTTACAAGTCTAGCTTTATTTCTTGAACAATACACATCTGTATATTTTTATACACACAAAATACTAAAAAATGAAGCACATTGAACACAGTGTTTAAATTACAGCTGCGACAATACGATTGTGCCTTGTCTGTAGAGATAATTATGTAAAGAACCTGTCTAATACATTTTCATATCAAATAAATGGTAACGTAACACTAAACAGTCTAACGTTGGAAGTAAATGAAGAAACACCTCATGTTTGTGCTCACATCACTGACAGAGCTTTTGTTTTGTGTAATCACACGGCTAAATTCTTCTTCTTTTCCTCAACAGAGTTCTGGCAGCTGCAAGTCTCTAAGATACACAAAAAGATAATCACTTGTCCAGTTTGCTTTTTTTTTAGTTATATGTAATTTTCTGCATACTCATATAATCATGCCTCCACTTCTACTATACCTTTGCCACAGGTCTCTTAGGTTTCTTGAACTGTGCAGACTCTGTTCAAAGGAAAGTCAATGATGTAAATCTTATGATACATTTAACAGTTTTGTAACCATAGCAGCTCATAGACTCACCATCTTCAGAAGGAATATCCTCTTCGTCATTTATTCTCTTACGAGGATCCTGTAACCAGGTGTTTACAGACAATTATGATAAACTTAAAGTCAAGTGCACCAATTGGGGAAAAAACCTTACTACATGAGAGAATTGAAAACAGTTAACTTGAATGAACTAGGTGTCACCCAGCACAGCCCACAGTTTGGAGAAGCAGACAGGAATACAGACACAGAAGCTAAGCAATGTATTGCAGTGGAGGGGTCTGCAACAAAACATATTAAAGCAGCCTAAAAAAAGTCCCACCTAAAAAAGCATTATCAGTTTATGTGTACAACATCTTTAGAATACTTTTACTGCTTTGCCTTGATGCACAGAGCAATTTCCAATGGGGAAATTAAGCCATTATATCGCTCCCTATAAAGCCAGACTCCATTAAGAAAAACAATAGTTTAAGATTGCTGAACACAGGAGCTGTCGGTCTTCTGCTGCCTAGATCATTTATTTTGTTTATGTAATTGTGTGTCTTAGGTGAATCTGAAGTAACCCTTTTAAATGCCAATGTCACACAATAACAGAAACTAACCTAACTGGTTGGGGCAGTGGTAGACCAGCAGCTCCTGTGCTCAGCATGGTAAAATTACTGTTTTTGTCAATGGAGGCTGGTGGCTTTGACGAGAGCATAAATGGGCAACTGAAGCTTAACAGCTTCCCTGTTGGAACGGGCTGTCTGACGTTAAGTTAAGGCAGTAAAAAAAAAATCGAAATATAGCGTACACCTAAACTGTTATTGATTATTGCAGGTGGGACTTTTTAGATGCCTTAAATACATTTTGCTGCTGCCCCTGTCCACAAAAGTACATTGCTTTGTTTGGAGGCACTTCTGCAGCCTCTCCAAACTGGGGGCCTATTGGCTGACGTCTACTGTACGTAATACACTGACTATGGATTAACACCCAAAACGAACCCTACTTCAAAAGCTCCTAACTATCGCTTTATTAATAATCCTCTTTCTGGACCCACCTCGATCAGTTCCCTCTGTGGAGGGTTACTCTGAGGAACCTGCTTGGTCTCAGTCCCTTGGTTCCATTCTTTGAGCTTCTCCAGCCGGCCTTGTTCCGCTGACACACGCACTCTCAAGGTGTGGAACGGCGTCTGCACCTCGCCCACCTTGAAGTGCACCGCCATGCCTTCAAACCAGAGGCTGTCACATTCGCCCTCTCGGAAGCCTGGTGGTTGGTAGTCATCAGGGGTGACTTTGGAAGGAGAGCGAGAGGAGATGTGTTCACTATTTTACTATAGATTCCGAAGTAATTTGTTTGGCAGAGTCTTACTGTCGTCGTAATAGTAGAGCTTCATGGTGAGGCACACGTTGTTGGGGAGGGCATTCAGGTTTTGCATGAGCAAGAAGAGCTTCCTGATGAGCAACACCAAGGCTCTCTTGGTGTCCTCCAGTGTCACCTGCGCCTCCACGTCATTGTTCCTGTGGTTTCACAGAGGTTATATCATCATCAGCTCAGTCACAAGGACGCCTGAAACAATACATTGATGCAATCTGTCTTAACCTGAGTATGTCCATCTCTGGCCCCTTCTCAGTGTATTTGAATTTGAACTGGTAGGACTCGATGATGCACTGCAAAAGAGAAAAATAAATGTTCACTGATATGACTTGACACTGGAATTATGATTTGACAAAATACACCAAAATTGTGTCTTTTGTTTATAATCTGAATTCATTTTTCTAGTATTTAAGAGAGAACTTACATTGGGTTCATCTGGATTGGTGTACACCTAGATTATAAAGGCATGTACAGAGCTATTGTTGTGATTTTTTCTCTATGTAAGTAACTATGCATGTTGCTTTACCGACTGAATTTACTTACCCCAATGAACACAATGTAGAGCTGTTAAGAGGACAACATTGAACAACAGTAAAAATAGCATAATCGAAATGGCAGACCACATGAAACTTTACCAATTCAAAGTACTCGTGGATGAATGAACCTACGTAGCGCTTCTCTAATGCATCAAAGGAGCCCATCATCCTGGAACACACAAGATTGAACAGATTGAAAACATCAGTTAGGACAGGAAATTGCCTTCAGCCACCAAGTGCTGATTATCACTGCAGACGTCCCAGTGACGAGCTTGCTGCTGTGGCTGGCTGACTTAAGTACTGTATATTCTAGGAGCATTTAGGAAGGTTTATAATTACCATTTCACAACTTTGCTGGCACCAGGGGTGGCGCAGTCTTCACGCAAAACTTTGATGCACAAATCTGGAAGGATGGTAAAAAATAGCATGTATTACTCTTTGATAAAGCATACATGATTGACACTATGACACCTGTTAAGTGCTGTGTCTTTTTAATTAATTCCTTTGCGACAGGTCTAAAACATGATCTGCAGGCCAGAACTGGCCCACCAAAGGGTCCAGACATGTCCCCCTCAATATTTGGAACATGTACAAAACTGAGACATATTGTTAAAATCACACTTATTTTTCTCAAGACATCAAAAGATGTTCATTATTATGCAATGATTTAACTGGTCCAACCCAGGTAAAATTGGGCTGTATGCAGCCTGTGATCTAAAGTGAGTTCAACACCCATAGTCTGAAATGCTATTTTTTTCTGTTTATCATGGGTCTCCAATACAGCTGTTATTACTAGGTAGAAATACAGTCATGATAGATTACTGAACGGACCAACTGGGCACAAAGTGTCAGGGGCCTGCTTTACCTTCACCTGCAAAATGTCACTCAAATTAACATGTACTAGTAACCACAAAGAGACACAGACAAGACCACAAAGAGATGCAAAGGAACTGCGAAGAGACACAAAACAAACAACAAGGAGCAGTAAAACAGCCAAAGAGAGACACAAAAGTATGTCAACAAGACACTATAAATTCAAAGAGAGACAAAAATGAACTCTGAGAGATACAACATGACCACAAGAGACACAAAACTAACTTACATAGACACAAAACAACCACAAAGAGGCACAAAACAACTATATGTACAAGTAAAACAGCCAATGGGAGACTAAATGACTATAACCCAGCACAAAACGACCAAAAAATACACAAAATTACCTCAACAAGACAAAACAAAAATTCAAAAGAGACAAAATGACCTCAAAAAAGCTACAACATGATGAAAAAAGACACAAAATTAACTTTAAGAGATATAAAACAACCACAAGGAGACACAAAACAACTACAAGTAAAAGTAAAACAGCCAAAGGGAGACACAAAATGACTACAAAGCAGCACAAGACAGTCAAAAAGACACAAAAGTACCAAAAAGAGGCACAAAAAACTACACAGTGACACAAAACAACTACAAGTAGAAGTGAAACAGTCAAGGGGACATACAAAATGACAACAAAGCAGCACAAGAGGGCCAAAAAGACACAAAAGTACCAAAAAGAGGCACAAAAAACTACAAAGTGACACAAAACAACTACAAGTAGAAGTAAAACAGCCAAAGGGAGACACAAAATGACTACAAAGTAACACAAAACGACCAGAAAAGACACAAAATTAACTTTAAGAGACACAAAACAACCACAAGGAGACACAAAACAACTACAAGTAAAAGTAAAACAGCCAAAGGGAGACACAAAATGACTACAAAGCAGCACAAGAGGGCCAAAAAGACACAAAAGTACCAAAAAGAGGCACAAAAAACTACAAAGTGACACAAAATAACTGCAAGTAGAAGTAAAACAGCCAAAGGTGACACAAAATGACAACAAAGCAGCACAAAACAGCCAAAAAAGACACAAAATTACCTCAACAAGACACAGCATAAAGTCATAGAGATACAAAATGACCAAAAAAGACACAAAATTAACTTACATAGGCACACAGCAACCAAAAACAGACACAAAACAACTACGAGGAGACATAACATAACTAGACAGAGACACAAAACAACTACAAGTAGAAGTAAAAGAGCCAAAGGGAGACAAGAAATGACTACAAAGCAGCACAGGATGGCCAAAAAAGACACAAGCATCAAAATTACATCAACAAGACAACAACAATTCAAAGAGAGATCAAAACAAGCACACAGAAACAAAACAAGCACAAAGAGACAAGGGGGCTATTATCTAATAATCTGTCCTTGAACACCATTAAAACACTGCCTTTTGTAAAGTTATGAGTGAAACAAGTTTTGATATAACATTAGGTCCTGATCTTCCTAAACTTGGAGGCTATCTATGGTCATATGTTCACCTTCCACATATCTGGACCTGTAGGCATCCTCTGGAAAGATCCCTCTGAGGTAGGTGATGGAGGAGACTGCTACCGCCATCATCCTTTTCACGAACACCAGCGACTCTTGCTCTGTTTTCAAGTCGCTCGGGAATAACCCAGTCCACTTTTATAAAACATTAAAACAGATAAAGACGTTAGATAAAAGGAGAAAACGTTTGACTTGTAACTCGAAGACCACAAGATGGCGCCATTGTCTAACGCTACTACGTCAAGTGTCCTGAGCAGAGAGTTGAAAATATTGTTAAACATTAACTTTTAAACGCACAAACTAATTAAAACAAACAGCAAACATATTATCTTTTGGTAGTATGTGGTGTGAAGGTCAAACCTCGGCAGTTTCCTCTTTGCTCTTTCTGATGCACATCTTCATAGCTGCCATTTTGTTTTCTCCTGTAGAGCTGTCAAAGATGCTAACGATGAATTAATCAAGCTAACAAGGTGACTTCCGGTTACACTATTATTCAATATCGGCTCTTACAGCAGACACTGAAATTACTGTAATGACGCCTTTACTCACAGAAGTACCTATATTTTAGCTCTGTGAATTATTAAAAAGCCAACCAGAGTTCCAAATAGGTTAGGATAAAGTTAGTCAAACTATAAAATTACTCAAATATTAGATAGGATATCATAGTTAGACTTTCCCGCCCAAAGTATGCTAACAATGACAGTACAGTAGCCCTGTCACTGATTGTTACTGTACATAAATGACTGAAAGTGTATCTATAAATTAGATTTACTTGGTTAAAGATGCTATATAACTTTCTTAATGTGTCTGCTTATGTTAATGACATTACTAATTACATCTAGCAAATAGCCCTATATATGAAGAAGGGGTTAAATGAATAATAATGATAATTAATATTACCTTTTCATTGGAAAATAATGTCCTTTTCTGCACTTTATCCATTACAGTGTGGCTTTTATAATTTTCCAAATAATAAATTACACAGCAGGACAAAATTCTATTTAAGTAGTGTGCAGTCTCCAACCTCTTTGTAATTTTTTTTTTTTTTTTTTTTGTATTGTTTGTTTATTAACTTATTTTAGATTTGGGGTTTTTAATTGTTTCATTTTTTCTGTACAATTTTTATTTTATTTTATTTTATTTTATTTTTGTTAATTTATTTTAGATTAGGGTTTTTTATTTTGTTGGGTTTTTTTGGTCCAATATTTATTTAATTTAATTATTTTTTTTATTTTATTATTTGTTTGTTTGTCTCGTTTCATTTTGCCCTGAATTTATATCGCAACTTTTCTTTGTCATGAATCATGCACTTAGAAGAACCTAAGTGGCACATATATAAGCAATGCTGGGAAAGCTACTTTTAAAATGTAATAGATTACAGATTAGTAATCAAACTTGTCTGTTGATAATATAATAAGTAACTTTCTAGTAAATATTTTACACTTGGAAATAAAGCAGAAAAAAATACGCTATGCCAGAATAATGTATTCCTGAATGGCACAAAGATGTAAAGCAACAGAATGAATTTTACATCCTTTAGGTTTTGCCAAAAGGAATATATTTAAATGTAACCTCTTTGTAATCACCAACATTTTGAATAATAGCTGGAATTTAATTACATATTTTTTTCTCAGTAACTGCAACTTATTACAGTTGCATTTATTTTGTAATAACTGGTTACTTCCCAACACTGTATATAATAATGGTATTGGGGAAAAAAATGAAGTATTAAGAAAATGTTAGCCTGCGTAAGTCAAAGTACAAAAGTACTCCAAGGACAAAAAGTACACCTACTCATTATGTAGAATGGACCATTTCAGAATTATATATATTTCTGAAATAAAATCATTGGTAGATTAAGGATCTGATAAAGATGGGGCTAATTGTAATGACTTTATATACTGCTGTGGATCTTAATCTATAAATATCTATAATTTACTTGTTGATAATATTTTGTATTAATCTGAATCTGTAAAGTAAGTTAAAATAAATGTAATGGAGTCAAAAGCACAATATCTTTCCTGAAATGTTGTGGAGCAGAAGTATAAAGTAGCAGAAAATGGATAATACTCAAGTAAAGTATAAGTACTTTAAATTGTGTTTACGTACAATATTTGCATAAATGTATTCAGTTACTTTACACCCCTAGGAACAGTAGTTAAGCTACAGGTGTTAATTCAAGTCAAATACATTAAGAGAACATTCACTGACTGGCATGCCCAGTTTGGCATAAACTTCCTTCTCATTTTAGATACTTTAGATTGGACTTTATCTTCCCCTATTGATTTTATTTGGTTCACTATGTGCTGTAATTGTTCACTGAGCTCAAAGATGTGATAAGGGAATTATAGTATCTCAATTAAATGCTGTGTCATTGTGAAACTACTTAAGACACTGCACATGAGCACACATAAAATACAATCCAACAACTTGATACAACAAGTACAATCAAACAAATTACATAAATGCCATAAATTATAAACTGTAGTCTTTATTTAGATGAAATGCCATGAGTTGTTCACTGTAAAAAAAAAAAAAAAAAAAAAAAAAAGTACAACATAATTTAGGGAGGTGCTTGTGGCTTCATTCCAATAAAAATGTTTCTATGGTCCTTTGCATCTAATAGTGGTAAGGAATGACATAAAAGAACGCACAGACGTTGAGCTCAGTCCGACAGTGAAAATAGCATACATCACCACAACATAATTACATAAGTATATACTTTGGTCATAAGTGCACTATTCACTCTACAGACAACATTACACACAACATGGTGACTACAAAAACCGTCTCCTCCACAGGCACAGTGGCTGACTTAAATATTGTTCTCTGGAAATGTAATCTCTAAATGAAATCTCCTACAGCAGGCTGCAGACTCGGGGCTTATTACTGCTTGGAGAAGAAGTCTTTGCTCTTCTGGACGTCAGGTTTGATG
The DNA here is from genome assembly GCF_011397635.1 of Epinephelus fuscoguttatus. Taxonomy (NCBI): domain Eukaryota; kingdom Metazoa; phylum Chordata; class Actinopteri; order Perciformes; family Serranidae; genus Epinephelus; species Epinephelus fuscoguttatus. Next base: position 24,828,933 of record NC_064766.1, read on the forward strand.
GTGTCACTTCCTGGTTTCCAGCCGGCTGGGCAGACTGAAAAGATAAGCCTGTAATGAGTGCTGGCTTGGTACATGAAACAGTAAAGACTGGTGTCAATATGACGCACGTATATAACCTCTATTGCCCTGGGTTGAAAGCAGGGAAATGCATCAAACATTAGGTTGCATAATGTCAACTGTCTACAATCATTTCTCATTCATGTGAACCTCAGCACTGACTTTGTACATGCCTTTCAGGTCTTTCCCATCTGACATATAACATATGTTGCAAATTATATCCAAACAGAGAACTCTGAAGTTCAAATAAGTACAATGGTCCAATTATTAACAGACGCATATTTGTGTCATGGAGAGCGAAATAAGTATTCATATCACTCACTGTAAATCACATTTAAAGCAATCTTAAAATCTTGTAGTGACAGAATACTTTAATAAACGTAAGGTATATGCTACAGGACACAGTCAAACATATTACCCACATTAAAGGTGTACTATGAAGGACTTTTCTAAAAAATAATGTCAACACAGCTTGTGGCACTAACATAAGTCCCTTTTACACTGCCTCTTCAAGGCAGGAATTTCACACCCTTATGTTGCCTCACTGTTTTGTGAAAAAGGTACAATCAGAGGTAGTGACAAGGCTGAAATGACCTCTGTATAAACGGGACAGCTGGCAGGACGGGATCGTGGGTGGCATGGGTGTGATGTTTTGATGACATGTTATACTTGCAACCCACTATGGGAGATTTCAAAAAGTAGCTGATAACAATTAACTCTCCAAACAGAAGATGAGATCAGTCGCCATTGTTAATGTTTCTAAAGCACAAAAATAAGCGTCCGTACCACCTCTTTTGATTCTGTGATGCCGGCATGCTGTCTAAAATCACCCACCGGAGGGGCATGATGTCGTTGTCATTTGGTTCTGCATAAAGATGCAAAGGCAGCATGAAGATGGGACTTCATAGCGGCTCTTTAGTAGAATGGGCTATATTTAACAATACTAAAGGGGTTTTACTGCACAAAAAGTGAACAGTGCAGAGCAACCAGGACTAACGTTAACTAACCAGTGGAGACCAGACAGTGGGCAGTGGGCACTTCTGAATGTTACCGCAGCTACCCACTGTCTGTCAGCAAAGCCAACTCACAATAAAATGGGTGACTGGTGTCAGGGTATTGAAAGCTAAATCAACCCAAACTGACATCCCTACAGCATGTACTGTATACTTTTAAGATGCCAAACATCTGCAGTATGTTGCAGCAGTGACTCACCTTCTCCATGCTTATCAGTGAACTGAAAAGCTTGGACCAAACGCATGATCTCGTCAACAGAGCGTCCAACTGGGAGGTCGTTGATGGTGATCTGTCTTAGGATGCCCTTGTCATCAATGATGAACAGACCCCTAAAAATAGAAAGAAGGGCAATTCATGAGTTTCAGAAAGAGCATGAAGTAAGTCCATATTCTCCTGCTCGCTGCCTGAGACATCTCTGCGGTGGTGCATTCAATGGCATGTTGAGATAAGTGTACCATCTCCCTTAGGAAGCAAACAGCAACTAACACTGGCTTTATTGTTTTTAATCTTTATCAAAGAATATTGAAACAGCCAACATCCACATTGTTAAACCCACCTGTAGGCAATGCCCTCATCCTCCTTTAGGACGCCATAATCTGTGGAGATGGTGCGTCGTGTGTCAGACACCAGGGGAATCTTCATGGCACCCAGACCGCCCTGCTTTCTTGGTGTGTTGGTCCTTTGAGAACATAAACCACAGAGAAAATGTGAGGAGTTTGCAATCCACACAATTAATGTGTACATTATAAAGCTTGTAACTACCATGCAAAATGGGAGAAGTGTGAGTCGACGGAGGCAGCGATGACCTCACAGCCAATCTTCCTGAAGTCTTCAGCAGCATCACTGAAAGCGATGATCTCCGTTGGACACACAAAGGTGAAATCCAGTGGATAGAAGAAAAAGACGACATATTTTCCTGCACCAAAGGAAAAGAAAACAGATGAGCCTATTGTCACGTGACAATGCACCTAATTAAAGGCTAATTAATTCTGAGCTTTAGAAGTGTAAATTAATGTCTATTCAGTATATTGTGGTATCACAAAGCAGTGAATCACAGTCCAGAAGAGAGTGTCATCAAAGCATGTCCTCCACTCAACAGAGGATGGTATACCTCTGTAGTCTGACAGCTTCATGTCGTGGAATTGTCCATCTGGCATCACCGCCTTGGCTGTGAAGTCTGGGGCCAGCTTTCCAATTTGTGCCTTGCCTGCAGCCATCTTCAGTCTAACTGGATCACAGAAGAAGGAAACTGTTTATGTATTACACAATCTCTTCTCGAAATCACAGCTGTGCATTGTTTCTTTTGTGTATGCAATCATGGATAAACCATAACCATTCCTTATTTACTGAACAGGACAAAAAATAACATCTCTTCTGCACAAAATATCAACCCGATTGTTAAACTGTTCTGTCTGTAAAGAAAACTCTTCGCATTTTAGGGCTGCAATGAATGATTATTTTCCTCATCGACTTATCTGCTGATTATTATCTTGATTAAGAGTAACTGTTTTGCATATAATGAAAAATATAATGAAAAATGCACATTACACATTTACAGAAACCATGGTGACACAGGTTTGCTATCATATAACATAAAGAAAGGCAGCAAATGCTCACATTTAAAAAGCTGGTGCCAGAAGATGTTTAAAACCTTTGTTAAAAAGATATCAACTAGTTAATCATTACAATCAGTTTTTATATTTGTCCAGTCATTTCGGCTCTAGCGCATTTACAAGTGAAAATGTGCTACACAAACAATCTGTGTAAATTTGCTCTGTTAACAAAAAAATATGTGAATATTTAATTAATGGGCAACTATTCTGATAATGGATTAACTTCAAGATAACTGCTTAAGCAACAACACCAAACATTCCCATGTTCCAGCTTCTCCTATGTTGTTTCTCTATGACTTATGTGATAATAAATTGAATTACTTGTGAGTTTTCACTATCTGTTGAGATCATCTTAGGAAATTTTGACGGGCATTTTGACAAATTTCTGACATTTTGAGGAAACAATTCATCTGCTACATATAAAGGAAACAATTAATCAGCTACTTGTACAAATGAATCATTACAGGTGAAACAAATAAAGTTTGTCAGAGGTAATCAGAGTGAAACCATTCTTATATAACTACACATATATTAGTGGCACATGGAAGTAGGAAAATGTGAAATACACTGTAGTATAATGGTTATTATAAAACCAGAGGAGAAAGACAAAAAAATTCTTCAGACTCACAAATACTATTTTGAAGGGATTGATTGACATTCATTAATTTCTGTAACCGCTTATTCTCTGCTGAATATTTTGACCTAAGTTGATGCCCAGTTGGTGTCATTTTTAGGTTAAAGAGACCAGTTTTAAGTGATAAAAGTAAACTGTTGTTAAATGTGGAGCCCCATGACTTTTTATATTTATTTTCTCTCTCTGACCAGTGTCCAGTTTTATCATCATTTATTATCATTACTCTGCCATGCTATTTCTTTTCATTGGTATGTATTTTCCTTTCTCTTACTCAGATGTTTAGTTGGTGCATCAGTGTCTACTGTAATGGGACATGTTTCCATTTACAGTACATATGCATAGACAGATGTTTAACAGTATATTGGTGACTGTCTGTAATCACATTTTTCAGTACAGTGTGTGCTTTGTACATTTAGTCTGAGAGACCACTGTGTGTTATATTTGTGTTGGAAACAAAATCTGATTACCATCGATTGATAGCTGATATATGTAGACTATAATACAGTGAACAATTAAGGTTCAGATTGCAGCTGCATGATTTAAGCTCAGACGGTTATTAATGTAACTTTAACTGTATGCTTGAACTGGCAACAACCCGAACCAATGAACCATTTCCACTTCTTCTCTGTTTAAATTCACAGGTATTTCCGCATATACATTACCAACGTCCATTTTAACGTTTTTTTCTTTACCGAGTTCAATAGTAAAGCTAAAACATACTGCACCCTAATGCGTTGTGGTTTCACTAATTTAGATAACATCAGCGGAAACATAAAAAATGTCGAGATTTGTCCCTTGAGACTTGAGTTAACCTACCGGTAAGTTACAGTCCAGACAGTGGGAACTTTTCATTTAACAAATACAAAGTATGAACGCATCTAAATTAACATTTTCTTTAGCCCTCCTATAGCTAGCTTACATATAGAAAACCCGTTGTTAAATTCTGTGGAAAAAACACTTGTTGAACTCTGAATTCAGCCGAAGCTACGCAACTTTTTAAAAAATCGTTAATAGCTTAAATAAACCGCACAAATAAACACTTTAAACTGTGAAACAGCGTGAGAAAAACATAATTAAATGAATTGTATAACACATACCTCAGCTTTGATCACACCACACCAACTGACACCGGAGAGAAGAGTGCACGAGCTGACAGGCTCGAGTGGGGAATTTATACCGCGGCTCAGTTCTCGCGATAGGACCATTCAGAACGCGATTACAGACCACTTCACTCAAACCCTCCAGTCTCAGCCTCCCACTACACAGCATGACTTTGCATTTTTCCTAACGACCTTTCTGGGAATATGTATGCTCTTGTGAAACCACAAGGAAATATTCTTCACATTTATATTTCCTCCATCTTCACAGTCACATGTAAAAGGCAACTTTCCATCTCTAGATTAGCTCTACAACCAGCTGAATCTGAACACTGGACATTGAATCTATTAGTCTGAAACTAAAAAAGCAGGTTGCAGTTTCCTAATCCAGCCCTGCAGAGGTCACGGAGTCATGAGGTTTCATCATATGACTCAGTCTCTATCAGGATTCAGAGCCAAATACATTGTCATCATGAACAGGCATGAAACAATACCTGTAAATTGCTGCTACAACTTTGGCTCTCTGTTACAGCATCTCAGTGTCTTATCAACCATTTACTGATTAACTTTACTGCTCAGTCTGTCCCACATGCAACAAAAGACAATAAAATATGGCAAGGTTGTGGCAAACTAGTTTAACTCTTTGGAAAACTAAAGATGTGCCTTCTTTTGAGACCTGGTTGGCAGAAATCACCAACTTGTTGAGTTTCTCTCAGCTCTGTAGTCTTTGATAAAATATGGCAGCCATTTATGTCTTGTTTATTGGGAATGGCCCAAAGTGTTCGCATGTATGTATATATACTTGTTCATAATGGTTTGCACAAACAACATGTGTGTACTCGCACTATATGTAAATCTCATTTTGCAGACATCCATTTTGTCGTTGTTGTTTGTACTGCATTTTTCATTTTGTTTATCCTTTTCTTGTCTTATTTTCTTTTCGTATTATTCATCTCCGAGGGTGGGCTGGGTGACTAAAAAAAACACCCACTTATACAACCCACACTTTTATGTATTCCTTTTCTTTTTTTTTGTTTGGTGTGATGACCATGTCTCAAATGATTTCAGGACATAGCCTTGAAGAAGACAAGCATGAGCTCACATTCTGTATTGAAGTATTTATTTATTTTGCATTGTAATAGTGATTTGTCACTGGAGCACATTTAAGAGGGAACTAAAGGGAACACATATTCAATGCTGACAGAAACTGCAGTTCCCCCAAACAGATAAAAACAATAGCACCAACACACACATATACTTAGCCTGGACAAATTCAACACACTTTTTTTTATATTAAATATAGAGTGAGACCATTGCACTTTTAAAATAGTCTATTGAGCTACATAAAACTGTTGCACTCAGTTGTCAGTTTCCTCCATGTTTCCTGGATTGCCACTTACTACCAACCTACTAACAGTGGAACGTACAGCACGGGGCGGTGCACTGTTGCAACATCTTGTACTTATCCTGCGGGCTGCCGAAGGCTTTTTTTTCATTCTCGTTTCCTCCTCACCCCTGCTATATTTACTTAATGACAAGGCTGAGGAACAGGAATACTGGCTGCAGTTTCTATAATGAACAAAGGGATTTAGATTGGCATGTTAGTCCCTGTTAAGCGAGTCTGTCATTAATAAAAATATATAATGTGTTGAGAATATTTTAAGGTGCAAAAACTTGTGTGTTTTATTTGATTGTCTGTTAATCATTCACAAAATCTTTATGCTGGTTTTACAAACATAACTTCTGTTGACACACAGTAATGGTTGGGAGGTGGCATCCTGTTGATTGTTTATATTATATAAGCCTTTCTTCTTTAATGACTGGTTGTACGGTCCTGATGCCACTGAGACTCAAGGGGCAGCAAGGGGTGAGAGATCACTTCTTTTATTCTATTCTAACTTCATCTTGTTGGACAGAAGTGCAAAGCTCGACTAAGTTGAAAGATCCAAAAACATTCCCCGAGTCCTACCTACATTCAAGCCTAATACACTGAACAACAAGTCTTGTGTGTGACGGTTACTACAAGAAGTGAAAACACAATGAAAGGGAACTGAAGCTGGTCCCACAGTGCCACAGACTATATTTCATTGCATTGTTGTTTTGTCATTGAGTTTCATGTCAAACTAGCTGATAGTAGGTAGTAACCCTAATGCCCAAATCCCTAGCTACTGAATGGGTCTACTCGGCACATGAGCCCAGGGAACCAAAATCTCAAAGGCCCCTCTGGCCTTCAGCTGCAAAATGTCACTAAAATTAACACATACTGACCAAAAGAGACACAAAAAGACCACAAAATGATACAAAGAAGCTACACATAGATACAAAAAAAACTAGAAAATTGGGTAAAACAACCACAAGGAGACATAAAATGACTACAAAGTGACACAAAACAACCACATAAGACCCAAAATTATCTCAGAGACCCAAGATTACCTCAAAAAAAGACCCCAAACAACCACACTGAGACACAAAATAATTACAAAGTGACACAAAGCAACCAAAAAAGTCCCCAAATTACCTATAAGAAACCCAAGATTACCTCAAAAAGACACAACACAAATACAAAGAGACACAAAATGACTACAGAGTGGCACAAAACGACCTAAAAAGACACAAAATTACCTCAAAGAACCCCAAACGACTACAAAAAGACACAGAACAACCACAAGGATACACAAAATGATTACAAAGCGACACAAAATAACCAAAAAAGACACACAGTTACCTTTAAAAGACACAAAATTACCTCAAAAACACACAAAACAACACAGCAAACACAAAACAAACAAATAAGACCAAAAAATTACCTTACAGAGACCCAAACAACAACAAAAACACACAAAACAATTGCAAGGAGATATAAAATGACAACAAAGTGACACAAAACAACTAAAAAGGACAAAAAAATGACCTCAAAGAGACACAAAATGACTTCAGTAAGGAACATAATTACATGAAAGAGACCTACACAACTACAAAGAGACACAAAACAACCACAAGGAGACACAAAACGACCCAAAAAAAGCCACAGAGCACAGAGTCTGTATATTTTGCTCCTGTGTAGGAGAGGTGGTGGGGCCTATTTGCATATCTGTGCCCAGGGGCCCATTGTCTCATAATCTGCCCACGTATACATGCTGACACACTGATCTCAGAAACTGAGGCTCTATATGTACTGTTTGTTTTACAGCCAGCATTTATAGATAAGTGAAACCTGCATTGTTTTTCAGAGAACATTAGTTCACCTGAGTGTGTGTAGCCTGGACACACTGAGGCTGTTATCTGCTCAGACAGCCCCTCCACCATGCCTCCTTTCTGCGCTGTCACCAAGCAATGTCTTTGCATGCGGTTGCCATGGGCACCGCATCAAGGGCCAGATAAGAGGGGGACACACAATAACCTCCTGTTAGAAGCACTGCGGTGGGCTAGTGATCAAACGCTGCACTGTGTTCATCTCCTGCTTCACAATATGCTCGTAATTAGTGCTTCTGCTCCGCTGCTGGTTCCAAAGCAACTGGATGTTTGAAGGGCACTTGTGTGTCCATCAATCATCCTGGTCCCGTTCAGCCGCGCAGATGATCACAACACTTCTTTTAAATGGATGAAAAATGGTTGTAAAATATACTTCTGATCCTGTATTGGTAAATTACCGCAGTTCTATGTTCTCGTCAAGTAATTCCCCAAGTGCATTCACATGAGGGTACACAGTATGCTTCATATACTGCACTCAGTGATGGAGGCCAAGGCTGTACAGTGCATCACTGCTCTGTGGGGTTTTTATCAAAGGCCTATTGGTTATCAGCAGCACAGCCAAAAAATGGAAGCAACAGATCTTTGAGGATATTACAAAGTGTTTCAACCCCTTCAGAGGAATGTAAATTAACAAGAAAAGAAAAATCAGACAAATGGTGTGTTAAGTTCAACATCACAGATGGACCAAAAAACAGGTCTGTAAACAGTAAAAAGCAGCATGGAGGCCAGTGAATGGAGGTTATGTCTTTGTTTTAACTCTTACTTATTCAGTCTCTCTTTCAAACTTGGTGCTGACTACATTTTGTATGATGTTTGACTGCAGCTTGGACAGACATGAATGGTACTTTGTGGCGGCCTTTCATTGCATTGTGCCAGCAAAGGGGCTAAAATTAGCGCGTCCATCACAGTATTTCTATCACTGCTGATAGGAGCCGATTGGAGCTGGAGCCCATAAATACCTGTAAGTACAACGGAGTCATTTGACCTGAAAGTGAATGCCAACTGTAACCTTTGCCATTAAATACGAAAGCCAGATGTTAGCTGATGTTAGTGGAAAGGGACTACATATTCAACACATTCTCACTCTGGCCTCAAACCTCATCACATATCGTGTTTCCACATCCAGATACAACATGAAAGGTACCTTTGGTGCAGATATGACATTCTGGAGCAAGTTCTGCCTGTTACTTGTACTGTCTTCTTTCAAAATACACCTCAGTTTTCACAGGAAATTTAACATTTACATACAGTTTCTTTCAAAATAAACGCACTACATAGGTAAAACACTGCAAAGTGATGTTTTTTTTACTTCAACAACAAAAACACATGGCTAGGTTTTGTAAAAAAGAACAGGGTTTAGCTTTAGAATCTTACGGGACGAGAACAGTGGGTGAAAGTCAGTGTTTGTTGGACCCATCCACCACCACCCCCACTCCCACGTGCCCTACTTAGACTTTTGTCGCCTTTACTTTCGTTCGTGTCCTGCCTCGTTTCCCCCTGAAGCTGCTGAGCACCATTAAACTATAACGGCGACCAGCCGCGTATCTGACACCGTAAGTCACTGCCCAAACGCCAGATTTCGCTGATTTCAGAGTGAGACTGCTTTGACAAGTTTCTTTTGTTTTAATTGTGCATGTTTTGTTACCTTCTGACAGAGCCAGGCAAACTGTTTGCCCCTGTTTGCAGTCTTTACGTTAAAATATGCAAGCTGGCCTCTGAGGGTAGCTTCATATTTAAAGGTCTAGTGTGTAAGACTTAGTGGCATCTAATGGTGAGGTTGCAGATTGCAACCAAATGAAACTCCTGTGTGTCAAGCATGCTGGAGAACTGCAGTGGCTGACATAAATATGTGAATGGCCCTATCGAGAGCCAGTGTTTGGTTTGTCCATATGTTGCTACTGTAGAAACAACAGAGCGGACCCTGTAGAAGAAGACCCACTATAAAGAGCTCAGTGTAAGGAAACGAAACAATTCTTAGTTTCAGGTAATTACACCCATGAAATCATAATTATGAATATTATGTTCCATTGCTGCCCATATAGGCCTATTTCTCTAAATCCTACACACTGGACCTTTAACAGACAAACATGAGAGGGGTACCAGTCTTGATTATACATCTTGAATTGACCCTCGTGGCCGAAACGTTATAATCAAAATAAAAAAAATGCATATTGAGCCACAGTGTGCAACACTTGTTTTCTGTAATCAAGTCTACTCCCAGTGATCAGCACCTCATTATAATCCTGAGTGTGACTTACTTTTATATTTGAAAAAGTGGTACCAATCTTGTCATCTAACTCTCTACAAGAAAGTAAATAAGTGAATAATCCAAGCATGTTGAACTGTAAGTAGGCTGAATACATACATAAGGTATAAAGAAACATATTTTGTAAAGTCTTCAGTCTTCAGCAATACCTGAAGTAAATTCCCCCGAGAACATTCCCACTCAAAACGACTGCCTCTGACTGAAAGACACATGAGCTAAATGAGCTGTGGTGTGTTGTGTTGATAGATTTTCAGGAGAATTATAGCTGTTGTCTCTATTGATGACAGGGTGAGAGGAGGCTGAGTGGGATTGTCTCAGTGTGAGGTTGATTGGGTGCCAGGTCCAGACTTGTCTTGATGAGACAGGAACACAGTGGAGCCAGCGGGAGGAGTGCAGAGGGGAACAGGGTAATCCCTGTCCCTCACAGCAGGACATGACAGCAGCATTCTGTACTTTTACACACACAGAAAACACACACACACACACACACACACACACACACACACACACACACACACACACACAAATATATAGCACCACCACTTAATTTTGATTAGTTATTTAATACTGAACAGCTCTGATAAAGCTGTTGCATACAGTGGCGGTATGGTAAGTAGTTATGGAAACCCAAAATGTTCAGTATTAAATAAACACAAGAATAAATAATATGTGATGAAATGAATAATTATGTATATGTAAATACAAACAAAATAGCATTAATATTGAATTTTATTTTATTTTCATGCCTTTTATAGTAACAGGGATTATTGCAGGTGATTATTGCAGGTCTGCTCATTCAGGTCATAGCAATAATCAATTTAATCGGCCTTGCCTTCTTTGTCTTGACTGAAAAACACTTAAAAAATAAAATAAACAGCTAGAAAACAAAAATAATTAAAATAAATTAAAGCTTCATTATAATGGACTAGATGAATTAATGAATGATTGAATCAATTGTTAATTTTCGTGTCTGGCCGTTTCAACACGGCCCACCTCTTATAGGATTATCTGGACACATTTAAAGAAAATCATTATTCTAGTGCCATCGGGCTAGCAAATCCATTATTTGACCCTGTAATGCATTTTTATCCTATCCATGGCCCTTCAAGTGGACAAAAATGTCCACCTGTCATTTAGCCATTTGTTATTGTTGCTGGGATAAAAATGCATTACAGGGTCAAATAATGGATTTTCATGCTGAAAGTTGGGATTTTCAAATTTAACCCAAAATTACCCCCCTTGACAAAAATCACCCCCCTGTGACCTTTTGTTGGACACTTTCTAGAAAACTGGCATTTTTGTCCACTTGAAGGGTCATGGATAGGATAAAAATTGAGATTTGAGATTTGAGATTGAGATTTTGAAATTTCACCCAGAATGACACCCCCATGCAAAAAGTCACCCCCCTGTGACCTTTCATTTGTCTGTGACGGAGTTTTGAATTTTGGGAATGGACAAAAATGTCCAGGGGCAACACAAGGGTTAATACATCACCAATATATAATACAATATATATATATACTTTTAGATACATCCTTTACTGTTATTGTGTGTTACACAATGAAACTTTGTAACTTTGTCGCAAGCAGTTATGTATTTATGTACACATGCACACACTCACATAAGCTCATCACATCATTCTTACGACCACATACACATTCATATCTTTATTTTACTTCATATATATATATATATATATATGCCTTTAAAATTATTTCTATCTAAATAAATATATATAATTATAATAACATATATGAAAAATAATTTTGCACTTTTACTTGATTAAGATTTTGAATGCAGGACAATGTTGAGTCTGTGCCTTTAAGAATTCTCCCGCGCTGGTTTCCGAACCCGGAAAGCGACCGGAAAGGGCAGGAATATTTCGCGCCAAATTGAAACAACGGAGCAGTGAGTCTGAGCAGCAGCAGGAGACACGAGCTGAGACACAAACCAACAGGCTCTGCTTTTAACGTTTCACTCGGTATTTCTCTGTCAAGGTATGTAATGACTCAGCGTTAGACTCTGTGTTTATGTAAATAAAGTTAGCATTTAATAATATTTACGGGCTCAGCTGGGGCACGTGTTGGGCTTTAGCCTCATAAAGTCGAGTTGATAATTAATTGTCGTCGTGTCCAGTTTAGCTAACATGGAGGAGGCCAACAAGCTAATCGGCACCGGGAAGAAGCACCTGGTGATGGGGAAGGTGGTGGAGGCGGTGAGCGCCCTGCAGGAGGCCTGCGGCATGCTGTGAGTCAACTACCACACAATAGAGACCAATAAACACATATTATATTATTAAGTTAATAAGCCAGACAGCATCAGCGCGGCCACATGCTTAATTTTGAAGGTCTTGTTAAAGCTTTACAAACTTGAAAATGACCAGTGAAGGAAACATTAACGCAAGTATCACACACTGTGCAATATTTTCCAGTGTACGACTTTATCATGCACATAACTGCACATATTTCTTATGTTTACTTTATTCTATTGATGTGTTTATATTGTAGTTAAATTTCACACATACAGCCTCAGCATATTTTATTTTTAATATTTTAATATCTTAAGTACAAGTGTCAAACACTGTAGCACAATGCAAATTTTATTTTTTATTTTAATGCACATTTTCATTTCTATTATTTTATTGCTTTATATTTACATACTTATATTTCATTCTTTATTCTTTACATGGAGCGACTGTAACCAGTCAGTTTCCCCTTTTAGGGATCAATAAAGTATTTCTGATTCTGAATAATTTTGTTTTCATTTATCGCCATTTTTTCCTTTTTATTTCTTTGATTTAAAAAAAAAAAAAAAGAAGTAACAAAACTGATGACTTGTGTTAAAACCTGCAATAAAGATTTAATTAATAATTAATGAATTAAATTAAAATAAAGAAGAATAAGTGAAATAATCTGCTTGCTACCAAAAATACTGTATGAGGTATCAGGGCTGCAGCTAACAGTTATCTTCATTATTGATTAATCTGCCTATTTTCTCTATTAATCGTTTTGTCAATAAAAAATAAAAAAAAATTGTGTGTGTAACATCCCAGTACTCAAGGTGACATCTTGAGTACTCACTTTATCACTGCTAAAAAAAACCAACTGTTTTTCATGGTCATTTTAATGGCAGTTTAAGGTTTGTTATGCAAATAATAGTAACTGTGTGCAGCTGTCTTTTCCATACGTGCAAAAAACTGAGTGGTTTCCATTTGTGTTTGATTATAATTTGACTTTACAACTTAATTTTTCTGTCATTTTAGGGCTAAAAAGTACGGAGACACAGCAGACGAGTGTGGAGAGGCTTTCTTCTGGTGTGGCAAAGCGCTGCTGGATCTGGCACGGTAAACTCATAACTAAAACAGCAGGGATAGGTGAATGAAGCCGAAGGAAGCTTTGGGGCTTCATTTTATTTGTGCTGCTTCAAACGCAGCAAACACAGTGACATCTGGTGGTCTGAAACATGTATAGCAGCTCAGACTCAGAGCACCACAACACCTCTCTGATTTTAATAGTTTAATCTCGCTGTGTGCAATAAAAGTTCAACGAGCCTGTGTTTTATAATCAAATAATGCTTTTGATCATAAGTGCTGCATATAATGGAGATGTTACAGTAAAAATAATTAATGCATTATCCATATTGTGTCAACACAAAACCTTAAAGTTCCTGATTGGTGTAGTTTAGGCTCAGTGTCAGTGTGGGTTTATGTGTTTTAACCTCTTAATATATATATGGTTGCAGGATGGAGAACACAGTCCTGGGTAATGCTCTGGAAGGAGTACCAGAAGAGGAGGAAGAGGAAGAAGAAAAACCCAAAGATTCCAACGTTGACAGCACAGAAAACATAGATGGTGAGAGAATAATACAACATTGGAAAAAGTGACCTGTTTGGATGCATTTTGTAATGCCGCTCACCCTAACTGTCCTCTCTATCTTCAACAGAGAAGACCCGGGATGAGCTGAGGGTTCAGGTGTACGACGCCATGGCAGAGAAGAAAGGCGAAGACGCTGAGAAGGCCGAAGAGAAACAGAGCGATGATAAGGAGAAGAAGGGCGATGAAGAAAAGGCTGAGGCTGAGGATGAGCAACAGAAAGCAGCAGAGAAAGACGAGGAAAAGGACGACAAGGTCAACGGAAGCAAATCCGATGAAATTAAAGATGAGAAAGAAAATGGCGAGGAAGCCGAGAAAGAGTCAGGAGAAAAGGACGAGGAAGCGGAAGGTGACTTTTCCCTTTTTTCTCTCTCTGTTCTTTAACAACAGACCTTGATTGTAAATGGCTTTCTGATGGTTGTAATGATATGTTTCCAAACACATGTTATTTGTGCTTCAGATGGTGAGGAAGAGGAAGGGGAAGATGGTGATGATGCGGAGATGGAGTGTGATGCAGAGGAAAAAGGAGATGATGCTGCTGAGAAGGTACTCGACCAATCGGCTTAAGTACACATCAGAATAACTTGGCTGAAGGTGTGGTTTTTAAATCCTAAACCTGTGTTCCTGTGTGTTTCAGGACAGCGACGACGACGATGAGGAGGTGGGGAACCTGCAGCTGGCCTGGGAGATGCTGGAAGTCGCTAAAGTCATCTACAAAAGGTGATTGAAACACTGTCCGTGATTGTGAGGATGTGAATTTGATGGTCACTGAGCTCCAGCTTCATGTTAACTGATATTTATTTATTTATTTATTTATTTATTTATTTAAAAACAAGGAAAGAGCCTAAAGAGGATCAACTCATGGCTGCACAGGCTCACCTGAAACTGGGCGAAGTTTCTTCTGAATCAGGTAACAAGTCACTCAGTGAATCTTAGTTTTGCACACTTTATTTTTGTTGTAACTCGTAAATATGGAATACAGAAGCTGTCACAATAAAAATAAATGACTCAATAAGTAAGTAAACTTTATTTCTGTAACACTTTTTAGAGACATAAGTCACAAAGTGCTTTACAAGGTCATGATACAGCATACAAGAAGGAAATTATAGAGGATGAAGTGACCACCTGAGCTGCCTGTGTGGAAAGGCTAAACAAAAAGGAAAAAAATGAATGTGCCATTAAATTAATTTTTTAAAAAAAAAAAAAGATTAAAAAGCGTACTTAAAATTTTAAGTGTAAACAAATAAAGGGAAAATAAATAAATAGGGGAATTAATTCAGAGATGATGTATAAAGAGGCAAATTAAAACAATATTGATTTAATTTAGTTACATTTTAGCAATTATTCAGTGCCTTTTTAATATCATTATTTTTACATTTAATAAAATATTTATTTATTGAGTCATTTCCTTAATTTATTTTTAATGTCCGCAGCTTCCATCCTCCATAATGGTACAAAATTCCATGGGGTTGAGGGGCAGCTTGAGGTGTATTTAATTGATTTTTGAATGGCTCATATTAGGTGATGATTAATCATGACAGTTTTGATAATCATCAAAGTCATGTGTCAAAAAAAGGCAAACATTTGCTGGTTCCAGCTGTCACGTGAGGATTTGCAGCTATTCTGTGTAAAATAAGAATGTTTTATTAGTCCCACGGTGGGGACATTTGAAATTCAATAGCTGTTAGACACACAAAACGAGCAGTTTTTGTAGACGTCACCTGGTTTCTGAGAAGCTAACCGTTTTGTTTCATAGGCTAAACAATTAAAACGAATGAATTAATAATGAAAATAATTGGCAGTTTCAGCCCTGACCCCTTCAGTCTGTACTATAACTGATATTACAACACACGTGCCTCAAAGACTGAACCTGTTTTACTGCTTAAATTCACTTCCTTGTTGAGAAATGGGTCTTTAGTCGCTGACTTTCTCTTCCAGGAAATTACACCCAGGCGCTGGAGGATTTCCAGGAGTGTCTGAAGCTGCAGGTGAAGCACCTGGACTCAGACAGCCGCCTGCTTGCGGAGACTCACTACCAGCTGGGAGTGACCTACAGCTTAAACCTCCAGTACAGCGAGGCTGTCGAGGAGCTGAAGAGCTCCATCTCTGTCATAAAGAGCAGGCTGGGTACGCACAGGAAACATGGTCTCATGTTTTAAGTCATATTTCAGTCCCTTTAATCAGCCTTGTTTTCACTGTAGCAACAGGTGCCTGAGCCTTTGAAGCTTCGAGTATGATGCTAACATTCCCACTTTGCCTTGCAGACAAGCTGCAGGGGCTGCTCGACAAGGCCGAGGGCCCAGAGGCTCTACCGGACGAGAGGAAGGAGATGGAGGAGCTGAAGGCTCTGCTGCCAGAGATCCAGGAGAAGGTGGAGGACGCCACCGAGAGTCAGAAAATGATAAAAGCTGCTGCTGCTGAGGCTGCGAAGGCTCCACTGGTGAGTTGGGGATGGGGTCGTTTTTATTAAAATGTAAAGAGGCACAGAGGGCGTCTGCACTCTCTTAGGCTCTTAATAAAGAGTTTATTTCTCTCTGCAAGACTACGTTTCCATCTACCGATCTTCCTCAGGCCTGAGGAGCATTTTTTTTCCTCTTACACCTGACTATTTTTGTCCCTAGTTTTGTGATGTCACTAGGTTACCAACCAATAGTGAGGAGTAATGTGATTATATATTGGGGTTTTTCCACCAGTCATCCCTTTGTATATAGTAAATTCACGTAAGCAGTGTTGTACTGAATAGACTTTTGACCTCAGTTGAGACTTTCTGCAGGTGTAAATCAACAAGATGAACTGTATAGGAGCTTGAATCTAACTTAAGTTCATGTACCTGTCAGGATGGAGGCTCCACTTCCTCTGCGTTCCCCGGCACCACTGTGCAGAATGGAGACTCCTCATCCAGCTCAAAGGTGAGTCTCCTACTCTAATGACAGAAATGATTATTAAACAAAGTGGTGATGGGCATCAATAGGTTTGTTTGGCGTCTGCTTTCACAGCCTCACACTGAAAGACAAACAGTCTTAATAGCAGTGTTAAAATCTGCTGTAAGATCACAAGAGTGACACAACGGGACAGGTTTTAGCAGTCTGTTTGTGCAAAGCAAGCTGCTCTAACCAATTGGGATTAATAAAGTGATCTGAATCTGACTGAATCTTTAACTCTTGCCGAGCACTCATCTGTCATTGTTTGTCTCTGTACCCAGATTAACGGCACGTCAACCAACGGAGTCAGCTCGACCAACGGCCACGCCTCCAAAGCTCCAGTCTCTGACATCTCCCACCTGGTCAGGAAGAAGGTAAGAGAGCTTAGATATTTGGTTTCAGTTCAATCTGAAAATCTGTTGTTGCACATCTGTTGTCAATCTCATTTGAATGAACCTGTCTGTTTCAGAGGAAGCCAGAGGACAGTCCAGTGAAGGAGAGCGTGGTGAAGAAGGTGAAGCAGAACGATGGTCAGAGTAACGGCGTTCACGAAGCCAACGGAGACACGAACGGACACGCTAACAGTACGGAAGTCAAGAGGTGAGAGATGTCCACAGTACTGTTAATGAGCAACTATTGTGATCATCAAGTAATTGTTTTAGTAACTTTTGAACAATAATAAACTGAAAAGCTTTGGATTTTTTGACTTTTGGTAGGTTTGTTTTCTGCTGTCGAGTCTAACTCAAACTCCTTTTGTCTTCCAGTCAGTGAAGCTGGACTCCTGCTGCAAGTTTCCTTTCCAACTCTTGAAGAGATTCACCGACGTGCCGAGCTCTTACTGCCCCTACACTTGTTTGCCGACTGTAAATATGTGCATCGTTTTCTATGCCTGTTGTTTAGTGTTTGTTCACAAATGTAACCTATAAAGTTAAATAAAACAGTTGATAAAGTTGTTTCATCAAACTCTGGCTTTGAAGTTTTCCCAAATAAGATTCTCACAGTAGCTAAGGGGCCCAAAGTGTGCCAAGAAAATCTCCCCCACACCATCACACCACCAGCAGCAGCCTGAACCGCTGATACAAGGCAGGATGGATCCATGCTTTCATGTTGTTTACACCAAATTGTGACCCTACCATCTGAATGTGGCAGCAGAAATCCAGACTCATCAGACCAGGCAATGTTTTTCCAATCTTCTGTTGTCCAGTTTTGGTGAGGCTGTGTGAACTGTAGCCTCAGTTTCCTGTTGTTAGCTGACAGGAGTGGCACCTGGTGTGGTCTTCTGCTGCTGTAGCCCATCTGCTTCAAGGTTGGACGTGTTGTTGGTTCAGAGATGGTCTTCTGCAGACCTTGGTTGTAAGCAGTGGTTATTTGAGTTACTGTTGCCTTTCTATCATCTTGAACCAGTCTGGCCATTCTCCTCTGACCTCTGGCATCAACAAGGCATTTTCACCCAGAGAACTGCTGCTCACTGGATATTTCCTCTTTTTCAGACCATCCTCTGTAAACCCTAGAGATGGTTGTGTGTGAAAATCCCAGTAGACCAGACCAGCCTGTCTGGCACCAACAACTATGCCACGTTCAAAGTCACTTAAATCACCTTTCTTCCCCATTCTGATGCTCAGTTTGAACTTCAGAGATATGTTTTGCTGCTTCCCCCATCTATAGCAGTGCATTGCTTGGCTTCTGTGGTAGTACTCCTGGCTGCTTCTCCAAACTGGGGGAGTGCTGACTGACACCTACTCTATGTAATACATTGTCTGTGGATAAGCACCTCATACAACCCCTATGTAAAAAACACTGAACTAACCCTTTAAAACTACAGTCCCTTTTGGAGCAAGTCAAAATATAGGCACCAGTTACATTCAGCAATAATAAACTATCTTAGTGCAGCATTTGTTCTTGTCAGGTGAAAATTCACTACCTGTCAGAATCAAGAACTCGCTGCAGCGTGGGATCAACGTGGGATTTTAAAACGGGCCGACACAGTGAACTCCACATGGACTCAAACACCACAGTAGCCAGATTCATATTGAAACATATCAGCTTGTCAGGAACCAATTTTATTAATATCATTAATAATGTGTCATCAGCATCATCAATGAAATGAGTTAGTCTGTTTAAAGCAGAATCAAGTGTGCATTCATTGCCCTTCTTTTCTTGATGAACACGTCAGTTCCACAA
The DNA here is from genome assembly GCF_011397635.1 of Epinephelus fuscoguttatus. NCBI lineage: Eukaryota > Metazoa > Chordata > Actinopteri > Perciformes > Serranidae > Epinephelus > Epinephelus fuscoguttatus. The sequence continues at coordinate 24,847,840 of NC_064766.1, forward strand.
AGCGAGGAAGAAAAAGGAAGAAGGGGAGGGGGGTAGGGGGATGGGGGGTTCAAAGAGGGCAGGGACTGCAGTGAAGGAGGAAACGCAGGGAAAACGACGTCTGGCGGAGCAGGAATCTCCCCCTTCACTGGGATATGATTGGTTTTTCCCTTGTGCAAGAATGACAACAAAAAAAATCAAAACGAAAGAAATTCAAAATGGTGCTCTAAAAACAAAGATGAGAGGAAGAGGGGGATTGCTTGCTGGGATGTTGTGTTGGCTGTTGTTGTGTTGTTGTTGTTGTTGTTGTTGGTGGTGGTTGTTTTTTTTGTTTTTTTTGTTCCGTAAAGCCACGTTAGGATTTGATGCAGTCGTCGTCGTCAGAGGTCTGGCTGCTGCTACTGGTTTCGGACTCGGAGCCCTCCTCGACATTCGCCTCCGCCACACTCCTCCAGGGGGTGAAGTGGAGGGTCACACCCCGCGCCCTCGGGAGAGCCCCATTCCTCTGCATGCCGTTCCTCTTCAGCTGGTCAAAGGACACGGACAATTAGTGTGTGAATAAAGCAGAGATTAAAGGGATAGTTCGGATTTTTTAAAGTGGGGTTGTGAGACACAAACATTTTGCTGCTGCCCCTGTTGATACCAGTGCGCTGCTTATCTTCCTGACTATATGACAGTTATTGGCTCCTCAATTTCAGCGGTGAGAGCAGCACATATGTCACCATGACCGCATGCCTCATACCAACACATACAAGTCAAGGAGAGAATGATAAGACAGACTTGATGAATTTTGCACCCTCAAATTAATTGTTTTCAATGTTGACTCATGGCAGGCGCACTCAAAACGCCAGAGCGCCCTCACAGCCCAAGATAAACCGAATTCAACTTTTGTAACGCAGCAGCACGCACCGTGTCATGAAAAAGGAACAACCAATCACAGCCAACAGATATCTTTCCCTTCTGTAAATATTCAGTCTGATAAATACAGAAAAGTATAAAAGATAAAATCATGTGTAGACCTTTTTTACTGCCTTTACTTTTAAGCTCATATCACAGTCATTATAAAGGCTACATACACATGCTGTATCTTATTTTTTAGGACAATCTGGGCTAACCAGATTTGCCACCATTACATGTCCTCCTATGTGCCTGTATTTTATATTAATTTCTATATCAATGAAAAAAACAAATCCGTGTGCCTAAATTCTTACATTTTTACATGTATCTCAGCACAGCAAGTTGGAAGTTGACATATTCTGCCATATATGAAGAGGGGAGACTCTCTGGAATCTGGCAATATAAGAACCATGATGGTGGGACATTCTGTCACTTCACAGCTGTCCAAAACATGTGGTTTGTGCCAGGTGGACATGATAGCCAGTATTTTTTCATTATTGCAAGGAATTCCATTGACTCATTCACAAGTCAAAAATGTGTTTTATCTGAAAGAAACATGCAATATTTACATCTGAGAGAAAAGAAAAATAGTAATATTATTCCTCTCTATATGAAGTGAAGATCTGTATAATCGTCAGGTTTTTATTTTGTAGACGCTTGATCTGTAGTTATAGCGTGATAGGATGACAGCACAATGATGTATTTGGTATCATTGGAAAGCTCCGGCCCTGCGCTTTCATGCGATATGCGTGGCATTTCTGTGTGACCCTGCATTCGCGAGTAATCCATCCAAGAGTAATGTGTGTGCAAAGCTGTATGAAAGCTTTGTTATACATAATACCGACAAGTGGTGGGTCTTGTCGGAAAGCTACGGTTCTGCTGTTTCACGTGATATGCGTGGCTTCTCGCTATGACGCACGGTTGCGGAGAAAATCAATAGAGAAGAACAGGTGTGAATTTGGACACACTTGGCATTGTTTGGGCCCATAGGCCCATCCCTCTCCCCTGGAAGAACCCTCATTCACCAAGCTGGACTCAGTGGTTGAGGGAAGTGATGCAACATCTCAAACTTGGGAAATGAAGATTCACATTAAATGGCTCTTCTGATAAATTTATGAGAATTTGAAGTCAATTTATGGAATATATAAAAGCTAGAATCTAAACTCCCACTTTATTGATAACTCTTTGTGAAGTAAGTCAGATTTACTTCTTATTTTACATCTTCTTGTAGCCGATCTTAATAGGAAAGGCCCTGATATTACAGTACACTAAAAAGTGTTTCTGAAAACACTGAAAAATAGGCAATGCAGTAACAGAATCTTGATTCATATTAGATCAGCGCTGCCTTGTTTGACAGTTTGACCGCAGTTCACAAGCAGTGATTGCATGATTGACAGCTCTGTTAGAGACTCTGCGGCCCTGACTGGTTGTTTTCGTTCTTGTGATGTAAGGCCATTAGAAATTCTTCAGGGCAATAGAGTAGGCAGGAGGGTTTTTTCAGATTATATCTCATTTAATGCTGTCAATATTATAAATAATATTATACAGTGACAGTTTCAGCAAATATGACAAGTTGTTTTTTTAATTAAAGTTACTAACTACAGCTTTAAGTACAGAAACAGACATAAGGCACTTCAGCTTTATTGCCTAAGTGTTCACCTGTTCAGTTTTAGTCTGAAACTCTCTCAGTTCATCCTCCGTCAGAGGCAGGAAGTTGTCATCATTTTCTGGATACTCCTGCCAGCCCATGGCCTTCAGCAACCTGGAAAAGTACAGCAATTTCCTGCTTAATTGATTGTTGTGAGAGAGAGAGTGTGTGTGTGTCTGTCAGTGTACAAGGCTGTTAGCAGCGTCCTACCTGTGCTCTGCCTCCAGGGAGCTGGACAGGTGTTCGGTGTCTGAATCACTGAGGGAGTAGGACAGACCGTTCTCGTGGCAGACTTCCTCGCTGTAGGCTTTGGGCTCTGGGGTGCTGCTTTCACCCTGAGAATATTCACACAGAAACACACTTGAAAAAACTCCTCCTACTGCCAACAGTCTGACACATAGTCAAAAGCAGAGCAAAGTAATAAAATAAAGCCAAAATGTCTGTGTATTTTTGGATTTTTAAAAATATATTTAGCTGTTTAATTTAGCACTTTATCGGAGTTTAATGTATGAACTGTCCTTTACATGCAGACAAAAAGTGTGGCCCTCTGTTTGGGACTGTGACATTATGGAAATCAAAAATTGGATTCCACTTGCAGAGAATTACCAGGTCACATTTTCTTAACTCTGTCATCACCTGTAACTACTGCGCTGTCCTGCGTGATGGTGTATGAAACTTAAACCAAACTGCTGCCTACCTCTCCCGACGTTCCCGGGCTGCTGCTTGTCGTCAGCTCTCCAGTGCCCTCGTCCTTCAGAGCTCGCAGGAACTCACTCTTGCGGTCCGGACCACGCCGCATCAGCTTCAGCCTCGACGGGGCAATGTCTATGGGAGGAGTCGTGCTGGAAGGGTGCTGCGGGTGTGACGGTGCCACAGGAGGGGAAAGAGGGAGCAGGAGAAGAAGAAAAGAAAAACAAGCACGTTAATGTAATTCTTTTTTTTTTTTTTTTTTAACTTAGACACTAGTTTATCAGCTATGACATCTATTTGAACAGTAAGATTTTCAGAGGAGGAAGTAGAGCCAAATCCCCCCCCCCCCCCCCCCTTTTTTTTTTTTTTAATATGCAGCTGCACAACAGTTACACATCCAAAACACCAGTATGCAGCGGGGTTTCTGTGAAGTGCCATAAGGTTTAGTTGATTTAAAACACACATTAAACATGGCTTAATAGCGACAGTTTCAAACACACACTTCACTATAACTCGCAGCATTCACACACAAAGCACTTGTCTTTATCTTGACACATTTTCCCCACAAATACAACATGCTAATGTTTTTAGCACAAGCCTATGGCATTTTACATTGTATAAATTAGCCTAGCAGCTGGCAGACTTTTCCTCTACTCATATGAAGCCATCCCACTGAGCAAGCAACGTCTGTGGACGTCCAAGTCTAGTTGATATCATGTCCACAGACGTGATATCAACTAGACTTGGACGTCCACAGACGTTGCTTGCTCAGTGGGCAGCAACAACAGCAACATTTAACAAAGGTAACGTTACAAAATTTTGGCTCCATTACAGCTCACAAAGTTCACTGACAAAACATCTGTCTTATACTAAACACATTTTCTAAACAAATATAACATGCTAACATTATTAGCGCAAGCCTATGGCATTTTACATTGTATAAATTAGCCTAGCGAATAGCGGGGATTTGCTCTACTCAAATGAAGCCAGGATAAATCACACACAAGACTTAAAATGCTATTTTTGTGGAGGCTTTATTGTCTTCACAATTTATTGTTTATCTGTGAAATTAAAGTAAATGAAGCTTTGTTTCCACTGAGGGAAATGGTTTCAGCTTACAAAAATAAACAGGAGGTCTGTATCGCTGCAAAGCGTAGTTGCATTTCTGGGGAGGTGCACGTCAAGCAACAGCTCTGAGCTGGAGAACTTGTGAGTGAGTGAGTGAGTGAGTGAGTGAGTGGGGTTGAGCTGTGTGGAGAGTGTGAGAGAGGAGAGATGCGCACTGGTATATGTGATGTAACACAACTTGACCCTATATTGATATAAACGGTTGCTTGAAAATATGTCGACATATCAGACATAGTCATGATATCGCCCAGCCCTATGCTGTAATAAGACATTTTGGACCAAACTGTAGTTGCAGACATGTTCAGTGTTGCTGTCTGTTCAGAGTTTATGACCACAGATAACATTTTACGACACTGGACAGAAGACAGCACTTTGACTGCTGCAAAGGAAAACTTCATGTGCACATATGAGAAAGCATCTCAGTCACAAACCACACTAACACATAATTACTATGGTTAGATAAAACCTGTCATTTACTCACACAGTCACGCATGCAGCCGTAAGAGCTACACTGGAGTTTTACGTGTCTGCTTGCTGTGCAGTTTTACATGTCAGCAGGGAGTCTGAGCACACTGCATCATGTTGGGGTTGGAAAATCCCTGAATGAGGTCATTTATCCGTCCTTTCCCTACTGTCTGTCCTCACCTCTTTCGGGGTGTTGTGCTGTGGTGCACTGACTGGGGTGCTGGGTTTGGCTGCAGAGACGGGGCTGGTGAAGACTGAATCTCGGCCTGGCATGTGGAGGCCAGACTTAGTGATCTCTCTACCACCGGATTTCCACTGGGTGCTCTGGAAGAGAGGACGAATCATGAGTCACAAACAGAGAAACGGTTTCCATCACAGTATAGCACCTACATAACTGGTACTGACATGAAGCATGCAAGACTCATCTATGTTAAAGGAAACCTTGGTAGTTTTTGTGTCTGATGGGAACGACATTTTTTGAAATTGGTCTAGTATCGAGCAGGAAGGCTGCAGCCGGCAGCTACGAAACAGTCTGGAATGTAATCTTTGGGGCATCTGGCACCGTCATGTAGGTCCACTGTTTGTTTTAGCCTCTGACAGGCTCTGATTGTTATCTTAAGTGTCTGAAATTATCACAGAAATGATCCCCACAGATAAATAAACTCATTCTCATTCTTAAGTCCTACAAGTTGAGTTGTTGCAGGAAGACAACAACAAAGAGACCTGATTAACAGAAAGGCAAGGTTTCTCACACATTCATTTATTTGTGGTGGCCAACCAAAATATCAGCATGTGCTGCCACATTTTGATTTACAATTTCTGGAGCTGGATCGTCATTCTGAGCGCTGCTGGAATACACATACAGTATGGTTATTTAAAGCCCTACACTCTCAGCGTGCATTGTGTACTCTGGGCACAGACGGAGCAGCAGAACGCAAGGTGAAGTAAAAGTAAAACTTAAACACTCATGAATTCATATAGAAATAGAGTGCTTTACTTCTTAGAACAACAGCACTTTCATTTTAGCACTAGCCATCGATTCTCCAATCTAATTTTGATGAAACCAGCTGCGTTCCTATGGAAACTGCTCACCCCGCAGTCCAGCACTACGGCAAAAAGTTTGCTCCTATAATCCATCAATCTGATCAGCTCTGATTGGCCCAATCATGAAGTGACTGAATGATGAATTCTCCAACCTGAGACTCTAACTCATCAAACTGCTGCTGAGGAAAAAAAAAACTTCACCAGAGTTGAAACTGTGTTGCCTTCACAAACGCAAAAAACCTTCAAATTCACAGAGGGGACACAGAATGATCACAGAGAGACACAATTACAAAAAACGTTATTCCCATTACATAGACACAAAAACCTGTGAAATATGGGTCCAGGCTGAGAAATACAGAAGGTTGACTTCGATAAAAAAATGCACAAAGCACAGCAAGACGTACTTTGGTGGGGGCCACGGCAGGCTTTGGGACCAGGTTCTTGTAGACGCTGGAGCCTGCGATGGGAGTTTTGCTGCCGTTGGTGGGCAAGGCGCCAGCAGTGGCAAACCCCGCAGAGAAGGCTGTGCTGGGGTCCTCCTTGGAAACCTTCTTGATAACCAGCATTTTGGACACCATCTGTTTGCCACTCGGGGGGTTTTCTGGAACATAGTCAGTGATGAAATGTTACAAAGCTGTAAATTTGAATTTCTACAGCCAGAATTCCACTGACTAAAGGCCTTTACACACCAAATACATATTTTTCATCCCAAATTGTTGAACGTTTAAGAATAAATATGACCTCAGGTTGCGTCAAACTCGTTTATACACTGACCCCGAAACTTCATTCATCATTTAAGTCGCAAACAAGTTCAATTTTCTGTATTATGTGAGAGCTTTTTGAAGTGGTGAAGAAAATGGGGCATAACCTGCAAGGCACATACATCTGCACCAAGAGAGGAACAGGGCAGAAGTGGACAGCAGGCCAGCAAGAAAAAGTCAATTCAAGTAAAGTTAATTCCATTTATATAGAGCCAAATCATAACAAGAGTGATCTCAGGACATTTTTCATACAGAGCACGTCTAGACCATTAAAAAAAGAAGTGGAAAAATATAAAAAGCAATGTCCATCCACCCATCCATTTTCACCCGCTTATCAAAGTTTGGGTCGTGGGGGCAGCAGGCCGAGCAAAGTACTTCCGACATCCCTCTTTCAAGCAACGCCTTCCAGCTCCTCCTGGGGGACCCCAAGGTGTTCCCAAGCCAGATGAGATATGTAATCCCTCCAGCAAGTTCAAGGTTTGCCCTGGGGCCTCCTACCAGTGGGACGTATTTAGAACACCTCCGGGGTTAGGTGCCCAGGAGGTGTTCTGATCAGATGCCCAAACCACCTCAACTGACCCCTTTTGACGCGAAGGAACAGCAGCTCTACTCTGAGCTCCCTCCGGATGTCCGAGCTCCTTACCCTATCTCTAAGGCTGAGTCCAGCCACCCCGACCCAAAAGCAATGTCCTTTTTGAAATCTTCTATGACAAAGAGAAGGTAACGTTCAGCAGAACAGCATTAATGACCCTTACAGCAGAGTGCAAATTATCAGCCACACAGTTTCGCTTTATAACTCAGGTAGTTGCAATACCAAATGCAAGACGCCAGCACAGAGTACTGACAACCAGGGAAGTAACTCTAGTGAAAAGAAGTGAGGTGGCAAATGTGTCTTAACATTTTGCCTCATGCTGTTAATTTTTACAACAAATAGAACAATAAAATGCAGGCGAAAATTACTGACTTGGTGTGCAACGGCCTTAAATCTCAACTAAAACAAAACAAAAATGTGACTTTAAAATCAACAACAATCTTCAGTAAGCAACAAACTGAATTTAAAAGTCTCGTCAAAACTAACACTGTTACAAAGTTGAGGATGAGAAACTATTAAACAGAGCCTAAACTTTTTAAACCATCTCTTGTATATTCAAGAATTTAAATCCAGTCCTGACTGGGAGCTCTTACCCCACACTCCAGCATGGGGAGCCACTGCTCGCATCTGAGTCCCAGGCTTTCCAGTTGTTTCAGGGTTGAGGGAAGGCTGAAGAGACAAAACACTTGCAATAAATACCTTGGCATTCAAATTTTGTATTTTCAGGTTGTGCTAACATCAAAGAATCTGAGTGTGTTGTTGCTGATGGGATGAAGTCTGATGTGTCAGTGACCGGAAAGTCTTGATGCATAAAACTCATGATAGATTTTGTATCAGGAGGTAAATATGGGGAGAAAATGTAAAATGAAAATGTGTGTCAATTGCTTTGCTTATCTTAGGTCAGGCGTGAACAACCACTGTTTCCCTAAAATCACAGCCTATATTCAGAGCTGACTGAACCCTCTTTATTAAACGATCCAAACCGCTTTGTCATTGAAGAACTATGTTGAGGTCAGCGGCGTGCTTTAGAAAAACCCAGTGAAGGTTATCTACTCACAAAGTCCTCTTCCACAAATTTCAGCTTGTCGTCCTTGCCGTCTTTGCGTTCCTCGTTGGGGAACTTGTCCTGGTACGAGGTGCCCTTGCGGGGATGAAAGTTGCCATTGCGCTGCCGGTGCCCCGCCTGCCTGTCCCTGTCGCCTCCTACCCGCTTGGGGTGGCGTCCCTGGTGGTGGTGGCCGTCCTGGGGACCCCGCGGCACTCCATGCCAGCTGGGTGTTTCCTTCCAACAGGAGCCCCCCGCCAGCCCACCGTGCCCTCCTTTGGCCACCCCAGAGTCCACAGAGTCATGCCTCAGAAGCAGAGAGGGCTGCTGCCATCCGTCACCTGGAGAGAGAACAAATGTAGAGGGTGTATAAGAACAATGTCATTATGCTTTAGTAAGTGCTGAATACCAGTGATGTGTGGCTTTGACAGAAAGACGATAAAGGTTTCTCTTCTGATATAACATCCAAACAACTTTAATCTTTGTCAGTGCTGAACGTTGATCACTAACTTGGACTATGAGCTGATGAAATCAAAGCAAATCAATAATTCTGTCATCAGTTAGTTACTAAATGCAATGCTCAACATTAGCAGCTGCCAGGTTGCAAGAGTTTTAAGAAATTGGCAACCACTTCTTGGCTTCAATGGCAACTACTTTTTGACATCTTAAAAAAATACAGATAGCACACTAAACGAGCAACCCCAAATACTTTCCAGCTCCTCCTGGGGGACTCCGAGGCGTTCCCAGGCCAGATGAGATATGTAATTCCTCCAGCATGGTCTGGGTCTGCCCCAGGGCCTCCTACCAGTGGGACGTGCCTGAAACACCTCTCACAGGAGGCATCCTGATCAGATGCCCAAACCACCTCAACTGACCCCTTTCGACAAGAAGGAGCAGCGGCTCTACTCTGAGCTCCCTCAGGATGTCCGAGCTCCTCACCCTATCTCTAAGGCTGAGCCCAGACACCCCACAGAGGAAACTCAATTCAGCCGCTTGTATCTGTGATCTCATTCTTTCGGTCACTACCCAGAGCTCATGACTCTGATGAATATGACCCTGTTTGTCACGCTTGACTAATTTTTTTTTTCTTGTCCATTTTATTGGCAGATAAGAAGATGATGTTGTTCCCAAGGACATCCCCTTATAAATGCACCTATCTAAAGACTTGCTCTGTGTATTTAATCATTGAAAATTAATGAGATTTAAAAGCTATCAAATACATCTTATTATCATTAAAAAAATGACAATTAAAATGATGAGTTATCATAGATTAGGGCAGCATTTTTATGGCTCTGTCCGTCAAAATTACTGTCTACAGGGTGCAGAGACAAATAATGAGTCAACAGATTGTCAACTTCCTGCAATAAAACACACCAGCAGTTACTGCTAGAAGATACTAGGATTGAGATCTTCACAGTAGTTACTGTCTCAGAAAATATCACGTTCTATGGTGTAATGGTACACAGTATTACACAGTCAGTTATCAGTCAAAATCACCCTTAAAGGAATGAAAGCAGAAGGGTTCTTTTGGTTAAACAAACACTTTGAGTGAAACGTGGCACCATTTTTTTTTAAAATCAAAGGACGTGTTAAAAGTCACACAGGAAGTCCAAGGGAAAAGGAGATGTGAGCACACAGATGAGGCTCTCTGTCCAGTTGCTTTTCTTTGTTTTCCCAATACTGATGGTATAATGACCGTCAATTTTCGTACCACAGTATACAGTTTCATAGCACACAGCTGCAACCCTAGAAGAGACCTTTCCAATTCAACATGTCTGACTGACACTGCACACCAAACGCAAGTAGAGACACATAAAGCTGCCTTTCTGCATGGCAATGGCAACGTGAGGTGAGGGACACAGTGAGACACCCCTGAGACTGTGGGACAAATCAGTGAAGAACCTGCCAAACAGGAAGTTTAACTAACTCAAGATTCCTCCTTGGACACGGGAGTGAATTTAGCCACTGCACCTGAACGCATCCTGGTGTTATAACTGTTTATCACCACAACAAAACCCTTCATGCAGAGCAACAACACTGCGGAAACTGAGACGCCACACAACTGAATGGAAACACGAGATTTCACCAAACACAGCAGCTCACTGGATCTCAGTTTCAGGAGGACATGAACAACAACAAACTGGCACCACATTTCTTAGCTCACACAATGGAGCATACACATCAGCAGAGCAACACTGTGTACGTGCAGTGTACAGACGCTGATTTGTACACCGGTGACGCCAAATAATCCAGAGAGAACGGACAGATGGTTGGAATAAGTGTGAGCACAGGAGGCGATACATGTCATGTAAACGGAAGCCTCAAAAGGAGACAGGGCTCCAACGCCACCTGTCTGCTGCTTGCAACTCTGCTGCAGCACCTCTGTCTTCGAAGCAGGTGGCCTCAATTATGTCCTTTTCCACTACAGGGACCCCAATTATATCCACTTTCAGCAGAGGTTTGCTGCTCGCCATCATCTTCAATTTCACACGATAAAAGTCCAGCATAAATATTTTAATAGAACGTCACATAACTCATTTTTTAGAGACATATCCAGCATTATCCTCATACTGAAAGCTTCATAAAAGGCTCCTTTTAGCAGATAAAAGCCATTTTATTATCTCCTAATTCTGCTTGTGTAATCACAACTAACTGTGACCAGCTCTGACAAAAAACTGAGTGTTCAACTCTGGCATTTGTCTTCATCATCAAACGCCTCAGGAGGTGGTTTAGATGCATTCTAGCCCAGGGGTGTCATTTTAGTTCACGGGCCACATACAGCCCGATCTGATCTCAAGTGGGCCGGACGAGTAAAACCATTGCATAATCACCTATAAATAACAACACCTCCAAACTTTTCCCTTTTCTTTTAGAGAAGATGAGTACAAGAAAACGTTCATCCATTTACAAAGCAGGAGATGAACAGGATGAAATGTATTTTGAGAAAAAGGAGTGCAATTTCAACAATATGTCTCAGTTTTTCCACATTCAGTCAGTCAACCACTCACTGTCATTACATGTGCATTTATCCATACATTTCCACTCTTGTATTATAATGCTGGCGTCACCACACCAAACTGAGGTGGAAGCTATTGAGGAAGCAGCTGAAGTCATCCCCTGTCTTACAAACCATTTACAGATCTTAAGTTTTGACAGTGCTTTAGTGACAGCGTTCCACCATTATTGTTTTAAAATACAAGTCAGATACAGACAGATTATATTTTGCACATTGTTCAATATCTTTAAAATATGACCACAATATGTATTCATTGTTTTTTGAGAGCTGTATCTTGGTCAGAGAGGAAGAGCCTATTAGGCAGGGTACTCGAAAAACTATCCAGATATACTCTGAGCGACATTAAGATTCAGGGAGCCTATTAAGCCACTCATCAAGCCGAAGGAAGGCTTGCTGTTGCTCTGAAAATAGGTCTGAGGTGCACAAAGTTTCACAAAAATAGAGCCTGGGTGAGCAGTTTTCCTGCAAGCAATGAGTCGATTAGCCTGTTTCCTGGCGGACGGGGCAGGTTATCTTCACTGGGAAAAACTGAGACAATCTGATGTTTGCTTTTTAATTGCTGTTAAGCCTAGTTCACATTACACAGTTTTCACCGCGATTTTGACGTGGCAGAGGATCTTGAGAGCCACCTTGGGTCGGAGGTGAGTCGGCAGATAGTCTGCCACAATGAGTCCTCATGTGTGAACAAGCCTACGAGCAAGCCCCCCCACCCCTCTGCGACTGGGACTGGATATCTGGCATGCTAGAAAACTGGAGAAGTCTGACACGACTGACACAGAACATCAGCCAATGAGAAGCAGGATACATCCAACGTCAGTACGCAGGAGGACGGAGGAAATGTGAGGAGAACAAGCTGCAGGGTTTTCACTTGCCAGATCATATTAGCCGCGACTTTGGGCTTGTTTTGAAAGTGGAGTTGCTTATTTGGGCTTGCTCTCTAAACATCACCTTCCTCTGTATATATCCATCTAGTAAGTTATTTAAACGCATGACAGTCGCTTCTTTTGGGCTTGTTTACATAGCCCTGGTTGCTTGTTTCTCTCCCAAGATCTGGCAAAACTGACAAGCCGGCAAGCGACAACAACAATGGCGGTGTCCACAGGATCACGGGGAGCGCGTTGTATTTGGACCCAGGCCCTGGAGGCAAATCTGATTCAACAATGGGAAGAATATCCATGCCTTTACTGTGTGTCGTCTCCAAGTTTGGTGACATGACCGCATTATCTGGGGCTCTGTCAGCAAGGGTTTGGTGGAGAAATCTTGTGGTGTGCACACACAGGTCGTAATGCAGTTGGTGAGACTCCCGATGACAGAGACACACGTCGCCAGGTATGAACACTCAAAAGATTACGGTAGTCTCCGCGACGCAAAATCAGGGTGAATGTGAACTAGCCTTTATTCGCATCTTGTCTAGTTAGGAAGAGGTGTTTGTCTTCACAAGTGCATTGATAATAGGTGTGTAAAGTCATTCGTTGGGAGCGGGAAAATGTCTGTCTAGCTCAATGGTACTCAGACGGTGTGCTGTGATGCTAATCCAGGTGTGCCGTGGGATTTTGTGATAACCACACAATATTAATACAATAGTCAACTGGGCCTACACAAAAAGTTATGCATTATTAACTGCCTGTATCAGTATGATGTGCGCACCTATTTCCTGATGAAGAGGCAAACTCTAGCTTTAATTAATTTAATTTAATTTAAAAAAACCTTCACGGGGAACCTATTTGTTGCTGTTTGTGCGTAGGAATTTTAAGTGTGTGAAACATCAAAAGCCCTGATTGGCAGCCGTGAGATGGACAATGGATCGCTTTATTGTACGTAGCAAATTACAACAAAGCACCAGTGAAGGCGACCTACCACTGAAAGCATGAGTAGCAGACAGTAGATAGTGTAACAGTATCTTATTTTTATTGTCTTATGTCGTGATAAGAGTGATAACACACACTGTAGAAGCTATTGTGCACAGATATAAATACAGGTGTGCCTTGAGATTTTGGCTTGACCATTGGCATGTCTCGGGCACAAAGAGATTGAAAACCTCTGCTCTGGCTGATAGTAGGGATGGGCATTTTTAGAACTTTCCATATTTGAGTACTCGCATCAAATTATCATCGAGGGACTCACCCCCCCAAAAATAAATATAAATATTTACAAACATCACTCTTATGTCATCATTCTGCCTGTAAGATCAAGTGGTCTGACTGAAAATGTGGATTGTTACCTGCAGCTGCACAGATATATCAGCTTTGCTAAATGGATCTGGACAGAAGTTACATTACTACATCCCACAAGATATTAAAGGTTGACCTGGAGGTGCATAAAGTTGCCAAGATGAACTGCAATCAATTTTTTGGTCTGGCCTTAAGAGTTAAATATGTGTACTTAGGTGTAAATTAAAGTGTCTTAAATCTCATCTGGATATTCTGGTTTGTGAATCAAAAGATAAACCTAAAGCCACGACACACCGGTTGTCCACCCCCACGGTGTTTCCAGTTGTTGTCTGATTAGACCTGAGGACTGTGTTGATATGTACTAACTTCACTTTACTGACATCTCCCTCATCTCTCTGTTGGTTTTGTTGCACATGACGGGTGGGACACCTTACACTGTTTTCATTCTTATTCGTCCATATAGTTTGGTGACATCGCACAACTCCCAACAAAGCTTTTAATATTTCTTTAGCGATGATTTCGTGACACTGCGCTGCACTAGAGTTAGAAGATTCAGCTACTAAAGTCATCATGGTTTTATCCTTTGTGCTCATACAGCTGCTGTCCTTTACACAGTTAAGCCCTGTAATAAGAGCGTCAGGGTGAACAATAAGAGGGCAGCTGTTCTGAGCGGTTACCTGCTGGAGCACGCAGCGAGCCGTTGTTAAAGAAGCCATCAGAGGAGTTGTGGCGGCGGCGGCTCACAGCAGTTCGGCCGTCTCTGTGGTGGTGGGGCTCACCTTGTTTCTCAAGGTTGGCAGCAGGGGACTGGAGGAGGACAGAAAGGGGACAAGGTCAGTCAAAGTGGGACTTATATTGAGATGGTGTGACGACACATAACAGATAACTACAGATGATTTTTCAGGACAATTTTTTTCTTTCCACTTTATCTTTGTCCTTGTGAGGAAACTGAAATTAGGAATCCTCTTCATAGTCCGAGTTCACCTCCGACTCCCTCAGAAAACTTAAATAACTCTGAGTGAAACTGTCAATGTAGGGATCTATTCTTAGGAGTAAGAATAGACATCACAGGAACTGAAAACAATCTTGGAATGCTTTATCATGAGAAATGTGCTGCTGAGGAAGCCAATAAGATCCTAAAGTCGCTGCACTGACACAGCTGTGTGTTTCATAACACAGACTGCAAACGCTCAGTTCCATCTGAATCACATCCTCGTCGTCAGCTGAGGTTCAAAGATCAAACAAGACTGTGTTCTTCAGCCTGGCCCAGTGAGCGTCATCCAAAGGAATTTTTATCACTTCTACAGACGACAGACAGCAGCATGATGTACAGAAAACCTACAGTGGGAGAATACACTGCAGCTCCAACACTGGCAAGCCTATCCAGACTAATCCCTGAAGGCAAATGACACTGAGGTGAAGTCATGTGTCAGCAGGAAAGTGATTGTGCACTTGTTTCTGTCTTGACTCTTGATTTCACAGACAGGCCACATAGCTGGACAACTTCCTGACTCACAGATTACACTGAGCTCTGGACAGGAGAGACACATTCGCAGTTTCAGACGGACAGTCAGACCGCTCAATACCTTTTTTTTTTAAAGACGGACACAAATCAATCCAATCATTCGTCTTCATGTCTTTCAAGAGGCAATTTTTTTCGGTTGTCTATTTATATTTTCATACAATATTCAATCCAAACTAAATGTGGCAGATACAGTTCGGTTCCAGACCCCGAAATTGCAACCACGTCCCAAAATATGCCCAGCAATTAAAATAACTCTGGTGCTGTTTCTGTGAATTGCTGGAGTCAATCCGAGACGTTGTGGGTGAGAATAAAGTTCGGACAGTCTGGGACAACTAAGACATACTGTCAACAGTCTAATCAGTGCTCATGGTATTTAGTTAAACGACCTTATGAGAAATAGAGCTTCCATTATTAGTCTATTAATTAGCAACTATTTTTATCATAAAATAATTGCTTGTCATGTTTGTAAAAGCAAAACAGCCAAACATTTTCTGGTTTCATGCTTCTTAAACATGAGGATTTGATGTCTTTCTTTGTCGTAAATGATAATAAACTCAACAGTTGTAGATTTTTTAAACAGTTGGTCAAATAAAACATAGCATTTGCAGACGTCAACTTGAACTACACAGGGTATGTTTCACTTTATTGACAAAACAATTCATCAAGGAAATAACGGGCAGACTGATCATTACTTGCAGCCATAGTGAGAAGCACTAACCAGAGGAAAAACTTGGCTCGCTAATTAATGTTATCCAGTCAGCTTTCCTTGTCTGTTAACAAACATCTGCTGAATGGATAACGCCAGAAAGACTGAGCAGTCAGTCTTCAATAAATCTTCTTTATAGGCTCAAACATTTCTCATAATTATGCACAGTCTCCCCCTTATTTCACTGGTTAGTGTCCATGTTATAATGCTTAACATACTTTGTGCTGTCTGCTTGTTATTTTCCTATATTAAGAAAACACCATAAATTATGTAAGATGTAATATCGATTGCAGAAACTTATTTAACTCGTTACAACTGTTAGACAGAGAACATAGCTTCAGTGTTAAGTTAATCTTGTTTTATTCCTTCTAAAATAAAGTATAAAGCAATAAACCCTCTTATCTTTTTGGTCTTGTCACTGTCTCACAGGAATTTCTCTGTCCATTTAAGAAGGTATTCTACAGTGTTAATGGCTGATCGCTTTGTGTTTATTTTTTATGTACATCTTTTGCACATTAGGCTACATTAATAAATGACTCTGGTGTGGTGAGTGTGGTTGTCGTAAGCTCAGCACTGCTGCCTGTCTCTCCTCCGAGCAGCGCAGTAAAACACCATGCACCACAGATGAAAGCAAAACGCAAGACACTCTAACACTGAGCTGAAATGAAACAAGTGCTCATAACTTATGAAAATTACATAAATAAACAGTCTAATAATGCGTCTTGGCAGCTGCAGTAGTGTGCAGTGAGGGGGAGAAACAGAGAGGTTGAGAGATAACTATGGCTTCACTTGTTGCGCTGCTCTGCATGAAAGCTTTGCCACTAAAATCACCTGTTTGACAGCTGACGTTAAACAAAGCAACGGTTAATGCTCTATGTAGCTCAATTTAGACTATTCCCATTAGTTAAAAAATATCTTGACTGGCCCCCGTACTAATCTTTGAGATCAGATTGGGAATCAAATCCTCTGCCACAAAAAATGGTTATAAACTGAATGAATAATGGAATAGTGACAAAAAAAATGCCACTCAGTCCAAGTATCATAATAATAAAAAGATAAATAACTGATAATGTTAATATAAAGGCCAAGCAGGTTGAGTGGGGACAGAGCCTTCTCAGTGGCGGCCCCAAAGCTGTGGAACAGCCTGCCTTTCCAGGTTAGAGCTGCACAGTCTGTTGAGCACTTTAAAACATTACTGAAAACCCATCTTTTCTCCTTTGCATTCAGTCCCAACTAGGCGAGAATCCTTGGCTTTTTCTCTTTTTACTCTTTTATTTCCTTTTTTATTCTAATTTTAGTTTTTTTAAATTGAGCTCTTACGATTTCCTTTGTTTACGATTTCCTTTGTTTTATTTATTATGATATTTGTGTATGATTATTTTATATTTCAATAACTGTACAGCACTTTGGTCACGTCAGCTTTTGGCAAGGCAGCGTTTATTTAACCCTTTGAAACCTGAGCAGATTGGCTTAATTTCTCTCAAAAACATGGTACGAAGGGCAGTGAGCAACGAAGGAAGAAATGACCCAAAACAAAAAAAATTTTTTTTAAAAATTATGAGAAATGAGTAAAAACAAATTAAAAACAATAAAATTAGTTGAGAAAGAAAGAAAGAAAGAAAGGTAAAAACAAAACAAGGCAATGACATGGAAAAAGTGCTTAAAATTTATTTTTAAAACATCTAAAAAATAAATAAAAATTATTGATGTCAGGGTGTCGGTGACTTAGTGGGTAGAGCAGGCGCCCCATATACAAGGCTGTTGCTGCAGCGGCCCAGGTTCGAGTCCAGCCTGTGGCCCTTTGCTGCATGTCATCCCCTTCTCTCTCTCTCCCCCTTTCAAACTTACCTGTCCTGTCCATTAAAGGCAAATGCCCAAAAAAAATATCTTTGAACAAAAAAAAAAAGTGATGTCGCTCCAGGTTTCAAAAGGGTTAAACATAGTCATATTAGAATAACCAAAACCACTAGTCACCCGTGATATAAAATTCATACAGATCTGTCTCCACTCTGAGCACCTAAAATCAGTCCTTCCAGGAATTCGATCTGTAATTTTTCCCTCTTAGAAACACCACTGTATATTGAGTGCTGCTGGGATGGGAAAAAAAAATAATAAAAAAAAATCACAAAACTCCTCCATAAAAAATCCTCTGCCAGAACACTGAGTTGTAATTTGATGTTATTAATATGTTTTCTTTTCTTCCATCAGTCAGTCTGTTTCATGAGCGTACACAATGTCTGGGTGACCCTCTGCTGAACCATGCACCGACTGCGCTGTCAGTGCCCAAGGGTGACTTGTCGCTGAGTACACGCAAACGCACACACTCAGGTGTACAGACACACATTTGCATCAGGTGCTGGAGAAGTGACACTGACAGTTATAATTTCAAGCTCTGTCTGTCTCAATCACCATTTTCTTCCTGTGATCAACTGGCACTCACTCAAATACATACAGCACACACATGCACACACATGCACACATACACATACACACCTTGGCAGGCTGGGGCGTGGAGAAGTTAAGCCAGGCAGGGACAAAGTCATGCTGCGCCATTTAGGTCCAGTGTTTCCGGTCAGTGGATCGAGGCATCAAACCTCATGGCCAGGATCTGACAGAAGAAACAGACAGCAGGAATGACATCTTTTCAAATTCAGCAGACACATAAATCAAATCCCCTCACACACCCATCCATCTTTGATTTCATGTCATTTCTCTCAGGTGTTTGCTCTACCAGCTATTTAGAAATTCACCGCATAAAGGTCTCCCTCAAGAGCCAAAAAGAGTCCTATTCTTAGCAGAAACAACAAAGCTCAACTTGCTGCAGCTGTGCCTGTGAAGCTGATAACTGGTTGACAGCCTGGATGGAAAATATCTTGTGCTGCATAATACAAGTATTATTTTTGCAATGTGTTAATGTGATAAATTTATAAATCTCTTCATGCTCAACTTTCTCATTTTAACTTTAAAACCATTATGTGTACAAGGTGGAAAATTAACACCTGCTCCCCACAAAGTGTTGACTTGTAGAGGACCACGCTACAGCAATTAATTTCACAGCTACTGAGTGCGTGCATGTTTGCAGCGGCCAAGTCGGCCAGGTGAAGCTTTATCATTACCCCAGAGTCTGTGGCTCTGAAGTCCTCTGCCTCCTCTCTCGGTCCGGCTGGGCTCGGTTCCTCAGGCCTGTTGGCACTGATCACAGAGTGTGTGCACTGACAGACGGGGAGTAGCGCGCCGACGACCTCCTCTCCACCTCCTCCAGGACAGCACAGCCCCTTTACGCAGAGGCAGATCCCTTCGTCCAGGGTGAAACACTTGGAGGTGGGTCAAAAGGTCGCAGGAATGATCTGGAATGGCGATCCAGAGAACTGGCTGAGCAGGAAGAAGATTTCAAAGCAGAAGCGCTATGACGGACTGAATCTCCTCTTTGAACCAGATTTCCAAACAGCTCCTGTGTAGGTCACGTCTCTGATGAATTCTGAGTGCTAACGTTTCCAATCCAGGTATTTTTTTTTCCAAGCAGAGTGAATCCTTCACCAATTCATTTGAGCCACCTGCTCTTATTATCAAGACTCAAAAGCTGATTGGACTTTGTGCTGAATGGCAAAAATGATTTGACAGGTGATGTGTCTGAGAGGAAGAGCCAGGTTGTCTTATTATTAATGTACGGAAGCAGTCTGTGAAGGTTGTCCGCCCTGTAACATGGACAGCAGTTTGTGCAGCAGTTCCACTTTGACACCAGATGAGGGGAGACAGACAGGCGATGTCCTGCCACACTGCGTGCCAGTATGTGTTTGCGGCGACTCACCTTTTACCGAATCATTTTAAGATCTACTGAAACGCATGCAGAAAAGAAAAGTTCAGAGACAGTCTTTTATTGGCAATGGAGGTCACTGCTCACCTCATTAAACTGATGAAAAAGACTGTCTGAGTTTGAAGAAAATAATGCTCAAAGGTTCAAAGTCACATGACAATGAAGGAAGTAAAACCCTATGTTACATCGCCGTCATTTTCAGTTTTGGTTAGTGAAATAGAGATGCTGCTGGATGATGCATTATAGTGCCGTTTTTATCTTTATACGTTTTAATATCACATTTGTAAGATGCCCATTTAATTATCTGCAGTTTCCTGATTGAAGCAGATAAAGGATAAAGCTCTGATTTCATAGATATGCAAGCTTAGACGCTAAACAAAAATCTTCCACCAAGTCAAAAGGGTCTTCGTGCCATATGATGCACAAGGGTCCATCAAAAACAATCACAATTGTCCCAAGAGGAAATCCGAAAGAGAGCTCAATCTACTTCTTTGTCTCAGCTGAAAAAAATAGCATGCGTCCAAAATTAGTCAAGCGGGTCTTTCCTTCCCTTCTTTAAGGAGTTTATTTTTTCTCACAGGTGAAGTTTCAGCGGTGCAGTGTTCTGTTTTCTTGCTGAGGGTTCGCTGGTATCTGCACAGGAACACACCGGACCTGCATCACACAAAAAAGAGCCTTGATTTAGGAAAAGCGTTGCAAATCTCCAGGTACAAAAATACATATTTACACTCAGTTGCCAGTTTATTCAGTACACCGAGCTGAACTTAAACAAATTAATACCCAAGTCATGGGGAAAAAAAAGGTTATGAAAATGATTACGTTCAGTTTTTGTTGACACTCAGTAAGTAAGTGTTTATTTGGCCATATGTGTATTTTGGAGGCTGCATTATGTTGTATTAAGTGTTTCTAATATTTAGATAACCCTAAAAATGGGATGGACAAGACTTAAATCAAAATTAGAGCCCCGACCTGACATGGGCCTGTCACAAATACATCAGTATCTGCATCAGTTTTTCAATATGCACCAATATGAAGATTTCTTAAAGGAACATTTAAAGCAGGAACTGATGCTCAGGGTGACTTAGACCACTGTTCACAACCTGGGGGGTCACTCAAGCTTAATGGGGAAGGGTTGTGAGGCCTTCTTGATTTTGAGGTGTGTCAGCAAAGTTTTTCAGACAATATACACTAAGCCTTTATTTCTGCATTTTACTCATTCTGTGCAGAACACTCAATCTAATTTTTATTTTTGAAGTTTAGATTATTATTCAAAATATGAGAGCACAGTGAAGACCTGAACACAAGCTATATTCACAGAGCCTTGGATCTCTGCTAAACAGTACACAGTTAAAACAGCAAAGGAGCTATTAGAACAATGGCCAAGGAAAGGGAGAGGCAACTGCTGTATTTCTCAAAAAAGGAGCTTTTTTGAAGGATGTATGACTGTCAAAATAAAAATAAAAAAATGGCATAATCCAGACACATGACTGTATAAAGATAAAAAGTTCTTAAAAATATTATGAAAACTCATCTCTGAAATATTCACAAGAAATAATCTGCTCAAAATTCATCCAAATAGCTCATTTTACACAAATGTACTCCAGTTATTGTGTTAAATATTTGAGTTAATCCTACAGGTTATCAGTTGTTCTGTACTGTTATTGTTATGCACTGAACATGATATTGAATATCCATAAAGTATGTCACTTAGTCAGGCTTGTCAGTTTACTCAAAGATAGAAAAGGAGTCGGGGACCCCTGATTTACACTTCTCGAAAAATGGTGTTATAGTTGTCTGAAATATCCTACCTGCAAAGCAAAGAGAGGTCATTTGTTCCTATCTAGAACTGGTTGACATTGTATAATGATGTTAAATGTTCTTTGATAAAGTTGTCATTAGGAAAGCAGCCTACTAGGTACCTTTGCTTTGTCATACTGGTGCAAAATTGGCACACAATCCGCATAGTGCAGTGCAAAAAGTCACATTGGTTATCATGAATTTACCCCCTCTAAAACTGGTATGAGTCTCAAAATCCCAAGTTGGTCAGGCACTAATCAAAATATTAGAAAACACTTCTAGTATAATTCCAACGTTGAATACTCAGAGGTAAGAAGGTAGTGCGCACACACAGCTCTGTAAGACAACGCGACAAAGTTGGCTCATCCCAATTTCACTTTATATTCTTGCCATGTCAAACAAATGTGCTCACATTTCGGCCTAATGGCCTTTATCAGAGCATCTGTGGGCATCCAGGGTTTGAACTGTATGAACTTTGGTTTAGCGGCACAAACAAACACTGGGAAGGCACATCCTCTCAAAGATCTAATCTCCAGTATAATACAACATAATGCAACAACACCAAAATAACCATTCAGTTAAACTGACACCTCTCTATAACAGATTTCTTGCAGGTCTGTTGTGTTTGATTTCATCAGCCTAGTAAACTGGTGATTAAGAATACAGAGAAATTCACCTTAAACTGACGTTTCCCTTCATCTCTCTCTACGTGTGTTGCAGCACATAACTGAGGGGGGTGTCAGACATTATGAAAGATGTTCTCCCTTCATTTAATATCATCATTAAACCTCAAAATAGCTTCAAATTCAAGAGACAACTCACGCCTCAAAAGAAGCTGCTTGTGACACTTCAAATACATTTTGAAAGGTATGAGAGAAAAATCATGACTCAGTGATCTCAGAGCCATTTCATGCTGAAAGCTGGCTCTTTTAAAAATTGTGTCGGCTTTGGTAAATGAAATATTTATAACTGTGTAAAAATAACTCGAACACTTTCCTCCTCGGTACTTCTCCCCCAGACTGCTGCGCATCTAAACAGGCCTGGTGGTGAGTGCACTGCTGGATGAAAGTGAGGTTTACAAACCCAGCAGCCATTCTTCAGTTAAGTCCCACACTTGATTCAACCATGCGATATAACAACACATCCTTAAACACCTGGGCAAAATGAAATCCCTGTATGCACCAACTCTGAGCTACCATGGACTCGTTAACGTATTCCCACTGAACTATTACGTAACAGCTCAACATCAATGAGTTTGCCACGGACACGGGCTACAATGTGCAGCACAGACATTTAACGTTGCTCCATTGTGAAACGATACTCAGATAAACAACGGCAACACCATCTTTATTTATGGGGAAGCACCCCGTTTAATAGTATCACACCGTGGAAAACCCACATGTCTACAAACGCTGCAGCAGACCAATTCAACATAGTAACGTTACATGCACGTTTCACCATGCTAACTAGCTGAGTAATGTTATGGATTAAAGTGCATCGGAATAAATTAAGACGCAACGCTGCCGCGGTATAGGCTCAATAGTTAATCGCTAACTAATAACGTTTTCAGATCTGCTCTAACTCTGCTACTAGCTAACTCTGCTTAGTTAACTAAGGTTAACGTTAGCATTTGTTAGCTACTAGCTGGCGTTACCTAGCCAGTTAAGTAACGTTAGCCAACGAATACTGCTAGGTAGTTGAAATGAATTAATGCAGTTAGGGGGCTTAGCAAAGTAAAAACGTATTCAATATGCTCACTGTGGCTTAAACTGTCTATTTAAACAGCTGTCACGTAGATACAATAGAGGTAAACAGACCTGGCTTCGCTGGAACAACACAGTTTCAAAATGGCTACCTTAGCAGCGGCAGCACACATTTATCAGCTTGCTAAGTGCTAGCGAGCTAACTTGCAGTGTTTCATGACGATACCGTGTACCTTCTGCTAAACAACACAGCCTCCGACACAGAATGATTCAAGTATATGCAAAAATCTGAATACATAAAGGAGACTGTACCTGTTTGCGACGATAAACTTCTTTAGAGATACGCTATTGATGTTTGTTTGGGTTTTCTTACCACTGGCGCTGCCACTGAGGGATTCGAACAGCCTCAATGATGCTACGTTCAAGATCTGCCGCGATTATAACTCAAAGGGGTCCCACAGTGTTTTTAAAGTCCACCGCCATTAAATGTCACCATGTATAAATACTTTAATATTCAAACAAAACAACGCGTCCATGCATGGAATTAAGACGTGATATATTTTTTAACATTTTCAAAATATCAGCAGATCACGTAGTTTATAGCACATATAGCGGGGTTTTGTCATCTTGAACATAACTTAATACCTCCCCCGCCACTCACAGCCAAACTAGTCGATACCAGAACCAGTCTCATCGTAAAGTTTGAGAATATTAGGAGACTTTTCCAAATTACTTACGGACTTTTTGTTATTTATGGTGGCTGCAAAAGGGGAGAGGCATGTTAAATTATTTTCTAAGCACAGGGGAAAGACTTGTGTTTTTTATTTTGGCTAAGGGAATGGATATAGAACTTTAAATGGCTGTAATTTGTATTGACTTAACTGCCATTTTCAAAGAAAAAAGATGTTTTGTTCTATATTATTGTTCGCTTTGGCATTTTTGTACTTTCCCATACTTAACAGATGTGAATGTCGTCATACTTAATAATAATTAAATAAAATAATAAAAAAAAGAAAAAAAGGAGAACACTGGGAGACAGGCATTTAATCGAGCACCGATAGAATGGCAGCCTTTAAACGACCTTTAGTTTAGCTACTTAACGCTAACTTTATCACTTCTAACTCCATGCTATTGTGCCTGCAGTAGCCGGGGCAATCTATTGGATGACAGGCAATTAAAGGGCAACATTTAGGTAACTGCAACGTCCCGGTTTTATGGGTTGTTACAGCAGGATAGCTCTGTATTGCATCAGGTGTAGATTATGTATGCTAGCTGGCTAGCTGCTAGCCTGAAGTGGTTATATCATGGATAAAACTCCAATGTTCTATGAGTGTGTTATCACTAATTAATTACGTGTCTTTTACAGATTGAAAATGATTACATTTGCATCTGGAAGACACATCATTTCTGGGGTAAGACAGAATTTGGCTGTTGATTTATACAGTTTGCTCTCTACATATACACAGAGGTATTATTGCAATATTATTATTTGAGTAAAAGTACAGATATCTTACCAGGAAATGACTTTGGTAGAAGTTAAAGTTCTCTTTTGGGATATTACTTGAGTAAAAGTCTTAAAGTATCTGATATTTACTGCACTTAATTGTCAAAAAATATTTGTATGATGTTAAACATACTTAAGTATTGAAAGTAAAAGTAAAGGAGTAACGGACTTTTGGTCATTTATAAGGGGGGAAGGGGGTGGTGCAAAAAGGAAAGGCGTGTTAAATAATTTTTTAAGCACTGGGAGGGATTTGTGTTTTTTTAATTTGGTTAAGGAGAGGGGCAAACAAATTTAAATAGTTGGATTTTATAGTTATTTTACTGCAGATTTTGCAAATTTTGTAAGAAAAAAATCACCAAAATTACATCATATATCATAGCTAGAAACTGTAAAAAGAGAAATTATCATTGGATTTTCAAATTCACAATGGGCTGTGGACACATCATGTCCAAGAATGCTTCTGTCAGAAAAAAAAACACAACCAAATCTGAGCTTAACATAGTGATGTTTCATTAAAATACCTTTTATTCTACGTCTCGTTTAAAATTTGGCCAAAAATAAAATGTTTGCGCTAACCAACCAGCATGCACGGCAAGAGTGAAAACCAAGGCTTTTTACAAGTCACTTTAT
Organism: Epinephelus fuscoguttatus; assembly: GCF_011397635.1. Classification (NCBI taxonomy): domain Eukaryota; kingdom Metazoa; phylum Chordata; class Actinopteri; order Perciformes; family Serranidae; genus Epinephelus; species Epinephelus fuscoguttatus. The sequence continues at coordinate 24,872,955 of NC_064766.1, forward strand.
TTCATTGATTTATTTATAAGGACAACGCACATTACAGACATACAAGCAACATGAAGCGGCAACACACAGCTTAGCATTACATGCAGACATGCAGAGCAGCAATAGAGAGAAAACAAATTAGCAGCAGGTTCCAGGATTTCGTCTTTAATTTTTAACGTTCAGACATCAAGGGGTAAGATTTAAAAATCTATTAACTAATTTATGGTGGGGGGAATGCTGCATTTTCCACCAGTCAGTTGCGAAGGCTCAAGGAAAACTATTTGTAGCTTCAGGGAGGGTCAAAATACATTAAAAAAATATTGAAGTCACACCCCAGCCACTCTCTCCGCTGATAAGTAAAGAACAGTCCCTAAATGCTGTTAAAAAAAAAAGAGAGTATGATGAAATTTATTTCTTTGTAACATGAACACCATCTTAAAAATGGAGTATATATTACATTTGATGAAAAACGGGGTCTACTCGTCTTAAAGGATTAAAAGAACAAAATCCAGTTTTCCCTCTCTCCTGTTCCTTCATTTGTCTGCCCTTCCCTTCCTCCATCCTTCTTTCCTTTCTTCCCTGTTTTGCAGTAAGTAACTAAGATGCTTAGGGGAAATGTAGTAGGGTAAAAGTGAAAGTTGAAAGAAATATAAAAGCTCAAGTAAAGTACAGATACTCTCAAAAAATAAATAAGCGTATCACACCACTGATTATATACACAAGTCTTGATCTTTATGCACTTCTATGATTATTATGTTCTCAGGTTCCAGTGTGGAGATGTCTTCAGCAGATACCCAGAGCACCAAACTACACAACAAAAGCTCAGCTGTTTCACTCTCACGCCTCCTCAGTGTTAAAGCCATCCAGACTCACTCCCACCAACAGGTTGCTGAGCATCAGGCCCGTGAGCTGGCCTGCTTCACGTCTCTGCCACAGGGATTCACAAGGCACCTCAGAGAGAGGCGACAGCAAGGAGGGTTTCAGTTTGAAGGCCCTCACCCAGGCTCCCAAACCAGCTCTCTACCTCGGCTTCTCTGGGCTCCTCCCGTTCCTGTCCGCCCCTCTGCTGATGGCTGCCACACAGTCCTTCTACCCTGAAGTGGCGTATGCTCAAGTGGTCTACGGAGCGTCTATAGTCTCCTTCCTCGGAGGTGCCCGCTGGGGGTTTGCCATCCCTGCTGGTAGTCCCGCTCAGCCTGACTGGATGAACTTGGGCAACAGTGTGATGCCTTCACTCATAGCCTGGCTGGCACTGCTCTGCAGGGACAACATTGCAGAGGGAGCTCTGGTAGTCATTATGGGACTAGGTCTCTCTCTGCACTACGACCTGACTCTGCTGCCCGGCTACCCGCCCTGGTTCAAAGCCATGAGAACTGTCCTCACTCTGGTCGCCACCTTCTCGCTGGTTGCTACCCTGGCAATTAAAAAATTCTGCACCGAGAAGAAGATCAAAGAGATTCAGAGCTGATTTATGAGGACAGTTTGTACTTTACTCCATGTGGACTCAATAAAAATGTAAAATTATGTGCAGATGTGCAGACAGTCTGTGTTTTATACTGTACACAAAGAATACTCAACTTGCTTTTCCTGGGGGCAACTTTTGCAAAATGACAGGGGGCTAATTAATAAATAAACAATGAAATTTATCATTAAATGCCTGTTTTCAATCTTTCAAAGTTTGCTGTCCTCACTCATCTCTTTCCAAAAGGTAAATCCAGTCACAGCAGCCCCGCAAAGGTTAGGTGTACACAGGGGTGTCTCTAGGATCCGAGAACATTGGGAGCCTGTCCCAGCTGACATTGGGTGAGAGGCAGGGTACACCCTGGACAGGTCACCAGACTATCACAGGGCTAACACATAGAGACAGACAACCATTCACAAACACATTCACACAAGTACCCAAGGTTCAAACCAGGAACCCTCTTGCCGTCAGGTGACAATGTTCAGAGTTACATACAGCACCATTAAGGCCAACTGTTCCCAAACATCCTCACCAATCTGTCTCCCTGCCTCTTTGATAATTTTTTTACATTCATCCTAAAGAGTCTCCAGTATATGATAAAGAGATATATTATCAGTTACGTAAAGATGTTATGTTTTCACACATCACAACCTCAAGGTCAGAATCTAGGGTTAGGGTTGTGCTTTTATCACCGTTCACTCTGTAGGCTTGAAGCATACTGGGTAGTCAACCCTTGGCTCTTGTCCCGTGATTATACACAAATGAAAACATGTTATATTTAATTTCTGCCAATAGGTGCCTTTAAATCCAACGCACTGAACCTTAAAAATATTATATTATAACAATCTTAAATGAAGAGACAGATAAGTCCATTTTAAACCCAGCACACACATAACTCCTTTATGAGTTTATTAAATCTGAAAAAGCAACCAGTAAAGACGTTATCACCGTTGTGTAATATTAATATTCTGCTGTTTGTAAAGGGTTAGCAGGAAGCACTGTTACTGTGCATTGGCTCCACTCAGCTGCAGATGTGACGAGCTCCAACATCAAAACAGCAAACATAAGACAACTTACTGTAAAGAAGGTAAAAACATTTCTATATTTGTGCATTGTCTTATAATAACTACACTGTGTCTCAACATCAGAGAGTTGAAATGTAAATGAAATGTAAGTTTTGGTAATGTCAGGCGCCACTGATGAGTGAAATGATAAAACACTTGGATTAGAGTGTGAGTCGTGACTAAGAGGCACTATTATATACAGTATCATATATACAAAAATAATCCAGTGAAAATTACTGAGCGATAACTGCACTGGTGTGACAACAGTGGTGCGTTGTTCAAGTTCATAATCATTTACAGGAATTATGGAACTCGGGTTCCATTATTAAATAGGCTCAAGTGGTTTGAAAAACCTTCCAAGTAGCAATGCACTCACCTCATACATTTTTTTAAAGGGACAGTTCACCCCAAAATCAAACATACATATTTCTTCCTCTTACCTAGTGCTATTTATCAGTCTAGATTGTTTTGGTGTGAGTTGCCGAATGTTGGCAATATCGACGATAGAGATGTCTGCCTTCTCTCTAATATAATGGAGTCACATGTCACTCAGCTTGTGGTGCTGATTACTCAAGATAATCCACAGACCTTGTTGTGAGCAGTTTCATGTAGGAACTACTTTCTTTCTACCAAACTACACTTGCCAGCCATATAACAAAGCAGAAGGAAGTGTGCATCTACTCACCTAGAACCACTGGTCTAGCTAACATTATAGCTCAACCAAGGAGGACGCCATTAATGTTTCCATCTCACACTGTCACGAGTGAGAGCCTTTCTTCCATGAGTAGATGCACGCTTCCTTCTGTGCAGTGATACAGTTGGTGGGTGTAGTTGGGTAGAAAGAAAACAGTTCCTACATGAAACTGCTCACACCTTATCACTGCGCAGAAGGAAGCGTGCATCTCCTCATGAACGAGATGGAACCAAGTCATTGTTTTGCAATTCACAAGTCTCAATTCTACGTACTCAAGTCCCAAGTCCAGGGTTCCCACAGTCATGGAAAACCAGGAAAAGTCATGGAATTTCACAATCACATTTCCAGGCCTAGAAAGGTCATGGAATTCATAAAAATCATTAAAAGTTTTGGGAAAGTCATGGAATTTTGTCATGGAAAGTCTTCCATGGATAACCTTCCATGTAATGTAACATAACAGCAAATTTATTTTCTGAAGCTGTCCACATACACGGCTCAAACATGCATCAGTGTGTCATGTTTTTTACCATCACTTATGTTTCGTTTTCTCCCTGCGTTCCATCTCTCCCTCCATGTTTGCCAGCTAGCTCAAATTATGTTTGAATATAGTTTCAATCTGATATGTTTGAAAAGTGCCAGGCAAGAAGGGCAAGAAAAAATAAAAGACATGGAAAAGTTTTCAAATTTTGTTCATAAAAATGTGTGGGAACCCTCTAAGTCCTAAACTTGGAGCTACAGGTCCTGAACAAGTCATATTACACTGTTCACCAAATGTAATGCCATTTTAACAACTGAGTAATAACACATTAAATTCTCAAAAATCATACATGCTTATGGGGCGCCCACTAGCCCACCTGGTAGAGCAGGTCTCCCATGTCAAAGGCTGTGTCCTTGCTGCAACAGCCGCAGACTCAATTCCAACGCACGGCCCCTTGCTGTGCGTCATACCCGCATTCTCTCCCCCTTTCAAACTGTATCTGTCCTATCAAATAAAGGCAAAACAGCCCCGAAAAATATCTTAAAAATGAGCTTATTTGTTGGAACAAGTTTGTTGGAAGTTGTTGCATCTCTGTCTGGAATTTTTAACCCTCACAGTTTGCTAACTGCAATTTGTTTTTGTTGACCAGCTGTAGTTTTCCCAACCAGCGAGTCTCTTCTAGTACCATTATATTGTAGAGAAGGCAGATGTCTCTTTGGCTGATATCTCCAACACACAGCAACTCACACCAAATTAATCTAGACTGATAAATAGCACCACAGTTAAAAGGAAAAATATGTATTTCTGATTTTGCGGTGAACTGTCCCTTTAACAAAAGAGAAAACAAACTTTAAAAAGTGCTTTCACATCTTGTCCAAGGACTGTTCGCACTGTGTTCCCTATAGGACTCTCACACTTGAAGAAAAAACCCTGGTCCATCCAAAATAGAACTCCTCAGCTGTGAAAAATATCCTCATCACAAGGATCGCTTTGTCTTGAAAAGTGTTTCCACGGATACTCTTGTAAAAGTATTTCATGATGATGAGTCGTGTAACAGTACAACCAGTTTTGGCAGTTTTCCAGTTTCAGTCTGTCATATGATCAAGGACTGTCAAATGTTCTGGACAAAAAAAAAAGAAAAACATGTCTTATCGATGTATAAATAACACATGATCGTGTGAAAGCCTACTTGAGACAGAAACACATTTCTGTGTTTCCTAAGGTGCAGCTTTTCTTCAGTTCATGTAGGTTTGGGATGATACGGACGTTCACAGTTTGGATGTCCCAGGTGATCAGAGCACAGCCAGTCCGCCGTCACAGCGGCTGGTGATCATGTTGCCCACTTCAGTCCAGGTGTCCAGGTGAGGGTCGTAGATCTCTACAGAGTCCACCGTCACCGGGGCAGAGAAGTCTCTGCTGGCGGCCCTGCCACCGACGGCATACAGCAGCCCGTTAACTGCTGAAACTGACACGCCTGCGCGAGCTGTCGACATCGAGGCCACCTCGATCCATTTCTCCTGTAGAAAGCAAGAACAGAGGTGAACAGAGCATTTGGACACACAGAAAAACTGACTGAAGACTAAACTGTTCCACTGTACCTCTTCTGGACAGTACTTCTCCACTGTCTCCAGTGCACCCAGCGCCTCATTCCAGCCACCCACTGCGTAAATGCAGTTATTGAGGCAGGCGACGCCCACATAGGCTCGACGTGTGACCATGACGGGCAGGGCGCTCCATCGGCGGGAGATGGGGTCGTACACCTCAGCTGAACGCAGCTCCATTCCTTCGTCACTGATTCCTCCGATTACATAGATAAATCCTAGCAGAGAAAACCAGGGTGGAGTTATCAAGGTAGGGAACACAGTTAGTACAGGCACTTAGTTTTTTAGACACCCCTACCCAAGGTAAGACAAAACATCATAATGACATGTCTTCATGAAATGGACAGTCATAACAGAAATATTTCATATAGCAGAATACAGCAAAGAGTCATGATAAAATATGCTATCAAAATATTGACTCACCCCACAGGCAAAAACGTTTTCACCTATTACTTGGATTTAGTTCAAACTTGCGCTAATTGTTTCTTGATATCTGCCCTACACCTCCAAGCAATATGAATATTAAAATGTGTATTTATTATAAAACTAGAGCCTCAGGAATTTTAAACACAAAGTTGTCATAGTCAGAAATTTCACTCACATCTTTAAAAGAGTTGACAAGAGAAATAATAAAACCAAAGAAGCTTCACGAGACATTGCAGAGAAGTACTAAATCAGAAGTCGTGGATGAGAAGGACTCCTGGACTGACAGGTCTGTTACTCAACATCAGTACATGATGCCCCTGTACTTCCCTGTCTGACTGCATTCTCAGCCTACGTTAGAAAATTGCCTGTTAATTAACTCAGCAGAACACAGTGAATTATGTGTTTAGTCATCAGGGCTGGGAATGTGTCACTGATTTACTGTACTTCTGTCATTTCATATCTAATATAAAAATGAATCCTGGAAGTTATTTGTTTTATTACTACTTTATGTTACTGAGGTCTGCTGATAAATTCGGCATTGTGTTTCACTCAGTAGAACTCTGATTTCAGAATTAGACATAAACACACACACATACTTGCTCCAAAAAGTCTGGTCACCATACTATGATGAAAAATTTAAATCCTTCTCTTAAGACATTAAACCTTTGTTGATGACCGAGTGCATGCAGTTATCCTGTTTTTTAATATAATGTTAGTTTTCAGAATGTAAAAAGTGAAGGGGTCCAAGTTATGCTCCTGGAGAAAACAGGATTTAGTCCAGTGCTTCTCTACCAAGTGTCAAAGTCATAACAGTGTGTTACAACACTTACAAGTTGCACTGCATTGTACACATATTTTTTCTCAAAAAAGAAGAGGAACCCACCTTGTAGCTCGCAGCAGCCAAAGTAGTAACGAGGAACTGCCATGCTGCCGATGACCTCCCACTTGTTCTCCTCTGGGTCGTATCGCTCCATGGTCTTCCCGATCTCAGAGCCAATCCAACCACCTACAGAAGCACAGCGCAATCATCAGTGTATGCTTTTAGTCTGATGTTTCCCGAGATGCTGCTTATTGACGGAGCTGCACTTAGTAAATATTAATATTCATTATCAGTTCACAAAATAATTTTGTTGGAGCTATGTAGCTTTTTGTTCTCCCATTTTCCACGTTGTTTTAATCCAATATTGATGAGATTCTATCACCCTATCCAGCTGTGTCATTGATTGTTATTTTCTGTTTCCTTCCTTTACAGTCTCCAAATATTACACGCCTACTTCTGAATACATTTCTGGTTATTTTCACAAGAAGAGCTTTACCTCATTTCAGCATTAGGTCTTCACAAAGTCATCATGTTTCATTTTTAGTAGTGTATGACAGATCATGTTTTCAATAACACTGCTTCTATGTTCATTCACTGTGCTTAAAGGAATACTTCATACGTCATACTGCCTGTACTCTGTGTTTTAGCCCATAAAGGTCTATGATCACGCCGGTGTAATCAGAACCAGTGATGCTTTCAAAGCACTGTAACAAACAAACTAGGTCACCTGTCGCACTACTGTCAACTTCACTCCAAAGCGCTGATTTGAAACTCTCTCCCAGTTTTTGTTTGACGTTGATAGACCATGTAAAACTGGAGATATCATAGTTTTAATTTGACAGTACAAAAATATTTATCCATGAGTAAAATGGGGATGTTAGTGGCGAGAGTGTTTTAGTAGGAAGAAGAAAGAGTGTTTCAAAGAGAAGAAGAAAACTGTGCCCCATTGTATATCGTTTGAAATATTTGTATATAGTTTGATTACATCTCAGTTTTACCTCTTACATTACATTTGCACTATTGGAACTCTGGGAAAACAAAGCACTGGTGTAGCTCTGTGTGTAATTTTGCGCACAGTTTGTATCGAAGAGTTGTATTAAGAGTTTTACTATATTTAATTTTTACATTTATATGTTCATATTTGCAACCTATGTTTACTTTTTCAAGTTCTAAAACAGTTCATTGAGCATGTTTGTGGATTTTATTGTAATAAATAGCATATTTTCTTAATTCGGATTTGATGATTTTGATGTATTTTTGGGCCCAATATGTTAATAAAGCAGGTTAAAGTGAAAAAATACTTGACAGATCATATAGGTGTTGTGCTGAAAAAAAGATACCAAACATGGGTATGGCAAACATTTTTTTATGTGGTATATAAAGGCAAAATCGTAAGTATTCAAAAACGGCCAAAATAGGCTCAGACCCAAAAGGGATAAATGAGGCTTGGATTATACTGCAAGAGTTGTGTGAGAGTTGTAAACGGTTGTTTGCATGTAGTTTTGTTGTTGTTAAACGCGGCCCCCTATGACTTCAATTAATCAAGAATTTTCTCCACTTTTGGATTCGTTGTTCATCATGGAGGCACGCCCGAAAAACAAGTTTTCTTACTGAAGTCAATGTGACACGGGGTGAGTAACTGACATACAAAAGATCATTTCAGGGGTGAAGTGTTCTTTTAAAGGAGCGCTCCAGAAAATTAGTGTTACACTTCCATGAAGTTGGAGGACTCTCAAAAGACAGATAGACAAGAAAACAATCTGTCAAAATTAAAGCAGCAAAGGCTGAGATATCCTGACTTATAGTTTATCATAGGGGATCCTACATTCCCCATAATGCAACACAATAGCATCTTTTATTAAACCTTCCCCAACTGGTTTATGTCACTGATATCATTTAACCTATTACATTACACATCTTCTTTCACAGACTGAGTAGCAATAAGGTATGATTATCAATGTGGTCGTCATGTGTGAAATCTGTAGACTGCCTCCTCAAAACTGAATCACCAGTCTGTGCTGTGTGTATTTAGGTTAAACATGCTGCTTATGTGGCATTTACCAAGTGCATACAGAGCTCCATGGCAGGGGCAGACGCCAACTCCACAGCGCGGAAAGTTCAGAGATGCCACAGCAGCCCACTGCTTGGTCACCGGGTCGTATCTCTCAGTGCAGTCAAAAATCATCGAGTCTTTCTCCCCTGGCGAAAAGAATCATTCCTTGTCAGACTGAGGATTGTTGACGTTCTTTTATTAAACACAAAACAGCCTCAGCTCTCTCACCTCCCACCACGTAGATCATGCCCTCTAGTACTGCGACCCCCAACCCACTGCGAGCCTGGTGCAGGGACGATACGGTGGTCCAGTACTGGTTAAAGGTGTCGAAGCGCTCAACACAACTCAACGCCCGGCTGTCACTCCAGCGGCCACCCTGCAGCCGAGTGTAGCCTCCTGCCAAAAGGGAACAAGAACACGTCCAAGATTAAGTATGATTTCTAACATTCTGTATTTGGAAACTCATTAGGTTACTTTAAGGTGGTATGAAACCAAACCTATGGCATAGAGGTATTTCCTGGCTTTTCGTCTGGGTCTCATCTTGGCTGGCTGTAGCTGACTGTACATCTTATTTTCTTTGGGAGACTTTGTGACTTCAGTGTATTCCTTCAGCAGAGTCTGCAGTGCCACCCGCAGGCTGAAGTCTGTAATACCTTATATAAATGTAAACATGGCAAACATTTCAAAATGTTTACAGTGTGTCACCTCGTCAATTTTACAGCAGTACTGTGAATATAACACAATAAATATATAAGGACAGTGCTAAATGTTACGTTTCCCTCACCCTCGATGTACTTGAACAGTCTCTGTGGGGACAGCAGAGGGAAGCGGACTGGTTCCAGCACCTCCACGACATGTTTTTTCCTCTTTGCCACATCTTGGAGAACCCAGTCCATGGCTGCAGTAAATACCTGGTACTCATCCTCGATTCTTAGCTCTTCACTTCTCAGCAGCCTCACAAGCTGATCCTTCCCTAGGCCTCTGAACTCATCTGTGACACACACCTAAAAGGAGTAAAGGCAATCTGTAAGCATAAAACTTGAAAATTCAGTCTGAGTTAAAGCACTTTTTGCAAAATACATGGTAAAACTACAATTCTGATAAAATGCAGATGGCATTTTACTGGGCTTGTTTTGAATAAAGAAAAAAAGGAACACTTTTTAATGTGCATCTAGCTTTATTTTAACAGGGAAACATTGGACAGAGTCTGACCGCAGCCCCAGAGTATTGGCAGAGAGATAAAATGACAGAGTGCCTCTTCTCATTTCATACCTCCAGAAAGTGAACGTGGATGTAGTTTTCAGTGAACTCCAGCATTTCCATACAAGCAATCTGCTCCAGGAACTGAAATATGCCCACACAGTTGGACGGGTCCATGTGGCCCTTGAGAAACTCTCCACAGACAGACACCACCTCGTTCAGCTGCAGCATGTCTGCTGCCACCATCAGCTCCTGGACGTTCTCCACTGTCACACTGATCACGCCTGATAGAAACGGGTACATATTTCCACTCAGAAAATGGCACCAAAATTATGCAGATCTTATGAAACACAACGATGAGAATATCAGGATAAATGCAGACCTGTGTATATGAAGTCCAGCAAAACCTCAAAGACTTCAGTCTCCACCCCGAGGATCTGCACCTCCTCTTTATCCGCCTCCCTCATCCCCCCAGAGAACAGAGCGGAGAAGTACGGGCTGCTAGCAGCAAGCACCAGTCGGTGGACCCTGAAGACCCGGCTGCCGACCTTCAGCCCCACGTCGCAGAAGTCGGTGCGGAGCCGCATCTTGTTCATCTGGGCCAGGATGAGCCTGGCGTAGCGGTCTGAGGCCAGCAGAGCCTGCTCGGATGCCTGGGTTGCCATGGCAGCTGCAGCATCACCACCACCACAACCAGTCGACACGGAGGTGGAGGACATAGCAGATGGGGCTGGGCTGTGTTAACATGGAGGCTGAACCCTCCTCTCTAGTGTGTCTCAGCATATAATAAACCTGAAAGACACAGCAGCTGATTGTATCAACACCTAAACACACACAGAGTCACTGAAATGCATTAAAGGGATAACTTGAGATATCTGAAGTGGTGTTGTATTGAGTACTTACACAGGCTGGAGTCTGACACAGAAGCTAAGCAATATACTGCTGTGGACAGGGGTCAGCAACAAAACATATTTTAGCCATCTGAAAAAAAATCAGTATCAGTTTAATTGTATGCTACATTGAGAGTATTTTCTGAAAGGCTTCAGTTCCTAACCTATGCTCTCGTAAGAGCCACCAGACTCCATTGAGAAAAACAGCAATTTTAGCATGCTGAACATGAGAGCTGCTAGTCTAGCCCTGATTCTGTCTGTTTGTTCATTTTGTTATTGTGTGACTTTAGTGAATCTGAACTAACCCTTTTAAACACCAGCATCACACAATAACACAAACAAAGTATATTTTCAAGACAATAGTTGAGCAGCAGCTCCTGTGTTTAGCGACGTTAAATCACTGTTTTTCTCAAAGGAGTCTGGCTTTGAAGAGACTGTCTAACAGCTTAATTTTCCCATTGGAAATCACTGTCTGGCATTACGGTAAAGCACTGACAATACTCTCAACATTGCATACAGTTAAACTGATGTTGTTGGTTTTTTTTAGATTGCTAAAATACATGTTGCTGACCCCTCCATGGCAGCACATTACTGAACTTCTGTGTCAGGACTTCAGCCTGCTTCTCCAAACTGGGGGCACGCTGTCTGACATCTACTGTATGTATTATACCATCTATGCATAAGTACTCCATACAAACCTCCTTCAAAATAACAGAACTATCCCTTTAATGTTGTGTAACAACACAAAACTGTGGCAATATCGGCAACAAAACACAATATATACGTATATAAATGGGCTTTCTGGACTGACTCATTGTAACCCACACTGGTGCAATCATAGTTAAGTTACTGTCAGCCACCATTTTTTTAGTAGCCATAAATAAGCTCCTACCACCGCCGTTAGCCAGACATGCTAGCCAATAGACATCACGCTAAGGGTGGATTCAACCATCATGTTCATCAGTACAATTCTCAACTGAAATGAGACAACTATACAGCTCAAATAATCCCTGCTTAAATTGTGTAACCCCACGGAGAGTTACAGACTCTTACGGCATAAAAATATATCTAAATTAATTTGGTTTAAGCCGCGACTTACCCATAAGTTTACTGATGAGGATGCAGGCAACTTCCCTCGCCCTGCAGACTGTCAACACAGCTTTCTGGATCGATTGCTCTGGTCTGGCAGTTGATGTTCAGTCGTCACTAATCGATCACCGAGAACGTAGCATTATTTGTATCGTTTATTTTTTTTTTTTTATCGTTGGTGACCCTCGTTTTCTGTTGTGCGAGACAGAGTTTTAAATTACACGAAGGTAAGTCTTATTAGTTAATGTTTATATATATATTTAAAATAATTTGTTTTTATTTTTGGTCAGTTTACCGACTTGTTTTTTGGCTAAGTTCGTCATAAAGGTTTGCTAGCACCCAACGCCAGATGGCAGTGTCGCCTTTCAACAAGCAGCCAAACAAATGTTAGCCCTTGACAACAAGCCACAGAAACCTTCCATGTAAATTATCATAGTATTCTTAGCATTTCAGCCCCCAGCATAATGGTAATTTTAGATGAAGCCATCCTCCACTGTGTTGGCTGTAACCTCTTCCACTTGGAGGCTTGACCAAGCCTACGAGCTAGCCTACTCTTAGCCAGTGGCAACGGGTAGTCCAGTTTGTTTTAATCAGTAGCTTGACATCAAATTGGTTTAAATATTATGTTGGAAACCTGTCATTACATACAGGACTGCAGCACTGCTTGGACCCATTAGACCTGTCTGGTGCACTGAGTTGAGGTGAAAACCGCCTGTGACAGTTACAGGAAAAAGTCCTGTAACTGTCACTTGACTTGTATTTCCTGCTATTTCAATGTGTCACCCAGAGTCTAACAGCCAGTGGTGTAGGTTACTGGAGAATATGTGGTGCCACTAACAGTTGGCTAATTAAAACTCAAAGGTAGATAGATGCGTGCCAATGGGAGCCCAATATCCTCTTAATATGACTCATTTAGGAGACCTTTCAAAGGGTTTTGTGTTCTCAGCAGTGTTTTCCCTCTGTCAGAATGCTCAATGTATGTTTCCCTGGGTATATATGCTGAAATCATCCACCTACGACAGCTTAAAACCTACTGATGTTACACTCCTGACAACCTACGCCCTCAAATTTGTGGGCAAGACAGTTTTCTTGATTTTAGACATTGATATCTTCACTGTGGCTGAACAAATTTTTGCCATTCAAACTGCATTTGTACCATCCATATCCCTTTACAGTACTTCATATCAAGAGACATGACAAGGCAAGGCAAATTTATTTATTTATGTAGCACATTTCATACCCAAAGGCAACCCCAAAGTGCTTTACAGACAGCGCAGGTAAAAGCACAAGAAACAAATGATGAAAACAAAACAATAAAAGCAAGCAATCACAATCATAGAATACAAAAAACAAACAGTAAAACAATAAAATAAAAGTATAAACAATCAATCGCACATAGAATGAAAAACTATAAAACAAAGATGTATTTAAAATAGAATTAATTAAAAACAGTGGTGATAAGATTTGTCTTTAGTTTGGATTTCAAAGTGCTCTGCATTTTTTCCAGTCTGGTAATTTGTTCCGCAATTCAACAGCATAGAAACTAAATGCAGCTTCACCATGTTTAGTTTTTATTCTGGGAGTAACCGGTAATCCAGACCCAGCCGACCTGAGAGGTCTGCAAGGTTCACACTGGGTCAGGAGATCTGAGATGTATCTTGGACCTAAACTGTTCACTGATTTATGGACAAGAGATAGAGCCCTGGTACGACCCCTGCGCCATCCTGGCCACCCTTTGCACTACACACGTAGCTGTGTTTCTTTCCTGCTATGCTATATGGTTAAATTTCCAGTGTGTCCTGTTTCCTGAAAGGACATTCACCATGACCATTGTCTCTGCTGAACAATTAGCTTATTGGATACAGCTTAAATGGACTCTTAGTAAGCCAATATAAGGCAAAGCTCGCCCTCTGAACTGAGTAGGCTTTGTAAAAAAACAAATGCACTCCCTCTTTGCAGCCAAATATCTTGTAAGGAATTTGAAAATCTAGTCTTGAAATGTTACTTGTCTGCCTTGACAGTCAGTTTGTAAACATGAAAGACATTGCAGGTTAGCCAAACAGGGTTGACAGTCCAAATGGTAACTATGTTCTGTCACATTTGGCATTTTTCACAGCTCACTTTCAGCATTAATCTTCCCATGAGCAAACTTGAACCTGCTCAACAGTGTTTTATCCTGTAATGTGATATCTTTTTAAAAATCACCCCATTTAAATCTGGCTCACTGGTAACACGTTAATCAGAGAACCCAAAAATATCAGCATTTGGAGAGAGAATGCATCTGTCATCCTCGAATAAGATTCATTGCTCTCGATGGTGTCACGAGCACTGTCACTGTCCACACAGGCCCGAGTTGTGTTGATCACATTACGTATTTTTAGCAGTCATGAAGTGATCGGTGCTGTTTTGCAATTCAAGAGCCTCATTTGGTGTTTCATTGAAGTTTGACAACAGCCTCCTTTCAATCAATGGAGGAGCGAGGGACATACGTGCTCTTTACACACAAATCCAGCATAATAATGTGTCTGTCAGAGGTTAAATAAGGGAGTGTTCTTTACTTATCAGAGGAGAGGGGTGGCTGGGGTGTGACTTTTTTAAAATTTCGACCCTCCCTGAAACCACCAATATTTTTCCACGAGCTTCCCTGAGTAACTGCCAAAAATGCATGACCCTGCCTCCACCATAAATTAGCTCTTAGATTTTTAAAACTTAGGCTTTGATGTTTTAAAGTTAAAGGATCAAGGCGAAATCCTGGAGTTTGAAATAGCCTTGTTTTTTCTGCTCATTGTGGATGCTGGTTAGTTCGTGTAAATGGTTTATTTTTGGCCAAATTTTCAATGAGAGGTTGAATAAAGTGATTTTGATAAAGTTTCGCTATGTTAAGCATGCTATTTTTTAATTTATTTTTTTTCTGATGTAAGCATTTGTCGCACATGATGTGTCCAAGGACTGTAAGAAATTTGAAAATCCAACAATAATTTCTACTTTTACAGTTTCTGCCTTTGATAAGTGGTGCTATTTTGGTGATTTATAAAGCCGCCATGTTTCCTTTTTAAATCTGTGGCAAAATAAATACAAAATATAACCATTCAAATTTCTATACCCCTCTCCTAAACCAAAATAAAAACATAGGTGCTCCAAAAAGTGCTTAAAGAATTATTTGACATGCCTGCCCTTTTTCGCACCACCTGAAAAATAGCTAACAGTCCCTAACTGAGACATTTGCTCTTGGTTGTTTGTAGCGTAGATTTCATTACTAGAGGCAGAAAACAGGCCTCAGCTAACTTCTGTAAAGTAATCTTAATGACTGTATTCCATTCATTGTCTCTAGTGTTTAGGCTTTATGCGCTCCGTTTGTAATACGAGCGTGTTTCTCTTTCTTTGCCTTTTGTTCTTTATGCTGCTGCCTGGGCAGGTGTCTCTTGTAAAACAGGTTTTAATAAGTAGGTGAGGTGCTAAAATGAATTTGAATGTAGTGACACAGACTTCTTTTGGTGAAAGTGGCTCTGTAAGTGTGAGCGTGCCTTTTTTGTATTGTTAGGCATGGCTCCAGTGTCTCATTTTTTTTTTCTCCTATAGGCAATGTTTTTGCTTGTCACTGGCATGATTATTTGCACTCTCTCGCCATTGTGGTGATGGGAAGCGGCGTGCTTCCCTTGCACCCAGAATCTCCCATGTAGTGGGAGAAAAAGTAAATAGTGTGAGGGTCATCCTATGGAAAGCGGTCACTGTAATTACCGTTCTGTTTTAAGTGCAGGGTATGTCTGAGTTTTTCGTCAGGGCTATGTCTTCTGGCTAGACGTTGCTTTCACCAGGAAAGAAAAACATGAATCTGACAGCTTGAGGGCTCTTATGGGAGTAGGTAGAGTTCAGCTTTTACTCAGTATTTATGATTGGCTTTAAATTGAACCAGATAATGCAAAGAAAGTAATTACAGCGCTCTGTGGTTGGAATTTTTATTATTATTTCCATAATATTACCCATAACTTAAACTGCAAAAATCCCTGTTTTATGATGAGAGTATTTTAGTTTTTGCTGTTATTAAATTTCCTTCTTATCTTGTCGACATGTTTGTTCTGATAATGCCAGTCAAGGTGTCTTTTCTCACCTGACAGGACTTGTGAACTGCATAACCCCTCTTTATCTTGGCTAAATTCGCCACCTACAATGTACATACAAGCTTTCAAACCAAGCTGGTTTCTGATGTGAACTCTAAAGCTTCTCAGTCATCTGCAGTCTGTCAGTCCTGTGCCACATTGGTTTGCTGGCCGTGTGCCCGCCGGTTCTTTTTTTAATCTATTTGAGAGCTGAACTCCCGCAATGAGATTGTCCTGAGAGCTTGAGGGACGTCGAGGTCCTTCATTTATTACAGCTGAAATCATTAGTGAGGATTTTTTTTTTTCCCCTTGAGAAACAGAAGTACAATGTAAAACATATGTCGTGCAAACTGTTGAGCATTTATCCAAAAGGAAAGTTTTTTATTTCAGAGTTGAGTCTACCTGTTTTGAGGAGGTGGGATCGTCTCCTGTCTCAGGTCTAAGCTGATGTCTGCAAATCTGATTTGGTTTTGGATCTGGATTGGCATTTCTCCTGAATGGTTTGTCAGCAAGCAGCATTGTGTTATGCCTTTATAAGAGTTGGCTCAGTGTCACCTCTCATCTCAGTGTGATCTGAGCCCCTTACTCCAATCTGTCCAATTTGTTTAGTAAATTGTTTAATGCAATTTCACTGTTTTTATCGAGTTAAAATACAATTGCAAGTGCATTTCAAACAATGATTGCACCTTATTCTAAACTGAGAACACAGATCAATAATTCAAGATAAATCGGGCAGGATTGGTCACCAGGAGGACATACAGGGATTAATACAGCGGCCATTTTATTACCATTAGATGCATTGTATTTTAGGAGCAATCCCTGACGATGGTGTCAAGACAGACTATTGAAAGTTGATCAATGGAAATAATAACTTTTTTTTATTATTTATTTATTTTTTGGAGAATCCTCTCTGTGGATTCACATGATGCCATGAACTGTATTTTTTATGTTTTTTCCACCTTTTTAAAAACCTCCAACAAAGAAGCTAAATGTACATAAGTATGGATAAACATTTTGTAAAAAAAAAAAAAAATTCCTGTGGCCTTAAGTAGTATCCTAAATATGTTGCTGAATATGTACAATATATGTACAATATTCACTGTAGCATTCAAGGTCTTGTGTAGTTCCTTACTGTACATTTGGGGCTCAGACATGTTGTTAATTGGGCTTTTATTATGAGGATACCCAGGATTTTAAAGAAAATAAGTGCCCTGAGAGAAATGAAAGCTCATGTGCAAACTTTCACAACATAACTTTCATTCTGAAACTTGTTAGATGTGCATCATTTACTATAATTCCTCCAGGCTTGGAAGGAATTTTAATTTTCTAGCTTTTCCATGACCTCAACGAGGGTGAGCAGCCTGTGAAGCTAAATTCTTACATAAACAGACACATTCACACACACAGAAACATACACAATATACAAACACGTTGTTTGGCTTTTTATTTGTGGTTGTATTAGAGGCTTCAAAGGAAATGTGGAGCTGGTATGTTTAATGGTTCAGCCCGTAGCCTACATGCTGCTTGGCAGGCAACAGGATCTCTTGCCTTCAGCCTATAAGCCAGCTATAATGTGAGCTAGTAAAAAAGAAAGGGAGGAGAAAAAATCCCTCTCTTATCGATTCTGCCTCCAACATAGCAACTGGCCGCTGATTGGCTGACGCGTGGCACGTTCCCGGCCTCCCATTGGCTGCTCGGGTAGCGTGAAAACGGTGTATTCGGACGGAGACAGAGGGGAGGAGAGACGCGATTGGCTGCGGCCAAACTGAAAGCGAAAACCTCTTTTTATGAGAGCCTGCGAGACAGTTGATGGTGTGTGTATTTTAGGCGTGACTCCAAAGGTAATTCGTCCTGGTGCCCCCCCAGCCGGGACTTATTTAACCCTTTCATGCATGAATTATGAATACCTCAGTCAAGACTTTGCTCCTAAGCGTTTATACTCCTCTTTAAGAATGAAAAACAGAAGTTAAAGTTCAGTTTTTAAAATGTATTTCTCAAGGAGTTTTTACCTGTCCTCTAAGATTCACAGCATGCATTGAATATTATGTTAAGCTATAAAAATGTACTTTTAATGCTGTTAAACTAGTGTGTTCACATATTTAACATATTCTTTACTGTCCAATGCAATGTAAAAGTGTTTGCTCCTGACTCCTCAGACTCTCTTCTCTTTATACCATTTTCCTTCTGTCCTCCCTTATTCCCTCCGACATTCAGTTCGTGGCTCTTGACCCCTCAGGGCCCTCCACACACCTCCCCCTGTTGAACTGCATATATTTTTCAACGAACATTTTCTGCAAAAATTCATTCATTTAAACTTTATTTAACCAGAGAAATCTCTTGAGATTAAAAATCTCTGTTTCAAGAGTGTCCTGGCCAAGACATAAGTTTAAGACAGACAACATAGAATGATAATACAAAATAAAGCTCAAAAACAGGCAATATAAAACACAAAATAAGATTACTACAAAGAAAAGCCAAAAAGTATGTTAATATATACCAGAAATGAACCGTAAAAAAGCAAAAAATAAAACAGCAACTACACATGATTACAAAGATTAGCTAAGTCACACAGTAAAATATTGTTTTTGTTACAAAAACTTCAAGTTATACTCTAATAAGAAAATTAAGTTAAAGCCCAAAGAGTTGCTGCAGATTAAGTATTTTTTAAGAACGACAAAGTTGCAGTAGTCATGTCAACTGTAGTTGAAATATAGCCAGTGATTATAGACTATATAAAGATGGACGATGTGTCTCCACTTACCCCTACTGTACAAAGTGAGGCTAAAATACCCCAGATGCGGCTGCTGCCATCTTGCTTTGGTGATGTCGTTTGGAGCCAGAGCCTGCGCAGTAGCGATCTGAATACTATTAAGTGTTCCGCCCATACACCCATCCGACCAATTGAGAGCAGCGTCACCGAGTTAGTTTGGCTCATGTCCCGTCCGCTAACGTGGAGAGGGCGGGCTTTATGACCTATACTGCAGCCAGCCACCAGGGGACAGTCGAGATGTTTCAGCTTCACTTTTGGGACCACTGCCATCTCGCTCTGGTGACGTTATTGGGAGGCCAGATTCTGCGCAGTAGTGATTTCTGCAGTATCAAGTTTCATCTGTCAAGCAGCACCACTGATTGGCTCACCTAATTGTCAATTATGTTGTAAAATCCCCATTTTGTAGCACTGAATAACTAATTAAAACCAAACTTATCAGAAAAACGAACACTTTAACAAACAGCAGCTTGATTAAAACTACTGTAAGTGACAGAAACCACATTTGGGAAAACTTTATTTGACATCGGCTTTGGGTTTTTAGTGTGGTCCATGTCCCATCCACTAACATCAAGGGGACAGGCTTTATGGCCTATACTGCAGCCAGCCACCAGGGGGCAATCAAGATGCTTCGGCTTCACTTTTGGGGAGCTGTCATGGCGTCCATCTTTACATGCAGTCCATGTTAGCTATCCATGATGAATAATTGAAATTTTAACAACTGTTTTACTGATTAGATGTGACTTGATGTTTCTGAATTTTATATACTTGCAAGGGTCTCCTGTTAGAGAAGGATTGGCAAAATATTCTTGAGCTGCACAACATTTCTTGCATTCCGTCGGCCATCTTAGTTTTGAAATATTTATGTTGCTGTTACAACACCTGGCCAGTGGGTGGCAGTATATGTCATGACGCACTAGCATCCACTGTAGTGGCTTATGTGCGATAATAGCATCAAAACCCACGCATATTCAAGAAAATAGGTTTTAAATGGCTTTCCACTGTAGTCACTACTATGCATGAAAGGGTTAAATTGAGAGCTATAAATCAGAATGACTGTGAATTTAAACGAGCGAGTTGTGTGACCGAGGTGTACCGACAAGGAAAGAGAAAAGGAGGAAAGCAGAGATGTACTGTGCATGTAAGACGTGGGGGCTGGGTTTTTACATAGATTAAACTCAGATTCAGGGAGCGAGGGAAAATAGGACCGGGCAGCGAAAGCTAAACTGCTGTGAAAGCAAATACCTCTGGGGTATGGCCAGGTGGGAGTGTGTTTCAGGTCAAAGGAAATGTAGCAGAGGCCTAACTTGACCTTTCCAGCCTTCATTTTTTTATACCATCCTGTACAGGAGTTAGAAAAATGCACTCTTTCCTGTCCCTCCTCTTTCCTTGTCTGTCCACCCCACACACTTTCTCTTCCCACTCTCTCCCTGTCTTTCGGACACTCACGCAGCCTGAGTGTGACTCAGCGCTGGTACAGTCTGTCCTATCCATTCATTTATCTATCCGTCTATCCATCTATCTCCCCTGCATCTGGTCCATGCTAGCAGAGCACGCATGCTTGCCTGTCCACCAGCTCTCTGTGCTGACACAGGTAAGAGGGAGTAATCCGTGGCCTGGAACTGAAGTTCACCCCCAGTACATCCCTGCCCTCTGCACCTCATTAATCCCTACCTAACACAGACCTTATGTGATGGTTGAAATAGGCCACCTGTTGCTCTGATCACGGAGGGCTGATGGTGGTGTCACCTGCGGTCATCATCATCACCATCCGTAGCTTTATCCTAAGATTCACACAAGTTTTTCTGTGTGGATGGTGTTAAAATTAATAAAAGGAAAACATCTGTAATATCAGATAATGGCGCTGACTGTGTAATTAAGTTCTGGAGACAAAACTCTCAAGCTGGCTGGGGCTAAATGTTTACAGTTGAACTACATTCCTTTCACAGGAGCCTCCGAAAAGTTGTGTTTAACAATACAGCATGTTCTCGGCGAGGTAGGTTTGATAGATTGTTTTCTAGTGACTCAACAGCGGCCAGGCTGAGTAGGGAAAGGGCCTGCACATATCCTGCTATTGTCTTATCGCTTCCTTTCTCTTCCATCTGTCCACAGTGTGTCCTCCAGCGCCCCCGCTGCCTCCTATCTCTGCTGACCCAAGGATAAGCTCATCGGACGACAATGGCACCACTAGAGACAGATGGTAAATTTAAGATAATTAGTTATCTCGCTTTAAAGAAGTGTTTCACTGCTGGAAAGATGGTCTTTTTAAAAAAAAAAAAAAAAAAAAACACTGGGCTGTCGATGCAGTAGAAAGATGCAGATACTTTTTGAAATTGGTGCTGCATGACCAAAACAACACAGAAGAGAAAGGCATTTGCTTTTGCTCAAGAGGTAGAAAATTACTAGAACACACGGCGCTGCACAGAACGAATAAACGCTCCAGCTGGTGGGTGACATAATGCAGGTTGCTCGTCTGAAAAAATATGGCAGCCGGCTGGTATCAGTCTCAAACTGCAGTTAAACTGTAAGCTAAAATATGTTTATGAAAACATTTTTGGTGAGAAATAGGCAATGCGGGGACTGAATCGTGGTTCATATTTGATCAATGCTGCCTGGTTTTACCCTTTCATATTTTTTTCTTTTATCCTCTGTTTTCCATAATATAGAAAGTAGTATGACACCCACTTCCTGATCACAAACATATTACAACGAAACAGTGAACTAAAATGTAGTGACTAAAATGCTGTAACAGAATTTTGGTGTTTATTTGATCAGCACTGCATATTTTACCGTTTTTAGAGTTTTGTCTGAGTTTGAGAGAGTTTCGGCTCTTGGTCTGCAGAGAAAGAGACAAGGGTGGCCCTGTCTTGATCCACACAGAGAGAGAAAGGGCTGGCTTTCTTTCATGATCTGCTTCTGTACACTTTGTGTCCGTGGCGGCGCTGAGCGTACAAAAATGTAGTTTGAGCAACACTCCAAATGAGCAGTGAGATCTTTGTGCTGGCAACATAGAGAGGAGTTTAACATAGTTAATTTACACATACTACCCACACTGGTATGTTACAAAGCAGATTGAAAAAAAGAAAAGTATCCCGTTAAGTCATTCTGTGCTTTGTATTTGATATTTTTTCTGCCCAAGTTCATGAAAAATTGTACTTTAAATGATACAAAAAGTGACACCGTGCATTGCTCGCACAGTATCAGCAGCAGACTGTAAAAAAAACAACAACGGCGGATTACGTAAGTTGACAAAACCCTCATCAGTTTATTGTCTTTCAGCAAGAAAAAGGTCAGGATCTCACATTGCTTAGCTTCACCCGAGGAGTTTCCTCAATCCCCCAGTGGAGTTATATTTTTATAAGAGGCTGAATCACCCTCCTTCCACAAACCAACCTCAGAAATACATTTTACAGTTTTCTCTGTACAGAGTATCTATTGTCCTCAAACTTGAAAAATGTGCCAAGTTCAACATGGATTCCTTTCCTCTTAAGCTATGTAGGCTGCATGTCATGAAAAACATTCATAGCTCGAGCAATGCCACAGTTCAAGTAATGGAGGCAGGATACTTCCGGACCTCTGGCAGTTCACACAAACATCGGAGGCCACATCATACCGACACCACCAAAGAGAGTGCATTTTTGTGGCAAATGTCAACCTCTCATAACAGCATTACCTTCACCGCCATCATCATCGTCATACATTGCAACAATAGAAATACTGTTGGATTGCACTTTCTTCAAGCTTTCATCTTGTGGCATGTTTATAGAAAAAATATATATAGAATACAAAAAGCTTATACTTCTTTGAGTAACAGAATATAACATACAGTACTTCAGATTATGTTTTGATCAGCACATCAGCAGGTGTACATGAATCGCCCTCCCCTTGCCCAAATGCAATTACCGGACTCAACAGGGATGTAGTTTTGCTCACTATTAAGTGCTTTGGTCAATGGGTATAACATTGAGTATGCTCTTACAATGGTATTCTACAGGATGTTAATGCTACATAATTATCCACTGTATATGAATGTCTGTTAAGAAAGGGGCAAATTGATGCACCACGACTTTTCACATATTCACACGTGGCATTTTCCCCAAAAAATGGTTTGGTCCACCAGACCAGTATGACGGAAACAGCCTGTTTACAGCACCATTTTCCCCCCTCGCAAATGCACTAAGTAGTAGCAACATATTTCTTTCATTCCTGAGCTTTGCAACGGGACATTTTGAGCTCAGAGAAAGATTTTTGTTACAGTGACATAAATAATAGTTTGTAGAGAAATTATTGTCAAGCAAAGAATTATTTAACTTGAGCAACAAAAAACATTTTCGTGCTTCATACACTTGTTACAATATTTCATATTATCCACATAAGGAGTTTTACTCATTTCGCCTCTCAATGCTTTTTGTGAGTGAGCACTAGCTCATTTTTTCTGTTACTCCCAGCATCTCCACTCTGCGCACTCTACTTGACAGAGTGCCACAATGCCAGCCAATCAGAGAGACTGGCTGTTGTGTCTCCAATCTGATTGTTAGTGGTATTAACGGTTACTAGGGGGGTAGGGAAGCACTCGAAGATAAGCAGTCCATCGCCTCCACATGAGTAGTTTATACAGTTTTGGTGAGATAGCTAGCTTTACTACCTTTATTTATACTTTATTAGCTTGCAGCCAAGCTATTTTAGTAGGTTGCTAGCTAGTGTCTGCCATATATGCAGTAGCTAAATAAAAACCAATGACCTTCTCATAGACCTAAGTTGTGATAGAAATGTCTGAGCGTCACAGGCCCGTGATATGACTGGTTTCGCTATCAGGATTTCATCCATTCGGTCTGGTAACATTTGGAAAGTAGAGGAGCTGCAAGATTAAGTCAATTTAATCCCATATAAATTAGAGGAAGGCTAAACTGGAAGTTAGCCGCTCGACCAGCGGACGCCTGTACTGCGTTTGCTCCATGAGCACAATGTTGTGGAATATCTGGTTAATTTTATACAGGGGAGGTCAAACTTTTTTGGCTTCTGGCACCACTTCAAACACTGTATCCAGGTCTAATTATACATCCATGGTTGGCTTCCTTGGTGATTGCCAGCTACACGCCTAAGGCATTATACATGTAGAGCCTGCAACTGTCTCTAATAGCTGATGTAATTTACTAATTACTATGAACAGCCTCGTGACATTGTTAGAAAATGAGATGTAGTATCCTCTGCCAAAGATTGATTTCAATTTACACATTGAGAGGGCAAATGTGAAATGTTAGTGAAAGAGGTTATCGTTGTGTGCTAATGTGGATATTAGCAAACAGGTAAATAAATTCACTGAGGACGCGTGACAAATAATTTCTCTACGAAATATAATTTATGTGTGTCCAAAAACCTATTTTCCCGTGCTAAAAATGTGCAATCACACGCTCAGGAATGCGGCACAAATATAACTCCATAGAAACCAAATATATTTCTAAAACTATTGGTCAAATTTTCAGAACGGAATACACTTTAACTAGGGACATCTCTAGGAACATCAACTCTGGTTGTATAAGTTGAAGTCAAACAAAGGTGCAGCACCTGATGATGTCAGTGAGCAATGTTCTGGTTGTCGACATCCCTACTAGAAAGGTGTCCATTAAACAAACGGCAATAAATGAAGTACAAAAAAAAAAAAAAAAAGCTTAAACAGTCTCTTTGAAAACAAAAAAAAAACCCAAAGCTGACATTCAAGTTCCAGTCCCACTTCAATCTGTGAAATCCCATTCACAAAAGCCGATGGAATCACTGTAGTGCAAAACTTTACACAATGCACCTCGATGCAGTCGTTCTCGCAGGATACAGTAAACATGTCCATTTGTCTCTTTCCATTGGATTACATTTCTGGAGCGGCCGGCGGGAGCCCCGCTGTATGTTTAGGAGTCTGTAAGAGTTTGTGTTCCTCTGCGTGTTGAGAAGGCGTGGCTGCGGCTTTGGCGTGTACTGGATGCGACAGCCGAACATCCAGGGCGTCATTGTGTTGCGCTAAGGAGTGCAGGCGATAGTGCAGGACAAGGTCTTTGAGCGAGCAGTGGGCGTCGTAGGGCTCAGCAAAGCCGTATCCGTGTGGTGTGCTGTAGATCATACAATGCTTCACTTCTTCATTCACACTGAAATAAATGAAGAAAAAAATCACATAAGTCAGTGTCACACAATTACACAATGCGGAATATCCATCTAAAAATTGATCCGACTGCTTTCTAAAATTTTATACTCACACAACAGAGCAGGCGTAGCATCCCTGTTTGCTGCTTTCGCGGATCAGGAACGTTCCGGGTGCTTTACCTTGAAGCATTTCTTCGGCCTGCGTTCGGCTCAGTTCACCAACAAACCAGTTTGTCTCATCCTGATGCGGCAGATTCTTCTCGTCTCCCTTCAACACATATGTGCTGAAAAAACAAGAGTCATATTTTAACACCTCCGTAACAATTCTCTCTTGTTAAAAAGTGCTGTCTTAAAAACTGTTTCCAGAAAGAATTTGTTGAAACTTACTCATCGAGGCTGTCACTCAGTATCCCCAGCCAGTCGTTTATGCGTTTTTGCCGTACGCCTTTGTGATTAAGCCAGCTGCAAGAAGAGGTGTAAAGAAAGGTTTCAATTTAAAATAGAAACTTCACAGAGCAGCTACCGAGATTTTTTCCACAGATGCCACAAACAATATTCTGACAATACACGTACTTGAGGTACAGGTCTCTGATGTTGCGTAGCTGGATGAGGTCAGGCCGCAAGCTGTTTATTTTCCTGTCCGTCTCTCTGTAGTCCTCTACCTGCGTCCTCAAGTCTTCTTCCAGATGGATTTTGCTGTCATAGATCTCCCCGAGACGACACTTCAGCTTCTCATAATTTATCAGAAAACTAACACGGGGAAGGAAAAGAATACAGTTTAATACACTGTTCTACATGCAACCGAATAGAACTACATTTTTTTTGGAACCATGATGCAATGAAGTACCTCTCCAGGTCTTTGTCGGCTCCGTCGGACTGATTGTTCATCTCAAACTCCTCCCCGTAGCGCTCCTGTTCACGACACTGCTCCTCGAAGATCAGCATTGTCTCGTTAAAGGCCTCAATTGCCGTTCTCTTCATCTGGATCTCCTGTGTCACAAAGAATACACCACTAAGAAAAGACTCAGGAGACCGACAACTGTAAATGCTACTGTTTAGAAATGTACTGGTCTTAGCGCAGACCTTAGAGAGCATCGGAATATTTCTACCTGTGATGTCTTTGTGAAGGCTTCATAAAGACGATCAAACTCCTTTGACTTCTCCTGATACTGACAGTGCACTTCCTTGAGCTTTCTTCCGGCCACATCGACGCTGTCCTCTTTCACCTGGAGTAAAAAAATACACTTAAATATGTACAGTTCATAATTTACCATATTTAGCAAAAAACTCTATCATCATTCTTGCAGTGTTAGACTTCTGACCAACTTTTATTTAATCCCAAAACATAAAATAAGGGCACACACTGACCTGCTGGAAGCGGGACACAGGATGTGTGAGCATTAGGTCCAGTGTGGCATTGTATTCCACCAACGGATGGTGCTGATAGTGCCAAATGAGCTCCACCACTGACGTGAACGTGAGGGGGTCCGAGAAGCCGTACTTCCCATCACGGTGGTAAATCTTGATCAGCTTGTTGTGCCCGTCTTTCCTGAGAAACAGTGAAGTGTAATGTAAATAAAATGTCGTTGATATGTGCAGTGCTGCTGTTCTGATTAGATTCTCCCTTTCTTCTTCTTACCTTAATGTCAGCGTAAAGTCTCCTTGCAGCTTTGTGGATGCGTCACGCACCAGAAAGGAGCCGTCAGGCGTGTCTCGGAGCTTCTCGTTGACCTCATCCCTGAGGGAAAACCAGTTAATAGTTACCAGATCTAACAAACCGATACCTTAATGTCAAACAATAAGACAGAGCGATGACATTTTAAAAGTAATTACCTGGTTATGTCTCCCCAATACCATTCAGCGTCCTGTAGCGTATATGTAGGTGGCGAAATGCAGTTGTTGTTCGTGGTGGAGGACACTGGCTTTGTTGACCTGGGAGGGAGAGCTACAAAAGAGGAAGACAGATAAGAAAATGAAATGCAAACGATCAGGATGACAGTTCTTAGAAAGAGATCTGTCGTGGATTGTAGACCATTGATTTGTTGTGAGATCGAGTGGAGCGCTGTAAATGCGACTCCTTCAATATTATGACTCTTGCAATCAAGGATGTGTGCGTGCAAATTTAGGAAATGCACTATTCTGCATGTATGCCAACCCCCCACCACACACACACACACACACACACACACACACACACACACACACTGTCTGTCACACCCTTGCTTGATGAAGCCTGTCAAGATCTGAGGACAAGCCCAGGCATGTTTCCAAGAGATATCACTCGCCAAATCATTACCAAGTGTGGTCAGCACTAAAAAAGGAAATGTGGCAGTTAGTCCTCATGTCTGAGCACTGCCAGTCAACAAATATGAAACATGTTTTCTTTTATTATTCCAGAAATTCTCGGGCCCTTCAGTTGCCTGCAACTCTTTGCAAACTAAGTCCAACTTCTGAAGTTTGCAGCAGCCTCTGGCACTGTCCCCGAAGTGCATAAAGAGGCAATAAATAAACCATAAATTGTATCTTGAGCCTCTTGGACCACCCCTCCCATTTTATAATGATTGCACCGCTTACAGATCCTCTTTAGTTTTCCGTCAACCTTAAAGGAATAAAATCTGGCTGCAGGACTAAGCGTTTTCCCTAAAAATGAAAAAAAGGAGGGCAAACCGCATCAAGAGGAGGTGAAGGGCGATATATTTCACTGCAGGACAAAAGTGCCTTTCATGAGGCAGTTAGGGAGAATACAAGAGCACCCTCAGAGAGGAGAAAATGTGGGTTTCTCCCACCATCCGCTCTCCTCTTTTTCTGACCTTAAAATAAACAAAAGGCAGGTGCAGCAGCACCGTGGCAAGGCACACACACACACACACACACACACACACACACACACACACACACACACAAAAACGCGAAGCTGCGGCTCCTGAACTCAGCAAAATTAAATCTGCACACCTTCCCCCCTTTCTGTCTCGTGCCAAGAAACTCTGCTGGCTTCCAAAACCTACACGCGCACACCAGTACAGACAAGAGGCAAGTAATTTAAGAGTGCAATAATAAAAAATAATATTAAATCAGTCACGCTAGCCTTGCTTTTACACTGTGTCCAATCCAGAAAACACATAAAAACCAAACACAGGAACTGTCACTAAAAACAGTGCAAACCTTGAAAGAACAATACATGGCATCTGTATTGTTCTGATGGTATGTCGCTTTAGGTTCGTATTGTATTGTAATTTATCAACTGTAATAATAATCTTAAAATATGGGGCAATTTAATTAGCTGCAGTCAAATTAAATTAACTAGGTGGTTATTATGTTGTAGAATTAGACATGATAGGAGCGCAATGCAAGCGTTACGCACTGTTACAACCATGTAATAACGCGCAGCTCAGATGACAAATGCAAATAAAAAATGAAGTGTTCGTGAGTTGCCGGAGTTAAGTCATGAGACGAGCTGTCTAGTCTGCTTGCCTCTAGCCTACTTTCAGAGCTAGCACACAAATTAAGCACGGCTGGCTGCAGAGGAGAACAAAGCGGTCGTTTCATGCGGCGCTCATTAACGCACCCTCGACTATATCCCCTTTAAAATGCACCCTTTACACTGTCATACGCCTTTGGTAAATCTTCTGGTTTATAAGGGGGATGCAAAAACCGCCGTGCATTTGCGATCCAAGTTTGTCATATGCGCTGGGACAAAAGAAAAGCCACTGCGCCTGGTCCACCGAAAGGTATTACGTAATTGGCAAGTGAATTGCGCTATGCATGCCTGGGCAATGCCACTGGGGGAGCGCAGCACCGAGGACCTTTCCATTATAACGTCTTTACTAACACCTGCACTGCATTTGTGGGATGACATCTTTATTACAGGCATCAAGCAAGGTGATGGCAGCAAAAGGAGAAAGCAGAATAAAAGGTTTTGTGACCCCCCGCAGATCAGACAATGGCTGCCTTTAACCCTAACTTACCTGGTGGTGCTTGATCCATCTCGATGTAGAATAAACCTTCAGGAGGATAAACCATTCCTGTTTCAAAAGAGTAGTCCAGGTTGGTGTCGTTGTTGTTGCGCGTTTTAATAGCTGAAAAAAAAAAAATGCACGTTTCTTTTGCGGCAAATAGACTTGTTCAGTGCAGTCGCCACGTCCTACATAGATGTGGACAAAAAGGCAACTCCTTCGATTGTGAGTCCAGAAAACGTCCCAAAGTCCAGCTGGATATTCTCAACATATCCTGTCTAACTGGGAGTTATTATCTCAGACACATCGATTGTCAGTCCTTGCTTTCTTTCTTGCTGTGCGGCGGAGCTCTACTTATTTCATCTCGGAAGTGGAGCGACTTTAAAGGGCTGTTCGTAACATCATCTTGGCGCGGCCCTACCCGCTGCTGCAGCTGGGGGTTTCTTTTTCCTGCACAATCCAACGCCACGTAAATCACACCCTGTCAAATGTATATATCGCAGTGAAATGACAGCAAACATGTATAAGTACAAACTACAAAAACAACA
Organism: Epinephelus fuscoguttatus; assembly: GCF_011397635.1. Classification (NCBI taxonomy): domain Eukaryota; kingdom Metazoa; phylum Chordata; class Actinopteri; order Perciformes; family Serranidae; genus Epinephelus; species Epinephelus fuscoguttatus. The sequence continues at coordinate 24,902,205 of NC_064766.1, forward strand.
TTTTTATTTTTTTGATTCCACTCACAGATACCAAGCGTCTGCCATATTGCAACCCCCCTAAAGAGTAATGGTACATTCCAGACCGTTTCATTCAACTCTCCTCAGCTGCACTGTAACAGCTGAAAAATGCCTTGCAGGGCATGAATGGAAAAGAAAAACCTAGTCTATTAGCTTGAATCATCTCATGAAAACACGATCTATCTTATGTTTGTTTTTAACACCCCAGAGTAATAGGAATTAAGGCATTTTCTGCCACCCCAGCCTTGTCCTAATTTACCCAGTGAGCAAATAGGTTGCAATAGAATGACATCATGCAATAGGTTATATGATAATTAACGTGTCTTCAGCTGTTTGGCATCCAGACTCAAACCTCTTTTGTCTGAGACAAAGTAGCCTGCCTATTTGGCACGTGTGCATTATATTCTTGTTGAGCTTGTCAAACACGTTCAGCGGCAACAAACAAAAAAAAAGAGTAACGTAATTATTGCTGCTCTGACATCGTCCTGTTCAAGACACAAAAGGTAATAGCAGGTGTGTTAAAGGAGAACTACACCCATCTTCAAAAGTCAGACAGGTTATTTCCATGGTCTAAGACAGTCCAAAAATATTAGTAAATATGGACAATTCTGACCTAAATCCAAAAACTAGGAAGCTCAAATTTATGATGTCATAGGGTGTAAAATCTGGAGCTGCTCCACTGACAGTGAATTGGGAAAGAGGTTATAGATGACACTCAGAGCACCCAGGGGATTGATCTGAGTATATGGGTACATTCATTTCAGGATCTATAAGACAACAATAGAATAAAGCTCATTTGGGTATAGAAAAAAGAAACACTCTGTGAGATCACAAAATTAGGCTTCACTGTCTGCGGAGCAGCTCCAGACTTTGTACATGATGTCATCACAAGTTTGAGACTTACCTTTCAGGTTTCTGACGTTGAGAGAGAATAGCTCATGTTCACAGTTATTGACTTAACTTTCCTAGGCCATCGAAACAACATATAGAAATCCTTAGATCCTGTCTGCAGGTATACAAATATTTTTGAAAATGGAGATGTTCCATATCCATATCCACCCTCCATTTTCAAAAATAATTCTGCCCATATGACCAAATGCTTGCTGGCGTTAGCTGTCTTTAGCAGTCTACCTCATTACAAAGGTAAAGTGTACAGGCTAATGTTATCTATTGGAGATCTCAGCATTATTGATACCCATAAAATTTAAGGGTGAAAGAGCCAAGTGAGGCGATGGACATGTGAGAGGTTTTCCTTCCAGTCCTCATCAACAACAATCCCATTCTTGAAAGCCTCCCATTATGTGTTGGTTCAACCAGGCCTGAATCTGGTGACACTGAGCTGGAGCGAAAACATTGGGTGCAACAGATGCCTCCATTTGTTCGTGAAGTTGTGCAGCAATACTAAGTTTAAGTGTAAAGTAGTAATTAGACCAAGCAGTCCTTACAAACCAGTCATCCGCCATTGCTCTTGTTTCTGGGGTATGCTCATTACACAAAGCAACAATGGGCATGTGCAAACTGATGAGATTACGTCATGGTTTCCCAAACGCTCCGCTTTACATGTCCAGACAGATACACAGTAACCGGAGTTTTGAAAAATTAAAGAAAATTTGAGCTAAAAAAAGTGACCGAAAACTTCTTTTGCATGTGGACAATAGGCCAAAACGTAGCCGAAAATATCCGTTCACAAAAATATTTGTATATGTCTTGCCAGGGCCTCGATTTAGGTGTTTTCCCCCTTTTAACACCTGTAGACATCAGTGACTTGAAAGTCAGCGTGAGGGTTGAAAGAATGTATTTTATCATGAGACATTCTGCTGTTTCTATCTTCATGTGCTAGAAAGTATCCAGATCACTATCTCCCTAATGCGTTCGTGTCGAATGAATACACGTATTGTTGTTCGTTCGTGACACAGAATGCTGTGCTATAAATTTAAACAACCGAGGCCTCTTCCACCAGCTGACGTTCGTGGCTGCAGGGAGAGTGAAACAAGGCCTGCATGGTCAGAGGTCTGTCTCTGTTGGTGTCCAGGCGTTTATGGCCGGTCCCCTTTTGACCCGAGGACACAGAGTCAGGGAGGTAATTGCCTCCAGCATTCCTTTTTCCCATCAGTAAGACGATTCTTTCCTGTGTCCAGTCAGTGCCCATGAAATGTCCTAAACTAACTGCCACGATGGAGGATATTATGACAAGAGAGCACACATACTTGCCATGGGCGGCTTAGGAGACAATGGGCCCCTGGGCACAGATACGCAAAGGGCCCGACCACCTCTCCTACACAGAAGCAGGACACAAATACTTTGTGGTGGTTTTGTGTCTCTTTGTGGTCATTTTTTGTCTTCTTGCGGTTGTGTTGTGATTCTTTGAGATAATTTTGAGTCATTTTTGGCCGTTTTGTGTCTCTTTGTAGTTGTTTCGGTCTCTTTGAGGTAATTTTCTGTCTCTCTGAGGTAATTTTGTGTCTTTTTTTTGGTCATTTTGTGTCGCTTTGCTGTCATTTTGTGTGTCCTCATGGTTGTTTTGTGTCTCTTTGAGGTCATTTTGTGTCCTCTTATGGTTGTTTTGTATGTCTTTATAGTCATTTTATGTCTCTTTGTGGTTGTTTCGCCCATTTATTTGTAGTTATTTTGTCTCTGTGTGGTCTTTTTGTGTCTCTTGGAGGTAATTTTGTGTCTTCTTGTGGGTTTTTTTGTGTCTTTTTGTAGTCGTTTAGGTGTCCTTGAGGTAATTTTCTGTCTGTCTGAGGTAATTTTCTGTCTTTTTTTGGTCATTTTTTGTTGCTTTGTGGTATCATAGTGTCTCCATGTGGTTGTTTTGCCCATTTTTTGTAGTTGTTTTGTCTCTTTGTAGCCATTTTGTGTCCCTTTGTGGTCATTTTGAGTCTCTTCCTAGTCTGTGCTTGTTGATTTAGGTAACATTTTGCAGGTGAAGACTATTGGCGGCCCTGGCACTTTGGGTCTGTGCAAGGTAGGCCTGTTCTGTAATCCATCCATGATGCATGCTGCACTCCCAGACATGCATGAAACTCGTGTGTGGGCAAGTATGTCAGACAAATACAGAGCTTATTAACATAAAAAAAAACATGCGTATCATTTGCATTCCATATGCAAATGCTGTTTAACTTGCCAAATGGTAGTTGTGGGATGTTGGCAGCTTTCTTTTAGACATTAGATCCACCGTTTGACATGTATGTAATTGCGTGGGTGTGTGTACACATTGGGCGAATGTGCTCACGTGTGTCTGTGTGTATCTGTGGGTGCAACGCATGGGTGTTTGCTTGTGTGCTTTCCATGCGCTCCTACTTTAAGAAGCCCTGAGGCCTGTCACGGCATGTCACTTGGCTGCTGCCCAGCCCCCCCCTCCTCGCCCTGGTGTCAGAAGAGCACAGACTTTGCCCCTTTAACTTCTGGGTCTGACCTCCGTGACACATTTCACTACCACCATCCTCTTAAAACACGACAGCATCGGGGCTCCAGAGACGTCAGTGGGGGGCAGTGAGGCACAGGCATGATGAGCTCCAGTCTCTGAGCCTTGTGTTTGCAATATGTTGCCTCTATGATTAGTACTAGAAAGTGAAATATTTGGGGTCTACTGTGTAATTTGTATCTTAGCCCCATTTGGGTTGTGTGCGTGTAGTGGCCGGGGTGAGTGAGGGCTGACTCGCAGGATAAACCTTTAGGCTTTACACCCCAGATCCAGGCAGTCCTGATGGGATCAGTGAAGGCTAATCGTAAGATTAACGGGATAGGCTGATACTGCAAGCCTGCCAGCTGCCTGCTAGCTGATGTGACTCATCTTGATATTCACTATACCGCAATATGCCACTGGACTGTGGGAGTGCTGGGAAACGCTGCATGAGTTTTAAATTAATAGACAGATGTTCCTCTGTGCTCAATGTAGATAAACAGTTCAACTCTAATTCTGTTAGATTTGCATTTTTGACACTGATCTGACAACTTAGAATGACTACAGAGGGACTATTGTAGGCAGCAAATATTAAGGAGAGTAGGTGTTAAAGATGTTATAGTTTGGTATTTTTTCTGGTCAGGAAAGCAGCGCCAGTAAGAGGCATTTTAAGAGTTCAGGAGAAAGGATTGTTTGTTGTGTCCTTGAGTTTATTAGGTCAAGTGTGGTGCAGCATGTTGTATGTAAACTGTGTGGTGAAATTATGGAGCTTTTATCCCCATATTTAAGAGTGTTAAATGCGTACGTGACAGGCCTCCCGCTGTCATTCACTCAGCCTCACTAAGTCACAACACCCAGAATCAGTGCAGTAATCTCCTGGCTTTTTAGACTAATGCTTGTTTAGACTCTGTCCACTAACTGTGTCAAGGAATATTAGTCTGTTTTCATATTTCCTGTGCAGCGCAATGTAGGACACATTTTATCAGGATTTGTTTTGTTTGTTGTCGGAAAAAGAAAAAGACTCACAGACACAACACGGAGAAACCATGTCAGGAATTAGTTCAGTTCACCAATGTCGGTATCTGTGTCATGGTCTCGCATTGTCGCCCTGGGTGAATTGCACATCTCTCAAATCTTCTGTACTGTAGTGTGCTGCTATTCACGGCCATTGAAGGGATGCATAATGGTCTTGGCAGGGCGTTCGACATTCACCATGGAGAGACTGTGGGGTTTCCCTGATCGGCCGCCAGAACCAGCACACAAAGCACGCAGTAGTCCTGCCAGAGGCAACTCAACTGTGGGCAGAGTGTAGGGCGGCTATGGTCTGGCCCCCAGGACCCTGCCATTGTGGAAATGTAAGTGGGGACAGTGTCTGAACGGCTTGAGTTGGAACAGAAAAACTTTGGATGACCAAAACTATGAGCTTCAAATAGCTGGGCCCTGGGAAACATAGCTTGTTCTTTTAAGGAGGTCAAAGAGAAGCCAAAAAGAGGAAAAAAAAACAGAAAACCAATGTTTGGTGGATGTCAAATTTGAGGCTACCGTTACTATAGACATCAGCAAAACTGACATACCATTTTTCCAAACGCTCCGGTGTCTGTCTGCCTCTCTGTCTGTCAAGTTCGGCCCTCTCCCTCTCTGTCTCTGTCCCCTGCATTAGCACCCAGTGGTCATACCCAACACTCATCATCTGTCACTCCATTCTGCCAGAGCCTAATCTTACTAACAGAGGTGACAACTGAGGTACTCGTGGCATGCCACCACACACAACGTTTACCAGCTGAGTGTCTGAGTTATGCCTAGGATGATGATCCTGTGGTATCAGCGGTCTCTCCGGAGGCCTTTCCCACCTCGCTGCTAAAGTGGCACACCAAATAAAGGCCTGACTGTGACCGTTAGTGGAATACATCCACACGATGCTGCCAGTTTTTCAGTCCTTACACCATTAGGTATAGGGGTGTTAATCACTAGTTTCATCAGGATACAAGATTATATCACTTCTTTGGACAACAATACATCATTTGCAGATATCACAAAGTCTGCCATGATATCATTTTGATTTGGTGAAATTCAGGGGCCTGTGATCGACATGAGCCAATATCACATGCCCATTTATCACAGTCAGTTAAGGAAGGTAAGGTAAGGTAAGGTAAACTTTATTGTCCCCTAAGAGAAATTCATCTTGGGCACAGTGCTACATTTCATTGCTTCACAGGACAAGATAAAAACATCATCACAGGGACACATCATCACAATGACAGTTCTATCACATAAAACAGACATGGATTACATTTGCACATGCACGTTGCTCGTTGCTCTATTGCACTAGTTTCTAACATTGTTCAACAGCTTAATGGAGGCTGGAACAAATGATAATTTGAGGTGGTTTGTTTTGCACTTTGGTATACGAAATCTTCTTCCTGATGGGAGAAGTTGGTATTCAGAGGACAGTGAGTGAGTAAAGTCTGAAGAGATTTTTGTTGCTTGTTTCATGACCGACTGATTATACAGATTCTCTATGGACTCATATTGTCTCATACCTATTATCTTCATTGCTGTTTTGTGCATATTGGCCAACCTGTTTTTCAGTTGCACTGATAGGTTGCCATACCAGGCTGTGATTCCATATCTGATGAGGCTCTCTAAAATAGCTCTGTAAAAAATCAGCATGATCTGCTTGCTAACCCCGTACAGCCTCAGTCGTCTCAAAAAATACAGTCTCTGCTGCAGTTTGTTGCACAAGTTGTCAATGTGTGCTTTCCAGCAAAGAAGGTTATCAATATGGATCCCTAAGTATCTGTATGTGGCCACTTGATTAATAGTCTGGTCTTTAATTACCACTGGCTTGTGTGTAGTCACTTGCCTCGGGTCAAGAACCATCTCTTGTGTCTTTGACACGTTTAAAACCAGATGGTTTTTGTCACACCACTTAATGAGGGTGTTGATCTCATCGTGATATGCAAAAGAGTCCATGTCCTTCTGCAAATTTAAAAATAAAATAAGGAAGAAGCTGGCACCCCCTGTCTTTTTTTTACTTTTGGCCATAAAAGATAAAAACAGCACCTAAATAAATGTTAATAATTGTAAGCGGTTAAGTGCAGTAAAGTTTGACTCCACTTACACACATAAAACGGCACATGGCATAACTTAACCTTCAGCGCTCTCTGCCACAAAGCCCTTTCTGGAAGAAATATTTTCACTTTAACCCAAACCATCATCTTGTTCCTGAAACTTCAGGACTATGTGGCTTAAAGCCCTGAAGGCAAACTTCTCCCAACAGCCACAAAACATGGATTAATAATAACAAGATCATTTAACAAAGTATAAATTCAGCTTAATAATAAGTGTCAAGATTCACAGACAAAACGTTTGTTTTTGCTAGTCACCCATTACTCGCTTAAGCATTCTTACATTGCGTAAATTTGCCTAGCAGCTAGCAGACTTTTCATCTGCTCATAGCATAACAAATTGTATATTATTTATACTTTTTGTACTCACTGTTGGTTTAAATCACTGCATCTCCTGATTTCAGCCTGCATGCACGTTAATTCAACCCAACATTGTTAAAACAAAGCAGCTAATGTTGCTGTTGAGAGAAGTTAGCAGAGTGAGATGTCTGTCCAGGCAGGTATGCCACGTTTACTGAGTATTTTATCTCCTAACTGCATTGTTAACATTTGGCATGTGCTTTGTCTGTTGGCCCATATTTTCTCTGAAATCCAAAATATTTCCATGCGAGAGAAAATAATAACGTTATCCTTATCGTCTTTCTCTTGGCTGCTTGCTGCCATCTTCCTGCTGCTGTTTGACAGTGACATAGAATTTCAAATAAAAGTGCATCCTAAAGATGATGACATGGATCAATGTTTTCACTTTGCATCAATGATACTGAATCGTTGATTGATAAAACAATACACAAATCAAGATAGACAGATTATTACAACCCTAATTAGGTATGGATCAAAATAGGTTATAGGATTATTCGTAGTCAAATAATCTGTTGGTCTCTTTTTGTTTGGTTCTGTTTTAAATGATAATATGTTACTTTTCTACTAGACCAATGTTATATATTTTGTTGAGTTGTGGACTTACATTATCCCAAACTTTTCCAACAATGTTGAAACCCAGAGAAATCAAGGACACAGTATGTGTTGTTTGGTCACGCCGGTGGCGTCATATCCCCTTTGCCCATGCATTAGGGTTGTCGTCTACCAGAAGCTGACATAAATTGACTTTTTTTTTTTTTTTAAAGATTTTTTTTTGGGCATTTTGCCTCTAATGGACAGGACAGGTAAGCGTGAAAGGTGGAGAGAGAGAAGGGGGGATGACATGAAGCAAGGGGCCACAGGCCAGACCCGGACCGCCGTGGCAACAGCCCTGCACATGGGGCGCCCGCTCCACCACCAAGCCACCGACGCCCCGATAAATTGACTTTTTATCCAGTTTTAACCCACATTTTTACAATACACTTTATAGATCTTCGTCTTTTTTAACTATAGGTTTTAACCGAATGAAGGACTTAAGTCTGGATCTTAAATTATCAGAGAAACAAGCTGAGCAAATGTTAGCGGCATCTCTGCTCCATTCCCTACAGTACTAAACAGCATTGACGAAACACTGATTTTTAAAGTGAAACTGCTTAATTCAGTGTTTCCATTGGTTTAAATAACCAAGTCTGTTTGTATTGGAGAGGAGACCTCTACGAATAATTCCTGAACAATGAACACTAAAGGAGTCCTAACCAGGAGAAACTGATTGCAATGATGGCATCGCTCTGTCTTTTGTGATTGTTTTTATTGAGATGCCCCTAGTGGCAGAAAATTACATGGTTTACGTTTAAATGTCACAAATAATGAAAAATGGCCGTCACAGTTTCCCAGATCCCAAAGTGGCACCTCACATTGCTTGTTTTGTCCAATCAAACCTAATAATATTCAAGTTGTAATGACAAAAACAATACTTGTGCTTGATAAGTGATAGATTATTCAAATGTGTCATTTCAGGACAAGTCAGAAATAAAACTGGTGTTAGCAGTCATTCTCAAAACAAAAAAAAGGATTATTTCTGATTTAGTCGGCCAACCTGCACACGTCTGCGATGCATCTTCAGCTGTGACTCATCTATGAGTCTTCTTTACAGAAAGGACGTCATGTGTGTCAGTAAGCACAGAATTCATGGCTTGCAGCTCAGTGAAGTTAAGCTAGTAACCTAACCCTCTCTCGCACACACACACAGTCACACAAATGCACACACACAATCCCAGGCTTTCATGCAAAGCAAAATTGAGAAGCCGAGGACTCTTTCAAGCTCCTCGGCAGTTACCCCTTTATATAAAAGGACACTACTCTCCTCGGCTACACAGCCATCACATCAGCACTATAACTCTATTAGGCACAGCTCCAGGACACACTAAGCAACCCATAGCCCACAATAGCATCATTGTCAGTGGGGATTGCAGCCATTGTCGTCCATGCTACAGGATTTATTCCCCTCCTCCCATATTGTGACCTTCACCTTTAACCCCTGCTGCCATCTCACATGCTCTGGGACTGAGAGCTTGTGAGGCTTTATGCCTTCCAGGTCTTAAATGCTCCTTTACAATGACCCAAGCCTACTAAGTGGCTTCTCTCCACAGCACCAGCGTTGGGATGATTCAGGTTAGTGTCAGCAAGGAGAGAGAGGCAGAGAGGGGGGAGGTGGGGAGAGGGTCGCGGTGCAGAGTTGTGGTTGGACTGATTGACCCTTAGAAAAGGTCAGTTGGAAGGCATGAGAGGAGAGGAGCTGCCTAAATGGCTCTTTTCTCTCCTTTTTCTCCCCCTGGCCAGGGCAGAGACTCTGTATGGTTATTTATGAGCGTGTGGGAGAGCGAGAGGGGCTGCAGTGAAACCCACCAGCCCTCTTTGTTGCGAGGGCTGGGCTGGGCTGAGGTGCCTGTCATTGGTTCGGTTCTGTCATATATACATGCACGTGCACGCTCACGCAAGCCCTCACACACCATTAAGAACCCCTCCCAGAGGCTGCAAGGACAGAGGAGAGGACTCTGTTGCGAGGCAGATTTGGAAAATGAGGTGTGCTTCACACAATAGCTGTCAGCAGTTTGATAGATGCCTCTCAGGCATCTAAACCCCATGAAACTTCCAGAAACTGGAGGCCGTTGACATTATTTGTAACTGAAGCTGGCAGATATGTTCGTATAATGACCATACTGACACATAAGTCAAGATGTCATCTAGGATTTTGGTGTTTTCTTGCTGTGTTGCAGTTAAATTACATAATCGTTTAATTTCATTTGACTGTTCTAATTGTGTGTCTTTGTGCGTCTCTTTGGCACTAAGGTGGGATATACCGGTACCCAAAACTATAATTTTTAACAAGAGGCAGGGGTGGCATAGTAGACTAATATGCACTTCTGCTCTTAGCGGGGATACAAGGCTACTTCTACAGTAATTTAGAAAAGACAATAGATCAGACTACTGCAGCAGAATGGCGCTGCAGGGATAGTTTTGGCTCCCTGTGAAGCTCATGGAGCAGCTGAGGAGCTCCATGGTTGACTCCCCAACATCTATGGCTAGGTTTTATGGGTAAAAATCGATACAGCATAGTATTGCGATATTTCATGTGGCAGTATTGTATGGATACACAGATGGCAAGTATTGATGTTTTTTTGTTATATAACTTATCCATTTGCATAAATAAATCAAACTTTTGGTGGCCTACTAAAACAATTGTTTTTTTTTCAGTTCACTCGATAGATTTTGCTGCAATAGAAATAACTGAAGTGAGAGACTTAAGCTTTAAAACTTTATTGTGTGAGTTAAATCATATGCTGACAAATTTTTCCTTAATTTAGGTCGAAAAAAGGTAATAAATCGCAATATATTGCAATATTTGTTATCACAATACTCAGCATATCACAAAATGTTTAAAATCGTAATAATATTGTATCGTAAGTAAATTACTCTGATAATATATTGTGGGGCCTCTGGTAATTCCCACTAGTGCCGACTTTGGGACAGTTCCATCTCCTGTCTGAAGTTGAATCTGGTGGCTCAGCGGAGCTCAGTTGCCAGCTTCCTCCCACAGTCCGAAGACATGCAGGTTATATTGATTAGTGACTCCAAATTGCCTGTAGGTGTGAATGTGAGTGTGAATGGTTGTCTGTCTCTATGTGTCAGCCCTGTGATAGTCTGGCGACCTGTCCAGGGTGTACCCTGCCTCTCGCCCAGTGTCAGCTGGGACAGGCTCCAGCACATCCATGACCCTGTACCAGGATAAGCTGCTGAATGAATGAAGGGATATAAAAGCATCAATACCTTTAATATTATTATGTTGTTGGTGCTGGAATAGGAAGTGAAAATATGGCTGTACTTGACAGTATTGTCCTGCTCTATTCATGTACAGGCCTAGTTGAATCACTTCTTACAGTAAATACTCGATGTGTGACATTGTCATGAGTCACATATTCCTCATAAGTTTGATATTCTCGAGAATAAATTAGCTGTGCCTTCCCAGAATTGCATAAAGTTACTGTTCACACCAGTGCAGCGCTCTGCCAGTGTAACACACACCACTTTTTTTTCCCTGACAAAGTTAAATTAAGCTTGAATTTCACGCTGAAGTCAAATGGTCATGATGTCATGGTTTGAGGACAGAATGACTCGGTTTGTCTGTTGACTGAGAAGGCCTATTCTTGCATGTTTGGGTGGGAGCGTAGCATATAATTGCAGAGCGGGATAGCATGAGGGGATGGGGGAGGGAGAGAGTTAGCACGCAACATGAGTTTTGGCCCACAGTCGCTGGTGTGGGTGCCAAACTTGTCCAGAGGGCTGCTGTGTATATCGAGGCTAGTTTCTGCTCTGCCTAGAGGCTTGCACTGTTCCAAGACACATCTTTCATTTGCACACGCTGAATAGCTTAGGGGAGCCCGAGGCAGTTTGGACTGGGGACGGATCTGGCTTTTTGGACTTTTTAGGGGATGTTGGGTGGCTGCCTGGCTGTGTGAGTGTGTGTGCACATAGGAGAGTCTTTTCTGGACGTGCAAAATTCTTCCGAGTGTCCCTTTTCAGTGAGAAACCATTGCATTGTTTCGTTGTCAAGTCAGTTGTTAGGGAGCAACCAAACCGCTGTACACGTGTTGCAGCCATTTGAGGATTACACTGATCCAAAAATCTGACAGTAAAAGAAGAGAATGGAAAGCTTTGTCGGCCTTTTCATATCCTCTCAGTGGGAGGTAGAAAGGCAAGACCTCCAGACCTGGGCTTGCAGTGGTGGGTGTTAATGTGGAAGGGGGGGGGGGGGGGTGAGCTCTCAACTGCCAACCAGATGGACAACCAAGCCCTGTGTATTTAGGGAGATCATATGGGATAACCTTGCAAAGACAGATTGACATTTTGCTGACAAAACAAACCACCCCTGTCCCGCACGCAAGTAGCCCCCTTCCCATTTCGCTCACACACACACATGCGTGCACGCTCATGTACGGGCATACAAATACTTTAAGTGGTATTTGCTTACATAGGTCTTAAGGAAGTTATTTCAGCATGTGTTAAGCACACGGTCAGGAGCCATAACAATAAGAGGATAGGACAAAAGAATCTAGGATTACACAACTCCTGCACAAACAATGGCAGCATCGGTGACCTGTGCAAATGAGACAACCTTGAGCCATGATGGGGGGGCAAGTAAACTCATTTTCTGCGTCATGCATCGGGATTTACCTTGGTGCTTTAGAGCCATAGATTGGGACGTGAGGTTAAGAACATCGTCATCTGTTTGACTTAGCTTTGTGTCCCCATTTTCTGTGGTAATAGCATTAGACTGCTTTTGAAAAGATCAGGTATTATACATCAGCTGCAAACTGAAGTGTTTCTGACTTTACAAATCTATTATGTTGAATTTATATCACTGTTGAGATGAATCGAACCATATCAGATTCCAGTGAGTGACCCTTTTTCCTCCTCCGGCCTAGTCAAAATATTTCACTCAGTTTACGAAAACGTGTCACGGGAACAAAACATTCTCTGACAATAAAGAACAGAGTAAATTTATCAGGAGTCACTTTGCTCCGTTGCCCAAAATGCTCTCTGCAGCAATCTGAATATATGATTTATGCCACATAAACTCCCTCCTGCACACACACACCACTAATTTACATTATTAATACAGCTCGTACCAATGCTTTGTGTTCCAAAATACTGATTACATTGTTGTCATAACATTTAACGCAAATTACTGTCATCTCTCCACTCCGCTTGCCTTCTCACCACACAGTCAATCTCCGTACGCGAGACGACCGTACTGTTTAAAACTGCTGACTGCACAGGCTGAAATTGTCATGGTGACCCAAGAAAATCATTCCAGAGGCGGCTTTGTTTTCTTCTTCTTCTTCTTCTTCTGCAGAATAAAAGTCAAATTTAAATTAGATTTATTGTCTTGACCGCAGTTAAGTATACTATTGCCAAAACAGGTCATTGTAGTTCTACAGTGTCATTAAAATGAGGCTTTATGGTTTATACATTACTACACTATACACACTGTACCACAATAATTACGTCACCACATTGAACCAAACTCACATGCTCTCAAATTTAAACATTTGTTGGACTTAAAACCTACACAAGTAATGTATAAAGTTAAAATCAACATGCCTCCAAACTGTATCCAGAAGTTGTTCCATGTTAAAGTGAGTCAGTATGAACTATAGGGAAGTTGTATGTTTACAAAAACAAAGATTAGGACAAATGCAAAACAAAGATATAATAGTGAAAGGATTTAATCTGTGGAATTGGTTTAAAAATAACTGAAAATGTGTAATAAACTTTATAGATTTTCAAAAATATATTTAAAAATAAGATGATTAACAAATATAAAACTGAGTTATGAACACAGGTGTGTGTATTTGAGTTACTGTTTGGGACTGTTTGGGTATTTTTTTTTACTTTTTCATTGTATAAAAATAAAGAAAACTTCAAAAGTTATAACTTATTATTACTATTTATTATTTTTTCATGTGTGCATTTGAGTTGTATTAGTTGGAAAGCGACCAAACTAAACTAAAATAAACTATAAAATCATAAAAAAGAAATAGAGTGATATATATCGTAGCATGAGGTGGAGTGGAAGAAGTACCCAGATTTTTTACTTGAGTAAATATAGTAGTGCAAAATATAGTGCAAAAATAGCTAATTTACTTTAGCATAAAAATATATGTTAAGTACCAAAATTACACTTAAAGTGCACATGATGCAGAACTGCCCTTTTAACACATTGTATATCACTAGATTATGATTATTGACATATTAATTCATTCATCACTTTAATGTTGCAGCTGATAGAGGTGGAGCTTATTTTAATTACTTTATATGCTGCTGGGTAGCTTGTAAATTCCCCTGGGGGATAAATAAAGTTTTATCTTAACCTAAAATAATGCATCGTAATTGATTAATAATCTGAATCTGTAAAGTACCTCTTGACTAAAATGATCAAATAAATGTCATGGAGTAAGAAGTGCAACATTAACCTCTGAGATGCAGTGTACTAGTGTAAAGTAGCGGAAAATAGAAATAACGAAGTAGAATACAAGTACCTCAAAATTGTACTCAAGTGCAGTACATGGTTAAATGTACTTGTCACCACTGGATGAGATATAGTTTAACATTTGGATGTAATTGTAATGGTGAGAACCATAGCAGAAATCAAAAGAGAAGTACTGTATCTTACTTTTATTGGAGTCTGGCACGATTTAATGAAGAAAGTAATTAGAGGAAGTCGGGTAAGAAGGTCCAATTTTCTCACCCGCTCTAACAGCCTGCTTTGTGTTTTTATGTCCCACCACAATGGTCTGTGGTGCATATGTGGGACACCAGAATGTTGTGGCGACATCTCTGTGTAGACTCAGTGACGTGAGCGCAACATGTTCCCCCTATAGAGTGGATGATGTAAATAGATCTAAAGCATAGTTATTAAAGGGGTGCTCTGATATAGTGTCACACACTCATAAAGTTGGGGGAGTTTCAACAAGAGACAGATTAAACAAAGAGTAAGAGTAAGGCACAGCAGTATGTCGCTCTTAGCTAAATGCTTACATCAGCATGATCACATGCTCACAGTCACTATGCTTAAATGCTGATGTGAAGTACATGTAGGAGCAGTGGAAAGCACTTATAGTGATCAGGGTTACAAAAGCTTGGGACAGAGTCATTCCTGTACAAATGCTATTTAATTTATTTGGTTATAGTAATGAAATATTTTACTCCAATGATATTTTATCTCACAGTAACCTGTTGGCTTCTACTGGCTACCTTAGGCTAGTGCCACATGCACATTGAAAACATAACTAGGAAAATAAAGTCATTTTCTCTCAATGAAAAACTTTAGCCCCTTTTACATGCCATTATTCCACCTCACCATTCTGTATGAAAGGTACAATCGTGAAATGAGGGGATACAGTTGTCTCATTTCTGAGCTGGAAACGAAGGTAGTAACAGCGCTGAAATGACCTCAGCAGAAACAGGACAGCCAGCAGGGAGGGATCATAGGTGGCACAAGTTATGTGATGTGTCATGTGTGCGACCCACCGTGGGAGATTTAAAAAGTAGCTGGTTGCAGTTAGCGGCTAACTCAAAGTAGAACAGCGGCCAAAAATATCATCATTCCGAATATGACAATATTCTGAATTTGGTACAGGTTGTTTAAACAGCAAATTCTATTCAGATATTCTGAATTAGGCCTTTGTCCGAATGTAGCAAAGACATAGGATATGCTGGTATTATTTGGGTTTCAATAGCATTATTTGGACATGTATACAGCACATTCAAAATATGCATCTCAATTGGGATTTTTACCTCAGTTTGTAACACATGGCCTCTTGTCTGTTTATGGTCAGCTCTCGCCAGCACTTTGGAAGGCTGGTGTAGAGACTACTTTTAAATGAAAGATTTGGAAATCAGCAGGTTATTAGATTTGTGCAAATATCGCAACAATGACTTTTTCAAGAAGGTGGTTCAGGTAAATACAAAAGGGGGGCTGTGTACTCATGGTCAAACAAGTCCGTTTAGGCAGGAAACCTTTTAAAAAATCCTACGCTGATGCAAAGAAGCAAAATAACTAGCGGCTCCAGCTGTACACTTTTCTATATTTTGAAGTGACAAACATAGTGCACATTAATTGGAGTTTGCATGGCTGCATGTAAACAGCTTAGTAGGAACATTCTTTCTCAGAATATGGGCCAAATATTGAGTATTTTGCGAATGTAAACGTAGTCACTGTAAGTTCTTTGCAGTTACTATCACCAGTGGTGGACATGGCAGATGGTAGAACAACCACAGTTACCGTGAAAACTACCCACAAAAAGAGAAAGAGAGCTGTTGCTAGGCTCCGTGAAAAACGGAAAGCGATCTGGTTGTCTTTGAAACAGCTGCACTAACAATATAATCACTTGAAAATGCTACAGGGGGAAAAGTTGTTTCCACTTTAATTTAAAAACATATGAGGAATTTGGAATGGCTAGAGCTCAGCATTTATGTCAGCACTCACAATATTAGACAAGCATGTTGATGTAAAAACATCTGTCAGTGCATCTGTTTATTAGCTTGAATGCGCCTTAGTCTTGTTGCCCTACTCTACCTGTAAAGCCCCCTGGAGTCAAGACAAAGATGAGCTTAGTAAATGGATTCAATCCTGTTTGGTCATCTAACGAGGATCGAGCATGCCGCTTGAAGGTCAAAGGCCTCTTAAGCTTGTGTGACCACCTTTCTTTGACAATTACGCCTGTCAGAGAGGGTTACCTTTTATCAACACAGGAAATGTCAGCAGGTAAACAGGTCACTAACAGCCAGTAACTGGGCTTTAACTGCAGAGATGTAGTAATAGTGTAATAGGATGTTCTGGGAGTCAGAGAGACGGGAGGATAAACAAACAGAGTGGCAGGCAGACAGGGAGGCAAACACACAGTTGTGACAAAGGAATCCTCAACATCACATGGTCATGGAGATAGTTTATGTCGCATGTCTGACCCTTCTCAGTTTGATTACACTCATCATGTTCAAATTTATGTTTGCCACAGAGATTCTTGCCTGTGCTATTTTGGTAAAAGGCCATTGCTTGGGCTTGTCTCCGACGATCCAGCTCCGTCTTGCACTCTCTCCATCTCTCTCTCTCACACACACACACACACACACACACGCACACACACACCTCTCTCTCCCTGTCTCTGTCTTTCCCTCCCTACCGCTCTAGCCACATTGCCACACTCAGTTTTCCATGGCCTCTCATTCCTCTGCAAACTAAGTACATGAACGACACAATCCGGAAATAGTGTTCCAGCCGGAGATGGTGGGAAGGAAAATCCCTTGACTGGTGCTGGCAGGAGGGAGGGAGAGAGAGGAAAAGAGCACTGCAGCCATTCACACTTCAGACAAAGTTTATTCCTTTCACAAGACTTTCTCTTGAACTCTGAGCTTCGACTGCTTGTGTAGTTTTATTGTTAAACTAAACTGTTTAGTAAGGAAAACTACATTTGGTTTTCCTCAGGCAGATACTGCTCATATGTGCTAACATAACATTGTTAAGAGTCCATGGCCTGATCCCATTTCTAATTTTTTCTCTAATCCTCAAGTGCCCCCTTGCCCCTCAGGACAGAGTTACAAGGGGCAGTGGTTAAAATCTCCCCTATGAAATGGGACAACTCTTCAAGACCCATATACGTTATGGATTCTGGCATTTACATAAGACAAGATGAGTGTTGCTGAACATTGCAAATATGCAGTCTTCTGTATTGGTAATTTTTCTTGCATGGGCTATAGGCATCTTTTTGCGGTTGTCAAGATGCTTCTGATTTTTCACACCTCATTAACATCAAAGAACTGGTTGCACTGAAGACTGACTTTTGAGTTGCTTCATGTTGCCTGCATCTCAGCCAAAAAGTTGCTCATGAACATACCGCAAAGGATACAGTTGACTAACACATACGCTCTGTTCCCGTGTGAGAGGAAATAACTGTAAACTGTTTCCAAAAAGGGAAGCTAGAGGACTGACAGGACGGATTCAAGATGCTAATTAGCCACTTAGCACAACACAACCTGATGTTTAAAGAACAAAGGATATTTACTGTGATCACAATCAGTAACACAAACAATTAAGAGTCGCTTTTAAAAAAGAACTCCGTGGCTAAAAACATAATCTGACCTAATATAAAAAGTTTGTGTCAATCTCACACTGTCAACGCTTGACTTTAGCTGTTTGTTTACTTTCCTCACTTCCGTTTCTCTCTTCATACACTTCTCGTCTCCTCGCTGGAGTTGAACTACTAACCAGAGTAATTTAATTCCCTGACGGGTTCTGCCATCTCCGACGCTGATTCAACATGCTGAATTAGCCAATAAAATCCCTAACAAGGGCCGACTAGTGACAGTTGTATGGGACACACCGCCAAAACTAGGGCCACAGACACTCACCTATGACCCGACATTGACCAATAGCCGACTGTCAACTTGGTGTGTGAGGGCCTTTAAGTTTCACACTATCAATCAATCAATCAATCAATCAATCAAACAAGTCCTTAAATGAAAAAAAGAAAACACTGCTTCATTACCAGGCCGCTGGAGGTGCTCTGTAGGCTGATGTTAGCAGGCTCTGCTCCTACCCTGCCAGTTGGCACTGATATTAGAGGAGTGGTATGAAATGCAGTAACTTTGCTGTTTGATTTTAATTAAATTCGTGGTATGTCATATGCCATCAAAGGGGGGAAAGTGACACAGAAATATGTCACAATGCCAGGCTGTCATGCACAACTCAGCAGTAACAATGTAGCATTAGCTACCTAGCTAGTTGCCCAAATTCTGTTGCTATTCTTGTTATAAGGAAAATGGCCATAATACTAGGGCTGTCCTGAATATCAGTTTTTTTGGACATTGAAGCCTCAGTGAGAGATGTTAACGATGAATCAAAGCATAATTGCACCTAAAATAATGTCACAATCAGCCACTTTGTTAGCACGCAGGTATGCCCATTAGCTATAATAGCTAGAAAAAAAGAATACTTTTTGTTGCTTGTGCAGCCATCTTACGGATGATTTGTCACAGCACTCAGTTTGGAGCATGCCTCCGCAAAACCTCCCTTTTGAGAGGCCATGTAGCCCTGACTCTTTCCCCTACCCCTCTATCCCAACAAGAATTGGGACACACTACCCCTAAGCGTTAACGTGCAAAAAAGGGGGGTAAAGCTAAGTGGCGTGCATAGGGACTGGGTTCATGTTGGTAGCTTCGCAGCATGGTAGTAGAGGTTAACTTATCTTTAGCCTAGAGGTCAAAGATCCGTATTAAAAAAGGGCAGATGTCTCTGAGGAGGCTGGTGTGGAGGAGGCGCTGCGTAAATGTTGTCAGGACTGGCCTGGAGTTTGGCAGAGGGAGGGGTGGGGAAGCAGGGTGAAGACAGGAGGTGTGCCAGCAGGTTAAAAGCAGGGTCAACTATATAACCAGAGTGTTATCTGGATTCCTCTCCACAGCTGCCAATCACAGTCATATCGCAGCGAGACCAGTGACCTGTTGCTTGCAGCTTTAAACGGTGCATTGGATGGCGGTTCAGTTGCTGCAGTCATACATGCTCAGGAAATGTTCCAACTCTCTTGAAAACCTTGTGCAATGGGCTCTTGGTCAGGGTGGTAAAACGTTCCTCCTGCATTTGTCGGAGGATGTGGTTAAATCTCAGCCGAGAGGCCTGGGGCTGCATTTGTGGGGCAACAGTGTAACTGGAGTTGTTTTAGATGAGTGTAATTTAGCTCCAGTAAGATTTTTTTTAAAAAAAAAGGTGAAAGTGCTTCTGTAGAACGTGCAAACAATGTCCTGTCACGGATCTTTAATTGTGTTTAACTTGGTGCCTGTTAAACGGCCAACAAATGCCTCGCTGACATTTTATAAGGGGAGGATAGCCTGCGTGAGTACATCTCACTATAACAGTCAGTAACATGAGATGGGGAACCACACAACCGCTAAATCAGTAAAATGGGAGCCCAGAGTCACTGTAATTTGGGAGAGCGCTGGTTAACCACTCCTCATAATGGATGGTGTTTCTGTTTAGCCTAAGGCGTTGGAGCTGAGGTCATATGCAAACAAGGCAGATCCAAGGCCTTGGCTTTTACACGGTGCAAAATGTTCAGCGCCATGTATTTGATCAGGTTGATGTTATCGTAAAGACATGGAATTTGCATGCTTATCTTCCACATATTAAACAAAGACCTCATAAAATGTGTTATCAACTGGCTACCTGAGGCTCCATAATTAAAGTCTATTAAAAAAAGTCATAAATGTTTGCACTGCACCCTTAATTTACTTCATGTGAGAGCGACTGCCTTATTATTTATTTTTTGTGAAAAGGTGTAATATATATTCTAATGACTGTTTCCCTCAGGGTATCTTATTTGCCAGCCAATTTGCAACAAGCCAGGTGCATATTTGTGAGGAATATTTGTAGTGAAAATATATCAACATGACAAAAGATTCACACACTGTAGGTCTCTTAAGTGCAATTTATTAGCACATTGTTTATTGCCGCCTTTTTAGTCCAACACCTGCCTTTAACGGTTTTTGGATGTGTGTGACTACTATGTTATTTGGTGAAAATATATCCAAGTTTGCCCACAGTTTCTGCCATAAACTCAAATTTATTTTTAGTAACTGCTCAATAGACTCCAATAGACCAGTTCTCCAGTAAAGGTTTTGTTTATTGCCTGTTAAGGGATGCACAACATATCATTAATGTGTCCTCCTATATCTAATTATATACTACAATAACTATAAAAGAAATGAACCACTATATGTAAGATGGATGACATATAACTCATATACATTAAGATTTTTATTAATAGTTCCCCTGTTGCCCCTAACTGACTTATATCCCAATCACATTCCTGCATGAAGTTCACCTTAATACAGTCATAGTTACATGCGTCAGTATGTCCACACAAAGATCATTACAGTTAACAAAAACTAAACTAAAACTAAGTGCGAAAAATGTTCTTTAGTTGAACTGAAATTTAAAAAAATAAATAAAACAATATTGCAAACTTACAAAACTGACTAAAAAAATAATATACAGGAAATGTCTTTAGTTTTTTTTTGTAAGTTTGGTCAAATTTGTCAACAGAACATGCATGAGAAGGCATTGGTGCATATGTTTATTGACACTGGGGGTGTCTGCATAACTGTGAATCAAATGCCTTCACTAAGTGTTTGTATTGTAATACCCATTCTGAACCTCTTAAATCTTGGCCCTGATAAATACCTGCAACCCAATCGTCAAGTAAATGTTGGCATTGTACGTTTCTGAAACCATGGATACATCACATTTGTACATTATTATGTAGTGGATTAGTTGAAACCTTTACATTTCTCTATGTATTTACAACGGTGTGGTTAAGTTAAGGCACAAAAAACACTTAGTTGTGGAAAGGAAATGATCATGTTTTGGCTTAAAATACCTGGTTTTGGTGGCAAGATCCCTGCTGGAAACACAGCAATGTCTCTGTAAGACACAACTGCTTATGGTTGCACAATCTTGGCAGAAAAAACAGTGATGTTTCGTGGCACCATCCGAGCAGAAACAGAGTGATGTCTCAGTGAAAATCAACCGTGTTTAGTGGCACAATCCTGGCTGGAAATGCAGCTATGTTTTGGTAAAAAAACAACCGCTTTTCATGGCACAGTCCTGGCTGGAAACACTTGGTAAAAAAACAACCACTTTTTGCGGCACAATCATGGCAGTAAGTGCAGCTAGGTTTTGGTAAAAAACAATCACTTTTTGCGGCACAACCCTGGCAGAAAACAGAGCAATATCTCATTAAATATGAACTGCTTTTTGTGGCACAATCCTGGCTGGAAATACAGTGATCTCTTGTGCGTCTCGAAATGTGGTCTGCAGCTTGGCTGGTGTCTCGCCTTGGTGGCATGCCATCCACCATGCCCTCCACCTCCCAATGACAGTGTCAGCTTGTATACTACATCACTTTAGAAACGCTGATATGATATGTATGAAAAGCACAAACATAACTTATTTGTGGCTTGCAGCAACACACAATGACGACATTTTCGTATGCCGACAGGCTGCAAAATACTCCCATATTATAATAAAAGAACTAAAACTAATACAGAAACAAACAACTAAACTAAATCTAAATATCTAAATCTAAATCTGCTACACACATATTCTTGATCACACATTACTATAGCAATGAATCAATGCAAATCATCAATCAGTAGCTATTCAAAACAAATAATTGTTAATGTCATTATCAAGCATAAATGTTAAACACTAGCTGATTTCACTTTCACAAATGTGAAGATTTCCTGCTTTGTTCTATTTCATGTTCTTCTAAATTTAATGTCATCGTGTTTTGAACTGTAGGTCTGACAAAACCAGCACGATGAAGACGTCAATTTGGGCTCTGGGGAGCTGTGATGTCATTTTAAACTATCATAATGAAAACAGTCGTTCATTCAGACATTTGTAAACGTCGTGGTCATTTCAGCTTGACGACAGGCCTGTCTCTATTGTTCCCATATTTTATTTTTCTGTGAATGTCCCTTTAAAGGATTACATCATCCTCTTTGCTCCTTTTTTTCCCTCACCACATTTCTCAGTGTTCGGCCTTTTCTGCCCAGAGACAATTGGTTAATTCACCGGTGTATAACACTGCCACCTCCTGATCCACAGTACCATCACCGACTGTGAAGCCGACACACCTTTCAGTGGCATGTTTAGTTTGTCATGATATTTGACATCATGCATCACATCTCTCTGCTCAGATCTGAGTGCTCAGACACAAACTGCATTACCGTATTGACTGTAGTTTTGTCATTATCATGTCACGTTCAGTGAGATTTTCATTAATGGTAGGACAATGTACAACAGATTTAAGTGCTTGTATGTTCATCATTAATCCACTGTGAGCTGACTGGGTAGTTTCAGTCTGTGCTGTGTGCTGATAGTGCTGTTGTGCCATCTAGTGGCAAAAAGCAAGAAAGAAAATCTCTCTGTTGCTCCATTCATCCATGAATACACTGACATTCTCAGAGGAAAACATCAGCTTCTTGTTGCATAATGACTCCTGGTGTATTTTGATTTGGGATTATTTTTATGAAGGCAACATCTGGTGTCTCAGTCGTTCTTTGTGTCGCTGACAGGCTCAGCAGACACCCACGAGTCTGTGACTTTAAGAGACGGTCATAACACCACTGTACTCCACGAGCACTTAATGTGTCTTTGTTATCTGCTCCATAAAAAACAGGTGCTGGAGGGGAAGATTTTTCAGCACAGAGAGGTTTTGTTTGGCAAAACTAATTTATTTCATAAGGATAACTGAGTTTATCTGTGGCTGTTTTCCTGATTTTTGTTGTTGTTACATTATTACTTGAACTGGAAATACCCTCGCATTTGGCATCAGTCCATTGAACTTGATTAGATCATTATAAAGAGAAGCCCAGTGTGTTTATATTCACTTTTTCTTGCATAAGAGGAAAATGAAACAAGTGAGAGATACATGATAGAGAGCAGACTTGGATCATAATAGGTTTTACACTGACTTATATTCCAATAAACTTCAATCTATGATTTCTGTCACAACACAATATTATTTGAAACTAGGGCTGGCATGATATATGAATTTTGCTGTTTCTTGCACATTTAATGTCCTTCGATTTTCAGTTTTTCTAATTCAGGATATTATTTGTCATTTGAAATACCTCCACACTGAATGATAAAATTCAAACAGGGTCTCTTACTACTCAGCGTAAAGTGGAAGTGAAAGGATTTCTTTGTAGAGCCGATTAGATTTCTGCTTGCATTCTCCTTTTCAACATGGCCTTGTTACCTCCACAATGTATTCACAAAGCAGCTGCTAATATCATTGGATCCTCGTCTGTTAGGGAAGCACACTGACTACAACATATCCTTCAGCCGATCCTCCTGCTGGGAGATACACAGAGAGTTCAGGAAGGCTTCAGCTGTCTGCAGTAACAGGACGTGCTTATAGCTTTGAATCTGGCTCTCAGCTCACACATCCAACAGTTGCAAAATATCTCTTTCACTCCAGCACCTGAAACTGTCATGTCAGGTGAAAGTGTGTAAAAATGTAAAAGAATTTAATCGCTCACCTTAAAAATTTTGCTTTGTCTTTTGTCGTGATAATGTAGAAAGATCCAAGTCCAGTGTCATACTTATAAGTGCTTAAAAAATCAGTATATATTCTAAAAACGTAATAATATATCGGTGTAGTTTACCTGAACCTGATTCTCTTTGTAGAAAGTTTTTGCAGGTGTGTTGTGAGTTTCTGTTGGAATATTTGATCATGAGTGTCCAGTCTTCTTCCACTTCCTTTCTCCTGGTGCTTACTGACAACCTGAAACCTTATAGAAATCTACTGTAACTCAATATCTGCCACAGCAAGCAAAAAGTCTTTAGAAAGAAACAATCTTACAAAACATGTACTTTATTGTAAGCTGAGTTCAGGGCATTTTGCTGCCTAGTAATACAGACAGAAAATCAAAGAAACTTAAAGGCTAACTTTGAGATTTTCAAATCTGGGCTCTATTTTGTTGTGGGTTTTTTTTGTGTAAGTGATTAATGTGTACAACAATTTTTGAAACAGGCCCAGTACTGAGCGAGACGGCTGCAGCTGGCAGCAGCAAAACAGGCTGCAATGTAACCACTTGGGGCATCTGTACACCGACCGTTTACGTCCACAAAAGTGCTTGCTTTTGTAAGATCCTTTTTGTTTCACCTGAAACACCCATTAAATCGCCATCACCAAACCCACCAGACTCCATTTAAATAAACAGTAATTTTAGCATGTATAGAGGCAGCATGTTTTCACATCTGGCTAGGTGAATTAAGTCTTTATTTCAACCAAACCAGAGTTGGTGATTGTTGGAACAGTGGAAATAAAAACCAAAAACATTTTTTGTTCAATTTATTTTGTTTCTGTTGACTTTGAATGAAGTGTGTTATATGATTGTAAAATCATTGTTTTTTGGAATGGAATTTAGTGGAATTGGTGATAGTGATTTCAGGGTTGTTTCTAGTTAAACAAAAAGAATCTTACCCTTTAAAAAATGTTTATTCTGTAGGGATCCTTTCCATAAATTTGTCAGACACCTGTCAATGGCAAAGCAACCACTTTAAGTGGACGTACCTGCCCCGAGTGGTTACATTACAGCCTGTTTCACCACTTCTGTCTCTAGCAATCTCACTTAATACTGGACCAATCCCAAAAACTGTTGTTCCCATTAGTCACTTTGACACAAAACATGGAAAATAGGGTCCAGGAGCCACAACTTCCCCAAAAGCTAGGTGATGACATCAAGTTTTTCCTGTAAAATTTAAAAAAAAAAAAAAAAACCTCTTTAATTGTACTTTAAATGCTTTAAAATCAGCAACTTAATTTCCAGGCAGCACAGCCAGATGTGTTAAATACTTAACAACTAAGAGGTCTTTATACCTCTAAATGGAACAGCCTGTTCATTTCTAATCTGTCAGAGACAGATTAAAGTAATTGATTACATTAAAATAAATCCTACTGGATAAACCAAGTGGCTTTATTCACATAGAAAAATAACTGTATCTGCATTAGTTGCATCAGGGTGATATGCTGCTCTGTACCACTTTTAAATGTATTTATATTTCTCTTTACAAAAACAAAGAGTTGTTTTATGCAAGTGGATTCAGAGTTTGTGAGTAATTAACTCTCATTTGTCAAGGCTGACTGAGCCTCCTGGCCTGTGGTGGAAAAGCGGCGGCAAGGTTACATCAGCTCACTACGTCCGACAGCAGCGACATACAGTGATGCTATCACCCTGTCAGCCCCCGAGGAGTCATGTTGCTTTGCCACACTCACAATAGACAACAATAATCACACATGGAGGACCCAAACAGTCTCTGCTGCAAATATGGAGACAGACATTATGTGTGAGATACACTGTGTGTGCATTTGTGGTTTAGGGGACGGTTCACACCAAGGTCAAATATACATATTTCTCCTCTTACCTGTAGTGCTGTTTATCAGTCTAGATTGTTTAGGCAAAAGCACTAGCGATAGAATTGAGTTTTTAGCCTAACATGGTTGTGATGATGATGATGATGATGATGATGATGATGATGATAACTGAGCTGACTGCAAGAAAAATAGAGCTCACGTCAGCTTCATTCAGTAGGTGGCGGTATTGGGCCACATGGAGTGAGAGGATTAACAGTACATTGTAATCCTGTTACTGTTTCCTGCAGGTGGGCCTCTTTGGAAGCTATCCTATCATGCATTGCTTTTATGATTGTACAGACTGTAATCTATATAAGTACATCACAGCTTGGTTTATATGTGGAAGAGCAGAATGTAGCTTGACCCACCTGGAAACTGTCTCTAGTCACAAGTCAGAGCTTTGATGGACTTATTTTGCTTCCCTGAAAGGAGCAGTGTGTAGGATTTAGTGGGCTCTGTTGGCATATAATATTCATAACTATGCTCTCATTAGTTTTAATCACCTAAAACTAAGAGTTGGGTGTTTGTTCGATTAGAATGAGCCGTTCATATCTACATAGGGAACAGGTCCTCCTCCATAGAGTCCACCTTGTTACCTGAGGGTCACCGTAGTCTCAAACACATGGACAGGGAAGAGTGAAAGGAGGGATATTCAGTTTGTTGCAATCTACAATCTCACCATTAGATGGCCAGCACAGTCACCAGAATAAGTTTTGCAAACCCTGGGTATGTTACATATGTAGGTTTCATGTATATGAACTGTATATGTATCTGAGTGTCTTATCAGGAGATGGAGGTGATGGTAGATGACTGGACACTTGGGCGAGGTGAACATTTCTGGCTGTGTATTTTTTTTGACTAAACCAGGTAATTATTTATTTTTTTAGATTTTTTTTGGTCATTTTTGCCTTTAATCGATAGGAAGGCTGAGTGTGAAAGGGGGTGAGAGAGGGGGGATGACATGCAGCAAAAGGCCACAGGCTGGAGTTGTACCCGGGCCGCCGCGGTAACAGCCTTGTACATGGGGCGCCTGCTCTATCAACTAAGTCACTGACGCCCCTAAACCAGGTATTTTTTTTAACAAAAATGTTCGGGACATTTCCAGCTGTGTTTGTAGCACCAAAACCGGGTATTTTTTAACAACATGTTGGGACATTTCCAGCTGTGTTTGTAGCACCAAAACCGGGTATTTTTTAACAACGTGTTGGGACATTTCCAGCTGTGTTTGTAGCACCAAAACCGGGTATTTTTTAACAACGTGTTGGGACATTTCCAGCTGTGTTTGTAGCACCAAAACCGGGTATTTTTTAACAACGTGTTGGGACATTTCCAGCTGTGTTTGTAGCACCAAAACTGAGTATTTTTTAACAACATGTTGGGACATTTCCAGCTGTGTTTGTAGTATGGAAACCAGGTATTTTTTAACAACACATTTCAAGCCGTGTTTGTGGTGACAAAATTTTTTGACAAGACCTTTGTCTGTAGCAACAAAACCAGGTATCTTTTAACAGCATTTCAGGACAATTCCAGATGGTTTGCAGCAACAAAACCAGGTTGTCTTTAACAACACATTTCCAGTCATGTCAGTGGCTATGAAACCACATATTATTTACCGACACGTCAGACCATTTTTAGCTGTGTTTGTATTGAACAAACCAGGTATTTTTTAAGATAAGATAATCCTTCATTAGTCCCACAGTGGAAAAAGTTGCATTGTTAAAGCTTCAAATGGGATAGTGCAGAGCAAGAAGCATCAATAAAAATAACACAAAGCAACAGGATAAGTAAGCAACACATTTAACAACACATTTCCAGCTGTATTTGTTAGTTCATTATTTGTGACAAATCAGGTAATTTTTGATGACATGTTGGGACATTTTCAGACGTGTAGAGTCTTTCATTACCTGCACCTTACCTTTATTACCTGGGTTTTCCTGTTCTAGTGCACCACCCCCTGTGCAAACAACAAAACTGTATCTATTTACATGTAGTCACCATGAGTTAAACATGAATTAACACAAATACAAAGAATGTTATTGTGGCTCCAATAAGTTGCGTTTGTGGCGAGCAATCCGGGCGTTTTAAGACAATAACATTATCCTTTCCTAACCATAATGAAGTGGTTTTTATGCTCAAACCTGACCACCTATGAACCACAGCCTTGTTGAAACATAAAATTGAACACTAAGATATAAAGAAATGTAAAGTTTACACATATGCGCTACATATGAAATGTAGAAATTCAAAATAAATGTACAATGCCAACATTTATTCTGGTTGAGATGCCACTAAATCCTACACTTTGCTCCTCTAAAGTGCTTTTCATTGTTTTATCCTCTCTTTATTTGTGATATATTGGCAGTTTTCATTTCCTGTGTATCTGACAGTGCCTCAGCAAATACTAACAGTAATTTGTCACTCGGCTTACAGCTCTCTGTCCATGTGTTTTGCTCTCCGCAGCTCTCCTTCGCTAATCCCAGTTTGTCGTGACCTCTGACCCCTTCGATGGCATCTTACGTAAGGAGCTGGTTAAGGAAAGCACACGGGAGCAGCGTGTGTTGTGTTGTGCCAGGTTAGGTAAGCTCATTAACAGTTACTCCAGGATGCCTGACAACAGCTAGAAATACACGGCAGTAGTGGGAATAGTAAACCAAAGAAGTGATGACACGAGATGAAGGTGTCGGGCTCTGTTTCCTGTTCCCTAAATACTTTCAGAGTTTGGGACATATTTAACTTGGCTGTCTCAAGGGCACTGAAACGTACACTCGCTATACATTAAACAAACAGGATAAAGTAGCCTGCAGGGTTTGTGTGTCTGCATCTGATTACACTCAGACATTTCACCCACCTCACTGACATACAATCATCTCTTAACATGGGAGAACAGAGACAGCAGAGGGAGAGTGTACGGCCAAATTTGCGTCAGTGTTTTTTCTACTGTTCGTATTTTAAAATTACATGACCTCCATTGCAGAAACCGCTCTACCCCCAACAGACGCACACATACACACACACCACAACACTATCCTCTAACTGCCTTCCCCCATCTGTCCTTTCTCTATCAGTGAGGGTGAGTCACTCTGCTCAAATAGTCCAATACGCAGCCATTAAAGCCGCTGAATAATCATACCACTGCTTTCACCAAAGCATCTCAGTTTTTCTACTAACATAAGACCGTATTAGTATTTAGATTAGTTTGTCCTCTGCCACTTTCTCTTTCTTCCAGGCTAAAGTGTGAAGCCCCTCCTCCCACTGAGCATGTGTCATGATTACAGCTGACAGTGTGTACTCTGCGGTGGTAGACACACTGTCATCCTCCAATGTGACACATTTTTAACAATAGAAACAATCTTGCAGCTGTGTGCAGTGGATATATATTCCTCTTTTGTTTGCAGAGTGCTACATAAAGTCGTTTTGTCCGACTCTTGAAAAAAGAAAAATCCCATCTGTCTTCAGTTTTTCCACAGAGCAAAATCTATCCTCCTTAAATTGGACAAATGATCACTCTCTTGGCATCCTCTTGTTCTTACATCTAACTGGAGCCTTGACGGTGCAGATCACATCACTCTGATTCATCAGCTGAAGCACAAGTGTCTCTCTTTGGACTGGTTTTCCCTCGCATTTATCCAATGCAAACTTTGCAGTTCTACTGGGAATTCTTGCTCATCCTCAGCTTCCATCTCCTGCAGGCAACCCCGAGGCTTGACTGTTGGTCCAATCCTCTCCTCCAGTGATTTGCCCCATTTGGCCAAATCATTCAAAAATACGTCTCTTACCATTAGTATGTTGTTGATATTTAATTTAATCTCTTTTTAAAGCCCCTGAAAACTTGGTTTCAAATCTCAAGTATTTCTCTCTAACATGAAATATTCATGCCCACAAAAACAACAGTTAAAAATCAACCCTGGTTATTATTTATTAAGAGTCAAAATCCAAACTAAACTGCTTCTTCAAGATGGTTTGGGTGTGGTTTGATCCAATATGCAACACCACAACTGTAATCACATTTTGATTTAATTGTTTCTAAATCGTGACATACAACCTGAATGCTCACACTATCCGTATACAATAGCTAATAAAGTGGCCCACTGGCCCTGGAGACTGGTCTGGCGTTAACAATTGTCAATAAAGATTTGTTTGAAAGCTTTGAGGCACTATCAGAATCGACCAACGTGTTTTTTTCTTAGTTTGCACAGTGAATATTATATCACATACATTGAAAAGTATTGTATTTCATGTCTCCATGTGGGCCATCAAGATAAGAGTATGCATGCATAATATGATGTTAATTCCACTACAAGAGACTTGATGATCCTAAAATTAGGTAGCGAAAAGAGTGGATATATTGGTATTGGTATCTGTATTGGCCAAATAAGTTTTTACACACTGGCATATTGGATATTGGCAAAAAAATCCAATATCATGCATCCCTATCTGTAACATTACACCAGTACCATTCACAGTGATGCTAACAAGGCAGAAACACGCTGCCTTGATCATCTGTGCCATTCTGTGAGCTGAAACTTCTTCTGAAACGAATTCTGTTGCCACAGCTTGACCAGTCTGGCCTGGTCATATTTTCTGTCCACATGGCACTTTAAGATTTCTGTTTGCCACTTTGCTCAGGCACAGTGAGAAAAAAAAAAAGGCCCTGACTTCGAGAAATCGAGTTGTGGCTTTGCTTCAACTGTGCGAGAGCCTGACGACAGCCGACCAAAATTTCTGACATTTAAGAAATTTAAGAAAGAACAGTTGATCTGGTCATGATTGGTCCTCCCTCCCTCAGTACACTGCACAGCCAACGCTGACCGACAAAACTGAAATTCAGTCTGACTCTGAAATGAGTCATGCAGCTCAAAAATTGAGTTAGAAATAGGCTCAAATTGTACAGTGTATGCCCAGTCTAAATAGAACACCACAGAGGAATTTCTTATGTGAAATAACCAAAACTGCTCCAACTCTGGCAGATACTACCGTGTTCATGTAGGAACTCGTTACTTACCGCAACAAGCTGACTGAGGGAATATGTTTTCAAGGCCTTTCAAGTCCAATAATGCAAAAAGTCGATCAGATTTCACTAACTTCCTTGAAAACATCAAATATTGGAAGGAGATACTCCTTTCTCCTGATCGTCATTTATTCTACTGAGCATTCATTCATAAGATGCTATTTCCACTATTGCATTAACCCAGTCTTTCAATTCTTGGGCCTTTGTTGTCTTCCAGTGTCTGTCTTCAATGATAACAGAAAATGCATACTTGGATACGTTTGTTATTTGCAACTGATCCCCCAGCAAACACAAATTTGGACTTAGGCTGAATTTATACTTCTGTGTTGAATCGATGCCGCACCTATGAGGTAGGCTCTGTGTCGATGTAGAGCCTACACTGTAGCCTGACGTGCACCTCCCCAGAAACGTAACTACATGTTGTGGCGACGCAGATCTCCTGTCTGTTTTTGTAAGCTGACACCATTTACCTCAGTGGAAACGAAGCTTTTATTTGTTTTAATCTCACAGATAAGAAACAATAAATTGTGAAGACAATAAAGTCTCCACAAAAATAGCATTTTAAGTCTTGTGTGATTTATCTTTCAGGGTTTTTTCCTGGCTTTATATGAGCAGAGGAAATCTCTGCTAGTCGCTAGGCTAATTTATACAATGTAAAATGCCATAGGCTTGTGCTAATAACGTTAGCATCTTATATTTGTTTGGAAAATGTGTTTAGTATAAGACAGTTGTTTTGTCGATGAACCTTGTGAGTTGTAATGGAGCTGAATTTTTTAACGTTACCTTTGTTAAATGTTGCTGTTGTCCCTGGCTTCATATGAGTAGAGGAAAAGTTTGCAAGCTGTTAGGCTAATTTATACAATGTAAAATGCCATAGGCTTTTGCTAAAAATGTTAGCATGTTGTATTTGTGGGGAAAATGTGTCCAGATAAAGACAAGTGCTTTATCTGTGAATGCTGGAAGTTATAGTGAAGCTGATTTGTGTACTTGTGTTTGAAACTGTCTCTATCAACCAGTGTTTAATGTGTGTTTTAGCATTTTTTAACTCAGAGTAAGTTGTACATATCTATGCTGTCCTATTTAAACAAGTCAGTTACTTTCTATTTTGACATCAGTCAGACTCCTTTTTTTAACCTTCACAGCAGTACAGACACAGACACAACAGCAAAACCTCTTAACAAGATAAAAACAAAATAAACAGTATTAGTACTGTATTAGTATTTCACTCCCCCTTTAGAATATTTGTACAAAAAGCACTGCATTGTCTCCAGCATACAGTGCACACTGCTGAACTCTTTTCTCTCAGAAACCTGAGGCTCCTTTTTATCAGAGCTTTTATCTGCCACACACTCAAGGACAAAATCATGTGGTTCAGTAACTGTCCAAAAAAATGATGGAATCATCTTTCCTCTTATATTTGATTTTTTCCCCCAGCCTATTCATGATTTCAACAAAGGTTCTGAGGAAACTTAAGGCTTTTTTTAACAGAGCCTGACCTCTTATTTTTATCCTGTGTTCGTCTGCATGTCTTTGGGTGAGTGATGCATTTGTCCCACTTTTTGGATTTCTGCCTTTATCTTTGCTCCTCGCTGTCCTGTAAAGCTCAAGTGCCCAAAAAATATAAATAGAAATTGAATCACATTTCAATGATAAAAAAAAAAATCTGCTAACAGTATATTTTTTAAAGCACATTAAAGTCAACATTTCATTTTGATTTAAATTAGCTTTTATAAGTAGTAGATTATATTTTGTGAGACCTTGTATAATATGTATGCAGATGGCTGTAGAGTGTCTGCTCGAGGCAAGCCGAGAGGTGCTAAGGCATCAGGGGACAGCAGCCATGTGACCATGGTTGCAGGGATTGGTTTAGTGCAGATGTGACATCAGCGAGCCTCCCACTCCCTCCCTCCTCCCCTCTATCTCCCAGTCTTTCTCTGCCTCTCTCTGCCTCTCCCTCTCTCTTCACTGCTCTGCTTTTTTTTCTCCTTTGCCTTTCCTCAGCATCCCCCCTCTCAGAGATGGTGTGTGTCGGTGCTGCTCGGGCGGCCGGGGCCTAACGTGCACACAGACAGGACCCCCACCATCCCCCCGATTTGCTGCATATTCCTCGGGTGTCTCTCCTCACTGTGTCCTCCACCACTGCTGCTTCCTCGGAGCTCTACCCCCACCCCACCTCCCTGTAAGGGTGTCTGGGAGTTGGGCCCTTGGGGGTGGAGGGAATCAACATCGTGCTTCGCTGGGGAGCTGTGCAGAATTAGCTATGCCCTGCCCTGGCATCCTTTGACCGGCTGGATTTCTCTATTTCTGTCTGCCTGCGCTCCGGAGGGCAACATAGGATGAAAATCTGCAAACATGATGCAAGGTAAATGATCTGTGCACTCCTTTATTTCCCATGTTCCCCCCCTGCGTCCTCCTCCTGCCCTCTTGTGTCCTGCTGGGCCATTAAAGGCTAGTGAATCCAGTGATGTGATCTGTCGTAACGTGAGGAGCTGAAATGAGCTGCATGCATGACCAGTGTGACAGTGTCGCTGTGAGTGTGTGACGTTGTTTGTGACAGATTGAGAGACAATGTGAGATGAAAGCGAAGGTGTGTGTGAGGTGTAGATTTGTAAAGGAGGAGC
Source organism: Epinephelus fuscoguttatus (assembly GCF_011397635.1). Classification (NCBI taxonomy): domain Eukaryota; kingdom Metazoa; phylum Chordata; class Actinopteri; order Perciformes; family Serranidae; genus Epinephelus; species Epinephelus fuscoguttatus. Next base: position 24,935,279 of record NC_064766.1, read on the forward strand.
AGTGTGGTTCCGCACCTGCTTCTGTGTGTTCACACGTGTGTCTACATGTCACTGTTTGCATGTGCACATTATAGGTCTGTCTTTAGTTGCACACTCAGTCTGTGTCATAGAAATACAGATTTCGGGGAGTCCAGGAAGCTGCACTCATTCATACCCCTGCTGATTATATTATATCACGCCAACAGGACAGGTGATGCTCAAACCAACCATTATCTGGTGACTGTGTTGCATTCAGTGAATTAAAACATGCTGTACCAAAGTTAACAGTGGTGGAATGAACTAAAGTACATCGTAAACTATGATGGAGGAGCTGAATCATACATCTAACCCTCCGTGACAGATGCTGGGCCTTTACCATCCATTAATGCCAACGTGGTAATGGAAGTTGGCTATTATTAGCAAAAGGCCTGCAGTCAGCCTACCATGGTATTGTACTCTGTTCATTAGCTACACAACAACACAGATGTGGTGTCACATGCTTATCATAACCCTCGTTAGCCACACGTGCATTGCAGATTGCACAATAGAGAGTGTCAGGTGCAGTGAGTGACAGTCAGTAGATGTTATTTTGACTCAGAACATGGCTGCAGTACATGTGCTGCAATGACAACCTTTTTGCTGATGCAGAATGCCCATGACATGGCTCATGATGTTAGACTACCCAGACAATCTCTCTCAGTTTGAAATGAGCATCTAGCCTTTGATCAAATTTGTGTGAATGACCCCTTTTTGAACTACCAGTAAAAGTTTGAGATCTGTCAACTGTGGCTTGACATCGTCTCCAAGGTCCATTACGGTGTTTTCGCCTGTTTCAACTACAAATCATGCAGCCAACACATCAGAAGAAAATGTTGGTATTGTACGTTCTTGCAAACCACGGATACCTTACATTGGTATTTTTATATCAGCATTTCTCAGGTGATGTAACGATAGTCTGATTACGTGTATACGAGCTGACTTTGATGGCTGCCAAGCTGCAGACCACTGTTGGAGATCGATGAACAACAAAACAGGTTGGCGGCATTTCTAGCAGCAACTGTGCCAACAAGTCAGGTGCGTTAAAGGAGCAGTGTGTAACATTTAGGGCAGTGGTTCTCAACTGGTCCGGCCACGGGGTCCAGATTTCTCCTTAGTCATTAGTTCGAGATCCCACAGTTTAATACAATTAGCGTCATACTTGCTGTCTCTGTCAAGTAGCTGTCAGTTAGTCACTAATGCTACAGCCGGAAATGGCACTTCAAAATAAAAGCTCTGTGCTGGAAATTTACTGTGCTACTTAAACCAGTTGGGAACCACTGATTTGGGGGATTTAGTGGCATCTAACAGTGAGACTGACTGCCGACTGCAACCAGCTGAAGCTTCTCCCAGTTAGAATTCCTCCAGTGTTCATTGTTTAGGAGTTTAACGAGAGCCGAATTATCTGCAGAGGTCTCTTCCTCTCCAAAACAAATGGACCTGGTGATTAAAACCAGTAAAACACTGAAAAAAGCAGTTTAACATTTCAAATCTGTGTTTTTCCAATGCTGTTCGACATGTTGCAGATAAGCCACTAATTATGTGCTCACATTTATTGTCTAATAAATTAAGATCCTGACATTTTGGTGTTTTTTTTTACTGGGAGCCGAATTCTCTGCAGAAGTTTCTTTATCTCGAAAACAATCAGATCTGGTGGTTTAAACCGGTAAAAACACTGAATAAAGCAGTTTCACAATTAAAAATCAGTGTTTATTCGATGCTCTCACAACAGAGGGGCTGCTAACTAAGATGCTAACACAAAAATGCAAATGACCCATCTAGACAGACGGTGTGTCTCAAATCACATACTTCTGTTAGTACACTTCTATGTAGTACACTACGTGCACTATGTACTCATTGGTGTAGTGCGCAAATTTCGACAGGGTAGTGTTGTCTCAAACCAAACACGGCCGTTGTACACTCACAATAAATGACGACCGCAAATTAGCTAGTTAGCAAACTAGCATTAGCATTCGTGTTATCGTTCATGGTACCAAATCATTACAGACTGCTAGATTAACCTAACAAACATACTGCTGGCTTATACCCGACAACAGTATAGTGGTGCTTAGTGCAAAAAACACGTGAATTTGTACAATGCAGCGACGTTCACGGTCGCATGGTTCTCGGCCGCTATTTCCAATTTGAAAAGTGGCCCCTCCCCTTCTGCTATGTAGCCAAGATGGCGATCATTGGTGGTGAGAAGTGTCCATAGTTCCATACTCAACTTTCTAACCATTTTGAGTGCACCATCTGGGTACTCATAGTGCACTGCATTTTTCCATACTTCTCAGTGTGAACGCTCTTATGAACTCAAAATAGTAAGTGTAAGTACAGAAGTACGCGATTTGAGACACAGCATAAGTGTTTGGTTTGTCTGTTGTGGGCTACTGTAGAAACATGGCGGACTCCATGGACAAGGACCCACTCCTTCTAAGGTAACGAGAACACAACTATTCTTACTTTAAGGTGATCGCTCACTGAAGATCATATACTTATTATATTCCATTTCTGCCAATATATCCCCCTAAATCCTTCACGCTGGACCTTTAAGCCAAAACATAAACTTTTTCCTAACTTTGACCAAGCGGCATTTGTGCCTAACATAACCAGACATTAACCACAGTGTTGCTGAAATGTAAAGAAACATTTTCAACATTTCTGCTACATAATAATGTAGCAATGTTACATATCTGTGGTTTACCGAAACATACATTGCCAACATTTATTCTGGCAATTGGGTTGAAATCATACATAGTTTACACTAATTTACCAGATTTCCATCTTTCCAGGCCGCCTTGAGATGCAGTTAATGCCAGGACTGTACGAAAATTAACTTGCCACAAATTGAAACCTCCTTGTGAAAGGCAATCAGTTGCTGAGAACACTTAAATAGACAAAAAGATGCACAACGCATCATCCAACTATATTGTAAAGCCAATCAGAAGGTGGGCTTTGATGCTAGACATCATAGAAAAGGGTGTATTATAGAATAATATGAATTACAAGTATGAATTAGTTTAATGTGCCATTTGATTGTTTGCCAGCTACCAAAGACACAAGGTTTCCTCGACAATTTCAAATCATCAAATTAAAACACAGATAGTCACACTTCCTGGTGTACCTTTAAACATGAAATGTACAAAGAAGTGGTTGCTTTTTGATTTTATCTATCTTCTTTGATTCAAACCACCTCTCTATTAGGAAGCATGGTGTTATTACCGTTGGTGTGGCAGAGGTAGGTGTGTAAAGACTTTTCACACCTATGCAAAACTGACAACCAGCATGGATAATAACTGACAGCTTGTCTGTTTTAGAAATTTACAACAGTACCTGAGGGCTTTGTTCAGATATTTGTTGGAAACTCTCTCAACGGAGGTTTAAGAGTAAGCAGCTGGAAAGAGTGGCCTTGATGAGCTTTTCAGAAGATCAAACCAAGAGGACAAACAGTCAGAAACCAAAAAACTTTGACCAAAAAAAGGTCAAGGTCAACTTGCAACATTTCCTCTGGAGCTTTTAATCACATTTTGTAGCCAGATGCAGCTGAAAGCCCTGAAAGTAATCTCACAGAAGCTACCAGATATCCTTTGGAGCTTTCTGATCATGATTGCCACAAAATGCAGCTGAAAAATTTCTAGTGAGTGGACCTTGAGTTAAAGGATAAGTATGGTATTTCTCCACCTGGACTACATTTTCTCATGTTTTTGTGTCAAAGTGACTAACAGTTTTTTAAATTGGTCCAGTACTGAACGAGAGGGCTGCAGGCAGCAGCTTTGAAACAGGCTGCAATGGCAATTATGCACCATCAATTTACGTCCACTAAAAGTGTTTGTCTTTGGCTCTGATAACCTCAGATTATTATTCTAAGTGTCTGACAACATTATAGAAAGGATCCCTACAGACATAGACCTTTTTCTTAGAGAGCAGGATTGTTATAGTTTAACCAGAAACAGCCCTGAAATCGCCATCGCCAAACCCACCAGACTCCAGAGCTGAGTTATACCAAAGACGGTGGATAAACCAAAACGGTCCACTGCGAGTCAGTTTCCTGTATCAGTGTCACGTGGGGTTCGCGACCACCACGCCCCTTTAGGAGACTAACAGCAGGTCCTGAGTCCATTGACTTAAGTGGGAGAAATGAACTTGATTACAGATTATGGCCGATTCTTTCGCCACATAGTCACGGAAGAAAATTTACTTTGTTCAAGACCTGTCTCTGTCTCAACAACACACTCTAGCGAGATCTGGCAACAGATATCTCCTCTCTGGTGCTGAAATCAGTGCAGTTTCACCAAAGATACTGGATTAAAGAAATATTTTTTCCAGCGAATATCTTAGTTACAACATGATTGAGCTAGCAAAGCAGTTTTGTGTTGCTATGTGTGGTATTTATTCAGTTTTGGGAAATCACGATGTCTAGAAAGCATCAGTGGCTGCAGCTGACAGGGACAGCTAACAGCAGCAGCGAAGCTAACATCAGGACGTCATTTGTTAAAAGCCTCCCGTTGTCAGATACGACTTGAAACTACTCCAGTTAGCTCAATAATGTTGTAACTAAAACATCCGCTGGAAAAAATATTTTTTTTCACAGGCCATTTATTAATTTATCTTACAGCCAGTAAGGGTACACACATGTTGACAGAAGCGAGGTTGGGGATACTCGTCTTTGATTGGCGGTTCTCCATCGTCTTTGATTGGGGTATGGGGACAACGCCTACTTAGGAGACCGGAAATGTATACCATTTCCTACAATGGAAGTATATTGTAGGTGGGCCATCTTGTAGTAATCCAGTATCTTTGGTTAAACGGAGAGGTCTCCTCATCTGCAAAACAAACGGACCAGGTGATTTAAACTGATAGAAACACTGAATAAAGCAGTTTCATGATAATAAAAAAAAAGAAGTGTTTTTCCAACACTGCTTGTCGTGAAAGGGCTGCCAACTATGGTGGCCAAAGCGAAAATGCGAATGGCCCTATCTAGAGTCAGTGTTTGGTTTGTCCGGTCTGGGCTGCTGTACAAACATGGCGATGCAATATGGCAGACTTAGTGGATGTGGATCTGCTCCCTATGTAGGTATAAATGGCTCAATCTAAGGTGCTTTCAGACCTAGAGTTGTCTTGCTTTGGTCCAAATCAGGGACTAATTTTGTTACAAAGTTGTATAATTACCTAGAGTTGGTTCGTGTTCTCACGGCAGCATTTACAGGCGGACCAGATCAAAGACTTGTGTGAGAAAGCTGCTCTTGATTGGTCAGAATTTCCGTGCGGGAAAAATCCCGGAAGTAAACAAAACATTGAAGAAGAGTACACTTGCAAGATAAATTTGACACTTTCTAATGTCACAATGGAGGGACAGACCATACAGTTTGAAAACGATGTGCGGCTGCAACTAGAAAACAATGTTTTGATGTAGTGACGTTCGCGAACGAGCCGAATCTTTGAACCGGCTCTTTAGAGTGAACAAGCCAGTTCCTAATTTATTTGTTTTTTGCTTTAATTTACTCTGTATCCATTAATTTCAAATTATTTGATCTGGAACAAGTTGAGAGAGACTAGTTTGTGAGGGAGAAAGACAGTGCAGCCACTCACTCGTTCACGTCAAAGAGCCGATTCAAAGACTCGGCTCTTTCGCGAAAGTCACATCACTAGTCCAGCGTGACAGTTAAAAGACAAACATTAAACGGGTAGTACCAAACTTTTTATCTGTGGAGTCTATTCTGGGTCCAAGTTACAATATCCAAATCACGTGATGCGATAAATCAGTAATGCGATTTGTCGTTGAACCCACTAACACCCCCCCCCCGCCCCACACACACAGCGAAAAAAAAACATCAAACAAAAAAAAACAAACGATCAAGCGAACTGCATCGTTGAACCGGCTCTTCAAAGTGAACGAGAGCCAAATAACCGGCTCTCACAAGTGAACGAGAAATCCCATCACTATTTTGATGCATTGGATGTGCTGAATGTGCATATTAAGGCAGTACAGGAGGAGGTGCACATTAATAATCCTCCAGGACTGTAACATGCTCATGTTTAACCAAAACAATGTGTCATGTGACTGCAGTTGGTTCAGATCGAGTTCGGAACACGTTCTCACCACAAATGAACCGCACCACAGTTCGTTTGTCCACCTCTTCAAGAAGGTGTCGGTCCAGTTGTTTTGGTGCACACCTGAGTGTGATCACTATGTTCACACCTGCCCAAGCCAACCGCTCTTAGGGGGCAATTGAACTTGAGTTTGATTGAAGCACCTGAACAGAACAATTCTTATTTTCAGGTCATTATACACTAAAGAAAACATACTCATTATATTATGTTCCCTTTCTGTCAATATGTCCCCCTAAATCCTGCACACTGAACCTTTAATTACACTGTCTAATGAGTGTTGCCGGGCTCTCCTCAGGCAAACTTTGTAAATGGGTTACAAAAGCAGACCGGTCTGCTCGTGCTCAGAATGTACCATATTGTTCAGCATGTTTGTCACATATTAATGTCGGGATTGATCTTCTATTTTTACTCTTTATCATACAAGACACGTGCAGGTTCGGAGTGGACAGGAGGCCCGCTGTTCAGAGCTGTCTGCACTGATAAAGAGCCATGATGCAGGAATAATCTGTGCTATTGAGCAGCCTGGCTAGCTACTAATACATCACTGGCCCTGACATGTCCTTCAGTACCCGGGAGAGCTTCATCCCAAGTTAATGGTACTGAGCACCAGTCTGGTGCAGCGCCTTTTACATTTATACTATTCATTAGCCTTATTATTTCAGTGTGAGTGTAAGTGATGATTCACCAAATCAGTGACTCAGAATTTATCTTGATTTTCAAGTCAGTCTGATTAACTTCTCCTCTCAGCAGACTTTAACACACAATAATCACTACAGGACTCAATATTATATAAAAAAGTTAAATACAAAATGTCTGTTTAGTGTTCCTGTTTTAAAATACGACCTACAAATAACAAAAGAAGACGATAAACACACTGAGCTGCCTGTGAGCAGCACAAAATGTTCATCCACCCAACTGTCCATCACATGTGTCCCTGTTGCTCTTGAATGGATGCAAGAATCAGCTGTGTTCTCTTGTTTTCTAAAACACTGTTACGCAAACCAGTCACATGCTTCCTCCAGGAGAAACATGTCCACACCATAGATAATACATACAAAAGAGAAAAGTACACTCAAGTGATTTCTTTTGCCAGCAGGGGATGCAGCTGCTGGTAACTTTCTTGCAGCAAGTGTTTCTCGTACAAATCTAGTAAACAGTTTTTATCTGACCAAAAGTGCTATACAAGTACATGTTGAATACAGTCAAATTGCATTTACATCTTTAACCTGAAGTGAGCAGGAGGATTGTCAAGGTTAATTAACTCATTGAGGTGCATTAAGTGTCAAAAAAGTTTGCTGACAACAAATCAGTTTGCCTCAGCTTGTCCTTGTCTCTGTTGTTATTAGTGCATGCACAGAGCAGGACAGATTAACACAGAGTAGCCTTGAGGCTCAATTTGACAGAGAAGTCTGCAAATGGAGTCATAGAAGTGGCATGACAAAATAATAAATCTGTAAAAGAATAAGAACATAAATGTGGAAAATATAAAGAAAAAACAGACAATACATTTTTTAAAATTGGAAATATGCAGAAAAATGAAATATAAAAGAATAATTGTTTTAATTTATTTGTTGATTTATTTCTACATATCTTTATTATATATTTTTAGAAATATATTATAATATTTTTGCATTTGATTTTTATGTATGTATATATTTATATTTACTTTATATGGTTTTTTATAATTTCATTTATTATTTAATTATTATTTAATTTTTCTACAAATTTATTCCTTTTCTTATGGCACTCCTATGACTCCTTTCATTTCTGTGTCTGTTTTTATCATCAAAATCAAACGCTTATTTTCTGTTTTCAGTGTGGCTCTGTGGATGGAAATGTCTGTCCATCTGTGATCAGTTGGTCTGTCGGTCCACCCAACACTTGCCATGATCACATTAATGCCATTGTCTTGAGATGAATCCCTCTGAATTTGGTCGTCCTTTGACTTTTCGTCTTGCACCACAAACTGGTTAAAGTTTTTATCCAGTGAAATATCTCTTACCTCAGCTGTGCACAGTGTCCAGTGCTAACTAGCAAATGTTAGCATGCTAACACGCTAAACATATACCACAACAATACATGGTAAAGATCAGTGTGTCAGTATGCTAGCATGCTAAACTCACAAAAGGTCTGCTGTTAGTTGCTTAGTGATTTTAACAACAGTCACTGTGTCACAACTTGGTTTCATCTGCATCCATATAAGTACATTTTCCAACCCTTTATCTATCATCTCTGCTGCTCTGAGCTCATCACAACCCCTCAACTCATCTGTGGACTCTCCTCTTTTGTGGAGCCATGACGGTTAGTGGGGATAGAAAATCTCCAGGCACCTCACGTTTCAATCCGACTCTGATTCAGAGGGCTATGGTGCAACTATAAAACGTTTGATGCCTTTTGATGCAACGAAAGTTTTGGATTGTATACATGATTTCTTTTTTCTCAATGTGACTACTTGCTACTTTAAAACCAGAGGGTATGTGTCACCCCTAACGGTAAGCCCCCAAAGGTCCAGGGCTTATGGGAAATATGTTTCTAGTTTTGCTTCTTTTTGTACATTGTAGTTTATTCAGTGTTTATTGATTCATCTCACATACTGTTAGTCAGTGACACACACATAATAACACAGATGAAATGTTGCACTACAGCTCCAAGCAGTGAATTATATCCTTTTCTTTCTGTGTTCCCAGTCGTCCTGGTTCTAGCTGCATGGTGCCAACCGTCAGTGCTGCAGGGGTCTTGGCACCCGGTTTGGCTGACGGTTGCTGCCGTAGTACATCTCCCCCCTCGCTCCCTCGAATCTCACTAATGAAGTGGACACATTGATCAACCTCGTCTTTTCCTCCCATTTTATAAAGTCAGGGAGGGGACACTTTAGGGGATTGCGTCTGCGCTGCTTCATTTTCTGTGGAAGCTTTCTCTAGACGGCAGGATGTTTGTGTACCGGATCGATACATTCCTTTATATCAGTTTATTGGGGTGACTCTATTTCCTGTGCGTCCACTACGACAGGTTCATCCTCGAGTTACTGTACATCAGCCTGTTACTGCTCTGTGTTTTTCCTTTTAAGTGTATTTTAATGGCAGGACTGTTAAGTTTACATTAGGCTCTAAAGCGTTAAATTAATTCTTCATGATGTCGCTCTCCCTCTCTCTCTCTGTCTGCACCAGGACTGAAAAACCGAACCAGGAAAGCCTTGGGCTTACGAAAGAGAGACAAGGACACAGATGCAGCGTGAGTTTACTCACACTCGTCACGCGATGAACATGCTGAGTTTTGAATGAATATCAAACCTATTTAGTCTTATGGCAACGAACATGTACTTTGCTTGAGTGTTTCAGTTTTATGCTGCTTTATACTCCACCACATTTCCAATATTATATTGTACTTAAGCTGCCCAACATTTGTATAGCAGCTGTGGTCACAAGTTACTTTGCATATAAAGATTTTACATACAAAACATATTACCATCTCATTAAATATGATCCAAATTCATAGATTAAACTGATGCATCCTTTTAATGCATCAATAAAATTAATCAGATAATATGAAATGTACAATATAACAACAAACAAAACTGACCCAATGCAGCAAAAAATAGTCTTATGGTACAGACTGAACATTGTCTCTAGCATCGAGGACAAAAAAACTGTCAAATATGAATGTTTGGTTGGATAAGTAATGTTTTTTTTAACTTATTCTATGATGAGATGGTTCCTGATTTAATGAAGGATTTTGCTAATTTTAGACTACTTTAATTAGGCAATGTTCTTGCACTGCTGTTCATGTTTTGATATTTGTTAAATGACAGAAAACATGTTTATATTTGTTTATAAGTAAGACTTGAAACTGCAAATATTGTATTGGCACCAGTGTTATGATATAAATTTTTCCTCTTCCTTGTTTCTTTTAACAGGAGTTCACCTGACAAAGACGGAACTGGAAGCGGAAAGAAAGGAAATGTACGTACATTTTACTTATTTATTATTTCATTGTTTAAACACAAGCTGATCAACAAATACAAAACAGAAACCTGAACACTAGTGTACAGGAATATTTGGGCAGAGGCCTATATAATGTATATATACTTAGTTTCTGACAGACAGTTTCTTATTGCTCTGTGTAATTTAAAGGGAGCTGACAAAAATTATGAATGTTTAAAGGGTAGGTGTAATAAGCTAAGGCTTCAGCTGACACCTTGTTGGTCCTGTTTTGTCATCTTTTTTGTTTATCTTTTTTTATGATAAAAAAAACATTAAATTAATGTTTATTTATTGTCTATCTGCCAGTGGATTTTAGTTTTATAGGTTGGAAAATTACCAACTTAACTAAACTAAACTAAACTAATCTAATCTAAACAAAGCTAAATCAGACTAAACTAAACTATACTATACTAAACTAAACTCCATTTAACCAAACTAAACTAAACTAAACTAAACAGAACTCCGTCTGCATAGCCAGTCTCAAGGATCATGTGCTCAACTGAACTGAACTGAACTTCTGTGATTATATTAAGATTTTATTAAACTAAACTAAACTTGCTCTTTAAGTTTTCTCTCTGTTCTCTCTCTTCTTCTCAGAATTTGTAAAGAAATAGGCTGTTTACAAAGGAAATCATCCAAATCCATAAATGATAAAGTGATGATTGATAATTTGGACATTGTTACCCCCTCTGATTCACAGTGTGTCTGAACACACTACATCAGAACTCCTGTTTATCACAAGTTGGATCCTATTTTTTGTAGTTTTGGCCATGTTTTGTATTTCATTGTGATAACTGTGTACTCACCATGGTAACTGCTGAGATCTGGAGACGTCACGACATCAAAGGCTGACAAAGCAGACAATCTGACAGGTTGTAAACAAGCCAACAGTTTGTCTAAACCACTTTATTTGGAGATTAAAAACAAAAGTAAACCTATCTGAAATGTCTGTATAATCCCTCACTACACAGGAAAACTGTGTGCACACAACTGCATCAACTCGGTCAAAGTTAAACAAGCCGGTCAGTCTGTAACTCACAATGGATGTTTACAATTGACAGTTTGGGTGCAAGTTTTACTGTTTGTCTTTGTTTTTCTTCCAAATAAGTTAGCATAACATGAATTTTTAAACCAAACCGTTTCTTCATCTGGCTGCTCATATTTCTTGACCGGTCATACTTTTGTTTTTTTAGCAATTTAGCCAAAATTTACTTAGTTTCTACAACGCTAACTTACTGACAGGAATAATCACCATAACTACAAAATTAACCTCCCCACTGTTTCCAAGTGGTATTATTGTTGTTGCCACTGTTGTTGCAAAGACAGCTGTATTGCTTCCTGTTTTCCTCAGAGCCTAGTATTGGGGCTCTTTTGCTTTTGAGTTTCCACAGTCACTTTGGTTGCTCTGCTCTGCTCTTTGGCCGGCATTCTTCTCCTCTACTACCTGTGTGTTACTGTTTTCAAAATCCCCTTTGCTGTGAAAAACAAGGCAGGGTCTTTATTTAGCATCCTTGTGCCTCTCAGTGCTGACCTGGTGTAACTGGTACTTTCTTACTGATCTCAGCAGGGAGAAAAGGCCGTTATCTGGGTGGTTGGCAAGTTTGCCCGGTTAGCACGAGCTAACACAGCAGCAGCGCTAACACACAACACTGAGCTGTTAGACAATTCCAATGATAACCGTGTGATGCTCACACGTGGCCTCTGTCATTCTGTGCGCCCCCCTCAACGCTATTCTGCAAGAAGGTCACCATCACTGCATCCTGGGCTTAGCTTTGCCTTGGACAATTGTGATTGGTTTAAAGAAATACAAACAGTCCAGAGCGTTTTTTTCACTCTATAGCAGAATGATAATGTGCTCTCCCAGATCTTTCTCAAAGTAGAAAAAAAAGTCTATTTCCACTTTATCATTTGCACTGACTTACTTCTTCTCTTTTCATTATTCTTTTTTTTCTCATTGTTGTTGCTAGAAAAAGGCCAATGGAGCACCGAATGGTTTTTATGGGGAGATTGACTGGGACAGATATGTAAGTACGCGCAGCCTCCAACTTGTTTTACTTGCTACTCCCTCGTTTTGATGATTTTGACTTTGCAGCTTCCCTACTTGTACTGCGCTGTGGCACAATCAGTGTCACGTTATCTGCTGGGTTTAAAATTACTGAGTAAACGGGGTGAACAGACTGATAGCTGCATATTCTGTGAGTCAGCAGCAGCTTCAGCCAGGAAGCTGACCGTCTCAGGCAAGACATCTGTGAAATCTGATCCGCATTTATATGCAGAGCTTTTCACAAGAAAGAGTTCAGTGGTGCCTCTGTTACAGTGTGTGACGGGCTGGAAAACACTGTCACCTTTCTCCTCTCTCTTCTCCAGGCCTCTCCTGACGTGGACGAGGAGGGCTTCAGCCTGCGGCCCGGTGACGAGGGTGATGATATCCTTTCAGTTGAGACAGGAAGCAGTCCTGGGACTCTTCTCCTACACAACTATTGACCTGTTTGGCTGAGTGACTCATTGGATGAGTGCTTCACCGCATTAAATAGGCCAAATCAATAGTCCCTCCCTCTCTTGCCACATCACATGTGTATGTCCCTGCAGCTGTAAAAAAACAAAACAAAACAAAAAAACCCCAGAGGGGAGCAGGAGGGCTGCCGGACAGACGCATTACATTCAGATTGGCTTTTCACTTGTCATTGAGCCAGAGTTCTCATTAACAACTGACCTCCAGTTCACTGGTATTTTAAGTTTTTGCTCCCGCAGGTGTCAGCAGCTGTAAGTTTAAAATGGATGCATAGAGAGCTGGTACTATGGAGACTTCCCCTGAGCAGGATGATTCGGCGGAGACAGAGCAGGAGTGTCACTTACAGGAGGTGTAATAAAGTTAAATGGGACACAGCAGATAGAGACACAGAGCGGACATCTCACTCCTCTTTTGAGACACATTAATTTTAAAAGGAATATGTTATCTTTAAAGTGGACGTATTATGCTCATTTTCAGGTTTATACTTCTATTTCGGATCTATCAGAACATGTCTACATGCACACCTGTATTCACCCTCTATCTGTAACACTCAGTTTTAGCGCCTGTCTATTTAAACTGCCACACAAAAAAGCCCAGTCTGCTCTGATTGGTTAGTGGTACTTTCTACCATAAAAAACACCACTAATAAAAGCAGGAATATATTCAAAAATAGGGAGAAATTAACAACATCAGCAACCAAAAAACGTACTCTTCCCTGACGTTAGCATGTAGCTACATGTACGTTAGCAGTGTACTTGCAGCTGGGGAATGACACTAGTGGAGAATAGCGGCACTTTCTACCTTGAAAAAACACAAACGAAATCCTCTCAACACAACCAGGCATGTTCTAGCCGGAATATGATGCAAAATCGATCAGACATTGACAACATCGGCAATCAAGTTTACAATCAATTTCAATTTCAATCAATTTTATTTATAAAGACCAATATCACAAATCACAATTTGCCTCACAGGGCTTTACAGCATACGACATCCCTCTGTCCTTATGACCCTCACAGCGGATAAGGAAAAACTCCCCAAAAAACCCCCTTTAACGGGGAAAAAAAACGGTAGAAACCTCAGGAAGAGCAACTGAGGAGGGATCCCTCTTCCAGGACGGACAGACGTGCAATAGATGTCGTACAGAACAGATCAGCATAATAAATTAACAGTAATCCGTATGACACAATAGTGACACAATACAAGTTTCTCTGACGTTAGCATGCAGCGTCATGTGGGGACTGCCCATTGTTCGGATGGCTCCAAATTCACCCTGTTAGTTGGATAAATGTCCCCTTGGATTGAAAGCTAATTTCTCTCACCGCCTGTTATCACACTTATTGTTCTGAAGTTTGTTTTCTCTGAAAATACACACTCCCTGCAGTTAGACAGCCCGATCACCAGAAAAAATGTTGGCATTGTACATTTTTGTTGACCATGGATATGACACATTTGAACATTACTTTGTAGCGGATACACTGAAACTTTACATTTCCCAACGATGCTGTAGTGAATGTGTTGAGGGTCAGGAAAAGATCAAATTCTGACTTATTACACTCACATTTGGTGGCACAGCAGCTGCTGGAAATGCAGGGACAGGTTGGTAAAAAAACATCTGGGTTTGGTGGCTCAAATGCTGCTGGGAAACTGAAACTAACCACAGGAAGTGTTTTTTTCTGGAGAAACGTGACTTTGGAGCGATGGGCAGCTGCTCTTGGGATAACAGGGGTGTTGGAGAAATGGGTTTTTGGTCCAGTGGGACATTTTTTGGATTAATGTTGCTTAAGAATTTTGGTCTGTTGGAACAATGGCATGATATTCGTCATTTAGCAGTGTGGTCTATGCAAAGTAAGAAGATGACCGTATGAAGAAATCCGGCATGCTAAGATGTCATATTGTTGCCAGAGTAGAAAAAAATATTGGAAACAGACTACTCAGAGCATTAGGAAATACTGTAAATAAGCAAGCGGTATGATAACCATCACGGTATACCTTAAAACTGGTATACCCCTGCAACCGTTAAATATAGGACACAAAACAGGGAAAGGCATAATAGGTCCCCTGATGTAGCCTCTGTCATTTACAGTATGTATTGTACTTAATTCTACTTTGTCCTTGACACATGTTCACCAGCATCCAAAGGAAAGCACTTTTTCTCCTCCAGTGACTCCGAGGACGACGAGGACAGCAAGAAGAAGTTCAAAATTAAGATCAAGCCGCTTGTGGCGGACAGTGCCAAGTGTGTCCCTCCATCTATGGACGAGCTAAAAGCCTCAGTGGGAGGCCTGGCGCTCTCTCCATCTCTGGTGAGCGCTGCTGATCAGCACTCTCGTTCTGCTACACACCACTGATGGGCTCAAATCACACACACACACACACACACACACACACACACACACACACACATTCACACACTGTAGTTTACATATTGTAAGAGTTGTTGAATTCTTCCTTACGCCCTCTCTGTGTTTGTCTTTTCCTCTCACTTATCTGCTGTCAACTCATAGAGGAGAAGTCCGGTAAGCCTGTCATTCATTCTCACACCTGTGTCACCACCGACAGGGATCGCACGGCATGAAATCACTTGGAAATGCTTGAGAAAGTTTTCCTCCCTGTGATAGACAGTTCACTTATAAACAGCCTTTATGGCTTCACCCTTTTTTCTCTGCATGCAGTTTCTGTCTCACCCTCAGCGTCAGTGTCCTCTCTGGGCCCTGAAAGACCTCACTTGTTTTTGTTGACTTTTTTTCTGTTTAGCTACAGCTTTACTTGAACATGTCTGGCAAAGCATCTGTGTTAGATAATGCACAGTAAACATAACACACACACAAAGCTCCAGACCTATTGATCTGGTCTCAGTGGAGCTTACATGCCCAGCGATCTGCTACATTAAACAGTGTGCGTTGTTGTCGTAGGTGATGCTGGTGTTGTACTCACAGTCTGAGGGGTGTTATGGCTCGTGTTGCATTATTAAGGCTTTGCGGTGCAAGTAAAGAGGTGCGATGTGTGCAGTTTTAGTTGGTGTCCATTTGACTGATTTGTCACTCACTCTCTGACCCAGGTCTGTTCTCTCTTCCTTTTTGCTGGTCTCAGAGACGCAGCCCGGTGAGTTTCTTACACCATCTGCTGGCTGTTTCAAAGCTGACAGCCTGAAACACAATTTCTAATCCCTGCTGTCTGACCTGTTAAATAAAGGAGTTGATAGTGAAAGGATACACAGCAACATACGAATAATCCATCTAAGTCAAGTAGTAATTTAGTTTTAATTCTAAAAATCTTCCTTAAACAAGTGAAAAATATGATACGATAGATGTGCAAAGTGTTCGTCTAGAAAAACATCTTAAAGTTGAATGGAATAATGAAATGATTTAATAAGGATAGGTGTTTGTGGTATACACTTTCACAGTACACTGTCTGACTATATTCTCATTTTATCATTTGTTTGGATTCTGTCTTTCACAGGGGCAGATAAAAAGGAATTTGTCTTGTAAGTACACCTTTTGCTAACAAGTGTTGCTAACAAAATAAATGCTAACACGCTTACGACAATGCAAACATGCTGATGGTTAGCAGGTAAAATGTGTGTCATGAACACTACTTTAGTTTAGCGTGTTAGTATGCTAATGTTTGTTAATTAGGACTGAACACAAAGTACAGCCGAGGCTGAAGGTAATGTCAGTTTTGCACTTGTTGCTCATAAACCAAAGTCTTGTACAAAGTGAAATTTTGACCTGATGATGGCTTTTGATGAAAAGTAAAAGATCATCGAGGTGATTGAAATTCACCTTGAGGGAGCAATGAATGTCTGTATCACCTTTTGTGGCAATCCTTCCAATAGTTGTTGGGATATATAGTGCTGCAGTGAAGTTAGCATCGCCCTAAGCTCTGTCGCAAACAAAAGTTTATGAAACTTCACAAATGCCACTTTTATGTTTTTTGTAGCTTAAATGTAATCGCCAGAAGTAAAAAGCTAATGTTATAAACCAACTGTACCACAGTCACATGACGTGGCTATAAAGCCGAGCACAGCATGGCGACACTTGTAGTCTCTTTTAGCCACTTGTTAGTGTAAGATGAGATTCTTTTTCGTGAGGATGTATCAAGTAGATTGATAGCATCTACATAATTTAATGTTAACTACATTCATATATTGTTGACATATTTTATTTTGCTCTTTACATTAAATTTGGACCTATTCAATATTGTGCACCTTATGTGTAGGTAATGAGAGTTATGATTAAGTTTAGCAGAGTTATATATGTATATATATATATATATATATATATACATTCTTTTTCGGACATTAAAGTGGATCAAGTTACACAGAGAAGCTGTCCCCATGCTCTTCCTTTTTTTAAGACACATAAAAGCTTCAAAATTCACAGTGGGGTATTTAATGTTGTATTTTATGTCGTAGAATAAAACACAAAAGTCTCTTCAGCCTGTGTTAACCACAGACCTTATTTCAGGCATCTAACCAAAAACCCATTCAAAAAGCCCACTTACTTTGAGACAAAGGAACTGGGGATGAAGAAATGCTATCTCATTTCCAGGTTTTAGGACTCATTCCTGGGGCACTCTATTTTAGTCTGGACCAAAGTGGTGGACCAATCATCAGACCAACATTCCCATCCCTAGAGCCAGGCCACTAGATTGGCTAAAATAAGCTTTCTGTGATAGTATAAATAAAAACTTGTGCAACAGAGCAACATTTGAGTTTTTGTTATGTCTCTCACAGGTGAAGAGATCGCCAGACCCAGACGCTCCACCCCCACACCAAGTCCTGCCCCTGAGACGCCAAGGTCTGTCACTCTTTTATCAATGTTGACCACTAACTGAACTGAACACCCCTCTTTTTGAGTCTGCTTGTTATTGGTACTACTACAGATGTGCCTCAAATTACATAGGAGCGGGAATTTAAAGGAATACTTCACCCCTAAGATGCTGATTTGTATATCAGTTAATCTCTGTGTGTTGGATTCGTGAAGAAGACTTTTTCTTGCATGCCTTCAAGGAGAACAAAGAATCCAAAAACAGAGCAAAGTCTTGAAACTGGAGTAAAAGGGGGTTGCATTAAACAACAGCAAACCTATATCAAAACATCTGTTTACAAACTCTCACTCAACTCGTGCAGTATAATCCAAGTCTTATTTATCAAGTTGTGGTCAAGCAGTGCACCTGAACCAATGAGGAGTAATAACAACAATGATCTATAGACGAATAGACGCAGCTATCTAGATTGTTCTAAATTGACAAGTCTTCTCGATATCAGCATTGCCATAGTAGTTTGTTTTTACTTCACTCTTCTCCACAGTTAAAAGCCCTTAAACGGCAATCTTAAAATGATGGAAACAAGGTGTAACGAGCTGACAGTTCTGTCTGATATCATGCAAATGGACAAGCAGACTTCAAATGCACTTGCTCGTCCACGAGCACTACTCTGTTTATGTAAAGGTGTTTTCAACAGTATGTCTTTTTTGCAAAAATGCAGGTGTTTGGCAATTCTAGGTGGGTGTTGGCCTCCGCCAGGGTCGTCCCTTGTCACTGATCCAGTTTGTGATATTCATGCACAGAATCTCAAGGCGCAGCCGGGGGGAGGAAGGGGTCCACTTTGGGGACCTCAGAATTGCATCTCTGCTTTTTGCAGATGATGTCGTTCTGTTAGCTTCATTATACCATGACCTCCAGCAGGCACTGGGGCGGTTTGCAGCCGAGTGTGAAGCGGTCAGAATGAGATTCAGCACCTCCAAGTCTGAGACCATGGTTCTCTGCTAGAAACCAGTGGATTGCCCCCTCCGATTGGGAAAGAGTTACTGCCTCAAGTGAGGGAGTTCAAATATCTCGGGGTCTTGTTCACGAGTGAGGGTAGAATGGAGCGTGAGATGGATCGGTGGTTTGCTGCAGCTTCTGCAGTGATGCAGGTGCAGTGCCGGTCTGTTGTGGTGCAGAGGGAGCTGAGCCAGAAGGCAAAGTTTTTCGATGTAGTGGTCCATCTACGTCCCAACCCTCACCTATGGTCGTGAGCTCTGGGTAGTGACCAAAACAATGAGATTGCGGACACAAGTGGTCAAAATGTTTTTCCTCTGTGGGGTGGCTGGGCTCAGCCTTAGAGAAAGGGTAAGGAGCTTGGATACCTGGAGGGAGCTCGGAGTAGAGCAGCTGCTCCTTTGCATCGAAAGGGGTCAGTTGAGGTGGTTTGTGCATCTGATCAGGATGCCTCCTGGACGCCTCCCACTGGAGGTGTTTTGGGCACGTCCCACTGGTAGGAGGCCCCGGGGCAGACCCAGGACACACTGGAGGGATTACATATCTCGTCTGGGCTGGGAACGCCTTGGGGCCCTCGGGAGGAGCTGGAAATCTGGGGAGAGGGATGTCTGGCAATATGGCCCCTGATAATCAGATTAAAATGGATGGATGGATGGATGGATGTGTTTGGGAACTACTGAGCATACAACTAGATAAATGAGGCTTGGATTACACTGCACAAGTTTTGTGAGAGTTTGTAAACAGATGTTTCAATATAGTTTTGCTGTTGTTAAAAGTGGTGCCCCTTTACTTCAATTCATCAAGAATTTTCTCAGTTGCTGGATTCTCTTACCTTCGTGGAGGCATGTGAAAAAAAAAAGTTTTCTTGATAAATTTAATGTAACACATGGTGAGTAACTGATACACAAATGATTATTTTGTGGGTGAAGTATTTCTTTAAAAAAGTAGAAAATTGTTTTTGATGAATGTTATGTTTCCTCTTGCAGTGACAAGCTGTCGCAGAACGTTCCTGCCTTTTTTGGGCTGCCTTCAGAGACCAAATATGCCAGATATGATGGTTTGTCCCCTATTATGAAATCATCACATGAACTGATACAAAACATGTCATACAGCAGGTTTACAGAGGTGACTTTTCTTTGTTATTATCCATTCATAGTGGTCCCTTCAGATGTATGGGGAGATTCCAGACCACCTTCAGAATCACAGCTGAGCAGAAGTTTCCCAACAGGAGGTGAGCTGACAGGAATTAACCTTAAAAACATTAGCATATATCTGAAATGCTGAACTCTATAGTGTTGAACTGTCCTCCTTGTTGCAGCTCCTCCTCCCCTTCCTCCAAAAAACATTCCATCAAGAAGTCATTACGGCTATTCTTCAGAATCTGCTGGTAAATTTAACTTTAAAAACAGCATTTTATATCAATTATACGGTTAAACCCAACAAGAGCTGTGATCTAAATGCTTCCCCAAACTCTTTGCAGCTGAGTTACCCAATGGAAGAGCAGCTCGCAGCTCTGCTCCCATCTACCTGAACGTCCTGTCCCCCGCCGCTTACCGAGGCTCCACAGCCCCTGACCTGGACGACGTGTTTGGCCCTGCGGACGGCAGTGGGGAAACAGTGTCCCCCAGATGGGTTACGTTCACCAATGACAGACCCCCACCGCCTGATGAACCTGCACCCCCTCCGCCACCGGATTCTCCTCCTCCAGACACGCCCTCGTCCACCCCCTCCACCCCCTGCCTCTCTCCAGGACCGCCACCAAACGAGCCCCCGCCTTCACCTCCACCATTTTCTCCCGGGTCTCCTCCTCCTTTCACGCCACCAGAATCACCCCCCTCCATCGTGCTCGGACCTCCTCCTCCAGATGAACCGGCCCCTCCCCTGCCTCCCAACTTCTCCCCCTCTAACACGCCTCCTATATGCTTCGACGACGAGGCAATCGATGAGGAGGTGCTTCAGTTTGCAGAGTACTCATCGTCTCCTGCCCCCATCAGCCCCATTCCCCCTCTGCCAGCAGAGCGGAGGTCTCCTCGGGCAGGAGTCATATCTCCCCTGGTCCTTGGGAGTGTCGGGGGAAAGAGGACTCCAGAGGGGATGCACCTGAGAGATGATATCCCAGACTTTGTGGGTTCACCCAGAGAGCTGACGCCGAGCTTCAGGGGCACGCCACCTCCTCTCCCTCCAACCACCTACAGGTCTATTATGTCTTCCCCGGGGCCCTACTCAGGCAGCAGTGAGTACACTCGTCTCTTTCTAAATGTTTACAGTGGTTAATGACTTTTTGTTGAATCTCACCCACCTTGGTTATAATTGTCAAGCCTGTCAAGCTTTTGCTCCCGGCAGTGGATGTCATCAGTGAGAGATATCCAAACAAAATAAGAGCAAATTGCCGGAATAATAGGTCTGAAATATCAGAGAGAAGTAGACAGGCTTAGCAGATTTTGTGGCATCCCAGAACCAGACAGACAGCTGCTCTGCTTTTTTGTTTTTGCTCCTAAAAAGAGTAAGAAGCAAGAGGTGAGTTTTTAATTTAATTGTAGAACTGAATTATGTCAAAGTATCGCAAATAGTTCTTCGATTTTTTTCTTTAATTTTGGTCACAAGTCACTGTCAAACCCACATTTCGAATAAGAGCACACAGGACTCGCTCTGTGAAAGTGTCATGAGTGGAAATGTTGGAGCTGGTGTTGAGTGATAATCTCTCTCACTGTGATCTGAAGGCAGTGCTAACCACAGACACTGGTATGTGCCACAGGCCCCTCGTCCCCAGCTCGTCCCGCCACGCCTCAGTCTCGAGGCAGTCCGGTCCCTCCTCCTCCTCCTCCTCGACCCTCATCGCGACCAAAGCTGCCCCCAGGGAAACCAATCACAGACCTGGTACATGTTCTTTTATTTCTTTGACGCTGATTGCCCTTCTCTCCACTAATGGCTTTTTATTGTGACATTGAAATGACATAAATGAAAACTGATTATGAAAGGATAAGTTTGGTGTTTTTGGATGTTCACCCTTTTCCTTTTCTTTGTGTGTGTCTAACTGACTTATGGGAACAACAGTTTTTGAAGCTGGTCCAGTATTCAATGAGAGCACTGCAGCCAGCTGTGACGAAAAGGCAATTGTGCACTGTCAATGTATGTCAATTAAAAGTGTTTGTTTTTGTCACTAACAGGCTCAGATTGTTATTCTAAGTATTTGACAACATTATGGAAAGGATCCCTACAGAGATAGACCTTCTTATTAAAGAGTAAGATCACTTTTGTCCAACCAAAAACAGCCAGGAAATTGTTATTGCCGAACACACCAGACTCCATTTAAATAAACTGTAATTTTAACATTGTAAAACATGCTTCATTCAAAGTCAGCGGAAACAAAATAAACTCACAAAGCCATCTAGATTTGTCTTTAAACTGTTCCAAAAATAGCCAAGTATAGTTTGGTTGGAATGAAGCCTTAATTTACCCAGTTAGATGTGGAAATGTACTGGCTGTATACATGCTAAAATTACTGTTTATTTGTATGGAGTCTGGTGGGTGTGGCAATGGTGATTTCATGGCTGTTTCTGGGGACAAAAAAGGATCTTATGCTTTAACAAAAAGGTCTATCTCTGTAGTGATCTTTTGCGTAATGTTGCCAGACACTTGTAATTACAATATGAGCCTTTCATTGGCAAAAACAAGCACTTAGAGTCGCCATACATCGATGGTGCACAATTGCCCAGAGTGGTTACATTGCAGCCTATTTCGCTGCTGCCAGCTTTAGCACTCTCACTCCATATTGGACAAGTTTCAAAAATTGTTGTTCCCATTAGTCACTTGGACAAAAAAGGGAAAATATGGTTTAGGTTAAAAGTACTGGAGTTACCCTTTAATTTGATTGTTTCTTCTGTGTGCTATCTCCAGTCTCGGCCCTTCAGTCCGCCAGTTTCTGGCAGCCCCCCGCCTTTTGCCCCTCTTGCCCGTGCAGAGAGCTCTTCCTCCATCTCCTCCATCACCTTACAGAGTGCAGCGTCCACTCCAACCTTAGGAAAGGAGCTCAGCATGTCCGCCTCAGGTACACTACCAGCAAGTCATCTTTTGTCTTTGGCCTCACATCTCATTCTGTGTCCATGTTGTCTGTCTGTCATCATCGTGCCCTTGCCTCACGGTCTTGTCCCTCTCCATGATTCTCTTCTCCTCATGTCTCTGCTCACTCAGAGGCCACACAGCCTCTGGTATGGTTTGACCACGGCAGGTTTTATTTAGCTTTTGAAGGTGAGTCGAGCCAGTACGCTGCTGTAGTCCCACCAGTGCATGGGCTGAAAGCGCCTGCCCTCCTTTTACCTGCAGTCCTTTCAACGTTCATGTTCACTGAGCCAGAATATTGCTGCCCATCCCATCCCATGTCCTGCTCATTCACCCACAGTCTGGTGTCTAGATCGATGTTTGAGTTTCAACTTTTTTGCTTTTTTGGTTTATACTCCCCACTTTATCTTTTGCGCAAAACCAATGACTATATATAAAGATGGATGATGCATCTCCACTTCCTCCCACTGTGCAAAAATGAGGCCAAAATATCCCAAATGCTACAGCTGCCATCTTGCACTGGTGATGTCATTTGGAGCCAGAGTCTATGCAGTAGCGATCTGCGTGGTATCAAGTGCTGTCAAACATGACCGCAAACCCCATTTTTGTAGTATCGAGTAACTTATCAGAAAAATTGAACTGTAATTTGAGTTTTAGTTTGGCCCATGTTTCATATGCTAACATGACGGGGGCGGGATTTATGACCTGCACTGCAGCCAGCCACCAAGGGGTGATCAAGATGTTTTGGAATCACTTTTAGGGAGCTGTCATGTCGTCCATCTTTATTATACAATCTATGTGTGTAGCCCATAGCTGCACATTTGAGCATATAGGGAAGGAGCCGAGAGAAAAGACATAGTCAGAGTGTATTTTAGGTGCATTTTGTGTGTGTGTGTGTGTGTGTGTGTGTGTGTGTGTGTGTGTGTGTGTGTGTGTGTGTTTTCAACAGGATGCTCCAGAGGACCCAGTCCGCTCACCATGGGACCCCAGGACACTCTGCCAGTGGCAGCTGCCTTCACAGAAACCATCAATGCCTACTTCAAAGGCGCAGACCCCAGCAAGTAGGCCCACACAGAACACAGAGACAGTTTTTAATGTTATAAGTATCAAGATATAGAGTCTAAGACCAAAACCCTGTGACTAGCATTGCCTGGGGATCCCTAGTAATTTGTAACAATTATGGAGGTCGTCTGTGATCCTAATCCCGTGCAAATCTGCCATGTCCGCAAATTATCTGCCATATTTCGCCAAACACAGAGGTCATTTGATAACATTAGTCTTATGCAAACTGGCATTTCCTGCTTTGGTCTTTTTTTTGTTTTCTCTGCGCCTTTTTTCTGCCTCTTTCTCGGTCCAGAATTATGGAATCTGCTTTGGCAATTATGAATGAAAGTATTGACACCATTTTGGGCGCAGAAGGCTCATGTCGCTACACAGCATGGAGTCCCATTTGCAGAAAGAGCAAGCTCAAATCCATCAGAGGAGCAAAATCTTGAAAGATGATGAAATGGATGACATGAGACAATGTGGCGTGTTCTGTTCTGTTTGTTTAACTCACATTTAAAAACGAAAATTTTAAAAAAGGAGGTCAACACGGGACATTGCCACCAGAGTCCTGCACGAATCTGATTTTTAAGACCCACTCCTGATCCAGTACCATGACGTGCAATACCGTACAAGCGCCCGAACATATGACTTATTGGTTCCACAACCTGATGCGACCCGTCAACACAAGATCTGCTGCAGGCCCCCGTAACCGCAAATCCTAAAATAACCATGCGCTGCTCAAATAATTCAATTAGGCAGCGCGTTCTAAAGTGATCATTTTGGGACATTTCATACATGTGAAACTATAATAATATATTTTTAGAATAGGGTAATTCAGACAATACAATTTCAATGAATATTTTTGCTTATACTCATGACACTGAGCCAAACATCTCCACGGTTAACATGCGTGTAAGGAACACATCTGGTTGAAAGGGCTCTCAGATTCCAGGTAGCGCAGAGGATGGAGCCGTTACACAAAGTCAGCAGTAACAGAGGATAAAAATGTAAAAAAAACCCAAAAAAAAACAGTAATTATATTTATCATCCAACACTGATCTGACCTGCAGAACCGAAGCTGGAAATAAAATTAAGACAAAATACCACTCGCAAATCACCTTCTTTGCAGGTCACCCGCCTGATGTGAAACTCTGATCACAGCTAATGGTGCTGTGTAGTGTTTCTGTGTTGTGCAGAGTGGAGTTTCATATGACTGTGTGCATCATATCCAGAGGAAAAAGTCAGTACATTTGAGTACGTATCCCTTGCGAATGCGCTGCACGAAACAAAGATGGTGGGGGGTAATTTCTGAATCACATGAGGTCCCCTGGTAATACTTGTCCCGTGTGAATAGGGCTTAATAAAGTGAATACATTCCTGGCAGCTACAAACTGACTTTGCATTTCAGTTCTGACACTAAAGGGATTCTGGGAGTGTGCCTTTGTTCTGAGATCTGTCTCTCCACTCCCTCTGTCCCAGATGTGTGGTGAAGATCACAGGGGAGATGGTGCTGTCCTTCCCTGCGGGCATCACTAGGCATTTTGCCAGCCACCCGACTCAACCCGTCCTCACCTTTTGCATCAGCAACTATAGCCGGCTGGAGCAGGTCCTCCCCAATCCACAGCTGCTGTGCTGGTAGGAATAACATTACAGACACACACACACACAAAATACATACATGATATCCAAGTATCTAATTATGGTAATCACATGGCTGATGGAGTAACACGCTCCTCTCACCCCTCAGTGATTCCACAACAGACAGTAGCTTAGACACCAGGGAGTTCTGGGTGAATATGCCAAACCTGATGAGCCATCTGAAAAAAGTGGCTGAACAGAAGCCTCAGGCGACGTACTACAACGTGGACATGATCAAATATCAGGTATCAGATATTCATTTGTCTGTGTATGTAGTGGATCTGACTATCTGTCCCTCCATATTTCTCACTGTCTTGTGTTTCCGTGTTTCCCAGGTGTCAGCAGAGGGGATCCAGTCCACTCCTCTGAACCTGGCGGTGAGCTGGCGAGGCGATGCCAACAACACAGACCTTAGAATAGACTACAAATACAACATGGAGGCCATGGCCGCTCCCATGCCATTACACAACATCCAGTTCCTGGTTCCTGTGGATGGAGGCATGGCCAAACTCCAGGCCATGATCCCCCCCGCCACCTGGTAAGGACTCTTTGCCTTCAGTAGCTTTTGTTAGAGCAGCCAACGCCAATGTATCACCATTAATTGGCGCTGGTTACTTGTGTTATTGTGGCGTATTTATTATGATTATGAATACAGTCCATCTGATGCCTGTTTTGTTTCTGTTTTTCATTGTTTCATCACTAGTACAAATACAGCTGTAGCCAGTACCTCACTATCACTATCCTCATTCATATTTTAAGAAGCTACAAATTAAATTCAGCCACAAAACAAGAGCACTCAGAGAGCGAGAACCTCCGCCAAGCAGCTCGGATTTCCCGCCATTTTATTATTTTATCCACTTCACTTCAACCAATCACCACCAAAATTTTATCATCTGTACCTTGTCCCATTATCAACCTTCCCTGAAAATTTCATCAAAATCTGTTCAGACCAATGCCGGCAAAAACATAACCTCCTTGGTGGAGGTAATAAACCGGAAAAGCTGCAGAGTGGAGGTACAGAGAGTTGTTGCTTAGAGATGATACACCATCTCATCTAGTTGCATTGGTGTGAACCAGCAGGTTTTTAGAACGTTGCAGAATGACAAGTGGTTGCAAGTTTCAACTCGTCTCGACGCGAATGTTTGGTCTGAACTGGACTTTACAGTCACTCCCTGGCTGCAAGTACACTGCTACATGTAGCTGCATGCTAACATCAGGGAAACATGTCATCTTGGTTGCCCATGTCGTTAATTTCTCTCTGAATTCGGATCATATTCCTGCTGGAACATATCCAGTTGTAAAAATTTTGCTTTAGAAACTTTAATTGGTGGTTTTTCATGGTAAAAAAGTGTCACTATTAATCAGTACAGACATACTCTGGCTGCAAAGATGGTGCAGAGACGCGGAGATTAGGGAGACCTGGAAAGGTACTAAAGAGACAGCTGCTAAAGCAGAGTGTGTTAGACAGAGGGTGAATACAGGTGTTCCAGCATGGACAGTATGAGGAAAATAAAGTGGTTTATTTTTCTTACTATTAAAGCATGTAAACATGTTCTAGTAGAAACCAAGAATTCAAGTATGAGTCTGAATATGAACCTAATATGTCCCAAGTGTCCTAAGTTTTGTATCCACTGTGGCTTAATGCATATCAAACTGCAACATGTCCTCTGTAATGTCGAATTATTTTCTCCTAAAGGAATCAAGAGCAGCAGACAATACAGTGGAAAATCCCTAGTCTCTCTCATAGATCTGAAAATGGAGGTAAGTGTTCATATTTGTATTTATTCATGTTCTTACATAATATTCTTGCTAAGCAATCAGTCTCATTAAAGTTTTTTTGGTATCGGCAGTCTTTACTGCAACAGAAACACAAAAAAAGCCTGTCAAAGCTGTCATACTGTATCTGTGTCCTAAAGGAGTCGGGGCTCTTCTGGGCCGGTTCCAGATGACAGAAGGTCCCTGTAAACCCTCACAGCTGGCGGTCCAATTCAGCAGTGAGGGATGCACTCTGTCAGGCTGTGACATCCAGTTGGTTGGGACTGGTTACCGGCTATCGCTGATCAAGAAGAGATTTGCTGCAGGTTAGTTTGAGTATCAGACATGTGTGATAGGGTCCCACTGCAGAACTCCAGGCTCGGGCCCACCTCTAGCGCTGGGACCTATCCCCATCGTTACACCCCATAGTGGATAATTATAATGTTAGTAAATAAGTGTGTTATATGTTTAGGTGCCACTGTATTACAGGCTACAGAGTGTAAAGGGTTCATTTAGATGCCACATAACCTTTGCCACACGACCTCCACCAGTAACACCAAGGTAAAACAATACAATGTTCATATTTCAATATAACTGTAACTTACAAAGTTAGGTAACGTTAGTAGTAGCAAACAACTTACGTTATTAATCCACTGAGTTTGCTAATGTAAGTTAACATTACTGTATATATTATAATAGCTAGCTAACGTCAGCCAACATTAGCAAACTCAAGTTATTTGCTGCTTAACATTACGTTATCTAACTTGATTATTAAGGTAGTATTGCTGACATTGGTGTTATTGGTGGAGGTTGTGTGGCTTATTCATACTAATGAACGCATGCTATCATATCCCAATGATCATTCCTGGCGTACACAGTTTACTTCCTCCTCCGAGCTCAGGACCAGAAAGTGTCCGACGGGGGAGATAGGCCCGAGCCTGGAACTCTGCAGCTGGACCCTTCTCAAAATGTGTGTGACCTCTTTGGTGTAGTCACTCCTCCAGGCTGAACGTCTCCGCTTCTCTGACATGTTTCGTTTTGCTCCGCAGGGAAATATTTGGCGGATAATTAGTGGGACCTGTTTGTGAACGGAACCAAAAGAATCAATGGCTTTTGACTGTGAAGACTATGGATCCATCCCATGTTTAGTGCATTCGAAACCTTATCTTTAGCAGATTAATTAACAGAACACAAACACACAGAGGTGATATTTGATTTCATGACATCACATTCAGTAGACTGACTGCTGCTGAGTTTATGCAAGTAAATACGAGTCATTAGTTCTGTGCACTTGAAACACTTACGGGCTTACATGGAGTAAAACATAGGGAAACCCTGATTCTTTGTTCTCGTTAACATAATTGTGGATTCATACAGTGATCCAGCCTTATTCATTGCAGTTTCTTTGTCTAACTGGTTGTCTTTGCAAATGCACTGTAAAAGATAATGTGAATAGATTATATAATATTAAAACAATCTTAAACAAGGTGGAAAAGACTGGAAAATGTAAAAAATAGGTGTAGTTTAGAGTTGCTTTGCAGTTGTACTCCAATAAGTTTTAGGTTACATGGTAATATCTGATTTACACTGCCACCTCAAATCAGATTTTTTTCCCACCACGTGTGACCAATCTTTATCGTTGTCTAGGCAGAATTTATGTTTCTGTGTAGACAGCCTTTAAAAATGTCACAGCCCGTTCTGTCAGTCTTGTGATTCAAAGTGACTGGTCAGTTCACAGTTCAGAGTGACCTGCAGCGCTGGACTAACATCAGCACTCTTATTCTGAAGGTGCTTTTTATATGGAATTATATTTGTGCCTCAGTCTGGATCGTGTGATGGGGAATATTGAGCACAGTGAAGCTTTGCGTGCAAGCGCATTAATTATATTTAGCAGAAAAATTATCATCATGCAAAGAATACATTAATTTAAAGGAGCGGTGTGTGACATTTAGAGCAGTAATGTAACAGCAAACCATTATTTGTGATGTAAAGATAGACTGAAGTAATGGCATCTCGAGCAGAGAGTGAAGTCACACATCCTCTGTGTGTGTTGTAATCTGAGCTTCTCTGTTTTTTGTTGTGGTAGACGATCCGACTGTGTGTGCGTGCATGTGAGTGTATCCTGGCTAGCTTATCGCCGCCACTCTGCGCTGTGCTCTTACAGTGGTTACCACTGATATCGGTGCATCGTTGTCACAGAAGTGTAGCACCCACCATCCAGTCCTTCCCCCATGTTAACACCGTCAGCTCTCTCCCAGGGTTCGTACAAGGTGTGTGAGGTGCTTTAAGTACTTGAATTTGGCACTCAGAAATTTAAGTACTGGAAAACCTTGAAAATCAGACATTTTTTAAACTTGATCCTAGAAAAAAAGGAATTATTGAGAGGAGTACAGAATGATGAATTATTCTATGAGCGATCAGAAAATTGTTTAAATGTATAAAGCAAATAACGGCTGTGCTTGCAATTATTGTAGAATGAAATATGAGCGGTATGAGCTCAATTCAACCTCAAAAATAAAAATGATTGCTTGAAAAGATACTTATAAGTCCTTGAATTTGACTTGTCTCTGTCTGTACAATCCCTGCTGTCAGCATTGTTGCTGTTAGCACTGTTTTTTGGGTTAGCACCATTAGCTGCTAGCTGCTTGCTCAGCCACGTGAGAGCCATGTGCAGACAATCCTGTCCCAGACTCTGAATCATAGATATGCTCTATATGTCACATGTCGCTCCTTTTTAAGATGAAAAAATTATTTTATGCTCCATACAAAGTGTCTGTAATTATTACACATAATTACTAAAATGTGAAAGAGGTTGCTTGTACTGACAAAAGTTTAGCTCACTGTTTTTGTTTTGTAGCCACAAACTTTAGTGTTCCTGTTGACTCTCACTGCTCTCTTATGTGATGATGAAATTGTTTTATTTTTGTCCAAAAAGCTCAGATAAACAGACTGTACACAAACTACCCAGAATCAAACAGCAGACATCAAAGTTAGCAGCCAGCTGGTGAACATTTTGGAATATTTAGCTGCTAAAAGGCAGATTTTCTCTCAGGATTTGGTGTAGACTGAAAACAGCTTGATATGTTTATAGGCCACTGTTTGCTAACAAGTTCACCTCATCAACTCACACAGAAAGGGTTTTACAGGGTGCAAAAGTCGAGGCGGGCCCGCTGCCTTTTTTTTTTTTTTTTTTTGTAATCAAATGCCGCTAGTGAAAAAAAATGCTTGCTGCACTTTTTTATTGTTGGAAGGCAACCGCCCCATCACATCCTTATGCGAACCTTCCCATGCAATCAATCTACCCTTTATTTATTTTTTATTTCACATTAATTAGTTGCTAGTTCTTAAAATGTTGAGGCAGAGGGTCCTCGCTGTAGCTCTGGTTGAGGGTGAGTTGCTGTCAGCAAATAGTTTTTTGGTCACAGGGAAACGGAGATCTGTTTTGGTACATGAGACCCTAAAAAAGAGGGTGGATCATGGGGAGTACCACCAGTCGGTCTAGGAGCTTCGCCTCCATGATGGCTGTTTCCAGGCAGATTTTAGGATGACTCAGGGGCAGTTTGACAACCTGCTGTCTGTCATCGGGCTGTATAGCTCTGTGTATCCAGCAAACGTTACCACCAGTTTCTCCTTCATTGTTTACCAACTGTAAACTTGTTGTCGTGACAACCACAGAAGGCCCGCCTCTCAGATCATCCGATTGGACAATGGGGAAAAAGCATAGATGACCTGGGGCGCTTTTCTGCTTTGAGTTGAAGTTTTTTCAGTTCAAGTCAAGTTCAACACAAAAACAGTGAGCAAAAAGTTTCATTCTCATTAAAAACAATTACAAAAAGTTGCCTCCAGCTGCTAAAACACTTTCTGTGTGATCGGGGCCTTAAAAGGTGATAAAATGTCAGTGTTCACAGCTGTTTTCCGCTGCTCACAGGGGGACAAAAATTACATTAGCGATTTCAATGCCTTAACTGTGTAGCTAGCTGACAATTGTCGAGTTAGTCAACTAACTAGGGCTATATACTGAATAGTTCGGAGGTTCAAAGCTTCGAAACATTTGTAAATTGTATTGTTTTGTTGTTTACATGTCTATTCATTTTGTCTGAGTCCGATATTTCTGCACAGTTGCACCCTTGCTATTGTACTATATTGTAGAGTTAGATTGCCGTGGTGGCTGCAAAGGTAATAAATGATGATAAATTCTCTACAAAATATCGTTAATCTGTCTGCAAAAAAAGTCTTACTTTGTCCCATCCCACGATCAGGATTGGAGCACACATATGTAATACTATATTTTTACACACGCAGCCTTTACCACTACTTCAATGGCATTTTGCCGTTAACGGGTCATGTGAACAGGAAGTTGAAACTGACAGTAAATCAAGAACAAAAGCATTTCAGTACCACTACGGGCACGTGCAACGCTGAGATACAGCAACTTTCCCACATCATTGGACCTAAGTGGTTTTTGTGGTGGTGTGTGGACAGTCAAATTTTGTGACTATAGGGCGATACTTGTGTGAATAAAAGACGCTGCTACTTTCACAGGAAGAGTTTGGTTGTTTTATTCTGTTAATGTCACAGGAGTTATGTTTGAAAGGGCCTTGACATGTGAGATGCATAGAGAGCCAGAAGTGAGTGCCATATGGGGGTGAGAGGGAGCTTTAAGTTTCAGGAGACATGTAGAGGAGACCTGGGCAGACAATTGTAGGAGTTGCCTTTGATGCTGCTTAAAGGGGTAGTATGGATTTTTTGAAGTTGGATTGTATGAGGTGCTTATCCATAGCCAGTGTATTACCAACAGCAGATGTCAGTCAGCACGTTTCCAGTTTGGAGAAGTGGCAGGAGTGCTGACATGGACACTAAGCAATGTGCTGCTGTGTTCAAGGGCTGCAGCAAAACTTATTTTAGCTGCCTAGACAAGGTCCCACCTAAAAAACTCTATAACAGATTAACTGTACGCCAAATTGAGTGTGTTTCTCTGCGTTACGTTCAGAGAAGCCTATTCTGACAGGGAAGCAGTCGATGGCTTTTATTTCCCATCTATGCTCTCACCAATGCCACCAAAGTCTATTAAGAAAAACAGTAATTTTAGTTCACTGATCACACAAGCTGGTGATCTACTGCTGCCTCTGTCAGTTGGTTTGATCGTGTCATTGTGTGACTTTGGTGAATTCAAACTAACCCTGTTAAACACCAAAGTCATGCATTAATACAAAGAAAACAACTGATCAAGGCATCAGTATATCAGCAGCTCCTGTGTTCAGTGATGTTAAATTACTGTTTTTCTTAATGGGGCCTGGCTTTAAAGAAATTGATTTAACGGCTTCATTTTCCTGTTGGTAATCAGGGAACCCAAGCAAATGAAGTGAAAATATTCTAAATATAGGCCTAGCATACGCTTAAGTTATTATTATTATTATTATTATTTTGCCTCTACACTGGCGATAGCCATGGATGGAGGCATTATTTATTAGTTTTATTATTAGTTTTTCAGGTTGTCTGCCATCCATCCCATTCTCGTGATATCTCAAGAAACTCTCAAGGAAATGTTTTCAAATTTGGCACAAACATCCACTTGGACTCAACGATGAACTGATTAGGTTTTGGTGTTCTAAGGTCAAAGACACAATGACCTTGCATCCGTCCCATTCTTGTGAACACCATATCTCAAGAACACCTTGAAGATTTTTTTTTTCCAAATTTGGCACAAACATTCACTCAGACGCAAGAATGAACTAGATTAGAAATTAGAATTTCGTAGTTGAAGGTCAAAGGTCAAGGTCACTGTGACATCATCTGTCTCATTCTTGTGAATTGAATACAATATCTCAAGAAGGCCTTGACGTCATTTCTTCAAATTTGGCACAAACATCTACTTGGACTCAAGAGTAAAGTTGATTAGGTTTTGTTGTTCAAAGGTCAAGGTCACCGGGACCTCACAAAACATGCTTTTAGCCATAACTCATGAATTCATACACTAATTGTGACAAAATACACACAAATGTCTAATAGGATAAAATGAAATGATATATCCAAGAAGTCAAAGGTCAGTGTCACTGTGACATCATAATGTTCTGCAAAACACTTTTATAGCCACTACTCAACACCATTATCTCAGGA
The DNA here is from genome assembly GCF_011397635.1 of Epinephelus fuscoguttatus. Classification (NCBI taxonomy): domain Eukaryota; kingdom Metazoa; phylum Chordata; class Actinopteri; order Perciformes; family Serranidae; genus Epinephelus; species Epinephelus fuscoguttatus. The sequence goes on from NC_064766.1 coordinate 24,968,279, forward strand.
ACAGAAGGGGAGACATAAATCCTGGCCCTAATCTTAGGTGTCCATCCTGAAACTGTGCTCATCTTCAGGTCCCGTTGGGGGGGAGATGTGTGTGAACCATCCATGTTTTAGAATATGTAGCTTCTTTGCGTCCATATTTGAAGCACCGTCAACTGTCATGGCTACATATGAGTCTGGGCAGACGTGGATGTAAACTGTAACTGCAACTTGACTGATGCGCAAAGGCATTTAACCACAACGCGGTAATTCTAGTCTAATAGTTGGCTAAAATATGTTTTGTTGCTGCCCTCATCCACAGCAGTACATTGCCTTACTTCCATGGCGGCACTTTTGCCTGCTTCTCACAACTGGTGATGTGCTGACTGACATTTACTGTACGTAATACACTGACAATAGATAAGTACCTCGCTCAACCCCACTTCAAAGAACCCAAACTATCCCTTTAAAAACTTGGCCAAGTCCTTTGACCATGATCTTTGATAGAGGTCTTGACGAGGATTTTTGAGGACATAACAGAGTGACGAAGATAAAAGTCTATGAGGAAGACAGCTCTATTCCTGTCCCTGTTTAATTTCCTCCCTTTTCCACCATGTTGAATAAATGTTTTATCATTTTCTAATAGCAATATTTAAGTGTAAAAAGTGTACATAAAAAGCTATGTTTCAAATATTTCTCCGGGCATATGGATGTGTCTGTGATTGTCTCTTGGTTTATTGATGTCAGCACTCATGATGAATTAGGTTCTGTGTATCAACACCACCACTCTCCATCTATTGTTTTACATGTGGGTTTCTTGTACCAAAAAAAAGAAGTGTTACTGTTGATGAATAACTCCAAACGGTGCCGCATGAAATCTGCATTTGTCCATTCCAGTCTTATCAATGCAATACCAGTTTATCCATTTCAATACGGTCATGATACGTGTGTTATTGTATACTCGTACTATGAGAGGAGACTTTTTTGCCTTCACTTGAACCTCCACTCTCTGTTTCGCTGTTGTTGCACCTCCAGAAACTCATCGTCAATAAATTTGGCATGTATCCATTGATATTCCCATTTCATGCATCTGATATAGGTGTTTGACATTCTCCTGTGTTTGACACGCACACAAAACACACCTTAAATTTCATGAATTAAACAAATTCATTGCCTCATGTCACATGAACATCACATTTTATAGAATGTTTTAATGTGTTGACTCACAGTTTGGGCCTGGGTGTAATATTTCATTTAGTCCTTTGAAGAAGAACAAAAAAAAAACATATGGTTCTTTCAGTTGATTAAGAACAACAGTTCTCAGTGTTTCTGTTCATTATGCTTATGTTTTTTCTTTGCCTTATTTTCGAGCGTGTCCTCCAACATGAGAGGGTTTCTGTAAGTTTATTTTTTCTACAACTCTTTTGGCTGTATTTCTTTCACTGCATTAGGACACAGAATATGCAAACATGTCATGTAAATTTCCCATCCAAAGATTTTGAAAGTAAATATATGAAAAAATCAATATAATGTAATACCTGTTTTACTTGGTAATAAAGAAGAAGAAATATGAGCTGTTTATCTCCCTCTGATTTGTTTCCGAAGTTCCAAAAAGTCTTATCAGTGTTGCACGGGCCATCGTAAAGTAGATGGTGTGGAGAAATAATGTGATTAGGCTAGTTGAGAAAACAATGTTTCAATGTTTTGGCTAAGCTGAGGTTCAAAGTTCATCCTTGACCTTGGAAACAGGTAAGCCAATATGACAGGAAGTGCCCACAAAAGAAAAGGAAATGTGAACATCTACAAATCTATGACAACCAGGCAGACTGCCGGCTGATGAATATCATGTGGTATGATCAAAAGCTCCAAAACGGCCACCAAATAGATCATTTGGGGAGGTTGTTTCTCAACTGCTTTTTTAAGGTCAAGAATAATCTGAATAATCTAGTAGCTTCTTTCAACCACATTATACTGTCCTCATTAGCAATTAAAGTTATGAATAATGTATCAGTGAAATGAGATGTAGTAACTGTAGAAATGTCATTACAAACAAACCTGAGCAGCAGGAATGTTGCATTCAAGTGGTGCTGGAATTATCTGAAAAATGTTCCTGACTTGGAAAATTAATTTGAACACCCGCTCACGTCGCATATGGGAGAACTTTTCCTCATAGGCTTTTTTCATAACCGAGATCCCTTTCTGGTAGAAAGCCCTTGAGGAAATTTCTCCCAACTGTGCTCAAGAAAACACCTCTGGATTAAGCCGAAATTTTGGCACAACTTGACATGGTATATGCCGAGTTGGCCCCTGGGCACAGATATGAAAAGGCCCCTCCATCTCTTCCACACAGGAGCAAGACACAGACTTTGTGGTGGGTTTGCATCGTTTTTTGTTGTCTTGCATCTCTTTGTAGGCTAGTTGTTCTGCATCTTTAGTGGTTTGTTTTTTTGTGGTCATTTTGTGTGTGGTTATTTTCTGTCACCTTGCAGTTGTCTTGTGTCTATTTGAGGACATTTTTGTTTGTCTTTGTGGTTGTTTTTCCCCTTTTTGTAGATATCTTGTGTCTCTTTGCAGAACCTTTGCATCACTTTGTGGTATTTTTGTGTCTTTTTGGTCATTTTGAGTCTCTTGTGTTTATGTGGGTAACATCTTGGGGGTGAAGGCCAGGGGGGCCTGGGCCTGTGCCCATCCATTCAGTAATCCATCAATGGTTGATGTTACAAAACTTTTGATTATTCATATATATATATTTGCTCACATACAATTTCTAAAAGTTATTTATTAGGACTGATTTTCAGTTGGATGTCCAAAGACATTTTGGCAAGAACCTGATTTGTTAATAATATTAAAAATAATAATAATAATAATAATAAAAAAATCTTCAAGAATGAGCAGTATAAAATTAAATTGCTCATTGTTTTAGCTAAATTTTATACTCATAAAATATAATACCTAAAGAAATTAACCTTGTTTCCTGCCCTCGAAAACTCTGATCTAGATACATATAAAGTTAATAATAAAATATGTGTGAAATATATATAAATATATCTAATAAAATCTAACCAAAACTAATAATTTCTGCAATTCTTACAACTATATAACTAAGTTGGTAAACCTCTGTATGTGTTTATGTGTGTGTTCATACTTCTGTCGCTCTTATTTATGTTTGTCTGTCTGGTTTTGTATGATGACATTACTATTAATGAAGTTTGTACTTGTCTCATTATTTTAAATTTTAAATTTTTGGTCATTACTTACCACTTCATATATAAACTGAATGTACTGACCACTGACTGCACTGTGTAAAGTTAAAAAAAAATACATTAACAAGACACGTAAAGCAATATTTTAGTGGGTTTTTTTTTTTGTTGTTGTTGTTGTTTTTAAAGGACTGGTGCAGAAACAGCTATCAGTGTGCTGTTTAAACCCTCTGAGCAATAAAATACATCTTTGTAGCGTTCATGTTGTTTCCACATTTAAAAGCTCATAAACAACGGGACCATCCGAGGAGCACCTGAATGCAGCACTTATACGCGGGAGCCCCGCCCACTGACTGATGGTTCACGGTTGCCATGACAACACCAAGCACTACAGAGCTAACTACTTTGTTCAGCTCGGCTCAAGAGGTCTTGAAATCGGTAAAAACGTGTTAAATTTCCCACGGTAATATTTCTGTATACCTCCTTTCATACAATACAATCTATAACACTATACTGTTTGTTAAAATTAGTTAAAATAATAACGGGTTTACTCACGAGCCAACTCCAAACAGCTAAATATGTTAACTTAGCTAATGCTACTCAGAAGCTAAATATGTTAACCTAGCTGACGTTACTCAGAAAAGCTAGCATAGCAATGTTTGAATAGTTTTGACGTTATCCTCCATATTTATGTATTTCATTTCAAAGTGAGTTTACTATCAATAATTTGTGATGTGTTATCACAAGTATTTGGAGTTAGTTGCTCCTGTGTATGATAAACTGTTATTTATTAATTGAGCTAATGGCAGCATATTTGTGTTTATATGAAGACCAGCTAAAGGAAGGGGAAGCTGTCATGTCTGACCTGCTTAAAGAGAAATCCCTCAGAAGAGAGAAGAGGACAGGTAAGGTGTCCTCAGAGGGGAGCCATGGAGTCAGAGGCAAAGAAACAACAGGCAGGACTAAGGAGTGAGTAAACTGTACACATTATACATTCACCTTTTGTTTTCTGCTATCTTTGTCAGACATGTATCAACAACTGTAACATAGTGGCAGAGAAGGATTTTCAGAAAGTCCTCCCAGCACAGTGTGCTTGGGTGAGACTTTCCTCTCAGCTCATTTTCAATTAAATGGAGGTGTGTATGAACCATGGCTCTTCTTGTGATCATGTCTTTCAGCTCTATAAGCACTGTCTCGTACATCGATGAACTAGCACACCATGATGACAACACTCGGATGGCTGTAACAATGGAGAACACCTACCAGATGGGTGAGATAATTGTCACCTGTATGGCAGATGTGCCGCACCATAGCATCATCACCAACTAGAAAAATACAACAGTGATTTGAATTTGATTCTCTAAGAGATTTAGTTTGTCAAAATATTTGGGCAGAAATTCAGTTTTATTTATGTGCTGTGATTACTTGAGCTGCACTACAACCTTACAAATGCTGGCTAGGGATGGGTACCGAGACCCAGTATTAAACAGCCCTGTGCAAAAATAAAAACCTAGATAAAAACCGCTCGCAGAGCTAACAGCAAACTATTAAACTAAAATGAAAGCTGTCTGTATGTAGGCTAACTCTTAAAATGTACCTGAGGCAGCCGACCTGCAGACAGTGAGTCTCCTCAGTAAAGGGGGGATAGACAGCAGGATGAAAGACTGATACTGATGTCTGTGTTCTTCATGCTTAACTAACATTACTTTTTTCCACTCAGTATTGTGATGTCAGGAGGAATATAGGAGGAGGAGTTTATATTGTGATTTTGTTGTTGTAAATGTGACTGTAGCTGCCATAGACTGTGTATAAAACTGTCGTGTGTATCTTCCTAAACACATGCAGTGATATACATTGCTACTTTTGCTACATTCATTTGCATTTGTTTAAAATTTGTCATTATCAAAAGCTAAAAAAAGTTTTAAGTAGGTGCTCGCTGCTGAAAATGTTTGGCCCATCAACATTTTCTGGTTTTAAAATCCAGCCCAATTGAAGCTGTAGTTGAATAGCCCTGATTTATGGTATTGTTGTCTTTGTCTTTTGGACCACAGGACCATACAAACGCATCCCTGTCCCTGCAGTCACTGACATACTGAAGGATGTACTCACCAGTTACCTCCAAGAGGAGAAATATGAAGTAGAATGGTCCCAAAAAATGACAAAAACAATATGTGAGGTAATTAAAACTGAAAAGCTCACTCATGCAGCACCTTCTGAATACCTTGAATTCTCTTCTGTCAGTTTCATTCTTTGAAATTGTCCCTCCCAGGTGATAAGAGCTCGCGTGAAGGACCTCATGATCCCCCGATATAAGATTGTCGTCCTGGTCCACATTGGCCAGCTCGCCGGGCAGAGCATGCAGATCAGCAGCCGCTGTCTGTGGGACGCATCGAATGACACGTTTGCCTCCTACTCCTTCAAGAACAGCTCTCTGTTTGGTGTGGCAACAGTCTACGCTGTTTACTTAGAGTGAATCGTGAGGACATTGAACAGACTCTGATGAGAACACTTAAGTTATATAATTCTTACAGTCATGTATGAAATGACAAAACAAGAATTTGTAGGCAAAATTCTGGGTGTTTATTAGTTTTGGTAGCACAGAAAATGAAATCACATCTTGACAGTGAAGATTTTATTTTACACTAATGAATGACAGATTGATGATGATGACCCCCCTGGGGATGTTCCCCTTTAGCAGAGCATGGAGAGGTCACTCCTTCGACAGCCTATTTGACAGCACACTGATATTAGTGCCTGGTTTTGGTCCCGCTGATGATGGTCCATCGCTTGCACGTCTGTCATCTTACGTTTTGGCTCCATGTTACCTGCCGAGAGATATCAGCCTGTCAGTGATTTTTTTTAAGGTCGTGAAATGAACCCTAAAGCTACTGAAGTGACTGTGTACTCACTGTCTTGTAGAGTTTCCTCTTCTCCCATCAGTCGTCTCCACCTGGATCCTCCACAGGTGTACACCACCGCCCGTACAAACGCTCGGCCACACAGCTTCAGTGTGTTATCCTGCGTCTGCACCTGTGCTACACACAGCATGCACAGCAGCGTCGCGAGCAGTAGTTGGGGTCTCATGTTGTTCATTCTCAGAGACGATCTGTCCTCATCAGCCCTTTTATGTACAGGCCCCAGTGATGTCACACACCTTCCCAAATCTCCCACCTGTGTAAATAGTCTGTTTATCTCCAGTAACCATCATGAGCTTTTAACAGCGGATGTCAGTCCGGTCATACGGGATGTGTGTGGGAATCTAGGCCACCATGATGATCATTGATTGACTACATTTTCGTAAATGTTAAAGAGAAAGAATTGCTCTTTTATGTCCGAACTGCAGGGTTTTTATTGCCAGGGATTTAGCAAAGTGTTGCCTAATGGGTCGCTGGCGATGTCCACCTTAGGACAAACTAAGGTGATGGCTCTCTACATAGCAACATAGTGGAGTGTGTGCGCCGCTATCACAAACATAAATCAGTGATTCCGAGAAGAGACAGTCGCAATAACCGGTACGCTTGTTGTGAAATTGAACTGTGTCATGGAAGTTGATCTGGGAATAGTTATTACCAGCCTATTTTTAGAATTCAATGGTGACTGTGAGCAAAACCAAAATCTAAAATATAGCTTGTATTATAAATGTATCTTGATTTAACTTTATTAGTGCAGCTGCTTTTATGAAGTGCAGGAAATCCACAGGTGTAATTAATAACATTAATTATACAAATGTCCAGTTCACAAGTTTCATAATTTGTCACATGATGTTAAAAGTTCATGCTAATTACTGTTTGAATGTGGAAATAGAGCAGCAGCACATTACATCCTGAACATGTGAAGTTCTGGTATATACAACAGAGCTTTTGCATAGTTTTGCCATAGTGAAAACCAAGTATGAAGTCTTCTTGAAATTCTATGTTGTTATGGTCTTGACGTCTTTGATTAGATTTGGTTAGATTAGGGCTTGGGGTTTTTTTTCTTTTCTTTTTTTTTTTAGAAAATGTACCATGGATCAAAATGCAACACAGTTTTAATGTTTTTGATAGAAATATTAAATCATGACTAAAAGAGAAACAACATTGTTCTCACACTTATTTCCACAGTAGACACACCTGTATTTTGTATTTTGTATTTTGTGGGAATGTATTTCTGTATCTGGAATTATGTATGCATTTTGTATGCACAGCATTTTTGTCTGTACACTTGTGGATGTATTTTTGTTTCCTTTATGAATTTTTAAATAATAAAATTGTATTATTTTCCCCCCACAAATATAACACCATTTTTGTATTGTTAATGTTACTTAGGCAAAAGTAAAAATCAGGAACATATATTTAAAGTTATAAAGTAGTAAAAGTACGCGATTTAGAAATGTCTTTTAAAAAAAGAAGAAAACAAACATTTTTAAACATATTTTATAATTTTTTTTCTCGTGCTTTTTATGCAAAAATCTTCATTTGTAAAGTAACTAGTGATTAAAGCTTTCATACAACTTCAGTAAAGTAAAACAATAGAAGATTTCCCTCTGGAATGTAGTGGAGGAGAAGTATAGATAATTAATCTTGAGGGAAATTAAGGCACCCATGGCATCTTACACAATGAATACAAAAACACTGATACACACAGGGATAGAGAATAATAAAATAGCATTAAAAGGACAGACCAGGGTCGAACAGAAAAGCAACAGTAAGAAAGGACCAGAGAGAAATGAACAGGAGGAAAAAGTGGCAAAGATCCCTAAATTAGATTCTTTTGGCTCTTTTATGAACAGTTGGCAGTGGTGTGCATGTGCTACCTTAGTAACCTTGTATCTACCTTACGCCACTAGGACAGACTCAAGTACAGTGCAAATACCTCAAATTCGTACATAAGGACTTAAGTAAATGTACTTGGTTACATTCCACCACTGCATGTATATTTTTTCTTACTGGCCTATTTATACTTTATTAATTCCGAGGAAAATTAAGGCACCCAGTAACTTATTTCACAATGCATTTTTTTTTATTCAACACTTCGTCTATTTTCTGGGGCGCTGAAAAGGGGGGAAAAAGGAGAAGGATTCTAGGGGCCCATGATTAAGAGGGGCCCAGAGAGGCCCCTAATAAAATTATAATACTGACAAAAAATAATATGACACTAAGTTATTAACTAACTTATAATCACAAATATATTTTAATTACAATGTACTGGTAACAATAACTTTATTTGTTTTAGTCACTTTATTCATCTTTATGCAGCAATTTTATTTTATTTTTTCTCTTTTATCTTTATTTAATGTCTTTTTTTTTGTCTTGTGCTGCTGTGACATTTGAATTTCCCCTCTGGGGAATCTTATCTTATCATACATGAACACAGATACACATATGGGGATAGAGAATATAAGTGTAAGAATAAAGACATAAGAATAAAAAACACACAGCAGTGAAATGATAGTCTGGTCCAGGACTATTACAAATAGCTGTGACAACAGTAGATATGCTTATAATGCAAACTTAGGTGGACAGCAGTGCAGGTATTGCAATGTAAGGTGATTAAATTAAAGTAAGAGCAGTGCAGGAGTAATTAGTACTTTGCTATGGATAGTATAAATGCAGCTGAAGATAAATAGTTATCTTCAACTGCATTTATACTATCAGATGCCAATGGAAATGGAGATATTTATTTTTTATTTATTCATGTTGTTTGTTGTAAAAACTGTGTTAAATGAGGTATAAACAATACTGGGAATATGTAGGCTGTGTAATTTTGTACATACATGTGTGTGTTTGCCATGTGTTGTTGTGAATACAACATTACATAATGTATATGTCACTGCAACATCCACGCTCTGCTCCTGATACTGCAGGTGGGCGGGGCTCTACATCCGGGAACCTCCGCTAACCCCTGACGTGACCCTGCAGGATTGCAAACATGGCGGAGGTAAGAAAGTGAAATAAATATTCGGAAAAAAATAAATTCATACTGAAGGATAGTTACCTCAGTCGAGTGCGTGCGTCGTTCGCGGGTTGTAGCTTTAATACACGAAATTAAGAATCGGCTGTTTGCGTCGCTGGATAGTCGCCATTACTCGACACAGACATGTTTAGTAAACTTCGGGTTTAGCTAACGTTAGCTGCGCTAGCCCCGACGGAAGGTAGCTGCTGCGTTAGCGATGTTACTTCGCGGTTTTGTTTAAGAACACTCAACTATCGAGTTTAGCGTTTTTAATTAGATTTGTAGCGTTTGTTTCGTGGTTAGAGGTGTTTTACGTGTTGTTTTCGGTTACAACACGCAGGTAGTTGGTATCAAACGTAACTTAGACGTGTTAGCTAAATATATAAATGAGATTTAGCTTTGAATTTGTGTGTAAGTTAGCCGTTTGAGTAAATTAACCCAGCAGGCGCTCGCGCGTTGTAGCTAACTGCGGTTGACTGCAGGCGGCGAACAGCAGCGTAGTTCACGGTATTGTGTTCATACTGCTTCATAAATGTTCCCACAGGAAGTGCTGACACTCTTCTTTGTTTCTTTTCTCATTGAACTGCAGTCAGCCTTCAGGGCACAGGGTCGAGCGCGCTTTTTCCTCAACTCTCCTTTATGTCCCCCCTGTCAGAGTAACTCATATGTAAAGTTACACTCAACATGGAGTCGTTACTGATTGTACACATGATGAGATATTTTCATCTGAAGCTGTTCTTTAACTTTATTTTATGTTTTTCGCTTTACAGCCCTCCCTCGGGAATTCGAGCCCAGGTACATAAAGTTGGAGCCTTTCTCTTGTTGTTTGGGTGCATGGAAAATCTATTGTATTGTCTAGCAATCAATAATACCCGCTCAGTTTGATAGGAAAGGAATAATTGTGGTCACCAAAATATACAAATTGATTTATAGTTTGAGACAGTGGTTTTCAAACTTTAGAGGGCAAGCCAAAAATTCAAGGCACACCTATATGTATATCTCTGCTCAAAAGACTCTATAACATGTGTTATCACTCTTATTGCAACATAAATGTTTGTTTTATTTACTTACATCAAATAACAATTGACAACCAACAATTACCCATAAAATATTTATTAACAAAGTGATTCAAAAACGTATTTTAAATGGTTTAAAATGACATCAAAGCACCAATAACACATCCATTTAAACAGGAAATAATGTAAGATAATGTGATGTGTCACACACCTATAATTCCCTTGCAAGAAGGACAACATGTAGGTCACTGTAAAGGTTTTTTAAATTGAATTAAATGACATGTTTTTGGTAGAGTTTGCCTCTTTGTTAAGAAATGGGTGCACACAACGTACTGATACAGCAAGTTAAAAATTAATTTAGGCCCAGTCGGATATTGCAATAATAATGTGTGGTTATCACTAAATCCCCACCATTTGAGAAACACTGGTCTAAGACTTCATCACCTTTATATCAAAACTGATTGTTATTGTTAGGATGTATTAACAACAAAAACAATAGATATTAATATCGTTAATTATTGGTTATTTGTGTGTTTTCTGATATGTTTGCATGAGTGCTGTTTGTAAACAATGGCAAAACAGTTTTATTTTAGTGAGACAAAATGCTTTCTTTGCAGCTACAAGCCTATAGGAATATATCTGTAATTTATTAATTCTGGTAAGGGTCGGATGGTGTAATTATTTATATATATTGTGTGATGATATAAATTTGTCTATCATTAGGGATTGTTAAGTAATGTTTATACCCTGCAATCAGTCCCTTTACTGTCTTTGGCTGTATCAAGCTGTTGTGGGAAATTCTGTCAATTAATGTACATGATTACTTAATAGGGATGCACAGTAATATCGGCATGTCATTGGTATCAGCTGATAATGGCTTTAAAATGAAATATCGAATTGCCAGCATGCTAATAATATCAGTTCATCATTGGTATTGGCCAATATTGGCTTTAAAATGAGCTATCAGAATCAACCAATGTGCTTTTTGAATGAATATTTTATTTAAATATATATTAAAAAGTATTATATTTTATGTCTCCATCTGCTGGTGGGCAATCACGATAAGAGTATGCATGCATAATATGATAATTCAACTGCAGAAGAGACCTGATGATCACTAAAATATGGTGGGGGGGAAAGTGGATTTATCTATCTGTATCAGTTGTTGGTCAAATGAGTTGTTAAATATTAGCATATTAGATATCAGCAAAAAAAATCCAATATCGTGCGTCCCTATTACATAATGGTAATGTTAGATTTAAAGTAATTTTGCATCAGTGTAGTAAAGTACTTTAATTATTGGTAACAAGCTCCCTAGACTGACCAAAATAGACATTCCAATGTGAGTATTTCATCTGTAAGATCTCAAAGGAGTACTTCACCCACAAAATGACCATTTGTGAATCAGTTATTCATGCTGTGTCACTTTGAGTTCATGAAGAAAACTTCTCCTTGCATGCCTCCACGGTGAACAAAGAATCCAAAACCTGAGACAGGTCTAACTTTTAGTCCGGTGCAGGAAAAGCTGAAGCAAGGCAGTGCAACATGATTTGGAAGAACTGAGCACAAGACTGGATATATGTAAAGGGTCGTTTTGTGGGTGAAGTATTCCCTTTAATTTCAAATCAGTTCTGTGAAGTGTTAGACTATTGAAGAAAGTACGTAAATGAAGTTTAATTGAACTTTGACAAAATTCACATTATCGTTACATATATTGCAGATATGAAATAACATATTGAAGAAAGATGATTTGATCCAAATCGCCCACGTGTTCATTATTTCCAGATGTAAATGTTTGACTCAGACATACATTCAAACAGTATTACTTTAAATCTTGTGGTCACTTTTCCAGGAGGTTCAGCAGGTTCCGATGACCATGATTTCGACCCGTCAGCAGACATGCTTGTCCATGACTTTGATGATGAACGCACCCTGGAGGAAGAAGAAATGTTGGAGGCATCAGACGAGACCAATGCCAACGAGATTGAAGATCTTGCACGGGTGAGTTTCAATCTTATCAGTCTTATCAATCAATTTTGGGACCAACTGCAGGTTCCAAACCTGAGTTTTGAATTTACATTCACATCAAAATGATTTCTTTGGGCATCAAATTGTCAGGTGTACGTTTAGAAACATTTTACACTTTAGAAAACACATCATTTTTTCCTTCAACAGGAGGGGGAGATGCCCATTCATGAGCTGCTGAGTCTGTACGGTTATGGGGGCGGTTCACCAGCAGATGAGGATGAAGAGGAGGAGGAAGAACCTGAGGAAGAGGAAGATGATGAGGAAGAGGATGAGGAAGAGGACTTAGACAATGACGAAAGCAGTAGAAGCACTGGCGAGTTAAAAAGAAATGAGGTATGTTGTCAATTCTCTTGACATTGATATGGTTTCCATTAACTTACAATATATTTTCTTGTATTGACTGTTCTGTGTAATTTTAGCATTTTTTTTATTGACTTTGTGTGTGTGTTTGTTTGTGTGTCTTCAGGGTGAGGGTGTTAAGGTCTCATCAGGACAGGGGGATGAAGCCCAGGTGCCCTCTGAGGTCCGCACACGCTCAGTCAGGTCCCTTGGTACAGCAGAACTCATTCGCCCCCAGAAACTCAAGTACTTCGAAAGTATGTGCCAACTAACCTCATTTTCTGTCTTTTCTTTCCTCTGGTTGCAATTAAATGCAGATTTTTTTTCTGTGAGTTTCGACCCGTTAAATGGATATCACATTGTGCCTCAGGTAATAATGATGCAGAGGAGGAGTCAGATGAAGATGAGGACTACGTTCCATCTGAAGACTGGAAAAAGGTGTGTAAGAACATTATTCATCAGAGCTTCAGACGCTTGTACTGTCAGATTACAGCTTGATTTATATTGAATGCTGATAAATGTATGGCTTCAAAAAATACACTGAGCTCGCTGCAGCAACATGAAAGCCCCGTTTTCACCAAACACTTTCAGTATGGTACCTTTGGACGCAAAAGTAACCCTTCAGACATGGTACCTAGACCCTAGGTTTTTTCAGTGTTTCCTCACAAACAATACCCTTAAATTTAAGTTATTATTCTCTCAGTCCACAGCTGCTGCAAGAGGCAGCAAAACATCCTTTCATTTTATAGTTACAGTTAACTAATATATGTTAAACTCTGCATGGTATGAACAGTAGTTACATGAGCCTCAAAACCAGCCACAACTCAGCCCTGAGCAGAGTGACTGTTGACCCAATCAACAGACTGCAGTGTTCACAGCTCCACCTTTTAGTACCAGATCTGTGTGCTAGGTACCCCAACAGAGGAGTTATTAAAAAAAAAAGGAGACGGCAAGGAACGGTTTCATTGGTACCATCCACAACTTTTCACAGTGGAAACGGAAAAAATGTGTATCAGACTGAACTGAACTAGATTGCTTGGTGGAAATGGGGCTTAAACTGAACTTCTCCAACAGAGTAGACTTTTCTGAAAGGAGCAATCAGAAATATTCACAATGGGAGAAATTTCCCAAAACCAAATGTGTGCTGAAAATTTGTGCAGAAATTTCTTCTTGTTTTCATGGTGCAAAGAATCACAGTCAAAGTTGCAAGCAAGTTTCATATTTGTAATAAATAATGAAGAAATTGTCTGCCTACACTCAGTCTAAACTGTGTGTTTATTCCCTACAGGAAATCATGGTCGGTTCCATGTATCAGGCAGAAACTCCTGTTGGCCTGTGTAAATATAAAGACAATGAAAAAGGTAAGCTGGCTGTTTGTTGTCTTGCTGTCTTCAGCTATGTATTTAAGCTGTAACACTGTGTGTTCTTTCTGGATCCAAAAGATCTAAAGATGGTGCTGTGGTAGACAAAAGGCTAACATGGCATCGTCTGTTTTCTTTGAATTTGTCCCGTAGTTTATGAAAATGATGACCAGTTGTTGTGGAACCCTGAGTGTCTTCCTGAAGGCAAAGTGGTGGAGTTCTTGACTGAAGCATCGAGGCGGACAGGAGAGGAGAAAGGAGTGGATGCAATCCCAGAGGGGTCCCATATCAAAGATAATGAACAGGTGACAGCAACATATCTGAAGCTTGTGCTGAAGGATCAAGTTGGCCAAAGTCTATATTTTTCTTACTGACTCCTTTTACATGCACGCTAATATTTCACTATTGTTTTGAATATGACAATAATCTGAATTTGATACAGGTCACGTAAATGGCATGTACAGTTTTGATATTCCAAATTGAGCCTCTTTTTGAAAGTATTATTTCCCACTTAATATTGCTTTGGTTTTAGAAGGATTTTGTGGACATGTACAGCCCAGTTCAGACCAAAGATTCGTGATGAGACGAAACAGTTTCAGAACATTGCAGAGAAAAGTTGCAGCAGTGTGAAGTGGCTGTCTGAGCTCAAATGAAGCTGGTTGATGATGTCACCTGCAACTCTGCTGGTCAAGTCGCTGGCGGCTGGTATTAGAACGTTGCACGTCATCTGTTTTAACAGCCAATCAGCTTGTAGTGAAGTCTGCTGGTGTTTGTGTGCTGCGGCAGGTGCTCTGTCCTCGCTGAGCCCTCTGTTTGCGTCCTCATAGTGTGCCAGTGTTGGACGATGGGTCCCTACTAGTTGCTGTATGTGCTTATGCCCCCTCACACACACACGCATTCTCTTTGACCAAATAATTGGCGCTGCTTACTTATATTATTGTGGCATATTGATTATGAATATAGTCCATCTGTGATGTTCCTTTTGTTTATTTTTCTCCGTTTCATCACTACTACAAATGCAGCTGTAGCCAGTATCTCACTATCACTATCCTCATTCATATTTTAAGATGCTACAAATTATATTCAGCCTCTAAACAAGCCTGAATTAAGAACAGAAGTACAGAGAGTTGTTGCATAGAGATGATACACTGTCTCATCTAGTTGCATTGGTGTGAACCAGCAGGTTTTTAGAACATTGTAGAACAGTGCATTGCAAGTGGTTGCATATTTCAACTCATCACGAATCTTTGGTCTAAACTGGGCTTATGTGGCACTTTCGGAATATGCATCTCATTCTGGGGGTTTTGCCACAGTGTGCAACACATGAGGCCCGTTTCCACTGAAGAAGTTCTTGGTACTATTTGGGGGGCAGGAACTACTACAGGAACGTCCTCTCGCTCGGCCCTCTCAACCGCCGTGTCTCCACTGAGAGAGCGGAGTAGGAGGAAGGTTCCTGTAAAGTTACCGGGCTCTGTATGTGACGTAATCATTGCGTGACCATTTTGACCGGGGCGACGTAGGGACGCCGTTAGCCGTTAGCGGTGTCTGTAATAACTCTGGTCACGGTCCGTGAAAAAAATATTTTTTTCCAGCGGATGTCTTAGTTACAACATGATTGAGCTAACTGGAGTAGTTTCATGTCGTATCCGACAACGGGAGGCTTTTAACAGATGACGTCCTGATGTTAGCTTTGCTGCTGCTGTTAGCTGTTCCTGTCAACTGCAGCCACTGATGCTTTCTAGACATTGTGATTTCCCAAAACTGAATAAATACCACACATAGCAACACAAAACTGCTTTGCTAGCTCAGTCATGTTGTAACTAAGATATCCGCTGGAAAAGATATTTTTTTCACGGACCGTTTATTGAGTTATTACAGACACCGCTAACAGCTAATGGTTAGCCCAACTAATCTACGATAACCATGTTATTAAATACAAAACGTCAAATCCCGCCTTGAGTATATCCAATCAGCACCAAGTAAATCCCAGGCTCCAGCCAGGAGTTTCTTGGGGCCGTTCTGAGTACCTACTCCGAGGCAGGGACTTGTTTAGCCCCTGTAAAAGTTCCGGAACTCTGTCCTTCGGGGGTGGTTCCTGCAGTGGAGACATGCACCAATGGCCCCGGCCCCGTAAAATTACCCCGAAGTTCCTGAGGTGGAAACGGGCCTATGGACTTTTATCATGGCTGGTTTAGAGATGCATACTCAAAAGAAACCCACATTTCTGGTCGAAAGGAGAGCACACCTATTTTGAGCTACTTTTAAAGATTTGCATTTTAAATAAGAAAGAATTGGCTTGGGGCTGAGTGCTACAGACAAGGTGGGAAAGTCAGAAAGTGTTAAGAGACATGTTGTTGATCTTTTCATGGGTTTTTTGTCAATAAAAATGTCACCTTTAAATTTAAATGCTTTAAATCAAATGACTTGTGATTAACTTTATTACATGTTAAGAGCTTTTCACATGGGTAACAAACTTGTTTGATCATTTGTTTCTCTGCAGGCATTGTATGAACTAGTGAAATGTGACTTTGACACAGAGGAAGCTTTAAGAAGACTAAGGTTTAATGTAAAAGCAGCCAGAGGTGAGTAGATGAAAAAGCCTCAATGTCTTTCATACACTGACCTTCAGTTTTCTCTGATGCAACATGTTCTGTGAATGATGGTGTTCTGTGTTTGAATCATGTTAAAGCTGGGGTAGGCAGAAATCTGGAAAGGCAAAAAAATGTATAAATACACACAGAATCCAGCCAGCTTAAACCCCCCATCACAGTGTCAAGAGGGGGCCGGTGGCCAGTGGCAGTGCAGGGGCTGACCTGTGTAACGGCAGCAGAAAGTTAGCTGTTCTGGCCGGGAGTCGAGGCTGTTTGGTCCCACTAGCTAGGATTTGTGCTGGCTAGAATCAAGCTGCGTTCACACCAAAAGCGAATTCGCAAATTCGCGCGTCAAGATTACATACAAAGTCAATGCAAAGACGTGATTAGACGCGAATGGACGCGTCTAGTGCGATGCGATGGACGCGATAGAGGTGTCCAGCGTGGCGTGATAGACGCGAAATTCGCGTCCAACGCCTCATCGCTCAAGTTGAAAATATTGAACTTTTGAGGCGAATTCGCGTGACGCTGTGCTGCGAAAGCCAATCAGCGTTGAGATTCTCCCGGCGTCACTGGCATGTGTCAACAACAATAAACTGCTACTCACCGGAGACAGATGGACAGACGCTCCGCAGCTGAAATGGAGCGGCTGTAGTTGGTGTCCTGCCCGGAGATCCTGGCACCAACCCTCACCAACAGGTCCTCAAACTGGGCCCCAGTCAGCCTGAAGTACCGCTGAAAGCGGCTATCATCCAGATGGAGTTCCTGGGTGGTGAAACTCGCCGAGCTGGATGCGCTTCTGCAGGATAGGGTGAACCCAAAAACGATGGCGTTTGGCCCTCCGACGCATTTGGGACTTCCAGAGCAGGTAAACAACAAAGCAGCAATGGTGGTTATCTCAGCCATGGTCGTCAGTGACGTCTTGACGCCCTGACGTCCAGTTGTTGATGCCGAGATGGAGGAGAAACTTATCATTGTGGTGTGCGGCTACCCGGAGCTATATGATACTACCTGTCTACTCTGCAGAGACTGCAACAAAAAGGAGCAGGCTTGGGTGAAAGTCGCCGAGGAGACTGGTCTACTTGGTAAGTTCTGTAAATATGTGTCTTTTATTAGTTTGCAGAATGGTTGTCCTATGAACGTTAACACTAGCTTAGCTCCGGTTAGCACAACCGGCTTCCCTGCTACTCGCGCGAATGACACGATAACGCGAATTAACAAAATGGTCCAGCGTCCAAACCCGCGTGTTACGGCCGGCGAGTCACGCGCGTGTAATTCGCTTCACTCGTGCCCGGTGTGAACGTAGCTTCAGGCTGCTGCGGCCGCTGACTAGGGGTCTTTCTCCAGAGCTGCTACCCAAAGATTATTACTGGATTTTTGCCCAGTGATGCCAAAATTAAACTGCCTACCCCAGCTTTTAGAAGACCTTACAGATACAACATTAACACTTCTTCTCTCTGTAACAGAGGAGCTTTCTGTCTGGACTGAGGAGGAATGTAGAAATTTTGAACAAGGACTAAAAGCTTATGGCAAAGACTTTCATTTAATACAGGCCAACAAGGTAAGAGAAGAAGTAAGAGAAAACAAATCATTTCAACCATTTTGAAAATCATGACATTCATTTAAAATGTATGTTAATGTTTTACTGTGTGATGTGCAGGGTTGGCATTAACCTTGTTGCATTTTAACACATCAGATTTCTCAGTTTTTAAAGTGTCTGTTCATCGTATAAATTTTTTTAGAGTCTCAAGCAATAAATAGATTTGTGTATTATTTGACATTGTACTGAATCTATCTCTTCAGACGATGGTAATAATGGTTATTTCATGTCTGCTGAATTAAATCTTTCAGGTGAGAACTAGGTCTGTAGGAGAATGTGTGGCCTTTTATTACATGTGGAAGAAGTCTGAGCGTTATGATTTCTTTGCACAGCAAACCAGACTTGGGAAAAGGAAATACAACCTTCACCCTGGTGTCACGTAAGTTTAAAAGATAAATACGTAACAGTTGTGTGTAAATCATTCATGGAAGAAACTGTATTCCTGTTTCAGGTTGATGTGTTGGGTCATGTTGGTTGTTTCTAATATTCCAACAGAGCGTTTTAGATCCAAAACAACAATCATCACATTCAGTAATGTAAACAGATTCTTAATTTGTTTGGTGTGACAATAAGTCAGCTGCTGGCGGGTTGTGTTTTTTGCAGGCAAACACTACACATTAAGCCTTGCTCAAACACCAGGGTTTCCACAGTCATGAAAAACCTGGAAAAGTCATGGAACTCTACAATCTTGTTTTCCAGGCCTGGAAAAGTTATGACATTTTGTTGTGTGTAATGAAAGTGTTGCAATAATCTTCTATAGATAACCTTCCACATAATGTAACATAGCAGTGAATTTAATTATTGCAGCTGTTGACGTAAATTACTGCAGCTTTAATACGCGTTGATGTGTGAACATTTTGTTTACCATTACCTACGTTTCTCTGTTTGTTCCTCCTGTTCTGTCTCTCTCTGTCCATGTATGCCAACAAGCTGGACTTAAGTTTTAACAGAGGTTGAATCTGATATGTTTGAACTATGCCAGGCGAGTGGGGCAAGAAAAATAATGTTGTGATAGTGTGATTTCATGTTTCCATGCCTATGCCCCGCTACTACGTCTAAATTGTGCCGCATTTTTGAGATAGAGCAATTGACATGGGCATCCTTGAGTGTTCAGTTGTCTCTCTGAGCGCCAGTGGCACCTTGGTTTTGTTTCAGCTGCTCTGAAAGTAGAGCATGATAGTTTTGAAACTAAGGAGCTTTGTTTTTCAATCAAATTAACCAACCTTACAACTGAACTGTCGACTGTCATTCCAGGAGCTCTACTGCTTCACACCCGCAGACATGAGACAAGAAAAGTTGTCTTTTTGTGTTGTGTTTTTATTCTGTTGAAATACTCCAGAAAGCCAATAGAATGTTTTTCTCTTGTTCATGAGGAAACACAAGGAGTCTAATATGTTGTACAAAGCCTGAGCACTAGGAAGGCAATATTTAAAAATTAGTTTATCATCAAAAAGTAGACTGTATTCATTTTGTCTCTTGCTATAATTTCTGGGCATATAATAAGAGTCACGCTCTGCCACGGTCGAACATAACAGACCTTGTGTTATTTCAGCCAAAGGAATGTAGCAGTCGTGAAGCAAGGATTAAATAAAAGATAAAGTTCTCAACACTAGGACTAACCTAGTCTGTCTGGCCATGTGAATTAATTAATGGCTTAACTGAGGATTTTGCTGTATGAATCACCTCATGGATTTAGTGACACAACTTGTGAAACCACCTCAACGACCACAGCAGCACAAGGTTGCACAGCAGACTGTTGGGACTGACTTTATGTATTGCAACATGCTTCTTTGAAACAGTGTTAGACCCTAACAAGGATCCGCCTGCAACTGACAGTCCAGACCACATGCACTTGGCTAGTTTTTAAACCATATCAAGAGTGGAGGTTGTTTGTAAAGGCTTGTGTGTTACTGTGTGTCATCAGAGACTACATGGACAGATTACTGGATGAGACGGAGAGCGCAACGTCCAGCAGGGCGGCGTCGCCTCCTCCCACCACGTCCAGCAGCAGCGCCAGCCACTCAGAGAGGGAAGACAGCAGCAGTCAGAACGGTGAGCTTATGGATACAAGTGCACACACACCAACGGTTAATTAAACAGTTTTTAATTTTAAAATCTAAACCAAGTCTATAAGGGATAGTTTGGGTCCTTTTAAGTGGGTTTGTGTGAGGAACTTAGTCACAGTCAGTGTATTACCTACAGTAGATCCAGTACACTCCCAGTTTGGGAATCAATTTATGTTCTTTTGCCCAGGTTTTAAGATATCTGTGCTGGGTTTCTGCCTCCACCCCATTACAGTTAAAATGACTGGAATTTAATTTGTGGTGCTCCTAGCATTGACAAATTACATTTGAACATTTGTTTCAGTCGAAATCCCGTGTTGTCAACTGCTTTAACTGGGAATATTTCTTAGGTATAAGCACATCTGTCCTGGTATCTCAAAATCCAAAGACTCTGCATGGCCAGATACTACAACAGTTTTTGTAATTTGGGTGATCCAGCTTTTGAATGATCAATTTTCTCTTTTCTTTGTCAGGTATTGCAAGCCACAATTCCACCCACCCAGTGGATGGCGCTCAGTTACCCCACATAAATCCAGTCAAACCTGAGTCAGTTCAGTCCAACGGTCCCTCCCATCCGTCAGTGGAAGCTCCGCCTCCTCCCATTTCAGACAACAACTCCAACGGCTGCAGCCAACCCAGTGCGCCCAGCCATGACCAAAACGGTTCTCTGGAGCCTTCGCTGGACCACAGAGACACAGCAACAGCAGCGGCACATGAAAGGCCAGCCAAGAGATGCAGGACGGAGGCAGAGCCACTGGGCCAAAGTGAGGTGGAACCATCCAGAACGCAGGAGAACTGAAGGATACAGAGTTCAGTGATGTAGACTTTCAATAGACACTGAATTAGGGGGGGAAATTGTCCCCACTGCTCCATCTCTGGGCAGAGCTGAGGGGTTAAGAGCTTGAGGAAAGAGCCCCTCATGGCCCGTGAGCGCAGTATCTCTTGAGAGCAAAGACTCCTTGATAAGGTCACTGAAAGTCACACCTTGAAGAACACAGCCAACCAAACTGCAGCTGGTCCTCCAGGAGAGGCAGTGGCCGCTCCGTCTCCCCCGTCCCTCCAACCCATCCATGTACTGACCACCTGCAGAGCTCATCCCAAAGCACCACAGCTCCATCTTCTCCTACAAAACTTCTTCTACCCATCGTCTTTATTCCCTTTTTGGAGACTGACTGACAAAATTTTTGCCAAGAATTTCATTTTTTTTCTATTTGTACTAAAAGAAATCACCTGTGATATTTTTTTACACAAGAGATATTTATATTTTTTAACAAAAGAAAACTATGATAGTTGACTGCTGTTCAAGCAATTTGAACATTTGGTAAAACGAGGAACGCGTTTTAAACGATGATGTGCTTAAGTTGTCAAAAAGAGGCAAAGTAGGCAAACAAAAGATGAGTAATGCTGCGCTCACTTGGAGTCAGGCAGGATGGTAGACGGCAAATTGGATATTGTTTTTGTGGATGAGGGCAGGATGGGAAAATGAGGTGGGTCCAGCAAAGAATGCCTGTAAGGAGAGACTTAACTCATTGCTGTCTTTTGCCGTAACATAGCTCCTTCACACACAGAGAAAATCTGAAGAATCACTGGACATTACAAGGAAAATAACATAATGAACACAAAATAATTTAATTTAAAGGTTCTGTATGTAACTTTAAGAAAATCCTTTTATTAGTGAGACCTCTCTGATGCTGTTGCTTGCGCTCCGGTGCTCATACTCTGCAGCCACGAGCAAGCACCTGGGCATCGGCCAAAGTAAGACATCGATTATGGTGATAGAAGGCACGAAAAATCACACTAAGAATAATGTTACTATGCAATAAAGTATATTTTATTTGGACCATTTGCTCCATGATACCAAATATTTTACGGTTTGCAAATCACATTAGTATAGCAAAGTTACAGCTAACATTAGCTCAGGTTAGAGTTAGCTTGTTGGCCACAACTGCATTGCTCTTGGCTAGCAGAAAGCACTTTGTATCATTACGTCTTTTACTGTTGGCTAAATCAACACCAATATGCCTAAGTTAGTAGCATGTATCACGTTAGCTGGGGAAGTAATTTGGCAAACTATCCACTTAACAAATCCACTCAGATAGTATTTTGCTAACGATAACATTTAAGTTAAGCTAACGTTAACCAGCTAAGCTACTCTGCTGTCAATTAAACGGGAAGTGAGTCAGGTTATCAACCAGATCAGCCATGGCGTCTGGATTAAATAAATATTGCTTATTACACAAGACTTGATGGCAGCTCAGACGTTAGCAACTGTAGCAACTTGAATTCAGCCAGCACAAACCCCGGTCCTGGGGTTCACAGTGGGCAGGTGGCCAGCAGCAGCAACAAACTGTGCTTATCTGGCAAGGACCCGGGACTGGACCCCTGGCACTCAGGCACTCTGTCTTGCTCGGGCTGTATTCAAGAAGCTAAGTGAAGGTCTGTCTCCTCTGGGCCGCTGCTAAATGTATGTGACGAAAACAGCATGTGTGGACTCGTTGGTGGACTCCATTTCTTAGTTTACCTTAGCTAGTGTCACACACTGTTAGCGCTATAGCAGACCTGAAGTGAGACAAGGCACTTGGGAATGCACGTAACGCCTCAACCTTTGGATTTCTGGGGCAAATTTCAGCCTGAGTCCTTGATGTAGAAGTCAGTCCACAGGCTGCTCGAGGCAACCAAGAAAAGTCACGCTACAAACTGTTCACCCATCGGCAATAAAAAATTATTTATACTACTAAAAAGTTGCATACAGAACCATTTTCTTCCATTCTTTATAAACAATATAGTGTCACCATCGCAACATATCATCATGCATGTTTTGTTTTACTGCCACTTTCCCGTGCCATCCAGAAGGTGTTGGTCTGCCCTGTACCGTCGGCCTGATCCCATGTGATGGCAGCATACAGCTGGTGCTGTCGCTCTGTAGTTGCACTTTGATTGTATGTTCCTCATCTTCACTGATAAGGAGCGGTGTCGAAACCCAGCAGAAATACATTTTTCACTCCTCTTCTGAACCCGGCCTCTATCATGGCTGTTTGTTGAATCCTGATAAATAAACCAATGGGTTCGTCCCCCCGCGGGTTTGTTTGTGTAAAGCAGCTGACATCAGTGATGTCCTGTATTATAACTCATCATGTAGAAGATCGCTGTATTTTTGGATTTTCATAGTCAGTGCTTTGCTCGACGCTTTGTTTTTACTAGACAGAATGTCCGTGATTTTTAATGTAAAGTTTGTATAGATTTCTTACCTTGAGCAGTTGGTACATTTTTTTATAACTGTCTGTTCATCTCTGTACGTTCTGGTCTTCCTCGTAGGCTGTTGCTTTTTGTTGAGGAAATCTTTGGCCTGTGTTGCTCTGAGGTGGATGTAATGAAAACAGTAGCCATTCCTTTTTCCCTCTCTGTTTGGCAGCACTTCCCATTCCTGTGTGACCTTGCACAATCTGAAATGTTTGTTGCATCTTTTGTGCATAGAAAAAGCCCCACATTGTGGTTGAGTGTGCTGCTTGCCTTTGTTTTGAAACCTCTGCTTACTCACAGTGCTCAGTTTGAACCGATATTTCCTGTCATTCCTCGGTCAGTGGCTTGAGAGTCCAGAGCAGTGGATTTCCAGCATTGATACAGCCCCAGGTCGACACGAGGGTGTGACCTGGAAGACCTTAATTTGTTTTGGTACAGTAGCTGTTCAGCTTGATGCTTACGCGTTTTACTTTGTACTCCAGCTTTGAACTTACATTCACAAATTAAGATAAGTTTGTCTCAGATAATGTTGATCCATGTAGTCCTTTCTTTCCCTTTGTTGACAATGATGTCTTTTTTTTTTCTTTTTTTTTTCTCTGTAAATGACGACATGAATAAAAACGAAGTGTATTCCAAGACTGGCTATGGATGGAATAACATTGGCTATATTTAATAAATGTATTAATAAGTCTGGGTTGTTGTGAGTTTTCAAACATAAGCTCGAGCTTCACAGCTTGATCCAAAGATGATTTAATTTGTTTTTCTGTCTGTAATAAATATAATTTATCATTATTAACACTCTTAATACTGTTCGAGGCAACCCCCTCCTAATGTGACTACACTGTAAGAAATAAACTGAATTCAAAAAAAAAAAGTGAAGTGAAGTTCAACTGACACTTATATCGGGGTTAAAGGGACAGTTCTCACTAAAATCAGAAACCCATATTTTTCCTTTTACCTGTAGTGCTGTTTACCAGTCTACATTGTTTAAGTGTGAGTTGCTGAGTGTTGGAGATATCAGCTATAGAGGTGTCTGCCTTCTCTCCAATACAATGGAAATTGATGGCACTCAGCTTGTGGTGCTCAAAGTGCCAAAAAATACATTTGAAAAACTCAACATCAATGTCTCTTTCCAGAAATCATGACCTGGTTACTCACGATAATCCACAGACCTTGTTGTGAGAAGTTTCATGTAGGAACTATTTTCTTTCTATTGAACTGCACCTACCAACCGTATCATTGTGCAGAAGGAAGAGTGCATCTACTGCTAAATTTCCTAGCAGCAATGAGCAAGCTAAAATTATAGCTCAGCCAAGGACACCATTAATGTTTACATCTTGCGCTGTCATGAGTACAAACCTCTCGCCTACGAGTAGATTTAATCTGTAGGCTGAAGCCTTAGCTTGTTTCACCTAACTTTTGCAATAATTTTGTACTGTCCTCTTTAGATTTAATGGCAACAGTATGAGATTTTAACGACATGATATCCGTCTCAGAAAATATCGCGGTTTCACAGAATTAGGATATTACAGAATTAATATTATCAGTCAGAATGACCCTTTAAGGAATGAAAACAGAAGGGTTCTTGTTGACTAAACAAAAGTTTTATTACTGTAATTAACACTTGAGACCATTAATAAAAATAAAAAGTCTCTCCTTTGAATATCACTAAAATAAAGGGGAGATTCAATGTCCAGTTGCTTTTTTTCCCCAGTATTGTAAATTAGCAAATGTACACAGTATGATAACTGTAAACTTTTATATCACGGTATACCTTGAAACCCTAGTCCCACACAAAAAAACTCATACACACTCTGGTGATCATAACCCTGTTTGATATTTGTTAGTCATTGTATTTAATTTATCAAGTGTTTTACACATTTCCAATTCCTTTTCAAAACCATAAGTTTGGAAAATAAAAAATTCTAGCTCGGCTGAATTTGGGAATTAATGTTTGTGTTCGGAAAGGATCAATTTAAAGGTCTCGTGTGTAGGATTTAGTGGCCTCTAGTGGTGAGGTTGCAGATTGCAACCAAGTGAAACCTCACTATGCTGAAAACTACGGTGTCTGACACGAATCAGGAATGGGCCAATCTAGGTGCCAGTATTTGGTTTGTCCATTCTGGGCTACTGTAGAACAACCAACGACTCATTCTAAGCGCACAAAAACACAATGATTCTCATTTTCAGGTGAATATGAACTAATACAAACATAATTCTGAATATTTAATTCCATTTTCTGCCAATATATCCACCTAAATCCTACAAACTGGACCTTTAAATCACCAGTGTGGAGAAAAGGGAATGATTAGAGTGACCAATAACTACACTGAACAAAAATATAAACGCAACACTTTTGTTTTTGCTCCCATTTTTCATGAGCTGAACTCAAAGATCTAAAACATTTTCAAAATACACAAAAGACCATTTCTCACAAATATTGTTCACAAATCTGTCTAAAATCTGTGCTAGTGAGCACTTCTCCTTTGCCCAGATAATCCATCCCACCTCACAGGTGTGGTATATCAAGATGCTGATTAGACAGCATGATTATTCCACAGGTGTGCCTTAGGCTGGCCACAATAAAAGGCCACTCTGAAATGTTCAGTTTTATCACACAGCACAATGCCACAGATGTCGCAAGTTTTGAGGGAGCATGCAATTGGCATGCTGACTGCAGGAATGTCCACCAGAGCTGTTGCCCGTGAATTGAATGTTCATTTCTCTACCATAAGCCGTCTCCAAAGGCGTTTCAGACAATTTGGCAGTGCATCCAACTGGCCTCACAACCGCAGACCACGTGTAACCACACCAGCCCAGGACCTCCACATCCAGCATGTTCACCTCCAAGATCGTCTGAGACCAGCCACCCGGACAGCTGCTGCAACAATCGGTTTGCATAACCAAAGAATTTCTGCACAAACTGTCAGAAACCGTCTCAGGGAAGCTCATCTGCATGCTCATCGTCCTCATCGGGGTCTCGACCTGACTGCAGTTCGCCGTCGTAACTGACTTGAGTGGGCAAATGCTCACATTCGATGGCGTCTGGCACGTTGGAGAGGTGTTCTCTTCACGGATGAATCCCGGTTTTCACTCTTCAGGGCAGGTGGCAGACAGCGTGTGGCGTCGTGTGGGTGAGTGGTTTGCTGATGTCAACATTGTGGATCGAGTGGCCCATGGTGGCGGTGAGGTTATGGTATGGGCAGGTGTATGTTATGGACAACGAACACAGGTGCATTTTATTGATGGCATTTTGAATGCACAGAGATACCGTGACGAGATCCTGAGGCCCACTGTTGTGCCATTCATCCACGACCATCACCTCATGTTGCAGCATGATAATGCACGGCCCCATGTTGCAAGGATCTGTACACAATTCCTTGAAGCTGAAAACATCCCAGTTCTTGCATGGCCAGCATACTCACTGAACATGTCACCCATTGAGCATGTTTGGGATGCTCTGGATCGGCGTATACGACAGCGTGTTCCAGTTCCAGCAACTTGGCACAGCCATTGAAGAGGAGTGGACCAACATTCCACAGGCCACAATCAACAACCTGATCAACTTGATGCGAAGGTGATGTGTTGCACTGCGTGAGGCAAATGGTGGTCACACCAGATACTGACTGGTTTTCTGACCCCCCAGAACCCCCCAATAAAGCAAAACTGCACATTTCAGAGTGGCCTTTTATTGTGGCCAGCCTAAGGCACACCTGTGCAATATTCATGCTATTTAATCAGTATCTTGATATGCCACACCTGTGAGGTGGGATGGATTATCTCGGCAAAGGAGAAGTGCTCACTAACACAGATTTAGACAGATTTGTGAACAATATTTGTGAGAAGTGATCTTTTGTGTGAATAGAAAATGTTTTGGATCTTTGAGTTCAGCTCAGGGCGGCACGGTGGTGTGGTGGTTAGCACTCTTGCCTCACAGCAAGAGGGTTGCTGGTTCGATCCTGGGCGTGGGAGCCCTTCTGTGCGGAGTTTGCATGTTCTCCCCGTGTCAGCGTGGGTTCTCTCCGGGCACTCCGGCTTCCTCCCACAGTCCAAAGACATGCAGATTGGGGACTAGGTTAATTGGTAAATTGTCCATAGGTGTGAATGTGAGCGTGAATGGTTGTTTGTCTCTATGTGTCAGCCCTGCGATAGTCTGGCGACCTGTCCAGAGTGTACCCTGCCTCTCGCCCGATGTCAGCTGGGATAGGCTCCAGCCCCCCCGCGACCCTCAAGAGGATGAAACGGTTAGAAGATGAATGAATGAATGAATGAATGAGTTCAGCTCATGAAAAATGGGAGCAAAAACAAGTGTTGCGTTTATATTTTTGTTCAGTGTACATACAGCACGTCATAATTGCATAAAAAAAGACTGATGAAAATGAAGATATATCCTTTAATTTTATTGATTTGTCAGATATACAAATGCTCATGAGTTTGTCTTTGATCAGTGAAATATAATTATAAAAATAAGGCACTTGATCTTATTTAAAAATATAAAATTTGATAAAAGTGGTGTAGTTAATTTGATAAAAATGGCTTTTCACAATTAAGTAAAAAATGTGCTGACATCATACAAAAACATACACAGTAAAAAACAAAACAGACGTCTCCACATACATCACACAGACAACATGATGTGTTCTGGACGTACGTCGTTCTTCAGTGTTGGCTCAGGCCTCCTCACGCCTTCTCTGTCAAATGAAATTGAAAACTTTAGAGAAACCAGCAGCATGTTCAGTTTGTGCATACGCTACAGCTTTTAATTTTAGGGAGGTTTTTATTCCCGTTATTTGACCCGTTCTTACTTGTATGCTCCTGTGTGAAGGTGATGTAGGAGTACACCAGGCTGCCTGCAATGCTGTGGGTAACAAAGACGATATAATATGTCCACAGACACAAAACAGCCGCTCCACAACAGCATAATTTAAACCATGTGTGTCTTACCTGATGTTTAGACCTATAAAGTTAGTCCATGTAAAAATGTAGTCTCCTCCAAACACCATTCCAACGTAGGTCACCAGGATATTCTGTACGAGTCATAAACAGACAGCGTCACCGCACACGTCTGCGTTCATGAATCTCATCAGTCAACAAAGCAGGAGCAGCGTGACATCACGTACCTTGATACAGCCAACGATGGAGGTGGTGAGCGCTGAGTTGTACTGCGTGCTCAGCATGATGGAGTACATTAAGATGAAGCTGTGCAACACATCGAAGAGGAATCAGAGACAAGCAGCCATGTGGGATATTATCTATGAACATATGATGGATGTAGAGTTTACCCCATGACACAGGAGAGAACAAACTGCACGACAAACAGCTGATTAGACCATCCATTAAACTCCAGCCCCTGTACTCAAACACACACACACACACACACACACACACACACACACACACACACACAGGAGGTTCCCAACTCAGGTTAATGGACGCTACATTATAAACACATTAAAGGGTAACTTTGTTTTTTTCAATCTGGACCCAATTTTCCTGTGTTTTTGTGTCTAAGTGAGTAATGGGATAGACAATTCTTTAAACTGCTCCTGGACGTGTAAAAAATAGAGTCTGCTTCTCTCTGGAATCACTGCTTCATTTTCCCAAAAATGTGCTCATATGTCTTCAGGGAGTGCAGTTAGACACAAAAACATGGAAAAATGGGGTCCAGGTTGAAAAGTTACCCTTTAATATAAATATATAAAATAAACATAAATATATTTGTGTTGAAGTATTCCTCACCACTTGCAGGTCCCCTGAATAGTACGCGTACGCCACAGTGGGGAAAATCATGATTAAAGCATTGTAGTAGAGGAGCCCATATTTGCCCAGCTCCTGTGAAAACAGTGTACAGTACAATCCTTTCAGAAACAATGCAGCAAAGCAGCATCACATACAGGAGGTCATATGATCGGCAGCTCACCCTGGACTCAAGTTTCTGCTTCACATACGCCCCGCTGGCTGCCGTCAGGACATTATTCAGCATTATGAATACGTACCCTACAAGGTCGAACGCTAAGTCATCGCTACAGAACACAAAACACGTCAAAGAATGAGACACGTGAGCAGGATAATGTCAGTGTGCATGTGTGTGACCATCTCACCTGGCGGCAATAAAAGCACCGAAGATCATAGTGAACACTGTGATCTTAACCGACGCAGAGAAAGTCTTCCTGCGAGGAGAGGAAACAGGTCGCGGGTATTAAAAATCAGTCACCTGCAGGTGCAGGAACAGTCTCGGTGCATTGTGCTTACTTCAGCAGGAGTCCCTCAAACACCATGGTGAGGAGAATACTGAACCTCCTCAGCACTGTGAACATGGGTAAACTAGAGGAAAGAAAAACATGATATATTTAGCTGTTTCATTTTAAGACAACTCAATGTAATGTTAATGAACAGAAGCTCTAACTTGAGTCGCTGCGTCCCAAACAGCCCTGATATCTGGTTCCCGACGTACAGCAGAGGCAGCGGAAACATCTGGAAAGATACAAACAAAAGCTGTAGTTTTGATTTTCTTATTGTCGTGTGTTTCAGAGAGAACTACCTCACAGTCTCACCTTGTGTGGTATACTCAGATCCACATCTGGAAACGAGATGACACCCAGCGCCTTCCCGGTCCTTAGAACTATGATCGTAGCCAACATCTGCAGAGTCATTGAGGCGAGGAGACAAAGTGTATGAGGGTCTGTTTAGGTCAACAGGAAGTTATCTGTGACCCAACTGGAGACGGACTTACCTGGCCGATTCCTACACATGTTGACGATGGAAATCTGTAGACAATGATATGAATGAGGAAAATGACTCGGTCATGTGAATATCCAAGTTCTCACACTCTGGTCACAGACTCAGTAATGTTAGTTGCACAGTAATATCTAATGTTAACAAAAGTTTGCGAACAAATAAGCTTCTATTAGCTGCTTGTCATACCAATAAAACTGCAAGAATGAATCCATTAGTTTATTAGTTTGCCTTCATTTCAATCAAGATTAATAAAGTATTCACAGAAAATGAAGTAATAAAGTATCTATATCTAGTTGAAAACTATCAAATAATAGCTTAAATAAATGAATAATAAATTATGTAATGCATAAATAAATCAATCACAAATTAAATGAGACATTAAATATATAAATGTAAGATGTATTTGTGTGTTTATATATTTATTTACACAGTTGTTATTGCTAATTTTGCTTAGGTAAAAGGCCTGAGTTCGTCTTCCACCACGGGTCTGGGTGCTTCTACGGAGGATGAAAAAGGACTTAAGTATCAATAAACAATTAAATGTATGAATAAATACAGGTCTAAATAAATATATATGGAAATAAATAAATAAATTTGTAAATACATACAGGAAAATATGAATACATTTGGAAACATATAAATAAATATGTTTATTAATAAAAAAAATAGATAATGTATAAATAAATCTTGAAATAAATAGAAAACTATTAAATTAATTTGCTAACCAATTTGACAATCGACTTATCAGTTTGAGTAATAAATAAAAAAAAGAAAAGAAAACGAGTCAAAATTCTGATTCTGGCTTAAATGTGAATATTTTCTGGTTTCTTCACTCTCTGACAGAACAATAAAAAAAATCTTTGGGTTGTGGCATTTGACATTTGAGGACGTCACTTTTAGGACGTAAGGATGTTTGGAAACAATGGTTTTCTGGAGGAAAACTACATAGTTTAGTTGGTGGCTTGTCAGATCCTGTAGGTGATCAGGTGTGTTTGGGCTCATGTGGCTTCAGTGTTTTAAAATGTCTAAACTGTCTGCTCTAAACAAACTGAGGAAGACAACTTAAAGGATGAAGAGAGTCTAACCCTGCTGACAGTTTATCTCCTCCATACTTCATGTCCCTTCTGCTGTCACTGCTCTCATACAGGAGAGTGAAGCTTCCTCCTGACTGCTGCTCGAACTTTGCACCTTTACCTGTAGCTGCTGAGGACGCTTTTGTTGACGACAACGATGAGGAATGAGCTGACTCCGTAAAACGCCGCAGCCAACAGTTTCACGTACACCGCGGAGCTGTCACCGGATGTGGCTGGGTTGGGTGTGGGAGACGCTCCTGCAGGTGACAACTTTCCGTCGCCGAGCTCAGGCCGACGCTTGTGGAGCTCTGCCATCGTTTACATACGGAGTGTTGGTGGAGTTCAAACGGAAGCCCACAAGTCTCACTGCGCATGCGCACAACAGTCTGCGATGACGGAAGCGGAAAGAAGTGAAACATCTTGATCCAAATACAAACTTTGAACATTAAGCAGTATTTAACCTTTTTACAGTCTATGAATTTAATCTACAAAATTCTACATTAAATCTACAATTACAAGCTTAAATTAATGAATAAATAATCCTACTGTATAGGTCGATACTTGAAAATATATAATAAAATGCTTCAACAAAAGTATAAATGAATAATTATGTAATTTAATGCCTAATTTTCAACATAAATAAATATATAAAAAATTAAATAAGACATTAAATATATAAGTGCAAAATGTATTTACATATTTATTTACACAACTGTGTATTTATTCATTAGTAAATTTATAGATTAATTTATTTAAGCATATATTTATATACATACGACTTATCAATTATATACTTATATATGTATTTATATATTGTGTCTATGTATATTGGTCTGAGCACTACACTGGAGGATGAAAAATGCTTTCAGTGTCAATAAACGAATAAATGTATGAATAAATACAGGACTGCATCAGTAAATATGAAAATAAATAAAATAAATACAGGAAAATATAAATAAATATGGAAGTTAAAAATCAAATGACTGAATGTGTAAATAAATATAGACAAATAAATAAAGAATTTATTAAAGAAATAAATGGATACATAAATGTTGAAATTAATACGGAAATAAATGGAAAAGTAGATAAATAAATAGATGTTGATGATTTAACAGGACATAAAAAAGTAAATATCCTCAAAACCATCTCTACACTACATTTATCAGTTTCTGTTTTTCTGTGTCTGTATATTAACGCTGTCCTAACCTCTTCAATAATTCATTTATTCATGGTTTCATTTCTTTATTTTCATATTTATGATAGCTTATATATAACAGCTTCATCCCTCAGGCCGTAACACTATTAAGCTCTAATCTCATCACTATAGTCTTTGTCACTTTATATTTCATGTCACTTTACCTTTGTTCAAACCAAACTGTTTGGACCCGTGATTGAACATATTCATGTACAGTCTTGCCAGGCATACATCACTTTTACATTTTGTGTATTCATACAACTGTTTTAGGCCTATATCCCTCACTTCATATTTTATTAATGTTATTTTTTTTTTACATGCACTACTTCATGTCCTTATAGTCAATCTCTCTTTTCGTTTATAACAACAATACTATTACTACGACTACTACTTCTAATAATGATAATAATAATAATTATATAGATACACTTATTTGCATTGTTGTCTAATCCAAATTTATCAATGGCAACGACTGCTTTTGTAATTTGTGCTCATTTGACAAATAAATTCATAATAATAAATAAGTCATTAATATCCTTGAACCTTGATTTTTTTAGCACATTTTTATTCGTGTATTTATGTATTTATATATGCATTTATTACTAATTTTTTTTAATCGTGTATACATGCATTTAGATACTCATCTGTGTATTTATTGCTAAATGTATTTATACACGTATTTATATATTTATTTATCCATACATGTACTTTTATACATATTTATATATTATTTCTAAATGTATTTATTTTTTACAGATATATTTATATATGTATTTATTGCTAAATTTATTTATATACTTGTTTATGTATTTATTTATCCATACATGTACTTTTATACATATTTATGTGTTAATTACTAAATGTATTTATTTATTTATTTACACATTATATTTATATATGTATTTATTACTAAATGTATTTATTTATACATGTATTTATATACAAATTTATGTAATAATTACTGAATTTATTTATTAATACTTATGTCATTTTCTGTCCTCCACATTCTTCTTCCACCACTAACTTATTTCACACAGTTATTTCCTACCGACACTTTCAATCGTTGCGCTCTTTCACCATTTTGGCCCTCCTCGCCGTCCGTAGGGGAAGCTGATTGGCCAGCTGTTTGTTGACATCCAATCACACCACGCAGCGGCTCGTGCACATAGGCTGACGTTGTACAGAGGAGTCGGACGATGGGCTGCACCGGCCAGAGAGCTCATATCAGTTGTGTAAAACTGTATCTTGGTCCCGTTGTCAGCTCCAGAAGCTCCGAGTTCCGGTCAGACATGAAGAGAGTTGTTCTTGTTACCGGCGCCAACAGGTGGGTCCATTAAAACTGCGTCACTGTCACGAGGATTAGACACTCGTTTGTCATGTTACAAACCTGTCACGAGCTTGTAAACACTAAAAATGTGTATTAATTTGGCTGCAGAGACATTGTAGCGTCACTGAGGGACAGCATCTCTCCTGCTGAGAGATCAACTGCTTCAAATCTGTGATAATCTGACTGTAAAGCTTCCAGTCTGTAATAATGCCTCATGTATGTGCATCAGACACATGCAAATAATACATAGGCTATATAAACAATACGATTAAGACATCACAGAAAAGCCAAAAGCAACATGTACAGCAAAATATATTAGTCAGTCAGTATTTTAGGTTCTTATTATCCACGTGCATTGTGAAATTAACTTTGTTAGACTGCAAACAAATGTTTCTAATCTGCCTTTATTATTTCTTCTCCAATTTTACTAATAGATAAATAGTTCTCTGTATGAACTAGCTGCACTAAATCAGTGTGATCACACAGTTTCTGAGGGGAGTTTGTGTTTGTCTGCCATCTGTCCCTCTCTGCAGTGGCATTGGCCTGGCACTGTGTGAGAGGCTGCTGACTGAGGACAGCCAGCTTCGCCTGTGTCTGGCCTGCAGGAACATGCAGAGGGCTGAGGCTGCCCGCTCTGCCCTCCTGACCTCTCACACCGACGCCCAGGTGGACTTACTGCACCTTGATGTGGGCTCTGTGCGGTCAGTGCTCACAGCTGCTCAGGAGATCAAGGACAGGTACTGAGGATATGGTGACATCATGATGCTGTTGATATACCTGTTCTCACATGATCTATGAATATAAAATTGAGATTGATCAATGCACGTCTGTGTTTTTCCACAGGTACAACAGAATCGACTTTCTGTATCTAAATGCAGGAATCATGCCCAATCCACAGGTGGATGTCAAAGCTTTTTTCAAGGGTCTGTTCTCCAGGTAAAAATCCTAAAGCCAGTTCCTCACTTGCTTTGCTTTGTGTCTTTACCAGCTGTGAGAGTGGAACGTGTGTTTTCATCTTGTAAGTCTGTGTGTGTGTCATCATGACAAAATGTGGTCCTGGAGACACCTGTTGTAGCAGGAACCACCACGGAAGCCATTTGGGTAATTTGCCAGGTGTATATAAGTCTGTCTGTGGACAGATTTGGTCAGCGTGATAGCGTCACAACTGCGCAAGACGCTATCCTGAAACTTTACAGGTGTAGAAGGGCTGTTCAACTATGGCAAATATAATCAAGATTATTTTGGTCAACAATGAGATCATGTTTTATAACAGGATTAGTCACTAGCTTTGGAAACATTACGTGTTTATTGAACTTTAAAAGATAAACTCTTTAACTGGGGGCTTTCTTGTATTTAAAACATAATTAAACTGTCTCATTGGTCTCAATTCTTATTGTTAAAGCGATTAAATACTGATGTGTTGAAAAATAAGACAAAGTCATAAGACTCTGACCTGTTGATCATTCCTGAACAGCAGCTTGCAGTTGTTTGTACAGTGCAGGCATAATGAATTGACTAAAATGCACAAGTGAAGGCACATTGTAGCATGGCTCAAGCACCACATGCTTTAATTTGGTATTCTCTAAGTATACAGGAGCAGTGTTTACAGAACTAGTTATTATTTTGGTACAGTTTGAATCTGCAGCAAGGATGCCTGAACACTCTGGGGAGGAGGACTCGCCTTCCAGTCTGTTTTTGTCTCGTTCCACCACCTGACACCTTCAGGTGATGCCACTGTAAATGAAATGTTCGCAGCCATCCTGAGAACTCCACCTTGTATCGTAATAAGAGGTCAGCAGGCTGCACCTACAGCGGTGACAGGAGGTTATCAGAGGGTCTGAAAAGTCACTAAAAAAGTTCACAATGAAGGCTGAGTTGGTGCAAGCAAGGGCACCAGAAGTAGTAGGGTAGGAAGTAGGGAAAGGTCCGTTGGCCCCCCATTTATGCCCCTGCCCCACTTTTGTTTTAAGCGTCTTTAGTGGTGTAGTGGGAGTTGATGAGGTGGGTGTACTACTAGACAGATGGGTAGCTTTCTGAGAATGAAGTGGGTTTACTCTCCTATGTATTCTAGTGGCTTTTTCGGCTGATAGGTGGGTAAACTGTATACCTGCGTATACCCTCCACAACACCACTGAGCTTCTTGATGGCAGCCTGTCTATTGTCCGTGCTGTTATGTAATCTTGTACCCTGTCACTGCAGGAATGTCATCAACATGTTTGCGACAGCAGAGGGTCTCTTGACTCAACAGGACCGCCTCAACTCAGACGGTCTGCAGGAAGTTTTTGCCACCAACCTCTTCGGCCATTTCCTCCTGGTACACCACACAATGCACACATACATGTAGTCCTCAGTATATAGTATGATAATGCAGCTGGATTTATGGCATATAGATTCTTTAAAACTCAAGCTATTAGGATTGATAATATGGGTAAAATCTGCTATCACTGTGTCCATGATGTTTTGTTGTGAAAGAAAGAAATATTGTGGCACAGTATATGTCATGAAAAAACAGTTGAGGAACCTGTTCTGTTTTTGACTATGGCAGTGAGTTGATTACCCAACAAATGACACTGATACAGAAGTCATGTCGCTGATGTCTCTAGTCTCTGTGGTCCAGATCAGGGAGCTGGAGCCTCTGCTGTGTTCGGCAGACCACACTTCCAGGATAGTGTGGACCTCCTCGAGTAACGCCCGCCGCTCCGCCTTCAGCATCGAGGACATGCAGCACAGAAATGGGACGGAGCCCTACAGCTCCTCCAAATACGCATCAGACATGCTGAGCATGGCACTCAACAGACACAAGAACAGCCAGGTTTGCAAGCAGTGTCCTGTCCTCTGATTGTGTGGAGGGTTTGTCATATGAAGGGTGTTGCTCCAAATCAGTTCCTGGGGAGTGGAAGTATGAAAAACTGTTGTGTGTATAAAATGTGGAGCGTCCTCTACAACTGTGACTTAATGCTTAGTATCTATCGGGGTTTGGCCGGTGTAAAGATTTTCAAACCGGTTTGATATTAAGCCAAAGACTGGACCAGGCCATTATGCCGAATTTCACCACTAGGTGTCGCCCTTGACTCAGAAGCTGCTCCTGAGTTAAACATAATGACAATGTGTCCTAACAGCAAATGACGGAAACATGGAACCTTTCTGTCTGCACCGAATCCATTAAATGTGCACTCTTATTCCATGTAAACAAACTTCAGATCAGATGTGTAGGTAGCCTACTTGCTGTCCTTCTACATTTGTACTCTTGAAACAGAAATCTTTTTTTTATTGTGATATTCACTGGAAATGACTTAAAGTATAGCCAACAGCAAGTAGGTTGTTATTGATGGTCATTTATGAGAGACGTTCAGCTCTCTGGCGATCTACCTCCAGCTGTCTTCCACCTTATTTAGGTTTTTGTAGAGAAATAGGAAGTTATCATGTAGATAATTTCTCATTTTAACTTCATGAATCAGCTGTTCCACCTCTTGCGGTGCTTTCAAAGTGAGCATCAGGTATATAGAAACATATACTCAGGGACGAAAGGCTCGTGCTTGTGACAGCGTACATTAAAGACAAGACAAGAAACTGCTCACAACAAGGTCTGTGGATTATCTTCAGTAACTGGGTCATGATTCCTGGAAAGAGACATTGCTGTTTTTTTGGCACTTTGAGCACCACAAGCTGAGTGCCATCTAGTTCCATTATATTGGAGAGAAGGCAGACATCTCTATGGCTGATATCTCCAACACTCTGCAACTCACACCAAAACAATCTAGATTGATAAATAGCACTACAGGTGAGAGCAGTAATATGTATGTTTGATTTTGGGAGTGAACTGTCCCTTTAATCATTAATTTGTTATGTGGAATTAATGTTTTCTTCTCTTTGTGACAGGGGCTGTTCTCCTCTGTAATATGTCCTGGACTGGTGATGACTAATCTGACCTATGGTATCCTCCCCTCCTTCTTCTGGACCCTCATCATGCCCATCATGTGGCTGGTGAGTGATGATATTTTTTTCTGCTAATCTCTGTTAAACATGATTGCAGTTACGTACGAACTGTCTCATGGTATCATGATATCTTAACTTTTTGTGTTGAACAGATAAGGATCTTCACCAACACGTTCACACTCACGCCGTACAACGGAGCAGAGGCGCTGGTATGCTGTCCACCTGTCCTGTTGCTGTCCATATGAACATACGTCATATTACATATTGTCAGTGAACATACTATAAACCTAAAGTCCTTCTCTGGCTTTTCACAGCACTGGTTGTT
Source organism: Epinephelus fuscoguttatus (assembly GCF_011397635.1). Lineage (NCBI taxonomy): Eukaryota > Metazoa > Chordata > Actinopteri > Perciformes > Serranidae > Epinephelus > Epinephelus fuscoguttatus. Next base: position 25,006,218 of record NC_064766.1, read on the forward strand.
TCTTCAAAAGCCTGAGTCTCTGGATCTGAGAGCAAAATATCACAGTTTAACATCAGGACTTGGAACAAATTACACTCAGCCTCGACAGGTGAGTAACCAGAGACCACGGCTTTCACAGACATTATACTGCTCAAGCCTGCTGTGTGTGAACCTCTGATAGCCTGAATCTTAGCATTGCACTTGTTAAAATATTCATGAGAGAGACTGGGATCAGTTCAGATGCTTTTTATAGAATACCAAGCAGGAAACCTCAAAAAGTTTTAAAGGGGCTCTATGAGAAATTCAGAGCGTATGAGCTGTCTGGACACGATTTTTAAAATAGTGGTGGCTGAGCCGGCAGCTAGGGTTGCCACGTGTGATTTGTGAAACACCAGGACATTTGACGTGCGACGCAGGACGTTAGATCATATTTGCAAATATAATATGTTAATAGTTGTAGGACTCCCTGTTGTCCCCCTTGCCTCTCTTTGTCCTGACATGCAGCCAATCTAATAACACACCATTTATAGATACAAGCTTCATGAACTACACCTGACCATTTACTGAAGTAATAAGAAAAGTTAGTAGTGTAAGAGTAACATGAGTATGCTGGGTTTATACCTTGTCCATGATAGAAAAAACAGGAGTGCATAATCTCCATTCAGTCTTTAATGGGTTAAAGGGACTGGTTGCTATGGACACAGATGTACAGACTGAGTACATCAGTGGCTGGAAAATAATTTATCACTGATAATGAAGCTGAAAAACGTACAGAAACCACACGTACTGTTTTGTCAAGTCGTTTCAGAGTGATTCAGGATTTTGATACATGTGGTGATTTGTCAAAACTGACGTTCGACATCGTAATCATCCCAACAGCATCACAAAATGCGAGAGTACCCGAACAGCGACATCCAATCAGGGGCTTTTAAAACAAAATAGTCTCTGCACTCCCATGTGTCAGTTATAAAGTAGTCTCACCACCAGACAATCAGAGATCTCCGCCTTCTGATAGTCTGGGGACACTCCTTTCTAAAGTGTGTTTAACACACCGGCGAAAACGGCCGGCAACAAAGCAACGCCTCATGCATTTTTGAAAAGGACACGCCTTCTCAGAAATGTGCGCTCCCCCTTTTCTCGTCCACAAGGAAACAAGCACACAGAGAGCTTGAAAATGGATGCCGAGAGATTTAACTCCGTTTTATCAAACGTGTGCTCATCCGTGAAGAAAATATTTTTCCAGCGGATGTCTTAGTTACAACATTATTGAGCTAACTGGAGTAGTTTCATGTCGTATCCGACAACAGGAGGCTTTTAACAGATGACGTCCTGATGTTAGCTTTGCTGCTGCTGTTAGCTGTCCCTGTCAGCTGCAGCCACTGATGCTTTCTAGACATCGTGATTTCCTAAAACTGAATAAATACCACACATAGCAACACAAAACTGCTTTGCTAACTCAATCATGTTGTAACTAAGATATCCGCTGGAAAAGATATTTTTTTCATGGACCGTTTAATGAGTTATTACCTATTACAGACACTGCTAATGGCTAACAGAGCTAACAGCTAACGGTTAGCCCAGCTAAACGTGCACACAGAAATAGTAATGTTTGTTCAATCATTGTGTTTATAGACTTTACAAACATCGGATTAGTCTAAACGGTGATACAGTGATGTGAAAAATGTGATATATAGGCTATATATATATAGCTAAAAGCTCTGCTGGTTTTCTACCCGGAAGTATTTGTAAACAACAAGGCGATTGCCTCTATAGTCCAGCCAGACGGATGAGTCATGGCCTTGTAAAAGATTATGTTTGTTTCTTTTAGTTGGCGAGAATGGTCGCCACAAACGCAACAAACAACCACTAACTTTGACGGCGTTTTCTGCGAGCACAGCTGAGCCATTTCGTATACCGCTACACGTTTCTAGTGGGACTATGTTTACAAGCTCAAGAGTTCAGCGAGCCACCAAAGGACCGCCCTGCAGATTTACTATTGGTTCTGCAACATAGGGAGTTTTTTTAAACTCTGAAATTGTATCCGCCCATCTAAACACAAAATCAGGGAGAAAGTCATCAGTCTTTAGTTGAGCAAAGCGTCTAAAGACTGACTTGTGAGTCCAGTTATAAAGTGTAAAACTCTGACGGTACAGCAGGGAATACCATAGCCACAAAATAATGTGAGATGACTGGATAGCCTCCCTAAGATAGTGACAGCCCGTGCAGCAGTTGCTAGGGACAAGGCAAACTTTCGTATGTCACAAAGGCATTGGGCTGATCATTGCTGGGTTCTACTCTTTTTTTACCTGTCTACAGACATGGGATTGGATGTCTGAAAGTAAAGAGGAAAAAACAGAATGTTAGTAGAAGAATCTGGTTTAATCTGGAACTCTGACATGCTAAATGAGAAGTACATTTTCACAAAAAACTTAGACAATTTGTGTTCCAGGAAAGACTAGTCATTTTCCGGGTCAGTCGCCCAAAAAAGAGAACAATCGTGGAGCACCAGAATGTGTGATAACCCTACTGGCAGCTAGCAGCTAACGGTACTAACTCCATAAACAGCTAAACAACAGCAACAGTGCCCATTGTCTAACTAGTTAATTTTTCAGAATAAAAACAAAGACATGAAATATAAGAGGCTTTTCCTTTTAGTCCGGCGCTCCATTGACTCAATGAGCTTTAGTGCCGCTTTTCAAAGTGCTATCCATTTAGAGGTGTTGAAAATTTAATGTTTTGTGATGTAAGTCTCGCCTTTTATTTTATTTTCTGTCGGCTTTGCTGACAGGCAGTCGGCTAGCTACATTAACAAGCTGAAACATAGTGCCCACTGCCCACCCTCTACTCTCCACTGGTTAGCTAACATTAGCCTTGGCTGCTCTGTACTGCACACCACCAGGAGCAGGTGGGAGCTAGCTAGCGGAAACGCTTATTTGGCAGTTACTGCTGCTGTAGAGACATGGTGGCCACCCTCCAGTCCCCCCAGGTAGTGAGTAAGCAGCTTCATTTTGAGCAGCAAAACCTGTTTGGCATTGTTAACTATGTTAGCAACACCAGCTGCGCTGACACTGCTAACGGTGCTAACAGAGCTAACAACATAGCTAACAATGCTAGAGGGGGTTTGTGGCTCAAAATTCACAGTGACACTGTTTGGTTAGGACAGCGTTACTAGCAGGAATTGCTGAATGAGCAACGTTGCTAGCTAGCTCTCACCAAAAGTGGATGGTGTGCAGTGCAGTAAAATTAAGAGAAGCAAAATTACCCTATCTATCTAGCTAATTATCCATTGGCATAGTGCTAACAGAGCTAATGGTGTTATGAGGGGGGAACTGGGGGGTGTGCAACACTTCCACAACAATGCCTTCTTGACATCAGCGACTTCCTTCTCTGCTCAGGACGCAAGTACTCCACGATATCTTTACGTAGCAGATAGAAGTTTGCTGCTGTACTGACGCTCTGAATGTCCCATACAGAACCTTTAAACCGGAAAATGTGATTGTTGTCTGCTTTATTTACATGTAATAAATTGAGATGATCTGTGTTGTTGTTTCAGATGGACATCGATGAAGGAATGTCTGAAGTCTTCTATTCAAAACTTCTTGAACTTGAAAAGGCAGTCAGGAGGAAACTGAGTGAGGAAAATGCTAAAAAGGAAGCTCATAAAAAGTACCTCAACGACATAGAGTAGAAGTCTGTCTTTTGTAAGGGACGCTTTTGCTCTTGAGAAATGGACCATGTGCAGTTTGTGATGATGAGCAATAAAAGTGCTCTTATCTTTTTCATTTATGCCAAATGTACCATTACACCATGTGTCTTTATTGTCTTTTCTACATAAGCACTCTGACTTAATGTACTTTGTAGTATCTTAATATTATAGATATATATTTTATCTCTTGAAGGGTGGATCATTCACAAACCTGCCCTAAAATGTAGTAAGACAAAAACACTGCGTTTTTATACTGAGTCCCAGTGAGATCACTAACCAGCAGGAGTCTCATCCTTTGCTGCTTCCTTGCAATGTAGATGCCACCGCCTGCTGCATCTTCACCTGATATCTGTATCAGATTTCCTCTACAACAGGCTTCTTACCTCACAAACTTTAATTAGCTGTTCGTGTATAGTCTTGTTTCCTGAAGCCATTGAACGCCACCCGCTGTCTTTTACCACAAAGCATAAATTATGATGCACAGTTAGCTGAAAGAATTGGTGTGTTAACTGCAGAGGTCTGTAACAGATCAAACAAGTGTATGAATAAATCAGATGTTTGACAAAACACAATATAATACAGCTCATCCTTTTTACAACCTCTTATTTACTGATATCCTCTCACTGAAATTTTACATGTAACTGCTTTGGGGTAGCAAAAAGCATCGCTAACTTTTGGTGTCCGGCTTTAGGTGTTGCCACACTGATATGCAAGCAGTGCCAGGGAGTAACTAGTTGCATTTAATTAAATTACAAAATAAATATAATTGTAATCGGTTACAGTTTCTGAGAAAAAATATGTGATTAAATTACAGTTACTAATTAAAATGTTGGTGATTACAAAGGGTTACATCCAAATATATTCTTTTCTGTAAGACATTTATATATAGAGTATATCATTAATTCTGTTGCTTTGCATCTTTCCACCATGTAGGAATGTCTTCCTTTCACATCCTATGTCCAGAAATGTTCTTTGACCAGTTTAAAACATTTGTTAGGAAAGTAATCAATGCAATAAGTTACTTTGATGAAGTTATTAAAAATTTCTTTCTTTCTATCCTTTTATGAAACCCTGATTTCCCTTTCTTGGGGAAAGACTTTAGAAGCAGTCACTCACTCTACTCTAAAGGTCCCACTCTGGCAAAAAAAGATCCAACTGGATTAATAAAGTTCAGTCTTATCCTATAAAGAAAAGGGAAAGAAGAGAAGATGCACTTTAAAATATGCATCATAAGCCTCTTTAAAGCCATTTCAGAAAAAAACAGCAAAACAACTGAACCTTAATCAGGGAAATCTTCCAGGCTTTTAGTCAATGCTTTCATTCTAGCATTTAATCTTGAGCACAGCAGCGTTCTCGTATGAGTTATGATCACAAACATCCACGTGTGCCTCAGGCCCGAATATTTCTTTAAATCAGTTTCATCCATGACTCTTAAGAAAAGCCTCAAGTTACATGAAAATGTGCCTGAATTTATTTTCAGCCAGTGTGACAGCTTTGCCTGTACAGAGGCCAGACTTGTCAGATATGTTACCAGCAGCTGTTCCCCAGCGTGCCCCCGCTGGCCCTCAACACAGCATTTGCTGCTTTTTATAAACTGACAAATCCCACTTAATCTCATGATATGTGTGTCTGTAGCATCAGCGTAGTCGCAGCTGCACACACAAAGTACTACTGAGTTTTTATTAGCGATGACTGTGTAGTATCCACGTAGAGCTTTTCATATTGGTGTATGAGTTTAGAAATGTGTCAACTTGGAATATTTTTTTTAAATACACCCAAGCATATTATTCTCACATTAGGGACTGTTCTTTACTTATCAGAGAAGGAGTGGTGGACTTTTTAAAAATTGTTTTTATTTTTTTTATTTGGACCCATCCCAAAGCTACAGATATTTTCCTTGAACCTCCCTAAGTGACTGGCCAAAAATGCATGACCCTCCTTCCATCATAAATTATTTATTAGATTTTTTAAACTTTGATGATTTAAAGTTAAAAATTGAAGATGAAATCCTGGAACTGAAAATAGCCTCAGTTTTTTACTGTCATCGTTTATTTTTGGACTAATTTTAAATTAGAAATAGAATAAAATGATGTTATATTTTAATAAAATATAAAATCTGATTTTTTTTGTTTTTTTTTTCCTGACAAAAGTGTTCCTAACACAAGATGTGTCCAACAACTGTCAGAAATGTGAAAACCCAATAAAAACATCTGAAACATCAATTTTTAAAGAAACTTGTCTTCCAAAAATAATTTTAAAAAAATACATGCAAAATTTCTATGGCCCTCTCCTAAGCAAAACTAAAACATTGGCCCCTCCCCGGTGCTTAAAAAAATATATTTTATTTGCTCCATTTTTGCACCACCTCCTCTCCCCTCATAAATACCGAACAGTCCCTTATTATGTCTCGTTCCGCACATCTTCATGTCCTCTTTCCACAGCAGAAGCTGGTGTATGTGACACTATTGAAGGCTCTCCTTTCATGTGACTTCCTCACGGAAATTAAAGCCCGGATTATTCAGGGAGGACGTGAGAGCACATCGTTACATAATGTAAATAAAAACATTGCAGCCACCGTGCGCTCAGATTGGTGCGCGCCGCGCGATGTCCCGGATGCTGCTCGCACCGGAAGAGAAGGGGCAGCTCTCCCAGCCATCTTGTGGCAGCATCCAGCGAATTGTTCGCATCAAGCCTCGTAGAATCGGAGGTGAATCCCGCTGAAGGGGCGCCATCATGCCCGGACAACTGCAAGAAGGCTTCGGCTGCGTCGTAACCAACCGGTTCGACCAGTTATTGGACGACGAGTCCGACCCGTTTGAGATCCTGAAAGCTGCCGAAAACAAGAAGAAGGAGGGGGCCGCCGCTGGCTCCACCAAGACCGCGGCTCAAGCCGCCAAGCAGCCGAAGAAGGAGTCACAGAAGGACAGAAAGAACCCGCTGCTGGATAAGAAGGAAGAGTCCCAGGCTCCGGTCCCACTGAAGAAAGAAGGTACAAACATCACCTCCTCTCTCGGTTATGTGCTGTGAATGTTTATTTCCATCTTTATCCTACCAACTGTCATGTGCATCTCCTGTTAGCTGCGTTAGCTGATGCTGCTCTGAAACACAGCGTGAGGTCAACCGGACACACTGAGGTTAGCTGCACACCAAGAGGTGTACCTATGAAGCAGCTCAGGTGAGCCCACCTGCGAGGGGCTGAGCAGAGCAGCGAGCCTGTGTCGCAGATGGTTTCCAGCAGGCAGCATCCTGTAGGAAGGTGTAGCGTAGGGTTACTGTCTGCTGCTGCTGCTGCTGCTGCTGGAGGAGGAGGAGGATGCAACATGCACTGGCTACGCAGCTCCGTTATGCGCAAAATTCACCTGCGTGCTGTGGGAAACTAGACACACGGCTCTTTGTTTGGATTGGTGAGCTTATGTTTTAAAGCTTTTAGATTTTAAAAATTGAGTTCACCAGCAGCTGCAGCTAGTTAATGGTGAAAGGGGCCCAGTGTTAGCCAGTATTGTTACCAGTGAGCAGTGAAACTAAGTGCAGGGTGCTGCTGTTAAAGCTGCTGACAGGAGCTTTGCATCACAGTCTGCACTTTACTCCACATCATCAACATCAACATGCACTAATAATCACACTAAGGAGGTGTTACACAAACGGATATGAGGTTTGACTCCATGTGTGTGCTCCTCTCCTTGTCAGGTATTAGGCGAGTGGGCCGACGACCAGACCAGCAGGGCCAGCCTGGTTCCCAGCATCAGGGTGGGCAGGGCGAAGGGCGACTTGGAGACAAGAGGCCTGACCGGAGACCTCCCCGCGAGCGCCGCTTCGAGAAGCCGGCCGAAGACAAGCCCGAGGGAGGTGGAGAGTTCTCCACAGACAAGTGGGTAGCTGTGGTAACTGACGAAGAGCATATTTAAACATGCTGATAAGCTCAAGGCTGTCTGGTGCCATCACAGGATGGTAGTGGGGGTGTATGCATGGAAGATTAGGATTTGATGTTATAGTAGCTCACTTATCTCAGTATCACTACACAGCCTTGTGTAAATGTGTTTGTGAAACTTTGTACTGTCACTGACATTAGGAACGGATATGCATGTGTGTCACATGAGCTTGTAAAGATAAGATAAGTGCTGATCACGCCTCGGCTGAGAGATTTTGGGCTGGTGCAGCTGTTGTTTTTTTTGTTGTCGTTTGTTTTGTTTTTGTTATTTATCCCCCCTTTGTGCCAGAGAAACAAAGAAATCTTAGTGATAGAAAATAATTTAAATAATTCAGTCTTTCATTACACTCTCTTTGAATGGGCACAAATTCAAACATGCACATTTGTGAAACAACTTTAAATATGACCTTTAACACGAAAAACGTATTTTAATTTATTACATTTGAACACATCGTGCTATCATTGTAATTTATCTTCCTCTGCGACTCATTTTTACTGAATAGAGCTTGAACGCATCATGTTTAAACTCAGTAAAGCCTCCGTTAGCTGTTACTTCCGGCCACTGGATGCTAGCGGCTAACGTTAACTAGCTCCTGCCGACTTATTTTTTTATTTTTTATTTAATTATTATTTATAATTTTCAACTCTTGGCCTTAGTTGGGCTTTTATAGTTTTTTATAGACATAGAATGTTATTAGAAATATACAGTTTAAAACATCATAAAACCCCTGTACACTATAAACACAATACACATCCCACTTTACACGTACCACAATACATGTACTATATTACAGATACCACAATACACTTAAACACTTACACTAATACCCCTTAAAAGTTTGAGTGCACATAGCTGAACGGAATTGATGTTTACAATGAAGTGTTATTGTCTGTGGGACGATGTTAGTCTCCCTTGCTTTTAGCATGCAAAATTGACATGACACAACAGGAAAACATCGGCCACTGCCATCGGTGAATGCCATCTTATTTGCCAATAGGTGATGGCAGTCAACAGGGTGTGAATATCATCCGATACCCAACTGATAAGGTCATCCTAACACTTTTTTTAAATAATAATTTGGTGTGTGTTTCTGTCCGTCAGGCCTTCTGGAGACAGGCCCCCGAGAGGGCGTGGTGGCGGCCGGGGTGGGCGTGGTGGAAGAGGACGGGGCATGGGCAGAGGAGAAGGCTTTGACTCCCGTGGGAAACGAGACTTTGACAGACACAGCGGCAGTGACAAATCGTGAGTCAGACCTCGACTGAGACCTCAGCAGACCAGCGAATGTATAAATAGAAATGAGCACTCACCAAAGCATCCCATTGTTGAATCTTTATTTATTATCAAGAGGCACCTTCTCGAGCTCTTTAACTGCCAAAGGATGCCAGAACCAGGCATTAGTGTTTGTGTTTGTTTGTAGCCAAAGCCAGACTGACCTAAAAAAAAAATCAATCAGCAGTTATACTGTATAGAGTTATACTTGACACTGAATAACAGTCTGACCCAATGACATCTGTAGAAAGTGTTTCTTAATGACATCTCAGTTAAGCTGCTTTTGACCCGAGGTCATGGGTTGTTGTTGGGTGTAGAATTACTGTTCATTGTGGGCTGTAAGTATTTTTAGGTTGCGCACGTAAGTGTGTTTATGTGTGTGTGTTTTCCTTTCTCTTTGCTCCAGCAATCAGAAAACTGAGGAGAAGCGCAGTGGCAGCGGCTCGCACAACTGGGGCACCGTGAAGGATGAAGTGAGGTGAGTGTTCAAGAGCAGACACATGGCCTGTTTATCTGAGCATTACTGTCTGCAGAATAATGATGCACATCTGATGTCTGTACAGACTTTGTGTACTGCGTGTGGTCTTTGTGATGTGGCTCTATTTTTGTGTTAAGATAAAGAAGTGCTCTAGTTTGAATGGAACATTTTACACAATAGTGTCCAATAGGCCTGTCTCAATGATTATATAATCAACTTATTGTACGCTATACAGACATGACCTTGATCATATTGCTGACCTCGATATTGCCCATTGTGTTTGCTTCACTCACAAGTCAGAAAAATGATGGTAATCTATTGACTGGCTGGTCGATTTTGGAATCCACCAGCCACAGTAGCAGGTGGACAAAAATGTTAATTTCCAACCCGGGAACATTTTCGCCAACATGTTACCAGAATGAAAAGCAGAGTTTTCCCAACCATTTAAGACTCCACCCCTGCCTACTTGCGTGAGCCTGAAGAAAAATCTAACAACACATCAAAGATGACACAGTGTAGCTTACCGGTAGCCTGCAGCTGCGCTTTTAGGGCACATTCACACCAGGATAGTCCGGGGGACTCGGGTTAATTAGGCGGGGAATGCCAAAAAAAGCTTACACCTTCATTTGGTTTGGTTCACTTTCACATTGCACTTTTTAAAGTGGACCAAACAGCCTGGACAACATCACACAATTACAACAGCGGCTCATTTGGGAGTGATACTGCCTGAAACGACCACTGACCAAGAAGAAGAAAAGCATGAGGAAGAAGAAAACCCAGCTCATCGATTGGCCAGAGTCTAAAACGGAAATCCATCCCCTTCTTTGGTTTGCTGGATAGTCCGTTTGCATTTCCCACTGTAAGCGAACCGCACCAGGGTTCACTTGCAAGTGAACCAGGACCCCCAGTTTTCAAGCGGACCAGGGTTCGTTTAAAGCGGACCAAATAGCGCAAGTGTGAATGCGTCCTTGGAGTGAAATAGGCACGTTTCTGATAGTCGTTGGCTTGCCAACCTCTGGCCACAAGCCATGAAGTCCGTTGTTTGTAGTTCCAATAACTTCATCCTCCACTCCGGCAAAACGTCAGTCTCCCAGGCCTTCTTCGAGCATCACTAAGCTTGTCTTTGAGTTGCAAGAGGCATCACTTGGTTTTGTTTTTGTTTGCCAACTTTTGTATTAAAGGTCCAGTGTGTAGGATTTAGTGCCATCTAGTGGTGAGGCTGCAGAACTGAAACGTATCCCTTGTGCCAAGCGTGTAGGAGAACTACAGTGGCTGATACAAAAACACAAAGGGCTCTATCTAGAGCCGGTGTTTGTTTTGTTCATTCTGGGCTACTGTAGAACAACATAGTAGTGGAACCGCTCTGTATGTCGATATGAAGGGCTCATTCTCAGGTAGCAAAAGCACAATGGTTCTTATTTTAAAGTGATTATAAACTAATGAAAACAAAGCTATGAATATTACTTTTAAAGTTCATTGCTCTTTGAAAGGACGTACTTACATTATTATGCTGTTATATTTTTATTATATTGGTGGCACAAAATGGCCTCAAAATGACAATAATACTCTTTATTGCAATAATTCTGGGACAAAATAACATCCAACAGAAGTATTATTGGATATTGTTATCCAGGCCTAGTGTCAGGATCATACCGTGCTTTAAAGGTTATGGAACACACACCAAGAGAACAAGATGTGTTCACTCTGAAATGTTTACATCAGTTTTGTAATAACATTAGATAAAATGAATGCAGCACAGTGTAGAGCGTGCTGGTGTACGTGCATTTGTGAACTATCTTGGAAAGGCGGCATTAAGAGATAGTGTTTCAGCTGCAGGGAATGTATCAGTATTGACAAGGTGGCTGTGTGTCTTTGTTCCCAGTGAGGCTGAACAGACTGCTGCTCCAGAGACAACCCCAGAGGGAGAGGAAAATGCACCCGCCGGCTCTGAGAACAAGTGAGTATCCATTTCCTGTCAGGTTTCAGGTGGATGTTCAGTTTGTGGATCTCATCTGCTTAACAACTCCAGAAAAGGTTGCTTTAAACTACAGAGTAAAATGTCATCACACTGGTGTTTACCTATTATGCACTGTCAATTTATGTCCAGTTTAAGTGTTTGTTTTTGCCACTGATAGGCTCAGATTATTATTAAGTGTCTGACAACCTTATGGAAAGGATCCCTGCAGAGATAGACCTTTTTGTTAACGAGTAAGATCCTTTTTGTTTAACCAGAAACAGCTACAAAGTCGCCATCTTCTAACCCACCAGAATCCAGAATCCAATCCAGTAATTTAAGCATGCATAAAGCCAGAATATTTTCCACATCTAACTGGGCGAATTAAGGGTTTATTTCAACCAACTAGAGGTGACAATTATTGGAACAGTGAGAAGACAATGCAAGACAGTTTTTGTGAATTTTACTTTGGTTCTGTTGACTTTAGATGAAGTGTATTTTACAGTGATAAAATTGCCATTTATTTAAATGGAGTCTGGTGGTTTTGACAACAGCGATTTTGGGGCTGTTTGAGGTTAAATAAAAAGGATCCTATTCTTTAAAAAAAAAAGGTCTATCTCCGTCGGGATCCTTTCCACAATGTTGTCAGACACTTACAATAACAATCTGAGCCTGTCAGTGACAAAACCAAAGCACTTTTTGCGGACGTGACGTTGCATAATTGAATGCAGGAATTACATTGCAGCCTGTTTCGCCACTGCTGGCTGCAGCGCTCTCATGGAATACTAGACTAACTTTTGAAAATTGTTCGGATTGGTCACTTGGACTCAAAAACACAGGGAAACCTGGACCCTGCAGGTTGGAAAATAGCAACGTTACCCTTTTGACTTTAGAGTGTAGTTTAATAACTTACAGAAGAGAACGGCAAACATTTAACTGTTTAAACATGGCTGGGTTCAGAATATATATTGTGAGTGATAAAAGAATATATTAAATAATTCCTCATCTTTAGAGAATAACGTAAGTTCACTTCCAGCACTTTAACCTAAAGAACTGCCAGGCTGTGTAAAACAATGCTGGTGTTCATTAAGATGAGACAGCAGGTTACTGCGGGCAGAATAGCCGGAGCGCCGCATCCCTGCAAGTTTGTGTTCTGCCTGCTCAACAGGTGTTTGATAAATTGATCATACTGTCCCCGTGTTGACTCCAGTGAAAAATACCTTAAAGTGTGTTTCATTGCCTCCTCTGTGGGCTAAATCTGAAGTTACGCTGCTGTCCATTCTGTGTGTGTGGAGCATAATGTTGCCCTCCTGCAAACAGGCAGTGACAGAGCAGAGAGGAGAAGAGAGGCAGCAGACTATTGTCCTGTTTGTTTCTGCTGCGTTTTAGGCTGTTGGATCGGTCCATATCGAGTGAAAGTAGCCAAAGCTTATCATCATCAACATAAATTTGATCGTGTTCCCAGCTGATATTGTTTTATCGGCCAGCGCTAACAAACACTATCTCTGCATGTGCGTTTTCATCACAAAGCTTTAGCACAAATGGGATCAACATTGTCTGTGACCTTTTGGCCTCAGGATTAGAGAGCACGTATAGAGCTAAGAGGATTGGCAGTTGGAGATTCCAGGTCCTACATTGTTGTTGTTGTGTGCTGGCTTTCCAGGGAGAACGAGGTCGAAGAAGTTAAAAACGAAGGCCCCAAAGAGATGACCCTGGACGAGTGGAAGGCCATGCAGGACAAGGAGCGCACCAAGGTGGAGTTCAACATCCGCAAGCCCAATGAAGGAGCAGACAGCCAGTGGAAGAAAGGCTACGTGCTGCACAAGTCCAAGAGTGAAGATGTGAGTGTGGTGATTTATGATAGGAAAAGGAATAGAAACCTTTAAACTCCTGCAGCTGTTTACACCTGCTCTGTGCAGACCCAGGTTTCAGCTTCATCACACATAGATCAGCTGTTGGGGTCTTTTTCCCCGTGGTGTGGGAACCTACCCTTAGACCTGGATTTTAACCAGGCAAAAATAATATAATGTGGCTTTTAAACAATTCATTTCATTCTTGTTAACTATTTTTCTCGTGCTAGGGATGTACTGATGGTGAAATTCTGTGCCAGTACCGATACTTAATGTTTAAAATAATAATTTAGCTTAATGCAGATATTTTGTTGGTGGTGTTTATTTTGTTTTTGTTGTTATTTATTCCCCTTATTGTGTGAGGGAAACAGAAAAATCTCCATTTTAAAAGAATAACTTTTTAATTAACACAAATTCAAACAACCTTTTATCATAATATTCTTTAACATGAAAAACATTTGAAGAAATAACTGCACCAAAGTCTTTTTTAATGATATATAATTTATCATAATTCCCTCTGTAACATCTATTTTAAATTGCTGTGAAAAAAATTAACACATTTCTCCTTCAAACGGCTTCAACTTCTGTGTAGCACGTACAAACTTAGTTTCAGATGCATATCCTCCTGTGTGTCGCCAGCTCATCTGACACGGTGTTGATGAAAAACCCTCTGTTGTGTTTGAATTTCAGAGGCCTGTTGGTGCTTTGATCGACGCCGCAGAGACGGAAGCAGAGCCAGCCACTCTGTACAACAAGGTGCCCGCAGCTTTCACACTGATCTCTCATCCACACAGGAAATGAAAACTTTCACTGGTAACAGTCTGTATTAAACCACCTGTTAGGAAATGGTGAGTGGTTTAATTCCACTACCTCCTCCCTGCCATAGGCCATTTTTGTCCTTTTTTATGGGGGGCAGTCAGTCAGTATACCCACGAAAGCCATATGTCCTCTGAATGCTTGAAGTCTCTAGTTCGTAGCTGTAAAGTTTCATGAAGCTGTGATTATCTCAGAGGTCGTAATAGGTCATTTTATACAGTGAGGTCAGGTTTCAAAAACATGGTCTCACTTCAGTGAAATGACTACTGTTGAGTCTAACGTCATCGTACAAATAAGGGTGCTTTCACACCTGCCCTGTTTGGTTTGGTTCAGTCAAACTCATGTTCATTTGCCCCCTAAGTGCTGTTCATTTAGGCAGCAATAACACTAAGGTGCACACCAAAACAACTGGACTGAGACCTTCTTGAAGAGGTGGTCTCAGCTGGTTACAACGCACTCTGGTGCGGTTCGTTTGTGGTGAAATTGTGTTCCAACCCTGATCTGAACCAACTGCAGTCACATGAGACATTGTTTGGGTTAAACATGAGCATGTTACAGTCCTGGAGGATTATTAATGTGCACCTCCTCCTGTACTGCCTTGATATGCACATTCAGCACATCTTGCAGGTGTACTCTTCTTCAACGTTTTGTTTACTTCCTGGATTTTTCCTGCATGGAAATTCTGACCAATCAAGAGCAGCTTTCTCACACAAGGCATTTGATCTGGTCCACTTGTAAATGCTGCCGTGAGAACATGAACCAACTCTAGGGAATTATACAACTTTGTATCAATATTAGTCCCTGATTCAGACCAAAGCAACTCTAGGTCTGAAAGCACCCTAACATTGGGCTCATTTAATCCACAAGAGTCTCACCTTTCCAGTCACACCTGATTTATGCTATTCAGTAACTGTTTATGGAGTCGTGGCTATCCATAGAACCCATTTTCATTCAGATATTTTGAGGTGAGAGGTCAAGGGACCCTTTTGAAAATGGCCATGCCAGTTTTTCCCCTGCCACAATTTAGCCTGATTTCTGAGCGTTATTTAACCTCCGACTCAAGAAGCTGGCATGACATGGACAATTGGTTCTCTAGTTTGCTATGATACCAGTATCTTACTCTAGTTTTAAAGCTCAACCCACCACAGCCTCTGAAAGAGCGTAGGGTCAGCTTAGGACGCTGGCTTCCTTGTGAAGTGGAAGAAGTTAAAGACAAACCTCTCAGTACAGAGCGCAGTTAATGTCTAACAAACTGTCACCTGTTTTTAGCAGCCTGGCGCCCCTGATGAGTCCAGCGACCACCACTTCCGCAAACCAGCCAATGACATCACATCTCAGCTGGAGATCAACTTTGGCGACCTGGGCCGCCCTGGCCGCGGGCGTGGGGGAGCTCGTGGAGGCAGGGGAGG
Organism: Epinephelus fuscoguttatus; assembly: GCF_011397635.1. Classification (NCBI taxonomy): domain Eukaryota; kingdom Metazoa; phylum Chordata; class Actinopteri; order Perciformes; family Serranidae; genus Epinephelus; species Epinephelus fuscoguttatus. The sequence goes on from NC_064766.1 coordinate 25,021,608, forward strand.
CCGCGGCGGTGGTGGGGGAGGCAGCAGGACGGCACGCGGGGGAGGACGGTCCGAAAAGGTAACAATGAAAGCTGTTGTAGTTGCTACCAACAAAGGTTTAGTGTCCCTCACAGAGGATTTAGCTCAGTGACTGTGAACAGGCTGTAAAACCACTGACTTGGAAAACCTGCTGTGGAACCACTACGGCCCTGAAATAACAGAGCAGTGACAGCATGCCCCGTGATGCGAGACTCACATAGTGACCTCATGTCAGTGCTCAGGTGGATTTGTGGAGTGATAGTGTGTCATTATAGTTTAACGTAAGTCACAAATAATAGTATTTAACTGCTGGTTATTGAAAACTTGTTTTAAATATTCTTTATTCTACAGCTGCAACTAACAATTACATTCATTATCAATCAATATGACAGTTATTTACTCAGTGTGTGGTTTCTAAAATGTTGGAAAATAATGATCCTCAGAGTTTTCTAAAGCCTAACCTGGTATATTAAATATTCTTGCTCTCCTTTCATCTAAAAATGCCCTAATTAGTATTAAAATGTCTAAAATCAGTCTTTCAAGTCTAAAAAATACTAAAATGTGGGAAGTAGGATTTTATGAATTATTTTTTTTTCTGACTTTGCATTGCAAAATTTGAAATAATTGGTAGCTTTAAAAAGATATCTCCAAAAAGTCATGTTTTTAGTGACAATAAATGTATGGTTAAATATTTAATATTTTAGTTCATGTTTTTTTCCTTTTCTCTTTAATTTTTTCTTAAAACTGGTCTTAAATTTTATTCTGAGTGGCAATAAAAAAGTCCAAATCCAAAGAAACTTAACTTACAATCATAGAAAACTAAGAAAAAGAGCAAAAATCAAAATTATTTTTTGCCTAAAAAATTACTTAAACAACTACCAAAATTGTTGCAGACAAATTTCTGGTCATTTAATTAATCAATTTACAGTTTCAGCTCTACTTAAATCCGATATTTACGGATTTGACTAATATTTTTATCAGTTTTGGGAGATCTTGTACTGCTCCTTTTCTGTTTTGACAGTAATAAATTAAAAATGAGTTTTGTAGGAAAGCATGTTTAAGTTCCAAAGAGAAAGTAATCAGTCAGTATTACAATGATACAAGTAAGTAAGGTATTAAAAGCAAAAAATGTGTGATGTGATTCATTATAATCTCCGCCAGCCGTGTGTGTATATCTGTCTGCAGCTTATCTCACTAACTACTGGGCCAATCAGCCTAATATTTTTTGTGCACATTTATGACTGTATGCTTAATGACCTCACTGGTTGCAGTGATTCACAGTTATTGAAAAACCCGCTTAATTGACTGTTTTAAACGGTCATTGACTGCTGATTTCTTGCTCATCTCAACCGGCCAGTTGGGCCTGTAAGTGATCGACAAAATCACAGAAAAAAGCATGAATCACCAACTAGCAGTGATGAGTACACAGCTTTCCCACTTGTGAAAAGACCATCTTTCCAACAGTGTATTTTGCATTACAGTGAAGTGATGTAATCTGTAAACTATACCAGACTGTCCTAAGCTGTTCTATTATTTGCTTTCACCCACTTAGTCATGATACACACTGGACACACAGCCTTCCCTGTACTCTGTGTTCCACACCCACACGCCTCCAGACACACCTGGTGGAGATCTGCTCTCTCCTAAGTAGGGATGCACTGATCTTTAAAATAACAATTGGGCTGATAGCCGATACCTGGGTTTTTATGTTGTTGTTTATTTTGTTTTTATTGTTATTTATTAAACCTTTAGTGCCAGAGAAACAAAAAAATCTAAACTATAATAAATTATTGAACTGTTTTACAGTAATTAAACCCTTCATTAGTGGCACGGTGGTGCAGTTAGCTTTGTCACCTCACAGCAAGAGGGTTTCAGGTTCGAACCCCGGGGTGGGGGATCCCCTCTGTGCAAAGTCTGCATGCTCTCCCCATGTCAGCGCGAGTTTTCTCCAGGTCCCTCCCACAGTCCAAAGACACGCGCATTAATTGGTGTCTCTAAATTGGCTGTAGGTCAACAAAGCAGTGTTTAGTCCGTAAATCGTCTCTAGGGGGCGCCCAGTAGCTCACTTGGTAGAGCAGGTATCCCATGTACAAAGGCCCTGTTCTTGAGGGGTCCCCTTCAGGCCGCCCTGAACATTTGCACCTCCATCCTGGCTACCCATGTGCAGCCAATAAATCTGTGCATCGCTACTTATGAGTGTAGTTTTCTAGTGCGAAAATATTGATCATAGCTCCCTTAACCTTGACCTGTTTGTTGTGTGTCTGTCCCCTCAGGCTAGTGGTGTGTCAGTCCCCAACGTGGATGATCCTGAGGCCTTCCCAGCTCTGGCCTAAAGGCTCCTTTTCCACCACCAGCCCACCCATCAGCCCTTCCGGGGCCCCTCCTCTACGAGGCTTGCATGCTTACCACATCTTCAAGTATATAAGAAAACAGAGAAAAAAAAAAAAGATTTTAAATGACAAAAGAAAGACTGTCATCCCATACCACTCACACCACCAGAGGACTAAAATTTTACCTGTTTTAAAGGAGAACAAAAGACAAAAAAAAAAAAAGGCGGGAAAAGGACCTCTTGTTACACTGAAGTTTTGTATTTAGGAACATGAAAGCAGGGATGTTTTCATACTTTTTTTTTCTTCTTTTTTCAGAGATTATGCATACTTCATTGATATTTTTTTGTGCTGCTTGAAATTATGCATTTCTGCGGTTAGGTTGAAGTGTGTGTATCTCTTCCCCCCCCCCGAAGCTTTTGTGCTTTCCTCCTCCCCCTCATGACTTCAGCTCAGTATTATGGGGTCATCTTAGAAAAGACTTTGTACTGGAGTTTTCCTCCCAGTAATACACACTGATGTGGTAGCACTACACTACATAGGATACTCGTACTAGATATCTGAAGTATGGCTTAACATGCATTTAAAGTGTAATTACTCTGCTCCTGACTACCCATCCTCTTTTTGCAAGGCACAAATTCCGGATGGGTGATCAGGCAAAGTGACTTCCTACTAAAGCTCGGTATTTTTCTGCTTGTCGTGCAGTGAAAGTAAAATGCCTCTTTTCCTTTTTCTTTTCTTTTCTTTTTTTTTTTTTTTTTTTTTTTTAAATAGCTTGCCTTTTTTTGGTGGACCAGTGGTTAGTGATGCTTTGTATCCCCTGATCCAGATGTGCTACCTGTGTTTTCAGGGTGTCCCAGGGCCCAATGTGTATATCTTTAGGCTGGTCCTCGTAGGTCATACAGACTGTGCTACTCGTTTCTTCAGGACCACTAAGCAAATATTGTATTTTTTTGCTAAGGATACTTGTGTGCGAGTGTGAGTGTGAGTGTGAGCGTGTACGAGTGCACAACAAAGTGTGAGACTGAATGTGTGAATCTGACAGCTAGTTACTTAGAATTTAAGTATTCCTCTGCTCTGAACTTGGCACTCTCAAAAGTTCTCACCTGAAGTAGTTGATACTGTCTTTTGAGATGTGATTGTTGAAATCTAGGTGAGGACGGTAGGTAGACCGTGGACATATCTTGCTCTTAGAGAATCTCCAATGTCTTTCAGATCTCAAAGCACTTGGTTTTATCAGCACCAGTCCTCTTTGACGATTGTTCCCCCCTTCCTCTTCTGTAAACCATATTTGCTGGGTTTTTTTTTTTTTTTAATTTTTATTTTGTCAGTGCAGCAGCACCAATGCATAATTTGTCTGAAAGAAATGTCGGCTGTCATCGTGGAACAATCACGAGCTACAGAATGTAATGTAAGCTAATGGTGCTTTCAGCCACCTGTGTCAGCGTTCCCAGCGAGCGTTTTCTTTTAATGAAGCGGGTATATTTCAGTTCGGGGGTGGGGCGGGGGGGTGGGTGCGGGGGCGTTTTGAACATTTACGATGGAGTGAATTTAAAGCTTTACATGCTGTGTTCTGCAAAGACTTGCTGGCGATGCACTGATACAGACGGCTGGAGCGGTTTTCTTGTAGGACTGTTTGAGCCACATGACGGTGAAAGTTTCTCTGCAAACATCCCTGTTCTAATAAATTGCTTTAGAGGTGTTACATGTACTCTGCCAATGGCTGTTGGGTTGTTTTAAAATCAGAACTGTGATTTTAAAGGTGTAAACAAATGTGCTTTTGACTCTTCATTGCTCGAAGGATATTGACGTTATGATGATGTGCTTTTCCACAGTCATCCGATAGACATTTTAGAGCGATCCAGGCAATCCAGAAGGTTTCGATTTACACCTAGTTGCCAGTTTAGGTACATCTAATGCCTACTGTACACTCAGACGTTGAAGAGACCTAAAAGACTGAAGACACCTTCTCACAGCTATCGACTGAGTTTTTAGTCTCACACTGTTAGATTTTGCAGGGTCACTAGTGGCACAACCAGATTCCTTTTGAGATCATTTCCCATCCTGCTCTTGGAACGCCAAACGCCCTTGAGAAATGTGACTAACTGTTCCTAACATGTCTGCAAAAACAAACTCTAGGAACAGGAGATAAAGACGTGTCGACAGTATTCCTGTTAATTCAGCATCATTGTAACCTATAAAGATAAACTGTGCATACAAACTACAAACGTTAGATTTTGTCTCCTCATCTTGCTGCCAGCCTCTGTTGGTTAGCTGTGCTACTTTTGTGCGAGGAGACCGTGGGAATGAGAGGTGAACTGTTTCAACAATTAAGATTTCTCCCTAAAATAAGTGCTGGTTGGTGAAACAGTTACACCAGATTAAACACAGACTTGTTCACTCCCCAGCTCCACCAGTTTCTCCTCCATTTCCACAGTCTAAGGCAGAGGTTGGCAACTTTTACTTTCATTTGTGGCCAAAATCTTGAGCCGTGACATATTTGAGTCTCATAATAAAGGTAATACAGCCTTTAAAGTTGAATTTAGCCTATCAACATTACTAATAGATCTAAATGAGCATTCATTAATATGTTAAGAACACGGTGGCTATTGTGCAGTGGGCTATTTTTGACTTTGCAGCGTTGCCAATATTGGCAAACAAATTTGTCCACGCACTATTAAATTCTCTATTTTCCCCTGACGCTTTCCCTTTTTGGATTCGGCATCCACAGCTAGCCCAGTTAGAGAGACTCAAGACTACTGTAGCCATCGCTGGTGATTTTTTTTTTTAGTGGAAAAGGCGCCAGGCCACAGACGTATGACACATTTTAATTGATGAAATGTTAAAACATTTTATCATTTGGTGTGTTTGCTACCTAATTTTACAGTTGAAGAATGCAAGAATCACTTTAGGCCTTCAACAATAAATGAAAATTGAAATATCATTTACATAATTTTCTGTCAAAGCCACAGGGAGCCACTAGAGAGAGAAGAGACTAAAGAGGTGCATGCGGCTCAGGAGCTGCAGGTTGCCTCCTGGTCTGAGAGAACCAAGACTTGTTCACCTTCTTGCACCTCCCTTCACCTTCTTCTACCACCTCCCTTACTGTCTTTCCGGTTTGCGACTTCCTGTTTGGTGCTGGCCTGTTTACATCATTGAACTTCAGTCTTTACATGAGCCAAGACTAAAAACTTTCAATAATATTAAACATGTTGGATTTTGTGGAAACATCAAGACAAGAAAAAGACTTGGACTGAGATTATGACCATCGTACACCACACGATCAAGATCACATATCACACTAACTTAGTCCAACGCTGGAAATCTGTCTGTGATGGTAAAATTAATCGAAGAGTTTTTTAAGATTTATGAAGTTGAGTAGAGTAATAATAGTTTGAGGTACCTTTCAAAGGTGCAGTCTGTGATTCTGACTCAACACACTTCTCAAATTCTGCCAATATCTACAGTCTTCCTGCTGTCTGCCATAACTCGGCAAGGGGCTTAGACCAAGTCCACACAACACAATTTTAGCTACTCCCCCTCTTCCATGTCCTCGCCCACGAGGAACAGAGCTACACCATGATAGTAATCTAACGTAAGTAACATCAGAGACACTACCGGAGCTTCTGAAGGAGCACTGATGGGAGAGGTGTATTTATTTGGGTGTTCAAATATCAACTCTTTCACCAGACTCACAGGCGACACTGAGAAGGAGAGGTATAAAAATATACTTCAAGTACCAAGAGTAAAAATACTCAGTATGCAGAGTCCCATTTCAAAGCGCATTATGATTGGACTATAACTGATGCATCAGTGTGTGCATCATTTTAATGTTGCAGCTGGTAAAGTAGAGCTTATTTTAAGTACTTTATTTACTGCTGTGTAAATTATCCTGTGATATAATCTAGAAGAAGAAGAAAAATGGATATACCTCAAAACTGTACTTAAGTACAATACTTTAAAAAATGATTTAGTTACTTTCCACCACTGCTAATAAGTCCAGTCTGTGAAAAAATAATAAGGAAAGTGAAAAAACATAGCAAATGTTCACTTTTCTTTATTTACAGGGATCTTTGGTTGGTTTGTTCTCATGCTGCTATTCAGCAATATACATATAATTAATTTATTCCTGCAAACAGTCATTAAACATGTCAGTGAACTGCTGCGGAGTAAAAACATCTGTCTCATCTGGACAATTACAATGTCATTGATTCACCTTAAAAATAAAAAGCAAAACTATAAACATTTAATTTAGCAGCCAGCGGGAATTCTGGGTTCAAGCTCTTTCTCGGCACCAAAAAAAAAAAAAAAAAACCCAAGGTATTTTTTTAAAGGGCACATTGAGCCTGATATTTGTGCCAAATGTCAAGTTAAGTGTGAAGCCTTTCCAAAATTGCATTTTTGGACGTTAATTACAACGCCATCATGTGGCCTATTAGGGTACTTTCAAAACTAGATTTGTCTTGCTTTGGTCTGAATCAGGGACTTATTTTTTCTTCCAAAGTTGTATAATTGCCTAGAGTTGGTTTGTGTTCTCACGGCAGCATTTACAGGCGGACCAGATCAAATGCCTTGAGTGAGAAAGCTGCTCTTGATTGGTCAGAATTTCCGTGCGGGAAAAATCCAGGAAGTAAACAAAACGTTGAAGAAGAGTACACTTACAAGATAAATGTGACACTTTCTAATGTCGCAATGGAGGGACAACTACGCAGGTTGATTTTAGCGCTGCTCATCGTGGACTATATTGCTGTCATTGTTCATTTTAGTCAAACCATACAGTTTGAAAACGAGGCACGGCTCCAACTAGAAAACAATGTTTTGATGCATTGGATGTGCTGAATGTGCATATTAAGGCAGTACAGGAGGAGGTGCACATTAATAATCCTCCAGGACTGTAACATGCTCATGTTTAACCCAAACAATGTGTCATGTAACTGCAGTTGGTTCAGATCAGGGTCGGAACATGTTCAACACAAACAAACCGCACCACAGTTCATTTGTAACTGGACTGAGACCACCTCTTCAAGAAGGTCTTGGTCTGGTTGTTTTGGTGCACACCTGAGTGTGATTGCTGTGTTAATACCTGCCCAAACGAACCGCACTTAGGGGGCAAACGAACTCAAGATTGGCTGAACCGAACTAAACAGGGCAGGTGTGAAAGCACCCTTAGAGTCATATTTCTTGGGAAGCATTCGTGCATCATTTCCAGTTACTGGACCAGGTTTCATGTTTCTAGCTCATTTCATCTCACGGCAACAGAGGATAAATAATAAATAATAAACCAACACAAACTGGGCTCTGCCTCTGTGGGGCTTGAACCCTGATGAAAGGTCACACAACTGCTCTGACATCCTCTAATATGTGCAACAGAGTTAAATGTATGTATGGAAGAAATATTCACAATTGTCTTTATAAACCTAGGATTACCATAGAGTGCTCTATAAATAGACATAGCGTAGGAAATAAAAAGAAATTAATAAATACACAGAGGAGTGAGTACACCATGTGACTAGTGCTAACGTGTATGGTATCTACAGTATAAGGCTCTGTTCAAGTCTCCTCATATCTTATTATGTACAGCACCATTGCGGCGAGCCAGCTTAAGACAAATGGGAAACATTAGATGGTTTGTTTCTGACTCCGAATTAAATCCAAATAAATCCAGACTGAAGGGAACAAATGTGGCAGTGCATGGCGGAGAGAAATCGTCTGTTCCATCTGCTACGCCAGGCTCTCCATCAGCTGAGTGTGAATCTCCTGAAAGCTCGGCCTCTGCTTGGCGTTTCTTCTCCAGCAGCTCAGCATGAGATCGTTGTAGACTCTGTCGGGACAACAGGGAGGCTTCGGCAGGTACACCTGGGAGCACGAGACCAAATATTAATGTGGGATAAATGATGAAAAGGGCTCTGTAAATCTGCAAGACATTTACAGCAGATTTTGCCAGATATGGGTCTGGTGTGTGATGCTCACCTGCTTGCCCTGGTCCCTGAAGAACTCGCCTGTGTTTTCAATGACCTGCTCGTCAGAGAGCAGAGAGTAGGGCTGCTTCTTGCACAGAGTCAGAATCTCCCACAGAGTCACACCGAAGGCCCACACGTCACTGGCCATGGTGAATTTCCCCTGAGAGCACAGACACCTTTAAATACAATCTAGCACAGACAAAGAGGTATGTGGGATTTAGTGACATCTAGTGGTGAGGATTGCAGATTGCAACCAGCTGAAACTTCTCCCGAGTGTCAAGTGTGAACTCCCTGTTTGGATTTTGTCAGTGTTCATTGTTCAGGAGTTTTTTAATGGGAGCTAAAATATCTGCAGAGATCCCTTCCTCTCCAAAACATACGGATGTGAAGATTTAAACCACTAAAAACACTGAATAAAGCAGTTTCATATTACAAATCAGATCCTGGGGCCGGTTGCACAAAACACCTAAAGTTAAGATCTTCCTTAAGTCTTCTACTTAAGGTTTCCTTGAAATGTTCATGAAAGTATTTCTGTTTTTCATCCTGTCTTGGTGTTATACTCAAGGAATCCCTACACTGTTGCACAAAAGACCTTAGCAACCAAAGGAGGGTAAAAACAAACTTAAGGTACCTCTGACTCTTTGTTAAGTGCAATATGACCGAGTTTAAACTAACACACCCTGAGAAAATGTTTTCTGCGACTAGGAGAACTTAATGGATATGCTTTTGATTTTACACTTTAGATTTGACTTAATTTTCGTTGTTTCCTCCTACAATCATTTTCTGTTTTCTGGTATTTGGGGATCAAATTTAATGTGTGGTTTGTGCTTTCTATGATTGTACTCCTCTGAGCCTCTCGTCCATGAGTAGATGCACACTTCCTTCTGTGCACTGATACAGTTGGCGAATGTAATTTGCTCACAACAAGGTCTGTGGATTATCTTGAGTAACCAGGTCATGATTTCTGGAAAGAGACATTGGTGCTGAGTTTTTCAAATGTATTTTCTTTTGGCGCTTTGAGCACCACAAGCCGAGTGCCATGTAGTTCCATTATATTGGAGAGGAGGCAGACATCTCTACGGATATCTCTATATACAAATGTTTTCTAACACAGCTAGAATAATGGGGGCACTTATGTATTCTTCTGGGTCTCCCCAGCTTCACACAGCACTCACTAGTAAGATGCTCTCCCAGGACATCCAGCGAATGGGCAGGACGGCCCGGCCCTGGATCCTGTAGTAGTCCCCTCTGTACAGGTTCCGGCTCATGCCGAAATCGGCTATCTTGATGGTGTAGTTCTTACCCACCAGGCAGTTGCGGGTCGCCAGATCGCGGTGGACGAAATTGAGAGAGGACAAGTACTTCATACCAGAGGCGATCTGCACAGCCATGCCAATCAGCTGACTGTAGCTAAAGAGCCGAGGAGACCACAAAGAGAGAATGCATAAGTATAGTATGTATTAATCCAAGATAATCAACGCAATCTAACGTCAGCATATGAGCCCACCTGACCATACTCTTCTCTTCTTTTTCCTCCTGTTCTGTCTTGTCCTCATCAACGGCCTCTTTTAGTCTGAGATTGCACAGGAACTGATTCAGGTCTCCGTTTTCCATGTACTCAGTGATCATGCACAGGGGGTCTGTGTCCACACACACTGCCAGCAGACGGACAATGTTGGGGTCCCTCAGGCGAGACATGATTCGGATCTCCTTCAGGAAGTCGTTCCTGCAGCACGGCGGGGATAAATATTGTAATTTACTGCTTGACTGACGACTGAATTGTCTTACAGAGCCAGACCTGTCTCCACAGTGCTGTGTCAGTGCTAAAGAAAGGTCTGGAAGCACACATTATAACTCTGCTGCGTAAAAAATGCCCTGGTTTGTTTGTATTTTTGTAAACCAATCACAATCGCCCTGATACCACTAAGCCTACTGTACACCTTTGTCACTTTTTGATAAACAAAGAAACTTTCCGCCTGCCGTTACCTTGCATTCTTGTTGGCGTCTTCCCGCAGTGTTTTCACAGCGACCAGCAGAGGTGACTCATTGTTTCCCTCTATAGACAAATCCTCGTCCAAAAAGTCCTGCATGCCCTCTGCCTCACACAAGTGCACCTGTTTTAAAAAAGCACTTGTCAGTCCATCATCCACTTGGCACCACTTGAAACCATCTGTTTAACTCTGTTTAATACCACTAAGTGTTGCCTATTTGTCAGCATGTGCCGTATCGTCATTGCTTTTCACACTCGTGCTTTTACCACACAGCAATAACTATCATTCAGGCTTGAATATGAGAGGCATAAGAGCCCGATGGATCTAATATATTGAAAGTACCGAATCAATGCCAGCAAACATTAGAGCCACAAAAGAGAACATACTTCTCCAAACTGGCCCTCTCCCAGCTTCTCCTTGAAGGTGAGCTTGTGTCTTGGGAACTCTCTCATGGATGAATCGGTGCCAGCGAACAGATTCATGTTGACAGCTGTGATGGAGTTGCTGCTGCTGTCTGAGGACTCCTGCAGGCTGATGATGTCTGCCTCAGCGTAGTGGGGGGCCCCGTCTGAGCTGCTGGTTCCCAGGGCTCTACAGGAGGTGCTTGGTCCTGATGTGGTGCACACACACACAAACACACACAATACAGAAGCTACAGCTACAGCTACAGCTACAGCCGACCCACACAGTATTTATTGCATCATGTTTTTGCAAACTTACCGAGGTGTTCTGTGGACTGAGCGAACTCGGGTAGTTTCCTGATAAGGCGTGAGGGCTCCTGGTAGTCGGAGCAGAGGGGGAAGATTCTCTCATAGGTGGAGTTGGAGGTGGAGACGCTCTCGCTGGACAGAGAGGAGTGGTGGGAGGAGAAGGCCTGGGTCTGGACCGCAAGGCGAGCTGTGAGTTCATCGTCCAGCAGGCGGCGAGATGCCTGAAGAAGTTTGTGAGATCACATGACACAGAATGATAAAATCAAACAATTCACTGTGCACAATGTACTACAGGTTTTTTTTTTCCTGTGGAAGTCCATGTCAGTCTTTCTGTTGAAAAAAAAAAAAATCCAGTCAGTCATTATGGGACATTTTCTAAAAAATAATGACCTAGTATCTCAAAATAATAAGTTAATATGATTAATTCTGAGAAGGTTTTACATTATTCTAAGATACTAACTCATTATTTTTTTTTAAAAAAAGTTTCTCATTATTTTAAGAAACTTTCTCATCATTTTGAGATACGAACTCATTATTTTGAGAAAGTTTCTCATTGTTTTAAGAAAGTTTCAAATTATTTTAAGAAAATTTCTCATTGTTTTAAGAAAGTTTCTCATTGTTTTTAGAAAGTTTCAAATTATTTTAAGAAAGTTTCTCATTGTTTTAAGAAAGTTTCAAATTATTTTAAGAAAGTTTCTCATTGTTTTAAGAAAGTTTCTCATTATTTTAAGAAAGTTTCTCATTGTTTTTAGAAAGTTTCTCATTATTTTTAGAAAGTTTCTCATTGTTTTTAGAAAGTTTCAAATTATTTTAAGAAAGTTTCTCATTGTTTTTAGAAAGTTTCTCATTATTTTAAGAAAGTTTCTCATTGTTTTTAGAAAGTTTCAAATTATTTTAAGAAAGTTTCTCATTGTTTTAAGAAAGTTTCTCATTATTTTAAGAAAGTTTCTCATTGTTTTTAGAAAGTTTCAAATTATTTTAAGAAAGTTTCTCATTGTTTTTAGAAAGTTTCAAATTATTTTAAGAAAGTTTCTCATTGTTTTAAGAAAGTTTCTCATTGTTTTAAGAAAGCTTCTCATTATTTTAAGAAAGTTTCTCATTGTTTTTAGAAAGTTTCTCATTGTTTTTAGAAAGTTTCAAATTATTTTAAGAAAGTTTCTCATTGTTTTTAGAAAGTTTCTCATTATTTTAAGAAAGTTTCTCATTGTTTTTAGAAAGTTTCTCATTATTTTAAGAAAGTTTCTCATTATTTTAAGAGTTTCGAATTATTTTGAGAAAGTTTCTCATTTCTTTTAAGAAAGTTTCTCATTATTTTAAGAAAGTTTCTCATTGTTTTTAGAAAGTTTCGAATTATTTTAAGAAAGTTTCTCATTGTTTTTAGAAAGTTTCTCATTATTTTAAGAGTTTCGAATTATTTTGAGAAAGTTTCTCATTTCTTTTAAGAAAGTTTCTCAATATTTTAAGAAAGTTTCTCATTATTTTAAGAAAGTTTCTCAATATTTTAAGAAAGTTTCTCATTATTTTAAGAAAGTTTCTCATTGTTTTTAGAAAGTTTCTCATTATTTTAAGAGTTTCGAATTATTTTGAGAAAGTTTCTCATTATTTTAAGAAAGTTTCTCATTGTTTTTAGAAAGTTTCTCATTATTTTAAGAGTTTTGAATTATTTTGAGAAAGTTTCTCATTTCTTTTAAGAAAGGTTAAAATTATTTTGAGAAAGTTTCTCATTGTTTTTAGAAAGTTTCTCATTGTTTTAAGAAAGTTTCTTTTTAAGATATTTTTTAGGGCTTTTTAGCCTTTAATGTATAGGACAGACAAGCGTGAAGGGAGAGAGAGAGAGAGAGAGAGAGAGGGTGTGATATGCAGCAAAGGGCCACAGGCTGGAGTCGAACCCGGGTCGCTGCAGCAACAGCCTTGTACATGGGGCACCTGCTCTACCACTAAGCCACCAACGCCCCTTTAAAAAAATTTCTTATTAGTTTGAGAACGTTTTTCATTATTCATAAAAATTTCTCATGAATTTAGAGAGATTCTCACTGTTTTGAGAAATTTTCTCATTTTAGAAGGATTTTAAGAAAGCTTCTCTTTTAAAAAAAAAAAGTACTATCTCATTACTTCGGGAAAGATTCTCAGTCTTAAGAAAGTTTCTCATTATTTTGAGACACTTATTATATTGAGATACTAAATCTTTTTTCTTTTCGAGAGAGTGCTCCAAATTATTTGAAATACTAAATCATTATCTAGAAATATACACAATTTTTTTTATATAGTTTCTAATTATTTTGAGATATTAAGTCATTTTGATAAAGTCTAATTACAATGAATTACAGGATCTTATTTTTAATCACACTGGCATAAACGGGCTTCTGTATATTGTTGAATCCAAAAGTTTTCATGTTGTTTCAAGTTATTTTTTTCTCCAAATTGACTTCTGAAACTTTTCTAATACCACTATACAATAGATTGCTGATGGCATGGCCTGCCTGAAATGAATTGCTGTGAGACTGCAGTTGGTCTTATAAAATCAATAGATATAAAACAGTAATTTATTTTTAAGTCCTCTCTGATGATATTTCTCCTTGCCAAGACAAAACCTAGATTACTTAATGATTTGTTTTGCCTTATGTATGTTCTCTATATTGTATGTGCAAGAAAAATGTGTATTTAAAAACATAAAAATGTTTCAAACTGTGTATCCCATGCAGTACGTCCTGTCTTGGCTCCTTGTAATTTTCTATTGTGTAGACGACCTCTTCTTTTCCTTTGTATACTGATGATGCACATGTGGGTATGATTTGCACACTACGAACGAACCACTGATGATCAGACAAGAATATGCTCTTACAAAACAAACACACTCTCCTCTCACCTTTTCAAGCATCTTTTGCCAGACCTGCCTCCACAGGATGATGACGATGATAGCCAATAGGATGGCAATGATAGCCACCAAGCAGCCAATCAGGATCCTGGTGTTGCTGTCGTCCACTTTATGAGTGGGATCATCTGCTAACAAACCAGATGACAGTTGTGAGTCGAGGTGGATTTGATTTAATCATCACAGCTCAAGTTCCTATCAAAGTACATCCCATACTAATTAGAATCTCATTGCAGAATCCCCCTCATGAATCATCACAGCTACAGTTAGAAGTGACATTTATTTCAATGAGTTATTCCTGATGCTATCAGCAGGGGGCACTGTTTAACCAGAAAAAAATTTAGGTACCTTGAAACTGTGCAATTACCTGCACCTTTACACTGAAATAAATCCCTATATATCACAGTGAGATGTAAAACACCAACCCAAGCTTGGCTAAGACAAAGCATAAATGAACGGTCTTCTTAATTTAAATAGTTTTCTGATTATATTTGTGGTTGACGGAAGATTATACTCAACCTATATTTTGTTTACCACATCACTTCCCAGCAGCCATATATCAAACCAGCCTGCGCTCTCATTTTTCTCTCCTGCATGACTGTCACTTCAATAAAATCCCAACCAGTACTTAAAGAAAATAGAGACCATAAAAGGTTTGACTACTGACCCGGCAGCGCGTTTGTGGGGTGTCCGTGTTTGCGAGGCGACAGAGATGTGTTGTACACTGCTGAGCCTGTGAGATAAAGAAGAAGACATGGACAAAGCCGAAGGATGTAAGGTCAGGCAGGAGGTAGTTGCTGGCAGTTAAAGTAATACTTCACCCACAAATGATCATTTGTAGATCAGTTACACACCTCATGTTACCTTGAATTCATGAAGGAAACCTTGTTTTGCTTGCCTGCCTCCACAGTGAATGGAGAATCCAAAAAATGGAAAAAAAATATTGATAAATTGGAGTAAAAGGAGGCTGCATTTAACAACAGCAAAACTATGCCAAGTTCACAAACTCTTACACAGCTTGTGTAGTATAAACACAAAGATTATTTTTTGGGTTTTTACGCCTTTAATTGACAGGACAGTGTAGTGTGAAAGGGGGAGAGAGAGAGGGAATGACATGCAGCAAAGGGCTGCAGGCTGGAGTCAAGCCCGCAGCTGCTGCAGCAAGGACAGTGCCTTTGTACGTGGGCCGCCTGCTCTATCCACTAAGCTACTGACAACCCCAAGACACTTCCACACTTAAATGTTCTCACACATGGATGAGTCATGCACCTGGGCAAGTGTTTAAATGCACACAGGTGCCCAGGCGCATTACTTCAATGTATCCTCATGCAACAGCTCGATATTTAATGAATAAGTGCAGCCCACAAATGGCGTCATCATAAAGTTACATGAGTAAGGTGTGGTAAAGAAACATGGTTAGGTTTCAACATGTCTCATACTCAACGTAAAGTTACGTAGGTTAGGTTAAAGCAAGTGAAGATGCGTACTGTAAAACTTCAATTAAACGCCCAGTCTTTTTTACTAGGCAGCTGTGGCTACACTTTTTGACAAATAAAGGCCTGTCTCAATTAGATGCCTGGTCTGGTTGCCAAGCTGCTCATTTTTATTTTTACTGGGCGTGGCGTTCTGGTTCCCTCCTCCTGCCAATCCTCCTGAGTGCCGGCAGCTGCTGAACCTGCACACCTGAACCTCATCTACAATCAAGCCACTGCAGTCTAAACCCCGGCACAGACATCCAGACTCTGCCAGATCGTTCAGTCTCCTCTGCGGTACAGACATCAAGGCCAGCTTCTAGTTTTCTGACACTTTGTCTTTTTGTGCCTTTGGACGTCAGTTCACACTTTGGTCTGTGTCTCAGGTTCACCACGCCAGCCTCAACCATAACCCACCATGTCCAGCCTCATTCTTGTCTTCTGCCTCTGGATTTGCTCTGCTCTGCTTTGCCATTCCCTGCCCACCTCAGCCATCATTTCATTCGAGCCTTCAACTTCTTCAAACTACAATAAACTGCCTCTCCTGCAGTTCCCTGGTTGTGTTTGGATTTGGGTCCTAAGTTGAACTGCCACAACAGATACATGGTGACGACCTCCCTTTAAATAACTCAAAACTGGCTCTTTTACGTGGATTTTTGCACTTAATACTTCTTCCGTCTTCACAACTATTAGGGCAATTGCTGTAGTTTTGCTATTGTTAAACGTGGCCTCCATGACTTAAATTCATCAGGAGTCTTTTTGGATGTTTTTGGATAATTCGTTCATCGTGAAGGTATGCCAGAAAAACAAAGTTTTCTTTAAGATTTCAACGTAACACAGGGTGAGTAACTGACATACAAATGATTTAGTGGGTGAAGTATTCTTTTCAAGAGTCAACATTCAAAGAGCACGGGATACATACTCGAATCCATTTTTCTAAGGAGGCGCTTGCTGGCTAAGATCCCATCTTACCTGACTGGAAGGCCACCTCACTGAACAGCATCCAAAGGTCACTGAAGTGGAAACGGCATTTGATGGCGCTGGCTGTGCGGTCCCCGAGGGGCACGGTGATGAAACGGGCACTTTGGCTCAAGCGGTCGACAGTAGGCCTGAAGGTCACTGGGTCGGCCTCCCAGTCTGATCCTGACCGGAAGTAACAGGTGGCCTGTCTGAACATCCTCACCCCTCGGCTGAACATGTTATTACAGTGAACCTGCGGAGGTGGAGGTGGGGTGTGTAACTAAGTCGTGTCTCGGAGTATAAATACTCCATAATCCTGTTAATGTTTAGAAGGAATTTGCATTTCTTCTCTATCTGTGATCATGATGAGGTGGAAGGATGAAGCAGGAGCAGGTGTAGTGATGACTAATCTGTCTTGTAGTGCTGTAGCTGCAAAACATCATCTCTGATCTCTGGCCACAGCACGTACCCATGACAAATAGGATAATTATACAGAGAATGTAATATTCACACTGCGAGGCTATTTTGGACCAATTTATACATTTTATGTCTCAATAAAATCTGCAGCAGCTCTAGAAGATGGGCGCTTGCCCAGCATGATGCAGTTCGGCGTACTGTCGGCTCAGCAATTTAAAAAATATTCCACTTTTTCACCATTAAGCTGTCGAGTAAAGTTCTCCCCCCCGCTGCTGCTGCTGCACCTACTCCTCCTCACCTTCATGGAAGTAAAGTTTCGGACGTGGTCGAACTCAAAGATCATCTCCACGTAACCTTTGGGGAGGCTCTTGTTGTTCCAGCCCACGTAGTCGTACCCTGGCCATATGCCGTATATGTGGCTGTGGAGGAAGTCGTCCAGACCCCAGGTGCCATCTGTCAGCTGGCCGAGGCCCTTTGTCAGTCTAGAGGAGGAAAGGATGAAATGAAGATAGAAAGCACAGCAATTTATCGTAGAGTGCGGAGATTTTTTAAAGTATGACTGCCATTTCAACTAAAAAAAAAAATCACATCTTAAATCAGAAAATTGCGAGGTAAGCAAAAATGATAATAATGAGCCCTAATTGAGGCAATAAAATCCAGACCTTTCAGCCGACGCTCCATCATACACAGAGTCATTAAAGTAGACATCCAGGCCCCTGTAGATCATTTGGTGCCCATCTGGAATGCTATAAGACACCAGGCCATCTACAGAGAGCAGGTCAAAGGTCAGAGATGGTGACTGATTTACTCCCTGCATGCTCAGAGGACTATTATAAAGTCATAATGGATCTGAGGAGTTACAAAGAAAGACTGCAGACTTTGGTAATTATTAAAGTCCCCCCTCCAGACATATTTTAAAGCAGGAGTACTTGAGGTTTTGATGACTGTGTGAGGAGCTAGCATTTGATTGAGAAGTGTAGTTGCGGGTTGTCTGCTGAAATTGCTCATTTTAGCTAACAGCATTGGCAGCGATTACAGAATGTAATTCCAGCGACACCTGTAAGGTGCCACTAGTTGCCCTGCAGTCGGGTGGTTTTAGGAAATGTCGGACACTTTTTGGCAGATTACCAAAACAAAAATCCACCTAAAATTCTGAAGACTACTGTAAGAGATTCATTTAGAAATTGCTGTGTCTCAACTTTGGACCTGCACTGGGGCCCGTTGTAACTACCATACGCTACCGTAGGCGAATGTTTGTCAGCTAGGAAAGCTACCATGTCTTTTGCCCTGTTAGCCAACATTGTTGTTTGTTTTGTCAGCTGACAATTACATGGTTGCAGATTACACTCCATTAAAACAGCTCTCCTGGCCCTCGCCATTACATGTTAAGTGGTGCTCTGGTGCACTGTGGCTCTTCCATTGGTGTGTGAGTGTGTTAAAAACCGAGTAGCAGGTGGCACCTTGTATGGTAGCCTTCACCACCAGCATGTGAATGGGTGAATGTGACAGGGAGTGTAAAAAGCGCGTGGTCAGGTGACTAGAAAGGCTCTGGGCCCTAGCCTCGCGTCACCAGGCTCTTCAAGCGAAGAGCCTGGTGTCTAGTCACACTTTTGTCTGGATTCTGGTTCCGGTCTAGGGAGCGGATGCGGTATTCACCAAATTCACCAAACTAAAGGTGTTCACCATAGTAAAACTAGCGGCGTGGGGCTTTTCTTGTAAATAATATTCTTTAAATTAAAAGTTTCACCGTATTTTTATTAGCTTGGTGCTTTTATTTTTACGGAAAGGCACATCCATCGAATTCCGGATCCTGTCTCACTCGCCCTGGTTCCGTTTCCTTACCAAAACGGCCACTAACGGCCCGAGGCTACTGGGCCTCCACACCTCACGGGCCCCAGCGCAACTGCACTGCCTGTACTGTCTATATTTACGCTTCTGATCACCTACATGGACAGTGCGCACCCTTTTCCTAATACAAAGGCAAACTCTACCTAAAAAATGTAATTTTGTATAATTTAACATGGGGAACCTATGTTTTGTGTTTGCGCAAGGGATTTATAAGTATGTGACACATCACATTATCTTATGAATGGATGTTTTATTGGTGTTTTGGTGTAATTTTAAAAAGTTTAAAATGAATTCTTAAATAATTTTGTCGACAAATATTTCCTATCAAATGTTGCGCAGACTCTGCCCACTCGGTGCAGTACAGGTGTACGCCAGCGCAGTAATGGACCTACTCTCAGCCGTTGAAGCGAACCGTTGAAGTATCATTATGGTAGCTAGCGTTAGCAGTAGAGGAAACATCAGGGAGATTCAGCCGTTCATATTTCAGTCTCAGTCAGACCTATACTGAGAGGAGGAGTCTGCTGTGTACCAAAAATCGGCGGCTAGAAGACATATTTAAATGGTAAGTGTAGTTAGCATCTTTTCTTTGGTTATGTTGTTATTTAGCTTGTTAGCTTGTAGGCTAACTGCCAGTGGCTGAAACATTCTTAGCAGTTGAGAAACGTATAATGATACCTGCTTCGATGAGGTTTTTAGTAGATAGTGGAAGAAAGCTCCAGGGTCAGGGTTATATCCAAAAACTGCACTTTACCATGTTTGCTGTCAAAACTTTCACTATGCTAATGCTAACTCTGCTCTCTCTACTGACCCGTCTGCCCTGCTCGCACTGGACAGCCTTGAGACCTCTCCCCATTAAATTTGAGACTTTTACACTGCAACAGTAATTTCGTGTTAAATACTTTTAATTTTCTTGTTTATGCTCAGGAAGGAATATAGAATAATTTGCCCTAGGGCTGGGCGATATAGACAGAAACTCATATCTCGGTATTTACGTTACAAGCTGACCGGGATACACAATATATATCCCGGTATTTTCAACAGAACAGGCTGCATGTTTTCAGTTGCAAGTCAAAGCCACATTTGAGATGTTACACACACTTATTTAAGAATAGACTGTGATTTTTCCCTGTTTGAAAATATGCAGCTGCACAACATGTAAATGAAAAATGATATAAAATACATAGCAGGGCTGTATGTTAATGTTTTTGCACACAGCACTGGAGCTACAGAGGTTTAAAGGTTTGCAGCACAGGACACAAAACTATAAGATAAGTATAAGGTATCAAATCTATTGTAGTTGGGAACAATTAATGGTTCCACGACTTAAATCTTTTATTTATTTAGGCTATTGATATTTATGCACATAGCACCAACAGAGAGGCCGAGGGAGGGAAGGAGGGAGAGACACTTTGTCCTCGTTATATACGTGTTCTATATGAAACGTCTGTATTGTTGCTGCATTTTCTAAGCACAACTACCAAGAAGAACAGCAACGCGCTATGATCCACCTCACACACAAACTAGCAGCGCATCGCTCTACTGCATGTGTGCTGCTGTAATTTAATTTCATCTCACAGACTGATTTACCGTAGCACATGCAACATACAGACACTGTAGGAATAATTAACAGATTAAACTGAGTAGTAGCCCTGTGTCTCTCTGAGTGTTGCTTGAGAACTTGTGAGTAAGTGACTAGGGGGGACAGTTTGGGAGAGGAGAGATGCATGCTGGTACGTGTTATGTAAAGCAACTTGGCCTTATATTGATAAACAGTGTAGTCTAAATTTGAAAATATCTTGTAAATAGTCATTATATTGCCCAGCCCTAATTTGCCCCTTTGACATAAATTGTGTGAATCTCTGACATAGACTAATAGTCATAAGTTTTCATCCATTCATTTCAACGCTTTGTACTTGACAGTAAAAAAAATGACATGGTGATTTTTACAAAATGCATGCCCCTTTTCTTGAAAACTTTCCATAAGACATAGGAATTCTTCTGTACAGGACATCTAAAAATTGCTCAGGTATTTCTGTCCCTCAGTACTTTCCATTCTTTCGGTCTCTCACTCACATGGGAGGACAAGGTGTGAGCGGTTCTTCTCTGTGTCACGTGCATGCCAGGAAACGACATTTGGTGTAGCTGTATTGCTGTCCAGGTGGACAGGTGGCAACAGACTTTCAGAGTTGTTGGGTTTATACATGCTGTGCAGTGCCAGAAACAGGTTGTAATAACAAAAAGGAAGGAAAGGGGTTTTTTCATAAATCTGGAGAAATACGGGAGAATGATGATCCTGGGTGGAAACCTTGAGACTGCAATGAAAAATGTGAGTCTACTGGAAATGTATGTAATCTATCCTGTCAAGCTTATGTTTTAATCTCAGATTCTACGGGTGTGCACAGATTTCGCCCCCTTTAGTAGGGGAATGTTAAAACATCTCTTTAGTGACAAACTTTGCAGAGATAGAAGAAAAACACATTTTAAGTGGAGGGGGGGCTTTAATAAAATAGATAAACTAGATGTTGCCAGTGCGACTAGATGAAAATGTTTCACTCTGTATAAAAAAAAATAAAAGCTATGACTAACCCAGCCATTCACAGCCGTAGAGCTCCACTCTCATGCACACGATCATGGAGTGGTCGGTCACAGGCATAAAGCGGACGAATCGAGCGATGATGGGAGGCTCCAGATCCTTCAGCACCACATCATACGCATTCCTGTTGCCCTCAATGACCTGGCAGAGTAGATGCAGTTGACACGAATACGACTGATTGAGTGAAACGTGTCAGCAGCAGCAGCATATATGTGAGTGTCAAATCAAACATATGCCAGCGCTGCCGCTAGTTCTGCTACCCCTTAATTTCTAATGAACTCTGTTGCTTCCGCTCTGCTGCAAAGAAGATATTAAGTTTTGGTCCCCTATCTTGTCATCTCTCACCAGTGGTGGAGTCAGTATGGTATGCAGAGCAGATCCTTTACTTATGTAGTAGCAGCACTGTATTGTAAAGATATAGTAAGTGTATCAAAAAGGCATTAATAGCAAAGTGTACTTAAATATACTCATATTTCAGAAAAAAATATGAGTGTTATTCTAGTCTATGAAGTGTTAGGAATTTATGTCATAATGATTATTTAAGCTGGCATAACTTAAAAATAGGCCTACTTTCATCTGGGTTTTTGTTCCCTTGTCTATTTAAATTCACAGATTCAAAGTAGCTTCCTGTTTGAAAACTGTAGCACTGTGATGTACAAAGTCAACTCTCCAAGAGTCTCTAAGGCCCTGCTGTCGTGGCAGTTTCTGCTCCAGCCCTACACCTGCACCTGACGTAATTAAGATGTCCTGATAAAGTGAAATTGAATTATACATGCGCGTCTGGAATGAGAAACAAAGAGAGGTAGTAATATCTGCTCACCGGCCTTCCCTTCCTATCATGCCAGCCCACCCAGTTGCTGCCGTCGCGGCTGTACTTGATCCTGTATCGCTGGGCAAACTCATTACCCATGCCGTCGGCGTGGCGACCTTGGGTGCCCACCAGCGTGATGAAGTGCAGTGAACGCAGGTCCACCTGGAGATACTCTTTGAGGCCATCCGGCTCTGACATGATGTCAGGACACCAGGCCCCGTCACCGTCTCCGTTGTCTAAGTCAAGTCTGAAGAGGGGGAGGAAATAAGAGAGGAGGCAGTGAAAGAAAAGAGGGGCAAAGAGTTCAAGTAGAGAGGAGAGCAGCAATTAAGAGGTGGAACAAAATGTTGCAAGGCATGAATAGAGGAGGAAGAGGTGGTGAAGAAAAGACAATTAAAAAGTGAGTTAATATATTTGCTGTGCATGGTTCATATTTGCATGAGAACATCTTTGACTACTCTATACTGCCACGGGACATGTTGTACCAAGGCACTATAATTATAAAACAACTAGTATGCAACTTTCACATATGCAGAGTCTCAAACTGGATTCGTGACCTTGGAAACAGCAGTTGTCCAAACAATCTGACGTCACAGTCTAGTAGTTTTGAATAAACAGAAGAAGAATTTTGCATAATTAGCGATGGGGTACCAGTGAAGGAAAAGTTTCACTTAAAAAGAAACAGAAGTTTACAGATTATCGCCAAAGAAGAGGACTGTAATATGTTGCTTAAATTAGAACTAAAGATAAGGAAACACCCTGCATGCTGTCTCATGACATGTTAAAGTAGAAACAAACAACTTTCCGCCCCTAGCGTCCGGAGTGGTAGTATTGTCGGCGCCACTGGCTGGATTACTTTCTGTTTTACTCCGAGCCAAGCAGCTACCACAGCTTTCACAGATAAGGCCTTTAGACACTGAGCCCGAAACTGTCATCTGTCATTAAAATTTTCTTAACAGGTTTGATTTTCTGTGTTTTTCGCATCCGTGGATGATGATGAAGAGGAGGGAGGACAGCTCCACCTCTTCATGCAGCTGCGGTGCCAAATGAAAGACAGTACTCAGTGTGCAAAGGCCTTCACTTGTTCACAGTTCCGCAACTGGGGATATTAGCCGCAAAAAAGTACATTGATAATCTTGCTAACTGGGGATAGTTACTGACAGCTACTGGGAAAAACAAAAGTGACATTCACTTCCTGTTTTAGGCCTTGTCTACACCTATACAAATATTTTTGTAAACAGATATTTCCCTCTACATTTTCATCTCTTGTACAGAAAAAGAGTTTTAGGCCACAACTAAAACTTTTTAAAACACCTTTTTAGGTGCAGATCTTTTAAAACTCTGGTTGCTGTGTATCTGTGTGGATTTGTAAAACAGAGCATTTTGGGAAGTGCTAACATCCTCCCCTCAATTTGCACATGCTCATTGTTTCTTTTTTTGTGATGAGTTTGGGCCTGAAATAGTAACATCAATGGCAGACTAACTTACTGCTTAATATCTGTATACAACTAAACAGGGCCTTAGTTGCACAATGGTTGACGCACTTTATTTGAGCTGTAATTTGAGCCTTTATTTTCCCAGGAGATCGTAACCGACCACAACCAGAATTGCGTAGTGAGTGAGGTTTATAGGGAGCCAGTCTAAATGCAGATGGTGCCATTACTCTATAGCCATCACATTGTGCAAGTAACATAACTTCATAAAACAAAAAAACTTGTCTATTTCCACTCTAAATTGAGAAATAAGACAAAAAAAGTGTCATCAAACGTGCCTGCCAAATCTTGCAGCAGTTGACTCAGACCACTGACTGGAGGCGGAGATGTCCTCATCCTGAATCTGCCCGCCGGTCATACCGAGAGGATATCGACACATTTCTGTAAACACACAAAGCATCACTGACACACATGCTGCTCACATCATGAATATGTTTGTGTGTATGAGACCTGTGTGCTTTCACATGATCCTTTTTGTGTATATATATGCAGGATGTGAGGAGCATAGAGTGGTCAGCTCTCATCCCTTCCCCCCCACCTCAATTCCCTTCCTGCAGCCCTGCAAGGCCTCTAAAGCCAAACA
Organism: Epinephelus fuscoguttatus; assembly: GCF_011397635.1. NCBI lineage: Eukaryota > Metazoa > Chordata > Actinopteri > Perciformes > Serranidae > Epinephelus > Epinephelus fuscoguttatus. The sequence goes on from NC_064766.1 coordinate 25,045,663, forward strand.
GAGGCATCACTGTGTAGGTGCCAGTCTAAGCAAAATGAGACGGGAGTGGCCTCTGAGCTGCCTGCTCTTCATTTTTCATAATCTATCCCAGAGCCACGTGAGGGACATTTTTGAGTTTTAATGCACTGGCATCTGCTGGGAATTAAGTCTTATGTAATAAAAATAAGTTTGGCAGCAACAGATGCTACATTATAGTGTGAATATGATCCAGTGACCGTAGTGTGCATCTGCTCCCACCAGAGCGCCTCTGTTTATTCTTACCAGCTCTACCTGGTAATTAAGGGACGCCTGTGTTTTAGTCACCTTCCCACACCGAACGCCTGACATGTACTTTGGGTGAGCAGCAGGACAAATAAGCCTTTTACTGTGAAAATATTCCAAGTGGGAAAGTCAAACGGGTGCGCGTGTGTGTGTGTGTGTGTGTGTGTGTGTGTGTGTGTATGTGTGTGTGAGAGAGAGCGTGTGTAGGTGTGTGTGTTACCTACAACTACACCTACAAATTTTCTAACTTTTTTTTCCACAAATGCCCCCTGCTTGTGAAAGGTCTGCCTGTTCTGAGGATATTTGCTGTCTGACCATTAGGTAAACCACATACGCACACTCTCACACACATACACACACACACACACACACACATTACATTCTTGCATTCTAAGCCCACCCACCTAAAATTGCTTTCCCTCTACATCTTGTCAACATGCCTATCCCTCAGGAATATGAGGAGGTTATTTTGAGCTTACATATCCACACTGACTGGCTCATACTTCAATCACACATTAAAAACTAAACATACATTCATTTTAACTCATCATTTCGTTGATTGTCAGATTGGCACGTGCATTTAGATTCAACACGTTGAGGTGTGATCCCTGAAATAACCAGCGCGTCCCACAAAAGTGTCTTTGAGCAAGACGTTTAATCTGAAAAAGCTCTACTGTGCATATTTGTTAGGTTACAGTACTTTTTTAAAGCAACTTTTTCATATTTTCACTATAATCTTTCTGTTATATATTTATGTTCTTGAGTATTGCAGTTCTTTGCCTTTATTTTTTTACCTTTTAAAGCAACAGTATGTAAGATTTAGGAAGATTTAGTGGCATCTAGTGGTGATGTTTGTACATTGCAACCAGCTGAAACTTCTCCTGTTTAGAATTCCCTCTGTTTTCCTTGTTCAGGAGGTTTTCACAGGGAGCCGAATTATCCCCACAGATCTTTTTCTCTCCAGAACAAACAGACCAGGTGATTAAAACCAATGACTAAAGCAGTTTCACGTTAAAAATTTTGCAGACAGGCCTTCCGTTTGTGCTCAGTTCATATTGACTTGGGTTGGGGACCAGAGGGTCACTGGTTTAAGTCCCTGTCCGCACCAAATATGGTGTGTGGACTGGCAGCTGGAAAGGTGCCACTTGGCCTCCTGGGCGCTGCCAAGTTGCCCTTGAGCAAGGCACTGAACCCCGAACTGCTCAGGGCACCTGTCCAAGGTAGCCCTCTTGTTCTGACATCTCGCCATTTAATGCATGTATAGGTCCTGTTTGTGCATGCGTGTGTATGACAACAGAGTGAAAACATTAAATTTCTCTGAGGGGATTAATAACGTATATCTTTAAAACTAGAATAAACACTGAATAAAATAGTTTCACGTTAAAAAAACAGTGTTTTTCTGACACTGCTTGTCGCAGAGGGGCTGCTAACTATGATTGTCAATGCAAAAACACAAATGACCCTATCTAGAGTGTTTGGTTTGTCCGTTCTGGCCTACTGTAGAAACATGGTGGTGCAACATGGTGATCTCCATAGACGAGGACCTGCATCCTATATAGATACAAATGACTCATTCTAAGGTAACGAAAACACAATGACTCTTATTTTCAGGTGATTATTCACCAAAGAAATTATTGTATTATATTCTATTTCTGCCAGTATATCACCTAAATCATACACACTGGACCTTCAATAAGTTTATTATATGTTTAATGTATGCACCAAAAACCAAAGCAATTTCCTTGTGAGTGAAAACCTTCTGATATTTTGTCCCTACCCGCTCTTAGAAATGCGGATGTTTGATACAAACATCTACTGTACAGTACCTGGGTTGACTTGAGCTCGTACAGTGGCAGCAGCCAGCAGGATAAAGACAGCATGGTGTGAGATCTGTTGAACCTTCATGACCTTCATCTCTTCTCAAGGAACTGCACGCCTGAGACGTTGTAGATGAGTGGATAAGATTAATAGCACAACTTAAGCCATAAACATCAAGGTAATTCAATGTCAGATATGTATTTGGATTTAGGAGTCTTAAGGAGTTTTACTGCCACATACACAAACAATATGAGTACTGTAATGCAGGGTGGCATACTCTTAAAGCTCTGCTGAAACACGAGTATGCAGGAAATAATAAGAATGTGATTATCACAGGGAAATAAGAGTTAGGAAGAATGTAAGATAAAACATTTAACATATGTTTTACAGTTTCAGTAACATTTTAGGATGTTACAAATAGTGCTATAGAGTTGAACAGCCCTGAACCCGCTGCAGGGGCAAATGCACACAGTCCTCCTTGTGAGTCTTTCACCACAGTAGCTGCATTTTATTTACCTTGTAAAAGCCCTGTGAAGGTCTTGGTGACTTATGCCTCTAACACGCTCTACTACAACTCAGACCACTGTTCACAACAAATTTATTATATTTAACTAAACTTAAAACTAAAGCTAGGAGTAAAAAAAGTTTCAAGTTACCTGAAATAGAAATAAAAACTAAACTTTAAAAAAAAGAAAACTGACTGAATATTGTGCACTTACAAAAATAACTAAAATTAAGTAAAAGTGCACAGAAAATGTTTTTAGTTTTTAATGTTTTTAAATGTTTGGTGAAAGATAAAAAGCATAAAGAGGCAATGCTGCGTATTGGGACTGGGATGTCGACATGACTGTGAGTCAGTCGTCTTCACAAAGTGTTGTGTTTGTGTTGTAATACCTATTCTAAACTTCTTAAATCTTACCCATGACAAATACCACCATATTATAATAATAAAAAAAGCTTCAACTAATACTGAAATTAGTAAAAACTAAACTAAAACAAAACATTTTCGAATAATAAAAACTGAAACAAGAAAACCCACTTTGGAAACGAAACTGAATTAAATAAAAACTAAAGAAAAATACAAAACTCTGGTTCACAAACTGCACTTGCAGTCCCTCACGTGGTGGCTTCACCACAGATCTGGGGGGACAATGTCGTTCTGTGTCAGTGTCATGTTTATAGAATGTTCCTGTTGTGCATTTTAAGTGAAAATCCATGTCTGTAATGTATTTTTCAGTAGAGTTTCCACTTCTGGAGAGCTGACTTGATGATCGTTGACTAACTTTCTAGTGGAAATACTTTTTTCCCCTGTATATTTTTGAGGCACTGATTAAAAATGACAAATAAAATGCAAATAAAGCACAACTACTGTCGCTTCCTTCACCTTAATGTTTACAGATAGATGTTTTTCTCGTACTCGCCTATTTTAAACCTGTGTCATGTCACTCTTTATACTAAACTGACACAAACTTTCTTCAAAGTCAACATGCACACTGGGGTTAATAACCACAAATTAGAAAAATATGGATTTGACTTACTTCTGCAAGTTCTTCTCGTTATTAGGAAACCATCTGTCTGTGGGAATATTCCACATCTACTGTGAGCTGATGCATTCAACACTGCAAGTCGGTGACCTCCTCTTCCTCCAAAGGACTTTCTGGGAATGGAAGAGAGAGAAAGAGAGTGAGAGGAAACGGAGGCTGATGTAAGACTCCTTCTGGCTGGAGGAAAGAAACAGAGAAAATAACACGCTTCTGGATTTTGAGGTGAGGCCAAAATCCCAGAATTCCACCTGATCCACAAATGGTTTCAATTATGGCCCACAGAGGCAGCTGAGAGCGGCAGTATCTGGCAGCTTCCACACAGAGCTACCGACAAAAACAGAACCGGAGTTCATTTTCCTGCAGAGGAGAACCTGCTAATTAGTGAAGCAGACATGATGTTTTAGAAAAAGAAATATCGCTGCATACAAACAAGATGAGTCACTGCTGGAATTAAAAGTGAAATGGACACAGTAGCTATAGCAGAAAGGAGCCAGAGGCTTGCTTTGATTATCATACCTCAATCTGTGAATCAGAATGGTATGGTAGTAGGGAAAAGCTCAAAATATGTATCGTAAATTATGCGCCAGATGTCTCTTTTCTCTTCCTGTACAAAACTTCCAGTGCAAACAGTATTGTGTAACTGTTGTACAAGCACTTAGAGATCATGTTAATGTTTTCAGTACTACTGGCAAACTAGTAAACTGGCAAGATTTTAACAGCATTAAATCCTGTGATCGCTTCATCATACCATGACCTCCAGCATGCACTGGGGCGGTTTCACAGCCGAGTGTGAAGTGGTCGGGATGAGAGTCAGCACGTCCAAATCTGAAGCCGTGGTTCTCTGCCGGAAAATGGCAGGCTGCCCCCTCTGGGTTGGGAGTTAGTTACTGCTTCAAGTGAGGGAGTTCAAGTATCTCAGGGTCTTGTTCACGATTGAGGGTAGAATGGAGCGTGAGATGGATCTGCGGTTTGGTGCGGCTTCTGGAGTGATGCGGGCGCCCTACCGGAAGATGCTTTCTGAGCCAGAAGGCGAAGCTTTCGATTTACTGGTCCATCTACGTCCCAACCCTCGCCTATGGTCATGAGCTCTGTGTAGTGATCGCAAGAAAGAGATTACAAGCTGCTGAAATGAGTTTCCTCCGTGGGATGGCTGGGCTCAGCCTTAGAGATAGGGTGGAGTGGAGTGGCTGGTCCTTTGCATCAGAAGGGGTCAGTTGAGGTTGTTCGGGCGTCTGATCAGGATGCGTCCTGGGTGCCTCCTGCTGGAGATGTTCCAGGCACGTCCCAGTGGTAGGAGGCCCCGGGGCAGAACACACTGGAGGGATTACATATCTCATCTGACCTGGGAACGCCTAGGGGTCTCCTAAGAGGACCTGGAAAGCATCCCTGGGGATTGGGAGGTCTGGGTTGCTTTGCTTGGCCTGCTGCCCCTGAGACCCGGCTTCAGATAAGCGGATGAAAATGGATGGATGGAAACCCTGAAGAAGTTTTATTTTCTGCTCACAAACTGCTGCTATAGCAACTCAGGTAACCATAAAAACACTCCTTCAGGATGTTGTGTTTGAAAACATAGGGTGATGTCATGTCTTTTTATAGACTGTATAAAAGAAATTTAATACAGTCAGTGGGCGACGCAGGATGTAATGCACCAGAAACAGAAAAAAAGAGGAGTTAAGATTGTCATTGCTACGGTATATTCAAAGCTACACATTCCCTCTTTCATTTTCTTCAAACCCCACTACTTTGAAGGGTTTTCAGGACATCTGATGACTGCTCATCATCATAAAGATGATAATGTAGGCAATCCAGAGTTATTACGGTTGTGGATTATTATCTGTATTTTTTTAATTCAACTTAGTTCTTCCAGAGCAGTGTTGGGCAAGTTACTGGTGGTGGTGACGTCACTACTTTCTGACTTAAATATCTTTTCAGTGGCGAAGTTGATCAATTGACAAAGTAGCGGAGTAGTGTCTGCAAAAGTTACAAGTTCTTTCTCCCAGGAAAAGCTCTGAGGTGCAGCAGACCTTTTCCTGCGATGGTCTGGATAAATGTAAGGATAATAAAACTGAGGACAAGTAATGTGACTGACACCTACATGCCTCGGACGCATTTCAGCATGACATCACATACCCGCCCTCTCTGCCTCTGATTGGCTACATTGCACTTCATGATGCGTCTCTCTCGTGACTCATAGACTGTATATATTTAGTGGATTTCCAGTGGTTACTAGAGAAATAGACACAGCATGGGCTGAGAACAGAGCTGAGAGACAGAGAAGGAAGAGAGGAGAGAGACAGTGACCTACTGACGTCATGTGTTATTTGCAGGACATGTTCATGTTCTCATGTCCCAAAAAAAGAAAAGTTTTAATTTAGGTCTGTTATTTTTATCGTTTATATTACTGTCTTTTATTTATTATGGTTTTATTGATTGAAAAATGTGTTTAAGAATTCTGTTTTTGAATTACTGACTGAGCCAGTCAGCCGACTGCAAGAGGCCGAGACAGAGAAATGCACGAAGTAGGACAGTGGGTGTGAAGCATCCATGTTTTCACAGACATAGATGAGAACAGTGAGGGAAGCTTAACTGGTGCACAGAGGCATACAGCGGCAGGGTGGTAATTCTAGTTTGAGACATGTAAAGGCCTCAAAATGTACGTGTTGGGTATTTGCTGATGGATAGTATGTCATAGAATAAAACATGAAAGTCTCTTAGGCTTGTGTTAACCATAGACCTTATAAAATCCATTGTAAAATTGCTGAAACATTTCACGTAACACCACAAACCTCGTGGTGGTGCTAGAGGAAAAAAACAAAAAAGGAAATCACCAAAATCTTTGTCTAGGAATTACCAATGTCTGTCTGTCTGTCTTTAGCCTATATTTTTAAGTTTTATTAAATAAATAAAAAGTTTGACCAACTGGTGAAGCTAGATGAAAAGCCAGGGGATGATCAAAGTCTTTAGGACTCATCCTCCGAGCATTATGAATGTTGGTGCAACGTTCAATGACAGCCCATCCAATAATAGTTGAGATATTTCAGTCTGGACTCAAGTGGTGGACCGACACTGTCATCCCACGTTCTAGTCTTTCTAAAAAGACACTTTACACTGCACGTAGTCTTTTGAATTTATTTTACCTGCAGAATACAGGAGGGGGTGAGCAGGACGACACCACAGGCCACTTTTTCATTTTAATCAAGCAAACAGAAGTAGAGGCCGCGTCCTGGAGGCCGCCCACTATCTGTGTCAGCAGCAGCTGCACTAGTGGAGCTGCAGAGTGTCGTGGCTGGATGTGGGTGGGTAATGGCTGATATTCTTCATATTTTCCAGCTTATCTGCTGCGTTACATCAAGCTGCTGCCGTCCGCACACACACTGAGCTTAATGGGAGATGACCCTGTTTAACGACCACAGCTGGCGTATCTCTAACAATAATAGAGAGCCATCATCCTCACAAAAGACCTTCTGCATGCTCACATCTCATTTTCTCAACCAGTTATAAATACTAATGAGAAAAACATTTTGAAAAGGTCAGCCCAGGAGCCGGTGCTGCTCATCATTATGTTAGAGACATATTTTCTGCACCCATGGATGCATTTCAGCAATTAGTAACTCACACCAAATGCACTGAACATACCATGACACCAGACGGCATTTGAGAAAGGGCATGTAATTCCACAAGGAGAAACATCGATGTAAGTGCACTTTAATTTTTAGTACACTTCATGTGAACAGACACAACCTTGGAGAGAAATGACAAGAGATCGACGGAGAAATACAGCAGACAGATTGTGAGTGCAGGGGAGCGGGGAAGAGGTGACAGGCTTCAGGGAAAAGAGGGGAGGAAGGTGAGGGAGGGAGAGGAAGAGGGAGCGAGGAGGGCCAGGAAGAGATTAATCGATTTTGGAAGGAGCTCAAAGACATGTCCCCAATTCGGTGATTCAGAGATCTGGCTCTCAGTCAGCGAGGTGGAGCTGGTGCGACAGCTGGCCAGAAGACTATGAAGGAGCCCGGAAGTCTCACACGCCTCCATCTTTCTCTGAATTGGTGCTCCAGGACATTCCAAGCAATTCCTCCGAAGGGTGGAGCAACAGTGACCCAGCAGTTTATGGCTGCCGCAGTACGGCATTAACAAATAGTACTTACAGCATGTGGTGGCTACATTTTTAAGCAGCAGCAGCAGCAGCAGCACCTGCACACAGTGAGATGTTTCCCTCTGAGACACAGCATCACCAAAGTGTTCTTCAATAATACAAAACAGGATAAAGAATACTATGAGCTGAAATCATGCCATGTGTTTTGTGCAGTGCATATTAAACTATATACAGTGTACTTTAAAGAGGCAAAAATCAGACTATGAGAGATACATGCTCATTTTTAAACCCATGTGTAATTACAGATTATGTGTTTTAGCAAGCACAGTAAGATTTGAATTTTCACACTCTAAAAAATGTGTTAGCATATCCAGACAGACTTGGCAATGTGGGTTTTTTCCACAAAGCGTCATTACAAAACAGAAAAAATGACCACACAGACACAACCACAGTGTAACAAACCCAGCGAGTCAGGGAACCAAACGCATGTAAGGTACAATAATCATCAAAGTGACACACACACAATGTGTAACAAACATACTAAGAGACAGCAGAGATTTTCAGAGAGACAGAGACAGAAACACCAAAGTGTTTATACCATCTGACAATCCAAGATTTGAAGGCTGTACTGTGCCAAATTCCTATCTAGAAATAAGCCTGGTCTTTTTTTTTTTTTTTTCCTTAGTTTTGGAGCTTCAGTGGAGTGAACTTAAAGCAATGCTTCACCCCCCAACTCATCATTTGCACATCAATTACTCGGCTCGTGTTATTTTGAATTCTAGAAGAAAACTTTGTTTTTCGTGCATGCCTCCATGATGAATGAAGAATCCAAAAATAGAGAAATTTCATGATTAATTGAAGTCATAGGGGTCCATGTTCAACAACAGCAAAACTATATCAAAACTTACATTTACAAACTCTAACACAGCTCGTTCAGTATAATCCACGTCTCATTTATCCAGTCGTATGCTCAGCACTACTCAAACAGACGGCCCTTATTTATTATGCTTTCCTCAAAGCCAGACTCCATTGACAAAAACAGTAATTTTACCTCACTGAACACAGGAGCTGCAGGTCGATAATTTAGTTAGTTTGTGTTATTATGTGATAGTGGTGAATTAAACAAATCTTTTGAAATATTAAAGTCACACAATAACACAAACTAACTAACTTGTCAAGGCAGAGGTAGACCAGCAGCTCCAGTGTTCTGCAAAGTAAAATTACTGTTTTTGTCAGTGAAGTCTGGCTTATAAGAGAGCATACAGTAGATAAGTGCCACTTATAATCTAGTTCCCTGTTGGAAAGGACTGTCTGTATGAGAAGTACTGAGCATACGACTGGTTAAACGAGACGTGGATAATACTGCACGAGTTGTGTGGTAGTCTGTAAACAGGTGTTTTGATATAGTTTTTCTGTTGTTAAATGTGGACCCCTATGACTTAAATTCATTAAGAATTTTATCGGTTTTTGGATTCTTTGTTCACTGTGGAGGCATGCAAGAAAAACAAAGTTTTCTTTACAGATTCAACCTAACACAAGGTGAGAAACTGATGAACAAATGGTCATTTGGTGGGTGAAGTATTCCTTTAAATATCAAGATCAAATTATATAGTTCAATTATACTTTATGCATCTTCGCTTCTAATATTGAATCTCCCACTGCTCATACAAGTGGGACATTTTCTCAGTGCACAGGAAATAGCAAATAAAGCAGAAAAGTGATACTCATTGTTGATGATGCAGTTTACCAATATCACAATACATGATTTCTGTCTAATGAAGTTCTTCAGATTCTAAACTTCAGCTGTTTCCCATTACGGTGGTGCATAAGTGACATGTTGCCTTGTGCAGCTTTAAGAGCACCACTACACAGCCATCTCATCCCCTAAGCAGTCTGACAGACTTTCTGCATTCAGGACATTTATGAGTCGAGCGGCACCGTCAGCCCCCACTCCCTCGCCCTGCCCCCAGCTGTCCCGGTCATCGCTCTCATCCGTGTTCGATTCATACTCCGACCCGATCCCTGACTCCCTAAACCGCAGCAGCTCCAGGGCTCCCAGGACCTGCTCCCCAAGCAGCGAGCTTTCATCGGGGGCTCCATCGCTGGGAGTCTCCCCGGTGTCCTGGCCATGCTCCTGGCTGTCCGGCCCGCGGGAGGAGAAGCGGAAACACTCGAGGCGAACCGCACTGCCGCTGAGCCCCAGAGGGCTGGTGTCGGTGCCCATGGTGCCTGGAGAGCAGGGCCCGGGGAGGGTGGAGACCCAGGGATTGTCACTAATCTGGACCTGGGATTGAGCTGCAAAAGCGCCTGTAGATGAAGAAGTGCTGGGGGGCTTAGCGCGGAAAGTGATCTCCAGAAGACTGTCCTGTGAGCCCACTAAGGACAGACAAAAGAAAGAAGATAAAACAAAACACAGAGATCATTGGTAGTTATCACATGTAAACAGAGATGCAAGACACGAGAGGAGAGGTTTGAGCACAACCGACGTGATTATACAGAGAAAGAGATGTGCTGAAAGGATTTGATAATTCATGACTATATGGCAGGACTGCCACTAGCTAAATGCAGGGAGGGGAGTGCAAAGAGCAGTACTGAATCCTCTGAGAGGGCTGCCATCGGATAATTAATTGCGTGCCAGAAGTGGATAAGAAAGGAAGCCATAGCGGCAGGAAGGAGGCAAGAGAAAAAGTAATGAGGGGAAAAGAAAGGAGGGCAGAAAAGGATGATTTTGTGACAGAAATTAGTTGAGAAAAAACATGGAATTAAAGGAAGATTTGAGGCATCCAAACAAAATAAAATATTTACAGTAAATGAAAAAGAAAGCAGACAGAAAAACAGCAGATTTTCCACTCACTAGATGTTAACTGGCCGGCAGCTTTGAGCTCCAGTTCCTGGATCTGTTTAACCAGCAGGGAAATGTGTTGCAGCAGGTCGGTGTTCTGCTGCAGCAGCCTCTGCACTCTGGCCTGGGCTTCAGTCCGTGCACACACCTCCACCGACAGCTGCTCCTGCAGTACATGGACCTGGACAGGCCAATAGATACACATAATTAAGAACACACACGATTCTGTCATTAAGAGGCAACCTGCTAATTAAACTCCGCAGTGGCTCCTAAGTTTAGAGTTTGCTCAGTTGAAAGTTTCACCCCATAGACAGTCATGGTTTTGGTTTCTCCAGAGGCCATATGGGAAGAGACTGGCCGAAACCAACACATCAGCATTTTGAATCAACTTCTGCTAATGAGATTGGCCAAAGTCCTTGCAACCACGGCTCAGGCATCTTTAATTTGATGCGAAACTTTTCAAAAGTTAATATGAAATTTTAGAGGAATGAAAGAATTTAATAACACAAAAAGCGTCACCACATCCTGTTCAACACTCCACTGATTAAAAATGGAAATAGTGCATCACTCTGTTATGTGCTTTGAAAGTTTTGTTCCATCACAAAGTTTTTCAGTAATCTTAATTAGGGGATTTTGATGTGTATCTTAATAACCACTTGAAGTTATAATTGTTTCTTTGGTTGTCAAGGGCTCATCAAACAAACAGACTCTCAGAATTTGGTTCATTTTGGATTTAATCTTCTCTGTGAGTAAAATGTTTTTAGCCAAACTAACAGCATGCCTCCAGGGATGGCAGTGACGGTTGGTCGTTGGTTGGCCCACAACTATGAAAAACCTCAGCATCTCTTGGATGGATTTACCATTAAGTTTTGTACAGAGATTTAGAGCAACCAAAAGATAAATACCTCTGACGCTGGTGATCCCCTGACCTTTCCTCTACCACTACGAGCACACCTGATGGGGATGTTATCAGCCTACTGTGGTTATAGGCCTCATAAGCCCCATTTCCACCAAGCAGTCTGCTGTGTTTCAGTTCAGTTCAGGATGCATTTTTTCTTTTTCCACTGTGAAAAGTTGTGGATGGTACCAATTGAACTGTTCTGTACTGTTCCCATTTTTGGTCCCCCCTCTGTTGGGGTACCTAGCACACAGATCTGGTACTAAAAGGTGGAGCTGTGAACACTGCAGTCTGTTGATTGGTCAATAGCAGACGGTCACTCTGCTCAGGGCTGAGTTGTGGATGGTTTTGAGGCCAATCCTCACTTGTAGGAAAAAAAAAAAAGCTTCACAGAGTGTTGCTCCTGTGGGCTATGGCAAAACTAAACCCCTGAGCTTGCCTGAGAAGGACTAAATGCACAAACCCACAATTTAAAATATCCCATCCTTCTGTGGACGATAAATGAGGTGCAGACTTCAATCTGTGTCACCAGTAATGAGGAAATATGGTGAGTGCTGGATGGAGCGCTCACATTTAGGAGTACTGTTTGCAGTGGAAACACTAAAAGAACCAAGGGTCTGGGTGCTATGTCTGAAGGGTTACTTTTGGTTCCAAAGGTACTGTACCAAAAGTGCTGGGTGGAAACAGGGTTATAGATAAGGGTCAGTACGGGCTACATCTAGTGGTATGATAAGAAAGCCATTATCAGCCCATTCTGTGGCCTTCACCAGCTTTTAAGGTTTCACTTTCCTTAGGTTTAAGTGCTAAGACAACATGGTTAGCTTTAGAAAAAGGTGATGTTTGGGTGTAAATATTGGTTCAATGTGGGACTCAAACCCCAGTTTCATGGTTAAAAGCTCTTTCTGGGAGAAAGTTTAACTTATGGCTTCCCCAACCTAATAGTAGGTGTGATAATGGCCATTTAATGATCTAATAACAGCCAAATCGGCTGACAAGCAGGTAACATTTGAGGTTCTTTGTGAAATGTTTCAACAACTATTGGATGGATTACCATTAAATTTGGTACACACGTGTATGTCCTCTTTACGATGAACTAAAATGACAGTGAATGTGCATGACTCTTTGCTGCTGACAGCAGAGCTTAATGGCTCAACTTTTTCACCATGGCAACCACAGAAACTGCATCTACGTAAATGATACTAGAGGGACTGATTTTATTGGTTTCTGCCATCCCTGAATTTTACCTCTCACCAGCGGAGAACAGACAGATCAATGAAGAGAAAACAGCCTGTGACGAACATCAGCTCTAAAGTTTGGTAATTAGGTCTGGGACAATAAACAGCATTGCCAGGTGGCGGCTGCTCGCTGTCTGAAAGCACCTTTAGTCTTGTTGATCTAAATGAGGTGCACTTTATGTTCTGTGCAGATATGTTTGTGGTCTATTCAGAATGGGATGAGAGAGGAGGCCGACACCATTATCTGTATCTGTATCTTTTCAACAAACGAAATTATCTGTATCCATACTTGGAAGAGACCGGGCATGTGGATGGACTTAATGAGAAGAAGACATTTGAAATCTGATATGGCTTAATCAGAAGTTGCTATAATTATTATTTATTAGAAAACTATTAACAAAACAGCATCAGAGTTGAGCTTGAGGATTTTCCTTTGTCACAAGCATGGATATTGTCACATTTTACGCCGATGATACCCATAAAAAGTACTTGTTTCATCCCAGTTTTTGGTTCAACCCACTAATTTAGATGTGTGACTTGTGTTGTAGTCCTCAAGTTTCATCAGGAACAAGAGAAAAGAAAAATATATATGTGTGGTTTTACAGGAAACAAGAACTGCCATCAGTACCTGCTCTGAAGCTGCCAGTGCCTGTTGTTCCTGCTGCTGCAGTTGTTTCTGGAGGAGCTGGACCTGGTGCTCTGCAGAGCAGGGAGCCTCTTCTGCTGACTGACCCAAGACGGAGGCTCCACGGATGGGGGAGCCCAGCAGGAGAGATGGGTCGTCAGACACCTAGGACAGAGATGACGGTAAAATGAGCTCAGCTACTTCTAACGGCATCAGAACGTTAAAGTGACTGTGCTGTTTTTCGTTCCTTGAAATGTCTGTTTCAAACATATAGAAACATGACGCACCACCCACAGAAATTCACGTGATTGCGACATCAATTCTGAAAGGTGCAGGGGAACACCTTAACAAACCTTCAAAAAAGTGAAAGTTACTTTTTCCCATTATTATGTAGTCGATTCATTCAGACTTTATGTTTCAACAGAGCTGTGGTTAGTGTGTGGTTATGTTTAAGCACAAAACCACTTGGTTATGGTTAGGAAAATAAATGTCTCTGTAAAAAACATCGCTTCCCATGCAGATGACAGATCGTTGCAAAATACCCACGTTTGGAGACTTAAAAGCTGCAGGAAACACAGCAAAAACTCACTAAAACACAAATGGTTTTGTTGTTTGTTGGCCAGGAAGAGTCTGCAACTAGGCAGCCAACCATAGGCGAGTTGGCTCATACACTACGTCACTTTAGAGTATGAAATGTGCAACTGGAACGTACTGGTGGTTTGCAAAAATATACATTTTTTCCTGGCGACCAGGCTGAAGAATCTTAAATATTACCACTTTAAATAGAGTTACAAAATACAATATAACACAGCAGGAGCACACATGGCTATGCGGAGTAGATGGAGGAGAAAAAAAAGAAGAGAAAAGTATAGGGTAGGAGAGCCAACAGTCCTAAATAATGGTGTAACAGTGGAAAGTAAAACACCATGCAAAGCTTGTGTGTAGTAACACATCTAAAGAAGTGGTTGAAAAGCTGCCAGTCTGAGCTCCTGAGGGAGCGGAAAGACAGCGGAGATAGGCTGCACCAGCAGCAGCAAGACTGTCTCCTTTCATTCTGGAAACATCCACAGATGGACCACCACTACAGATTAGTAACATTATTTAATTTATATAGAAATGTTGTGATGAAGCCTTCAGACCTGCCTATAATCCTCCATCCAGTGCTGCTTCAGTTTGTGATTTGATTTCTAACAGTTTCCAAAAATAACTGAGCAGTACAAACATTGCGTTTCTTTGTGCTGCTGCTGGACAGGGTGATGTGCATAAAGCTTTGAAGTAGGCAGAGGGAGAGATCTACCCTGTCAAATTGTATAGATAAATAAAAAAAATAAATAAGACAGAGTTATATTTCACACCAAAGGAAGATCAATAAAGACGCTGTGGTTACTCTATTGAGGCTGCTGTTGATGGGAGATTGTGTACTGCTGCCTGTGTCCGTTATAGATTCACACTTAAATAACAGGTGAGCTGCGAGGTGAGTGTAGAAAGAAAAGTTTGGTTACTCTTACGTCTGTATGAAAGTTGTTTTTTTATGTACTTCTGTATATATAAATTAATATATATGTAGCTATAGGTACATTTCTTTTTACTTTATACAGGCCTGCTGCTGGGCACCTTGTGGATTAAATAAAAAAAGACAAGTTCATGTCTTTATTTAAGCCAAATGTCTCAACTGTTAAGAGTATGAATGCAGTATGCCATTCTGCAGAGCGGTGAGTTGACTATATCATCATCTCTTGGAGAGGGCATGTTTTTTCTCTGCAATTTGTTACACATGATGGATCTTATCTTTAAAATTCAAAATTCATACATGTTATTCCTATGGTCTAAGACAGTCCCAAAATATATTAAATTGTCTCCCAAATCAAAAATTAGGAGTGCTTAGCTCAAATTTATGATGTCATAGGATATTAAAGTCTGGAGCTGCTCCATAGACACTGAATTGGGAAAGGTGTTGTAGATCAGTGGTTCCCACACTGGTGGGTTGTGGTCCAAAGGTGGGTCGCAGGTGAATTTTGAATGGACCTTAAGTGACTCACAAGTGTGTCAAGTTTGTAAAAACCACACTTTGCTTTTAAGAACCATGAATAACTGTGCATAAGTACATCCAGCAAGCAGCAGCAGCGACCCACGATTCAACACTGGCACACGTGAGGACAGAAACTTAGGGCTTGGTGGGGACGGAGCATCTGCTGCAGCAAGCGGACACAGTGTCTGTGGTAATTTTGACTTGAGCAGCGGACTTCACACAGGTGACCAGCCTTACGTTCTAAAACCAGCCGGCAGCGATTTGACCAGCTGAGTTGCAGGTGACTCCATCAGTCGTCTGGAGTCGAGCTCAGATGGCCACTTCACACCGCTGTAACTTTTGTGTGCAGGTTTCATCTCATCATGAATCATTGGTCTGAACTGGGTTTGAGAGCACCCAGGGGAATGTTCTGAGTATATGGGTTCATTGTCTGTTTCATCACTGAGAACACTTTGGTAGAATGAAGCTCATTTAAGGAAAACTTATAGACTCACTTCGTGGTTTCTGGCTTTGTGAGAGAGTTAATTAAACTTTCTTGGCCATGGAAATAACATATTGGAATTTTTAATTTGGGTGGTGTTTCCCTTTAAGAGATATCTGTGTTTCGTGACTGTGGTGCACTGGGAGTGTGGCACTGACTGTGGCACTTCCCAGTTGTGAATTATCCAATAGATTTAAAATCCTGTTCAACCAATTATCCAATGAGAGCTGCTCACCTGTGTTGGTTGACTATATAAGAGAGTGGCTGTTTGACTCTCTGTGAACTCTGATGAAGACACAAAGTGGTGTTGAAATGTTTTCATGTTTAATGGCTGTAAATTGATCAGTTTACTCCAGTTTTCTCCTCCCTGTAAAGCTTTACCTTCAGTTAGGTGTGTGAGGCCTTTCTGCATTTTTTGACTGTCAATATCTGTCACACTGACAGATAAACATGTCTGAAAACTCTGAGGAGTGCGGTGTGGCAGACTGGGACTGGTTATACTGGGACAATGAGGCTGAGAGGACTGGATATATGACGCCTTGAGAATGAAGGATCAGAGAAGCTGAACATGGAGCATTGTGGAGGACTTCAGAGCTCAATACTCACTCTCAGACAGGTGAGTACAACATACTTGCTGTGATGGTTTCAACTCTCTCCAGAGGAGAACATCAGCGTTGCCAAGTAACGTAGTGATGTGTGTGTTCTGTGAAAACTGTGCAGTCTTTGTTGTAATATGTGTGTTTGTGCCTACAGCTGCTGTGGAGTTTATACCCGTATGTATCTCTGTGTTGTCTGATATGGAGGATGAAAAATGACTTAAATATCAATAAATAAATGCATAAATAAATACAGGCATGTATGTAAAAAAAATGGAATTAAATAAATCAATATAAAAATAAATACAGGAATAAATAAATGAATGAATAAATGAATGAATGAATAAATAAAATATGGAAATAAAATACATTTATTAAATAAAAAAATAAAAGTGAAATAAATAAATACAGGAATAAATGAAAATATGAAAATAAATATCTAAATTTATAAATAAATCAAAATATGGAAAAAATATAAATACATAAATAAATTATTAATAATAGGAATAAAGGAAAATGAAAATAAATAAAGGAAAAAAATACTGAAATAAATACATTTGTAAATACAAAAATAAATCATAAATAACTCCAGGAATAAAGAAAGAATGTGAAAATAAACAATTACATGCTAAAATTAATACAGAAATAAATGCCTACATAAATTAATAAATACTGAATAAATATCTTAAATTTATTTCTTTTAATTGTACAACTACATTTATGTATTTTTGTGTTTATATTTTATTGAGGCCTAACCTCTGCATTTATTATTTATTCCTGCATTTTTACTCATATATTTATCAATTTGTAAATACTTAAGTCATTTTTCCTCCTGCATAATCTGCCTGTGACATTTCTGCTGAAATCAAATCACTACATTTACTGAAGTTTCATCCTTTGAATCTTTTTCTGCTGCCATTGTACAAGCAAGTTGTGATGGCTAATGTGTTAGCAAACCGTTGCCTTGTTTTGTAGCATTTACTTGGAGTCCTGTTTGGTGTGATCTGATGAATGCAAGTCCGAGATTCACTCTGTATCTAATATCTATAATATTTGGCCCACTACTTTTTTTACTGCTGTGTTTGGCAAATTATTTTTACAATTTCATACATTTATTTCATTTGAAAGTAATGTGACTTTACAATATTACTGTCCGTGTTGAGGAATGCATTACTGATTACACTACTTTTGCGTTACTTTAATCAAATAAACTTCAGAAGTGTGACTACAGGCATTATAAAATGGAGGAGGGTCACGTTGTTTCATAGCGGGTAATCAAAGCACTGAAGCTCAAGTTTATCATAGTTCAATTTAAATCTGGCATTTTTCATATTAATCCAATGTATTACTATTGTTATTATTATTATTATTATTATTATTATTATTAGATTAAAAAAGACGATAGCTGATGTATTGTGAGATAACATTTCAGCCAATGCGTTCCATCTCTTCTGTTTACTTGCCACTCAAATGTGATTGGTTGATACGACTCAGACGACAGACAGAAACTAGGACACTTCAATTACCAAAATCTTGTCCTGTTGCCTCCAAGTTCTGCGTACATATCATGATTTGATCAATTCATTAATATAAAGATGTTGATTATAGCAGCTTTAAGTTGTCATTGTTGAGAGTTACATTTAATTAGATGCACTTTGAAGATCCACAACGCACGCATGACAAAGATAACATATTTTACTGTAACCATGTAAAAATAATCTCTGGTCTAAAACACAGAGTAGCGTCATTTAATCTAATTGTGACAATGTTGTTTTAATGGCGATTGAATCAGCTGAATCTATAAATAGATCTACAGATTGACTGGACGGGCTGCTGTCCATACAGGAATAATGACTCACACAATCATGTTAGAGTGCTGCTGTGGGAAGAGCAGCCATGAAGGACACGACTTACCTCTGTTACATCAGAGACGAGAGATCAATATGGTGGATTCTCCTGTCATTAATACGTGATTGTGACGAACACCTGACCCTCAGGTTACAGACAGGAGAGGAGAAACTGCATGTGACATGTGGACATGTGAAATGCTGCTGTGTTGTTTGACTGTGGCAGAATTGTGCTACATAATTAAATAATAAATGAAAATGTTATTGCTCTCAGGTAACCATGGAATTGGATGTAATATTCATTCAATTCAAACTAATTAACTCCTCCTAGAGTTGACAGCGCCACAGAGACTTGGCTGAAAAATAAGCTAACAAATATCAGAGAGCTGTTTGTTTGACATCTCAGGATTAGCCGAGTGATGCTAGAAAACTTCGCTCTGTTTTCATTAATAAACCATTTGATCACATCAATATTGAAGAGCCGCGTGGAGCATTGCTTCACAAACGAGCCTTAAAGACGCCGCCGCTCACTGTGCATCAGCTCAGATGTTCCTCCTGAAGGAATCAATCACCAGGGATAAGAGACTGATCTGATAAAATGTTTGTGTCATGTCTGGGTTTGAAGGCAGGACTTTCATAAAGCAGTTCAGTGGCAAGACTGGAGCTGGTAAGTTCCAGGAATATTTAAAGTGGATCAACATGAAATAATGGGAATAAAACAGAAATATAAGGGTCATTTGCTCAGGCTGTATTTATCAGATCTGTGCAGGTAGAAACAAACCTTTTACTATTTCATGAGCAGACATGATACATTAATTTGTCAAATACATACGATGTGAAATGTCCCATGTGGTGAGTTAGCTGAGTAACCAAGCGAGGAAGTTAACTAATGGAAGAAGGTGCTTTAAAAATTCAAGCTGACAGCGCGGGCTGTGTGAAACGTAGGGTTTAAAGTAAACACTATGTCATATAGACACTTAAATCTGCCTGTATACATATCGTTATACATATCCTTTATGTTAATATTGTGTAACATAACAGCATAGTTTCCTATCCTGCACTTATTGTGCAATAATGTTTATATATTTCTACATTTTTTTACAGTAAAAATACTACACATCATGTGTGTATTGCACCTATCCTGTGCACCTGTCAATCATGGACATACAATACTTGCATAAGTAAAGGGTGTATATGGATTTTATATTATTTTATTTGTATTTTTGTTATAATTTTTATCCTTATTTATGACATTCTTTGTCTTCTTTCTTGCTTCTGAGTCTTGAGCTGCTGTAACGTGTGAATTTCCGCGGTGTGGGATTAATAGTCTTATCTTAACCTAAAAGGAATGTTTTTCAATAAAGACGGAATGGAAATAGGTAATTAAAACTCATCAATTAGCATGCTGAATTAAGCTACATCCCATATATATACACATCATTTTTATTTTATTCAATTAACTCGTACTTTATACTGTCTGTCTACACCAGGGCTGTCAAACTCAGTTTAGTTCATGGGCCACATACAGTCCAATTTGACTGCAGGTGAGCAGTAAAACTATTGCAAAATATCCTAGAAATAACAGTTTTTTCCCTTTTTTTTTGTTTAAATAATTACATTTCAAAAACGCTAATCCATTTACAAAACAGATGACAATAAAATAAATGCAATCTCAACAATACTTCTCAGTTTTCCTCACATTTAGTCCACTTCTCACAGTCATTACATGTGCATTTTTCTGTACATTTCCACTCCTGTGTAGTAATCCTGACGTCACCACACCAAACTCAAGTGAAAGAAAAGAACTGTATTCTGGTCAAAAGCCTCTGAGGGTCGGTTCTGGCCCCCGGGCTGTATGTTTGACACCCCTGGTCTACACTGTAGGGTTGCAACGCTATGAGATTTTCATGGTACAATAAAAATATCGCGGTATCACAGTATTTCAGAATTTATATTATTATTATTAGTCAGAATGACCCTTAAAAGAATGAAAACAGAGGGGTTATTGTTGATAAACAAACGTTTCATTACTATAACTGATAACCATTTTGTCAGTGTAAGTATGTGTAAAAAGTCTCCCCTTTACATATAACTAAAATAAAGGGGAGATTCCTCGTCCAGTTGCATTTTTTTTTTTTTTCAATTTCGGAGATAAGCAAATGTACACAGTATGATAACCATCAACTTTTACATCACAGTATACCTTAAAACTGGTATATCACTGAAACCCTACTACACTGTATTCTTGCATTTTTTTTTACATACTATTAATACTGTTCATACTGCTCATGTGGTTTATATCTTGGGTATTCATGTCCGCCCCTTTCTGCCATTTATTCAATTCAATATCCTATCTATTACTGTTACTCTGTACATTACTCTTCATTTTATTGCTTCTAGTTTAAATACTTAACATTTTGTTGTGTCAGTACCTGTACTCTGAGCAACCTAAAGCATTTTGTCCTTTGGCTCAGACAGTGCAGCAGTGTTAGCAGCAGCAGTGTGTGCTGCACATGTGATGGGAGAATCACTGTGCATGACGAGGGTTGTAATTTTAATGGATTCTTTGTTAATGGGATGCTGGCAAATTATCTGTATGAGTGATGGAAGAGTGCACTGGTGGCAGTATTACCAATTGCTAGCAGTATTGTCTTTTTAATGTGTATTTTTTACCATAAAATAAGTTCATTATTAAAAGGTACAGTTTCTTTTAATTGAAATTATGTGAAAATTTAGGACTTAAGGACAGGGCTCGAAATATGTTTTTCCATATATATGCAGCTTTTTCTAACTTCTACATACAATTACATGCACCAAAACTTTTCTTCACACCAGCATTTGGTGTATTTGTCCTTCTTCTTGTGCACTTCTGGCAATTGAAGTGGCAGGATCCAGTCAAAAGAAATTCAACATTGACTGCTGCGACATTTTCTTTTTTGTGACAGTTCAAATATGAGAAAAAAAAGTCCCTGGCCGTTATGTAATTTGAGTTTCCCTTCAATTTTCTTAAAACCTGTGCAGTAAAATAACTTCAAACATTTCATGGTCACATTGTCAGGGTCAACCTGAAAAGGGTGAGATTGAACATTTCAGCAAACATCTGATGGAAAAGATTTTTTCATTTGATTTATCAGTGTTTAAAGATGAGGACGTTTTCAATGTTATAAAAATAATTGGAGCTGACTTCCCTGTACAGTGATGTGCACTGAAAATATTTCAGATTACATGTGGTCATAGTCAGGGATATTTCGGGCAGAAATTAATTTCACAGCAAACCTATTAAATTGAAAAAAAAAGTAATAATATTAGGACTTCTCTGGTGATGTCACATATCCAACAGGACTCATTTAATGTATGATGTGAGATAAATTCACGGCTGCGCTTTAAAATTCATGCAGTAGCTTGATTGCAGTGTTTACGATGCTGCTTTGTCTTGTCTGTCTGTGTCCTGTTTTCGCACCACTAGAGTTATTAATATATATTTTTTTGCTGCTTGAAAAAATGGACATGTGGCGTGAGAGCATGTGAAAGAGTCATGTGCTTGAGTTTTGCAATCAGTGCCTGAGAGTTGGCAGCCCTGCTCAACATACTGTCTGTAAAAAGTGTGCATGTAGAGCTGAGAGTTACATGTACAGCTGAAACTTTATGCGCATGGTATTTCGAGCCCTGACTCGGCATTAGAGCTGAAACAAATAGCTGAATAATTAATTAGTTGGTGAGCAGAACTGTAATTGATTAATCGTTTAAAGGAAGACTCCAATCATTTAGTATTTTGCATGGGGGACCACCTTTCTGCAGAAGAGACAATATCCTGACTTTTAGTCCTTATCGTGTGGGTCAAACTCCAAAAATACTGCATCTGGCACTTCCCATAATGCAACCTGATAACATCTTTCATTAGACCGTCCCTGCCTGGTAAACTCCACATCCTCCGTTTGTAAAACAATGTGTACTCTCCAAGCCTGAGCAGCGATAACCCTGATGACACCATGATGACATTATTTGGGTTATTTGATTAAATTTGGGAGCGCTCCTTCCACATACACAGATGACATTATACAACTGTGTGAGTAGTGCGCCTCATGATGAGTAAAAAAACATTTGATGTCATTATTTAAACTTCATTTTTTTAAACAAAGATGTTAACAATTCACAGGTTGTTTCCTCCTTAAAATGGATATTGAGGGGAAAAAAATCGAGAAAAAAGTCATATTATTGCGAGAAAAAAGTGAATATAGACTCATACTATTTCAAGCAAAAAAAACCTTAAAAATAATATGTCAACTAAGTCTAAAAATAATAAGCCAACATAATAAATAAACCTCCGATTTCGCCAGGTTGGAGATGACCCCTGGTCTCGAGGGAGAAAGTCCTGTGATTTAACCACTCATCCACGGTGACTCCTTTCTATGCGGACTTTGTCACTCTTTGTAGTATATACCAGGGGTCTGCAACCTTTACTATTAAATGAGCCGTTTTTGACCAAAAAATAAGAATTAAAAAAAATCTGTGTGGAGCCGCAAAACATATTTTAGGCCTTTTAACAAAGGTAAAACATCCTATTAAGCCTAAATTAGCCTTTACTAACAGTCTAAATGAGCATTCATTTCTGTTTACCACAAGGTGACTTATGATTTTGTGGAACTTTAACTTTGCTGAGCTATACTAAATGCTCCACTAAATTCTCTATTTTATTCCGAGACTTATACTTTTTTGGATTTGGCATCCATAGCTAACCAGCTAGGAACACTCTAGACTCGCCACGGCCATTGAGGTTTAGCAAAATTTTTTGAAGGAGAAGGTGAGAGGCAGTAGATGTATCTCTCACATTTTAGCATTTTAGTTGCTTAAAATTAGTATTGAGGCCTCACATTTTTACAATTGGAGAATGTAAAAAACTTCTTTAGGCCTACAACACTGAAATGTCAAAAAAATTTAAATGTTAAAAAAATAGCTATTATTTATTTCCATGTAAAAGCCACAGGGATTTTTTTTTTATTTTTCTTGTAAATTTGAGAAATGAGTTTATTCACATAATATGACTTTTTTTCCTGAAATAGTGCTTTATTCTCATGAAACTGTGACTTTATACATGTAATATTATTTTTTTTCTCAGTATTACAACTTTATCCTCGTAATATTATGACTTTACTCTTGAAATCTCAATTTCTTTTTCCTCATTGTGGACCTATTTCTCTATTGTTCTTCTCAAATTTGAATATTTGCTGTTATTTAGTCTTCTGTGAAAGTAAATTAAAGATTTTTGGCTTTTGGGCTGTTGGCTGCACAAAACAAGTGATTTGAAAAGTTGTTTTTTTTTTTTTAGTGTTTGGGGTATAGTGCCCCCTCACTATACCCCAAACACTAAAAAAAACCCCTCTTGATACTGTCGAGACCATATGATTCATTTATTAATTGACAACATAAATGTCAGATTAACTGGTAAGAAAGATGTTAGTTGCAGCTTTGTACTTTAGCTGCTGTGTGACACAGAGAGGAGCCATAAGCATCCATAAATTGCACTTTGCAGGGTTGGCTTCGCCTCTGCGGGGTTTACAAAACCTCTGGTGTTCCTAATGGAGTGAGAAAATAGTGTGGCTTTTATGGGTGATGTTGAAACTATCAAGGACTCCTGTACCTTCTCGGTTTTACCAGGGTCCTCGTCCTTTTTGCTTTTCTCCAGGTCAGAAGAAGAGACGCACTCAATGCTCTCCTCAGTAGTGGCTTCAAGGTCGGTCTCCTCTGACAATGCAAACCTCTTCTTTGCTGCAGAGAGACCAGACACATGAAAGGAGGAACGTTCATGCAGTTTGTACTTTGAGCTTTATAATCCGCAACATATCTAGAGGCAGTGACAGTGGCAGCAGCCAGAGAGATGGAAGAAGCCCACACACAAGCAAGGTCTTTGATCAATGGCTGGCCTGGCTCATCAAAACACATCTGCAGCTGCAGCAGGGCAAGCCGCTGAGAAAAAATTATCGGCAGTGGTGGATAATGACATCTTTACTCTGGGTTTTTGTTTGTGAGAGAGGAAGAGGAGGCCTGGGGAGTTTGTGTGCAAGACGAAGGAGAACGGGAAGGAGAGAGACGGGAGGGAGAAGAGGGCAGGATTTGTGGAAGCAATTTTGTGTATGTGTGTGTGAGTCACCTGGCACTGCCTCTGATTCTTCCGCCTTCCCTTCCTCATCCTCCTGGTCATCGCTTTTCTGCTGCAGGGTCAGCTGGTGACACACATCGAATGCCTGACCCACCGTCCGCACAATCCTCATGGCTTGAGACTGTGGGAGGACACAAAGGAAAAGTGTGTTTGTGTGTGTGTGTGTGTGTGTGTGTTGAGAGCAGGGGCTGGGGGAGCAGCAGCAGGAGCTCAGCGAGGGAGGATGCAAAAACGAAGGGAAACAGTAGGGGAGAAAATGAGGTGCCAGAAGAGTTGCACAGGAAGAACGGTGGATAGATGAGTGAGTGTGTGTGTGAAGAGAAAGAAGATGAGAAATAGTATCAGGGCAAACACACGGGGGCAGAACGGGAGGTGAAAAATGAAGGCAGAGGGAAACAGGAGGCGAGATAGAGACCAAATTAAAGTCAGAAGATATTACGAGCGCGGAGCATCACCTGCTCGTCCTTGTCTATCTGCTCTGCATACATTCTGCTGTCACGGTGATGGATTGGTCTATTTCAGAGGCGAGTAACTTTGAATGCGGAGGGAGTGAAGATAAAGTTTGTTGTTATTGCAGGAGGCTCAGCAGGTGTGTCAGCATCATCAGGTCATCTATCAGGAACAGTTCACTTGCAATAAATCAAAAATGAGCAAACTTTTCCTTTTAAATTACACAAAACCCACCTTTTCCCAAAATGTATTGATTTTTGATCAATGTATTTTATAGTTTGCCTTTCTAGTATGGCTTTATTTAACTTATTAAGTTGATGGTTGAATAATTGTTTAAAGGGACAGTTCATCCCCAAATCAAACATTTTCCCTCTTACCTGTAGTGCTATTTATGAATCTAGAGTTTTATTGTCAGTTGCAGAGTGTTGGAGATATCGACCAGGGTTCATTTTCGAAAACCCACATCTGCCCATATCTGTAAAGCTCAGTACCAGAACCGAATCGTTACCCGCCATCATGTCTGCCTGTTAATAAAGTCCTGCGACCTGACCCGCACTGGTGATTACACACACACAGGTTACAGTCACTCACATTAATCTGGGTTCTCTGTTCTTTAATTACGAATCCAGCAGAGGAGACGTCTCTTTCACTGGCTGCGCTCAATGCTGGGATGTTGAAAACATTAACTTTAGCTCGATAGAGGCTGCCACCTCATTCTCGGGCTGCAAAATTTCATCACTGGAGTCCTCCACTTTGGTGACGAATGTGATGACGGGGTCAAAGGTTCGACTTGTATTATTGACTTTCAATGAAAGGTTTTGTGTCTTGGTAATAGTGATTTAGATGTAAAAAATTACATGTATACTGCACTTCTTTTTATTCGTTTTATTCTTAAAAATAAAAATATATTTTTGTTCTCACCTGCAGCCCAGCCACCCGTACTTGTGAATTTATATGTAAATATATTTTGACCTGTTACACAGCTTTTGCGGGCACCCGACCCAGTGCAGAACTCTCATATCGACCATAGATAGACTAGATAGCACACCCAAAAAAAATACATTTGAAAAACTCAACAGCAGTGTCTCCTTCCAGAAATCATGACCCAGTTACTCAAGGTAATCCACAGACCTTGTTGTGAGCAGTTTATGTAGGAACTATTTTCTTTTAACTACATCCACCAACCAAACATTAATGGCGTCCTCCTGGGCTGAGCTGTAATGTTAGCTAGCTCAGTGGTGCTAGGTGAGCTAGCAGTAGATGCACGCCTCCTTCTGTGTGGTGATACAGTTGGTGGGTGTAGTTCGGTAGAAGAAAATAGTTCCTACATGAAACTGCTCACTGAAAATGTGTGCTGATTGGCTGATTTTTTTTTTTTTCTTTTTAACCTAATATTTATTTAAAATGTAAATCCAACATATAATACACATATGATATATTGATTGATTGATGGAACAGCTCCTTAACTAATTCATTCGTGTTAGCACTGGACAGCTGCTCAGTCTCCTTTTCGCCATACAGGCAGGGACAAAAGGATAGGAAGCAGCCAGACTCCATGCTAGAGCAGGGAGCTTCTCTGGTGGGGAGTCAACGATACACTTAGCTGGTGTGCCCCAGGCATTTGAAGCTAACTAGTGCTTTTTGGGGACCCGTCGGCTTAGTTGGGATGGGGCTCTGTGTTTTATGTGATGATCTCTGAGGTTTTCAAATGTAGTTTTTTGGCGTTTTGAGCACCACAAGCCGAGTGTCATCTAGTTCCATTATACCGGAGAGAAGACAGATGGCTGGTATCTCCAATCTATATTAATTAACAGCACTACAGATAAGAGGGAAAATATGTATTTTTGATTTTGGGGTGAACTGTCCCTTTTAAATCATTTCTCAACAACTGTGAATGTTTGCTGCTTCGCTTTGTCTTATGTTATAGTCAACTAATTATCTTTGTGCCGCTGGTCAGACAAAATAAATGATTTGAATCTGTGGGCACTGTGACTATTGATCAGTGATGAAAATAATGTCCAGTTGCAGCCCTAATGTGTTTTTCCTATTATCTAAAAAGGCTTTTAAAAGTTATACAAATCAGGTTATCAATATTGTTATTACAAAAAGTAAATATTCATTTTAATACCGGTTTAAACAAGGTCATCAGTGTTTCTTAAGCTGAGCACACAGGCAGGGAGATTCAATATGGCCTTAGAGACACCGGCACTTCTCTGATTTCAAGGTTTCTTCTCTCCCCTAAAGCCCTCATATGCAGTCTAGTGGCGGCTTCCTAAATCCACTGGAATTAAGCTTTATCCACCGTGTCCTTCCTCAATCTCGCTAAAGGTGTGTTTTTGTATTTTTTTTTTTTTTTTTATATTGAATGGTGGAAGCAAGAGTTAAAATAAATGTGTTGTCACCTGCCTCTGGAGGATCATCCTGCCCCATTTAGTCAACATGTCAAGGTAACTCAAGCCTGAAAGCATTTCAATAAAGCAATAATATTTCAATAATTTCAATAATAATAGCCCCAAAAATAAGACAGGAATAAAGTCCTGAAATTGATTATTGTGCTCCATCAATAGAGAAAAAATCATTTTGGTTTTAAAATTGTCAGGTTAAACTACCAACCCTCCCAAGGCCAAACACAAAAGGCTGCATTGATGCACTGAGCTGACATCTAAGCCCTGCTGGGCTGCAACATGCCGTGATGAAAATAAATCAAATCTCTCCTTATCAGCTGGTCCATCTCCTCCTACTCAGCACACATGCTTGGTCTGCAGCACCCAGATAAGGCTCGGTGGCCCCGGGGAGGGAGTCAGGCACCACTTTCCGTGTCCCTGACAATGTTGTGGGTGTTAGTTCGGCAGTGGTGAAAATGTCTTGAAGCCCAGAGTGAAAAAGCCCCTCTTCTTTTCTCTTCACACCAGGATGATTAGTATTCAGCTTCACTAAGTCACTGTCAGTCTGGTATCCATGGTGAAGGGATGGGAGTCAACCTCACTGATGCTCTGTCTTTGTCATGGAGGAAAAAAATGCCTCTGCTTGATATGCAGATATGTGGAGATGCATTTTAGCACAACATACGATGGATCTGACTCAGATTAATTGTCCATATGTGACATCCGACGGGACAATACATCATTGAGACAACAGGCATAATATCATCATTAGAAGCTATGTGCAGAGCAAAACAAAACAATTGACTGGGTCATAGTTGTTTACAGTTGAAGTTGGAGATGTTCTGCAGATGTTGTTTAAGTCAACAAAATCCACAATAATACTAAAACCAACGATGTGTTTGTCCGTCTCTTAATACTCTTTCTGCATCCTCTTTGGTTGCACTCACCACCAAACACAGTCATCGCCAATGAAGTTTGACATTTTGAGAAGCATGCTTATGATTTATTCTTGAGAGTTAAATTGGAAGATTGATCGTGTCCCATGGTCATGAAATCCCTGGAAAAGTTATGAAATTAGAGACCTGGAAATGGTCTGGAATCAAGAGAATGTTTTGGAAAAGTTTTGAAGATACACTTTATGGATATTGTTTTGTAGGGGTGTGCCATATCATCACATTCACAATAGTACTGGTATAGTTTTTAATATGACATGAAAAATTCTTGTTGTGATACTCGCATTATTTCGACTTGTTGACATGTTGACATCATACTGTTACCCACGGCAACAACAAGCATGGCCGAAAGCAAAATTATTACAGACCCCGCGGTGGATCCAAAAAGAGGAGCAGCTTCAGTAGTGTGGAATAAACTGTGGCGTCCTGAATATTTTATGAACAGCCCTGAACTTCTCAGACTCTTTTAGTGACTTGCCGCTCAGAGGGAACTCATTCAGCGGCTCCTCTGGCAGCAACACAGCATCTCTCCCTCTCCTCTCTTGCTGTGCACGGTGTCGTTAAGTCATTTTGTCATAAACCTTTGGTAATGTAAACCTACGTGACGCTCACAGCTCGACAAAAACAGAACTCCACATATGTGAATGTGTGATAGTTGTGGTATCATAACAGCCTGTCACAGGTTACAACGTGATGATTAGAGGAGAAATGGCAGAGCATAAAGGTCCAGGTGGAAAAAACAACAACTCAGTCATTTAGGATTTTACTATAAGAAGGAAATCACCTGTTGATTTATATATATAGATCCCAGGGGACATTTCTGTATTTGAGAGCTGTTAACATGTAATTTGTGGTAGATTTTATTCAGTTGTACTATTGATATTGTATATAGAGTGGTTAGCTTAGCTTAGCACAAAGAATGCAAACAGTGGAAAACAGCTAGCCTGTCCAAAAGGTGACAAAATCGTGTTGCAAGCACATCTAAAGCTTAATTATAATTTAAAGCCCCCACCCCTGACATGTTTTAAAGTATGTTTATTCTGTGTTGCCAGATCAAGCAAGAGTGTGTTGCTGGGTTTTAAAAAAAGTACATTTTCTCCTTATTTGTGTCTCTGAAAAATGCCATTTTAGTTTCAGAATGTTAAGAACATATGGGGCTCCTGAAAACTGGGTCCACTGTTTACTTCAGTGACTACGTGCCAAAGAATTGGTCGTACTCTGTGCTCACGTTCACTTTTCCCAGTGGAATGAATAGACTCGGGACCATAGCAAATTTGCTTAAGGGGCAGGGCAGTGGCTAAAACCACTGTGACACAGATACAGGAAATGAATCTAAAGTGAGCCCTCTGGGTTTATTAATGGTCTCTCATCTAGCTTGACCGGTGTTGAATCTCAGATTTTAGAGAAGAGTTCAGGCGCTCAGGCGCCGCCCCCCTCAGTAGAGGAATGTTAAAACACCTCTCTAATGACAAACTTTGACACAAGTCAGTTAAGCCAAGGTCAGTCAAGGTCAGACATTTTACAGGACAACAGAAAAACATTTTTGTAAATATAATTTCCTAAAAAAAGCTGGGCACTGTAGTTTTTAGAAAACATTACTTGGAGAGTAGGCGACTATTTTCAGTCAAAGATTCGGTGGTGTAGTGAGTTCTGAGGTGATGTTAAGATGTACGTGGGATTGTCTCAAAATAAACTACAGTGCCCATGTTTATCGTAATGACAGAGCATGTCACTCAGTGCAGCAGTGTGACTCATTGATGAGTTTTTAATAGTGTGTGGATAATAATGGAGGTCTAGATGAAGAGGAATAAGATGCATCAGGCTTCAGCTACACAGACAAATCCGTATTCATCAGCTCATTATTTCTTTTGGACTTTAAATTGGGTTTGTTGACAATATTAAAAAATGTAATATCACCAGACTTATCTATTAAAAGAATACTTTACTCACAAAATGATTGTTTGTACATCAATTACTCACCCTGTGTTATGTTGAATTCATAAGTAAGCTTCCAGTGAATGAAGAATCCAAAAATGGAAATCATGGGCGACTGCAGCAAAACTATATCAAAGCAACTCTCACACAACTTGGGCAGTATAATCCAAGTCTCATTTATCCAGTCGTATGTTTAGTACTTTACAAACACATGCGCTGTTGCTATTAAAAACTGACTGAAAGTGAAACTTATCTATGCTCTCTGACTCCATGGACAAAACCAGTAATTTCACATTACTGAACACGGGAGCCGCTGGTTTACCACTGCCTTAATCTGTTAGTTAGTTAATTTGTGTTAATCTGTGACTTTGGTGTTTTAAAGGGTTAAATCAGATTTAGGATGGCCACACAATACGACACACACTAACCACAGATCGAGGCAGCGGTGGTCCAGCAGTGAAATAACTGGTTTTGTCCATGGAGTCTGGCTTTGAAGAGAGCATAGTGTAGATAAGTTTCTGTTGTGTTTCCACCAAATGCAATTAGAATTTTCGCGTTGTGTTACTACAAGTTTGAACGCCAGAATATTTTATGTTGACTCGCATCATACGCGCATGAAATCCCTGAATCGATGAACTTCTGCCGGTACATCCTTGGCGTCATATGTCCCTAGAGAATCTCAATGCTGATCGGCTATTGCACATTGGTTGCCCACGTTCAGATTTTTTAACTCCTGTGAAGAAGTGTGTGACGCGGAATCGTGCTACTTGCTTAATTTGTGCTGCTTAATTTGCATATTTTGCATCATTTGCGTTGTGTCCATTGCCCCGCCCAGCGGGAATTTATTCTAATCGCGTCTTTACGTTGACTTTACGCGTAATTCACTCGCGGTAGTTGTTTCATTTGTGCCCCATGTGAACACTACATTAAAGTTTACTTCCCTGAAGAAAAGGGCTGTCTGTTTGGGAAGTACTGAGTATGCGACTGAATAAATGAGACTTGGATTATATGACTTCCGTTCATCAAGAATTTTCTTTGTTTTTGGATTCTTCGTTTGCTGTGGAAGCATGCGAGGAAAAAAAAGTTTTCCTCACAATTTCAACAACAGGGTGAGTAATAGATAGACAAATGATCATTTTGTGTGGGATGTATTCCTCAAAATATTTTCAGTTAATCAGGACGTGAACCTACTTTCCTCTTCGACTTGAACACGTTGCAGCGGAAAATGTTGCTCTGTCCATCTCTCGCTATGTAACTGAAGATCTTCAAGTCTTGGGCATCATGTGAGACGTAGAAGATCCTGTCAAAAGGAAGATGATGCATATTATTTCATTGGGTTGGTTACAAGCTGCTTGGTTTGGTGTCCTTCTTTTTGATTTTAAAACCTACCTGTAAATGGGATCCTGTGTCACCAGGATCGTGTTCTCATCCCATGACCACCCTTTTCTCTGTAACAACACAAACCATATTAGGTTGACATTGACAAATTGTTACTGAGGAGACAATAAGATTTAATTCAAATGGTGTCACATTTTAAAGGACTGACCTTCCTCTTCTTGCGCAGAATGACTTTGACAGAATCCGTGGACACGACAATGTTGACCTTCTTCTTCTTAATATTTTTCAGCTTGAATTCATACTGTGAAGGAAAAATTAAATTAACATTCAAGGTTGGCAAAAAAGTAATCCAAAAGTTAATTCAAACCAAACTGATTATTATGCTACAAGTTGTGACCAGCATTTAAAATCACACGGGCCCGCTGAGATGGAGCTCTTTACATAAGATAAATGATATATTGGAATAGTGGGAAGAGATCATGCAGACAGAAAGATATTTTTGCCAGTCTTTTCTTCTGGAAAATGTGAGATTGAGTAAACACTGTCAGTTTCTGTTTCTGGGAGCTGTTTAAGCTTTCAAAGGCAGACTTCCCAGAGGGAGGCAGACATGTGTGGGACACTTTCATCCCTCTCCGTGATTAATGCTCGAGCCTGCACCCTCTGCCTCCACTGCAGGCTCACACTCCAAATATCAGGGCCCAGAGATCTAAGAACAACCAGGATTTATATGAAATAACGTGCCTTGCTTTGAAAACACAACGTCCACCATCAGATGATTAATTGATCAGATGGAGTTCTGTGGAATCGTCTCTGTGAACGGGCCGTCGCTCCCTCTGCGCTGACAGGCTTAGCAGATATTCTCTGTCATCTTTTCTTTGGTTTGTGTAAAAATAACAACCCAGCGGCGTTTTTTATTTTCGGCAGGATTGGAACTGTCCTCTCACTCTTGTATTGACACTTCAGAATAAAAATAATGTCACAAGATGT
This sequence comes from Epinephelus fuscoguttatus, assembly GCF_011397635.1. Classification (NCBI taxonomy): domain Eukaryota; kingdom Metazoa; phylum Chordata; class Actinopteri; order Perciformes; family Serranidae; genus Epinephelus; species Epinephelus fuscoguttatus. The sequence goes on from NC_064766.1 coordinate 25,078,136, forward strand.
AAAGAAAAGGTATCATTGTTACCAACATGAAAAGTTATATCCGGTGAATTTTAGCCCTGATGAATCTGGAGCTGTTTGTCCCGTGTTACATCCAGCAGAAAAACACCTCATTAGAGGACTGAACGGGCCCGTATTCCTTCTCATATGCTCTTATCTCATTGCTCTTATCTGTTTTATAATTTGTCATTTGGACTGGGGGAACTTTTTCATAGCTCTGAGTAGGGCTGCCCCCTAATAGTCGACCAAATGTTAGGCGACCAGAAAGGTCATTAGTCAACAAAATGTCACTGGTCGCTTAGTTGCAGAAAAAAACACCCTACGAAACTCTATTAGGAGCTGCACCTTGTCAAAATAAATCAAACCCTATATGACTGGACTATGTGGGAATTTAATTTGAAAGGACAGACACAGGAAGTGGCCACGCTCAGCAGTCAGACAGGAGTCACGTTACAAACCAATCACAGCTGACAGATATCTTTCCCTTCTTGTCTAAATATTCAGTCTGATAGATAAGGAAAAGTTGATCATGTTAGTACAGGGCTACCTAGAGCTTTACATCTGTCCCACAGACAATAGGCCTACACACTTATAAACGGCGCCTGGAAGAAGATCAGCTCTGCACTAAGGATTTCAGGTAAATAGGCTATACGATGCTTGTTAAGGTTGCTTAGTGATGACAATTGGTCGACTAGGACAATTCTCAAATAGGGGCAGCCCTAGTTCTGAGAACCCCCGTTGTTGTTGTGTCTGCACTGCAAGATCCAGGAATGATCTTAGTTTTTAGAACGCAATTTTGACGGACTTTTTAAGCTCCTGTTTCAGAGTAGGTACTCCCCTAGCATAAGAGGGACCATGAGTGAAGTAAGTGTACGATGAGTGGTCGAACACAGCCAATGCAGCACTGGCAACCACCACTTTTAAATAACCTGTTAGCTGTGTGAACAACAAAAAATGGACTGACAATGAAGTCCAGGCTTTACTGAGCATATATGGAAATCAAACACAATTGCGACTCGTCAAAGCCAAAGTGATGCTGTTCTGGCCATCCATCTCTGACATAGCATCGGCATATTTTCACCTTGATGACTGCCATCAGCCTATAGACAAACACGATGATGTTCATTGGTGGCAGTTGCCGATAGGGCTGTCAAAAGCACCATGAAATTGAGTTAGAATATTTTCGAATTAATTTAGTAGAGTTTGTATAATATTTGAATTTTTTATTATTATTATTATTATTTTATTTATTTATTTATTTTACAAAAAAAAAAAAAAGCTGCTTATTGCTGGCACAATATGAACCTGACGCTCTGATGATAACACCCGTTCTGACCGCAATGTTTGAATACTTCAGTGCGTAGTTTTCCACCACAAGAGCGGATCCTGGTCGGCTCATAGTGGTGTCTCATTCTGGTAATGTTTCATCTCTTCTTCAAAAAGGGTAGGGAGGGAGGCAGCAGGTGCAACACTCTTCCCTGTATGTCTCTCGAACAGGTCATACATCGTGGACAGCGCAGTGGGTGGTGTTGGCGCCGTTGGCGCCTTTCCCTCTGTCACTGCGTCCCTCTCTGGCCCGGCTTGTGCGCGAGCCATTTCTGCTCGAACGGGATTCGCCGTGATATGCAACATTATTAATAGTATTTAGGGCTGCCACTATTATTATTTTTATTTATTATTATTTATGATTATTTTCATTGTCGACTAATCTGTTGATTATTTCTTCGATTAGTCGACTAATCATTTCATTGAAAAATGTGTTAAAATGTTGAAAAATGTTGGTCTGTCTCGCCCAAACCCCAAAATTACGTCATCTAATGTCTTGTTTCATGTTTTAGTTCACTGTCACGGGAGAGTTGTAAAGCTGCCAATATCTGAATGTAAAAAGCTGCAGTAAGAGTATTTTGGGGTACTTTTTTAGTACTTTTCTATGAAAAATGACTCAAACCGATTAGTCGACTACTAAAATAGTCACCGATTATTTTAATAGTCTATTAGTCATTGATTAGTTGACTAATCGTGGCAGCCTTAATAGTATTAATTAATTATTAGTGATATTCGAATTATCAAAAAAATATATATATTCAGTTGCCGATATTTATCTGTTATGTCGCATTATTTTTGCGCTGGCCAAATGCTGTGTTGGTTATTTGGGGTCAGACTCAGGAGTAACCAATGTTGTATACCAGTCTGTTGAGTTGGTCAGGCCCAGAGAATGGGCAGAGAATCAGAGCTTTACTAACAATCCCTTAAATGCACCTCTAGGAGATGAGCGAGGAGGATTCTAAGGAGCTCTGAGCAAGGATACACAGGTGTATTTTATGTGTCTTTTTCTCGCATCTCTCTCTCAAACCCTGACTAAGACCCAAGGAAGAGACACAACTGAGGGAAGCGAGGAGACACGTTAGCATTGTGAAAAATACCCATGGTTATGGGTGCCAATCAAGCCCAGAAGCACCCCACAGAAAAGGTAGAGCGCCCATGTGCGCCAGTGTACAGTTGGGGCAAATTGAAATCAGTGTCAGAATAACCACCAATGTGTAGGCTTTGTTCTGCTTTGTCCCGCCCTTTGATGGCCGTCTATTCGTTGTCAGGGTACCGGCACTTGGAGCCAAAAAGAAAGAAGAAAGTCTCACATTTCAGCAATAATTTATGACACATCATCTATTAAATAAGCCTTGTTGAAGAGGTGTCCAAAGAAGTCCTAATATGATAAAAAACTGTTTCCATAATGGGATTGCTGAGAGGCAGTTGATTTCTGCTCAAAGTCGTCCTCTGACCATACACAATTTAAAGTAGCTTTACTGCAGCTCAAATGATATTGTATTTTTGAACTCTTATAAATTAAATAAATAAATCTGTCCTTCAGATGTTTACTGAAATGTTCAAGATAATCCTGTTCAGGAAGGTCTGAAGTTATTTGACTGCACAGTTTTAGAGAGAATTAAAGATAAACATTAAATATAAACTGGGACAAGAGGACCATCCACCTCCATGCACACTGCTGTCAGAGGGCGATGAAGTGGAACACACAAAGTTTTCATGCTACATTTTCATGCTCATCAGCCGCCGCCCCCGGGCACAATTTAATGCTCTACAGGTAGTGTCAACTCACCTCTTGTCTTATCTCTAAGCCACTGCAAGTGCTTTAAGGACAACGTGGCTTTTGAATATTCAGGGTCCATCTCTTCAGAAGTAGAGACTCTTAATTATTGCGCCATTACAGCGCTCTCAAAGAGCTCCGACTCTTTTACAGACTGCTTTTATGCTATCAACTTTAATCTTTCGCCCCCACGTTTAATACCACGTTGTTTATTGTGTTTGCATTCACATACTTATTTGTCTCTTTATGCATTTTCTTTTCTTCTGTTTTTATTTCATCTCCTTTCGTTTATTATTTTTGCTTTGAAGCCTTGCAGAGGAGCATTCTGCAAACCGTGCTTTTAGATAAGAGCAATGTAGCATAAAAGAAATTTAATTTAAAAATGGGTTGTTTAAGGACAGATGAAAAAGGTACAGTACACAGATTTGGCCAGCGAGGTCTTGAACAGCCTTTGAGTTACCTTGTACTACCTTGTGCACTGTGCAGATAGTTTTTCTTTTCAATTGAGCTGCTAAATCAAAAGCTCTTTTTAAAATGCCTTATGAGAGAAACTGTAAGAATCTGAGAATCAGAAATCCTTGAGATTCCTGAATGATGTGTCAGCGAGGACACTCAAACATGCAGCATCACTAAATCTTCAGCATTAGAACCAAATGATCATGATACTGCTCTCACTGTACATGAGGGATCAGGATTAAGTGCTTGCTGGGTGTAACCGTGGCCGAGCTCCGAGTGACTCAATAACTTGGTTGTGAGATTAGATTCAACATCTGACAAGCGGCTAAATCCTCTCCTCCCTGTGCTCCTCTCTAACACTGCAGCGATGTGTAATGACAGGGCATCACTGCGTTTCCAGCGGGCCTGTGTGGTATAAAGGGGGGCTGTTGGTTTTCCCAATGGTATCGCATATAAACCTGCGTGCCATGTCTCTCCCCAGCCATAAAACCAGAGCTGCCCTGTGAGTCCTGCTTTGATTTAAACCGCTCCTGACAGCCCACTGAATCTGCCGAGTGTGTAGTTTTACGCAGACCAGTGATTTATGTGTAAAGAGGATGTTGAGGGGAGTGAGGATCCTTCTGAGCACCGTGCACAAGGTAAAACACAAGACAGAGAGTTAACGTGCATGCACCCGCATCAGTCACTGGGTCATTGTTAATGGAGACTGCTGCTGTCACAGAGGTCTTTCTCGCACAGGGAAGTCACAGATTTAAGTTTCTTACTCTGATTCTCCTCATTGCCGCGACTATCTCCATTCGGCTGCCGGGGCGACCCACCTCCAAACTGCCGATGTACTGCAAAATGTAAGAGAAAGGTTTAAAGAGAGGCAGCTTGGGGGAATGAATGCTGCTGATTACTCAGGGAGTGCTGGGCTGGCAGATTGTTGAGTGCCATTGTAGTTCTGACAGCTTTTTAAATACATTTCTGGAACTATTCCTGCTCTTTGAGGACATCACTAAATGCTAGAGCTGTAATGATGAGTGGGTCCACAGAAATTGAATTAATTTTTTTGATCAGATAAAGGAACAGTGTGTAAGATGTAGAGGGACTTGGTGGCAACCAGCAGTGAGGATTGCAGATTGCAACCAGCTGAAACTTCTCCTGGTTAGAATTCCTTCAGTGTTCATTGTTCAGAAGGAGCCAAATTATCTATATATTATCTCTTCCTCTCCAAAACACACGGGCCGAGTGATTTAAGTCGGTAAAAACACTGAATAAAGCAGCTTCACATTGCAAATTAGTGTTTCTCCGATACTGTTTGGCACGTCAGAGATGGGCAGCTCGCCCACCACATGCTAATGTGTGCTCACCTTTTCTCTCTGATGATTTAAGATCCAGACATTCAGGAGGTTTTTTCTGGGGACTAAATTATCTGCAGAGGTCTCCTCCTCTCCAGAACAAATGGACCAGGTGATTTAAACTGGTAGAAACACTAAATAAAGCTGTTTCATGTTAAAAATCACAGCAGAGGGGCTTCTAACGATGGTGCCTGATACAAATGTCTCTATCAAGACCCAGTGTTTGGTTTGTCCATTCTGGGCTACTGTAGAAACATGGCAGTGCAACATAGCGTTTTCCACAAATGACAACCTGCTCCATATGTAGATATAAACGACAATATAAACATTTATTATGCATATACCATTTCTGCCAATATATCCCCCTAAATCCAACACACTGGACCTTTTTAAGGCAATTTTCCATTAAAAGTATAACATATTTGATGTTTCCAGCCTCTAAAATTTGAGAATTTGTTGTTTTTTCTGTCTAACATGATAGTAGGGGACACCAGGGACGGGTATAACACGGGATAGTTGTAACACTTTAAGTTTCTAACCAGAAACAAGCTATGAATCACTTGATGTACTCTGCAATGCTCAGTTTAGTCCTTATTTTTCATGTTCTTCATGTGATTAATTAGCACCCTTTAGCAGACTGAGCCAAAAGTAATTTTGTGATAAGACAGTAAGTTGTTCACTTCATTTGTTGTTCCTGTTTAAAGAAGAGATTACAGGACAGAGAAGCAAGAAAACACACACACACACACACACACACACACACACAAAATGCCTAACCCTAACCCTTACCCCAAGGACTCATTTATACTCAATGTTACATACTCTACTCAGTTTTAGTCTTTTATTTTATTGTCTTCATTAAAGATTACTGTGTTTGTTATCCTACTCTATATAAAGCGTCTTTGAGGACTTCCAAAAGCGCTTTATAAGTGTGATGTACCATACGTATAATGAGATAAATGGAGCTTTTTGTCGAGTACGTGTTAATTTTGCCCATAGTTGTACACGTTTTCTGAAAGCTACACAGCAGTGTAGTGTTGTTCAAGGGAGACATGACCATGGGACTCAAAGAAGGCTTTTCAAAAATGGCGAAAATAAACAAATCTGTAATATAGTTTAAAGAATTTTCCATCCACATGTCGCAATGTTTTTAACAGCTGTACAGACCCCCGCCGTCTACCACGCTGTCTCCGTTAAAAGTCACATTATTACGACTTTCTACACCTTCACCTTGTTTAGTGTTGTCAGAAACTTTTGACACTGCCCTCTAGTGCCCTCTATTAGCCGTAGCTATGCCAACATAAAGGACTCATCGAAGTATGAGGGCAGTGACGTTTACAGCATTTGAAATGAATGGACCTATTTTCATATGTAAAGAGAGTTTGAATGAGCTATAACCCTAATCTAAACCTAATTCCTAAATGTCTTAACCCTCAAACAGGCCTTTGAACATGTAAGGACCGGCCAAAATGTCCCCACTCTGTTGCTCAAATACGTATTCTGGCCCTGACTATGTGGCAGTAACTAACATACTTTGCTCACACAGAGACACATTCACACACACGTTAAAACAGTTAAATTTTAAGTGTTGAATAAGAAGCTTTCAATATGTAAAGTTTTTGTCAAAATCCTTATTTCATGATCCGTGACTATGGGGAGAATTTTAAAGCCCAGTCCAGACCAAAGGTTCACGACGAGACGAATTGAAACAGGCAACTACTTGCAAAAACCTGCTGGTTCACACCAATGCAACTAGATGAAATGGTGTATCATCTCTATGCAACAATTCTCTGTGCTTCTGTTCTGATTTCCAGCTTTTCAGGTTTATTTTGTGGCTGAAGATAATGTGTAGCTTCTTAAAATATGAATGAGGATAGTGATAGTGAGATACTGGCCACAGCTGCATTTGTAGTAGTGATGAAACGGCAAAAAACAAACAAAACGAGCATCAGATGGACTGTATTCATGACACCACAATAATATAAGTAAGGTGTGCCAATTAGTCAGTGAGATTGTGTATGTGTGTGAGGGGGCATAAGAACATATAGCGAGCAGCAGCAGCAGCGACCCACCAAACAATACCAGCACACAGTGAGGACAGAAACAGAGGGCTCGGCAGGGATGGAGCACCTGCTGCAGCAAGCAAACAAGCCCTCTGTGGTGATTTTGACTTGACCAGTGGACTTCACTACAAGCTGACTGGCTGTAGAAACAGATGACGTGATTTATGTTCTAAAACCAGCTGCCAGTGATTTGACCAGCGGAGTTACAGGTGCCAACATCAGCCAGCTTGATTCGAGCTCAGCGAGCAGTTTGCACTGCTGCAACTTTTCTCTGCTGTACGTTCTAAAATGGTTTCGTCTCGTTGCGAATCATTGGTCTGAATTAGGCTCATAACATTTCACTCCTTGTGTTTGAGACTATTATTGTTACAGAGATAACTCTACCATTTAATAGCAGACACATGTAAATAGCTTGCATCACATTTTGAATGTACTGGCTTAAAAGCTCTTGAAGATACAGATGTCAAAAATGTTACAACCGTCCCCGGTCTCCCCTGAATGACACATTTAGGGGTTTTGGACTGTTGGTCTGACACAACAAGACGTTTGATGCCATCACCTTGAGGTACTGCAAATGGTGATGGTCATGTCTCTCAATTTTCTGATGTTTTATTCATGATTAATTAGGAAAATGATCAATCAGTGATGAAAATAATTGTTAGTTTTAGCTCTGTTAGACTCAGACTCATTATACCGGGTGCCAGAATCCAAAGGCAAAGTATCTTAGGATTGTTCTGCACTTATCATAAATTATAATGCAAATAAATGATGTCAGCATTCATCAAGTTATCAGTTAAAGCGACACTTCTTCATGCAAGTAAGGTCAGAAATCACAAACATTTCAAAGTCATGCAAAGTGAACAAATATCTAAAGTATTCGAGGGGTCATTAAACATCACATAAAGCAGTGGATGAGAATCTGTACAGTGGTGATTGTTGTTACAGTAGCAGTGACATCTCAGTGTTACAGTGAAGATCCAGTGCTCTCATCGCTGCCACCCACAAAGTATCTGTTGCAGAGGCTCCTTACCTTTGCCTCGAAGCAGACCCCATGCTTAAACACCTCGTCGTTGTGCATGGGGATCCTCAAATCGTGCGCGTCATCCACTAAATTGTACTTGGTTACCCCTGGCATCGCTTGAACGATTGCTGCCTCGCTCCCGACTCCCGTTTTACGACAGCGCTAGAGTACCTGCAGATATGCGCATCTCCTCCGGCGCTGCTCCCCCCGTCTCAGTGTCTCCGTCTCCGTCCGCGCTCTATCTCTCCCTCCGTCACTCCGGAGGTCATCCGGGTTGAGGCGCCCCGGTCCGACGGATTGGTCGGCTGATTGATTCAATTAATCGCACTAATCTGTGGTCGGTGTGTACACTTACTGACCCCCACACTCCGGTCTGAGACACGACGGAGAAGCAGTGAGCAGTACGCACCGCCACCGCCGCTGCCGGGGTCCCGATGACGCACGGATCTCAACACATGATTGTTTTTTCCTCGAAGCACCGCGGCACCAAACTGAGCTCTAATTCATCACAGTGAGCGATCAATATTCAGGAACAGTGGGCGCTTGTTTGGCACTAAACAGGGTGTAAAATCTCACAGATGAAGATGCTTGGAAAGACTCAGTCAGCAGCTACAGCCGGTGTTTGGTTGTGTGACATCTAGTGGCATCACAGGGAACAAACAATTCCCCAAATCCCCGACTCCTGGTCGATTCCTGGAGCCCCCAGGGGTCCCTGAAGCGCGCCTGGTTCCCTCCAGCAGTATGAGAATTAATGTGACCATTAATTTAAGAGGAACAGCAAAAATAGACACCACAAGTGATGTTTCTTAGACAAATCAATAAATGACAGAATGCTCCTGCAATTACCTGACAGTGATTTTCTCCACCATACAAAGGCACTCTGAGGTGTTCATGGAGTCTTCTCTAACTGCTGACACACTGACAGCTTTGACCTTTATTATTCTTCTAGGTCTGCTCCTGTGGATGCATTATAAGGGGTGAAATTATCCAGGAGCAGAGCTGGAATAGTGCAGCAACTTCTGTCAGGTCAAATGATATGAAACTACCCCTGAGGTAATTTTACAATATAGATGAAGATAAGATATAATTTGCTGACTGGGCATAGATTTGGGGGGGGGGTGATTCTAACCTCTTGATTTTTAGTGTATTTTCACTGACTCTGCACTTTTAGAGGCAGATACAGGATTTTACTATATTTTGTGCTCAGATGAAAATTCACCCACCCTTCTCTATTGGGTTTCTTTACCGCTGTGTTTTTAAATGCATGTGTTTTTAACATGACATCAGATTTTAATTTTGGGCTGGTCACACCGTGGCATGGGGAACAAGCTCTAAATGAGGCGGCAGTAGCTCAGTCCATAGGGACCTGTGTTGGGATCTGGAGGGTCGCTGGCTCAAGTCCCCGTTTGGACCAATTATGAGGGGTGGACTAGCTGTTGGAGAGGTGCCAGTTCATCTCTTGGGCACTGCCGAAATCTCAACTGCTCAGGTTGCCTCACTCTGACATCTCTCCATGTCTCCATGCAGCTATAGGCCTTATGATTAGGCTTATAGCTGCTTTCAAATGTGATCGATTAGACCTTGTAAAAGCCAAAGGTGTCGATTCACCCTGTGTTTGGTGGTGTGAATAAATACATTGATTGTACTGCAACTGGAACCTGCAGTTTATTGTCTGAACTCGACGCAACCAAGGAAGCTGTGGCATCAACAGCGCAAAGCCCATCAGCCAGGTCAGGCCATAATATATGTGTCAAAAGTCAGTGTGTGAGAACAGTGTGATTATATGAACAGGGTTGCTCGTAGTGATGAACCTGCAGAGGCCTGATTCTACAGCTTCCCTCAGCTCCTCATTACGGAGCTGTATGGTGAGTTTCAGCTCGTTGTTTAGCTGTCGGGTCACATAAAGGTCGGGTGTGTAGGATTTAGGGGGGATGTATTGGGAGAAATGGAATATAATATGATCAGTCTGATTTCTTTGTGATTTCTGGTGTATAATCACCTTAAAAGAATAAGAATCCTTGTGTTTTTGTTACCTTAGAATAAGCTGTTTATATCTACATACAAAGCAGGTCCTTGTTGAAAGAGATCACCATTTTGCATCGCCTAGAACAGACACCAAACCAAACACTGGCTCTAGATAGGGCCATTGGTGTTTTAATGACTGACACCATAGTTTTGAAAACACAGCTTTTTTTTTTTTTAAAACATGATCTGCTTTAGGCCCCTGTCACACAGAAAGTGTTTTAGCAGCTGGAGGCGGCTTTTTGTAATTGTTTTTGAGGAGAATGAAGCTTCTTGCTCGCTGTTTTTGCGTTGCGACGCACCTCAAGTTTCTGCACTCTAGGTGCCGGACGTTTTTGCTGGAGTACTCTGAACTCGTCATGTTGAAAAAACTTCAACTCAGAGCGGAAAAGTGCCCCACGTAAATGCTGTTTTCCCCCATTGTCCAATCAGATGATTTGAGAGGCGGGCCTTCTGTGATGGTCACGACCACCAGTTTACAGTTAGTAAACAGTGGAGGAGAAACTGGTGGTGCTCAGTCGCTCAGCACATCCAACGGTCTCCCAGTAGTTTGTATTCACTTTTGTTATGCTAGGCCTGACGATAGACAGCAGGTTGTCAAACTGCCCCTGAGTCATCCTAAAATCTGCCTGGAAACAGCCATCATGGAGGTGAAGCTCCTGGACTGACTGGTGGTACTCCCCATGATCCACCCTCTTTTTTAGGGTCTCATGTACCCACACAGATCTCTGTTTCACTGTGACCAACAAACTATTTACTGACAGCCTCTCACCCTCAACCAGAGCTACAACAAGTACCCTCTGCCTCAACATTTTTGGAACGAGATACTAATTACTGTGAACCTGCAATATGCTTTCTGTCTAAGATCAAGGCCTTATTCAGTGCTTTTGCTGGTTTTAATCACCTGGTCTATTTGTTTTGGAGAGGAAGAGAACTGTGGATAATTCAGCCCATGTGAAAAACCTCCTGAACCATTAACACTGAAGGAATACTAACTGGGAAAACTTTCAGTTTGCAATCCTCACTGCTAGATGCCTCTAAATCTCCCTAAAACACTGGTCGCCTCTCTCTTCTGTCATAGCGTCATAGGCAGCTGTTTTCAGTGCCAAAGCCCAAAACTCAATGTAGTCCATGCCAAACAGCAGACTGACACAGTTCGCGGCGAGTGGGTAAACACAGTGGAGGATTTAGCAACTGAAGAGACAGATATTTCCCTCAGGACTTTCCTCTGCCCCCAAGTGGCCAAAAAAGAAAAGAGAAAAATCAGTTATTGCAGGTTAAAACGTGGAGTCTGCGATTCTGTAAGTAAGATTGTTGATATTTGAAGTCAGCACCCAAACAAATACACCCCTCCAGTCAGAGCTTTTACCATCACACTCGCTCCCACTGTCTTTCTCTTTATACATCCATGGCCTTTCCCCTGCCCTGTGCACGACTACGGCATGATAGTGTTGTTTGGCTTGGCCCGAGCCGCTTTGTTTGTTTCCCATTAACAGAGCCAGGGCTGTGTATGAATACAGAACGGATCGCTAGCAGACTGTGAAGAGATACTTGCTTAGTTTGAGAAAAAGTGTATTCGATTACAATTGCTGACTGAACTTTTGAATCGATGTGGTGAACTTGTTTGCAAACAGTTACACATCCACAGATATGGAGCAACACTGGCACTCACTTGATGTTGTGTTTGTTTCCACCTGATAGATGAAAATCCAATAGTCACTCTCCTTGCAGCTCAGTTTGAGTCTCAAATCCAGAGGGGAAACAATAGCTCTTAGCTGTTAAATTCTCCACTGTAGTGTTGTCAAAAATATCACTTTATCAATACATATTGATTCTGTATATGTGAAATTGTTTCAATACTCATTTCCCACAATATGGATACACCAGTACCAGCTGTGCTCTCTTGCTGTCTGTTATTGCTTGTGTTTTTTTACAGTCAATAGTTGTTCTCTGCGACTAACCAAGAAAAGAAAAGTTGTCATCATGTTATAGATGTGTTATATTTATATTAATTACGACTTTAAATGTGATGCCCCTAGTGTCAGTTTTGTCTCCCATGATATTGAAAATGATATCAAATATTGATAGTTTTCAACGTATTGCATTGAAGTTAGTTCGTTGAAGTTAGCTAAAAAGACGATGTGTTGTATTTTATTGCTCAGTGTTGAAAGAACACACTGATAATGAAGAGCAAAGTATACAGATCAGGAGAACCATCCCAGGTAGCCAAAATGACCTTGCCCTGCATTGGCCCAAACTCCGCATGCCCGATGAAATCAGCTGGGTTGCATCCGGTCGCTTGACTCAGCTGGGGCTCAGTATAAATGACGCCCCAGAATCTGGCCAAATCAAATGGCCCGATTATGGCTGCTGACACTACCATCACTTGGCAGAAATGACCTGGCCCAGCATCAGCCCAAACTTGGCATCCAGTCGCTTGACTCGGCTGAGACTCAGTATGAATGATGCCCCAGAATTGGGCCAAATCAGCTTGCCGACACTGCCATTACTGGGATATAAATGATTGGCAACTAATTTTTTTTAAGGTTATTCGACAGCACGTGAATGCTGCTCAAGCTGCAGAGGTAACTGGGACGTCTGCTACTTCTTTCTTCCTCAAAGAAAAACAGATAATGATCATTACCTGGCCTACCTACATACAAATGGGATGCTTATGCATGATGACTAGCACCACCAGTTGATGAATGTGCATGTACTGTAACGCATATCATGAAGAAACTGACACCATATTTTGCATCATCTAAACTCAAAAGGTGTGATATATTTATATGAATTAACTTGAAGGAACTGATACTGTGATAAGAATCCATCCACCCATCACTGCTGTTGAGCCCCTCAGCTGGGGGTTGGGTGCTATACGTTCACATTTACTTACTTGATTCAGTGTTGGCATGGAAATCTTGATTGTAGCAGTCTCACTAAGTCTAAGTATTTTCTTTCTGTCATAAGCGCATAGCTGTATGCACATTTCATTTTTCCTTTCCTACATTTTCCCAGAGTATTAATTTAAAAAATCAGTTTTGTTTTCCTTCAGATCTGAAGTATAACCTTTGTTTTCATCTCACCTGTCAGTATAACACATTTTGTTGTCTCTGATCACACGTCAGTCATGCCGTCTCTCCAGCAGGTGGCAACAGAACTCTTTGCATTTCACAGACAGTAACCAAGCAGAAGACACAAAGTCAAGCATCCACTTTTATACATTCAGCATGCTCCTTTTTATTCTCCCTGTTCTTCTTTATCATTTTGTGCAGCTTGTCTTCTCATTGACCTGTGTCAGGAAGCACTCAGTGTGATTGTTGCTCCCTCAGTGTAAAGCACAGAAAGACTCCATTAAGCCTCAAATGAACAGAGTGCTCCATCACATCAGAAAATCACCCCCATAACTTTTTATCTTTCGGGATATGAGTGTCCAGCTGCTGTTGTCTCGGAACAAAGTGTCCTCTGAATTCATACTTGAACAGAACAGAAATACTGTGCTTGGTGCTTGAGATCTTATTCTGTAAATCGTTTCATTTGACATCTTGCTCAGGGCACTCAGTTCCCGCAGCCTGTATGACGTGCCATCTTGGCCCAGCAGCTACAGTGGCTGGTGACACAACTTTCACGTGTTGCAAGTTAATTGAATTCATGTGTGTTGCAGGGCTGCTGAAGACAAGAGTCAAAGCTTCTTCTGTCCAAGTCTTCTTATGAGATGAGAAGGAGCGGATGCACATGCGTCACATGTAGCAATTATTTTAACACACAGCATCAGGTAAATGACTCATCTGCAGTTAAGTTGGTGCACAATGAGGGTCAAGTGTGGCTCCAGGGCATCTACTTATCTCCATCTCAGCTTCCCACTCCTCACGTGTGGAGAGAGCTGTGTGTGCTTTTAATCTTTGACACTGTGCATCTGTACAGTAGCTGCACACAATGGGTTTGCATCATAGACTGCATTTAAAGATGGGCAACGTATCTCTACTTCCAGCCTAGTCTCACTCCCGTGGGAGAAAATGTGCTGCTTGAGCACCTTTTATTGTCTCGATGAGACACACTGTGCTTTCAGCCAACTACAATGTAAACCCCTTGTATCATTATTAGATGTGCAGAGCAATGAACGTAGATTTAAAAGTGTGAAACTCTTCTTTTGGCGGTGGGAGTAGAGTAGAGGTGGATGGATCCAACAAACAGGACTTTGACCCAGGAGACTGGTGTTTGTGTCTCTTGTCAAACTTAAAACCAACAATGATTTAATTTGTTGCTTCAGTCGTTACACACCTGATCCAGTTGTCAGCCACCATCTTTTCCTAACCCTAACTAGGTGGTTTTGTTGCCTAAACCTAATGGCCGACCCTTTTTAGTCAAGAGAGTTGACTCACGTAATGTGCCGCCAACCCCTTCTATATCAAGATCCACTGACCCAACCACACTGTGTCAAGATACAACACAAAAGGATGCCCAAGTTTCAACATTATGATGAGTAGGGATGAGCTTATGACTGAGAAAATGATATAACTCTAGCAGGCTGCCACCCGAGATGGCGCCGGAAATGACTGATCTTTACTGCCACTGTAATTGTTTAGAAACCACTGCCAATGTGCATGTTTTATTTCACACTAAAGGCTGACGCTGTGTTCTGTTACATGTCACACCTCTTTTGCTTCCCTGACGTTGGCATGCTAACTAAAATCAAACACTTGGATGGCATGATGCTGCGGTCGTGTGTTTCTGAGTAAAAAGAAGCAAAGGAGGTGTCATGAAAGGACTTGGTAGTGGCCCTGTAGCGCAGTCTCTTTGTAGAAAGGGCCACAGTATGCTCAAAATGACAATGCTAACAAGCTGATGTTTAGCAAGTGTAACATGTACCCTGTTCACTTTTAGATTAGTGTGCTAGCATCTAATATTTGCATTTCAGCACCACACAAAATACAGCAGAGGCTGAAGGTCGTTAGCTTTGCAGGGTTAGAAAGTAAACCTGATTTTACCTGATGATGGTGCTCGATTTAAAAAGACAGGATCACCAAAGTCACTGATGAGCATGAATGGTTTTACCAAATTTCATGGCAGTCCATTCAGTAGCTGAACAAATTGCATGCTGGCGCTAGAAAAAATGTAAGGGGATCACCTAAGCCTGTATGCTTCATCCTCTGGGGAGCAGAGTTGTTGAGACAGTTTCAGTCTGGACGAACTGACTGACACTGCCAATCACAGAAAGACAAAAGAAAAAAAAAAAAGTTGTGTTTTTGTCAGGCTCCTAAATCAGTGTTGCCTTGCTGATAATTTTTTCCCTTTGTGTTGTATCAGAGAACCAGACATGGATTCTGTATCTGTACAGTCTGACACTTCATAGCAAACAGGAGTCAGCTGTTGTTTTGATATCTTCAAACTGAAACGTGACCGAGCGCAGACTGGCACGGGATCAGCTGCTTTTAGGCATTAATTGCTCTTCATAGGTCAATAAACAAACGGCCTGCTGTGTTTGCCAGAGCGGCCGAGTACAAAGCTGACCTTCTACAAACCCAATTACTTTGTCACGGTGAAAGCCACACAGCTATCGCCGCGCACACTCCCCAGTATTCCTCACTCAGTCACGTGGATGCGGTACAGCTACCTCACACGATTCTCTGTGTTTCCTGTGCTTCACATCAACTTTGTGCACTGACATTTTCAGAGGCAGGTGCTTAAGCAAAAAAAAAAAAAAAAAAGGGAGGGCAAATAAAGTTGCATACAGTAAGACCTTTTGCTTACATACATATTTATTTTAATACCCATTGAGTAATGTAGACAAGGATGTCATTTTGAGCCTCAAACACTTCATTTCCTGCAATCTGGTGACTTTATTCTGCATCAGTTCACGGTGAAAATGTATTTATTTAAAGGTTCAAATTCAGGTGGCAGGTGACGACTCAAAATAAAAATATAGTAGAATGGAATGTAGTCACACTCTCAGGCATGCTGCACTGCTTTCAAATATTCATTCTCCTGGAGATTAACTTCTCTCATTTCACATTGTCTGCTGATTGAACACACGTGTTTTACTGTGTATGAATGAGGCACGGTGTTCTGCGGTGAAGTTTAAATGGCTCTAGATATACAGAGTATAGGCTGCTCTGACACACCAACACACAAAGGATGATTTCTGTCTCAAAATTCTTCAATTAAATATGAAGTTAACAGAGTGCTGAAGAGAAAAGAGTCTTTCGGGAGTGTAGTGTGATATATTTACATCAAATTCAGCGTCCTGCAAATATGGTTCTTTTCTTCAGGCTGTACATGCACAGCTTATTTTATATTTTCTCTTCTTGTTCCCTTCCCATCAGAGCTTTTTAATTCAGCTTGTGATCTAGCTAAATGCTTTATTTCCTATTGGTTCAGAAATAAAATTAAATTCACGTTTTTTAAAATTCAATCCACCGCCTAACAATTTTTAAACAATAAAATTTGTGTATACGAGAAAAGTGCTGTGATTTCATTAAATAGTAGGGGTGAGGGGAAAATGGATATTTTGGGGTCAATACTGTATCGTCACACAGTGCTAAGTATTGTTTTTTGAATTATATAAATGATTAATATTACAAATTTCGGTTGCCTGCTAAAATAATACAACCTTTTTCAGTCCACTAGATACATTTTGCTGCTGCCAAAAATGGCTGAAGTCAGATGAACAGACTGACATGTTAATCTTAGATTTTTTATTGGATTATTTTGGACAGAATTTGCAGTCAAAAAAAGTAATAAATTGCAATATACGTCAATACTCAGCGTATTGCAACTTATTTTAAAATCGCAATAATATTGTGACTTAAGTATCATGATAAGATCATATCACTATGTAATAGTGGTGATTCCCACCACTATTACATAGTCATTTACTAATACTTGAAATTATCCTCGAAATAAATAAATAATCTTAAATATTCTTAAAGAATCCCAGAGACATGGCGCTTGCAGCGGCTGCAGATTCGCGCTCCTCCTCTCCTTCTCTGTGCTTTTGGCACAAGGCATGTTCAGCACCAAACTACATTTCAGATTTATTTGAGTTAATTTTCGGAGCCGGAGCATTGGAGGTCTAAACATTATTTTGAATGGAGTTTTGTTTTTTAAATACACGTGAAAGTGGGGGAGCAATTTGGCGTCTGTCTCCGCCCGCACCTGGCAGTTGGTAAATCGGAATCAGCGATATTGTTGGAGCGAGACGGTGTAATTTTATGCCCGACTAGCTTACTTGTTGTTAAGCTTAATGGTAGGTTATTGCCTCAATTAGGCTGGCTGTATGGGATGTTTTTATAGTTTTATCTCACAACAGTCACAAACAATACTGAGGCTGAGGGCAAACCCTATCGTTACCAGGCTGCCCATGAAGGCAGGTCACTCAATCTAAGTGGGTTAACTGTGCTGACTGTGACAGTTGATGAGGAGGGGCTCTTAAAACTCAAATGCAGTTGTCAGACATTACAACAGACTTTAAATGGAGAATTGATGCCATGGGCCAAATTTAAAAACACAAATATTAAATTAGAAAAAGGAATATTAAAGAAATGTCTCACAAAAAGGGCACTTATCTAGGCAGAGGGCAAAAGGGCAGGTGCTTGAGCACCACCTGGGATCTATCTGTGCACCTGTGTGCTTCACATAGAGAGATGGACTGAAGGATTGTATGAGGCACTTAACCTCAAACTGCCAGCTGTCTATGAAAAGCTGCAGCTATTATTGTAGTGGAAAACTGCTGGTGGGGTCAGGGATCATGAAAACTACTTTGTCATGTATACAAACATCTTCTTTGGCTCATCACTGCTCTTTCCAGAATTCTTCATGATGAACTTTGACTTAAAAGAAATTCTGCAAAGTCACTGTAGTATGCATTTGCCGGGGTGGGACAGAAATCAGCTCATGGATATATGCACAACACAACTGATGGTCCCAACCCCATTGATAAAGCAAGAAATTCCGCTAATTAACCCTGATAAGGCACACCTGTGAAGTGGAAACCATTTCAGGTGACTACCTCTTGAAGCTCATGGAGAGAATGCCAAGAGTGTGCAAAGCAGTAATCAGAGCAAAGGGTGGCTATTTTGAAGAAACTAGAATATAAAACATGTTTTCAGTTATTTCACCTTTTTTTGTTAAGTACATAACTCCACATGTGTTCATTCATAGTTTTGATGCCTTCAGTGAGAATCTACAATGTAAATAGTCATGAAAATAAAGAAAACGCATTGAATGAGAAGGTGTGTCCAAACTTTTGGCCTGTACTGTATATATATATATATATATATATAAAATCAGATATATGAGTGTCTGGGCAGTCTGGTGATGGTGAGTAGGCGGGAGGTAACAAGTGAGATATTTTCCATCCTTAACTGACAACTGTTGCCTCTGTCTGCTGGTAATGACATCTCGAAAGCACTTTTTACACAGATTACGCTATAGAACACTAGAGGCACTAAAAAGTCCCTTCTTTATGCACCATTTGCAGTTTTACACACAACTTAGTGACTATAGTGTCATTCCACTCCAATGTTAGGGATGTCCCGATCCAGCTTTTTCACTTCCGATCCGATACCGATATTACAGCCTTGAGTTTTGGCTGATACCGATAGCGATCCGATCCAAGCGCGTATTATACATATTCACTTATTTTGTTGTCAGTCATGTTAGAATAGGTTTGATCAAGTGATATTACTCTAACAAGAACAACTACTTAATCAGGTTAGTTAGAATGATCCACAACAGTTGGTATGAGAAACTGACCCGTTTATTGTTAACAGGGTTAAATAAACAAACTTTAAACTTGAACATTAACATTAAATAAAAAATATACCTGGTTTGCTTTCGCTGCTTTGGCCCCTTAATAAATAGAAAATGAATCAACACAAGAAATCTTTAAAATGTCTAACATTGAAATTAAAATAGCAGCAAGACTCCACACACTTGTGCTTTGGCCCCCTAATAAATAAAAAATAGATTAACACCACAAGACATTGTTGACATTTAACAAACAATGCAGCCTTTCCTTTTCAGTTATTTTAGTAGTGTCAGTGCCAGCCTGGTGCACAGGCACACAATACTGTACAACTGTTTAAACAAGCAATAGTCCATCCATGGCTCCAGTTTCACTAATTGTGCCCAAAACAATGCCATCAGTGCTCTTTACTTAAACAGTAAGAGTGTAAACCAAATAAAAATATCACTCTCAAAAAACCAGAGCAGAAAGCAAATAGTCAGTTAACTAAATTGACCGCTACTCTTCCTACTCTCCGTGTGTGTCTGCCATCTGCGTGCTGGCCTGGTGGATTGATAGTAAGTGCTGGAGCGGATCACTGGAATGGGCTGCTTGAATCTCGGAGTGCTGGGCTGGCCGGAAAACCTGCATCGGACTCTATGAAAAACTGGATCAGAGTTCTTGGATCGGCATTTTTCCATGCAGTCCAATCCGATGCCGATGCACGTTTTTTTGCTAATATCGGCGGCCAATACCGATCTGAATTTCGGATCGTGACATCCCTATCCAATGTGCACTGTGGCTTTGCGGAATCAAGAGGTGTGACAGGCATGACATGTAACACAACATCGTCAGCCTCTAGTGTGACGAAACATACACGTTGGCAGCATTTTCTGAACAACAACAATGGCATTAACGTGTCAATAACAATAATTTACCATCTGTGTTATATGGCGGCTGATCTTGTCCTTGTTTTCCCAGTTTGCGGACATTTACGGCTGCTGTTCTTCTTCATTGAGTAAGCTGCTAACTACTAACAGCTACTTTTTAAATTTACCCCGGTGGGTCGCACGCATAACACATCAAAACATCACACCTGTACCACCCATGATCCTGTCTTGCAGGCTGTCCTGTTGATCGAGACACTGTTTTGGCGGTGTTACTATGATTGTACCTCATAGAACGGCATGCAGCATAATGGCGTGATATTCCTGCCTTGAACAGGCAGTGTGAAAGGGGCTTAAGGCTTTCCTAAACTTGGTGACAGACAGGTTCTGTTTGAAATAACATACTTACATACTAGAATACCAAGTATGATGTAAATTTAGTTTCAGTGCGTTCCAAATGCATAGTATGTGGATTTTGTTGGTCTATAGTAGAGCAGCAAGAATCTCTGACTATGTGATGTGAGGTTATGACTCAACTGCCGCAAAATCCACTGGCCATTTTTAGACTGTCCAATGGTAGACTGTAAGGGAGACAGTTCTGGTGCAAACCAGCAGCAGGACGCATACAAATTTTAAAGACCATTGAGCTCAGGGGTGTCGGTGGCTTAGTGGTAGAGCAGGCGCCCCATGTACAAGGCTGTTGCTGCAGCAGCCCGGGTTTGAATCCAGCCTGTGGCCCTTTCACGCTTACCTGTCCTGTCCATTAAAGGCAAAATGGTGCAAAAAATATCTTTAAAAAAAAAAAAAAAAAAAAAAGAAAGCCTGTGAGCTCAGATGTGGTATAATTGACTATAGAAAAAATATTATATAACACTAAAATACTTAATAGTGTTAATTTGACTACTGGATACTACTGGAAGACATTAAACTGAGTGAAATATTTTTGATTGATTGATTGACTTCTTTACTGATAATGAACACGTATCCATACATACACAGGCCCACCATTATCAAAAGGATCAAAACACAAAGCTGGAAGCTTATTTCCATTGTGGTCCTTAGGGTGATTGAGTGTTGAGTGTACTGATGGATAAAATGTTTGGATGCGTGAGAGTGAGTAAAGGTAAGGGTGAATTTCAGCGTTGCACCTGTCGACACTGTGGAACACGAGGAAATAGATCATGTGAATTTTAATTCTGATTATCTGTTCACAAACCTGACTCGTTCTTGCTGTGTCTTACCTCCAGGTCGTCTAAAATGCAGCTGCAAGACTTTTAACTAAGGGCACATTCACACCAGGATAGTTTGGGGGGGATTCTGTTCGATTGGGCGGGGAATGCCGAAAAATTAATTTGATTCGGTTCACTTTCACACTGCACTTTTTAAAGCGGACCAAACCATCTGGACAATATCACGCAGTTACAGCTGCTCGTTTGGGGGCGGTATTGTCCGAAATGACCACTGACCAGGAAGAAAAAAAAGCAAAAGGAAGAAGAAAACCCGGCTCATCGATTGGCCAGGACCGAAAACGGAAACATTTTCCAACTTTTTCTTTTTTTACCTCTGCTTCTCCCGGTTTGCACTGTTTTTTTTCTACCCAAAATGCACTGCACTCAACGTCACTTCCTGTCTTTGGTTGCTGGATAGTCTGTTTGCATTTCCCACTGTAAGCAAACCACACCAGGGTTCACTTGCAAGTGAACCGAGACCCCCAGTTTTCAAGCGGACCAGGGTTTGCTCGTTTGGTCCGCACCAGAGTTCAAATGAGTGTTCACACCACTCCAAACGAACTGAACTATCCGTGGAAGCGGACCAGGGTTCGTTTAAAGCGGACCAAATAGCACCAGTGTGAATGTGTCTTGAGACACAATGTGACATTTCCCCACTGTTGGACACTCTTCGCTGGTTACCCACTGACTGAAGAATTGATTTTAAAATTCTCTCTTAATCACCTATAAAGCACTACAGGCTGGCTGTGCTTTACATTCCTGAGTTACTGTGTCCCTTGGCAGCGGTGAGATCACTGACACCCAAGGCCTCCTGGCTGTCCCAAAATCTAAGCTAAAAACTAAGAGCTTTTGCAGTTGTAGCTCACACTCTTTGGATCAGTCTCCTCTATAAAAAAAGTCATGAGTCAGTGATAATTTTGAAAAGCTGTTAAAAAACTAATTTGCTTCATAAGCACTTTGTTCTTATAATGGGCATTTGCCTTCTGTCCCTTTTTATATTGTTATTCATTGTACGGATTCAGTTTTGGTTTCTTGGCTTTATTGTTATTTTACATTTTTATAGCCTGAGTAGCATGCTGGAAAGTGCGTCTGGATACAGTAGGACATCCTGGTATTGTTGCCATACTGCATTTGATATAATTTCTATCGGGACATACTAAATCTCTGTATTTTCAGGCTGACTGGCGATACACAATACATATCTTGGTATTGTATGAGAGACTTGTTCAGCTGTCAAAGCTACATTTGAGATGTCACACACACTTTTATAAAAACAGACTGTGATCAAAATATACAGCTGCACAACATGTAAATGAAAAATTATATAAAATAAATAGCAGGGCTCTACATTGACTTTTTGCACACAGCACTGGAGCTACAGAGGTTTAAAGGTTTGCAGCTCAGGACACAAAAATACAACATGAGTATAAAAGTATCAAGTAGGTTTGAAACAAAAAAAAAAAATCTTTGCTGGGGGGAGTTAAAAAATTGTTTTTCCATCTGTTGGACTTTCAAATAAATCTAGTGCTGGAAAATGATTTAAATATTTTTATTTATTTAGGCTATTAATCTGATTTATGCACAAACCATCAACAGAGAGGCCGAGGGAGGGAACAAGTGAGAGACACTTTGTCCTCGTTATACACATCTTTTATATGAAACGCCTGTGTTGTCACTGCGTTTTTTTAAAATACATCCTTCACCTTCATCCAGGCGCTGTCTCCATGTCACACAATAGACCAAAACTACCAACAGCGACACGCTATGATCCACCTCACACACAAGCTAGCAAACAAACACTCACCTAATGCAATGAAGCAGCTCTGTCTCCCACACAAGCAGCACAGTGCTGTACTGCATGTTTCATTCATCTCACAGACTGATTTAGCATAGCACGTTCAACACGTAGACTGATGTCACAATGTAGACTAATTAACAGACGGATTAAATAGAGGAGCAGCTTTGTGTCTCTCTTAGCGTTACTGGAGGCCTTGTGAGTGAGTCAGTGGGGCGGAGCTGTGTGGAGGGTGTGAGAGAGGAGAGGTGCACATTGGTATGTGATATGTAACGCAACTTGATCCTACATCAATATAAACGGTGTTGTTTAGATCTATATCTTGCTTGCAAATATATCAATACATCGTACATGGGCGTTATATCGCCCTATGTTAATATGGGCGTTGGAACATACCAGTAGCATTTTCTTGCTGTGTTCAGTTACTTGCTGGTGTCGACTTTTGTATGGATCAAACAAATAAGATAAAATGTGGTAATTAGTGAACTTCAGGAGGTGCT
Organism: Epinephelus fuscoguttatus; assembly: GCF_011397635.1. Taxonomy (NCBI): domain Eukaryota; kingdom Metazoa; phylum Chordata; class Actinopteri; order Perciformes; family Serranidae; genus Epinephelus; species Epinephelus fuscoguttatus. The sequence goes on from NC_064766.1 coordinate 25,101,274, forward strand.
GGTAGGTTGATTTTGCTACCATTGGACAGATACAGGCGAGCTGTTTCCCCTTAACTGTCTCTTGGCTGTAGCTTCATATTTACTGTACAGACATAAGAGTGGTATTTTTCTTCTCCTCAAGCTCTTGGCAACAAAGAGAATAAGCACATCTTCCTAAATACCAAACTTTGTCTTTAATGAACATGTTGGCTTCAGTTTAACTGCGCATATTTTCTCTGTGTCTGTTCTGAACTCTTTGACCTTTAAGTTCCCACTTAAGAAATCTGTTTGGGATCTTAATGCTATTAGCTGTATCACTAAATTAGCTTTAGATAAACGGGCAGTTGTCGAACATAATGTGATATGACTGTAAAGCTTTTAAATCCAGTTCCATCAGAGGAATGCATTCTACTAGAACAAGTAAAAAAAAAAACGTACAAACAAATCAGACAAAGTCATGATTGGAAGTGCTTTTGTGCATTAAACTGTCATATCATCGTAAGATTTACTCGCCTCGCAGCATGCATGTTAATGTGGGAAAGAGGTCAGTCCAAAAATTTGTGGTCTCGTGTTTTCGAATGTGTTGTTAGCAGGGACACAGACGATTGGCTAATTTTCCTGCTGGGGAGGTGGAGCTTTGACGGAGTCATGGGGAAGTTTACTGTAATCTCCAGCAGCAGAATATTCTCAAACAAATTAGACAGATGGAACATCTGATCGGGTCACGGTGAATACCGCAGAGGGAGTCTGTCATGGGACATGCTCTCATAAAGACACACTTAGACTTAATTGAGTACACTATCTATGTGTTTGTTTCCTTTGGCCTCAAACTGCCTTTGTAACATTAAAAGGAACAGTTCACCCCTAAATCAAAGATACATATTTTTCCTCTTGCCTGTAGTGCTATTTATCAGTCTAGATTGTAAAGGTGTGAGTTGCCGAGTGTTGGAGATATCAGCCTTCTCTCCAGTATAATGGAACTAGATTGGCACTCAGCCTGTGGTGCTCAAAGTGCCAGAAAAATCCATTTGAAAAACTCAGTGTGAAGGAATTCGTCGTGTTACAACCTTTAGCCTTGTTCAGTAAAAGAAGTGGATGATAGTTATGCTCAAGGTAACAGTCAGGTCAGCAGAAGGCCTCAAGGTCAGGCTGCTTGACCTTTGTTGTGAACTCACTCCATCTGTCGTCTCCCAGTTGTGGTGTAGGGAGCACAGCTGCCCAGATAAGGGTGCCTAGCCTGCTCTGTTGCCATAGCTCCCAAGGATAAGTGGAAGGGAGATTGCCCTGTGCTCCAGACTCAACAGACGAGAGTCTCTTTTTAGGTATGTGATTCAGAGCGAGCCAGGTGAGCTTGCTTGTTGTTTGAAGTGAGTAACCAAGAGAAACTTTACAAAGCCATAGATTGGGACAGAATAACATTATTTGAGAATGTGGAGTAACTCGCAAGGGAATACTGTTAGGGTTAAATGCAAGAAGTGGGCAAGGACACCCTCAGGATCTCTGGACGACACACACAGTGTTACACTCTGTATGCTGAGCCGTTTGTAGTCACCTTCACAGATAAATGAAGCACCCTTTATCAATGTATAGGGGATAAACACAGCCGCAAGCTTTGGGACAGACTTCCCTTTCTGTGTCAGAAAGAGGATCTGTCGTAACTTCTCGTAACCATGGACAAAAAATAAAGTGTAATCAGATTTTATGTTCTTCATATATATTTGTAGCTCTGATATTTAATCTCTAGGTGCTGCTATTTTTTACCTTTAATTTTTGTATATTATGTGTTTACCAGTAAAATAGATAATTACCTTAAGAAATAACATCCATGATGCTCGTGGCTCATTAAAAACTACAGCGTGATGATTGGAGGAGAAATGGCAGAGCATAAAGGGTCCAGGTGGAAAAAAACAATAACTCACTCGTTTAGTATTTTACTGAAAGAAGGAAATCACCTGTTGATTTATGTATATAGATCCCAGGGGACATTTTTTGTATTTGGGAGCTGTTTAAATGTGTAATTTGTGGTAGATTTTTAGTTACTGTTATTGCTGTTGTTGTTGTTGCAAATCTGTGTTCATAAATTAATGATAAAATATTTGTCTCACTAATTTGGCATATTGTCAAGAATATCGCTATCGCAAAAATACCCTGAAATATCGTGATATCATCACTTCTGAGTTTTGAAAGAATTTAGAGGAAAAGGCAATAGGCCGTGTGACGGACATTTAAGTGTTGAAATGTAAAAGCATTGTTTTATTCTGTGTATAGGCTACACATTTTTTTTAATTTTCTTTTTATTTAGTCTTAAACAGCTTAAACATACTCAGGGCTTATAGCTCTGTCTTTCCAGGCCCCTCCGTAGGACACTATTACATCAGAAAATAACACGTGTTTTTTATATGTACAGAAGCCAAAATGGACAGATAAAGTAAATATAAATATAGGTATCAACCTTAAAAAAAAAAAAAAACCTAAAACAAAAAAGGAAATTCAACTCCACATATGAACCAAAACGTTGGGGTGTCTTCACTATACAGACAAGAATGAAAAAAAATCAATTAAAATAAAATAACTCAGAATCACATAAATTCACCTTAAACAAAAGAAGAACGAACAGTTTTAATGTACACCATCCAATATTCCCATCTTTTCAAAAAACTTGAGTAAGTTCCTTTCCATCCTAAAGATGTCATATATATAATGTCAATCCAGTCATCCACTGTTGGTATTGCTGGCTTTTACTCAAGTGTCTCTCATGAGAGGCAACAGTAGGGTACACATTTTTATAATGTTTTTGTAATATATCTGAAGAGGGGGGAAAGCATCGCATATGGCTCCAGAGCCACAGGTTGCGAACCCCTGGTCTATCTATTCCACCCTACACTGGGTGTAAGAGAGGGAAACACAATGAAAAGGCTTCAACATACAGACAAGCACATCACACTCCCACATTCATACGTTTGGGCAATTTAGATCATCTGTTAGATCTGATTTGCACATCTTTGTGCATGTAGGATGAAACCAGAGGGCGCCAGTACAGGAACTACATTACCTCAGGCACTTCCTGGAAATAACTAATAGCAAACATATGTGTCTTTACCTCACAGAGGTGAGTCACCATTATTTTCTGTACATTGCTCGACTCCATGCTGTTTTCATACGGCATCGTGTAATGAAACTAATGCAGGCCACATGTTTGGTTCTCATCTCTCACACCAGTGTTGTAATATCGCCTTTAATCAGACTTTAATCAGTGTTTACTATGCTTTTTTCAACAACTGGACACAAAGGAGTTTATTTATGGTAGCAGCCTATTTTTTTTTACCTTGCAATCCAAATTAAGTGCATCTCTTGTAGTGTAATTGAGTACTTCAGAGTGGGACCACTCAGCTGTGTTGGCTTTGTTCCCTTGGTAACCCAGTAACCATGACTGCAGCTCTTTGTTTTTACACCGCTCTCCAGTAGTTGAAGCACTGTTGGCGACGCTATTAATCACCACTCACACCGCAAATATGTATTTAAATGAGGACACTGACTCACTTCTGGCCAGTGGAGTAGGTGCCTAGATCCAACGTTTAACAGAGCTCCACCTCGTCTGTGGCACGTTATGTTTCCACCCTCCTGACATTCAAAGCTGTCCACTTAAACTGATCCGTGCTTTAGAAAACACTCACGTAAAAAACACAAGGGGTTTAGCCTCTCCCATGCCAGCTCATCCGGGTGTGGGACCTGTCTGTGTTTACAGTTTGGACTGTAAAACCTAATCATCCTGAATGTTTACAAAAGGTGTATGCAGATAAACGTGATCGTCTTGATCTTCATGCGTAGTGTAAACACATCATGGTTATTTCTGGCCGGCCAACATGGGTTAACTACTCGAAAAGGGAGATTATACCTCTGTCTTCAAAAAACATCACAGTAAAACCCATCTGTTGCAGAAATTGGACAGGCAATTTGTTTATAATTATGCTATTGTAAGTGATAAGACCTCATTTAAGAGCAGAGCTGTGTTTTGCTTCTCCTTTATTGTATTTATTCAGATATTATGTATATTTTTAGATTTTCTTTTGGTATTTTTTAGGCGGGCATTTTGACCTTATTTTATTGAAGAAATGACAGGAAATAAAAGGAGAAAGAAAGAGAAGATTTATGATATGTAATAGAGGTCATTTCAGGATTATGGAAGGTAAAGAAAAGTTTTATATTTTCAGGTTTGGGTTTTGTAAAGATTAAAGGAGTTGTATTTATATTCAGAGGATATCTATGAGCCTGCTTACACCTGATATTGACTTTTGTCTTGAGTGATCTGATCACAAGTGGACAGCATTTCATACAAGTGTGAACGACCACCAAGATGCATTGTGGTCCGATCGCTCAGTCACTTAATTTCTAATTGTTTGCTGAAGTGGTCTGGGATGTCTTTGTCACATATCTTTTGTAGTGTAAACACTTAGATGTCCTGATGTGTCCTCAACAAGGACTAAGTCATCAGCGCAGGATGTGGTGGTTGTTTTGGTAGCAGTGCACTTACCATAGATTTTAATGATAGAGATACTAGGTACCAGATGCCAAAAAGTTTTATAGTGTCTAGGTTTAATTCCGTAATTCTGCTGACAGCGATATCTCCAGCTGTACTGACACAACCACTTACGTGTCAAGCGAGCATGCTAGCAAGCAACCAGTAAGAGTGTGGATGACTTAGACCTCCCAGCATAAGTGACGTGCACAGTAACAAGTGGTTAGCGGGAGACGCATGATAGAAACAGGTGTGAATGGCACTCTGTCTCGGCTGTTCAGATCACAGGGACACATGTTAATTCCAGGTATGAACAGGCTCTATGTTTCAGAGTCTGAGTCGAGATTGTCTGCACATGGCTCTCAACATGGTGGTGGCTGAAACAGCAGATAGCAGCTGACAGTACTAACAACATTGCTGACAAAGCTAATGGTGTCAACGTTTGGGGGGACTGGAGGGAGGGCCCTACACTCCCGCAACCAGACTCCAACAAAAAATGCCGGCCTTTCACGTCAGCATGATACACGGTTGGTCGTTATTATAGTTTAACGGGACCCAGTGGTGTCATGGGGAAATGCAGCAGGACAACACCAAAAGCTAAGGCAGTGAGAGTCCAAGTAGGGTGAGTGGGAGCAGTGGTGGATGGGTCCAACAACCACTGACTTACACCTGGGAGGCCAAACCTTGTTCTTACTTCCAAACCCAAACTGTACATTTCCTGTGAAAAAAGAAGCGTATTTTGAAAACAGACAATTCATGTAACAGGCAGAACTTGACACGGCGTCCCAGAATGTCAACATGCAGCACACCCAGGGTACCTTTCATGTCATATGTCGATGTGGAAACTCCATGATCAAATATTGATATGTGATTAGGTCAGAGTGAGAGTGTGTTGATGGAGCAGTCAACATTATCATAGGTATCCACCTTATAAGCGCAGTGCAGAGTGGCGGCGATTAGCTAGACTCTGGGATACAGATACAGGGACTCACATGCACTAACAAGCAGGAGCTTGCCAGAAAGTCTTAAAGAGTCCGACTTCATTCTCTAGTCAGGAGGCCATTACTCCACTATGACACATAGTTGTTTGCTGCATAGTTGTTTGCTGCTCTAATAAGGTTCTCAATATCTAATACAGAAGGATATAAGGCATCCTTAAACCATAACAGAACTGTAGTATGTGAGAATTTTAAAGAACCATTTCCATAGACAGGTTTGTTTCTTTAATAATCAGGAGTTTCCACGATAAAACTAAATTCTCAGTGTTACTTTAAATGGTTGTCAAACTCTCCAGTGGCTCCTCAGTTTGGTTTGGCAGATGGTTTCTTTTTCTTTTTCCAGAGAAAACCCCAAATGTTTAAAAATAGGCCAGTTAAGCTGAGCTACAGTCATGTAGATTTCAGGAATCTTCATTTACCTTTTTAAATGCTGTTTTATTTCTCTTTTGGTAAGTCTTTATTAAAATGATGAAAGAGATTTACTGTAAGTCAACAGTGGAAACACTGAAGACAATCATTGTCCTCAAAGTTTGAGTAATGGGGTGCGTAAGTGGACACGTATAGTTCACTCAGGTCCCTCACTCTGTTATCCACACATTCATTTTATCAGTTTAGCATGATGCAGATAGTATCTTCCCAAAAATGCCTTTGTTCATATCATAATAATGTCTGCAGTCTAACAATGGCAGCAGTTTCGCCAATTTTGCCACTTTGTTTTCCTCATTCTGCCTGTGCTGAAACACCTGTATTCACCCTCTGTTTGAAACGCTCTGTTTTAGCGCCTGTCTCTTAAGGCCCCATCTTGAAAAAGCCTGGTCGTCTCTGATTGGTCAGTGTTTCTGGATCTCGATGGTGATACTTCCCAAACCCGTTTCACCTAGTCACGTCTCTGCACTCTCATTGTAGCCTGGGAATGACTGTAAAGGAGTATAGTGCCACTTTCTACCCTGAAAAAATCACCAGCAGAAACTTCTACACCAAAATATTCACAACATTCACATTCGACAGGAATATGATCCGATAGTGGGGAACTGTTGACAAAATCGCCAACCACGATTATGTTTCCCCCATATTAGCATGTTGCTACATGTAGCAGTGTACTTGCAGCCTGGGAATGACTGTATATAACAGCAGTTTCTATTGTAACAACAAGATTAGGAGTGCTACATCTGATCAGGTGCCAAGTAGTCATTAAAACACCCAAGAAACAGACAACATAATTATTCAGAACTGTTTGTGAGTCTATTAGTGCGTGACTCTAAGTTTGTGACCTTGGTGGGAATGGTCTTTAATAATTTTCTTGGCTCTGCAGTGGAAGAAAACTTTGGCAAACCTTTAAAATGAACATCTGACACCGTGGCGTTATACAGGCTATGTGACGGAAAATAAGAGAAAGCATACAAGGTCCCCACAACATTGAAGTACTTGTACTTTACGTCATTATTTGCATTTTATGCCACTTTACATCCCTTGCAGATTATTAGTACAAAATATAAATCAATAAAGAAATTATAAAACTTTATCATAGATTTATCTATACTCAACAGAAATATAAAGCATTTGACATTGGCTTAAAACAGATTGCACCTCCCAACCCTCACCTGTGGTCATGAGCTCAGGGTAGTGACCGAAAGAATGTGCCAAACCATCGTGGTGAAGAGGGAGCTGAGCCAGAAGGCAAAGCTTTCGATTTGCTGGTCCATCTGCGTCCCAACCCTCACCTGTGGTCATGAGCTCTGGGTAGTGACCGAAAGAATGAGATCGTGGATACAGGTGGCCCAAATGAGTTTCCTCCGTGGAGTGGCTGGGTTCAGCCTTAGAGATAGGGTAAGAAGCTTGGACATCAGGAGGGAACTCGGAGTAGAGCTGCTCCTTCGCGTTGAAATTGGTCAGTTGAGGTGGTTCAGGCATCTGATCAGGATGCCTCCTGGGCGCCTCCTGTTAGAGGTGTTCCGGGCCTGTCCCACTGATAGGAGGCCTCGGGGCAGACCCAGAACACACTGGAGGGATTACATATCTCATCTGGCCTGGGAACACCATGGGGTAACAGAGTATTTCTACACTGTGGTATTGCTACTTTTACCAAAGTAAAAGATGAGAGTACTTCCTCAGCTGCTGATTGCATGTGTCATGGGATTTCTTCAGGGTAAGCTGATGGACATTTAATATTTAGATGATGCTCTTTTCAAATATTTGATAAACAGATTTAATAGAAATATCTCATAATGTCTCATAGCTGAAAAAAAGTAATGAAAACCAGCAATGGAGCGCAGGAAATGAGCTAAAAGTCCAGTCACGCTCTGACCGGCATCAAATTCAATATGATTCACCTATAATTTATTCATTTCAAAGTCCTTTTGTCCACCCATCTGTATGCAGTTACACACATCACACAGAAATGCACAGCTGGCATTGCAATACGCTCATTTTCTTCCCTGTATTTGATCAGAATAGAAACCTCTTAGAAGTTCAATCTTTTGAATTTAGTGTTTTTTTGTTGATGTTGTTGCCGCGGTGAACTTATTTTCCTCCAGGCGTGAAAAAATCCCAATCTTTTCTCTCTCTCTCTCTCTGTTGCCCTGTGGTTATTCGTGTTTCTTTATTCATCGCAAAAGTTCATAAAGTTCCAGACTACACCCTCGTGCTAACACAATATCCAGTAAGATAAGAACAAGAAGTCCAAACAAGTTCTGGCCACCCACATGCTGCCACGCCTGATCATGTCTTTACACGCTTCTTTTTATTTTCCAAAGTATATTCTGATGTTTAATGCTTAAATTAGACATGAATCATGAACATCTGCCCAAACAAACTGCAGCAGTCAACAATTTACCTATAACATCAGCAGGTACGGTAGAGAGTGAGTGATGATCAGAAGTCGAGTCCATCTGTTCCCTAAGGTGGAGATACTCTCAATGACTGCATGTCCAGTCGAGGCCTCATCACACATCACTGCTGGGTGAAAAAAATGACAAAGAGAAGGAGGGATAGAGGGGGAATACGGCCTCTGTCATTTTCTGTGAATGTGAGAGCGGTGTTAATGACTTCGCCCTCTCCTCTTGAGGAGCTGAGTGCTTGTACAGGAGTCGGCGGTTGCAGGGGGAGAGCGTAGGAGGGTGAAGAATGGTGATGATGGATGGCAGGAGAATGGAGGCAAGGGGCTGATTTACAGAGAGGAGGGAAAGACTGCTGTGACTCAAAGGCTGTGTGCTGCAGCTCAGGTAGTAAACAAACCTGCCTGTGGAGGTGGTCAGTAGGTGGCTGCTGTCTCCATGGCAACCGGCCATCACACTCGGATGCTTCCCGGCAAAATAATCTTGTTTTTTTCTGTTGGACACACACAAACAGAATATGTTTCACAGCCTATAATTCTGCCTTATTACAGGAATAGTTTGAAATTTGGGGAAATGCACTTATTTGCTGTCTTGCTGAGAGTTAGATGAGATGATTGATACTATTTTCATGTTTGTGGGTAAATATGTAGATACAGTCAGCTGCAGTAATCAGTTGGTTAGCTTAATGCAAAGACTGTAAACAGCAAGCCTTAAAGGGTGACTTTAATATTTTTCAACATTGACCTGTTTCTCATGTTTTTGTGTCTAAGTGACTAATGGGAACAACAATTTTTGAAACTGGACCAGTACTGAGAGACACCGCTGCAGCCAGCAGCTGCAAAACAGGCTGTGATGTAATCACTCGGGGCAACTGAGCACCATCACTGTACGTCCACTAAAAGTGCTTGTGTCTTACAACATTATAGAAAGGATTCTTGAAGAGGTCGACCTTTGTGTTAGAGTAATATCTTTTTATGTTTAATCAGAAAAGCCCCAAGATTGTTCTCTCCAAACCCACCTGACTCCATTTAAACAAACAGTAATTTTATCATTGTAAAACACACTTCATTCAGAGTCAACAGAGACAAATAAACACCCACAAAAACCATCTTGGTTCGTCTTTGTACAGTTCCAACAATCACCAACTCTGGTTTGGTTTAAATAAACCCTTAACTAGTCGCTAACACACACAAACACGAGGAAATGTTGTGAATGTTCTAATCCCAACTTGTCAAATATCGCTGCTGTATTAGTGCTGTTCACATCTACATATTGCACGCTAGGTATCCTCCTGTGTTTGTTGCTGACATTCTGGGACAGCGTGTCAATTTACACCTCTCTATATACTTCTATTTTCATAGGAAATATACAGGTTCTGCTCGTTACTGTACATGCATACAGTATTTTTCAAAATAAACTTACAATGCTGGTAAATCACCTCATATTTATGTTTATTTCATTGTGCAACAAAAGCACATGGTTAGGTTTAGAAAAAAACAACATGGTTTGGCTATTCGTGGGAAACAAACACCAGGCTCCCAGGTGAAAGTCCAGGGTTTGTTGGTTGGTTTGTTTCTTATTTGTTATTTGTTAGTATGTCCATACTGTCAATATGTGTATGCATTAATTGGTGAATAACGGGATATGTAAACAACAAACAAAAAAAACATGCATATCATACTAGACAGGTGAGTGGCAGCATGTTATACCACCACCTAAGGTTCTGTTTGGCCATGTCACAAACCGTCATATCATACTGCTGCGAAAGGTGGCTTTTGGCACCAGTATCTGATGCCGAAATCACTGACCAAGCGGCAGTATTTTACGAATTCGGAATAAGAACAGGCTGGAAAATAAAGTCCAGGTTAAAAAATACCAAAGTTACCCTTTAAACAGCTTGTTCTCATCACCAGGGCATCAAATACCCTTGTAACACCCCTCGGCCTGTGACATTGACGCCATAGGCACCCTTTAGAGTCTTTATACTGTAAGATGCACTAGGCCTTTAACTAACTCCAGTGTAAACCTACAGTATCTGTAGCTGTACTTGATAGTGAGAGCAACTGACGTAGTTTAAAGAGCGTAAAACTCCATGTACGGGCAGGAAGGAGAGGAAGAGGTGGATGGGTCAAATAACACTGGAATTTCATCCAAGAGGTCGCAGTTTAAGTTAACAGCATAATTTAAGAATGGTTGACAAATGTACTGTTTAAACCTAAATCATGATCTTTTCTCCAAACCTAAACATGAAGATTTGTTTCCTAAATTTCACCTCAACTGTTTCACAACATGAACGATGTGGTACAAAGTGTTTCAGCCGTGCGTCACATAGATACACTAAATGGCGCCCTGTGTGTTGCTGTAAGACACCGAGGAATATGTGCACTGATGTATGACAGCTTTACTTCTTTGTTAAGGGCATAATAAGTTTGCTAGTCATAAAATAGCATTATGTGCTTTCACGACCAAGTATGGTCGGTATAATTTCACTAGGATTAAGTAGCAAACCTCTCACTAGCAATGTGTGTTAAATTAATTTCTGATAATCTAAACGACTATTAACTCATTATTATTCATAAATTTCTCAGAAAGCAATTATCCCCGCATTTTTCTGGCGATATAGAAATGTGACTTTGTCCTGGGGAACAGCTGTTTTTACCGCAAGGCTGTGTAGTGGTGTTCATGTCATAACAAAACTGTTTCCAGTCAACTTCTTTGCTCGATTTTTACAATATTAATACTATTAATTTATCGGCTATCGTCCTGCTTCAAACTATAATTATTATATTGGCCTTTAAAAATCCAATCCTCGGTCGACCTGTATTTGAAAGAGGTATGCTAGCGTTTCCCCGTTTCCAGTCTTTGTGCTAAGCTAAGCTAACTGCTGACCGCATGAAAGTGGTGTCAGTCTTCTCATCTAACTCTGGTCAAGAAAGTGGAGATATATATATATATATATATATATATATATATATATATATATATATATATATATATATATATATTTACCCAAAATTCCAAACTACTCGAAACTATTCTATAATTTATACTTTTTTTCATTAGTTTGTTAGTACCGTAGTTGTTGTCTTTCATATTTACATGTTGTCTATCTGTAAATGTAACTGCTGATTATTAAAGAAGTTGTCTGTTATCTAAAATCCAATAGCTACTATAATCCTGTATAAGTGAGCACCAGCCAGCGTGACCCACCCTTTACTGCTCTACGGGTCATAAACTGAAACTTCTTCAGTAGTTAAAAGAACAAGAGCCAACACACATTCACACTCTCACCTCATATCTTCCATTCTCTCTGACTCTAAAGGAGTCATCCAGTCACCCACGTGTGAAGTGGAACCACCGAGGCCACAGATTAGTGAGCTGCTATAATAGCAGACATGAGCAAATCTTCTTCCTTCCTCCTACATTTCTTCTGACCTCACTAACCACATTCACATTCTGCGTATGTGAATTTTCCATTGTACAAAACAGTGATCTTTTGTCTGTGGAAATTGGTCATCTTTTATTTATACATTGCTTTTATTTTTTACATACAGTACGTCAGATAAAAACACACACATGAAATACAGATCAGTCTTCACCACATCATAAAAATACTTTAAATAAATAAGAAATAAATAATCATTAATGCTGGGTCTCTCCCAGTGGTAGATTTGTTGTGTGAAAGCATTTCTGCCTGCGTTTTATAATTTATGCCACTGTGGCTGCTGTTCATACAGCCCTGTATGTACAGTACTGGTGTCTCTTCTCAGAGGCAGACATCACCCGCAGCTCAGTCTGTGTCTTCTCACAGCTTTGCATGTCCTTCAGCTTCCAGCTCTGACACCGATCTGTACTCAACCTTCGGTCCCCAAAATAACTCCACAAGCTGGCGCGAGACTCCTTGGACTGAGGTATTTTGTTCCGTGTGAACCTTTCCAGTCTCCGCTGTGCGTCAGTAAGCTTATGTCTCTTTACGTCTGCTGCTCGCAGACTTTTTTTTTTTTTCTTTTTTCTTTTTCAAAGTAAAGTTTCTTAGCCTGTCTTGGCCTTTCTGCTGAGCTCCAGGTATGTGGAGGACTTGAGGAAGCGAGGGTAGCAGTCTTTCTCCATCAGGGTGTAGATTTTGGCTTGGGCCAGACTGAAACAGGAGTTGTTGAGATGCTCCATGTTCTCCTTTGTGATGGCTTTGGTCACATGGTCAAGATTTACCTGGTGGGGAGAAGAGGAGGTAGGCAGGTGATTATCAGCACAAAATAACATGAGCAAAGACAGTGACAGAGCTTCTTAAATTGTCTGTAGGGCTGGGTATCACTTTTAAGCAGGGGTATAGCACAAAAATCTGGACCCTGTATGTAGGCATTCTCTATGGGCCCCTCAACATATCTACGGCTATTCATTCTATGGCCCTGTATTCTCAGTCCCCTGTTTTCCCCCAGTTCTACTCCCCTGCCTTTAAGTTACCAACCAAAATAACACAATACCAGGTAGTCAAAACTTCTCCAGTAAAACATTACACATTAACATTATCTGTATTCGATCTTTTTTGTACCCAAGATAAAAAATGACTATTTGTAAGTTTTTTCTTGCAGTAAATCACCAGACGTATTTGTCAGTTTAATGCAATATATGTTTGGCCCACTACCGCAACAACTACAACCAATACAGTCTGTTGAGTGCGGTGTATTTGGCAGATCTGTGAGTCGGATTATTAGTAATTTAATTGTTAGTCCTATTTATGTATTCATTTATTTCACTCTATGTTTGGGCTCTAACTTGTACTTGTATATTATTTTTAGAAATGTTACTGTCATTATTACTACCTTTGTTGCTTTTATTTTGTTCAAATCCCTGACAAAACCCCCTTTTTGGAATAAATAGTATTCTCTATACATTAAAGTAATTGGCAGGTCAGCATGCCGAGAAGCAGGACTGTAACTATGGTTTGAGAAGGGGGGATACAATAAAACGGATGGTCTGAGGGGTTGTTCTCCATTAAAAGAATTGAGATATGAAACCTGTTTCCTGGCTACCAGAATAGTACTAAATATGATAAATATGCTGCTACTCTGTGGATTTTTTTGGAATTATATCTGAGCAAAATCAGCAGCTTAATTCACGTTTTCATCCAGAATCGTACGACTGGCCAATCAGTGTATTAAGCATGAATTCTATGGAAAGTAATGTAAAAATAATACAGTTTTGTAACTGGGGGAACACAAACATGTCCCCATTATCCCCAGTGGGAATTAAACTTCAGCCGAGATACCACCAAAACATTCAAAAGTAGTTGGGTGTTGAACGATGTAGAAAAAAAAGGGTGTCAAATCAAGCACTAGTATGCTGTTGGTACTGGTATTGTAATTTTGTTTACTAGATACTCAGCCCTAATTGTCTGTTTAGGTCATTTTATATTTACCTCTCGTGGTGCATCAGAGCCGATGAACTCGTCGTAAATTTTCTTGGCTTTGGCGGCCTGCTTTGACGGTTTCGTCTCCCGGTAGTCCTCGCAAGCCAGGTAGAAGGCAATGTTTTCCTCGCTGAACTCGGACACCAGGAATGCTCTGAACAGGCACAGTCCATCTGGAAACAGGAGAGGGAAGACAGAGGTTAACATCTGGTACTTGGCTCAAAACACGTGAAATGACTGAAACATTTGTGATGTGGAGGATTGTACTTACTTTGACTGGACAACAGTTTCTCAAACGACTCTTTCCATTTCAGAGGCTCCTCGATATTAAACCTGCAGATAGAGAAAATAAGACACAATTAGGAAAAGCTGGAAAAATGACAGAAGTCAAGTTTTTACAGACATGCTTAGAGAGAGAATTTAATGTACCTCAGTTTGTCATGTTTCTTTGACTGGCTTGTTATGCTGTGATCTGACTTTTGAAGTAAACTTCCGAACAAAGCCTTCAGCTCCTTTGCCCTGCGGAGATAAAGACAGAGAAGTCGTTAGAAAAAGACTGAGTATTTAAATCCACCTGTCATATCCTGGAAGTACAGGAATAACTCATTTTCCTCCAAAATAAAAAGTAAACTCACCTCTCCAGGCAAGTGATAGGCAGTGATTCGAGTGCTCTGCACATGTTGAGATCTTTTCCTGCTGGCCGGTTGGTATTTCCAAAGGTTTTGACAGTTGCTTGTAAAGTATGTAGTGTCTGAAAGAGCTGTCTTTCTCTGCTGTCTGTGAGTGAGTTCTCAGCTGGTCTGCCGTCTGTGTGGAGAGAGTGACTTTTTATAGGGTAGTCCACTCTGTGACATCACGCCTCTCAGCCAATCAGAGAAGACATGTGTGAGGATGAGGAGACTCCTCAACACTGATTTTCCTCCAGACTACTTCCTCACTTACTGACAACGTGTGCGTTCGTTACAGCGGCTGCATTACTTCACAACTATTAAATGTCTTTGTGCTCAGTCAGGGTGCGTGTATGTGTGTGTGGTCATGGGAAGTGTCTCTGTGTGCTCCTATATTATAATAGCTGTGAGGAGAATGAGATGTTCCAACAGGAGCAGAAAAATCCCCTAAAGTGAGGACGTTTTGAAAGTCCCTGCCTGTAACAGAAAAAAGTTTAGTCTCATGACTCAGGTCAACAAGCTGTCATATCAGAATGACTTCACAGTTAGACTGATGGTAATTTCCCAAATGACCCAAAGGAGGGATTTGGCAGACCTTAATCAGGTCCAATAATAAAGCAAAAATAGCAATAACACGTTGTAAAAATATTGTTACTCTTAAACACGCCTGTCGCTGTTACTGAGCCTGTAAAAACAGCCTTGTCTTCAGCTTTGTGTAATTTATTTTTCACCTCATCCAGTGGGTTTTTCCATATTTTCTGTCGTTTATATATAGTACTACAGTGTTGAATGATATTTACCAATGTCTTCGCATTCCAACTCGTCAAGTATCGCAGCTTTATCAGTGCTGTTTCCATCTACATATTAAGTGCGAGGTATCCTACTGTGTCCGTTGTTGGCAATTTATGCCTGTACATGCACTGTGTCTTTTCTAAATATACATTTATTTCCTTGTGCAACCAGAAGACATGGTTAGGTTTACTAAAAAAAACATCATGGTTTGGCTCAACATTCATACACGAAGCAAACATCAGATTCTTGGGTGAAAGTCCAGTGTTGTTAGACCCATTACCAGCCCTCC
Organism: Epinephelus fuscoguttatus; assembly: GCF_011397635.1. Classification (NCBI taxonomy): domain Eukaryota; kingdom Metazoa; phylum Chordata; class Actinopteri; order Perciformes; family Serranidae; genus Epinephelus; species Epinephelus fuscoguttatus. The sequence goes on from NC_064766.1 coordinate 25,116,757, forward strand.
CACCTACCCTATAGGGACTCTCCAGCTCCTTATAGTATGTTAGTACTGGCAGTGTTTCAAACTGACACTGTACTGAGGCCTATAGCGCCACAATAGGTGGCGAGCATATTTGCAAACAGTAACTGGCACTCCTGCGTGGTATACTTTTAAAAAATGCAAGAGTGCCAAGATTGGGTATACATGGTTTTCACTGGACAATGACGCTGTCTTAACTAAAAGTACACAAGTATTATCAGCAAAATATACTTAAAGTATATTTGAAAATTATATGGAAGAGCTCTTATATTGTTATAATAGTTTATAATTAATATTGATTTATTAACATGTAAGCAACATTTTAATATCGTAAGTGCTGAAGGTATTTCTTTCTAACTAGTAGTAAGTACTTTCTGTACTTCTGCATCATTACCTCACATTTTATAATCTGAGCATATATTTAATGTGCAAATTCTTAATCTGCAAAGCAGCTATTGACAACAGCTGTCAAATAAACATAACAGAGTAGAATTTAAACCACCACATTTACCACTAAAATTTTAGTCAAGTGGAATAGACAGTAACAGAAAATGTATTCAAATCATATGAGGTCACCAAACTTGGCAAAGCCATAGGAATGATGACTATGTGAACCCTCCCAATAAACAGGTCCAACTACACTAATAGACGATCAGGTGCCAATTGAGCACCTGCTGTTCCTGAAAAGGAGTCTTATTAGGCAAGATAAGACTATGTGGGTGTGCCATGGGTGTGTCAGGCCTTTAATTACAGTACATGAGGGAATGTTACCCTCCAACAGCAGCATTTTTTAACTTCAGGCAACTAAAATCCCTTTAATGTTGGGGAAATATCGTTTTCATGGTTAAAAAAGAAACCAGCTCTGGGTGGTGGCAGGAGAGAGAAAACACTTGCATGTCAGAATCACAATCAGGTTTGTTGCCAACTAGGTTTGCACATTCAAGGAATTTGCCCTGAGGGCTGTACCAGGGAGCAAGATTAGTGGGTTAGGGAGGTATGTTGAGTCTAAAGCCAGGGTTTTCTGTCCTATGAAGGTGGCTCTCTTTTAATATGGCTAGATCGCCATTATGCTCAGTGGTGTAATATAATGAAGTAATATTTTGTTACAGTACTTAAGTATTTTTTTGGGAGTACCCGTATTTAACCTGAGTTTTTATATTTCCATCAACTTTAACTTTTACTCAAATACATATCTATGTCCATTCATCCATTCATTTTCAACTGATTGTCCGAAGCCAGGTCGCGGGGGCAGCAGGCCAAGCAAAGCACCACAGACGCCCCTCTCCCCAGCGACGCCTTCCAGCTCCTCCTGGGGGACCCTGAGGCATTCCCAGGCCAGACAAGTTATGTAATCCTTCCAGCGTGTTCTCGTTTGCCCTGGGGCCTTCTACCAGTTGTTTGTGCCCAGAACACCTCTAACGGGAGGTACCCAGGAGGCATCCTGATCAGATGCCTGAACCACCTCAACTGACCCCTTTGCGACGCGAAGGAGCAGTGGCCTTATTCTAAGGTCCCTCCAGATGTCCGAGCTCCTAACCCTACCTCTAAGGCTTTCTGAGGAAACTCATTTTAGTTGTTTAGTTTTACTCCATTGTCTATGTACATCTATGTCCTGTGTCCTTTTCGTTACCTCATTAGTACAAAATAAAATCAGGAGGTTTGGCGAATTACTGGTCCTAGCTCATAAGTTAGATCATAAGCTAATCACATAACAGCAAGTGAAAACAGTTGCTCTCAAAGCTACAGTGAAGTTTTAATATCCAGTCAAGACCAGGTTGCATGTCAGATTAGATGCTACATGCTAGCAACTACGTTCCACTTGACAATGAGGCTTACTAAATGATGGAAGCAGAAAATGGCATCCCACAGCAGAGAGGGCGAGTAAAGTCCGCAGTGTATCAGCCCTGGAGGTTGAAGGTTTTCTTTGAATCCTTTGATGTTATCCAGTGTCAAGTCTCTGATCATGTGAGGAGACAATATGTACAAGATAGCATATCACTATCAGGCCCATCATATTAACATGCACCAGGGCCGTTCCTACTACCTTACGCCGCTCTAACTTCGGCGGCCATATAACAGAGACGGTAAATGATTGTTATTGATGTCTGTTGTTTATAAAGCACTGCTGACACGTATGTTATATGTCCTACTAGAGGCCAGCGCTGTTGTGTGAAATATCACAACTATCATGTTTCTTTTGATTCTGCAATGCTGGCAGGCTGTCTAAAATTACACACAGCAGCATGATGCCACTGTTGTTTGGTTGTGTGTAAAAATGCAAAGAAGGCATGAAGCAGGGACTTTGCAGTGGATCTATAGCGCAGTCTCTGTGTAAAAAGGCCTTCTGACATCTCATCACCCTGGAAAGCATGTTCTCACTCCGCTGTTGTTGAAATATAGCGCTTGGGCAGTGACTTGCAGCATCAGAAACCAATGAAAAAAGGCGCCCTTTAACATTGGCATGATACGCGGGTGGTTGCTGTTATAGTTTAACAGTGCTCGGCGGCGTCAGGGGAAAACGCAGTGTGACAAGAACGAAAGTTACAACAGCGAAAGTCCGAGTGTTGTGGGCAGGAGTGGTGGTGGATGGGTCCAACAACCACTGACTTTCATCCTAGAGAATGGGGTTTGCGTCCCATAAGATTCTTAAGCCAAACCTTGTTCTTTTTTCCGAAACCCAACCATGAGCTTTTGTTGCCTAAACCCAACCATGTGTATTTGTTGTTGAAGGAAAATAACATCAATTTGCGGTGTTGTACCGACAAAGTGCTTTTATTTTGAAAGAGACTGTATGTAAAAGTTAAATTTCCTGAAAACTGAAGTGTATCTTTAAAGAAGAGAACTTGACACGCTGTCCCAGGGTACCTTGCATGTTGTATGTGGACATAGAAAGTCCGTGACTAAGTGTCAATATGTGATGAGGTCAAGTGAGAATGTGCTGCCCTGGAAGGAGTTCTACGAAACTGCAGTTTTCAGTGACCTAAAACACAGTTTGTGTGGAGATGAAAGGCAAAAACTCACAGGAACAGCTACATTTTCAAAAATCCATGTACTACTTGTGGACTTGTGAACATCTTAATACATTATAACTAAAGATGTTGTTTTCTGAACTTTAATCGCTGCTTATTTGGTTGTGACAACTTAGTGTTGTACAGAAAGAAGATTTTTAAAGGGTCTTCACTTGAGTTTACAAAGTGCATTACAAGACAAAACAGTAGAAAATTAGGACGCCATGAAAAAAAAAACTGCAAGCAGCATTAAAAATGAGGAAAAAAAAGCTAAGTAGAAAATGATTACAGTAATACAAAATACAAATAAACATAAACTATTCATTAGATTTCCCCAAACAGCTCACACAATTTAATAACTTTTATTGCTAAACAATTGTTCTGGGGGCCCGAAAGCCCCATATTAATTCTTTATTTAACTCATTATCTTCAATATTTTCCTCAATGGAGGAGAATAAAGGAATGAAGGTCCTCACAGGAACAGTAACAAAAAGTGTTTATATTGTATGTGTCATAGAAGAGCTTACATTCCTGCCTGTCTGGTGCTTTTAAGGTGTGACCAGGCGAAGGTACAGTAATTGTGCCTATATATAGCCCCCAGGGGCAGGAAACTATTGTTTATTGCATAAGAGAGCCTAAATTTAGCCTGAACAGAGAGCCACCTAACAGTAAACTCTGCTGATGGGGTTATTTAGAGTGAGTTCACAGGAAAAAGTTCAGGAAAAGGAAAAGATATCTGGACTGAGAGCGTCTGAGCCAGCTTCCGCTGCCGGCAGCCCCGAACAATACTTCCTGCTAACTGGCTGCTTTATGCTTTGGGTGTCAATGCCAGGTCACCTCAGCCTGAAATAATGAGTTGCTCCCCTGATTCTTCTACAGTCACAGCCTTATCAGGCAGAAAAGAAGACGGAAATTGCTCAAAAATGGGGCTTCCAGCAGAGTGAATTCTGAGAGGAAGGAGAGTCAGTAATGCATCATTTTTGTATTATAGGGAGGTGTTGCTAACTTGAAGTGGAACTGTAAAAAAAGGATGAAAACTCTCTTCTCGCTATAAGGTGTGTTGATTTTAAGGTCCAGTGTGAAGGATATTCGGGGGTACATTGGAATAAGAAGTGGGTTTAAGCACCTGAGAATGGGAATCGTTGTGTTTTTGTTGCCTTAGAATGAACGATTTGTATCTACACATGGAGCAGGTCCTCCTTTATGGAGATTGCCATGTTACACTGCCATGTTTCTATAGTTGGCCAGAGCGGGAATCCAAACACTGGCTCTAGATAGGGACATTCATGTTTTCACGTCAGCCATCGCAGTTCACAGCCCCTCCACGAGAAGAGCATCTGAAAACAGTGATTTTTTTTTTTTTTTTTAACATGAAACAGCTTTATTCTGTGTTTTTATCAGTTTAAATCACCATGTTTGTTTGTTTTGAAGAGAAAGAGATTTCTGGCTCCTCTGTAAAAACCTCCTCAACATCTGGATCTTAAGTTAATAGAGAAAATAGGTCAGCACACACCTTCTCAGATGTGCCAAACAGCATTGAAGAAACACTGATTTGTCCTGTGAAACTGCTTTAGTCAATGTTTTTACTCATTTAAATCAGCAGGTCTGTTTCTTTTGGAGAGGAAAAACCTCCCGAACATCTAAAATAAGGTGAGCACACATTAAGTTATCAGACAGAATAGATAAGCACACATTGTATTAAAAAAAAGATTTTTTTGGACAAAGACTCGTATTAAACAAATGTATTCAAATGTCCCAATTTTTTTTTTTTTTTATAAAATGTCAGAAAAATAGGAAAAAATGTCTGAAAAGATGTTGATTAAATGTCAGAAAAATAGGATTAAAATGTCTGGAAAAACATTGATAAAATATCAAAAAAAAAAAAAAAAACAACCAATGTTGGGAAAAAATGTTTAAAAGAATGTCCAAACAAATTATTAAAATGTCAAAAAAAATAATTAAATGTTCAGAGAATATTAATAAAGTGTCCAAAAACATTTTAAATTAAAATTATTGAAATTTCCTAAAAACATTAATTAAATACCCCAAATAACGTTGATAAAATGTCCAAAAAATATTATTAAAACGTCTGAAAAAATGTTGATTAAATGTCTAAAAAATAGTGTCAAAATATGCTAAAAACGTTTAGGAAATGCTTGCAAAGTATTCATAGACTGTCGGAAAATTTTAATGAAATGTCTGAATTTTTTTTTTTTATTAACTGTCCAACTTTGCTTTGGTTTTGTCTAAGCTTTAATGACCAAAATTGACATTTCAACCATAGACTGTATCTAAAAATGGACGTAACTACTGTGACATCACTTACTGGTTTTTGGACTGCCTCAAGTTCGGCATTACAACCGTGGCCATCTTGTTAATGGGAGCCAGAGGTATTATATAAAAATTCACCCCCCGTATATTTTTCATGAATGTTGGAATTAGCTAAAGGGACCAAAATCGGGGTTTTTTTGTGCCAGGCTGTAAACTATTTTTTTTTTTTTGTTTGGTTTTTTTTGTTTTTTTAAAAAAGGGGGTCCATGAGAATTTAGTCACTTTTGAAGCCGCCCTCAAGTGGCCATTAGAGGAACTGCAGTTTTTGGTACTTCTGCATTGGCTTCATTTTCAGTCCAGGATGTTGCTGCTTGATCTCAGCCAGTGGGAAACACTTAGGGTGCAGCTGGAGGATGAATTTTATTGTAATGTTATTGACAGTGAGTTTATTTTGAAAGGGACAATTATGTAATTGAAACTTTTTTTGTAAACATTATTTATCATCTTTTATTTTGTTTTTGTATATGCTCATTTTATGTTAGTTCACAGCCATTAAACATCATATTGTATAAGTATTTAACATAAAAAAAGAAGTGAACCAGCTAAGCATTGAATGTAATTTTTTTCTCCAATGAGTCTTATAAAAGGTCTTCTAGAAAATATTAGAAAATTTAATTAAAAGACAACGCTCAGCTTCTGTAGGCTTTGTTTGATGCATAATATCAAGAGTCTCAGCACCATAAGTAGGATGAAGTTCAGATCCTGAAGAGCAGAGGGTTTATTTTCACTCTTGGGTCAATGTTTGTCAGAACGTCGTGGCTCGAACATGTTCTTTTCCCTGAGTCTTCCTCTTTGGAGACACTTGACATAACATAAACATGTTTTCATAAGCAGTTTCTAATGGGAAGATGAGTTTTATATAGAACAAAACACGGTCTGGACCTGTTTATCGCAAGTGTAACATGTTATTCTCATTCATATAACAGTCATGTTCTCCCCATTTGGGGATGCAGTGTTTGATCATTGCAGATATTAGATAAAGTTGTGAGGTTTAACACTTAGCCCTTATTGATATACATGTATTTTCATAATGCAACATGAGGACATTTGCATTTAATTTACAGTACTGCTGAATCTGAAAGTAATTGTCTTGTTGCTGTGTTTCCTGCTGACACACTTTTTAAAACCTGCTAACTACTCAAGATTATAGGTACTTAGCTTCTGCGTGATGCAAGTCCTATCTGTGTGCAGTATGATTCTCCTTCAGTTGCACAGGTAATGATATAATTAATGTTATATCACCAGAAAGCCTGTGTTTTCCAACAGCAGAATAGGATCCTATGAGTGCTCTCACCTCATTGTGTCCACTGATATAGATACACTGCCAGTGTAATCAACTACTATTTATTGCGTCGTCATCATCGATCCAGTTGTAATCTGGGTTAGTCAACAAAGGGATGAATAAGACGGCTACAAGGCTACTGCAACTACCCACACATTTAGATGTTACATATCATCTTAGGCTCATAGAAGATGGCACAAAGAAGTCATAACAACTCACAGGATGATCACGCTGTTCACATTATCAACATCTGGGTCATAAACTGTTGTCCAAAAACTGGGTCAGCTGAACAATATGACGCTGACATTTAATTTCCTGGCCCTGCTTTGCTCCTCATTTATCTCTTACAACTTTGGCCCAGAAATGTCTAGTTCTTATAGAGAAAATTGTATAATAAAAATAATTTGGTACATTTTTCAAGGGTGTCTGACAAACATAATGATGCAGGATATTTTAGTCGAGTCAAGACGACGAAAATAGCTTCTCAGCACGACTTGCTGTGGTTGAATGTATCTTCAAATGACAGTTTGTGTAATACCTTACAAACTGTTCTGCAACACATCGTGGAAAAACAAGCAGCCTGTTACATGTTCATCAACACTGGACTTTCACCCAGGAGCCTGATGTTCAAAATCCGTATGAATATAGAGCCAAACCATGATGTTTTTATTTAAAACCTAACCATGTATTTTTGTTGCACGATGAAATACGGGCTTCTATTCATGTGTGGTGGTGACTCTGTTTGCAGAGCTCCTGCCCTTTAACTGTACTATGATGTTTTTTTGAGCTCGGACCGCTTCTGGACGGAGATTTACCCAGCCAATGAGAGAGTGCAGGTGCTGTGCCCGAGCGTGTCTGAGCGTGCACCAGCGCGAGCCTTGCCTGAACCTCTTCTGTGAAGCCTTCTTCTGTACCTCCGGGCTCTGTACGCCCGGGAGAGTTGAGCCTGATAGGAGGGGCCAAATTTGAATGTGTGTTTATAAACAGCAACTGGAAAATCCTCCAGACCCTACCTTTAAGAAATCAGAATCAGAATCAGAAATACTTTATTGATCCCCGAGGGGAAATTGTTTATGTTACAGTTGCTCCTTGCAAGAGAGGAAAGATACGTGAAAATATAAGAAATTTAAACATTAGTATTAACAAATATAGAGTTAAATAAACAGGAATTATTAACAAACATAAACTTAAATATATATATATATATATATATATATATATATTTATATATTTATATATTGTAAACTGAACAAGATTATTTACACAAACAAAATATATACAGTCAGGGTGAATGGGGTTATTGCACAAGTTAGATTAAATTATTGCAGTGTGTGAAATAGTCACAGGGCCACTCAGAGGGAGGAGTTGTACAGTTTGATGGCCACAGGCAGGAATGATTTCCTGTGGCGCTCAGTGGTACATCTTGGTGGTATGAGTCTCCCACTGAAAGTACTCCTGTGCCTGACCAGCACATGGTGGAGTGGGTGTGAGACATTGTCCAAGATAGTTCGTAGCTTAGACAGCATCCTCCTCTCTGACACCACCATCAGAGAGTCACACTCCATTCCCACGACGTCACTGGCCTTGCGGATCAGTTTGTTGAGTCTGTTGGCGTCCGCCACCCTCAGCCTGCTGCCCCAGCACACAACAGCATAGAGGATAGCACTGGCCACCACAGACTCATAGAAAATCCTGAGCATAGTCCGGCAGATGTTGAAGGACCTCAGTCGCCTCAGAAAATAGAGACAGCTCTGGCCCTTCCTGTAGAGAGCATTAGTGTTCTTAACCCAGTCCAGTTTATTGTCAATGTGTACCCCCAGGTACTTATAGCTCTCCACAATGTCCACACTGACCCCCTGGATGGAAACAGGGGTCACCGGTGTCTTGGTCCTCCTCAGATCCACAGCCAGTTCCTTTGTCTTTGCCACGTTGAGCTGCAGATGGTTCTGCTCACACCATGTGACAAAGTTATCCACAACAGCCCTGTACTCATCCTCATCACCCTTGGTGATACATCCAACTATAGCAGAGTCATCAGAAAACTTCTGAAGATGGCAGGTCTCAGTGCGATAGCTGAAGTCCGTGGTGTAGAGGGTGAAGAGGAAGGGAGAGAGGACAGTCCCCTGCGGGGCCCCAGTATTGCTGACCACTCTGTCTGACACACAGCGTTGCAAGCGCACATACTGTGGTCTGCCAGTCAAGTAGTCAAGTGGTCACGTAGTCAAGAAGTCAACAGTGAACAACAGTGAATAAGAATAGCATGTGTCATTTAGGGTCAAACTAAAACAATCAGGCTGCAATCGTTGTTTGATGTTTCCCAGTTTTATTCTAAACTGAACATTTTTCATTTCATTGCCAGCTGAATGCATTTTTAAACAAGCTAAATTTATCATAACTCTGGAGCCCTTAGAGTTGGTAGAAGAGAGAAGATGCTACAGGATGTTTTAAAGCATTTTAATATTAAGAATAGACTTTATATCAATAATGGATTACAAGACTACAACTACCCAGCATCAAACCAAAGGGAAAGTTAAACCCAGTCACCAGGAAGAATGCTGTTACTGAACTTGTCTTTTTATTATGTAGCAGAAACATTGAAACCAACTTAACGATGGCTTGTTAAAAAAGAGATGCGTTTCATGTAGGGTTGGGATCTGGATCCGGTTCTTTTTTGCAACCGGGTCCAAAGTTCCGGTTCTGGAACCGGTTCCATCACATTTGGCGTAACGGTTCCTGCAAATGATTCCTAGATTGTAAAAAGTGGCACGGGCCGCATATTTCTGTCCGAACCCGACCGAGCCATTATCTACATTATCGACATTATCTAATCACTAAAGCACTGCGTTTGTGTCACACAGTTGTCATGGTTACAGGCTATTTAACAGGCCGGCGTGTGCTGGGTGCTCCGCGGAGAGGGAGACCTCCGTGTTTGAGATGGGAGCGGGCGGCGGGAGGTCCGACACTTCCAGTGAGGTTAGTGGTAGAAATATAACAAAATAAGATAAAATAGGAGACACCTGTCTCCCTCTTTTATTTAATTTTCAGCGTTTAATCAAGGCGGAGGCGGGCGGCGGGAGTTCTGAGACTTCCAGCAAGGGGAGCGGTTAATTTGAGGTAATAGTGTTACTGTAGACATCAGAGAATCACTTTTTGTTGTTATATATTCTCAGGGAGATGATACAAGCTCTAAATCTGAAATACACACCACACACAAATGTGTATTTTCATCTAATTGTACTGTGCAACAGTTAGAATAAAGTTTTTGTATTTGTATGATTGCATTTGTGTTTATTATGTACTTGTTTAAGTATAGCAAGTATAATGAATGTAGGATGTAGGAATCGGTATGAGGAATCGGTAAGGAATCGGACCGTTAAGAAGGAATCGGAATCGTTAAAATTCTAAGTAGTCCCAACCCTAGTTTCATGGCACTATCCCTGATAGAAAAATGGTGACGAGTAACTAAAAGCACCAATGTGTGGTGGCTAAAAAAGCAGCTGGAAATAAAGCAATGACTCACTAAAACGTAACTGGTTTTGACTGGTCAGACCTTGAAGACCCTATTATCAGTAGTATAGCCAACACATTCCCACCCCCAACTCATCATATATTGCTGCTTGGTCAGTGGACATTCACGTCTACGTGTGACACGCCAGGTATCCTCGGTGCGTTTGTTGTTGACGTTTTGGTACGCTGTGTCAATTTACACCTGTTACATGCATTGTCCTTTTAAGTTATACTTCCATTTTTACAGGAAATCAATAGAGTCTTTTTCAAAATAAATTTACAATGTCATTAAAACACCTCGTACTTACGTTTATTTTGTAGTGCAACAAACGCACATGGTTAGGTTTTGAAAGAAAACATCATGATTTGTCTCTAAATTCTTATGGGACACAAACAACAGCCTCCTGGGTAAAAGTCTGGTGTTGTTGGACCCGTGCACCACCCCTCCCACCCAGTGGTGTAGTGGTAGCTGATGAGGTGAATGTACGACTTGGTAGATGGGTAAGTTACAGAGGAAGAAGTGGGTATACTCTTCTATATAGTCCAATGGCTTTTTGGCTGATAGGCGGGTATACTGTAAATGGCCAGAAAAACATGTGGGTATACCCTGTATACCTGCGTATACCCTCCACTACACCACTGCTCCCACCGCAAAAGGATACCTGTTTTCTGTAGGTGACCAAGCAGCAATATTTGACGACTTCGGAATGAGAACGGGTGGCATAGTACAAAAATTTAGACCCAGTACATATGCAGCTTCAGCGGGCCCGCCTCCCTCTTTAATATATCCATTGTCACACCTCTACAAATATGCAGTTACTAACCTCCATTTTAAAAGACAACCAAATAAGGCTTGACTAAAATAGTGTTTTATTTGCAAGATTAAGGTGAACTGACTCCCAGCAAGTGCTGCCCCTGCAGCCTGATGCAACACAGAGGGAGAATAATTAAACCTCCCACAGACTATTGTAAAATCTATTACTTAAGATATTCATAGTGAAAGCAAAATCTTACTGGAGGTACTTTCTAAACCGTGGCAGGTCTACAGGGTCATTTTGCAATTGCTGCTGAACCTTTTACTTTTTGTCCATAAATGCTGCACAGACACAGACTGAAGCAGGTTGTTTGCAGAGGTTCAGCACAAAGAGGAGTGTGTTTACTGAACTTCGTGCAGGGAGACATCAGCTGAGAGCTTTCAGAGGGCAGAACAGGCTCCATCGTTAAAGAGTATCTCATCTGCGTGATCCGGCCCTAATGTGATAAATCTGTCTTCACCCAGTCAGTTTAGGAAGTATTAAATCAACATGTTCACTAAGGACTGTGCTGTTATGATGCCTGAAGAACTTAACCCACTCAAAGCTGCTCAATGTTGCATGATTCTTGTTAATTTGAAAATTAAAACTTTGTTGCGTAATAGTCATTATCTTGACGCAGTGGGGACTGGCAACGCTTCCTGCCACCCTCTGGCTGTGGTGACTTTCATCAGTCAGAGCTTGCTTTCTGGAAGAGTCTCTCGAGTGCGGGAAGTACACAGCAGCATGGAATTCCCAGATAGTCCATCCATTTCCCAGCCGACGTGACCCCGGCCTTTATCTGGACGACGTCCAAATACAAGGCTGTTTCCTTCTTCCTCACCACTTCTCCTCTTCCCTCTGAAGCTCACATGTTTAGATGTTATGTTTTGAGCCTGTAGGCAGCATAATTCAAAGCTATAGGAGAGAACAACATAAACACTGGGCTTTTATTGGATCAGACCGAGCTCTGGACCATATTTGCTGACCCTCCTGTTTTTCCTGGGATACACTGGCTTTTCATTGACCTCTCCTGTTGTCCTCCCGTATTTCATCCGATTTATTAAATACTTTCAAGCGTTTCTTTCCCTCTTTGTATTCACAACATTTTTCTGGCTGTTTCTCCCTCCTGCTTCGACCCTCTGCGGTCAGAAAGGGGCCTCTGTTGGGCCCGCACGATTGGGTGCAGTTGCCGGTGGACACCTTGTGTCCATGCTGACTGAGGTGTACCTTAAGGGTTGGGTGGGGCCTGGCTTGTCCTCTTCTGCTATGGCAATTTACCCAGCTTTCTTCCAGAGATTATGAGCCTCCCATTCCACCTCGCTCGGGCATCCAGAACCCAGGGGTGTGTGGGCTACGGTGGACAGCCAGCTATTGGCCCCTGGTGTGGGCCAAGCCTACAGCCAGGTCTCCTTTCCTGATCCTCCTCCTGCTGGTGCACCAGGGTCATGAACCAAGTATATTTTCTTGTATCTAGTGTATAATCACCTGAAAATAAGAATCATGTTTTTGTTACCTTAGAATAAGCCATTTATATCTATGTAGGGAGCACGTCTTTGTTTAAGGAGATCGCCATATTTTCTGCTGTGTTGCTACAGTAACCCAGAACAGACAAACCAGATAGTAATTCACGTTGTCGCTTTTTCACTTCCCTCCATGGTTAGAATCCCATCTGCTATGAGCAGTGTTGGAGAATCACTGATTTGTAATGTGCAACTGCTTTATTCATTGTTTTTACTGGCTTTAATCACCTGGTGAGGAAGAGAACATTCTCACTTCGACCTTGACGTTTGGTCATGGACTTTCCACGTCCTGATACGACATGTAAGGTACCCTTGGATGCGTTGGTTGTTGACGTTCTAGGACACCGTGTCAACTGCAGCCTGTTACAGCATTGTCTTCTTTCAAATATACTTCCGTTTTCACAGGAAATTTCCTGTTTACATATAGTCTCTTTAGAAACAAAAGCACTGTGTCAGTACAACACCGTGAATTGACGATTTCTTTGGCCCTCAACAACTAACATGCATGGTTAGGTTTGGGCAAGAAAAGCTCATGGTTACTGTAGGTTTAGGGAAAAAGAACAGGGTTTGGCTTTATCATTTTACGGGACGCAAACGCCGCTCTCCAGGGTGAAAGTCGATGTTTGCTGGACCCATCCACCACTCCTCCTGCCTATCTTTCGCCGGCTTCACTTTAGTCCTTGTCCCACTGCATTTCCCGCTGACTCTGCTGAGCTCTGTTAAACTATAACACCTACTGGCCATGTGTCATGCCGATGTTAAAGGATGTCTTTTTTCATCAGTGTCTGAGGCTTCAGGTCACTGTCCAAGCGCCAGGTCGACAACTTAGGAGTGACACCGGGTTGGATAATTTGGCTCAAGGTAAAAATCTCATGAACATCTAAATCTTATGTTATAACAGATAAAGGGTGAGCGCACATTAGCATGTGGTGGGTGAGCGGTTGTCCCCAACTTGCCAAACAGCATCAGAGAAACACTGATTTGTAACGTAAAACTGCTTTATTCAGAGTTTTTACCAGTTTTAATCACCTGGTCCATTTGTTTTGGAGAGGAAGAGACCTCTGTGGATAATTCCGCTCATGGTAAAAATCTCCTGAATATCTGGATCTTAAGTTATCAGAGAAAAAGGTGAACCCATATTAGCATGTGGTAGGTGAAACGGCATCTGAGAAACACTGATTTGTAGGTGAAACGGCTTTATTCAGCATTTTTATGGGTTTTAATCACTTGGTCTGTTTATTTTGGAGAGGTGGAGACCTCTGAGGATAATTTGTTTTAGCTGGTTTCAAACTGCAAATCTCACTGCTAGATGCCACTTATTCTCCCTAAAACAAACACACTGACCCTTTAAAAGTCACCATAATGCAGGAAACAAAGTCTCTTAAACTCTAGACCACCAGACTCTCCACTTCGGTTTCAAATCCTCCTTATTTTGATGTCTGTAGGGTTGGCAAGGATGCTTTGGACAGCATTCTTTTTCTGCAGATAAAGTTCGAGTGGCACCATCTGCCAGTGGACAAAGACGCCACGATCTGCATATTCACTCAGCTCCCTATCTGATATAGCAGGTGGAGGCTTACCTAATGCATCCCAACTAAGAAGCCCTGCCAGTGGCCACCAGTGGTCCACATGATCCTATCTATGTGTTATCAAATGTCAGGCAGCCATCGAACATCTGGAGATGCATTAGCGAGGACGATAAATCAATGTTAACTAGCCTCGGCTTCAGTGGAATATCAATGACTGCACATGAAAAAGAAGATGCAGTACTTCTGGATTACACCCATCTGTCTCAGTAGCTTTCTGTACCTGCCAGCTACTAAAGCTGAATGTATTTTTAATTCTGAGACACTGGCTTTTATAAATACATGCATGAGTTGTTTTTCCCATCTGCTGTCAAAGCTGCACGGGTTTCCCCTTATAATGCAGAGAAAAAAGAACCATAGTATGCGGAGAGACTCGTACTTAAATCAGCTTTGTTTAGCTCTGTTAGAACCGCATCCTCCTCCATGATATCACACAGTATCTTTTATCACACTGTGAACACGCTCAGTGAGACACTTTCTCTCTTCTTGGTATAATTACAGAGGGCGGCCAGAAAAAAGTGGTTAAATATTTTCCAAAGAATACTCCGCAGGAAGCTAATAAGTTTGCACTCGCTAGCACTGAAACAAATGTGCCCGCAGCAAGGCTAGTGATGCGCCAGCAGGACGTTGGTAGACACACGGCTAATTGGGTACATTGCCAGAAATCCAGCAGCAGGGAAGAAAAAAAGTTGTTAAAGGGGAAATAATCAGGCACACTATACCCCGCTAATGTGCGTCGCTTATTCTGTAATATGGCTGCTTTGTGAGACGATAGGGTGAGTGGGAACAGAAGGTTAATGGAGTGCCGGTAAACAAGACAGAAATGTCACGCCGTTGTGATGAGGGCACTGGTGTCTTTTCCATATTTATTTTATCATTTATTAAATTCAGTTGCACAACCCAACAGGTTTGTCAGAATGTTCTTTTCAAGGGACAAAGGACAGTAATGCAATGAGATGCTTAACTTTAAATTTCTAAAGGATAAAGGGCACACAAGAAAATAACACATCAATAACATTGCCACATCAGTTTTAACCAAGAGCCTGGGTTTTTTCTCTCTTTCCATTACAGCAGCGTAAGTAAATGTTTGTCTGCTTTTAAGCTCTGGGGCTTTTTGGGGGAAAGGTGAAGAATATTCTGGGACAGGCCTGTTGAAAATATCCAGGCAGGCACATCTGTTGAGAAGCCTGCCTGCTTGGCAACACTCGAGTGGGGGAGTCTTGGCTGCGCTCTTCTCCGAAATGAACTGTGCACAAGGATCATTAGAACAAGACTCAGAGTCTACTGAGGCTGCGCTTATAGGCACTGTGGTGCTTTGAGCTAAATGCTAATGTCAGCATGCTCACAATGACAATATTAACACACAGATGTTCAGCTGGTATAATGTTTACCAAGTTCACAAACTTAGTTTAGCATATATGTATGGTAATATTTGCTAATTAGCACTTAACTAAATGCAAATGAGGTAGATAGGAATACCATTAGTCTTGTAGGCAATGAGTCCTAATACTGATAAATGAGTTAGCATTTTTGCATTCCCGGCTCTCTTGTTTCAAAGTCAGTGGGATGCCTGAAATAAAGTCTGTGGTTAACACAAGCTTAAGAGAGTTTCATGTTTTGTTCTACGACATAAACTGTTGAATCCACAAAGCACTTGCAAAGGTTAAGATGCACCCCTAACTGGGCTGCCAAGCAAATAGCATCTTGGTGTTCCTGCCTGTGTTGAAATTAGGAAATATGAAGACATTTAACCCCCAGCTGGCCCCTTTATGTAAAAATGAGCTGTACAGAAAAAATATCCCAAGCAGAATATCCGCAGAAACAAAAACATATGCTGAAACGTGTATTGCATTAGCATGATATATTTTGTTGATTGGACCTTCAGGTGGGGCAGATAGCAGTCGCAAGTGATGCACAAGTTGTGCTGCTGTCAAGGGCCACTATCCATTCTTTGTGAATTCGCCATATGATGGAAGTTCCTTTACGGAGAAAAGAACTGAAGTGCCAAACACTGTACTTTGAATGGTCACTTGAGGCTGGCCCCTGAAGCCAGTCAATCCCCATAGACCGCCAGCAGAAATAAACATGTTTACAGCCTGGTACAAAAAAAACTGTTTCGGTCTCTATAGATAATTTCTCCCTTCATGACAACTGTACAGAGGTGAATTTTTATATAACTCACCTGTTTAGATTTTATTAAGGCTTAAAAAAATACCCATAACTAAGGGTGGGCCGCTTTGAGTGACAGGCCATCTCAGTCTTCTCAGTCAGATCCACCTCTAGCTCCAGCCTCTCGTCTAATAACCCGATCTCACTCTGAAGTCATTGAAATCCAGCACTTGGGCAGTGCTTTGCGGTGTCAGACACTGACGAAAAAGCCGTCCTTTAACGTTAGCATGATATGTGGCCAGTCACCGTCATAGTTCAATGGCACTCTGCGATGTCAGGGGGAAATGTGCACCGTAACCTGCGAGAGTGGTGTTCAGGTACGTAGGATTATAAAAGATTAAAAGGCCAAACCCTTTTCAATTTTCCAAAACCTAACCACGTGTGTTAGTTGTTCTAGGAAAAAAAAAACGTCAATTCGTGTTGTTGTACTGACGGAGTGTGTGTATTTTGAAAGATTTCCTCTGAACACAGAAGTGTATTTTTGAAAGAAGACAATGCATGTTACAGGTAGAAGTTGATACGGTGTCCCAGAACGTTAATAACCAAGCACCCAGCGTACCTTTCACGTTGTATCTGGATGTGGAAAGTCCATATGTGATATGTGACGAGGTTGGAGTGAGAATGTTTTGCAGCTAAATATGGTCACTTCTGGCTCCAAGTAAGCAAGATGACGATGGCCCAAATGCCAGACTTCAAAACAGGAGTCCACAAACCAATGGGTGACACCACGGTAGCTACTATTATAACATGAATGTTTGTAATGACTTTCATGGCAATGCGGACAATTGTTTTTGAGATCATTCACTCAGAACCACAATTATTTATTAGGATTAGGGTTCAACGTCTGGGAATTTTAGCCTGCAGAAAAGTGGTGCCGACTATCATTGCCACAACTAGCACCATGCTTCTTGTGTGGCTAAAAATCAGAGCTGGGAACCATCCTTCCTTCTTTTAAAGAAGGAAGGATGACCTGTTAGATGGGTTTCATCCATCTTATGTCCACAGTCTTCTGATAGCTCCAAGTTCTATTACAGCCAGTCAATGTACCGCTGGGAGAAGTGAAGGGTAATCAGCTGAGTTTGGTCCATTCGGGTAGTGTAGATAGCTGAGGAAGCATTTCCAGGAGTTAGAGAAGTAAATATCATATGATCAGAAACTGTAGCTGAACATTAAATTTGCTGTTAAATCTGCATCCATACTCTCTTTAGACCTTCTTTACATTATGTAGAGACAGCGTGATAAGGGTTTAAATATTGAGATATCTTAAATAATAAACCACACGTGTGTAATATGCACTGATATATATTTGTAATTCCGTGTAATCACAGGGCTGCTGCCCATAAGCCTGATGGGATCCATAAATTTGCCCTCTCGCTCTACATGGCGCACCAGCTCTGCTCCATAAGTGCTCCCTGCATGCGTTGCACAGGGAATATCTCACTGCTCATGGAAAATGAATGGAAGTGAGATTGGCTGTTTGACAGATGGTGTACGTCGGAGCTTCCCGGTTAGGCTGCGTCTACGGCAGCTTGTTTCTGGCCTGCAGGGAGTCCAGGAGAAGTTCAGAGAGAATTAATGTGCAGGATGATTGTTTCTTCAGCTCCTTCACAAAGTGGAGCTGCGAGCCTTGCTGATAGCAGAGACAAGAGCTCAAAGGGCATAAAGTGTGTCAGATCCTTATTGCTATGCAGCACAGAGTTGGACAACAAGCTGGTATCGAATGAGAATTACTAACCTGGAGTAACAAAGAGGAGGTGAATGTTGTGGAATATTAAAGTGGAAAGAGAGATTCCAAAACAGGGAAAGTGGCCTCTAGAGCTTATCCTCGATCTAGGTAGGATGAATTTTAAGCTCTATTATTTGCATCAGTGACACATTTTATAGTGTTACATATTTTAGCCTCCAAAGAGTAAAAAAAATAAAATAATATAGGCCCAGACACCTGCTGTATGCGATTGGAGCTTATCAGTATTTGGTTGCAGAATAGCTAAGAAAATTCCAGCTGAGCAGACAGCGAGGGTAATAAAATCTGACCTTTCAGTGCTCCTTCCTACTCTGGCTGCAGATTAAAGTTGAAGTCACCACATCTCACTGTCTGCCTGGCTGATCTTTGGGTTTCCCAGAGACTTCAGTGGATCTGTTGACTGTAATCAGTTGTGTCACATGGCACAATCGAAGCAATAAAGAAAGCAATGCATGCTGAGGTTTGAGTTGCACCAGCATTGCAATGCGTTGTAGAAAATGCTCACACCCTCACTCATCAGTCCATGTTGTGGGGCAAGTGTCGAATCCTTACTGTGTGTCAAATCTCTGAAAACATTTGGGGACATGGGGCTTAAAATGAAGAATTTCTCTCTTATCCTACCAGTGTTTTCTGGATTTAACTGTGAGATGCAGTTTTGGAGACGATATATCAGAAATATTTTATGTTTCAGTGACAGTCACAGCTGAATGACTTGCTTTACTTCTCAGTGGCTGGTGAGAATTAACAGCAGAACATTCAGCCTCATTTTGTCAGACAGCTGAGATCAGCGCTGGAATATAACTGAGTACATTTAATCAAGAACTATACTTAAGTACAAATTCAAGGTACTTTCGCTGTACTTAAGTGTTTTCATGCTACTGTCTTCCACTACTGCAATACAATTATCTGATTACTTTAGTTACTCATAGTCTACCACAGTTCTCTACATTTTATTACTGGATACTGGTGTGCTATAACATCTCGTTCACCATAATAACGATAAATTCATACTGTGATACTGGTGACATTTCAACTTCTTGACATATTGACATCATACTGTAACCCACGGCAACAACAAGCACGGCTGAAAGCGAAATTATCATTGACTCCACGGTGGTTCCAAAAAGAGGAGCAGCTTCAGTCGTGAGGAACAAACTGTGATGTCCTGAATGTTTTATGAACAGCCCCAGAATTCTCAGACTCTTTTAGTGACTTACCGCTCAGAGGGAACTCATTCAGCGGCTCCTCTGGCAGCAGCACCAATATAATCAATACTCATATATTTCATATATATATATATATATATATATAGATCCCAGGGAACATTTTTTGTATTTGGGAACTGTTTAAATGTGTAATTTGTGGTAGATTTTATTTTTTTATTTATTTTTTTTTATTTTTTTTTGTTGAACTATTAATGTGGTATACAGAATTGTTACAAACTAAAGAATTGAGAAGAAGAAGCACCTTTTTTAAAAAACAGTAAAAAAAAAAAAAAAAAAAGAGTTTACAAAGTGCTTTGACAAACAAAGCAAAGCAGAGGTAATCTAAGAACAGAAGCCCAACAGTAATGCTGAACTAAAGCAAGGCAAAATTAATGTAAAAAAAACCCCAAAACAAAAACAAACAAGAGATAAGATGCAAAAACAAATTGGAAAGAAAACAGATCATGTTGAAAACTAAAGATTAAGATAATCTAAAAAACACATTACTAAAGTAAATATGATAAAAGAATAAAAGCAACAAACAAAATAATGAGGTTCAAGATGAAATTAAAAGATAAAGAGATGACATTACATAAAGCAAGTCAATGAAAATGGTTTAGGAAGCGATTTAAATGAAGTCACTGATTCTGCGAGCCTTATATCCTCAGGCAGGTTGTTACAAAGTTGAGGGGTCCTAATGGCAAAGGCACAATCACCTTTAGATTAAGCCTCGACTGTAACGGCCAGAAGGTCCCCACCTGAGCATCTAAGGCTATGATATGTGGTTATCATCTCTGCTATGTAGCTTAGAGTCAGACCCTGACGAGCCTTAAAAGTCGTTTGTAAAATTAGTAAAAGTAGAACCAATGAAGAGAAGCCTGGGCAGAGGTGATGTGATGCTGTCTGTTAAAACCAGTGGGAGGCCCAGCTGCCTCATTCTGAACTAGTTTGAGGCGGTAGAGTGACTTCCTGTTGATGCCAGAAAGGAGGGAGTCCCAGGAGTCGAGCCTGGAGGAGATAATATTGTGATTGACTTCATCCACGTCTGAGTGTGAGTGTTGGTTTAATTCTGGAGATGGTTTTTATTTTGAGAGAGCAGGACTGGACAACTTTTTAATATAGTATGAAAAAACAGTTTTTATTGCCTCATTGCAACAAAGTGAATGTCGGAGTCCACAGTGAGGTGGTGTTGATCAATACAAACAATGACTAACTGTTTTAGTGAATTGAACTGACCTGCACATGTATAGCGCCTTCCTACTCTTCTGACCACTCAAAGTGCTTTTAACACGACATGTCACATTCACCCATTCACACACGCACTATGGCCGCGACTACCGTACAAGATGTCACTGTAACGTGTGCCGATCGGGCATGGACAGATGAAAACTTGGAGATATGGTTTTCCAGCATTTATTCACTCCTGCAGAAGACAATATGGCACATGAATTGCTGTCTGGACACCTATTTCTGCACCTCTGCTCCTAAACACACAGAATAACAACATTTTACACCAGAAATCGGATGTACAAAACTGCAGCGCTATGTTGATCATGTGACACAAGGTGGCTCGGTGTATTACATCCATAGGGTTGCGGGGGTGCTGGAGCCTATCCCAGCTGACACTGGCCGAGAGGCGGGGTACACCCTGGACAGGTCGCCAGACTATCACAGGGCTGACACATAGAGACAGACAACCATTCACACTCACATTAACATCTACGGACAGTTTTGAGTCACCAATTAACCTGTATGTCTTTGGACTGTGGGAGGAAGCTGGAGTACCTGGAGAAAACCCACGCTGACATGGGAGAACATGCGAACTCCGCACGAAGGGCTCCCTCTTGGGATCGAATCAGGAACCCTCTTGCTGTGAAGGGACAGTGTTAACCACCACACCACCGTGCCGCCCCGGTGTATTACAGATGGTGGTTAAAAAGTTAATTGAAAAAGATCTAGACTTATATTAGTGGTCAAAACAAAACAGCTGCTAACATGACGGTAAAAACAGTAAACGATATTTGCCAAAGATTACATACATAGCTTTCAAAATAAACGCAGTGCATTGGTAAAACAACAAACACACATGGTTGGGTTTAGGAAAAAAGAACAGGGTTTGGTTTAGAATCTTACAGGATGCAAACACCACTCTCTCGGATGAAAGTCACTGTTTGTTGGGCCCATCCACCACCCCCTCCGCCCACCCCACTCCAGCTTTCGCTGCCTTAACTTGTTCCACCACCTTTCCCCAGGACACCACCGGGCGCCATCAAACTGTAAATCACTGCCCAAGCACCGGATTTGGACGACTTCAGAACAAGACCGAAACACGTTCGCACACCGATGGCACAGCCATTAGGAGCAAATCTGGGGTTCAGTTTCTTGTCCAAGGATAATTCGACATGCAGGCTGGAGGAGCCAGGGATCAAACCGATACTCCAATTAGTGGGCAACCTGCTCTATCTCCTGCGCTACAGCTGCACTTTTTCTTTACCAGCTCATGACATCAAAACCCAGGGGCGAAGTCACATAGACTGGAATGTGACTGCTGATAGCACAACAAATTGCAACTCACTCACAACTGTCATCCTCCTATCTTATTGTCTGATTTACAAATGATTTTGCGCTGATGATATTACAGCGCATGGCCATAAAGTTTTGCAGCTCAGTGCAATTTGCCCTTTTTTTTGCATCGGATTGCCTCTTTTCATGTGGCAAAGTATAAATGTTGCCTTTGTGACAAGAACACGATAGTAGGAAAAGAAAACTGAAATGTTCAGACAGTGAGCTTCAGGTCCTGACTGACAAGGTGCAAAGAAACTCTTTAAAACTTCAGGCAAGGAATTTTAATGTGACAGAGAAACTGTGTTTAGTCTGTCAGTGTGCTTCAGCTACCACCAACTCTCTGAGGGTGCTTATAATTTTTCTGTGATTGCATGTGACTGTTAGTACTGATCTTTGTATATTGGACTTGTTCTGCAATGAGGCTGCACAAAAAGGGGCCAATTTTATACCAAATGTATGCGTATTACCTCATTTAAATACATGCAAATAGCTATGCAGTTAGGGTTGCATTTGACCCTTTGCAGGTGCAGAACACACAGTTTCTTTTTGTCCTATTTGTGCAGGTTTAGTGACTGCAAAGGTTGCACAATTCTTTTAAATTCGCCCGTCTCTGCCTTGTACAACACAGTTTTGAAGGACATGAAGTGCTCGCCAGCTCGCCATTTTCACCTGCTTTGTCATGGAGCTCTGCGGGTCTGTCTGGAGTTTTAAAAGCAGTAGGAAAACAGCCCCAATGTCACAGTGTGACCTCACCAGCTCTCTGTTTGACCTTTTGTTCCATCTTTGCTGATCTGAACTGAGAAAATGTAGAGCACAGGAGCAGAGGGGGCTGCACGATGAGACAGTTACAAAGACTGATAAAGGCCATGGATTACTTAATGCTCCTTTAATTATCATATATTATGAATTTACACAGTCTTATGCGAGTAATTACAATGATAAATGCACCTGATTCTCCTCCATCTTTTTGGATTGTCTCTGAAATCCTCCCACTTGTGTTGGAAGGTTTAACCTAATGTAATCCTTTCATGGCTGTGCTTCTGAATCTTTGAAGCAAGACAAAGTGTTCACATTAAGAGTGGAGGTGGTGGAAAGGTAGCTTACTGAGTGAGCATAATGGCAGCTTCACAGTACGCCATCTTCGATTGAGGTGTGGGAAGCCACGGGACGCACCGTACAACAACCGCTTTAAACGGTTTAAAACACGCTCCTGGCTGTTGAATGCCAGCGTGAAATGTCCACCCACATAGCAACCAGCGCTCTGCTTCCTTTAAGAGACGCGTAACTGCTGGCAGTCTGGAGGCGCAGTGACTCACAGCAGGTTCAACCTTAAACTTTCTGTTGGTTAAAAAAGTGATTAGCAAACAAGCTGAGTGAAATAATGGAAAAAGACATTTTCCAGATAACAAAAATGATTAAACAGAGATTAAAGATGCCAGCTCTGCAGCTAATGTGTTACAGATCCATGCGCCCACTCCATAAAGTCATACTGATACACACAGTATAATCAGTAGTATAATTTGGATTTTTTTGGAGTGGGTTTGTATGAGGCACTTATCCATAGTCAGTATATTACTGACAGTAGATGTTAGTCGGCACACCCTCAGTTTGGAGAAACACACAGGAGTACAGTCGCAGAAGCTGAGCAGCAAATTGTATTTTTCCCATCTAAAAAAATCAATATCAGTTTATGTGTACACTATGTTTAGAATATTTTCACTGTTTTACCTCGTGAAACAGGACTTTTGGACAGGGAACTGAACTTAAGGTGAATCTTGAATCTTAACAGTAATTTTACCCCACTGAGCACAGGAGCTGCTGGTCTATTGCTGCCTTGATCATTTACTTAGTTTGTGTTAGTGTCTTCGGTGTTTTAAAGGGTTAGCTTGGATCCCTATCCCAGCTGACATTGGGCGAGAGGTGGGGTACACCCTGGACAGGTCACCAGACTATCACAGGGCTGACACATAGAGACAGACAACCACTCACGCTCACATTCACACCTACAGACAATTAAGCTGGAGTACATGGAGAACATACATATACTCCCTCGTACATATGTACCTCATACAACACATAAAATAATCTTAGCTATACCTTTAAGGGTAAATATATCACTGTTAAGCATTACCATAGAAACTAGGCTTTGTTACAAACTGTTGTCAGTATGGTTTATGTAACTCCTTTATATATTAGTATGATTTTTCTGATGTCTTCAATGAAAAGAAATTAAATAATCAGGCAACTCCAGGGTGATACTGCTGATGAGACCAATTTTAGTTGTGAACAGTCCTGATCATTACCAGGGCCAGTGCAACGTCTCCCTGACGTCTGTGCCCAGCGTAATGTGAAAAGCAAATACTTGATTTTCTTGTGTTTGAATTTAGTCTGGCTCGCAGAAAACCACAACAGAGGATCCATCATCTAAAAAAGCGTTGAGCTGTTTCACCAAAACTCTGATGACTGATTCTGTTTTACAGAGACTCAACTGCAGATTATATTACATGCTATTTTTATTTGATCATTTCATGTTTATTATATGTAAAACATAAAAATATTTCATTATTTCACTTAAATAGAGACAAATATACGCCGATCGTGAGGCTCAGTTTTCTTTTTTTTAAAAAAAGTTGTTGTTTTTGTTGTAAGTGCCCAGAAGAAAACAGAGGACATTAACAGGTTCATGTGTTCTGAATATGAACTTGAAATTCTCAAAATACCACTGACGATTATACAAAAACACAGATTTATTCTTTATTTTGAATATATGATGACTTTAATGGTAGTTATAGATTTTATATGATATGTATTAAAGCTTTTAGAGAGTGACAGTATTGCTCTTTAGGTGCCATTCATCGTTTAACTGAGCACAAACATGACAGCGATGGTCAACAAACTTCCCATATTGCCACATTCCAGGCTCGATGGATCCTCTGGTGTCCGACTGCAAGCCGCAGAGTCATGTGTGGGAATTTTGCGCTTCCTGCGGGAGCAATACCATGCATCACTTGATGTGAGGCAACATTTGTCACATGAGTAGTAATATTTTTTTTAACTGAAAGATAAAGACATGAGGATAATCACATCCGGCTTTCATCATCAGTGAGCCCCGAACTCTGGTTTCCCCTCTGAGGCAAAAGCATTCTTGGCTTCATGCCTGCTGAAACTCCCGTGGGTTCATTTACTTCTTCCAAAATATGTTTCTAATGAACGAGCTCTTAGAGCAAATACTGGAAATCAACCAGAAGTAAAAAATGCACCTGATGAATCAATATTAATGGGTAATTTCGGTATTTTTCGACCTATTTTCCCATGTTTTTGTGTCAGTAACTAATGGAAGCAACAAATTTTGACATTGATCCAATATTGAGAGAGAGCACTGCAGCCTACAATGAAACCATGTGGGGCATGTTTGCACGGCCAATTTACATCCACTTAATGTGATTGTTTTTGCCACTGACAGACTCAGATTATTATTATGAGTGTCTGACAACATTATTGAAAGGTTTCCTGCAGTGATAGACCTTTTTGTTTAACCAGAAACAGGCCTGAAATCACCATAGCCAAAGCCACCAGACTCCATTTAAATAAACAGTAATTTTATGATCTCAAACACACTTTATTCAGAGTCAACAGAAACAAAATAAACCTCACAAAACCCTCTTACTTCATCTTTTCACTGCTCCAACAATCACCAGCTTTGGTTTGGTTTAATTAAACCCTTAATACACCCAGTGAGATGTAAAAATATGTTGGCTCTATACATGATAAAATTACTGCTTATTTAAATGGAGTCTGTTGGGTTTGGTGATAGCAATTTTGGGCTGTTTCTGATTAAACAAAAAGAATCTTACTCTTTACCACTTTCCCCGCCAGAGTATTATTTTTAAGTTGCCAGCCACCGCCAGCATTTTTGATCATATTCACTATTGCAAGACCCACAGAATAATTTGTTCTATGAATATGTAAACAGTATATGCAAGAAACTAAAGAAGAGACCTTCTTTTTTAAACATGAAAAAAATATTTTATTCTATCTTATTCCACTCCTTTTTTTAATCAACGCTTGAATTTGTGTATTTTCATTAAAAAAAAAAAACATTTCAAAAAGCTCATAAAATAGCATTTTTGTCAAAGACTGTCTTTTTAAAATACAAAATCAATTTCACATTCACATTTTTTGTTTTTTCTTATTTCCTTATGTCAATTTGAATTGTGTACATGAAGACAATAACAATAATGGTGATGAAAATAGATCCCATTTCTTCCAACCAAGCTTGTTTGCTGCCTTGTCCAAATCAGATTCAGAATGTTGATCAGAACAAGAACTGTTGGAGTCTGAGTCCATCAACATTTCCACGGCTTACGCAACTGTGAACTTGACCGTCGGCGCCGGCATTTTTGTGCAGTTCACAAACATCATCTTCCGGTTTCCAGTGAATCATCTTCTTTCATTTGCTTTTGGACGTGGCAGCGCAGTTCTATTTCATAAGACGTGTAACAGCGCCCCCTATCTTATAACAGTATAAACACAGATTGCCGGAATATCTCCTCAATGGCGAGGAAGCGTTCTGTCATATATGACTGAAAATCTTGGCAACGGCAGGGATAGTGTTAACAAAAAGAGCTATCTCTGTAGGGATTCTTTCCATAATGTTGTCAGACACGTATAAAAACAATCTGAGTCTGTCAGTGTCGAAAACAAACAGTCAGTGGACGTGAATTGAAAGTGCACAAACGCCCCAGTTGGTTGTATTGCAGCCTGTTTTGCCACTGGTCTCGTTTAATACTGGACCCATTCCAAAAGTTGTTGTCCCCATCAGTCATTTAGACACAAAAACATGGGAAAATGGGTGCAAGGTTGAAAAATATTGAAGTTACCCTTTAATCACACAGTGAAGATGCAACAAACATGGACGTTCTCTGAGTGAGATAAGGCAGGCTTGCCTAATCTCCCCAAATGTCATCCTGTTCCAAATGCACCCCTTCCTCAGGTGACACATCAAAACAAACTAAAAACTGACTGTCCTTTCGCTATCTTTCGCTCTAAGTCATCAAAGACTGGCTGATCGACATGAGACCATTTTTTAATTCAATAGTATCTTCTCAGAAGATTTCTGGGTTTTGAGGTCAGTAAAAGTCAAACACGTGCCTCTCCTGGTCTCACCTTCAGGGGTGTAGTGGTAGTTGATGAGGTGGGTGTACTATTAGGTGCTGAGGCACGAAGTAGGTACACTCTCTCTCTATAGGTACACTCTATATTCCAATGGCTCTTTGGCTGATAGCCAGAATAGGAGGGAGGTATACCTGCCTATTATACCCTCCACTGCATGTTTTACCCGAGGGAATAATTGAACACAGTCTCCCCTTTAGTGAAAGTGGAGCATTGGATGCCACACACTGTGTTGTTTCTCACATCAGACACGGTCCCTTGGTATTAGAGATCCTCTCACAGCAGTGAAGACAGAGGGCCAAATAACTGTGGTCTCGCTGCTCTCTCTTGTGTTCACCCTGGAGACCGCTGACAAACCAGCATGTGACCCAAATCGCTTTCACAAGAGCATTGTTGCTTCATGTTGGACTTTTGCTTTTAAAGCTACAGTTGGTATCTTTAATAAAACATGGCTGTTTGTCATATTTGCTGAAACAGTGACTAAATATTCACACAGCACTAAATGAGACAGATAATCTGAAAAAAAGAATCATGTTTTTCTGCCTGCTCTGTTGCTTTGTAGTGCTTCTAATAGCATTACTGCACGTGAATGAAAACAACATATCAGAGCTGAAGAGTTTCTAATGCGGCTGTCAGTCACCGCTCGCCAACTGCGATCAAACTGTCAAACTAGGCAGCGCTGATCAAATATAAACCAAGATTCTGTTACTGCATTGCCTGTTTCTCACCTTATTTCACCTCAACATATTTTAGTGTACTGTTTAGCTGTAAAATTAGAAAGTTTTTGACCTGGCTGCCTTGTTGAAAACAGTTGAGTGAGAAATGGGCAATGCAGTAACAGAATTCATATTTGATTAGCACTGCCTCATTGGCAGTTTGATTGCAGTTCACAAGCATTGATTTACGTGATTGATTGACAGCTGCTTTAGAGACTCCTCGGCTCTGATTGCTCCATGCTGTGGTTGATTCTATCAAATGCTATTAGAGGCAGTAGGAGGAGGGACTTTTTTATTCTTTTTTTTTTTTTTCCAAAGATAATCTTTCTCATGTAGTTCTTTCAGAATATAGTGACAGTTTCACTTCATAGAAGTTACGAAGTGTAGCTTTTATGTGTGTTTTATCTATCTGGGGCTGTATTTCTCAGTTTTCTAACTGGAGATTGCTCTAAAATGGCACTTCAATAAAAAAGTAATATACTGAAGTGAAGAATAATACAAATTTATCAAGTAACCTTGAGTCCTGGCATTCATGTGGTGCTCCACCCACACAAACACTGTTGCAGACTAAGTACACCCCCTAATTACACTCACCAGTGGCAAAGAGCTCAAAGCGTCGACCTGGCCTCCGAACTCCCTAGATCGCAGTCTGATCCAGCATCCATAGGACATACCAGTACCCCATGTCTCAACCTACAAGACACAAAGGATCCACCGCCAACGCTCTGGTGCCAGACTACACAGGAAAACCTCAGAGGTCCTGTGTCCATGCCTCGACAGGTCAGGGTCAAGTCCGATCCAAGGGGGCCCTGCTGTGGATCAGGGGTACTTGTGGAGTACTGGCATGTCCTACAAATGCACCATCAAATTGGAGCACAGGTTGTGCCATTCCTGGGCAGTTTTTGTAGTGTGGCACAGTGCATTGTCCTGCTGGGGAGAGTACTGTCATCAGGCGGTGCGGTTGCCCTGAAGGGGGATACATAGTCTGTAACAGTGTTTGGGTGGGTTGAATGTGTCAGGTGGCATCCACGAATGCCAGGACCCAAGGTTTCCGAGCAGAGTATTGCATTGTAATAAGATCATCATTATTATTCACTTCACCTGTCTGTGGTTTTTTAATGTTTTGGCTGATTATTAAATAATATGAATATAAGTAGGAATGACTTAATGGGAAATTGGCTGAACTAGGAACAAAAAGAAAACCAATAAAGAGTTAAGTTTAGTTTTGTACTTGCAGTTTGAACTCTAACCCCTGTAAATGAAAGAATAAAACCATCAAATGTTTAATTCAAATGCAGATAATAGCCTAAAACAATCTAATTCAGAATTGTATAATATCAATAACAATAAATAACAATATGATGTCAGCTCAAGTAATGACATTTTGTAAATCACTTTAGTTGAATGGGTGGTTGGCATTGTCACAGCAAGAGGGTTCCTGGTTTGAACCCGGGGTGGGGAAGCCCTTCTGTGCAGAGTCTGTTCTCCTTGTGTCAGCGTGGGACATGTCCAATCCATCCCCACTCCATGACCTCTGGGGCTGCCCTGTGCTAGAGCATTGGGCGTGAATCCATTGAGTCTTGTGGGTTGTGAGGTTGGGTACTGGCATGTCCCATGGATGCCGGATCAGATTGGGATCTGGGGAATTTGGAGGCCAGGTCGACACCTTGAGCATCAGGTGGGGTCCTTGGTCTGCAGTGGAGTTTGTGTGGGTGGTACTGGTACTCCGGCTTCCTCTCACAGTCCAAAGACATGCAGGTTAATTGATGACTTCTTGTCCGTGGTGTGAATGTGAGTGTGAATGGTTGTCTGTCTCTATGTGTCAGCCCATTGATAGTCTGGTGACCTGTCCAGGGTGTACCCCGCCTCGTGCCCAGTATCAGCTGGGATAGGCTCCAGACCCCCTTGGAACCCCCACAGGATAAGCAGTTATGGAAAATGAATGAACTTTAGTTGCATGACATATAATAAACTGGTGACAAGAAGCTAAATGTAAACAGAAGCCAAACAGATTTATAGGGACCCCTGATCCTGAATGTGTCTTAACCAACCTGCAAGACTGCTGCAGCTCTCTTCACTTTAAGAGTACTTTTACATTGTAAGGAATCTGATGAATCACTTTTACTTCCAAGTTTATGAGTAGGGGTAAAAGTCCCAGACATCAATTTTTAGCAGTTTGATAAATACATGTCAACGTGGGTGCTTCAGTGTTTGTCCAGCAGATGGCAGCAGAGTCCCATCTCTGCCGTGTCGCCTGTAATCAGTGTCACATCGTGACAATCCTGCAGCAGCTCTCATTAAGGCACCTCTCTTCACTTTCCATTTACATTACAGCACTCTGTCAGCTGCATTCAGTCTCTCAAGGTTCAGAGAGGAATGAAAACAGACTGCTGGAGAAAAGAAACAAAGCTCTAATTTTATGTCGAGCCTCCCGTTTGTCTTTGATGGGTTAAGACTTACTGGCGAATTTCTTTGCTTTGAACTGCACATATAGTAAAGTGACATTGGGCACCCAGCACAAATGAACCATTAGAGTCAAGTCCTCAGATGCACTTAGCACGCTTTGTGTCGTATATAATAGGATTGTGTGAGTGCATATGCCTGCAAGCTGAATATGTCTTAAGCACTGTGAATTGGAGTTGTGCATGATTTTAATACACAAACCGTTTTCTGCAGATAGGAGAGATGAATAGAAACAGGCGAGAGAATGCTGTTTTTGTTTTCCTGATCAATTTCCTTACCCTGCAGAAACCCCTCTGTACTTTGTGTTGCATTTGTCTTGCATTCCCCCCCCAAAGGGCCACATTATCTCACATGTTCCTGTAGCAGACAATAGAAAAAAATATTAAAAATGCTTCATGCATTATCCCCCGGGTGCAGATGCGCACGTGTAAGCATATTCTATCATGTATGCCGGTGTTTAGCTTTAAATAAATCCAGTCATCTCAGCTGTGTCTCAGCCGTTGCTCTTCTCTGTGAATGCATTTGAACAAAAAGCCAAGGTGGATAGTACCATACTGTACACCACCGTGAGCAATTTTCTTGTATGAATACATTTAAGCGAGGCAAGTTCAATACATCTTTACTATAAGGTAGCCTTCTTCAAGACCTATTTTGTCTACAGGGATCAGTGGGTGTGATTAAAGCCTAATGGGAATGGATGATGGCCATAAGAGCACCTGTCTGAAGATGATAGCTCAAATCAGTATTCTCTCTTGCAATGAGAAGTGGAAATAGGGGCTGCAGTTAAGGCAATAGTGATGTCTATCCCCTGGTCTGTGAAATGGCTCAATCTCCCCAGCCGCTCCACTGTTTGATTGTTATAAATCTTTTGGAATCACATTATCTTGGCACACCAATTACTGACGATTGTGATTCTGAGGCAGTGAAAGCGGGGTTTATCTTCAGAACCTGTGGGGTAATACTTTACATTCACAGTTTCTGCTGTGAAAAAGGTCAATGTTACATTTTTGCTATAGTCCTTAAGTGAACCTTTATACTGTATACCGGGGCTGTGTTTTGTGCAGTTTGGAGTGAAGGTTATGTTGGCAAGATTAAAGCCTTTGCACACTGAGTCCAATTTTTTGTAAAGGTTTTTTAATCCCTTATCTGGAAAAAGTCGTTACGGACAGGAACCTTGCACATTCATTGCGAAAATTTGCAATACAAGACAAAATGTAAAGACACATTTGCTCCCTCGCTTCTCTCCACTGGAGGTACCTACCTGTCTGTCACCACTCTCTCCCTGTGTCTTGCATTTGGCACTGCGGCTACGTGAAGGGACTGAACTGTCCTCCCTTTCTGTTTCCACACTGTCTCTCTGTGTGCGGTCCACAACCTGAATGTTACTATCTGACCTGTTGAAAGTCGGCTATCTGAGTTATGAAAGGGCACTGTGCGACCTGTTCCTCTCTCCTGTTGTGGATGTGTCCTGCTGCTATATTTTCTTCACTGCTTCTTGGTCAAACAACTAAATGCAAAATACCCACAGAAAATCTAACCTGTTACAAAGTTATAATGACAGACGAAAGTTTCAGAGTCAACATGAGGTCATTTTTATTTTTAGATGTGCAACTATTTTGGGAAAAAACGCACTCAGTGTGCAAAGACCTTAAGAGTCTACAGACACACTAGCCACTCTGTGAGGTTATACAGCAAGCGTTCATTTTTTATTCTAACCAGCTCGTTCTCACTCCCAACTTGTCAAGTACTTGCTGCTTTGTCAGTGGATCTTGCATCAGACCCGACGCACAGAGGTACCCTTAGGGGTGGAATGATACGCACCAGGCGACAGCAGTTTGTGATGCGGCTGCCAACTACTGCGGTATAAACAACAGGAAAGTCCATGTAGTACGGGTAGAGGGGAGGTGGATGGGTCAAACCAACTCTGGACCTTAACCCAGGAGTCTGCTGTTCATCTCCCCTGTGAAACCAAAAATAAAGGGTGTTATTTTGATTAATGTGCTAGTACGTGTATCATGCTACGTTAGTGACGTACGTAACGAGAAATGATGTTAGTAAAAACTATACAAGAAATACAAGCAGCCGGGGTGTTTTTTCTCCAATCTTAAAGTGAGAGTTGGCCCAGTCAGACCTTTCTTTTCTTGAGAAAGGTCTGGTGAGTGAGACTGTCTCACATTGGTATGATACATGGCCTGTCACCTTTAGGGCGGATAGGAGAGGTGGTGGATGGGTTCAACGACCACCAGCCTTCACTCAGGAGGCCGGAATTCACCTCCTGTAACACTGGAAAGCCAAACCCTGTTCTTTCACCGAAACCCAACCACATGCTTTTGTTGTCTAAACCCAACAATGTTTTTTTTTGTTGTTGTTGTAGGAAAAAAAAAAACGTCAATTCATGGTGTTGTACCGAAGTATTGCGCTTATTTTGAAAGAGACTGTATGCAATTTGTACATTTCCTATAAAATATAGGTGTATTTTGAAAACAGACAATGCATGCAACAGGCTGAAGTTGACATGGCGTCCCAGAACTTTAACAACCAATGCACCCAGTGTACCTTGCACGTCATAGCTCGACGGTCAGGTCTATGACCAGACATCAATACATGACGAGGTCGGAGTGAGAATGTGTTGGAAATTGACATGTTGTCCCTGAACATCTACAACACTGATGTAGCAGGGCACCCAGAACACTTTATTTTGATGTGTAGGTCCACTGACAAAGCTGCAGTATTTGAAAAGTTTGGATGAAAACATGTTGGCCTTACTGTGCATTGAATGGCGAGTGCTTGTCAAGTCAACATGTCAAGGTCGGAGGTGGTTATGCTGAGGGCAAAGAGCTCAGGGTTACCAGCAGATCACAGTGTAGTAGGGTGTGGAAAGGAAAGGCATACAGCATTCAAGCCCCCAGAAACGGAGGTGGATTTTGAAGAAGGGTGGGTGATACAACAAAATATGATTTCGATCTGATACCCACGAACACCAAGGCCAGAATTATCAGTATCAATACTGATCCTTTTTTTTTTTTATTATCAAAAGCAGCTTATGTAGTTACATGTTGTGGAGAGCAGTGTGTCATGAGTTATAAAAGAAATAATCAGCTTTAATCAGTAACAGCTAATAATGACCAATTACAGTTTGAAAATGTGACATTAACCAAGGCTGACGATCTAATTTGACGAAAATATTAATTTCATTAAACCTTGATATTCCCTGCCTGAGCCTGTCTGAACAGACTCTACCAGTAAACTCTGTCTCTGTGTCGGGGGGCTGGATGCTGAGACATTTCCTTCCCACTCCCTTATTTCATTCTGCAGCTCCAACTTCTTTCTTTTATGTTTTTAATCTTACGTTCAGCAATCATTGCAATCATGTGTCTGGTGCACTGTGCTTATGCAGTTTGATAGCACAAATCATGACAAAAGCAGTAGAAGCAAAAAGTACATGCACGTATGTGTTACTCTTGGGGACAATGGATACGATGCAGAGGAAAGAAACTGATTCCTTTGTTACTGATAATTTTGCTGGTACAATCAATCTTCAAAATGAAAATGTAGTATCTGTTTTGACATTTTGGTATCGATTCAATATAAGCCAATGTGACATAGTAGCCAAAACCTTGGGACCACATCTTCCAGGTCCATAACGTGATGCCATGGGGCATGTGGCCCTGAAAGACTTTCCATCATTAGCGCTTAAATAGCTCTTATTTAAATAACTATGTCCTAAAAGTTGTAAAGTTCGCTTATAGCCAAATCTGGAGTTATAATGAACTGTCATTCATGTGAGGGAGCTTGAGACCAAATGGCTAGGAAACAATATTAAAGGAAATTCTAGTATGTTTGCTCTGTGGGCCCAGTTATTTTGGGCTCAGGCACTACTGTGCAACTTCCCTATGAACAGGGCCTCGCCTCCAACACTGTATCTGGTTCTCTGACAGCAGTGTGCTTTGAGCCAAGTGTTAACATCAGCATGCTAATATACTCATATTGACACATTTATTCATTTCCTTTCATTAAGGGGCAGTGTACAGTATATGTATATTACCAGACATAGCACAGTGGATATACTGCATATCAATATAAGAATTTCACATAACATTAATAAATACATACACCTGTAGGACAGACCTTTGCATAAATGAGAGACATTATCAGACCCTGTTAGATCTTGTAGGGGAAGGATTACATTGTTTGTTTGTTTTTTTACTGTCAGAATAAATTGTTGGGGGTAAACCGTGCAGTATCTTAAAGTCACCAAACACTGGCCAGAAACCAAAAAATTTGAAGGTCAATAAGTTGAGATGCTGATATTTGACAGATGTACAATATATGATATGATACAGTGTGATACGATGTGATACGATGCGATACGATACAGTATGATGTGATGCGATACGATGTGAGCTGCACGAGTATTGCTGCCTTACAATAATAGTCCAGAAGAAATAAAAAGCATACACCACAAATACAACACACAACAGTATTGCACATCAGCTTCCACGTATTGCACATAACACCAGCACACAACAGAGCACCATAAGCAAAGCACAATATAACCCCTAAAGCATCAAGCAACATTATTTAAGATTTCAACTGGGGTTGGCACAAGGTGGTTGAGGTTATAATTTCCACAATGGAGGCTACACCATCTTACATTAACATTTGCTTATCAGCACTGAAACAAAGTACAGCTTAGGCTGATGGGAATGCCATTAGCTTTGTAGGTAGTCATGAATGTATCTGACACATTAAGGCCAGAGGTGAAAACAGTTTTTTCATGCACTGGTCAATTTTTAGATTTTGGGCTATTTTGTTTCCATAAAATGTCTTCTCTCAGACAAACTACTTTAGTTCAGATTTCTGTTCTGGAAATTTATGCAAAAAGCGCATATTCAATTACACAATGTCTCATTTGCATATTTTCACATTATATGTCTGACAACTTGTAATACAAAATAAATTTGTCTTGATGTTCAACTACGGAGGTTTCATGGTGATATCTGCAAGTTACAAATCTTACCCTGTTGACATTCACAATACATATTTTGAAGGCTGTTTTTGCAAAATATTTTTTTTCTCAGACTCCACTTCAGTGACACGTACCAACAGCAAAGTTTATTCCTATCTATATTCTCAAGGTTTTTACAGAGGGAGTTTATTCATATATCATTGATAGTCTGATTTATACAACATTTATTCTTTAAAACATGGTGAAATTGATTTTTTATGGCTGTTGACAGTGTGATAAAAGAGGGAGAGTCCCTCTGTAAAAACCTTGGACTCAAATATGAAAATAAAATTAGACAAGACTTTTGGCTCAATCTAATGTTCTGTTTTTGTTCTGGATGTGTGAAGAACAGTGCACATCTGAACAGATGATGCTTCATTGCATATTTAAACATACAATTTCAGGAAATTTGTAATATAAACAGCACGGTGGTGCACTGGTTAACGCTGTCACCTCACAGCAAGAGGGTTCCCAGTTGGAACCTGGAGTAGAGGATCCCTTTGTGCAGAGTTTGCATGTTCTTCCCGTGTCAGTGTGGGTTTTCTCCAGGTACTCCGGCTTCCTCCCACAGTCCAAAGACATGCAGGTTAATTGGTGACTCTAAATTGGCCGTAGGTATGAATGTGAGTGTGAATGGTTGTCTGTCTCTATGTGTCAGCCCTGTGACAGTCTGGTGACCTGTCCAGACTTTATTCCTATCTATATTCTAAAGGTTTTTAGAGGGGGTTTATTCATATATCATTCATAGCCTGATTTATACAACATTTATTCTTTGAAACATAGTCACATTGATTTTTTTTATGGGTGTTGACAGTGTTTTTACTGATTTATGGAGTGATGACAAGAGATACACAAAATTCCCTCTCTAAAAACCTTAGACTCTGATATGAAAATAACATTTAACAAGAATTTTGGCTTTATCTAATGTTCAGATTTCAGTTGTAGATGTGTATGCAAATGAGTGCAAATCTAATTAGATAATGCCTTATTGCATATTCCACCTCCCGAGACAATGTGTCCTCATATGAAGGCATCACGTTTTGGGTTTACTTGATCTTATACTTCATTATACTTCATTAACTTAGACTTGTTGTCCTCATTCATGGACACTCTTTTGTGCCATCTAGTGGTGGTAAGTCCACAATACATTATTCCATGTTAAAACAAGATGGCAGCCATCTCCGGCCAATCAGTCTGCAGCCGATCCCGACATAAAAGTAGACAAGGTCCAAAACCTGATCACATTTTATGGTTGTTTATTTATGATTAATAATGTTTGCAGTTTGATATGGCACCACATTTGACAGTAACAAGCCAAGACGCCGTTAACTAGGAAGTACTTGTTTGATGACTTTAGGACTTTATTATCATCTTGTCTGAGGACATTGGGATGTAATTATCGTTGACAATGTTGTTGGTTTTTTTTTAATACTTACTGGGTACTACTCATCCCAAATAGCTAGGAGGAATTAAAAATGCATACCAAACAGAAGTTCAGGTCTCAGGAGGTTAAATATACAATTTAAGAATAAAAAGAAAAAATAATAATGGCCTTGCTGTAAGTCATAGGTTTAGTGGTGATATCTATTAATTAAAAAATATACCCTTTTCACCTGGGGTGTCTTCTTCTAAAATACCTGATGATTGTTACCTCTCAGAGACAACTTACCGGCTCCAAACCGTCACTGGGAACACGCTGGCTTATTAACATTAAGTCTAGTTTGGCTTGTTGTTAGCTGGTAACTAGCTTCTAGCGGTCCAGACCATTCTGCAGAAGGAAGGATGGCGAGGCGTTCGAGGGCCATTCACAACAATTGCTTTATTGCAGTCTTCACCACAAAACAATAAACATGGCCTCCTCATGAGGTTGAACAGCAGCCCTGAGGTCATCTAGACACTTAGTACTGCTGACTGTCATCACTCTTTGCTGCCTGTCGTCTTCACCATGACCACCCAAGAGAGCTGCTTCCCTTCACACACACACACTATAAACCACAAATCACACCCTCACAGGTTACCCACAACACCACCGTCCTTGAAGGGGAAAAAGGATGAGCAGGTAACATGCTACAGGTAAAGTCATGTAACCAAAGAATTCTGCTGCCTAAGTCAGTGGGCCTTATTGTCTGGAGACCACAAATGTCTGTGCCAAAAGTTTCACGGGATTTAATCCAATAGTTGTTTAAATATTTCCGTCTGGACCAAAAAGTGCTCCACAGACTGAGTTACATCCCCATGCTGCTAGCAGGGCTGACAGATAATATAGGCTGACAGAAAAAATATGTAAAATATGAAAACACAAATTGAAGTGCCCTTTTTTTTGAAGATGTCCCATTCTATAAAAGTAATTTCAAGGGCTGTTATGTGACAGTAAACTTCTGCTCTGTTCTCTGCAGAGCTGAGACTGGTTGACCTTCAGGTTTACATTATGCTTACAGTACTGCTCATGTATCTAACATGAACTATTTTAAATGACCATATAAGGCCAAAGAAATCGTTTGGACATATTATTAGAGAACTACAGTCACATGTGGGAATGAAGAAAAGGGAAAAATACATCTTCAGTATGTTCAATTTTGAGCAAATTTATCAGAGCACTTAAGCTAAAAGGGTAATTTCATAAATGGAGATGAAAGCCATTGAAGTGATTTGTCTACCTTCCAAAGAGATTTTGATAGTCTTTTCAGTAAGAGGGAGCTATTTGGAGTGCTGTGCTCTTGTAGGACCATTAGCTATAACAAATACGTCTTTTTCAGCAGGCCAGACTAAGAATATCACTAATCTTATGATATTTACGTTGCAATAATGAATGAATTCATGCGTAAAGTGCAGCACTACAGATAAGAAAAGACATTATATATGTTTTCATGAAAGAATATCAGTATATTAAGATATCTAACATGACTAACATCTAACATATCCATTCATTTCTCACGTAAATGTAATGCAGAAATGCTTGCAGGTGTAATATTTACACTATGATGTTCTGGGAGCTTTGCATGTTTTCTGAATACATAATGGACCATTTTAATTAGAAACACTGAATATTTTAACAAACATAGAAAGAGCTTTAATATTAAATCATTCCTATTGTCTCAGGCTGTCAGTCAGGAGCGCTGATAGGACTTTGAGACTGCAGAAAAACATGTGACATAAGGGCCCTTGTAGACTGCGTTGTCTTCATGATGTATTTAAAATGTTACTGAGCTCTATACAGACAGAGGGCTGCTAAATTATTTGTCTCCTTCCACCCATCTTGCAGCACCCCTGCCTGGAGTTCTTAGAGTTTGATCATTATAAGATATTTTATCATTGTTGAGGGTCATTAAGCATCTGCCATAGCAGTAATAAAACTTACATATAGTTCACCCCCTTAAGTAATTCACCAAGCCTTCAGTTGCCAAATTAGCATATGCTAACGGTCCTCTTGGAGGCCCGGCCCAAATGCGAGTCAGTTAATTGCAACGCAGCTTAAAATGTCAGTTTCCAACGCTGGAGTGAGATGAAAACTCTGGAGAGCTTTAACGGCCACATCGGTGATATAAATGCATGTTCCTTCAACTCACTGGGGCGTCTCAGACTGCTAAAGACAGACTGCCGAGGACGAACAAGGACAGCAGGAACGAAGCAGAGCTTAAAGCTAATCGTAATCCCCCCACACTGCATGTTAGCTCCCACTTTACCCAGGAGAGCTCTTATGGCTTATCAAGACGGAAATGAAGACTTAGCCTGTGCTGATCATGGTTAATTAAGAATCATGGCTACTATGGGTGTAACGTCTCGCTAATAGAGGATAACATGTCATAAGAGACAGGGGTCATGTTGGAAATACCCTTTACGACCGTGATACATAGATAAGAAACGTTTCCTGATATGGTGTGTAAAGATGATATGCAGGTTAAGCATAATGGCCGGTCAGTCATTCCCTTTAATTAAAATGGTATGCATTAGTGAACATTCATATTAGTCTCCTGTAGCCGGGAGTACAGTAGTTCTCCCAGTTCATGTCTGGTAGGGATGTGCAGCTCTATTAAGACTACCTGCAAAAGCTAGAAAAGGTCACAGTGGGAGTGTGTTTGGTGATTTTTGGTCATTTTCTACACATAAAAGGGCATTTCATGGTCCTCAAATGTTCTATCAGAGTTCTACCAAATTAGAGTTCAGTAACAAGAGTCTGCAGTTGTGCCCATGACTGTGACACTGAGCGTAGAGTGTACAAAATAATGGACATAGCCACTGTGACATCACCCACAGTCAACTCTGTTTTGAAGAGTTCAGCATTTTAGCTGTTGCAGGTTTTGTTTTTTGTTTTTTTTTTTGGGGAGCCAGAAGTGACCACATTCGAACAAGAGTCTGGAGCTGTGGAGGAGACAGAAGACAGCCTGTCACTTAAAATGTCCATGCCTGTAATTATGTGTAAATTTAAGTCTTAATGAAATGTAAATGGGTGAGTTATAAAAAAAAAAAGAATCCTCCTTATAGTTGTCATAAAGGCAGAAATTAGCTATAGAGAGCAAAGCTGTTTTTTGTACCAGGCTGTAAACATATTTACTTCTGTTTTAAATTTTGGCACTCTAACATGGGGGTCTATGGAGATTGCCTTGACCTTGGAGCCAGCCTCAAGTGGCCGTTAGAGGAACTGCAGTTTTTGGCACTTCCGTGTCAGTCCCGATGGTTGCCACTTGATACTGAGCTACAGTGATTCACTGAGCTTGGTTTCAGTTTTCTGGCAGATACATTTTGAATATTATGCTCACTTTCCCAAACTGCCCAGACACCGTGCTGTATCAGCAAACTTTCTGTTGCTGCCGTTACACTGTTTAAACCCAACCCACTGCATCTGGTTTTAGTCAGACTAACACAATAAATATGTTGTCTCTTATTCAGAGGGCTTTCATTATGAGTTGAATTAACCACAGAGGTCTTTTCCTCTTCAAAATGAATGGACCAGGCGATTTAAACTGGAAAGAACACTGAATGAAGCAGTTTTACGTTACAAATCAGTGTTTCTCCTACCCTGTTCAGCACATCGTAGACAATGAAAGCGCTGCAGAGCTGCAAACTATGGTGGCAGATGTGAAAATGTGAATGGCCCAATCTAGAGCCAGTGTTTGGTTTGTTTGTTCAGGGCTACTGTAGAAACACGGCGATGCAACTTGGTAATCTCTGTAGACGAGGACCTGCTCCCTATGTAGATATAAACAGCTCATTCTAAGGTAATGGAAACAAAATGATTTTTGTTTCTAGCTGATGATACAGTAAATAAAACATACTCATAATATTATATTCTATTTTTTGCCAATATATCTCCCTTAACCCTACATCAGAACTTTAACGATTACACACGTGTTGTTTTACATGAATTTCTGTCTCAAATGTGGGGAAAGTGAGCTAAATATTTCAAATATACCAGCTAGAAAACTGTAACTGAATTTTTACATTCAACACACCATACACGCTAACCGGCACACGGTGACAATGCTAACATGTCAGCATGCCAATACTGGTGCTAAAGGAAAATTTCAGTACGTACAGTCACCACAACGCCCAAGTCTCCTCACAGCCCAGCACTGTTCCTGAGGACTTGCTTGTGGTGCTGGAGGAAAAGTCAGAAGGTCACAAAGGTCAGAGTGATTTATTCTCTGTGGACTAAAAATGTCTCCACAAAATTTCCTAGCAATCCATCAAATACTTGTTTGGATATTTCAGCCGGGACCAAAGTGGAGGGCTGATCGACCAACGGACTGACATTGCCATCCCAGGGATAACAATCCACTAAACTCGGAAAGAATTTCATTAAATATTAAATAGGACTTTAAGGGTGAAATGTCCTTATTTTACCTCACATTGGTTACCTCTTTGTTCAGCTCATAGTTATGGTTCGGAGTGGAAAAGTGACGAGCCCACAGGGAGGAGTTTATATAACGTCCTCAGTTATATGTGTCTCAGAGCTCTGCTGGAGGTCCACAGTATG
Source organism: Epinephelus fuscoguttatus (assembly GCF_011397635.1). Classification (NCBI taxonomy): domain Eukaryota; kingdom Metazoa; phylum Chordata; class Actinopteri; order Perciformes; family Serranidae; genus Epinephelus; species Epinephelus fuscoguttatus. The sequence goes on from NC_064766.1 coordinate 25,157,816, forward strand.
CAGGGAGTAGGGTGTTAGTTTAGAGTTGTGATATAACAAGCATACTAAAATAAGACAAAAACTGACAAATTCTTTTGTTCTTTTGTTTATGGCTTTAGGAGAAAAGTGTAATATAATTACCAGTTTTATACAGCCCTTATTTTTGTATTTTACACATTTTCATGGCTCCAAAAAGAAACTTTTTCCACTTGAGCTGTTTAATCAGCCAGAGTCGCTACACATATTTCCATTTTAGAGGTGAAATGAAAAGGTAATTCAGCTGGATTATGAGGCAACTATCCTGGAGTCACTGTTAACAGTGTGGTTATAAAGGTGCAAATGTATTCAAATCCATTACATTGTATAAATGTGAATTATAAAGTTTTGGAAAAGGTGTAAATGCCATCAAAATAAAGAGAGAAAAAAGCTAAATACAGACTAATTAGATTAATTAGTCTTTACATTGTACAGTATATGCCATATAACCTTCCATATAGTACCGCGTATGTGCAGCCCAGTCAGCACAAGAAAGTGTTGGCATTGTACGTTTATGCAAATCACAAATAGGTTAAATTTGCACCTTTCATACATATGTCAGTGTTTCTAAAGTGACATAGTATATGAGCTGACTTCATCATCAGGAGGTGGAGATGATAGTGGATGGCGTGTCACGTAGACGTGATGCCTGCCAAGCTGCAGACCACTGTTTAAGATAGGACAACAACAAAACTAGTTGTGTTTTAGCGAGTCATTGTTGTGTTTCAGTCAATGTTTTAGGCTCTAGATGTGGGTGGTTTGTAGCAACATGTTGTTGTGCCACAAAAAGCAGTTTTGTTTTACCAAGACATAGCTGCTTTTCCTGACAGGGTAATAGCATTTTAAGTGATGTGTGTGTTTGTTTGTTTGTTTTGTTTTTACAGAGACATTGCTGCTTGTCTTGCTGCAATTATGACATGATGAAAAGCAGTTAGTTTTTTCTGAAACACTGCTGATTTTCCTGCCCGCTTAATGGCATTAAATTGGTTGTTTTTTTATGGACATATCACTGCTTTTCTCCTGCCAGGACAATGGCATGAAAAGTGGTGTTTTTTACAGAGACATCGCTGCTTGTCTTGCCACGATTATGGCACAAAAAGCAGATATTTTCTGAGACATTATGATTTCCCTGCCCACATAGTGGCATGAAAAGTGGTTGTTCTTTTAGAGAGATGTTGCAACTTTTTGTTGCTGGGACTGTGGCACAAAAAATGTTTTTTACAGTGATGTACGTTTTTCTGCTGGGTTAGTGGCTTGAAAAGTATTTGTTTTACTGAGACATCGCTGTTTTTCCTGCTGGGAAAGTGGCGGAAAAGTGGTGTTATTTTTTTACAGAGACATTGTTGCTTGTCTTGTTGTGATTATGGCATGAAAAGCAGTAATATTCATAAGACATTGCTCGCTGAAAAGCAGTGATTGTTTTCTACAGAGACATTGTTTCTTGTCTTGCCGGGATTATGGTATGAAAAGCTGTATTTTTTTACTGAGACATCTTTCTTTTTTTTTTTTGCTGGGATAGTGGCACAAAAACAATTGTTTTTTACAGAAATGTGGCTTTTTCTGCTGGGAAAGTGGCATGAAAAGTGGTGCTTTTTTTACAGAGACATTGCTGCTTGTGTTGCCGTGATTGTGGCATGAAAAGTAGTTATTTTATCCGAATACATTGCTTATTTTCCTGCCCACATAGTAGCATGAAAAGTGGTCATTTTTTACGGACATATCATTGCTTCTCTCCTGCTAGGACAGTGGCATAAAAAGCGATTGTTTTTTGCAGAGATATTGATCCTTGTCTTTTCGTGATTGTGGCATGAAAAGCAGTTGTTTTTACGGAGACATCGCTGATTTTTCTTGCCAGGATAGGGGCACAAATAGTAATTGTTTTTTACTGAGACACAGAATTTCTGCTGGGACAGTGGCATTAAAAGTGTTTGTTTTTACTGAGACACACATTTTTCTGCTGGGAGAGTGGCATGAAAAGCAGTTGGTTTTTAGCTGAGATAATACTGTTTTCCCTGCCAGGATTGTGCTCTGGAAACTGTGTATTTCAAGCCAAAACATTATCTTTCTAACTATGACAAAGAGGTGTTTGTACCGAAACCTTAGTTTCAATGTCCCTGCTTTATTATCACATGCAAATGTGTTATATATGTGTGGTTTGCAAAAAAGCACAGTGCCAATATTTTTCTGGCGATGACTTGAAATGTGTGAATTGTTTTACAGCAAATTCTGTGGGATTGATTCTCGACACTTACACAGTCCATCACTCCTCAAAACACATTATTTCCTTGACTTTCATTTGTCTCATCCAAAACTTCAAATGGGATGTACAGGCCACAGAATTTAGGATATCGCTCCTAAATCGTTCCTTCATCTTCTGTCGGATTTATGAGGACAGTGTCTCTGGTCAGACTTGTCGTTGTCACCCTGCGTGTCTTTGATGCTTTATGATCCGTGAAATAGACGCTGCAGATGTTGGTATTTTGAGAGCTGAGGCTGCCTTCATCCCTCCTCTGTTTTTCTCTTCTCTTTTCTTCTTTCCTCCTCTGCCAGGAGACGAGTGGGCCACATGAGGAGGATGGCCAGTGACAGATAAGAGAAGAGACGAGGTTATCAACTCTGTCAGACAGTCAATCAGGATGACTAACGGTGTAACAGCGTTAGGTTACACCATCAGGCAGACACTCATTCCCGAGCCTTGTTCCCTGTAATTTGTTTTCGCTATCTGTCATATCGACACGACATGCGCTGCAGACAAAGAATGAAGTAAATACTTGATTACTTTCACTCTCTATCTCTCTCTTCACCATCCTTCAATACCTGCACGCTGTGCTCCTTTATAAAGGTCCTCTCTCTGTGAAGTGCCAAGTTAAATGTATATTCAACAATTATGACGCATATAAGCTGGAAACCGCTCAACTAGTTTTGACGTTTGTTGGAAGTCAGATTTATTTATACAGTATAGCCCTTCATCACAAAAGCCTGTCTGAAGGAAATCTACAGAGACAAGCCAACCTAGATCTGATGAAGAGTCAGTCAGAAAATATAATGATGGAATTCAGTGAAAAAACAAAACAACGAAACACAACAAAGCACAGAGAAAAATAGCAAGACATGCAGCCTGACCCATCTAACCCTGCCCAATTTACCCAGCATGACCATCTTTAGAATTTTCAGTGATGTCAAGGAGCAAAAAAAACTGTTTTTGTTTCCTGCAGGCGTGAAATAAACCAAAATATAAGTATTCAAACAGATGTGACCTTCAGTTCATTAGTTTGAAAACACGGTCCACAAAGCATTCATTTGTCTGTTAAATCCCTGAAAGTTGACAGTGAGATTTGCTACGAGGATATTAGTCAACGCGAGGCGGTGCGATACAGCAACCTCTGAAAATCAACCAATTTGTCTCCATTTCCCCATCAAAGTCCTCTGAGCATCATTGTGATCCTATTAGCGGACAGCTCTGGGTGAGGATGACTTCATTGAGCCATGGCGAGCGGGATCTGACAGCTGATTGTGGGGTTTGAATAGTGACTTCTGGGGTGCGAGGGCGAGGACGGGAAGGCTCAAGGAAGGTATAGTGGAGGAGACGAGTGTGTAAAAGACACCTGAATTGAGAGTAATGAATCCAGAGAGGAGCACAGACATCTCTTTCATCTTCAAGCAGACTTGAAGCGCTCTTTCATCATCATCATCTGAAAAATGTGCATGCTCATAGCACAGACGCATTTACCTGCAGGGAGGAAAGACAGATTTCACTTTCAAAGAATATACTCTCCCACTTCCCCTCTTGTCTGCAGCGTTCAGAGGCAGAGCGAGGAGTCATTAAAGACACGACACACACCCACTGTGAGGGACACGGGCAGGTGACAATTATTTACCCTGAAATTAGCCTTGTTACCGTGCTTGATGAATGTGAGTGGAAATTAAGAGTGAAGGCTCCGAATGGCAGGCTTACAATGCAGCATAACAAGGGCATGGGGGTGTTTGAAGAGTGGCTCGTCAGGGTGACAGAAGACGATGTGAGGAGCTACAGTTTCTTGAACGTTTTGGTAGCTGAAATAATTTGAAATTCCATTCCTATGATTTCTTTTGGTCTGTCTGTTGTTAGAGTTCAAGTCAAGGCCCATCAAGTCAGCTATATTTTTATTCTGCTAGTGGTGTGGTTCTGGGAAAATAAAAGCCATTCTGTGGTCCAGACTGAAATATCTTATCAACGATTTGATCAACCGAAATGAGATTGTGCAGATATTCACGGTCCCCAGAGGATCAGTCTCACTGACTTTAGTTATCCTCTGGCTTTTCATCTAGTGCCACCAGCAGCTCAAAATTCTCACCTACAAAGTTAGGATGCTTTCACATCTGCCCTGTTTGGTTCAGTTCAATTGAACTCAAGTTCGTTTGCCCCCTAAGTGCGGTTCGTTAGGGCAGGTGTGAACACAGCAATCGCACTCAGGTGTGCACCAAAACAACTGGACCAAAGACCTTCTTGAAGAGGTGGTCTCAGTCCAGTTGCAAATGAACTCTGGTGATGTTTGTTTATGGTGAGAACATGTTCTGACTTCAATCTGAACCAACTGCAGTCACAAGGCAAGGCAAGGCAAGGCAAGGCAATTTTATTTATATAGCACCATTCATACACAAGGCAATTCAGTGTGCTTTACAAGAGAAATACGTTAAGATAAAACATTAAAGGAACAATAGATCATTAAAAACAAAAGCTAAAAGCAAGAAAAACAGTGCAGAAAATGTATTTAAAAAGCAAACATAAAGCAAAAGCAACAGCAGACAAATATAAAAACAATAGCTACAGATTATCCTAACAATAAGTTACATATCTAGTTCACTGGTAAGCTGCAGTAAATAGTAATGTTTTAAGCCCTGATTTAAATGAGCTGACAGTTTCAGCCGACCTCAGATATTCTGGAAGTTTGTTCCACAGGCGGGGAGCATAGAAGCTAAAGGCTGCTTCACATTGTTTGGTTTTGATCCTGGGAACACTGAGTAAACCTGTTCCAGATGATCTGAGGGGTCTGGATGCTTCATAACGTACAAGTATATCAGAGATGTATTTAGGCTTGAGACCATTTAGTGCTTTATAGACAAGTAACAAGATTTTAAAGTCTATCCTTTGACACACAGGAAGCCAGTGCAGTGACTTAAGCACTGGTGTAATGTGCTCCACTCTCTTGGTGTTGGTGAGGACTCTGGCAGCAGCGTTCTGGACGAGCTGCAGTTGTCTGATTGATTTTTTACTCAGGCCTGTGAAGACACCGTTACAATAGTCCAGCCTGCTGAAAATGAAAGCATGAACACGTTTTTCTGCATCTTGTTTAGACAGAATTTTTTTTATTCTTGCTATGTTTTTAAGGTGGTAGTAGGCTGATTTAGTAATTGTCTTAATGTGACTATTGAAATTTAGGTCTGAGTCCAGAACTACACCAAGATTTCTGGCTTGATTTGTAGGTTTTAGTGTCATGGCTTCAAGGTGAGCACAGACTATTGATCTTTGTTCTTTGGGGCCACGTGACACATTGTTTGGGTTAAACATGAGCATGTTACAGTCCCGGCATGATGAAAAAAAAATTGTTACTTTCTTCCTCTGAAGCTGTCAGAGTCAGATGTCAGAGTTAGAGTCCATTTCTTGATTGCCTGGTAAGTTATTCATATTCCTCTGGTCCTTAAGGGTGCACTTGTCAAAAGAATGGAAAGGTTAAAGGGTTTTTCATAATTATTAATCCATGTTGTGAATAATGTTTTAACGGGATAAAGTGGTGTTGGGTCGGTATGTCGGGGGCCGTAAGCCTCAAGTGCTGGGAAAAGAGTGTCATAACGCTCTCTCTCTGATGTCCTGTCTGTCGGAGCTAGATTAAATTAATGCTTTGTAATTCATATGTTATGTTATGTTATGTTATGTTGAAGCCTAATTTTTATACAAGTCAGTTAAGCACATAATAGCCCGGGCCATTAAGTTTTTATATATACATATACATTATATCTATTAAGTTTTATGGGTATTCGTCCAAAGCAACTGGCGTTTTTTGGTTGTGATGTCATTATTCAAAAAACCTCTTGAACTATTTGGATACAGTGTTAACCTAGGTAACTTGTATTTGTGTTCTACTTGTTAACAGTCTCAGTCTCAGTTTCTCTTACAAGCAGTGAGTCCCAGTATTGATTGGAACGCTGAAAGTCAAATGGCACAGCTGCCCCCACATGCAGGGGTGAGCATCACAGCATATGGGGGCAAGTATAACAATGCACATAATACCTTTTTATAAATACTAAGAAACACAATTAAATCCCAAGAATGCTGGTGTTCATCCCACATCGTTCATAACCTGTTTGAACTGTTGCCTTCAGGAAGGCATTTCAGGGCCATTAAATCACCGACAGAGTAAAAAACTAATTTTATCCCAAGGCCATTGCTGCACTCAGTATGAACACTAGAACAATACGAACACTGTGTACTCTGTGTGCAATATGATTGTAGCACCCATCAGCATAATGTGCAATATGACATGAACTTCCTTTTCATAGTTATATTTTATTGATCTTATTTTGCAGACATGCTCTTTTATTTTGGCTCTTTGCACCTGCAAGGACAGCCATTCAATTTCATTTTACTTGTGCAATGATAACAAATGCCTATCTATCTGTTTAAACAGTTTGGTATCCATTTACAATTGATTGTGGATCCCCAGATTGAAAGGAGACTCAAGCACTACTTTCTGAGGAAAAGAGTATGCAGGGATTTAAACTGAAGGTAAAACTTTACAATAAGGTACACAACAAATGAATAGTTCCCTCAGTCATTTTCAATTAACAAATCAATAACTAAGGGCACAAGTATACTGGCTGCGTGGCCAAACGTACACGTACATAGTGTGCTGCGCCTGTGTGTATACTTAATGCAGCGCCGTCGTTCATCGACGCAGCCAAAACGCTACTTTGATACTGGTGGTCTCCGCTAGGGGCAGAACACAGCACTCAGACACAGAGGTCGCGAGAAGTGAGGAAGGCAGAGACACTGTATTTCCGGATGTAGTAGGCTATTAGCACATGCATGCTTGTCGCTATGCATGGGCGAGGAGGTATCATACAGATGCCTGTAATTGCGGACAAGTTCCGACAGCCTTTCTTCAAAACTATTGTCCACCATTGTGATGACCTCCAACCTCACGTTCACGGTCTCTAGAAGTCTAGTTCGCACGAGCGCCTCTAGTGTTCATGTCAGTATTGCATCTCGCACACGCGTCACGTTACCTCGCGTCAAAGTGAGTGGCCTACGTGCCAAACGACTGCAAAATACGCATGGCAGCCGTGATGCGTACGTGCATGCGTTGTCAGCAGCAAGTATACTTCTCCTCTAAGGATTAGCTACTCTATCACATTTGATTGGGAGTTACTCAAGAACTGACCATTAACTAATGGTTACTAATTTATTCGTTCCTCATTAGTTCCTTAGCAACTACTTGTTTTTTTGTGTACTTTATTGTAAAGTGTTACTAAAACACTCTTTTTAGATGAATTTTTTATCTTCATGTTGTTACTAACCTGGACACCATTTTGATTGCGTCTGGGTGCATTGTAATACAGCGTTACAGTCACCCCCGACTGTACCACCCATGACACGAGCTATTCTGCTGCCTGGAAGCTAACATTTGACAAAGATATAAAATGTTAGACAATAGTATGGTCATTTAAACTAGACAGATTTATATTACATTAAAGGTCAAGACAGTATGAAGAAAACACGGTAGGTGAAAAAAATTACTTTCATATCTTAAAAATTAGTCTAGGTAGCCAAGTATTACGAGACACCAGTTTGTCCTTTTGCAGCAGTGTTAATTTTAACAGCCATTTTAGATTTAGTCAATTCAATGTTGATCTTTCATCGTTATAGTCTGGTTTTAGTTGATGAAAATTCATGACATTTTAGTCATTACTTTTTGCCAATATGATTTCTATATGTTTTTTAGTCTTTAAACTAATCCAGTGAGGCTAATTCATGTATCAGAAAATCAAATCAAGGTGAGAGGTTGTATAAAATTCAACTCAGACATTTTTTTCTTCAGCTATAAATAATTTCTACAGACTCACAAACTTTCAGCATTTCTCCGGCAGTGTTTGACAGGTTTAAGGGCTGAGCACACACTGACTGATCATCATTTGAAAAAAGCTCAACATCTCTTTATTTATGCTCTCAAAAACTTTGACACCCCACATAACTAATCTGAGACAACTAGGATTTGTTCCCAGGTTCATTGTAAACTCTGACTTATTGATCTCGCTGTTGAGAAGCTGAAAAATAATTAAAGCCTGATTTCCTCCTTAATCCGCAGCATGATAGTCTGGAGGTTTAAATTCATGTCTCACAGAGTTGGTGAAAACTAAACTTTTATCTCTGTCTGAGAAAACTGATCTGAGTTCAGACTGTTCACATACAGCACAGCAACACTCACAGATAACTGAGTCTCCTACCTGCCTGTCCAACAGCATCAACCCATAAACCTTCTTGACTGAGACTAAGTGGAGTCCTGTGATTAGCTGTGAAGTCCGGCAGCTGTTGGCTGCTTGCTCCGCTGCCATTCAGTGGCTAGTGAAACATCCTTGCGCCGACTATTTACTGGAGTTTACCAGCCATTTGGAGAATTACTAGCATGGCAGTTCTTGGCTTTCAGTGTCCAATAGTCCACTGCAAACATTTTCGTCATGTCTCGTCTTGTAAACGATAATGAGATTTCGTCTTAGTTTTTATTAGTATCTATTTTTTTTAGCTCGTCATCATCTTGTTTTTGACATGGAAAAAAGGTTGATGAAAAATTTTCATCATAGTTTTCGTAAACGAAATTAACACTGTTTTGCAGGCAGAGAGAGAGATCATCACAGACCATGTGCATTATTAGTTTCATGCTTCTGTACCACTTCTGATTGGTGCAGTATGTTACAATTGCCCATTGACCCTCCCTACTCTTGAGCTCACCAGTAACTCTTTTCTTTTTGTTATTTCATTCAGTCTCAAAAACAGACTGTATAAAAATAATAGATTTAGCTCCCGTGATGGCACTTTAGAGTCCTGTTTTATAGCTTGAGTTTGGCATTTTGGAATTTTTAGAGCCAGAGGTGACCATATACAGTTGTCATGAAGGGGGATATTAACTAAAGCAACACATTCTCACTCTGACCTTGTCACATATCGACGTTTGGTCATGGACCTTCCACATCCAGATATGATGTGCAAGGTACCCTGGGTGTGTTGGTTGTTGATGTTCTGGGGCGCCGTTGGTACATTGGTCCAACACTGCAAATTGGCAGTTTTTTTCCTTCAACCACATACGCAAGCAGTTAGGTGCTGCCAACACACACGTGATTGGGTTTAGGAAAGAAGAACAGGATTTGGCTTTACAGTCTTACGGGAAGCAAACACTGCCCTCCTGTATAAAAGCCAGTGGTTGTTGGACCCATCCAACACCCCTCCCACCCACTAGCCCTACTTGGACTTTCACCACCTTTCATTCTTGTCCCACCGCGTTTCCGCCTGATGCTGCTGAGTGCCGTTAAAGGTATAATATGTAGTTTTTCCACATAAAAATGCCTAAAAACAACTAAACCAATATTATATATTTTGTTGAGTTGTGTATTTTGATTATCAGAAATGTTTCCAACAATTTTTCAAACCCAGATAAATATGAAATATTAATAAAAGTTACGGACCGTGTCATTAGGTCGCATGTCAATGGCGACATAACTCCAGTTACCATAGCCATTAAATGAAGGAGAAGAAGAAGAAGCAGACCGGATGAGTCGTCAGAGAATGAACGTTACTGTTGCTAGGGTAAGCTAACTCGTCATGGATCATGATTATGCATTGACGGTTGCTGCACCTTCTGACACCAAAGCTGTCCAGGTAAACAAGCCGGTAAAATGGAAACGTACGGGTCAACCAAGTGATCCCAGAAGAATCTGGGATAAGAAGAGAGCTAAATCAAGGATAAATATTGGTGTGGCCTTTCCGAGATGGAGAGAGCTTCGTGAAAATCTAGGACTACAATTTGACACTGACCTCGCGTGTGTTCTACTAGACAGGTAAGCAAACATCTGGCTGATGTTATTGAAATATTAATCATTTCCACCAGTGTATTGCAAGCACTGCTGCCCGCTGGGGCACCAGCACTTCGGCGAGCTGCCTCCGCTGCGGAGCACATATATTATATATATTATATATTATATATATTACATATTGCACGTTTAAACTATAGCGGTGCCCAGAGGCTTATGATGCTGATGTAAAAGGACAGCTTTTTTCATAGATGTCTGACACCAGAAGTGTTCTAGATTGAAGTGCCAGATTTCGATGACTTTGGAGTGAGACTGGGTTGACTAAAAAGACCAAAACTGTTGTTTGTACCAGGCTGTGAAAATTTTTATTATTGTTGTAAAGGTGGACATTTTAACACGGGGGCCAATGGGGATAAACTAACTTCTGGAGCCAGCCTCAAGTGGCCGTCCAAGGAACTGCAGTTTTTGGCACTTTCACGTTGGCTTCCTTTTTTAGCCCCAGAGGTTGCGGTGGGTCTCTCTCCTTTCCCTCACCCTGTATAGATTCTTAAAGCCCCAGGGATAAGTGCAGATCCATCACTGAAGTTGAAACATTTAAATGTGCGTAAATTAGCCTTTGCCTCTGTGTGCGCCACCCTGGGCAAATTTGCCTTTATACATATCTACTCATGTTTCTAGATTGATTCCATATGTAATTGTACGATGCTAAAATTTGCCTCTACTTCTGTGTGAACACACCGTAAAATAGTGAACAGGGTATATAAACACAAGTGACGCTGGCATTTCCTGTAAAGCAACTAAGCACAATACGGCAGAGCTGCACGGCTGTGTTGTATCTTTAAATTGAGCGAAAAGGCACAATATTAAGAGAATAAAAGCCTGTGCTCTCATCTGTCTGCCCTTCTTTAGGTGATCTCAACCTGGTTTGTCGCTCTGTGTGTGTGTGTGTGTGTGTGTGTGTGTGTGTGTGTGTGCTAGCGTGAGTCAGCGAGTGCTGCTGCACTAAAGCTCAGTGGCCTTCCTCGGTCCACAAGCAAAAAATGTGATGTGACCATCTGACTGGATTTACTGTGACCCAGTTAAACTGAATCCTCGGCTGCCGCTTCCACGCAGACAACCTGGCTTTGCTTTACTAAATTCCTTCTTAATTGAAGAGACAGCTTAGCAAGGGAAGACACAACAACTTTCAAAAGGCATTTAGGTAGGTAGTTTATTTTCACTGGAGGTGAGCTTAGTCACCGGCTTAGTCATCAGAAACGAGACTTCGCCCTGCTCCCGTCTGCTCCGAGTGCACTGAGCCTCGGACTGGGATTACTACAACAGTCATTACTGTGGCAGACATATAAATCTAATCTAAGTAATCGACAGTCTGTGTCTTCATCTGCTTATTCATTCTGCTGGTGAATGGCGTTCGGAGAGATGAATAACTTGTGATTTTGAGACATAATTACTACATCTAGCTGAGGTTTTCGGGAGCTGTCCTTGGATATGCCAGTTTCCTCTCAATAATTGGACGCAGGATTCCCGGCTGTGAGATTGCTGTTTGTCCAGTTATGGCAGCTTCTGCTTTCCAACAGTCCCCACAGGCTGAAAAGTGCTGATTCCGACTGCTTTCATAAGAGAACTTATTCTCTCTTAATCGCAAAAACGGTCTCCAGATGCCTTTTTTTTTTTTTGTGCGAGTCAGCCCCAGTTTGATTAATGTGATCGGGGAGCGCTGTAAGTGCTGCCAGGCTCAGAGGTGTCACCCAACACTGCTGAATAAATGAACAGAACTAATTGTTTGTTTATGATTTGAAATATTAATAACATTGAATAGATGAGGCCGTCAGTTGAAATCACCATTTGGGACAAATATGCGCCGTGGCTGGTGTAGCTTCGTATACCCATTAACAGTAACAGCAGCGGCCGCCTTGGCATTAGGGCATTTCATAAAAGAGGCTACATTAGTTGGACTTTGATGTAATTATATTATTCCCTTAAGAAAGAGAAACTGTGTCTATTTATAATTAAAGTAGCTTACATAATGTTTTCGGGAAGTTTTGGGGGGTAAACATTTGAAGGGGAAACTGCTGGAGATGGCAGCAAAGATAGTGGCTTCTGTTAATGAGGTGATGAAATATTCTCCAACAGCTTACTGCACATTGCACATCTTCACTTTACTAATATGTCATTCACAGAGAAAAAAACAACCAAGGGATACGTATCATGGTTATACTGCCATAGGGACCTTGGATGCAAGTGAAAGTGGTCTCGACGATTATCATTAAGTATGATTGCACTTCAAGGATCCTCAAGTTCCAAGCTGACAAGTATTCCCGAGTCACTGATTAATGGACTATTATACAGTATGTTCTGCTCTAGAGCCAGTTAGAGGACGCATCAGGGTTTCTACAGGCGGCAGGATAATGAGTACAGAGACAGTGCATGTGTACGAGCCCTGGAAATCCAAACCGAGTGATTTTGCTCAAATGTTGCCGTTTGGAGCCTCGTCAGGATTTCTGCACTCTGCCTCTCTAATGCTGCGAGTTTAAAGAGGATGACGCTGAATCTGGAGCCTAAATCCCATCTCCCTCGTGGTGCAAACCCCAGGCAAAGTTTTGTTTACGCTGTGCTTTATCAGTGATCTGGGAAGCATTGTAAATCCTTCACATCTCCTCTTTCATCTCCATACAGCACCTTGATCCTCGCTGCGTCATTAGCGCTGCGGCGATAATGAGAGAGTGGGGTGAAGAATTGCAACCTTCTGGTTGCGTTGCTTTTGTACAGAGTGTGTGTGTGTGTATTATATGTGTGTGTGTGTGTGGAGAGGATGGGGGGGGGGGGGCACCGGCAGTACTCATTATAGAAAGACTTTATGTAAATCCAAAAGCCTCTGTTGTTGTTAATCTTGGTGAGGAAGCGATCCCCAGCATTTTATTGTGCAGCACGCAGCTCTCAAAATGAAATAAGATGATGATGTTGATTATGGCTGATGATAGTGGGGAGCAAATAGCCAGGTCTGAATTATTCTGAAGGATCTAATCAGTGACTTCATTTTGTTTTATCGCACAATGGACAATCTTCCAGAGTAGCAAAACAAACCAAAATATTGGTTTGCAGATGTATAGGCTGAATACTTTCCATTTTCTATTAGCATTCGATGTCCTCATTAGAGTTTCCTCCTCTCGAAATTCCCTAAAACCTAAAATGTGTTGAGATAACGTCTGCAATTTGGACCTTATTTAAATACTTATGTCAGATTTCTCCCTGACACTAAACGTCGGGGTTGTCACCCTGCCTTTCCAATTGATTTCATCACTCCATCAGTCTAGGTTATTTTGTGCTATTTATAGAGTCAAAAGATGGTCTAGGGTTGGTGCTGATTGAGAGGATTTTCCACCCTGTCAAGAGTAAAATCCTTCACATCACTACTATTTTTGACAGAAAAATACCCACATTTTATAGACACATTACTGACAGTGTGTCCGCAATGTACAATCTGTAATTATCCGCCACTAGGGGTCTCTCGGTCCAAACAATAATGAAAGACGGAGCAATGCTGTCACTGCAGGTAGTTTATCCTGATAATGATTCCTCCAGTGTTTATTGTTCGGGAGGTTTTTCCCAGGAGCCGAATCATCCGCAGAGGTCTCTTACTCTCCAAAACAAACCGACCAGGTGATTTAAACCGGTATAAATATTGAATAAACAGTTTAATGGTAAAATCAGTGTTTCTCCGTTGCTGTTGGCTCATCATGGGGGGGCTGCTAGCTCAGCTCCTGCTATTCTGTGCTCACCTCTCTTTCTCTGAGAGCTAAAGCTCCAGATGTTCAGGGGTTTTTTATAGGGAGCCTAATTATTCACAGAGGTCTTCTCCTCTCCAAAACAAATGGACCAGGTGATTTGAAGACACTGAATAAAGCACGTTCATGTTAAAAATCAATGTTTCCTAATCACTCTTTGTGGAGAGGTTGTTAGCTTAGCTCCTGCTAATGTGTGCTTACCTTTTTTTCGCTGATAACTTAAGATCCAGACGTGTAGAAGGTCTTCACCAAGAGCGGAATTATTAGCAGAGGTCTGTTCCTCTATTTAACAAATTGATTGGGTGATTTAAACCGGTAAAAACACTGAATAAATTAGTTTGACATTAAAAAAAATCTGGCTTTCTCCAGTGCTGTTCTGCAGGCTGGAGGCTGGAGCCAAGATGCCACTTAGTTTGCTCAGTTTATTTCTCTGATAACTTAAAGAATAATAACACCTATTTTAAAAATTCATACAAGTTATATCTATGGTCTTAGACAGTCTAAAAACATAAGAGTATAAAGCTTGGAGTTGCTTCATAGACAATGAATGGTACATGACACAGAGCACCCAAGAAAATGTTCTGAGTACACAGACACATTTTTTATTTCAAAACTGAGGACACAAAATTAAAATAAAGCTCATTTGGGTATAAAAAAGAAAACAAATATTCTCTGGGTCCACAAAATCAGTCCGATATTTGTCCAAGGAGCAGCTCCAGACTTTTTACCCCATGACATTTACAGGATCTGGTTAGTGCCAACGGTTTCTATTTGGTGACATTTTAAATGAGCCAAGTGATCTTTATGGAAGCGTTCATCAAACATGATGTGTTCAAGGACTGTCAAAAGTGTTAAAATCCAACTATAATTTTTGTGTTCACAATTTCTGGCTTTGGTAAAAGGGCTGACAATGGTGACTTAAAAAAAAAAACCATATCTTTCAAGCCCACTTGCAGGTTTTGAGGTTCTTAGGGCATTTAAAATAAACACAAAATACGACCATTTAAAATTGAATTCCCCCCTCAGCCAAATATTGTGAACATATCCTTGGCAATGGAAATAACACTGGAATTCTTCATTTAGCTGGTGTTACTCTTTGAGATCCAAGATTGATGTCCAATGATTTAAAATTTGTCATACAGTTAAAATATATAGTTAAAAACAAGTAAGAGCTAAAAAGTGTATCGTAAAACTGTGGCTTGAACTGGATAAAAAGTTATTTCTTGACAGATACTAGCAAACAACCACACCTTTGACAAATGCACTAAGGGGATATGATGCCTCTAACAGACGAAGGCGACCAAATGGCATATGGCAAATGGCTGTGTTGATTAAAATTACATTCCTCTCACTTTGAACATTGTTGGAAACATTTGGGATCATGTAAATGCACAAATCAACAAATTGTATAAAATGAGTCTAGTTGTTTAAGACATTTGAATGCAGATAATTTACATATTACATCTACACAAGTGTAGGAATGTCATTATTGCACTGAGAAACCATCAGTCAGCTATTTCTGAATTCTTACCTGGTAAAATAGATAATGGCTTCAGGAAATTGGCAGATAAAGGGCTAATTAGTGTGGATCAGCTTTTCTGTGAGGAAACTTTGAAGTCAGATACAGGTACAGATACAGGTACAGATGATGATTGGGAGCAGATGTGTAAACTGCCCTCTAATTTAGAAAGGATCTTCCTGCTGACTGCGGAGGGAATGATAAAAAATAATCTGATTGTCACTTACACAGAGGACTTCAAGGGTACTTAACAGGAAACACTGTGGAAACGAAACAGATATTGGATTAGAAATGAATATTATTATTACAGATGAAATGTGGAAAAAGACGTGCTGGGAGGGTCACAAGCTAACAAGCAGCCCTACCTGGAGGGAGTCTCAGTGGAGAGCTAAAATGAGAGTATTCGAGACGCTGTGAGATACAGCAGCACTTCTGAATTATGCTGGAGACAATGTGAAAGAATTGGCAACCATACCCATATTTTTGGGGGATTTACCCAAATTAGATAAATATTGGAGAGACATATTGGAGATTAAGACAATCATGGAGGTAGGCTTACCTTTAGAGCCAGCATTCTTTATACTGGGAGAGACTCCAGGGAACACGGACACCAAAAAACAGACGTATTTGCTTGGGGTGTTGCCGTTGATTGCAAAAAAAATAGATCGCAGTATTGTTGAGAAATGTAAAGCCAACTGTCCAATAATGGAGGGAAAGATCGAAGAGGGTATATTTGTAGTATCTAGTTCCTAAAATGTTGAGGCAGAGGGTACTTATTGTAGCTCTGGTTGAGAGTGAGAGGCTGTCAGCAGATAGTTTGTTGGGCACAGGGAAACAGAGATCTGTGTGGGTACATGAGACCCTAAAAAAGAGGGTGGATCATGGGGAGTACCACCAGCTGGTCCAGGAGCTTCACCCCGATTTTAGGATGACTCAGGTGCAGTTTGACAACCTGCTGTCTATCTTCAGGCCGTATAGCTCTGGGTATCCATCAACCTCTACCACCAGTTTCTCCTCCATTGTTTACCAACTGTAAACTTGTTGTCATGACCACCACAGAAGGCCCGCCTCTTAAATCATCTGATTGGACAATGGGGAAAAAGAGATGACGTGGAGCGCTTTTCTGCTCTGATTTGAAGTTATTTCAACTCGAGGAGTTCAGAACGCTGTGGCAAATACGGCAGGTGCTTGGAGCGCAGAAACACAAGGTGCATCACAATGCAAAAATTGCAAGCAAAAAGCTTCATTGTTTTTAAAAACAATTACAAAAAAAACGCCAGCTGCTAAAATGCTTTCTGTGTGATCGAGACCTAACTTATGTTGTTGTCCGGCTGCATTTTCACCTGATACCATTATGCACCATTACACACTGATGTGAAAGGACCTTTTACAGCCTATGGAAAGGATGCCTTTTTTCATTAGTGTCTGATGTGGAAGTGACTGCCCACTATTTAACCACTTCTGAATGAGACTGGGTTGTCAAAGAGTTTGACTGACACTGTCCTCATGTAACTGACACCATAAATACAGGTGTGTTTGTGATTGTGTAACAGTGCAGATATAGTGGTGGTACATTTTTCTGACCTTTCTGTCTCTTCCCTTCAGAGTTTCCCAACTGGTGTTTGAGTGTCTGGTTAAACATATGGATGACTGCATTTGAGAATTAGGTTATCTGTGTGTCTGTATCTGTGTTGCCTCTGTGAACACAGTGTGAACAAGACAGGTCGATGCCAAGCTTACATTTGTTGTGCGATACATCACGTTTGTTCACTGATATATATGATTACATTTGATTGAATCTGAAAAACTCAAGTGCCAAAAAAAAGAAAAGCCATCAGTAAACTCCAACAGAGATCTGATCTCTGGCGATCATAATGTTCAGGTTGGATATCCTCCCAAGCTGTGACACCATATTCAAACAGCGGTGTGTCAGATCTCATTTGATTTGCAAGTGTCGTATTACACTGCTGGATTGGTGTCACATTATTTGATGTCTCATCATTATTCCAGTCTACATTAGACCCCCTATTACCGCTGGCAGAATAGCCCCACTCTTAATTTTCTAAATTAACATGTCCTTATGCTAATTGAATGGGGTTTTAATAGCTCTCAGTAGACTGAATTTAGAGCGAAAGAGAGGAAAGCTATATGAATGCCCCCATTGCCCACCCACATCTCCAGTAGACAGAAGATTTTCTTATTAAGTACTGATGGCACCTGCGGACGTCCATTAGGATATGAAGCAGACAAACGGTGTCCGAGCAGCGGGAGTATTCGCAAGCGTAAAGTGATTTATTTTGTGCATTAAAATACAAATGTGAAACACGTGCCATGATCGAAATCCTGTTTCCTTCTCCTTTGTGTGCTCTGCTTATTGTAAAAAGGTCTAGAAAGAGGCAACACTCCACAGTTAGTTTCCGAGGAAGGTCTCCCTCATGGCTTTTAAAGCAAGCTGTCTGGGTTGTTCTGACGTATCGTCAGCTATTATTCCTGATGCCTCCCATGGGGTCGTCCTCTCCATAAACTCTTCCCCTTCACTGAGCCCCTGCCTCCCTTCACCAGCATGCTTGTTAAACAGACACACACATTAGTCTAACTCATGTTTCCTCCGAGGCCCACAAGCCTGCCAACCCAAAGCTCCTGCTTATCACTCAGCCTCTGCCCCATGTGTGTGCGTGTGTGTAAATAAATGTGTGTGCATAGCTGCTTGAACACATTTATACTCCTGCTCTGCCCTCAGATAAAACCTCTCGAAGTATATGTACTTTCTTTATCCCAACATCCTACCTCTTAATCGCCGAGTGTGTTTGGTTTGTTTGGCTTGAACTGTAGAGGATTTGACCCAGAATCTATTAGCAGAGGAGCACATATGCAAATGTATCCACTTGAGTAAAAATAGAGGTAACCTGCTAAATAAAGTATCGTATAAAAAAATATTTTGATATATGGTTTAACGTATCATCGCAACATATATTCAGACTCATCCGTGCTAAGAGGAATGCTGCCTTTGATGCATAAATCTCTGCAGGTCAAATGGAGTTTGAAGGCTGACACATCGCTGCATCTGCATATGTAGAAGTTCCTCAAAAGTGTTGAGGTCAAGCACATCAGAGCTATTCTCAAGCATCAGATAGAGAAACATACCCCTGGGTAAGCTAAGCAACTGTAAGGAAACCCAAATCAAAACATGAGTGTGGGGAACTTAATCTGCAGAGCCAACAGACCGGATGTGTTACAGGATCCAGGCCTGTGCAGTGGAGCATCCTGTTTCCTATAGGACTATAAAGACATCAAGTCAGCTCCTGCACGAGCACAAACAGTATGCTCCTGCTAAACACCAGCAGCAGGCCATTACATCGCGATTAGTGAGAAAATAAACAGAGCAAGCCCTCACTGTTCAAATCAAATCTTCTAGTAATTTAAACTAAAGATTTTCTTATTAACGTCTCACTTGTGTCCAGTTGTTAGAGCAAGTTCACATTCAGGCTGTTATTTAAAAATCAGCTCTTGTTAGTTGTTTGTCGGCAGGTCATTTTAGGAATAGTCCCCTGGGCATGTTTTCTTATTAATAATTTCCTGACTTCACAAAGAGGATTTTCAAAATTGCACGCTGTGAAAAGCCCATTTGCCGCATTTGTTTCGGGGGAAAGTGGTGACATATGATGGTCATGCAGCTTGTCTAAGCTAAAAATGAAACTCAAATGAAGTATTCCATCTAAGGACAAAATGAAAGGAGAAAGCCATTAAGGTTTCGCAAGCCTCAGTGGTAAGTTTGGCATACACAGGGGAGGACAGGTAAGACAAACAAGCACAACCTAAAAATCATTCATTTAAGCTATAGGGTTTGTGCTGTCTATTTGGATGTAAAAAGAAAACTGGATACAGCACTTTAGATGGGAACTAATTTATTCCTACGGAAGTTGCCCAGAAATGCATGTAGCCAAAAAAGTTTGACTTCCCGTGTGTAAAATTGCCTTTTACTCTGTGGGGCTCACAAAGGAAGCGTACCAGAGACTTCTGCTGGCTGAGCAGCTAGCTTATGGTAAGCGCTCCGCTAACTTGACTGGGGATAAATTGATTTAATCGTGGCCCACCCCTACAAGGTACCCTTGGTGCGTTGGTTGTTGACATTCTGGCATGCCATGTCAAGTTCTGCCTGTTAAATGTCTTGTCTGCTAACCCTAGCAGCCCCTTGGCTAACTTTAGCTTAAAGACTTGAAACAGGGATAACAAAAGCTACAATGACTTTCTAAATGTCACCAAATGTGCCTGCTAACAAGTCTAAAGCTCACTAATTAACAAGTTGTACATCGTAATTGTTTGATTGCTAAAAAAAATTAAAATCTTATAATGACATGTTAGTTTAATCTTTGTGCAACACTGAGCAAACCGCTAAAGCTGCAACAGTTGTCAACTATTAAATTAATCGGCAACTAATTTCATGTATGATTAACTGGTTTAAGCAATTCCTAAGCAAAAAAAAAGTGAAAAATTTTGACTCCAGCTTCTGAAATGTGATTATTTTTTTTTATTCCTATATGACAGTACACTGAGTATCTCTGGGTTGTGGACAAAACAAACATTTAAGGATTGTCGTCTTGGGTTTTGGTAAACACTGACTGACATTTTCACATTATTGTTTTTTTGACATTTTATTGACCAAACAACTAATCGAATAATCAAGACAATAATCAACAGCTGATAATAATCGTTAGTTGCAGCCCTATAAGCATTCCCTAGCTTTATATTCAGCATACAGACATTGGCAAGGAAGTGAATAAGTCCGCTTCCTAAAATGTTGAACTATTGCTTTAATGATGGTGAAGCTTATTTTTTAACCTTGGTTGTAACTTTTTTCTTTGTGCACTTAATCCTTGAGGTTTTAGTGAAGCTTTCAAAAGGTTTGTTTCAGATGCTTTTTGGCCCTAATTAATGGTAACCCTTAAGTGACACTAAAACTTCAGTTTTAAGGTACTTACTTTCTATGTAATTACTTTCGCTAATGTGGCTTCCGTGTTTTATCCAAATCAATTGAAAATAAAGAAATAAAGACACCTCTCTTTAAAGTGTTAAGTCCATTAACCTCTGACAGAAATGCAGTCTAGGATGATGTCTTCTTTATATTAAAAATCCTTTTCAAGCTGATCTTGAGGAGGAACATGCCAAACCAAACCCTGTCTTCTAAACCAGTTCTGCTCATAACAACAATCTCCTTCCTTCTCTTCGCTGTGTCTCACCCCAGAGGTAAACTGGACTGCTTCCAATTACACTGCACCACAGTTTCAGACCCAGATGCAGAATATTTGCTTGTTAAAAAGATTTTAAAATCACACCAGATGCTCACTGTTTAACCACTAGAATTAACCCTTTCTGGGATGGGATCCAGATTCAATATCTTTCTCAAACCTTTCCCCTGCAGTCATTAAAAAAACCCAGTGCAGGTTTGTAGATTTTTGGCATGTTAAATGTTACTACAGCAACTGCTTCCAGTGCATAAACTGCTATAAAGTGAAATAACTTATAAAATGAGAGCATTAGAAAAAAAATGAAAAGGCAGGGTTGCATAAAGGGAATTTAAAGGGTGATTCTAACATGATAACTTGTTAATACTATGCTCTTGTGATGTCTCGGCTCAGTAAAAGACTTGTGTTACAGCCTAGAGACGGCGCAGCTGTGTCTTAAAATTGTTCAATAACATTGTAAAATCAATATTTAAGCTCAAAGGCAGCCCTGTAGAAGATACTTGTAATGAAATTAATGCCTTGAGCACCATTTTAAACTTTGAAAATGTAGCCTGTGCCACATATACTGATTAAACAGATTTTTTACTGTAACACTGCATCATGGTGCATCATACAGTAACCTGAATGACAGCAGGGGCGGTGGTAGTGGTAGTATGCTCAGCACCTCATCTCACAATCACAACGGCATCAACAACCTCTTCGTATTCATTCTGAATGATAGCATCAGAGCAAATTGTGTCTGGCTTTAATCTCAGGAGAAACATGTCAGGTGAATCTTGATGAAGCTACGTCTTTGCTACAAGCTCTTTAGATGCTCGTCTAATCAAAGCCGCACCATGCTGCTAGCCCGCGGCTCTGCTGTCGAAAACCCCTGGGGGATTAAAGTTGATTTCCCTTTTGGTCAGAGTCGCTCTTGTGAGGGTCCAACTCACTCCGGTGCGGGGCGAGAGCACTATCCTTGCCACTGATACCTAGCTTACTGTTGTTTGATGCTGGGCATGTCTCTGCGGCGCCCCAGCTCATCTATCACAGTAACTGTGAATGGCGGACGGGGACGGCAAAGGAACAGAGGCAGGCTGCTCCGACCCTCCCTTCTCTCACTATATACTTAGTAATCTGTGCCGAGGCTATTCCCTCAATGGAGAATGGAGACCTTGTGTTCTGAGGCTCCAGATGGGCAAAAACAACACAGCACACAGCACTGAGACTTTCCAGTGAGATAACTAGGAAGGCTGGGAGGATATTGTGCATGCTACCGTTTTGTGTGAAAATGATTAAATTGTAACGTGATAATATTAACAAGTTATTTTTCTCTTTCTGCTTCTTACTCGGAGCAATGGACTTGTACATGAGTACAATATTTTCTGGAACAGTTTTGGTTATCTCACATGAGAGATCTCTGGATTTGTCATTGTTTCCCTCGCTGATTTCAAGTTGGCAAATTTGGAAAGGATGATGTCACGCATTTCTGTGCCCCACTCAGAGATGAGCAATACTTGTATCAGAACACAGTGACAGTTGGCAGGTTGTTTGCTTGTGTTGTCAGTCCACTGTCAGTCAGATCTGATCAAAACACACCCACACTGTCGTGATGAAGCAGATTATCATATGTTGAACTATGAGGCAGAAAACATGCCAAGCAGTGGAAATAGTCATATTTTGCTGTGGCTGGGTGGTGTGTCAGTGTCTCTCAGGCAGGAAGAAATTCTGTCACATAGGTCAATGTGTCACAGGAGTTGTAGGACCCTGTTTACTGTATCCCAACTTAAAGTTTGACAGCATACAGGCAATTGCACAACAGCTCGCCGTAGGTCACATCTCGCTACTGCTATGTGTGTTTTTGCCGTTAAAGCTGTAGTTGGTAACCTTTATGAAATTAGCTTTTTGTCATATTTGCTGAAACTGTTACTGTAATCACAAGGTACATATCAAAGTTGCTCTTGGAAAAAATCCTATTCTTCTGCCCTCTAGAATTGTTTCTAATGGTATTACTACATGTTAATGAAAACAGCCATTCAGAGCAAAGTCGTTTATGATGTAGCATTTATCATGGCAATCACTGCTCGTAAACTGCGGTCAAACTGTTAAACTAGGCAGTGCTGATCAAATATGAATTCAGATTCTGTAACTGCAATACCTCAAATGTTTTTGAAAACAAATTTTAGTGTACTGTTTAGCTGTAAAATGAGGACGTTGGTCCGGGCGGTGGGCGGTGCGGTTACCAGCCAACCCTACCATTTTTCCCGGGAGAATCCTGTTTATCATTGCCCTTTCCCGGTTTGCTCCTGGGGTCACAGTTCTCCCATACTTCTCCTGATTTGGCAAATTTTCTCACCTTTTTTTCCTCAATGATATCACAACCTGTTTTTGACACTGCACAGAATGTATAGGCCCTGCGACTCTAAAAGTCTACTGTTTTTGCCCCTTTGGTGCTCCCCCCTCTCTACCTCCTTCTTTGGCCCTCCAGGACTGCAGAGGGGCACCCGTTGGGCCTGCATGAGTCTGATGTGGCTGCCAGTGGACACCTCGTCTTTGTGTTGACTGTGTTACGCATAAGGGGCGGGGCACTTTTTCAGGGGCTTTGAAGGGTGTCTTAGGGGTTGGGAGGATCCTGCTTTGCCCTCCAAAGTGGGGTACCCAGCTGTCTTCCAGAGCTGGGCCTCCCATTTGCCTAGCTCAGGCATCTACAGTAGGCTGTGGGTCCCTGGCCTTGTCTAAAGGCCTTTGCACACTGAGGGCCTAATTCACAAAGAATGAACTGCGGCCGCTGATAGCACCTTGAATTGCACTTCACTTGCACCCGCAGTTTGCTCCGTTTTAACGTCCTATTCACAAAGGATATTGCGCTAATGATATACCAGCGCAAACACGCCCACAAAGTTTGGCAGCTGAGTGCAGTTTGCCCCTGATTTGCCCCTACTGCAATTAGCCACATGGCATGGTAAGTGTAGTACTGTATACCCTCATGTAGTGATGTCTGCTGGTGAGTCAGTCTAACAGTGCCGG
Source organism: Epinephelus fuscoguttatus (assembly GCF_011397635.1). Taxonomy (NCBI): domain Eukaryota; kingdom Metazoa; phylum Chordata; class Actinopteri; order Perciformes; family Serranidae; genus Epinephelus; species Epinephelus fuscoguttatus. The sequence goes on from NC_064766.1 coordinate 25,181,443, forward strand.
ATGGGTTGAGGCTGTGGATTTGACCAAGTTTGACCATTTTGTCACTATTCCCTCTCAATTGTAGCTGTTTTTTGTTATCTTTTGAATTTAATATGAATTATGGAACCGTTTTTGTTCACGTTTGTTTCCCCCGTTTCGTAAAAGAAATTATTGAAAGTTGCTTTTGAAGTGCATGACAGAAGTGCGTTTTGAGAACGACCGCAGACTGTCACCTGTTCAAAGCAACAATATCTTCGGATGCCATTAAAGTAATAATGATTAGAATAATAATGTCAAAATATTATTTACAGACTGATTTAACAGATGATCACTGCTGCCATGATCACTGGAAAGTCTGGGCTTCCACAGAGGAGCGCCGAGTTTGCAACAGCTTTCTAAAGACATTATTTACTTCACTCAAACTGCGTGTGGCTATTAGCGCTGGTGTTAGTGAATTAGACGTTTATCAATGAGGCTCATTTGCATAGAGAGGGGCAATTTTTTTTTAAATACGTGCAAATAACACCGGAGCATCGAGATGCAATCTGCTTGGCAGTGCAGTTAGTGGAGCATTTCACCCTCTGCGCGTGCTTTGTGAATTAGACGGTATCTGTTTGCTCCATTTTTACCGGTTTAGCGGCCGCAAAAGCCACTCAATCCTTTTGTGAATTTGGCCCTGAGTCTTAAATAGCTAAAAATAAGTAGAATCTCACATTGTGTCCGCCATGTTTGCACATTGAGTCCGAAACTTTTATCCGCCATAAAAAATTTTAGGAACAGGTTCGATTTTCTGTTTTTGTTTTTTTTTTTTTTTTGCCTAGATTGACCGCAGTTCACGAGCAGAGATTGACATTAGATAACACGATAATACCGGCACGTCATCAGTATTGGCCGATACTGGCTTTAAAATTAACTATTAGAATCGGCCAACATGCTTTGTCTTATTTTGCACAATGAATGAATATTGCATACATTCTAAAGCATTGTATTTCATGTCTTCATCTGCTGGTGGACCATCATGCATATTATGATGTTAATTCCACTACAGAAGAGACTTGATGATCACTAAAATTAGGTGGTGAAAAAGTAGATATATCAATATTGGTATTGGTTATTGGACAAATAAGTTACATATTGGCATACTGGAATATGGCAAAAAAAATCCAGTGTTGTGCATCCCTTTTACATGGGCCATGGTAGATCTAAAAAATGCCACTAGAGGCAATAGGAGGAGGAGGGAAATTTCTTGTTTTTTTGTATCTGTCTCAGGTACTACTGTGTGTATGAAGTGACAATTTCAATGTTGCTTATTTTGTCACAAATTTTTAATATTAAAGTGAAATACTTAAGATCTGAAACCAAGTTTTTAGGGGCTTTAATCCATAAAACTACACTGAAATTATGAAAACATCAAATTTAATTGCACATAGTGTATGTACAACAAAGCCTTGAACAACAAACCACACACTTGACACAAATGGATCCAGCTGACAAAGGATACAGGCCTGTCTGTGGCAAGGAAATAGTACAAAACATCAAATAGTGGCCTTTAACTACACAGTTTGTTTGCCTCGTACTCCACGTAGTTTGGTTGTCTGGCACTGAAAGCTTGCAGGGCAGTGAGTATCCTGGTCACGTCTGCACTGGACAGTTTGAGTCTGTGGCGCAGCAGACAGGCGAACAGATCCACGTGAGGGGCCCCTGGAGGCGAGAGGCGGTTAACCCTGTAGCGCAGCTCCACCAGCTGCAGCAGGGCCGAGTCCTGTGATCCCTGAGTGTACGGGTAGTCTATCTGCAGAATCAGGTCCTGGATCGCCTCGGGGTCAAAGTGCACGCTGTATCCGAACAGCTGCATGCTGTTCACTTTCATGTAGCCGATGTTGTTAGACGGCTCTGTTGCCTCCAGAGGCTCATAGTACACCGTCATGTTCTTGTTTCCTCCTGTCACTCCCACGGGGTCCCTGATACGACTCCTCAGGTAGAAATGAACTGTCTCAAAAAAGCTTTTCCATCTGTTTCCTAGAGTTAAAGTCCAATTATAGCAGTCCAGGGGGATATCCAGCTTGGTTCGCTCCCAGTCTGGGTATCCGTGCTGACCTATAGGCATGGTCCAGCTCTCTGAATGGCTGCCCCCGAAGGGATTCACAAACAGAGACAACGCCGGCTCCAAAGTGCTGTTTCTGGTGAGGCAAAACTGAAGGGCGAGTCCAAGGAGCATATGAACGCGATTGGACTTCACTCGATTGCTCTTGAGGGTGAGCAGCATTCTTTTCCTCCAGGACGGGTCAAACCAAGTGTTTACACGCACATCATTGCTCACAAACACAGCATGCAGAGCGATGCGTGGGTCTCGCCGCTGGAGCAGGTAGCGCAGCTCCAGATCCTGCAGGTCTCGGTCACTCTCTAAGCCCAGGTAGGGGTCCGTAGGGTCGGGAACAGCGGGCCGACAGGCTCCCTGGGTCAGGGTGAAACCGAGGTTGCAGCTGGAGCATCGTGTCCTGTTCTCTGTGGAACAGGAGGCGCAGCGGACACCGTCGCCCACAGAGCAGGGAATGAGGCCTTGACAAGGTGGATGGTTGTAGGGGCAGGAGCAGCTGCGGCTCTCATCACTGTAAGCACCAACCTGGTTGTTCTCACTGCAGTATAAAATGGAGAGGGCGTAGCTCAGCCAGAAGTGCAGAGGCCTGAGGACGAGATGACAGCTGTGTTAAACACTTCAGGTTTACAGACACGACGCTTCTGTATTGGCTATTACAGAGTGATTCATATTTGTTTCTTTGAGTGTTTGTCATTGTTTTTTGTGAATATGCAATGAAGGAAATATTTTGACCATGAAGATTAATCCTGTCTTTCACAAAAAATATGTGTTGTTTTGATGTGCGGCAAAAACAATTTTAGTCAAACTCCGACTCAGCTGGAGTTCCAGAAGAAAAAAATCAGATCAAAATGAATATTTTAATCTACTGAATTCCCCCTCTGTAGTGCAGATGGGTGGGGATGACACACATACAAAAAGATGCACATATATACTTATTTTCTTCTTACTGTGTCTTCTTTTGTTTCAGGTTTATACTAATTTTACAGCAGATACAGCCCAATGAAATCATAGTCAAGGTGCTCTATGTAACTCTGGAGTTTCATTCTCATGTTGTCAAATACCGGTGCTTTGGGTCAGGTTGTTCTCATGCACTATTTGCATATACAGTACAGGCCAAAAGTTTGGACACACCTTCTCATTCAATGTGTTTTCTTTATTTTCATGACTATTTACATTGTAGATTCTCACTGAAGGCATCAAAACTATGAATGAACACATGTGGAGTTATGTACTTAACAAAAAAAGGTGAAATAACTGAAAACATGTTTTATATTCTAGTTTCTTCAAAATAGCCACCCTTTGCTCTGATTACTGCTTTGCACACTCTTGGCATTCTCTCCATGAGCTTCAAGAGGTAGTCACCTGAAATGGTTTTCCAACAGTCTTGAAGGAGTTCCCAGAGGTGTTTAGCACTTGTTGGCCCCTTTGCCTTCACTCTGCGGTCCAGCTCACCCCAAACCATCTCGATTGGGTTCAGGTCCGGTGACTGTGGAGGCCAGGTCATCTGCCGCAGCACTCCATCACTCTCCTTCTTGGTCAAATAGCCCTTACACAGCCTGGAGGTGTGTTTGGGGTCATTGTCCTGTTGAAAAATAAATGATCGTCCAACTAAACGCAAACCGGATGGGGTGGCATGTCGCTGCAGGATGCTGTGATAGCCATGCTGGTTCAGTGTGCCTTCAATTTTGAATAAATCCCCAACAGTGTCACCAGCAAAACACCCCCACACCATCACACCTCCTCCTCCATGCTTCACAGTGGGCACCAGGCATGTGGAATCCATCCGTTCACCTTTTCTGCGTCTCACAAAGACACGGCGGTTGGAACCAAAGATCTCAAATTTGGACTCATCAGACCAAAGCACAGATTTCCACTGGTCTAATGTCCATTCCTTGTGTTTCTTGGCCCAAACAAATCTCTTCTGCTTGTTGCCTCTCCTTAGCAGTGGTTTCCTAGCAGCTATTTGACCATGAAGGCCTGATTCGCGCAGTCTCCTCTTAACAGTTGTTCTAGAGATGGGTCTGCTGCTAGAACTCTGTGTGGCATTCATCTGGTCTCTGATCTGAGCTGCTGTTAACTTGCGATTTCTGAGGCTGGTGACTCGGATGAACTTATCCTCAGAAGCAGAGGTGACTCTTGGTCTTCCTTTCCTGGCTCGGTCCTCATGTGTGCCAGTTTCATTGTAGCGCTTGATGGTTTTTGCGACTCCACTTGGGGACACATTTAAAGTTTTTGCAATTTTCCGGACTGACTGACCTTCATTTCTTAAAGTAATGATGGCCACTCGTTTTTCTTTAGTTAGCTGATTGGTTCTTGCCATAATATGAATTTTAACAGTTGTCCAATAGGGCTGTCGGCTGTGTATTAACCTGACTTCTGCACAACACAACTGATGGTCCCAACCCCATTGATAAAGCAAGAAATTCCGCTAATTAACCCTGATAAGGCACACCTGTGAAGTGGAAACCATTTCAGGTGACTACCTCTTGAAGCTCATGGAGAGAATGCCAAGAGTGTGCAAAGCAGTAATCAGAGCAAAGGGTGGCTATTTTGAAGAAACTAGAATATAAAACATGTTTTCAGTTATTTCACCTTTTTTTGTTAAGTACATAACTCCACATGTGTTCATTCATAGTTTTGATGCCTTCAGTGAGAATCTACAATGTAAATAGTCATGAAAATAAAGAAAACGCATTGAATGAGAAGGTGTGTCCAAACTTTTGGCCTGTACTGTATAACTATGAAAAGTAATGCACCACAATTCGTAAATAATGTAATCATGAGCCAGTAATGTGTGTATAACCCACTAATCGGGAAGGCTGTGATCACATGACCAATGTACTGGCAAGAGTAAAGAGGAAAGTAATATAAAGAGCAAAAGTCTTCCTAATGAGGCAGGTTGGGGTGGATGGGTCAAACAAGAACATGACTTTGCCCCAGGAGACTAGTGTTCATGTGCCATGTGAAACCTTTGAGTTATTTTAGGCTACATTGTCACCATGTTTCTTTTCCTTAACCCAACATACACAACTTAACTTTAAACCCAGCCTACGTAACCTTACTTGCCTAGACCTAACCTATGAAATCTTCAGTTCATACGTTGACGTGATGACGCCATTCTTGGGATGGTAATTCGTGGGATGCTTATTTGTAAGGATATCATATGAAAAACAGACAATTTTTTTCCAGGAAATCAGTGCTCAATAACCATGTGAAACCAAGTGAACTGAGTTATTTTAAGGGACCCATTTTCTTTTCCTGAACCTAACCCACATATCTTTATTTGCCTAAACCTTACTGTACGTAATGTGTGTAATTTTATGTGAAGTACATAACGCAACAACACCCAACCTAAACCATCTAAACCTAACCTATGTAACTTTACTTGCCTAAACTTAACCTACATAACTTTACGCCAAGTATGTAACTTTATGTTAAGTACGTAACATGACAACTAGGGCTGTCCCCACTAAGTGGAAGATTTGAAACATCAGGCGAAGACCCCTCAGTCGACTGAAATTCCTTCAAGTTGAGCAGTCCTTTCCCTTTTTTTTAATGTATTTTTTGATCATTTAGTGTGCAGTGTACTTCTGGAGACACTTTGGTCCCCAAATTCAGCTGCAGAGTGAGCGCTCCTCACTTTCACGCTGCTCTTTGATACAGACAGCTGCAGACACAGAGGCAAGCTGCCCGTAGGAGGAGAGGTTATCTTCCGCCTTCTGTGTAGAAGTGGTGAATTTACACCTCACAGATACCGCCCCTGGCTTTTGTTTGATATCTAGTGTTGGCAAAAGATGTTGTTGCCATTGATGTAATAAGAGACCTGGATACAGCATTGGCGGTGGGCCTTGTTCATTCTTCTGAAAGTTGCTCAGTGGCACATGAAGCCAAAATTGCTCTATTTCTGCAGTATGAAATTACCCAGATAATCGGCACTGCTATCACATCATTGGGGCCATAGAGCAGGCGCCTGAGGGACTTACGGCAGCTGAGTGTGGCTTCGAGGCCAGCTTCTGTCGGCCGAACGGCTGACTTCCAGTTTCTGGCTTCGCTAACTTGTATGGGGGCAAAATAAATCAATTTCGCAGCTCTTTTAAACTTTAGAAATGTTCTCGGACCAAACAGATTAAATCTTGACAGTGGAATGAGTCATGTTGATGGGGTTGTGACACTCAAAAAAACGTATCCACGGATTTATAGATGTCTCTTTCTTTATGTAAGTCTTTGGGAAGAAGTCTTTCTGGGCCCAGTGGCATCACATGACAGACCCCGGAAATTGTAGTACCATTGTTTGGCCACTATAGAAATTGGCTTCAAAGCCCGGCACAGTTCCTGGGGGCCTGGTTGTTCCACATTTCTGATCAGTCGTTAGCGTAGAAAGCTTGTTTATTATATTACGTGAAGGTCACTGTCACATTGAACATTCTGCTGAACCCTGTTTAAACTCTCAAACACTATATGGGAAAAAAATAACGAATAATCGAATTTTGGTTTTGAACAGCCAAATCTGATTCGACTGGCTTAATTCTGAGTCAGGTACAGCCATAGTGATGATGACATTCATGGGGCGCTAATTTATTGGATAATATACGACCCACTGTATGAGGACACTTTGTGTATGGTAGTCAGATCAAATCACCAAACCAAAGTGTCAGTATTTGACGACCTGGGAATGAGACTTAACAATCAACTCCCTTTCTCCAGGGTTACATACCACGCTTTAAAAATACAATTACGATGAGAAAATGAAAACCACAAATACTCAGTTTTATATGGACAAAAAAAACAAACAAAAAAACAGACTTAACCACTGACCCTAAACCGCTATTGAATTCTTTTTTACAAGCAGAGGGGGTGTGATAAAGACGTGTAATTGGATTGTGGACTGAGGAGGCAGTGCCTGCACTTGACTAGTGAGCTGATGGATTGTGTCATTTAGTTAATTTCCCTGCCAGAAATAGCTATCAACATAGAGTGCACATGAGAGAGACATAAATCTGAGTGAAGTTATGACCACAGTGGTCTCTGATAGACTGCTAAAATAGAGTATCCAGGTGGGAGTGCTGCTGAAGCAGCAGCTGTAACAGTAAAAAAAAAAATACAGTCATAAATATAAGCAAAGTCGTCATGTATTACTGGCCACGGCAGCTTAAATTCCTGGATGTGATTCGGTTAAAATAAATGGATTATTATATGAGGATTTTTAAGGCGCTGGATTGATTGTGATGCTGTTCAAACCTGCAGACAGTGAAATGCGTCTCTTTGGCCAAACATGATCCCGTTTGTCTTTCCCCCGGGTGGAACAGAGGAGCAGCTTTGCTCCTGTCAGCACTTTTCACCTCACTCCACAACTACTTTTCCTCAAGTGCCTTCTAATAAGTACCGTCCCGCTCTGCTGCTTTCTCCCAGCGCCCGGCGCATAAATCATTTTCATAATTATAAGTTTTGGGGAGCACCTTGGGTTAACAGGCTGCAGTATAAATATTCTCCTCTCTTGTTCTCGCCTTGCCTCTTACCTCGGCCTCTGCAGGACTATTTTGGGCTGTTTCCGGCACCTCTTGCTGAGGCCGAAGAGCTTGTTAGCGGTGCGGCGAGCTTTGGTGAAAAGCTGGGCGCTACTGGTCTCAAGCTGCTTGTAGCGCTGGAGCAGGCTGGCATCCGTCCTCCACATGTGTTCCACGACAGATGTGTTTACAGCGTAATGGGTTGGCAGTTTCCCAACAAAGCTTTGGAACTCCTCTGGTAGGGAAAAAGAACATGAATAAGTAAACTCTGCCTGTGGCTATGAGCCGCAGGGTAACAATATCCCAAAAAACTGTCGACTCCTCATTGTTTGTCCCAGAAAAGCAAACAGCTCAAGAGGAGAAATAACAGCTGCAACATGCCAAGAAAGCCTGTTTTGATTTTCTTTGGAGGAAGGAATGCTGATCTCATGAGCATGTCAGAAAACAAACTCCTTTCATATTTTGTTTCTGTGAAAAGAAATATATGTTAATCACCACCTGTTACCTGCTTGCAGTACTATACACCATCAAAGCAACTGGTCTCTAATTAGGCATGAGTGACACTGAAAGCAAAATTGCTATTCCTGCTTTCAAAAATGTGAAGTAGGGAGGGACAGGCACAGTGACTTAAATCACATGTGTCAAACATAACAAAAAATGATGTGAGTCTGAAAAGTTGCCTGACATTTTCTGATACAAGAGGAAACTTTTCTAACGGTGACACATCTGTGTTTCATCCGGTACAAATTATTTCACATACGTGCACACATTAAAGCATTCCAGTCTCTGTCACTATCTTCATACATTCCTTTTAATTTGAACAGGCTGAATTAAAGGGAAGAGCCTTCCTTCGAATATAATGAAACGAGATGCCACATGGCTTGGGGTGCTCAAAGCATCAAAAACACACTTAACAGCAATGTCTCTTTGCAGAAATCATGACCCAGTTACTCAAGATAATCTATAGGAACCAGAGTTCATGTTAACCAAATATTTTCCAGAACAAAAGAGTACTTCACACATCTATTTCATAACAGCTGCATAGGAGAGGGATGAGGGATGGCCTTTCGATGTTTCCGTCATTATGTATTTATTTATTTTTTTAGCTCACATTTTGGCCTTTTTTTTTTGCCTTCATTGGATTTGATATGATAGTCTAAGTGTGATGGGGGAGAGAGGGGGGATGACATGCAGCAAAGGGCCGCAACCTGGAAATAAACCTGCGGCTGCTGTAGCAAGGACATAACCTTCACATATGGATGCCTGCTCTATCTGCTATTAAAAGAAATTTAGTCAGCGACAAAAAACATTTTGTTGCAACTTGTTGACAAACTCCCGCTAATTGTCTGACTTGCAAAAACAATAAATTCATTGCGACATTTCAGTAACTAGACCCTCATCCCTCCTGCCAGTGTGGCACGTCCCACTGGTAGGAGGGATGAGGGTCTAGTTACTGAGCCCTCCTGAGAGAATTGCCACCTTAACCTGGTGGAGGGGTTTGCAAGTCCCCATGGGAGATGTGTTGTCCAGGGCTAATATCCTCTGGTAGGGTCTCCTAAGGCAAAGTGGTCCCAGGGGAAGGGCCAGACATTGAGCGATTCATTAAGACCCTGATGACTTTCGGACACTGAGTACCTTGTCCGGTGTGGGGATACCGGGGCGCCACCCTGGAGCCAGACCTGGGGGTGGAACTTGCCAGCGACTGACTGGTGGCCGGGCCGGGCCGGGCTTAGCCAGAACAAGTTACCTGTTGCCACTAGCCTATGGGCCCACCACCCACAGGGACAGGAATCAGGGTCGTTCCTATATCAGGAACCGTTGTTACATAACCTTCAGAATGAGCCACAACTTGCATGCATGCACATGCCTCATAGGTGCGCTCCAGTATTCAAACAAATCACACCACTCCATATAAATGGACAATTTAATAGCTTGTTCTACATATTAATTATTACAAATTAAAAATGAATGATTGATAATTAAATGCTGTTAAATATGTCTCATTATCATTAAAAATGGAAATTAAAGTGACTGGTAATGATAGACTATGATGCAATTATACAACCCTGTCTGTCAAAATGATGGGCAGCGAGGAAGTCTAACACAACCGTATTAATGTGCAGAAGCAAGTATGCAACTAGCTAAGGTTACAGTTCAGCTGAGGAGGACGCCATTAATAATAACATCTCATTCTGTCACAGGCAGGAGCTTTTCATCTGTGAATAGATGCACACTTTCTTCTACGTGGTGATACAGTTGGCAGGTATAGTTTGGTAGACAGAAAATAGTTCCTACATGAAACTGCTCACAACTAGGTCTGTGGATTATCTTGAGTAACCAGGTCATGATTTCTGGAAAGAGACATTGCTGTTGAGTTTTTCAAATGTATTTTTTGGCACTTTGAGCTCCACAAGCTGAGTGCCATCTAGTTCCATTATATTGTAGAGAAGGCAGACATCTCTACGGCTGATATCTCCAACACTCTGCAACTCGCACTAAAATAATCTAGATTGATAATCAGCACTACAGGTAAGAGAGGAAAATGTGTAGTTTTGAGTTTGGGGTGAACTGCCCCTTTAAAATAAAAAACTGACACAAACCTGAAACACTCAGTATGAGCACCACAGGGGTTTGTGTCACAGGAGCTTTCTACAAACATCAATACATCCTGCCATGATACTGTAATAGTATAGCCATACAAACTTTGCCTCTTCTAACAGCAGGTTCCTCTTCCCGATTTGTGCCACAAACAATCAATCAGAGCTGCAATATCTGCGTAAATTGCTGTGTAAATGCCAGTCGGGGCGACTAATCTCCTGGTATGGTGTGTTTATGGTAATTATAGCACTGTCTCAAAATTAATGCAATAATATATTATTAGATGCTTGGATGCAGTCCAGCCTTTGTGTAACTGTTGGTCCATTTAAGTGTGTAGACGCCCTTTTCAAGAGCGCAGAGCTGAAATGACTATAAGAGCCATGAATGAGGGGAATACAGTGTGCTCTTATACACCAGGCCTCTCAATCAATGACATACAATCAATGAAAGAGCTCCACAGTGGTGCAGAGTTACATTCACCATCCATGATGATAAGCTCAGTGGTGCTCCAGCTGTAGTGGTTAGCTCAATACTGAAGTGGAGTAGTTCAACATCATTATGATTTCATATTCATATTTTTTCCCTTTTATCATCTTTTTTCATTTATTTTTTGTATGTTTCATACCCTTTTATGTAGACAGCATATTTGCAGAATACATTATTATAAGTATATATTAAAGATATTATTTTAGAGATATACGATGCAAGATACAAAAAAACAATCTATAGACTCATACAAAAGTAATCAATTATCAGATATGACCAAGTGTCTGGTGGTGTATTTAGCTGCACAGACTCTGCCCTCTGCCAACCAACATTACAGAACTAGTGACGACAAAGGCTGACTGTTGCAACGTTTCACATCCCCTAATGTTGTGTTCACACCACGCTGATTGGCTATTGCAGCGCAAATTCATCACTGAAGTTCAGATTTTTTAACTCTCGCGAATAAGTGTATGATGCAAAATGGCGCTACTTGTTTCATTCAGACCATTTAATTCATGTATTTCGCGTCATTCTTGTGCAGTCCATAGCGCTGCCTGGCAGGAATTTGGGTCTACTGACATCTTTACATTGACTTTACATGCAGCCCACTCACGCAAAGTGTCTTATTCGCATCTGGTGTGAACACAATATAAGTCTCAGCCAAAATGTTGCACTTGAACACACTGCAAAGACAGCCAACACCCAACTCGCATGTACATTTTGCGCCTGTATGAGAGGAAATAACTCTCCATACCAGCAGGTGGCAGTAGTCTGTACTAATTGGTTTGTCAAGGGAAACAGACAGGATAGATTCAAGATGCTAGCTAGCCACTTAGCACATTAACAAAAAGGAGAAGACAAAGAGCAACGTTTGTTCTCTGTTTGACTCTTAACAGAGGGGTAACGCAAAAATGGAATGAAACGAGCAGTTCTGTTGATATCATCCACAACTTTTAACAATTGAAACAGCAAAATAACTGTTCTAATGTGTAATGACCTGAACTGAACCAGACTCCTGGGTGGAAACAAGGCTGTAGGTGCCAGTGGTTTGCTTATAACCCTTTTACATCCAAATTAGCGCGCATATGCAGGTTTTTAAATACAGAAAAACTCACTAAAAATAGGCTACAGACTCGTTTTTCATTGCCAATAGACTAGAGTAATGTACATGGCTCTGCAGTAGACAAGCATGCTTGCCTGTGTCACGTACAGACCAGAAAACAGGTTAATAAACAGTAGAAAGTAGCATGGAGGTCAGGGAAAATGTTACGCTGGTTACTTTTTTTTATATATCTTTTATTTATCCAGTCTCTCCTTCAAACTCAGCGCAAACTAGTTTGAAACAATGGAGAACGAGGTAATGGTGTGCTCGAGGGCTGTTTGTGTCATATGAAACTCAAGAAAAACACAAGAGCTCTTGAAGAAAAGTGTCGGCATATGGGAAGGACAAATGAACTTCAGGCACTCATGCATGGAGCAGGAACAAATGCACTTGAATTAAGTTAAAAAGCCATTGAAAAGCACCCTGATGAAAACCTGTTTTTTAATATAAGCACCATGTTTTTGAATAAAGGCTTTTTAACTTAATTCAAATGCATTTGTTCCTGCTCCATCTATAAATGCCTGAAGTTCATTTTTTCCTCCAATATTTGAAACTTGGAATGCATGAGAATATCGGCATGTCATCGTTATTGGCTTGTATCTGCTTTAAAATTAACCATCAGTATCGGCCAAAATGGTATTTCTTAATTTGCACAATGGCTGAATATTAAATACACTGAAAAGTATTGTATTTCAGGTCTCCATCTGCTAGTGGGCCATCACGATAACAGTTATTGGTCAAATGAGTTGTTACATATCAGCATATTGGATATCGGCAAAATCCAATATCGTACATTCCTATTTGAAACAATGTTTGAGCGCTGCTTGGGTGGAGACAGATCTCACCAGTAAAGGGGCTAAAATTAGTGCCTTCACCCAGGTGTTGTATTTCCATCATTGCCAGTTGGAGCCAGAGCTGATAAATACACGTGACTACAGCAGAGTCATTTGACTTGTGTGTGAATACTGATCGTAACCTTTCCCATTACATACAAAAGCCAGATTTTTGCGAGTGTCAGTGGTTTTTTTTGTGTAGTGGGAGAGGGGCTGTTGTTAGCCTCCTAAAGTATTGGCTTTTCATTCATATGTACAAGCAGTGTAGGCAGGGGGGTCCAAGTATGAATGTTGTGATTACAAACAGTTACCAACAATTTCTGCATAGTATACCTTTAAATTACTGACAGTACTTCAAAGTAACAGTCTAAGATTTGGGGGAATAAATCCCATATCCGAGTGAGATGAGGCAAATATGCGTATTTTTGGATAATGTTGAACTGTGTATTTAATTCCACTTTCTATTGTGATTCTTCACAGCACTTTGGTGAGAACAGATGGACTCTTTAAAAATATCTGTGTATTTTCACACACTGCAGCCCTGAGCACCTAGAGAGCACCAGAAGCCTCATTTGATTTGACACAATGACTGACAGGTCTCTTGATTCAGCGCCTGGCAGCTGGCAGTGTTCAACAGCCAAGAATGCATTTAGAACAAAAACAAAACATGTTTTTCTTCACGCTGGCTCTTAAGTCCAAGTTTGAATTTATTCTTTTTTTATTATTCAGAAATATCCCTGAATTCTGAAGTCCAGCATTCTGAGAATTTTAGAAGTGTGGGTTTTTGAAAGCGCCATTCAAGCTGACATTTTCAGGCTCCATTTTGGTGTGTCACAGTGAATTAAAATCCCTGACTCACCGGATTCCTCAAACTCCTGGTTGGTCAGTCTCCAGGTGTCTCTGATGCGCAGCAGGTTGCTTTCCAGAGTGTCCAGGTCAGAGAGAGGACAGTTACACTGAGGGAAGTCCGCGCTGCACTCACACCAGCAGTCCCTGCTCTGGCACACAAACTGGCCCTCAGATTTACAGCCGATGTAGTCGAGAGCTGCCTGAATGAAGCGGCTCTGCAAGTAGCCAGGTAGGATGACCTGCAGCCCTGGGAAGGGAATGCACACTGAATGAAGATGGGCTGAGATCCTGTGAAAATAAATTTTGTGAAATTATTAGCCAGTTTTACCTTGTAGCTGAACCTTGTTTTCTGGACTGTGAACCAGTACGGAGCTGACTGTGTCCAGATTGTCATAGTTGCTGCATCCAAGTGGCCCAGTTCTGGTTTCAGTCACCTGCGAGGAAATCAACAGAATGTCAATGTTTTTTTCTGTAATTGTCAGCTCTTGAGTTTGGATGCCTCCTCTCTTTAAATACACAGAACAAGACAGCCAGCCTTACACCAAACCACCTTTCAAGTGATTTCATTAACACAGACATATTTCCAATTCTGGAATAAAATAATGTGAGTTTTACTTCAGTTGGTGCGCCATCCCTTGACTCTACTGTTGGTGTAAGGTGGTTATAAAATTGATCTGAGCTTTCTGAAGTCAGTCTTTATCTCGTCTTGATATGACAACAAAGTTTTAGTATTGACTCATGCAAATAGTGAAACTGAATAGCTGCGCTCCCTCTAGCACCAAACAAGAAGCAGCAAACTAGGTAGACAGAAAACATTATGGATGGGGGAAAAATCGATACAGCATTGTATCGCGATATTTTGCGTGGGGATATTGTATCAATACATTTCGATACTTTTATTATATACATTATTAATTTTTGCAAACACGTTTTAATAGAACTTTTGTATTTTTAAGTTGCTTTATCAGTCCACTAGATGGTGCTAATGTTTTTTTTCCTGGTGAGGTAAGCAGACGTCTCAGTCAGTGGCATTTGGCAGGAAGTTAATCAAAACAAAGATGGAGGAACTGGAGAAAGAAATCAGAATATTTGTTTAAATCAAACATCTGGACTTACATATAATGGATTTTGACATGGGAGGAAAGGAGGACTTGGATATGACGCACGCCGTTTGCAAGCTGTGTCATGTGAGACTAAAATACTCTGGGAATACTGAGGGCTCACCTCACACTCCACCATCCAGAGATAGTGTTAGCTGCTGATGGTCAAGCTAATGCTAAACCCGTTTTGCTGAAAATCAACCTACCATCCAACTCAGAGAGTGAAGAAAATAACACAGTCTATCATCTACTTCATGTGCAAAGATCTGCGTCCATACAGAGCTGTTGAAAACAAAGGCTTTTGTTACATGCTAAAAACACTGGAGCCTAGGTATGCGACTCCGTCCCAATGGTTTGGGACAGTACAGCAGGACGGGTGGCATTAACTTTTGACGCCTGGGCTTCAAGGTCACTGGATTCATACGTGACTATAACGGCACATTATCTCACAGAGTAACTGCCGACCGCTGTCTCATGTTGTTCAAACTAGAGCAGTACACGAAAGTCACACTGGAGCACACATCACCGACCTCCTGCAAAATGCAGCACGAGAATGTAACAGACAATACTTTTAACATGGATGTTGCCACGCTACATGCATGTAAAATGTTTGGCTCGCGCTTAATCTGGCCTCGCAGATGGCGTTAAATCTGCCAACAGTTCAGTTTGTCAGGTGTATGCAGCATTTCTGACAGGTTTTGTGATGGTGTTGGTCAGTCTGTCTACTTTGTGTCACATTTTGCTGCAATAAAAATGACTGAAGTCAGATGAACAGACTGAAAACTGTTCTTATGAAGTAAAACGTTGACGAAGTTTTCCTTGGGGAAATCGCAGTTGGAAAAAAGTAATAAATTGCAATATATTGTATCGCAATACTCAACATATCGTGATAATATCGTATCGTGACCTAAGTATCGGGATATATCGTATTGTAGGTCCTCTGTAAACATGGACGGGACTCTGGGGAGGCACAAGACCATGAACAAGACCATCTTGGTTCTCTTGGACTATGGAAAATGGGGAGAACTGGTGGAGTCAGTGTTTCATTTGGCGTGTATCTGATCCACCAATCAGAACTTATTTTAGTGAGGAATCTTAATCTTAATTGCCTCCCATTCCCAAAATCTCCTCCAACTAAAATAGTGCACCTAAACAACAGAGGGTGGTAGTAAGTTGAGGCGACAAAATCCAAAAGTTTATCTTTATGGATTGTACTGATGGTGAATTGTCAAGAATACTGTCGACATATGATGTCTTTTATCTGTGTTTCTGGAGTTATGTGTTTTTGCAGAGGAACTGTTAATATGTCATATTTCCTGAAGGGAGATTGGTGTAATATTTTCCACCAGGAGAAGAAAAGGAAATAATCTCAAAAGGAATTGTAGTCTTGAAAATATTGACGCCGCAAGATCTCCAGTCTTTACAAAATCTTTGTCTGTGACTAAAATTTACTTTGTCTTTAGATGTGAGCAGGTGTCAGACTTTTGTCTTTTAAAGGTCTTCCCAAAGTCTTGTAGTGTTTGGTAGGCATTATTTTAGTCTGTGGGGACAGTCATCTGTCATGCCACATTGACATGACCTATATTGACTCATCTCTCTTGTGTATTTTCAAATAGAGAAGGACAGTAGAACATAAAAAGACTCATCAAAGGCTTTTTATGCCTCAAATGAAATTTGAATGCAGCGAGTCACCGAGGTAATATTAAAAAGGTCTTCAATTAGAAAGCTTTCTCAGACAGATAAATTTGCTCTGATCTGAGAGAAGAAATCAACCTCTCTGCGACTGGAAAACTTGAAACTGATTCGCTCCTCGGCTTATTTCGAACAGTAATTTATTTTGATGTTAAACTTTGAAATTCTGACAAACACAAAAACACATAACTTACTGCATATTAGCATAAGTTTGTGCTCAGCATCCCGTTCCATTTCTCACTGAACCCTCAATATTGTGTGTGATTTTAATGAATGGCCGTGTATCGCAGGTGCTGCTTTACATCTCTCATAAAACGTAGGATTCATCTCTCCCTCTCTTTCTCTCTCTCTTATCTTCAATCTGCCTGAACTCCACACACACCGCAAAGTGGCAAATGAATGGAAGTCCGCCTTGCTGGAAATTAATGGAATGATATTTCTAATCCATCAAGCTGATGCATAACCAGAGGAGCACGTTCTCAGTTCTGGAAGAGGGGGGGGGTATGGGGCACTTGTCTTCATCAGCGGCTACTCACTTTAGCATCTACGTTTGCCCCTCAGGCTGATTAATGTGTACACTCTAATGGCCACTTCAGATGATAAAATGGATGATTGGTGTTTTATAGTACAGGACGCACGGCTGCTGCTCCGCTCTGCTTCTTCACTCTCCTCTTTAAAGCTTGACACCGGGGAGGCGGTGGCTCGGAGACCTTGTATCTTGTAATATTGTTTTCCACTGCTTTAAAACAGTCAGTCAATTAGTCTGTAATGGGTGATTGGCAAAGACACGTTTGACCATCTTGCTTCAACAAATACATTTGCATCAGACTGATAAATGTATTTGCTTCAACAAATACATTTATCAGTCTGATGCAAATCAAATGGTCCCTGGTCCTTCTGCGCACATGAGTTTTATGCAACAATAAGCTGCGAGAGGAAGAGAGCAAAACAGGAGAGCTAGATGTGCGGCACCCCTGCAGCTACAACAGGTGAATCTCCTGGTGTCAGGCCAATTCTGCAAATAAGCATTTGTTCTTAATCCCACCTGATTAAAGAAGTTATGGAAGTAAATTCCCTGAGCTGGAATTAAAGGATTTATTAGTGCATGTTATCTTAAAGTTGAGCTACCAAAGTGTCATGAATTTAAACTTTGCTCGGCTAACGTGCTGTGACTGAATCTCAGGAAGTGGTGGAAAGAAGCACTGAACCTCACCATTACTTTAAGGTACATGTACTTTCCTTAAGTATATATATTTTATGCTCTTCTACCCACTTTCTGGGAGAAATGTTGCACGTTTGCTCCATAGAGTGCTTAAGGGATGATGTTTTTCTGTTGGCCGACATGGAAGTTAGCAGTTCCCAAGTCCAAATGCCAATGGGATTTTTCATTAGATTTCAAATTAGTGTAGAAAATAAGCTCTGTGGCAACAAACGCTTACGATACTTATTTGTTTTGTTCAGCAAGATAATCCTCAGAAATAACCACCACTCTGAGTTTTTAAGCCTTAATGCAATTGCCAGAAATGAAAAGCTAACCTTAGGCTATAAACAAACTACACTACAGTTGCATGACTTAAAATCTGTCGCACAATGAGACTGTAAAGCTCAGTCTCATTTAGCTACTTGTTAGCATCCGCCTTTTTAAGACACATGAAAGCTTCAAAACTAAGGAGTGGGGTATTTACTGACGTATGTTATGTTGCAGGACAAAATGTGAAAATCCCAGTGAAACCACAGACCTTATTTCAGGCATCTAACCATTCAATAAACCCACTGACTTCAAGATTAGGGAACAGAGAGTGCTAACATGCTGACTCATGTCTGGGTTTTAGGACTCATTCCTGGAGCACTCCATTACATTTATTCTAAAGCTACAATCAAGCCCTACTAGCAGGGATGTCAACGGTTAATCAATGAATGGTCAATCCTGGAGAATATTTTTGACTGGTTATGCATATATGTATGTTTACTGTACTGCGCACCACTTGGGTTGGGTTGGAGCTAGCTAGCGCCGCCTCAGTTATAATTATATTTTATAATTTTATAATATTTTAAACTATATTTTGATGCCAAACATGTAACATTTACAACATAAGCAATGAAATGAAAAAGTTGTGGTGTAGTGTGGTGTAGTGCAGTGGTTCCAAACTCGTGGGTTGCGGTCCAAAAGTGTGTCGCGTTTCCACTCTGAATGGACTGCAAGTGACTCGTGAACGTGTCAAGTTTGTAAAAAAAACACACTTTATTGTGAAGTAAGTGAATTTCTGGCGCATAGCTTTTATTTTGAAGTCTAAGTTCCTGCGAAAGGTTGAATGACTAATGGACAGCTACTTGACAGAGACAGCAAACTAGCTCGACGACATGGCCAAACGCAAGTATGACGCTGAAGATATTAAACTGTGTGGACCTAATTACAAGGAGAAATCTGGACTCTGTGGCTGGACCAGTTGGGAACCACTCATATCGGCTAGGAAACTAAAAAAGAAGGAAGGGTCGTTATGTCAGTGTGTAGTGCTTGAACACACTTTGATGAATGAAGCTTTTTGCTCGTAATTTTTGTGTTGCGATGCCCCTTGTGTTTCTGCACTCTAGGCTGGTGGCATTTTTGCCGGAGCGCTCTGAACTCCTCCTGTTGAAAAAACTTCAACTCAAAGCGGAGAAACATTTTTTTCATCATCTTTTTTCCCATTGTCCAATCGAATGATTTGAGAGGCGGGCCTTCTGTGGTGGTCACGACAACAAGTTAACAGTTTGAATCAATAGAGGAGATAGTGGTAGCGGTTGTTGGATACCCAGAGCTATACAGCCCGACGATAGACAGCAGGTTGTCAAACTGCCTCTGAGTCGTCCTAAATATGCCTGGAAACGGCCGCCATCGAGGAGAAGCTCCTGGACTGACTGGTGGTACTCCCTATGATCCAACCTCTATTGTAGGGTCTCATGTACCCACACAGATCTCCGTTTCCCTGTGCCAAACAAATTATTTACTTAACCAGAGCTACAGTAAGTACCCTTTGCCGCACCATTTTAGGAACTAGATACTAATTACTATCAATAACTAAAATACATAAACAGTAGATCGATTACACGGGTAGGTTATTATAAGGAGGTTTGTCTGAGGTTGCCTGGCAACAATAAAAAAAGGTGCAGCAACCGTTTTTTTCCCCCACTCATTAAAAAGAATTTTAAAAAACCTTGTCCAATTATACCTACGGGTATAATTAAAGTAACCTGAACCTGAACCTAGTGGCATCTAATAAAACAAAAAAAGGCAGTACGGCATGCCCAGAGATTTGCAACCTGCAAAACGCTTTCCGTCTGATCGGGGCCTTTCTCAGTTTGCGTTTGAATGCCTGTTCGAGTGGGGCTTGATGAGTCTGGCTGCTAGCTCTAACATCAGAGGTTGTGCTAACTCAGACCTCAGGGTTTGCTGCTAAACGTTTTTGTGTTGAGGTGATATTTCAGGCTCGAAGTACTCTGATAGTATGAAAATTCCTTACTGCAGAAATTGCAGAGAACGGTGCTCCTATCAACGGTTAAATCTGGGCCTTTTTGTCAATGTAAATGTTCGATTCACGGGGTCAAGCAGCATCTTCTCATCTGCCTCCATCATGTGACAAAGCCACTGTGGCCTTCAATAACACACCAGGTCAAAGGGCACCACAGAACGCGATTGATCAGCGTTATTTATTGAACGCGTTATTATTCTGTGATTAATTAATTGAAGTTAACGCATTATTTTGACAGCCCTAATAAATACATACATTTTGCTTATCTCTAAAGTTATGTGGGCATGTACATATGTTCATACTTAAAATAACCCAGTATGTCATTGGGGTGCTGTACTGACTCATATTGAACCACATTCAACTTTGTGATATGTGTCTGCATTTATTGGTCAGGACTGAAATAACTTCCTCCCCTGACGACTGAATAAGTTATTAAAAACATGTTCAGTAACTTCAGCTGAACCCAAAAACGAGCCAGTCCACCTTGCTGCTTCATATCTCCCCATGTATAAATGCTGGAGGCTAAAAAACCCCAAGCCAGGGAAACTACACAGCTGCCTTCGGGCAGACGCTGCACAGTGTTTCATCTGCCAACAGATTGCTGCTGTATTTACAGTTTCCCTTGACTTCCACATACCCGTATGGCGGTTGATGCGATCTGGAGGTGGTGCAGCCTGCGCAGGGTGCTCTCTCTGTCAGTGAAGTAGGAAGCAGCCAGCTGGTGGAGGGCCTCCAGGGTCACCATCCCCGTAGTGTTTGAGCTCTTGCTGCTGCCGCTATGGCTGCCATCGGCCCCCGCGGGCGAAGACTCCTGGCTGAGCTTCCGTTTGTCCACAAATATTGTCAAAGACTCCTCCCCTGGTAACAGTCAGGCAGAGGGAAGGAGAGCTTCATTAGCTCTGACAGAGCAGCACTAATCACCTTTCATTAGTATCTTTTCAGATCGGATAAAAAAGCACAGTAGTGATTAAGTGCTGTGGGGGAACTGATGGTTTGGATGATTGGAGGAAAAGGCACAGGCAAGGTCTCTGCATCTATTAAACTCATCAGGAACGCAGAGCTTATCCAAGATCATTGATCAGCTTCCCCTAATTGTTCTAATTATCTTAATTACATCGGCCAAAAATTACTTTAAAGACAAATCAGATCTCAGGTCTTCTCTGGTAAATAAGTATATAATACACTTGATAACATCTCTAACAATTACAGATATTGCAGGTATATACAAAGCAGCCAGTAAAACTAAACTTATACAACAGATTCATTAAGTCTTTTCACAAAGGCACAAAAACTCTGCATGCACCATTTCCCCACACATAACCTGGTATTTATAAAAGAAGAATGTGCTGTGAGAGTGTGAGACTTCAGACCAGCGTACTCACAGTTTTTAAAATAGCTATATGATAAGATGTGAGTGGTGAGAAGTGTTTAGGTTGTTTACCAATTTAATTTGATCATTCTTTTTTATTTACATTAGTGCCATGATTTCTTTCTTTTCTCCTGTATCTTAAAACACTTTGTAAAGTTTGTCTTGACATGAGCTCAATATATTAACTACTGATCTTCTCTCTGATGCTTAATAATGATGATTGAGCTGGTTTACAGGCTCGTGTGATGAATAAGTGGTATGGGCGCTATAAATAGCCACAGCTGTGTGTAATGGCTGTATGTAATGACAGCTGTTCTGGTGCTGTTGGAGAACTTGGCCGATGAGTCAGAACTGGCGAAACGGCACTGCTTCTTTGCTGTTCTTCACACTGACAGGACTCGTGAGTGGGGCAGCGGGTACAACCAGTGCTGTGTGCGTTCACAGATTGTTAGGTCAGTTCATAGAGATTAAAATGATCTCATTCACCATCATAGTTTGCAAGTTGAATTTTGAACTAAGATTACAGAACCAACTAGAATTACCTCTTTGTGGTTGTATACCTGTCAACCAGTCAAGTTGTGCTTACAGTTTTTATCCATTTTGGTGAAAACATGGATGCTTCACACGCACCTTACCCTCGTCAGCAAAGATCATCTATACAATCAGATTAGTGTCACCAATTTAGTGTCTGACTGTTTCTGAGTTATGATGCTGAGTAATGGCCAGAAAAGTTTTTTTGCAGAACATAATGTCGTCACAATGAAGTTGACCTTTGACCTTTATAATCTAAACTGTCACCACTTCATCAGTTTATCCAATTTGTGTGAAATTTTGTCATAATTAGCATGTGAATTCTTAAGTTATGGCCAAAAAATGTGTTCTGGGAGGTCGCAGTGACTTTTACCTTTGACCTTCAGCCATCACATTCTAATCAGTTCATTCTTGAGGAAACTCCCTCAAGGCCTTCTTGAGATACATGTTCACGAGAATGAGATGGTCAAAGTGACCTTGATGTTTGACCCCAAATTGTAATCAGTTCTTATTTGAGAAGTGAACGTTTGTGCCAAAGTTGAAGGCATTCCTTCCAGATATTCTTAAGATCCTGTGTCAAGAAACACAGACAGCCTGAAAACATCTTCAATTTTTGCAGCCTAAGTGTGACCATATATTTTCAGCGTACTACTTAAAAATTGTTTTTTTTAATAGGTTGGTGAAGTTATTTGTAATGTCAATAATATAGGCTATATTTGAGTAGCTATGTTTGATGACTTCTTCCCTCCTGTGCTGAGTGTGTGTGCCTTCCTTTTTTCATCATTCACTTGCAAATATTTCCCAATACCAGTTGGATGCTTCAACTCAGTGTGTTTTTTCAGATTCATTGTGGATGTGGCTGACATTGTAGTTTTTCAGAACTGGCGGAATTTGCATAAAAATGTGAGATTTGTTTTCCGTTGGAATCTGTTCCGATTTTTCATAAAAGTCCTCAAATATCCAAAAGAAAGTTATGAACTGGCTTCAGCAGCACAGGTAGCTTTGTTGTCTGAAGGAACATTAGCACAAGCCATGGCCGTGTTGTGTATTGTTTCATGCCAGGTGCTGTAAATCCTCTGTTGCCTTATAACGAGCGTCACCTGTTTGCATTTTAATGAGGCTTAAAGTTACACATATTTAAGGGTGGACTGCTTTGAGTCAGAGGCTGTCTGCTGATAGTGTCCTCGGCTAATCAGTCAGATCCGCTCCTCGACAGCACCACCCTCTCGCTCACATATGGCCACTTCTGGTTCCCAAAAAAACATGACCGAAATGCTTAACTCAAGGCTTCAAAACGGGAGACCACAAACCTGTGGATGATGTCACGGTAGCTACGTGCATTATTTTATACAGCCTGTGACTTTTAACATCATAAATGTTGACTTTAACATTATTAACTAACCTGTAATGAAGTGTTTACCACACATGTACATGTATGGACTGGCTGCGTCCAACAGTATAGACCTTTGTAGGACTGTTTTCCTAATCCTGCTCCTTCCTGCTCCCACTGGATTTCTGACCATTACTGCCTGCTCCTGAAGAGTGTGTTATCTATTCCCGCCCATTCCCACAGGATATGTGTCAGCCCCCAAACATTCTGACCATACATGCCCACACAATAGATTGATAATCAGTAGAGTGAGTCTCCTCCTATCCTGCAGGGAGAGCACATGATTTACTGTAGCATTAAGTGATATATGAATACCTGCCAGTAAAGAGAATTTAATTGTGCATAATTACATTTAAAATTACAGTTATTGTGCTATCTCTGAGATTCAGTGTAATAATCTTGAGATATTCCTCCAAATATACAACTTGCCTTCCTTTTCTTTTTTATTGTGATGTCTTATCTTCTTTCTGCTTCACATGTTGACGTCTCTATCCTTCATGTAAGTGCTGCTTAAAAATGTTTAGTTTAAAATGTGCACGACGCAAAACCAAGTTCCTAACTCAATAAATACATGGATAAATAATTTAGTTCATTAAGGATAAAATGTAAGGGTCAGTCCCAATTCCCAATTCTTCCCTTTACCTTACCCCTTGATTTCAAGTGCACTCGCCAGATAGATTCCCCTCAACGATGAAGGGGTAGTGTTGAGGGGTAGGGAATTTTACCCAGGAATTGGGACACCACTTCATGCAAATTAGCGTAACAGACGTGTTCACCTACGTCACGCGTATCGTCAACGTAGGCTTCAAGGAGAACTCTGTAGATATTCATGTTGGCTACATCGTGAATTAGCGATTTCCAAGCATTCGTATTCTAACTCAGCGCTTACAGTTAACAATGCATATGCAGAAACCTAACATGTTCTGACATATTTTGGAATTTTTGCATGTTTATTTGCGAAAATGGTACTTATAATTGTGCGTTGGCTTTCTTATTAAGGCTGCCATCTTCCTGGAAAACTCACCTGGCTGGATAGTTTCGCAATGCATCCTGGGAAATTCAGTCTTCCCCTCAGTTGAGATGGGTTTGTAAGCCCTTCAAATTAAGTGGGGATTTTAAGGACTAAAAAGCACTTCCCTAAAGTTTGGGATGCCCTAGCCCTTTGCGGGAACGTGCAAAAACAAGGGCTAGGGCCAATTTTGAGGGGAAGTGTGAGTATTGGGATGGACCATGTGATCGAGTTGATGTGCAATTACTTTGTTTCCATTGTTTCCTCGTCGGTATTTCTGTGGCGATCTCGCTAGGCTCGACTTTTGTTTCGTAAATGTCTGAGGCTGAAGCTGGTGGTCGTTAAGACGGTCTGAGAGACGTATGAAGGACTTTAAGAGCTTTGGGAAACTCTTTTCATGACAAGCAGCCAACGAGGTATTTTATTTAACTGTGTTTCTCATTTTCGCGCTGACGGCCATTTTGTCTTCATTTCTGTCATACTACACTTTGTACACTGTATTGATGCATTTTCTATTATGTTCTTAAAAATAGTTTTCACCATGTGAGAAGGAGGAGATGCTTCAGAGAGACAGGAGTGAAAGTAGCTGCACTTCATGTTAATTAATCTCTGGGACCTGCATGTTTATTTATTTTGTGACCGCCTGCTCCCATGGCAAAGACAAAACTGCCTGTTCCTGTGAGATTTGTGTTAGGATCTGCTGGATCCCAATCCCAGTGCAGTCCTCTATCCCACAGTTTACCATTTTCATCTTCTCTGCAAATGGCTTAAAGCCATGTGTCTCTTCTTTTACTGTCCTTCACTCTTTGGGGAATTAAAGGAAACCATTAACTGTATTTTTTTGTGTGTGTTTTTTGACGTGCAAAACACAACGCTCAGCTTTTAGGCATGGTGACACTTCTTTTGTCAAATTGGCATTGGCACTTAAAGCGCTTGTTTTCACCCAAAGGGGGACATGATCGTGCTGTCATCAGGAAATTGACACGTGCCTGCTCTAAAGAAGTAGGATTCAGGTGAACATGCTACTTGTATATTGAAAAGAATGTGTATGCACATTTTTGTCTTTGTGAGTGCACCAAGTTTTCGTCATAAGTTTTATGTAGCTGGCCCCGGGACGTTTTTGTGATGAAGTGATGCAATTTACTTTTTTTGTTTGGTGTTGTTGCTGACATTTCTTCTCAAACTGCCTCATCTACTGTGCCTCTATTGCAATAGTTGATTTCTTCACATTTCTCAGTGTAACTTTCAATGTGTGCCCTGGAGAAATTGTGTGAAATTGCTACATTCAGCTGTGGGTTATTACATTTGCAGGTAAAAAGCAAAAGCGTAGTGTTTACTCTATGACCTACATAACTAACAGGTCATTAATAAGAGCAATGTTTGTTTTTTAACGGCTGTTTTTTTTTTTTTTTTCGGGAAAATACAGCCAGTATCTTGGATTTCAGTGAACAGAGTGTTGAGTGCAGTCTGAATTACAGAGTGTGTTCACAGTGGGTGCTCTTTAGAAAACCTTAACAACATTAAATCCTCTCTTAACTCCAACAGCGTGTCGAGGCCATTTAGTCAATGCAAGTTTCATTGGCCCTTTTCCCAAACTAGTCCCCTGCCACATTTACAGAATGTCACTCCATATAAGGTGACAGTTGTAGCTGCAATGCTCATGCTAATGCTCTCTATTTAATTGATTCAAGGAATTAACAGTAATATCCACTTGCAGACATGTTCCAATCAATCAAACAAGGGTCAATACCTGAAATCCTGTGTTGTAATAAGCTGTCAATAAGCCGAAGGTTTCTGGTTTTCTTCATATGTTAGTTTCATTAGCAAAAATTCTAACTAGGAAGTGCCCAGATCTGACTCATCCAAAGCTTCCAAATTTGACCACACAAATAAATGTATGACCCATTGCTCGATGGTGTGTCATTATGAAAAGTTTCTCAAACTAAATGAAACTAAAATAAAGTTTCCTTCCAAAGTAAAGCATAAGCACTTACTGACCCATGCCATTGGTTGTCGATGCTTTTTATAACTGTTACATGTGACGATTACAGAAATGACTCATATGACTGTTCTGTTCTGCTACTGCTTTGGCTGATGTTGCTTAGGCTGAGTCACTAAAACAGCATGCAGGAAAAAAAAATAACAGTCATGGTTACAGGAAAACAACACTGATTTTCGGGTAAGAACACTGTGTGACTTTGATGTGGAGAGAGCTTGTCATTTCCCATTTCCTACTAACTGGCAACATTTTTAACCATGAATTCTGTTGTTTTATGGGGGACTGCCTTTTGTTCTGAGGGGTCGTAATCCCGAAGCCCCAGTAGTCCAAAATATGTGCCACTGGACCAAAAGCCCATTTGTCCAACAACATGCTACCCTCCGAAAGTCTGTTCCTCCAACAGCACTCTCCCAAACAGAAACATAAGGCTGGTTATTATGCAGAATGACTCATCTGACCTTTGACTAAGGTGAAGGCATGACCTGCCCTAGGCTCTGATCACACAGACAGAATTTTGGAGGTTGCAAAACGCAAGGCGCATTGCACTGCCTTTTTTTTTTAAAAAATTGAATACCACTGTGCCTTTTTATTGTTGCCAGGCAACCATCCCATCATGTCCTTACACTAACCTCCCCGTGTAAATAATATACTGCTTTTTTGTTTTGTTTTTTTCACACTGATTAGTGGCTAGTTCCTAAAATGTTGAGGCAGAGGGTACTCGCTGTAGCTCTGGTTGAGGGTGAGAGGCTGTCAGCAAATAGTTTGTTGGTCACAGGGAAACAGAGATCTGTGTGGGTACATGAGACCCTAAGAAAGAGGGTGGATCATGGGGAGTACCACCAGTTGGTCCAGGAGCTTCACCCCGATTTTAGGATGACTCAGGGGCAGTTTGACAACCTGCTGTCTATTGTCGGGCTGTATAGCTCTGGGTATCAAGCAACCGCTACCACCAGTTTCTCCTCCATTGTTTACCAACTGTAAACTTGTTGTTGTTACAGCCACAGAAGACCCACCTCTCAAATCATCCAATTGAACAATGGGAAAAAGATGATGATAAAAGAGATTACGTGGGGCACTTTTCTGCCCCGAGTTGAAGTTATTTCAACTAAAGGAGTTCGGAGTGCTGCAGAGCGCAGAAACGCAAGGCCTTATTCTGCTTCAGAGAGTGCTGCTGTCCTTTGTTGGTTGGATTGGTCAGGTTTAGGCATGAGGACTGCAATTGGTTAAGGTTAGGATAAGAATATTATGGTAAGCCAATCAGAGGCAGAGTAGGGTGGATAATGCCATAGTACGAAGATTGGGAGACATCATTCTGCGTAATAATTAGTCGTGCTTCTCTCTGGGAAATCAGATCGGTCATGATCATGTCAGCACAGAGCAGCTGATGTTGTTACCAAGCAACAGTAAACATTCTAGCCCTTGAGGCTAACGTTAGCTAGCATACTACTGATGACAGATATTAAAACTGACTCTTTGAGTCATTAAAATCTGTTTTTGTCCCCTTGCAAACTTTTGTAAAGTTTCTCCTTATGTGCGTGACGCAACCCAACTTCAAAATCAGGTAGTATTTTAAAACTCTGACAGTCTGAGCCCGGCCTAAACCAATCCAGACCTTGATCATGGTGATGGCAGATCATAAAACATTCACATGAAAATGTTTGCCTATTGGCAAGATGACATCACTTGTCAGTAGAGTTATCCACGGATCAAAAAAACTAAAATCTGAACTGAGCTGACCCGAGTAAGTTGTAGCCTGACACCGGCCTATCTGAGATCATCACATGAAAAACTGAGCCTGAGCCCCCCCTCAGGCTCCCTCTCCTTCTCTTCATGCAAAGAGAGAAGGAGAGGGAGCTGCCACCTGGGAGATGACCTTATATCCACCTTTGGCTAACTTCAACTTAATTATCACCACCTCCATCTTCTCACATTTTCTTCTCTCTGACCTGGTTAACAGTAACACTGACACTGACAGCTCTCTAACGCCATCCCCTCTATTTGTTTGACTAGACTGATCATTGGTCAAAAGCCACCAGGCTACAGCAAAAGAAACAAGAGATATAAAACAATCAATGTATAATATCTATAATATATGTTGAATTTACATTTTACATAAATATTAATAAAATACATTAAGGGTAGTAAAGTGCTCCCTCACCAACCCGCCCGCACATTTTCGGCCCGAACACGGTCTGACCTTTCAGGCTTTTTGGGACCCCTTGGGCTTGGGATGAGATTAAGAGCTCTACGGCCCCGTTTCCACCAAACACTTCAGACATGTTACTTAGATTCTAGGTCCGTTAAGTGTTTCCACTGCAAACAGTACTCTTAAATGTGGGCGGTGTTGTTGTCACTCACTGCTCTATCCAGCACTCACTGTATTTCCTCATCACCGGTGACACAGAGGGAAGTCTGCACGTCGTTTATCGTCCACGGAACTCGGCTGCATGCCGACATTTTCAGAACAAAATAGAACAGGCTGCAGTGAGAGTCTCTTTCTATGGGATATTTAAAAATAGCGGGTTTGTGCATTTAGTCCTTCTCAGGCAAGCTCAGGGGTTTAGTGTTGCCGGAGCCCACAGGACTAATGCTCCACGATGCTTTTCTTTCTTCATGTGAGGATAAGAATATATGCAGTTCACATCGAAGCTAATGTATATATTTTAAACACTTGAAGATACACTCATTATTAAAAGTGTATCTCATCCAAGAGAGAATAAAAACTAACGTAATGGTCAAGGTTGTCATATTGAAATTTAAAGTGTGCTGATGGATTCACGTCGTCCTACCTTAAAAGTTGCCGGCAGTCGGCCCACTGAATTGAGTTTTTTTCTCTGTCTACAGCTGCTGTGAGAGGCAGCAAAACATCATTTCATATATTTATAGCTATAGTTTGCCAATGTAGAACTTGCCAAGGTATGAACAGTGGTTACATGAGCCTCGAAACCATCCACAGCTCAGCCCTGAGCAGAGTGACCGTCCTCTATTGACCAATCAGCAGACTGCAGTGTTCACAGCTTCACCTTTTAGTACCAGATCTGTGTGCTAGGTACCCCAACAGAGGGGGGACCAAAAATGGGGACGATACGGAACGGTCCCATTGGTACCATCCACAACTTTTCACAGTGGAATTGCACTGCTTGGTGGAAACAGGGCTTACTTGTCAGTGCCTTTGAAAACTGTCACAAAAGAGGCTTATAAAAATGATTTTGATAACTACTTACTGGAAACAGCTTCAACCAACCAGAAACAAAGTGTGATTTATATGTGGGCACACAGAAGTTACACCCTTTGTTGAAGTATCCATCCACCTCAACTCGCTCCCTATGATGTGTCACTGCTTTATAAAACAGTCACCTAACTTTTGCCTTCGTCTCAGGCAGACAGAAGTCATGATTCTCAGGGCTGCTGGAGGTTCTTGTCAGGTAAACTTTAACACAGGTCATATCAGACATTTGAGCAAACAGCTTTCTTAAAAGTGATAAAGTGATACCAAATTCCCCCAAACACTTGAACTGACTGCTCAAAACTTTTGCTTGCGGTAGACTTCTACTTCAAGTGGATCAAGTTTTACCACCTACAGCATCAGCTATCTGTCAGTCAAAGTCTGAACGTCTTGTATCAAGAGCTGTTTCAGGTGGAACACAAGAGTTATTAAAAAATTTCTCTGTTGTGTGCTGAGTCCACTGTCAGAGGAGCCGATTGTATCTTTGTCTTTCCTATGATGGATTTCTGCCTGAGAGATTTTTGAACACTGGTATGAAATGTTTAAACTATAAAGAATTGTTTTTTGTCCTCAGTTCTGAGATACTGACAGCCAAACCGTATGTTTACTGTTGATTTTTTTTTTTTTTTGGCCAGTTGCTGTATTTGTGGGAATATGATAAAAGCGATTCGAAACATCAAAAATAATCCTGGATTTCAAGGTACATCGCCAATAGCTGTTCTTGACAAAATCTGCATTTGGATAGCTCCCTCATATTTTCTTCAAGCAGACACTTCTCACACCCACATTTTCACCTTGCCTAATAAGGGATAATTTCTGATATTGATTTATTAAAGAAAGGAAAGATAAGCCAGATGAATACAAATGATAGTGCTGCACAAAAGTGTTGACGCTCCGTAAAGGGAAACATGCAATTTTTAAAGCCAAACATAAATATAAAATCTGCCTTTCACTGCCTTCTCCAATTTAGTTTTTGTACAATAAACCAGAGCAATTTGATGTTTTCCCTGAGCCAAAAAAACACTGATCCAGAAAAATTATTATATGCTTTGTTGTTTAGAAAGCAACAGACGGTAAAAACGGTGCCCCATGTGCTGAAGGAAAATAAAAAAAATCACATTAAAAACAGTGTGAATCAGGCTTGCTTTGAAGCTCTGCGTACTCCACTGTACCTCCCAGAGTGGCAGAGAGGAGGAGGTGGGTGCCATATTTCTTGATTAGACTCTCTGTAATCGTCTGGAGGGTTGGCCGCCTCCCCAGCTGGCGGATGGTGTGCATGAAGTCGGGGTCGAGGGGCAGAGCCAGGCCACCGCTGCCACCAAAACCGTCCCGCTTCTCCACCGCCAGGCTGTTGACCTTCCATCGACCAAACTCCCTGGAGACACAACAACACACACACATGCACAGAGACATTTGCTCACTTGGTTTTCAGCCTTTAGTGGTGTGTGAGGCCCCAGGTGGCTTTTTAACAAGCTGTGTAGAAAGCAAAGGATGAGGTGAGTCTGTGTTACATACATCACAACATTATATATAATCCTGTACAGTCTATTGACCACACACACATGCACATAAATCATTAACACGCGATGAAGCTGTAATGTTTCCCCCGGGGAGCTCTAATAACATGCCTTTGAAAATGCCTATATATAAGAAAACAACTACCTTCTTGTATTTTTTCTTTACCAGAGGGAGTACAAGATAAGTGTTGGTAAACAGGTTGTGGCCACTTTTTTTATCCACTGTTAGATTTTTATTTTTCCCCTGAGAATCACATTCAGTCTATTAAGGCAACGATGTGTTCATTCGCATTCATTGATATAGGATGTTATTTAACACCGTTGATACGTTATACAAGTGGGTTGTTGTTGTTGTTGTTGTTGTTGAGGCTTGACATCGTTTGCTTTGGTGCACTCAAATCTGCTTTTGTACTGCTACGACTTGGAGCAGAAGTTCAGCATTTTAGTCATTTATCCAGCACTTTATCTTTTCATTTCAATTGTCTGTTCACTTGATAACGCTTTTTGATGCACTCTTAACCATAGCTAAGGCACTGAGGTCATGTCCTTGTTATTTTGTCAGAAAATCTGGGGGTTTTATAGCAACCTGGAGGGAGTGTTACATTCCTGAGGGACACTGTGGCTCAGGAAGCTCCAGCACGCATGTCGAAGTATTCTTGAGCAAAATACTGAACCCCAATTTGCTCCCGATGGCTGTTTCATTGGTGTGCAAATGTGTTTAAACTGAGTCGCAGGTGGCACCTTGTATGGTAGCTTCGGCCACCAATGTATGAATGTACGTGTGAATGGATGAATGTGACTCGTAGTGTAAGAAGCACCTTGAGTGGTTGGAAGACTAGAAAGGTGCTACAAGTGCAGGTCCATGTATCATGCAGATCCACATTCTCAGTCACTCCCAGGATGTCAGAATTCACCGCTTGGCTGCCATTAAGCATCTGTGTGAGATGCACAGGGCTTTCCACCAACTCCAATGTAAACCCATCCGTGTCATTATTAGACGCTCAGAGCAGCAGATGTAGTTTAAAGAGCGTCAAAGTCCGCTCTGGTTGGGAGGGTCCAGCAAAAATAGGACTTTGACCCAGGAGACTGGTGTTCGGGACCAACACACAACAACATTGTTTGAGACATTTGGGCCACTCATAGTCAGATGTTTTGTAGCGACACACTGCTGCCTCTCCAGCCACGTT
Source organism: Epinephelus fuscoguttatus (assembly GCF_011397635.1). Classification (NCBI taxonomy): domain Eukaryota; kingdom Metazoa; phylum Chordata; class Actinopteri; order Perciformes; family Serranidae; genus Epinephelus; species Epinephelus fuscoguttatus. Next base: position 25,213,421 of record NC_064766.1, read on the forward strand.
GGTGACACTCAAAGCTGGATGTGTTTATGCAACATCTGCAATCGTTTCCTAACCATAACCAGGTAGTTTTGTGCCTAAACCTAGCTGCAGACCCCTTCTGTGTCAAGATACAACACAAAAGGCTGCCCCCAGTGTCATTTTAGTAACACCTGGGGCTTCTGCCCAACACCAGCTCCAGGTCCAGGAGCTTCGCATTTCCAGGTATGTTATCGGATGACTCGGGGCAGTTTGTCTATCGTTGGGCTGTATAGCTCTGAATATCCAGCAACTGCCACCACCAGTTGTCGTGACCACCACAGAAGGCCCGCCTCTCAAATTGATTTATGACGAAGATAACGAAAGATCATATGGGCCACTTAGAGCTGAAGTTATTTTTGAGGAGTTCAGAGCACTCCGGCAAAAACCCCAGGGGCCTAGAGCACAGAAACTGCACTGTCTTTTTCTAACCTCAAATATTAATGTTATTATGAAATGTTTTAGTGCACTGTTTAGCTGTAAAATGATAGTTTGTGCAGGAGTTGCCATTTTGAAAACAGTTGAGCCAAAACCAAGCACCGCCATCCAGCCGGAACAAGCCGGACCATTTAGGGTATTTCCATCATAAAGCTGAAAACACACTGGCACCGCCTCCACACATAATATCAGTTAAGAGACTCGAGAGCTCGTCAAGAGACAACCACACAAAATGATTGTTACTGAAAGATCTATACCTCTTCCACCTTTATACTGATGGGATTGTGAGTCGTTTAAGATCAGGATATTTCTCGATCTCAACAAGTCTCTCCTCATCCAATCTTCGTTAAAAACAAAAAAGAGTAGGGCTGCCATAGGAGCAGAGAAAAAGAGCTGTGGTATGTACAATGCATTTAATTCTAGGGGCAGTAAGGTTGGAAATATGACAGTGGCGCGAAGTGCAGCAGGGCGGTGCATCTAAGAGCGCCGAGCGTGTCTAGCTGCAGGTGTGGCATAATACAATGAAAATAACAGTGGTGTAGTTTTTGACACGCCGCTCGCCGGCGGTGTGTTTTGGCCTTAATTTAACTTCCATCATATGATGCCTTTGGGTCCAAAAAGACTTTTTCCTTATAGACTTACACTGTAAAAGAGCAAGTATAAAATTAGGGGATACATTTCTTTCATCATAACAACCCCTGCTAAATAACTTGTTTTAATATCAGGCTTTAATCCACTCAGCTTATTCAGTTCTCTTTATGAATTAATGATCTAACTCAAGACAAATGAGCGAATTTCCCAAAATATCAAATGTCAATTTGAAGAGCTCCTCGTTAAATAAGACTAGTGGTGCTCTGGTGTTAAAACTGACTCGGGCTGCCTGTCATAGCCAGACACACATGCGGATATATATACTTTTCAACCAAATTATAATTCCTTCTTTTTCAAATTAGCTGAGCTACTCCTCAATACCTCCACGTACCCCCTGGTTGGGAACCTCTTGTTATCTGTCACCGTTGTCTGAACAAGCTTGTCACAGCTTTAAATAACTCCTGCACGGATAAAACAGAACTTATTGTAATGCAGTGCTGCAACTCCCACAGCAACAGAAAGACGTAAAACCAAAATATAGTCTCACATCATCAGCTGCCATCATTTGTTATCTTGTGCCCTTTGGACACAAGTCTCGCTGAACTCTAGCTATTCACAAACCGTCTGGGAGATATCGCTGCTCCTCACTCTGTCTATCCCTGCCTCCCTCCATAGCATCAGTTAATGTCTACCTCTCCCACCGTGCTGCCTGCTGCTCTGTGTACCTCCCTTTCCTTCTGGGAGGCAATCAAATCACTGCCACGAGAAAAATGATCGGCAGCGAAATAATTGGGGAACCGGGACAGTGTGGAGTGTGTCATTACAGCCAATCATTATAACGAGGGGACAGGCTGAGTGTCCGTCCCCGGTGGACAGATGGGCGTTGTGGTTCCAGCCCAGGGTTTAGCCTACAGCTATTCCATCAGCATTCACATATGACAATCACAAGGGTGCTTGCCGTAGGACTGCACTCAGCAATTCAAATACGAAGGCTTACTGTACGTACTGGAAGCAATCAATAGTGATAAAAACATCTACTATGATTGAAAACAATATAAGAGGAGCAAATGGACAGCTTAATCACATGCTGCTGCTTCATGAGTGACGGCCATGTGACACTCATGGTGGTGTTTCAGTTATTACAGAGGTCAGAGGCAGAATAGGAGTTTAGACTCCAGGCTATGTAGAAAAATACTGAGCATCTGCAACTCTGGGTGTGTGGAAATTACATTTAGGACATATTTCTAGGAGTAAACGCCTTCTTATTATTTACCTGATACCATCTCCACAAGACATTATATGATAGGGCAAAAGGGGCAAATGAACAGGTTAAAATTGACTGACAAATTGACATCTTGTTGCAGTGGTTGTTCGACCAAAATTTGGTCTGATTTTGGAGTCTTGCTCGAAACCCTTAATCCCTAATTATTAAAGGAGCTGTGTGCAGGATTTAGTGGCATCTAGTGATGATAACTGCAGATTGCAACCAGCTGAAACTTCTCACGTGTGCCAAGCGTGAACTCCAGGTTAGAATTCCTTATAGTGTTCATCGTTCAGGAGCCCTGTTACCAGGAGCCAAATTATACACAGAGGTCCAATGCAAACAGACTGGGCAATGAAAACTGGTAAAACACTGAAAAGGGCTCATTTATGCTTTAACATTAGATATGTATATGGACACGGACGGACCTGTCTGTCCATACTCTGCATTCATTTCATATGTATATGAAAGATATTTCATTCCCCAGAGATCATGGGGGCAGTGAAGCATAGTTTAAGCGAGATACGACTGTAGGGGATGCCGAAGACATTTTAAAAATGGCAGAACGGGACAAATTGGCAATATAGTGAAAATAATTCTTCATCCATGTCACAATGTGGACGGAATCTACAATGCTGTCTCCATTAACAGGTGTATAATTAAGACTTTCTCCACTGTCACTTCATTTGTTGTTGTCAGAAACTCCAGCTCCATCTATTGGCCATATCTATGAGGGCAGTGACGTTTACAACATTTGAAAAAGCGCATCTATTTACACATGTAAAGGGAGTATAAATGTGCCTTAAAGCAGTTTCACGTTGCCAATCGGTGTTTCTCCGATGCTGTTTGGCTCATCACAGTTGTACCGCTAGCTCAGCTCCTGCACTGTATGCTCCACCTTTTTTTTCACCTCTGATACATTAAGATCCAGACATTTAGGAGGTTTTAACCAGGAGCTGAATTATCCATAGAGGTCTCCTCCTTGCCAAAACAAACTGATCTGGGGCCTTGTTTATAAAAGAATGCGTAGGATCCATACTAAAAATGTTCGTCCGAACAAAAGCCAAAAATGGCGTGCACCAAAAAGTATTCAACAACTTCTACAATCAGGCTTCCACCTCACCATCTGCGTCGCCAATTACTTGTCTCCAAAATGTTCGTGAGCATGGGTCAAAGTTTCACCCATCAAGTTTTTTTTTTTTTTTTTTTTAATAGATCAGAACTTTTGCATGGGAAGTGGCGTACGCCTCTTTCAGGCCTCATTATGTGGGTACCCACACTGATTGAAGCATTTTCATGTTAAAAGTTGATGTTTTGCCGATGCTGTTTGGCTCATCGCAGAGGTGCTGCGAACTACAGTGGCTGAAGCGAAAACGTGAATGGCCCTGTCTACAGCCAGTGATTGGTTTGTCTTTTTTGGGTTACTATAGAAACATGGCTGTGCAACATGGCAGAAGTAGATGTAAATTGTAGGACTGAGCAAGTACACCATTATCTGTATATGTTCACTCAACTACATAATTTCTATCCGCATCTGCAATCGGGGGAGTGTGGGTGGGCGCCTAACCAGGAGTTGTTGTTATGATTGATAGGCTGATTAGAACTTGCTATATTTATGGTTAATTATCAGAAAACTAACACTACAGAACAATCTCAGAATTAGGCTTCAGATTATTTTTCATCACAAGAGTAAAGAGATTGAACACAGCTGCCCAAATGAAGATTTTCCTTCATCACAAGTATGGACATTGACACATTTTACTTGGATGATACTCATCCTCAATGCTCATCCAAGAGTACAGCTCAAGCCTAATAAACGGCTCTTTCGAAGGTAACAAAAACACAAAAGTTCTAATTTTCAGGTGGTTATACACCAAAGAAAACATGCTTGTTATACTGTATTCCATTTCTGACAACATATCCCCCTTAATCCTACATACTGAACCTTTAAAACAGCCTTTTGGTTCGAAATGCGAGCAGGCACCTTACAGGTTGAAGGATCAACTGCTTCAGGGTAAAAGACCCTCGAGCTGTAAGCCAGCCAGTACAGACGGTGGCCCGCCTTTGACAATCAGAGCTGTCCCATCCTTTGTCACTTTCAATGATTTTCACTAAATATGGAAGAGGTTTGGAAGAGAAGCAGCCTCAATTCCGGGAGGGGGGCTATTGGGACATTTATGCAGCAGGTCTATTGAAAAAAAATGCAGCTGTCACTGAGAGATAAACACCATAGCCTATAAGATTCCTGAGAGGAGATAACAGACCAGTTGATTCATGCACCTACAGATGCACACAAAGTATATTTTTTCGAAAGAGGAAACTTGGGCCTCAAGGCACTGATAAGTCACCTAAATGCTAAATATAATGAAAACTGCCCCAATAAACAGACTTCACAAGAATGTCTTCTTCACAGCAAGACCTGAAAACCTCAAATATGTACAGCCTAAAAACAGCAAATATCAACAAAGACATTCAACAAAATAATAGACCCAAATATGTAACGACAATAGTGCGCTTAGCAGATTACAGATCTCCACCACCTGAGCTGATTGCTGCAACTCTAGACAGTTCTTGTAATTCCAGCAGACATGGCACAGCACATTTCAGAAGCGTTCCAGAAACTAATAAAAATACATGCTTGTCTGTTTTTGACGGAGCTGCAGTGTGTTGCACAGAGCAGATCAAATTCTCCTGCTAACAGGCACTCTGTATGAAATATAGATACAGTATCATTATGAGGATGAACATCTTAAACACAGCCGCAAATCTTTGATCCAAGTTGTTCATGACTGGAATCTTAAGGATATTAACTTTGTTTGTAGGCTGCAGCACAATAAAGTGGGAAATGACAACAATAAACAAAATGAAAGATAAAAAAAAAAAACAAACCCTCATTGAACTACATAGCCTACTTACTCTGCAAAATCCGCAAGTCTACAACTGGACAGGCAAAAGCCCCACCTCTGAAACATTCACAGTGTGGCATGATGCTGTGCAAAGGACGAAGCAAAACTGGATTGCAGGCTGACAGTGTAGAGCTACGCCCGGTGGACTTGTCCCTCCTGGCTCCCTTACAGTTAGGATGACGGCGAAGATAACAAAATAGAAGGGATTTATTAATTTCATATCAAGCCTAACTTAAGTAGATCATAACATATTGAGTATGGAGTTAATCTGCAGACGCTTCAGCTCAAAATGAGACCAAGCTTTTAAATGGATGTCAGTTTTTGAGGCATGACGAAGGCCAAAATGTGGCTTGTAGTTTTTAGCCGAGATGATTTTCGCAAAACTAGCGGCCCCTACCGGATGGTTAAGAGGAGTGGCGGGTCAGCTAGGCTTGGATAGTATTTAGAAATCCTTACAGTATGATTTACAATATTTTCGAAAATGCAGACGCCTTCTCGCAACAGTGGAGAGGTCCTAACTATCTAACTTGGTGAATTAAAGTTTTATTGAGAACAAACCAGAGGTGGTGACTGTTGGAATAGTGGACTAACTAAACAAATAACAAGAGTAACTAAGACTGTTTTGGTGAGTTATATTTTGTATTTTGTTGCATTTGAGTGAAGTATGTTTTGTGATAAGTTAGCGCGTCTTAGATCAGTAAAAGAAGAACATGAATTCAGATGGTCAGTGGTTGTATTTCTATGTTTAATAAGGAAATAGGTGTAAGAATGTTACTTTTCTCAATATTTTGTGACTGTATTGTTTATTTATAAGAATGAAAATCCAATCCAAGAGAGCTTGAAACTTCAGAAAGGTATGAAAAAATAGATACTGCCCAAGCCTAGAGTCAGCAGTTAAAAGGATGCTTTGCCAGTTTTCAGCATAATTTTTTTACATCCTCTGGCAGAGTTTTGTTGTCTCTTGAGGATGTTGCTGGAACTACAGGCTGCAACTCTGCACGTTCGTATTGCCCGCCACCGATGCCGCTAACGTGGACACAAAGAGAATAGAAGCAGATGAAGAGACAAGTCTGCATGGGACACCAATGAGCTCACCTGGTATAGCAGGCGCCACAAGTACAAAAGGCTATGTCCTTGATGCAGTGGCGCGACGGCACCTTAATGTATGTCATCCCCCCCTCTTTCTCCCTCTTTTACACTATAGCTGTCGTATCAAATAAAGGAAGAAAAGCCCCCAAAAATATCTTAAAAGATCCCAAACTCAGACTGAAATCCAATCAAACGGTAAAACTAGTGCTTATGGAATATATATCAAGATTGTGTGTTACTGCATTGCCTTTTCTCGCCTACGGTGTTTAATTTTCAGCTGTAATAGCAAGAGTTTGTGAGCAGGAAGTGGGCACCATACTATTTCCTGAAAACAGGCTGAAAAAACCGAGATCAAATGGTATGGTCAAATTTGAACTAAGACTCTGTTACTGCGTTGCCTTTTTCTCAACTAAAATGATTTCAGAAACATATTTTAGACTACTGTTAAACTGTAATTCGAGATTGTGTCTTACCAGCTGGCCACCATTGTTTCAAACAGACATGTTCGCATTACATCACCCACCAGCAGGTGCATTTATCGGTGTAGTATAGCGCAGTGCATTCTGGTAGGTGTAGCCTACAAAAAAGCGTCCCTTTCTATGGTCACGTAGCAGCAATTTCAAAAGTATTTGCGTCCGTCTTCTGCATAGACATCCCAGTTTTATTATTAAAAGGCCATCTTTCCAGCAGTGAAATACTTCTTTAATGATGGCTTTACTCACTGCAAACACAAGAGATTCCTGAGCACACAGTCATACAAGTGCACGCAAAATATTAGGCAGATAGCTCCAGTAGTTTGCAGCTCTAGCTGTGGACAGACAGACACACACGGCCAAACACATGATTCCCTCAAGGCCACAGGAGGGCCTTGTTCCACAGGAACAGCTGGCAGAGATAATAACCAGATAATGTCCTTTTCTCAGCAAGATCTAACATTTGAACGTATATACACCCTAACAACTGTATTAGACAACAAAATAAAAACAAAGCCGTCTGACAAAAGCACGTATGTAATAATATATCCAATTCAGACCCATCTTATTGCATGTGTGTGTAATTTAACCACAAACAGTGATGCATCCGTCCACATAATAGATTACTAACAGCTGCACAAAAGCAAAGATACAGTTCACTGCCTCTTAAGAATGCTGGTGAGGAACATTTAGACAAAGGCAGCAGCAAAGTGCAGCTCAACGACACTGCAGGAAGTCGCTGAAAGCATGGAACTGTTCACACAGTGTCAGGGAATTAACTCCCGCCTGATAATCAAACGTCAAACCCTGAAGCAGAAAGTCATATTTTTTTCAGTCCGAATACTTAAAGGCAGGAGCAAAGGGCGCGCTCTGCATTGCTACAGTGATTCTTCAGATTTGCTCATCAGCCTGCAACTAATTCGGTGCAGGTGTTGATACCTGTGAGGGCAATCCTGAGAGTGCGCAGGTTTTCAATCCAAACACTACAGCAGCTGCTTTCACTGATTAGTTCCTCTCCGGCTCAAAGTGCTCATCAGTGAAATTATCCGGTGGCATGTTGGGTGAAATGAAAACCTGCAAAAACACTCGCAGCTCGAAACACCTGAAAGAAACATAAATACATAGAGCGCACACAGAGAGAGAGAAAGCTCTCTATCTGCCTCACCTGTAGATCTTGTATCTGGTGGTGAAGCCCTGCTGGTACCTCTCCGCAGCCTCCGTGAACTCCAGTGACTGGTGGAAGGGCCCTTTATCGGACAGCAGCCAGCCCAGGGTGCCCGGGGCGCCGTCGCCTTGTCCGGCGGCGGATGCGGCTCCAGCGGCCCCGGAGGTCCAGCAGCAGCAGCAGCAGAGCCAGAGGCTGAGAGCCGCCCCCTCCCATAGCAGAGACAGCCGCTTATGACTGATTCTCTGACAGCTCATGCTTCACCCAGCGACACCTCATTCTCTCCGGACTGTGGATGAGAGGACAGAACAGTTTCACACATTTTAATGGATGGAGAAAGTAGTGCGTCGCGCATATTTTGGAGCGCAGGACGCGCACAAAATAACCCGATATGAAAGAGTAAAACAGTGCCAATATTTTTTGTAAACACTTACCTGATTTTGCAATAGAGATCAAACGATGCGCTCTCAGCAATAAGTGAACTCTGTCTTGCGAGAGCTGCGAATAAAACCTCTCCAGCTGAGTGATCCGGCCAAATTCATTAAGTCGTGATGAGTGCTTTCTTTGAAGCGCTACTCCAACTTGATTTCGGCTCTCGTTCAACTTTATTTCTGGAGACGATCCTCCCGCATCCGTGCACCATCCACCCGCTCCCGAAGTTGCAGCAGCAGCAGCAGCAGTGGAGGAGGCACGAGCACAGAGGAGTTCATCCCGTCCGCGCGGTCACACATATTTCCAGAATGCAAAATTTCTCCATCCTGTGCAGAAATCCCTTTTACGCACCGTATGATCCTTAAAGTTGCTGCTAAATTCTTGCTAAACGTTGCGTGTGAGCTGGTCTCCCCCCTCCTCCTCCTCCTCTTCCTCCTCCGCTGCAGAGTGAGCTGCTGGATGAATGAGCGCCTGCTTCCACACAGAGAGCTTTTTCTTCCCCAGGTTTTTTTTTTTTTTTTTTTTTTTTTACAAGTGAGAAAGCAAGAGGGCGAGCAAGTGCATCATGATGAGGGTGAACATACAGTCAGAGTGTATTCAAGTTCTGAGGTGATGATGATGATAGTAGTCCATCTGCCTCCTCCATCACTCACCACCACCATTACACCTTCCTATAATTCATCCACATTATTTGCCATCACAGCGTGTTCCTCTCTGTGTGAACGTGCCACATTAAAAGTGTTCAAATGAGCTTGATAATAGGCTAATTATCCCCCAGTGTTGTTTTTTTTCTGCCTTTATTGTCCTGTGCCATTGCTTCAGAGCCTGCAGCTTTGCATGACTAAATGGTCCACCTTTCCTATGGTGACATGCTGGATTTACCAGTGAGAATAATTACAGGCCATTATCAGGAAACAGGTTTCTTGGATGATTCAAGTTCAAGAGTGCATTGTCATTTTGCCATCTCCATGCATTATAATTTGCATTTCTAAAAAAAAAAAAAAGAAGAAGAAAGAAACCTGAGTGTAAAAGGAAATTCATAATTACACAGAAAGAAACGTTTAACCTGCAACTTGTAAACTCCGAACGCTCCAAACCTTTTTAGTGTGGATTCACATCGCTAATGGTGTTTCTCAGACAGTGATGGGCGAGACAGGTGTAGGAACAGATGCTGATGTGGATTATTTTTTCCCCACCTCCCTTTCCTCGCAGCAACATCACAACTACTTGACGCGCAGTCGACAAATCTCTCAGACGTGAGAGAGCTGAATGACGTTAGAGGGAAGTTAGCTGCCACAAGCCTTCAAATTAAGGTGAAGGAGGTAGCTGGTATGTAGATCTGTGTGTGTGTGTTTGGGGGTCGACAGGTACAGCAGATGAATCTCTAATTAGACTCCTGTGTCTGCTCTTCAGGGACTATACAACAACATTAAAGAAGCTAAATTCCTCAGCCAAAAGTTATTTGATGTTGGGGCAATTATAGTTTATGTTTGCCAGGAGAGTCTTTTGTCTCACTCTTTCTAGCCATCTTGTCATTATGCTTGTCATTCACACTGAAAACCGGATTGACAAAGGCCTCCCTGTGTTAAATGGGCTGCGAGGAGAGTGTCTGTTATCCATGATGGGGTTGAATCAATAGCCTGCTTCCATTGATTCCCTTTTGCTTTAATGTTATTTGGCAAGCTCCCCCCAGGATGCCAGGGGACGTCTTGTTTTTTCTCCTTTTTTTTCAAGCGCAAATTAAGACAGTCAGTTCAATAACCAGGGATCTCATCTTCAAAGCCGAAATAGCTGTAGTCACTGTCTGAGCTGCTGACCGGCCTCAATCACCTGAAACACTTTGAAATTTAAACCGGGGGGGGGGGTAGTTTTTCCTTGTAATCTTCCAACAGGAGGATCTGCCTCCCCAGGTAGCTGAACTCGGGACATCTGTAATGATACAGAAGTCTGCGTTTTGCTTGTGCAACAAAAGGAACGCATTAAATATTCCAACTTGTAATTTGTGTGGAGAAAGGATAGGAGAAATGAAGGAGGCTAAATGAGCTTTTCCCTCCGGGCTGCAGACTGTTATAGTCTCTTGAAATCTGGGTCTTTGTTGTCTGTGTGTGCTGTAATTGAAAAGTTCCAGCCCCCCTCCGTTCCTCTCTTCCTGCCTTTGCTTTCCTCTCTCTATCCTAGTTTCCCAGCCTGACATCCCTCACTTCCCTTCCACCACCCCGAAACCAGCAGTCTCTCCTTTTCTTTCGGCATCTTTGCTTCTCCTCTCTATTTGAATTCTCTGTCATCTCTCGTTTGACTCATTCCCTCCCCCCCCTTCCTCTTCCCTCCGCTTCTCAGCCGCCTGCTGAGCTTTAGGACGAACGCAGCCGATTTTGATCATTTGCGCCCCGACCGTCCCGCTGAATCAACCTCTCGCGGCGGATGAGAAAAGGGCGGGGAAACTCAGAATTGTCCAGGAAGAAAGATGATGTGAAAGGGCTTGACGCGGTGGTGGTGTCAATATGCCTCAACACAAACGCCTCTAGCCCGGTAACATGCAATGTGCCAAAGTAATCACAAGTCAAGAATGACATTGTGATTTCTTCCCACGTGAGGAAGTCAGGGGAAGATGTTCGGCTGCACCTTATAACATGAAGGCTTTGGCATGAGACAGGACTGTCTGTGACTGTGTGCATGTGAAGGCTGGCGCTGTCTCTGTTGACATGACATAAAAATGACTAATTTCTCTCAAGAGCTCTGGCATCTCCCAGAGACACTTTTCTGTTTCGACTGATAACACACCGTAGCTCCCCCTCGACTAAAACCGTGTTTTTACTGAGTAATTACTTCTCCTGCACCTTTTATTGTGAAAGAATGAATTGTAGTTGATGAGCGCAATGTGAAACAGATCATGGACACACTGTGTGCCACTTGCCCATTGTTCTTTGAAAGTCTCTCCAAAATGGAAAGGCTATGCAACTTGGCAGGTGGTGAATGTGAAAGCGCGAACAAAACGGAACGGATGATGATGAGGTCTCGGCTTTGCTAATTCCATTTAACCCCGGAGTGAAGACAGCGATTGGACCGAAACCTCTCTGGTGTGAGTAATTGGACAAGCATTGCAGAAAAGATGTTTGGAGGCGAAACTGCAAATGCCCCCCGTGCTTTCGCGCGAGCGCAAGGGGGGCCGAGGCACATTAGCAATCGTCTCAGCACATTAAACATGATCTCAATGCTGAGATTTATTAAAATAAATGAATTCAGGTTTGATTAGCTTTCCTCTACACTCTGTTGTTTTTTTGTTGGTTTTTTTTTTGAGTGAACAAAATGGTGTGTCAGCTCTGCTGCTGCTCTTGCTGAAAGTTGAGGGAGCGAACAACAAATGAAAAGTGCCGATGGATGTGAAAAGAAAAATAGTGTTATTTTCCGAACGCGTCCGGGGCCTACCTGGTTGAGTGCTCCGCAGCTCTCTTGGTTATTCAGGTCAGGGAACACACATGTCCGAGCTTTGTCAAAGCTTTGGCTTCTGTGGCCCAGCTGCTATTTTTGCTTCTTCCCTGTACATGCCCTTTCATTCTTGAGTCACACTGGAGCATTGGAGGGCTGACCTAGAATACTGAAAGCCTGTCACACAACAGGACAGGAACATATGTGCACAGAAAAGGTAACTAAACAGTAAAACCACTCAGGAAATTAAACTGCTTTTCTTTCCATTAAATAGCCCCATGATACAATAGCAGCGCTGATATATGCACTTGAGGATGATTGGTGCCTTTGAATGACATTGCACATATGCACACAATGGGTAATTATTTATTGAGTGCTAGAGTTCAATCTATCGCCTGTGAGGACTTTAAGTAAGTGGTGCCACTTCTCATAAACCTTTGATATTATTATTTGAACTTGTGTTTTTCAGGTAATGCAGTAAAAACAACGAACAAATCCGCTAAAATCTGCATATGTAAATCAGTTTAACTTCAGAGGCAACATGTTTATTTACACACTCCTGTTAATGCTGAATAAACTGGAGTCTCTGAGGTTATGGCACATAATTGGTGTTGCAAAGGGTTGAGAAATTCCTGATAAATTTCAGGAAAATTTCCTGTAGGAATTAAGTTCAGGAATTTTGGGATTTTTGAAATATAAAATTCGGACCTATACCTTATTGGTGAGGGCAATAGAGTGTCCCAGGAGCAAGTCCTAATGCCTCGATTCCAGTTACCTGTGTGATTTGTGTCTATAGATTCGTAAATATACTGCCTTTATGCCTCTAGTGTCCATCGCACGGAAATGTATTTCTTTATGGATGAATAGAAACCTGATAAAAACTACCTGTACCCGTGGGGGCTACAGGTAGTTTCAGGTAAGTTCTTTTCAATCATACAAACTAACCTGACAATCAGCAGGCAACTGAACTGGAGTAAATAGCCTGTTAGCCACTTAGCAGTCTGTTAGCTAAGCTAGCACACTGTCATACGGTCTCTCTAAAATCCACCACAAAAGTTCAGGTTTTTTAACATACTCACAGAAAGTTCCGGACCAAAATATTACGAAAGGGAGGAGTTTCGCAGGCACATCAGATATTACGGAGATTCCCACAGGAATTAATAGACTTCCAGTTGCCTCGTCTCTGCACACATACATAAGTGGAGATGAGTTAGCATTTTTTGCACTCCTGGCTCCCTCGTCTCAAAATCAGTGGATTCCTTGAATAGGTTTTTGGTTGGATGCCTAAATTAAGGTTCACAAATGCTGAACAGGCTTTAAGAGATGTTTTTTTCAATGACATAAAATAAGTCAGTAACTACCCCACTTGTAAATTTTGAAGCTTTAATGTGTAAAAAAAGGTGTTGTGTCTTAAAAAGTTGGTCGCTGACAAGTGTCTAAATGAAAATTAGAACATTATAATGCTGCACACAGCTTTGCAGCTTTGTTGTGGTAGGGGTTTTAAATAATGCAAATATAGTGCAATTTCGTTTTAAGTCTTTATTAGCATTTTACTTCTGGCGACTGCATTTAGGCTTAAAGAAATCATAAAAGTGGTGTTAATTTGTGAAGATTATCTTGCTGAACAAAATGTGGTAGTATCATAAATGCTTGTTTGCCGCAGAGCTTATTTTCTGCAACAGTCCATAATCCATTGGAAAAATGTCTTTGGCTTTTTAATGGAGAACAGGGCAATACTAACTTCCACGTTGGCCTCCAGAGAAACATCATGCCTGGAGCACTCTATGGGCTACAATGTCTCACAGAATGTTTTGGTTAAAAGTATGCCAATTTAGTTGAATTGCAACCACACCACCAGCGCATTTTTCCATCACATGGACAGATAATTTGCCAGCATCTCATTAAATAGAGATTCAGTACAATTACACCCTCCTGCATGCACAGTGCATTCTCCCATCACATGTACAGCCCATATTACCCTACTGCTAACACTGCTGCACTGTCTGAGCCAAAGGACTACATGCTTTCATTTAAATTTTGGTTAATACTTGTAAAGTGAATGTATTTTATATGTTTCATGATAAATAGACCCATTTCAGTTTACCAGCATTTAGTAGCAAGTACACCATTTACAACTTTTTAGCAGTTTCTGCCAGCTATCACCACGTGGAATGTAGCTTGATTGAACATGGTAATTGAGAAAGGTTCATTAATCTATTTCCAGTCATTGTTTATTTGGAAAAAAATCTTTTATAAATGAGTCGTTCACTTTGGACCCCAAGTTTGCACATGGTCAACACTGTCGACTCAAATTTCAAGCTAATTTATTCACCACGTGGCACATTTCAAGTTGTATGTGTTTGACCAATATAGATTAAAAGATTTGTTTTTGATCTACATATGACATGGTAAGTACAGTCAGAGCAAATGACCCCTACAGTATATTTTCCTTTTAAACCTGTTATTTCCCGTTAATCCCCATGGAAAGTTTCTTGAATATTCTTTGACTTTTGCAACCCTACACATAACCCACCGACATGAATGTTAAAATCGCCTACAATAATAACTTGATCTGATTTAAGAACTAAACTGGATAAAAACTCTGAGAATTCAGATACAAATTCAGAATACGGGCCAGGAGCACGGTACACTATAACAAATAAAAGTGGCTGTGAGGTTTTCCAGGTCGGATGTGAAAGACTAAGAACGAGGCTTTCAAATGAATTATAATCTAGTTTAGGTTTAGGGCTGATTAACAGACTAGAGTTAAAAGTGGCTGCAACTCCCCCTCCTCGGCCGCTGCCTCGAGGAATGTGGGTATTATTATGACTGGGAGGAGTGGACTCATTAAGACTAACATATTCATCTTGACACAGCCAGGTTTCAGTGAGACTGAGTAAATCAATATGATTATCTGATATTAATTCGTTTACTAACACTGCTTTAGACGATAGAGACCTGATATTTAACAGTCCGCATTTAATTCTCCTGTTTTGTCTTTCTGTCACAGAAGAGGTTTTAATTTTTATGAGGTTGTTATGCACAACTCCTCTTTGTTTAATTTTAGATTTAAATAATTTAGGTGGTCGGGGGACAGACACCGTTTGTATAAAACTATGAAAACTCTGGCTGGGTAACCGAACTAGAAGCTCAGAGAGGCGTATAGGACTGCGACTCTGAGTCCTGATCTCAACTCTGGGTTGTCAGCAGTGCCTGGACAGCGTGACGTGTGTGGTTGTGCTGCTGCCATGGTCCTGCCAGATGCCTCCTGCCATTATTAGTCATTAGTCATACTTCTACTGTTATTATACACATATGATTATTGTGACACATGTATACTCCAGATATTAATATATACTTTCAACATATTGTACCACAGTAACCAGAACTAAAACTATAATATTATTACTTTCAATAATGTCGTTGTAAGCTACTGTCATTACCTGCATCTCTCTCTCGCTCTCTCTCTCTCTCTCTCTCTCTCTCTCTCTCTCTCTCTCTCTCTCTCTGTGTCATATGGATTACTGTTAATTTATTATGCTGATCTGTTCTGTACAACATCTATTGCATGTCTGTCCGTCCTGGAAGAGGGATCCCTCCTCAGTTGCTCTTCCTGAGGTTTCTACCGTTTTTTTCCCCGTTAAAGGTTTTTTTGGGGGAGTTTTTCCTTATCCGCTGCGAGGGTCTTAAGGACAGAGGGATGTTGTATGCTGTAAAGCCCTGTGAGGCAAATTGTGATTTGTGATATTGGGCTTTATAAATAAAATTGATTGATTGATTGAAAACTTTTTAAACGTAAACAAAGAAGGCAGGACGTGTTAATTAGTGAGCTTTAGAGGTGCTGGTAGGCTTTTGCTATCTTCAGACGGGGCCAGGTTAGCTGTTTAATCCTGTTCCCAGTCTAAGTCGGCTGTGGCTCAGGAAGTAGAGGGGGTCGTCAAAAAATCAAGTGATTGGCCATTGGATCCCTAACTCCTCTAGTCTCTGTGCCAAAGTGTCCTTGGAAAATACAATGAACCTCAAATTGCTTCTGATGGCTGTGCCATAGGTGCGTGAGCACATGTGAATGTTTAAACTGCCCTTATGGTAGCCTTGACCACCAGAGTATGAATGCATGTGTGAATGGGTAAATGTGCCATGTGGTGTAAAAGAGCTTTGAGATGTCGGAATACAAAAACGGCAAGTGTAAAGGCAAGTAAACAAGTGCAAGTCCATGTACCATTTATGCTAAGCTAAGTTAACTAGCTGTAGCTCCATATTTAGCAGGGGTAAATATCACAAGCTTCAACATGATTCAATATTATGTCTAATCTTTGGATCACGATGCAATATTAGCTGATATCACAATGTCTGCCAGGATATGATTTTGATTTGATGTAGTTAGATATCAGTAAATATCCTCACTGTCTTTTTCTTGGCTGCTTGCCATTATCAGCCAGGGGCTAGCGACAAAAACTCTCAACTCAACAACCCTTTTTCCATGATGAAAATGAGACAATGACAAGCTAAAAATAGATCTTGATGATAAAATTTAAGATGAAATCTATGCTTCATTTTCATTGACGAGACTTGACAAAAATGTTTGTGGTCGACTATCGGACATTGAAAGGTGAGAATAGCCGTGCTTGTAATCATCTTCAAATGCCGCATGAGCAACAGGCTGGTAAACTCCAGCAAACAGTCTGTGCCAGGATGCTTCGCTAGCCAGCAAAAACACTTACACCGGAGCAGCATCAGCCGTTGGTGCAAGTTGTGTGCTATAATTCAGCAGTAGATAATCAGCTATGTGTGTCTGACTGTTGACAATAGAGCTGCTGAATGGATTTGTGGAGTCCGTTAGTTGCAGCGGTGACTCCACTCATTAGAAGCTAAATGGCAGCAGAGCAAGCAGCCACCGCCACTGAGCTAATCCCCTTTGGACTCCACTTAGTCCGGATTATTTCAGGAAGGTTTAAGTTAATGCTGTTTGACATGCAGGTAGGAGGCTCAGTTATCTGTGAGTGTAGGTGCTGTAAGTGAGCAGTCTGATCTCAGATCAGTTTTCTCAGGCAGAGATGAAAGTTTAGTTTCAATCAGAGACTCTGTGAGAGGTGACTTTAAATCTCCAGACTAACATGGATAATTAACAGTAACAACTAAAATGTCATGAATTTTCGCCGACTAAATCTAGACTAAAACTATGAAGGATAAAAATGACTAAAATGTGACTAAAATTAATAAACATTTTCGTCTCAAGACTAAGACTAAATCTAAAATAACTATCAAAATTAACAGAGGGTGCTAGGCCGCTAGCACTGTTTGAATATTTAGGAATGAGGTGTGCTTGAATGGAAATAGTGAGAAAGACAAGCCATGGGAATTTCAAAATAAAGTTCTAAAAATTATATATACAATATATGATTTTTTTGTACTTTGCATCAGTGATAATGAATTGTTGATCATTGAGTGATATATTGATCCAGATTGATGTACCGTTATATACCCTAATATTTAGAGTAGCCTACAGACATACGCTGAATACTCAGAGTGATATGGATTTTCTCATCTAACTCTCAAAGACAAAGTGAATTTCCCAAATGTCAAACTATTCTACTGACATTTTTTTTTATTATCTCATCTGTTTGTTGGTTTAGCTTTTCGTTCGGAGGAGTATAAGCAATTTATGCAGAGGTAACCTTTTCTAATGTGAGAGCTTTAAATTACTGCCAAACTTTTACGTTCAAAGTCACTTATGAAGAAGTTAAAGTTACTGTGCACTGAAAAAAAAGAATTCAATGCAATAAGAGCATTAGGTTTGGCAGGAAAACGAATAAAAAGAAACTGAACTTCTTACTTTGCCATTATGTAAATTCTCTCTCAATGGGACGTCTATGCAGTCACCAGAGTTCAAGAGAGGACAATATAGTAACTGTAAGTCACTTTGGTGTTCACAGAAGTGTTTCTTTGCCCCCTGTTCCTTATACCTCTTTTAATGTGATCATTATTGGGAAATTGGCTGGTAATTTGCTGCATTTAAAGAATAATGAAAAGCTCTTAAAAAGCCACTTAATTCTTCCTTTCCTGTTTCGCTTTATAACTCAAACCTACTTGGACAGAATGAATGTAAAGTAATTTGCAAGTTTTCTAAGAGAGAAAATTCTGCATGTTGCTTTGCACCAAGAGCCTATTTTATGGGGAAAGTTTTAACATGTCACATTTTGTCGAAGGTACACACAAAACAGCCGGATCCTTGTGAGCCACCTATTGGCATATTTTATTATATTGCTGTGTCACTTCAAAATCAGTTTGAAAGAATAAATTAAAGCTCTATTCTTATGAGAAGACGAGCAGTCACCATGACCTCAGACCCATGTAGAGGTTGTTTTATTGTTCCCCTTATAAAGGAAACTCAGAATGTGTGGATTTCAGTCTTGGGTTGTGAGCAAAAAATATCTATTTCTTCTCAGGCAGAGATCATCGCCGACAGCGAGACACTGAAGGAAATCAGCAATTGATGTTAATCAGTTAACACAAATTCTGCTGTTTTCACTCTCAGTCAACACAAAAGAGTAAAAAATAGTGCTGAATAATAACCATAATTGTGCATAATAAGTCTTCTATTATTGCTACGATCAGGAACAAAGATCTGTCCTTCGCCATGTCAGGTCTCATCGCAGACACGCTTAGCTTCAGTCACAGTTTTTGCATGTTTTGACTGACAAATATGCATTTTACATTTTTTCTTTTGTACATTACATTCCGGTGTGCCACGTGTTTCCTTTCATTTTTACACAGTATGAAAATCAACATTAAGTGTTAAGAAGCTCTGTTTAACGTGTGTATGTGACACACAGCTGTCTCCTGGGTGAAACTTGTTGTAACAAACTGTTGTGGTTAGGTTTAGGGCAACAAACCACTTGGTTAGGTTTTGAAAAATATTATGTTTTGGGTTAAAATAAGTACGTCAAGTTATGTGACATAGAACTGACTGTTGAAACAGTCTGACTTTCTCTCCCTTTTATACTACGTCAGTTGCTCTGAGTGTCAAATTCTGACATAGATGGTTTCACATTAGAGTAAGCTAAAAGCCTGGTGCATCACATAGAGACGCCAAAGAATGCCTTGGCGTTAATATCACATGTCAAGGGATGTGACAAAGTTGGGGGTTTTTTTGCAACCTATTTTTATTCAACTGAAGTCATCAAATACTGCCACTTCATCAGTAATTTCTGTATCAGACATTGACAAAAAAGTAAAGCATGATACGCTATTGGGCAGCGTCAGATTATTACGCCAACACACAGCGTCAGTTTGGAACGCTGCCAAAACACAATGTAACTAACGGAGCTGGAAAGTCCCTCTAGGGCAGATGGGAGGGGTGGTGGATGGGTCCATCAAATCCTGGACCTTCTACAGGAAGCCCCAGACTGTTAAGCTAAACCATGATGTATTTTTGTCAACCTAACCATGTGCTTTTGTGGCACAAGGAGGCACAAGGAGTATATGCACTTCTAAGTTTATGTTGAAAAAGACTGTCCACTGAGCAAGTGACGATATCTGACGAGTTGGGAGTGAGAATATGTTATGTTTTCCATAACCTGGGAATAAAGACAGGCTGGAAACAATAGTAGCATCCATTTGGAGTTGTATTTGTAGCCACCTGATGATGTCCGATATTTACTTTCCTTGTCTCCTTACCAACTTTTGTCCTCCTCCCTCTTGGCTGGTTTGGGTTGTTTTCTGAAAACATGGTGCTTGTTGCAGCTGAAAACAGTGCTGATGAGAGCTGTAGGAGTCAACCAAAACAGTAAAGTTGTTGGCTGGAAAACCTAAAAAAAGAAAATGAGTTAAAAGATGCTTTAAAGCTCCGTAACTGCAGAGTTGGGTTTGTCACTGTAGTCATGTGAGCCATTGTTAATAAAAATATATTATGGCTACTTTAAAAAAATGTTGTGCATATTTGTGCAGACTTATTCAACAGTTCATATGAACGCCACGAAAGGCGTTCTGTCCTTAATGTAAAGTTTTGTATTTAAAGTTACGGAGGTAAGGTTTAAGGAAGTAAAATACCTGTGGTTAGGTTTTGGAAAAGAAACATAGTTGGGTTGATTACAGCCTCATGAAAATGTGTGGGTTATGCACAAATTACTGGCTCATCATTGCGTGGGATATGTACAAATTTTGGTGCATTACTTTTCATGGGAGGTGGTGCAGTAGTGCAGTGGTTAGAATTGTCACCTCACAGCTAGAGGGCTCCCAGTTTGAGCATGTTCCTGGAGGGTTCGCAGTTTGTTCCCAGTTTGCGGTTCGTGGTTCGTTCGGCTAGGGTGGGGGGATTCGAATCCCAGGGTGGGGGAGCCCTTCTGTGTGGAGTCTGCATGTTCTCCCTGTGTCAGCGTGGGTTTTCTCTGGGAACTCCAGCTTTCTCCCACAGTCCAAAGACATGCAGGTTAACTGGTGACTCTAAATTGCCCGTAGGTGTGAATGTGAGCGTGAATGGTTGTCTGTCTCTATGTGTCAGCCCTGTGATAGTCTGGTGACCTGTCCAGGGTGTACCCTGCCTCTCGCCCAGTGTCAGCTGGGATAGGCTCCAGCCCCCCCGCAGCCCAATTTTCATCAGAAAATTTAAGAACAGCCTGAAAACTAATTGAGACCATTTCAGTTCCATTACAATGTGTAACTGTGCTTCACACAGAGAAGCTAAAGGTGCCCTCTGCATCGTTATGAGATGCAGAGGGGCGTCTCAAAGGGTTGGTACTTAATAAGGAATAAGAATGGCTTGGGTATGCTATCCTTGAATCCCATTATCTACATTTTATAGGTAAACTTTTGCAGAATTGAATGATTTAAGAGTAGGGCTTATCAAATGTTTTGTAAGAATTGTTTAGTTTCTGTTGATTATCTAATCCAGTCATTTCTCCCAGTGCATCCGGTTGCCCCAGAAGCTATAAATACAATGTTGTCATGCTCTCCACTTTGAGCTGTGAAGAAGGCACTCTGTTGCAGACATGTCAGCTTATGGAATAAAGTCTTTAAGCTTCATAGCTGTCATTTTAAATTGCTCCTCCTGCATTCCTCTCAAGCGACAACACTTCTTTTCCTCCTAAAGTTCAACATGGTTGAGATCAATAACCCATGACAGCAAACATCGCGTGTGCCTTTTGTCTCTGATGCATTATCATCATGAGATAACGCAGCTGTAAGTGCAGCTTGATTTAAAAGCTCTGCACTGCATTACAACGTTGACTTAACCTTGGCAAAAACAACAGCACATACAGTATGATGTTTGCGCTGATGGATTATCGATCCTGAAGCAGGTTCTGCGTCTCTGCGAGGTTTTATATCAAAGTGAAAAGAGTGGAATCAGGTGGCTGTGTGGAAGAAGGTGAACAGCACCTTCTTCCACACACACCTGATTTGTTAATAAGATAAAACATGCAAAAACACTGGCGCAGTCCTGTAATTGTTTTGACGGCCCTTTGCCATTAGAACTCTTGCTGATTCTTTTTTACTTTGAATCATTTCAAATCATTACTTTTCTCAGCTGCAACTGTGAAACACTAATAAACTCGCACTTCCCATGCTGGGCCACTCCATTGATCGACACATTTGACCTCGGAATCAGGACTGAGCTTGCTGGGTGTTTGAGTCAGACAGCCGGCCGCTCAGAGACACAAAGAGAGCCACAGAGGATTATTTGATGGACTATTGCGTACTATACAGAAGAACAAAGTCATCATTTGATTATTATATAAGATGAATGTTACGAGTGCTCTATCTGACAGCCTCGCGATGCTCCTCATGCATCATAATTGCTCATAATGTATTTTTGTGAGCCTTAGCACAGGAAAAGCTTGGCAGTGAATATGTAATGATTCCCCGGTCAGTGGCGCATTAACACGTGGAAAGAAAACATCATGAGCATTTTTTTTCCAGGGCGGTGCCATTTGAATACATCACATCACGTCTAATCCAAACAATTGCTAATATATCCATCCTCACTGTGGGCAAAGCTGTGTACATACTCTGGAACCTGTCGCGCAGTTTCCAAATAAACCAGTTTGCTGGCTCTCCCGAGCACCTCCAAACTTTTTTCAACCTGTACAGGTGGCAGTTTTTTCAAACAAAGTGTGACCTTCAGCTCTCATTATATTAGGTTGTGGTAGTAATTTGCTCGAGATGGGAAACTCAGTTGCCAAAAACTCTTCTGCAAAAGACACCCACTGGCTCATTACACCAAAAGAATATATAATGATGCATTCTAGCGGCAAGGTCAGACTTACTGTGTACCCTGTGGTCAGAAGAGACAGATAAACATTTTTTCCTCTTATCATAGTTTCATAATGTCTTCTTAGTGTGATTTTAATGATGTTGTGATGCTTTGTTTGTTTTGTCAAAGTTGCGAAACAGAGTGCAAGAACCGTTGTTTGTCAGAGTTAAAGGCACAGCTGTAGGGATGGCAATGCTGAAATAGCTCAGATTGTCAGGACCTTTTGTTTATACATTCATGGTACCCAGAGAACAAAACCCAGTGACTTTGGGGATCTGCTGATGTTTCCACCAGCACCACCATGAAATTCACATTTGTGGTTTTTAGTGAAATGTCTCCAGAACTATTGGATGGATTGCCATGACATTTGGCACAGACAATCATGTCCTCCTCGGATGAATTTTAACAACTTTAGTGATCCCTCAATTTTTCATGTAGTGTAAGGTTTAAATTTTCTCCTATTCTTTATGCTTTCTAAGCTAGAAAACTAATGACATTCCCATCAGCCTCAGCTGTACCTTGGGCTTACTGGTAAATATGCTAACGTGCCAGTGTAACAGATTAGAAGATATATGTTATTAATCCCTGAGGGGAAATTCAATTTTTTTCACGCCGTTTTCATACACACACAGGCCTGAAACACATACACATGCACAAACAGGACCTATACATGACTTAAATGGAGGGATGTCAGAGTCTGCCACCCCAGTAAAAATAATGCCGTCCATGAAACAATGTGATCAGTGGTAAAATAGGCCAAATGGATAAAAAGCAATTTTCAATAATCTGGTTTTCTGGAAACCAGTTCGGCTAAAAACAACAAGCCTAACCTAGTCTGTGGCGGGCCACATTTTGGCCTCCGTCACAGCTCAAAAACCGACATTCATAGAAAAGCTTGGTCCCGTGTGGAACTGGAGCATCTGCAGATTGATTCCATACCCTGTTTGTTATGATCAACTAAAGTTAGACACAAGATATGAGAACCAGTCCCTATTTTTGTTATTTTCACAGCCAACATGTTCTCATCCCAGCTCGTCAAGTATCACACATTTATGCACTTTCATGTCTACGTATGACGCGATTGGTCCCCGCCTGCGTCTGTTGTTGACATTCCGGGACAGCATGTGAATTTACGCTTGTTACATGCAATTTATCTGTTCAAAATACGCTTTTGTTTTCACAGTTAATGTACAGTTTCTGCTTGTTAAGCCCAGTTCAGACCAAAGATTCGCGACGAGATGAAACCATTTTGGAATGCTGCAGAGAAAAGTTGCAGCAGTGTGAACTGGCTGTCTGAGCTCGGCGCACGTCGGCAAATGGTGTCACCTGCAACTCAGAAGTCAATTCCCCAGTGGCTTGTGTTAGAACATAAAGCACGTCACCTGTTTCAACAGTCATTCGGCTTGTAGTGAAGTCCGCTGGTCAAGTCAAAATGACCGCAGATGGTTTGTTCGCTTGTTGCGGCAGGCGCTCTGTCCCCGCCAAGTCCTCTGTTTCTGTCCTCACTGTATGCTGGTGTTGGATGGTGGGTCACTGCCTCTGCTCGCCCCCCTCACACACACTTTCTCATTGATTGATTAAATGGTGCTGGTTAATTATGATATTGTGGCGTATTTATTATGAATACGTCCATCTGATGCTCGTTTTATGGTTTTCGCCGTTTCATCACTAATAGAAATGCAGCTGTAGCCAGTATCTCACTATCACTGTCACTATTCTCATTCATATTTTAAGATGCTACAAATTATCTTCAGCCACAAAATAAACCTGAAAAGCTGGAAATCAGCACAGAAGTACAGAGAGTTGTTGCATAGAGATGATACACTATCTCATCTAGTTGCATTGGTGTGAACTGGCAGGTTTTTAGAACATTGCAAAACGGTGCATTGCAAGTAGTTGCATGTTTTAACTCGTCTCGTTGCAAATCTTTGGACTGAACTGGGCTTTTGGGGGAAAACAGTCTTTTCAAAATAAACGTACAGTGTTGGTAAAACACCTTATTTCTGTTTACTTCCTTGTATGACAAAAGCATGGGGCTAGGTTTGGAAGAAAACGTCATGTTTTGGCTCAAACATGACAGTCAGGAAGTCAACAGCGGGCTCCCAGAAAAAAATCTAGAATTTGTTGGACCCATCAACTTCCTGTCCCACCCACCCTGTAAGGTCTGTACAGCTCCTTACAGCCTATTTGCGTCAGTGTCTGACACCGAAATCACTGACAAAGCGGCAGTATTTGACGAGTACAGAATAAGAACGACCTGTCTTGACTGTTTGGGAACCGGGAGGCACAATTCCACCAGCTTTTTCTGGTATTTATATGTGTGTTTGGTGAATGTGTGTGCGTGCTAAAGCGTGATTCACTATTTCTGTTCATTATTAAATTGTAGTAGAGTAACAGTATACTAGAAAAAGCTGTTCCTATGGTTTAGTGTTGCAGAGCTACATTTGATATTTGTGCCTCAGTGCTGGTATTTGAAGGAATGATCACACAGAGAAGCAGTGTAAATGTCAGCGTTCAGTGATTAACACTTAGGACAGAACATTGTTTTTACATGCATTTCCATGGCAACATACAGCAGTTTAATATATATTTTTTGCTATTTATAATACAGAGATTTATGTTTTGTGAGTGGCTGTATATGTGTTTGCAATAAGTAGGACACATTTACACTAGGACATCATGGTGCATTTTAATGAGTTCAATGAGTTAAACCAAGACTGCACGTGTCCCCTGTGAAACCGGGTCCATGTCATTGGTCCGACATGCCATTAGTCTGAAGGTCTGCGGTGCTGAACGGCTCCCGGTGGGTGTATTTCTGCCTTGATGGTGCGCCGCGACCGGCTCTGGGTCAGCTGGGAAAGGCTTGAGGCGGAGCAGGCTCACAGCTTATGTGTTTGTCACTTTCTTTTTCATTTTAACCCACACCATGATCTTTTCCTGACCCTAACCAAGTGTTTTTTGTGCCTAAACCTAACCAGACCTTAACCACAGGGCATCATGATGATTTCGGAACGGACTTTGAAACAATGAGTTTAATATGGTCGGAACAATGGGCTGTCGAACCAATGGGCAGTTCCTGTGAAACCAAAATCATTGTTTAGTTATTTTAACTAACATATATAGCTGATGTGGTGTGGCCCTGCTACTTAAAATTAATTTAGAAATTTCGAAGGAATTAAAAGCCAACAACACCACCTGGGAATTTACAGAGCCCAGGACACTGAACAAAGGAAGCAGAGTTGAAAACCAAGCAGGAGAATAAACGTCAATTAAAAGGGAATTTTTTACAATTCAAGTTACTTTAATCTTTGATCCAAACCATAATCTTTTTTTTAACTTAAAAAGCCTAAACATAACCATGACCATTTAACAACGTTAATCATGTGTCTATTTGTTTTTGTGTTGATCTCCTGGCACCAGTATGAGTGCAAAATTTTACGAAACCCTCCTGTGGGTGGTATTGTGGTGGAACAAACAACTTATGTGGGTTGGAAGACTTGTTGGTTATGCCACAGTGTTATTGACGTGAGGAATTGTTGGGTTTTGTGCTGAAAGACAGACATGACATTCACTCTGACCCCCTTGCTGTCAGGATAATCTGCCCTGTCAGCTTTCATAAAGAACCAAAGGACACTAAAAAGAGTCTTTTGACTAAAACTAAGCCTCTTACTTGAATTTTAAGTCTTTGCTCTTTTCATGTGCTTTTCCTCTCCCATTCCCCGTTTCTGTGTATATATGTCTGTCTACTTATCTATTAATCTCTGCCCTGCAGCCTCTCACACTTAAACCTGTCTCAAACTTGTTTGAGGAGGAAGCAAATTTGTTGCAAACACCCCTGCGCCACTTTCCAGAGGTTAGTTAAAAATCCAAAAGCATCTGTGCACATATGCAATGTTTTCTGTCACTCAGTGCTCCTCTTGTCTGCAGCTCACCTCTCATTATATGGAAATCACTCCCTCCCTGTCACCTGTGTAGGAGCCGCTGGTCCTCATTAACCTCTTCAGCTGCAGTCGTCCGTTTATCATGACAACACTTGCTCCGCACATAGCATGCTTGACACCCGTGCTTTCATGTACTAAGTTCTTAGGGAGTTGGAGACAGCGGGTTTGAGATTACGCTGTCCAGTGGATGAAGTGTGTCCAATCCTGGAAAAGAGATCAAGACAGAGAGAGAGAGACAGTGTATGTGTGTGTGCGTGTGTGCGTATGTGTGTGTGTGTGTGTGTGTGTGTGTGTGTGTGTGTGTGTGTGGACTAGTTTTGTTTTGCTTGTGAGTGTCATTTTGAGCTTTGGACTTTTGGGGGAAGTGAGGTCATTTTGGCCAGTCCTCGCTTCACCCGGTCCAGTTGGTAGTGGGGGATTAGGATTTTTGGATTAAGGATTAATTTTGAAATTAGGTTTTGCTCAGAGTAAGAATTCAAGGCAAGAATAAACTCAGAAGTCATGTTTAACACCTGCTCGTCGAGATTGTTTACATACATCAGTAGATGTCCTCAACTCCACTCGCTCTGGTTTTGTTAGATTAAGCAGAAAATGAGTGCATGTTGGTTTTTACAACATGTCTGGATTATTCAGTTTTTTATATGTAGTTACACATTACTGGAAGAGAAACATCAGTAAAATGTCAGAGATACTCTTTTCTAATGTTTTTTTCTACTTTTGAGACAAGCTGACTTGACAGATTTCTTCATATGGTCATATGTGTTTATTTTACATAAGATGCTGCTACATTTAGCGACATGCTAACGTCAGGAAAACATCTTGTTTGCTGATGTTGTTAATTTCTTCCTGATATCGGATCATATTCCTGTGGAAACACGTCCCATTGTGCAGATTTTGGTTTAGAGGCTTTAATTGGTGATTTTCAAAGGTGTGAACTCGAGTCACATGATTGGACTCAAGTCAGACTTGAGTCACAAATTTGATGACACTGTACGATTTTAGGCTGTCCCATGTGAAAGATGACTAATGCTAGGTTCACACTACACGATAACCCACTAATAACCCGAGTGTTATGTTGGCTCGGATTGTGAACAACAATGAGTGTCGTACTTGATAATCCATCGTTTCATCTCGTGTAGTGTGTCATAGTAGATGACAACTGATGCCGTGTCTTGGACTCCTCATGACGTCCTGACAGAAAGTCCAGCACAACTTCTCCTGTCACAGCCTTGGGACTTAGCTCATGACTTATCCATCTTGACTTGGGACTTGAGTGCAAACTCTTGAGACTTACTTGTGACTTAAAAAACAATGACGCAATCCCACCTATTCATGGTAGAAAGTGTTGCTATTCTCCATTACAGTCATTCCCTCGCTCTAGTGATGGTGCAGAGATGCCAAAATATGGAAAACCCAGACGTGCTGATGAATCAGAGCACACTGGGCTTTTTTGACACTGGGCCTTAAAGACACAGGCGCTAAAACAGAGAATCTCAGACAGAGGGTGAAAACAAGTGTTCCAGCACAGACAGTGTGAGGAAAATAAAGTGTTTTCTCACCATTAAAGTTTGTAAATATGTACTAGTACAACACCAAAATACAAGTATGACCCTGACGATGAGCATAAGACGTCCCCTTTAAAACCAAATACCTGCAAAACTACAGACATTCCCATCGTCCTCAGATGCACTTTGTCACAAGAAGGTGAGCAGGGTGAACATTATACATGTGAAACATCAGCATGTTAGCATCGTCACTGTGAGCATGCAATCACGCTGATGTTAAGCATTTAGCTCAAAGCACTCCTGTGCCTAAATGCAGCCTTACTGGGCTCAAAATAAAAATACATCATTTATTTAGTATTTTCCACCAGAATTATATTCAATAATTCAACACTTAAACAGTAAAAATAGTAAATAGTAAAATATTCAGAGTTTCTTCATCATTTTTACTGTTTGGTTGGTGGCTAGTCAAAAAATTCTGCGAATGGGTGAAGTTCTTCTGGGTGGAATTTCCGACTATTATTCTAGTATTTTTAAAAACTGAGTGCTTGTTTGAACAAGCCTGTGGAATGGATTAAATGTTAAAAATATCAACTAAGAATTTAAGCTGCCTAAACCTAACCACACACAATGTGAACCCCAGGTCCTGCACAGTACAAAAAAAAATCAACACAAAGCAGAAATTATATTCACTCCAAAATGCATGTACAAAATGAAATAAGCAGTATATTAACATATTTTGTAAGAGACAGTTGTTTTGTGTGAGAAGCCTATCTGGCCCACGGGCCTCTGAGCTGCACACTCTGTTTGGGTTAATGAGTCATGATAGTCCAAGCAGCAGAGTCTGGATCTACATCAGCTGGACTGTGTCCGCTCTGCAGCCTCTGCATTTTAAAAGACAGGTTCACTGTAGGACAGCGTTTGATGTACTTCAGCACACAAACACGAATAAAGAAACTCGAGAGTCTATGTACCTGTCTGAATTATGGGGCACAGCGACGAGTGTTTAAAGAGGACCTATGCTCATTTTCAGGTTCATACTTGTATGTTTGGTTTTCAACTAGAACAAGTGTAAAAAAAAATACATGTTTGCCTTCATCTGTGCTGGAACACCTGTATCTGCAACACTCCATTTTAGTGCCTCTTCAAGTCCCCTGTCCTGAAAATGCCCAATTTTCTCTGATTGGTCAGTGATTCCAGGTCTTCTTCATTGTTACTGCAGCTGGACAATGACTGTAATGGCGTATGGTGGCACTTTTTACCAAGAAAAATCACCAGTAAAAGCCCCCCAAAAAACCGGACATGTTCCAGCAGAAATATGATCAAAAATCAGGGAACATCAGCAACCAAAATTGCATGTTTCCCTGACATTAGTATGTACATGTAGCAGTTAAATTGCAGCTGGAAAATGACTGTGTATAATGACACTTTCTCCTGGTAAAAATTGCCAATAGAAGCTTCCACACATGACATGTTACAGCAAGAATGTGATCTGAAATCAGGGAGAAATTTCACCAAATCCAGCAGCTAAGAGTACATGTTTCTCCAATGTTAGCATGTAGCTACATGGAGCAGGGTATGTGTAGCCAAGAAATGACTGTAATGTAGAATAGTGCCACTTTCTCCCTTCAAAAACACAACTGGACATGTTCAAGCAGGAATATGTTTTGAAATTAGGGAGAAATGAAAAACCGAAAGCTATCAAGATTATGTGTTCCTCTGACATTAGCATGTCATTACATACAGCAGGGTACTTGCAGCAAGGAAATGATGGTGTACAGCGTCACTTTCTCCCTTTAAAAATCACAGTCAAAGCTCCTCAACACAACTGGCCACGTTACAGCAGGAATGTGATCCAAAATCAGGCAAAAATTAACAACATCAGCAACCAGAATTACATGTTTCCCTGATATTAGCATGTAGCTACATGTAGCAGTGTAATTGCAGCCGGGAAATGACTGAGACTTTCTCCTGTTAAAAATTGCCAATAACAACTTCTAAATACAAATGGACAAACTGAAATCAGGGAGAAATTTAACATCAGCAACCAAGAGTGCTTGTTTCCATGAAGTTGGCATGTGGCTACATGTAGCAGTGTAGTTGCATTTTGAGAATGACTGTAACAGAGAATAGCAGCCCTTTCTACTGTAGGAATCACCAGTAAAAGCTTTGAACACACAACCAAACATGTTCCAGCAGGAATATGAGCCAATATTGGGGAGAAATTAACCACTTTTTGAGACCAAGATTAATGTTTTCCCGATGTTAGCATCTAGCTAACATCAGCAGGGTAATTGCAGCCAGGCAATGACTGTGTATAGCGTCACTTTCTCCCATTAAAAATCGCAGTAAAAGTTCCTAAAGACACCCGACCAGGTTACAGCAGGAATGTGATCAAACGTTGGACAGAAATTAACATAGTCCGCAACCAACATTACATGTTTCCCTGACGTTTGCATGTAGCTACATGTAGCAGTGTAGGTAAGCTAATGTAAACACTTGTAGTAATGTGCCTGGAACAGATGACCATATAAAAAAATGTATCATGAGCTTGGAGCCAAAGTCAAAAAACATGAGTAACAGAGTATTCAGAATGCCCTGAGGCTTGAGGTTTATGCTCACAGGGATGGCTCTTACATATGTGTACCTCATTATTTAAAACTTTGGTCACGTTTAATGTGAACATCCAACACAGTAACATTATATATATGTCAGAAAATATAGAAAAGCACAACACGTCCTCTTAAAAGCAGCCGGTTTCACATTAATTCAGGTTATTAGTCACTTTTTATCAGAGAGGAGGAAGATCTTCAGCTGCTGCTGTGTTGTTAATGGCTGACCTGAGATCACTGATTTCCCAAGGGCACACACTAACACATCTTCATGCTTCTAAAAGAGTGCAGTCACATGGTATTTTGATTTATTTACGCTTTCAGGTTAATGTCGGTCTCACCAAAGGTCTCTTTGACTGCTAGTTGTCAGTTATTACTGCTGATGTTTACTTAGCGGTGACCAGCATACAGATCAGAGTCCTGGTCTGCTGGAGGTTACGGTGCTGCAGGTGTGAGAGTGCCGACGTGGCACTTGTGGAAATGAAATGAGAAACCATCATCACAAATATTATCAGGGATTACACAGAATGGCACACTGGTGGTATTTCTGCTCTTGAGTTGAATACTGGAATCTGAACTGAATTAAGCACTTGAGGTTCTGAGGAGATTAAACACAGACTTCCACATTAAAGAGGACTTTTGAATCGTAACAATAGCATGTGATGGCCTGTTTACAGCGACTCTCTGATCAAAAGGATTCTAATTTTTACAGCTTTAATCATTAAGATTAACAAACTTCATATTAAAATGTAAGTGAGGGTATAAATAGAAGGGGATCAAAGTGTTGTTTCTTTTTTTTGTTCTTTGTTTTGAAGTGGAATGCTTTCATGAGCCCCTTGGGTTTTTAATATCACCTGCACTAGTTTCACTCTATTTCCCCTCTGTGTGTTTTCTTTTTCTTTTTTCTTTTTTTTTGCCACTGTATTCTAATCGTGTTTTTCCTCTAACTTTGTCCCTGTTGCGTTAAAATGAACTAAACTTGTTAACCTTGGCGGAGCACTCTTCAGCAGCGCTGATGTGACAGATCATCCTACACAGCTGAAACCTGACAAAGTTCAGCGGCACTTTAAGGTAAATTTCCACCTCACTTTCAACCTTTTGTCTAAGATGGCACTCTTGTAAGCATAAGTGGATTTCAAGGGCCTTTCGTGGCATTGAGTGCATAAAGCCGCAGACATTTTTCAGAGCGAGTATCTCATTTCACGGTGAGTTTGTGGTGTGTGTGGGGTTTTTTTTCTTTGCCTCTCGGCTGTTGGAGGCTGGAGGAGAGGTGGCAGGGACTCGGAGCACAGGTCACAAGGTGCGGACACCATCATCGATCCCTCTTAACTGAATCCCCGGGAGCTCTGGAGTCTGAGAGTACATCTGAGGGGAGTGTGTGTGTGTGTGTGTGTGTGTGTGTGTGTGTGTGTGTGCTCCTACAATATGCATGCCTGTGCATATGTGTGTGTGAGTATCGTGAGGAGTAGGTGGGTGCAGTCTCATAGCAGTGCCTCAAAATAGAGTGAAATTCCTTCTGGGGCGTTAGAACAAATATTAGTTCAGAGAGATGTGACACTCAGCTACTCAGCAGCGATTTTAATGTGTAAGTGAAGCAGCAGTTTAACGTTAAAGCAACATTGCCCTGAAGGAAACAGAAGTCCACTTATCACAGGACTTTGCAAGTTATCACACATAATGACACGATTTCTATCTGCATATCTGTATCGGGGATTCTCCAGTCTGAGCTCATTAAGGTTATCCAACTGGTCTGTGTCAACATATTTCTGTCTTGCCTCTGAGCGCCATATCCGTTGTAATAGAAACCCATTTACTGATACCTCATTAAGACAAAGCCAAACAGCAAGTGCTAAAACACCAGCAGTGAAGCTCATCTGCATTCCAAATGTGCAGTACAAATGGGAGTATGAAATGAACACCAGCACAAGGCGTGAGTGCCCATGCTTCGCTAAGCTGAATTAAAGAAATGTTTTTGTACACACACACATGCACACACACACACACACAGATATGTGGCACGTACAAAAGCACCCCACCCAAACATGAATGCACACTGGCGTTTTGTCTGCAGCTTAAAAAGAAACCCATCAAAATATTTCTTATAGCCATGGAAGAGTCATGATCAATATCGAAAGTGGTGGAGCGTAAAACTACGAGAAAATAAAGAAGAATGCATTTCAGAGGAGGAGTGGGTGTTTTTATGATTTTTTTTTTTCCCCAACTCTATTGACAGCTTTGGTGTGGCATGAATCTGTTTATCTATCTCTCACATCACAGTATTGATCATAGCTGTAATCATTCAGGCTTCATATCTTGTGAGTTCTCATCACATTAATTATTTAGTCCATTGGCCAAAAGATACCTGGAAGCAACAGATCTGACTGCAGCCACTGCCTCGGGGCGACTGCACAGTTTCTTTATCAGTGGTATCTATGAATTGTTAGTACAAAAGATTGATTTTCCCATAAACTTCTCAGTTAGTTTTATGTGATCAATAGTTTGAGGCTGAAAGAGGTAAAACGATCCAATAATTTCCAAAAAGAGAGAAATAAATAAATATATATGTATCTTACACAGATTTGTGTAGCAAAACTTTTTCATTTTTCTTCTATCCTACTGCAATAATCATCCGATGACCCGCAGGATTTATGTTGTGATACTCTGGAGCGTGTCTGACATCTAGGTTGGCAAATACTTCACTAAACTATCTCATAAAGTTGCAGGTTGGAACATGGATGGATTACTGAACAGGTCTACCAGGTACAGGCACAGGGGCCCAGAGTGTCAGGGGCCCTTGTGGCCTTCACTTGAAAAATGTCATTCGAAGAAACAGGTACCAACCAAAAGACTTAAAACAACTACAAAGAAAAACAAAATGACCACAACGAGATAAAAAAACGGCTGCAAAAGGACACTAAGGGTGCTTTCACACCTTCCTTGTTTGGTTTGGTTCAATCGAACTCAAGTCCGTTTGGCACCTAAGTGCGGTTTGTTCAGGCAGGTGTGAACACAGTGATCACACTCAGGTGTGCACCAAAACAACCAGACTGAGACCTTCTTGAAGAGGTGGTCTCGGTCCAGTTACAAACAAACTCTGGTGCGGTTCATTTGTGGTGAGAACGTGTTCTGACCTGGATCTGAACCAACTGCAGTCACATGACTCATTGTTTGGGTTAAACATGAGCATGTTACAGTCCTGGAGGATTATTAACGTGCACCTCCTCCTGTACTGTCTTGATATGCACATTCAGCACATCCAATGCATCAACACATTGTTTTCTAGTTGGAGCCGCGCCTCGTTTTCAAACTGTATGGTTTGACTAAAATGAACAATGACAGCAATATAGTCCACGATGAGCAGCGCTAAAATCAACCTGCGTAGTTGTCCCTCCATTGTGACATTAGAAAGTGTCACATTTATCTTGCAAGTGTACTCTTCTTCAACGTTTTGTTTACTTCCTGGATTTTTCCCACATGGAAATTCTGACCAATCAAGAGCAACTTTCTCACACAAGGCATTTGATCTGGTCCACTTGTAAATGCTGCCGTGAGAACACAAACCAACTCTGGGCAATTATACAATTTTGTAACAAAATCAGTCCCTGATTCAGAACCCTAGTTCTGAAAGCACCCTAAGATACTCACAACAACCACAAAGAGACACAAACTTACTGTTAAAGAAACGCAAATTAAATACAAAGAGACAAAGCAACTACAAAGAGAATCAAAATGACAGCAAAGAGAAACAATGCAACTACAACTATGTTTCCTGTGTTATTGAGAAAAGTCCATATAAATGCTCCTCTGGTGTGGTAATGCATTTCCTGCAATTTGTCGCTTGCCAAATTGTTAGCCCTCAGTGGCTTCTAGATTCCACAACGTAACCACTTGAACTCCAAGCATATCATGTACATACATATCCAGGCAGTAATCACGAGCTCTGGAATTCCATGTGAAGATGACACACTCAAGATGACTACAAAGAGATGGCAAACAAATGCCTCGAGACACAAAACCACAGAGAGATGCGTAATGACTACAAAGAGAGTCTTGCTCTATGTATGAGAGGTGGTGGGGCCCACTGCATGTCTGTACCCAGGGGCCCCTTCTCGCCTATTCCACCCATGGGTGGGAGGTGGTATAGTTGGAGTACTTCACGGCTTGGATGGTAATGAAACTCTGAACACTGGTTGAGTCACCAGTACAAAATATTAACAACTTTGCCAGCAGATATCTGGCTTTTTAGTAAGAAACTGAAAGTCCAACTAAGTACAACAACTGCAGGAGAGGTTGAGCTGCATCTTATACTCAGATCTGATGCCTGCCCCATTGACTCCACCAGAACTGACACCAACTCTGGCTCCTTGAACGCTTTCACTGTCGTCGTGACTGTTCCTTGTTTTAAATTTTCCTTGCACAGTGGGTTCCCTGACTGCTGAAACATAAATCTATGTAGGCTCTCTCTGATTCTTTTGCAATTTCCTTGTGGTTTTCTATGCATTTATTGAGGCGTCGCGTACCTCTGACTGCTCCTGTCCTGGTGGGTGATAAATGATTTGGGCTTCAGTTGGCGGTTGCCCTTTTTAGATCTGTATCCCATATGGCAATAGGCGACTAAGTGGCACAGTAATACTGACACTGTAATGCAGTCACAGATATGTGTTTGTAGAGTATTTTAAAATGGCTTCAAATGGGGCTCAGCCAATCATAATCAAGGACTGATATTGTCCATTTTATAATCTACTCTCTTGGATTCTTGGGCAATTTTTGAGATTTAGTGATTCTGGCACGTCATGTTTTGTTCACAAATTTAGTGACGAAACATTTTGAATTTGCTCCCATTCTGATTGGCGCCTCCTACTGGCTTCTTCTCCCGAGCAACGGCTGCCAGAGGCTCATGGGTAGTGTATATTCAGAGCATATTGGACAAAACATGATTTCCCAGAAACAACGCTGAAATAATTCAAACTGATCATAAACCTATA
Organism: Epinephelus fuscoguttatus; assembly: GCF_011397635.1. Taxonomy (NCBI): domain Eukaryota; kingdom Metazoa; phylum Chordata; class Actinopteri; order Perciformes; family Serranidae; genus Epinephelus; species Epinephelus fuscoguttatus. The sequence goes on from NC_064766.1 coordinate 25,248,506, forward strand.
TAATCATTACATTACCCAAGAGACTGATGTGTTACTGTGTTGAGTAACCATTAATCATTAATCATTAATGAATAAATTATTAACAGACTTTCTGAATAGGAATTCAGAATGACGACAAACCCTTCAGGGACCAGCAGCTCCTCCTACGTCACAACTTTATTGTATAATAAAGTAAGAATTAGCTCCTACTCAACCAGCTACAACAGTAAAGAGCTACTTAAACATTAATGCATCAATAACCCCAGTCAACATTTGTATGTGGGCCCCATGTGGTTGGTAAATGAGCTTAAAAATGGGCCCTATATGGGATTGTCAATGGGTTCCATAATGGGCCCATGTCAGATGCCGGCATGGGTGGATTTACCCAAGTGGGCCGCACATGGGTTATACTACGGGTACCCGGGCACCAAATGGGCATCTCATCTTGTGCCCCCTTGAGTAAACTCGCCCATGTGGGCATCTGGCATAGCACCATCAAGGAACCCTTGGACAGTTCCATATAGGGCCCATTTTCCACCTCATTTATTACCCACATGGGCCCCACATACAAATGTTGGATGGGACAATCCAATAATGTATTATACTGGTATGAAAACACTCAGAGGGGCCATGAGTCTAAATGAACAACTTATCTTACTCTTAGTATTTACAGTATGTTTAGTTTATAATATCTCTATTATTCAAGCAGTATTTTGAATATTACTTGTACATGAGAATTTCTATTGTTGTATTGGTACTTTTATGTACAGTACGGGCCAAAAGTTTGGACACACCCTCTCATTCAATGCGTTTTCTTTATTTTCATGACTATTTACATTGTAGATTCTCACTGAAGGCATCAAAACTATGAATGAACACATGTGGAGTTATGTACTTAACAAAAAAAGGTGAAATAACTGAAAACATGTTTTATATTCTAGTTTCTTCAAAATAGCCACCCTTTGCTCTGATTACTGCTTTGCACACTCTTGGCATTCTCTCCATGAGCTTCAAGAGGTAGTCACCTGAAATGGTTTTCCAACAGTCTTGAAGGAGTTCTCAGAGGTGTTTAGCACTTGTTGGCCCCTTTGCGTTCACTCTGCAGTCCAGCTCACCCCAAACCATCTCCATTGGGTTCAGGTCCGGTGACTGTGGAGGCCAGGTCATCTGCCGCAGCACTCCATCACTCTCCTTCTTGGTCAAATAGCCCTTACACAGCCTGGAGGTGTGTTTGGGGTCATTGTCCTGTTGAAAAATAAATGATCGTCCAACTAAACCGTAAACCGGATGGGATGGCATGTCGCTGCAGGATGCTGTGGTAGCCATGCTGGTTCAGTGTGCCTTCAATTTTGAATAAATCCCCAACAGTGTCACCAGCAAAACACCCCCACACCATCACACCTCCTCCTCCATGCTTCACAGTGGGAACCAGGCATGTGGAATCCATCCGTTCACCTTTTCTGCGTCTCACAAAGACACGGCGGTTGGAACCAAAGATCTCAAATTTGGACTCATCAGACCAAAGCACAGATTTCCACTGGTCTAATGTCCATTCCTTGTGTTTCTTGGCCCAAACAAATCTCTTCTGCTTGTTGCCTCTCCTTAGCAGTGGTTTCCTAGCAGCTATTTGACCATGAAGGCCTGATTCGCGCAGTCTCCTCTTAACAGTTGTTCTAGAGATGGGTCTGCTGCTAGAACTCTGTGTGGCATTCATCTGGTCTCTGATCTGAGCTGCTGTTAACTTGTGATTTCTGAGGCTGGTGACTCGGATGAACTTATCCTCAGAAGCAGAGGTGACTCTTGGTCTTCCTTTCCTGGGTCGGTCCTCATGTGTGCCAGTTTCGTTGTAGCGCTTGATGGTTTTTGCGACTCCACTTGGGGACACATTTAAAGTTTTTGCAATTTTCCGGACTGACTGACCTTCATTTCTTAAAGTAATGATGGCCACTGGTTTTTCTTTAGTTAGCTGATTGGTTCTTGCCATAATATGAATTTTAACAGTTGTCCAATAGGGCTGTCGGCTGTGTATTAACCTGACTTCTGCACAACACAACTGATGGTCCCAACCCCATTGATAAAGCAAGAAATTCCACTAATTAACCCTGATAAGGCACACCTGTGAAGTGGAAACTATTTCAGGTGACTACCTCTTGAAGCTCATGGAGAGAATGCCAAGAGTGTGCAAAGCAGTAATCAGAGCAAAGGGTGGCTATTTTGAAGAAACTAGAATATAAAACATGTTTTCAGTTATTTCACCTTTTTTTGTTAAGTACATAACTCCACATGTGTTCATTCATAGTTTTGATGCCTTCAGTGAGAATCTACAATGTAAATAGTCATGAAAATAAAGAAAACGCATTGAATGAGAAGGTGTGTCCAAACTTTTGGCCTGTGCTGTACGTAAGGGATTTGAATACTTCTAACACCTTCTGTGAATGACTTGTGGTAGATGATTGTGAATGACCTTGATCTGCATGTAAACACAACTCATTATTTTCACTGATCAGAACCCATTGTCTCTTGAATCAACGCTTTATCAGTTGATCTTTACATTGTGTGGCAGATGGCATCAAGGTCCAAGAATCTCAACAAGTGCAGTGGGTAAACAAATCCTTTCAAGAGTCATCACTTGAAACAAGGCCGCTCCACTCAGGTCTCTTTCTTTACATTTTGTGACTGTCGCTGCCAGCGGGAGGTAGTTATCAGAGCACAAAGCGTTGTTTCAGATCATCTCGGCTCTTAGTCTCTGCTGATTGAACTCAGTTCAGATTTGTCTGTTGTCTCGCATACAAACGCTTCCGCTTACAGTGATTTTGATTAACAAAACAAGCCCTGATGAACATGGATTTGAAATTGAATGCTTCATGGTATATTCAGAGAAAATATCCTCTGTTTTTCCAAAACACAGACTCCTTTGTCCCTTTCAGAGAAACAATTTTGGCCTTGTCTACTGGCATTTTAACTAATTAAACAGCAACAAATGTCACTCGCACATTAATTATGTTTTCAGAAAGCTGGGTACAATGGCATACATGATGAGTACCCATTGTAAAGTTGTTCATAGCTTGGATGCCTTAAGGCCGAAAAAGCTATTTCACCTTGAAAAACATCTTGTTTCTTTTTTGTCTTTTATGAATGTTTATTTGCCGAGCAAATAAGACACCTCAACTGTCCTTTGCAATTCATTATGAAACAATAGCCTGCAGGGATAAGAAAGAAATAGCTGCAAATAATTCATTTAAACTAAAAGAAAATCCCATCTCAGTTCTGGCTCACTGCTAGCAACAAAGGCAGAGATAACAACCTGATGGCAGCGATTATAAACCATGTGCAGTAAAGGAAGAGACAAAGAAGCTCAACTATAACAAAGACCAAAAAAATAATGCAGTATCCTCTCCTTAGATCATATTCTGTGTGTCATTCTTACAAATTAGACTTAGCTTGGTCATTACAACGATTCACATAGGATAATTTACCTGTTTACAGGGTAACAAAGTGCATTTTATACAGAAGTGACTATTAGGATAAAGGATGCGAGAGCATGCAATTATGTTTGTCTCTTGCAATTTGCATTTGTTTTTTCAGAAATCATAAATGCAGCTACCGTACAATTATAATGACTGCAGAAGTCAGCTCTTCGTGTGACTTGTGTTCTGTGGGAAGAGAAAAGCACGCTTTTAAAGTGATTAATGTCAAAGTTTCACCATTAATTAATGTATTTGGATTTTATAGCTTTAGTGGCTTGGCAACACTATAGTTCATAGCACCATATGTTCAGCACTGAGATCTCATGATGACTTTATAGCTCTGAGTGTGCAACAACCTGGAATAATTATTATGTAGTAAATGGTTGAAGTGCCTTGGAAATAAACAGTAAAGTACTCCTGTGTCACTGGTTTGGTCAGTGGATTTGTCACAGACAAAGCATCGCCAGAAAAGGTATTTTTCTCCTCTGACAGACAGAACGATCGACTGCTGTTTGAGTGATTACTTAGAGGTCACAAAGTTATTGACACCAAAATTGAAAAGTTTGAGTCAACATTTGCTCCGAAGCTGTTAAGATTCAGGGTCAGTGTTAGCTTCAGTGTAGTCTTAATGAAAATAGACTGCTGCTGTGTTTCGAAAGCAACAAGTCAACAGCATGTCTGTCAGCCTGTCCTCAATATTGGGGCTTGTCCATGGTCTGTCCGTGGCTGTTGGCATTTGATTCTGACCTACAAAGGCACCCTTTAGGCTGCATTTAAACCACATCAGACTTGGCTGCAATTAGCCACAGGGTTGTGTGGTGGTGTGGGAGTGTCACTTAAATGGTCCATTTGTGGGGGAGTGGAGGGTGGAGGAAACCAATCTTTCTATCTCAGCAACTGAGAATCTGTCTTTGGTGAGTTTGTTTATATTGGCTTGAAAAATCTGTGGAGTTCCTTTTGATTTTCATTACTGTAGTATCTTTACTGCCATGAAAGACATGTGAGCACACACACAAACCAAGCAAATGCTCTCCTTTGGAGGATAGTGTACACAATCTGCTAACATTATTTCCTTTAGTGACTGCAATGATGATAGAAAGAGACTGTATTACTTGTCCCTGTGGACTGTGGACATCTTTCCGATCTGATTGCTGGATACACGATCAGCATATATGTATAAAATAATGAATAAAGTGACATCACCTACTGGTTTGCAGAGTCACATTTTGAGGCCTTGATTTTGGCATTTCAGACATTACCACATTGCTTTTATGGAGCCAGACATGACCTTATTATTTATGCATACATACATAAACATTACACAACAAGTTCCCACTTCCAACCACAGACTGTATAAAAATAAAAGACATACCCACCATAACACTGCATTTAAATGGTTGAGTTATGTAAAAATCTACCCCCTGTACAGTTGTCATAAATGTTGAAATTAGGTATAGAGACCAAAACTGTTTTTTGTACCAGGCTGTAAACATTACTATTTCTGCTGTAAAGTTGGGCATTTGAGCATGGGGGTCTGTATGGTTTGACTCTTTTTTGAAGCCAGCCTCAAGTGGCCATACAAGAGATTGCAGTTCTTGGCACATTTAGGTTGGCTTCATTTTCCAGCCCTGGAGATTGCCGCTTAGTGATTGGCCACTGCAGCGTGATTCAAGTTGTGTTTCTTTAAAAGTTGAATCTGTTTCGACTAGGCTGCTGCGTATTTTTTCACCCTTACCCTGTGGCCCTACTGCCGTAGTCTTAACATGCTACCCACATTTATATAAATAGGAGGAGTGGCATTTTCCCCACAGTGCCTGATTTGGTGTGAATGCAGCCTTAGCATCTGTATGAGACATAAAGGGCTTTCAACTAACCGCCATCTGCGGTCTGCAATAATGTAGTATGAGCAAGTAAGCCCGAGGGTAGGAGGCAGGGGTTGGGGATGGGTCAAACAAACACATTCACATTCAACCTGTCTCATGTGAAATGTCGATACAACTGTACAAAGGTTGAATTTTTATACAACTCACTGTTTTGAATTTTATCAAGACTTCAAGTTAGGCATAATTAACGATATGACCATGAATAGTGTTCTCAAGTTGGATCCCCTCTCTCATCAAAATATGGTCACTTCTGGCTCCAAAAATCCAAGACGGTGATAGCCGAAATGTCAGAATTAAGGCTTCAAAACAGGAGTCCACAAACCGGAAGTCATGTCCATCATTTTAATACAGTCTATGGTTGGGAGTGAGAATGTGTTTGGTATGCACATAAATTAAATATTGTGAATGGTGTTGCTATGTATGTTAGTTTGAAAAAGCCTATTATCAGACATATTTTTAGAGACCATGGAATTAAGTTTCTTAAACTTTGTGGACCCGAAGGGCAACATTATGAAAAGCTGAAGCATTCTGAAAAAACATTGTTCCAACAACAATTTTTGGAGTTATGTCAGGACATGAATCCTGTGGTTACTGCTACATTTTCAGACAATACTGACCGCACTTTGTTATTGATTTGATACAGTTATTAAAATTTAAATCCATGAAAACAGCAAGAGTTTTGAGTTGGATTTTGGTTATCGAAGACAGAAAGTGGAGATGAGTGCATTGTAGACTCACTTCTTTTGAACCGAGGGCATCTCAGTTTTGTCTGTAGATGAGGAAGGTTTTGTCATACCATTCATTGATTTGCGCACTAGGATGTATTTTGATTATACAAAATAGTCGCATGAAAGAATTTGTGGAATACATTGCTGGTACTCAAGCAGGTAGATAAAACTTGAACTTTCCCCATAGTGCTGAATGTTAGTCCTTCACTGAGACTGAAGGAGATTATTGTTCAACCCACCTGTAGCAATGCTTTTTCAATTATTTTACTTTTTAGATTTGAAGAGCGACATCCGACTGAAAGGACTTCATCAGCAAGGATGAGCTGATGTTTTTTTCCCCCTTGAAGCTGTTTAAGAACAACACCTTTGTATTAATGAGCACAGCACTGGGTTACACAAAGACATAGTCACAAAAAAGTCTTAGTATTTGTAAGTATTCACAAGTAAACAGTTTCACCTTGCTCTGTTACTATCACTGTTGCTTAAAAACACAGACTACTAACCAAGTCTTTTTCTAAGAAAAAAAAAAACATAGATGATTCTGTGAATCTGAAAAAACCCCAAACCCTAAATCAGTGTTGTTCCAAACAAGTATATCGACCCCAGAGGGTACATGTAGTTCCCAGGGGGACATGGAAAGATTGTAGAACAGTGCAAATAATTTAAACTAATTTTCGAACTAATTTAAAAAGAAAATGGACATTCAGATTTGATGGAATTGTTTTATTAAGTCAGAAGTAACACCTGAATACAAGCTCTTCCTGAAAGTGCACGAGATAGTTAGCAAATGTGCAGAGAGGTCTCAACACTTAGCTAAAAGTAATGGATAAAACAGTTGGTTAAAAGTCATTAATAGTTGTTCAAATGGTTAGGTTTAATAGTTCATAAACACTTGAAAAGGTTAGTTAAAAGTCATGGATACACAGTTGAAATAGTTAGGGTTAGGGTTAGTGTTAGGGTTAGCCAAAAGTCAAAATAGTTACACTTAGCCTAAAGTCAATACTGCTAAAATAGTTAGCCAGAAGTCAAAACAGTTAAAATAGTTAGCCAAAAGTCAAAACTGCTAAAATAGTCAGCTAAATGTTAAAACTCTTAAAATAGTTAGCCAAACGTCACCACAGTTAAAAAAGTTAGCCAAAAGTCAATACTGCTAAAATAGTTAGCCAAAAGTCAGAACAATTAAGATAATTAACCAAAAGTCAAAATGGCTAAAATAGTTAGCCAGAAGTCAAAACAGTTAAAATAGTTAGCTAAAAGTCAAAACGGCTTAAATAGTTAGGTAGCCAGAAGTCAAAACAATTAAGGTAATTAACCAACATTCAAAATGGCTAAAATAGTTAGCCAGAAGTCAAAACAGTTAAAATAGTTAGCCGAAAGTCAAAACACTTAAAATAGTTAGCCAAAAGTCAACACAGTTAAAATAGTTAGCCAAAAGTCAAAACAGTTAAGATAATTAACCAAAAGTCAAAATGGCTAAAATAGTTAGCCAGAAGTCAAAACACTTAAAATAGTTAGCCAAAAGTCAAAACTGCTAAAATAGTTAGCCAAATGTCTAAACAGTTAAAATAGTTAGCCAAAAGTCAAAACGGCTTAAATAGTTAGTTAGCCAAAAGTCATGGATAAACAGTTGAAATAGTTAGCTGAAAGTCAAAACAGTAAAAATAGTTAGCCGAAAGTCAAAACAGTTAAAATAGTAAGCTAATAATCATGGATAAACAGTTGAGTTAGTTAGCTATTTTCAATTAGGTCAAATTAATGAATTAAGAGGCCTGAACAAATGGAATAATAGCTGAAATGTTCAGCATCTGCCAGTGTGGTAGTGAGGCTACAAATACAAACTTGATCAACCACCTAAATTAATTGTATAAAAACTTTATTGTAACAGTATCCACATTTATATAATTAATTTTCTCAAATTGGAAATGTACAGATTTTTGCTTGCTTTTTGCTTGTCACTATGAAGAAACACCATTGGTGTTAAGATTGGTTCCCTGTAGCCTTTCACTGTGCAACTCTGTCTGCCAGTGTACGATTTCCAGGAATGGAGATACAATTAAGCACTTCAACCATTGTGCAAACCAAACACTAACAGGATAGCACTTTTGTTTTCCCCAGTAGCTGTCAGATATCCCCAGTTACCAATCACTGTGAATTCTTTGCAGTAACTATCCCCAGTAGCAGAAATGGCAGATGGTGGAACAAAGTAGCTATGCCTGTGTTATCACCTGGATGCTGCCAGAATCAGCAAAATTCCAAAAACCAAAGTGTGTTTTAAACCTGCCCAACAGAAGCTCAAACTGACCCAGTAAATTCAATTGTCTGTTTGGAGACCTTCGCAGTGACAGACTTTGAATTCAAAAGCATTATTCTACTCTGCTTTGATTGCGCACGCACACACACGCACACGCGCGCACACACATACACACACACACACACACACACTCTCTGTTATATCTGTATACTCTCTTGCCTTATAGGAGCAGTCCCATTTGCTCTGTTCCCTTCCCCTCCGCCAGCTGAGTCATTATTCTTCTGAATATAACTGGATAAAGAAATATTTTGAATAAAGAAATGTCTTCCTTTGAGAAGTAAAGAGCTTCTCACTTCTCAAATGGTTTTCTTTTCACTGCTTTATGACTTCTGTCTCCTTATTTCATTTTGTCAAACTTTTGATAATAAGTAACTTAAATTTACTTTAATCTACATTACGTCAGGGCAAACCTCAAGAACATTATGACTACTGTGGGGTCATAGTGTTCCTTTTGTGCAGAGTTAGCATATTCTCTATGTGTTTGGGTGGCTATTTCTCTATTCAACTTCCACACACATCTCCTTAAGTATTGGGAACACAGGTGCCCTTGAGCAAGGCATTGCCCTTGAGTGCTGCAATGTGACTGTTTTGTTTTATCCTGAGTATTGTAAAGAGATGTTCTTGTGCAACCCTGCATTGTAGAATGACAATAATGAACCTTGTAACCTTATTGAACCTCAGAATGAGTCACATACAGAGGAAGAATGTACCCACGGAGACCATGGATGTATAAAGAGAACTAGATACAGCGTTGGAGGCGGGGCCCCGTTCATTGAAGTTGCTCAGTGGCGCATGAAGCCAAAAAGTTTGACTTGACTGGGTTCAGAAATATCCAGATCTTTCGCATTGTTGGGCCCATAGAGCATATGCACCAGAGTCTTCCACCGGCTGAGCAGCACTTCTAGTGTAGCTTTGTGCAAACGTGAATGGGGATAAAATGCACAATGATTTTAGAAATGTTAGGGACTGTTCTTTACTTATCAGTGGAGGAAGGTGGCTGGAGTGTGACTTTTGATGCTCCCCAAAGCCACCAATGTTTTTCTTGAGCCTCTGTGAGTGACTGGTTTCCATGGGTGCGTTGGTTGTTGACCTTTAGAATCTTACAAGAGGCAAACACCGCTCTCTCAGGTAAAAGTCGGTGGTTGCTGGACCCATCCAACACCCTTCCTACCTGCCCTACTCGGACTTCTGCCACCTTAAGTTTTGTTGTTGTCCTGCCGCTTTTCCCTGTGACACCGCCAGATGCTGTTAAACAATAACAGCGACCGGCTACATATCATGTCAAGGTGAAAGGACGGCTTTTTTTCATTGGTGTCTGATGCCGGAAATTACTTACCATGCACTAGCTTTTGATGACTTCAGAGTGAGACGGGGTTGAAAAAAGACTTGGATTTTTATTTTAGCCAAATCTTAAAATCAGACGTAGAGTAGAGTGATTTTGATTAAGTATCACTATTTAAGAATCAGATTTGACTTTTTTTCTGATGGAAGTGTTCGTTACACATGATATGTCCAAGGCTTGTTAGAAATTTGAAAATCTAATGATTCCTGTTGAAGTGTGATACCATGATAAAAAAAAAAGAATCTTGCCTGTTGTCTTTAGCGATAAGTGGTAAAATAAAAACAAAATACAACCATTTAAAGTTGTAGGTCCCTCTCATAAGCCAAAATAAAAAACATAAATCCCTCCCTGGTGTTAAAAAATGATTTGACATGCTTCCCCCTTTGTACACCACCCCCTCCACGTTCATAAACAACCAAGTGTCCCTAATTGGACCAAAGGGATCAAATCCCTACAGTGAAATGAGTCAATTTGCAGGGTTTGTGATGCTCAAAGAAATGTATCCACTGATTTACGGATGTTTCTTTTACAATGCAAGTCTCTGGGAAGAAGGCTTTTGGGCCTCATGGCATCATGTGACAGACCCAGAAGTTGTAATTACACACTTTGGCCACTGTAAAATTGGCTTTAAAGCCTGGTGTGTTCCTGGGGGCTTGACGGAGACTTATACAGCTTAGTTTAGTTTAGTTTAGTTAATTTAAGAAAGGACAGTGTAAATTAATAAATACACAGTATAAAAATGCCAGAATTAGCCAAAAGGCTATTTTTCATCTGTAGTCTCTTGGCCAAGATGTTACACAAGGCTACCTACCAGGGCATACAGACATAAAGACTTCTTTCAACACATCAACAAGAAATGATTTTAACATGATTTTTTAGTGACAAGAATGTAATGATCATCAAATGTGTGATTCAGTGCTAAAACCTGAGTCAAAATCGATGCAATATAAAAGGACATGCAATTTTTAAAAGCACTAGAGACAGTAGTGACGTATTTACCTATAGCGCAACATTACAACACTAGCAGTACAGTAAGGTTTGGATATAGATGTATGCTGAGTAGTGGGAGCTTTTTCAATAATGATCATAATTATTTTTAAAAAAAAACCCAGACAGTTATTTATATTCTAACATTTACACAACAAATACACTCATCACTCTCTAGCTGAGTTAGATGAGAAATGTATACCACCCTTGTGTCAATACAGTAAATATGAAGCTACAGTCAGTCGATGCTTAGCTTAGCATAAAGACTGGAACCAGGGGGTTTTACACTTTGATTTTTGCACAGAATTAAAATATAAGATATACAATATTAGTGAGCTTTAGAGGTGGATGTTGCTACCTCCAGACAGCCAGGCTAGCTGTTTCTCTTGTTTGTTGATTTTAAGCTAAACTAAAAGTCTCTAGGCTGTACAATTAGCTTACAGATGCAAGAATGATATCGATCTTCTAATCTGACTCTTGAAAAGAAAGCGAATAAGCATATTTTGTAAAATATCCAACTATTCCTATAAAATCACTCATCTAGTCTTATTTCCCAAGTCACATCCAAACTAGATTTCCAACAGTATTCCCACTAGAAAGCATGTGCATGACTTAGACTTCAGACAGGGCAAGTATTGCTGTAACAGCAGTACAGGGGGATGAAAAGATAATTTCATACTAGATTCAAAATAATTACATCCAAAGTGGATGCTGGACCTGAAACCAACAACACTAAGCAAGTCAGTTATGTAAAACACACATGGACACGTAAAATTACAGAGACTGTCCTCTTGCTGTGTTGTGCAAACAGTCTGACCAAAACTCTTCAGACTGAAGTCATATCTCACCAGTTCACTTGAAATATGCCAATCTCGGTTCAAAATTTTGGCACTATGTTGGGAAGTTTTATTGTAACCAGGTTATTGCAGTGCATGTAAATGCCATTTCTGATTTCTTGCCTTAACCTGATTTCTCCCAGTAACATGATTTTATGTGCACACGTAAAAGTAGTCATTAACTCCAGAGTTAGTTTGCATATCTGTGTCGTTGTTCTGGCATTTCAAGCATCTGTGGTATAATTTAAAATTAGCCACAAAAGGATTATAAAAAGTAAAACCACTTTTTCGGTCATTACCATATTTTTTTTAGCATTGCTGTCAAGAAAAGGAAACAGTATGACTTGACAAGACATTTCCTGTTCTCTCACACCACACATGCATGAACACACGCACAACATTAACATGTAGGCATGTGAATTTTATTACCATCTGCTCCACCATTTCATGGGCATATAAAAAGTGGCAGCAGCCCTCATACATATAAACATGTCCTCATCAGGTATTCCTCCGATGCAGGATTATGTGTTAACTTTCTAGACCTCGAGGTAAATTCCACCTTTGCCGTCTCTGCTCATGGGTTTACCCATTTAATGTTAATTTAGTTACTGCGCTGACATTAACTCCAGTGCTGCTGTGATTTGTCACAGGGGTGGAGAGCCAAAACTAAACTTCAAATGCTCTGATGCAACCCTCCCATATATCAAATCAGTCCACTCAACAACTTCTCCTTCTTTTTGACCCACTTTCCCCGATAGTTACTTGATGTCTTTTGAATAATGACATTGAAGTGATGGATGCAGCCATCAGTCACACAGTAACATTCAAGTAGGCCACTGCCCACATAAACCCTGCATTCATCAATTGGCTCATGTTGCCATTTTAGGCCAAACAGAGATTGGAAATTGGAAAAAAACACACATAACTCGTGGACATTGAGGGGAAATGGGTTTGTATTGGGATCATAAGCCTCACTATTTGTTGGGGATAAAGTTAAAGTGAGGTTAAGGCTGCTTTCTGCACAACACAGCCACCAGAATAAATGTTGCCATTGTACGTTTCTGCATACCATGGATGTGGAACATTTGTACAGTATCATGTAGCAGATATGTTGAAACGTTGCATTTCAGCAGCGCTGTTGATTGTGTCTAGATTTTACTTTAGCATTGTAGAGGAACATCACACACACAAAACTCAATCCAAAAACCTAAAAGATTCACAAAATATATAATTTATCCATACTAAAATATTACATAATGTGTGGATTGAAATTATTCTTTTTTATTCTTGAAGCACTACAATAAAGGTTACAGCATAAAGATTTTGATGTGTGATTGCGGTCCGATAAAGCAAGGGCACACATGCCAGGCAATAAAATAGTTTCATCATGAAAGCCTTCAAATATAATTACAAATTCCCCTCAGATATTCCCAAAATCAAGTGACAGCAAACTGTGTATTTGGCTCAACCCACTCAGCAGAATAAATGTTGGCAGTGTATGTTTCTGCAAGCCACAGATATGTAACATTTGTACATTATTATGTAGTGGATGTGACATGTGAACATTTTTCACATGTTTTTGCCATGTTTTGGCACAAAAACCACTTGGTGATGGACAGAAGAAGATCATGTTTCGGCTTAAAATTCACAGCTTTGGTGCCATGATCACAGACGGAAATGCAACAGTGTCTCGAGAAAATACACCCAGGTGTTGTGCCACAATCACAGCTGGAAATTCCAATAATGTCTCACTAAAAATACCCACAATAGCTGCTGGAAATGCAGTGATTTCTTGCTAAAAAAAAATACCCACTTTTGGTAGCAAAATCATGGCTGGAAATGTTTTGATGTCGCACTAAAAACACCCAATCCTGGTGCCACAATTGCCACTGGAAATGCAGTGACATCTCATCCCAAAACACCCAGTCTTGGTGCCGCAATATCTGCTGGAAATGCAGTGATGTCTTGCTAAAAATATCTACTACTGGTACCAAATTCATGGCTGGAAATGTTTTGATGTCACACTAAAAAACACCCAGTCCTGGTGCCACAATCAGCGCTGGAAACATAAGCACGTTTGTGTACCACAATGACGGCTGAAAATGCCAGTGATGTCCTACTACATCACCCAGTCTTGGTGCCACAATCGCTGCTGGAAATGCAGTGATATCTTGCTAAAAAAAAAAACACCTAGTCTTGGTGTCACAATAAGATGGAAATGTAGTGATTTATCACAAAACATACTTGCTTTTGGTATCACAAACTTGGCTTGAAATGCTGTGATGCCTCATTACAAAACACCCAGTCTTTGTGCCACAATCACTGTTGGAAATGCAAAGATTTCCAACAGCAATAATCATGACTGGAAATGCTGCGATGTCTCACTAAAAAACACCCAGTTCTGGTGTCACAATTGCTGCTAAAAATGCAGTAATGTCTCACTGTGAAACACTCATACTTGGCACGAACTTTCCACTGAAAATCCAGCAATGTTTTGCTAAAAAACAACTGGTTTTGTTTATTGGTTTTGAACAGTGGTCTGCAGTGGTCCACAGTTTACCAGCTGTCTCGCACCATCCACCATCCCCTTCCACCTCCTGATTACAATCAAACAATCAGCACATATAATCTGAATGACTCATACGTGTAACACATACAAATGTAAGGTATCCGGGGTTTGCAGAAACATAAAATGCCAACATCTTCTTCTGGCGACTGGGCTGCGAGCCACGAGTGGTCCAGCTGGAAGTGCACTAAAGGAGCTGTGATGGATGGTTGTGGACCAGAAAACAAGGTCCTGTGCCATGTTTTCTCAATGACACTGCACAGTGTTACAGCATGTGGTCATGTTGACACAGTGGCAGGTAAAGCCACTCGCAAATGACAAATGACGCTGTGAAGTTGAAGGGCAAAACTGTCATCACTCATCCTGTTAATGTAACAGTTTGACACTGATATCCATCAGCTGCTCATGCAGTGAGTTCTCTGACATGGATTACAATATTACATTTTAATCAGTTTCAGTTTGTAAAACAAGGTTAAACAAAGGAAATGGAAGCATATCGGGATCAGTCAAACATACAGGAGCTCACACAGGTGGCTCATGTTAATGTACACCTGCCCTGGGATCAGTTTTTGTGATTTTTAAATAATGTCACATCATTTCCCACGGCCAGATTGCAGTAGCTCATCTAGGCTCGATTTAAGGACGATTTTTTTTTAGGGTTTTGCCATAACATATTTGTTTAATTTTACATTTTTGGCAGTGTCATACACAAACACATGCACCCACTTAATGCATATAAATAGACTCTGCACAGATATTTCATCTGACACTGTGAATATATTCATACTGCATACATCTGCTGATACTGTATTTTTGTATATTCTACATCATGTTCTTTGGATCCTTCGTTTTTCTCTCTCTCTTGTATCTCATTTTCTTATGTTCTTGTATTTATATCTTTCACTTTTTATACCTTCTGTTTGAAAACGCCAGAGTAGAAGGCCAAGAAAGCTATTTCATTGAATAGGGAAACCTGTTTTTAACTGTGCATATGATGATAAACGGTTTCACCTTTAATTTAACCTCAATTGTGAGCGTCTGATAGAAACAGACCATCTGAGCTCTTATAAAAGTCAGCAATGTATATTTTTTCTTACATTTCCATTGAGCTCTAGATTTTACTTCGGCATTGTGGCAACGCAGAACATCACAGACACAGAATTCACCAGTGAAATAGTGTGAAAACTCAGGAAATATATATTCTAACTACACTACAATGTTACAGTAATGTGTGGTTTTGAAATGTTTTTTATTGTCAGGAACAATCTCATCTTTAGGCACTTAAATAAATGTTACAGGCTGCAGATTTGGTTGCTTGATTGTTGTCAGATAAAGCAAGGCCAGCCATGTTAGACAATAAAGTATTTTCATTATGAGAGCTTTCAACCAGAATGACAAATTCCCTTCAGCATTCCTCAGAGTCAAACGATACCTCCAAATGGTGCATTTTGTTCGACCAACAATCTAAAAAAAACAGAAGGAAATTAAAGCTCTCCTGGGATCCATTGTTATGATTTTGACAAACTGCTATAATGTAATAATAATGTGTTGCATCATTTCCCACAGCCATAATGCAGTCATGAAAAGCCTCATTTCCTCATGTTTCTAGAATATTAAACCGGCAGCTTCAGAGATTTCTATGTGATGGACAGAGGAGGAGAAATGGGCTCAGACCCTCTTTTGGGTCACGGGCTGTAAGTTCAGGATTACCAAGCATGTTTGATTGACTTCTGCTGAACCTGAATGTAATCACATGTTGTGATGGACTGCAGCGGCGAAAGTCTCCCGGTCTCTCACTGCCTTTCTTTCTGTCTGACTCATCCGTGTTAAAAACAGTGATGTCACAGACACAATGAACTGTTTGATTTATGATTTATACAGTTGTTCTGCCTGTGCTGGTGCAGAGGACTTATGGGCCTGTTAAAAGTGGCACCTGTCAAAGCGGGGACGGCGCCTTCACACGGCGGATCAGTCTGGATGTCTGGCTCCCTGCTGCTCACAGATCCTGTTCACTATTAGCACCATCATGGGTGATCTGATCACCAGCATAAAACTACAAACAGCCCGAGGGTTGAAGTGTGAGCACGAGTTAATCAGTGTGGAACTGCCACCTCAGCTGTTTTCTTTACGATGTTTTAATTGCTTTATGATGACGTTTTAATTCAGTTCAATACAACTTTATTAATCTGCGGAGGCAATTTAATTTGGGGCGAGTAAAAACAGGCAGGAAGACATTTACAAGCAGCTCTTTAAGACTGTGTTGGGCTGATGATGCGGTTGCTTTTAAAATATAATAAAATTCATAATAAAATGATAAAATAAGTTCATATAGAAGTAGTCCACACAGCAGGGAGGCATTTAAGTGTTTCATGTCATGTGTCACAGAGGTGACTGAATCACTGTGGCGTTGCCTTAACAACAACAATCACTTCCAGGTAGACAACCAGCAATTAATTTAAATTGCAGAGATCTGTGAAATGTGCAAACAAGGTTATTTCTGTTGTCATTTTCAGCTGTAAAAAGATATATTGTTAATTATGCAACAGTTTGTTCCAACCAAGCAATTTGATTGGACAGGAGGCATTACATGAGTGCTGTTATACAGTATAACAGCACGGGGACTTTAACTATGCATCTGTCAATCCGCTTTACAGGTGTTATGAGCAGTTAATTATCTTAATCGTTAATTAGCTGACATTAAGGGTCATCGTAACAAACTTTGCACCGTGAAATGAAACATATTACCACAAATAACATTTATGTTAAATAATGAATGATCAGGGAGGAGGAAGGGACGGAAAGAAGCCTGAATACTTCACTGCAAATCTCCAGGGATACGTACACAACATCAGAAGACAAAGCAACGTACTAATTAAGCTTTTAACTCGTCAGCAGCACACGTACGCCACCAAAGCAACTGTCAGCAGACTCGTATTTCACTGGTGGCAAAATAAAAGTAAAGACGTAGATGTAAGAGCAGCCTGTGGTAACGTGTTGACCTACACGAAGCAGCAAGTGCAGGAGTGTTTACTACGTTGCTTGGCGACAGTTCAGTCCAGTTGCCGAACTATTTGTGTTGGTGGAGCCAAGTAAATAATTAAATAAATGAACAAATCATCACCCGTTGCAGCTTGTTACTGCTGATAACTGATGCTTGAAGTTGTGTTAAAGCAATGTCACACTCGAGGTCATGCTGTTGTTCTGTATATCAGCACGGCTGTGACTATCTTCGGCGCGAGGCCACAGGCTGAGTCACAGCCGTGCTGATATACAGAACAAATGCATGACCAAGGGAGGCAATCCAGGCGCTCTGAAAAAATATAGAAAAATGAGGAAGGACATAATAAAAAGCCTTTATTGTAGCTTTTTATTATTTTACGATTTTTTATATTTCCTATCTTGTTTTTCTATATTTTTTTGGAGAGCCTGGTTTGCGTTCCTTTGATCCCGTTGTTTCCTGTTCTCCACAAGCACCCGACACATTGGACTTTAATGATGCCTGCATTGTGTAGATGTAAAAATGGCCAGGCCGTGGATATCTTTGGAGGCAATCTCCGTTTATTCCTGACAACAGGTAGTAAAAACAAAATCAAAATCCCCTACACAGATTAAGTGACATAAGATTATGTTAGCGTAAAATTAACTTAAAATCATACATCTTTACAGCGCTAACACACAAAAATTACCACAAAAGTAATGTCGCTTACCTCTCCCACGGAGCGGGACACCCCTTTATAGGTGGGGTACCCCTAAAGGTGATCGTAGGGGTACAGAAACTGGTTATCAAATGTTCCACATATTGTGTGCGGAGGCCTAAGCGTGTCAGGTAATAACAACTGAAACAAATTTTGTGGAATTGTAATACTTAGTATTACAAAACTACATTTAACTTTGTTACATATTCCTGCTGTATGACTGACCCTGTTTCATAAGTACAGAGCAACCACTCGTCTCTCTCTTTTTATAGTGGTCCGACCTATCTGACATTTCTGCTGTGCTTATTCTATGTACCGTGGTGCTTTAGCAGCATCTTTGATAAACCAAATGTTCTGACTAAATGCAGGTCAGCGAAGGTCAGTTTGATCGCATTGTTCTCTATTGAAACGCTCCAACTGGCCATGAGCGACGCAGCGCTGCTGTTTTGAGCTGAACTTTTCACGGACTCCCTGATTCTATTTATTCCTGTCTCTTCCTTTGAAAGCTCCACAATGTACGAAGAATGGTCAATTGATGAAGTTGAAATGAGTTATCTTCACATGACCTCCTCGTTTAATAACACAAACCCAAATAAGGTGGCAGCTGGCTGCAGAGAGATCACCAGGGAGCTGATAGTTTCGGAAATTGACCATCGCTATTAACAAGCTACTTCCTGTTGGCTGTATTTCATCTCATTCCCAGTATATCACAATACAAATTATGTGTTTTCTTTTGAAAAAGTACAAACGTAGAAAGATGAGGAGTAGTTACCTCTTCAGTCAGGGACAAAGCTGGTAGGAAGCAGATGTGGTTTGTTTGGTTGTAACAGAGGTGCATACTGACTGTATTCAGCGTGGACAGCGTGCCACTCAGTTGCTGTTAGGACATGGTTTGAAATTCATATGAGGAAATGTGCACAGTGCACCTGCCACACGACAATGGCAGAGGAGCTGCACAGCCAGGACACTGTTGTACGTTTTTAAAAATATAAAAGCCAGACAAATGAGCTCAGTGAGATGAGTTTGAGGTATTCTAAAAGTAATCCTAAATATTCAAACTACATTGCTTAGTTTGAGTAATCTAAAGGAATATGTTACAGGTGATACTTTGGGGCATGCATTCAGTAATCTATAGAGGGATATGTTTAAAAATAACTCTCCCAACACTGCACATGATGTCAGGGGCCTTTGCTCTGACCTGCTCCTCACAGAATGAGGCTAAACTCTGGAGGGACACTCCAGTGACTCTGGAACAGGTGTTCACTATGGTTTGGAGATGCTTTCTGTTTTTGACTGTGAGGGATGGGAAGGAGAAACAATAAATACTCTCCATGAAGAAAATGTAGAAAGTTGTCAGGATGGGTTTTTGCACATGACAGGAATTCAGTTTCCCGAGGAAGTATTGACATTGTTGTGCTTTCTTAATTATAGCGTCTGTGTTTTGCTCAAGGTGTTATAAAAGATATTGATACTGGTTCACAACATCCACCTCCGAGCTGTGTACGGCGAGGAGGTGGATGTTGTGAAGCAGTGTAGAGTCTCTTAAATTCCTGTATTTTCACATTATTGTTTATTTTTTGGTCCTTCCTCCAGAAACTTCTTTGTGCAGCTTCTTATAAGGTGTTCATGTACACGTGGTAAAATCAGTTTTGGGGGTTTCACAGGTTCCATTTACTTTATAGGGATACAACATTTTGGAAATATAATTACTGAGAGTTAAATGAGAAGAGTGGTATTGATTGTCTCATCTAATGCTCTACGAAAAAGTGAATAAGTATTAACCTGTTGAACTCTGTCAACAGGGATGTCGAACATATGGCCTAAGGGTCCAATCTGCCCCAATACATGACCTTGCACACCTAATATTTATACAACTGTGAAGGCTCAGAGGTGCCAGAGTTCAGTCCATTGTCTTCTTCGTGTCAAGTTAAGCAGTGAGTAGCCTGCTTCATTAAAACTGCTGCCTTAGAGGCAACAGACTCTCGTAACCAGCAACGCCAGCAGCACCAACTCGGTTCCACTGCGAAGTTGTCGAAAACCGCCACTTAGTCAGTGACTTCTGCCGTAAGACACCAATGAAAAAAGCTGTCCTTTCACGTCAGCATGACACGTGGCCGGTTGCTGTTATTGTTCAACGGCACCTAACATGGCTGGACAGCAGTGAAAGTTAAGGCAGTGAAAGACAAACACCGACTTTGACCTGAGAGAGCGGTGTTTGCATATTGTAAGATTATAAAGCCAATCTCTGTTCTTTTTTCCTAAAACTAACCACATCTTTTTGTTGCTTAAAATCCAACCATGTGTGTTTGTTGAAGAAAAAAAAGGTCAATTTGCGGTGTTATACTGACATAGTGCCTTTATTTTTTTTTAGACTGTATGTAACCATTTAATTAAGTGTATTTTGAAGGAAGGCAACGCATGTAACAGGCAGAACTTGGCACGAAGAAGACAATGGACTGTCACAGATTCAGCACTGTACTGTCAATATAGACCAGGGGCGATTGCTCTGAGACAACAAGGGAGGCTGAACTTCCCCTAAAATTTCATAGACGAAATGGTCAAATATGCGCTATTGAGTTTACTTTAAAATATGAATTTACAATTAAACGTGCGCTAGGATGCGTTTCACATCATGACTATGATGTTCATACGTCAGCTGTTTATCACCAGTTTTCAAACACGCCCTCCCTGTCATACATTCTCGTGTCAGCACGGTGGACACGGAGCCTCCATGCATTCCTATGAGACAGCGCTGAGCAGGTTTTTTTCATGCAGCAAAGCGAGACGGTCATTGGATAAATGCGACAAAATCGTCACTTCCAGGGAGGCTCAGCTTCCCTGGGACTTAATGGAGCGGTAGGCGGGAGAGGACGCTCAGTGTATGATGATGATTGGAGGAATTGTCTAAAAGGCTGAAACCCTTTGTGATTGACAGCGCTTCGCATTTCGAGCTTAGTTCCATCCGGATATTTGCGAGTGGAGTCTTCTAAGCGATATAGCTCATTTTCACTGTTTGTACAGTACAGTTCAGGTGTTTAAACCTATTTGAAAATCTTTGAGGTGTGTTTTGCTGTGGCTCTATGGCATCAGTGTGGTTGAAAAACGGCTTCAATTAAATGTTCCTTTTATAAGTTACTGCCTCGCTACAATATGACAAATTTTAAGATGTAAACTTAAAGTGAGCTTCCCCTGTTTGAAAGACCAGCAGCCACCACTGGTATATAGTGATGCATATATACTGAAAAATCACAATTAAAAAAGATTTGAGTAGGGGTGTCGGTGGCTTAGTGGTAGAGCAGGCGCCCCATGTACAAGGCTGTTGCCGCAGCGGCCCAGGTTCGAATCCAGCCTGTGGCCCTTTGCTGCATGTCATCCCCCACTCTCTCTCTCCCCCCTTCACACTTACCTGTCCTGTCCAATTAAGGCAAAATGCCCAAAAAAATACCTTAAAAGAAAAAAGATTTGAGTAAAAATGTATCAAACCGCGACACCACAGAATCGTATCGAACTGAACTGAACTGTGAATTTTGTGAACCATTACACCTCTAGAGGACACCCATGGTGTGGATTAAATCAATTTGGTGAGTGTGCAGTTCACATCTGAACACTAAATACTTGTAAATTTGAAAATCTGTAATCTTTGGCTGTAATTTTATTAACTAAATACAAAGCAAAATTATTCTCACACACTCAGATCTGACACATTTTGATGTCCTTTGATGGAACTAATCCAATAACAGTTTTTACCACAGAGGAAGTGTTTTTGTTTTGGCAGATCCGTTTAGTTGCTTTCTGTCTTCATTTCTGTAATTTTGGCAGATAACACAGATGTACTTTCAGATTTAGGAAGACTGTGATTTCTTGGTTTATTCCAGATAATTTGAAGTGATTTAACTTTATCTACAGCGCAGCTAAGACAAGAGAAAAAAAGACAATGGACTGTCACAGATGATTTACAGATTCTTGGGACAGATGACATGGTCACAGATGGTTACAGACAGAACAGTGTCATCCAGGCAAACATTTTTAATGAGACACAAACTGAGATGTGGTTGAGAGGTGACTGTCTGCCGATGTGCAGCAGGAAGCATCTTGTAACATCTGTGTTCATCTGTGCGTGTATATACTGTACATATGTGTGTATGTGTGTGTGTGTGTGTGTGTGTGGTGCTGGAGTGTTAATTTACATGAAAAAATTAAGTGGAAAATCCAATTTTAGGAATCCTTTGCCTGTAGATGACCAGAAAAATCATCCCAAAAAATCAATTAGAGTAAATATCAGATGGTTATTTTGTAATTTGCATCTGCTGGTTTTCTCTGTTTCAGGGAAAATATGGCATTGACGGTCGCTGACGATTTGACAAGTGTGACATTTACAAACAAACCTCTGGGGGCTGCGAGAAAGCACAGACACATTTTCTTTCCTGACAAACTTTGATGAAAGCCAAGAAGACACAATTGATCTTCTCCCGCTGCGTGTCTTGGCGTTGGTGTCGGCATCTGTTTTCTGTGTCAGCTTCCGTCTTGTCACTCCGTGTCCCGTGTGATGCTCACCTTCAAGCTGGCGGACTGATCTGTGTCCATGTAAACCTTTTACTTCCAGTCTGCCAAAGCAGCTGAGAACAAGGTCTTGATTGCTTGTGCTCTTTCCAGACCATGTTTCACCAGATGGCTCCCTCTCCATTATAACAGGAGCTCTCTCATCCCCATCCCAGAGTTTTTTCTATCTATTGTAATCACACGGATGAGATGCAGTACAGTTCTCAATATGTTTTTTTTTTTTGTGACATGTTGTTTGCAACCTTATTACAGTATGTCCCCCTATTCTGCTGGTCCGAATCAAACCTTGTTTTTACTCTGGTGCTCTAATAAAAATATGTGCACATATTACACTGTGCTGTTGGTACTGAGAGCAGTCATTTCCTATGTCAGGAAATTCATGATTTCCTTTCGAAATGAATGCAACAACCCCAGTGGGTTATGGTAGGAGTGCTGGAGCCCTCCAGGACTTGTTTCCTAGAGGAGACCCTATAGAGACTGTCCTTTAAAAAACACACACTTGAATGGCAGAGTGGCTGCTGTGCTTTCAAGCACACTTTTACCCTGTAATTTCTTCCAAAAGCTTTTCTTTTCACATGTGGAGTCATGCAGCTCCTTGGCTGACTTCACTGTCGTAATGACAGCGGTGGAGAAAAGTCTTGAAAATTACTGATCAGCAACGAATCAAATTCATCAATTCAAAGGCCAGGAAAAAATGTGGAATTATATATTAGAGGATGCAAAGGAGCAATTTCCTTCCAGACCCCCTGTTGGCATAATTTATACAGAGCAGTAGAAGCGTCATCGATGTGTGATTATTATTATATCTGACGTAAAACACCCCACAAGTACAGTATCTGTTCATTACAGCCTGCTGCAGCACAAATGGTATTCACTGCAGGGATCAGGAAACTGAAAGGCAGGGCCGCTGTTTGCCATTTGGGGGGCCTGAGCATTATTGTTTTGTGGTGAAAAATTTATGTTTTTTTTTTTGTGTGTGTGTGCTAAATTAGGAGTGAAATCTTAAATAAGCTAAGTCGAAAAAAAATATTTTTGTTATCAATGTTACAAATAAGAAAACAGGCATTTTTCATCAGTTGCAGGAGTCTCTGGCACACACGACTGCATTTTGTACCTGCATAGTTGTTAATTGGGTCATTATATGAAAGCTTCTGAGCAAGTTCTGCATTGATGTTAATGACACACCATTGTTGAACACCAGTATTTTTTCCATGAGCTAAAATAAAAAAAAAAGAAAGGCTCAGCAGAGGCAACTGACTGTATTAATAAATGTATTAGTAATCTAAAAGGGAGGGCCCTGCTCGGTGAGCTCACACTACAGTTGCGTTTTGTTCACTGAACCAGCGGCAGCGCAGCTTAAACCGGGTTTGTCTGGAAGGGCCTGAGAGAGTTAATGTAATACATATGATTATGATTGATGATGATGGAATTGCCTGATACGCATGCCTGTAACTCCAGCACTGCTTAAAGGAATACTTCAGCCCCTCAAATTATCATTTTAGAGTGC
Organism: Epinephelus fuscoguttatus; assembly: GCF_011397635.1. Classification (NCBI taxonomy): domain Eukaryota; kingdom Metazoa; phylum Chordata; class Actinopteri; order Perciformes; family Serranidae; genus Epinephelus; species Epinephelus fuscoguttatus. The sequence continues at coordinate 25,272,367 of NC_064766.1, forward strand.
TCTCAGACCTACAGTTGTCTTGCTTTGGTCTGAATCAGGGACTGATTTTGTTACAAAGTTGTATAATTGCCTAGAGTTGGTTTGTGCTCTCACGGCAGCATTTACAGGCGGACCAAATAAAATGCCTTGTGTGAGAAAGCTGCTCTTGATTGGTCAGAATTTCCATGTGGGAAAAATCCAGGAAGTAAACAAAACATTGAAGAAGAGTACCCTTGCAAGATAAATGTGACACTTTCTAATGTCACAATGGAGGGACAACTACGCAGGTTGATTTTAGCGCTGCTCATCGTGGACTATATTGCTGTCATTGTTCATTTTAGTCAAACCATACAGTTTGAAAACGAGGCGCGGCTCCAACTAGAAAACAATGTTTTGATGTGCTGAATGTGCATATTAAACTTAAAAGTGTAAAGATCACTTCATTTTCTGTTTAATTTTGCCTATAATGTTTTTTATGTTTTCTGACTGTATTTATAATTGTCGGACCCCAGGAAGAATAGCTGTAGTAGTACTGCAGCTAATGGGGATCTTAATAAAGAACAAAGAACAAAGAACATGAGTGGACATAACATGCCTGAGACCCTGAAACTAGAAGTAGCATTAACTAACAGCGAAGCAGTGAAAAGGAGGATGATGGCTGGTTCCATGTACTATTGGCTGTTTAAGAGAAACAAACAGTAAAGGTAAGCATATGATTCTCTGTGTAGTGCTTTTTGAATGACTTGGTGATGATGATGAGCCTCTATGAAATCGTGAAATATGCTGGCAATCTCAAGCGCTCTGTGGGCATGATTTGCACACGTGCAATTAAAAAAAAAAAATCACAACTTGTCATCAGATCTGCACCCATAAATGTAAGGTCCCGCTAGATGACAGCGGTGTCAGTGCTCATAGATAATAAACATGTGTATGAGCGCCTCACCGAGAGCAGCCTCTCTCGGGTAGTCCTTTTAAATTCGCTGCTGATATCTCTGTAGTGGTTAAATATGAAATTTAATTCGTTTGGGGTATGTCTAATGGGCAACACTCGGTCTCAGTATATAAGATATATTATTATATTATTAAATGTTGTAACATTGTTAATTTAATTGCTGTTCTTTGTATGTAGTCTTTTGCTAATTTATGTGTTTTTACCATTCAATAATGATTTTAAGAATTTATTGTAATTTATTTATTGTATTTAAAGATTAATTGTATTTATTGTAGTATTTGTTCAACAGCATTTTAAATATTGATTATCTGATATGAATTGTTTACCTGATGTCTGAAGTGTGGCTGAATAAATTTTCCTCTTAACATCTGACCTGTTTGATCCCGTTTATATTGGTGAGGACAGACTAAATGAGAAACTGCTGTCAGTGTAATCCAGTACAGTTCAACAGCACCACAATCTACAACTCAACACTTCAATAAAATGTCAGACTTAATACAATATTAAACTGCTTTTGTCTTTATCTAGGTGTACCAGGTAAGTAGCTGCTGTACTTAAGTACAAATTTGGGTATTTCCATTTTGTGCTACTTTATACTTAGAGGGAAATACAGTACATTCTACTCAAGCTACATTTATTTGATAGCTATAGTTACGTTTCAGATAGATTTTTACATTTAATTTTATATACTTTATTAATCCCCCTGAGGGGAAATTAAATTTTTTCACTCTTTTTGTCATTAACACACAGGTCCAAAAGACACACACATGCACAAACATGCATGTCAGAGTGAGGGCCTTGGTCAGGCGCCCCAAGCGGTCCCTCAAGGGCACCTCGGCAGTGCCCAGGAGAGGAAGTGGCACCTCTCCAGCCACCAGTCCACGCTCCATATCTGGTCCAGACATGGACTTGAACAAGCGACCCTCCGGTTCCCAACCCAAGTCCCTATGGACTGAGCTACTGCCGCCACAAAGTATGTGTCAGAAGTGGGATTTTGTAAAACAGTAGTTTGTTTTTATATGTTGTAAGTTTCATATTTACAAATTGATACATTAGACTAGTACACCAGTGAAAGGTGTTAAAATTAGTTCTACCATGACAACATTTAAATGCTGCTTACATGTAGCCTCCATGTAAATTGATCAATAAATACTCAATACATATAGCACGTCTCATCCTCATCCTCCGCCGCATTCTCCGTTGTCTTTCTCGGATCTGTCTCCTCAGCTGGGCAGCCTCCTCCTCAGCCTGCAGGGACAGCAATCCTGCTGCAATAACTGCACCAAAACGCCTTCTCCGATCCATGTCCATTATTGATTTTTGATTTCCAACTCGCCAATGCTCACGATCACAATAACCACCAACTCTCCACAAACTTTCCCCTCCGCACCTGACTTTTGATCATAATCAGAAGCCAGCTGCGGGAATTGGATATAGATTAAATATGATCAAAAGCCAGCTGCAGCAAAAAGGTTTTATGAGACATTTTATGAAAATATTTTGGCTATTTCTATGTTTTTGTATGTCAGTTTGGGGACAGCCCTCCATTCCAAAACCATGTGCATTTCCAAACTTAAATTACAAGTTTGCATAAACATTATATTTGCGAACCAGATTGTGTGCATGAGTGAGTCCGAAATACAACTGCAAACCAGAGCATGTGCATTCGTGAAAAACCCTGTGTGAGTTCATTCATTATGAGACTGATCTGACCCCATAGGGAGAGCAGTGTTCGTGTCCTGTGAGATTATACCGTTTGTTTTTCCTAAACCTAACCAAAACATCAATTTGCGGTGTTGTACTGATGTAGTGCATTTATTTTGAAAGAAGACAATGCATGTAACAGGCAGAACTTGACACGGTGTCCCAGAACATCAACAACTGATGCACCCAGGGTACCTTTCACATTGTATGTGGGCGTGGAAAGTCCATGACCAAACGTGGATATGTGGCGAGGTCAGAGTGACAACGTGTTGTCTGGGATGGGTCATTTTACGCCTGTTAAATGTATTGTGTCTTTTCAAAGTACACTTCCATCAGACGGCGCCTGTCCACATATCATTCTGCTGTGACAGGTGTCATGTGGCTGACCGGTGGCTTATCATAACACCGTGAAAGGTTCTGGCCAGTCGCATTGTATGAATACAATTCTGCAATCAATGCCGTTCCTTCTGGTTTAATCCATCTTATTATGTTTTGGTGAAGGAAAAATCCCAGAGGCTCCATTTGCATTGATTTTGAATGGTATCAACATATTTGATGTGTACCTCATGTGTTGTTGTGTTCTGGTTTATACCTGACATTTTTTGTACGTTATTTAAACTCCATGTCGCCAACTCCTTGTGTCAATGTGAAGAAGACTGAAACTGTTGTAGCTTGTGGTTTGTTTTTGTTTGAATATATTACAGAGATGCTCACATTATGAAAATTAAAAGATGCAGAATGTGTTCTGGAACAGAACGTAGTGTCATGTTCTGTAGAACCTCTTTGTGGGGCCAGAAGTTGGTAAGTACAAGTGGAATGTTGCAACAGACAGTTTGACTACAGCAGTCAAACAGTGCAGACGGACATCACAACTCGAATTTCAAGAGAGATCCACAACACCGCGAAGATGCTCGGACAACGTATTTTTGGCCGAAAGGTTTGTCTCTATCTCTCTTTCTGTAGATCCATGGCTTTTAACGTGACCTTGTGAAATGAAAAAGTTTCCATGACTTCAGTGTGTTTTTCGATACGTGCAGTCAAATTATAGTCTATCTAGAGGTTTTTTGGTAGTCCAGCACAGATGCTAGTGTTACCCTGATTCCCTCGACAAAAGCAGAGGGGATTTTCCCCTTATATTCACTTACTACTTACTAAAGGTTTAAAATTTCACAAGAGGGATATTCACTGACATATCTTATGTCCTAGAACAAAATGTGGAAGTCTTTGGTGCAAAACCAGATTCAAAAAACTAATTGACCTCAAAACAAGGAAACCAAGTGTGCAAAAATGCAAACTCATTTTCAGGGTTTAGGACTCATTCCCAGACTACTCTATAAAGGCATTTTAATTTTCAGTCAGTGTTCATCTTATTTTTCTTCATTCTTAACAGAAGAAACAAGGATCTGTGAAGACTGTGTCTGATGAGAAGAAACAGCACTCCAGCCATCAGACAAGGTAAGGACATACACTTCAGTACAAAATACACTTCAGTGGTCTGTTTCATTTGCTGCCTTTATTAAGGGTTTAGAAGGATTTTACCAGAAATAAAGTAGTATTAATACAAGTATTTACATTTTTTAGTATGTAGTTTCTTGGTAGTAATCCAAACCTTTAAGAGTTAGTGCCAGAGCTGCAGACCTGAGATTTGAAAGCAAAATTCTCATTGTTTTTTAACTGGTAAAATCTTGGAGCGCTAAAAAAATAAAATAATAAATATACAGGCAACATGTACAAACTGTCTGAGATTAGTGTTTTTAGTGTCAAGTGTTTAAGTTTGACGCAAATTGTTTCTGATTGTGTTAACTGTGAGAGTGATTTCTCTGGAAACGATTCTTGCAAATGATTTATGATTCATTTATCTGGCCTCGAAAGCAGAAAAACTAACTGTGTCTCTCTTAACCACCAGTGGCGGTGTCCAGGATGTACCTGCTGCTCCAGGCTCAGCAAAGCCAGCTTGGGAGGACCGACAGCCAAAGAAGAAGAGCTGGTGGAATCGCCTCTTTGGTTACCTTGACGTATGTTTGACGTCAGAGTGTCAGAGCTTCACATTAATCTCATTTTAGTAGACTGTAACATTTATATGTAAACATTTTAGTTGGAAATGGCTGCGAAAAAAAAAGTTTAAAACAGTTTCCTCATAATATTGCTTTGGTTTTCACTCTACAGAAGAAAAGTGTTCCTGGTAGGAGGCCTTCAGCCCCACAGGAAAGGTAAGACCCTCATTCAGAGTGCGTTTTTGTTTCTACAGACATGTTGTTTGCTAACTCTTTAATTTTCCCCACAAAACTCCAGAGATGAGCACAAGGACACAGCGTGTCTGTATGATTTATCTCTGTAAAATAACCAACCATGTTTCTCTTTAGACCTACTGTCACCACCTCAGACGCTCAAACTGCGTCACAAAAGGAAGCCGTGAGGAACTTTTGGCGTTGGCTGTCAATCAACGGCAGGGTATGTTTCACAGAGCCAATGTCACCAGATATTCACCAGCCAGGACTCAGTGAGAGTACTGATATAGTTAATTGTTATGTTTGCATTATTGAACAATTCAAGTTTGTTTTTCCTCCAACAGAGAAAACGTGTCTCACCAGCCAACATCACCAACGACAAAAAGACGGACTCACCAAAGCCTGAGAGGAGGTAGTGACATTCATTCCATGCTGCTTTCAGTGTCTGTCAGGAACATAAACAGTTGATAATTTTTCTTAATTCCTCTTATATTCACTGACTAATATTCTCACATAGATAAACTTTTCCTAACATATCATATTTTTAACTATAAGTAACCTTAATGAAATCATGTTCTCCCAGTTTTTCGGTCAACTTATAAACACACACACTGCTCTGTCAGCCTCTTGCTTGTTTATTAACCCTGTGTTTGTGTTTTTTTGTTTTATCTCCATAGCAATAAAACAAACAACATCAAGTGCTTTGGGTGAGTACATCTGCACATGAATCAAAGTTGTAATGAGAGATGAATCCATCAAATCAAACTGAAATACCTGTTTGTGATTGGTCAGTGAAGAATGAATACTGACGGTGTTTTGACTCGCTGTGTTTCTGTGTCAGATTTCCAAACATTGGGCAGACCTGCTATATGAACGCAAGCCTGCAGAGTCTCCTAACATTAGAGGACTTCACTGGGGGCATCAGTCGCATGGAGAAGGTCTGGAGCTTAGTACCTGAGGCTCAACTGATGAGGTACAGCAGCCACACACACACATTCACACTTACGTCATTCTCAAGTTTTTCCACAAACCTGAGTACCAAAATGAAACACATGCAAAAATGTCTCTTTTTTTTTCTTCTCGCCTTCTGCAGAAGCTTGATGGATGTCAGGGACGTTCATTCGTCCATAGGCATACGAGTTAAAATCCCTCCTGAAGTCCTTTAAGGATGTGGTCTCTGCCCAGGCACCTGAGTTCTGGGACACTCAGCAAAGGTGAGTCAGCGGCCTTCACATTCTGTTGTTTCACCTCCTGACTGTCTGGGCTCTGTGTTTAAACTCTTCTCTGTGTATTCAGGACGCTCATGAGTTCCTGACTACAGTCCTGGAACAGATGAGAGGTCTGGCCCCTCTGCTGCAGGAGACAGCAGCTTTCATGGGCACACATTATACCTGCCCTGTAGAGGATAACCTGGTGATCACAATAGAGAACACCAGGACATGCAAAAGGTGAGACGGCACAGTTCAGGGTCACACACAGTCAATTTTTAATGGTGCCTCCTTAATGATCTGGTCTTGAATAAGCCCTGCTCTTGTCCTGTTATGAAACAAAACTGTGTTGTGACCACTGCAGCCAATATTAATGTGTATTGTCTCTAATGTGCAGCTGTGGAGCACAGTCAGTGAGACAGGAGGAATCCACAAACCTGTCTCTAGACCTCATCCCTGGAGGCTCTGTGGAGGAGATGCTCCAGGAGTACCTTAAGGTAAAATCCACAAATCCTCCTTCAGTCACATGATCACTGACTGATCTAAAACATCATGCACACACACACACACACACACACACTGCCTCTGTCTGAGCATGTGGACGTGTTGTAGTTGTGTTCATAACACACAGCCTGTTTCTCTGTGCTGCTCTGCAGGAGACGGAGGTGGAGTTCAGGTGTGACTGCGGAGGGAACAAGTCAAGCTGCAGATCATCCTTCCTCACTCTGCCACAGTAAGTGACATCACATCTGACATAAATGATCACCTGACCTGGGTGGTTCCCAAACTAGGGTCCACTGACCCTGAGGGACCCTTGAGAGTCAGTTGATCTCAGCGTCAGACACCGCGCAGAGGCACCCTTTGTGGCAGTATGACACGCAGCGGGCAGCAGCAGTTTGTGACGCTGCCTGCAACAACTGTAGTATAAAGGGAAAGAAAGTCTGTATAGGGCAGGCAGGAGGAGGTGAATGGGTCAAACAGACTCTGGACTTTCAGCTCTGAGCCAACTGTTCACTTCCAGTGTGAAACCAAAATCAGTGGAGTTATTTTGATAATAACATAGTGTGCTAGCGTGTGTAGCACGCTACACTACTGAGGTATGTCACGTGACGTATGTAACATAACAACATTGGTAACGACTGAACCTATTTTAAGCCAAACCATGTTGGTTTTTGTCTAAATCTAACTTTAGTTGCCTAAACCTGAAATAGAAAGGAAGTAAACATAAAAAGGAAGTCTTTTACCTACGTTTCAAGTTTATTTTGAGAGAGAACGTATGCACGTAACGAGCAGAAACTGCACATTTCCTGTGAAAACAGACGTGTATTTTGACACAATGCATGTAAGGAGTGTAGATTATCGTGTCGTCCCTGAATATCCAAAGCTGACGCAGGGGGGTACCTAGGGTGTCATATTTTGAGGTGTAGGTCCACTGACAAAGCGTCAGTATCTGATGAGTTAGGATGAGAATGTGTTGCTCCACTTTGTCTTTAGGCTCAACATTAATCCTTTCATATTTTCATACCTTTTCCCTCAGAGTGCTCATCCTGCAGCTGAAGAGGTTTCGCTACTCTCCCTTCTTTGAGCTTGAGAAGGTTGATGACCCTGTCAGGCTGACAAGGGACCTGCCGGTCTCCTCCACACAGGTAAAGAAAAACAGAAACACAAAAATCAGGCTCACGTGAAAGTAAACATGTGTACAGTGTGTGCTGTTGTTTTGTGTGTGTATACGTGTGAAGCTAACTCTTATGAACTGTGTTCCTTCACAGGATGGAGGCTGCTACAGCCTGGTCAGCGCCATCAGCCATTTTGGCTCCACAGAAATGGGTAAGAGAAGCACACACTGAAGGCTGAATGTGACCGTCTGTCCTCTGTCATGCTGTAGATAGAAACGTTTCAGGTCCTGATGGAATTAACCAATTATAATTATTCACTTTATTTATTCTGAGTAGTTTTAGTGGAACTTTATCCTTTTCTGTGTGAAATTGATGGTTATTTTTTCCTTTTGATTGATGAATTTAGTTATTAGCACTCTGCTTTATTTGGAACTCATTTCTGCTACGTTCTTATGTTTTATGTAGAAAACCATAAAAGTTTTAAACATCATGTCATATTCAGAATCTTTCTGATACCACTCTCTAAGTTGTAACTAATGGTTTTATGAATGGTTAAGAAATAAATAATAATGCTTTCTAGGTGAGTTATACGCTGAGCTGTCGTGATTCTGAAAAATTCCCCTTTGTCTGTTATCAGTTAACCTTCATAACCTCCACTTTGTTTCAAGATATTAATCAAGATCTCTCTCTTAATAGGACACTACATCAGCCAAGGCATCCACCCAGACCACAATCCGGACAAACCAGGTGATCATTGGCTCACCTACAATGATTCAATGGTCTTTAAGACGTCCGGCAAGTTAGTCTGTGAGCAGCGGAAGAGGGGTGCTTACATCCTGTTCTACAAGAGAAGTAAGAGGACAACACTGTCACATCCTTAACTCAAGTCCTGAAGAAGAGAGAGATTTTTAAATGCGCCAACATAGTGTTTATATCAAGTGTGTTCTCTTCATTCTCAGTAGTGTAACCCAACTGACGACGTGATGTCGGACTGAGGGACCTGCCACAGTCAAGACGTGATGTCGGACTAAGGGACCTGGACATAGTCAAGACGTGATGTCGGATTGAGGGACCTGGACATAGTCAAGACGTGATGTCGGATTGAGGGACCTGGATACACCATACGGAGACAGGATGACCATCATGGAGCCAGGAGACCCGCCGCGGGACAAGGAAGGTAAGTGAGTTCCTAATCTTGTCTGTTTTCTTGGTGCAGTTGTTCAACGTGACGGTGGACAACAGATGACCAAGAAAGGACGACTGGAGGATGAAGCGAAGAAGATGTCCGTGGCCAGGAGCAGCTGATGGTTCCCTTGCCCTTAGGAGGATGGGCCCCCAGAGAGCCTGGTTCCTCCCAAGGTTTCTTCCTCTTGTGGGAGTTTTTCCTTGCCACTGTCGCCTCACAGTCACTGGACAGCAGGACAGACCCAACTCATCTCTTCAGCATTGACACCACAGTTGTAGAGATGGTCCTGCATTGTGCCAGAGTATGGCTTGCTCTCTGGGGAGAACTACAAAAAGGAAATCAAAGAAAATAAATACTATTGGACTTTAAGATTTTGTTGGTTGTATTTTAATGTATTTGTCAGTGGGAGTTTTCATAGCTCCATAATAAAGCGCCAATTCCAAAAAAGTTGGAACATTGTGTAAAATGTAAATAATAACAATCAAATCCTTTTTGACTTATATTCAAAATGAATAAAGTCCAAAGACAAGATATTTAATGTTCAAAATGATAAACGTATTGTTTTTTGTAAAATACACACTTATTCTGATGTTAATGCCTGCACGTGTTCCAAAAAAGTTGGGACAGGAGCAACTAAAGACCGGGGAAGTTGTTGAATGCTCAAAAAACACCTGTTGTAACATTCCACAGGTAATAAGGCTAACAGGTACAGGGGGCATCTTAAAAAGGCTCAGGAGGTCACAAGCAAGGATGGTCACTTTTTGAAAAACTGTGGGGGTAAACAGTTTGAGAACAACTATTCTCAATGCACAATTACAGAGCATTTAGGGATTTCACCATCAACAATCTATAATATCATCAAAAGATTCAGAGAATTCTCTGCATATTAAGGCAGTACAGGAGGAAGTGCACATTAATAATCCTCCAGGACTGTAACATGCTCATGTTTAACCCAAACAATGTGTCATGTGACTGCAGTTGGTTCAGATCCAGGTCAGAACACATTCTCACCACAAACGAACCGCACCAGAGTTCATTTGTAATCAGACCGAGACCACCTCTTCAAGAAGGTCTCGGTCCGGTTGTTCTGGTGCACACCTGAGTGCGATTGCCCCATGTTACAACCTGGTCTCACTCAGAAGTCGTTGGCGTGAGACCCAGTGACTATATGTAAACTGTACATTTCCAGGGTACCTTGCACGCCATACCTCCACTTAGAAAGTCCATGACCCAACGTCAGTATGTGACGAGGTCAGAGTGAGAATGTGTTGCATGGTACGTTAAATTTATTTTTCTTTGAAGGTTTGGAAATTGAAATCATAGTCAACTGTGATCAACAAGAGCAACACTACATAAAAACATGCATTATGGAGTTTAAACCAAGTCTTATATATGCAGTTGTGACTTAAATTGGAGCAAGGCAGCAGTTGACTAGCAGCTCCTGTGTTCAGTGAGGTGCCATTAATATTTTTGTCAATCAAGTCTGGCATAGGTAAATTTCTCTTACAGTTAAACTCCCCGTTTGAAAGGGATGTCTGTTTGACAAGCACTGAGCTTATGACTGGATGAATGAGACCTGGATTACACTGCATGAGTTGTGTGAGAGTTTATACACTAATGTTTTCATGTAGTTTTGCAGTTCTTAAACATGGCCCCCTTTTACTTCAGTTCATCATTAATTTTCTCAGTTTTTAGATTCTTGGTTCAGCGTGAAGGCTTGTGAGAAAAACAGTCTTCTTCATGAATACAGTGTAACATGAAGTGAGTAACTGATACACAAATATTCACTAGGGAGGTGAAGTGTTCCTTTAAAAATTATAATTTAACATGCAGAACAGAAGCAGAATGTTTTCTGTATCCCAAACATGGGATCGAGTTCATTAGAGATATCTGTGCTTTATTTGGACAGGCTTCCTCTCTGGCAATCTGTCACTGCAGACAGCAACAGTACTGCCATCTTCCTCGCAGCATGGACTGCAGAGAAAGATATGGTCATGTGGCCATGTCCCCTTGCCTCCCGCCATCTGGAGACACTGTCAAATACAGACGGACTCCAGTGATGAGAGTTAGATCTGTGGCCAAACAGCCATATTTTAATTTTCTTATTGTACTGCATGGGTTGGCCATGATGTTCACCCGGATGTTCAGAGTTCAAGCCGAAGAGCAACCTTGACCCAAGCTGCCAGTTTCGCAGTCCACATGAGCTTAAATCTTTAACCTTCCCTGCCTTGCTGTCAGCTCAGGGTGCAAAGATAAGGAGATCGGAGCACATGAAATATTCCATGTGTACCTCTGTTTGTTGAGATGCTGTTTTTGTAGGTGTTCATTTTCCCGACCTTAATGCCAAAGTGTGCTGACACGAGGCACAGCTAATCATCTCTTACTCACAGAAGTCACCAGAGAGTAGTGTAATTATGAAATGTGAGAGGAAAATACAAACCAGGCAGAGAGGAAAGCAGTGCAGTTTTTTTGTGTGTGTGTATGAAAAACGCAGCAGGGCTATGAGTTTGACACTCTTAACCTAATAACACTTCATACATCTTGGAGTAGCAATCTCATCTCAAAAAAAGCTAAGTGTAAATGCATCCGAGAAGCTTCGAGAAGGATAGAAATTTGATAGCTAAAACCTCCTTTGGGAGATGGTGTGCGTCGTTCTAGCCAGATTTTTGAAAGGCGTAATTTCATCCATCTTTCAAAGTCACATACAGTCAGTACTCCTCCCAAATAAACCTTGAACAGTTCCTTAGAAAATTCAGACATACTGTACACACTCCCTTGCTTTGTTCACCAACTGTAATATTAATGGACATTGCATGACTTCATATTTAAAAACTACTAAAGGGACAGTTCACCCCAAAATAATACAAATTTTTTTGATGTGAGTTGCAGAGTGTTGGAGATATCAGCTGTAGAGATGTCTGCCTTCTCTCCAATATAATGGAACTAGATCGCACTCAGCTTGTGGTGCTCAAAGTGCCAAAAAAATACATTTGAAAAACTCATGACCACGGTCATGAGAAATCATGACCGAGTTACTCAAGATAATCCACAGACCTTGTTGTGAGCAGTTTCATGTAGGAACTATTTTTTTTCTACTGGGCTACACCTGCCAACTGTATCACTACGCTGAAGGAAATGTGCATCTACTGCTAGCTCACCTAGCACCACTGAGCTAGCTAACATTACAGCTCAGCCAAGGTGGATGCCATCAGTGTTTGCATCTCGCCCTGTCACGAGCATGACCCTCTCGTCCATGAGTAGATATATGCTTCCTTCTGCGCAGCAATATGGTTGGTTGGTGTAGTTCGTCATTTTTTGTTTTTCACCAGCATGAGACTTGCTTTGGCATTTTGGTTCTCTCACTCTCACAGACACAAAAAAGGCACACAAATACGATACGTCACACACACTCCCACCCATGCAGACCTCTTTCTCCTGGGTGATAGTTTGAGCAAGTGAGGTGTGTGGTTTTGTATCTGTAGGGCTACAGAGTGCTGCTATTTGGTCCCATTTTGTGACCATGGACCACCAATATGAATTGCAAATATTATTATTACATGAACTGAAGAGGTGTCTGTTTATTATCAGCTCACAGTGAATAAAGCACCATGTTCAGCTCTCTCTTAGTTTGACCTTCCCGCCTGAGACGAGCCAGGTGCTTCAGTGGTTCCACTTTGATTTATTTCATTATAACAGTACTTTATTGTAACAGTAATTGTAGGTGCTACAGACAACTGGACTTGCTTGAGTTTCTTGAAGATGTTTCCCCTCTTATCTTCAGTTCTAAACGGACTGGTGCCAAGTCGTTAAGATCACATGTGAGTAGGCGACCCACCTGGCCATCATGCGTGTCATTATGTTAGACGAGCCCATGTATAAATGGGTGTTAAGCCATCTGGGTAGGGATCTCAAAGCCGAATTGTAAGTATTAGACAGTATTTTATTTAACTTTTATTATAGGAGCACTTTATTTCACTGTACTATAACAGTAGGCCTATATTTTTTAACTTTATTTACAGTCGTAGTTTAGTATTTTAGTAGTCTACAGTGGTTTAAAGAATATTTTAAAATATCAATATATATATTGTATCGCAATATAGCCTAAAAATATCACAACATCATTTAAATGCCATATCACCCAGTTTTAGTTCAGTAGAAAGAAAATAGTTCCGACATGAAACTGCTTACAACAAGGTCTGTGGATTATCTTGAGTAACTCGGTCATGATTTCTGGAAACAGACATTGCTGTTGAGTTTTTTAAATGTATTTTTGTTTGCGCTTTGAGCACCACAAGCTGAGTGCCATCTAGTTCCATTATATTGGAGAGAAGTCAGACATCTCTACGGCTGATATCTCCAACACTCAGCAACTCACATCAAAACTATCTATACTGATTAATAGCTCTACAGGTAAGAGGGAAAATGTGAATTTTTGATTTTTGGGTGAACTGTCCCTTTAACAACATAATTTTCCAATGACAATGTTTTGCCAGCATATCATAATTTTAACATAAATGATAATACAACATATTTCATTGCCGTAACTTACACTTCTATTCTGTTTCCTCTTTCTTCTACATTGTTATATATATATTTATTTTTATTTGATACGGATGATGCAATTTAACATAGTTCTAATACAGAGTATGGGACTGATGTGTTGCACAGAGAGTTTATAGCTATTGCTAATTTTCAACTCTTGTCCCTAGTTTGGCTTTTACATGTAGGCCTAAAATGTTATACAACATACAATTTAAAACATCACACAACCACAATTCACTATAAACACGGACAGCACAATTAAATACATAAACCACATTCTACACACGACAATGCAGACAACACAGCACATCCCACAATATGTCTAATTGCTATGTAATTATTAAATAGGTGCTCAGTAATTAAAGAAAAACAGTGCCATTTATTTATAAAGATGCTATCCCCTCATTACCCTGTCTCTTGTCTGATTGCATTGTACTTGTATGCTGCTTTGATGATATGACATACAAACTGAATAATGACACTGTAGCTTGTGGGCTGTAATGGAAAGTATTGCAGACACTCTGTGTTTGATTACCTTTATTTTCTACTTCTCTACTTCCCCGGGGTGTCATCATATTCCAGAATGGAAGAAGACTTTGACAATCTATTTTTTTAACAGGTGCGGAGAGAGAGGAGTGAGACAGAATTTGCAGACAAACACCTGCACGGTGTCTAACCTGCAAAAATAATACAAAATATGAATATATGATAAAAAATGATAAGGTCTAGCATGAAATAACATATTAAATATATATATTTTTGCAAGTAAGACAGTGAACAGGAGTTCTGCAAATTTTGTCCGTTTTATCATACTTAAAATAATATCTCAAAGCACATGAGGGTCTACTTTACATCAGAGTACCCTGGTGTGGTAATTATGTTGCATAACATAATTCAACATGTGGTGCGCCAGCAGCTTCAACAATCACATCAACTGCGGTAAAAAAGGACAAATGGTTGTTTACAGTCCCACAGATTTGACACACAAAGGCACAAATAAAGTCTAAAGTAGGTTGTCAGCGTTTTTATCGCTCCAGCTGTGTTAGCATCATTTAAAATCAGCATGCCGCCCAAGATAACACGAGCAACGCGTAATGACGATCAGCTCCAGCCTGCAGGAGTTAACAAGGAGAAGAATTACAGCTCAGGTGTTCTGCGTTTGGAGAGCGCGGTTGGAGATAATGAGCACGTCTCGTATAGAGGATAATAGAGGAGAAACCAACATGTACCGTTGGTATCATTAGTCCTTCCAGAAGCACCACCAGGGAAGTGAAAGTATGTAAAAGCAGAGAGTGGCATCTAGTCATCTGAGCCTCGGAGAACTATTGACAGAACAAACGTCTATAAATAGAGAAAGGTTAAGGTTCAGGTGCACTCAGCTCTGTCTCTCTCTCACTGTGCCTTCAGGCCTGCGTTCGGGCCCCGAGGCTCAGATGTTTGAGTCTGAATCAGGGCAAATTATGATAAGCCCGGGGCTAATTTTGTACATGCAGATTTTTCCTGTCTCATTGTAGCTTTATGCTGGGATTTTTATAGAATGAGAGAAATTGTGGTGCTGAAGATAGGGGGATTTGAATTCCTTTCAATAGTTGTTCATTTTTATTATCAGGCAGGACTTAATTTTAGGTGGCCATCTGCACAGCGCTAATTAGCCCTTTCATTTTATCTTGTTGAAGGAAGACACCGATTGAGTCATCTTGGGTCAAAGTGATTTTGCATGCATTTTTTATGCTTGCGAATCCATCCTTTAGGTCCTTCAAATGTAAACATCAGAAAGCTGTTTACCCCACAGAGGACAACAATCTATCTACAGAAAAGCCTTCTGAACGTACTCCCAAGGCATGATTTCCCTGTTCTAGAGCTGCACCATAATTTGATTATAGCTTATCTTCCCTGCACAACATAGCAAAAATCAAATTGGATTGGGTTGGGTTTTATTGTTTGCGCACAGTCCACCTGCTACACAAACAAACTACAGTATGATTTGGCACAGACATATGATCCCTTTCCCAGTTGATTGAGTGAACATCTGAGCCCGTGTGTTCGAGCAGCTCCAACTTTAGAAAACTTTTAACATGATACGCCTCAGTGCTCTGAGAAGAACGGTTTCATCTCTGATCTAAAGAAATCCCCCCCAAAAGTTAAAAAAGAATGAAAAGCATTGAGCTTATTTTGCCGTACAGTATTTTGGGTTTTGTATTAACATTTGCTTGCAAAGAAATCAGTGGCTGACGGAGATCAACGCATTGCAACTTAAGAAAACATATCCAGAAAGACAAAATATAACCAAATAAAAGATCTTCACCATTTTGACAACACAGACGGAGCACATGAAATGCTACAAATTTGTTTGGAATTGACCTTGAAAAAGCAATCTCAACTCAAGGTCGGTTTATCAGCTTTTTTCAGAGCTTTTAAGCCCAGTTCAGGCCAAAGATTAATGATGAGATGAGTTGAAACATGCAACAAATGTGGCCTTCTTTTTAAAAGTAGCCCTGAGCTTACCTAATTCTGCTGACTATCATCACTCTTTGCCGCCTGTCGTCTTCACTATGACACCCCGAGATAGCAGCTTCCCTCCACATACACTGAAGCACACAGTGAAGTACACATCACACCCTCACAGGTTACCCACATGGCCACAGCTCTTAAAAGGGAGAAAGGTGAGCCAGTGACACAGCGAGCAGCAGCAGCAGCGACCCACCGTCTGACATCGGCACATCGTGAGGACAGAAACAGAGGGCTCAGCACCTGCTGCAGCAAGCAAACACGCTGCCTGCGGCCATTTTGACTGGCCCAGCAGACTTCAATACAAGCTTACTGGCTGTTGAAAGAGGTGACGTGCTTTATGTTCTAATACCAGCCACCGGCAATTTGACCAGTTGAGTTGCAGGTGACTCCATCAGCCGGCTTGAGTTGAGCTCAGGCGGCCAGTTCACACCACTGCAACTTTTCTCTGAGATGGTTTCGTCTCGTTGCAAATCTTTGGTCTGAACTGGGCTTTAGTCATAACGTAGCGGCAGCCATTATTTAGTAAGCTCCGTTAAATTTCGGTTAAATTAATGCTTTAAATTTGCGAACATTGGTGCTTTTTGTGGGTGGTATTGGATGGTGGTTGGCGGCGTGTGGTTGCCAGTTGGTTTTCAGGATTAGGACTCTAAGTGCTTATTAAAAATGTTTAGTTTAAAATGTGCATGATGCACAGCCAAGTTGAATTAATACAGGGATAAATAATTTGATTCATTAAGGTTAAAATGTAAATGCTGATTGCTGCTCTGCTCTGTTACGTCAGTCTTGGTGACGGCGTACAAAGTATCTACAATATACTTCATGTTCGCCTCACTAATGTTATTATTTAGACACTGAATTAAAACAAACTTGCAATCACTGCCTTCTGTAAAGATGAATTCCGAGTTAACTCCAAGTTCTGCCTCTTTCTTTCATCAAAATCAGCTTATTAATAAACTTTTCGATAATCGATTATTGACATTTGTGAACTGATGCAGGATTGTCCATGTCTGCATCACGGTGTATCTAAGAATCGATTATTTCCCCCACCCCTAACTGACACACAGAGGCAGCCTTAGTGGTATGATAGACACCGGGCAGCAACTGTTATTGACACCGATGGCAAATAGCGTCATACAAAGACCAAGAAATCTGCACTGGGTGGCTGGGAGCTGGGAAGGGGATGGGTCAAACAAACTCTAAATCTTCACCCATGAGCCCGCTGTTCACTTCCTGTGTAAAGTTAAATGTTTTTTTATTTTAGTAACAATGTAGAGCGCTAGTATGTGTAGCATGCTATGCTATTGAACTATGTTACTTGATGTACAGTACAGGCTAAAAGTTTGGACACACCTTCTCATTTAATGCGTTTTCTTTATTTTCATGACTATTTACATTGTAGATTCTCACTGAAGGCATCAAAACTATGAATGAACACATGTGGAGTTATGTACTTAACAGAAAAAGGTGAAATAACTGAAAACATGTTTTATATTCTAGTTTCTTCAAAATAGCCACCCTTTGCTCTGATTACTGCTTTGCACACTCTTGGCATTCTCTCCATGAGCTTCAAGAGGTAGTCACCTGAAATGGTTTCCACTTCACAGGTGTGCCTTATCAGGGTTAATTAGTGGAATTTCTTGCTTTATCAATGGGGTTGGGACCATCAGTTGTGTTGTGCAGAAGTCAGGTTAATACACAGCCGACAGCCCTATTGGACAACTGTTAAAATTCATATTATGGCAAGAACCAATCAGCTAACTAAAGAAAAACGAGTGGCCATCATTACTTTAAGAAATGAAGGTCAGTCAGTCCGGAAAATTGCAAAAACTTTAAATGTGTCCCCAAGTGGAGTCGCAAAAACCATCAAGCGCTACAACGAAACTGGCACACATGAGGACCGACCCAGGAAAGGAAGACGAAGAGTCACCTCTGCTTCTGAGGATAAGTTCATCCGAGTCACCAGCCTCAGAAATCGCAAGTTAACAGCAGCTCAGATCAGAGACCAGATGAATGCCACACAGAGTTCTAACAGCAGACCCATCTCTAGAACAACTGTTAAGAGGAGACTGCGCGAATCAGACCTTCATGGTCAAATAGCTGCTAGGAAACCACTGCTAAGGAGAGGCAACAAGCAGAAGAGATTTGTTTGGGCCAAGAAACACAAGGAATGGACATTAGACCAGTGGAAATCTGTGCTTTGGTCTGATGAGTCCAAATTTGAGATCTTTGGTTCCAACCGCCGTGTCTTTGTGAGATGCAGAAAAGGTGAACGGATGGATTCCACATGCCTGGTTCCCACTGTGAAGCATGGAGGAGGAGGTGTGATGGTGTGGGGGTGTTTTGCTGGTGACACTGTTGGGGATTTATTCAAAATTGAAGGCACACTGAACCAGCATGGCTACCACAGCATCCTGCAGCGACATGCCATCCCATCCGGTTTGCGTTTAGTTGGACGATCATTTATTTTTCAACAGGACAATGACCCCAAACACACCTCCAGGCTGTGTAAGGGCTATTTGACCAAGAAGGAGAGTGATGGAGTGCTGCGGCAGATGACCTGGCCTCCACAGTCACCGGACCTGAACCCAATGGAGATGGTTTGGGGTGAGCTGGACCGCAGAGTGAAGGCAAAGGGGCCAACAAGTGCTAAACACCTCTGGGAACTCCTTCAAGACTGAAACCATTTCAGGTGACTACCTCTTGAAGCTCATGGAGAGAATGCCAAGAGTGTGCAAAGCAGTAATCAGAGCAAAGGGTGGCTATTTTGAAGAAACTAGAATATAAAACATGTTTTCAGTTATTTCACCTTTTTTTGTTAAGTACATAACTCCACATGTGTTCATTCATAGTTTTGATGCCTTCAGTGAGAATCTACAATGTAAATAGTCATGAAAATAAAGAAAACGCATTGAATGAGAAGGTGTGTCCAAACTTTTGGCCTGTATTGTATGTCGCATGACGTGACATTAAGTTACAGCCGTATTTATTTTACTGACAATGAATGTAACAGGCATAAACTGACACACTGTCCCTGAACATCCAAAACTGATACAGGAGGGTATGTAGCACATCGTATTTTGACGTGTACGTCCACTAAAAAAAGCGATATTTGACGAGTTGGGATGAGGACGTGCTGTAAATCGAACAGCGCCATTCAAACTATTGACTCTTTTTCGATATAGCAATCCGAGAGAACAGAGGACTCTGGTGTGAGGGTGGGAAGGTGAGGTGCTGTCCTGTTCCTGCTCGCCTGCACCACAAAGGGAATAAACACTGAGTCACTGCTATGAAGCGTTCAGAGGTGACTACAGTGGAATCACTGCCCGTGTTCAGGAGCAGTGACCATGCAGCCACCTTGTTAAGGTCAAGATATGTAAACAAACTACGATCCATGCCTCCAGTGATGCGAGAGATAGAGCCAATCAGAGTATGGAGCACGTCCCAGGCCGTCAAGGCCTGAATTCACTGAGTCTAGGTTGGATTTGATTTGTTTAACGACAGAAGCGACTTCACTCAACACTACAGTCAAATCATTCCACTACCAGAACCCATGAATTACCATGTGGAAACGTGGAAAATTATAAAGCAGCAGCTTACAATGTAAGAAGAAGCAAAAAAGGATTAAATTGCAATGCACAAGTTCACGGAGCTGACAGGATCACATTCCGCTGGAGTGGTACATTGTTGGATTTAATGTGACAAATAAATGATTGCTAGCTACATTATGTGTTGTTACAAAGGCAGGCTCACACACTCTCCACTGCATTTTTTATGAATCTTTTGGACGGCCCTCATCGTGGGCGGATTGATACACAATGGGCCCCTGGGCACGGATATGCAGAGGGACCCACCTCCTCTGCTACACAGGAGTAAGACACACAGACTTTAAGAAGGTTTTGTGTCGCTTGTAGTACATATATTTGAGTATATATTAATTTGAGTGACATTTTGCAGGTGACAGCCAGGGAGCCCCTTGAGTGTTTGGGTGCCTGTGCCCAGTGGGCCCATTCAGTTATCCATCCCTAGTCCTCATATACCAGAGGAGAAAAATACACATGCTGCTATTTATTGCTGATGCTTTTTTTTTTGGTAAACTAGCTATTAACATCTCCGGTCTTTTATCTTTTCATACCACCAACTATTGCACTCGATCTACAAATTGGATTCTTTTAAATCTTCCCAGGGTGCGCTCAGAACTTGTTAAAACGGCTTTCTCTTTTTATGCACCCTGGGCATGGAATGAGCTCCTAAATGTCATTACCTTAGAAGTTCTCTTTCCTTTGAATACCTTTAAAGGTTTTTTACAAATTGCCTTGAAAGAAACCTGTTGCTGCTTTACATAAGCTTTATCTAAGGTGGAATGCGCAGCTCAGTCACCAGAGGAAAGTGGTGGCATTTGTACCTTTCTGCAAACCATGCATTACATTTTGTATGTTTATTTTTACATTATAAAAACATTTCTAAGGGTGCTTTCACACCTGCCCTGTTTGGTTTGGTTCAGTCAAACTCAAGTTAATTTGCCACCTAAGTGCGGTTCGTTTAGGCAGGTGTGAACACAGCAATCACACTCAGGTGTGCACCAGAACAACCTGACTGAGACCTTCTTGAAGAGGTGGTCTCAGTCCGGTTACAAACTAACTCTGGTGCGGTTCATTTGTGGTGAGAACGTGTTCCGACCTCAATCTGAACCAACTGCAGTCACATGACACATTGTTTGGGTTAAACATGAGCATATTACAGTCCTGGAGGATTATTAATGTGCACCTCCTCCTGTACTGCCTTAATATGCAGAGAATTCTCTGAATCTTTTGATGATATTATGGATTGTTGATGGTGAAATCCCTAAATGCTCTGTAATTGTGCATTGAGAATAGTTGTTCTCAAACTGTTTACCCCCACAGTTTTTCAAAAAGTGACCATCCTTGCTTGTGACCTCCTGAGCCTTTTTAAGATGCCCCCTGTACCTGTTAGCCTTATTACCTGTGGAACATTCAGCACATCCAATGCATCAAAACATTGTTTTCTTGTTGGAGCCGTGCCTCGTTTTCAAACTGTATGGTTTGACTAAAATGAACAATGACAGCAATATAGTCCACGATGAGCAGCGCTAAAATCAACCTGCGTAGTTGTCCCTCCATTGTGACATTAGAAAGTGTCACATTTATCTTGCAAGTGTACTCTTCTTCAACGTTTGGTTTACTTCCTGGATTTTTCCTGCATGGAAATTCTGACCAATCAAGAGCAGCTTTCTCTCACAAGGCATTTGATCTGGTCCTCTTGTAAATGTTGCCGTGAGAACACGAACCAACTCTAGGCAATTATGCAACTTTGTGACAAAATGAGTCCCTGATTCGGACCAAAGCAAGACAACTCAAGGCCTGAAAGCACCCTAAAGTGACGTAGTATATGAGCTGACTTTGTCATTAGGATATGGAGGGGAGACACCTACCAAGCTGCAGACCACTGTTGACTAACAAATAACAAAATCAGTTGTGATTTAGCGAGTCATTGCTGTATTTTCCGCAGCTATGTGGGCACCAAACATGGGTGTTATATAACAACCCGTAACTGTTTTCTAGTGATGATAGTGTTTTTTATGCCTAAACCTTGCCACACGTTAACCACAGTGTTGTTGAAACGTAAAGAAAAGTAAAGTCTCAACGTGTCTGCTACATAAAAGTGTGCAAATATCAGGTATTCATGGTTTGCAGAAATGTACAGTGCCAGCGTTTTTCCTGGTGATTTGGCTGGGAATGTGTTCTGGATATCGCTGGTGGAGCCTGGATGCTTCTCCTCTTTTACTATTTGCCTTATGTTGCCTTTATGTATCGCACGTGTTCTATTATGTGAAGTTATTTTTTATGTGAAACCCATTATGCTGCTGTTCTGAGGACAAGATCATATATCTGAATGGGACCTTCCTGACTAATTAAAGGACAGATAAATAAAGCATCACATGGCCTTCATCACTGATTTCTAAATTAAAACTATGTGACACAGCTTAAAGCAACACAAAAAGCTAGTAAGTGGATCTTCAGTTGGGACTGTTGGCATGGGAGCTGATGCTTATTTTAGTTTTGATAAAGTGATTGCAAAATTCAGACTTTTTTCCAACTTTGTTTGATTAGGGAGTCTTATTGAAATCGAGATTTCTTTTGCAAGAGAGACCTGAGTACAGCAGGATAACTAGAACAGAGATGAGACACGACGCAATAAAACACACCCAGTTACACACAGCATCAAACACGTCTCTAAAAATGTTCAAAATTAAAAGATTGAATACTTGCAGTGGGATGAAACTTTCAATATTCTTTGAAGTTAATTCCACTTATATGGAGCAAAGTACTGGAAGGCAGTCGTCCTAAGTTCAGAATTTACTCGTGGGGTCTGACAGTCCTGGGATCTTTTCTGATGAGCAGTAGTTTTAAATTTAGGAAGAGATGTGATGTACTGAGACAGCTCTAGTAGAAGACATTTGTAAACAGCATGATATTTTTGTGATAGTATTAGTTACTGACTATTCACCCAGTGTTAACCCTCAATGAATCACTACTTTTTAAATTAGTCTCCCTGTCCAACGTGTCATTTTCATCAAACCAAAAGTATTCAGTATCTTTGTTCTGCCTTCGTACAAAGGTGCACACAGGTTATCATATAAGGTAGAAAACTTGTGAACGTGCACTCAGAGCACAGCCTGAGATGGTCACTGAGCTCGACAAAGTGTGTACTGCTTCGCCCTGCAAAACCACACCCATCTAGGTGAAAAACAAGTTTTTAGGGTCCCATCTCTTCATCCTGCATTAATTGATTTTATTTTTGGCCACATGGGGGCAGCAGAACAAGCCGTAAACTCATAAGTTTGCAGTTGCCTATTTACATATCTAGCAAATAAGGGGCGTAACATTAGCATTTAGCATTAGCCATGTTCCTGGCTATCTGACAAAAGTTAAGTCCAATACTTTCCTTTTAGCTCCGTGTTTGGTCTCCACCAACAGCTGAGGGATATTTGGCTCTTTAGCTGATAAAAGCTTACCCATATTCAACAGTTTGTCGCTGACAGCTAAATCTGTAGCTGTATGGTGCTCCATGCAGTAGCTTTTTCTGTGAAAGCAACTGCAATGAGGGTTGTGCGACTGAAGCTAGCATGAAGAAGTGTGTGCTAACTTACAAGGTAATCGAGGAATGAACACCTAATTTGAGGTGACCAGCAAACCAGTTTTATACATCTGAAGAACTTCTAGAAAAAGAACTGCTTGGCAAACAGACAGGCATGTATTGTCAAAATGTGTGGTCAAACCGGGCTCCTAAAAGGGATTGGGTGTTTAGAAGGGACGAGGCTTTTAATTTAAGTTTGACGGTACTTTAACAAGACAATGATAATAACTGAAATCACCAAAGATTTCTATGTATGTGGGCAATTTATCATTCAACCTAAAGTTTGGTGGAAATGTTATTACAGGCCCAATTTTTCTTCTGGTTGTCCTCATAAGTTGCTAGTGATGTATTTCCAGGTATTCATACACATCAACATTATCAGCTCCTCTATCTTGTTTTCTTTGTGTTCCCATTATGCCTGCTATTTGGCAATGGCCAGGACAACACAGTCAACTTAGTGCCTTCAAGTGGGCAGCAGCCACGTCATACCTGTACTTTCATGTTCGAAACCACTACCTCTCTGCCTCCTTCCCCTCATTGAGATGATTGAAGGCATAGTTATCCCATAAGTCCCATCAGAGTTCTAAAAGCCATCCAGAGATGACAAAGAGACCATTCTCTGGCCTATCCGATGATGTCATCCTCTATTTGATAAATCTGTTTACCTTTTATTGGTACCCCAACTTCTCCAACTCCCTCAAGCATAAAAACGTTTTTGTTTTGTTTTTTTTGCGATATTTTAAACATTTTTGGTGTGTCTACTCAGGTTATGTTATGCGCAAATTGAAAATGTGCTTAAAGCAGATGGATGGATAGGCACTTACACTCTGTAGAGTTGAGCTGAACTGCAGAATTGGGGGATAATTCTCTGTGGGTTTGTTGCTGCAAGTGTCCGCCTCCACATACACTTGTTAATATTGATCACAGCAGCTGTAATTAGCTTTTCTTTTTTCAGCATTTCCTCTCGATGCATTATATATATGTGTGTGTTTGCAAAGAGGTGAAGACTTTTTTATGGCGTGCATTTTTTTTTCCCACATTGCAGTGCATTAAAGTGTCTTGGCCGGCGTCCACATTATTTTAGGATTGGTAAATAAATGTATTCAATTAGTGTTGGAACCACTGTCATCATGCTGTCAGACCTGACGCCACATTACCCCCCGAGACCCCTCACCTGCTCATCGTGCATTATATGTTCCCAAACCAGTGCCCTTAAACAGATGAGATGTTTGTTCCTGTGAACCCGCCAGGAGCCGCCGCCGCTCACTGCCGCAGTGAGGAGGGAAAATAATGACATGTCATCTGATAATGGCTGCATTGCGGACGAACCAGCCCTTTTAATGGATTTATAATTAATGCTTGTGTGTTGGCCGATGCCACTGATGGCTGCGAAGAGGCAGGATAATGTTCTGGAACTACAAAGTCATTTTAGATCAGTGTGGATCAAGCCGAGGCCACAGAATCAGAGATAAGAGGTGCATTTTTATTCCATGAGAGGTGCTGGGCTGGCAGCTGCAGCCCAGAGAGCTTTCTGTCCCTCGTCTCTTTCTCCTTCATCTCTTACCCCTCTCAGTCAGGGCATTAGAGGCCAATGACTCTCCAGGCTGCTCAATACTTACCACTTAAAGGACTGAAGGTCATTATTGTTCATGTTTTTAGGGTCAGTGATTCATACCTGAATAAACACAGTCATAATTGGTCTGTGTCGATGGGTGAGATTTTTCATTCAATAAATTTCTATACCCAGGCTTGTTACAGGCAGAGTCAGATAAGGGAGTTTGTGTATTGAGGTCTGAGGTTGTGTTCAGGGCTTTCCTCTCTCAAAAGGGTCTTTTTTAATGAGCGGAGATAAAAGGCACAGGCAATAAAAGAGAGAGGTTTTTGTGGCCATCTGGTGTCCCGTGGTACAGTATACTGTACAAAGACAGGCTCCAGAGGCCGTCCAATTCTTTGATATCTTTTAGATTTATTTCAACCGCTGTTGAGTATTTTCAATCCAGGGTTAACTGGACTGGGCTGGACAGGGCTGCCTTGAGGACGATGCAAGGGTCCCACAAGATTTAGCACTCTATTGTTCATCTTGGCAACATTTACATTGACTAAAGACAAAAGGAGCTCTATTGAAACACTGCAGCTGATGATGCAGCTAATTATCTAACAATTCGCTCACAGTATTTTAGGAGCTTAGAAAAATAGTAACCGTAAAGGCCCGGACATGCCAAGCCAATGGCTGGCTGAAGGTCAAAGTTTGGCCGTTGGTGAGTGTCTGCCGCCCTCGTTGGTGTGGTGTGTCCTGCACTGTTGGCCCTTTATTCATCCATCCAGTTGGCCTTTTTTCTGCCGATTCAGCCAACACATTCTCTCTCCGACCTCGTCACATATTGACGTTTTGGTCATGGACTTTCCACGTCCAGATTAAATGTGCAAGGTACCCTGGGTGTGTTGGTCGTTGACTTTTGGGGACACTGTGTCAAGTTCTCTTGTTTCAAGATACACTTCAGAATCTACGTTTTCTTTCCTTCAACAAACACACATGGTTGAGAACATCGCTCTCTCGGGTGAAAGTCAGTGTTGGACCCATCCACAACCCCTCCTGCCCAGCCCACTTAGACTTTTGCCACCTTAACTTTTGTCCTTGTCCCTCCCCATTTCCCCTTGACACCGCCAGCTGCCATTAAACTATAGAGGCGACCAGCTGTGTATCATGCCAACATTAAAGGAAGCCTTTTTTTCGTTGGTTTCTGACTCTGCAAGTCACTGCCCAAGTGTTGGATTTCGATGACTTTGGAATGAGACCAGGCTCTTTCATCATATTCTTCACACTATGGCATTTTAGTTCAGAGGCTCTTAGTTTGAATCAACAGACTGCGGTGTTCACAGCTCCACCTTTTAGTACCAGATCTGTGTGCTAGGTACCCCAACAGAGGGGGGACCAAAAGGTGCCGTAGCATTGTTCCAACCTCTCATTAGTCCAACGTCCTGTTGTTCCGATATGTGATTATACTAGGCTATACTGTATTTGTGTACCATAGAGGATCAGCAAACGCAACAAAAGTAGGCTACTGGTTGAGATACAAGTGTCATACAGAGAAGAGAATGAAACACCATAACCTCCTGTTATTAACTCTGGGGTCGGGGTTGTGTGGGGAGCTCTCTGCGGTGCTGAACGGCTCCCAGGAGGGCGTATTTCTGCCTTGATGGTGCGTCGCGACTGGCTCTGGGTCAGCTGGGAAAGGCTTGAGGCGAAGCAGGCTCACGGCTTATGTATTTGCCACTTTCTTTTTCATTTTAACCCACACCATAATCTTTTCCTAACCCTGACCCTAACCAAGTGGTTTTTGTGCCTAAACCTAACCAGACCTTAACCACAGGGCATCATGATGATTTCGAACAACGGGACTTCGGAACAATGGGTTTAATATGGTCGGAACAATGGGATGTTGGACTAAACCGTACTGTGCTGCTTGGTGGAAACGGGGCTTTTGACTTAAGTGGAATGTGTCACCAGAAGAAAATGTTGGCATTGTACCCACATTACATTTTGCATGTCTTACATATATAACTGTTTCTAAAGTGATGTAGCATATGAACTGACCTTATCATCAGGAGGTGGAGGGGAGACACCTGCCAAGCTGCACACCATGATTTGAGAACGACAAACAACAAAACTGTTTCAGTTCTTCATACGATTTGACCAGTATTTGACTAAAGTAGTATTTTTTAGGTCATGATTTGATTTTATGATGTAATACCACCTTCATTTGCAAGCATTATTAAATACATCATTACTTTAACTGCAGGAAGTATAACATTTTGTATAGTGATTTTGTCCCCCTGACCATATTTACAGCAGCTGGCCTGAACACAGGGTGAGTAATGTAGGGGGTAAAGTGTTCCTTTAATGGACAGGCTTTGACTGCTTGTGAAAGATGGATATCCATAATTACTGTTATCACATTCACTGTGTTGCATATTTCTAACATCATATATGTGAGCATATATATATATATGTGCTCTGGCTCTTTCATCTCTGGTTCACATGAAAACAAGACAAGAAACTGTCAGTGGAATCAGACCTGTGTGTTGTGCTCCCTCTCCTCACATCAACAGCAGGCTCACATGTCTCATTAAAATGCCTGCAACCTTTTGTTTTGTTCTGTTAGAGCCAGTTTTGATTCTAAAGAAATAAAAGAAATACATTTGACATATTAGCATATTGAATTGTATTCATTGTTTATTTTAAGTTAAATATTTATCTGTAAATCTGCAGAGCATCTGTTGGCTTTTATTCTGATTGAGAAATATATTGTTAAACTTTATAATCTAAATGTATTAAAAACCATGATTCATATATATGCATGTTACAGTTTATTGAGGGTTCAGTGGCTTGGTGTGCCATTACAAAAAAATTACCTTTGAAGAGGTGCTGTGAAACCACTGAACTAGAGAGGGCATACCTCTGCCAAGGCTGCACAGTTTCCTAAGTTGAGCATTATAAGAAAATAAACTTTCAAGCGTTTGGATTCAGATTTGCATCAAAATACCCACACTGGCTCCATGAGAAGAATAGAGAATATCTAAATCCATTGAATATAAAGAGTTGTGCAGGAATGGATTGTCCGTGATGAATATATGCGCCTAATAACAGGAGCTCTTTGATGGAAGTAATAATTAATTTGGAAGAAATTACACTGACAATGACACAAAAATTACATGCAATTAGAGGAGGGGAAAAAACATGTTTTTCATACATCAGAGAAACCACCCACCTGACAGAGTTTCCAATTAAAGACTAAATAGATTTGATTTTTCATGACAGTCTGGCACTTGAATGCCCATCATACAGAGGTCAAGCATAAATAAGAACATCTTTGTCAAATGATGAACAGCTATGATTAATGTTTGGTGGTTCTGAAGTGGAGTTGGCACGCTCTCAGTTTGGAGAAACAGACAGGAGGACTGCCACTGAAGCTAAGCAATGTACTGCTGTGGACAGGGGCTGCAGCAAATCATATTGTAGCCACCTAAAAAAAAGTACTACTAAAACAAATCTATAACACTTTAAATGAACGCTATGTTGGGAATAATTTCACCACGTCAGAGAGCAATTTCCTGTGGGGAACTGAAGCCGTTGTATCGCTCTCTTCAAAGCCAGACTCCTTTGAGAAAAACAGTAATTTAACACCACTAAACAGGAGCTGCTGGTCTGCAGCTGCCTCCGTCAGTTAGTTTGTTTGTGTCATTGTGTGACTTTGGCTTTTTAAGGCTCTGATCACACAGAAAGCGTTTTCCAGGTTGGAAATTGTGAGGCGCTTTGCACTGCCTTTTTTAAAAAATTGAATTCCACTAGGCAACCACCCCATCACGTCCTTCTACTAACCTTTCCATGTGATCAATCTGCCTTTTTTTTGCCACAGTAATTAGTATCTAGTTCCTAAAATGTTGAGGCAGAGGGAAGTTGCTGTAGCTCTGGTTGAGGGTGAGAGGCTGTCAGTAAATAGTTTGTCAGGCACTACCATCAGTTTCTCCTCCATTGTTTACCAACTGTAACTTGTTGTTGTTATCACCACAGAATGCCCGCCTCTCAAATCATCCAATCGGACAATCGGAAAAAGGATGATGTGGGGCGTTTTTCCTACTCTGAGCTGAAGTTTTCTCAACTCAAGGAGTTCAGAATGCTTTGGTAAATATGCCAGGCAAGCAAAAAAACCTTCATTCTCATTAAAAAACAATCACAAAAAGGTGCCTCCACTAAAATGCCTTCTGTGAGATCGGGCCTAAGGGATTAGTTCAGTTTAACCAAAGTCAGACAACACAAACAGATTAACTGGTTGAGGCAGTGCTAGACCAAGTGGCAACCTCCATGTTGGCTGAAATGCCAAAAACTGCAGTTCCTCAAATGGCCACTTGAGGCTGGCTCCAAAACAGAGTCAATCCCCACAGACCCACATGTTAAAATGGCAAAATTTACTACAGAAATGCTCATGTTTATAGCCTGGTACAAATAAACAATTCTGATCTCTGTAGCTAATTTCCCCCTCCATGACAACTGTATATAACTAACCAATTTAAATTTTGTTAGACTTGAAGTTGATATCATTTATGTAAATTGAAAACAATATTGCCCCTAACACTGAGCCCTGTAGGACACCTTTTGCAATGTTTAAAAAATTGGAACGAACATCATTCATCTTTACACATTGCAGTATATTAGAGAGGTAGTTTTTAAACCGCAGGCAGCTGTCAGAATCAAAACCAATACAAGAAAGTTTCTTTAAAAGTAACACATGCTCAACTATGTCAAATGCCTTAGACAAGTCTATTAACAGAGCAGCACAAGACATCTTGCACTCCAGGGCTAGTGCAATGTCATTTAGAACCAGGGGAGTTGTAGATATGGTACTGTGTATAGGCCTTAAACCTGATGACATGATAGCATCACACAGTTGCTGCAGATTTGTCGGCTGCACATACATGATGTGAATCTCTTGTTCCGCAACATCCCAAAGGTGCTCTATTGGATTGAGATCTGGTGACTGTGGAGGCCATTGGAGTACAGTGAACTCACTGTCATGTTCAAGAAACCAGTTTGAGATGATGTGAGCTTTGTGACATGGTGCGTTATCCTGCTGGAAGTAGCCATCAGAAGATGGGTACACTGTGGTCATAAAGGGATGGACACGGTCAGCACCAATACTCAGGTAAGCTGTGGTGTTTAAACCATACTCAGTTGGTACTAAGGGGCCCAAAGTGTGCCAAGAAAATATCCCCCACACCATTACACCACCAGCAGCAGCCTGAACCCTTGATACAAGGCAGGATGGATCCATGCTTTCATGTTGTTTACACCAAATTCTGACCCTACCATCTGAATGTGGCAGCAGAAATCCAGACTCATCAGACCAGGCAACGTTTTTCCAATCTTCTATTGTCCAGTTTTGGTGAGCCTGTGTGAACTGCAGCCTCAGTTTCCTGTTGTTAGCTGACAGGAGTGGCACCTGGTGTGGTTTTCTGCTGCTGTAGCCCATCTGCTTCAAGGTTGGACGTGTTGTTGGTTCAGAGATGGTCTTCTGCAGACCTTGGTTGTAAGCAGTGGTTATTTGAGTTACTGTTGCCTTTCTATCATCTTGAACCAGTCTGGCCATTCTCCTCTGACCTCTGGCATCAACAAGGCATTTTCACCCAGAGAACTGCTGCTCACTGGATATTTTCTCTTTTTTGGACCATCCTCTGTAAACCCTAGAGATGGTTGTGTGTGAAAATCCCAGTAGATCAGACCAGCCTGTCTGGCACCAACAACCATGGCACGTTCAAAGTCACTTAAATCACTTTTCTCCTACGTTCTGATGCTCGGTTTGAACTTCAGCAGGTCGTCTTCACCATGTCTACATGCCTAAATGCATTGAGATACTGCCATGTGATTGGGTGCTTAGCTACTTTCATTAATAAACTGTTGGACAGGTGTACCTAATAAAGTGGCCAGTGAGTGTATGAGTTATGCATTCAGCGATTAGTGGCACTGAAACTTTTATTCGTAAGTTCCTTTGAAAGAGAGTTTAGTCAAATCAAAACTCTTACATATTTAAATCCTTGATATATGCTGCATTTGCTGGTTGGATTGTGTGTGTTATCTACTGTGGAAATCATGTTGATGACTATGTTATTCCCAGCACTTGAAGACTTCTTCCAGCCACACACACACATTTTTTGTCTCGGCACACAAGCCCTATCTCTGCCCCTGAATCTCAAATATCTCCAGCTTCATCACGTAAACTTATTTTCAGAGCTTTCGGATGCTGTGCCCTCCTTTGATGCACAACAGCAGGCTCACCCTTTTTATGACTGAAGGAGTGACAGGTGTGCAAATGTTTCCCTCTCTCATCTGTCTGAGGCACGTCAGACTGGAATGAGGAGCGCCGGTGTCGACGCCGGTCAGTGAAACTCGGTGAATATTTAAGACACATTCGCAGCCTTTTATCGTGTGTTGTTGAAACAATAATGTCAGCAGAGACCCTCGTCCCCCCCGCCCTGACATCTGAGAGAATATGTGTGCTTCATCTACATGACTTGCCACATTTCAGCATATGAGATAGAAGGTTGCATCACTTAACTTCCTCAAAACAGCTCAAAGGCTTCATCATTTGACTGGCAAGAACGCGCTGCCACTGAGTACAGCAGTGACACGAGCCTGTAATATGAAATGGGATTTTTTTTAGCAGTGATGGGATGTGTTCTTGATGATCAGTGCCACAAGTTGAGGGTGGGGAGAGTGTAACTCCTTCACTTACCCTGCCCACATTTTCCCATCCAGTCTGAGGGTTTGAACAGACAACCTCTGAGTCTCTGAGCATCTTCTCTCACCTTTAGGCAGCCGTCACTCATCTACGGCGTGTTTTCTATTCACGGTTTCACATTCCGGCGCGAGGCATTCATGATGCTCCCAGTGGAGATCCTTTCTAGGACGCACACTCCTTCCTAGATCAAAAAGACTACAGCAATGATTTGGCCCTATAGCAAGCATGGAAAACACTTTTGTTTCAACTTTTCCCTCATGATGAACAAAGGACAAAAAACAAGCGGGGCATAATTCCAAATTTAGCCCTTTAAACATTTTTCACAGAGGAATTATGCATTTTATATCTGTAGTTTTCTCATCGGTTGTTATTTGAACTTCTTTTACTTAAGATTCACTAAAGTGAACATGTTTTATGTGCACTTTTATTCTTCTTTGAAGAGTAATAATGTTTCTAACCTTCAAATGAAGGACGACAAAATCTCTGACTAAACACTGGACGTTTTTCCTTACTTTATTCTTTAAAATCCCCGAGCACCCAGTTTAAATTTCAAACAGGATCAAACTAAAAAGTCCATCTGCTCGATGTGTGCCACCATCCATGGAAACATTATTTATTTCTAGCTGAGTTAAGGCTAGTTTTACTTGTAGTATACTTCAGATTCTTTTAGTTTAATTAATTTTTCATACAGGCTTATTTCTCTTCAGGGGACAGACGGGTTGACAGATTAAAGACTGTTACCTTAACAAGCAACCTGCTCTCAGATACAATACAACCTGGTGCTGTTTGCCATATCAACATTAATTTTGTGGCCTAATTTTCCTCAGTTATATTTAAAGCTGCACTATGTAATATTTTTATAGATAAACAGATAAAGTGACCATGAGTAATGTGAAAGGGGATGCATGTACAGAAAATTATCACCCAAATCCAGAGTTCTCAAAAGAGCCCAGTTTGAATTTGCTCAGCGAGTCACTCTGGCAATCAGTAATGATGCTCATTACCCATGCCGTTGGAGCCGAGCTGCACCAATCACATCGGTGTATCTGATATAGGCGGGCCAGAGGCGAGCTAAACAGAAGACGACAGCGCTGCGACAATGAAGTCTGGAATCAGTCAGTAAACACTGCAAGATAGCTACAGATGAACACCAGTTGTTTGAAACGGCTTTGGCTGCTACAATGAACGAGTTAGACTTGGCTTTTTCTCTAAAAGAGGAACAGAAGACGCCGCTCAAATCTTTCCTTTGCAAGGACGTCCTTGCGGTCCTTTGCCGACCGGATACAGCAAGAGTCTAATCTACCAGTTAGCTCCCCTGGTAGCGCTCTGGATACGTCACCCTGTGTATTGCTCTGATTGGTCGTAGTGTTATCCAATTGCGTGCAGTGATATTTTCAAATGCATGCTTGGTGCCGCCCCTCGAGTTGGGCCATTTGCATCACTCATGGCCAGACCCTAAATCTTTCTAGATTTGGGTCTGGATTTCCAGGCTAGCAGTTCACATCAGCTTTATGGAACGTTTTAGTGTCTTTTGGCTCATTGTTTTGGTTTTACAGCCTCATGCAGCTTTACTGTTTTGATTTACTCACACCATCTCTCACTGGCGTTGTTTCCAAGCATAGCAGGTGGCTCTTTTTAGCTAAAAAATGACTGCACGCGAGACTTTAACTGGAGTGCTTATGGATTCTTGATTTTTTTTTTTTAAAGATATTTTTTGGGCATTTAGCCTTTATTTGATAGGAAAGACAAGCGTGAAAGGGGGAGAGAGAGAGGAAGTGACATACAGCAAAGGGCCACAGGCTGGATTCGAACCCGGGCCGCTGCGGCAACAGCCTTGTACATGGGGCGCCTGCTCTACCACTAAGCCACCAACGCCCCGTGGATTCTTGATTTATGGCAAAAAAAAAAAAACATGTTTCATGAGGTCACAGTGACTTCAACCACCAATATTACCAGTATTCATTGTTGAGTCTAGGTGGAAGTTTGTGCCAAATTTGAGAAAATTCCCTCAAGGTGTTCTCAAGTTATGGTGTTCACGAGAATGGAATAGATGGACGGACAACCCCAAAAAACACAATGTCTCAGGCCACAGCCGTCACTGGTGCAGAGGAGTTTGGTGGAGATGTACGAACAGTGGTTACACAGGCTTCAAAACCAGCCACAACTCAGCCCTGAGCAGAGTGACTGTCCTCTATTGACCAATCAACAGACTGCAGTGTTCACAGCTCCACCTTTTAGTACCAGATCTGTGTGCTAGGTACCCCAACAGAGGGGGGACCAAAAATGGGGACAGTATTTTGTTTTTATATCCAGTTCTCATCACACAGGTGTCTGATGTTATTCTGAGCTGCAGTGATGGAATCAGAGTGTAAAATCAGCCACACTGTCAGATATCACTCCAGATATAAAATAAACTTTGCACTATTAAGCTGCAGTTAAGATCACCATCATATGTTCAGCGTCATAAACAAGCTCTGCGTTTGTCAGAAGCTATTTTAATACCAGAGTGAAAAAAAGAAGCCTGGAACAATAAAATGATTCTGCTGACCTACAAAAGTATCTACTAACTCTTGACTTTACAGACAAAAACATACCAAACTATACTGTACTGCACTGCTCGGTGGAAACAGGGCTATAGTATAGGTCTTTTTTTTTTTTTTTTTTAGCAAAACAGTTCCCAAAACCCCACTGTACATTACCTGCTCAGCAGACCCACACAGTTAGCAACTAACAGGGAAGTATTTAGCAGCTAAAGAGGCAAATATTCTGCTCAGGAGTTGGTAGTGACCAAAAACAGAGTTCAAAGAGAGTGAATATTTACATTCATTAGGTTGACAGAAACATGACTCCAAATAAATGCAGTGTTGCTCCATGTCGGCTGAATGTGTAAGAAAGCACATGTTCACTAACAAATTCGTCATATCAACTTGATATGACATGGCAACGCTGTGTTCACAGCTTCTTTCGTCCAGTAGCTGAACCCTTACAGATGCAGTTTAAACTCATTTTGAGAATTCTGTTGGAAAAAAGCCAAAGAGGAGCTTGACTTTTATAAAAAAGTAAGATTTTAGAAACTTAACCCATTAGCATTCATTGTAATTCAAAGTCCTGTTTCGTGGCAACTCCAGTGATATGTAGTACAATAGTCCTGTACTGTAATTAATCAAGCTATTTTTGGCTGTTGTATAACACATCATAAATTCTCTCTGTCATATAATGACAGGCCTTGTATTAGAAAAGCTCAATTAATAATTTTCTGATTGATGGATTATATATTCGGTCCAATAAATCTCTGTATAAATAAAGCTGTGATCACAGATTTGACCTTTAAGGAACCTCAAAAGTGTTCTGGACGTCCTGTTTCCACTTAAGATTCAATAGTCCCACATTATCTTTTATACGAGATAAAGTTCTTAAGCTTAATTATTTTCAAGTTGCATCCATTAAATGACAGCACCCACACATCCATTTCTATCGTTTTCTGCATTACAGTCATTTGTAATGTGTCACTATCAGGACACCATACAGTTTTCACGCAAATAGAATAAAAATTACTTTAGTAGAGCTCGGAGCACAAACTTCTTGCAGAGGAAAACCAAGCTTTATAAGGTTTAATATGGAAACTTTATATCTGTTTTTGTTTGGACTCAGAGCCCGGTTTTCTTAATCAGTTAACTTACAGAGGATCAGTCTCAGCTTGTTATCTACCCTTGGTTTTCTGTGAGTAGAATCTAAAACAGCCATGTGTGATAGAAGTCTGGGAAACAGCAGGAAAGATTCATGCTGAAAGCTTAACGATATATCTGGATTGCTTTAATTCGTATAAGTGTGTGGTCAAAAGCTGACAAGCTCTAAGTATAGCCTTTGGTGCGGGGTGAAAAGTTAATTGTTAAATCGGTCCGACTGAGTCTAACGGCCCCGCAAACATTATCGACTGCATGCAAAACGCGTCTTGTTTATCAGTTGTCAGAAAGTCCTTGCTGAAAAAAAAGACATTCTGATTAAAGGTTTAAATCTGATCCATCGATTGTTCTCCTTTCTTCTGTCAGTGAGCGATATGGCTGCATTTTGAAGATCTCTCCAACTGATCTATTCCTCCTTTAGATAGCAAACACCTGAATTACTTATTCATTACTCAAGTGCTTGACTGACACACAGTTTGAAGTACTGACTAATTCACTTTGCCAAAAAAAAAATCTATTGGGCACAAACTGACATTTTCAGGATGAGTGGTCTCTGCAAGTCTTTTGAATTGAATAGAATGAATATTTGAGGCTGAATGTTTTTGCTGCCTGTTAATTAGTTCTTATAACAGGAATGTGGGAAATGAAGGGTGTCCTCTATCACACCCAGAGTTAATCCTC
This sequence comes from Epinephelus fuscoguttatus, assembly GCF_011397635.1. Lineage (NCBI taxonomy): Eukaryota > Metazoa > Chordata > Actinopteri > Perciformes > Serranidae > Epinephelus > Epinephelus fuscoguttatus. Next base: position 25,308,106 of record NC_064766.1, read on the forward strand.
CTGAATATTAGAAGGGAGGTACGTCGACGGCCCCCTCACGGGCTCACATGAATACCAAAGATGGACTTTTTTGAAGAGGAGAAGAATGCCTCACCTATCTAATTTCCTGTTTTTTGTGATAGCGTTTTTCTCCATTGAAAGTAAATCACGTCATATGATGGTCTCCCCCCTCCGCTCTCTCCACACGCAGAGACAAAGAAACAAAAAGAACAGAAAGAAACTGGCAGACTGATGCACAAGTCGTTGATTCATAAGCGAGCGCTGGTGTGCTTCTGTCCTGTGTCGCCTCAGTTGGCCAGTCTCTGAGTTATACAATTGGTAAACCACCCAGTGAGTTGTTCTTTTACCCTTGACTTAAAACGGGGAAGATTGTGTCCTGAAGACAAATGAGGCTGACTGCTGGCACAGAATGAAAGGTATCGTTTAATCTTGGCCTCGGATACAATCTAAGTGGGTTAATTAGGGCAAAACACCACTCCTTCCACCACAGGGAAGATGTTGTGTTGATACATCTCAACAAGGGCACCATTTGAAATGCATGGTTATAGGGATGATTAGCATAGATGTTTTTCAAGTCTGAAATTTAATCTGAAAAATAGAAAGCGGAGGCATCATTCATTGAGGTTTGTGATCCCCCAACTTACACATGTGATGTGGTTGACCCGATGTCTGACTTGCCCAACTTTGCTCAGATGGAAGATGTACAGGAACAAATGACCAAAGACTTGAAAACAGATTCTAACCAAGCAGCAGCCTCCAGGGCTGAAAAATGAAGTACCAAAAAACTACAGTTCCGTGAATGGCCAACCTGGTCTACAATGAAAATCATGCAGGATGATAACATGGCACATCGACTGCATACAGGAAATCTGTACTGAGGAATGCCAGCCCCCACTAAGAAAACAGCCATATAGGTCGTTTGTGCAAGCAGCTTATTACTACTAATAAATTCCATTTATTGTTAGGCAGCATCCTCTACTGGCTGTAGTAATTATGACTGTAGCAAAGATGGAAGTCATGTGACGTGGTATAAAGCGCAACAAATCTGTGCTGGGACATGGTTGAGGTGGACAGGTGGGTCCAACAAACACAGGACTTTTAACTAGGAAACTACTGTTTGTGTCCAAACTGGACTCACTGCGAAGTCGTCGAATTCCTGCGCTTGGGCAGTGGGTTCCAGCATCAGACAATGACAAAATAGCTCTCATCATGATTCGTGGCCAGTTGCCGCTATTGTGTAACAGCACCTGGCGGCGTCAGGGGGAAACGCAGCCGGACAACAACGTAAGTTAAGGGGGCAAAAGTCTGAGTAGGGCAGGTGGGAGGGGATTGGGATACGTCCCACAACTACCTACCTTCACCCAATTATTAAATAATATATTTTGGGCGGGGCAATACAATGGTTTCGAGTTCAAGGTGTGAGAAAGAATAGTATCAGTAACATTGTTAACACTGTGCTACATTACAGAGAAATACAAACCGTACTAATGAACCTTCATTAATATAGACCTATATTTTATCTACAAGTGCACGTCACACACTGAGCGAGCCGCCTGTTAATGACGCTGTGGGCAAAGCAGTAATGATTGTGCTAAGTGGCTAATGGGCATGTAGCTACTTCCATGTTTCAGATGATACGTCATGTTTGTAGTCGACCAATGAAGATGAGTTTATATATCACCTTGGGTTCGTCCTTCACCTTCTCAAAATGATCCCACACTTTGGATTTCCTGCCCGACATGTTATCAACTAGCCTGTGGAATAAACCTGACTCCTGTCTGACTGCTGAGCGTGGCCACTTCCTGTGTCTGTCCTTTCAAATTAAATTCCCACATGGTCCAGTCATATAGGTTTTGATTTGTTTTGACAAGGCGCAGCTCCTAATAGAGTTTCACATTTCTTTTTTATTTTTTTCCTGCGACTAAGTGTCCAGTGAAATCTTTTCGACCAATGACCTTTCTGGTCCACTAACATTTGGTTGACTATCAGGGGCAGCCTTACAATTTACATTTGTTACATATATACAGTCTTTTTCAAAATACACTTACGATGTAGGTAAAACAGCAATTTTTTACATTAATCTCCTTGTGCAACAAAAGCATGCAGTCAGGTTTAAAAAAGGACATCACAGGTTGGCTCAGCATTCACATGGAAGCAAACAGGGGGCTCACGGGTGAAAGTCCAGGTTTGTTTGACCCATCCACCCCCCTGCCTCCTGCTCTACCATGAAAGAGGACTATAGCCTATTGAAATTTGTATTACATTAAATTTCTAAAGTGAAAAGTTAATATGTTATATTGAGCAGTACCTCAATGATAAATCATTAAAAATGTACATTATGCTTTGCTCTTGAAATGATGCTTGTAAATCTACCTTGTGCTTTTCTTCAATCACACACAGCAGGAGGCACCATAGTGAACAAAACAAGACTAAAGCCCTATTCGCACGGGACTAGTATTACCAGGGGATCTAATGTGATGAAGACATTACCCACCACGTCTTTGTTTCATGTAGGGCATTCACATGGGATATGCAGAGTCTGTATTTGGCTCGAATTTACTTGTAATTATTGTTAATAACAGTAATTATACAAACTTTATTCAAGTAAATTAAACACATTTGAAAAGTACAAAATTTATTAACAGTAATTACATAAACTTTATTATTGTCAAAGAAGAAGAAGAGGAAGATATACTTCACTAATCTCTGATGGGGAAATTCAAAATTTTCACTCTGTTGTCATATACACAGGCCTGAACACATCATCCAGGACCTACGTCACATATTGACATTTGCTCATGGGCTTTCTACGTCCACATGTGACGTGCAAGGTACCCTGGGTGCATTGGTTGTTGACGTTCTGGGACACCGTGTCAAGTTCTGCCTGTTACATGCATTGTCTTCTTTCAAAATACACTTCCGTTTTCACAGGAGATTTAACGTTTACATACAGTCTCTTTCAAAATAAAAGCACTATGTCGGTACAACACCACAAATTGAAGTTTTTTATTCCTTCAACAACAAAAACTCGTGGTTAGGTTTAGGAAAAAAAGTTTGGTTTTAGAATCTTACGGGACGTGAACACCACTGTGTCTGTTAGACCCATCCACCACTACTCCCGCCCACCCTACTTGGACTTTTACTACCTTAACTTTGATTCTTGTCGTGTCACGTTTCCCCCCGATGCTGCCAGGCACTTTTAAACTATAACCGCAACCGGCCACGTATAATGCCGGCGTTAAAGGACACCTACTTTCGTTGGTTTCTAATGCCGTAAGTCACTGAACAATCACTGGGTTTCAACAACTTTGGAGTGAGACTGGACTCCTTGCCGCCCCCACCTTGCATAAATGTTACCTTTTAGGTGAAAGTTAAATTTGCGTAACTCAACTGGATGGAAATTTTATATGTAATTGAAATGCCTTAGCTGGACAAAATAGACAAAATTATTTCTTTGAGTGAAAGGTGGTCTGCAGCTCAGCTCATAAACGTAATCAGAACTACGTCACTGCAGAAACAACAATATGAAACATACAGATGCAGATGTAACGTATCTGTGGTTTTTCATTGCTAGATCTTCCTCTGGTGGCTGGGCTGGACATGCCTGTAGGTATGAAAATGAACGTACATGGTTTTCTACCTGTGCTGTATGTGTTAGCCTTATGATAGACTGGTGACCTGTTGGGGGTGTACCGGATCAATGCATGCTGGGACAGACTCCAGCAGCCCCTCTGCAAACCTGCCTAGGATAAGAAAGTGTAGAAAATGAATGGATATGCATTCCCAGCATGCAGCGTACTCGGCTAACTCTCTCTGGGAGTAACAGAGTGAAAGCACATTAAAGTAAGACTAAACTTCCTCTCACACATGAAAAGTTGAATTCAAGCCAGAGTCTCGCTCTGATGTCAAAAATGATATTTGGTGTTTTTAATGTCAAATTAAAGAAGTATACCTCACATGTTTCCAATAATATGTCTCTAATGTAGTTACTCTTTTGCAGTGTATCAAGATGAATGATGTTGTGTTGTATTTTGTAACCAGAAAACAGCAGCAACATACTGCACCTGGTGATTCATAGCCATGAACATGAGGGGCCAAAGGACACTGGCAAACTGTACTGTTTACTCCCACATACTCACACAAATCACTACCAGCTATCTTTACATTGTGTGTTCACTGTGTGTTCACAATGACAAAGGTCACTGCAACATGGACGCAGCACATCCAGCCTTAAGAAAATCCATATTCTGTCTGTATTCATGTGGGTTTCTTTTGTGTAGGTGCTGCAATTTTCTCCCACATTCCAAAGTCTTGCAAGGCAGGGTCTGTAAACCGAAGACTCTAATTTACAAAAATGAGTGTGAATGCTAATGTGTGTGTGTGTTTACTGTTGACCTGTGAGGATCCCTCTGCTCCTGTCCAGTTCACGGTGGGCGAGGAATCAGCCCACGTTTACTAAAAAGTAGCTTCAGACAAGAAACTTTTACCTTATAGCAGAAGTCCAGATATTAAACAGTAGTTTTGCTTGAATTTGACATCTCTCTCCCTGGCTCATACAATGTGATACTGAGGTATGTCACATTGGTGTGCCCAGTCCTTAGCCACTCTAGCATAGCTGTGCTGATGGAAATAATCTGTTGGTCAGATGGACTAAAATATCTCAACAACTCCTGCATGAATTGCTATGATATATTTTTTACAGACAGTTAAGCCCCGTTTCCACCAAGCAGTGCGGTACAAATCAGTTCAGTTTGACACCCTTTTTTCCATTTTCATTTTTGGTCCCCCCTCTGTTGGGGTACCTAGCACACAGATCTGGTACTAAAAGGTGGAGCTGTGAACACTGCAGTCTGTTGATTGGTCAGTAGAGGACAGTCACTCTACTCAGGGCTGAGTTGTGGCTGGTTTTGAGGCTCATGTAACCACTGTTCATACCATGCAGAGTTTTACATATATTAGTAGACTGTGACTATAAAATGAAAGGATGTTTTGCTGCCTCTTGCAGCAGCTGCAGTTGGAGAAAAAATAACTCAAGTCACTGGGCCGACACCGACGACTTTTAAGGTGGAACGTTAACTTGTTACTCAATGCACATGCTGACGACGTGAATCAATCAGCACGCCTTAAAGGATAACTTCGGTATTTTTCAACCTGGGCCTTATTTCCCCATGTGTATGTGTGAGTATGATTCATAGATAGAACTAATTTTAAAACTGGTTCAGTATTGAGGGAGGTGGATGCAGCCGGCAGCCGCGAGGTAGATATGGGGGCAAATGTGTCCCGTATAAGTTTGCGCATTAAAAGTGCTTTTTTTCGCCACTGACCGGTTCAGATCGCCAGTGCTATCTCTGTAAATGCCATACAAAGCGTTTCCCTTACCCTTCACTTCCTCCCGGCTGTGTGTGACGTCATCTCGCGAGAGCTTTGCTTGTTGCTGAAAGAAAACAGGGTAGAATTACATCAACCCCGTCCACATTTAAAGGTACTGTTTGCAGTGGAAACTCTAGGGTCTAGGTACCATGTCTGAAGGGTTACTTTTAGTTCCAAAGGTACCATACTGAAAGTGTCTGGTGGAAATGGCGCTTTATGGTCCCCAGAGGATGAACCTCTCTGACTTTACCCTTAGCTCCACCATGAGGTGGACAGTTTATTGTGAAATGTCTCCACAACACTTAGACTGATTGCCGTTAAATCAGTACAGACATTCATGATGCCCAGAAAGTGATCCGTAATGACTTTGGTGATCCCCTGACTTTTCATTCAGTGCCACCGGCTGGAAACATCCACTAGGTAGAGTGGCAGTTGTTCACAGCCAAAAAACGCACCCAAGTTGCGGCTACTTGCAGTCAGACACACTACGGAATACTCTAGTGAGAAATGCTTGTTTGCTTGTTTATACAAAGTTTATTCATAAACATGTTGCATGTCCCAAGTACACCAGCAACACTCCCACCACATGTAACATACATAGATCGGATGAGTAGTTCTCAAACTGTGTGAAGGACACACACATACAGACAGAAAATTCTTGCTTTACAGTTAAATGACAATGTTAGTCACTGAGCAATTGTAGAAATTAATTGCCCCTTGAAATTATTTTAATTTGAAAATCATTCAGTAAATTCCACTTAAATCTTCATGTGTGCATGCTAATGTTTTGTATCTCGGCCTTTCAGATGTATAAAGTCTTCAGTGTTTTACTGATTACATGGTTACATGCTCCTGAAGGCCACACTGCTGCAGATGGTTGAATGAAAAGTGCCTCGCTCAAGGGCACTATACTTTGAACAAGCGGAACATGAGATTCTCAATAATTCACCTTCCACACTCATGTTCACAGATGAAACAGATATGAGAATCATTCATAAGCCTCACTCTCTAACCTCTAGGATTATTGAACGGGCCTACAGGGCACAGGCCCAGGGGCTCAGAGTTTCAGGGCCCCCCTGGCCTTCACCTGCAAAATATGAAATGTCAAATAAACACTTACCAGTCAGGACAGACTCAAAATGACCACAAAGAGACATAAAAAGACCACAGAGAGATGCAAAGGAACTGCAAAGAGACACAAAATGACTACAAAGCGACGGAAAACGACCAAAAAAGACACAAAATTACCTTAAAGAGACCCCAACAACTGCAAAAAGACACAAAACAACCACAGGAGGATTCAAAATGACTACAAACTTTTACGTTCCTCTTCTTTCTCTTGCTTTGCTCTTCTGTGTGCTGTAAGAGCACTTCGGATCAGCTATGTTTGTGTTTAAAGTGCTATGTAAATAAGTTGACTTGACTTGACAAATGACGAAAAAGGCACAAAATTATCTCAAATAGACCCAAATGGCTGCAATCAGTGAATCAACTTCAAAATACGGCTGTTGGTTTACAAAGCACTGAATAGAATAGGGCCCAAATACATTTCTGACCTTCTGCTACACTATGAACCATCTAGACCTGCTTTGTGTCCCAAGAGCCAAACTTTAACATGGAGAAGCAGCATTCAGTTTTTATGTACCACATATCTGGAATATACTCCCAGAAAACTGCAGGGCTGCACAACCTCTCATCTCTTTTAAATCAAGGTCGAAGACTTATCTGTTCGCCGCTGCCTTTTATCCAATCAAATATTTATTTAATTCTTGCACAGCACTGTAATTTTTATTTTTCAAATACTTACATTGATTTTAACTGCGCTGCAGCTTTATTCTGGTATTTTTTTTTATCCTTGCACCTCTTCTCTGCTCTTTTGCTAATTTCAATGGTGATTTCTTTTAATTGCAAATCATTCAGTGATTCATTTTACCCTTTGTATTTTTTTTCTTTACTCTTTTATTGTAAATCTGTGTCCTTTATTAGGCTTTATATTTTATTGCTCTGTAAAGCACTTTTGAAATGTTCTATACAATAAAGCTGCCTTGACTTGCCAAAAAGACAAAAAAAAAAAAAAAAAAACACAAGGAGACACAAAATTAATACAAAGAGACACAAAACAAAACAAAAAGATACAAAATTACTTCAAACAGGCACAAAACATGCAAAAGGAGAAACAAAACAACTACAAAGGGAGACATAACTAGCTCAAAGAGGCACAAAACAACCACAAGGAGACGCACAAAGACTACAAAGGAACACAAAACTACCTCAAAGTGGCACAAAACATCTACAAAGAGACACAAAACAAAACAAAAATTCACAAAACAACCACAAGGAGACATAAAACGACTACAGAGGGACACAAAACAACTTCAAAGAGGCACAAAACAGCCACAAGGAGACACAACATAACTACAAAGAGACACAAAATGACAGAAGACACAAAATTACTTCAAAGAGGCACAAAACATCCACAAAGAGACATAAAACAACTACAAAGGAACACAAAACTACCTCAAAGAAGCACATAATTACTTCAAAGAGGCACAAAACAACCACAGAGAGACACACAACGACTGCAGAGGGACACAAAACTACCTCAAAGAAGCACAAAATTACTTCAAAGAGGCACACAACAACCACAGAGAGACACACAAAGATTAAAAAGGGACACAAAACAACCTCAAATAGGCATAAAACTAGCTCAAAGAGGCACAAAACATCCATAAGGGGACACAAAACCACCACCCAGTCTGTGTGTCTTGCGCCTCTGTAGGAGAGTTGGTGGGGCCTTGCATATCTGTGCCCAGGGGCCCATGGTCTCATAATCAAACATCAACGTAATGAAGACGTACTTTAGGTCATTTGAAGCTGTGTGAGATGTGGACTTTAGAGGTGATGGATACAGAAAGTTGCTTCTCCTGTCGCAGCACTCGCATCATTATCTGCTGAACTTAGTTAACCTTTCTTTGATTTTGCAGTCAGCACTTAATAGACAGTCTATTTTTAGACTTGTTTCCAGACTGTGAGAACACGTAATTAGCATGAGCCACCAAATCACAACCGAGCAGATCATTTGTATATCTAACATGGCTTACAGTAAATGACAGGGTCGCACATCCTGTGTTGTATTTCTGGAGCTTGGTCATTTAAATAAATGAAATAGAATCATAACTAAATTAGTGTCAGGTCACTGATCGTTTAATTCCCATAATGCGAATTGCGTGTAAAATGTATTAAAACTTGACAAGGCTGCTGATATGTACACGTGGTATCCATGGAAATTTGTCAGTTCTTTTATTGAAATAGCACAAGTCATTAAGAGTAACGACACACAGACACATAGGGTCAGTTTGGTATAATGAGTAGTTGAATCCATAAATGTGAACCCACCTACACTGTATTTTTTTGTACTGTACTTGATGTCTGATCACAGTAAATAAAACTACATAATGTGTGCAGCTGTTGGCTTTATATGAGATGTAATTACAATAAGAAGCACAGTGTAAACAAACCACATTTCACTTGATGTTCATTAAGTTTCCAGTACTGCTCTGTGCGCATTCATGGTAATCAGCCAGGATCAGCCTACACTTTAACGGCTGGTGATTCTAATGATGTTCTCAACCATCACAGGTCACTACAGCGGCACATTAAGTTGCTTCTTTATTCATTATAAACACTTTAATGAGACCCAAATGAATTGTGTTAACTAGAGCACGAGCTATTCAGAATCACTAATAAGATTAAGTGCTGTATCATGAGCTGGCAATGCTGGAAACTGCAGTGTAAACATTATTGTTATTATTCTATAACATAATGAGGTTAGCTGTGATTAGCTGCTGTAAGAGGATTGGGGTTCCTGGTGTCTAAGGTGTCTCTGCAGGTCGGACATTAAGGATTACAAACTCAATATAAACACTAATAACGAGTCAAAGAGCTTTAAGTGTTCACCTCTATTTAACCCAATAAGAAGCACAGTGTAAACAAACCACATTTCACTTGATGTTCATTAAGTTTCCAGTACTGCTCTGTGCGCATTCATGGTAATCAGCCAGGATCAGCCTACACTTTATTGGATTGAGATCTGGTGACTGTGGAGGCCATTGGAGTACAGTGAACTCATTGTCATGTTCAAGAAACCAGTTTGAGATGATGTGAGCTTTGTGACGTGGTGCGTTATCCTGCTGGAAGTAGCCATCAGAAGATGGGTACACTGTGGTCATAAAGGGACGGACACGGTCAGCAACAATACTCAGGTAGGCTGTGGTGTTTAAACCATGCTCAGTTGGTACTAACGGGCCCAAAGTGTGCCAAGAAAATATCCCCCATACCATTACACCACCAGCAGCAGCCTGAACCCTTGATACAAGGCAGGATGGATCCATGCTTTCATGATGTTTACACCAAATTCTGACCCTACCATCTGAATGTGGCAGCAGAAATCCAGACTCATCAGACCAGGCAACGTTTTCCAATCTTCTATTGTCCAGTTTTGGTGAGCCTGTGTGAACTGTAGCCTCAGTTTCCTGTTGTTAGCTGACAGGAGTGGCACCTGGTGTGGTCTTCTGCTGCTGTAGCCCATCTGCTTCAAGGTTGGACGTGTTGTTGGTTCAGAGATGGTCTTCTGCAGACCTTGGTTGTAAGCAGTGGTTATTTGAGTTACTGTTGCCTTTCTATCATCTTGAACCAGTCTGGCCATTCTCCTCTGACCTCTGGCATCAACAAAGCATTTTCTCTTACTGGATATTTTCTCTTTTTTTGACCATCCTCTGTAAACCCTACAGAGATGGTCTTCTGCAGACCTTGGTTGTAACCAGTGGTTATTTGAGTTACTGTTGCCTTTCTATCATCTTGAACCAGTCTGGCCATTCTCCTCTGACCTCTGGCATCAACAAAGCATTTTCTCTTACTGGATATTTTCTCTTTTTTTGACCATCCTCTGTAAACCCTAGAGATGGATGCCTAAATGCATTGAGTTGCTGCCACGTGATTGGCTGATTAGCTATTTGTGTTAACAAGCAGTTGAACAGGTGTACCTAATAAAGTGGCCAGTGAATGTACCTTATAATTCAGTTTTGATTTGTTGTACCTGGAATGGAATGTTCTTATGTCAGTGTTGGGCTCATTACTCTAAAAATGTAATTTATTAGTCATTACTTGTTACTCTTTTCAAAAGTAATAATATTGTTTTGCTTATGACTTCCTGTTAACAGTAATCCTTTACATCCTTGTTAAATCCACATGTGAGATTTCACTGCCTTGATTCCCTCTGTGCCAAATTTGAAAAACATTTTTCCTAAAATACACAGAGCCAGGTATGCATTGTCTTGTACTGGTTTCTACCATGCTCTGAAATCTTGGTCAAATAGCCAGTTTTTGCTGAATTTGACAGCATTTTCCCATGTCGTCCAGGGTACAGTGACAGGTAGCTAGCTAACAAAATATAGGTGTTGTTCCGCTATCCTGATATATGTGACATTGATGCAAGAAGCATTTGGTAGAGATGAGATTTTATAATGCCACGTCAGAAAACACATTTCATTTAATCTTAATTCCCACGTCTTACTATATTTAAGACTTTCAGAAGATTAATATAAGACATTTTAATACCAATTAAGGCATTATTTTTAGAATAATGAATCCAATGCCACTGAAGACTTTTTTGAGAAACTGCAGGAACCGTGGCAACCAGGGTTTATTCTCTTTTCTGTCTTTTTCCTGATAACCATCGACTGGATTATGTGACAAACAACATCTGACCGTCCACATGGCATTCAGTGGAGTATGTTTGCACAGCTGGAGGAACTTGATTTTGCTGTTATTTCATCAACACATGGCCATCTCTAAATGGAGACTGACAGACTCTAGCTTTGCCAAGAAAACTGGCTTCCACTTTAACAAGAAGAGGTCTGGAGTGATGTGTGTAAATGCACCAGTTGAACCACCAATTACCAACAATAGTGAGGCACTGGAGAATGTTGAGGACTTCACATACCTTGGTAGCCTAATACACAGTGACAACGGTGCCCAAAAGGACCTCAAGGCCCAGCTCAACACAGCCAGAGTTGCTTACAAATGAATCCTTAACATCTAGAAGTCCAAACAGCATCAACTCAAAGATCAGGCTATATAAGAGATAAGTTAAATCAGTGCACCTTTATGGCTGGAGAGTGGTGCTGAAAGACATGAACACTGTCAATGCCTTCTACAACAGCTGCCTCTTGAAAGATCTGCAACATCTATTAGCCAAACAAAATATCCAATGAGGACCTGCACAAGAAGGCAGGCTATGAGGACATGTCCCAAGAGATCAAGATGAAAAGGATTAGTTGGCTCAGTCATGTCCTGGGGATGTTCAGTGGCAGGGTACCTAAAGCTGCTCTAAGATGGACCCCATCTGGCAAGAGGGACAGACCAAAGATAACATGGTTTTGGCTGAGCTAGAGGAGATGAGTCTGTTGTGGCGTGAAGCATCAGCTAAGGCACAAGACCATGACACACTGAAGAAGCTTATTGGAGCCAAAGGTCCCACTGGGATCAAGGTAGATAACTGTGATTTGTTAGTTCCAGCCAGTCTCTGCCCAGTTAGTCAAGCGTAGCTAGAACTATCTCTACAGTGCTCTGTCAGCGTTAGAGAAAAGTCTGGAAGTACACATTTCATTCTGCTGTAGGGGAAAATAACACTCTAGGTTGGACTTGCTAAATGGACTTGCAATTGTATAACAACTTTCTAGTCGTCTGACCACTCAAAACTCTTTACACTACAGAATCACATTCACCCGCATATTCACACAGACAACGTTAACAACATGTTACAACATGTTTCACCCAGGAGACAGTTGAGCGTCGGTATGAGATGGCGATGGGGCATGACAAAACATCGGTAACTGACAATCTGGGAATGAGCAACATGTTCTCATCCCAAGTGATCACATATTGCTGCTTTGTCAGTGGACTTAAACATCTTTTTTTGTGCTACGTATCCTCCTGCATCTGCTGTTGATGTTGCAGGACACCGCAACCAATACCTGGATGTCAACAAAAGCATGTTGTTAGGTTTAGAAAAAAACCATCATGGATTGGCTCTACGTTCACACTGGAGGCCAACACCGGGCTCCTGGGTGAAAGTCCTGGGTTTGTTAGACCCATCAACTGCTCCCCCATACTGTCGTTCTTTTCATTTTTGCTACCTAGATATTTCCTGTGGAAGCTGACACATGAAGCTCAGCTCCACTGACACTCCGTCCAGGACCGAACCATTACACGAAATTGGAGGGGGGAGGGGGCAATACTGAGGCTCTCTGAATGCTTAGCTATTTTTCCCCCCCCAAAAAAACAAGACAAGACAAAGAAGCTGTGTCAGTGTAGCTGAGCCCCATGTGTCCAAACTTGTGTCCCCCTGCGTGACACCACTGGGTGGTGCAGGGGTCAAACAAGCCCAGGACTTTTCTCAAAGGTGTTTGTGTCCCATGTGAAACCAAGTACGAGATACGTTGCAGTGGACTAACTCCTAAAACAATGTGACCTGATGACTCACTGAAGTGTTTGTAAATACACTGTTTATTTCTTTCAGTTCTGCAGTGGCAACAGAGACGTGTCTGAGTCACTCTGACTAATTGTATCCTTCAGTGACAGATGATTAATGTGGTCGTTGATGTGTATCGTTCAAAACAGATGTTCACCATTACTAAAACAAACTTAATTATTAATCCTGAAATAAACATGTGCAGCCTGTTCACAGCAGTATACAGCCTTTGTATAAAAAAGTCTATTCTTAAATGTTTTGACATGTATTCAGTAAAACTGTATGATGTTAATGATTTTCTTCACCTCCAACTGAGACATTCCTCATGTTGGGACAAAACACCCTGCTCAGAATCAAACGCAGGGACCACAGTTGTTCCCCCTCCCCTGTAGGAGTCTCCAGTTTGACCGATGGATAGTTTTATCTGTGACCTGGTTTCTTTGCATATTAATCACGCCTCCATCCTCGTCCGCTCCCAGGCAGAGGGATTTCACAGATAACAGTCTGTTTATAGTACACTGATAATTGCCGCAATGTGTTTCACAGACCATCAGCCAAATAATTCACTCTAATTAGACTTGCCTCATACAAAGTGAGAGCAGGAGAACTGAACTTTCAGAGATTGTGGGCTACCGGGATGAGAGACAGCGAGGGAAGGGGGGGTGGGGGTATGGAGGGAGAGCGACCTCAATGATGAGTCACAAAACATTCAAACCTTCACAACAATTCAGAGAAAGACGAGGGGGAGCGAGGAAGGACAGAAAGCAGGTGGCATTGTGGCAGCATTTCATGATTTACCATAAATAGTCCAAATGAAAATATGAGGATGTACCGTCTGTAATTAGAGACACAATAGCATGCAGTGGGATGAATGTGACTCACTTTCTCCTACATGGCAGAGAACAGATCAGGCGTCACATGGGAGATTTCTGCACAGCAATATTGTTCAATTTGGACTTGTATTGATTCAGCCCAGTCTCCAGAAGAAAATGTTGGCATTTCTGAAAACCACAAATATGTTTTACTTGAACATTTCGTATGTATCACATCAATGTTCCTGAAGTGATGTAGTGTATGATCTGGCTTTGTCAGCGGGAGGTGGAGGGGATGGTGGATGGCATGAGACCAAGGCGAGATGGCTGCCAAGCTACAGACCACTGCGGACCACAGTTCAAGACCAACAAACTGGTTGTGATTTAGGGGGTGGAGGTGCCATGTTTCCTCAGGGTTTTTAACCCCCAAAAGTGTGTGTCTTTTAGGGACAGGCTCCTTTTCCAGGGCTTTTCAACCGCTAAACCTGGTTGTTTTTGCGACCTGTTGCCCTTTTTCCTGTGGCTTTTCAGCCCCCAAACCTGAATGTTTTCTGGGACACATGGTTCCTTTTCTAGCAGCCTTTAAGCCCCCCAAAAACAGGTGTTTTTAAAGACCTATGGCTTTTTTCCTGAGGTTTTCATTCACCAAATGTGGGTGTTTATAGCAACCTGTATCTGTTTTTCCCGCAGCTTTGTAACTTCCACATGTGGGTGTGTTTGAGGGACCCCTGGCTCATTTTTCTGAGGTTTTCATTCACCAAATGTGGGTGTTTATAGCAACCTGTATCTGTTTTTCCCGCAGCTTTGTAACTTCCACATGTGGGTGTGTTTGAGGGACCCCTGGCTCATTTTCCTGAGGGTTTTCAGCCCTCAAATGTGGGTGTTTTTTTCAGCAACCTATGGCTCTTTGTCCAGGGCTTTTCACCCCCAAACATGGGTGTTTTGAGCAACTCGTGGCTCTTTGTCCAGGGCTTTTTAGCTCCCAAACCTAAATGCTTTCTGGGACTCATAGCTTCTTTTACAACAGCTTTTAAGCCCCCAAACATAGGTGTTTCTAGGGACCCATGGCTCTTTTGTCCTTTTCAACCCCCAAATGTGGGTGTTTTAAGTGACCCGTTACCCTTTTCCTGTGACTTTATAGCCCCCAGATATAAATGTTTTCTGGGTCCCATAGCTCCTTTTTTAGTGGCTTTTAAGCCCCCACACACAGGTGTTTTTAGGGTCATATGGCTATTTTTCCTGGGGCTTATTAGCCCCCAAAACATGGGTGTTTTTTAGCCAGCTATGGCTCTTTTTCTAGTGACTTTTTAGACCCCAAACGTGTGTTTTTCTGGGACCTGTCCCAGTTTTTTGTGTGGCTTATAAGTTCCCAAACTCTAGTTTTTTTTTCCGACCCATGGTTCTTTCCTAGGTGTTTTTCCACCCCTTAATATTGGTGTTGTTTTGGAAGACAT
Organism: Epinephelus fuscoguttatus; assembly: GCF_011397635.1. NCBI lineage: Eukaryota > Metazoa > Chordata > Actinopteri > Perciformes > Serranidae > Epinephelus > Epinephelus fuscoguttatus. Next base: position 25,323,273 of record NC_064766.1, read on the forward strand.
CACTGTTTTACCTGCAGCTTTTTAGTTTCCAAATGGGAGTGTTTTTTAGTGACCCATGGCTTTTTTTGTACTGGCTTTTTAGCTCTCAAATATGGGTGTTTTTTTAGCGAGCAGTGGTGCTTTTTCTAGTCAAGTTCTAGCCCCCAAACGTGGATATTTTTCTGAGACCATTCACAGTTTTTCCTGTGGCTATTTAGTTTTTGGTGTTATTTAAGTAGCCAGCACAGTTTTTCCTGCAACTTTTTAGCTTCCACATGTGGGTGTTTTGGTCTTTTTCAAGCTGCTTTTCAGCCCCAAAACATAGATGTTTTTTCAAGACCCATCACTGTTTTTTCCTGCAGCTCTTATCTTTAAAATGTGAGTGTTGTTTAGTGACTCGTGTTTTTTTTCGTAGCTTTTTAGCTCTCAAACATGGGTGTTTTTTAGTGAGCAATGGCGCTTTTTCTAGTCAAGTTTTAGCCCCCAAATGTGGATATTTTTCTGGGACCATTAGTTTTTCCTGTGGCTATTTAGTTTTTGGTGTTATTTAAGTAGCCAGCACTGTTTTTCCTTCAGCTCTTTAGATTTCAAATGTGAGTGTTGTTTTTCTTGTAGCTTTTTAGCTCTCAAACACTGGTGCCTTATAGGGACCCTAGGCTCTTCTTCCTGCAACTTTTTTAGCCCCCAAATGTTGGAATTTTTTGGAAACCCATGGCTCTTTTTTCCAGCTGCTTTTCACCCCATTTTTTGCACCCTATTTTTGTTTTTCCAGCGGGCGTAATGCCCCAAATAGCAAGTATTTTAAGTCAAAATATGATCTTTTCCTAAACATAACCAAGTGTTTTTATGCCTAAATATATTACGTTAACCACAGCATTATTGAAACCTAAATTTTCAATGCACTGTAGATAATATGCAAATGTAACATATCCGTGCATGGTTTGCAGAAACGTATAATTATAATATTTTTTCCTGGCAGCTGATTTGGTACAGCACTGCTATGGATATGTGCTGAACATAATCTTTTGAATTTTATTTGGATTATGACACAGGCGTTCTTTAGAGTTATAACCATCTGTTCTAAAATACAATTTACAAACAAAGGAAACTCAGTCAATGAAAGAAAAGTAATTAATGCAAAACATTGCTCGAGTATATTTAGAAGAAGAAGAAGAAATGTTCCAGAGGTGACTGTGTGGCAGCAGGGTGGCACACTGAGCAGGGTTATCGACCTTAATACCAGAGGACTCAGCAAGAGACACTCTCACCAAAATGTCCTTCAGAGTGACACTGAATCCCCACCAGCTCCAGGACTACTGGCCTGTAGCTGACTCCGACCTCTGACCTCCCCGCAGATGGAGAGGAGTAAGTGAATCAAAAAAATCTCCCTGCTTTTAGGTGTGATACTCTATCTACTTTTCCCCTGGCTGCACGGGTGAGATAGCAGCACCGGTCAAACAGATTCAGTGAGAGGCAGCAGCGCTCAGAATTATCCAAGAATTTTGAGCATGTGAGGGATTATAAAAAAGGCTAAACTTTTTCTATTTGGAGAGGCTAAATTGACACACATTAGTATTCATACCTAAAATAATAATGACAGAAAAATAATCAAGTCCATTTCCCAGAGTCCATTTCTGGCTGTAATCCGTTCACCTTAGTGTTAAAATGATTACTCTAGGAAGCATGGCAGGGGATGAATATGTTTTACATAAAAAAACAAATATTACTGATATAAAATAGGACAGCAGGAGATTGCTCAAACTGCTGGTCCTGCAGAAAGGCTCTTCACAATTCGAACTCCAATCTGTGTCACAGCGTGAGCCTGTTCTCTCATAGTCCGGCAGTCAAACATGTATTACATTTCTTGCTATGGAGCCGCACTGAGGTCGAATGTGAAATATCAAGCGCCCGTCTGCTAAGTTTTAGCAGTCCAGCAGCGTGCAGGCGTGCTCCAACATCCGTCACGGCTGAAATAGGGCGACTTCCTCCTCATCCAACCTGAGGAGCAAAGCTATTTGTTGCTTTCCTGTCTGGCTTCATCAGCGACGCAAATGCTCTCAGCTAATTGATTAAAATGATCTCTGTATTTTACACTGATGTCATCGGCATCCTTATGATTTTGGCAGCTGCAGCGACTGTGTGACTACCTGCATTTTGCTCTGTGTCTGACAGCGAGAGCAGTCGATCCTTGTAAGAGTCTGCACTAAAATTAAAAACAATACATGCTGATGTGAGAAATGGAGATTTTGTTTATGTGCATTGACAGAAAGAATCTGTGAGGTCATCCCGTTTATGCATTTTCTCATGCATCAACAGAAAGTTTGATTTGATTACAAAGACAGGCCTGCAGATGCAGTCTCTCCCCAGGAGTAAATGTTTATTGATCAAGAAAGACTTGGGCATGTAAATTCTGATTTGTATGTGTGTGTTGTCTGGGCCACAGAGTGGAATCCATCACTATTGGCATGTGGACCTGATTACTGGAGAGACTCTGAAAGTCTCATAGACCTATGATAAAGAACTCTGTCCAGGCCTCTTTACAACCACATCACTCAGGGTGTCTGCAAAAAGGAACAGTGCATTGCAACAACAACAGCAACAAAAAAAACACCTCTCGTTACAGACCTTGTCTTGGCACAATCGCCTTAACTCGGCTCCTTCCCAGCAGAGATTCTTGTGTCTGGCCTGCAGGAACACATCTCAGAAGGGAATAATTTAAGGAGGAAAAATAAACTCGAATTGGATAAGAACCTAAACTTAAGATCACTTTAAAACATAAATGTCTTGATGAATGTGTGCGAAAACAGATGTAATATTCATGGGGAGGCAGAGTGGTGGAATCTGACTTGCATTTGATTCTCATTTGAAATGGAAGTAAGATGCAGCGGCGGAGCCAATTTGTTCACAAGAGTAGGAGGGGTGGTCCATTTTGATTTGAAACACCACGCTGGCAAAGGAGAAAAATAAAATGTGAAAAACGATCTTTCCAGCAGCGGGTATGGTAATCAGGACGGAGTTAGCATTTTGCAACTGCAGGCAGAAAAGCCCGCTCTGACTAAGCTCCTGGCTCACAGAGCAGGTACAGACAGTACATCTTGTATGTGTAACTGTTAGCAGACATAGAAATACATCATCCTGTGTAGAGTCTCTACTCAGTCGTCCAGCTGAGGAAAATATCTGTTCATGTTCCTCAGTGGCATAAAACGGGATTACTCATAGAAACCTGGTTTTACATTTGTCTTGGTGATGTTTAGGTTTTTGTCATAGTATGATGCCTCAACATGTCATGAGGTGGCGGCATTGAGTCTGTTTGGCCTGTCAAAGCATCTCATGTAAAGCTCACTGTTGTAAACAACACCTGCTGGGCTGTGTTAAAGTCACATGGGCTGGCACCCCAGTACATTGCTGAACTCCCGACCTCTTAGTTCCTCAGAACAATGTGTTTTAACTGTCCCACGATTGAGGCTGGTGGATAAGGGAGATCGTGCCTTTGTGGTCGCTGCTCCAAAGCTCAGGAATAATCTCCAGCTTTCTATAACATCCTCTCTTTCCACTGACACTTTCGAGAGAAATCTTACAATGTACATGTTTTCAATTATATTTTATAGCCTTTTTTTAATGTATGTAAGCGTTCTTACCGGTTTTATTCTGTTTTATATTTGTGTACATGTTATATTGCTGTGTATTTGTGTGTCATTCTTTAATTTTTACACCTCTTTGGTCAACTGTGGTTGTTTTTTAATGTGCTATATAAATCAACTTTCAGTTTAAGTAGGTGACCATTGATGGATAGGACACATTTATATTAGTGTAAAATCAGAGCTGCAATCAGTTTGGTTCATGATGTTCGTCACTGGTAAATCTGGCGATGATTTTCTTGGTTAATCAATTAATTGTTTGGGGTCAATTTCCTGAAGGCCAAGACGATCAAACGACTAACTCTCCAAAATTTAAAGCCTTGGATTTTAACCAACACATTCTCACTCCAACCTCGTCACATATCCACGTTTGGTCATGGACTTTCCACGTCCACATATGACGTGCAAGGTGCCCTGGGTGTGTTTGTTGTTGACATTCTGGGACGCCGAGTCATTTTCTGCCTGTTGCATGCATTGTCTTCTTTCAAAATACACTTCTTTTTTCGCAGGAAATTTAACGTTTATAGACTGTCTCTTTCAAAATAAATGCCGGTACAACACTGCAAATCAATGTTTTGTTTCCTTCAACCACAAACACACATGGTTAAGAGAGCAGATTTTAGGTTTTAGAATCTTACACGACGTGAACATCGCTCTCTTGGGTGAAAGTCAGTGTCTGTTGGACCCATTCACCACCCCTCCCATCCGCCCCACTCAGACTTTCGCCACCTTAACTTCTGTCCTTGGCTTGATAATTTAATTTAAAGGTCCGCTGTGTTAAGATTTGGGGAGATTTAGTGGCATCTAGTGGTGAGAATTGGACGGGATACTGGAGGCAAAGGCGCCATGATTTTCCATGGAGCGCTGCCCACTTGCTTTTAGCGCCCACTTCAACTGACTGGGCCGTTCACACTGGACTGATAGTTAGGCATCTGATCTAGTTTTTCCACAAACTGCAAGCCAATCTGACAAGAAAACACGCTGAAAATGTTTTCTAAACCAGTGGTTCCCACCTGCTGGGTCAGGGTCCAAAAGTGGGTTGTGGGTCCATTCTGGATGGAAAAAAAACACACACACTTTATTTTTGAGTACAGTGAATTTCTGGTGCAGAGTTTTTATTTTGAAGTGCCTTTTCCTGCTGTAGAGTGAGTGACTAACAGACAGAGACAGTAAACTAGCTGAAGGATATGGCCAAATGCAAGTATGACACTAAGTATATTAAATTGTGTGGACCTTGAACTAATGACTAAGGACAAATCTGGATCTTGTGGCTCGATCAGTTTGGAACCACTGGTCTAAACGATATATATTAAATATACTATAAATGATCTGACTATGACAAATGATAGAATATGTACCCAGGTTCCATGTGTCAGCTGTGTCTAAACAGAGAGCAAAAGAGACAAGGAGAGCCAACACACCCACACACACAATCACACACAGATACACACACGAGCTTCTGGAGACAGAGCTCTACATGTGATTTAAACAGCAGAGGAGCAGAATGTCTTGCTGACCAGCGCAGAGAAATGCACTTCTGGTGTGAATGGCCAGGCAGCTGCTGACAGATGGCTGCGTCTGTGTCCACTGCGAACCCAGCGTTAGTGTGTGCTCACCTTATTTCTCATCCAGATGTTCAGGAGGTTTTTACAGGGAGCTGAATTATCTGCAGAGTTCTCCTGCTCTTCAGAACAAACAGACCTGGTGATTTAAACCAGTAAAAACACTGAATAAAGCAATTTCATTACAGATCAGTGTTTTCCCAACGCTGCTTGTTGCAGATGGGCCTCTACAACTACAGTGGCTGACATGAATATGAAACTGCCAAATATTATTTTAATAGCTTCATATTGTATGCACCATAAAAAGGTGTGTTACATCCAACATATGGTCCAGTTGAACATGCACCTCAGTTTGATACAGTATATGTAGCAGGGGGTCTCTGCTCCGGCTCACTCTCAGCGAACAGATCCTTGGCCTGAAAAACATGTGAGACCCCTAACCTTAAGATATTCATGTCTTTAATTACATAAGATAGTGTTTGCCAACCTTTTTGGCTTGTGACCTCTTGAAATAAAGCCGTGTCTTCTTGTGACACCTCATTGCAGCTTTCAGAAGTTTGTAAATTACAAATTTTGACCTCTAATCTTCTTATTTTAATACATTATCAAGGTCTAGAGAGGTAAACCATCCAGTACCTCCCCCCAGAAGTAGAGATTGGAGATAAGAATTCAAATTTAGAACCCTGCAATCAAAAGTATTGCAATATCCATATATGCATAAGGGCGGCACGGCGGGGCAGTGGTTAACATTGTCGCCTCACAGCAAGAGGGTTGATGGGTCGGACTCAGGGTGGGCTTTATCTGGGTCCCACAAACCAAAGATATGCAGATTAGGTTAATTGATGACTCTAAATTGGCTGTAGGTGTGAGCATGGATGTCTCAATAGCCCTTTTTAGGTAGGAATGTACAAATTTGCAGGAAAGCCCAATCAGTCTTTTTTCAGCATTGGCAGTATAAAAACAAAATCGGGGATTGCGGCAAAATGCCACCTACCTATTTTTGTTCATACAGAATACGCCTTTTTCGGGGCAATGGGGGACGTCAGCAAGTAACAAAACGTGTAGCTCAGCGTGTTATGTAAACAGTGACGTGGGAGGGAAGCCGCGGCTGGTCAGTCCTTCAGCGATTCTCTCATAAGTTGGCCCGTCCTTCACCGTCCCCGTCATCTGACGGTTAATGGCCTCTTTGTTTGCGAGGACAAGGAGGGCACGCAATTCCTTGTCTCCTCAGTTGCTCATCTTTACAGTGTCTGTCAGGTTTGCGTTTCCCTCTTGCTACTAGCTGCTTGCTAATTCCTGCTATCAGCTGTTTCCTGTTTATCCACCGCCAGTGGCTCGCACGTGCCGCGTCATCAACAGCTCCTCCCACAAGTCTTCAACAGCCCCTCCCGTTGTGGAAGGCTGCCTCTGTCTGTTTAAACTGAAAGGATTCTGCCATTATGTCTACCCTACGAGGCAGAAAATTGGGCGCCTTGGATCAACTCGCCATTCCGGCTCTCTCAGTGTAAAAGGGGCTTGTGTGTCAGCCCTGTGACAGTCTGGCGTCCTGTCCAGGGTGTACCCCACGTCTTGCCCAGTGCCACCTGGGATAGGCTCCAGCCCCCCGTGACCCCACCAGGATAAGTGGTCATGCATTAGTTACAGATTTCGTCCCCTCAGTATTTAGAGCATGTGCATTTGTCCCCACCAGTAAAAACACAAACGTGTCACAGGACTTTTTTTGGACGAATTTAACATTTAGAATTTTACTGTAGATTACTGTAAGTGACTTATCTGACACTATCGTGAGATAATCTGATGCTGTAAACCCCACCGTCTAACGTCAATCAAATGTTTTTACAATATTTACAACAATATTTAAAAGAAATACTACAGTTCCTGAATCGGATGTTGCTGTTTCAGTACAAGAGAATCAACACATTCTGAATATGTGTCGAGTCATTTCCCATATCACAGCCATTTCACATTAAACCCCTGCAAACACTTTTTTTTTGGTCCCTTCCTGTACATTCCCCGTTCACTTCATGCTGCGAGCGACAATTTGCACTGAAACACAACGCACCTTTCATCTCTGGAGGGAGCACCTGTGTGACTCACAGACAGGGAAATGATGTCACCAGTTTTTCGCAGCCATGTTGCTGTGTGCACAGTCTGTTTCTCAGACACATCAGCTAAACGTGGAGCCCATTTCCAGGAAGCTCTCAACCTTCTTGTAAAGTCTAATGAGGGAGATCCCACGCTTGATCGCAACGCTGTGAACCAGACAAACCTGTGAAAACATTTTCACAGCGTACTCAAACAGATTCGAACCTTAAAGCGAGCATGATGCATATTCATTTAACCCAGAATAGATGAGAAACAAACAAATGCTGTCACAGGTTTTAGTGGTTAGTGGTCAGGTTGTATTATTCAGACGTATTTCTGTGAAAATAAAAAGGTTTCACCAGTTTTCAGAGGGATCTATCTATGCACTCTTATTTGCACACAGCCTGTGAGATTGTCAATATAACATTCTGGACAGATTGGAGAAAAATAGCATTAATATTTATCACAGGTTTAACATTATATCTCGATGTGGCTCTCGTTGCTTTTGTCTCTGTTGTCTCTGGATGTGCCTGCTGCTCCCTCGTTCTCAGCTTTCTGTGTTCCCACTGTTAATACATGTATTGATTTGATGTGTTAGCGATACACTGGCTGTGCCCGTTGTGGAACTAGAGGGTTTCTGATGGAATATACATTCAGCATCCACCTGTGTAACTCAGCTTGTCACCTTTCATTATATATATATATAAACTAATAGTGTTAGCAGATAGTCCACCCCTATAGATACATGTATGTGATTTGAATTAAAAATAACAGGGATAAAATCACTTATATAATTTATAACATACTATATAATTCATGTCACAATGCCTAGTTCCATCTGTCCACTGACTCCGTAACAGTTTGCACATGTGATTTGCTAATGTAGCCAAGGAGCTTCAATTAACCCCAGGCCTCACATGGCCTGCTCATGCCTCCATTTAATTGGACTCATGTTTGAAACCAGTTAAGCCCAGTAATACCCATCAGGTTACATATTATATGTTACTTTTTGTTTTGCATTCGCTGCACAAGCAACCCAGCAGGAGTCATTAGTGTGGCAAAACCATCTGCACAAACTGCAAGACCGAAGCTGAGAAGCACCTCAAGTGGGTACTGCGTGGTGGGCAAATGTTGTTCCTTTGCACAGCCATGATACGGAGTTTTACTTGTGCAAGCAGTCAGAATTGAAATCTCGGCTAGGAGTGGGAGGGCATTGCAGATGAAGTTTTATTTACAATTTAGATTTCCACTCTAGTTGACTGTACGCCAACTCATGTTCAGCCCACAAGGTAACCAAGTGAATTCTCACTCATGGGCCATCTTTGTCACAACAGCCCTGCTTGCTTCATCTCATTAGGGGCCCACCAGCTCAGACGCCAGACTAAGATATTGGCTTTGTGTACATTTACATTTATATGTTTCATATGTGTGATGCAGTTGAGATTACGTGTATATGAGCTGTGTTTCAGGTGGTGGAGGGGATGGTAGATGACAAGCAGCAGACCATTGTTGGAGACAAAAACAGAACAGGTCGGGACATGTCCAGCCTTGTTTGTAGCGACAAAGTCAAATATTTCTTAACGTGAGTTTGGGACATTTCCTGCTGTGTTTGTAGCAACCAAACTGGGTATTTTTCAACAAAATTTTGAGACCTGTCCAGCTGTCTTTGTTGTAATAAAACTAGAGTTTTTTTCACGAGAGATTGGGACATTTCCAAGCACGTCCGTGGCAACAAAAGCAGGTATTGTTTAACGAGAGTTCAGGACATTTCCAGCCGTATCTGTAGTGACAAAAGTGTTATTTTTTTGACAAAAGTTTGGGACATGTCCAGCCATCTTTGTAGCATTAAAACCAGGTATTTTTTTTAACAGGAGTTCAGGACATGTCCAGCCTTGTTTGTAGCGACTGCACTGAGTGTTTTTTAACACAGCTTTTTGCAGTAATAAAACCAGGTATTTTTTAAATGAGAGATCGGGATATTTTCAACTGTGTTTGTTGTAACAAAGGCAGGTAACAAGAGTTTGAGACATTTCCAGCTTAATTTGTATGAACAAAAGATGTTACTTTTGGACAAAAGTTTGGGACTTGTTTATGTAGCATTAAAACCAGGAATTTTTCTAACAAGAGTTTGGGACATTTTCAGCCATGTTTGTAGCTGCACAACAAGGTTTGGTTTTTTTCCAACAAGAGTTTGGGACATATCCAGCGATTTTTGCAGCGACAAAGGCAGGTATTTTTTTAACGTGAGTTTGGGACATTTCCAACTGTGTTTGTAGCGACAAAACCGGGTATATTTTTAACAAAATTATTGGGACCTGTCTGGCCATCTTTCTAACTATAAAACCAGGTATGTTCTTAATGAGAGATTGGGACATTTACAGCTGTGTTTGTGGCAACAAAAGCAGTTATTTTTTTAACGAAAGTTTAAGACATTTTCAGCCACATTTGTGGCGGCAAAAGTGGGTATTTTTTAATAAGAGTCCGGGACATGTCCAGCCTTGTTTGTAGTGACTGAAGCGAGTATTGTTAAAGAGAAGTTTGCGATCTGTCCAGCCGTCTTTGTAGTGACAAACCCAGGAATTTTTTTTAATATGAGTTTGGAGCATGTCCAGCTATGTTTGTAGCAACAAAAAGAGGCATTTTTTAACGTGAGTTCAGATCTTGTGTTCAGGCTACGATAGTAGCTTGCAGTGTACGTTCAAGCAATGTAGGGTGGAGGGGCCAGTTTGAATGTTGTGTTTTAAGACATCAACGGACAATGCCCGCATACTATAGATTTAAGGATACAAGAAGATTGTGGTTGGTTGTTGGGTAGAGGGGAAAAGACTGATTTCAGTTCTGTGATGGCCCAGGACACAATCTCTAGTCTTCTATATAAAGGTCAGATGTGATTCATGCCCATCTACCATTAAAGGCACACTGTTTTCTGAATATTTACACCAGACGTAAATCATGAGGTGCAGAATGCCCCTCTCACCCAGACCTTAACCACACCAACCTCATACCCACATCATATTTATCCCCAGACCTAACCATAAAAACATTTTTAACCTCTTACAGTGGCTCAACACGCCCAGCCTGTTTGGTCCATGACACACTTTCACCCATAATAACGACGCAGTCTAAAATAACGCTTGAGTGAACGGTGAATTGACACATCCAGGCTGACATACATTTCTTGAGTCAAAACTTTTTTTCTTTTTAAATCATTCAATAAATGAACGAGTGGATAAAATACTTTTGATATCAAAAATGGGATAGAAGCTTATAATAATTCAAAGCTGATGTCATTAAATAGAATATCTAATGTGGCAAATGATGAACGGAAATAGAAGACGTTCTTCATTCATCCATCCCGGTTTGACATACTGTACCCTCTCGGGAAAGATCAAGGCCTTATCGATGCCCAGCCTCTCCGCTCAGCATCCAAATGCCTTTCTCTTCATCACACTTGCAGTGTCCCATTTTTAGATGAAAGCAATCCCACCGAGGCGTATTGTTCATTTGGCATTTGAATGCATGAAGGCAAATGGAATATTGCAAATTATTTTGAAGAAATTTCAAACCTTAACTTTGTTTTTGTGTTTGTGTTTTTTTTCTGTGTGTGTGTGTGTGTGTGTCATGCTCACTCCCTGGAGTCTGTATCTTTTTTTTTCTTTTGTGCAGACTTGCCAGGCAGGCAGACTAGACCTACGTGAACAGATGTTTACAGACAGGAAGTAACAACACCCTCCTTCCCCCTTAACTCGCGTCAGCAGTTTCAACTCTATCACTTCCCCTTTCACCAAAAAACATCCAAAACAAAATAATAAAGACATATTTGCATATTATCGTTACCTACAGATGTACAGTTGTGTTTAGTGATGCCATAATACAGGAACAAACAATGGGGACCGTTGTGCGCACTGTGCACACAGTTAACCAGACACCATGTGATTTCCTATTAGTGTAACTGACAATATTTAATGCTTAGTTCAGTGGCACTTCAGACAAACTGTTTATCCCTGAGCTAAATTGCTTTTAGACAAACCTCTTCTCTGGCAATAAATGCAGAAGCACAGCTGTTTTTCCTTCAGTCTTTGCTAACAATGTATAATCGCATTGCACGCAGAACCAAACACAGGGCTCGGTGCTGGTAGTTACATAATTAAAACTGTAAATGGGAATATTATTTCAAAATGATCAAATAACACAATGCTAATCTTTTGTGCCCAGCTGGCGGGAGAACCTCCTTGGCTCTGTGTGTGTGTATTGATTTTCTTGGTTCTCTCATCTGGTATGTTGACAAGAGGCAAATACATACCGTGAAGCTAAATGACTGCTATTTAATTTGGTTTTAGTGATTCAGCAGCCCGCTGTTTACCTGAAGGGAAAGGATACTGCAGCTTCAGTTTATCGGCCCACTGGGCTGTAGCTGCACACATGCCTGTGCAGAACAGAATTTGTCTCTTTTAATCAATGGGTGTTGTTTCTAATGTGGAGGAAGGCTTGCTAGCCTGAAGTTACATGAGTGTATGACAAGTACAGAGACTTTTCACCTTGCTGTGCTCTTTTGACTTTGACTGCTGGACTGTGCAGCTAGGTTGCTAGCTGAGTAGTGACCTGTGCACTAATTGTGTGTGTGCAGTGTGCCTGTGCTGCGGGTGTGTGACAGCTCAAAACTTAACAGGAACTAAGTTCTTTCCACAGTTTACCTCCAGACCCTTATTTCCTTTTCTCTCGTCTGCATAGTTCATGAATTGCACTCACAAAGTTTAACACATGGCCAAAAACTTTAATCAAGTCGACTCATTTTCAACTTGTGTGTTGCACCACTGTGGGTTCATTTGCATCTATTTACCTCCATTACGTCTTGATATTTACTTTATATGATTTTGCTTCGCTTTGAAATTTGCACAAATTAAATCCCGGCCTCCTCTGCCACTTCTAATTTGTTGCTGTTTACCTTTGGTGTGACATTCTCTGTGATATGGTGACAGTTGGGAATCTAATACTTCGAAACCAACTTGCCAGGAAGAGGACAAAATCCATCAACAAGCGACAATGGCTGGTCATCAAGAGCAACGTTACAGCCGAGATTCTTCTTCTTCTTGATCTTGGGGTTTTGATATTTACTCCCAACAACGTTTGCTGCAAAGCCAGTTGTAATTGTACTGTTGCTAGGTCAGACAAGATTGACAGAAACAAACATGGCAATGCTGGTTCTGGGTACCACAGTGTGTATTAGATAGCCTCAAGAAGTAGACGCGAGGACTGCAGTGTGTGATAGAAGGATACATTCACAATGGGATGTTAGACATTGTTTACATATCCAGATAAATAACATCAAAAAAGGCAGCTTACTTAAAGGCAGCTCGCTTATGTTGTGTTCATACCACGTGCAAATAAAACAATTGGCGCAAGTGAATTACATGTAAATATAACGTAAAGATACAATTAGATGCAAATTCCCATCGGCGGTGCAATGGATGCGATGTAAATGACATGAAATACGCAAATCAAGTGGCATGAATTAAGCTAGTATTGCAATTTAGAAAATTCTGAACTTCAACGATCAATTCACTCTGCTATAGCCAATCAGCATTGAGATCCTCCAGAGACGTATGATGCTGAGGATATACAGGCAGAAGTTTATTAATCAATTCACTGATTTTACCCACGTATTATGGAAGTTTTTCACGCATATTGAGCAAGTAAACACAAAATATTCTAGTGTTCAGACTTGTGACTAATGTGATGTAAAAATTCACATCGTGTTTGGTGTGAACACAACTTTACAGAGATAATATAAACAAATAAATATTAGCCTTGATCTTTTGTGGCTAACGATTGTTCATGTTATCGTAAAATTATGTCAGCAACCAACCTTTTTGTACTTTTTCCAAATTTTGTGAACGTTACCACAGAAATATGAAGCAAACCTGGCTGATGTTGGTGATCTGGTCAAATATCCAGCAGGTGGTTTTAGAACATAAAGCTCGTCACATGTTCCAACAGTCGTCGTGTAGTGAAGTCCGCTGGTCAAGTCAAAATGGCCGAAGACGGCGGGTTCACTTGTTGCTGCAAGTGCTTCGTCCCCGCCGAACCCTCCGTTTCTGTCCTCACGGTATCACATTCTGCGCAATCACTCCCAGGTAAGGAAACATTTTAGCATGCTCCTTCCACCACCATAAAACCTCAAAAGATCCTCATGGGGTGTCTTGAACTCAACATGGGCTGCCACCTCATCTTTTACCCGCGTATTTTAACTCATTACGCAGTCGGGAATCAGTGGGTATCTGACTCGGTGCAGGACTCTGGTACATGTTAACGATAAGCAAAACACACATTTTTGAGCTGAGGTGAACTTTGATGAAGATCTATACATTAAAGATCTAGTGGTGAAATAGCAGATTGCAACAAATTTAAAGAACAAGGGTTGTAAAAAAGAGAGTGGTCCTATATAAAGCTTGGTTTTTCGGTTCTGGGCTACTGTAGAGACACAGTGGACTCCATCAAAGAGGACCTGCTCCATATGTAGATATAAACATCTCTTTCTGTAGTAAGGAAACACAACAATTCTTAGTTTCAGGTGATTATACACTAATGAAAACATAGTTATCCATTCATTCATTCATTCATTTATTCATCTATCTTCTAACCGCTTCATCCTCTTGAGGGTCGCGGGGGGGCTGGAGCCTATCCCAGCTGACATCGGACGAGAGGCAGGGTACACCCTGGACAGGTTGCCAGACTATCGCAGGGCTATAGTTATTCATATTATATTCAATTTCTGCCAATACACCCCCTTAAATCCTGCACACTGGACCTTTGAGCTAACCATGACTTTTTCATTATGGTACACCTGCTGTTTTTCTGTCAGCACTTTATTCATTGGTTGTCAGACCTAAATAAACACTGTCAAGACCCTCTGCTGGTATCCTCAAAGACAGTTTCAGTCTCTCTCTAACAGAGACATTACATTTGTCTCCATCTCCCCACAACGCATATATTCCCTTTTGCTTTCCACTGTGTCACCGTGAGTTTGTCTTTCTCCATTAAGGCTCTGATGCTGTGGAAAGAGCTAAGCCTGGACTCTGTGCAGACACTTTTTATTATTCATTACATTTCATTCTTTCCATCTCTGCAGTGTCTGTCCTTGCTGGTGGTGCAGGCGGAATCACAGAATAAGCCTGATCTGTCTCATAATGCCCAGGATCCACACTTAAAGACCACGTTTATCAGCAAGCTTGATTCATTAAATAGTGTCAATCATATAATACCACTGCAGCAAGGAGCGTGTATAAACACCACTGAATAGGTTTTGTTTCAGCACCAAAATTAGTGCATGTATACAGGTTTTTTTAAACACAAGAAAAAAATAAGTGAAAAACTGTACACAGGTCTGCAACAGATAAATATGTCTGTCTGTTTGTATTTATTTATTCCATGTGTGTCATATTTGATGTTACGGACAGGCCAGAAAACAGGTTAGTAAACAGTAGAAAGCAGCATGGAGGCCAGTGAAAATGTTACTGAGGTTACTTCTTTTTTATATGACTTACTTATTCAGTCTCTTTCTCAAACTCCATCCCGTTCCCAGCTTGTCAAATACCGCTGCTTTGTCAGTGATCTCAGCACCTTTTGCGGTGATATGACACACTGTTAGGAGGCGACAGTTTGTAACCCCACCAGGTGGCGTCAGGTTTTAATGCCGCCTGCAACTAGACTGTAAAGACTGTATGCATTTAACGAGCAGAAACTGTGCATTTCCTGTGAAAATGGAAGTGCATTTTGAAGTGTATATTCATACGCTTTCCAGAGCATCAACAACAGGCGTAGGAGGGTACCTAGTGCGTTGTATTTAGTGGCGATATTTTGACAAGTTGGGATACAAATGCATTGCAAACTTGGTGCCGACTAAACAAACAATGTTCAAGCGACACACTTTGACACAAAGGAAGGGCAAAGAGGCTAAAATTAGCGCGTCATCATGGCTGTCGTCTTTTCATCATGTCTGTGGTGGCTGTGGAGTTCGAGTGGGTCGTCCACAAATTGGAAGATTGGCGGTAAGATCCCCGGCTCCTCCAGTCTGCATGTCGAAGTATCCTTGGGCAAAATACTGAAGCCCAGATTGCTCCCAGTGGCTGTTCCATCAGTGTGTGAGTGCATGTGAATGCTTACTGAGTAGCAGGTGGCACCTTGTATGGTAGCCTCAGCCACCAGTGTGTGAATGTGTGTGAATGGGTGAATGTGGCGTAGTGTAAAAGCGCTTTGAGTGGTCGGAAGACTGGGAAGGCACTTTTTTTATGCAGTTTATTTACTATTTATGTCATCACTGCCGATCAGAGCCAATCAGAGCTGGAGCTGATATATCCCCATGACTATTGCAGAGTCATTTGACGTGCGAGTGACTGCTGATTGTAATCTTTCCTATTAAATACAAAAGGTGCAAATGTTAGTGGGTGTTAGTGGGTTTAATTTCCTGTCTTCTGGTGAATTTTCCTGCATCAATTAAAGCTGCAGTAGGTAGAAAGCCTGAAAACAGTTGATTTTTGAGTCTCTATTTTACCTGGTGCACTGTTCGACATTGCCGCTTACGCTCCCCTTCTGCCAATGGCACGGGAACACGCATATACAGTAGAACAGCCAATAGGAACGCAGTGGTCTGAACTGAACATTATGCTTAGAGGATATTATAAAATGTTTACTCAATTATACCAAAACAGTGTTGCTTACTGGAGCTTTAATGAAGGAAATGTCTTTAATTTTGTCAAAAGAAAAGTTCTCTGCCACTTTCATGTTTTCATTAGGGGAGACAAATATACATGTTCAAAATATTGCTGCAACCCCCCCCCCCCCCCCTCCCCCTACTGTACAAGTGTAAGATATTAACTCAAACAAAAACAAACCAAAAAATCTGTGAATGAGCGTAAACCAGCTGTCTTTTTGAAATTTCTAAGTAAAAAGTTGACAGGATGTTGAACCCAAGGGGGGTTTCTATATCACTGATGGAGCTGTTAGCAGTAAGTGGTCACAACCATTACAGGAAGTAGAGCAAAAGCTATGGGAAATGAAACGCGAGCAGGGTTTATAAAAGACGAGGTGGTTCGTCGGGTGATAGGTTAAAAAAAAAAATCAGAGAGCTATTTGTGGCCTGTCGCTTCGCAAACCAGCCACAGAAAGAACAGCATGGAGACGCTTCTTTTTCTATTTCCTCAATTCAACTACATGGCCCCAAAGGAGGAAGCGTATTTCAAAATGCTTGGTCCAGAGGACTTGCATGCACCAAAGATGAAGGACGATACTAGCAGGTTGGTGTGTGAAACTTGGTTGTTTTGGGGTGTTTACTTGATTTGGGAATGAGTCATTTCACAGTGTGTTTTAGTAAATGTTAGTGAATGTCAGAAATGTGAGTAGTGCCACTTTTATCATGAGAAAAGAGCTGAAGCAGCAGTTTGTTTCTGTATAAAAAAAATACCTTATGTTTCTCAGTAGCAGCATAACACCATTATAATAGATAGTTTTGTGATGTATTTTTTTAATATAACTTTGAATGTCACTACAGCTGACATCATATACGCTGACTTTCAATAGCTGATGAGTCTCTTTGTTTAAACACGTGCAAGCGAAGTTTGTCTCGCAAGTTGTGTTGGACCACAAAGACATTGTGTAATTTACAACATGTCTTGTAAGCCACTTTAGAACTGTGTCTGTGAGCAGTAATTCTCTGATAAGCTGCTGATTTGGTGAACCGTGCCACAGTTGCACGTACAGACAGTTTGTGGAAGTTGATGTATTTTCTCCTCTGTTTGCAGACAGAAAGACAAGGAGAGGAAGAGCCGACTAAGCCTTTTTCTCACCAAGTCAGGCTCTCATGAAAACGTCAGTCCCCATAAAAAGACAAATACGACACCCAGCAAGTGAGGCAAAACCCATTAATTTCATATACGTGCGTTGTTGTGTTTGACAAGCATTATTCATTTTTAACCTCGCTTTCCAGCACCCTCCATGACTCATTGCACACATACAGAAACATGGCATTTAGACGTGTCACAAGAATCCAAAACATTTCTCGCAGCATCGTTAGGCGAGACTTGACCATGTCTCTGTTTTTTTTTGGGTTTTTTTGCAGCATCACAGCAGAGGCAGCTTTGCAATGGAGCGACTCCTTTGAAGAACTGCTGAAGCACTCAGGTCAGATTAATACCCAAAACTTCTCAAGAACGTTGAGTCGAAGCGCCGTCCAAAGCAGTTTCTTCTGCTGTCAAACAATTTGCTCCATTTGAATTGTAAACTGTAAAGAAGTGCTGGAGGCAATAAATAGTTAATGGAGAGAGCAGTGAGAGTTTCACTACATCTTTTAATGTTTGTTATAGCACAGATAGCAATACAGAAACTGCAACTTCCTCATGAGCACAGAAGTTGCATTTTAGTACTTCACTGAAACACTGTGTTACACTGTATGTGCTCATTTGGGAATGTTCATACAGTCACTGCTACATTATGAAGACAAGAATACTGTCTATGTATATTTAAGTTTCTACATAATGAAATTATTGGTACAGTAGGGGCATTTTAGAAACTATGGGATGATGAAGTTATGGAGAGTCTATGCCTTACTAAAGGGACATCAAAAATACATATTCCTCTTACCTGTAGTGCTGTTTATCAGTCTAGATTGTTTTGGTGTGAGTTGCCAAGTGTTGGAGATATCAGCCATAGAGATGTCTGCCTTCTCTCCGATATAATGGAACTAGATGGCACTCAGCTTGTGGTGCTCAAAGCGCCAAGAAATACATTTGAAAAACTCAACATCAATGTCTCTTTCCAGAAATCATGACCTGGTTACTCAAGATAATCCACAGACCTTGTTGTGAGCAGTTTCATGTTGCAACTATTTTCTGTCGACCAAATTACAGGACACATGCATCTACTGCTCACTCACCTAGCACCACTGAGCTAGCTATTGTTACAGCTAAGCCAAGGAGGACGCCATTTATGTTTACATCTCATGCAGTCATGAGCACCAGCCTCTCGCCCATGAGCAGATGCACACTTCCTCATGTGCAATGATACATTTGGTGGGTGTAGTTCAGTAGAAAGAAAATAGTTCCTACATGAAACTGCTCACAACAAAGTCTGTGGATTATCTTGAGTAACTGGGTCATGAGTTCTGGAAAGAGACATTGCTGTTGAGTTTTTCAATTATTTTTTTGTCACTAACAGCACACCAGATGTCAGCTTTGGTTAATTTTGCATTTGAAAGCCTGATACTCATTAACCAGTACCTAATCGGCTAATATTTATGAAAACAACAACAACAACAACACAAGACAAAATGATGTGAAATACAAGAGGCCTTTCCTTTCAGTCCGCCACTCCATTGACTCAGTGAGCTTTAGCACCACATTTCAAAGCATGAAAACAGTGCCTATCGTCTCAGCTGGTTAGCTAACCTTAGCCTTGGCCATTCTGGACTGCACACCACCTGGGTCAGGTGGGAGCCAGAGAGCAACGCTGCTCATTCATGACTACTGCTGGTACTGCTATCAGGACGGTGTTGCTGCGGAACCATGGTGGCCCCCCTCTGGTCATCTGGTGAGCAAGCGGCTCAATTTTAACCTGCAAAACCCCTTTAGCTTTGTATGTTAGTACCACTAGCCATGCTAACGCTACTAAGAGTGCTAACAGAGCTAACAATGGTAACACAGGCCAAGTTAACAATGCTAAAGGGAGTTTGTGGCTTCAAATTGAGCTGCTTACTTACCGGGGCAACCTGAGGGGAAACCGGAGGATTGGTACAAAAATTGGTTTCCATAGCAACACTGTTGGGTCAGGACAGCATTACTGGCAGTAATCGCAGAGTGAGCAGCGCTGCTAGTTAGCTCCCACCAGACCCCAGATGTGCATAGTGAAGTAAATTGAAGAGTAGAAAAATGAATCTATTGACTGACATTCATAACCAGTCAAAAATATTCTCTGTGGATTGGTGATCAATGGTTAACTGTTGATATCTATATCTCCAACACTCAGCAGCTCACACCACAACAACCTATTCTGATAAATAGCGCTACAGGTGAGAGGAAAAATCTGCATTTTTGATTTTGGGATGAACTGTCCCTCTAACATATACTGCTACAATAAAATCTGAGCTGTGTTTAGCCCACAGGCTCAGAAAAATACTGATTCTGTTTTGAAGAGTGGCCCATCTTTGTGTTGTGTCACTCTGGTAAACAATGTGTCTCTGTCTGTTTCTTCATCAGATGGGGTGGAAAGCTTCTCTCAGTTCCTCAGGACAGAGTTCAGCGAGGAAAACATTGAATTCTGGTTGGCCTGTGAAGAATACAAGACCATTGATTCTGAGACAAAACTGCTGTCCAAAGCCAAATATATTTATACGGTGTATATTGAATCGGAGGCACCTAAAGAGGTACGGAGTGGCATGTTTATTTTTCATAAACTGCACAGATGTAGCGCTGCATAATGGGCTATAAAGTGGAGCTGTGAGGACTCAACCTCTGCGGTTTAACATTTTCCTTGGCTTTTTGTTTTTTTGTCACTGAGTGCTGTTGGAGGTTTGAAATATTTATGTCACTGTATAAAAATAACAGTGGGCGAATTCTTAAGCACTGCATAGTCATGAGCCTGCAGCAGGTTGACCTTTGTGAACAATCGTTAAGAGCAGCAGCTCACTAAGGTCATGCATCTAGTGCATGCACCGCTGCGAAGCAGTTCGGGTTATTTCTGTGCAAGAGTCGCACATTCAAAGGTTTCCATTCCCCTTGCAAGGATGATGCGACCACCAACCAATATGCTTTCGTGGCCCGCAGCAGATCTGACCGTTAAGAGTTTAGCGTCTGGTTTGAGGTTTTTGACATTCCTCTGCAGAGCTGGAGAGCATGTCACCCACACACTTTCAGTCTAAGATGAATGTCTGTGTAAATATGGAGCATGCTGCACTAACATGAAAGCGTGTACCAGCTCGAGTGATTTGCAGAGAGATCCAAATGTAAATGAATGTAACCTTCAATATTGATGCTGGGGAGCCACTGTTTGAAACACATGAATATTTTTCAGAGCTGTGCTACTGTTGATTATCTTTATTGCTGTGTAAGAAGCTTCGGCGCTGTTAATCTTTTAAAGAAAAACTCCTAAAGACAATTCACAGCCAGTAACTCCCATAACTACCATTGTCCTAATTAGTATTTTTAAACAAACAACTCATTCACAAAAGCCTGCGCCAGATAATTAACATCTATATCCATGGTGATATCCAGGGAGCTGATTTGTATCAGTGATTGATTGTATGAGCTGTAAACTTAAATTAGCTGTAGGTCACTTGGTGCCAACAAAACAGAGAATGTCTCCTTATCAATTCTCAGTCTTATCTATCACCAGAAAAAACAGGGCCATAAATAACACAGATTTTGGCTCTGGTTCAGATGATTCCACCTTTTAAAAAGAAAAACATCAAACCCAAGAATGTCAAGTTGATACTTGTCTCAAGAGAACAAGCACTGAAAAGCATCCTGACAATCTCAAATGAATGAAGTATGCAGTAATGAAATATGAAACTTCATTCTGGATGCCGTGTGTGTGTGTAATCTTTGAAAACATGCAAATGTTGATTTTCTCCGTTTCAAGTACTTACACTGCTCTCACTGTGAACCTCGGGGTTTCCCCCCTTTCTTCTCGTCACCATTTGATGTGTTCTCAACAAATCTACTCGGCCCCATGTGCAACACATGGTCTGTTATCGTGCTGTTCTAACCTTTGTTCAAGCACAAACCCAAAAACCTAAATCATGGATTCAGATCTAAAACAAAAGTGTGCATAATTATCAACACATCCTCGTACTTACAGGAAGCCATAGGTTGTTTTGCCATGACTGTTGGAGAGCAGCAGCCACAGGCACATGAACTGCTGTCACAGTTTTTAACACGTGGTTAACATTGTGAAATGGTTTAGGCAAGTGGTTCCCAACTGATGGGTTGCGGTCCAAAAGCAGGTCATGGGTCCATTCTGAATGGACCGCAAGTGACTCGCAAACATGTCGAATTTGTACAAACACACTTTTTTTTGAAGTACAGTGAATTAACAGCACAAAGCTTTTATTTTGAAGGCAACAAAACTACTTGGTTAGGTTTCGACAATCGATCATGGTGTGGGTTAAAGTAGGTATGTTTGTTTGGCCATTTAAGTGAGGTATGGAAGTTACCTTGTACATGACATTACTTGAAGTGCAGGTCGACCTACATTCTTTCCCATGTTTTTCAAATGAAAACTCAGCCTTCATTAGATAGCAATGATTTAGGTAACAGCTCTGACAACACTCACACACACACACACACACACACAAACACACGCTGACAAGTGCTAGCCTGGACGATTTGAGCTTTGAGGTGGAACATGGTGCTATTAAAATTATAATTACTGTTTCCGTCAAAGGAGTCTGGTGACTGTGGATGGCAGCAGCAGTAAAACGTATTTCAAACTCCTAATTTATGGAGCACCTAAAAAAAAATCAATAGTTTCCTGGGTGAAAGTCCTGTGTTTGTTGGACCCACCTGTCCACCCCGACCTTGTCCCAGACTTTGTTGCGCTTTATACTACATTACCTGACTTCCTCCTTTGCTACAGTCACAATTACTACGACCAATAGGGGACGCTGCCTAACAATAAACGTAAATATGGGTTGTAATAAGCTGCTTGCACAAACGTGTGCAGCCGTTGTCATTGTGAGGGCTGGCATTCCTTCAGTCTAGATTTCCTGTATGCTGTCGATGTGCCACATTATTATCCTGCATGATTTTCATTGCATTATAATTTTCTCTCACTCAGGTCAACATTGACTACAACACCAAGATGGCCATTCAGAAGGTCATAGCACATCCCACAAAGACCTGTTTTGAAGCGGCCCAGATGAAAGTGTACAGCCTGATGAAAAAGGACTCCTACCCCAGGTTCCTCCACTCTGACATTTATATGCGTCTCACCAGGAGGAAAGGCCCGGGGGCAACCATGTTTCGCAGAAGGTCACGCTCCTGTGTGTTCAACGACAGGGGCGAGGCCACCAACGAACCTTCGGCCTGGTAGTGGTAACTGCAAAGTTGCTCACTCTGTGAATGATGATATTATTACACAGGAGATGATCCATGATTAGTAGCACAGTTGTTGAAACTTGATGTTTGGTGCAGAGGCTTATTATCCACAGGTTTGCTTCTGCAGTGAGTGTTATTTTTTTTATAACCACTGATGTCACAGTGGATCATGTCACTCACATATTGTCATGGCAGCTTGCCAGTGGTGAACAATTCAAAGAAATAGTTTGACATTTTGGGAAACAGGCTCATTTGCTTTCTTGCTGAGAGTTCAGTTCGAAGATTGACACCACTCTCATGTTTGTAGATAAATGCAGCTTTGGTCAACTGGTTAGCTTAGCTTAGCATAAAGACTGGAAACAGAGGGAAACAGCTAGCCTGGCTCTGTGCAATGATAAAAGATAATAAAAATCCCCCTATCAGCACCTGTAAAGATAGCTAATTAACATTTTATATCATTTTTGTTCTGTGTAAAAACCTACGAGTGAAAAAACAAACACTGCTGTGTTTTAGAGGATTGTGTGTTGTTATTTGGGGGGATGAAGGATTCCTGTAATGTGTGCAGTAACTTCCTGGGGTCTTGTCGTCAGTGTGAACGGAGACTTCAGGAAGTCACTGTTTAAATAAAGAGCAGTGGTGGGCGGGTTACGCTTAATATTAATTATATATATTATCATCTTCTTCTCCTCGCCTTGGCAATAAACTGAACAAGCATATTTCCCAAGATGTCAAACTGTAAGTACTATACTACACAGCTGGATAACAGCTGACACCTTTACCCTTTCAGCTATATCAACAAGTTAAGAAATGTTATGGGGCCACTACATCAGAGGCACGTGGTCATCTGAAAATAACAGACATCCTCTGGCCAATCAGAACGGAGCATTCTCCGTGGCCATGGTGTAAAACCAGAGTATTCACTTTGCACTTGTGGACCAGTCCATTCATTCTCTTTCAGGGAGGCAAAGCTCAAATCTTGAAGCCGAATTTGAACAAAAGTGCAACAGTTAAGCCCCGTTTCCACCAGACACTTTCAGTATGGTACCTTTGGGACCGAAAGTAACCCTTCAGACATGGTACCTAGACCCTTGCGTTTCCCCCACAAACAGTACTCTTAAATGTGGGCGGGGCTGTTGTCACTCGCTGCTCCATCCAGCACTGGCTGTATTTCCTCCTTTATCAGTCTGCACCTTGTTTGTCGTCCACAGAACGAGGCTGCCCGCTGACATTTTCAGAACAAAATAGTTATAGTTTATAGTTATAGTTAACTAATGTATGTAAAACTCTCCACAGTATGAACAGTGGTTACATGAGCCTCAAAACCAGCCACAACTCAGCCCTGAGCAGAGTGACCGTCCTCTACTGACCAATCAACAGACTGCAGTGTTCACAGCTCCACCTTTTAGTACTAGATCTGTGTGCTAGGTACCCCAACAGAGGGGGGACCAAAAATGTGGACAGTACGGATTGATTCCATTGGCACCATCCACAACTTTTCACAGTGGAAACGGAAAAAAAGTGCACCAAACTGAACCATACCGTACAGGTTGGTGGAAACGGGGCTTTAGAGACTGAATCTGAACTGCAGAGCCTCCACATGATGCTGTCAGTATCCAGCCAGCTGCACAGCCAGCCACACTGAGGCCACTCTCCCGACCTCAGACACAGTACACTTCAGTTGCTTTGTCTTCCGATCCAGCAGTAGCACCTTAAACAACCTTAATACAGCTGATATGGCACACAAGCTAATTTGACCATATCTCATTAAAGTGGATTCATGATTTTTATCCCCCGCGCTGTCCAACCCCCTCCAGACTAACTTGCAGTGAAAGCCTGCAACCACGGCAACTGCAAAGCACCGAAACTTTTTAATGAGGGATACACTATATCTCTCATTTCTGTTATGAATTCAAATGTATCCCATTTTCACACAGACAATGCATTTATCTTATTTGAATACTAATATGACATTATATTAATTATGATTACTGTTTTTCAGTTTGCTACCATCTAATATAATTTATGTATCACTATATATGCTCATATGTGTTGCCTTGCTGTTGTAAAATGTACATACTGAACTCAAATAAACACTTTCTTATAGGAGCAGTTTTAATGAGGCCCTTGGTGTCATTAATTTGTGTGAATGATCACATCCAAGTGTGACAAATGGAGACATAATGTGTGCATATTACACTAGTGGGAAAATTGTGATCATGTGTAGCTCCCCATTCCAAATTGCTGAAAAATTAATAGACCTTATCAACTCCCACCACTCCAGCACAGAATCATTCATGTTACTGTATATGTATGCACAAGCTATACTTCTTGCAAAGACAAATACGCATTAATTGGAAACTGTCTGTGATCCCACTGAGTTCCTCCCAAACTCTTGAGTGTGTATGCAGAGAAATGACAGTAAACACATGAGCACAGCATAAAGCTTCACACACAGAGAGTTGGTTTATCTCATTAACACAGATGTCAGGGTTTCTAGTAGCCTTGAGAGGATAAAGTCCATCTCAGCCCAAATTACTATCATTTTACAAAAAGAAAAAAAAAAGGCATTGAATGCCTCACAGTTCACATTAATTATGCATCTATGTAGACGGCAGCGGCGGCGTGCGCGTGCTGCAGTTCCTGCTGTCCTCGCACACAAATAGTCAGAGAAGAGAGGGGAAAACGTAATGATGTGTTAACAAAGGTAGGAGCTCAGCTGGCCTGCCAAATTCATCAAAGCTTAAGATTAGTTGCCCGCTAAGAATTCTGCTGGCAGATTTCTTGTTTCTTTCCCATTGGTATTTAAATTTGTGACTCAGTCTGCGCTAAAAGCCTCTGAAATCATCCACAAGTTAAAGATGTATTGTGGAGCCGCTGAAGGGAAACAAAAGAGTAAGAAAGCACTTTGCCTGGAGATATGAGGCTTGTAAAACAAGATGAATACCAGCCTAAGAGGAGTTTAAAACAAAAAGGCTTATTGTAAGGTGTCTAATGGCGGAGTTTTACACAGATTTTCTCAAACTGAATGGGTTTCTTTTTGAAAAAAAAACATTCCTCAATCTTTGCCAAAGTCTGGCAGTAGTTTTGCACCTTCGGGCTCTAGCAGTGCCCAA
This sequence comes from Epinephelus fuscoguttatus, assembly GCF_011397635.1. NCBI lineage: Eukaryota > Metazoa > Chordata > Actinopteri > Perciformes > Serranidae > Epinephelus > Epinephelus fuscoguttatus. The sequence continues at coordinate 25,348,733 of NC_064766.1, forward strand.
CATTTATCACAAACAAGAGGGAAAGAAAAATAAAAAATAAATAAATAGCTAGCTAACAAACGATAATAGTGGAAAACTAAACAATGACAGATTACGGTATGTGCAAATTTGCTTTTTTTTCCCTTCCAATTCCTTTGTGTCATACTCATATTTAATACTTATTTATATATATATATAAAAAGATAGTTGATGAAGATATATAAGTGATATTAAAAAAAATTGTAAGGCAAAGACAAAATATATATCATACAGTTGGTATTATTATAATTGGATAATTGGTCATTTAAACTATATACTAAGACAGGTTTTTGTAAGATAGATATTTGGTTATCACTATTATATACATACACATGGGTTATTTTTGTAGGAGGAACAGTCTGCTGAACTGTAAGTAAATGGACAGAGGTGAGATGGGCCACTCTGAGAGTCAAAGGTTTATGGCTTTGCCCCTGGTCTCACCTCGAAGTCCATCAAAGATTCATTGGATCCAGCGCTGCCAGCAACCTGCCAAAGTTATTCGCCAAACCAAGAGACTTTCCACAGCCTAAGATAACCGACATTTGAGGGCCACCTGAAGGACATCGCAGTCAGGCTCAACCACCCTACATCACTGTGTTCCAGTTGGCTTCGTTCTGCTGGGAAACAGTGCCATGAAGCCTGGGAGCCGCAAGCAACAGTTCGGGGTCCTCTGAGAAACGTCAGCCTGAGTCAACGCTGCTAAAAAGTAGGCGTATTCCTGCGTCCCCAGTCATACTCTCTCAGTATTGCCAAAAGTGTTACCTCTTGCCTTAATCCATTTATACATACTGTTGATTTTGTGTCATTTCATATCATCCTCATTTACTAAATGTATCTATATTAGGAATCTGTTCGTTTCATTTCGCTCAATGACTTATAGAGAAGGGGCTGGATTTAATAAATTTACTTCCTCCTGCTCCTTTTCGAATGTGTAAATCCAAGTAGCAATACACTGACAAATACTGTGCCCCGGATTAAAGATTTTTGCCTTTTCATTTTCTACTACTCTAATGCTCTCTACAAACACTTCACTTGGCAATTTTGGTGTCCCTGCAGGCAGCTGCTCCTGGTGCCGGTAGGAAGATCCACCACTGGGCTCTAGAAAATTTACTACTCGGCATACTGTTACCTGCAGACTTCATTTAAGCTTTAAACAGGTCAAAAAGTAATTCAACTTCGAATGGTGCATATTATCAGCTACCCAAACCAATCAAATGCCATAATGTTAAGGTCTTTCAAGACATTTCAAGACATTTATAGTCTTAATCAACTTTTTTCTACTTGTAATGTCTTTAAAATTCAATGTGTTTTGAATTTCAGCTTTTTCAGTTTAGACCTATTCAGCTTTTCCCCCTACTTTTTATGCCTTTAAAAATGAAATGAATTTCTTATTTCCGCTTTTTCAGTTTGGTCTTATTCAACTTCTCTCTGCTTTTTATGTCTTTAAAACGCAATGCATTACTTATTTCAGCATTTTCGGCCAATTTCAGTCATTTAAAAGAATTGCACTTGTGCTCCCAGTTTTTGTTTTGTTTTTTTTTAGCAAGGTATTTCAGCTCCTTTACATTATGAAAACCAATGTAATTGAACTCAGCTCCCATTTCTGCCAGTTTTACATTGTAGCTTTCAGGTTTTCCAGCAGTATAGTCAGTGCTTTTGGGTTTTAATATCTTTCAGGCAATTTGTTTCATATTTCTGCATTTTCAGCAGTGTTGTTGGATTCATTTCAGCTGTCAGCATTCACACGCATTTTCTTGTTTTGTACTGCGCCCTGGAAGGTTTTTGCTTTTCATTTTCTATTACTCTTAAGCTCTGTACATATACTTCACTGTACCATTATGCCCTCCCTCCCGGATAGCGCCCTGTTGGCGGCTGCCTCTGTCGCCCATAGGAAGATCCGCCACTGGGCTCTAGTATCCAAACTTTTACAGCACAAGTTCCCATTTTGTGAACCAGTTTGTCTCATCTCGGAAGCTTTTATCGAACTCTATGTGAGCCAAATTTAGTAACAGACTTGCTGACTCCCAGGCTCAGATATTGAGTTGTGAAATTTTCCCCTTACAAACCCGTTTGCACTTGATGCTGCTGGCCTGCCATGATATTGACAGACCCGAATAAAATTTCAGTGCGACTGCGAACAGAGGGCCACGTTCAGCTGATGAAAGTCTCAAGGTGAGACTTTGTACCTTCCACTCTAAACACCGTGTTTCAGCTGAAGTATCAGGAGCATATTTACAGACACGTGTTTATTATGTGGGGAAAATGAGATACAGCTGAATGCCTGATAGACAACTTCCCTCGATTCTAAAAGCACCCGCATGTTTATCAATGAATAGGTGGTGGACTCTTAAGAACCTCTGCAGGCTGAAGGCTAAATATCATTCAGACTAATTCTGTGAGGAAGACCACTGCCTGTCAGCAGCGTTAGACTGATAGAGAAGGAAAAAAAATCTACTATTAAATCGACTATTTTCCTCATTGTGTTTTCCACTGAGGTTGAGTAGATGCTTGGCCTAGAGTTTTTTTTTATCGGCTTGATACATTATTTAAGGGCCTTCAGATATTGGACACAATTTACTGCTGAAAGGGTGAAAGACAGTAAAGAAAGAAAGAAACGAAGGTCACTTCAGGATCCTGCTGCTCACTGTTTTCACAATACGAGTCGAGAGAAAGAGATGAGACTTTTTAATTAAATCAAAGGCATGCTTACTGATTTACTCTCAGGGTTTAAATCTAATTCAAAATCGTTTTTTTTTGGTTACATCTGCACTCTACACCAATGCCCACCCTGCAGGAGAAGGGTCAAAACCCTGTTAATGATTGAATGAATAAAACAAGCAGGACCTAGAGCAAAGAGAAACACACAAATTCAATGCTGTCAGTTACACAGAAAGGTGGATACAATTGTAGATATACGGAGCCCAGGGAGGACTAGAGTGCCACCCTGTGCACGGTGGGGAAATTGCAACTTGGACTGAAATGCTCTGCTGTATCACCAGTGAGACTCAGCATGTTTCATTGTAGATGTGAGTATGAAAGCAAATCTCTATTACAAAATCAGCCTTTGCTGTGTTTGTCCCTTCAGACAGTCACACTGACCGCTCAGCGTTTGATTCAAGAGCATACAAGCCTAAAACCACAGTGAGACAAAGCACCTCGGATGATCTGCAGTGAGCCCGTGGAGACGACACTCCTCAGCACAGTCCTCATATCTTTCCTGCCTTTTTTGTAAAACAAATCCCTCGACCTGGTGCGTCTACACACATGCAAATAGGGACAGCCTGGGTGTTTTCCATCACCTGTTGTGATTTACATTCTTGGTTTGTTTGGGCCCATCGCATCTCTACCAATGGTCAGGAAGGTCAAGACAGGTTAATGAAATGCACATCATGATATATATATTACAATTTACTGTGTGACACAACCTGGATACACACAACTGACCCAAGGCAGTGGGGTAGGTCCTCCACATGTGGTTCATGATCATGTGACCAGTGGTGCTGGTGCCTCCCCTCCCACAAAAATAGCCAAAAAGTGTTGGAGGCTTCTGTGTGGCATTTTTAACCTTTGTAGGCTTGTTCCTGATAAATGTTTGGTTCCTCACAATCAATGTGCTCCTTCAAATTAAAGTTTTATAGTCTATTAAAGCCCGTTGAAGAACAAATCTCCTAGCAGAGTAAATGTCACATTGAGCAACTTATTTAGCCTATCAGGCAAGTGGTTAACCAAAATTTTTGTTAAAAAAAAATTACAAAATAAACATATCATTTTTTTTTATGAAGCTGATGATGGAAGTTGAGCAATCTCACTTCCTTCTCATTTCTGTTGAAAGTTGCACATGTGCGGTACCAGTTGTGCACTTGCAAGAAAATGACGGCGGGTAAAGACAAAGTTTATGAGCTTTTGTTGTTATCTGAGAACCGCTTAAAAATAAATTAATAAATAAACTTAAAAAAAAAATGTATAGGGGCAAGTAATAACAGACTTTGGGCAAGTAGATTTCTGACCCACTTGTGAAGAAGAAATATACCAGAGAAATATAAGAGGAATATAAAGAAATATAGAAAATATAAACGAAATTAAGAAAAATATAGAGAAATATTGGATAAATGTGAGAGGAATATAAAGAAATATAAAAGAAATAAAGAGAAATACATTAAACATAAGAGAAATATAAAGGAATATATGAGAATTATAGAGAAATAAAGAAAAATATAGTGAAATATAAGAGATACATAGAGAAATATAACATAAATATAAGTGAAATACAGAGGAATATAGAGAAATACAATAAACATACGAGAAATATAAAGGAATATAAGAGAATTACAGAGAAATAAAGAAAAATATAGAGAAATATAAGATAAATATAAGAAAAATACATAACACGTTAAGCAGGATTGTGGAAATCTAAATGTTCACTGTATCGTTATTAGTCTGTGCACATCAACGTTAACTTTAAAATAAGGAGTCAAAGTATATCAGCACGCTATTCCTTAACTCTCATACTGACACAGTTTCCAGTTAGCCTACAGCCTATACTGCGACAGCATCAGAGATTTCCTGGTCATGGCTTTTGGTTTTGGTGTGCCATCCTTTTTTTCAGTTTTTTCAGTGGCCCCCTCTGGCCACCCCTGTGAAAAACATCCTGGGGACACCACTGAGCAATGATGAAATATCTTTCTTTTGTTAACCTATTTCAAATCACAAAAATATGTAATTATACAGAATATATATGCTCTTAAGGACAAAATGTAGAAATGAAGTCTGCTACACATTCTGCTTTATCTTAGTGAGTATATTTTAGTGAGGATTATATCATCTAAATCAAACATCTTTTGACGGGAGTTAAAAACACACAGCAGACACTGTGCATACTGCTGCTGACTCATCTGAAGCAGTAGCTGATCACAACACTGAGAATATGTGTGGTGAAAAATTAATTTCATTCTTTACCTGATGTTTTTATTCATGTTAAAATAATAATTAACCTTATTTATATTTCAAAGCACAGTTACAAAGTGCTTTGCAATAAAACTAAACACATTTAAATCTGAATGAAACAAATTAAAAGCCTTTACACATAATAAAACACAGAGTAAAACAAACTAAAATGTCATTAAGAGAAGAATTAGATTGTTAGTGGGATGGCTCTGTGAATGGTAATGTTCCTCTGTCTCTCAGTTGTTTGGTCGTCCATTGCTTTGATCCAGACTGAAATATTTCAACTGCATGGATTGTCATGAAAGTCTCTACACATTCATGTTCCTCAGAGGATGAATCCCACTAACTGTGGTGATCCCTGGGCTTTTCCACTACTAACACCAGCAGATTGACATTTTGTTTTTGTGTTTTTTTACATTAAGGCCTCTAGTTTCCCGGCTCGGCGCAGGGTGGCGAACCCCACGCAGAGCTAGTTTTGAGCAGCACAGTAGTTGCTAGTAGTTTGGTAGTTTGGCAGACCGAGGTGCGTTAAGATGGGTGTGGCAGTGCAGCAGGGGGAGGTGTCGACAGATTCAGCTTGGCGCAGTGACAGTTTCATGCCAAAAGGCTTTGCCGAAGGTGCGCTAAAAGCTTGCCAGCTGAAACCAGGTCTACTGTCAGCGCAGGCGGAGCGCAGCCGGTGTAGCGCAGCCGGTGTAGCGGAAGTTTGGCTGACCAGCGGACAGTGCGCACACGTCACCAAAACCTCACAGGCAGGTTTCCAGAATGTTAGGCACATTAACAATGCAGTAAATACCCACAAAAACCACTATTCAATGCAGCTGTCTGCAATCAGCACATAAATGTATCTCTATATCGACTGTCCCGTCACATCTGATGCATGTTTGGCACGCATAATAGAACCCCGTGGAGGTCTGCTCGCAGTTCTATATATTCGGACACTGCGGGCTTTGACCTCCCGGACCAAAACATCAGTTTCCTCCTGGAAGAAGTTTGGCTGTCTGACGCTGGCTGTCTTCTGCCATGGCGAATTGAGTAAACTCTCATTACGCCTTTGCACAGCACATTTAAGGGCGAGGAGAGGGGCTCATTTGATTGGTGTGATGTGAATTGGCTGTGTAAAACCCACTCCACGCCTTCTCTCCTCCCTCTTTCCAACTTGTGCAGGTAGGAGGGACAGAGGTGGGAAAGAGGAGTAGCTACACCAGTGCGCACAGTGTGCCAAACTTGCAAAATCTGCCTGGCCACACCCAGTTAGCGAAGCGCAGGTGCGCTGCGCCTCCGCCTCGCCCGGTCTGCGAAACTAGAGGCCTAAAAGTCTATGGGGAGTGACCAAGAGGCAACGCCCAGAGTTGAAAAATGAAGCCATTGTCGAAATGCGAAAAACTGCACTTCCTCAAATGGTCACTTGAGGCTGGCTCCAAAGGTAAGTTAGTCCCTATAGAGCCCCATGTTGAAATGTCCAACTTTACAGCAGAAATAAACACATTTACAGGTTGGTACAAAAAAACCCGTTAATGACAACTGTGCAAGGGTGAATTTTTATATGACTCATCTATTAACATTTTATTAAGACTTAAAGTTACCCATAATAAAGTCACTACCATGGTGACAACATTGGTAAAGTAATGTAACCCTACCGTAACCCTAGATTCACAGAGTATAGTGTAGCTGTCGCTATCTCAGTTCATTTAAGTTAATGGTAACATTTTGGTCAGATAAGATAAGTCTTGTTTAGCGTCATAAGCCCAGTTTAGGCCAATGATTCGTGACGAGACAAAACCGTTTTAGAATGTTGCAGAGAAAAGTTGCGGCAGTGTGAAGTGGCTGGACTGAGGTTGGCTGAAGTTGGCTGATGTTGTCACCTGCAACTCCACTGGTCAAATCCCCGGCAGCTGGTTTTAGACAATAAAGCATGTCACCTGTTTCTACATCCAACTGGCTTGTAGTGAAGTCTGCTGATCAAATCAAAATGACCGCAGACAGCGTGTTTGCTTGCTGCAGCAGCTGTTCCGTCCCCACCGAGTCTTCTGTTTCCGTCCTCGCGTGTGCTGGTATCGGACAGTTGGTCGCTGCTTGTTGTACGTGCTTATGCCTCCCAACACACACATTCTTATTAACTGATTAATTGACGCTGGTTATTTTTATTATAGTGGCGTATTTATTATGAATACAGTGTTGTGTATGGGCCTCAGCGGTTGCAGCTATAGATGCTGCAGTAAGCATGGCAGCTTTATGACAGACTCCGGATATAAGGTTGTGGTGAGAAAAATCAAGAGCTGTGTTGAAGTTCTCATGTGCAGCGCAAATTAAAGTTAACGCTAAGCTGAAGCTGCAGTTTGCAAGTTACTGAACATGACACACAGTCCATCTTGATGCTCATTTTGTTTCTGTCTTTCGCCGTTTCATCACTACTACAAATGCAACTGTATCTAGTATCTCACTCTCACTATCCTCGTTCATATTTTAAGAAGCTACAAATCATATTCAGCCACAAAATAAACCTGAAAAGCCGCAAATCAGAACAGAAGTACAGAGAGTTGTTGCATAGAGATGATACACCATCTCATAATTGCATTGGTGTGAACCAGCAGAATGTTGCAAACAGAGCTCTGCAAGTAGCTGCACGCTTCAGCTCGTCTCATTGTGAATCTGTGGTCTGAACTGGACTTAAGGAGTCAGATATTCCGTTTTTGTTTAAAGCCTGCTTTTTTGCTAGCGAAAATTAGCATTAGCATTAGCACAGTCAACTTCAGCTGTAAATGCCCAGTGCTAACCAAGCTAGAAGCTAGTGTTAGGGTTAACTCCACCTTCTCTTCCAAATCTGGCCACTTCTGGGTCTAAAAGTTCAAATTACCAAACTTAAGACTTCGAATGGGAGTCCGCAAGCCATTGGGTGACATTATGGATTCACATGACCACTCAAGGATCTGCTGTTTCTGGCACTTCCATGCTGGCTCCCTTTTGCAGCCCCGGAGGTTGCCGCCTGATGGGCACAAAATTTTGTACATGAGTTTGGTGACTTTGGCCTTTTCGTCCACCACCACCACCACCACGAGATTCACATCTATCGTTTACAGTGAAACGTCTTAACAACTAGAAAGGATTGCTTTGAAATTTGTTGCACACAACTCATTTTTCATCTAACACATCATCCCTTTTCTGTATTCTGAGGCCCAAACTAATCTACCAACGTGCAGAATCTCTGTTCAAATCAAAACCTTTCAGTTTCAAGGGTCCGTGATCACCTCCAGCGATTGAAGTATGAGACACGTTGATGAATCAGTGCTTGTTTATGCTTTTTGTCACCTTGATGAAGGAACACTGCAGATATGCAAATGACAGGATGATGAGAGTTTTCCTTAATAGTGAATTTGTTTATGGCTATTTGTTTATGGTCAGAATCTCTCCCAGCACTTCCTGATCATCACTCACTGCTTTAGTTGAACCTTATTCTGAATTTGACATGTAGTGCTCCACCACAGCGGGCAATCATGTCACTAAATACCTGATAAAACTCATAAATAAAAATAAAAAAACTATAATATACTTCTTTCTAAGGAATGAATCAATGAAATATTCTGTAATCTAGAATTTGTTGGATTTAAATCATCTTAATTCAGTTCATTTATACAGAAATATAAACTACCTGTCACCCTCATATTGTCACATTCATGTTAATGATGGCCACTGTTTTGGACATCAGATGCAATCAGCCTAAATCACAGCCGAGCTCTCTCCTCCTCGAGGTGCGACAGACATGGAAGGGTGCCCTGTCTCTTCCAACATCAACACTTTGCATACAGATTTCCATATATTCCATTCATGTTGGGTGTGTGGTTGGGGGGGGTGGGGGGGTGGGGGGGGTCATTTAGATTTGTTCAGTCACTTGACTCCCTCGTTTCCAAACAATCACAACCCCATCTTCAGTCTGGCAGGATCTTATCTCTGTCTCCCTTTCGTAGAGGACGAGGAGATGGCGATAAAGTGAGTTACTGCATATTTGATTATTGGGCCTTTACCATTTTCAGCAGGCAACAGCTTACAGCAGCCATGTGGAAAATACCGAGGAGGTTTTCACTCACTGTAAGTCTCACTTTGCATTGTGCCATTATTCCTGAAGAGGCTTGCTGTCAGACGCTCAATGCATTACAGTGTTTACAAGTCATCTTTACATATTGCATACTATAAATACTAAATAACTTGGCCTGCCAGTGTGGTTTGCAGGTGCTATGTGCTGTGGAGTCAACAGATAACTGGGCTAGTGATAGATCTCGATGCTCTTTTCAAGGGTAGATTGTGTTGCTTTCCCAAGGATCCACTGGATGATGTTGAGACTTGGAGTGAGTCTGTGGACAAAGTCCTCAGTTGTAAAGGTGAGAGTCTCCTCTGATTGTGCATTTATTTCATCATATGTACACCTCCTACCTGCTCACTGTCGTCTGCGATTTCCAGCTGGCCAGATAGCTTTCCGAGAGTTCCTGAAGTCCGAATACAGCGAGGAGAACATTCTGTTTTGGCTCGCCTGCGAGGAGTATAAAAAAATCAAGACGGTGCCAGAGATGATCTCCTCTGCCAACAGGATCTATTCAGAGTTTGTCCAAACAGAAGCACCCAGACAGGTAAACAACTGCAGGCTTTTGTTAGGAATTCAAACTGCAAAAATGCACTAAGAGCATTTATTTGTAATCTGAATTTACCAAGCCCATAGTGATATAGTGACTGCTGTAAAGATGTGTGTTTAATGGTGGTAAAACTGCAGATATTATTATTATTTAAAGGGTAACTTTGGTATTTTTCAACCTGGAGCCTTTTCCCATGTTAATGTGTCTAAGTGACTGATCAGAACAATATTTTTGAAATTGGTCCAGTGCTGAGCGAGAGAGCAGCAGGCCGCAGCTGTGAAACAGGCTGCAATGTAACCACTTGGGGCAATTATGCACCGTCAAATTACGTCCACTAAAAGTGTTTGGTTTTGGCACGGACAGGTTCAGATTGTTATTCTAAGTGTCTGACAGCATTATGGAGGAGACAGACCTTTCTGTTAGGGAGTATGATCATTTTTGTTTGACCAGAAACGGCCATCACCAAACCCACCAGACTCCATTTAAAAAAACTGAATTTTTATCATTGTAAAACACACTTTATTCAAAGTCAAAAGAACCAAAATAAAACTCATAAAATACCATCTCAGTTCATCTTCCCACTGTTCCCAACCTTTAATCCATCCAGTTAGATGTGAAAAAATGCTGGTTCTATATACTCTAAAATTACTGTTTATTTAAATGGAGTCTGGTCTGTTTGGCGATAGCAATTTCACGGCTGTTTCTGGTTAAACTAAAAGGATCTTACTCTTTAACAAAAAGGTCTATCACCCAGCACTTCCTAAAATCTGAGATAGACCTTTTTGTTCAAGTGTCGAATCCTTTTTGGTGAACCAAAAACAGCCCCAAAATTGCAATCACCAGACCCACCAGACTCCATTTACATAAACAGAATTTTTATCATTGTAAAACACACTTAATTCAAAGTCAAAAGAACCAAAATAAAACTCATTAAATATCATCTCAGTTTGTCTTTCCACTGTTCCAGCAATCAGCAACTCTGTTTTGGTTGAAATAAAGACTTAATCCACCCAGTTAGATGTGGAAAAAATGCTGCCTCTATAGACACTAAAATTATTGTTTATTTAAATGGAGTCTGGTGTGTTTGACGATCGCAATTTCGGGGCTGTTTCTGGTTAAACAAAAAGGATTGTAGCCCCAAAATTACCATCGCCACACGCACCAGACTCTTAAATAAACAGTCATTTCAGCATTCATAGAGCCAGCATTTTTTTCACATCTGACTGGGTGAATTTTTCATTGATGTAAAAAGACAAAGCTCAATTGCCCGCATGGTTGACACTGCAGCCTGTTTGCCTGCTGCAGTCTCACTCAATACTGGATCGATTTTGAAAACTGTTGTTCTAGTCGTCACTTAGACACAAAAATGTGAGAAAATAGGATCCAGGTTGGAAAACACCAGAGTTACACTTTACTCACCAGTTGTTTCCTCCACAGAACATAAAAGTGAATGACGATAAAAAATAGTTGCTTTAAGATGCCCGTGGGCAATATTGTTTGATTCCAGATCAACATAGATTGCAGTACCCGAGAAAACATAACAAAGAACATCTCCCAGCCCTCCCTGACTTCATTTGATACGGCACAGAAGCTCATCTACAGTCTGATGGCCAGGGATTGCTACCCACGCTTCCTCAAATCTGACATCTATCAGGGACTCCTGAGGAGAACCGATTCAAGGTGACTGTTTTAAAACTGACAGCCTTTCAGATGGAGGCTCCCGAAATCTCTCCTCCAGCTCTGATCTGCTGTAGCACTCTTTGATTTCAGTGTGGATAACAGGTTTACGCCATACAATCCAGATCCCAAGTGTAGCAGAAATAGCTTCTTCCTCAGCCTGTGTGATTCAGTAGACAGTTGCAGCTCAAGAGAATTTGCGGCTTGTATTATACTTTATCTCTTTAATTATGTAAAGGTAAAAAAGAGAAGTCTTTAAAGAGATTGTGCACATAAATCTGCTTTAATTATCTATTTTCTCCCCTCCGCTCCATGAGGTTAATAATAAAGAGTTCTTTTATTGTGAAGTATTATCAACGCTTTAATTGATTATGCAAATATAAATCTTAATATCCTCTAAGAATTCAACTTTCACATGCAAATAAATATGTGAGTGTATTCTTAAGCATCTGTCTCTCAGTTCTGTGTTTTCTTGTGTAAGTTTCTGAAACATCTTAAAAACTAAATATACTCAGTTGAATGGCTTTTGGGTGTGGTCCTTTTGAATTCAATGCAAATGCACCTTATCTTGTTGTCACAGGAGGCTCTGTGTGTACACTGTGATATGGTCATTGGTCAAAAAATACACCAGATGGCAACAAAGTCCTGCATGCAGCATCATTCAGTAAACAGGAAGACACAAGTTTGGAAAAAAAGGCAAAACCCACCTCACACTTCCTCCCTCTATGACATCTCAGCTGCACACAGGAGAAGTTTGTACACTTTGAAGAGGAACTGTATGAATCAGCTATGTCTCGAGTTAAATTTGCCAGACACACGGGGGGTGGCGTGGGCGGGAGCACACTTTCAGTGGAGTTCCGTTGGAGTTCATTCACTTAGAAAAAAGTGTCTGAGAGGATTCAAATCAAAACTTTGCATCTAATGTGATGAGAAAATCCTCTCTAACTAAGCTCATTGTCCTTTATGAAGGCCTAAATCTCCTTTCAAAGAAAGATTATGTTGCGCCATGCAGAGTTTCATAAAGTGCCAGACAGTGTATGATAATATTTGTTGTTTTATCAGTCTGGTTTTTGCTTTGTCACGTCAAGCCAGGACATGTTGGATTTCACAAGCTGATGTAATCGTCTATGTAAAAATCATGCAAATACAAAAGAGCACAACACAGCAGCTCTCCTACATTTAGACACAATGTTCAGACCCACAGTGGAGGATAAACTCAGCACACGGGACTTGAATTAAAAGAGGTGTAACATGCTGCAGCTCCATTGTTCCCTTTTGCATGTATAACCCTAATGTGTTTATTGTCTGATGTGTTTCTTGTGTTTGGAAAGTGGAAGTAGGCACAGCGTGGTTTCTCCATGTGACTGCAGGGTGTCAGACGCACATTTTGTTCTGTTTGTGTTGGTGGCATTAAACGCACGGGGGATTTATTTTAAGAGTTGCAGAACATCACACTGTGTTGTGCAGACAGCTCACCACAACTTCCTCTAGTTTAGACAAGCCTGGTTGTGCTCACCTCATTGTGGGAGAAGGGTTAAGTTCGTTGGGTACTGTAAGAAGATTGCGTTTGACAAAACCGTGTGTTTAATCTGCATCATCGTTATTATGAAGCAACTGCAGCGACACTGCAGCAGATATCACTTGCAGGAAGTGAGGAAGACATAAAAATGACAGTGAGCAAGGCTGTATTTCTCAGAGTGAGAGCAGTTGATGGAGGAAACTCACAGATGGGTGCTGCAGCCGATAAAGAAAATGTCTGCGATAACAGTTTGTGTCTCCGCCGCAAGCCTTCAACAGCTGCCTCGTGACACAAAACATTTCCTGTCGAACAAACTAACACGAACATAGACAATGTGGTGAAAACAGTACTTACCTGTGGCTCAAAAGCAACCCATTAAGTTTACTTAAAACACTTCACTTGGTATATTTTTATTCACATTTCAAATGTCATCACTTGCAGCATGTTACCCAAACAATCTATACCATATTTCGACTTCTAAGCTTTCCTAAGATGTGTTTATGTTATGTAAAATCTACGTTTAAGTCTCCATTCTGAAAGGTCCATTCCAGTTTTTACATTTACTTTTTGTTCTCTGCATTTCTTGCAAAATATGTTTTACATTCTTAAACACACTGAAAAGTGTTGCCATGGTTTTCGGTAGTTTCACAATAGTATGAAAAACAGCTTGCAGATACACTTGACATACTGTCAGTATTCACTGTGAAAATCATGGTTGCATCTGTTGTTGTCAAAGTTACTCTATGATTTAATGCAGCTGTACATGCAGACAGCAACGGTAGACTGAGGCACAAAGGCAGGAAACCATTGATATGAAATGAAAGTCAGAATTAAGTTATGAGTTTTAAGATGAAAAGCGAAAGTGTTGAGAGAATGTCAGACTGCAGTCTATCCTGTGGAAATACATTTTCTGAAGATACTTCCCCTCAAAAATGTGTTTCGCTTTTTGTTACATGACTCAGTCAATCCATCCACCCAGTCCAGTCGGCGAAGAAAAGGTTGTATGTTTCTGCAAACTAGAGATGTTACATTTCTAAGTTTCATATGTATCATATTAATGTTTGTAAAGTGACATAGTATATGAGCTGACTTTGTCATCTGGAGGTGGAGGGGAAGGTGGATGACGTGACGCCTGGACGAGACCACTGCCTGTCAAGCTGCAGACTGCGGTTCAAGACCAACAAACATCAAAACTGGTGGTTTTTAGTGAGCCAGTGCTGCATTTCCAGGGGTTATGTAGCCACCAGACATGGATGTTTTTAGGCAACCCCTCACTGTCTCTCCTGCCGAGAATGAGCCACCAAAACTGTGATCCTTTTCCTAACCATAAACAAGTGTTTTTTGATACAATACAATATGATGCGATGCGATACGATACGATATGATACGATACAGTATGATACAATTGGATTCAATTCAACTTGATTCGATATGATACGATGCAATGCAATGCGATATGATATAATACAATATGGATATGGATAAGATATGACTGGATTTGATTCAACTCGATTCAATTTGATACGATATGATAGGGTATGATGGAATGCAATGTGATATGATATGATATGACACAATAAGGATATGGATACGATACGATTGGATACGATATGATACGATACCACTGGATTCAATTCAGTTCGATTCAATTCACGATATGATATGATATGACACAATAAGGATATGGATACGATACGATTGGATACGATATGATACGATACCACTGGATTCAATTCAGTTCGATTCAATTCACGATATGATATGATACGATACGATGCAATGCAATACGATACCATATAATACAATATGGCTATGGATATGATACGATTGGATTCGATTCGACTCAATTCAATTCGATACGATGCAATACAATGCAATGTGATACGATATGATAGAATATGATATGATATTCTCCACTGTCTACTTGTAGGGAAATTCATCTTGGACTCAGGAGCTGTACAAGTATTACTGTCTTACAATAATAGTTCAGTAGAAATATATATGCCATAAAAACATAACAGTACTGCACATTAGCCATTTATGTGTTGCACATAACATCAGCACACAACAGCGCACCATAAGCAAAGCACAACACAATCCCTAACAGGACCTAAACGCGCGTTAACCACAGTGTTGTTGGAAGTTTCCCCATACCCAGTACATAATAATGTACAATTGTAACATATCCATGTTTTGCGGAAAAGTACAATGTAAACATTTATTATGATGATTCGGTTGGTCCACCACTTTGGTCCAGGTTGAAATATCTCAACAACTTCACATTGATGCTCCCCTCACTTTTCTTCTAAAACCACCGTGATGTGTTTTTTAGTAAAAGCTTTGACAATTGCTGTATGGACTGCCATAATAACATGCTGACATTAAAGGTTTTATGTGTAAAAGATAGGGGGATTTAGTGGCATCTAGTGGTGAGGATTGCAGATTGCAACCAGCTGAAACTTCTCCCAGTTAGAATTCCTCCAGTGTTCATTGTTCAGGAGGTTTTTACCGGGAGCCAAACTGTCTGCGGAGCTCTCTTCCTCTCCAGAAGAAACGAAACAAGTGATTAAAACAGGTAAAAACACACACTGATGCTATTTGACACATCAGAGACAGGCAGCTCGTCATCCACATGCTAATGTGTGCTCACATTTTATTTCTGATAACTTACAGACATTCAGAAGGTTTTTACCGGGAGCCAAATTATCCGCAAAGGCCTCTTCCCTTCCAAAACAAACAGATCTTGTGATTTAAGCTAGTAAAACACTGAATAAAGTAGTTTCAAATTAAAATGGGGATGTACCTGCTCCATATGCAGATATAAATATCTTATACTAAGGTAATTAAAACACAACAATTCTTATTTTCAGGTGATTTTACACTGAAGAAAATGTCTTATATTATATTCCATTTCTGCCAATATAGCCCCCTAAATCCTTCACATTGGCCCTGTAACATCTAACTCTGTGCCACTTCAAAATGACACAGTAAAAGCTTCAAATTGAGCCAAAGATTTGCAGGTAACTGCTGAAGTGATGGATGAGTGATCTGGACCCATTTTTAACACAGCTTAAAAAACCCTTAACAACTGAACTGTGTTTTTGAGCAACTGTGGGACACTTCCCATTGTCTGAGTCGAGAGAATTGCACTAAATTAGCCCATGTGAGATGTAAGAGGAGCGTGCATGAAAGTTTTCAGGTTTATCTCAAGGATGAACACTCCTCTTTAAAAATTTCATGAGCTGAGAGAAGCAGGTTTGCCAACTGTTTTGATCCTTCTCCGAGGCCGAGGATGCTATTATATACAGCAACAGCACGACTGGGGAACAAATTGGACCACGTTGGCTGAAAATGTTCAGATATTCTGCATCATGTATGAGGAGCGGGAACTTACATGATGCATGAGGGTATTAGATATTCACTGATGAAAGTGGTGTGTTTCTTAAAGTACCAATAGAGGGTACCAGGTTTGGAGACGTGAGCAGCTTTGTGATTGATGCTTTTTCATATCAAGATGCTGAAGTTCTCAAATTTAATTTGATAATAGCAGATAACTGGAGACAGCTCGAGTACCGTGATGTGCTGTAAAACCCGACTGAAGGGTATATAAACATAAAAAACTGCTACAATTTCCTCTTAAAAACTTCTGCTCAGTGTCATATTGCTTACATCATTGTTACTGAACCATAGCAGGTAGGGACTACACCTTTTAGAAACACGAATACAGATGTCTGATTGTGTTCTCTTTAAAAACTCTTTGAAAATCCAGAGGAAAGTCCACAAGACAGATGAAAGCTTTTGTTTTGTTAAAACTTCCTGCTAAGATAACAGGAAGTGAATAAAATAGTCTTCAGTGACACGGCTCACAGCACTGAGAAAGAACTGAGCATGCTAGCGGTTTCACTTCATGATGTTGACAAACCGGTTTGATCTAGATCTAAGATTTTAGATACAGCACATTGAGCCACAGATATCTTATTTTAACCTCAGTGACATAGAGATGGCTACATACTTCAAGTGTCTACAAGCCTCACACCAAAAATGGAAACACTGGAGCGGCTGTGTCACCACATTACCACAGTGTCCTTAGTTTGTTTCCGGTGGGCGACTTGTGTTTTGTGTCATCCCCCACTTTGTTTCCCCCCATATTTCCTGTCTGTCTCCTCTCTCAAAGATCAAGTGATGGCAAGAAGCTATAAAGTGGAACCAAAGATAGGAAGGGAGTAGGTTTGTGTCAACACTGGGGGGTTCATGTGAAACAGGGAGTTGGTGGTCCTCCCTCTGGAAACTTTGAGCATCAAACACTTAACATCTGGTGAATTTCTATGCACCAGTGTCTGCATGTCTTTGCATCAGTTTAAGGTGTAAATGTCTTTAATTTCATCAGAATAGAAGTCCTCTGATACGAGGGGACAAATACACATGTTGCTGATATCTACACCTATGAAAGACAATATTAAATTTGATGATTTGTGACAAGTCATAAGCAGAAAAAGAAGGTTCAAATTAACCCAGAGCAAAATTCAGAGCAAAAGATACAAGAGAGGCCTGAAATACAAGTTTCTATGAACAACTTGTTGAAGGAATAAATGAGGTTAATTAAAACTCAGATGTTAACATACTACTGGTAAAGGTGGGGGACTCACATCACATGACTTGACTTGAGTCCGACTTGGCACAGACCTCCTGTCTATTTTTGTAAGCTGAAACCATTTCCCTTACTTTAATTTCACAGATAAGAAACAATAAATTGTGAAGATGTTGTATTTGTTTGGAAAACGTGTTTTGTCGGTGAAAATTTTGAGTTGTAATGGAGCCAAATTGTTCACCATTACCTTTGTAAAATGTGGCTGTTGTCCCTGGTTTTATGTGAGAAGAAGAAAAGATCACTAGCTGCTAGGCTAATTTATACAATGCAAAATGCCATAGGCTTGTGCTAATAACATTAGCATGTTGTATTTGTGGGGAAAATGTGTCCAGATAAAGACAAGTGTTTGTCTGCGAATGCTGCGAGTTATAGTGAAGCTGATTTGTGTACTTGTGTTTGAAATTGTCTCTATTAAGCCATGTTTAATGTGTGTTTAATGTGTATTTTGAATCAACTAAACTTTACAGCACTTCACAGAAATCTCTGCAGTTGTGTTTTGGAGGTGTAACTGCAGAGTGACACAGATATACCACCGCACAAGTATTTATGCCATGACCTGAGACTTAATTTTGACTTGAGACAGATCACTTGAAAGGACTTGACTTTTTAAATTTAATATCTGTATTTTTCTAGATGTTGAGATGTTTTGTTTGTAAAATATAAAGACAAATATATCGCAGTGGCGGAGGACCTGTCGGCTGACATTCGTGCCCATATTCATATGATCTCATTAGATGATTGTGACTCATGCATTAATGTGAAAGCAGGATTTTACTGTTGTTGAGGTGGAGCTTATTTTGAACTATTAACTCATGATTATTTTCATCATGGGTTAATCTGCTGATTATTTTCTCCATTAATCAAGAAATGAATTGTGAGAAATAGCGTCACACTTACCCACAGCCCAAAGTGACACTTTTGTAATGTTTGTTTTGTCCAGCCAACACTTCAAACCTCAACATGACACAATTCGATGATTATCAAAAGAGTGGAAAATTTATTTTCTGTGAATTCAATAACTGACTCATAGTTCCAGCTGTACATGAAAATGTTCATATGTTTGAGTGCAAAATCTTAATTTGTAAAGTAACGAGTAACTAAAGCTGTCAGATAAATGTAGTGTGGCAGAGGTAGACAGTGACATGAGAAGAAAAGACTCTGTACTTACAGTTCCTGAGTGAATGTGTTTAGTTACATTCCACCACTGGGTGCAGTTTGTGTGATATGACTTGCTTGAGCTGACCCATGACTTGACTCGAATTCCTTGACTTACAGCAAGGTCTCGACTTGACTTGCTTGATTATCAAAGGTATACTATGTAGAATGTTCCTGAAAGAAATGTATGGATCCCAGAAATATTCACTCCTAATCGTCACTCGTGACCCACTAGAAATTTGTGGTGGTGTGAGCCTCTGCTCTCTGCCTGTATTCTTATTGTCTTCTTATCATGCCTTTTTTGGGAAGTTCTTGGGAACAGCACACAGGTAAGGACGAGACTCTCTGACAAGGTAGCAACCAGGTGCCAAACCAGCAGCACACATTCAACAGGAAGCTGTTCAAAAATTGCAAACACAGTGTCAACAAAAAGTAGCGAGGCAAAACGCCAAGTACACAAAACGGGTTGGCTCTCACATCACAGTTGACGTTTCCTGCATAGCCTACCTTTGAACATACTCTCGGCTGAGTCATGTAGACAGGTTGAGTTAGGGACTTATGAGGCCAAAGAACACACTGAGTTTAATTTGATTGTACCATAATGTGAGAACAGCTTCAAAATGTAACTCTGGCTGAACAGGATGATGCTAATCGCTAAAACACAGTGTAACAGAGGTAAAAGAGGAAAAGGCTGTTTTGTCCGTGGCTCAGTAATAGAGCAGTATCTAGCTTAAACTAACCAAGTGAACAAGTTAAAGATGTAGTTTAACATTTTGATAAATGCAGTTATTCACTTTGCTAACGTTAGCTAGCTGACTGATACGCCTGAGAGTTACGTAAGAAGTGATGCTGGTAGACAGATTTGAGGGACACACCAAGTTGATAATCGTCCGTTGGTCAATTTTGGACCATTGGTGAGTGTCTGTTGCCCTAGTTTATGCGGTGTGTCCACTGTTGACAGCAGTTGGCCCTTGTCGGTGGCTTTTTGGCCACTTCAGCATGTTGAATCCGTGGAGTCTTGTGATGAATGAAACAAACTGATTATGTTAGGTAAGATTATGTTAGGTAGCTGATTTCCTACCCGTGTGGAATAACCGCAGGTACCAGCCCTGGAAATTAGAGGCCGCGTCTTTAACCGCCTGGAAAATGCGAGGTCGGGTGCTGGGCTCTACTCATGTGCCTTTTTTGTGCCAGTTTTCAAGAGTGTGGTGGAAGGTTGTGTCTGAGGTTGCTAAGCAACCTTAACAAGCATCGTATGGCCTATTGACCTGAATCCTGAGCGCAGAGCTGATCTTCTTCCAGGTGCTGTTTTTAAGTGTGTAGGCCTATCGTCCATGGGACAGATGTAAAGCTCTGGGTAGCCCTGCACTAACATGATCAACTTTTCTGTATTTATCAGAGTGAATATTTACAGAAGAAGGGAAAGATATCTGTTGGCTGTGACTGGTTTGTAACATGACTTCTGTCTGACTGATGAGCGTGGCCTCTTCCAGTCATATAGGTTATGATCTATTTTGAAAAGGCGCAGCTCCTAGTAGAGTTTCACATTTGTTTTTTTCGCAACTAAGCGACCAAAGAAATCTTGCTGACTTATGACCTGTTTGATTAACTAAAGTTTGGTTGACTACTAGGGAGCAGTCCTTGCCCGTCCTTCTTATTTATTTATCTATTTATTATTCTTAACCATCTTTGGAAGTTTTGATTTGTCTTAATTGTTTATTGTCCCTTGCATCATGTTCTTAATCAGGTCTTTTATTGTGGCACTCCAGTAGTTTTACTTCTGGCTCTTGCAAATCCTGATCAGTAAGCCTTCTGAGTACTTGCCTTTTATGTTTTATGTTCCTATGTCCTGTTTTTGTGTGGCCTTATGTCTTCTGTTATATGTTAAATGCTCTTACTGCAGAACAAACCTACCTACGGGTACAAATAAAGTAACCTGAACCTAAATGATAGCCTACTAGCAATGCTTACCATCAGTTATTTCTCATTGAGCTCTTTGTGAAATCAAAGAACATTAATAATAAACACTTCAGAAGCATTAAAGTGCTGCTGCATAAACATCTGTCAGATTGTAGGTCCTGATGATGAAGGATGTCCAATCCGCAAGTTACCTGTCAGTTGGTAGAACTTCATGTTTACTCCTCTTGGTTGGTTTGCAAAAGGTCAGTGTGAACAGGAATTGAACCAAAACTAACATGCAGCAGTGTGTCATGGTTTTTCCTCTGGTGTGGATGCACCCTAAGGCTGCAAATGTGTGAAGATGCATTTTATTATGAGTTCAACTTTTGCACAAAAAAGAATGTTTTGTTTTTCCTTTTTCAAACTAACATTGTCTGTCGTTAATAATGTCAAGAGTAGAATAGCTGCTACTGTTTAGGTGCTACTGCTTCTCTACTCTAATGACGCATTTGTTCTTCGGACTGTCGTCACATGAAAAAGTTTTTCATAAGCTGATACTCCACAAAGCTTAAGAGCACATCTTTACCTGTGTGTCAGTTTAATTTGACTGAGTGAGAAACAGCCTCAGCATATACTTCACCAAATGTTTCCAAAACCTGAAACAGGGGCATTGTTGCTTGCTAAGCCTGGAATAGAAGCTAAAGCATTTGCTTATCTGCTGCTGAATTTTCCACTGCCCCATTTGCATCCCCAGACGTTAAAACAAACAACTAACGATGCAGGTCTGAATACAGTACACAGAGTGCCGATGCAGTCTGCGCATGTTTGCGTCATCTCCAACTTCCTCTTTTTCTGTGGTTAGTTCAGCATGATGTTGTGACGCTACTCACCAACCTCACTTCAGACTTCTGCTGTACATATATAAGTCGGGCGGTTTTATCCAACTGACACAGTCGCAGCCCAACACACAGTCACATTCATAAAAGGCATTGTTGCCATGCCGAGTCTAGAAGCACCACCTCAGAGGGAGCTGCAGGAACTCAACATGGACGCTGACAACAAGAAGAGGTAAATATTCAATCATAACTGAAGCACTTTATCTATTTTTTGTGTCATTGCTGATAAAATTTTTAATATAAGAAGAACATGTCAGTAAATATGTCTTGTTGGTTTGTGTTTGGTTAACCAGGCGAGGAAACCTGAAGTCTCGGCTGCAGTGTAAATCGTCTCAAACCACTAACACTGAGGGGTAAGTGAAGACAACTTTACCACTACAAACACTTTAACCGTTGACATAACTGTTGCACATGTAGGTAACACTGCCACTCTGTTTTGCAGGCTTTGTTACGAGGAGATGTCTCAGTGGTCACAGTCTCTAGACAGACTTCTATCATCCAAATGTAAGTTGATCAATACGTAGTCCCATAGTCAAGTTTCATAGTCTCACAGTCTTCCTCAACATTGGCTAACTGCTCATTTCTCCTACCCATTTAGACGGCATGAAGATATTCCAGGCCTTCTTGAAATCAGAGTTCAGTGATGAAAACATTGAGTTCTGGCTGGTGTGTGAGGACTATAAGAAGATCAAGTCTTCCTTCAGGATGTCCTCCAGGGCCAAAAAGATCTTCAAACGCTACATTCAAGCTGAGGCTCCCAGAGAGGTAAGCCCAGAGGCCTTTTAATGACAGATTCACACTTTTATTTTCTACAAAAAGAAAACCCTGCTGCTTTTTTTGTCATCATCCTCATTATTATCTTTCCTTCACATCCAGATCAACATTGATCACAAGACCAGAGATCTGATCAGGCGGAACATAAAGACGCCCACCCCAGTGTGCTTCGGCGATGCCCAAAGGATCGTCTACGGGCTAATGGAGAGGGACTCTTACCCACGTTTCCTCAGGTCTGAGCTCTATCAGGCTTTACTGGACTCCACATCAGAATCAGTGAAGATGTAGAGACAGCGGACACCAGAGACACTGTCTTTGTAGAAACTGTGAAACTGAGCCCGATGCTGGACTACCTGAGAGACACTGTGGTGTGTGTTTGCCTGTCCTGGGAGCACCAAAAGCACCAAAGACATGTTATTTTCAACACATTCGTGGCTTCCCTTTAGATGGAAAAGACATGCTTTCTGGTTGGCCACATATGACTGTGTTAGAGGGGTGAAGCCAGCTCTGTCGTTAAAAGAGTTCGTTCACAACCAGCTGGTTTGAAAAGGAGGAGTTGAGGCCAAAAACGGCTACATTGGCAGATGCTGTGATAGCCGCGGTAAAGCAGAGGACTTCCCAGAGATGTCACAATTATAGTGAAAATGCTAGGGACTTTCTGTGCGAGGCGCCAGGAAGTGTATGTGGTGCAAACAACACCCTCCACCCAAGATGCAAGTGCACGGGCTGCGTGTTACCTCCACTTGCACACCATCTTGAGTTTATTGTTATTTCACTAAAGCAATGGCTGAGTAGATGCTATGTAGATGTGGGTTTTTATGCACAGCGTTCTGCATTTGATATTTTTTAATATTACATTCTGACACCAGTGTTGTCACACTGAGATCTTGCATCTATAATAATTTGTCATAAGCTACATGTTGTGTTGTATTCCACAGTTTGTAAAAACGTTGTGTAAATGTGAATATTAATGTGGATTTGTACATATTTAATAAAAATACATGCATTTGCCTTGAAGTCTGCGTAAAAAAATATTTTACAGCTCTGTAGTGACTAAGATCTGTCCTTATCAGACAAACAAATGAGGTCAGGTTCCCATAAGCCTAAGATACATCACCTTGAGAATCCACGAAGCAACTTAGTCACCAGTTCATTCAATAATTCATTCATTTTTTTGCTCATTCATATACTTACTCATATTTACTGCCCTGTGGTTTTTATGACTTTAGAGATGTCTACAGCAGCACAGTGTACCAGACGTATTCATTGTGCTCTCTAATACTGAACACTGTACACAGCCCACATGTCTGCAACTAGGCCTGTGTGTCCTTGTCGTGCTTATAAATTACAAACTTTATCTGAAGGAATAGTTTGACATTTGGGGAAATATGCTTATTTGTTTTCTTGCTGAGAGTCAGATGAGAAGATTGATACCATTTTCACGTCTGTACAGTCAGTATGAAGCTACAGTCATGAAGCTGGTTAGCTTAGCTTAGCATAAATCAGCTAACCTGGCTCAGCCTGAGGGTTAGGAATTCCACTTTGCATCTGATTTGTTTAAAGTGTACAAAAACAGAACACCTTTGAACAGAGTTAGCTGTTTCCAGTCTCTATGCTGAGCTAACCAGCTGCTGGTGTTCTGTAGACTTATTGTCACTTAATTCTCAGCAAGAAAAGGATTGAGCGTATTTCCCAAAATGTCCCAATCATTCCTTTAACCCCTGGGTCAGCAGGGGGTCAGATTAACTGCAGGGGGGCACCAAATTATATTTTGATCATTTAAATTAAAGGTGATAGATATAGGATTCATACTTCCCGGTCAGTAACTCTCACTCCACTCTTCAATTCTACAGGTTGCCAGGTTCGTAAACGACAGACACTGGAGACAGTGAAGTCAAGTGAAGAGTCTTTTGTGGTATAGTAATTAAAAAATAATAATAATAAATCATGAATCCTCTCTTGTGCGCCCTGTAACACACTGTAACAATCTCTGTAAAGCATTTTTAGCTTTACTCGTCACTAATGCTAACGTAATTAACCAATTAGGATCCTTTTTCGTGGTGGACACCCGGATTCCCTGATTCAACAACGTCCTGTATACACACAAAAACACGAAAGTGTTCTTGATATTAAAACGGCAAATATATTCCTCTGTTATAACTTCGCACCAATAATAATAACAAGATAGTTCGACTGTACTAGATATTTGATATATTCAGTAGGTTTACTTTTTTTACGACACTATTTGACAGCTCTACAACCGGAACAATCACAGTCCCAAAAACGCTGTTTCTGGAGAATTTACTAAAATATCTGAAATTAACCTGGAATTAACCGTCAAAATTTCTAAAACAATTATTTCTCTTCTGTAATTATTTTTTTAGGAAAATATAGACTTTAATTCTATAACTTTCTAGACGTTCTATGGATGTGGGGTTTTTTTTGTTTTTTTTTTTAAATATTCGTTTTGATGAAATTACGATCTTTAAGTTACTGGGTTGTTTTTTTCTTCCAAAAATCTAAATGTCTGCAAATACTCATTAACATGAATCCAGCATTGGTTATTATTGGAAAATACACTTCATTTACAGGACACAATATTAACTAGGGGGCGACTGTGGCTCAGTGGAAGAGTGGGTTGTTCGATCCCCGGCTCCTCCAGCCTACATGTCAAAGTATCCTTAAGCAAGATACTGAACCCCAAATTGCTCCTGATGGCTGTTCCATTGGTGTGTGAGTGTGTTAAAAACTGAGTAGCAGGTGGCACGTTGTATGGTAGCCTTGGCCACCTGTGTGTGAATGTGTGTGTGAATGGGTGAATGTGACTCGTCGTGCAGTCATGTGAGCTAGCTAGTGCTAAATCACTGTGCGGCACTTTGCTAGGCCCTGAGGAAGTGTGGTGGGCTTTGAAGCCAAAAAAGGAGCGAAGGAGCCATATGGGATTTTCAGGTCGGGGCTGGAGAGGTTCCTCCAACTTTTAACATTGGAAATTCAACAACAGGGGGCGTTCCAGTTGAAATTCCCGACTGGGAACTTGGAAATTGCGACGTCCCGGTACAAATGGAACGCACCCTTGGCAGCTAAGGGCAAGCGCAAACAAGACAAGGCCAGAAAATATTCTAAGAATGATCTGAAGTGCAACTCGGTGTTATACAATATTAAGTAGGGGGTCCTGCTCCGACTTTCTTTGAGCTAAAGGGTCCTTGGCTTGAAAACATTAAAAGCTCTTCGTTTTTAAACTGTTTTCCCTTTAAACAGACTTAAGGTTAGAAAAACCATCTTAGGCCTATTTCACAGTGACACTATCAAATGTACTGTATATTTTGTGTGAAACACCAACTAAAAAAAAACAACCAAAAGTTATTTTATAGATCATTTCTTGCACATTTCCCCAAAATCCAGCCTCACACACGTGGTGTCTTCGGGAACTTCCACTAGAATCTAATACAGAGCGCTGCGGGTTCAAACTGAATCTGGTAACTCAGTATGAGCCTGTTATGCTGATTAGTGAGGTCTGAAGGGTTAACAGCTGGGACCGCAGCGAGACGGGCTCTCGCATACCTACGCAGCAGCTTACATCAGATGCGTCACCGGCCTTTTGAATGCGCTTCGAGCACATTGTACAACTCATTCAGCTTTTGTGAAGCCAGTCTTTCATTTATCAGGACAACAATCAGGCGTCTCCCTCATGAATTGTTCCTAATGTAGCAGAAAGTTTTAAAAGTGAAACTGCATTTATATCACACAAAAAACAAATCCACTAAAAGGGAAGTTTCTAAATGGCAAACCATCCAGTATCACTCTGATAAAGGTTACAGACCTATGGAAGAAGTGTAAAGACCCAACTGCTTTACCACATCCTCTTTTAATCTCAATTGTACATCCCTGTGTTTGTTCAGGCACACACAGACTGAGGCAGGTGAACATACACATAATGCCACTGAAACTCTTTGTGCTTTTAGGGAGTAATAGGCATCAAATTGTCAGTATAAAGGCAGTAATTTGGTGTTTTTGCCAAAAGGGCTTTCAGCAGGATGAGAACATCCTTTTTATTTCTCACACAAGGTTGTTAGCTGTTTTTTTACTCAGACTGAGGTGTTAAACTGACGCGGATTGACCACTGCCTGACTAGTCATCATTTCCTCATTTGCAATGCTCTGTTTGTTAGTAACATGATAACCCCGCGATAGATTAGTCATATGACCATGAGAAGCTGAGACTGATAAAATGAGGTCACAACTGAGAGACAGGATGTTCGGATTGTCACGCACTGTTTGACACGAATGCAAATTACTGATGGAAAACTTTGAGGATATTCTCTACAGATACCGCTCAGTCAGTGAGTGTCATGAGACAGGATCATCCTCTCAGAACCACATGGGCTGTGTTCAGGAGGTCACTGGATAACCAGTTTAACAAGAGAGGCTTTGTTTCAGGTCTGTGTCACAGGAAGGTGAAAAATGTTCCAATGTGGAGATTTATAGCCAGATAAAAATCTACCTCAATCAAACATGTGGTTTAAAAAATTCCAACAGTGATTCAACCTATTAAATCATCATGAATTTAAGACAGAATCAATTTTAGCATTTGAAGAAAGTAGAAGTAGAAGTAGAAGTAGAATTAGTAAGTGCATTCACACTGCATAGTATGAAAAAATGAAGTGTATTACCCATCCAACATTTGAATGTGGGACTCATGTGGGTATTAAATGGGCTGAAAAATGGGTCCTATATTGGATCATCCATGTGTTCCATATTGGCCCCATGTCGATTGCCCACATGGATGGGTTTGCCCAGGTGGGGCCCACATGGGCTACTTGGCTACAAAGTGGTTATGGGTCCAAAATGGGTATCTTATCCAGGACATACTTGGCTAAACCCACCCATGTGAAGAAATGTCATGGGGCCAATATGGAACCCGTGGACAGTCCCTTTTAGAGTCAATTTTTCAGCCCATTCACTACCAACATAGGCCCCACATACAAATGCTGGCTGGGTACTGGCGCACTCAAAATGGACCAAAAGTTGAGTGTAGAATGATGGGCACTTCTCTTCTTCAGCAGTCGCTATCTTTGTGATGTAGCTTACACCATGTCACAAACTTCTCAACTTTTGACAAGGCGGCTGGGGACGACAAGGAGCCTGAGCTGGCTACAGTGAACACCACTGCGTTATACCAATGTTAGTTAAACGTTTTTCACACTAAGTACTGATACTGCTGTTGAATAGAAGCCATCAGTAATGATTGTTGGGTCTGTAATGTTTTAGTGCTGCAAACAATAACGCAAGTGCTAACGTTAGCTTACTAGCTAACTTGCTCGCAGCTACGCCAGCACATTTTAATCAGCATTTATGTTGTGGCATAAGTTTGGTTATGTGTGGGCGGAGATAGTGGTTAACCGCTTCTTTCCTCATCTTTTTAAACAGCAAATTACAAACGGACAGTGGAGCATTATCGCTAACATTTAAAAAAAAAAAACAAAAAACGTCACTTCTGCTAAGTGTAAAAGTGCAGTGTGTGATCTGAGACAACACTACCAACACATTCTCACTCCAACCTTGTCACATATCGATGTTTGGTCACGGTCCAGAAACGACATACAAGGTACCGTGGGCGCGATGGTTGTTGATGTTCTGGGACACCTTGTCAGGTTACATGCGTCGTCTTCTTTCACAATACACTTCAGTTTTCATAGGAAATTTACCGTTTACATACAGTCTCTTTCAAAATAAACGCACTACATACGGAAAGCAACGCAATTTGATTTTTTTTTCTCCAACAACTAACACACACAGTAGGAGAGCAGGGTTTGGCTTTATAATCTTATGGGACACAAACACCGCTCTCCCGGGTGAAAGTCAGTGTTGGACCCATCCATCTAGCCACGCAAGAAGTATGTAAGGTACATAGTGTACTACATTGAAGTGTACTAATGTAGCAGCCCCAAAAGGTTGGAGGTTGGGATGGTGGATGGATCATTAACACAGGACTTATGTTTAGTACAGTTTTTATTTTCTTGAGAGACTAACTCTGCCATGTCTCCTCTCATCACCCTATACAATACACAAATGTTTGCGTTAACAAACAATGTACAAGTTGACAAATGACAAATGCCGTTTCAGCTGGTTTGCCGGCTGGCAAAACTGAAAATCAACCCAACTCTAGTGATGTCATGATTGTAAGCTTTGTGTGCCAGTCGTTGCGCTTGCTATCAGCGGGGCTGCTGGAAACACTTGGAAACATTTGCTTCATGGATGTGTGAGGCAGGAGTTGATTACAAACTTAAACATTTTTTTCATATAAATTTCATGCCATGGCAAAGTCCCAACATGTTGCTTTTATGTCAGCTTTGGCCTTGCAATGTTCAGGGTTACTCTTAAACAGTAGATGTTGTGTTGAGACATTTTTACCCATAAAATGCCAGTTTTTTACAGAAAGGTGAGAAATACCAACATTAACACCAGCATTACTGTGTGTTTCATCACAGTACAGTCATATCATTTGGTTTATAGCTCAAAAAACCTCTTTAATCTATCAAATCTATCCCAGCATGCCTCAGTTGGAAGACAGGGAAACAACCTAGGCACATAAAGAGTCTCCAGTCCGCCCAACCTGCAGGTCTTTGGACTGTGAGAAAGGGAAAATCCACTTGACTTTAATTTTAACATGGTAAACCCAACAATACGTCCACACATTAACCACTGAGCCACCATGCTGCCCTGACTTGCAAATGAAAGGTTGTAAAACTATTTTCAACCTTGGTTCTGGCTGCCAGAGCTGTATTATGTAAAACTAATATGTGATCACAAGTATACCCCAGTGCCCACAATGCTCAAAGCCTATGATGCAGATCCAGGCTCTATATTTACATCGACAGTATAGAGGGGTTATATAACTCCCTGATGTAGAACAACACAGTTTTGTGTGCTGCAAAATTTGCTGAATCATTCGTGAAAGTCATGGAGGCTTCACAAGCTAAAAATAATGATGGTGATGATCAAAGATGACCTGACCCCCTCTGTGTTTTACTCATTCATCACACAGTGACAGGTGTTTTGAATATTCTCATCCCCTGTGGCTTAAAAAGGTGTGATTACACTGGTTTTATATAGGTAATGGTTTAATGCTCATGCCAAAACAGACCTAGATGTTCTGTTTTGTGTCTCTGCTCTGTATGTGTTTACACAACTTCCTTAACAATGACCTTTATAATTGATCATATGAGCTACAGAAACACGGTCATGTGGTCTCATTCTTAGTTTTTCAGTTTATGAGCGTGAGATTATTTAACATATTTCCAATGCGCATTTTCCATGAAACAAAGCGTATGTCTTTAAACTAGGAAGAGCAAATAAGCAGGATTTTAAATAGACAGAAGAATAGATTATGGCATCTGTAAGCAGTATCAAGTGAAATATGTTAATCTAATTTTGCAACATCATATTTTCTTGTTTTGAAAATGGAGTTTTCAGATTGAATATTTCAGTTACGTCTAGTTATGTATATTTTTTATTGATTTAAGAGCAGCAGCTAAAATCACAATAGATGTTTTGCCTCATTAAATTAGTGCCATAGTGGTTGAAGATGAACCATAGACAAAGCCAGCGTGATGTCACCCATTGGTTTGCGGACTCCCATTTTGAAGCCTTAAGTTCGGCATTTCAGTCGTCGCCATCTTGGTTTTAGTGACAATATTTGGGTGAGAGGCTTGTGCTGTCCAGAAGTGAGAGATGGATCTGACTGAGAATCCGTGGACACTATTGGCAGACAGTTTGTTACTTGTGTCCAACCCTTAATTGTGCGTAACTTTAAGCCTTAATAAAACATAAATGGGTGAGTTATGTTAAAATTCACCTCTGTACAGTTGTCATGAAGAGGGGAATTAGCTATAGAGACCAAAACTGTTTTCGTACCAGGCTGTAAACATTTTTATTTCTGCTGTAAATTTGTGCATTTTAACATGAAGGTCTACTGCAACTGACTGGTTTCTTGAACCCGCCTCAAGTGGCCATTCAAAGAACTGCCCCGGAGGTTGCCACTTGGTCCTATGCTAGACCAGTGTGCCCTGGCACACACACCAAGCCCCCCCTTTTTTTTTTGCTTGTAATCATTGCATGTTTAAAAATGGCCCATTTGCCTGGTATTGAATAGTAATACAACAACTACAACAATAAAGTGCATAGGACTCAGTGTGCAAGGTTTCTGTGCCTAATGATTTTTGTTGGATAACAGATTAAAAGACATACAAAAAAAATAAGGACTTTGTGTGCAAAGGCCTTTACACTGGATAGCGCTGTGCTTAGCGCAGATCTAGGTTGGTGACATATCCTGATACAGCAGTTTGTATGATATATGAAAACAGTTCTAATCTAAAGCCCTTTTTAAACAGGAATTGTGCAAATTTGTAGGAAAGCCCAATCAGTCTTTTTTCAGCATTGGCAGTATAAAAACAAAATCGGGGAGTGCGGCAAAATGCCACCTACCTACTTTTGTTTATACAGAATGCACCTTTTTCGGGGCAATTGGGGGCGTGAGCAAGTAACAAAACGTGCAGCTCAGCGTGTGACGTAAACAGTGACGTGGGAGGGAAGCCGCTGCTGGTCAGTCCTTCAGCGATTCTCTCGTAAGTCGGCCAGTTTGTCACCGTCCCTGTCATTTGATGGTTAATGGCCTCTTTGTTTGCGAGGGCAAGGAGGGCGCACAATTCCTTGTCTCCCCAGTTGCTCATCTTACAGTGTCTGTCAGGTTTGCGTGTTCCTCTTGCTACTAGCTGCTCGCTAATTCCTGGGGTCCATGTCATTAGTCCGACAACCCATTGATATGTGATTATACTAGGCTATACTGTATTTGTGTACCATAGGGGATCAGCAAACGCAACAAAAGTAGGCTGCTGGTCGAGATACAAGTGTCATAGAGAGAAGAGAATGAAACACCATAACCTCCTATTATTAACTCTGGGGTCGGGGTTGTGTGGAGAGCTCTCCACGGTGCTGAACGGCTCCCAGGCGGGCGTATTTCTGCCTTGATGGTGCGCCGCAACCGGCTCTGGGTCAGCTGGGAAAGGCTTGAGGCGAAGCAGGCTCACGGCTTATGTGTTTGCCACTTTCTTTTTCATTTTAACCCACACCATGATCTTTTCCTAACCCTAACCCTAACCAAGTGGTTTTTGTGCCTAAACCTAACCAGACCTTAACCGCAGGGCATCATGATGATTTCGGAACAACGGGACTTCGGAACAATGGGTTTAATATGGTCGGAACAATGGGATGTCGAACCAATGGGCTGTCGGACCAATGGGCAGTTCCCAATTCCTGCTATCAGCTGTTTCCTGTTTATCCATCACCAGTGGGTCGCACGTGCGGCGTCATCAACAGCTCCTCCCACGAGTCTTCAACAGCCCCTCCCGTTGCGGAAGGCCGCCTCTGTCTTTTTAAACCAAGAAGGTTGCGCCAATATGACTACCCTATGAAAACTGGGCACCTCAGATCAACTCGCCAATCCGGCTCTGTGTGTCTAAATGCTCGCAGCTTGCCGGCAAAACGGCCCAACATTCGCGGAAAATCTGGCAGTGTAAAAGGGGCTTAATATTCTACAAATTATCACCCCATGAGTGATGTTACATCCTTAAAGTTACGTAATTAATGTAAAGTTACGAAGGTCCGTTTAAGAAAAGAAATATGATTAAGTGTCTTTAGGTTTAGGCAAGTAGAGTTACTGTGTTTTATTGGGTTGGATATTTATGAATATTTGTACATTGTTTTCTTTCTTTTTTTTCCCCTTTTTTTCATTATTTCAAACCTCCAATAATTACAGGGTGAAAATCATTCTATGGTCACAAGTGGTAGAAATACAAGCTGTGACATGGGGTCACACATAAAAAATGGGAACTGTAGTGATAACTTTAAAAGTGAGTATACTAGTAATGTCTCACCTACTTGGTATAGTCATACATTACAGCATAGTCCTCAACACTGAGGTCATGATGTGCTGATTGAAACGTTCTCTGTTGATGGTGTTGG
This sequence comes from Epinephelus fuscoguttatus, assembly GCF_011397635.1. Taxonomy (NCBI): domain Eukaryota; kingdom Metazoa; phylum Chordata; class Actinopteri; order Perciformes; family Serranidae; genus Epinephelus; species Epinephelus fuscoguttatus. Next base: position 25,380,907 of record NC_064766.1, read on the forward strand.
AGCAGACACACAGCTGAAGATAGCAGTGCTCTCACAGGGTTAGCACATTCAAAGTACAGGTTATTAAAACTTTACAGCTCACTTTTGGATGTGTTTATGAAGCTGCAGGTTTTCACTCTCACCGCTACTTCCTGTTTGACACACAGCCCAGCCTGTTCCTCAACCACATTTTAATTCACGTAAATCAAGACCTTGTGTCAGTGGTGTTTTCAGGTTCAATCTCGTCTATACCGGTTTTGTGTTTTGGTTTGTGTGGTGTTTGAAGTATCGCATTAACAATGACCTTCTGTTCAACAGGTCGTATTCATTCCATTTACTGTAAAGCACACATTGATACAAAGATTGTCTGTTAAAAGAACGATCTGTACACATTTTAATGAGACCAGTGACTGGTTAAACCTGTCCCATTAAGTGTCAGGTGAGAGGGATATCTTTCTGATGAAGAGCCAGAAATAAGAGGAAGTACTTCTCACTTTCAGATTCTGACACAGCTGTGACTGTCATTGCCAACCGTTAAACCCGCAGATTTCCAGTTTTTGAGCGTGTGACTGAAACATTTTCAGCCCTGCTGGTGACGTAGCTGTTGGGATGTAAATGTCAGTCCTTCGGGTTGTCGGTTCACCACTTTGGTCTAGACGTGAGTGTCTCGCAACCACTGAATGCATTCACGTGAAATTTTATACAGAGGATGTATCCTAATGACTCTGGTGATCCACTGACTTTTCCTCTGATGGCCTCAGCAGATAAACATTATGTAACATGTTTCTGAGAGATGTAACACTGTGAAATCTGTTGAAGACATTTATGTGCAACCTGAAGACATTCCCATCAGTCTCAGCTGCACTTTGTGTGAAGTACAAATTAGCAAATGTCAGCATCCTAACAACACATCCTGATTTTGCCAAGTTGTCCTGAGAGCAACATTTTGTATGATAGCCCTGGGACAACAACTGCCTCAGCCAATCAACATTTGTGATGTCATCAAAGAGAGCCCTGCTGCCAGTGCCCTGCAAAATAAGTACAACATGACTGTGCAAAGAGGCCCAAATTACAAGATGAGACCCAACCTGAAAGTTTTACTTAAGTTTACGCTCATCTGCTACTACAGACAGTAAAACATATATTTGCTTTTTAGATTGATTGTTAGTATTTTGCCACCATGGAAATAAACTCACATTAGCTTGCAAAGGTTAGCTAACAGTTAGCCAGCTTAGTACTAACTCCATGATCATAACAGAATACTCTAACATTAACTTTCACTCCTGCTCATTTTAGAAAGGCCAATATATAAGACAATGTGTTTTTTCTTCGGACTGTCAAAGGGACAGTGAGTCATAGATGTTTGTTTCTGGCTGCTGGAATTAGTGAGCTGTGATGTGTTAGCATGCTAAAATCTGCATGCTAGTGTTAGCGCGCTAGCCCGTTATATGTAGTCCTAATTTTTTTCCAGGATTGTGCCCAGTGACAGAAAGTATTGCATAATGAAAGTGAGGCTTATGGGGAACCAATCTCAGGCGCATGATAAGTCAAGAACACCTATTTTATGGTGGCCTTTTTAAATTAGCAGTGACAGAACTTATTAACTTAAATGATCAAGCAACTGATAAGTAGAAAGCATTAACTAGCTAGCTAAAAAGTATCAGTTGGTGCTAAAAAATTATAAAGTAGTTGCTATCATCCAAAAATGTTGTTCTCAGGACAATAACCACTTGGCAAAATCAGGATGTGCCATGCTAACATGCTAAACTAAGATAGCAAACATGGTAAACATTACTTGCTTAGCATCAGCATATTAGCATTGCTGCAATAAACATTTTAACATTCTGATGTGAGCATTTAGCTCAAAGCAGGACTGTGCTAAATTAATCTCACAGAGCCACCAGCTATAGACTCTTCGTCTTGTTATATTGTTTAATAGTTATCATTCAGTATGGTCAATGCTCCATTTTGGTCTGGAAATACTTAGAAAATCTGACACCCATTTAATAAAATATACAATATTTTAAGTAATATTAAGGCCTTTGCACACTGAGTCAGTTTTTTCGGAATCGTTTTTTTAATCTGTCATCTGATAAAAATCATTAGGCTACACATAGAAACTTTGCACACTGAAGTTTGCAATACGTGATGAAATGGACAGACACATTTCCTCCTTTGCCTCTCTCCACTGGAGTTATCTGGCTGTCACCACTCCTTCCCTGTCTTTCATTTGGCACTGCAGCTGCATGAAGCGGCGGAGCTGTCCTCCACATTCTGTGTGCGGTCCAAATCCTCCTCATCGTCATCATCATCCACTTGAATATTACTATTTGACCGTGTGCTGTCTGAGTTATGAAATTATTCTGTACGCCTGTTGAGTTAATGGTAGATCAATATTAAGTTCAAAATTAAGCAGGATTGAATGTCCAATATCTGGCTCAGAGACTAAGGAAATATAACAAAAACAACACACAAAAGGAAGCTTTTTATATAATAAAAATGAAAACTGATCAGTCATTTCATTTTTTTTAATGTTCCTTTTGGTGCCAAGTAAGTAAGACAAAACAAGAGAGAGATGAACTTGCTTTTATTGTTCTTTTTTCCAACAAGGACACAAAAAATATGATAACTGAGAAATCATCCAACTGCATAAATCAGAAACAAAGAAACAGATTTGGCTCATATCATGTATCCTCTTCTTTCCTCTCTTTATTCATATGACATCTCAATGTGCAATGTGCACCTCCGATGCTCAGCATTTACCTCATCTCATTCCATCTAAATTCAAATAGATTAACTGAATTCATAATCCTCCGAGTTATCTGTGGAATCTCAAGTGTGTCTCACTTTTGTAATTGTCATTGTTATTAATAATGTCCTTCCATTTTCCTGTCTCTGGATGAAGCTGCTTTCAGACAATTTGCTTGAGTGCTGCTATTCTTAAAATGTTATTTATCAGATTGGTTAGAAAGAAACAAGTGTAGGCAATTGCTCTGGCTCCAAAGATAGTGTGCACTTGAATATAACGTTCATGTTTTAGCTTATTTGTTCCTCTGGAAATACTTACTACAGCTAAATCTCACTCCCAGGATGTCAAAATACACCACTTGGGCAGTATCTTCGACATCACTATAATGACACTGGGGTCAACCTTTAGTGTCTGTGTGAGACGCACTTGGCTAATTTAAAAGTGTGAAAGTCCGCTAAGGTGAATGGGTCAAACAAACACAGGACCTTGACCCAGGATAACATGTTTGGGACTAACAAACAACAATACCAGTTGTGGCACTTGTGCCACTCAAAGCTGGTTGTTTTTAGGGACACACTGCTGCCTTTCCAGCTGCACCTGTACCACCACAGCCGTGTCATGTTTGGCGATGTCCACAGTCTTATCCTAACCCAGCCGTCAATGTGACGTCAGCCCTAAAAGGGTCTATATGGTGAAAATTTCAGACTAGGCCTTTAGACCACAAGACTGTAAATACCAATTTTAATCCACCCCAGGTTTCTACTGCTGATATTGAACTGTCAAATCCCAGAAAACAGCCTTCACTCTGTCACATCTTCTCCCTGGCAATGATATCACTTTCAGAACACACAGTTTCAAATACACAGATACAATTATATCAATGATCCAAGCAAACTGAGGCTGAATACAGTCATATCCATTTTTTGGATATGAAGTCTTCAAGGAAAACCCTTTTAAAATGTTAACTGTGATGTTTTTTTTAAATCAAGACGGAACATTTCTCAGTTTGCCGCTGCCTTTCATGAAATCAAATAATTATTCATTTCTTAGATGCACCGTAACTTTCACTCTTGTATTTGATACCTGTCTTATTCTATCATAGCTTTTTATTTTCTATTCTCTTGCCTCTTTAATGGCTGATTTTTATTCTTTTTAAATGTCCTTTCATAATATGTTTATTTTGCACACTGTATGTAAAACACATTGTAATGCCCTGCTGCTGAAATTTGCTAGTGTAATGTTGTGAAATTAACAGCATTACAAACAGCTAAAATTGAAAAATGTCAAATATAATGAATGAGCACTGATAGTGGATGGGAGGTAATCCAGAAGCTGTGAAAAAAGAACACACAGAAGGAAAAGAAAAAGCTCAACTGCTAAAAGAAACTCATGACTACTTGACCTGTGACTAAGAATAGCCCAGACTTGATTGGTGAGCTAAAAACCATAGAGACTATGTGAGGCATTTAACTGTGGAGAATGGGAGCACACAGCATAGTTTTGTTCTATAATTAAACATTAAGGAAGAGCACAAGGTTTGACGCACTTTGAGTATTCATGTGGTTCCGTCTAATTACGCAACAATCAGGCTGTGTGTCAACAGAGGTTAAAGATAGAAAGACAGAAGACCTGCTGAGACCTGTAGTTATGGGAGACATGTGGTGTCATGACATCACAGTCAGATTCCACTCTGGCTTTGACCCTCATCAGTGAGACGAGGCAGTCAGGAGCCAGTGGTGAAGCTGTGAGGTTGGAAATTTGAGTGAAATCTATGAGGAAAATTCTTCTGAGAATTCAGCAGCATCAGCATGCATACTGAAATTATCTTTCACAGAGGAGGTAGTGTGATTCAAGTTCAACCATGAACGGGCTCTCAAAGACATCTCTGGACCTCCAGGACACAAAGAGAATGTAAGTACAGTATTTCTCATTTGCAATAAGGCTTATTTTTTAAGGCTCTTTGTTTTATGCACTTGGGACTTTCTTAAAGGAATACTTAACCTCCCAAATAATCATCTGCATATCATTTACTTACCCTGTGTTACACTGAGTTCATGAAGAAAACTTGTCTTTCTTGCATGCCTCTGGTTAACGAAGAATCCAAAAACAGAGACATGTATTGAAGTGAAAGGGGTCTGTGATTTTATCAACAGCAAAACTATATTAGCACATCTATTTACAGACTCTCACACATCTCATGCAGTATAATCCAAGTCTCATTTATCCAGGTGTATGCCCAGTACTTCCCAAACAGACAGCCCTTTTCCAACAGGGAACTGAACTGAAAGTGAAGCCAGACTCCATTAACAAAAACAGTAATTTTACTTCGATGAACACGGGAGCTGCTGGTCTACTGCAGCAACCTGGTCTTTGAGTCATCGAATACCAACGCTTGGTAAGTGACTTCCGACATCAGACACTAACGAAAAAAGCAATCCTCTCACGTCAGCATAATACATGGCCAATCGCTGTTATTATTAAATGATATTAGGGGGAAAACGCAGCAGGACAACAATGAAAGTTAAGGGGGGGTCCAACAACCATCGACTTCCACCAGGGAGGCTAGTGTTCAATTCCCGTAAGATTGTGAAGCCAAAACCTGTTTGTTTTTCCCCTACACCAAACCACGTGTATGTGTCAGCAAAACATAACCACATGTATGTATGCAAAGTGTACATTTCCTGTGAAAACAGAAATGTATTTTGAAAACACACAATGCACGTAACAGACTGAAGTTGACATGGCATCCCAGGACATCACCAATTAATGCACCCAGGGTACCTTACACCTCATATCTCGACATGAAAAGTCCATGACCAAGCATTGACATGTGACAAGGTCGGAGAGAAAAAGTATTGGCTGCTGCCTTGATCAGTTGGTTTGTTTATGTTATTGTGTGAATTTGGTGTGTTCAGTTGTAAGCTCTGGTTCAGCAAAGTCACACAGTAACACAAACAAGCTATGGATTGAGGCAGTGGTAGACCAGCAGCTCCTGTGTTCAATGAAGTAAAATCACAGTTTTTGATAATGGATCCTGGCTTTGAAGAGAGTATAGATAAGTTTCACTTTTAGTTTAGTTCCCCATCAGAAAGAGTTGTTTGTTTGAGAAGCACTGAGCATAAGACTGGATAAATGAGACTTGGATTATACTGCACAAGTTGTGTGAGAGTTTGTAAACAGATGTTTTGATATAGTTTTGCTGTTTTTTAATGTGGACCCCTATGACTTCCATTCATCAAGAATGTTATGTGTTTTGGGATTCTCTGTTCACCATGGAGGCATACAAGGAAAACAAAGTTTTCTTTACAAATTCAATTTAACATGGGGTGAGTAATTGATATACAAATCACAATTTTAGGGCGGGAAATACTCCTTTAACCTCTCCTCCTCTCTTGTAGACATAACTTATGGAAATCCAGAATGCATAACTTCATCCAGAGTCCAGTGCCATGGAGGAAAATCAACAGGTATTCTTTTAAGTTAGCCATAATGCATATTAATATTGTCCTGTCTAATATTTTCTTTAAAATGTGAACAAATTACAAAAGCCTTCCTTCTCCCCTGTCTGCAGACAGGAAACAAATGAAACAACCCTACTGGGAGAATCCCTTGAGACACTCCTTTCCAAGAAATGTAATTTCCATCCGCTTTCAAGCAACAAAACTAATATCATGGTTGGTTTCTGTTTTCCTGATAATGAGGTTATGTTCTCTCGTGTAAAAGGTGGACAAAAAGCATTTCGGGACTTTCTGAAATCAGAGTTCTGTGAGGAAAACCTGGACTTCTGGCTCGCCTGTCAAGAGTTCAAAACCTCTGACAGTCAAGAGGATTTGACACGGAGAGCAGCGAGTATTTATAAAGAGTTTGTCAATGCCGAGTCTCCCAAACAGGTAATCAAACTCTATGAGGGGCCAGAATGATAAGGGGAGAACTTTTGTCCAGCAAAATGGGCTCAAACCCAAATACAAGCATAGCATAAGAAAAACGTTGTTTAGTTTACACATAAGTTAAAGGGACGGTTCACCCTAAATTCAAACATACATATTCCCTCCTTCCTGTAGTGCTATTTATCAGTCTAGATTAGGCTGACCAAACGTCCTCTTTTGCCTGGACATGTCCACTTTTCACGTCCCGTCCGGCGAATCCAACCCGAGCCCGAATACAGTTTATACATTTTTGACCAAACCCGGCTCGGCCCGTCGGGTACCGTCGGGCTCAGATCGCCACACTCTAGTATGTGTATGTGTCCCCTATTGGGGCCTATCTGAATTTCTGTCTTTGAGAGATATTATTTTGTAATATAACTGAATTTTCTATCCATACATATAAATTTTAAATATATTAAAATTTTAAGGCATCTTTGAGTAAGCTGCGAGTATCATTTAAGTAGGCTATCTCGTGGCCGGGCCGAGTGTCCTCTTTTTTGGAAATCAAAATATGGTCACCCTAGTCTAGATTTTTTTGGTGTGAGTTGCTTAGTGTTGGAGATATCAGCCGTAGAGATGTCTGCCCTTTCTTAGATATAATAAGGCTAGATAGCTTGTGGTGCTCAACATCAATGTCTCTTTCCAGAAATCATGACCTGGTTACTCAAAATAATCTGCAGATGTTGTTGTGGGCAGTTTCATGAAGGAACTGTTTTCTTGCTACCAAACTACACCTGCCAAGCGTACATCTACTGCTAGCTCATGTAGCACCATTGAGCTAGCTAAAGTTACAACTCAACTGAGTAGGACGCCATTTATGTTTACAACTTGTGCTGTCACTAGCAAGTCCCCCAGTAAGTGCACCAGACTCTGATGCTGATTTGACATAAAGTGGCCAAACTGTGACTCTATAATGTCGGGATCTGTCACATGATGCCACTGGGCCCAAAAAGACTTTCTCACAGACTTACTGGGAAAAGATGTCTGTAAATCAGTGGATATATTTTGTGGGGCGTCACAGTTGCCATAGAATGAATGTTTTTTACCGTCAGAATTTCATTTTTTTGTTTTAGTAACATTTCTAAAGTTTAGAAGAACCACGCGATTAAACAATTTTATCCCCATTCAAGCTAGCGAAGTGCTAAACCACTCGGACAGCTAAGTCTCTAGCCCTCCTGCTCTATGGAGTGATGCAGAAGATCCAAGTAATTTTACAACTGTGAGGCCATACTTTTTTGGCTTGAACAAGGCCCGCCTCCAACGCTATCCGGTTCTTTTTATACATCCATGGTCACGAGCACGAGCATCTTGTCCAGTAGATGCACGTTCCTTCTGTGCTGTGATACGGTTGGCAAGCGTAGGTCTGTTTAAAGAAAATAGTCTCAACATAAAACTGCTCACAACAAGGTCTGTGGATTATCTTGAGTAACCAGGTCATGATTTCTGGAAAGAGACATTACTGTTGAGTGTTTCAAATGTATTTTTTGGTACTCTGAGCACCACAAGCTGAGTGCCATCTAGTTCAAGTAGGGGCCGTACACATGCCATGTGTTTTTGCGCCCTCAAATTCATTGATTTCAATGTAGATGCTGGCATGCTCAGCCAGAGCGATGCCAAAGCGGTGCGCACATGTTCCCAAGTGCCTGTTTTTCAGGCTGCAATGGCTGCGCCCTGAGATAAACTTCAGATCAACTTGTTGAATGCAGCAGCGTGCACCACATTTAATGTGACGAGGAACGACAAATCACAGCTGGCAGATATCTTTCCCTTCTTCTGTAAATATCAGTTTGGGATAAATATGAAGAAGAAATTGATTATTTTAGTTCAGGGCTGTCAGAGCTTTACATCTGTCCCACATACAGTATTCTTGGCCTAATACACACTTACAAAACAACACCTGGAAGAAGATCAGCTCTGCACTCAGGATTTCTGGTAAGCAAGCTATGATACGATGCTGGTTATGGTCACTTAGGTCCCGTTTATATGACAACGATTTCAACTGAAAACGGTAAACTTTAGTTGCCTTTTGGCCGATTGTTTAACGACAGTGGCGTTTTGGGTGCCTGATAACGCAACGTTTTGAAAATGGGTTCCAGAGTGCAATTTTTTGGAAACGGCAGCGTCTCCCTTGTCATGTAAACGTGTAATATGCAGTTCCTCTGAAAACGGACACTTTTGGCACATGCGCTTTACGGTTCGAGTCACTAGGCATGCCGACTGTCACAACAACAATGCTGAGCTCTGTTTGCGCTGCTCACCCTGTTGATTTGAAGTGAAGTGTAGATCTGTTACTGTAGCAACTCCACCTCGTCATCCAGACAAAGTTATCTGTGCATGCTTTCGCCATAGTGTCTTCTTTGTTTTGGTTTGTAATCACGGCGTTGGAGAGGAAGGCGCTTCAGCGCAGGTGCATGGCGTCATGCCGTGGTGTTGCTTTGCAAATTTACACTGCCACCCATTGACCTGGCGTGCACACTACAGTGTTTCCAGTAGATTTTGCAGCTCTGTGTGAACGGGGATCGTTTCAATAACGTTGTCATATAAACGCAGAAGTTTTTTAAAACGCAAAGGACAGACTTTTCCGTTTTTAGAGAAACCGTTGTCGTCTAAACAGGGCCTTAGCAACCTGAGACGCAACCTGCCTCCGTGCCCTTGAAAGTTGGCACAGAGTAGGCACAAGAGTTGTGCCCAGCACCCAACCTCATGTACTCAGGGTTAAAGACACAGCATATGTACAGCCCCTTATATTGGAGAATCACTACGACTGATATCCACAACACTCAGCAACTGACACCAAAACAATCTAGACTGATAAATAGCACTACAGGTAAGAGGAAAAATTCATGTATGTTTGATTTTGGGGTGAACTGTCCCTTTAAGTGCAATTTTCTGATAAAAAGGTTCAAGTCCTAAAAAAAGGCTGACCTGTATCATTTACTGTACATCAACCACAGCAACCAGCATTTAAATAGTTACTTTCTGACTGTGGTAAAGATGCAGGTGGCTGCACACACTGAGCCATATGTGCTGCACTATTAAAATCTACATTCAGTTATTCTAGCTGTTTTCCTTTCCATATCTTTGCAGGTAAACTTAGATTTCCACACAAGAGAGATCATCAGCCAGAATCTCCAGCAGCCAACTCCAACATGTTTTGTTGTGGCACAGAGGAAAATCTACAGCCTGATGGAGAACGGCTCCTTCCCACGCTTCATTCAATCTGAGCAATACAAAGTCCTGTCTGATGCAGCTTCTAAGCACAGAGGCCTTGGGAGGCACAGAAAGGCCTTGAAGATAAGGAGCACCAGAGATCTAATGCAGCATGATTCAAAACCAATCAGTTTGCAGTGTGAGCTCTAGCTCTTGCTCAAGAACTGACATCATGCAAGTTGATGGTTTAAAGCGTTGCACAGACACAGGCTCAGGAACTGCTGTTGACAGACACTGTGGCACTTCCCCTCTGCTCAACAATGTCACCTTAACAACACAGTGTCTGACAAGACTGAAAGCTGCCAGAGTAATGCACATAACACACTGCAGGCAGTGCCATCTGGTGCACAGTGAGCAGTGGACATCACCAGAGGTTAAGCTGTACCAGAACTTTCTGTACCCTGTGGTGCTTCTGGCTTGTATAAAAAATAACCTTAATATTTATGATTTTATATAAGAGTAATGCACATGACTGCAGGGCTGTTTTGTAATTTGTGATTTTGCACTTAATGTTTAAATCTGAATGATTTTGCCGTATACGCATCATGAGACATTACAAAAGTACAGACTTTATTTTGTGGTGAAATCATAAAATTGTTAAATGCAAAAACTCATATCTGTCTTCATGGCTGTCATAAAAAGGTATCCTGACTCCTTACAGTTGATGTGCTACTGCCACCCAGTGGTGACTGGGAGAACAATATTACATTTTGAGCTACTGGTTGTGTACAACAATGAGCCTTTATGACAATGATGGTTATAATGATATTTGTTATTAACTGCTTTTCTCTATTTTTTTTGTATATCACATAACTTCACAAATTCCTACAAAAAACATGTCAAACATAATTTGGGGCAGCAGTGGCTCAATCCATAGGGACCTGGGTTGGGCACCGCAGGGTTGCCGGCTCAAATCCTCGCCTGGACCAAATATGAATTGTCGACTGGCAGCTGGAGAGGTGCCAGCTCACCTCCTGGGGACAAACTGGCACCTTTAGCAAGGCACTGAATTCCCAGCTGCGCAGGGCTCCTGTCCATGAGCAGAACCCTCATGCATGTATAGGTCCTATTTGTGCACGTGTGTGTATTTCAGGCCTGTGTGTATATGACAACAGAGTGAAGAGAGTCAAAAGGTGCTCCTAAATAAGTTTGAGAGATATCCATTCAGTTTCAGTCTGTTTGAAATCCTTTCTTGTCAGTTTCCCGACAAATAAAAATGTTTAGATTGTCTGAAGTCCTCAATTTATGAGAGCAAGAAAACAGTAAAATTGGTAATTCTTTTCATGTCTGTTTGTCTTTTCAACTGATTTTAAATTGAAACTGAAGCACCTACTGTAAATGGAATTCAGCCATCTGTAATTTTACCGTTTACACCTGTACATTTACTGTGACATGTCAAAATGTCCCCCATAGTAACTGTGTCCACCAATAGGCCTTTACAGCCTGGCTTTATCAAAGCTTCAACAATACTTGAAGAATGAAATTACATTTACAGGATGGCTGCTGAAATCATGAGCACTTCATGGAGTGGATGGTGTCAGACACCAAACAGTCCTCATACTGAGCAGTGGGTCAGCACTTGACTTCACTGACCTCTCCTCTGTGCCTGTCTCCATGTCCTGTAGCCTGCCTACCTGTGGCATTTCTAATTTGATTATGGAAATAGTGGCTCAAAACTGGCAGCATCGAGAGGAGAAGGAGCAGGTACAGAGGGTGGAAACAATGAGATGAAGAATGAAAGGGTACACAAAGAAGCAGTAGTACTACTTAATAAAGTACACAGGATATATCTGGACCAGAGGTACTAAATGTATAAACCTTACTGCTTGTGACCACCAGGTAGTGGAGGTGAGTAGGGTCAGTGAATAGATATTTTACCTGGAAACTAGATTAAAAAAATTGAAGTACTGTGATGGGTGGAGGATCAGTTGTGACGGGCCACAGATCACACTATTACAGTGGACCCTGTAGTGCATGCTTATAAAGCACAAACACAGCTTCCATATAGACCTATATCATAAGGTCTTGTTAAATAATCAGAGAATTCGTAGTAGTAGTACTGCTAATAATAAATATCTCACCTCTTCTCTACTACTACTACTACTACTATATCCTACTAGCATCCACTCGTAATACTATTACCAGTAGTAGCAGTAGTAATACTACTATGATTACTGCTACTACTACTACTACAAGTACTGCTACTACTACAGCTACTACTTTTACTACTACTCCTGCTGCTGCTACTACTACTACTACTGTCACCACTAGCAGTACTACTACTACTACTACTACTACAGCTATCACAACTACTACTCCTACTACAAGTAATACTACTAACTAATACTGCTAGCAGTAGACCTATTAGTATTACTATGACTACTGCTACAGCTATTACAACTACTTCTACTAGTACTCATACTTTTAATACTTCTACTAATGATTCCGCTACCTCTACCACTGCTGCTGCTGCTGCTGACACTACTACGATGAACTATTGCATTTTCAGCTAAGGATTGAATGTATTTCAGCTTTCAGCATCCACAGGTATTTTCTGCAGTAAATGTGTGTTTATATATGTACTGTGTGTATATATTATCCTGTTTTGTTTACTGATTTAAATACTGTACTGTACTGTTTTTCAAGTGATCAGTTGTTAATTTCATTCGCTGTCCTTTAATTATTATTGTGCTTTGCCAACACATCTCAAATATCATTTGAACTGAACTGAGACAGAGAGGGAGAATTTTTTTTTTATTCTTTATTGAAGATAATAGAACAATAGAACAGTATATAACAGCGACATACTCATTTCTGTCCAACTGTCCAACTCATGTCAAAGCAAAAAGAAAATCACACCTCCTGCATTGTGCCAGATATAAAAAAAAAACTGCCATAAAAGTTGTGAAGCATACATGACAAGGGAGAAGATATAAAGTGAATAGAAATAAAAATAAATAAATAAATAAATAATAATTAAACAAAAAGCACAAGGGGTTTAGCACAGCTGAAGTGTTTCCATATGTGTATACAGTTTCTTAGCCTTATCAATCTTATTAATTCAACTCTGAAGCAGAGAGACTTCATTTTTAAGTGCAGACCATGGAGGGGAGGACTTGTATGTAATATTTTGTTGCAATAATCAAATTGTTAACCAAAAATTCTTTGGTCCCATCTTTTCTCCCATCTGAATATTTTTTACAAGAAAAGAAATCCACGTTTATAGATTTGGTGGACAACAAATTGTGAAGCGATCTCCATAAATTCTGAACTGTTTCACACTCATAAAACAGATACTCTGCCGTTTCAACATTTGTGCTACAAACATGACACTTCTCTACTTCCAAATGAAATCTATTCAGAGAGGGAGAGATGTGGCGGTGTGTGTGTGTTTGTGTGTGGTGGGTGTGTGATGGCACTCTGTATCCCAGCATCCATCGCGGCACCACCCCTGATTATCTCACTGTCGGTCAGAGGGGAGGCCTCTTTGCATCTCGCCACATCCAAAACTTGAGTACTGTGCACATATACTGTGGTAAGTTCGTCATCAGTCATATATTTGTTGCCCGAGATGTTTTAGTTAACATAAAATCGTATATAAGCAGTAAAGCTAACACATTTAATAGAGGTTAGCGGAGCTGGAACCAGCTGCCCATCCCAGGCGGGCTGCATGAAGCAGCGGCTAGCCCCGCTTTCCGGTGTCCGGCTCGGAGAGGCTCAGCTGTGGGACCGGATAGTTTGCGGTTAGAGGAAACCGGGTGGCTAACACAGCTGTGTAGCTGCAGCTGAAGGACGTTAGGAGTAGCCTGGGTATTTTTTACTACGTAGCTACCTAGATACCTATTTATCATGAATATAACATTTTTTAAATGGGCTAATCCAGTGGGCTAATGTTAGCTAACTTCGCATTGACCAGACTGCCCTCCTCTGCTAGCTTAACTAGGTTAGCAAACCTCAACTGGTAACGTTAGCTTACCCAGTGTCGCCAAACCAGTTAGTTAGTTAGGGTTTTCTAGCATCGTCTATCAATGGCCCAGTGTGGCCTGCATCTGTCTGATGTGTATCATGTCCTGTAATCCGCTTTAAGTTATTTTTGTCAGTGCACTGAGGCAATTAGTGTTGTTGCTAGCGGAGTTAACGTTATGTAGTGTTCATGGAGGCTCTCTGGTTGGCTGCTGAGCTCTACAGCACTTTACTGGAGCTCAAACTGATGGCATGATGGTGAGGTTGCAAAGTTGCATGAGTTGGTGTCCCATGTTGCTTAATCCCCACACCAGTAACATCAATGCAAAATTAACTCTGGTATTACTCTATTAAATCTGAGCGATAGATAGATAGATAGATAGATAGATAGATAGATGTTTCACAGTGTGGGGGCCAGTACAAACAGTTATAAATGAATTTGAATTTTTGAATAAATTTAATTGACTCTATCAGTGTATTGTGCACACCCATTTCCTGATAATGAGGCAAACTCTACTAAAAAATGAAATTTAATCAATGAACCTTCTAGGGGAACCTATTTGTAGCTGTTTGCATGTAGGAATTATGAGTGTGTGACACATCAAATTGGCAGTCAGTGTGAGGGATGATAACATTTAAAAGGAGTAAGCAGTGACGGGACAATGGATCACTTTATTGTACTACTTATTGTACCTACTGTTGTAGGTCATACATGTAAAAAAGAAATCAAGATAATTTCTCAAAGCTGCTAAACTTTTAACCAGAACCAAGAAGTACAATCACATAACACCTCCGTGCCTCCGCCTTCCTAGCAGACCACTGCGTAAAATATTGCAGATGAAACCACAGTGTCATAAAATGTCCACAATCGTGGGCTGTACACTCCAAAGGACCTCAGTCTTCTCAGCAAGTGAAGACAACTTTGGGCCTTTTTGTACAGGACGTCCATGTTGTTTGACCAGTCCAGTTTAATGTTGAGGTGAACAGTGAGATATTTGTATGTTCCTATCTCCTCAATATCCAATCCCTGGATGTTCACTGGTGTAGTCTGGGGTGTCTCGCTGGTGTTGAGGCAAAGTAGGTTGAGCTCACACCAGTTGACAGTCCTGACCTCCCATGGTCATGACCTCCCTGTATTCCTGTTTGTTCCCTTCTGATACATATTTACCCACATTTAGCCCACTGATTATTATTAGTCACTGTGGCCAGTGAATATAAGTTCATAAAATTCTCTTTTTCTGTTCCAGGCCTCCTCTAGTGTTACAATGGAGCCTTCGGGAAGTACTACGATATCCTCATCGAACAACCACACCCTGAACTCAACAGGTGGTGGCTGTCCCTGGGAGGTCGGCGACAAGGCCAGACTGTGCCGCTTCCTCTGCTATGGCTCAGAGGGAGATCTATACACTGCCAGAGAGGAGGGTCACGCCAGCATGGAAAGCGCTGGAGCTCTGCTGTCCCTGCTGCAGGAGGGCCGAGGTGCCGAGGTGGTGGAGGAGATAAAAAGGTTCACTCAGGATGGGCGAGCTGTCAGACTCGGCCCCTCCTTTTTTGCCTTGGCTTTGTGCTCCCAGCACTCGGAGCTAAAGACCAGACAGGCAGCCTTCAAAGCCCTTAAGGAAGTCTGTCGGGACCCCGCCCACCTGTTTTCTTTCATCCAGAACAAGAAGGAGTTGAAAGATGGCATGAAATGTGGTATTTGGGGACGTGCGCTGAGGAAAGCAGTGTCTGACTGGTACAATGAACAAGATGCCATGAGTCTGGCTGTGGCTGTGACCAAATGTAAACAGAGAGAGGGATGGTCACATCAGGATCTGCTGAGGCTCTCTCACACTAAACCAGCTAATGAAGGTGAGTTTACACAGACCAACATTATTCACAGCTGTTTACAGGGATGAGCAAAAATGTAATCTGCCTGCTTCACATTATGACATCCCTGCCTTGTAGTAGATAACTTGTGAAGTTCACAAGATGGTATTTTTTGTTTTCTTGGAAAAGCAAGATGCAGTGGTTAGGTAGTTGTTTGGAATTTCTGTGAAAGTGTTTTTTGGGGTGTAACGGACAAATGGAAAACCTTTTATTTGAAATTGGTCTAGTAGTGAGCGACAGGGCTGCAGTCGGTAGCAGCATACAGGCTGTAGCGTAACCACTGGGGGCATTGGTGCACCGTTAGTTTACATCCTCTAAAAGTGCTTGTTTTTGCCACTGACAGGCTCAGAATGTTTTTACAAGTGTCTGACAACATTATGGAAAGGATCCCTACAGAGATAGACCTTTTTGTTATGAAATAAGAACCTTAAAGATCCAAAAAAGGTCTGTCTCTGTAGGAATCTTTTCTATGCTGTCAGGCACGTATAATACAATCTGAGCCTGTCAGTGGCAAAAACAAGCTCTTGTAGCAGACGTAAGGTAACGGTACATAATTGACCCTTCGTTAAGTCCCGCCCCTCGAACACAGACTTGCCAGTCATAGTGATGCATCAGCCAAGTCCGATAACAGTCCGACAATATCGCGACTGTGTTCCATAGACCATAGAAGTGTTTCAGATTGACTTTATTTTTCAGGATGGTTTTGTGCGGTTGAGCTAAATGTTGTGCCTGGGGCACATTGTTTATTAATGACACTCGTTACCTGGAGAAGGAAGGAGACATATGTTTCTTCCCTGTTCCAAAACCAAAATTGAACCCTGAAAAGTGTAGGGTTAGCTAGCTAGCTACTGAAGATATAGCCTACTGAATGTATACACATGCTGCTTTTGCTTTTTAATGATTATAACAGTGAAAAAAAAACAACCCTGCTGTATAGGAACCAGTGAAGGGAAGCAGGGAAACTTTGCTGATATGTCATCACAGTGTGCGCAGATGAACAATGTGTGGCTTCCCCCGGAGATCTCTGCCCATCCAATGGCAGAAGTCCACCAGCAGAGTTCCAGGTGTTGGCAGTGGGATGGGGGAAACCAAACACATCATCTGCACACACTGCGATGCCATGCAGCTGGTTCAGTATCAGCAAAGTTTCCCTTTATATTCATTGTCTTGTGTGTCGATCAGCAGTGATGTGGTGGTTAACTTTTACACTGTGATCTGTAGTCTATAGTTCGGCTTTAGCTTCTAACTATCTTTGTCTTTTTAACCGGTTGTTGCTGCTGAGTCAGTTTGACATCCTGGATATATCCTTCAAACACAGACCGTAGACCCCTCCGTCTGCTTCTCTCTGGAATCACTGTTTTGTGCTTCCAAAAATTTGATAATATTTCTTCAGGGAGTGCAGTTAGTTGCAAGTTGGACTCCATGCTAACCCTGTCTGCTTGACAGACCATTACAAGCAGCGGGACTTAGCAAAGGGTCAATTGCCCTGTTACATTGCAGCTTGTTTCACAGCTGCTGACTGCAGCGGTCGCGCTCAATACTGGACCAGTTTCAAAAACTGTTGTTCCCATTAGCCACTTAAAAACACAAGATAGTGGGTTTAGGTTGTTACCCTTTAAATCAACGTTAGAGATGGTGTAATGAAAACCAATTGACTGTGATATTTTCAGAAAATTACACATGATAATTGTGCAGTGTTTGTGACTACTGGATGAGCAACGAGCAGCGACAACTGCAAATTAGAAAGGCAGCGGAGTTAAATACCAGTTATCAGTATGCATAACCATGACCTTTACTAGCTTCTTATTTACTGCGCTGCTGCTGTGGAACATTTGTAAACCTGTCCTGCCTAACAATTTGTAAGATGTGTGTTTTAACGCTGCATCATGACTAAGATGAAAATGGACTACTTGAGTGAGACTCATGTATTCATACCTCTTGTGTTTTCAGCCATTGCCTTGATCAGTAAATATGTGACAAAAGGATGGAAGGAAGTCCAGCTTGCTTACTCTGACAAAGAGAACTCAGAAGAGGTTGTCAGAGTGCTTTCGTATCTTGAAGTGGTGGAGAAGGTGAAGCACAGTTGTGATGAAACAGAGGTCATCAATTTAATAGAGGAACACAAACTGGAGAGGGAACAGCTGCTCACAGACCACCTGAAGTCCAAACAGGTGAGTGGGGTAGCTCGTGCTGGTGGAGCTCTAACCTCCAACACTTAAGTACAGGGCTGTCAAACATAAATCTCCGGGGGCCAGAACCAGCCCACCAAAGGATCCAATCCGGCCATCTATGTCTCTTTGCACACCTAAAGGCCCTGACACACCAAGCCAACGGTCGGCCGCCGACCAAAGTCGGGCCGTCGGTGAGCGTCTGTCGGCCTAGTTTTTGCAGTGTGTCCCGCACTGTCGGCACTTTGGCGTAGGCGTCGGCAGCTTTTCGGCCGATTGAGCATGTTGAATCGGCGGCAGAGCTTGTTGGTGAGAGAGATCACTCTAATTAGCTGTTAAGGTTTTATCTCCTCGCCCCTGTAGCGAGTGAATCTGCCTATAGTGAAAGCAGGGCTAACTGGTGCTTCCTCCTCAGGCTCCACTTCTCTCAGCTGCCCACAGACCCGCTGCTTCTTCCCACTTTAACCTGAATAACAAACCGGAGCTAGCTGGGAGCGGCTAGCAGAGTGTTAGCCGCAGCATGACCGGAGGGAAGCACAGCCAGTTAGCCTTCGCTAGTCTCTGAGCTTTGGATCCAACTGGAGCCCCAAGCCCTGGTTTGTTATTCAGGTTAAAGCGGGAAGAAGCAGCAGGTTTGTCGGGCAGCTGAGTGAAGTTGAGCCTACAGAGGAAACACCGGAACCGTCTGGATGTAGTAGTCCGTGGAGGTGCTGCGGTGCTCTGCTGCACAGATAGGAAACCCCTCAGCTGTCAGGATGTACCACTCTCTCACTCCGCTCTCTCTCACGCAGGCGCCGAACGTACGTGCCACTTGGCCGTCGGATGTAGTCCATGTAGTGTGTTCAGATGCAACTGACACAGGGCAACGTGAGGCGACATAGACGACGCAACAGTTTGCTTTCGTCGCCGCTAGTCCTTTGATGTCGGTTTGGTGTGTCCGCACCTTAATGTTGATGCACATGTCAAGGCTGAGAGGTTTCAGGAGCAATTTAAACAGTGAGCGCATACTTAATGTAAAATACTGCCTTGGAGGTTTTTCCACTCTGACCAGAATACAGCTCTCTGACATAACAATAAGTACTGTCTATGGTCATATTTAAAGATACTGAACATTGTGTAAAATATTGTCAACTAGCACCTTTAGTACAAAAGAATCTGTATCAGACTTCTGTCTTAAAACAATATTAGTGACACCCTGCTGCTGAGGCACTGACAAAACTGAGCAGGGATGACTTAACCTGCTTCTTCAATAGCTTCTACTTTAGTGGCTGAAAGTAGAAAAACTAAGACATGCTGTAAAGTTTGCACATAAGTTTTCTTTGTTTTTTTGGTGAATGAAAGAATGTTTTCAGAATGAAAGAAAAACGAAGCGGCTGATATTTGTAGGTTGTTATGCAGTGGTTTCAGTGGTCCGGCCCACTTGAGATCAAATTGGGCTGTATGTGGCCCCTGAACTAAAAAGAGTTTGACACCTCTGCTTTAGAATCACAGCAGTCTGTCATTTGGAAATTATTTTTTCTAATCAGCACAACTGAGAAGGGTGATATGTGGGGTTTTTTTTCCTCTGAAGGTATGGAGAGCTTTGTTGAAAGAAATGCCTCTCCAATCACTGCTAAGGATCTTGGGTAAGATGACGTCAAACAAAGTTCTTGAACCAGGAAGTTCAGAAACACAAGCTGTATGCGACAGAATCCAGAGTGAGACGGCACTCACGAAGGTAGGACCTATAGATCTTGCTTACTGATGTACAGTTGTGTTTTTAAGTCAGTGTTGAAGTACTGAATGCCTGTCCTGAAATCACCAGGCAAAGCTCCACCCTTTCAGCATACTCTTGTCTTCTGAAAACTACAAAAGAGGCCAAGGCTATCAGGGTAAAACAAAATGGGAGCCAGACAGCAGCATCCTCAAAGCAATGGACGCTGCCTTTTACAAGAGTTTTATGGTGCGTTCTTTTTGTATTTTCACAGCATCTCACAGACCGTCAAAGAAGATCGCAATCAACAGCGTGAGCTAACACTTCTGTTGTGATTTTATCCCCAGAATGTGGAGCCTGTGGGTAAATGCTTTGTAGTGGCAGTAGACGTGAGCACATCGCTGAGCAGCATTGTCCCAGGGACGTCTGTCAGCACTGCAGTCGCCGCTGCAGCTATTACCATGGTAAGACAATAATAGAGCGAGATAGCTACGCAGTGTGGGGGTAAATTGCTCTCCCAGTTGGAACAGCTGCGTCTGTGAGCAGAGCTCGTGCAGCTCCATCTTTCGGGGAAAGCCTGGGTCAAGGAATTGGTCTGTTGACACATACTATGGATTCCTGTGACATACCTTCCGCAGTGCGATTATCTTCATCCACAGGCCCTCTGGGAGTTATTAACAGAGAGGCATGCCAATTTTAATACGTGAGGATACTTCAAAGCGTCTGTAGTTGTGTGTGTTTTGTGTGTAATATTGATGTCATGCTTTTCTTTTGACCCTTGTGTCTGGCACAGATTTTTGCAAGGACAGAGGCAGACACACATGTGCTGGCCTACTCTGAAGGAGCTCTGGTTCCATGCTCCGTCACTGGTGACATGACTCTGGCACAAGCAACATTCGAACTGGTTAAGGTAAGTCAGAGCAACAAAGAATTAGAAATGAATTATTACAGTTACTGATAGTGGTAGCAAATAAGCAGATACGCCACACACGAGAGTCTTTACTTTGAAATGCAACAAACAACACGTTACGTCCGTGGCTTCCAGGTTTGTTGTAACACACACTGCACAGGTGCTTTTAACAAGGCTGCAGCTGCACTGAATCCAAGTTAGGGATGCACCGAATATTTGGTAACCGAATATATTTGGCCGAATATTGCAAAAAAACACACATTCGGTATTCGGTGGAATAAGTTAAAAGCAAGGCCGAATAATAGCGGCGTTTTGATAACAATCAAACGGCATGCCGTGACGGGCGGAATAAAATGACAGTAGTGTGGCCATCCGTCCGTCACGGCACTCGCATTTGCGACTAAAAATAGTTTTGAGCGAGCAAAATAGGCTTAAATCATTCAGCACGCTGTGTGAGCAGCCTACAGATTTCAACCAGCAGCAGAAACGAAAGGCGAATCCCATCGGTTGTGGGTTGAACGGGGGTCACAGACACAGACAGTAACGTATTCCTGTCAAATACGGCGGCCATCGGCCTACCGGGCGACGGAGAAGTCGGTTCCAATAATATCCTCTTCTCGGTGTCATGACTGCCCAGAAGTACCTGAACAGCCGAGCCGGGCGAACACAGGTATGTGACGTGTCAGAGGAGAAACGAGCCTTCACATTTCTCTCTTTCTGGCAGGTAACGGCCCACAAACCTCACCGCACTTTAGGGACTGTTCTTATGAAGGGACTGTTCTTTACTTATGAAGGGGAGGAGGGGGGCTGGTTGATTCTTATTTTATTTATTTGTTTTATTTTGATCCCCCCTATGTTAATCACTTATTGATGCTGTTTTTGAAGTATGAATAAGTCAATAATTTATTCCATTGAAATATCATTGATGTATTATAGAAAAGTGATTTATCTTTTCATACATTACAAAAGGCACATCTGCCTCATTTTCGCTGTGGTATCGTGATTCTACTCAGAACCATGATATTTTCATTGGTATCGCACAGTGGGTCCCAATTTTGATACCATGACAACGCTAATCTGGAGGGGGTTCATCTGCAAAAACTAATGAACAACTAAACAATGATATTCGGTACTCGGTATTTGGCCAAGCGTTTAATAATATTCGGCTTCGGCTTCGGCCACAGATTTTCATTTCGGTGCATCCCTAATCCAAGTAGCAGCAGGGTGATCATGTGCTGAGTAGACTCCATGTATGGGTCTGTACACATGCGTTCTGATAATGGTGTCACAAATCTCCAAAGCCACGATTCTCTTGGATTCCGTTTTTCAATTAAATAATAAAAAATTTGAGCCCTCTAGGCTATAACGTCTTGATTTGATCATTGGTTTTATGTCCTGACAACTGTCATTTACCTTTGAAGTCTTCTTAATACCATAGGCTACATGTTCTCCAGTGACACATAACTGCATTTTTTGGAATGTACCACACTAAGGCCATATGGTCACACATTTTAATAATGTATTTAAAATATAATAACTTATTTCAACAGTCACTTGGGGACAAAAAGAAGAGCCACTAGACTGCAGAAGTCTACTTTACAATGACAGCTTGATTCCTCACCTGTAAAAATCCACCAGATCCTTACTTCACGTTTACTTTCACCTCACTAGCAGAGCCTACAAACTGCAGTTTTTCTGAACCACGTGTTTATTGTTTACATCAGTCACAAGGAAGGTAAAATGTTCCCTTAATGCTGACGTCAGTGAAGCAGGAGGACTTTCCAGTTCTGTTGTTGTTTTTATGTCATCTCTGATTCTGGCAGTGGACATGATGTCTTGAAAAGTGCAGCTGCTGGCTACTGGAAATGTAGGAAATTCTGCTTATGATTTTGATTATTGAAATCAAAAGCTCATTTTAATAGATTTTCTGTTTAAATCACAATCGTGACACCCCGAGCTACTGATCAGTACGCTTAGAGAATAAAGGAATTTTACCACCACACAGGATCTGTTACTAAAGCCCTGTTTCCACCAAACACTTCAGTATGGTACATTTGGAGACAAAAGTAACCCTTCAGACATGGTACGTAGACACTAGGTCCGCTAGGCATTACCATTGCAAACAGTACTCTTAAATGTGGGCGGGGTTGCACTCACTGTATTTCCTCATCACCAGTGACACAGGTGGAAGTCTGCACATCGTTTATCGTCCACAGAACAAAGTTGCATGCCGACATTTTCAGAACAAAATGAAACAGGCTGCAGTGAGAGTCTCTCTCCATGGGATATCTAAAAATAGCAGGTTTGTGCATTTAGTCCTTCTCAGGCAAGCTCAGGGGTTTAGTGTTGCCTTGGCCCAAAGGAACAACACTCAGCGACACTCTTTTTTTTCTCCAAGTGAGGATTGGGATATATGCAGTTAGCACATATTGACACATTAGCCAGTCGAAATTGATACAAATTTTTAAATGCTTGAAGATCCACTCATTATTAAGATTGCATGACATACAAGAGAGACAATGAAAACCACAGTAATGGTCTAAGCTGTCACAGTGAAATTTAAGGTGTCCTGATGGATTCATGTCGTCAACTCATGCATTGCGTAACATAAGTAAACGTTCTACCTTAAATGTTGCCAGCAGTCGGCCCAGTGAATTAAGTTATTTTTTCTTTGACTCCAGCAGCTGTGAGAGGCAGCAAAACATCCTTTCATTTTATAGTCACAGTCTACTAATAAAACTCTCCACAGTATGAACAGTGGTTACATGAGCGTCAAAACCAGCCACAGCTCAGCCCTGAGTAGAGTGACTGTCCTCTACTGACCAATCAACAGACTGCAGTGTTCACAGCTCCACCTTTTAGTACCAGATCTGTGTGCTAGGTACCCCAACAGAGGGGGGACCAAAAATGGGGACGATACAGAACGGTTCCATTGGTACCATCCACAGCTTTTCACAGTGGAAATGGAAACAACACGTGCCGAACTAAACTGAACAGCTTCAGATTGCGTGGTGGAAACAGGGCTAAATCGTCTAACAAATATTGGACAGTCCAGTCGCAAATAAGCTTTGTGTTTATATTGACTTCACTGATTATATCTCGCTCTTGAGTTCTGCTTCTGACCTCTCCACCGTACTGTATGTTCCAGATCCCAGGTGGGAGCACAGACTGCACCCTTCCCATCACATGGGCCACAGAGAATGGGAAAGCTGTAGACGTGTTCATCATTCTGACCAACAACCCCTTGTGGACGTTTACAGCCAGCCCAGTGGAGTCTCTAAAGAAGCACAGACAAGTACATTAATTCATTTGTGTCTGCTTGGCGAGGGTGTTTTAATCGAATAATGTCTTCTGTGATAAGTATTGTTTTAGAAAATGGGCTTACACAAACACCAGGTAAAATGAATGTGCAGTTTGATGTGTGCAGACTTAATCAGGCAGTTTTATTAATGCTGATGTTCTTGTGCTTTCATTACCAGAATGAAATGATGGCATTTGAAAAGGACACAGTTTGTCATAAATGTGTGGAATGTTCTAATAGATAGACGGTTGTAATAGGGCTGAGTGATAGAAAACTATCTGTTTCTGTAAATATGTGAGTTAGAAAAACAGTCATCTGCTCCCTTTGAAATTATGTCTTCATCACAATAAGGAAAGTGGAGCAGTTTGAGCCCAAATTCATCAGTGACAAAGAAATTTTAAAAAAAATACTTCACCCACAAAACGATCCTTTCTGCATCAGTGGTTTCAAGATACATCTCTAGGATGTGCTGGAATGCATCATCACTGATGTTCATGGGGTCATAGGAGTTTCGGGTCTTTCAACATCAGACCCCCTTACCCAGGTGACCCATCCAGTGTTGATCAAGTCCCATATTAAATCCCAGCAGCAGTCCACAGGCTTGCCCTCTTTATCTGAAGCCTCCGAGTAGCTTTCCTTTGCAGCGTCAGTAACGGGGCAAATGGCCCTCCTCATTGCTCTGGCTACTCTTAGCCCTGCCAGGGCTTTACAGATTGGGCGCCCAGCAAATCCCAGCCCTCTTCGGTTAGCTCGCAGAGAGCCTGCCAGCCTCAGCTTCTGCACTGCTCCACCAGCTCTTGGTATTTTGCGAGCTTCCTCTCATGAGCCTCCTCCATGTGCTTCTCCCACCTGCTTGGGGGAATCTGAGAAGATGATGATCAAGATAAATAATTAAGAGCAATTTAAAAGTAGCTTTTAAGTGTTAGAGAAGTAATTTAAAGGACCGACAACACCACCTAGGGATTTACATAGCCCTAGGACTCCAAGGACGCATTCACACTGGCACTATTTGGTCCACTTTAAACGAACCCTGGTCCGCTTCCACGGATAGTTCGGTTCATTTGGAGTGCTGTGAATGCTCATTTGAACTCTGGTGCGGACCAAACGAGCAAACCCTGGTCCGCTTGAAAAATGGGGGTCTCTGTTCACTTGCAAGTGAACCCTGGTGCAGTTCACTTACAGTAGATGCAAATGCAGAGGGACTATCAAGCGAATTAAAGAGAGGAAGTGACGTAGAGTGCAGTGCATTTTGTGTAGAAAAAAAAACAAAGCCAACAGTGCGAACTGGGAGAAGGAGAGGTAAAAATAGAAAAAGTTGGAAAATGTCTCGTGGGCAGACGTGGAGAAGGGAGGAGGCGCAAGCACTTATTGATGTATAGTCAGAGGACTATTTATCCCAGTTGCTGGCTGAAGGGGATGGATTTCTGTTTTCAGTCCTGGCCAATCAATGAGCCGGGTTTTCTTCTTCCTCATGCTTTTTTTTTTCCTGGTCAGAGGTCGTTTTGGGCAATACCGCCCCCAAAGGAGCAGCTGTTGTAACTGCGTGACGTTGTCCAGGCTGTTTAGTCCGCTTTAAAAAGTGCAGTGTCAAAGTGAACTGAACCAAATGAAGGTGTGAAATTTTTTGGCATTCCCCGCCCAATCGAACCGAGTCCCCCAGACTATCCTGGTGTGAATGCGCCCTAAAAAGGCTTGCAGGTTCTTCTAAAATCAGGGGTGAGCAGAGTTCAAAACAAAACAAGGGGTAAATCTTAACAGATCACATGCTATTTGCATAAAAAAATGACCAAAACCAACCTAAACTAATTTTGTATGCATATTTTCCCAACAGAAATCAGGAGCCAATTCCAAGTTGGTGATGTGTGGGCTGACCTCCATCGGACACGCCATCGCAGACACAGAAGACAGGGGTTTACTGAGCATCTGCGGCTTCGACCTCGGAGCCCTGAGCGTCATTCGTAACCTAGCCCAGGATCTGATCTGATAAAGTATCGGGGACCGACTCTGAATCATGTTGTTAGAGCACAAAAAGGAAGGCACAAAGTGTACCGACGCGGCTCAGTTAGCATGTAGAGTGCCCTAAAACAGCACTAATCCAAAAGATGTTGACATTTACAATTCCAAGTTCTCTTTTTGTATTATGTCGCTTACGAGTCACTTGACAAAGTGTCCAGCGGGCTGGACAACACTCTGGAAATGTTATGTGCATATATTTTTTTTCTGAAATTTGAGAAAAAAGGAAGTGATAAGACATGATGTGTTGTTGCATATCATGCTGTCAGGAGTTTAAGTGCAAACAGCGCTCAGTATGTGAAGTGCTTTGATGGCTCTTGGTGAGACACTAACCCAATGAATTATGAATTCCACTCATCTATAGCGAGACGTTGGCAGATTAAATAAGAGAGGAACAGCGTAAGAGTCAGAATGTTTGAGGCTTAGTGCAACTGTAGGTTTATTTTAAGAGGATTTACTGATTCTAGTATGTATCTATAGTATGATTTTAGCAGGTTTGGTATGATGGTAGAGGCCTGTCCCTCCGTCTCATGTAGCATTATTATAAATGACTAACAGATATGCTGTAAAAGAGAGGAGTTGAAGCAAAGCACCAAATGTCAGAAAAGAACTGAAGCGTATTCTGTTGGCTTTTCAAATTCTTTGATTTATTTGGTCGGATGATATTTTATAGGAATATTAACGTCTAGAATTCCATTAACTCTTGCCTTTAGCTTAGATACGATTTTTAGTTGTATTAACATTTGTTTTCCCCTAAGCCAATTTTATTTTAAAACTCTTCTGCTCTTGGTGAATTTATCCTATTAAAAAAAAAACCCTTGGTGCTCTTAAATGTGATGATACATTTTTTGGGGGGATTATGTGGGATTTTCCTTCTTGACACAATAGCGCCAATGTTCGGGGCTGCAAAGTCAGTATACTGTAAATTGGAAAATGGACTTCTTCTCATATTTGAGTCTGGATTCTATGCATCACGATTTTGATTTTACTGTCTTGTTATAAGTCCAGGAAGGACAAATTAAAGCTATTTAACAACTGTTTACCGAGACTGAATCTGCTAGCACTGTAATATTTCTGTATTTTTGATGTAAGAATGTCCGTTATGCAAAAACTAACAGATAATTGCTACCTTCCCGGAATAAAAAGGAACTGAATGTACTTTTGTAAAACATGTAACTGTAGAGATTTAAAGTACAATGCTTTATATTTCTTCAAACGGAATAAACACACGCTGCTGCTCACAGTTTTAGGATAAGGGGCCAATTCAGTTTGGGGGTCAAGGCAAGCAAACGACTACAGTGGTGCTTCTTGTTTCAGTCAAGAGTAATTGTAATTACTAACGGCATTCACTAAACGTCACTCATCGATTCTGGTGTAATTCACTCTTTATGTCGAGGAATAAATTCCTGACCATGTTACTGTGAAGGATTTTGGTCCACACATGCCGATACTGTTGTTTTCAATGGTAAGACAATGTCCACTGTTTGGTCAAAATGCTGTAAAGCTAAAATATGATCGTTGTTGCGTTTGTAGTTGAGAGTCTGACACAAGAGATAGTTGTTATGAGGTATGGTAGTACACAAGTGTTTGACCACCTTGATTAACTTCTTTTCCATCATATTGTCTGTTGCATCCATCGTGCTTAACATGTAAGTACTTGACTGTAGTGGCAATGTAAACCCCTAATAAACACTTTGCTGCTCTTTACATCTCGTCCCATGTTTGGCTTTCTGTATTCAGAGGTGTGGACTCGAGTCCAATGACTTCAATCACAAGTTTGATGACGACACTCGACAAAATCAAAAAAGACTTGTTACTCGACTTGGACTTTAACATTAATGACTCGCGACTTGGTTTTGAGGTTTTGAATTGAAAATACTTGATACCGTCCCCCAAAGATCAAAAGTATGTTATTCAAAGAGTGCAAAACGTGCAGGTCAGAAATATCAGAGATGGAACAACTTTGAACAAACTTTTTTTTTTACTATGTCAGTACAAAGCCTGCCTGTCTTTATGACATGGGGCTTTACATTGGACTTGTCAGTCTTGACATGGGACTTGGAACTTGCCTGTCTTAATGACATGGGACTTGACTTTGGACTTGTCAGTCTTGACGTAGGACTTGCCTGTCTTTATTACATGGGACTTTACATTGGACTTGTCAGTTTTGACTCTGGACTTGGGACTAGTCAGCTTTGACTTGTCAGTCTTGACATGGGATTTGACTCAGGGCTTTCCTGTCTTGACATGGGACTTGACTCAGTACTTTCCTGTCTTGACATGGTACTTGGGACCTGTCAGTTTTGACTTGGGATTTGACTAGTGACCTGTCAGTTTTGACATGGGACTTTTCAGTCTTGACTTGGGACTTGACTCTGGCTTTGCTTTCTTGACATGTGACTTGACTTGGGACTTGTCAGTCTTGACATGGGACTTGACTCAGGACTTTCCTGTCTTGACATGGTACTTGACTTGGGAACCTGTCAGTTTTGACTTGGGACTTGACTCAGGGCTTTCCTCTCTTGACATAAGACCTGACTTGGGACCTGAGACTTGTCAGTCTTGACTTCAGAATTGACTGAGGGCTTTGCTTTCTTGACATGGGGCTTGAATTGGGACTTGTTGACTTGGGAGTTGCCTGTCTGTCTCTATCACAAGTAAATGACTTCTTTGAAACTACCATTACTTTTAGTGGGTATATCACTGACTGACTACAGTGTCCATACTGTGGAAGTGTCCTTGAGCAAGGCACTGGGACTGCACCAGTATTGGTATCTGACAAACCATCAAATGAAAATAAAGAATTAACTGTCTCTACTGTGTTTATTTAATTCGAGCTAACAAACATGAGGAAATGTGTAAAGTTCCATCTCTGACACTCGGCCTCAAACTTAGATTAAGATCAGGCATCCTGCGAGGCCACATGATGTTGATAACTGGGGGCCTTAACGTTACAAACACACTACATCAAGACAAGTGAAGATGGCGGATGTGTTGAGTGTTCTTCGTCAGTATAACATCCAGAAAAAGGAAATCGTCGCCAAAGGAGATGAAGTTATATTTGGAGAGTTCTCCTGGCCGAAAAATGTCAAGACCAACTACATAATCTGGGGGTACGTCGCTGCTACAGTATCTTTAAACCGCTCCTGCGGGCCCGCTGCTGGAGCTCAGCGGTGCCTTGTGGTGCTAGTGACGGCGGAAGGCTCGCAGGCTAGCTGCTAAGATGCTAACCTAACTCCTCTCCTCGCTGTTGTACCCTTCCTTACAACTTTAAGCAATCTTCTCTTAGTTTGGCGTGATACTTGAGTGTTGTGTCATATACCACACTACATATTTTCTACCCTCTACGCGTTTCAGTTTATATTTTCTAAACTTAAAGTGTGTTTATGAGAGATGTGTAGCCGCAGCTAAACTTGCAGCAGTGATGTGATGCTAACTAACTAGCGACGTTAGCTAGCGCTGAGTTGTGTTCCCATGGAGTCAGGGGTCCAGTGGATCAAGCGGGGAAAGATGGTGTTTTCAGTAACAGTCATGACTACAAGCAGCTTTGTTAACCGTGTGGAAAGCAAACTTTGCTTATGCAAAGCAGAAGTTAGGCTGCAGAAGGATTAGTACATTAGCTAACCGGATAACTGTTGATAGTTCCGTATTCATTTGGTGTCAGAACCAGTGTTTCGATACTTTGAACAAGTAATTAAACTATATTTACTTCAAGTTATAGACTTAATGCACTTTAGACAAACTTGCATGTTGAGTCTGTAGCAGGCTGTGTATATTTTACTCAAATGTTTGCATGGTTAAATAAGGTTTGAGTGATGTTTTTCTTTGCTGTGTTTGCACCTTCAGTACTGGTAAAGAGGGCCAGCCCAAAGAGTACTATACTTTGGACTCTATCTTGTTCCTGCTCAACAATGTGCATCTCCCACATCCATCCTATGTGCGAAGAGCTGCAGTAAGTACTTTGAAATAACTATCAAACTACCTTAACCTGTCAGCACCAGTATTATTTTAAAACAATCCACTATTTTAGCCTCTTGTGTTGTCATAAGCAGCATATTAAAAAGAATCACAATTGCGCTTAAAAGGTGTTTTTGTTTGTGTGTTGTTTATAGACAGAGAACATCCCTGTTGTCAGACGACCTGATCGAAAAGGCTTGCTGTCGTATCTCAACGGGGAGAGCTGTAAGTAACGTTTGGGAGATCTACTGGGATTGTGTGTTGTGTTTCTATTGTGTGCAGAATGTTAATTGTCCATTGCATTAAAGAGAGAGGTAGGATTTTTTTGGAGTGGAGCAGCATGGGGTACTTATCCATAGTTAGTTCATCACCTACAGTAGATGTCTGTCAGTCCACCCCCAGTTTGGAGAAGCAGGCAGGACGCCGACACAGAAGCTAAGCAATGTACTGCTGCAGGAAAATGTATTGAGGCCAACCTGAAAAACATTTGTGTCACTTACAGCATATGCTATATTGAGTATTTTCACTGCATTACCTTTCTGTCAGACAGCCCGTCTTTTGACTTCAGTTCTCCATCTGTGCTCTTGTCAAAGATACCAGACTTCATTGACAAACACAGTAATTTTGGTTTTCTGAACATGAAGCTGATTGTCTACCACTGCTTCAATTACTTAGTTCATTTTATGTTATTGTAAGACTTAAAACTCCTTTTGAGGCAGCGGTAGACGAACACTTCCTGTTTTTGCTCCTGTACAATGTTAAATCACTGTTTCTCTCAACGGAGTCTGGCTTTGAAAAGACCGATAGAAAGGCTCTAGTTCCTCGTCGGAAATAGAAATCTGTCTGTAAGATAAGGTGAAAATCTTTTAAATGTAGCATACACTTAGCCTGATATTGATATTTTTAGGTGGAACGTTTTCTAGGTGACTAAAATGTTTTGTTGCTGCCGTCCACAGCAGTACATCACTTAACCTCTGTGTTGGCACTCCTGCCTGCTGCTCCATACTGGGAGCTTGCTGACTAACACCTACTGTATGTAATAGTACAGATGATTACCTCATTGAACCTCACCTCAAAAGATCCGAACTATCCCTTTACTAAAACATTATACATTCATGTCAGCTTTCATTAATAGAGCCTTGTGAGGGAGAGCGTGGTTGTAGTTGCTCTGATTGGTAACTTATTAAAGCTGTTTCTGATTTTGTCTTTTCGCAGCAACGTCGACGAGTATTGACAGAAGTGCACCCATAGAAATAGGTTTGCAAAGGCCAACACAAGGTGAGTTCACACCATGTTTGTAGCATGAAGTCTTAAGAGCTGTATACAACTTAATACACTGAATCTTGCTGCTGTCTGTTACATACTATTGCTGCAACCGTGCCATATTTTCACAGATGTTTTTTATTAAAGGGGTATTATCTCAATAGGTAAAGTTAGTACAAAACCAAATGGACTTTGTGCAATGACACAATACCACTGTTGTGCTTTTTTTAGTCAAAAGAGCAGCTGATGAGGTCTCTTCTGAAGCCAAAAAGCCAAGGATTGAGGTAAACTCCAACAGCTGCTTAGTTTAAACACTGTACTCACAGGTCAGTCAGTGCAGCTCTAGAGCATTTGCTCCCTTATCTCTATTACACAAGCAGGAACAGTTCCAGTACATAGAGAGTGTATTACTGACAGTGATGTTTTGTTGCTTAATAGTAACAGGTGGGAAATAAATAGCTTCTGCTGTAGTGTACAAACACAGAATATGAGTGGGGAACTTTTGTCCTGACATGTTTTTTAACCACAGTAAAATATAATTGACCCAAACTATTTACGACACTGTAAAAGAACAGAACTATTTTGTCCAGGATGGCCGTTAAAATTAAGTTAAAGACAGTTTAATAAACAGGGTTTAAAGAATTTAACATCACCCCCATGGAATTTGTTTATTAAAGCATTTGATTGCTCATTTAGTAAGTACATAATCAGCCAAAATTAAGCTGTCTGTTTCTATGTTAAGTAATGAATTACATGCTTTTTGTTGCAGTAACAAAACGTATTTGTCGTGGCTTACCTGGTAAATCATAGGCATCAGGTATGACATCTTGTTTTATTCTGTAGTTTGCTAAAAGTGTGTACATTGCTTTCCTCTGAAGGATGAGGAGCGAGTGCGTCTGGACAAGGAGCGTCTGGCTGCCCGTCTGGAGGGCCACAAAGAGGGCATCGTGCAGACCGACCAAATCAGGTAGAACAGATTTGCCCCAGCTGCATTTAAACATAATGTGCTTTCTGATAAAGCAACAACATATGCCTTGCTTTACCACAATATGACACCCACAGACCAGTTCATCAGAGCTGTGAGCTGTTCAAATGATCCTAACTTCTCCCTCTCCTCCAGATCACTGTCTGAGGCCATGTCCGTGGAGAAGATTGCAGCCATCAAGGCCAAGATTATGGCCAAGAAACGTTCCACCATCAAAACAGATCTGGATGATGACATCACTCTGAAGCAGAGAAGCTTTGTGGATGCAGAGGGGGAGGTCACCAGAGATATTGTCAGCAGAGAGAGGGTCTGGAGGACTAGGACAACCATTCTCCAGAGCACTGGAAAGGTCAGAGTCCACTTTGAGCCAATGATATCCAATCACAGTGATGTTGCTCAGGAAACAGTCTGCTTTCTGTCTTTACAGCAATCTAATTTATTTCCTAAAATGTCTGTTTGCTCGTCTAAATTAGTAAAATTCAGCTTTCGATCAGAACGTGGAAATTGGATTTTCCTGTTTTCTTATCTGCACTTTGGCTCAATGTTGGACCTTAATTGCTGTCCTGATTGGGTCATTGATTTGATGAGCAAACAAAGTCCACACACAATATATAAGTCAGGAAGGCATTGTTGCACTGACCCTTTATGGGATGAAAGTGTCTGCTTTGTTGCTCTCCACCCACAACAGTGATGTAGCATTGCAGTATAGTGTTGCATAACTTTTGGTTTTGGGTCTAAACTTGGTCCAAATACTTTATTTATGCCCAAGATTGTCATTCAGTCATTTGGGGGAAGGAAGACTTTACTCTAAGTCTCAAACAAGGCACATCTCTCATTTGAGAAGATTCATACTCATGTAGACTCACAAATTCTGTGATGTGGCCTAGTAGTGCTTTTTGCACTGCCTGTTCAAGGCGGGAAAGTTGCGCCATCATTCTGCCTGGTCGTTCCGTATAAACGGCACAACGCCAAATGAGGGGACAGAGTTGTGTCGCCTTTAGACCGGCAGCGGAGGTGGTAACGGTGCCAAATTGATGTCTGTGTGAAAAGTTTGAGTCGGCAGGATGGGATTAACGTTTTGACGACGTCTTTATGTGTGTAGCCCACTACCAGGAGATCTAAAAGCAGTTAGCAGCTAACTCAAAAAAGAACTATAACTGAAAATTTCCGCATATTGGGAAAACAATAAGGTCCAGGAGCGCCTTACCCTCCGAACAGCAAATGATTATTATTGCTATGGTATGCTATGCCATTGTTATTGTTTAGAAAGCACCGTCAGATGCTTATATTAATGTATATGTAACACAAGAGGCAAGGTCTGCTAGGTTATGGCAAAAATTGCATTGTGAAACAACACTTCTATGTTTTAAATTAATTTTTTTTATCTCAGTTTCTTTGTTTTAATAGCTGTTAAGAGCCAAAATCATAGTTGGAAATAAAATTAGATTAATCACCCACCCCTACTGAAGGCTGATGCTGTTGTCCTACACGTAACTCCTGTCTCACGTCTTTTGCTTTCACAACAGTGGCATGCTATTTAACCCCACACACTGGGGTGGCACTATGCCGTTGTTATTTGGTTCTGTGTTAAAAAATTTAAAAAAATAGTGCTGGCTAGCGAAGAGTTTTTGTTGCAGCATTAATGCAGAATCCCTGTGTAAAAAGGGTTTATATGAATTCATGGGTAAATAAACACATTTCCGACCTCCATTTTGAGCTTAACTTCAGTCCACTTTACTGCACACGCTTGAGTTTGAAAGCATCTGTCCCATTTTACCAAACACCTTGAACTCTCAGGGATGATGGCCTTCGATGTAAGAAAAACTTTCAGACAGCTCAACTGTGTAAATACCCTGTGTGTGTAACAAAGTGAAAATCTCAACCACTAGATGGCAGCAACAGAATATTTTTCATCCAGTGTTTATGTACTCTTGAAATATGTGTCTTGGCTGAGCCTCTGAAGAACTTTGACGCAGTCATCTCAAAGCCATTATAGAGTTGAGTGGCTGTAGGCTTAGAGTAATTATTTTGGCACCCTATAAATCACTTTCAGCGTATAATGTCTGCACCAAGAATGCTGAATTGAATAATTCATCTCTTCCTCTCTGTTGCTGCCATATTCATGTTCGTTCTTCTAAGATGGGCATCTGTCGTAACCACTGTGCAAAGAGGAACTTCAAATTTGTTCTCATAACATTTTATGATTGTGTGGTGTCCCACTGTCATGGTGTTTGGTATGTGTGACATTATGCTGTCAACACACTGAAGAGCTCAGGCATATGATGCTGTGAAGGTCAACTGTGTTGCCAGAAGACACTGTCGTTGTAGACAGTCCTATACAATAAAGACTGAAATCTCTTGGTAAAGATTAATATTACTTTCAACTTCTTCGTGATATCAGGCTAAAACACTAATGTAACTGTAGATGGCAGTTTAGAGTGTATTCACAGTCTTCTTTAGTGATATTAAATAGGCACCTTGAAAGCAGGGCTGACCCAGACTAAGAATTTTCCTGGTCGACTAATAGTCGTCATTTAGGACCATTAGTCGACTAGTCGCCTGCATGTTTACTATTTTAATTTAATTATTAAATTCTGAATTTTGGGAAGGGCAACACAATGGTTTGAGTTGAAGGTGTGAGAAAGAATAGTATCAGTAACATTGTTAACACTGTGCTACATTACAGAGAAATACAAACCGTACTAATGAACCTTCATTAATATAGGCCTATATTTTATCTACAAGTGCACGTCACACACTGAGCGAGCCGCCTGTTAATGACGCTGTCAGCAAAGCAGTAATGATTGTGCTAAGTGGCTAATGGGCATGTAGTTACTTCCATGTTTCAGATGATACGTCATGTTTGTAGTCGACCAATGAAGATGAGTTTACATATCACCTTGGGTTCGTCCTTCACCTTCTCAAAATGATCCCACACTTTGGATTTCCTGCCCGACATGTTATTAACTAGCCTGTGGAATAACCACAGGTACCAGTCCTGGAAATTAGAGGCCGCACATGTGCCGCATCTTTAACCACCTGGAAAGCGCGAGGTCAGGCACTGGGTGCTACTCTTGTGCCTTTTTTGTGCCAGCTTTCAAGAGTGCAGCGGCAGGTTGCGCCTAAGTAACCTTAACAAGCATCGTATAGCCTATTTACCTGAAATCCTGAGTGCAGAGCTGATCTTCTTCCAGGAGCTGTTTATAAGTGTGTAGGCCTATTGTCTGTGGGACAGATGTAAAGCTCTGGGTAGCCCTGCACTAACATGATCAACTTTTCCATATTTATCAGACTGAATATTTACAGAAGAAGGGAAAGATATCTGTCAGCTGTGACTGGTTTGTAATGTGACTCCTGTCTGACTGCTGAGCGTGGCCACTTCCTGTGTCTGTCCTTTCAATTTAAATTCCCTCATGGTCTAGTCATACAGGGTTTGATTTATTTTGACGAAGCACAGCTGCAACTAAGCGGGGGGCAGCGCTACTTGAAAGCACATGAAAGACCCTGAAACTGATGTATGTCACTTAGTGTTGTTCAGCAAATAGGGACAGGACTCTCCAGGCACCTCACAATACGATTTGATTACTATTCAGAGGGCAGAAGGATTTGATTCTGAAATGACTATCGATGCATCAAAATGTTTTATTTATACACATGATTAATTTTTCTCACTGCGTGACTATTCGCTGCTTTTAAAACATAGCTTTCAGTATTTCAAATGACCCATAATTAAAAAACAGATGAATTTCCTTGCATACAGTGTGGCTCTTGTCCAGGTCCCTTTTCTATTCAACTTCACAGAAGCCAAACAGCTTCCATACCAGAGCCTCTAAACCAGGGAGCGCCAGTTGGATTGTATCCATCTGTGGTTGCTCACTAACCCACTTTGGGATATTTATGTTGGCGTAGTGTCCAGTGATTGCATACTGATCGTTTAACAGGAAATAGTATGCAATTCAAGTACTGTTGAATAATACATGTAAACAGCATTAATGCTGATGGATAAATTAATTTGAGAGCCTGTAACTGTCTCTCGAGTGTATGAAAATGAAAAAATGAGGGGATGGTGGTGTGCACGCCTCGAGCAGTGGAGAGCAGCCTCTCTGCTGCACTGTCACCTCTGGGTAAAGACTGAGCAAAGTTATTTTCATCTCCACAGAATTTGTTTAAGTTGTTAAATGCTGCAGTGTGTTGGTCAGCTGGTCTTGTTTGTTAACGTTACTGCTGATCGCTGCTTTGCTCTGTTAATGTTCGTCTCTGGGTGAAACAAGCAACCAGGGCTATGGAAACAAGCCCAAAAGAAGCAACAGATATATATAGAGAAAGGCGACGTTTAGAGCAACTCCACTTTAGAAACAAGCCCAAAAAAAGCAAGCTGCGACTACCAATATTTGCAAGACGTTACAAAAAAAAACAAGCCCAAAGTCGTGGCTAATAAGCGGACCTGGCAACCCTATGGCTTGTCCTCCTCACATTTCCTCCGTCCTCCTGTGTGCTGACGTGGGACGTATCCCGCCTCTCATTGGCTGATGCTCATTGTCAGTCGTGTCAGACTTCTCCTGTTTTCTAGCATGCCAGATATCCAGTCCCAGTCACAGACAAGGGGGCGACTTGCTTGTAGGCTTGTTCAAACATGAGGACTCATCGTGGCAGACTATCTGCCGACTCACCTGCAACCCAAGGTGGCGCTCAAGATCCTCAAAATCGCGGTGAAAATAGCGTAATGTGAACTAGGCTTTAGCCTCACGTCATTAACATACATTTGGATAATTGATTATCAGCATTTGTGAATTGCTGTCAAATTGTCCATGTCCCTATTGCCATGCATCCAAGAATCAATTATTTCCCCCACCTCTCCCCAAATGAGGAGAAAATCAATTCTTTGGTGCAGCGGTGCTGAACTCACCGTATCCTCTCATCTGTATTGCTCCTTTGCAGAACTTCTCCAAGAACATCTTCGCCATCCTTCAGTCAGTGAAAGCCAGAGAAGAAGGCCGAGCACCAGAGCAGAGACCAGCACAGAACACTACTCAAGTGGTAAGAACGACATATGTCCGTTTTATATATTTCAAGAAAGTTTAAATTTGGTCAGACACATGTCAAAATAAATGCGTGCGTGTGTGTGCAGCAGCAAGTCTATAGATGACTACTAAGGGAGCGATCACACCGAGATGAAACGCGTCTTTTGAGCGTCAGATGCCAGTAGGTAGCGCACATTGAATAAGCGCTTCCAGCATTTCAAGCATCTTTGAAGCGTCCACGTCTCTAGCATCTCATTTCTGTGTGATCGCCCCCTAAGGTTTTGATTTAGCGGTGAACTGGCAGGTGTGTAAAGTAATGAATTGTTTATTTTGTGTTGTTTCCAGGACCCGTCCCTAAGGAACAAGCAGCCTGTCCCAGCTGCCTACAACAGATACGATCAGGAGCGATTCAAAGGAAAAGAGGGTGAGTTTGATTTGTGCTCCTGTAGCTAATTTTAGTCCTGAACGTTGACAAAAGAGAGTGTGTGTTTGGCAAGGTGTGTGGAGCAGTTAAGGAATACACAGAGTTGCCTGAGCATAAGTCTGTGCGATTTAGATTCAATTCACCCCATTTACACGTGGAAATAATGAACGTGCTTCAATGAGAGATGAGGTGTGACGCAAGCAGAGCACATTGCATCGATCAGACCGCCTCCAAAACCAGAAGTGTGATTGGATGTCAGGCAGGAAAAAGAATAGAGCCCATACAGCAGCATTGCTTCGCTGCCCAAATAATTAACATATTGATCACAGTGCAGATAAAATCAAGGTAACAAGAGCAGTCATTAATTTTAGGTGTAAAGTTAAAAGCCCAAGATCTGATGTCATCTACATAATTACCTAGATACAGATCACATGTCACCTGTAAGTGGGGTCACACATGTCAGTGGAGCAGTGGAGTTCTTGGATTCAGGAAGAACCACTCCAGTGATTTTCAACTTTATGTGTTTGTAAAAGATAGACATGCTTCTCTATAGACCATCTCACCCATTATCAGCAGGTTGTATGCTTCAGGCAAAATCCAACACCTGCTGGTTCAAGGAAATAAGAGAAAACCACAGCTTTCTCGGTTTCATAGTACAGAGTTTTACATTAATGTTCAGGCTCATACTTGTACTTTGGGTTTCTACCACAACATATTTATGTGCTTTAGGCCCCGATCACACAGAAAGTGTTTGCAAAACATGAGGTGCACTGCACTGCCTTGTTGCCAGACAACCTCCCCAGTCCCTCATTAACATGATATATGAGAGAAAATAAGGAAAAGCATAATCGGTCCTCTTTAAGGCTGAAACGAGTGCTTGTTGCTCCTGTTTGCTCTGTGCGTCATCAGGTGTAGGATGCCTCAAGGGCGGTGAATGGAGCCTTTGTCTGATACACAGAGAGGCCAAACCAGAATGAATCTGGAGCATATAAATTACAGCTTTGTTTGCATGCATAATTAAAACCTATATCTTTATGAAAGGTAATCAGCTTATTGTGTGGGTTCCACCTGATCATAATTAAAAAACAGGTCTGACTAAGTGTTGAGTTGGCAAACCTTAATGCTCTAAGCTATTCTTTAAAAAAATAAAAATAAAGAGAGGTTTCAGAATCCAGACGTACAATCCTGGTATTAAACGTTAACCTTTCACGATAGCTGAATTTTTGTGCTGTCACGAGTTCATACAAGAATCATGAGATTACATGATAATCCTTTTTGTCAGGCTTCAAGTAAAGCGGGATTTATGCTTGTACGACAGCTATGTGCAGAGCGTACACCATAATCTACGCAGATGGCGTACGCTGTCGTGAGCATTTCTACTTGTGAGGTGGTGTGTCTGTGTCACTCTGCAGTTACACCTCCAAAACACTAGTCGGTGGTGGGGTTTCTGTGACATG
Source organism: Epinephelus fuscoguttatus (assembly GCF_011397635.1). Taxonomy (NCBI): domain Eukaryota; kingdom Metazoa; phylum Chordata; class Actinopteri; order Perciformes; family Serranidae; genus Epinephelus; species Epinephelus fuscoguttatus. Next base: position 25,419,795 of record NC_064766.1, read on the forward strand.
CCATTAAGTTATGTTGATTCAAAAACACACCAAAAACACATATTATATATGGCTTGGACACATTTTCCCCACAAATACAACATGCTAATGTACTTAGCACAAGCCTCTGGCATTTTACATTGTATAGTTTAGCCTAGCAACTAGCGGACTTTTCCTTTACTCAGATGAAGCCTGGGACAACAGCAACATTTAATAAAGGTGATGATGTTACAAAATTTGGCTCCATTACAACTCACAAGGTTCACAGACAAAACAACTGTCATATGCTAAACATGTTCTCCAAACAAATATAACATGCTAACGTTATTAACACAAGCCTATGGCGTTTTACATTATATCATTTAGCCTAGCTACGTGCTGAGATTTTCTTTACTCAAATACAGCCAGAATAAATCACACAGAAGACTTAAAATGCTATTTTTGTGGAGGCTTTATTGTCTTCACAATGTATTGTTTTTTTATATGTGTAATAAGAGTAAATAAAAGCTTTGTTTCCACTGAGGGGAAATGGTTTCAGCTTACAAAAATAGACAGGAGGTCTGCATCGCTGCGAAATGTAGTTACCTTTTTTGGGAAGGTGCATGTCAGGCTACGGCGAAGGATATGGCATAGGCTCTACGTCGACGCATAGCCTACACCATAGGTACAAATCCCGTTTAATGCATTCATGTCTGAACCACAGTGCTTTGTACCAATCAGTATCCTGTTAGTAGCTACTGGCATTCTGTTAACTTTCGTCTCTGGGTGCTGGTGTAGAAACTATTCACAATATACTTCACATTCACTATGTGAATATAATTATTTAGATATGAAATTAAAACATGCTTGCAACTGCTGCCTTTGGTTAAGTTCAGCCTATTTCGTTCCGTCAACATCTCGTTAATAACAAACATTAAGATAACTGATTATTGACATTTGAGAATCGATGCTGAATCGCCCTCGTCCACATTGCAGTGCATCTAAGAAATGATTATTTCCCCCACCCCTGTTCATCACAGCATGAGTCACAGTGAATTACAGGAAAACAAACAACAGTTTTTTGTTTTGTTGTGTAGATTGCATGTCATACTTGTCAGTCTTTTAATCTATTGTTAGTCTAATTTGCCTCATCGTCATGGTTCTTTGGCAAAAATGCAAATATGCATGTGAAAATAAAAAAGGCACAAAGAAACTTTGAGTTCCTGATTCAGTTCCTCAAGCTGCTCTACACCCACATCGATGTTGTAGAAACATACTAATAGTTGATTGTATTCAGTTGCACATGCCTGTCAATAATCTACATCTGTCACTCATGACCTGTAAAAATGTGCACTGATACCACTATCTTTGTGTCAACTAAGCCGGCAGGGCAGCCTCGTGTAAATTCCACCCATTGTGAAACGCAGCCACGCAGCTGCTTTCATACTGGCGTACTCTCACATCTTTGATAGTGTGTGGTGTTTTTGCTTTTTGCTTCCTTCCCTTGCGTACACTCTCACCTTTTTACCCCTTCTTGTAACATATGCAGTCATATCACAGCTTCAGCTCTGAGTACAGCAGTAATAATCCTCTGTGCACTTGTGTTTGTAACAGGGTCTCTACTTTTAAGCAAATACAGACAGTAGGGATGACATGGTAATAAGGAAAAATAGTAGAGATAAGATTGAAGGTTCCCTGATGAAGTTTTTTTTGGGGGAAGTTTATCCTTATCAAATGTGAGGGTCCAAGCACAGAGGCATGTTGTAAGCTGTCAAGCCCTTTGGGGCAAATTGTGATTTGTGGTATTGAGCTTTATAAATAAAATTAAATGACAATATGCCCTGAACGAGTGTAAGAATTGAAAGATGCAAACTTGTTACATATTTAAAATCATTATATTTTATACACTTGCTTTCTTAGAAACGGAGGGTTTCAAGATCGACACCATGGGCACCTACCACGGCATGACCCTGAAGTCAGTGACGGTAAGAACAAAACTCCAAAAGCCGTTTGCTGTTAGTGTTGTAAGCCAGAGCTTCTCTGCATGTGAGTTTCATTTTGCACACATGGAGGAAATACCCATTTATATTTGTTGGTGTCTGTTAGAGCAGCTGCCAACCAAAGCCTCGATGTGACCTCAGTGATGATGACTTCTGTGTGTTTACAGCAGTAAAAACAAAATTGTGTGGTATATATTTAAGGTGATTATTGCCATATAATGACTCACAGCATCAGTCAGTTGACACCCACTTACTCTCTCTCTCTCTCTCTCTCTCTCTCTCTCTCAAGTAGTTAAAGGTTAACGTCTGTACTTTTCTACCAGGGCGCTTTTTGCCTATGTTTTTTTTTTTTTTTTTTTAAATTTTGCCTACATGAGAAGTTTTTAAAGTTGATCTAGTGTGGAGGCAGCAGTGAAACAGGCTGCAATGTAACCGCTCGGGGCAATTATGCACCTTCGATGTACTATATCTTACTAAAAGTGTTTGTTTTTATGCTCAGATTGTTGAAGTGAAGATTTCAAATGAAGATTTCAAGTGTCTGAATGCATTATGGAAAGCGCTTAAAGATACAGATCTTTTTGTTAAAGGGGAACTAATGTTTTTTTCAACCTGGGCCCTATTTTCTGATCTACTTTTGTCTAAATGAGTGATAGGATGCTCAATATTTGACATTTCTCCAGTACGAAGCTAGGGCAGACCTGCCTGCAGCCCGTGAGTGCGCGCTATATTAAAAAATAGGGCACTGGGACAGTGTCAAACAATGTCAAAATACGTCCACTTAAAGTGCATTTTTTTCACACAGATAGGCTCGGATTGTTAGTATAATTATCCGACAACATAAGGAGAAGGAGAAATGACCGTCTGTGTTTACCTTTAGCTGGATTCAGACATGTTCCTCTACCTGTTGCTGCTCCCTCTCCCTCCTCAGAGAGAGAGGATTTCTGCATCCGTGTACTCCGTGTTCAAATAAATACGGGCGATCATTAAATACAAATGGCTCATCCAGATCCAGTTGGTCAAAATCGGGTAAAAATTCAGAATGTTTGTTGAGGCAAGTCAAAACACTCACTCAGAGAGTGAAAGTCTGGCTTGGCAATCTCATGTCTCGCGAGATTCTTCTTCTTCTTTGGTGTGTTTGGAAGTGTTTTGGCTTGCCGCAACAAACATGTCCGATTCCAGCTAAAGGTAAAGACAGACGTTCATTGATCCTTTCCGTTATGTTGTTGGATAATTATACTAACAATCCGAGCCTATCTGTGTTTAAAAAAAAAAAAGCACTTTTAGTGGACGTATTTTGAAGTTGTTTGACGGGGGTTGAGTGCCCTATTATTAAATAAAGAGCGCGCTCATGAGCTGCAGGCAGGTCAGCCCAAGCTTCGTATTGGAGGAATGTCACATATTGAACATCCTATCACTCATTTAGACAAAAGTGAGTGAGTGAAACCCCTTCAAAGAGTAGATTCCTTTTTGGTTAACCGGAAACAGCCCTGAAATGGCGATCATCAAACTCACCAGACTCCATTTCAGTAAACAGTAATTTTATCAACATTTTGGAAAGGATCCCTACCGAGATAGGCCTATTTATAAAGAGTATGATCCACTTTATTCAACCAGAATCAGCCTTGAGATCGCTATGGTCAAACCCACCAGACTCTGTTTAAAGAAACGGTAATTCTAATGTGAATAGTGCCATCATATTTTCACATCTAACTGGGTGAATTAAGGTTTATTTGAACCAAACCAGAATTGCTGATTGTTGGAACAGTTGAAAGATAAACCAAGATGTGGCTTCTGAATGTTTTATTTTATTTTTCTTGACTTTTAATGAAGTGTGTTCACACTGATAGAATAACTGTTTATTTAAATGGAGTCTGGTATGTTTGGTGAGAGCAATTATGTGGCTGTGGCAAAAACGTCTATCTCTGTGGGGATCCAATCCATAATGTTTGCAGACACTTAGAATAACAATCTGAGCCTGTCAGTGGCAAAAACACTTTAAGCGGACTTAAATTGACAGCGTTCAATTGCCAATTCACATTACATTGCAGCCTGTTTCACAGCTGCTGGTTGCAGCGCTTGCTCTGCAGTTTTCGCAAATCGTTGTTTCCATTAGTCACTTAGACACCAATTCAGAGGAAAATATGGTCAAGGTTAAATTTTACCCAAGTTACCCTCTAAATAAAGTCAATACAAGTGACCACATTTTAAAAATGTCAGGAATAGAGTATTCAGTCTATGAAAAAAAAATATTGCTCATTCTGTTTTGGTATCTTGAAGAGGATCAGCATAAACCACCGAATGGAAAGTTTTTTCTCTTATCATTTTTAAGATAAGCGTCTCTAGAGGTGCGTCATCATTTACCATTGTAACTCTTTTTATCATGAGACAGTACATCACTCAAGTAACAAGGGGAACTTCGTGCTTTGACTTTAAATGCACTTTTATATGTACAGACACACAAGAATTCCCAAGTCGATATGCAACAATCTGTAGTATCTGACTTGTTTTTGTGTCTTTTGAAATGACTTGATTGACTTTTTGCTACACACGTGGAAACATTTATTGGCACTGTACCCTGTCCACTCTAGTTTTAGAGTGGCCCGTACTTGTAAGGCAGCATATATAAAACACAGACAGTAGATCTCACATCATTACAAAAAAGTAGCCTTTGCACCACAGAGAAACACAGCTCACTCTGTTGTAAAATATAACTGTACATAAAATCTCCAGTGGTTTGTCCCAGACATAGAAACATTTTAATCTCTTTTATACAAAATTGGCAATAGCTGTAGAGTTTGCACACAACATTGATGTAGAATTTGTATTTTAGTGAGTATGTGGATAAAGTTTGGATTAATCCCTTGATGTTAAGAATAGAACGGTCTGAGATTAAAACATTATTTGCATCTAACAAAGAGCTTGTGACAAGTGGAGTTCATTGATATCTGTCAGTTACTGTGCTGGTCTCTCTTTGTACACTCTGCCTGAGTGTGCCCTGCCTCCTCTCATTGGGTTGATGCAGGCATTGTGTTTGTTGCTCTGCAGGTGATGCCAATATTTAAGTAGCTCGTTGGGATGAAACCCATGCGATGTTATGAGATGGCTGTATTTGCAGCTGGAATAAGACACCCGCCAGTGGTTGAATAGGAACTCATTGGGCGGAGGAGTGGGTTCGATTCGTAACTCGGCCAGGCATATTCCCACATACACATCCTCCAGATGCAGGCGGCTGACTCTCAGCGATACGCCATAGATCTTCCTCGCCAAGTCTCCAGAGAAGACGTAACCAGTCCCAGAGCAGAAGGTGGGATACTTCTCACCTGGGTACAGCTCAGGGGGCATGTACCACTTGCTGTTTTTGTTTCGGTTGGGTGCAAAGCCTCTCATGTTATTGCCTGTGAAGTAGTTCTTCTTAGGCTGCAGTTCTGGTCTGAGCAACTTGTAAATGAGGTACTCTGTGTTGACGAACATGTCGCTGTCAGTCTTCATGACGTAGCCGGCTTTTGGGCAGTGCATTGCCACCCAGTTCATTCCCATCAATGTCTTAATGGTCAGGTTTTTGTAGGAATCCAGAAAGTCCTGCTGAATGATATCGTGGTGCCTCCGGCTCTCTGCTTCTAGCATCCGTTGCTGTAGAAGTCCCAGCTCTCCCTCATTCTTCCCCAGCAGAAACAGCCGGATGAATCCCAGAGCTGGAGCCACGCTCTCGTTCCCCCACGTCTGTCGTATGGCATTTCTTGCCTCCACCTGCCGAGCCTCAGTGGCTATAAGCAACACCAGAAAAGGCGCAGGTCCGCTGTCTACACATTTGTCTGGCTCGTTGATGATATAAGTGAAAGGCCCATGGGTTACATTGTCACGAAGGTCTCCCTCTACACTTTGGCTAGTGTTGGCTGCTGGTGTGCTTTCAAAAGTTGGGTCTCCTTGAAATGAGGAGACACCCACCTTCTCAGGGGAGCTGTTGTTAGTATCAGCCTTGAAAGTCGACTGAGGGACAATGACAAACCTCCACGCTGAATGTGGGGCACTCATGTTCCATTTGGCTTTGGTGGTATGCAGTTCACCCCCTCCGTACACCACAGGATGGCCTCTCCACCGTGGCATACCTGTGAGCTTAGGCAGCCACACCTGTTGGACCAGAAAGACCAACAGACCCAACAGTGTGAGGAGAGAGAGAAATTTAGCTGTGTGTGTACAGCAGTGGCGTCGTCTCCACTGCATGGTTTCAGAAGGAGGAATTCACTCAGACAGGTGTCACGCTCCCAAGGCTTACTGTCAGCAGCTTCTGACCAGTCCTTGATCCCTTGAGGCAATGTGAAGTGTGTGTGTGTGATGGGTTCCTTAAGGGACTTGGACCCAATGTTGATCTCTCATCACAGACAGTGTTGTTGTCCAGCAAGCCAGCTGTAAGATGTGAGTCCACTCTAATGCTGTACGGCTCATGATTGCCTATGAGACAGAGGAGAAAGGGGACATGTGTGAGCAAAGAGATTGATACAGCATGTAACATATTCTCATCATAGCCGTCACACTCAATTAGGGATGCAAATTATCGATTAATTCATTAATCGATAGTTGTTTTATCTTATTGATCGATTAATTGATAAGCGGCGATTTTCCTGAGAAGCTGAATTTCCCTCTGAATCAATAGGTTCTATCTATACATAACATAAAAAGCTATATCTTCCTTATGAAATACAGAAAAAATGCAAATCATGTTCCTTAAGCAAAGATTTATTTTGGGATATATTTTGGATACACTTGAGGGCAGGCAATCGCATTTTGGTAGCATATCAAAGATATTCTGAACAGTAAATATCAAAATATTACGCAGGCTACTTAACATGAAAATAAATTGGGCATTCTCTCATCTGTGACATGGGAAACATTAATAGCAGCATAAAATACGTTCCTGAATAGAAGAATACAATATGTAGGCTACTTTAACATGAAAATAAATGAGTGCGCTGTCTCTTAGCAGCAAAAAAATAAATTCTGAATAGAAAATTAAATAATACATTCCTGAATAGAAGAATGCAATAATATGTAGGCTACTTTAATGTAACTGTGATGTAGCTTTCTGTATTTAAGGAAGTCCAACAGTCAGTTGTGAGGGCCACATTCGCGGTTGCAAGTTGTGTTTTCAACTCCGCCTTCTTCCTCACGTAGCTTGCTTCCATGTGGGTAGTTATGGTCCTTCTAGAGGGGATATTATACCCTGGCTCAATGTAGTTTATCACCTCTCGAAATCCCTGTCCATCAACGATGTTTATCGGCAGCATGTCTGTTGTAACCATGTTACATATTTGCATATTACTGTCTGTCCCAATGCTGTGGTGATTGTAGGCTGTGAAGTCTATCCACTCGCTCCATGTAGCACGACTGAATGTGTCCAGCAGCAGAATCCGCGGGTATGCGCTGAATTTGCATTCATCACTGTGATAGCGACATCCCAAAGGGACTGTAAAATACTAGCTGTAACAAATTGTGAAGAATCAATCGGCTTTTCTATGTCAGTGTCGATATCAGCATGTTACAAACTCCCAAGCAAAAACCTCTCAGACAGTGCACACATTTTTATCACTCAGTGGGGAAGCACAGCAGGCCAATGCAGAATAAAATAAACTCCATATACTGTTAACTATAGAAGTTACCTTCACAGCCTCATGATTACTGATTGTGCACTGAACTTTATTTCTGTCTACATAATCCTTGTGTATTCTGTTGAAGGGATATCTTATATGGCTCTCAGGACAAGAATACACAGAATATGTTTTGCTTTCTCAGCTCAACATTCTTTTGCTCTTGAACAGCATCCACATGAGAAATGGTTTTAGAGAGAACAGTCTGTGTTTGCGTGCTGCTGGCCCCCTCAGTTGCAGTGTGGTCTCTCAGTTTTTTACTGAATTACAGACTACCCTCTTAAAGGACCCCAACAAGACAAAGAGAGGTTTGTGAGAGCTCACAGGAGCACTGAAAAGACTTCTGTTAGCTCTCTTGCATGCATCAACAGAAATAGAAGCGAACGTTTCCCCCTCAAAAAAGGCACACCCTTCACATCCTGTACTGTGCATAAAAACTGGGCTCGTATTTTGCAGCATGAATTTTTGTTTTCAGCATTGTGTTGATGTGCGTTTGCATCTTAACTGCATAAACTCACCCATTTTAATCCAAGTACTCGTCTCTCTCTGGCATCCATCATTGCTGACTATGATGAATTACAATCCTCACTCACAAATTGCCCTCTTGGTCACTGCTCCTTTCGTCCCTGTAGCCAAATCACATACAGCTCCAGCTTGACGACTCAGGTCCTTATTTATTTCCTTCTCAACGTGTGACAAATCATCCTCTTCTTTTAACCCAGCCCACATGTGGCTGTTACGCAGAAGGACGGAGAAATTTGGTCCTTTTCCTGCCACTCGAAGCTAACTACCACTTGCATGCACAAGTGTATCTGTGTTTGCATGCATGGGCAGAACATGTGTCAGAGCTCCAGTGTTGCAGTCTCTCCATCTGCCTTGGCGCATTGTCCCCAGAGGCTTGATGCTAACGGAGCTGCTGCTGCTGCTGCTGCCTTTTGCCAAAGGGAGTATAGAGTCAGTGGTTGACAGTTAGCTGCAGCCGTGGGTCCTTTCGCTGTCCTCGCCTGTCGTATTCTGTATATCAAAGCAGCAGCGGATAGATCGAGATCATCTCTGGATGATGCACAAGCTTTGCATCTCTCCGTTTGTTCAGCCTCTACTTCCTCGTGGATCCTTGTTTCCTCTCGCTCTTCCTCTTTAATTCACATGCTCTCATGTTAACCTCCCTCCCCCCTACCATGTGCCTCGCTTTCCTTTTTTTTCCACTTTCCTTTTCTCACCCTCCTCATTCAGCAGCTCCTGTGGGCTGTCGTTGTGTTGTCTGCGAGAGGGCTGGAGGGTTGAGAGCAGCGGGGGAGGAGGAAGATGAACGGGAGGTAGCGCTGTGATTTGTGTGTTTTTCGTTCTGATAGGCAGCTCCAGGCTTGGTGGCAGCACGTTCTCCCACCACATCACGCCGTCTCTGCTGCTGTTGCTGCCTGCCCTGTTAAAGGGGAGGGTGGTGGTGGAGGGGGGGTTGGGCTGCTGACCTATTTGTATTCACACCCACTCTCCAGAAAGAGGAATAAAGCATTATCGCAATTTGCTATGAAATAAGAGGAGAAGGGGGAGAAGCAAGCCTTCATGTCAGCACTTCAACAAATTTTGAAAGGTTTGCTTAGACATCAGGATTGAGTTTACTCGTGCAGTGATGGACAGAGCAACTCAGAAGCCTGTTCAGTCACTGTCTTTAATGTGTCTCCTGCCAGTCTCTTGTATTGGAGGATAATTAGAACACAGATAATTACACCAATGTTTCCGCTATGCTCATTTAGCCGTGGTGGTCTGCAATGCCTGAATTTTCATATTTAGACATTGTCATTTTAATTCTGCCACACTGTGACTCGGAGCAATATTTTTTTCATGAGGAGGGTGGGGGAAGAGGGGAGGGTTGTTTTTTTTGTGTGTATTCACAGGAAAATTAGAAAGTAGCTTCCTCAGCAGACATATTTATATTTCCTGGGAGCTATATTCTTAACATGGTCAATAAATAGAAACGGTATGGCCCTGGGTTATTTGGCAAAATAAGTTGAAAATGGCTCAACTCGAGTGCAGCGATATCAAGCAAGGCGCTGTGTTGGCAAAAAGAGCTGCAAAGACGAATCGATTATCGATTAGTTGTCAACTGTAAAATTAATTTCTATTCTATCATATTGATAATCGTTTTGAGAAATTTTAGAATTTTTGAGAAAAAGTTAAAATTATCTGATTCCAGCCTCTTAAATTTGAATATATTCTGTGTTTTTTGTTTTTGTTTTTCTTCTTTTTGTTTTACTCCTCTGTGACAGTAAACTGAATATCTTTAGCCCCTTTTACACTGCCAGATTTTCGGCAAGCTGTGAGCATTTATACACACACATAGCCGGATTGGCGAGTTGATCCGAGGTGCCCAAGTTTTCTATTTAAAAAGGGCTTTTGAGTTGCGGAGAAAACATGTCATTTGATGACGTCATTTTGGACTTGGGGAAACACTGATATATTTTTCACCGTTAAAAACCCGAAACGATAAAAAAAATCCACAGATTAATCAGCATTGAAAATAATCGTTAGTTGCAGCCCTATTAGCCATTAGGATATGTTCAAGAGTCCATTCTTGATAGATTGCTTCATGAAGTCAACAATGTATTGCTACCGTTTTACGCCATGATCTTGTCAGAAGATAAAATGTCCCTAATTGTTTGACTGTAAAAGTAACTGTCTTGTACATACTATTTTTTTGTCTGATGGCTGCCATTCACCTGGAAAGTCCCTCATTAGGGCTGTTGGAATAACCACAACCACAACCACAAGCAACCACCAAAACTGCTGTGTTCTTCTTAAGAGAAGCGCAGTTTATTTACATTCTGCTACTATTGCTAGCAGTGTGATGAGGTGCTGAGTGTCTAGTCTGTACTGAGTGGGGGCCACTAAGAGTTCAAACTGGTAGAAAAGATTTCCACACACTTACACCTATGCAGGCTTTCAATTAAAGCAACTCTGACGTTTCTTGCATTTCACACAGCACTTAGAAACAGTTTGAACACCCACAACTCCACCTCCCTCCAAAGGCCTACTCCCCCCTCCTCCATTACGTCCTCATTACGTCTATGATAGACGTAGGCGTTGGCAATGTACTTTTAGTTACACGGAAGAAGAGAGTGAGTGTAACGTTACAACCAAGTCAAATGTAACCCCAGAGTTTTAAAACTCAACAGGAGTCAGTGATGACTGATGAGTTTTAGAATAAGGTTACAGTGCTAACGTTAGATAGTAGTAAGTGGAAATGCATAAGGAAGTTAATGTTTCAGAGGCTACGCTACAGTACGCTAATGTTAGCTATTAGCAACTGGATGCTGTGTTGTCATATATAACGTTATATGTTATATTAGAAGCAAACTAAACATAACATCGCCTGTCCTGCACAGTCAAATGCAGCCCCGGTGTTTTGAAACTTATCCGGGGTCAGTGATGACTGATGAGTTTTATAATATAACGTAAATGCTAACGTTAGATAGTACTGGTGACTGGCAACAAACAAGGAAGATGATACTGAGGCTTGGTCCGAATGCAGTGATTGGTCAGAGTTTTCTTAGAACCAAATGAGAATGGTATAATTATGAGTTTTCATTTCTGGTGGAATCCCCTTACATTTTAGTGTGCCATCAGTTTATTAATCTTACTATATAATGACAAAAACTCTGTCTGTGTGTGTCTGTGTGTCTGTTCCACGTTTTTCTCCTCACTGACTTGGTCAATCCATGTGAAATTTGGCACAGTGGTAGAGGGTCATGGGAGGATGCAAATGAAGCAATATTGCATCAGTTGGCCAAAGGGAGGCGCTATAGCAACTGATTGAAATTGCAAACTTTGAATGGGCATATCTCATCCCCCCTATGTCGTAGAGACATGAAACTTTGCACAGAGATGCCTCTCCTCATGAGGAACAAATTTGCCTCAAGAACCCATAACTTCCGGTTATATAGATTTTCCGCCATTTTGAATTTTTTGAAAAACACTTGAAATCGATCTCTTCCTAGGAAGTTTGACCGATCTGCATGAAACTGGGTGAACATAATCTAGGGACCAATATCTAAAGTTCCCTCTTGGCAAAAGTTGGAAAACTTACTAAAAGTGAGCTTCTATAAGGCAATGAATATTGCGGAGGGCGTGGCTCATCACATAAAGGTGTATAACATCTCAAGGGTTTCACCGATCACCACGCAACTTTGTAGACATATGACCACACATAATCTGAGGGGACCCCTCCATTATGGACCCCATCAAACAAAATGGGGGCGCTAGAGAGCTAATTTCCTATCTAGGCCTAACCGCCATATCGATTTTTACTAAACTTGGTAGATATGTAGAACAGGACGCCTCAAGGTGACTGGAGAAATTTAACTGTAATTGGCAACTGGGTGGCGCTATAACAACAGAAAAATGCTTAAAAATTGCTAAAATGTGACCGATCGCTGTGGCTCCCCCTGTGGCCCAATGTTGGTGTTTTTTCTCCTAATTTTTGGTATGACTAAGTCATGGTATGGTATGCTGTACATAATCACGGAAACTGTCAGTGTGTCATTCTGTCTGTCCCACGTTTTTTTACTCACTGACGTGGTCAATCTATGTGAAACTGCACAGAGGCATTGAGGATTGGCATAGGTAGAAGGTGACAAAGCTACTAATGGGTATGGACTAGTAGCATTTAAACATAAGCAAAGAAAAGCGTACAATTTCCAGAAAGGTAAGTGTAGCTTTAATTCTGGAGCTTTCAGTCTATTATATCCTCTCAGAACATACAATTTGGACTTACTGATGTTTCCAGCACCTTGCCAAGACTAAGCTGGGTGGGGCAGTGGTTGTCCTACGTCATGGTCGCTGAAAGTTGGAAAATATTCAACTTTGGGTAAAATGCTGACACTCCTCACTGTCACTAACCCACTCAGATCGGTGGGTCCGCCCTCTCTCCCCACTAGGCATGGGTATCATTCTAAAATTTCGATACCTTGACTTTGACACTGGTTCCTGAACTATACGTTTTTGATACCAATTTTATGAAGCATCATTAAATTACATTTTTACTGCGCAAAAATCAAACTGTCCGTCTTCAGATTACCACAACTGCCTTGTATCCTGAACCACTGCAGCTCCAACAGTATATAAAAGCACAAAGGAGCAAAATGTGACCAATACAGTGAAAAATGAACGGTTGCAAGTCAGTACATAAGGCTTACTGCTGCATACTTAAAGTAGGATTTATACTGATGCGTCATATCCACTCTGTATGAGTATAAATCCACCGTAAGACCTTTACATCATTCAGAAATTCTTAAAAATCAATCAACATGTCTGCAACTGCCAAGCCCGCTCCTGGCTGATATTGTCCCCATCAGTAGAACACGTTTGCTCTGCCAAGTCAGAAACTATTGGCAGAATGTCCGTCATATCCCATCACCAGGTTACGGGACTCACTGAGGTCAGCGTAGGAGGAGAACCTCTGTAGTGCTTTATCTCTGCCTGACCCTTCTCTGTACTGCTGCTGACAGCGGTCTGTGTTCTTCAGTCGCCTTGTCCTCCTCAGCAAATAGCTCTGGCCTACTCTGTGAACAAGAAAGTGAGCGTAGACAACGAAGACACACACAGCCTCTCAAAATACAACACGTACTTGTGATAACCCCCGTGTCTAGGCGCAACTCCGTGACATAACCTAGTGTTTTTCCTGGATTTCTCAGTACAGCCAATCACCAGCACTTTTGAATATTAGCAAATCATACATGCTGCATGATCACTGGCTCACTGACGTTGATGAGATTAACCCCTTAGGTATCGAAATTTGGTACGGAACGACGACACTCGATGGTATGGAGGCAATCTGGTCAGTGCCTAAAAAGTATCCTACTTCGATACCCAGCCCTACTCACTACAGCCTTACCTTCATCCAGAGCCTGATGGGTGGTTCTTTACACGTTTCAGTTCTTTAAATACTCTATTGTAAAGCAAAACATATTTTGGTGCGACGTTTACCATCACTGGAAAGGACATAAATGCACCAAAGCTGCTGCAGAGCTGCTGACAAGCAGTTTATCTGTAACTGACAGTGATCGTGCAGTGCTGCTGATAGACTCTGCCCTGCAGCTCGGGGGATGGGAGGAGAGTAGATAGATTTGATACTGCAGACCTTGGGGCCCACTAACAGCTATTTATCTTTGTATTTCATTTATCTTATTGGTGCAGAGCTTTTGCTTTCTCAGTGCTCTGTTTTGACATTAGAGCTGCTTTGACTGGCAGGGATGAACTGTCCTGCCATCAGTTGACAGGATCGGGACGACGCCTTTTAGCTCCTTCATAGGTTTTTTTTCTTTGCTATAGCGATGGAGGATATTCTAAATGAATCTCATAAAATATTCACACACTGTTCATTACTCGTACGGAGGAAACAGCTTGAATAATGTCTTTCAAGGGAGCTCATGAGCACGATAACAGAGCATGTGTAACAGTTAAGTTTTGCATTTTAGATTTTTCAGCAACATCATGACCCAACTCAAATATTTTTTCACTTTTAACACTTTATGTCGCCTTTATACCAAAAACATGTATCTGATCCACCAACCAGCACTTAGTTTAGTGAGAAAACTTAATTTTTGAAACAGTTCACCTCTCATACCCCCGGTTCCCTCCACTAAAGTAGCACAGCTAACCAACAGAAGCTGGCAGCAAGTTGAAGCAACAAAATAAATAAATGAATGGTTTGTACGCAAATACCATTTATGGATAATTTTGTTGCTGGATGAACAAGAATACTGTCATCAGCATAAGATGTCTCTACATGTAAGAAAGGACATGTAAGGGATCATTAAGGTCACATTGCTTTAAGGGAGTTTGGCGTAATATTTTCTACCAGAAAATGATCTCAAAAGGAATCTAGTTGTAGTCTAGCAAATAGTGACCCTGCGAGATCCCCAGTCTTTGCAAAATATTATAGTGTGTCACTGAAAATTCAGTCTTTATGCAGGATTTATACTTCTGCGAAGTAGCCTGATGTGCACCTCCCTCAGAAATGTACCATTTCCCTCAGTGGAAACTAAGCTGTTATTTACTTTCATTTCACAGATAAGAAACAATAAATAGTGTAGACAATAAAGCCTTCACAAAAATAGCATTTTAAGTCTTGTGCGTGTGATTTATCCTGGCTTCATATTAGCAGAGGAAATCTCGCTTGTTGCTAGGCTTATGTATACAATGTCAAATGCCATAGACTTGTGCTAATAATGTTAGCATGTTATATTTGTTTGGAAAACTTGTTTAGTATAAGACAGTTGTTTTGGCAGTGAACCTTTGAATTGTAATGGAGCTGAATTTTGTAATGTTACCTTTGTTAAATGTTGCTGTTGTCCCTGGCCTCATGAGTAGAGGAATAGTCCACTAGCCACTAGGCTAATTTATACAATATAAAATGCCATAAGCTTGTGCTAAATACATTAGCATGTGTATTTATGAGGAAAATGTGTCCAGCAAAACACAAGTGTTTGTCTATGAATGCTGCGAGTTATAGTGAAGCTGATTTGTGTGCTTGTGTTTGAAATTGTCTCTATTAATCCATGTTTAATGTGCGTTTAATGTGTGTTTTTAATCAACTTAACACAGAAATCACAGAAACCTCACCACTGTCCAGTGTTTTGAAGGTGTAACTGCAGAGTGACAGACACACCACTGCACAAGTATAAATGCTCACAACAGCGTAGGCTACATGAGTAGGCTGCAGCGTAAACTCTGCATACAGCTGCCGCACAAGTATAAATGCGCTTTGTAGATGTGAGCGAGTGTCAAACTTTAGTCTTTCAAAGTCTTTACAAAGTCTTCTAGTGTATGGTATGCATTAGAAGAGCTTCAGACATCTTTGTAAGTAACTTTTTGTCGTATCTCTCAGTCATATGAAGCATTAACAGTATTTTCCCTTTACCCCTATAGAATAGTGAAACAGGAACATAATCTCCTCTTTGAACAAAGGAATGAATAAATGAATTATTTGACAATAATAAGAAAGCCTGGCCTGCACGTTCGTCAAGAAAAAAATGTAGAACAAAATACTTACTGAATTTTGCATAAATACACAAAAAGTGAGGAGAAGAATATTAAAATACTGAAATATTAATTTTGATTACATAAGGACAAGAAAAAAGATATGGGCCCTAATTTTCAGTGGTTGATGTCTGACATGTGAGACACTTGGAATTCAAGCACATGCACTTCAAGCTGCAGATTCACTCAAGATCATGTGTGATGTGAGAAAGTGACAGCTGGCAGCTGCTTTACTGATGGTGTCAGCGTGTTGTCTTTTAAAAATTATTCAGCGGAGTGAATAGACAGTTTCTCACACATAGTAGCATTTGATTCACTCACCCCACACACTGTTTGCACCAAAGTACCAAAAAATACATTTGAAAACTCAACATCAGTGTCTCTTTCCATAAATCATGACCTTGTTACTCAAGATAATCCACAGACCTTGTTGTGAGCAGTTTCATGTAGGAACTATTTTCTTTCTGCTACATTACGCCTGCCATCTGTATCACCGTGCAGAGGGAAGCGTCCACCTACTGCTAGCTCACCTAGCACCACTGAGCTAACCAACATTACAACTCAGCCAAGGAGTACGCCATTAATGTTTATTATCTGGCACTTTGTGTTATTGTAAATTGAGTATCTTCAGGTTTTAGACTGTTGATCGGACAACACAAGCAATTTATTGGCTTCACGCCGCTCTGTGAGGTTTTCACAAACTCCACAATGTCTGTATGTTTCTGTAGCTCCGCCATTAGCGTTAGCTCCAGCCTGCAAACATGTCACACGATGATGGATTACTGCTAGACTGTGACCCCTAACGTGGCCCCGGCCTCTCCACCTACCACACACACACACACACACACACACACACATACATACATGCACACGCATACACACACTTACTTCCCTACAGGGAATCAACAGTGACCTGGCGGGAGTTGACAGTGAGCAGTGCTCAACAAAAAAAACTGTTTGGGTCACCATTTTTAAACGGAACTTTTCCCACATTTTTTCTTAATCTACATTTTCCTCTCAGACTGTTTTTATGACTTAAACTCTCAAATATGTCTCTAAGTCAGTGAGTGTGTCTGAGCCGTCTGAATCAATCATCACCATTCAGTGGGTCAGGCCTTTACATGCACACCAACACAACTAGCAACGTTTTTGTTTCTGCAGTGTTTACTTGGTCAAAGGGATAGTATGTTTTTGATTATGACATTTGGGTGCTGTCGTGTTTTCCAGGAAGGAGCATCTGCTCGGAAGGCCCAGACCCCAGCATTGCAGCCTGTCCCTCGTCCAGGTTGGTGGTGTACTTTAATGCATATGTCTACTTACAGTGTTTTTTTTTTTTGTTTGTTTTTTAAAGGCTACATACTGCTCATTTGTTTTCATAACTGCCCCTGAAGTCCACATGTTGGTCTGTATCAGAGGGGGAAGTGAGAATAATTTTTGGGAACTTTTTTAATTATAGAACAGAAAACTGGTTGATGTCTTTGTCAGAAAAAAGAAAAGGTGCATGGTGAGAGACTTTAGCGCCCCACCTTGGGCTGTACCCAACACAGAATTATGTCAGTCGAATCAGATTCGGCTGGTTAATCCAAATATTCAACTTTTTTTTTTTTTTTTTCACTTTTTTTTTTTTTACATATAAAGTTTTTAAGTTGATTGGGCTCAGCAGGACGTTCAGTGTTAAAGCGGCATTCATGTAATCTGGTAAATAAGCTAACGGCTGATGGGAAATGTGCAACAACATATATGCCGACACTAGGTATCAAACACAAGTCAAAGACTGTATCATATTAAGTAACTGTGAGCTGTAAAACAAGCAGAAGAGAGGACATAATACTGTCTTGGAGCCCTATGTTGGAAAGTTTCTCCTCCTCTACTGCTCCATCACATCCATCCTCAGCAGCCTGGACCAAAGAGTAGCGTGAAAGTACGGAGCGCTCACTCTGCAGCAAAATCTGGGGACCAAGAAGTCCCTAGAAGTACACTGCACAGCACACTGACTTGTTTATAATATAATATTAGTGGCGCTGGACGAGAGACTGAAGACAGAGCAGATTGAATGATTACATGTTGCTCAACAGCTGTATTGAGTAAGTATTGGCTTTTTCCTTGTAAAGGATTTATTGCACTTACAGAAACAAGCGTATCTGTGGTCAACCTGTATCTCTATCTTTACCGCTCTGTCTCATCTGCGGCATCAGCAGCCCCGACGCACAGACAGCAGGAGGAGAGGCTGCTGACACCAAAACATAGAAAGAGCCAGTGACGTTGGAGCTTCTCAGCTTCTCAATACTACAGTCGTTAATAACTTAGCGTCACACATCTGTGGGGGGGAAAAACCTATATTTTTAAAGATCGATATCTGGTTTTATGAATCAATTACAGGTCATTCAAATGCAGATCGATTTGAATCGAATGACTCAATTATTTTAACCCAGTCCCAGAAGCAATCTCAGTCAACTGAGGAGTCTCTGACTGAGAGATTCGAATCTGCGACTTTCAAGGAGCAGCCCTACCCTTGAGGAGGTCTGCACGATTTGACCAAAAATGAAATCTGTTCGCTTGATTGACACATCCCATTTTTTAGGACATAATTTGCATGACACTTGAGCAAGAATAATAACACACCAGAACCACCAGAGATGATAATTGTTAACAAGCACAAGCTGAGAGGGCCGGTCAGTGTGCAGAGTCCTTCTTCAGTCTGCCCTTCAGGTAGAGGCAACTGTTAAACTCACTACGAGATGACCTGAGCCAGCTGGCCACCTGGAGTCAGGAGACATTTCGGGTCATGATGTCAGAGTTTTATGCACGCCTACCACAGTTCACAGGACTGTCACGACCCCTGGCAGCTGATGTTGCCAACTTTCACCCATTACTTTTTGAGTAAAAGTCATCTTTTTGTAATAACACAGCTTTGATGATGTTGACATTTTACTCATAATGCAGATTCAAAGTAATTTGATTATAGTTCAGCTCTCTTGCTAAGTTTAAATATAATGAAATGTGGTCGGGAACTCTATGAAATCTGGCTAAATGCATTGCCGTGTAATTGGGTTTCTCCTCCAGAAATCTAGCTGTGTTGACTCGATTAGTCTTAATGCTCTTAATTGAAAAGGGAAACAGTGTTTTGCGACTGAGTAACTTTTACTGACACACACAAGTGGTTTCAGTGTGCTAAATGTCATGCAACATCTGCTCCCTTCTGCATCTGCTAACATTCATGAATAGTTGTCACTCTGAAAGAGCAGGAAAATCCTTCTGCTGGATAAAATAACTACAGTATGTACTGCAACAAAGCAGCTTTTCTTCCCATGTGCAGATTCAGTTAGTTCCTTTTTTCTGCTAAATTTCTCAAGGGTCAAAAAAATGTTAAATGTTCTGTTACCCTTCAAAAAAACGTATTTCAATTTAATAAATTTTGTTCAGAAAATTAGAAAAAGTCTCCTGTAGCACCCTGGCTTTCTGTCATTGTCCTCTGTATCCTTGACCCTGACTGACACAGGCCTGATTACCAACTCCTGGCTGTCCTGTCTGGGGGAGGTTTCCCTCCCAGCGTTGGCTGTCAGTAAATATCAGGCAGCTGTCTGCATGTATCCATCATTTGGACCAGCCAGCATCTACAGGGACAAAGAGAGAAGGGAAAACACCACATTAACCCCTCAGCCAATCAGTCACACTCTAAAGACGGTAGCTCCAGGGGGTTTCATTTGATCTGTGGCTACTGTTTATAAAATGTCCATGTGTAGGTGTAGGTTTTAAAGATATTTTGGGGCATTTTTGCCTTTATAGATAGGACAGCTTAAGTATGAAGGGGGAGAGAGAGGGGGGTACTGACATGCAGCCAAGGGCCACAGGCTGGAGTCGAACCCGGGCCACTGCGGCAACAGCCTTGTGGCCTAAGCCACCGACGCCCCTAGGCATAGGTTTTTGAGGTTGGCAGTGGACACGCCCTCTCAATATTTATTACTAGTGAATATGTCCCCCTCAGGACTTAATTTTGAAGAATTGCTAGAACACGAGTCAGACATAACAAGAAAGAAGAAGTGATGTTGAGACTCCGCTCTGACGGACAGTGCAGATAGAGCTGGTGGCGGCTGAAGAGGAAGGACAGGAGTAAACACGGCAATAGCTGCTCTAATATAGCTGCAAATCTCCCGGAAAATAAGGTGGAGTTCTACTCTGTATACTACGACAGTATATTAGGGCCACTGTTTAGAAAAAATAAGAATTTAAGACTTCAAGAATTAAGTTATATTACTACAAGAAAAGCCTCAGTTTTTATGAGAAAAAAGTTGTAATATTGAAAGAATAGAGTCAGACACACCAAACTGATGTCGGAGAACTAGTGGCAATGAAAGCCCCTGCTTCATCGCCTCTCGTCGCTGTGTCTCAGCCATAAGTTGAACATTAACACACCAAACTAACGAGCAACAAGCGCGTGTGTTCTGCACCTGTGTAAAAGGACATACTCCTCCATACCAGCCGACAGTGGTCGTCTGTAATCCTTATT
The DNA here is from genome assembly GCF_011397635.1 of Epinephelus fuscoguttatus. Taxonomy (NCBI): domain Eukaryota; kingdom Metazoa; phylum Chordata; class Actinopteri; order Perciformes; family Serranidae; genus Epinephelus; species Epinephelus fuscoguttatus. The sequence continues at coordinate 25,439,939 of NC_064766.1, forward strand.
AAAAAAGGGAAACTGGAAGACCGTCTTGACGCTGGTTAGCCAGTTAGCATATTAACATCACATTTTTTATACCAAGTGTATTCATTAATTTGCACTGTCCCTTCTCAAATGAACTAAATACACAATCCAATTTTGTAAAACAAAATATCTATCGCACACTGGTGAACAGTAACACAAACCATCAGGAAGTGTTTCTGCTAAAGCGCTCAGTGACTAAAGAAAAATAATCTTAGCTATGTAACAAGTTTGTTTTGGTTTTGACTTTAGCTCTTTGTTTACATTTCTTACGTTGCATTACTTTCATCTTTCTTCCCGTGCTCAAGCTGAATTGCCAAATAGAGTGACTTGTCAGAGCTTCACTGTGCCGATGGGGGGAAAAAGGCCAACTAGCGCAGAGGAGGGCGGCAGACGCTCACCAACGGCCTAGTGCTAACTGATGGCCAGGGCCTAGAGTCACGTGTGCATGTTTTAGCATTTCCTGACAGTCCAGCCTGCTGCAGCCTGCAAGTAATTTGGCTTGTAAAAAGTTTGGACTGCAGTGTGGCGGCTTCACTGAAAAGCTCAGGGAAGCAGCTGTGAGCTTCAGATTATCAGAGGTGGTGAAGCAAACTTTATGCCCGATCAGAGGTGTTGTCTATTTTGTTTCGGTTTCCATCTTGGTTAAAGAGCAGCACACACTCGAGCAGTAACGGAATTAACAGCAGACTATGGGACAGGTAGTTGTTTTCTCAAAATGTCACGACTTTATTCTTGAAATCTCAGAGAACACAGATATGTAGGATGTCTGTTGAATGTGCAGAAAGTTTTGAACATTGGCAGAAATCTTGCTGAAACACGAATGAGCTTTTCAAGTCCATAAAAGCAGAATTTTGTATTTTCCTTTACATGAATAAAGACATTTCCACAGTCGATAGGTGCATAAACTTCACTAGAATGCAGGAAATGAATTGATCGATGCTTAAAATTTCCCAGGGGGAGGAGCCTTAGTCTCCTGTTTAATACAGTACAGGCCAAAAGTTTGGACACACCTTCTCATTCAATGCGTTTTCTTTATTTTCATGACTATTTACATCGTAGATTCTCACTGAAGGCATCAAAACTATGAATGAACACATGTGGAGTTATGTACTTAACAGAAAAAAGTGAAATAACTGAAAACATGTTTTATATTCTAGTTTCTTCAAAATAGCCACCCTTTGCTCTGATTACTGCTTTGCACACTCTTGGCATTCTCTCCATGAGCTTCAAGAGGTAGTCACCTGAAATGGTTTCCACTTCACAGGTGTGCCTTATCAGGGTTAATTAGTGGAATTTCTTGCTTTATCAATGGGGTTGGGACCATCAGTTGTGTTGTGCAGAAGTCAGGTTAATACACAGCCGACAGCCCTATTGGACAACTGTTAAAATTCATATTATGGCAAGAACCAATCAGCTAACTAAAGAAAAACGAGTGGCCATCATTACTTTAAGAAATGAAGGTCAGTCAGTCCGGAAAATTGCAAAAATTTTAAATGTGTCCCCAAGTGGAGTCGCAAAAACCATCAAGCGCTACAACGAAACTGGCACACATGAGGACCGACCCAGGAAAGGAAGACCAAGAGTCACCTCTGCTTCTGAGGATAAGTTCATCCGAGTCACCAGCCTCAGAAATCGCAAGTTAACAGCAGCTCAGATCAGAGACCAGATGAATGCCACACAGAGTTCTAGCAGCAGACCCATCTCTAGAACAACTGTTAAGAGGAGACTGCGCGAATCAGGCCTTCATGGTCAAATAGCTGCTAGGAAACCACTGCTAAGGAGAGGCAACAAGCAGAAGAGATTTGTTTGGGCCAAGAAACACAAGGAATGGACATTAGACCAGTGGAAATCTGTGCTTTGGTCTGATGAGTCCAAATTTGAGATCTTTGGTTCCAACCGCCGTGTCTTTGGGAGACGCCGCAAAGGTGAACGGATGGATTCCACATGCCTGGTTCCCACTGTGAAGCATGGAGGAGGAGGTGTGATGGTGTGGGGGTGTTTTGCTGGTGACACTGTTGGGGATTTATTCAAAATTGAAGGCACACTGAACCAGCATGGCTACCACAGCATCCTGCAGCGACATGCCATCCCATCCGGTTTGTGTTTAGTTGGACGATCATTTATTTTTCAACAGGACAATGACCCCAAACACACCTCCAGGCTGTGTAAGGGCTATTTGACCAAGAAGGAGAGTGATGGAGTGCTGCGGCAGATGACCTGGCCTCCACAGTCACCGGACCTGAACCCAATCGAGATGGTTTGGGATGAGCTGGACTGCAGAGTGAACGCAAAGGGGCCAACAAGTACTAAACACCTCTGAGAACTCCTTCAAGACTGTTGGAAAACCATTTCAGGTGACTACCTCTTGAAGCTCATGGAGAGAATGCCAAGAGTGTGCAAAGCAGTAATCAGAGCAAAGGGTGGCTATTTTGAAGAAACTAGAATATAAAACATGTTTTCAGTTATTTCACCTTTTTTTGTTAAGTACATAACTCCACATGTGTTCATTCATAGTTTTGATGCCTTCAGTGAGAATCTACAATGTAAATAGTCATGAAAATAAAGAAAACGCATTGAATGAGAAGGTGTGTCCAAACTTTTGGCCTGTACTGTATGTGCCCCCGTCCAATGTCAGCAGAAAAGCTTGTGTCCGTGTATCATTACCCAAGGTGGGATGGTAAATGTAAGGTACATGAGATGACCAAAATATCCTTTAATATTGTCGTAGTCTGTCACCAGATTTCATACTCTTGATATTGCTGACCTTGACTTAGCAGTGCTTCTTCTTTCACTCAGCCACAGAGGAAAATTACAGGAAGCTTCACTCAGCCTTGGGCATAAAACCGCAGGGTCGCAGTTTCTGTGTTAGCGACCTCTGCCACACATGACCATAGCATAGAAAATATGCACATGATTTCCAGATGAAACTGCCTCTGTGAAAGGGGCTTTTGTTCGGAGGGAAGAATCATGTGTCTGTTTCGGCCCAGGATGCTCCTCTGCAGCCTTTTCTTCCTTTCTTTGGCAGGATATATGGGGGCGAAACAAAGCAGCGTCAGTCTGTCTGTTGTCAGTCATGGTTTGACTGTGACACATCTGCTCCAAAGACATTCATACTTTAGGGCAGCTCAAAGAAAGGTGTGCATCTCCTGCAGACTAAACGGTCTACATGCAGCCTCAGGCTCTTTTGATTTTCTTTGATTTTATTTTAGCTTTTTAAGTGAGTGAGTTTGCAGTAAATAATTTCACAGAATCATGTAGTTTAACCTCCGGCTAAAGCATGTAATATTTGCACCTTGTAGTACAGTATCGTAATTACTGAAGTCATTCAGCCCGACCTCTGATACTTATTATGGCTGTTGCTGGAAAAATAATCATCGGGAGTAACAGACCTGCAACAGTAAAACAGCTTTTTGCCTTTTTTACTGTAATGCCATCTTTATGTTTGCATTTATACAAACATTTTTAATATTTTTCTTGTCTTTTTCTTCTCTAGTTTCACAAGCCAGACCTCCACCGAATCAGAAGAAAGGTACACTGCTTTCACTTAGTTAGATACTATATAAAGCAACACATTTATACAACCTAATTTTTTCCTTGTCATATAACTGTCTTTTTATTTGACTGTCTATCCGTCACTACCAGTTTTTAAGACCTTTTTTCCATGACTTTCTTCACAGGGTCCCGGACACCCATCGTCATCATCCCCGCCGCCACCACCTCACTCATCACAATGCTCAATGCCAAGGATCTCCTGCAGGATCTAAAGTACGTGGACATACCTGTGAATAAGTTAGAACATTTAAGGGGAGAAAGGTATTACCATGAAACCATACATTTCCAGAAGAGAAATCAAAACTAAAATTAACACGTGAATGTGTATTTTGAAAGTTATCTTTCTAAAAGTCTGAGAGAAGACACGACGGTTTCCAGCTGAGTGTGAAGTGATTGGGATGAGAGTCAGCACCTCCAAATGTGAGGCCTTTGCAGGAAAACCGTGGATTGCCCCCTTTTAGCTGGGAGAGTTACTGCAGTATCTTGGGGTCTTCTTCTTCACGAATGAGGGTTAAATGGAGCATGAGATGGATCTGCGGTTTGGTGCAGTGTCTGCAGTGATGCGGGCACTGCACCGGACCGTCGTGGTGAAGAGGGAGCTGAGTTGGAAGGCGACACTTTCAATGTACTGGTCCATCTACGTCCCAGCCCTCACCTATCGTCATGAGCTCTGGGTAGTGACCGAAAGAATGAGATTGCAGATATAAGCGGCCAAAATGAGTTTCCTTCGTGGGGTGTCTGGGCTCAGCCTTAGAGATAGGGTAAGGAGCTCCGACATCCTCAGGGAGCTCGGAGTAGAGCCGCTGCTCCTTCACATTGAAAGGGGTCAGTTGAGGTGGTTCGGGCATCTGATCAGGATGCCTACTGGGCACTTCCCGCTGGAGGTGTTTCATGCACGTCCCACTGGTAGGAGGCCCCGGGGCAGACCCAGAACATGCTGGAGGGATTACATATCTCATCTGGCCTGGGAACACCTTGGGGTCCCCCAGGAGGAGCTGAAAAGTGTTGCTGGGGAGAGGGATGACTGGGGCACTGACGCTGCAAGGGAATGTCATGACAGTAGTCTGTGACTGTGTATATGCCACCGCTTCCTCTTTCAAACTAAAAGTCTTTGTCTCAAACTACAAGCTCTCTAGCTGTTCATACTCGGTCCAGCCATTTACTAGGTTTGACCTGGTCTTGTTTTCTGTGCCGCACCAGGTTTGTCACGTCAGAGGAGAAGAAGAAGCAGGGCATCCAGCGTGATAATGAGGTTCTGCTTCAGAGGCGCAAAGACCAGATCCAGCCCGGGGGCACAACACTGAGTGTCACTGTGCCGTACCGTATCATCGATCAGCCGCTCAAACTGGCTCCACAAGACTGGTGAGCGTTTAACCTCTTAAGCACCATCCCTTTCTACCATAGATCCATTTTTGTCCTTTCTTATGGGGTAACATTGTGATGGAAGTATACGATGGCCATTCCCTTGCTCGATTCATACTGCAGGCTGTACTTTTCTGTTGTGCTTTGGGCCATGAGTGGGATGTCCTTTTGGGTGGTGTAGCCTATTCAGCAATGTTTTGAGACACACACACACACACACACACACACACACACACACACACACACACACACACTCTAAATGGTTTTCTACCTTTGTGGACTTTTTCCGACACATTCAAACACAAAGACATACACATATGTAATTAAATACTGTACATGGATTGAACCAGCGAGGGATCTGGGGTTGGCATAACTTCAACTTGCTTCTTTTACTTGTCAATTTATTTATACAGCCCAATGACACAAATTTGTCTCAGGTGGCTTTACAATCTGTGAAGCTTACAACACACTTTGTCCTTTGACCCTCATTACACGTATGAGCTTGTAATGTTTGAGGAAAAATACTTAATGTCTTTCTAGGAACGACAAGTCACAGTTGTACAGCTGGTTGTGTCCTTCAGTGACATCATGAAACAGCCACATATTAGTCCACTCTTCAGATGGCTCAGCTCTTGACACCAGCGTCTGTGGGACTGAGTCATTAGTGTTTGACAAATATGAGTCAGGATTATACATGCAGCCTGTGTTTCATGCACAAGCTTTGTTTTTCAAGGATATTTTAGAATCTGTGTTAGAATCTAATTGGTACAAAATAATAATGGCCTCTTTGTATTCTTATGTATTAGTTTTAAGCACCAGACACATCAAACCAACGTGGGAGAACTAGTGCAGATAAGAGCGTCATGGTGCGTTGCCTCTCGTCGCTTTGTCTCGGCCAAAAAGTTGTACATTAACACACCAAACTGACGGCCAGCAAGCATGTATGTTATGCACCTGTGTGAGAGGATATACCCCTTTATACCAGCAGAAGGCTGTCGTCTGTATTCGTCATTCAAAAGGGGAGACTGGAAGACCATCTTGATGCTAGTTAGCCAGTTAGCATATTAACAACACAATCCAGTGTTGAAAGAACAGAACATATTTACTGTGCACCAGCAAACAACACAAACCATCATTAAACATTTCTGTTAAAGAGCTTGGTGGCTAAATTTCATTTCTGTTGTAACAGAGAGAGCAAAGTACAGAGGAGGAGTACCTGTGGGTACAGGTACTGAATTCCAGGTGCCAGTTTTGGTTCAAATAAGAATGGTACCGAACTCAAGTGAATGTGTCCTCCTGCAGGGACCGAGTGGTGGCTGTGTTCGTGCAGGGTCCTGCCTGGCAGTTCAAAGGCTGGCCATGGCTGCTGCCTGATGGATCTCCTGTTGACATTTTCGCCAAAAGTGAGTGACACAGACCTTAAAGTTCTTTCGAAAATGTGGCCATACTTTAACAAGTCATCATAGAGTGGTTGGTAATGTTGACAGAATGACTCAGCAGACACTGGTCTGTCTATTGTTGGCATTGGCATGCTGGTCAAATTGCAAATCTGAATATTTGAATTGATGTAAATTTAAAACCCTCAGGTCCTGATGGGCCGTTTTATGGACTCTCCAGAGTTTCATTTGGTTGTCGTTTTGGCTGTGATCATGCTATAAAATTCCTAGGTCTCTTTTCCAGGGTACATCATGCTCATGGAAGATCTCCTGTCTACACCTTAAAATGCACTGTATACAACATTGGCACCTGTCCTCCTGATGGCCCCACTGAAACCCATTGTAAAATGCAAAAAGCACACATTTTTACCTGGTGGTTATTTTTTCCCGGAATGATAATTTCTCTATTTTCATGGCTTAATTCACAACAAGGAAAGTCAAAATATAGGTTTCTGAGCAATTTTTGAAAAATCATTACAGAATGCCACTGTAGCACCTTTGCAAAAAGACAAGCAGTGACAGGCTGCTCCCTGAGAATGATGCGTCGCTTCCCCGGTAAGATGTGCGAGGGAGACCGCTGCAAGATTTGATGCTTTTTTCAAAAATCTGATCTAAAATATCAGATTATACCGCTTCCCCTTGGTTGACTGAGGTCAAATAAAAAGTATAATGACCTTTGAAATCCCCTTTTAGCGATGTGTGACTGATGATGTCTTGGCTTTACACAGGAAGTCACGTGATCAAGCCATTTTGCTAACGTGTCACTTAAAATTTACTGCGCATGCCCATATAAAATGAAACAAATCCTCCAGCAAACTATAAGCAAACAAATTAGTGTGGGCACTGTTCAAAGGCAGACATATGACTGTTCTAATAATAGTAGGAGGAAATTATACTATTGTTTTCATTTCTGATTTATTGCAATTTTTCAACATTTTTTTCGTACATTTGTACTTTGATTGAACAGAGATCTGACTGTAGCTACAGTCTGAGATCTCAAGACGTGAACTGGTCTCTTTACCCAACTTTAAAGTTCATAAGTAAAAGGATGAAAGAGTCGGTTGGGTCTTGTCATTGTGTGTAGGTGTCCTAATATTTCTACGTTACTGTGTACCTTTTTATGTTTTTCATTGTGTGGTTGTTTGGCTGTAACTTTTTTGTGTGCTGCTGTCTTGGCCAGGTTTCCCTTGTAAAAGAGATTGTTGAATTCAACAGGACTTACTTGGTTAAATATGGGTTAAATAAATAAATGAATAATTGAGGTGTCACTGCACTGACAGCAGCTTGTTCCACCCTAAACCTGGATTCATCTATATAAATGTGTGCATGCACATTTCCTCACCAGTTCGAGCCTTTCATTTGAAGTATGATGAGGCAAAGACAGACCCCAACGTGCAGAAGTGGGATGTTACCGTCCTGGAGCTGAGCCGCCACAGGCGCCACCTGGACCGGCCCGTCTTCCTGCGCTTTTGGGAAACCCTCGACAGGTGCATCTTTATTCTTGCGTATGTTTATGTTGACTAGGGATGCACGATATATATTGGGCCAATAAATTATCAGCCGATAATGGGACAGTTTTATAATCATGCATTATTCTGATAATTAAAATAATAGCAGATAATAAGTGGCGATAATATGAAGCCAGACTGCTTTAATGACTTAACAAGGGCAGCATGTGCACACCCGACACAGTGGGTGGCAGTACATGTGCCTTCAAATTTGGCTTGTGAGCCGCCAATAAACACAGAGAAGAACAACAACTGCAGTATGGTGTCAGGAGGGCAAAACATGTTGCAGTGTGGACGTCTTTCACAGATCCAGAGGAAGACACTTAGGAAGGAAGTCACCATAAAATATTGTGTGCATTAAAAGCCCTTTGAAGCCTTTAATCACAATCTTCCAGCAACCATGTCAGATTTTAAATTTCAGCTGAAATGAGGCATTTGCTCCGTGTAGTATGAATGTAAACAGTATGTAAACGGACATCTCTCCAATTTCCCACTGTGCTGTTTTAAACCTCCAGTCTACTCGTGCATTACCTCGGGGGGGGGGGGGGAACTGCTGTCTGACGGCTCGGTAGCACCCCCGAGTGGCTGGCGACTGCATGACAGTTGATAGCAGCCTTGTAAAGTTAATAAAACATCTAATTATAATTAAATTTCAGCTGAAATGAGGCATTTGCTCCGTGTAGTATGAATGTAAACAGTATGTAAACGGACATCTCTCCAATTTCCCACTGTGCTGTTTTAAACCTCCAGTCTACTCGTGCATCGTGCATCTACACCGTACAGACACACATAAACTACAAGTCATACACTTCTTTTTAAAATACGAAAATGTGAAATTATTGGTTATTGTTGCAGTTATCAGCCACGAGAAGCAAGTGATTATCAGTTATCAGTACGGGCTGAAAAAATCCATATCGGTGCATCCCTAATGTTAACCCAGCTATTGTTTGTCTCCTGTGCTTCTGTTACTTATTCAGCTGTTTAATAGAATTATGTTTAATTCTTGACAATGATGACATTGCACTGACTCACCTGTCTTCTCTTTCTCGTTTATCAGATACATGGTGAAACACAAATCTCACCTCAGGTTCTGAGCCCAGATCACAGCGTCCATCTCCGAAAATCCTACAAATGAATTCTTCGGCCCTCCTCTCGCAGAGGTATCCCCTCTCATCCGAGCTGCCATCTTCCAACTTGATCCCCCATTTTAACGCGTTATCCAGTGAACTTCCTCTGACACTTCCTCCTGATGCAATGCGCTGGATATGTTACTCTGGACACTGGAGAGGAGATTTGGGGGATTTTTTTTGTGTGTGTGTTTTTGTTGTAATTGTTTTCTAATGTTTTCATGTAGTTCAACAAAAATACCAAAATACGTTTTGTATAAAAACAAACAAAAAAAGGCAACATACTGTGGAAACAGTTTAAACGAGATATTAAGCAACAGGACGAGGTCAGAGGTTTTCATTTTTGTCAATGGTTAAGAGGGAAATATTGTGAACTAAGAACTGTTTAGACTGAGAGAAACGTGAAAATGACTCTCGGTAGAAACAAAACGGCCACTGAGTTTGGGGAAAGAGACTTCCTTTACACTTTTACTTTTCTTTTGGGTGTTTGTGGTCTGAATGTACATACAGTATATGATAAAACCTATCGGATCCAAAGCTCTTTGAGCAGAGAGGAGGATGCAGGTAAGTGATATGTTAATACTACTCTGCTCTGCAACAGCCAGATGATCTCAGCCAAGCAGTCAGGTCCCTAGCTCAGTTTCTGATGGATCAGCACATCTCTCGGTCATGCAATGACCCTGTTTAAGTTTTCTGTTCCTTTGTTGGTGTTGTGCTAGAGGAGAGAAATGATGGAAAGTATTGCTTTAAGTCGTCACATGAAAATAGACAATAAAGCCTCAGAGAAATGAATATCTGTGTTTTGCCTATTGTAGATGATTAGTGTTCACTTTATTAATCATTTCAATGTAGCTTCATATGGGTTTCATTTGATTGTAAAAGAATGAATACATTTAAAGACAACCAACAAAGAGGAGTCTCCTCTTTAGGAAACAGGAAACGAGGCTGGATTACCAACGGGGCAAGGTCAGTAGCTTTTTATTAATTTCATTACTTACACATTTGCTTTGGAATTAGCACCACTAAAAACTTCAACTGACCTATGGCTAAGCCACGCCCCCCTCCACTCACTTGGACAAACTATCAACTTTCAGTGACTGGCACTATGGCAGGTGTCACAGTACACGGCATTTCGCAGGAGGCAATTGATGATTTTTGGAGACATAACGATCAGATGTCATTGAGAAGTAACCAAAAGGGCCTAAACTACACATTGGAGGGATATGTTCCTCATTTCATTGTTGAGAAGGTCGATGAAAAGCTTAAATTACAAACCAAATTTCAAGTCACAGTGTACGCTTGTGAACCGCATCTCATCGCCGTCGCCATCAAAGACAACAAGTTAAAGTGCCACTGAAGTTAAGGTTTTTGGCTCAGAATATGAGAAAAGCATAATGACCTTTTTACCATCTTTACCAAGAGTGTCTCTCCATTAGTTTGGTGCTACAGTATTTACACTGAATCATTCAGCATAACGTTTGCCAACCTTTGTTATCTCTGCCATTACAGATAAGTTAATGAAGCTAAGCTCCAGAAGTTAACGTTAGCTTAACTAGAGCCCTTTGGACAACAGCTAACAATGATGTACGATCACCAAAGTACAAAACTAGAACAAAATAGGCTAATGAACTCCCAGCAAACAAGGTGACATGATGAACAACGCAGCTAGGAGCTAACGTTAGGCTAACTTTAGCTAACATTAGCTAGAGATGTGAAAGATAACTTTATATTTATTTGCAGCAAAGTGAAAATATGTTGCCTCAACACGATGTTGACTTACCTTGAAACAAATGTAGACATCATTGTTAATCTTATTCACGTTGAGTTGATGTTGTGGTCTAACGTTACCCCACAACTTTATCCATAGGAGACACTTTTCTCGTTTGAGATGTGGTTTAAAGTGTAAAAATTACACCTCATCGCCCAGCCTCTCAGGATACCTTGTGTCAGAGTTGCATGTACCCCATGCACACCATTTGACCATTTCTAAACTTCAAATCTCCAAAAAAGTTCATAAAACCAAAAAAAAAAAAAAAACTGACTTTCTGTAATGCATTTCAATGAACGTCCAGGCAGAGAATGTCCGAGTTTATGGGAATGACTATACGTACTTTGATTGGCTCATCGCGTTTGAAGGTGGGACTTAGCCATAGGTCAATTTAAAAGCCTTGTCTAAATTAAAGGCCTAGTCCCTTTTACCAGCCCAGTGTGGCTACACATTTGGACAAATAAAGGCCTGTCTCAATTAGAGGCCTGGTCTGTTCCCCAAGTAGTTCATTGTCTTCATAGAAGTTTTTCGGACATTGAAAACCAGGTTGTTGGCTACCTCAAACTATGTGTCCATTCCTTGATTACCCTGTAAGTCATTCATATTACTTTAGTGCGTAAGGGTCCTCGGATGGAAAGAATCAGAAGGGTTTTTCATAAAAATGAATCCAAATTGTGAGTATTATTTTAACAGGATAAAATGGTGGTGTGTCCGAATGCCAGGTGTCAAAATCCTGAAGTGCTGTAACTCTCTGATGCGCTGTCAGAGCGAGATCAAATAAATGATTCATATTCGATATGTTATCTGAAGCCTAATTTTTATACAATATTCATACTAGTTTAAATAAACAATTTGATCATATTTCCCATCTTTGCTGAGAAACAGTTTTGTGTAAAAGGAATTTAAGACCTGTCCCAAATATAGGCCTGTGATTTCAGTGATTTAAGCAAATAATAGCCTGGGCTACTAATTGCAGTTTTACGGTACATCCGCTAGTTCCAGAAATATGTTGTAATATTGTGGGTCTGCCGTATATGTATTTTCAAATTGGTGCATTTTGCTATTTTGAATCTACAATAAGTGATAATTTTGGCCACTTGGGTGCAGCTGTGGCTATATCCACACTAATCGCACAACTGCTGCTACGTTTACGAAAACACACCAAGCATCGGTGTGTGTGGTGAGTTATGCAGTGGCCAGTGAAAGCTCTGCGCTGCAGCTGTTTGATTCTGCCGTCTCACCAAAAGTTGGAGACGGCTAAACTTTAAGTGGCAAATTGCAGTTTGAGAGTACCCACAGCCAGTCAGTAAACAGAGTCTTGTAACTCCTTTGACACGTTGACCTATGTTACAAAGGATTTGTCGTGGCTGCTCCTTGGCTGGATATGGTTCACTTCAGGTCCGCGGTGTGGTTCACTTTTTCGGCACTGCTGCATTCGTCTCATGTACACAGCAACATGCTGGATAACTCGCTGCCTCGCCTGCTGCTCATACTGGGCCGCTTCTTGTGAAAAAACAATTAGGTTTGAACACCAAAGTAAAAACAGAAACACCAAGACTGCATAAATTTGGTGTTGCTTTGTTGTTTTTGTGGTGACCAAGCCGGCTGAAGGGGATGGATTTCCGTTTTCGGTCCTGGCCAATCGATGAGTAGGGTTTTCTTCTTCCTCATGCTTTGTTTCTTCCTGGTCAGTGGTCGTTTCGGGCAATACCGCACCCAAACGAACGGCTGCTGTAACTGCGTGACGTTTGGTCCACTTTAAAAAGTGCAGCGTGAAAGTGAACCAAACCAAATGAAGATGTGAAATTTTTTGGCATTCCCCACCCAATCAAACTGAGTCCCCCGGACTATCCTGGTGTGAAAACACCTAAAACTATGCCTTGTTAACACAAAGCGCTCCAGATTCACTTTGCTCTTTGCCATTGTATTTAGCCCTCTAGATCACATGCTATTGCACTGGGACGCTTGAAAAAATCACGTCAACCTGTAACACTTATAAGGACATAGGACAAGGAGTAGTTTGGTCTGCAGAAGATGCCGCACGTCTCCAGATTAGAGGTTTTCCTCCAATTATAGGTTCATCAGAAAGCAAGGTGTTTCAAAACCGTACTGCAGTGCCACATCAATGTAAAAACAAAACTATGTCAATATATATATTATACAGGCTATAGTGTGAACTGAAGGAGGACTGAGTCGTCTTTCAAATGAGTCCCCCTTCTGTTGGTCCAATTTTTGGTGCTCTTTCAGCAGACTGAGTTCGGTTTGTTTAAAAAGGACTATATGTGAAAACACCCCAACACTTGGATGTTAAACTCGCGGCTGTTTAGAGTTTCACAGATCACAGATTGCAGCTTGATTCACATCGATGCTTTGACAGGAAGCCTTTGTTGTGGGATTCATCAGCTGTGCTCTCTTGGAAGGAAGATGCGTCGTTCCCATGGCCCTCTGCTTCTCAGGCTCCACACAGAGGCGTGCAGATTCACAGCGACCGCTCTGGAGGGAGAGCACCAACTGCCTCCCCCACCACCCCCGCTGGCCTTCCCTCCATCTGCTGCTTCACACTGCCATGCAGGCAGGCAGCCACGTCAGCCGGTGGTTCCAGACTCGCATCGTGTGGCTAGAGGTATCAACACACTTCTGAAAGACCGTGTGACCATCTTTACATCCCTTTGCTTCTGTGTGTGTGTGTGTGTTTTGGGGGAGTGATGAGAGTCTATGACACACTCGTGGTAATAAATACTCATCTGATGAACCGCACTTGACCAGGGCCCACAGCCAGAGCTCCTTCTGCTGCTCAAAGATTAGCGGAGGGAAAAAAGCATTAAAAGCCTAAAAAAAATAAACTTCTCAGTTAACTTCGACTGGCAGCTTTTTGCTGTAAGGTCAGTATGAACTTTTGATAGATTAACTTTAGCTGTAATGAAGCATACGCTTTGCATCATGCATTCCTTCCACCATCTTTAACAGAAAATGCAGGCTGGCTGCAAGGTGTCTGTAGCAAATATCCTCAGTATCCTGGCTCCAAATGAAGTGTTGAAAGCTCAGTAATTATTCTGCAGCTGTATTGGCAGATTAAGTCTGTAGGGGATGTTTCCTAAATGAAGAGTAATGAGCGCTTTATCCGCACAGCTCGTCCACACAGTGGGTGTTTAAGGAGCCGCTTTCAAGGCTGAAACATGCAGAAAAGTCAAATATGAAGAATCTGGAGGCAATTTGCACAAATTAGAAGGCATTAAATAAAATGGAAGATTTATCTCATGATATCATGATTCATGTTTTCTCGAGCTCTACCAGAGAAATTAATTTTATATCAACAGGAGCTTTTTTCCACTCACTGGCACAGAAGTGTCTTCATTATATCCTCCTTCAGCTCACTGGTTTTCACTTCACTGCATTGGAATTGGATGCTTCGAATAAGGTGTTCGAAGAAAATCTAGGTCGAGGGAAGGTGTAGCGTGGCGAGACGAATGGCAAGCGAGGAAGAACAGACAAGTGAGGTTCCTCATCAATCAGCAACGACAGGACGAGATTGATAAAGCAGATAATGGAAAGAAAAGTCGATACGGACCTCTCAGGAGACTGAGGGCCCTCGCACACAGACGAGGACAAATTACATCCAGACCTCCCCCCTCTTTTACAACATCCTACCCTTCGATCCTGTGTCACTTGCTAAAGTCGCCCTCAGCAGAGATACAGTACTCTTTGTGGGTCAGTAATTGGTTTCTGATGGTTTTTGATGATGATGTCCAGCGAGGCCTTCTGGCCCTGGAGCTCAAATTGAAGCATGTTGAGCAATCCTGTCAGTGCCACAGGAAATGTTGGGACGTAGTACTGAATATGTACAATAACGAGAGTAACTCGGCTGATAAACATGCACATGACATGACAGCTGAAACAGAGGACGTGATCAGAAATGACTTGACTCATTGAGCTTTCAAAGGTCAAGTACAGAGGCCTGTAATGCAACATCACTGTGGATAGAGCCCCTACAGCACCGTTTCCACTAAACCCTTTCAGTATGGTACCTTTGGAACCAAAAGTAACCCTTCAAACATGGTACCAGACTCTCGTTTATCGTCCACAGAACAAGGCTGCACGGCAACATTCTCAGAACAAAATAAAACAGGCTGCAGTGAGAGTCTTTCCATGGGATATTTAAAAATAGTGGGTTTGTGCATTTAGTCCTCAGGCAGGCGCTAAGGTTTAGTGTTGCTGTAGCCCACAGGAATAACGCTCCATGACGCTTTTTTTCCTTTGAGTGAGGATTAGAATATATGCAGTTCACATAACCCGGACGAAATTAATATATCCTACTCCATACCCGTTGAGTGCACAGTTGCCCACGTACAGTTTCACATGGTGTGTGTTTGGGATACAGGTCATAGGAAATTGCAGATTAAATAATCAACTGAACCCATTAAGAAGAGCAGTGTATTCAGACAGAGTTTTTGTGAATTTGATAGTAAGATTGCAGCCACAGCGATCAGTCGCATTTTAGCCATTTTTAAGCATTTTTCTGTTGTTATAGCGCCACCCAGTTGCCAATTAGAGTTAAATTTCTCCAGTCACCTTGAGGCGTCCTGTTCTACATATCTACCAAGTTTAGTAAAAATCGATATGGCGGTTAGGCCTAGATAAGAACTTAGCTCTCTAGCGCCCCCATTTTGTCCCCTCAGATTATGTGTGGTCATATGCCTCCGCAATATTCATTGCCTTATAGAAGCTCACTTTTAGTAAGTTTTCCAACTTTTGCCAAGAGGGAACTTTAGATATTGGTCCCTAGATTATGTTCACCGAGTTTCATGCAGATCGGTTTAACCTCATAGGAAGAGATCGATTTTAAGTGTTTTCCAAAAATTCAAAATGGCGGAAAATCTATATAAGCGGAAGTTATGGGTTCATGAGGCAAATTTGTTCCTCATGAGGAGAGGCATCTCTGTGCAAAGTTTCATGTCTCTACAGCATACGGGGCATGAGATATGCCCATTCAAAGTTTGCAATTTCAGTCGGTTGCTATAGCGCCCCCCTTTGGCCAATTGATGTAATATTGCTTCATTCACATCCTCCCATGACCCTCTACCACTGTGCCAAATTTCACATGGATTGACCAAGTCAGTGAGGAGAAAAACGTGGAACAGACACACAGACAGAGTTTTCGTCATTATAAGATAAATGCTTGAAGATCCACTGAAATTGTACGTCATATTAAAAACCTAAGTAATGGTCAAAATTGCACTATTGAGATTTGATTCTATTGACCAATCAACTGACTGCAGTGTTCACAGCTCCACCTTTTAGTACCAGATCTGTGTGCTAGGTACCCCAACAGAGGGGGGACTAAAAATGGGGACGGCACGGAGCAGTTGCATTGGTACCATCCACAACTTTTCACAGTGGAAATGGAAAAAAAAGCGTACCAATCCGAACTGAACTGTACTGCTCGGTGGAAACGGGGCTTCAATATCCAGAAACAACCCTGTTAAGTTAAGTATTTTTCAATGTGGACCTTATTTTCCCATTTTTTTTTGTGTCTGTGACTTATGTGAACAACAAATTTTAAAAACTGGTCCAGTACTGAGCGAGAGGGCTGCAGCAGGCAGTGGCAAAAAAGGCTGTAATGTAACCAACCACTCACACTAAAAGTATTTGTTTTTGCCACTGACAGGCTCAAACAGGTGTCTGACAACATTATGGAAAGGATCCCTTCAGAGATAGACCTTTTTGTTTAACCAGAAACAGCCCCAAAATGGCCCAGTCATTTTAGCACAGATAGAGGCAGCATGTTTTTACATCTAACTGGGTGATTTAAGGGTTAATTTCAACCAAACTAGACTTGGTGATTTTTAATAGTAGTTAGAAAAATTAAGATGTTTTTTGTGTATTCTATTCCGTTTCTGTCGACTTTAATGAAGAGGGTTTTACAAAGATTAAATTAATGTTAATTTAAATGTGGTCTGGTGGGTTTGGTGGTGGCACCTTCAAGGCTGTTTGGATCTTGCTGGAAAGATCTTATTGTTTAACAAAAAGGTCTGTCTCTGTAGGGATCCTTTCCATAATGTTGTCAGACATTAGAATAACAATCTGAGCCAGTCAGTGGCCAAAACAAACACTTTTAATGGACGTACATTGATGGTGCAAACATGCCCCATGTGGTTACACTGCAGCCTGTTTCTCGGTCACTGAGCGCTGCTGCTGTGTTACTGGTGTAGTTTCACCATGAAGTTATCTCACTGCAGCTTTACAAGTTCAAAAGTGTTAAAATATGGCTCTGACTATAGTAAAGTGGTTGTAAACATTTCCTGTTTTTGTTAGAACTCTCCACACACCACAGATTCATGTGAGGAGGGGTTGGGGATCAAAGAGAGTGACGTTTGCTTTTGTTTTTAAGCCTGCATTAGAGAAACTTTGCCTAAAGAGAATGACTTATCAAAAGGAAGAAAAAAGGGAATGTGTGTGTGAGTGAATCAAAATCAGTGAGGTTGCAACATTTCTTAGCATGCACCATAAATACATACATTTAGCAATTACAGTAATTAATGTAATTACTGTAGTATCCTTTAAAACAAAGATAATTCTGTGTGTCAGTTTCAGCATGGAGAAAATAAAACAATTAATATTGTAGAATTTACTGTAGATCATCAGCACGTTGTTGAGGTTTGTCCTTGCTCGAGCCAGGAGATGAATCTTTCTGAAACAGTGTGTGGTTACAGTCAGGCATTCAGACTCCTGATCCCTTAAAAAATAGCTTCACTAAATGTGTATTCAGAATACTATGTATCTAAATATTTAATCGTGAGTAATCACATGATTGTCCATAGTCAACTTGTGATTAATTGCAAATTAATCATCCATTTTTGTCTGCTCAAAATGTACCTTAAAGGGATATTAAGTTTTTAATACTCGTATGAGCATGGTAGTGGATAAATATGCCTGCTATATGCAAATATCTTACTATATAATGATGAAAACTCTGTCTGTGTGTCTGTTCCACGTTTTTCTCCTCACTGACTTGGTCAATCCATGTGAAATTTGGCACAGTGGTAGAGGGTCATGGGAGGATGCGAATGAAGCAATATTACATCAATTGGCCGAAGGGGGGCGCTATAGCAACCGATTGAAATTGCAAACTTTGAATGGGCATATCTCATGCCCCGTATGTTGTATAGACATGAAACTTTGCACACAGATGCCTCTCCTCATGAGGAACAAATTGGCCTCATGAACCCATAACTTCCGGGGACTATTTTATCCCCATTACTTTTTTCCATATACACAAACGAATTCCAATTAGATCTGGAAAAGTTTCGTTTGTTTAAGTATGCGGATGATATGGCCCTGGTTGCCTTATTAAAGAAGGGGGACGTAGTCGGAGAGGAAGTATATAGAGCACATGTGTCATCTCTCCAGAAGTGGTGCGATGAAAGTTCCTTAGAGATCAATGTAATAAAAACACAGGAACTTGTTTTTCATGAAAAGGACCCTGTACAGCCCCTTTATAATTAGGGGACAAATTGAAGAGGTAGTAGACAAGTTCAAATATTTGGGTACATATATTGATTGTAATCTAAATTTCAGTGAAAACACAGACTATATTTTTAAAACCTGTAACCAACGTCTCCATCTACTGCGCAAGCTCAACTCCTTCAGAGTGAGCAAGCACATTATGGAAACAGTTTATAAGAGCTTGATAGGGGGAATTCTAACTTTTAATATGGCAATGTGGTATGGTAACCTAAACATAAAAGGAAGAAGCAAGCTGCAGAGGATAGTAAACCTTGCCTCAAAAATCATAGGGATAAGACAGAAACATTTAAGTAGCGTGTATGAGGAAGTGCTTAGTAAAAAAGCTGTAAAAAATAGCAAACGATCCCTCTCATCCACTCAATAGGGAGTTTGAACTTCTCCCCTCTGGTAGACGTTATAAAGTGCCAAGGGCTAATCGAAATATTTTTAAAAATTCCTTTATTCCTAACGCAATTGGGGCATTGAACACCATGTCCCGTTGATGTGTTGTAATGTAACTGCCACTGCTGTCCTGCTTTTTGCCCTGAAGATCTGTCTGTAAGTGACAGTGAGTGTAAGTGTAAGTCTGTGTGTAAGTGTTGCTGTTTGTTGCTGTTGTTGCTGTTGTTGTTGTTGTTGTTGTGTTGTCCTGCTTGTTGTTTGTTATGAGACCAAAGACAAATTTCCACATTGTGGACAATAAATGAATTAACTAACTAACTTATACAGATTTTCCGCCATTTTGAATTTTTTGGAAAACACTTGAAATCGATCTCTTCCTAGGAAGTTTGACCGATCTACATGAAACTCAGTGAACATAGTCTAGGGACCAATATCTAAAGTTCCCTCTTGGCAAAAGTTGGAAAACTTACTAAAACTGAGCTTCTATAAGGCAATTAGGGGCAGTGAGGGGACCCCTCCATTATTGACCCCATCAAACAAAATGGGGGCGCTAGAGAGCTAATTTCTTATCTAGGTTTAACTGCCATAACGATTTTTACTAAACTTGGTAGATATGTAGAACAGGACGCCTCAAGGTGACTGGAGAAATTTAACTGTAATTGGCAACTGGGTGGCGCTATAACAACAGAAAAATGCTTAAAAATGGCTAAAATGTGACCGATCGCTGTGGCTCCCCCTGTGGCCCAATGTTGGTGTTTTTTTCTAATTTTTGGTATGACTAAGTCATGGTATGGTATGCTGTACATAATCACGGAAACTGTCGGTGTGTCATTCTGTCAGTCAGTCATTCTGTCTGTCCCACGTTTTTCTACTCACTGACGTGGTCAATCTATGTGAAACTGCACAGAGGCATTGAGGATTGGCATAGGTAGAAGGTGACAAAGCTACTAATGGGTATGGACTAGTTTATTTATAATGTTATTGCAGCCATCCAAAACAATGGCAAATATTGTCGAGAATATTCTCCAGAATAACCTGAAATTGACTGCATGCTGAAAGCAAACCATGGTAAATTCACAATGGACATATTGACCTGAGTGTAACATCACTTAGTAATATTAACACAATGTAGTGTCCAACTTTACACTTGTAAAGGTTAACTAAGCATCCCGTTTTTTTAAACAGCTTGATGTACTCTGGCGGCAACTCAATTCACATCAACAGTAAATGCAAATAATTTTGGTCTTGCCAAAAGAACCATCCGGCAGAGCTTTGAAGCTGAACTTACTGTTCGAGGGACGACTTTTTTTTAATCCAGTTCTGCTCACGGAGGTTTGTTTCTGCTCGCCATCCATCACGTTACTGCTGCATCACTTCCTGATTTCCCAAATGGATAGGCCAAGGGTCATCGTTATAGAAGGTACATGCGTTAATCACGAGTCAAAACACTAGTGGCATTAAAAGGAATTTGAGTGAACTTGTTATTAACACGTTAACTTTGATAGCCTTAATATATATACAGTACTGTGCAAAAGTCTTAGGCCTTAGGATTTGTTGTTTTAGCAATGCTATAATGACTGTATATAATAATTTCTTGATCTCTTCATTAGAATACAACCAGAAAATCAACAAATGGATATGCAGTATTAATAAACTATTATCAGGGGAAAAAAAATCAAAAAAAAAATCAGAAAAGCAGCTTCTATAGGCTAAAGTGACAAGTATTAAGTGAGCTGTTTTTACATTTGAACAATTGCAGGAACCTGGTTCTCTTAAACCTAAATGGAATGGAACCCTAATTAATGTCATTGTTAACTTCTGTATTTGTCCTGTAAAAAAGGAGGTTTGCACAAGACATGTTTCAGCATTGCATACACATGTTGCAAGAGTGTAAGTCTTTGGAGGCTTGCGAAGAATTTGACAGACATGAAATCATGATATTGCATCAGCAAGGTCACTCTCAAGCAAACAAACTGGATACTCAAGATGTGGTATTCAAGCTCTTATAAAGAAATTTAAAGAATCAGGAGAGGTCAAGGACGAAAAAAAGGACTGGAAGGGCAAGAAAAATGTCAGAATCTGATGAGAAGTTTCTCAGTTTCGTCTTTGAGAGATGGGATGAAGTGCAGCAAGGAGCTGGCTCAGGATCCGTCAGGAAGTTGACCCCTCTACAGTCCAAAGAAGCTTAATCAGGAACGGTCTTTGTGGAAGGGTAGCAGCCAAGAAACTGAAAAGGCTAAGATATGCTAAAGCTCACAAAGATTGGAATAAAGATCAGTGGAAAAGAGTATTACGGAGTGACGGATCCAAGTATGAACATTTTGGGTCCAATCGCAGACAATATGTGACAAGAAGAGTTGGAGAGAGATGGAGGAATGAATGCTTGTGGTCTTCAATCAAACACAGTGGCGTCTTAGTGGCATCTAGCAGTGAAGATTGCAAATTGCAACTTGCTTAATCTTTGATTCCTTCAGTGTTCATTGTTCAAGAAGTTTTTACTGTGAGCTGAAATATCCACAGAGGTCTCTTCCTCTCCAAAAAAAATAATTAAATATTGAATGAAGCAGTTGCACGTTACAAATCAGTGTTTCTTCGATGTGATTTGGCAAGTTGCAGATGGGCCGTTAGCCTAGCACCTGCTAATGTGTGCTCATCTTTTTTTTAATCTCATTGTGTAGGGGCTTTTAATTATGCTGGTGTTTGGTTTGTCTGTTTTGGGCTGCTGTAGAAACATGGCGGTGCAACATGGAGATCTATGCAGACAAGGACCTGCTTCCAGTGTAGATACAAACACTCTACTGTAATGAAAACATGACTCTTTATTCCTGTTTTCAGGTGATTATACGCAAATGAAAACATACTTACTATATAATATTCCATTTCTGCCAATATATCCCCCTAAATCCTGCACACTGGACCTTTAAATAACAAACTGTATATGTCAAACTCAATGAGTCTTATGCTGCAGCAGTCAAAATAGTTACATTTGGACACAAATTACTCAGTTTTATTTTATTAAATGTTTTTTAATACAACATAAATCAATTGAAAAAGCTGTGTATTTCATGTTTCTGTTGTCTTGTGTGTTTCATGACCTACAGATAAAAGCAATATTTATAAAAGTGTGAGCAAATGTAAATCAATTTTACAAATAAACACATATTTTATAAGATATATTTCCGTCTTCAGGTTCATAGATGTTTCCTGAGACACTGCATGGCAACATCTGGCCCCAGACAGAAAGACAGCAAGCCTGTAGAGCTCTTACTGCTCTGAGGGGGTGCAGAGCACATGAGGATCCAGCAGATGGCGATCACAGGCTGAGGTCAAACACAAACTGTATGATCACATTATAATCATCAGTATGAGTTATGTTAGCACTTTATATAGAGGATGGTTGTCTGTTTTTGTTCTCCACTCGAATACAAAGAACACAGAGTTATTTCCTCTCTGTGGTTTCAAATTGACCTTTGGCCCAACTGTGTTTGGTATTTCATAACGCTGACCTCTGATCGCAGCAGTCCGGGAAATCATTTTGAAATGTTGACTCTAAACAAATGAATCACTGTGCAAACAAACATGGAGGCAACACTCCTGAATGCTGCAACGTTTGCTGGGAAGCAAGGCCGGGTCAGACTACTTTGAAATGTCGTCAGTTACTGAATACGAATTACACGACGATGTAGGAATCAGTATCGCCATTGGGTTATGAAAAAATGTAATCTAATCTGAATACTTTTGGATTACTTTTAAAGTATGTCAGAATGAAACACCGAAAATATTGCACCTTGTGCCACAACAAATTTGAGACTACTGCTGCTTGAATCGTCTATCTCGATCCAACACCGTTATTTCTGTCTTCCGTCAGGTCCACCACACCAACATGAAACAGGCTCCATTCTGTTTCCTGCACCTAGATTTGAACCATTCGGAGCATTTAGATCAAAAATAAATTGGTTTGAAGTCCAACAATTTGGTCCTAAAATAGCAGATTTTTGTTAACCTAAAATGCGAAGTATGACAACATCTGTGGGCGTGTCATATTCTACAGGCTGGATTTTCCTTATTTGATTTGATTTATTTATTTTGGCCATTTAAAAAAAAATAATAATAAAATAGAATATATTGTCTAAAAAGACCTACAAGACAGAGACAAACCTGAACAGACTTACAATGAGAAACATGAATTAACATTTCGTGTCCGAAAAGGAGTAGGAAGAAGCAACATGTTTGTCTCGTCCTACGCCCAATCCCAGAACTATACTAATCCATCACTAATGAAACTGTTACATAAATACACAACTATGGAGACGTTAAGGGAGAAATCATCTGGAAAAAAGAGAGTGCAGTGATCCATGCTTGTTTTTGGATAAAAACAAATGTCTGTTAGAGCAGAACAAAAGAACGTCGCATGTCATCAGTGCGATCCACCATTTTGCTACTTGTATTGACCTCTGTTGTTCATTCTGCAACAGTCTTTGTTGATGACATATCCTTGATGACGATGGTTCTGATCAAAAAAGGTGGATACACAGGCTGGTTTGTTCGATAGCACCAAGTTTCCAAGAATCCTGAATGGAACCAGTTCAAGCGTCGGAGCTAGTTTAGTGGAAAAGTGGTAACCCTGTGGAGCACTTGTCTAAGAATTGGCTGCACCTGTATAGGGCTTTTCTAGTCTCCCGACCACTCAAAGCGCTTTTACACTACATGTCACACACAAAATCACACCCTGGTGGCCGAGGCTACCGTACATGGTGCCACCTGCTGCTCAGTAACCATTCACACACACTCACACACCGATGGAACAGCCACCCGGAGGAATTTGGGGTTCACTATCTTGCCAGAGGGTACCGTAAAACTTCAAATAATAGCCCGGGCTATAATTTGCTTAATTCAATGAAATCAACAGACCTATATTTGGGACAGGTCCTATATTCATTTCACGCAAAACTGTTGCTCAGCAAAGATCAGGAAATACCATCAAATTGTTTATTTAAACCAGTATGAATATTATGTGTTGAAAAATTTGGCTTCAGATAATATATAAAATATGAATCATTCATTTGATCTCACTCCGACAGACAGCGCATCAGAGGGCACAACACCATTTCATCCTGTTTAAAGAATACTTATAACTTTGATTCATTTTTATGAAAAAACCCTTGTGATTCGTTTGATCTGAGGACCTTTATAGACTAAAAAAATATGAATAACTTACAGGGTAATTGAGGAATGGATACATAATTTGAGGTAGCCAACAACCCGCTTTTAAACATCCAAAGAAACTGTATAACTGTTTGGCAACGGTCAGTTAGGACAAGGCTTTTAATTGAAGTTTTACGGTACTTTGACATGCGGACTGGAGGAGCTGGGGATCGAACAGACAACCTTTAGATTGGTGGATGACCTACTCTGCTTCTGAGCTACAGCTGCCAAAGAAAATCCGTATGTCAGACGTGTTTCTCAAGAGTTAATAGAGCGTTGGTTACCATGAAAATCAAAAGTTTATAATTGTAAAATTGCCATATTTTAAAGCTGTAATCAAATAAGTAATCAAGTAATCCTTGATAATGTAACTATAATCTCATTACACAGATTTTTAAATTTATATGATCTCATTAGAAATTATAAAGCTGACTTTTTAATCAGATTAAGGTGCTGACGTAATAATAAGGCACTGTCTTGTATTATTATCATAATTTATACTTTGTGTTTGTCATATCTGACTTACGACCACATAATTATGATGTTGATTTTATTCTAATCTTTTGGACAAACTCACATGAAATTCATATGCAGTTTGTGTGTGTTTGTAATGTATCTGCTCTCTGCATGTTATCAGTGTGTTGGCTTCAGAGCAGCAGCATGATGTCACATTCACAGTTACAGAGACTGTTTACTCCACATCACTTTTTTGGGGAAATGCCCTCGACAATTATTAACTGGTCCTGATGTGAACTGGGCTCCTCACTCTGCTTTGTCGTACAGGACTTTAATTCCTGACAAAATGTGTGTGAGATATCTTGGATTTGTTCTTCTGGTTTGGTTTCCAGTGGTGCTGCATGGTAAGAACATTAATTTCTATTGTCTATCATTTTAGTTTTGTTTTTTTTTTTTTAGAGGCGTCTCACCACAGTGCTCTGTTAATTATCACTGTTTCAGCACAAAGTGCAGCTCAGTCTTGTCGCGCTCCCCGTCTGAACGGTGGTTATTTGGTCCCTGAAAAAGAAGCTTATTTTCATGGAATGACGCTCAGTTATGGCTGTGATGATGGACTGAAACCAGCAGTGGAGGGTTGGTGGGCAACGAGCACATGTCAGAATGGTTCATGGTCCCATGAGCCACAATGTATAGGTGAGTGTTTCATTATCACGGTTTGTTTGAACGAGTCGGTGAAAGTGTGCAGAGGTGTTTTTCAGCATAAACTGCATGTCACCTTTCATGTTCTTTATATTTATTGTATTTTTTAAATACTTTAAAATGAAGTCGTCCATATGTTACTGTGTGACACCGTAGAGTAAAAAATGTAGCTGTTACATTTCTGGGTGATACTGTTTCATGTTGAGCCTTTAAATACTGATATCCAAGAATGAAAAATAAATGAATAATCAGAATGACGCTGTTAAATACTTTGACTGTAATAAGCATGCAGCAATCAGAGCATGCTTTAAAACTAAAAGGAAAATTCCACTTGTTTTGCTTTTACTAAAATACCAACAATACAGCCAACAGTTAATTCAATTCAATTCAGTAGAACTTTAATTATCCCAAAGGAAATTCTTGTGCCAGAGAATACTTCATATTACTGTAACCCTAAGTACAGTTACCCCAAGGTTAACGATTCATAACCAGTTACAACCAGTTGTGTTTCATGCTGTCTGATGGCCTGTGGGTAGAAGCTGTTGGTCAGTCTTGTTGTCCTGGATTTCACACTCCTGTAGCGTCCGCCTGATGGCAGAAGAGTGAAGACTGTGGTTGGGATGTGTACAGTCCTTTATAATGTTGTGGGCCCTCCTGATGACTCTGCTGCTGTAAATGTCCTGACTGGAAGGAAAGGCTGCTCCTGAGATGAGTTGTGCCGTTTGAGAACAACCAGAACAACAGAGTATTAAATATCTGGCAAAATATACAAGATAAGAAG
Organism: Epinephelus fuscoguttatus; assembly: GCF_011397635.1. Classification (NCBI taxonomy): domain Eukaryota; kingdom Metazoa; phylum Chordata; class Actinopteri; order Perciformes; family Serranidae; genus Epinephelus; species Epinephelus fuscoguttatus. Next base: position 25,465,756 of record NC_064766.1, read on the forward strand.
TGTTTTCAAGGAGCAAAAGCAAAACCAGTGCCCAACAGAGAAACAGTAGGAGTAGGATAAGCACAAGAGTTACTAAAAATCAACTAAAATGGTGGAAAAAACAGACTGCGCCTGATAATCAGTGTTATATTGAATATGATATAACAAGCAGTAGTATTGCACATTATTGAGGAAATGATATCGCACTGCTCTGACAAGTGATCATGATATTGAAGAATAAAATTGCACAAGGCATTAAAAAGTATCAATGTACATTATATAAAGTAATAGTGCACCTACTGTAGGTGAATATTGCAGTGAGTGTCCTCGTATCAGCTCCCTACAGAAGGGGGAGGAGTTATACAGTTTGATGGCCACAGGTAGAAATGATCTCCTGTGTCTCAATCCATGACTGAGTGTGCTCTGGTAGGACTCCAGAGGCGTTGTCCAGAATACTGAGTAGCTATCTCAGTGCCCTCTTCTCTGACACCTCCACTGAAGACTCCAGTTCCACTCCCAGGACAGAACCAGCTCTCCTGATGAGCTGATTGAGTCTGTTAGCGTCAGCGGCCTTCACCCTGCTGTGACAGAGGTCACTGCAGAAGTTGAAACCAGTGGAGTTCAACAGAAGACAAGACTTTCAGAGGGTTTTCAGCTACTCTTTAAAGGCAGGTTTCACTGAGCTGTAACAAACAGTGGTGTTCTAAAGGGGGGTGGCAGGGGGGTCAATTACTGGCCCCTGCACTGACTTACATGCACCAAATATTCCAAGTTTTGCCCTCATCCTGAAAAAAACAATGGGCCTCATTCACAAACAGTGTGTCCCCACAAATATGTGCTTAAAACGTACAAACATTTCAGTAGAAATCTGGGATTCATCATATTTTCTTCCCTGAATTTGTTCCTAATCTGCAAATTAATTAAGAACTACCTCACACCATGCGTATGCTAGGGATGGGCGATATGGCCCTAAAACGATATCACAATATTTCAGGGTATTTTTGCAATATTCTTGACGATACAAACGATTAGTAAAACAATATTTTATTATTAATTTAAGAACATAGAATTGCAACAAAATAAGTGATAGTTTTACAGTTTGCTTCAAATATTCAGTAAAAGCTAAACAAAAATGATCTCATTTCTTTCGTTTGTAGTAACTCAGAGTGAGATTCAGATTCTGTATACAATATTAATAGTTCAACAAAATAAAATCTACCACAAATTACACATTTAAACAGCTCCCAAATACAAAAAATGTTCCCTGGGATCTATATATATATATATAAATCAACAGGTGATTTCCTTCTTTTAGTAAAATCGTAAATGATTGATCTGCCATTTCTCCTCTAATCATCACGCTGTAATCTGTGACAGGCTGTTATGATACCACAACTATCACACTTTCACATATATGGAGGTTTTTGTCGAGCGTCACGTAGGTTTACATCACCAAAGGTTTATGACAGAATCACTTGATGTGTGCTCACGGCGAGAGAGGAGAGGGAGAGACGCTGTGCTGCTGCCAGAGGAGCCGCTGAATGAGTTCACTCTGAGCAGTAAGACACTAGAAGAGTCTGAGAAGTTCAGGGCTGTTCATAAAACATTCAGGACACCACAGTTTATTCCACGCTACTGAAGCTGCTCCTCTTTTTGGAACCACTGCAGAGTAATTTTGCTTTCAGCAGTGCTTGTTGTTGCCGTGGGTAACAGTATGACGTCAATATGTCAGCAAGTTGAATTAAAAATGATACCAGTATTATTGTGGACGAGATGATATGGCACATGGTTAGATAAAGACCTGTCATTATTTACAAAGGCTTTAATAGATAATATTAAAAAATGTTAATTTACTAATGCATTGATAACTATCAAATTCATCCTTATCAATTATCAATTAAAAAAATCAACGATGAAAATGGAGTGTCCCAGTTTTGTTTCTGACACTTCACGCTTCACGCTGCTGCAACTCTTTTAAAATCTTACTTGATTTTATAATTTATAGTTTTACAGTTCTGTGATTTTATGAATCAGTTTTTTGTTCATGTGAAGCTTTCAGTGCTTATACTGCCCTTACTGTAAAGCACTTTGTGCTGCATTTCTCGTATGAAAGGTGCTTTATAAATAAAGTTTATTATTATTATTATTATTATTATTATTATTATTATTATTATTGTTAATGTCATTCTACAAATAGGGGTTTAATAGACTGTCACTTTGGTGAAAATGTGTTTTTGTATCTTTTTTCCTCTCAGATGAAAAAGCCTGCCTGCCACCACATATACCCAATGCAAAATACACAGCAAGCCAAAATGGTTGGTATAAGGATGAACACAAAGTCAGAATAACATGTGATGTTGGATATGAACCCAAGGACCGGCAAGTCACAACCAAGTGTATAAATGGAACATGGTCCTCTGTGCCTGTCTGTGAGAGTAAGTCTGTCAGATGTTTACACCAGCAAGCTTTAAAACTAATAACACACAAAATCCTTTTGTTTGAGTTCTCTCCAGCTACACTAACAGAGCCAGCCAACTAACCACTCACCTGAGCTCCTTCATTAACTCTTCTTTTTTATGACAGTTGTGCTTTTTGTGCTATTTTCTCAGAGAGCAGCGATTCGTGTGGTGAGCCCCCTAAAGTCCCCCATGCAGTCATCATTCATCAGAGGCACCAGGAGGTGTATCCTGTAGATACAAAACTGCAGTATGAATGTGAAGATGGATATAGTGTAGAGGGAGCAGACACCACAAAGTTGATCTTTTGCTTTTCTGGAAACTGGACTGAAGGCCCAACGTGCAGTAAGTGATAAAGTTTGTTTTTACTGAATGCAAACGATTTTCCATTCACTAATCCTGCCTATACTGCAGTGGTCCAGCCATAGTGTAGAACCCATAAATAGGCATGGCAGGCCTGCCAAGCTTTGGATCGCTCCACATTCCCAAACACTGTGAATGGGCCTGTAGTCATACCAAGGGTGCTTTCAGACCTAGAGTTGTCTTGCTTTGGTCTGAATCAGGGTCTAATTGTGTTCCAAAGTTGCATAATTGCCTAGAGTTGGTTCATGTTTTCCCGGCAGCATTTACAAGCGGACCAGATCAAATGCCTTGTGTGAGAAAGCTGCTCTTGATTGGTCAGAATTTCCATGCAGGAAAAATCCAGGAAGTAAACCTGAAGAAGAGTACACTTGCAAGATAAATGTGACACTTTCTAATGTCACAATGGAGGGACAACTACGCAGGTTGATTTTAGCGCTGCTCATCGTGGACTATATTGCTGTCATTGTTCATTTTAGTCAAACCATACAGTTTGAAAACGAGGCGCGGCTCCAACTAGAAAACAATGTTTTGATGCATTGGATGTGTTGAATGTGCATATTAAGGCAGTACAGGAGGAGGTGCACATTAATAATCCTCCAGGACTGTAACATGCTCATGTTTAACCCAAACAATGTGTCATGTGACTGCAGTTGGTTCAGATCCAGGTCAGAACACGTTCTCACCACAAATGAACCGCACCAGAGTTCATTTGTAATCAGACCGAGACCACCTCTTCAAGAAGGTCCCAGTCTGGTTGTTTGGTGCACACCCGAGTGCGATTGCTGTTTTCACACCTGCCCTGTTTAGTTCAGTGCGGTTCGTTTGGGCAGCACCCTGATACTCAGACATTTAACACGCCTAACTAGCCTAATGGGTCTATCCTCTTAAAGGCAAGAGGCATGTCATTAATCATATACCGAGATGTTACTATATCAGAGTTTTGACTGGTGATAGCCGCTTTATATTGTTATTCATCTGGTTTGGGGAAACTTCTGCAACTTCAGCTAAACTTGTGGTAGAAAGTTTGTGTCCCAAAGTCATCGATTATTCAACATCCTGAAATCTTTTTCTCTTGTAAAATGAAGTGCACTGTCAGAAAATAACTAAAGCATAAATCTAGCCATTATGTCACTGTCCAGGTATTTTATTCTGTAGCTTCCAAAACCATCCAAAGCTCATGTTAATATCAAATCAGCTTTATGCCTCTGCACCAGCAATAGCCGTGGCTGGAGGCATTATGTTTTCAGGTTGTCAATCTGACCGTCCCATCCTTGATGAAGACAATATCTAAAGAACGCCTCAAGGGAATGTCTTCAAATTTGGCACAAAAGTCTACAAGGACTCAATTGTGAATTGATTTGTTTGTGGCGGTCAAAGGTTTGGGTCAGTGTGACCTTGTCTGTCTCATTCTCATGAACGGGATTTTTCAAGAAGGTCCTGAGGGAATTTCTTAAAATTTGGCACAGATGTTGACTTGGACTCAACAATGAACTGATGGGATTTCAATGGTCAAAGGTCAAGGTCACTGTGACCCTGCATCTGTTTTATTCTCATGAACGTGACACACGTCAAGGGAGTTTCTTTAAATTTAACACAAATGTCCACTTCGACTGAGGAATAAACTAACTAGAATTTTGTGGTCAAAGGACAAGGTCACTGTGACCTTGCAATTATCTTGTTCTTGTGAACGCAATATCTCAAGAACAGCTTCAAGAAATTACTTTAAATGTGGCATATTCACTTGGACTCAAGGATGAACTGATTAGATTTGGCACTGACACTGACAAATCAGTGCCACCATTTGTCATTCTGAAAGTCTATTGAAGATGTTTCCCAAATAACTATACATACTCTTTCCTTTCTGTGTTTTTTTGTGCAGAGGCACACTGTACCTTAGATCCTGCTCAGTATGTTCGGTACTCTATTCAAGTATCTGGAGCTACATATCTAAAGGAAGGAGAGCAGAAGTATTTTCCATGTGTTTGGCGAGATTACAGCAGCCATTTTCAGTGCACTAATGGAAGAATAACTTTTACCAGATGTAAGTATATAAGTAAGATCTTAACATTTTAGTTTGTCACAATACTTTTAGTTTCAGCATTTTTATGGTCAGATAACATATGTTAATATTTAAGCTCTACAATTTTATGTGATTTAGATCTAAATAGCTTAAAGTGAGACAGTTAGAAGAAGAATACTGAAGGAAAAAAACACAAAGACAAATCCATAAACCATATGGGAATTGAAACTGGAGTATTTAAAGGATAAGCCTGGAGTTAGTTTTTGTATTGTCAAAAACTCCCATGAAAAGCACCAAAGCTAATCATAAACTGCCTCTGCAGCCTTATTCTTCTTATTCATCTGTGCCATAGGGCTCCATTGTTGTTGAAAGACCATTAAAAACACTTGAATGAGCCACATGTTTATCCATTAGGATGAACGTGGCCACTAGTTTTTATTATGTTGTTGTTTTTCTTCAAGTTAACACCAGTCGTGTCCTTTAAGAACAGAACAGATTTTCCTCAGTCGGTTCAGCCATGCAAAACTTCAATGAATCAGACCTCAGTAACAAAAATGTGTGTGAATATAACAACTGAAATATTCACTGCTGTTCTGTTATTGGATTATTTTTAGGTTGTCATACTTATGACCGTCAGCGGGTGAGTGTTCGTCTTTGATTTACTTTTCAAAGAATTACGTTGTTATAAAATATAACTTTATTTTGAGCAGTTTCACAGTCATTAATTACATGTTACCATCATTGCTTATTTTTTGTGTTGTAATCAGGGAGTTTGCCGGTAAAGCACAGCAGAGGAATCACTGCTGGACTGACAACTAAAGCTGAGTTGGAAATTTCCTCCGTCCTCCAAATTCCTCCACCAGAGAACAACTACACCCAATTTTTTTCCTTTTTGTTTAATTTTTTATTGAAGATTCATACACACAATTTTGGAGCTGATTGTTCTCTGACAGTCAGCTTGTGTCTTTATGACTGGAACTCCTTATAGCATGATCAGTTCTCTGAATAAAAATAAAGTTTATATGACCTACAGTCATCTGAATAAAATGTTCACTGTAGAAATCTTAACTGAGATCTGTGTATTATTTTGTCTACAGTTTGTTTAGTACAGCCCTTTTACTAAGTATGGATATATCAGAAAGGAAATGTTCGTCTTATATAAATGTACTTGAGACAGTATCACTGGCGAGTTGGCAGACACATGGGCTGGCAGATTCACAAAGTTCACTGTCTGTGTCAGTGCTTCATTGACTCTTTGTCTGGCAAGTTAGCAGCTGATTTTTAAATGCTACAGGAGGAGCTGTGGATGCGTCACCAACACTGATCCTGATTCAGAACAATTCCTGAAGGTTCATTTACTTGATGTACGGGGGGCACACAGCTGGCATTAGCAACATGTGCATATAATGACTGCTTCCCCAAATAAACTGTACACATCAGTGGCAATATCATAAACCTGGCATGGCGCACATGATTAGATTCACCATGCGTGATATGTCGAGGACCGTAGGAACTTTAAGCATCAGACGATAATTTCTGTTTTTGCAGTTTTTGGCTATGATCAATTTGCCAATTTTTAAAGAACACATGCCTTTTAAACCTGCCAGCAGGATCTGGGGTTCAGAGGGTATTTAACATAAATACAACATACAATCATTTAATGTTGTATGTCCCTCCTCTAAGCCAAAATACAAACACAAGTCCCTCCTTAAAAATTATTTGACATGCATCTGTAGAGCCATGCTGCTAACATGGCTAAAAAGCAATATTACAGGAGTTTATGCCACGTTGTGAAGATTAAACAGATGCAAAGTTTTGTTATAATGATTGTACTATAGTGTTATTTGTGACTGTGTGGATGAAATGTGGTGACTGCTTGACTTTAAAAATGTGAATTCAACTTAAATTCCTCCTTTGCAGCAGATAATTATTTTACTGCTCAAACGTCCCTTTAGACATGTTGTATAACATCTAGAAATACTATGCTGTGAATAATCATTTGTGTCTGATAGTGTTCTTCTACACAAACTTCAATTAAATAGTTAAACATTCTTAACATGGCACCGACTCCTTCTTCCAGAATTGATGAATGTTATTGAAATGTGTATTCCCAGTATTCTTGTACGATGTTGCAGCTATGGACTTCTCATAAATACAATAAACGAACTACATGATAAAATGTTATTGTTATCTGAAGATGATATTTGTTTAGTAAAAAGAACAAGTAAGATATTTGTAAGAATGCAACTTGAGTTCAGTCTCACACTCCAGGAGCAACCGTACATGAGATGATTCAATGTGCAGGTTGACTGAATATAAAATGTAACAGACCTTTAATGACTCTGAGCAGCTCTGACTATGTGTCAAGCTGGATAAATAATTGAGTCAGACACAACACTGACCTCTGATCACACACGTCAAAAAAGCAATTGTGAAATTTGTCTGTAAATAATCATTTTTTTCAGAGACTTTTATATATCAGTAGATCTGAGGTTTCCTGGTAGTTCTAGACAAATCAATCATTGTCACAGGCCTTTCCCAGATTTTAAATGTTGAATTCATACAATAAATCCAAAAAGCCTGTGCTGCTCTTTGAAGCACATAATGTGACAGGAAATGAATGGATGAAATGATCAGTATCATCTGAGGTCAAAGAGCCACACCAAACAGGAAACTATAAAATAGTGTTTGTAAGAAGCCTCGTTTCAACAAGATACTGATGTAAATCTGCAGTGATCCAAACTGTTTCTTTCTCATTTCATGAATCATTTGCATTTCTCAAGTAAATCTGCCTGAAATGTTTTTGTGGATCCAGGAGCTTTGTGTGTGCTTAAGAAGAGGAAACAGACGAGAATCTTTTTCGCATGTTTTTTCTCCTTTTCTGTGGGTGTGTCTGTGAACATGAAGCCTATTTGTCCATCTTTTCTTTTGGCTCCAGAGCAGCACCATGATGCCCGAGTGTTTACTCCACAAACATTTTCGGGAAATGCCCTCAACAATAATTAACTGGCTCTGATCTGGACTCGGCTCTCAGCTCTATTTTGTTATCGGGTGATTTCATTCCTGACAAAATGTGCGTCAGATACCTTGGATTTATTCTTCTGATTTGGTTTCCTGGAGCGCTACATGGTGAGAATATCAAACACTTTAACATACGATCATTTGAATTTCTTAACAACAAATACAGTTAGTGTTCAGTAATCTTCTTTATCGCTGTGTTTTAGCACAAAGTGCAGCACAGTCGTGTAGTGCTCCCAGACTGGATGGTGGTTTCTTTGCCCCAAAACAACAGACTTATTCTGACGGAACAAAGCTGAGCTATACCTGTGTTGAAGGACGTAAACCAGCAGTGAAGGGTTGGTGGGCAACAAGCACATGTCACAGTGGAGAATGGTCTCCTGAACCACAGTGTATAGGTAAGTGCTCCTAAATATGTCTACTGTTGTTTCCTTTTGTCCCCATGGTTGCAGCGTTGTTGTCAGTCTGTCGAATGAATTGTTCCAACTTTGATGATCCCCTGACTTCTCATCTAACACCATCATTTAATGTCTCAAATAATTTGGTTATAACTAAAGGAGAGAAAAAAATAGATGGATAAAAATAATAGATACATACTTTCCTCCCAACAAGCTTATTATAATATAGTTTTGTTTTTTTTAGTTATCACGCAGCCCCAGAAACTTTTATGGTTTCCGTGCCACCTGCTGCAGCAGTGCAACATGCAAAGGGCTGGGTGAAGGTGAAAATTTAGGTGCAGATTTGTGGTGATGTGTGTTCATGTTGTGATGCTCTGAACCATCAAGACATTTTCTGAGGTAAAGCTTTCACACGTGCCGATCTAAGGTTATATTCACCTTTTCATCCCCAGGTACCCTTTGGGGCTCCATGATAACTAAATACCTGCAAAACACTTTATATTTTCATCAGCTTCAGCAGGACTTCATGTTGAGTGCTAGCATCTATCTGTTTTATCCACATATCTGGGGCCAGGTCAAAGGGACAGCAGGTTAAGCAAAGTACTACAAACATCCCTCTCCCCAGCAACGCTTTCCAGCTCCTCCTGGGGACCCAAGGTGTTCCCAGGTCAGATGAGATATGAGATATGTAATCCCTCCAGCATGTTCTTTGTCTGCCCTGGGGCCTCCTACCAATGGGACATGCCTGGGACACCTCTAACGGGAGGCGCTCAGGAGGCATCCTGATCAGATGCCCAAACCACCTCAATTGACCCCTTTCGTCGTGAAGGAGCAGCGGCTCTACTCCGAGCTCCCTCTGGGTGTCCAAGCTCCTTACCCTATCTCTAAGGCTGAGCCCAGCCACCCCGCAGAGGAAACTCATTAATATCGCTTCTGTCCATGATCTCATTCTTTCGGTCATTTCCCAAAACTTATGACCCTAGGTGAGGGTTGGGACGTAAATGGGCCAGTAAATCGAGAGCTTTGCCCTTCTGGCTTAGCTCCATCTTCACCACAACAATCCGGCGCAGCGCCTGCATCACTGCAGATGTTGTGCCAAACCATATATACGTCGTAAGCTCCATTCTACCCTCGCTCATGAACAAGACCCAGAGGTACTTGAACTCCTTCACTTGAGGCAGTAACTCTCTCCCTCACAGAGTGGGTAGACATGAAGGTGCTGACCCCAGTGCATGCTGGAGGTCACAGTGTGATGAAGCCAACAGAACTACATCGTCTGCAAAGATGTAATTCTGAGGTCCCCAAACCGGATCCCTTCCTCCCCCAGGCTGTGCCTTGAGATCCTGTCCATGACTATCACAAACAGAATCAGTGACAAGGTGCAACCCTGGTCCCTTGTCACCTTGCCCTGATTTTAAGGCAGCAGAGCATCAGTGAATCTTTGGAGATAACATTCATGCAAATAATGTCCTTCTAGAAAACCATGGTAAAATATATGTTTGTTTCTTTTTTCCTCTCAGATGAAAAAGCCTGCCTGCCACCAGATATACCCAATGCAAAATACATAGAAAACCGGAGTGGTTGGTATAGGGATGGACACAAAATCAGGATAACATGTGATGAAGGATATGAGCCCAAATACAGACATGTCACAGCCAAATGTAATGGTGGAACATGGACGTCTCTGCCGGTCTGTGAGAGTAAGTCTGATGTTCTGTACAAACAAGCTGTAAAACAAAGACAAGTTATTCTTACGTTTAAGTTCTCACCAGCTAACTGAGCCAAGCAAGTAACCACTCATCTGAGCTCCTTTATTAACTCTTCTTTTTCATGACTAATATACCAATTTTCACAGAAAGTATCAATGCATGTGGCGAGCCCCCTAAAATCCCCCATGCAGTCATCATTCATCAGGAATACCAGGAGGTATTTGCTGCAAATTCAGAGGTGCAGTATGAATGTGAAGATGGATATACTGTAGAGGGAACAGACACCACAAAGTCCATCTTTTGCATCTATGGCAACTGGACTGAAGGCCCAACATGCAGTAAGTGGACAATGTGCTAAGATATGCAGTGATAAAGATGCTTTTTTTTATTATTATTACCAGATACTGGACAAAGTGAAAGTAACTTATGTGTCTTTATCTGCTCTGTATCTCACAGAATCTTCTAGCACCTCTGGCTCGAATGAGAGAACCAGTAGACCTCAAATCACAACAGGTGACTCATTCAGATTCATCACATGTATCACACTTAGTTTATGTTACTCGATGCGACTTCTTAAATACTTCTTCCCATGCTGACCAGTTACTGTAATGAAACAGCCTTTGGAGATATCCAGTTGTGATCACCATTTCACTGAGATACTATGACAGCAATAAATAACCTCTTTTATTTTGTGGTATTTCAGTCGACCACTGTGGAGCATACCCGAACGTTCCAAACGGTGATGTCGTGGAAAGGGATCAAACGTATATAAAGTTCCAATGTAATGCTTTTTACACACAAGTCGGTTTAGGCACTGTGGTGTGTTACAGTGATGGGACTTGGTCACAACTACCCATCTGCAAAGGTATAAACAAGTCAATACCAGTATTCTTCATTTCAAAGGTTTATAAAAGATGTTACCCAAATAATGATACACATGTGTTTTTCTGGTAATTTTGTACAGAGGCGTTCTGCGTCCTGGATCCTGCTGAACATGTTGGGGCCAATTTTAGACTATCTGGAGTTGAGTATTTAAAGGAAGGAGAGGAGAAACATATTGCGTGTATTCAGCAGGATTACAGCAGCCGTGTTCAGTGCACTAATGGAAAAATACATTTCACCCAGTGTAAGTATGTAATTTAGTTCTTTACATTTTAATTTGCTTTTAAATTTGTTTTAGTTTCAGCCTGTTTTATGGTCAGATAACAGAAATGAATATTCACTCTTTAAGTGGGATTGAAGAAGAATTATTATGATGGAAAAGAACAGAAAGATAAACTGATACAACATATGGAAACTAAAGCTTAAGTATTCAAAGGATAAACCCGACTTCACCAGTTTTCTTTTGGAATATATTTCAAGAAAAGAACAAAAACTAACCATGAATAAATACAAATATACATACATACATATTATATATTAGGGATGCGTGTGATTAGTTGTCTAAACTATTAAATGTTTGCCCCCTCGCTAGTCGGCACCGGAAATATTAGTCGGTTAAACCAATTAGTGTTGTATTCATGTATAATGCCCTCTATACACTGTGCGATTTTAGCAATCTTATAAGACCATTGCATGACACACTGTGAGACGTGGATGTAATAAACTTTGGTACCAAGTCAAGTTTGATGTGTGCAGATTGTACGATGGCCGTTTACTACTGAATCGCAGGTTACGACGTACGTCAATATGCAACATCATCAGCGTGCACTGCATCGGCCTACGTCATCCATCTGCACCACCATAGGTAGCTTGCTCACCTGGAAGTTGCAGTTCCTCCACAATTTCCTTCCATGCAGCGTCTTTTTCTCGCGGTCATGATAGCAGCTGGAGGAAACATCAAATAAACAAGGCTGTTGCTGCCACAGCTCCACCAGACTTTCCTCTTTCTGGGAGTTCCATGGCATGTGATATTTTGTTTGGGTTTAGGGCTGGTGTTGCGGTGACCATTGTGTCATTTCGTGCTGCATTTCTATTGGTTGATTAGTAGACGTAGGTCGTTGCAGCTGTCACACTGTGAGATAGTCATCCTAAATTTCTGACACCATCAGAATTTTATCTCAGGTTAACTTTTGGTCGCAAGACGTTGACAATGGCTGTCCTTGAACCTGTCTCACAGTGCGACGTAAGACCACTGTTTTAGAGCCACGACCAAAGATATCGCCAAGTTTTCCCACGATGGCCATCTTTCGTCTGGGACAGCCCAGAATCGCACAGTGTATACCGGCCATTAGGCTGCTTAACTGTCATCCCGTGACAAATACAAACATCTTTCACACACGAGTCAGACCAGAGACCATGGAGTGTTACAGTGATGGGACTTGGTCACAGCCACCCATCTGCAGAGATATAAACAGGTCAAATACCAATGTTTTTAGTTCTAAAAGTCTATGAAAGATGTTTCCTAAATAATTGTACATGTTTTTAGGCAGAGAAACTGAACCAGCTGCTGCAAAGGGTGGTTCTGCAACAGCTGGGGGAAACACCACATCTGCTGGCAGCAGGACACGTCCTGCAGGTGGAGGTAGGTCATGGACCTTTTGGCATTTTCAAAGTAGTAATGACGAATTGTGTAACTGTTACTCTGAATTAGAAATAAAGTGAAGCCAAAGAACACCCCAAAGTGATACTAACTGTGTGTTCTGTCCTGTATATGAACCTTTATATGCTCTGCATCTCACAGGATCCTCTTCCACCTCGGGCTCAAATGACAGGCGACCTCAATTCATACCAGGTGAATCATTCAGATTCATATCTTTTACATCACATGTATCAGACTTGATTGATTTATTTGGTTTAACTTTTCAAATACTTTCTTCCTTTCTGACTGGTTTAACACTGTAATGAATGTTACCTCTTTTTTAAATTCCAGTTGACAACTGTGGAGCACCCCCAAACGTTTCAAACGCTGAGGTGAAAAAGTATCGAATGTTTTTGAAATACCAATGTAATGCCTTTCACACACTCGTCGGTTTGGACACTGTGGCATGTCACAGTAATAGGACTTGGTCACCACTACCTGTCTGCAAAGGTACAAACATGTTTACACCGGCAAGCTTTAAAACTAATAACACACAAAATCCTTTTGTTTGAGTTCTCTCCAGCTACACTAACAGAGCCAGCCAAGTAATTACTAACCTGACCTCCTTCTTTTTGATGACAGTTGTGCTTTTTGTGCTATTTTCTCAGAGAGTAGTGATTCGTGTGGCGAGCCCCCTAAAGTCCCCCATGCAGTCATCATTCATCAGAGGCACCAGGAGGTGTATCCTGTAGATACAAAATTGCAGAAAGTTAAATTTACAGTCTTTAATTTTCTAAAAAGAATAATGGGAAATTGTTTCGGGATTACTCTTAATCAGAAATAAATGAATGCCAGAGAACATCCCAAAGTGATACTAATTGGTGTGTCTTCCATTCTGTACATATATATCTGCTCTGTATCTCACAGGATCATCTACCACCTCTGGCTCGACTGACAGAGACAGTGGACCAGCATTCAGACCAGGTTAATTATTCCAATTCATTGCTCCTTGTACATGACATGTATCAGACTTGGTTTATGTATTTACTTAGTTTAACTTTTCAAATACTTCTTCCCTTGCTGACCAGTGACGCTAATGAAAAGCTGAATTTATAACCACTGGTAATTCAGAAAAAAGCTATCGGTTTTGATTAGTTAGTGCTAGACTGAGAACTGGGCATTCAGAACAATAATGTAGTAGTAAACCACTATTTGCTACAGAAAGAGAATGAAGTCACACTCCTTGTGTGTGTGTGTGTGTGTGTGTGTGTGTGTGTGTGTGTGTGTTGTAATCCAAGCCTCTCTGACTTTGTTGTGGTTGATGGTCCGGCTGCAGGTGGATGTGCATGTGAGTCCCTGTGTGTGTATCCCGCTGGCTGGCTAATCTCCACCGCTCTGCACCTTGCACATATGACAGTTACCACTAATAACACCACCCAGACCCATGGTGGCTGGATGGAGTTACCTTGGAAGCATAGTGCCCACCCAAGAATGCCCCTCCAGTAGAGAAAACGTGATGCAGTGCCCTCCAGAGTGTCCCTCCGGTGGAGAAAACATGATGCACTGTCCTCTCAGTAGAGAATACCTGATAAAGTGCCCTCTAGGGTGCCCCTCCAGTAGAGAAAACGTGATGCAGTGCCCTCTAGAGTGCCCCTCCAGTAGAGAAAACGTGATGCAGTGCCCTCTAGGGTGCCCCTCCAGTAGAGAAAACGTGATGCAGTGCCCTCTAGAGTGCCCCTCCAGTAGAGAAAACGTGATGCAGTGCCCTCTAGAGTGCCCCTCCTGTAGAGAAAACGTGATGCAGTGCCCTCCAGAGTGCCTTCCAGTGGGAAAAAACGTGATGCAGTGGTCTCTAAAGTGCCCTCCCAGTGGAGAACACGCAAGATGCCGTGCTGTCTCGAGTGCCCTTCCAGTGGAGAAAGCGTGGTGCAGCGCCCTCTAGAGTGCTCTTGCAGTTGAGAAAATGTGATGCAAGGCACTCTAAAGTGCCCCTCTAGCGGAGAAAACATGATGCAGTGCCCTCTGAAGTGCCCTTCCAGTAGAAAAAATGTGATGCAGTGCCCTGTAGAGTGCCCCTCCAGTAGAGAAAACGTGATGCAGTGCCATATAAGCTACTCTATACGCTATACGTTACTTTTTGGCAGGGCTGGTACGCAGCTGGTGCCCAACCAAACCCTATAACCCTTGAGGCCAATTCACAGTTTCTGTGTCAGCATGTCCACGAGGGGCCACTTTGGTCTGCGTGACCTTTCTACGTCATCCACCCATATCAAAGAGGGTCAACACTGGCCCCTATGCGGAATGCGTCCCACTTTTTGTGAGCTGCAGCCGCTGCACCACAGTGAAGTCAGATTTGGTGACAAGGACCACAGTGCAGGGAATGACACATTCAACATAGGAAAAATAAGGATTTAATAAATTTGAAAAGCCAGTCAGCGAGGTTTTAGGTCAACAAAATAACAAGCTGATTGTACAGTGTTCCTTTTATCACCATACGTTGTCCTGTTGCTGCAGTGATCACTGTTTCATTGAGATACTATTACATGTTAAATAGCTTTTTTAAATTTCAGTCGACGACTGTGGAGCATACCCAAACGTTCCAAACGGTGATGTTGTGCAGAAGGATCGAATGTTTTTGAAATACCAATGTGAAGCCTTTCACACACTTGTCGGTGAAGCCACCGTGGCATGTCACAGTGATAGGACTTGGTCACCACTACCCCTCTGCAAAGGTACAAACAAATCAGTGCCACCATTTGTCATTCTGAAAGTCTATTGAAGATGTTTCCCAAATAACTATACATACTCTTTCCTTTCTGTGTTTTTTTGTGCAGAGGCACACTGTACCTTAGATCCCGCTCAGTATGCTGGGCACTCTATTCAAGTATCTGGAGCTAAATTTCTAAAGGAAGGAGAGCAGAAGCATTTTCCATGTGTTTGGCGAGATTACAGCAGCCATTTTCAGTGCACTAATGGAAGAATAACTTTTACCAGATGTAAGTATATAAGTAAGATCTTAACATTTTAGTTTGTCACAATACTTTTAGTTTCAGCATTTTTATGGTCAGATAACATATGTTAATATTTAAGCTCTACAATTTTATGTGATTTAGATCTAAATAGCTTAAAGTGAGACAGTTAGAAGAAGAATACTGAAGGAAAAAAACACAAAGACAAATCCATAAACCATATGGGAATTGAAACTGGAGTATTTAAAGGATAAGCCTGGAGTTAGTTTTTGTATTGTCAAAAACTCCCATGAAAAGCACCAAAGCTAATCATAAACTGCCTCTGCAGCCTTATTCTTCTTATTCATCTGTGCCATAGGGCTCCATTGTTGTTGAAAGACCATTAAAAACACTTGAATGAGCCACATGTTTATCCATTAGGATGAACGTGGCCACTAGTTTTTATTATGTTGTTGTTTTTCTTCAAGTCAATCCACAAAAATCATTTGTTTTAAAACAATTTCCTGTTTCCTGGAGGAGTGGCAGGGGAGAAGAAAAAGGTTCAGTTGCCCCACCATCCCACAAACTTTTCATGACTTGTAAAATTCCTTAAAATGTCAATTGAAATAAAATTGTCATAGAATTTCTTGACTGTAGGGAAAATTCTTGACTAACACCAGTCGTGTCCTTTAAGAACAGAACAGATTTTCCTCAGTCGGTTCAGCCATGCAGAACTTCAATGAATCAGACCTCAGTAACAAAAATGTGTGTGAATATAACAACTGAAATATTCACTGCTGTTCTGTTATTGGATTATTTTTAGGTTGTCGTACTTATGAACATCAGCGGGTGAGTGTTCGTCTTTGATTTACTTTTCAAAGAATTACGTTGTAATAAAATGTAACTTTATTTTGAGCAGTTTCATGGTCATTAATTACATGTTAACATCATTGCTTTTTTTTGTGTTGTAATCAGGGAGTTTGCCGGTAAAGCACAGCAGAGGAATCACTGCTGGACTGACAACTAAAGCTGAGTTGGAAATTTCCTCCGTCCTCCAAATTCCTCCACCAGAGAACAACTACACCCAATTTTTTTCCTTTTTGTTTAATTTTTTATTGAAGATTCATACACACAATTTTGGAGCTGATTGTTCTCTGACAGTCAGCTTGTGTCTTTATGACTGGAACTCCTTATAGCATGATCAGTTCTCTGAATAAAAATAAAGTTTATATGACCTACAGTCATCTGAATAAAATGTTCACTGTAGAAATCTTAACTGAGATCTGTGTATTATTTTGTCTACAGTTTGTTTAGTACAGCCCTTTTACTAAGTATGGCTATAACAGAAAGGAAATGTTCGTCTTATATAAATGTACTTGAGACAGTATCACTGGCGAGTTGGCAGACACATGGGCTGGCAGATTCACAAAGTTCACTGTCTGTGTCAGTGCTTCATTGACTCTTTGTCTGGCAAGTTAGCAGCTGATTTTTAAATGCTACAGGAGGAGCTGTGGATGCGTCACCAACACTGATCCTGATTCAGAACAATTCCTGAAGGTTCATTTACTTGATGTACGGGGGGCACACAGCTGGCATTAGCAACATGTGCATATAATGACTGCTTCCCCAAATAAACTGTACACATCAGTGGAGCTATCATAAACCTGGCATGGCGCACATGATTAGATTCACCATGCGTGATATGTCGAGGACCGTAGGAACTTTAAGCATCAGACGATAATTTCTGTTTTTACAGTTTTTGGCTATGATCAATTTGCCAATTTTTAAAGAACACATGCCTTTTAAACCTGCCAGCGGGATCTGGGGTTCAGAGGGTATTTAACATAAATACAACATACAATCATTTAATGTTGTATGTCCCTCCTCTAAGCCAAAATACAAACACAAGTCCCTCCTTAAAAATTATTTGACATGCATCTGTAGAGCCATGCTGCTAACATGGCTAAAAAGCAATATTACAGGAGTTTATGCCACGTTGTGAAGATTAAACAGATGCAAAGTTTTGTTATAATGATTGTACTATAGTGTTATTTGTGACTGTGTGGATGAAATGTGGTGACTGCTTGACTTTAAAAATGTGAATTCAACTTAAATTCCTCCTTTGCAGCAGATAATTATTTTACTGCTCAAACGTCCCTTTAGACATGTTGTATAACATCTAGAAATACTCTGCTGTGAATAATCATTTGTGTCTGATAGTGTTCTTCTACACAAACTTCAATTAAATAGTTAAACATTCTTAACATGGCACCGACTCCTTCTTCCAGAATTGATGAATGTTATTGAAATGTGTATTCCCAGTATTCTTGTACGATGTTGCAGCTATGGACTTCTCATAAATACAATAAACGAACTACATGATAAAATGTTATTGTTATCTGAAGATGATATTTGTTTAGTAAAAGAACAAGTAAGATATTTGTAAGAATGCAACTTGAGTTCAGTCTCACACTCCAGGAGCAACCGTACATGAGATGATTCAATGTGCAGGTTGACTGAATATAAAATGTAACAGACCTTTAATGACTCTGAGCAGCTCTGACTATGTGTCAAGCTGGATAAATAATTGAGTCAGACACAACACTGACCTCTGATCACACACGTCAAAAAAGCAATTGTGAAATTTGTCTGTAAATAATCATTTTTTTCAGAGACTTTTATATATCAGTAGATCTGAGGTTTCCTGGTAGTTCTAGACAAATGAATCATTGTCACAGGCCTTTCCCAGATTTTAAATGTTGAATTCATACAATAAATCCAAAAAGCCTGTGCTGCTCTTTGAAGCACATAATGTGACAGGAAATGAATGGATGAAATGAACAGTATCATCTGAGGTCAAAGAGCAACACCGAACAGGAAACTATAAAATAATGTTTGTAAGAAGCCTCGTTTCAACAAGATACTGATGTAAATCTGCAGTGATCCAAACTGTTTCTTTCTCATTTCATGAATCATTTGCATTTCTAAAGTAAATCTGCCTGAAATGTTTTTGTGGATCCAGGAGCTTTGTGTGTGCTTAAGAAGAGGAAACAGACGAGAATCTTTTTCACATGTTTTTTCTCCTATTCTGTGGGTGTGTCTGTGAACATGAAGCCTATTTGTCCATCTTTTCTTTTGGCTCCAGAGCAGCACCATGATGCCCGAGTGTTTACTCCACAAACATTTTCGGGAAATGCCCTCAACAATAATTAACTGGCTCTGATCTGGACTCGGCTCTCAGCTCTATTTTGTTATCGGGTGATTTCATTCCTGACAAAATGTGCGTCAGATACCTTGGATTTATTCTTCTGATTTGGTTTCCTGGAGCGCTACATGGTGAGAATATCAAACACTTTAACATATGATCATTTGAATTTCTTAACAACAAATACAGTTAGTGTTCAGTAATCTTCCTTATCGTTGTGTTTTAGCACAAAGTGCAGCACAGTTGTGTAGTGCTCCCAGACTGGATGGTGGTTTCTTTGCCCCAAAACAACAGACTTATTCTGATGGAACAAAGCTGAGCTATACCTGTGTTGAAGGACGTAAACCAGCAGTGAAGGGTTGGTGGGCAACAAGCACATGTCACAGTGGAAAATGGTCTCCTGAACCACAGTGTATAGGTAAGTGCTCCTAAATATGTCTACTGTTGTTTCCTTTTGTCCCCATGGTTGCAGCGTTGTCAGTCTGTCGAATGAATTGTTCCAACTTTGATGATCCCCTGACTTCTCATCTAACACCATCATTTAATTTCTCAAATAATTTGGTTATAACTAAAGGAGAGAAAAAAATAGATGGATAAAAATAATAGATACATACTTTCCTCCCAACAAGCTTATTATAATATAGTTTTGTTTTTTTTTAGTTATCACGCAGCCCCAGAAACTTTTGTGGTTTCCGTGCCACCTGCTGCAGCAGTGCAACATGCAAAGGGCTGGGTGAAGGTGAAAATTTAGGTGCAGATTTGTGGTGATGTGTGTTCATGTTGTGATGCTCTGAACCATCAAGACAGTTTCTGAGGTAAAGCTTTCACACGTGCCGATCTAAGGTTATATTCACCTTTTCATCCCCAGGTACCCTTTGGGGCTCCATGATAACTAAATACCTGCAAAACACTTTATATTTTCATCAGCTTCAGCAGGACTTCATGTTGAGTGCTAGCATCTATCCGTTTTATCCACATATCTGGGGCCAGGTCAAAGGGACAGCAGGTTAAGCAAAGTACGACAAAAAAACATCCCTCTCCCCAGCAACGCTTTCCAGCTCCTCCTGGGGACCCAAGGTGTTCCCAGGTCAGATGCGATATGAGATATGTAATCCCTCCAACTGTCTGCCCTGGGGCCTCCTACCAATGGGACATGCCTGGGACACCTCTAACGGGAGGCGCTCAGGAGGCATCCTGATCAGATGCCCAAACCACCTCAATTGACCCCTTTCGTCGTGAAGGAGCAGCGGCTCTACTCCGAGCTCCCTCTGGGTGTCCAAGCTCCTTACCCTATCTCTAAGGCTGAGCCCAGCCACCCCGCAGAGGAAACTCATTACTATCGCTTCTGTCCATGATCTCATTCTTTCAGTCATTTCCCAAAACTTATGACCCTGTGTGAGGGTTGGGACGTAAATGGACCAGTAAATCGAGAGCTTTGCCCTTCTGGCTTAGCTCCATCTTCACCACAACAGTCCGGCGCAGCGCCTGCATCACTGCAGATGTTGTGCCAAACCATATATACATCGTAAGCTCCATTCTACCCTCGCTCATGAACAAGACCCAGAGGTACTTGAACTCCTTCACTTGAGGCAGTAACTCTCTCCCTCACAGAGTGGGTAGACTTGAAGGTGCTGACCCCAGTGCATGCTGGAGGTCACAGTGTGATGAAGCCAACAGAACTACATCATCTGCAAAGATGTAATTCTGAGGTCCCCAAACCGGACCCCTTCCTCCCCCAGGCTGTGCCTTGAGATCCTGTCCATGACTATCACAAACAGAATCAGTGACAAGGTGCAACCCTGGTCCCTTGTCACCTTGCCCTGATTTTAAGGCAGCAGAGCATCAGTGAATCTTTGGAGATAACATTCACGCAAATAATGTCCTTCTAGAAAACCATGGTAAAATATATGTTTGTTTCTTTTTTCCTCTCAGATGAAAAAGCCTGCCTGCCACCAGATATACCCAATGCAAAATACACAGGAAGCCGGAGTGGTTGGTATAGGGATGGACACAAAATCAGGATAACATGTGATCAAATCAAATCAAATCAAATCAACTTTATTTCTATGGCACTTTTCATATGACAGTAACACAAAGTGCCTCACAGAGGTTAAAAACAACAAAGATCCAAAACAGAAAACAAAAAGAAAAGAGAAAACCCAACCCTCCCATCCCACATAGAGATACATAAATATACACATACGCACACACACACACATTAGCTATCACTAAAGAGACATGGCCGAGCACCGAGACCCGAAGCAAGGAAAAAGCCACCTCTGGGGGCCGTCCACACTGAGAGGGCCCATGGTCCATGGCCACAGGGAGCACTGCCATAGAGACCTCCCCGACCCGGGCAGACAGGAGGCTCCACACTGAGGTGCAGTGTCCTTTAGCCACCCAGGTCAGAATGGTTTCCCGACGGCACCCCCATCAGGAGACCAGGAACAACTCTCAGTGTGGTAGGCCCCCATGATGAAAAAATGGAGCTAAAAACTGAGGGACTAAAACAGTACGATAGGATAAAAGGTATAAAAAGAACCAAATAAACAAAAAGCCGTTTAGCTCATAAAACTGAGTTCATAGCTAGGTAAGAATGATCTAAAACAGAGACATAAAATGCATCAAGACTAAAACCTATAACTAAAATAACAAAAGATAAAGGTTAAATGAGATAAGAACGTAAAAAGAGGAGGGGTAAGAAGAGAAAAAATAAATAAATAAAATAGATAATAGATAGATAAATCGGTTATAAAAGGAATTTAAAATAGATAAATAAAGAGATCAGTTAAATGCCTCATGAAAAAGATGAGTCTTGAGCCTCTTTTTAAAAACATCAACAGTCTCTGCAGCTCTGATGTTCTCCGGCAGGCTGTTCCACAATCGGGGGCCATAATAATTAAATGCCGTGTCCCCGTGTGTTTTAGTCCTAACTTGTGGTATGGTTAAAAGGCCGGTGCCGGAGGACCTCAGGGTCCGCGAGGGTTGATATGGTAAAAGCAGGTCAGATAACTAAGAAGGCCCAAGACCGTTAAGACATTTAAAAACTAATGAAAGAACCTTAAAATCGATCCTGAAGCGCACGGGAGCCAATGCAGCAATTTTAAAACTGGTGTAATGTGCTCCCGCCCTCTGGTCCTCGTCAGCACTCGTGCAACTGAATTCTGTAATAATTGTAGATTTGAGATACTCTTTTTGGGAAGACCAGAGAGCAGGGCATTACAGTAATCTAACCTACAGGAGATAAAAGCATGCATCAGCACCTCCGTGCTGGCCTGAGAGAGAAACGGGCAGACTCTGGCTATATTCTTAAGGTGGGAGAAACCTTCTTTTGTTATGTTTTTAATATGCGGAATAAAACAGAGCTCAGAGTCAAAAATCACATGCAGATTTTTTACAGATTATGTAGGTTTAAAATCCTGTAGTTTTGGTAAAAGTTTCTCCCTCTGGCCTTCAGGACCAATGACTAAAACCTCTGTTCTGTCTTGGTTGAGCTGCAGGAAATTCGCTGCCATCCATGACTTTATGTCTAAAATGCCGTTAAAAAGAGTATCAATTGGCCCTGTGTCATAAGGAGACACGGCGATGTACAGTTGCGTATCATCAGCATAACTATGAAAGCTGATGCCGTGATGAAGGATATGAGCCCAAATACAGACATGTCACAGCCAAATGTAATGGTGGAACATGGACGTCTCTGCCGGTCTGTGAGAGTAAGTCTGATGTTCTGTACAAACAAGCTGTAAAACAAAGACAAGTTATTCTTACGTTTAAGTTCTCACCAGCTAACTGAGCCAAGCAAGTAACCACTCATCTGAGCTCCTTTATTAACTCTTCTTTTTCATGACTAATATACCAATTTTCACAGAAAGTATCAATGCATGTGGCGAGCCCCCTAAAATCCCCCATGCAGTCATCGTTCATCAGGAATACCAGGAGGTATTTGCTGCAAATTCAGAGGTGCAGTATGAATGTGAAGATGGATATACTGTAGAGGGAACAGACACCACAAAGTCCATCTTTTGCATCTATGGCAACTGGACTGAAGGCCCAACATGCAGTAAGTGGACAATGTGCTAAGATATGCAGTGATAAAGATGCTTTTTTTTATTATTATTACCAGATACTGGACAAAGTGAAAGTAACTTATGTGTCTTTATCTGCTCTGTATCTCACAGAATCTTCTAGCACCTCTGGCTCAAATGAGAGAACCAGTAGACCTCAAATCACAACAGGTGACTCATTCAGATTCATCACATGTATCACACTTAGTTTATGTTACTCAATGCGACTTCTTAAATACTTCTTCCCATGCTGACCAGTTACTGTAATGAAACAGCCTTTGGAGATATCCAGTTGTGATCACCATTTCACTGAGATACTATGACAGCAATAAATAACCTCTTTTATTTTGTGGTATTTCAGTCGACCACTGTGGAGCAAACCCGAACGTTCCAAACGGTGATGTCGTGGAAAGGGATCAAACGTATATAAAGTTCCAATGTAATGCTTTTTACACACAAGTCGGTTTAGGCACTGTGGTGTGTTACAGTGATGGGACTTGGTCACAACTACCCATCTGCAAAGGTATAAACAAGTCAGTACCAGTATTCTTCATTTCAAAGGTTTATGAAAGATGTTACCCAAATAATGATACACATGTGTTTTTCTGGTAATTTTGTACAGAGGCGTTCTGTGTCCTGGATCCTGCTGAACATGTTGGGGCCAATTTTAGACTATCTGGAGTTGAGTATTTAAAGGAAGGAGAGGAGAAACATATGGCGTGTATTCAGCAGGATTACAGCAGCCGTGTTCAGTGCACTAATGGACAAATACATTTCACCCAGTGTAAGTATGTAATTTAGTTCTTTACATTTTAATTTGCCACTATGCTTTAATTTCAGCCTATTCATTTTTAAATAATGTACACAAAATTTAGAAGTAATGGGAAACAAATGAGGAACTAACTATTTAAGTACCTCACAATCAAATGTCATAATTGTTAATCATTAGTTAATGATTGATTAATTGGCAGCACAGTGGTGCAGTGGTTAGCATTGTCGCCTCACAGGAAGGGGGTTCCTGGTTCGAGCCCAGGGTGGGGTAGCCCCTCCAGGTGGAGTCTGCATGTTCTCCCCTTGTCAGCGTGGGTTTTCTCTGTGTACTCTGGCTTCCTCCCACAGTCCAAAGACATGCAGGTTCAGGGCTGCCCCTGACCAAATTGGGGCCCTAAGCGAAATTTTATTTCTCTTTTCCCCTTCCTCGAGCTGATTCTACGCGCGCCTAATGGTAGCGCATATGCGTATCCATTGCACATATGCGCAAATGCGTCCCCTCGCGCAAAATGTGGCCCCCCATGGAAGATGAGGCCCTACGCACAGCGCATGTTCTGCGTTTAGGGAGGGGCGGCCCTGTGCAGGTTAATTGGTGACAACCAAATGTGTTGCCTCAGCACTAGCACACGACACCTCCTCTTAAATGCAAGAGGGAGATCTTGGGGAGCCCAAGAAGAGTCACTGCCACATGACTCTGGCTGGGACTGCCGCCAGTGTTCAGTCCCTCCATGTCCACTCCAGCATGCAAAGTTGGTCTTGCCTGTCCATGTGGTCTGGATTGAAGTTGGTGTTTATCCCCTCCACCTTTTACTAGACTTTACTTCGATGTTCAAATTTGACAAACTTTAAAAGTTCCACAGAAAGCTCACAAAGGTGCACCACCTGACATGTTCCACCCACTCAAACACAGTTGCAGACTAAGTACCCCCCCTCTCATGGCAACAGTACTCCCCAGTGGCAGTGGCCCCCCAGCAGGATAATGCACCATGCCACACTGCAAACATCTCTCAGGAATGGCCCAGTGAATGTGACAAAGACCTCAAAGTGTCAACCTGGCCTCCAAATTCTCCAGATCCCAATCTGAATGAGCATCCGTGGCACGTGCCATTAACCCACCTCACAACCCACTGGACTAAATGGATCTGCCGCCAATGCACTGGTGCCAGACACCGCAGGACACTCCCAGAGATCCTGTGTCCATGCCTCAATAGGTCAGAGCTAAGTCCAATCCAAGGAGGCCCCACCTTGGATTAGGGGTACATCTGGGGTACCGGCACATCACAAGAATCCTTGAGCAGATTGGGACCTGGGAAATTTAGAAGCCAGGTCAACACCTTGAGCTTTTTGTCACGCTCCACAGGCCATTTCTAAACAGTTGTTGTAGTGTGGCAGGCTGTTTTTTTCTGCTGGGGGGCCACTGCCATTGGGGAGCACTGTTGACAGGAGGGGGGGTAATGGTGTTTGGGTGGGTGGAACATGTCAGGTGGTGACACATGAATGCCAGAACCAAAGGTTTCCCAGCAGAACAATGCACTGGAACAAAATAATCAAATATATTCACTTCACCTGTCAGTGGTTTTAATATTTTGGCTGATCGTGTATATGCAGTGGTTAGCACCATGGCCTCACAGCAAAAGGGTTCCTGGCTTTGAACCTAGGGGACGGGGAGCCCTTCTGTGCGGAGTTTGCATGTTCTCCCCGTGTCAGCGTGGATTTTCTCTGGGTTCTCCAGCTTCCTCCCACAGTCCAAAGACATGCAGCTTAACTGGTGACTCTAAATTTCCCATACATGTGAATGTGAGTGTGAATGGTTGTCTGTCTCTGTGTGTCAGCCCTGTGATAGTCTGGTGACCTGTGCAGGGTGTACCCTGCCTCTCGCCCAATGTCAGCTGGGATAGGCTCCAGCATCCTTGTGCCCCCCAACAAGAAAAGCGTTTGCGGAAAATTAGTGAATACGTATATGTACTTTTTGTATAACAATAATGTTTTCTACTTAGGCATGGAAACTGAACCAGGTGCTGGACAGAACGGTTCCGCAGAGGTGGGATCAGCTGGTGTAAACACTACATCTACTGGGAGTGGGATACACCCTGAAGGTGGAGGTAAGTTATTGATCCTTATTAAATATGAATGAATAAATCCATTGATGTGGGCTCTCTCCATAGAATATGTATATCCAATGTCTTTTCTCTTTTCCACTAAGGCAGCAGACCAGGTACTGGACATGGTGGATCTGCAGGTGGGGGACACACTACATTGACTGACAATGGGACGTTCTGAGAGAATTGCATAAAAACATCACAGTGTGATACTAAGTGGTGTGTCCGCTGTATCTTACAGGGTCTGCTAGCAGCTCCGAAGAGAAAGAGACTCAACTTCAGATCACAACAAGTAAATAAGTTGATTCATTTTTTCTTTTACATGATATGATAAACTGTGTTTATACAGCAGGTTTCAAAACTAAAGTTGTCCATCCGGGGTATAGCATACCACCTGGGGCCCTTGGCATCTAATCTTCATCTTCAGCCTTACCTGGCCTGGCACCCAGATACATCGCTGA
Source organism: Epinephelus fuscoguttatus (assembly GCF_011397635.1). Taxonomy (NCBI): domain Eukaryota; kingdom Metazoa; phylum Chordata; class Actinopteri; order Perciformes; family Serranidae; genus Epinephelus; species Epinephelus fuscoguttatus. The sequence goes on from NC_064766.1 coordinate 25,491,768, forward strand.
GCCCCTCTGCCCCCTTTCCAACACTAGATCTCTCAGATCCTCAGACCAGTTGCTCCTGGCAGTCCCGTGATCCAGACTAAGGGGGAAGGGCGATAGTCCATTCGCAGTAGTCGCCCCAAAGCTTTTAAACAGCTTACCCTTTTCAACACCCACATGTTTTCTAAGGCCTTTGATTGTCCTTAAGGTTGTGTTTTAAATTTCATATTTTATTTTCAGATCTCACTATTCTGTGCTTTGTTTTCTTTTTTTTACTTGTTAATTTGTGCATGTTTTGCTGTAATGTAATTTTACTTATTTTATTTTACTCTACAGCTCTTTGGTCAACTCTGGTTGTTTTTAAATGTGCTTTATGAATAAATCTGATTTTATTTGATCATATGGCTGAACCAGGATTAAGACATTTGAGACGGCAATGAGGCAGGTGCATCACATGCACTGGGTAATATCTCCGCCAATTCAGGGTTATTTGGTCAAAAATATTGTATTTCATTTATTTCTAACCAGTAAATTACAGCAATAATTCTCCAGCCATTTACCAATATCTGTATTGAGTGATTTGGGGGTAGATTAGGTCCATCAGTGAGGCAGCCAGTAAGAAGCTGACAGAATCATTTACTCTGATATGACAGCTTGAAACATTTGTTCGTTGATTTATTTTTTTATTTCAGTTACGACCTGTGAAAATCACCCCGTAGTTCCTAATGGTGCTATTGTGGAAGAAGATCCAATGTTTTTGAGGTACCAGTGCCAAGGCTTTTACAAACGGGTCCAGAGAGAATGGAGTGTTACAGCAACGAAAAGTGGTCAGAAACACCCACCTGCAAGTGTGAAAACAGGTCGAGTCTGAAAGATGTCAAAGAGATAAACTCTAGAATAAGTAAACTTTTTTTTTTGTTCTGTGGTTTTGTTCTTTTTTTAAAAAACAATTTCTGACTAGTTAATTACAGCGATGAATCTACAGCCATGGCATGACAACAGTATTGCGTGATTTGGGGAGAGATTAGGTCCGTCAGTGAGGAAGCCAGTAAGAAGCTGACAGAATCATTTACTCTGATATGACAGCTTGAAATATTTGTTAAGAGAATCCTCTTTGTTGATTTATTTTTTTATTTCAGTTACGACCTGTGGAAATCATCCCGTAGTTCCTTATGGTGATGTTGTGGAAAACAATCCAATGTTTTTGAGGTACCAGTGTGCTGCATTTTACAAACGAACGGGTCCAGAGAGAGTGGAGTGTTACAGCAACGGGAAGTGGTCAGAAACACCCACCTGCAAACGTAAAAACAAATCGAGTCTAACGGATGTCAAAGAGTGTAGCTGGAAAAAAGTTAACAGTTTTTTTTTTTATTGTTCCTTTTGTGCAGTTGCCTTCTGTTCTTTGGACACTGGTGACTATCCTGAATTAATACCTGTTGGAGTTAAATATATAAAAGATGGTGAGAAGGCGAGATTTGAATGTGTGCATCAGGATGGATGGTGGACGACTCATTATTCTGTGGCTCACTGCAATAATGGAAGAATGAGACGTTCCAGATGTAAGTATCACTTTAAACTCGTTACAGATTAACAAGAAATACAATAAGGTCACAGATTTCTCTAAATCACTGCTAGCTAAAGCCCTGTGAGGCAAATTGTGATTTGTGATATTGGGCTTTATAAATAAAATTGATTGATTGATTGATTGATTGATTGATTGATTGTGTACTAACTATCTGACGGATAGTTTTGCAGATCGTATAGTCTTCATGCTAGAATAGAATAGAATAGAATAGAATAGAATATATCTTTATTGTCCACCATGGGTGGAAATTTGTCAGCTCACCAAACACAAAAGACAACATTGTAAAAGCAGACAAATAGTCAGTAAGACAAGCGTATCAAGTCATTACAAAACACACATTTAATCAGCTCATTGTCTGTCTGTGGTTTAAAACTCATCAATCTGGGGATGAAGGACTTCTTCAATACACAGATCAGCCAAAACATTAAAACCAGTGGTGGGTTAAAGTGAGTAACATTGATCATTTTATTACAATGCAAGGTTCTGCTGGGAGAGCTTTGGTCATGGCATTCATGTGGATGCCACTTGACGCCCTCCACCCACCCAAACACTGCTGTGGGCTAAGTAACCCCCCCTCACTGCGACGGGTGTCTTCAGCATATTTAAACAATCTAAAATGTTCCTCATTGATCATGAATTCATGAGGAAACACGCAGAGAATAGCACAAGGGAAAGAACACATCCTTGTGGACACATCTGACATGTTCCCCCTGACACAGATTCTCTGTGGACGCCAGGTGAGAAAGTCTCTGATCCAGAGAACTAACCCTGTGTTAGTGTTAAGATCAATTAGCCTTTTCAGGAGTATACAGTACAGGCCAAAAGTTTGGACACACCTTCTCATTCAATGCGTTTTCTTTATTTTCATGACTATTTACATTGTAGATTCTCACTGAAGGCATCAAAACTATGAATGAACACATGTGGAGTTATGTACTTAACAAAAAAAGGTGAAATAACTGAAAACATGTTTTATATTCTAGTTTCTTCAAAACAGCCACCCTTTGCTCTGATTACTGCTTTGCACACTCTTGGCATTCTCTCCATGAGCTTCAAGAGGTAGTCACCTGAAATGGTTTCCACTTCACAGGTGTGCCTTATCAGGGTTAATTAGTGGAATTTCTTGCTTTATCAATGGGGTTGGGACCATCAGTTGTGTTGTGCAGAAGTCAGGTTAATACACAGCCGACAGCCCTATTGGACAACTGTTAAAATTCATATTATGGCAAGAACCAATCAGCTAACTAAAGAAAAACCAGTGGCCATCATTACTTTAAGAAATGATGGTCAGTCAGTCCGGAAAATTGCAAAAACTTTAAATGTGTCCCCAAGTGGAGTCGCAAAAACCATCAAGCGCTACAACGAAACTGGCACACATGAGGACCGACCCAGGAAAGGAAGACCAAGAGTCACCTCTGCTTCTGAGGATAAGTTCATCCGAGTCACCAGCCTCAGAAATCGCAAGTTAACAGCAGCTCAGATCAGAGACCAGATGAATGCCACACAGAGTTCTAGCAGCAGACCCATCTCTAGAACAACTGTTAAGAGGAGACTGTGCGAATCAGGCCTTCATGGTCAAATAGCTGCTAGGAAACCACTGCTAAGGAGAGGCAACAAGCAGAAGAGATTTGTTTGGGCCAAGAAACACAAGGAATGGACATTAGACCAGTGGAAATCTGTGCTTTGGTCTGATGAGTCCAAATTTGAGATCTTTGGTTCCAACCGCCGTGTCTTTGTGAGACGCAGAAAAGGTGAACGGATGGATTCCACATGCCTGGTTCCCACTGAAGCATGGAGGAGGAGGTGTGATGGTGTGGGGGTGTTTTGCTGGTGACACTGTTGGGGATTTATTCAAAATTGAAGGCACACTGAACCAGCATGGCTACCACAGCATCCTGCAGCGACATGCCATCCCATCCGGTTTGCGTTTAGTTGGACGATCATTTATTTTTCAACAGGACAATGACCCCAAACACACCTCCAGGCTGTGTAAGGGCTATTTGACCAAGAAGGCGAGTGATGGAGTGCTGCGGCAGATGACCTGGCCTCCACAGTCACCGGACCTGAACCCAATCGAGATGGTTTGGGGTGAGCTGGACCGCAGAGTGAAGGCAAAGGGGCCAACAAGTGCTAAACACCTCTGGGAACTCCTTCAAGACTGTTGGAAAACCATTTCAGGTGACTACCTCTTGAAGCTCATCGAGAGAATGCCAAGAGTGTGCAAAGCAGTAATCAGAGCAAAGGGTGGCTATTTTGAAGAAACTAGAATATAAAACATGTTTTCAGTTATTTCACCTTTTTTTGTTAAGTACATAACTCCACATGTGTTCATTCATAGTTTTGATGCCTTCAGTGAGAATCTACAATGTAAATAGTCATGAAAATAAAGAAAACGCATTGAATGAGAAGGTGTGTCCAAACTTTTGGCCTGTACTGTATGTGTCTTCATTAAGTTCAACATTAAGTGTTCACCAATACGGGTTGTCAGGTCAGGACTAGGGGTGTAAATCATCAGTTTCATCATAATCATCTTCCTCTTTCAAAATACACTTCTGTTTTCACAGAAAAATTTAACGTTTACATACAGTCTCCTTCAAAATAAACACACTACGTCTGTACAACACTGTTAATTGATGTTTTTTTCCTTCCTGAAACAAAAACACATGGTTAGAGTTAGGAAAAAAGAACAGGGTTTAACTTTATAATGTTACAGGAAGCGAACACGGGTGAAAGTCGGTGTTTGTTGGACCCATCCATCATCCCTCCCGCCCACCTCACTCGGACTTTCAGCCTTAGGGAAGAACTGCCTTAAACTGCCTTGAAAGGATAATGCACCCAAAAATGAAAATTCAGCCATTATCTACTCACCCATATGCCGAGGGAGGCTCGGGTGAAGTTTTAGAGTACACAACACTTGGGGAGATCCAAGGGGAGAGGGGGTAGCAACACAACTCCACCTAATGGAGGCTTACGGCGCCCCAGATTCAAACGTCCAAAAACACATAATTGAAACCACAAAATATCTCCATACTGCTCGTCCGTAGTGATCCAAGTGTCCTGAAGCCCCGACATAAAAAGTTGTTTGGAAAAACGTCATTTGAACTCTGATTTTAGCCTATCTGTACACCGAGGTCACGTGTGCGCGCTTGCACGCGAGACCAGCAACAGCATGTGAACACACATGAAAGCGGTGCCCATGTCTCACGGTCTCATGTAAGCACGCACACGTGAGCGCAGTGTACAGAAAGGCAGTTAGAGCTACAGGCTACAGTGTGTTCAAATGACGTTTTTCCAAACAACTTTTTATGTCGGGGCTTCAGGACACTTGGATCACTACGGACGAGCAGTATGGAGATATTCTGTGGTTTCAATTATGTGTTCTTGGACGTTTGAATCTGGGGCGGCGTAAGCCTCCATTAGGTGGAGTTGTGTTGCTACCCCCTCTGCCCTGGGATCTCCCCAAGGGATGTGAAGACTCTGAAACTTCACCTGAGCCTCCCTCGGCATATGGGTGAGTAGATACTGGCTGAATTTTCATTTTTGGGTGAACTATCCCTTTAACTTTCATCCTTGTCCCACAGTGTTTCCCTCTGACACCGCCGGGCATCCCTAAACTATACCGGCAACGGGCCGCATAACATGCCAACATTAAAGGACAGCTTTTTTCATTGGTTTCTGACGCCGCAAATCACTGCCCAAGCGCCAGATTTCCACAACTTCAGAGTGAGACCGGGCTCAATCCACAGCTAAGGTCCCCTGTTATTTTTGCTGCGTGTGTTTCTCCACAGCAGGGCAGGTAAAAGATGTTAACCTGTTGGAGCTGAACTGTTTGCAGAGCCTGTTGTCTGCAGCTCTTCATCAACATCTCACTGTGGCTGTTTCTGCTTTCACTTTCCTCCCTGTAGTTTTATTACATTTGTCTTAATTGAAGAAAAGCCGTGAACAAAGTTCCGCTAATTCAGTAATAGGGTCATTCCTGGACAGGGCTGCCCCTGACCAAATTGGGGCCCTAAGCAAAATTTTATTTGGAGGCCCCCATCCCAAATGTATCATAGGTACAAAATGACCGTACAACAACTTGCCATTTAACTTGACAACCTTTACTGGCAATAACAAATGTAGATACAGTAGTTTGGCTGTATGAGTTAAATAAAATAAAAAATTCAAACTGAAATAAATAAATAAACAAATCTGAGTCACAAATAGCCATCAATTACTCATCAAAAGAAAGTAACTTCACCACCTCAATCCCCCACCCTTGATTAAACACTGAAAATAAAATAAAAGAGGGAGACAGGTTTTTCCTATTTAACAGCATACATATGTTTTTTGAGCAAATTTGCTATTATTTCCCTTTTGGGTAAATCGGGTACAAAATTGTGATGGTCCTAAACAACGAACACACGTTCTACTTAACAATTCTTGTTTCATTATTATTCAAAGAAGAAAACAAACTTCTATGATGGAATAAGGGACACATGAGGTGTCATAAAAACTAACTATTGTTAAATATTTACATAATTAACACTTTGTAGTACCTATGAATATGTCCCTAACAGGGTGGAACTCTCTCACAGTCCATGTCTGAACAGTCCACCCATAATTATTATTATTTAAATGCTTAAGCTCTATCAATAAAAGCTCCTGAAGGTTAACCCTATGGGCCCTAGGCATTTTTGGGGTATTTTTACTGCCTTTACTTTTAAGCTCATATCACAGTCATTATAAAGGCTACATACACATGATATATCTTGTTTTTTTCAGGACAATGTGGGCTAACCAGATTTGCCACCATTACATGCCCCCCTATGTGCCTGTATTTTATATTGATTTTTATATCAATGAAAAAAACAAATCCGTGTGACTAAATTCTTACATTTTTACATGTATCTCAGCATAGCAAGTTGGAAGTTGACATATTCTGCCATATCTGAAGAGGGGAGACTCTCTGGAATCTGGCAATATAAGAACCATGATGGTGGGACATTCTGTCACTTCACAGCTGTCCAAAACATGTGGTTTGTGCCAGGCGGACATGATAGCCAGTATTTTTTCATTATTGCAAGAAATTCCATTGACTCATTCACAAGTCAAACATGTGTTTTATCTGAAAGAAACATGCAATATTTACATCTAAGATCACAGAAAAATAGATAGTATAGTAGTAAGATAATATTTGTTTTTCAGTTTCAGTTATATACTGGGGGAACATTTTGGGCATTGGTGGGGGGGGGGGGCACGTATCCCCCTCAATGTATATGGTGACTACGGCCCTGTCAGCATGCATAATTAGGCTGCAGTTGTCTGGGTGTGCAAAGGTGAAGTGCGCTGGTCTTGTCATACAAAGTTTGATTGAGTGACAATTGGAGAATATGGAGATATTTGCATCTTGAAAGCCGGACTACAAATGTGGATAGACAGGGAGAAACACACGCAAGCCTAAGACATGGTAAGATACGATATTCCTCACTATATGAAGTGACTGATAACAAGATCTGTATAATGGATTGTAAAGAAATTCGTCAGGTTTTTATTTTGTAGACAATTGATCTGTATTTATAGTGTGATAGGATGACAGTACAATGATGTGTGTGGTATCCCTGGAAAGCTCTGCTCCTGCGATATCATGCATCATTGATGCGATCATGTGATATCCGTGGCATGTCTGTGCGAGCCTGCGTTCGCGAGTAGTCCATCCAACAGTAATGTGTGTGCACAGCTGTATGAAAGCTCTGTTAAACATCATTTTAGTGTAAATTTATCATTTTTTTCGCTGTGTAAACATTGGCCTACCGACAAGTGCTTGGCCTTCTCGGAAAGCTACAGTTCCGCTGTTTCACGTGATATGCGCGGCTTCCCGCTATGACGCACGGTCGCGGAGAAAATCCACAGAGAACCGGTGTGAATTTGGACGCACTGTCGTTCGGGCCCATAGGGTTAAACATGTCATTTACCTGATATAATAATAAAAACACAAAAAATGTATTCTTTTTTCCACAAAAGTTAGCACATTGAAAAGTCACCAATAGCCAGGAATGACTTTTCTATCGATTCTTCACAATAAAAGTCCCCTGTTGTTTTAAAAGCTTTTATTGTGAAGCAGAAAAATAAGGAAATGTTGAGTTTTCGAGTAGTAACTTCACACAACTTATAACACAGCAGATAGTGAACATGAAACAGTAAAATAAAGCAGATATCTAAAGTAAAAACAGGACGCAGGAGAGAAACTAAACTCCAAACCACAGAGATTCAGTTAGAAGCTACAAAAATACTGAGAGCTGAACACACAGAGACTTTTAAAACACCTTTCTCTGGTCTCCTGCAGACAGAGGTGAGTAGAGTCTTGCTACACACACGCTTGTTCGTGAGGGAGAATGGGGAACGTTGGGTGTTGGCTGCAGTTGGCGAGACGTCACCGCTACCTGCTTGAGGGCCGGCTGCTCGGCTTTTGGACCTACTCCTGAGAAAGTCCATCTCTGGTGCGGCTTGGCGTGGCACAGTGTGTCTAAACTGACAATGGAAACACAGATCAGAGCAGCATGGCTTCACTCGTTGTGGCCAAAAGTGACGATGGAAAAAGGGTATTTGTAAAGTAGGATTCATAAAGTCGTAGAGGGAGGGCCTTGAGACAGTGAATGTGTGGCACAGCAGGCGTGGCCATCACAGTGTGAAGGAGTTTAAGGTGGTGGCCGTAGTTTTTGTTAGCTTTGCTTGAAAATCTTTAAGAAGACAAGAAAAGTATGAAGTCATCTAACTGTCTTCTTAAGAGTAACAAGAATAACTGAGAAAATGTTTTGTTTATTTTTCCTTTCTGTTTCAGGTTGTGACTGGTGGGATTTAAAGAGGGTGAGTGTAACTTCGTGATCTACTTTTTAAAGAATGCTGATGTTTCTCACATGAAACTACTCTTTTTATTGACATGCATCACTTTATTCACATTATATTTGACTCTGTTTGTTTCTGTTTGTCAAACCTCTGTCTTGTAACCAGGATATTTGCTGAGGCTGCAGCACCAAGAGGAAGAATACTGCTGCCTTTGGATTTGCTTAACGCTGATGGAAAACAAGTTATGCTGGCTAAGTTATGATCATGCTGTCACACACTGTGTTGGGTTGTTCATCAAATCATTTCTGGCTTTTTGTTTTGATCTGTGACAGCCTACATAATGTACCAACAAATTCTCTGTGTGCTTAAAGCTACAAAGATTCAAATGTGGTATAAAATTTATATTTTATTGCTTATATTGATTTCTGGATTGAGCCAAAGAGGGTGGGTTTTACTCTAATCTACCTTTCAAATAAATAAAGTTCTGTTTCTAATTTTTTTTATTACAACAATTGTTTAACTGAAGATTAAAGATGCAGCTGCATTTGGATTCAAGTCAATGTATTACTGACTGGAAAATAAAATTTGAATATGCCGACAACGTGTGCTGGATTTCATAAAAATCAATTTTGGGCTTTTTGGCTCGATCTGAAACACAAAAATTAAAAAAATACTTAAATATACTGTTGTAGTTGTTTGTTTTTTCACTGAACACATTAATATGGTGGATATTGGACTGTGTATCATCTGAGGTCAAAGAGCAACACCAAACAGGAAACTATAAAATAATGTTTGTAAGAAGCCTCGTTTCAACAAGATACTGATGTAAATCTGCAGTGATCCAAACTGTTTCTTTCTCATTTCATGAATCATTTGCATTTCTCAAGTAAATCTGCCTGAAATGTTTTTGTGGATCCAGGAGCTTTGTGTGTGCTTAAGAAGAGGAAACAGACGAGAATCTTTTTCGCATGTTTTTTCTCCTTTTCTGTGGGTGTGTCTGTGAACATGAAGCCTAATTGTCCATCTTTTCTTTTGGCTCCAGAGCAGCACCATGATGCCCGAGTGTTTACTCCACAAATGTTTTCGGGAAATGTCCCCAACAATAATTAACTGGCTCTGATCTGGACTTGGCTCTCAGCTCTACTTTGTTTGATTTCGTTACAGACAAAATGTGCGTCAGATACCTTGGATTTATTCTTCTGATTTGGTTTCCTGGAGCGCTACATGGTGAGAATATCAAATACTTTAACATTCAATCATCTGAATTTCTTAACAACAAATACAGTTAGTGTTCAGTAATCTTCTTTATCGTTGTGTTTTAGCACAAAGTGCAGCACAGTCGTGTAGTGCTCCCAGACTGGATGGTGGTTTCTTTGCCCCAAAACAACAGACTTATTCTGACGGAACAAAGCTGAGCTATACCTGTGATGAAGGACGTAAACCAGCAGTGAAGGGTTGGTGGGCAACAAGCACATGTCACAATGGAGAATGGTCTCCTGAACCACAGTGTATAGGTAAGTGTTCCTAAATATGTCTACTGTTGTTTCCTTTTGTCCCCATGGTTGCACCTTTGCACCATGAATGGTAGTGTCACTCTGTCAGTCCACTACTTTGGTCCAAATATCTGGCTCCATTATTTAATTTGTCCTAAGGTCTGGTTTATAACTAAATAGTCTAACTGCAAAACAAATGATAATCCAATGAGCCTCAGCTGGACATTGTGCTACATGCTAATTATGTTAGCATGCTATGAAGCAACAAGATGGTAAACATTATAACTGCTTAAAGTTCAGATAATGTTTTTGTGAGAGTATCTAGCTTCAGTATTGAGATATATTTCCTACTGAAACAGGACAGACAGCCCACGGCTCACCACCAGCCTGTTCACGTTTCCAACCGCTTTTCCCCACTCAGCGACACACCCACTGAGGACAAAACTCTGGTTACTGGCAGCTCTATTCTGAGAAACATGAAGTTAGCAACACCAGCGGCCATAGTCAAATGTACCCCTGGGTCCAGAGTGGGCGACATTGAATCAAATTTAAAACTGCTGGCTAAAGCTAAACGTAGATTCAGTAAGATTGTTATTCACGTCGGCGGCAATGACACCCGGTTACGCTAATCGGAGGTCACTAAAATTAATATTGCCTCGGTATACTCCGTAGTTTTCTCTGGACCCCTCCCAAATCTGACCAGTGATGACATGTTTAGCTGCATGTCATCATTTAATCGCTGGCTGTCCAAGTGGTGTCCAGCAAACGATGTGGGTTTCATTAATAATTGGCAAACTTTCTGGGGAAAACCTGGTCTTATTAGAAGAGACGGCATTCATCCCACTTTGGATGGAGCTGCTCTCATTTCTAGGAACCTGGCAAACTTTCTTAGTAATTTAAATCGCTGACAACTGAGTTGAGATCAGGACTCAGAGTCGCAGTCCTATACGCCTCTCTGAGCTTCTAGTTCGGTTACCCAGCCATAGTTTTCATAGTTTTATACAAACGGTGTCTGTCCCCCGACCACCTAAATTATTTAAATCTAAAATTAAACAAAGAGGAGTTGTGCATAACAACCTCATAAAAATTAAAACCTCTTCTGTGACAGAAAGACAAAACAGGAGAATTAAATGCGGACTGTTAAATATCAGGTCTCTATCATCTAAAGCAGTGTTAGTAAATGATTTAACATCAGATAATCATATTGATTTACTCAGTCTCACTGAAACCTGGCTGTGTCCAGATGAATATGTTAGTCTTAATGAGTCCACTCCTCCCAGTCATAATAATACCCACATTCCTCGAGGCAGCGGCCGAGGAGGGGGAGTTGCAGCCACTTTTAACTCTAGTCTGTTAATCAGCCCTAAACCTAAACTAGATTATAATTCATTTGAAAGCCTCGTTCTTAGTCTTTTACATCTGACCTGGAAAACCTCACAGCCACTTTTATTTGTTATAGTGTACCGTGCTCCTGGCCCGTATTCTGAATTTGTATCTGAGTTCTCAGAGTTTTTATCCAGTTTAGTTCTTAAATCAGATAAAGTTATTATTGTAGGCGATTTTAACATTCATGTCGACGTTGATAATGACTCCCTGGCTACCGCGTTTACCTCATTATTAGACTCCATTGGCTTCAGTCAGGGTGTACATGAACCCACTCATTGTTTTAACCATACCCTCGATCTAGTTCTGACGTATGGACTTGAAATTGATAACCTAAAAGTCTTTCCACAGGATCCCTCGCTATCGGATCATTATCTGATTACTTTTGATTTCTTTTTACTCGATTACATGCCACTCAGCAGCAGTTACTATACTAGATGTTTATCAGATAGTGCTGTCGCAAAATTTGAGGAAAAGATTACTCCGTCGTTAAATTCAATACCAAGTCCCTCAGTAACAGAGGTTTCCTGTACCGAGTTTAACCTCTCCCGAATTGATCATTTTGTTGATAGCGCCGTAGGCTCGCTGCGAACAACACTTGACTCTGTAGCGCCTCTTAAAAAGAAGTTAAAAAAGCAAAGAAAGTTCACTCCTTGGTATAACTGTCAAACCCGTAAGTTAAAACAAATGTCGCGAAAATTTGAAAGGAATTGGCAATTAACCAAACTGGAAGAATCTCGTTTAATCTGGACAGACAGTCTCAAAACTTATAAGAGGGCCTCCATGCCAGAGCAAACTATTACTCAGCATTAATAGAAGACAATAAGAACAACCCCAGGTTTCTTTTCAGCACTGTAGCCAGGCTGACTGAGAGTCAAAGCTCTGTTGAGCCTTGTATTCCTTTAGCCCTTAGCAGTGATGATTTTATGAGCTTTTTTAATGACAAAATTCTAACTATTAGAGGCAAAATTCATGACCTCCTGTCCTCAGATAGTACCTATCTAACCTCAAACACAGCTGTAAGACCTAATATATATTTAGATTGCTTCTCCCCAATTTCTCTTCAAGAATTGACCACAGTGATTTCTTCATCTAAATCATCATCGTGTCTCTAGACCCCATCCTAACTAGGCTACTTAAGGAGGTCTTTCCTTTAGTTAACACTCATATATTAGATATGATCAATCTATCCTTATTAACAGGCTATGTACCACAGTCTTTTAAGGTAGCTGTAATTAAACCTCTACTAAAAAAGCCCACCCTGGATCCAGAGGTGTTAGCCAACTATAGACCAATATCTAATCTTCCCTTTCTGTCAAAGATCCTTGAGAAAGTAGTCGCAGACCAGCTGTGTGATTTTCTCCATGATAATAATTTATTTGAGGAATTTCAGTCAGGATTTAGAGTGCATCATAGCACTGAGACAGCACTAGTTAAAATTACAAATGACCTTCTGTTTGCTTCAGACAAAGGACTTGTCTCTGTACTTGTTTTATTAGATCTTAGTGCGGCGTTTGACACAATTGACCATCAAATTCTACTGCAGAGACTGGATCACTTAATTGGCCTAAAAGGTTCTGCACTAAGCTGGTTTAAATCTTATTTATCGGATCATTTTCAGTTTGTTGACGTTCATAATGAATCATCCTTACGTACCAAAGTTTGTTTTGGAGTTCCATGAGTTCTGTGCTTGGACCAATCCTATTTACTCTATATATGCTTCCTTTAGGTAACATCATTAGAAATCACTCTATAAATTTCCATTGTTATGCGGATGATACACAGTTGTATTTATCAATGAAGCCAGAAGAAAGTAATCAATTAACTAAACTCCATAACTGCCTTAAAGACATAAAAACTTGGATGAGCATCATTTCCTGATGTTAAATTCAGACAAAACTGAAGTTATTGTTCTTGGCCCCAAACAACTCAGAGACTCTTTATCTGATGACATAGTTTCTCTAGATGGCATTGCTCTGGCCTCTACCACTACCGTAAGAAACCTCGGAGTAATATTTGATCAAGATTTGTCTTTTAATTCTCATTTAAAACAAACCTCACGGACTGCATTTTTTCATCTGCGTAATATTGCGAAAATTAGGCCTATCCTGACCCGAAAAGATGCAGAAAAATTGGTCCACGCTTTTGTTACCTCAAGGCTGGATTACTGTAACTCTCTATTATCAGGTAGCTCTAGTAAGTCCTTAAAAACTCTCCAGCTAATTCAGAATGCAGCAGCACGTGTACTAACAGGAACTAAGAAACGTTTTAGCTTCTCTGCACTGACTCCCTATAAAATCCAGAACTGAATTTAAAATCCTACTGTTAACTTATAAAGCTCTAAATGGTCAAGCTCCGTCATATCTTAGAGAGCTCATAGTGCCTTATTATCCCACCAGAACACTGCGCTCTGAGAACGCAGGGTTACTCGTGGTCCCTAAAGTCTCCAAAAGTAGATCAGGAGCCAGAGCCTTCAGCTGTCAGGCTCCTCTCCTGTGGAATCATCTTCCTGTTACGGTCCGGGAGGCAGACACCATCTCCACATTTAAGACTAGACTTAAGACTTTCCTCTTTGATAAAGCTTATAGTTAGGGCTGGCTCAGGCTTGCCCTGTTCCAGCCCCTAGTTAGGCTGACTTAGGCCTAGTCTGCTGGAGGACCCCCCTATAATACACCGGGCACCTTCTCACCTTCTCTCCTTCTCTCTCTCTCTCTCTCTCTCTCTCTCTTTCTTTCTCTCTCTCTCGTATTCTGTTACTGCATCTTGCTAACTCGGCCATTCTGGATGTCACTAACTCGGCTTCTTCTCCGGAGCCTTTGTGCTCCACTGTCTCTCAGATTAACTCATATCGCAGCAGTGCCTGGACAGCGTGACGTGTGTGGTTGTGCTGCTGCCGTGGTCCTGCCAGATGCCTCCTGCTGCTGCTGCCATCATTAGTCATTAGTCATACTTCTACTGTTATTATACACATATGACTATTGTCACACATGTATACTGCCAGATATTAATACATACTTTCAACATATTGTACCACAGTAGTCAGAACTAAAACTATAATATTATTACTTTCAATAATGTTGTTGTAAGCTACTGTCATTACCTGCATCTCGTTCTCTCTCTCTCTCTCTCTCTCTGTCTCTCTCTGTCTCATTGTGTCATACAGATTACTGTTAATTTATTATGCTGATCTGTTCTGTACAACATCTATTGCACATCTGTCCATCCTGGAAGAGGGATCCCTCCTCAGTTGCTCCTCCTGAGGTTTCTACCGTTTTTTTCCCCCGTTAAAGGTTTTTTTGGGGGGAGTTTTTCCTTTGGACCCTCGCAGCGGGTCCTTTGGTTCAGTTGATACAAAATGAAATAAAAAAGTGAAGGAGAAAAAAAAAAAAAAGTGACCTCTCAGCTCATCCCCTCCAACTGTCATTTTCAAGTAGCCATTAAGCTCTAAAACTCTGTCACACTAGCCTTAGCTTTGGCACTTAGTTGAGGCAGATGTCGTATGCTGTAAAGCCCTGTGAGGCAAATTGTGATTTGTGATATTGGGCTTTATAAATAAAATTGATTGATTGATTGATATAACATTGGGAGGAATTTGATTGTTAAAAAGTGGACGTTATTATAACAGTGAGGCCCCTGTTACCCAAGTAGGTCAATGACTAACCACATGCTTTTGTTGTATGGTGAAATAAATGTAAATACAAAGTGTTTTTTGCATGTAATATGTAGACATGTAAGCCCACAGACCCAGCTGTGATATGTGACAAGGTAGAATTGAGAATGTGTTGCATAAAAATGGCAGAAAACATTTCTGAATGTTGGTACAGCCAAAAAACATCTTGAAAAAAGATGCCAACGCAGACAGTTGCATTACACTTGATAACAATGGAGAGCAGACATTCAGTAAAACTCAAACTTGTCATCCTTTAGGCCATTTTCACATACTGCTTTAATAAGGATGCTTTACTGACCTTCAATGAACAAGACATTTGATGTAATTGTAGGGTTACTGGCCACCAGGGCACCGTGGTGGTGCAGTGGTTAACACTGTCGCCTCATAGCAAGAGGGTTCATGGTTTGAAACTGACGCACGTTCTGCCCATGTCAGTGTGGGTTTTCTGGGTACTCCGGCTTCCTCCCACATTGCAAAGACATGCAGGTTAATTGGTGACTCTAAATGTGAGTGTGAATGGTTGTCAGCCCTGTGACAGTCGGGCGACCAGCCGGGATAGGCTCCATTTTTGATCCATCATCAGAAAAAAATGCACACGGCTGCAAAAAATGCAGAAAATCAAACCTGTTTAGAAAATTTTAATAACGGACTGAGTGTGGAGACATTGACACAATGTGAGGTTGTATTTATTTTTAGACATGTGACAATTTTGAAAAAGTGCAAAGGCCTTAAGTCTTGTAGCTTCTCATTGGTTAATTAAGAGCCATGTGACCCATAACAAGGAAGTGTTACCAGGAAATGGGGTTGTTGTGAAGCAGCTCAAGTGTGGAGAATATCCGTCTCCATCCTGCTGTGTACTCTCAACAAGAGTGACCCAGCAACCACACACATCTCACGTTCCATAATGTATAACCATATGTCATAATATGAACTGTACACTGGTAGTTTAGAAAGTATCCATTTTGTTGCCACTAAATAATTAAAGGTCATTATGAAAGTGTTGTTTTCTCTTTTGTTTTTAGATGAAAAATCCTGCTTGCAACCAACAATCCCCAACGGGAAATACACTGAAAACCAGAATGGCTGGTACAACGAAGGACACATGATTAGGATAACGTGTAATGACGGATATGAACCCAAAAACAGGGACGTCACAGCTGAGTGTTTAGATGGAGCATGGTCCTCTGTGCCTGTTTGTGAGAGTAAGACATCTGTGAAATGTTTTATACCAGTTGGAAAATGACACAATTACCAGAACAATACCAGTTTAAATGTTTTGAGTTTGGGCTGGACTGTCTGAGTACTCTCACTAATGTTTATGGATGATTTATTTTCTTATCTACAGAAAGCATCTACGCATGCGATGAGCCCCCGAAAATCCCCCATGCTGTAATCGTTCATTTGGAATACCAGGAAGTGTTTGCTGCAGATTCAGAAGTACAGTATGAATGTGAAGATGAATATACTGTAGAAGGAGCAGACACCAAAACAAACATAATTTGCATCGCTGGAAACTGGACTGAAGGCCCAACGTGCAGTGAGTGGACAATATACTGAGATATGTGTTGTTGAAGTGATGAAATATATTGTTTCCAGCAACCAAAACAATTGTTAGGAAGGGGCTTAAAGAATTCTCTCAACCTTGTGTTTCTGTCAGTGATATATCTGCCCGTCATGTCGTCATAGCCCTGATTGATCTGTGGTGGGACCCTCGTTTATTATTTTGATAGCACATTGCTTTCACATCTTTAAAACTGCTATATTATTCTTAGTCTAACAACTGATCACATGCCTACTTGAATGTGAAAGGAGTCCCTCGTAGTAACAAAACCATAGAGAATTACCCCCCTGCAGTTCCCCTCATCTCCGTTCAGTGTTTTAGCTTCTTTCAGCCCATTGTTTTGGTTTTCTGGGCCTCAACTTTTTATTTCGTCAGCTCAGTCTCAACGCTCTCATCAGTGTTGCTTCCAGCAGCAGCAGGCAGCTGTTTTCAGAGAATGATTCTCATAAACCCACTGTACATGAGTGGCAGACAAAGTTAGCAACTAGCTAGCTGAATATACAGAGTAGAGGAAGTAGTAGAGTAGACAGAGCACCATTCACGCTCACATTCACACCCACATCCAGGAAACAATTGTGACATTTGCGAGAGAGGGTTGTATATCAGTTGATCTGAGGTTTTCTGGTAGATCTAGACATTAATGATTGTCATTGGCCTTCCCCAAATTAGAAATGTTGAATTGATACATTCATTCATTCATTTTCCGTAACCACTCATCCTGTTAGGGGTCGTAAGGGGTGCTGGAGCCTATCCCAGCAGACATTGAGCGAGAGGCGTGGTACACCCTGGACAGCAGATAGTCACCAGACTATCACAGGGCTGACACATAGTCAGACGACCATTCATGCTCACATTCACACCTACGGACAATTTAGAGTCACCAGTTAACCTGCATGTCTTTGGACTGTGGGAGGAAGCTGGAGTACCCAGAGAAAACCCACGCCGACACAGGGAGAACATGCAAATTCCATACAGAAGGGCTCACCCAACCTTAGGTTCGAACCCCCCCACCCTGGGTTCAAACCAGGAACCGTCTTGCTGTGAGACAACAACGCTAACCACTGTATTCCCCCCTGACACCCCCAGGCACCGTTTAACAATAAAGGTAACCAGCCCAAAAAATCATGCCATTGTGGAAGGATGGCTTTTTTTTTTGTTAGCGTCTGACGCTGAAAGTCACTGACCAAGTGCTGATTTTCAACGACTTCCAAGTGAGACCTGGTTGTTAAAACAAGACTGCAATATTGGGCTTATATTTCTGCTCCTTTAAGCTCTGTTTTGGTCTCAACCCACTCCTGAGGTAAATATGTGGCTCGTTAGCTACTAAACGCTCCGCTATGTTCACCAGCTAGTTGCTAAATTTGTAGCTTTGTCTGCCTGCGGTTTGGTGTGGTATTTGTTGGGTTTATCAGAGTTTTTTCCACTGAAAACAGCACTTAAGTAGGATGAAATTGTAACAATCAAGATGTGAGCTGTAAAACCAAAACAGTGAGCCGAAAGAAGCTTTAAAGGTCTTCAGAGCTGAGGGTAACTGCAGAATCAGGTGATAGTCAATCAGGTGCTGGTATGTTGTGAGGTGACTGTAACAGAACTGATTGTGAGAGACAAGGTGAAATAAATGTCAGTAAAAATCAGTCATGGATCCAATCACTTTTCTAGTCTGTGGGTGTGGCTATGAGTTTGGCTATTACATTAGTTATTAGGCATTACTCATCTGTAATGACACCAATATATTTACCTTTTTCTGCTCTGCACCCGTAACAGGATCATCTGCTAGCTCACACTCAAATGACAGTGAGACTGAACTTTCAGTCACAGAAGGTAACTCATCAGTCCACTTATAAAAGGTTCTAACAGGACAGCCTTTGTTTCCAGAAACCTCTTCATTTATTTATTTATTTTCAGTCAGCAACTGTGGAGAATACCCCGTAGTTCCTAATGGTGATGTTGTGGAAACTCATGAAATGTTTTTGAGGTACCAATGCGCTGCTTTTTACAAGCAAGTGGGTCCAGACAGAGTGGAGTGTTACAACAACAGCGAGTGGTCAGAAGTACCCACCTGTGAAGGTAAAAACAGGTCAAATCTACAGGCTGTTGAAGAGTTTGAGTGGGGGAAAAATAAGGTTGACAAACTTCTTTTTTGTTTGTGCAGCTGCCTTCTGTTCTGTGGACACTGATAAATCCCCTGAGTTAATAAATGTTGGCGTTAAATACTTAAAAGATGGTGAGAAGGCGAGATTGGAATGTGTGCATCAGGATAAATGGTGGACGACTCATTATTCTGTGGCCCGCTGCAATAATGGAAGTGTGACGCTTTCAAGATGTAAGTATCACTTTAAACTTATTGCACATTAATGCAGGATTTATACTTCTGGGTCGCATCAATGCTGTACCTACAGCATTGGCTCTGCGTCGACGTAGAGCCAACACTGTACCCTACACAGTAATCTGACGTGCACCTCCCCAGAAATGTAACTACACATCGCGGTGACGCAGACCTCCTGTCTGTTTCTGTAACTTGAAACCATTTCCCTCAGTGGAAACAAAGCTTTTATTTACTTTAATTTCACAGATAATAAACAATAATTTGTGACGACATTAAAGCCTCCGCAAAAATAGCATTTTAAAGCAGCTGTGCGGAACTTTTTTACCATTTATAAAACTGTCCCTTGTTCATATCACCCCCCCTTGAAGATCCGCATATTTATTTGAACCCAACAGCGACAAAAAAGCCTTTCTCTATATGGCTATTTAGCGTAGCCTCGGTCAGGTCGGACACAGCAGAAGTCAGCAAACCAGAATACGGCACCCGTAGGTGGAAGTAAGTCTGTACGCCCGCAGCGGCCCACAGCCATTAAACCACAGAAGAAGAAGGAACTGTGTTTACAAGTAGGATTTAAGAAATAGGCTAAATGACATGTAGTAGGGAGTAGTGAATGATTTCCGACACATTGCACACTCTTGTACAGTGGGTGGTGGTATGCATCTGGAAGTTGTTTGCGATCTGCCAATAAATTGAGAGAAGAAGAAGAGCCATGTTTACAGAGAGTGTTCTTCAAGTAAGCGGTACACAACGGGCATTGCTGAACACATAACAGTTTTACCAGATGTGTCTATAAGGACTTGGTTGTACTTTGTCATGGTGGATAAAGAAGGAGCACCATCTAAAAGAAAAAGAACAGAAGAAGGCTAAACGGACAGTGATAGGGCTCGAGCCAAAACACGTGTAAACCTTGGTCGGGCGTTCACCAAGTGGAGAGAGCTGAGAGATTTGAAAGGTTTTAAAACTGATCCCCAGTTGGCCCTTTTCCTAATCGACAGGTATGTAATTTTTGTTTTTATTTAGAGAATATACCGCAACTTGTTAGACGTTGTTTCACTTAAATATATGATGACATGGAAGTTATAAGCAAGCTAAATCTAACGTTAGCTGATGTGAACCGCTTTTGTCTAGTAACGTTACAACAAATGCCACAAACTTATCCGTGACTGTGACCATGAACACAAATATACAGCAGGCAGTTGTCCTCAGTTTATAAGAAATTCAAAGCTACACCAGAACATGTATGATTTTCCTCTCGCTCTCCAAAACAAATGCATGCAGTAATTGCCGATTGCAGTCGAGATTTTACGAATGAAGCCGAATGCCGGCTGCAGTCGGAATTTTACGACACCAGGCTGTGGGTGTCAAACCGCTTCGACCAAAGGGGCGCTATAATCATCGAAAACGTAAAGTTCCGCACAGCTGCTTTAAGTCTTGTGTGATTTATCCTGGCTTCATATGAGAAGAGGAAATCTCCGCTCATCACTAGGCCAATTTATACAATGTAAAATGCCATAGGCTTGTGCTAATAACGTTAGCTTGTGTATTTTTTGGGAAAACAAGACCGTTTTTTTGTCAGTGAACCTTGTGAGTTATAATGGAGCCGAATTTTGTGACGTTACCTTTGTTTACTGTTGCTGTTGTCCATGGTTTCATATGAGTATAGAAAAAGTCAGCTAGTGGCTAGGCCAATTTCTACAATGTAAAATGCCATAGATTTGTGCTAATAACATTAGCATGTTGTATTTGTGGGGAAAATGTGTCCAGATAAAGACAAGTGCTTTGTCTGTGATTGTTGCGAATTATAGTGAAGCTGATTTGTGTACTTGTGTTTGAAATTGTCTCTATTAAGCCATGTTTAATGTGTGTTTAATGTGTGTTTATTGTGTGTTCTGGGTGTGTTTTGATTGAACTAAACTTCACAGAAACCCCACAGCCGACTAGTGTTTTGGAGGTGTAACTGCAGAGTTACGTTACGTTTACATGTATCAAAGACAAACCAAAAAAAAGGTTGTTTTTTTTTAGTGACCCATTGAGGTGTTTCTCGTGTGTATAGTACCACAAATAGCACTTCTTTTTTTTTTTACTGAGATGTTGCTGTGTATCTGGGGGGGATAGTGCCCCCAAAAACTGCAGATAGACTTGGACTGTGAAATGAGTTGTTTGCTTTGTGCCAAAGAAAAGAAAGAACTGGTGGAGAACATTACAAATGGTCCACAATCTGATTCATTAAAACCTTCTGTATTGTGTACTGAATGAGGACGTCATGATTCTTCTTGTCTTGATGGAGAGGAAAGGTTATTAGAAACAAAGGGAGCATCAATTCAGTTAACTGGCCGTCACCTTGCTGTGAGAAGTCAGTAAGCTGTGCCTCATATTTATTGTTTCTTCTGTGTGATGTTTTTCAGGTTGTAGCTGGTGGCATCTAAGGCAGGTGAGTGTAACTCCTAAATCTACTTTATAAGAAACACATGACATTTACACTAGGGTTTCTCCCATGAAGCACTACTGTTTGCTCCTTTTATTTATGCATTACTTTATTTCTATGATTTTGTGTGTTGTACTGTTTTTGTGATAAACGTTGGCATTCTACATTTACATTTGCACATTTTATACGTGTCATCCTACTATTAAATGGAGAAATCTCTGTTCCTCCGTCATTCTGTCATCATCCATTTTCCTCCTCACTGCTTTGACCTATTTTTCTGAACCTGCACATAGGCTTTCATCTTGGTCATGTGCAGACAGCCACGATGCTGTTTTTGCATTTTTCCCACATTTCCACTGTTTATATTCGCATTTATCTTCCATTACCCATTCATACTGTGAGCACCATTAGCAACGTGAGTTGCGCATGCGCGGAGACTGCACTCGGGCCACAGTTTATGGCTAGGACATGCAATTTCAAGCACCAACACTTGCTGAAGACTAAGGTAATTATTTTACTGAACGAACGCGCGTCCGTGTCTGTGTGCGCGCATCTGTGTTTGTGTGTCTGACGGCATGGAGGCATGTATGTGCGTGGGCCGTGTCAAACCAATGCACACTGTATTTAGAAACATGCTTTATGGCAAAATACGTGCAGCATATTTTTGGCTGACGGCATGGGGGCACGCACGGGCACACAGGTACACACATACAGACGCAACACGGAGAAAAAATTAAAGAAACAGTGCAAAGTGCACAGTGCAATGTTTAGTTTGTAGGCTGCATCTGTAAACATTTACCCGTAATGAAACAGATTTTGCCTCTCATTCCTACATATTTTGCATCTCCTCTAATATGATTTCTTATTCCTCTATACATAACACATCCCCGGGTGTGGACTAGTTCAATTAAATTAATGTATTCATGGTCATGTGTAACTTACAAAATGTTTGTTGCATGAGCCCCCATCCACCTTACCTGGGGCTTGTATCACGAAGCAGGATTATGTCTTAGCGAGGTAACTTCAGGATTAACCCTGGGTTTTCAGTTCTTATCGGGGTAGATCACCATGGTAACTTACTCTGAACGGCTATCCTGCTCCGGAGCAGGGTAAGTTCAGGGTTGAATCTGATCCTATAAAAAGCACCAGCCACTGGCCAATCAGCTGTTCGGAAAAAAAAATGACTCCGCTGACAGAAATGCAGCCCAGTCATGACGGGAAGTTTAATTAATTTGATTGATTTTGATTTGAAAGTTTATTTTGAACATTAAAAAAGAAAAAAAAGGAACAACAACAGACAATGAAAAGATTGTTCAAAAAGGAGTGGAAAGAAGTCGAACTTTCATCCCACCCCTTCATAAGAAAGAAACTGATCATTTGCGGACTCTTAATAGCACCATTAATTAGTGCCAACATTTTGTTTTGTTGGAGGAAATGATCCCTGTTAAAGATAATGGGCCTAATTGACAGCTTTGCTGCTGGAAATGTGGAAAGTAGCCTATCATGTCTACACTTCATGGTGTTTGAGGGATTTTCCTTTTTGTTTTTTAAAGAGGGAGACTAGGTATATTTTTGTGCAACTGTTAATTTCTAACACAGCTCAATATCAGGATGATTTTATTCAGACTATCAATTTGGTGTTGATATGATTTAATTGTGGTGTCAGCTTTAAGCTTTATTGTAGCATATATAACGTTATGACAAAGAAGACCAATTTATCAGACGCAATGATGTTAGACAATAATTGTAATACACGCAATTCATCTGCGCAGCATTGATTTCATGGGATTCAAGAGTGTGATCAGTGTCAGATGTACAGGTACAGGTACTGTAGCTACTGAACCAGTGATGAATAATTTAACCTACACATAATTTTATTTGCTACCTTGCAAACAACCAAAGTTACGCCACCTACCTGTCCAACAGACAACAGGTCAACTCTGCATCACTTTTCATGCCCATCCTCTCCCTTAGTGCTCGCCAGTGAGAGTGAAAGTGAAAGCCAACCCTTGATTTACTCTCACTTTGGAACAAATTTTGCCTGCCTGGTGTTTCACCTCCTTCTTGGATGTGTGCTGTTTATGGTAGTCCTGAACTCACCTGAGCCCAACTCACAGATTTGGTTTAGTTTAGTTTAGTTTAGTTTAGTGCAAATTAATAAACACACGTGGTAAAAAAAAAATGCCAGAATTAGCCAGAAGGCTATTTTTCATCTGTGATGCCTTGGCCAAGATGATATAAAAGGCTAAGATTCAATAATGCACAAAAAACAAACAAATAAACAGTCAAAATGACACAAAAAAAGAAAAAGAAAACAGGGCCTGCAGTTTAAAAGACTTATTTGAACACATCAACAAGAAATGATGATAGATGCCCCCTGTTGTTGACCTCTACTTAACTGCAAATGTAAAATGTTTCATATTTAAAAGGCACTAGCAAACTAACGAGGGATACTCCAGGCAATTATTGGGCAATATTGCAACAGCATATATGTCAACACTCCAGCTCTTTTTATATCACCAATTTTTGTTATACAGATTCATTATATGGTATATGTATTCCCCATGACTCACTTTAATTTCTCTTAGCAAGTATGTTGCCGTGTTGCCCTAAAGAGTAGCCCAACCTCATGTATGTTCTCAAGTCAACATACCTTTACTGTCTGTTATATGATGTTGTCTTGAGACCTTCTCATGGATGTTGACCTCAGGGGTCCTTCACTGTGTCTAACCTATTTAACAGCTGCAGGAAGTTTGTTGATCTGGTGGGGTTTTGGAGATGAGACCACAATCCTGTTGTCCTTCTCTGGAACTGTAAAAGACGTCCACATCGCGACATGTTTTGCCTCTAGACAGCGTGCTGCAGTTGTTGTTCTTCTTCTTAACTGTGTATATTGGCGACTCGCAGACGAAGTTTAAAGGCACATGTCCCTCCACCCACTGTGTCGGGTGTATTGACACTGCCCTTGTTAAATAAGTGAAAGCAGCCTGGCTTCATATTATCGACCCTATTTATCGCATAAGAATAAAAATGTCCCATTATCGGCCGATATATGTCGTGAAAAACTATTACAACATTATGATAGTAGTATCAGAACAGTCCCTGTGTGGACCTGTACAAACACTGAATGTTATTTTAGTACATGTATTTCAAACTGTGACATAGAGGGACCATGACTGAAAAACACTTTTCCTCAATAAAATGGCTGCAAACACCTTCATGTGACACAGCCTGTACATAAACCACATTGTCACTTTGACCACAACATTTAAAGGCTGTTAGAGAACCATTAAAGCAAAGTTCCTGTTCACTGAGCCTCATTTAGACTGTAAGACTTACACTGGTACTGACAGGCAGGAAAATACAAAGAGTTAATTTATTTATATATTTTATTCATTTAGTTTTTATATATATATACATATATAAATAATAAATATATATGTATATATGTATATAAAATATTTTATCTATCGTCACCAATTAACCTTATGTGCATGTCTTTGGACTGTGGAAGGAAATCAGTGCACCTGGAGAAAACCCAGGCTTACACGGGGAGAACATGTGAACTCCACACAGAAGGGCCCAGCTGCCTGATGGACGTGAACCTGGGACCCTCTTGCTGTGAGGTGACAGTGCTCACCACTGCACCACCGTGCCACCACAGGCCAAAACATAACACAACATCTGTCTAAGTGTAGGCAAGGCCTTACACTCCTCCCCAGAGAGCAAGCCGTGCTGGAACAATACCAAACCGTCTCTGCAGCGTGACAGTAACAGTTCTGTCAGAGATCACTTCCAACATGGCGTCACTGCTTACGAGCAGAGAGGGATTGGTTCTGCTGTCCAGCAACTGTGGGGCGACTGTGGCAAGGAAAAACTCCCTCTGGGAGGAAGAAACCTTGGGAGGAACCTGGCTCTCTGGGGGGACGGTGGCCCTTCCTCCTGAGGGCTGTGACATATCCAGCTGCTCCTGGTCACGGGGTGTCTTCTTCTGTCCTTAGGTTGTTGTCCATCCCTCAGTGGTCGTCATGGTCAACCTCCACGTTCACCACCTGGAGAAATGAAAGCATACTTACCTTCCTTCCTCGCATGGAGACAGAAGCGATGTCCTTCCTGCAGCAGAGGAAGCTTCAATTAATCACTGACATTATCACTGAAACTTCAATGCCCCAAAACTGGTATTTAGGACAGCTCTAGACTACCTCCTCTCGTCCAACAATGTTCCCTTCCTGGAGTTCTACAAGTTCTTCAAGAGTGTCCACCTTTCCAGCTCCTGTTTTACTCCTGAAAATACAGACAGTACATCCATGTGTTTCAAACCATCTTTCTATTTCTGGACCTCAGTGAAGGATGTCAACAGTGTTGTCTTCTTACATGTCTCTTGTAAAACAGGATGTAAGCTGTCTTCTGCCGCTCTTCACAGACGGACCAGCCTGATGTTTCAGTGACCACTGAGTCGTTGAAGTTGAGCCAGCGGTCAGTGGGCTCGTCTGGACGGTCATCTGGATGGACGCCGTCGCTGATGTAGTGTCCTAACAGGAGAGAGAATGTTGTTAACACTTTAAGATGCAGCAGAGAAGGTTAACTTACTTCAGGTGATTCCAGAAACTGTGATTGTATATTTTTTTATATGTGCTTCCCTCTTTCCCAATTTAAACAATGATTTGGCTGAGCTTTCTAACACACAGTAACACAGGTGAAGTCACAGTAATGGCCTGGTTAAACCACTAAGTGGCAGAGTTAAATGACTGAACTACTCATAGGGCCACAGAAGGTCTTACCTGATTCTCCAGTGGAGCCCAAATGGCTGATGACACTGACTAAGCTGTAGCAGACGCCATCCTGTTTGCAGGACACCACCAGGTCTCTGAGCAGCTCGACAGGGTAGTTGACCTTCTCCACCTCGTAGTACGAAGTGAAGCGGAAACGCTTCAGGTGGAAGATGAGCACTCTGTAGAAGAAGAAGAGGAAAAAGAAGAAGAAGAAGAAAAAGGGTTAGAAAGATATCACAGTGCTTTGAGCTTCAAAGGTCTCTTGGAGCGCAGTTTGGGAACCACTCAGGTGTTAGATCATGTCTGGTGGAGATGATGTCACTCACCTTGGCAGGGTCTCAAAGGCCAACCTCTGGCCTGATGTGTTTCCCCCGCACTCGCATCTGTACTCCAACTCTGTCTCCTACAGAACAGAGACAACAGGCTGTGTGTTATAAACTGGTAAACACACACACACACACACACACACACACACACACACACACACACACACAGAACCCGTGTGTGTTCAGTCAGTGATGATGTGACTGATGGTGGACAGGTGGATCTTACCTTCAGGTACTCCTGGAGCATGTCTTCTACAGACCCTCCAGGAAGCAGATCCAGAGACAGGTTGGTGTACACCTCCTGTCGTTTTGACTCGGCGCCACACCTGCACATTAAAGGAACAGTACACATAAAAATAAGGTCACAGAGGTCAAGATGAGGCCTCCTGCTGGACCAGACCAGGGGCTTCTCTTGTTAGGGGGACAGTGTTTTTGTGATGTTGATGTTTTACCGCTTGCATGTCCTGGTGTTCTCCATCTTGAACACCAGGTGGTCCTCCACAGGGCAGGTGTACTTCCTGCCCATGCAGACTGCAGTGTTTTGCAGCGTAGGGGACAGGCTCCACATCTGGTTCAGGACCGATATCAGGAACTCATGAGCGTCCTGAGAAACACAGAAACACACAGGGGAGTTTAGATACAGAGGAGAAACTATGAGGAGGTGAAATAATGGAAATGGAAATCAGCAGACTCACTTTTTGTTCAGAGTCGCTGAACTCGGGCGCCTGAACCGAGACATCCTCCTTAAATGAGCGCAGGAGGGCCACCTTAATGATGGGGCCTGTGGAAGTGTGGACCTCTTTGATCGCTGTGAATCTTCTGCAGAGGGTGAAAAAGAAGAGATACATGTGTTACATTTTGTTCTTCCAACCTGAGGGTGACATCACATGGCGTGTGACATGGCAGGGCTGCTGTACCTCATCAGTTGGGCCTCAGGAACTGAACTCCAGATCGGCTCCTGGCAGCTGATGTCCCTGACCAACGTCTCCAGCGTCAGGAGACTCTGCAGGCTGGAGTTCATATAACAGCTCTGCCCAATGTTTGGAAATCTGATACACAAACACAACCAGTTAAAACACACATTAACATCATGACTTCTTTACTGACCAGTCACAAACTGGGGCTCATTTTCAGATTCACGCTGGTTCTCATGCAGATGTACTCACCCGAAGCAGCTGATCGATGTGTTGCTCCCCTTTACACCACCACTGACGCTGACGCCGCTCGCTGTGTTGCTGCAGAGAGACAAAAATGATATGATGTAATGATGAGCTGGGAGTGTGCTGCACATTTGATCTAAGTCTTTTAAAAGGGCTTGAGCAAATTAACCAGCAAGGAGAAAAATAATTAGGGTAGACAAAATGACAGAAACTCTTAGCAACAGATAAATTTCACAGGATGTTCTTGAACACCTGTTTTACCTCCATGTTGGACAGCGACAGTTGCCAAGTTGCTATGTGTTCATATATATATATATATATATATATATATTGCATTTAAGTCTGATATGATGAAAACACTGAACTGTCCTTTAGTTTAATCTAAGATATTGATTCAAAGTGATCAGTACACATGGAGGTAGTTTTTAACGGACCTGTAGAATCGCTCCATCAGCACATCGATGTTGTCCCCCATCATCATGGCGTTGTCGGGCAACCCAGGCAGCAAGAAGTCATCGTCAAACAGGCGTGACTGCCCGCCAGAGAGTGAAAAGAGTTTCTTCTCCCCTGAGACAAGCGGTGCCACCTCTTCCTGTTGAGGAAGTGTCCTCATCTCTTGCTCCTGGGTCGTCTCATTATCACTGGTGTCTTCCTCCTTTGTCTCTTTTTCACTGATGTCCTGAACTGA
This sequence comes from Epinephelus fuscoguttatus, assembly GCF_011397635.1. Taxonomy (NCBI): domain Eukaryota; kingdom Metazoa; phylum Chordata; class Actinopteri; order Perciformes; family Serranidae; genus Epinephelus; species Epinephelus fuscoguttatus. The sequence goes on from NC_064766.1 coordinate 25,519,958, forward strand.
CACCACGTCTTGTTCAGTTGTCTCTTGCTCCTGGGTCGTCCTGTCCTCACTGGTCTCATCCTCCTTTGTCTCACCGATGTCCTGAACTGAGACCACGTCTTGTTCGGTCGTGTCTTGCTCCGTGGTGGTCTCGTCTGGTGTTTCAGGACTGCTGCAGGAAGAAGAAACACTCTGACATTTACTGTTTGTTTGATTGATTTTTGGCTCATAGAATAAGTGACAGAAAGGCGTGTAAAGTTTGTCGGACAGAAACTGTTGACAAACATGTATGTCAAATATACAAACAATCATATTGTCGCCAAGTGAGATCATCATGAGGAAAAAGATGATATTATGTCACAGGCAGAGACAGAGAGGTAGTACTTTAAGTAGCAGCATGAAATCAATGTTGTTACCTTGTCTTAGGTTCCTTCTGTCCTTTGTCGTTGTCATCCTCAGCAGCCTGTTGGAGGAAAAACAAACTCTCATGATCCAATGATGCAAAGACATACTAACAAACTGTATCAGTTTTGTACAGCGCTGTCATTCAGTCCTGACTCGTAACTCTGTGGCTAACACTGAGTTCTGGCTCTTTCTGTGAAACATACCTTGACACGAACAAACAGCCGAGTCCACCAAGGAGTCTTCTTCGGCTTCAGTTTCACCTCTGTTGATGTCACTGCTAAGGTGGGGTCACTGGTGCAGGAGAGAAACATGGTTTGTTATTTCAATATAAACTTCATTTTTATTTGCCAAAGTTTGGCAGGTTTTGGTTTCAGGTTTGGAAACAAAAAAAAGTCTTCAGGATTCAATTTCTTACCTTTCGTTTCGTCCCTCGGTGTCCTTTTGTGTCCTTTGTGTCTTCTGTTGAGTAAAAAGAAAACAATAATGAGTGAAAGATGTCAAACATTTCCAGCTTTGTGGTTACTTACAACTAAAAAGTCTAAATATGAATGTTACAGTTGACTAAAATGAGTTTAACACGACGCTCTGACATGTTCTGTCACTCGTACCTGGCTCTGACCGAAGAGGCGTTTCATTATCCTCCTGGTCTTTTTATGTTTTCTGGTCTTAGCTGGCTTTGCTGAGACCGGAGCAGAGGTGGCAGCATCACTGTTAGTAAAGAGAAAAACAGATCATTTTTAGTCAGAAATAAATCAGTGATCATTTGCAAGAATGATCTCAAGAATGACATATGACATATGAAATCATACAATACACTAAATAATAAGAGTCTGGAGATACGATATGTATCACGATACAGGGGTTATCATTCAATATATTGTGATACTGAAGCAAGGTGATATATTGGGATTTTACGTGAACATAAAGCATCAGTTTTCCTACCTCATGTGAGAGCTTGAGCAGGGTTTGCTTGTATCTGCCATGTGTTCCTCTGCAGGTGTTTTATTTGTCTGTTGAGAAAAGAGAAAAATATGTTGAACATCGACAGAAAAGAGGAAAGATAATGTTTCTGTACAGTTGACAGGCACTCACACAAAATATGTACGAGCAAGCTAACTGGAGAAAAGGTTTTCTGTCCACAAGGTCACACAAAAAGTCAAAAATCTACAGAAAATAGTGTCCGTCATCTGTGAAACAAACCTGTTGTCGAATACCACACAGTCTAAACATGGTGGTAGCTCCTCTGTTCACTTGTGACTTTCTAAACTGTCTGGTACTTGTACTGATTCAGTAGCTCCTGTGGTTGCTTGTGTCTTTCTGGTATGTGTAGTGATTCAGTTCCGTGAGTCAGAACAGAATGGCTCTAGAATGCTAAGCCCTTTATGAAGGTTCCACAAGCTGTCAGAGTTACCATGGATTCCTAACATGGATTCCTAACATGGAGCCACACTGTCACTATCTGAAGAAATATTTCATCAATAAATATGTTAAGGTCTGGTTTTGGTCTCACAACTGGAAGCACTGGTCTATACAGTGCCCTGGGAGAAAAGTTTTTTCCGTTCACAAGGCCTCAAAACAAGTAAAAAAAAATCTACAGAGGATGGTGTCAGTCATCTGTGAAACAAACCTTTAGTCGAATACCACACAGTCCAAACATGGTGGTAGCTCCTCCGGTCGCTTGCAACTTCTTAAAACCGTCTGGTACTTGTGGTGTTCCTGAAGCTCCTCTGGTCACTCCTGACTTTTCAAACTCACTGGTACTTAGTGGTTTCTGTCCAGTTCTAGAATGTCATCTTTGGGGGTTTGCTAAGCCCCGCCCCTTTATGATGGTCCCTCAAGCTGTCAGAGCTAGCATGGAGCCTACACCAACTGACTGCACTCCCTAAAGAAATATTGGCTTCTTTTTCTTTTTTTTTTTTAAAGGTAACACTTTCTATGAAGACCACATCTATTTAAGCAATATCACACGAGAGGGAGTGATGTTATACTCGTATATCGTCACGGCTGTGATTCGGTCATAGGCCAAAGACAATCACAGCCGTGACGATATACGAGTATAACATGACGAGCTCGAGTGTGATATTGCTTTTATACAACAGTTCAACAGTTAAATAAGCAAGGCTGATGAAGAAATGTTGAAAAATGAGGACAAAATAGATAATTTAAGCATTTTATTTGTCTTCCGCCAACAAAAATAGTTCCCTCAGGACTCCGCTGTCACCGTTGCTATGTAACGCAGACATGGTGCCTACTCTTTATACACATTTGTCTGCACATTTCCATTAATTGTGCAGCCGGTGAAATAAGTCTCTGGTGACTGCATGGTGGACTGTCGCTTCACAGGCACCGCCAACTCTGCCTTCTGATCTGACAGTATGTTGCTCCATTGTTTCCTGCTCTCCATGGATGGCTTCCAGTAGCTTTTTAACAAGCTCTCAGACCTGCAAGACAAAAGTTATATTTTAGGGCCCAACTCCTAATTAGAAGACTAACTTTACACATAGGCTACGTTAAAACAACATCATACCTGTGCCCACTCACTGTCATGATCTCCCTCGCAAGTCCCGCATCTGACAGCTTCTGTATGGCAGTCGCCCTGAGGCTGTGATTGGTGTAGATAGCTGTTGTCCCCGCCTCTTTACAAATCTCCAGCAGCATCTGTACGAGTGACTTTATTCCCAGCGGAGCTTTAGTGTACCAGATATTGTCTGTGTGAGCTGCTGTCATCCTGGGCTTCAGATAAAGGGCATTTGCATCTGGTGGAAGTTTGTTTAAATATTTTTCCAGGGATGCAACTGGGCAGAGGGGGTTACCTGGCTCCTCGTACATAGCACCCCTCCTATTTTCCCTGTCCCTCTCCATTGGGTCTTTGTGATTTTTTTGTGTCCTCGTTAAATGACATGGTGAAATACCTCGCTCCATTTTCATCACATTTTAAGATGAATGAATCAGGCTTAAGCCCCCTATTCCCCTCCTTCCCTCTGCGTCCAAAATGCAGCTGCAGATCATACCAGACCTTGTTGAGCAGACTTTTGGGATTCTCTGGCTGAAGTGCTGCAGATTGCTTTAAAATCAGCTGGTCCTCTGGTGTCATCGCAGGAGGATGTGTTGTTCTGTCTTTTCCAGCTCTTCTGATCTGCTTGACCACTCCTTTGAAAACGCTATTAGCTGGCGTGAATGAGTCCTGCATTAAATCCCATGAACGGCTGACAGGAGGCTCTCTGATGAAGCGGTTTGGACCAGCGCGAAGTCCGAGATAACTGCTGATCCCATATGGCTCTCCTTTGGTTGTCCGTGCTGAGCCATACAACTCCCTCAAAACTTCACTCAGCTCTGTTTTCTCAATGGACTGGAAGTCGATGGTTATTTCTTTTGCACGCAGCCAAGTTTGAAAGCAGCTGACGGCCCATTTTGTCTGCCTCACAGTGTTAGCTTCGTTCTTGCTTTTCTCCAAGTCATTGAGCTCCGCTGATGAAACACTGACAAGCCTGGATGTGTGCTCAGATGGATTCACCTTCTCCTCTCCCTCATCTTCCTCTGATGACCATTCATAGTTCAATTCAAAACTTATTTTAGGAAATAAATCCATATTTTTGGCTGTTTGACAGTGGATGAATTAATTAGCCTACAACGCAACTGCTGACCTAACTGACACTAACCGTCAGTTTTAATTTGATTGTTGATTGCAATCAGCTGTGAGGCGGAGTGATACATACACAGTGAAATAACCGTGATGTTGTAGTATCGTCACGGTTTTACTGTCTCTCGACCAATCAGATATAAAATGCTATGATGACTGGAGGTCTGTACCCACATGATGGTCTGAGGACAACACCATGTAACACAGAATAAAACAATGTTGACTTGAGAACATACATGAGGTTGGGTTACTTTTTAGGGCAACATGGCCTGGCAACATACCTGCTAACAGAAATATAAGTGAGTTGTAGGGAATTCATATACCATATAATGAATCTGACTGGCTTCTGGAGCCAGCCTCAAGTGGCCATTAGAGAAACTGCAACCCACTCTTACTCTGAAGTCATTGAAATCCTGCGCTTGGTCAGTGACTTCCAGCGCCAGGCACCGACAAGAAAAGCTGTCCTTTCATGTCTGCATAATACACGGCCAGTCACCAATTAAAACGCAACAAGAAATCGTGTGTATTCGTGTGTCGAGTATCACTCCATATTTTGCTGGTTCCTTTTAAATATGGAAATTATTACATTTGCAATAAAGTGGACGTCAAAAATGTTTAACTAGCTAACATGCTATCTAGCTAGTGTCAACAATTTTAAAGTGATATAGTGAACTGACCTTTCATCTGGAAGTGTAGGGGATGTTGTGTTACCAAGGTACAGATGCCTGCCAAGCAACAGACCACAGTTGGATACCAAAAAAACCTACAAAACTATTTGTGATTTAGCCAATCATTGCTGTGTTTCCACCAGCTTTCAGGCACAAAAGGTCATTTTTTTATCAAGATATTGCTTCTTTTCCTGCTGGGATTGTGCACCCCAAACTGGACATTTTAAGAGAAAACAAAATTATTGTAAATTGTAAAACTATAAATCATAAAATCAAGTAAGATTTTAAGAGTTGCAGCAGTGAAGCGTAAATAGAAAGAGTTTCTGACCTGTTTTAGGAAGTCAGAGCTAGTTAAAGGCTAAATGAACAGATATGTTTTTAGGTTTCTTTTAAAAATACTTAGCAAGCTAGCCTCCCTGATATCTACAGGTAGTGTGTTCCATAGTTTGGGGGCGTAATCGACAAAGGCTGCATCCCGATCTTCTTCCGGCTGTTGCTGGGAACCTCCAATAAGCCAGCAGCAGATGATCACAGTGTTCTTGGAGGCAAATAGTTAACAAGGCAGTTAGCAATGTAGCTTGGTCTCAGCCCATGTAGGTCTTTGAAAACAAGGAGGAGGACGTTAAAATCAATTCTAAATGTAACAGGAAGTCAGCGCAGAGCAGCTCAGACTGGCCTGAGGTGCTCTCTCCTCTTGGTTCTCGTTCGTAGCCAAGTTGCAGAGTTTTCAATCAGCTGAAGTATCTCAGTGGTGTTTATTGGGAGGCCAAAAAGTGCGTTACAGTAGTCGAGGCGGCTTGAAATAAAGACATGAATCAATTTCTCTGCATCTTTTTCATCCAGAAACAGTTGTACCTTGGCAATGTTTCTGAGGTGATGTCGTCACCTTGTTAATGTGGGACTTGAGGATAACTGTGTGTTCACACCAAACGCGATGGACGCGATGAATGCCACAAGTTTCCATTCAAAATCAATGTAAATGACGCGATGACATGCAATGTCGCTTCGGGTGACGCGTTTCAGGCGATAAGAGCGACGCGATGAAGTGATGACGCGTCATCACGTGTGTCGCTTGAAGTTGAAAAATTTGAACTTTTCAAGCGACATCCAATCAGCGTTCATTTTCATAAAGAAATTATGAGCAACTAACCGGAGACAGATGGACAGACGCTCCACAGCTGGGATGGAGTGCCTGTAGTTGGTGTCCAGGCGGGAGATCCTCGCACCGATACGGGCCAACAGGTCCTCAAACTGGGCCAGCGTCAGCCTGAAGTACCTCTGGAAACGACCGTCATCCAGACGCAGCTCTTGCAGGAGGTGATGATATTCACCCAGCTGTGTGCGTTTCTGGAGGATATTGTGAACCCAGACACGGCGGCGTTTGGGTCTCCGATCCAAATCAGATGTCCACAACAGATAAAGAGCTGCTACGGTAGTTAACTCAGCCATGGTTGACAAGAAAATAACAGGAGGTGAAGAAAATTGCGGGAGGAGGGTTGCGTCATCATGACTGAAGCGATGAAGCGATGATCAAAAAGGTGACATTTGTGATCAAGCGACATGAACAAGCGACGCGATACTCGCGTTACGGGCGATGATATCGCGTCGATCGCGTTTGGTGTGAACGCACAGTAAGATCTGAATCAAGGATCACACCAAGACTTGTCACCTCACATTTAATCCAGGGAGTTTAACTCCCCATATTTTTTGTTTTAGAGCCGACAAGCAGGATTTCAGTTTTGTCTTCATTTAACTTTAAGAAATTATTGCTCATCCATTTATTTATTGCCAAAAGACAGTTACTAATGGAGTTTATGGCTGCAGCATCGTTTGGCTTAGCAGAGATGTACAGTTGGGTGTCATCTGCGTAACTATGGAAACAGACATTGTGTTCTCTAATGATGTCACCAAGTGGCAGCATGTAAAGTGAGAATAATAATGGACCAAGGCAGCTCCCTTGATCTTTTCCCAACCATAACCAGGTGGCTTTTGTGCCTAAACATATCCACACACTCACCACAGCATGTTTTTTAACGTCTCTGCTATATAGTAATGTGCAATGTAACTTATCCTTAGTTTACAGAAACGTAAAATGACAATTTCTTTCTGGCGATTGGGTTTTAAAGCCTCTGTCTTATGACAGGATGTTTGCTGAGGCTGTATCACCGAGAAGAAGATGACTGCCACCTCTGGATTTTCTCACCACTGACTGAAAACAGGCTGGAAGCTTTTCAGAGACAGCAATGTTATGATTATGCTGTCACACACCATGTTGGGTTCAACAGAATGATTCTGATTTTAATTTTGATCTATAACTGCCTGCATAATGTGGGAGCAAATTCTCTGTGTTTAAAGCTGAAAAGAAGTTGAATGTGGTGTATAATTTATATAGTTTTCTGGTTTGAGCTAAAGAGGGTGGGTGTTAGTCCTGAATCTACTTTTCAAAGAAACACATTACATATCTGTTTCTAATCTTAATTTTAATTTTAATTCATTCACATATTTTTTAGCATTATAACAATTTTTTAATCTCTGTAATATCTTGTAACCAGAATTATTGTTAAGGTTTTATCGTGTAAGGGGGAAACTCAATGTGCTTTACCTAGCAGCCACATTTAAAAAGAATAACAGGAGGCCAGGGCCGGTCGCAGGGGCTCCGCACTGGTCAGATGTATGCAGGGGTGTTTCTGGGATTTGAGGACATAAAATTCAAATATCAAATCACTGATGTAGGGGAAGATGCAGCTGCCTTTGGATTCATGTCAATGTATCACTAACTGGAAACTTTCGAAAATGTGATTTAAATATGCCGACAAAGTGTCTGTTGGACTTCTTAATCATCAGTTTTTGGCTTTTTGTTTTGATATTTGAAATCAAATAAAAACAAACAATCCCACATAATGCAGGAGTTGATTGTCTTTTCACTGAACACATAAATATGGTGGATATTTGATGGACATGCCTGAACGAAATGTTAAACTGTAAACTTTTAAAAACTTTTTTAACCCAGCTTGAGTATCGAAACTTAATATGTAACTACAAAGGCATTTAGTTAGTTATTTTTGTGACGGCCTTACTAATGTGTCTGTTCCTTCACAGCTCTTCCTTGTGGTTGAAGAGGCGGGCCGCCCAATCTTCCTGGCCACACCTGAGGATGTGGTGTTACCTTATAAAAGGCCTCAGTTGTCAGCTTGCTCTCTCTCTCTCTCTCCCCCTCACTGAGCAGCTGGCTGCCACATGGCCAACATGGTGTAGTTTGGTTTGCCTTTGGTTCATTTGTTCTGTTTTACATACACATATACATACACACACACACACAGACACACACACACTGACAACACTGACTCACGACACAACAACATGCTTTACTTCTTATTCTGAAGTAGGTTTACTTAAATAAATCACCTTTTTACCTTAAATTGTTTGTGTAGACTCTCTTTTGTTGCAAACTGTGAGCCAAGTTTGTAACATTTTTGATTTAATGTTATCAGTCAGATCAGACCAAGAGGGCACGTTGTCTAATTCAACATCAAGTAATTTGGGCTTCATGACCCAACCTAGAGACCAGAAAAAATGTTGTCATCGTACATTTCTGCAAAACACACATTATTATGTGGCAGATTTATTGAAACTTTTTGTTTTACAATTGTAATCTTGGCACTATCCCTGCTCTAAAAACTGTGACAGGTCACTAAATAGAAACACACCGTGGGATATTCTCAACAGAGATTCATTTGTCAATTATTGTTTCATTTCCTTAATCTATCTTCAAACGACGGATTATCAAAGTCACCCTCTGCATCCAAGCCTCTTTATACATCCATGGACATATGTTTGCAACCTGGTCTCACTCTTTAAGTTGTCGAAAACCGGCACTCGGGCAGGGACTCGCAGCATCAGACGCCAGACACAGACGAAAAAGTCATACTTTCACATCGGCATGAGAAGCAGCTGGTGGAATCAGGAGGAAACGTGGGACAACAACAAAAGTTAAGATGGCAGAAGTCCAAGTAGGGTGGGCAGTAGGTGTGGTGAATGGGTCCAACAACCATCGACTCTCACCCGGGAGGCCGGTGTTCGCTTCCCGTAAGACCAAACCCTGTTATTATTATTTTTTCCCTTAACCCAACCATGTGCATGTTGGCTAAATGTAACCATGCGTGATTGTTCATTCATTCATTCATCTTCTAACCGCTTCATCCTCTTGAGTGTCGCGAGGGGGTTGGAGCCTATCCCAGCTGACATCGGGCGAGAGGCAGGGTACACCCTGGACAGGTCGCCAGACTATCACAGAGCTGACACATAGAGACAAACAACCATTCACGCTCACATTCACACCTACGGACAATTTAGAGTCACCAATTAACCTGCATGTCTTTGGACTGTAGGAGGAAGCTGGAGTACCTGGAGAGAACCCACGCTGACACGTGGAGAACATGCAAACTCCACACAGAAGGGCTCCCACGCCCAGGATCGAACCGGCAACCCTCTTGCTGTGAGGCAACAGTGCTAACCACCACACCACCGTGCCGCCCACGATTGATTGTTGCTTAAGGAAAAAAATGTAATTTGTTGTGTTGTACCGAGACTTTGCTTTCACTTTGAAAGAGACTGTATGCAAGCTGTACATTTCCTGTGAAAACCAAAGTGTATTTTGAAAGACGACAATGCATGTAACAGGCTGAAGACACAGCGTCCCAGAACGTCAACAACCAATGCACCCTGGGTACCTTGCACGTTGCATCCCAACGTGGAAAGCCTATGATCGACCATCGATATGTGTGTTGACGTTTGAGTCTCAGATTTTAGGGAAGTGCACAGACATCAACCCCATCAGTACAGGAATGTCACCTCTCTGGTGACAAACTTTGTATGGAAACAAATCAGTATAGTCAAAGTCAGATATTCAGCGGACATGAACACATTCTTGAGTGGAGGGGGACTTTAACAATGTCTCTGTTGTATTTAAGCCATGGCAGTGGGACAGTGAGCAAGCAAACTGAAGCTGCTAAATGGAATTAAGCCATTATTATTCGTACCTGTGCTTTACTGTGACATCTCAAAATGTCTTCCATTAAAAAGCCCGATTTTTAGGACTGAATAACACGATGCAGAGTACATGGGGATCCAGCAGATGGCAACCAGCATTTGAGCTGGAAATCGAAGACAAACTGTGCGACCACAAGGTAAATATCCCATGACGAAGAGCGTATATGGGACAGGATGCTGTGTTTGTGTTTGCTTTATGACTGAACGTATCTTTACAAAATTTCACATCTGTTTCTGAAGCCTGCCCTTCTGTCTCTGAAGCTTGTCATCAGACTGTGCGTCGCTATCTCATCATGCTGACCTCTGATCACAGCCGTCCGGGAAATCAATTTGAAATCTGGACTGTAAACAGGGTCATGGATTTGTGTAGAAAACTAATCATTTGGGGCTGTTCTGAAACAAATCAACAAACGTCACATAACAAGAGCAGTGTTTTGTAGATTATCATTTACCCTCATCTTAGATACACTGATCAGCCAAAACATTAAAACCACTGACAGGTGAATAATATTGATCATCTTGTTGCAATGCAGTGTTCTGCTGGGAAACTTGTGGTCCTGGCATTCATGTGGATACCACTTGACACGCACCACCCACACAAACACCACGAACCAAGCAAACCTCCTCATGGCAACATAACTCCCCAGTGCCCCCCCGAGTAGGACAATGTGTCATGCCACACCGCAAAAACTGCTCAGAAATGACCCGAGGAACATGACAAAGAGATTAAGGCGATAAGGAGGAACCTGTGAGGAACCTGATTTGATCAAGATACTGACTCATCTGACCAGAGTACACACAGCTTGTTTGTACATTTGTGTGTCCAGCAGGATGACAGTAACCCAGCGTAATGTTTACTATTTCCTAACCTCCTCTACAATTATTAACTGGTTTATATGTGAAGTGGGCTCTTCACTCTGCTTTGTTCTCAGTGATTTAATTCCTGACAAAATGTGTGTGAGATATCTTGGATTTCTCCTGGTTTGGTTTCCAGGAGTACTGAATGGTAAGAACATTCAATTCTGTCACATAGAGACATTTTAATTTGAAAATGTGTTTAATATGTGCTTTTGTTTGTGGTTGTGTTTCAGCACAAAGTGCAGCTCAGTCTTGTCGCGCTCCCCGTCTGAACGGTGGTTATTTGGTCCCTGAAAAAGAAGCTTATTTTCATGGAATGACGCTCAGTTATGGCTGTGATGATGGACTGAAACCAGCAGTGGAGGGTTGGTGGGCAACGAGCACATGTCAGAATGGTTCATGGTCCCATGAGCCACAATGTATAGGTGAGTGTTTCATAACTATGTCTGATTGTCTGAAGGAGCTTTGAAACCTTTAAATTCAAGGTGGTCGTAAAGAGTTGTGCACGCTGCAAAGAATGCATACAAGATAAAATGAAAATAATAGGTGAACAGATTTAATGAAAACATAGGAATTAAATCAGCCACCATGAAAATGGCTTTCACATACCTGCATGATGGTGCTGTTTTAAAGGTGCCTGTGTGTCAAATGTAATACAGTACTGTAAACCTACGAATAAAATATTAAAGTTCGTTCACTCGACTTTGAATCATGATAAAAATACAAATGTAATGTGTTGCTCAGGGGCGGCCCAAGACTTTTGGGGGCCCTAAGCAGGATTGGGTGAGGGGGCCCCCTGATTGTAGCGTGTCGCCACTTCACATGGCACTGAGCCAACATGTGTATTGTAAATATTAGTTAAGCACACATAAAAAATAGGGTGTGCCCCCCTGGCACATCGATAGTGAGTTTACTGCCTCCTTTCGTCACGAAGCCATCCTAGAGAAGACCGCTGTTTACCCTAAAATTGCGTTGGTGCATTGACTCACATCACGACTAGCTGTTTTAGTGTGGATTTTTGCATTAGATTTTAAATTTGTTGCATTTTAAATGTGTTTCGATTGGCTACTACCTCAGCCAGGTCTCTCTTGTAAAAGAGATTTTCAGTCTCAATGGGAGTTCCTGGTTAACCTCTCTAACTCCGCCAGGACGCCGACGTCCTCGCTCCCCCCTCCTCTGTTAAATGGTATCTCCCAGGCGCACTACGTCATCAAATCATGTGATGTTTGGTACTGCCGGATTCAGGAAGCTCTCGACTTTTAAAAAATAACATAGTTTCATATGGCTTTATTTGGTGATATTTTATGGTGTTTCTGTGTCATAAACAATATCAGCTATCATAATCACACCTGATTTCAATAAGGTACAATGTTTGAAGTCGGCTGAGTCTTGTTTGATCACTGATAGTACTTTTTTGAAGCGGAGTGAGCGCTCTGTCATTTGGAGATCCGCCTGGATCTTTTCATGGAAAAAACACTGTAGAATGGTCATACTCTGAGCAATCTTCTTCAAATTTGAAACAAATGTTCATTGATAGTGTGCCTACAGCCTCATAGTGTCATTTACCTGCTCAGATGAAGCCACAGACAGTTATTCATCCTTTTTTTTTTTGTTAGGCAAAATCTTGAATTTTTTACTGACTTCAGAGCCCCATTGCTCTGTCTCTGTATCACCTAGAGTGTTTCTGACACTTTCACAAGAAACTTCTGAGAGTTTTCTGTCTGGCAAGACCTCATGCATGCATGTAGTCAGAGCAGTTCAGAAGCTACAGTCATTGTAATTTGGGTTTGTCATTTTAGGCGCTAAAAATGAAGGTTAAATAAATAAAATAAAATTAAAAAAACATAATTCATAAACACCATTATAAAAAGTCTTAACATGTTGATTTTAGTTTTGTTCTTCTTTCCTCAGACGAAAACGCTTGTATGCCACCAACTATCCCCAACGCAAAATACTCTGCCAACACAAATGGCTGGTATAAGCACGAACAAACAATCAGGATAACATGCGACGAAGGATATGATTACAAAGACCTGGACGCCACAGCCAAATGTATAAATGGAACATGGTCCTCTGTGCCGGTCTGTGAGAGTAAGTCTGTCTGATGTCTTACTCCAATATGTTGTTGTTAAAAAATGTCCATGACAACAATTACCTTCTCCTGTCCCTGCTCATGATTTATCTTCTCATTTACAGAAAGTATCTATGCATGTGGTGAGCCCCCTAAAATCCCCCATGCAGTCATCATTCATCAGACATACAAGGAGCTGTATCCTGTAAATTCAGAAGTGCAGTATGAATGTGAAGATGAATACACTCTAGATGGAGCAGGCACCGAAAAATCAGTCTATTGCATATCTGGAAACTGGAGTGCAGGCCCAACGTGCAGTAAGTGGACAATGTGCTGACACATGAAGTGATAAAGATACTTTGTATGAGTTGTCATTAAAGATTAATCAATATTTTTCTATATTCAATATATGTTTAATATTTTGTTGCTCTTAAAGCTGCTATAATCAACAATGGATCAAATGAGTTTGTGTATATGTGAAAGGTGTGACTTGTAGATTTACAGCAGCTGTCAGCTCATTGTTTTAGTGAGACTTAATTAAAGGTGCCCTGTGGAGTTTTCTTGTAAACAAGAAAAAGTTTCTGTTTACCTTCACCAAAATATGTTGAGAACTGTGTGCAGTCAACCTCTGAATCATAGATATGCTCAAATATTGTACAGAACTCTGTTAAAGGAAACCACCACCTTTTTGGTCTGTAAAAATATTCCATATATTTGTGACATTTCTTTTTAGTCGCAGGAAGAGAAACCAGACCAGGTACTGGACAGGGTGGCTCTGAAGTGGGAGGAACAGGAGGTAGGTTATTGATCTGTATTGAATATGAATGAATAAATCCATTGATGTGGGCTCTCTCCATAGAATACGTATATCCAATGTGTTTTCCCTTTTCCACTAAGGCAGCAGACCAGGAACTGGACATGGTGGATCTGCAGGTGGGGGACACACTACATCTACTGGTGGTGGGACAAAGCCTGTGGGTGGAGGTAGGTTATTGATCTGTATTAAATATGAATGAATAAATCCATTGATGTGGGCTCTCTCCATAGAATACGTATATCCAATGTGTTTTCCCTTTTCCACTAAGGCAGCAGACCAGGTACTGGACATGGTGGATCTGCAGGTGGGGGACACACTACATCTACTGGTGGTGGGACAAAGCCTGTGGGTGGAGGTAGGTTATTGATCTGTATTAAATATGAATGAGTAAATCCATTGATGTGGGCTCTCTCCATAGAATACGTATATCCAATGTGTTTTCCCTTTTCCACTAAGGCAGCAGACCAGGTACTGGACATGGTGGATCTGCAGGTGGGGGACACACTACATCTACTGGCGGTGGGACAAAGCCTGTGGGTGGAGGTAGGTTATTGATCTGTATTAAATATGAATGAGTAAATCCATTGATGTGGGCTCTCTCCATAGAATACATATATCCAATGTGTTTTCTCTTTTCCACTAAGGCAGCAGACCAGGAACTGGACATGGTGGATCTGCAGGTGGGGGACACACTACATCTACATTGAATGAAGAAATATATAACCTTAAATATCAAAGAGAATTACATTTCCTCTGTCAAAGACAACATGTTTAGATTTTAGGAAGCACGATCATGACAGCAAAAATGTTTAGACATTCTGAGAGAATTGCCTAAAAACACTAACACGCAAACACAATACTAACTGGTGTGTCCTCTGTATCTTACAGGGTCTGCTAGCAGCTCCGAAGAGAAAGAGACTCAACTTCAGATAACAACAAGTAAATAAGTTGATTCATTTTTTCTCTTACATAATCTAAAAAACTTCAATTCTACAGCAGGTTTCAAAACTAAAGTGGATTACATGGCTGAACCAGGATTATAACATTCATGATGGCAATGTGACAGGTGCATTCTTCGTTAAGCCCCACCCCTTTGTGATGGATGTAAGCATGGAGCCCACACTGTAACTAACTGCACTCCCTGAAGACATATGATCATATTTTTGGAAAACTGAAGCAGTGATTCCAGAGAGAAGCAGACAGAGGGGTCTACAGTCTGTGTTTGAAGGATATATCCAGGATGTCAAACTGACTCAGCAGCAACAACAGGTTAAAAAGACAAAGATAGTTAGAAGCTAATGTCGAACTATAGGCTACAGATCACAGTGTAAAAGTGAACCACCACATCACTGCTGATCACCACACAAGGCAATGAAGATAAAGGGAAACTTTGCTGATATTGAACCAGCTGCGTGGCATCACAGTGTGTGCAGATGAACGGTGTTTGGCGTGGATGTCTGGGGGAAGTCAAACACACTGCGATGACACACAACTGGTTGAATATCAGCAAAGTTTCCCTGCTTCCCTTCACTGGTTCCTGTACAGCAGGGTCGGTCTTTATTCACTGTTATAATCATTAAAAAGCAAAAGCAGCATGTGTATACATTCAGTAGGCTATATCTTCAGTAGCTAGCTAGCTAACCCTACACTTTTCAGGGTTTGATTTTGGTTTTGGAACAGGGAAGAAACGTATATCTTTTTCCAACCTCTCCAGGTAACGAGTATCATTAATACACGACGTGCCCCAGGCACAACATTTAGCTCCAAATCCACAAAACCAGCCTGAAAATGAAGGAAATCTGACATGACTGCATTAGAGTCAATGGAGCACAGCTGTGTTGTTGTCTGACCCTGGTCTGAGCCGGGCCAATGCTACGTTATGATTGGCCAGTCTGCGTCCAGAGGCGGGACTTACCAAAAAGTCAGTTCAGAGTTATTTGGTCAAAAATGTTTGTTCTTTTTTTAAAACAATTTCTGACTAGTTAATTACAGCGATGAATCTACAGCCATGGCATGACAACAGTATTGCGTGATGTGGGGAGAGATTAGGTCCATCAGTGAGGAAGCCAGTAAGAAGCTGAGAGAATCATAATATGAGGCGAAATTTTAAGTTACCAGCTTGACATATTTGTTTCAATAAACCTTTTTATTTTTTTATTTTTTTATTTCAGTTACGACCTGTGGAAATCACCCCGTAGTTCCTAATGGTGATGTTGTGGGAAACAATCCAATGTTTTTGAGGTACCAGTGTGCTGCATTTTACAAACAAACGGGTCCAGAGAGAGTGGAGTGTTACAGCAACGGGAAGTGGTCAGAAACACCCACCTGCAAACGTAAAAACAAATCGAGTCTAAAGGATGTCAAAGAGTGTAGCTGGAAAAAAGTTAACAGTTTTTTTTTATTGTTCCTTTTGTGCAGCTGCCTTCTGTTCTTTGGACACTGGTGACTATTCTGAATTAATACCTGTTGGAGTTAAATATATAAAAGATGGTGAGAAGGCGAGATTTGAATGTGTGCATCAGGATGAATGGTGGACGACTCATTATTCTGTGGTTCGCTGCAATAATGGAAGAATGAGACGTTCCAGATGTAAGTATCACTTTTTTTTGGCAGAGCAAGTTTAGCGTTAGCTTGGCCATCAGTGAGTAACGCTATCTCTGGATGGCGGCGTGTGAGGTGAGCCCTCATGTTCGTAATATTCTAGTATTTTAGTCTCATATGACACTGCTTGCAAATCGCAAGTGTCATATCAAAGTCCTTCTTTCCTTCTGCATTTAAAAAATCCAAGTGTTCAGATTTTGATGAACCTCCTGCCAAATGCTCCTGACTGAGACCTCTGCTGACCTCACCAGGAAAAAATATCAGCACCATCTAGTGGCCTGATAAAGCAATTGATTTTATTATTCTAGTACCAAAAGTTGTATTAAAACGTGTATTTGCAAAGATTAATGATTTACATAATAAAAGATGACACTTCGTGGCATCCGTGTCGCATATCGCTATGCAAAATAACGCGATACTATACTGTATCTATTTTTCCCCCCACCCCTAATGGTTTCACATTTAATGCCCTCTTGCTTATCTGTGGACAGAGTTCCTTCATCTGTTGACAAAAGGCTTTAATTATAGAATATTGATGGTAATTACGAAAGGCAAATTAAAAAGAAAGATGGGGCGGCAGGGAGTAGCGCCGCAGCAGCAACGCTATCTGTGTGGACACACCAGCAGTTTAGCGACGTAGCCTTCACGCACAGGTAGAGGTAGGCAGTGTGGCCCAGCCTCTCAGATCCTTTCACTGCGAGGGAACGGTGCTTGTTCAGTGATCGTTCAAAGTGAACATCAGCCTTGAGTCTCTAATGCTAATGCTATTTTTTTTCCAGGTTGTGACTGGTGGGACCTGAAGAGGGTGAGTGTAACTGCTGAGTCTACTTTTTAACCATTCGAAAGCTGAGGCGACATCGCTTTTACAAGCATTTAAATCTTTGAACCCTGAGCAAATTGATGCGATTCCATTCAAAAACAGGGAAAATAAATAAATAAATAAAAAATCGGCAATAAGTAACTTGGTCAGGAATGTCCCAAAATTGCAAAAAAATGAATAGCTTTAGATGTAGAAAAAAAACAATCAAACATACTAGGGGGAAAACTATGTTTATTAATTTATTTATTGATTTATTTAATTTTAAGCATTCTTCAAGGTCATTTCCTTTTTAGTTTGTTTTAACTTTTTTTTTTGAAATTTTCTTGTTTTTAATTTTCTTTTCTCCTTATGTTGCTCTTCTTCCTTCTTCCCATGTTTTTAAAAGAAGGTTTCAAAGGGTTAAAGAAACAGTAGATATTTACACTGACAGTACTTCTGTTTATTCATTTTACATTTATCGCGATGCAGTGATTTATTTATATTTATGATTTATGTATATTATTTATATTTTACAATATTGTTTCTCTCCTGTCACCAGGACATTTGCTAAAGCTGTTTCACCAAGAGGAAGATAACTGCCACATTTGGATTTGCTCACCACCGACTGAAAACAGCCTGGAAACCTTTCAGAGACGACTAAGTTACGATTATGCTGTTACACACTGTTTTTATATTAATCTGCTTACATCATTTAGAAGCAATGCTGTGCTTAAAGCTGCAAAAATTAACTCAACATTCAAATATGGTGTGTAATTGACATGCAGGGCTCAATAAAGTCTTCTGCTGAGGTTTCAACGCTGTTCTTCCTAAATTGTGTTGAAGTTTTTGTGTCCAAAGGGCCCCAAATTTATCAGTCAATCTAATATCCATATCAGCGTCTCCTGTTCAAGGTCACAGGTGGCTGGTGACTCTCTGAGGTAGGGTACATCTTAGTCAGGCTGCTAGTCTGTTACAGGCCAAATAACTCACAAACATTAATATTTTTACATCTGATTTTATTGATCATGACACAGAGTTTGAGAAGAGCATCACAACTGTTTCAGAATGTGAAGATGAAATCCAACAATTAAGTGTGTGGACAAATGTCCACTGTGCAGCTGTCACATATCTGAAATCCACCAGCAAAACTACACCAGGATGCAGCCGTTAGTTTACCACGTGATATCTTAACATTTCTCTTTACAATCTCCATCTCTTTTTCTGCTCCTTAGTTCCTAAAAACAAATTATTTTCCGATCAACAAAATGCCTTTTAAATCACATTTTACATGATTTAACAAGTGTATTTAAAAAGAGGTTCTTGCACATACATTAGTACAGTGACCTCTAATCATTGTGCTCGTACGTACACAGCAAAAGAAAAAAATTCTTCCCTTTTTGCATCACAATAACAAACCCAAAACCTCGGCAGCTCAGTCGACAGAATACAATTCTGGCTTGTACGTTTCTGTAAACTACGGATATGTTACATTTGCATGTTATTATGTAGCAGAGATGTTAAAACTTTACTATGCTGTGGTGAATGTGTGATTAGGTTTAGGCACAAAAACCACTTGGTTATGGGTAGGAAAAGATCATGTTTTGTCTTACAATACCCAGTTTGGTGTGCACAATCCCAGCAGGAACATTTCTATGTTTCATACATACCAATCTTTAAAAATTAACGTAGTTCACATTACATGTATATAAGGTGGGTTTCAAATCAGGGGATGGTGTAAGAAGCAGACAGCAGCAGACCACTGTTTGAGACAAACAAACCAGGTATTTCTTAAAAACAGGTTGGGACATTTCTAGCTGTGGTTGCTGCGACAAAACCAGGTATCATTTCAAAAAACATTGCTAGCCTTACTTGTTGCAACAAAATCAGGTATTGTTTAAAAACACATTGCTATGTTTGCTTCAACAGAACTGGGTATTCTTTAACAATATGTCAAGACATTTCTAGCTGTGACTGCCACAACACAACCAGGTATTTTTTTTAAAAACACATTCCTAGTCTTGTTTGTTGCGACAAAACCGGGTTATCTTTCTTTAACAAAATATTTCTGGTGTTTTTCTTTCTGTGAAAGAACCAGGTATTTTTTAAGAACAGGTTGGGACATTTCTAGCCGTGACTGCCAGGACAAAACGTGGTATTTTTAAACATCATGTTGGGACATTTCCAGCCATGTTTGCTGTGATGAAACTGGGTATTTTTTAATGGCATGTCAGGACATCTCCAGTCATATTTTCCAGGTCAAAACCGGGTATTTTTCAACATCACATTGGGACATTTTTCCAACCTCGTTTGCCATGACACAACTGCGTATTTTTTGAAAAACATATCTGAACACTTCCAGCCGTGTCTGTGGCAACCAAACTGTGCATTTTAAGCCAAAACGTGATCTTTTTCTGAGTATCTGTTTTTTATCTTGTGCACACAAGATGATTAACTCATTCCCATTAAATAAATAACTTGTGTGCACCAATATCTTTGAAGTGACACACTGTACAGGCAGTACACAAATTACAATAAGGCCACATTTTAGGTTTACTCAGTATTAAAAGGCTGCTGGTACTGCCTTGTTTTAGAATCAATTAACCTGTGGATATCTATTCATTTATTTGGTAAACTAACTAATTGTTTAGGCCATCTTTTTTAAAGAGCAACCATTTATCATAAGTTACCACAACTAAAATCGAGACATGAGAACTGAGAAATGATTTCAGTGATTCATTCATCAAAATTGTCGTCAGTCACTTTTCTGCAACTTATCTGACCTTTTAAAAAACAAACCGCTCCATCTCTATACAATATAATACAATACAATTAAAGCAAGTTACTCTGTGCAACTCAAAAATCAAACCATTCAGTAAGAACCAGAGACTCATGTTGACAGGAACCTGCTGACAAGTGGTGAAGTAATGTTTAAAAGATGGAGTCTAACACACTGTATAAAATCATCCAACATCCATTTGTGGAAAATACACTTATTCATTTCATACACTGAAAAAAAAAAAGCTACAGCCCACCTGTCTTTTTCAGTTTTACCTCTGTGTTTTTTTGGAGTTAAGGTAAAAGTCATGACAACAGAAAAAACCCGTTTAAATCCACAGTTTCTCTTTTTTAACACAAATGCATTTATTTGTGTGTTGTATTTGTGTCAGAGTTTCCTGTCTGAACATCCTGTGCCGTAACAGAGCTTAATAACTCTAGAGCTGTTGTGTAGTTTTTGTATTATGTTTCATTATTTTACAGGGAGAACATAGTCGCCCTCTTTCTTAAAGTGTGAACACATTTTAGTGGTGAATACTGGAGCTTCTGTTCTTGTCATTAAATGAGTGTTAAAGTTTGTTGGACAGTGCCTTGAGGGCTGAGCTTTGTTGGAGCATCAGTGTGCGTGTTCAGAGTTGGAGATGTTCTGCACAGAGGAAGCTGAATCCAGTCCCAGCAGCGTCCCCAGGTATGACTGCTCTCTGGGGTCCAGCATCTGATCGGGCCTCACTGGGTGGACGATGTTGGCAGGCTGGGGAGTGAGGGTGTACTTTTCTAAGAACGCCAGTTCTGTGGCAGCTTGATAGCCAGAGTTCTGCTGCTGTCCTTGAGTCTGCATGCTCACCACACTGTGAGTTTGGGAGGAGATGGATGAGGCTCTGTGAGCGCTGAGGTTACCCTGTGCTCCTGCTGCCATCTGGACAGGAACTAAAGTGACGGGCACGCAGACGTTTGTAGGAGGAGGGGTGCTCTGGAGGGTTGACTTGGGTTCAGCGCGGTATACCTTAGAGGGCTCCTCAAAAGGAATGGTGACTATTTTGACCTCGCTGAGTGTGCCAAGGGGCTGCTCAGTAAAGCGGTTGCTGTGCACGTGGTCGACGTGGTACTTCAGCTTGTCTTTTCGTTTAAAAGTGGCGCTGCAGTGGGGGCAGTTAAAAGGACGAGCGTCTGAGTGAATCACCATGTGCTTTGTCAAGGTCTTCTTGATCCGAAATGTCTGGTTGCACTCGGGACATCTGTGGGGTTTCTCACCTGTCGAGTGGACAAAAGAGAAGCTCAAAAAAACACATTTAGATAAATACCACAAGGCGTGCTAATAACGTTAGCATGTTATATTTGTTTGGAAAACGTGTTTAGTATAAGACAGTTGTTTTGTCGATGAACCTTGTGAGCTGTAATGGAGCTGAATTTTGTAATGTTACTTTTGTTAAATGTTGCTGTTGTCCCTCGGTTTATGTGAGAACAGGAAAAATCCGCTAGCTGCTAGGCTAATTTATATAATGTAAAATGCCATAGGCTTGTGCTAATAACGTTAGCATGTTGTATTTGTGGGGAAAATGTGTCCACATAAAGACAAGTGTTTGTCTGTGAATGCTGTGAGTTATAGTGAAGCTGATTTGTGTACTTGTGTTTGAAATTGTCGCTATTAAGCCATGTTTAATGTGTTTTGAATCAACCAAACTTTACAGCACTTCACTCTCTGCTCTCATACGTGTTTTCAAGCAAATATATCCATTGACGTTTTTGTTTCCATACCTGAGTGGGTCCTGAAGTGCATTTCCAGACTGGACTTTCCTTTAAATTCTTTCTTGCAAACCTCACACTGATGCAAAGCCGTTTTGTATCTGTAAACAAAGTCATTATTAGTAAGGACAGAAAGCAAGAACACAAGAGCAGCTAAGGGAAATATTACCACCTATGCCAAACAGAGAATAACTGATTCGTATGATAACATACTTCTGCCACACTTTCTCTCCCAAATGAATGCTTTTATAGTGGACCGTCAGGTGATCATGGCGCCTGAAGCACTTCCCACATTCTTCACATTGGTGTGCTTTCTCACCTGTAATACACAAGGGTTGGATTTTTAGAAGAGGGGTTGTATGAGGTACTCATCCATAGTCAGTGTATTACATACAGTAGATGTCAATTGGCATGCCCCCAGTTTGGAGAAGAAGGCAGGAGTACTGACACAGCAGCTAAGCAATGTACTGCTGTGGATAAGGGCAGCAGCAGCAGCAAAACATATTTGAGCCTCCTAAAAATATCAAAATCAGTTTAAGTGTTTGCTAAATTTAGAAGATTTTCAGTGCTTTAGTGCTCTAGCTTTCCATTAAGTGTGCACTATACTTCACCCCTTAATGTCACTGTCAGACAGCCCTTTTCGACAGGGAACTGAAGCCGTTAAATCGTTCTTTTCAAAGCCACCAAACTCCATTGAGAAAAACAGTAATTTGACCTCACTGAACACTGGAGCTGCTCGTCAACTGCTGCCACGATCAGTTCTTTGCATTACTGTGTGACTTTTGTGTGTCCAAACTAACTCTTGGAAACACCGTAGTAATACAATAACACAAACTAACTAACTGATTGAGGCAGGCAGGTGTAGACACACTGTGTTCAGTGTGGTAAAATTACTGTTTTCACTAATGGATTCTGGCTTGAAGGCAGTCCAGTGGCCCGTCAGAGAGGGCTGTCGAACAGCAAGGTTAAGCAGTAAAAATATTTTAAATACAGTGTACACTTAAACGGTTATTGATTTGTAGGCAGTTTTGTGGATTTTGTGGTGGCTTAAATATGTTTTGCTGCTGCCACTGTCCACAGCAGTTCATCGCTTAGCTTCCTTTGCTGTCTTCCTGTCTGCTTCTCCAAACTGGGGGCGTGCTGACTGTCATCTACAGTCGGTAATACGCTGACTATGGATAAGTACTTCATACAACCCTACTTAAAAAAAAAATCTATCCCTTTAAGTTAAAGTGAATGCAGACTGGAGACAGTCAAAGGTTAACAGTATTTCTGACTTTACTGCGTTATAAGGAGAAACAAAATCAAATGTGTGAATGAGACAAAGCAGATTGAAAAGGTAGTGCAACCATTGTCGTTCTTATACCGTACCAGAGTGTATTTTCTGATGTTTGGTCAGGTGATCATGGCGTATGAAGGTTTTCCCACATTCGTCACACTCATAGCGCTTGTCGTCATGGTGGACTCTGAGGTGGAGCCTGTCCAAAGGTACAGTTTGCTTATTAAAAGCAGCTCTAAAAATCAAGAGCTTGAAACATTCATTCATTCATATTTTTCAAATCTCCGCAGCCTTACCTGTAGGAGCTGCCATGACGGAAACTTTGGCCACAGATACTACAGAGGTGAGGCTTCTCCCCACTGTGGATCCTCAGGTGCTCCCTCAAAGTGGTCCTAGAGGGGGAAAAAAACACACACATCTCTCAATAAAGCAGCACAGGTAAGACATGATTTTACAAAATAAGAGTTCTGGAAATAAGGAAAAAGTTGGGGGAGTGTAGGGACAGAGAGACGTACCTTTCTCTTACAGATTTCCCACAAACGAAGCAGGTCCACTTTCTTTTGCCTCCGTGTGTGCATTCAACGTGCCTCTTCCTGTTGCCTGTGTCATTAAACTGTCGGCCACAAATTTCACATGGAAAAGGACCTGAGATATACATAATATGAGAAAGGATACAAACTTTTACATCAACTTTTACACATCGAATGCTACAGAAACATGATTTACAGTAACAGTTGTGATATCATTTAAAGGTTTTAATGACAGCTTAAATTTTCTCTGTTTTAATATGTATCAGTCTGGATTGTTTTGGTGTGAGATGCTGAGTGTTGGAGATATCAGCCATAGAGAAGTCTGCCTTCTCTCCAATATAATGGAGCTAGATGGCACTCGGCTTGTGGTGCTCAAAAAATGCTTTACATTTTAAAAATTCAGCAGCAATGTCTCTTTACAGAAATTATGACCTGGTTACTCAAGTTAATCCACAGACCTTGTTGTGAGCTGTTTTCCTTCTACCAAACTTCGCTCACCAACCATATAACTGCGGAGGAAGAAGTGTGCTACTATTCTACTGTTAGCACACCTAGCACCACTGAGCTAGCTAACGTTGAAACTCAGCCGAGGCCAGTGCCCTTAATGTTTATATCTTGTTGAGTTTTTCAAATGTATTATTTTGGCGCTTTGAGCACCACAAGCTGAGTAACATCTAGTTTTATTATTTTTGAGAGAAGGCAGACATCTCTACGGCCGATATCTCCAACACTCTGCCACTCACACCAAAACAGTCTAGATTTATAAATAGCGCCACAGGTAAAAAGAAAAACAGCATTTTTGATTTTGGGGTGAACTGTCCCTTTAAGCATTCATATTCTCTGTATATTTCTCACCTAAGTGATTTTTTTCTTGGTGCTTCAGCCTGGCAAACCTGGACTTGAAGTATTCGTCACAGAAGGAGCATTTAAAGGGCCGCTCCTGGGTGTGCAGGATCATGTGCTCCTGCAGATGAGGCCTGCGGCTGAAAGTCTTCAGACAAATCTAATTCAGAAGAGTCAAAGGTTACAGAGAGTTCAAATTAACATGTATTAACTGCAAAATGTATTTATTTATCATTATTCATCATCTACTTAGGATCAACTTGCATAATCAGGCAATACTATGACTATAACGAATTCTTACAGCACATTTCCAGCCTTCACTCTTCCTCTTCCTCTTGGTAAGAAACTCTTGGATGTGGTCTGGATGAAGCCTGGCAGGACAGTAAAAATACATGACCTCATCATTATATAATATGACTGTAGCAACCACATCATAGAGAAGTTATGAAGAGTTAGCTCTAGATTTGTTTTTTCAAACTTAGGAATCACAAAGCAACCAAAATGAACACATACAGTATATTTCCAAATTTCACCAGACTAGAAAGTGTACTACAAATCTCCCCGATTGACACTTTCTACTCATACTACACCCAGTACCACTCATGCGTTAGGACGTTAAACTGTAAATTTTCAGCCATGCTAGCAACATGATTCTAGGGATGCTAATGTCAACCGGCCGACCACTTTGGTCAAGAATGAAATATCTGAACAGACGAGCATAAAATAGTGTCACTGCAGCGTCTCACCTCCTCACATGCTTGGCCAGGGTTTTCTTGCTGGCATGGAGTTTGTTACAGAAGGGGCATTTGTGCTCCTTCTTCTGGAAGGGAGCGTTGCTGGCGTGCTTCTTCTTGTGTACGGTCAGGTTAGACTTGGTGGAGTAGCGCTGAAGGCAGATGTCACACTGGAATGGTTTCTCTCCGGTGTGAACTCTGGTGTGACTCTCATACTTCCCTAAAATATACAGGACGGTGCATCAGTTAATGTATTGTCTCAGTAACACGTGAGACATTGATGTAATTAAAGGAATACTTTATCTACACAATAATAATTTGTGTATCAGTGCGTCACCCTGTGCTAGCTTGATTTCATATAGGAAACTTTGCTTTTCTCGCATGCTTTCACAGTGAACGAAGAATCCAAAAACCAGAGAAAAAGATGAAGAAAACTCTTGATGAATTTAAAAGTCTGAGTGGGGCGTCGGGAGTGGTGGTGGATGGGTCCAACAACTACCGACTTTCACCCGAGAGAGCAGTGTTCACTTCCTGTAAGATTATAAAGCCAAACCCTGTTCTTTTTTCCTAAACCCAACTAAAGCCCTGTTTAGATAGGAACTGTGCAAATTCGTAGGAAAGCCCAATCAGTCTTTTTTCAGCATTGGCAGTATAAAAACAAAATCGGGGAGTGCGGCAAAATGCCACCTACCTACTTTTGTTTATACAGAATGCACCATTTTTGGGGCAATGGGGGGCGTCAGCAAGTAACAAAACGTGTAGCTCAGCGTGTGACGTAAACAGTGACCCACAAGTCTTCAACAGCCCCTCCCGTTGCGGAAGGCCGGCTCGTTCTGTTTAAACTTAAAGGCTCTGTGTGTCTAAACGCTCACAGCTTGCCGGCAAAACGGCCCAACATTCATGGAAAATCTGGCAGTGTAAAAGGGGCTTATGTGTGTTTGTCGTTGATGGGAAAAAAAACAAAAAAACGTCAATTTGCGGTGTTGTACCAACGTAAATTTCCTGTCATATAATTGCATGTCGCATGTGGACATGGAAAGTCTATGACCAAAACGTCAATGTGTGACGAGGTCCAAGTGAGAATGTGTTGATTATACTGCATGAGTTGTTCCGAGAGTTTTTTAACAGATGTTTGACACAGTTTTGCTGTTGTTAAACACAGCCCTCTGTTACTGCAATTCAATGTAACAAATGTCACAAATTCAATGTAACACGAGGTGAGAGACTGATATATGAATAATCTTTTTCCGGGTTGAAGTATTCCTTTAATGTCATGGCACTGCTATGACTATGAATTTAACTGAGTGTCCATCGCGTTGAAGGAAATCTGCTGTGTTTCTAAATATGATGAAACAGAAGGGGAGCCTTAACTCCGCCAAACACAACCACAGCTTTCAGAGTTTCTGTCAGTGGCGACAGATGACAGACAAAATGAAAATTTGCTGTTTAAATGATTCGGTCTAATCCTTCTTTTACTGGGGACAGGAAGAACAGGTAGAAAACTAATAAACAACATTTCTTAAAATTGTCATTTATAAAGCAAAAATGCCGAACATCTGCTTGTTACAGCCTATGTGAGAATGTGCTGTTGTTTTTCCTTTCTATTTTATATGATTGCAATTTGAATATCTTTTTGATTGGAAGCAAATAATCTTTGCACTGTAGTAAATTGTGTTGAGCATGTTTCACCAGTTTCTGAAATTTTATTGACCACATGATGAAGCTGTTAATTGAAAATAAAGAATAAAAACAACAACATATTAATCAGTAATGAAAATAGATATTATTTGCACCTCTACTACATGAATTGTAACACTATTAATCTAGACTGGGGCTACTACTTATTGTTATTTTATTTGTTGATTAATCTATCGATTATTTTCTGGATTAATGGATTAAATGTTTGGTCTATAAAATGGTGAAAAATGTCGATCAGTGTTTCCTACAACCCAAAATGATGTCCTTAAATGTTTTGTTTTGTCCCCAACCAAAAGATATTCAGTTTAGTGTCAAACTGGAGTAAAGAAACCAGAAAACATTCATATTCACTAAGTGTGAATCAGACAATTCTTACTGTTTTTTACTTTAAAAATTATCCAAACGATTAATTGATTATCATATTAGTCTGTCGCTACAGCTCTAATCTAAGACCCACCTGCGCGGTCAAAGGTCTTGTTACATTTGGGGCACTTGAGAGTCTTCTTGCTGGAAATCTGGATGATGACTGGAGCCAGACCTTCAGGGTACACTGGACTCTGGGTAGAGCTTCCTGCTGCTGGCACATTGACTTCAACCTCTCCATCAGCCTGGCGCTCCGTCCTCTCTACATCTGAACCCTGCTGACCTGCGCTCTTGTCTACTGCGCAAACCTCAACAACTTTCCTCTGGAGAACCACGTCCTCATTCATGTCTCCCTCCTCCTCCTCCTCCTCGTCTGCGACATCTTCCCCCTGAGATGCTTTCGATGTCACGTTCAGGTCCAGTTTGGGCGCTTGGTTTTCCACAACCACTCTTCCTGCTTCTTCTGTTCTTACTTCATCTTGCTCTCTTGGTGACACGCTGCTTTGTTTTTCCTCGGGATTGTCGATAGTGTACTCCTCGTTGTCTCTCAGATACTTGGTGGGTGTTCTCCTCCTCCGAGCTGATCTCCGCGTGGTAGCCGTCCTCTGAGCTGCCGTCTTCTCTTTCTCCGTCGAGGTTTCCTGCTGTGCCTCAGTTTGACTCTCAGCCACGAGGTTGTGCAGGTCTTCAGTGCCAAACGGGCGACTGCTCATGGCACACTGAGCATCACACGGGCTCTGGGTGTCTGTGTCACCGTCTGGCGAGTCACCTGAAGTCATTTCAACTTCAGGTGACCCTCTTACCTCATCCTGTGCCTGGATCACTCGTACTGGGTTGTTGTCCCCTTCTTTACAGAGCAGCTTTAGTATATCCATCATGTCAAGAAATCGAGCCGCTTCAGTTAGAGCGGGGAGGTCCGTCTCTGTGACAACACACTCAGAGGTGTACAAAAAGCCAAGCAGCTGCTGGAACACAGAGTCCTCCACATGGTCCAGAGTCACATGCGCTGTAGTAGGGTTCTTAGACAGCTCAGCGTGGAAGTAGCTGCTCCCATGGGCCAACACCACCTTGTGGGCACTGTAGAGTTTCCCACCCACAGACACAGACACATCACAGAACCTCTGTCGGGTCCGGTCCTCATTCAAGAACTTCAGGAGGTTGTGGCTTTGCTGCGGCATAGTCAGGTCCCTGATCTGTGAGGTTGATTCTGGGACAGTTTCAGAGTTTGCTGGGGCAGTGGAGCCAAGCACAGCACCCAGCTCTGTGGCACATTCATTGCTGGCACTGACTTGCCTGCTGCGTTTGGGACGCACAGGATTATTAGGCTTTTTCTTCATTACTGAGTCTGTTGGGTGACCATGAGTCAATCCTGAAAACCAAAGGGAATACAGACAGCGATTAGACTGAACACACATCAATCATAACTCTCTCAGTGACTGGGGTTTGATTCAGATTTGATAGGATTATTAGCGTGTTAATGTACCTGATTTTAAAGGGTAAGTTAGGTATTTTCCAACCTGGACCCTATAGATCGAATCATCGTGACGCTGCAATAAAACTTCCAGGTAGACAACTAGCAACTGATCTGAATTGCGGAGATCTGTGAAATCAGCAGACTTGTTTATTTCTATTGTCACTTTCAGCCATAACATTTATATAGTTAAACTCAAAGGTCCGACCTATCTGGTGTTTCTGCTGTGCTTATTTTATGTACTGTTTTGCTTTGCTATTGTCTACCGGAAGCTATACAATGTACTGCTGTAGACAGGGGCTGCTGCAAAACATACATCAGCCACCTAAAAAAATCCTTATCAGCTTAAGTGTTCACTAAATTTGTGATATTTTCACTGCTTTACATTAAACACAAAGTGTCCAAGGCAGCAGTAGACCAGAAACTCCCAAGTTCTGCAAAGTAAAATTACTATTTTTTTATCAACGGAGTCTGAGAGCTTTGAGATAACGGCATCAATTCCTCATCTGAAATCACTCTCTGACAGCAACATTACCTGGTGAAAATATTGTAAATATAGCTTACACTTAAATTGATATTGAATTTTTAGGTGGGCCTTTTTTTGTAGGTGGCTAGAAATCTAACAAAGTGAGGCAGCGTTTGCTCATTTTGCTCATTTCAACTCAGAAGTTGTTGTGAACATTGTGATTTGGTCTAATTCTCCATGTTTTTGTGTCTAAGTCACTAATGGGAAAAACAACTTTTGAAATCGGTCCAGTATTGAGAGAGAACGCTGCAGCCGACAGCTGCGCAACAGGCTGTAATCTAACCACTATGTGTTTGGCATGGTCAATTTACATCAACCAAAAATGCTTGTCTTTGCCACTGACAGACTCAGATTGTTATTTTAAGTGTCTGACAACATTATAGAAAGGATCCCTACACAGACAGACCTTTTAGTGAAAGAGTAACATCCTTTTTATTTAACCAGAAACAGCCCTGAAATCTCTATCGCCAAACAAACCAGAATCCATATAAATAACCAGCATTATAAAACAAACTTCATTTAAAGTTAACAGAAACAAAATAAAACTCACATAAACCATCTTGATTCGTCTTTCACTGTTGCAACAATCACCAGCTTTGGTTTGGTTTAAGTAAACCCTTAATACACCCAGTTAGATGTGAAAATATACTGGCTCTATACACACTACAAGGCTATTGTTTATTTAAATGGAGTCTGGTAGGTTTAGTGATGGTGATTTTAGGACTGTTTCTGGTTAAACAAAAAGGATCTGACTCTTTAACAGTGAGGTCTATCTCTGTAAGAATCCTCTCCATAATGTTGTCAGAAACTTAAAATAACAATCTGAGCCCGTCAGTGACAAAAACAAGCACATTTAGGGTGCTATCAGGCCCAGAGTTGTCTTGCTTTGGTCTAGTCTCTATATACAGACTCTACATTCAGTGAATGTAGAGTCTGTAGGCAAACCCCGGAGTTCTTGCCTCCGGAAGAAGAGCGGAAGAGCCCTGGTTTCCGGTTGTAAGCTGTTTGTAGTCCGCGTGATATTGACCAATCACGTTTGAGCCGGCTGCAGTTGTTGCTAGGTTAAACGGTCCGTGTGGTGAACTAAAGAGGCGGAACATAATTGGCGTCACTGCAAACTCTGAATCCATCGCAGTGGTTCAGCATATTTACTTATATATAAACAGAAGTCCGAAAGGGAAATTCGCCTCCTCCACCCAAATCAAACCGTTATGCCAAAAAATCGGGGGTCTGCCCCGAGAGGCTGTATCGCCGTCTGCTGGAAGTCACACGCCGAATACAGCCGATGGGTTCCGAGAATGGCTTTGGTCTGAATCAGGGACTAATTGTGTTCCAAAGTTGCATAATTGCCTAGAGTTGGTTCGTGTTTTCACGGCAGCATTTACAAGCGGACCAGATAAAATGCCTTGAGTGAGAAAGCTGCTCTTGATTGGTCAGAATTTCCATGTGGGAAAAATCCAGGAAGTAAACAAAACGTTGAAGAAGAGTACACTTGCAAGATAAATGTGACACTTTCTAATGTCACAATGGAGGGACAACTACGCAGGTTGATTTTAGCGCTGCTCATCGTGGACTATATTGCTGTCATTGTTCATTTTAGTCAAACCATACAGTTTGAAAACGAGGCGCGGCTCCAACTAGAAAACAATGTTTTGATGCATTGGATGTGCTGAATGTGCATATTAAGGCAGTACAGGAGGAGGTGCACATTAATAATCCTCCAGGACTGTAACATGCTCATGTTTAACCCAAACAATGAGTCATGTGACTGCAGTTGGTTCAGATCCAGGTCAGAAGTTCATTTGTAACCAGACCAAGACCACCTCTCCAAGAAGGTCTTAGTCTGGTTGTTTTGGTGCACACCTGAGTGTGATTGCTGTGTTCACACCTGCCCAAACGAACTGCACTTAGGGGGCAAACGAACTTGAGTTTGATTAAACCGAACCAAACAGGGCAGGTGTGTAAGCACCCTTAGTGGACGTAAAGTGATGATGCCAAATGCCCTGATAGGTTACACTGCAGCCTGTGTCACCGGTGCCATGGTTTGTTAGTCACTTCCTCACTTAGAGACACAACATTGGAAAATATGCTCCAGGTTGAAAATACCTAAGTTACCCTTTAATAACACAACTAGCACTGAAGCTGATATGAACATGATGCATTAAAAGACGCACAACAACGACTTATGGAGAACGTTTAAGGTATATTTCTCCCTTTAATTAAAACAAAGCACAAACAGTAGCTAACTGTTATCAACACTGGACTCGACAGACACTACAGGCCTCACGGAGATGTAATAATAAGCTAGTAACCGCACTGACACCCTGCATTTACAACGGTCAACACGGTCGCATTTATAAATTGGCTCTCCACCTCAAGGACCCCTAACGTTATGTGATCAGCCTGACGGTCGGGCCCCCCCTCCGAGGAGAGTGTTGACAAACGACCCTCACTGCTACCCCGGAAATCGACGTGTATATCGGGACCTTTAATTAAAACAAAATCTTACCTTAGAGACACGAGACGCGTTTAAAGCCCGGTACACTTCAGCGGACACACGTAATGTGAAAAAATAAACGGAGGAATAATAATTTCCTGAATATCTGTAACGCCCCACCCTCCCCGGCCTCCATAAATATCTGACACCGTAACAAACCGCTCGCTCATTGGCTGTTTCGGCTTTTGTCCTTTAAAGCTCCCTTTTAAAGCCGTAAACAGAAGTCAAAATTAAATAAACGACGACGGAAGAACAGGCTTTGATGCATTTATTAATATACGATGTAACGCATGAAAAGTCTAACGCGATTTAACGAGGAGGACGTGTTGTCGAGCAGCATCTTCAGGTTCACGAGAGGGTTCATGACACGAGGGTATCATGGGTAATGTAGTCTGGAGGCTAACAGCGCTCTTCCATTTGCTCATACCAACCAGTTTATCTAAATCTTTTACAGTGGCGGAGAGCAACTAAATACATCTACTCAAGAGAGTATTTTAAAGTTTTGTGACTTTATATTTTTACTCCACAAAGGAAAATATACGTTTTATTCCACAATATTTATCTGACAGCTAAAGTTATATTGCAGCAGAACGTTTTAACCCCAATTATGTGATCATACCATAAATGAAACCGCACTGCTGATTACAATGAGTATAATAATTACCTCTACCCCAGCCAGTCACGAAATTAATATGCTGCTTTACATATCAATGCATCACTAATGACAATATAGTATATATAGTAATGTACGGAAGCGATACACAGTCACTTGAGAAAAAATATTTGCCCTGTTTTTCTGAATTAACAAGATTATTATCCTATAATTACGAGAAATGTTTTCATGCATTTTTTTTTCAATTACTGCGTAATTACTGCAAGTCACTTGCATTTTTAGACATTTTTGGATTTGGTTAAAACTGCAATAATCATGTTTAAAGCGAGAAATAATTCACTTTCGGGCAACATTCAAAAAATGTTTTGTGACAGGGAGGGGTGGTTATAATATAAGAGGAGAATTTAATTTAAAAAGTGTGGAGTGGACTTGTTGAATGGGCTCTATGATGAGCTGAAACAAAACACAAATATAAATCAATTTAAAAAACTATATAAAAAAGATATTCTTGGCAGATATATAGATAAGGAAAGGTTGTGTTAGGGGAGTGAATATCTATTTATATTATATAACACTGGGTGGTACTTGGACTGTAAACAAACTGGGTTTACTACCTATTTATGTAATAGTTTAAAAAAATCTTTTACTAATTGGGTGGTAAATGGACTGGGGATAGTTATATATTAGTTGTAAATAAATTTGGGAATTTGTTAAAATAAATATATGAGTTAAAAGAAGACATGTAGGAAAGGAGTAAGTACATATACGCTTTATGTCTACCTTCTTTTCGGACACTGTTGTCTTTGTCCTTTTTTTATGTTTTTTTTTTATATATATATTTGGTTCAAAATAAAGTCATTCATCCAAAATAATCTCATAAATACCAAGATAATTATCTTGTTAATTTAAAAAAGCTGATTTTTTTCCCATGATGAAAGAGCAGTTTTTCTATGTTTTCCAGAAAGACTGGGCAATTTTTTGTTTTATTTTATTTATTTATTTTTTTGAGGAAAAAAGTAACGCCTGTACTCCATGCCACACAAGTTTAATAAAGACAATATTTCAATGAAATTGTTTTGATCCTACGTTTCGGACAAAACGTTTCAGTCCTACCTAGGACCAAAACACTGTCTTTATTGAATTTGCGTGGCATGGAGTAGTGTACAGGCGTTACTTTTTTCCCCATTTACACTGATTTGTTTTGTTTTGTTTTCCTGTTTTTGTTTTTTTGTTTGTTTTTTGGACAGCCTTGAACCTGCATGTTGTACGTATAATTTTTTTCCCTCAAATATTTTTTCCCCAAATTTTTTTCTTTCAGATTCTGAGATCATAATGTCTTTAATTCAGGAAAAAAATAGCAGATTTTTTCCCAAGTGGATGTGCCTCTTTCATTTCTGTAACAATGTAACACTGACTGAGGCTGACTTCTTTTACTTTTAAACTTTAAGTGCATTTTGTTGAAAGTACTTACAGAATTTTACTTAAAATGCTGAACGCAGGACTTTTTTTTTTTTGACTTGTAACTTATTTTATACAGTCTATGCTTGTAACATTATTTTTAAATTGTGGTGTCACTACTTTAACTTAAGTAAAATATTTAATAATGTACTCCACAGCTGGTCTTTTATTAAACTGAGGTTAATTAAGTGAGTCTATCTGTTGATTTAAATATGGCTTTATTTGCATACTTAGACATATTTACAAAAAAAAAAAAAAAAACATATGATAAACTTACACTTTATTTAGTTGTTCTGTCTCTATTTCACACATTAGATCATGGACTTAAATCCTGGACTGTAACATACTGTGATGGCCACTGTGAAACCTGAGCCAGAGCAACTGCAAAACAATTAACAGTTAAAAGCACATTAAGTTTCACTAATGAGCTGATTGAATGCTCTTAAGGCTCCTCAGAGAAATTAATCGTGATGACGTCAGGGACGTTTTAAGGACAGAGATACTTCCTAGATTAGAAATACCAGTTCACTTCTTTCACAGACTGGGCCTCGGTCCAGCCGACTGCCGCAGCCAAATAGTACTCAACTGTAGACACGCTGTGTAGTACACGTGTACGTGCATGTGCACACGTGTATTTTATGTTTGTGACCATGTTTTGGGGTGCATATTTACAGTTGAACTGTGGGAATATTTCCTTCAACCGAAGAAGGAAGTTATGATAAAGAGCCATTTAATGCCAGTGTGTGCCTCTGCTCACCATCTGCTCCAAACCCTCACGTCTCATTGTTTTCATCAGATGTTCCTCACTGTCACTTATATAAGTGTACATCAGACTTCTTTCTAGGGAGGATTTTTGGAGTTGCTCAAATTAGCCTCCTGGATGAGCCCCTCCCTTCACTAACACATTTAATGTGTAAGACATTGTAAGTGCATTAGCCTAATCCCTCCTATCTGGCCTGCGCTGCTCCGAGCATTTTAGTGAACACATACATTCACGGAGGAGCAGAGCTGAGGATGGAGCTGCACAC
This sequence comes from Epinephelus fuscoguttatus, assembly GCF_011397635.1. Taxonomy (NCBI): domain Eukaryota; kingdom Metazoa; phylum Chordata; class Actinopteri; order Perciformes; family Serranidae; genus Epinephelus; species Epinephelus fuscoguttatus. Next base: position 25,554,403 of record NC_064766.1, read on the forward strand.
ACAAGTGTTCCCCACCTGTCTTTGACCTGAAATGAAGATATTGACAAATATCTAGTCATTTGGAGGACTTGTTGAGGACAATGTTGAAATTCAGCGTGCATGTGTGGATGTTATGGTTGCTTTATGCAGGTAAAGTTTGGATACAGTATTTATGTTGTAATCAGAGATGATATGATTGTGTGCAAATGTTTTACTGAGGTGTCCAGCAAGTGTTATGTACAACATGCTTTTTAATTTACATTCAGGATTTATCCAAAATTTAAATTCAGCTACTGTTATTAGGATTTTAGAATTTTATTTTTTGTTGGATTTTTTTTGGTTTCTTATCTTCATTCTGAGTATTTAATTGCTTCTACACACATATTTGTAACTGTGTGTGCTGCATCTTACTGACATATGTTTAATTTGCATCAGCTTCATTTCTGATTGTTTTTAAGAAGTAATATTGGATTGTATTTGTCTCTCCAGGCGCATTCTCCGAAGAGGACATCGGCGGATGTGAACAGCAGCCATGCCAAAATGGTGGTCTATGTGAGAGCCACAATGGAGGTTTCAGATGCCTTTGCTCCCAACAAAGCCTAAACGGACGCCTGTTTGGGGGCGAGAACTGCACAACTGCACTTTTAGGCTGTGATGGTAACCAATGTGAGAATGGAGGAATATGCTCTCCCTTACTTATCAATGATCAGCACACTTTTACATGCATCTGCCTTGCTGGCTTCACAGGCCCTAAATGCCAGACCCCCACAGTCTTCTCATTTGAGTCCAGAGGCTACATGTACATAGAGACCAAGCTTCTAGACCCAGAGGCTCCTCTTAATGTGACATTCAGTTTCAGGACAACGAGACCGGTCGGCACTCTTCTGCAGCGCAGAGTGGACGACCTGCTCCTCAGCATCGAACTGATGGATGGGCATCTCTGCCTCCGCAGCCTGAGAGGTCAAGGCTCCAGCACACTGGTTCAGGAGCTGCCGGAGTACCTGTCCAACAACATGTGGCACATGGTGGAAGCATCACTGGGCGGTGTGGTCAGCCTCATCAGGCTGCTCTGCACTGAAGGAAGCTGCACCAAAGACTCCAGCGCTGAAGTCCAGCTGCTTGAGAATGCTTCTGCTCTCCTAGACCCAGGAACAGTTCGTCAGAGCCTCTTCATAGGGGCAGTCAGGGGGAGCTGGGGTTTGGGCAGAGCAGCAGATGAAGCAGACTACCCGCCTGCTTTTCTGGGCTGCTTCAGAGATGTGTTTGTGGACTCACACTTGGTGCTGCCTGCTACTGTGTCAGAAGATTCAGACGTCCAGGAAAACATCACTGTGGGATGCAGCGACAAAGACAAGTGCGACGACAGCCCGTGTCAGAACCGAGGGCGCTGTGTGAGCCAGGGCTGGAGGAGCTACATGTGTGAGTGCCACAGGCCTTATGAAGGGAACAACTGTGCAGAGGGTAAGACATAAACACACACTAGCACCACTGCATACTATTTTCTAATTTATTATTATCATTATTATTATTACAAAAATATTTATTATAAATGCAACCAATGCTGTGGTTCAGTTCCCCAAATCTTCTTTTCCTTTTTGCCTCTATCCTCTAAGAAAACCTGAGCAAACTTAAAGGAATACTTCTTCCCCCCAAATGACCATCTGTATATCAGTTACTTGCCTCATGTGACCCTGAGTTTGTGAAGAAAAATGTTTCTTGCATGCCTCCATGGTGAACAAAAAATCCAAAAACTGAGAAAATGAATTGAAGTCATAGGGGTCCACATTTAACAACAGCAAAACTATATCAAAACAACTGTTTTCAAACTCTCACACAACTTGTGCAGTGTAAATCAAGTCTCATTTATCCAGTCAAATGCTCAGTACTTCCCAAACAGACAGCTGTTTCTGATGGCGAACTGAATAGAGAGTAAAACTCATCTATGTTCTCTTCCATGCCAGACTCCACTGACAAAAACAGTAATTTTACTTTGCTGTGAACCCAGGAGCTGCTGCCCTGATCTGAAGTTTGTTTGTGTTTTTTGTGTTACTTGTCATGACTTTGGTGAATCCAAACTAACTCTTTAAAACACCAAAGTCACACAATAACACAAACTGACTGACAGATTAAGGCAGCTGTAGACGAACAGCTCTCATGTTCAGCAAGGTTAAATTACTGTTTTTATCAATGGAATCTGGCTTTGAAGAGAGCATTGATAAGTTTCACCTTCCGTTCAGTTCCCTGTCAGATAGCACTGTTTGTTTGGGAAGTAGTGAGCATATGACTGGATAAACGAGACTTGGATTATACTGAATGAGTTGTGTGAGAGTTTGTAAATAGATGTTTTGATATAGTTTACTTTAGTTCATGAATAACTAGAATTTTTTCTTGACGAATTCCACATAACATGGGGTGAGTAATTAATATTAATTAATCAATACAAATGGTCATTTGGAGGGTGAAGTATTCCTTTAAGTTACTATTCAAAATAAGAGCTTAACTTTTAATTGCATTAGCAAATAGCAGGGCTATGACAAACAAGGATGATGAATTGGATTTATGATGTGTTTGCTTATGTGCATATTGCTTTGAGAGTGTTGGTCTCATTGGCGTTATATGTTTTTTTTTCACTTATTATCACTTATAATACAATTTTTGACATTGACATGTCAGTTACAACAGTTACAACAGTTTAAGAAAATAGTTGGAAAAATAAACAAAAACTGCTTGGGTAAATACACATTTTTTACAGCCTTACAGATTAGTGCATCTATTATTTATTATTCCAGTCCAGTGTTGTCTTTTAGAGTCTTGTATAGAATCCATTTTCCCTGTTTTCTTTCTAGTTATGCTTCTTGTTGTCTCAGTATGTGTGTCAGTTTCTCCACTAAAAAAATTTCTTCCACAGTTGTTAGCCATTGGTCCTTCATTGGTGGTGTGTCTTTACCCCAGTTCCTAGTCATAGCTTTCTAGCTTGTTACTAGCAATATTTTGATCAAATATCTATCACTAGCAGTAACATTTTCTTCAGAGATAAAGCACCAAACAACTGTTTAAGCACATACATATCCTAGTATGTGCTTAAGCTCTTTACATACTGTTTCCCAAAACACAGTTATTTTCTCAGATTTCCAAAAAACATCAAATTGGAAACATTTCTGGCAACTATGGAGATGCTAACTTTTCGATGCCGGTGTAACAAAGGAACCAATCAGATTCTTGCATGAGAATTTGCGAAAAAGTGGTTGAGTGGTGTATCTTCCACGTTATGCCAGTCTTCAAATCAAATCAAATCAGGCTTTAATTGTCATCTCACCAAACATACAACAGTAAGGCAGGTAAAACGAATCAGTGTTTGCGAGGAGGTCGTTCCAACACTAAATTAATAAATACTTATACCATCAAATAGACATCAATAATGTGAAATCCACCTTTTTTTTCTCCTATTTCACCTTGAAATATTAAGGACGCATTCACGCTGGCTTAATTTGGTCCGCTTTAAACGAACCCTGGTCCGCTTCCACGGATAGTTCGGTTCATTTGGAGTGGTGTGAACGCTCATTCGAACTCTGGTGTGGACCAAACGAGTGAACCCTGGTCCGCTTGAAAACTGGGGGTCTCAGTTCACTTGCAAGTGAACCCTGGTGCGGTTCACTTACAGTAGGAAATGCAAACGGACTATCCAGCAAACTAAAGAGAGGAAGTGATGTAGAGCGCAGCGCATTTTGGGTAGTAAAAAAATGAAGAAAAACAGAGGTAAAAAAAGAAAAAGTTGGAAAATTTCTTGTGGGCAGACATGGAGTAGTGAGGAGGTGCAGGCGCTTATTGATATATGGTCAGAGGACTATATATCGCAGTTGCTTGTTGCTACCCACAATGGATTTCTGTTTTCAGTCCTGGCCAATCAGTGAGCCGGGTTTTGTTCTTCCTCATGCTTTTTTCCTTTCTGGTCAGTGGTCGTTTCGGGGTAATGCCGCCCCCAAACGACCTGCTGTTGTAACTGCGTGATGTTGTCCAGGCAGTTTAAAAAGTCCAGTGTGAAAGTGAACTGAACCAAATGAAGGTGTGAAATTTTTCAGCATTCCCCTCCCAATCGAACCGAGTCCCCCGGACTATCCTAGTGTGAATGCGCCCTAAGTTAAATGTTTGTCATTTGTGTTCAGCCCTTGATATTGTGGTGGCAATAAGGTCCAGAAATGTCTGACGGTTAACGTCAGCAAAACAAGTTTACTTAGATTGAACAACCCTGAATGGAAATCACACACACACACACACACACACACACACACGGAAGGTTAGGCATGGTGTCTATCTAAGGAGGAGTATATCAATGTTTGGTGTACTGTTCTGCGCGGCCATCTCATTGTTGCGGTGTGAAGTTGTAAGTTGTGTCTTTAATAAACCTGCTAAGGCTGTCAGACTGACCTCGAGTCATTCAAGTCGTTTCTTCAACAATATAATGCTGAAATAATTATTATGTTACTTTCCTGATGTGCTTTAATTAGGATTCAGATAACACCATACACCTCCTTAGAAGAATCTGATTTGATTTCCCTTTTTTAATATTCCCTTTATTGCAGGTATATATAAAATTCATGCGTTCCAAATTTGTATTTTCCTCTCAGATTTTCAAAACTCTCCAGCCACCCATTCTTTTTCGAAACATACCAAGCTGTTTTTCCTTTAACTTCCCATTGCTGAAGGCGTTATATGTTTTAAATGAGGATTAGATTTGCATTCAACAAAATGCTTAACTGTGTGAGCAGATATGTGAACAGATATATCTAGAAATGTTTTGGCTGACTTTGAAATGCTCTGCATGTGGAGTATTTCTACATCACCTGCACTTAAATGGCACGTCTTCAGACAGAATTACAAGGAGAAATGCTGTAACAACAGGTAAAGGTTAAGTCAAGTTCAACTTTAGTCTCCTCAGTGCAGAAGTCTCAATGATTTGCTCAAAGTCAGCCAGCCACCCAGCAGGATGATAAAATTAGCCAGCAGACTTTAAAGGAGCTTACAGAGCCAGCACAAATAGCACCATGTTCAGCCACGCGGTCATGCAATCAGGAGGCATGCAGCAACACCTGGGCTGAGGATTAAAAAAACGTGGGTTTCAGCAGTTCACCTGGCACAACTTCACCTTCACTCACGCCATGCAGAGCAATTTTCGTCAGCTGGTTTCCTCAGCAGCTTCTTCTTTTCAATGAACAGAGAGCACTCTTCATCATCGAAACAATGCTGGGAATAGTGCATCACCTCACCTGTCTATCAAAACAAGCTTTTATTAAATTACACTGATACAAAATTGAGTTTTATTCGCTTAAAGGAATATTTCATCCACAAAATCACAGTGTGTAGTTTAACTACTCACCCTGTGTTATACTGAATTCATGAAGGTCAATGGGGACCGTGTTTAACAACAGGAAAACAGAACAATCAAATTGAAGTCTAACTTAAATGTCTTCTCTTTCCCCACCTCTGCCAGTTTCACTAGGTGTGGATCCTGTAACCATTTCTTACTCCATTTGTCAGCTTTTCAATGATTAACTAACTAAAGGGGAAGGAGTTTGATGATTGATCATTGGGGGAGTAAAACAAAGAATGCAGGGTAAGAGCCACTAATTGTCATAGATTTCTTGTCACCTATAATCCTTTCAGAATCCCAAGCAGCACCTCCATTCAGCCTTTCTTTTAAAGCAATACTTCACCCATGTGTTCATCAGTTACTCACCATGTGTTATCTTCAGTTCGGGAAGAAAACGTTGTTTTTCTTGCATGCCTCCATGGTAAACGGAGAATCTAATAACAGAGAAAATTCTTGATGAATTTAAGTCATAGAGTTTCATGTTCAACAACATCAAAACTATATCAAAACATCCGTTTACAAACTCTCACACAACTCGTGCAGTATAATCCAAGTCTCATTTATCCCGTCACATGCTCAGCACCTCCCAGACACCTGCATTTTCCACTAAAACCTTACTATTTAAAACACTTGGCCTTGGTGCCTGGGTAAGCATGTGTGCTTAAACTCAGCTCTTGTATCCCAAGTTGCCAAGGCGTGCTACTTACTGTACCTGTGGGTGGTGGTTCCCAACTGGTGGGTCGAGGTCCAAAAGCAGGTCACGAGTCTATTCTAAATGTAAAAATGTGTAAAAAAAACCCAAAAAAACCACTTTATTTTTAAGTACAGTAAATTTCTAGCACAGAGATTTTAATTTGAAGTGCCATTTTCTGCTGTAGATTGAGTGACTTTCCAATGGCTACTTGACAGAGACAGCAAACATCATGGCCAAACACAAGTATGATGCTGAAAATATTGAACTGTGGGACCTCGAGCTAATGACTGAGGAGAAATCTGGACCCTGTGGCTGGACTACTTGGGAACCACTGCTCTAGCATATTTTCCAAAATGTCATACTGTTCCTTTACGATGTAATTTTCATCAGGTTTTGTTTGACTTTTATTGCTTTTCTGTCTCTTCCCTGTACCCGTGCAGAGTATATCACAGCAAGGTTTGGAAGCAAAGACATGGAGAGTTATGCTTCCTTCTCACTGGACGATGACCCAGGAGACGCTGTGACTATATCCATGTTCATTCGCACCAGACAGTCCAATGGCCTGCTCCTCATCCTGGCCAACAGCACCAGCCAGTACCTCCGTTTGTGGCTGGAAGAGGGCAGGGTCACAGTTCAGGTCAACAACTTTGAGACCCTCGTTGGTCGGGGTGCGGTCAGTGACGGACATTTCCATTTGGTGACCGTGAAGTTGGAAGGAATGGCAGCCGCGTTGTTCCAGTCAGCCCAGAGCCAGGGATCCATGCCCATCAGGTACACCCAGGTACATCCTGGGGATCTGGTTTTCGTTGGGGGGCTTCCAGACTCAAGGGCCTCTGCTTCGTTCGGCGGCTACTTTAAGGGATGTGTTCAGGATCTGAGGATTAACAGCAAACGGCTGCAGCTTTATCCCATTGCAAGTCCTGTGGAATCTTACAGCCTGAAGCAACTCGTCAACGTCGCACAAGGATGCAGCAGTGACAATGCCTGTGCTGTGAGTTATATCAGTGCTATCATGTTCAGCACATCGTCCTTAATGAGCTAGTGACACATTTTTACTGCTTATCTGCACCCATAACAAGTGAGGACACTGTTGAACTTAGAGGAGGATAGACATGATTTATTTGGGTTGTTTTCTCCTCACCAGGTCAAACCCTGTCTCAACGGGGGAGTGTGTTACTCCATGTGGGACGATTTCATCTGTAACTGCCCCCCCAACACCGCAGGGCAGCGCTGTGAGGAGGTGAAATGGTGTGAGCTGTCTCCCTGTCCCGCCACTGCTGTTTGTCAACCCCGCTCTCAGGGCTTTGAGTGTAAGTGTCCTGACATGATGATCTGTTGTTGTACTATTCCTGTCCTAAGATCCAGACACACCAAAGCGACATCTAAGAACTAGTGGTGACGCGGGCAGACTGTTGTATTGCCTCACGTGACCTCCGTCTTGGAAAAAGACTCCAGCCGATGGCCAACTAGCACATATGCTCTGCATTTGCAAGAGAAGAAATAACTCCACACCATCAGGCGACGGTGGTCTGCAATCAAAAAGGGAAATTGGAAGACCCACAGGGCGGTTTCAAAACGATGGTTAAGCAGTCAGCAATACACAAAAATTTACAAGACATTTCTGCTAAAGGGCTCAATGGCTAAAAAACAACCTTAATATAACAAGTTAATCTTGATGTCACACCCTCTTGAGTCAGTGGTTCCCAACTGGTCCAGCCAGAGGGTCCTAATTTCTCCATGGTCATCAGGTCAAGGTCCACACAGTTTAATATTTTCAGCATCATGTTTACGTTTGGCCATGTCGTCGGGCTAGTTTGCTGTCTCTGTCAAGTAGCTGTCCGTTAGTCACTCACTCTACAGCAGGAGATAGCACTTCAAAATAAAATCTCTGTGTGAGAAATTCAGTGTACCTCAATAAACAAGTGTATTTTTGACAATCTTGACACGTTTGTGAGTGACAATGGGGAATCAGTTGTGAATCATTGCTCTTATGCTGTTTGTTTACTTTCCTCACTTCAGTTTCTCTTTTCACGCGTTGAGCTGAACCGCCAATCAGAGTGATTTCTCTCACTGACAGGCTCTGCTAGGTTCAATGCTGACTCGACACAATGAATCAGCTGACAAAAGCCGAGTAGTGCCAACGGTGCGGGACACACCACAAAAAATAGGACGATAGACACTTATTGACAACCCAACATTGAACGTGGTGGACTTGGTGTGCCCCCCAGCATTTCCAAGTGGTATGATTGTTGGCGCCACTGTCACAAAGACAACTGGATCCCTTTCTGTTTTCTTCTGAGCTCAGCAACTACCATAGTTTCCACAGTTACATTAGTTTATCCACCTCATGTCATTTCTGCTACTGGGAATTGTAACTGCAAAGAACAAGCTAGCTACCGATAGCTATCTCTTCCTGTTTTGGTTGTGCAGTGGTTGATGCCAGGGCTGAGCAGTTAATCAGATTTTATTTTCAATTGTGACTTTGGCTTCCAACAATTCTCAGAACAAGATAATCAAAATAAAACGACTGTTAGATTTCCATTTCGCAATGCTCTTGTTTCGTCTCGTGTTATAAATCCAGCGTACCCACTACCTTCACAGCGGTGTGCTCGGTGTTGCCAGTTTGGTGTCATTCTTGCGGGATTTAGTGACTTTTCAGACCCTCTTAGTGACTTTATCACTAATCGCGACGAGCAACAAATTTAGCGACCTTATTAAGACCATCAGAAAAAAAGTGAGATATATATTTCAACATATTTATATTGTGATTTATTCCCATTTATGCTGCTCAGAGTGATCACAGTCTACAGCTCCTCTGCCAACAGCACAGGGTCTCTATGTTTTTCAGTTGAGTTATATTTGAAGTTTATGGAGCCCCTAAAGTCCTATGATGATTTTTGCCATAATCAAGCAGCCCCAGTTGATGCACTTCTTCTGTGCTGTAAGTCAAGCCTACATTTTCTCGGTAGATTGTAGCTGGCAACAAATAGAACTGCATAGTGAAAGTGAGCCTCATAGGGATCAGTCTAGACACAGATGGTGTCATTATACTGTAGTCATTACAATGTGCAATCAATATTTACTTCATAATGATAAGTTAAATAAAAAAACTTGTCTATTTCTTCTTTAAACACACAGAGACTCTCGAAGAATGACCAAAAATAGGATTTCTGCTATATTTAGTTTAATAGTTTAATGTGAGCAGCCACTTTCATGTAAAAACATTGCCTAGAAAAGGATATATAGTAAACGTGTGAGCCTTTCATTACATTAGCCCATTTCTGATCTCGGTTTGTATCCACTGCAGGGACTCTGTGCGGTCTCACCGGTGCAGCGCTGATTAATTACAACGTGGCTGATTACAGAAGGGAACAGAGTTGAGGCAGGGATCCTGCACAGGATTCCTCTAAGACGTGCTAATCCCTGCTCAGATTAAGTCTACATGCCTGTGGAAGTTTATGATGACAAGTCCTCCTGGAGATGTCACATGTTCACACAGGGAAGAGGAGGGAAGCCGATGAGCCAGAGTAGCTGCCAAAGTCTTTTTGTGTGTGCGTTTTTCATGACATTGAGTGGCTGTATTTTTACACACATGTAGCATATTAACTTACCTCACTTCTATGCATTCAAAGGCCCCATTTCTCCTCTCCTCTTTTTCTCTTTGTATTATTACCAACACGTTAGAGGCCTTTTTGTCAGTTTTTTTGTGGATTCCTGGATGTTATATTGACACCAGTGACACTGTGCAGTTTAATTACAGTTTGTTTTGTCTGTTTTGCACTTTAACAGACAGTAATGTTTTAAAATGTCATGATTAAAAAGTTTAAAGACCATGAAAACTTATTTTTTAATTAGCTTCATACTGTGACTGCTGGGTACCTACATGAACACACAGCGTTTTGCCATAGCTGGAACAGTTTTGGTAATTACACATCTCTGTATTTATGTTTTGGTCCATGTTTGTCTCAGCGGTTTGAAGTGGTACGGTGGTCCAGTGGTTAGTATTGTTGCCTCACAGCAAGAGAGTTCCTGGTTCTGATTCAGGGTGGGGGAGCCCCTCTTTGTGGAGTTTGCCAGTTCTGCCTGTGTCAGTGTGGGTTTTCTCCAGGTACTCCAGCTTCCTCCCACAGTCCAAAGACATGCAGGTTAATTGGTGACTCTAAATTGTCCGTAGGTGTGAATGTGAGCGTGAATGGTTGTCTGTCTCTATGTGTCAGCCCTGTGATAGTCTGGCCTCTGTTTGAACTGTAGTATTCCAGTTTTCCATGTTAATGCTGTACATCTTTTGGCTTGTATAGGGCATGCCTCTATAAAAAGATAAGCTTTTTCTTGTTTGGTGGGTGTCAGAGGTGTTACTCAGTGAGCACTGAGACAAATAAAAATAATTATGTGGTAGATCTTTTTTTATGTACATTTTTTATTTTTATTTCACACTTGCTTTGGCAGTGTAAACCTGTTTCCCACACTGATAAAGCCCTTTTGAATTGAAGTGAATAAATGGCGCCATATTAAAAGGCAGTGTGCTGGCATAACACAAAAGGGTGTTCAACGCACCGCCATTTCCATTTAGATAAACATTTTGTTATATTTTATCAGGGCTGAACGCACCCCAGGTGTACTTTAAGACACCATGACATCACCGTTGGGCATGGTTAGAAATGCAGCAGACATGAAATGTTTAACCAGAGAGGGCAGTATCTGCATTACAGAGTGGTGTTAAGTGACTTTTTTCAGGTTTTCAGAGGCTTTAATGTCCAACAGGGATAATTATGTTAAGAACTGGAACTACGTCTTGACACTGAAATGATTTAAATGAATAGTAAAATTCAATTTCAATTCATGAACTTCCTCCATTTCTCTCCTTCAGGTTTGTCTAATGTGACATTTCGGGCTGACAGCAGCATTTTGCACTGTCGGAGCAACGGGAAGATTAGGCGCAGCCTCGGCACTGTCACCCTCAGCTTCCGCACAAGACAGTCCACTGCCACCTTACTACATGCACAGAAGGACTCAGACTACCTCACCATCTCCCTCCTGGACTCTCATGTGGTCATGGAGCTCCAGTCTGGGGCTGACGAGGATCCCCGCAGGGTGACAGTTCAAAGCCAGGGTCCAGTCAGTGATGGAGAGTGGCACACTGTGGAGCTCAGCATAGAGAACCAGACGCTCCCGACCTCCAAGTGGATCATGGCTGTGGACGGAGGTGTGAGGGAGCCAAGCATGTCCAAAACAGCTGCAGAGGACCTGGATTTTCTCAGGGAGGGAGCAGACATCTTCCTGGGGGGACTGAGCCTGGACGTTGGAGTGAACCTGTCTGGTTGTCTGGGCCCAGTGGAGATTGGAGGCCTTCCTCTTCCTTTCCACCTGGACACAGAGTTGAACCTGCCCAGACCTCAGGAGGAGCAGTTTATGAGGATAAACAGCGATGCTACCCCACAATACGGCTGCTGGGGAGCCAGTGTGTGTGCGCCTAACCCCTGCAAGAACGAGGGTGTGTGTGAGGACCTGTTTGACCTGCACGACTGCACGTGTCCCTCTGAGTGGACAGGGCCACTGTGTCAAGACCCAACAGACACCTGCATCTCCAGCCCCTGCATCTACGGCAACTGCATCGACCTACATGGGGGATTTGAATGTGTGTGTGAGCCAGGGTACAGCGGTAAACAGTGTGAGCTGGAGGTAGATATGTGTGAAAACAGCAATTGCAGTGACGGTGCCACATGCCTCAAAGGTCTCCAGAGCTATTCGTGCCTCTGCCCTCAGAATCTGACGGGCCAGTACTGCGAGTGAGTGCATCGACAGTTAATATCTCTGTGACACCAAACTTACAGTAGCACACATGTAACAGGTTAATGAGCTCTGAGCTGTACTGATGTACAAACTGGTCTCTTACAGGGACAAAATTCCTGAAATCCCATGGTACATTGAGACAAATCCGTAAGTGCTTTTTGACATAAAACACCAAAATAAACACATTTCCATTGTTTCCCTGAAGTATGAAAATATTAAATCCACCAGTGCCAAACTAGAAGACATTGACATGTTCTCTTATTTCTTCAGACTTCCTCAGTTGCCTGTATCCTCCTGCACTGGTACAAGATGGAACTACAGCTGCTTTAACGGAGGGAACTGCTCTGAAGCAGACAACACCTGTTACTGCTTGCCTGGTTTCACAGGACAGTGGTAGGACATGCATAATGATATTTAATCCTCTTTGCTGACCTCACGGTTTCTCAACCCTGGGGATCAGCACCTCTTGGCTCCACATGGGGTCACTAGATATCCAGACAGGGCCACTCAGATTTGATGTTTGATATGTCCTTGATACATTTTTTAAATTAAGTTAATTTAATTAATAATTTGTTAGATTTTTAACATTGCAGAATTTCCATGAAATTCATTTTAAATGCCTCTACACATGAGAATCCTGGGACCTAAAATCAGGGTGATCACCCAGGAAAAGTTACAAAACCTAACTGAGCCCATCTTAAAGCTGCTAGCACAATTTTGATAATAACAATGTAACAAATAATTATAAAAGTAAAAATAGTCATAGTTTAGCATATCATGAAAAAAGTAATTAAGAGTGTTGTGAAAAAGTCATAGTATAGTATGTCATTAAAAAAAAAGTCATAGTATGGTATATCAAGAAAGTCAGGGTATAGTCTGTCATAAAAAAGTTTTAGTATGGTATATCAAAAGTCATTGTATGTACAGTATGTCATGAAAAAGTCATAGTGTAGTATATCAAAAAGTCATAGTATAATATGTCATAAAAGTCATAGTATATGAAAAAAAGTGATATTATAGTGTAAGAAAAAACGTCATAGCATATGGAAAAAGTCGCAGTATATAGCATGTCATAAAAAAGTCATAGTACAGGATGCAAAAAATGTCATAGTATAGTATGCAAAAAAAAGTCATAGTACTGTATATGAAAAAAGTCGTATATAGTATGTCATAAAAAGGTCATAGTATAGTATGTAAAAACGTCATAGTACTGTATATGAAAAAAGTCATAGTATAGTATATCAAAAAGTCATAGTATAGTCTGTCAAAAAAGTCAGTATGGTTTATCAAAAAAAAAGTCATAGTAGGACTATATGATGTCATTTAAAAAGCTATTAAAAAGTCTTAGTATAATATGTCATACAAAAAGTCTTTCAAAAGTCGTAGTGTGTGTACTGTTTCTGCACAGTGGTCAATTTTAAGCTGGCTCCCTAAAAAGGCACTCAGGCATCAAAACTTAGAACACCTCTGATTTAAGATTTCCTTCACAACTATTGTAATGTCCCACCACAGTGGCCACTTAGGGGAAAGATAAAAGTTCTGTGCTCTGAACATCAGTTTACTGGGGACAAAATATAACTTACTAGAATTATGTTTTACATGGTGCCTCTCTTGTTTTTGTTCTCTAATCCCTCTGTCCTTACGTTTCCTTTCAGGTGTGAGAAAGATGTGGATGAATGTGCCTCGGACCCGTGTATGAATGGAGGCTTCTGTGTCAACTACGTGAACAGTTTTGAGTGCGTGTGTGATATGAATCACTCGGGAGTACACTGCCAAATGGATGTCAGTGACTTCTACCTGTACCTCTTCTTGGGCCTGTGGCAGAACCTCTTCCAGCTGGTGTCCTACCTTGTGATACGCCTCGACGATGAGCCGGAGATTGAGTGGGGATTCCACATCAACGATTAGGCCCCTAATTGTTGGTTATGATCAAACTGGACTATACTTGCTCGCAGAAGAGGTCACACTGGAGAACATTTTTTTAATGTAGTACCCAAAAATCATGTAATGTGTTTTCAAGAACATGCACACAGCAAATCAGCTGGTCTGTGATGCTTTATATTGAAGAAGGAGAATTCAGCTTTCTCTGCTGACTCATCTTAAAGGGAGAGACTGCCAGCTACTGTAGGTAATACACTGACTATTGATAAGTACCTCATACAGCCCAACTTCAAAAGATTCAAACTATCCTTTTAAAATGAGTGAGATTGTTGTGACCATTTTATTTATTCATGTATTTATTTGGATGAATTTTGATTTTTTGGTGAAACCCCATGACTGTTTTTGTGATCTCTCCTCTATAAAGGAGTTCACAAGAAGAGACAGGAAAAAATTGCACTTGCACTAACTATACAATATGTGTGACACTATATTCAATTATATCTAGTGTACTGACAAGGTCAGTAATAGAAATGTGTCTGTTGTGAACAGATTTATTTGGTAATAAATATTACATATTGCTCCGTATTTGTTACAGTATATATGTACGTTTGATCTGGTTCTCATACTGAAAACCACACATTAGAGTTTGTCTCGTGCCTTAAATCTCCACTTTTTCTCTGGAGCACTGATTGCTAATCAGTGTATATTTTATAACTGTTCAGGGACACTACTTACATGCAGTTATAATTTATTGGATATCAATAAAATACCTGTCTATAGTTAAGAAGTTGTGTATGTATCCTAGAATGAAGTGATGAAGGCTATTCTGCATGCAGTGCATACAGTACCTGATCTGTACGATGAAAAACTAAAATAAACTTTGTAAAATGTTTGAAAATCATCTGATTTTATTTGAAACTTAGAAGACATGTTTCTATTAGAACTGTAGATTATAGCATGACATAAAAAGTCAGTTACACATTTCATTGAAAGTCATCCAAAAAGAAAAATCTATCTATCACAGAAAAGTCATGCTATAATGTGTCGAAATATCTCTTAACATACTCATGACTTTTTTTTCATGATTTTGGACGACATACTATACTATGACTTTTTTTCATGATTTTGGACAACATATTATACTTTGACATTTTTTCATAATTTAAGACGACATGCTATACTATGACATTTTTTCATGAGTTCGGACGACATACTATACTATGACTTTTTTTCATGATTTCAGATGACATACTATACTATGACATTTTTTATAATTTTGGACGGCTTACTATACTATGACTTTTTTTCATGATTTCGGACTACATACTATACAATGACTTTTTGTCATGATTTTGAACGACATATTATACTATGACTTTTTTTCATGATTTTGGACAACATTCTATCCTATGAATTTTTAGGTTACTATGTTGGAAAAAACTGTTAATAAAGTCAGGGTAGTATCATGAAAAAAAGTCATTGCATACCATGTTGAAAAAAAATGTTTAAAAAGTCATAGTATGGTATGATGAAAAAAGTCAAAAAGTCATAGTATAGCATGTCAAGAAAACAGTTTCAAAAAAGTCATAGCATAGCATGTCAGAGTATGGTATGACAAAAAAATGACGAAAATACTGTTAAAAAAGTTATTGTACAGAATGATGAAAAAAGTCATAGTATAGCAGGATCAGAACATGTTTAAAAAGTCATAGTGTAGCATCTCGAAAGAACTGGTAAAAAGGTCAAAGTATAGTATGATGAAAAAATGTCATAGTATAGAATCTTGAAAAAATTGTTAAAAAGATATAGTATGGCATGTTGAAAAAAAGTCATAGTGTAGCATGTCGAAAAAACTTGAAATGTCATAGCACAACATGATGGAAAAAAGTTAACATATAGCATGTAGAATAAAAACATTAAAAGTCATAGTATAACGTCGAAAAACCATTAAAAAAGTCATAGTATAGCATGATGGAAAAAATGTCATACATTCTTTGACCTTTTTCATTATTTTTTTTGACACTGTCAAAAAACTGTAGTATGTCATGTAAAATGTCAAAGCATAGTAAGGTATAAAAAAGAAATGAAGTGTCATAAAAAATGTATGTCCATAAAGTCATGGTATAATACATTATAAAAAAGTTATAGTTAAGAATGTGATAAAAATCTATTTTATATTATAGAGTATATGAAATAAAAGTCATAGTGTAGTATGTCAAAAAAAAAAGTCGTACTGTAGTATGTAAAAAAAAAAAAAAGTCAAAATGCAATAAAAAGTCACAGTATTCTATGTCAGACAAAAAGTCACAGTATTGGTTGGCATAAATAAAGTGATAGGATAATAAGTAATAAAAAAGTCATAGTATAGTAGTAGGTAGGAAAGTATGTATTTACAAATGTGCACGTATCCTGATATAAACTGATGAAGGCTATTCTGCATGTGGTGCATACAGTACCTAATCTGTACAATACAAACATAAAATAAAGTCTGTGACATGTTTGGAGACCGTCTGTTTTTTATTTAAAACTTCAACATATATATATTTATAATGCAAACAAAAATAACTACTTGGACACCAATTCCAGTGTGACAACTTTCTTTACAAACTACATATAGCTCCTATTCAGTCATCTGGTGCTTACAGAGCCCCTCAAGTCCCAAAAAATGTTTGTTTTTAATTTTTGTGCGCACAAGTTTATTATTGTGTGGGAACAAAATAACAATTAATGCACACAAAATAACATCTTAAAGTAGAAAGAAAGTTAGAACTTGTTCCCACCCCACAAGATAACAACACTGTTCCCACAAGATAACTACATTGTGAGTACAAGATAAAAACTTGTTCCCACAAGATAACTACATTGTGAGCACAAGACAATGATTTGTTCCCACAAGATAATTAACTTGTAAGTACTAGATAAAAACTTGTTTCCAAATGATTATAATTTGTTCCAACACGATAATTATCTTGTGCTCCCAAACGAACACGTGTGCACAAGATAATTAACTTGTTTGCAGAAATGTATAACTTGTTCCCACAAGATAATTAATTTGTTCCCACACGATCGTAACTTGTTCCTACAAGATAATTAACTTGTTCCTACACGATTGTAACTTGTTCCCACAAGATAATTAACATGTTTCCACACGACTGTAACTTGTTCCTACAAGATAATTAACTTGTGCACTTAAGATAATAACTTGTTCCCACAAAATAACGCTTTCCCTCAAGATAGCCAACTTGTTCCCACAAGATAATTAACTTGTGCGCACAAGATAATAACTTGTTGCCAAATGATAGTAACGCCTGTGCACAGGATAATTAATTTGTTACCAGAAATGTATAACTTGTTCCCATAAGATAATTAACTTGTTCCCATAAGATAATTAACTTGTTCCCACATGATTATAACTTGTTCATACAAGATAATTAACTTGTGCACATAAGATAATAACTTGTTCCCAAATGATAGTAACTCATGTGCACAAGATAATTATTTTGTTCTCAGAAGATAATTAACTTGTGTCACACAAAACAAAAAACATCACCTTTTGGGGGCTCTGTAGATTCTAACAGGTAAACTCTGAGGCAACCAAATATCAAACAAAGCAAAATGAGACGTAAAAAATGTGCAAATGAAGTGTGTTAATTCATTAGAAAATTTCTAACACCTAAACACAACGAGAACTGTGACAGATCATATCCATTTCCACAGGTAGTCCATTCGATAAGGCTCTGTTGGGGCACTGTAGATGTGTAAACTCCAAGTCAAGGTCTAACAGGGATATAAAGAACGTTTCCTTAATTAACATGCCTGTTTAAATATTCATTATATAAATACAGTAATCGTACAAAGATTATGATGTACCATGAACAGTGCACCTGATATAAGACACTCCTACAGGGGTCAGCTGTGGCTGCTCTAGAGCTGCTGCTGAGGCCCTGAACAGAGACAAGTGCAGACTGCTGATTTCCTACATAAAGTAGAAGCAGCACAAATTATAAACAGTACAAATATACAACTGTAAGATCGTCGTCAGCCGTATTCGTGGAGCTTACAGTCACAGAGCTCTTTGTAGATCCTCTTGCGAATCTTTGGTATGTCCTTCTGTGAAAACTGCAGAGGTTTCGCAAGAGCGAGGCATCTTGAATACTGTGAAGGAGACAGAAATCAGAGTGATCAGTTTAAACAGTCAGACGCCATAATGATTGAAGTCGTGCGTCTTAAAGGGACAGTTCACCCTAAAATCAAAAATACATATTTTTTTCCTCTTACCTTTCATTTATCAGTCTAGATTGTTTAGGTTATGGTGCGTCTTCTTTCCAATAAAATACAACTAGATGGCACTTGGCTTGTCGTGCTCAAGGCACCAAAAAAACATACATTTAAGAAACTCAATAGTCATGTCTCTTTCCAGAAATCATGACCCAGTTACTCAAGATAATCCACAGACCTTGTTGTGAGCAGTTTCATATTTCACATTTCTTTCTACTAAACTACAGCCACCAATCGTATCATCGCTCAGAAGGAAGCGTGCATCTACTCATGGGCTTGAGACTTGTGAGGAGCACAGTAATGCATTACTAGTAATAATTTCACTTTTCTCAGTAATGAGTAGTGTGACCACTTGCTAATAAAATTGCAGTTACTCCAAAAACAAATAACTCATTACAACCTTACTTTTGTTGTCACACTTCTACTGATTTAAAATCCATCAATCAATTATCCCTGAATTAATTTTCATAACTGTCGGGCACGCATGTTACAAATTGGCAAGCTAGCTTGGGAGATGGAGACGCTTACATTCAGAGGCTGGAAATAATCACATTTACTTTGATGATTTTTTACAGTTGGTAATTGCAAATCTCCCCAAATTCAGATGTGTTCCTCTCAGTTAATGTCAGGGTAATCACCGTTACATGTAGCTATGGCTAGATAGCTTCCATTTACCTGGGGTTTTTGGTTGCCTAAGATCGGTATTTTCCCAAAGCTCTGCCTGAAAGACAGAGAGTCACTCCTGGAGCAACATTTCATATACAACATATCCAACCACAAGCTTCATTACTTCTTTGTAGCCTGCAGCTGTTTATGATTAAAATCCAGTTTTGGTTGTTTAGCCAGTGTAGAGCTGCAGCCGACTTCCGTGGCAGAGGACGGCTAACCTTTGGTGGGGTGTATTTCCTGGAGCTTCACATTATGGTGCGGTCTGTCGTAATAGCTGAGGTGTTTCAGATCGGAGGTCTGAGGATGTGTTTTTCACAGTGGAAAGAGTTTCAGTCTGACTACCTGCAGCATCAGTGTTCTTGTCATCTTTCCTCACAACAAAATCCAAGTGATGGGAATATGTCCAGCCACTAAGCTAAGTATTTTGAACTATCTTGCTGCTTTGTGACATACCAGCGCAGTGTGCCAATTACTAAAATGAGTCTGCTGATGTGATGTGATTAACTGTTATAATATTACTAAGATTTTTCTTGTTACTGGAAAATTAATATTATTACTAGTAACGCATTACTGCCCGACACTGCTCTCGTCCATGAGTAGATGCACACTTCCTTCTGAGCAGTGATTCAGTTTTCAGGTGTAGTTCGGTAGAAAGAAAATAGTTCCTACATGAAACTGCTCACAACACGGTCTGTGGATTATCTTGAGTAACCAGGTCATGATCTCTGGAAAGAGACATTGATGTTGAGTTTTTCAAATGTATTTTTGGCACTTTGAGCACCACAAGCTGAGTGCCATCTAGTTCCATTATATTTAAAAGAATATACATCACTATGGCTGATATCTCTAACACTCAGCAATTCACACCAAAACGATCTAGTCTGATAAATGGTGCTACAGGTAAGAGGTGAAATAAGCATTTTTGATTTTGGGGTGAACTGTCCCTTTAAGCTTGAGGAGCATGTTGGTACCTCCAAGACAAAAACTCCGCAGTCATTTTCATTGGTCTGTTGGGGGATTTTCTGTAAAAGGACAGCAGGGGGAGACAAGACATCACATCAGCATCTGTTTTGTTCCTTTGTGTCACCAGCTTGTATCATTATGGGCTGTAACACCAACAGAACATACCTCATCGAACGACACCGCCCAACCTCGTTCAAAATCTGCTCGCTTCTTCTCCTTTGCTTCTGTCATCAAGTATTTCAGGATGTTCTATCAAAAGTAAAAGCACAAAGAAAAACAGTTTAAGAACAACCTGCAGGAAAAGCAACTGAAATGTTTGTGTACACTGTTTAGAGTCACAAAGAAATACATGAAATTACCCTCGCAACCTTCTGGAGTGCGTTCCCTTGAGAGTCATAAAGGCAGATCTTCTTTTTGACAATGTCAGCTGTGACCAGACACCAGTGAACCTCCAGGTGGATCGGCACCAGAAGCAACCTCTTAGAAAACAAATCCACCTGTGCAAGAAAGACGGAGTTAAAGCCACTCACTCCGCTTTCTTTTCATTTGATGAGTCAGTCGTGTCTTATTATGATTTTATCCGACTGACTACAAACACTGAGAAATCATCTTAGACCTGACCTGCTTCGTCCATCTCTTAACACCATCATATCCTTTAGTCATGAGCTGCCTGTGGAAGAAGCTGTTGAGGAATTGGACCTAAGAGTGGGGGGACAAAAGGAGAAAAAAAATGTAGAACTAAAAAAATTTAGGTTTTAATACGAGGCAAGGTAATTATATTGATATAGCACATTTCATACCCAAAGGAAAAACAGAAGAAACAAATGATAAAAGCAGTTTGAGCGAGCAAGCAATCAAAAGCACATAGATCATCTGCTGCTGGTTTATCAGAGGTTCCCAGAAACAGCCAGAAGAAGATCAGGGATGCAGCCTTTGTCAGTTACACTCCAAAGCTATGGAACACACTACCTATAGATATCAGGGAAGCTAGCTTGCTAAATATTTTTAACAGAAAGCTAAAAACAGATCTGTTCACTTTAGCCTTTAACTAGCTCTGACTTCCCTGATACAGGTCTGACACTCTCTTTACACTTTTACTTTCTATTTGCACTTCACACTGCTGCAGTTCTTTTAGAATTCAAAAATTTAGATTGAATATGCCAGCTTGAACAGGTGTGTTTTCAGACGGGATTTGAAACTGGAAACGGAGTCAATATTGTGAATGCCGTGGGGGAGAGAGTTCTAGAGGTGGGGGAGCAGAACAGCTGAAGGCTTTTGAATCATGGTGGTCAAGTGGGCAGATGGTGATGTGAGTTGTACTGCAGAAGAGGATCTAAGAGTACGGGAGGGTGTGTAGATATGAAGGAGTTCAGACAGGTAGTAGAGGGCTTGATTATGAATGGCCTTAAAGGTGAGAAGCAGAGTCTTGAAATCCATGTGATATTTAACAGGAAGCCAGTGAAGTTGCTGGAGAGCAGGAGTGATGTGATCTAGGGAGGGGGATCTAGTAATGATATGGGCAGCTGAATTCTGGACCAGTTGGAGTTTATGACACTCAACACATTGAGTAAGCTTTGAAAAATAGACCTAGGCCTGGTCAAAATTGTTATCATGTTTAAGTATATCGACCAACTAAAGAAAGAGTTAAACATTTTAGGAAAAGTCCTTGTATCCGCTGGGAGTCTCCAGAGAGTCACTGCATCTGACCGAGAAATAGATTACACAAATAAAATATGATTATTGATGGGTAGGTAGGTATGTAGATAGGTAGATAGGAAGGTGGGTATGTAGGTAGGTAGGTAGATAGGAAGGTAGGTAGGTAGGTAGGTATGTATGTAGATGGGTAGATAGGAAGGTGGGTATGTAGGTAGGTAGATAGGAAGGTAGGTATGAAGATAGTTATGTAGATAGATATGTATGTAGGTGAGTATGTAGGTATGTAGATAGGTATGTAGGTATGAAGGTATATAAGTAGGTAGGTATATAGGCAGGTAGTTAGGTAGGTAGGTAGGAATGAAGATATATAAATAGGTATATAGGTAGGTAGGTAGGTAGGTAGGTAGACAGAATTAAAGATTACCTTGTGATAGGCAGATTCCATAATCAATTCTCCATACATATTCATGACCTTAAACAGAAACAAAACATACAAATGTTAATCTTTTCGCTCAAAGCATGAAAAACTGAACGTCTTGTTGCTGCGTGAGATGACGACCTGGTCGTTGAGCCAGTTCTGATCCGCTAGTGTGGACAAGTCATCCAGTGTCAGTGTGTGCTTCTTGTAGACCACCTGGAAGGAGGGAACAGGCTTCTGAACGATCGCAGTTCCATATTTGGTAACCTCTGAGAAGATGTAATTTTTCCTGCACAGGTAGAAAAACACAATGCAATGAGTCCGGGGTTTAAACACTCTGAATGCTCCGCCTCTGAACACGTTTTCAAAATGACATCTGCTGCAAATAAGTACGAACAGTGGTTACATGAGCGTTAAAACCAGCCACAACTCCGCCCGGAGCAGAGTTACCATGCAGTGTTCACAGCTCCACCTTTTAGTGCCAGATCTGTGTGCTAGTTACCCCAACAGAGAGGGGACCAAAAATTGGGACTGTATGGAACGGTTCCATTGGTACCATCCACAACTTTTCACAGTGGAAACAGGGAAAAAAGCGTACCGAACTGAACTGTACCGTACTTCTCAGTTGAAACCGGGCTTTAGTGACCCTGCAAATCCACAGTCTTAGCAAAACCTCATCAGGTGTGACTAAAAAACTTATCTTGTCTTTAGATGTGAGAAGGTGTCAGACTTGAGTCTTTTAAAGTATTTTTAAATTCATGTAGTGTTTGTTAGGCATTACCTGTCGCTGAAATCAGTGTTAAACCTCCTCCTCAGATGTCTCAACACGTCGCTCTTTTTTAATGGGATGAAACTTCCATGTGTTCTGTAGAAGTCGTCGAGAAATTCTGGAGAAACATGGAAACAGTGTCGTCTCAAAGAGCTGCAAAAAACAGACATGAAAACCAAAAATAATGGGAAAGACTGATGAAAGTGAAAAATGATGTACCATGGATGTTTTTCGTCAGTAGACTTAAATCAGTATGAGAGGTCTTTTTACTGGTGATTCTCTCAGCAGTGTCTCTGTTTGTAGCCTGGTCTGTGACAGCAGTGCAATGTCCTGATGGGCCGTCAGCCTCCACCCTCTGGGCTGGTGCCGTCACCCTTCGTTCTTTAAAATGTGCAGTTAAGCCATGTGCATCGCTGTCTGAAGTCAACAGGGGTTTGACAGTGTCAGAAAGTTTTAAAGGGTCTGTAATTTCACTGAGCTGTTCCAAAGTTTCCGTTTTCTCTGATGGCACTGTCACTGTAGGCACCGTTTGACTGACGTTACCCGCAGAAATATTTGTGTCCGTAACCAGGTTCTGTGAGGAACTGGAAGCAATTTCTGACGGAGTTACAGATTCACATGAATTCAGCGGGCCATTCTCCTCTCTCAGCGTGTCCTCTGAACCTCCAGTATCACATCCAGGAGGTGACACAAGAGCTGGGACTTTATTTTTCTGTGATTGTGTCTTAATGCTGAGGCAGGGTCCGGCACTGATCCCACAAGCTCTTTTTCTTGCTTTGAACATAACTAAACTGCATTTCTCCTTTCGCTTCCTCCACATCCAAAGCTGTAATTTACAATACAAGCGTCTCTTGGCTCGCCTGGAGAAATGAGAAACTCCCTTGACTGAGGACATGAATGCCTTTCTCCTCTTGAGGTATTTTTCTTTTCTGCAATGGCTCTGTGTTCGGGGCATCTCAGGGAAATCAATTAGAGTGAACAGGGGAGGGTCACGTGAGGTGGAGGTGTGGGTATCCTTTCAGCTGCTGGAAGAGCAGCAGCAGAGTCAGAGGCCTCATAAGCAGCAATGCTGAAACACGGTTTTATTTTGTCTAGGTCATGGTCCACTGTCTCTGACGACTGTTTCAGATTTAGATTCAGGTTCCTCTGAATCTTCAGGTGAGCTGCTACCAGTGGAGCAAGTGTAGGATGAGTACTTCTATTGGATGCTGTAGGCTCAACCACACGCTGAAAAGATTCACTCAGCTGTCCTTGTTTTTATTCCTGCTTCTGGCGGCGTCCTCAGTAGAGTGATGCACAATCCAAACGTCTGCTGCAATACAGAATGGATGTATTATTAAAGTTGATGACTGCACTTTAGTATAATTGTGACATACCTGTACCCTAATAGTAAGTACATATTTTTCCTCTTGCCTGTAGTGCTGTTTATCAATCTAGATTGTTTTGGTGTGAGTTGCTAAGTGTTGGCGATATCAGCTGTAGAGAGGTCTGACTTCTCACCAATATAATGGAACTAGATGGCACTCATCTTGTGGTGCTCAAAGTGCCAGAAAAGTACATTTGAAAAACTCAACATCAATGTCTCTTTCCAGAAATCATGACCTGGCTACTCAAGATAATCCACAGACCTTGTTGTGAGCAGTTTCATGTAGGAACTATTTTCTTTCTATTGAATTACACCCGCCAATCGCATCACCGCACAGAAAAAGAGTGCATCGACTGCTAGGTCACCTAGCATCACTGAGCCAGCCAGCGTTACAGCTCAGCCAAGGAGGACACTGGAGAGCTGCAGCCGAGGCCAAAGGTCGCCTACCCCGAATTTAGACAAATAAGGTCACTTTGTGTCAAAATTTGAGTATTCAAACACAAAAGTTCAGTGAGTTCTAGCTGCTGAGACAAAGTGTTACCCACAGATATAAATGCAGATGTGCCTGAGATTTCGACTTGCCCTTTGGAGCGCTTTGGGCACAAACAGTTTAAAAACCACTGCTCAGTTGTTTCTAAAACTGGGCCCAGTGAGCGACCCTGACCTGGGAACGCACTGGTTGCTCTGGTTGTGAACGTTAAATTGTGGTAACTGTATTTAGTGTTACTGTCATCTAAACATTCTCTGGCACAAGAATTTCCTTTGGTATAAAATAAGTTCTACTGTATTGAATTGAATAACAATCAAATAATATGCATTTTTAAACTTAAGTAAGGCTTGGACAGCAGGACTTTTACTTTAACCTTAGTACCTTTATATGGTTGCATTGCTGCTTTTACACGAGTAAAGGACCTGAAGACTTCCCCACCAATGCAGCTAGGTTAAGTCACAGCAGCTTGGGAGCTTCGTTTCACTCTAACAGTGTAAACATTAGTATTTAATTCCCCCCAGGTTTGAACACCACACACAGCTCACAGTTTTACTGATATGAATTCTTCTCGGCGCGTGTATCCACTCAAACAGCCTTGCTAATTTAGCTAGCACAGCTAACGTGAGGTACTGACACAACAACTGAAGCTAACAGATGCTAGCTGTTAACTACGACCACTTTTTCTTACCGTCACTGCCTGGTCTGTATCAATGTCACTTCCGGGTTGATGTGTGATAAAATCCAGCCTGTCTGCCTTCTGGAGAATTAATGTACCTTTAATTTAAGACACAACGTTTGGCTGTCTGAGCCTTTAAACCTGCAGCGCAGTTAGCATCGTGACATGTATACAAGCCATTGCACATTGAGAGTGTCGCCTGTGGATTACGTCACTCTTGCGCCGACCAATGAGATTCATATATTTCACATTAAAGCGATTTCTATGTAGGGTGAAGTGAGGTCAGATGGGACATCAGGTAAAATGGGAGAAATAGGGTTTAACAAAGAAGAACTAGCTCCAGAACTTGCAAGAAAAGACATGTGGCATGTTGATTTTGTGGTGAAAAAAAAATAATAATTATAATCTTCATGTATAAAGCCCTTTACAAGGTGCCTTACATGTCAAAAATTAAAACAGACAAAAGATGAAAACAACTTTTAAAAGAACTGATATGAACACTTAAGTATATAAAAACAGAGGAAATACAAGACAGTCTGTAGCCCCGTTTCCACCGAGCATTTTCAGTATGGCACCTTTGGAACCCATCAGACATGGTACCTAGACCCACTGCAAACAGTACTCTTAAATGTGGGCGGGGTTGTTGTCACTCACTGTATTTCCTCATCACCGGTGACACAGAGGGAAGTCTGCACGTCGTTTATCATCCACAGAACGAGGCTGCGCGCTGACATTTTCAGAACAAAATAAAACAGGCTGCAGTGAGAGTCTCTCACCATGGGATATTTAAAAATAGGGGGTTTGTGCATTTAGTCCTTCTCAGGCAAGCTCAGGGGTTTAGTGTTGCTGGAGCCCACAGGAACAACAGTCCACAATGCTTTTTTTCCCTCCGAGTGAGGATTAGAATATATGCCATTCACGTAACCCATCTGAAATTAATATATGAATGCTTGAAGATCCACTCATTACTAAAAGTGCATGTCATATAAAAACTAAAGTAATGGTCAAAGTTGTCACAGTGAAATTTAAGGTGTGTTGATGGATTCATGTCATCACCTCATGCATTGCTTAACATTACAAGTTAACGTTCCACCTTAAAAGTTGTCGGCAGTCGGTAGATATGCCCATTCAAAGTTTGCAATTTCAATCGGTTGCTATAGCGCCCCCCTTTGGCCAATTGATGTCATATTGCTTCATTGCATCCTCCCATGACCCTCTACCACTGTGCCAAATTTCACATGGATTGACCAAGTCAGTGAGGAGAAAAACGTGGAACAGACACACAGACAGACAGAGTTTTCGTCATTATATAGTAAGATAAGATATGGCACCAAGGGAACAGTCAACTAAAGAACAGGTAAAGCATGGCAGAAAATTTGGTAAATATACTTTAAGAAATAGCCACAGGTTACATGAATGATTGAATGAGTTAATAACTGAACTGATAAATAGATTTGAATGAATGTCCCATTTTACCTAAACATGTCATCGGAGTGATGTAGGGTTTCTCACTGTTTTTGAAGGTCCAAACAAAGTTTCTAAATTATTTTACTTGGCAACAGTTTTGTTTAGAGAAATATAGCACCGAATAATAACAAGTCAATAAGATCAGGTGCACTAACAAAGAACAGAAAAAAAGACCACTACCAGGGGCTATTAGCCCAGGACAACACATCTCCCAGGATCACAGGGACACGCAAACCCCTCCACCGCGTTAAGGTGGCAATTCTCGGAGGAGAATCCTCCCGCTGGAGGTGTTTCGTGCACGTCCCACTGGTAGTAGACATGCTGGAGGGATTATATATCTCATCTGGCCTGGGAACGCCTCGGGTCCCGCAGGAGGAGCTGGAAAGTGTTGCTGGGGAGAGGGATGTCTGGGGCGCTTCGCTCGGATGAATAGATGGATGTAATATTTTTGATGTTTGATTTTGAAGCAATCCAAAAGTATTTAGATGAGATGAAATTTTTTGTGATCCAGTGTATTACATTGCCATTTACAAAGCTGCCACCTATTTTGTATTCAGTAACAGACTACATTTCAAAGTGTCTGCTAAACCTCACAGCACTAAGAATACGCGGGGACACCGGACATTGAAATCAATGTTAAAAGTGCACTTCAGGTGTCTGAATACTTCGCCCTTTTGCGGCAGGATGAAACTTGGTATATTCCTGTAAAAGTCGTGAAAGATTTCTGGAGAGACTGGAAACATTTTTAATCTAAAAAATAGAAAAGTAAAACAAAACAATAAAGACAAAAATATTCAAACTGTGGGCGGCACGGTGGTGTGGTGGTTAGCACTCTCGCCTCACAGCAAGAGGGTTGCCGGTTCGATCCCGGGCGTGGGAGCCCTTCTGTGTGGAGTTTGCATGTTCTCCCCGTGTCAGCGTGGGTTCTCTCCGGGCACTCCGGCTTCCTCCCACAGTCCAAAGACATGCAGATTGGGGACTAGGTTAATTGGTGACTCTAAATTGTCCGTAGGTGTGAATGTGAGTGTGAATGGTTGTTTGTCTCTATGTGTCAGCCCTGCAATAGTCTGGCGACCTGTCCAGGGTGTACCCTGCCTCTCGCCCGATGTAGCTGGGATAGGCTCCAGCCCCCCCGCGACCCTCAAGAGGATGAAGCGGTTGGATGAATGAATGAATATTCAAACTGTCTTTTTACAAATAATTCTTTCATCAGTGTGTTTGCAGTCTTGTCCTGACCTGGAACGACAGTAGTGTATTGTGCAAACGGTTCCGAGCAAATATGTGGGCAGCGGCATTGAGTGTCCCCAAACTATGCCCTTCCTGTTGGCAAATATCCTCTTTGGTAAAGTGTCACTGAGCAAGTCACTGAGTCCATGCTGACAGCAGGTTGCACAATAGCCCTGTGGGTGTTTGAACGTGAAGCTCTTCACATGTTTTGTATGATATTTAATTCAGGAAACATTGGTGTCAGATGTGGGCACGGCTGTAAACTGGAAATCATAGGTAGTGTCAGATTTTTTTAGATATCTCGCCAAAAAAACACATAGAACCAGCACTGATTTAAACTCAGACTGCTCATCCCCTACTAGACTTTGTCAGCTTCCATTTGTTTTGGCAGCAATCCTAAAACAGAGTATGACCCACGTGTGACGCAGGAGACAGGAGGGATGATCGTGGTGTTTAACTTGGCTCTGTTTTCCTGTTTAAAGTACAGGATATAAACACCTGCAGGCTGCACCAGCTCTACCTCACCGTTCCTGATACGTCCCGTGCATCTCTCGCAGAAATGAAGCTCCTCGGCATCTCGTTGGTTCTGGGACTACTGGCGGGGGTATGGGCCCAGCTCAATGTGGTGCGACCTCTCTGCGACTCCCCTGAGGCAGAGGAGGCAGCTCTGGTGGCTCAGGATTACCTCAACAGCCAGCACGCTCACGGCTACAAGTATGTACTGAACAGGATCGAGGATATCAAGGTCTATACACAGGTAAGTCAGCAGGTGTAGAGTTTGTGTGGTTACAGGCAGAACCATTTGTACAGATTTCTACTTCTCTTCTCCTGTTTTTAATCTTTGAGGGAACATGAGATAACAAAACAGTCACATGGCCACTGGATAGCAGGTTCACATAATCTGAAAAATTAAACTGTGAATTGTGACGTGTGTGACTTTGAATAGGTAAAACACATCCTATAAAACCTGCCGAGCTTAAAGATGAGGTAAAATGTGAGCATTATTTCAGATAAGATAGCACATTATACACAAATTAGTACATTTAGGTGAAGGTGCCTCTTTACTTTCCTTAAACTTTGCACATATTTTCTTATATTGTGTGTGTGTGGTTATTTTTAGCACCCTAATTAAGACACAATCCAACTAAGCATGGGTGGATTACTAATGGAGCCTACTTCACCTGCAAAATGTCACTCAAATTAACATGTACTGGCCAATGTGAGAATCAAAATTACTACAGAAGAAAATAAAACAACTACAAAGACATGCAAGGGAACTGCCAAAAGACACAAATGTACTGCAAAAAGAGATGCAAAACAACCAAAAAAGACACCAGATTACTAAAAATAGACAGAAAACAACCAAAGAGGACACATAATGACTTCACAGAGACACAAAACAACCACAAAAAGCGGACACAAAATGAGAGACACAACAAAATGACACAAATGTACTGCAAAAAGAGACAAAAAAACAACAACCAAAAAAGATACAAAATGACTTCAGAGAGGCAAGAAAGAACCACAAGAAGAAACAAGATGACTTCAGGGACACAAAAAGACCCCGGAAATACACAAAAAGACTTCAGAGAGACACAAAACAACTAAAAACGACACCAGATGACTTAAAATACATAGAAAAAGAAGCCAAAGAAGACAGAAAATTACTATAAAGAGACAAAAATCGACCAAAAAAAGAGACAGAATGACTTCAGAGACAATAAATAACCACAAAAACACACAAAATGACCAAAAGAGACACTAAATGACCTCTATGAGACACTAAACAACCAAAAAAGACACAAAATTACCACAGAGAAACAAAACAGTAAATAAAAAGAGATAAAACCACCCCAAAGTCTGTGTGTCTTGTTCCTGTGTAGGTGAGGTGACAAGGTCTTTTGCCTTTCTGGACCCAGGGGCCCATTCTAAGTGAATTCCGAACCAGCTGCTGTGTGTTGCCTCTGTAGGCAAACATTTGCATAAGAAAAGATTTAAAAATCCACTTTTCAACTGTGCTCTATTTCTTTTTGTCTTCGTTTTGTAATTTGAAACAAAATGCAAATATGACACCAGAACATTTCGCTTCAGGGTTTTTTGTCTATGTGGCGATCAGACAACACACAGCTGAATTCTGCCAAATAACTGTCTGACGCAGTAGATTCAGATCATAATAATAATAAAAGTATTTTATTTTATCCCTCCTCAGCCTGATGGAGACAACATATATCTGCTGGAACTTGACCTGCTGGAGACAGACTGTCATGTGTTGGATCCCACACCTCTTGCCAATTGCACAGTCAGGCCAAAAATATTGACGGTGAGACTCCATACCATCAATACCCTGAATTTCACATACTTGAGATACGCGAATTCAACCAAATGTCAACATACTTATAATTTCAGAACGTGAAATGAAAATATAAAATGTCCTTCCTTGTCTCCAATCAGGCAGTGGAAGGAGACTGTGACGTGGTGCTGAAGAAGGTCGGCGGAGCTCTGACTGTCACAGCATTCAAGTGTAAAACAGAAGGTAAAACTTCCTGATTGCACACTGACTCACATGCATGTTCAAAAGATGCCACACAACTGTCATCCTACACACAAAACCTGCACGTGTCTTTCTCTGATAACATAGAATCAACAGAGGACTTCTGCGCGGGCTGTCCTATCCTCCTTCCCCTGAATGACACCATGGCGCTGGACTTTGTCCAAACCTCTCTTGTAACCCTCAACAACATGACTGAGAACATAACATACACTCTTGCAGAGGTTGGACGGGTGACATCACAGGTGGGCTCAAACATGATCTATACAGTTCTGATTTTTTTCCTACAAGATTGAATGCACCTGCGTGTTTTAATTAGCGTAAATCCTTCTCGATACCTTGTTTCAGGTTGTGTTTGGTGGGCCGCTCTATAGTGCAGAATATGTTGTAGTTGAGGCTATATGCTTGGATGATGTCTGCGAGCCCCTGCAGGACCCCATGGCTGTAAGTATACAAAGTATCAGTATAGTTTCCCAGGAGAAAAACTTTTTAAAAGTGAGATAATTTAATATATGCACTTTTTTTTAGCCTTGAGTTGTTTTTCTTCTCTCCACCAGTCACGTGGTCTTTGTACTGCCAAAGGTTTGAGCAATGATCACACAGTGAGCTGCAAGATGTTCGTAAATCTGGTAAAATACTTCATTTAACTTCTCTGAATAGTTTTTGATCGACAAAAATACATTACAAACTTTACATTTATATAGATGTTTTCTCCTAAGCCTCTGTTGATGCATACACTTTTTCAGATGCCTGCTGTAGATGCCAATGGCACTGCACCAGTGGTCCAAGTCCAAAAAGACAGCCTGTCTCCCAAGCACGGTCTGAGGCACCACAAACTGACCGCTCTCCACAACCCACATCTGAGCAGCCTTCTGTCTGCAGAATCTGCAGAGTCTGCTGAAACTGTGCCTGTAGTCCCTGCAGTGGTTGATGCCGGTGCAGCTGCTGCACCTGCTGCCGATCCAGCTGCACCTGCTGCCGATCCAGCTGCACCTGCTGCAGATCCTGCCGCACCGGCTGCCGATCCAACTGCTGCAGATCCTGCTCCACCTGTAGACTTGGGATCTTCCTCAGATTCAGTCAGTGCTGAGATTCCTCATGCTGTGATGAAGAGAGATGTACCTGTCACACCTGCTGGCAACCCTGCAGCTCAAGTAGACCCCATTAATCTTGTGCCAGTGTGTCCAGGAAGGATCAGGTTCTTCTAAATATTTGGTTCCCATAGACTCTCTATTCATGCTGCCTTCAGCTACACTGGCACTAGAGTAATTTATGACTATAGTAGATAAATGAACTTGTCTAATGCCGAAACTCTAAGCTATATCCATTATTTGTAATTGTT
This sequence comes from Epinephelus fuscoguttatus, assembly GCF_011397635.1. Taxonomy (NCBI): domain Eukaryota; kingdom Metazoa; phylum Chordata; class Actinopteri; order Perciformes; family Serranidae; genus Epinephelus; species Epinephelus fuscoguttatus. Next base: position 25,585,984 of record NC_064766.1, read on the forward strand.
AAATCATGCACAGGCATTAAGCATTGCACAACAACTCTTGAAATATATGTAAAAATGGATGATAAAAATTGTATTCAGTGCTGCTGAATAAATTTCTCAAGTCAAAGCTTTTTGTGTTCTTACTTTTTGGTCATCATGCACCCTTTAAAACTGTGGTTCCCAACTGGTGGGTCACAGGTCCATTCTGTATTCTATAAGTGACTCGTCATGTTCACCACAGAGCTTTTATTTTGAAGTGCCATTTTCTGCTGTCAAGGGAGTGACTAATCGACAGCTACTTGACAGAGGCAGCCAGCTAGCTTGATGACAAGGCCAAACAAAAGTATGATGCCGAATGTATTAAACAGTTTGGACCTTATGATGAAGGAGAAATCTGGACCCTGTGGCTGGACCAGATGGAAACCACTGCTTTAAAATATGTTGAAGCAGTTCTGCTTGAGTACATCACCCTTTTTCAAATTCATACGTTATTCCTATGGCCTAAGAAAGTCCAATAAAATTGTTCAGCATAACTAGCACTCACAAATACGAAAACTGGAGTGCTAAAACTCAAATTTGTAATGTCAAGTTTTTGTCAAGAACAGGCAATGAATTTGGAAAGATGTTCCTGACACTAAGAGCACCCAGGGGAATGTTCTGAGAATACGGGTGCATAATTTAACGGTTAAAAAGTTTATTTGGGTATAAAAAAGATCAACATTCTGTGGGTTTACAAAATCAGGCTCCCATTCATTGTCTCTGGAGTAGCTCCAGCCTTTATACTTGTTGACATCACAAGTTTGAGACATTCTCCTGTAGTTTCTGGCTTTGAGAGAGTAGCTCATGTTCAGATACATTTTCCTAGGCCAATGAAATAACATTGGATTTCCCCTTTAATAGCAGCAGTCACAGAAAGATAGTTACCCATGGCCTTTTGCAGGTTCAATGAGGACACACCGATACTCTCCACAACAGATTTTGAATGAATGTACTACTACCCAAATTCACTTAATCATTCATGCCACATCTTTAAGGGCAATTGCGAAACAAAGCACTGTTTGCCAGTTGGGTTGACTCGCATCCATGACATTTGTGTGAACCCGTTGACATTTCTACGAATACAAAAAAGTGGCAAAAAAAAAGTATTCCTCTAATTTGTCCCATCAATATTTTAAACATGTTTACAGATTCTTTTGACATCCAAAGGTCTGGCAGTTTGTAGGGACAACAGGTTGTTAAATGTTTCACATCAAAGTCATTAACCTTAAAATGCAGATACATTTGGTAAAGGCTTTTCTTTTGAACTATGAATGTAAGAAATATCAGTACAAACTAAACTTGGAAATTAGCTTTTCAGAGACGAGTGCAGATTGCAAGATTTTAGGATTGTACTTAAACCATGGAAATTCTAGTAAGTGTATTTACATGGATGGGTCAATGTTCAGGAAGGACCAGTTCATGGCAAGGCAAAATAAGCAAGATAAATAAGTTCAACAAGGGCAATGCACCTTTTGATCCTAAAAAAGCAGATATAATGCCAACAAGGACTGAAAGTAAACTTTCAGCTTTAAACAAGCCAGAAAAAGTTCTTTGACTGTTCACCAGTTTTAGATCACCCCCCAGACACACACACACACACACACAAAATGCAATCCTCAGATGAAACTGAAATTTCCTATGATTACTTGTGGAAAAGAAAAAAAAACCAAAAACTCTTGATAGTCTCAAGTTTCAACTGTTTATTCACATTGAAGGCAACTCATTATGGCTTCCAATTTCCAACTTCTCTCTGAATAGGTTGGTTCAGTCCTGCAAGAGACACACATTAGTACCAAAGATTGGGTTAGAAGTTTTTAAAAAAAAATCCACAAACATACCCTTTGCTTGGTCGTCAGCTGTGGAGCTCCTCCGTTTAAATGACGTTCCAGGAACAAGAGGTTGAATCCTTTGGCCAGAGCCCAGGGGTGTCATAGGCCTCCAGAAGCCTTTGAATTTTGGATTTAAATGTGTTGTGCTGACAGAGGGGTCCTGGGGCAAAGGTGCAAAATGAGGGCCATTCGAAGAGTAAAATGGTACATCTGAGTTATCACCAGACCTTGGCATGTAGTTGACTTTAGGGAAGGGACTGGATATTTCCTTCCCTGGCTGTTTGGGGTGTTGAGGTTTTTCATGTGGGGGCTTTGAATTCTCAGGATGTTGGGGTTTACCGCTGTGTTGCCTTGCAGGATTTTGTGCCAGGAAGTCTGCATCACCAGCTGGGTATTTGAAATGGAGTGGAGATTCATTTAGCCTGTTGGGCTCCCTACCTGGTGGGCCATGCTGTAGCAGCACATAACTCTTTGGGTCAGAATAGGGGTGCACAGTCTGTTCAGGTTTAGGGGATTTCCTTGAGGCATTCCAAGATGGCTGCAAGGGGTTGGGGGTTGTTGACTTGTCTTGAGTTTTTGATTGATCATCTTGAAGCATGTAGTATGGGATCAGAAAAGGATCAAGTTCACTTTGGACTTTAGGAGGCATTGGCTCTTTAGAGTCACTGGGATTTTGGTTAGATGGTTGTAGTTCCTTCGCTGTCGGCTGATTTTGCTGCTGTTGTAGATACTGACCATTATAAGGCATGAAACTGGCCGGTAGTTGGCTGTTTTGCTGCTTTGGTGGCTGTAGGTTATGTGGCTCATACTGTAGCAATGGATTTACTGGGTCACTTCCTGGAGTCTGTGGTTTAGAGGGCATATTGTAGTGAGCTGGTGGTTGGTGTTGTGGTGAGTTTTGCAGCAGATATGGCCAGTTAGGATACAGTGAGTTTGGGACAATATAAGGGTAAATTGGCTGCTCAGGTTTGTTAGGCATGCTGAGAATATTGAGTACAGCAGGGTTGCCATCTGGTGGCTGCTTCTCCTTTCCATATGGAAGGGACTGAGATGAAGTAGGTGCAGAGGTGGAAGTTGTGGTAGCTTCAGTTGGCATTTGAAAAGGAGGAGCAGAACTCAAGCCATTGCCAAACCCATTATACACCTTTGAAGGGAGGAATGGCAGTAATGGATAGTGTAAAGGTGCATTTTCACTGCCAATACCAGCAGGAACAATTTGATGTAGATGTTGATGAAAAGCAATTTGTGGACAGCAATTAGAAAATCCAAGTGGGCAAAACTGAGGGCAGTAGACAGGTGGCATATATGGAGTCTCTGGTTGAGGGTCTTGTGGATAAGCAGGTTTTTGTTCTTGTCCCTTAGGAGTTTCTGTTGCTGGGGGCTTTGGAACAGCAGCTGGCTGATATTCAGGGGCTGGCTGACGGTAGAAGGGGTAGAATGGCTTGTGTACTTGGCCCTGAGGGGCTTCAGGCTGTGGAGGTTTTGGAGCAGTAGTTGGCTTTTCTGGCTGAGGGTAGAAAGGGAAGGGGTAGGGGTAGAATGGTTGCTGTACTTGGCCCTGAGGGGCTTCAGGCTGTGGAGGTTTGGGAGCAGCAGTTGGCTTTTCAGGCTCTGGCTGACGGTAGAAGGGGTAGGGGTAGAATGGTTGCTGTACTTGGCCCTGAGGGGCTTCAGGCTGTGGAGGTCTGGGAGCAGCAGTTGGCTTTTCTGGCTCTGGCTGAGGGTAGAATGGCTGCTGTACCTGGCCCCGAGGAGCTTCTGGCTGTGGAGGTTTTGGAGCAGCAGTTGGCTTTTCTGGCTGAGGGTGGAAGGGGTAGGGGTAGAATGGTTGCTGTACTTGGCCCTGAGGGGCTTCAGGCTGTGGAGGTTTTGGAGCAGCAGTTGGCTTTTCTGGCTCTGGCTGAGGGTAGAAGGGAAAGGGGTAGGGGTAGAATGGTTGCTGTACTTGGCCCTGAGGGGCTTCAGGCTGTGGAGGTTTGGGAGCAGTAGTTGGCTTTTCTGGCTGAGGGTAGAAGGGAAAGGGGTATGGGTAGAGTGGTTGCTGTACTTGGCCCTGAGGGGCTTCAGGCTCAGGTTTTGGAGCAGCAGTTGGCTTTTCAGGCTCTGGCTGAGGGTAGAAGGGGTAGGGGTAGGATGGCTGCTGTACTTGGCCCTGAGGGGCTTCAGGCTGTGGAGGTTTTGGAGCAGCAGTTGGCTTTTCAGGAACTGGCTGAGGGTAGAAGGGGTAGGGGTAGGATGGCTGGTGTACTTGGCCCTGTGGGGCTTCGGGCTCAGGAGGTATTGGAGCAATAGTTGGGTTATCTTTGCCCTCTCTTGCAACAGGCACTACTGGTTGGGCTGGCCAGGGATAAAATGGTGAAGGAATGAATGGTTGGGGCACTTGTCCCTTGGGAGTCACCGGCAGCTTTGCAGGAGGGACAGTTTGTGGGGATGGCTGTACAGTAGGTGCAGGATTCATGTTTGGTTTTCCAGGAAAGGGGTAAAAGAAATTGGGGTAGGAAGGTAATGGAGGATGATAAACATCCTTTGGCTCTTGATTTGGTTTTTTGCTCGGTGCTTCTGGAATCTTCGGCACCTGGAGAACAGATTGTGCTGGATTTTTCAGAGAAGGGGTGGAGGGATGCTCCACTTTGCCAGGCTTTTTGGGCTGTTCAGTTTGAGCTGGTGACAGTGATGGACAGGAAATTTGGATTTCTCCATCTCCAGCCAATTCAAGGGTGTACATTCCATCCTGAAACACAGAAGTTGAAATTATACTTAAATTTAAAAAAAAAAAGGGGGGGGGGGGGGGGGGGTCTGTAGATTCAAATTTGTACTATACCTTTTTCTCCAGGCAGGGTGCATAGTGAACAGAGATGACCACACCTTCAGGATGTACAACCACACTGAACCCACATCTGGGTGATGCCTTCATCAGTGGCTCCCAGTTGCCATTCACTGTTGCGCAATACAATAAAACAGACAGTCACAGGGCAAAAATTTCTTTCCCTCAAAATAAATTAAATGCCAATGAGCCATGTTGTCATAACTTGCTACGCTGCAGATATCCGTTCTCCAACTTCTGTAACAGCTACTATTAACTTGATTAGAGGCCCATCTAATCCATCTATCACTGGACAAACTGAAGCAGCTTCAACACCCTCAGTAATCCAAGTTTAGCCCCATCACTTAAGACTCAGGAAATCAAACTTTAGAAAAACTGAGAAGTTATGGAATCAAGTAGTTTCCTGAAAGACTGAACAGAAAATATGCCAACTGATCCTTTGCTAAGCCCTGCCGACAAGCTGTTGGAGTAGTAAGGAGCCCACACTGTAACTAACTACAGTCCCTGAAGAATTAATCATATTTTTGGAAAAATGAAATAGTGATTCCAGAGATAAGCAGACAGAGGGGTCTACAGTCTGTGTTTGAAGAATATATCCAGGATGTCAAAGTGACTCAGCAGCAACTACAGGTTAAAAAGACAAAGACAGTTAGAAGCTAAAGCTGAACTATAGGCTACAGATCAGTGTAAAAGTGAACCACCACATTACTGCTGATTGACACAGAAGATAATGAATATTAAGGGAAACTTTGCTGATATTGAACGAGCTGTGTGGCATCATTGAGTGCAGAATGGCATTTAGTTTCGCCCATGTGCCACTACCAGCACCTGGATGAGAAGGGATCTCTGGGGGAAGTCAAGCAATGTTCATACTTTGAGTAGGCTACATCTTCAGTAGCTAGCTAGACCACCCTACTTTTCAGGGTTTGATTTTGGAACAGGGAGAAAATATTTTTCCAACCTCTCCAGGTAGCAAGTATGATTAATACATGACATGCCCCAGGCACAACATTTAGCTCCAAATCCACAAACCCAGCCTGAATATGCAGGAAATATGAAACGACTGCATTAGCTATTGAGCACAGCCATGTTGGTGTCTGACCCTGGTCAACTTAATGTCACTGCCCAGAAAATTTTATGTTGCATCATTGCCTGGGGTGTGCTTTGTACTGAAGAGTTTCAGAGACTTTACCCACTGTAATCATTCCAACATTGAGTAGAAGGAACACAACCAAACTGGTGTAGCCATCATTTGTTACACCTTTCACAGCAGTTATGCCTTTAAGGTTGACTTATCCTGAAAAGTTAAGAAAAACACAAACTTACATTTTAAGTGAAGGTCAGCAACAGAGACCGTCCATGTTGTTTTCACAACCATGCCCACAGCGTGGCAGGTGACCATCGGAGGGTTAGGTGAAGACTGCCTCGTCAAAGGGCATGACATCCTCACTGGTAACCCACACCAACGTAATGGAAGAATGTAGCTATCCTCCTAAAACCAGGAAGAAAATGTTAGAAGTGTACATGGTTCAGGTTGTGCAGTGCTTTCAGAGAAAGGCATCTCACCTCAAGAGCGACAAAGCAACCATCGTAAGGTGCGACCAAGACCAAATCTCTCCGTGTTGACTTGATAGTGTATCCGCAGCTTGATGGCAACTTGGACAGAGGCAGGGGTGACATGCGACTTCCTGAGCAATTAAAGCAACAGAAAGGAGGAATTAACAAAAAAAAGTGCACGAAACTGCTTTGCAAACTCTCGAGTATTGTGTGCAATATAAAGGCACTTGTGACTCCATGAGACTTACCTCTGTCCACAAAGAACAGAGATCCACAGGTAGAGGCAGCATCTTGAACCTGAAGCTTCATGGAGTCTCCTGTGCATTCAACCTTTGGTTCCATTCTAAGGAGTCGTTCCACTACTGCGCTGTATGTCTCCGAATTTGGCCTTGAAACGCCACTAACCTGTCCTTTGGGTTGCTTGGGCTCCCCCCAACCTTTCAAAAAATTCAAATACGTACACCACTGTTATAGTGATACACACATTCAACTACAAGCCTTAAGGTGAAAAAGGTGTTCAATGAATGCATAGGACTTCAAAATATTAAGTCACAATTAACAGTATTTCATGCAGGATTGCAATAAGAATTTCACTTCTACATACCCATGTCTTCTTGGTAATCTGTATCAACATCCAGAACGTTTTCAGTGGCCTTTGTTCCTTTGAGTTCATCAGCTTGCAATGAATTTTGCCCAATTAAGAGTCTTCCATGGCGCAGATCACCTCCTTCAGCTTGACCTTTGCTAAGTGTCGAGTTTCCTCTTAATTTATCCAATGCTTTAAGCCTTGTCAGTCTTGTGCAATGGCAAAATGAACTAGCAACCACTAAAATTCCTAAACATAGTAAATTCTTATTGCCCCCGCTTTCTCCACACGCCATTGGAACAAAGAAAACGCCCTGCACACAGCACAGGCAGAGAGCCTCAGAAGTGTGCTGCAAATGCTGAATTCTCCTCTTCACAGGCACTTTTAGAGACAGAGCAGAAGGTGAGGTCTGGTCCTAATCAAACACCTGAGCACAGCAGGTGTTGTCAATACAGCAGTTAAGGGCCAGGTGTTCATTGGTGGACCTCACCTTCCCACACAAGCACTTACCACAGTTTGACCACAAGTAGTACTAAATGTAGAGGACTACAGTCTTCCCAAGGTTCTCAGGCTTAATTAGGGACTGTTGTTTACTTATCAAGGTGGCTGGGGTGTGATTTTTTTTTTTTTTTTTTTTTTTGGATCCTCCTTGAAGCTACAAAAAAATTTTCTTGAGCCTCCCTGCGTGACTGGAGAAAAATGCATGACCCTCCCTCCTCCATAAATTAGTTGTTGGATTTTTAAAAACATACCCTTTAATGTTTGAAAGTTGAAAGTTAAAAGTTGAAACCAAAATCCTGGAGTTGAATAAAGCCTCATTTTGCACTCTTTGGTTCGTCCTAACGGTTTATTTTTTGTACTTTTTTTGCAGACGAAAGTGATTTTGATGAAATATCACTAATTTAAGCTCAGATATGTGAATGTTATTTCTGATGGAAGCATTTGTCCCACATATTGTGTTTAGGGACTGTTGGAAATTTGAAAAACCAATGGTAATTTCTTGTTTACAGTTTCTGGTTATGATGAGGGCAGCACGGTGGTGTGGTGGTTAGCACTCTCGCCTCACAGCAAGAGGGTTGCCGGTTCGATCCCGGGCATGGGAGCCCTTCTGTGCGGAGTTTGCATGTTCTCCCCGTGTCAGCGGGGGTTCTCTCCGGGCACTCCGGCTTCCTCCCACAGTCCAAAGACATGCAGATTGGGGACTAGGTTAATTGATAACTCTAAATTGTCCGTAGGTGTAAATGTGAGTGTGAATGGTTGTTTGTCTCTATGTGTCAGCCCTGCGATAGTCTGGCGACCTGTCCAGGGTGTACCCTGCCTCTCGCCCGATGTCAGCTGGGATAGGCTCCAGCCCCCCCCCCGCGACCCACAAGAGGATGAAGCGGTTAGAAGATGAATGAATGGTTATGATGAATGGTGTAGTATTGGTGATTTTTTTTTTTTTGGCATGTTTTCCTACAAAAATGCTGTGTTGTGCATTGTAGCATTATACACATATTTTTAGATTTCTAACTTTACAAGCTAGTTTTATGTTTTATACATTGTACCGTGGTATAAAGCACATATTTTCATTACACACTTTACATACTCACATTATACACATTTTATATCTTTAAATATTGAACATACTAGTGGCAGCAAGGTGATGCAGTGGTTAGCATTGTCACCTCACAGCAAGAGAGTTCCTGGTTCAAACCCCATGGTGGGGGAGCCCTTCTGTGCAGAGTTCGCATGTTCTCCCTGTGTCAGCGTGGGTACTCTGGCTTCCTCCCATAGTCCAAAGACAAATTGTCCATAGGTGTGAATGTGAGTGTGAATGGTTGTCTGTCTCTATGTGTCAGCCCTGTGATAGTCTGGTGACCTGCCCAGGGTGTACCCTGCCTCTCACCCAGTGTCAGCCGGGATAGGCTCCAGCCCCCCTGCCTGCTACATGCATTACTTCTTTCAAGATAAATTTCTGTTTTCATGGGAAATTTACTGTTAACATACCTTCTCTTTCAAAATAAAGCACTATGACAGTACAACAATGCATTTGACCTTTTTTTTCCCTCCAAAAAGTAATGCACGTGGTTAGGTTCAGGAAAACAAAAACAGGGTTTGGCTTTGGAATCTTATGGATGCAAACACTGCTCTCCTGCGTGAAGGTTTGTGTTTGTTGGACCCATCCACCACCCCTCCCACTTACCCTACTTGGACTTTTGCAGCCTTAACTTTGGTTCTTGTCCTGCTGCATTTCCGCAACGCCACCAGACCGGCCATGTACCATGCCGACGTTAAAGGACGCCTTTTTTCATCACTGTCTGATGCCGCAAGTCACTGCCCAAATGCCAGATTTTGATGACTTCTGACTGAGACTGTGTTGGCTCCTCCCCTAAGCCAAAATAAAAAACACAAGTCTCTCCCCAGTGCTTAAAAATTACCTTCCCCCCAAATAACAAACAGCCCCTTATCATATTTGTCCTGGGGCTTTCAGTCATACAATTTGAATTTGCTTAAGCCTACATCTGTTTAGCCTTCTTCACCCTGTAAAAAAAAAAAAAATTCACATAGAAAAGTATGTCATAAAAATATATTTAAAAAAATGGCTAGCAATAGGCTAATTTGTCCTGACAAACAATGTAGGCAGTTAACATGTTATTGTTTCTATGGCTGTCTTTTTCAAGCCTAACTGAGTGCCAAATGGACATGCGACACTTTGAACTTATTGTCATATATGGGTGTAAAGCCTTAACAAGCCACTGTTGAGCCTGTTGTCACAAACTCATGCCGTACAGCCAACTTCATTTTTAATTCTGGGGTCTATCGCATGAATTATTACCAATAAAATGTTTTCATGTGTTTTTTTGTTTTGGTTTGGTTTTGACTGAGAGGAATCCAGGAGAGATCACCAGGCCCACTGTGTGCCTTGCTAATACCCAGAACAAGATGATGTCCAAAGGCCTCCATGTATGTTTTGACAAATTATTCCAGCAGATTATAGATGGCTCTATTATTTGTAAAAAAAAAAAACAAACAAAAAAAAAAAACACAAAGTAACTCACCTTTTACTTACTTACATATCTAATTGAATACTTGTACACTCATGCAGTAGTGATTTAATTAAGAAAAAACAGAAAAAGAAGTTGAAGAACTGTCTGGCAAAAAGGCACTTTTTCTAGTCAGAGGCTAAAAGGGAAGGTGCTTGAGCGCCACCTGGGGTCTGTCTGTGCACATGCCTGCCTTATGGGCCCTCCCTTGACCCAGGGCTAGGACAGCTACTTTGTACTGTAGTAACAGAGCTCTCTGTGGTAGTCCAGGAACTAGACTATCATTTCATTGTCGTGTTTTTATTCTTATACTTACAATCTCTTTCTCTGTGTGTATCTGTGTTTGTATGTGTTGTGTAATGAGCTACTGGGTGCCTTAATTTCCCTCAGGATTAATAAAGTATCTATCTATCTATCTATCTATCTATCTATCTATCTATCTATCTATCTACCTACCTACCTGCCTACCTACCAATCGATCTATGCATCGATCTATGAATGTATTTATCTTCTATCTATCTATGCATCCATATATCTATCTTCTATTGATCTGTCTATCTTTTATCTATGTATCTATCTATCCTCTATCAATCTGTCTTCTATGTATGTATGTATGTATGTATGTATCTATCTATCTATGTATCGATCTATGAATCTATCTATCTATGTATTTATCTTCTATCGATCTGTCTTCTATCTATAAATCTGTCTGACCGTTTTTGTATCGATCTATGTATCTTCTATCAATGCATCCATGTATCTTCTATCGATCTGTCTTCTATCTTCTATCTATGTATCTATCTATCCTCTTTTAATCTATCTATCTATCTATGTATCTACCTATGAATCTATGTATGTATGTATGTATGTATGTATGTATCTATCTATCTATCTATCTATCTATCTATCTATCTATCTATCTGTCTATTCGATAATTGATCATTATCTATCTTCTATCGATCTATCTTCTATCTTTTATGTATCTATGAATCTATCTATGCATCTATGTATGTATGTATGTATCTACCTACCTACCTATCTATCTGTCTATTTGATAATTGATCATTATCTATCTTCTATCTATCTTCTATGTATCTATGTATCTATCTATCTATCACCTACCTACCTACCTATCTGTCTATTCGATAATTGATCATTATCTATCTTCTATCTATCTTCTATCTTTTATGTATCTATGAATCTATCTATGCATCTATGTATGTATGTATGTATGTATCTACCTACCTACCTACCTACCTACCTGTCTATTCGATAATTGATCATTATCTATCTTCTATCTATCTTCTATCTTCTATGTATCTATGTATCTATCTATCTACCTACCTACCTACCTACCTGTCTATTCGATAATTGATCATTATCTATCTTCTATCTATCTATCTTCTATTTTCTATGTATCTATGTATCTATCTATCTATGTATCTATCTATCTATCACCTACCTACCTACCTACCTATCTATCTGTCTATTCGATAATTGATCATTATCTATCTTCTATCTATCTATCTTCTATGTATCTATGTATCTATCTATGTATCTATCTATCTATCTATCTATCACCTACCTACCTACCTACCTACCTACCTAGCGACCGACCTACCGATCTATCTATGTATGTATTTATCTTCTATCGATCTGTCTCGAACTTTTTTCTTTTCTTTTCTTTTCAGAATGACTCTACAAAAAAAAATAAATTGAAAAGTCAGTAGTTTATTCCTCCAGTCAATTGTATCTATCTCCAGTGAATTGTCATCTCTCCTTTAGTGTAAGGTTGGCACCTAAATTATATTTGATAGTGGAATATTTTTTTTTGTATTTATTCTGAATCCATGAGTTATGGACAACTTTAACCTAAGTGTGTTTTATAACTTTTTTAAAAAGTGCTCATGTCCACAACTTGAATGTCTGACACTACTGGAGGAGGCAGAGTACCTTCAGAGTAATTACCTCCCCATCAATGACAGCCTGCAGTCTATTAAAAATGTGGTTCATCCTCCTCCATCTTTCTGCAAAGAAACAATTGGTAGGCTGGTTATTTCTGGTGTTCAGTAAAAGTCAGATCCATAGGGAGACGAACTACATCCCCCCCGACACAGAGGTTCTCCCATCAGAGAATAGTGGAGTCTGTTAGTTCAGAGAAGGAATGGTCTATGAGTGGTGCTTCACTGAGAGTGTATGTCCTCTTGAGACCTGAACTTTGGTTTGGTATGCATGTTTAATTTCTCCTAGATATTTGGGATCAGTAGGATCTGATAAGTATATAAAAAAAAACACTGTTAACTATAACTAAGTCCCAATGTCCTCAAACAACACAATAATCAAAAACATTCAACTATAGCTGCTGTCATATTCACACACACACACACACACACACACACACACACACACATATATATATATATATATATATATAAGTTGATGAATAGTGTCTGCTCATGTCGCTGCAGATAACAAGATGTAAAAACCATGTATAGCCTTTTTTGTGACTGAACAAAAAATATTAATTCATTTCTATATAACAGGCTACATGTGATCAAAAACAGAAATGTTTGTAAATAAGGTCAGGACTATAACTCAATAAATTGGGCATTACTGACATTAGCAGAAGCCTATGACACACATTAGACTTATACATATTTCTGAATCACCATGTGGTTGAATATTATTTTGGGCCTACACAATTCAAGTAGCATTTTCATAGGCCTATCAATAACTGTTTTACACATTCATACATTTTCGGCAATTGAAAAAACATGTCGTGTCCATATTGCAATGAATTGTGGGTTATTAAATCAGTGTCAAGTCTGCTGAAGTCTGCAGAAAGTCCACTTGAGGCCCCTTGTGGACTTGTTGAATTGTGGATTTGGACAGCCCTCAGCAATCCCAGACTTCCCAGGAACACGCCCACACAGTTAGTGAGTCTGCAAGTGTGGACATTTGGATTCAGTTGGACAGTTTCCTGACAGTTTCCATTAGCCTTGATGATGATGATGATGATGATGATGTCTGATATGATGTTGATACATTAAAATGTTATCAGACTCATATATCAGTTTGTTCTCAGTCTCCAATTGTTTTAATTATGACAGATCAATTTCTTAAACTGCTTTCAGGGATTTCTGTAATATGTTCATGGTTCGGCCTCCATTTTATATGAATTGTCTGAAGTCTTATATGAAGTGTCTAACTATAAGGTTAATATTTTTAGAGGGAAAAAAAACCCCAAGACAACAGCTTTCATTAAAGATCAGTCAGATATAGTCAGGTCTTCACATCTGTACAGATGTTATTTTAAGAATCCTCACTTCCCACTGTCCAATGTTATATAGACTACAAATAGTTTAAGATAGTTAAAATGGCCAGAAATGTGAAGAATTGCATTGCAGGTTGTTTTAAGGTCTGCCCCTAAATTTCCTGCTTGTGCTCCTAAAATTTTTCAGTTAGGGGCAACAGTGCTCCAACTAATAAAGTCTAGAGCCCTGGGCTGCCGTCTTGTTTTTGCATGGATTAGCGCATTATGCTGTTACTCCCACTAGATGGCACAAAAAAGTGTCCACAGACGAGCACAATAGGTCTAAGTAGAATGAAGTATAAGGTCAAGTAAACCCAAAATGTGATGTCCTCATGCGAGGACACAAAGTCTCCGGAGGATATTAAAAGATCCACACCGTTACCTGTCCAAAAAGATGTATGCATCGTTGCGGATGTAGTGCTGACGGATTAAAACTCCTAAATCAGCCAACATGAGTATGTTCTCACAAGGCAACAGACTGGACATACTGGCTTTACCTCTGGTTGGAATAACTTTTATTTGATCTGTCTGTAAACAAGATGTTTCATCAATTCATGGCATTTGAAATAGCAGATTTTGTGGCAGAAGGAATTTCCAACTCAAAAAAAAAAAAAAAAAAAAAGACAAAATATTGCAAACTTCTTTTTTTCTGTCATTTAATTCTGTACATATTCCACAAAGTCTGGAGATTACTGATGCCAAAATATCCCTTAGGAAAGTGCCATTAAAAGTTACTTCTTGCCGGGGCAGCAGTTAAAAATCCAACTCGTAGTAGCAACAGATCAGATCGATTTTATGGCACAGAGTACACAGTTATTCTCAGAAAATTTTCACAAGACAACTTACAAATGTTCTTATTCCAACCAACACCATTTTCAATATGTTTAGTGTACACAGCATCGTTTTTTTTGTTGTTTTTTTTAAATATACTTCTAAGTACCGTACTATGACAATTTGTGAATACACCTTTGATGACTAAAGCACAAGGCAAATAATTTCCGAGGCGTCGGAGCCCAACAGCCTCGGTGTACAGTCAAAATGCATTCATACTGTAGTAAAATGACATTGCCGTTTCATTGGTTAATGGACATGAAGTTAGCGACAAATCAATTAGTGATGAAAAGTTTAAGTAGTGCCAAACTCTAAGGAAGCAGTTAAATGTTTTACAGTCATCTGAAGTCGTCTTAATGATTTACAGTCAACAGGTGATGCCAACAATCATCCATCAGAATAAACTGAAGTCATTCTGATAATCCTCTTTATACTGACAGTTGGTCCAAAGGGGACGGGGCGGGGCGGGGAGGAAAGAACTCCACATAACAGGCGTGTTGTGATTTACAGAAAAATTTACAAATGGCAGAAGCCGACTGACTGTCACAGAGGTGGAATGTCCACTAAGACTCCAGGACGTGGTGACATTATCATGACGATATCTTTGAGACCTCAGCAATGCTGACCTTACACTACAACTCAAACAATAGCCCAACACCACATCATTAACTTTTAAGACCACATTCAGGTACAACAGCAAAAGCATGTGATGGAGGGTAGAGGATGTTGTGCTTGAGGGTGGTACACACATACAGGACTTTTGTCAGAGGAAATTTGTCTTTTCTTTAATGGAGGCTTGAAAGATGGAGGCAGAAGAGAAGATGGTTTTGGCTGGAATATTATGCTGGGACAGAGAGAGGACAGGGCTGGGATCTGTATGCTAAAGAGGGTATGCATGCAACTTTTAAATGCCCACATGCTAAAGAAACAAAAACTGGCATCTTTAGTAATGCTCAAAAAGCAAAACTATGCAAACTATCACCACCATTACATGTGTACTTCCCCTTGGAATATTAGCCAGTTGCTAAGTGAATGTTAAACAAGGCGAGTCCAATTTTTTTTTGTTTACACTTTTATTTTTGCACAATCTTTTGGTTAATAAACATTTTAATGAACATGCCATTACTGTAGTGCCAAAAACATGAGAAGTACAATGTTAAAGTGGGGAGGGTTTATATATAAAAAAAAAAAAAAAAGGGAGTGTGGAAGGAGATAAGCAAACAGAAGGCTGTTTATAAAAGTAGACTGGGGAGGAAGTAACATCGTATGCCATCTAATCCTGGAAGTAGTAGTGTCAACACAATGCAGTTGGGAGGGAGTGAGCTGCTAAGTTGATGGATGGGTGGAGAGGTTGCTTAATATCCAGACTTCCTCAGGTAGTCAGCCATTCCATATGCTTTCTTGTTAAGACTTCCACCATGGACCGCCTCCTTTCCCATGACTAAAACCAATACTGGAGCACACAAGGAAAAAAAGAGAAATGAACAAAATTGAAGAGTCTCCCCCCTACAGGACGAAGGGAGGGACAAAGGTGACACAGTATCTTACCACTCTTCATTGCTATTAAAAGTTTCCGAGACATTTTTGACTGCTTGCAGGAGAAATCTTAACAGCAATATTTCTTTTCTCTTCTTTTTGTCCCTCAATTTTATCTAAGTGAGCTTGAAAACATTAAAACCCTGAATCCCTCAAGTATTTTGCCATCGAGTAAGCCTTCTTATTCAATCCGCCTCCATGGACCCCTTCTTTGCCCATTACAAGAACCAAAACTGAAAGAGAAGAGATAGAAAAGGGACAGTTAAAAAAAGCAAAAAAAGGTAAGGGAAAGGCATTCCTAGTAAGAAGTATCATCACCAGAAGTGTCCAGGGATATTCAACAGTGTGCCATACAGGGCTAACAGGGTTGCTTTGTTACCACAGACTGCAGCAGGTGATTCTAGGGATGCACCAATTTCTTGGCTAAATCCGTGTTGCAAATCAGCAGGAGGAGAGCTACTTGCTCCTCATTTCCACTTACGTATGCGACTAGTGTCCGTAGATCTGTAATGATACGGATGACGCCTCTAATGTCCAACGCATTGAAGTGCATTTCTTTATGGATGACTAGAAACCTGATAGAAACTACCTGTAGCCGTGGAGGAGGCTAATTTTGTCAGGTTTTTGCCATCTAGTAGTTTGGAACATGTGGTTGGAACATTACCGGGACAAAAACAGCACCTGCCAGGTATGTGGCATGTTTTATGAGATATCTAATTAAAAAGATGTATGAACAGCTGAATGAGTCATAATAATGAGTCTTTTTTTCCCCGTTGAAGGTTTTTTTGGGGGGAGTTTTTCCTTATCCGCTGTGAGGGTCCAAAGTTCCGAGGGATCTCGTATGCTGTAATGTCCTCAGAGGCAAACTGTTATTTGTGATGTTGGGCTTCATAAAATTGAATTGATTGACCGATAATGACGATCTGACTGTATAGTGTCTAACCATATTTTAGCAGAACAACGCTACTCTGATTCACAACGTGTTAAAACTAGATCAACAGGTTCTTTTTTAAACAGACAAACTAACTTGACGATCACAGGTAACTAAACTGAAGAAAATAGCCTGTTAGCCAGTTAGCAGCATGTTAGCTAAGCTAATACACTGTCATATGGTCTCTCCGAAATCCACTGCAAGAGTTCCAATTTTTTTAACGTACTCGAAATATTACGGAGGGGAAGCACATCGGATGTCACAGAGACTCCCATAGGAATGTATGGACTTCAAGTTGCCTTGTCTCCGTACATATATGCAAGTGGAAATGAGGCCTTAATGTTAGCTGTTAGCAGCAGGTAGTAAGAAAAAACGTATGAAAAAATGTATAAAAAATATATTGGGGGAAGGTAAATTATAAAGTTATCATGAGGTGTTCAAATCTAATCATGTAAAACTTAGATTTGGTGAGAAACTTGAATAAATACAGATGTTTTAAGAGGGGAAATTTGTAAATTTTTTTCACAGCAATATAAAACAGACATTACAGAGGGAATTATGATCCATTATGTATTGTAAAAAAGGCTTTTGAAGCAGTTTTTTAAAGATGTTTTATGTGAAAGGTTACATTGGAGGGTGTTTCATAAATTTGTATGATAGAGTTTATGCTCATTCATTGACAGTGTACCAAGGGGCGAATTGACTCCAAAGCAGTTCAGTTATTATTTCATAATGATTTCTCTGGCACAAAAAATGAAAATAAATAATAAACAAAACAAACAAAAAAAACCAAACAAACAAAAAATCCATAATTATCACCTATCTGCCAAATTGTTATTTTAAACTCAGTATTGGCCCAGAATTTCACAATGGGTGCATCCCTAGATACATTTTCAGGTAATGTTATCAGTTGACACGATGCAGTGTCCATACATTTCCTATCTCACGATGTGACGCTGCAGTTTGGACCGTCAAATGAGAATTCAGTGTCCAAACAACTGATTTTATATAGTTCAAATGTAACATTGCTAGTCATTACTCAGTAGTGTTTCTTAAACAGAGAACATTCACTGAGTAGACAAGTGAGCAACTTCACACACAGCCCTGGTCATCAGTAACACATGGTTGAATATCACCACTGTAGTCAATTTTTTAAATTCTTTTTTAAATGCAATAATTATAAGCAGGAAGACTGATGCACTTGACTGGTCGTAACAACTTCTGCTGACCTCTGCTTTAATCACTAATGGGCCAGTGGATACGGCAAAGAAACATTTGTGTACAGATGGTACGGCACTGAAGAAGCAACAGGCTCATTGTGACTATGAAGACACATGCCACAGACTAATTAAGGTGCACTCTCTTTTACAAAGGTATGCATGTGAAGACTGTGGTATATCGCTGCACCTGTTGTATGAATGAAGTATGTAACAGTTAGATTTTGCTCTTTGGACTTTGTGAAGTATAATATGCAAAGCAGGAGGAGGACAGGTGGAAATCTCTCAACAGAAAAAAGAACCGTGTCAGGAAAATGAAAGGAAAACAGTTTGGTTTTTGATTGCAATCAGTGTTTCCCACATAATCATCTGGCAGCACAGTTATGTTATTTTTCCCTTTAATAAAGTCTGCCAAAGCTTTGTTAGCTATGAACAACTGTACAGACTAAAAACGGCTTGTGAAAACACAGCTATTTTGTAGCCAATAATCACGAGTCTTGGATGTCAGATCGCTGAGGAGCGTGTGAGAAACACTGGAGCAATTTCAGACGTCGAGGACCACAAAGGCAAACAGACTGGAGTAGGCAAACCCTGGTTTACATGATGTTTATAATGAAAAGCTGACTGTTATGTAAATGTAGGAAATATTCTAACTTCACAAATCTGCATCTATAAGCTTAGCCCCAGGGCGTCATATGATGTTGTGGCCCTGTTTCAATAAAGCGATTTAGGTGAATAATTCTGGCAGTTAGATCTGACATGACAGAGAATTTATTGGCAATAAAACTGCAGATAGGGATTATCGTCATGATCTAATAATCTGCAGGAATTATACTGTCAATATAACATAAATAAATAGTGGAAAGTGCCCTGCATAATTTACCAACGCCTGAGGTGACATTTTTAAATGTCATGTTTTCTCTGACCAACTGTCCAAAAATCCAAAGCTATTCATGCATGACAAACAAAGCTTCAAATTCTAACATTTAAGAAGCTGGACCGAGCAAACGTTGGCCAGGAGAGGAAGTTCTTTTAAATTATCTCCCTGATTGTCAGTCTGCACTTCCTTAACTTACAAAACTCATATGATGTAGCTGTCACAGCCCTGTGATGTTTCTCCACTAAAAACATTATGTTTTAACCCATGAAGACAGAACTTTAATAGCTATGACGATGGCATTTTAAAACTACACTTTTACCTTTTCCAGCTCTTCCCACAGAGACATTGTATGTAGGTTCGCCTCCTGAGCTCTTTGTCCTGATGTCCATTGTCCAGTCCCCATCATCATGGAGGCTGTCTCTGAGGACAGAACACTTCTTTGAGCCCAGGGTGAGACCGTTGGTGTAAAAGGTCTCCCTGTCCTTGCCGATAAGGACGTCAATTTCTTGAGACTGAAAAACACAGAAAACCACAGGATTGGGACAATGTCAGTCAGACCCTCAGATACATATAACATGCTTCCAGTGACATGACATAATTCCTCAGAGTTAAGAGACACAAAAATGTCCACAAGAAAGGGCATGAATTCTCCAATGCTCTGTTAAGGTAAAAAAAATTCTTTATTATACTAGCTACACTATAATAAAAACATAAATGATATAATTTAATGAAATAGTGAACCTTTACTATCTAGGGGATTTATTTCCTCTCTCGGTGACATCATCTACCCATGCATCAGGAGTTAGCATTCATTGTTTTAATAGCCTTTTTGTTTTGTTAGGAAGAAAGCGTTGACAAGTATTGTTCCATTTCCTTTACAGATACAAAGAATTTAGTTTTTAGTTTGCAAATTTACATCTGCAAATGTTCACTGGATAGAGTTATTGTATCAGTTTAAATGAAACTTCTTTAACTTCTTTGTTAGAAGAAACTTTTGTAGTATGCCCAAAACATTCTTCTTGTCAATTATCACTGATGAAACAACTCCAATAAAATGTTGCTGCAGGAACAGAAACCATGCTGTCCTGAAACAAAGCCCCTTTTCTGGAGTTCATATGTCTATTAAAGAAAAAACAAACTTGACTAATGGAGATTGAACTGGATTGGGGGTGACACTGTTCAAGGCAGAGTGATCTGCATTCCTAAATAATATGTACCAGATGGGAGGGCATCAAAAACTAGAGAAAATTCTTTTGGGGTTAGGGACTGTTCACTATTTGTAAGGTAGGAGGGGTGGTGCAAAAAGGAGGAGGCATGTCAAAGAATTTTGTAAGCACTGGGGAGGGACTTTTTTGGTTTACAATTTTAATAATTCTATTTTGAATTTATTCTACCATAAGTTTGGAAGGCACATGTTCTTTAATAATGGCCAAAAGTACTCTATTCATCATAGCCAGAAACTGTTAAAAACAGAAATTTTTTGGTGTTCTCATTTCCGACAGTCCCTGGACACCTCATGTGTGATGGATGCTTTCATTAGAAAAACAAAACAAACAAACAATAAAAATCTTCCCTTAAAATAGTAAGATTTATTAAAAAAAAAAAAAAAGCCTTGCCCCACTTACCTGGCGTTCCTGATATGTATATTAGAGCTACATTACATCGAAAAGCTACAGAAAATAAACTTGCCACTATGCTACATTACTTGGAAAGTTATCCACCTAAGATTTCTGCAACAATGAATTTCCATCACATTTCTAAAACTTTTAAATTATTTTCACTAATTCCATGGCGTTTCCATGCCTAAAATGTGCTTGCGAAAGCCTATGATTCTTCCAAGTTGTCCACGACTGTGGGAACCCTACAACCACCATGGATGACAAGAGTGAAAAATGGAGGCTGTTTTCAACTCCAGGATTTCGTCTTAAACTTTTAACTTTCAAACACCAAAGGGGATGTTTTAACAATCTAATAACCAATTTATGGTTGAGGGAAGTTCGTGCATTTTCTGCCAGTCACTCAGGGAAGCTCAAGGAAAAGTGGAAAAAATAAAAATAAAAAAACAAAGTCACACCCCAGCCACCCTCCTCTGATAAATAAAGAACAGTCCCTAATTGGTATATTGTATCTGAATAGTTGTATAGAAGTCCTTCTTCATTAAACAACTGATTAACAAGCAAAATTCCATTGTAAAATCATCTATCATAAAATGACTTGTTCATATTTAAGATACTGAATTTGTTTCAAGAAAGTGTGCAAATCAGCGCCTGTCTATTGATAGTAGATCCTAGATTGTTTGTGCGAACTGATCAACAATCCCCATGTGTAATCTGTAAATATGAAACAAACTTCCAGAAATACCAAAATGGTTGTAAACTAAAAAAAACAAACAAACAACTTTTCAGTTATAAAAACGGATCAAACTAAACCCACAAATGAAGAAAATATGTCAATACATTTATTTTTCCTACAAATAAATTAAATGCATTTGTGAATATCTTCCAAATAAATACAGCTTTAAAACAGATATTTGTGAATCCAGTTTTTATTTGTGCATCTAAGTTCTGGTCTTGCAGATTTCTCTGCAATTTCTCTGCAAGAGTCTTCTTATGTTTGAAGTCTGTTTTGTTTTAATTGTAAATCTGTTTCATATTTACCGAATATTTTTCTGAGTTAACAAATCTTTGTTGCATTTGAGGAAGTTGCTTTATATTAACAGCTTACACACTTGCACCCAGACTGTCGATCTGCTCACAGAAATAACACTGAGGCACATCTATCTCCATACAAGTCCCTCAGTTTCTGGGACTGACCACATCTCATCCCTGCAGTAAGTAGCGGAAGTAAAGTGACGTCTTTGCACCGGACTAGCTCTCATGCCGTCCCTCTCAATGAATTAAAAAAAAAAAAACACATTGTCATTCCCATCAAGGATACAAATGCATGTATGAATATGCGGCTAGAATGCTTGCTTTAATAATAAGGAAGCTTGGTAATAAGATGACCAAACGTCCACCGGAGCTATTTAGCCTTATAACCACAGGTAGCCGGTAAAGCAGCAGCTTAACGTTAGCTAATCAAAGCGGCCGTGCACACAAAAGCATGCACGTTTTCTTAAGTCAGACACCGTCTACTCGCTGGTTTTAAATTGGCGTTAGGCTATTAAAAGCAGCGCCTGGACATTTTTATTACTGCCTGTTAACGGTAACTGATTGGTTTATGCTTTTATGGTACGTGAAAGCCACAATAAGTGAAGTCTTATCTGATCAACACGAGGTCTAATCCCGCAACGTTTCCTTAGCAGGAAATAACCGAGACAGGCCAACGGTAAACTAGCTAGCACACAAGCTAGCGCGGTACCGTTAGCTTGCTAGTCATTTAGACCCTGCGAGGTAGCGGTTTTTCACGCTATTCCGTCTGACGAGCGACTGCGTGGGTGATACATAAACAACACTGTCAAACGGGACCGCACTTTAAATTCAGTTACCCCATTTAGTCCTTCTTACCGTGATATTGTTGAAAGTACCACCGGCATGTGCTGCCCAAACATATTTGGCGTCCGTATATCCAACAATGGCGCTATCCTGACAGCTGCCATCGGCCATCAGGTTTTCCACGTAGCTTTGCCAAGACATATTCAAGAAACTGGTGCTATATAAAAATCCCTACAGCTTCGGGTTGCCGAGCAGGAGACAGCCAAATGTGGAGAAAAACCCTACAGGCGAATTTAGAGTCTCCAATCTAACCCGCACTTCGACGTTCACCAACGTCAAGGCTGGGGCAGCAAAGAAAGCCAGGGCAGTGAGGCAGCGGCTGGGTGTAGTCCGTATCAGATCACTCCGCACAATGAGCTCCCCGGCGCTTTTATGGCAGCAGGCGGCGGAATAAAGAAGGACTTATCAGCTCAGCCAAGAGTCAACTGTCTGAGGGAATGCCGGGGTGCTCATAAAGGCGGATGGAGATTTACTGATTGAAGCGTTTAGTCGCTCATTCTTTCATTCATTCAGTGTATATTCATGTTGTAGAAAGACTGTCACATTAGTTAGTGTAGCCGTCAGTGGGTGCAGGAGACAGTGCGCCCTGAGGTGCATGTTGCTGATGGATTCCAAAATTATCTCACTTTCAACACATTAATGCATGCATTTTTAAACGGTGGGAGCAGGGGCGTAAATATAGATAGTGCAGGCAGTGTGCTGGGGCCCCTGGGGTGGAGGGGCCCATAGAGAGAGGGAGCAGGGCCCTTGCAAGTGATACAGGGTGCTTTCATACCAGTGGCAGCTGCTGGTCTTTCAAACAGGGGAAGCTCACTTTAAGTTTACATCTTAAAATTTGTCATATTGTACCGAGGCAGTAACTTATAAAAGGAACATTTAATTGAAGCTGTTTTTCAACCACACTGATGCCATAGAGCCACAGCAAAACACACCTCAAAGATTTTCAGATGGGTTTGAAAATGAGCTATATCGCTTATGGAAATAAGGAACTCCAGACGGCACTCTGTCAGAAGACTCCACTCGCAAATATCCAGATGGAACTAAGCTCAAAATGCGAAGTGCTGTCAATCACAAAGGGTTTCAGCCTTTTAGACAATTCCTCCAATCATCATCATACACTGAGCGTCCTCTCCTGACTACCGCTCCATTAAGTCCCAGGGAAGCTGAGCCTCCCTGGAAGTGACGATTTTGTCGCATTTATCCAATGACCGTCTCGCTTTGCTGCATGAAAAAAAGCTGCTCAGTGCTGTCTCATAGGAATGCATGGAGGCTCCGTGTCCACTGTGCTGACACGAGAATGTATGACAGGGAGGTCGCGTTTGAAAACTGGTGATAAAGAGCTGACGTTTGAACATCATAGTCATGATGTGAACGCGTTTGATGCAATGTAAATTCTTATTTTAAAGTAAACTCAATAGCGCATATTTGACCATTTCTTCTGTGAAATTTTAGGGGAAGTTCAGCCTCACTTGTTGTCTCAGAGCAATCGCCCCTTTTTCAGACCCAGGCCCCAATCTCACAGTACGTTTACATGCAGCTTTAGAAAATGGAATTATTGGCTTAGTCCGACTGAAATTGAACTATCCGTAGCTCGACTAACATACCTAGATGATTCAACTGAAAATCAAACTATTGCTGCATATATCCACTTAGTCCGGCTGGAGTTGGACTCTGTGTTCTGCGCATGCACCACTTTTTCTTTAGCGGGCTTTCAGCCGTAAGAAGTAGAAGGAGATGACGTAGCAGCAGTTCAGCATAGCAGTGCAGTAACTCCCGAAAAACAAACAAACACCATGGTGACCGAGAAGCAGAAGACGCACCTCTGGACGGACGAAGAAACGACATTCATGCTCCACCAGCTAGCATCGTTAGCTTCATCTTCAGGTCAACCGGAACGAGTTCAATATGCACTATATTAAAAAGGACACAGCGCCGCCTATGGAGGCAGAGTCAGACGTACTTGGTCAGAAATTTGATTTTCTTTTATAGTCAGTAGCTATCTAAAACAAAATTGTATTTAAGATCTTTAAATATACGATAAAAACTATTCAATGAAATTATTAATTTCTTACTTTCTTTGATATTTTTGTCACATATGCACTGAGGATTGCTGGGTGATACGTATGTTGATGTTGTCTAATGTTAAGTCTGTATTTGTGTCAAGACAACCCATGCACAATAGCGTGCACTGGGGCCCATCGTAACTTCCTTACTCCACTGGGTGGGAGCCTGATTGGAAGTTTATCACTGATGGTGAATAATAAGCCCGTTTCCTTGGCTATGTCTGTGTTACTTATGACAGGGCAGTAGTAGTAGTCAAGGAGGCCTATGCTCAAAATGCCCCCAAAATATTCAGAAATATAGACAGGTGCATGCACACGTTTGGGCACCCATGGTCGAAGTTTTGTTAACTGTGAATAACTAAGCAAGAAAAAGATGACCTGATTTCCAAAAGGCAAAATGTTAATGGCAACACAGTTCTTAAATGTTTTGAGCAAGATTACTTTTTAGGCCTTGTTTCCACCAAACACTTTCAGTATGGTACCTTTGGAACCAAAAGCAACCCTTGAGACATGGTACCTAGAGCCTAGTGTTTCCACCGCAAACAGTACTCCTAAACGTGGGCAGGGTTGTTGTCATTCACTGCTCTGTCCAGCACTCACTGTATTTCCTCATTATCGGTGACGCAGATGGAAGTCTGCACCTCGTTTATCGTCCACAGAATGAGGCTGCATGCCGACATTTTCAGAACAAAATAAAACAGGCTGCAGTGAGAGTCTCTCTCCATGGGATATTTAAAAATAGTGGGTTTGTGCATTCAGTCCTTCTAAGGCAGGTGCTAAGGTTTAGTGTTGCCGTAGCCGAAACGCTTGGAAATCAACTCATTACTAAAAGTGTTTGTCAACCAAGAGAGATAATAAAAACAAATTAATGCTAAAGTCTCTTAAGCTTGTGTGAACCACAGACCTTATTTCAGGCACCTTGCCAAAAACCCACTAAAAAACCCCAATGACTTCAGATGAGGGAACCGTGAGGGCTAAAATCCTAACTCATTTCCTGGTTTTAGGCGAGGAAAATATATATGAAAAAAAAGTAACGGTCATGACATCGACTTGTGTGAAGTGAACATAAAGCTTTATATCACTTTGGCAGTCCGGAGCATTTGTGTAGACTTCACATTAAAGTTTTGTGTCATGGATGGCTTGGAGATTACAGTGCAGATGATCACTTTATTTCTTACCTGATGATTTGCTCTCCACACCAACACAACGTTCATACTGACTTGAACTGATATTTCTGTGACATGGCTCAATAATACCAGAGGCAGCTCCACCAGCTGGCTTTGTGTAAGTAAGTACATGTTAAAATAATCAAATTGAGAAACAAATAATCTCTTAATGAAACAAATTAAGGTGTTATTTCAATATCTGCTACACGGCTTAAACGTTCAAGCTCTCCCCAAGTGTCATGCCTCTGCAATTTTAATAAAAACTCAATGAAAATAAGTGCACTTTAAAAACGTAATATGCATGTGATATGACTTATATGGATTTAAAGATTAGGAATATAGAAGAGATTTGAAGCACAGTGGAAAATGAAGCGGCTGCTGTGAGCAGTGTCATTTGCAGAATTACTGTAGATCAGTGACATTCAGGTCAGGTCAAAGTCAGCCTGTAGCATGTGATGGATTTATATGACACGTGTATGTATGATGTGTGTGGATTTGAATTTATTGAAAGGATAGCCCCTTGAGATGTAGCATCTCATTCTCAAGGGGGTCCTCAGACACAAATACAGAACAAAAACATACAGACAAAACTGCATTACATAACAAACATACACTACAAATACACAGATACAGACATCTTACTCACGATGACCGTTTCTCAAAACCAAGTACGCCAAGTTTGGACTTGTGCACTTGGGAGTTCAGACTTGGCAAATTTGATTCAGGAGTACAAACTCCCAAGGACAGCCATTGCCGCTGGTCTGTGAGAAATGCATTCTGGGATACCTGGCTGTCAAAAGTCCACACAAGTTACCTCCCGATGCATCCCCAATGGAACAGGCAGAGCAAGGTCACATCCACACATTTGGACTGTACTTGGCTGGCTGCGGACTTTGAATTGGAACAGTACTTGGGCTGCGACTGATGACGTTTCACAAGTCCGCAACAACACAAGTACAGGCAAGAATGGAGACTGAGAAGCGCTGCATCTCCCTCCCACACCCACCGCCCTCAGCTGCTGTATGAGAAAATTAGGATTGGATGCCGACATTTTAAAAACACGAACAGGACTATAACGTTAATATCCCTCAAACGATTGCAATGGGTCGGCTTTATATGACTTTATGATCTAGGTGTAGTAGAAATAAAGTTTTGTCTCCAGTAAAGGGAATCAGGATATTTAAGCCAATTACTGCTGTTCAGTGCTCTGTAAAGGAGCGTGTTATGCTTATATGAACTGAAATATTTACGTGGTGAAAGACATATATCATCATGGGGAACTGTAAATAAAATTTTGTCAAGCATCTGTTTGGCTTACTCCTTGATTAATAGTTGTGGAGACTTCCCTATGTAGCATAATTTAACCTGGAAGTACAGCTTATCACCTTGCTAGCATGCTAGCTAGCTAACACTGTCTGCTTATTAACATCATGATCATAAGAAAGTAGCCTACTCTTCACTTTAAAAAGGTCAACACAAGAAAACATGTTCTTTGTTAATGTTAAAATAGAGACTATAATGTGTGTTTAGATTGGTTCCCATCTGCATCCAGGCAGGGAAAATGAAAGGCTCACTAATGTTAGTAGCTAAGGTAGCTAGTGCGCTACTGTTAACTATTTGCCTCCAAGAACACTGCGATCATCTGCTGCTGGTTCACTGGAGGTTCCCAGAAACAGCCGGAAGAAGATTGGGGATGCAGGAACACACTACGTACATTTTTTTGTACGGTTAATTATCTAAATACCTCTTCCACCACTCATAAAGGACTTGGTTTGGTTCCTAAACACCCGGCACACTGATCTGCCGAGGCATTAGCTGGGTTAAACCCTATTTACGCAATTTATAGCCGACCTCCTTTCGCCACCACTGTCCTCACTTGTGTCCGTTTTATGGAGGACAGCTGAAAACAAGGACAATATGTTAGTATTAATGACATATTTTATTCACACACAACAATAATATGAACATCACATCTCCTTCAATAGTCACAAGCCCCTCCACCGGTCACACATTACTGAGCTATGTGAGCACAGAACCAGGACTGATGAGCTCATCTTCTTTGTCTCTTTTGTTATGTCAGTGGAAAAAGGCTGATTTTGCCCTTACGTTGGAGCCTCGAATAATGTACGACATCCCAGTGGTGACCTTTGATGCGTACCTTTCATATAAGGTGGTTCCGGTAAGTGATGCGCCATCGCTGATGACAGCCACCTTGTTGGTGTTCGAGGCAGCTGGCCTCACCTTGCCAGCGTCATCGAAGACCCATGTTAGCACTTCTTTACGTCTCTGCATACCACAACACCAACATGGAGAGATGGGGACCTCGCATATGGTGTGGCAGGTCTTTGACTTTGGATCTTTTGTAGAACCACTCTGAAACATAAAAGAAAAGAAGTTAATTGAAAAGATAATGATCAGTTATTGAATAGATAGATAGCTAGATAGATGGATAGCCACCTTTACTGAAAGGTTGGCTGGCCACATTTGGCTGTGAGGCGGGAACATCATCGGTATTTGTTCATTTATAAAGCTTTGATGCAGATGCTTCCACCCTGTATTTCATCACTCTTAAGTCTGTCCTCACATAATCTTGGTACTTGTCCACAGAATAGGTTGTTGCTTCACACTCCTTTAATCAGAACTGGACAAGCACGAATGTCATTATCTTACAGTGCACTTTGTATACATGGAATAATCTATAAAATACTTTAAACTTAGACGCTCTGCCAACATTATGGCTGTTTAAATGCCTTATGTCTGATCTTGATTGAATTGAGTGTAAATGTTTTTAACTATAAAGCTACACCAAAGCATGTTTATCACCCTGTATTTCTACCATTATTATTATTAGTAGTAGTAGTATCACTTTTAAGAACAGTTTTTGACGATGACAGACAGTTTCTATTTGCTATTAATGTGCTGGTAAATAATTACTGACATAAATAATAGGTTTAGGTGATATAAGTCAATGTGATTGGTGGTGAGTTCAGGGTTCACTGAAGATAACCAAAAAAGGAAACAAGAAGCTTGACACCCTTCAAAGTGAACCACTCACTCCTTGGCCAGCAGGGGCAGTGTTCCCTATGGTGTGTGAACACTCATGACTCCTCCACAGTATATTTCAGTGGCGCAGAGGGAGGAAAAACAAGTCAGAAAAAAGATATTTAATCAATATTATTTAAAAAAAATGGTTTGTAATTGCCTCTGTGAAAAAAACACACAAAACTGATACCATTCATTTTTTAAAAATTCCTGTTGACCTTGTGAGATCACAAAGAGCCCACACAGAGCTCCCTCCTTCTCCTCACCAAACGCTGCAGATGCAATGCAGTGCTGACTTACTCATGCACAATGCATAGTATTCCTTTAACCACAGCTTGATAAATCAGCCTCTAGTCAATTCCCACAGAACGCACTGCCTTCAAAGACACACTTGATCGATTAGTAATGAATACAAAGTACTGTGGTGATCACAAGAGTTACTGCCTGCTCTGTCATTCGCATCCCCAACCAAAAAAAACACTAGGGGCCATTGTAAAAAGATCAATGGTGCAGTTCAAATTAATGTAAAAAAGGTGTGTTGAAGGTCATGTGAATGCAGATACACTAAACTAATGCTGCTGTAAATAACAGCTCTGAATCAATGATCTTGAAACTGTTGAAAACTGGAGAACTCTTATCAACTTTTCCATGCTCAATACATTTGGAAAGTCTGTAGGACTGTTACTGAGTTGTAGTATAACCCTGCAGCAGTGATTATCCTTCTCATCCTTTCCATGACTTTATAAAAGTGCACACAAGGAATTTTTAACAAAGCTCCTCCACAGAGTGAGAACTATAGGATCCTGTAATCTCTCTTTATTAGGCTACTGTACAACCAGTAGGAGGAGAACTTTGATAATATCTGGTATACAGTAACACTGCAGCATACAAACACATAGAGAGGGAGCCAGAGTGATGCCTTCAAGTGCACTCCAATAAAGTCTGTCATTTATGGTTAAAAGGAGTAACTTGGTAACAGCCTAATTAAATGAATGCTACGCAGCAACCTAGCACTCTGACAGCTGCTGTCGTGTTTAAGAAAGTAACCCAGGTGCATTATAAAATGTATCACCGCTCAGTGTCTTGTTTTTGATTTTTCGTAAAAACCTGCTTCACAACTCAAAGTCAAACAACAAGGGAGAATTCTCAGTAACATCAGTTATTCTCACGGTATGTGTATACTTGATAATAATAAATTCTATTACTTTCTATTATTTCCCTCACTTGTTGCCATGACTAGCGTCTGGTTTGTGCTATCTAATTGGAAATTAGTCCCCAAATATGATAAATAAAGTAGACAAAATGACCAGATTTGATAGGAGCTGTAAGGTAAGTTATGCTGTATAACCTGATCTCAGGGCCCTGACCTTGAAAACAAAATTAAATCTTTCATAAAATCCTTCATCAAATCAGTTTTGTGCTTCTGTGGTGCGTATTCGTAAGTGAATGTTTTTAAATCAAATCAACCAAACAGCAAATCTGGGGGCTTAATTGCAAGTCTCCCCTCACACAAAACAATAATAACATTAAAGTTTTCTTTTGAAGAAAAACATGTTGAACTTGATCTTTACTATTAAAATCTGGTTTTTGAAACTGTTTTGTTTCTGCTTATTCATTTATTTTATTTTCATTTTATGTTAAGATTATCTTATTTTATTTTTTTCTTAAAATCTAACTTTAAGTCTAATTTTACTATTGTTTTGTGTGAAGCTCTGGCAATTAAGAATTTCATCGTGCAGTGTCAACCGCTGTTTTTTTTCCCTGTCCATATGATAATTAACTTCTTGAATCTTGACACTTGTATCCAACATGGCACGACACAGAAAGTGTGAAGAACGAGGACGTAGTAGTAGTGAGGTTATAGCCGGATAGTGTCAGTCACAATTTCCCAGAATCCAAGATGATGTCTTCAATTTGTTTATTTATGCTCTTTATTATTATCAGAATCAGTTTTATTGATGAAGTTTGTGTAACAGAAATTTGATCGGTGTTTATGCATTGCTTTCAAAAGTTAATTTGAAAGAAAATGACCAGTCATTGGATAGACAGACTTACTGTGTTTATTATGTAAGGCATCAGCACCAGTAACGTGGTCACTTTACAAGGTAGCTGCTGTGTTTTTTATACTGTATTTTGTACTGTGCGGTGTGTACACACTGCTTCTATTATGTTAGGCACATGGATTTACTGTAGTCTGCACTGCACCTTGAATTCTATTCTTATTCATAGCATCTACTTGTTATGTATAGGACTACAGATGGAAATAAGTGTTTCGCTAAATCTGGTGCAACCATGTTTTCATTTCTTGTAAATGACCAATGTCATTGCACACACTAAACTAAACAATAAAAAATAAATAATATATGTAATATTTAATTAACAGTGAAATAAAACAGAGAAAAGCATCAAATACTGACACCACAGTAGAATATTTGGCATTTTTACTTAAAAATTATAACCAGCAGTCAAACAAAAAGCTTCAGCAAGAGAGAAACTAATAATAAATATGATTAAAAAATTATAAAGAGATTAGTTGGGATGGAAACTTGTCTACTGGTTGAAAAAATATTCTAGAAAATGTTCGCTTTATCAGCTATCTTCTGATTTCCTGTGCGCGCTTTGTGATTGTGCTTTTCCCGAGGGTTATTGAAGGCAGCACGAGCGGGGGATTCTCGAACGCCTCGTACGTAAACATCCTTACGCACTCTACCTACCCACGATGCAGCGCGGTTGCATACAACATAGCCATCTTGTCAAGAGTGACTGAGAGAGGGAGGCAACTGTAGGCGCTGTTTAGACTCTCATTTGTTTTAAAGCGTGATATTAAACAGCGGGGTTCTGTCTCGACCGCCGTTAGCTTCACCCCGAGTGTCCCCGCCGACCGACCGTGAGCTGCCGAGGTGAGTGGACACGAAGGACCGCTTTCGGGAAGATGTCTCACATACTTGTTCCGACGTAGGGGGAGTGTGCAGCAGCCAGTTGGCTTGACTCGCTAGCTAGCTTGGTGAGTGGAGGGCTGCGGGCCCTCCTCAGCCTAAAGTAGGTCCTGCAGCTGGGCAACACTCTCTGCGACAACGGCCGTTTGACAACTGCACAGCCGGGACATTAGCAGGCCGGTCCGGACCGAGTGAAAGCCCCGGGTCGATCATCCTCCGGGCGGCTGGTGTCAGCGTCTAGAGCCGCATTGCTGGACAAGACGACACAAAGTGTGGCGTTGCGTTATGAGCTCATGAAACGCAACAGGAGACCGAGAGAGGAAGAGGGATGGCGTAGATTCATCTTGATCACAGCGAGAAGTAAAATAGACCCCCGTGTGCTGTTTAATATGATCTAAGCTCTTAGAGGCTGCACCCAGCTCGTCCCTTTCTGACGGAGGATACACATAGCCATACGGGACTCGGAATCAGGCTTCAATATGTCGAAAATGCCGGCCAAGAAGAAGAGCTGTTTCCAGATCACCAGTGTGACTCAGGCCCAGGTGGCGGCTATAGGTGCCGCGGACGACACGGAGAGTCTGGACGACCCAGACGAGTCGCGGACTGAAGATGTGTCGTCAGAGATCTACGACATGTCACGGGCTGAGTACGAGCCTGCGTGTGACAGGAGTTCATCCGAAGAAGCCCTGAATAATGTCGGGGAGACAGAGGCGATCAGTGTTATGGCACCATCACACATACCTCAAGTCGGTCAGGTGTCTGCGCTGTCAGGCAGCGCCATGGGGGAGTATCGGAAGGTGGGAGTGTCGGGCTCGACTCAAGGTGGGCAGCAGCAGCAGCAGCAGCAGCAGCAGCAGCAGCCTCCGGGGATCGGCGCTGCAACTGGTGTAGCCCCCATCAGTCAGCCCGGGGCAATGCAGCAACAGCCTGCTCCTGCAACCAGTGTGTCAGTGAACACATCCCAACCTGCTGCGGTGACCAGTTCAGCTCCTGCTCCTGCCACCTCCATAGTGAGTTGCACTTCACGCTTCAGGGTCATCAAACTCGATCATGGTACCGGAGAACCCTTTCGAAGAGGCAGGTGGACGTGTACAGAGTTTTACGAGAAGGACTCTGAGGGCTCTGCTGTCAGTAGGACTGTAGATAGCATTAGGCATGCCAGTGCGACCGCGCTGGACCCTGCTGCGGACAGAGACAGTGGGATCGGGCAAACGGGAGGATCTGTGGTTGCCCCGGCAACACACTCAGGTCAGGGTTTGGGCTCTGTGGCGGACGCTTCTGTCCCTTCATCCCGCATGCATTCAGTGGAGACGCCACCGCAGCAGCAGCAACAAATCCAGCATCCACACTACAGCGCCCGGCAGCAGGGTGTCAGTGGGTCGGCCACGCAGAGTGCGTTCTCCAGCAGCAAGCCTGTAGCTGTCCCAGCTCAGCCAACAGTGGGTCTCCAGCCTTCTGCTCCCCAGGGCGTGCTGCCCGTAGGACAAAACGGCCTGCCTCAACCTGTTGTACACATTCAAAAGTCCCCCATCATGCCGCCTACAGCCCAGACCGTCACTTACCCTCCCCAGCAGCAGCAGCTTCCTATGGGCCACCACCTGACCGGCCAGTCTTCTGGACTGCTACAGAACCAGACGGAGTACTATCAGCAGCAGCAGCCAGGGCTTTCCACCGGCCAGTCTGCAGGGCCTCAGCCTGTGGGACAAGCACACGCTCCAGTCTTGCCTCCAGCCTCTGGAGCGGTGTCACTGCCGAGTCAGGTTGGAGATGTCGCAGGAGCAGGGGTGGGATCTGTACCTCCCGGACAGCCAGCTGCGGTGCTCCTGCAGCAGCAGACCGGAGGAATGGGAGGTGTCGGAGGCTCCATGCTGGTCGGTGGATCCGCTGTGGGTCAGTACACAGCCGCCGGACAGCCTCAACCCCACGGCCTCCACCCTGCATCCTCTGGTGTACAAAACGTGCCTGCCAGCGCAGTGAGCTCCAGTGTGCCCACCACTGTGCCCACTGCTGTGCCCAGTGCCTCCAGTGCAGCCATGCCAAATGTGACAACCTCCAGTTTGCCTCCGGGTCAGATACCCCACAGCAGGACTCTAGTGGCTTTGGGAGCGCAGGGCCTCCCAGCAGCTGGATTTGGACATGGAGAAGGTGGCAGCGGTGCAGGTGTAGGGAAGTCAGAGGGTCTCGTCAACGCACAGTCTCCTGTCGTCTCTGGGAAGGAACCGGTGAAGCCCCTCATGCCTGAGAGCCTGCAGCTCGCCACGCCGACTGTCAACAGCCTGTTTGGAATCCACATACCTGTCGACGGGGATGTGGACAGGTAACAGTCTCCAGTTTTTCCAAGTGTTTGAAAATTCTCATCCTTGTTGAGCATCATCACCATGACTGTGCAACGTTATCGCACAATAGTACACACACTTTGAACAGTCACATAGTGTAAGGTGCCTATTTCAGTGTCCAGGAGGAGAGAAGTTTGTCATAACAGGTGTTTTTTTTTTTTTTGGCGGTTAACTGTGATCACAAGAAGGTTGTGAGCAGAGGCAGTGAGCGTTTCAGTGTTGGTCATCCAGTTTGTCAGATGAGCAGGGTTTTCCCCCTTTGTTTCAGGGAGGTTTGGAGGGAGGGGTGTGCGTAGAAGGAAGAGAGAAGTGGCACACAAGGAAACTTGGTGGCACACAGGAAGGAAATTTAATGTTTGTTGTTTCTCATTAGAGCCCAGAGAAGCCAGAGAAGCGTAGCACACTTGCGGTAAACATCCATGGCTTCCACTGCACAGGCAACAACTTGTTAAATGCGCACATGACTCCTGTAACACTGTGATTCATTGTGTGCAAGGGTGTGAATTTGTGTGTGTGTGGAAGCATTTTGTCGCTGGTCTCCAGCCTCCTTCTCCTCCCACTTCAGCTCTCTGAGGCGACGGCCTTGGCCACAAATATCAGAGATGTGTTCGCTCAGCTCTCTGTTAGCCTTAAGCTACTTGTGGCCACTTGGCTTTATAACGTGCTGCGTGCGTGACCTTTTAATAAGTTAGTTCCTGCTCCGGAAAAGACCGTCTAATACAAATGCTGTGGAGAGTGTTTGATTTTGTGTTGCCACATTTATGATATCACGATTTCCACTCACATCCCCGTCGGGCTCTCCTCAGGAATGTGTTTACAGAGGATTTTTACCATGTTGGCTGAAATAAGTGTTTTAGCTTTGTGCTGCAGATATTATGCTGCTGAATCATCTTTAGGTCAGACAGACTCAGGCAAGTTCTTTGATTTCTTAGCTAGTTATAGATGTTTATTCACAATGGATATCTGAGATGATGACGTCCTCTTAAAGTGTGTGTCACACTGCATCTAAAAATTCATTCTCATAAATATAAACCACAGCAGACATTTTGGCAGAGGTTTAAGAACTGAAATGTGGTATTGTTCTTTAGGGATAATTAAGTTAGTGTGTCGGACAGTAAGGGGCAAAATATTTGTGAACACGTGGCATCTTTTTATGAGTTATTATGGCTTCCTTTCCAAAAGTAATCTCTCTCTTAAAGGGACAGTTCACCCCCAAAATCAAAAATACATATTTCACTCTAAATTGTTGTGCTTTTTATCAGTCTAGATTTTTTTGGTGTGAGTTGCTGAGTGTTTGCAATATCGGCCGTAGAGATGTCTTCCTTCTCTCCAATATAATGGAACTAGATGGTGCTCAATGTGCCAAAAAATACATTTAAAAAACTCAAGAGCAATGTCTCTTTCCAGAAATCATGACCTGGTTACTCAAGATAATCCACAGACCTTGTTGTGAGCAGTTTATGTAGGAACTGTTTTTTTCAACTGAATCACCATGCAGAAGGAAGTGTGCATCTACTCATATACAAGAGGCTCCTGCTCGTGACAGCATGAAATGTTAATGGTGTCTTCCATGGCTGAGCTCTGGTGTGCTAGGTGAACTGGCGGTAGATGTACGCTTCTCTCTGCGCGGTGATACAGGTGTAGTTAAGTAGAAAGAAAATATTGTCTACATGAAACTGCTCACAACAAGGTCTGGATTATCTTGAGTAACCAGGTCAAGATTTCTGGAAAGAGACATTGCTGTTGAGTTTTTCAAATACAGTTTTTCGACACTGGAGCACCACAAGCTGAGTGCCATCTAGGTCTGATACAATACGTTCAATATACTTTACTGACCCCATGGGGAAATTAGTCTTGGACTCAGGAGCTTCACAAGTATTGCCGCTTTACAATAAGAGTCCAGCAGAAATGAAAAGCATACACCATAAAAGAAAAAAACGGATGATAGCTCCAACACTCAGCAACTCACACCGAAACAATCTAGGCTGATAAATAACACCACAGGTAAGAGGAAACATATATTTTGATTTTTTGGCGGGGTGAACTGTCCCTTTAATTCCCGAGTTTTAGCACTTAGTTTCACTTGTAGATGGCACACATGAGCGGAAATGATACAGTGCCTGAAATCTCTTGGTGGTTTCCTTTTACAGTCTCGCAGATATAACAGAATGCAGAGCAGACAGGAGATAGAGACTGCAGAACGCTGGCACTACGTTGTTCCTCACGTGTGGGTGGACAATCACTTAAACAGTTTGTTTGAGTGTGCCTCGCACTAAAGGGAATTTACACTCATCAGCGTATGATCACAACTTTATTTTTTGTCCTTTCTGTGCCATTAACCCACCAAACCTCAATTGTTTAGTGGCTTTACGCACCCACAGAGAGTGTGATGTGTGAGTGGTTTGAGGAGCAAGGGGTGATGTCAGTAAAATGCATGGCTAGTGTCAGAAGCAACTTTGACACTTGAGAGCAGGAGTTTGACACTATGGGCCCCCCGTTAGACAAAATCAAGACAACTGTGCAATCATAGTGATAGTGCAACATCAACAGTTAATGTTACTGTTTTTTAGCCTGTTTTGTTTACTTTATGGCACAATGGCCGCTTAAAACTTTGCTGCATTAGCTTCTAGCAGTGCCTGTTTGCAGTTTACCCATGGGTGTACGGACGGCCATCACCCTGAAGAAAACTTGTAACATGGTGATTTTCGGGGAAATTCTGTAGTGACAAGGAGCGCCTTTTTTCTCTGATTTATAATTGGATTTATGGATATCCAGGTTCGTAATGGGAGATAATCATAATATGTCATTTGGGTGTGTTCAGATTCACATCAAGTACAGTAACTAAAATCCTGTCGTTTTTAGAACACATTCACTTCACACAGTATCTTTGATTTACAGTTTGTCATCTAACGTGGAATTTATACTTCTGCGTTGAATCGTCGCTCGTCGCTAGGCTAATTTACACAATGTAAAATGCCATAGGCTTGTGTTAATTACATTAGCATGCGACATTTGTTTGGAAAACATGTTTAATATAAGACAGTTGTTTTGTCAGTGAACCTTGTGAGTTGTAATGGAGCTGAATTTTGTAACGTTACCTTTGTTAAACGTTGCTGTTGTTCCTGGCTTCATATGAGTAGAGGAAAAGTTTATTAGCTGTTAGGCTAATTTATACAATGTTAAATGCCACAGGCTTGTGCTAATAACATTAGCATGTTGTATTTGTGGGGAAAATGTGTCCAGATAAACACAAGTGTTTGTGAATGCTGCAAGTTGTAGTGATGCTGATTTGTGTACATGAGTTTGAAACTGTCGCTATAAAGACACGTTTAGTGTGTGTTTAATGTGTGTTTTGGATCAACTAAACTTAACGGCGCTTCACAGAAACCTCACTGCCGACTAGTGTTTTGGAGGTGTAACTGCAGTGTGACACAGACACAGACACACCACCGCACAAGTATAAATACTCACAAAGGCCATGTGTGTAGCCCATCCCCAGCTCTCCTGCCTTACAGTTTAAAAGTTCTCACAAAAATGAATTATTCAAGCACTCAGTTTGATCACCAGAAAAATGGTGGCATTGTCTATTTCTGCAACTGACGGATGTGTTACATGGATATGTTACATTTGCACGTTATTATGTAGCTAGTTTAGGCACAAAAACACTTGGTTTGGTTTGGAAAAGATGTTTTGGCTTTAAATACCCAGTTCGGTGGGTACAGTCCCGCCAGGAAACAAAGCAGTGTCTCATTACAAAACAATGTTTTTTTCTTGAACGTATCCCTTCTGGAAAAACAGCGAGGGGTCACTAAAAAACATCCAAATTTAGGAGGTAAAAAGCTGCAGGTAACACAGCAATGACTTATGAAAAGATATCCGGTTTTGATGTTTGTTGGTTTCGAGCTGTTGTCTGCAGCTTGGCAGCCGTCTCACCTAGGTGTCACGCCATCCACTATCCTCTACACCAGTGGATCCCAACTGGTCAAGCTATTATTTCAAGTTCCACACAGTTAAATACATTCAGCATCATACTTGTGTTTGGCCATGTCGTCAAGTTAGTTTACTGTCTCTGTGAAGCAGCTGTCCCTTATTCACTCACTCTACAGCAGGAAACAGTGCTTCTAAATAAAACCTCTGTGCTGGAAATTCATTGTACTTCAAAATAAAGTCTTTTTTACAAACTTGACACGTTCATGAGTCACTTGCAGTCCATTCAGATTGGACCCATGACACACCAGTTGGGAACCACTGCTCTGCACCTCCAGGTTAAGTCAAGTCAGTGCATACAAGATGTCACTTTAGAAAGAAATGATGCTAATAAAACATGCAAATGTAACGTATTTGTGGTTTGAGAAGTACAGCATATCCTTCTGGTGACTGAGCTGAAGGTTCAGATAATGTAAACCCAAATTACTTTGGATAAATGTCCCTTGTGCCATTTAAACTTATTTTGATTTGTGACAGTGCAACTGACTGGAGGCGCTGTGTTTTTGGAGCACCTATGTATTGCCTGTGAGAGGACCCAGCTCCCAGGCTGATAACAGCAGGAGCCTCTTACGACAGCTAAGCCCTATCAGACATTGAGCAGTAGTCTTTCCACTGTGCCCCTATTCTGCAGATAAGAGACATGACAGTGGGGTGTGTCGACCAACTGTGCTCGTTGTCACGTTGTGGCCCTTTTCTTTTGCAACAATGTGGGCTAAAAACTCCTGTGTATTCTGTTTGGGACCTTAAACCAACATGCATGCCCCCCCTGTCAGAGCTGCGGGCACGTCCAACAACTCAGAGCCACGGCTGGTTTGTTTGTTTTTTAACCACCGATGCAGCATCAGTGCGATCGCTGCCTTGTACCTAGCACCCCGCTGATTGACTGACAGACATGGCATGACAGTTGTTCATGTCGACACGAGGTGCTGAATGACATTCCTTTGCAGCAGCAACTGTGGCATGTTTATAAGAGGTGGAGGAAGCTGCAAAGTGAAACTTGCTGTGCCTCACTTCACCAGGCATTTTAGCAATGCCTGCTACACCCCCACCCCCACCCTCTCCCTCCTTCTCCCAGCTTTTTTTTTTTGTGTCTATTGCTTAATTTCTACACACACAGCAAAAACACTCCTCGAATGGACTCCTTCAGGAGCTAATATCTATAATCTGCACAGCACAGAAAGATATTATGTGTCGCAGTTTTGACTCCATCTCATGTAGACTTTCCACAGCTTGCACAACCTGCAAATCCTATCTTGGCCATTTGGTAGGTCCTAATGTTTGTCCCCGTCTTCCTCCACCCTGTAGTTTTCCCTGCAAGTAATTAAAGCAAAACAGTGGAGAGATAGACTACAGATTTGATGTTGTTCTCATACTTAGAATATGATTCGCTCAGCTTAATGTCTCCCAGATGGCTTCAACAACTGAAGGCGTAAAATAACACTGGTGGATTGTCTTAACGTCTTTGTTGCACTCACGGAGGAGTTTGCTTCTATTTTGCGGGATCATTTGCATAAATGCATTGCATCTGTAGTCTGTGTGTAACTGAACCCATGCTGGGGAGGTATGGCTTATTGTCCTGGAGTAATGGGAGCTTATGTAAAATTGGACTGAGGAGGTCAGAGAGGGGAGGGATGCAGCGGAGCCAACATGAATCGAGAGACTGTGTGTGTGTGGGGGTGGACGAGGGGTGTGTCTGTAAGAGGGGATGGGCCGACTCAGTGTGTGCTTGTGTGTGTGTGTACACCACGTAGGGGGTGGAGGCAGGGGGACTCAGAGAGGAACTGAGGCTTTACTTTTTTGACGAATTTGCCATTAACAGCTCGCTCCTTTTAAGTCATAGTGGAAGAAGTGTGGGTGTATGTGTGAGAGAGTGACACAGAGAGACAACATGCAGCACAGGGTCTTTCCCTCCCCTCCCTGACCTCTGGTTTACTGCTGTATCCTGTTTTCAGTCACAGTCTCTCATACTGCTCTCCACCTTCTATTCATTTAATATTCCTCAGCTCTCTCGCTGCTTCCGCACTGGGGCTCTCTGGTCATATCATATGACATTTGGTGGGCACATTTTATCAAGAGTGCCTCACAGAGGTAGAAATACTCACATTTTTTCTGTAGGACATCTATGGCCTCCGTAATAGAGTTCTAAACCTGGACGCCATGCTGGAATACTGCACCTTTTTTTAGCTGTCCAGCACCATATCTCCTCTTTAAACAAGCCATACAGTCACCTGTAAGTGGTCACTCTGTAACGTTAAGTATTTTTTTGAAACTGCATTAAAAAGTGTTTCTAATTAGGGCTGGGCAATCAGTAGAGTTTTATTTTCAATTACAGTTTTTGCTTCCAAAGATTATGAAGACAAAGGAGTTTTTAGAGGAACTTTTTCATAGTTCTGGGACTCAGTTCTGAGAACCCCTGTTTTTGTTGTGCCCACACCAAATGGAACTTGTGAGCTTGTGTTTACGACATGGAAAGTCATGAGCATGAACTCATGAACTCTGAGCTCTCAGAAAATTTCAGCTTACACAGTCTTGAATACCACAGCAGGGGGGCATTCATATGGACTCTTTCATTAACACGTTAAACACCACCCTGTTTGAACGCAGAGTAGGAACAATCATAATTCTTCGGGTGCTTTCACACATGGCCTGTTTGGTTCGGTTCCATTGAACTCAAGTTCGTTTGCCCCCTTATTGTGGTTCATTTGAGCAGGTGTGAACACAGCATTTATTCTTCTGTGCGCACCAAAACAGCCAGACAATCGAGACCTTCTTGAAGACGTGGTCTCAGTCTGGTAACAAACAAACCAGTGCGGTTCGTTTGTGGTGAGAACGTGTTTCGACCTGGATCTGAACCAACTGCAGTCACATGACACATTGTTTGGGTTAAACATGAGCATGTTACAGTCCTGGAGGATTATTAATGTGCACCTCCTCCTGTACTGCCTTAATATGCACATTCAGCACATCCAATGCATCAAAACATTGTTTTCTAGTTGGAGCTGCGCCTCGTTTTCAAACTGTATGGTTTGACTAAAATGAACAATGACAGCGATATAGTCCACGATGAGCAGCGCTAAAATCAACCAATCAAGAGCAACAACGTGAGAACACAAACCAACTCTAGACAATTATACAACTTTGTGACAGAATTAGTCCCTGATTCAGACCAAAGCAAGACAACTCTAGGTCTGAAAGCACCCTTAGAACACCATTTTGAAAGACATTCTTAGCTCCTATCTCAGAGTAGGTACTCTCCTAGCGCAAGAGGAACCATGAGTGACATAAGTGTAAGTTGCTTGGTCGAACACAGCCAATGCTGCACCAGCAACCACCATTTTAAAAAACCTGTCAGCCATGTGGAGAACCATTAAAACATTATGACATTAAAACCATTGAAACAAATTTACTTATGGGAAAAACTGAATGTCGCACTCCTTAGATGGTCTTTTAGTAAAACCCAATGCTGAGCAATACTTTTTTAGGCCAAAAATAGATGCATGGCACTCCGTTATGTTATAATATTGCCACACAAAAATATCCTGATACTATGCTGTATCAATTTTTCCCCCACCCTTACCCCTTTCCTTTCCATGGTGCGCTCAGTGTTGCTGACTTGGTGACTTTGTTGCTAGATTTAGCAACTTTTCAGACCCTATAGTGACTTTATGCCAAAAAATATCTGCCGACCACCTCGACTATTGCAGGTGCAGCCTATTGAGCTATTCAGAATACCGAATTAAAGCATATGGCCAAAGTGCCTGAGCCCTGCTACAGTGTGTCTTTACGTGTGCATTTTAGTCCATTGTGTCTGCTCTGTAAACGAGTGCAAGCATCTCAC
This sequence comes from Epinephelus fuscoguttatus, assembly GCF_011397635.1. Lineage (NCBI taxonomy): Eukaryota > Metazoa > Chordata > Actinopteri > Perciformes > Serranidae > Epinephelus > Epinephelus fuscoguttatus. The sequence goes on from NC_064766.1 coordinate 25,627,394, forward strand.
AGAGCATGACTGACAGTCTTATTGACAATATGCCAGTATATCACTGTCTTAAGTGTTTCAGTAAAAAAAAAATGGCTGATGAGCCACCTACAGTTAAACTATATTTGTATTTATTAAAGTTCATTAAATACACAATGTTTCCAAAGTTAATGAGTAAGCATGTTAAATTATCATGATCTCAGTATTGACCAAAAATAATCGCGATTGTCGGGCCGCCCTGTTTCCAATATTCCTCAGTAAAATGCAGCACTGTTCAACAGCGCTCCAAAAAGTAACACCTCTCTAAAACAGTGAACAAAAACTGACCATTATAATCTTTTAAAAGCAAATAATTATTGCAGTGCTGCTGTATTAAAGCTAATAAAATGGCACCTTGTGTATTGAGCAATACTGTAATAATGTTCCACTCCTGCCGTGAACTGGCCGTGTCTTTATGTGTTTCTGTGTACACAAGTCACCCTGCCTTCTCTCCTCTCCCTCAGAGCTATTTTCAAAAAGAAAGATGTATTGTTCTGGTGGGGCCGACGTTAACTAGTCAGTATGTCTGTAGGCTTTGCTTCAGTCATCACCTCCACCCCACCCCCAGGTATGGAGGCCCCTCCATTGTTCTGACAAGCAGAGAAACGTCACCGACCCAGTCCAAGGTTTTAATGGCTTGTTTAACCGGGGATGTGCTGTACTGTGCTGCAGATAAGCTCTGCTGAGAATGTGCTTGTTATCTTGTTTTGGAAAGTGGTACTTGAGTAACTTGAAGGATTACCAAGACTCACTTTTTAGCTGTTTGATACCTCTGGTTTTTCACCAGCTGGGCAGAAAGGCAATTATTTTTATGGTATATTATTTTGAATTTTTTTTTATTAATTTTTTTTTTATTTAATATATATAAATGCAAATTTATGTCCTCAGATTCCTTATTTGATGGGTCAGCTAACTATTTCTAAAATAGCTTTAAGGGTGACACAAGTCAATCATTTAGGATTTTGCTAAAAGAGAAGAAAATCACCTGTTGATTTAAACAGATCCCATGGTACATTTATTTTGTATTTGGGACCTGTTTACATTTTTAATTTGTTGTAGATTTTATTTTGTTCAGCTAGGGCTGAGCGATATAGACTAATCCATATCTCAGTATTTACAGGTAGACTGGTGATACACGATATATATCTCGATATTTTGTACGAAATGGGCTACATTTTTTTTAGTTGCAAGTCACCTAAAACACACATTAAACATGGCTTAATAGAGACAGTTTCAAACTCAAGTACACAAATCAGCTTCATTATAACTCGCAGCATTCACTGACAAAGCACTTTTCTTTATCTGGACACATTTTCCCCACAAATACAACATGCTAATGTTTTTAGCACAAGCCTATGGCATTTTACATTGTATAAATTAGCCTAGCAGCTAGTGGACTTTTCCTCTAGTCATATGAAGCCAGGATAAATCACATACAAGACTTAAAATGCTATTTTTGTGGAGGCTTTATTGTCTTGTCACAATTTATCGTTTCTTATCTGTGAAATTAAAGTAAATAAAAGCTTCATTTCCACTGAGGGAAATGGTTTCAGCTAACAGAAACATATTGGAGGTCTGCGTCACTGTGACACATTACATTTCTGGAACGTGCATGTCAGGTTACGTCTCTAAAAAGTGTTGCTGGATAACTTGTGAGTGAGTGGGGCGGGCTGTGCGGAGAGTGTGAGAGAGGAGAGATGCACACTGGTATGCATCATGTAACGCAACTTGACCCTATATCGATATAAATGGTGTTGTCTAAATGTATATCTTGCTTGAAAATATATTGGTATATCGTACACAGTCGTTTTATCGCCCAGCCCTATGTTGAACTATTGATATATATATATAATAATTTTTGTTTACTTTTTACTGAATATTTGAAGGCAAACTGTTGGTTGACATGTAAAACTATTTCAGTTATTTTGTTGTAATTCTGTGTTCTTAGATTAATACAATTAATAATATAATATATAATTTAATTATTATATATATATATATATATATATATATATATATGTATACACAGTACAGGCCAAAAGTTTGGAAACACCTTCTCATTCAATGCGTTTTCTTTATTTTCATGACTATTTACATTGTAGATTCTCACTGAAGGCATCAAAACTATGAATGAACACATGTGGAGTTATGTACTTAACAAAAAAAGGTGAAATAACTGAAAACATGTTTTATATTCTAGTTTCTTCAAAATAGCCACCCTTTGCTCTGATTACTGCTTTGCACACTCTTGGCATTCTCTCCATGAGCTTCAAGAGGTAGTCACCTGAAATGGTTTTCCAACAGTCTTGAAGGAGTTCCCAGAGGTGTTTAGCACTTGTTGGCCCCTTTGCCTTCACTCTGCGGTCCAGCTCACCCCAAACCATCTCGATTGGGTTCAGGTCCAGTGACTGTGGAGGCCAGGTCATCTGCCGCAGCACTCCATCACTCTCCTTCTTGGTCAAATAGCCCTTACACAGCCTGGAGGTGTGTTTGGGGTCATTGTCCTGTTGAAAAATAAATGATCGTCCAACTAAACGCAAACCGGATGGGATGGCATGTCGCTGCAGGATGCTGTGGTAGCCATGCTGGTTCAGTGTGCCTTCAATTTTGAATAAATCCCCAACAGTGTCACCAGCAAAACACCCCCACACCATCACACCTCCTCCTCCATGCTTCACAGTGGGAACCAGGCATGTGGAATCCATCCGTTCACCTTTTCTGCGTCTCACAAAGACACGGCGGTTGGAACCAAAGATCTCAAATTTGGACTCATCAGACCAAAGCACAGATTTCCACTGGTCTAATGTCCATTCCTTGTGTTTCTTGGCCCAAACAAATCTCTTCTGCTTGTTGCCTCTCCTTAGCAGTGGTTTCCTAGCAGCTATTTGACCATGAAGGTCTGATTCGCGCAGTCTCCTCTTAACAGTTGTTCTAGAGATGGGTCTGCTGCTAGAACTCTGTGTGGCATTCATCTGGTCTCTGATCTGAGCTGCTGTTAACTTGCGATTTCTGAGGCTGGTGACTCGGATGAACTTATCCTCAGAAGCAGAGGTGACTCTTTGTCTTCCTTTCCTGGGTCGGTCCTCATGTGTGCCAGTTTCGTTGTAGCGCTTGATGGTTTTTGCGACTCCACTTGGGGACACATTTAAAGTTTTTGCAATTTTCCGGACTGACCTTCATTTCTTAAAGTAATGATGGCCACTCGTTTTTCTTTAGTTAGCTGATTGGTTCTTGCCATAATATGAATTTTAACAGTTGTCCAATAGGGCTGTCGGCTGTGTATTACCCTGACTTCTGCACAACACAACTGATGGTCCCAACCCCATTGATAAAGCAAGAAATTCCACTAATTAACCCTGATAAGGCACACCTGTGAAGTGGAAACCATTTCAGGTGACTACCTCTTGAAGCTCATGGAGAGAATGCCAAGAGTGTGCAAAGCAGTAATCAGAGCAAAGGGTGGCTATTTTGAAGAAACTAGAATATAAAACATGTTTTCAGTTATTTCACCTTTTTTTGTTAAGTACATAACTCCACATGTGTTCATTCATAGTTTTGATGCCTTCAGTGAGAATCTACAATGTAAATAGTCATGAAAATAAAGAAAACGCATTGAATGAGAAGGTGTGTCCAAACTTTTGGCCTGTACTGTATATATATATATATATATATATATTTTATCACAAAAACCCTTAACTATCTTTATATTTTTTTAGGGCGTACTATAAACCCACTTTGATATAAAATTGCTGGAGATCCCCTTTGATACATCATGGCAATGATAGAATTACAAAATAAGCTTTAAGTTTCAGTTTAGTGTGTCTCACTTCCTGTCCTACTCACACAGTTTCTCTCATTATCTCTAGTTTTTCAGTTTTGGGAAGTTGGCATCTTAACTGTTCACTTTTCTGTTAAAACAGAAATCCTGTTATAAAAAATATCAATAAAAATCCTTTTATGCTACGAACAGTGCTCGCCTGTAGCCCGACAGCTCTCTGTACACAAAGCAGCTAATGTTTGACCAGTTTCCACACCAATGGTTCCTGGAAGTACCTCGAAACTACCCTGGCAGAAGGGACTTTTATGGGGAACTGTGGCCCAGCATCAGAAAGTTGAACTAGATCCCTACGGTCGTCACGAAGATAACATTTCTGGGTGTCCTGTCACTAACCTATGCTAGTGAGCTGTCACCATCCAAAGCTCCTGTGTCCTCTGGAGGCCATGCTGTAATCATACAATGGCTCTGGGTCCACCCTGTGCGCCATCTCCCTCATCTACAACCCAGAACCTGCTGAAAGAAACTCCCATAGGGCAGCTGGAATCTAAATAGTTTTGACCTACTTTTGCTCTGTGGCAGATGGATGGATGGTGCAGAGAACCTGAAGCCTCATGAGCTACAACAGTGAGAGCTTTCAACACCATTCTCTAACCTCCCCCCTTTTGCACCCCCGACCATCAGTAACTCTACATGTCCGTCTACTGCTATCCACACTTTGCTAGTTAGCTCTCAGCCCTTTTTCCTTTGCCCAAGCACACTAAAGTACAGAGGCCTCTAATGGCCCAAAAAAATTCATGCTGCAAAATCCACTGACTGTACAAAATTAATGCTTTAATGCCTTAAGTTTGGCATTTTGGCCGTCGCCATCTTGGATTTTTGGAGCCGGAATGACCATATTTGGACGAGAGGCTGGAGATAACCCTAATGCTAGCTGTTAGCTTGGTTAGCATGGTGCATTTACAGCTATGGTTAATACTGTGATAATGCTAATGCTAATTTTTGCTAGCAAAAAACAGGCTTAAAACTATGAAAACAAATGTCCTCACCAGAAAAACTGAATATCTGACTCCTTAGAGAGTCTGTTAGTACAGCTGAATGTTGAACACGACTTTTTTTAGGCGACCAGAATGTTACAGTTAAATTTAGTGAACTGAAAACACATTGAAATAGCAAAAGCTACAGCTGCACCTATACTCTGTGAATCTGGGGTCTAATAGGCTATCTAAAGTTGAATTTATATTTGTAAACTCAATCATTTTTATAATAAAAAAAAAGATACTTGGCACTGTGTAATGATACGATATTGCCACACAAAAACATTGCAATACTTTTTATCTATGGTTATTACTGTGATAATGCTAATGCTAATTTTGCTAGCAAAAAATAGGCTTAAAACCATTAAAACAAATGTACTTACCAGAAAAACTGAATATCTGACTCCTTAGAGGGTCTTTTAGTACAACTGAACCAGAATTTTTTAGGCGACCAAAATGTTACAGTTAACTTTCATGAACTGAAAACACACTGAAATAGCGACAGCTAAAGCTACTCCTGTTAGAGCTGCGCGATATGTCCTGAAAATTATATCACGATATTTTTCGACTATATCACGATACAAGGTGTATATCTCGATATTTTTTGATTCTCCTTAAAAGCACTTCATTAATACTAGGACTGGGAGACCAAATTGAATATAACAATATTTCTGACCAAATACCCTCTCTAATGCAAAAAAGTTGTATGGGTGACTTTTATTATTTTTTTTGCGTGTGTTGTTTTTTCAAAAAATATATATATAGTGTGGATATAATGACTGGGGGGGGGGGGGGGGGACACACACACACACCCACTTATGCTTTATCACGATACAACAATATCTAAATTAGTCTCATATCTCGATAACAATATAATATCTTCATATTGCCCAGCCCTAACTCCTACACTCTGTGAATCTGGGGTTACGCCATGACTATGTGACCTAACCAATGTTTTGGCCGTGGCAGCAACTTGTCAAAAAGGCACCCAGCTGTCATGCAAAGAGGCCACACCCTTAATTATGCATAACTTGAAGTCTTAAAAACATTTAATCTAGTTATATAAAAATTCACCCCCACAAACAGTTGTTACGAATGGGGAAATTAAGCTATTTTACCAGACTGTAAACATGTTTATTTCTGCTTTATTTTCTGCATTTTAACATGGGGGTCTGTAAGGATTGACTCGCTTTTGGTGTCAGCCTCAAGTGGCCATTAAAGGAACTGCAGTTTGTGGCACCTCCGTGTTGGCTTCATTTTTCAGCCGCGAAGGTTGCCGCTCAACAGCGTGCATGTTGCAAATACAGATGGATGTTAAGTCACACAAACATACACAAACTACAAAAACAAATGCAACAGAAAAACACTGCACATCCAATTAACAACAAAAGCTCTCTAGTCCTGTAGGGGGAGTGCTGAGTGGAACAGCTTGATGTTTGACCTGAATGACAGTATGCAAGTCTGTTGCTTCTTCATAATATTTAAAAAGACTATGGACAAATTGCCACCTCAGAGTAATAAGGATTTATGACACACTGTCTTTGGTCAAAAATCAAGCTGTCCCACTCAGTGCTCCCCCTAGAAGCCTGTAGAACTTCTGCTGCGTTAACTAGATATGCAGCTTTTTTTGTTGCATTTGTTTTTGGGGTTTGTGTGTTTGACTTTCCATCATTTCTGTATTTGCAGCGTGTTTGCTATTAATATTTTTGTTTTGGCCTTCTGCAGCACATTTTTTATTCGCAGCACATTTGCATTACTGTGTTTGTTTTGGATTTTTGACTTGGCATCGTTCCTGAAGCCAAAAAAAGAAACATCCCAAGTCGACCCATCGTAGCGCTTGATTTTCTCCAAGCCAATGCATGACGCCCAGACACAGAAGTGAAACTCTACTGTAATACTTTTTTCTGTGTACTTTCCTCTCACTCTTCACTCTCTCCTGTTTTCTCTTCTCACAGTTTTACTTGCACATTCTTCCTGACAGAAATCAACCCCCCATCTGCTCATCACTTAAGGCTACTGTGGGTTGTCTCGTGCTCATTGAGTGGGCGAGGTTATTAAAGAGGTTCAGCGCCGTGAAACTTAACCTTTGACACGGCCGCTGGTTTGCAGCACAGGCACATTGAAGGAAAAACCATGTGTCGTGCTCCAGCTAGATGTGTGACATCAACCGCCAAGAATGTGCCCAAAAGGTTATTTTAGTCTGCTGCCAGGTCATACTTTTGCTTTGGGGCAGTTTTGGGAAAGTCTGAACATGTGCAAGTGTTGTTTTTGTGTCAGGTTTGCTTTTGTGTCTTAAGAGAGGTGTGGAAAAAGAAAAGAGGGTTTAGCTTCTGTGTGGACATATCTGGTGGGTCACTCCCTTGACTCTGTGTCCTCCTCACACCCCATACTCAGGGTTTATGGGGGAGACGGCAGCTTCGCCATTGTTCGACACATTGACTAGTCGTTTTACAAAGAGGGGCTTTCATAAATGGATATTGACATGTTAGATTTTAGACTCACAAAGAGAGCCATTGAGAGCCGAGTGTTCGCTACTTGAAAACAAGGAATGATGACTCCTCCAGTGCTTACCTCATTCATGAAGAGGTTGCTGGACTCCAAGTCATCTGACCTCCATGATTTCAGTCGATAGCTGGCTCACACAGACCTCTTGAGTTCTAGCTCAGAAAAAAGAGGTTTTCTGTGGAGGTGTGTGCTTGCCACACGTGTGTGTCTGCGGAGGTTTTTCTAGGGCCGCTGCCCGCAAAGTAAAATTAAGCAGAAGCATAGGGGGAGGTTTGTGAGAGTGTTTGGTCATGAGGTAATGTGACAAAGGGAGTTTGTGCCAGGGATTTCTAGGAAAAGAGCCTTGGCTGCTCTAATATTCACACACATGCTGTAAATCAACTCCTCATTCCTGTGTGTGTGTGTGTGTGTGTGTGTGTGTGTGTGTGTGTGTTTGTGTATATGTATGTGTCTATGTATATGTGTGTGTGTGTGTGTGTGTGTGTGTGTGTGTGTGTGTGTGTAACTCTGCCTGCCCTGGCTTGCTCCTCTGTGTGTGCAGTTGCGTATTGTGTGCATATGCTCTTGTCAGTGTGCATTTACATTTGTGTGAATGTGGGAGAGACGCAGTTAGTTTTGAAAGGCACAAGCCTGGAGTAGATTAAATGAGTGTGTGTGTGTGTGTGTGTGTGTGTGTGTGTGTGTGTGTGTATGTAGGGGTCACAGTGGGGATTTCCTTTCCCTTTCCCGAATATACATCCATTGGCATAGAACACAGTGTACTTACTAGGTAATCACCAGGAATCGAGGAGGTAATGTTAAAGGGACAGTTCATGCCAAAATAGATTTTAATATCAGGAGTAGAGATATCAGCCTTCTCTCCAGTATAATGGAACTAGATGTCACTTGTGGTGCTCAAAGTGCCAAAAATATACATTTGAAAAACTCAACAGTAATGTCTCTTCCAGAAATCATGACCTGGTTGCTCAAGATAATCCACAGACCTTGTTGTGAGCAGTTTCATGTAGAAACTAAGGATGTCATGGGCTAACTGTTAATTGGTTAACCACAGAGAATATTTTTGACCAGCTACTCATGTCACTTTTTACGTTAATGTTGCTGCTCAGTTAACTGCACTGCACACCACACGGCTAAGCTAGCAGCAGTAACGCTGTCCTGACCCAACAACGTTGGTGTGGAAACATGGTGGCCATCCTCTGGCCCCCCCCCCATGAGTAAGTGGCTCAATTTTAAGCCACAAATCCCCTTTAGCATTATCAGCACTATTAGCTCTGTTAGCATCGTTAGCAATGTCAGCACGGCTAGTGGTGCTAACATATTTAATAATGCTAAAGGGGTTTTGCAGCTCAAAATGGAGTCGCTTACTAACTGAGGCTACCGAGGGCAAAGTGGGCCACTATGTTTCAGCAGCAGTAATAACCAAATGAGCACTGCTTGCTAGCTAGGTCCCACCTAACCGGGGCATGGACCCAGGTATAGTTCGCAGAGCGGAGCGGCTAAAGGCTAGCTTTGAGACCAGAGGGTTGGGAGTGAGCACTAAGTTTCTGCATGGGTAGTGGCTGGCTGTCTGTCTCTCAGTAAAGCAAACAGAAAATAAAATAAAAGGCAAGATATTTAGGGCAGGAAACATTAAAATTTCACCACCTCAAAATGAACAGCATTTTGAAGCGTGTTGCTAAAGCTCACTGAATCAATGAATCGGCAGATGAAAACAAAAATCCTCTTGTTTTTCTCATTATTATAATTATTTTTTTTAATTAACTGGTTAGTTACTGGTCAATAGGTGTTTGGCTATCAAAAGCTAAATTAACCAAAACTGACATTTCTACTAGGGACTGTTTTCTTTCTACTGAACTACACCCGTCAACCCCATCACCACTCAGAAGGAAGCTGGCATCTACTGCTAGCTCACCTAGCACCAACGAGCAAGCTAACGTTACAGCTTAGCCGAGGAGGACGCGTGGTAGGTGTAGTTCGGTAGAAAGAAAATAGATCCCACATGAAGCTGCTCAAAAACAAGGTCTGTGGATTATCTTGAGTAAACAGGTCATGATTTCTGTAGAGACATTGATGTTGTGTTTTTCAAATGCATCTTTTTTTGGCACTTTGAGCTCCACAAGCTGAGTGCCATCTAGTTCCATTAAATCGGAGAGAAGGCAGACATCTCTACGACTGATATCTCCAACACTCAGCAACTCCCACCAAAACAATGTAGACTGAAAAGTAGAGCTACAGGGAAAAATAACTGACTTTAGGGTGAACTGTCCCTTTAAAGCTAAATGTTATAACATGACAGGTCAACAAATTTAAGCTTTTCAATTTGTCAAGGAAACAACTGAGAGGGATTTAAATATTTCAGCTGAAAAACAGAGGGAGTGGCTGATTTTTGTGTGTGTGTGCGTTTAGGAAAACAACCTGAGCATGAGTGATGGCCAACACACTGTAGACAAATGGCCTGAGGGTGGCTCTTAAAGTTTATGAAGCTGTCCCACCTCTGAACACACATTCCTGCATCGAGGTCAAGACTCCTTTTCCTCAGTCTCTTTGCTTTACTCTGTTTAAATGTTTCATATGTCTCATTGAAAGCTAAGAGCCTCTTCTCCTGCGAACGACTCACGAGCGCAGGAGTTTTCTGGGGGGGGGGGGCGGGGGGGCGGGGCGGGGCGGTATGAAGTTACACAAGGAAGCATTTCTAGGAATCAGAACTTTCGTCTACTTTCACTGTTTCAACTCTTGGCTATCTCTGTCTCTTCTCTTTTCCCCTGAATGTTGCTGACACAGGAACCCCTCCAAGGCTTTCTACCAGGCCTTCCAGTCTGGCAGCAGATTAAGGGACTCAAAGGCCCACAGTGATAGGTACAGTACTATACTGGAATGGGCTGGACAGACGTGCAAGAGTTTAACAACATGTGTGCAGTGTTCAGTAGCAGCGAGCTTTGCTTTCTCCACGTGCATGATTGAGTTTGGAAACAAAGCCTGGCAGCAAGCGCAGGATTGGCCAACAGGCTTCTCAACAACATCTACATCCCTCTGTAATTTCTCCCACAACTTCTGTCTCTGCTGCTTTCTCTGACGCTCTCTGTGATTGCATATATTATCGGTGTCACTGAAAAATTCTGGTTTGTTTACTGCCGCAAGTTTGGCACCATCTCTATTGTCTTACAGCGTAATTGCTGAGATCTTGGGGTGCAGAGAAACAATAGGACAAAATCCAAAAGGGCAACCAACACATGTGGGCAGACTGTTAAACAGATTGTAAACAAGTTAAGCTGAATTACAGCTGAACTTAATTATGTTTAGCACTAAATTATAATTTTTTTCTCAATTAAGCGTTTAATCATTTCGTCTATGAAATGTCAGAAAACAATAAATATCCTTCACAGTTTCCTGGAAGAACCAAAGGCATGGTTCAGACTTTGACATATAAATTGCTCAAGGTGATATGTCAACCAATATTAGCTAATTGTAGGTGAAATAATAAACTTTATTTATATGGCACCTTTTGAAATCCATTTACAAAGTGCTTTGAAATAAAATCTAGTGCTGCCCCCGTCTAGGAATTTTCCTAGTCAACCAATAGTCGTCATTTAGGGCAAGCAGTCGACTACTCGCCCGCATGTTTACAATGTTAATTTAATTATCAAATTATATATTTTGGGCGGGGCAACAGAATGGTTTGAGTTGAAGGTGTGAGAAAGAATAGTATCAGTAACATTGTTAACACTGTGCTACATTACAGAGAAATACAAAACTGTACTAATGAACCTTCATTAATATATAGGCCTATATTTTATCTACAAGTGCACGTCACACACTGAGCGAGCCGCCTGTTAATGACGCTGTGGCCTAATGGGCATGTAGCTACTTCCATGTTTCAGATGATACGTCATGTTTGTAGTCGACCAGTGAAGATGAGTTTACATATCACCTTGGGTTCGTCCTTCACCTTCTCAAAATGATCCCACGCTTACGGCACGTGTTGCTGCTGCCCCTGTCCACCGCAATACATTGCTTAGCTTTTGTGTCAGTGCTTCTGCCTGCTTCTCCAAACTAAGGGCGTGCCGACCGCCATCTACTGTAGGTAATACACTGACTATGGATAAGTACCTGAAGACTATCCCTTTAACTACAGATAGCCTGATCATGATTGAAGCAGGAAGTAGTGCTGCAGTCTAACAGATGTTTCAAACAGACACGTGAATTTTCATTTCCCAGTAAGTAAACTGTTTATTTACAACATGTCTGATCATCTGACTGCTCACGCTGCTCACAGTATTAGATTTCATTATAGTTTCATCGTCCCAAGATCTCAGAGGGTAATTTGTTTAGTAATGTTTTTATACTTTACAGAGAATGTCCCAAACTAATAAATTGATTCTATTATTAGAAATAAAGCATTTTAACATTCTCAGCGTGTTGCTTTCAAGCGGATGACAGCAGCTGCAGAGTGCGTGCATGCTGTCTGTAACACAGGACTGAAATAACAGTCTTCGTACGGCCTGGTTTGCAGTGCAACACTCTCTCCGCTGTGTCACTGTTTCTGTCAAGTGACTTTTAATCACAGCTGCGTTTCAAAGTCATCATTGAGCTCTTGAACTGGTAATTGACACTAGACTCTGGCATTGTGTTTGTACACTCTGTTTCCCTGTGGCTGTGAGAGAAGGCCTTCATCGTTTTTATGAGGCCTTTTACCAAAATGAAAAGGGAAGCACATGAAACCATATCTGAGAGACAGGAAATGAAACTGTTTTTAGAGAAATATAGAGCTGACACACCATCACCAGCCACCAAGGAACTGCACACACACTCACACACACACAAACATGCACACAGTAACTTCAGTCCATTGGCTGCCTTTGTTAGATAAAGATGCAAACAGGTAAATCGACATAGTGATGGCATTATCTAAATGGCCATGTTGTGTGTAGTCTTATTACTTTAAGAGTCAATGTCTATTTTTACGTCTTTCCACTCTGAGTGTTTTGATCGCTCCATTTGCCAAATTTAAGGTGATTTCTACTCTCAGCAGAAGAATAGTAAGATTGTTATGAGCCCCATGCTTCACTTCTTTTTTTTGTGTGTTGCTGTTGTGGATACGCTGCTCTGCCAAAGGCTGCTTTTGTTTCCATGGAAGCAAAGTTAACCAGGGCTTTGTTTGAGACTGTGTGTTTGCTAGATCTTGGTGATGGCCTTTGGTGTTGACCCTTAATCAGCCCACTTTATTCAGGTTTATTTGGGATCACATCAGACATTTCGGCAAAAGAAGACACTGACCTTTCATTTCCAACAGATCCTTTCGTGGTTGTTTATAACTCCCAATATGGAAATTGAATTCTTGATGACCTTGATGACAGCTGTACAACAGCACATTTCCTGCAATGTAGAGGAAACGACATACAGACACACTTTTATACTCACTACTTCGTCTCATCTATACTCTGTTTTTAAAACCCCATCGACTGCACATTAGAACTTTGCGAGATGCATTGCTGAAGACTGTGTTGTCAAAATAAAAGTCCCCCATATGGTCATCCTCGTGGCTCACTTGGCACATGTTCCTGGCACCTTTTGTAATGTGTCATCCTGTTCTGTCTTTCCTTTTATATTCTTTTCTCCTCATCAATCTGGGCTCCATGTTTTCTCTCAAAGAGAAAACTGTGCAGTACATAAATCTTTTGAACTTTAACACAATGCACATATTAGGGTGTAACACTACAGAGAAATCATGGTTAGGTACAGCAGATAAATAAACCCCAAATAAATAAGGATACTTTGTTTTCATTTATTTTGAGCAGACAGTAGTGCAAGTGTGAATGGGAGATAAAATCCTCTTGCTGGGGACGGAGGTAACATTTTGCCCACTGGCAACTTTGGTAAGCTATTTTCATTTTAGAAATAAGGAACCCTTTCAGCTCCCCTGTATTACACTGAACAAACACTTTCCCAAAAGGCAACAGGTCACAACAAGCTATAAAACTGAAAACAGCTCTTGTGCTGTGAACTGAAAATACAAAATTAAAAGAATAATAAAACATAAAAGTTTTGCACCAGGGGGAGTGTCTCAATTAGGGTATGCAGATGATCGGCACATCTGAGTGATGATGTTAAATATGTTTTCATTTACATCCCCTCCAGCTGTGGAGCAACATCGTTGTCATTGTCTTAAGCCGCGTTTCCACCAAACATTTTCGGTATGGTACCTGGAACTAAAAGTACCCTTCAGAAATGATACCAAGACCCTGGCGTTTCCACCACAAACAGTACTCCTAAATGTGGGCGGGGTTGTTGTCACTCACTGCTCCGTCCAGCACTCACTGTATTTCCTCATCACCAGTGACACAGATGGAAGTGTACGCATCGTTTATCGTCCACAGAACGAGGCTGCATGCTGACATTTTCAGAACAAAATAAAACAGGCTGCAGTGAGAGTCTCTCTCCATGGGATATTTAGAAATAGCGGGTTTGTGCATTTAGTCCTTCTCAGGCAAGCTCAGGGGTTTAGTATTGCCGGAGCCTACAGGAACGACGCTCCGCTTTTTTTCTCCAAGTGAGGATTAGAATATATGCAGTTCATATAATCTGGACAAAATTAACATATATATAGTGTTCTGAAGATCCATTTATTACTAAAAATGTCTGTATATGTATGTTTCACGTTGTCAACTCATGCATTGAGTAACATTACAAGTTAACGTTCCACCTTAAAAGTCGCCAGCAGTCGGCCCAGTGAATTAAGTTGATTTTTCCTCCGACTCCAGTTACTGTAAGAGGCAGCAAAACATCCTTTCATTTATAGTTACAGAAATAAAACTCTCCACAGTATGAACAGTGGTTACATGAGCCTCAAAACCAGCCACAGCTCAGCCCTGAGCAGAGTGACCGTCCTCTATTGACCAGTCAACAGACTGCAGTGTTCACAGCTCCACCTTTTAGTAACAGATCTGTATGCTAGGTACCCCAACAGAGGGGGGACCAAAAATGGGGACGGTACGGAACGGTTCCACTGGTACCATCCACAACTTTTCACAGTGGAAACAGAAAACCACAGACCTGCCAGCATGGCTGTAGACCCTTGGTCTTATTTAAAAGATTACTTAACTCAAAATATTCATGTTCAAATGGTACTAAATTTGAGCCACTGATATCTCAGTGATGAGCAAAATTGGTGTGATTTATTGAATTTTGGGTCCTAAAATGAAATTTAGGTCAACATCAATTTGTTTTTGCCTCCATGAAAAAAAGACTATCATTGTGGAAACAGAATAACCCATATTCAGCTTTTTGTGTACTTAGTTTTACTTTAATTTGCCTCTTATCCTGTCAATCATACTTGCTCCTGTGCAAAAATGTAAACTTCAAAAATAAATCCTTCATGAGACTGTCTCATCTAGCGCTCACTCTGTAATTGGACCAGAGTCCTGCCATTCTTGGAACAGTTTTGATGCCTGCTTGGTTGATGCTTTCACACTTCCTCATTTATTCTCTGCAGGCTGACTGCTCGCTACGTGCACAGCTGTGTCATATACTGTAACATAAATATCGGAAGTTGGCAGGTCTGGGATAAAATGAAAGTAAATATATGCACATCTGAGTGTGAAGAAGACGTTCTGACATGCGATGTGTAGGTGTGACGTTGATTTCACTGTCAGCTATCCCTGTACATCTGCATCACAAACCCAGACCTCAAAGAGAAAATTGAGATCTAGATACATAAAATACATATTTTTCCTCTTACCTGTAGTGTTGTTTATCAGTCTAGATTGTTTTGGTGTGAGTTGCGGAGTGTTAAAAACAAAATAATCATTCAATAATTGTAATCGAGGTAAGATGTTTAATTAATCATGATATTGATTTGAAGTCAAGGCAGATATCTCTACGCTCCGCAACTCACACCAAAATAATCTAGACTGATAAATAACTCTACAGGTAAGAGGAGAAATATGTATTTTTGATTTTGGGGTAAACTGTCCCTTTAAGCTTTAAAATCCGAGGTATCCATGCGTCACAAGTGTCTAGGTAAGACTGACTTGTGCACCTGTTGTCCTTGGGCATATGATCAGGCCCTGCCTCTTAAGCTGGGAACTTGTCTCGTCATGTCTCGGAGTAAAATAGACTTTGCTTTGTGTTCCCTGTGTTGCTGAAGGAAACCTACTACAGCTCTTAAATCTGCCAGCAGTTCTGCCAGAGGCAAGGAATGAGAACTATTCAGTGTTGAGATGAGTTATTCACCCTCACTGCTCCACTTGCCCACGCTCTGTGTGAGTGTAAACTGCTCAGCTGCTAATGGACTTTTTATTGACATTCCTATTTTATAGCTAACATCATATGGGGAGCACCAAACTCTGCGCAGAGCTTATAAAAGTCAGTCATGTTAATGTGGAAGGCGAAGATTACAGAAGCGTTGGTTGCATAATCAGCAGCGGTGCAAGTTCAAACCCTCATTAGCATTCTGTTTCATCTCGGCCCGCCCCTTTGCCCTCTGGGGCTTGACCTTACTCACATCAGGAGGTATATACTGTTTGCTTTGTAATGCTGGGAAAACAGAGGAGGAGGCTTTACCGTGCATTCACATGTTTTGTTTTTAAGTAGGCCACTCAAACAAGTTCTCGGCTTTGACGTGAGATCTGGAGGCTTAAACAAGATCATGTGTGTCGGGAGCGGTGCTTCTACCAGGCACACTCAGTCATATTGTGGTTTTCAGATTCTGCCCCCAGTGCCAGTTGTTCTTGGAAGTTCTGCTTGGAGCGCCAGATGGTGTCCTAATATGGTTTTGACTTGATTGTTGTTCCTGCTCGCTTCAGTGCAACTAGTGAAGTAAAGGGTGTCCGCCCAAACCATCATGACTTAACAAACTCATCTTTGACTCCAGGAAGCAGAACTGCTGCACTGCTGGCACTGTGAAAATCTATCTCACACACTGACAGCTATTATTGAGTTGTTGATGTTTTCCAGTCTCCTTAGTTACCAGCCCATCACTAGCTCGTCACATGTCCCGCTGACAGCACCCATGGGAGTTGTATTTCTTTTTTTATTCCCTGGTTTGATCTCTGTAGTGTCAGGTCATTGCAGTATTGCCTCCAAGAAATGCTTCATACCCCCCCCTGCTTAAACACTATAAAAACAGACCACCACAGGAGATCATTGTTTGTATGATCCTATTAGAACTGATCCAAAATAAAAACCATAATAGTTACAGCATTTATTCTTTTTGCAGCATAAAGCTGAGGCTTCTGTTTAGCGTTATTATGTCATTACATTGTGTTACGTTACCTTACGTGTGTGCAAACATGGTTACAATGCGTGGTGGTGCAGGTTTTTCCCCGTTTGCACAATTATGTATATACAGATGTTAAATAAAACCTTAATTACTTCATCAATCTAAAATAAAAACCGTAGCAGAAGACTAAGGCTTCTGTCTTCCATGTCATAATATTACACACTGGTGATGACATCGTTATGTTACAGTTTTGTGGTGCAAAACCGGTGCCAAAGGAATGATGTATGAAACTACTGCATTAAAACATGTTTGCACTCTGCTCATAAAGATAAGCACATCGTTGAAACTAAATAATGTACACAGTTCAAATAACTTATGGAGAGTTACAAAAATTATTGTCCATATATATATATATATATATATATATTGTTCAGGTTTCTACATTCAGAGATCTTTTGGATCAATATGTTTTGTGTTTATTTTGTCAAATTTGATGAAAAATCATGTCCGTTTTTTTTTCTTCTTCTTTCTTTTACTATATGACACAATTTCAATACTTTTGTCAATTATAATGGTTCACTGCCCACATAACCTTAGGGCTGTAAGGCTGTACAGATATGAAGCATTTGAAGATACTCCCAGAAATGACATCACAATAAGTAAAAATACCTACATAGGCACCGGCAGGTCATTTTTTTAGTGCAGAGTTCAAAGGGTTAATGGCAGAGAGGAAATTCCCAGTCATTAGAATGAGGAACTACAACAAAGCATCGCTGTCAGGCTGACATGACAAGGAGCTGAGATGATTAGTTTAGAAGCTTACTGGCAGAAAATGAAACAATTGTAATAATCTAATAATTGTTTATTGTATTAAACAGAATGATTTGGGGCTTTAGAGTTCTGGGTCAACAAAACAAGCAAATTGAAGACATCAGATCGCATTCTAGGAAATAGTTTCTGATACAGAGTGCTGCAGGAATGAGTCCTAAAAACCAGGAAATGAATAAGCTCTGGTTTTCCGGTTCTCCCGTCTTGAAGTGAATGGGTTTTTGAATGAGGTTTTGGTTATAGATAAGGTCTGTGGTTAATATGTGTTTAAGAAATTTTTATTTTTGTTCTAGACATAAAATATGTCCGTAAATACCACACTTGTGAATTTTAAAGCTTTTACGTGTCTTAAAAAAGAGGTTAACAAATGGCTAAATGACACTAGAGCAGGGGTGGGCAATACAAGTAACGCACATAAGTAAAGAAAAATTTAATGAACGAGTACTTTTGATGTTTTTTTTTAAAACTACTGTTGAGCCATTAATCCACTTTTTACTTCTACATTCGTTTAAACTGGTCCGCTGTAAATGTGGGGATTGCGTGTTGGGGTTGAGGGCGTGCAAGAAGCTCTTCTACCACAGATGCCATTTTGCCAGCTGCCTGAAAGAAAAAAATAAAAGCACCACCTGTTTTTTGACCATGATGTGATGATGACAGAGTAAAACCCAGAACAAAAGGCAGCCTCCAACGAAAGTCCCAGACCACATCTGACCAAACTTTTTGTACCAAAATCTAAAAAAGACAACAGCCGCATGAGAAAGTGCCTTCTGTTTCTCCCGAACAATACTGATAAACTCCACTTCTGACCTTTTCAAAGACAAGTTGCAGATACTGTAGGTGAAAATGTAGTTAGCAAGCTCACATTGGCTGAGTTCATTTTTTATGTGTACTGTTAATCTTTAATGTTGTGATAAGGAAGAGAGTGGGAGTGGCAGATTGTTCATATCTCAGTCCCATAGGTTAGCCTTACTTATTTGATTAGCCTACCTGCTCTACTTCATTAAAAAAATATGTTGCACTGCTAGGAGGCTCGATATGGTACTTGATACCTTAAGGTATCAACCGAAATAACCCAGTATCAAGAGGTATTGTAATGTCTCCAGTCAAACGATACCTACATTCTGTTCTTTATGCGCCGGGGGTCTGATCCCAGTCCAGACTCCCCGCCAGATCACCAAACTTTCTGTTTCTGCTGCCACCAGAGCCACTCTCCTACCTGCGAGTCTGCGGCATTAGCTTGAGCTAACACTGCAGCAGCACTAACATCCAACACTGAGCCATGAAACGATCCCAACAAACTCAAAACGGCTCAGGTCTGACGTTAAACCTGTCACTACCTGTACCTGTCAGGTAAGGTTAGCAGTGTGATGTTAACAATTAGTCCTGTCACTGTGTATTCGGCCAGACCAACAATCTCCAAGTGTCCCCGGCAAAGAGCTCACACTCCTGCAGCAGCAGCTCCAACTCATAGAGTCTGTGGTGTGGTGAAGTTGAGTGCAGTGAATTTGACAGAGTTCAGTGTGCCTGAATACTACCAAAACGTTTCAAAGTTTAGCTATACTATACACCACTCCATTCACATTCTGGGTATTGAATTAAGTATTCTATTGGTATCTTTTATCACTTTAAAGGCCCGACACAACAAGGTGACAGTCGGTGGTTGGTCAACGTTGGGTCCTCTATGAGCATCTATCGTCCTAGTTTTTGCGCTCTGTTGGCACTTGTTGGCTTTTTTCTGGTCGATTTAGCACATAGAAACGGCGTCTGAAGACGGCGGAGCCAGTCGGTAAATGAAATCACTCTGATTGGCAGTTCAACTCAGTGCACAAGAAGAGAAACGAGAGGGAGGAAAGCAAACAATTGACGCAAGAAGGCATGATAGCAAAATAAACTCCTTGTATTGGGTCAGATTTTTTTTTTAGCCATTGAGCTCTCATGGCTAACTCATGGTTAGCACAAAGGGTTCGTAATTGTTTGTTATTGTTCGCTAGCGCACAGTAAATATCATTTGTTCTTTAATCATCATGTGCTGTTAATGTCCTAACTGGCTAACTAGCATTGTCAGTGCGTCCTGTTGTTCCTCAGTCGTTCTATTTTTAATGACGAACACAGACTACTGCCCTCTGCTGGTTTGAAGAGTTATTTCCTCCCATGCAGGCACAGAACGTTCTGATTGGCCAGTCTTTGTGGTGTGTCCAAGTGCAACTTTTTGTTGCTGTTTTTTCTCTGATGTCTGTTTAGTGTGTCTGGGCCTTAAGGGCACTGGTATGATAATTTTTTAAACGATATCCAGTCCTACTCCAGAGTATGAGTCTGTTAATAGTAAAGCATGTTTTTGTCTGTACTGGGTGAAGCAACAAGGGTGTAGCCCAGAGAGTCCATCCAGGGTCTGTATTTCAAAGAGTGAGATTCCTCTGGGTTCCAGGCCTATTGAAAACTCCTGTCAGGGAGGGAAACTATAGGAGGGCCTCGTCTAAATTGAACCCACATTTGGCGCAGGGTGAGGCTGAGGTTGAGGCAGTTTTTTTCCTAACATTTGGTTATGCAACCACTCGTGGGGGGTCACATAATGTGGTCTATGAGGGACACAAAGAGACACTAATGACTGAGTGCTGGCTGCTGAAATGTGCATTCTTGTTAGTAATTTATTTCCTTCAGTGATGTCTGTTGGTTATGGCTGAGTGACACCATGTGTATCTTTTTCAACATGTTCATTGTGTGATGTACTTGCCTGTAGCTCATGTTAGACATTGTCGTATCTGACAGGGATCAAAGGCAGCAGTGTAGGACAGGGATGTGAGTGACAGTGTTTCATAGCAGCGGAGGTATGGGGAACATTCCTTCCCCGGTACAGCCTGCTGATAACAATCTACAGAGTGCTTCCTCTGGCCTCACACACATAAATTGGATGGTGTGAGGGAACAGAACATTGTGTCCTCAGGGTGAGTCTACAGTCAACCTGGTGTCTACCTCACGGTGGCGTTGGTCCTACACGACTTATTCCATCACACTTTGTGCAGATATAAACCTACATTTAGGATTCCTGACTGATACTGGATTCTTTAATGCCAGCAAATTAAAAGGCCGATTAATATTTCAGTAAAACAAATTGTTTTGTTTCATTAAACATTTTTGATTTATATTAGATATACTCATATATCTTGGTCAAAACTCTAATAAACTGAGTGACATATTTTACAGTTTTAAAAATGAGCTTGTCAGTGCCCCCTGGTGGAAAAAATATTTGATGGTGACGGTTTCAAAATTAACTTTAACATATTTTTTCTCTCTGAACTGCAGTTTCTCGTTCGTTTTGAGTTTTATATCAATGATATGGTGGCCAACAAAGACAAACGAGCTACAACTGCACAAAACTTTGTTTCAGGGGTATTTTAGACTTTGCACCAATACCATTATTGGAATTTTACACATTTGTTTAACGCATATATCGTTTACAATTTTATTTAATGTATCGTTTACAAATTTGTTTAATGTATATATTGTTTACAAGTGTGTTTATTTACACATTTGTTTAATGATATATCATTTACAAATTAGTTTAATGTATATGTCGTTTAGGCATTTGTTTGATGTATATATTGTTTACAGATTAGTTCAATGCATGTATCGTTTACACATTTGTTTAATGTGTATGTCATTAGTGTGTTATCCTATGGCTGTATTGTAGAATTTGTGTTTTAGTATATTTGTAGTGTATTATAGTATAATCTCTATATTGTATATTCTATAGATATGCTATAGATATATATCTTATAATTATATAGTGTGCTAAGGTGTGTTTTTCTAGTGACGTACATACATTTTTTTTCCTAGTGTGAAATGTTTATTATTTTTTTTACCACTCCCTTGCAATGCCTAAAAAACTGCTGCTGGTTAATTAACGATCAATTAAGTCTATCTATCTATCTGCCCATTTCTGAATGGACTAATTTAACAAAGCGTTCACTTGGCACGTGTCGGCCTCCATACATCCCCCTGAAGTTACAGTGTAGTTACTCCTGTTCCCAGTCACTGTGGGGCGGGCGGAGCAGAGGTGTCAGACGTGTCTCTCCGCCTCCTGTCAGCCCTTCTGACTTCTCCACCCGTTGGTTCATGTTTCATTATTCTAAATGTGGTCACAGTTGCCCCACTAAACCGCCTCCGGTCCGCTCCGGTGGCCCTTTTCTTTCCCCCGCCGCCACCGATGTCGCTTAAGCCGCAGCAGTCAGCGCCATGCCGTGCACGTTTTCTTACAAACCACCGTGCTGCCCCGGAGACCCGGCCCGACCCGCCACCTGCGGCCCGCTGCTTTCATACCGGACCCGCTGCAGGTAACGAGACGCACCGGACGCTGCTCCGCGGATATAACTAAAGCTGCTGTTTAAAGTGCGCCAGAAATACAACTTAATTTAATTTGTGCTGAATTTAAAGGGGTCTTTCCACGAGCGTATGGCTCCATTACAGCTGTGCATTCAGAGATGTTTGGGAGAATGTGTGTGTGTGTGTGTGTGTGTGTGTGTGTGTGTGTGTGTTAATTAATAATATTAATATCAAATGCTTCCTGTGGAGACATCGCCACACCTACACTAAATATGGCAGTGATGCATTATTTGCACTAACTTGTGTTGCCTGCAGCCAAGCTTCTCTCATTTCTCCTGCAAAGTCTGCGACCTGACCTACATAGGGTAGAGTTATAATGTACAGACCATGGTGACAGGTCATTTTATATAATCTGTCCCAGATTCATGTGGTGATCTGACGGCGGCTGCCTGGATTCATTGAGCACCAGTGTGTCTGTTTGTGTTAAGATTCCTTTTGTAATTTATTTTTTTAACAAATGTGCTGAGAGTAGAGAAATGACTCTGTCCCCTCAGGAGGTTTGAATCCTGGAACCTTGGAGATTAATCCTAACGTGACTTTATCTGTCTTTTCTTCTTCACAGGGCCTCGGGAACCAATGTTGCTGCCATTGATAATAAAATAGAACAGGCAATGGTGAGTAATCCATTTAACACGGATCATGAACTTCTCTGGGTAAAATTTTCTCTCACTTTTTGGCTTAAAGGTCCAGTGTGTAGGATTCAGGGAGATGTATTGGCAGAAATGGAATATAATATAATAGGTATGTACATCACTAGTAATGGCTTAGGTAGTCTTGAGTCTTCCTACCTAGGCTATCTATGGATGCTGCAAAGTTTAAGCACCAAATAATCAAAAATGGCCACCTTGTGCTGAAACATATCAGTGAATGCTTATTTAGATTAGTAATGTTGAGAGGCTAAATTCAGCTTAAAAGGCTGTGTTACCTTTAGGATGAGGCTCAAATATGTTTTGTGGCTCCAGACAGATTTTCTTTTTGTTTTTTGGCCCAAAATGTCGTTTTTGATAGCAAAGCCTGCCTTCGAATGAGACGTTTATATCTACATAGGGAGCAGGTCCTTGTTTCTGGAGATCACCATGTTGCACCGCCATGTTTCTACAGTAGCCCAGAACGGACAAACCAAACACTGGCTCTAGATAGGGCCATTTGCGTTTCGTGGCCACCACTAAAGTTAGCAGCCCCTTCACGATGAGCATTGTCGGAGAGACACATTTTCTTAACGTGAAGCTGTTAATTCACTGTTTTTACCTGTTAAAATCAGCGGGTCTGTTTGTTTTGGAGAGGAAGAGACCTCTGTGGATAATTTGGCTCATGGTAAAAACCTACTGAACCTCTGGATCTAAAGTTATCAGAGAAAAAAAGTGAGCACACATTAGCAGGTGCTGGGCTAGCAGCCTGTCTCTGACAAGTCAAATAGCATAGGAAAAACACTGATTTGTAACATAAAACTGCTTTATTTAGTGTTTTTTACTAGTTTAAATCACCATTCATTTTAAAGACCTCTGTGGATAATTCGGCTCCGGTAAAAACTTCAATTTCTGGATCTTAAATCGTCAGAGGAAAGGGAGCACACGTTAGCAGGCACCAGGTTAGTGGCCCATCTCTGACAAGTCAAATAGCATAGGAAAAACACTGATTTGTAATGTAAAACAGCTTTATCCAGTGGTTTTACCTATTTAAATCACCAAGTCTGTTTGTTTAAATGAGAAAGAGACCTCTGCGGATAATTCGGCTCCCAGTAAAAACCTTCTGAACGTCTGGATCTTAAGTTATCACAGAAAAAAGGAGACCGCAGCTTAACAAGTGCTAGGTTAGCGGCTGTCTCAGACCTGCCAAACTGCATGTAAGAAACACTGATTTGCAAGGTGAGACTGCTTTATTCCATGCCTTTTACCAGTTTAAATAACCTGGTATGTTTGTTTTGGAGAGAAAGAGACCTCTGCTGATGATTTGGCTCCTGGTAAAAACCTGAACAATGAACACTGAAAGAATTCTAACTGGGAGAAGTTTCAGCTGGTTTCAATCTGAAATCTTCACCGCTATATGCCACTAAATCCCCCTAAATTTAACACACTGGGCCTTTTAGTAGATATTATATTCAGTAGATATTCAGTAACATGAAAAGACGCTGACGTCAGGGTCCAAAATATATACACAAATAAACTGTGCTATTATGATGCTGAAGTCAAGTCATTGTGGTTGACCTTTAGGCTGCTTTCACACCTGCCATGTTTGGTTCGGTTCAGTCGAACTCAAGTTCATTTGCCCCCTAAGTGCGGTTCGTTTTGAACACAGCAATCGCACTCGGGTGTGCACCAAAACAACCGGACCGAGACCTTCTTGAAGAGGTGGTCCGCTTGTAAATGCTGCCGTGAGAACATGAACCAACTCTAGGCAATTATGCAACGAAATTAGTCCCTGATTCAGACCGAAGCAAGACAACTCTAGGTCTGAAAGCACGTACATCCAGCTCTAAAGCCTGTCTTGACTTATTTTCATGGTTGTAAGAACCATTGGGTCTTTATATTTGTTTGTCTTTGCCTTTAAGCATAAACACACACAGCTAGAATGGACACATGAACAAATTTAGCCTCGGGCTTCACTGTGATGTCCTTGTGTCCTACGTGTGACAACATCAGCCCCTGTGTGACTCTGCTGCCTCCGGCCAGGTCCTTTTATGTTTTTGACCCAGTGGCACATTTCATGTCTCCTGCAGGACCTGGTGAAAAGCCATCTGATGTACGCGGTGCGCGAAGAGGTGGAGGTCTTAAAGGAGCAGATCAAGGAGCTGTTTGAGAGGAACTCTGTGTTGGAGAGGGAGAACGCCGTGCTGAAATCCCTGGCCAACAGCGAGCAGCTGTCTCAGCTGCCCGCCCACTCGGCCACCAGCTCTGGCGCCACGCCCCCGCAGCAAGGACTCAGCCAGCCTCAGCAACAGGCCCAGCCTCCGCTTCAAGCTCAGCCTCAGCCGCAGTCACACCCCCAGCTTCAGCACCACCCCAAACCCCAGCAGATCCAGACGCAGCCTCAGCTCGACCCCGGCCAGCAACAAATGCAACCCAACGTCACCTCCGCTTGAAGTGCATCTGCTCTGCTTAGGGCAAGAAAAAAAAAAAAGAAGAGCATCTTCTCTACAACTTATTACGATTAGTGTATGTGAAATTAAAAAGAAGAAAAAAAAAAACTTTGTCTTCTTAGCCACCAGCTTGACCACAAAGTACAGTGCTTGTGTGTGTGTGTGTGTGTGTGTGTGTGTGTGTGTGTGTGTGTCAGGGTGCGTTAGCAAGCAAGTGCGACTGTGAATCGGTGTCAGAATGTAAGTGTGTATGCATCTGTACTGTGGGCCTTTCCAGTGTTAATGCAATCATCAGAGAGAAAGACAGAGAGACTTAGACGGAGAAAGTGTGCAGAGCCAGAGTATCAGGGAAGGTCGGGGTGTTTGTTTTCATCTTGGCTACGTTCCCAGAGTGGTTGACTGCTGCGTCCAAGCTCGTGGACAGGATGTCTTTTCTTGGACTAGGCTCGAGCCAGACCGGCCCACGACCTGACCTGAAACCTGCTCGACCCGTGGGTGTGGAAAGGGAGGGCTTCGCCTCACATAAGGGACAAACGGGAGGGATTGTCAAAAAGAGAGCGATTATTTTTTTAAATGAGATAACTGAGTGGGTAACGGGGTATTTTTAGCCTTGCTGTTTCATGTTGTAAAGTAAGAAGTGGGAGAGAGAAAGAGAGAGTCTGTTTTTTTTTTTTTTTTTCCGGAGCGCCACACCGCTGCCGTTACTTTTACATCAACTCTTGCATCAGTCTTTTGAGTTCTACTGTTAAGTGTTTTATTTATTACAGGGCTGCTATTTTCATAAATGAACAATTTCACGAAACTCATCTAACAATAGCCCGGTGACTTGTTTCCTTTTTCTTCTACAGTGTTTCAACAGATTGGCCATAGAGAGGCAAAGTCCCTCCCTTTCCGGTGTCTCCCATGGGACCGCATTCCAGAAAAAAAATATGTACAGTAGTCAACAAGAGACAAATATTTTTTGATCCTATTTAAATTGTGCCATGAATGACAAATAATGTTTGTCAATTTAGAAAATAATTTTGCAAATCAATAAAGTCGCAGTTTGTTGTACCATGGCTGCACAATTAATCAGAATATAATGAAATTGCAGGAGTTGCAATTTTTAAATAAATGTAAAATGAATTAAAATAAATAAATAAAAACATACTACTATAAATAAATTGTTAATGTGCTGCGGAGATGCCCTGGCATACAACTCATATTCCAGATGTAAGGGAAATTGCTTGTTTGGTACAGACCCCAACAAAAATCACATTATCATTTATTTTGTTAAAAAAAATCAATTAAAATGAAATTTGGAAAATTACAATTCCTCAAAAATTATGACTCATATTGCCATTTTCAAATTAATTGTAATATGATTTGTTTTCCAATTCCTACAGCCCTACATAGTACCATATAGTTTTGCGTGAAACTGCTCAGTGAACTGTCTCATCTCGAACAATGTACGCCACCGACACCAGCTAGCTAGCTAGTTAAGTAACTTAGCCATGTTCCTTGCACTTTTCTAATGTTGTCTTACCTAGAGATGTTTCGATGCCATTTTTTTGTTTCCCGATTCCGATGCCTGAACTTGCCAATGTATCAGCCGATTCAGAGTACCGATCTGAAAATGCTACTTCAGGCTAGTAAATTCAGCATCTCACTTGCCCAGCCAGGCAAGTGGTGAATAAGACTTAAACTGTTTTTTTCCCCGGAGCTGATGATGGAAGTAGCTAAGGAGTGAGCCATCTTGCTTAGGTAACTTGGGTAACTTTTTTGGCACACACCATATTGGTTTTTGTCCATACATAATTTTTTATTATGAATCCTACGCATTGTTTTAAAAATAAGACCCCTGTTGCTATGTTCCTTCCACAATTGTAACGTTGTACCTAGTTATGTTTGATACCATTTTTTTCCTTCACAATTCTGATACCTGAACTTGCCGATTTATCAGCCGATACCAAGTACCGATCTGAAAGTGCTACTCCCTGCCCAGCCAGGCAAGTGGTGAATAAGACTTAAACAGAGCTGATGATGGAAGTAGCTATGGACTGACCCATCTCACTTCCATCTCATCTCTGCCAAGAGTTGCACAAGCGCTCGCGAGAAAATAGGGGCAGGTAAAGATGAATCTCATAAGCTGAAGCGCAAGCGAGCGTTTAAATTATCCTGGAAACAGGAGTGTAGTTGGGTGTTGTTAGAGGATGTGGGCAAAACTCCAATGAAGTATTGTGCAGTTTGTCGAAAGTTTGAGAGCAAGGCAGATAAAATGGACGTTTTTCAAAGGCGCGTCAGTTTTCCGAAAAAGATCCTAACAATTCACTTTAGTCTTTATTATTTTTTATTGGGGCAAGTAAAATTTGTCTTTGGGCAAGTACATTTCTGACACACTTGCCCGACCTGGCAACGAAAAAAAAAAGTTGAATGATGCTGTTTATTGGAAATCAATTCTTCCCTGTCGCTTTAAAAAGTAGTTTCCAGTGGCTGCACAGTGCAACATTTTGGAGACAGGAAATTGGCGATGCAGATGGTGAGGTGGAAGCCAGACTGTAGAAACTGTCGAATATTTTTTGGAGCACGCAATTTTTGACATTAGTTCGTACGTACATTTTTACTATGGGACCTACACACTGTTTTGTAAATTAAAGTTGTCCTGTGAGTATATCCCAGTACAAAACACATGGACATTGTAGCTTCAGTGAGAGAGAAAGCTACGACATCACCCACCCGACTTTGTAATCACAAATATTTTCCAGGGTTACACTTTTAACAGCTTTACGACAAAGTGACTAACTTGTCTTACAAAATTTTCTTTTAAATTGATGAACGTTATGGCACAATCCAAACAGGATTTTTTTAACCAAAAAAAAAAAAAAAAAAGAGTTATGTCACATGTCGATAACTACTGTACATAATTTTGTCTGAAATAAGACCCCATGGCGGCCCACCGGAAGGGGAGGGACCTCGCCTCTGTGTACTCCCCAGGGGCAATGCTTAATGTTTGATTGTTAAAAATGTAGGCAAAAAAAGACAAATGTTTAACACTAACTCAAATTCTGCGCTGCAGTTGCCAATTCATAGCTCAAGACAAGATCCAGTATGAATGTACATTTTTGTAAAGTATTAAGAGCCTTGATGGGTGACTCTTCACCCGCTGACATCAAATGTTAACGTGAGCCTGCAGGAGGTATTTGATGAAGACTCAATTCTGTCAGTAGTTTTTAACTAAACAAAGTGAATTAGTATTGCCATCACCCCCCTCCTTCATGTTAGTTTCTCCCGATGTTTTTCCTGAGGGGTGTAGGGGGGGGGGAAAGCTGTGAAATCATTCAACCTACTTTGTAACCAAAGATGCAAAGCTGTGTAAATTGATTATTTTTTAAATGCACACTCATGTATTTTTCTTTTTTTTTTTTTGTTACTTCCTCCTTCACAAAATATTTTGTTGCTGTTTGGCATGTTCTGCATGATCTGTAATCTTCAAACCACTTTCTTACCTCATTTTTATTCAGCACTCTTATTGTAAGATAGTCTGTGAACAGTGTAAATGGGGGCAGGGGGAGGGAGGGGGTGAAATGATGCGGAGCGGAGAGGAAAATAACCTAGTGTTACTGACACTAGTCACAGAAAAATGAAGTGAGCCATGTTTTGTTCATTTAAATGGTGTTTGAATTTCATATGCCAATAGTTTTGTTACATTGCAAATTTTAATGTATTTAAATAAAAGCAATATTCAGATTCCAAAATATGTCCGTTTTCTTTTCTTACAAAGTTGCATAAACCGGTTTATTAAAACAATGCAGTGTAAAACAGTCTAGTGTTGAGAACATTTGTAACCTTTTACAATTGACTGGAACACTACGTGAAATATGTGCCAACATCTGGAAGCTCAAATTGCTCATGATAAAGCGCTGGATCTTCTTTTTACCCTCTAAAACAGTGGTTTCCAACCCTCATCTTGAAGGGGCCTCCTTCATATCATCCAGTACCCCTGACTAAGTGACATATTTCATGGATATTTCATGTAACAGTACAGAACAGCTGATAAACTGTAGAATTAACTGTTAAACAAGCTATTTGGATTAATTATTACAGGTTATTCCCAGACAATTTCATTTAGTTTTCCTCACAGAAATGAATGAAATGCTGATATATAGGCCTATTATGTATATTTTTTAAAACGTTTTCTTACACATCTAAAATCTAGAAGGCTTCACAACCCCCCTGTGATGCTCTGGCGGCCCCTAGTGGGGGTTGAGACCCTTAAGTTGGGAACCACTGTTGTACAAGAGCAAGATTCAGGACACACTTATAGATGCCAAAAGTGTGTACGTGTGTTTTCTGGGTACTCAAGTACTTCTCATGGCCACATTAAAAAGGACTTAAGCATTTTTCAACCAGCAGCAAAAAAAGGCTGCAATGTAAACACCAGGCACTTGCACACCATCAATTAATGTCTCCTGTAAGTGTTTGGTTTTGGCACTGACAGACTCAGATTGTTTTTAAAGTGTCTGACAACATTACTGAAAGGATCCCTACAGAGAGAGCTGTTTGTTAAAGAGTAGATGTTGAACCAGAAACAGCTCCCCACCAGACTCCATTTAAAAAAATCAGTAATTTTATCACCATAAAACACGCTTCATCTAGAGTCGATAGGAACCCAATAAATCCCACAAAAACCATCTTGATTTGTCTTTTCACTGTTCCAACAACCACCAGGTCTGGTTTGGTTAAAATAAACCCTTAGTTTACAGACTTAGATGTGAAAATGTGCTGGCTCTATACACAGTAAAATTACTAGTTTTTTTAAATGGAGTCTGGTGGGTTTGGCAATGGGGATGTTTCTGGTTAAACAAAAAAGGATCTAAATCTTTAAAGCAGGGGTGTCAAACTCATTTTCGTTCTTCGATTTGATCGCGGGTGGGCCGAACCAGTAAACATTTTAAAAACGCTAATCATTTACGAAACAGATGACAAACAGCCTGTGAGGTCTTCAGAGGAATAAACACAATTTCAACAATATTTGTCAGTTTTTCCACATTCAGTCTGTCGACTACTCATGTCATTACATGTGCATTTTTCTGTACATTTCCACTCCTGTGTAGTAATCCCAACATCACCACATCACACTTAAGTGAAAGAAAAGAACTGTCTCCTGGTCAGGGTGAAAAGCCTCTGAAGCAGCATTAAGCATGACGAAAGCTACTCACTGTTTAAATTGCTCATGGCACCTCTCAGCCTGCACAACTGTCATCCAGTGAGCTGGATTGGACCCTTTGACGGGCCAGTTCTGGCCTCTGAGCCATATGTTTGACACCCCTGCTTTAAAGAAAAGGCCTCTCTGTAAGGGTCCAAGAGAAATAAGAAAGAAAAAGGACGTACATTGACAGCGTGAATGTGCCCTGAGTGGTTCCACTGCAGCCTGCTGCCTTATACAATCTTAAAAACTATTAAACACAATACCTGAGGATATATAACCGCAAGCTGTGATTCAGGGGTTCAAGCCGGCATGGACCTTTATAAGTTGAAAGCTGGGAAGGATCAAAACCTTTGACAGTTCACAACACTTGCATTATTAACCCACAGGCTCTCTGACAATCAGAGAGATGCTTATTCAACTACAACCAAATCTCTGCTGAGCCATGCTCTCCTTTGATGACCCTTGTGGTCAACTGCAGAAACATTTGAGGGCATGTTTCAGCAGCTTTATTAAAAATATCCATTGGGTGGAGATGTTTGGATAAACTGTGACTGATTTACAGCCAAATTTGCACAAGGCCAGAGTAATTGTTTGGAGCTTGTGGCACCTCTATTCAGCTGTTTCACAATAACACGTACTTAACCACTGTTACGACACATGTCCTTGGAGTTTTGCAAAAACAGGACAAACAATGTCAGGATTGAACCCCTAATTAGAGTTCAGGTTGAAAAAAAGCTGAGTTACCCTGCTAGAAAGAAGGTGGCTGGTTTATATCTGACAGCCAGATGGCGCTGTTTGATTACAGGAGAAGACAAAGCGTTTCACACAGTGTGCTCCGAACTGATGTGAAGCTGTATACCAGATCTTTAAAGAGAAACTCATTTATTTGAAGAAACATTACAAAACAATTCCAAAAAAACAAAAAAGGTATAGAGACAAACGTGCCACCCGAGCAGATACATAGAGGTCCTCTCTGAAAAGAAATACTTCCGAGCGGCCTTCATGATAGTGTCACCTGTTCCAGTCCAAAGTGGAGGGAAAAAAAGCTCCTTCCTTCCCAGTAAAGACATCCACAATACAAACAGCGGAGTACAATGATATCGACAATGAATGGGAACTTATTTTAAACAAACCCTTCCACTGACACCTGCACACTTGAGTTCTCACAGACGAGCCGTCGTGCCTGTCGCCCCACTGTCACCTCCCTCCTGTTAGTAAAGTCAGTCAGTGGGTCCGCACGTCCCATCCGTCACAAAGGTGGGGTTCACTGTGTGGGTCTGAGCAGGACGAAAGGTCTTCGGAGTGTTATCTACTCGTTGCCTGTTTTCTTGTCTGCTAACCCACAGTGACAAATCGGCTGCCTTTGCTGATGTGTGCCGTGGCGGTGCGTCGATCTTTCAGGATGCGGAATCGCTCATTGAGGGTGATCGATGTTTGCTGTGGAAAGAAAAGGACACCGGAAACATGTTAACTTTTATCAAATCAAGTTTATTTATGTAGGACATTTAAAAACAACCGCAGTTGACCAAAGTGCTGTACAGAATAAAGGAATGACACAAATATCCACCTTATTCCTAGCCCCCGTGATACCTTGCGCGAATTATGTGCGTTACCTCCGGCGTTGAACTCGAGTACTTGATTATTCTTTCCAAGAGCAATTTGGAAATAAAACATGGAACACACCACCTGTTATAGCTTTATCTATACTTGTGCCATCTCTGACAGCCATCTCAAAGCATTGTTCTCTTTTTTTCAATCAACCGAGCACACTAGCAATTAGCTTGCCTTGGTTCGTTAAAATATTGTTCACTTTAACATGGCCCGAGCTAGCTTAAGGTAAACATCTGCTCCTTCTAAAGATGATTTATGATGACATATTAAGAGATACTAACACATTTGGCAAAGATTTAACATAATTCAGTATTAACTGTAGCTCCATTTAAAGTGAATAAATGTGATGTTTCCCAGCTAATCCTCCGCTCGTTTGCGTTAACGACGCAGTTTACACGTTTTTTTAACTTCTGATTTATTATAACTGTTCTGAGTGAAACATGAAGCTGAATGTAGCAGCAGTCATCAGTAATAGTCATATAAAGTGGTCGTAAAAGAAATAACTTTTGGCGTTTTTTTTTTTTTTCTATGACATAAAAGAAGTACGGTAAATCAGTAACACATTCTCAGCCCTAATGACTAAACACATATTTATAGTTTGTTGCTGAGTTTATTTTAAAACAAGCAATTTTCTAATGTAGGTTGAGAATGAAGTCAGACGGGGAAAGACAGGGATATCATGTACTGACGTTGAGTGACGGACTTGTCAGTGTCATTCTCTTCGCTATGTCTCGTGAAACTCTTGTGGTTTTATTTCTCATATCAACGGTACCTTTGGCAACAGGAACAATCCTTTTTTGTTCTGGTTACATGTTCAACACACAGTTGCCCGAAGACAAAATTGAGTTTAGACTGGTTGTTAGTCGTTACAGACAGGGACAGTGCAACAGGTACCAGAGCTCTGTAAAGACATTTTAGAGTTTAGTTAAATATTTGTTAAGAAACAAATCAGTATTTATGAAACTGAAGGCAAATTACTTTTGAAAAGAACCAGCGTTGGCGATTAGCCACCAAGAGTAGCCACTGGGACTAATCACAGTCTATGGGACTAACTGGCTTACTGCTACTTCCACTGTCTCACTGGAAGTTGCGCCCATAATCATTTCTGCAGTAGTGCCCTCAGGAATAAGGTGGATAAAATAGAATTAAAGCGGTAAGAACAGTTACATACGTAAAAAAGGTTTTAAAATACTAAAATATGAAAACCACTACAAACAACCAAAGTACATTGAAAACATGTACGTTTTAAGAATTGTCCTACAAGTGTCAATAGAGGAGGAGGATTTGATTGAGAGTGGAAGGCTACTCAACCGAAATTATTACTGACTCTGCGGTGGTTCCAAAAAGAGGAGCAGCTTCAGTAGTGTGGAATAAACTGAGGCGTCCGGACTTCTCAGACTCTTGTAGTGAGTTACCGCTCAGAGGGAACTAATTCAGCGGCTCCTCTGGCAGCAGCACAGTGTCTCTCCCTCTCCTCATTAATGCAAAAGGCATTCGTTAAATTATTTTAAATCTAGAATACCACTTTGCCATCAACTTGCAGTTACAGTCTACATCCATGTCTGTGAAAACATGGACGCTTCACACACATCTTCCCCCGGCAGCACAGGAGATCTGTACAATCAGCACAGTTTCAAGGTGGACACTCAAGATTAGTGTCACCAGTTCAGCGTCTGACCAAATGTCTCTCTTTCTGTTCCTGAGATAGGATGGTGAGTAATGGCCAGGAAGTGTTTTTGCAGAACATTATGATGTCACAGTGAAGTCGACCTTTGGGATATGAAATGTCATCACTCCATCATTTAACCACCAAATTCTAATCAGTTCATTCTTGAGTCCAAGTGGATGTTTGTGTCAAATTTGAGGAAATCTCCTCAAGGCCTTCTTTAGATAACACAAAATGAGATGGGCGCAAGATCATGGTGACCTTGACTTTGGACCCATGACCACTAAAATCTAATCAGCTTATGATTGAGTCCCGGAACTCTGTGCACAAAATTTAAAACAAAAATCCCTAAAGCCGCTCCCGAGATATCGCATTCATGAGACAGATGAGGTCACAATGACCTTGACCTCTGACCCATGACCCCCAAAATCTTAAAAGTTCATTGTTGAGTCCATGTTGACAGTTGTGCTAAATTTGAACTTGAGACATTCTTGAGATAAAGCGTACATGAGAATGGGAAAGAGGAACTGACAACCCGAACACATAATGCCTCTGGCCACAGCTATCACCGGCACATAAGGCATAAAAATAGATGTTACCAATTATTTTGCAACTTTACAATGCAACTTGGGGAAAAATAAAGATGAATAAAATCCTACGTTCCATATCTTGGCATTTGTAAGACATTTTAAAGATTCATTTAGGGTATTTTAATACCAATTAAGGCCTCATTCTTAGATTAATGATTTGAATGCCTTTTAAGAGTTTAAGAATTCGCAAGAATCCTGATTTAAGTATGTAGAATTTAAGCAGCATGCTCTCACCGGTTTTCCAACACTGTTGATGTCAAATTGCAGAGGCACTCCTTTTGGTATTTTCTTCTCTGCTGTTTCCACCTTGACAGGAGCAGAAATGACAGCTGGAGGATGCAGAGTCCAAGCAGTGGGAGGCCTACGAGGATGTCAAATGGTCAGTCAGTTTCATCTGCAGGCGTCTCGTGTGTGATGTTTGGTGTGAAAGTCAAAACCAACGTGAATATCTTCAAATGTCTTTATGTATATCGTAAAATACACGAATACAGCTGTTACTAGGTATTAACAAAATGATGCACATGTGGGAACAAACATGATCTGACACCAGTGTGCAAAGATTGAGACATTTACTCAGGCTGAGTCCTGGCTGTGGGGTTGTCAATTGAAACGGTCAAGATCCCATTGCTGGTTGTCGATGTGCGCCACCTGGTGGACAAACAGAGGAGCTGCACTGTATTACGCAAACACAGACACTGACTCTAAAAATGGAAAACAATGGTCTTCTTTCCCCTCCAAATGATTCATATCCTCAGTGCGATTTCCTTTTCATCATACACGCACATACGACTGAGGAACACAAACAATTAGACATTTATGACTAGAGTCAAAATAAACTCTGACATCTGAGAATACTCACTGCCGAGTTCTGACTGGAGGACTGCGAGGACTCGGCTTTTGCACCTGGGCCTGTACCTGTAACACAGAGCAGTGGATACAAAGAATAAACATAATGGTCTATTGATGAGTGATTTAGTCTGAGACAGATTTAATGCTGCGTTCCAGACAACTCAGAACTCGAACATAGATAGAGTCCCTTTAGGAGATTGAAAGTTGGAAATTTCAACTGGTAAATTCCGGCCTCTGACTTTGACTAGAACACAGCATAAGACTTAAAATGCTGAGAAAAACGCTTTATAGTACACATGCTAATAGTGTATGAAGCATTTAGTTTAATCAAAATATACAGCACATTCAGCAACTCTCAATGACACACACACAACCCAACATGTACCTTGAGTCCTCTGTGGAAAAGAAACGTGGCCTGTCGTGCTTCCCTCTGAGTCTGCTGGACAGGCGGCAGTGGTCTGCATGAGAGCAACACAAACACAGGACTGAAATCCAGCTACGTTCAGTGTCGATCTATCAAAGTGTACTGTGTGTGTGTGATGTGGTACACACCGCACCACACAAAGCAGCAAATTTAGATCAGTCTTTATTCCTTTATACATGCTTGAAGTGGAACTACTCTCCAGATTTTGGAGTCGTATGTGTGTGTGATGACAGTTAAAGACACCAATCCCACAATTCTCCTTGTGTTCAGAGAGAGCTACACACAAGTACACCATACAAATGTACAGAAGAAGACAATGGTCTCACCGTCGTCGCAGCTGAAACGGTCTCCTGACCGCTGTTGCATTCTGGACTCTGTGTGGATCAGGCTGCCTGTACGGCCGCCTCTGTACCTCTGGCTTCCTGTATGGGGCTTCAGTGCGTTGAATGAAGGGCTTTGTTTTCTGTCTTGCTTTCTGAAAACAGAGGTGCAGTGGATTGTAGAAGGATTCGGTATCACCAAAGGCAAAACTTTTAAAAGCTGCACTACTTCTAAAAATAAGACAACACTGATAGTTCATGCTACTTTTGAACATGAGCGATGCACAATCAGATGCCAATTTTAAGGTAGAGGATGACTTAAGCTCTGACCATGTTTAAGAACCACCATTGAGCCTTGATTTAAATAAATGCACTATGCTGAATCTATGAATTGCTGTCTGAAATCAAGTGGGATGCGGCTTGATACTAAAAACCTGAAAGCAATGAGACAGAAGAGAACAGTAGCTTTATCGTGAAACTCTTCGAGGAACACATCAACCCCATAATGATCATTTAATTACTCACCCCAGGTGACGCTAAATTCATGAGGAAAACTTTGTTTTTCTAAAATGCCTCTGGTGAACAAAGAATCCAAAAACAGAGTGTTCTTGATGAACTGAAGTCATAGGAGACCACGTTTAACAACAGCAAAAGTACATCAAAAAATCTGTTTACTAACTCTCGCACAGCTTGTGCAGAATAATCCGAGTCTTATTTATCCAGTCATATGCTCTGTACTTTCCAAGCACATACATTTCTGCTAATATGTCAGTTTCTAAAACACATCGACACAAAGACGAGTAGTGCACTTGTGCTGTTCCAAGTGTTTCAAATAATAAGGATTTAGTGAAAATGCTTGGGTTTGGAAAGTACTGACCATTCAACTGGATAACTGTATGTAAACTGTATGTAAATGTATGTTTTGATATAGTTTTGCTGCTGTTACACACAGACCTCTTTTACTTCCGTTCATCAAGAATTTTCTCAGTTTTTGGATTCTTTGTTCACTGTCTAAGAATGCAAGAAATCTTCATGAATCCAATGTAACACTGGTGGAGTAACTAATATACAAATTAAGGACACATCAAGCAGATGATCGGCCTTTGGTCAATGATTTGTTATCGGTGAGCATCTGCCACCCGAGTTTTTATTGTGTGCCACATTGTTGGCACCAGTCGGCTGTTTTTCAGGCAATTCAGCATTTTGAATAGGCGTCAGAGATGGCAGAGCACCCGAGGAGAGAAATGGAAGTGAGGAACGCATTGGCTGAGGTCAAGAGGGCGTTAGAGTAACTAACTTGTTAAATAAGGTATACTTTTCTTTAGCCATTAGCTGTGTCTTAGTTCAGGGGCTGCAG
Source organism: Epinephelus fuscoguttatus (assembly GCF_011397635.1). NCBI lineage: Eukaryota > Metazoa > Chordata > Actinopteri > Perciformes > Serranidae > Epinephelus > Epinephelus fuscoguttatus. The sequence goes on from NC_064766.1 coordinate 25,664,235, forward strand.
CCTTTGAAGGACGCGACCTTCACGATTGACATCAGCCAAATCCTTTTATTTTTTATATATATATATATATATATATATTCATATATATATACACACACAAATATATATTTATATATATATATATATATTTATATATATACACATACATATATACACACACACACACACACACACACACACACACACAGTACAGGCCAAAAGTTTGGACACACCTTCTCATTCAATGCGTTTTTTCTTTATTTATACTATTGTATACTATTTACATTGTAGATTCTCACTGAAGGCATCAAAACTATGAATGAACACATGTGGAGTTATGTACTTAACAAAAAAAGGTGAAATAACTGAAAACATGTTTTATATTTTAGTTTCTTCAAAATAGCCACCCTTTGCTCTGATTACTGCTTTGCACACTCTTGGCATTCTCTCCATGAGCTTCAAGAGGTAGTCACCTGAAATGGTTTCCACTTCACAGGTGTGCCTTATCAGGGTTAATTAGTGGAATTTCTTGCTTTATCAATGGGGTTGGGACCATCAGTTGTGTTGTGCAGAAGTCAGGTTAAAAACGAGTGGCCATCATTACTTTAAGAAATGAAGGTCAGTCAGTCCGGAAAATTGCAAAAACTTTAAATGTGTCCCCAGGTGGAGTCGCAAAAACCATCAAGCGCTACAACGAAACTGGCACACATGAGGACCGACCCAGGAAAGGAAGACCAAGAGTCACCTCTGCTTCTGAGGATAAGCTCATCCGAGTCACCAGCCTCAGAAATCACAAGTTAACAGCAGCTCAGATCAGAGACCAGATGAATGCCACACAGAGTTCTAGCAGCAGACCCATCTCTAGAACAACTGTTAAGAGGAGACTGCGCCAATCAGGCCTTCATGGTCAAATAGCTGCTAGGAAACCACTGCTAAGGAGAGGCAACAAGCAGAAGAGATTTGTTTGGGCCAAGAAACACAAGGAATGGACATTAGACCAGTGGAAATCTGTGCTTTGGTCTGATGAGTCCAAATTTGAGATCTTTGGTTCCAACCGCCGTGTCTTTGTGAGGCGCAGAAAAGGTGAGCGGATGGATTCCACATGCCTGGTTCCCACTGTGAAGCATGGAGGAGGAGGTGTGATGGTGTGGGGTGTTTTGCTGGTGACACTGTTGGGGATTTATTCAAAATTGAAGGCACACTGAACCAGCATGGCTACCACAGCATCCTGCAGCGACATGCCATCCCATCCGGTTTGTGTTTAGTTGGACGATCATTTATTTTTCAACAGGACAATGACACCAAACACACCTCCAGGCTGTGTAAGGGCTATTTGACCAAGAAGGAGAGTGATGGAGTGCTGTGGCAGATGACCTGGCCTCCACAGTCACCGGACCTGAACCCAATCGAGATGGTTTGGGGTGAGCTGGACCGCAGAGTGAAGGCAAAGGGGCCAACAAGTGCTAAACACCTCTGGGAACTCCTTCAAGACTGTTGGAAAACCATTTCAGGTGACTACCTCTTGAAGCTCATGGAGAGAATGCCAAGAGTGTGCAAAGCAGTAATCAGAGCAAAGGGTGGCTATTTTGAAGAAACTAGAATATAAAACATGTTTTCAGTTATTTCACCTTTTTTTGTTAAGTACATAACTCCACATGTGTTCATTCATAGTTTTGATGCCTTCAGTGAGAATCTACAATGTAAATAGTCATGAAAATAAAGAAAACGCATTGAATGAGAAGGTGTGTCCAAACTTTTGGCCTGTACTGTGTGTATAGATAGATAGATCGATAGATAGATAGATTTTTTTTTTTTATTACTTGAGGAGATGATTCACTGCCAGAGACACCACTGTTTGATATATTTCAGGCTGATGGAGGACCAATATCAGGTAAACTAGCTAACAGAAATGTTAACAACAGTAAACTGTTAGTTAACTTAATATATAATCGTCACCGGCGCGCAATGCATCTTGGATAGGCTGCGCCACGAAGGACTCATCCGACGCATTCTCCAAATTCCGGGAAAGAAGGCTGCATTTCTCAGCCGCATTTGATGAAGCCTTCAAAATGAGACAGCCTTGGTCACACAGCCTTGAGACACAGCTACTGAGTTCTTCAGCAGAAACATTTCATGGTGGTTGGTGTTACTGTTCATCGGCGCACAGTAAATATGCTCTGTTCTTTCTACAGTGGCTTGTGTTGTTAATGTGCTAACTGGCTAACTAGCATCAAGACGGTCTTCCGGTTTCTGTTTTTGAATGACGAATACAGACTACCACTGCCTGCTGGTATGGAATCGTGATTCCTATTAAGCAGGCACAAAACGTATGTCAGCTGTAATCTTTACGGTGTGTAAATGTGCAATTTTTTGGCTGAGACATGGCAACATCAGGGGCCTTCACTGCTAGTTCTCTGAAGTTGTTTTGGTGTGTCTGGGACTGAAAGGAAAGAAAGACATTTGTCAGATATCAGACAACTCATTACACTCCGTTTCCATCTTCAGTCTGAAACTGCGTCCACTTTAAGCAATTTCCAGGTGGGATGAATAATGTATCCACCTGAAACTAACATCATATTAAGTCCACACCGTGTATCCATGTCAAAATACTGGTTTTGCCAGAGTTTTAAGAGTGTAGTGGAGTGAAGTAAAACATGTCAGGTGATATTGTAAGACTTGTCTATTTAGAAGCGTTGAAGTGCAACTTTTTGTCCGAGACACAGGTGACGTGAGGCAACGCAACAGTCAGCCTTAGTTGCCACTACTTCTTTGATGTTGGTTTGGTGTGTCTGAGCCATAATAGCACCCATTCACCCCAATCATCTTCTGCATGTATATCTGCTGAATTTCACTGTGTGAGAGATCAAACTTGAATTTCTGTATGTGGTTTGGAAATAATTAGAATTTAAAGATAACTTTGATAAGAGTAAGAAAAAAGTAATGACTGCCCAAGTGAGACGCCACAACTGAATATTAAGTATGTAAAACACAGCTTTAATGATAACTGACTGAAGTTTAATAGAAAATCAGGGATGTGGCGGGCTGCGGTAGTTCAAAGTCACAATTGCATCTGCCGAGATTCTTATCAAACCCTTCTTGCCTCGACTAGATAAGAACTCCGGGATGATGGGAAACAAATGGAAAAGTTTCTAAGGTCGACTCATCTAGAGCAGACAACAGGAGGGGGAGCAAATTCGCTGTTCCGGATACCAGACAATGATGTCTGTTGCCAGGCGATAGGATGTGGAGAAAACTCTGCCTCTGGGCGTGATGAAGGTCAATGTGGATCCAGGTCATTAAAGCAGGAGGAGTACGGTCTGTAGGTGTGTCTGATTGTTAACTAGAGGAGCAAGACTGGTGTTGGTTACCAAGGTAACAAATAAAAATGCAGACATCTTTGAGAAGTATTTGAACTGTGTCTTTCTTGAGTCTTTGTCAGCTAGTGATGTACAAGGTCTTTGCCGAAGCTGGTCAAGCTTGAGTGCAGTATCAGCAGCACATAGATAAAGTATCATTATGCTCTCAATGTTCAATCATCATTTCCTTTTCTTTCTTTTAGGTTTAGTGTGCCTTGGCGTGGTGGCTGGTGCATTTTATACCTCTCATTTCAGCAGGACAGAGGGTTGTTTGTCAACCTAAACAAGGCTAAACATTGACATTATTACGTTAAATATTATTTCCCCATTACACTTTGTATTCAAGAGATAGAGTCTACAACCACACCAATACATTTTTGTTTTAAAATGCAGTACTATTGCTACAGATACACCCAGTGTCCATACTACTCCGGTATTTCGGAACCTCTGAAAAGGAGACCTTTGAAAACGCTGCATATCAGGTTTGCATTTTAGTCTGCACAGGCACAGACAGAGACTTTTGGAAATGACGATACAGACACCCACATTCACTTCCCGATTGGGTCTTGTTAGTCATGACATATCAATTCAGAACATTAAAGGGGAACTTTAACCATTTTCAGATTTCATACATGTTGTTCCTAGGGTATGAGAGTGTCTAAAAATAATAGTAAAAATGAGAAACTCTCACCCAAATCTAAAAAACAAGAGTGCTTAAACTCAAATTTCTGATGTCATAGGGTATAACGTCTAGAGCTGCTTAGGGGTAGGAATCACCATTAGATCCACAATAGAATATTACTAAGATTTTTAATATGTTGCAAAATGCTATATGTGTATATGTATGTTTATTACAATTTTTCAACTGTAAATTATGTCCCCAAAGGAAAACTTTGTCAACATCTGTTTTATCTAAGAAGGTGACGTTTTCAGTCTGTTCGTCTCACTTCAGCTTTTTTTTTTTTTTTTTTTTTTTTTTAAACAGCAGCAAAATGTATCTAGAGGACCAAAAAAGCAATTGATTATATTATTCAAGTAGGCCGCCAAAACTTTAACTTGTATTTGTAATATTAATTTTATTTATATATATATATATATATATATATATATATATATATAAAAAAATCCATACTTGGGACTGTGTGACGATACAATATTGCCACACAAAAAAATCTCCGCACTATGCTGTATCAATTTTCCCCCACCCCTTGAGCAGCTCCATAGACAATGAAATGGGAAAGATGTTTTAGATGACACTGAGAGCACCCAGGGGAATGGTCTGAGTGTATGAGTCAGACCTCTATTTCAGAACTGAGAACATTACAATAGAGTTAAGCTTATTTGGGCAGAAAAAACACATTCTGTGGGTCTACAAAATTCATTGTCTACGGAGCTGCTCCATCCTTTATACTCTGCCACTCATTTTCCACCAATATTTGCGCATCTACACAAGTTTTTCAATATGAATAAACCCGCTAAAAAAATAGGTGATTGACTCCTCTCCCATTGCCAGTAGACGCGATCTGTGTGCACGGCTCTGAAGCAGAATAGTATGCCTTTGTGTGTTTTGGTTTTTTTTTTTCGTGTGTCACATTCAATGTCACGGATAGACCAGAAAGCAGGTTAGTAAACACAGAGAGCAGCATGGAGGCCTGTGAAAACTTCACGGTGGTTACTTCTTTTAATATTGTGAATATTTATTCAGTCTGTCTTTCAAATTTGGTACAGACTAATTTAGATCAATGTTTGAGCGCTGCCTGGGCAGAGACAGACGTTATTTTATGGTGGCGCATCATCGCCAAAATTAGCGCGTTCACCCGGTGTAGTGTTTCCATTAATGCCAATCAGAGCCAAAGCTGAATACCACTGATTACAGCACAGTCATTTGACCTGGGAGTGAATGTTGGTTGTAACTTTTCCTATTACGTTACAAAACCAGGTGTCAGCAGCTGTTAGTGGTTTTTTGTGCAGTAGAAAAAGGGCTTAAGACATCACATGTTTGAGACTTACTTCTCTGCTTTGTGGCTTTGAGAAAGAGTTGCTCATGATCACAAATTAAACTTTCCATAGACATAACATATTAGAACTCTTAATTAGGGTAGGTTTCCCTTCTTGGGTGGGTTCTCCTTTCTCATTGCCACGGCTTCCTCTGGTGATAGATAATACTCCCGCCATCCCTTTAGTATGTTGCTGAATTTGCTTTGCAATGACTCCCAACCTGTTTTCCACCACCTAGACCACCTTATACTCATCATGGTATTTTCAGTAACAGATCCACCTCGTCCTTGGCCTAAGCAAAGTAATCTCTGGTCTTCCTTTTTGCTATCTACGTAGTACTTTCTGTAGCTATGCAACCAAATCAAAGTAGGCAGTCTGCTTCCTGTTTACACTGCCACACACCTAGTGTACATGAATGGCCGGGTGACCTGCATTTTTCCCGCAACCAGCACACTTTAAGCACTACTGTATATGAGCCTCTCTTCCTAACGAATTTACACAGGGAAATAAGTTAATGTGGTGCACCAACAATCAGATACCCTCCAATACAGACACCTCACATCATTACAATGACACAGTCCAAAAGGAAGGACTTATAATGATGATTCCTACATTCTGAGCACATGTCCTCTTACTCATTTGCCAGCAGCCTACAGTGACGATTCAAGCCAAAACCAGAGGCTACCACCAGCGCCCAGACATGTGTCCCTGTCTTGTGTGCACTCCAGTATTATATTACCTGGTTGATTGCTGCTCTGTTGAGTGTGCCAACTCGTTTCAGCAGGGCACCTGGCCGCCTGGCTGCCAGTCCTGTGATAACCCCTTGACCCTTTCGCCGTACAGGTGGGGGAGGGACTCTTCTGTTTCTTAATTTAGATGCTCCTCCTCGGGGAACGCCACCTCCTGGTAAAGATAACATTAGCAACATACAGAGTTGTTTCATCAGAAAAAGGCAAAAGGTTACCAACGTACGGAGATCCATTTGTCTAAATGTCTGTGTGAGCAGACAATCTGCGTGTAAATGCGTCATCTGTAAATATAAAACAACTTCCACAAATGTAAAAAAGGTTTGTAAACTCATCATAATATTTTGCAAATATAAACAGATCTGCACATAAAACAACAAACAAACATACCACTTAGTGAGCATAAAACACAAAGACACAAGCATAGAATTGAGATTCACAAATAAAAACTGGAATCACAAATATCCGTTGAAAGCTGTAAACGTTAAGAAGATAGTCACAAATGTTTTTAATTTATTTGTGCATTTATTAAGCCTATTCACAGATATTTACTTTATTTGTGGAAGTTTGCAAATCCATTTAATAATAGATCTATCTAATGTGAATTTCCCCAGTGAGGGATCAATAAAGTTTACCTTATCTTAATTGCAAAGTCATTTTTAGAGTTTACAATCTTTTTTAGTATTTGTGGAAGTTACTTTATAGTTACAGATTACACATTAACACACGGATTGTCTATCTGTTCGTACAAATAATTAGACATATCTGTCTGCATATAAATCAAGCAAATGACAACTGAGAAAGCACTGACACACACCTCTCTGGAAAGCTCCAGCAGTTCTTGGTGTAAGTCCCTTTGCTTGGGTTAAACGGCCTTTCTTCTTGACTGGTCGGCGTGTCGCTGGGCCCTGTCTCCTTTTCAACTGTTGCTCTTTTTTGTTCAACCGGATGATGTCATCTGTTAAATTTATCACATGTGTAAGAGTAAACAGGGGCGCCTGAATGCTCAAATGAGATGTATTTAGCTAGCTAGCTAGCTACAGACAACCTCCCACCCGCTAGTAGCTAGCATTAGCTTACACTCTATTTTAGTAACGTTAGTGTTTACTATCGAGGACCTTACCTAATGACATGTCGACTTTGTCGAGAACCGCTGGTTTTCTCCCCCGAGCTGCTGTAAAATCACCTTCGTTCATACTTTAAAACAACAAATTGCCCCGAGTGCAAAGAAAAATGCAATAGTATTTAGCTGCAGTCGTGCTAGCTGTTCGTCCCTTTTGAGGCTACGCTACCACAGGATCCTCCCCCGAGCGTAAACGGCAACGCGCATGCGCTGTAGAGACACCCCATTGCATTGTGGGCAATGTAGTTGAAGCCCACCAAAACAGTGTTACAAAACCTAAACACCAGCGTGCTCATATAACTGGTTGCATAAAAGGAAATACGACGCTCGCTTACGTGTTTTTCATAACTGGGCTCGCAGAAAGCTAGCTGCTTCGTCTGCTGTTATTAAGATAGCGTTAAAACACCTCTGCCAGATTTATTTTAAAGTTTTATTCCTTGCATGTTACACTGCATCTGTAGGAGGTAAGTTGGATCTTCAAAAGCGCCAGGCTGTATAAATGAATAGCTTCCGGTTGTTGGCTTCTGTCTAACATTTAACATGCGGCTGGTGTTTCAAACATAACCATGTTTTTATAATACTTGTTTTCTGTAATGTGTTGCAACTGGACGCAGTGTTAATTTTTTCACCATTATCACTGTTGTTTTCCTGCAGCTCATTCTTCTTCGTTGCTCCAAGGCGATACTTGAGGCTCGTTGCCCACATTCATCAGAGACCCACCTCAGTATTCACCGAGTCAATCACCACTCAAACCATCATGTCAGACAAAAAACGCAAGTCAGCCTCTGCTGCAGCTGACGGGCCCAGTGCTAAGCAGCAGAAGGTGGCCCCCATGATGAAGGAGGTGAAGGAGAAGGCTGCAGGGGGCTGGCTAAAGGACCAAGTGAAGCAGCAGAGGACTGAGATGAAGGAGATGAAATTCAACAAAAAGCGCATCCGTTATATATCTGACAGTCAGAAGATCAAGCAGGGCTCAGAGGGGGTCCTGTACTGGATGTTAAGAGACCACAGAGTACAAGGTAAACACTTGAAACAACTACCAGTAAATAGAACATGAGTTTTCTTTTCCATGTCTCCATTGGCTACATGTTTTGGGTGTTTCTCCCTTTGTCTTAGACAACTGGGCGCTGATCCATGCCCAGCGGCTCGCTCTGAAGGAGAACCTTCCTCTGCATGTCTGTTTCTGCCTGTATGTCCCAAAATCCAAACTGTCTACTCTGAGACATTACAGCTTCATGTTGAAAGGCCTGGAAGAAATCGCAAAGGTAATGCCTTTTATGATATTGTTTTCAAAAGCACAAGCCAAGAATCATGATACGAAAAAAAAATCCCAGAGGAAAACCTTACTAAAAACACTTATTCCAAAGCAGCCTTCAATGTAAGCCTGCTCCGTGCAGCTCCACGCCCATGGTTCAAATATCCTCCCTCCCATGAAACCTGATCATATGATCAAGTTTCAGTTGTTAAAACTCAGTCTTCAAAAGTTAATAATCCAAAATCCAATGCAGTAGTGCACTTGTTTTGTCTATATTAGCATGACTGACAGAAAAATAATCCATCATAAGGCATTTATTCTATTTGTATGTCAACCAGATCAAACAATACCACCAAACACATGCAGGCTCTGCAAAGATCCGTGGCTTTTAAGTTGGGTAGAATCTGGTTACTTCCAGAATCCACATCTGGTCTTTTGAGATTGGTCATTTTTTCGTTTTATTTGTTAAATATAGAGCTGAAGTGATTAGTTAGTTATATGACAGCAAATTTATCACTAACATTTTTCTTACATCAAGTAAAAATGCAAATATTTTCTGGTTCACACTTCTCAAACATGAGGATTCATTGCTTTACATTTAATTTTCTTAATTTTTTAACCTTTATTTAACCAGAAAAAACTCTTGAGATTAAAAATCTCGTTTTCAAGAGTGTTCTGGCCAAGACAGGCCAGACAGACAACATAGAACACTGAAAGACCAGTTAAGACACACTGGCACTGGCAACAGAGCTTTAAAACAGCCGAGAGGAACCATTGAGAGCAACTTTAAGTCCTTCTGCAGAAGATTCCACATAAGGAGCTGCATACATGAATGCTCCCTTGCCAAACTCTGTACGTACGTGGTAGAGACAATATGAACATATTTTGTGAATGGAGAGCAGAGCCATTTTAAATTTTTTGCTTAATGCACACACATACATATGCTGGAAGTAGGCCAAGAATAGCTTTATAAACAAGAAAATGCCAATGAAAATGTCTATGAAATTGTAAAGAGAGCCAGCCAACCTGAGTGTACAGGATACAGTGATGAGTTAGTGGCCTACAGTTGGTCATAAATCTCAGTGCACCATGGTACACAGAGTCCAAAGCATGCAAACACTGGGTGAGTGCATTCATATACAATACATCCCCATAATCAAGCACACTCAAGAATGTGGCAGAGACCAGACTTAATCATATAAAACTGTAGGTTGGCCAAAACAACAATATGGAGATGTGCTTTGGTTAATCGAGACAGATACGTTGAGTTATTTCATAAGATTTAAACAACCAAATGATGATTGATCAATTGAAAAACATTTTATAGAATCACCAGTGATTAAAATGATCAGTATTTGCAGCCATAGCAAACAAGTACTAAAATAAACTAGAGACCATCTTGTGATGAGATCCGACACAATACAGCAATCTGCAAATTAAACCCCTTTTCAACAGTCATGAGCTGGCTTGGTTTGGCTTGGGTCATCAGCCTAGCACCCCAGGGATTTGCATTTCTATTACAACAGGGCTACCTTCTTCAAGGTGTGCCTTTAACTGATGATGGCTTGTTTTGAGTGATGTTTCAAAGCAGTGGGCTGATCAACGGCTTGCAGTAAGAGCCTGTTGTCTGCAGTTCTTCATCAACATCTCACTGTGGCTGTTTCTGCTTTTACTCTTCCTCCCTGCTGTTTGAGTAGACTTGCCTTTATTGATGAAAAGCTGCAAACTAAATTCCGCTGAGCCAGTTTTAACGCATTTCATTTCCTATAAATTCTTCACAGTAAAAGTCTCTTATAATTTTGTTATGTAAAAACATTTATGGTGAAGCAGCAAAATAAGGAAATGTTGAGTTTTCAAGCAGCAACTTTTAATACAGTAAACAGTAAAACAAAGCAGATATCTAAAGTAAAAACAGGACACAGGAGAGAAACTAAACTCTAAACCACAGAGATTCAGTTAGAAGCTACAAAAGTACTGAGAGCTGAACACACAGATTGTTTTAAAATGCCTTTGTCTCTGCAGACAGGGGGGAGTAGAGTCTTGCAACACACACAGCTTGTTTGGGGGGAGAACAGGGAACATTGGGTGTTGAATGCAGTCAGCGAGGTGTCACAGCATGAGGGCGCTGTTTTTGGACCTACTCCCGAGAAGGTCCATCTCTAGCGTGACTTGGCATGGCACAGCGTGGCCAAGAGTGACAGTTAGTATGTTTACATGCACAGCTTAATCGAGCTATGCTCAAAATTCGATTTTGGCGTCTAATCGGACTTCTGTCCTTGTCCCAGTTTACATGCAACTGAGAAAATCGAATTACTGACGGGAACGTGTCCTCCTCCTCAACACTAGGTGGCGATATGCGTCATTTCAGCGGGTTAATACAGCCCCCTTTCCGGCTGACCTATTACGTCACTTAATAATCATGGTGATTTCGAGAGGCAGACAAGAACGCCGTATGCTGTTGGAGGGCTACAACAATAGCATGTCTTGTCTGTTCCGGGGTCATACGCCAGCGCGGGTGGTGTGGAGCATGCGCACATGCATTGTCTAGTTTTACTCTGATTAAGGCGTATACATGCCGGAGAAAAGTGGCCCCTTCCCTACCTCGTACCCATCTACTTCAGCGCTCTTGCTCTGTCCACAACCATCTTCAAACTCAGTCTTAATCGTGACCTCAACTACAAACCTCAAAGTTTTGTAACTGCATCATGCACAGTTGCGATGCCAATTTCACCTTAAGTTCTGTGAAAAGACAAATGTATAAACACCAAGATACTCAAAATGGCTTCTGTAGTAGTTTTTTGCTACAATAGGTGTCACTAGCAGCACGTTTTGCCATGATGGCACACACTCACAGACTCAAAAGGAGAAAGAAATAGCAGCTGTCTTGGTGTTGTCACAGCTGGTAATAATCTTTTTAAGTATATCTATCATTACAGATAACATTAGATGTGTAATGGGTGAAGGTTTGGGGGCACGTAGAGGGCAGACTAGTCCAACTTTATATTTCTGTTCCCACCAAACAGGAATGCAAATCCTTAGACATCCAGTTCCACCTGCTGCACGGTTCAGCGGCCGACGTCCTCCCCGGCTTTGTGTCAGACCGCAGCCTGGGCGCAGTGGTGACAGACTTCTCCCCCCTCAGAGAGCCCCTGCAGTGGTTGGAGGGTGTAAAAAAGGCTCTTCCAAAGGACATCCCTTTCATACAGGTAAAAACTCTGCAGGGAGAGAGTGTTTATGGGATGCCCTGCATTCTGGTTATTTGTTTCCAGTTCTGTTTGATCTCTCCCCAGTCATCCGCTGATTGTTTTCTTGCTTTATTTGTTGTCCTCATCACATTTGCTCACGCAGAAATGGATATGAAAGACGATGTAATAGACCTCCCTCTCGTTTTATGCGTACTGCCTGTGCCCATGTGTGCTGTCAGTCTTTCTTCATTATCTGTTATATGAGCGACAAACCTTATTTTCCTTTTTATAGGTTGATGCTCACAATATTGTCCCCTGCTGGGTAGCATCACCTAAACTTGAGTACGCCGCCAGGACGATCAGAGGGAAAATCACAAAGCTTTTGCCGGAATTCCTCACAGACTTTCCTCTGGTGGAGAAACACCCCCACATAGCCACAAGAACCGCCAAAGTAAGTGCTGCAGTCACAGTGAAGGACACAGCCAGATTAATAAAAGTCAATATGCTTTAGTAAAGAGAAAAAAGAAGTTTATGTTTTTATGTCACATTCAAGGACTTTTGGATCGGTTATGACAGCATGATCATAATTTGTCTTTTGTCAATATATTTATTGCTTTGGGAGAGTTTTTAAAGCTTAGTACGAGGGGAGGTAAGCTGTCAGTGAGCTCATCAACGAAGAGTTTGGAAGTCAGATTGCTGCAATAAAGCACTTCCTTTCAACCTTCAACCGCTGCTCTCCTCTGCACATTATTTATTGACGAGTGAATATAAACAGTATACCGTACAAAAGTTAAAAATTTCTTTCCCAGCACTTGATATTAAGGCTGCAGGGGTGTGCACATCCACTGCAGTGCTGATTGATATGCCTCACTAGTCTGAGCAAGGTGAAAGACTCACAACTTCACCTCTTTTGATGTTTGAAGTTCTGTACAAAACTAGAGTATATTGTAGCTCATCACTGTCAGCTATGACCTCTGCTGATTTTTTTTTTTTTTCTCTTTTCTCCCACCTTCACCTCACAGCCAGTAGACTGGGATAAAACCCTGGCCTCCCTGCCAGTTGACCAAACGGTAGCAGTGCCAGAGTGGGCTAAGCCAGGCACCAAAGGAGGGATGGCCATGTTGGAGTCCTTCATCGATGTCCGCCTTAAACTGTTTGACACCAAACGCAACGACCCAAACAGTGCCGCCCTGAGCCAGCTGTCCCCCTGGATCCGCTTCGGTCAGTAGTACCATGAAAAAAGAAGAAGGCAGTGTGTGTGTGTGTGTGTGTGTGTGTGTGTGTGTGTGTGTGTGTCAACTCACTGTCAGAGAGAAAAGAGAGCAAGAAAGTTGTATCGTATGTAGCAAAAAACTGGATATTAAGACAGTTTAAAATATTCAGTATCAGTATGTATTGATAAATCAATATTTTACACTGCAAGAATCAGTCGATAACTCCTATTTCTGTGTCTTTCTGGAGGAAAATAAAGTTCTTCAGCCACAGCAATCAAGCTTTAGGCTGGGTCATAGTTCAGTTACTGCTCAAACTTTCTGAAAGAGAAATAAAGTCCCAGAATAGTTGATTGGTGTCCCACAAGGATCAATATTAGTGCCCCTCAGACCTCCATGCATCCATTTTCAACTGCTTATCTGAAGCTAGGTCGTTGGGGCAGCAGGCTCAGCAAATTACTCCAGACGTCCCTCTGCCCAGCAACACTTTCCAGTTCCTCCTGGGGAACCCCAAGGTGTTCCCAGGCCAGACAAGATATGTAATCCCTCCAGTGTGTTCTGGGTCTGCCCCGGGGCCTCCTACCAGTGGGACGTGCCTTGAACACCTCTAACAGGAGGTACCCAGGAGGCATCCTGATCAGATGCCCGAACCACCTCAACTGACCCCTTTCGACGCGAAGGAGCAGCAGCTCTACTCCGAGCTCCCTCCTGATGTCTGAGCTCCTTACCCTATCTCTAAGGCTGAGCCCAGCCACCCCACAGAGGAAACGCATTTCAGCCTCAAAAGACAAACTCTACACATTTCACAACAGCTTTGGTGTGTCAACTCTGATCTGTTTTCAAATTTAAATTTGTCAGATAGCAGATTGTCCTACAAAACTCATGTTGAACACTTGGCTCAAAAAGTACAAACTCTAATTAGATTCTTATACCAGAACAGAAAGTGTTTCTTTTTGTCTCATTTGATTCATAACTCGAGAGCTATTAAACTCTCCACTGTGAGCATATGAAAAGGTTGTATGGTCATCCCTGACATCCAGAAAGCATCTGTATACCTGTGTTTTCATTCAGAATGGCTTGCTATTTAAGTACCTGAGATATTTGACATTGTTTGTTGAGGTCAAAGCAAATGACTGTGACGCCAGATCACAGAATAGGTTAGCTTTAAGTAAAATTTAACATAAAGTGCTTCACACAATACAACCCCCACCTCTACCTACCCGCAAAGTGATGAATTACTTTTAATCAGTCTTTATAATCAATTAATTAATCTTCATAATTAATAAAGGCTTAAAAAATGACAACATTAAATTAAAATGACATAACAGGAGGTGACGAAACACAATCAGAAATGTAATGGATTTACAGCGAGGAAATGCCAGAGGCAGGATTAAAAATAGATCAAAACCCTAAACCTGTCAGATACCAAGAAGTAAAACACCATGAATAAAATTTACTCAAACCATCTCTGACCTTTTTTACTGTGGCCTCCTTAATCTGTCCATCTTAATCTTCCTCCGTTCTCATCCTCTCGTCTCCTCTTCCTCCCATCAGGCCACCTGTCAGCCCAGCGCGTCGCATGCCAAGTTCAGCACAGCGCGAAGTCTTCAGGTGTCTCTGTCTCCTCCTTCATCGAGGAGCTGGTGGTGCGCAGGGAGCTGACGGACAACTTCTGCTTCTACAACGAGAAGTACGACAGAGTGGAGGGTCAGTGTACATCTTGTTAAATCACATCCTGTTCACTCTGTGGTGATAAGAGTCCCACTTGTGACATCATTAAGATCTGTTTGCAGGCTGAATTACTCTGTCTTGATTATGATTTTAAAAATGTCATGTGTTTCTCAGGTGCGTATGAGTGGGCTCAGAAGACCTTGAAAGATCACGCCAAAGACAAGAGGCCGTATCTCTACACACGTGAGCAGCTGGAGAAAGCAAAGACACACGACAAACTCTGGAACGCTGCTCAGGTACTTTTCTTATTCAAGTGGATTTGATGTCACGTGCTCACCACGCTGTGTTGCACTTCGATTCTTACTGCTTTTTATTTCATATCATTGTTTATGTCATTATATCTTATTTTGCATGTTCTTTATTTTTATCTTATTTTATTTTTATTTATATTTATTTATTTATTCTTCATTTTCATCTCATTATCTTTATTTCTAGCCATTTTATCTTTATTCTTATTTTCTTTTTTCATTTCAACTTTTATTTGTACTTTAAAAAAATTAAAAAAAACTCACCTTCATCTGTATTCCTAGCTATTTATCATTATTCTTGTCTTATTTTATCTTTATTTTAGCTGTTTATATCTTTATTCTTATCCATCCTTATTTTTTTTAGATATATTGACTTCCTATTTCATCTTTATTTTTATCTGATTTTATTGTTATTTCTAGCTATTTTATGTTTATTCTCATCTTATTTTATCTTTAATTTTTATCTTAATTTTGATTTATTTATCTTAGTTTCTCTTTAATTTTTATCTTTATTATCTAGCCTTAATTTTGATGTATTTTATCTTTACTTATTTATCTTACTTATTTTATATTTATTTTTATCTATTTTGTCTTCATGATTATTTTTATTTTTTATCGTATTTAATCTTTATTTTTATCTATTGTATCTTTTGTTATCTTATTTTTTCTTAATTATTATCTTATTTTATCCTTATTGTGATTTGTACTTCTATTGCTGAGCTTGCCCATTTTCTCATCTAATATATTTTGTTGTGTCAGTGGCCCTGTGTGAACCTGCATATGACTAATAGAGACAAACTGAACTGAATTCTCTCCATCAGTACCAGATGGTCGCTGAGGGGAAGATGCACGGTTTCTTGAGGATGTACTGGGCCAAAAAGATTCTGGAGTGGACCACGTCACCAGCGGAAGCGCTCTCAATCGCTCTGTACCTAAACGATCGCTACGAGCTGGACGGCCAGGACCCCAATGGGTTTGTCGGTGAGGAAGTAGATTAAATTCATAGTATGACACTGATTTATTGACTTTACATCCCACCCAAATTCATGCTCTCCTCACTGTCTGTTCCTCCTGCAGGCTGCATGTGGTCTATTTGTGGCATCCACGACCAGGGCTGGGCAGAGAGACCTGTTTTCGGAAAGATCCGCTACATGAACTACAAAGGCTGCCTGCGGAAGTTTGACGTAGCCCGGTTTGAGAAAAAGTACTGTCCCAAAAACCTTTGAAACATAAAGTGCTTTGAAGGATGGGAATAAAATGCCTGACAGCTTCTATCTCTTACACCTCTGCCTCAGGGAGTGTGTGTGTGTGTGCAGCCTTTCCTGTTTTATTCTTTGCTGTTTGTTTGTAAAACAAAACTGATAGTTAACTGTACAGTGCTTTTGCCTAATTTAACATTAGGTCATGATCTGTAGTCCCGACTCAGCTGCATTAGAAGCTGTTTGTTTGATGCAACTTTTTATTACTGTTTTTTTTATATGTGTTTTTTAATGTTCATTAAGTTGACTTTTACTAGAGAGGCCTTGATTGTCATTCATGTTTTAAGAACTGCACATGTTCTTTTAGAGGAACTCTTTTTGAAATATCCCTCTTTTTATACCAAACCATTTCTGTTCATTTACATCAGTTTTTTTATTCAAAGTTCTCCAGCTGTACATTTTTCATCTAAACAACCTGAAATAAAAAGCATGTTGCCTCTAACTTGTTTGATTGTTCTTTGCTCACAAGCACACATCCTCCCACAATCACTTTGAACTGCTGGCATTTACATTTAATTCAAAATTAAGAGTAGCCACACTCTAGTCTATTATTATCTACCAGTTTCTGTGATAGATGGTGATGGAGGAAGGTGTTGTTTGTTTTTTTGTTGTTTTTGTTCAAAGTCTTAATTTGCGGTCATTAAAATCTCAGAATCAGTTGGGATGAAGTAAGTGGCTCTGCTTTTAACTCTGCTTTCTGCCACTGAAAACCATGGCTTTAGGTACTCGCCGTAAACACGCTTCCCTCAGGCTGAACATACTCAGAGTTGATTGAACTAATTCTGATCAGCTTTTTCTGGAACCGAAAACTCAGAGTTTCTCACCTCAGGCTCAGTCAACCTGGAGATCTGGATTAGGCTCAGAGTTTGTTGAACCTGCTTCATGAAATAGGGCTAATTGTTTCAGGTGAGCTTGTGATTTTCATATAGTTTGTGTGCATTCACACTTCTGCCTTGCCAATGTGCACCTCCTCAGAAGTACATGTCAGGGCAATGCAGACCTCCTGTTTATTTGTGTAACCTGACACCATTTCCCTCAGTGGAAACAAAGCTTTTATTTACTTTAATTTCACAGATAAGAAACAATAAATTGTGAAGACAATAAAGCCTCCACAAAAATAGTATTTTAATTCTTGTGTGTGATTTATCTTGGCTTCATATGAGCAGAGGAAATCTCCGCTATTTACTAGGCTAATTTATAGCATGTAATATGTGTTTGGAAAACGTGTTTAGTAGGCCTATAAGACAGTTGTTTGTCAGTGAACCTTGTGAGTTGTAATGGAGCCAAATTTTGTAACGTTACCTTTGTTAAATGTTGCTGTTGTTCCTGGTTTCATATGAGTTGAGGAAAAGATCATTAGTTGCTAGGCTAATTTACACAATGTAAAATGCCATAGGCTTGTGCTAATAACATTAGCATGTTGTATTTGTGGGGAAAATGTGTCCAGATAAAGACAAGTGTTTGTCTGTGAATGCTGTGAGTTACAGTGAAGCTGATTTTTGTACATGAGTTTGAAACTGTCTCTATTAAGCCACATTTAATGTGTGTTTAATGGTGTGTTTTGAATCAACTAAACTTACAGCACTTCACAGAAAGCGCACCACTGACTAGTGTTTTGGAGGTGTAACTGCATAATGACACAGACACACCACCGCACAAGTATAAATGCTCACAGCATAGGCCACATGCGTAGGCTACAGTAAAGTAAAAGTACCTCAAACTTATACTTGAGTACAGTACTTGACTAAATGTACTTTGCTACATTCCACCACTGTTGGTAGATCAGTAACATTCAAAATAATTTGATCTCTCTGCACACAGATGTCAACAAATGTATGACAAAAAAATAATTTGATAGAGAAACTGTTGTTGGGCTGTGTTCTTCCCCAAATGAGAAACAGAAAAGACAAATATGTGCAGTATTACATGTTGGTGTTTGCAGGGACAGGGTTACATCACAGTTGCAAATGTGGTTTTACCGAGAACTGATGTAATTAAGCACAGAAACAGAAACCACCTCTACCCAACCTAATTAACTGCACCTTCAGTATTAGTGGATAAAAACAACCCCTTTAGGTAAAAATATACTTAACACCATTTCACAAATTACAATATGAAACCTCCTCCATGCTACAGGCCCTTTTGTTGTGTTAGTTCATTTCAAGGGAAAGAGATACGACTCCCAAGGTTGTGCTTTCTTGTGCTAATTAGCTGAAACCAGTTGGTATGGTTACAGGGAACATTACAGTGTGATATTATACTGTAATTTACTGGTTCCTCAGCACTGAAAGGGACAGTTAGCCACTAAATCTAAATTACACATTTTTCCTCTTACCTGTAATTTAAACACTTTTGTTTTTGCTCCCATTTTTCACAGGTTTAAGTTAAAGATCCAAGACGTTTTCATGCACTCAGTAGATGTATCTCTCTAAAAATCTGTGTTAGTGAGCACTTCTCATTTTCCAAGATAATCCATCCACAATGCTACAGATGCTGCAAGTTTTCAGGGAGCGTGCCACTGGCATGCTGACTGCAGGAATGTCCACCAGAGCTGTTTCCTGTTAACACATCCTCACTCCGACCTCGTCACATATCGACGTTTGGTCATGGATTTTCCACATCCACATACGCCGTGCAAGGTACCCTGGGTGCGTTGGTTGTTGACGTTTTGGGTCGCCGTGTTGAGTTCTGCCTGTTACATGCATTGTCTTCTTTCAAAATACACTTCTGTTTTCACAGGAAACTTAAGGTTTACAGCATTACGTAGGTACAACACCGCAAATTCACGTTTTCTCCCTTCAACACCAAACATACATGGTTGGGTTTAGGAAAAAAAGAACAGGGTTTGGCTTTAGAATCTTGCAGGACACAAACACCGCTCTCTCGGGTGAAAGTCAGTGTTTGTTGGACCCATCCACCACCCCTCTCGTCCGCCCCAGTCGGACTTTGCTGCCCTAACTTTCGTCCTTGTTCCACTGTGTTTCCCCCTCACACAACCGCATGCCGTTACGCTATAACGGCAACTGGCTGTGTATCATGCTGACATTAAAGGACGCCTTTTATATTGGCTTCTGATGCCGCAAGTCACTGCCCAAGTGCCAGATTTCAACAAATTCGGAGTGAGACCAAGCTCAAACTGAATGTTCATTTTACAACCATAAGACGTCTCCAGTGGTGTTTCCCTGATTTGGCAGTGCATCCAACCATCCTTACACCCGCACAAGTTGGTTATGATAACAAACTGCTGCCAGGTTGAGACCCTGGTGAGGATGATGAGCATGCAGATGAGCTTCCCTGAGAAGATTTCTGATATTCTTTGGTGGTGCAAACCAGTTGTTGCATCAGCTGTTTAGATGGCTGGTCTCAGATGATCTTGCAGGGGAAGATGCTGAATATGGAGGTCCTGAGCTGGTGTGGTTACATGTGGGGCTGTTTGTCTGGGTGGGCGAAAATGATACTGGAGACATCTTATGGTATTAAAATTAATATTCAGTTCAGGGGCAACAGCTCAGATGGACATTCCTGCAGTCTGCATGCCAACAGCATGCTCCCTCAAAACTTACGAAATCTGTGGCTTTGTGTTGTGGGATAAATTTTAGCGCCTTTTACTGTGACCATCTCAAGGCACACCTGTGTAGTGATGCTGCTGCTTAATCAGCACCTTGATACACCACACCTGTCAGGTGGATGGATTATTTTGGAACAGAAGTGCTCACAAACACAGATTTTAACAAATTTGGGACTGACGTTTGACAGAAATATGCCTGCTGAGTGCATTAAAAAGTCTGAGATTTTTAACTCAAAATTGTGAAAACTGTGAGCAAAAACAAAAGTGTAGCGTTTAAACTTTAGTTCAGGTGTACTTTGTTTTGGTGTGAGTTGCTAAATGTTATGTTATTATTAGTTAAGCAGAAAGAAAGTTGTTCCTGCATGAATCTGCTCACAACAAGGTCTGAGGATTATCCTGAGCACCATCTAGTGCCATTACATTCAAGAAGAGGCAGACATCTCTACGGCCAAAATCTCCAATACCCAGCATCTCACACCAAAACAATCTAGACTGATCAATAGCACTACAGGTAAGAGGAAAAATATCTATTTTTGATTTTGTGGTGAACTGTCCCTTTAAAATAGAGAGTAGTAATAACAATTAACCCATAATGCATGTCATGTTTTAGCAGAATATGAATTACATTCTAATTAATCTCGTCTCATACAAGAGAAAATGCAACCTTTCTCTACATCAATTGCTTTGGTGTTGATGTGTGGTTTACTTTAATGCAGCTGTTGACATATTGTGCATCTCACTCCATAATTCTCTCCGAACCAGTCCAACAATAAATTCAGTCTGTAACAGAGAACAGTGATTTATGAGCAGAGGAGGATGTCTATATTTAAACTTCTGCCACAACTGTAAACAGATGTGCAGTGGTTTAAGTTAAAGAATTATTTTATCCAGCGCTCAAGCAATAAGCCGTCTGTTACACCAATATTTCACTGTAACACAGAACATCCCATCAACACTGACTCAAAGGAGAATGTTGCTGGTAATCTTCAAGCTCCTTTGTTGGAGACTGTTGGTGCTTTATTGAAAAGATCATAGCAGCAGAGTCACACACAGCTGTGTAAGAACACACTCACTACTCGTTTTAAGCTGATGATATTTAGTGTCTGAAAAATGTGCAGCCGAATCTTCAGGTTTCACAAAGTTATAATAATAAAATAAGATTACATAACATTAGCCCTGCTGTGTAATTTTACCAATTACATTGCTTGTGCAGCCTGGAGGTGCATTTTACTTAAAAGCTGGCTCTAAATTCTGTCTGTGAACTCTGTATCCTGCCCGCATTCTCACCCCAGCAGCACTGATACTACCTCAGGTAAATGTCAGACAAGATTAATTGCTTTGCTATGAACCACAGTGCCCGGTTGTTTTAGGAAATTTCTTTTTCTTCTCCTTATGAGAACTTACATTTCCTTGAGTCTTCACTCTTCTCACATGACCAGGAATGACCCCCTGCCATCTTTAAGGATCTTTTAATCCCTTAAATGCAGAGGAAACACAGGTCTCTTCTTCACATCTTTCTCTCACATCCTCACGCGGAGATACGTTGGAGCTCCTTGTGAGGATGTGAGAGAAGGTGGCACGTTGCATGGTAGCCTCAGCCACCAGAGTATGAATGTGTGTGAATGGGTGAATGTGACTGGTAGGGTAAAAAGCGCTTTGAATGGTCAGAAGACTCGAGAGGTGCAGGTCCGTGACTTGAATGTGGATAAAATGATTCAAACGTGTGACCAGTGGTTCCCAGCTGGTGGGTCGTGGGTCCAAAAGTGGATTGAGGAGCCATTTTGAATGGTAACGTATCAACTTTATTTTTAAGTACAGTGAATTTCCAGCACAGAGCTTTCATTCTGAAGTGCGGTTTTCTGCTATAGAGTGAGTAAATAACAAACGACGACTTAACAGAGACAGCAAACTAGCTTGAGACACGGCCAAACACAAGTATGACGCTGAATATATCAAACTGTGTGGACCTTGAACTAATGACTAAGGAGAAATCTGGACCCTTTGGCTGAACCAATTTTCCTTTGCTCTAGACTTTCATAACCCTGATAGTGAAACAAGTCCTTTCGTACGGGTTGTGGCACTCAAAAAAATGTATCCACTGATTTGCAGATGTCTCTTTTGCCATGTAAGTCTATGGGGATAAGTCTGTTTAGGCTACACGTGACGGATATAATTCCACACAGGTAAAACTGGCTTCAAAGCTCGATGCACCTCCTCAAAGGCTCTAAAAACTACACACCAACGCTAGAGAAAAAGTCAGGCAATCAACCCGGGGTTCATCCTCTTGGGACCTTGAGTGTCTCTATGAAATGTCACAGCTGTTCATCTAATAGCTGTTAAAATATATCAGTCTGAAACAAAGTGGGATGTCGTCGTCCCCAGAGCCATGCTGCTAGAACGTAGATAAAAACACTAAGTGATGAGATATTGGATTATGTGAGCCGTGTCTTTCTCCTGTTTCTCCCTCTTGACTTTGCAGGTGTTTGAGTCATTTCAGCACAAGAGCATCAGACTTAAAGACATAAGGAAAATGCAATCACAGCAGAACTCCTCTGTCCTGAGCTTTACCTGCCTTTCGTGAAATAGCTTGCGTATAAATTGAGCGGAGAGCTAATCTCACCCACCAAGGCTGGTATAACAGGGAGAAAATGAAAACAGTGAAGCGGTGCCAGAGTTTAATCAATGTGCTGTTGATATCCCTTTTCCCTTTTATCTGCCAATATTTACAGTCTCCAGATTACTTTCTGCTTACATGGACATTCGCCGTAGCCTTGTAAGTACATTTTTCAGATAGTGTGTGAGCTTATTTTGCCAGGTACCACGCTGAATAATGCTGCGACTCAACCTTGACACTCCAATACCGGTCAGTACAAGCAATTTACAGGAAGGGAGGAAGGAGAGAAAATGGTGTTCTTCACATTCTCATTCACGGGCCGGGGTTCTTTGTAAGAAAATTCATTCCTCACAGGGCATTTGCCCTAGAATCCGTGGTTCGGTCCATTAGTATTCAGGCTTTTTTCCCATAATAGTCCATCCATTCATTCTCCATCATGCATTCTGTTCAGGATCAGAGGACGCGGAGGTGATGGCATACACTATGCACAGGGCCGATGCTTGGCACATCCTGTGTTGAGTTTTTAATTAACTGTACTTGCATGTGCTTGGACTGTGAGATGCATCCATGTCCATTACCAACTCTGAACTGGGGAACATTGGTTTCCAGTACAATTGGCTTTCAACCACTTGTTTATTTTTTTTGTGGTCACTTGCAGGAGGCAGAACAAGCTTAAAACAGAGAATTAGCAAAGTCAGACATTGCCTTGGACATTGTCTTGGAATATCATTACAAAATGTAATGGCAACCCTTTAGATAGTTGTTAGGACATTTCAGTCTGTACCCAAAGCTTTAAGTTTAGTTTTTGACATTATTTCACCAAATTTATACCCTTTAAACTTCATGTTTTCATATGCTTCACCATAGACTGTGACATCACCCATCTGTTTTTGGACTCGTGTTTTCAAGCCTCAAGTTTGGAATTTCACATTTTGTATTTTTTGGAGCCAGAAGTGACCATATTTAGAGGAGAGGCTGGGGCTGTGTAGGAGCAAGGGGTGGATCTGACTGAGAAGCCGAGGACACTCGCTTAATTATGTGAAAGTTAATTAATAAAATGTAAATGGGTGAGTTATATAAAAATTCACCCTCTGTACAGTTGTCAAAAATGTGAAAATTAGCTACAGTGACCATACCAGGTTTTTGTACCTGTTTATCTCTGCCTCAAATGTGGGCATTGTAACATGGGGGTCTATGGGGACTGACTTGCTGCTGGAGCCAGCCTCAAGTGGCCATTAGAGGAACTGCAGTTTATGGCACTTTGTGTAGGCTTCCGGTTTGGCTTCACCCCACTGCTGGATATTTGTTTGGGTGTAGAAATCTCCCTCCATAGGCTGCCTGTGCTGCTGGTACTGAATTCTAAATGATGGTGCTGCTGATGACACAGGTGACGGACAAACCAGTCTAACTTCTTCTCTTTTTTCTCAACTTCTGTTTCTTGTTAGATTTGACCTTCGAGCTCCAGTCCATCAATGTCAGTCCCCGTCCTCACAATACACTCAAACTCATCTCATTATAAGACACCTCACATCATCCTCTCCGCAGTGAATCACTTCTCCTCCTCCATATCTGTCTTGTCTCTGATGGACATTTGCACATTACGTCCTGTCCTTGCACTCATCTCAAATTATCATTCTGATGTTAAAAGAATATTGTAAGACTGCTGCAGCTCGTAGGTTTCAATTCCCTATCATTTGCTGCTTTAACAATGGTCTGTAAGTGTTCCATTGTGTCTATTAAGATAAATTAAATTTGTGACTCTCTACTTACATTATGTTGTGAGTGAGTCAAAACATGTCAGGGTGATGCAGATGAATCACACATTTCCATGTAGGTTGAGTTTGAACAGATGAAAACAAGTGATGTGAAGCAGCAGTGGAGAGTAACTAAGTACATCTACTCATCTACTTCATTCGTCTTTAGTTAGGCTTAGCTTTAATAACCTCTCAGATTACAATTTTTCATCCCCTTCCTGTCTGGTGTTCCTACTTGTTAAACTGGAAAATGAATCGTCACAAAGCTGAAAACAGGGTGGGTTTTCTGAGCTTATGTAAACATATGATGATCTTATAGAATATGACACATTGCTGTAAATTCACCTACCCAGCTATATATAAGGGGAGGTAAAATTAACACATCTACAGCAGTAAAATGAAACATACACATTAATTCAGCAGTAATATTCATCCAAAAACATCACATATAAAATTAAATGTCAGGGACCATTTTTATCTTTGATACTTAACGTAGTTTTACTTAAACCTCCTGCAGCTCTCCCCTCTCTGTCTAAGCCCACCAGACAACCGTGAGCATATGCACATGTCTTGTAGAGTCAGCCCCTCCTTGCCCTGCTCTCTCTTAACTTGGTTTATCAGACCACAAATGAGACAAGTTTTATCAAGCTGTGGACTGCTTCCCTGGTCACTAGCATGGGAAATGGAGCTGCGGTCGGTAGCTGTAGTGGCTCAAATTCAAACAGTGCAAAACCCCCAATGCCTGGTTTTACAGCAGGCTGGTGACCAGCAGCAGCACTGGAGATAACCTGTGTAAAGGCAGCAACAGAAAGTTTGCCTTACCAGTGGGAAGTCGGGACCGACACAGATTTTATAGTTCTTTAGCCCCTTTTAGTTTTTGTTTTCTTCTGTTTTCTTTCCTCTTCATAGTCATTACGCATTTTGTAGTTCTATGTCTCTTTGTAGTTTTATGTTTCTTTGTGGTTGTTTTTTGAGTCTCTTCCTTGGTGGTACATATTCATTTGAGTAACATTTTGCAGGTGAAGGCCAGGAGAACCCCTGACAGTTTAAGCCCCTGACACTGTGACCTCTAGACCTGTTCAATAATTCATCCATGCTGAGGACACACTGTGATTCGAGGCTTTAGTTAATGTTAGCTACATAACCGTGAACTTGAAGCTGCAGGTGTCAACCTTTGGTTAGCAGAAAGCTAAACTATAACCAATATTTTCTCTCCATGCTTGAAACACTTCGTTGATACTGACATGCGTTTTATCTAATTTTTTGTCAGACTCTCTTTCAAGCAGTCCATTTTCTTTTTTTGGGTCGCTTTGCAGTGTAGGCAGTTGTTGTCAGTGCTGGAATAGCAACTTTCTCTGCAGGATTCTCCGCCATTGAATCAGGCTTTAATTGAAGGGATGTGCACCTGCATTGGCATTTAGAAACACCCTCTCTCCAAAATAACCTGTGGTTAGTGAAAGTCTCCTGTCATGTATTTGATTCTTTAAAGCCTGAAAGCAGAGCCAAGAGGACATGTACAAGTCTAGTTTTCTCCCAGACCACCTGAATTACAATATGCTCAAAAGTTATCATGGGATTTTTTTCCCATTGACACCAAAATTAAACTGCCTACCCCGGCTCAAAGTAAGATTTTAAAAGAAGGTTTTTACTTGTAAGATTTTCTTCCAGCACTGATGTGAGACCAAAACCTTCACCTGCAATCCACCTCCCCTTATACGACTCCCACTGAGCATCACATTGTCTTTTTATTGTTTCCAGTTTTGGGATTTTATGGTTTCCAACATGCCATTTCTGTGAGTGAAAGTCAAAATGAAACACATCGCATTTCTCATTTGGGCTGATTCCTGCTTTAATTTCACAGCGCCCACACTCTGCTGCTCACATAATTCTTTAAAGTTAAATGATACTGTCTGCTTCATATTGTCATATCAAAGCGCCATAGGTGGTTATAATAACCACGCTTGTGAATGAATACCATTACCTCAGTGAGACTGTGATGCTGCCTTTTAAACGAGACTATTTGTGGAGCCGGTGGGTAAACTGTGTTTTCTCTTATAGCGATGGAAGTTGTGGGTAGACTGCTGTTCATTAGCGTTGGTGGAGCACATTGATAACAGTGTGTCATTGCAACGTGATTTGTCTCCATCCATCAGTCAGTTGTTGTATGTCCTCCTGATTCAAGTCGATCATCATTAATGTTTTCTGTATTATTGATCCAGTGACAGCTTCTTTCCCCTCTACCCCTCATAATTATCATCTCCATTTGTGCAAATGAGTTTTCCCCCTGCTCTGTGTGTCACCCAGTTGAGATGAGACAGTCAAGTGGAAATGTCCTGGTAGCTCTTGGCAGACGTCATCACTCATAAATAACTTGTGCTGTCAGGCAGCACTTTAACCATGATGTTTCCACAGAAGTCTGGTTGATCTTTAAGAGTCTGAACATGAAAACAAGTGTAAAGACTTGTTATATGCACATGTTTCCAAGCTAACGCATAAGAAAAGCACATTGTAACAGCACTGGTGTTCGAAAGCAGGTAATTTAATCATATTTACTATTTCAAGGCTACACGTCGAGAAAAAGATACATGCTTTTTTAAATACTGCATCGGGTTATGAACAGTAATCAAAGAGTAGATAAATATTCACATGTCCTACATACAGGTATGTTTACACTTCTATGTTTTACTACAAGAAGAGCAACAGATGCAGGTGATCCTTCAAACCTGGCATATTTATTTTTCCTCTTACCTGTACTGCTTTTTATCAGTCTAGATTGTTTTGGTGTGAGCTGCTGAGTGTTGGATATATCATCCGTAGAGAAGTCTGCCTTCTCTCCAGTATAATGGGACTAGATGGAACTCGGCTTGTGGTGCTCAAAGCGCCAAAAAAATACATTTGAAAACTCAACAGCAATGTCTCTTTACAGAAATCATGACCTGGTTACTCAAGATAATCCACAGACCTTGTTGTGAGCAGTTTTATGTCGGAACTATTTTCTTTCTACCGAACCGCCAACTGTATCACTGCGCAGAAAGAAGTGTTTATCTATTATCTATTCGAGCAAACAATTCAATACTCATGTAACCAGCACCAACAATGTCACTGCTTGGTAGTCTCACTCACCAGACCTTTCTCAAGAAAAGAAAGGTCTGGCTGGGCCGACTCGCACTTTAAGATTGGAGGAAAAAACGCCCCGGCTGCTTGTATTTCTTTCAGCCAATCACAATCGTTCTGGGCGGTGCCACAGCAACGGTGTGCTTGCAAAAATATTGCTGGGGGGAAAAAGGTTTCAGTGTAACACGCCCACAAAAATATTGCCTACAGGATGCGAACCATGGCAGAAAAATGGCTACATCCCCGCAAGATCAAACACCGCAAAAGTTAGTAAAGGACGTGTTGAAAACGGTTAAAAACTGCCGGAGGTGGTAGGGCGGGACTTCAGTGGGTGGCTTGTTCCGCCCAATGAGAGGCTGATCTATGCAGCGATCTTCCTCCCACTCAGACTAGCTGTGCAGAAGGAAGTGTGCATCCACTCAATTCATCCTCATACAATGGTTTGTAATGTAGCAGACTGGGTGATGTGATGTTATCTGTATGGATTCTGTCACTGTTAAGAATGTGTTATGTTCACCTGCAGTGAAATGGTCTCTTTTGGCAGTTACTGAGTTTTCCGTAATGTCAGTGAATGTGTCACTCTCAGCGAGGTTTTGTGCTTTTAGACGCTGTGAAGCCTGTCAGTCAGTTCGTGCCTCGTAGCTTCATTGCTAAGGGACGCTACAGTATAACATCCTCCAGAAAGGCACATACAACTCTTTGTATGATATCTAACGAAGTAGTGCCCCACGAGTGATGTTGCGTACTTAACGTAAAGTTACTTTGGCTTAGTTTTAGAAACATGGTTGGGTGTCTTTAGGTTTAGACGTATGTAGGTTACATTTAGGAAAAGAAATGTGGTTACGACGTACCTCAGAATGACTCAAAGTTCACTTCAGTTATTTTGAGGTTCTGAACACCTGTCTCCTAGAGGATTGCCTCGTGTTTTTTTGACCTATCTACCACCTTAATCTGCCTCTTTAAGGGGACTACTCCCTTCTTTACTCCCATCAGTGCATTGGTCACCTGATCACAGCCTTGCAAAATACATAAATTACTGCGGCTCATGATTTTTTTTTTTTTTTTTGTAGGAATACATAAAAACAGTCTGGTGCTAACTCACCTAGCACCACTGAGCTAGCTAACATTACAGCTCAGCCGAGTAGGATGCCATAAATGTTGACATCTCGTGCTGTCACTAGAACAAGCTTCTCGTCCATGAGTAGATGCACTCTTCCTTCTGTGCAGTGATACCGTTGGCCGGTTTGGTTTGGTAGAAAGAAAATAGTTCCTACATGAGACTGCTCACAACAAGGTCTGTGGATTATCTTGAGTAACCGGGTCATGATACTAGAAAGAGACATTGCTGTTGAGTTTTTCAAATGTATTTTTTGGTGCCACCAAACCAAGTGCCATTTTGTTCCATTTTACTGAAGAGAAGGCAGACATCTCTACAACCGATATCTCCAACACTCTGCAACTCACAATAAAACAATCTAGACTGATAAGTAGCACTACAGATAACAGGAAAAATATGTATTTGATTTGGGGGTGAACTGTCCCTTTAAGCTTTAAACAACATGTGCTATTACTGATTTTGCACATGGTCCGAGTAAGAACACAAAAAACAGGTGGAAACATGACAAACAGCATTAAAAAAAATCATTGTGTCTTCAGTATTTTCATAATATTATTCAAATACTTGTAAGGCACATGACTAATCAGCTATGCTACTTGTTACAAATACCATAGATAAACCATTACCTTGTGTTTATTTACCCTGCTTCAGTTAACTGACTTTCATTTTCACCCCACTCATTCTACGACTCATTCCTAGACAAAATGTTCTTGCTTTTAAACAGGAGCCATTGTGCATCCATTCTTTGCTGTGAAAGCACGCTGATAGGCAGCAGACACTAAGCCAGCCTGGAAATGTTATGCTTGAAATCATACAGTATGCACAAAAAATACATTCACCATCAACCCATTAGCTATATACATTCAGGCACAGGGAGAACATGCAAACTCCACACAGAAAGGATTCAAACCCAGAACCTTTCTGCTGCGAGGCGACCGTGCTAACCATCGTACACAAATACAAGAGACAGACGATGGGTTACATTTCCCATGCATGACAATGCTGTTGTATCATTCATATGATAATTTCATTGTTCATCCAAACATTGGCGTCAGAGAGGTCGACGTTGCTCCATCTCATCATTTTTTCCACTTCATTCAGTCTTCCTCAGTCCTCTGTTGAAATAGGATTTCAGTCACTGTAGATATTTCTGCAGTCTGGAGGACTTTCAGATACAGTAGAAGAGCGTGCGGCTATGAAGAATACTTGTTTTTTAAGTCAGTCTCTTAAAAGAACAGTGTGTAAGATTTAGGGGGATTTAGTGGCATCTAGGAGTGAGAATTGCAGATAGCAACCGGATGAAACTCCTGGTTAGTATTCCTCCAGTGTTCATTGTTTCTGAGGTTTTTATAGGGAGCTGAATTATCCACAGAGGTCTCCTTCTCTTTTGAAAACAAACCGACCCGCTGATTAAAACCAGTACAAACACTGAATAAGGCATTGTGTTACAAATCACTGTTTTTCCTATGCTGTTTGGCATGTCGCAGACCAGCTGCTCTCACAGCATCTGGTAGTTTGTGCTTGCCTTTCATCTCTGATAAATTAAGATCCAGACGTTCAAAAGGTTTTTATCAGGAGCAGAATCAACCGCAGAGGTCTCTTCCTCTCCAAAGCAAATGAACCAGGGGTCTCATGTATAAAACAGTGCATACGATCCATACTAGAAATGTACATACAGACAAAAGCCAAAAATGGCGTGCGCCCAAAAATATTCGACAATTTCTACAATCAGGCGTCCACCTCACCATGTGCATCGCCAATTTCCCGTCTCCAAAATGTTCATGAGTATGGGTCAAAGTTTCTCCCCTCAAGTCTGTTTTTATAGATCACAACTTATCCATGGGAAGTGGCCTACACCTCTTTCAGGCATTCCATGTGTATGCAATATTTGAAATTTAGACCCCAGGTTATTTAAACAAGTAAAAACACTGAATGAAGCATTTTCACATTAAAAAAACATTTTTCCGATGCTCTAGTTGCAGAGGGACTTCTAACTACAGTGGCCGATGTGAAAACGTCAATGACCCAATCTAGAGCTAGTTTGGTTATTCTTGGCTACTGTAGAAACATGGCTATGCAACGTGGCGATCTCTGTAGACAAGGACCTGCTCCCTATGTAGATATAAATGGCTCACTCGTAGGTAACAAAAACATACAGACATCCATTTTCATCCGCTTATCCAGGGCTGGGCCTGTACCACCTCAACTGACCCCTTTCAATGCGAAGGAGCAGTGGCTCTACTCCGAGATCCTTCCAGATATCCGAGCCCTTCACCCTATCTCTGAGGCTGAGCCCAGACACCCCACAGAGGAAACTCATTTCAGCTGCTTGTATCTGCAACCTCATTCTTTCGGTCACTATTCAGAGCTCTTGATGATAGGTGAGGGTTGGGATGTAGACGGACCAGTAAATTGAAAGCTTTGCCTTCTGGCTCAGAATGCCTCTTCACCATGATGGTCCGGTGCAGCACCTGCATCACTGCAGATGCCGCACCAAACCACCAATCCATCTCCCACTCCATTCTACCCTCACTTGTGGACAGGACCCAGATAATTGAACTCCCTTGCTTGAGGCAGTAACTCTCCCCCCAGCCCGGTTTGCCAGCAGATTGGGAGGTGCTGACTCGCACCTAAATGGCTCATTCTAAGGTAACAAAAACACAATGATTCTCATTTCCATGTGATTATACAAAAACATAAGAAAACATACTTATTATAATCAATTTTTGCCAATATATCCCCCTAAATCTTAGACGATGGACCTTTAAGGCTTGCCACATAACCTTTCATTATGTGGTTCTGTCCATTCGGGGAAATGTCATTACATCTTCATGCAACATCCACCAACACTTTGAGGGTTATCCTTCCATTTGGGGAGCCTTTCTAATATGAAAGTCAATGGGCAACTTATATTTAGTCATGGATGACAAGTCAAAGGAAAAACCAAAGAAAAGTGTCTTATGAGGTGCTGGAACATCACAGGCCTCCAGAAGAGCTTCAGTACTCCTTAGCAGATTCTTCAAGTCTCTGAGCTCTATTGGAGGGATGACATTCACTCATTTCACATCACTTTTGTGTGTTGGTGATGGTGGTAGCTAGCTGAAATGAATTCTGGATACTTTGTAGGCCATAGGATATGATCCACAACATTTCCAGGCTCTTGCATTTCTCCACTTTGGTTTTTCCTTTAACTTCTGTATATAATGTTCTCGGATGTCCTTTGGCCCCGACTAAGAACATTTCATGCTGTTTAGTGTTTTCTCGCTCAAGGTGCTGCGTTGGGTCATCTGTATGCTGGATTGTAACGACCAGCTGTGAGAATAACAGGTAAAGTGACTGAACATTTCTCTGAACCTCGTGGACATGAGGTTGTAGAGGATGGGGTTGACAGCAGAGCTCAGGTAGAAAAAAACTCCGGAGACGATGTGGACGTGCTCAAAAACCTGGAGGTGCTCCTCGGACGTCTGGTCAATGTAGCTCCACATCAAGCGGTCCACGTGGAAGGGAGCCCAGCAAATGCCGAACATAACCACCAGCACACCTGGACAAACCAGACAGTTTAGGTGAACAGTAGTAAACTGGACAGGTAGATTGAAGACAGGCAAACAGAAACACATGTACACATATTGTATACACTTGTACAGCCCAGTCACCAGAATAAAATGTTTGCATTGTACATTTCTGAACAGATATGTTACATTTATACATTTCATACATATGAAGTAGTTCAGATTACATGAATATGAGCTGAGTTTCTCATCAGGAGGAGGATGGTGTGACACCTTAGGCAAGACAGCTGCCAAGTAGCTAGTCTGAGTGGGAGGAAGTTTGCTGCATAGATCAGCCTCTCATTGGGTGGAACGAGCCACCTACTGAAGTCCCGCCCTACCACCTCTGGCAGTTTTCAACCGTTTTCAACACGTCCTTTACTAACTTTTGCGGTGTTTGATCTTGCGGGGATGTAGCCATTTTTCTGCCATGGTTCGCGTCCTGTAGGCGATATTTTTGTGGGCGTGTTACACCAAAACCTGTTTCCCCCCAGCAATATTTTTGCAAGTGCACCGTTGCTGTGGCACTGCCCAGAACGATTGTGATTGGTTGAAAGAAGTACAAGCAGCCAGGGCGTTTTTTTCTCCAATCTCAAAGTGAGAGTCAGCCCAGCCAGACCTTAATTTTCTTGAGAAAGGTCTAGTGAGCAAGACTACCAAGCAGCAGACCACTGTTCAAGACTAACAAATCTGGGGGGTTTAAACGAGAGTTCGGGAAATGTCCAACCATTTTTGTAGCGACAAAAGCAGGTGTTTTTTAACAAGAGTTTAGGACATCTTTGGCCGGTGTTTTATGATGATAGATGGGACACATCCTGCCATCTCTGTAGCAACAAAAGCGTGTATTTTTTATTTATTATTATTATTTTTTTTTTTTTTACAATAGTTCAGGACATGTCTTGCCATTTTTTTGACTACAAGAGGGTAATTTTTAACGAGAGCCCGGGACATGTCAAAATGTGTTTGTAGCAAAGAAGCAGGTGAGCTTTAATTAGAGTTTGGAAAATGTCAAGCGGTTTTTGTAGCAACAAAAGCAGATGTTTTTTTAACGAGAGCTCGAGACATGTCCAAGCATGTTTGTAGCGACAAAAGTGGCATTTTAATTTTTTTTGTAATGACAAAAGCAGGTGTTTTATAATGATATATGGGACTTGTCCTACCATCTTTGTAGCAACAAAATTGTGTATTTTTTTTTTTTTACCATAGTTCAGAACATATCCTGCCATTTTTGTGGTTACAAGAAGGTAATTTTTAACGAGAGTTAGGTACATATCAAGTGACAGATGGGGTTGAGTTTTATTGAGAGTTGGGGAAATATCCAGCTGTTTTTGAAGCGACAAAAGCAGGTATTTTTTAATGAGAATTCAGCACATGTCCAAGCGTGTTTGCACTAACAAAAGTGGGTGTTTTTTTGATTAGAGCACAGGAATGTCCAAGTGTCTTTGTAGCAACAGAGGCGGGTGTTTTTTAATGAGAGTTCGGGACATGTCCAAGTGTGTTTGTAGTGGCAGAAGCAGATGAGTTTCAATTGTAGGTTGGGAAATTTTCAGCGATTTTAGTAGCAACAAAAGCGTACAAATTCAAATGTAACATGCAGAAACGTACAATGCCAACATTTATTCTGGCAACTGAGCTGTCACATGATATTCCCAGACACACTGGCAATCCGGACGTCAGTTTTAGTTACCATAATGTGACAGACATCTAGACAAAGCTGAGACCAATGGGCTGTAAGTTAAAACTTAGAATCACAAGTCAGTCTTTAGACGCTTTGCTCAACTAAAGACTGATGACTTTCTCCCTGATTTTGTGTTTAGATGGGCGGATACAATTTCAGAGTTTAAAAAAACTCCCTACGTTGCAGAACCAATAGTAAATCTGCAGGGCGGTCCTTCGGTTGCTCGCTGAACTCTTGAGCTTGTAAACATAGTCCCACTAGAAACATGTGTAGCGGTATACGAAATGGCTCAGCTGTGCTCGCAGAAAACGCTGTCAAAGTTAGTGGATGTTTGTTGCGTTTGCGGCGACACATTCTCACTAACTAAAAGAAACAAACATAATCTTTTACAAGGCCATGACTCATCCATCTGGCCAGACTATAGAGGGATTCGCCTTGTTGTTTACAAATACTACTTTACTTATATATATATATATATATATAGCCTATATATCACATTTTTCACATCACTGTATCACCGTTTAGACTAATCCGATGTTTGTAAAGTCTATAAACACAATGATTGAACAAACATTACTATTTCTGTGTGCACGTTTAGCTGGGCTAACCGTTAGCTGTTAGCCCTGTTAGCTATTAGCAGTGTCTGTAATAGGTAATAACTCATTAAACGGTCCATGAAAAAAATATCTTTTCCAGCGGATATCTTAGTTACAACATGATTGAGCTAGCAAAGCAGTTTTGTGTTGCTATGTGTGGTAATTATTCAGTTTTAGGAAATCACGATGTCTAGAAAGCATCTGTGGCTGCAGCTGACAGGGACAGCTAACAGCAGCAGCAAAGGTAACATCAGGACATCATCTGTTAAAAGCCTCCTGTTGTCGGATACGACATGAAACTACTCCAGTTAGCTCAATAATGTTGTAACTAAGACATCTGCTGGAAAAAATATTTTCTTTACGGATGAGCACACATTTGATAAAACGGAATTAAATCTCTTGGCATCCATTTTCAAGCTCTCTGTGTGTGTTTGTTTCCTTGTGGACGAGAAAAGGGGGAGCGCACATTTCCGAGAAGGCGTGTCCTTTTCAAAAATGCAGGAGGCATTGCTTTGTTGCCGGCCATTTTCGCCGGTGTGTTAAACACACTTTAGAAAGAGTGTCCCCAGACTATCAGAAGGTGGAGATCTCTGATTGTCTAGTGGCGAGACTAGTTAAAACTATACTGGAAACAATAGGTGTACACACACACACACACACACACACTCAATTTAAATGTAGTTTTCTGCTTCTTAGCAACTTGAAGAAAACCAAAATTACACCCACACAGCATCTTGGTGACTTGCAGGTTGCGTTTGCTCAGCTTCTGCTCGTGAGACCTGGAGAGACTTTCTGGTCCAAAGCTACCCCTGGTGTCCACCACAATTATCCTCTCCTTGTACAGATGCAGGCCAATGAGCAGGTAGAGAACGCTGATTATCAACATGGGGAGCAGGAAGAAGGCCAGCGTGGAAATCAGGATGATCAGGTTGTACATCCATTTGGGCTTAATCACATCTGAGGATGGAAATGTAAGAGATAGATGTGTCAGTCAGATCATGATCCCACCTGTACCATGGCTGCTACAGCTTTTTATACCACTGGAAAACTTCCCAGCCCAGGATTGCAAAATCAATCAATCAACAACTATTAGATGCGGATCTAACTTCAGTGATCTTTGACTTTTCCTTGATGTTTCCTCTGGTGTTATTGGCTGCCTGACAATTTAGTGTTTTTAATAACATTCCTTGACAACTATTGTATGGATTACCATGGCATTTGGTTCAGATATTGTGAATGTGAACTACCTGTACCTGCAACCTACACTGTACTGTATATGGTAATGTAGTTTGGTCAGATCACACTGGATTAGAGTATTAGAAGGTCAGGTCGCCAGACTATTGCAGGGCTGATACATTCATTCTCACCTATGGGCAATTTAGAGTTACTGATTAACCTGCATGTCTTTGGACTGTGGGAGGAAGCCGGAGTACACAGAGAAAACCCACACCAATGGGACAGACACCCTGGGTTCGAACCAGGAACCCTCATACTGTGAGGCAACAGTGCTAACCACCACACCACCATGCCATGGAGATTGTTAAATTACAATAATTGTTGTGATCACAACGTCTTGGACAGGGCTGACTTATGTATGAATACATCGGCCTGCACTGTACTTTGTGCTCAGTGTGCAGTTAGCAAATCTCACCATGTTAACATGCTAAACTAAGACAGTAAACATTATAAACATTATACACTCTTAACATCAACATGCTGGCATTTTCATTATGAGCATTTTCGTATGTATATCTGACTAACAAAGCTGCTAAAAAAATCCTAATAGATCTGCTCTAAAAATAGCAAAAATTAAATCTCAATAATGAAATCTATACGTACAGCAGATAGCAGATTGGGGAAACTGTCGTCCAAACCTTGGAGGCAGCACCGCAATCCCATGCAGACTGGTGTTTGGCACAGCACACAACATGGACAGCACCCACAGCATGACGATGACCCTCTTGACATGAGCACGCGTGGCCATGTGTTTGACTTTGAGAGGGTGCACCACCGCCACGTAGCGCTCCACGCTGAGCGCTGTGACATTGAGGATGGAGGCAAAGCAAACCGTCTCAAACAGGAAAGTTTTGAAGTAGCAGCCCCCCTCCCCGAGCAGGAAGGGGTAGTTCTGCCACATCTCATACAGCTCTAATGGCATGCCCAGCAACAGCACCAGCAGATCAGACACCGCCAGGCTCAGCAGGTAGTAGTTAGTGGGCGTCTGCATCACCCTGTGGCGCAAAATGACAGTGCAGGTCAGAGAATTGCCCAGCACGCCCACCATGAAGATGGTGAGGTAGGTGATGCAGACGGGAAGGAAGATGGGGGACCTTGAGGGCCCCAGCTGCTTGGCCAGATACTCCTCCTCACTCAAGCACATGTCACCCAGATCTTGTGCGGTGGCATTAGCCAACACCCAGGAGATATTCATCCCACACAGCACAGCAGCCTCGGGGCAGCCCACGTCACTGAAAACAGTGGCAGCAGATGTGAAAAGAGCAGCGAGGGAGCAGTTTAACTCCGGCATGTTGCTGATCGGCAGGAAGGTTACTTGTATTTTAAACCTAATGGAAAAAGAAAGAAGAGAAAAGGTGCATTTTAAAGACTTGCCTCACCAGTTTTACACATGATGTTCAGCCTACTCATCAGAAGGAGAACTACAGAGTGTGAAAACAGCTGCTTATAATGTCTTCTGTGGCTCAGGATGGTATGGAGCCTCCACTGGCTTTTTTTCTTTGCATTCCCTCATATTCATTGTTTAATTCTCAATCTACGCAATTTTTCAGGCAACTGGCAGCTGAAATGTGACTATATCGCAAATCCTTCACACACATGCAACATGTTCGTAGCACAAGGTCAGTTATGAGCAGCGTGCCTGGAGCAGTTTGTGGGATTGCTACTTGGCCAGGGGCGAAGAACTGGCTCCTCTCCAGCTGCCAGTCCACACGTGATCTGTAAAATATGCTTCCACCATGAATACTGAAATCAGGTCAGACCTGTCAACCACGAAGGGACTTGAACCCTCAATCTTCTGATCCGAAGTCAGACGCCTTGTCCATTAGGCCACGTGGTCTTACTTCTGAGTCACAATATTTCTCAGTCCCTTGTGATATATTTTGTGTACTCTCACAATACTTCTCTTCAGGGCCGTACGCAGGATTTTTGAAATACTGAGGTCATTTAGTCGTGGTGCACGTGGGGGGTCAGAAATTTTTGTCAATTATATATCAAAAGCCTTCAATCTGGTGTACTTTGACAGCCAAATTAAGAGGCTACATCTATAAAGAACTACACACATCATATTAGATTAACCCCATCTTATCATGTTTCTCTTCCCACTTCATACTATAGCGTAATTGCCTTTCACCAAACTTTGTTTGTGGGTATTTATAATTATGTTTGAACCACTTATTCTTTAGCAGGAAGTACTTCTCTACATCTGTCAGTTGTCGGTTATATTAATTTTTATATCAATGAAAAAAACAAATCTGTGTTACTAAATTCTTACATTTTTATATGTGTCTCAGCACAGCAAGTTGGAAGTTGACATATTCTGCCATATCTGAAGAGGGGAGACTCTCTGGAATCTGGCAATATAAGAACCATGATGGTGGGACATTCTGTCACTTCACAGCTGTCCAAAACATGTGGTTTGTGCGTGTCCCCCTCAATGTATATGGTGACTATGGCCCTGTCAGCATGCATAATTAGGCTACTGTTGTCTGGGTGTGCAAAGGTGAAGTGCGCTGGTCTTGTCATACAAAGTTTGATTGAGTGACAATTGGAGAATATGGAGATATTTGCATCTTGAAAGCCGGACTACAAATGTGGATAGACAGGGAGAAACACACGCAAGCCTAAGACATGGTAAGATACGATATTCCTCACTATATGAAGTGACTGATAACAAGATCTGTATAATGGATTGTAAAGAAATTCGTCAGGTTTTTATTTTGTAGACAATTGATCTGTATTTATAGCGTGATAGGATGACAGCACAATGATGTGTGTGGTATCCTCGGAAAGCTCTGGTCCTGCAGTTTCATATGATATGTGTAGCATTTCTGTGCATTTGTGAGTAATCCATCCAAGAGTAACGTGTATGCAAAGCTGTATGAAAGCTGCGTCGATCAAACAAGAGTACCAGAATTTTCTTTTTTAAATAATTGTTATAATAGAGAAGAGAGAGTCACTCAATCAACTTCCATCGGTCCCCCCACGTACTTTTACCGCACAAATGAAATGGTTTATTTTTATTTTCATTTTATTTATTCATTTAGGTCGGGTAAAAATACCGAGGTCATCACCTCGGTGTCCTCAATGGTAGTTACGGCCTTGCTTCTCTTCCTCCATTCCTTCTGAGCTATCAGCAATGTCCGTTTCCGCTCAGCAGCTCCCAGTGGAACGCCCCAGTATGGATCAGCTCATTGCATGTCACAGCTAGGCTTTTAGTAGGCTGCTATAGTACTAACAATTGGAGGTGGCTAAAAGCTCCTTCACTGACACTGCATGCTCCTGGGCCACCAGAGGCTACAGCAACAGCAATTAACTTATGTAAAGTGTTATTGAGTACCATGAAAAGCACTCTATAAACAAAATGCATTTTTACTATTATTATTTATAGTGAGATGACTCCTCAGGTGCACACAGTGAGCGTTTGTTGGGGACAAAAATCACAGATCTTATATAAATGCTACGTACTAACTGATACCGGTGGCGTGAAAGACTGCTGCAATTTTTTTAAGCTACTTATCTTAAGTATTTTAAGATGTTTATACAAAACATAAACACCATAGAGGAACACTATGGGGGGCACTCCAGTTTAGAATTCATGAGTCCGCGTGTTAAATGTCCTTTTATTCGGTCATAAAGGGATGGACACGGTCAGCAACAATACTCAGGTAGGCTGTGGTGTTTAAACCATGCTCAGTTGGTACTAAAGGGCCCAAAGTGTGCCAAGAAAATATCCCCCACACCATTACACCACCACCAGCAGCCTGAACCCTTGATACAAGGCAGAATGGATCCATGCTTTCATGTTGTTTACACCAAATTCTGACCCTACCATCTGAATGTGGCAGCAGAAATCCAGACTCATCAGACCAGGCAACGTTTTTCCAATCTTCTATTGTCCAGTTTTGCTGAGGCTGTGTGAACTGTAGCCTCAGTTTCCTGGTGTTAGCTGACAGGAGTGGCACCTGGTGTGGTCTTCTGCTGCTGCAGCCCATCTGCTTCAAGGTTGGACGTGTTGTTGCTTCAGAGATGGTCTTCTGCAGACCTTGGTTGTAACCAGTGGTTATTTGAGTTACTGTTGCCTTTCTATCATCTTGAACCAGTCTGGCCATTCTCCTCTGACCTCTGGCATCAACAAGGCATTTTCACCCAGAGAACTGCTGCTCACTGGATATTTTCTATTTTTTGGACCATCCTCTGTAAACCCTAGAGATGGTTGTGTGTGAAAATCCCAGTAGACCAGACCAGCCTGTCTGACACCAACAACAATGCCACGTTCAAAGTCACTTCAATCACCATTCTCATGCTCTGTTTGAACTTCAGCAGGTTGTCTTCACCATGTCTACATGCCTAAATGCATTGAGTTGCTGCCACGTGATTGGCTGATTTGCTATTGGAGTTAACAAGCAGTTGAACAGGTGTACCTAATAAAGTGGCCAGTAAGTGTATATCATTAAAAATACATTAAAAAAGCAAGTGATATTGGGTTGCTACATGGGTGACCTGTTCGCAGCTTACTTTGTGCAGATGATACGATAATGTTGCATTGGAACGCAGAACATCTTCTATCTATCTTTTGGATGGTGATGCCATCATGTTTTGTTTTTTTTTTGTTTTTTTTTGTTGAGACTTCAATTTTATAACTGAAAAACTGGAGTAGAGTTCTGAAGATGTGAGCATTTATCAGGCAAAGGAAGGTCTAATAAAAGGTGACAGCCAATTGCATCATGGGAACTGTCGGATCCAGCTGTTTTGGAGCTTAACCCACACTGGCGACTGAAAGCCAGAATAAATCTCGCCCTCTGTCCAAATCTGTGTTTTGTGAGTCCCTCAACCTTATGAAAATGCAGCACTAAATTACTGAAATACCCCTTTAAGCTATGAAGGTACAAATAATGCATTACAGTTATTAGAAATTAAACTCAGAGTGAGCTCTAGTAATGTGACTTTTTTTTTAAAAAAAAACTTTTTTCCTTCAGTAAATCATCTGGTTTGTTTGAATATGAAAGAGAGGCTTTTCACCACTGGCTCTATTAATTAAAGTAACAATATGAAGGTCAGAATATGTACTGTTAACCTGTGGCCAGCATTTTTGTAGCTACCAAAAAAATCACCTGAGGGCATGAATTGATATCCTAATTTCAACCAACCGGTCCAAGCAGTCTAATCAGTTAAATGAATAAATGGCGTGCATTATTACCACAACAGCAGTAATTAAGATGTTTGGCTTATGTTCTCCTAGCCATTTACATGTAATTATGCTGGAAAAAAAATATTGGTCTGTATAATTTTCTTAAATATCATTTGTATCCTCGAGAAAAAATGTAGTCCAAGATTAACAATGTTGTCTCAGTGTTGTCTATTTTGCAATTTATGTTCAACAGAACACAGAGTCCAGAGAAGCTTTTGTTTGGGTTCCCACACTGGATTTGTTTATCCATTCAACATGCAACAGAGTTATTAAGATAACTTTATGTCATGGACAGAAAAACTCACCTGCAGTTTGTGGACTCCTCAAGCACTTTGTCCTCGTCTTATCTACAAGATGAATCAGATCTGAAGAAAGGTGAGAAGGTGTGTGATCATCACGTTTCTCTGCATCCTGGACGTAGTTTTGCTGGCACTTTGTCCTGACTGCCTTGGAGCTCCAGTGCGTCACAGCTGCTTCGACTTCCCGTAGCCTATTTGAGCACTGGTGTTCACCCCACCTCTCTCCCTCTCTCACTTTCTCCCTCTCTCCCTCTGTGTCTCCCTCTCTCCCTCTGTGTCTCCCTCTCTCTTTTCATCATAGATCATCTTGTTTACAGCCTTCACCATTTGCTGCCTTCTTTATCTCTCTCTCCTCCAGCATAACTTCTTTAACCTTTTTTTTCCTTTGTCTCCCTTGCACACACACACACACACACACACACACACACACACACACACACACACACACACACACACACAGAGGACATTGCATTGACATACATTAATTTCCTGGTTTCCTGGAGACCAACCCCCAGGCTGGCCATATACTTTTTAACCACATGACATACTTAGCTCTGTACTGCGTGCTACTGGAGGACCCCACTAGAGGGCACACCTCAGAACTCACAGTATATAAAGCTTCCACATGCACATGATGTAAACTACAAACATGGCGACACTCGAGGAGACTATTTTTTATAGTTAATTCCGAGACCATGGCAGAAAAAGCTACAGTTGCACCATCATAAATGGCCGTATACTTATCATTGCATAGCGGCAATGACACATCGTACAGTTGTGGACATTTCAGATGTGGGCTCTAAGTTTGTCCTCAAAACTTCCCACCTTTGCTGTTGCTGCTGACGTTCCTATTGACCTCGTCACATCATCACATTGCCCCTACAATTCTTGTGTGTTTTACATCTTGCGTAATTTCTTCTTTTTTTTCTTTTCTTTATTGAGCTTTTTAAACACAAAAGATTCATGGACACAACATGACGAAAGCATAAAATGTTGCCCAAGTATTATACAGAATACATTATTATAGACTAAGTAAAAAGAAACCAAAATATAAAAAAACAAATAATCACAGCACGAGACAACAACACAAGATAGAAAGACACAACAAAATAGGGCTGCATAACCGTACAGTCTTGTTGGAGTCGCACTCAAGTCCGCCACAAAATCACATGGGGGCCTGAAAAAAAGGCCACACCCATACGGAAACGCCAGTCCCTCCCTAAAAGAAAACAACAACATTAGCATGTTGTGAAAATGACTGCCTACGTATCGCGTACAATGCACAAACGCATCACGAATAATACATATGTGCATCTTGTACAACGTGTGCAACAAGAAAAAAAAATATGTATGTATATATATACATATGTATATATATATATATATATATATATATATATGTTTATCTGGCGCCATCGTATCAACATGAGCTCAAAGACATGAAAGCGACATCTAACCATCATGTCCTTATTACGTAACAAATCATAACACATTGACAATCAAAATACTCACAACCAAATACATTTACAGTTGTGTAATCCTAAGATTCAAGTCTTGTATGCTGTAAAGCCCTGTGAGGCAAATTGTGATTTGTGATATTGGGCTTTATAAATAAAATTGATTGACTGATTGATTGATTGAACAGAGCACCAGATCACAGTTTCAGAATTATACCAAGCAAAACCCATTTCTAAGTGTTAAGAGGTGTAGTTAATTGATCCACGTAAGAAATAAAAGGCTGCCATATTACACTAAATTTACCAGTAGCTCCTTGTAATACATATCTAACCTTTTCGACTTTGAGAAAATACGTGACATCACAGATCCACCTGCCAAAGGAAGGAGGGCAGTCACTCTTCCAGTTTA
Source organism: Epinephelus fuscoguttatus (assembly GCF_011397635.1). Lineage (NCBI taxonomy): Eukaryota > Metazoa > Chordata > Actinopteri > Perciformes > Serranidae > Epinephelus > Epinephelus fuscoguttatus. Next base: position 25,706,904 of record NC_064766.1, read on the forward strand.
AAAGAATAATACAATTCAGTTGAGTGTTTGTTAAAATGAGATCCCCTGATGGCACTCGAAAAAGAGCAAGGAACGGACATGGTTTAATTATACAGCCTACTATTTTTGAGTACAGTTTAAATATAGAAGACCAAAACATTAGTAAAGTGGGACATGACCAGAATGTGTGTTAAAGGCAGGCAGGGGCTTGCTTGCATCTGTCACATGTGGGGCTAATTTCCGGAAAATTTTGAGAGAGCTTGACCTTAGACAGATAAAGACGGTGAACAAGAAGAATAAATGTTTTTAAGAATTTAAGACCACTTACCTTCTGATATGCTACATTCAAGATCATTCTCCCACTTTTCCTTTATAGACACAAGTGAAGAGTCTTCCAACTCAAAAATAAATGTATAAAGCTTGGATATTGTTCCCTTGACTTCTGGTTTGATTTCCAAGATTATATCAAGAGATGTGGAGGAAGATTAAATTTGTTCTTGATTTGATCGAATGACATCAATGTTCCTTCATTATACAGAAAGCTTATATTTGAAATACCTGCTTTGGACCACTGATCAAATGCTTTGTCGATGAGGGAGGCTGGGAACAGATGGTTAGCTGCAATAGGGGCATATATAGACTGGGAAAATAATCTGTAATGTTTCCTGAACTGAGACCAAATTTTCAAAGAGTGTAAAACCACTGGGTTCAGACAGGCTTGGGTTTGCGCAAAGGGATTGATGTACACAGAAGGGCAGAGAGTGAAAATTGAGTGCAGGAACAAGATTCAATTTGTAGCCAAGCAGGAGTATCATGAGAAGTGGTATAAAACAGCCAATAAAGCATAGCCTTGATATTTACTGCCCAGTAATAAATCTGAAAGCTCGGAAGAGCCGTACCACCATGCATCTTTGGTCTTTGCAAGAATACTTTCCGAATCCAAGCTGTTTTATTGCTCCAAATAAATGATGAAATTAAGCTGTCCAGCTTTTTAAAGAAAGACTTGATGAGAAAGAGTGGAATGCATTGAAATAAATATAAAAACTGAGGAAGAATGTTCGTTTTAACTGTGTTAATTCTTCTGATTAATGAAAGAGGCATATTAGACCAGCGCAGAAGATCCCGCTAGGTATGATTCAGAGGTGGAGTGAAATTGGCTTTTAACAATTGAGAGTAAGATTTACAATTGAGAGTAAGATTTTGTAAGAGATATACCAAGGTAATTTATTATTTTATTTTTAAAGATATTTTTTTGGGCCATTTTGCCTTTAATGGACAGGTAAGTTTGAAAGGGGGAGAGAGAGAGAGAGAGAGAGAGAGTGGATGACATGCAGCAAAGGGCCACAGGCTGGATTTGAACCCGGGCTGCTGCGGTAACAGCCTTGTACATGGGGAGCCTGCTCTACCACTAAGCCACTGATTATTTATTATTTTAAATGGTAGGGAATTAAAAGAGATTGGCCTGGTGTCAGTATTGAAAATGGGTAGTAGCTCACTTTTGTCAAGGTTGAGTTTATATCTTGAAAACTTACCAAAGTCTTCAAGAGTATTAAGAATATGCGGAATAGATAAAAAAGGATCAGATACATATAAAAGAACATCATCTGCATACAGTGAAATTTTATGCTCCCGATTTGACCAAAAAATCCCTTTAATATCTATGCATTGCCGAATCGAGGCTGCCAGAGGTTCCATAACTAGTGCAAAGAGTAGAGGAGATAATGGACAACCTTGTCTTGTCCCGTGCTGCAGAGGAAAAAATGGTGAGTGTGTATTATTTGTTCTAACTGAAGCCAGGGGGGAAGTATATAACAGTCTGATCCAAGAAATAAAAGTATTGCTAAAGCCAAAACGTCAAAGAACATAAAACAGATAAACCTATTCCACACGATCAAAGGCTTTTTCTGCGTCGAGGGACAAAAGTACCTCTGGACGCTACAATGAGGATGAAGTGTAGAGGATATTCAATGCATGCCTAATATTAAAGAAAGAATGTCTATTCTTAATAAAGCCAGTCTGGTCTGAGGAGATGATGGTGGGCAAAACAGATTCAAGGAGAGCCAGCGCTTTAGCTAATATCTTAACATCAACATTAAGGAGACTTATTGGACGATATGAGGAGCAGTCTAGAGGATCCTTGCCTTTTTTCAAAAGTAGAGAAATTGAAGCTTGACAAGTGTTGGAGGAAGACTGGATAAGTCTAAACTATGATCAAATACATTTTTTAAGTAGAGCACTCAATTTTTGAGAAAATGTCTTAAAGAATTCTGTAGAGAAACCATTCGGGACATAGCGATAATTTCTAATGCAGGATTTATACTAAAGCCCTTGTGGAGCCTGACGCACATCTCCCCAGAAATGTAACTACACATCGCGGTGATGCAGACCTCCTGTCTATTTTTGTAAGATGAAACTATTTCCCTCAGTGGAAACAAAGCTTTTATTTACTTTAATTCCACAGATAAGAAACAATAAATTTTGAAGACTTGGGCTAATAATGTTAGCATGTTATATTTGTTTGAGAAACGTGATAAGACAGTTGTATGTGAGTGAACCTTGTGGGTTGTAATGGAGCCAAATTTTATAACCTTACCTTTGTTAAATGTTGCTGTTGTCCCTGGTTTTATATGAGTATAGAAAAAAGTCCGCTAGCCACTAGGCTAATTTATACAATGTAAAATGCCATAGGCTTGTACTAATAACATTAGCGTGTTGTATTTGTGGGGAAAATGTGTCCAGATAAAGACAAGTGTTTGTCTGTGAATGCTGCGAGTTATAGTGAAGCTGCTTTGTGAGTCATTGTCTCTATTAAGCCATGTTTAATGTCTTCTTCTGCCAAGTGTGAACCCTCCCTTGGGATTCCTTTAGTGTTCTTTGTTTAGGGGTTTATTACCAGGAATTGAATTATCCGCAGCAGTCTCTTCCTCTCTAAAACAAACAGACAAGTTGATTTAAACTGGTAAAAACATTGAATAAAGCAGTTTCACAATAAAATCAGTGTTTTTCTGATGCTTTTTCGTTGTAGAGGGGCTGATAACTATTGTGGCCAACTGGAAATGTGAATGTCCCCATGTAGAGCCAATGTTTGGTTTGCGCAGTCTGGGCTACTGTAGATGGACCTGCTCCCTATAAATGGTTCATTCTGAGGTAACCAAATCATGATGATTCTTATTTTCAGGTGATTATACACCAAAGAAAACATACTGATTACATAATTTTCCACTTCTGCTAATGTATTCCCCTAAACCCTACACACTGGACCTTTAATCCAAGTCTTCACCCCAAAATTGAATGACTTACATTAGGGGACTGCATTTTGTCGACCCAAAAAAAAAGCCAAGTCCCCACACTTATACGCTTACACACACAGAGACAGAGACACACAGACGCACACACCTTTTGTTATCTTTATATATGAACCTACATAGTCTTGACCCTCATCATCCTCCATTCTATTACTTTTCTGGTTGAAAGACCACATATTGCAACCATGTGAAAAAGAGGATTGGGATTGTGTTGACCCTGTAACCCACAGCGTGAGTGTGTGTGTGTGTGTGTGTGTGTGTGTGTGTGCGCGTGTGTGCGTGCGTGTGTGTGTGTATGTGGAGTGGGAATGTATAGAAGTCAAACACAAAGCAAACACACTCACAAAATGAAAATAATATAAGTTTTTAAAATAAGACACAGAGAGGTCGTGTTGAATTATTAAAATAACCCTCTGACATTAATGTTGATCATAAATTGTAGAAAATTAAATCCTACTTTTTTATTAAGAGCTGCTCAGAGAGGAGAAAGCAAGTAGCGACATCAACTATGGATGCAACAAACAGAACCTTAAGAATAAAATCTGCATTAAATTCAAATCATTTATTCATGGCTGTGTTTAATTTAAACAGAGAGAGGCACAGACTGGAGCTTTAAAGCTTTTGGTTTGTTATGAATCACACAGTTTCCTTTTAAAAAAATGGCTTCTTAAAATTTCTGTAATACAATGTGACATAACGCATTAATCAGGTTGACAATTATTTTTTCAACAACATGCCTGGACATATCAGATGTATTGCCATTAAATTTAGTCGACATATTCATGGTGTCTGGATGATAAATGCTACTGACTTTGGTGACTGCCTAAACTATTGTGAAGTTTTCATTTACCCTTTCATAGCGGTTCTCAAAGTTTTTTCAGTAGTGTTACCCTCTTTTGGAATTTTTTTTATTAGCAAGGTACCCTCTGATCAAGGCAGACTGGTGGTACAGCGGTTAGCACTGTTGTCTCACAACAGAGGGGTTTGTGGTTCAAATCTGCCAGGCGGCTAGGGGCCTTTTGTGTTTGCATGAGTTTGCATGTTCTCCCTTTGTCAGTGTTGGTATTCTCCAGGTTCTCCACACCATCCCACAGTCCAAAGACATGCAGGTTAGGTTAACTGGAGACTCGAAATTGCCCATGGTTCTGAGCGGTTGTCTGTCTTTATGTGTCAGCCCTGTGATCAACCCGGTCTCACTCCGAAGTCGTTGAAATCTGGCGCTTGAGCAGTGACTTCCGGCATCAGACACCAACGCAAAAAGCCATCCTTTAACGTTGGCATGATACGCAGCCAGAAGCCGTTATAGTTTAACAGCGGCCAGCAGCGTCAGGGGGACATGCATCAGGATGGGTGGTGGATGGGTCCAACAAACACTAACTTTCACCCGAGAAAGCGGTGCTCGCATCCTGTAAGATTATAAAGCCAAACTCTGTTCTTTTTTCCTAAACCCAACCACATGCTTTTGTTGTTGAAGGAAAACAATTTCAATTCGTAGTGTTGTACCGACGTAGTGCATTTATTTTGAAAGAGACTGTATGTAAACGATGAATTTCCTGTGAAAACAGAAGTGTATCTTGAAAGAAGACAATGCATGTAACAGGCAGAACTTGACATGGTGTCCCAGAACATCAACATCCAACACACCCAGGGTACCTTGCACGTCGTATCTGGACGTGGAAAGTCTATGATCAAACATCAATATGTAACGAGGTCGGGGTGAGAATGTGTTGCTGTGATAGTCTGGCAACCTGCTTTGGGTGTACCCCAGCTTTCAACCAAGGTCAGCTAGGATGGGCTCCACCTTGATGACAAGCGGTTACAGCCAATGAAGGATTCATTTCTGCCCTCTGACCAGTGCAAAATTTTTATAATACAAAATATTCACAGCTGAATATTTGGCATTTTCATGTCATTTGTTTTTTTTGTTTTTATCCCTGTTTTTATGCACTTCTGTACTTTTGTAAGGTGACCTTGAGTGCCATGAAAGGCGCCCTTAAATAAAATGTATTATTATTATTATTATTTATTCGCTAAGGCCCTGGTGAGTAAAGGCCTGAATCAAGCATTGGACATAGTGGCCAAACAATGTAACTGCAACTTCTGGGTCCGTCACATGATGCCATTGGGTCCAAAAAGGCTTTTTCTACAGACTTACACTGTGAAAGAGATATCTGGAAATCAGTGGATATGGTTTTTCTGAGTGTCACAACCCCCACAAAATGAATTCTTTCACCATCAGAATCTGATCCATTTGGTCTGATAACATTTCCAGTGTTGAAAAGAACTCATTTCATTCCCATTTTAGTGGACGGCTAAACCAGACGTTCTCTAGTGTGCCTGCGCTACAGGCCAAACAATGGGGAAGATCTGGGTAATTTCATACCCACGAATTTGAAGCTTCACATGTGACGGTGGTGCAATGGTTAGTGTTTTTGCCTCACAGCAAGATGGTTCCTTGTTCGAATCCAGGGCGGGGGGTTCGAACCCTGGGGTGGTGGAGCCCTTCCGTGAGAAGCTTGTGTGGGTTGTCTCCAGGTACTCCGGCTTCCTCCCACAGTCCAAAGACATGCGGGTTAATTGGGGACTTGACAACCCTGTGATAGTCTCACCCAAGTCAGCTATAATAGGCTCTAGCCCCCTGCAACCCCCAACAGGATAAGCAGTTATGGAAAATGAATGAATTATTATCCAACCTTCATAGGAATGAACGGGGCCCCACCTCCAGCATTGTATCCATTTCTCTTAATACATCCATGGTCATGAATGTGAGCTTGCATGTTTTTGATTGACCAATGCAGTGCCTTGCTGGATGGCATTGTTGTGATAAAATAAGTCAAACCACAGGTTATTTGCAGAGGTAACATTCTCTTACGTGTTTTACTGTGTGTTTTGTTGTTATTTCATATTTTCAAACATAATTAGATCCAGCCTAATCTAAGCTGCATTTCACTCTCATTACATTTTATTTCATCAGACACTCGATGTTGGCAGAGAACAAAAATCAGGGTAAAGACATCCCTATGTGTGAGCAGTTGGATTGGAGGTGATTCATGTTATTCAGTACCTTATCGTTCTGCACTACATGTACAGTGTGTGACTCACCAGGGGTGATATCATGTCTGAACATTAGGAAGTAAAACATTTCAATCAGCTTCCTATTTTTCCTTCAGCAGACCAAAGGCCTAATTAATGAGAGCAAATTTTTTGTATTTATGCAGAGGAGAGCCAAGGAAATATTCGACATGCTGAGGTTTTCTCGGCTAATAGATGAGCCCAATGAGAAGCATCCTACGCAACGTATTTACAGACAAGCAAGGACGCAATCAGGGAATTGTGTGTGTAATAAATCATCAACATAGCCTCTGTCAGAGGGCAGAAAATTCACAGTTCTGGTCGGCTGCACACGCCTGTATGACTGTCTTCCTCTCCATTTTTCTGCCTCTCTCTGCAGCGGTGTCTAACTCAATCACAGCTTTTAATCCCAGTGCAGGGGCTCCAATACTTCCTCAGCAGGATGCTGACATGTTCTTATGGGTGTCTCCATTTAGTCCAGCATTAATTGGACTTCTATGTCGGACAGACAGAAACCTTTGATTGTGACGAGACCCCCCCAGCATCATGCTGAGTGTATGTGTCCACTGAAGTGTGTGATCATTGCAGTTTCCCCCCAAAAGCTATGATAGAGTTTATTAAATGGGGGTCCATTTCCAAAACTGTGACCACAAAAACCAAAGTCACACAGTGATTTGTACACAGACAAGGTAAAGGGTAAGTTCATACACATTACAAAAATGTTTTCACTTCCCTGAGGTGGTAATTAACAATGCAAATAGTTTGGTAGATGGCTTCATTTGTCTTTGAGTTTGTATTTCCAGCAGCTGTGTTCCTGAAAGTCCGCAGACCAACAGTTTTCATTGACCAACGTTGTCAGTAGGCTGCTGGTCACAAACAGGCTTGGTGGTGAACAACAGGCTAATGTGCTGACTGACTGCGTGTTTTTGCGTTTATAGCTGAGACAGACCAGAGAATATTCAGTTAAAACAGATCAATGATGCTGTTTACCTTTATTAGTCTCTATGGTAATAAAAAACTCAGCTCCTGATGTTCTTCACAATGGTTTTGGAAGGAAGAGAAAATACTGAAATATTGAGAATAACAAGCAAATCAGTCATAAAATGACTTAACATTACTTTCCTTTTAAATAATTGCTGTGTGGTGGAGTGGTTCATGTGGATTTCAAAAAGTAACTGAGAAAGATTTGGAAAAGGCTAATTGTGACATATTTAAAGACACTTCAAAGTGTTACATTTGAGAATTTGGTGTGATGGTAGGTGGTAGACTTAGGACGCACTCACACTGGCACTATTTGGTCCACTTTAAACACACTCTGGTCCACTTCCACCGATAGTTCAGTTTGTATAGAGTGGTGCGAACGCTCATTTGAACTCTGCTGCGGATCAAACGAACCCTGCTCCTCTTGAAAACTGGGGGTCCTGGTGCGGTTTGCTTACAGTGGGAAATGCAAACGGACTATCCGGCAAACCAAAGAGGGGAAGTGACGTAGAGCGCAGCGCATTTTGGGAGAAGCAGAGGTAAAAAAAGAAAACGTTGCAAATGTCATTCAGACGTGGAGTAGCGTATTTGTGGTGACCATGCCGACTGAAGGGGATGGATTTCCGTTTTCAGTCCTGGCCAATCAATGAGCCGGGTTTTCTTCTTCCTTGTGCTTTTTTTCTTCCTGGTCAGTGGTCGTTTCGGGCAATACTGCCCCCAAATGTCTCGCTGTTGTAACTGCATGACGTTGTCGAGGTGGTTTGATCCACTTTAAAAAGTGCAGTGTGAAAGTGAACCGAACCAAATGAAGGTGTGACATTTTTCGACATTCCCCGCCCAGTTGAACCGAGTCCCCCGGACTATCCTGGTGTGAATGTGCCCTGAGTGTTTAGTTGTGTGTACAGTTACTTTAGGGGAAATCATTAAACAGCCAGTAAAAACATCATAAGGAATGGAAAGAAAAATCTGTCTCAGTGGGCATGTGAGTATCTTAAGACAAACTATTTTAAGAATGTGAACCTATCCTTTAATTGTTATAATCATGACCCAATTATTTATTTCAGAATTTGTGTGGTGTATGAGGAGCATGACTGTTGCGGGGGTTGGTTGAGGGGAGGAAGTAGGAACAGTAGGAATACAAAAACATTATGTGTGTGTTAACTTTGTATTCCTTAAAAAATATGTACATATGTGAAGACAAGTTAGTACTTAAAGAAGTACCTGTTCTCAGGTTTTAATCTACATCATATGCAGCGTCGGCCCAGTCCAGGAAACACATGTGCAGTCTGGAGAAGGATTTCCTGCTTATATGTCACATACCTTCCAGTGCCCAGGAACCCCTTCACTGTGTAGCTGAAGAATAACAAACACTCAGAAAGAAACAGATTTGTCATTCAGGGATTGTTTGTGGACCTTTGGTGTACGACAGCAGTATGATGTTAAATAAGTGTCCCAAATAACAATGCGTGTGCTCCTCTGCTCCCGTTGAAGCACATTATCCTGAGGAGCATTAAGGCAAATCATCACTCGTGAGGTGGCAGGGTCGCGGAGGAGCCCACAGCAGCTCACAGTGTGGCGTTTCTTCTGTGCCAGCACCACTTTGTTTGCAGCGTCACATAAGAGCTGATATCAGGAGGATTTATGTCAAGAGGATTTATTCTAATTGTTTACAGCTTTTCTTGGCCGCCTGTGGAGGCTGCGTGGAGGAATCATGTCCCAGTGTGCACTCGGTGTATGTTTGTATCTGTTGTATTCTCATGGATACACGCTCCCTCGTAACTGACTCGCAGATTTATCTGCTTCTGGAGTTGTGGAGTCTTAAAACTGTGAACTCTGTCCAAAATGAACAAAGCGAGCTGCGTGGATCATGTGCAGTGAACAGCTCCTGTAGGCTTTCGCCAATGCTTTTCTTGTGCGCATTCATTGGCTGCAATTACAGTCCACTAACAGCTCCACAGCTCCACCCTCTTCTCCAAGCACCGTGCTTCTAAGCTTTAAACCAAACACCAGCTAATCCATTAATCTATAATATGTTCATGGTTTATTGGATGCTGCTGAATTTTATTATAGGAGTTAGGAGTAAGTAATTGTGTGCTGTTTCCCAATGAATTGCATCCTTACTATATTAAATCCCTTTTTCTTTTATTAGGAAAATAGTAACACTTCGTTAAAGAAACAGTGTGTAAGGATGCTTTCACACCTGCCCTGTTTGGTTTGGTTCAATTGAACTCAAGTTCGTTTGCCCCCTAAATGTGGTTCGTTTAGGCAGGTGTGAACACAGCAATCACACCAAAACAACCGACCAAGACCTTCTTAAAGAGGTGGTCTTGGTCCGGTTATAAACAAACCAGTGCGGTTCATTTGTGGTGAGAACGTGTTCCGACCTGGATCTGAACCAACTGCAGTCACATGACACATTGTTTGGGTTAAACATGAGCATGTTACAGTCCTGGAGGATTATTAATGTGCACCTCCTCCTGTACTGCCTTAATATGCACATTCAGCACATCCAGTGTATCAAAACATTGTTTTCTAGTTGGAGCCGCGCCTCGTTTTCAAACTGTATGGTTTGACTAAAATGAACAATGACAGCAATATAATCCACGATGAGCAGCGCTAAAATCAACCTGTGTAGTTGTCCCTCCATTGTGACATTAGAAAGTGTCACATTTATCTTGTAAGTGTACTCTTCTTCAACGTTTTGTTTACTTCCTGGATTTTTCCCACATGGAAATTCCGACCAATCAAGAGCAGCTTTCTCACACAAGGCATTTGATCTGGTCCGCTTGTAAATGCTGCCGTGAGAACACAAACCAACTCTGGGCAATTATGCAACTTTGGAAGAAAAAATAAGTCCCTGATTCAGACCAGAGCAAGAGGACTCTAGGTCTGAAAGCACCCTTGGATTTAGTGGCATCTAGCTGTGAGGATCTCTGTAGACGAGGACCTGCTTCCTATGTAGATATAAACAGATCATTCTAAGGTAACAAAAACACTAAGGTTCTTATTTTCAGGTGATTATACACTAAAGAAAACATACTTATATTATATTTCATAGGCCTATCTGCCAATATATCTCCCTAAATCCTACACACTACATCTTTTAAACTGCTACCTTGGAAACACAGATGAACTCCCAGGGTTCAATCTCCAAAAAATAAGAAGATTTATTTCTATTTAGTAGCTGACTTTTTCGAATGAATTTCTGTATTTATACGTGGCAGCTGGATACTTAGAGGCTGGCAATTTTACAGCAGTGAATGCAGTCTAAACAAATCTGACATTTAAGAGCACTCACTCTGTGCTTCTAATGACATCTTTAACATACATTTACAAGTGTGTGTGTTGACTGTTTAGTGAGTCAGTCTATTAAAAAAGACAGTAAAGATGTTCTCTTTATTCTCCTCCACCTCTCCCACTGTGAATCTGCCCAGTCTGAGCCTCCATCGCTGGGTCCATTATGGGCGGAGACACAGTTAGAGGCTGCTGGAGCATGTCCTGTAACACTCTTGGCTCCTCAGAGGTGCAGCTGCTGGATGGACGGTGAAGAAATCCTCCAATATACACAGATAGTAAAACAGATTAGACAAGATTAGTCAGACTACTTAAAGCTACAGTAAGTTCCTGTTAGAAAAAATAACTGTGTCATATTTGCTGAAACTGCCAGTATATCCAGAAAGTCGTACATGAGTGTTAAAATCAGGTTCCTCCCAGTGCTCCTACTGGCATTTGCGAGTTTGCGACCTGAACGAAAATAACCAATCAGAGCCTCTAATGCCATGTCTTACAGAGTGAAAGCAACCTTTGTGTTGTTTGTCTTCTTCTGTTCACTTGTCTTTGCCATATACGCTGTTGTTGGCAGCAGGAGCAGTGAGTGACACTGCACTAGAGTCTCCTCTTGGCTCTGAGTGGTTGTTTTTGTTCCTGCAAAGTGGATTCTTGTAAAAGCTGGAGGAGCAAAAAGAACCAGATATTTTCATAAATTATCTGTCTTGTGTACTACTCTCAGGCAGGGCCGTATGCAGGATTTTTGAAATACTGAGGTCATTTAGTCGTGGTGCACGTGGGGGGGTCAGAAATTTTTGTCAATTATATATCAAAAACCTTCAATCTGGTGTACTTTGACAGTCAAATTAAGAGGCTACATCTATAAAGAACTACACACATCATATTAGATTAACCCCATCTTATCATGTTTCTCTTCCCACTTCATACTATAGCGTAATTGCCTTTCACCAAACTTTGTTTGTAGGTATTTATAATTATGTTTGAACCACTTATTCTTTAGCAGGAAGTACTTCTCTACATCTGTCAGTTGTCGGTTATATTAATTTTAATATCAATAAAAAAAACAAATCTGTGTTACTAAATTCTTACATTTTTACATGTGTCTCAGCACAGCAAGTTGGAAGTTGACATATTCTGCCACATATGAAGAGGAGAGAGTCTCTGGAATCTGGCAATATAAGAACCATGATGGTGGGACATTCTGTCACTTCACAGCTGTCCAAAACATGTGGTTTGTGCGTGTCCCCCTCAATGTATATGGTGACTACGGCCCTGTCAGCATGCATAATTAGGCTGCAGTTGTCTGGGTGTGCAAAGGTGAAGTGCGCTGGTCTTGTCATACAAAGTTTGATTGAGTGACAATTGGAGAATATGGAGATATTTGCATCTTGAAAGCCGGACTACAAATGTGGCTAGACAGGGAGAAACACACGCAAGCCTAAGACATGGTTAGATACGATATTCCTCACTATATGAAGTGACTGATAACAAGATCTGTATAATGGATTGCAAAGAAATTCGTCAGTTTTTTATTTTGTAGACAATTGATCTGTATTTATAGCGTGATGGGATGACAGCACAATGATGTGTGTGGTATCCTCGGAAAGCTCTGGTCCTGCAGTTTCATATGATATGTGTAGCATTTCTGTGCATTTGTGAGTAATCCATCCAAGAGTAACGTGTATGCAAAGCTGAGAGAGTCACTCAATCACCTTCCGTCGGTCCCCCCACGTACTTTGACCGCACAAATGAAATGGTTTATTTTTATTTTCATTTTATTCATTCATTTAGGTCGGGTAAAAATACAGAGGTCATGACCTCGGTGTCCTCAATGGTAGTTAAGGCCTTGCTCTCAGGATATAGTGACATTTTCTGTATTCATTCATTTACCTTCTGAGCTTATCCTGTTGGGGGTCGCAGGGATGCTGGAGCCTATCCCAGCTGGCATTTGGTGAGAGGTGGGGTACACCCTGGACAGGTCACTAGACTATCACAGGGCTGACACATAGAGACAGACAACCATTCACACTCACATTCACACCTACGGACAATTTAGAGTCACCAATTAACCTGCATGTCTTTGGACTGTGGGAGGAAGATGGAGTACCTGGAGAAAACCCACGCTGACACAGGGAGAACATGCAAACACAGAAGGGCTCTCCCACCCCGGGGTTCAAAGCATTTCAACTGCGTAAATATAGTATGATTGTTCCAAGTAAAAGCCCTGCAGTCATAAAGTAAAATTACAACAGTATTAGGATCAAATTATGCTAAAAGCAGGAGTAGGCAGCTGGAAGTCCCAAATCTACTACGTCTTTACCACCCTCCTGAAATATATGACATTGCAATGGGGTCTAATCGCCAAAGACTTTTCACATTTCTCATGTTTATGTGCACGTGTATATAAATATTCTTTCTCTCAGAGTCAGTCTCTCCTGATTGAGATACATTTGTCCACCGTAGGTACTTGAAGCTTTTATGGGCAGAGATGCTTAACACCAAATTACAGCAGCAGCAGCAGCAGTCTACTCTAAACTTGAAACAATTAGTCCATAAAGTGACAGAAAATTACTCCGCAACAATTTAGATAATCGCTTCATCATTAAGTCGATTATCATGCAGATAGAAACAGACATTCTCAAGCTCCTGCTGCTTTTCTTTCTTTGTTTTTCACCGGAAATTCAGTGTCTTGGACTGTTGGTGGGACAAAAGAGGCAACCTGAAGATGCCACCTTTGGCTTTGGGAAACTGTGACAGGCATTTTTCATTGTGTTTTATTGAAATATTAATAATAAAAGAAGTTGAAGCAGCAGAGTGGAGTGAGGAGAATGTCTGCAGAGCCCAGTGACAGTGTCTGGGTGGTTAAATAAACAGAGGAGTAAACCTGTAAGCATCTTTCTTGGTAAGATTAACAATCAATTAATCATGATTTAAATAAACATTGAAACTGTGCGTACACCAAACATTACCTAATGCATTTTTTCCTCAGTCAGAGCTCACAGCAACATGTTGCACATGCTCTGACAGCACTGCGCAGCCTGTGAAACATATGAAGCTGTAAAGACCTACACATATGAAACACTTTCAATATAACTGAATAATGCTTCGCTTTGCCAGTTTCATTTTCGAAAGATGCCACCACACTCTTCTTCTAGACCCCAAGATGACCGTCTTGTCTTAAAATAGCAATGTTGCAACCTTTGTTTGCTAATGCTAGTCACTGAATTACGTAAATAAACCTGATTCTAATATTGAGAATGTAATAGGAGGCTACACACAATTTATATTGCAGAGTCAGATCTTATTTTTGACATGTTCGATCAGATTCTTAACGACCTTCGATTAATTGCTGTTATGCCTAAAACTGAGGATTCCTGGCAGCATAAATCAGGCTGCATACACTGTCAGTTGTCAGAAATCATTTCAAGAAGGACCCAAACGCAGAGCAGCAGGCAGGCTTGAGGTGAAACAAAAAGCAAGGTTTAATAAAGCTGATGAAAAACATCCAGAAGAAGTAGGTTACAGAATCCAAACAGAACACAAGACACCAGGCAGGAAACAGAACGGGGAACAACACCAAGAACACAGGAATGAGCACAGGAACGATAGCAGACAAACTGACAACAAACAAAGAGAAACAGGTATATATACACAGAAAACTGATCACAAGAATGAGACACAGCTGGAGCAGGAGGACACAGGCAAGAGGAGGGAAATGGGGATTGGCTAATAGCAAGGGTGTGGTGGGGAAAAACTAGGGTGGAGCATACAAGACTCAGAGGCCGTTTACACGTACACGGTGATTTTGATAAATAGAGACATCTTCCTTCGTTTACATGCAAACGGAGATTTCTCCTCTGAAAACGAGTCTTTCTAAAAACTCTGGCCAGAGTGGAGATTTTGGAAAACTCCGGTTGCGCATTTGCATGTAAACTGAGATAAACGGAGATAGACGGAGTTATAGACAGCCGACGTCACAGTATGCGCCAGAACTTGCGCCTGTGTCAAAAGTGCGACCTATGTTGCTACAGCGACAATGGATACATGGAAGGCTTGAGCTTCTCGTTACACTGCCACCTACAGGTTTGGCATGCTCTTGTGTATATATACACGGGTAAGTGTAAACGAAGATCTCTTTGAAAACGGAGACAGTGAAATGTCCGTTTATGAAAATAGCCGGCAACGTGTAAACGGCCTCTCAAACATGAAACAGACTGAACATGAAACAAGGATCACAAACAGAAAACTCCAAAACAAAGCCCATAGGATGACAGAATATAAACAAAAACCCAGAGTCATGACACATGATTTGACATGTGCTGCTGATCCCTGTTAAGGTGATAATATTTCATACACCAGAGCACTTCAATGTGCTTTACAGGGAAATAAAGTTCAGCAAAGATACAAGATTTACAATTAAAAGTGCAAAGTAGAAAAAGTGATACAAGAGAAGCAGATTTTTAGAAGTAAACTTGTGCTGTCAGGTGAAAATAAAAACATAATAAATAAACATAATAACATAATCAAATAAATGAAAGAGAACATTAAATACTCCCATAATTAGATGCACAAGTAAATTAAATTAGGAACAATTAATGGGTAGAGTATGCAGTGTGAAATAGGGAAGATTTTAGCTTTGACTTTAAAGTAGTCAGAGTTAATCTTCCTGTCTCATTTCAAATTAGTCAAACACCAGTGCGTGGGCAGCTGTCCTTTCACATTGGCGTGATACACAGCCAGGAGCTGTCAGTGTGTAATAACGCTTGATGGTATCACGGGGAAACGTGGCCGGACAACAATGTAAGTGAAGTGGGCTAGAGTGGGTAGGAGGGGCGGTATATGGGTCCAACAATCACCAACTTCCACCTGTTGACACAGCGTTCCAGAATGCCAACAACACTAATGCACTCAGGGAGAAGGTACAGGGTTCCCTCATGTAAACACAACCGGTACAAACATTCCTTTGTCCCGTTGTCAGTCAAGCTCATTAATGAGCAAATGTAAGCAGGTATTGTGTACTGTGTACTGCATGCGGTGTATTAGCACCTTAATGTGTACTTTTTTTTTTTTTTCTGTGTACGGTGTATTTAGCACCTTTATGTGTACTAATTTCTGTGTATGGTGTATTAGCACCCTTATGTGTACTAGCACCTTGTTGTGAACCAGCACTTTAATATGTACCAGCATTTTAATATGTACCAGCACTCTAATGTGTACCAGCACCTTAACTCAATGTGAAGGCATGGCAAATTGCACAGCTCAGATGAGCAAATATCTTTTGCACATTGGTCCCTATCTTGTTACTAGTTGTATGTTTTGTGTTGTTTAAAGCAGCAGTACCCTGTCTCCAATCCAAATTTCTCCCAAGGGAGACAAATAAATGGACTTTGACTTTGAACAGACGCACCCAGGCTACACTGCATGTCATATGTAGACATGGAAAGAACGACCAAGTGACGATATGTGACGAGGTGTGTGAGAGTCGGGGCTTGTCTAATATCATCTGGGAGGTTGTTCCAGGTCTGTGTTGCGTGATAACTCTTGGGACAGTAGGCTCACCCCAGATGTCCTTAGGGTTAGAGGTTCATGTGGTACAAGCATATCAGAGTGTTTTTGGTCCCAGAGCCGCAAAGTGATTTGTAGACGAGCAGCTTCAACTCTCTAAAGCTCCTCTCCAACTTCACTAAAAACCCACTGACACCCACAAACATCTGGCTTTTTATGTAATGGGAAAAGTTACAATTGGCATTCACACCCGAGTCAAATGACTCTGCAGCGTAGTCATGGGTATTTATCGGCTCCAGCTCCGATTGGCAGCAATGGAAATACAACACCTGCATGAACGAGCTAATTTTAGTCCCTTAACTGGAGAGACACAATAACACCACAAAATACAGTCTGTCTCAGTCGAAGCAGCACTCAAACATCGTTCTACATTAGACTGCACAGAGTTTAGAAGACAGACTGAATGAGATAGAGATATATCAAAAGAAATAACCACTGTGACATTTTCCCTGACTCCATGCTGCTTTCTACTGTTTACTAACCTCATTTCCACCCTTTCTATGAAGTTGAACGTGACCCACCAGTAAAAAACCCCCCAAAGAACAGAAAGGCATGGAGGAGCCGTGTACACTGCTCTTGTGTACTGGCAATGGGAAATGAGTCCATGACCTGTTTTTAGTGTTTTTTCCTGTGTGTCAAAAAAACCTGTGTACACATGCTAATTCAGTCAGGACCACTTTAGTCAAAGAAATTTTATTTCCATTTGCAGTATTATATTTGGCTCTGTTCTGGGGCCTCTTTGCCTTTCCTCGGGCCTGTGCAGAAAGCCTAAGGCAGAGAGAGCACACCTCTCTGCCCTTCCATGTGCAAACGAGGAAAGCCTGAGGCAGAGAGAGCAAACCTCCCTGCCCTTCCATGCGCCTACATGGAAAGCCTAAGGCAGGGCGAGCAGCAGCAATGACCCCCAGGAACAGAACTGAGCAGCATCAATGACAAACAGAAATGACATTGATAAGTCAGACACATCATAAAAAGGAGGAGCTGGGGTGGAGGCAGGTTGCAAAGCAGCTTGCAGAGGAAGCAGCAACAGTAGGCGGGCCAGAGCAGGGCACCCTGAATGAGATTTGCCAATTGGTTGCATAGAAAGGAATCGTGTGATCTATCAGTTGACCCTATTCCATCAATTAGCTGCCCCATCAGTTGAATTAGCTATCTGAGATCAGCTGATGTAGCTGGGATGTGAGCTGAGGTTGACATTGTGTCCTGTCTGAACTAACACTATGCTCAGTTTTCGGAGGACAAGGGTTTTGAGTGACAGTTCCTAAGCGGGGGGGGGGGTTCAAGCAGTGGTAAGGGGTTTTCCTTTTAATAACAAAATACAGAGGGTGTGGTCACTAATGCAAACAACTGTGGTTTATTTTTTACTGCGGATGTTATGTTTATACTTCAGCCTCTCCAGAAAGACCACTTATTTCCGTTTACGTGACAAAATTCAATTGGACTTATATAAACCTCCTAAAACTTAATTGGGACCCACAACACAAACACTTCTTGTTGTAATCAAGCTAATAACACTGCTGTCATGGTTTCTGAAAAACAACAAATATTAAACTTGGATATTAGAGTGTAAGTGTCACGCTGAAACTGCTGGTCTGACACTGTGCCACACTGCTGGAGTTATACACCCATGACAGAATGGAGGTTGGCTAATTAGGCAGGCAGATTTCAATGAGGACTGTATTCAAAACAGAAAACACTGCATGACAGTGAACAGGATGATTTGAAGATGACCTAATCTCACCCCAGAGCCATGCAGGGTATGCACTGTAGCTAAGTAGCTGCAGCACAGCACCCTGGTGGTGCAGTTTAGCTGTCTGTCCTCCTCAACAGCTCAAAACAGCGTAATCCATAATTATGTTTATCCCCTCTTTTGCAGAGGTTGTTAGACTTTCTGTCACTGCAGCTGACTTTAAAGAAAGGGCAGCGGTGACACTCTGCCGTACTGCTGCCTCTCCAAACTTGGGTAGAGGCTTTTTTTAGATTGGGCCACAGTTTACAGTACGTAGCTCGGGTGCCAGTGATACAGGCTCACTTCAAACACTGCTTAAGGGATTCTTCAGAAAGGTCTGTCAGGGATCACAGATAAAACAGAGTCAACACTACAGATAAAATAACAGTTAGCCCTAAATCAAAAATATTTTTCCTCTTACCTGTAGTGCTGTTTATCAGTCCAGATTGTTTTGGTGTGAGTTGCTGAGTGTTGGAGATATCAGCTGTAGAGATGTCTGCCTTCACTCCAATATAATAAAACTAGATGACACATGGCTTGTGGTGCTCAGAGTCCCAAAAAATACATTTGAAAAACTCAACAGCAATGTCTCTTTCCAGAAATCATGACCTGGTTACTCACGATAATCCACCGACCGTCATGTAGGAACTATTTTCTTTCTACCAAACTACACCCACCAACTGTATCACCGTGCAGAAGGAAATGTGCATCTACTGCTAGCTCACCTAGCACCAGCGAGCAAGCTAATGTTACAGCTCAGCTGAGGAGGACGCCATTAATGTCTACATCTCGTGCCGTCTCATCTTAAGCTTCCTTCTGTGCAGTGATACAGTTGGTGGGTGTAGTTCAACTGCTCACAACAAGGCCTGTGGATTATCTTGAGTGATCCAGTAGTCCAGTATTTCTGGAAAGAGACATTGCTGTTGAGTTCTTCAAATGTATTATTATTGGCGCTTCATCTAGTTCCATTATAATGGAGATAAGGCAGACATCTCTATAGCTGATATTTCCAACACTCAGCAACACTCACCAAAACTGTGACAAGTGTATTTAGGACCCAAATGTAGCACAGGCAAAACAGGACTGGCAGATGAAGAAACACAGGTAACAGTTTGTTCTTCAGGCTATAGCCCACACTGGGGTTCTGGGGTTCGGGCTCGAGGGTCGATCCTGGAAACGGGGCCATGGGCCCATGGACCAACACATTTCAGTCTGTCAGGGGGTGATACCTGAGAGGGGCAGGCATGGGACGAGGCAGAGGGTGAAGCAGAGAGACTGACGAAGGACGAGCTGGATAGAGACCAGGGTTAGGCAGAGAAGTCGGAACCAGGAGAGCAGATGGACCAGGCAGAAGAGCCGACGAGGGACAAGCTGCAGGTAGGTCGAGGCCAGGTGGAAGATTCAGAACCAGCTAGGTGAGCAGACAGAGTGGAGGTGCCAACAGGTAGGGGAACAGAGAACGCACACACATGAACACATGCTGCATCTCGCCAACTGTCTCTGAGCTGCAGCCGTCAACAGGCAAGCAGATGGGAACGCTGTCACTGGGGCAATGATGAAAGGCAACAGGAAAACAGGAACCAGAGACGCTGAGGCAGAACTCGTGGTCGGCGACAGAAGGCTGGTGTGTTTACCGGGAGTCGGATGGGGAAGGAGGGTCTGAGGCAGGCAGAGTCAGCAATGTTGGATCGTGGTAAAGAACAATGGGGCAAAGGGTGAGTGAGCGGGAGAGGCTTATATTCTGGGCTGATTGAGGTGGGAGTGGCTGACAGGTAGAGTGGAGCAGAGGTGGGGGGAGTGGAAAATTACTAAAGGACAGGAAGAGCAGGGAAGTAAGAGGGGAAAAAAAATATTTTGGAGTGAACTGTCCCTTTAATCTTGCTGCTACACCAGATGTGGTGAGACAATATCACAGCAGCAGGGAATACAAAACAGCACCATAACAAGCAACACGTAGGCATCATGTAGCAGATAATCCCCAAGTGTGAAGTAATCAAGAAATGAAGATGTATACGGAGAGGAGCCAGTCTGTGTGGAGGAAACAGCAGTGAAGTACATGTCAGCATTCTCATGTTCACAAAGTGAGCATGAAGGCCTTTAAGAAAATGTGACAGGTACAATACGCCTGCTGCATCGTATGAGTCAGAGGGCCCTGTCAGAACAAATTTATTAGTTAACCTGAGACCTTTCCAGAAAAATCAACAACTATTTAATCCTGTGAAATTCTTACATAAACGTCTTCATAGCTCTGGCCACTGCATTGTTTTATTTCTCTTACTTGCAAAAGTCCAGCTGCCAGCATCTTCCTCCAACATTACAGACCTGGGTTCAGAGCGTTAGCGTCATCCTGCATACCACAGCCATCACAATAACATGACAGCTCTGTTTACAAGCCCCAGTCCTCATGGGACGACGCACTGGAGGCTCTATTTTGAGCCTGAGGCTGACTTTATACAAAATGAAACGAAATCTGACATTTAAACTCTGTCACCCATCTGCTCTTTAGCTGAACATGGATAGCAGCCACAGCACAGCCTATCTCAGACGGGAACACGCTCTCTGCATGTTAACGTTTTCAAAATCCTCATCACTACGTGAAGATAGTCTCGCCCAACCAGGCCTATTTCAACACTTTGTCTTAGCACTCTATGTGAAAAACAACAACCTTTCAGCTAGCAACCTACAAAATAAAATGCCTTTTAATGTTTTACGTGGTGTTTCCTTTTACTGGGATTTAGCCTAAATGTCAGCACTTGCCTCTCCACAAAAACAAGTTTCTACCCAACACTATTTTGTGACCTTGTCCCATATCGCAGCTTGGTCGTGGACTTTAAACGTCCTAATATGACGTGCAAGGTAGCCTGGGTGCGCCTGTTGTTGCCGCGTCAACTCCGGCCTGTTCTATGCATTGTGTCTTATCAAAATACACTTAAGCCCTAATCGGACGGGATTAGTTTAACGTGGAGACGTGGGGTAAAGTAATCATTACCATTACCTGATTTTAGTCCCGTCCAAACGTGCCATGTCTGTAATCATTACGGATAATGTCAGTAAAAATTACGGTGATTTTTACCTTCTGTAAAATGGTCTGGAGAAAATACCTCAGGTAATATTAATCCCATGCGAACGTGATCCTCTGTAAAAATGTATGTAAACTAGTTTTTTCGATGATGGAGGTGCTTGAAAAAGCATTGGGTGTTGTCGGCAGTCGTGATAGTGGATATTCTTCTAATGATCACATAGCCCTACGTGGGAGACCAATCAAAAAGGTCGAGAAGAAAGCACTTTTCAGAGCCACAAGACTTCTGGTTGTGTTAGGTAGGCCTAATATTAATCCATATTGCTAATCGTTGTGTACACACAATCCTGATCATGGGCAATTTTTCATATGGGCTAATCATGAAATATTATTACACATACAGGAAGCAACGTAGCAGGCACATGCCGACAGGGAGATGACACCAGGGTGCAAATCGAGTTACCACTCCCATCTCTGGTAGAATTACGGAGATTTCTCGTCCCATGCGAATCGAACATTTATATTACAGACATCCTGTGGTAAACTGACATTAGTCCATATCCCTATGTAAAACTAATCCCGTCCGAATAGTACTTTTGGTTTTCACAGGAAATACACGGTTTGTACAGTCTCTTTCAAAATAAATGTTGGTACATCACCGCAAATTGAGGGTTTTTTTTTCTTTCAACGACAAACACACATTAGCCAACACAAGCACGCTTTCGCCATTGTTCTGTTTGATGCGGAGGTCACTGCCCAAGCACTGGCACATGACGACTTCAGAATGAGACCCGGTTGTAAGGACATGGTCGCTGCGTCCAGGGTTTAGTGCCACCCAGTACAACTGTGACTGATTTAAAGGCAGCTGTTGCCAACTGGTGGGTCCTGGTCCAAAAGTGATCCCCGGGTCCATTCTGAATGGACCGCAAGTGACTCACAAACATGTCAAGTTTGTAAAAAATGTACTTTATTTTGAAGTACAGTGCATTTATGGCACAGAGCTTTTACTTTGAAGTACTGTAGCGTGAGTCACTAATGGGAAAGTATGTGACAGAGAGAACACACTAGCTAAATTACATGACCAAACATGAGTATGAGGCTAAATACATTGAACTGTGTGGACCTTGAACAAATGACTGCGGAGAAATCTGGACCTGTGCCTGGACCATTTGGGAATCACAGGTTTAAAAGTATACAAACAACCCAGAGTTTTGGGTCCTTAGTGCAGACTTAGTATGACAGGTTCAGTCAGACCTTTCTCCATTGCTGGCACTAGAATGAGACAAGATGTAGTGCCAGAACTTGCCCTTTTGTCCACAACTCTGCAGTCAGACTGAGAGTGTGTCCTAACTTTATACACAAAGCTAATTGTATAATGTGTCAACTCATTTCTACAGTATAAGGATTTTACTGCCTGTTCACAAGAAATTACGTAATTTGTTCTTTTGTGCTAACAAGAACTGATACAACACGTGTACTGGTAAACAACAATGACCTTTAACTCTCTGTTTTGAATTGGTAATTCACTTATTGGCTTTCTTGCCAAGCGTTAGATAAGTAGACTGATACCAGCATCATGTCTGTAAGGTAACTATGAAGTTACAGTCAGGGGACAGGTGAAATTAGCTTAGCTTAGCATAAAGACTGAAAACAGCTCTGTCCAGATGTAACAAAATCCTCTAACACTCACTGTGCCTTACATGAGTAAACTAGCACTGACTCTAATCTTGCTAACAGGACTTTTTTTTTTTTTTTTAATATACTTTTTTAATATAATCCCCGAGTAGAAATTCAACTTTTTTCACTCTGTTGTCAATTACACACAGGTCCAAGCACACACACATGCACAAACAGGATCTATACATGCACTAAGTGGAGAGATGTCAGAGTGGGGCTGGCCGTGACAGGCGCTCCGTGCGGTGGGGGGGTTGGTGCCTTACACCTTGGCAGTGCCCAGGAGGTGAACTGGCACCTCTCCAGCTACCAGTCCATGCTCCATATTTTTGGTCCGGATGGGAACTTGAGCTGGCGACCCTCCGGTTCCCAACCCAAGTCCTTATGGACTGAGCTACTGCCGCCCCACATTTAAATTCAAAAGCAGGGTTACTATTCCACCATACTGAAGAACAATGGTATCAGAATCCAGTGCCAGCCAGTGGCATAGGCAGTAAAGGTGAATTCTAAGGGCGTTGTCATCCATAGGGGACGTTACAAATGGAAAAAAAAAAACAAAAAACATCAAAATGTTTATCTTTTTAATTTTTTTTACTTATACTATTACTATTATTTTGAAATGTTACATAAGGCCACAACAATAATAGAGAGGCCTTTTTTCATGGGATCCTGCCACCCTCGGCCCCCCTCCCCAGTCGCCAAGGGCACCAAATGTGCCACTGTCAGCTGTTCCAGGTAGCCCTCCAGTAATACCTTTATTTCAGGGCTCTTATTGGCCGACATCTTCTTCTTTGCATGGCTTTAAGGTTACATATATATTGCTGCCTGTTGGTTTGGATTACTCTTGACAGTGCTTGGAATTGTGTTTTGCGTTTTCATTTGGATAGAGCTTTATTTTTTTTAAAGAGTGCTTGTGGGGATGAGAATTTTTCTGAAAGTAGAGGAGGAAAAAAATCCTGTTTTCCAATATACCAGCGTCCATGTGCACTAAGCCTATGTGAGTGACTTCCTGGACCGCAACATTGCCAGACAACAAGAAGGACAGAGCCACGTTAACCGTTTTGCCCTCTTTTTCCAGTCTTTCTTATGAGCAAAACTAACAATCTCCTTGCTAAGGCTTCATAGATGCCACAGAAATATAAGAGTGCCATCATTCTCATTTAACTCTTGGCAAGAAAGCAAATGAGTGTTTTCCCTAAAATGTCAAACTAATCCTGTCATTCTCAGTTAATATTTAATTATTATTCTTTTGGTTTTCACTTCTGTGTTTATTTAGTCGTAATTATTTATCATTTATTAACATATTTCAGTATTTGTAAACCAGGTATGTAATTTCCCCTTGATGCCTAAAAAGTCTAACAAACTACTAGAATCATCCTCGAAAAACCCAAAACATGTGATATTAGTGTACTCTAGATCCCTCTTGTATATTGTAATCATAAATAAATAATAAAAAAAATCAAACATGCTGCTGCCAATTAAACTTCACAAAGAAAAAGCAAACCTGATTTACAAAAAGCTCGTGCTTCCTTTGTTTAGATTTTCTGAGCACTGTTTCATCATCGTCATTCCTTTATTTATTTATGTATTTATTTTGCAGCTGCCAGTTGTTCTGTTGTATCACGAGCACTGTGGGACAGCAGTTCACATTAACAGCACACTCAAAATTTAATTGGATTTTCTATGCAAACTCATTTTTTGAGTACACTTGTTATTTATTCGTAATTTTCCCATATGAATGGCCTTCATCCTTCAAAACCTGCTTTGAATAAGTATGCAGCGTGGAGTTTCACCTCTCTGACACTAGGAGGCGCTCACGATCCACAAGTGAGTGATCCTCCACCGAGAGCACGAGGCTGATACCTACTGAAGCATACAGCAGGTTGCATCATGATGTAATAATGTTCCCTGTGTCCTCATGCCAGATAAAATCCCCAACCCAAATTCGACAACCGGGCTTCTCCCTCTCCTCGCTCTGTGTCACCAGCCGTCGCAGGATGAGGAGGAGAGGAGGGCTCGGAGGGGGCAGACAGTCACATGCGCTCATCATCATCACAGCTACCTTTAAATTTGGCTGTGGAGTCACTTCTGCTACAGTTGCAGCAGCCTGCAATCCTCCCAGGGGTTTGGTCCGGCTAATCCGCTCAAACATGAAATAAACCTCTCTCAAGGCGTTTGACTCATACACACACACAGACACACACACACACACACACACACACACACACGGCATCACCCCGACCTCATTATGAAAAGGTTTCACGGAGCCTTCGACCCACAGATTGACTCCTCTGCTTTTTTCTCCGAGATGAGGCCCATGAGGTCATACTCTGTGGGCCTCCAGGTGAAACTAATGTCTGTTTGATGTCTTAAAGGTACACTACGCAGGAATTCTGCGGGATACTGTTTGTAAACACAACAAACCTGGCGCCTCCTTCCTATACTGCAAGATATTACTGTATAACGTTACATGGAAAAGCCAATACTTTAGCGAGCTAACGGAGCTAACGCTACTGGTGCTCTCGATTTATGCTTCCTTATTGACGTGGATGTGGCAGATTTGTGCTACCTTATCGAAAAATGATTACAAACAGAGGTAATTGTACTGTTAGAATATGGGGAGCGTATTTCGATACTCTCTTATAACGTCTTTATATGAGATTTCAACGTTAGCATGTTTCGACAGATCAGTATCCCTTATCGAAAATGCCTTCCACTACACTCATTTTATATTACATTAGTACTCCCTCCACGTATACACAGAGAAAGTGTTTCAGCAGCTGGAGGTGGCTTTTTGTAATTGTTGTTAATGAGAATGAAGCTTTTTGCGAACTGTTTTTAAGTTGCTATGTGCTTCGTGTTTCTGTGCTTTAGACGTCTGGTGTTTTTTCCAGAGCGCTCTGAACTACTTGCATAGAAAAACAGTAGGGATGGTCTGTCTGGCCTTTAACATTATATCCTGACGTGGATGGAAAATTATTTTCACTTTGGTATAGATTTGTTCTGTTCCGCCATTATTTGAATTTCTATGTCATCTCTTATGGTTGTATCTCGCTTGAACTAAGCTACACTGCCTCCACAATCTCCGGTGGTACTGCTCCCTTTTCATCCATATCCGTAAGCTTTCAGAAAACGCACACAAATAGAACAGGACACAAATTCCTTATTGTCATTGTGCCACAAGCCTCCGCGTCCGTACACGCCACCATCTTGCCATTTTCAAATACGGACAAAATGAACACAGAGTATGGACAGAAGGCTCCATCAGTCTCTGTTTCTGTATCTGATGTTGAGCCCTTACACCTCCCCTTAACCGGATACAATGTGAATGACTGACCAAGTGAAAATGAGATTGCTTCAGTATTTCCAAATGAAGATGTCCTAACCTGTTTTTGAAAAACCACTTGCCCTTGCTTTATTTTGACGAAGCTTCCCGCACCTCCAACCTGTTTTCCTGTATTTCAGAACCTGAACAACCCCCGGGGCGTCTACACCCTCTTACTATCGGAGAGGGATTGTCTCACTAATTTGCAAAAGCCAGCGCCAGATTCACTCTCAATTTGGAACAAGCTTTGTGGGCCTGAGTTTTGCCTCATTATATTATGCCTCAATATATTATAGTCTACACCTCACCTGAATGCTGTGAGAGTACCCGCCCATAAATGTCCTGAACACACGGCACATAAGAGGAAAGTAACAAAATCTCTCTCTATGCAGATAAATACACCACCTCACACTCTTAGAGAGTATACCTTTAATATACAGGACAAATAAAACTAATACAAGTTTTAAAGGGCTGCTTACATTTGTAACTCCGATCCCAACCCATTATATAGGAGAGAATAAAACACTGACACAAGCCATTCAGTTGTGTAATGACTTGTTTCTTTCAGCTCCCTGAGGGGTAATTCATCTTGTAGCCTGGTAGAGACGAGACACACAGACTCGGGAACAAAAAAAAACTTAATAAAATACATGAATACATCACATCAGGGAACCCAGAGTATGGCATTGCCAAAACCATCATCACCAGCAGCCAGTAGTAAAATGGAAAACTAATCATCATTTGGGTCAACGTGAGCATTTAACAGTTTGGTGGCCTGAGAAATAAAGGAATTATTCAGCCTGTTAGACCTGGCATTTGGAAGTACATCTCTGTTCGGAGCGTAGGAGCTCTCCATGCAGAGGAGGATGAGGACACTGTACATATCTCGAGCCTTAGATATTGCTCTTTTACGGAACATATGAGTCAGACATCAGTGACGTTACCCGCCACTATCTATATGATGCAACTTATTCTTCGCATCAACTGAAAGATCACCAAACCAAGTAATAACAGAGAATGACTGATTCTAACATGAAGCTGTAAAAGAGCATCCTGAGTTTAGTCCATACACCAGACTGGTTGAGCTTCTGGAGGAAGTTCAGTTGTTTCTGGGCTTCTTTGCAAATTGCCACTGAGTTGTCACTGAATATCAGCTTGTTAGTAAATGCTAAGTGGACTGCATGTGTGTAGCACTTTTCTAGTCTTCCAACCACTCAAAATGCTTTTTTACGCTACATGTCACATTCACCCATTCATACATCGATGGCCAAGGCTACCATACATGGTGCCACCTGCTACTCAGTGACCATTCATACGCACTCATATCGATGGAAAAGCCATTGGGAGCAATTTGGGGTTCAGTATCTTGCCCAAGGATACTTTGACATGCAGACTGGAGGAACCAAGGATTGAAGTGGACGATCTGCTCTACCTCTGAGCCACAGCCGCCTATTCCAGTACCCATATATTTTTAACACTGAACCTGTTTAGCGGTCTGATGTGTAGGACTTTGTGTAAGCCTTAGCATATCAGGAACTGCCCATTGGTCCAACAACCCATTGTTCCGACCATATTAAACTCATTGTTCCGAAGTCCGTTCCGAAATCATCATGATGCCTTGTGGTTAAGGTCTGGTTAGGTTTAGGCACAAAAACCACCTGGTTAGGGTTAGGGTCAAGAAAAGATCATGGTGTGGGTTAAAATGAAAAAGAAAGTGACAAACACATAAGCCGTGAGCCTGCTCCACCTCAAGCTGGTCGCGGTGCACCATATGCCCGCTGCGAGCTGTTCAGCACCGCGGACAGTTGGACTAATGGGATGTTGAACCAATGGGCTGTCGAACCAATGACATGGACCCAGCATATCGCCACTTTGTCAGTGGCATTTCACGTCTACATATTACACGCTAGGCATCCTTCTGCATCTGCTGTTGACATTCCCAGATGCTGCAATCAAAGCCGGGATGTAAAAGAAGTATATGGTTCAGTTATGGCAACAAAAGCACATGGTTAGCTTTAGAAAAAAATAATTGTTTGGCTCTGTGTTCATGGGGGCTCCCATGTGGAAGTCTGGGATTTGTTGGACTATCCACCACCCCTCCTGTAGGGACTTCCCAGGTCCTTATATTACATTAGCCCTTTTTAGATGGGAATTGTGCAAATTTGTAGTGTTCGAAGCATTCGAAGCCAATATGAACTCCTCCGAATAACAGCTCCAACTACCCTGCTTATATAGGTTGGTTGATTTTGTGAACTTTGAGACAAAATGAAACATGTAACAGAGAGACACTCTAGATGGAATTCAACCTTTCAACCTAGCTAATCATCATCTAATCAATTCTTGACCTGAGCCCCTAACTAATCATATCAGAGCCAGGACGTCAAATACCATATGGAACTTCAGACACCACAGTAGGAAAGCCCAATCAGTCTTCCACCAATATGACTACCCTACGAGATGGAAAATTGGGCGCCTCGGATCAACTCATTCCGCCTCTGTGTGTCTAAACGCTCCCAGCTGGCCGGCAAAACAGCCCAACATTCGTGGAAAATCTGGCAGTGTAAAAGTGGCTATTGTTACTGGCAGCATTTAAACCTGACGCCATCCAGCAGCTGTCAGCGTATCCCAACACAACGAAAGGTTCTGTCCAGCTGCATTACAAACTGACGCCACCCGACAGCATATCATACCACTGCAAAAGGGGGCTTTTGGCGTCAGGTGTTCGACAAAGCGGCCATATTTGACGACTTCGTAATGAGAATAGGTTGAATATACACATGCACTAACATGTCACCCACGGCTTGACTACTTCACCACAACAAAAAACAAAGAAGATCAAATTTCAACACACAGAGTGCAAGCTTGATTTCATTCTTTGCTCTGGACGCCATTACTCCAGTCTTTTACTGATATTAATACAATGAGGATAACCAGGGCATAACCTGTGCTCTGTGTGGATTGATGGACTCGGGGCTCATCCTACTCTCCAGTGTGCTATGTGTGAGCTCAGTCCTGCGTGTTCTTTAATGAAGCAATAGGAGAAGATATTCAGTCTCAGTTAATGTAGTTTATTAAGCAGTAAAGGAATAAAATTACAGAGCTCTGGGTCTCAACTTCACGTCCCTGACGAACAACAAAGGTGTGTCAGTTCACGAAGTCTGACCTCCTGTCCTTTCCCTGACCCAGTATATTTGAGCGTAACAGAGTGTCATTGTGCACGCAAGGCGTTGTCCTCTTCTCATTGGCAGTTCCACGTCCTCCTTCACCACACCACGCCCCTGCCTCGTGTTAATCTGACTCCTTCCCGCTGACAGTGGGGGCGTGGTTCCTGTTTTGAAAGACAAGAGAACAACACAACTCCCTACACGTGCTGTACCTTACTATCTGTACATCACTTTCTATTCTTTTTACCATATATGAAACTAATTATCTAAGCATTGCGGTATGTGCTCCTCAGACTTCATGTCTCTTCCTCTCCTGTACTTCTCCACTTCTGCAAAGCAAACACATTCAGATCAGCTGAAATCATCTCAGTATTCTCATTGTTCACACATCTAAAACTTATATAGTGAATCACAACTGATAGTAAAACACATAAAATCATTCTATTCCCAACAGGATCAATACATAAATATGGGCACTGTTATGAAATCTTAAAATACATCATATGTCGGGGTAACTGATGGTTGTACTGGTTGTATTTACCCTCAGGGGAACACATGGGCGGCCCCTGCAGCCTGCGTGATCATTGTGTGCTTGAGTAGAACCTAAAGCGGAGGATACTGCTGCCTGACTCAAGTCATTTTTGCAGGTTGTGCAGGGTGAGGACACACTTTGTTAAAGTGTAGAGGGGGAGGAGAAGCTGCTGGATAGTGCAGCAGACACCGCTTCCCTGGCCACTTGTCGAGGAAAATCACATATGATGAAGAGGTCAAAAGCCCTCAGGTTTTCTAGATACTGAACATTAGTATGTGTTAATAATGGATGTAGAAAAAGCTCTGGATGTCACGATTCTCAGCATCTGTATGCATGAGACTCAGAGACGCAGCATGACCAGAAAATGAATTACATGATGGAGCTCATGAACACATTTGCATTCACTGAGTAAACAGAGTGATCTAATACACCTTTAATGACCGCAGGGTACTTCACTCTGACCCGCTGGCTGTGAAGACTGAAACTGTTTCTTCATTTAAAGGAGCAGAGTGTTGGATTCACAGGATGTAGTAGCGTCTAGCAGTGAGGATTGCAGATTGTAACCAGATAAAACTTCTACCATGTTCCAAATGTGAACTCCTGGTCAGGATTCCCTCAGTGTTCATTGTTCAGGAGGTTTTAACCAGGAGCCAGAAGTCTTTTCCTCCCCAGAACAAACAGAACCAGTGATTTAAACCAGTAAAAACACTGAATAAAGCAGTTTCACATTACAAATCAGTGTTTCTCTGACGCTGTCTGGCATGTGGGAGACAGGCTGTTAGCCTAGCACCTGCTAATGTGTGCTCACCTTTTTTTCTTTGGTAACTTAAAATCCACACTCAGGAGGTTTTCTACCAGGAAATGAGTTACCTGCAGAGGTCTCTATCTCTCCAAAACAAATGGCTCCGGTGATTTAACCCTGTAAAACTACTGAATAAAGCAGTTTCCCTGTTTAAAAAATAAATGTTTTAATGACACTGTCACTGAGGGGCTGCTAACTACGCTAGCCGACACAGTTCAAATCAATTTTTTTAAATCCATCAAACAATATTACTCTTAAAAGGAGCAGTGTGTAAAATTTAGGGTGATTAAGTGGAATCCAGTGGTGAGAATTGAAAACTGCAACCAGCCAAGACTTATCCCACGTACAATTCTTTCATTGTTCAGGGAGGTTTTTACCAGGAGCCAGATTATCCACACAGGTCTCTTCCTCCCAAAAACAAAAAGACCAGGGGATGATCAAAACCAGTAAAAACACTGAATAAAACAGTGCCACGTTACAAATCAGTGTTTCTCCAACCCTGTTTGATGCATGGCCGATTTGCTGCTAGCTCAGCATCTCCTGTGTGCTCACCTTTTTTCTCTGTTAACTTAAGATCCAGGGATTTAGGAGGTTGTTACTGGGAGCTGAATTATCTGCAGAGGTCTCTTCCTCTACAAAACAAATGAACCCTGTGATTAAAACCAGCAAAAACACCAAGCAGTTTAATGTCAAAATATAAGTGTTTTTCTGACACTACTTGTCACAAAAGGGTTGCTAACAATGGCAGCCAGCACAATTCAAATCAATTCCTTTTAATATATCAAATAATATCAATCTTAAAGGAACAGTGTGTAAGTTTTAGGGGGACTTAGTTGCACGGGGAGGATTGCAGGTTGCTCTCCCAGTTAGAATTCATTCATTGCTTTGAAGGTTCTTACCAGGAGCCAAATTATCCGCAAAGGTCTCCCACCCAAAAACAAATGGACAAGGTGACTGAAACCGACAAAAACTCTGAACTTACTTTCTCCTGCCTTGGTTCATCGCAGACGGGCCCCTAACCAAGCACCTGCTAATGTGTGCTCACCTTTTTTCTCTGATAACTTGGAATCCAGTCATTCAGAAGGTTTCTACCAGGAGCTGAATTATCCATAGAGGTCTCTTCCTCTAAAAAACAAATGGACCGTGTGATTAAAAACAGCAAAAACACTGAATAAAGCAGTATCATGTCAAAATATAAGTGTTTTTCTGATACTGCTTGGAGGGGCTGCTGATGCCAAAAAGTGCCAGTGTTTGGTTTGGCTACTCTGGGCTACTGTAGAATGTCATTTCAACATGGTGCACTTTGTGAATGAGGATCCGCTCCCTGTGTAGATATAAACAGCTCATTCTAAGGTAAAAAAAAAAAAAAAACCTCACGATTCTTATTTTCAGGTGATTATACACTAAAGAGAAAATACTTGTTATATTATATTCCATATCTGCCAGTATATGCCCCCAGATCCAACATACTGGACCTTTAAAGCTGTGGGGGGGGGGGGGGGGGGGGGGCACCCATTTGTTAACAACCAGCGTTGAGCTCGTAGTTAAAACCACAAATACGTTTACAAGACGGAAGCAGCGGCAGAAACAGCAGGCGCGCTGTCTCTCACTCTCCGTCCTCTGTTATCTAATTTGTCTCAGTCCTGTTTGATCGTGTCCCTGCTCCATCTCAGCTGATGAAAAACAATCGTCTGTATTCATTTTCTGCCTCCACTATTCCCTCTTCCTCTCCTCTGCCTTCCTGTGGGAGCCCGGTTGGCTGCGCTCTAGGCTGGTGAGGGATGTGAACACAGAAAAATTAGCAAGCACGCCAAAGCCAGTAATTGTTAAATTGCAGCAAATGGACCCCATGTGACCCAGGCAAATAAACTCAGAAATCAACAAAAGTCTACCCAGACCCAGTTTATCTAAATTCCAATAGTATGCTCAGTAATGGAAAAACACTGTAGAAATGCCATTTCAAATAGACCCCGATGTAATCCCCAGCCCACTGGGGTCCATTTAATCAATGCTACAGACATGAGCATAGCGGAGGAACAGTCTGCAAATGGAAGTGGAGTTCTGAGTCAGCTCACAGGAGATTAAAAAGTAGAGGTGGATGAATAATGGAGGAGGAGAATGGTGGGAAAATTGCCGAATGTGGCGAATCATCAATAACGCCTCCTGTGAATAATTCTGAAAGAAAAAGACTTCTGCTGAAACTGTCTGTGCCCACTAAAATGGAATTGTTCTTAATTAGTTTTTGCTGTGTGTTGCCTCACTCTACGGATGAACACTCATTATTTCACAAGCAGGCTTCCACTCATCTCACCTTGGATTGCCTGAAATCTCCAGCTGAAATCCAGCATTATGCAAGCTGCTATAAGATAAGTGACAGCTTTCCACTGATTAGCTGTGAAGTTTGGGAGTCAGTGTTTGGTGGAGCTCTGCACCCCAACCTGGAGCCGCGGCTGACACTGACAGCTCCACGGGAAGAGTCGGCTCAGGAGCAGCTTTCAGTGAGACGAACACGACGAGCTCACAGAACCAACACCAATTCATATTCAATCAATCAGCGGTGCACAGGACCGCACGTTGACAGCAGTTTGTGTGAAAAGCCCAGCGGTGTTCGCGCCCTTAAGCACCAGCTAACAGCCAGCTCCCCTGTCTGAACATAATCATGTATCATTACTTCTCCAATCAATGAAGCAAAGCGCCACTCCTGCACTATTTCATGTTGTGTTTCAGCGGTGCTCGTGAGGACTCTGAGCTCTTTATTTTGGCCTTGTTAGCAAACAAGGAGCTCAGACAGACGATGACAGATATTCAAATATATGCAGAGTTATGTGGAGATTCTTCGGGCAAAGTCTTCTCCTGATTGTTTTTCCCTCATTATCTGACAGTGTTGTCCCCCATTAACTTTGTCTCCCAGTGTTTGTTGACAGATCATTTTCTGGTTTTCTCACATCAGCAGCCCTAAAGAAAATACATGATCTCTCTTTGTTGTTACGAACGAAGTGAATTGTGTCGGTTTTGTGGCCACATTCTTGAGCAGCTTTGCCACAGCTGTGCTAATATTTTCACTGTGACATACAGAGGCTTCAGCTTATGAATGAAATGTTGTATTTGAGGAATACTGTGACATTTCGGCAAATTTGCCGATTAGTTTTCTTGACAAGAGTCAGATGAGAAGACTGATATCGCCCAAGAGAGATATTTATCTTATCATCTAACTCTCAGCAAGGAAGAGAATAAGCATAGCCCTACTGTATTTCCAAAAATGTCGAACTATTCCTAGAATTTGTAGTTCATGATTATATTTGGCTTGCTATAATCATAACTAAACTTTAAAGGGACAGTTTGAATTTTTGAAATGGGGTTATATGAGGTACTTAGCCACAGTCATTGTAGACCTGGATTTATACTTCTTCGTCAAATCGCCAACGTACCTATGCCGTAGCCTGATGTGCACCTCCTCAGAAATGTAGCCTAACTACACCTCGCAGTGACACAGACCTCCTGTCTGTGAAGACAAAAAAAACTGAAGACAACAAAGCCTCCAGTAAATAGCATTTTAAGTCTTGTGTGTGATTTATCCTGGCTTCATATGAGCAAAGGAAATCTCCACTTGTTGCTAGGCTAATTTATCCAATGTAAAATGCCACAGGCTTGTGCTAATAATGTTAGCATGTTACATTTGTTTAGAAAACGTGTTTAGTATATGACAGTTGTTTTGTCAGTCAACCTTGTGAGTTGTAATGGAGCCAAATTTTGTAACGTTACCTTTGTTAAATGTTGCTGTTGTCCCTGGCTTCATCTGAGTGAAGGAAAAGTCCGCTAGTCGCTAGGCTAATTTATACAATGTAAAATGCCATAGGCTTGTGCTAATAACGTTAGCATGTTATATTTGTGGGGAAAATGTGTCCAGATAAAGACAAGTGTTTGTCTATGAATGCTGAGAGTTATAGTGAACCTGATTTGTGTACTTGTGTTTGAAACTGTCTCTATTAAGCCACGTTTAATGTGTGTTTAATGTGTGTTTTGAATCAACTAAACTTCACAGCACTTCACAGAAACCTCATCACGACTAGTGTTTTGGAGGTGTAACTGCAAAGTGACACAGACACACCACCACACAAGTATAAATGCTCACAATGGCGTAGGTGTCGTGAATAGGAGTAGTGCAGGGCATGAGGCAGTTGTTGTCCCAGTGCTATCATACAAAATGTTGTTCTCAGGACAACAACCAAAGGCAAAATCAGGATGTGCATTTTTTTAGGTGGTTAAAATACCTTTTGCTGCTGTCCATGTCCACAGTAAATTGCTCAGTGTCTGTGGCCCTGCTCCTGCCTGCATCCCCAAACTGGGGGCATGCTGACTGCTATCTATAGTAGATAATCCACTGACTATGATTAAGTACCTCATACAACCCCACTTCAAAAGATCTGATGTATGCCTTTAATATTCAGCTAAGATTCAGAGCTCATCCTTGGCCAGTTTAAACATCCACATCACGACTACCATTTAGCAGCTGTTCTGGAGCCACTGATTATATCATATGATCTTCATTAGGAGATGGAGATAGCTCAGTGGGCATGGACTTGTAAGTATTCAAATATCCATTAAGAAAAAGTCCTTTAAGCGCTCAGAAACATTTTTAAAGTGTGACTGTAATTTCATGACAAATCTGTCTGCCTGGGAAGATCATGTGATTTGAGAGAAAGCTCCAGAACAGCTACTAAATGGTGATGAGATGATTCTATTAATGTATTAAGAGCGACAGTAGCTCATGCTGTGGTGACTTGGCTTGGTTCAAGTCCCTCATACTGACCAGTACACCTTTTACTCCCCAGATTAGCACGTGTATGTTGTTTTTTAAATGCAGTAAAACCTGTCAAGAATAGACAATAGAGTCCCTTTTTCCACTGTTAGTGCAGTAGATAAGTATGCCTCTCTGTTTTTGTTGTTGCTGTTTTTTCTTTGACTGGTGCGTCATGTTGGATGCCAAGGGCAGACCAGAAAACAGCTTGGAGGCCAATGAAAATGGTACAGTGATTACTTTTTAAAATACCTCTTGCCTATTCAGTCTTTCCCTCAAGCTCTGTGCCTACCAATGCAACACATTCCCACTCCGACCTTGTCACATATTGACGTTTGGTCATGGACCTTCAATGTCCAGACACAATGTGCAAGGTACCCTGGGTGCATTGGTTGTTGACGTTCTGGGACACAGTGTCAAGTTCTGCCTGTTCCATGCATTGTCTTCTTTCAAGCTACACTTCTGTTTTCACAGGAAATTTAACGTTTACATACTGTCTCTCTTAAAATAAACGCGCTATGTCAGTATAACAACACAAATGGTTTTTTTGGGGTTTAAGCAACAAAAGCACGTGGATAGGTTTAAGAAAAAATAAGAGGGTTTGGCTTTAGAATCTTACGGGACACAAACACTGCTCTTAAAGGTGAAAGTCCATGTTTGCCAAACCCATCGCGCACGCCCTAATTGGACCGTCACTGCCTTAACTTTCATTCTTGTACCGTTGCATTTCCCCCGATGCCACCGAGCACCATTAAACTATAACAATGATCGGCCGTGTATCATGCTGATGTTAAAGGACAGCTTTTTTTAGTCCGTGTCTGACGCCACACGTCACTGCCACTGGATTTCGACGACATCGGAGTGAGAGCGGATTGACTAATGATGGAATGATGTTTGAGGGATACTTGGAAGTGGACAGATGGTACTCTGTGATGGCCCATCATTGTATCGCGCTGGCAAATGCGTCCACCCTGGTGTTATATTTGCTGATCAATACGTGTGACTACTGCAGAGTAATTTTTTTAAATTATTTTTTGGGCTTTTTCCCTTCAATGACAGGACTGTTTCAAGGGCCATGGGCTCGAATCTAACCCACAGCCGCTGCAGCCAGAACAGTGCCTTTGTACATGGGATGCCTGCTTTACCTACTGAGCTACTGGGCGCCCCGGCTGAAGAGTCATTTGACCCAGGAGTGAATGCCAGTTGTAACCTTTCCCCTTAAAGAAAAAAACCCAGATGTTAGCAGATGTTAGTGGGGTTTTTTTTGTCCAGTAGGAACAGGGTTCAAGTATGGAGTGTGGACCAGCTGCTGGAGAGGTGTCTGTTTGCCTCCTGGGCACTACCAAGGTGCCCTCGAGCAGGACACAAAACCCCCAGACTGCTTCGGGGTGCCTCACTAGCTGACCCTGTGCTACCCCTCTGGAATGCATGAGTGAGGTGTGTGCAGCACATATATTCCGACAACCAGGTGTGAATTTGTCTTGTGTTGATTGACGCATAAAGCATCTTTCTTTGTGTTAAAATGTATATTTTATTTAGGTTTCAGTTTTTATACAGTAGATTTAGATTTTGTTTGATGGATTAAAAAGGAAAATAGATTGTAACTGTTCCTGTCACTATCTTACATGAGCCATTTGTTTCCTGCATAGGATTATTTTGTAAACTCTGCATCCAGGATGAATATCAACCATAAGTATGAATTATTATGATTAACAAACTGGTTAGATTCATATAACATTAATAGGGAAACGGCTGCATGGGTCTAACATAAATCCCCAAATGCACAAAGCAGTGCGTGCACATGCATGTTTATTACACACACGGTGCTGTCGACTGGACAGACTCCATAATTCACAAGTAGTTTGCAGGAGACGGTCTGGCTTTGTGGAGATGTTCTGTCATCCCCTCTTGTCAGCTTAACACTGCCGTCCCACGGAGCTAGTTTTCATTCCCTCCACCTCATCCTCAGCTCTTCATGTCTCCTCTCCATGCTCTGTAAAATATGTATTTTTCCCCCAGAGCCCAAGAACTGATTTCTCATCTGCAGCAGGGTTGGAAGACTCTCCACAGCAGCAATTCTTTATTCCACCTGTCGCGGCAACAACTGAAGCACGCACAATCCCGGTCAAGTCAGCAGCTGTGGAGTTTGAGATTTAACTGCCTGTTCATCACGTCTGCGGAGGTGAAAGGTCGCGATGGAACAACAACTGAACGTGCATACGTGGGGTCCTTTTGCAGTCTAACGGATACAGACTGACTCTTCTTCACATAACGGAAGCAAATATAATATGCTCGGTATTAGTGGAAGTGGAAAGATAACAGGCACTTATATTGGATTTTTGTTGTATTCATTAATAATTCTTCTCTGTTTGTGTGTGTTTTAAGACACTGGGGGAATTCAAGGACTGTTGTGAAGCTGAATTAACAAGCAGATTTGTAAATTTTTGTCCAGAACACTCTCTTGGTCTCTGAGGAGTGTCTTAAAAACACACACAAACAAGCAAGCTACGAGGGATTATTAACAAATACGAGCCACGCAGCGGCAGCAGCCACATGACCTGCTCATAATGACGGTACCAACGCTGCCATGAAGGACACTGTCTGTCCTTTTTTTTTTTTTCTTAGTTTGAATATAGCTGGTTAAAGAGAGCTGTCCATCACTGGTTTCAGTGGTGGAGGCTGACCCAAGCCTGCTGGGAACTGAACTGTAGTTAATTAGTGCACAAAGCCTGGGGTACAAAAGAAACTTTAGGGGTGGAGGTGATGGGGGAGCTGCTTGGAAGTAGGGGAGAGGGGGATAAAGCGGAGGGGGATCTTGAGCTTGTAGCACAGAGGGACTTTTGGGGGGAAACTTTGTATGTGTGTGTTCCTGTGTCGGGGTTGAAGCAGTGGGGGCTCACAGAGGGATGAATTAGCAGTGTGAAGGGGAGCCTTGTCCCCGAGCTGAGACTCGCCAGCACACACACACACTCTGTCTCCGCTGGAACCCGCCAAGGGACAAAAGAGCGGGTGGGTGTGGTGGAAAGGGACCTAAGGAGAGACTGGGAGACAGAGACTGCAAAAAGGTCAAAGTATGACATGAACTAATGAGGCCAGGCAGCCTGTCAAGACACTGCTTTGCACTGGAGACTTCACTTTGATGAGTAAAACTGTACCTTCTTTCATAAACTCCACTTTATTAGGTACACCTTGCTAGAACTGGGTTGGACCCCCTTTTTTGTGTCATAGATTCAACAAGGTGCTGGAAACATTCCTGACAGATTCTGGTCCATACTGACATGATAGCATCACACAGTTGCTGCAGATTTGTCAGCTGCACATTCATGATGAGAATCTCCAGTTCCATCACATCCCAAAGGTGCTCTATTGGATTGAGATCTGGTGACTGTGGAGGCCATTGGAGTACAGTGAACTCATTGTCATGTTCAAGAAACCAGTTTGAGATGATGTGAGCTTTGTGACATGGTGTGTTATCCTGCTGGAAGTAGCCATCAGAAGATGTGTACACTGTGGTCATAAAGGGATGGACACAGTCAGCAACAATACTCAGGTAGGCTGTGGTGTTTAAACCATGCTCAGCTGGTACTAAGGGGCCCAAAGTGTGCCAAGAAAATCTCCCCCACACCATTACACCACCACCATCAGCCTGAACCCTTGATACAAGGCAGGATGGATCCATGCTTTCATGTTGTTTACACCAAATTCTGACCCTACCATCTGAATGTGGCAGCAGAAATCCAGACTCATCAGACCAGGCAACGTTTTTCCAATCTTCTATTGTCCAGTTTTGGTGAGCCTGTGTGAACTGCAGCCTCAGTTTCCTGTTGTTAGCTGACAGGAGTGGCACCTGGTGTGGTCTTCTGCTGCTGCAGCCCATCTGCTTCAAGGTTGGACGTGTTGTTGGTTCAGAGATGGTCTTCTGCAGACCTTGGTTGTAACCAGTGGTTATTTGAGTTACTGTTGCCTTTCTATCATCTTGAACCAGTCTGGCCATTCTCCTCTGACCTCTGGCATCAACAAGGCATTTAGATGGATATTTCTCTTTTTTGGACCATCCTCTGTAAACCCTAGAGATGGTTGTGTGTGAAAATCCCAGTAGACCAGACCAGTCCATCTGGCACCAACAACCATGGCACGTTCAAAGTCACTTAAATCACCTTTCTTCCCGGTTCTGATGCTCAGTTTGAACTTCAGCAGGCCGTCATGACCATGTCTACATGCCTAAATGCATTGAGTCGCTGCCACTTGAATGGCTGATTAACTATTTGTGTAAACAAGCAGTTAAAAAAAGTGTACCTAGAAAAGTAGCTGGTTAGTCTATGTTCAAGCAGTGTGTCTGTGCTGTTTTCACTACATGCATGCTTTTATTCTGAAATTGATTTAATAATGCTAAAATATTTATGATGTGCACACTCTGTGGCGTTGCTTTAATCACCCGGTGTAATCACAGATGGTTATTATGCAGTATCAGCCTCAAAGGGCACTCAGTAACCCGCGGGAGGCGCTGTGTGTCCATTGTTACCACAGCTCACATTAACGCTCCCCGCCAATGCGGCCACAGTCCCTTTAAAGCCGGAGCTGAGCGGCATTTAGCGGCGGTGAGCGGAGCGGCCAGGCCGGTTATACCTGCTGCCAGGGCGGACACACACTGCGGTCTGGTGGCCGCTTCAGTCCGCTGACCAACCAACCAACCACTCAAGCCTCCACCTCCACCTCCTCCCACCTCCTCATCCTCCGCGCCCCCCCGCCAGCCGCGTCAAGCCACACAGAGACATTCAAAAGAAAACCGGAAGTGGAGCACCTTTGACTTCAAAATAAAATGCACTTTGAGGGGAAAATGATTTCTGAGAATAAATTAGCAATGGATTACGGATAGAGCTCATCACCCCCAGTCAATGATGTCACAGCAGGGTAACAGCTGCTATGACATCACTGGTTAGGATGAGGTCATCATGTGTTTACAGTCTGCACAACAGCTGCAGTGTTATCAGAGGTGACTCACCTTTGGGTGACACTTCGTTAATATTGATCTGAAGTGTAAACACTGCTTCACATGTGCTCACATAAACACTGTGACCACACTGTGACATCTGGATGGTCAGATAGAGCTTAATATTTCCTGATGTGAACTAAAATAGAAAAAACAGAAAAACACAGTTTATACACTTTTAAGTTAATTATAATGTACAGAAGCAACGCAGTTAATTGTACAGGGGCTCTATTTATACAATAAATGAAAACACAAAGTCTTCTTGGACTTCTCATTCAGGGTAACATAATGCATGGACATTAATGAGTCACGGCAGCAGATGGACAAGAACAGATGTATGGTGGCCTATAAATAGGTAACTGGAAATGATAGAAAAGCTACAATATTGGTTATGCTGCAGTAAAATATGTAGGGAAACTATACATCAAACAGATGGTGGATTTTTTTTTATTACACCAAACACTGAAATGCAAAATCTAATATACGACATATAAATAAGAATATTTTCCCTATTGTATATACTGAATTAATAATAAAGTAGAGAAATAAATAAACAAACAACAACAATAGTCCTTTATTAGTCCAACAGCTGGGAAATCTGCATTGTTAAAACAGCAAAGGGGATAGTGCCAAATGAGATGCATTTTTTTAAATAAAAAAGAGGAAAAAAAGCAATAAAGCCTATGATAAATAGGTAAACACTGAAAAAAATACAAATGAAGCACCAA
Organism: Epinephelus fuscoguttatus; assembly: GCF_011397635.1. Classification (NCBI taxonomy): domain Eukaryota; kingdom Metazoa; phylum Chordata; class Actinopteri; order Perciformes; family Serranidae; genus Epinephelus; species Epinephelus fuscoguttatus. The sequence goes on from NC_064766.1 coordinate 25,747,855, forward strand.
ATGAGACACACTAGTTAACTAAAAAGTAAAAAAAAAAAACAATTTAGTATATGATAAATAGAAAAACATTAAAATAGATACATAAATATAAATAAAAATATATTACATTATTGGACTCAAAATTATAGGTATTGCATAATAATAATAATAATAATAATGATATAATAATAAGAAGAAGAGGAAGAAGACATAACTATTGTTACTGTTTACACAGCAAAGGGGATAGTGCCAAACAAGACGAATTAGTTTAAAAATAAAAAAATAAAAAATGAAATAATTTTTTAAAAAAAACCCAAAAACATTATGGCCTATGATAAATAGGTAAACATTAAAATAGATAAATAAATACAAATAAAATATCTTAAATAGACAGATTGAATGGCTAAATTGATATCACTGCACTTAAATTGAGAGGTGTGGCATAATAATAATATTGTGTGTAGTATTGTGTGTTTTCGTTACGTTTCTTTCTTTCCTACTATTATGTGCTATTGAATTTATTTTACATTATTTTTATGATGAGATATCATTTCTACAACTTTTATAATGAAAATCTGGAATTTTCTGGAAGAAGAATAAATTATATTCCTCTTGGCTTGGTCTAAATTTGGCTACATCATTTACCCTTCATCACATCATTGCTAAGAAAAGCGTGTCGTCTCCTGAATGACCAAACGAACACATCATGGTATGCGCTCTTATTGTGAAAATCCTTACCGGAAGCTTGGGGTCCATTGTGTGTGCCTTGCCGCTGCCTGCGCCCCCAGCCCCCTCTGTGTCTCTGTCCCACTGTTGCCATTCCGACGCACATCTCTCGCAGAGGAGCAACAGCTAAGCGGAGTTGGCCAAAGTGGACTACCGGAGATCCCCCCGCGGACAGAGACCACCTCACAGCCGGGTTTGCATCCTCTGCTCGGGTAGGGCAGCAGCCCAGAGATGCGCCCCTGGACAGAGGTTCGGTGTGGGTAAAGTCACATAAAGAGACTGAGAGAAAGGCGCAGTGTAGCGTCCACAACTCCGGAGGAATAACAGGACCTGCTTGATGCAAAATAAAGAAGCGCTCGGTTATCCTTATTTTATTTATTTAATTTTTATTGGTAGCCCAGAATGGGTCGGAGGGAGCCCTCCTCACAACTGAAGACATGAAATCTGGGAGAGGAACAAAAAGCTCGGCTGCGGTGCTGTGTGTTTGAGTCTCCATCCATCCACAAGGGTCCAGTCTACACACCTTTATTCATGTTGCAAAAGCCTGTTTTATGACAATGGATTACTTGCTGTGGGTGTGCAGCCTCATTGTCCCCGTGGTGCTGGCTGTGGAAGGTATGTGGCTTCATATTTGTATCACTACTTTTGTCTCTTGCTGATGAACAATGGATGCATTAGGATCTGGCAGTGAAAAAATGACCAGTGACACCAGAGAAAAAGGAGCATTGTGTGTTTTATCTGACATTTTGAATCATATTGGGGTCAGTCCATCCCTCCAGTTAAATACCACATCAGTCATTTAAGCTGTCTGTAGAAATTAGATGTGTAAACCAGACTCCATTCATGTTTGGCTTAATTAAATCTGCTAACAGGCAATTCAGCTGAGTCTCAATTTGCTCTGTGATTGTAGTCCATGTACACATGCATCAGCACGCCCCGCTCCCTCTGTGTGTGGTGCTGTTGTTGGTGTGTGCTGACATCCCAGTGTTCCCATTGCGGCTGAAGGACTGCCCTGTTGCTATTGTCCCTGTTGTTGTCACACCCACGAGCTGAGTGAGGATGCCCACCTGCCCCACCTTTCCTCCTCCACAGCACCACCAGAGGTTAAAGGCAGTGCAGAGGGGGCGTCCCTGCACTGCCACTGTAAAATCCAAACTCCTCACATTATGCATGTCCAAGAGGTTTGCCACCAATCACCGCTCAGCGGATCAATCCCTGGGCCCCTGAAGCGCCACACATGTGAAACACATTAGATGACAAGTGTGAATTAAAGGTCAATGGCTTAACAAGTATGCTGCAGCCCCTGAAGCTCTCAGAGGGAGTGTTGCTCCAGGGGAGAAGCCCACCCTCGCCACCACCGCCGCCGCCGCTGCTGCTGCTGCTTACCCACCCAGCGACTCCTCTCTGAGCTCTACATCTCTCTGCCTCGCCTCCTTCTCTCCCTCCCTGTCCAATCTGCCTCTCCTGGACTGTGGCCAGCCTGATCCCTCATCAATTCTGGTGTCAGCAAGTAAATCAATGCAGCGGCAGCAGCCCCTCCAAGTCCCAGTGGGCTCTCACGCCGTGATGATCAGCCCCGTTTCCCCACTCGGACCACTAACTGTTACTCAAAGCTCAGGGGTTAACTAATGTTTGTCCTCTGAGGATAAACATGAAGGGCAGATCATCGCATGGGTTTAAATGAGAGGGGGAAAGCAGGCTTTTTTTTTTTTTTTTGCAGTTGCATGTTGTCTATTTAGCTGCTTACTCAGTGGATTTCAACACATGGCTTGAATCTGGAATTTGTTTTTTCAGATTGGCAAGTGTTTGCGCATGGATGATGCAGGCTGGACTGCAACTTGAAGTGCTTATTTACAAAAGCTACAGTGATGACTTATCTCCGATTCTCACCAACAGACTGCAGTAAAAGCCTCGGCGACTGTGACATTTTTATGTTGTATTACTCTCATTTACAGTCAGCGTTTACTGTACTCTTATTTTAAAAGCTCGTAAACGAGACGGATGACCACTCAGGAAGCGTTTTATAAAGTAATCTGCGGTGTGTGATTGCAGGAAAAGCATTAAGCGTCAGGTTTGCAGATGATTTTCACATCAATGGGGAGCTTTGTCCGCATTTTCCTGCTTTCTATACATCAGAATATTAACAAGAATGGTTATTTGTTGACCTGTGAATGCAGATGCAAGCAGCCCGGAGGAGAGATTGAATCAGGTCAGCTTGACTTGTTCAAAAAGTGCTCATCAAACTGAGCATCACACTCAACTGTGAATCTATAGACAGAAACATGCACTTAAATACAAATGAACTTTGGCTCAGACTGAGCCCAGAGAGAAGTCATGGCCACAACACCCCAATGTTTCCTTCACCTATTAATAGCCACACATTTGATCATCCTCCGATCACTCATGATGACGTTAATATTTCATATGTTTGCTTGTTGGCAGTGAGTGTCAGTGTAGTACAAGGCGAGGCCTCCCTTTCATGATGCACCCGCTCTCACAAAGTGAATAAAACATTAGCATGTGTGAGCTCCCAAAGCGCACTGGGAATGCAGAGTTGTGTGGCATTTTGGCTCCGGCGGGCGATCAAAAAAAAAAAAAAAAAAGAATTGTTAAATGCCACGGGTGGTGATGCTCTAAAGTTCCCACTGCAGCATTGTTTTCTTACCCCAGGGGCAGAATGACTCCAGCGCTGCTGTAGTTTTATGGGAGATGGGGGAGATTTCTGGATTTGAGTTATGGCAGCGAGGCGATCTCAGAGGCGTCGTAAATTTAACAGGGAGGGAGAGAACTGTGGAACAAATGGGATCTTTTTCAATCTTAACCGGTTTCTTGGATTTAGTGAGTTGACGATAACACACTTTGGTGAATTGAGTTGTTGGCACACGATATTCACACTGAAATTTTAGTGTTAGAGGCGGGGCGGCAGTTGCTCAGCCTGTGGGGACGTGGCTTGGTTCAAGGACCCAGTGTGGAGTGTGGACTGGTTGCTGGAATGGTGCCAGTTCATGTCCTGGCTCCTGCCCTTGAGCAAGGCGACAAACCCCTAGCTGCTGGAGGTGCCTGTCCACATGCAGCCCCCTCACTCTGAGTCCCAATACATCTGTGTAAATGCTGTTTCCTTTCGTGGGTGTGTATTTCGGGCCCTGACACATCGAGTCCATTGTCGGCCGTTGCACTGTTGGCACCAGTCGGCCCATGTCGACTGTTTTCCGGCTGATTCAGCATGTTGAGTCGGCCGAGTGCCCAAGAAGAGAATCGGAAGTGAGGAAGGCAAACAAACAACTTAAGTCCAGAGGGCGTGAGATCGAAACAAACTTATTCATGGGCGGATTATTACACAATGGGCCCCTGGGCACAGACATAGAGAGGGCCCCACCACCTCTCCTACACAGGGGCAAGACACACAGTTGAGACTAGTTTTTTAGCCTCTTTTTGTTGATGTTTTGTGTCTCTTTGTAGTCGTTATGCAGCTCTCTGAGGTTTTGTGTGTCTTTATGGTTGTTTTGTGTCTCTTTGTGGTTGGTTTGTGTCTCTTTGTGCCTGTTTTGTGTCTCTTTGTGGTTGTGTTGTGTCACTTTGTGGTTGTTTTGTGTCTCTTTGTGGCTGTTTTGTGTCTGTTTGTGGCTGTTTTGTGTCTCTTTGTAGTTGTTTTGTGAGTCTTTGTGGTTGTTTTGTGTCTCTTTGTAGTCATTATGCAGCTCTCTGAGGTTTTGTGTAAATATGTGGTTGTTTTGTGTCTGTTTGTGGCTGTTTTGTGGTTGTTTTGTGTCTCTTTGTGGTTTGTTTGTGTCTGTTTGTGGCTGTTTTGTGTGTCTCTTCGTGGTTGTTTTGTGTCTCTTTGTAGCTGTTTTGTGTCTCTTTGCAGCTGTTTTGTGTCTCTTTGTGGTTGTTTTGTGTCTCTTTGTAGCTGTTTTGTGTCTCTTTGTGGTTGTTTGTGTCTCTTTGTGGCTATTTTGCCCCTTTTTATTGTCGTATTACATCTCTTTGTAGTTGTGTATCTTGATGGTCATTTCGCATCTCTGTAGTTGCTTTGCCTCTCTTTGTAGCTGTATTGCGTCTCTTTGTAGCTGCTTTGCATCTCCTAGTCATTTTGTGTCTGTGGTTGTTTTGCCTTTTTTTGTATCGGTGTCTTTGTGTCTCTTTGGAGCTGTTTTGCATCTCTCTGTAGTTCTTTTGTGTATCTTCGTGGATGTCTTGCTCCTTTTTGTAGTTGTATTGCATGTCTTTGTAGCTGTTTTGTGTCTCTTTGTGGTCATTTTGTGTCTCTTAGTGATTGTTTTGCCTCCTTTTTCGTAGCCGTATTGCATCTTTTTGTAGTTGCTTTGCATCTTCTTTTTAGTCATTTCGGTCTGTTTGTGGTTGTTTTGCTTTTTTCGTTGTCATTGTGAGAATCTTTGTGTCTCTTTGCAGCTCGTTGGCATCTCTTTGTAGTCATTTTGTTTCTCTTTGTAGCTACATTGCATCTCTGTATTTGTTTTCTTCTCTTTGTGGTTGTTTTGCATTTCTTTGTAGTTGCTTTGCATCTCTTTTTGGTCACTTTGTTCTGTTTGTTGTTGTTTTGCCTTTTTCATTTTCATTGTGAGTCTCTTTGTGACTCTGCAGCTATTTTGCATCAGTTCATAGTCATTGTGTGTATTTGTGGTCATTCTGAATCTCTTCCTTTACAGTACATGTCTCTTTGAGTGACATTTTGCAGATAAAGGTTAGAACAGGGCCCCTGACACTTTCAGCCCCTGGGCCTGTGTCTGGGATGCATGTTTAGTAACCCACCCATGGTTATATTAGCTGTGATTCTTCATTTAGCCACTGAGGTTTGTTCTTTCAACATCAGGTTGTGTTGTTAATGTGCTAACTAGCTAACTAGCGTCTTGAATCCGTCCTGTAGATCTTCACGTTTCCCTTTTTGAATGACGAATACAGACTGCCGCTGCCTGATGGTATGAAGACTTATTTCCTCTCACGCAGGCACAGAATGTACGTGCTAGTTCGCTGTAGGGTGTAGTCTTTATAGTGTTTTCAAGCGTGACTTTTCAGCTGAGACACAGGCGGCGTGAGGTGACACAACAGTCGGCCTATGTCACCTTTAGTTCTTTGATGTTGGTTTTGGTGTGTCTGGGCCTTAGTATGTAAAATAACAGAGTAAAAACGTTGAATTTCCCTTGAGCAGCTGATAAAGGAATGCTTCAGAACAACACATGAGCCTGGGCTCAGATGTTGAGCTTGAGGATATACAGAATCATCCACTCCTGCTGGCTAATAATAGTCTTTGCAGAGTGATTCTTAAAAATCTTTGGAGAGAGATTCTGTCCTCTCCTTCTCCACAGGGAGGTCAAAGGTCACGCTTGGATAGAGGAGCACCTCTCGAGCTGCCAGGAGTTCAGTGTCTTGCTCAAGAATGCTTGAGCGGAGTGGAATCCAGCTTTCACAGGGGCTTGAACCCTGCTTTCTACACATGTATGATGGTCAACCTGCTGCTGCCCCTGCATGCGCATTGTGTGAGGTGAAGCCTGTTTAAAGGAGCATCAGCTCCAGCCTGTGGTTAGTTGAGGCAGAGCGATTCTGCCTCTGTTGCCGTTGGGCAACCGTGAGAAGAAAGGGGCGACGCACCGGATCAGGCACCCAAGGGACGGGCTGGATCAGCGGCATGTAGTCCGGGAGCGTTCACTCAGCTGTGTGCCACGGAGGGCCGAGTGTAGCCAAGCAAAGACAACAGCCTCTGATTTCCCTGATTAGTTCCCCCTCTCTGGCTCAAGTCGTGCTAATCAGTAAAACAACCTTGTTCACAATCGTATATTTGTGCTCGACAAGCGGAGTTGTTAACTGCTGTCGCTCACAAATAGAAAAGACAGAGAAAGCTTTTACAAATTACTAACAGGACTTGCTTTTGTACTTAAAGCCCTGCCCGTAAATATACATGATCTTTGTGCTTGAATATGGCTTATTACTAAACATTATGCAGAGGTAAACGTGGTCTCTATTGTCAACAAAGACGGAGGCAGCCACTTATTCCTTTTTGACTGTAATTATTTTTACATTATGCAGCACCTGTTTATTCAAACTTTTCATTTCTTGAAACATAAAAGTACTCCCGGTACAAATCAAATGCCTCACTAATGCTCACCATTAAGAAATTATCAAGTGACCATGAGTTCATGTGATTAGTTCATTCTTAATGGATCGTCACTTAATGATCGTTAATTCAAAGGGACTCTATTCTCTAATTTATATGCCGTCAAATGAGCTGGGATCCAGTTACAGAAAGGCACTTTTCAGAGACACTCACTTGATCAGCTTGAACACAGAGATGTACCTGTTCTCATTGAAGTATTTAAGATGTTTACATCAAACTGGTATGCAGACGATCCATTAGGAATTAACTGATCACATAAACTCAGAGTGGTTTAATCTCTTCTTAATGGTGATGAACAAGAATTCATGATGCATCGGGCATTAATTCATGTTTTAAATCATCACAGATTAGGGTGAGCAGATCCTGACAAACCAAATGAGAGGCACGTGATTTATGCTGAGAGGCGGTCTAACATTTTTCATATAATGTCTATCTAACTTACAAAAAATATGAACAGCGCTGCTTCACATCTTATTCCCCCATTGTGAAATGTCTCTGAGAATCGCCTTCCACCAGCTTCACCCAGCTATAAGTAGATTTTTCTTTGTGTTAGTTTCCATCATATTCTGCCTAAATCTGCATCGCTTGTGACTTTGTCATGACCCAAAATGTCCCCCGATGGGAAACCTGCACTTGACCCACGGGTGTTCGGTTTGATTGACATTTACAAACAGCCCCGAGATGACAGCCTTCCCCGCTGTCTTCACTGCCATTGGATAAAGGCCAGATTTTAGGAAAGTGTCTGTCCTGCAGTGGTTTGACTTTTGAAAACTAGAGCCAATCAAAATGCAGGACATTGTGTCAATATGTGGAGAGAGGACAAGGGATAAAAATGCTGCAGATTACAAATGCATTACAGCGTGACCTGGTCATCCTGTTTTGCATCGTGCTGTAGTTTTAGGAAATGTGCTTATTTGCTTTCTTGTTGAGCGTATGAGAGGATTTACCACTCTTATGTCTATTGGTTAATGAAGTTAGAGGCTAACTTAGCTTAGCACAAAAACTGAAAACAGGGGGAAAGCTAGCCTAGCTTGGTCCAAAGGTAACACAATCTACCTGTAGTCGGACAAAAGCCCCGTAAAATGGTGATTTGTTGTTTTAACACTTCAGTTTTGTACAAATTAAACAAACATAATGTTAATTAAGGATGCAAGACGCTGGATTTTTTGCTGATATCTGATGTGCTGATATGTAACAACTCATTTGACCCATAACTGATACCGGTATCAATATAGCCACTATTTTTCCCCACATAATTTTAGGGATCATCAAGTCTTTTCTGTAGTAGAATTATCATCATATTATGCATGCATACTCTCATCGTGATGCGCCACCTGCAGATGGAGACATGAAACAATACTTTTCTATGTATGTAATATTCATTCATTGTGCCAAATAAGTAAAAGCATGTTGGCCGATTCTGATCAGTTCATTTAAAGCCGATATCGAACGATATTGATGACGTGCTGATGCTATTGTGCATCCCTGATGTTAATCAGTTAGCTTCACAGGTGCATTTTGTTAGCTAGCTGACCAGGCTAGCTGTTCCCCCATGCTTCCAGTTTTTATCCTAACTTAAATTAGCTGGCTGCTAGTGGTAGCTTCATATTTAGCAGATATGAGAGTGGTGTCAATCATCTTATCTAACTCTGCAAGAAACCAAGTTTCCAAAAGGTTAAACTACCCCTTGAGGCATGTGTTTTGCAGAGGTGTGGACCGGAGTCACATGACTTGGACTCGAATCAGACTCAAGTCACAAATTTGACTTTGTTAAAACTTGACAAAATGAAAGAAGACTTGCAACACTTGGGCTTTAACACCAATGACTCATGACTTCACTTGGACTTGAGCCTTTTGACTTGAAAGCACTCACTGATCTTCCCCCAAAACCACAAATGTGCCACGACTCAATTCATTTTCCAAATTAACTCAACATGATTCATTCCCAGCAAGTCAACACTTAATTCCCCAGATAATCAAGTTTCTTTGAAACAGTTCAACAGCATTTAGTCAACTTGCAGGACAGAACCATAAAGAGCTAATGATTACTGAGCGCCATTTGGAAACAATGATACCAAAGATAATTTAGTTCACATACAAAAACTACACAGTGGTCACAAAAACAAACTGCAATAAACAGAAGTGCACAAAGTGGATCAAAAGTTACAGACAGATATGACAGCTTCCAAAAACATTTTTTATAAACCATTTACATGTGCTGGAGAGCACATTATCAATTTTTAAGGACTCAAAACACAAAGTTTAGGACTTTGGACTTGCGTGTCTTGACTTGAGACTTGAGTCCAGCGACTGAAAACGTACTAGTGAGATGCAAAGTAATGATATGGTCTCTCTCTGGTGTTTTTTAGGGTTGCAAAGGCATCAAATTTTTACATTGCATTAACCCAGAAAATATCAGTTTCACAGTATTACAAAATTTAAATATTGTTATCATTATCAGTTACATTGATCCTTAAAGGAATGAAAACAGAAGGTTTTATGATTAAACAAATGCTGTATTATAGCCTAAGTGAAAATTACGAGCCATATACAAAAACATAAGAAGTCACAGGCAAAACAATAGTAAGTGCGAAGTTTGAGACCAGATACACGACAAATAAATCAGTGTCAGTGCCATAGAAAAATTTAAAAAATCAAAATTACTACACAAAACTACTCAACAGCTTGTTTGATATTACAGTAGTTTATTAGTGTGACCACATATAACAAAAAGTATTTCACTATCTTCCACGTTTTCAGATCCGCCACCATGTTTGATGAGGCAAATGCTTTTATCGGCTAATAATCAATCATTGTGGGTGAAGAAGTGACATTCAGTGTTCAAATTCAGTGTTCAAAAACAAGAATAAGAAATGTGACTATTCACTTGTAAATGCATATAAAACAAATATAGATCCTATAATTAAACTTCAGAAAAGAGCTCTTAGAAAAATACATAAAGCAAGTTACTACTACTGTTTATAGCATGCTCCACCCTAAAATTTCCAGACACATTGGAAATACTTTTTCGAGCCGTGAATTAAAGCCTTCCTGTCTGTATTAATTTTTTTTTTTTTAATTAAGAGGAGGAAACTATAATTTAAGAGGGTTGTTTATTTGTGAAACATGTAAAGTGAGAATCAATGTAAAATACAGATGTGTTTCAGTTTTGGGAGTCAAACGATGGAATCGACTCAGTGCTGAGTTGAAATAGTTAAATAGTTAAAATGCAAAATAATTAAAATGTAAAATAATTAAGGGTTATAATTCAGAGTGTAATGTATTCAATTATTAATTTATTTGTTTCCTTTCTTTGGTATTGTTGATATTCTGAGTCATACTTTGGTCGATATAGGACAGGCAGAGATAAGCCTGGTGCTTCAGCTTAGTCCTTTTTCGGTTTCTGACTGTGAGGAAATTTGTGTGAAATAATATTTGTTTCTCCAGATGTATTAAAAAATAAAAATGGTTCATTCATTCATTTAAATTAAGAAGTGCAATTGCAGGGCTTGATAGTAGTAATTATTCAAGCTGACAGCAACATAGTGTTCAAACTAGGCTAGGCAATTTATTAGAAATATGATTGAGCCATATTCTAGTTAATTTTTTAAAAATTTGCCTGGGCCATTTAAAAAGGGGCCGAGGGTTGCAGTTGGCCTGCAGGCCATAGTTTGGCCACCCCTGCCATATGAGAACTGCTCATACCACAGAGTGAAACCGGTACAGCTGCAACCCTGTTGTACAGTATGACAGATTTTTTCATTTTCTTGCGGAGGTGGTCAAACTTAGAATGTTTTAAAAGAACAAAACACTCTGAGAACATCCCATACTGTCACTAGCGGTCTGTCGTCTCCTTGTTTTCATTTACACATCTTCCCACTGGCTTTTGATCTGGTCTGTAACTGCAGTGTGAGCGTGACCACACGGAGCCCAGTTAAACACCACAGATGTAATCTGTCCTGTTGGATGCACAGATCGCTATCCATTATCTCTCGTCCTCTAAAAAGGAGAAAAACCATTGTGGTTTCTCTAATGAACACGCAGCACAGACTGTAAACACTGCACATATCTCCAGCTCAGCAGCTACAGATGGACCACTGATCCATCCACTCCATCAAACAGCAACACTCTTACTGTAACTGTCTGTAAAGCAAAATGTCTAAAAACACTGGCACCAGAGCGGCCATGTTTGTTAGATAAAGCTCTCTCTGTTGTTCTACACAGGTCATGCTATTTGTTTACGCTCTCACACCCTCCCTCGGCACCGCTATCAACGACGTGTGAGCAAATGGTGCACAGCAGGCGTCGTGTCATTGAGTCTCCATGAAGAAAGTGTAATTGTTTCAGTAATTATGTGCTAACAACAACAGAACAATGGGAGTCGACGCGGCCACGGCTGTATATAGAGGACCTAGAGAGGGGTCGCGCCTTCTGGGGTGTAATGAACTCACCAGACCTCCAGTCAGGTGACGACTGATTGACAGCGCAGCAACAATACTCATTGATCCTGCTGTTTATTCTCAGCCGCTCTCTGCCTGGCTCTCACCTTCACGCAAACAACTACCTCAGATCACCTGTTTACTCAGATTTGTCACATTTCAGTCGAGAGGCGTCACTTTTGCGGCGCCTTCTGGTGTTTCGGGTGATCTGTTAACTATCAGTGCGCTTATATGACCTCTCTGAACCGCTGCAAGTTAATGGAATATTTCCCGTCCCAAGGCATCTCGGAGGATGCTTTGTTCTTAGTTCCACAAATGAATATTGAAAGGAGTGCATTTGCGGGTGCCAAACACACGGAGAGAGAAAGCCTTAATTAGGCGGCATCACAGATATGCCATGATTGTCAGTGCTTTCAAAAACTGAGTGCATGTGGGTGGAGGTTATGAAAAGAGAGGGAGAGAGAAGTTTTACCTGCATCCTTTTGTCAGGCAGAGGGAACGTGTGTGTGCTCCTTAATGCTGTGCAACAATTTGGTTCCCCCCCCCCCCCCCCCCACACACACACCATTTGATCCAGGTTTGTCAACCTACCTCTTATTCTTAATTTGCAGAAACCCTTATGGACAGTCGGTGGGCAACCACAGAGTTGGCATGGACCACGTTCCCAGAGAGTGGGGTGAGTTTGTGTGTGTTTGTTTTGTGCCCCCCCCCTTCTCTTCATTTAACAGCATTTGTTCCATTTGCTTGTTAATAGAGCCCAGTCTGCCTTGAACAGCACACCTCCTACTGTTTTATATCTTTGTTTTTGCAGTGTATGTTTGCTTTCCTGGATACTAAAAAGCTAATGAGAAACACACTGTGTAACATTATGTGCGGAAGAAATCAGAGATTTCCAGTATTTAAGAGAAAGCTTGACGAAGGAATATTGTACTTTAAACAAACAAACGAGCAGATACACGGAGCAAATCCCCGCAGTGTGGAAGGGCTACTAGGTAGGCTCTACCTTGCATGTCTCCCCAGGATAGAGAGCCTTATAATTGAAAGCATGTGTCTGTGTCTTTTATAATATGGGCCCAAGAGCACATTACTGGCAGAAATTAAGGTTTTCAGTTGATCCCCCCTATAGGAATGGTGAGAAAATAAAACAACATGAATTTGACCCCAGGGCTAACAGCCTGACAGACCTCCCCCACTCCCAGCCAGTGTAATTTGTCTTCGCTACGTGAGCGCAAAGTCAGTCAATGGAAATGGTGGGTTTCCATGGAAACGATCTTCGGCAGCCCTCCTCCTGCTATTCCCCCCTTCACAAGGGCCGGCTCTGAATGTCCTAGCATCCATGAAGTCATATGTCACGACTGGCGAGGCAGCCCCTCTCCTCACTCCTGGCAAGCCCATACGTTTGGGGGCCGGCAATTATCATATTTGTCAGGTAGTGCATCAACGTGTTGCTGGTGATTTACGACACCTAATGCTGACTCTTGGGCTCATCGTTTGGGAATAAATTGCACAGGAGCCCCAGCGACGTGAGATGAGTTATGCATTATTTTCTTCCAGTTGAAATAATCAATTTCTGGGACGCTCATTTGTTATGGAAACGAAGCATTCTGTCCAAGAGGGAATTAGGAAAAAAATCAAAAAAGATTGACTTCTCACAAGGTTATTTCCTAATGGACTAAATGTATTGACCAATGAAGCCATTTATCATCGCCTGTAATGTTAGTCAGTATACACAGAACAACAGTTAAGTTTTAACAACATATAAAGCTTTACGTTGACATGCTTTTTTCTATACTGACACACAGACAAAGGTCACGTCCCTGTCACCTTAAAGTCCAGTCCTTAAAGCTGGGGTAGGCACAAAGCTGGAAAACGTAAAAAAAATAAAAATAATAATACACCATCCTCCTGCAGCTCTCCCCGCTGTGTCCTAAGCCCCTTCCACTAGGTGACCACGGGCATATGCACGTGTTTCATACAGTAACCCAGCGTTTCCCATACACTGATTTATTTAGTCTTACTTCATCGTACAGTCGGACACAGCTCATTCGTTCCGCCCCTCTGTGCTCCGCTTTCCCTCTCTCTGTTTATCAGGCCACAAATGAGACAAGAATTAGCTAGCTAACATTAGCCACCCCACAGTCTCTCCTTGCCAAGCTCCCCCGCTGATGTGGACTGCTTACACAGGAGGAGAGCAGGCAGCCGCTCTGGAGACGGATGTTTGACCTGCGGCTGTAGTAGCTTGAATTCGGCCAGCACAAACTCCCCCCTCCCAGCAACGGATGTCACAGCAGGTTGGTGGCCAGTGTAACCGCCAACTTTAAACTGTGTAATGGCAGCAACAGAAAGTTTGCTGATCTGGCAGGTAGTTGGGCTGCTTGTCTCCCGAAGGTGGGGTTTGTGCTGTCTGGATTCATGTTGTTGCAGCCGGTGACTGGGACTTTGTTGCTGCCTGCTCTCCTCCCAGCAATGTGATGTGTTGGGGCCGAGAGCAAGGACACGCTGTGATTCAAGGTTCTAGCTAACCTTAGCTACATAAACGTGAACAATAGGGTGCAGCTGTGAGCCTTTGGCTTAGGTTAGCAGAAAGCTAAACTATCAGCACATTCTTTTCTCCATCTTTGAAACACTTTGTTGATATTGATGCATGTCTTATTTCATTTATTGTCAGACTCACTTTAAGGGCCCTGACAGACCAAGCCGATCGTCAGCCATTGCTGAATATTGGGCCATCAGTGAGCGTCTAGTTTTGTGATATGTCTGACAATGTTAGAACTAGTGGGCCCTTGGTGGCCCTTGTGGCGTCGGAGATGCTGCAGCCCGAAAAGAAATGGAAGTGAGGAAGGAAAACTAAAGCCCAAAGTCAAAAGGCATGAGAATGTAAATTTTTTTTAGTCATTTTAGCTCTTTAGCAGAAACGGTTCATAGTGGTTTGTGTTATTGTTCACTGCCACACGGACATTATACTTTGTTCTTTCAACAACCAGTTGTGTTGTTAAAGGGATAGTGCACCCAAAAATGAAAATTCAGCCATTATCTACTCACCTATATGCCGACGGAGGCCCTGGTGAAGTTTTAGAGTCCTCACATCCTTTGGGGAGATCGACGGGGGGAACGGGCAGCACAACTAATGGCAGACGGCGCCCCAGACTAACACCCAAGAACACAAAATTGAACCCACAGAGTACCTCCATACTGTTCATCCGTAGTGATCCAAGTGTGCTGCAGCCGCGACATAAAAAGTTGTTTCGAAAAACATCATATGAACTCTGTTTTTAGCCTCACTGTAGCCTGTAGCTCTGACTGCTTCTCTGTGCTCCGCGTTCACATGTGCGCGCTCAGGGTGATTGGTGATGCACGGTCTCTGAAGAGCAACACTCTCGTCAGTACTGATGTCCAGATTCTCAAGTGCAGGCATCGCCAATTCCCAGTCTGAGCAGCAAAGACTTTCCTCACCCGTTGGCACTGCTTTGCATTTGAAACAACTACACCACCAGGTTTCCAGTGCTCGACTCCGGTATTCTGCGGCTGGCAGAGGCTCATGAGCTGCGGCGGCTGCTTCGTCCAGTAGCCTGAGTTCCGTGCGTATACTTGGGCTCAAACAAATACGGCTCAACAAAGAAATGCTGTTCCTCCTCAATTTCAAAGTCTTCAGACATGTTGGGCTGTAGTTTGCGAAAAGGCCGTAGTGCAAATTATCTTTTAGCGACTGTGGCTACTGTTGTCTCTTCCTGCAGTGCATGTGTCACGTGATGTAAACACGGGTGAGCAAAGCTCATGCTTTCGCTGGTCTCGCGCAGGTGCGCACACATGAATGCGGAGCACGGAGAAGCAGTCAGAGCTACAGGCTACAGTGAGGCTAAAAACAGAGTTCATATGACATTTTTCCAAACAACTTTTTATGTCGGGGCTGCAGCACACTTGGATCACTATGGATGAGCAGTATGGAGATAATATGTGGATTCAATTTTGTGTTCTTGGACATTAGTCTGGGGCGCCGTCTGCCATTAGGTGTGCTACCCCCTCTCCCCTTGGATCTCCGCAAGGGATGTGAGCACTCTAAAACTTCACCAGGGCCTTCATCGGCATATGGGTGAGTAGATAATGGCTGAATTTTCGTTTTTGGGTGCACTATCCCTTTAACGTCCTAACTGGGTAACTAGCGATTTGAAACCAGTTCCCATTTGAATGTCAAACGCAGACCACTGTCGCGTGCTAGTGTGGAGAGGTATTTCCTTTCACACAGGTGCAAAACGTACATGCCAATTGGCCATCAGCTGTAGTCTTTGTGGTGTCTTCATTGCAACTTTTTGGCTGAGACACAGGCGACGGGAGGCAGCCTTCCTCTCCACTAGTTCTTTTCTGTCGGTTTGGTGTGTCTGGGCTTTTACACTCTCTTCTTGACAAGTCCGTCCTCCTCTTTTGGGTCACTTTGCAGTGCAGGCAGTTGTTGCCAATACTGGAATAGCAACTTTCAATGCAGAATTCTTCACCATTGATTCAGGCCTTCACGGAGGGGACGTGCACACGCATCCTCATTTATAGAACAGCCAACAGGAACGCCCTCTCTCTGACACAACCTTTGATTGGCCAAAGTCTCCTGCCAAGGGCAAGATTTTCTAAAGCCTGAAAGCAGAGCCAAGAGGAGGGGCAGAAATCCTGTTTTCTCTCAGTGCACTTGAATTACAATATGCTCAGTAGGATATTTGCCCAATGACACCACAATAAAACTGCCTACCCCAGCTTTAAATGGCTATTTTTAAAGCCTCGTGATGTACAGAGACAGCAGCCTGTCTGGTATATTAACTACAACAGATGCAAATATCTGCTCTCGGGTTTTATGTGTAGGCTTGGGAAAATATATACAGTATATAATATATTCAGCATTATAACCTGAAGTGCTCAGGAGTGCTGCCACGGTGCAATCACACTGACAGCATTGCATTTAGATGGGCATTTTAATAAATAACTCACTGTTTGCATTATATATATGTACAGGGAAAGTTTCCATTTAAAGTGAACAGTTTTATGCTCTCATATCTCTTCCAGCACAGATAACACATTTATATGATATAGAAACCGAGTCTCCTCTTGAGGCCATTTCGATTGCACTGCAGCAGTTAAAGCTACGAGCGCTGCTGTCTATAGGTGTGTACGCAGATTTTGATTAATGCCTAACCGACACATTTGTGATGATCTTAGCTGCGAAACATTCATCTTTTTTACAAACCTCCACCACGTGATCAGCATCTCGACTGTTAGACAAACAGGCCTAATGCGTGAAATGTGTTTTAATGGGAAAATGTTTTCTATTAATAGTCCATAATGATTGGAATTTTCTGAATGATTCATGTAATTAGAAGCATTTTAGCTGCAAATTATTCCTCACAGGCCACATGTACACAGCCGCACTGTGGGAACGTGTGTGTTGGCGTGCATGTGCTGCATTTTTTATACTCTGTTTATAGCAGGCGTCACTTTGCTGTTTTGGATGCCCTCTATGCTTGAGTGGTTTGCATTAGGATGCACTGCGTTTAACATTGCTCAATTTTAATTAACAACATATTGGATAGGGGAGTTTCTGCAGCTCAGTTGTTGCTGAATGAGAAATAGAACCGCTGTTGCATTAATAAAAAGCATTAGATAATCAATTCGATTTAGTCTAATTTTATCCCTGAACCTTCTCTTCTCTGCTTTGTCTTTATCAGCTTGCAGTATTTAGTTGTTCCAGACTCCCTGCTGTCATCTCTTCCTCTGTCACAGTGCCTCTCTGTTGTCTCCACAGTGGGAGGAGGTTAGCGGCTACGACGACTCCATGAGCCCAATCAGAACCTACCAGGTGTGTAATGTCCAAAAGCCCAACCAGAACAACTGGCTCAGGACAGACTTTATCCCCCGCAAGGGCGTGCTGCGTGTCTACGTGGAGCTCAAGTTCTCCGTCCGTGACTGTGCCAGCATCCCCAACATCCCCGGCTCCTGCAAAGAGACTTTTAATCTGTTTTACTATGAGTCCGAGGGGGACACAGCTACAGACACCAGCCCTCTGTGGAGGGAGAACCCTTATGTGAAGGTGGATACTATTGCCCCAGATGAGAGTTTCTCTCTGCTGGAGGCGGGTAGGATCAACACCAAAGTGCGCAGCTTTGGCCCCCTCTCCAAGGCCGGTTTCTACCTGGCATTCCAGGACCTGGGCGCCTGCATGTCTCTCATCTCAGTCAGGGTTTTCTTCAAGAAGTGCTCCACTACTATTGCCAATTTCGCAGTCTTCCCTGAGACCGCCACGGGGGCAGAAGCCACCTCCTTAGTGATCGCTCCTGGGGCCTGTGTGACCAACGCTATGGAGGTGTCCGTCCCTCTGAAGCTGTACTGCAACGGGGACGGGGAGTGGATGGTCCCTGTGGGCTCGTGCACCTGCGTTGCTGGCTTTGAACCCTCTGCGGACGGCACTCAGTGCCAGGGTATGTGTGTTTAACAGACATTTGGACTTTTATTTAACCAAACCTCCTTTATATGCTCAGTGCAAGTCACCTCAGTCTGTGCCCTCTTCTCTGCATTTATTGTGTGGCTCCTGAAAGGGGGTGAAGGAGGGTGGAGGAGAGTATGAATTAATGAGGTGTTGCAGAGAGGAGCAGCATACAAATATTGCGAGAGCAGGACGGGGAGGGAGAGAAAGATAGCGGGAAGGCACAAAATAAAGAGCCAATAGATTGTGCGAGAAAAATGCAGATAATAGAAGGGAAAGGCGTCCAGAGTCCAGAGAAAAGAGATATTAACAGAGAAAGGGAGATTAAAAGGTGTGAATTGCCAGAGATGGGATGGGAACAGCAGCCAAAAGGAGAAGAATGAAAAGAAAGGAGGGGGGCTGCAGGAAGTCAAAGACAGACAAGCGAAGCCTCTTCTCACCTGGGCGTGAGAAATAGTGTCTAACATGCGCCGGAGAGCTCATTCGTTGCCATTTGGCGGCTCAAGGTTAAAAGCTTGCCGCCAGCGCCTGATAAAAAGCTCTCCAGGGCTTCAGCCAGCGGTTTGCGATGAGGAAGTGTAATTTCCTCCGCGGCCTCCCGTTAGTTAATCTACAGGCGGCCACACTCATTAACACCATTCAGACCAACGTGAGCCAACACTGCCACGCTAACATTAATCACTCAGACATTTCATTTCTTACCTCAGTCTGGCCGCTCGCTCGCAGCCAAACGCCGCATGAGATGGAGAGAAGAGGAGGGGAGGAAGAGGAGACAATAGATGTGGAGGGGGGGCATTGGAGAGGGAAACATTAGTGTATCGAAAACAGGAGAATCATCGTGCCCTCCAAAGAGGTTAATGGATTGAAGCAAGACTGAGGTGTGATTCAGCACCCTCTCGAAAACAGGCGAGGAAAACAAACAAATAAAAGAAAATGATGATGCACTGTGTAATAGAAGAAAAATAAATCAGATCACAGAGTGTAGAGCCTAAAGGTCTCACTGAATTATGGGAGAAAAAAAATTCATCTTGGCTTTTTATTGCACGGTTTTAGAGCTACAATGCGGCGGCCATTAGCTGCGCTGATTTTCCTAAAAGTGCCATTGTTGGGAATTAGGGTGGAACTTGTGCTCAAACTGAAAGACCACTTAGCCTAACTAGTTAATCACACTCTATCTCTCGCTGGCTGGGGGTTTTATGAGCCCTCACGCTGACAGGACAGATGTTTGCCAGAGACCCCGCTTTTACACCACCAGTTAGGAATGTGGCAAACAGTAAAAAGTGGGGCTCTGGAGGCGGATATATCCAGACCTTTTGCTGCTAATCCCCTTTATCTGAATCCTTCTTTAGTGCGGGCTTATGCTGGTTTATCCTTAAGACTCGATATCAGCCAACCTTCAGCGTGACACTTTGGAATTCAAATTAATCGCTTGGACACATCGTCTGAGATTACAGCACTTTGTATATTTTCCTGATAACTCTCCTGAGCTAATTTACGTCTGCTCTGATGTCCCCTTCATTTGAATTGATTTATTGGCTTATTATGGAGCTGTTCTGCATGCATGTGGAGGCCTTGTTTGTATTCAGCCGTGTGGTTTGGAGAGCTGAGGACACAGCAGACACTGATTGATGGGTTTAGGGTGTATCCCTTTTCTCCGAAGCATTCTCCATCCCTGTTTGTCTGACAACAGCAATCTCCTGTCAGCGGTCTATCTTCATCTTCATCCTCCTTTTCCTCCTCTTCAACATGAAACTTAGCTGTCATCCCGGCTCTCTTTTTGGGGGAGATTAATGTCACCCGGTGGAGGGAGTGAAAATGAAAGAGCACATGCAAATGTATAGATAAGACCTCATGCTTAAGTGTTCGCCATCTCGCACGTACGTATCAGCTCTTCTCTGCATAAATATTGAGCGTCACAGGTGCTTCACAGGAACAGTTTTTGTTGTGTGACAGATGTGACAGCCGCTTGTCTTTTAGTTAAGTGACAGCACAGAGTGTCTTTGTTTTGTTTTGTTCTCATTGTCCTTTTTGTTTTCTCTCCCGCCCATCCAGCTTGCATCCCAGGGACCTTCAAATCCAAATTCGGGGAGGGATCCTGTGCTCCCTGCCCGTCCAACAGTCGCACCAGTGCACGAGGCGCCAGCATTTGTCCCTGCCAGAGTGGTTTCTACCGCTCTGACAGCGACCCCCCTGACTCTGCCTGCACCAGTAAGTCATCCTCCACTGCACAGGCTAAAAATCTTCAACTTAGCTGAGAAAAGTCAGACGAGTAGAAACAGTTGGTGAATAATCAGTGCCAGGTTTCATCTGTCATCGTGTTTAAAAGAACAGTTCATACCAAAATCAAAAATACATACTTTCCCTCTTACCTGTAGTGCTATGTATAAACCTAGGTTGTTTAGGTGCAAGTCGCTTAGTGCTGGTGATATCGGCCGTACAGCTGTCTGTCTTCTCTTCAGTTTAATGGAAGTAGATGGCGCTCAGCTTGTTGTGCTCAAAGCTCTGAAATTTGAGCAACCCAACACTGGGGCTGGGTATTTGTTATTTTTTTTTTTTAAAATTATGATATCAGTACCAATACCAGGCCCCTTAAAGTGATACTGATAGCAGCAGAGTACTTCATTCCATACCCATACATCAATCAATCAATCAATCAATCAATCAATTTTATTTATAAAGCCCAATATCACAAATCACAATTTGCCTCACAGGGCTTTACAGCATACGACATCCCTCTGTCCTTTGGACCCTCACAGCGGATAAGGAAAAAGTAGTTCTGGCTACTGTGGTACAATATGTTGAAAGTATGTATTAATATCTGGCAGTATACATGTGTGACAATAGTCATATGTGTATAACAACAGTAGAAGTATGACTAATGACTAATGATGGCAGCAGCAGGAGGCATCTGGCAGGACCACGTCAGCAGCACAACCACACACGTCACGCTATCCAGGCACCGTGTGAATGTTATGGTGATAAACACACTGTCCTTGAGTTCACCACACCACAGGATGTATGGGTTGTAGCTGCTGCAGTCATGGGCCAATTACACATGCAAACAAAACCATACAAACAGTTTTTTATTTGTAGATCTAGCCACAAAAAGGATCGTTGACTGCAGCAGTTTTCATACTACTTGCTACTGGGTTATTTCAGTCGACGTCTCAAAGGTATCAAGTATTGATTCCACGACCTAGTCAACATCAATGTCTCTTTACAGAAATCATGACTCGTTTAGTCAAGATAATCCACAGACCTTGTTGTGAGCAGCTTCATGTGGAACTTTTTTTTTTTTTTGACCAAACTACACCTGCCAACTGTATCACAGAAGGAAGCGTGCATCTACTGCTAGCTGCTAGCTCACCTAGCACCACCGAGCTAGCTAATGTTATAGCTCAGCCGCCACTAACATTTACATCTCACACTGTCATGAGCACCAGCCTCTTGTCCATGAGTAGATACACTCTTCCTTCTGCACAGTGATACAGTTGGCAGGTATAGTTCGGTGGTAAGAAAACAGTTCCTAAATTAATTAAACTGCTCACAACAAGGTCTGGGGATTATCTTGAGATTATCTTAACATGATTTCTAAAAAGAGACATTGCTGTTGAGTTTTTCAAATATATATATTTTTTGGCGTATTGAGCACCACAAACTGAGTGCCATCTAGTTCCATTATATTGGAGAGATCGCAGACATCTCAACGGCCGATATCTCCGACACTCAGCAACTCAGACCAAAACTATCTAGATAGATAAATGGCACTACAGGTAAGAGGAAAAATATGTATTTTTGATTTGGGGGTGAACTGTCCCTTTAAAGTCTAAGTAAAATCTTAAATTTGAAATGTTTTGCTAAGAAATCCACATACATGTCCGTGGTGTTTGTTTGACTTCATCACATATACGATTACAGGACAGTACAATGTGTAGTGAAATGCTGGTGTGCTAGCTGCAGAGAGCAACTAACAAGTAGAAAAACATGAAATAGAATATTACAGTGTAGTTTTTGGCCTCAAGTTGAATGAACAGAAACAACAGATTTAAATGAAATGACAATGTAAATCAATGTGACAGTGTGAAAGGGATCGCATGTAGTGATGAACCTCTCAGTTTTCAGTGAGAGGACTTCACGCTGCCTGCTCAGCACCAAACAGAAGACATAAAGTTAGCGACTAGCTGGTGCACATAGCGGAGTGTTTAGTAGCTAAAGAATCAGATATTTCCCCCGGGAGTTGGTCCATGTTTCAAATGGAAATTTTCTGTTTGGTGGTAACTAGTCCAGTCTGGTGCTGACCGTAGCGTCCACGTTTGTTCTGCACGGACAGGCCTCTGAGAGAAGTTGCAGCGAACGTGCTGATGGAGAGCGACATGTGCTGCCTTGACCGTGTAAAATCACCCCCCAGGGGCCTTTCGCCGCGTTAAATGACACACAGGGCCCCGCAACTGTCTTCCCCAGATTCTCGTCACAGGAACACTGTGGACTCTGACATTGACCAGCGCGCACAGACAGGCGGGCAGGGACTCAAGCACCACCTCCGACTCAACACGCAAACACACACAAACACACAGGCCTGACAGTTCTGTCCCTGCGGTCTGTCAGAGCCTGTGCCAAGCAGCCTGTGCTTTGTGTTGGAAGCGGTGTGTTGCACAAGAGAGGCTCAGCCAGTCAATGGCCGGCAGCTTGGGCTCAGCGTGTGTTTTAGACGGGTGTCCAATTAGAAGAGCCTCCACTCTGAACTGTGTGTGCCTAATTAGAAATGACAGGGCGAGCGAAACGCTGCTCAGGGCAAGCCGGCCAAGGAGCTGAACTCAGAGGACAGGCAGATTTGGCCGACAAGAGCTGATGGCCAGAGAACCTCCTTTTCTTTTCCCCCTTCTCTGCTTTGAGACAGGTTAGACTTTCTGCCGCTGGAAGCTTAGAAGGAGAGCCCTTCTCTTCTTTGACTTTAAAAGGATGAAAAGCAAACCAATCTTTGTTGCCTCCCTCTGCGGTTATCATACTTTATCCAGGTTTCAAATACTCCTCACTCAAAACGCAGCACTTCTTATTGAACTGAGGTGGCCTTGGGTTATACTGATACAAGAACATGAATTTCTATCAAGAGTGGATTAGCCGGGTTTCACGAGCACCAGGAGGGGTTATGCATAGCGATGGACGCGAGTTACAGTGCAGAGCTGTGTGGGATTGTGCTTTTCATAAAGGAACATGACTTAGTGATGAACAGTGGAGTTCTGCTTGTGCATGACAAGTCGTATTTATCCTCCTGTCTCAGAGTATATTGATTTATTCATTTGTACCAGGAAGGATTCTGCCTTGTTGTTATGGTTTTACCTGCTTTCATGCCTGAGGATTTGTTGGGGGCATGTTAAGCAATCTAACACATTAATTTGTCCAAAAGGATTTCATGAAAAGAATACTCTTTGACTGTGTAACCGAATGAATATAAAACTATGGTGAAATCTGCTGAGCTCAGGATATCTGCGTGCAGTGGGGGTGCACAGAGATGTCATTATCTGTATCTGTTCAACCAAC
The DNA here is from genome assembly GCF_011397635.1 of Epinephelus fuscoguttatus. Classification (NCBI taxonomy): domain Eukaryota; kingdom Metazoa; phylum Chordata; class Actinopteri; order Perciformes; family Serranidae; genus Epinephelus; species Epinephelus fuscoguttatus. The sequence continues at coordinate 25,771,127 of NC_064766.1, forward strand.
GCAATTATCTGTCTCTGTATCTGTGTCTAACGTCTACCATTGACGTGGTAATAACAATCACTTACCGTCCCTGTTATATGGCGACTGATCCTGCCTCTGCTCGGACAGTAAGGGGCTCCCAGATCTCATTTCAGCTGCTGTTCAACTTATTTGAGTTAGCCTCTCACTGCTATCAGCTACTTTTTATGTGGTGGGTTGTATGCATAACACATCGTTGCAATGTCACACCTGTGCCGCCCATGACCCGGTCCTGCTGGCTGTCCTTTTTATATAGACATTGGTGCTGTTACTGTCTCTGATGCCGCCTGAAAGGCAAGACAACTCTGTCCCCGCTTTCCGCAATTGTACCTTTTTACAGAACAGTGAGGCGGCATAACAGCATTAAAATCCCTCCTTGAAAAGCAGTGTAAAAGGGGCTTTAAATTCCAGTAATCCTGCTTATGTACATATTTTCTACTTGGTTTTTAAATGGAGGACATTAACACAGACTACACCTAAAATGACAGGTTTTAAGCATCATTTAGATGTATATGTTGCGAGGGTTTGAAAGACATCAAGCTGCCACACTTGGCTTTTTGCTTCCTTGAGGGAAAACTAGGAACTATGATGCAGGGCTGCTCCCTAATAGTCGACCAAATGTTAGTTGACCAGAAAGGTCATTAGTTGACGCATTCATCGACTACAAACATGACGTATCGTCCGAGACATGTAACTTAGCACAATCATTACTGCTATGCTGACAACGTCATTAACAGGCGGCTCGCTCAGTGTGTGATGTGCACTTGTAGATAAAATATAGGCCTATATTAATGAAGGTTCATTAGTACGGTTTTGTATTTCTCTGTAATGTAGCACGGTGTTAACAATGTTACTGATACTATTCTTTCTCACACCTTCAACTCAAACCATTGTGTTGCCCCGCCCAAAATATATCATTTAATAATTAAATTAATATCATAAACCTGCGGGCGACTAGTCAACTAATGGCCCTAAATGACGACTACTGGTCTACTAGGAAAATTCTTTAGTCAGGGGCAGCACTACTATGATGGCCTCCCTGCCAAGTGGGTTCACTAAAGCTTACTAGAAAGTTCCCAGTTATTAATAATTTCCCCAAGACATTGCTTGCAATAGTCCACCTTCCACTCCAGGCCTTCTCACTCTCTCTTTGGCTCTCTCAAACACACGTACACCTTGGTGAGTGCCTCAGCGCTCAGTGTCGTCTCTGTCCTTGTTTCTATCCTCAGCACTGACAATTTTTGCCACTATAAAGCATAAAGTTGGCTCTTAACCAGTCTGTATTAAAAAACCCTGACCCGTACATTACTAGCGCTAAGCTCTCAGCCTGCTCCCTTCTGTGTGGGGGCGTTTGCAGAATATGGTGCTCACTTTTCAGTACTATATAGTAAATGATGCGACTAGTTAGTGAAATCAAAGCAGTATGTTGCAAACAGAATGGGCATTTATATTTTGTGGTCGTCCACAGTGATATGAATCAATTTGAAGGAACAGAGTGGCTGAAAAAAACATGTCAGTCATACTTTGTCTGTTTGCACCTCATTATCTGTGCTTTACCAAGTAATGTATTGGGATTCAGGTACATCTCCAGTGTGCAAATGTGTTATCTGATCATTTTCAATGTTACTCAAATCATGTTAATTGCTGAAACTCTGTGTTGCTGCTATTCATGTCTACGTCTCCCTTGTAAAAGAGATGTCCCGTCTCGTGGGACAAACCTTGTTGAATAAAGGTGAAATTTAAAAAGATGAATAAAAGTGATTTCTTTACATGAAAGGCTTCTTTATGTCGCCTTCTTACAGACATGTTAAAACAAAGATAATGTAAGCACTGCATAGGGAACATGACTAAAGCCTCAGTTGTGTATTTTTCCTCTCTGTCTGCCCACCTTCTTAAACACCTACGTGTGTGTGTGTGTGTTTGTGCAGCGATCCCTTCTGCACCTCGCAATGTTATCTCCAGCGTGAACGAGACCTCGCTGTCCTTGGAGTGGGAGGAACCCGAGGACACAGGCGGGAGGAGTGACCTCGTCTATAACGTGGTGTGCAAGAAATGCCTGCGGGACCGGAGCCCCTGCACACGCTGCGACGACAACGTGGACATCGCCCCTCGCAGGCTGGGGCTGAGGCAGAGGAAGGTGGTGGTGAGGAATCTGCAGGCTCACACCCGCTACAGCTTCGAGGTGCAGGCTGTCAACGGCGTTTCTGGGAAAAACCCCACCTCGCCCAGCTACTCCACGGTCAACATCACCACCAACCAAGCCGGTTAGTAGTAGAGGATCTGTCACTGGCGCTGGACGTGTCCACAAACCAAGTTAATTCATAGAGATGCTCAGATCAATACCACTTAACATCACGATGAAAGAGGCTGGTTAGTGGATCCTAAGTTCAGTCAATGTCAATGAGCGTCTTAATGGGCTCTTAGTACCCAGAGCAGTATGAACAGCCACAATAAACATTGTTGAACGGGCTCAGGGAGAGCGACAGATGGAGGACTCTCAGGTGGAGCTCTGTTTTGCTGAGGGACTCACAGGAAAGGCAGATAAAATGTTAAGTATACTTTATATCTCCACTGTCAGCACACTGTCAACCAGGCGTCTAACGTTACATCACTGACAATGTCACCTTTCAGCATCTCCACTTAATATTTGCAGTGTCATCATCAACCAAACTGCTCAGCACCTTTCACAGACTGTAATTACTCTCCCAGTTAACCTGCACTTAATCCACCTTTCTGCAGTTTATGGACCCCGGACAATGACTGTCAGTAGAGTCACTTTCAGGCCTCACAAATCAATAAACCGCAGAACAGTGAAGGTGACACGTGTACCATTTTTCTTAAACCGTTCAGGTTGAGGTATTTTGAATAATAATTATCTTACTGTGATGGTTTGTGACTTCGAAAGAGAGTAATCTTGGCAACTTTAAGGGACAATCTCCCGACTCACAAGTGAAGTAACTTTCTACAACCTATAGGGACAGTTTTTCCCTCTTACCTGTAGTGCTGTTTATTACTCAAGATTGTTTTGGTGTGAGTTGCGAGTGTTGGAGATATCAGCCGTAGACATGTCTGCCTCTCTCCAATATAAGGGAGCCAATAGGGCTTTTTCATTGGCACATTCTGCTGCAGCGAGTCAAACCATGCCTAACTGATTTTAGTTTCCATGCTCGAGTCAGACCATCTCTGGAGTAGGGCAAAAAGCATGTCCCACCGCCTTCAAGTGGGTAGGGGTGACACCAACTGACCCCTGACAACCCCCATGTGAGACTCAACTCATGTCTGTACAGGAGACCAGAGAGAAAGGCGTTTTCTAAAGTCTCTTGTGTGTTCAGCTCTCAGTACTTTCAGCTCTTCTAACCGAATCTCTGTGGTTTGGAGTTTAGTTCGCTCCTGCGTCCCTGTTTGTGTTTTAGGTATCATCAGCATTTTTTTTTTTTTTTTTTTTTTTACTGTTTCATGTTCACTCTTAGCTGCAGGGGTGTCGTGTAAAGTTACAGCTGGTGAAAGCTTAACATTTCCTCATTTTGGTGCTTCACAATAAAAGCTTTCAAATAAGAAAATAATGGGGAATTTTTATTGTGAAGGATTTATAGGAAATTAAACCACACTCACTGTTTAGCACGGGATTAGCAGAACTTTGTTAGTCAATAAAACAAGTCTACTAACACAGCAGGGAGGAAAGTGAAAGCAGAAACAGCCACAGTGAGATGTTGATGAAGAGCTGCAGACAACAGGCTCTGCAAGCAGCTCACCTCCAACAGGTAAACTTCTTTTACCTGCCCTGCTGTGTGACGGAAAAATACTCACAGCAAAATAACAGGTTACTTGAGCCATGGATCAACCGGCTGCTTTTAAAAGTCATCCCTTACAACAAGCCTGGTATCAGTTAAAGACACACCTTTAAGCACGAGTCAAGCCAAGCCGTATAGCCCCTATAGACGGCACTCAGCTTGTGGTGCTCAAAGTGCCAAAAAATGCATTTAGAAAAACTCAACTACCGAACTACACCCTCAAACTGCATCACAGCACAAACAGGAGCATCCACTACTAGCCCACGTAGCACCACTGAGCTAACTATGGCGCCATTATTGTTTACATCTTGCATTCACAAGCATGAGTCTCTCGTCCATGAGTAGATGCACACTTCCTTCTGCGCAGTGATACAGTTGGTGGGTGTAGTTCAGTAGAAAGAAAATAGTTCCTGCTTGAAATGGCTCACAACAAGGTCTGTTCTGTGTCTGTTCAAATGCATTTTTTGGCACTTTGAGCACCACAAGCTGAGTGTCATCTAGTTCCATTATACTGGAGAGAAGGCAGACATCTCTACAGCCGATACCGCCAACACACTGCAACTCACACCAAAACAATCCAGACTGATAAAAACATTTCTTGATTTTGGGGTGGGCAGTCCCTTTAAAGTGTACTCTAACTTGTGTCCTCTCTGATGTCCAACAGCACCGTCAGCAGTGCCCACCGTTCATCTGATGCGCTCCACCTCAGACACTCTCAGCCTGTCTTGGCTGCCCCCCGAGAAACCCAACGGGGTCATCCTCGACTACGAGATTAAATACCATGAGAGGGTAAGCTCTGACTTTTTAGCCAGTGCCTCAATGTAGGTCACAGTGCTCGACTTATTGACTCTGAAAATCTGCTTTTCCAGCTCTGTGCAGAGAGAAGCATTTTTATGGATGTTGAAAAATGTAATATTGAAATGTGATGTGTGTGGGGAGGATTGGCAGAGGCTGAAAATGCCTATTGTTGGAGAGTATGGGCTGGTCGGAGTCAGCAACTGGTGATGGAAATGCTGCAACACTGGTTTGATTAGATTGCCTAGCAAAGCCCTGCTGATATAAAATGGCCATTTTATAACTTTTTATGGTAAAACCAGACGGACAATAAATATAGCACTGCTCTAAAAGAATGCAGGGGCTTGTGTTGGTATCATTATGGCCAGCTTTAGTAATTGGTTCATTTGTTTGAAGGCTTTGAAGGCCAGCAAGATGCATTTACTGTATTAATGTATTTGATTAGCCAGTTTGGGGATTTGCTGGATGACTTCATATTGAATTGTGGCAAAAGTTGAGCCAGTTCTACTTTTCTTTGCTGGACAAGTATGCATTTTGAAATTAACTTTCATATGTTCAATACTCATATGAAAATAAATCTTTAACAAAAGCCCCAACTCCGAGTTGAGTTGGCTGAATGTAGCTTGCTGTATTGGAGCTCCAGTTGCTGCTGACTGAAAGAACTGTTCAGCTAAACTGTGATGTACGTTATGTTTCTTATTAGTTCAAAGCTTGTCCAGAATAATGAACTACTGAACGGTGCTAAGTGATTAAATATTGCAACTTCTGAACACAGCCTTAGACCTCTTCCTAACTGATGCGATGCAAACAAGCAGACAGATTGTGTCAGTTTTTTTCCAATGAAGACGTCCTAACCTGCTCTCTGTGTCAGCGAGCAAGCTGACAGTGATGCTTGTTTGAAAAATCACTCGCCCTAGCTTTATTTTTGCAAAGTTTTGACAAACTTTTCCACCTTCAACTTATTTTAATTAGTCAAAATTGTAGACTGGCAGCACAGTGGTGCAGTGGTTAGCATTGTGGCCTCACAGCAAGAGTGTTCCTGGTGGGGGAGCCCTTCTGTGTGGAGTCTGCATGTTCTCCCCGTGTCAGCGTGGGTTTTTCTCTGGGTACTCCGGCTTCCTCCCACAGTCCAAGGACATGCAGGTTAATTGGTGACTCTAAATTGTCCGTAGGTGTGAATGTGAGTGTGAATGGTTGTCTGTCTCTATGTGTCAGCCCAGTGATAGTCTGGTGACCTGTCCAGGATGTACCCTGCCTCTCGCCCAGTGTCAGCTGGGATAGGCTCCAGCCCCCCTGTGACCCCTAACAGGATAAGCAGTTACGGAAAATGATTGAACGAATCATAGACTGTGTAAAAACATACACTTAGATAAAAGATGTACAGTCCCAACACATAGTTTGTGGTCAGAATCTACACTGATGTCCTGACGTCATTGATGTTTCTGTTTTCCCTCCAGTCAGCTGTCAACATGGATGAAGAGAAAATGATTGAAACTTAAGACTATTACATGAATTCTGAATAAATAGACACTTAATCATTTACAAAGGGAGAAATCACACCTGCGCCAAACGAAAGGTCTCATCCCCTCCTCGGGCTGCGATATTGGTCATAGTAAATCTGGAGAATTTTTTTGTTTTCCCTCCGACAGAGTTCACTCACTTGCTGTTTGTTAGAAAGAGGTGTTGGGCTTTGTCACTTTTGATAAAAGTGACAAGTACAGGATCGGGGTGAATGTTAAAATGTTGTGTAACAGTAGCACAATTAGAGAAGAGTCATGAAATAAGCAAACTCACTCAGTAATGTTGGTTAGCAATGTGTAGCTTAAAAGAAATACTGGTTGTATATAAATTAGGCGTACTTCCCAAAGTCATGGAATTCCACAGTCACATTTTCCAGGCCTGGAAAAGTCACGGAATTAGTAAAAATCATTGAAAGCTTATAAAAGTCATGGATTTTTTTGTGTGTAATGACATTGTTACAGTAATCTTCTGTGGATAACCTTTCACATAATGTAGCAAAACTGCAAATGTCATTCATTTTCCGTAATCGCTTATCCTGTTAAGGGTCATGGGGGGTCTGGAGCCTATCCCAGCTGACATTAAGTGAGTTTCTCTTCATCCATGTTGACTGCTGACAAGAGGGAAAACAGAAAAAGAAAGATCGAGGATGTCAGGATGTCAGAGACTTTGACACCAGGCTGTGTGTTGGGACTGAATGTCCTGCATCTAAGTGTTTATTTTTACACAGTCGTTTATACAGTCTATGATTCATTCATTCATTTTCCGTAACCACTTGGGGCCACGGGGGTGGCTGGAGCCTATCCCACCTGATATTGGGCAAAAGGAGGGGTACACCCTGGATAGGTCACCAGACTATCACAGGGCTGACACAAAAGCCCTTTTTAAATAGGAATTGTGCAAATTTGTAGGAAAGCCCAGTCAGTCTTCTTTCAGTATTGGCAGTATAAAAACAAAATCGGGGAGTGTGGCAAAATGCCACCTGCCTACTTTTGTTCATACAGAATGCACCTTTTTCGGGGCAATGGGGGGCGTGTAAGTAACAAAATGTGTAGCTCAGCGTCTGGCGTAAACAGTGACATACTCAGAGGGAAGCCGTGGCTGGTCACTCCTGCGGTGATTCTCTTGTAAGTCGGCCCGTTCTTCACCGTTCCTGTCATTTGACGGTTAAAGGCCTCTTCGTTTGTGAGGACAAGGAGGGTGCACAATTCCTTGTCTCCTCAGTTGCTCATCTTTACTGTGTCCGTCAGGTTTGCGTTTCCCTCTTGCTACTTGCTGCTCGCTAATTCCTGCTATCAGCTGTTTCCTGTTTATCCACCGCCAGTGGCTCGCACGTGCGGTGTCATCAACAGCTCCTCCCACAAGTCTTCAACAGCCCCTCCCATGGTGGAAGGACGTTCTTTTTAAACCAAAAAGGTTCCGCCAATATGACTACCCTACCAGGCGGAAAATTGGGCACCTCGGATCAACTCACCAATCCGGCTCTGTGTGTCTAAACGCTCGCAGCTTGCCGGCAAAACGGCCCAACATTCGCCAAAAATCTGGCAGTGTAAAAGGGGCTAAAGAGACAAACAACCATTCGCACCTACAGACAATTTAGAGTCACCAATTAACCTGTATGTCTTTGGACTGTGGGAGGAAGCCAGAGAACCTGGAAAAACCCACACTGACACAAGAAGAACATGCTAACCACGGCACCACCGTGCTGCTTAAATGAAGTGCAAGATGAGAGGTTAAGTCAGCATACTTGCCGTACAGTCATGTGGTGTTGGAATAATCGGACAAATCAGTTTCCCAACTGTGGAAATCACATGAACGCACACTCAAATCAGAGCAACAACTCGGAAAGTTGGCGAAAATTTGAGGTTTATGACTTTCCGAGTTGATGTCATATTGTACAGAAACATGACAGACGAAAGTAAATGTTTGGTTGATGTTAAGAAATGCTTTTATTAAATCATGTTTGGCATTTAAGTTCTTGCTAACGTGTAAGTAGTAATATGGTATATGGTTGTGACCCTTAGTTGGTATCAACATAGAGTGAACCTGCGAAGTTAGAAAAGGTGTTTATTAGCATTAATTCTGAAAACAAAGATAAAGCAATTTTTGTGGTTTTAGGGAATGTTCCAGTTCAAACTGTTTGACCATACTTGGATAGCAACATCTCTGAGCAATGAACCACAACACATCTGTGTTGTGGCGTTCATGTTGTTTCCACATTAGGACTTAAAAGCTCCTGAACATCGAAGTTGGAAGAACACTTTCCGACTTTGGAAATAGGACCATCCATGTAGCACCTGAATGCAGCATCACTCTTTCGGTTACACTGCAATAAGGTTAGCTAACATGGGTCTTACCAGAGGGAGAAAAGCTGGAGCAGCAAAACCTCTGAGTGTGTTAAAGTGAACAATAGTGAATTCAACTTTTCATTTGTGAGATAAACATTGTTATTTCTTCTTCTTCAGAAAATTCCTCATCTGAAAGTCATCAGGAAACTCTTGCCTCTGCTGCTCTAACGGTTCTTTGTTTCACTTCAGGGCCAGGCCATGTCCCACACTGTAACATCCCAGCACAGCTCAGCCAAGGTGGAGGGGCTGAGGGCCGCCACGCCCTACGTGGTGCAGGTCAGAGCTCGCACTGTTGCTGGATACGGACGCTACAGCAACCCCATGGACTTCAGCACCAGCCTCCACAGTACGCTCACCCTCCCTCCTGCTTTACAGTCTGCTCCTGATGATGTGCTGCTACAGTTTCCTTAATAAGAGTTCAAGCTTAGTAGTTTTTATGGCCGCCTTAATTGGCAGCCATTACACTTTCAGCACAGGCTACCCTTTAATCTCTTAAGAAGGATTTCGTCTGTTATTGACTCCTTTGTGTCTGTGTGCGGTGTTTGCTCCAGGTGACCCTCAGAAGTCGGTGCAGGACCAGCTGCCTCTCATCATCGGCTCGGCCTCCGCGGGTCTGGTGGTCATTGTAGCCTTGGTGGTTATCGCTGTAGTCTGTCTTAAGTACGTGTTTGATTTTTATTACTGACAGCCTGAACTACATGTTTCATTTTGTTAGTTAGACTCTGAACAAAGGAGCTCATTAAATTTTAACATGCTTTCAAAGGGTGTATACTTACTCTTTAGCTTCAATCAGGAGCTGGGAGAGAGAAGAAAAAAAAAAACAGAGCTGCCCTGTGAGTTCCTTCCGTGGCAGTCTGTGGTTTCATCTGATAGCCAAGTTAGATATTAGTTTCATTCGCTGTACCTGCAAAGGGTCAAGACTGATTATGTGAATGTGACTTTGTTTATTTGCTGCTTGTTTACAGGAAGCAGCGCAGCGGCTCGGAGCTGGAGTACACTGAGAAACTGCAGCAATACAGTGAGTTTGTGTGTTCAGCTTGGGAAAGCTTTGGTCATGCCAGTACAGTTAACCAACTGATTCAATCAATTATCCAGTCCCCTGATTGAGTCAGGGAACCATTTCCCTATTTGCACAGAGGAGATCCTCACCATGTTGTCTGTCTGATGCTTGTCACGACACTCCTTATAACGTGAGCTTTGGGAGATTTGATGTTTTTAACATGTAATTTCAACATTTGGCCCTGACAAAAGCTGAAAATTAGCTTTTATGTCAAACTCTGGCTCATGTAAGCCTTGTTACCACCAAACACTTTCAGTATAATACCTTTGGAAACAGAAGTAACCCTTCAGACATGGTACCTAGACCCTAGTGTTTCCACTGTAAACAAAACTCTTAAATGTGGGCGGTGTTGTTGTCACTCACTGCTCCATCCAGCACTCACTGTATTTCCTCATTACCTTTGACACAGAGGGAAGTCTGCACGTCGTTTATCGTCCACAGAACGAGGCTGCATGCTGACATTTTCAGAACAAAATGAAACAGGCTGCAGTGAGAGTCTCTCTCCATGGGATATTTAAAAATAGCGGGTTTGTGCATTTTGTCCTTCTCAGGCAAGCTCAGGGGTTTAGTGTTGCCGGAGCCCACAGGAACGATGCTCCGCAACGTTTTTTTTCTGCGTGAAGTCATATAAAAACTTAAGTGATGGTCAAAGTTGTCATATGGAATATTTAAGGTGTGTTGATGGATTTATGTCGTCAACTCATGCACTGAGTAACATTACAAGTTAATGTTCCACCTTAAATGTTGCCAGCAGTCGGCCCAGTGAATGAAGTTATTTTTTCTCACACTCCAGCTGCTGTGAGAGGCAGCAAAACATCCTTTAATTTATAGTTACAGTTTACTAATAAAACTCTCCATGGTATGAACAGTGTTTACATGAGCCTCAAAACCAGCCACAGCTCAGCCCTGAGCAAAGTGACCGTCCTCTATTGACCAGTCAGCAGACTGCAGTGTTCACAGCTCCACCTTTTAGTACCAGATCTGTGTGCTAGGTACCCCAACAGAGGGGGGGCCAAAAATGGGGACGGTACAGAACGGTTTTATTGGTACTATCCACAACTTTTCACAGTGGAAACGGAAAAAATGGATATCAAACTGTCCAGTCGGCTTGTTATTAGCTGGTAACTAGTTTCTTGCAGTCTGGACCACTCTGTTGAAGGAAAGATAGCGAGGCGTTTGGGTGCCATTCATCAACAATGGCTTTATTGCAGTCTTCACCACAAAACACTAAACATGGCCTTCTCATGAGGGTTGTGCCATTAGTTGATTCAAAACACACATTAAACACACATTAAACATGGCTCAATAGCAACAGTTTCAAACACAAGTACACAAATCAGCTTCACTATAACTCGCAGCATTCACAGACAAAGCACTTGTCTTTATCTGGACACATTTTCCCCACAAATATAACATGCTAACGTTATTAGCACAAGCCTATGGCATTTGACATTGTAAAAATTAGCCTAGCAACTTGCGGACTTTTCCTCTTCTCATATGAAGCCAGGAACAACAGCAACATTTAACAAAGGTAACGTTACAAAATTAGGCGCCATTACAGCTCACAAGGTTCACTGACAAAACAACTGTCTTGTGCTAAACATGGTTTCAAAACAAGCACAACATGCTAACGTTATTAGCACAAGCCTATGGCATTTTACATTGTATAAATTAGCCTAGCGACAAGTGGAGATTTCCTCTGCTCATATGAAGCCAGGATAAATCACACACAAGACTTAAAATGCTATTTGGAGGCTTTATTGGCTTCACAATTCATTGTTTCTTATCTGTGAAATTAAAGTAAATCAAAGCTTTGTTTCCACTGAGGGAAATGGTTTCAGCTTACAGAAAAGACAGGAGGTCTGCGTCGCTGTGAGGTGTAGTTACATTTCTGGGGAGGTGCACGTCAAGCGACTCAAGTTATTTCATTAACGCACATAAGTGATTGTCAGATCGGAGGTGTCATGTTGTGAGCAGCCATTCAGTTACTGAACGTGAGTTGCAGCAGCCATATATACACAGAGATGCTCCCAATGAACTGAGGAAGGTGGATGTGAAACATTAAGATGCAGGGCCGACTGATCGCAGCCCATGAATCTTCCAACTGTAGGGAGTGTGTTGCCTATTTTTGGAGCAACGGGCGTTTGTTTTTGGGATAACAGGTTGTCGGAGAAATGGGCTTTCGATCCGACGGGACACTTCTCCGACTGTTGGGGTTTGGGAATAATGGGCTGTCGGAACAATGGCACGGCACCTGTAATTTTCCAGCCAACCAGCGGAGATTCCAGGAAGTGACAGCACCCAGCCATGAAATAGTCCCACATGTAACCTCCCACAGAAACACAAATTGTTGTTTTTACACCTCAAGTTTTTGTGCGGAATAAACAAATGAGATAAAACATGTTAAAAAATGAGATTTGGAGAAGCTGTTTCCTCCTGCTCCCAGTCTTAATGCTGAGATAAGCTAACTGTCGCCTGAATGTAGCTTTATATTTATCATAAAGACATGAGAGCGGTATCAACCCTCTAATCTCACTCTCCGCAGGAAAGCAAACCATTTCTCAGAACTATTCATTTAATGATAATCGGGCATCATTTCGATTTTTAAAGTATTTTTTGCCATGTAGTAACGTTTTCCTGTTGACACTGTGACATTAATTCCAGCTATAGTACCCATGCAGGTACGATGCTGACCTCACTGTGATGTTTCCTCTCTCAGTTTCTCCAGGAGTCAAAGTATACATCGACCCTTTCACCTACGAGGACCCCAACGATGCCATCCACGAGTTTGCTAAAGAGATAGACATTTCCTGCGTGAAAATAGAAGAAGTCATCGGTGCAGGTAAACAGCGCTGTTGTTTTTGTCCAAGAGGACGGAGAGGGATTCAGGTTTATTAATCATTCATTTGAGCAGGAGTGTGCCATCAAGCCCCGAGGTCTTCTCTGTAAGAGAGTCCTCTCGGGGAGAAAAGGATTCACAGAGTGTGCATGAGAGCTGCTGGTGGGAAGGATTGAAGTGAAAATCTTCTCTGTAGCTCTTCCCTCTCTGTGTGTTTTTTCTCTCCGGCAGCATGTTGTGTCCTAGCTTCACCTCAAATGACAGTCTGCTCCTGCTCGTTCAACCTTCCTCCTTTTCTTTCTCTTTCTCTCCTCCTTGTAAACACTCGTGCTCAGGCACCAAATGCAGAACCCCCAAGTTCCTCGCCCGTCCTCTGTCTCCCTCCACCGCTCCCAGGTTGCACACTCGATCGATTCGGCTCACTCCCTCTCTCCCCAACATCTTTGACCCCTGACCTCCCGTCCTTTCCTCTTCTCTCTTCTAATCCTCTCCCACAGTTGAAGCCGACCCTCAACTCTCTCAAATCAGCTCCTTCACTCCCGAGTCCGACCAGTAACGTTCCCTCTCCCTGCACTCCCCCTCCACCCCCTCTCCCCCATCACCCTCACCTCCCTCCCCTCCCCCACCTCGTTCTCCAATCCAGGTGAATTCGGAGAGGTGTGCCGTGGTCGTCTCAAGCAGCCCGGCCGCAGGGAGATGGTGGTGGCGATTAAAACGCTGAAAGCCGGCTACACCGAGCGCCAGAGGCGAGACTTCCTCGCCGAGGCCTCCATCATGGGCCAGTTCGACCACCCCAACGTGATCCGGCTGGAGGGCGTCCTGACGCGGAGCTGCCCCGTCCTCATCATCACAGAATTCATGGAGAACGGAGCGCTCGATTCCTTCCTCAGGGTAAGCTTGGCGGGAGGTGCGTGCCGCAACACCTCTGACAGAGAAGATTACTTTCTGTTTGTATCAAAGCTGAGAGAGGAACACACACACACACAGACAGTCATTCACGACACCTCTGGGTTATCGGAATGTTTTACTCTCTGTGAAACACCCCGAGGCGCACACTTGCTGAGTGATAGAGATTAAATGTGCAATATAACGCCTGGAGACAGGCATAGTGTCTCTGCTTGACGTGACTGACTGATGCTGACAGGCTTTCCAATGCACAAACTCCTGGTGGAAAACTGTCACACAGCAGACCTTTGGATAGGTTTGCTTCAGTGTATTAGAGAGTCTTTGTGCGACTACAGAATACATTACTGATCAGAGTTTTCAGTTCAGACCACCGCCTCCTACACAAAACGCTGAACAAAGGCAGGATGAGAAATGAGGTGTCACACAGTACATTTCCAGCAGCGTGGGGGCTATTACATGTCATTTACATTCAATGAGATGTGTTTTCCTGCATGGCTGCACTGTGAGGAAGTCTACTTACTCTAACAGTTTGGCTGGATGAGGCTACTTAATGCTGCTGGTGAATCGATGCCACGTTGATGGTCTTAAAAGCAGTTTATCTTTAAGTGATATACGGCTGCTTGTTTGCATAGATGATGAATCGATGATATTGATGAGCTTGTTTTAATATCTTTTAAATTAAGTAGACTTGATGGCATATAACCGCACGTCTGCATTTTTAATACTGGCTGAGGACCTTGTATATTGTGCCAGGGCTTTTTTTTAAGGCTGCCCCTGACTAAAGAATTTTCCTAGTCGACCAACACTCGTCATTTAGGGCCATTAGTCGACTAGTCGCCTGCATGTTTACAATATTAATTAATTATTAAATGATATATTTTGGGCGGGGCAACACAATGGTTTGAGTTGAAGGTGTGAGAAAGAATAGTATCAGTAACATTGTTAACACTGTGCTACATTACAGAGAAATACAAACCGTACTAATGAACCTTCATTAATATAGGCCTATATTTTATCTACAAGTGCACATCACACACTGAGCGAGCCGCCTGTTAATGACGCTGTGGGCTAATGGGCATGTAGCTACTTCCATGTTTCAGATGATACGTCATGTTTGTAGTCGACCAATGAAGATGAGTTTACATTATCACCTTGGGTTCGTCCTTCACCTTCTCAAAATGATCCCACACTTTGGATTTCCTGCCCGACATGTTATTAACTAGCCTGTGGAATAACCGCAGGTACCAGCCCTGGAAATTAGGGGGCTGTACACATGCCGTGGTTTTTAAACTCACATAAAATACACTACTATATTTGCTATATATGTGATTAATTAAACTCACTCTAATATCAGTACCCTACAGCTGTGAACACTATGATTTAATAGACTAGCATGTTTTAATGAACTTCACTCATGTTTCAAGACAGTATAGCAGCGCTAACTTGACTCAACGCCATTAGCCTATGTTTTGATGATGTGCTATGACGTCATCACGCTACAGGTCCTTTGATACTCACAACTTGTTTACCAGTGGCTAAACATCGAACACTGTTTGGATAAAGTGTTAGATCCTTTTTGTTTAGCTAGAAACAGCTCCGAAATCTCCATCACCTCACCCACCAGACTCCATTTAAATAAGCATTAATTTTAACGTAGAGACAGCATAATTTCACATCTAACTGGGTGATTAAGGGTTAATTTCAACCAACCAGAGCTGGTGACTGTTGGAACAGTGGAAAGACAAATTAAGATGGATTTGCTTTTGTTGACTTAATGAAGTGTGTTTTACAATGAAGAAATTACTGTTTATTTAAATGGAGTCTGGTGGGTTCTGCAACGCTGATTTCAGGGCTGATCTTACTCTCTCACAAAAAAGGTATGTCTCTGTAGGGATCCTTTCTATAATGTATATACTATAATACCAATCTGAGCCTGTCAGCGGCGAAAACAGACACAGTAACGGTGCTAACATGCCCTGAGTCGGCACATTGCAGCCTGGTCGCTGCTCTCACTCAATACTGGCCCAATTTCAAAAACTGTTTTCCCATTAGTCACTTAGACACAAAAACATAATATGGAAAATAGGGTCCAGGTTGATAAATACCCTTTAACTCTGAATATTTAAATTTATTGGACGTGCAGAAAGCCACACAGCAACTCAAATGCTTTGTTTTCCCCCTCGGTGTGAATGGATGTTATGTTTTTCGGGTGTTTCCTTAAAGACTGACTGTATCTGTACTGTCAAGGATCAACCAAACATAGTCTCTCAGATGCATGGCCACATGGAGCCATCTGTAATGTTAATGCACATTTAATATGGTATTCATATGTTTACATAATTTATTGGCTTTGTTAATTATTTACATTTTTTATGAAAACACAATGTGCATAGTGCTGCTATTTTAATTTGTGGTTTTCAATATTAAATTAAAAAATAATTGCAGTGTGTATAGCAGTACTTTTTTTTTTTAACATTTTCAGCATATTTAAGAATACAGCAAGAATATTGATAATAGGGATAATTTTATTCACTACAATTGTGATATGAATTGTTTAATCTCTAGTTTAAATAATTATTTTGTCACATTTGATAATTTATTTAAGCAAAGTTATGCGGCTGCTTCTGATTTTGGCAACTTTTAATCATAAAACGAGAGATTAAACAGTAAAAAGTTGTCAAAAACAGAAGCAGCCGCATAACTTTGCTTCAACAGATAATAGAATGTGACAAAATAATTATTTATATCAGTGAATATATGATTAAAGTGTAAGCAAATACATTTATTAATTGGTTCATGATAGTTGTCGATGCTGCAGACATATTTCAGCTAATCCAAAAAAGAATACCCTCCTCTATCACAGGTGATAAACAGAAAATTAATTTGTTACAGTACTGATTATTGAGTCGTTGTTAAAGTTAAAGGAAAATTGCAAACATTTGCAATATGTGGAAAAAGTGAATTTGCTGCTTTTATTATATAATTTTTCATCTTTCTAAATTGAACATCTTTTGGGTTTGGACGGTTCATTTGGAAAAAACAAGCAATTTGAAGTTGTCCTCTCGGGCTCAGGGAAATTGCAGTTTCACTACTTTCTTTCATTTTACACACCGAGGAGTTATCGATTGAAAAAAAAAAAAACACTCTCAGTTTAATATCCCTCTACATTACTACATTACATATCTTGGACAATACAAGATTTAAAAAAGAAGTTTTCTTGGGATTTGGAAAATCTTAATTTGCATTTTTAATTATTTTCTGACATCTTTTAGGTCAATGATTAATTGATTATTTGGAAAAATTGTTATTAATTATTATTAGAATTTTTTAATTAAACAATTATTAGTTGCAGTCCTACTTTTGTTAATATATCTTGCAGTAGGTGCTTAATTTGCAGAATATAAACATTTTTTTCCAGCAAAATCCTGAAATATGTGTAATTTTTAACAATTATATCTTCTTCTCTTGTATAATGTGATGCAGTCTTAAAATAACTAAAATTGGCAAAATTAGACTCAAGTTAATAAATATATAAATATAATTAGAGGAAAAGTAAATGAGCCTTCAGCCTTAGGATTGAGAATGGGTACTGAGGCCAAACATTTGGGCAATTAAAAAGTTACACTGAATTAATACTTTGACAATATTTTTTTTATAACTGATTAATTGTTAAAGTAGTTTATCAAGTTGTTGTTGCTCTGACAAAGCGAGCAGTTTGAATAGCTGAAACCATTATGTTCATTATCAATTAATCTGCCAGCGATTTTCTCAAATTATCAGTAATCAGTCATTCTTTTTATGAGACATCAGATACAAAGTGAAAAGTTTGCTGTCATATGTGTTAAAAAAGCAGTATATATGCACATTTGAAAAGCTTAAGCAAATGTTTTGGGGCGTTTTTTCTCTTAAAAAAGAGTTATGGGACAAATTAATTATAAGAAAATTGCCAATTAATGTTTTCATGGAAACATCCCATTGGGCTCTCGGACATTTTAATGGACACTATTCTTTTTTTTCTGACATTTTATGGACCAGACAATGAAACTGTTATTTGGAGATGATTAATCGATAACGACAACAATCATTAGTCGCAGCCCTACATCTGAGAGTCCAGCCTGAGCCTCTTCCCTCCTTCTCACCCACTCCTCTCAGTCAGCTGTCCCACAAATAACACAGAAAAACTCGGCGGCCTGTGCTGTCCTCACCCCCGCTCCCGCCAGTGTCACACTGCCTGTGACTCAGAGGGACTCTGAGTTCTGCTCCAACAAGGAGACTATACAGTTAACTCACACGCACACAAACCAACCATGTGTGTCATGCACATGAGACCTTTTGTTGCAGCTCCCCAGAGACATGGACACGCTTACACACACATGACATATGCACATGTAGATGCATAACAACACACACACACACACACACACACACACACACACACACACACACACACACACATGTACACACCATCGTGGCTTTGAAGGCCTGCTATGAATCATGGCTGTTTACACATCCATCCATTCCGCCTTGTTTTGCTGTCAGACTTCATCGGAGTGTGCCGACTACAAAGCAGAATGTTTATGGTTTTGTCATGTCACGTCTTGTGTTCTGCGCTTTCTCTTTGTGGAGTCAAAGAAGGGATTGATTATGTCGAAAATAGATTTTTTTTTCTCTCCTTATTAAATATTCAGGTCATGGGAGAAAACCTCACAGCGGAGTTTCAGCTTCATCACGATTTCCAGAACCGCTCCTTTTTTACATCACATAATTGTGTATTGACTTTCAGTTGATCTGTTTCAGTTTCACAAAAGACGCACTGGTTTATTGGCCCAGCATGGGCATTGGCTGATATTCGCCTTGTTGACTGCTGTCGGCCTGTCGGCAAATTAGATGACTTTCACAGATGGCAGTGGCCGATGTTTTTCTGTTGTGTCCAGACCCTCAGGAACGCAGTCCAGCCTTGCTTCCAGTTTTCCCCAGTGGCCGCTCGCTATATGCTGCAAAAAAATCCCCTGCAGCCCAAAAAAAATTTCCCCATAGACCGCCATTTTAAAAGAGACATCTGTAAAACTTGAAAGGACACCTCGAGCTACAAAGAAGGTCAATGCTACTCTTTGTATTATGAATTTTGTTGGTTTTACAGTTGTAAAACTCTCCTCAAGCTGAGAGCTTAAATTTAAAAATCTGTGACATCATCGTGCCTCATACACATGAGGCGAGCGGGAACTCACAGGCGGGTCACCAGGAGAAAACACTGCTTTGCATATTCAGTGGGCTGCATACCATGGAAGAAAACCCAGAAGCTCGAAACTTTTTTGGGGTATGGGCCAAGAGAGCAACTCCATTCAAATGAAGAGATGCCATCTTGGTATCCGGAATCATGGTTGTGTCGCAACATATTGGCGCAGGCTAATTCTGCATTCAGTTTACCCCAGAAGTTGGACGTGAATGTTGGGAGTGCCGTCGCACCTAAGTTGCCCGCGTTCCAGTCCAACAAGTCTAATAACCAAGATGGTGTCAACAGTACCAGATCTAACCTAGTTAGCAATACCAGTTGATAACATCACATCACACTCAGACATCCGGAGGGAGCTCGGAGTAGAGCCGCTGCTCCTTTGCGTCGAAAGGGGTCAGTGGAGGTGGTTGAGGCATCTGATCAGGATACCTCCTGGACGCCTCCCGTTAGACGTGTTCCGGGCACGTCCCATTGGTAGGAGGCCCCGGGCAGACCCAGAACATGCTGGAGGGATTACATATCCCATCTGGCCTGGGAATGCCTCACAGTCCCCCAGGAGGAGGTGGAAAGCGTTGCTGGGGAGACGGACGTGTGGGGTGCTTTGCTTGGCCTGCTGCCACCATGACCCGGTCCTGGATAAGCGGATGAAAATGGATGGATGGATGGACAGTACACTGTATTTTACACGTACAAACAGTGTGTCAACATGTCCATGATGATAGATGATGCCACATTGGATTTTGAGGTCGGGGTTGGTGAGATTCCTCCGACTTTCTGAGTCAGAAATACAATTTTAGGGGGCGTTCCTGTTGAAATTCCCAACCGGGAACTTGGAAGTTCCAACTTCATAGTACAAATTGAACACACCATAATGGCATCCCATCCGCAAATTTGTGTTACTTAGGATAGTGAAGGCATGACCCGCCCTACTTTACTTTTGATTGGCTTGTACTTGTTGCCTTCATTGGTTGGAGTGGTAAGGTTTAGGCAAGAGGAATGGGACAGGTTAGGGTCAGGTAAGAGTGTCAGGGTAAGCCAATCAGAGGTAAAGTAAGGCAGAGTAGGAGGGACTATGCATTTGCTATCTTAGGAAACACAATTGTCCTGTGTCCTGTCATCCTGGGGACAATAAAAGAAATATGTTAGGGATGAAAAGAGATCTTCCCTGGGATGCCTCTGGGACAAAAGGACACTGTAAACTCACTATCGATGTGTCAGAGGATGCACCCTATTGTTTCCCTGATAGTGCTGCACTGTGAACAACAAGTCTGTGTTGAAATCAGCAGGAGGTGAGCTAGTTAATGTTAGCTGTTAGCAGCCAGTGTCCGAAACTAACTGCTAACTGAGGTTGCTTTGAGTTACATTATAATGCGTTTAAGTTCAATTCAGTAAAAATGAGTACTGGGTGAAGGGTAAATAATAATGTGATGTGTTCGAATGAAATTTGGAGAAAATTGTGGTTTTCACAGCAATATAAAGGAGAGAGAGGGAATTATGTGTTATAGTTAAAAGGCTTTTGAGGCAGTTTTCATGTGAAGGTTATAGAAAAGGTTGAGTCATCCATTTGTACGATTGAATTTGTGCTCATTCATAGACAGGCTGACTTTAAAATTGTTCAGCAAAAACAAAACAAAGAACATCAACAAAACATCAGTGTCAGCTACAGTATGGGCCACACATCAGAATCAGCATAGGATTTATGATCAAGTAGATTTACACTTACAAGGGATTTCCTTTGGTCTTTGGTGCATACTATAAACACATTAAGAGGAAATAAAATAAAGGCAAAGCACCGCAACAGCCGAGATCATGAATATAAAACAGAAACGTTGCAATAAAAATGTGTAAAAAATCCTATAACATAACATTCACACACATCAGGTTTCACATCGAGCCGTTACAGGTTTGAACGCTGATTTATAGCGATCAGGAGTTCATCCCACTTCGTCACGCTTCATACACGTGGAGAATTGTAAATTAAACCCTGAAAGCCCTAATCTCAGATTTGTTTCATGCTTCTCAAATGTTAACATGAAAGGGCAAAATTCTGCAACTCAGGGACTTTCAGATGAGGAAAATAAGCTTTGAGCAACATGCCATTCTAATTCAGTCGACAGGACGATTTTGCTTTAATGTTCACAAGCAGGGAAAAAAGATGCAAACAAAGCTTTGTGTTAACAAGCGTGCACGGCCTGTACCTGCAGCTACTCTGTCAATCTGTTGCAGAATGAGAAAAGAATACCTGCATTTGTCTGGTTTTGATTTCAGTGTTGCAGCTCTCTTTTTGCCCCCATTTTGTTTTTGTGTGGAGTCAATATAGAGCCTTAATGGGTTTATTATGACAGTAAAGAGTCTAATTAATCAGCTAATTGGACAGCATGCGTGAAAAGGTCAGCTGTCACTGACTGTCAGGAGCAGCCATGAAGCATTATGACAGATGTCATGTTTATGTGGCCTCACTGACTGATTGGCTCTCTCTGGTGCTTTCTCCTCCTCTTTATCTCCCATACTCGTCCCTATCGTCTGTTTCTCCATATTCCAACACATCCTGCCTTCTCATTTTTCACTCCTTCTCTTTCCTCCTTGTTCATTAACCGCCTCTCCTGCTCTCGACCCCCACCTCCCCTCTCACTCCATCTCTGGCTGTGTTTTTGTAGCTGAATGACGGGCGCTTCACGATGACACAGCTGGTCGGGATGCTGCGCGGCATCGCTGCAGGGATGAAGTACCTGTCAGACATGAACTATGTTCACCGAGACCTCGCCGCCCGGAATATCCTGGTCAACAGCAACTTGGTCTGCAAGGTCTCCGACTTTGGCTTGTCGCGCTTCCTGGACGACACCTCAGCTGACCCCACTTACACAAGCTCCCTGGTGAGTATTATGTGTGCTAAGTCAGTGTTTGTACACTCTGCGCGTGTTTAATTGGGCTTGTTAATCTGATCCCCTTCACTTGTTTCACATGTGCATATGGATGCATGTGTGACTGTTCATGTGTGCCAATATTTGCGTTAGCGTGTGAGACCGTCTGTGAAATGTGCATTAGCTTCAGCATGTGTGTTGTCAGAAGACTGTAGTGTCTCCCAGGGTGTTGATATTATCCCCCCCCTTGTGTGTGTGCGTGCGTGTGAGCAGGGAGGGAAGATTCCCATCCGGTGGACGGCGCCAGAGGCCATCGCCTTCAGGAAGTTCACCTCTGCCAGCGACGTGTGGAGTTACGGCATCGTCATGTGGGAGGTGGTGTCCTATGGAGAGAGGCCATACTGGGACATGAGCAACCAGGATGTGAGTTGAGGCTGATTTATTGTCATACACACACTGTTGTGAGCATTTATCTTTGTGCAGTGGTGTGTTTGTGTCATTCTGCAATTACACCTCCAAATTACTAGTTGGCAGCAGGGTTTCTATGCTACTGTGTTGAGTTTCTGTGAAGTGCAGTTAAATGCGATTGATTCAATTAACACAACTAAAACACACATAAAACATGGCTTTATAGTGACAACATAACACACAAGTACAAAATTATACTTCATTATAAACTAAGCAAGGTTCACAGACAAAACAACACCTGCTGAACAAATACAAGATGCTAACAGTATTAGCATAAGCCTATGACATTTTACATTGCATAAATTATCCTAGCAGCTAGCAGACTCTTTCTCTACTCTATGAAGCCAGGAACAACAGCAAAATTCAACAAAGATAACGTTACAAAATTTGGCTCCATTCTAACTCTCAAGGTTCACTGACAAAACAGTTTTCTTACCCTTCATTTATGTTGCACCCGGGGAATTGAAACAACACAACACAGACAGTTTGTGAACATTTTGGTCCACGAGTTGCCAAGTTGACTCCATACATGCAGAAACATGGCCGATGAAAGTAAATGTTTAGTTGATGGTTATAAAGGTTTACTTTATTCATATATTGCATATCAGTTTTTTCCCCACAAATACAACAAGCTAACGTTACTAGCATAAGCCCTATGACATTTTATACTGTATAAATTAGCCTAGCAGCTAGCGGACTTTTCCTCTACTCCAATGGAGCCAGGAATAACAGCATTTGATGGACATTATAAAATTCAGCTCCGATATAACTCATATGTTTCACCAACAAAATAGTTTTCTTAAACTAGTGACTTTTTCCCCATGTATACAACATGCTAACATTACTAGCATAAGCCTATGACATTTCCCATTGCATAGATTAGCCTAGCAGCTAGCCGACAGATCAGTGGTGGTGTGGCGATAGCTGATGATGGTGGTTTGTTAGTTCTGATTTGTTTTGTTTTTCAGTCTTTGTCCCCTCTCTAAATTCTGAGGTTTTAGCGGGTTTGTGAACGCAGCGCATCCGCAACTCTTTATTAGTTCTTTTTTTTTTTTTTTTTTTTTGTCCCCACAGCAGATTGTGGAGTTTTGAGTTGCGGGGTGGATAACTACTCAGTCAATCCGATCAGAGCTGATCATGTCAGATTGATGGATGAGAGAAGCAGCTGTTTGTGAGTGAAAGCAAACTTTTAGACTTAGCAAAATGAACGGTTAAGTTTCACTTTCACTGCGCCTGCTGTTCTGTGAGTACGCTATACCAAACAGTATACAGTATATATTCCAACAGTGCACGTAATGAACGGTCCAACTCCAGAAATAGACAATCAAAATGTGACGGCAGATGTTTTAATATCGGTGTGCTGCCACAAATAAATGAATTTGTGGGAAACCCTGAGACTTTTCCTGTACTTACATGAAGCCAGGATAAATCACACACAAGACTTGGTGTGGAATTTTCTTTGTTTTTTATCGTCTTTACAGTGTATTTGTTGTTATCTGTGAAATAAAAGTAAATAAAAGTTTGTTTCCACTGAGGGAGATGGCTTCAGTTGACAAAAATAAACAGATCTGCGTTTGCCGTGACGTGTATCTACATTTCTGGGGAGGTGCACATCAGACTATAGTGTGGGCACAGCGTCGATTCAGTGCAGAAGTATAAACCCCACTTCAGTCTGACAATCTTATGTTACAAACATATATCTATAGTCAAATGCACATTTGGGGCGTTTTAGGTCTAAGTTTAGGGCCTGCTGAGAGTTTCTCTGAGCTGTTGCAGCTTTGATTTC
This sequence comes from Epinephelus fuscoguttatus, assembly GCF_011397635.1. Taxonomy (NCBI): domain Eukaryota; kingdom Metazoa; phylum Chordata; class Actinopteri; order Perciformes; family Serranidae; genus Epinephelus; species Epinephelus fuscoguttatus. The sequence continues at coordinate 25,794,750 of NC_064766.1, forward strand.
CAGCGTGACATGTTGGACCTGGGCCTGTTCTGCTGTCTTTATCTCCTCATTGCAGATGCTGGTGCAGCTGTGTGTCTGTGTTCTAGTTTTTACCACCTTATTTACAGCCCTAGCCTGCCCACCCTCTACAAATCCATACTGCAAAGCCTCAATCACACACACACACACACACACACACACACACACACACACACAAAGGAGAACTCAGGAAAAGGCTTTTTTTTACGGGCGTTGTTACCTGTAGGCTATCTGCACTGCACAGACATCGTAACTACAGCAGTGAGCTCGCAGGAAAGAAAAAAGAAATCTCTTGGTTCCTCCTCCCCTGAACAAAGTACTGAAGCAATGTGTACACCTCCACTTTATTCTCCAAGGAATATCTGCTCTGTATTGTGCTTCAAAAAAAGAGTTGTAACGCTGATAGCAATAAAGCAAAAAAAAAAAAAAAAAAAAAAGGAGCCGAAATGAAAAATGCCAGTAATGTATGTATAACTTTCATAACAAAACCCACATGCAGTAATGAAAGCATCAAAGTAGAAGCCCTCTATTGTTCCCAATAGCCTTTGTGCCACAGTCATCGCTCAATAAGCAACAGAGTCAACAAATGCGAGATATAAACAGAGGTACTCGCCGGCTAGAAGCACGACATAAAAATCAAAGGACAAGCAGCAGGAGAAGAGGGGTGCAGCAGAAATGTTTTATTGTTCCCAAATGGCAATTTTTTATTGTTGTGGGGAGTTAAAACCCATACAGAGCTTATGGAGGGAAATGCGGTTGCTAGGCGAAATCAAATGAATGAGTAAACGTTTTCATCCTCCACTTATTGTCTTTCCTATCAATCACGCCAGTTTTGAAGTGACAACCTTGAGAATATTGTTTTTAGAGTTTTACAAAGATGCTGAGAAGAAGATTGGAATGTGTGACAGCGTGAGCCGAGAAACTGTCTAATGTAGGCCATAATACAGTAACAGGGGGTTATTCTTCCACCACACGAACAAAGGCCAAACAGAGTGAGCATAATACAAATGAGTCAGAGCTGAATGTTAACACTTTGTAAAAGCACCACATGAAAGTTCCTTAAAGATATTTCTAGGTCAAGATTTTGCACTTATGTGTACAATTTTATGCTCATTTGAATGTGCTGACATTTTTAGCCATGCTAGCGGCTCTGTGGATGGAAATGTCGGTCTGCATCTTTTGACTTAGAGTGAAATATCTTTAAACTTATGGACAGATTGTGGCACAATTTTATTGAAATATTCATGGTCCCTAGTGGACAATTTGTAACGACTTTGGTGATGCGTTGACTTTTCCTCTGATGCAATAACAAGGTATTGTAACATTTGTGGTTTTGGATTGCTGTGAATGATGATACTTGTTGACGTATTGACGTCATACTGTCTCCCACGGCAACAACAAGCATAGCTGAAAGCAAAATTATTACCGACTCTGCTGTGGTTCCAAAAACAGGAGCAGCTTCAGTAGTGTGGAATAAACTGTGGCGTCCTGAATGTTTTATGAACAGCCCCGGACTCTTTTAGTGACTTACCGCTCAGAGGGAACTCATTCAGCGGCTCCTCTGGCAGCAGCACAGCGTCTCTCCCTCTCCTCTCTCGCCGTGTGTACACAGGAGTCGGTGTCGTCGAGTGATTTTGTCATAAACCTTTGGTAATGTAAACCTATGTGACGCTTGCAGCTCAACAAAAACTACATATATGTGACTGTGCGATAGTTGTGATATCATAACAGCCTGTCATAGGTTACAGCGTGATGATTAGAGGAGAAATGGCAGAGCATAAAGGTCCAGGTGGGAAAAAAACATGCAACCTACTGCAAGGGAAGAAAAATAAGCTGTTGTTAGCAGTTAGCAGCTAACTAAAAAAAAATAAAGAACAGCAGCACCACATAACAGAGACGCTAAATGATTGTTATTGCTATGTCAATACCATTGTTATTCTTTAGAAAACGCTGCCAGTGTGTATATGTCACACTACAGGCCGACAGTGTTGTGCTACATGTCCCGCCCGTAATGCCTCTTTTGCCGGCATGTTGTCTAAAATCACACACTGGAGCGGCACGATGCCGTTGTTTGGTTTTGTATAAAAATGCAAAGGTGGCATGAAGAAGGGACTTCGTAGCAGCTTTAAAGCACATCTCTGTGTAAAAAGAGCTATTGACTGGGGGAACAGACTTCAACACCACACTGAAGTGGACGTTGGAGGGTTTTTTCGGGGGAGTTGTTCCTTATCCACTGTGGCAAATTTCTCTCTGAGGCAAAGCCCTCTGAGGCAAATTGTGATTTGTAATATTGGGCTTTATGAAATAAAATTGAATTGAATCAGCAAAGACTCCTGACACCTCCAGCACAGAGCGGACTTGTCAGTACACAGAGCAGAGTTAGCATTAGCATAGTGAAAGTTTTGACAGCATACATGGTAGAGTGTGCGGTTTTTGGATTTTACCCTGGAGCTTCTTCCACCATCTACCAAAAACACCATCGTAGCAGATGTTATTGTATGTTTCACAAACACTAACACTGTGAAAGCCACTGCCAGTTAGCCTCCAAGCTAACAAGCTAACAAACAACATGAACAAAAAAGATGATGCTAACTACACTTAGCAGTCTGTTGGGTCTGCCTGTTGCTGATTTTGGTGCACAAAAGACTCCTCATCTGAGTTTGGGTCTGACTGAGCCTTAAACATGTGTGTATTAGTGTAACATACTTTAAAATGTGTCTGGAGTGTAACTTTAAGAACCACTCTCTGTCCCTCAGGTGATGACAGCAGTAGAGCAGGACTACCGGCTGCCCCCGCCCATGGACTGCCCCATGGTGCTGCACCAGCTGATGCTGGAGTGCTGGATGAAGGAGAGAAACCTGCGGCCCAAGTTCTCCCGTATCGTCAGCACCCTGGACAAGCTGCTCCGCAATGCCGCCAGCCTCAAGGTGGTGACCAGCACCTACTCAGGGTGAGTCGACGTGCAGGAGCAGAGGAGGGCTGAGGGAGCTCTCCCACACACTTCTGATTTGTGTCATAGTTTAAATCTTTGTAGTGCATTCTCAAACTGCCTCTTTTTCATTGAAGTGAATGGAGAGAAGTTTCAAGGCGAATGGAAAGTGTTTGCCTTTGGAAATGTGTTATATCTCAGCTCTTTTTAGGAAGCACTTCACTGTTGCCACCTTGACAAGTTCACTGTGAGATTTAGCAACTTTCAGACAAACTTGCTGAATTTACTTTCTAAGTTGCTGCAGTATAAAAATCTCACTGGGTTTCACGACTGTGTATCGAGGGACATTATCTTGCAACTTCTGACCATTGTGGAGAATCTCAGCTCACAACAGCAACCCGAGTTTACAGCAGACATAGAAGAAGAGAAGTAGAGATGTTAAGATATTTGATAACAAATTTGCAGTAAGTTTAAATAGTCTGTAGTGTTGGCTGTACAGTTTGTTGTGCTGTCGGCTGACTTAGCAGCTACTGTAGCAGACCAGCGTTGAAAATATATGCATTATTCTGCTGGGTTTTTTCCATATAGGCACTTTATGCTTTTGAGGTTTTTCCACAATAACAGCTGAATAGTGCAAACACAAAACGGGGGTGATGCAATTCTCTCTCTCTCACCTTGTGTGAAATTGTCCCCTGTATTGTATATGACGGCTGTGAAGTTCAGGATGAAGACTCCTCCCGGTGCAGAGACGAGCAGAGCTGCGCCTCTGGGTTGCTGGAATAAGATGTCACAGTAAAAGAAAATATTGCTGGCCTAAAGAGAGGCGCACCAAGGTTCATGCTTGTTGGGTTTGGTTTGTTTTATGCTTTCGGTTGATTTGGGAGGATATTTCTTTGAGCTGAAGGCTTTTACTGCCAGACAGGCGTCTGCCTCTTTCTCTCTGACGCCTCCCTTGAAAGTGCTGAAGTTGACTTATTCATAGGTAGCCGCCCTCACGTCGACGAGTTGTTTTTTAACTTTGTTGTGAGCGCAGTGGCTCCAAACGTTCCAGCCATTTTTACTGACGTGTTTGTTCTGAATTTTGTTGGCCTGGCATCCAGTCAACAGTATGATTAGTGCTGGTTTTAGACGCAAGATCCTCGGCTCTGTAGTGATGTATAATGAATCAAGCGCACGTCCTCAACTCTGTGGCTCTGACTATGCGATAGTTTCCTGTTTCCGACAGGCACAAAAGGCAGAATTCATACATACAGTATCCAGGTCTTGTGCCAGCTCCTTGGCTCACAGTTTCACTCTAACACAGAGCCCCAAGGGCGATTCTTATGCCAGGATTTGGGCTCAGTGAAGCTAATTGTGTGTGGAAATGTAATGGCTGACCTCGGTTTAATTCCCCCTATACTTGGCTGGATGCTGGAATGTAGGTGATAGGACAGACAGCAGCCAGGGCTGCTGATGTGGAAAAGCAGGAGGTGATGAAGTGTGAGTAATAAGGGAGATTGAGGAGAAGCTAAAAGAGAGGAATGTGTTTAATTAGGTTGCTAATGAGCTTTTTAATGCATCAGGGGAGGGCGCGCCCAATGCTGTGATGGGCGCATAGGAAAGGGATATGCGTGTGTGTGTGTGTGAGTGTGCATGTTATGCTACGTGTCGCTGTGTGCGGATGACATGCCAATGATTAATTTATGGCCTCATCTGTATGCAACAGCATGAGAGATAGACGGGGGAGCAGGAGGAAGAGGAGGGGAGGGAAAGGATCATGTTGTCAGAGCATGATTTAGGGAGCGTCTCCCGTGTTTGCGAGTGCGTCTGAACGCTCGCGCCTGCTCACCTGCCATTGGCTGCTCGATGATGTTGGGGCAGATAACAGAGGGAGAGAGAGGATATGAGATGCGGCGCTATCTGTAGAGTATCTTCAGCCACGAGGGCCTCAAAAACAAGGACACTGGCCGAGCAACAAAGGACACTCGGAGGCTGCAGCGCTTTTCTTCCAAGATAGCTAGAAAATATGTTGAACTTTATTAAAGCTGGAAACGTGATGAGTAGATTTGGCTTTGGGTTGCAGATGAAGCTCTAGATTAGCAGATTGGAGCATGTCCTCACAGCGCTGTGTTTTTTATTGTTTATAACCATGAGGTCGTAGGTGTATATATACTGTGCAGAATTTAGCTCCACTGACACTAAGATGGATTAGACCTTTATCCACCTTCAATGAGAGCACTTAGCGGAGTAATAATGAGCCGTATCTTTTGTTTAAAGTGGCTGTGAACCTGCTGCTGACCTGTGCGGCTTTGTGTTGGCAGGGACTTGCTGCGGCTCGGAGGGACGCTGCCGGGACACAACAGGAAGAGTCCAGACAGCAGTCAGGAAATCGTTCGGCAACAGATGAGCCAAACTCTCCCCATCAGAGTGTGAGGAGCGGAGGATACAGAGCGAATAGAAACTACCTAGAAACTCTAACGTGAAGAGCCTGATGTAAAATAAAAAGAAGACAAAGACAGAAGCCACAGAGAGATGGAAAGAGGACCGATTTGGAGATTTCTTTCCGACGGGACTGGAGACATTTAAAGAGAACTGTCCATTGCAGTGTGTGTGTTCATTACTTGACACTTGTGGATTTGTGACTATTGACATAAAGCCAAACTTCCTATTGCCCCCTCTCAGGTTGTGTTTGCATGTCTGCATGTGTTTTCTGCTGGTTGGGAATCAGTCTTTTCTTCTCTTCCCCCTCAGACTGAGGACCGGAGAGCTCACACATGATAGGATTCAGTGTCTATAACGATACAACAGTGCCAAGATAAAGCAAACATTTGCTTGAAACTAACTCTTAAGACAGCTCTGTAGACCTTCAATCCAATCAACGTTTTTTTTTTCCTTTTAAACCCCAACCTCTTTTATTTTGCTTTTCTTTTTTTTTTTTTTTTCAGGAATCAAGAACAAAAAACGTTTCATCTGCTTCCTCTTAAATACCGTCTTCCACATGTACTGGGAGATATACGTGTTACAAATCTGTACAAAGCATCCGAGTCTTCACACCGTCTCTCCCTCCAAGGAGAGGCGTATAACTGACACTGTGCGGGACACGTCATGTGCATGCCAAAGTGGAAACTTCTTCATGAGAAAAGTACAAATAAGTTCCACATTAACTGTTGCTTTGGTGGCATTTTTGCTGTATGGGCTTTAACGTCCATGTTTTCTTAATCTTATTTGATTCATATACGCATTGTTTTGAATGCTAAGTTATTATCTATTATTGCAAAGAGGTGGTTTTTGTGTGTTTTTTTAAAAACTTTTTTATTACAATGCTTGTTTTTTTTCCACGCATTAACAGAACCGGACAGACATGAATGAGTGAATCAAAGAAGTGAAACGTTCTGCTCACACAGAATAACTGTAACTGACATGTGGTAGTGCCGTGTTGTATATTTTATTTTTGGCGAATGTGTTGCAGATCAGTGGGAATTAAAAAAGGTCAGTATCCAGATGATAGCTTCGTGACCTTAATATTGACCTGACCTTAATGCAGAACAAATCACTCATTGGTTTATTTCTCCTGACATGTGTTTTCTTTAGCACGCCAGCTGTCAGCGCAGTTCCTATCTAAAACAACTGCCTGTATATAATACTATATTTCTATTAGAGCAGTCGGCTCAGCATTTACAACCATCTGACCTGATTCTGGCCTCTCTATGACCCTCGTTTATATGCTTGTTTGTTTATTGTTGAGGAGCAAGCAAATGGAGAAATTGCAGTTTAAATGGTCATTACATATCTGAAACTATATGTCACAATGAAAGAAAATGTGTGTCTGTTAGGGCAGACTTTCTCCTGTGCAATTAAAGGTGTATTAGATTGTAAAAAGAAAAAAAATGCCAGAAAACTAGAACAAAAATAAGCATTTCTCTTTCAGTATTTTTACGATAATCATATGCAAATAAATTATTAAACGGATCTCTGGTATTCTCTTTGATTTCGTGGTGGGTTCACCAGGATGAGGTTCCGGGTCTCCTCTTATCCGGACGAAGGATGAAAAGAGGGAGTAGCGAGTGTGTTTTACCTCCTCAGTCGGAATATCACAGCAGCTTTGGACGGACTCATTAAGATTTAAGATTAATCAAAGGCCGGTCCACGCAGCTCGCCAATTAGCGAGACCACAGGACTATTCTGGGGATTTCAGCCTCCGTTGCTGCTGGAGAGGCTTCAAGGAGGCAAAGTTAATCTGGCTTCACACCAAATGTCAGTGTTGTTTGGCTTTAATCTGTCAGCCAGGACACAAACCGGCTCTCTTTCCATACCAGTGCAGATGAGTGAAGCTGTCACCTTCTGTTTTTACTGACTGAAAGGGAGCTCTTCCGTCGGGGGATGGAGGGGGGGCTCGTACTTACCCATTTGTGAGTCGCTGCTCAGACAGCAGCAGCAGCATGATCAGCCACCGAAGGGAGGACTGGTGATGTTCTCTGCATGTTCTCTAGTCATCTCTGCCGCTCGCACAGGATGTACACACAGCGGGTCAACACAAAGGTCTCTTCAAGCACACAGATCGAAACGTGCTGTATATGCAGACACCGAGTCACTGAGTGTAATTCCACTGGGTAACCCACCAAGCGTGGCATTTATCATGTGCGTCATGCTTTGCAGCTAGATTGCAGATAAATGCTTTGCAGTGGTTCGGCTGCTCTTTTTGTGGATGCAAGACGATGATGTGTAGAGAGGCTCGACCTTGGAGGAGAATATTATGCATACAGGCCTGCTGAGGAGGAAGTCTTCCAGAGAAAAGCTATATTTTGCTGTTTTAAGTGGGCCCAGCTCCTAAAGGGAGACTTTGCCAATTTCAAACCAGCTTTTTATCATAACAGTGTGGGTAGTATGTTTGAGTGAACTGTGGTAAACTTCCCTCCATCCTCCCAGTAGCCAGGTCTTCCTGATCAGTTGTTGTACTGCTGGGATGAGTTAAAATCTCTGGTGTGCCTGTTCTGTGGGCCTTGTAGTGCGGGAACAGTGCTGATCGGCCGTGTAATTTTAAACATGGCAGCTGAACATTTTTTGGCTTCACATGCCACAGAGCATCTTTCATAGAAATGATTGGGGCCCCGCCACTTGTACTGCATCCAGGTCTCTTTATACATCCATGGCTCTTGGCCTGTTGCTCAAACTACGGATTGTATGTCTTCATTTTTGTATGGAAGAGGTGTAGAAGTGGATTGAGTCCAAACAGTAAAACTAGGCAGTGCTGATCAAATAACCAAGAATCTGTTACTGTATTCGCTTTTTCTCACTTAAGATGTTAAAAAATATATTTTAGTGCACTGTTTAGCTGTAATACGAGAGCTTGTGACCAGGAAATAAGTGCAATTCTTTTTCCTGCATTGCGGACAACAGAGGCAAAAAAAAGTTAGCATTTTTGAACTCCCGGGATCCTCATGTCAAAGTCAGTTGGTTTCTTGTGTGGGGTTTTGGTTAGATACCTAAAATAAGGTATGGTTTACACAGGCTTAAAAGAGTCATCTTTTGGGGGTCATCCCTATGTTTCCAGGGTTCTATGTTTCCCGGGTTCTATGTTCCCCACTTAACCCTGCAAAAAAGCTTCTATGTTCCCCGCTTACACAAAAACAGTTCTATGTTTCCCGCATGGTTGAGCGGGCAACATAGAACTGTTTTTGTGTAAGTGGGGAACATAGAAGCTTTTTTGCAGGGTTAAGTGGGGAACATAGAACCCGGGAAACATAGAACCCTGGAAACATAGATACGCTCCCCATGTTTTGTTCAATGACATAAAATATGTCAGTAGACACTCCACTTGTGAATTTTGAAGCTTTTATGTGTCTTAGAAAAGGCAGTGGCAAGTGAAGACAAGTGGCTAAATGAGATGACAGAACCATGCCAAACGCGGCTTTACAGCCTTGTTTTGCTGGCAAAATAAGTCATGCAAGTGTGGTGTAGCTCATTCATAGCCTCATGTTAGCTTTTAACTGCTAGTAATTGCATTTACACTTCAAAAATCAGCTGTGATAATTTGTGAAGATTATATTGCTGAATAAAACATGAAGTATCATAAAGGTTTGTTTGCCACAGTTTATTTTCTGCAATAATCCAAAATCTAATGAAAAACTCCCATTGGCTTGTTGACGAGGGAACCATGGCAACCCTAACTTTGAAGTCAGCTTAAAAAAACACGTCATGGTCTTTATCGCTGTGGCTGGAGCAGCTACATAACTCATACACCATACCATACCTACAAATCAGAGCACATTGAAGCCACCTCAACATCTTGGTCCAGAAGCAGAAGCCCTGAAGAAAATGCTAAGTTAGCATTAAGCCAGCAATGAATTGTTACGCCGGGTGCACAACCTATTTTTCCTGTTTTAACAGAGCATTTCCCCAACGTATTCCCCATCCCCAGAACAATGCCACGAGGTTCCGTCGTTGACGGACCTGGCCAGATGCGGGTGGCTAGCTAACGTGCTGTCAGCGAGAGCTGTTAGCGAAGTCATCTAGCAGAAGAGCTAGCAGTATCTTCCTGCGAAGATCTCTCATGTTGACTGTCACTGTACCAACTGAGACGAGTTATACTATTGAAAGAGCTGATATATATAGAAATGAATGCGAAATTAGAAAATATAGAGTAATTACCAACCGCATAGAAATCAACCTATGGTCAACAATCACTTTTAATAGTGGAAAAAAATCTTATACTTAATTTTCTTTTGCATAAATAAATGAGATATTGTTTGTTTACAACTCCGATCGCAATTAATTTCCTACCTCCGGCACCGTTACACTCCATTTCTCCCATCTTGTCAACGCCCAAGTAGGAAAAATCCAACACCTCCACGTTCCGATGGTCAACGAAACCGCTGCCGTGCTGTGCGCTAGTCCGTTACTATCTGTCGTTTTCACCTCCATTGAAATGAATGACTTCCAGTCAGTGTCAATCCGTCAGTGCGTTAGGTTGTGCACCTAGCGATAGATTACAAAAAGGCAAGGCATTTGGTTAGGGTTTGGGTTTTGTTACTTAGGGTAAGGTGAATAATATCTTCATGTACAGTGAATTACATAAATTAATTAAGTTCATTATTGTTGCATATGGCCTCATATTTATTCACTACAGCATCGTGTTGTAGCAGGATTCAGATAATTGTCAAGTTGGTGGGTTTGTCTTGAAAACTGAGATCAAACCCATGGCCTAAAAGCAGTGTTGATCAAATATAAACCAAGATTCTGTTACTATTTCTCGCCTAAAATGTTTCTAGAAACATATTTATAACTTACTGTTGAACTATAATGGGAGACTGTTTTTTTACCAGCCGGCCACCATATTGTTTTCTCCGTCAAAATGGATGAGTTTGCATTAAGTTTTCCACCAATGGGAGTGTTAATTGGTCCAGTATATTCTGGTAGTTGTAAGTTTTCTACCTCTTGAGCAAAAGCAAATGCCACAGCCCTTTTTCTGTGTTTTCTCTGATCATGTAGCACCAATTTCAAAAGTATTTGTGCCTTTCTTCTGCTCAGACGGCCCAGTTTTGTGAAAAGGCCGTCTTTCAGGCAGTGAAACGCTCTTTTAATGAAGCTCTAAAACTCAAGAGGGGCCTGTTTTAGACGTGTTTGCCTGGTACATCCCATTGCATCTGAGAACTGACACAATGTCAAAAGTGAGATTTTGCATCCTGTTTATCATTAAACGTTTGAAGCGTCTCCAGCTTTGCGGGCCGCTCTGGCTCACCGCTCACCAGAGAAAACACTTGCAGCCCTCCACAGAGCCAGCTGTAATGTTTTTCACTGCTGCATCTTAAAGATGATTCAAAATGGCAGCGAACCTAAAGGAAAATATCTCATTATCGTATTACAGACCATTAAGCGATGAGAAATCAGCTGCGACAGTCCCTCATAGAGGTTTTAATGAGCGTGCTCGGTGGAGGGGGAACTGGGGAAGTGATGGCAGGATGACAGACAGTTTTTATTTCATGGCTGCTGGTTGCCCGTCAGTGACCAGACAATCTGAGGTTCAACGTCAAATCCCTACATCACCAGAGCGATCCCCGCGATTACTGCGAGATTAACAGTAGCTCGGCTGTTAGACTGGATGTTTATAATCACGCACGAAACCCAGCCAAGACAAGACACAGGAAAAAAAGACACAGGGACACTACTAACACACATTCAAATGCATAACCAGACACACTCTCACACAGATCTGCTGGATTGGCAGTGATTTGTCAGATTTAGCTGCATCTACTTGTGTAGGCCTTCTGAATGCACCAGTCAGTTCTCTTCCAAGCTCAAAGCACTCATTTGCCATCCTGTCCAAAGCAAGTTTAATGCCTCCAATTACAGGGGGTCTGCAAGCAGGCAGATTTGGAGCGAGGAGGCTTGGCAGGAGAGTTTGCTACGCATCAGGGCCTTTTAACAGAGTAGTGATTTGCTGCTGCTGGTGCTGAAGCTGCCTGCACCGGCTCATCAATGGAAAACTACCCTCTTTATGGTGAAGCGCATGCAGCACTAAGCCGAAACTGTGAGGAGAGACACAAAAATATCAGGCTTTTTAACGATGAGGCACCGGCTCTTGTGCACGCTCAGTGTGGAGGAATTTCTGCATCTCTGCACCGCAAGCACAAATGGAAATCAAAGTCTTTTCAGCAATCATTTTTATGTAAAATGGGCTGTATTTTAATTGAATATTCTAAGATACTGCAGCACAGAGTGTGATGGTGGCAAGGCAGCAAATGAAGGAAACAGTGCGCACAGACAAGATAGCTGCAGTAATGCTGAAACATAACGTGATGTGGGGCATTAAATATATATGGCAGTCAGGGGAAAACTTTTTTTTTAATCTCCAATATGTTCTATTTTTACTCAGATCAGCTTTGATTTGACTTCGACGGCCATGCCTTTTTGAGTTCATCTATCTTAAAGGTTAATTTTATTGTCTCTAAAGACTTGTATGCATAAATCCCAAAGTAGAGTGGAGTTGGAAGTTTTATTAATCCATATTAATATTATTGATAATATGCAGCAGAATTAGAGAGGTATAAAATAAGTGTCTCCATGAAACTCAGCCTCTGCAGGATCATTTTCAGCACTCCACACGGCATAAAAAATTAACTACTGCAGTTGTGCTTTACTCTGACAGCTAAAAAATTGTACTCATGTATGTAATAGGCTCTATATTACTCACTTAATCCCCCACTGAAGACATTAATTTAATTTTTCCTATTCACAGACACAAATTAATCATTAAGAAAATGGTGTATAATTTCCCAGTTTTCCCATGATTTTACAGTAAATCTATAATTCATAATAAGTTATGAGACATTCTTCTTTTTTTAATCCAAATTAATGGATTACATTTACCATTTCTTATAACCAGATTATTGTAATCTTGTTAAAGATAATCCGTTACTCCCTAACCCTGGTCTTCAAGTATTATTTCTGAACATTTCAGCGAAGCAGTTGGCACTTAATGCAACTGTAATCTTTGCTGCGGCATCACGTCTAATGAAAAGTATAAATGGGGAGCTGCAAAACATCTCATTACAGAAATTTTCTCCTCAGATGATTTGTTCACATTTAATTAAAAAAGCTGCAACACACACGTACGCACAGGTCTGCGATGGTAAATAATGCCTTCCAATTTCGCCTTCACCTCGCAGCACTTTTCCTCATGAAAGCCTTCAGTGTTGCAGGGATTGATGATTAGCATGACAGTGCACTTTGTGCTCAGAGAGGCTTCCCCACCTCTGCCCCGTCTGTGGCTTGATCTCTGCAGTGTGTGATCCATTTAATGGCCTCTGAAGCCCCGGACATTGATTAACGGGTGTCAGTACCCTGTTGGGTTTGAAGGACAGGATACTGTGCATTAGAAAAGTGGCTGTTAGCTGTCGGCTTTAATACCAAAAAAAGACTGGAAACAGGGGGAAACAGCCTGACTCTAATCGTTTTTTACACTTTTGTACAAAACCAGACGTGTAGAAATGACGATTTTCCAGTTTAGGGAGGGGTTATGTGCCAGACTAGCTCCTGGCAGGGACCTGTGACTTCTTGGAATCGGCCAAGAAATACAAAAAAGAAAAGAAAAAAGACGATGTGAAATCAGAACTTACAGGTACTGTTCCTTAAGTAACAAAGCCTCATTCAAAATCCCACTGACAGAATGTAACAACACTATTAACTAAAAATCCAGCCTCTGAACAGAGTCTTTCTCAACAGTAAGTTGAGTGATTCAGTTCATATGTAGATAAGGATGGTGATAATTTAAAAAAAAAAAAAAAGATTGTTGTAAAAATACTGTGACGTGAAAATCCTGCATTCAGTGTGTTATTTAAAGGGATAGAATATCTGGGGGCTGTATGAGATACTTATCCATAGTCAGTGTGTTACCTACAACAGATCGGCACGCTCAAATTGTGATTTGCGACGGGTAACTGAAGCCGTTACATCCAGCACATTCTCACTCCGACCTTGTCACATGTTGACGTTTGGTCATGGACTTTCTACATCCACATATGACATGCAAAGTACCCTGGGTGTGTTGGTTGTTGACGTTCAGGGACATCATGTCAAGTTCTGCCTGTTACATGCATTGTCTTCTTTTGAGATCCACTTCCATTTTCACAGGAAATTAAACATTTACATACAGTCTCTTTCAAAATAAACATTCTAAGTTAGTGCAACGCCACAAATTGACGTTTTTCCTTCAACAACAAAAACACATGGTTGGATTTAGGGAAAAAGAACAGGGTTTGGGGTTAGAAACTTATGGGACACTAGCACCACTCTCTCGGGTGAAAGTTGGTGGTGGTGGACCCATCCACCACCACTCCCGCCCACCCCCGTCGCACTTTTGCAACCTTAACTTTCGTCTTTGTCCCGCTGCATTTCGCCCTGACACCATGTATCATGCAGACCTTATCCTCAGACAGCCCTCTCTGATGGGGAACTGAAGCTGTTACATTGCTCTCTTCAGGTCAGACTTTATTTATTGTCATTTTATCTTGCAGAACACGGGAGCTGTTGGTCTACTGCTGCCTCGATCAGCTAGTTTTTGTTTGTGATATTGTGTGACTTTGCTGTTTTAAAGGGTTAGTTCAGATTCACCAAAGTCACACAATGACGCAAACAACTTAACTGATTGATGCAGTTGTAGACCAGAAGCTCCCGTGCTCTGCAAGATAAAATGACAATCAATAAAGTCTGGCCTGAAGAGAGCGATGTAACAGCTTCAGTTCCCCATCAGAATAGGCTGATGTCCAAGCTTCTTACCCTATCTCTAAGGCTCTTTGATTGAACAAAAAAATCATAAATATAACCAACACAAAAAGTATTAAATAACAATGACGGAAAAATGCATAGCCTATGTAATCTAACTAGTGTGATTATAATGGGCCCTATGTTAGAATCTACAATATATGCAGTTATTACTTATTGCAAAGTAACAACAGCAGAGGTCTCCAGGTTGACCTCTGTCTCTGGCAAACTCAGCAAATGATGTTTTGTTTTATCTCCAAGGTAATATGAGCTAGAGGGTCAAAGATCAGGGCGTAATGTTATGAAGAAGTAGTACATCCCAATTAGTCTGTGAAGATTCTTAGTCACCCAGGTCATGGTAATCTTAAGTGCTATATCGTAGGCAACTGGACTTGCTTCAGTTTCTAGAAGACGTTTCCCCTCTCTTCTAAGAGGCTTCTTCTGTTCTAACTGACTTGTGCAGAGTTTCAGGCTTTGAACTCTGTGTGGGTGTGAACCCTTGCATAGTCGTTGAGGTCCTTTGTGAGCTCTGAGTTAATAGTCCTTAAGGTCATATGTGAGTCATTGACCCACCCGGCCATCTTGTGTGTCCTTAGGGTTAGATGGGTCCAGGTGTGAATGGGTGTTAATTTGTCTGGGGAGGGATTCTTCAAGCAAGTTCAGTTGCATACAATACAGCACTTAAGATATGTTCCAATTGTTTGCATACTGCAGACAACAGTACCCAGTTTGTAAGCGCATTTGCAGCACCTACTAAAAAGATATATTTTTTAATAACCCACATGATGGGAGAAGCAGCTGCCCCCAGGTATTCTCATTCGACTCTGTCTCACTCCGAAGTCGTCGAAATCTGGTGCTTTGGCAGTGACTTGCGGTGTCAGACATGGACGAAAAAAAGCCGCCCTTTAATGTTGACATGATACGTGGCGTCGGGGGAACGTGGTGGGACAAGAACGAAACTTAAGGTGGCGGAAGTCCAAGTAGGGCAGGTGGGAGGGGTGGTGGAGGGGTCCAACAAACACCAACCTTCAGCTGGAAGAGTGGTATTCGTGTCCTGTAAGATTCTAAAGCCAAATCCTGTTTGTTTTGTCTTAAACCCAACCATGTGTTTTTGTTGGTGGAGGAAAAAAAACATGAATTTGCATTGTTGTGCTGATGTTATGCACTTATTTTGAAAGAGACGGTAAATTTCTTGTGAAAACAGAAGTGTATTTTGAAAGAAGACAATGCATGTAACAGGCAGACCTTGACACGGCGCACCAGAGCATCAAAAACCAATGCACAGAGGGTACCTTTCAAGTCCTGTCTGGACGTGGAAAGTCCATGACCCAATGTCAACATGTTAGGAGGTCGGACTGAGAATGTGTTGCCTCATTATCAAATCGGGCCCACATTCAAAAAAGTTTGGGCACCACTGTCCTACATTATCTGACATGAGTGTGGTATAACTCTTCTCATCTAACTCTGGGTGAGAAAACAAATGGGCTCATTTTATAAAAGCTGAAATTGTTCTTCATGGTGACTTTGACAGGGTGAGGATGTGACATTTCAAAGCTGAGTTATGTGTGTGTGTATTCGACCAGGATGCCATGACTGCGCTGTCATGTTGCCATGAGGTGGAAAAAAAAGAGAAACACTGTGACATTGTCTATTGTACAGTGTAAAAGAAATAACAAAATGCAGCCTGACGCAGCATCTGAGGGAGCACATCTGACTGCCAGGGTGTGTTTCAAAGCAGCAGAGCAGTTGGTGAAAAGAGGGGCCAGCAGAGATCATTAGCATGCATGTGAATGGGCTCGAAAGAATGAACAGATTATGCATTTGTATGTTTGCTGATGAGATAGAGGGGTTTAAGTCCCTCAGCCCAGTTTGAATGACAAATCCCCACCAGGGGAGGGGGAAAGGCCACGGATAGAGAGGAGCAGGAAGAGACAGACTTTAGGCTTTTGAGTAAACGTGGTGGGGGAGTGATGCACTGGTCTCACAGCAGATGTCCCAAATTGGCAAAGAAAAGAAAGAAGACCAAAGGGATGTGTGGATCCTGAGCTTAACTCCTATCTCTCTAAATCTGCAAAGTATCTGTGCGGAGCATCGGGGCGGATCGCACCGCCGCGGCTGCCAGTCAAAGTTTTGAGAGGTTGTTTTCAGAGCCCCTTTTGTTGTGGCCTGTGGAGCGTGTTAGCAACAAGGCCGCTGAGTGAGAGGGTTGGCTGGCTGGCTTCAGGGACTCTCCTCTACATGTGGAGGGCTTTACAGTTCGCTGGAAAGATGAGGAGAGACAAGGAACAAAAACACTTCCTTGCCGTCCGAGATGAGAGCGGCGGCGGGCCAGTGTCTCGTCCTGTTACTGGGGTCAACGCCGCCGATGTTGACAGTGATATGTGTCACCACTGGTTTGTAATTAAATGGGAGGAGGCCCGTTTGACTGAGATGCAGCGTGATCTCTTTCTGTCTATATCACACACACACACACACACACACACACACACACACACACACAGATTCTTATCGCCTGAAACTACCTGTATATTCGAAATAAATGGCCTGCCAAGCATTTGATGGGTTGGCTAGAAATCCCAAATGCTTATAGTGCCTTGGCTGCTTTCAAGTAATCATCCCCATGGTAACACCTGACACCAGCTATTCATCATGCAGCCCATATAAACTCCAGCATATTCACAACAACACGTCACACAGTCAACTTTTCATACCCGCTACTGACAAATAGCCACACAAAACATGTCTGTGCATGATGATACGTTCCAAATCAAATCCCCTTATTAAGGCTTAGCTGCGTGTCTGCTCCGTGAGTGTGTGAGTGCTGGTACGTGTCGCGTTGCATCATGCACTTCCCTCAGCATTAATTGTCAGTCGTTAGAGTTAATATGGCAGGTGAAAGTGAATTTGTTAGGATGGCACTGAACTCTAATGTGTTGCTATAGTGCATATCAGCCAGCAGAGCGTGTGCGGCCTCACTGGATGAATATTCAGGAATCAGAGCCTCATTTAGCTCCAACACGAGCAGAAAATGGAAATTATTTTGGCTTTAAATGAAACAAGATGAGGATGCACACATAGCACAAATAGACCTACTGTATGTAGACGTTGTTCTTTTTTTTCTTCTCTCTCCTCACTCTGCGTTTCAACCATCTGTCAGTGATATTGATGTTTCTCGCAGAGGGCTACAGGGCGCAGGATGGAGGAAAGGAGTGAGAGTGAGGAAATATTTGTGGGACGCAGTCATACACGTCTTCTCATCACTCCTTCGCATTGAGTCTGGGGGTTATATCTTTATATGGGACTGCAATCAATTTTAGTCAGTGGTGAAAGAAGTGATCAGATCTTTTTCTTAAAGGTGCAGTGTGTAGGATTTAGGGGCGTCTGTTGCTAAAAATGGAATACAGAATTGATAATCATGTTTTCATAGTTTATTATCACCTGAATCTAAGAATCATTGTGTTTTCATCTGCTTAGCATGAGCTCTTCATATCTACAAAAGGCAGCAGGTCTTCTTCCTTGAAGGCTACCATGTTGCACTGCCATGTTTCTACAGTAGCCCATAGCAGACAAACCACACACTGGCTCTGGAGAGGAACTTTTGCATTTTTGGTGGTGCACATGTACCTGATGGCCACAGTATGTTCTCGACAGGCTTGGAAAGGAAAGTGAGATTTTTATGACTAACTGAACTAGGAATATTGTTTCCATAATTTTTGACGATTTACTATACTATGACGTTTTTTTCATGATTTTGGAGAACATATCATACTATGATATTTTTTCATGATATGGACGACATACTATACTATGACTTTTTTTCATGATTTAGGACGACATACTATACTATGACTTTTGTTCATTATTTTGGACGACACACTATACTATGACTTTTGTTCATTATTTAGGACGACATACTATACTATGACTTTTTTTCATGATTTTTGACAACATACTATACTATGACATTTTTTTATGATTTCGGACGACATACTATACTATGACTTTTTGTCATGATTTATGATGACATATTATACTATGATATTTTTTTCATGATATGGACGACATACTATACTATGACTTTTTTCATGATTTTGGACGACATGCTATACTATGACTTTTTTAATTATTTTGGACAACATACTATACTGTGACTTTTTTTCATTATTTTGGACGACATACTATACTATGACTTTTTTTCATAATTTTGGACGACATACTATACTATGACTTTTTGTCATGACTTATGACGACATACTATACTAAGACTTTTTTTTCATAATTTTGGACGACATACTATACTATGACTTTTTTCATGATTTTGGACGACATACCATACTATGACTTTTGTTCATTATTTTGGACAACATACTATACTATGACTTTTTTTCATAATTTTGGACGACATACTATACTATGACTTTTTTCATGATTTTGGACGACATACCATACTATGACTTTTGTTCATTATTTTGGACAACATACTATACTGTGACTTTTTTTCATTATTTTGGACGATTTACTATACTATGACTTTTTTTCATAATTTTGGACGACATACTATACTATGACTTTTTGTCATGACTTATGACGATTTACTATACTATGACTTTTTTTCATAATTTTGGACGACATACTATACTATGACTTTTCGTCATGACTTATGACGACACACTATACTATGACTTTTTTTCATTATTTTTGACGATTTACTATACTATGACTTTTTTTCATTATTTTTGACGACATACTATACTATGACTTTTTTTCATAATTTTGGACAACATACTATACTATGACTTTTTTCCATTATTTCGGACGACATACTATACTATGACTTTTTTCATTATTTTTGACGACATACTATACTATGACTTTTTTCATTATTTTTGACGACATACTATACTATGACTTTTTTTCATTATTTTTGACGACATACTATACTATGACTTTTTTTCATGATTTTGGACAACATACTATACTATGACTTTTTTCATTATTTTTGACGACATACTATACTATGACTTTTTTTCATGATTTTGGACAACATACTATACTATGACTTTTTTTCATTATTTTTGACAACATACTATACTATGACTTTTTTTCATTATTTTTGACGACATACTATACTAAGACTTTTTTTCATGATTTTGGACAGCATACTATACTATGACTTTTTTTCATTATTTCGGACAACATACTATACTATGACTTTTTTCCATTATTTTTGACAACATGCTATACTATGACTTTTTTTCATTATTTCGGACAACATACTATACTATGACTTTTTTTCATTATTTCGGACAACATACTATACTATGACTTTTTTTCATTATTTTTGACGACATACTATGCTAAGACTTTTTTTCATGATTTTGGACAGCATACTATACTATGACTTTTTTTCATTATTTCGGACAACATACTATACTATGACTTTTTCCATTATTTTTGACGACATACTATACTATGACTTTTTTTCATAATTTCGGACGACATGCTATACTATGACTTTTTTCATGATTTCGGACGACATACTATACTATGACTTTTTTCATGATTTCGGACGACATACTATACTATGACTTTTTCCATTATTTTTGACGACATATTATACTATGACTTTTTTTCATAATTTCGGACGACATGCTATACTATGACTTTTTTCATGATTTCGGACGACATACTATACTATGACTTTTTCCATTATTTTTGACGACATGCTATACTATGACTTTTTTTCATGATTTTGGACGACATACGATACTATGACATTTTTTTTCATGATTTCTGACGACATACTATGCTATGACATTTTTTCATGATTTTAGAGGACAGACTACACTTTGACTTTTTTCATGATTTTCGCCACACATACTATACTATGACTTTTTCAGTGCGATTTCCACAACATACTATAGTGTAATTTTTTTAGTGAAATTTTTTTGGCATACTATACTATTACTTTTTTAAGTGAGATTTTTACGTCATACCTTACTATATCCGTGACATGGACTACTGTTTTGAAGCCTCAAGTTTTTCGGAGCCTTAGGTTACCATATTTGGACAAGAGGGTAGAGTTGTGGAGGAGTGAGGGTATATGTGACTGAGAGCCCAAGGACACCGCCATGGTAGGCACTTGTCAATCATAAGGTTCACCCTAGACCATATGCTGCTTTGTTGTCTATTTTACTCTACATGAGACAATAATTTACAAAATGAACATCATGTACTATTAAATAAGACCACAAACTTTTTAGTAAAATGTTTATTCAGGTAATAAGTCAACACTCTGTCACCTTGTCACATTTCGACATTTGGTCATGGACTTCCCACACTGACATATGATGTGTAAGGTACCCTGGGTGCATTGGTTGTTGATGTCCTGGGACGCTGTGTCAACTTCTGCCTGTTACATGCGTTGTCTGATTCAAAATACACTTCTGTTTTCACAGGAAATGTACACTTTCCATACAGTCTCTTTCAAAATAAACACACTACATTGGTACAACACCACTTCTTTTTTCTTTGATCAACACAGGCATGTGGTTACATTTAGCCAGCACATGCACATGGCTGGGTTTAGGTAAAAGAACAGGGTTTGGCTTTACAATTGAACACTGGTCTCCCTGGTGGAGGTTGGTTGTTGTTGGACCCATCCACCACCCCTCCATATTATGCCAATGTGAAAGGACAGGCTCCTACCAGTGGGGGCATGTTCCGGGCACGTCCAATTGGTAGGAGGCCCCGGGGAAGACCAAGAACACACTGTACCTCACATACCTCACCTGGCCTGGAAACACCTTCATGTCCCCCAGGAGGAGCTGGAAAGTGTTGCTGGGGAGAGGGACATCTGAGGTGCTTTGCTCAGCCTGCTGCCCCCATGACCTGGCCCCGGAGCTGTGCTTTGTGTTTAGTGCTTTTGCAAACGTCTGCATGCTAACACGCTAAACAGGCTGAGTCCACAATAATTCCCCTGTTCCCTTAATCAGTACTCCATAGTGAGCAATAAACTGAGATTGTGGACACAGATCATTATTATTTTGGTAGTGTCACTCGCCTGTTGATTTAACAGCTATGAAATGCAGAGCTTTGCATTGTGGGATTGTTAGCAGAAAGTAGTGTACATGCATTGGACACGGTCAAAGCACCGCTGTGCCTCAGTTCAGCCTCACAGAGCTGCCAGCATGACTGCAGACTCTTAGTACTGTTAAAATCTAGATGTCAGGCATTTTAGTCCAATGGCTACAAAGTATTTTAGAGTCATAATTCGGCACAAACAATGCTGCTTTTAAAGTGTTCGTCAAGCTGAAATATTGCGGTTCATTGTTTTTTTCTTTAGCTTCAAAGAGTGCAGCAGAAGAAAGCTGTGCTCCCGACTGCTAGATAATGAGCTGCTATCTGTTAGCTGGAAGAGAGCAGCCTGGCCGGACCAGAGCATCGGTCCGCAGAGAATCGGCGTCTCATCCAGTCAAACAGTAGCATAAGGTTTTGTAAGGTACATCCTGAATTCCTCCAGGTTTAATGTCTCCATCAAAAGAAGATCAAAAGGAAGGGATTAGAGCAACATAACAGAGGTAAGTGTGGAGAGGAGTCTTCACTAAACTCCAGAGCGCTTTTGATACCGCTCATCCCTGCCAAACCGTAGCCATGGCAACAGTGGAGAGGGAAGTGTGCGGCATTGATAAGAGTGCGACAGGGGATGAAGGGGTTGACAGATCATTTTGGAGAAGTCTGACCCTTCTGCAGAAGGACCGTCGTCTTGTCTGGGAAATTAATACCATACGCAGATGGTGTGTAGAGATTGACAGTCTCGGACCCAGTTCTCTCTGTGGTAGCAATTTAACACATATCATACTACAAAGTGTTAACTTCAGACACTAGTGAGGGTATTTTCACACTGTAAATGTCTGTGACTGGGTCTCTTCTTCAAGTCCTTTAGGATTTATCTGCTGTTCCAAGCTTACTCTGCACCACATTGTTAGGGAAATATGCACAAAACTCCACTACCATGCCTGTAGCTGGGCTTTAGCACGGTGCTACAGTAACGGATGTCATGCAGAAATTCGACATCAAGGGCTCCAGTTCAAAAAAGACAGGATCACCTAAGGTGTCAAATTAAATATCGACATTGTTGCTCTTCCCTAATTTGTTAAAACTGCTCTTCTTGCATGTAGGGTTTTGTGTAAACAAGACAAGGAAGAAAAAAAGACTTACTAGCTATAGAAAACCACTGGGAACGCTTCATTTCCTCTCTGAGCACACGGAGAGAGAGAAAGAGGAAGAGGAAGAGCAGTGTACAGTAGAAGGGCCTCCAGCCTGCCTCAGGGGCAGCACGCCGGATACAGCGTATGATTTCACAAACAACGTTAGTTTTTGCACCACTGATTCAGGCAGAGTGTACTTAATTAGTAAAAATGGACACTAATTGAGCCCCAGCTGTATGTGGAGGAGAAAAAAAAAGTGAATCTCTAAGCACACACCAACCCAAGAGCTCCAAGTCTCTCTGATCCTCTTCTCCCCCCTGAGCTCCGTCTGTTCACTCACTGAGCGTAGCGGCTTGTTAGCACACTGGGAGATTTGTAAGGATAATGAAAAGTCGGGAGAAGA
This sequence comes from Epinephelus fuscoguttatus, assembly GCF_011397635.1. Classification (NCBI taxonomy): domain Eukaryota; kingdom Metazoa; phylum Chordata; class Actinopteri; order Perciformes; family Serranidae; genus Epinephelus; species Epinephelus fuscoguttatus. The sequence goes on from NC_064766.1 coordinate 25,817,548, forward strand.
TGGGAGATTCAGCATGAAGGAGAGGGACTTCAGGACTTGTTCTTTGCTCAACAACATGTCGTGCAAGTGTTGTGGCAGCCACACTAAGAAATCTCCAATTTTCAGGACCTGTAATGTATGATTTACAAATGTTCATCAAGATACGGCGTTGCACTTTGCATTTCATAGCACACAGAGATTGTTTTGCGGCGTCATTTGCAAGTTTTGTTCTGCGAAGGAGTGTCGAGCAGTAAATATGATTTCAGGATCGCAGCCGGACTGACTCAGCGGCCGCGGCTAAATGAACGAACACAACAAACTTGAAAGCTGACTTTACTAAAAACATGTAAATGTGCTTTTCCCTATGCTAATGAAAATGTAAATTTCCTCAAAAATATAAACCATAACACAGCCAGAAGGCAAAGTAGAGGCTGTTAAATATGACGAATTTGTCTTGTTACGTGCACAGAGAGGGCTGAATGTTTTTAACATAAATCTGTGGAAATGTTTTAAATCAGTCAGTCTGCTTTTGTTTTGTGTGCTGGTTGATATTTTCATGCCTTTTCTGGTGTTATAGACGTTAATCTGACAGATATGTGCATGTTGTTTTCACACACAGATGCTCTCACATGTCACACAGAATAATCATGATAGTTACAACCATTGCATTTGAGTCACAGTTGTTGTTTCTCAGTCGTCTGTCTTGCAGGATCGTGCAGTTTGTAGCATCATGTGTCCCTTAAGACCAAATTAACACAATTTATTGATCAAACATTAAATTCATCACTGCACACACTGCAGGGTAAGAATAAGATAGAATATTGCCTCAAATATATTTATCAAAGACAGGAAGGAAAAATCAAAAGAATAATCTTTTTAGTGTTCATCCTCATTTTGCACACGCACCCGTCACACAGCTGTTGACATCTTAAGTGAGGTCAAATGGCTAATCCAATCAGCACGCGGAGAATGCATAATATCTTTGACAACGTTATAATGCCTGACATGTCCGTGATTAATAATCTGTTTCTCTGTCACAAGAGGAAATGTATAACTATAATGAAAATATCCATCATTGAAAAATGGTAAATTGATAGCTAAACTTTAATTGATAATATTTCATACTCATAACAAAGAATGAAATGATAATAAATAATGTATATTATTTACTAGTGATGAAGAGTTTGTTGTTGCACACATGATTTCAAGTATTTGTTAGTAATGGACAAAGAATTTGCACAATTTTAATATATTGTTTGATAAACATTACATGGATAGATGGGACAGATATTTGTAACATTTTGTTAATGGTTAATAATTGGTTTGTAAACCATCTAACAATATTTGGGTGGCCATTATAAAATTTACAATTGCTTAAAGGGTCATTTTGTCTTTTGGTTTGTCTGTCAAACTGGACCCTATTTTCCTGTGTATTTGTTTTTGAGTGTGTGATTTTTGAAATTGAGCCAGTATTGAGCGAGAGCAGTTTTTACGCCCACTCAGAGTGCTTGTTTTTGTCACTGACAGGCTCAGATTATTATTATAAGTGCCTGATAACATTATGGAAAGGATCCCTACAGAGATAGACCTTTTTATTTAAGAGTAAGATCCTTTTTGGTTAATCAGAAACAGCCCTGAAATCGCCATCACCAAACCCACCAGACTCCATTTAACTAAACAGTAATTAAAGCGTGTATAGAACCAGCATATTTTCACAACTTAGCGTTAGGGTTACTTTTGACCAAACCAGAGTGGATGATTGTTAGAACAGTGGAAAGACAAACCAAGATGGCTTTTGTGAGGTTTATTCAGTTTCTTTTGACTTTGAACAAAGTGTGTTTTACGATAACAAAATTACTGTTTATTTAAATGGAGTCTGGTGAGTTTGATGATAGCCTTTTTGAATCAGTGTCTGGTTAAACAAAAAGAATTTTACTCTTTAACAAAAAGGTCTATCTCTGTAGGGATCCTTTCTATAATGTTGTCAGACACATTCTGAACCTGTCAGTGGCAAAAACAAGCACTTTTATTGGTTTTAAATTGACGGTGCAGAATTGCCCCAAGTGGTTCCATCCCATTGAGCCGTCTCACTCAATACTGGACCGGTTTCAAAATTGTTGTTCCATTTGACACTTGGACACAAAAACATGGGAAAATAGGGGCCAGGTTGAAAAATACTGAAGTATCCCTTTAATAAATGGTTTATAAACATTTGTTAAAAATGTTACATTTAATAAACTGTGTCTCTAAAGTACCTCTACCTTCACAATTTGAAAACTGTATCATTAATTTATTAGAAAATAAAGTTGCCATGGCTCAGTTAACTTTATTTGTAATCCCATAATTCTCGTTTCCCACCGTGTTGTACAACATTGACTTCCTGTTCATTAATGTGTTTAAAAAGATGATCAGACACAATTCTGTTACTGCTGCACAAATATAGATGACCAATTAAATATTTAATGGGTTATGCTGTGCTTTATAAACCACTTACCATCCAATCACTGTTATAAGCATTAGTATCAATTTGTTAATAGCCATCAAAATAATGTGTGAAGATTTTTTTCAAACCAATTATTAAGCACTGACAATTGTTATTTCAATGTTTGTTAACAGTGAAATAATAATTAAATAAAGCTTAATTTACAACCAATTTACCATTAAAATTGAAATTAGCAGTATGCCAAAAAGCCTGTTAAGTATGTCTAGATGAACGTAGTCAAACTAAGTGAACTGTTAAGGATGAATTATTTACTGTCAGTACGTTGCACATCTTCTGTAAGCATGTTGCCGACCCTTCCTTCTTACTGCAGTGAATATATAAGTGCTGGTCAGCTCTCTTGATGTTGGTCGTTGATAGCCTGCGAGCTTCTCTTGGCATGCACACAGACGTTTCTCCACCAAGTTAGACTCTGTGTAGTTAAAAAGCTCTTCTGTTTCTGTAAGCCTCTGAGAAAAAATATGTTCTCCTGCGAGTGTTCGTGTGTTCGACTTGTCCCGGTCATTGAAGGGCTGGCAGCAATTTAGACTCACTGTAATCTGATTTTAGGAGGACTGAAGTAGAAGTAGAAGAGACCTCCCTGCTGTTTCTGGTATAAACAATCAGGCTGAGAAACAGCAACTGAGAGAAGAGCGGCGATATGTGTGTGCAGATGTGTGTGAAGGAGGGAGAATATATGAGGCAAAGCTGTTATAATGATCATAAATATTCTGACCTCTGCAGTCACAGGATGTTTATCGAATAATAATGTGGTGTTATATTGATCCGTAGCTTAAAGGGACAGTCCAATATTTTATGTTAAATTCAATTTGGGGTGTACGACTAAATCTTGTATAATGTTGCTCTGAAGGAGCTTTGTCAAGTCTGAGAAACTAACCCTGGTGATGTCATGGTGATGTCACCAGGGTTATCTCACACTGAAGAGGATACATTTTAACAAAAGTCTGCTTTATAAACTGGGAGTGTGAAAGACATACCAAACACAGAGAGTATCTGACAAAAGACGCCTTTGAGCTGCATTGTGGGAAATGTAGGAACCAGTGGTTATGGACACTGACCCATAAAGTGGTGCAGGAATGAGCTCCACGTCCTGGGAATGAGTTATAAGTGGTAATATTTTAGCACTCCTGAATCGATTGTATCAAAGTCAGTGGGTTTTTTGTATGAGTTTAGCATTTGCATCTGTGGTTAACACAGGCTTAAAGGACTTAACGTTTTATTCTACAACATTAAATACATAATCCACTTGTGGATTTTGAAGCTTTCTTGTATCTTAAAAAAAGGCCATTGCTAACATGCGGCTAACTGAGACTGCAGAGGTTGTCGGGGACATTACACATCAACATGAGAACACTTGGTGGTGGTGACGCTGAAGTCATGTGACCATGGTGTAGTTTGATTAAAGTGTTGGGAGTGAAAAGGAAGCTGTGCTGAACAGTCTTTGAAGGAGGCAGGTCAGGGTGGTGGATGGGTCAAAAAAAAGGACTTTCCTGTGGAGATGATTGTTTAGAAGCTCGTGAACTTTGAGTAAGTGAAGTGACTTTGAAGTACGTCCTCACCAAGTTTCTTTTCCTAAACTTAACTACAGTAACGTAACTTTAACTTTACGTTTTACAGTAACTACGTAGTGTCATTCATGGGGCACTAAGGGCCTGTCCCAATACCCGACTTAGCCCGACTCCTTGGCCCTACCCCTACATTTGCACATTCCTGCGAGGGGTAGTGGTGTCCCAATTCCTTTTTGCGTGTAGGGGTAGGGGGCATAAGGAGGGGTAGTGGGTATGAAACTAGCCCTTCGGAGTGCGGGGGTTCAGATGCTGACTTGCCAGCGAGGGGTAGACGTCACCAGGATGAACTCAACCGGAGACTCCATTGTAGATGCCGGTTGGAAATGTAGATTGCTCGCAGCTTCCTGTTTAAAATAGTTACGTATGTGTGAACGTAACCCACGCGTGACTTAGTGAGTGGTGTCCCAATTCCTAGGGAAAGATTTCAACCCCTACCCCTTGTTGCTTCATTTCGAGGGCCAAGGGGTAGTGGGCAAGGGCTAAGAGGTAGTGGACAAGGGGGGTAATTGGGATTGGGCCTAAGTCATAGGATATCATACCAACCCTTCTGTGAGAACACATGGCCCCAGTACGACAATGCACCATGCCACATCCCAAAAACTGCTCAGGTATGGCCCAAGGAATGTGACAAAGAGCTCAAGATGTCAACCCACCCTCCAAATACCCCAAATCCCAATCTGATCGAGCATCTGTGGGACGTGCTGGTTCCCCACTTTACACCCCGTCCGACTCAAAGGATCTGCCACCAACGCCATGGTGTCAGACATCACAGGACAACCCCACCCCTATTCCAAGGAGGCCCCACCGTGAATCAGGGTATCTCTGGGGTACCTGCACTTCCCACAGATGCTCAACTGGAATGGGATCTGGGGAATTTGGGGGCAAGTTCAGAGCATTAAGCTCTAGTTAATGTTCTTTGGGCCATTCCATTTTTATGGTGGTGCATTGTCCTGCTGGGAGCCACTGTCATTGGGGAGTTACCATGAGGCGGCCATGACCCAAAGTTTCCCAGCAGAACACTGCTTTGTATTGAGATGATCAATGTCCGTCACTTCATCTGTCTGTGGTTTTAATGTTGTGGCTAATTGCTGCCTACAACACAATGACGTTTGTAAACAGTCGGACAATAGTGCAAAGGTGAAGAGTGCGTCTGTGTTATTCCAAAAGTAAAAAGACTTAACGTCTGCCAGAGGGATTCTTCACAGCCTCGCCACCAACTGTTCTTGTTCTTATTAATAGCTTATAACTGATCTATAAAGCATTAGCAACCTGCTTTGGTGTCTTTTCTCTTGTGCTTCATTACAGACGCACTCCTCATGCAGCCTGCTGGAGGACAAAACTTTCATTAAACGTCCTCTGATAATATTTTAACACCTCCTTTTAATAATCTCTTATAATGCAATGTATTATATACCTAGAACAGAACGCACACGATTTCCCTTCCTGAATACAAAACAGTAAAAAACAAAATTAATGAACTTGTTTTTAAGCCTTTTTTTCTAAATATGGTGGTTAAGCTTCTATCTGAAGTCTGTCTTATAGCTGCAGTTGCTGGTTAGAGGTCCAAGATGAGTCGATCTCCCGTCTGCATGAAACACACCTTTTCCTCGACTGATTTCCATTTAAGGATGCTGATGAATCTGGCAAGGACCAGAGTTTAATCTTATTCCAGGAGCTTAAATTCTGGACTTTATTTTTCAAAATATCCTGTGCAGGTCACCAGCAGCCGCCACGCATGATCAAAACAAGATATGGAAGTTTAGCGAAGTGAAGGGCACACTTGATTTAATTAGGAGAGAGATTTTTTTTTTCCTAGTGCTGACTCATAATCGCCTTGTTTTTCTTCTGCCGTGGCTTCCCATTATTTTCTACATACAGTAATGAAAGTCTGTGCTGATTGCAACCACACTGGTGGATCCTCTGCTCATTTTAACACATTAACATAGTTTGCAACAACTAGATGAGCTCTTGATGAAAGCGATTTGATTAGAAAGTGGTGCATGGTTATGAAATGAGGGCTGGAATACCTTGGTTAATTCAACTTAGGAGTGTTTTTGTATGACAGTCACTGATTGCACTTCTCCTAAAAACACCTTTCAGTTGTGACACCAGGAGCTCACTCACATTACTAGAAATTTGACAACCTGAAAATTCAACACATCAACAGTCTTAGACTTCACTCCGATTGATGTTACTGGACACTGTGGCAACACTGTGGTATTAAAAGACAGACCTTAAACCAGAGGAGCTCCATTAAATCCCCTGTTAGATATTCACACTCTGACCTCCCTGTGGAGCGGAGGAAAGTGAATTTACAAATGGAGATCATTTCACATTAAAACCCCCGGGTGAGCCTCGATGCCAATAAAGTCAAGCTTAAACATAAATCAACCGAGGAGTGACGACACTATCAGCTTGCTCCTGTCAATTAAAATGAATTTGCTGATGAGGTTTTATTGCGGCAGTTTAAATCAATAATTTAGTTATCAAAGTGGAGGACTCATATATCAAACGATTGCTCACACAGAGATAAATGATCGTCTTGAGGATTCTGGTGTTGAACGCATTAAAGATGCAACAAGACTTTCTCCACTTTTATCTAAAGGATTTTTGAAAAGCATTAAAAGATAAATGTCTCAGAATATTAATATACTGGATAAGTCTGGTGTGATATCTTTTATTTTTGTCATTGTAAACAAAAGCAGCAATGCATTTGTCCATCTCTCAGTATTTACCCTGTTTGTCATTTTTAGTGAATTATCTCAACATTTATTGTTTGGATTTCTAAGAAATATTGATTCACACCTCTATCTTCCCTGCGGGGTGAATCATAATAACTCTGATGATGCCTTTACTTTTTCATGTGGTGACATCTTCATCTTAAAATTGTACTACTTTGGTTTATGGCCAAATCTGCTAAATTAATGACACTGACATCAACTACAGCTTTAGTTTATTAAAGTGCTAATTAGCAAACATTAGTGCTCATTTATGCTCAACATTTGATATGTATATAGACACAGATGGTGCCTTCAGCCCGTACTGTGCTTTCATGTTGTCCATATTTGTGCATGTTTTCCAAAAGGTAATGGACACGGACAAAACGCAGCACTACCACCTAAAAGGTGCGGGCAGCGTAGCCTGTACATTTGTGATCACTCCAACCTCATCACATATCAACGTTTGATCATGGACCAGACATCGAGATATGACATGCAAGGTAGCCTGGGTGCGTGTGTTGTTGACGTTCTGGGATGCGGTGTCAAGTTTTGATGGTTTCTCATTGGTACAACACCACAAATTGACGTTTTTTTTTTTTCCTTCAGCAACAAACATGTGGTTACGTTTTGCCTACACATGCACATGGTTGGGTTTAGGAAGAAAGAACAGGGTTTGGCTTTAGAATCACACGGGAGGTGAACACCAACCTCAGTGGTTGTTGGACCCATCCACCATCCCTTCTGCCTTCCCTACTTGGACTATAATGCTTTAACTTTTGTTGTTGTCCCGCTGCATTTCCCCCTGATACCACTGGGTACCTTTAAAGTATAACGGCAACCCGCCGGATATCACGCCAATGTGAAAGGACTGTTTTTTTTTGTTGGTGTCAAATACTGGAAGTCAGTGACCAAGTACTGGTTTTCAATGACTTCTGAATGAGACTGGGTTGGCGTAGCGTAGTCAACACAAGATACAAACATAAGACATGATGAAGACATTTAAAAAATAGTGAAACAGAACAAATTGGTAATGTAGTGAAAATAATTCTCCATCCACGTCTCATGTATTTAGTGGCCTCACAGGCCACTACCGTCTACAATGCTACCTACATTAAAAGGTACATTAGGCTATTATAGTATGTTTGTTCTTGGAACCTGTGACTCTGCCCTCTACTGCCATCTAGTGGATTTATCTATGCCAATGTGAAGCATGGAAGTACGTGGACAGTGACGTTACAACCTTGGAAATGCACGTATCTATTGTGAAGGGAATATAATGAGCCCTTGGCTTGCTAACATGGTGATCTAAGATAGTCAACATAGCAGATATTGTATCTGCTAAACATCAGTATTTTAGCATTGTCACTGTGAGTATGTTAGCATGCTGGTGTTAGCATTTAGCTGAAAGCAACGTGCCAAAGCTGAGCCTCGCTAACATGATTGAGGACTGAAGCTTATCAGAAGTGCTTGATTGATGGGCTAAGAGATTCAGAGACCTCCCCGACCCCCACCTACAGTATACTGGCCCCTATAAAGCACTTTCCATACATGTGCTGGTGGCTTGGCTTGACTCAGTTTGACTCGACACATGAGGGATTTGCATCTCCATACAGCGGGGCTACTCACATGAAGGTGTGTCTTTAACTGACGATATGTGCTTGGAATTGTGAACCAATGAAATGGATTTCTATCTGGCCTCCTTGTGTTATTGAGAGTTTAATTTTCTCTCAGTACTGCAGGAACATATGCTGGACGCCCATTTCGTCAAGCTTGCTTGCAATGTCCAAGAAGCATATTGTTAAGTCTTGTTTCCATCAAGCAGACCGGTTCAGCTTGTTTACACATTAGAACAGTTATTTTTGCGTTTTAATGGTCAAAAGTAGTGGATGGTAGAGGTGAAATTGTTAATCCATTCTCTTTTTTCATAACCTCTCTACTGAGGTACCTAGCACACTGATCTGATGCTAGCAGGTGGGGCTAGCAACACTGCAGTCCATTGATGAATCAAAAGGGAACAGTCACTCTTGCTTTACAAGGACTCAATGGACAAACCACAAACTCGCTATTTTTAAACATCCCATCACCTGCGACAGAGACTCAAAACACTCCAGCCTGTTCTTTTTGCTCTGAACATGTCAAAAAAATTGGGTCTGTGAATGACAGAGACGTGCAGACTTTCCTCTTCATCGTCAGTGAAGAGGACATACAGCAAGAGCGGGATGGAGCAGTGAGGGGCTCTTACCATCTGGTAACAACCCTACTTATATTTAAAAGTGCTGTCTGTGGTGGGAACATATCTAGGGTTTAGGTACATATTCATATGGGTTATGTACATGTCTAAGGGTGCTGTACTGAAAGTGTTTGGTGGAAATGCGACCTATGTGAAGTTTTGCCAGGGCGCACCAGAAAGACGCGCTGCTGCTTTTTACTCCAAGTGAGGAAGTAGAATATTCACAGTTCGCATAGTTTGGTTGGAATTAATATAAGATCCAATCATAACCAAAGCATGTGTCCCATAAGAGAGTCAGTAAAAACAAATGGAGCAGTCATAGTTGTCTTATTGACATTTAAGGTGTGCTGATTGATTCACAACGTCAACTCAGGCATTGATTATCAAGCAAGAAAACATTTCACCTTAAAAGTTGCTGCTAGTCTTTGAGTGGCACAGTTGGAGACGGTCCATCTCCAGACGGACTCACCTCAACGTGGCATGTTCAATATGACTCAACGCAGCATGGTTCGATTCAAAATTTTCCTTTAACAGCTGGACACTGAAGCTTTTAGCAAATGTTACTTAAGCAGGACTAAATGCTGCATTTGTGAAGGATTATTTTCAGCAGCGGGTGAACTCACATTTGGTGCTCCAGTGAATATTTACAGCAGCAGGACACTGTGTTAGATTGACTCAAAATAAACTACCAGCGTAATAAAGGGACATCCGGTGCAACAGTGTGACTCACTGATGTGTTTTTAATAGTTTTTGAACAACGGCGGAGATCTATGATGCAGAGGAAGAAGATGTACTGTATCAGGCTACACAGGCAGTACTTGTTAGTCGGATCAGCTCTCTGTTTGTTTTGGTCTTTCCATGGGATAACAAAAATATTGAATATCACCAGACTTATCCTTTAAGCTCGTTGAGTTTCTTATGCATAAATCCTTTTAATGATCAATATATCTTTTTGTTCTTTGTGGATAAAAGCCAACATATTTGTGCTCCTTTTTGAATTTATGTCTCACCATTACTTTTCTATGAATCACAACCGGAGACTAAAAACGCCCTCAGGGCCACGAGCATGAAAACAGCAAGGTCAGTATTTACTCTGGCGTTGGTAATATAAAGCTCATCTCAGCACTAGTGTCTCCAATTACGACAGACCACTGGGCTCACTGCTCTTCCTTAATAGCTTCCCCCATATCTGACACTCTTCATTTCACGTAATGAGAGTCTTCAAGATGTGAATAAAGGTATGCATATGATTTGGTACAAGGGCTGAAAATGAGATATGCCTCAGGGCTCACTTCAAACAAGACAAAAAATTACAGCTCAAGAGAAACTCTGTGGCTTCAAACCAGACATCTGTTCTTCGTCCCTCATTGGGGCTGAAAGGAAGCTGCCCGGGCCTCGGTGCCAAGGAGCCTCTTGTCTAAATCTTTGCCAACTTATTTGTCACCGCGGCCTCATTGACCAGAGAAACAGCCAGCCACTCAGCCTAATGGTACGGTCATCTGTCGGTTCATCTCACAACTCGCAGCTAAAACCTTACGACACAGAACATCAGAGAGGAGTGCGGGAGGAAGGGTGAAACCGAACCCCTGACTGGATTCACTCCTTGCTGTTAACACCGTAAAGTCACCTAAAGTTTATTGCCTGTCCATTTGCAAGCAATCCAAAGAGAAGCTTTACTCTCCCAGGAAGCCTCAGAAAGCTCTTTAACTGCCTGACCTTCCTGTGTTTTTATGGAGCCGGAGAGCAATTTAACATGTTCTCTGCTACACCAGCTAAGATGCAAGAAAGTGATATGAGGCAGGAAATCAGCATCTGACCATGAAGAAGGTCGCCATGCCTGCTACGCAGAAGCTCATATCTGCCCCGAACATCTCGACCTCATTCGTCAGCAGCCCAGCCGGCTTCATGGAAGTCTGTCCAGCTAAAGTTTATCATAAACTGATTTTGAAGTGCATTATGCAATTACACTGAAAACTAAGGGGCCTGTAATAGAGATTTTTGAGTACACAATGAAGCTGGAGGCTGGTAGAGACGTCTGACTGCGTCGACAATAGACAGGGTCAAAGAAAAGAAGTCTCCAGAAGCCCGCTGACTCCTGGATAAAGAGACTGTCACACAGCCACAGCTCCAGTTTATCTTTTAATTAACATCTCATACACCAAGACAAACACACCATCAATAATGCAACAGTAACATGCTACAATATTAATGTCAGATGAAATGAGGTAATTAGAAGGGGGGGGGGACTATTTTAAGCACATGTCCGCCCCGGCTAGCAACGCAGGCCCGAGTTATTCAGCCAAAAGAAAGGGAAGAAAAATAGAGCCGTGAGAAGAGAGAGAGCAGCTGATGCCATGTGTGACTGCGGCCAAACAGGAGGGGACCGAGGGCCAACATTTTGTTTGTCAGGACGAACAAATGGTGACAAACGATGGCAAATTGGAGTGAAGGCCCCCCGCTGAGCTATGGTCTGCCCAGCGGGGTCCCAACAGAGCAGAGGTGCTAGCTCGGGAGAATAAAGACACACATGTATAAAGTTATCGAAATGTAATAAAGTTTGGAGGCGTGGCGTGCATACTGAAACACACACACAATAAAAAGACGCCAGAGAAAGGAGGCATTGGGAGAGCAGAGACGACACACACACAAAGGCTCCCTGACTATCTAATCCAATGTTTCACATGAAAGAGTTGAGCCTCTGCCGAGGACTAAAACAGCATTTGGCTTAATCCTATAAATCTATATGATAGAGACAGATGGAAAGTAAGTTCTCTGAGTCTCTGCCTCTGGGAAAAAAAAATCACCCTCACCCCGTACCCCTCGTTTCCAGCCTGGTCGTGCAGGGTGAAGTGAAAGTGAAGTCGTAGAACCACAACACGCTCTAAATAGATTCCGGGGGCCAGCTCCAGCCATGTACAAAAAGGTGTATATCATTTAATTGGCTGGATAAGACAAAGATTTTTAATTTCCCCTGAGATCTGGGTTGCCAACTTTTGTTTTTACACCACAGAGAAGAAGAAGTGCACTCAGAGCAGTGCCAGGAATTTACAATGTTCTCTTTTCCATGGGCGATGCTGTGTTTTTTTTTTCTCCTCGGAGAGCTCCACAGATATTGGATTAATTATGCAGATGTTTGAATATCAACCCAGATAAAAGACTCTTACTAGTCTGCGAACCTTAGCTCGTCTGTGCTCTGTCTCCTAAGACCTATCGTGGCATATGCTCTGGCACAGTGGACACTTCCCTCTCTCCCTCTCTCCTCACTGCTTCCCCTTCCTCCCTCCTTCACACAGACAGGCCATTGTGTGCGGGCACAGATGAGATTTGCATGCATGTTAGACTGGATTACACATGCAGGCTCTGGGAACCTGGACCCCTGTGGTCTCTCTTCACTGTTTGGGCCCCGAAAACCGGCGAGCTCTCCTTTCAATCTGCAACTTCAAACAAATCTCACAGCTTAATTGGCTCAGGAATATCAGAGGTTACATTCCGAGATTTTTGAGGAGTGGGTGAAAAAGTTTGGGAGCTTCTCCGCAGCTGGTTTCAAAATCAATCTCATTGAGTTTTACACCCATCAGTGGTCAGATTCATAACTTGGTGAGATGAGAGTGCACGAACGGGTTAATCCTCTGAGTGATGTGTATAATGAGAAACTTAATCCTTGATCTGAAGACGCCGTGTGTCTAAGAGGGTGGAGATTGCAGATAAGAGCAGCCAAATCTCCTTAAAAATAGCCAACATCAATCTGCCAGGAGATGCAACAAACATTTGATGAATTTTAATTTCACATGTCAATACTCTCCTTGATCATGTTTGTGTGCGCAAGCCTTTTTCGGTCAAGCCTCTCCATCATCCGTCAGTGTATTTATAGTACATCTGTTGACAACGAAACGGCGCCAAAGTGCCTGCAAACAGACAATAAAAACATTTCATCTCAAAGCACTTGTGTGTCATTACATTTATTCATATGAGCATTAAAGTAAATTGTCAAACGCTGTCTTCTTTAAGCAGCTAAGCCCCGCCGAGCCTCTCTGCTCAGCAGGATTATAAATGAGATAGGATTTAATATTGATCCTCGTCTGACCTCCTATGAAGTTCTCATCATTTTGTAATATTCTTCACACATACTGTTAATGGGATCAATGGGCTCCCACATGTCCGCGCACAGATAAACCCTGACCTTATCGCTGTCAGACAACAAGCATGACCGCGCTTTCAAAGCAGGGTGAAATGAAACGTGAGGATTGGTTGTTTACTTGATTTGTTTACCGCAACAGAGAGAGAGTATTTCTTCATGCAGCAGGTTGGCCGGGCCTGCATCCACCCATGAAAATAAGCTTTGAACACGGTTACATTTTGGCTCCATAGCACATTGAGCTTTGCTGAGTAACGCCACCTTCAAAGGGCCAGACCGTGAAATATTGGATAATTTTACCTCACACTGGAACGAAACCGGTTGATGAGCAAATTTACTGTCTGCTCTGAGGCTCTCTGGTGCTGCTGCGGGGGAAAAAAGAGCTCTCTCCTTTTGCACAGCAACACCAGGTTCATAAGCGAGCCACATACCTAAACGAGCCTGATAATTATCTGAATATATTTCCATTGCTATTACAATGGGCTGCAATCAATGAGCGAGGCTGCCTTAAACTCGTGTATGTCCCAAAGGCATTAATTTCACTGAGGCTCACATATGAGTATGGGGGTGGATGGTTGGTGTGGGTGGAGGCAATTGATTCAATGTATCTGAGGCGATGCCAGGCGCGCAGAATACAAACACACAGCGATGGGAGCTATAAGACGTGCAGGAGGGAGGGCTACCTGTGAGACTGTACACATATGCAAACCCCCGAGCACCGCCGTCACATGTGATAAATCAAATCATTTGCCTTCCAGCCAGCCAGTCCTGTTTTTGAATCTCAAGCTGCTTACGAGAAAGGGGACATGAAAAATTGTGATTCATCGATAGCGAGCCACGAGCACGCTGTCCCCTCTCTCTTTTCCCGCTCCCCTGTCAGCTCATTAGTCGCCCGTCTCGATATTGCTATAAGGTGTAGACTCGCAGCATTATGCCAGCTCACACACACAATGCTGTGAATTAAATGAACAAAAACTTTCACATAATTGGTTGCAAATTTCCCTCCTTCTGTGTGTGTGACAAGAGGCCTGTCACACACACACACACACACACACACACACACACACAGTATTGGACTGCAGCCACACCCTTGCAATGACATCCAGGAGTTAGGTTCTTAAAGATTTTTAACCAGTTTTGTGCGTGGTTTGTGGAAATGAACTGTGACATACCTCCCTCCATCTTACCAGCTCATCTCTCAGCTCGAACCTGCTGGCAGATTTTTCGCTGGCTCTGGGGCTGTTGCTTCAACTGCATTTTCGTATGTCCGCCACCACCTCCTGAAGAGGCAGAAAGAATAGTTTGTTTACTAACACTTGACCTGAAGGCAGCTTCAGTAGGTCAAATCCACAGAGTATAAAAATAACGTAGACGTAGCTACCGGGATGTCACCCATTGGTTTGTGGACTCCCGTTTTGAAGCCTCAAGTTCGGCATTTCGGAACATAGCCTTTTTGGTTTTTGGGAGCCAGAAGTGATCATGTTTAGGCGAGACGCTGGAGCTGTGGATAAGCGAGGGGTGGATCTGACTGTGAAGCCGAGGACACTATTGGCAGACAGCCTGTCACTCAAAGCGGCCCGCTCTTAGTTATGCATAACTTTAAGCCTTCATAAAATGAAAACTAGTGAGTTTAAAAAAAGTCACCCCCCGTAATTAGCTATAGAGACTAAAATCGTATTTTGCACCAGGCTGTGTTTACTTCTGCTGTAAAGTTTTAGAATGGGAGTCTAGGAGGACTGACTGACTTCTGGAGCCAGCCTCAAGTGGCCATCCGAAGAACTGCAGTTTTTGGCACTTCCACACTGGCTTCATTTTCAGGCTTGAAGGTTGAAGCTTGGTAAAATCTGCCTGACTTCTACTTAAGAAATAACAACTGTAACATATGTTCATTATTTCCAAAAAGATGTGACTAGTATCCCTGCTGCTGAACGCTAAAGGTCCTGATTTGTTGATAACTTCAATTTTAAAATTATTATGAATCTTCCTCACAAATATCTCCGTAACAATAGTAAGTAATAATCATACATAGATATTATCCTGCAAGTCATTATCTTTTTAAGTTTAAGAAAGACGTGTGTGTGTTAACTGTTCATTCTGTGAAATGTATCCAGAAACAATTTTTATTTACTTTATTAATCCCCTGAGGGGAAATTCGATGTTTTCACTCTTGCTTGTCAATTACACACAGGTCTGAAAGGCACACACATGTAAAACCCTTTGGTCAGGCGCCCCGAGTGGTTGGGGGGTTCAGTGCCTTGCTCAAGGGCACCTCAGCAGTGTCCAGGAGGTGAACTGGCACCTCTCCAGCCACCAGTCCACGCTCCATATTTGGTCTGGATGGGGACTCGAACAGGTGACCCAACCCAAGTCCCTATGGACTGAGCTACTGCCGCCCCAATGCTGCATCTGTTTGGTGATGTGCCTACAATAACTAATTTTGGAAAGATTTATCCCAGCACGCTGTTGATAAGATTGACTCTGATTTTATTTTCTTTACTTGAAAAATGCAATGTTTGCAATTTACAATAACAACAATTATAATATTTTAACAAAGACTTACGTGTAATCAATTCGACGATCATTTTAATAAAACCCTTAATTTGTGCTCCTTGTTCAACGTTTGCTTTAAAGTCTCCTCCTGGCTCTGATGTTGTTTTATCAGTATTAATGACTTAGTATGCTTTCGTTATTGTCAATAAAGATTTGATGTATATATTAAAAACAGCATGTCTCCCACCACGGACACAAAGGCTAGCGGGTGGACAAAGAGAACCACCTCTAAATAAAACATTTTAGTGCACTGTTTGGCTGTAATGTGATAATTTGTAAACAGGAAATGGGTGCCATACTGTTTCCTGTATTGCAAAAATGGTGGCTGTAAAAAAAAAAAACACAAATCAAATGCTAAAACTAGGCAGTGCTTATCAAACATAAAGCAAACTTCTGAAACTGTGTTGCCTACAATGTTTTCAGAAGCATATTTTAGGTTACTGTTTAAATGTAATACGACATGTTGTTACCAGCTGGCTGCCATATTGTTTCACAGGAGCATCTATTGGTCCGTTGTGGTGCAGTGCATTCTGGTAGTTGTAGGTTTTCTACCTCTTGAGCAAAAGCAAATAGCACAGCCCTTTTCCTGTTTTCAGTTGGAAAATTTAGGTCATGTAGCTCCAAATTAAAGAGTATTTGCTTCTTTGTACTCAATAGAAAGCTGAGCTTTATAAAAGACAATCTTTCCAGCAGTGAAATATGTCTTTAAATCAGCAACAATAACAGTGAAATAGTAAATCTTTGACCAAGCTGGCAGGAGACCAACTGCTGACATCTATTTAAAGGAGTTTTTAATGAATTGCCTCCACCGCAGAAACAAAATTACACGCTGAATAAATATATTCCTGTAAAATTAAATATCTTAATACATGATTTGTAGGGATGAATCTTCCTGCACAAAGATTAGATGGCACCGGGGAGGGGAAAACAGTGAATCATGTAATATCGCTGGCCTGATTTCACCCTCCCCTTCGTATTTTTCAGCAGACGATAACTCATCTATCATCTACGACCCATTAACAAGCGTCCTCAGTCTGGCTACAGTAATGCCATCAGGAAGAGGACAGCCACTCTCTGCCCCTCTCCTGCCGCTAACATAATTGTTACACGCTGGCTCCAGTCAAATGCTGTTTTCCTCATTGTGACCAATTACCTTTATCTTTGTTAGACGACAGCGTCAATTTGCTCTCAAAGCTGGTCAATGCAAAAAACTGAAAACAGGCCTGGGTGAATTTCCCTCTGAAGAAGAGTGGGTATACTTTACTAATCATCTGCTGCATGAACTGGGGAGGAAATATTTCACCTTATATATGGATTTTTTTTTTCTTTTTTTGAAAGATTCAGGTCATGTGATAATGAATCAATCAAAAAATCGATCACTCCCATCCCTAGCCTGGATATGTTTTCCCCTCAGGTCAATTATGTGTCATATGGGTCAAAAAAAAAAAAAAAGGAAAGAAAAGAAAATTCAGATTTCTTTAGAACACGTGATAGTTCAAAAATATTTAGACTTTTGTAGAAGAAGAACGGCACAAAGTTACTGCGAGACAACAAATGGAAAATCTGGGTTCAAATAAAATATTAAAAATCCTTAAAGTGGAAATAGACACGTTTTTGCTTTAACTTATCATAATGAAGTAAATGTTGATGGCACGATGTAATGGCTGTAGGATAATGACACCATCCAGCAGTTGCCAGAAGAAAATGTTTGCATTGAATGTTTCTATAAACCACGAATATGTTACACTTTCAAGTTTCACATATATATCTATATCCATCCATCCATTTTCACACACTTATCCAAAGCCGGGTCGCGGGGGCAGCAGGCTGACTTAAGTATTCCAGACATTCCTCTCCTCAATAATGCTTTCCAGCTCCTCCTGGGGGACCCCGAGGCGTTCAAAGGCCAGACAAGATATGAAATCCCTCCAGCATGTTCTGGGTCTGCCCCCGGGCTTCCTACCAGTGGGACATGCCTGATCAGATGCCCGAACCACCTCAATTGACCCCTCTTGGCGTGAAGGAGCAGCGGCTCTACTCCGAGCTCCTTATCATATCAATGTTTGTAAAGTGATGTAGTATATGAGCTGATTTTGTCATCGGGAGGTGGAGGGGATGATGGATGGCGTGACACCTCGGAGAGCGGAGGGATGTCTGCCAAGCTGCAGACTACTGTTTGAGACCAATAAACAACAAACCAGTTGTTCTATAGAGAGTCATTACTGCATTTCCTGCTGCCTTTCAGTCGTCAAACATGCATGTTTTGTAGCAACATGTGGCTCTTTTTAGAGCAGGTATAGTGCCACAAAAAGAGGATGTTTTTACCAAGACATCGCTGCTTTTCCAGCTGGGATTGTGCCCACATTACCAAGTATCTTAACCATTTTTTCAACCATAACCAAGTGTTTTTTTAGCCTAAACCTAACCACATTTAACCACACGTTTCAGTGTATCTGCAACATAATAGCGTGCAAATGGAGCGTATCCGTGGTTTGCAGAAACGTACGATGCCAGCATTTTTTCTGGCAATCAGGTTGCACCATCAGCGTTTACAGTGGTTTCCTGTAGTCCTCGCTTTCACTTTGCAATTCTGTCTGCCACCGGGTACTATGTCCCGGGAGAATGAAGGCTTGATTGATGGCACAATGGATGTGCATCAAACATTAAGCAACCAAAACAGGAAGAGAATAGTGCTTTTGTTTTTCCTATTAGCTCTATTGGGTCCAATCCAGTCTACTAGATGACTAGACTAACAGGTGCCAGGTGTCAGGAGCAAGTTAAACAATGCGTTGCCTAGTTCGTGTAAAATTCTGCTTCAGAGGCTTTTCCACCCTGGACCGGGATACATTTCTCAGATGTAACAATGAATACTTACTGTGACCATGTTTAAAGATATTGAACATTGTGCAAAATATCGTCAACCAGCAGCTTCAGTTCAGAAGAATCTGTATCAGGAAATGTGTGGATAAATGCACATGTAGCCTAAAGACAGTCAGAATAATGTCGAATAACTGAGACATACTGTTGAAGTTACTATCCCCAGTAGTGAAAATGGCTGACGGTGGAGCAACTGAAGTTAAAGTGGAAAACAAGATGCAGTGTGTCCCGTCTGTGTTGATGGTGGTTGCTAGGCTCGGAGGATAACGGGAAGTGATCCACTTGTCTTTGTGAGAAATGTTGAGGGGGTTAAATAGGTGTCTGTTTCCACTTTAAACCATCAGCTACACTTCTTGAGAGATTCTTGCACATACTTGCATTTTACTCCAGCACGTTTTCTTGATTTAAAGGCACGAAACTGTCAAATTTATTTCACCTCTTCCTGGCACTGTGCCACACTGGCTCTGCTTCCCAAAAAAGAAGTTCTCACCCAGAAGTGCAGCGTTGTAACGACTCCAGTTCCTCCTCTGATTCATCAGAAACACATCGCCCATGTGTAAAAATCAAAGTATATATAAATGAGAAGGTGTTAGGGACAAAAATACTTTGTGTTGCCTCAGGATAACAGTGTGCAGAGGGACAAACCGCTCAGGTGTAATCTGAACTTCACAACAATCGAGGGAAACACTTGGATATAATGTAGTTCAGTGTTCACAGTTCAGTTGATTGTACAGCAACACACACACTAAAAAAAGCACTCAACACTAAAAAACAGTTAAAGCTACCAAGATATTTTTACACTCTGCTGAATAGCTAAAATAATTCTACGTGGCTGGGTTGCTCTTCCTCGACATGGCATGACAACAGTTAGAAAGCAGACTGAGCCATTTATAGTAAGGTAGTAGTACAACATGCAGATGCTTCCACTAATGCTTTACTACACCTTTGTCTGCTCCACAACCAGCCCCACCGTGGTAACCAGAGTTTCCACTCTCCAATTACATAATATTACTGTATTATCTTTGGCTTTTTACTTCACAAAACTCCATCTCCATAGCGACAAACTCTCATCCGTGCTTCACAGGAATAATTGTTGGCCCCTGCATCAAATGGTTGTTCTGTGTATCTTTAAAATTTCATAACTTGTGCGTCTGTGCCTACCTTTGGTATATTTAACATAAAAGCCCAAGGTCTCCGGCTTCTCTATTTATGGCCTTGGGGGTTTGTGTGCAGCTGCTATATGCTGTTACAGAAGCTGGAGCGGAACATAGTTCACTGCACCGATATGATCTTGTGCATGAAAGCAGGATCATCATGGTGTAGAGGAGAAATGGTCTGTCTGCTACCATGTAGAGAAACCTTTTTAAAAATGATATAACAATATATGCAGTCTCTTTAGAGGCCCCAAAATATGCTTTCTTATTTAGATTTTTACTATGAACGATAGGGCTCTACATGAACGTACTATTTTCTGCCAAACAGTTTTGCTTATTTTATATCATACATATTTGTTTTCTCTGTGCTCTCTTCTCCAGTTTGAAGCGGGCAGTGATTGATCCCCTTTTACATGGCCTGTTCAAGGTGGGAATGTTGTGCTGCTATTACGCCTCACCGTTCATTATTAAAGATACGATCGTAATGGCGGGACAGAATTGTGTTGCCTTTAAGTAGTGGAGGTAGTAACAGCACTCAATCACCATTTGTGTTAAAGGGACAGCTTGCAGGACCGGACCATGGACAGGATGTGTGTGACATTTTGACAACGTGTTACACGTGCAACCCATCACCAGGAGATTCAAAAAGCAGCTGCTGGCAGTTAGCAGCTAACTCAAAGAAGAAGAACAGCAACCAAAAATGTCTGCAAACTAGGGAGACAATGTGGTTCGGGAGGTTCGGGAGCTCCTTACACTCCAAGCAGAGGACGAGATCTGCCGCCATATCCTCCTCAGACCCTGAATCCTCATATGAGGACATTACATTTTGGGTTTATCTGACCTTATATTTCATTCTACTTAACTTAGACTTGTTGTCCTCTTTCGGGGACACATTTGTTGTGCCATCTAGTGGCAGTAAGAGCACAACACACTAATCCATATAAAACCAAGATGGCAGCCATCTCTGCTAAGTCAGTCTGCAGTCGATCCTGAAACAAAAGTGAACAAGATCCAAAACCTGATCACAGTTTACAGTTTAAACTTGTTTATTTATGTTTGGTATGGCAACAAATTTGACCAATTTTAGCAACAACAACAAAATAAGACGCTGTTAATTAGGAAGTACTCGTTTGAGGACATAAGGACTTCTCAGGTCCTACTGATCCCAAATAGCTAGGAGGAATTAAAATTGCATAGCAAACAAAAGTTCAGGTCTCAGGAGGATGTAACAGAGACGTTAAATGATTGTTATTGCCATGTTAATGACTTTTAATGATTTTTTAGAAAGTGCTGACAACTTGTATGCTACATGTCACACTTAAGGCCGACGCTGTTGTGTTACATGTCACATCAGTCACGCTTCTTCTGCTTCCACGATGCCAGCATGCTGACAAAAATCATGCCCTGGGGCAGTGTGATGCCTGCATTGTTTGGTTCTGTGTAAAAATGCAAAGGCAGCTTACAAGAGGGACTCATTTTTTTGTTTATTGATAAAATTTTTCATTTGACAGGAGGAATGTTTTATGATTATTATCACTTTTAGGGATGGGAACTGATACAGTTTCACTGATAGCCTACCAATACCATTATCGATTCTGCTTATCGGTCAAGTTCTGTATTGACTGCCTTATTGATTCCTTATTAAATTTAAAAAAAAGAATAGTAGGCCTACACAGGTTTATGCGTCAGCGCAACCTCTTTATTATAGTGTGAAGACAGTGTGGATGAAATGAGAGAATATCTCCGTTAACTTTTAGATTTTCTTTATATAATAAGGTGCTCATGCTATTATAACACTGGATATTTACTTCCTCTCCGCCATGACTCCGTAGATCTATGAGTTTGATGTCATTATTTGCAATGCACAACTGTCGGGAAAAACATGCCAGCATCTAAAAAAGGAATGGATAAGCTTGGAAGCATATACTGTCAGTGGGTTGGACAGTTCAAACGTCTCTCGATTCCCATCCCTGCTAATGAATAATAGCTATTACACCTTGAAATGTTGTTGTCAAATACACGCTATTGCTGGAATTCAAGCCCATGTTATAGAAAGATGTGTCAGCATATTGCTCGTCTGTCCACCTTTACTTGAAATGATCATTTCATAGATATTAGAGCAGCAATGTTGTTGTCTTTCTTGGTGAAATGAAGCTTTAGACTGTTTGTCTCCGCCATGACTCTTTGTTGTCAGTTTCCAGCAGAGTTTGATGTCATTGTTTGCAACATGCAGCTGTCAGAAAAACACGCCAGCATCTAAAAAAGGAATTGATAAGCTCAGAAGCACACAGTTTAAATGGATTGGACAACTTGGAACTGGTTCTTAACTGGAAATGCCTCTCGATTCCCATCCCTGCTAATGAATCATAACTATTACACCTTGAATGCTGCTTTTTTAAAACTCAAAGTTTGACTGATGCTTACTGAGCTGTACAGATTTGATGTTAAGGAGGATCAGATAACTGTAGATTTGAATACAAGTGTTCAGGGGCTTTAACAATGGCTGCGGCTCTTACAGTTGTATTGTTGTGTAGGAGTTTCTTTAAGAACACAAGACAGCAGGAATCATGCTGAAAAAGCGAGCTTGTTCAAAGAGAGTAAATTCAGGCTTGACCTGATTTTTTTTGCACCCTGTTATCTCCCTCAAAATGTCAAGTACCTGAATACGCTGATCAGGGCATGAAAGTACTTATATATATTATGTCCTTGAGTCCCAAAGATTAAAATTTCCATTTCAGGCGAAAAGCCTCTGGAAAGCCAAACATCACATGCTGAGTGTAGAAAACTGGAAAAGGTTACTGAGCCTTATCTGCAATTATGCAAAAACACAGAGATTGGCCAGAGCCATGTTCATTGGTACAAAGGGAATCCACAATGCCTTGATGTTGCTCTCAGCATTATGTGTAGCATACAGCACATCCTAGAGGAGAATATAGGCAAGAACAGCTGACTATACACAAGTCACACCTTGTCATGTTTTGAATAATGAATACAGGCAATTAAACTTTAAATCCCCCCCATAGTAAAACGATAGAGATGGCTAATTAAGAAGTACTTTTTAAATTTGGTTTTTAATTTAGGAGTTTCTCATTTGCACATTAGATACAGAGGAATACTTTCAGATAACATCTATCTGCTTGAGTCACATCCGAGGCTCTGTATTAACACCAGAAACACAGTTGTACTCCAACACTGCAAATAAATATCCAGAAATCTCTAAAGCTTCACTGTCTTTGACCCTCGTCTTCTATCAGCTACACTGACACGGAGCTGCTAAGATGTTGACAACTCCTCTCCTGCACCCATTGTGTCAACTGTTTTCATTTTCAGCCCAGCATTTCTTTTGCTTTTTTCTTAGAGGAAGAAAGAGTCGGGACGAGGAATGAAAAATTTGGTACATGGGTCACATGGAGAAAAAAAAACCTGCTCTCTCATCTTTTCATCAACACCTGGGAATATAAATAGTTCAGTTTAAAAATAATGGCTTTCATCTTCAATTACACCTCTGAATATTCAATATGAGAGCAATGGTGCCCCCTTGTGTAAAGTATAATTAATAGTCTGATAGTGATGTGCATGACAAGGTGGATTCTAATAAAGTCTGATAACAGAGAGATTGTGCAACGCTTTGGAAACATACAGTGTGTTTACCTGTGTGATCACCTCTACAGCAGGATCTGAGGTACAGTGTGTGTTTTGAACATTTTTTATTCCACACTCATACAGTTTCCTCTCTGCAGTAAACTTGTATTGATTCTCTCAGAAGTGAAGGGCACTCCCTCTGTCCATCTTTAGCCTCTCGGGCTCTTCAGAGAGGCTGCAGCTCTATCCTCCGCTGTCAGAGCTCTGGGCGCACTGCACTGCCCTGGGCTCAGTCAGCCGCTCGTAGGACAGCGCTGTCATAACCTGCGAAAATGTACACCGTGATATGCCTTTAGAGAACAGAGAGCAATAAGTAGAGGCTATCACAGTCAAAGACATGCTGAGTTAAGGATTTTACTGGCGAGTAGCCACTGTTTTTCAGTTTGGGTGTGTGAGAAAAAACCTTTGAATAGTCACAATAGAGAAGGCACACACAGGGTAGGTAGAAAAGAAGCAGTATGTCAATACCAGCTCTATGAAAGCATGAAAATTAAAGCAGTAGTAAAAAATTTGGGGCAATACACTCATTCGCTGTCTTGCAGAGAGTTAGATGTGAAGACTGATAGTGCAAATATGAAGCTTGTAGTCTTAGCTTAGCAGGAAGTGAAGCGCCTGTCAGAGATGAGTAATTTCTATGATCCCGGGTCATATGTTCTCTTGATATTAACTAGTCTGGAGATTCCTATCTCTTCAGTTCAAATTACAAACTGATAAAATGACGTGGACGTTTCAAATGCAGTTTGAATGATAAAAATCTGTTCAGCCACTGAGGAGATAACAATGTCTAAAGTCAAGATTTGCCCACAAATTTGGGGGCATAGGTTTTAAGGAGTAAAGCGTCAGTAGCATACAAGCTGTTGAAGGTGGATGATTTCAATCATGGTCTGTAAAAATAATGGATGTAGCTACCATGATGTCACCCACTGGTTTGTGGAATATCGCCATCTGTTTTTTTTGGAACCAGAAGTGACCACATTTGGGCAAGAAGCTGACGCTGTGCAGGAGCGAG
The DNA here is from genome assembly GCF_011397635.1 of Epinephelus fuscoguttatus. Lineage (NCBI taxonomy): Eukaryota > Metazoa > Chordata > Actinopteri > Perciformes > Serranidae > Epinephelus > Epinephelus fuscoguttatus. The sequence continues at coordinate 25,841,912 of NC_064766.1, forward strand.
GGATGGATCTGACTGAGAGGCCGAGGTCACTATTACTGCCACTCAAAGCAGCCCGCCCTTTACTGTGTGTAACTTTAAGCCTTAATAAAAAGTGAACGAGCAAAAAAATTCACCCCCTGTACAGTTGTTATGAAGGGGGATATAGCGACCAAAGTGCTTATCCTGTTGGGGGTCACAGGGATGCTGGAGCCTATCCCAGCTGACATTGGGTGAGAGGCGGGGTTCACCCTGGACAGGTCACCAGACTATCACAGGGCTGACACATAGAGATAGACAACCATTCACACTCACATTCACACCTACGGACAATTTAGAGTCACCAATTAACCTGCATGTCTTTGGACTGTGGGAGGAAGCCAGAGTACCCGGAGAAAACCAACGCGAACCAGGAACCCTGTGAGGCGACAATGCTAACCACTGCAAACTCCCACACATGTAATACAAGTCTGAGCATGTGCATGTGTATGAGCTCCACTTGAGCAGAGTTCAAGCGTACAGGTGTGCATAGACACACTCATCCCCAATCCTCCAATTCATGAATAATGTTAGCCCTTTTTGGATTCTTTGTTCACTGTGGAGCCATGTGACAAAAACAAAGTTTTGTTTTCACAAACTGAAGGTAACACTGGGTGAGAAATTAAAGGGATAGTGCACCCAAAAATGAAAATTCAACCATTATCTACTCACCCATATGCCGATGGAGGCTCAGGTGAAGTTTTAGAGTCCTCACATCCCTTGGGGAGATCCAAGGGGAGAGGAGGTAGCAACACAACTCCACCTAATGGAGGCTTATGCCGCCCCAGATTCAAACGTCCAAAAACATATAATTGAAACCACAAAATATCTCCATACTGCTCGTCTGTAGTGATCCAAGTGTCACTATGGACTCTGTAAGGCTCCATTGGGTGATGTGAGGACTCTAAAACTTCACCAGAGCCTCCCTCGGCATATGGGTGAGTAGATAATGGCTGAATTTTCATTTTTGGGTGCATTATCCATTTAATATATAAATGGTCATTTAGCAGGTGAAGTATTTCTTAAGAGGATAATGAGCTGGGCAAAAAGGCCCCTGGGAAAATAGATACGCTCCCCCAAGAAATAGTCAAGCACATAAGTCCCTGTAGAACCACAAACTATAATTTTTGCACTTTGGTGTTTTATGGAATAAACATATAACATTTTAATAAGTGCACTTCAAGTACCAGCAGGTGGATTTTAAGGAGGCAACAGCTAAACATCTAGTTAGCTTAGCATAAAGGATGGTTAACACAGGGAAAAAGCTAGCTTGGCTCAGTCAGGAAGTAAAAACAAAATCCACCTACTAGCACCTTCAAAGCTCAATAATTAACACGTTATATTTTGTTTGTAATCCAAGCCAGGCTAGCTGTTTACCCGTTTCATGTCTTTCTGCGGAGTAGTATCAGTTTTCTCTTGTCACTCTTGGCAAGAAAGTGGATAAGCATGTTGCCCAGAATGTCAAACTCCTCTTTTAATTCATCATGTTACCAGTTTTCTGATGCTGTTGTAGTCAAATGAGCTGTGCTCCACTTACTGTGATCATTATAAGGAGAGCTAGCATCATGCCCAGCATCACGTACAAATTACTGGTCAGTCCTCCAGCCCACAAAGGACCCAAGATGGTGGCCAGGCCCCCGACTGAGCGTCTAACACCTTGGCTGAATCCTTTTTGTGAGGCATCACAAAGAAAATAAAAAAAAAGTTTATTTATATCAAGCACAAACACTGAAATATGGTTAGAAATTACAGCACGTATAACTGTTTCTTTGCATCACATATGCTGCGCCGCAATCTGTTGTTTTAATATGTTGAATCGTGCAAACAGTGGCGGTAAAATGAGCCAACCTTGTGTTTTCTCTGCAGTGACTTTGGAGAAGAGAGACACCTGAGACACGGCCACGAAGGGAAGCCCCAGCAGCTGTAGAAACACTCCGATGATGAAGGCGGACAGCTCCCATCCATACCCACCTGGCAGGGATGGAAACATAACACCCTGCTATTACTGAATTATAGTAGTTTGCCCCCGTATTATATGGAATATATCATTAAACAATTACCTTTAAAAACTAAACTCTAACACCAACTCTCACAGACATAAAATATTTATATTATTACATCTCTTAGCTATTAATTAGTAATATTTTGCCGCTTTTCACTTCTGATATGTGGCAGTAAGGATTCAAAGTGTGTGTCAGATCATACTTCAGTTATCCGTCCCTTCTTCTCTCGGGTTTTTAAGTCCCTTCCACAAATGGGTTGGCACCACCACCAGAGATAGCTCTATCTGAAAACTAAACCACTGCCAAGCTGGCAGCCACTAGATATTTGTTCTCTGCTGCTTTGCACCATGCACATGTTTGTGTGAATGTGTGCCCACTCAAACTGTTGGATGTTCCTGCATAAGCTGAAAGTCTGTAATCTTATAATCAAAAAGCAATTTCGCCAATAAATCATGTTTCTTAGTGGTCCAAGAGAAAAAAATATGCATATATTTTTCCTCAGGTATCTGCCTTTAAGGTTGCATTTCTTTCTTTGGTTGCTTAAACTGTAACTGTAACAAATAGCAAACAAAAGTAGGATACGCTTTAACAAATAGCATTTTTGTCTAATTAGATTATTGTAATCCCTTTATATGTACTCAGGCACTCCCCAGCTCCAGCACCTGTCACTTGTAATCAGAGCGATAAATGTGACGAGCTGCAACAGACGCGGGCCAACATGAACATACAGGATCCAGCTTGCCTGTATGATCTCCTGCTGGCCTGCCACAGTCTGAATGATATCATTTACAGGGCACATTCAATTCAGCCAGAGTGTAACCCAATATGCACAGCACACCAACAACAGTCGCACGGGAAGGATTTGGCACACAACGCGAGGCATTTTTGTGCGCCTTTGCATTCGTGTTTGTATGTTTTCCTGGACAGGTTAGCACCTCGGGGGTTGCAGAGGAAGATGAGGCACCAGATACAAGCGGTGCAGCAGATGACCAGGCCCGCAGCCAGCACGGCGCGGTCCGCCACCCTCCTGCTCAGCCAGCGCACAAAGAAGAAGCCCAGGATGACCTCCACCCCGCACAGGCTGTACATCAGGCTGTTGCCCAGCTCGCCGAAGCTGAAGTGGCGCTGCGTCAGAGGAGTCACCATGGTCTGGGGGATTTTGAGAAAGATGTTGGCAAGGCCAGACAAAGAGATTCAGTCAGAGTACGAGGAGGAGGATTTATATTAGAGCTGAAACCAGCACCTTTTAAGTCCTTCTAAGGCTTCGTTCAGTCCAGATCAAACGTTTCGTTCTGTTTTGATATTGAAATGATTGTATAATCCAGGTCAGCACTGCGTGACAATTCAGTCGCAACAGTTTAATGAGAGGAGAAAAGGCCTCTTCATGTTTACGTCGGGGACATAGAGACTGATTATGTGCACTTGTTACATCAGTTTTACTCTGAGCGTTAAGCGACACTTGATTATTTTCTCAAAGTAACAGTGCGGGTCTTTCCAGGTAAGGCTCAGATTGATGCAGTTTGGATGAAACTCGGGGTAAAATAGTGTGACACTGTGTGAAATGCTTGGAAACCCTGGCTGATGGATCTCAACGGTAGCTGCTCTCACCTCCAGCGCTGTCTGATTGAAGAGAGTGATGAACTGAGCCGTGAGGAGAACAACCACCTCCTCTCTCAGGAACTCTGCAGAGTGAAAGACAGAGAGAGAGAGATCGGAAAAAAAACAGAGAAACCAAAGAGAAAATCATAAAACAAGCTCAAGTGGTATCACTGAATTGAAAGTTTCGGCTGGCAAGTCAGGATGAGATAAAGAAGCTTAAAGAGAAAAGCAAACTTATTAGTCTAAAAGTAATCTTAAAAAGGATGGTTCGAATTTTTTTTAAAGTAGGCAGGAGTACCACCACAGAAACTCAGCAATGTACTGCTGTGGGTGGGGGCAGCAGTGAAATGTATTTTAGTTTCCTAAAAAACTCAATAACCAAAACAAGTGTGCGCTATATGTAGTTTTTACTGCCTTAATTTGCTATCAGACGGCCATTTCCTTTGGTACTACATTTTCTTAATAGTAGAACGTTATCTTATGATGGGTGTGTTACCGAACAGGCGTGCTGGACCCAGGCCCAAGGGCTCAACGGGCCCCTAAACCAGAGCCTCTGAGTGAAGCTGCTGTTTGCATTTCTTGTCAAAGAGCTAAGTCAATCATGTCAATATAAAGCCCCATCTAAAAAAGCCCGAAAAAGAAAGACTGAAGGAATAGCTAAAGGTCTTCTTTTGACCCATCCACCATCTTTCTCGCCTGCCTTAGTGTTTTGACATTGGAGTTAGTTGAAAGCCTGTTGCATCTCATAAGCCCCTTTAACACTGCCTCTTCAAGGTGGGAATTTCATACCGTTACGCCCCCTTGCCATTCTGTATAAAAAGTACAACCGCAGAATGGGGGGACAGCGTTGTCTCTTGTTTAAAGTGGTACTGGAGGTAGTATCAGCACCGAAATGATATCTGTATAAACAGGACAGGCAGCACAACAGAACGGCTGTGATGTTTTGATGATGTGTTATGTGTGCAACCCACCAACAGGATATTTAAAAAGTAGCTGTTAGCAGTTAGCAGCAGACTCAAAGAAAACGAAAAGCAGCCAAAAATGACCACAAATTGGGCAAACAACAAGGTCTGGGAGGTTCTTACCCTCAGAGCAGAGGACGAGATTGGCTGCCATATAACAGAGATGGTGAATAAATGTTAATGCCATGTTATGCCATAGTTACTGTTTGTAAAATGCTGCCAACGTGTGTGTTATATGTCAGACTAGAGGCCATTGCTGTTGTGTTACATGTCACGCCGATCAGGCTGTCTAAAATCAAACACTGGTGCGCCACAATGCTGTCATCATTTGGTTCTATGTAAAAATGCAAAGGCAGCATAAGGAAGGGACTTCTGTGTAAAAAGGGCTACAGAGATGCCAAAGGGTACCCTCGATGTCATTATCACACACTAAGGGGCATGACAAAGTGTCGGTAGATGACGACATGAAAATGAGAATGAGCTGTGCATGCTTGTGTTTTTCTGGATGTTCAAACAAAGAGATGAAACCAGCTGTGGCCAACTGCACTGAATACAGACATCAACACTCCACCTGCAAGACAGAGACAACTCAGCGTCTGCAGTGAACATTTCTCTCAGGAGGATTATGTACAGCCACTGCCAAAAAAGGCAGAGCGATAGTTGCTGAAGAGCACTGCTGTGCCCAACCATCAGGTAAAACTGAGCTTCTGATTCAGAGGTTGTCCTAAGGTTGTGTTGTAACAGTCAGCAGTAGATCTCTGGGTCCTTGGGCTAAGAGTGATGTATTCAAAACTGTGAAATTAAAGGAACGCTTCAACCGAAAATTACCATTTGTTTATCAATTATTCACCTTGTGTTACCTTGAATTCTTAAAGAAAACTTTGTTTTTCCTGCACACCTCCACAGTGAGCGAAGAATCCAAAAAACTGAGAAAACTCTTGATTAATTGAAGTCGTAGGGGTCAATGTTTGACGACAGCAAAACTATCAAAACATCCGTTTATTGACTCTCATATTCTTTGTTCTCAGAAAAATTCAGGACCACACACACTGTTATAAAAAATCTGTCCAAATGAAAATGCAAAACACAACTGAAGCACTGTCAAAAGCACACCAAAGCATCAGGCGGTGATGTAACTGAAACCCAAAAGCTATACAAAAAGGTAAGATGGATGAGGAGTGGAAGAGAAGAGTGGTCTAATCATGGAGAGAGAGACAGAGCTTCAGAAAATAAAAGCAAAATGCATGAGAAGGAGATGAAAAAGAAAGCAAAGGAGGAAAAGCCGGAGAAGAACAATAAGAAGAAGGATGTTTTTAACAGGATGTCAAAGAAGAGGGTGCATCCAGTTTGACGGGGACAGTAAGTAAGGTGGAAGAGGCTGCTCACTGTTCAGCTCAGGTTGGACAACAGTAGGTTCCTCCTACTCCTCCCCTCACTTCTCCATCCTCCACCCCAACCTCCCTCCTCCATCTGTTTAGCTAGTGTTAATATGACTGCTGCATTTAATAGAGATGTTTATTCCTGTATTTATCAGACTGAAAGAGCTCAGAGAGCTTGTGGGACATAGAAAAATTGGGAAATGATCCTGATAGGCTACTATGTGCTGTAATGACAGTAGTTTTGTATTATTTATATAGGAAAGGGTTATGTTTAGGAAGGCTTTAGTGTGTTATCGAGCATGCTTTTAGGCCCGCCAAAAAACAAAGGACAGAGAAATGATGAGAAACAGATTAACTAACTCCACAATTCTTAAACTACACAGTTCACAGTCTTTTAATGTTTTCAAGTATTTACTAACAAGTATAAAGTGTTTCAAAAGAAATCAATGATTTTGCTTTACCCAGACTTTAATGAGCCCATTTCAGCAAGACAGTAATTCCTGCTTTGTACAAAAACCACTCTCTCCTCTGGCTGCTGGTAGCGGCACAGGTGACTGCCACCTCAACCTGGTGTCACATGACATAGTCCGGGGGACTTAGTTCGATTGGGCGGGGAATGCCGAAAAAAGTTCACACCTTCATTTGGTTCGGTTCACTTTCACAATGCACTTCTTAAAGCGGACCAAACCGCCAGGACAATGTCACGCAGTTACAACAGCTAGACATTTGGGGGCCATATTGCCCGAAACGACCACTGACCAGGAAGAAGAAAAGCATGAGGAAGAAGAAAACCTGGCTCATCGATTGGCCAGGGCCGAAAACGGAAATCCATCCCCTTCAGCTGGCTTGATCACCACAAAAATGCACTGCGCTCTACCTCACTTCCTCTCTTTGGTTCACTTCCTCTCTTTGGTTTGCTGGATAGTCCGTTTGCATTTCCCACAGTAAGCAAACCTCACCAGGGTTCACTCGCAAGTGAACCGAGATCCCGTTTTTAAGCAGAGCAGGGTTCACTCATTTAGTCAGCACCAGAGTTCGAATGAGCGTTCACACCACTCCAAACGATCCGAACTATCTGTGGAAGCGGACCAGGGTTCGTTCAAAGGGGACGAAATAGCGCCAGTGTGAATGTGTCCACAGTGTCCATGCTGTACCAGTGGGAGTATCCCTACTTGCTCAACCTCCGCCCTCTGCTCTACAGCAGCACATCACTGACAAAGAACAATATCAGTTACCTGGTCATATCCATGATCAGTGCAAGGTTGTTCTCTGTGGCACCTCTCATTTATAGTGGAATATTTCTTGTAGCGCAGCAGCTCTTCTGCCATGGAAAGGCCTACTGCTTCGACCGAACGCTGAATTTTGTGAGTCATTACACCCCTATAGTTTACACACCAGCACCACCAGGTAGCTTGATCTCTTCCAGTTTCTTCAGAAGTTTCCCATCTTTCTCTCTTTCAGTTCGTTAAGTCTCCCTGTGCAAAATGTCTTCTTCTCTGTAGTTCGGTTCACAAAGGTATCCTCTTGTCTCCATGGTGAACGGCCTTTTTTGTATTTTCTTGTATTTGTTGTTTCTTCCATAAACTGCTGAAGGTCTGACTCAAACAGCCGACCTGCAGTGTAATACAGTGCACAACGCTGGGGGCGCTTACGCATAAGAATACAAAAGTTCTACAGCTGAGAAAATGTTGTGCCAAAGGAAAGAGATGTTTGACGGCAAGGTAAAGGGATTTAAATACAGCGTCCACTTAAACTGATATTTACTTTACTAGGTAGGTCTTTTTTTAGGCGGCTAAAATATGTTTTGCTGCTGGCCCTTGCTTAGTTTTCATGTCAGACTACAGTCTGCTTCTCTGACATCTACTGTAGGTAATACACTGACTGATGGAGGAGTTTTTCATACAACCCAACTTCAAAAAATCCAAACTGTCCCTTTAAGACTGAAAGAGGCTGATGAATCCTGGCTGGTTGGTCATGTTGATCCTCCAGTCCGGTCCAATTAATTGTCTTTTTCTAGAGATAAGTGAGAGTTCTTATGTCCAAAACATGATAACACGAGAGAAGGATAAATTCCAAATTCTGATACCAGCTTTCCCTGGAACCAAAACTCCCTTATGGACTTGGAGAGGAGGAAAAATGAGCTGGGCTTGCTGCTAAATTTGGAAGTCCATGCCAGATGGCTGGAGGAATGGCTTGATATTACAGTGTGTGATCTACTGAGGTTCAGCTCTCTCTGTTCACTGGTTTTACTATTATTTATATGATTTCAGTTTTGTTCACAACTGCGGTGTGCACTGTATGTGCAGTGGATGTATTTATAGTCATGTATTTTAATGTATGTGAGTGTATTTACAAGCTCTATGTAGCTATCCGTAGGTTGATGTGGGTTTAAACATCATTATATGGGTTTAAAGAGGCTTTGAGATGATGCATTTTGCATTTCCATAAATTTGGGGGACTTAGAAGAGACAGATTTTTTAAAAATCACTACAGCAGAGGCGGAAATATCCGGATTTTCTAGATCCTATAATGTCCATGATGCAACATGTCTTTCATTTTACCTTGGCTACAGGTAAACACCCACATCTTTTACTCCAGCTCCCGTGTTGTTAGTCTTCAAGTTCAAGCCAAAATTACTACGATGACATCATCACCTAGTGTAACGTGATTGTTTAGTCTGTGAAGTGAACAAGAGAAATGTAACAAATTGTTTCCGGGGAGTTTTAAGCTAGAACAATTTCTTGGCAGGCGCAGAGACTTCCTTGAGTCTTTTATCTCTTGGCCGGCTTAAAGACTTCCTTGAGTCTTGTTGTCACTGTGAGGTTGTTACCAAGACAACCAGGAAGACACTGCTCAGCTCACAGACATGGTTCACCCTGCAGGTTCACACAGAGTTACAGAGAGAAGATCGGCCTTTTGTTGCTGTGCCCCACATACTTGGAATGTGCTTCAGCAAAACTTCAAGTTGACCTCATTAAAGGGATACTTGGACAATATTGAACCACGTTTGTGTGGCTGTTGTGTGGGGTGTGTGTGCATGGGACCAGTGTTTTGGCTGGCAGATGGGTCGGGAGCTCCAGAAGCTGGTGGCACAAGGGGCACCTCAACACTGTTTATCTGCACAAACTCCCAACATCACAGTGGCACAGGCCTGGTTGAAAATTGGTTGAGTATCCCTTTACTACCACTCAGACGATTCCAAGGTTTAATTGCTGATCTTAAACTGGGCGTAACCTGTACGACTTGAGCCAGTTCTGACCCAATTTTTGGGGTTGCATTTCTCATGTTAGAGTCAGACTGAGTGTCAGATTTGTCAGCCGTTGGTTGCTGTGCAGTGCTTAGGGAGGAGCGCGGACCAGTCACAGCACGATCAACTGCTCCTGAACAGCTGTTGGATGTTCAGAAGTCGGGCGTACACTGTACGATGTGAGCCAGTTACTGACCCGATTTTTGAGCCTCACGACTCCTTTAAGACTCAAACGTAATTTCAGCTTTGTCAGGCAGTGAACAGGGGAAGTGAAGACTAATCATGGCCCGAGGAACTGCTCCAGAATGGAAGACTGAATTTCGGACATGTCAGAAATTTTGGTTGGCCATTGTTAGGTTCTCAAACTGCTGAAGCAGAGCTTCGAGTTGATTCCCCGGGGTCACTGCCTCAGTCAATATACCCAGTATACCCAGCATGTTTGTTAGTGTGTCTAACTTGAGTGTGAGTATGAGTGTGTCAGAGAGCAACAGAGGGAAAGAATCAAAACTTAGACTGACTAGTTTTTGCAGAAATTTAATTTTTAGCTCTTTTTGGGACGTCTGTGTCTATGTAACTGTGAACTCTACCTCCACTAGCAAACTAATTTTGGCCCTCCATTGAGCTTTCAAACAAATCTATATTGACAGTTTTCAATAGCCAGAATTGTCCACAGAGGCTGACTGGCCATTTCATTTTCTATTTTACATGTACAGTGTGAGCTGGTTTGAACTCAGGGTGGCGGAGCCCTTCTGTGTGGAGGTTGCATGTTCTCCCCGTGTCAGCGTGGGTTTCCTCCAGGTACTCCAGCTTCCTCCCACAGTCCAAAGACACTCAGTTTAATTGGTGACTCTAAATTGTCCGTAGGTGTGAATGTGAGTGTGAATGGTTGTCTGTCTCTATGTGTCAGCCCTGTGATAGTCTGGTGACCTGTCCAGGGTGTACCCGGTCTCTCGCCCAGTGTCAGCTGGGATAGGCTCCAGCCCCCCCAGCCCACGACCACCAACAGGATACAGAAATTAGTGTGAGCACATTAATCATGGTCTTTGGCTTTGGAGTTGGAATTAAACATTAACATTTCTAAAATGAGCTCAGGTTATAAAGTGTACGCCCTGCTTTAGAGGTGCTGGAAGACGTATTCTTGAGCATCTGGAATGACATAGTAAAGCTTTTTCCCCCTGCTTTCAGTCTTTATGCTAAGCTAAGCTAACCAGCTGCTGGCAGTAGCTTCATATTTATCTAACCCTAGCCTAACCCTAACCCTTCCGCACATGAGAGTCTATCAGTCTTGCTATGTAACACTTGGCAAGAAAGCCATCAAGCATTTTTCCCAAACGTAACTCCTTCCTGTTAACCATTATCAATTGTTTATACACTGCTTATTAATAATACAAGCGGCAACATCCGGGGGGGCTGAAAAATGAAGACAATGTGGAAGTGCCAAAAACTGCAGTTCCACGAATGGCCACCTGAGGCTGGCTCCAAAAGTGAATCAATCCCCATAGACCCCCATGTTAAAATATCCAACTTTACAGCAGAAATAAACACGTTTACAGCCTGGTACAAAAAATGGTTTGGTCTCTATGGCTAGTACCCCAGTTAATGACAACTGCACAGGGGGTGAATTTCTATATATTTCACCTGTTTGCATTATATTAAGGTTTACAGTTATGCATAATTAAGGGTATGGCTGCTTTGAGTGACAGGCTATCTGCTGATAATGACCTTGGCCTCTCAGTCGGATCCACCTCTTGCTCCTCCACATCACCAGCCTCTCGCCCAGATACGTCTGCCTAAAAAAAAAAACAACAACAACAAAAAAAAGCTACCGCCGAAGTGCAACACATTTTCACTCCAATCTCATGACGTTTGGTCATGGACTTTCCACGTCCACATACAACGAGCAAGGTACCCTGGGTGTGTTGGTTGTTGCTGTGTCAAGTTCTGCCTTTTACATGCATTGTCTTCTTTTTTTTCCTTCAACAACCCATACACCACCACTCCCACCGACCCCACTCTTCCGACTTTCACCGCCTTAACTATCATCCTTGTCCCGCTGCGTTTGCCCCTGATGCTACTGGGCGCCATTAAACTATAACGTCAACTGGCTGCGTATCATGCTGACATTAAAGGACGTCTTTTTTTGTTGGTTTCTCACTGCCCAAGCGCCGGATTTCGATGACTTCAGAGTGAGACCAGGCTCCGAAGTGCCAAACTCGAGACTACAATAGCCCACAAACCAGTGGGTGACGTCACAGTAGCTACGTCCATTATTTCTACAGTCCATGGTTGAAATCATCCACCTTCAACAGCTTGTAGCCACCTGATGTTATACTACTTGAAACCTACACCCTCAAATTTGTGGGCAAATCATGACTTGAGTCTTGATTGGAACTGTAACGATAACAATCTCCAATCTCTTACAATGTTAGTTGACATCAACAGAACATATAACCCTGGGAACACAGGAGTGACTCTTCTCTGAGATGGGCGGATCGTGTTTACAGCCTGGTACAAAAACGGTTTTGATCTCTACAGCTAATTTTAAGCATTCATGAAAACTGTATGAGGGATTAATTTTACATTTAATTAAGGTTTAAAGTTATGCATATTTGAGGGTGTGACTGCTTTGAGTGACAGGCCGTCAATGAAGTGTCACCATGGCTAAGGCTACAATATCCATGATCCTTGTTCCAAAGGCAAAAGTTCACACTGGTTTCACTTGTGTTGTTTGTGATGCACGACTCCGACCAGAACTAAAAGACTTGATGAAAAAAAGAACACAGCAAGTGAAAGAGTTGCCGGAGTTTCAAAGATTCTTCACTCATGCACAAGAAGTCGAGGAGGATCAATAATTCACGAGAGCGAATACCAGACACATTGTAACGGCTAACAGACACTCCTACAGTGTGTGTGCGCGAGCCGCAGACATCCTCCAGTTTTGCTCTTGCATGAGTTTCTGGTGTTGTAGATTTTCTTCAAATCAAAAAGGGGAATCAATAAGACGAATGTTAGCCACATTTCCAATTCTGTCTCCATTTCATCCACGAGTCAACCATAGCAAGTCAGTCAATAAGAAAAAGGAAGTCTGCCATCCATCCCTTTGCCACATCTTCAAAGAGTCAGAGAATCGATTTGGAGGTTTCACACACACACACACACACACACACACACACACACACACGAGCGCACACACACGCGCGCACACACAGACTAACAAAGTACAGGAAAAGTTAATCAATAACGGCACACAATCACAGCTTGCATCCCATGTAAACTTACTATGACACAAATCCAATAGGACACCTGACATCATACATATACATGCTCACTCTGACATAAACCAGACACATACACACAAGTCCAATCAATACACAGGGAATCTGATCTGACGTGCCACACAGGATTTCTCAGAGAGACCTGTGTGTGTAGGTATGAGTGTGTGTGCATGCAGACAGAAAAAACCCAACAGAGCTGATACGAAACATGTGCATTGGCAGTGACACCTCTTCCTTCCTGAACCCCACAAATAAGGCAGAGGAAAGCTGACAATCATTGCACGGGACAGCCAGTCAAAACCTGCTCACTCACCTCTGCTGGCGCTGAAGCTTTTGAAAGGGTTCGAGATGGACGAGGCGCCGCGCACGGGGTGCATCTCACACGAGGCGGAGGTCTCCGATTGGTCGGGGCTGACAGCTCTGTAGGTGTGCACCTGCTCCTCATCGGACCTCATCAGCGGCACCTTCTCCCCGTCATCCTCCTCTCGTTTCATCTCCACCATCACCGCGCCCCCCTCTGAGCTGATGGGTGGTACATCCCAGTACGTAGCCAGGACAACAAACTGGAGCAGCAACCACAACAGGCACATGAAGATCTGAGAGTGAGGAGGAAAGACCAAAAAAAAAGAGTCAAATATCTTAGAATTTCTTTTTACAGCATCAAAATCATGGAAAACTATCAGGGGAGATAAAGTATTTGATTTATGGAAGAAGGTGTTCAAGACATAAAGTAACCTGGCACAGTGAGATAAAGAGACTTGCAGCGTCAAATTATGTGGAAAAATGGAAGTAGGCGCCGGAGCTTTGTTATATCTCATTTGAGCTACATCCGTTCTACAGGTATTCAGAGACTCATGAGATGGAAATAGATCGATTTGGGTTGTTACGGGCCTGAATATCGCTGCAGGTGTTTTGTATTCTTCTTACTCAGAGAACAAAGCAGAAAACTGCAGCAGGAGTGCAGAATGTAGAGCGACTATTTCTGAAGGTTGTTTCTGTATTCATGAGGCTTTCAGAGAACCTTAGATTACTGATTATCTGGATGCTGTTACCCCAGGAGACGTATATTTGTTCACAACAAAGGGCCCCAGTTTGAAATCACACAGCCGCAGGAACAGGTTGAATGCCGGCCCTGGAGAGACAGGAAGAAGAGCTTTAGAGAAGAAGTAAAAACAGAGTGGTGTGCAGAGACAGTAGCCTCCACATCAGTGATTTCCATTGAATGTCTCCTTCTCGCAGTTGAAAGTGAACATCAAAGAGGACATCACATCCCTCCACATCATATCCTCCCAAGTGTCTGATATTTCTCAGAAGACAGAGGAGGTGGAGGGAAAGAGACACTTCTCTCTGTAGTAAGATGAAGGGGGAGAAACTGACCCACGAGGAGGCCAGCTTGTCGACAGGCCATGATGGCCGCAAAGATGCCGGCGCGCTCCTCGGGACGAGTGCACCGAGTCAGGAAACCGAAGATGGAGGAGCCCGCTCCTGCGCCGACACCTGAGAGGAAAACAGCAGCTTTCTGTTACACCTTTACAGCAGGCTTTGGGTGTTATTTCATGACATGAATTCACGTGAGCGTGTGTGTGTCACCTGCTACAAGCCGACTGCATAACAACAGCCACTTTGAGTATCCAATAAAATACATGAAGTTACCTGGGGACACATGAAAATGAAAATCATGCTGAAAAATGTGTGAGACAAGTTATTCACTTTAAGGCTGAAACATGAATGTCTCAACCACTATTGAAGGGATTGCCATGAAATTTTGTACAGACAGTCCTGAATCCTAAAGACTTTTGTGATCTCCTGAGAGTTCATCTTACAAAAAGTAGTGTACCATTTACGATCACGAACAACCATCATGCATTGCACATACAAGGAAACAAAATTTATATGAAATGAATCACCGGAAAACATTTGAGAGACACTTTATGGCTGGCTCCAAAACACCAAGATTGCGACGGGCGAAATGCCAAACTTGGGGTTTCAAAAGTCCATAAACTAATGGGTGGGTTGACCGTAGCTTTGTCCGGCATTTATACAGTCTATGATTTAACCCACCAAAAAAATTAGCTCGCCAATGTCAGAGTACGTGGGAGTGTTTTTCTTGGGGCAATCAACAGTAACCGCAAAAGAGGGCAATACCACCAACCTGTTCCCCCACCTGTGGGGGATCCTGTGGATTTGACTTTCTGCAAAACATCCTACAAGGTGACATTATAATGATGGCTGGTGTTAGTCCTTGTGGCGTTTTTGTTTATCTGTTTATCAGTTTATCGTGTTGCCTTTTCACTGTCCATTAAATGTAACTGCTCTCTCTTTTTGTTCCCTTTTATGGTGATAAACTCTCTCCCCAGCTTCTTATGCCATTTTGGGTGTTATTCATTTGCCAAAAAAAAGAGACAAAAAGTTTAAAGATGAACTCACAGCCTGGTGCAAAAACAGTTTGGTCTCTATGGCTAATTTCAACATTCATGAAATCTGTACAGTGGGTGACTTTTTTTATTACTCACCCTTTACATTTCATTAAGGCTCAAAGTTACGTATATTTAAGGGCACGGCTGCTTAAGTGACAGGTGAGATGTTGTTACAGTTTATGAGTCAGATCTGCCCCTCGCTTCTCTACACCTCCACCCTCTCATCTAAATATGGCCACTTCTGGCTCCAAAAAATACAAAATGGTGACAGCCGAAATGCGAAACACAAGGCTTTATAACGGCAGTCCACAAACCAATGTAACCAATGTATGTAGGACTATACATTTATAGTCCTTTACATAGAGTTCCTCATGAAGTGAGTAGTGAATAATGAATATGTGATGTACTGTCTGACTGTAGCCAGGCTGTTGGAATGTTATCATTGGACTGAATGGGCGTCATCAGAGGTTATCAGCCTCATAGATATGGGTTAGAAAGGGCCTTCTGCGTCTGCTAGTAGGTTTGGACAGCCAATATCAGCCCATTAAAACAGTCGCAGTTTCGTTAGGTTTCACTTTTACTTTCAATAGGTCTAGGTGCAAATACTAAGTCATTAGATATAGAATAAAGATCATGGTTTGGTGTAGAGGAAGTACTTTTGTTAGGCCCTACTAACACACACATCATGTGACAACTTACGAATCCTGTGTTGTTTGACCAATCCACCAAGGCCCATACTCTCTTTGCGTACGAAAATAGATACATGCATTTCAAACACTGTACTGCCCACATTTGTTATAAAAAAAATTCACCCCCTGTACAGTTGGCATTAATGTTGATTTTTTTTTTGCTAACAAAAAAAAAAAAAAAAACAAAACAAAAAAAACACTTCCACGTACTCTTACATTGGCGAGTTAATTTTTTGGAGGGTTTCAACCATAGACTAGATGGACACAGCTACGGTCAACCCACTCATCAGTTTATGGACTGCTGTTTTGAAAACTCAAGTTTGGCATTTCGCCCGTCGCCATCTTGGTGTTTTGGAACCAGACGTGATCCTGGCTACAGTCAGTGGCTTAAATTTGGTCTTGTACATCACAGTGCATTACTTATTCATTGTTCACTACTTGGGGATTTGTATGTAAAGGACCATAAACATAAACTGTATAAACAACGGACGTAGCTACCATGACGTTCCCCATTGGTTTGTGGACTGCAGTTATGAAGCGTTGTGTTATGCGTTTCGGCCGTCGCCATCTTGGTTTTTTGAAGCCAGAGGTGACCATATTTAGACGAGAGGGTGAAGTTGTGGAGGATCAAGCGAATCATGCATCCTTTATGCTGGCATCAATCTTTGTAAATAGATATCTGCATATGTACGCAGAATCTGTCAGCATTGGGACAAGATTTTGGTAAACAGTTTGTGGGCACAGGGAAACGGAGAATACCACCAGTTTCTCCTTTATTGTTTACCAACTGTAAACTTGTTGTCGTGGCCACCACAGAAGACCTGCCTCTCAAATCAGCTGATTGGACAATGGGAAAAAAGAGCGGAGATGATGTCTGGCATTTTTCTGCCCTGACTTAAAGTTTTTTCAACTTGAGGAGTTCAGAGTGCTCCGGCAAAAAGGCTAGGTGCCTTGAGCACAGAAATGCAAGGCAGGTGGCAATAAGGAAACAGCTTAATTCTCACGAAACACAATTACAAATGGGCGCCTCCAGCTGCTTAAACACTTTATGTGTGATCAGGGCCTAACACGTCCAGGCTGACAACGGCACTCTGAACCCACTAGTAGATGTATCAGGTATGTATCTTCTATGTGGCTGATAACGACTGATAACGGCCATTTAATCATATGAATACATTCAAACCTCCTGGCTACAGTCTGAGTTTACACAAACACAGTCATGCCAGTGCTTTCTAAAATCATGTGATTTGTCTTGTGGTTTGGTCACTCACCAGCAATCTCAAAAAGATTGGAGAAAAGGATGATGGACTTTGTAGTTTTGGTCCGGTCTGACCACAGCCCGAAAAGCGGACCTGTGATCAGCCCGCTCAAACTGAAGGCAGACAGACCCAGACCCAGGAAGTAAGGGGGGGCCTCCAAAATCTGAAGATACTTCCATATTGTGGGCAGAATGACGGCTGAGACCACCAGAGAAGAAGAGATGAAGGAAAGATGAGTGTGGAGGGAGAAAAAAACAAGGGAGACATGTAAATGACAAGCCTTGTTTACCCACGGAAAAATATATTTCAATTTAAAATGCTCTCTGTGATGTGTGCTTCAGCCAAAATGCCAGGCAGATTCAGCTCTAATGAGACCATTATCTCATGTCTTCACATCTATAAAGCTGTCATAATGAACTTACCGTACTCAATGCCGCTCAGCATAAATATCAGTCCGATTGTGAAGAAAGTTAGATTCCTCTTTTGGTGATTATCCATTGTGCTCTGTGACTCGCTGCCTTTAATGCACCGACATTTGGCTGCGCATGTTGTCCACGAATGCTGCTCAGCTGTATAATCAGATAACAGGAAACACTGTGCGTACAATTACAACTGCTGGCCCGGATAATCAGAGGAACTTGTCGGTCATTTGAAAACTTCTTAGAGACTGAAAAATGAGATCACACGAGGTTCCTCCTATAGAAGAGGCTCAGCGGGGGTGAGACCTGAGACGCAGGGCAGAATACATCAAATCAGCAACGAAAACAAACTGAAATGATTGCAGCAGTCCGTCCCCATTAGGCATTTATGTTAAAGATGAAATTCTCTTTGAGTCACGTCCGCAGCGCAGCATCACGCTGTGAGCCTCACGGTCAAGGCAATGTCTCGGGTTACCAGGTGAGGTAAAGTACACTCAGCTTTATACATTTTTAATCTTGTTTTCTTCAGTTTCATCAAAAGCACTTGATTCTCCCACGGCCTAGTGGAAAAAAAGTGCCAGGGCCTGTCTGCCTTCTTGTAGGCTATGGGTACGAAATAACTTTTACAAGAAGAGACTCCACTTGGCAGCTCACAAATACATCACACACAGTAATAAAACCATACAGGTGATAAAATATATCGGATAAACTGCGATTACATTTCCCAGAATAAGAAGCCTTACAGCAGAACATTTGATAAAGAGGTAAAGGAAAATATTCTAAAATAAAATAATGCCTTACTGTATTTAATGCTGAATAAATTAGGTATGACACCGCTGTCTGTTTTATTGAAAGGTTGGCGCTGTGCTCAAGCTGCTGTGGTGTTCCTAGCCCTGGGCTTGTTATATTAAACAGAACTGTCACCAAGTTAATACCTCCATATGTTTTTCCAGAAACCCATGAATAATACAACGAGTTTCGATTGTTTGAATAACACATATAAACCCACTCAGCATTCTGCTCCCATGTCACACAGTGTCGGGACAGTCTGAGAGGTCTGGAGCTCAACGAGCTGACAGGATAATGAAATGGTGAAGGACACATACGTTTGGGTCAATATCTCTTTTATCTCTGTATGTGTGTGAGGGCTCAGATCTTTACTACGCAATTATTTTTGCCAACAGCATTCAGACTAATTTCTAATTAAACTAATTTCAACTAATAAAATGTGGAAGAAAAAAATGCTGTCAGTCAAATCAGAGGCGGATCTTCCTATAGGCAACATAGGCAGCTACCTAGGGTGACTCCCAGAGGGGGGCTGCCCAAAAATTTAACCCCAAGAAATGTTTTTTAGTATTCAAAAATATCGACCATAAGGAAAATGTTAAAGCGGAGTGTATGGGGAATGAAGAGGCAAAAGCCAGCCAGGACAGAGCATAAAAATAAGACAACGAAATTTGAAAATTTGCACATACGGTATTCTCTCATTGCTTGATTTTTGTTATTATTGTGGCCGGCACGGTGCTACAGTGGTTAGTACTCTCACCTCACAGCAAGAGGGTTCGAAGGTGCGAAGGGGCTGCTAACTATGGTGGCCAAAGCGAAAACGTGAATGGCCCCATTTGGAGCCAGTGTTTGGTTTGTCCGCTCTGGACTACTGTAGAAACCACAGACTGTATTAATCATAGACGTAACTACCATGACACCACCCACTGGTTCATGTGCTGCAGTTTTAAAGCCTCAAGTTCGGTATTTCATTGTTTGATTTATGGTATTATTGTGGGCAGCACGGTGGTGCAGTGATTTGTACTGTTGCCTCACAGCAAGAAGGTTAGGTGTTCAAATCCACCGGCCAGCTGGGGCCCTTCTGTGCAGAGTTTGCATGTTCCAACTGTGTCAGTGTGGGTTTTCTCCAGGTACTCCAGCTTCCTCCCACAGTCCAAAGACATGCAGGTTAATTGGTGAATCTAAATTAGCTCTTGTTCTTTGTCGTGATAAATACAATAAATATAATAGATTATAAGTATGATATTCATTGAATCATTCATTTTCCGTAACTGCTTATCCTGTTGGGGGTCACAGGGGGGCTGGAGCCTATCCCAGCTGACATTGTGCGAGAGGCAGGGTACACCCTGGACGGGTCACCAGACTATCACAGGGCTGACACATAGAGGCAGACAATCATTCACACTCACATTCACACCTACGGACAATTTAGAGTCACCAATTAACCTGCATGTCTTTGGACTGTGGGAGGAAGCTGGAGTACACAGAGAAAACCCACGCTTACACGGGGAGAACATGCAAACTCCACAGAGAGGGGCTCCCCCACCCTGGGTTTGAATCAGTACCCTCTTGCTGTGAAGTGACAATGCTAACCACTGCACCACATTGCTGCCCTATAAATACAATAATGTTGTCTCTTTTTTGGCAAATGAAATATACCCAAAATACGAACGTAGGAAGGTGGGGAGAGTCTATCACCATAAAATGGAACAGAAAGAGCAGTTACACTTAGTGGATAGTGAAAAGGCAGCCTGATAAACTGATTAACAAAAAAGCCACAGGGACTAACACCAGACATCATTATAATGTCACCTTGTAGGATGTTTTGCAGAAAGTCAAATCTGCAGGATGATGGAGGCAAAGGTGGGCGAACAGGTTGGTGGTATTGCCCCCTTTTGCAGCTGCTGCTGATTGTCACTTCCTGCAGACTGGGCTGTCTACCAACAACAACAACAAAGAAAATCCCACATACTCCCAAGCTATTTTTTGGGGGTTAAACCATAAACTGTATAAATAATGGACATAGCTACTGTGAATTCAGCCATTAGTTTACGGACTGCAGTTTCTAAGCCTTGAGTTTGGCATTCAGACGAGACGAGACGAGACGAGACAAGACAAGGTAAGGTAAGGTAAAGTAAGATAAGATTGTTGTGTGTTATGTGTGTAGATGTGATTGAATTGGCAACTTTCCCAACTTTTTCACTTGCAACAACACACAACTGCAACTTTTCCTTCTGACTAACATGCACTGTCAGAGTGCCGTTTCCTTTCGAGTAAAAAGTTAATAGTGAAGACGGGATTCATTCAGGTTTTCCATGGCAAATTACTACATGCAGCTGAGGCTCACGGGCCCACTGAGAGGCTATTAGCATCCTACCTGCCTTACCTGTGGTTGTTTCTATAGAAACACACATGAGAGAGGAAGGTGATGTTGCACTCACCTTTGAGCCTTGGTAAACAACAGGAAGTCCCCCAGTGAATAAACTGCAATCTGGTCCACTCAGTCAGTCACCGCGCTTCACTGGAGCCTGTTGGGGACACACACTGATCAGCTGTTGACAGAGGGACATTTGACTTTCATATAGAGCGGAGCTTATTAGGTGGATATACTGTACATACTGGGAGGTGGCTGAGACAGAGATAGGAGTGGGCATGTTCTTGAACACAGCTTCTCCCCGGAGGTCGTTCACCATTCCCATTAACATCAACCTGCAGGGTGCTCGCAGGCGGCAGACACGGTAAGAGAAGACGATCGACTGGGCTGGGCAGCTTTGAAAACACTGTTGGGAGATCATTAGGTGAAGTTTAAACAAAGCCTCACATTCAGATCTCCAACTCTTTGGCACATCTGAGCAGGATTAGACACACTGTATGTGTCTGGAAAGCCAAATGTAGATCTGTAAGGTCTGAATAGACTAAAATCCATAAATATTGCATTAAAGAAACCCTCCACAGATTTTGCTTATCAAGGTCAGTTTACACGGCACTAAGAGTGCTACTTTAAAAACAGTTTTATTATGAATTTGTAGCTCTGGAAGGAGCTATCTGACGAAATAATACTTGATAAGGTCATCAGGGTTCTCACTTTGGCCTTGAAAACTTAAAGGGGACCTATTAAGCTCATATTCAGGTTCATACTTGTATTCTGGGGTTCTACTGTAACATGTTTATATACTTTAATGTCACAAAATGCTGTCTGTACAGGAACACGTACTCACTCTCTGTCTGAGACGCTCTGTTTTAGTGCCTGTCTCTTTAAGGTCCCCTCCTGAAAAGACCTGGTAGGTTCTGATTGGTCAGGGTTTGTGGGCCCTCCTTATGTCAGTTCCTCTGCACCTTCACCGTAGCCACAAAGGGATGATGTTTTTCTGTAGGCCGACGCAGAAGTTAGCATCATACTAGATTCCTTGACAAAAAGCCTATGGGACTTTTGGATTATTGCCGAAAACAAGCTATGTGGCAAACAAATGTTTATGATATGCTTTGTTCAGCAAGATAAGCTTCACAAATGAACACCACTTTTATGATTATTGAAGCCTAAATACCATCGCCAAAAGTAAAAAAGTTAATGTTAGGCTATAAATGAACTACACTATGGCCACGTCAGGGGAACATCCCTGACGTTAGCATGTAGTAGCAGTGTAGGCTACATAATGTTAATGACCAAATAAAGACATCCATCACGAGCTGACGTCAGCTTGTTGGCAAAGTAGAAAAATCAGTTGGAAACAGAGTAATCAGAACAGTCTGGAGCCTGAGGTTTTTGCCCACAGGGATTACTTTTATATATGTTTACGTCATTATTTGAAACTTAAGCCACGTTTAATATGAACACCCATCACTAACATCACTACAGAAAAGCATAACAGGAAGTCTGTGTTATGAAATGGGGTGAAGTTTGTAAGACATACGCTATAAAGAATTATGGGAAATGTAGGATTATGTGTTTATGGAGATTGTAATGTTCAGTTCATCACTGTTGTTAGAGCTCTGATTCTCTGCCTGAGCTCAAGTGGGCCTGTCCTAACCTGCCAGGCTGTAATTTCTCAATATTCCCATGGGCTTGAATCGGGTTGGGTTCTCGCCAATTTACCGTTTTTTTGTTTGTTTAGTTTCTTTGTTTTGAAAATGAAACTGGCAGTTCTCGTGTGCAAATAGCAAAAGTTTCAGTTGACTGAACCAAGAGGGAAAGAGAGAGAGAACTGCGACTGAGGGAGGGAAAGTGGCAGTACAACAGAGCAACATGTCAGCCCTTAGCTTGTAATCAATGTTTTAATATTAACTCCAAATCTGAAGCCATGGTTCTCTGCTGGATAACGGTGGATTGCCCTCTGCGGGTTGGGAGAGAGTTACTGCCTTAAGCAAGGGCGTTCAAGTATCTCTGGGTCTTGTTCACGAGTGAGGGTAGAATGGAGTGTGAAATAGATCGGCAGTTTGGTGCGGCTTCTGCAGTGATGCAGGCACTGCGCCAGTCCGTCTTTTTACTGGTCCATCTACGTCCCAACCCTCACTTATGGTCATGAGCTCTGGGTACTGACCAAAGCAATGAGACAAGTGGCCGAAATATGTTTCCTCCGTGGGGTGGCCCGGCTCAGCCTTAGAGATAGGGTAAGGAGCTTGCACATTTTGGAGAAAGCTTGGAGTAGAGCCACTGCTCCTTCGCGCTGAAAGGGGTCAGTTGAGGTGGTTTGTGCATCCCATCAGGATGCCTCCTGGGCGCCTCCCGTTAGAGGTGTTCTGGATATGTCCTACTAGTAGGAGGCCCCGGGGCAGACCCAGAATATGTTGGAGGGATTACATATCTCATCTGGCCTGGGAACACCTTGGGGTCCCCCAGGTTAGGGACGTCTGGGGTGCTTTGCCCGGCCTGCTGCCCCCGCAACCCAGCCTCGGATAAGCGGATGAAAATGGATGCATGGACATTAAAAAATATATATTATAATATATAAAATAAAATATATGTTTGACAGTAGAAATTTGGGTTTGTAACAGAGCTCAGGCCCAAAATTGCTGCCGTGGTTCAGGCTCGGCAGGTTTATGTTGGGTTTGGCCTGATTTTTTGGAGGCCCGATCAAAGCTCTGACTGTAATAACTTTGTTGATCCCTTGACTTTCCATCTTGCGCCATCATCTGGCTGCTAATGACATTCTATCAGCCTCAGCTATATGGTGTGTTTAGTGCTAAGTAGCATGCTAATGTGCTAAACTAAGAATGTGAACATGGTAACATTTAACATCAGTGTGTTAGTACAGCCTCACAGAGCTGTTAGCATGGCTGTTTTAATTTGTCTCTCTTTAATTTCCCCTTTAAAGTGTATCTCATCTTGAAACATTACAGACTGACTCCTGTCTGTATAGTGTTCATAATAAATGTAGTTAAAGCACTAGTTTTGACTGGTTAAATCTTTATGACGGCTCTTTTGTGCAATGCTAAATGAACAAAAAGAGAAAACATTGGGGAAGATGTTTAAAATACTACATAGCCACATGAGCTACTTTCATCTGAGACCACAGCTTAAACTTAAATCTTTGAACTGGTGCGAACATGTGTTTTTATTACAAAAGTCTAAATCTGTTCAGTTTCAGCCCTGAAGGGGAATCGTGTAATTTGAAAGAATAGAAAATTTATCAAATGAACCGAATAGATTTATGAGCAGAACATACTTTAAGTCCTGAGGGGGAATTGTGCAGTTTGAAGAACAGAAAATTAATCAAACGAACCAAATCAATTCATGAGTCGAACATGAAATTTTTTGATACATCGACTCAAAAACCTAATTTGTATCACTGCTGGATTAAATCGTTACATCCCCAGTGTCCATGTATCCATGTGTGTGTTTGTGTGTGTTTGTATGACAGACACAGGGAGCCCTTTCACGCAGCCGCAGCGCAGGAGTACGAGTGGAGCAGAGGGGTGAATGGGCGTGGAGGGCAGCAGCGAGCTCGGACCCAGATGCCGGTGTCAAGTGTCGGGGAGGACAGAGCCATCCTGCTGGGCTTCGCCATGATGGCCTTCTCTGTGCTCATGTTCTTTGTGGTCGGCTTCACGATGGTCAAACCTTATGTTAACAGGTACACTGTAGTTTGTCTGCTGATAGTAGAAGGGACATCACATGACAGACAGTAGGACTTGTGTGTGATTTTTAAGAATACAATTAGGGCTGCATTAGCACAAAACAAAGTACAGATGAGGACATGGTCAGAAATAAAATGGATGTGTGTGTTCAGCCATCCTAAAGGTGTAAAGATGTCAACCTGCTAGTTACACTAAAAGAAAAGTCAGGGCTTATTGTCGAGATATTTCAGGTCTGGACCAAAGTTTTAGACTGACTGACAGACTGACATTGCCATCCTCTGGCATGGCTAAAATAACTTTTAAGTTAGACATATTAATAGGTAATAAGTAAAAAATACTCAAGGTATGTCAAAGCAATCTACTTTCCTGGCTGCAATTTTCTACTATAACAGTGATTCCCAACTGGTCCAGCCATGAGGTCCAGATTTCTCCTTAGTCATTAGTTCGAGGTCCACACAGTTCAGTGTATTCAGCGTCATACTTGCGTTTGGCCACGTCACCGAGCTAGTTTGCTGTCTCTGTCAATTAGCTTTCCGCTTGTCACTCGCTCTACAGCAGGGAACAGCACTTCAAAGTAGAAGCTCTGTGCCGGAAATTCATTGTAGCCCCCAAAAAATTGTTTTTACAAAGTTGACACGTTTGCGAGTCACTTGCAGTCCATTCAGAATGGGCCCAGGACGCACTTTTGGACCAGGATCGACAAGTTGGGAACCACTGTACTATAAGATGTTCTACAATATAGTCCTCACATCAGATATCTAAGAAGAAACAATTCTTGCCTTTTCAGTGCGGTTTAGACACAAGACTTGGAAGCCCTGGGTACACCGACATTGTCCTCTTGTTTTCCAGTAATTGGGAGGAAGAGGCCAGCTGTGTGCTGCTGCAGGCCGACGTCCTAGACGAGTGGGTGGACTGCAGAGGTGTGAGCACCGTGCCTTGCCTCAGGGTGACGGTTAACCTCACGGACTCCAATCACAGGGCTTTTCTCCACTTTGACGAGGAGTCGGTCCTCCTCGCTCCTGAGGTAGGGATTTATGGCCGTACATTCCAGGTTTTTAAGTCTTACGTTACGGCTTTAGGAGCCTCGGGTTTGCTTCACACCCGGCGTGGCTTGTCGACTGTAAGGGAGCAACACCTGCAGGATGCTCCAGGCCCTCGAGGAGTGGATTTCAGCATGACAACTTAAAGTCTATGCGCCACAGCTGACAAGTAGGACCACTCGGTGTAGCAGATGTTTCTCAGGACTCACAGTCATCCATGTTTTCATATTAGACACGTAAGCAGGGACTTGAGAAAGCACCCGAGAAAGAAGTGGAGGCAGAAAGCTGCACCGAACTAGCTGACAGGATGGAAAACTGCTCTGATTCCTGCACCCCTGTGAATAAGCCAGCAGATATTATTAGGAGATGCTCTCATGCTGCACTCCTGTTCCATTCAGAGGAATTATATGAAACATTTTTCAGTAGCAGTGCGGCACACAGAGGCTAGAGAGGGCTGTTATTTTTTTAACAGACAAAATACTGAATCAAAAAAGAACCTTGCAGCTCGTCTCACTGATTGCAATCAGCGCTGCCAACTGTAACAAGCCTGTCACTTGATAAAAATTACACTTGAATCATATCTCTTCTCTCCCAGTGTTTCTACATACCCAAATGTCGCATGGACAGAACTGAACTTCAGGATGAGGTCCTGAAAGTGAAAAACAGCTTGGACACTAAACTGGGGAGCACTGCATCTTGCTTCAGCGACCGCACAAGGCACCCCAGGGAGGTCATCCTGAGCAGGAAGTACACCTTTAAGAAGGCCCTATTTGCATTACTGTGGCCCGGTCTGATGCTGGGTGGTGGGGCTCTGCTGGTGGGCCTTGTGAAGCTGACACAGTGCTTGGCCCATCTCTCCTCTGAGATGCGCTGTGAGACTGCAGCAGGCAGGCTGACATCAAGATACACTCAGGGCAAACTGTACAGACTCCTCCGCAGGTCTAGCATGCAGTCTCCTTCATGACATATCCAACAACTGTGCTGCAACATGCCAAAAATCCCTTTTGAAAACATGTATCTGGTACATAATATGAATCAGGGCTGGTATGTATACAGCAGAGTAAAATTCTGGTCTTGAAGTGTCAGAAATATCCACAAAAAACATAATTTTACTCTTATTCTTAAGAAAAATGGCATGCAGAAACCTCCCCAAGTGTAGGGAATTGGTCTCAGCTCATAAATTATTTAAAGGAACTCCAGAGGTTTCTGAACCCAGTTAGGAGTGACCAGCAGATGACTGTGGTACATGCACAGAGGCACAGGATACACCAGCCCAGACGATAGAATAAAATGTTGGCATTGTACATTTCTGCACATATATGTTATACTGGTATGTTTAATGAGCATGACGTGGTTCATATTACATGTGTATAAGCTCAGTTTCTCATCAGGGGAAGGAGGGGGTAGTGAATACTGTGACACCTAGGCGAGAGAGCCGCCAAGCTGCAGATCACTGTTCAAGACCAACAGAAGTAGGTCAGGACATTTCCGGCCATGTTTTTAGCAACAAAAGTGGGTATTTTTTTATAAGCGGTCAGGACATTTCCAGCTTTATTTATAGCGACAAAAATGGGTATTTTTGACAAGAGGTCAGGACATTTACAGCTTTATTTATAGCAACAAAAATGGGTATTTTTTGACAAGAGGTCAGGACATTTACGACTTTATTTATAGCAACAAAAGTGGATATTTTTTGACAAGAGGTCAGGACGTTTCCAGCTTTATTGATAGCGACAAAAATGGGTATTTTTTGACAAGAGGTCAGGACATTTTCCAGCTTTATTTATAGCGACAAAAATGGGTATTTTTTGACAAGAGGTCAGGACATGTACAACTTTATTTACAGTGACAAAAATGGGTATTTTTTGTCAAGAGGTCAGGACATTTTCCAGCTTTATTTATAGCGACAAAAGTAAGTACTTTTGACAAGAGGTCAGGACATTTTCCAACTTTATTTATAGCGACAAAAGTAAGTATTTTTGACAAGAGGTCAGGACATTTCCGGCCATGTTTTTAGCAACAAAAGTGGATATTTTTTGACAAGAGGTCAGGTCGTTTCCAGCTTTATTGATAGCAACAAAAATGGATATTTTTTGAGAAGAGGTCAGGACATTTACAGCTTTATTTATAGCAACAAAAATGGGTATTTTTGACAAGAGGTCAGGACATTTCCAGCTTTATTCATAGCGACAAAAATGGATATTTTTTGACAAGAGGTCAGGACATTTTCCAGCTTTATTGATAGCGACAAAAGTGGATATTTTTTCACAAGAGGTCAAGACATTTACAGATTTATTTATAGGGAGAAAAGTGGGTATTTTTTGTCAAGAGGTCAGGACATTTCCAGCCATGTTTTTAGCAACAAAAGTGGATATTTTCTGACAAGATGTCAGGACATTTGCGGCCATGTTTTTAGCAACAAAAGTGGGTATTTTTGACAAGAGGTCAGGACATTTACAGATTTATTTATAGGGACAAAAGTGGGTATTTTTTGTCAAGAAGTCAGGATGTTTCCAGCCATGTTTTTAGCAACAAAAGTGGATATTTTTGACAAGAGGTCAAGACATTTACAGATTTATTTATAGGGAGAAAAGTGGGTATTTTTTGTCAAGAGGTCAGGACATTTCCAGCCATGTTTTTAGCAACAAAAGTGGATATTTTCTGACAAGATGTCAGGACATTTGCGGCCATGTTTTTAGCAACAAAAGTGGGTATTTTTGACAAGAGGTCAGGACATTTACAGCTTTATTTATAGCGACAAAAGTGGGTATTTTTAATAAGCGGTTACGGACATTTTCAGCCGGGTTAGTAGCAATAAACGCAGGTATTTTTTCAAGAGATTTTGAAACATTTCCAGCTATATTTGTAGTGACCATGCCAGATATTTCAAGACCAAACATGCTATTTTCCAAACTCTAACCAAGCACTTTTAATGGACATATAGTGACAACATCTAATTGCCCCGTGTGCCTCCATTGCAGCTCATTCCATAGCTGCTGGCTGCTGCCGGCTCCGTCAATACTCTAACAATTTCAAAAACTGTTGTTCACATCAGTCTCTTTGATCAACTTACACGGGGAAATAAAAAATGCTGATGTTATCCTTTAACCACAGTGCTGTCACAGCATGAAATCAAATGTAAAGAAGTTTCAACAAGTCGGAGTACATATGAAATGTAAGAATGAAAAATACATGGTTTGAAAGAATGTAACAATGCCAACATTTATTCTGGCAACTGGGTTGGACCAAAGTAGTGAGTAGTTGTTTTTTTAAAGCATCATGTACATAATTAACATACAAAATTTAAAGGGCTTCCCCTGATGGGTTTTTACTACATGTAGCTCTTCTTTGTCTTCTTTGAAGAGTAACTAAAAAGCATGCATACCTCCAGTGGTTTACTTTTCCACCTTGATGCAGCAACGCAGAGTGTACTTCACGGTATGTTGGTACACTTTGAGATCACTGTTGGGGGGTAAAAATATTAAAGTTACACAAAGATTTTTATGAACATTTCAAACTGCATATTAGATATCATCAAAATATGGCTATGGCTAACTGCGCTTAACAAGGTGTGCATGAAATTGCTTCTGGCTGATTTAGTGCTTGATGGAGGGAGTTTTTGGGTTTACAACACTAAAGAGTCACTGCAGTCAGTACTTAACAGTCACATTTAGACTTGATTGAATGTTATATTAGCTTATTAGTCCCACTTTTTACTTTAAAAAAATGGACTCCAAAGTCAAAATTTAGAGGCACTCTTAAAAATTATACATACCAGTCCAGTTCAGCCAGTGAAGAGTCTTGTTTGTAGTTTTCTATGGGAAGATCGAGAAAAAGATTTTCTTGTCTTGCACAATGGATACTTCACCCCCCAAATGACCATTTCTATATTAATTAATCACCTGTTATGTTGACTTTATGAGGAAATCTTTTTGAATTGAAGTCATCGCATTTAAAAACAACAAAACTATATAAAAAACATCCGTTTAAAAACTCTAACACAACTCCTGCAGTTTAATCCAAGTCTCATTTATCATTTAACTAAAGTGAAACTTAATCTATGCTCTCTAAAAAGCCAGACCCTATTGACAAAAACAGTAATTAAAAACTACCGATCTAGGCAGCGGTGAACCAGCAGCTTCCTTGTTCAGACAGATAAAATTACTGTTTTTGTCGATGGAGTCTGGCATGGATTAAGTTTCACTTTTAGTTCAGTTCCCCATCAGAAAGGGCTGTCTCATTGGGAAGTACCAAGCGGTAACCTTGGGGACCGAAAAATAAAGCCAACACAAAAGTGCCAAAATATGCAGTTCCCCTAATAGCCACTTGAGGCTGACTCCAGAAGCAAGTCAGTCCCCATAGACCCCCATGTTAAAATACCCAGATTTACAGCAGAAATAAACATGTTTACAACCTGGTACAAAAATGTTTTCATCTCTATGGCTAATTTCCCCCTTCATGAAAAGTGTACGCGCCCTATGACTGGCTGGTACTCGTTGCCTTCATTAGTGGGATTGGTCAGTTTTAAGTCAGAGGAGTGGGATTAGTTAAGGTTAGGGTAAGTATGTCAGGGTAAGCCAGTCAGAGACAGAGTAAGATGGGCCATTGCTTCACCATCCTAGACTTCACAAATTTGCAAACTGTATGGGGAATTAATTTGTTGGGGTTTTTTTGCCTTTATGTGAAAGGAAAGTTTTGGGAGTGAAAGGGGAAGGGAGAAGGGGTATGACATGCAGCAAAGGACCAGGGTTTAAAATCAAACCCATAGCCACTGTGGCAAGGACATGACCTTTGTACATGGGGGCCCACTCTACAGACGAGTTAGTGGTCGCCCCGGGGGCATGAATTTTTTTTAGAACTCACCCCTTTACATTTTATTAAGACTTAAAGTTACGCATAGTTACAGGCAGGCCGCTTTGAGTGACAGGGCACCTTCCTATAACGTCCTTGGCTTCTCAGTCAGCTCCAACCTCTTGCCCAAATATGGTCACTTCCGTTGCCGACAGAAACATAATGTCGACGGCTGGAATGCTAAACTTGAGGCTTCATAACCGAAGTCCAAAAAACGATGAATTCACGGAGGCTACATCCATTTTTTTTTTTTTTTTTTTTTTCAGTCTAGGGTAGGAGTCAGCAATCTGCGGCTCCAGAGCTGCATGTGGCTCTTTGGCCCCTCTCCAGTGGTTCCCCGTGGCTTTGACAGAACATTATATGGAAATGAATAACCATTATTATATTTTCATTTATTGTTGTGGGCCTAAACTAATTCTTACATTCTTCAACTTTAAAAATGTGAAGCTCATACAGTGATTTTAAAAAATGTTTTAAAATCTCACAACTAAAATGTGCGTCATATGTCTGTGGCCTGCTGCCTTTTCATTTATTTGCAGTAGCTGTTCCAAAGCTTTGGAATAGCCTTCAGGTCTCTCTTAAATCTTTCCCCTCCACTGACACTTATAAGACAAATCTTAAAACACCCATGTTTTCAATGGCCTTTGGTTGTTTGTCGTGGTTTTAATATACTTAAAAGGCTGTGTTACCTTTATTATGAGGCTCAAATATGTTTTGCTGCTCCGGACAGATTTTTCTTTTGTGGCCAA
Organism: Epinephelus fuscoguttatus; assembly: GCF_011397635.1. Taxonomy (NCBI): domain Eukaryota; kingdom Metazoa; phylum Chordata; class Actinopteri; order Perciformes; family Serranidae; genus Epinephelus; species Epinephelus fuscoguttatus. Next base: position 25,872,677 of record NC_064766.1, read on the forward strand.
AAATGTAGATAGTGTGTGGATAGTAAAGGTTGCCCCTGGTCTATGGGAGGTACTGAGCATATGACTGGATAAATGAGATATGGATTATACCGCACAAGTTGTGTGAGAGTTTGTAGACGGATGTTTTGATACAGTTTTGCCGTTGTTTAACACAGACCCCTATGACTTCAATTCTACAAGAAATTTCTCAGTTTTTGGATAATTTGTTCACTATGGAGTTTTCTTTTAATAATTTTACGTGACATCGGCTGAGTGATTTACATATAAATGCTCATATTGTGGGTGAAGTATTCCTTTAAGGATTGTTCATATTAGCCATATCCTACATGAATGTTAATCTTTATCATGAAGCAAAACGCAAAGTGCCTTGTAAATATATTTTGATCGACTGCAAAACAAGCTCTGTAATTAAACCACCTGGTGATGTATTTATATAGGGAGAAATGTTTTTATTCAACAGTACAATAAATGAATGCATACAGTTTATCAGACATGATCATAATGAGGTTGACTAAAACAAGTATTTGAAGAGGTTTTATGAGATATATATACAGATGGATATATAACTAACATATGGATCTGGTTTTTAAAACATGCAGGGTAGCTTCTTCCTCCTTATTGTGCTTACAGACTTCCACTTACGGCAAGAGATCTCCACTCGACGTAAAGATCGTACTCTGACAACAGCATCAAGTCCTTGTCCTTCATTCAAACGATCCACCTCTGCTCTGTCATTCATATCATTTCAACAACTAGAAGCTGTCTACTGGGTTTTGTATGAGGATGGTGCACGTTATGCATGATTCCTCCTTTGTTTTGTTTTTTTGGTTAGCAGTTTACATATATGAGTTTGCGTACATTTAAAAATACAAAAATATATTACCTCTGTAGTTATTCAAGGAAAGCATTTGCACATGTAGTAGCAGTTATCAGTATCTGTTACCTTCATTGTGACTTTGTTGTACCTCACACAAGTAACAAGGTCATTTCTATACATGAAATTCAAGTAAACAACATCAGGTCAAACAAACAAACAAAAAGGTAGATATTCGAGGACCTCATGCATAATGCAGTGTGAGAAACAGAAAACAAAGTACAAAGGGAAATAGCATCATCTAGAGAGTTCTTCCATAAAGTATACAGGGTCTAGTTTTCTCAGTTTGGGTCCGGCCCACTGCTCTGTAGCCTGTACAGAAGCACATGCATCTCAGTAGGATCGGTTTCCTGAGCATTTTGAAGTCCTTACCCATGTACAGAAAAAAAAAAAAAAAATTCGGACTTGAGTGTCCAGGAAACCGCCCCGTGGTGTATCATTTGGTAAAGCTGGAACATCTACTGACCTCTTACGTATGCGTCTGTGCAGCTAGCGAACCTGCAAAGACTGTTCTTCCACACATAAGGGTGACAATCGTAGGAAAAGAGGAGGGAAGAAAGACACTTGGAAGGTTGAAAAAATAAAAATTCACTTCGGTTGCTTTTCTTTACCTGGATGTCACGATCAGGGACCATATGGCGAACGTGAGTCTGTCTTCAATTATCTGAGAACAAGAGGACAGGAGCGAAACTCAACTCATCAAACATTTTACAGATGGCTTAGATTGAAGCTCCGAATATAAACCTGGTAAGGAGAAGCGAAAGGCAGGGTCCAAAGGCGTTTCTCACAGTTCTTTTTGTCGGGAAGAAGTAGACGATTCTGTTACAGTGCAGCATTTTTTTTCTGTCTTCCATGTACCGTCTGTACGAAGTTCACTGACACGCTTGTCTGTGTGAGTATGTCGGGGGAGATGCATTTCTCTCTCTGCCTTACTCTGACATCTTTTTTTTTTTTTTTTGCAGGATACAGTACATATTAGGATCACAACTTGCATAGTGTAACAGCACAGCACACAAAAGGAACACTACACATTCTCTTCCCCCTGCGTTCTTTGCCTTTAACAGCTGAATTATAGGGTTGGGTACCGCACTCTACTTCTACATGTACAGACTGAATTACATCGGTACTGACAAGTACAGATTCACTTTGAATCAATCTGTGCCAAATTATGGTAACTAAGAGCACACCTGGATGAAAACACCAGGCCGAAGCACAGCAAAGCGCCCCGAGACAGCCACCCACAGAACTCCCTGACTGGCTTTCCTGCTTCAGGGTGCTTTGCAGCCAACAAAAGGAGCTCTGAGCCAGAAGGTTAAGCAAAGAGGCAGAAGAGGCACAAAGTGTCAGGAAGCTGCTACGAACTATGCCGGTTCCCCAACTTTGTGGCGTTTTGCAGCAGAGACAACAAGCTCTGCAAAGCCAGTGGGTTCAGAAAGGAGGCGAAAGTGCAGCTAAGCGAGTCAGACCCAGGAATCTGCCCATGGAACTCCTCGGCTGGCTGCCTGGCATCATGCGCTTTGCAATGGAGATAACTGCTCTGGAGACAACAAGCTCCGCAAAGCCAGTGGGTTAAGTAAGGAAGCAGAAGTGCCCCTAAGTAAGCCGAAACCAGCAAGCCACCTGCATGAATCCTTGGCCGGCTGCTCACGTCAAGGGTGCTTTACATCAAAGACAACAGACCTTTGTGAAGCTGGTAAGTTCTTTAAGGAGTCAGAAGTGCCGCAAAGTGATCTGAAGCCAGGAAGCTGCCCACAAACTCCTCGGCCAACTTCCCGGCTACGTGCCATTTCGCGACTGAGACAGGCTGCGCAAAGCCAGCAGTTCAGAACCAGACCAAACCAGACAGTTTGGTCTGGTTTGTTTTCCTTTTTATTTTATTTTAGAAATAGCCTTGTAACACTGCCGTTTGAGGTGGATTTTTTTTAATTGCTTACTTATTCTAAAAAGAGCGTGAGAGAGACGGGCAGACACACACACAGGCACACGGTAGAGCTAAGACAGATACTTAGCTCTACATGTGAATAGAGAAGAGTAAAAAAGGTACTGCTGGGTATCGGTACCGAGTAAAATGTGAACGGTACCCAACCCTATCACAATTCATAACCTCCTAAACGGCTGACCGTCAGAAAGGTTTTCTCTGGTCCGACTGTGTGGGGTGGACGACGGACATTTGTGCCTCGACGCCGGACGCATGATAATACTGATAGACGAAACAAAACAAATACTGCAGAGATCAGTGCTATGAGTACACACGAGAGACTTGGAATAGTAGTGACTATTTTTCTTTTTTACAATAAGACTGCTGAGTAGAGGGGTTACACATCTAGTACTTTGGCTCAGTAGAAAATAGACTCAAAAAGGAATATGTGCACCGAATGCATACAAGTCTATGGATATACTGCTGTACAAAAGTCAGTTATCTGGCGTGATTTCTAAACTGAGAACACGTCATCCGTAGGCTACAAATAAGTTCAGTTGCTCCAAAAGCGTTAAATGCTAGCTAAGTGTTTAACAACACGTCCTCTGTCAGTCCTGTGGTATAGTGTTGGTGATTGATTTTTATGATTGTAAAGGAGGGTAATATGATTTTTGTGGGCACACACCAGCTCCTCATTGTCCCTTTCATTCTGTCTCAGCTGGCCTGGCTGTGTGCGCCGATATCTCCCCCCCGTCTTCATCAGTTCAAAATAGGTAGTGGAAATAAAGCAGATACACTTTTGTCAGGTCATCCTTAGAAAAAGCCCGCTGTGCTCATGGTACACCACTTCATGATGTTCCTTTCTTAATGCTGATGGTTGTAGATGTACTGAAAGGAATAAAAAATAAGAAAAATAAAAATCTGTCAACATTGTTGAGGTCCATTACACTTTAGTTCCTATGAAGAAGACTGATGACACTCCGCCCTGCCTTAGTTCATAGTGCAGGGAGGAGAGATTCAGAAACCTGCAGAAACAGGAGCATTTAAGCATCATGTCCCTGAAATAGGCCCTTCTGAGCACCCTTATTATGTGGTGTGCTGGCAGGTAATGTTTCAGAGTCACACGCTGGCAGACGTATTAACCAGGCCTTAGTGTGTTTGGGGAAAATACCTCGCTCTCCTCTCACTATTCTTTTGGTTCTTAGTGTGCTGTTGTCTCCGCAGTCCTTTACTCCCCTCTCGCGTCATTTCAGTTCATGGCGTGCTGGCGGATTGTGTGGAAGATCCAGTCCATCTTGGTAGTCCAGCCGCCATGGTGAGCATCGTTCATCTGCTTCATGAAGTAGTCCAGGGCCTCCTGCTCCGTCTTGTCCAAAGCCAGCGTCTTTCTAATGTAAGCGATGTCGTCGAACGACTGCAGCTCAGGCATCCCGGAGCCCAGCATCATGGAGAAGAGGTTGATGAAGAGATTGGCGTGCTGCCGGATTGCCAGGTACGCCTTGTAACACATCTCCTGGAACCTGAGGGGGGAGCAGGAAAAATTTACAAATAGGAATACAAGCACGGAAGAAAAGTGGGGACAAATGTGCCTTTTGCACTGCCTGTCCAAGGCGCGAATGTTACGACGTTCCTCTGCCTCGCTGTTCTGTAGAAATGGTACGAATTCTGACAGGGGATAGCGTTGCTTCGTCTTTAAGCCAGCAGACAAGGTACTAACAGTACACAACTGGCAGGATGCGTTTGACATTTTGACAACGTGTTATGTGTGCGACCCATCATGAGGAGATTTAAGAAGCAGCTAACAGCAGTTAGCAGTTAACCCAAAGAACGAGAACAGCAACCGAAAATGTCCGCCATTGTTATCATTAAGAAAACACCTGACACGTATGTTGTATTTCACACTAGAGGCTGACTCCATTGTGTTACGGCTCAGAAACACCAAACTGACATCAAAGAACTAGTAACGATGAAGGTTGACTGTTGCATCACCTCACATTGCCCACGTCTTGGCCAAAAAGTTGTGCTTGAACACATCGCAAACACTACAGCCAACAGCCAACTAGCATATACGTTATGCGCCTGCATGAGAAGGTATAACTCTCCATAGCTGCAGGTGGTTATAGTCTGTATTCATCATCAAAAAAGGGAAACTGGAAGACCAACAGGATGGATTGAAGACGCTAGTTAGCCAGTTAACACATTAACAACACCCAACTGTGAAAGAACGACGGATATTTATCGTGCACTAGCTAACCAAAACCCGTTTCTGCTCAAGAGCTCAGTAGCTAAAAAAAATTATCTTACCTTGTACAACAAGTTAGTTTCACCATTAGTTTCACCTCTTGACCTTGACTGTTAATTTGTTTTCCTCACTTCCCTTTCTCTTCTTGTGCACTGAGCTAAACTACCAATCAGAGGGCTTTCTCTCACCAACAGGCTCTGCCAGCTCTGCATCCGATTCAACATATTAAATCAGCTGTAATACAAAACAAACAAAAAAAAACAGCTGACTAGGGCTGACTCGAGCTATCACAACTCAAATTGTGATATTGGGCTTTATAAATAAACTGAATTGAACTTAATTGAAAAACTAGCAAACTATAGTGGCATTCAAGGTTAGGAATTTGCACCAGCCACCAGCCAAATACTGTTAAAATATGCAAGTGGCTACTGGACTGGCTTCATTCACCAGCCTAAAAAACAATGGTAATCTACTGAGTGGCAGGTGGACAAAAAAAAGTTCAGCCAACCCTGGTGGCATTATGAAGGCATTGTTTAGGTGTGCATATAAACGCAAAGCCGGCAAACTAAAGGGTCTTTGTTGTGGCAGTATTACAGGGTCTCGTTGTAAAAAGGGCTGCCGACAAGTGCAGGACATTCTGATATGGCTTTGATACGTTTTATAGTCATTCTTCTTTAATCCCAATATAATACACTCATGTCTGTTGCTGGTGTTACCTTTCAAACTCCCTTGTTTTGGTGCACTCTTGAGTTCCTTTGCTAATAACGATCAAGAAGTCCTGTGTGAGCACAAAGGGCACGCGCTCTCTCTTGTACCCAAACTTCTTCTTTTTGTGGTCAAGGAAATGGCCGAAGTCTATGTGGAACAGCTGAGAAGACAAAAAACGTAAGACATTAAATAATCATTCAGGAGGGAAACAGAAAGTATGCATATACAGCATAGGAGGGTACATGTAATCTGTACCTGTCCATCATCTTTGACCATGATGTTGCTGTTGTGTCTGTCCCCTATGCCCAGGATAAACGTGGCTACACAGTAGCCTGCACATGACCGTGTGAACAGATCTATGGCCTGGTCATACCTGAAAAATATCAAACAAATGGAAAATACTTGAGTCTCAAAGAAGATTGGGAGTTTTTCAAACACTGAGTCTTCACATTATTCTTTATATTGTCAGTAACACCCCTCTATGCCCACCCAAAGCCTGGATGAGCTGTATAAATGACTGTTTTTACCACTCACATCTCTCCCTTGTTCTTATCCTTGAGCCACTGATGCAGTGTGTGGCTGTTGAACTGCAGTGCCCCCTTTAGGCCACCTTTACACTGGATCTGCATGATGGTGTGAGAGTTCCTCACCACCTCAATCAAACCCACACAGTCGCCGATTGACAGACAACCATATGGCAACATCCTGGGAGAGGAAGGACAAGAAACACAAAGAGAGGCAGAATTAATTAGGACAGCAGCGACAGACTTCATATTAAACAAGTCGAGGTGGCTCGCAGGGGTTGCCACTAATCTGCATTCAGGTATGGAGTGCAGAACATGAAAGTATCCAGCACCTGTTAATGTGCACCTGCATCTTTGCTGTCGTGGTGTAGTGAGGAGCCTACCTGAGATCAAGGCCTTGGTTCTGCCAGATGTTCTCCATTATCCTAATGATCTGCAGCGTCAGCATGTCCTGCCTCAGATCTGCGGAGGCACAGAGAGACGAGGAGGTGGATGACAGTAAGGTGAATATTAGCTGCTTCGCTGCTCTTTGATCAACTCCATGATGCCTCGTGGTGCAGAGCTGTCAGAGTCAGTTTTGTCACAGATGGTGCAGCAAAACGCTCCAACAGCTGCACTAAAGTGTGATTCAAATAATGTGACTTGTTCTTTCTGAATTCCATGTAAAGAACATGGATGAGGTTGTGTTTGTGTGCCATGATGTGCCCTACAGGCTCAGACTGAATTATGCTGCATGCTCAGCAAGAGCTTTTTCAAGTCTGTGTGTGTTTGCATGTGTGTGTGTGTGTGTGTGTGTGCTGATACACAGAGGGAAGGATGGGCGAACAGAGATAGAGGCAGTCACAGAGATACAAGGCAAAAGCACTGATACAAAACCATAGAAACAGAATGAGAGTGAACAAACGTCCCCATTCAAATCAACATTGCAGGATGGTCAGAGTGGCAGCCATTTTTATATGTACTGCTGCCACTGCAACAGTTGTAGCCGGCTAACCTCTGTATAAATTTCCATACAATCAAACCAACTTGTAGTCAAGAGCTCACCAAGGTGTGCATTTGCTGACGACCAAATGAGCAGTGGAAAATGAATAATTTTTACATCAAAATGTGTTATTTCCTCATTTGTTGAAAACACGGTGTAACGTTATTGTAGCTGCCTTCGACAAACAAGTGAGAGCTGCTGCTCAGCCAACAGCTCAGAGACAGGAGCCCCTTTCACACATGCACTGCGAACCTGAAATAATCTTGACATACCCGAAGGAGCTGTATGTGAGAACACAAATGTCTGAATCAGACATTAAACAGACTTTATCCTATTAAAGGTTAGGGATGTCCCGATCACGTTTTTTTGCCCCCGAGTCCGAGTCATTTGATTTTGAGTATCTGCCGATACCGAGTCCCGATCCAATACTTTGGCAATGCAGTAAAATTTTTTACTGTAGATTAACTGTATCATCCCACTATTTTTCTGTTCTTTGTGCTCTACTAGGGATGTAACAATATCACAATATTACAATACTGTACCCCAATAACAAGCCCATGACATTTATTGCAGTATTGTAAGACATGTCATGATATCAAAACCTCACTGTATGATAATAGTACAGTAGCTCCACGGTATAATATTAATTCCATTATCCATTAGTCAACAACAAGAACATTTGGTCAAAAATAAAATAGCTTATCATGCCTTTCTCAATCACCAGCCTCTTTCCCTTTATCCCTCCCTCACCTGCCTGTCTGCCCCCCCCCCCCCCCCCCACCTTGCTCCTTCTCCCTCCCTCATTCCCTCCCTCACCCAGCTCACCTCGCTCCTTCTCCCTCTCTAACTTTAAATAAATACCTGGTTCTGTATCTGCCGTCACACAACAGTGTGAGAAGTTTAACGATGTCCGCGACATCTGCGCAGTCTGTCCTTGTGTCTGTCTCACGTGCGTTATGTCTGACTCGCTCTCAGTAGAAGCTGCAGTGACTGTTATTGCTGCTGGGGTCTGTAGTGCTCAAACATCAACAACAACAGCTGCTTGGAAGTCAGCAGTGAAACAATTCAGCCACACACACGTACTAAACAGTCAGCTGACACGGTGACACGGACGATCGTCTCTCACACTCTCGCAAGCACCGTCATTTCATATCGTTACATGTCCGCGACGACGCAGCCACACACACACGGACGTGCACGAAAAACAAGCGCGTTGCACCGAAGGCGCGCCGCTGGCGTCGCTTTGGGTTATGAGCACACATGACACACGTCTACAGTAAAAGTAATGGGTTTGAGAGTGCAAAAGAGCTACATCTGAACACCCCCCATGCGGCCCGTCTTGTTTAGACAAATAGGCCTATATCCGATCCCTGATCGGGATGTAACTTCCGATTCCGATCGAGTCTGAAACCACGTGATCGGCCCCGATTTCCGATCACGTGATCGGATCGGGACATGCCTATTAAAGGTGCTGTATGTAAGAATGTGGCCAAAACGGTTACTGCACTCAAATTCAAAATACTCCCACGAGTTGTGTCCGCCCCCCTTCCCCTACAGATTCAAGGTTGCTGGACAGCGGCAGGCTGGAGACTGATTTGTTTGCCCACGGGCGGCTGCTGTGGCAGGGCCGTGTCGCCACGTCCTTGATCTTCGGTTTTCCAGCTGACCGTTCAAGCAAGTCCAGCTTCTCTGCTGCTAACACTGCTGCCGGGATACAGCTGAGGAGGAGCCGGCTGCTAATGCTATGTACCAGGACACTGCTAATGCTGCTTGCTGTGCTGCTGTCGTTCAGTTGTAATTGTAACTGATGCTGAGACTCTACTGACTGCGTGACTGGTAGACGGCGGTGGGTGGCGCAACAGGCCAAACCACAAATTCAAAACATAAACATGATTTGCAGACTGTAAAAAAAATGTTTTAAATGCAAATATTCTGGCCGTACTATTGTTATCGGTGAGATCAGTATGTTATATGAACATTATTCCTTAGTCTCTGTGACATATTAGGATGATTTTACGACTATTTGCTTTAGATTTCTTACATATAGCTCCTTTAATACACTAGTAAAAAGTCTGTGCAATGTTCAACTGAGCCCATGTAAGAATAGAGCAGGTGTCTGGAAAATTCACAGTGAGCAAATTGGTGTGTTGATGACGTGTCTATCAAGAGACGAGCACGAAACCGAAAGAAAACAAACACCCAAAGGGCCATTTACACAAAGACAGCAACAAGAAGATTAAGAGACTTCTGTTTTTTTTTTTTTTTTAAATCAAATTACAATCTGGTGACATGACTGTGGTGTAATCCACATTGTGTCCTGGCGCCAACCCTTACCTAAACAGAATGGAATATTTCCAACAGGGCTGTCCCTTAAAAGTTGGAGATTCAAATTAAAGTCGAGCAGTCTTTTCTGATTTTTGGCAAGTCAGTGTGCTGTGCGGTGTGTTTCTGAGTTTGTTTTGGTCCCCAGATTCTGCTGCAGAGCGAGCGCTCTTGACTTTCACGCTACTCTCGGAGGAGGAGACACTGTGCACCATAAGGCTCTGAGATAACGTTATAGTTTTGCTTGTGCTCGGAGGTTGCAAAATTACAGCTCACGGCAACTCAATACGATACAGTCTCTGGTTTTTATTTGATATCTAGTGTCGGCAAAAAATGTTATCACACACTTCCGAAATGTGCAGTTAGCTTGTTAACTGTATATGTGAATGGCACTGTCACTCTAAATGTCCCGCTGAGCCTGTTCAGTAAAAACAAGTCATCAAAAATTCGTATTGATCAGCCAGATCTGATTCGATTGACATAATATTCAGTAGACGAGAACACTTCACACACAGTCTCCTGTTACTCCACGTATTAAAAGGAAACTCAGGACCTGACTCTCTGGACACTGTCCAGAGTTCATATGTGAGAATGACTACAAAGAGACCAAGAGGATACACAGCCAGAAGATCTGCATATTTTCACATCTATCTAAGTGAGTTAAGGACCAGCCCAAACAGAGGTGTTGATTGTGTGAATAGTGGGCTAACTAGATAACTAACAAGATGGTTTTGGAGGTTTAATTAAGTGTGTTTTACGATGAGCTAACGAGGCAATCAAGCTGATGTTAGTCTTAGTTCAGTGAAAGACAGAAACTTGGATTGGTGTACAGCTGTGTTTTCCTGTTTAGTGAGAAAAATAGGTGTGATAATAGGCAGAAAATAGTCCTCAAATTAGGGAGTATGACACATTAACAGCCGTGTGTTTAACAACTAACAGAAATCGCCATTTTCTGTTGTATTAGTCAAACAATCAGAGCAAACAGTTCTTTCTACACTATTTTATTTCATGGACAAACTCACCATCTCCATTTTTGAAAATGATTTCGTTGTTCTGAAAGAGCAGTTCTGACATCATATCTGGATTTTCCCAGTTAAGCCATAGAGGCCGCTTGGCTGATGACATCATCCTGCATTCCTCCAGGCTGAAACAGAAACGGGGAAGTGTCTGAGGAGGAAATGTGACTCAAAAAACATATATACATTATTCCATCCCAGCTGAGTCATGTGGACTGGGTTTACTGTAAATGAGGCAGTTCCTTGTGTTCCTACATTTTCTTTATCCACACATAAAAAACACTGATTCATATTATGTAATAACATCTTAAGCCTTGAAGAAGAAAAGGCAAAAGCAACACCTGCAGAGAAAATAAATAATAAATGTCAGCCACTTCATCAGAGGAGAGAGTAAGATGAGAGAGTGCTGATGTACCGGAGGTTTCCCAGCTGATGTGCTGGATTCAGTGGGGAGGTGAAGCTCTGCAGGGCGTCCATGTAATCAGGCCTTCTCATCTGCTCCACCAGAAACTTCATTTGAACCTTCAAGGAGAGAAACGCACCGTCATGTGAGTTAAAGCTACAGTTGGGTAACTTTTACGGAAATAACTTTTTGACATATTTGCCGCAACTGTCACAAAATTCTGAAAGAAGTGCGAGTCAGATAAAAATCATGTTCCTCCTCCTCTTCCTACTGCTTCTAATGGGATTTGCTAGAGTCTGCTGCTGCTCACTGAAAACAACCAGTCAGAGCTGAGGAGTCTCTAACGCAGCTGTCAATCACATCACAATCACTGCTTCTGAACTGTGGTCAAACTGTCAAACTAGGCTGCGGCTGCTGGGTGGTGTTCTGTTTCAGCTCTAGTGTTTCAAACAGGGGTCACGAACTTTCTCATTCTACAGCTAAACAGTACACTAAAATATGTTTCTGAAAGAATTTGAGGTGAGAAAAAGAAAATGCAGTAACAGAACCTTAATTCATACGTAATTAACGCTGCAGTTTGACCGCAGTTCACGAGCTGTGACCAACATGTTTGACAGCTGCGTAAGAGACTCCTCAGCTCTGACTGGTTGTTTTTTACTGAGGTAAGGTCATTAGAAGCACTACAAAACAATCAAGTAGGCAGCGGAGTATGATTTTTGTCACAGATTATTTGTCTCAGTTAGTGACGTGTGAATATGGAGATAGTTTCAGCAAATACGAGATTTTTTTTTTTTTCATAAAAGCTACCAGCTGCAGCTTTGTTAAATACTCATTTTTGGCACACTGACATAGATTATGGGGGGGGTATTAAGGAGACGTGTCCATCTTAACATTTCAAATATGTGCATTTGTCCCCTCCAACAAAAATATGAATGTGGCAGACGACTTACACTTTGATGTGCTGCTAGAGCGCAACTCATTAATGCAACAATTTCTCCAGTAAAGAAGGTGGTGGCAGTGTGCAACCCCATACAATTTGGGGAAAGCAAAGGCATGAACACTATTCTGCCCTACTGACATTCTTACCCTAACCCTAAACAGTCTCACTCCCCTTGCCTCAACCTTGCCAACGTAACCAATGAAGGCAACAAGTACTAGCCAGTCAGGGGGAAAGTAAAGTGGATCAGACCTTCGCTATCTTGGGAAACGCAAATTTGCCAACCTCAAAAGCAACATTTACAATCTACCATGAAACATAAAGATCAACCAACTCACATGACTGAGGTCTAAGTACCATGATATTTCTACCATTGATTAATGCAGAAAAGGCACAAACTGATGCCTAAAAATTCACCATGATTGATGCTCTGAATATATAGGGGGATGACCCCCAGCCCCCTGCTTAATATGTGTCCCCCGCCCAGATGTTATAGCAAAACGTACACCCTTGTTTAGACAGCTGGCAGGTCACACAGCTGGTAAATGCACAGTAGGAACAGTCTGCCTGCTGCTTTTCCTCAGCAAAATTTTTAAACTTTGACTGAATGCAGCCTCACAGAGCACAGCAGTTTTACGCTGTGGGGCTGGGTGCTGATCATTTCATCACTCATGAACGCTATTTAATAACAGAAAATTCAGATAGTACGTCAATCTGCTGGTTATCTGGCTAACCAATGTATTTGCATAGACACCACCGCCAGTATGACTGGCACATTAGCTAGTGGCTATAACCTCCTCCCTTTAGACAGCACTTAAATACTGAACTAAAAGATGGCATACATGTCAAATAAATTTTTCCCAATCTCATTTTAGGTAGTTCTTATGCGGATGCATGTTCAAGTATACATTTTTATCATGAGATTGGTTTTAATTAGCTGTTTGATGCTATAAAAAGGGGTTTGATGTCATGACTGACAGCTGTGTGTGCCAATCGGTGTGCTCATGTTCAATGGTGCTGCTTGAGATTGGTCAGATGGCGGTAACTCGATTATGTGGAGATCACTACTGCGCAGACTCTGGTTCCTGATGACCGGCACAAGGTGGCAACGGTTGTATCCAGGATATTTTGGCTTCATTTTTATATGGCGCATAGAAGTGACCATCTTTTTATACATCTTAAATAGCACCCTATTCAAATGAAGTGCCTATATTTTTTTAAGTTTATTTGCTTTATTTGAGCATCATTATAGACGATATGCCTTTTCCCTTAATGTACCCTGTTTTACAAGAAATTCCATCATACTCTATTAATAAGCATTAATCTGTGATTGCTTCTCATTTCACTTGCCTAGAAGGCTTTTATAGTAAATCATTCACAAGTGTTGACCTTCATTAACAGCAGCTGAACATCCAGAAAGCTCTGATGTGTACAGTCAATCAGAATTAAATAGACTGGTATTTTTATTTAAAACTTAAGAGCCACTGATACTGATGGAAGTGATACTGCGGAGATATTAATTATGCTAAATGAACCATGCAAACATTATCAGAGGTCATACCGGCCTTTTTTGGAACCAACCTGTGTAAGCACCAGCTGTAATTTAAGAATACACTGTGTAAATCTATGGCTATTATAAGGATCACCTTGTTTTGTTTTAGCAATGTGTGGTTAAAATATATTTAGCAGCAAGCAAAGTGAAAAAAGCACCTGTCCAAACTCAATCACTCAGCTGTATTGTGGCTTCTCTGTGGCCTGATTGGTCCAGATGTTATCGAGATTAAACTCAACGACTCAATGGATCACAGTTAACAGCTGCCGGCTGTCGGATTACCTTCTGCGCCTCATCTTTCTTCTCCTGTTTGAGGAGGTCAGTGAGATTGATGAGTTTCTCCATGGCCTCCACCTGTCTGCTCAGGTGCTTCAGATACATGCCACAGGCCCGGCAGTACGACTCGAGCAGCAGGCCGAACCGCTGGCTGACTGTCTTGTTGTGCATCTCTGACCTGCACACATATCAGTGAGAGAAGGAAAAACATTAGGGGTTGTTTGGGTCCTGATGAGAAATGTGTCCAGCATCCGTAAAATTTAGAGCTATGATTAGGGCCAAAAAAAAAAAAAATCAGGCCTGACCCAACATGAACCCAAAGAGTTTCTGTCCAAGCCTGAACCACGACAGCAGTTTTGGGCCAAAATGAAAACCTGAATTTGCACTTTAACTTTTCTTTTTCGTTGACAGAAATGCGTGACATGCGCCTTCTCTTACCAAATGTTCAGCACAATCCAAAAACCATCATTTAACATAGACACTAAATAAAGATCGTACAGGATTTCATGACAGGCAGGGTTTAGATACTACAATGTCAGGTCTGCCATCATTGGGGTCAAAGGGTACAGATGACCCCAGCTTAAGGCCAAGGGGGGCCCATGAAAAGGTCTACGGTTGACCCTTAAATTGGATCAAGTACAACAATTTACCTACTGAAATCACTGACAATACAAGTTATATGTATTTATTAACATACATTTCAACGTGCCATCTGATGCTCCCACCCCATGCAGGTATGAGAAGTGGTGCGGTCCATCCAACATGGGTCAGGTGGATGTGCAACGCTCACAATTGCTGCTGAGGTAAACATGTGAGCCAGACTGCATCCTGACCAGCTCAGTCAGAATGCCAGTTTCGATAAGGGGCTGACTTTTGAAAATGTTGTTCACCTGCCCAGATTTCCCAACAGCTGTCCTGTATATGGTCTGAATTGAAGACGAATTAATTAAAAAAAAACAAAAAAAAAAAAACACCAGGAAACTGTAGAAAAACCAACCAGATTCAAGCCCGGGGGGAATTTTCAGAAACCACTGTCTAGCCAGACTCGGCGGGTCAGGTCAAGCCCAATCAAGTTTGGGCAGAGAATCAAAGCTCTAATGCAAACAGACACAGAGTATCCCAAAACATCGACTGACATCAGCTGAGTTCACAGAACTTTCTTGAATTCAACGTGACTGGAGACCTGACAGTTAGTGACATTCAAACTAGGGATGGCCGTGACAATTCCAGAACTCAATTTGGATGTAAGTATTCGTTCACCGTATAGCATATTCGCCACCCAACCCCCCACATGTGAGCGTGACTTTTATACTTCTTTTTACCCATATGAAATGGGTAAAATCTGATTTCTCTGCACTCCTTCACTCAGCGCCTCCTTGGCCCGCTGCTGCTCCCTCTCTGTTTATCATGAGACTTCTGCTGCTGCAGTGTGAGCTCTGCACCAGGGAAAAGTTGATGAGAGTCCGCCCACACTCATACACACTGTGACACAGCTAACTTTACCTAACTGTTATCAACAGGTTTAACGGCAGAGTTGTTTGCTGATTTTTTGTGTGTTAACTTTGAATTTATGGTTTAATCGGTATAAAAGCCAGGTTGTTTAATAAATGAATTTAAATTTGCACTTGTTTTTTCATTGTTGGCCAATTTAGATGCTAGCTTTTTTTTTGTGAGTACTCTACAATAATTTAATCCAAGTACTTGAATATCACAGTAACTTAAAAGGCCCATTCCTAAGTCAAACATCACTGAAACCATTCAAATCACGGGCAAACAGCTCCAAATTGAAAGAAGACCTTTTTAAATGAACTCACTTTAAATGCCAGAAGAAGAAATGTCCTATCCTTTGATTGGTTAATGCCTTTTTTAGCAGGAAGCGTGCAAGCGGGTTGTCAAGGTACTGCTCATACTTTAGAACCTGGGCACAGGAAAAAGAGAAAACACCATAAAAACACTATTATTTGCCTCAAAAACACAACTAAATTGTATGAAACTGAAACATCAAGCTTCCTCTCACAATAATACAATGAGGATGCAACACACCTGAACCAGTTGAATGAGGTACTGTGAGAGTTTGTCATCAGTTAGGTATTTCTCAAGGCACTTTACAGCAAACTCTCTGATCATAGGGTCAGGGAAGTTGCAATCCAGCAACTCCATGGCTTGCTCTGGCTTGATAGCAGGCCAGTCCTTCAGGAGGCAATACATCTGAAATGACAAAATAAAACTGACCTCAGACATTTTTATCATTCTTGCAATTTTTAAACAACACTACAACACCTGAGACAACATGTTTGTGTGCACTATCTGGGTAAGTATCAGCTGAGTTGCATTAGTATAACAGTGAGTTAGGCACACATCTATTTCCCCGTGTGATGACCTTCAAAATAAAGGTGTCAG
Organism: Epinephelus fuscoguttatus; assembly: GCF_011397635.1. NCBI lineage: Eukaryota > Metazoa > Chordata > Actinopteri > Perciformes > Serranidae > Epinephelus > Epinephelus fuscoguttatus. Next base: position 25,888,831 of record NC_064766.1, read on the forward strand.
CAGCAGAAACCTGAGCGTACCTGTGCAATCTCATCTCTGGAGTTCCATTTCACAGCCAGGAGGATCTTGGGGAGGATCTCTGGCATGTTGAGGCAGTCTTGTCTAAAACAGTTTGGGGAGAGAGTGAATTAATTCTAACTTCAATAACATGGCAACACACACTGACTTCTGTGTAAAGTGTAATTGTTTTGACCCCTCAGATATGCCACATAATGGCATACAGGCGCACACACATTACCTGTGCCTCCACAGAAAGTCTTTCTCCTGCTCAGTGATTTCAGACAGCGGGTCTCTGTTACACACCTGGCGTAGCTGCTCATTGTCGCTGTCAGTCAGGGGGTTGTCACGCGCCAGTCTGTTACTCTATGACGCCATATAACACATGCAACACGTAGTTTAATAAACGGAACAACAATGTCAGCACCATGTTGCAGGGGTGGGGAAAAATGAATTACTCTGTTGAAAGATTATGGCCCAATCCCATTTCTTATTTTTACCCCTACCCCTCATTTTTAAGTGCCCTTTTGCCTCTCGGAAACAGAGTTACAAGGGGAAGTAGTTGAAATCTTCCCCTATGAAATGAGACAACCCTTCAAGACTCTGATACATCATCAGTGACTTAACGAGTGTATTATTATTACAATATCAACATTTCATTTTTTTTAAAGTGGCTCTCTGCCTCCTGCTGCTATAGCAATGGGAAAATAAGACACCACTGTGCTTTATTAATGGCTCGTTTCACTTTAAAAACCTCCCAGACGGTTCAGTTGACAAGTTAAACATATTATGCACCTGCAGAGAAAAAACTGTTAGTCATTCTCAAAGCCACCGCTGCTGTTGGTCAGTGAAGAAGAGTACGGCAGCTTTACCCTGGGCATCAGAGCGTGATCTAAGTCCATGTTATTTAGTCCACTCATGGAAAGCAAACCGGTGTTAGTAGGAGGATCACTGCCCCATTGTCGCTGTTGGAGTTTCTCTTTCTTCAGAGTTGCAGACTTGAGAAAGTTAAGTGTGACAAACCAAACTAATTGCCTTACTCAGTGGTCAGTGGTACTGCAGTACCGGGTGTATATATTGTAAATAATTTCCTGTCACTGAACTGCAAATACAGATACATTTGTTTTGTGGAGAACCACAGTAAAAACCTGCAGCACTTTTGAGCTGTGTTTTGTTTCGGTGGTTTACAGCACGACTGGGACTGAACTGTGAAGAGTTGCCAAGAAAACAGAAAACAGATTCAGTGGACTGAACTGAGCTGAGGTCTATTTGTTTGTGCAGTGCTGTTTTTTTTCTGGTGATGTATTCCATCATTTGCTGTGAGCTGTGTGCTGTTTTGTGACCTATGGTTTGACAGAACTATTTTTTTTTTGTATTTTATAGTTACCTGCCAGACGTGACTCTGACTTGCACCCCATTTGATTTAGGGTGCTGGTTATGGTTATGTTAGGGTGCTTAGTTTGGTTCAGTCGAACTCAAGTTAATTTGCCGCCTAAGTGCGCTTCATTAGGGCAGGTGTGAACACAGCAATCACACTCAGGTGTGCACCAAAACAACCAGACAGAGACCTTCTTGAAGAGGTGGTCTCTGTCTGGTTACAAACCAGGTACTGTTTGTACTGTCAAAAGTGTTTTGAAATACAAAATGCTAGAATGTTAAACATGCAATTATAAAAAAAAAAAAAAAACGATTAATCCTGGTTAACTATTGAAATTTAGCAATTAATTGCAATTAGAAATTAATCCCGTGACAGCCCTAGTTTATTTTAATCATGAATCATTACCAATATGCAGTTTTAAGAGTAGCAAGTAGCCACACAGTGAGATAAAAATAAATCATGTACAGAAATCCAAATTTTTGATCCAATAGGATGCATCAATAATCATTTTACCATTGCATCATACTTCAGATCATTTCATGAGGTGCCTACAGTTTCCCAGCCCTACAGTCCTGTGTCATCATGGATGAAAAGGTGTTCATTTACCGTCTGTGGTGTGAGTGAACAACAATGTGTCAGCAGCTCACAATGAAAATCAGATCTCAGGATGAATGAGTGACACAAACCACATAATAAAAAAATGCTTGTTATCTTACCAAACCGGTGTGGCAGTAATTAAAGCCAAGCTCTCTGGATATATTCCAGTTTGCGTGGTCCTCGATGATGGCCATATCGGGGAACTTGACAGGGCAACTGAAATGGTCAAACTCGAGCTCCAGACAAGGTGTTTCCTGCAGGGTGAGACAGTGGTGAGAGGGGAAAGGTCTTTACTGTAATCAAAAATGGCACCTATATCAATGAGTATCTAATTAAATGGGATAAGAAGCTTGGTTGATTAAATCTGTGCGGCTTAAATCCGGCTGTGAAACTCTACATGTCATCACCAGCTCAATTTAAACTGGGTCATGGGGCTTAGAGGTCAGTGCATAATACCTGAAAAGCTTTGAAAAGATTGTTCTGTGCCATGTTTTTCTATCTTCTTAGTATTGTCAGATGTGACTAAAAGAAATCTGCTTTGACATCCTGTGTAATTTACATTCATTTTTGGCATATACAGCTTTGTATTTCATTTGAAATAACATATTTTCTGGTTAACCGACAGGAAAAGACTTAAATGAAAGAACAAAGGAGAACAATGTCTGTTTACATTTGTCCATCACACCACTATTTGCTCTGTAAAAAAAGGACAAGACATGACTGGAAGCACAAACAGGGACTAAGCATTGTGTTCATGATGTTGACATTTGCTGTTCACCTTGTTGGGGTTGGAGCCCGTGACACCGATTGGGTTGAGCAGGTCTTCCAGGCCGTGTGGGACAGGCCATAAGTTGAGAGCCATCTTCCCTGATACTAATGTGTGGGTGTAGTCAAACAGGTTGATGTTGCCCCAGGCCAGAGGACAGTGCTCCTGCAGGAGAATACCAGTAAGATGATGCATAGGAAAATGATTAGCAAGGCAACAGCTCGGGGCTACGGAGCACACAGGTGCAGCGCACAACACAGGGAGGTTGTTTATTTCCCATGCCTGCGTTAACCGCCTCTGCTAACGGCTCTGATTTGAATAAGAATGAAACAAGAATAGACTAATTAGGAATTTGAATATAACATTCAAAAGGTCGCTTTACAAAATCCGTGTTTCTGATTTTAATTTTATTCACGACCAGCACTTTTTAGGCAAAATCCATTTAAAGTATTTACACTCTCTAACTTTATACTTGCAAACCTTGACACCTAAAACATATGGAGGATTTTAAAACCAATTTTGGGGGAGACTTTGCATTCTGATTACTTTTAAAGAACAAAAATAATTAGTACAATCCAGCAGCATTTTCATGGTAAATACTTTTAATCTTACTTTTAATTCCCAGGAAAGAGTATAAAATAACTTGCCCCTCTTGCGTGAACTTGCATGAATCCCTGGCATAAACTAATATTCATCAGTTTTCATTCATTAATTTCAGCTCACTGTGCAACCCCCATGCTTGATGGAAGAATCGACAAAGTAATTTTTACAAAATGCATGCCCCTTTCTTTCAAACTTTCTGTAAGAAACAGGAACACTTCTTTCTAGGACATGTGAAATTTGCTCAAGTATTCCTTTCGCCTCACCGAGAAAGATGAGGAGGCGCAAGCAGCTCTCTTATGCATCACTGTATTGTTGTACAGGTAGAAACTGTAAACTTTCAGAGTCACAAGGCTTATACTTGCTGCACAGTGCCAGAGACAGGTTGTAAAAACAAAAAATGACAAAAAATGTGTAAGAATTTGTCATAAATTTGGAGAAGTATGAGAGAATTGCGACCCTGGGAGAAAACTGTGAGAGGGCAATAAAAAAACGAAGTCTCCCGGGAAAAATCGAGGGGGATTGGCAACTATGAATTACGTTTCTATATAGTTGTTTTTATTGTTACTGGCAGAGTCTGTCATTGCAGCCCTGGATTCAAATTGCCCACCTACGCACAAGGGATTCACAGGAAAACGACGCATGAATATGATCCAGCGTTACTGTTTTATCTATCTGACACCAACCTCACTGTTTGAAACCCAACATTTCTTCCTCCTGCTGATTCACATAAAAGTGTTCAATCAGTGAGTAGCTTTTATCGTGACACAGGAAACGCAATGTATTTGTCCCTGGGGCGATTGTTCATGAAAAAATACGTCTGCAAAACACGTCATTTTTGGTTCTTTTCGACAGCAGATCCGTTTTATCTATTGCAGAAAGTAATAAAACAAGAAAGAGCAGCCACAATGAGCTGTTACATGAAGAGCTGCAGATGACAGGCTGCATGCCTTCACCTCCTCGCCTAATTAACCAACTCCTTTCACTCCGCTCTGCTGTTGTGGAAAACTACTTGTGCCATGCCCGTCATGAAATCAGAGCGCAGTTGCTCATGGCATGATGGAAGAAGGCCAGTCACTGACTGACATCTTAATTAAAACAATGCCACCTTGTTTGACTGCGCTGTGAGCAGACACACCAGTTGCTCATTTGATATATAAGGAGTGTTTGCTGTAGTATTAAAACACATTTCTTGTTGTGACTAGTAACCATGATATCATCAAATCAACTAAAGCTAATGTTTAAGGCACAGTTCACCCATAAATCAAAAATACATGTTTTCATCTTGTCTATAGTGCTGTCTATCAATCTAGATTGTTTTGGTGTGAGTTGCTGAGTGTTGGAGATATCAGCCGTAGAGATGTCTGCATTCTCTCCAATATAATGGAACTAGATGGCACTCAGCTTGTGGTGCTCAAAGTGCCAAAAAAGTACATTTGAAAAACTCAACAGCAATGTCTCTTTCCAGAAATCATGACCTGGTTACTCAAGATAATCCACAGACCTTGTTGTGAGCAGTTTCATGTAGGAACTATTTTCTTTCTACCAAACTTCACCCGACAACCTTATCACTGCAAACGAAACCGCACATCTACTCACGGAGAAGAGGATTGTGCTTGTGACAGTGTGAGATGTAAACATTAATGCCGTCCTTTTCGGTTGAGCTGTAACGTTAGCTAGCTCTGTAGTGCTAGGTGAGCTAGCAGTAGATGCACGCTTCCTTCTGCGCTGAGACGTGGTTGGTAAGACAACAGCACTGTCTCTTGGGCGGCAGTAGCCAAGTCAATAGGGGCATGAGTTGGGAACCAGAGGGTTGCCAGCTCAAGTCCCTGTCCAGACCAAATATGGAGCATGAAGTGGTAGCTGGAGAGGTGCCAGTTCACCTCCTGGGCACTGCAGAGATGCCCTTGAGCAAGGCACCAAACACCAAACTCTGACATCTCTCCATCTAATGCATGCTTAGGTCCTGTTTTTACATGTGTTTGTATTTTGGGCTTGTGTGTGTATGAGAACAGAGTGAAAAAAAAAAGATTTTCCCCTTGGGGATTAATAAAGTATATCTTCTTCTTACTTCTCTTACCAGGAACCATGGCCCAGTTACTCAAGATAATCCACAGACCTGGTTGTGAGCAGTATCATGAAGGAACTATTTTCTTTCAATTTAAAACTACACCAACCAACCGAATCACTGCTCAGAAGGAAGTGTGCATTTACTGCTAGCTCACCTAGCACCACGGAGCTAGCTAAGACTGCAGCTCAGCTGAAGACGACGCCATTAATGTTTACATCTCATCCTGTCATGAGAAGATGCACACTTCCTTCTGTGCAGTAATACGGATAGTGGGTGTAGTTCAGCAGAAAGAAGCATTTCCTACATGAAACTGCTGATGACAAGGTCTGTGGATTATCTTGGAGGAAAGAGACATTGCTGTTGAGTGTTTCAAGTGTATTTTTATTGTTTTTTTTTTTTTTTTTGGCAAGAGTGCTAACTAGTTCCATTATACTGGAGAGAAGGCAGACATATCTACAGCCGATATCTCCAACACTCACAAAACAATCTAGACTGATAAAAAGCACGACAGGTAAGAGGAAAAAAAATCAGCATTTCTGACTTGGGGGGTGAACTGTCCCTTTAAGCATTATAACTTTAATGTAGCATTTCAGCATTTCACCGCTAACCTCTTTCGCCCCTTTCCTTCCTTTCACAGAGCAGATGGAGAGGCAGAGCCGGGCAGCACGGGGGATGTCTAGAACGTACATGTCGTAGTTCAGCCACTCATTCCACCTGGAAAAAACAGGGAAGGTACCATTAACATAATCAATCACGTCACTGTCGCAAAGCTGAGTGGAATCCCAGGTGTGTGGAGCGCCATTCTTCACTGTGTACTACCTGGGGTTCGAGCAGGGCACGCGCTGAGTGTTGACATTGTCACACAGCTGCTCTCCACCGTGGTATATCCCCGTCCTGACGTAGATCTAGAGCAGCCACAACAACAACAGTTTTATATACTAATCCATCAAGTGGTGAGATATCTTCCAGTGGATTTCTGACTGCATGGTGTGAACAATCTTCTAATAACCTCAGAGGTGCTGGTGATGTGAGATTACAGTCAGAGTTTATCTTTGACAAAGCAGGACAAAGCAGAGAAGCTATAAATAAAACAAGATGTAGTGGTCATAGCACCACACCGGTGTACCTTGTCAATGTCTCTGATGTTGACATTGACGTAAGTGGCACACAGTATCCTGATCCTCAGCGTTCCGTTGATAGTCCAGAGAGACTTTGTGGCTGTTTCCCCATTCATGTAGGGCGTTGCTGTGGATATACGCCGCGCATATGACGGCATGGTGAAAGTGTCCATGGGCAGCTGGGAATACAGGCTGTCTTTTGCCATTAGCATCAAGTTGGGCATCCTTCCCAGCATGATACAGCTGCGCACATACTGTCAAGGACACACAAAGTGACATTTTGAAGCAGCCATGATTGTGACATTTTGAAGCTATTCATGCTGTTTGACATTTTGAAGCCATTCATACAATTTCTAGGGTTTATTAAGATGTAAATTATTGGATTTTACAAGCACAACTCAGCAGTAACTGAAGCATTCAGTGCTTTGTGCTTATATAACGTGATGTATACGGTCTATTCTTGAATCAGCACATTTCACAGGCAGCTCATTTTCTCATGAATTTCATTTCATGTCATGAATGCCAAGCACATTTGTGTTGGATGATAATTTGATGTGAAGTGAAACTCTCCCGCCTCTAAGTACAACAGCATCAGATGCAGCATGCGTAAGATTAAATTAGATTACCTTGTACTGACTCAGAGGGTATTTCTCCAGCAAGTACTCGTCACAGCCGCAGACTTTGAGGATGTACTTTCCCTGATACTCCTGCACACACATCTTTAACTGCTCCTGGGAGAGCAGCATGCTACGTGTCTTCTTACGGATGGCTTCGGCAATCACCTGCTCCGGCACATAGTCATGGTTGATCTTCAGGGTGTACTTCTGCTTGTCATTGCTGGGTGACACAATAACCCATATCACCACAATGATTTGACCTGAGGGAAAAAGAATAAAAGAACAAATTGGAGAAATACGCTTTCATTTTTTTATACACAGAGAAGGCGCAAACAGCTAAAATGTGAATGTTTGCACAATATATTTTGAGCCAAGAGTGAAATGTTACCTTTATCTAGCTTGTTATAGATGTGCCTGGGAAGTTCTGCGGAGGATTCTACATTGGGAGGATACACGTACAAAGCTCTGCTGTGGGGTCCGTTACTGTCTCTGAGGTCCACGGCCTCTTTGCAAACATTTAAAATGTTCCTTCTGAAGTCCTGCACTTCTGAGTCTTTCACCAAATCAAACTCACATATAGGCATTCCAATGGCAAAACCTGAAAGGAGAAACATGTGCTTAACAAAAACCTTTTTTTTGGCATTGACACATGGGATATTAGCCTTGGAATAATACAGTACAATACATAACATAAAGCCAACAGTATTATGTTAATCCTCCTCTCACTGCGGGTAATGACATCCCCAAGGCCAACAGTTGCTACAGTACGTTACTGTATGGTACGGTAGGCTGCTTTGTACCTACGTAATTCATGAACCATACCTATCTCTCTGTTAAGAATTTTCTCCTCTCTGTTGCCCACTGGCTCGATGACTTTGAGGAAGGCCTGAAAAAGCCTGAGATCGCACAACCTCCTGGTCTCGTCGTAAAACTCCTCCCGCTCTGCCTCTTGGGTGACGCTGACAAAGATGTAGGAGCTCTCCTCCTGCAGCAGATGGTAAAGAGGGTACTTCCTGGCCTCTTTGAAAAGCTCATGCTTGACTGTGATCAGCGTGGCCTCCCGGAGGCACTCCAACGTGAGAATCATGCCATTTGGCAGAAGGCAGTCCACTAGGATGTTGGGGGGCATCAAGTGCATCCCCCATAGTTCTCCTGAGGAGGGCCTGGGAGGCATGGTTGTGCTAACTAATCCGCTATTTCAGGAGCCCGGTAATTACGAGATGAGCGATGTCAACCAACTGTGAGAAGGAAGAAAACAGAATTATGTAAGAATCACTGACCTGTGCACAATAATGCATAAAGCTTGAGGTAAACACTTGACCTGAGAGATGCTGGAGTTGCATTGTGACACCACATAAAAATGCTAAACACACACTTATTTTAAAACATTGATCTATTCTGTACATACGACTTCTATTGCTCTTCCTGAGGTTTCTAACATTTTTTCCCCTGTTTAAGGTTTGTTTGGGAGAGTTTTTCCTTATACGCTGCAAAGGTCCATGGACAGAGGGATGTCGTATGCTGTCTCTGAGGCAAATTGTAATGTGTGATATTGGGCATTATAAATTAAATTGAAAACTGAACACTCCTGGGGGACTTTTATGTGAACGTGGGTTGCCAAAAATGTTATAAAATTCAGTAACTGCATACTAAAGCAATGCCTGTAGGTGCAAGGTATATTGGTTTAGTGTTTTTGAGCTGGCCGCATTGCACACAGCCATGATGTGAAGTTACTTTACTTCAGTTTTGGCAGATCAGATGTAGCAACACACTTATAACAACTATAACAACACATTTGTGACAGTAATTGCAGATGTTACTGCAATAACATCAGTTTTAGTGAGTTGGTGACCTGAGAAGATGCTGGAGATGCAGTGTGGCAGCATATAAAATGCTGAACAGACACTCCTGGGGGAGATTTAAGTTTACATGGGTTGCCAATATGTCATAAAATTCAGTAGCTGTAACGTTATACTAAAGGAATGCCTGGAGGAACACTGTATATAGGTTTTAAGGTTTTTCAGCTGACCATATAGCACATAGCTTTTCTGTAAAGTTGCTTTACTTCAATTTGACTGAACTGTAGTAGCAACTTATAACAACTCAGGCGACAGGATTTAGCAGTAATTGAAGATGTCACTGCGTTTTTTGAATTTTAATAAATTTAGCAAGGGACCTGAGAATTAACATAAGAAGTCATCACATCAGAGACAGCAACGTCTATGGACAAAACTTTCCCTTCAGTGAGCTTGTGTTAAAATACCTCATGCTAACTCACAGAGGGCAGCAATGAACCGATAAATGTCCAGTGATGTCGAATGAAAGGACTTCAAAATTCATGTAAACAACCATGTTAGCTTAAAGAAGGTTAGTTAAGTGTGGCTAACACTGCTAAGTTATAGCTTTTAGCCTGGGCTTGACAGTCACATCAATTAGTTTGTGCTGCTGCTTAGTGGGTTATGTTGTTTCTATGCTAGCTTGCTAGCTAGCTAGCTAACCATACTAGGCAAGTTCACTAAGCAGATCAATGTCATCTACAATATGAAAACATCGACTGATACATAATAAGCTCATGTTGGTCTGAGGTTAAGTTACTTCAATAAACGGGTGCGACCCGGCTGTCTGTCGGGTGTGTAACTGGGAAGCTGTTCAGTATAAAAGTAAAAGCGAACACACAACAAAACACGACAAAAACAAATATAGAGCTACCTGTGTCAGCTAGCTAACGCCAACCGGTTAGCCGCGAAGCTAGTCTGCCAGCACAACCATTAGCAACGGCTAGCTGAGTGAATCCCATTCGTGCCCGCTCGGGAAGTCTCAAGCAGCGGCGCTAGCTCTAACGTTAGTCCATCCGAACAATGACACGGAGGGGTCGGCACAGACCCGCTGTGGCGGAGAAGAGACGCCCCTAGCTCCCGCTGATGTTGTCAATATGCTGTAGTGGAATAAGTCTGTAATACTTCATGATGTTCTTCATCGTGCTGTCCCGAAAATAAACTGCTCAGTTTGGTAGCACGCTAGCTCCGCACAGCTACTAGCCTGCTGTACGGGCGCTAGCAGGCTCATCATCATGGACCGCCCTCCCACACAGAGAGAGCTCAGTGTGTCATGAGATGAGACTGCGAGAGGAAACCGCTTGTTCACTCTTTACTTTAGTCGGTTATTAAATGTATCTTATTAAGGAACACGTGTGAAAATCAGAGCCGGTATTATTCTGATGTCAGTCATAGGCAGAGCCCAGGACAGATCCTGTCAGCAGCATGTGTGTGGAGGGGGCCCCCAGAGAAGAAGAGGTAGAATGAGGGAAAGTATTACTGATAGATGTGTGATTCATTAATATTATTGTATTGCTGCCACGTCGGAAATTACGTGCTTGTTATTGAGTAACTTTAAAATCACATAATACTACATTGGAACTGAGCAAGACTTTATGGGCCAGAGGAACAAGCCAATAACCATTATATGACCATTGTAGATGTGGAGTCTGTGGGGGAAGCAGGGGCGTAAATAAAGTTGCACCGGGGCCCACTGGGTTGGGGGGGACTCAGATTGTAACCATGTAACTACACTTGTGTTAAAAAAAATTTTAAAAAAAAAAGACTTAAGCAGGATTTATACTTGTGCGTCAGCACGACACATTTTCCCCACAAATACATGCATCCCCACATGCTAATGTTTTTAGCACGAGCCTATGGCATTTTCATCGTATAAATTAGCCTAGCAGCTTTCAGACTTTTCCTCTACTCATATGAAGCCAGGGACAACAGTGACATTTAACAAAGGTAACATTACAAAATTCAGTTATTACAACTCACAAGGTTCACTGACAAAACAACTGTCTTAGGGCGCATTCACACCAGGGTAGTCAGGGGGACTCAGTTCGATTGGGCGGGGAATGCCAAAAAATGTCACACCTTCATTTGGTTCGGTTCGCTTTCACACTGCACTTTAAAGTGGACCAAACAGCCTGGACAATGTCACGCAGTTACAACAGCTGCTCGTTTGGGGGCGGTATTGCCCGAAACCACCACTGATCAGGAAGTAAAAAAGCATGAGGAAGAAGAAAACTCGGCTCATCGATTGGCCAGGACCGAAAACAGAAATCCACTGAGGTTAGCTACAAGCAACTGCGATATACAGTCGTCTGACCATATATCAATAACCGCCTGCACCTCCTCACTACTCCACGTCTGCCCATGAGACATTTTCCAACTTTTTCTTTGATTACCTCTGCTTCTCCCGGTTTGCGTTTTTGGCTTTGTTTTTTTCTACCCAAAATGCACTGTGCTCTACATCACTTCCTCTCTTTGGTTCACTTCCTCTCTTTGATTTGCTGGATAGTTCATTTGCATTTCCCACTGTAAGCGAACCGCACCAGGGTTCACTTGCAAGTGAACCGAGACCCCCAGTTTTCAAGCAGTCCAGGGTTCACTCATTTGGTCCGCATGAATGAGTTCGAATGAGCATTCACATCACTCCAAAGAAACCAATCTATCCATGAAAGCGGACCAGGGTTCGTTTAAAGCGGACCAAACAGCACCAGTGTGAATGTGTCCTTATACTAAACACGTTTTCCAAACAAATATAACATACTAACGTTATTAGCCCAAGCCTATGGCATTTTACCTGCATTACATAAATTAAAAATGGTGCCATTTGCTCTTGGCTGTATTCCGTCGAAAATGCGAACCCATCTTCATCATGATTTCCTTTTCTTTTCTCTGTCTTTTTTTACACACACATATATATATATATATAACAGACAGTAGCAATCTATAACTAATTATATGCTCATTCTACATTTAAAAAACTACAAAAAATAAATTATATGATTGTTAACTAAAATAAACCATAAAAACTATGTATAAACTATTTTAAAAATCTGTTCAATTTTGTCATATACATGTATGCAAAGATGATTGCTGGTAACATGTATGTTAATGTTGTCTAGTGTCAAGAGTCTATTTGATCATGTGACAAGACGATACAATCTGGTAGATAGTTTGGGCGCAAAATCTGTCAAGACTGACAGACTAATACAGAGAGAAACAAACAACACCTGCAAAACGGTAGATGGGACTGCCATTTAGAGTTCAAATACTTTACCTTATTGCAGTCCTTCACAACGGAATTTACAACCAGATGTTATGGCTCCCTCACACAAGACTGAGACGTTATTAGAAAAACATACATAAAATAATAATCACGTAATTATTTTACCTGATGTGTTTTATTCCATGCTTTGTAAACAATATAGCATCACCATTGCAACATATTGTTATGCATGTTTTCTTTTACTGTCCTGCCATGCCGTCTGATGTTTTGTTGTTTGTCCCATGCCATCCAGAAGGTGTTGTCCGTCTGCTGTTTGCACTCTGCCTGATTCCATATGAATGCAGCCTAAGTGTCGGAGGAAAGGAGGACACCTAATCCTCCATTTCATGTGTCCCCCCCGAAGGCTGAAACAAAACCTATGCCCTTGGTCTACTGCCCAGTAGTCATGGTCGGAAGTTGTATTTTTTCACATCCTCATTGTACAAACTCATTCACATATAGTCGGACATGGATATTCTCCAAAAGTCATGGCCGCCAGCAGCCAATCAGCAACAGACCCTATGGGTGTTTGGATACAGATGAAAACTTTTAAAACTCTTTTCTGTTTGTAAAACAAGCAAAGAAATGTGAGGACATTGTGCAGCCTTGACAGCAGAGTGTTCATGCTCTCTGTGCTTTCTGGTGCATATACCCTGAGGAGATGATCTTTTATTCCTTCTGTGTGTGACCACAAAGAATCACACAGCAAAATCACCATATATTTTGTTTTTATCACCACATGAAAACACATTTATGTGCTGTTTTTATTTATGAGATAACCCAGAGGTGAACATGTGACCCTGGTATCTGAGGTCAGAATTTATTTTTTGACATTAAAGGTCCAGTGTGAATGATTTAGGGCAATATAGTGCAGCAATGAAATATAGTAAGTGTGTTTTCTTTAGTGTATAATCACATGAAAATAAGAATCGTAATGTTTTCGTTGCCTTAGAATGAGCCATTTATATCTACATAGGGAGCGGGTCCTCGTCACCATGTTGTGCCACCATGTTTCTACAGTAGCCCAGAGTGGACAAACCAAACACTGGCTCCAGATAGGGTCATTCACATTTTCCTGTTTTTGCATTGGTCACCATAGTTAGCAGCCCCTCCTTGACAGAAGTGTAGAAAAATTGCCATTTTTTTGGGATGTGAAATTGCTTCATTCAGCATTTTTACCAGTTTAAGTCCATCCAAAGCACCCCAGATGTCCCTCTCCCCAGCAATGCTTTCCAGCTCCTCCTGGGGGACCCCAAGGCATTCCCAGGCCAGAGGAGAGATGTAATCCCTCCATCGAGTTCAGTGACCAGGTCCATTTTAGAGAGGAAGAAGAGACCTCTGTGGATTATTTTGCTCATGGTAAAAACCTTCTGAATGTCTGAATCAGATAAAAGGTGAGCATACATTTGCAGATGCTGGGCAAGTGTGCCGTTTTCGACGTGCCATACAGAGTAAGAGGAACACTGAACTGTAATGTGAAACTGCTTAATTCAGTGTTTTTACTGGTTTTAATCACCTGGTCTGTTTGTTTTGAAGAGGAAGAGTCCTCTGCGGATAACTCAGCTGCCGGTAAAAACCTCCTGAACAATGAACACTGAAGGAATTCTAACCAGGAGAAGTTTAGCTGGCTGCAATCTGCAGTCCTTAGAATTAGAATTTTATTTCGGTCTGCAAATAGAAATAAGAACATCATGTATTCATCTACAAACTCATGTAAATTAAGTCATAGCCGGACACTTAAATAGTACAGTGCAAAACATTACAATAAAGCAATTTAACATAACATAGACACTTCTGCATTTGGAAAAAGGTGTCGGCTGAAGCTACCCTTTTAACAACACATCATATTTAGCATATTCCTCACCACTAGATGCCACAAAATCCCTCTAAATCTTACACACTGGACCTTTAACCTTTGTTTGGTAATCCTAGGCAATTGTTTTCCTATAAATGTGCAAGTATACTTAGGTTTTTCAAAGAATGTGCCATGTGCTGTAAATACTAGGCCTTTACATGCTCACTGTGATTTGGTGAGCTAAAGTACAGGATAGTTTTTTCAACATCAGGAAGTTGAACTTCAACTTCCAAGTTTGTAATTTCATATTAAATACATACATTTGTAAAAAAAGAATCAATATCATGCATGTCTTTTTAGCGATATCCCAAATGATACAGGATTTTACTCCTTAGTGTACCAGTGAGTGAAAAGGGTAAATTAAAAGCATTTTAAAGGAGACTTTTTAACCTTTCATGATATGGGGGTCTTTCAGGGTCTTCCTGATTGTGTAACATCCCATCTGATAATGTCAAAATAAATTGCCCCATAAAATTACTCCGATTGCTCGTTATCTCAGATGGCATTGGCTCACTACCAGTTTTGGGCAGAATGTTCTGATGCATAGCAATCAGATGGATGTTAGATTTGTTGTAATATTTAAATGTATCATTTGCATTGCTGTGGCATAAATTTTAGGTTTTACACTTCATGTAGCTTTTTTGCGTTTCACCATGAGATCAGGACAGTTATCTGCTATGATATTTTGTTACTGTAATGTCTAATAATTCTTAAACTTTGTAATATCATCAATGCATTTTCATGTCATTTGATTAACAGAGGTTAATGGATTCAATAAATATGTTTTTTTAATTGACATTTTTCTTTATTTTTACTTCATTAACAGCTTTGGACATCCAAATCTCACATGATGACTTTGGCCCATATACATCTTATGTTCATTTCTGAAAGATTTCATTGTGAGAGACCTGCATATGTTTTTTGGTCACTGAGAGAGTATATTATAGTTTCAGGAAAGTTCTCAGCATTGTTACATTCCTCAACATTAACAACCACATGCAGAGGATATTTTTGGACAGCAGTGATTTCTCCCGTCAGTTTAAATACAGGTTGCCAATGTCACGTGTGTCGTTTATTTTATCACAAGTGTAACAAACTCGTACCCGTAAAACATTTTACAGTGCTTAACCACCATGCAAAAGACAGTCCTAGTTTTCTCTGTATAACAGCCAGTTATACGTCTGACAGTTTCCGCCCTGGAACATTCAGTTCACGTTTATAAACAGTCACATCCTCAATCCGGAGAGAAAGCCAGCTGTTCCAAACGCCTCAGCCGAAGAGGAAAGTTTGCGAGAGATCACAGCAAGGTCGCTTGGTTGAAACAATCTCTTTCATGTCATACGTCCATCATCAAACCGCCATGTGTTCGGCATTGACAGCTGCTGCGTTGCATTTCACCTCTTGATCTTCCCTATCTCTTCACACAGTCTGGAGAGGTATTGCGTGAGCTTCACCATGACGATGATGAGGGCCCCTCCCATGAGCATGCAGGAGGGCCACAGCAGCGAGTGGAAGATGACGCTGTGGTCATACAGCCGTGTCAGGAGGACGGTCTCCTGCTGCTCGCTGGGGTCGTAGAAACAGGGGACCTGCTGGTTCACCTTTAGACGCTCAGAGATGTTCATGATAATGACGTGCATGGCCAAGCTGTCCTTCTGGCACCTGGGCACGTAGAAACACTGCAATGACAGGTTGAAGGACACTGAGGTTATCTACAAGGCAATCAGTTGGTCAAATTTTCTGTTGTGGTTGTGGCTGCTAATCCTTTATACCCCCCAAAATAACCATTTGTATATCAATTAAGGATGTCAGGTTGGGTTAATTTTGCTTTGGGCTACCATCATTCATGGGGCGCTAATTCGTAGGATATCATACAATCTATTATATGAGGACACGTTGCAAGTTGAGAGGTTGTATCAGGTGTTATTTAGACATAAGTTTTCTACAATTCTACAAATAATTTCGACACCAGCAGAGTTTTTGGCAGGTTTAAAGTACGATTCACGAGCACACACTAACTGATCGTCCGTTGAAAAACTCAAAATCTCAAACTTTGACACCATAAGTAACTAATTTGAGACAAGAGAACTATTTGTAGCCCAGTTCACTGTAAACCATAAACCTTCTCTAGCCACTTCAGATCTAAGTGGAGTCCTACAGGAATCAACAGATGACAAGTCAGGCAGCTGGTAGCTGCTCGCTTTGCTGCAGTTCATTGGCTAACAAGCGGAACTAGCTGCTAACAGCCACCTCTGCAACCTCAAACTCCACAAATCCATTCAACAGCTCCACCATCTGCGGTCAGACTCAAGAGTATACATGTATAATATGATGTTAATTCCACTACAGAAAAGAAACTAAAATTAGGTGGGGAAAAAAGTGGATATATCGATATCAATATCAGTTATCGGCCAAATGAGTTGTTATATATCAGCATATGGATATCGGCAAAAAAATCCAATACTGTGCATCCCTATTTCAGAGGCTTCTGATACATACTGCCAACTATCTACTGGCATTTACCAGACTGTTGGTGCTACGATCTCACGCCACTCATACGGCATTAGAAAATAATTGCAAGCAAAGCTGTTCTTGTCGTCCTAGTTTAAAACATTTGGAAATATATGTCATAAAGTAATTTATCATTCTGTACTCCTCTCCTCTCATTATGAATGTCTGATAACTCACCACTAACTATTTTTTCCGACTCATCAACAAAACAAAACACACATTTCATCGTAGTTCCACCAACTGTTTATTTCAGCTCTTCGTCTTGTCTTCGATGTGGGAAAAAAAGGTAGCTGATGAACATTTTTCATCATAGTTTAATTAAGTTAACACTGCACACAAAATTTTGGTGGTTCACATTATTACACTTCGCTCCCATTTACACTGATTTGAGCTGTTGACAATTGACTTGTTTTATACGCTATTTCTCTGTGCTGACGACATTGTGTCATTTGATGTATGACTTGACATACACACATCAGATTGACGTCCATGTTTTCCTAAGCACATGCACTGAGAGGCATTAAGATCAAAAGCTGGGAATATCAGCGTAGAATTAGCTAAGCTCTGCCCCTTCGTGATGGTCCGTCAAGTTGTGGGAGCTAGCATGGAGCCCACACTGTAACTAATTGTACTCCCTGAAGAAATATTATCATATTTATGGGAAAATGAAACAGTGATTCCAGAGAGAAGCAGACAGAGGGGTCTACAGTCTGTGTTTGAAGGATATATCCAGGATGTCAAACTGACTCAGCAGCAACAACAGGTTAAAAAGACAAAGATAGTTAGAAGCTAAAGCCGAACAGGCTACAGATCACAGTGTAAAAGTGAACCACCACATCACTGCTGATCGCCACAGAAGACAATGAATAGAAAGGGAAACTTTGCCGATATTGAACCAGCTGTGTGTCATTGCAGTGTGTGCAGATGAACAGTGTCCCCAGCCACTGGAACTTTGCCAGCGGAAGCCACACACTGCGATGACCCCCTTACGCTAGGGCCACACTGCCTGCGGAAGCGCCGCAAATAGCCTCGAAGCGCCGAGAAGAGAAGGCAGTTTCCTTTCGGCGCCCATGTTAACCGACTGTGTCGTCCACACTGGCCGTGCCGCGCCGGGAAGCTCCGCGGCAGGCTCACGATTTGCAGCGATCAGTTCGGCGTCTGGTCTATTTTCTGCGTGAGCCGCGAGGGAATCTGACAAGCCAGGCAGTGAAAAACAAGAGCTGGGAGCAGAATCGCTTGTCGACGGCATGGAGAAATGCGCGTCTGATGTGAACGGAGGTGCTCCGGCGCGCGCGAGAATTTCGGTGCGCTGCGCTTCTGCGGGCAGTGTGGCCCTGGCGTTATACTTCATTTCATCAAGAAGTCTCCCCTTCTGAATTCTTCGTTCACGGTGAAGGCATGCAAAAAAAAAAAAAAAAACCTTAACGTTTTCTTTAAATATTCAGTGTGACATAGGGTGAGTGACTGCTATACAAATGGTCATTTGCGGGCTTAAGTAGTCCTTTCATTTTACAGTACTGGACACATCATGTATCATCTTTCAGCTTGACCAGGTAAAAATCCTATCAACTGACATTTTCTGAACTGAGAGCAGAGTAAGTCCACAACCAGGCCAACAGCAGTTGTCAACATTTGAAACGGTTCAGTAATTTTCTGTATTTTCCCTCTGGCACTGTACTCACTTCAGAGCTGGTGTCCTGGGTCTCCTCATTGTGAGATAAACGGCTGACACGGCCCGTGTTATTGACGCTCACGTAGACCTGCAGACAGGGGTATTTGGAGACTCTCCAGCATTCTGACCCACAGTTGTAGGAACAGTTCATGTCTGCTGTGACCGTGGAGTTGAGGACAACACACACACCCTCCTCTGTCCACACACTGTGTTGACATTTAAATGAAGATCCAATTTAATGCAAAAAAAGAAGCAGAATACATTTCGGGGGGATCTCATGCTATGAAAGGTATAATTTGTTCCTGAAAATCTGGTTTCATAAAGTATTCATTTTTGCAATTTTCAGGTTGAGAGAGCACTGAGAGCAGTTTGTCAACAAGTACATCTGATGAATAAAACATGCTTCTGACAGAAATATTAGCCAACTCCTTTATAGGGTGTAAAACAAAAAGACAATTCAAACAACAGGCCTGTACCTGTCTGCATAGGAGCGTAATAAAGTGATCCCCAGGACAAAGTACATCATGACTGAGGAGAGGATCATTCCCAGCCCCAGGAGAATGGCTCGATCTTCACCCGCCTTTAAAGCCGTCACCGTCCTCTTCTTCCTGTCCAATAAATCTACCTCTCGAAATTTCTGGTAGATTGACCTGACAATGAAAGAGATTATTCTGTGTATTTTTAAAAGCTACAGTGAAAATATTATGACATAAAAACCCAAGTGCATGATCGGGAAGAGTTTCTCCCTGAGCCATGGTTGCCCCCATTTCCCATTTTGCAATTTAAGTCAATTTTTAAGCCTGAATTGGTCTGAACCTGTTACCTCCTTTCATTTCCTCTGCTCGCTCCAGCTGTATTTTTGGCCCCCGCCACAAAAAACATCTTTCTTGATGATCCACGTCCTCCTTTGCTTCCTGAAGTGGAACGGAAGGATTGCTGAAAAGATCTGTGAATTACAACCAGTTTGTTGCCATGTTGAGCTGTCCGGAAACACTAACAGACACTTTCATTTGCCAGCATCATAAACACAGATTTCCCAAGTCACCAGTTACAAAGCAAATGTGCAAGATGACAAATCATACTGTACCTTTGATGCATGGCTGCTGTCAAATTCACTAATTTTACAAATATGTCCAATTTTGCACAAAATGATTATTAAGTGTACGCCTCTGCTGATAGTCCTGCAAACAGCAGCTCCTGATTATGAGAGTGTTATGCAGTGTTGGGACAGGAAGCAGCCCTGATATAGTGGTCTCCACCAGGTAAACATCTCATTTTGAACACAAAGAAACGCTACAAAGGGTAAACAAGGTGACAGATAGCCACGGATGAAAGGTGTTAATGCTGATGAGGCGCTCATGAAAAACCTACCTGCTGTATCCTGCACACTTCTGCTGTCAACACAAAGTCATTGGGTGCTCTTTTGGCGCAACAACAACACTTTGCTTGTGCCTCCTCTCGCTCTCTGCCAGTTAGAAAACACAGAATTCAATGCTACACATGCAGCTTTGGATCCATAAATAAGATTAGCCTTGATTTGGATGAAAATTAATGGGCGAGTGAGACATTATGAGTTATTTGTTGTGGGTCGCCAAAGGGTTAGTGTTGATGTGAGGGTCGATGCAAAACCACTCTTGAGATTGTCGAGCATTTCCTCCAAAACACAATTTAGAAAAATGTATTTACATGGCCACACTGTGAGTTATGTGTGGTCATCTGCTCATATATTGAAAGGAAACACCATCTGAATTAAGAATTCCAGTATATTATATCCATGGCCGAGGAAAGTTCAATCAATATTCGCTGTGCTCTCCCAAAGCCAGAAACTATCCATCCATCCATTTTCAACCACTTATCCGAAGCCGGGTCGTGGGGGCAGCAGGCTGAGCAAAGTATTCCAGATGTCCCTCTCCCCAGCAACGCTTTCCAGCTCCTCCTGGGGGACCCCAAGGCATTCCCAGGCCAGATGAGATATGTAATCCCTCCAGCGTGTTCTGGGTCTGCCCTGGGGCCTCCTACCAGTGGAACGTGCCCAGACCACCTCTAATAGGAGGCATCCTGATCAGATGCCTGAACCACCTGAACTGACCCCTTTAGAAGTGAAGAACAGAGGCTCTAGGGTAAGGAGGGTTCTAGGGTAAGGAGCTCGGACATCCGGTGGGAGCTCTATTCCAAGCTACCTCTGGATGTCCGAGCTCCTTACCCTATCTCTAAAGCTGCACCCAGCCTCCCCACGGAAGAATCTCATATCAGCCGCTTGTGTCCACGACCTCATTCTTTCGGTCATTTCCCTGAACTCATGACCATAGGTGAGAGTTGGGACGTAGATGGACCAGTAAATTGAGAGCTTTGCCCTCTAGCTCAGCTCCCTCTCCACCATGACAGTCCAGCACAGCGCCCACCATCACTGCATTGTCGCATGCTCCATTCTACCCTCAATCATGAACACTGTCGTCCAAGACTTCCCACCTTAACAAGGTGGAAGGGTTTGTGTGTCCCCATGATCCTGGGCTGATAGCTCCTGGTAGGGTCTCCCAAGGCAAAGTGGTCCCAGGAAAGGGGCCAGACTAAGAGTAGTTCAAGAAGACCTTGATGAAATGGCACAATCAGGAAAAGAGTATCTAGTCTGGTATGGGGACACCAGGGCCTCCCTTTGGAGCCAGGCCTGGGGGTGGGAGTTCACCAGCAAGCAGGGCCAGGCCTTCAGCCATGGGGCCTGTTCGGGCTCAGCCTGAATGAATAACATGAAGCCGCTGCCCTGTTGGCCACCTGCAGGGACTGGCATCAGGACCCAGTGCATTGTATGCTGGGCAACAAACAGGGTTGGAGATCCAGACATGTTGACCCTGGTGTCGCATAAAAGCTAGAAACCTTTTTTTTTAATTGACAACATGTACATGCACAAAACAGAAGGTTAATTAGCATAAAAGATGTATTTGAGAAAAGCTTTCAATTCTAGGATAAAGATAAAAGTTTAGGGATGTGATTTAGAGAAAGTCTGTACATGAATATAAAATTTGGCATTTAGAATGACAAAATCAATTAAATATTCAAGAGCGATATAAACTGGATTTTCATAATAACACATTATATCCCTGAGGTTAACGGAGCAGGCAGAGTTAGAGGTTTTAAAGAACTGAGATTCCAGATGTGTTCAAAATCTTTTGGAAATTCAACAATCAAAAAAGATAGAAAAGTTTCTATATTCTGCTGGATCTGTGGCCTCCATCCAGTCATCTAACATGTCAGTACAATACTGTTTTCATTTTGCGGGGGCTAACAACCTTACTAGAGTGCAAGAAGCAGAATACTTAGAAAACAAGCCAACAAGTTCCTCTTGGATGAGTAATTTCCTCATTGTACTACATTCCCAGCTGCTCGGGGGAAACGTTGCTCAGAGACAACCCCCATGTGACAAAAAGAAATCTGAAGGAAACCATAAATGTTATCTACATTTATGGTTTCCTCAAAACGCTCCACACAGTTTTGCATACATACCCACAACAAAGGGTCACACACTTGAGTTTTATGGCCTGTCTTACAACTTTCTATTTTTCCTGCTCTGTAAAAGAACATTGAACGTTGCCACTCGAGTGCCTCAAGTTCCACACATGACTGTATTGATTTCAGCTAAATAGGGACACACACTCTTTCAGACAGGCCGCCTTGGTCCTTGGGCCAACTTGTTGAAGGGGTTTGAGAGCAGTGAGTTTGTAGGTGTGTCTCACGTAGGCTGGACTTACAGTGGCAGGTGACTTCCTACCTAATAACCTATAAGGCAGTGGTTCTCAAACTTTCTGAATTGTTTCCTCTGAACAGTGCAAAACATTTTTGTTAGAATCACACAATGAAAAATGTCAACATGATTATTCTTGTTGTGGCAGTTTACAGTAGTTAATAATTGCACTGAAAACAAGAATATTGAACATAAAATGTGGTTTGCCAAACTAACATTTACATTTTTATTGAACGTACCCCCTGCAGTATTCCAAAGTACCCCTGCAAGAGCCAAATATGTCCTTTCACTCAGCACACATTAATTGTATTTACCGTATGTGTACACTGGGTGGCGCTGTATTGGTATTTTTGGCATTAATGTAAAAAGGAAGGACTGACATTGTTGCCGTAAAGGGTTTCACCTCGGAAGGGCAAATGGTTTTCCACCGCTATGGTGCAGAAGACTGCACAACGTGTGGAAAGTTGTGTGTCCAGTTTGGACGACAGATAAACAAATTGACATTTATTCAACCGTTGTTTGCTGGTGTTAACAAATACAATGATTGTTATGTAACTGGAGCCTGCAGTTCGTTTTCTGAACACAACCTAGGAAGCTGTGGCATCAACCGAGGTAGGCACATAAGCGAGGTCAGGCTGGGTGAAACATCTCAGTAGCTGCAAGTAATAAACTTCGCTCCTACAACCTCTAGTTGTGAAATAGTGTTATAAGGGCAGGATCATAGACTGTAAAAATAATGCACGTAGCTACTGCAATGTCACTCAATAGTTTGTTGACTTCTGTTTTAAAGCCTTGGGTTTGGTATGTCAGCTGTTGCCATCTTGGAGCCAGAAGTGACTATATTTGGATGAAGGTTGGATCTGACTGAGAATCCGAGGACACAAGCAGCCCGCCCTACGGGTGAGTATAATAAAAATTCACCCTCCGTACAGTTGTCATGAATCTTGAAATTAGCTAGAGAGCAAAACCGTTTTTTTGCACCAGGCTGTAAACATGTTTATTTCCGCTGTAAAGTTGAGCATTGTAACACGGTCTATGGGAACTGACCGGCTTCTGGAGCCAGCCCCAAGTGGCCATTCAAAGAACTGCAGTTTTTGCCACTTCTATGTTGCCGTCAATTTTCAGCCCAGAATTTTGCTGCATAGATGGGATGGACAGAGACGCTGTCCTTGCAGTCTCACAGCTTTTAGCCTGACCTCACTCGACCTTCAGAGTTAGCTTCAGATAAAGGAAACACATTTAAAACATTTAAACAAAATCTTCAGAATGTTAAATATGTATTTTCCCACATCCAACATTGTTCTTTTTATAAAGAGGTCTTATTTTCTGCAGTTTTGTCATTCAATCATTTTTTTCCTCAATTATCTAAACTGACAGAGGTGGAGATTTTATCCATTTGAGGCAATAAAAAAAAGTTAATTCCATCTAAGTTCTTGAGACCCCTGGACATCTGAAATTGTTAAATTAAAATGGCTAAAACTTAAATGAATCAGAAATAATATAATAGTCATAGGGTGAGTAGTGGTTCTGAATGACAGTCACCAACTGATTTTGCATAAATTTGCGTCCCTCCTCATATCACGGCTTATTTAAAAAGCTACTGAGTCTGCAGTGTCAGTGCCACATGAAGCACTGGAGGGAGACAGTCTTTGTGTGTCTGAGGAGGTGCACCAGTGTGAAACTGCTTACTCCAGCAGGAACCTATTGTTCACATTTTCCTATTATCAGTTTAATGAACTAAGTATCCTGAGCCAGAGGCAGATAGGATCAGCCGACCTCACTGTATATTCTGTATGGCTGCGTCCTTGGTTCATATTTCTTCCAGCTGCCTCTCTCCTATATCATGAGACTGAAAACGTGACTCAATGAGTGATAAACCAAAATGGCATGCGGCAGACGATATAACTGCAGAGCAGGTGTTATCTCATACATTCAGTGGATGGATCACTGAGTGGGCCCTCCAGGGTCAGAGGGCCTTTAGAAAGTCTCTTCATCTCCAGTGTGAACTAATCACTATAGTTCAGCTGTAGTTTTTCAACCAGCAGCAGCATCTGAGAATTCAGTATCACCTGCAGAGTGTCCCCTAGAGACTCAAAACAACCACAAAGAGACACAAACTGACTACAAAGAGACACAAAAGACACAAAATAACTACAGTTAAATGTGAAACGACACAAAAATGACTACTGAAAGATGCAAAATGATCACAAAGTGACGCAAAACAACAACAAAGAGACATATACTGACTACAAAGAGACACAAATAACTACAAAAGACAGAAAATAGCAAGAAAGAAATGTGAAACGACACAAAAATGACTACTGAGAGAGGCAAAACGATCACAAAGTGACGCAGAACAATAACAAAGAGACTCAAACATACTACTGAGAGATGCAAAATAGCCACAAAGAGACAAAACTGACTAGAACGAGATACAAAATGACCACAAAGAGATACAAACATCAGCAAAGACGCAAAAAATAACTACAAACAAAATGTCAAATGACAAAAAATTACTACGAGATGCAAAACAATCACAAAGTGACGTAAAGCCACCACAAAGGGACAAAAACTGACTACAAAGACACAAAATAACTACAAAGAAATGTGAAACATAACAAAAACTACAAAGAGATGGAAAACTATCACAGAGTGATGCAAAATTGCCACAAAGAAACAAAGAGACACTAAATGACCAAAAATACAAACATCCACAAAGACACAAATTAAGATATGAAAAATGACACAAAAACTACTAGGAGATGCAAAGCGATCCCAAATTGACACGAAACTACCACAAAGAGACAAAAACTGACTACAAAGACTACTACTACTATACCTACAAAGAAATGTGAAACACCACAAAGACGACTACAAAGTGATGCAAAACAGCCCCCAAAGACACAAAAACTGACCACAAAGAGATACAAACATCCACACAGACACAAGAAAAACCACATAGATATGTGAATTGACACAAAAACTACTAACAAGGGATGCAAAATAATCACAAAGTGACAATAACCAACCACAAAGAGACACAAACTGACCACTAACAGATGCAAATTGGTGAGGAAGTGACACAAAACTACACAAAATAAGCACAGAACAACCACAAAGAGATAAAAACTGTCTACAGGTTACTACGACTACTATAACTATAAAGAAATGTGAAACAACACAAAAACGACTACAAAGAGATGCAGAACAATCACAAAATGATATGAAACAGCTAAACAGAGAAGCAAACTGACAACAGAGAGACACAAAATGACCATAATGTGATGCAAACGAGCCACAAAGATCCTTCCATTGGATTTAATTGAGCTCATATTGCATCATTAAAATAAACTAAAAGTGTGTGACATATAGAGACTAAGTCCAACAGCTCAGATCTCCTCCTGCAAATTTCTCTTTAGCATAGAGTGTTTGCTCTCACATTAACAGCGCTGTGGAATTCAAAGCCCAGCCTGCTATCAACACGCTCTTTGATGGAGAATGTCTCAGGATGTATTTTCTGCCTCGTCCTTTAAGTGATTACTGCCTCCTTGTCAGTTGTCCTGTAGTGTTTGGTGCCTTTAAAACAGTCAAATGCTTCGCTGCACAGGACCAACAGGTGTAGCAGAACAGTAAACACTTACCTGAGGTGCACACATGATGCAGATTTGGAGCGGGGGTGGGGGGCTTATTTAGAGCATGTGTGTTTGTCTCCCCCCGTGATAACATGAAAGTAGCAGAGGACTTTTATTTTGAAAGAAATAAAGATATTTATACCATTAACTGCATATCTCAAACATTATTACATGCAGTTTCTATTATTCTACACAATGTCAAAACTCAGTCATTCATTTACAATCTAATTTTGTGTATTTTGCAGTTGTTTACTGTTGTGTTGTTCTGTAAAAAACAGCCTGTCATTATCATCCAGTTGAGATTTATCAATGCACTTGATAAAAACAGATCTTGCACTGCAGATCAATCTAAAAAGCCCACATTGCAGCTCAGTCTGAGCCCTCATGAATCCATTTCTCATGTATGAGACTCAAACTCTTTTGTATTCTCAGCTCCATGCTGTGTGTTGACCTTCTGTTGTGGGCTGGATCTTTTTTGAGCACATACAATCTCAGTGTTTGTCTGTGGTGCCTGTAATAATCTCTTGTCTTTGCACATCCAAATTACAGTAAGCCCCAGCTTTTATGTGTGCGCCGAGCTGAAACAGCAGTGGTAATTATGTGCAATCTGTGAGATCCTACCTCTTGTTGCGACGTTGTTATGATAATCCAGACTTTGGGCTACAACTGTCAGCAGTGGCTCTCCAATGTGGTCTCTCCCAGGGACGGCAGCTGGCTACCTCTTATTTAAACTCTTTCCCCAAGTGAACAGAATGCCTGCCATACCTGTGTGGGTAATATGAGTTCCCCATACAATGTCGTCATGCTTAAAATGAGTACGGGTCCAGCACAATGACTTTCCACTGTACCTCCAAATAACTGGCCCTGACTGGCTGGACTGTGGGCCTGGCGCTATGTTTGTTGCAGGCACTGCTGCACATCCGCAGAGGAATTCAGGAGCAGTTATTTCAAACGCCTCTGTCTGTCCATGTCACAAATGTACTGTATGTATAGGCAGCTCTGAGGCCACAGGCTCAAGCGCTGACAGGAAAACATGGCTGTGTCTCGCCACAAGGTGTCTCTGCAGCCTCAGAAACTGGAGGAAGACGAATTAGGGGATGGTGTTCTTTGATTCGTTACCAGGAACAGATCACATGGAAAGAAGTGAAGCTTTTATTTTGGCAAAATGACAAGTGCAAATGTGTGAAATTTGATTTGATGATATATAAATGTGCACAAATATAGTAATCAAGGCCAGTTTAGTCCGTGTGTTGGTAACAGATGTTTAAAGTTCTATCTTTGCCTTTCTGTCTTTCTTTCTTAGTAGATTTTTTTATTTGATTTGATTTTTCATTTGTGTCATGCACACTTACATGTGCCCAGTAACAATCCAAAGTACATGTTCTTTAACTCTGCCTTCTATCCCAGGGTTGGCAAAGAAATTCAGCCACAGAAGATCTTCCCTTTCTGAAATAAAACTCAGATTTTTCATGACCATCCAGCCAATAGAAATCAGCATATACTGGGGTCATCTTGCCGAAAAGTGCATTCCTTATGAGTTCATATACAGGACAGTAAAACAAGAAGTGAACCTCATTCTCAACTTCACCTAAATTACCCAACAAACAAACTCTGTGCACTCAGGGATCTTCACATAAGGCACCACACTGTACCTGTTCTTTATGAGACAATAAGTTCGTAGTTTTGGTTTGTACCACATGTCATCAGACCATTTTTCTCTAAACATGCGAAACATTTCACTCTTAATCTGAATATCACAGGTTAACCTGTTCTGGAAAATAAATGACAAAATGTTCAAATAAAATAATGATTTCAGCTCATTAGCCCAGGGATGACAGTGGGAGGTGTCCTCACATATAGAGCCCTTTGTGTTTGGGCATGAGTACATCTGTGACCTTCTCTGTCCCTTCATCACCAGGAGGCCTCTTAGATCGTCAACCAAAGCCTTCTTCAACAATACTCAACTTTCGCTGCCCAAGAGTTAATTTTCCGAAACAACAGGAGGCCAGGAGCCAGTTAATATTGAACACTGATTATATTTTGCTGTCCTCACTCATCTTTGACAAGACGCAAATACAGTCGCAGCAGCCCTGCACAGGCAACCCACAGAGGTCAGGTGTACGCAGGGCATTTCTAGGATTTAAGGCTTACCCCGGACCTCTGTCATGTAAAGCAGTATTTGTAATATATATCTGGAGAGGGACACCCCTCCCCCATTTAATTATGCTTAATCAGAATCATAAATAAATGTAACAAATTGCCATTACTATTACCACAGTGTACTGCAGTTTTGCATGTCCATTTATTGAAAATCCGTTTAGTATACTGCACAGCTGTACTTGCTTATGATAAATCATATAATATAACAGGAAATTACTTTTCAAATTCTGATATGTTTTGATCCACATCCCTACCACTCCCCAGCAGATTTGGTCCCCTACCATTGTTGACTCCTTGGTTAAGGCCTTGCTGTCGGGGGTTCCTGGGATAAACAATCTCTATTGTGATACTTTCCAAGCACTCTTGCACATTATTTAGATTCAAAGTATAAAAAGAATCCCAGTGTAAATCAGTTTTCTTCATTGTGAATTAGAAAATGGTCATCATCAGCCAGATTTGGTACGCAGGACGTGAATTGAGTATCTCTGGCTGACTGGATTTCCATTTCTCTACACTGAAAACAAAAACTGATCGTGCCTTTGCAGCAGTGGTTCCAACACTACGGTCTGCAGTCTCCACAGAAGCCTGCAAAAAGCACCCTTCTTTTCAAAATGGCCTTTGTTCCTAAGATGTCCTTGGTTTTCAATCACCTGTGTTTTTGTGGTCGTCTTTTTAGAAGAACCTTGTGAATTTTGTTTCAGTGAAAGGTGCTGTACCAAATAAACAAATGATTACTTCCATTCTTTCTTTTTTTTTCTGAAAGATGCACATTAGAATCAGCCCCATGTACAAAGGCTTTGTGCTTGCCGTAGCAGCCATAGATTCGGTCCAATCTGTGGTCATCCTCCCTCTCTTTCCTCCTTCCACGTTAACAACTGTCCTATTGATTAAAGGCCAAAAAGCCCTAGAAAAAAACTAATCAGAACCATTTTCATATGATCCACAAGAAAATGAACACTGTCACTATTATTACTGGGGGGATAGTAACAGTCTGTTGAGTTATTTTAAGACACTTGAGGGGAAAAAGGCCCCAGAACTGAAAGAATGGGTTTGTGCAACGGTGGAAACAGAATCTTATGAATGGGTGTTTAGTAGAATAAGGGGAGATCAGGAGGATGAGGCATCTCCCTGGAACCGGTGTCTGAGGTTATGTTAAAATGGAAGATAGGTCTAAATAGGTATCAGGCTCCTCTGTGACTATGTGATCCTGTAGTAGGACTGAATATATATGTTAGGGGTGTTGCAATAGACCAGTATTGAAGTTAACCTCTTAAATAATTTCCATTTCTTTCAGCTCTCACTTTGTCTCCCTTTCCAGCAACTCACACCTTTATTTAAAGTGTAATTTATTTACCAAGAATAGAAATAAAATGCACAATAAACAAAGTTGAGATGACTTTCACTGACAGTATTTCTTTTTTCTTTTTTTTTCAGATACTGTGAGAATATTGTCACTGTGAACTCCTTGGCTACGATAATCATGTTAAAAAATCTGATATTGTGCCAGCTCTAATTTATGTATGACATGTTTTTACTGTTGTTTTGTTTTTTTCTTTTATTAATTTGTGTATTTTTTATTGGATTTATGTATCAAAGTCTGTCTAATATAAAAAATTTACCCTGGGAAGAATAATATATGACAGAATAATATAAAATAACACATGTATGGCAAAAAAATCCAAATCAAAAAATATTTCAGATTTTTCTTACAGTATAGATTCTACTTTAAATGCCTGATTATTATTTTTATTATTATTATTACATTTTTTTGTGTAACATAGTTTCCTTTATAGGTAATCTGTAGTGACTGTTTAGTGCTGTGACTTCTCTGTACGCAGTGATTTCCATGACAGTATTGGTCTGACCAGCTGGGGGATTTTCCCTCGACCCCTGTGGATGAGCCATCTTGGCTGCAGTCTCTACTCACCCCCCTTGGTGCGGGTGATTATGACAGTCTGTCTCTTATAGCAGCGGCATCAGATCCTGCTTGACCCGTGCACTGTTTACCTCCTCACATTCTCTGCCTCCTCCAGGCTCCATCCAGTGCTGGCCAGAGAAGACCGTACAATACAAGACAATCTCCCTGAAGAACTCCAGAGCTCTCTCCTGCTTCTTAGCTCAGATGCTTCCCCCTCTAATTAAACCCCGGCCTTAGATTCAGCTTTGAAAAGAATAACAGCCCCTTTCTAACATACAGTGAGACAGCAGGAAAACACGAGCACAAATATAGCAGGATGAGGAGAGAAAAAGATTCAAGGGCAGATGGAGAGGCATTTATTTGAGGTTGGGCCTAAACATAGCAACAAAGAGGTGCAGACTGTCTTCGAGTGCCACATTTGGAGGTGAAACAACAGAGTTACGGGGGGGATGAAAGGCGATTCTGCTTCTTTGTTTCTCGGGATCTAAAAATAGCTCTTGCTGAGCAGGCAGTGGAGCTGAGCTGCAGTCCCTTCTCCTGCTCCCTTTTCCTCTTTTTCTGTCCCTCACTCCCTCGCAGACATGATATATCATGTTAATGATGCATGTGCGGTGGGCTCGAGTGTGTAACAGCTATTAGGTCAAGCTGGTCTGGCCCTATATTTGCATTGCTGTTATTTAACACATACTGTAGCAAGTAGCTCAGACACTCAGTGTTATTTATATTTGTGTGGTGATGGAGTGAAGTGTCACCTGTGCTGCTGTGCATCCCTCTGCTGAAGGAAGTAACACATTGGCTCCCAGTCTGAAGGTTGGGACTCTCCAATGTACATATGTTTCATTATACTTTAGATCTTTGTGATAGATGCTTTTATTTTAGGAAATTACCGACATCTGTAATGACAAACAAAATGAATGCAAATCATCAGCATGTCAGATCTCCTATTCTGTGCATGTTCACTTATCCAGCATATCAAATTTAGGGCAGATTGGATGATGTAAGGTTAAGTTACAACAGCGTCTTCCCAGCTGGCACTGGATGTCATTATGACATCAGAAAGACGCGGGACTCTCACGTCAGAGATGCTAAATTTTTGTTGGGATGAAAATCAGGTTGAAGATATTTTAAATGTCTAACGTTAGAATTTCATGCTGTGTTGAAGTAACATTATGATGTTTTATAGATGTTGGGTTCTGTCCTCCATAGCTTACAGCTAAATGTTGTTATTCTGCATCAAGGTGACATTGGCATGAGACGTTTGGAAGATTTTGGATTTCGGTTACTGAACAACACAACTTAAAACCAACAAAATATAAACACCATCTGTCATCAGTATTCTACCCCAAACTGATGTTGGCTTTAGATGTTGTCCTGGCCAACACATTCTCACTCCGACCTCCTTACATTTCAACATTTGGTCATGGACCTTCCACGTGCAGATGTGCAAGGTACCCTGGATGTGTTGGTTGTTGATGTTCTGGGACACCATGTCCAAGTTCTGCCCCTTACATGCATTGTCTTACATCAGCACAACAACACAAATTAATTTTTTTTTCCTCCAACAACTAACGCATGTGGTTGGGTTTAGGCAACAAAAGCACATAGTTAGGGTTAGGAAGAAAGAACAGGGCTTTAGAATCTTACGGGATGCGAACACCACTCTCTCGGATGAAACTCGAGTTTGTTGGACACATCCACCACCCCTTCCACTCACCCAACTCGGAATTTCGCCAACTTAACTGTCGTTCTTGTCCCTCCGCATTTCCCCTTGATGCCACTGAGCGCTGTCAAACTATAATGGCGACCAGCCACACATCATGCCGACGTTAAAGGACAACTTTTTTTAAAGGACACAAGTCACTGCTCAAGCATCGGATTTCGGCGACTTCAGAGTGAGACCGCGGTGTCCTGAGATTGAATCTTAGTCACCAGACATCACAGCCTAAATTCAACCAAATATCAACGCCTTAACGTGTTCATGGCGGGCTGAGCTGTGTCATTTCGAAACATCAAAATATGCTGCGTTCCCACAGCAACGCCGTCTCATGAAACCTCACCATCTTCACAATAAAGCATCATAAAGGTCTTAAGGCTTTTCTGGAAAAAAAACCATTTGAGGCGAAACAGGTCAACTTGCCAGAATCTCAAAAAGTAAAACCTGTCATATCCTGTTGCCAGTAGGTGGCACTGTGACGAACTAAAAATTGGCATGTAGATGTCATCAGGCTGGGACTCTTATCAACAGTGAGCCATGGGGCTGATTGGACCATGTTCAGTCGAATTACAAACCACTTCCTGTTGCGTGGCAAAACATGGAAATTCGAGGCCTTGCCACGGCCACGGCATTCCACGAAAACTCAAATGCTTTGCATCTTGAAAACGCCATGGTCTTAAGATTGTACTGCCTGCCTCACCCTGATATTCTTACCCTAACCCTAGTCAATTGCACTCCTCTTTCCTAAACCTAACCAATCCAACCAACAAAGACAATGAGTACTAGCCAGTCAGACGGCGGGAAGGGTGGGTCATGCCTTCGCCATCCTGGGAAATGAAAATTTGCTGAGAGTATGGCTCCAAGAGTCCTATCTTATCTTATCCTATATTGTCTTGTCTTGTCTTGTCTTGTCTAATTTACCTGACGAATGATTTATTTTAACGGCTTTGCAAGTTTAAAAGAAAATATGGAGCCACTGATGTCTTATCATTATTTATAGCTTGATATCTTTTCTGTCTTCTCTTAAAAGAAGATGAACATGCCTTATTTTTCCTTATCCTAGATGTAGCCACTAATCTCCTGCTCATTTTCTTTCTCCTTTACACAAAAATGAAAAGGCAGCACTGCTGTTGCTAAGGCAGTTGATAAAGCTTTCTGCTACTTGTGTGGCAGTATCCAAGCAATTACACAATGCCAACAGGTCCAGCACATATTTATCAGTGTTGCCGCTGTGCTCACATCCCTAGCAACCTCGTGTTATTGTCCTGCAGATTAGCTCCCCGCCCCCACACAGATACCGTACTGCTGTATTCCTTCCAGTCTCACATTTATGGAGGGAAACAGTGCCCACCTCACTGTATGGACAGCTACTATACTGTGTGGACACAAGTGGAACGTACAATGTACAGATCCTTACAACTGCATGTTGTACTTTTTGACATCAGTATACAGTTTGTGCATGTACTGTATGTAAAAAAAGGATGAGTAGGATTTACAGTCACAGAGAAGAGGTCAGTCAATTCACAATATTCGTCCTTAGAGTGAATCATATATTGCGTAAAGCTTGGCATTGGGGAGGAGGAATTTGCTTCACTGGCAGCCAAAACACCCTCGCACAGTGGGAGTGATGGAGCACATATTTCTGTTTCTCCTGGCCTGAGGAGAAAGAAGCCATAGGCAGAATGTGGGAAATCACCCGTAAATGAACTAATAGAGGCGAACAGCGCTGAAACTGAAATCTGTTTGGCAGGATTTCGTGCACAGTTTTGAGTAAGTATCAAAGTTCACCTCTATCGCTGGGTTTTTGACACTGAGACAGCAGATTCCTCCCAGTGTTCCTCTGTGAAGAAATGACAATGCATTGTAATATCCTATCACCCCAACACAAGGGCGTAGGTTTTGTTTCAACATTGGGGGGAACTCATGAAATGGGGGATTTGGGGGTCCTCCGCCAAAAAATGTTGAGCGCCAAACACTTAAAGGAGCAGCGCATAGGATTTAGTGCCATCTAGAGGTGAGGACTGCAAAATGCAACCAGCTAAAACCTCTGAAATGTGCCAAGTGTGAACTCCTGCTTATGATTCCTTTAGTGTTCCTCATTCAGGGTTTTTACTGACAGCCAAATTATTCACAGAGGTCTCTTCCTCTCCAGAACAAACTGACCTGAAAGCAGTTCCACACTACAAATCTGTGTTTTTCCAATGCTGTTGGGCTTGCAGAGGGGCTGCTTACTACTGTGGCCGACTCGAAAACAAGAAAATTTGAGCCAGTGTTCAGTTTGTCCGTTCCCAGCTGTCGTGGAAACATGTTGGTGCAACATTGTGGACTTCATAGACGAGGACTCACCCCCTATGTAGACATGAATGGTTTGTTTTAAGGTGTAGAAAACACAACAGTGCTTATTTTTTGGGTGATTATACGTCAAAGAAAACATGGTTATTAAATGATTTTCCATTTCTGACAATATATCCTCCTAAGTCCAACAAACTGGAGCTTTCAGTTTATGTATTCTGGTGATTTTTTTCATGCACCAAGTGTCTTGAATTTTGTAAAAAATACAAATCCTCATTCATGCTATTCTTAGGAGGGGACAAACGCACATGCTTGTAAAACTGAGGGGAACGTGTCCCCTGCTTCCCCCTGAAATCTATGCTTGTGCCCGACCATACTGGTGAATGTGTGGCACAAGATATTAGACAGGGAGGTCTCTGATGGACGAGTTACAAGGATGTTGACAAAGGGCCAGATGAGCACTGATATAATTGAGTGGGAGGATCAAGCAGCTCAGAGGCTGAGAGGTAGCAGAGGCAAAACAAAATCAGTGGACTGCAGCAGCCGACAAAGCTACACCAAATCCATCACTCAACAACACAGTTAGTTAGATCGAGTACCCATCTGATTGCATGCAAATGCAATGCAAACTTGACTAATGCCGGGCCATTATTGCAATGATACATCATTTGCCTCACAAAGTTGTGGTTCTTTTTTCGTGAGGGTGCACAGAGTGTGATGAATAAAGAAGGAACGTTGTAAGGGCAGCTACAATTCCCCACAGAGATTATTACATTCGTGGCAACAAGAAACAAACACTGTAACAAAGGATGTACTAAATATGCTGCACACTCGCCCGCTGCTGTTATGTTATGCAACTAATTTAATGGTCCCTTATTCAACATTTCATGCTATGTCATCATCTTATGCAGGAGAGGGCTGAGGCAGTGCAGCCACTTAAATGGGGACAGCCACTAATCACAGCCAAATAAGGTACACTGTGATACAAGATAAACTTAACAATGAAGGTCAGCGTACATTTTCTGAAGCGAATCCTTCACATTTCATAATCAGAACCAGAATAAGGTTTATTGTCAAGTATGTTTTTACTAACAAGGAATTTGCTTTGGCGTTTTTTTGCACAACCATGGGTGGATTATGAAGGAATAGGCCCCTGGGCACAAATATGTAAAAAGCCCCACCACCTCTCATAAATAGGATCAAGATTTAGAGGCTCTGTGGTGGTTTGGCCTCTTTTTGGCAGTTATTATGTATCTTTCTGTGCTTTTGTGTCTCCTTGTAGTAGTTTTGCATCTCTTTCCAGTCATTTTGTGTCTCTTGGAGATCATTTTTTGGCCATTCAGTATCTCTTTGAGGTTGTTTTGCCCCTTGTGGTAGTTACTGTGTGTCTCTTTGCAGTTCCTTTGCATCTTTCTGTGGTGTTTTTGCATCTCTTTGTGGCCGTTTTGAGTCTCCCCCTGGCAGATAACTGTTCATTTTAAGCCCCTTTCCCACTGCACAAAAACCCACTAAAATAGTAATGGGAAAGGCTACAATTGGCATTCACACCGGGGTCAATTGACTCTGCAGTAGTCACAGGTATTTATTGGCCCCGGCCCCAATTGGCAGTAATAGAAATATGACAGCTGGATGAATGTGCTAATTTTAGCTCTTCTACCAGAGATGCAATAACGTGCTACCACAAAATGCCGTCTATTAATTGAACAGCTGTCGTTGTCCCATGCACTATACAAGCACGGAAGAGGAATCGATTTATTGACTGAAGTATGTCCAACTCCACTAGGTGGCAATATGCCCCACTGCATCTTGTTAGTATTGGTTGACCTATTACATCACAGTGTGAACAATCAACAAGTCAGCTCCGGTTAGTTAACTAGTGGCAAACTGGTTCAATGGTGGACATCTTTACAGCTCTGTACATTTCATCTGTCCAAAAATATCCAGCTCTGGATGTAGATTTCATCGCGTTGTTACCAACTTCTTCTGCTATGCATTTAATGCTTTCAACTTCTGGGTCAAAGCCCGGGGCGGAAACTATGGAGCATGTGCAGAGTGCCTCGGCCAGTTTGCATCCAACCGACTGTAAACATGCAGGAATGATTTGATTCCCAGTCGTGTTATCTGGGTGTGTTAGTCAGACTCTGAGAAATTCTGTTTAGTACGTTGTTTACATGGATTTTAAAAGTCCAGTTTTAGTTGGATTAACACAATCAATCGATTTTCTCTAATGTCATGTAAACGCACTGACTGACATTTTGCAGGTGAAGACCAGGGGGCCCCAACACCAGTGGTGTAAGGTAGCTACGATGGGCCCCAATGCTATTCTGAACCTATTCCTAGTGCGTCCTAGTTACTAGTTATGAAGCGTGCACACAGTTTTAGGCATATGTATTTTCACCAACAGTGTGTCTTACTGCCAATTTTATGTTTGCAGATGTGCCCAGCTTTTAGATTTTGCACTTAAACTAGCTGCTGTAAATCATATGGTCTCATTACATGATTAAACAGAGACTTGACAGTGGACAACATCAACATACACTTTACCCAGCAATCATCATTACGTATCTGTATATGACAAAAAAATACAAAAGAAAATAGGAACTTATTAGTTTAAATAATTAGGGTTTTTTTTTTTTAGAGTTAAGGCCTTTGCACACTGAATCCGTTTTTTTTTCATCCAAAATTATCGCACGTCTAATATAAAAACAATCTCACATTGTGTCAATCACATTTGCACAGTGACCAAAACTTTCGTCCATCACGAAATTTTTCGGAACAGGTTTGATTTTCTATTTTTCCACATCCGCTGGCAGCCTTTAGAGTGATTTGACCAGGGAGGCAGTGGGACTCAGCTGCGACAAGACAGAGGAACGGGGCGCACAGAATCATTTTATAACTCAGATAGCTCTCGTTCAACAGGTCAGATAGTAATATCTAGGTGACTGATGATGATTTGGAGGAGGATGTGGGCAGCACACAGAACGTGGCGGACAGCTCTGCCCCTTCATGCAGCTGTGTTGCCATATAAAAGACAGGGAGGGAGTGATGACAGCCAGATAGGTACCTCCAGTTGAGAGAGGCAAAGTAGGGAATGTCTTTTCATTTCGTCACGTATTGCGAATTTTCGCACTGAATAGAACATTATAATGCATCGTAATCAGCGTGCAAGGTTTCTGTGTGTAACAATTTTTTTCGGATGACATATTTAAAAAAGCATCCCAAAACAAGGGACTCAGTGTGAAAAGGCCTTTAAATTACAGGGCCTTTTTTTGTTTGTTTTTGTATATAAGCATATAATTTGTAAGAAATTGATACTATTTTACAAAAACAGAAAACCACGATGGAGATGGATTGAGGGCATGCATAGAAAATCGCATTATATTTGATTTAACGGAAGTTCTTCTTTGAACATGGATGAATTTCCAGGTGGCAATCAGGCCCCTGCACCCCATGGGCCCCAGTGCACCACCGTCTATATTCACGCCCCTGCCTACACTTTAGAATTTGCAGTACACAGTAATCACCCATGTGCACAACAAACAAATGCCTGTCAAGAAGAAATAAAAATAAAGGCAAAGTGCTGCAAAAGTCAACAACATTAGTGTAAACAATACATGAGCAGAGTACAATATATCCAGGCTATCATCTTTGTTGCGAACACTGGGGGAATTAATATGATTATGGATTATGTATACAGCTAAAAAAAAAAATATAAATAAATCTGTGTAACACACAGATTGCAATGATGATGTAAGCTTGTTGTTGACTTTCCCAGTCTGAATGACTGAGCAAAGGATAGGGGGTGGGGTGTCATTAATCCATGGCTAGTGATGACCAGCCAGGCAGAAATGGGGTGTAGTGGGGGATGGGCGAGGACACTGTTGTTATGACTGGTGCTTGGCTGCGGGACAAACTTCCAGAGGCCTTTTCTCCCTATTCCATCTCATTGGTCCCTTTCAACGAGGAAATGTGGCTCCATTTTGCTGTGAACCTGTCAAACGGACCGGCAGCTAATATTTAATCAACGCTTGAGGGCGGCTTTCACCTTTAACAAACCACGAGGTGTGTGTTGGTGCTTTTGGGTAAATAGGTTAGTCACCGATATAGCTTTTATCCTAGTTCTGCTTGGTGTGGCTGTTGTTGTTATATAAAGGTATACTAGCTAGTCTTGTTACATAAGTTACCACCACTACGTCGCCGTATTTGGTCGTGTAGCCGTTAATACATGGCGCGGTCGTCACGGTTAATCGTTACATTGAGCTTTAGCGAGAGGCGCTTTGAAATAACAG
The DNA here is from genome assembly GCF_011397635.1 of Epinephelus fuscoguttatus. Classification (NCBI taxonomy): domain Eukaryota; kingdom Metazoa; phylum Chordata; class Actinopteri; order Perciformes; family Serranidae; genus Epinephelus; species Epinephelus fuscoguttatus. Next base: position 25,926,848 of record NC_064766.1, read on the forward strand.
TAGTTACAGGCAGCTCATTTTCGCCTGCCGGGTCACCTCACTGTGTCGAATGTCTGAAGCCTTTGCTGGGCTCTTACCGCCTGGCTTTAGTTTAAATATTATAACCTATCGATAGTTAATACATGTGCGCAAACGATCTGCCTTGCAATCGATTAAAGAGATAACATGGTCTGACTTGAGACACAAGAGCTGTGGAAGATCTCGTCAATTGAAAGGTTTTGTCCAAGTAGGTGCGAGATTATAGCAACACTGTCATTAGCCTAGCATGCTAGTGTTAGCCACCTAGCTAGGTCGAGAGTGGCTGACGAGATCACTGTACTCGGCAAGAAATGCTGTTTCAAAGAAGCTAACTTATAGCAGTCAGTCGCTTTGTAGAACAGCTAAACACATTGCTAGTCAATGTAGCATTAGCTGCATTAGTTTGGTAGCTGTTAACTGTTGGTGAGCTGGATTAAATAAATGAGATGTTAGACCGCGTTGCCTGACTGGCATGTGCGGTGACGGTTACAGCCGCCGCCAATGTAAAACTAATGTTAACTCGCATGTTGGCTAGCATGCTAACGTCCCGGAGCTCAGATGGGGCATCGCGTAAAAATGGGGTGTAAATAAACGGTTAATTGCAGTAGTTTACGAGGTAAATAAGAAGGCAGAAGTAATGCGTTTTTACTTGATAAAAACGTACAACAATAGTGCAGTTAAAGCCAATTCTCATTCCCCATACATCCACTCATTGACCCATGACATGTGGACAATTGTCAGCTTGTGAATTAAATGATAGTTACACTCTGTAGATAAGGCGCTGCTATATAGTTTATCTTTCCAAAGCTTTGTCAGAAAGACACTTGATTCAGACTCTCTTACAGTATGAAGTGTATTTTGAGTTATACGTTGGCACACATTGGTTACTATGCTTATAACAGCATGTCGGTTAACGTACACACTGTAGTTTGTTGAGCCCATTCAGTCGCCACCGTGTGTGGGGGATGGGTAATGTATTTCCGCAAGTATCCTGCCATGCTATCTTGCAGATTTCGCTACCGGCAGATTAGCATTGTGCCTGTATTTAACTTGCACGAAATCAATGTGACCTGGGGAGGAACAGCTGAACCAGGCCTACAGTCACACAGACGGCTTATACTCTGAAATGGCCACTTGACAAAATGAATTGCTCATTTACTGTAGCTACACTCAGACTAAAAACTGTAGTCCTTGGCCCCAGATGGCTATCCAGTACCAAGAGTAAGATGTTGGTTACTATTGTAGGCGGCAAGCATTTAAAATTTATCTGTACTTACTTAACTGACATGTCTGTTTGACTCTACAAAAGCATACTTGCCCTTTAATTACTATCCTTCAGGTATAGTTACACCGCACATAGCATAAATATCCACAGGCTGTTTTGGCTTATTACATTGCTGACCCAGTTTCTTTCATTGTTTAGTGACACGCCCCTTGGTTCATAACACTTTCCTCTGGCTGCCTTTTCACCCACTAGCTGACACGCAGCTGCTAAAATGTCTATTTTAATTAAGGTAATTTGTCACAGCACTGATAGAGAAGCACTATCTTCTGTGGATTTTTGGCACGGCCTACATAGATCCTGTGTTGCTAAATAAGGATTTAAACACATATGAACATGTGCGAAAAGTCTTAGTGCATTACTTGGAAGGTTGGGGCAGATTACTAAACCACAGTTCATGGTGGGAGGTGGTCTGAAGTATAAAAAGTGTGCCATGGAGACAAATTACTGATAGTAATATACCAATTTAAGACGCAGAATGTAATAAAATGTTAACATTACGTCTGCAAGTGATTTCACTCTGATGAACAGTGCAACCTACGATCCAGATGTGCTGCCCACGCCTGATGTCACTTATGTATAATTCAGAAGTTGGAAGAGGTGCATTCAATTTCTTTTCTTTCCTCTCAGGGGCCGAGAGTTCTTGTTGAGGACAACGGAGCCATGATGCACATCTGAAGGCACCTCGATCACATGGGTAGTGTATCTCACTATTTAATGTCACACCTTTGTGTTTTTTCCTTACTTGTTTGTTTTGTCTGTTGCTGTGGCTGCAAGCTATATTGCAGTCTGGCAGATCACTTTGCTATAGCAAAGCGTCAGGAGTCATATAGAGAAAGCGGTGGCTGTAATTTAGCTTTGTATTCAGGCGGTGGGAGAAGGTGCAGGAATGACTCAGGCAACATCCACACTAATATGTTTTTGTTTAAAAACTCATAACTATTGCTACGTTTACACCCAGCGGCCACATTACGTCAGCGTTTTGGAACCTCTAAGATGGAGACCTTTAAAATGCTGCCAACCACTTTTTAGTTTGAAAACTCCGGGGTTGCATTTTAATCCTGGATGGGCATAAAGGTAGACCTCTGGAAAACATGACGCAGACATGGTTCGTTTCCAGATTGGGTCTTATCAGTCATACTTGGCAAGTCAAAACATTATGGCTAGGTACCTTCTTGTGTGGGTACTCCTTTCTCCAGCAATTGATGAGGCTCCCAGTACCACTCTGATATGTTGCTGTATTTGCTTTGCAGTGACTCCCAACCTGTTTTCCGCTGCCTTAATTGCCTTACGCAGTGTTCACAATACAAACAATAAAGCAATAGCATGACCTGCTACAGTTTCGCAGAGACGTTGTTAAATTGTTGCTCAAGCGTGTGTTAGGGTAGTCACGTCGTCACAAGCTTGTGTGTATCTGCATCTAGCAACAAAGCAGCTCAACTTCACTTCATTCAAAGTTTGTATTTGGTCATAAAAGTATCTCTGCTTCTGATTAATGCCTGAGCCCCATTTTACATCACATTTCACCACCCCATCGCATCCATGTGTGCACTGTAATATAAAGAACGCTAGAATACCACCAGCCAACTTAGATAAATAACATAGTACTACCGCTAAAAACAAAAACATATGATTGGTTTATGCTTCACCACGTTATTTGAGTGCTAGAAAACATTCAAGCCCATACATCTTTGACTTGTAGCGTGTCACAGCCGTGCTCAGCGACAAGTTTCAGGCATCAGTTTGTTGCTCCAAGTCACCGGCTCCCATTGATTATAACTTGTAGCCTGTTGCTGTGTCACTCATCATGTGAACACAGTATCATACTCATGTTTCTGTCAGTAGCAGTTCCACCTTTTCATCAGTCCAAGCAAAGAAATCTCTGGTCTGAGAGAGAGAGAGTAGGCAATTTGCTTCCTGTTAACACCCGCACGAACATGCCCAGTGTACGTGAATGGCCATGTGATGTGTGTTTTCAGGCGTGTTAGTATTAACGGAGATTATTTCTGAATTGATGCTAAAACGCTCGTGTGTGCGGACATTGTTTTTATTTTAAAACAAAAAAATATTGCTGTGGATTGTTCTCAGTCAAGACCAACAAGTTAGTATTAGACATGTCCCAAAAAAGGGTTGAAACAAGCGTGAGTTGTCGAACATGTCTGTTAAGCAAATTACGCTAAGTCAAATGTTGACCTTGAAATGACTCCAATAATCCAGTTGTTTACAAAGTGGTGGCACTTTTCAAGAGCTCTTATACGTCACAACTAGAACCGTTCACTTGTAAGGAAATTCCTTTATGAGCTGAGGTTACGGGTAGAAGAAGTGATGGTTGTGGTTTCGCTTCAAGAGAGTGAGCTCTTGATAAGAATACATCCTACTAGAAGTGGAACTGAGGCAGACCGACACCTATCGATGAAGGACGCACTCTGCTGGTGGTATTTCGTTTTCATTTTGAGATCGAAAGGTTGGTTTGAGTCATATGTTGGTGTGGTGGTTCCACTGCTAAATACATGTACAGCACTCGAGGTTTGGAGTGTGGCAGTGGTTCAGTATAATTTGTTTTTCTGTGGAAATATGTATCATATGGGACGCTGTCCAAAACATAAATATGCGTCTATGGAAAAAGCAATGGAAACAATGGCTTTAAACCAAACGTATGTTGGTAAAGAGCTTTCAGTGCTTCAGTGCTTTTCAGTATGTATTGGGGTAGGTCCGCAGAGTGCTTGGTGTCTTGGGTTGACTTTCTGTTTGTGTAGCTGACTCATTTGAATGTTGTGTTTTCACACCTGTCTGAACTATTTAGAAATGTTTGGTTGGTTGTCAGGTTGACTCAAAGTCCATCGGTATGACATGTTGAAATTCTAATACCAGATTTAATGCAGTGGCTGAAAGGAAGACAGGAAAATCTGGGGAGAGAGCAAGGCAAAATGGGACATAGACACCAACCATGTCAAGGATTTATAATTTAAAAGATTCACTAGTGCAGCCAAGTTTTTAATTTCAAAATTCCTGTGATCAGTTGCATGCTAGGCCACATAGCAAAGTGGACTTTGTACTCCGTTAAACACCATTCAGATTTATTCACCAGTGCTCATCATTGACAAGAGAGTCTTGCTGCTTGAAAAGTCAACTTGAAGTTAAAACGTTTTCTGACCAATCAGATAAAATGTTGCCACTTTAAACAAGACTGTACCAAATGCCCGTCTCAGTCAGTGATCTGTACAAGAGATGCAGACTCACTGAGTGCGAGGCCTACGTTGGCACGGTTCAAATGTTGTCTGGGCTTCTGGTAATGTGAGACTAATGTCAATGAGTTTAAAGCTCTCCACTTCTAGCTGCTTGAGCCAATCTTAGTTTGACAGACAGACGGCTAATTCATAGCTCCGAGTCTTTGGGAATAATAATCATGAACTGTTAAGCTGATGCACTTAAAAATTTTTGTAGCATAGACTTTTTGTTTAACAACTATACTGATAACTTGTTTAGGTCCACTTAGTTAGCTGCTAACTGGAATGTCCCTATGGGTTCTTATCTCGTCCACAGCTGAAAATATTGTGATGTAACATGATAGCACGATTCAGTCAGGTGAGGTTATGTCATTTGCACGTTGTGTAACTCTCGTGTCAAGTTAGCAGCTGTTTATCTAAGCAAAATGATGCAGGAAGTGATGTGTCCATGCTCTCGATCAGTGCTGAAGTTATAATATAGTAAGATGTTGGGTCAGCCAGATGAATTGTTCAACCTATTCTTGTAATGCTGGCCTTACACAAAAATACTTTATAAGCGATTTTACTGTTGCAGACAACAGTCCGAGCTGTTTTAAGTCAGTCTTTCTCTCATCTTGACGTTAGGACAAGTACGACACATTACGACACGTCTCTACTGGTGCAAATACTGAAGTTCATTGCTGTTAATAGTAAAAAAAAAACAAAAAAACACAATTGCTGCACTCTACAGCACTAAACAGGAAGCAGCAAACTGGTTAGACAGTAAACGTGGAGGGGACTGTGGGGCTGGCAAGAACATGAACAAGTCTTGGTTCTGCTGGACTGTGGAAAAGATATAGAAACTGGTGGAGTTGTGGAGTGAACACGAATCTGTGTTTAATTCCACCTTGTCGTCGGTATCTGATCCACCAAGCAGCACTTAGTTTAGTGAGAAATCTTGCCTTTGGAACAGTTTGCTACTGAAACAGCGCAGCTAACCAACTGAGGCTGGTGGCGAGTTGAGGCGACAAAATCCAAAATGTAAAGTTTGTACGCAGACACGGTTTATCTTTATGTATTACACCGATGCTGAATTACCAAGAATATTGTTGGCATGTGACACCTTTGGTTTTGTGTTTCCAGAGTAAAGTATCTGTCTTTCATTTGCCTTTTTTTAAGTCTGTCATTTGATAAAATAGTAACACACAGTGCACAGTGAATCCAATGTGTTTTATTGTTCCATTCCTTGTGTAAATTCGCAATGTGAGACAAACTGTAAAGACACATTTGCTTCCTTGCTTCTCTTCACTTCAGTTACCTTCCTGGCTGTCACCACTGCTGACGTCTTGCCTTTAACATTGCGCCTAGCTGTATAATGATTTGATACTGTGAGGCTATTAAATTTCACTCTGCTATAAGCATCATCATCGCTGTTGTTCATTTCTGGATAGGCTAACATTACCTTCCCTTTGTTTGGGAAGACTTCAAGAAAGGTATTTGCTTACAAAGATTTCCACGTCTTTTTCTTGCTGCTTCGTTCTTCTCTCTTGTTGGGGATGTATGTGACCTGAGGTTACGCCATATTTTTGTCTCTACTTCTTAGTAAACCAACTCTTCTTACGGATGTAAGAAAAGGCATAAAATTGAACCAGTTTCAAGAGCTGGGAAATAATAAAAGGAATCTACTCGTAGTCTTGTAAATAGTGACAATGCAAGATCCCCAGTCTTTGCAAATCTTTTAGTGTGTGACTGTAAACTTACATTCTGAGAGGGCGTCAGACTTAAGTCTTTTCAAAGTCTCCTGGTAGTGTTTGGCAGGCACAAGTGAGCTCTGACCCTGTTCACCGCTCCTGCGTCACTTGCATAGTGATGACATTTGCAGGCACCCTTTCAAAACAGGCTAGTGTCAGATGTGCATGAGTGCTGTATCAACATGCTTGTAGTGCACCATAACTACACTGACCCTTAAACAGAGTGTAATGGAAAAACACAGCACACTGTAAGAGCATGAGTACAGTACTGCTGCAGTGTAAAAAGCATGTTTTGTTTGAAGCATGCTGTGTTTTCTGCAGTGTTATTGTTATTGGTCATTTTGTTCTATTTGTCGTGCTTCAGTGTGAAAAAAAACGCCGTCAGGACTTTCTGAACACCTTGTTATGGATAGCTGAAGGGCTTCTACTAGATTCCAGGCCTCTTGGTTCAGTTGGTCTTGGACCTCAGCCTCTGGGATGCGGCAGGAGACATGTTGACTTTTTCAGCAGGCTGGCATGATGGAAACAGTAGAGGTTCTGTCCCCCGTCCAGATCCCCTTGTTTATTTCCACAGTCCCATTTAAACAGTGCGGGTTCTGCATGAATAAATATGGAGCCGGGACTCAAGCACTGTAGGATCTGTTATTGCTGAGGTTTAAAGCCCATCTATTCCAGACGTTTTAGTCCAAAATACCCAGCCTGCCCCATGAAGGCGGCTGGTAATTATTTCCAGTTGTAGGTTAATGAATGGAAACTGGTGCCCTGCCTAGAGCCAGAAGGCTTCTGCCGCCAACACAACTAGAGAGGAACGAAACATCATTGTATCAAATGGCAGATCACAGCTTGTGTTCACCCGCTTCTCTCTGTGGAAGTTGCAAGATCTAGGTCAGGCAAGGTGATGTTGTTTTTAACCTCTTCCTCTTCTCAGTTTTCACGGTGTGTGCCAGTTTGGTAGTGAGCTACGTAGTTAGCTTGTAGTGTAACACCATCCTCCGTGTGTGTGTGAGAGAGAGAGAGAGAGAGAGAGAGAGAGAGAGAGAGGGGGGGGGGGGGTTGGGGGGGGCTCTTCTTTACCCTTGGCTCTGTGCTCCTGCATGTCATCTTACTGTTTACTATCATCACCCAACACTTGAGTGATGAAGAAACCCTTCTTTCAGCTCAGTTCAATAATGTGTAATACCACCAATTTAATTAAAGCTGCTCTGTGGTTTGCTTTTACAGGCTCCTATCCTGTGCTGACCCAATGGTTTAATCACCAGGACTAAAAATGAGCATAAGCAGTGATGAAGTCAATTTCCTGGTTTACAGATACCTGCAAGAGTCAGGTAAGTCTTGATTATCTGAATGCAGCTGCGAAATGCACTCGTTCTCCTCCTTCAAAGAACATTTCAAATGTCATATTTCACACTGCTGCTCTGGACTCTCTGTGACCGAACTTTGACTCCGACCTACTTCCCAAATCATCTGTGCCTCCTCCAGGCTTCTCCCACTCAGCGTTCACCTTTGGCATAGAGAGCCACATCAGTCAGTCCAACATCAATGGAGCCCTGGTGCCCCCTGCTGCCCTCATCTCCATCATCCAGAAGGGTCTGCAGTATGTGGAGGCTGAAGTCAGCATCAATGAGGTCAGGCTCCATCTTTAAATCCTCAACTACGAATTAGTGTAACCTTACAACACGCTGGCAAGAAGAGGTGCACTCTCAGCGTTAGGATTTGACTCAAGTTTGTGTGTTGGTTTGTACAGTGCAGTGAATTTGGTGGGTGGTCTTAAGGATGATGTAAGTAAGGCATGTTGCGATGCCAAAAAATTTAGTAGTCGATACCAAAACCAGCGAATTTCGACGATCCTTGCACTTAAACATACACTCCTTTATTTAAAATGTTTAAATTTAAACAAAACCAGCTGTAACTTAAGTTTAACTTTAAGTTACAGCGCTGTTACATCCACACACCCGAAAGAGAGGAAAAGTCTGTTTAAATCCTGTTTACTTTAGCCATGCCAACACAAACTCGCATGAAAAGAGTGTGATGAGTAACCCTTCACTGGAAAGACAGACACTGATCACTTCATTTAACGTTTAATAGAAATGTATATTTGGAAATGAATTATTTGCTTTGATTGAAGTCCTTGAAAATGAAAAAGTAGCGCCTGGAAAAGTGAAGTCTTTGTTTGACATACCTGCATGACTGTGAATATATATATATAAATTTTCAATGTGCCCCCTTGTAGGACGGGACCTTATTTGACGGGCGGCCCATTGAGTCACTGTCTCTGATTGACGCTGTGATGCCAGACGTGGTCCAAACCAGGCAGCAGGCCTACAGGGACAAGCTGGCCCAGCAGCAGCAGCAGGCGGCAAGCAGCGGCAGCAGCGCAGGGCCCCAGGGAAGCACCAAGAATGGAGAGGGCGCTGCCAACGGGGAAGAAAATGGATCCCACGCCTTAGCCAGTAAGCTCGCTCACGGTTGTAAACAATCTCTGAATCAGCTCCTTAAGAAACAGATGGCTGACCAAATTCCAGAAATGTTTCATGTTCTTATGCAGGATGTTATTCCGGCGTTAAATGCGTTGACATAATCAGATTCATGTTTATAAGATGCTGTGTAAGCTGTTTGGCATTCAGCCTGAAATCTGGTTCTTGATATAACACCAGTGAATGGAAAAAAAAGACTTGAGTTATACGAAGGAAGGCGGGTTGTTGTGACCTAAATACATAGCAAAGTATATTTTGAGGAATGAGCACTAACTGTATATATGATGGTATATAATTTTCTCTTTCACAATTTCCATATAAGGTGATTTGGATGTTCTTATTGGATGGAGTCAGAGCTTACCACCTCTGTTTGTGTGTGTTAGCTGTTTGCTTTTCTCATGACAGCTGCAGTACATTTGGATTTAGTTTTGTGTGAAATGTCTGCGGCTTGCTGGGTATTACATAAAGCTACTCTGGTGTTTTTCTAACAGCAGCACATGTGTTTCCTCATGGTTTTGTCCTTCCTGTGCAGCACCGTCACCACGTCTTTACTCACCTTTTCCCAGCACACAGTTGTTTGTTTGTTTTAGCGTAAAAGGCAAAATGTGGTTTGGTTGTTCTCCCTCAAAACCTCCCTCCTTTTCCTCAACATGGTTTAATCACAATGGGGCCTCTGAATGAAATTATAGAGTGCTACTGACGGGTAGATCCAGGTTCTCACAGCCTACAGACATGTCCAACATTAGCACCTACAGTGTCTCACATGGGTTGATTACTTGTATTTTGCACACTTCCTGCTTTAGGACAAGCTGTGGTTTGGTGAAAACACTCACAGTCATCCAACAACAAGCACAGTCTGCTCTTTAATTCCACAGCTGTCAGCTGTTCCGGCTGGTGTTCACTCAGCGCAGTGCCGTTTACTCGAGGCTTGTCGAGAAACGGTGGCATCGCCATTCTGTTTGAATTAACAAGATCAGACGATGACGTCACTGCGTGCTGCTGTGAGGCTGGCCTGCTTCATAGGAAATTAGATGAAGCTCTGTCATTGTTAAAATGAGAGTTTGTTAATCTTGCAGTTCTACCCAAATAGAGGCTATGTGTGGGGAAACACTGGCTATTCATTTCAAAATTAATAGGCTACTTTACTGGGAGCGGTGATTCATCACGTCTTGTTTACACTCCATTACCCTTGAAAATTGCATCACATCCTCTTAACCTTCAGAACAGTGGGACAGCAGCTAATGAATCTTGTTATGTAAAGTTTTAGTTAAAGGTTTCGTTACTCACTCCTTCCTGTAGATCACCACTCAGAGATGATGGAGGTGGACCGGGACGTGGAGATCCCCCAGAGTAAAGCCATGGTCCTGAGGGGCCACGAATCTGAAGTTTTTATCTGTGCCTGGAACCCAGTGAACGACCTCCTCGCCTCCGGGTCAGTATCTCCACATCATCCCTCACTTCCCATAAGGGTTATATCATGGAAAAGTGTCACTCTCCAAAACACCTCCAAAAGCACTGGTTAGCAGCAGCGTTTCTGTGAAGTGCTGTAAAGTTTAGTTGATTCAAAACACACATTTAACACACATTAAACATGGCTTAATAGACATTTTCAGACACAAGTACACAAATCAGCTTCACTATAGCTCGCAGCATTCACAGACAAACACTTGTGTTTATCTGGACACATTTTCCTCACAAATACAACATGCTAATTTTTTCAGTACAAGTCTATGGCATTTTACATTGTATAAATTAGCCTAACAACTAGCAGACCTTTTCGCTGCTCATACAAAACCAGGGACAACAGCAACATTTAACAAAGGTAATGTTATCAAATTTGGCTGCATTACAACTCACAAGGTTCACTGACAAAACTGTCTTATTCACTTACATATGAAATACGATTATCTGGCCAGGGCCTCTCTGTAACACCACAGTGCTTCATTCATAACAGTATGTTGTGTCACATATTACCTTTTATCAAAAAATTGCAGCTCCAGCGATTTAGATATTGCACTCGGCCATATCGGAATTCTGATAATATTTTATAAATTGTGCAGCTCTGTCCGTCCGTCTGTCCCATTCTTGTGAACGGGATATCTCAGGAGTGCCTCAAGGGAAATTCCTCAAATCTGGCACAAGCGTCCACTTGGACTAATGATGAACAGATTAGATTTTGGTGGTCAAAGGTCGCTGTGACCTCACGTCTAGTAGGATGTCTGTTTTTTCTACATCATAACTCAGAAACAGAAGAAAAGACATTTGGTCAGATACTGAATTGGTGACACTAATGTTGGGTGTCCACCTTGAAACTGTGCTGAATGTATAGATCTTCTGTTGATGTGTAAGAAGCATCCACATTTAGAGTTTGAAGCTTCTCTGCAGCAGCATCCATGCTTGAAGCTCTGTTTACTGTCATGGCTACATGTGAGTGTGGACAGACATGGATGTAAACATGACTGGTTGGTAGAAGCATGCAGCCGCCAGGCAGTCATGTGGTGAACATTTAATACAAATGCCTTCTGAATGATAGCCTTCAGTTATTATGATTTGACAATACGCAGCAGCAAGTGTTGTAATAAGTCCTTACTGCTCTGTTTGTGGCCGTCTACTCATTAACCTACAAGGACTCCATGATTTAAAGCAAAATCTTTATCTCTTGTTGGTCAGGGAGCTCATTTAAAAACAGTTTACTTTGTCTTATTCAGGAGAAACCTGGGTGTGTGAGGAGAAAAGGCTTGTTTTCCTAATTTATCAGCACTAAACAAACTTTTGTTGACTAAAGTGGTTGTTTCTCCAGTGTCATTATACCTCTCCTCCTCTCCAGATCAATGCACTCATGCAGCAGAGTCTCTCACAATGAAGTGTTTCTTAAAGAGCAAAGCATGTTTCACATTATTACTGTGATGCTGGAAATGAGACAGATTTTCCAGTAACAACTAATGACTGAAGGCTTATTGTCCGTAGAGAACAACAGATGACTCAGCAGTTATTAGTCAATCATGGCTCCACTGATAGATCCGTCAACTGAGAGGGGTGAGCCTCAGAGTGACTGCTGAGTACAGTCTTTTATTCTTGTTCTGTGAGTTAATGGTGGGCTTGTTTGTCGCAGTTTCACCATCTGTAGCAGTCTGCACTGTTTGATCAGATCACCTCAAGAGTGGCGTTGGGTTCTATTAATGCTATGCATCTCTAAGCTGATTGGGCCAAACAGCAAACATTACATTTCACTGTTTTCTCATTTAATATTGAGGGTCAGATCACGCAAATCCCACAGCTTTGTTCGCCCCAGTTCAAATAAATCCTCTTGTTAGATGTCTGTACCTTAATAATCAGAATAATAGCGCAATAAGAATATAAATACCTCATGTAGCAACTTCAATCACAAGAGACTGGTCTGATCTGAATGAATTTTCAAGTAGGTACATTACGTACATACGTCCGGACATTTTTCGTCATGTTTGTTACTGTGTTGCCTACCTTTGAGAATCCGGAAAATATTAACGCCTAATAACAGTGTAGATGCTTAATCTGATCGTTTCGCTGTGGTTGGAATAAATACATTCTTCCTGCACATGTTGGTGACTCATGGGGGTAACGTAGGTGACGTAGGGGATGCCTGCATTGCACATGCTCCAACAGATGTCTGTGTGTGCATCCCTCTGCTCATTTTGACAAAGAAATCGTTCATAGAATAAAACAATATTTAGTGCTCTGCTAATGGTACCTTCTTTTGTGAGTGCCCTGATAAATGTAGGAATCATTTGATTTCAAAACCTTACGGTATTGATATAGGCTGTGATGTTGAGTCGCTGGACATAACGATCATTTTTTGCTGCCAGTAGCAGTGGCCTGCATATATGATGTTAAGGGAACATTGGTAAATTGCAGCGTCTATCGATAGTTTGCATGCAAAGTCTTTTGGATACATCTGTAATTTGTAGCTACAGAAATAACCTGGGTTACACTATCAAATTATATTAACAGGTGAAACCACTTCTTCTCCTTTGACAGTTTATTAATTGAATGAATTAAAATTTTCTCAGTTAAGCAAATCAGACGCTTCACTTCCATTTTACGCAAGTCAAAAATGTCGTATTCTGATAGAATGGTTGAGACTTGTAAACACATATCTTATCGAATCACCTTATTTAGCGTCCACGTTATTAGTTAAGTTGTAATCTATAATCAGAATGATTTCAATCTAATCAAAAAAATATTGCCAGTGTAACTGCAGCTATTGAAACAATCATCTCCTCTGATGATGTCATTTTTATGTCTCCTCCCTGTACTCCTCAGTATCTTTGGCTCAAAAGAGGCACTGCATTTCTGAGCAGTCAGAGAGATGAAACACAAATAAAACAGATATGGTTTGATAAAATGCACCAGCTGGTTTTTTACAGGTCGCTTTGTGTCAGATCCAGCAGCAGTAGATGGTCTGGACTAAAGTAATGAAAGTCCTGAAATAAGCTATCAAGGTGTGAGAAATAGGTGTGAATATGTGAGACAAAGTCATTACCCCCTCACTCATCCCAGGAGAGGCTTTGTCTGACTGTAAATGGCCATTACCTTGAGCCATAATTAACAGTTAAGTGTAAATCCATAACATTAATTTCCTTCACAGCACATGGATCGAAGCCTTTGTCAGTAGAAAGAATTGATTTAACTTAACCAAACAAAACTTAATCAAGGACCAGAGTGATTCATCATCTTTCTAAAATGTCATCAAACTTTCTGCTGCCTTAATCAACAATTTAGTGCTCGTTTATAAAAGCGTCCAACCCCGCAGCAGTGAGTATTGTATGCATACTGTATATTCACCAGTCCTGCTCCTGAGCATGAGCACACGTCTCAAAGTAAAACTGAAATGGAGGAACAGTCCTGGTAACAGTCGAGGGCTGCGTTTGGGTCCACGTAAAAGTTAATGAGTTTTGTGCTTGTACAATGTCTTTCTCCTTTTTCCTCAACAGATGATATGAAAAGGTTTGATAGAGATTTAAAAAGATATTGGATATGATACTGGGTTCAGGTTCGATAAATTGCTTTCAAACCCCAACTCTACTCAAGAGCAGCGATGGTCAGTTTTATACCATTACCAGTACTGATTTTTAGAGTCGAAGTCATGTTACGTGTCTAACGTTAAACTGTGTGTGTGTGTGTTGACTCGGGCAGCTCCGGGGACTCGACAGCACGGATCTGGAACCTGAGTGAGAACAGCACAGGCGGGTCCACCCAGCTGGTTCTGAGGCACTGCATACGGGAAGGGGGCCAGGACGTACCCAGCAACAAAGACGTCACCTCACTAGACTGGAATGTGAGTGTGTAGTTGAACAGTATGGTTGTGTGTGTGTCTGTTCCACTGAGTGCAGTTTGGAGTAATCTAATCTAGTGCTCTGTGTGTGTGTGTGTGTGTGTGTGTGTGTGTGTGTGTGTGTGTGTGTGACCACTACTTCTGCTAAAGGCATTCCTTCCAACCAGATATATGGGGGCGAGTCACTCCCGCGGGGGAAAAGGCTTTTTATGCTGCTCAGCTGCAAACTATTTTTTCCCTGAGTAGTACAAGTCTGTACACAACGCCAAATCAGCACTAATATTTTGTCTGTCATTAACTATTTACTCCTTAATGCGAGTCTCGTTGGTAAACAAAGTGGAATATAACTGTGAAATCAGGCCCAGCGCTGCCTGAATGAGTCTGCATCGAGGCTGAGAAAGACTAAATGCATCTTACTTCAGACGAATGAGACTCATTGCTTTCTTTCTGTCGTAGTGCAACTGACTTCAAACTAATAGACTCATTGCTTTCTTTCTGTCTTTCAGAGTGAGGGAACGTTGCTAGCGACAGGCTCGTACGATGGCTTTGCTAGGATATGGACAAAAGACGGTAAGATCGCAGCTTTACAGTGATGCGTGGCAGTTTTCCAGATAGCAGGACATTAAAACATTCCCAGCCCTCTATATTCTATTTACAGTCACCTCAGCATCACTTTTTAGATCATGGTCTTTTTTAATGATATCGTTTTTAAGGATTTTAGTCATCAGACATCTGAACCTTAAGTTTCAAGAGAAACAAGCTGAGTTACTGTTAAAGGCAGCTAGGCTCATATTTCTTCCATGACTCCCTGGGACATCCTATGTCAGCTGAAAAGTATCGGAGAGTCACTACCTTTTAACATGAAACTACTTTTTTCAGTGTTTTTTATCAATTTTAAAACCCAGATCTATGCGTTTTTGAGAGGAGGAGAGTTCTGGGGTTAATTTGGCTCCTGGTAAAAACACTGAAGGAGTCCCAGCCTAAAAACAACGTAAGTGGCACCTCAGCTAGCAGTCTCTCCTGGCGTCTAGCCACCAAAGAGAGTTACGAAACACAGATTTTTGATGTGAAACTGCTTTATTCAGTGTTTTAAACTATATCAATCATCAGGTCTGTTTGGAGAAGGAAACCCCCTCATGCATCAAATTGTCCTGTCTAAAAAATAAAATAAAGCCTAAAAAATGAATTGGTAATGGTGGTTGTTTAACAGTTAAGACAACAACTCCCATGATCTTACGCCTCTTAACAACATCATCAAATTCTATTTTTGGTCATTGATGTATTTGAGAGAACCCTAGCCACAGAAGTTTTTTCGTCTCCCAAATCGGTCAGGCCCATGTATTTATATTTTGCTTGTCGTGCTCTCAGATATGTCTTTGGCTATTGAAATTATGTTGACTGGAAAGTCCTCCTTTTTCTGAACAAAATGAGATATGGCACTCCAAGATTCAATAGATATTTGATTGGCGAAACAGGCATTCTAACCATTGATGCTTATGATTCAAAAGTGCAAGCTACCTGGGAAAATTGCCTCGAGCCATTTGTAAATAAACTCTGAATTACCCATGCACTGTTTAGTCTATAATTTAGCCTAATGCATGAACATTTTGAGGAGAGAAAACACCTGTCTTTATACCGCTGATTACAGTATGTGAGGATGGATGTGATGGCTTCCACAGTTTCAACAAGCATGTTCATATTACCCTTTAACACACACAGGCACACACTATTCTCACTCAGCAGGACATTGCATGCACTCCAGGAAAACACTGCTTGGGTGATAAAATGTTTCTGCTCCTTTTTTAAGCTCAGTTGGGTTTTTTAATACTTGCAGGTAACCTGGCCAGCACGCTGGGTCAACATAAAGGTCCTATATTTGCACTCAAGTGGAATAAGAAAGGAAACTTCATTCTCAGTGCTGGTGTAGACAAGGTAAGACTTAGCTTTGACTTATAGAGGTGAATAAGTTTGATTCATGCTTTTTTGGATTACTCTGTGAACCCTGCAGCTTAATGCTTATTCAGAGTTTCCACTTTAATGGTGCAATATGTAAAATACATTTATACATAAAGACATGCCAAAAGGAAATGTTCATAATATGGATGGTGTTCAGACCACAGAGAGGTCCATGCAGACATCATGTGCTGTCCTCAGTGTGTACCTGCATGTCAGGGTCTCCTTACACCTACATCAAATGTTACAGAGTGACACATGAGAGTGATGCTTCTCCACCAAACATCAGATAAGACACGCTGCGTACAGACGTTGTTCAACATTACCATCTAGTGTACAGAAGTGTAATGACACACACAGTGTCACCTTCAGCATTCATTTTAATGCCCGAGCGCTGATGTTTGGGAGGCATAAACAGGCGCATGTGTGTGATTTATTAACTTCCCTGTTTATCCTACTTCATATTATTCAGGTCAACTGAGTGTGACTCGCAGCTTCTTTAAAGCAAGAACACATTCTCTGTATTTTATTTATGTGATGTTTGTATTGATTTCCTCACTGGAAGGAAACTAGTTTAGTATAAATAATGCAAATGTCCTCCTTCACACAGACCACGATTATTTGGGACGCCCACACGGGAGAGGCGAAACAACAGTTTCCTTTCCACTCGGGTGAGTGACAGGAGTCAGCTGGATTGTTCCACATGAGGCTGCATGCACGAGTCTTTTTGTTTTTAGACAGATGTTACCTTTTGCTGAACTACAGTGAGACCATTGTGATGATACACTGATGTTATTGAAGTCCTTTCACACACTGTGACAGATATGTTTGACTGCCTCATTCAGCCCGAGTTATCTTTACACATTTAGACACTGTTCAGTGTGTATAAGCATGACAGCGACCCTGAATTGAATCACAGTACTGTAAAGCCTCACTGCTGCAGCTCTAAGCTCTGTCTCTGCCTCCCAACAGCACCTGCTCTGGACGTAGACTGGCAGAGCAACAACACGTTTGCCTCCTGCAGCACGGACATGTGCATCCATGTGTGTAAGCTGGGTCAGGACAGACCTGTCAAGACCTTCCAGGGACACACGGTGAGACGGGACTCCTGTGTGAGCGCTGCTTTCTCACACAGGGAGGGAAATGGAAACCCTTCACTGGCCAAACATGCTTCTTAAAGCATTGTAGGATAGTTGATGTGAATTCTGTCACTGTAGCTTCTGATGAAATTTAGTAATGGTACTGAAGCTGGGGTAGGCAAATACAAAAAAAATGAGACAAGAAATAGCAAGCAAAAGTTAGCCACCTCATGGTCCCTCTGCCTGTGTGGACTGTTTCCTAAGGAGAAGAGCAGGCAGCCGTTTAGGAGATGGACCTTTGGTCGGTGGCTGTAGCAGCCGGAATTCGGCCAAACCAGCCAGCAGCAGCGTCAGGTCTAACCTTTGTAACAACAGACAGTTTGCTGATCTAGCAGGTAGGAGTTTGTTCTGGCTGGATTCGAGTTGCTGCAGCTGCTGACTGGGGGTCTGTCTCCAGAGCTGCTGCTCACTCTCCCCTCAGCGAGGTGGTCTGTAGCAGCAGGGAGAGAGGCACTGGAATTACTTGAGATTCATCACTCTTGCTACTGCTGGCTACATAAACATGAACTTGACACTGCAGCCATGACCCTTTGGCTCTGGTTAGCAGGAAGTTGAACTATTACCAGCATTTTCTCTCCATCTCTGAAACACTTTTCTAATATTGACCAGTTTTATTTATTGTCAGACTCTCTTTTTGATAAGTCCATCTTCCTTTTTCGGGTTGCTTTGCAGTGCAGTTTCTCTGCAGGATTCTCCACCATTTAACCACGCTTTCACCAAATGCACATGTATCTGCCTTGTAGAACAGCCCATAGGAACGTCCTCTCTCTGCAATAATTTGTGATTGGCCAAAGTCTCCCGTTTACAGGCTTTCTAAAGCCTGTAAACGGGGCCAAAATGAGGTGCTCAAGTCTCGTCTTCTCCCAAACCAGTTGAATTCCAACATGCTCAAAGTTTACTGTGGGATTTTGCCCAATGACGCCAAAATAAAACTGCCTACCCCAGCTTTAAAGCATTCATTCACAACTCAACAATTTATGTCAGTGGAAAGCCTCCTCGCAACTGTGACAGTCTAGGACATATATCATTGTAATGCCTTGAGATAAATTGGCATAGAAGTATCTATGTATACATATATGTGTTCATCAGTCAAATATACCATTTTTTGTTGTCTAACTCTCATCTCACTCACTGTAGAATGAGGTGAACGCCATCAAATGGGATCCCACTGGCAGCTTATTGGCCTCCTGCTCAGATGACATGACACTGAAGGTCAGTCCACATAACCTGCACATGTGACTAAGATAAGCAAAAAATATGGGCCTTCATAATCGGATAAATTCCTGATTGCATGTGCATACTAAGTAGCTGGTTTCTTCTTCTCTGGCATAGATCTGGAGTATGAAGCAGGACTCGTGTGTCCATGACCTCCAGGCCCACAGTAAAGAAATCTACACCATCAAGTGGAGCCCCACAGGCCCCGGGACCAACAACCCCAGCGCCAACCTCATGCTGGCCAGGTGAGCCCACAAAGCAGCATCTGAACATCATAAGCAACAATCATAATGCTACAGTGAGATGAAATAAACACTGCTCATGGTATCTTATGCCCTTAAATCAGCAGTTTCCACTAATTAATGATGCATTTTTCCGTAATTATGAGGTGATATCAGGATACTTAGATAACCCTGATAAATCTGTCTTGCTTAATATTTAATACCTTGAACAAGTTTTCTGTCCGCTGCTCTTCTCAGATTTCAGCAGCGCTCCCATTCCTCGATAGAAGCTCGTCAATAAAATATTTGACACTGACCTCAGTGCTGCTGCTCGTATAATAACCAGGTTTGACTTGCCATATTAAGTTTGACTCGAGCTCCGATAATAACGTCTTCAGAGCCAGGTCTGGTTCCTCAGTTGAACTCACATTTGATGTGTTTGTAGCCGCTGGCCGACTCCGACTGGTGTGAGTCACCACACTGCCAGCGTCAGTGCTTTTCAGATGCACCTGTAAAGGATGCCACAGTCGCTTAGCTGACCCTGAGGTATAAACACTGGGTCGAGCAGATCAGAGCGGATCTTACCACCTGAACAACCCGACAGGGCTGTGCGGTTAATATTTTAACTACTTAATGACCCAGAGACAGAGGAGGACACCTATATGACAGACAGCCTCTCCAGTGGTGGAAAGGATCAGCAAACTTCCTGTTTTGCCTTTACACAGAACGTTTGGTTCAACATCACGAGCAAACAGCGGCAGCAGCGACTAAAATTTAACACAGAGCAGTTTACCCCAACACCTGCTGGTAAATAGTTAGTCAGGGTTCCCACACGTTTTCATGGGCAAAATTTCAAAACCTTCCCATGACTTTTCAAACTTTAATTGAAGCTCCTAATTTAAAAAAAAAAGTGTATTGATATCGGTATCAGTTAGCGGCCAAATAAGTTGATGTATATCTGCATATCAGATATTGGCAAAAAATCCAATATCATGCATCCCTACTTTTGGACTTTACAACAGTCTGGAGTTTTTGGAGATGTTCGGATCACACTAGTCAGAAACACTCCTACGCAGCCACCACTGGAGTCTAATTCTTCTACAAATAGTATAACAGTAGTAATATTAGTTTAGCCTAATCTAAACCTGCAGCTGCGCAGACATAACGGGTTTGAACAGAATAAATAGACACTAAAAAAAGAAAAAAAACAGCAGTGTGTCACTGTTGATTTAGACTTTGAATATAAACATTATGAATGAAGCTTCTAACTTTTCTGTGCAGCTCTACAACCCTAAAATCCTACCGTGCCTGAGCAGAACTGACAAACAGGCCACCATCCACAACATGACTGAGAGACAGTGGCGTCTCTGCGTTCCAATAGACGATAAAAATAAATCTGATTGAAATGGCCGTGTCACGTTGGCCTGCCAAGATATCGTCTCAGGTGATGCATAGAGTGGAGAAACACAACATTCATGCAGAGACAAGTCACTAATTAGGTTGTTTCCTTTAATTAGTGCTGCCATGTCCGGCTGACACACTTTATCTCACGGGTGTCGTACATGGCAGTTAATTTAATTGCAACATGACTCCTGGACACTGAGCGTGCTCCTCTTCCTGCTCCCTCTCTCCAGCGCATCATTCGACTCCACGGTGCGTCTGTGGGACGTGGAGCGCGGGGTGTGT
This sequence comes from Epinephelus fuscoguttatus, assembly GCF_011397635.1. Taxonomy (NCBI): domain Eukaryota; kingdom Metazoa; phylum Chordata; class Actinopteri; order Perciformes; family Serranidae; genus Epinephelus; species Epinephelus fuscoguttatus. Next base: position 25,947,104 of record NC_064766.1, read on the forward strand.
ATCCATACGCTGACCCGCCACCAGGAGCCCGTGTACAGCGTGGCCTTCAGCCCTGATGGCAGGCACCTCGCCAGCGGCTCCTTCGACAAGTGTGTCCACATCTGGAACACTCAGGTGTGGGATAAAACTTCTAACCACAGATATGCTCATTAACATTGTACTCACACTAAGATGGCATAAATACATAGGATGATGTTGCCAACGTGTGTGTGTGTGTGTGTGTGTGTGTGTGTGTGTGTGTGTGTGTGTGTGTGTGTGTGTGTTTCTTCAGACGGGTGCTTTAGTCCACAGCTACCGGGGGACAGGAGGGATCTTTGAGGTGTGCTGGAATGCCACAGGGGACAAAGTAGGAGCTAGCGCGTCAGACGGATCGGTGAGTTTTTCTGCCTGAGCACTCCATCACACACTTCATAATCACTAAAGCACTGCTGAATGAAGCAGCCACTCACACACACACACACACACACACACACACATGCACTTCAGCCTCTATGTGCAACTTCCACACCAGACTACTGACCCAAGAAGTTTGTGCGTCAGCCGTGTGTATTAAAGGTCTCACCCCAGTAAGCTGAAACCATAAAATGCCTCTAGTAAGAATCAGGGTTGACGCTAAGGTCAAACTTGGTTCTGCTGGTGGAAAAAAGTGTTTGACTTATGATGTGCGGCTCAGTCATATGAGATTGTTGACTCATGTAGGCAGCAGTGTGTAGTCAGAGTAGTTTTTATTTTTAGTTTTAGTTCAGTGTTAATTAGTTTCAGTATTAGTTTTAGGTACATTTTTTTATAATATGGGGTGTGTGTGTCAGCGGCAAGATTTAAGAAGTGCAGCGTAGTTATTACAGTATAAACACAGCCCTTTATGAAGGCACTGATTCACAGTTATGGAGACATCCCAGTCTCTTAATAACATGCACCAGTGCCTCCTCATACTTGTTGTGTTGACAGATTTAAAGACATTTCATGTATATATATATATATTGTTTTATTTTGGTTAGTTTTGTATATGCACAACCTTGGGTGACTGTGGGAACTTCAACATCAGACAGTTTCAAACGAAGCCTCAAACACTGAATGAAAACGTAATGTATCACTTTGTGTTGCAGTGCCATCAGTCAACACTAGAGGGAGCCATTAGGTTCTGAAAGATAAAGTACTGTTCACTAAATAAGCCATCTATAGGTTGTTAATAAGAAGTGTATGTAATTAACACCATGAACAGTTGCAAACTATGGGAAAATATTCAGATGTCTTTTCACTTTTTTTTTAACTTATTTTAGTAATGACATAAATATTTATATTAATAATTAAATGCACTCATATTTTTGGGCTAACTTTCTACATGTTAAAGGAGTACATCACCAACAAAATGACCATTTGTTTAGCAGTTAGTAACGCTGTAGCAGTTAGCATCTTCACTGAACCAAATCTACAAGCACAGACGTGGGTGGGGGAAGCAGCAGAACTATTTTTGCCACCTCAAAAATTAATATGAGCATAAGTGAACACTATATTTGGAATATTTTCCACTGCTGTACCTTACACAGTAACTGATTGAGGAAGCCGTAGACCTGCAACTTCCATGTTCTGCAAAGAACAATGACTGTTTTTGTCAAAGACATCTGGTGACTATGAGATAGCGACTTCAGTTCCCTGTCTCAGAGAGCTGTCGGACGGCACAATAAAGCGGTGAAAATATTTTAAATGTAGTGTGCACTTAAACTGATTTTGTTTTTTTTTAGGTGGCTAAGAACTAAACTTGTTGAGGAAGCATATGCTCAGCGCTGTTTCATTTTACGTACAAGACACTGGGGTTTTCTACCCAGACGTTGTTGTAAACAAATTCTGTGGTTCAGTCTTTTTGTGTGAAAGGGAAAAAAATCTGAGCTCACTGTTGATAAATGAATCATCCTTCCTGCGGCTGCCAGTAAGAGTCCTTGTGTGGCAGAAACTGAAACTTGCGGCAGAGGAAGTAGATTTGTCTGTAATGGTCTTCCTTCCTGTTTTTCCAGGTTTGCGTATTAGACCTGAGGAAATGACACACGTCTGGGGGAGCCATGGACCGACTACGAATGTGTACATAGCCAAAATGACTGACTGTCCCTGCCTGTCCGCCACACTGCTGTAGTCCCATCAGATGCCATGGCCCGCCATTACCGCCAAATGGAGCGCCCCTCCCCACCATCCTTCCCGTCATATGTACACATAAGGACCACATCTTCGCCGCATACAGTTGCGTCAGGCACACATCAGGTCTGTATGGACACCTGCGTTACTCGCACAGACCTGCAGGAAAAAACATTTCTCTGTCATCACACAGTACAAACTCTCCGGACCCGTCACACGCAAACCAAAACACCAGGATTCTTCTCGCTTTCCTCTTTTTATCCTTTGTACCAGAATCTAAAGATTTTTTGTTCTCTGTTGGTGTGTGCATATTGCATATGTCAGCATTTGGTGTCCTGTGGACATTGTTGTTTTGAATTTGGATTTTACTGATATCTGCGGGTTTTATACAACATGTGGGGTGGGAGAGAAGAGAGGGGGGGTTGTCTTTTACAATGGGTGTTTAAAGCTGTTCATTGGGAGATCCATTCATCCACGTCTCGGCAGTCTTTAAGGTTCAAAAATGCAGATGTATAGCTTAGAAGATAAAAATGGTTTATAATTTTGTCAACTCTATTTTTATCCGATAGGTTTGTTCCATTTTTTTAACAAAGTATAAAGCAGTTAATCAAAGGCTGAACTGTCCTTTGTTTTTGCAACTTTTATCCTCAGAAATGGTTTTCAGGTGTTCACAATTCATCAGGTTAACATAGAGCTCTAAAGAATTCAAAACCTCTAGGCTGAAAGATAATCTTACGTAGCTGTCGATCCCATGTTCTAAAGACATCAACGCTGATGTGCAGTTGGCTTCAGGTTTACATCGCCGACTTCGTCCCTGATCTGTGTCTCAAGCTCAGGCGGCGGCTGTGCTCTTGTGTCAGTTGTGAGGTAACGTGGCACAGGAGTAGCTTGTCATCTGGCGTCGTCGCAGCTTCTGGGAGCTGTGGGGAATGAGAGAGAGATTCGGGAGGTCAGGCCCATAACCGCTCGCATCCATCTGACGTGAACGATTAGTTGTCATAACTGTGCTCATCAGGACGTCATCTGCAGTATCACTTCCTGGCTGGAGTTCATATCACGGTTTGTCATGTTGAGAAGTCGTTCGCAGCGTCTTAACGGTCCAGTGTGTGGGATTTAGGGGCATCTACTGGCAGAACTGGAATATAAGTGTGTTCTCACGTTCATAATCACCTGAAAATAAGAATCGTTATGTTTTTGTAACCTTAAGTTGAGCCGTTAATATCTACATAGAGAGCAGGTCCAGAACAGACAAACCAACCACTGGCTCTAGATAGGCCCATTCTTGTTTTTGCAACAGCCACCGTAGTTAGCAGTAGGACTACCCCTGAAACTGAGACACAGGGAGCTGCCTGGAGGAAGAGAGACTGCCAGTTCAGGCTCCGACATGACGTTATCTGCTGCCTTCTGCTCAGAAGTGGTGAATTTAAAGCTCACAGCAACTTAATATGATACAGTTACTGGCTTTTGTTTGATATCTATTGTCGTCTCACATTTCCATCATTAGCGTAGTTAGCTCGTTTAGTTTATTACGTGAACGTTGCTGTCACCCTGCTCATCGTGCTGAACCCAGTTCAAACTCTATACGGAGAAGTCTCAGCTGGTTGCAATCTGCCACTAAATCTTTAAATCTTACACACTGGACCTTTAAAAACATTCTGACTTTCACTTTGTAACGTGTGCAGCTTTTATGTCCAGCAAGTACACACTACAGTCTCTCTGCTTTAGTTTGTCGTTGCCTAGCATTAACACACACACACACACACACACACACACACACACACACACACACACACACACTCTCTCTGGAGACAGGCTGCGTTCAGGCCTATGCACGGATAGACGGCGCTTTTGTTTGTAGTGTTCAGAATTGGCGTTTTGAGGCAAGTCTGTGCTTGTTGTTGAAAGGCAGACTCGCAGCATATGACTTGATGTAACATGGTATCTGCATATAATATATATATATATATAAATATATATAAATATATATCTGTGCTATCACAGGGGACTCTTTTGTATGCCACTCGTACACTAAGGGTGGATTTTAAAGTTACTTTTTGAAGACGCTTGAAATACAGTATGTGATGTTGTCGTGCATCACAAAGGGTCGTAACCATGAGGAATGGTTTTTTATAAAATACCATTAAACAGTCATAGAGAAATAAAAAATTTAAAAAAAAAAAACGAGCAGCCCTTTGATGGGTGTTTTTTTCCTGCACTTTAGACTAAAAATGGAGAAACAGGGAGGTGTGTTTATTGAAGCCATCGTAGACACACCTAATGAAAATGCTCTTAAATCAGAATTGTTGCAGAAAGTGTGCAGTGGGTGAAAAAAGGTGAACAGTGTCCTGTCCGACTCCTCGGGGTACGTCAAAGTCGAACCAAGCCAACTTCATGGCATTCCAGGTCTCATCTCGCAGCCATAACCAACAGCTAACAGCTTGATACACACACACAGACACACATACACACACACACACACACACACACACACACACTCGTCGTCAGGACATTTCAGAGGTTTTGCTCAGAATGTTACTTGTTTTAAAAAATTTTGTACTGAAGCTAAAGACTATTTTGAAGTTTGCTTTAATACAGTGATTGGACTGTACCACAAAGACACTATTTCAAATGATGTCTATGACAGTGGAATGGTATTTTATAACGTTTCGTTTTTAGATGATAAGCTTTTTACACTGCATTCAAGTGTGTTTGCTATCTTTTGTTCCTACCGAAAGTACTAACGTTAATTCTATCTTTGCTATGTCGGAGAGCCCTTGAAGGTTTTGTACTTCTCAAAACTTTTGTAATTCTGATTTATTTGTAGCTACGTACACGAAATGAACAAACGAAGAAAAAAAAAGAAATTATAAAATCTGGATTTAATTGTCATTGTATTATAACACAGAACATGTAAATACCAATTTGCAGATTTCTTTTTGTTGTGTTGTCTTTGCCCTCACCTACATTGTACTCTCTTTCTCTCTCACTCACATGGTTGCGGTCCGCAGCCTCCTGATCTGACTGTTGTAATATCACTCAGATTTCAAGGTCTAGAATAAAATCTATTTTGATAATATCATCGTGTTTTTGCTTGTAATTTCCATGTAGCTCCACTAACGCTGTTTCTTTATCAAAGGAGTTCCTAAGTAAATGTCTTTATGTGGGGGAGGTATACACCAGCATACGCTCTCTGTGTGATACGCTCTGAACCAAGTCAGTTGGTCTGTCAGTTATTTTGTTTCAGATATAGTTCTGAAATATTGTAACACACTTTGGTAGTATTGCCATGAAATTTTGCACAGACGTTAAAGCAGTAGTTCCCAATTGATGGGTCACGGTCCAAAAGAGGGTTGTGGGACTGGAAGTGGCTCGCAAACGTGTCACATGAGGTACAGTTGCCTGCTGTGAAGTGAGTGACAAATGGACAGCAAACTATCTTGACGACACAGTAAAACCAAAGTATGACGCGGAATATATTCAACTGTGTGGACCTTGAACTAGTGACTAAGGAGAAATCTGGACTTCATGGCTGGACCAGTTGGAAGCCACTGCCCTAGAAGACGACGCCTGCTGACTTTGGTTCGTACCTGTCAACCATGAGACCTTTCTTGCATTCTGGCAACTTTTAAATAATGAAAATAAATATAGCAACAGTAATTTTTAGTTGATAAATATGATTGGTTTAGTTTTTGATTCATGCCCCTTGTACCAGTAGAAGGGAGGGAGGCCAGGCTGTATGCTTGGCCTGCGTAAGGGACCCACAGCTGGCTGCGTTTCCTGGCGCACACATGCCCGAGCCAGGTGGAGGCACCTGTGAAACCCCCCCTTTGAGCGGTCCTGTCATGAATACGTAATGTGGTGAGCATGGAGACAAGGAGTCCACCAGCAGCTGTGCCGTTCTCATGCAGGTCCAACAGGTGCCCCTCTCCAGCCCTGGCAGGTCCCAGAAAAAGGGGGGAAGTGTAGACTTAGTCATAAATGGTCTTCTGATCACTCAAAGCACTTTTATACTACATGTCACATTCACACACTGGTGGCCAAGGCTACCATGCATGGTGCCACCTGCTGCTCAGTAACCATTCACATGCTTTCACACACCGATGGAGCAGCCATCAGTAGCAATTAGGGTTAAGTATCTTGCCCAAGGACACTCGACATGTATCAAGCCTCAATAAAATGTGAACAGGTGAGCTCAGAAATTCGACCCCAACATGAGGGTCTATGGGGATTGACTTGGCTCTGGGGCCTCAAGTGGCCATTAGAGGAACTGCAGTTTTTGAAACGACAGCCTCACAGAGCTGCTGTTCACGCTGAAGACTGAAGTTCAAATTATATAAAAGAAGAAACAACCACCTCCTCGGCTGTTGCACCAAAAGGTTCAATCGAATAAAGGTGCTTTCAAGGTGGCAGCCTTTTTGAATGTCACTTAGATTATAAAGCACTTAGAGGAGATATTAGTCAGGAGTTTGTCTGGCTTTTCCTCACATTGTCACCAGGATTCTCATTTAACCTTTTGCCTTTACCGCTGTGTGTGTCTGCCTCCCATCTGATAGTCTGTGTGGGTATACGTGGATTAAAAAGCAAGCTGGTGCTGTGGTTTTCAAGAAGCTTATAGATCTATCACTGGAAAATGAGAGGCCAGTGACCAGCTCAGTGCTGTCCTCTGTCTCCGAGGTCAAGTGTGTTCATACCTTTACCCTTTAGTATTTACTACAAAATATAACAAAAGGATTCAAACACATAAAAATGGTGTCAGAAGATTCCTCTGGTTTCAGCTGAAGTAAAACGTGTGGGTTTGGACAACATAATGAGAAGCACCTACCCAGAAACTGTCATAAGCTGAAACCATTTCCCTCAGTGGAAACGAAGCTTTTATTTACTTTAATCTCACAGATAAAAAAACAATAAATTGTGAAGCCAATAAAGCCTCCACTAAAATAACATTTTAAGTCTTGTGTGTGATTTATCCTGGCTTCATATGAGCAGAAGAAATTTCCGGTAGTTGCTAGGCTATTTTATGCAATGTAAAATGCCATAGACTTGGGCTAATAACGTTAGCATGTTATATTTGTTTAGAGAACGTGTTTAGTATATGACAGTTGTTTTGTCGGTGAACCTTGTGAGCTGTAATGGAGCCAAATTTTGTAACGTTACCTTTGTTAAATGTTGCTGTTGTTCCTGACTTCATATGAGAAGAGGAAAATTTGCTAGCTGCTAGGCTAATTTATGCAATATAAAATGCCATATATTGTGCTAAAAAAATTAGCATGTTGTATTTGTGGGGAAAATGTGTCCAGATAAAGACAAGTGTTTGTCTGTGAATGCTGCGAGTTATAGTGAAGCTGATTTGTGTAGCCTACATGAGTTTGAAACTGTCACTATAAGACATGTTTAATGTGTGTTTTGAATTGCACATTGTCGACGCTGTTGTGAGCATTTATACTTGCCCGGTGGTGTGGGGAACTGCCCATTGTTCCGACCATATTAAACGCATTGTTCCGAAGTCCCGTTGTTCTGAAGTCATCATGATGCCCTGTGGTTAAGGTCTGGTTAGGTTTAGGCACAAAAACCACTTGGTTAGGGTTAGGGTTAGGAAAAGATCATGGTGTGGGTTAAAATGAAAAAGAAAGTGGCAAACACATAAGCTGTGAGCCTGCTCCGCCTCAAGCCTTTCTCAGCTGACCCAGAGCCGGTCAGCGGCGCACCATATGCCCGCTGCGAGCCGTTCAGCACCGCGGACACTCGGACTAATGGGATGTCGAACCAATGACATGGACCCATAGCTACAGCGTTGATTCAATGCAGAAGTATGAATTCCGCATAAATCTCAAACTGATGTCAGCAAGTGTTACCTCTGGAGCTGATCCATGGAAAATAAACATGAGTCTGATTTTGTGGACTAACAGAATGTCTGTTTTCTTTTTTTATACCTAAATTTGCTTTATCCCACTGGAGTGTGTTCAGCTCTGAAACAGAAATTATACAACAGTTAGTTCCGGCCCTGCAATCTGATTGGTCGAGAGACAGTAAAACCGTGATGATATTGGAGTACAACATCACGGTTATTTCACCGTGTATGTATCACTCTGCCTCACAGCTGATTACAATCAACAATCAAATTAAAACTGACGGTTAGTGTCAGTTAGGTCAGCAGTTGCGTTGTAGGCTAATTAATTCATCCACTGTCAAACAGCCAAAAATATGGATTTATTTCCTAAAGTAAGGTTTGAATTGAACTATGAATGGTCATCAGAGGAAGATGAGGGAGAGGAGAAGCTGAATCCATCTGAGCACACATCCAGGCTTGTCAGTGTTTCAGCAGCGGAGCTCAATGACTTGGAGAAAAGCAACATACTGTCAGATCAGAAGGCAGAGTTGGCTGTGCCTGTGAAGCAACAGTCCACCATGCAGTCACCAGAGACTTATTTCACCGGCTGCACAATTAATGGAAATGTGCAGATTAATGTGTATAAAGAGTAAGTGCCTGGTGCACCATGTCTGCGTTACATAGCAACGGTGACAGCTGTAGTCCTGAGGGAACTATTTTTGTTGGCGGAAGACAAATAAAATGTTTAGATTATCTATTTTGTCCTTTTTTTTCAACATTTCTTAATCAGCCTTGCTTATTTAACTGTTGAACTATTGTATAAAAGCAATATCACTGTGATATTGCTTAAATATACCCATATACTCAGAACATTCCCCTGGGTGCTCTCAGTGTCATCTAGAACATAGTCATCTAGCTAACAGTGCTAACTCAAAAGAAAGTGCTACCATGGAGACAGAGCAGACTGGCCAATCATAACGTAGCATTGGCCCGGCTCAGACCAGGGTCAGACAACAACACAGCTGTGCTCCATTGACTCTAATGCAGTCGTTTCAGATTTCCTTCATTTTCAGGCTGGTTTTGCGGATTTGGAGCTAAATGTTGTGCCTGGGACACGTCGTGTATTAATGATACTCGTTACCTGGAGAGGTTGGAAAAGATATACGTTTCTTCCCTGTTCCAAAACCAAAATCAGACCCTGAGTGTTGAGTTAGCTGGCTAGATACTGAAGATATAGCCTACTGAATGTATACACATGCTGCTTGCTTGTTAATGATTAAGACATTATGTGTCATCACATTGTGTGCAGATGAGCGTTGTTTGATTTTCCCCGGAGATCCCCGCCTGTCTGGGTGTGGAGGTCTGGGTGCTGGCAGTGGCACGGGGACGAAGCCAAACATCACTCATCTGCACACACTGCGATGCTGCACAACTGGTTCATTGTCAGCTCAGTTTTATCATGTGTGGCGATCAGCAGTGATGTGGTGATTCACTTTTACACTGTGATCTGTAGCCTGTAGTTTGTTTTTTAACCTGTTGTTGCTGCTGAGTCAGTTTGACATCCTGAGTATATCCTTCAAACACAGATTGTAGACCCCTCTGTCTGCTTCTCTCTGGAATCACTCTTTCATTTTCCCAAAAATATGATAATATTTCCTCAGGGAGTGCAGTTAGTTACAGTGAGGGCTCCATGTTAATCACAAATGTACGTGCTGAAGCAGCTATCAGTTGCTTTTATCATTCCTTCTGTCCATGCTGGCCGTGATTTGAACTCCTCCTAACATGACTCCAATAAAGCTGAGACCTGAGCAGCCTAAATTAACCAAATGAAGTGTTCCAAAGTTAGTCTTTTAAAATTCCCCCCTTTTATTTTACTCTCACTGTGTCGCAGCTCACCAGGTAAACAGTCTGGGGGAAAGCAAATAAGGAACTTCATACTATAAAGACAGTAACCTTGGGAAATACACAGCTGATTTGACCCACTGACTTCTCTTTCTGTAAATCAAAGATGCACTAGGAAAGGATCATTTCATGGCCAGCGCGGAGAGAAGAGATTATGACAGCGACTAATCACCCTTTCCATGTGTCATGTTGATATTGTCACGACCTGGACGATCGTTTGTGCCAAAGAGCAGGTTCTGCCAGCATGAGTGTGCGTGACAGTGTGCCCAGAAGCTTAACATACCTCTTTCATTACACTTTCCTTGAAAAATCCCATGATGCATTAGTCATGAACTCAACAGAACCTGACTGTGTTGAACCGTAGTCTCTTACATCTGTGACCTGCTGACAAGCATTTCCTCTAATCAGGTCACTCAGTATATTTTTAGATATTCATCTACTGTACCAGTCGGTTGTCAAACTCTCAGATGAAATTCTGAGCAGCTGCTTTGCACGAGGTTTGATTGTTCAGAGGCTGCTTGTTTGTCTGTGCCCTGAATGGAAATTAAACACAAATGAACCATCGTCACTACATTCTGACACACTGAGCTACCTCTGTTCACTTCATGGCATGCAAATGCATTCACTGGGATGACTTGGTCACGCTATGGTGGTCATTTAATGGTAGGGGGAAAAAAGTGGTAAATGTCAGTCTGTGTAAGGCCACAAACAATAATATTATTATCCAGTGTTGACACAGATCATGACACAGGTTAAAGTGCAGCCACACAATTTGGTAAAAAAAAAATAAAAAAAAAAAAAAGACATTGTAAAGGCTACAGTAGAATGCTTTTTAAACTCTGCTCCATATCCGTTTCATTTGCCTGTAGCGTGCATATCTGTAATGACGTGAGGCATTATATGGTATGGGACTGGTCATAGGCTGTACTTGCCGATACCTGATACCACATTTTAGGCAGTATCGGAGGCATTTCAGATACTGGTATCGGTATCAGTACAACTTTACCTAAAAACACTAAGTATGTGTAAACAAGATGGTAGATATACATTCAATAGTAGACTAAACCTAAGCTGTACTATTATGTTGACAGAATTTCACTCTTACACTAACATGCTCACAATAGACTGCAGCAGGAGTAAGTCGTAAAACCCAGAAATGAGGTAGCATTTAAGCACCCCTGGTTCAAGAGAGAAATGCTTAAATGCTTAAATGCTCAGTGTGTCTTTTGAGAGGGCTTTTGGTCAGATGCCTGAAATAAGGTCTGTGGTTAACACAAGCTCAACAGAATACCCTATTTTGTTCCACCACATAAAATATGTCAGCCAATACCACTCTCATTCATTTTGAAGCTTTTATGTGTCCTTAACCATGATTGTCTGTAAAAAAAAAATGTCATGGCAATCAATCTGGCAATACTTGCCGCTTCTTTTATAAGAACTAAAGATAAATACATGAACATTCTCTTTCTGTTTTCACTGTAATTAGTACCAAGTTCCATATTTCTCACAGAAACCTCCTTATCTTCTGTGCTCAATACTTACTGCATACTTCTTACATCACCTCATTACCAAACAGAGCATGTCAGCTGCATTTGTTACGGTTATTACATGAATATGCTGTTAATACTTTAACGAAACAGTTCACCCTTTTTTTCCCCCCCCTCTTACCTGTAGTGCAATTCATCAATCTGGATTGTTTTTGTGTGAGTTGCAGAGTGCTGGAGACACCAACAGCACTAAAACATGGAAATTACTATGAGGGCAATGTCACTTACCTCTCCCATGGAGTACAACAGATGGGGAGAGATAAGGCGGGAGACACACCTTTACAGGCGGGGTACCCCCAAAGGTGATCGTAGGGGTACAGAAACTGAGTATCAGTCGTTCCACATATTGACTATAGAGGCCTAAGCATGTCAGGTAATAACAACTGAAAAAAAAAGATAGAAGAAGAGAGATCAGTACCAGTAAAGTATTTTTTTCCGATGAGCCTGGTCTCACTCCGGAGTCGTCGAAATCCAGCACTTGGGCAGTGACTTGTGGGGTCAGAAACCAACAACAGTTATAGTTTAATGGTGCCCGGCGGTGTCAGGGGAAACGCAAGGACAAAAGTTAAGGCAGCGAAAGTCCAAACCGAGGTGGGAGGGTTGGTGGATGGTTCCAACAAACATCGGCCTTCACCCGAGAGAGCAGTGCTCACACCCCGTAAGATGCTAAAGCTAAACCCTGTTCTTTTTTCCTAAACCTAACGATGTGTTTGTTGTTAAGGCGAGACACTGCAGGTGAATAGGGTGAACTTTTGAAATAATAGCTATCATCATGAAACTTCCCCAGTTTATTACTTACTATGTAAAAAAATGTATTACAAGTTTTTAAATTTTTAATGTTTAATTATGCAAATTATGCATTGTCTCATTAACTATGCGCTAATTTGCATAGATTTGAGGAAGATAAATCTGAACATCTGATAAAGCCAGGTGCCTCAAAGCCTCAACGAGGAGATGGACATTGTTACTCTGTAGGTGGAGCTTTCGATAACGAGTGGATTTACAAGGTGTGTGTTTGCTTGCTGTTTTACATAGAGAGGCCTCTCTGTTAAGGTTATCTATTCTTCCTGTCCTTTATGATGGCCTTACAGCCTGATTTCTGGTACAGAGGCCTTGCTCTGGTATGTCCCTTTAAGAGAGTTTTCTCAAAATACTTTTTCATGGGTATCTTTGTATTTCTTGTACGTACATATTTACACTGACGCTCTTTGTAGCTGATGTATGTGATTGTGATGTGATGTATCTCTTACTGTACAGCACTCTGTGTCTGGACACTGTTGCTGTGTATGTGGGTCTACTGATGTGTGGATGTTCTATTGTGCATTCACAGACAGGGGTTGTGTGTATCTGTGTGTGCGCACTGGCACATAGACATATCTTTTATTCATCTATTTTTTGCATTGTGGTTTTTCTAGGATTTATTTGCACTGTGTTGTATATTTCTGACAGGAGTATATTGTTTTTTCCTCCTTTTTTTTCTTGACCATTATCTCATTAAATATGCGCTAATTTGCATAGATTTTAGGAAGATAAATCTGAACATCTGATGAAGCCAGGTGCAAAATTCTGCCCTCATTTTGTTTACATATAAGATGAAAAAAAACTACAGAAGGATTTATGGATATCTGCTTTTATTACCTAGGAAATCAAAATATACTGCCCATAGCCTTAAAAAAAATTTTTTTCGCTCGCTATATTTCTGGGAATAAAATGTTTTTTGTTAAAGGTATTATTTCTTGTAAAACTTCAAATGTGATATACATGTTAAAATGTCCTTGTGGCCTTACGTGCATAGGAAAAACCTCGAGACCTCTCAAAAACAGAATTTCCAAACACAGATGTGCTATCAGGAACCATGATCAAAGGAGCCCTGTGGCCACTCATTTTAACCTTTTGAACCACACTGTGGCCTCCCTTAGCTACATCGGGCTCGAACATGTTCAGCTACCAAGGAGAGGTGGTGACCTTGACAATTTACTCTTGAAACATGAACTATTTTGGATTTATACATTAGATACTATGTCGCCTAAGGGCCTCAACGATTGCATCATTGCATCATGTGACCAAGTCATGTGTGTATTTAAGATGGCGGCCCCCTATGTCTTGTAAGTCTGATGAAGAGCCTGGCGCTCGAAATGTTGCTTCTATTCGAATAAATTCGACTGAGCATTGGAGCCCTGCAGTGTGCGAACTGTTTTAATCTTTTTTTGTATGCACTGTTTTCAGCTCAGCACCTGCCCGTTTTTTGGTTTGGATGTGCGTGTGGACTTCTTTGTATGGGAATAAAATGTCACATAAATCAGGCTAGGAATGATTTATTAACAAATCCCTCTGTAAATATCTTCAGAATGTAGCTAAGTGTATAACTCCTCCTGAACGTTTGGTGTACATAGGTGCTACAGAGGCTGAGATGTTTGACTCGGAGTAGGACAAAAAAACTCATTTTGAGAAAACGGCAGATTTACATAGATTTACATAGAAGATTTACATAACATAATAACAAAATACAAGTAGACAAAATGTAACAAAATAAACGTCTAAATGTATAATTTGAATGTTTTCTTTATAGCAGTTTGAAAGAATACATATTCAAGGAGTAAACTAGCCCAAAATCTCAAAATTGACTCTTCACTGCATGAAAAATCGATGTTTTTGTCTCACCTTAAAGAATAAAAACCATCAATTTGCAGTGTTGTACCGACATAGTGTGCTTATTTTGTATGCAAACAATGAATTTCCAGTGAGAACAGAAGTGTATTTTGAAAGAAGACAATGCATGTAACAGGCAGAATTTGACATGGTCTCCCAGAACGTCAACAACCAACACACCCAGGGTACCTTGCACATCATATGTGGACGTGGAAAGTCCATGACCAAAGGCCAATATGTGACGAGGTAGGAGTGAGAATGTGTTGTTCTGATTGTAATTTAGGGAATATAGGTGTTTTATCCCCCGCCAGCTTCACATGTACCTTCACAAACCAAAAAATCCAAATGGAGGATGCTTTAAATAACTTTGGTTGCTTCTTAAAATATTTAAATCTCTATATCAAACAAAAAACCCCACAAAGACCTTTGTTTTTGTTTGGTTTAGATATTTGGAAGAAATTAACTAGAGCAGGAAGGATCATTTTGAAATGACAGTCAGTCATTTATCTGTCAACACCCTGTGTGTTTGGGTGTCACTAAGAGCAGAGTGCAGAGATGAGGCACAGAGGGCAGGCCTTCCTCCCATCTTTTCCTCCTCCCTCCCTCCCTCCCTCCCTCCCTCTCTCTCTCTCTCTCTCTCTCTCTCTCTCTCTCTCTCCCTCTCTCTCTACAACCACCTACACAGAGAGCAGACCACCCCCACACACAGAAAGAGGAAAGGGAGGGTGGGAGGAGATAGAGAAGAACCAAGGCAACCAGCACATGAACAAGTAACTTAACAGTCTACACATCCAGAGGGCAGAGGAAGGATCCCACACTCACAGATATTCTCACGCAAGACTGTCTAACGAGGAATTGGTGGCTGCTCCTGACAGGCTGTCATCTCAAGGAAAAGTAAACTTCATCTACAGAGGAGGATCTGTGCGGCAGGGGGAGAAGACTCAGCGGAGAGAGGGGAGACTGTTGGATTCACACACACATTATCTATTTCCTTTTTTTGCCGGTGAGTGTCCCTCTGTCCCCTTCCTGCATCCCTCTGTGTGTTTCAAATCTATTTATACAAATGGTGACTTCAGAAATATGCCAGTGGTGTGGTTGACTTTCAGGGCGCTTGTTTTAGATGCAGCTGAGATAGAGGAGCGAGGATCAACACTTGTGTTTGCGCTCTGTGTGGTGCAGCGCTCAGAGAGATTGACTGACAGCAGACTAGCCTTTTGAACAGGACGTGATAGCGGCAACACCTTCTGTCAATAATCTAAGCGTAATTAATCCTAATTTGTAACCATTGTGTACTGAAACCATCACAAGACCACATTAAAATAATCATAATCTGAGGAAAACTCTAAAGAAGTGCTGAAAATTGAGAAGTTTTTTAAAGATAGTTCATATCTTAGAAAGATGCCATGGTGATTAAAGACAGTCACATTGTTGGCTGATGACACTCAGCACCTGTCACATGAGCTCTGCTTTTGTGGGTGTGTTAATTAGGCCGTTCACTTTCTGATTTATCTTTCGTCCGAACAAAGTAGTCCAGTCTCATATAGGCTATAGACCACAGGATGTATTCTGTTTTTCAGGAAGTCAGCATTACTTCCCTTAACTACACATACTAATACAAATTACAGTTATATCTTTAAAGAACTGTTAAAACTATAGAGTGTGTATGTGTAAAAGGCAGCAGGCAAACATGTATGTTAAGGGCCTCATCCTTACAGGGCAGGCTCTCCTAAATAATATCCATAGTGTATCTAGGTATGCAGTCGTGGCATATGTGTCTCTGGATCTCTGCCACCACCTTACAAAGGGTGTGAATGAACAGTGCTCAAAGCATTCAAATACAGTGCTCAAAGCATTCGAATATTCAAGAGCGACTTGTTTTTCCAGAAACAATGTCTCTGTTAGTCATGGATGATTTTCACTGGAACTACTTTCTACCAAATAATAAGCCCTTTTGGAATTTGTTTAGGTTTTATGTGGATTATCCAGAGTCACAGGGATATTGTTTCTAGAAAAAAAGATGTTGCTGCTGAATGCTTTTTAATAATTGTTTTAAATTTAGCATGTGGCACAAACCTCAGAAGCAGAATCTCAAAACTTTTACAGAAGAACTCGAAACTATCTGCATGGTTAGATAACACGGGGGTATGTTCAGGGATGGCATGTGAAGTTACGCCTGTGTCATGCATTGTGTCTTTTCAAATTCTGTTTGTAGTTTAGGCAACTAAAGTCTGCAGTTAGGTTTAGAGATCATGGTTTGGCTTATTAAAAGTACAGCCATTACTAATGTCATGTGATGTCATTAAACATACATCATGTGAGATCCGTCACTACTGCAGCACATTAGACATACTAGCACATCCATCCGCTTTCAACCGCTTATCCGAAGCTGGGTCGTAGGGGGGCAGCAGGCCAAGCAAAGCACCCCAGATGTCCCTCTCCCCAGCAACCCTTTCCAGCTCCTCCTGGGGGACCCCAAGGTGTTCCCAGGCCAGATGAGCTATGTAACCCCTCCAGTGTGTTCTGGGTCTGCCCCGGGGCCTCCTACCAGTGGGACATGCCTGAAACACCTCTAACAGGAGGAGCCCAGGAGGCATCCTGATCAGATGCCCGAACCACCTCAACTGACCCCTTTCAACACGAAGGAGCAGCGGCTCTACTCCGAGCTCCTTGCAGATGTCCGAACTCCTTACCCTATCTCTAAGGCTGAACTCAGCCACCCTACACTACATTGGTATTGAAATAAGTCCACTGACTTTTGATTTCACATGGGAAACATGTGACCACAGGGAACAGCAGACTCCCAGGTGAAAGTCCAGAGTTTGTTTGACCCATAAACCACCACTCCCCGCCCTATAGGAACTTTGTCGCTCTTCATACTATGTAGTTGCCAGAAATGTTTCAAACTGCCACAAAAGGTGCCTTTGTGTATGTCAGTTGGATGTCCACTGACAAAGCAGCGGTATTTGACGAGTTTGGTTCGACACGTGACACACGACATGTGATATTTGTCACTACTGTAGCAATCACCTACTAGCCCACTACATTGTTATTGAAGTAACTCCACTGACTTTTGATTTCACATAAGAAACGAAGAGCAGGCTCCCAGGCGAAAGTTGGAGGTTGTTTGCTTGCTGTGTCAACACCTGTGCATCATACCACTGCAAAAGGTACCTCTGTGGACTGAGTGGCAGTATCTGATGAGGTGGGAGTGGGAACGGGCTGTTAGGGCGTAGGCTTCATCTCAGCACTGGGGGGGGCACATGAAACAGGGAGTCAGAAAATTTTAGCACCGAACACTTAATTTCCTGAGTTCATGGTGAATTTTTAGGCACTGATTTGTGCCTTTTCTGCAGACATTTTCTGCTGCCTATGTTTTTATTGTGGGAGGATGATTTAAGGATGTCCAGCTGTCTTGCTGCATGACATGTCCATTAATGCTAACACTCCCATATTTATATGTTACATATTTAGACCACAGTTCAGCAGATGTGTGTGCTTATCTCCAAATTGGCCAGTATAAAGCCATTTCCTCCTTTCACATTGCCGATAAGTCTTTATGACCGAAGTCTGTTTTATGATTGTTTGTAAGTAAGGCTGTAAAGTTAGGTATGTGGCCCTGCCTGGAAAAGTGCGCTATATAACAATGACTGTAAGAATAAATTGACGGGGCGCTGGTGGCTTGGTGGCTTAGTGGCAGAGCAGGCGCCCCATGTACAAGGCTGTTGCCGCAGCGGCCTGGGTTCGAATCCTGCCTGTGGCCCTTTGCTGCATGTCATCCCCCTCTCTCTCTCTCCCCCTTCACGCTTACCTGTCCTGTCCAATAAAGGCAAAATGGCCAAAAAAAAGAATGAATTGACTGTAACAGTAATTGCCTCTGTGTAGAAACAGGAGGCTGATGTGAACCAGAGGTGAGGCAGAGTTTCTCATTATCAAGGCAGAGAGAAAAGAGAGCCATTCTGAGCCAGTGACCCCATTAGGCACAGGCCATCCAATGATGTTTAAAAAGCTCCCGGGGTGCGGTGGGAGTCCCAGGCCCCGGGCCCATCATGATCCCCCCTCGCTTTTAGCCCAGGCTCGGCCGGAAGCAGGCTATTCTCGTCCCGCATTGTGCTGCCGAGGTATTCTAACGCTGTCCATTGTGTCCGAATGCTTTCCATGACTCTCAGCGGTTTCAGTGGGTCTGCACCTTAAACCCCTCCATTATGGACTGGCTTGCATTGCCACATTTGCTGTGTTGGCTTTTGTATTCAGTCAACCCCTCCCTTTCACCCCCACCCGCTACATTACAACTCTTGCACAGAACACAAGCGGGTGTAGCCAAGTTTAGATCCAACCACAAAGTAGTTGCGGTCTAGTGTAGTTTCAGTCGTGCTGCTGCAGAAACACAGTATCAATTAGTGGGATACTTCGGCTCTTTTGAAGTGGGGTCGTATGAGGTACTTATCCATAGTCAGTGTATTACATACAGTGGATGTTAGTCGGCACGCCCCCAGTTTGGAGAGGCAGACAGGAGTCCTACCCAAAAGCTAAACAATGTACTGCTGTGGATGAGGGCATGTGTTTCTCTTCTTTCTTTGCACTTTGGATCAACTCTGTTTGTGTTTACAGTGCCATATCAATAAAGTTGACTCGACCTCGACACATGTATGATGCTGAAAATATTAAGCTTTATGGACCTTGAACTAATGACTAAGGAGAAATCGGACCCTGTGGCTGGACCAGTTGAGAACCACTGCCATAGACAGTGAATGGGAGCCTGATTTTGTGGACCCACAGAATGTTTGTTTTATTTTTTATACTCAAATGAGCTGTGTTCTATGGTAATGTTCTCATTTCTAAAACAGAAAGTATACCCATAAACTCAGAACATTCCCCTGGCTGCTCTTAGTGTCCTCTAGATCAGTTTTTTTCCTATTAATATCAATGTAGCAGCTCCAGACTTTAAACCAGGGGTGTCAAATGTACGGCCTGTGGGCCAAAACTGGCTGAGCAAAGGGCCAAATCTGGCCCACTTGAGGACTCTGCACACTTTATATTGGTGCATTTGTATAGGCTAAGAGGTGCCAGGTTTCCACCAAACATTTCAGTATGGTACCTTTGGAACCAACAGTAACCCTTCAGACATGGTACCGAGACCCTAGTGTTTCCACTGCAAACAGTACTCTTAAATATGGGCGGAGCTGTTGTCACTCACTGTATTTCCTCCTTACAGGTGACACAGAGGGAAGTCTGCACCTCGTTTATTGTCCACAGGATGAGGCTGAACACTGACATTTTAAGAATGTCAATAAGCAGCTCCAGTGGGCTACAAAAGAATCTGTATCTGACTTCTATCACAAAACAATATTATTGAAACCCTATTGATAAGGCTCTACGAAGCCTTTTGATTTGTAAGACAGGGATAACTTAACCTACTTCCTAACAGCTGCCACCTTAGCTTGGTGTGGTGATGGTAGCATTGCTGCACAGGAGTCGACATGTGTGGTAGATTGTAACGACCGTTAGTTGTTGACTGACTGAATGTGGAAAAACTGATTGTTGAAACTGCACTTTTTTTTTGAAGGCTGCTCATCATTCTGTTTTATAAATGTGGCCCATGAACTAAAATGAGTTTGCCACCCCTGCTTTGAACCTTATGACATCACAAATTTGAGTTTTGGCACTCCAATATGTTTGGACTGTCTTGGACCACAGGAGCAACATGTATGGATTTTGAAAATGTTCCCTTTCCCACATCATGAGGTGATTAGTAGTTTAGGTTGGTGTCAGACAATCTATTTATGGTCATTACAAAATGTTGCACATGAGACTGCATCCAGTTTGCAAAATCATTACAACATCATACTGAAACAGAAAAAACTCTTCCAAGTAACCCTAGAGGGCCCTGGCATAGGCTGACGTTGAGAAAACATGATTTTGCATTTTAACTTCCTCCTTTAAAAGCATCCGCTGAAATCTGTAACCATAGTGTGCTCTCTCTTCTCTCTACTTCAGGATGACGGCTTCATGGGTGAAAGATGAATCTCCAGCCGTTGGGCGACTGTGTGATTGACTCTGCTGCGATGGAGGACGTTTCCCAGCACACCCAGTGACTCCCACCGCCACCTATGCCTCCTGCTGAATGTGGAAAGCCTGGGATGGAAGACCCACCAAGTGCTGCTCCGAGGCACTGGCACAACACTCTCGACCTCCACAACCTCAACCGTCTCCCCTCCACATCCAGCTGCTTCACCGCCATCGCCAACCAGCCAGGGACCACCGCCACCGGGTGACAAGATTCCAGGATGTTTGTGAATTTCCGCCGGATACGAAAATGCCAGTGTGTGCAGCTGATGACCACCTGCCTGGTGCTGTCAGTGGTGATGGTTTGCTGGGAGCAGCTGGACAACAGCATAGTCAACCACGTCAAGTCCTACTCCTACCGCTACCTGGTCAACCGCTTCACCTACATCAACAAGAGCCTCACCATCCCACGAGAGCAGGCCAGGAGCTTCAGCAACTTCCGCTACCTGCTGGACCACCCGGATAAGTGCGCCGGCAAAGACGTCCTCCTCCTCCTCTTTGTCAAAACATCCCCGGAGAACATTGAAAGGCGAAACGCCATCAGATCCACCTGGGGGAACGAGACCTACATCCAGAGCGCCCTGGGAGTGACAGTCAAGGTGGTGTTCGCCTTAGGAGCACCTCAGACCCAGAAAGAGGAGCTCTTAAGAAGCAGGAGGAGCGGGGCTGGTTTTCAGGAGCATCTCATCCAGGAGGACCGTCTCCATGGTGACTTGATCCAACAAGACTTTTTAGACTCCTTTCACAACCTGACCCTGAAACTGATCCTGCAGTTCCACTGGATGCACAGCCGCTGCGCACACGCCCGCTTCCTCATGACCGCTGATGACGACATCTTCATCCACATGCCCAACCTGGTCGCCTACCTGCAGGACATGAGCAGCAGGGGCGTCACAGACTTTTGGGTCGGTCGGGTGCACAGAGGGGCGCCGCCAATCCGTAGCAAAGACAGCAAGTACTATGTGTCCTTTGAGATGTACCCGTGGCTGTCGTACCCTGACTACACAGCCGGGGCCGGGTACGTCATCTCCAGGGACGTGGCGGACAAAATCTACCAAGCCACACTGACCCTGAATGCCTCTCTTTACATAGACGATGTGTTTATGGGCATCTGTGGCAATGCAGTCGGCGTGTCACCACAGGAGCACGTCTATTTCTCAGGCGAGGGCAAAGCACCCTACCACCTGTGCATCTATGACCAGATGATGACCTCACATGGTCACGTGGAGGATATTTATGACCTGTGGAAGAAGGCGACCCACACGCAGGTGAAGCAGAAGACCTCTGGACTCACAGGGAGGCTGTACTGCACAGCTGTGAAAGTGGCTCTCCTTTGTAGACCATACTATTTTAACACCTACCCTTGCAAAGCAGCCTTTTTTTAGTATGACGCAAGATGTGTGTGTGTGTGTGTGTGTGTGTGTGTGTGTGTGTGTGTGTGTGTGTGTGAGCGAGGGAGTGTGTCGTAGGTCATAATGAAAGGAGGATCATCGCTGCAAATATTACCTCAGTCCTTTCAGTCGGACATCCATGTCAAAACACTGGAGTGTGTGTGTTCTGTGTTTTCAGAGGCAAAGAGACCAGACGATTCATGTTTGTCACTGTCAGTGTGACATCATCAACACGTCAGTGAGAATCATTCAATCATACTGGCTTTGCATTGACAGCAGAATGTGTTCAGATACATGATGTTTACATGTTTCATCTCAAACCTCCGGTGCTCACAAATAGAATTTTAAATTATTAACTGATTTATTTCCATCTCAGACAGCGGATTACAAGACTACTTTCTGCTCTTCTTGGATTTTATTTCCACTGCTGTGAAACACAAAAGGGTTGCCAAAATTTTGTCACACTCAAAGATTAAGGTAACGTTTTCTTAACACACGGCCGCACCTCTTACTGGCACTTACTTTAAAATCTAGAAGTTCCACATCTGTGAGTTCTTGTGTGCTGTTTGAGCCGATGTAAGAAAAAAAAAATACACAGTATATACAGTGATGTGTGAAATCTAAAAATGTCTCCGTGTCATGAAGTGCAAAATTCCTCACAGTGACGTAGAGTAGACGTATAAATGAAAAGACTTTACAGACAGTTCCTGTGCTGAAAATCACAATGATGTACCAATGAGCAAAGTGTGCGCTCTAAATTGAATATTTTCTTGTCATAAGATTTTTTTTCTTTTTGTAATTCAATTTGTGAACATGTTTTTTAATGAAATAAAATCTCCAAAGTGAAAGTTAAATTTTTTTTTAATTTATTGCCAGTAGTGGCATCAATAATGTCAGTTTGCTGGCCAGGAAACACCTATGGGTCAGCACTGAAACCGCTGATTGCACAACTCTTTCATTACAACATAAAGAGCACCAGTACATGTTAAACCATCAGCACCAACTTCATTACTTTGAGTTAAAACTACAACATAAACTATATTCTCTAAATATTTTTTGAACTCTGTTGTTTGCCTAGTAACCACAGGTTGACCACAAGACTTTAGGAAGTGACTGTGCCTGACAAATAACACCCCCCGCAATACTACAACTTATTGTTTTCACACTTACTTCTGCTAATCTAATGTCTGTACTGCCAGCTGATTAGCTTATCTTAGCACACAGACTGGAAACAGGGGGACACAGCTACCCTGAGTCTGTCCTAAGGTGACTAAATCCGCCCACCAGCACATCTGTAGCTCTTTCATTAACATGTCATGTCTCATTTGTTAAATCTGTACAAAAAACAAAACGTAAAAACAACACATTATGGATTTTCAGACTTTTTATATACTTACTTCAAAGTGAATATTACCAAATAATGTCAAACTATGTTCCTTTAATTTGGATATTTTTTCCAAATGGTTACTAAAGGGAACAGTTCAAGCTTTTGTTTTCAGTAACTTGTCTAAGTGTGTTTTGAGATTTCTCCTCAGTCATTACTTCAAGGTCACACAGTTTAATATATTCAGCATCATACTTGCCTTTGGCCATGTTGTCAAGCTACTTCCCTGTCTCTGTTAAGTAGCTGTCTGTTATTCACTCACTCTACATCAGGAAACGGCACTTCAAAATAAAAGCTCTGTGCCAGGAATTCACTGTACTTCGGAAAATAAAGTGTGGTTTTTTTACAAACTAGACATGTTCGCATATCACTTGTGGTCCATTCAGAATGGACCTGCGACCCACTTTTGGACTACAACCCACCAGTGGGGAACCACCGGTGTATGGAGCAACTCCAGACTTCATAGTTGATGTCTTCACAAGTCTGAGACTCACTTCTCTAAGTTTCTGGCTTCTACAGGGAGTCGCTCATGCTCACAGATATAGACTGAACTTTCCCCAGCCATGGACATATTGGAACTCTTAATTTAATCAAGTTGAGTCAACTCGATCCAAGTTGCAGTTGATCCAAAGTGCTCTCACAGCACACACAAAGAAAAGCAAAAACAAAAGAGAGAAGCCACTGTTCTTCTTCTTTGAGTTAGCTGCTAACTGCTACAAGCCGCTTTTTTTAATCTCCCAGCAGTGGGTTGCGCACATCACACAAAATGACACCCGTCTCGCCCATGTTCCCATCCTGCTGGCTTTCTCTTTTACACAAACGCCGCTTTGGTGCTGTTAAAGTCGAGACACATCTGTACCCCCATTCTGTGATCGTACCTTTTATACAGAACGATTACGCCGCCTTATCGTTCTGTACCTTTTATATGGAACGATAAGGCGGCGTAATGGCGCAACATTCCCGTCTTATGATGATGATGATGACGATATGATTCATATGAAATGTGCAAATGTAAGGCATTTGTCGTTTGCAGAAATGTCAACATTTTCTTCTGGTGACTCTGCTGTTGTGAATCATAACTGCTTATCCAGAATGTCTTTAAATAACAAGTCAAGATAAATAAGTATCTAAAGTTGTCGTCTAAAGTACTTTCTCAATCACATGAATAAAAACCAGTGTGTATAATTTTACATCCTTCATGAAGATATAGTGCATTTCCCTATAAGACCTGTAAAAATAACCGTTTACAGCACTGACGTCTGGCTCAGAGAGAGCACGTGTTCACAGTCACACTCGAAGCCTGCTTACACTTTGACCACATTTGATTCTGCCATCACTAAAACACAATAGTACTTAAAGGATGTGCATTCAAAGCAGCGCTCTGAAACCCTGTGTGCAAGATGCACCACACAAAGAATAAATGTCCATAGCAACAGTTTGCTGAGCAGCGGCGCGCATGGAGCTGCTGCACAAACCTCATTAACGTGCAAGTGCAAACATCTTCCATGAAAGTAGTCTACACTTTACCACCACATCACATCTTCATAAGTGAAGGAATGGACTTTGCCTGACCGTGTCAGCTGGGACACTGCTCACTATGATTTGGATTTTTTTTTTCCCCCAGCTGACATGTGATACTTGGAGCCAAAAATACCTCTGGCATCGGCCAGAAAGTCATCGCAGTCCTCAGGGGTGTCTGGTCCATGGAGGCATCTGGCACACTGCTAACAGTAATAACTGGCTGGTCCTGTGTCAGTGCTCAACACGCACCAGATAAATGTCATAAACCGTCACACAAACCGAGCTGAGCGGTCGTTTTTCAGTTATGTGGCTGATTAAATCAAACCTGGATTTCAAACTAAGCCAAGATTCACACTCACACCTTTCGTCTGATTGATTCCTTACAGTGCGTTATATCCAATATTATCTGCAACAGTCAGGTTTCCTCTCTGAGAGTATTGAATTTGATCAAATCTCACCTCAGCAAATATCCACCTTTCTTTTAATATCGCCACGTAAATGTCTCTGTGTCTTCCAGGCAAAGGTCATGGAAATGTCGCCCTCCACTCACCTCGACTTACAGCGAATTGTCCATATGTTTATTTATGGCACTTCATCCTGAAATGGGATGTTGCCTGGATTAGCTGTTCTCCAAACAGCTGCTCTGTTTCCACGGCAACGCATTAAGAAGAATAATTCACACAAAGGATTTAGGCCTAAAAACACAAGCCGCTGCCTACATCTGTACTAAACCGCTGTAACTGACTGTGGGTCGGTATTATTGTCATTATTATTATTAGTATATCAACACAAACATGGTATTCATCTAAATGTGATGATGATGTCATGTCATGTGTGTGAGCTCCTTAGTCTAATTTCCCTCTGACATAGGTTTGTTATTTTTAGATTCACTGTAAGTGATCATTACTAAGCATCAGCTGCACAGCTTAAGTCACTTCTTCAGAGGATGCCTTGCAAAACAGTTGTGTTGACAAGCATCATGTAATTGCAGATTGTCATGGTCAGTGCACCAGCTGAGTCCCATGGGCCAGCTATAACTACGCCTTATTAAAAAGAGACCTTAAAGAGAGAGTCTGTGTCGGAACTGGACGTTTGCACAATTTATCCGGACAGGTACAAAACTTATACACAAAATAGGTCAATGTCAGTGGCTTAAAAAGGCCAGAAAAATTAGTTTGACATCATTTTTGTTAGGCGTTAGATAAGAAGAGTCTGTCATGTCTGTGTGCTAAATATGAAGCTATATGGTAAGCAAGTTAAGATTAAACAGACTGTTGGAATCGCATCATTTCCCCACGTCCTGCTCCCCAGTCTCACAGTTAAGTGTGATGGCGTTCCAGCAGTGCAGCCAGCTCATGACGCAACATGACAAATATGTCGCTTGTATGTGTTCATCCTCAACAGAACTCAACCTAACTTTTCGTCTTCGTGATGTTGATCAAGACTTGAAATATGGAGGAAAAAGACAAAAATATCATTCCTGTGTACCTTGCAAGGTTTTACAAAGGTCACAGGGTGCTGACATCATTTATAGGAAACGTGAACTCCCTCTTCATCTGACCGCACTGAGAGGGAATTGTTGCATATTTCACTGCAGACTAGTGATTCTCAACTAGATATCCATAATATTAAACCACAGCTGAGGAGAAGTGAAACTTATGAGCAGAGTGGTCACTCTTATGACTGATGCTCACACTGGACTCATTTCCATCGTGAATCAATGTTTTTTTTTTCAACAAAAAGTATGAGATCATTTATTTTTCGTGAATGGTTAAACTATAACCATGATTATACCAACCATTCAGAAGCACATGCCCCGTGCACAGTGCTGTCAGTCCTCATAACCTGGTGCAGGTGATGGCAGGAAATATCAGATTGATATATGTTCACATTAAAAACTGATAAAAGATGCAGCTGATTTGCATTTTTTTTTTTTTTTAGCAAAGCTAAAAGCTAGTCACTTCAATTGACCCCTTTCCACACGAAGGAGCAGAGGCTCTACTCCAAGCTCTTTACCCTATCTCTAAGGCTGAGCCCAGCCACCCCACACAGGAAGCTCATTTCAGCCGCTTGTATCTGCAATCTCATTCTGTCAGTCACCACCCAGAACTCATGAGCATAGGTGAGGGGTGGGATGTAGATGGACCAGTAAATCGAAGCTTTGCAGCTTTTTCAGATGCAAAATCTTGCACTTGGGCCCGACCTGATGACCATACGCCACTGCATGGAGTCATAAAAATCCAATTTAGAAATCATATTTAGTATCAGGGAAGCAGAATGAGGAAAATATCCTAATGTTTGTGTATAGAAAGAAGTCTGAATGGGCTGGTTGTGTGATGGTTGGGTCACTCTTGTTGAGAGTACACAGCAGGATGGAGACATATTCTCTTAAGCAACACTTTCCTGTTCTCCATACTTCAGCAGCTTCACAACAAAACCCACTTCCTTGTTAAGGGTCACATGGCTCTCAATTAACCAGTGAGAAGCTAGTAAGACTTAACACTTAAGTAAATGTGTGATTACTGAGGACGACACAACAAATTGTGTTTTTAACAATGCTGCTGCAAATATTTTACTATGTAAATAACTGTGAACATAAGTGTAAATAATTAAGAGCAAATCACTAAAACACAAATTAATTTTACTTGTAAACCTCACATGCATCATTTGTCTCTGCAGTTTCAGTATTCCCCAGTACATTTAAAATCTGACCCAGTATTGTGGGGTATGGTGTCACACTGATGCCTGCCAGTAGGTGGTGCTGTTACAATTCTTCCATATCTGTGCACAGTGATTAAGGGATGTGTAGGTGGCGTTTCTATGCCAATTACTGTAAGAATGCACCATCACCATCCATCTTTAACCCGCAGGTTCCCTCTAGTGTTCAAATACCACAACAGCTCACACTGCACACACTTTAACACCAGCACTCCAGACACAGCAAGTTTACTTACAGCAATTTCAGTTTATTAAGACATTCATACAATTCTAGGGAGGAGGAAATCTGAAAAGTAGTCAAGGGGGGGGGGGGGGGGGGGGTAAATAGCAATAAACTCTGGGAAGGGTAAAACCACATGTCAGCAAAACATGGCCAACCAGTGAGGAATTCTGATAGAGCAAGTGGGATTAAAAAGAAAAAAAAGATATGGTATATTTAAATTAACACATTCACAAAAGATAATAAAAAGCAAGTGAAATCTACAGTAAAACATGACAAGTGCCTCTATTAAGCAGTCCCACAATACATCGCACATATGTTAGCATAACATAATTTGCAGACTTTATACAGCACTTATACCTTTTAGTCCACAAGTAAGTTACTAAATGGTGGAGAACATCGAATACACACATCTTAATTGAACATGGAAAGAAATACCTGATAAGAACCTTTAAGTTTACAGAACCCATGGCTTTGTAGCTCCAACCAGCCGTCTGTCGAGGTTAGAATCTACAACTGTCCAAGAGGGACCACCATAGAAGTCACCTCGCTTTTAACACATACCAAAATTCAGATCCAAGGTTTAGCATTGAGAAGTTTTTTTTCCCCCTCGAATAATATAAGCACAATGCAAGTGGACGATCGCTATCACTGCGTTTAAAAAAATAATAATCTCAGGGCTCAAATCAGGTCGGCCACATTCATAGGCATCTCCTCCACGGTAGTATTGTAAAACGTCTCGATATCCCGAAGAATCCTCTTGTCCTCCTCAGTGACGAAGTTGATAGCAACTCCTTTTCTGCCAAAACGACCACCACGGCCGATTCTGGAGGGGGGAGAGATGGCCTGCCGTGAGACTCACAGGCAACAAGGAAGACATACTGGTGCAATAACGCCCAGCTACTGTTTTTATTAATTAAATACTAAATTTGTAGAAAACATGAATGCCATGAAGCCAATCACAAACACTGAAGATCACCTTTGTTATAACACGCAAGATGTCACTGTTCAAGATTTAACTTTCCAATTATTGTTTAATGTGTGTGTATTTTTACCATTATATCTGGTATGATTACATTGATGTGTGATATATAATGTGTCTTACCTATGAATGTAGTTCTCTCGGTTTGTAGGAAGGTCATAGTTAATGACCAGGGAAACCTGCTGGACGTCAATCCCACGAGCCTGGGAAGAGAGGACAGCATTTCAAGTTATAGTCAATTCTAAGAGACAGTGAGCTAAAAACATTGTGCATGTTGTTAATGTCGCTCGTATATAAGTAACAGATTTCTACAGAAGAAAAACCCATTGTGGAGAACGAGCCCTACTCTCCCAAAAGTTTTGACTGCTTGGTCATTTTAAGGACTGTTGCAGGATTTAAAACATTTGGGGTTTAGTGACATTTTATGTTGATCATCATAGTACACTCACTACTCACCAGAAGATCAGTAGTGATCAGAACTCTGCTTGAGCCGGACCGGAACTCCCTCATAATCACATCACGCTCCTTCTGGTCCATGTCACCATGCTGCGAACAGAGGATTATTTTAGTTAGGGAAATGTGCGGCATTAATACCAATAAGCCTCGACAAGACTAGAGTATATGATCCAACACAACAGACGGGGAGCGGATCCTACCAGAGCAGAGACAGTGAAGTCTCTAGCGTGCATCTTCTCAGTCAGCCAGTCGACTTTTCTCCTGGTGTTGAGAAAGATGACAGCCTGGGTGATTGTCAGTGTCTCGTACAGATCACACAGAGTATCCAGCTTCCACTCCTGGAGAAATCATGAAAAACAAGCCACGTAATGCGTTATTAAATGAACAAAGTTAAGCTGACAAGTCATAATTCAAGCCTGCTCATCAAGTATCTATTAAACTCCATCATAAAAGTAGTAAGTGTAACACAGGATCTTGAGACAAAGGACACTGGACATTAAGAAAGAGGTCCCCCTGAGCCTCATTTCCGATACTGTGCTTTTTATCTCCTTCCCTGGTGTACCCATGCTTACACGGCCACATGAGCTAAACCTGAGGCTTGGCTCCTGCAGTTCGAACAGGGTGCTTTAGTGAGAAGGAACATTTGACATTCACAACAGTGAGGCAACTCAGTGAAGTGTTACGGGTAAGTTAACGCACCTCTCGTTCCACATTGATGTAGAACTGCTTGATACCCTCCAGGGTAAGCTCCTCCTTCTTCACCAAGATGCGAATGGGGTCTCGCATGAATTTCTTAGTCACCTCTAACACCTCTGCTGGCATGGTGGCAGAGAGCAGAACCACCTGTAGAAGATGCACAGCGCTTAACTATAACATCCAATCAAGTCAAATTGAAGTGCAGTATTTTTAAAGTAAAACATTTAAATGCAGGACCAAGTGTGGCACAGCACCTTGAGACAGAGGCCAATGAACATTAAGAAAGAGGTTCGACCACATCTCATTTTCAGTGCAGTGGGCAATAATCTCCTTCCACGCAATAGTCTGCTAGCATTATTGCACGAAACAGATAAAATCTGGATCGCACAATTATAGCAGACTTCTGTTAATGCAGAAGGGATTACATATTGAACATTTTTACTGTCAGTGTTTTGTCCACAAGGTACTTACTTGAATGCTCGTGCTCTGCTTCTGGAAGATCTCATAGATCTGATCTTTGAATCCCCGACTCAGCATCTCATCTGCTTCATCCAGGACAAACATCTTGATGCATTTTGCAGCTGTGCAGGAATGAGACATTAAACGTCAAGCTTTTATTTGTGAGATGATTTGTTGAAGAATGCTTCTTTGGTCTGTCACTTACAAAGATGTCCCCTGGTAAGCATGTCGTACACACGTCCTGGTGTACCCACCACAATGTGGGGGGACTCAGCCATGAGCTTGTGTATTTCATTGCGGAGATTGGTCCCTCCGATACAGGCATGGCAGGCTGCCCCCATGTAGTCACCCAGAGCCAGAATGACCTTCTGGATCTAACGAGGGGAAACAGGAGCAAAACAACAAAACAAAAAACAAATTCAGGATGTGGTGCAGATGGCATGACAAGACATTTCCACAGTTTGTGGAATAACTGTTCAAAGTGATCAGTAAAATGAAAGAAATCTCCATTATGTGAGTCAGTCCCGAAAGATGGTATGCCATCACATCACTCAGTTTTCCACAGCAACATGTTAAAATTGAAACAATCAATTCAATTAAGCCAGATTTCAGATCGATGTAGCCATGGACAGAGACTACACCAATCTTAAAGATGTTGTGATTCACAAATTTCAGAATTTTGAAAGGTTTAGAAAAAAAAGGTACCTTAGAAATTGAATCAGTGTCCTCAATATGCTGTATAGGTCTGAGATACTGTTGAGGTCACTGTGACCTCAGAAACAGCATACCTGCTGAGCCAGCTCTCTGGTGGGAGCCAACACCAGAGCCTGAGTCTCCTTCATCTCAATGTCCAGCTGCTGCAAGATAGAGATGGCAAACGTGGCCGTCTTGCCAGTGCCCGACTGGGCCTGGGCAATGACATCATAGCCTGATGGCAGGGGGATAAATATTATTCACAGTAAGAAAAGATTTCGAAGTGAATCATTTAAGATTGAGGTTTCTATACATTGAAGTGCGAGTGATCAGTGGAAAAAAAGTTATCCCCATTAATGGGTAAGTCCCGAAAGATGGTAAAGCATCACTTCACTCAAACAATTCACTCATCAGTTACATATATACTTTCTTTACCTTTGATGCAAGGTATGATCGCCCTTTGTTGAATGGCAGATGGCTTTTCAAAACCATATGCATATATTCCCCTGAGAAGAGTCTCCTTCAGGTTCATATCATCAAAGTTGTCTGTAATCTCGTTCCAGTTGCTCTGAAGGAAAAAAAGAATAGTTTGTGAGTGCAAGTAAGCACTGCTGAATTTGTGTTTGAATCTGTGAAATTAGAGTTTAAAAAAGGTATTTATTGTGCTCTTACCTCGATGACACCATCAGGCTCCATTCCATCTGGCCCCCCATGGTCTTTTGAGCTGTGCAAGAGAATAGACATAAGTTATATGATAAAATGACAAAATTGAAAGATGTCTTGAGGTTAGGCTGCTTTCAGAGGCAGCTACGACGAGCTTTAGTTCCCGCCACGTGTTCCGTCAAGCCAAGACGGTCCTTGTGAAAATAACCCGCATATTTCACGTTAACTTTAAGGGATTAAAACGTAGAAACTACGTCAGAAATGTAGTGAGTGGGTCTCACTGGGTTACGCCCAGAGGATCTCATTACAGAGGCCGGGGCTTCGCTGGGCGCACGTGTCGAATTCCACGAGCAGCGATCTGCTACCTGCCCCCCCCGAAAATTTCCCGCTTATGTAACCTGGAGAGGTGTCAGACCGGCTCACACGCCCACTGTTAATTCATGTAAATTTGAGTATCAAAAATCGCTCGCCAACATGTCGGACAGTTGGGCCTGTGCTGGCTCCTGTTGCCTGAGAAGTAGGCCGAGCTGAAACGTTAGCTTGGCCCGACGCTTCCTCTGACTAAAACAACCGCCGACCGACCACGACAGCAAAAAGTTGTTTCAAAAACACAAACCAGTCTTGTTGCATCTTACGTTAGAAAGACGAAGCACCTTTCATTTAAACGGCTAGTAGCGCAATTTTGAAGCGCGGGGTAGCTGGGCAGCTAACGTCACAAAGCTAACCGTTAGCAACCACATCGTCCGCACAGCAGTTGGGGCCTAACTAACTGTCAGCTAGAAAATAAATAATTTGACATCAAACAGAGTGCACGTCGTCGCGATACAGTTGCATACAACTAAAGATCGAATACTGTGGTTAAAAAGTGACACAATATATACAACTTTTACCTGTTGTAATCAGCAGAGTCGCAAGACATGATCCGTTCCCAACTTCAGCATGCGAATGGAAAGATCGCTGACTGCGATGCCAACTGCCTTTATGCAGCCGGACTATTTTCACTGATGAATGTAAAGAATCCAGTAACGTCGTCAGTTTTGTCTCAGCGCACTGAATTTATATTTGTATTGCATTAAATTATTTTCACTACCTTCTATACACAAATGTGTGCATCATTTACCGATAAAAATGTGAAAATTTATCCAGACTACATTTCTCGGCGGAAGGATATTGCAGTAATAAGTAGTGCTCGGGCTGCTACAGTGTCTCTGACGGGTCAAAACTCGTCCTGCCAAGGTTGTGCAACCACAGAGAGGGTTCGTCTGAGGCCGTTGGAAGAGGAGTTCATGAAAATGAATGAAGAAAAATTACAGAGTGCATGAAATACAATTAATGTAAGAGTGTATGGAGAAAAATACAGATTGCACAAGATAAAATTCACATCCCTTATCATCTTGAAACCATAGCTTAGAGGAAGGAGTGCAGCATTTAGTGTGGTTTATTCTTACATTATATATTCTACAGGCCTAATTTAGGCAAATTTGTGGAGTATGAAATGTATAAGATATATAATATAAGACAGCAGTGTGTGACATAAGCACAGCTGCTTATCACAGTTGTTGAATGCTTTATACATTCTTTCTGATGTTGGAGACAGGTTTTAAAGCACAGAAGTAAATGTATGCATATCTGTATAGACAGATAGAAGGTAAGGTAAAAACCAATGGTTAAAACTTAAAAATCAAGACTATAATGTATCCAGATGTAGTGAATTCCACAGTTTAGGGGCACATAACCAGAAAGCGCTCTCACCAGTACTTTTATGGGACACATGAGGAACATTTATATATAGTGTGTGTATGTATACTGTGATAAAAAAAAAAGTTGATGGTTATCATACTGCCTACCTTTACTTATCTACGATATTGGGGGAAAAAATGCAACTGGACAAATAATCTCCTCTTTAGTTTATTACTTTGTAGTAATAAAACCCCTCTGTTTTCATTCTTTTAAGGGTTGTTCTGACTGATAATAACATAAATTCTGTAATACCGTGATACCAAGGTATTTCCTGAGACTGTTATCGTGAAAATCTCATACTGTTGCAACCCTAGTTGTACACATACCTCACTTAAGAGAAAAAAAAACCCAAGAAAGTTAAAAATCAAAAAGTAATAAACCTTAGCATATTCTGCAACTATCTGTAGAATACACAATATAAGAATATACTATAATACACTCTAAATACACTACAGGATGCAGTGAGGTAGAGTGATAATAAGATGTGCAAATTTGCCATACAAAACATACATTGGAGTTGGTTGGGACAGATAACTATAAAGCTTTGGGCAGGAATGACTCCCTGTACCTGTCATCGTGACACTCCCTCCCATATGTAAGCGGGGTGTGTAATGAAGGAGGTGGAGCAGAGGGAGACCTGGCACGTTAATCATCCTGTAGAAACCTGATTAGACAGACAAACTTGTCTCACCAGTATTTATGTGGCATGATGTGAGGAAACAATTGGGCAAGGTTTCCTTCTTGATGCCAGGCGCTATATTGTAAACTTCCACTACTTACTGGACTTGAGTAATTCCAAATTGATATTAAACAGCCTTTTCTTTGCACTTTTCACCCGTATCCTTACACTATTATAACCAACATCATGTAATATCCTTGTGTTTTCCTCTCATATGAAGTGTTTTAGCCCAATGTTACAATCACCATGACCTGCTTCCCTCTGTATTGCCATTGTTCTTCTAGTTCCAACCGTCTGTGTGCCTGGTGCCTCGCCCTGTCTGCCATCATTTGGTAATATTCTTGTATGAAAGAGTCAGCTGACTTACTCATGAGACTCATTTTAACCATAGATGTGCCTGTCTACTGTTTTTGCCCCCAGATGTGGATGAAGTTGATGTTAATTCCTATTGAACAAATCATGTGAATGGATTTCCTTGTGACATCAAAGTTTGCACACTTTTTAAAAACTGAACTTGAATATGATCACTCGATCCCTCCCCCTACAGCGCTGTCGGTTTTATAACCAGTCTGATAACATTGATCTGTCCTGCTGTAAGTTTCCATTACAAGGCTGTGGTTAGTTCCTTTATGCTCCTGGAGTTACTGGTTACTTTGAAGGTTAAAGTTTTCATCCAGCGCATATGAACACCTTTGTAGATTGAACTATCCAGCAGTATTCACTACTTCTCTATCACAGCATGCTTCTTACATATCAATACATCTGTCATAACTATCCAATATTATGACATAGAATTTTTAAGAAGAAATAAACACTGTATCATACATTTTGTATTGTATATTTACTTAAGTGACATTAAATGTAGTACCTTTACTTGAAGTACTTACAAATTGCAGTATTGTTTCTTAAGTAAATACCTTATCCACCACTCAGAGGTCCAGGAATTGCCTGGCACTGGCCTGGGGTGGCCACCTGTAGCCTGAAAACCATTCCCCTGAGCGAAAACAAAGTTTTTGTGCACTTTTATTTCACAGATAACAAACAGTAAATTGCAAATACAATCAAGCCTCCACAAAACAAATCGCATTTTTAAGTCCTGTATTAAACCCCGAGTAGCAGAAAAGGCAGTGAGCTGCTATGATAATTTATGGAGCAGGAAATGTCATAGGCTCATGCTAATAAGGTTAGCATGTGGTATATATGAGGAGAAAACATGTTTATCTGTGAACCTTGTGAGTTATAATAGAGCCAAAATTTGTCATACTTTGTTAAATGTTGCTGTTGTTGCTGGCTTAATGGAAGAGGAAAAGTCTGCGAGCCACTAAGCCACCAAAGGGCACGCCTAAATCTCAAGGCACACCTGTATTTATATCTGTGCACAATAGCTTCTGTAACGTGTGTTATCACTCTTATTACGACACAAGGAAATAAAAATAAGACAGGTAGCTTTTGTGATACTGTCTAGTCTTTCGGTGGAAGGTCGTCTTCCCCATGCGTTGTTCTAATTTTCTCCGTACAATAAAGTGATCCATTGTCCCACTCACGGCTTTCTCCTTTAAAATGTTATCATTCTCACACTGGCTGCCAATCAGGGCTTTTGATGTGTCACATACTTATAAGTGTTTTAGGCTTATGCTAATATTGTTAGCATGCTGTATTTGTGGGGAAAATGTGTCTGGAAAAAGAAAACTGCTTTGCCTATGAACCTTGTGTTATAATGAAGTCGAATTTTATACTTTTGCTATTAAGCCATGTTTTAGGTGTGTTAGTTGAATCAATCAAACTTCACTGCACAGAAACACAACACATACAGTGGCATAAAACCTCTATGGCAAACAAACATTTATGGCTCTTGCACATTTTGTTATGTAAGATAATGTTCACAAATGAGCACCTGTTATATGATTTTTGAAGCCCAAATGCAACTGCCATAAGTAAACCACCACCACGACACTATCAAGTTGTGGTCAGCATGATGAAGTTCTGTAGTCTAATTCAGGCACTTGTTAGCAGCTGCCTTTTGAGCATTCACAAGTGTGGTTTTCACTGATGTATTTTATGTTGCAGAACAAAACGTGACATCTCTAAAGCTTGTGTTCATCACAGACCTTATTTAAAGCATCTTACCAAAAACCCACTGACTTTGAGACGAGTCAGAGGGTGAGTTCAAAATGCTAACTCATTTAGGGGTTTAAGAACTCATTAATGGGGCACTCTGTCACATTTTAAACACATGAGTGTAAGAAATTGTAATATACTGTAGTGATAAAAATTAAAATAGACATTAACACTATACATATAGGTAAATTAATGCTTGCCCAGCCCTTCATATAAGTCAGTGGCCAACTTCCGCCACCCTATTCAAAATGGTTTGGACATGCCACTGCCCCTGCAGTGATCAGGTCTGGAACATGCAGGTCCCATGTGGCCTGTGTCCCTGGCCCATTTAATTTGAGATCTTTCTATATATTTTTACAATTTCCTTCAACTCTGTGAAATAACAGCAGTTTTGTTTCTTTCACATTACTGTGCTCCTGCCTTTACTCCAGTGCAATGCTGAGTGTACAAAGACAAATCATTTGTCCCCTTAGAAAGACAGACAGTTATAATGTTGTATGAAATAGGAAAAATGTCCATTTTCTTCACTTCTGACACCAAAGCAGAACAGCTGAGTGTACTTTGTCTCTAACGCACGATGGTGTAGTAGTTGGAGAAGAGTTCCTCTCCTGCTGTAATGTCCCTGAGGGATACAAGGACAACACAGCGCAGAGGCCTCTGTGTGTCATTGCTGTAGTTGACATTAGGCAGATACTGGCGAAGCTCGATGGGAAACTTATGTGGCACATCATACTCCTGGTAGCACACGTTGGCAGGTGACTCGTTGGAGCAGTTGTTCACATACTGACCAACAGCAAGTGGGTTTAGTGGACTTTCTGTCAGCCAGCTGGTGTCACTCATCATGAAGGGCCCCAGTCTGTCCCTGCCACTGCAGGAGTTGAACACCATTTTGGAGATGCCTTTGTCATTGCCATCAATCAGGACACCATCAATACACCTGAATACAAAAGGGTTCCTGATGGACTGGAGGAGAATTGGCTCATAGGCTTGATAGACTGTGCCAGGGTACATGGCCACTGTGGCTCCTTTGGGTACAAATCCCCTGGTGACAAACACTCCCGTACCTGCAAAGGGCAAAGTGCTAGGCCTCCGGTCAATGCAGAACCCAAGACACTGAAACATGGCATCATCTCCACACACTGAGTTCCCTCCACCTTGGTCTTCTTCGCTTGTTACCTGTCTGAGAAAGTGAGTTTGAGTTGCTCGGGGCTCCCCATGGGTGACATGTTGGCTCCTGAGCAGGAGTCTGAAGAGCTGCAGTAAGCTATGTGACACCTCCTCATCCGGCACCAGTTTGTCCTTAGAGAGCTCCGGCACCTGCCGCAGAGTTTTCTCATTTTTAGACAGGTTCAGTATAATCCAAGGCACAAACCTGTGTCTGTACGATTTCCATTTGTTCTGAAATCTTTTTAGAGCAGTTCTAAACATCCAGGTCGACGTCTGATATGTCGGACATGGGGGAAGAGCTTGTTTTTGTGGATTTCAGAGTCACTTCCGGTAAGTCGCTCCAAAATAAAAAGCACATTTGTTGAGATATCAAAATTCGTCTCAGAACTGTCAAACTTTGATAAGATATTTTTCTGTTTGCGACATTTTTTATAATGTTTTAGTTAATGAGTATAAAATCAAATAATTTAACACTTTAAGCCAGGCATAATTAACGACCGATCAATTTTTTACTTTTATTTCTAATAGTGACGCTTCAACCGGAAGTAGTTTTTACGTTAGTCGTAAAAACTTTACGCGCATTAGCCAGCTGGATGGGAGGAAAGAGAGTCGGGCAAAGACAAACATGGTAAGAAATCACTGTTTTTAGTCCTGTGTCGTGACACAAATGTAAACAGTGCTCGCAAACATTAACTTTCACGCTGGGGCGAGTGGTACAGTCAAAAACATCGCTAACGAGCGAACATTGCCTTTATATAATGAAAATAAACGTAGCTCGCGACGTTAGCATTAGCTAAGTAGCTCACGGTGAGACTAGCCAGCTCGCCTAGTTAGCTAGATAAGCTTGCTAGCCTGTAAGCCAACTGACAAACAAAATTAGCTAACGTTATGTACACTGGAAGAGCGAAAGCTATGTATTGTTGTCCATATGTTTTTAATGGCGAACTCGCTTGTTGAATGCTATCATAAATGTAAAGATATTAGCCAGCCGGTCAACACATAGCAAGTCGGTCTCTGCTGTCAGGTTAGCATGTTATTGCTAGTTCTCTTATTGCTATTAAACCATGGTGTGTTTATGTTGCTAACTACTAGCCTACCCTTTGTGGTTATTGTGAGAAATGTTGCCTGGTAAGAGTTCCTTATATATATAACAACAGATAAATGATGTGTTTGATTTAACTATTGCTGTCCTTAACATCAGTCTGTTCGTGTCTCACTACAACAAGTGTTTTATGTGTCTTTGTGCAGAACAAGCTGAAGTCCTCACAGAAGGATAAAGTTCGCCAGTTCATGATTTTCACGCAATCCAACGAGAAGACTGCACTGACCTGTCTGTCACAGAATGATTGGAAACTAGATGTTGCCACTGACAAGTTTTTCCAAAATCCAGAGCTCTATGTTTCAAATCTAAAGGGGGCCTTAGACAAGAAGAAGCTTGATCAGCTGTTCAACAGATATAGAGGTATGGAAAGCCTTTATAATATAGGGGGAAACATTTGCAGCTCATGGTGGTCTTTGTCTCATCAGAAATAAATCAGCTTCTGTCTGAATCGGAGATAACTAAATTCTGATCTGTTTCTTCTAAACCCTCCTTAGGAGAAATGAGGAGCAAAAGAATAAATAGGCACATTTTTTTCTGCTGTGCTCACAGGGTTCTCAGAGGTTTCTCAACTCTGATAACAGATAAAATAAATATACAGAGTGGAGACTTGGATTTGATCACTGAGGCAAATTTCTGAAGTTGTTTACAAGCCAATCAAGTCTTCTTTTGGATCTTACTGTTATCTCAAAAGCTGATTATTTCAGACAAATGAAGATTACTGCAGTGTGAGAGGAAAAAGAGCACGTCAAGATCTTAAATTAGGATTGTGCTGACACAAGAGGAAGGCTATTCTCACAAGCTAAATTTAAGAAGTAAGATAAAATGGTCATAATCTCATATGATGTTATATTGAGCACAGTTAGGCTGGACAAAGAAGAGATCTTATTTTGAATTTTCCTTTCCTCTGGGTACAAATAAAGCACCACAGTAATGGTCAATGTAGTTTTCAGCTTGTTACAGTTTTGATAGACAGCTTAGGAATAAATCACACAGTACAACACTGAAAATATTGAGTAATATTAATCGGAAAAAAAGTCAGTTTTGCTGTAGTAAGTAATA
Source organism: Epinephelus fuscoguttatus (assembly GCF_011397635.1). Lineage (NCBI taxonomy): Eukaryota > Metazoa > Chordata > Actinopteri > Perciformes > Serranidae > Epinephelus > Epinephelus fuscoguttatus. Next base: position 25,986,267 of record NC_064766.1, read on the forward strand.
ATCAATTCACTCTTAATGCTCTCACACTTAGATCCTCACGATGACAACAAGATTGGCATTGATGGGATCCAGCAGTTCTGTGACGACCTGGCTCTGGACCCAACCAGTATAAGTGTCCTCCTCATAGCCTGAAGTTCAGGGCAGCAACACAGTCGAGTTTCAAAACAGGAGTTCATGGACGGCATGGCAGAACAGGGGTGAGGATGTCTTTTCAGATGTACAAACAACCCCAAACTCCTCCTTTGTTGTCTGTAAATGGACTTTATCATCAAACTTAAACAGAGCTACTGTATATTCTAGGTACTCATACAGTGTGTCACAGAAATGCCTCTTTTATGTGTTTAGACTGTGGAAGATGTCAAATATAAACCGATTACTTAATATCTGTTTGAAAAAGTTAACGTTATACATACACATGATTCTTATGAATTGCTTAGTTTCACAACAAAGATGAATATACCCCACAGAAAAGAAAAATCCTGTTTGTCTGGCAAAACCTAACAGTCTGCGTTGTGTGTCCCCAGGTGTGACAGCATAGACAAGCTAAAAGCTCAGCTGCCAAAGATGGAGCAAGAGTTAAAGGACCAAGGGAAATTTAAGGACTTTTACCAGTTTACATTTAATTTTGCAAAGAATCCTGGCCAGAAAGGTTTGGGTAAGAATCTTTTAATGCTCCTCAAATCAACTGTTTATTTGTTGATAGGGTTAAGTTATCGTACCGTGTATGTTTGCTTAACTATGATATTGAAAAAAATGCAACTGGACGTTGAATCTCCCCATTATTTTAGTTATTTTCTAGGAGAAGACTTTTAACGCATACTTCCATCAACAAAATGGTTTCAAGTTTGTTAAACTGACACTAACCCTTCTGTTTTAACCCATTTATCCCTGTGTGCATGCACATGCACTATGACCTGTAATTTTTCCTTCAGTCTATTCAATTAAGGGAACAGTGTGTAGGATTCAACTGAAACTTTTACCGTGTTCCCAGCGTGAGCTCCCGCAGAGGTCTCTTTGTGTGTGTGTCTCGTGTGTCGAGTAATCCAGGAAGTGTTTCCGCGATGCGCGTATCGAGGCTTGTGTCGTTTCAGACGAGTGACGTCATTGGTGACGTCCGAAGCCTCGCTGGCCGGCTGTACCACGTGACTGGTTCGGGAAGTTGTTCAGATCTTGGCGCGAGTATTTGATAGCTATATAAACCCCATAGGTTTCATTCAAAATGTGTGGCTGTGATAGAGGAGAGTTTTTGACAGTTGAGAGTTTGGATAGTTTGGAGAGTGTGACCATTGTAATTTCAAAAAGTTAAGGTTTAAATCTACAAAATACAATAATACAAAAATAATATAGTGTGTAAAAAATACACACTATATTGGGGCGTCGGTGGCTTAGTGGTAGAGCAGGCGCCCCATGTACAAGGCTGTTGCCGCAGCGGCCCAGGTTCGAATCCAGCCTCTGGCCCCTTGCTGCATGTCACCCCCCCTTCTCTCTCTCACGCTTCCCTGTCCTGTCCATTAAAGGCAAAATGCCCCCAAAAAATATATCTTTAACAATACACACTATATTAATATAGGTGCATCATATCTTTACTGTTACTATAATGAAGAGTAGATTTATTCAATTCAGTTTAAAAAGTATATATACAAACCACTAATTGTAATAGCTTTTTTTGTCCAGTAGATGGCTTAGTAGAGCAAATGAAGTATCAAGAAGCTTTGCCCTTGAGTGAACCAATTTGATGAAAAGCTTCAGTGCTTCATGAAGCTTCATTTGCCCATCACTAGCCAACATGTCACCCATGGGGAGCCCCGAGCAACTCAAACTCACTTTCTCAGACAGGTAACAAGCGAAGAAGACCAAGGTGGAGGGAACTCAGTGTGTGGAGATGATGCCATGTTTCAGTGTCTTGGGTTCTGCATTGACCGGAGGCCTAGCACTTTGCAGGTACGGGAGTGTTTGTCACCAAGGGATTTGTACCCAAAGGAGCCACAGTGGCCATGTACCCTGGCACAGTCTATCAAGCCTATGAGCCAATTCTCCTCCAGTCCATCAGGAACCCTTTTGTATTCAGGTGTATTGATGGTGTCCTGATTGATGGCGATGACAAAGGCATCTCCAAAATGGTGTTCAACTCTTGCAGTGGCAGGGACAGACTGGGGCCCTTCATGATGAGTGACACCAGCTGGCTGACAGAAAGTCCACTAAACCCACTTGCTGTTGGTCAGTATGTGAACAACTGCTCCAACGAGTCACCTGCCAACGTGTGCTACCAGGAGTATGATGTGCCACATAAGTTTCCCATCGAGCTTCGCCAGTATTTGCCTAATGTCAACTACAGCAATGACACACAGAGGCCTCTGCGCTGTGTTGTCCATGTATCCCTCAGGGACATTACAGCAGGAGAGGAACTCTTCTCCAACTACTACACCATCGTGCGTTAGAGACAAAGTACACTCAGCTGTTCTGCTTTGGTGTCAGAAGTGAAGAAAATGGACATTTTTCCTATTTCATAAAACATTATAACTGTCTGTCTTTCTAAGGGGACAAATGATTCGTCTTTGTACACTCAGTATTGCACTGGAATAAAGGCAGAAGCACTGTAATGTGAAAGAAACAAAACTGCTGTTATTTCACAGAGTTGAAGGAAATTGTAAAAATATATAGAAAGATCTCAAATTAAATGGGCCAGGGACACAGGCCACATGGGACCTGCATGTTCCAGACCTGATCACTGCAGGGCAGTGGCATGTCCAAACCATTTTGAATAGGGTGGCGGAAGTTGGCCACTGACTTATATGAAGGGCTGGGCAAGCATTAATTTACCTATATGTATAGTGTTAATGTCTATTTTAATTTTTATCACTACAGTATATTACAATTTCTTACACTCGTGTTTAAAATGTGACAGAGTGCCCCAATAATGAGTTCTTAAACCCGTAAATGAGTTAGCATTTTTAAACTCACCCTCTGACTCGTCTCAAAGTCAATGGGTTTTTGGTAAGATGCTTTAAATAAGGTCTGTGATGAACACAAGGTTTAGAGATGTCACGTTTTGTTCTGCAACATAAAATACATCAGTGAAAACCACACTTGTGAATGCATGCTCAAAAAGGCAGCTGCTAACAAGTGCCTGAATTAGACTACAGAACTTCATCATGCTGACCACAACTTGATAGTGTCGTGGTGGTGGTTTACTTATGGCAGTTGCATTTGGGCTTCAAAAATCATACAACAGGTGCTCATTTGTGAACATTATCTTACATAACAAAATGTGCAAGAGCCATAAATGTTTGTTTGCCATAGAGGTTTTATGCCACTGTATGTGTTGTGTTTCTGTGCAGTGAAGTTTGATTGATTCAACTAACACACCTAAAACATGGCTCAATAATATTAAACAAAAGTACAAAATTCGACTTCATTATAACACAAGGTTCATAGGCAAAGCAGTTTTCTTTTTCCAGACACATTTTCCCCACAAATACAGCATGCTAACAATATTAGCATAAGCCTAAAACACTTATAAGTATGTGACACATCAAAAGCCCTGATTGGCAGCCAGTGTGAGAATGATAACATTTAAAAGGAGAAAGCCGTGAGTGGGACAATGGATCACTTTATTGTACGGAGAAAATTAGAACAACGCATGGGGAAGACGACCTTCCACCGAAAGACTAGACAGTATCACAAAAGCTACCTGTCTTATTTTTATTTCCTTGTGTCGTAATAAGAGTGATAACACACGTTACAGAAGCTATTGTGCACAGATATAAATACAGGTGTGCCTTGAGATTTCGGTGTGCCCTTTGGTGTGCCACTGGCTTAGTGGCTCGCAGACTTTTCCTCTTCCATTAAGCCAGCAACAACAGCAACATTTAACAAAGTATGACAAATTTTGGCTCTATTATAACTCACAAGGTTCACAGATAAACATGTTTTCTCCTCATATATACCACATGCTAACATTATTAGCATGAGCCTATGACATTTCCTGCTCCATAAATTATCATAGCAGCTCACTGCCTTTTCTGCTACTCGGGGTTTAATCGCACACAGGACTTAAAAATGCGATTTGCTTTGTGGAGGCTTGATTGTATTTGCAATTTACTGTTTGTTATCTGTGAAATAAAAGTGCACAAAAACTTTGTTTTCGCTCAGGGGAATGGTTTTCAGGCTACAGGTGGCCACCCCAGGCCAGTGCCAGGCAATTCCTGGACCTCTGAGTGGCGGATAAGGTATTTACTTAAGAAACAATACTGCAATTTGTAAGTACTTCAAGTAAAGGTGCTACATTTAATGTCACATAAGTAAATATACAATACAAAATGTATGATACAGTGTTTATTTCTTCTTAAAAATTCTATGTCATAATATTGGGTAGTTATGACAGATGTATTGATATGTAAGAAGCATGCTGTGATAGAGAAGTAGTGAATACTGCTGGATAGTTCAATCTATAAAGGTGTTCATATGCGGTGGATGAAAACTTTAACCTTCAAAGTAACCAGTAACTCCAGGAGCATCAAGGAACTAACCACAGCCTTGTAATGGAAACTTACAGCAGGACAGATCAATGTTGTCAGACTGGTTATAAAACCGACAGCGCTGTAGGGGGAGGGATCGAGTGATCATATTCAAGTTCAGTTTTTAAAAAGTGCAAACTTTGATGTCACAAGGAAATCCATTCACATGATTTGTTCAATCAGGAATTAACATCAACTTCATCCACATCTGGGGGCAAAAACAGTAGACAGGCACATCTATGGTTAAAATGAGTCTCATGAGTAAGTCAGCTGACTCTTTCATACAAGAATATTACCAAATGATGGCAGACAGGGCGAGGCACCAGGCACACAGACGGTTGGAACTAGAAGAACAATGGCAATACAGAGGGAAGCAGGTCATGGTGATTGTAACATTGGGCTAAAACACTTCATATGAGAGGAAAACACAAGGATATTACATGATGTTGGTTATAATAGTGTAAGGATACGGGTGAAAAGTGCAAAGAAAAGGCTGTTTAATATCAATTTGGAATTACTCAAGTCCAGTAAGTAGTGGAAGTTTACAATATAACGCCTGGCATCAAGAAGGAAACCTTGCCCAATTGTTTCCTCACATCGTGCCACATAAATACTGGTTAGACAAGTTTGTCTGTCTAATCATGTTTCTACAGGATGATTAACGTACCAGGTCTCCCTCTGCTCCACCTCCTTCATTACACACCCCGCTTCCATATGGCAGGGAGTGTCACGATGACAGGTACAGGGAGTCATTCCTGCTACTACTGTAGGGTAGGGTAGGGTTTTTCTCCACATTTGGCTGTCTCCTGCTCGGCAACCCGAAGCTGTAGGGATTTTTATATAGCACCAGTTTCTTGAATATGTGTTGGCAAGGCTACGTGACAAACCTGATGGCCGATGGCAGCTGTCAGGATAGCGCCATTGTTGGATATGTGGACGACAAATGTGTTCTGGCAGCACATGCCGGTGGTACTTTCGAAAATATCACGGTAAGAAGGGCTAAATGGTTTAATTGAATTTAAAGTGCGGTCCCGTTTGACAGTGTTGTTTATGTATCACTCACGCAGTCGCTCGTCAGACGGAATAGCGTGAAAAACCGCTACCTCGCAGGGTCTAAATGACTAGCAAGCTAACAGTACCGCGCTAGCTTGTGTGCTAGCTAGTTTACCGTTGGTCTGTCTCGGTTATTTCCTGCTAAGGAAACGTTGCGGGATTAGACCTCGTGTTGATCAGATAAGACTTCACTTATTGTGGCTTTCACGTAGTGATGTGACTTGCCGTGCCGAGGCTTCGAAGCGTGTGTCGAATAATCCAGGAAGTATTTCCGCGATGCGCGTATCGAGGCTTGTGTCGTTTCAGACGAGTGACGTCATTGGTGACGTCCGAAGCCTCGCTGGCCGGCTGTACCACGTGACTGGTTCGGGAAGTTGTTCAGATCTTGGCGCGAGTATTTGATAGATATGTAAACCCCATAGTTTCATTCAAAATGTGTGGCTGTGATAGAGGAGAGTTTTTGACAGTTGAGAGTTTGGATAGTTTGGAGAGTGTGACCATTGTAATTTCAAAAAGTTAAGGTTTAAATCTTTTCACCGGTGGACGTTTGATCAGCTTACTACCAGGCTTCCTTATTATTAAAGCAAGTATTCTAGCCGCATATTCATACATGCATTTGTATCTTTGATGGGAATGACTGTGTTTTTTTTTTTAATTCATTGAGAGGGACGGCATGAGAGCTCGTCCGGTGCAAAGACGTCACTTTACTTCCGCTACTTGCTGCAGGGATGAGATGTGGTCAGTCCCAGAAACTGAGGGACTTGTATGGAGATAGATGTGCCTCAGTGTTATTTCTGTGAGCAGATCGACAGTCTGGGTGCAAGTGTGTAAGCTGTGAATATAAAGCAACTTCCTAAAATGCAACAAAGGTTTGTTAACTCAGAAAAATATTCGGTAAATATGAAACAGATTTACAATTAAAACAAAACAGACTTCAAACATAAAAAGACTCTTGCAGAGAAATTGCAGAGAAATCTGCAAGACCAGAACTTAGATGCACAAATAAAAACTGGAATCACAAATATCTGTTTTAAAGCTGTATTTATTTGGAAGATATTCGCAGATGCATTTAATTTATTTGTAGAAAAAAATAGATGTATTGACAGATATTTTCTTCATTTGTGGATTTAGTTTGATCCGTTTTTTTTTTATAACTGCAAAGTATTTATTTTTTTGTTTTTTGTTTTTTTAGTTTACAACTATTTTGGTTTTTCTGGAAGTTTGTTTCATATTTACAGATTACACATGGGGATTGTTGGTCAGTTCGCACAAACAATCTAGGATCTACTATCAATAGACAGGCGCTGATTTGCACACTTTCTTGAAACAAATTCAGTATCTTAAATATGAACAAGTCATTTTATGATAGATGATTTTACAATGGAATTTTGCTTGTTAATCAATTGTTTAATGAAGAAGGACTTCTATACAACTATTCAGATACAATATACCAATTAGGGACTGTTTATCAGAGGAGGGTGGCTGGGGTTTGACTTTGTTTTTTTTTTTGTTTGTTTGTTTGTTTTTTCCACTTTGATGCTCCCCAAAACTACAAATAATTTTCCTTGAGCTTCCCTGAGTGACTGGCAGAAAATGCACGAACTTCCCTCAACCATAAATTGGTTATTAGATTGTTAAAACATCCCTGTGGTGTTTGAAAGTTAAAAGTTTAAGACGAAATCCTGGAGTTGAAAACAGCCTCCATTTTTCACTCTTGTCATCCATGGTGGTTGTAGGGTTCCCATAGTCGTAGACAACTTGGAAGAATCATAGGCTTTAGCAAGCACATTTTAGCCATGGAATTAGTAAAAATAATTGAAAAGTTTTAGAAATGTGATGGAAATTCATTGTTGCAGAAATCTTAGGTGGATAACTTTCCAAGTAATGTAGCATAGCGGCAAGTTTATTTTCTGTAGCTTTTCGATGTAATGTAGCTCTAATATACATATCAGGAACGCCAGGTAAGTGGGGCAAGGCTTTTTTTTTTTTTAAATAAATCTTACTATTTTAAGGGAAGATTTTTATTGTTTGTTTGTTTTTCTAATGAAAGCATCCATCACACATGAGGTGTCCAGGGACTCTCAGAAATGAGAACACCAAAAAATTTCTGTTTTTAACAGTTTCTGGCTATGATGAATAGAGTACTTTTGGCCATTATTAAAGAACATGTGCCTTCCAAAGTTATGTTTTCTCTAAAAAACTTGTGGTAAAATAAATTCAAAATAGAATTATTAAAATTGTAAACCAGAAAAAAGCCCTCCCCAGTGCTTACAAAATTCTTTGACATGCCTCCTCCTTTTTGCACCACCCCTCCTACCTTACAAATAGTGAACAGTCCCTAACCCCAAAAGAATTTTCTCTAGTTTTTGATGCCCTCCCATCTGGTACATATTATTTAGGAATGCAGATCACTCTGCCTTGAACAGTGTCACCCCCGATCCAGTTCAATCTCCATTAGTCAAGTTTGTTTTTTCTTTAATAGACATATGAACTCCAGAAAAGGGGCTTTGTTTCAGGACAGCATGGTTTCTATTCCTGCAGCAACATTTTATTGGAGTTATTTCATCAGTGATAATTGACAAGAAGAATGTTTTGGGCATACCACAAAAGTTTCTCCTAACAAAGAAGTTAAAGAGGTTTCATTTAAACTGATACAATAACTCTATCCAGTGAACATTTGCAGATGTAAATTTGCAAACTAAAAACTAAATTCTTTGTATCTGTAAAGGAAATGGAACAATACTTGTCAACGCTTTCTTCCTAACAAAACAAAAAGGCTATTAAAACAATGAATGCTAACTCCTGATGCATGGGTAGATGATGTCACCGAGAGAGGAAATAAATCCCCTAGATAGTAAAGGTTCACTATTTCATTAAATTATATCATTTATGTTTTTATTATAGTGTAGCTAGTATAAAAAAGAATTTTTTTTACCTTAACAGAGCATTGGAGAATTCATGCCCTTTCTTGTGGACATTTTTGTGTCTCTTATACTCTGAGGAATTATGTCATGTCACTGGAAGCATGTTATATGTATCTGAGGGTCTGACTGACATTGTCCCAATCCTGTGGTTTTCTGTGTTTTTCAGTCTCAAGAAATTGACGTCCTTATCGGCAAGGACAGGGAGACCTTTTACACCAACGGTCTCACCCTGGGCTCAAAGAAGTGTTCTGTCCTCAGAGACTTTCTCCATGATGATGGGGACTGGACAATGGACATCAGGACAAAGAGCTCAGGAGGCGAACCTACATACAATGTCTCTGTGGGAAGAGCTGGAAAAGGTAAAAGTGTAGTTTTAAAAAATTTACAAATTTCCCCTCTTAAAACATCTGTATTTATTCAAGTTTCTCACCAAAACTAAGTTTTACGTGATTACATTTGAACACCTCATGATAACTTTATAATTTACCTTCCCCCAATATATTTATATTTTTCATACATTTTTTCATACTTTTTTTTCTTACCACCTGCTGCTAACAGCTAACATTAAGGCCTCATTTCCACTTGCATATATGTACGGAGACAAGGCGACTAGAAGTCCATACATTCCTATGGGAGTCTCTGTGACATCCGATGTGCTTTCCCCTCCGTAATATTTCGAGTACGTTAAAAAATTGGAACTCTTGCAGTGGATTTCGGAGAGACCATATGACAGTGTATTAGCTTAGCTAACATGCTGCTAACTGGCTAACAGGCTATTTTCTTCAGTTTAGTTACCTGTGATCGTCAAGTTAGTTTGTCTGTTTTAAAAAGAACCTGTTGATCTAGTTTAACACATTGTGAATCAGAGTAGCGTTGTTCTGCTAAAATATGGTTAGACACTATACAGTCAGATCGTCATTATCGGTCAATCAATTCAATTTTATGAAGCCCAACATCACAAATAACAGTTTGCCTCTGAGGACATTACAGCATACGAGATCCCTCAGAACTTTGGACCCTCACAGTGGATAAGGAAAAACTCCCCCCAAAAAAACCTTCAATGGGGAAAAAAGACTCATTATTATGACTCATTCAGCTGTTCATACATCTTTTTAATTAGATATCTCATAAAACATGCCACTTACCTGGCAGGTGCTGTTTTTGTCCCGGTAATGTTCCAACCACATGTTCCAAACTACTAGATGGCAAAATCCGGACAAAATTAGCCTCCTCCACGGCTACAGGTAGTTTCTATCAGGTTTCTAGTCATCCATAAAGAAATGCACTTCAGTGCGTTGGACATTAGAGGCGTCATCCGTATCATTACAGATCTACGGACACTAGTTGCATACGTAAGTGGAAATGAGGAGCAAGTAGCTCTCCTCCTGCTGATTTGCAACACGAATTTAGCCAAGAAATTGGTGCATCCCTAGAATCACCTACTGCAGTCTGTGGTAACAAAGCAACCCTGTTAGCCCTGTATGGCACACTGTTGAATATCCCTGGACACTTCTGGTGATGATACTTCTTACTAGGAATGTCTTTCCCTTACCTTTTTTTGCTTTTTTTAACTGTCCCTTTTCTATCTCTTCTCTTTCAGTTTTGGTTCTTGTAATGGGCAAAGAAGGGGTCTATGGAGGCGGATTGAATAAGAAGGCTTACTCGATGGCAAAATACTTGAGGGATTCAGGGTTTTAATGTTTTTTAGTCATGGGAAAGGAGGCAGTCCATGGTGGAAGTCTTAACAAGAAAGCACATGGAATGGCTGAGTACCTGAGGAAGTCTGGATATTAAGCAACCTCTCCACCCATCCATCAACTTAGCAGCTCACTCCCTCCCAACTGCATTGTGTTGACACTACTACTTCCAGGATTAGATGGCATACGATGTTACTTCCTCCCCAGTCTACTTTTATAAACAGCCTTCTGTTTGCTTATCTCCTTCCACACTCCCTTTTTTTATATAAACCCTCCCCACTTTAATATTGTACTTCTCATGTTTTTGTTTTTTTTGGCACTACAGTAATGGCATGTTCATTAAAATGTTTATTAACCAAAAGATTGTGCAAAAATAAAAGTGTAAACAAAAAAAAATTGGACTCGCCTTGTTTAACATTCACTTAGCAACTGGCTAATATTCCAAGGGGAAGTACACATGTAATGGTGGTGATAGTTTGCATAGTTTTGCTTTTTGAGCATTACTAAAGATGCCAGTTTTTGTTTCTTTAGCATGTGGGCATTTAAAAGTTGCATGCATACCCTCTTTAGCATACAGATCCCAGCCCTGTCCTCTCTCTGTCCCAGCATAATATTCCAGCCAAAACCATCTTCTCTTCTGCCTCCATCTTTCAAGCCTCCATTAAAGAAAAGACCAATTTTCTCTGACAAAAGTCCTGTATGTGTGTACCACCCTCAAGCACAACATCCTCTACCCTCCATCACATGCTTTTGCTGTTGTACCTGAATGTGGTCTTAAAAGTTAATGATGTGGTGTTGGGCTATTTGAGTTGTAGTGTAAGGTCAGCATTGCTGAGGTCTCAAAGATATCGTCATGATAATGTCACCACGTCCTGGAGTCTTAGTGGACATTCCACCTCTGTGACAGTCAGTTGGCTTCTGCCATTTGTAAATTTTTCTGTAAATCACAACACGCTTGTTATGTGGAGTTCTTTCCCCCCCGCCCCGCCCCGCCCCCAAACACGTGGGGGTAACACAGACATAGCCAAGGAAACAGGCTTATTATTTGCCATCAATGATAAACTTCCAATCAGGCTCCCACCCAGTGAAGTAAGGAAGTTACGATGGGCCCCAGTGCACGCTATTGTGCATGTGTTGTCTTGACAGAAATACAGACTTAACATTAGACAACATCAACATACATATCACCCAGCAATCCTCAGTGCATATGTGACAAAAATATCAAAGAAAGTAAGAAATGAATCATTTCATTGAATAGTTTTTATCGTATATTTATAGATCTTACATACAATTTTTAGATAGCTGACTATAAAAGAAAATCAAATTTCTGACCAAGTATATCTAACTCTGCCTCCATAGGCGGCGCTGTGTCCTTTTTAATATAGTGCATATTGAACTAGTTCCGGTTGACCTAATGAGGAAGCTAACGATGCTAGCTGGCGGAGCATGAATGTCGTTTCCTCGTCCGTCCAGAGGTGCGTCTTCTGCTTCTCGGTCGCCATGGTGTTTGTTTGTTTTTTGGGAGTTACTGCATGTTATACTGAACTGCTGCTACGTCATCTCCTTCTTCTTCTTACGGCTGAAAACCCACGAAAGAAAAAGTGGTGCATGCGCAGAACACAGAGTCCAACTCCAGCTGGACTAACTGGATTATACTGAACCTGTCTAAAAATGAGAAAACTCTGCGGCAGGTGCCGGAGCTCTCTGAGGACAAGCTGGTGCCAGATGAGGAGGTGTCACATAGCTTACTGCAGCAATGTTGGCTCCTGAGCAGGAGTCTGAAGAGCTGCAGTAAGCTATGTGACACCTCCTCATCTGGCACCAGCTTGTCCTCAGAGAGCTCCGGCACCTGCCGCAGAGTTTTCTCATTTTTAGACAGGTTCAGTATAATCCAAGGGATACAAGGACAACACAGCGCAGAGGCCTCTGTGTGTCATTGCTGTAGTTGACATTAGGCAGATACTGGCGAAGCTCGATGGGAAACTTATGTGGCACATCATACTCCTGGTAGCACACGTTGGCAGGTGACTCGTTGGAGCAGTTGTTCACATACTGACCAACAGCAAGTGGGTTTAGTGGACTTTCTGTCAGCCAGCTGGTGTCACTCATCATGAAGGGCCCCAGTCTGTCCCTGCCACTGCAGGAGTTGAACACCATTTTGGAGATGCCTTTGTCATCGCCATCAATCAGGACACCATCAATACACCTGAATACAAAAGGGTTCCTGATGGACTGGAGGAGAATTGGCTCATAGGCTTGATAGACTGTGCCAGGGTACATGGCCACTGTGGCTCCTTTGGGTACAAATCCCTTGGTGACAAACACTCCCGTACCTGCAAAGGGCAAAGTGCTAGGCCTCCGGTCAATGCAGAACCCAAGACACTGAAACATGGCATCATCTCCACACACTGAGCTCCCTCCACCTTGGTCTTCTTCGCTGGTTACCTGTCTGAGAAAGTGAGTTTGAGTTGCTCGGGGCTCCCCATGGGTGACATGTTGGCTCCTGAGCAGGAGTCTGAAGAGCTGCAGTAAGCTATGTGACACCTCCTCATCCGGCACCAGCTTGTCCTCAGAGAGCTCCGGCACCTGCCGCAGAGTTTTCTCATTTTTAGACAGGTTCAGTATAATCCAAGGCACAAACCTGTGTCTGTACGATTTCCATTTGTTCTGAAATCTTTTTAGAGCAGTTCTAAACATCCAGGTCGACGTCTGATATGTCGGACATGGGGGAAGGAGCTTGTTTTTGTGGATTTCAGAGTCACTTCCGGTAAGTCGCTCCAAAATAAAAAGCACATTTGTTGAGATATCAAAATTCGTCTCAGAACTGTCAAACTTTGATAAGATATTTTTCGGTTTGCGACATTTTTTATAATGTTTTAGTTAATGAGTATAAAATCAAATAATTTAACACTTTAAGCCAGGCATAATTAACGACCGATCAATTTTTACTTTTATTTCTAATAGTGACGCTTCAACCGGAAGTAGTTTTACGTTAGTCGTAAAAACTTTACGCACATTAGCCAGCTGGATGGGAGGAAAGAGAGTCGGGCAAAGACAAACATGGTAAGAAATCACTGTTTTTAGTCCTGTGTCGTGACACAAATGTAAACAGTGCTCGCAAACATTAACTTTCACGCTGGGGCGAGTGGTACAGTCAAAAAACATCGCTAACGAGCGAACATTGCCTTTATATAATGAAAATAAACGTAGCTCGCGACGTTAGCATTAGCTAAGTAGTGCACGGTGAGACTAGCCAGCTCGCCTAGTTAGCTAGCTAAGCTTGCTAGCCTTTAAGCCAACTGACAAACAAAATTAGCTAACGTTATGTACACTGGAAGAGCGAAAGCTATGTATTGTTGTCCATATGTTTTTAATGGCGAACTCGCTTGTTGAATGCTATCATAAATGTAAAGATATTAGCCAGCCGGTCAACACATAGCAAGTCGGTCTCTGCTGTCAGGTTAGCATGTTATTGCTGGTTCTCTCATTGCTATTAAACCATGGTGTGTTTATGTTGCTAACTACTAGCCTACCCTTTGTGGTTATTGTGAGAAATGTTGCCTGGTAAGAGTTCCCTTCTATATATAACAACAGATAAATGATGTGTTTGATTTTACTATTGCTGTCCTTAACACCAGTCTGTTCGTGTCTCACTACAACAAGTGTTTTATGTGTCTTTGTGCAGAACAAGCTGAAGTCCTCACAGAAGGATAAAGTTCGCCAGTTCATGATTTTCACGCAATCCAACGAGAAGACTGCACTGACCTGTCTGTCACAGAATGATTGGAAACTAGATGTTGCCACTGTTAAGTTTTTCCAAAATCCAGAGCTCTATGTTTCAAATCTAAAGGGGGCCTTAGACAAGAAGAAGCTTGATCAGCTGTTCAACAGATATAGAGGTATGGAAAGCCTTTATAATATAGGGGGAAACATTTGCAGCTCATGGTGGTCTTTGTCTCATCAGAAATAAATCAGCTTCTGTCTGAATCGGAGATAACTAAATTCTGATCTGTTTCTTCTAAACCCTCCTTAGGAGAAATGAGGAGCAAAAGAATAAATAGGCACATTTTTTTCTGCTGTGCTCACAGGGTTCTCAGAGGTTTCTCAACTCTGATAACAGATAAACTAAATATACAGAGTGGAGACTTGGATTTGATCACTGAGGCAAATTTCTGAAGTTGTTTACAAGCCAATCAAGTCTTCTTTTGGATCTTACTGTTATCTCAAAAGCTGATTATTTCAGACAAATGAAGATTACTGCAGTGTGAGAGGAAAAAGAGCACGTCAAGATCTTAAATTAGGATTGTGCTGACACAAGAGGAAGGCTATTCTCACGAGCTAAATTTAAGAAGTAAGATAAAATGGTCATAATCTCATATGATGTTATATTGAGCACACAGTTAGGCTGGACAAAGAAGAGATCTTATTTTGAATTTTCCTTTCCTCTGGGTACAAATAAAGCACCACAGTAATGGTCAATGTAGTTTTCAGCTTGTTACAGTTTTGATAGACAGCTTAGGAATAAATCACACAGTACAACACTGAAAATATTGAGTAATATTAATCGGGAAAAAAGTCAGTTTTGCTGTAAAGTAATAATCAATTCACTCTTAATGCTCTCACACTTAGATCCTCACGATGACAACAAGATTGGCATTGATGGGATCCAGCAGTTCTGTGATGACCTGGCTCTGGACCCAACCAGTATAAGTGTCCTCCTCATAGCCTGGAAGTTCAGGGCAGCAACACAGTGCGAGTTTTCAAAACAGGAGTTCATGGACGGCATGGCAGAACAGGGGTGAGGATGTCTTTTCAGATGTACAAACAACCCCCAAACTCCTCCTTTGTGAACCGATTACTTAATATCTGTTTGAAAAAGTTAACGTTATACATACACATGATTCTTATGAATTGCTTAGTTTTACTACAACAGATGAATATACCCCACAGAAAAGAAAAATCCTGTTTGTCTGGCAAAACCTAACAGTCTGCGTTGTGTGTCCCCAGGTGTGACAGCATAGACAAGCTAAAAGCTCAGCTGCCAAAGATGGAGCAAGAGTTAAAGGACCAAGGGAAATTTAAGGACTTTTACCAGTTTACATTTAATTTTGCAAAGAATCCTGGCCAGAAAGGTTTGGGTAAGAATCTTTTAATGCTCCTCAAATCAACTGTTTGTTTGTTGATAGGGTTAAGTTATTGTACCGTGTATGTTTGCTTAACTATGATATTGAAAAAACTGCAACTGGACGTTGAATCTCCCCATTATTTTAGTTATTTTCTAGGGGAAGACTTTTAACGCATACTTCCATCAACAAAATGGTTTCAAGTTTCAATTACAGTAATAAAACGTTTGTTAAACTGACACTAAACCTTCTGTTTTAATTCCTTTAAGGGTCATTCTAATATAAATTCTGTAATACCATGAAACTGCGATATTTTCTGAGAAGGTTATTGTACCATGAAAATCTCATACCTTTGCAACCCTATTTGTCGAAAGTATATAGACTATCTCTGGTTGTCTTGCAGATTTAGATATGGCAATTGCATATTGGAATTTAGTACTGGCTGGAAGATTCAAGTTCCTGGACTTGTGGAACCAATTTTTAGTTGTAAGTTGATAATCATACTCAAGATTACTCTGAAAGTATTATTACTTCTTGTTGACTTCTTCAACTTTGCCCCTCATCTTTTGCAGGAGCACCACAAAAGATCAATTCCTAAGGACACTTGGAACCTCTTACTAGACTTCAGCACAATGATCACGGATGACATGTCAAATTATGATGAGGAAGGTTTGTACAACACTCAGCTGGAAGTGAACCCATTTATCCCTGTGTGCATGCACATACACTATGACCTGTAATTTTTCCTTCAGTTTATTCAATTAAAGGAACAGTGTGTAGGATTCAACTGAAACTTTTACAGTGTTCCAAGCGTGAGCTCCCGCAGAGGTCTCTTTCTCTCTAGACTAAACACTCTAGGTGATTCAAACCGGTATAAACACTTGACAAAGCAGTTTCACGTTACAAATCAGTGTTTCTCTGACACTGTTTAGGTTGTCGTAGATGGGCCGCTAGCCCAGCACTTGCTACCATGAGGTCACCTTTTTCCTCTGGTAACGTAATGTGTGCTAACCTTCTTTGATCGAGACGTTCAGGAGGTTTTCACTGTGGGACAAATTATCTGTCAAGGTCTCTTCAGCCCCTGTCTCACTGCACAAAAACCCCACTTTAACCCGCAAACGTGGCTTCTGCATGTAATGGGAAAGGTTACAATCTACATTCACACATGGGTCAAATGACTCTGCAGCAGTCACAGGCATTTATCAGCTTCAGCTCCAATGGGCAGTGATGGAAATACCACATCCGTGTCAATGTACTAATTTTAGCCTTTACCGATGAGTTGCAGTGAGATGCCACCACAAAATACCACGCCCAGGTAAAGCTCACGCATCGCTCCAAAGTAGTCGGCACCAAGTTTTAAGGGACTGAATAAGTAAAGAATAAAATGAAGTAATTGCAGAAACACTTTTACTGGCATCCACGCTGCTTCTCTCGTTTTACGTAACTGTTTCCCGGCTTGTCTGTGACGTCGAACATGATGCACCATTTAAAAAAAAAAAGAAAAGAAATCAGAAAGGCATGCTTGTCTGCTGCAGAGCTTTGTAAATGGCGTGCCACACACACTTACAGACTCAGCACAGTGAAGATGTATATTTTATTCTTAATATCTTAAGTACTAGTGTTAACATGGTAGCATGTTGCAAATTTTTATTTCTGTTTTTTGTATTTTATTACTTAATATTTACGCACTTCTATTTCATACTCCTATTCTTACGTCTCATAATTCTCTATTCTTTACATCAGAGCGACTGTAACGAATCATAATGTCTCCTCATGGATCAAAAAAGTATTTCTGATTCTGATAAGTTCAGAATATTCAGATATTTCTCTCCAGAACAAATAGACTTGGTCATTTATACCGGTAAAAACACTGATAAAGCACTTTCACATTAAAAAAAAAGTTTTTTCTGATGCTGCTCGTCACAGAGGTCCTTCTAACTACAGGAAAAGACAGAGGTGTGAATGTCCCTGTTTAGAGCCAGTGTTTGGTTTGTTCGTTCTGAGCTACTGTAGAAACATTGTGGTGCAACATGGCACTCTGCGTAGATGAGCACCTGCTCCCTTTGCAGACATAAATGCTCTTCCTAAGGTAACAAAAACCCAACAATTCTTATTAAACTAAACTTTTACCGTGTTCCAAGCATGAGCTCCCGCAGAGGTCTCTTTGTGTGTGTGTCTCGTGTGTCGAGTAATCCAGGAAGTGTTTCCGCGATGCGCGTATCGAGGCTTGTGTCGTTTCAGACGAGTGACGTCATTGGTGACGTCCGAAGCCTCGCTGACCGGCTGTACCACGTGACTGGTTCGGGAAGTTGTTCAGATCTTGGCGCGAGTATTTGATAGCTATATAAACCCCATAGGTTTCATTCAAAATGTGTGGCTGTGATAGAGGAGAGTTTTTGACAGTTGAGAGTTTGGATAGTTTGGATAGTTTGGAGAGTGTGACCATTGTAATTTCAAAAAGTTAAGGTTTAAATCTACAAAATACAATAATACAAAAATAATATAGTGTGTAAAAAATACACACTATATTGGGGCGTCATGGCTTAGTGGTAGAGCAGGCGCCCCATGTACAAACTGTTGCCGCAGCGGCCCAGGTTCGAATCCAGCCTCTGGCCCCTTGCTGCATGTCACCCCCCCTTCTCTCTCTCACGCTTCCCTGTCCTGTCCATTAAAGGCAAAATGCCCCCAAAAAATATATCTTTAACAATACACACTATATTAATATAGGTGCATCATATCTTTACTGTTACTATAATGAAGAGTAGATTTATTCAATTCAGTTTAAAAAGTATATATACAAACCACTAATTGTAATAGCTTTTTTTGTCCAGTAGATGGCTTAGTAGAGCAAATGAAGTATCAAGAAGCTTTGCCCTTGAGTGAACCAATTTGATGAAAAACTTCAGTGCTTCATGAAGCTTCATTTGCCCATCACTAGCCAACATGTCACCCATGGGGAGCCCCGAGCAACTCAAACTCACTTTCTCAGACAGGTAACAAGCGAAGAAGACCAAGGTGGAGGGAACTCAGTGTGTGGAGATGATGCCATGTTTCAGTGTCTTGGGTTCTGCATTGACCGGAGGCCTAGCACTTTGCCCTTTGCAGGTACGGGAGTGTTTGTCACCAGGGGATTTGTACCCAAAGGAGCCACAGTGGCCATGTACCCTGGCACAGTCTGTCAAGCCTATGAGCCAATTCTCCTCCAGTCCATCAGGAACCCTTTTGTATTCAGGTGTATTGATGGTGTCCTGATTGATGGCAATGACAAAGGCATCTCCAAAATGGTGTTCAACTCCTGCAGTGGCAGGGACAGACTGGGGCCCTTCATGATGAGTGACACCAGCTGGCTGACAGAAAGTCCACTAAACCCACTTGCTGTTGGTCAGTATGTGAACAACTGCTCCAACGAGTCACCTGCCAACGTGTGCTACCAGGAGTATGATGTGCCACATAAGTTCAGAGAGAGGAACTCTTCTCCAACTACTACACCATCGTGCGTTAGAGACAAAGTACACTCAGCTGTTCTGCTTTGGTGTCAGAAGTGAAGAAAATGGACATTTTTCCTATTTCATACAACATTATAACTGTCTGTCTTTCTAAGGGGACAAATGATTTGTCTTTGTACACTCAGTATTGCACTGGAATAAAGGCAGAAGCACTGTAATATGAAAGAAACAAAACTGCTGTTATTTCACAGAGTTGAAGGAAATTGTAAAAATATATAGAAAGATCTCAAATTAAATGGGCCAGGGACACAGGCCACATGGGACCTGCATGTTCCAGACCTGATCACTGCAGGGGCAGTGGCATGTCCAAACCATTTTGAATAGGGTGGCGGAAGTTAGCCACTGACTTATGAAGGGCTGGGCAAGCATTAATTTACCTATATGTATAGTGTTAATGTCTATTTTAATTTTTATCACTACAGTATATTACAATTTCTTACACTCGTGTTTAAAATGTGACAGAGTGCCCCATTAATGAGTTCTTAAACCCGTAAATGAGTTAGCATTTTGAACTCACCCTCTGACTTGTCTCAAAGTCAATGGGTTTTTGGTAAGATGCTTTAAATAAGGTCTGTGATGAACACAAGCTTTAGAGATGTCACGTTTTGTTCTGCCACATAAAATACATCAGTGAAAACCACACTTGTGAATGCTGGCTCAAAAAGGCAGCTGCTAACAAGTGCCTGAATTAGACTACAGAACTTCATCATGCTGACCACAACTTGATAGTGTCGTGGTGGTGGTTTACTTATGGCAGTTGCATTTGGACTTCAAAAATCTTACAAGAGGTGCTCATTTGTGAACATTATCTTACATAACAAAATGTGCAAGTGCCATAAATGTTTGTTTGCCACAGAGGTTTTATGCCACTGTATGTGTTGCATTTCTGTGCAGTGCAGTGAAGTTTGATTGATTCAACTAACACACCTAAAACATGGCTTAATAGCAATAATATTAAACAAAAGTACAAAATTCGACTTCATTATAACACAAGGTTCATAGGCAAAGCAGTTTTCTTTTTCCAGACACATTTTCCCCACAAATACAGCATGCTAACAATATTAGCATAAGCCTAAAACACTTATAAGTATGTGACACATCAAAAGCCCTGATTGGCAGCCAGTGTGAGAATGATAACATTTAAAAGGAGAAAGCCGTGAGTGGGACAATGGATCACTTTATTGTACGGAGAAAATTAGAACAACGCATGGGGAAGACGACCTTCCACCGAAAGACTAGACAGTATCACAAAAGCTACCTGTCTTATTTTTATTTCCTTGTGTTGTAATAAGAGTGATAACACACGTTACAGAAGCTATTGTGCACAGATATAAATACAGGTGTGCCTTGAGATTTAGGCGTGCCCTTTGGTGGCTTAGTGGCTCACAGACTTTTCCTCTTCCATTAAGCCAGCAACAACAGCAACATTTAACAGAGTATGACAAATTTTGGCTCTATTATAACTCACAAGGTTCACAGATAAACACGTTTTCTTCTCATATATACCACATGCTAACCTTATTAGCATGAGCCTATGACATTTCCTGCTCCATAAATTATCATAGCAGCTCACTGCCTTTTCTGCTACTCGGGGTTTAATCGCACACAGGACTTAAAAATGCGATTTGTTTTGTGGAGGCTTGATTGTATTTGCAATTTACTGTTTGTTATCTGTGAAATAAAAGTGCACAAAAACTTTGTTTTCGCTCAGGGGAATGGTTTCCAGGCTACAGGTGGCCACCCCAGGCCAGTGCCAGGCAATTCCTGGACCTCTGAGTGGTGGATAAGGTATTTACTTAAGAAACAATACTGCAATTTATAAGTACTTCAAGTAAAGGTGCTACATTTAATGTCACATAAGTAAATATACAATACAAAATGTATGATACAGTGTTTATTTCTTCTTAAAAATTCTATGTCATAATATTGGATAGTTATGACAGATGTATTGATATGTAAGAAGCATGCTGTGATAGAGAAGTAGTGAATACTGCTGGATAGTTCAATCTACAAAGGTGTTCATATGCGCTGGATGAAAACTTTAACCTTCAAAGTAACCAGTAACTCCAGGAGCATAAAGGAACTAACCACAGCCTTGTAATGGAAACTTACAGCAGGACAGATCAATGTTGTCAGACTGGTTATAAAACCGACAGCGCTGTAGGGGGAGGGATCGAGTGATCATATTCAAGTTCAGTTTTTAAAAAGTGTGCAAACTTTGATGTCACAAGGAAATCCATTCACATGATTTGTTCAATCAGGAATTAACATCAACTTCATCCACATCTGGGGGCAAAAACAGTAGACAGGCACATCTATGGTTAAAAGGAGTCTCATGAGTAAGTCAGTTGACTCTGTCATACAAGAATATTACCAAATGATGGCAGAGAGGGCGAGGCACCAGGCACACAGACGGTTGGAACTACACTGAACAAAAATATAAACGCACCACTTTTGCTTTTGCTCCCATTTTTCATGAGCTGAACTCAAAGATCTAAAACATTTTCTATCCACACTAAAGACCATTTCCTCACAAATATTGTTCACAAATCTGTCTAAATCTGTGTTAGTGAGCACTTCTCCTTTGCCGAGATAATCCATCCCACCTCACAGGTGTGGCATATCAAGATACTGATTAGACAGCATGAATATTGCACAGGTGTGCCTTAGGCTGGCCACAATAAAAGGCCACTCTGAAATGTGCAGTTTTATCACACCGCACAATGCCACAGATGTCGCAAGTTTTGAGGGAGCGTGCAATTGGCATGCTGATTGCAGGAATGTCCACCAGAGCTGTTGCCTGTGAACTGAATGTTCATTTCTCTACCATAAGCCATCTCCAAAGGCGTTTCAGACAGTTTGGCAGTACATCCAACCGGCCTCACAACCACAGACCACGTGTAACCACACCAGCCCAGGACCTCCACATCCAGCATGTTCACCTCCAAGATCGTCTGAGACCAGCCACCCGGACAGCTGCTGCAACAATCGGTTTGCATAACCAAAGAATTTCTGCACAAACTGTCAGAAACCGTCTCAGGAAGCTCATCTGCATGCTCGTCCTCATCGGGTCTCGACCTGACTGCAGTTCGTCATCGTAACCAACTTGAGTGGGCAAATGCTCACATTCGATGGTGTCTGGCACGTTGGAGAGGTGTTCTCTTCATGGATGAATCCCAGTTTTCACTGTTCAGGGCAGATGGCAGACAGCATGTGAGGCGTCGTGTGGGGGGGGCGGTTTGCTGATGTCAACGCTGTGGATCGAGTGGCCCATGGTGGCGGTGGGGTTATGGTATGGGCAGGCGTATGTTATGGACAACAAACACAGGTGCATTTTATTGATGGCATTTTGAATGCACAGAGATACAGATCCTGAGGCCCATTATTGTGCCATTCATCCACCATCACCTCATGTTGCAGCATGATAATGCACGGCCCCATGTTGCAAGGATCTGTACACAATTCCTGGAAGCTGAAAACATCCCAGTTCTTGCATGGCCAGCATACTCACCGGACATGTCACCCATTGAGCATGTTTGGGATGCTCTGGATCGGTATCGACAGCGTATTCCAGTTCCTGCCAATATCCAGCAACCAGCAGCCATTGAAGAGGAGTGGACCAACATTCCACAGGCCACAATCAACAACCTGATCAACTCTATGCGAAGGAGATGCATTGCACTGCATGAGGCAAATGGTGGTCACACCAGATACTGACTGGTTTTCTGAACCCCCCCCCCCCCCCCCCAATAAAGCAAAACTGCACATTTCAGAGTGGCCTTTTATTGTGGCCAGCCTAAGGCACACCTGTGCAATATTCATGCTGTCTAATCAGCATCTTGATATGCCACACCTGTGAGGTGGGATGGATTATCTCGGCAAAGGAGAAGTGCTCACTAACACAGATTTAGACAGATTTGTGAGGAAATGGTCTTTAGTGTGGATAGAAAATGTTTTAGATCTTTGAGTTCAGCTCATGAAAAATGGGAGCAAAAACAAAAGTGGTGCGTTTATATTTTTGTTCAGTGTAGAAGAACAATGGCAATACAGAGGGAAGCAGGTCATGGTGATTGTAACATTGGGCTAAAACACTTCATATGAGAGGAAAACACAAGGATATTACACGATGTTGGTTATAATAGTGTAAGGATCCGGGTGAAAAGTGCAAAGAAAAGGCTGTTTAATATCAATTTGGAATTACTCAAGTCCAGTAAGTAGTGGAAGTTTACAATATAACGCCTGGCATCAAGAAGGAAACCTTGCCCAATTGTTTCCTCACATCGTGCCACATAAATACTGGTTAGACAAGTTTGTTTGTCTGATCATGTTTCTACAGGATGATTAACGTACCAGGTCTCCCTCTGCTCCACCTCCTTCATTACACACCCCGCTTACATATGGGAGGGAGTGTCACGATGACAGGTACAGGGAGTCATTCCTGCTACTACTGTAGGGTAGGGTAGGGTTTTTCTCCACATTTGGCTGTCTCCTGCTCGGCAACCCGAAGCTGTACGGATTTTTATAGAGCACCAGTTTCTTGAATATGTCTTGGCAAACCTACGTGGAAAACCTGATGGCCGATAACAGCTGTCAGGATTGTGCCATTGTTGAATATGTGGACGCCAAATGTGTTTTGGCAGTACCTGGCGGTGGTACTTTCAACAATATCACGGTAAGAAGGGCTAAATGGTTTAATTGAATTTAAAGTGCGGCCCCGTTTGACACTGTTGTTTATGTATCACCCACGCAGTCGCTCGTCAGACGGAATAGCGTGAAAAACTGTTACCTCGCAGGGTCTAAATGACTAGCAAGCTAACAGTACCGTGCTAGCTTGTGTGCTAGCTAGTTTACCGTTGGCCTGTCTCGGTTATTTCCTGCTAAGGAAACGTTGCGAGATTAGACCTCGTGTTGATCAGATAAGACTTCACTTATTGTGGCTTTCACGTAGTGATGTGACTTGCCGTGCCGAGGCTTCGAAGCGTGTGTCGAGTAATCCAGGAAGTGTTTCCGCGATGCGCGTATCGAGGCTTGTGTCGTTTCAGACGAGTGACGTCATTGGTGACGTCCGAAGCCTCGCTGACCGGCTGTACCACGTGACTGGTTCAGGAAGTTGTTCAGATCTTGGCGCGAGTATTTGATAGCTATATAAACCCCATAGGTTTCATTCAAAATGTGTGGTTGTGATAGAGGAGAGTTTTTGACAGTTGAGAGTTTGGATAGTTTGGAGGGTGTGACCATTGTAATTTCAAAAAGTTAAGGTTTAAATCCACAAAATACAATAATACAAAAATAATATAGTGTGTAAAAAATACACACTATATTGGGGCGTCAGTGGCTTAGTGGTAGAGCAAGCGCCCCATGTACAAGGCTGTTGCTGCAGCGGCCCACGTTCGAATCCAGCCTGTGGCCCCTTGCTGCATGTCATCCCCCCTCCCCCCCACCCTCCCACGCCTCCCTGTCCCGTCTGTTAAAGGCAGAATGCCCCCAAAAGATATATCTTTAAAAATACACACTATATTAATATAGGTGCATCATATCTTTACTGTTACTATAATGGAGAGTACATTTATTCAATTCAGTTTAAAAATATATATACAAACCACTAATTGTAATAGCTTTTTTTGTCCAGTAGATGGCTTAGTAGAGCAAATGAAGTATCAAGAAGCTTTGCCCTTGAGTGAACCAATTTGATGAAAAGCTTCAGTGCTTCATGAAGCTTCATTTGCCCATCACTACTTTCACGTGCCATAAAAGCATAAACCAATCAGTTACCGTTAACAGGCAGTAATAAAAAACATCCAGGCGCTGCTTTTAATAACCTAACGCCAATTTAAAACCAGCAAGTAGACGGTGTCTGACTTAAGAAAACGTGCATGCTTTTGTGTGCATGGCCGCTTTGATTAGCTAACGTTAAGCTGCTGCTTTACCGGCTACCTGTGGTTATAAGGCTAAATAGCTCCGGTGGACGTTTGGTCAGCTTACTACCAGGCTTCCTTATTATTAAAGCAAGCATTCTAGCCGCATATTCATGCATGCATTTGTATCCTTGATGGGAATGACAATGTGTTTTTTTTTTTTAATTCATTGAGAGGGACGGCATGAGAGCTAGTCCGGTGCAAAGACGTCACTTTACTTCCGCTACTTACTGCAGGGATGAGATGTGGTCAGTCCCAGAAACTGAGGGACTTGTATGGAGATAGATGTGCCTCAGTGTTATTTCTGTGAGCAGATCGACAGTCTGGGTGCAAGTGTGTAATCTGTTAATGTAACGCAACTTCCTAAAATGCAACAAAGGTTTGTTAACTCAGAAAAATATTCGGTAAATATGAAACAGATTTACAATTAAAACAAAACAGACTTCAAACATAAAAAGACTCTTGCAGAGAAATCTACAAGACCAGAACTTAGATGCACAAATAAAAACTGGAATCACAAATATCTGTTTTAAAGCTGTATTTATTTGGAAGATATTCGCAGATGCATTTAATTTATTTGTAGAAAAAAATAGATGTATTGACAGATATTTTCTTCATTTGTGGATTTAGTTTGATCCGTTTTTTTTTATAACTGCAAAGTATTTATTTTTTTGTTTTTTGTTTTTTTAGATTACAACTATTTTGGTTTTTCTGGAAGTTTGTTTCATATTTACAGATTACACATGGGGATTGTTGATCAGTTCGCACAAACAATCTAGGATCTACTATCAATAGACAGGCGCTGATTTGCAAGCACACTTTCTTGAAACAAATGCAGTATCTTAAATATGAACAAGTCATTTTATGATAGATGATTTTACAATGGAATTTTGCTTGTTAATCAATTGTTTAATGAAGAAGGACTACTATACAACTATTCAGATACAATATACCAATTAGGGACTGTTCTTTATCAGAGGAGGGTGGCTGGGGTTTGACTTTGTTTTTTTTTTTTGTTTGTTTGTTTGTTTTTTCCACTTTGATGCTCCCCAAAACTACAAATAATTTTCCTTGAGCTTCCCTGAGTGACTGGCAGAAAATGCACGAACTTCCCTCAACCATAAATTGGTTATTAGATTGTTAAAACATCCCTGTGGTGTTTGAAAGTTAAAAGTTTAAGACGAAATCCTGGAGTTGAAAACAGCCTCCATTTTTCACTCTTGTCATCCATGGTGGTTGTAGGGTTCCCATAGTCGTAGACAACTTGGAAGAATCATAGGCTTTAGCAAGCACATTTTAGCCATGGAATTAGTAAAAATAATTGAAAAGTTTTAGAAATGTGATGGAAATTCATTGTTGCAGAAATCTTAGGTGGATAACTTTCCAAGTAATGTAGCATAGCGGCAAGTTTATTTTCTGTAGCTTTTCGATGTAATGTAGCTCTAATATACATATCAGGAACACCAGGTAAGTGGGGCAAGGCTTTTTTTAAAATTTTATTTCATTTTTTTAAAAAAATAAATCTCACTATTTTAAGGGAAGATTTTTATTGTTTGTTTGTTTTTCTAATGAAAGCATCCATCACACATGAGGTGTCCAGGGACTGTCGGAAATGAGAACACCAAAAAAATTCTGTTTTTAACAGTTTCTGGCTATGATGAATAGAGTACTTTTGGCCATTATTAAAGAACATGTGCCTTCCAAACTTATGGTAGAATAAATTCAAAATAGAATTATTAAAATTGTAAACCAAAAAAGTCCCTCCCCAGTGCTTACAAAATTCTTTGACATGCCTCCTCCTTTTTGCACCACCCCTCCTACCTTACAAATAGTGAACAGTCCCTAACCCCAAAAGAATTTTCTCTAGTTTTTGATGCCCTCCCATCTGGTACATATTATTTAGGAATGCAGATCACTCTGCCTTGAACAGTGTCACCCCCAATCCAGTTCAATCTCCATTAGTCAAGTTTGTTTTTTCTTTAATAGACATATGAACTCCAGAAAAGGGGCTTTGTTTCAGGACAGCATGGTTTCTATTCCTGCAGCAACATTTTATTGGAGTTATTTCATCAGTGATAATTGACAAGAAGAATGTTTTGGGCATACCACAAAAGTTTCTCCTAACAAAGAAGTTAAAGAGGTTTCATTTAAACTGATACAATAACTCTATCCAGTGAACATTTGCAGATGTAAATTTGCAAACTAAAAACTAAATTCTTTGTATCTGTAAAGGAAATGGAACAATACTTGTCAACGCTTTCTTCCTAACAAAACAAAAAGGCTATTAAAACAATGAATGCTAACTCCTGATGCATGGGTAGATGATGTCACCGAGAGAGGAAATAAATCCCCTAGATAGTAAAGGTTCACTATTTCATTAAATTATATCATTTATGTTTTTATTATAGTGTAGCTAGTATAATAAAGAATTTTTTTTTACCTTAACAGAGCAGTGGAGAATTCATGCCCTTTCTTGTGGACATTTTTGTGTCTCTTATACTCTGAGGAATTATGTCATGTCACTGGAAGCATGTTATATGTATCTGAGGGTCTGACTGACATTGTCCCAATCCTGTGGTTTTCTGTGTTTTTCAGTCTCAAGAAATTGACGTCCTTATCGGCAAGGACAGGGAGACCTTGTACACCAACGGTCTCACCCTGGGCTCAAAGAAGTATTCTGTCCTCAGAGACAGCCTCTATGATGATGGGGACTGGACAATGGACATCAGGACAAAGAGCTCAGGAGGCGAACCTACATACAATGTCTCTGTGGGAAGAGCTGGAAAAGGTAAAAGTGTAGTTTTAAAACGCCATCGTCATAGCATTAAAGTTCTGTCTTCATGGGTTAAAACATAATGTTTTTAGTGGAGAAACATCACAGGGCTGTGACAGCTACATCACATGAGTTTTGTAAGTTAAGGAAGTGCAGACTGACAATCAGGGAGATAATTTAAAAGAACTTCCTCTCCTGGCCAACGTTTGCTCGGTCCAGCTTCTTAAATGTTAGAATTTGAAGCTTTGTTTGTCATGCATGAATAGCTTTGGATTTTTGGACAGTTGGTCAGAGAAAACATGATATTTAAAAATGTCACCTCAGGCGTTGGTAAATTATGCAGGGCACTTTCCACTATTTATTTATGTTATATTGACAATATAATTCCTGCAGATTATTAGATCATGACGATAATCCCTAGCTGCAGTTTTATTGCCAATAAATTCTCTGTCATGTCAGATCTAACTGCCAGAATTATTCACCTAAATCGCTTTATTGAAACAGGGCCACAACATCATATGACGCCCTGGGGCTAAGCTTATAGATGCAGACTTGTGAAGTTAGAATATTTCCTACATTTACATAACAGTCAGCTTTTCATTATAAACATCATGTAAACCAGGGTTTGCCTACTCCAGTCTATTTGCCTTTGTGGTCCTCGACGTCTGAAATTGCTCCAGTGTTTCTCACACGCTCCTCAGCGATCTGACATCCAAGACTCGTGATCATTGGCTACAAAATAGCTCTGTTTTCACAAGCCGTTTTTAGTCTGTACAGTTGTTCATAGCTAACAAAGCTTTGGCAGACTTTATTAAAGGGAAAAATAACATAACTGTGCTGCCAGATGATTATGTGGGAAACCGTCTTTAAAAAACTGCTTCAAAAGCCTTTTTTACAATACATAATGGATCATAATTCCCTCTGTAATGTCTGTTTTATATTGCTGTGAAAAAAAAATTACAAATTTCCCCTCTTAAAACATCTGTATTTATTCAAGTTTCTCACCAAAACTAAGTTTTACGTGATTACATTTAAACACCTCATGATAACTTTATAATTTACCTTCCCCCAATATATTTATATTTTTCATACATTTTTTCATACTTTTTTTTCTTACTACCTGCTGCTAACAGCTAACATTAAGGCCTCATTTCCGCTTGCGTATATGTACGGAGACAAGGCGACTAGAAGTCCATACATTCCTATGGGAGTCTCTGTGACATCCGATGTGCTTTCCCCTCCGTAATATTTCGAGTACGTTAAAAAATTGGAACTCTTGCAGTGGATTTCGGAGAGACCATATGACAGTGTATTAGCTTAGCTAACATGCTGCTAACTGGCTAACAGGCTATTTTCTTCAGTTTAGTTACCTGTGATCGTCAAGTTAGTTTGTCTGTTTTAAAAAGAACCTGTTGATCTAGTTTTAACACGTTGTGAATCAGAGTAGCGTTGTTCTGCTAAAATATGGTTAGACACTATACAGTCAGATCGTCATTATCGGTCAATCAATTCAATTTTATGAAGCCCAACATCACAAATAACAGTTTGCCTCTGAGGACATTACAGCATACGAGATCCCTCGGAACTTTGGACCCTCACAGTGGATAAGGAAAAACTCCCCCCCAAAAAAACCTTCAACGGGGAAAAAAAGACTCATTATTATGATTCATTCAGCTGTTCATACATCTTTTTAATTAGATATCTCATAAAACATGCCACATACCTGGCAGGTGCTGTTTTTGTCCCAGTAATGTTCCAACCACATGTTCCAAACTACTAGATGGCAAAAACCTGACAAAATTAGCCTCCTCCACGGCTACAGGTAGTTTCTATCAGGTTTCTAGTCATCCATAAAGAAATGCACTTCAGTGCGTTGGACACTAGAGGCGTCATCCGTATCATTACAGATCTACGGACACTAGTCGCATACGTAAGTGGAAATGAGGAGCAAGTAGCTCTCCTCCTGCTGATTTGCAACACGAATTTAGCCAAGAAATTGGTGCATCCCTAGAATCACCTGCTGCAGTCTATGGTAACAAAGCAACCCTGTTAGCCCTGTATGGCACACTGTTGAATATCCCTGGACACTTCTGGTGATGATACTTCTTACTAGGAATGCCTTTCCCTTACCTTTTTTTGCTTTTTTTAACTGTCCCTTTTCTATCTCTTCTCTTTCAGTTTTGGTTCTTGTAATGGGCAAAGAAGAAGAGGTCCATGGAGGCGGATTGAATAAGAAGGCTCACTCGATGGCAAAATACTTGAGGGATTCAGGGTTTTAATGTTTTTTAGTCATGGGAAAGGAGGCGGTCCATGGTGGAAATCTTAACAAGAAAGCACATGGAATGGCTGAGTACCTGAGAAAGTCTGGATATTAAGCAACCTCTCCACCCATCCATCAACTTAGCAGCTCACTCCCTCCCAACTGCATTGTGTTGACACTACTACTTCCAGGATTAGATGGCATGTTACGTCCTCCCCAGTCTACTTTTATAAACAGCCTTCTGTTTGCTTATCTCCTTCCACACTCCCTTTTTTTATATAAACCCTCCCCACTTTAATATTGTACTTCTCATGTTTTTGTTTTTTTTGGCACTACAGTAATGGCATGTTCATTAAAATGTTTATTAACCAAAAGATTGTGCAAAAATAAAAGTGTAAACAAAAAAAAATTGGACTCGCCTTGTTTAACATTCACTTAGCAACTGGCTAATATTCCAAGGGGAAGTACACATGTAATGGTGGTGATAGTTTGCATAGTTTTGCATTTTGAGCATTACTAAAGATGCCAGTTTTTGTTTCTTTAGCATGTGGGCATTTAAAAGTTGCATGCATACCCTCTTTAGCATACAGATCCCAGCCCTGTCCTCTCTCTGTCCCAGCATAATATTCCAGCCAAAACCATCTTCTCTTCTGCCTCCATCTTTCAAGCCTCCATTAAAGAAAAGACCAATTTTCTCTGACAAAAGTCCTGTATGTGTGTACCACCCTCAAGCACAACATCCTCTACCCTCCATCACATGCTTTTGCTGTTGTACCTGAATGTGGTCTTAAAAGTTAATGATGTGGTGTTGGGCTATTGTTTGAGTTGTAGTGAAAGGTCAGCATTGCTGAGGTCTCAAAGATATCGTCATGATAATGTCACCACGTCCTGGAGTCTCAGTGGACATTCCACCTCTGTGACAGTCAGTCGGCTTCTGCCATTTGTAAATTTTTCTGTAAATCACAACACGCCTGTTATGTGGAGTTCTTTCCCCCCCGCCCCGCCCCGTCCCCAAACACGTGGGGGCAACACAGACATAGCCAAGGAAACAGGCTTATTATTTGCCATCAATGATAAACTTCCAATCAGGCTCCCACCCAGTGAAGTAAGGAAGTTACGATGGGCCCCAGTGCACGCTATTGTGCATGTGTTGTCTTGACAGAAATACAGACTTAACATTAGACAACATCAACATACATATCACCCAGCAATCCTCAGTGCATATGTGACAAAAATATCAAAGAAAGTAAGAAATGAATCATTTCATTGAATAGTTTTTATCGTATATTTATAGATCTTACATACAATTTTTAGATAGCTGACTATAAAAGAAAATCAAATTTCTGACCAAGTATGTCTAACTCTGCCTCCATGGGCGGCGCTGTGTCTTTTTTAATATAGTGCATATTGAACTAGTTCCGGTTGACCTGAAGATGAAGCTAACGATGCTAGCTGGCGGAGCATGAATGTCGTTTCCTCCTCCGTCCAGAGGTGCATCTTCTGCTTCTCGGTCGCCATGGTGTTTGTTTTTTGGGAGTTACTGCATGTTATACTGAACTGCTGCTACGTCATCTCCTTCTTCTTCTTACGGCTGAAAACCCACGAAAGAAAAAGTGGTGCATGCGCAGAACACAGAGTCCAACTCCAGCCGGACTAACTGGATTATACTGAACCTGTCTAAAAATGAGAAAACTCTGCGGCAGGTGCCGGAGCTCTCTGAGGACAAGCTGGTGCCAGATGAGGAGGTGTCACATAGCTTACTGCAGCAATGTTGGCTCCTGAGCAGGAGTCTGAAGAGCTGCAGTAAGCTATGTGACACCTCCTCATCTGGCACCAGCTTGTCCTCAGAGAGCTCCGGCACCTGCCGCAGAGTTTTCTCATTTTTAGACAGGTTCAGTATAATCCAAGGGATACAAGGACAACACAGCGCAGAGGCCTCTGTGTGTCATTGCTGTAGTTGACATTAGGCAAATACTGGCGAAGCTCGATGGGAAACTTATGTGGCACATCATACTCCTGGTAGCACATGTTGGCAGGTGACTCGTTGGAGCAGTTGTTCACATACTGACCAACAGCAAGTGGGTTTAGTGGACTTTCTGTCAGCCAGCTGGTGTCACTCATCATGAAGGGCCCCAGTCTGTCCCTGCCACTGCAGGAGTTGAACACCATTTTGGAGATGCCTTTGTCATTGCCATCAATCAGGACACCATCAATACACCTGAATACAAAAGGGTTCCTGATGGACTGGAGGAGAATTGGCTCATAGGCTTGATAGACTGTGCCAGGGTACATGGCCACTGTGGCTCCTTTGGGTACAAATCCCTTGGTGACAAACACTCCCTGCAAAGGGCAAAGTGCTAGGCCTCCGGTCAATGCAGAACCCAAGACACTGAAACATGGCATCATCTCCACACACTGAGCTCCCTCCACCTTGGTCTTCTTCGCTGGTTACCTGTCTGAGAAAGTGAGTTTGAGTTGCTCAGGGCTCCCATGGGTGACATGTTGGCTCCTGAGCAGGAGTCTGAAGAGCTGCAGTAAGCTATGTGACACCTCCTCATCCGGCACCAGCTTGTCCTCAGAGAGCTCCGGCACCTGCCGCAGAGTTTTCTCATTTTTAGACAGGTTCAGTATAATCCAAGGCACAAACCTGTGTCTGTACGATTTCCATTTGTTCTGAAATCTTTTTAGAGCAGTTCTAAACATCCAGGTCGACGTCTGATATGTCGGACATGGGGGAAGGAGCTTGTTTTTGTGGATTTCAGAGTCACTTCCGGTAAGTCGCTCCAAAATAAAAAGCACATTTGTTGAGATATCAAAATTCGTCTCAGAACTGTCAAACTTTGATAAGATATTTTTCGGTTTGCGACATTTTTTATAATGTTTTAGTTAATGAGTATAAAATCAAATAATTTAACACTTTAAGCCAGGCATAATTAACGACCGATCATTTTTTTACTTTTATTTCTAATAGTGACGCTTCAACCGGAAGTAGTTTTTACGTTAGTCGTAAAAACTTTACGCGCATTAGCCAGCTGGATGGGAGGAAAGAGAGTCGGGCAAAGACAAACATGGTAAGAAATCACTGTTTTTAGTCCTGTGTCGTGACACAAATGTAAACAGTGCTCGCAAACATTAACTTCCACGCTGGGGCGAGTGGTACAGTCAAAAAGCATCGCTAACGAGCGAACATTGCCTTTATATAATGAAAATAAACGTAGCTCGCGACGTTAGCATTAGCTAAGTAGTGCACGGTGAGACTAGCCAGCTCGCCTAGTTAGCTAGCTAAGCTAGCCTTTAAGCCAACTGACAAACAAAATTAGCTAACGTTATGTACACTGGAAGAGCGAAAGCTATGTATTGTTGTCCATATGTTTTTAATGGCGAACTCGCTTGTTGAATGCTATCATAAATGTAAAGATATTAGCCAGCCGGTCAACACATAGCAAGTCGGTCTCTGCTGTCAGGTTAGCATGTTATTGCTAGTTCTCTCATTGCTATTAAACCATGGTGTGTTTATGTTGCTAACTACTAGCCTACCCTTTGTGGTTATTGTGAGAAATGTTGCCTGGTAAGAGTTCCCTTCTATATATAACAACAGATAAATGATGTGTTTGATTTAACTATTGCTGTCCTTAACATCAGTCTGTTCGTGTCTCATTACAACAAGTGTTTTATGTGTCTTTGTGCAGAACAAGCTGAAGTCCTCACAGAAGGATAAAGTTCGCCAGTTCATGATTTTCACGCAATCCAATGAGAAGACTGCACTGACCTGTCTGTCACAGAATGACTGGAAACTAGATGTTGCCACTGACAAGTTTTTCCAAAATCCAGAGCTCTATGTTTCAAATCTAAAGGGGGCCTTAGACAAGAAGAAGCTTGATCAGCTGTTCAACAGATATAGAGGTATGGAAAGCCTTTATAATATAGGGGGAAACATTTGCAGCTCATGGTAGTCTTTGTCTCATCAGAAATAAATCAGCTTCTGTCTGAATCGGAGATAACTAAATTCTGATCTGTTTCTTCTAAACCCTCCTTAGGAGAAATGAGGAGCAAAAGAATAAATAGGCACATTTTTTTCTGCTGTACTCACAGGGTTCTCAGAGGTTTCTCAACTCTGATAACAGATAAAATAAATATACAGAGTGGAGACTTGGATTTGATCACTGAGGCAAATTTCTGAAGTTGTTTACAAGCCAATCAAGTCTTCTTTTGGATCTTACTGTTATCTCAAAAGCTGATTATTTCAGACAAATGAAGATTACTGCAGTGTGAGAGGAAAAAGAGCACGTCAAGCTCTTAAATTAGGATTGTGCTGACACAAGAGGAAGGCTATTCTCACGAGCTAAATTTAAGAAGTAAGATAAAATGGTCATAATCTCATATGATGTTATATTGAGCACAGTTAGGCTGGACAAAGAAGAGATCTTATTTTGAATTTTCCTTTCCTCTGGGTACAAATAAAGCACCACAGTAATGGTCAATGTAGTTTTCAGCTTGTTACAGTTTTGATAGACAGCTTAGGAATAAATCACACAGTACAACACTGAAAATATTGAGTAATATTAATCGGAAAAAAAGTCAATTTTGCTGTAAAGTAATAATCAATTCACTCTTAATGCTCTCACACTTAGATCCTCACGATGACAACAAGATTGGCATTGATGGGATCCAGCAGTTCTGTGACGACCTGGCTCTGGACCCAACCAGTATAAGTGTCCTCCTCATAGCCTGGAAGTTCAGGGCAGCAACACAGTGCGAGTTTTCAAAACAGGAGTTCATGGACGGCATGGCAGAACAGGGGTGAGGATGTCTTTTCAGATGTACAAACAACCCCCAAACTCCTCCTTTGTTGTCTGTAAAATGGACTTTATCATCAAACTTAAACAGAGCTACTGTATATTCTAGGTACTCATACAGTGTGTCACAGAAATGCCTCTTTTATATGTTTAGACTGTGGAAGATGTCAAATATAAACCGATTACTTAATATCTGTTTGAAAAAGTTAACGTTATACATACACATGATTCTTATGAATTGCTTAGTTTTACTACAACAGATGAATATACCCCACAGAAAAGAAAAATCCTGTTTGTCTGGCAAAACCTAACAGTCTGCGTTGTGTGTCCCCAGGTGTGACAGCATAGACAAGCTAAAAGCTCAGCTGCCAAAGATGGAGCAAGAGTTAAAGGACCAAGGGAAATTTAAGGACTTTTACCAGTTTACATTTAATTTTGCAAAGAATCCTGGCCAGAAAGGTTTGGGTAAGAATCTTTTAATGCTCCTCAAATCAACTGTTTGTTTGTTGATAGGGTTAAGTTATTGTACCGTGTATGTTTGCTTAACTATGATATTGAAAAAACTGCAACTGGACGTTGAATCTCCCCATTATTTTAGTTATTTTCTAGGAGAAGACTTTTAACGCATACTTCCATCAACAAAATGGTTTCAAGTTTGTTAAACTGACACTAACCCTTCTGTTTTAATTCCTTTAAGGGTCATTCTAATATAAATTCTGTAATACCATGAAACTGCGATATTTTCTGAGAAGGTTATTGTACCATGAAAATCTCATACCTTTGCAACCCTATTTGTCGAAAGTATATAGACCTATCTCTGGTTGTCTTGCAGATTTAGATATGGCAATTGCATATTGGAATTTAGTACTGGCTGGAAGATTCAAGTTCCTGGACTTGTGGAACCAATTTTTAGTTGTAAGTTGATAATCATACTCAAGATTACTCTGAAAGTATTATTACTTCTTGTTGACTTCTTCAACTTTGCCCCTCATCTTTTGCAGGAGCACCACAAAAGATCAATTCCTAAGGACACTTGGAACCTCTTACTAGACTTCAGCACAATGATCACGGATGACATGTCAAATTATGATGAGGAAGGTTTGTACAACACTCAGCTGGAAGTGAACCCATTTATCCCTGTGTGCATGCACATGCACTATGACCTGTAATTTTTCCTTCAGTTTATTCAATTAAAGGAACAGTGTGTAGGATTCAACTGAAACTTTTACAGTGTTCCAAGCGTGAGCTCCCGCAGAGGTCTCTTTCTCTCCAGACTAAACACTCTAGGTGATTCAAACCGGTATAAACACTTGACAAAGCAGTTTCACTTTACAAATCAGTGTTTCTCTGACACTGTTTAGGTTGTCGTAGATGGGCCACTAGCCCAGCACTTGCTACCATGAGGTCACCTTTTTCCTCTGGTAACGTAATGTGTGCTAACCTTCTTTGATCGAGACGTTCAGGAGGTTTTCACTGTGGGACAAATTATCTGTCGAGGTCTCTTCAGCCCCTGTCTCACTGCACAAAAACCCCACTTTAACCCGCAAACGTGGCTTCTGCATGTAATGGGAAAGGTTACAATCTACATTCACACATGGGTCAAATGACGCTGCAGCAGTCACAGGTATTTATCAGCTTCGGCTCCAATTGGCAGTGATGGAAATACCAAACCCGTGTCAATGTAGTAATTTTAGCCTTTACCGATGAGTTACAGTGAGATGCCACCACAAAATACCACGCCCAGGCAATGCTCAAACATTGTTCCAAAGTAGTCGGCACCAAGTTTTAAGAGACTGAATAAGTAAAGAATAAAATGAAGTAATTGCAGAAACACTTCTACTGGCATCCATGCTGCTTCTCTCGTTTTACGTAACTGTTTTCCAGCTTGTCTGTGACGTCAAACGTGACGCACCATTTAAAAAAAAAAAGAAAAGAAATCAGAAAGGCATGCTTGTCTGCTGCAGAGCTTTGTAAATGGCGTGCCACACACACTTCAGCAGTGAAGATGTATATTTTATTCTTAATATCTTAAGTACTAGTGTTAACATGGTAGCATGTTGCAAATTTTTATTTCTATTTTTTGTATTTTATTACTTAATATTTACGCACTTGTATTTCATACTCCTATTCTTACGTCTCATAATTCTCTATTCTTTACATCAGAGCGACTGTAACGAATCATAATGTCTCCTCATGGATCAAAAAAGTATTTCTGATTCTGATAAGTTCAGTGAAGAGGGGTATTTCTCTCCAGAACAAATAGACTTGGTCATTTATACCGGTAAAAACACTGATAAAGCACTTTAACATTAAAAAAAAAGTTTTTTCTGATGCTGCTCGTCACAGAGGTCCTTCTAACTACAGGAAAAGACAGAGGTGTGAATGTCCCTGTTTAGAGCCAGTGTTTGGTTTGTTCGTTCTGAGCTACTGTAGAAACATTGTGGTGCAACATGGCACTCTCCGTAGATGTGCACCTGCTCCCTTTGCAGACATAAATGCTCTTCCTAAGGTAACAAAAACCCAACAATTCTTATTTTCGGGTGATTAAACACTTGCGGAAATGTATTATATTCCATTTTTGCCAATGCATCTTCCTAAATGCTACACACTAGACCTTTAAGTGTCTGTACTTTGCTTCACACAGGCTCAGTATGGTTTGACGTCATTAGAATATCAAGTTGAGTCCAGTCATCAGTCCTAATTCTTGTCTTCACACATGGTGGATTCAGTTTATATAATGAGTTGTGTTTGTCCTTTCACCAGGAGCATGGCCTGTCCTCATTGATGACTTTGTGGAGTTTGCACGACCACACATCGGGACCAAAAGCACGGCAGTGTAAGGGCTGCTCTTACTAAAGGAACATCCAACACGTGAGGTTTCTAAAGAACCAGAGAGCGCAGTGATCGGAGGACAAGGGGACCGCACTGAGCTAAGAACTATGTTGCCTTTTCAACCCTCAGGACTGAAATATTTTACACAGCAGAGACTTTATATATGTGTGTGTGCATTTACATATATATATATAAAAGGCATATCTCTTTGTTGGTCAACTTGTGGTGGTTTGGAACTTTTATCTAAAGTATTGGGCTTTTTGTGTGCGCTCAAGCCAACTCGAGAGGAGTCACCATCTTGGCCCCTTGATGTGGTCGGGCTCCGCTCGGAAGCAAGTAGATAGACACACTTTTGAATTGTAATCTAAACACGAGGGTTCGCGAGGGGACGTCATTCTTTAAATATTGAATTTTAATACTTTTGTGTGCATTTCTGATTTTGTTTCTGTTTTATGATGCATTTGTGCGACAAGTCAGTATAAAACATTGATTGTAATTTTTTAAGCATAATGCTGTTTGTTTAAACACAAATGTAAAAAGATAAAATAAATGTTTCGATTTGGTATCTTTAAAGATGCGAGGTCTCTGTGTGAGTTCTTAAATTAGCAGAAGACTGTTTTGAGTCAAATTAGGTGAGATGCTATTAAGATGAATGACATCGTTGTTCCTCTCACTGCAGTGTAAATCCTGTTTTGTTGATTTAGTAAAGCTCATGGTTCTATAATGTACTTTCCCCTCAACTGCTACATTTTTTTTTCAACTTGGAGAAGTTTGTGTAGCTGCATTTGTAGCTGAATGTAGACATGGGGTCTTGCATACATAAGCAAAGATACCTAATAAGATAATACACAAACTGCACATTGTATGAACGATAAGTCAGAGTCCACTTGGGCATGTTTTATAATGTATGTTGTTAAAAACCTGATAAGGGACTGTGTGGTATTTATGGGGGAGCGGGGGGTGCAAAACAGAGGAGGCATGTCAAAAAAACATTTTAGGTACTGAAGAGGGACTTTCCATTCATTTGGGTCAGGGGAGGGGCATACAGATTGTAATGGTTGTATTTTATACTTCTTTTACGGCAGATTTTTTAATGCCCTCTAAACTCAGCCGGCTGGGTTTGGAAGGTATGTTTTCTTTTAAAATGCCAGAATTACACTATTTAACATAACCAGAAACTGTAAAAACAGAAATGACTGTTGGGGTTTCAAGTTTCCAACAGTCCTTGGACACCTCATGTGTGATAAATGCTTCTGTCAGAAAAAAAGCATCACTAAAGCTGAGCTTGAAATAGTGATATTTCATCAAAATGGCGTTATTATAAATCTCATTTAAAATTTGGCTAAAATTAAACCATTAACACAAATTAACTACCATGTATGACAAGAGTAAAAAGTTTTAAATATCTAGTAGCTAATTTATGGTGGAGGGATGGTCATGCATTTTCTGTCAGTCACTTAGGAAGGCCAAAGGAAATATATTTGTTGCTCTAGGGAGGGTAAAAATTGAAATAAAATAAAATAGTTCTTATTATAAACGATTTTTTTTAATATCCAACATATCTTAACCTCTTTTTACCGTCTTTTTGTAAAACACATTGTAAAGTTGTTAGTTGTACAAGTTAACAACTTCCAGGGAAGTGACGTCCGCACCACTTTAACCTCACGCGCCTTCCTGCGGTGGTACCATTTAAAGGCACGCGCGGTTGCTAGGGGCGACTGACAACAGACAGCGGTTGAGATAGTATTTGGCAAACTGGAGAAAGAAACAACTGATATCAGCTGATAATAACGACACTTACTGAACACGTATCACTTTGAATCAGTCTTTTGTGACTTTGCCGGCTCAGTCAAACAGTAAGAGAAAATGGCGGCCGTTATTAATACAGTTTTATCAGAGATCGGCTGGGATGAGCGGTTTGCTATCCCTGAACCTAACGCTGAAAACAAGGCTTTGATTGAAGAGGTGAGTATGGGAGGGTTATATTTAGTTATGACACCACTAAGAAGTTAATGTGTTTTACTAACGATAACGGAGTAACTGACAGTGTTGTGTATTAATTTAATGTGGTCAAAGTAGTTAGGTGTTTGACATTTTGGCCCAGCGGAAGTTAGAGTCAGTTAGGGACCGTCAAAAATGACTGTACCTTAAACTTAATGAAAAAAAGAAAAGTATACACTTAAAACACCCAAAGAGCAACAATGGACAAGTGTTAGGGAGAAGAAAGCATTGAATCGGTCAAAAAAGAAGCCCATTAAGTTTGTATGATTGTTAAAAAAAAATCTAGACAGAGAATCACATAAAAAGTTCCTAAAAATTTAATTGTAGTTTATCAGATGTTTTGTGCTGTTATTATTATAATGCATTAAATATAATATGAAATATCTATAAAATATGTCACTTAGGCCAGGGTCGTAATGATAGAAAAGGGGTCCCTCTAGGAAAAACGTTGGGAACCACTGCTTGAGCAACTGTCTAGCGTTCAGAAATGCATATCTGCTGGATTAGGCACATAGAACACACTACATATATTTACTCATTTGGGAAATGAAATGCAAATAAACACCATTTTGGAACACAGAAACCATCCGATTCTGTGATCCAGTACCAGACTCCCTTGAAAAATTAAGTTCTGTGAGTTGTTGTTGAGTGGTTAGGGGCTGGGTCACAGAATCTGACGGGTCACAGAATTCAGTGAAACTCCATTTAATATAAATGGTGTTTATTTGCTCAAAACAAATTTAACATTTCTGTCTGGACACCTCCTCTCCAGCTGTTCTTGGGGACGACCTCTTTTCCTATTTCCTTGTTGGTTCCATGTCAGGGCTTGTCGGATGATGGTTGTGGACGGTTTTCTGAGGGTGTGTCCAATCCAACTCTACTTTCTTTTTAGACTTTGTGAGTCAGTGGGGTCCTGGTTTGTTCTTTTTCACAGGTCTGCATTGCTTACTTTGCCTCTCCACCAGATGTTAAGTGAGACAGGTGTTCATGAATGTTTGCAGCCTGTTTGTTATGTGGTTTGTTGTTCTTAATGTCTCTGATCCATACAGCAACACCAGCTTCACATTAGAATCAAAAATGTGTTAAACACCACCCTAGCCTTACTGATCCTGGTCATTATGTCGGCCTCTTGTAGTTACATGTAATGAAATTACAAAATAAATGTAATTGGAGGCCGATAAGTTACAGTCACTGAGATAAAAAATGTTATTAAATTACAGCTACTAATCAAAATTGGTGATTACAAAGGGGTTACATTTGAATACAGCCTATTTTGGGGTGGTAAAAAGTTCATATGTAGAATATACACTGTTGCTTTGCACCTTTTCATTGTGCAGGAATGCCTTCATTTAGCATAACCTATTTCTCCAATTTTTCAGCTTTACTGACCAGTTTAAAGCATTTGTTAGAAAAGTAATCAAAGAGTTATCAAGTGTAAGGTGTAATACTTTGATGAAGAAATTAAAATAGTTACATTACTGATTTAATTTGAACAGGGTAACCTGTTCATTACTGATTACATTACTGATTTAATTTGAACAGGGTAACCAGTAACCTGTTACCTATTTCATTTCAAAAGTGACATTCCCAACACTGTGTATATGAGGGAAATGGATGACAAATCTGTTACTGTCGACTTGTTACCCTCCATTTCCACCTCAAGTCAACTTGGTGGAGTGGGTGGATTCCAAGTTCTAAATCCAGGCAAGAAATAGCGTGCATCATTGTTAAGAAAATAACAGATCAAGTGTCTCAGGGACTCAGAATTAATGCCAAAAAACTGGCAGATGTAAGCTTCTAAAAAATGATTCCTCAAATTTCTGATGGTCATGTTTCTCAGTTATACTGAACTGTGACTAGTGATGTTTGAACTCTGTATTCGCGGTCTTGTGACAGTAGCACACTGTCAAAATCTCTTACTACATCGGCTCACATGAGCTTCATCAACTACTGTTATGTAGTTGATGAAGCTCATGTGAGCGATGTAGTAAGAGCTCTACACTGCAACCATACTGCAGTTATTATATTGTAAACATCTAGACCAGATGGCTCCGACACCTGGGTTTACAAGTTGTAAAGTTTTATGTCAGCTCACGAGGGTTCCATGTTTACAACTGGTAAATCTGTCTGTGTCCAAACACAAATGTTTGTATGTCATATATGTCATGCTTTTAACCTGATTGTTTCCTCAACAACAGATTCGTAAAAAAGAGATGGAGTTGGTGCAACTGGACAACAAACTTGAGAGACACAGGGAACAAAAGCAGACATTAACCGAATTCTTTAAGAATGTCAAACAAGAGCTGGACAGTACCGAGGTGGGTGTATTAGAATACATTGTTTATTCAATATGTGTCAGACAGGTGCGTGTCTCTTCTGTTAATTTCAGTTATAGTCACAGTGTTGTTTTTTGCACACAGGCTCTGCTTAAAGCAAAGGAAAGAGAAGAAGAGTTTGAGAAACACCTCAACGCCCTCGCAGAGAGGGAGACAGGTCACCTGACACAGGAAGTTGCAAAGATGGAGAGTGACAATCGATCTTTAGCAGAGAGGAAGAACATGCTAGAGGTCCACACAACATTTATACTTCAAACCTAGAAATAAGTCTAGCTGTGAGTGCCAGAATGTGCAACTTAATCTTTGTCCATATCCTCAGAATCATGTCTTCAAGGCCAAACAGAAGCTAGAGGACTTTAGGAACCAGATGGACTGGGACCAGCAGACCTTGGACGCCTTTTTAGAGGAGTCGGCACGCAAAGATGAGGACACAATGACCATCATCAAGTATGCCCAGCAAGACGAGCAGAGGATAAAGGTGAGGAGAAAAGGGCTGTATTGAACATATATTCTAAACTGATGTCTACAACTCTGACTCATCCTGAGCTAACAGCTTTATATTCTCTCCCGATACAGTCACTCACTCTGGCTATAGAGAAGAAGACACTGGAGGCCAGTGACAAGCGCAAAGCCCTTGACAAAGAATTGACTGAGACTATATCTACACGGGTAATGTAAAAAAAACACTTGTTTAAAAATACATGTTTTTCCTCTTGCCTGTAGTGCTATCTATCAATCCAGATAGTTTTGGTGTGAGTTGCTGAGTGGGTATATCAGCCGTAGATATGTCTGTCTTCTCTCCAATATAATGGAACTAGATGTCACTCAGCTTGTGGTGCTCAAAGTGCCGAAAAATAAATTTGAGAAACTCAACAGCAATGTCTCTTTCCAGAAATCATGACCTGGTTACCCAAGATAATCCACTGACCTTGTTGTGAGCAGTTTAATGCAGGAACTGTTTTCTTTCTACCGAACTACACCTGCCAACTGTATCACCGAGCAGAAGGAAGAGTGTATCTACTCATGGACTAAAGTCTTGTGTTTGTGACGGCGCAAGATGTAAACATGAGTGCCGTCCTCCTTGGCTGAGCTGTAACATTAGCTAGCTTAGTGGTGCTAGGTGAGCTAGCACCAGATTCATGCTTCATTCATTGCACAGTGATACCAAGCAGCAACCTCCTGGGCTGAAAAATGTAGCCAGTGTGGAAGTGCCAAAACTGCAGTTCCTTGAATGGCCACTTGAGGCTGGCTCCAGAGGTGAATCAATTTTCATAGACCCCCATGTTAAAATGTCCACCTTTACAGCAGGAATAAACATGTTTACAGCCTGGTACCAGCCTGGCTCCTCCAAAGCTTCACCCTCTTGTCCAGATTTGGTTACGCCTGGCTCCAAAAAAACAAGATAACGACATCCAAAATGCAG
Source organism: Epinephelus fuscoguttatus (assembly GCF_011397635.1). Classification (NCBI taxonomy): domain Eukaryota; kingdom Metazoa; phylum Chordata; class Actinopteri; order Perciformes; family Serranidae; genus Epinephelus; species Epinephelus fuscoguttatus. The sequence continues at coordinate 26,029,423 of NC_064766.1, forward strand.
AGGCTTCAGAATGGGAGTCCAGAAATCAATGGGTGACATCACGGTAGCTACAGCCATTATTTTATTTAGCCTATGGGTGATACGGCTGGCAGTTGTAGTTCGGTAGAAAGAAAATAGTTCCGACATGAAGCTGCTCAAAACAAGGTCTGTGGATTATCTTGAGTAACCAGGTCATGATTTCTGGAAAGAGACATTGATGTTGAGTTTTTCAAAGCACCACAAGCTGAGTGCCATCTAGTTCCATTATATTTAAGAGAGGGCAGACATCTCTACAGCTGATATCTCCAACACACAGCAACTCACACCAAAACAATCTAGACTGATAAATAGCACCAAAGGTAAGAGGAAACACATGTAGATTTGGTTATGGGGTGAACTGTCCCTTTAAACCACAAACTGTTGCAGAGAATACACTTTTCTTTTCTTTTCTTTTCCTCACAGATTGCTTTGGACAAAACGACAGAGAATTTGCAGCAGGCCCACCAGGAGACACAGCAGCTCATCCACCAGTGGGAAAACACCATCAAGCAGATGAAGCAGAGAGATGCTGAGATGCAGCAGTGTGCTCTGGTAAAATATGCGACCTTGACATGCTGTCTCAACGCTTATAAACCTCTGAACAATAAAAGCTAACAGAACGTGAACACGCTCAACGGCACACTCGAGTATTTGTATTCCTGTCTTATTTCTCTCATACATCCAGCAACTTGCCCAAGCCAACCAGAACATCAGGGACAGGAACACCACCATTGCAAAGAGGAAGCACTGGCTGGAAACTCAGAGGAACAACAATAAGGAAACTGAGAGGAACCTAACCATGGCCACCCGACAGGCTGTAAAGCTGCGGCAGGATTTGAAGGAGCAGGAGAATAACTGCAGCAGGCTGAAGGATGAGGTCAGCATCTCAAAGCAGCCCAACGTGACTTGTGCCACTATGAAATGTCTGTAATCTATCCTCATTTTGTAAAAGTGATTGATTCTCGTATGTGCTGCAGCTGAAAAGTTGCAAAAGCAGACTGGACGGCGCAACCTCCAGTGTGGAGTCTGCGTCGTCCCACATATCCAGGATGAAGAAAGACATCCAGGATAACAATGACAAGTCAGTGACATCTGATAACACGTCTGTTTGCTAAGCTGCCACTCTAGCTTTACAACACAAGCTCTGTCTGTGTGTTGTAGACTCATGAGGGCCAAGGCCTACAATGCTTTGCTGGAGGAGAAGCTGAAAGATGTGACTCAGACCGCCCTCAGTGAGGAGGAGAGGGCTGCACAGATGGACCAACTCCTCAAGGATGAGGAACGGGCAATTAAGGTGAGCGGCCTGGAAGAGAGCTGTTGTTGTACACTTTATGACTTTTTTATTTTCAGTTCTTCATCTCAGGACTGTCAGAACACTCTTTGATCATTATTTTTGCTAATAGCTTTTGAACATAATCCAAATATCAACCTCTGTATGCTGGTCTTCCCATGAATTTAAAGCTGCACTGTCGATCTGAAACGGTGACAAAGAGAAGCATGAGGGGCCGTACACATGCTGCGTTTTTGGCACCCTCAAATTCATTGTTTGTTGTTAGCAGTTATCTAACATCAACTCATACCTGTACACCTGCACTGCCTGCATTGTCTATACATACAGTACACCCCTGTGTAACCCTGCTTTGGTCTGTACTTTGCTATAGGAGTTGGATGTCCAGCTGCGTGACTACAGGGAAGAGCTTTTTCGTGGTAAAGAACATTTGCAGGCCCTCAAGACAAAGGAGAAGGATTCTATTGCTCTGGTCTCAAGGAGTAAATCCACCATCAACCAACTGGAGAGCCAGCTGAGAAAACAGGAGGAGGAATTAAAAAGACAGCAGATTATCATGATGGAACAGGCACGCTTACCAAAAAACACACACAGATGTGACTTTCTACAAATACACTACCAGCTTTCTCTAGTCTGGTGCTAGACTCTGCATATCAATAAATATATGTTTTTCTTTCCTTGCTTTGTGAAGGACACCCAGATCATCCACCTAGACAAAAAATTGGCACGGCTGCAAGGCGAAGTTCGCACCGATGAAAAGCAAATGTTGAACGTAAAGATCGCTGAGCTGACCAAAACCCTAGAGGAGAAGAAGGAGACGGCCAACAAGCTGACCAGTGCGCTCAAGGAGGCTGAGGTCAGTCTGTTTGTTTGTCGTCTCACTGTACACATTTTCACACACCGAACCAGTGAAATAATTCCATCTTGTCTCTCTTTGTCTCGGACAGGATGATATTCGCTATTTGAGGAAAGTGATGGAGAAGTCAGAGGCTCAAAAGAGAGATCTGACCGACAAGGTGGAGGAGCTCATGCTTCTCTGTAACACCAATGAAAAGGAGCTGAAGAGACTCAGGCTCAAGAGACAGGTAACTGACTACTGTCATAGCAGGTATTATGAAATCACTGAGACCCCGTATTTTGACGATTAAATATGAGTGGTTTAATAAGTTTGATTCAAGGTTATATCTCAGTTTGGAAGGTCACTTTACTTATTGCTGTTATAATTATTTGATTAACAGAAACCTAATTTATGCATAATTTAGCTCATTAAACACGTAAAAATTAGGGAATGGACAATATATACGAGGGTTGACACAGAAACGGGGAGGCATGTTAAATAATTTATTTGCCGCCACAAATAAATTAATGTATGGGAAACCCTGTAAGAGCAGACATAATGTCATGTATCTGAAAATGAGCACCACCTGTACGAACAAAACTATGCACTACGTTGACTTCACATGTTCCTCGTCAGGACACCCTGGTGGAGCACAACGTCATGAAGACAGAGGTCGAGCGTGTGAGGAGTCTGCTGTACAGCAAGGCGGACAGCGTGCTGTCCCTGGAGAAGAGGAGGCTGGAGTTGCAGGAAGCCATGAAGGACAGGGAGGAGGAGGTCAAGGTCTATAAAAAAATGCTAAATCAGCAGCTCAAGATCAGTGAGCAGGACAGACAGAAACTCAGGTAAAGAAAAACCCCAGCTGTGACCCCAAGCCTTTGCTCATTTAGCTCTCGTAGTCGTGTTCCATATCAGACTTGCATGATTATGAGAATCATTTTCCAAAACAAACGACTTTATTTGACCATTGATTCCGTGTCAGCGTCGAACTGAGTGAGAAACTGTCCAAGGTCGACATGATGAAGAAACGCTTTGAGATTGAGATGTTTTCAATGGCAGCCCCTGAGGGGGAAGAGGAGAAATCACAGGCTTACTACATCACAAAGGTAAGAGGTCTTTAAACTCACTGTCATGCTATACAGAGTCTGTTAAAGCTGTTCCTGTGGGGCACTCCAGCTCTTTGAATCACCACTGTGTGCTTTTCATCAGGCTGCACAAGAGAAAGAGGAGCTCAAGCGAAAGGGAGACGATCTGGATGCTAAGATCCGCAAGACGGAGCTGGAAAACAGAGCTCTAGAGAACACCATCCGTTTGTTTGACAGCAGTAACACAGCATTTCGCACATCCCTCAACAAAGTGAATGAATCCAGTACGTATGAACAGGTAGACTCAATCAACCTGAATCACTCTTATCAGGGATCATCAGCAGGAAGTGAAGTAGGTTTGTTTGTTCTCTTCATGTGTTCACAAAGTAATTCAGACTGTTTTTGTTTCAGGTCCAGAGCACCAGGAAAAGCTGAAGCTAGAAGAGCAGTTGAGGGCAGCTGAAGAGACGCTGAAGTATAAAAAGAGACAAGTCCAAGAGCTCCAACAGGACTTACAGGTTATTGTCTGTTTATAGAAAATATTAATGGATGTTTTATAGGCTTTATAGGTTTTATAGGCTAATTAGGCCAGAATGAGGAGTGTCACCATACCTGTGCAAGTGTTGCCTGCTTGTGAATGAGCAGCCACTGCAAAACTCTCAATCAGCTTCTAGTAAGTTACTCAAGCCAGGTGTATGTGCTCAGTCCAAAAACAAAACATAACCCAGCCTGAAATCCAAGAGTGGAGGTTTCATGTCAACATTGGTAGGGACATATATTGAGTTGGGGTTTGGGGTCCTCCCCCATGAAATTGTGAGCATCAAACACCTCATTTTCTGCATTCTGGTGATCATTTCTGCACCCATTTATGGTGGAAATTTCTTTCTGTATGTTAAGGAAAACATAAAAATTCAGGCAACTGTTGTGGTTAAAAATTTAAAAATAGGCTTCTCATGTAGATCTACTTCTCATTTAATGTTATCCCTGCTGAGACAACACACATGTAGGCATAGTTAACTTGTGTCTTTTTGTTTGAGGAGGTAACCTCTTTAAATGTACACATGGCACCTGTTTACATCAGTGATAAATTAATTCATTTTAATGACTTTATAATGGACTTAAATAGCTCATATGCATTTAAGCAAGAAAGTAAAGAATAATGTTGTATTATAATATAATTTAAATGAATAAATTCGAATAAACTCATAATGTTTCAAGAAAAAAAAAAAAGTACATGCCCTATACCCTGCTGTGCGTTTGCTGACCGTAGTTTCCCCTTCAGACCGTCTGACAGACACAGAACCTGTTTCAGACGCTCTCTGGATGAGACAAAGTTTAAGCAGCTATATCGGAAGTAGAATACAGAAACTAATGCCCCAACCCAAGAAGTTCAGGTATCTCGGGGTCCTGTTCATGAGTGAGGGTAAACTGGATCGTTAGATGGACAGACGGTTTGACACGGCATCAGCAGTGATGCATGGTGAAGAGGGAACTGAGCAGGAAGGCAAAGCTCTCGATTTAACATCCCGACCCTCAACTATGGTCATCAGCTATGGGTAATGACTGAAAGAATAGGACTGTGGATACACGCAGCAGGAATGAGTTTCCTGTGAGAAGCTCAGATATCCGGAGGGAGCTCGGAGTAGAGCTGCTGCTCCTTCACATCATAGAGGCCAGTTGAGGTGGTTCAGGCATCTGATCAGAATGCCTCCTGGGCCCCTTGCCAGGTCTTCAAAGCTCGTCCAACCAGTAGGAGGCCCTGGGACAGACCCAGAGCATGCTGGAGGCATTATATACCTCATCTGGCCTTGAAACACCTTGGGGTCACCCAGGAGGAGCTGGAAAGTGTTGCTGCAGGGAGGGATGGCTGGAGTCTGGAACCCTGTGACCAGGCCACAAATAAACGGGAAAAAAAATGGCTTGGTGATACGTGATCGGCCCATATTGAAAAATATAATACACTGTCTCTTTCTGAATCAATACAAGATGCAAACAAGTTTGTTTAAATATTGGTACCGTCCATATGCAAGCCTACGTCCTTGCTGAAAACAGAGCCAAGCAGAGGTGCAGAGGTGTAGTTTTCTCTCAGTCCACTTAAGTTACAATATGCTCAAAGGTTACTGTGGGATTTTTGACCAATGGCAGCAAAATTCAACTGCCTACCCAGCTTTAAGGCCGATCTTAATACTGTACAACATTTAATACTGATGGAAATAATCTTTAGCATTTCCTATTGTCTGTCAGTATTTACTCTTCTGTATTTTTATTTCCTTGTTCCTTGTAAAAGCACTCCCTCTCTATTTCTGCCTCTCCTCTTCAGTATTTAGTGGTGTCCCTGTGAGAGTATTGGGTCATGAATGAACTTGCTCAACACCTGACTCTACTTATCTGAGTCATCCAGTGAAGCTGACCTGGCATGAATGTGTCTCTGGGCTGTGCTTTTGTGTGCTCATGTGTGTTTGCCGCTCTCCATTTCCAGGACATGAACAATACCTTGGAGAGTCTGCTGCAAGATGAGCAGGTGGAGAAAGATAAGATACAGAGCAAACAGTCGCTCATCGGTAAACTGAACAAAGAAATCACTTCCCAGCAGGAGAAGGTTGACAGAGCCACAAAGCAGGTTTGATGTCTGCCTGTCCCACTTCTCTCTAAACACAGGGGAGTGGGATCCTTTATTACAAACATCTATTAACAGTCACAATAATCAAACTTAAATCCTGTGTTGTCCTCTCTGTCTGTTAGTGCTCTAAGCTGACCAAAGAGATCCGCTCAGCACAGAACACCAAAACTGAGACATTTGAGGAGAAGGACATTAAGCTGAGGGAGTGGAAAGAATTCAACAAGAGCATCAACAAGATGTTGAACGAGGCCATGGAGGACAAACTCGACCTCAGATCAGTGTTGGAGAAATACTTCCTGCAGGTAGAAAACAAGTGACACTGCATTGTTTTTATATTCAGAGGATTAATTAAGCATTGAGTTATGCTTTTGTTTTTGCTCCCATTTTTCACAGGTTTAAATTTAAGATATAAGACTTTTTTTTCCTTCACTCAATAGATATAAATCTCTTAAATATTGGGCACAAAATTGTTAAATCCATACAGACGTTACCGCTGATATCAGGATGGCATCAACACTATTAGTTCTGTCAGCAGTTAGAAGTCAGACTTTGAATCATGGATATGCTCTGAATGTTACATACAGTTCCTTTAACTTTGCTTTTCTTCTGCTGTTTCTCTCAGGCCAATCTGTCTCTTCCATCTCCGTCTTCCACTCCTGCCAGTGGCCGAAGCTCTAAGAGAAGCTCTGTGTGCAGCTCTGCCTCTCTCAGGTCAGACTTGATCCATTCTTCTCCAGAGAAGGCGAGAGTGGAGGTCAGAGGAATAACGAGGGCTTGTTGTCATGAGTTCGAACTATTGGACGGATCATTAAAGTATGCATGAGAACAATAATTAAGTACTGCTCATGTCAATGTAATAAAACCAGTCAGAGGAGAGAGACTGGTCGCACAGATGTGCTCCACAGTCTGATTGAGAAGAAGATGGAGACTTTATTATGCTGCTCTGCTCCTCTGTATCTTCATGGTGTTGTTCGTCTCTCTGTACTGTAGGTCTCCTGCGTCCTCAGCCAGCAGCAGCCCCAGGGCCTCTGTGTCACCTCACTCCCACGTGCTGAAGACTGTTGAAGTGGGCTTGGATCTGGCTGTGACCTCCCCTCCTCTCACCACCTCCAGACGCTCCAGCTCTGTGAGCAGCAGCAGCAGCAGCAGCAGCAGCAGAAAGTTAAAGAACCTGTAGTCATGAAGGATTTATCATCACTCTTTATTTACTGATACGAGAGAAAGAGAATTACAATTACTCATAGATGCACAGAGTCTCATCACACGATGAGATGTGATCAACTCTGAAATGTGGTTTCAAAGCTTTAAAAAGAGCTTTACAATGTGTGATGTCATACTAGTTATTTGTAGCCTTTGTTCATTTCACTTTGTAGTTATTATATTTATGAAAAATTAATGTGGCCGAAAGGAAGACTTGATTATTTTCTCCTTTTAATTAAAAAAAGAAAAATAATTCTTGTTATTTCTTTGCTCTTTTTTTGTCTTAAAAACAACTCATCACATCTCAATAAAAAGTAGCTGAAAAGTCTGAGAGCCCATCAGAATTTGCTGCCACAATCTGTTTTTGGCTCAACTAAACCCTTTTTTTTTTTTTTTTTTGTGATAACAAAAATCCCTCTCTTAATCTTTTCTGACATGCATGATCTTTGGATAATTTACAAGGTATGAAATTATTTTGCTTTGTAGAAGAAGCAGTTGAAAAAACACCCTGCATAAAGCAAATCACAACCTCAGAAATTACGCGCTCGACAGCCTTAAAAAGGTTCTTTCTCATATTTCGTCGCACAGAACTGGTTTGCTTCAGCCTTTGTTACGTGCTTGAGTTGCTCCAGCCCAGACAATTGTCTTTGACATGTCATGTTGTCATTGCCACGCCCTCTTCATGGCACAGAACAAAAGTAGCCAGAAGCTCTGTGGGAATACGGACAACATTTTCCCACTGCAGATTTCACTCTTGTTTGGAAATAAAGCTTCGACATGCTGCTGCTGATCCTGTTTGCTGGATGTTTGGCCTCATGTGCTGCACAGACAAGTGAGTACACAGGCTGAAATCACTGGAAAATATAAAAGAGATCTATGAAATATGTATATTGTCAGTAAATGTATTGAGCTGAAGTTTGCTGTGACAAGTTCAACTGTGTAGATCTAAAATGTACTTAATTAAAATGTTTCCCCAGCGACCTTTAACTCCCTTGTCACGGAAGCTCCTTTTTCAGAGCCAATACAGGCAACATCAGTCCAGCCAGCATCTGATCCAGCAGACAACAGTAAGTGCATTTTAAGATTGCAGAAATTAATTCAACATGACGTCTAACATGATTTTAACTATTCTGAATTTCCTTTTTTATGTCCCACAGTTGTGGCAATCCTGCTGACAGCTGTTCAGTCATATCATGAGTTAAATGAAACAACAGTTGGTCCAATCCTGGAACGGGTAAGTCACTTTGTTAATAGTCTTTGCAAAGCTATACTCATATCCTGTTCTGTGTTTCATTTCAGTGATAAAACATTCAATACTGATTGTGCTCTCTGATATAATTTGTGCAGAACACAATCTGACTGTACTCTGACAACCCAGTCCCCAGAATAAAATTTTGGCATTGTACATTTATGCATATGGATATGTTACATTTGTGCGCTTCATATGTTGAAACTCTGTGTTTCAATTTTTATATTTCATATTGTGACAACATTGTGGGTAACATGGTAAAGTTTAGGCACATAGAACGCTACAAACATGGCTAGAAATGTCTCGACTTGTCATTAAAAATACCATCTGTTTTAAGTACAAACACGGCTGAAAATGTCACAACCTCTTCTTTAAAAAAACTGCTTTTGTCTCTACAAATGTGGCTGGAAATGTCATTAACTTATAAAAAAATACTCACTTTCGATGCCACAGTTACGTGTTTGGAAATGTCCTGAACTCTTGTTAACAATACCCACTTTTTGTCACTGTAAACATGGCTGGAAATGTCCTGAAGAAAGAAAGAAAGAGAGCTGGTTTTGTCGCTACAAATACAGCTGAAATTGTCATGAACTCTCGTGAAAGAATACCCACTTTTATCGCTTCAAACATGGCTGGAAATGTCACAAACTCTTGTTAAAAATTGTAGCTTTTTGTCACTATAAATATGGCTGAAAATGTCACCAACTCTTGTTGAAAAAATACCCACTTTTGTTGCTGTAAATATGGTTGGAAATGTCCCAAAGAAATAAAGAGAGACGGTTTTGTCCCTACAAATAGAGCTGGAAACGTCACGAACTCTCGTTAAAAAATTGTAGCCTTTTGTCGCTATAAATGCAGCTGGAAATGTCACAGACTCTTGTTAAAAATACCCATTTTTGTTGCAATAAACACCACTGGAAATGTCCTGAACTCTAATTAAAAAATACACGCTTGGGTTCCTTCAAACACGGCTGGAAATGTCTCGAACTGCTGTTAAAAGAAAGACGGTTTTGTCGTTACAAACACAGCTAGAATTGTTCTCAACTCTCATCAAAGTATACCCACTTTTATTGCTTCAGACATGGCTGGAAATGTCACGGACTCTAGTTAAAAATACCTGTTTTGTGGCAAAAAACATGGCTGGAAATGTCCTGAACTCTTGTTTAAAAATACACGCTTTTGTCGATTCAAACTCAGCTGGAAATGTCCAAAACTGTTGTTAAAGGAAAGCTAGTTTTTTGCTACAAACATGGCTGGAAATATCCAAACTTGTCTTTAAAAAAATTACAGTGGTCTGCGACTGTTTCCTTTGTGGCAGCCGTTTATCCCAAGTGTCATTCTGGCGACTGGGCTGACTGTAGACACGGACCTGAATAATAACGTGTTCACAATGCTTTGTGTCTTTCAGCTCTCCACCATGATCGAGGAGCTCAGACCAGATCTGGACTTCAGTCTGTCAGTAAAGAACATCACCAGAGTCTGAAACCTCAACATATAAGGTTTATTTCTGTGTTTGCCAAGATTTGAAAAAAATGAGACTTTTGAAAATGATATTCTCACTAACACTATATGGGCAAGGAGAATCCTCGTTGGAGTTTTTAATTCATGTTTCTCCTTTCACTTTTTGGGATGCCCCTAAAAATGTGACATGCTGCTCCACTTAGGACAAAGTGTGAGTCCTAACTAAGGTACAACACTTGCATTTGCTTTGATTCATCAAAGAGAGGTATGCAAACAATGGATAATGTTGCCATTAACAATAACCAAGTGGTTTTTGTTCCTAAACATAACCACATGTCAACCACTGTGTTTATAACTGCTGTGTGCAAATGTAACGTATCCATTGCTTGCAGAAACATACAATACCAACATTTATTCTCGCAATTGGGTTAACTAATCTCCAATGACACGTTGTCACTGAGTTGCTGTAAAATGTAAAGAGGTGCATGGAAGAAATAAATCAGTTGCCTCATAATCAGACTGAGTTGTCATTTTATTTCCCTTCACTTCTGCTACTTGAATTTGCGAACAATTTGGAGCATTGGCAGCGACTCAGAGGTGTTAAAACAGGCTAATCAATAATAAGTTAATAATTAGCTAATAAGTAAATAGTGGGGTTTTTGTATTAAGCCACCTTTTCTTTCTTTTAATTCATTGAATGCTGACGGATCTATTTCTGCTCACATTTAGTGTCCTACTAAAGACAACAACATTTATGTTCACATACAAACGTGCTCTGAAAGGTTGATGTGTTTCACTCAAAGGTGACAGACTGCATTTCCAAGTTTTGAGCCAGTCCAGTGCCGAGGTAATACTCACACGAACATTGTCATTATTCAAAATCCATCTGTGACAGACCTGACAAACTAGAGGTTGACATTACAGTGACAACTGAACCTGTTTCAGTGCGAGGAGTGGCAGCAATTTGCAGAACATAACGACGTCAGGCCCTGTATGCCTAAACAGCACACCTTAACTGTGTGTTGAGAAAAGAAAACTGATTGTGTGTTTGTGTGTGCTGCATAAAATAAATATTCAGGATGAAAAATTATGTCAGTCAACAAGATAATATAAAGAGACTGAAAAGCCAGGGTTCTTGATGCAGTTCCACTTTCAGCCAGCAGAGAGCAACATAGGCTGAAGATGAAGGCTCCACTGTCACCACTACTCATCCTCATACTTCTGTCACACCTTTTATTTTTTAAACCATCAAATACCTACAAAAAAGCATGTTACCATTTTTTCTGCTGTTTTTAACACGTGTGTTTGCTTCCAATTTCTTAAAAGGTCAGTTTACCCCAAAAATCCTCTTGCACTCTGCGCTGTGGTTGGCGGCAGGGTGTAACTTGGTAGAAAGAAAATAGTTCCTATGAAACTGGCTGTTCACAAAAAGTCTGTGGATTGTCATTGTTTGGAACTTTCCAAAATGAAGTTAGTAAAATTGAACAAAAATCCTCTGAAACATTAAGCAAAAACCGTATAAGCCACTGCAGGGTTAGTGAGTTAGCTTGTGAAGTAGGTTGACTATGCTAACAAGTAAGCTTGCCAGTTGACTAGAATATTGGCAAGTTAGCCTGCTAGGTAGACTACGCTAATGAGTCAGCTTGCCAGTAGGCTATTGATCATTAACGTTAAGAGTAAAGGTAATGTCATTTTGCACTTGTAAAGACCTGAACACGTTTTCCCTCCTTTTTCATTCCCTACGTAATTTTTTTTAGTTGACAGTGTGGTCCTGGATCAACACAAGCACCACCATCTTGCAAAAAATAAAAATTAAAAAAAAAACAATTTTTGTGTCTTTAATAGGCCATACAAAAGGAGGGGAAATGTGTTAATTGCAGGTATTGGCAGCTGAAAAATTATATTATCCACACTCTTTATTTAGTGGACAATATTCTAGCCTTTAGGCGAGCTTACTCATTAGCATAGCCTTCCTAGATAGCAAGCTAACTCGCTAATATACTAGCCTTTTGGCAAGCTTACTCGTTAGCATTGCCTTCATAGTTAGCAAGCTAATTCCCTAATATTCAAGCTTTTTGAGAAGCTTACCCATAAGCATCGCCTTCATAGTTAGCCAGCTAGCTCACTAATATTCAAGCATTTGGCAAGCGTACTTGTTAGCATTGCCTTTATAGTTAGCAAGCTAACTCGCTGATATGCTAACGTTAGCCTTTTGGCAAGCTTACTCACTAACCCCGCAGTGGCTTATAAGGTTTTTGTTTAATGTTACTAACATTGACAGCACACTGATGAGAGCTGTGACTGGTTGATTACAATGTTGGTCCAGGCAGAGCCCTTGAATAGTTAAATTCTATGGCACTGGGTCCAGGAGCATGTCCTACAAGAACACTGGATCCTACAATTCCCATGATGCAATTGAGTTTGGAATAACCAGTTTGTATCCTAGGTTTTCTCTTAAACTCGGTCTCTAAGCTCAGATAAAGATGATTTTATCAGACTTCCAGTGCCACAGGAATCTGCCTCCCGTGTTTTTTAACATTGCAGCTTTTCATCCCCCTCACCAGGCATCTGAAGTCTGATACTGTACACTGTCACATGCAAACTGTGGAAATTGAGTTGAGTGACCATATAGCAAAAAGCATGTAGATGGAAAGGAGGGGCCGGCCATGCTCTGTCCCTGCTGAATACTTTTTTGGTTTCTATTTCTGGTTCCATTTTTCAGGTCACAGGTTACATAACTTTGGCTCCAGGGCTTGAAGTAGAAAGGCGTAACCTATTAAACAACCACCTGTCATCAGAACATTTCTGGAAAAATTAATGTGATATATCATTAAGATTTTTAATTGACTGAGTTAGGTCACTGTTAGGGAGGCGGCACCAGCCAAAAACAAAGAACATTTGACTCAAAGCACTTAACTCCATTCACTTACTGAAACAGAATTTGAATCCGGTTTATTGCCGAGTCTGTTTTCACATACAAGGAACTTTTCTTTGGTGTTTTGGTGCTTAACCAAGCTGCAACCTCTGAGGCTGAAAAATGAAGCCAGTGGAAGACGCAAAAACTGCAGTTCCTCAAATAACCACTTGAGGTTGGCTCCAAAACAGACATAGACTTTCACCCAATAAAGCAGTGTTCCAGCGGTGATGTAGTCATGTTTTCTAGTCTCTAGATTCTGGCAGTAGAGTTTTGGATGAGCTGGAGACACGAGATGCCAGAGAACAAGGAATTGCAATAATCTAAATGACTAGTTATGAATGCATTAATAATAGTTTCCAGATGTTTGTTGGAGAGGAATGATCTGATCCTGGAGATATTTCTGAGATGGTGGAGGGAAGTTTAGTACCCCTGCTCTAAATGTTATAGAAATAACTGTGTTTCTTCTGCTGTACAGATATCTTCAGTTTCTCTCTCTGACAGGCTGTGGTCCGTGTTAATCAATGTTGTGCTGTCCCGTTTTCCACATGACCCGTGTGCTGCTCTTTAAAGCACTGTAGGCAGATCGAGGCAACACTCAGAAGACGTCCACACACTTGACCGCACACTGGACACAGACCTGTCTGATCTACCTGCCCTCAGTATGGACCTGAGATTCCTGTTTGTAGCTTCAGCTCTCCTCCTGGGGGCCGCGCTCACCATCTCACTGGCAGACCGCGTCTCCACATGCAAAGTCAAGTGGTAACGTAGATTTTATTTGTTGGTATCTATAGATTTTATTAACTTGTGTTGAGTCAACCCGTATATATGAGTGCATTGTGGACGTCTTCTGGGATTATTTTAGTAGATTTAATGTTTTTTTTATGATTTGTGTTTGATTATTAATGATCCATGCTGCAGCTGTTTACTTGCTGCATCATGTGATCAGCTGGACATAGATAATGCTGTCTGATGGCATTTGAGTTGCATGAAATCCAGAGTGTGAAAGGGTCAAATGCATGTTTGTCAAGGTTTCTTATGAGTTCAAAGTTCTGTGCAGCCTGATTTCTCACACACGTAGGCCTAGTCTTTGATATGCGGCGACTACAGGGCTCACAAGACTCACATTAGTCATGTTTGTGCAGAGAAATAGAAATTTTTGATGGTCAACAGAATCTTACATTGATCTTTTATTGATTTTTGTGCTGTTTTTGAACTCTACATGGTAACAGTGGGCTAACAAATCTAACGCTCCCTGCTCTGCTCTGCTCTGCTCTGCTCTGCAGGCTGTTTGGCATCTCGTGCGCAGATGTCACTGAAAAGCTGGTGAACCAGATCAAAGAGTGGCAGATCAGCCAGAGCTGTCAGTACGAAGGAGAGAGGTGCTCGTACGAGGTCAGAAACATCTCAGTCAACTCATGTAATGTTGAAGTGATAATCCACATTTTCAGCATCAGTTTTAATGATAAAGCAGAAAACAGGCAGCAGATGAACATTTTTAGAATTTCTTCAAATGATAAATGTGGAAAAAATTGACATTTATCTTAGTTCAAAGGTTTTACATTGTCTATTCACTCATGTTTTCATCTTTTTCATATCTTTTACCGTTTTGAATCTGTGCCTCTGAAAGTACCATGAGCAAATGTGGAGAAATTGTCAGCTGTGAGCTAGAGTGGAGAAGGCTCTAAAATCATCTAAAACTTTTGTCTTTAACTGGCTGCCAAGGCCACAATTTTCACTGTACATACACAATTTCTACCAAAAAACGTAGGAAAATTTGTCCTGGTCACACTGGTGTCACCATGGCTCATTTACACATACACATTTAGGTCAGTGAGCTCCCATTTCTTTAACATGTTGTGCACATGCAACAGATATAGTGTAATATTGTAGAATTCCCAACCAGATTCTGTATAAAGAAAGAATAATTTTAGTGTGTATAGGGATACACGCACTTCATCCTCCCCAGAAAAAAGTGCCAGAGTCCCAAAATTCATCAACAGCAGAACAAATTGTTCAAATCATTTAGGATTTATTGCAGATTTTGCAGCTTATAGCCAACTATCCAGAATATTTTCCCTACATGATAAGAAATCAGAGACAAGTGTTATTTTAGCAAAGACCACTTCCTTCATCCATTTCCATGTGTTCAGGAGAGTACAGAATGTTCTGGAAAGGTTTTCACACTGTGTTCAAACTGACTTATTTTCAGGCTAAAAAGTCAGCCACCCTACAGGCAGGCTTACTCAGAATTAAAGGCTAACTTAGGTATTTTTCAACCTGGACACTATTATATCATGTTTTTGTGTCTAAGTGACTAATGGAGACAACAGTTTTTGAAATTGGTCCAATATTGAGTAACACTGCTGCAGACGCTAGTGGTGAAACAGGCTGTAACCACTCAGACCGTCAATTTACATCCACTTGTTTTTGTCACTGACAGGCTCAGATTGTTACTCTAAGTGTCTGACAACATTATGGAAACAATCCCTACAGAGTTAGATCTTTGTGTTAAGTAAGATCTTTTTTCTTTAACCAGAAAAAGCAACCCCACAAACAAACCAAAAAAAATCACAAAAACCATATTGGCTTATGACAAGCTGCTATACTAAACCTGGCTTGTGAAACCTCGTCGGCTAAGGCCTGTCCCTACATGATGCACATCTCTCACTTAAGAGAAGACTGCTCTTGCTCCTCGCGACCAGCTTGCTCAGACCGGACGACCCAGCTGGACGACGCTCGGGTGCCGTTCTATTGGACCAGTTGGCCGGGCATCTCGCTCTTCTTCATGGTTGGTCAGAGTGAATGGGTATTTACATGGATAATGGAGTCTGGTGGGTTTGGCGGTCGTAATTTCGGTGAGGGATCATTTCCATAATGTTGTCAGACACTTAGAATCATAATCTGAGCCTGTCAGTGGCAAAAACAAACACTTTTGGAAGACGTACATTGACAGTGCACATTGCAGCCTGTTTCATGATTGCTGACTGCAGTGCTCTCCATACTGGACCAATTTGAAAAATATTTGCTCCCATTAGTCACTTAGAGACAAAACTTGGGAAATATGGTCTAGGTTGAAAAACAAATTACCCTTTAAGATCAGTCGTACCTGATGCACAGTGTGTAAAATATCATTGACTTGACTGAATTTGAAATCCTCTGCAGCTTGTGTCGACAGCTCCATACGTGATCAAAGCCACGCACACGTCTCCAACAACCAAAATAACCAGCGACCTTGAGTTTCTTCTGGAGCAGTCCACCGTCTGCAAAATGAGTGTAAGTGCACCTTTTTTTATTCTTAATGAGCAAACAGACTGATGCCGCTCATGTGAAACCTAAACTGTGCCTTCAGTTTGAGGCTTCTTCCTTCTTCCTCAGACTCTGCTGGACAAGCTTTGCTCAAGGTTTGGTTTAATTATGATATTATTATAATGACACGGTGAAGAGAAATGTTATTTTTCTGACGTAAATCTACTCAAAGGAAAATCAAGGAGCTCAGAATATTAATCAGCTTCAGTCTTTGACATGCTGTTTCCCTTTTGGTGCCTCGTGAAAAATCCTCTGATGTGTCTGATGTGCAGGGAGAGGCAGTGTCTGAGTTCTCCAAAGACCCGGCTGATAACAGCACAAACTTCTGCAGCCTTCAGAACCTGATGGACGGTAAATGTTTCATGTGATACCATGAGAGCGGAGTTTATTACATCTTCTTGTGTTCACTATATTCATTCACTAATCTGTGTTGGTGTTTTATTGCATAAGAAGCCATGATAATAAATGTGTGCTTCCTTTCTGTACAGGAAGTGACCTGGTCAGTGCTGAGGGATACAAACAGTTCAGCAACAAGTGGATCTGTCCTGGGTTTGATACCGCCAACTGCACCTTATCTTAGGTGGAGATCGCCCTTGCGCTGAATGCCACTTCATGTGCAGGAACCACTGGAAGACTTCAGAGAAATCAGTTTATCTTTCTGTTGTATTCTAAATGTGTTGTGATCTAAATTTATGATTGCAGTTTGAAATGGTTTAGTTGACGTAGGATTTTCACATGAATGTAATGATATGAAACTGACAGTAGTTCCCAACCTGGGGGTCCCGTTCCTCCCTAAGGGTCACCAAAGCTTCACGGGTCACAAGGCCTTCTTGATTTTAAGGGATGTAAGAAATCCTTTCTTTTAAAAAATATACTGTTGACCCTTATCTCTTAATTTCATGCATATCTGTGACAAAAAGATAAATAAATTCTTTAATTTTAAAGTTTAGATCTAAAGTTAAACCTCACAGGGTAAGGGCACAATGAAGAACTAAACACATGCAGTATTCACAAAGCGTTCATTCTCTGCTAAACGAGCCTGGTCTCTCTCCGAAATCTTAAAAATACATAATACAGAGAGAGAATTATATAAAATTTTACCAAAACTATCAGGAAAACTCTCTGATGTAATATTAATAGGAAATTATTGGCTCAAAATTCATCCAAATCATTGTTTTTCACAAACTTCCTGCAGTTATTGCGTTCATTATTTGGGTTAATTGGACAGCTTATTAGTTCTACTACTATTATTGGTATGTATAAATATAAAACCCATAAAATATGTCACATAGTCAGGGGTCGTGAGTTTACTCAACGATAAAAAAGGGGTCCCTTAAGGAAAAAGGTTGGGAACCACTGCTGTTGGATGTTGAACAGCTGATGCCCCTGAACAGTGTTTAAATGCTGTCTAATTACCTGTTTTTACCATAAATTAATTAAATAAAATAAATAAAGCTGAAGTGGAAAAGTTGTGGGGAATGTTTTACTTTTTATTTTTAATATCGTCTGGCTGTTTTCTAATAAATGTGAGGCACCAGGTCATATACAGTCCATACTACATCTTATAAATGGTACCATACACATAAGTCCATTATCATTTGACAACTGGATCTGCAGTTCCAGCCCAACCAGCGCCACCTAGAGGATAGAAAAGTAACAGCAACAGCATGATGTGCACCATCTCTTCCTCCTTTCCTCTCCTGTGGATGGCTCAGGTTGGCTGACAGTGATGAAACAGCTTCCCCTTGTGGAGAATCTGCAGCCTGCTGACGGTGCTTTGCTTTTAAAAACCTGCTCTGAAATAACAACTTCTGCAAACACAGCACGTACCAGAGATTAGTCATATAATCCAGTGTAATGTCCGTGGGTGGTGTGTGGTTTGGTGAAAAGCCTAATTAAAATAGTCAAAATAAATTCTTACCCAAAAACAACAACACAGAAACACACGCAGTGATTATGAAGCTGTATTCAAGTAATAATATTGAAAACAACCATTTTAAGGGAAGGATAATAACCCTTAAACAACAGACTTAAAGGGTAACTTCAGTATTGGTACAACTTGGACAATTTTTTTCCCATGTTTTTGTGTCAAAGTCCCTCATGGAGACAATAGTTTTTTTGTTTTTAACAATTTGTCAATCATTGAGCGAGACAACATGATGGAGAGGATCCCGACAGAGATAGACCTTTATAGTGAACAGTAAGATTCTTTTTGTTTGACCAGAAACAGTGCTGAAACTGCTCATGTCAAACCCACCAGACTCCATTTAAATAAATAGTAATTTAAAGGTGTATAGAACCAACATATTTTCACATCTAACTGGGTGAATTAAGGGTTCATTTCAACCAAACCAAAGTTGGTGAATGTTGGACCAGTGGAAAGAAGAACCAAGACAATTTCTGTGAGTTTTATTTTGTTTCTGTTGACTTTGAATGAAATGTGTTTTAAGATAAAATTACTATTTTTTTTAAATGGAGTCTGGTGGGTTTGGCAATAGAGACTTTGGAGCTGTTTCTGGTTAAATAAAAAGGTCTATCTCTGTAGGGATCCTTCCCATAATGTTGTCAGACACTGCCTGTCAGTGGCAAAAACAAACACTTTTTAGTGGACGGAAACTGACGGTGTTAAGTTACTTGCAGGGATAACATTGCATCCTCCCAGCTGGTACATGACCTTCAGAGTAAATCAGCATTGAAATTTCAAAAAGACCTGTTTCAACGTTGAAACAATTTTGAAACAATTTTTAAAGTTTATGAAATAACATTGTGAAATCAATGTGATTCATCTTTCAATATCAAAACATAATTCAACAGTGATTCAAACATGGTGTATGATGTTAAAATGCCAGCTGGGCTGTTTCGCTGCTACCAGTTGTAACCCTCTCTCTCTCAATACTGGTACAATTAAAAATAATGTTGTTTCTATTATTTACTTAGACACCATGAGATGGAAGAATTGAGTCCTGGTTGAAAAATACCAGAGTTACCCTTCAATTTTGACTGGCTCATAGTGAAGTCGCTCAGAAACCAATCCCAGAATATTTTTGAAATTAACAATTTTATGGTGTTTTATATTTGCACAGTCATTCACATATACATGTAATCAAACTCTATAAATAGCCCTGGACACACTGATTGAAGTCCAGCCACATAATCATTACTTTCTGTATTTTTTTAAACACTGTCAGACAGAAAAGTAATTTACATCTTCACACAAGTCTAAAAAAAAGTGAGCTCCATATTTCTTTAGATATTCAGTGATCTCTGTAAAAAAAAAAAAAAAAAGAAAGAAAGAAAAAGAAAGGTGTATTGCATTTTAAAAAAGAAGCAACAGTTTGCAGTTTCTTAAGTGCCTGCTCCTTCATGGTGAGTCATTTGAGATGTCAGGCCTTTTTTTAACTTGACCTGGGAGAAAGTAATCCTCACAAATGTTGCGAGCCTGCGCTTCACCGCTCTGTCCATGCAAGGCCTTGTTTTTTGTTTGTTTGCATTCAGGGAGCAATGAACGTCAACCCATGGTCAAGACTGAGGCCTCCAGTGGGAAGCTGGCCATTGGGAGAAGGATTGTCTTCAGCTCATTGTGTTTTGCCGCCCGTTTGTGCGTCTGGTGCAGTGTCAAATTCAGTCAGGCAGCAGTAGAGCAGCATCTGGGTGTATCTGGTGGCAAAGGCTGAAGGAGGGAAGATGTGGAGAGGTCAGTTACATCTGATAATCCAAGATGATTGATGCTGTTCTTTGATATCAAACCATGCAGGACAGATATTTGACAAACTGGGCGAAAGGTGCATGATTGTGTTATGATAAACATAATAATGCTTCATGCACAGGAAGTGTCTCTCTGTTGTCACCTTGAACACATCGTGCAGATATGACACTTTCTGCACATGGACATTTGAGCCTAAAACTTACCGTTTAACTTGCGTATGAATTTAGGCCTTCTGTCGTCAGGCAGGTAAATGGCCACATAGTACACCGGCACCCCAGACAGTGCAATGCCAATTCCTATGAGGGAGTTGATGGTGTCTCCGTACAGAGGGACGATGACTAAGAACAGGCTGCACAAACAGTAGATGAAGGGGAAGAACAAGGACAGCTGTGGAGAGAGGACGACACAAAATGTGGTTAGTTTGTAAACCGACGTCTGAGCATCTTGTGTGCCTCCATACAGAGTTATGATTCAATACTTAAACTATGGGAACTGTATTGTCAGTTCTTCATGTTCATAAGAGTAGGCACAGCATGACAGACCCTCTAAAGTTTCTCCTCAGTGCCTTTGTCATATTTCATCAGTCATATAGCACAAAAAGGTCACTGAGTTTGAGCTCTAAGTTGGTTGAAGAGGACAAAGAAAAAGCTTCCTCCCCTCAGGACATCAGGACGGTGAACTCTCTGACCATGTGAGTCCCGTGCACTGCCCTGCACATCTGCATGTTTGCACTCAAGCGCAACATTTTATTGTATAATTTGCCTCACAACTGTGAGATATGTACATCTGAATTTTTATAAACTAAAGCATTGTACAGCCCAGCTACACACTGAGTCAACATCAGCCCATGAGACGCACCGAGCTTTCCACCAGCTCCAATGTAAACCCATCTACGTCATTATTAAATACTCAGGGTAGGCGAGAGTGGAGGTCGATGGGTCCAACAAACAACAACTCTGGTTGCAGTGTTTGTGCCAGCTGTTTTTAAGCAACATCCACATTCTTCTCCATACCATAACCAAGTGGTTTTGTTGCCCACACCTAACTGCCGACACCTACTTACCACTGCATTTGTGCCACTCAAAGCCAGGTGTTAGCAACATCTGCAATCTCTTCCTAATAACCAAGTAGTTTTGCTGCCTAAACCTAACCCTCCGACCCCTTTTGTGTCAAGATACGAAGCAAAAGGCTGCCCTAACGTCATTTTAGTAACGCCCGGGGCATCACAATATGATGAGATCACCCTAACATGAGCTGAGTGTCTCATCAGGAGGAGTACGGGATCACTTACAAGAAGTGGTGGCATACTGGGTGTTATTCTGTTTTCTAATATTATTACATAGGTAATTATGAGGTAATTATGTAACGACACATCGGAACATTTCCAGCCATGTTCCGGACAGTAAACAGGCCACTGTTTGAGACCAACTGACAAGAAAAGCTGGTATTTTTAATGTTGTGTCGGGACATTTCCAGCCGTGTTTGTTGCAACAAAGCTGGGTATTTTTTTAACAAAATATTTGTGACAAACATACCAGAAATTTAAGCCAAAACATGTGTTTTCCCAGCTATAACCAATTTGGTTTTGTGCTTAAGAGTAACCACATGTTAACCACAACACTGTCACAACGTAAAACTGAAAACAGAAATGTAAGAAAAAGGAAACATACAAAGTAAACATGTGAAACCTGCATATGCTACATATCTGTGGTTTGCAGATGTGTACCATGTCAACATATATTCTGGTGATTGGGTTGCCAACATAAATAAAACTAGAAAAGTTTATATTATTTTTCTACTTCCTGGTTAAACTCTCTAAATTATTACAGAAATAAAACCATAAGAAGATTTGAAATACCCACAGGAGCTTGTAGTATTGTGTGTGTGTATGGACTTTGTTCCATGTGATTATGTTCAGTGTGATGTGAACAAAGAAAAAAGCAGCACCTTCACAGGTCGGTGTCGGTCTGGCTGAGTGATGCGCAGGTAGATGAGGCCGGCCACAGACAGACCCACATAAAGCCAGTAACTGAAGCTGAAGTAGTTGATGAGCTGGAACACGTCCTCCACACACAGGAAGATCAGACCCATTAATCCCTGCAGGGCATGAATGAATATAATTATGCTCCAGTTGTGACATGTGAACATGTACATGTATGCATGTGGGGAATCTGACAGAGAAGCAGTCCTCACATTGAACAGCAGTGCAGGTAAGGGCGTGTAGCGCTTCAGGTGGATCAGACTCAGACTGTTGGGGAGGTGGCCCTCTCTGGCTCCGACGTAAAACAACCTGCATGATCAACAATCATATAAAGTTATTAGCAAAACACTTATCATGATATGAGCTTAAAGTGAGCACCTGTTCAGCACTTCCTGATTACCTTGAAGCAGCGATGACAGAAGCATTGAGTCCTCCATAGCAGGACATGGCCACTGAAACAGGGATGATCCACTTGAACGGCCCCAGGACGGCATTCCCAAATGTCTGCAGGGTCAGATTGACATAGTTTATTACAGTTTCTGAAGTCAGAGCACAAAACGTCACGGGTCAACCATGTCAGGGCTATATTTAGCAGCAGGGTGAAACATCTCTCTCAGGTGGCTGTTGGTGTCTTACCACAGCGACCGCGTCACTGGCCAGCAGAGACGGCATGTCCAGAACCACATAATACGCCACGTTTGTCAGCAGGTAGATGATGGTGACTATGGGCATGGAAATGGCAATGGCCAGGGGCAGGTTCCTGTAACAACAACAACACACAGTGTTTTCTGACTCACTGAGGAGCTGCAGTAATCAGATTACAGGAGATTCATGTGATGACAACATCGTTTTGCTCAAGTTGCAGTTACAACCTCTACAGACTGCTTCCCTTGGTGCAGTGGTGTAGTGGTGGTCAGTGAAATGGCTTGTGGGTGTCTGTTTATACGTGTGTGTGTGTGTGTGTGTTACCTCTCTGGGTTCTTAATCTCCTCAGTGACAAAGTTGAGTGTATCCCAGCCGGAGTAGGAGAACAAAGCTGAGTAGAGGGCCAAAGCGATGGCTCCAGGATCCGTGGAGGAGCCTTCAAACGGACTGTCGAAGCTCTTTGTTTCTCCTGCACAAGTAGAAGTTTAAGGCACACACGCTCATCTTGTTTCCACTGATGCATTCATATTTTGATGTAACCTTACCAGCAGATATTTTGATTAATCCTACAACGATGATGAGGCAGAGCGCCATGAGTTTGGTGTAAGTGAAAATGTCCTGGACCAGAGTCCCCCACTTCACATAGGCACAGTTAATAAAGATGAGCATACCTGGAAAGATAAAGGCAGAGAATGAACAAACAAGGTCTCATTATGCAGGAAAAAAAGGCAAACCATGTCGGTCAGTTTGTGAAACTTATTTTGCACTAAGTTGAATTTCACAAGCTATAATAGAGGCCTGCTATCTCTCGGGCCCGTGCCCGAGATCGCTGACCATCTTGTCTGTGTCACGTGGGCCGCAGTGTTTGTGAGGGTACAGAAAAAGAAACACTTCTTATAGGCCTGTTTATGACTCATGGTGTTGCTGCTCTCTCACCTAAATACCATTTCTGTTATCTCCATTCTTCACGGCACAAAGCCAGGCTGTAAAACACAGTGGTATTTTTTACAGAACTTACAGTCTATCTATAGCTGATGCCAGTTTCACACAGGGTTACTGAGTTTGATGCTGAGCTTAACATGTGCTATGATTCAAGATGAACTTCATTGTCTCACAAAGTGAGCTATTCACCCATACTGCAGCCATAAAAATACAACATACAACAAAGGACATGAACAGATTAATATCATACACCAAACATAACAATAACGTAGCGATAATGATGACCTTAATTATGTGTTGGTCTACAACATAGTGCCAGGTAGTGCATAATTATACCTAAACCATCTCCAGTACATGTACATATCATGATCATATAAAGGTTTTAGAGAATACATTCATAACATTTCTAAAAATAAATAAATAAATGAATAAAACAAAATAAAATAAAAATAAATTAATAATACTAATTCTACTACTACTACTAATAATAATAATGGTAATATAAAAAAATAAATAATTAAATAAGATAAAATAAAAAATAAATTAATAATACTAATAGTAAAGTAAATGTCAAGCACCAATAAAAAAAATACTAAAAGGAAAACTTTACCTCCAAAATGACAATTTGTATATCATTCTCTTACCCTGTGTTACACACCCTGTGAATTTGTAAAGAAAACAAATTTTGTCTCATCCCGAATACGGATAATCCAAAAAAGGAGAAAATTCTTCATGAACTGGAGTTAAAGGCGACCACATTTACCGAAACTATATCAAAACATCTGTAGGCTATATTCAAAGTCTCATTTTTTCAGTTATATGCTTGGTACTTTCCAAACACAGTCATTTTTGCTAAAACCTTTCAGTTTTACTGCCCTTGTGTTACCCCTGGACATTTCTGTCCATTTCCAAAATTCAAAACTCCCTCACAGACAAATTAAAAGGTCACATCTGAGAGTCACAGTGGATGGCAGTAAAGTGAGTTTTTTCCTGCAAATACCTGCAGACTTTAATATAACATGGTACGCACATTTCTATTTTTCTGGGTGATGAACTATAAACAGACACAGTGGTGTTTCTTACAGAGGCAGGCTGCAGCGATAAGCCGGACAGCATCGTACGGCTGCTGGCAGGTTGGGTAGAAAGCCTCCAGCAAGTAGTTGGCGAAGGTCAGCGATATCACAGCCTGGCTGGCCGGCTCGATCAGCAGGATGGACGTCCATAGACGGATGAAAGCGAGGAAGCCTCCAAAGGACTCCAGGATGTAGGCGTAGCTGGCCCCAGACTTGACAATGGTGGTGCCGAGCTCTGCGTAGCACAAAGCCCCAAACACTGAGAAGATGCCTCCAACAGCCCAGATCACCAGTGACAGGCCGTAAGAGGAGCTGTACAGGAGCACACCCTTCGGCGAGATAAAGATCCCAGAGCCGATCATGTTGCCAACAATGAGGCAGATTCCATTAATCAGGGAGATTTCTCTCTTCATCTGCATTTTCTCTCCTTTCCCATTACTCGGGGCCTTTAAGTCCTCGTCAGATGGAGCCCGTGAACTTGGGCATATTGTCTGTGACATGGCCCCCATCTTCTGCCTTAGATCCTCCATTAGTCCAGTCCTGGTGTGGGCATGATAAAGCAGGGATTAAAGGGGATTTTTCAGATGTAACAGTCAAAATATATGTAATGAGATGCTTTTCTTAAATGCACCTTTGATTTAAAGGTCCAGTGTGCAGGATTCAGGGGGATGAAATGGCAGAAATGGAATATAATAGGTGTGTTTTCTTTAGTGTATAATCACATGAAAATATGAATTGTGTGTTTTTGTTACTCTAAAATGAGCCATTTGTTTCTACTAAGGGAGCAAGTCCTCATCTAAGGTGATCACCATGGCACAACACTAGAAGCCCAGCCCAGAATGGACAAAGCAAACATTGGCTTTACATACAGCCATTTGTGTTTTCGCATCGGCTACTGTAGTTAGCAACCTGCCTGATGAATGTCGGAAAAACACAGATTTTTGTGACCTGAAACTGTTTTCTTCAGTGTTTACTTGTTCACTCAGGACCACTTAAGTCAAAGAAAACTTTATTGCCATTTGCAGTATTATATTTGGCAGTATGGCTCTGTTCTGGGGCCTCTCTGCCTTTCCTCGGCCTACGTAGAAAGCCTTAAGAGAGAGCAAACCTCCCTGCCCTTCCAGAGCAGCAGCAATGACCCCCAGGGAACAGAACAGAGCAGCATCAATGACAAACAGAAATGACATTGATAAGTCATGATGAAATCATGAAAAGGAGGAGCTGGGGTGGAGGCGGGTTGCAAAGCGGCTTGCAGAGGAAGCAGCAACAGTAGGCAGGCCAGAGCAGTTTAAATAGGATGCCCTGAATGAGATTCGCCAACTGGCAAACAGCATCAGAGAAACACTAATTTGTAATTTAAAACAGCCTTATTCAGTGCTTTAGTGGTTCAAATCACCTGGTCCGTTTGTGTTGGAGGGGAAGAGACCTCTGTGGATAATCCAACTTGCAAAAATAACCTCCTGAACCATGAACACTGAGGGAAATCTAACCGAGAGAAGTTTCAGCTGGCTGCAATTTACAGTCCTCACCGCTAGATGCCACTTAATCCCCCTAAATCTTACACACTGCTCCATTAATGTCTAACTACACATTTCAAGCCAACCAATGTCCAATATGCATGTGGCCAATTCTCCCCATTGTCCACTCTTTGTAAATCCAGGCAAGAACTAAACATACTTACTAATTCATGACATAAAGACAAATTTGTAAATAGGACAAAAAGCGAACTTACTTTAATTGTTACTTATAGAAGATCAACAGGCAGGCTATATCTGATCCTCTGTACATGTAGAGTCTCGCTCAGGTCAGTGCTCCTCCTCTGAACCACACAGTGAGACATCAGTGAGATCACATCTGAGAGGCAGCAACAGGTCAGTCTGTGTTGCAATCTTTTCAGCCCAGTACAACCACAACGGGTGTTTTTCCAGCGCCAGGCGAACCACCCTCTCGTGTTCCCCCCCGTTCTATTTTCAGAGACAAGCAGACCTCGCCCCTGCCCCCTCTGACAGCCCTCAGGGGAGCTACACTGCTTCTGGGCCAGGATACAGTCAGCAGATTGTATGATTCAGAACATATTGTGACGTATACAGTGATGAAAGAATATCTAATGAGATCGATCCAACAGCTGCGTCTCTATCACTCACTCAGACAGGTTGCTACGCACATGTATGAGGAACCAGGTCTCTGGGCACAGATATGTAAGTCCACCCCCCCGACCCACATAGGAGCAAGACACCCAACAAAAGAAGGTCATCATGCATCTGTGGGAAGTTTGCTTTGTCCAGGAGATTTTGACCAGAAGCAGAATTATCCACAGACATCCCTTCTCTCTCCACAACAAATGGACGAGGGATTAAAGCGGTGAAAACACTGAATAAACCAGTTTCACGTTACAAATCAGGGCTTCTCTGACACTGTTTGAGAAGGACCACCGGCCTATCACATTTGTGCTCACCTTTTTCTCTTATAACTTACGAGTCAGACTTTCAGGAGGTTTTTATCAGGACCTAAATTATCCATAGAAATCTCTTTCTCTCCAAAACAAATGACCCCATGATTTAAACTGGTAAAAACTAGGGCTGCCCCCTAATAGTTGAAAAAACGTTAGTTGACCAGAAAGGTCATTAGTCGGCAAGATTTCACTGGGTGTTTAGTAGCAGAAAAAAAAAGTAAAACTCTACTAAGAGCTGTGCCTTGTGAAAATAAATCAAAACCTAATGACTGGACCATGTGGAAATTTAATTTGAAAGGACGGACTCAGGAAGTGTCCACGCTCAGCAGTCAGACAGGAGTCAGGTTAATTTCCAGGGCTGGTACCTGCGGTTATTCCACAGGCTAGTTAATAACATGTCGGGCAGGAAATCCAAAGTGTGGGATCATTTAGAGAAGGTGAAGGACGAACCCAAGGTGATATGTAAATTCATCTTCATTGGTCGACTACAAACATGACGTATCATCTGAAACATGGAAGTAGCTACATGCCCATTAGCCCACAGCGTCATTAACAGGCGGCTCGCTCAGTGTGTGACGTGCACTTGTAGATAAAATATAGGCCTATATATTAATGAAGGTTCCTTAGTACGGTTTTGTATTTCTCTGTAATGTAGCACAGTGTTAACAATGTTACTGGTACTATTCTTTCTCACACCTTCAACTCAAACCATTGTGTTGCCTCACCCAAGATATATCATTGAAAAATTAAATCAATATTGTAAACATGCGGGTGACTAGTCGACTAATTGCTCTAAATGATGACTATTGGTCGACTAGGACAATTCTAAGTCGAGGACAGCCCCAGTAAAAAACGAATGAAGCAGATTTGTGTTTAAAAAAAACTATATTTGTAATTTCTTTGAGTTAGTTTTTACGTACACAATATCAATTTAATGTTTATTCAAATTAACTAAAATGTTGTTTCACACCTAGTTTAAGTTTAGGTTTAGCTAACTATGATAATCTTGCTTTGCAGGCTATCTGAGGTTGTTTTTTTGTGTGGCTTTGTGTTAATTTTCTCTCTTTATGGTCGTTTTGTGTCTCTTTATGGTCGTTTCACATTGCTTCATGGTGGTTTTGAATGTCTTTGTAGTTGTTATGTGTCCCTTTTAATGACCTCCTTTAACAGGTGACCCCCCCCCCCCCCCGAAGTCTCAGGCCCCTGGGTCTGTTTCCAGCAGGGCCGTTGAGTAATTTATAGCTATACATAAACCCTGTCTGTTTTTGGCATCCATCCACAACTCCATACAGATAATAAGTCTATATGGGCCAACTGAGCTAGCAGAGTAAATATTGACCTTGGTCTAGTGTTACATAAAAAGAAAAGAAGAAGGAAGCAGGCAGAAGTAAAAACAAAGAACCCATTTTAATGAAGAGTTTGATGCAATATATGAAAACTCCTAGTTTCTGTTGAAACCACAGCTACACATCAACTGAACGTTCATTAACACATGATATTACTGCGTGACCAACTGACACTCATAATGACATGAGCAATTCTACGAATATCAAATCATCAATTAACAAAAACATGAGTTCCAAACAACAGATCACAAATGAAAATACACGTGCGCACACACACACACACACACACACACACACACACACATATATGTAAAAAGATGAAACTATCATCTACAGTACAAAATATGTTACAACATATTTAAGCTATCAATTTTGTAGCATTTCTTTTTTAAACAATTCTTGATATGTGTGTAAAAGGCTTTCATATGTTTCTGTAGTCGAGACCAAAAGCAGAATGTGAGGCACAGTTATCAACGACAAGGCAATACAAGTCCAACGTTATGGAAACATATCGACCTCGTTCGGCCTTCCTGTTGTCATTTATTTAAATGATATAATTATGTATGATTTCTTGTAACAATGTGTCTTACTAAAAATGACCTGCCATGGCTCCAACTCCGTGTGTGTGTGTGTGTGTGTGTGTGTGTTTTAGCTCTTTATTGAACTATAATTTACTTTGGACTTAATGATGGGGAACAAAACAAAGGTTATGTACAGACAGTGAGTGACGCAGCTACAATACTGTGATTTAAGCACCTGTTTTGAGGAAGTGAAGGCAGTGATGGAAACAGTAAGGCCCTTAATGAGATCGGTAGGTCAGTAAATTGATCTGTTAATTGACTGAAAATCAATCTGCAACTGTTTTGATAATCCCCAGAGCTCCTAAAGTCCTGAAAGGTGTAGTTATTTTATCTTGTGTGCACAGGATGATTATCTTGTTGGAACTAGTTATTATCATATGTGCACTAGGTGATGTTCCCACAAGATAACAGTTTATGCGCAGAGGTTATTATCTGGTGGGAAAAAGTTAATTATAAATAAAAGAAATTCACCTTTCGGGACTTTAGGGGCGTCATACTAACCAATTAATTATTATTTTTTAAGCAAAATTCACTGTCTTCTTTGACAGTTGACAGAATATATTTGGGTTTTGGACACTTCATACCTTTCTCTGACATTTTATAAACCAGAGAATGTGATCGTTAATCGATAATCATGAAATTAACCACTGATGAAAATAATCGTCAGTTGCTGTCCTATGACACACACACACATATACAAACATGGCTGTAAGGGCGACTGACAGTAACGACTGTGTCAAGGAAACAGAAATCAGAACCTACAGTATACACTATGTGAATGAATGATGTAACGACAAACTGGTGCTACCGTCTTCATGAGAATATGTGTATTTCCTTGCGTTTAATAGGATCACGCCGTGCTGAATGTTACTGTAGATATAAGAAACGGAGAGAAACCTACTTTATAAACAGGTGTAACTGTTGTTTTGAGCAGATCAGGAAGCACAGCTACAGTAGAAAAAGAGTCAAGAGTGATAAACTGAGCAGTGACTGCTCAGACTGTACTATATAAAGGTTGCTACAAGCAAAGCTCTCTGTTCACGTGCTGCAGAGCAGCTCAGCAGGATCAGAAATGTGAAGTATGTGGATTAACTGTAACTTTAAAAGTGTCCAGATGAGTCTGACGTGAACATTATTAAGAGGCCGCTACTGAGAAGACCAAAAAGAAATGAGAACACTTTGGTCCATTTTTAATCTAGACATGCAGACACACACACATCCCTCTCAGTCTGAGTGTTGTATTACAATCTCAACTTCCTCTTTGCTCCCAGTGACTCTCTTTAGCTCAGCAGTAAAAGAAAAAAAAAAAAAGGGGGAGGAAAAAGTGCGTAGGCTGGGACAAAAACTTTCCATACAGTCACATGTTCACAACTTATTCCAACACTTCAGGTTAGGTGAAGACATTAACCTCAAAGACCGCGTAATTATCTGCCACTTGCCCTGAAGTCATTGCCGCACGGCACTTGACTGTATTTTCTCACCGACTGAATGTAGGTCATGTGCTTCAATACAAAGACGCTGGAGGGCCTCATACTTAAACACTCAGGTGCTAAATATCGTCAAAATAGGACTACATGATACTTTAAGATTGCTATAATAGGAGTTAACTTTTTTTGCTGCAGGTTTTCCAGCATGGTAACAGTCCTCCTGTCACTTACCCAGTTTAACTGAGCGTATCGAGGATGTTTGCACTGTACAAATAAGGCTGCACACACTCACACACTCACACACTCACGCAAACACACAAAATACTGGGCTACATAATTACACTTCCACATAATGGTAACTGAGCTTTGGAGACAAAAGTATAAAATACCAAAAAGTAAAATAATACCAAAAAGAGAGAAACCCTGCGATACATCCACTCAGAATGAAGGGACCATAAATAAATCACCTCATTAAATCATAACATTATTAAATAAAATCACTGATTCCGTCAAAATCTTTTGATTATAAATAAAATCTTTTGCCTCTGGTGAGTGGGTCTTCTTCAAAACCAGCAGCTGACTTCTGTACCTTGTTCACCCAGCTCTCAGTTTCTCAGTCTCTTGAAGTGAAAGACAGACAGGAACCCTGGTGACCACCTTGACGACAACAGAACCAGTAGTTCAGTGTAGTGTAAAGTTGGCACAGTCTATGATCTGGATTATTTCAATTGTTTGGCTCTGACCGCTGCTACTGCTGCACTCTGCTCCTGGTGATACTGTAGGGCATGGACAGCGGCGGCGCGCTAGGGACGAAAGTCGGGGAGCTGATTTCAGGAGGGTACGGCTGCAGGCGATTTTGTTTGTTGTCGTAAAGCTTGCGGACAACAATGCGGCAGAAGTCTTCATTTTGTCGGTGACAGTTATCCAGGAGCTGACGGACTTTGGCAGTGCGCGTGGGCTGGGTCAAAATCAGCTCATAGTCCTCCTGCATCAGCATGGTTTGAGCCAGCAGGGCATCCAAGCTCTGGTTCAGACAGGCCTCTGTCATCTGGGTGACGATCTCCTCACGCCGTGACGCGATCCACTGGGCAATTGTGCCTTGTGAGGGAGGGGAGTGCCGCAGGAGAGGAGGAGAGTAATCACCTGAAAGCGTGGAGAGAGAAGAATGATTCAGATTTTGGTTGTAAATTTTGGTAGAACAATAAAAAAATCATTTAAAGGGTATATTTGGCATTTTTCAACCAAGGCTGCAAAGAAAACAGGCTGCAATGTAACCACTATTCACGTCCACTACACACTGACAAATTGCTATTGTAGGAGTCACGCAACATGATGGAAATGATCCTTGCCAAGATCCACCTTTTTCATAAAGAGTAAGATCTGTTTTAATTAACCAGAAACAGCCCCAAAATCCCACTCGTCACACCCACCAGACTCCATTTAAATAAACACTGATTTTATTATCGTAAAACACACTTCATTCAAAGTGGACAGAAACAGTATAAAACTCACAAAAGCCATCTTGCCTTGTCTTTCAACTGTCCCAACAGTCACCAACTCTGGTTTGTCATAAACTCCTGATTCCACCCAGTTATATGTGAAAACATGCTGGCTAAAATGACTGTTTATTTAAATGGAGTCTGGTGGGTTTGGTGATAACAAATTTGAAGCTGTTTCTGGTTAAACAAAAAGAATCTTGCTCTTTTACAAAAAGGTCTGTCTCTGTAGGGATCCTTTCCATAATGTTGTCAGACACTTAGAATAACAATCTGAGCCCGTCAGTGACAAGAACAAGCACTTACAGTGAGCATAAACAGATGGTGCAAACATGTCCTGAGTGATTACATTGCAGCCTGTTTCTTGGCTGTCAGCTGCAGCTTTCTCACTCAGTACTGGACCAATATCAAAAACTGTTGCTCCCATTAGTCACTTAGACACAGAAACATGTGCAAAAATACTGATCCTTTAATTTAACTTTCCAAAACTTTTTTACGATTGCCACTCATTTCATCCATTATGTTTTAACTGCTGGTACCTTCTGGCTGCGGCTGAGGCTTGAGGGTGAGGTTATCCAGCCGTGTCTCATACTCAGAGGCAGGCAGGCCTGGTTTCAGAGGTATGTTCAAATTGTTCATGGGCCTGGGACTCTGGCAGCCGTTCTGATTGTTGACATCACAGTCATCCTTCAAAGACTCGGGAGGCTCTAGAGTATGAGCTATAAACGACGATGGAAGCCCCTCTACATGAGAAAGAGAAGAAGAAGGAGAGGTGTGATGTACCCACGTGGCAAACCAAGTCTATACTGTATACATATTTTTGATGCCATCTCTGGTGTTGTTACCTTTAGAAGGCTCAGCGTTGCTGCTGCTGAGGGCACCTGGCAGAGATATGTCTGTGTCCTGGGAGGAACAAGAGCCTGAGCCTGAGGTGGAGCTCTCCTGAGGCACAACAAACACTGATGTTTAATTCACATTCTCACACAGATATTAAAGAGACATCAAAAACAGACGAGGCTTAAATGTAGAAGTGCATCTCCAAGTATCACTGACGGCGTTTACAAGCACAAAATATTACTGTTTTTGCCCTTATTCTGAAAAAGATATTCCTACCAAGCTGTTTGCATGGCTAATGAAAATGGAAATTCCACAAATATTCCTGTTTACAGGCAGCTGTGCACACTCAGGTTAACATCATTGACTCCGCGGTGGTTCCAAAAAGACTTCTCAGACTCTTTTAGCGAGTTATGGCTCAGAGGGAACTCATTCAGCGGCTTCTCTGGCAGCAGCACAGTGTCTCTCCCTCTCCTCTCTCGCCATGCACACAGGAGTCTGTGTCATCAAGTGATTTTGTCATAAATCGCTGACGCTCAGAGCTCGACAAAAAACTACACATAGGTGAATGTGTGATAGTTGTGGTATCATAACAGCCTGTCACAGGTTACAGCGTGATGATTAGAGGAGAAATGACAGAGCATAAAGGTCCAGGTGGGAAAAAACCCAACTCAATCATTTAGGATTTTACTAAAAGAAGGAAATCACCTGTTGATTTATAGATGCCAGGGGACATTTTTTGTACTTGGGACCTGTTTAAATGTGTAATTTGTGGTAGATTTTATTTTGTTCAACTATTAATACTGTATACAGAGTCTGAATCTCACTCTGAGTTACTGTTGTTGTTCACAAACTAAAGAAATGAGATCATTTTTTAAAGTTTTTACTGAATATTATATTATTTTAGGGCCATATCGCCCACTTCTACCTGAATACACATTTTCGTTTTGTTTAACACAGTTAATCCAATAAAGTTTTGGGTCTCTCTACGATATCTGAGTTTACTGTTTTGTGAAACCAATGAAAAAGTGTTAAGGCATCTGGAAGAGAAGAGATGAAGATGAAGTGGATCCTGGTAGCTTTAAGTGTGTCTTAGCAATGGAGAAAAACTGTAATCGGAAAATGCTACAGTCGTAAAAAAGGCCTTTGTCATAATACCCAAACAGAATACGCTGTTCATATGACCCATAACAAATTCAGAATATCATCATATTCAGAATAGTAGTGGAATATTACTGTGCATGTAAACGTAGTCACTGTTTACTACTAAACTTTATCTCGACATTCCCACACACGTCTCAGTTACTGACCGGCCAGGGGCTGCGCCTGTTTTTCATGATGTCCAGGGATTCCTCATCACTCCTGTTCTCACTCCGTGGCTGGGCTGAACAACAGCCTGATCCGTGCATCAACTGTGGAAGAACAAGGAAGACAAAGGGACAGGGAACAGTCAAATGTTAAGAATGTGTTCAATAAAATCAACTCAAACAAATCTGCTATTAACCCAAATACTTCATGGCACGACAGTGCACCATTAAATATTTACTTCACTAGTTCCTGCTGGATGTTTGCTTCCTTTCAGTGCTGCTGTGCTCTGAATATAAAAGTTGTGTATCCCAGTTCTTTTCAGTTAAATGTAATAAACAATGATTTCTTAGCACGCATTTTCACTTAATCAGATAACCGCATGGCCTTGATCGAACTTCAACAAGAAAGTTAAACTCATATGTAGACACACACACACACACACACACACACACACACACACACACACACACACACACACAAAGACCGAAAAGAGGAAGGATATGTTGAGGGGGAAACTATGAAGTAAATTTTTTTGACCTGTCATCCTCTATTAGTCACAGTAAGAGTCAAACTGTCCCAAATTACACACAGCTCAACATTCAGCATTAGTTTGGAACCATATATTCCTGAACAGGGGAATTCCTTTATCCATCCACACAGTCACACTAGTTTTATTTCACCACCGATCGCTGAGACGTGACAGGAAAAACAAAAAGGTCTTTCAGGTGATAATTACTTGTTTTTTTTAATTGTCATGTTTCCGCGGAAAACCAACCGACAACGTGTGTGGTTTCTTTCCTGTATTGCAGTTCTGCTTCATTCTCAGAGTTACACATTCCCCCACAGTTGGTCACCACATTGGTTGTGTGTTTAGTAAGAGGGAACACCTAATGTACAGTATAACTTGAGAGATAAAACTGCTTGCTGTACAGTGAGTTGGTTCTGTAGAAACAGAATGAGAGTAGAAGGGACATTGAACTGGTGACATCACATGTCAGTGAACCATAAAGTGTGTAACACGCACTAGTTTGAGATACTAACAGGGGTGTAACGATCCATCGATCCAGTATCATCAATGCAAAGTGAAAACACCGATCTATATCGTCATCTTCAATATATGCTTTTATTTTGAAAGTCTGTGCCACTGTCAAACAAGCAGCCAAGAGTAACACGAGGATAACATTATTTACTCAGCAGTGTGGAAATATTTTCGATTTCGGAGAAAGGGGTCAACACACAAAGCACATGCCATACGCAAATAATGCCCTTACGAGATAAGACACAACATAACGTCACCTGCATAGACGGGAATTTAATACTTTTGTTAAATGATGTTGTTGTTAATCCATGTTTATGGCTGTTGGGAGAAGTTAAGCTTCGGGGCTTTAGGCCAGATAGACCTTAAGTTTAATGAAAAAGATAATGGTTTGTGTTCAAATGAAAACATTTCTACCAGCAAAGGCTTTCTAGCAGAAATCCCTGAAGGTTAACTTATCCCACGTGCTGTTTAATGTGCGTTAGTGGAGTCAGTGTAAAGTAAACTTCACTGCACTTAAGCAGTCACAGTTATTTACATTAGCTGTGTTTATCTTTTATGGCCAAAAGCAAATAATGATGGCAGCTTCTTATGTAACCGACTGTGTTAAATCGATCACAGGCCCCTGATTCGCGCTGAATCGAAATCTTACTGTGGCTGACGTTGTAATATCAGCAAATATCACACCATTGTCCAACGAATCGATATATCATATCGTGATGAAACTGGCAGTATACACCCCTCAATACTAATGAACAGAATTTGATGACTAACCAATAGAAATATGAAGCATTTTAATCCAGCAATCCTCAGTTCCTCTCTAACAGCAAGGAAATGGCAATGGCAATGGTAAATATAAAACTGTCTGGCACTCTGACCATCCTGCTATGTTGACTTGAACGGAAATGTCTGTTCTACTTCAGCTGGGACCCCAACTCTCTTTCCAACTACTTTAATCTAAGGCTACTACTAAGCTACTACTTATATCACTTCAGAGACAATCACAATTATTCAACAAGACTCAGCCCAACTGTTTTTATTCTTTCTAGGTTCAGAAGTCAAACGGGCAACAACACCTTTGCTGTTGAATGGAATAAACTTCCAATGTCTCTGAAACTTATC
The DNA here is from genome assembly GCF_011397635.1 of Epinephelus fuscoguttatus. Lineage (NCBI taxonomy): Eukaryota > Metazoa > Chordata > Actinopteri > Perciformes > Serranidae > Epinephelus > Epinephelus fuscoguttatus. Next base: position 26,065,354 of record NC_064766.1, read on the forward strand.
AAAGCAGAGAGAAATTTTAAGCAAGTTTTGAAGAAATGGCGCGCAAAAACCAATATTGTCCTTTCATGAGTCTTTTATTTTCAAATGTAAATATATGGATATTGTAATTGCGCCTGTTGGTCTTGCCCGACCCGGCATCTTGCAGCCCCAGAGGATCACAATGGAAATAAGCCTGTGGCTTCACTGTGTAATTTAATCTTCGACAGCTGTAGGTGTGTGTGGTAACTGTTTTCAGGTGAAGCAGTTGTATGTGTCTTTTATGACTGTCGAATAAATCTATCTTTCTACTCTCATTCTATTTCTATGGTTGGTTCATCAGCAAAGTGAAGCAACTTGAATCAATCGATTAAAATCTTGATAACTGACAGTTTGCTTTTGATTACTTAAAAAAAAACAAAAAAAAAAAACAAACACTAAACATTTGCTGGTCATTGAACTTTAGGCTCTGGTGATGAGTACTTTTTGGCTATCAATCAAATGATAAAAATATTAGTGTAATAATTCAAAAGGACTTCAGCACCTGTAGTGTCCTGTCCAATCAGCATAAAAACCCAAAGTTCTTACACAAACACTTGAAGTTTCCCTTCAGACACAATTCAAAGTATGCAAAAAAGAAAAAACTATATTAATGCTATTATTATGTTTAACATGGATTTTCCTACATCATAGTTAAAAACACTCCTAATCTTTCTCCCTTATTGAGAAATTCTGGATTTGGCCTCCACCCCACCCACCAGCCCTACATGCAGTAGGTTTTGGTTTCAGTTGTCTCCAGTGTTGCTAAGCTGACCAGTGAGAAAGTAGTGAGCATCAAGATGGCTAACGTTAGAGGAAACATCAGAGAGATTCAGCCACACATGTTTGAGTCTAAGTCAGATCTAGACTCAGATGAGGAGTCTGTTGCTCACCAAGTTAGCGACAAGCAGACATACTAGAGAGCTAAGTGAAGTTAGCATCTTTTAGCTTGTAGGCTAATTGACAATGGCTGACACAGTGTTAATGGTTGTGAACAGGGATGCATGATATTGGATTTTTTGCTGATATCCGATATGCTGACATATAACAACTAATTTGACCGATAACCTGACAAGTCCGCTCTGCACTGGAGGTTTCAGGTGTCTTTGCCGGTGTTATGTTGAAGTCTGTTCCCCCATAGATGTGTGTTTCCTGCATCAGACACCCATTGTCTTTCCTTTAGTGACATAACTAATCTAGCTTGCCCAATGTACGTTTAAATCTTTCATGCAGTGCACAAATATCAACCCGTTCAACAGAAGAATGTGAAAACGCCTCTCTGGTGACAAACTTTGCACAGATAGAAGTCAGTAAAGTCGAGGTCAGACATTTCAGGGGACATAAACAGATGAAAAACACATTTTTGAGTGGAGGTGAAGAACAAAAGGACTGAGAGAAGACTCCTGACTGACCTTTGACCTCTTGATCTCCAACACGGCCTCCAGGAAGTCAATTTCGTCAAACTTCCTCACCATGGGCTCCAGCTCAATCAAACACTCTGAAATGACATTAAACACGCCACATCTTTATTGTATATCACACTGTGATATCTACACAACAATGCACCTGGATCAAAGTATTTTTTACTGGTATTGCTTTTCTTTTCACAGCTCCCTTTGCTTGCGCTTAGTTAGTTTAGTTTGTGGTTAGAAACTTGCCAACGTTCACTGGTGGTTTTCGAGCTCAGTCGGTTATTTACGGTACTTTTATGGTCACACCTCTAGTGCCAACTGAAATGTTGCAGTGATATTGTCAGTTTGTGGTTTCAGTGCCACAAGAAAATGTACGAGGAATAAAGACTTTCATTTCTTCTAACACTGTAAGCAATACAGCATGACTGTGCTGCTGTGACTCTGCCGTTTGTGTGGGAGTTTCAGTGAGAGAAAGAAGATAAGGTGCAATCAGTCGACTTGCGACTTGCCAGAGACTATTGTCTGTCAGTATGTAGGGAATGTCTATGTTTAGGGCATGAAATTAAAATTTTCTATTCAGCCCTGTGTCCACCAAAGCCGTCTTTCCAGCTGAAAATGCCAGGCACTCTTCAGAAAATGCCCATCTGAGAGCGCTTTGGAGACGCAGCGGTTTTTTTTTTCAGCTGAAATGCTTTGGCCTCAGGAAAAATACTTTGGTGGACACAGCCCCTAAATGTCAGATGGAAAACAGCACATTTGTAAAATGTGTTACAGTAAAGACAGCGGAGAAAATTACAGTAATGTGACAGGAAGCTGACACTGAGTCACTGCTTTGTCAGGGTCAAAATAAGCAGTGACTGGGAGAATTTATCTGTTACTCAGCATGAACAGAGATGACATCTCAAAGTGTGAAACAGGTCAAACTGGTAGAAGACTGCGGTTCTTTGAGAGTGGAATTTGCCAGAAATGAATTCCTGCGGTTCAGTTGACTCTGTGTGAGCTTACTGAGGAAGGAGGGTCTCTCATCAGGGTTAGAGGTCCAGCCGCTGGTCATCAAACTGATGAGCGTGTCTCGGCTGGGGATGTCAGCAGGCAGGCTTTCCAGATTGGTGTCAGGACGTATCCCACGGAGCACGCTGAACATGATCTGCATGGGGTTGGTCACCTCTGATCACACAAACAAACACAGACCAGGGATGAGTCTGGTAACACCATGAAAGTTCACTGAAACATCAAACTTGGATATGAATTGAAAAACAAACAGGAGTGTGACATCATAAAAACTGTGTTACCTTCAAATGGAATCTGCCTGGACAGCACCTCCCACATGATGATGGCGTAGCTTTAATGTAAACATGCAGAAGAGAAACAGTTAAGGGAAGTTAGAGTTACATCACTCTTCACTGGCATTCCCCCCCGACCCGAGGGACTTTACGACAAGCTGACCGGAGGGGCTGCTTTGAGGAAGAACAATGACAATGGTTGCAGCAATCCAAATCCATTGCCCAAAATCTTTAGAGACTGCATCAGCCACAATCTGGTACAGATTCAGCCACAGAGGAAAATGGATTTCTTCTGACAGATTCCTAAAATCAGACCATTTGCCCAGCATGACTGACAGATTTGGTCACTGGAACAAATCGCTGCACTGTTCTGTATTGGTATGCTAACAATTCAGCCCCATGCCGGGAAACACTGTCACAACTTGGAAGCGTTACTTCCTTGTAGTGCCGGTCATGCTGAACAAATACTTACTCTATCAGAGTATAACTAGAATTACCACCTCATGATTGTACGCCTTGACCTGCCAGTTAAGTTATACATATCCCCATCTGTCCAGACTCATATGACAGTAGACAGTGATTTAAATATGGATGTTGCTGCACAGAAGTTACAAAGTCCAAAATGTGGATGCTTCATACTCATCTTCAACATGACAGCACAGAAAGTCTATACAAACAGCACAGTTTCAAGGTGGACACCCAAGATTAGTGTCACCAATTAAGTATCTGACCATATGTCTCGGCTTCTGTTGACGAGTTTTGATGCTGAATAATGTTTTTTACTTTTAGTGGGTACTGCAGCTGCCCTTACAAAGTGTGTACTGTTACTATCGGGACGTACTGCTACTACTACTACTCTTGCTCATATGTCTGTAACCTTGGAGATAAAACAAAATGCTTTTCACCAGATCCTCTGCCTTAACACCATCCCTCCGACTTCCGCCTCAACTACGAGCCAAAATGGCCCCAACCAAGAAAAAAGAGAAAAAGAAGGTGCGTTCAGCCTCAATGAGGTGGTGACCAGAGAGCACACCATTAATATGCACAAGCACATCCATGAGGTGGGTTTCAAGATGACGGCCCCATGAAAGAAGCGAAAGAAGAGGAAGCGTCATGAGGATGAGGACTCGTCCAACAAACTGCACACCCTGGTCACATACATTCCTGTCACTACATGCAAAGGTCTGCAGACAGTCGGTGTCAATGAACTACTAACCAACTTAGTTTCTCCTTGAGGATGTCATTATCCACGGTAAATTAAAAAAAAATCAGAATTAAAAAAACAGATAAATAGTCCCAGTTGCGGTTTACCTCGTCATATGGTTTCTATTTTCTTTCCCCCTTTTACTTTTTTTTTTAGAGCCTGCAGGAGCAGACGAGTCCACCCTCTACCTAGACAGCATTATTAGCTGTATCATTGTCTTTTTATTACACAGGTTAACACTTGTTTTCCAGTCTTTTTCATATTGTCCTTCATTCATTCGAATCCTGTATGTAAGATTCTCCATCACCTGAATATGAGCTGTCAGGCTGACATGTGTCTGCGGCTCAGTTGACGTGACGTACCTTCCGCTGCGCAGAGGATTGTGGGTCAGAATAGCCAGAAAAGCATGCTGGCTTGCAAACTGCAAAATGCGACCAGATGCAGTACAACATCCTGGTATTTTTGGCACACTGCATTTGACATACTATGGATTGGGACATGCTACATCTATTAGTGGCGTACTATATAGTATGGTGGTATGGGTATTGGAATGCACATATTGTGATATCACAGTGAAGTTGACCTTTGACCTTGTGGATGGAAAAGTTCACTACTTATCCTATTAGATATTTGCATGAAATTTTGTAACAATTAGTATATGAGTAACGGCCAAAAAATGTGCTTTGGTAGGTTACAATGACCTTTAAACCCCCAAATTCGATCAGTTCTCTTTAAGTTCCCTTAAGGCATTCCTTAGATATCTTGTAAGCAAGAATGAGACTATCAGACAACCCCAAAACATAATGCCTGCAGCGGGCACGGAGGCATAAAAACAGTACAATGAAGTCATTACAGCGCCTGACCACTGACTATCTGAACGTCATATATGTAAAACATATTTAGATCAAACTCATGTTATAGACACTAAAACCATACCCACATTTATTGAGAACGTACTTGTTGCTGTACATTATCTAACCTATTTCTGATGACAAGTTCTTGAGGTTTGGTGTCTCACCTGTACATGTCGTGTTTCACATCAGCCCGGCGGCTCTTGGATGGTTCATACTTCTCGGGGGGCATGTAGATGACTGTGCCTCCCATCTCTGTGGGCTTGGACCCCGAGCCTTTACTGACGGACAGCTGTCGCCACTTTGAGAGGCCAAAGTCTGCGATCTGCACAGAACAAAAGCAGAATATCATCATTAATTGATCATTCTAGATACATGTTTTTTTTTTAAACATTTTTCTTTTCTTTCATCAGCTTTTTCTTTTATCAATTAAAGACAACTGATAGAGACTCCAAAACATTAGCTGTGTTGTAGGCGAACTGTCCTGTTGATTATAGTAGTAGCTTTTGTGGCACACTTTGTTTATTAACACAAAAGTGACCTTCAATTATTCCAAAAGAATAAAAGTTGGGGCTGCAACTAACAATAATTTTCCTTAACGATTAATTTGTTGATTCTTTTCTCTATATGTTGTCTGACAAATGTCAAACAATTGTGAAAAATGGTGAAAAATGACCACTTAAATTTACCAGAGCCCAAGGTGACACAGGCTACACTTGGGGAATGTTGACACCGTCACTTTACATCCACTATCAGCGCTTTTGTCACTGACAGGCTCAGATTGTCAACAACATTATGAAAAGGATCCCTACAGAGATAGATCTTTGTGTTAAACAGTAAGATCCTTTTTGTTCAACTTGAAACAGCTCCAAAATCGCCATCACCAAACCCACCAGACTCCATTTAAATGAACAGTAATTTTATCACAGTAGCACACACTTCATTCAAAGTGGTCAGAAACAAAATAAAACTCACAAAAGCTGTCTTGGTTTGTCTTTCCACTGTTCCAACAATCAACAACTCTGGTCTGGTTGAAATGAACATGTAATTCCCCCTTAGGATGTGAAACATGTTGGCTCCATGCACACTTAAATTACTCTTTATTTAAACGGAGTCTGGTGGGTTTGGTGATGGTGATTTTATGTGTGTTTCTGGTGAAACAAAAACAATCTTATTCTTTAGCAAAAAGGTCTATCTCTGTAGGGATCCTCTCCATCATGCTGTCAGACACTTAAAATAACAATCTGAGCCTGTCAGTGGCAAAAACATACATTGATGATGCGTACATTCCCATTGCAGCCTGTTTTGCGGCTGCCGGCTGTCACTCATTAGTCACTTAGACACAGAAACATAGGAAAATAGGGTCCAGGTTGAAAAACACCAAAGTTAACTTTTAAAACCTTGAAAAATGACTGAAACCATAATTAAGACTTAGAAAAATGTAAAAACTAGTTGTGTGTTCTTCTGTACAGCTTCTATTGGTTTCTGTGGGTCAGCATGGAAATTCACTTAACATGTGACATCTGTGAGATAATCTCTTACCATGTACACACACACACACACACACACATGCACACACACACACACAATGATAATGAAAGTAAGCACACCCACACTCACATGTTTTTTCCTTTCATCACAAATACAGTTCACACTGTGCCAAATTCTCTGTGAGACACACACCTTAACATGAAATTCACCATCCAGCAGTATGTTCTGCGTCTTTAGGTCATGATGTAACAGAGGTGGATTCATGTTGTGAAGGAAGTTAACCCCCAGGGCAATCTCATACAGGATCCTCAGTCGCAAAGGCCAGGCGAGTGTGGGGTACATGTCTTTCTGTGGGCAGAGACGGTTATAAAAACGTAAATACAGGTCAGTCAGTAAAACGTGTTTAGATGAGTGTTATACTGCACCTCAACTACGATACGAAGCGATTTAAGAGCAATAAACTGAAGGGAGAGAACATTTACTACACAGAACCAAGTGGGAATTTCCCCAGACTATATTGGTCTGCTTTTCTTTCTCTTCCTCTGCTTGTCTCAAAGTTTCATCAGAGAGTGTGAATACTTCCAAGTTTCACTTTTGCTTGCGGCCCCAGAGGCATGAACGCCACGACAGCGTACAGGGACATGATGAACGACACATAAAAGAGATGGAGCCTGGGCTGAAGCAGCTTGCCAAAAAATGATAGAGACTCTTTCACTTGAGCCATGTTGGCAACAAAACTGCAGAAACAAGAACAGCGGAACATTTGAGATGTTCTCTACATTTGTGAATGTGTCATTTGACTGAATACAAAACACTTAATACTTTTTGCTTCTGTCTAGTTTCATATTAGCACTCCTTTCTTGAATGAATGAGGAAAATAATACACATGCCTTATAGGCAATGAAAGCTGCCATCTTTTTAATCCTTATTCCCAATTAATACTTAAAAACTGAGCCTTGTATTGAGATGTTAGGACTAGATCGGTCTCTGAATTACAAGGTAATAAAGGTACCTCGTGGAGCAACAGGTCCAGAGAGCCATTGCTCATAAACTCGGTGACTATGCAGAAGAACTCGGGTTCGTTGCAGATGCCAAAGATCTGGATTATGTAGTTGAACCTGGCTTTGTGGAGCACCTCGGCCTCCTTCAGCAGGCAGTTCCTTTCTCTGAAACACAGCCGGAGATAAAGAGTCAGTCCTTGCTCTCACACAAACTGATAACATGCCAAAACAATGATGACATTTGCGGTGTTGTGGGTGAACACAGAGTTACAGGAAGCACACCAAAGGAATGAATCTGTCATCAGGGCTCGGCAAAATGGTCTAAATCATCACCACAATATTGATCTGGATACTTTAAAGGTTAACTTTGGTACTTCTCGTCCTGGACCCTATTTTCTAATCTTTTGCGACTAAGTGACTAAAAGGAAAAATGATTTTTGGAATTGGTCCAGTGTTGAGCGAGAGTTGGCAGCTGTGAAACGGGCTGCAGTGTAACTTCTTGGGGCATCAGCACCGTCAATTTACTGACAGACAGCTGTCGCCACTTTGAGAGGCCAAAGTCTGCGATCTGCACAGAACAAAAGCAGAATATTATCATCAGAATATTATCGTCAATTTACGACCAGGCAAAGTGCTTGCTTTTGTCACTGACAGGCTCAGATTGTTAATATAAGTGGCTGACAACATTATGTGAAGGATCCCCTCAAAGACAGACATTTTGTTAAACAGTAATATCCTTATTGTTTACCTGGAAACAGCCCTGAAATTGCTCTCACCAAAGCCACAAGACTCCATTAGAACAAACGGTAATTTTGGGGTGTACAGCCAGCATATTTTTTTTTTATATCTAACTGGTTGTATTAAGGGTTCAATTGAACCAAATAGGAGTTGTTGAGTGTTGGAATTACATATATATATATATAATAACAACATTATTGAATTATTTAATCATACCATCACAATATGATCTAGTTGAGATCCAATAAATGATTGAAATGATAACATTCTGTTATTTCCCATCCCTAAATGTCACCACATTATTACACAAGAGAGTGAGGAGTCACTGTTCTTAAAAAAAAACAACAGTTTTGTGCAGCTCAGCTTTCAATATGTGGATATGAGTAAGTTTCTCTTGAACCTTAACTGCAGGAAGGAAGTGATTATGGCATCTAGAGACAAACCCTTCAGCTGGTCCAAAGAGAAAACAATGAAAGATGAGAGACTCATCAATAGAACCTATTAAAGCCTGACCTCTTAGTACAGGCATATGTTGTGTGTTGGCCGATAAGTAACATGAAACATTAGTACAGAAAAACCAAGATATGTTTAACATGACTTAGAAATGGGGTCTCTTCTCCATAGTTTGTCCATCAAAGAGCACTGACAACCTTCCTATTTAATATCTTGGTTGCAATTCTTTACCAGCTAAATTTAATGAATCATTGTGAAAAATGTTTTGCATATATGTTTAAATATGTCATTATCAGATCTTTACACTCAAATGAGCCTTAAAAATCCAATAAAGGTGACCTGTTTCTGTTATCAAAAAGTTATGCGAGATAATTTTGAGTGGACAGCTATCCCATCATTATATACACCAGTAAGGGAGTCAGTCCTCTCAAAGTAAAATGTACCCTGAAAGAACAATATATACATTATTTTTAAGAAGTGTGTGCAGGTTTAAATATGTGAATTTGAGCGGTTTCTTCACCTGAGCTGCAGCAAGGCATAGACAGGGCAATTAAACAACACATGACATACTATGGATTAAGGGTGGGAGAGGATCCATAATACGATATCACGATACTTGAGTCACAAATCAATATTATTGTAATTTTAAATATGTCGCAATATGCTGAGTATTCCACTCAAATATGTTGTGATTTTTTTTTTTTTTTACCTTTTTTCAACTGTAAATTATGTTTTAGCATCTGTGAAAAAAGTAATTGATTATATTGCTCTAGTAGGCTAACTTAAGTTTAATTTGTATGTCATATTAATCATTTATATAACAGAATAATTGATGCTTGGCACTGTGTGATGACGTGATTTTGCTACTCAAAAATATTGCAATACTATGCTGTATGGATTTTTCCCCCTCCCCTACTACGAATACATTTACCTGTAAGCCTCACATTTGATTAAAACCATAGATGTAGGTTTCATTTCAAAACTGGGGGGTACACAAATGAAAGAGGAGATTTGAAGGTCTTCAACTAGAAAATTTCCTAATGTAGGAATACTTCTTACATCTATTTCCAAGCAGGTGCATTGGAGAGGGACAAGCACAACTTGTAGAAAAACTCTGTAACGAAGTAGGAGTGGCTGTGAGTTTGCAATCAGTCACATTACCCATACACACCAAACATCAATTTCTGTGACAGTCTACAATATTATACATAGAGACAGAGAAATAAAGAAGTCAAAATTAAAAACTGCATTGTAACAATCATAAATTTGTTGCATTCTGGTGAATTATTTGCACCGATTTGTGCATTTTCTGCATCAATTAAAGGTGTAAGAGTCTTTAAAGTCCTTTGCTACTTTAATGCTTTTATTGGAGAGAACAAGTGCAAGTGAACAGTGTCCTAAATATTGAGGGGGACGTGTCCCCTGCGTCCCCCTGAAATCTATGCTTATGATTGAAACTGACACAATTTCTAGTCTTGATGCTCTGATGTCCACCATAGACTGTTATCTCTGATTGTCAGTAGATGCTAACTTGTGTGTAGAAAACTCACTGGATTAACACAGTATTATTAATTCATGTATAGGTATGCAGCTGTTAAAATTCCTCCCAAACACTGTGGATGGCCTAGATTGTTACATGAAGACGTCATATCGTCACAGGGTACCTTTCTCCAACAGGACAGTCGAGTTTCAGGCACTTGATGGCCACAGTGGTCCTCCAGTCCGAGTGCTGCGCCTTGAACACGGTGCCGAAGCCTCCTCTGCTCAGGTAGTACAGGTCGGTCAGCTTCTGGTAAGGGATCACCGGCAAGGTGCTGGTCAGACTGCCAATGTTCATACAGCCCATAGCCGCGTGCGGCTCCATAGCAGTTTGTGAGCCTTTTACGGGAAGTCTCTGAGGATTTATCATCCACTAGGTCAGCCAGTGAAAGCAGAACTGCCCCTTATGGTAATCGCAGTGAGGAAGAGCTCTGCCCATTCACACGCGTGCCATTATGTCGCTGACTGCAAGCAAGCTAGGCTAATGTAGCGGAGGAGGACGGCTGGAAAAGAGCACCCGAGAAATGCTTCACCTGTGTCCCGACGAAAAACGGCGAGGACCCGACGACTGCAATTAAATGTTCGCGTGTTCACCTGCCTGTTTGTTCACGTGATGCAGCCAGACTGCCTCTAACCAGCTGTCTCAGGCGGAGTCAGACAGAGACAACAACAGCGAGCAACGAGCGCCGCTGTCATTTCAGGCAGGTGGGTTTGTTGTTGCTAATGACGACACGCTTCCGGGTTTTTGCGAGATGCGTTCAGGAACATATGTTTTTCCTGTTCAGACATGTGACCTAAATTTTATTTTATATTGGGACTGATTTTCTAAACAGTCCTTTCAGCACAGCCACTCAAAGAGGACTTACAAGCCTAAATATGACGATGGGGGTGTTCATAGGTTGTTTAAATAACCACATCCTTTAGACTTTAAATTCACATTTATGTTTCAGTTTCGTTCGCAGGGCAGGAACCCAACTGTTCATGTCCGTGTTTTTTAACATGCTGGAATTTCCCAAACATGGGGCTTTCCCTTAAAGCTGTTGATCTTTCTTGTGAATACCTGTTAAAGTAAAAATGGACAATCACGCCTCACACATCATACAAAAAAGTTCACTTCAGTGTTTCACATGCTTAACATACTGTTCTAAGCACAACTTTACAACCAAGAGGCAAGCAGAATTCCCCAAAGAGAAGCCTATTAAGTAGGTATGATTGTTAAAATAGAAAAAAAATACACATAAGACAGAGAGTCCTGTAAAAAGTTCCTACAAATATCAGGAAATCTGCAATATCCACAGAAAATAATCTGCTCATAATTCACTGTAATCCTCCATTTTACACAGAGTTCCTGCATTTAGGTACAGTATTTGGGTTATTTGTACAGTTTTATCACTTGTTGTGCAATGTTATTGTCATGCACTGAATATCAGAACAAAGGAATACTTTGCACATCTATTTCCAAACAGGTGCGTAGGAGGGGGAAAAGCAGAACTTGTAGAAAAATTGCTGCACACTAGCTGTTTAACAAAGAGAAGCCCTCTGAAGTAGGAGTGGCAGTGAGTTTGCAATCAGTCACATTACACACGTGCAGCGGAAAGGCATAAACACACAACAACCATCAATTCATGTGACAGTCTACAATACTATACATAGAGATAGAAAAATAAAGAGGTTAAAATTAAAAATGGCATAGTGACAGTCATAAACATACCCCCAAAAAGTTTACATAAGGTAGGTAAGTTCTTAAGAATAAATGGTTAAGTCCTTATTGTTATGCTGTATACATTGGAAAATAAACCTGTAGAGATTTGTTTGTATGGAAAGTGAGCGTCAATACACAAATAGGAAATGTCATAATAAATACAACAAGGCCTCAGGGTAAAAATAACATCAAAATATACAATCAGTGCATTAGAGGACAGCACATAGACAAACTCCAGATACATTTAAATGTCCAGATTGTAGGATTCAGGAGGATATATTGGCAGAAATGGTAAATAAAATCATAAGTGTGTTTTTTTTTCACCCGAAAATTAGAGTTGTTGTGTTTTTGTTACCTTAAAATGAGCCATTTACATCTACATAGTGAGCAGGTCCTTGTCTTGTTCCTAAAGTAGGCTAGACCGGACAAACTAAACACCGACTCTAGATAGGGCCATCGGCGTTTTCATGACCACCAGACCCATTTGTTTTGGACAGGAAGAGACCACTGCTGATAATTCTGTTTCCAGTAAAAAACCTCCGGAACATCTGGATCTTAAGTTATCAGAGAAAAAGGTGAGCACACATTAGCAGGTGCTGTCTGCGATGAACTTGGAGAAACACTGATTTGTAACATGAAACTGCTTCATTCTGTGTTTTTACCAGTTTAAATCACTTGGTCCTTTTGTTTTGGAGAGGAAGAGACCTCTGCAGATAATCTGGCTGCTGGTAAAAACCTCATGACAGGGAGTTCACCCCTGGCATATGGGAGAAATTTTAGCCAGGTGCAATCTGCAATCCTCACTGCTAGATGCAAGAAAAATCTTACACACTGTTCCTTTAAGTAAATCAAATAATACAGTGTGGTCTTATGTAGAAACTAACATTGGTGATAATAAAATTCTAAATCCCAATTAAAGTGCAACACTAATCTTGTGGAATAATGCATTTACACTGTAATAAAATATCATGATAATGAATATATGTCACTAAGGTCTGTCCATACACTTCCTTTTATGTTATAGTGTCATGTAGTCATGTCGGTGTGCACAAGGTTTCAGTATGACATGTTGTAGATTTGTTGTTTGAGTTTTACTGAAACAGGAAGAGAAACTTCCTGTCTGGGTGGGCTGGACCTACACTGAAGCACATGATTCACTGGAGCACGTGCTTGTGGCGTCCAAACCCCTGTGAAGCAGAGGGCGTCGACAAATCAGTTATAACTGATGCTTAGGTGGAGCTCACGTACCTTGCCTAGAGTTTTTCATGATCCAGCAAGACAGTCTTTACTCAGCAATGGCACTGCCCTTATACATGGGACATTTGCTCAACTCACTGAGCAACCAGGCACCCCATACATATCTGCCATTTCTAAAAAAAAAAAAAAAAAAAAAAAGCCAAACTTTATAGTGAATCCATCGATGAGAAAAAGAAAGAACTTAAGTTGTGATACATTTCATGTTTAGGTGAAAACCTTGATGAACACTAGTATGATGATAAATGGGTGGATTAACATTTCAAAACAGCCTTTGTCTGATGATGTAGGTGATGTCACACTGACATCATATGACTTCCTCTCTTAAAAAAGCTGTGCCTGTGTGTGTTGACTGCACAGTACTGATGACTGAGCAGAATCGGTCACAAGTGTGATCAGGTCGGTACATTTCGCAACAGCAGCTGCACTTAAAATCCCCCTTCTTCAGAGGATGTTGCTTTATGTTCTGTTTTTTTTGTCTTTATCTTGCTCATCAGCTCACCACTCTTAGGTAGATTGTAGATGCTGTTTGATGTCACAGCTCATTTGTGGCACCTGCGTTGGCCTCTGTGTTTTAGTTTTGTAAGATCCTGGGTGGAGAGGGTGAATGACTTCAAGAACTTTGGTGTCTGACCTGGGCACTGCACACTGACTCATTGGTGAGAAAGGCAAGGCAGAGGCTGTTTCACCTCAGGCGCTTGAGGACATTATGGATATCCCCTCAAATACTGAAGAATTATCCTATTATAGATTAGTTTTAAAGTTAGTGACTGGCTGGTGAACACAGTGAAGCACTAGGCAGAACCACAAGGCCCTGCGAGGAGTGGTTAGTGCAGCTGGACATACAACAGGAGCTGCTTACCCTGCCTGAAGATGTTTACACCAGGCACTGCATAAAATAAGGCCAGGAGAATCTTTAAAGATCACAACCACCCAGATAACTGCCTTTTCTCCCAGCTGAGGTTGGGAAGAAGGAAGAGCTTCTTCCCTCAGGCCAGAAGGATCCTAAGTAAAGACACAGCCTATAACTGCCCTTAAGTAAACACAATGTGGGTGTCCAGTGTACAGTTGTAATAATTATAGATGCATTACACAGTATTTATTCATCATTTAACAACGTATGATAATCATCTCTTATTTATAAATAGCTGACAAACCATTAAACAAATATGTGGTCCTCATCTTTCTGTTTTAACAAATGATTTCTTAAATGCTAACAAATCATTTGGCAACCACTGAAAACCAATGCATTGTTCTGCTGGGAAACCTTTGGTTCTGGCATTCATGTGTCACCACCTGACATGTTCCACCCACCCAAACACCGTTACCCCCCCTCATGTCAACAGTGCTCCCCAATGGCAGTGGCCCCCCAGCAGAAAAAAACAGCCTGCCACACTACAACAACTGTTTAGAAATGGCCTGTGGAGCGTGACAAAAAGCTCAAGGTATCAACCTGATGTCTAAATTTCCCAGGTCCCAATCTGCTCAAGGATTCTTGTGATGTGCCGGTACCCCAGATGTACCCCTAATCCAAGGTGGGGCCTCCTTGGATCAGACTTGGCTCTGACCTATCGAGGCATGGACACAGGATCTCTGGGAGTGTCCTGCGGTGTCTGGCACCAGTGCATTGGCGGCAGATCCATTTAGTCCAGTGGGTTGTGAGGTGGGTTAATGGCACGTGCCACGCATGCTCATTCAGAGTGGGATCTGGAGAATTTGGAGGCCAGGTTGACACTTTGAGGTCTTTGTCACATTCACTGGGCCATTCCTGAGAGATGTTTGCAGTGTGGCATGGTGCATTATCCTGCTGGGGGGCCACTGCCACTGGGGAGTACTGTTGCCATGAGAGGGGGGTACTTGGTCTGCAACTGTGATTGAGTGGGTGGAACATGTCAGGTGGTATCCACATGAATGCCATTTATCAAAATCAATCGATAAATAAAAACTCTACTCTAAACAGTAGAAAAGAAGTAAATGAAAGGATAAAAGCACAAAGTAGAATAATAAATAAATATGTTGATGATAATAAAATGATATGCCAACTAATAAAACTGTAAAACAGACCAAAATGTGTAAGTAAATAAATACGAAATGAATCAATAAATACATGGGTGAAGATCAATTAAAAATTATAAAGTGTTGTGTTGCTCTGAAAAAGGAAGAATCTGTTCCTCCACCAAAATGTGAATATGATACAACAAATGAACTTAGTTATTAATGTGGTGTGTTGTATAGAGTTTTGATGTCAAAGACAATTTTTTCCAGAAGGTGGCAGTGTATCAGCAGTTTCCAAAGATGAAGCTGCTGCACCTGAATTAAAGGGATGCTGGGAACTTGATGTTCTGTTCCCATCACACACGAGGACATCGCTCTCTAAACCTTGAACACAGTGCTCCATCATAATGGACTGTGTAGCTCTTAAAAACTGAATGACAGTGTTACAATCAGTGAGTGTGTGTGCGCTTGTGCGTGTGTGTGTTCCATCTATTTAAAACCTCATTCATACTAACCTCATTAACAGACTGAAGCAGAGCCACTTCATTCATTCTATTTGTGTCTCAGAACAAATGGCAGACGTGAGCAGAGACTTGGAGCTCTGGGAGCAGGCTGCGTTCATTCTGCCACTCTGAATGCATTTGTACATCATTTTATTTGTGCTGTATAATGAAGACATGCAACATGAACTCGGACAACTGAATATAAACATGACGTCTCAGGAGGCTGAAAGTGCTCCAGCTATCTAAACATGACATTAAACAATATCTACAAAAGCAAGGATGAAATAAACATGCATTGTTAAAGGGGAAACTGTGCTATTTTTCAGCCACTTCTTTGTCATTGATTTCAGTGTCAGACACCGACACAAAAAGGTACCTTTTATGGCAGTGACAGTGTGAGGTTGTAACATGCTCGGCAACAACATAATATAAAGAGCTGGACTTTCCAGTCAAACCCTGGACATTTCCCTGGGAGCCTGTTGTTTGCTTCCCCACGTGTACAGAGAGTGCAACAAGCAGAAACTGTAAATTTCCTGTGAAAACAGAAGTGAATTTGAAAAGACACGATGCATGTAAGTGGAACATGACACACTGTCCTGGAGCATCAACAACAGATGGAGTGTAACTAGTGTGTCATATTTAGAGGTGAAAATCTGATGACAAAGCGTCGACATTTGAGAAGTTGAAATGAAAACAAGTAAAATATCCCATGTTTTTGTGTCTATGTGACTTGTGGGAAAACAAATGTGCAAAACAGGCTGCAGTGTAACCACTCGTCACAGGCACGCCCCTTCAATTTACGTCTTATTTACACTTGTTCTTACCGCTGACCGGGTCAGATTGTTATGATGAGTGTCTTACAACATAACGCAAAGGGAAGTAAAGCATTTTTCTGCACCGTCAATCTCTTTGTGTCCAAGTCTCAGTAAAGAGAAGTCTTGTTCTGACATCTCACGAGAGGTGAGTTGCAGGAAGAAAACAGTCGAAACACAAGTGAGAGTTAGAGAGAGGAGTGATGGTTTGGGGACGAAGGTCCAGGGCTCGAATCCTGCTGGGGTCGACGCAATCAAAGGCATGCAGTCGCAAGAGGTTCCCACTGCCAAATCAAACAGGATCAGATTCCTAAAGGAGGCTTCAGGATAAGAGAGCAACTCCGGAATCAGAGCTAAGTTCAGAAAGCAAATATTATTTTTATCCGAAAGATTTTCAGTGTCTTGGCTCAATATTTAGCTGATTTTGACAACATAAAAAAAATCTGCAAGATTTCAGAACAAGTCTTGTGTTGTTAGTGAGACTTGGACACAAAACAGACCAGAACAAGTGAAAGGTACAGAAAAACATTTAATTTCTCTGTAGGGTTCCTTTTGTAATGTTGTCAGACACTCATAAGACAATCTGAGCTTGTAAGTGGCAAAAACAACCACTTTTAATCAATGTAAATTAATGGTGCACTGCAGCCCTGAGTGATTACATTGCAGTCTGTTTCACCGCTGTAGGCTGTAGCGGTCTTGCTCAGTGCTGAACCTGTTTCAAAAATGGTTGCTCCTATTAGTCACTCAGACACAAAAACACAGAAAATAGTATCCAGATTCCAAATTTTCAACAAGTTGCGCTATTGCAATTTCTCCTGTTTGCTAACACATTTGTTATGTCAGCTTCAGGACTGTCAGCAACCCTCCCATCAAAGACGAGACTGAATCAAAGCAGAATAAAACCACAGTTTGCCCAGTTTAAAGCTGTGAAAGCCTCGGAATCAGAATCCATCAGCTGTCCAGTGATTTGCTTTCAAACAAAACCAGACTGGTACTTGGAGGCATGCAACCCCAAGACTGTAATGGCAGTTTTAAATCATTTTTATTGATGGTTATTAGCACCTATTCTTTCACAATCTTGTGTACGTAACAGTCCTGTCTACGTTCCACCTTTATGTGTTTAGCTTTACTGTCCTTGTCCCTTGCTGTTATGTCTATTTATGTGTAAGTAAATTGAGAGCAATGCAATGTCAAATTCCTTGTATGTGTGCACATACTTGGCCAATAAAAGTGATTCTGACTCTGAAGCATTGCGACTGACCAATTCCTATTCCTTCACCAGCTAAATGTGAAGCCAGTGCGCTCTATGTGGCCACAAAACCATCAGCGCTCAAGGCATATAATATTTGGCGCTCCTATCAGACTCATCATTGTGAAAAACACAACAATATGCAAGGAGAACTGAGCGTAGAGAAGATAAATGAATTATTGGCAGGTTTGAGGAAACACCAGTCTGTTTTTAGTTGAAGCTGAGAGATCAGGGATGCAGCTGTGGCAGCTAGCCATCTTACTGGTAATGAAATAATATCAGCATCAAAGCCAAACTAAGACGGTGAAGACACGCATGATGACAAACTGAGGCGTAATGATGGAAACGCTTTTTTTTTTCTTTAGACATTTCATCATCTGGTTTGTGAACATTTTCAGAAAGTAGTTGCACTTCTTTTCTTGCCTCGGTTCAGACCTCAGAGTCCACCCACTCTGCGGAGTTTGAGCTCACTGTAAGAAGCTGACAATTTGGTCTTAAACGAGATAACGACTTTACACTTAAAGAAAGGGTAAAAAAAATTCACTTGAGCTCAAACTGAGTTGTATGAGGCCCGAATGAGTATGACACCACCGTCCAATAGTTAAAGAAACTGATACACACATTGATATATTTCATAACATGGCTTATCATGAGAGAAAACATGCAGCTATAAAGAGTTACAGACTGTGTCCAAATCCTGGTTAATCAAGTTCATTTGTGACTCAAAGAAAAAGCAATCACAGCTGCTGATAGCACTGAAAATAAGTGTTTTGAATAATTGCGATAGACTTGCAACTTGGCTTTCACTTAGACCCCAGTGACTCGTGACCATACTTGGACTTGAGCATATTGACTTGGAGCAACTCCCCATGGCCACAGATGAAAGATGGTTGTAAAAAAGAAACAAAGCATGGCATGATTCACATCTTTTTGGCAAAGTGGCAGCACTTACCCACAGCAGGCAATTGCATCGCATGAGCAGGAAGGGAAAGTGCAGACCAGTAGGCATACAAAAAAACTGACTTATTTAAGGACTTGAAACACAAATATTAGGACTTGAACTTGACTTGGGACTTCATATCAAGACTTGCAGAAACAATGTCACTATCCCAGGTAAGGATCAGCATCAAAAAACATTAATATATCAGATTACTTGGGAGCGGCAAATACTTTTCGCTTTTAATTGTGATGGACTGCCAACATCTGGATCGCAGATTGTGTCTTTAACAGACTGAAATTGTAAACAGACCTGGGCGTGTATTGATACTTAGTGGTAACAGTCTTGGCAATGACCCAGTGGGTCTTGCTGTGAAGCGAATCCCACACAAACTCAGTACCAGACTGTCAGAAGCTCAGTCATCTGCCAGCTGTTCATTACTTATTTGATCACTGAGGGAAAAGCCAGTGTCGCAGTGATGGAAAGCAGTTATGTGGATTTCCATTTTACATCTCAAACCATTAATCCATTTCCTACAGTTGTCGGTGGAATTAGCGTCTTGGCGTTCTACAGGAAAACAGACACTCTGAGAAGAAGAAACACTGACCATAAATACAAACGATAATGTTAGTGGGGATACAAGTGCTTCATCCTCCTTGACGTAAGTTTCAGAATCCTGTAACTCATCAACAGCTGAAGATATTGTTCAAATCGTTTTTGACTAATTGCAGATTTTGCAGCATTGGCCCACTATCCTGAATAACTTCTCAACATAACAAGACATCAGCAGTGTTGGATGAAGTAGTAGTAGTAGAAAATGACTGGTAGAAGTTAAAGTCACCTGTTAGAGTAAAAGTCCTAGAGTACCTGATGTTTACTGTATATGAGTATCAAAAATAATTCTATTATTAAATGTGCTTAAGTACTGAGAGTAAAAGTACAAGTTAATGCTGGTAATAAAAAAGCAACAATGAGAATTTTGAGTAGATTAAATTTATTTCCTCTCAACATGGACACCACCTTAAAAGTGGAGCATATATTACACCTGAAGAAAGACACGATTTTTTTTCACAATTTACTGGATTTGAAGAAAACTTTTGACTATCTGGGGCTGATACACTACAGCAGAGCACAAATCTTTAACTCCTTCAGTCATCACTCGCCCTCTCTGCAGTCTCCAATTTTAAAATGATAGATGAGAATTGGTGCGGGTGGCACAGTGTGCAGTGGTTAGCATTGTTGCCTCACAGCAGGAGGGTTCCTGGTTCCAATCTGAGGTGGGGGAACTCTTCTGTGCGGAGTTTGCATGTTCTCGATGTGTCAGCGGGAGAACTGTGTCTCCAGGTACTCCGGCTTCCTCCCACAGTCCAAAGACATGCATCCTAGGTTAAGTGGTGACTCTAGATTGGCTGTAAGTGTGAATGTGAGTGTGAATGGTTGTTTGTCTCTATGTGTCAGCCCAGTGATAGTCTGGCAACTTGTCCAGGATGTACCCCGCCACTCCCAATGTCAGCTAGGCTCCAGCCCCCCGCCAACAGGATAAGCGGTTACAGAAAATGAATGAATGAGGCTAAGCAAAACTGTCTTAACAAAACATATTCACATGGATACTGGAGAATAGAGTGGCTTCTTCTTTACATTTACACCACCTTAAAATTTGAGCCTACATTATTTTTACAACATAAAGGATGTAAAGAACAAAAACATTTTTTTCCCTCCCTCCCATTCCTTCATTTGTCCGTCCCTTCCTCCCATCCTTCCCTATTTTGTAGTAAGTAATACATGCTTGGGAAGAAGAAGTATATATTTTTCATTTAGGAATTGTGGTGCAGTAAAATTGAAAGTTAACTAAAACTATAATAAAGTATTGTTACTTCATTACATTACAACAAAATGTGTTCAAAACTACAGACTGACTTGTTTTTAGCCAAAAAAGTCAGCCAACCTACCACCGCACTGCTCTTATACTTTAATCCAATCATCTTACATTGATTAGGAGGTAGGAGGCCCAGGGTAGACCCAGAACACACTGGAGGGAGAACATATCTCATCTGGCCTGGCCTTTTGAAATTAGTCTAGTATTGAGTGAGATCACCGCAGCCAGCAGCTGCTTAACAGGCTGCAGTACAACTACTTGGGGCGATCCTTTTTGTTTAACAAGAAATTGCTATCGAGTAAAAAGTAGGTCAATTTTAATTTCATCATCAGAAAGCACACCTCATTCAGAAACAAAATAAAACTCACAAAACCGTCTTGGTTCATCTTTCCACTGTTCCAACAATAACCAACTCTTGGTTGAAATAAACCCTTAATTCACCCAGTTCAGTATGCTGGCTCTATACATGCTAAATATACAGTTGATTTAAATGGAGTCTGGTGGGTTTGGTCACAGCATTTTCTGGGCTGTTTCTGTTAAACAGAAAGGACCTTACTCATTAAAAAAATCAATCAATCAATCAATTTTATTTATAAAGCCCAATATCACAAATCACAATTTGCCTCACAGGGCAACCCTCTGTCCTTAAGACCCTCACAGCGGATAAGGAAAAACTCCCCAAAAAAACCCTTTAACGGGGAAAAAAAACAGTAGAAACCTCAGGAAGAGCAACTGAGGAGGGATCCCTCTTCCAGGACAGACAGACGTGCAATAGATGTCATACAGAACAGATCAGCATAATAAATTAACAGTAATCCATATGACACAGAGAGAGAGAGAGAGAGAGAGAGAGAGAGAGAGAGAGAGAGAGAGAGAGAGAGAGAGAGAGAGAGAGAGATGCAGGTAATGACAGTAGCTTACAACAACATTAATGAAAGTAATAATATTATAGTTATAGTTCTGGTTACTGCGGTACAATATGTTGAAAGTATGTATTAATATCTGGCAGTATACAAGTGTGACAATAATCATATGTGTATAATAACAGAAGAAGTATGACTAATGGCTAATGATGGCAGCAGCAGCAGGAGGCATCTGGCAGGACCACGGCAGCAGCACAACCACACACGTCACGCTGTCCAGGCACCGCTGTGATATGAGTTAATCTGAGAGACAGTGGAGCACAAAGGCTCCGGAGAAGAAGCCGAGTTAGTGACATCCAGAATGGCCGGGTTAGCAAGATGCAGTAACAGAATACGAGAGAGAGAGAGAGAGAGAGAGAGAGAGAGAGAGAGAGAAGGTGAGAAGGTGCCCAATGTATTATAGAGGGGTCCTCCAGCAGACTAGGCCTAAGTCAGCCTAACTAGGGGCTGGAACAGGGCAAGCCTGAGCCAGCCCTAACTATAAGCTTTATCAAAGAGGAAAGTCTTAAGTCTAGTCTTAAATGTGGAGATGGTGTCTGCCTCCCGGACCGTAACAGGAAGATGATTCCACAGGAGAGGAGCCTGATAGCTAAAGGCTCTGGCTCCTGATCTACTTTTGGAGACTTTAGGGACCACGAGTAACCCTGCGTTCTCAGAGCGCAGTGTTCTGGTGGGATAATATGGCACTATGAGCTCTCTAAGATATGACGGAGCTTGACCATTTAGAGCTTTATAAGTTGACAGTAGGATTTTAAATTCAATTCTGGATTTTATAGGGAGTCAGTGCAGAGAAGCTAAAACGTTTCTTAGTTCCTGTTAGTACACGTGCTGCTGCATTCTGAATTAGCTGGAGAGTTTTTAAGGACTTATTAGAGCTACCTGATAATAGAGAGTTACAGTAATCCAGCCTTGAGGTAACAAAAGCGTGGACCAATTTTTCTGCATCTTTTCGGGTCAGGATAGGCCTAATTTTCGCAATATTACGCAGATGAAAAAAAAAAGGTCTTTCCCCATAGGGATCCTTTTCATAATGTTGTCAGACACTTATAATACCAATATAAGCTCAACAGCAGCATAAACAAACACTTTCAGTGGTCTTAAATTGACAGTACAAACATGTTTACAGTGGTTGTGTTGCTGCAGTGCTCTCTCACTCAATACTGGACCAATTTAAAAAGTTGTTTCTATTTGTCTCTTAAATGGAAAAACATGGGACACTTAATAACAATCTGAGCCTGTCATCGCCAAGAGCAAGCACTTTTAGTGGACATAAATTGACGGTGCAAACTTGCCCTGATTGGTTATAATCTAATCTGTTTCGCAGGCTCACAAAAATGTTGTTTCCATTAGTCATTTAAACATAAAAACATGGGAAAACAGCTGAATAAATTGTTCAAGTAGTTCATGATCAATTCTGCAGCAAATAATATCCTGTATAATTACTTAAACTGACAACACATCAGAGACTTCTGATATTTTAATATAGACCACTTGTTTTATACATTTTCATGTGCTCAGGAGACTCGGACAATAGGACACGCTGTACTGGAAAGGTTTTCAAAATATATCCTGACCTGTAATTTGTAAAATGACCTCAGAGGTTGAAATCATATATGCATATTTATGATGGAGTATTCTGGAGCCAGACAGAAAACTTGACTCGGTGGGACGTAAATTGCAATGTGTTTTTTTTGCCATGGGAGACACATGCTGCGGTTGTATGGGGATTTTTCTATGCTGAGAATACCTTGTCAAGCCTTGAGTCCAACAACACACAGAATGCAACTTATGGCTTCCCAAAAAGGCACTGATAACGGAGGTGATGCTGTTGATCTCAGTTTGCGTGATATGATTCACCCAGTGGGAGGCTATGGGACCCTGTTGACCCCTTTGTTTCTCCCACCTTATTTGCATTATGTGTGTATCCCTTAATGTGTCCGTCATGAATCCATGCAGTGCACACAACGTGCTATATATGCCGGACTGATTATATTTTATCTTGAGCTCCAGACACAGACAAGTATTCTACTCTGGAATGCAACCCTACCCCGTGGCTGCTGTTTTTAAATTAGTTTGTGGGGATTTTATTAAAAGTACATTTATCTAGGAATGTGTCTCATATAAAGATATCACCTGAAATAATAAAGGCAGTGAAATTCAATTTTGACACTAGACCCCTAAGTGGATAATTTCAGTATATATCCTGCTTTAGTGGATGTTCTCAAATGCATTTGGAATACAGTTACCACAAACTCAAAGCCCCAGAGTTAATCTGGAGGTTTGTGGCCACAGGGCAGTGGAGCCACTTTGACTAGTTCATAACCCAACCCTGCTGGTAAGGATATTGGTTGTTTTTATCCACATGCATGCAAGATATTTTAGACTGGTTGGTAATATCATGCCAGTCTTAATTTTGCTCTTAGATCAGATGGATGCAAGTTAGACAGCTTCACAAAAAACAAACAAAAAAAGAAAGACTTATTTTCAGGCTAAATAAATTAGCCACCCTATGAGGCAGCTAACTCAGAGCTAAAGGGTAATTCAGTTGTGATCAGGACAACTTAAGTCAAAGAAAACTTTATTTCCATTTGTAGTATTACATTTGGTGGTATGGCTCTGTTCTGGGGCCTCTCCGCCTTTCCTCGGGCCTAGGCAGAAAGCCTCTTCTATGCACCTGCTCGGAAAGCCTTAAGGTGGAGAGAGCAAACCTCTCTGCCCTTCCACACGCAAACGAAGAACGCATGAGGCAGAGAGAGCAAACCTCCCTGCCCTTCCATGCGCCTACATGGAAAGCCTAAGGCAGGGCGAGCAGCAGCAATGACCCCCAGGAACAGAACGGAGCAGCATCAGTGACAAACAGAAATGACATTGATAAGTCAGACACATCATGAAAAGGAGGAGCTGGGGTGGAGGCAGGTTGCAAAGCGGTTTGCAGAGGAAGCAGCAACAGTAGGCGGGCCAGAGCAGTTTATACAGGGCCCCCTGAATGAGATTCGCCAATTGGTGGCAGAGAAGGGAATCATGTGATCTATCAGCTGACTGCCTTCCATCAATCACCTGCTCCATCAGTTTATTGGGCTGTTTGAGATCAGCTGATGTAGCTTGGATGTGAGCTGATCTTGACATTGTGTTCTGCTTGAACTAATGCTATGCTCAGTGTTAAGTATTTTTCTACCTGGACCCTATTTTCCAATGTTTTGTGCCCATGTGACTAATGAAGCTCTTACTTTTCATGCTCAGGCTTGAAGTTTCTTTCTCACCCTGCATTCACTCCTTGCAAGTATGTTCACTCACTATCTCCAGGTGTCGTTGTCTGGGGTAGGTCATTTGAGTCATCAGCTGATTCACAACCAACCAACACCATCTCTGTCTGTCTATGATCTTACTGCTCCTCATTTCAAATATGGTTCTTTCTCTGCCGTGGCTCCTTCTTGCTGCCATAGTGCGCGCCCTTCACCTCCCCATCACCACCTGGTCTTCACGGATTCATTAACCTCATACGCCTCAGTAGTCGACAGCCTCAGAGTCAGCAGCCACCACAACCCCCACCAGTGTCTGGACTCCATGGGGGGATTTATCCTGCTGTCGCTCAGATGTCCCTCGATCACAAAATATCTCTCTCTGGTGTCCAAGCACCAAAGACTTCTGTTAAATCTTAATCAGCATAAACCATCTGTAACAGTACAGTACAGTATAGGCTGCAGTATAACTACCAAGAGCATAAGCGCCATCAATTTACGTTCACTCAAAGTGTTAGTTTTTGCCTCTGACAGTCTCAGATTGTTAATGTAGTTGTCTGATAACTTATGGAAAGGTTCCCTACAGAGACAGACATTTTTGTTAAAGTGCAAGATCCATATGTTTTTAACCAGATATAGCCCCAAAATCACTATCACCGAAGCCACCAGACTCCCTTTAAATAGCCTTTATACCATCGGAAAACATGTTTCATTTAAAATGAAACAAAACCCTCAAAAGACACCTTGACTTGTCACTCTGTTTTTGTTGAAATGCTTTATTCACCCAGATGGGAAAAATATGTTTGTCTCTATGCATGATTAAATGGAGTCTGGCAGAGTTTGTGATAGCCATTTCGGGGCTGTTTCTGGTTTAACAAAAAGGATCTTACTTTTTTATACAGCGCTCTATCTCTGTAGGTGTGCTTTCCATAAATTCTTCTGGCTCTCAGAATAAAAATCTGAGGCTGTCAAAGGGCAAAACAAACACTTTTAGTGGACATAAATTAACCAGCATGCCCAGATTGATTACATTGCGGCCTATTTTGAGGTCGCTGGCTACAGCCCAGTTGTTGTTCTCGCATGGGAATGGGTCCATGGGTCCAGGCTGAAAAATATCAGACTTACCATTTAATAGCCATGTTTCATGTGAACACCTGCTGACCAAAGACAGGGAAACCGCGGCTCATAATTTTGCAGTTTGCCAAAAATGTTGGCTGAATTTTCTTCTTAAAATGCCAGTAACTATTAAAGACAATCATTTTCTGCTGGAGTAAACAGAACTGGACAGTTTATTGACCAGACCTGACTGCTGCCCCCTCATACATGCTTTTAGTACAGATAAAGTCTTAATTTACCCAGAATTAATTGCAAAGTAGCAACATGAGATTACAAAGAAGTCAGCCTTGAAGAACAGGATTTAGAGGTCTATCTGAATTCTGACTATTAGTTAGACCTAAGCCAACCTAACCTAGACATTGACAGAGTCTTTCTTTGTGAAACCAGACAGGATGCCCCTGATCTGTTTGACATTAACCAGCATATGAGCTTTTTCACGATTATCATCATGAGCACAGATTCCACTGAGAGCCATGCGGACAGGGCACTGTCTATGATGATGAGCCAAAAAGTATAAAGGTTTTGCGTATTCCAGAAGCTCACATCCACCCAGAAACTTTGTTGGTGCCACATTTTCCCCCCAATGCTTAAAGGGCACTGAGTCCACTGTTTGATGAAGGGCTGTAAATTGGGGATTGACTCTATGGAGATTTGGGCATTGTCAGAGAGCTCTTTATTGGATAATGGCCAGAAGCAGCACACCAGGCAGCCTGACAGGAGAGATGGAGGATTTATAGTGATTCTACATTAGTGACCTTCTGCTGCTTGTGTTTCCAGTATTGTACCATTAATCTGATTCTCCCATCACTGCTCCATCCACATGACTTGCAATTACACAGATTTTATTAGCGCTTGTCTTTGCAGTGAAACATTGATCCTAAGTGTCTTTTGACAAGATCAAACAGACATTTTATGGGTGTATTTGTACAAATAACCTTAACTAATCAGAAACATTTGCATGAAATTGACTTATTTTGGGAACAAATGTCAAATTCTCCATTAGCATAAAAGAAGCCATCTCTCCGAGCAAAGCCTGTCTTGACAGGTGATTTAAAGGTCCAGTGTGTAGGAAAGCCAAAAATGGTATGCGTTGCCAATTTCCCTTCTCCACAGTGTTCATAAGCATGGGTCAAAGTTTTCCCCATCAAGTCTGGTTTTATAGATCTTTCAGGCCTCATTTTGTGCGTACGCAATGTTTACACATTGACCCCAGGTGATTTAAAGAAAGATGAAAGCATTCCTTTTATTACTTCCTTTAAGGGTAAATTCGATTTTTTTAACAGGACCTATACACATGCTTCAATGGAGCAAACCGGTGAACACTGAATAAAGCAGTTTCACATTACAAATCAGTGTTTCTCCTGTGCTGTTTGGCCGTTCAATATTAAACTATTCATTCCTTTATTTCCATATAGAGTTTAAGAGTTTGAACAGGGTTCAGCAGAATGTTCAGATTTACAGCGACATTCATGTTCGTATTATCACATAATATTTTTTGCCAACAATAGATATCAAACAAAACCCAGAGACTGCATCATATTAAGTCACTCTAAGCTGTAAATTCATTTCTTCGGAGCAGAAGGCAGAGCCTTTCAGTGCAAAGCCTCTGTGTCTGCAGCAGCCTGTACCCAAGAGTGTGACAGTGAAGAGCGCTCACTCTGCAGCAAAGTCTGGGGACCGAAACATCCCCAGAAGGGCACAGCAAACTGACTGGCAAAAAAACCCAAAAGACTTCAGTTGCTCGAGTTCAAGCAATCTAAACTGCGCGGTCCCCGACTGATGATTTAAATCTTCAACTTTCAGGGGGCAGCCCTACTTAAGCTCCAGATATTCAGGACATTACCTGGAGTCAAATTATCTGCAGAGGTCTCTCCCTCTTCAAAGCAAACAGACCTGAGGGTTTTAACAGGTAGAAACACTGAATAATGTAGTTTCACATTTAAAAATAAATCTCTTTTTCCAACACTGCTCATCATAGAGGGGCTGCTCACTGTTTTGTCTGACTCGGCTACTGCAGAAACAACATGACGATCGTGGCAATCTCCATAGACAAGGAGATATAGATTGATGTATATATAAATGGCTCATTCTAAAGTAATGAAAACACATGATTCTTTTTTTCAGGTGATTATACACTAATATATATATACATATTATATAATATTCTATTTCTGCCATTATATCCCTCTAAATCCTACACACTGGTCCTATAGACTCATGAGGATTTCTTGAATTCCTAGATATGGGAGGGAACACAGGCAACATGTCCCCAAACAAAATCTAAACTCTTGTGTGTGCACCATACCATAAATCCAATATATCGCAGCATGACGTTATATAACTGTACTGGAGCATTTTTCTATTCTAAAAAGTAAATCACATCAATACAGTAATATTATGTCTTTAACGTCGCAGCTGGTTAGTTATGTCTCCAAATATCTCCTGAGAAGAGATTTTCCATGTAATGATTTTGCACTGAAGTGAGTTATTTTATCTACATCTTTCAAAGGAGGGCGTAAAATCACCAGCTGTGATGGACTCACTCGGGAGATCAGGAGAAGGTAAATCAAATATGGGATCATCATTGTCCAGACTGTAAACATAAATCACACATTTTTTTTTTTAGACAAAGGGAAGATTCGGCCATTACAGTCCTTTCATTTAGGTCTTCAAACACACACAAAAACATCTGACGAAGGCTGGATTATTTCAGAAGTGGATAAAACCTAAACCTGGTATTTATGCTTAAATTTTCAGCGACGTCTCCTGTCAGATGGTGAGCACCCGCTAAAAATGCCAAATATTTCACCCTGCACATCACCTGATTCACATTGTGAGGTTTACTTCAAACACAACCCTGAAGCTGACCTCCCTTTTCATCAACATTGGAGAAATTCAATAAAGAAAAGAAAACAAATCGGACAAAAACTACGCAGGAGTCCATGTCCATTGGGTCGTCCTGGCCTGCTGTGGCTGTTATTTGTCCTATATGAGGAGCTGTCACAAGCGTTTGAACTGCACATTAAAAGCTACAAAATGAACCATATACCTACAGCACTATGGCGTATTGCACTTGGTTGTGTTCCAGAGCTGCACCCAGGGGCCCTGGTTATGATACTTTAGAGGTGAACACTGTCAAATGTACAGGCTTACAAAAACAACAAAACTTACATTAGGTTTTTACATTATTCAGTCTGTGTGAATGAACTTTTCCTAGCATTCCCATACACCGGGTCTCAAGGGTTACACTGTGCTTGAGTATGATTGACCCCACCTTTCCATTCTCTTGCCGCACCTTTCACATTATGCTTACTGTGGTTCATATTTTGGAGACAATGTCAGACAAAGGATGACTCTCACCTGCCTTACCTCTTTATCACCCATGGCTGCACAGTTCAGAGGACGACATCGCAGAGGATTTCCGAGGCAGCGTTGAGAATTTGTCTGTGCAACTTGGGAACTGTTCTTTTTTGTGAATATAGTGATGGTTTCAGCAAATAGTTATTTTTTATAAAAGTTACAAACTGTATCGTTAAAGCTAAGATAATCAATGAAATGTCCATGTGTGTTGTGAAAGGGGTTGCTTGTAGTGAAGAAGACAGAGAGATGATCATCCACTTACTTCTACGTTGTTGTTTTAGTTCTTACATCCAACAGATTTGAACTGGTGGCCAGAGGCTTAGCACCAGATTCTGGGCTCTCTGACAGTGTATGTTGGTGCTCCAGCAGCGTCAGCAGTCACTTACTCAGCTCTAACTGTGTTTAGAGTCGAATCAAGTAGTGCAGCAGTCAGTTTTGCGCCTTTAAGAGCTTTGGAGAGCTTCCACATTTTTTAATACAATGTTCCGTCTTTCAACCGATTTATTAGGCCAGTTTTATTTCAGTTCTGGCAGTAAATACTTAGACATAAAAACAAAATGGAAAACAAAAAGAAGCTTTCATTCCAGGCCTTTCCAGAGCCCCCCTCCCGTTGGCACCCTTGGTAATCTTTTCCTCCATTACGATGCCTCTGCTGGTAAAACGTGGATCAGTCTGTGAGAATATGTTAATAAACCGTGCATCCATCCATTTTCAACCACTTATCCAAAGCGAGCAGGCTGAGCAAAATATTCCAGACACCCCTCTTCCAGCTCCTCCTGGGGGACCCTGAGATGTTCCCAGGCCAGATGTGATATGCACTCCCTCCAGCGTGTTCTGGGTTTGCTCCGAGGCCTCCTACCAGTTGGACGTGCCTGACCAAAAGATGGAGTTCAAGTATTTTGGGGTCTTGCTCACAAGTGAGGGTAGAATGAGAAAGAGTGTGAGATGGATCAGTAGTTTGGTGCGGCGTTTGCAGCGATGTGGACGCTGTGCCAGACCATCGTGGTGAAGAGAGAGCTGAGCCAGAAGGCAAAGTTTTCGATTTACTCATCCATCTGTGTCCCAGCCCTCACCTGTGGTCGTGTTAAGTTATGCTGACAGCACTATCTTCAGCTGTACTGACACAACCGCTATTGCGACTAGTGAAGCGTTAGCAAGCAGCTAGCGAGAATGTGCCCATATGTCTCAACTGTTTGTTCATGTTTAACCATGAGTTTTATCTCAGTTTTACTAGGCTGACAACAGGCCTTTTTCATAAGGTGACCATATTTTGATTTCCAAAAAAGAGGACACTCGGCCGGCCACGAGATAGCCTACTTAAATGATACTCACAGTTTACTCAAAGATGCCTTATAATTTTAATATATTTAAAGTTTACATATATGGATAGAAAATTCAGTTATATTACAAAATAATATCTCTCAAAGACAGAAATTCAGATAGGCCCAAACAGAGGACACATACACACTAGAGTGTGGCTACCTGATCTAAGCCCGACGGTACGCGATGGGTCGGGCCGGGTTTGGTCAAAAATGTAGAAATTGTATTCGGGCTCGGGTCAGCTTTCAGTGAAAATGTAGTGTAAAAATAAATAAAATCCTATTGTCTGTCCTGTTTATTGCTTGGGCACTGTTATTTACGTGACAACACCTGAACATAACACACACACACACACACACACATTGGCTGTTTGTTTCTACCTCTCTCCTCGCTGAAGTCTCGGACCTCCAGCCGCCCGCCTCCGCCTTGATTAAACGCTGAAAATAAAATAAAAGAGGGAGGCAGGTTTTTCCTATTTTATCTTATTTTGTTATATTTCTCCCTCTCCTCTCGCTGGAAGCTTTGGACCTCCCGCCTCCCGCTCCCATCTCAAACACGGAGGTCTCCCTCTCCACGGAGCACCCACAGCACACGCCTGGCCTGTTAAATAGCCTGTAACCATAACAACTGTGTGACACAAACTCAGTGCTTTAGTAATTAAATAATGTCGGGCTCGGTCGGGTTCGGACAGAGATATGCTGCCAGTGTTGCACTCTAACACACACACACACACACACACACACACACGGAAAACCGGACATTATCATCAATTTATAAAAAAAACCTGGACACCCCGGACGGGACGTGAAAAATGGACATGTCCGGGCAAAAGAGGACGTTTGGTCAGCCTACTTTCACCGCAGTGGAAAACAAAGCACAGGTGTTACTAATAACATTGAAAATGTCTTGGTTTTATTTGAATGTCCTTGCAAACTATGACAGTGTGACAGTGAGCCAGCACACACAATATCAGGAACCTGGAACCAAAGCAGCTAAGTGGATCATAGTCATCATTCAGTTTTTGCTTTTCATCTAGTAACTTGTCAGAATGTCCAACATGACCGGCCACTTTGTACTTCTGCAGAAAATGGGAGATGGGCAGCAATTCAACGGTCTGGAGCCAGGCAGTATGAATCCGTTTTAAGGGCCTAACACACGATGGTCCTGCCAAACAGGTGCCTGATTAGATCTGATTTGAGGACTGTGGGGGTGGAGGCTACAGATGTAAGTGTAAGCTAAGCAGCCTCACGTGGGCCTTATCCTGCCATCATGACATTTACATCTGAATTCACTACTTTTCTTTAGAGCTTTTTGTACAGTAGCTCTACAGGGCCCTAAACAAGGCCAGCCATGGAAACTGCAGGTAACCATGGCAACAGTAGGGATGCTTCGAGCCGCAGTGAAGCAGTGTTTAAGCCTTATCTTATTCAGTTAGATTTTATTTTAATTGTACACAGTTTTGTTTGTACGTATATTTCTACTTTAATCAGATGTTAGCTGAAGGGGAACTCCTGAGCTTACCAAACCTCTGCAGTCTGCTCCTCATCTCTGTTTGAGGCTTGTGGCTCGAGGCTACTTCTGCTGCTACAGTCGGGTCGCACTGTGGGTAATGTAGGCGTAAAGTTTTGACAAGGAAGGATGTTTATCAAGTCAGTTCATTAGCTCACTCTTTTGATTCTGCAAAAACGTAGCCTAACCTTTACAAATGTATATTTTTTAACAAGCAAAAATACTTTTAACACTTTACTGTTGATATAGGCAGTAATGAAATTAAATTAGTGAAATTTCGGACTACAACAGGAAGTCAGGACTGCAGAAAAGTAATTGGTGCCAGCAGCCAGACCTCAAACCAGGACTTGTGCACCTCCAGAGTCAGGAAACAGGCAGGAAACAACGATGGAGATCCCTCAAACCCTGAACACAACCTGTTCACACTCCCCCCTCTGGCAGGTGCTACAGAGCGCCAAAATAACCAGACACAAGAACAGTTTCTCTCCAAAGGCTGTCACAGTGTCAGGAGGAGCAAACCCTGTGCAATAACCCTGTAACACCAAGCATCCACCTTAATGATCCTTCACGAAAAAAGTTCTTTGAATTGCATTCTTGTGCCATGTGAACTTAAACATTTCACATTTCACCTGATTTCATGTTCAGAAGAAGCATGTAACTTAAATTCATATGTCATAAGAGAAAACGTGTTTTTAGTTTAGTTTTACGTGCAAACCTCAACATGTGAAAAGTTAATTTCACTGGTATGTTTATGTCGAAGAAGAGGACGAAGAGCCAAGCTACAAAACAGTAATAATGACATCTGTAACCTCCTTAATGTTCTCTACCAGTGAAAAGATGAGAACATTAAGGAGGTTACACGCTGTTACAGTTTTTGTTCCCACAGCACTGAAACTTCCCTCCTCAAACTTACAACCTTCTCTTCTCTGATGCCTGCAACCTCAACATCCTCATCCTACTTGACCTGAGTGCAATATCTGACACCATCATCCATTCAATCCTTCTCTCCCGCCTTGAAACTGCTTTCAACATCACCACTCTCCTGGCTCAAGTCCGATCTCTTTGACAGATAGCAGATCATCAGCATAAACTCTGCTCCCTTCTCCCAAATGTCCCTAAAGGTTCAGTTCTTGGCCCCCTTCTCTTCATTCTGTACATTTTCCCTCATGGTCGTCCTGGACTTCAGTTTCACCGCTTCGATGACGACATTCAGCACCACATCTCCACCAAAGCCATCACTACTGCTGCTCACTAACTGCATCACTGAAATAAAATCCTGGCTTCAAATCGACTTTCTCGAACTTTACCGTGACGGATCAGAAGTGGTCATCATTGATCCCAAATCTCTTATCAAATCCACCTATAACTTCTCCCTCTCTATCGAAGGCTCCACATGTCCATAACCTTGGTGTCATCTTCCAACACATCATCAAATCAGCGTTCATCCATCTCCGAAACATCGCCCTCCTCCGTCCATCCTTCTCCTTTTCAGCTGCAGACTCTCATCCACGCAATAATCACTTCCAGACTAGTGCAACATTATCCTCTACAGTCCATCATCCAAAACACTCAAGAAACTGCTCGTCCTCTCACACACTCCCGCACCCGTGACCACATCACCCCCGTCCTTCATAACCTCCACTGGCTCCCCGTCCCCCAGTGCATTCACTTCAAACTCCTCATCATCACTTCTGCCCCCACCAACCAATGCAAATTTGTACAGCACATTTCATGCACAAGGGCAACTCAAAGTGCTTTACAGAGCAATAAAATATAAAAATTGAGTTTAAAAATAAGGTTGCAGTCATTACAAGGTGGAGTAGGCAGTGCAAAAAAGGAATGTTTTAAGCTTTGACTTAAAAGTGGTCAAAGTCAGGGCTCATCTAACATCATCTGGGAAGTTATTCCAGGTCTGTGCTGCATGATAACAAAACACTGCTCAATCATGTTTAGTTCTGACTCTTGGGACGGTCAGAGGGCCGGCACCAGATTACCTCAACATCCCAGATTTTAAGACTCCCCCTCAAAACACACCTCTCCAAAACTGCCTGCATTCTTCTCCACCCTCTCTGCATTGTTTCCCTACTTATGAATTATTTCATCTTTGAATTTTTGTCTGTTCTTTGTTAAGCGTCTTTGAGTATTCAGAAAAGTGCTGTATAGATCCAATATATTATTTTAAGAATGAGGCAGGATGGTGGTGGGGGTGGGTGGGGTTGCCTCGGGCCCCCTAATCACTAAATCCACCATCTTCCTCTGGCACAAAGTGATCTCCAATCTCTAGGACTGATCTGTTGTCTGTTGCCAGGGCAACAGTCATCTCCTGCCGTGCGTAGGGCCCGTCACGTGGGGGCGCCGCGTCTCGGTCTTCGTCACTCACGGTGCGGTGGAGGCAGATAAACCTCCTCACAGCCAGAGAGGAACCTGGGGGAGCTCAAGCGAGGATTTACAGGAGGAGAAGTGCGTAAGTCATAGATTGTATTCCTCCCCGTTGCATCCGACAGTTTGGGATTTATTTATTTTTATTAATGTGAGACTTTTTTTTTATTTTTTTTTAAACAGATCGCATCATCATCATCGTCATTATTATGAAGATCACCGGCAGACACTTGTTGTGCCTCTTCCTGCTCGTGCTCCCGCTGTCCTGGGCAGAGAACATGAAGAAAGATGTGAGGAAGAGTGACAATGACACAGGTGAGGATTCCGTTTTTTTCAATAATGTGTTTAATCAGTGAAGATAATTTGTTTTACTGTGAGCCTCTATAAATGCGTTTAAATTCTGCACTGTGAACGAAAATGATGCAGCTCATGATATAAAGACACATAATGACCGGATTAAAGATATGTAGGTCTCATAGTTGATTTTTTTATTTCTATATTCTATCATGCCAATACAAAAGTATCCATGGGCATGTTCTGCAAGTAATCAGTAAAATTATTAAATAAATACTATATATACAGGGCGGAGAAACAGAGGTTGCTCATTGCTCATGGTTTAATTTTTATTTAATTAATTTATTTAATTATTTTTTTTTAAAAAAAGTACAAAAAACAGTCATAATTATTAATCTGTACACAGGTATTGCTTTTTTAGAATTTCCCACTAATGCAAATATTTCTAAGTCCGATTGTCAAACTCACACTTATCAACACCCAGTCTCTTTATGTGTCATTTATATGTTGAAATCTATTAGTTTTCAGCCTTTATTGCAGGTTCTAGTAGGAGTTAAAACCTTACTATAATAATGATCATATAATTCATTAAAAAAAAATTGGAAAATGGCTTCGATTTAAAGGAACATTTCACCCACAAAATGACCATCTGTAAATCAATCAATTAAACTTTACATACAAACAGAATGCAGCACAAAGTGGGGAACACCAGAGGCAGGGTAAAGACTTAAAACAGGAAACTATTTCAAATCAGCCAGTAAGTAAGTCAATAAATAACAAAAATGAAGAATATTTCAGCTAGAAAAACGGATTATTTAAAATAAATGCATTGAAAAATACACAATAGTAATAGGCCTAAATACAAAATAAAAAAGACATAAAGTTCAATAAAAAGCCAGACTAAAAAGGTAGGTCTTGAGTTTGCTCTCAGGCAGGCTGTTTCACAGATGTGGACCATTGTTTTGAAATGATGGCCCACCGTTGGTTTTTGCTCTAACTTGTGGGATGATTAAAAGGCCACTCCCAGAAGACCTGAGGGCCAGGGGTCATACAATAACAGAAAATCTAATAAATAGGCAGGACTAAGTCCATTAAGAGCTTTATAAACCAACCAGTCATGCAGTGTTACCTTAAATTCATAAAGAAAAAATATTTTTAAACTGAAAATAAAACTTTTTTTGTTTTGTTTTTGTTTAGCATGCATGTGTTTGTGAAGCACCGAGCATACAGTACAACTGGATAAGTAAGATCTGAATTATGCTGCACGAGTTGTGTGAGAGTTTGTTAACAGATGTTTTGATATTGTTTTGCTGTCCATAAGCGCAGTCGCCAATAAAATCAATAAATCAATGTGTTTACTGTTTTCCATGTGGACGATGCGTGAAGAACAAAGTTTACTACATATTTGAGTGAAAACACTATGACTGATTGCTTTTGAAATGGTAATTTTGTGGGTGTCGTGATCCTTTAAAGTATTATCTTTGTTATTTAACCAACCGTGCACATTGTATTAAACCATGACGGCTGCATCTGGTATGATTTTATAATTTCTGAGGCAAAACAGTTTTAAAGCACATAATTGGACAGCTGACAGATTCTGATCCTGAGGTTTCCACAGCTTTGATTTGGGCAGATTATGGTTTCATATTGGTTTGGTTCAGTCTCTATTCTTTGATGGTTTGAGTTGCAGAAAGTCTTGAAGCTGACATAACAAATGTGTTAGCAAGTGGCTGACACACATCCAGTGGACACAAAACAACATCTGCATTCATTTGGAGTCGTGTTTCTGGCCACCTGGTGATTGCTAGCTCAGTACTCACTCTTTTTTCAAGCTCTGTGTCCGATCTCCTCCTCATAGTTTAGTCTGTGACAACACGGACTCTTCAAACACATCTTCAACCCGGCAGCACAGAAGATCTATACAATCAGCAAAGCATCACCAATTCAGTGTCTGACCAAATGTCTCCCCTTCTGTTCCTGATATGACACTAATCATGGCCAAAAAAGTGTTTTTGCAGAACATTATGATGTCATCTTTGTAATGGTGTGACCTTTTGTGTATAAAATGTCACACTTTATCATTATATCCTATTAGACATTTCTGTGAAATCTTGTCATAGTTAGTGTATGAATTCACGAGTTTGAACAAAAACATATTTTGTGAGGCCAAAGTGACCTTGACCTTTGACCCATGACCATCAAATTCAAATCAGTTTATCACTGAATCTAAGTGGACATTTGTGCCAGATTTAAGGAAATTCCTTTAAGCTGTTCTTGAGATATCAAATTTTTTAAAAAACATGTTTTGTGAGGCCAAGGTGACCTTGACCTTTGACTTTTGACCACCAAAATCTTATTAGTACATCCTTGAGTCCAAGTGGACAGTTGTGCTAAATTTAAAATTATTTCCTGAGATGTCGTGTTCACAAGAATGTGACGTCCGTCCAACCCAAAAACATAATGCCTTCAGCCATCGCTGGTGTGGAGACATAAAGTAGCGACAGCGAATCACACAGTGACGTCATTGTGACTGTAAAATTACCACAAACATTATCTTTCCGATTGTTACAATGAAAATATTAATTGATGCAGCTTTAATACAGCTTTAGTTCTTGCCGCAGGGAATTGCACTGAGGGTGTGGTCAGTGCACTGTGACATCATGCTGGGTGTGGCTGACAACACCCAATACCTTTGCCTTGTCACAGGTACTGTAGACTTGAATAAAGCTTAAAATGCTTCTTCTGTGTGCACTGGTGTGTATAACTTTTAAAACTGCATGCACCATTTTTTACATGCAACAAATTTTGTTTTACTTCATCATTTGGGGTATTTTTTTTTTCTCAAAAGAAATCCAACACTGACATTTTCTTTTTATGGCAGTTCAAATATGAAGAAATCGTTAGTTCATAACTTCAAATTTCACATGGCCATAATCAGAGCCATCCTCAACAGGATTAAGTTGAACATTGCAGCAACCTCTGAAGGGAATGATTTATTCATTTAATTTATGAATTTAAAACTGACATTTTCATTGTGTTACAATGTTGGTTGACCTGATTTTCCCTGAACAATAATGTGCAAGCACTTCAAATATGTTCATGGGAACATTTTGAGCAGAAATCAATTGTGCTTCTCAGCAAACCTATTATGAAATAGGTTTGCTATGAAATTTTTAAATGATATTAGGACCTCTTTGGTGAGGTCACATATTCAACAAGACTTGTTTGATATATGATGTGTAATAAAGTGTTGCTGTAATGCCTCTTTTGGCTGCTCCAAGAATCGGTACTGTAATAGAGACGCTAATCGAAATCCAAACGGCAGCTGGCTTGATGGGGTCGTACACTGTGCTGCTGCTGCTGCACTGTGCTGCCCGGTCTTGTCTTTTTGTGTGTTTCCTTTTTTTGTGCCACAATGTCATAAATGTGTTTTTCATTGTGTGAGAAAATGGATGTTTGTCGTTAGAGCACTTGTCAGTCCTGCACAACACATTTTCTGTATCAGCTCAACAGCTCAAATTTTAAGTGCATCCAGTATTTTGAACTGTGCTTAAATATTTCATCTAGAAGAGATCAGGTAAACAATACTGTGAGGTTGTCATTAAGTAGAGAGGAGCTGCCATAATATTATATAATATATAAAAATATTTCACTCTTTTACTCTTTTTATGATATTTTTACCCACATGTAATATTTTCAGGTATAGGACCTACATATCTCTACTGTCATAAACCACTTACAGTTTTTTGAGCTCACAAGTCATGAGGAATTAATCCAAAAGTGGACGTTATCCCATGTTACAAATTAAGTGCATGTGTGTCTTGATTTTAACAATTCAATTTAATACAATTTGATTTTATTTATAAAGTCCAATATCACAAATCCCCTTTAACAAGGAAAAAAATGGTCGAAACCTCAGGAAGAGCAACTGAGGAGGGATCCTTCTTCCAGGATGGACAGATGTGCAATAGATGTCGTACAGAACAGATCAGCATAATAAATTAACAGTAATCTGTATGACACAATGAGACAGAAAGAGAGAGAGGGACAGAGACAGAGAGAGATGCAGGGCATAACAGTAGAAGCATGACGAATAATACTAGTTAACCTGCAAGACAGTGAAACACAAAGGCTCCAGAGAAGAAGCCGAGTTAGTGACATGCAGTAGAGCCAAGTTAGCGAGATGCAGTAACAGGACATGAGTGTTAACAAGTGAAGAACCAACTTTTCAGTCACTGAGGAGAGAGAGAAGAGGCTTGGTGTATTATAGGAGGTCCTCTGGCAGACTAGGCCTAAGTCAGCCTAACTAGGGGCTGGTACAGGGCAAGCCTGAGGCAGCCCTAACTATAAGCTTTATCAAAGAGGAAAGTCTTAAGTCTAGTCTTAAATGTGGAGATGGTGTCTGCCTCCCGGACCGTAACAGGAAGATGATTCCACAGGAGAGGAGCCTGATAGCTAAAGGCTCTGGCTCCTGATCTACTTTTGGAGACTTTACGTGAGCTACAGTTGTAACCAGGCTACAAAAACAGCATTGAGCAAATTGGTAAATTAGCAATATTTCAGGCAACTATTTTTACGTTAATTTCATACTAAGGATGTGATCAGATAATATAGTGCTGCATCATAGGCAACTGGACTTGCTTGAGTTTCTTGAAGATGTTTCACCTCTCATCAAAGAGAGGCATGTGTTTTCAGGGTTAGCTGGGTCCAGGTGATCCAAACCTAACGACCTGGGTCGGTCAGCAACTCATATGTGAGACTCCCGCACAAGGTTTGAAATCCTGCAACTCCATACCAGTCAGTCAGAACTGAAGAAGCCTCTTGGATGAGACGTGAAATGTCTTTCAGAAATTCAAGCAAGTGCAGCTGCCAACGATATGGAACTGAGTATGTTACATTATCTAATCATAGCCTTGGTATGAAATTAAGATAGAAACAGATGCTTGCACTTAGAAATACCGTAACCTGGATGACTGAGAATTTTACCCAATATGAATTATTAAAACTTACTGGATGTAGCAGCTGGTGCATTTGTGCCCTTCCTTGTTGGCAAATATATTGATTACACCGATATAATTAGCGAATTTGACTGATGGAAGTTGCTCAAACACTATAGAGTCTCTATCTGATTTAGAATATAATAAACTAATTGTGCACTGACTCCTTGACGACCAAAACTAAGCTTTACAGTCTATGTTATAGCCACACAGTCCAAATATATTTGCAAGTTTTACTGACAAAAACAGACATTTAATTTATGTATATATAACATTGTACATACACAATTTAAGTAATAAAGCTGTAGAGCTGACGGATCCTGTTGCTATTTCTCAGGGATGTTAAGCACTGCTCTGACCACATGACAACCTGATGATGTTATGATGACATTTACGTAGCAAGAGAAAGACATTTTAGGCTCTCCCCTACCATTAAGCATTTGAGCATTGTGATTTAGCTTGTGCTTTCCTGGTAGGAAAGAACAGGTACACACAGACACACTGAATTAGGCCAATCACACCATGAACATTAATACTAAAGAGAAGCCGTCAGGATGAAAACATGGACAGGACTGGAAAACATGAGGGGAAAAATGGATGTATCACAATTTGTTGTGCAGACAGATGTTGGCTCCTCAGAAGATGTGGTATTTCAAGTGGTCAAGTCAAGATATAAGCGTGATTTGGCATCGGCAGGATGAGAGGCATGAAACAGCACTGAGCTGAAGATATTTTCTGCAAAACAACGAATAAGTTTTAACATCTGGCCAAAGACTAGCCAGAGGTTTTGGATCAGACACAGAAGGGCAGCAGCGTTTAGTCACAGGGCAGAAGGACAGAGGTTGGAGCCAAGAAGGAGGGTCTTTTTTGATTTGCTTACTTTGTAACCTCCCGTTGTGTCTATGTTCTAAATCATATATTTTGATACACTGAATAAAAAATGCCAGGTGCTGAGATGAGTGGTTCTGACTTTGATGTAGGTTGTTTTCGTGATGATCAAAAGAATGGAAGAGAGGGGAGAGGAGGTGTTGAGCCAAATCAAGTTGATTTCCATTGGAACACTGACAATCTATTTCTTTTAACTGCTTCATATGAAATAAATTATTGCCATCTGTGCAGATGATCTGAATTAATTTACTTGAAACGAAAAAACAAAACATTTATGGTATTCTGCATATTGTTTTCAGCGCTGTTTGGCAATATTAGGTGCACAAATCACCGAGAGTCACGATCCATTTTCAGTGCTTAGCTGCCTTCAGCCTTCAGTCTTAGCAGATAATCATCAATGACTCAACTGTCTGTCAGTAAAAATCATTTCAATAGACAATTATCATGGCAATTTGATTTGATTTGTTTCACTTCACTCAGCTGACAGCACATGACCTAAAAAGGGAATTTTGATGATCACCTGATGACAGCTGAGCAAACTATCCTTTGAGGAGGAACATGACATGTGAATGAAAGCTCCAGGAAAAGGTAGTAAATAGGGCCTTAAGTTAAGTCTTTTTCTCCCATCAAACTACTGTTTACAGGATCAAGAATTACCTTTCAATTA
This sequence comes from Epinephelus fuscoguttatus, assembly GCF_011397635.1. Taxonomy (NCBI): domain Eukaryota; kingdom Metazoa; phylum Chordata; class Actinopteri; order Perciformes; family Serranidae; genus Epinephelus; species Epinephelus fuscoguttatus. Next base: position 26,106,361 of record NC_064766.1, read on the forward strand.
CCATATTATTTACAGTTAGGTATTATTAAAGTCAAACCTCTTTGAGACATGTATTTCCTCACCTTTTTATTTTGCTATATAGCAACAGTGTTGGGTAAGGGTTACTTTAAAAGTAATCAAAGTACGTTACTGTGTTACTTTTTTAAAAAGTAACCAGTTACTTTACTGCGTTACTCCCTGAGTAAAGTAACTCAAGCACTTTTAAAGTACTTTTGAGTATTCCACATTTCCTATTGGGCAATGGACCACGGGGCGCTGAGCCTACATTATTTTGTCTCCAAAATTAAAGTTATGGACCACTTGCCCTTCACTGAGATCCAATTCTCCCATCACAGCCGTCACTTTGACCAGTAGAGACACAGAACGATCTGCTGCCGTAGACAACTGTATGACAACAACACCCCAGCATTTTTAATATTTCCTCTAGGGATGTTACCACACAGAGTAAAAGGGGGAAATGATGGTGTGAAACAGCAGAGGCACTTTGTCAACCTGCTGAGTTAACGTTACTGTCATTAGCATCAAGCTAGCAAACAATGGTACATCCTCACGGTCGGACATAAAGTAATAACATTAACAAATAGCGGCGGGGCTTTTACTCACCACAACTGCAGAGGCTCTCAGCTTCATTTGAAACAAACTACATTACAGACAGTCCATTATTTATTAATCCCTCTGTGTGTTTATAGATTTACTTTTTATCTGCTCTGTTGTCTTTGTAAAGTTAACATATCGCACCATCATTTCAAACTCAACACTTGTTTCAAATTAAAAGGCCCTTATAACCTCGGCTGAGAGAATCCCTCCATTTTCTAAATAGGCTTTTATTTTGAAACATTTGTCAGAACTTCCTGTGGAAGATACAGTAGCTTGATAGTTTACGTAGGGCGCTTCAAATGTAGCTCCTGCCATCTGCTGATGCTTTTGGGTGACTACAACAACATGTCGGCTGGCACATGAACAGACACACAGTGACTCAAATAATAGTGAAATAATAGTGATAACCCGATGACATCACACACGCCGTGAAAGATGACCGGGGATAATTGGTGAGTACCAGCGTGTAGCGTGTACCAGGCGTAATGCAAGTCCTGAGTCTGAAATATGTCTGTCAGCGAGTCCTACTCCACCTATTTAGACAACGGCAGCATTTCTCCGACCACGTATCGAGCCACAAGCTCCGTGGCTTCTTTCAGACTGATAGGTTTAACGTTATCTCCGTTATTAGAACCAAACGACAGCCGTTGCTGTTTCAGAGCTGAAGGACCAGCATTCTAAAAGTAACGGGAGTAACTGATGTCTTGTTTGAAAATGTACTTAAGTATTTGATTACTCAAACAGCAAACTAATGCGTTATGTTACTCGTTACTGCAAAAAGTATAGTTATATAGTTATACCCAACTCTGTATAGCAACACAAAAAAATCTAACCGGACGAAAGGCCCCATCTGACACCCAGAGTGGTGCATGTCACGACGCAGCTGTCATTGCCAGTTTCAGACTGATGCAGTTCTCATTTTCACAGCTTGTACCCATGTTGTGTAAGTAGTGATAAACTTGTGCCCATCTGTGTAGGTCTTAAAATGAGGTGCAGACCAACAAAAACCCTGGCCCAAAGTTTTATCTTTCATAGTCGGGTTCACAATGTGCATACTCTCTGTTACACACACACAAGGATGCATGGCTGGGTTGCAGGTGGATGAAGTAATACATCGTTAATGGGGAAAATATTTATTACTTTCTCTAAAATCAGAACATATCAGAGAGCAGAGCTGCTGTCCGACGCCCCATTAAGAGAGACGCTGTGCACATTTACACACAAAAAGCAGTGTTACTTCATCGATTATTTAAGGAGCTAAAAGTTCTGTTTCCTCTGTCAACTTTATAACTACAGTTTTTAGTTTGCTGGTTAAATGCCCCAGGATATTTGCTGTAGTGATGTTGCTGCATTATTCAGCAGAGAACCTGATTGGTTGAATTCATTTTACACCCAAAACATACCCATGAAAACCTCCTGACTTCCTTCCACAGCTCAGCTATTATTCTTCAGTGTGCAGACAGCACAACCATAATTGGTTTTATAATCAGTAACCACTAAGACCAATTTCAGGAGTGGGTGAGCAGCCAGTTGGTGCCTCGATAACAACCTCCAGCTCAACACATTTAAAACACAAGAACTCATTTTAAATTTCATGCACAGCCCCCTCTCCAAAACCCCTAAGCCCATCCTCTGAGAACCTATAATCATCTCTGACTCATACAGATTCCTTGGAACACATGAGCAAAAAATTCAACTGGACAATCAATACAGGCAACATTACAAAAACAGACCAGGAAAGACTTTCTCAGGCATCTTTAAACATTTAGAGTAAAATAAAGCCTCCTCCCTCAGTGCACTGCCATCATCGAGAGCATACTCTCCTCAGCACAGATCGTCACCTAGGGGCAACATTGGGGGCTGAAAAATTAAGTCAACATGGAAGTGAGGCTGGCTCCAGACACCAGTCAGTCTGCATATACCCTTTTTCCATACTCATGTGCTGGCTTGGCTTGGTTCTATTTGATTTGGCACATCAGCTGACAGCAGCAGGGATTTACGTCTCCATTACAATAGCTTGAAGTTGGTCTTAAACTGATAACATCAACGATAACCTCGCTATTTTTAGTGTTTTTCCATCACACAGCTCAGCAAGTAAAGTTTACCTGTTGGCAGCTCTTCACTGAACATCTCATTGTGACTGTTTCTGCTTTGATGCCTCCTCCCTGTGGTTTTAGTGGACTTGAAAAGCTTCTAACAAAGTTCTGCTGGCTGGGTGAGAAACACATTTCTTTTCCTATCGTTTCTGCGCAATAAAAGTCACTCGTTATTTTGCGGCATAAAAGATTTTATTGTGAAGCAGCAAAATACAGCAATGAACAGCAGAGACTTAATGAGACTCCTATGCTGCTGAAAGCAAACATGAAACAGTAAAATAAAGCAGATACCTAAAGTAAACACAGGACACAGGAGAGAAATTTTAATTCCAAACCACAGAAATTCAGTGAGAAGCTACAATAGTACTGAGAGCTGAACACACAGAGAGACTTTCAAAAAAATCCTTTCTCTCTGGTCTCCTGCATAGATGTGAGTTGAGTCTTGCAACACATGCTTGTTTCAAGGGGAGAAAGGGGATCATCTGATGTTGGCTGCAGTCGGCGAGACGTCACCAGCTACCGGCTTTGGGGGCAGGCAGTCGGATTTTGGCCCTACTGCAGAGACGGTCAATTTCTGGTGCGGAAATGGAATGGAAAGAGAAATTGGCGTGCCATTGCTTGACTGGGCGTGGCCAAAAGTGGTAATGGAAGAGGGGTAATAGACACCCATGTTAAAATCCCCAACTTCATAGCATAAATTCAGTGGTAAATGCACTGATCTTGTATAGTGCCTTTCTAGTCTTCCGAGCACTCAAAGCGCTTTTGACACTAGGAGTCACATTCACCCATTCACACAATTGAGGTTGAGGCTACCATACATGAGTAACCATTCACACGCTCTCACACACACCAATGGAACAGCCATTGGGAGCAATTTGGGGTTCAGTATCAAGGATACTTTGACTGGAGGCTGGAGGAGCTGGGGATCAACCGGTCTTCCGATCAGTGGATCAACCTATGAGCCACAGTCACCCCCGATTAGGTTTACAGCCTGGAACGTTTTGGTTTGTGACAATTGTATAGGGAGTGAATTTTTTATATCTCATCTATATACATTTTATTAAACCTATGCATAATTATGGGCGGGCCACTTGGAGTGACAGGCTGTCTCCCAACAGTGTCCTTGGCTCCAAATACGGTAACTTCTGGCCCCAAAAAACCAAGAAGTCGATAGCCGTAATGCCGAACTCAAGGCCTGACAGCCACAAATAAGTCTATAAACCAATGGGTGACGTCACAGTAGCTCCGTCCATTATTTTTACAGTCTATGGTGATCACACAGCATCTCTACGGCACCATAAACACTGTCCTCAGTAAACTTCAGTACGTACAGAACAGAACCCACTCACATGACCACATCACCCCAGTCCTCCACGACCTCAGCTGACTAGCGGTTAAACACACGCACTTCAAGATTCTCCTCATCACCTACAAGGCCCTTAACAATCTGCCTCCTCCACATCTCTCTGACCTCTTCTGTCAGTACTCCCCCTCCCGTTATCTCTACTCTGCTGATACCAACCTCCATCAAATACCCAGGAGCAACCACCGAACTTGGGGTGACAGGGTGTTTTCAGTTGCTGCCCCCTCTCTGTGGAATTCACTGCCACACCTAATAAAAAATATGCCGTCACAGTGTTAGCATTCCAGAAGGCCCTCAAAACCCACCTCCTCAGACTTGCCAACCCCAGCTACCCTCCAACCCCCCCATAATGATGCTCCATCACCAAAGTTATTACATACTTACAGCAACATGGATATCAATCCATCCAATAGTCGTCAAGACATTTCACTCAAAAACCCAAATGTTAACCTGCTGGTGGCGCTAGAGGAAAGGTCAGGGCGTCACCAAATTCATTAGTATTTATCCTATGGGGACCATGAAAGTCTGCAGGAAAAATCATAAAAATCCTTCCACTTGTTGCAGAGATATTTTAGTTATAGCAGAAGGACGTTTTACAGAGTTTAACATTACCACAGAAGATCATCCCCAACACATTAAAACAGAGGAGCTGTCAGCAGGCAATGTATCCCTTTTAACAACTGACTAATGACCATCACTTCCTCCAAGACTAACTTGCTTAATGAGCCCTTTTATGTAAGCCCGAATAGCTTACATCTGATCTTCACTGTCATCCAGCAAGAATGCGAGGGAGTGGATGTCAACTTCCAGATGATCAGTAATACACCATTCTGCCAACGCACTGACAGATAAAGGAGGCTAGGGATGAGATAAAAAAGAAAATTGTAAACACACTTCTGTTTCTGTAGTATTATCTGATTAAGTGTCAAAACATTTTCCAGTAGTTGCATATGGATGGCCATTAATCAAAGAAGCCAAGAAAGCACAGACTCTTGAGTACTTAATCAAGGGAGGCCTCTCAAAGGTCAACCCACATGAAAGGCAGCCAAATTGTCAACTCAGTGAGGCTTCTTGGCCTGTTCAGAGGATAATGTGCATCCACTGTAGCTTAAAATCCACACATTAAAATACAGTTTCTGTAAACAATTTCTCCGGCAGTGAACCTGAACTGAATATTTACCTCCTTCCTTATGGGTGATTAGCCTATGTGGTGGAAACCCCAAGCCTGCCTCATGGATGCTAGCCAGACCACAAGTACTGGGTCCAGAAGGGGTCCCAGTTTTCATAATTCATGTGAGCTTTATCTGTCCAATTGTGGTTGAGTTATGTGATTCTTTTATTGCTTTATTTTGCCCCTGGAGCTACTGCACACGACAATACAGTAGGGTGACCATATTTTGATTTCCAAAAAAGAGGACACTCGGCCGGCCATGACATAGCCTACTTAAATGATACTCGCAGTTTACTCAAAGATGCCTTATCATTTTAATATATTTAAAATTTATACGTATGGATAGAAAATTCAGTTTTATTACAAAATAATATCTCTCAAAGACAGAAATTCAGATAGGCCCAAACAGAGGACACATACACACACTAGAGTGTGGCGATCCCAGCCTGACGGTACCGGTTCGGCTGGGTTTGGTCAAAAATGTAGCTATAAATTGTATTTGGGCTCGGGTCGGATTCGGTCAGCTTTCAGTGAAAATGTAGTGTAAAAATAAATAAAATCCTATTGTCTGTCCTGTTTATTGCTTGGGCGCTGTTATTTACGTGACAACACCTGAACATAACACACACACACATTGGCTGTTTGTTTCTACCTCTCCCCTCTCTGGAAGTCTCGGACCTCCAGCCGCCCACCTCCGCCTTGATTAAACGCTGAAAATAAAATAAAAGAGGGAGACAGGTTTTTCCTATTTTATCTTATTTTGTTTTATGTCTCCATCTCCTCTTGCTGGAAGCTTTGGACCTCCCGCTCCCGTCTCAAACACGGAGGTCTGCCTCTCCACACGCCCGGCCTGTAACCGTAACAAATGTGTGACACAAACTCAGTGCTTTGGTCATTAAATAATGTCGGGCTTGGTTCGGGTTCGGACAGAAATATGCTGCCCGTGCCGCACTCTAACACACACACACACACTAACACACAGAAAACCGGACATTATCATCAGTTTATAAAAAACCCCTGGACGCCCCAGACGGGACGTGAAAAGTGGACATGTCCGGGCAAAAGAGGATGTTTGGTCAGCCTATTTCTTCTCTCAGCATCAGGTTGTGCTAACTGGCTAACTAGCATTTTGAATCTGTCCTGTGGGTCTTCCCGTTCCCCTTTTTGAATGATGAATACAGACTACCACTGTCTACTGCTATGGAGAGAGAGTTTGTCTCATGCAGACTCCGAATGTTCGCGCTATAGTTGGCAGTTGGCTATAGTCTTTGCGGTGTGTTGAAGTGCAACTTTTTGGCCGAGACACAGGCGACATGAGGCGATGCCACACTCATGGCCGCTAGTTCTTTGATGCCGGTCTGGTGTACCTTCTTTGCACTTTTTTGTATTTTTGTGTTTCATCTCAGATATCAAATTCGGTGAAACAGACACCACTATGCAGTAAATAGATACATAATTCCTGAGGCATAATTGCCTTTTGGGGGTATTTTTTTCCCTCTTCAGTTACAAATGATCCTATCAAGTATCTCTGAATTGCTGTTTCGTGGTAGCATCATTATTATGGGCAACTTATCGTGATTGTATTGCGAGCTACTCGATTCCCATAGCTATTCATTACAATTAGATGCCAATTCCCAGAGGACAGAAAGCAGCTTGAACATCCGAAAGAAGCTCATAGTAGCACCAGTGCACCTTCACATTGAAAGACGCCAGTTGAAGTGTTGTGGACATCTGAGCAGGGTGCCTCCTGGACCAGGTATTCCAAGAACATCTGACTGGAAGACGACCTCAGGACAAACCTTGAACACCTATCAGAAGATACATAGGCTTATAGTATTAAATATGTGCTTACTTCTCTTGTGAGGCAAACTGTTGACCTGACAGAGCAAAGAGAGAAGAATGACCCCGAAGCTTCTTGTTTGTGTAAAACCAGAATATAGGTCTCAAGAGAGTATGGTGAGGTTTTTGTTTTTCAGGAAAAACGAATTGACCATGACCAAAATACAGATATTTCTCTAATGAGCAATGTTTATTGGGTGTTTTTAACAGTAATACATATTTTGTTGTTTTCAACTCTAGTTTGGAGCCAAGGAAAGAACAGACGATTGTTTGCGAGACGAAAGATTTCTCCACCACAGGAAAGTCACACTCCTGTAAGCTTTCTTTGTTCCTCTTAAACTGCCTTTATATGTCATGTAATGCCACTGTGTGCCCACTAATTTTTCAGTTTGCATGCTTATGAATGCTTGAAATGTCATAGGTTTGACAAAGTTTTCAGCTGGCAGTTTTAATCCAGAGGGTCCGCGGAGATTTTAAATATTTTCCCATTCTGTTGTGAGACACTACATGTACATTCTCTCACGTTTCAGAAGCACAAGTCAAACATCATGACCCCTGCACGTCGCTGCAGCCGTCTGAATGAAAGCTGCATCCCTCGCGTGCCGTGCTGCGACCCCTGCGCTTCCTGCCGCTGTCGACTCTTCAACACCATCTGTCACTGCTGGAGGGTGAACCCTACATGCCTGAGGAAGACGTAGACGAAGCACTGACACACACATGCACAGACACAGACACAGCTCAGCATCTGGACATATACAGTGATAAGTCATAACAAATACACAAAGAAATGCACATACACTGCCTTCTGGCCTGTGGGTGAGGCTCAGAGAATATTATTACAGAAATATTTGGAAAATTGTGTGAACATTAAAGTTCCGTTGTCTGTGGCTTCAACACTTAAGTGACGGGAATGAAAGAATGAAGCCTGTGTTTGTCTTCAGTCTTCTGAGAAATAAGAAAATACGCATATAAATGTTTACAGAATATCCACCAACGTTCAGTATGTAGGTGTAACAAAGGATGAGCAGCATACACTGATCAGTGACAACATTTAAACCACTGACAGGTGAAATGAATGACATTTATCATGTTGCTACACTGCAATGTTCTGCTGGGAAACCTTTAGTCCTCGCATTCATGTGGAGATCATTTGACATGCACCACCCACAAAACACCGTTGCAGACACCACAGGACACCCAGAGGGCATGTGTTTATGCTTCCACAGGTCAGAGCCCAGTCTGATCCACAATGAGGCATCTGACCAGTTGAGGCATGGGCACAGGACCTCTTGGTGTGTCCTGTGGTGTTGGTGGCAGATCTTCTGAGCACCAACATGTCCCATGGATGCCTGATCGGATTAGGATCTGGGGAAATTCAAGGCCAGGTTGACGCCTTGAGGTCTTTGTTATGTTCCATGTGTCACTCCTGAGCAGCTGTTGTGGTTTGGCATGGCGCGTTGTCGTGCTGGGAAGTCACGCCCATCAGGGAGTTCCCTTGCCATGAAGGGGGGGTACTTGGTCTGGAACAGTCAGTACGTTAGCATGCAAGCTATGGTTATAGCTTGACTAGGCCGTTTAACTGCACTACTGTCCTTGTCTCAGTATACAAGCACAGGAGGGGAATCGATTTATTTACCAAAGTATGTCCGACTCCGCTATGATAGGTGGCGATATGCCTCCTTTTAGCTTGTTAGTATTTGACGTTTTTCCGGTTGACCTACTACGTCACAGACCAAACAATAGGCAAATAAGTTAGCTACAGTCAGCTAACGGCAAACTGGTACCAAGGCAGACAACTTTACAGCTCTGTACATTTCATCCATCCTAAAATGCACGGCTCTGGATGTAGATTTCACCATGCTGTTACCGGCTTCTTCTTCTGTTAAATGCGTTTAATGCTATTCAACTTCCGGGTGAAAGCCCAGGGCGGACACTGTGGAGCATGCGCCTCAGCCAGTTTGTGTCCAATTGACTGTATACATGTAGGAGGTATTCTAATCCCATTCTTATTATCTGGGTGTGTTAATCCACCTTTGAGAAGTTGATTTAATACAGTGTCAGTCAGACTAACATGTTTACATGTATTTTAAAAGTCCGGTTTTAGTCGGACTAACACAATAAATGGATTTTCTCTGTGTTAGGGTTGGTGGAGCGAGTCAAATCGTGTGCACGTGAATGCCAGGACTCATGGTTTCCCAGTGGTTTTGATATTATGTCTCATTGGTGTATGTTTTATCACGTATGTATACAGTCATGTGTAAACTGTGTTTTGTGCCTTGGGTATTTCCTGCACTATTGCTGCTCTGGAATATCCTCATTACTTGTGCTTTAACACCATGTTAAACATGTGAGAACCCATAATAACCAGATTTAGCCTACATTAGAATATACATTTCTAAAAAATATTCATTTTTTAAAAAACTGACTACCCCACTGAATCAATGTGCAAAAAATTAAGCAAAACCATGTTTCGAGTCTTGAACAGTTAAAAAAAAAAGAATTTTCTGTTTCTGTGTTAAAAATAGGCATTGTACAACAGATACATTTAGGTCCTTAAATGTAGAATCATTAATTATTCACATATGGATTCATGAGTCAAAGTTGGTTTATATTTTTGCTATTGAATAAATATATCATATGCCTATATTATTCTTGTGTTTTTGTCATTTTACATGTCCCCTTTTTCAGTAGAAATGGTCTAAAATACATACAAAAGTGGATTTATGGGAGGAAACCATTTTTAATTAAAGACAATATGACACAGAGCATCAAAACAAAACAAAAAAGAAAAGTTTGCCGGCAGCTGTCACATGAAACGGTGGCTAAAGCTGTTTTTTATTCTTTTTCCATGGGGGATTATGTGGAAAGCTGAATGATAATAAACATGAATCTCATGTTTAAGGGGTCAAGTGTTTATCCAGGAAGGACGTGCATAGACACATGTTGATGTTAGTCTGTGAATCCCAAAATAAAGCAGTGTTGCATCTCATAACTCTTAGCTGGTATCTGTGCTCTACTGTATTACTTTGTCTGGGATGCTGCTCTGCTGGTGGAGAGTGTCTAACAGCTAAAATATGCATCCATAATCAAATATAATAAATGTAATAAAGGAGTGGAATACATCAAAGAGTGAAATGTTACCGGAAAGAGCCATGGTGGAGCGGCCCGTACAAGTTGTGTGCTGTGTCTAAGTAAAAAAAAATAAATTGCAAAAATGTTACCCTCATAAACAGCATAATCTGTGTTCTGCTGCCTGGTTTTGCACAGATCTGTTCTCCACGCTCGCACATGCTCACACACATGCAAAAAATATATGAGATTGAGATTTCATGATGGAAGAGCAAGTACGGTAAACAGGCGAGTTAGCTAAATTTCTTTAACTCCTGTATGATATCCAGCCAAAGAGCATCATGGTCCTTGATTTATATACGTATATACCACTTTATATTCCTCTCCCGAGCTACAGAGCAGGGTACACCAAAAAAGGGCTATTAAAGGTTAAGTGTGTAAGATTTAGGGGGATTTAGTGGCTTCTGGCAGTGAGGATGGCAGATTGCAACCAGCTAAAACTTCTCCCAGTTAGGATTCCTTTAGTGTTCATTGTTCAGGAGCCAACTTATCCACAGAGGTCTCTGTAGCAACTCGTGAACCAGGTGATAGTGGACTCAAACGTACAACTCTGGAGACAGTTTGGGCAAAATAACACAGTCTTTACTGGTTAAAAGGTAGGTTCAGTACACAGAAGGACAATCAGCTGAGGCAAACAAATCCAGGCTGAGTCATTCCACAGACTAAATCCAAAAAAACGAGGAAAGGACAAAAGGCCGGATCTAAGAGGAAAACAAGACACACACTAAATACTCTGGTGAGGGAAAGGATAACGAGACACAGGTGAGGCTAATTAGCGTGGGACAGACGAGGGCTGAATCCAAATGTCCAACCTCTGGACATGCAGACTGAGCCCTCGCAGACTTCAGTTTTTATGCACAGTGATGTATTACGTGTTATCACTTAAAGTCTGTAAGGGCAGAGACTGCAAGTGACTGACAGACAGCCCTCCAGACTGTTTCACTCGTTGCCCTGGGAACGTTCAACTATCGCTGCTGTCATATTCGTGTCATATAAATTGATGAGCAGTGTCCGCTCATCTGTTCCTGCAAATAACAAGATATAAATCCCTTGGATAGCTTTTTTGTGACTGAACAAAAATGCATAAATACATCTCTATATAACAGGTTACATGTGATCAAAAACAGAAATGTTTGTAAATAAGAACAGGACTAAAACTAAAAAACTAAATTTTTGGCAATTAAAAAAACCCCACAACGTGATGTCCGTAACTGCAATGAACTGTGGGTTATTTGATCAGTAAAGTCTGCTGAAGTCTGCACCCCAAGAAGACTCTCTGGAAGTCTGCACAAAGTCCACTTGAGGTCCCTTGTGGCCTTATTGAATTGTGGAATTGGACAGCCCTCAGCATTCCTGGGAATATGCCAAAAGAGACAGCAAGTCTGCAAGTGCAGTGAAGTGCGGACATTTGTATTCAGCCAAACAGACACCTTTTTGATGATGAAGTCATCAAAAGGGGGAGAGAAAACACAGAGGCAGAAAGTGAAGTGCTCTGAATCGAGAGTTGGTGTTAGTTTCAAAGTAAAACAGGGAACGACTGAAATAAAAAACACAACCTGAGTCTCTTCCTCTCCAAAACAAATTGATACACTAATTTAAACCGGGAAAACACTGAAAAGAGCAGTTTCACATTGCAAATCAGTGTTTCTCCGACACTGTTTGGCATTTTAGAGACAAGCAGTAGCCTAGCACTTGCTCGCCTTTTTTCTGATTCAGACATTCGGGAGGTTTTTATTGTCAGCCAAATCATGCACAGGGGTCTTATCCCCTTCAAAACAAACTGACCTTATTTAAATCAGTAAAAACACTGAATAAAATAGTCTCATGTTGCAAATCAGTGTTTCTCCTACCCTGCCATCAAGGATTGGATGTCAAACAACTGCTTACAATTAAATACAGGCAAGATGGAGGTTCTGATGATTGCTTCACATAGTGTAGCTTCAAAGGTTGCCCAGAGTATTGGGTCCCTTTTGTCAGCTATACTGTACTTGTTTTATTCATCTAAAAAAATACTGCAAAGCTCATGTCTGTGGTGTCTCGCCCTGAGCTAGAGATGATTATCCATGCTTATGTGTCCTCTCAACAGGACTTTTTACTTGTCTAAACAAATCTTCTCTGAATCATGTTTAAATAATCCAGTTTAGCTGCTGCTAAGCTGTTAACCAAGCAGGCCGACCCACATCACTGCCATTTTAGTTTCCTTACAGTGGCTCCACATCAGATTCAGGATTCAGTTTAAGATACTTATCCTCACGTATAGAGAACCTAATTACATTAGTGATCTTCTCTATCCATATATTGTCCGTAGGTCCCTTGGGTCTTCAGAACAGGACCTGTCCCCTGGCTGTCCCCTGCTCCAAGCTCTAAACAAAAGGTGATTGTGTCTTTGAAGTCATGACTCCAACACTATTGAACTCTCTTCCTTTGCTTTGTTTTATTTCTAGTATTGCCTCTTTGATTTCTTGATTGTATTTTATGAATCATTTGTGAATTTCATTTCTGTGAAAGGTGCTATGTCAAATAAATCTTATTTGTTTTTATATGCATGTTGGAGAGGGGCCACTAGCCCAGCACCTGCTAATGTATGCTCACCTTTTTTTGATAACTTAAGATCCAGATGTTTAGGAGGTTTTAGCAGGAGCTGAATTAGCCACAGAGGTCTCCTTCTCTCAAAAAACAAACAGTGATTTAAACTGATAAAAACACTGAATAAAGCAGTTTCACCTAAAAAAAAATCTGTGTTTTTGGGACGCTGTTGTTGCAGAGGGGCTGCTAAGTACAGTGGCAGATGCGAAAACATAAATGACCACATCTAGAGCCAATATTTGGTTTGTACACTCCTAGCCACTGTATAAACATGACAACATGCAACATGGTGATGTCCAAGGATGAGGACGTGCTCCCTATGTAGATACAACTGGCTCATTCTGAGGTAACAAAAACACAACAATTCTCATTTTCAGGTGATTATACACCAAAGAAAGCATGCTTATTATATTATATAATAGTCCTACCAATATATCTCCTTAAACTCTTCACACTGAACCTTTAACCTTTGTAGCCAGATTAATGATCTTGAGAGCAGGAACTGAGACAGCCAACACTTTAAGGGCAGCTATGGAATTTCTTGGTGTCAAAGAGGAAGGGAAAATAACTGCATGAATCTTAGTCAGAGAGGATATAATGCAGAAGTTCAATAAATATAACAAAGAGAGACACATTTGGACAGGGAAACATCACTTCAGCTGTACCCAGGCTTGCCAATAGCTCATCTGGCACCATGGCAGAGCTCAAATTCAATGTGGATCACGGCTATCTGGAGGGTCTGGTTCGTGGAATGAAGGCGGGAATCCTGACTCGCAACGACTATCATAATCTGGCCCAGTGTGACACACTCGAGGGTAAGAATATTGCATCACAATGTCATTTTTGGACACGTTTTAGTTTGCTGAGTGATTAAGTTTCTTCACCTGGATCCAATTTTTCAAGGAGATAATCTAAGTGTTTTTAAACAGGAACCAGGCATTCCTCTCTGAGGGACATGTACAGAGTAAGTGAGTGCGGATGAAGACTAATGAGATGTTAGTTTTAAGTACTGGAAATATGTCCAGAAATGTTTACACTCACTCTCACCAGATGTGTTTGTTTGTTGACAATGTGGTAAGTGGTTTCTGGAAAGAGTCTCTGAGACAATTGTCAATGCAGACCGCAGCATTGCAGTTTATTTAATATACACCAAATGTGTTTGTGTATACAATCTGTATGTCTGCGGCGTTGTCAGTCATCATCAGCTGTAATTGGACTAGTCGGAGAGTCGTGCATGAATTTCATTGTATAATAAATCACCTCTTCCTGGTTTTCACAAGTTAACCAAACAGGGAATGGCTGTAGGAAAATTTGAGGGCAGAGATGCAAGTTAAGCCATGAGGGGAAAAAGAGGAGTTGAGCAGAAAACCTTATGTAATACATCTCCTCTCCTCTCCTCTCCTCTCCTCTCAGACATCAAGCTGCATCTGCAGGGCACAGACTATGGTAAGATGCTGTCCTCATCTGAAGAGGACCTGACTGTGTCCCTGGTAGACAGCAAGCTGAGGGAGAATCTGGTGACTGAATTCCGCTGCCTTCGCTCCAATGCACTACCTCCCCTATCCACCTTCCTCGACTACATAACGTATGCCATATGTGCTCATTCATTAAATACGCAAAGGTTACATGACATATTTCCTGTGGTTATACATCCATTTTCTTGCTTATCTCCAAAAGAAAACTGTGCTTTAGACATACACTTTCCCCCATCTGTTACAAGAGAGAAGAGAACCCACTGTAGCCACTTTCATAGTTTCTAAAAAATACAGGCATTATTGTAGGTACCTATGTCCTTGATAAAGCAATGTAATATAAAATGCCATGCACACAAATAAAGGGACATCCATTCACCCTGTTCTCCGTGTTGCCATAGCTACAGCTACATGATCGACAATGTGGTGATGCTGATCACCGGGGCTCTGAAACAGAGAGATGTGGCAGAGCTCCTTCCGCGGTGTCACCCACTGGGAGCTTTTGACCAAATGGCAGCGGTGGGCATCGCTCGCACCCCAACTGAGCTCTACTCGGCCATCCTGGTGGACACACCACTAGGTAGATCCATCAAGTAATCTGTGTTTAACGCTGAAAGACAGTATACTTTGGTATGATCTTTCTAATACACTTTCAGTCACAGAATCGCTGCAAATCACTGGAAATAATTAACCGCAACTAGTGGTTGTGGTGGGGAGGGAACTTTTCTGAACATTCTTTGGAGTTTTGAAGCTCAGTTCAGCTTGGAGGGGGTAAAAAAGATTGATGACAGTTTAAAAAACAATTCTCGTGGTTACAGACTTACATCTTTTCTCATAATTTAGGGCTTGAATGTAATTGGCAGTGAATTCATCTGTGTTTTCACAAAATGTGTGGTTCAAGAAGACTGGTGACTTAGTGACTGTAGGGGCTGTTTGTAAACTACCTGAACTGGTGAGCTAAACAAACCATCCAACCAGGTTAGTGCTAGTCAGATATAGCTTTCCAAGATTCTAGTTTATCTGTCCTGCACTGTTCACTCCCCTCCTTACACTTTGTTCTCAGAGTTTTACACAGTTTTCATCAGTAAAAATTTACAAAAGAGAAAAACGCTCTCAGCTACCAAGCACGCTAACTGTTACTGTTAGTGGGAGCGTGTTCCCTAAGCCCTATGTTACCTCAGCCTATGTTCCCTCAGACAACATTGCCTCTGCCCTATGTTCCCTCTGCCCTATGTTCCCTCAGCCCTATGTTCCCTTAGCCTATGTTCCCTCAGTCCTGTTCCCTCAGCCTATGTTACCTCAGCCTATGTTCCCTCAGCCTGTTTCCTCACCCAGTGTTTCCTCAGTTCTATGTTCCCCTTACTCTATGTTCCCCTCAGTCCTATGTTCACCCAGCCTATGTTGCCTCAACCCTCTGTTCCCTCACTGTTTCCTAAGCCCTGTGTTTCCTCACCTCTATGTTCCCTCAGCCTGTGTTGCCTCAGACCTATGTTCCCTCACCCTATGTTCCCCCAGACTATATTGCAACAGACAAAATTGTCTCAGCCTTATGTTCTCTCATCAAATGTTCCTCAGCTCTATGTTACCTCACCCTGTTTCCCTCAGCCTATGTTCCCTCACCCACTATTCCCTCAGCCTATGTTCCCTCACCCACTATTCCCTCAGTCCTATTTCCTCAGCCTATGTTGCCTCAGCCCTATGTCCCCTTGCTCTATGTTGCCTCAGCCTGTGTTGCCTCATCCTATGTTCCTTAAGCCTGTTTCCTCATCCAGTGTTTCCTCAGTTCCATGTTACCCTCAGTGCTATGTTCACTCAGCCTGTTGCCTCAAACCTCTGTTCCCTCAGCCCTGTGTTTCCTTACCTCTGTGTTCCCCCACTCTATGTTCCCCTAGCATGTTTCCTCACCCTATGCTCCCTCACCCAGTATTCCCTCAGCCTTATGTTCCTTTGCCCTGTGTTTGCCTCAGCCTTGTGTTCCCTAGCCCCATGTTTCCTTAGCCCTATGTTCCCTCAGCCTATGTTTCCCTCCCTACATGTTTCCTCACCCACTGTTTCCTCGCCTCTATTTTCCTCACCCTATGTCCCCTAAGCATTTCCCTCACCCAATAATTCCTCAGCCCTACTCCTCACCCAGTGATTTTATGAAGACATTTTGCTTGGCAGTTCTTTAAGAGTTGGGTCTGTCCAAACCTTTAGTCAGAATATTCACCTCCCGTGTTTTTTGTTTATCCATTATAAAGTATTGCTACATAAAACAAGTGGTGCTTCATACAGACTACTGATACAAACTGATGCCCTTTGTGTTGTCGTGTCATAGCTCAGTTTTTCCAGGATGCTGTATCTGAGTCCAATCTGGATGAAATGGAAGTTGAGATCCTCAGAAACAAACTGTTCAAGGTGACATAACATGTCATGACCATCATAATTTACCATGATGCTTGTGTTATATAATGTGTGTGTGTGTGTGTGTGTGTGTGTGTGTGTGTGTGTGTGTGTGTGTTGATTCAAATTCTAGACTGCAGGGTTTAGGACTGTGTGTCACATGTTTACTACCCCCAGAGGTCACACATTTCATAATGTATTTCCTTATTTGGCTGAGGTCAGTTCTTTTAAACCCTGTTTACACTTGAAACATTTTTTTCATGTGTTCCTTGTTTTTCTTCAAAGGCATATTTGGAGTCTTTCCACACTTTCTGCAAGAACATTGGTGGCGCCACAAAAGATATAATGTGTCCTGTCCTGGAGGTACTGTGACAAATTTCACTGCATGGGCCAGATTTGTTGAAGTTTTAAATATTATGTAAGATTTTTATTTTGCTGAAAACGCTCTGTATGTGTGCTGCAGTTTGAGGCAGACAGACGGGCCTTCGTCATCACAGTTAATTCCTTCGGGACAGATCTCAGCGGTGCAGACAGGAGTGCGTTGTATCCATCTTGTGGCAAACTTTACCCTGAAGGGCTGGAACTGCTAGCCAAAGCAGAGGACCACGAACAGGTCAAAGCAGTGGCTGACTGTTACCCAGTGAGTCTGATAAAATCTCTGAGGACGCCTTAATGAGAGACCTGCTGTGCATATATGTGTACATCACGTTTAACATTAACCCAAACTCCCCTGCAGGCGTATAAAATCATTTTTGATGACCCTGAACCAGGATCTGATTTTAAGACTCTGGAGGACAGATTCTTTGAACAAGAGGTAATATCACTGTCATGTTCCTCATTAGTGTAGCTGAAATAGCTCTGACTTCGTCCAACTTTGAATATATCAAAAACAAAAAATAGTTGGGTGAAGCAGCACATTAAAGTTTAAGAGTGAAGTGTGGGTAGTTGGTTTCAATTATTTTTAGTGGCCATGGGACAACTTTGCAAAGTTATTATTTAAGTTGGCCAGTTGGTGGATTTTTATCATATTTCTGCAGAGCTGAAATATTCTAAACTAGATCCATGTGTAAACTGTGTATCTTTGTTGCGTGTAAACCTGCCTTTCTGTCTCTCTGAGCGGCTTCAACTCTTTATCTTTTCCTAGGTGAAGCTGAACACACTTGCTTTCCTGCAGCAGTTCCACTTCGGGGTATTTTACGCCTACATCAAACTGAAGGAGCAGGAGAGTCGCAACATCGTCTGGATCGCCGAGTGTATCACACAGAGACAGAAGTCCAAGATACACAACTACATCCCCATCTTCCAGGGGACAAATTAACCGAGCAATAAACAGAAATACACATATGATGAGATAGCATACAGCAAGATAATAAATGCACTTTATCAAACAAATATTTGTTGATCCTTTTATGATCAGAGTTTGGTTGTGTTACAGATTAGTTACTGGGGTGAAGTCAGTCACTAATATTTTCAGTGTTTGCACTATAGACCACAGAAAATACATAAATGAGGCCTTGTGATTATTAATAAACTACCTGCTATGGTTAGTATGTTCACATTCACATTTCTGGCACAATATCTGCATATCCAAACTGGACAAAAGTGTACATTACATGAGGTATAATAATGTGTAACCATACAATAGAGTACAAAATTTGAAGGTCCAGTGTGTAAGATTTAGGGGTAGTTAGTGGCATCTAGCATTGAGGGTTGTAGATTGAAACCAGGAACATCTCCAGGTTGGATTTCCTTCAGTGTTAAGAAGCCAAATTATCCACCGAGGTGTGCTCCTCTCCAAAACAAACGACCAGGTGATTCATACTGGTAAAAACACTGAATAAAGCAGTTACATGCTGCAAATTAGGGTTGCTTGTACACTGTTTGGCATGTCATAGACGGGCTGCTAGCCTTGCACATGCTAATGTGTGCTCACCTTATTTCTTTGATAACTTAAGATCCAGACATTTGGGAAGTTTTTATTGTTAGCAGAATTATCCGCAGAGGTCTCTTCCGCTTATTATATTATATTATATTCCATTTCTATTTTATTTCTGGTGTTGTACCTTTATTGAGTTGGGTGGTAAATGTGTGTGTATCCCTAATGAGATCGACCACACATCCTGCACAATCTAATCTGTAGCATTTCATTAACTCACTGTCAACCAGTGTTTGGAGAATATTTCTTTTGACCTCTTTGTCTTTCTGCCTTTTTCTGATCCAGACAATCAGGAGGTTTTTACCGTGAGCCAGATTATCCGCAGAGGTCTCTTACTCTCCAATACAAAAGGAACCGTTGTTAAACAGTATAAACACTGAATAATGCAGCTTCACATTACAAATCAGTGCTACTCCAATGCTGTTTGGCAGGATGGAGACAGGCCACTAGCCTGTTCAAAAGCTTTTTTACCAGAAGTCAAATTATCTGCAGAGGTCTCCTCCCCTCCAAAGCAAACAGACCTGGTGATTTAAAACGGTATAAACACTAAATAAATCTGTTTCATGTTAAAAAAGAACAAAAAAGAACACAGCAAAAATATGAATGTCCCTATCTAGAGCCAGCATTTGGTTTGTCAGTTCTCAGCTACTGTAGAAACATGGCGGTGCAACATGACAGACTTTGTAAACGAGGACCTGCTCCCTGTGTAGATGTAAACTTATTGTCAGGTTATTATACACTAAAGAAAACATACTTATTATATGATATTCTGCCAGTACTTCCCCATAAATCCTACATACTGGACCTTTAATACAAAATATAACTGTAAAAGTAATGTAGCACAAACAGTGGTATAAAAGTGTACATTTGTCAGTTTTAGCAGCTAACAGAGGTCATAAATCACCAATCTTTGCTCTTCATCAGCTCTTCTTTGCTTCATACCCTCACTAAAATGAAAAAGACAAATGTTAAACATCTGCCATATCGTCACAGTATCATACCATCGATCAGAACACAGTATGAGTCAAAACCACGCATGTCTGTGGTTGCATAATGGCCTAACTCACCGCACTGGACGGGGACCTCCAGAGGTATGTAGTTCTGCTGGCAGAGATGAACAAAAGCAGACGCTAATCTGCAGGGTGCTCTGGAGGAGCTTAACTCGCACACTGACAAGAACTGAGCAGGATCCACCTGATGACAAAAACACATTGTAAAAATGAAGCTTTTCTAATCAATCACAAATGCGCAACCATCCTGGCGTCCTGGTCGTGTCAGGTAGCGGTATGGCTTTGTCTAATCAATAATGGAAGTTCATAAGTGCAGATGGTCATGTTTGTTTTGACATGAGGACATTTCTAATCACATCCAGCTGGTGAATTTTTCATTGTGGGCATGAAATACATTAAGATTTAGGAGGTCAAGGCTGCCTGTTGGGCGCTGTACCAAATATGTGTTTTCACAGCTTCTTACATTCACATTCGATTAACCTCGCAAGACAGTGATGAAGCTAATGTTTTTCTACTCACCACCCTGAAACAGGAACTCAGAGGAGATTCAGGAGAGTTGAACAGAAAACCACAGCTCACAGGGCTTGTGGATGATTTAGAGAAGTGGTCCGTTACACCTGGAGGTATAACACACTCCGGTTTCATCTGAAGACACAGACAAATGATCAAACTGTAGGTGAGAACTGGATTCTTTTATGCATACAAAACTCTTTTTTTAAGGATTTTTCTTCTGTATTTGTTCCATATTTAAACACTGCCAGCCTGTCACTTGTCCCACCTGCCAACTGTGGAAAAATTCCTCCAAGTTTTCAGCCTGAGATCCATCAGGCAAAGGATAATCGTTTCCTGCTTCATTGTCATTAGTTCCCAAAAGACCACTGGATGTTCCTGTGTGAATAAAAACATGAGGATCATTTTCCTTAAAGTCATAGTTAACGTTTCCTCAAAATAAAACAAACACCATTAAGTCTTCTCCTTCAGGTGTCCTTAAAATGATCACTTAAGTATTTTTGGTTTTCTCCTTGTCTTGGTCTTGTACTTAAGGAAGCCCTAGTCTGTTGTACAAAAGATCTTAGCAAACAAAGCAAGGTGAAAGAAAAATAAAAATCAAAGGTACCTCTGACTCTATCTTCACTGCAACTTGACTGAGTTTATGGTGATAAATGAAAAAAACTAACACACACCAAGAAGAGTGTTCTGCGACCAGGAGAACCCGATCGATACGCTTTTGATTTCACACTTCATCCCAGCTACATCAGCTGATCTCAAACAGCCCAATCACATGATGGAGCAGCTGATTGATGGAAGGGAGTCAGCTGATAGGTCACATGATTCCTTTGTCTGCCACCAACTGGCAAATCTCATTCAGGGCATCCTATTTAAACTGCTCTGGCCTGCCTACTGTTGCTGCTTCCTCTTGCAACCCACCTCCACCCCAGCTCCTCCTTTTCATGATGTGTCTGACTTATCAGTGTCATTTCTGTTTGTCACTGATGCTTAATCTGTTCTGTTCCCAGGGGGTCTTTACTGCTGCTCTCCCTGTCTTAGGCTTTCCATGTAGGTGCATGGAAGGGCAGGGGAGGTTTGCTCTCTCTGCCTGAAGGCTTTCCTTGTTTGCACGTGGAAGGGCAGATAGATGTGCTCTCACCACCTTAGGCTTCCCATATAGGCGGGTGGAAGAGGCTTTCTGCGTAGGCCCAAGGAAAGACAGAGAGGCCCCAGATCAGAGCCATACCATCAAATATAATACTGCAAATGGAAATAAGGTTTTCTTTGACTAAAGTGTTCCTGACTGAACTGCATCAATTTACGCTGCTTCTTCCTACAATTGTTTTCTGATTTCTGGTATTTGGGGATCAAATTAACTTTGTAGGATGTGCTTCCTATGATTGTATTTCTCCAGATGTATAATCTTTTCCTGCTCTGACCAATTTGGTTTTCTTGCCTTCTTTTCTTCTGCCATATTTTCACCATCTAACTATGAGCCAAGTTCGTGAGACCATAACAGGCATCACAAGCGTGGGTCCAAGCAAACAAACAATCTCCATGGAAACTTTTTCTGCTGTAAAATCTCTTTGAATGCAGTAAATGATTTATCATTTTTCCTTAACTAAGGAAACCTTTTAAGGCAGTGGTTCCCAACTGGTGGTTCGCGGGTCCACTCTGAATGGTGACTCACGAATATGTCAAGTTTGTAAAAGACACACTTTACTTTGAAGTACAGTAAATATCATTTTGCCATTTCCTGCTGCAGAGTGAGTGACTAACAGACAGCTACTTAACAGAGACAGCAAAGTAGCTCAACAACACGGCCAAACACAAGTATGACATTAAATATGTTAAACTGTGTGGACTTGAACTAATGACTAAAGACAACTGTTTTAAGGAATTCTGTGCAACTGTGTATGTCCTTCAGCTAAGGAGAAATTCAGCCTTAAGTGCCATACTTTAAGGGAAAACTTAAGTGTTTTGTGCAACCAGTTCCAGTGACTCAGTTATGACCATGGCCTTGTTTATTCTCCAACCTTATGTGATATCCTAATTTTAGTCTTACCATGCAACCATCCATCGAGAGTGAAGCTACACAGCTCAAGCGACAGGTCACATGAAACTGACGCTCCATTCTGATTGGACACCCGCACGATGTTCGGCCCTCTTCTGACAGTCACTCCACTGTCGCTGTGAAATGTGTGCATTACTGCGTTGTTGCAGTTGGCCTTCACCTGTGACACAAACATTTTCATTAATTCTTCAGAGACACTGATAAAGCAGACAATTCATGTTTTTGGTGTTCACAGAGTTTTGTCACAACCATTAAAGGAATACTTCACCCCCACAATGAACATGTGTGTGTCAATGTGTGAAAGTTAGTAATCAGGTGTTTTGATATAGTCCCCCCACTTCATCATGAATTTTCTCTGTTTTTGGATTCTTCAATAAAAGTTTTCTTTGTGAATTCAGTGTGACACAGGGTGAGTAATGCCTACACAAATAGGGGCCTCTAACACAAACCTGTCCATTGTCCTGAATGGTGACAGTGCTGTTATCCATTCCTATCTGAAGGAAGTTATGGGAGTCTGAACTGAGCAGCAGCGTGAAGGAAGGCTCGGTGCTGACGTCTTGAGCGAGGAGCAGCGGACAGGAGGCCGGGAGCTCATACAGATGACCGTCAAATGTCACCACAAACTGATCTGCCACCAGCAGAGCTTGATCTTATGGACAGAAACAGAAGGACACAGACAGCATTGCAATTTCTATTCCTCATTAAGTCCTCCATTAAAGTTGCATAATGTGAACAGTGCTGATAAACTAGTCTTACGTATAAACGGGCTGTCCATGATCTTCCTCTTGAGGCGGTAGAGTTCAGCTGTGGGCCTGATGGAGGCAAAGGTCTGCAGGGGCCTCAGGAGCCACTCCTCCAGAAGGATCTCCACCAGTCCAGCCTCCAATACCCTGGACCAGGGGAGCGGTGGCAGCGGCACTGACACAACCACTGAACATTCACTGGAAAAACCAAGAGCACTTGGGTCAAAATATCTCACTGGAATAATTTTCTTACACCTGTTTTGCTCTGATTCGGCAATTTAAAGGTTAACTTTGGTATCTTTCAACCTGGACTTTATTTTCCCATGTTTTTGTGTGTAAGTGACTAATGTGAACAACTTTTTTTTTTTAAAGTGGTCCAGTATTGAGTGAGACCACTGCAGTAGCTACACAAGTAAGTTTCACAACTGCTTCATCTAGGTACCATGTCTGATCACGTTTGGTTCCAAAGGTACCATACTGAAAGTGTTTGGTGGAAACAGGGCTTAAGTGTCTGACAACATTACAGAAAGGATCCCCACTGAGATAGAACTTTTTGTTCAAGTAAGTCATTTTGTTTGACCAGAAAAAGCCCCCAAATCGCTATCGCCAAACCCACCAGACTCCATTTAAATAAACAGTAATTTTATCATCATAAAACACACTTCATTCAAAGTCAATATAAACAAAATAATCTACACAAAAACTGTCTTAGTTCATCTTTCCACTGTGCCAACAATCACCAACTCTGGTTTGGTTAAAACACATCCTTCATTCACCCAGTTAGATGTGAATATATCCTGGCTCTATACACGTTAAAATTACGTTTTATTTAAATGGAGTCTGGTGGGTTTGGCTGTAGCAATTTTAGGGCTGTTTCTGGTTGAACAAAAAAGTTGGACAAAAAAGTCAGACGCTTAGAATAACAGTCTGAGCTTGTCAGCAGTAAAAACAAGCACTTTAGTGGACCTGATGGTGTGAAAATTGAGACTAAACAATTACTGTTGAAAGTTATATGACTAGACTCCAAAAAAACCTACATGCCTCAACAAAGTTTGCCCAGTTGTTACCTTGACATCTTCTGACCTTGGTTCTCACTGGGGCATTGGCATATTATGGTTATATAACCTCTTTGTGTAATTTGATGAAAAAAGAGACACAGATGGCTTTCCTTCATGTATATCTGAGACATGTGCAGTACCTGGGGGAGAATTTGTAGACAGAGGCCAGTCGTTTCCGGACTCCAGACAGAGCCATTGCCAATCTGGTCTCCACCCAATGATAGGTATGCTGTCCTGCCTGGTTCACACAGAGCACCAACCATTAGTACACAGTATTACATGTAAGTGTGTTTGCATGCATATTAGTGCACTGGTTTTAAGTCTTATCCTGGATTTGTCTTGTCTGACTGAGGCACCCTAACATTACTGGATTAGTCTCTTTGTCTACTCTGCATTGCCAAAGTCAGACTTTCACTTTTATATCAGTATGTTGGTCATAATTGTGTGTTTACAAGTTATCAGCATAGTTTTACTGACTATTTACTGTGTAACTTTGCACCTGAAGACATGCAGAGAATGATCTGAAACACAATATCCCAGTTTGTAGCATATCCAGGCCCAACATGGCCAGTGCTTCCTTAGATATGGTGGTATACAGATTTAGAACACCAAAGTACATGTAGTCAAAAAATTTTAAAGGAAATTATCATTAAATTAAATTCATGATTTCTAATTATTTCTTGACTCGTATATAAATATGTTGGTAACACTTTCTATATATGTTTTTCCCTTTGTTTTTCTTTTTTCTCTGCACTACATTCTCTGTATTTCTTGTTTTTTACTGGATTATTTTTCACTAACTGCCCAGTGTGCTTCCTGTTATTTGCTTTTTGTTGTATTTCTCTGTATAATGCTAGTTTAGGTCTTCTGTCTACTTTTTTCTTTTTTTGTCATTGTCTGCTTTTCTCCTTAAGTTGAGGGGAGGTCCTTTTGTATAAACCTTTTTTTACTATTTGGATTTCATGCAGTTTTATGTGTGTGCAAATAAAAAAATGTATATCAAAACCAGGATCAGAGCTCATTCAAGTATTTGAAACCACAATATTTACATGCAAAAAACATAAAACGGGATACTTCATGACACAATCATAACTGTGGCACTAGTGTGCATTAAACGCACTCAGTGATACAGAATCCTACACGCTGTAAAACTGCAATTACTCATGGCTGTACGGCTCCACCAATCAGTCAAGTTACAGTTTACATCCATGTCTGTCCAGGCTCACAGGTAGCCATGACATTTGACAATGCGTCTAATATGGATGTTGCTGCAAAGAAGCTGAAGTCTGAATGCTTCACACGCATCTTCACCCCGGCAGCACAGAAGATCTATCCAGTCAGCACAGTTTCAAGATTAGAGTCACAAAATCATCATCTCACCAAATGCCTCCCCCTCTGTTCTGGAGTTATGGCGTTGAATAACAGCCAGAAAAGTGTTTTTGCAGAAAGTCGCAGTGACCTTGACCTTGAATCCAAATGGATGCTTGAGCCAGATTTAGAGAAATTTCCTGAAGGTATTCATGAGATACTGCACTCATGAGAATGGGATGTAGGAACAACCTAATAACATAATGCAATTCAGAACGGTAGGAAGCTTTGGCCACGTTTGATGTGAACATCCTTCACTGTAACACTATATATAAAACACAAAATACAGAAATAAATAATAGGTGCCTTATAAGGTGGGCACCCAAGATTAGTGTCAGTATCCAACCATATGTCTCCCCTTCTGCTCCTGAGTTATAGCATTGAGTAACAGCCAGAGAAGTGTTTTTGCAGAACATTATGATGTCACAGTGAAACTGACCTATGAACTTTTGGATAGAAAATGTCATCACTTCATCATTTTATCCTTCTCGACATTTGTGTGAAATTGTGTCATGACTACCGTGTGAATTCTCAAGTTATGGCCAAAAATGTTCAGTACATGTTTTTGTCTAAGATGGCGGTTTGTGCTAGATGTAATGAAATTCCCTCCAGGTGTTCCTGAGATACAGCGTTTACAAGAATGGGATGGATGTGAGGCCACAATGACCACTCAACTCTAATCATTTCACCTGAGTCCAGGCGGATGTATGTGCTAAATCTGAGGAAATTCCCCAATGACAGTCCTGAGATATTTTGTTGAAATCGCACTTTTTTGTTCTAAGACATCTTACGCTGTGCATGGTCTGTTTTGTAAATGGATGGATGTTTTCAGAATGTATTTCTTCACACTAACAGAGAGGGGAAGCTTGAGGGTTGTTATTTGTAATTTTTTATGGAGTGGTTTTACTGTTCCAGCCCACTTGAATTCAAATTGGGCTGCATGTGGCTCATGAACTTAAATGAGTTTGGCACTCTTAATTAAGAAAAGGCACCAGCGTGCAGCGTTCTCACCACATCCAGGGCGATGCTGAGCATTGTAACACTGGCCTGAGCCAGCGGCCTCAGCTGAGGGTTCTCCAGCAGCACAGGCAGAACCTCCACCAGTCCGTCAGTCCACAACGAAACAGCCTCCCTCCACAACGCCTCCAGCCTGTGGCCCTTCACATCTTGGTACACACCTGCCAGAGTGGCCAGGGGCCCTGAAGATGGAGCACAACACGTTCATAAGAGCAACAGCAGAAAGCCTCTTCACTCTTGGGTGGAGTTGATTGTGGAAGAAGAAAAAATAAACAAGTGAGACAGAAGAGAAGTTTTTTATGTGTCAGGCAATGACGCAAAGGAAGGGAGAGGATTAGTTTGTGCTTGAAAGTTTCTTGAAGAAATTAGATTTCTGCCTGTGAGGAAAGGCAGGGACTCAAAAATTAAAGGTCACGTCTCCATTTGCAGTAATCAAATTTACTGTGGATCAAATCAAGGAGTTGTTTTTCAAGAAACTTTTTTGTTTTTAATGAAATGAGCAGTAAATATATTGGCCGAAGACGACAGCGGGAGAGTGCTACCTCCACTATCTGTTTGCTTAATCTTTCTGTTTCTGCAATTTTCTTGCAGTGCTTCAAATTTCTGGAGCCCCTCAGGATTTTTGATTGTTTTGCCAGCCGAAGCAAAGTGACTGACATGACTCATTAGTGTCATCTCTCTGAACTCACTCCTCAGCTCCTGTTGTCCCAGCAGGGAGGCGTGCTGCAGCAGGCCGAGGAAGTGGGGAAGGCTGTCGGTCACGATTCGCCGCAGGGGGCCGTTCTGCCACAGTGCCAACAGACTTCTGTCTCTGTGCTCCAGCAGACTTTGTGCTTGCTGGGAGATATGAAGGGGCACGGCACTCAGCTCCTGGAGCAACTCACTGTCCCTGGACTGCAGAGAAAGTTGTACGAGAAGACAATGAAATAAGGAAAAACCTTAAAGTTAGATCCCTAGATTATTGGCTGAGCCTTAATCACTGCATTAAAGGTCCAGTGTGTAGGTTTCAGGGGGACATATTAGCAAAACTGGTATGTTACTCATTGTGTTTTTGTTACCTTAGAATGAGCTGTCTATATCTACATAGGAGCAGGTCCTTGTCCACAGAGATCATCATGTTGCACTGCTGTGATTCTACAGTGGCCCAGAATGGACAAACAAAGCCCCCCATAAAGTAGTGTTGGAAAGCACTCACTTTTTTCATCGTGAGACTGCTTTCTTTCACTGTTTCTACTGGTTTTAATCACCAGGTCCACTTGTTTTGGACCGTTAGAGACCTCAGTGGATATTCAGCTCCTGGTAAAAACCTCCTGAACATCTGGATCTTAAATTATCAGAGAAAAAAGAGCTTCGAGGAAACACTGATTTGTAACAAGAAACTGCTTTATTTAGTGTTTTTGTTGGTTTCAATCACCAGGAATCTCATTTATAACCATCGCGTACACACAAAACGAGGCCTGAAAGAGACGTATGCCACTTCCCATGCAAAAGTTGTGATCCGGAAGTTGTGATTTAGAATGGATCCTATGCACTGTTTTACAAATGGTCTGACCTCTGTGGATAATTCGGCTCCCAGCAAAAACTTCCTGAACATTGACCAGTGAAGGAATTCTAAGTAGGAGAAGTTTCAGCTGGTTGCAATCTGCAGTTGTCATCACTAGATGCCACTAAACCCCCCTAAATCTTACACACTGGATTTTTAAGTATCCTGTGGTAGTTTGGTTACCTGCCGTCTGAATTCAGTGAGGAGATGCTGTAATGTCTTGACTCTCTCCAGCAGCTTATTCCGTATCTGAGAGCTCAAGTGTTGAATCCTTGCCTGAGGAAACAACATACAGTATTTAAAAGTGCCATGCTGTATTGTGATTTTTAAAAAAAAGTGTCAACTGTTGTTTTCGTGATACCTCCACTGCAGTTAGACTTTCCAAACAGCCACTCGCTTTCAGCATCAGCCTCTGATTGGCCAGTCCCACAGACACACTGCCCAGAGCCTCAGGTGTGCTGCTGCCGTCTCTTTTATGCACCTCCAGCGTCAAACTGCGATTCGTTCCCACACACGCCACCACAGTGACGTCCTCTCTCAGACCTGGACATGAACAGATTGAAGTCTCATAATCCTATTTTTAATATTTTTGTAACTTTTAATAATCTCAAGTATTGGGGAGATTATTCTGTATTTACCGTTCCTATAACCTGCTGTGGTCTGAAGACATCTTCCCTCTGCTGTCCCGTTCAGCCAAAACTTTTCTTTGCCATCCAATCTGGCTCGCACCTGGAGTCCAGACCCCCGGGGTGAAGAAAGGGCACTGCCCCCCACCTCCACACTCCAATTACCAATCCGAGACTGTAAACACACACACACACACGCACACACACACACACACACGTTTGTTCTTGTGTATTCATAAGGACGCTCACTGATTTAAAAAACATACTTGAATAAATAAATAAAAGCATTGTTGTATTCTTGTGGTCTTGTCATCACCATGAGGTCGCCAGACAACCAGCAGAGACAAAAAATCACCATGGAATAGCCTGGTTCTTAACATCCTGTAAAACCACAACTGCTAGTTTTTACCAGATATAACATCTTAATCAATGAGCTTTAGAGGTGATAATTGGAAGACTCTGTTACTTTTGGCCAGAGCCAGGCTCACTGTTTCCTCCTGTTCCCAGTTATTATACTAAGCTAAGCTAATCAGCTGTAGTTTAATATCTACCAACAAGCACTTGAGCGGTATCACCTCTCGACAAAAAAGCAAATTAGCATATTTCCCAAAATGTCGAACTATTCCTTTAAACTGTCACAGCCACATGAATGACCCAGATCCTTGTCCTTACCTAATTCAAATGTCTTTAAAGAAGCGAGGATCAGTGCTTTACTTTCCAAAACTGTCCTCAAATTCCAGGCTCACAACTTCAATTGGTCCTCACAAAGTCACAAATACAAGAGCGCACACACAGAGTAGCAGAACTAACAGCCACTGTGTACAGAGTGCTTTTTAATCTAATTCTTGAAACGTCAAGTCAGAGTAAAATTCTGGTACCAATAAAACTGTTGCACCCAATAATATAAGAGTGACCTGATGTGCCCTTAAAGAAATACTGCACCCACAAAACTATTGTTTGTGTGTTATTTACTCACCCAGTGTTGTCGGACTGAGAAAATGCTTGATGAATTGAAGTAAAAGGCAAAACTACATCACGACATCCGTTTATAAACTCTCACACAACTCGTGCAGTATAATACAAGCCTCATTTATCCAGCTGTATGTTCAGTACTTCCCATTATCCCTAAAGCCTTACTCTCTTACTCACGCATTGCCCAGGTGTGCTACTCATCTGCGCACAACTGTTTATGTAGAAGTGTAATAATGAATAATAAAAATAAGGTTTTTGTGAAAATCTATGTGTTTGAAAGTACTGAGCATCATACTGGATGAATTACACTTGTGTGTTGTGTGAGAGTTTGTAAACAGATGTTTTGACATCCCTTTCCATTTTTGGATTCTTCATTCACCGTGGAGGCATGTGAGAAAAACGAAGGTATTCCTCACGAATTCAAAGTAACACAGCTGATGTACAAGTGATCATTATGTTGGTGAAGTATTCCTTTAACCTTCTGAAACCTGGAGTGACATTACTTTTTCTTGTGCTGCTTTCAGACACCTTTCGTAAGTATTTAAATCTTTGAATCCTGAGGAAATTGGTGCGATTTCTTTCAAAAATATAGGAAACAAGGCAATGAGCAACATGGTAAAAAATGTGCCACAAATTGCAAAAAAAAAAATAGATTTAGTTTGTTCTTTTATGGGGAAAAAAGAAAAAAGCTTGGGAAAAGGCATATTTATAATTATTTGTATTACATATTTAAAATTACAGTACAGAATTATTATAATTTTTAAACTCTCTTTTTTTTTCTTTACCAATTTTCTTGTTTTTAATTTTCTCTTTTTACTAATTTCTTGCAAATTTTTTGGGTCATTTCCTCTTTTGTTGCTCATTGCCTTCTTCCCATGTTTTTGTAAAAAAAATGAAGCCACGTTGCTCAGTTTTCAAAGGGTTAAATGTGGCCTACGCAAAAATGTGAAAATGCGAATGACCATATTAATACATATAATATATATTAATATTTGGTTTGTTCGTTGTGGCCTACTGTAGAAACAATATGACAGACTCCGTAGAAGAGGACCCATTTGTTATGTACATATAAACACTTATTCTAAGGTAATGAAAACACAATGACTCTGAATATTATATACCATTTCTGTTGATAGATGTTCCTAAATTCTACACACAGGATGTTTCTTTACAGTTCTTAACTGTGACACGTCACTGAAAATTAATTTCCAGAGGGTTGTTCACCTCAGAGAACAGAGACATGTTGGAGCCCTGAGCAGTGGAGGAGTTGGTCAAGGCAAAGGTGAGGCTGCACTGGTAGGGCCGTCCTGTCACTGACAGGCGAGACTGCGTGTACAACAGCTCCTCTCCTGAGTTCACTCTGTGGGACCCGGACCACGACAAACTCTGAGAGGCACAAAGAGAAAATAAACCACAGCTGAAGAAAGGAAACAGGCACAGCCACACCCATTAAGTCTACAAACTTACAAGACACACCACACAAAATAAATTATGTAAAACACGTTTCCCAAGGGATGTATGTTAGGAGACTGCGCAGATTCATCACAGTAACCACATATAGACAAACCATTAGTCATTCATAGCAACACAGCAGCTCCATTCCTCCACAATTTGTCTTCAGATGTGGGAGAAAACCCCAAACTATAAATCACCACAAGAGAAAGCAGTAGAAACACAGGATGCACATGTGTGGACTCACAGGCTGTGGTGGGCAGAGGCCCATAAGCACTGTGTGCTCCAAGCGATCCCTGAGGTTGGTTTGAATCTTAGTCAGGAGTGTGTGTGACGGACAGGGCGCGGGAGACACTTTGTCCAGGCCAACATTCACCTGAAGGCTGTGCATTCCCCGAGGACCCCTCTAAGAGATAACACAGGAACACAAACATGAGTCAGCTGCGATCACATGCTAGGAGAAGAGAAAGGGAACGTCACAGCTTTCAGAGCACCTGGTACTTCAGGCCTTGTTTGATGCTCCTGTTGTCCCATCTGAGCTCTGCATTCTGGGAATACGAGTTTCCCTCCTGAGCTGCTGACACACAACCTTTGACAGAAGACACCACCATCTACACACACACACACACACACACACACACGCACAGATAAAGTAATTAGGTTCTCAGTAAAGACAAATACACACAACACCTCTGAGGAGTCCACACCAACCTGTTGCGCTGAGAACAGAGCACACGCCTGCCCCCTGCTGGAGTTGTTCTGCCACTGTTTGTTCAGGCTGACGGAGATATTGACAGGGACTGCGCTGTCCCATGACAGATGGGTCTGCATGCAGAGTAAGAAAATAATAAGTATACAATAATATACATAATAAAACTCTCAGCTGTTCATGTTTGTGCTTAAAGTAAACATACTGATCAATTTCATCACTTTTTGCTGTGTAAAATATTTTTGCTATGGCTGCCCATTTCATAAGGTGCACATATAGAAATTATGGAGAAAAAAATAAAAGGTTGTTTCTTATTCAACCTCGAAACTCAGAAAAACTAAAGCCCTTTTGAGGATTTGTTTCCATACTAACTGTGCCCCCCCGGTGAGACTCATTTCTGAGTTTAATGACTTCCTGAGATAATTCATACTTCAATAGTGTAAAGAAGAGTTTGAAGTGTTGCACCCTACCTGGTGGCTGCTGCGTTGTTCCCTCTGTGAGCTGTGTGACAGTGTGTGAAGAGACATCTGGCTGAGCGTGGAGGAGAAAGGCTGCTTCAGCTCCAGTTTGGTCTCATTCGTCTCCTCCGATCGACTCCACAAGCTCAGAGCTCTGACCTTGAAAGACCATAGACAGATATTTTTTTCAGAAGGAAATACACATGAATCTATTGAACTTCATACACTGGATTCATGATGCCCAAACATTTTTCACACATGTTGTACAGTCTGACCTGCTCAAGTCGGCCATGCCTCGTCCAGCCCAGTAAAACACTGTCTAGTCGGCCATGTAAGGATCGCTCGAGAGTCAACTCCAAACTAGTCCAACGGGGAATGCAGCTGATCTGAACTGAAGTCAACAACAAGAGGAAGACAACAATCCGTAGTCAGCCAAAGTCGTATGTGGTTACTCATCAAAAGCTGCATCTTTTATCTGTCTGGACAAACATTGTCCCTGTGATGGTTTATCGCTCTGGAGAGTTGGTCTACAATAGTTTACCCTTCAGGGTCTGGTTCCCCATCTCCAGTGCTGCAGGTGCAGAGTAGAGACCAGACAGGATGAACTCCTGACTGCCCCACACAGCTCCATGTTGAACTTGGTAGCTCCAGTTCCTGGCCTCATACACAGTCCTCACTGCGACAGTCCTGGGCAGCGGCTTCAACTACCGAACAAAGACCATCACTGAAACATTTAGGATGTCCGTACAGCGTGATGTTCAGGGTGTGGAAAGACAAAAATGTCCATTAAAGGGACAGTTCACTTCACACCAAAATCAAACATACAAATTATTCCTCTTACTTGTAGCGCTATTTATCAGTCTAGATTGTTCTGGTGTGAGTTGCAGAGTGATAGGAACTGTTTTCTTATTTTTTTGGCGCTTTGAGCACCACAAGCCGAGTGCCATCTAGTTCCATTATATTGGAGAGAAGGCAGACATCTTTTCAGCTGATATCTCCAACACTCTGCAACTCACACCAAAACAATCTAGACTGATAAATAGCACTACAGGTAAGAGGAAAAATATGTGTTTTGGATTTTGGGGTGAACTGGCCCTTTAAAATTGATCAAGTGCACATTTTTAGGTCTGACTATTCTGTGCGGTCATCTCTGACACAATGGAAATGTGACGTATGCCTGCGTATTTATAAAGTCTTACATGTACTACAAAGTAGGACTGTACTGTTCTCATAGTCAAGAGATACTTCAGGTGAGAAATACCTGTGGGTACGAGTGTTTGAGCTCTAGAGCCTGTCTGTATCCGCTCTCTATAGCTGCCAGCTCCCCCAGAGCCCACAGCCTCCTCCTGCCTGACATCACCTCCACCAAACCTGCCACACTGGACTGAGACTGGTTCAGCTGGAGAGAGGGAAGAGAGATGGCGACACATGCTGTGACATGTCATGCCTATAAAACTCTGTAATTACTAAAACGAATGCATAGAAAATAATAACATAACGACAGCATAACATAAGTAATGCCAGCACATATTTTGCAGAGCACGTTCTTGTTTTACTGTGTTTAGAATAAGACCTCACCTGAGAGCGGACGTTGAGCTGAGAGGGCAGATAAACCAAAATTGTGGGAATATTGTGGACCACCTTCACCATCAGGTCCTTGCTGGACAAAAGAGCAGCTTTCACTTTAAGAATGCGTGTGTATATGCATGTGTTTGATTGATCAATGACGGAGTGTGAGCGATGTGTGTTTACAGTACCTATGTGGCAGATGGTGTCCCTGGATGATGAGTGCCAGCGAGGAGCTGAGCTCAGGGTTCACAGCCATGGAGCACCTCAGCTGTGACTCGGTAAGTCTTCCCCAGGCTTCCACCTACGTCCACAGTCACAGAGATGGTTAGCACAGACAAGTAAAGTTGTGGTAAGTCTGAGTGTGTGTTACCCTCACCTGTAAGGCAGGGCTAGATTGTCCATGTATGGTGTGTTTTAGTGTGACTCTGGCCTCCTTGGACCCTCCGTGTGCCCCCAAGCCTCCTATGTCCCCCACCACCCGGACTCTCCAGTCGTGAGAGTGAACGTCTACTGAGGCGCTCCGTAGAAGACCTGCAGAGAGGATCAGCACTGTTGTTGAAGGTAAAAGTCATGACATTTAAAAAGCTCATCATAAGAGTACAACTTGTCTAAACCATATTTTGTTTCTGCAAAGAGAAACTGAGAGCTGTCTGCATGTCAAAAATGAAATATCTGTGACTTTTACGTCATGATAAAATTCATCTTTAAAATACACATAAGGTCAGATGGTGACATCAGCTGGTCAGTCTACGATACTGCAGTTGAATGTTAGAAAACATGATGACGCCAAGAGGGAAAATACAGACCTGAAGTTCAGTATTTAGGGTACTGCTGGTTATATGAGTTTTGACTTTCACCCATATAAACAAAAAAATAGATCATCTTGTCATCTTCACCTTCAAAAGAGAAACAACTGCAGCCGCATTTTAAACATCTCAAACTTCGCCGTGAGTGCAAAATCCAAAGACAGAGAAAAGTCTTGATGAACTGAAGTTACAGGCTACTGTGTTTAACAACAGCAAAACTGTATACTCGGTGAATCCAGACCCTTTAAAACACCAAAGTCTGATCGAGGCAGTGGTAGACCAGCATCTCCCATGCTCAGCAAGAAAAAAATCACTGTTTTATCAATGGAGAGCGGGTCTGAGGGGAGGATCGAAAAGTTTCGCTTTCAGGTTAGCTCCCCTTTGGACAGAGCTGTCTGTTTGGGAAGTACTAAGCATACGACTGGATAAATGAGACTTGGATTATACTGCACAAGTTGTGTGAGAGCTTGTAAATGGATGTTTTGATGTAGTTTTGTTGTTCATCAAGATTTATCTCTGCTTTTGGATTCTTCATTCACAGCAGGCATGCAAGAAAAACAAAGTTATCTTCTTGAATTCGGGGCAACACAGGGAGTTTATGACCTTGGACAAAAATGATTTTTTTTTTTTCAGATATCTCCACGTCAGAGACTACTTCAGTAAAGACTTCAAACAAATAAAGGATACTGAACCCAATTTGATTAATATATGCACTGATGTATGCAAGAATAAAGACAAATATATATATCAGATTACAAAATTCCACAAATTATTCCATTGGCCAGGTCAAACAGAAATGGGAATCAGGCCTGGAGATTGGAATGATATTTGGGAGGGACAAGATAGGACAACCAATTCAAGATCCTGGTGGGAGTTCTGCTGGGGAAAAACATAATATGATATTTTGTGACTCCAAAACTGAAATCTCTACAACAGGGGTGTCAGGGGCAGGATGATGCTAGAGGTTGCGTGGTAAGTTAATGGCAGAACATTTTTATATTTTTTGGGGATGGCCTCTAATTTCTCCATATTTGCAAGAGTTTACCAAAAGCATAAGGAACATTTCAACAACAGATAATCTCATGACCCAGGACAAATACGTTCACGAAATACTTTTGGCTTTTCTTTAAGACTGCGACTTGATCAATATACAAAACATTGGAAAAAATTGGACCGTATACACAAAGGGATGTAACCTATTGAGTGGTTAGTTGAAAATCCTGCTCTGTACCACTGTGTACAAATGGATCCAGCTGTTAGTACAATCTGACCTTTGAACTGAGCAGTCAGGGTAGCGTCCATGCTGCGCCGTGTCCCTGTTTGATCAGAAGCTGGTGGAGAGTAGGAGAGCAGCAGGGCCAGACGTCCATCGGCCACACTGACATTCAAGCCGGAGGCGAGCAGCTTGTGTCCGTCCACAGTGAGCCGAGCTCTGGACTGAAGCTGAGAAAAGACTCCCTGGATGGAACACAGAGCCTTGGAGAAGAAAATCACGAGAGGTGTTCTAAATATCAATTCGATAAACCAATATGATGTAAAGATGTGTTATGTTACCTCCATGTTAAGTGGCAGTCCTCTGTCCTGTAGCCACGACCAGCTGTGCCACACGGTTCCTCTTATCTCTTTGGTCACTGGGAGACATTTTATCCTCAGTCTCACTCCTGCCTGCTGACCTCCAAACTGGGACTGTAAGGTCAAAGCATTCCCCTCAGCAGAGCCGAGCTCTACCTGCACACACAGTCACTGTGACATCAATTTCATTCACTCAGTGAGCTGTTTTCAAGGGACAGTTCACCCCAAAACTAAAAATACATATTTGTCCTCTTACCTGTACTGCTGTTTATCAGTCTAGACTGTTTTGGTGCGAGTTCCTAAATGTTGGAGATATCAGGCCGTAGCTATGTCTGCCTTCTCTCCAATATAACTGAATCAGGATTAATACATCTTTCACGTAGTAACTATATTCTGCCAAACAAATTACACCTGGGGAAGGGAAGCGTGCATTTTATTTTGGGGTGAACTGTCCCTTTAAGTCAATGAACTGTTAGTTCTTTATGGTTGAGTTTCTCACCTGGATGCTGTTGTTTGCAGGGACTCCCAGTTTCTTCAGATAGTTCACTGTGTGTCTAAAATGACTTCTCACTCTGAGTGTTTCAGATGTCTTTGAAAATGTCATCTCTTGAGTGAGCTGTAAAACATTCAGAGTATCAACTGCAGCAGCTGTTACATGCAGTAAATGTGATAAAGCTGATAAATGCACGTACAGTATATCATTATGGTGAAGTTGAAAGAGCATTTGCTGATGCTGCCTCCTACCTTTTGGCTTCCTGTGCTGCTGTGTAATAGTGAATAGTACGAGCCATTGCCGTGATTCCCAGAATTCATTGTCACTGCAGCATGAACAGGGAGACCAAGCTTCTTCAACAGGGGCATAGAGTGGTTTAGACTGAGTGCAGCTTCATTTTTATTCTGAAAAAACAACGGCACTGAATTACTGTACATGACGTCACGTCCTTTGTCTCTGAAAAGAGATAATTTAGGGCTACAGCTTTGTTAGATGTATTACAGGGCCCAGTTGTACAGACGTAATCTGATTTTATTTCGGCTACAGGATTGGGTCAAATCTTGAAAACGGGTTGCTGATTATCGCAATTTTTTTTGATATCTCAATCCTGCTACATAGTTTTGAACAACACATACTAAGAGTTTGATCCAGATCAAAACCAAAACTGGATTATGTGATCTAATCCGACTTCAGAATCCTTTTTTTTCTCTCCTGTGAACAACCCATTTTCAAGATTTGATCCAACCCAAAATCCTGAATGACTGGGCCCTGGTGAAATGTGATTTTTACTGGATTATAAAGGAAATAATTGACATTTTTTAAAAGTAGAATCACAAATGTTTTAATGTATTTCCACACCTTATTTTTCTTAAGAGCCACTGACGCCTGTAACTCTGCATCATCCATTGTCATGGAGACCTGAGATTCTGCAACAGTTGGGGAGACAACCAACAACACAGAGGACTGCATCCCGTCCGGACTACCCCACTCCTACAAATATTGATAGCAACTGATGCAGTGAATCTATTTGAGATCCAATAGGCTTTCAGATAATCTCGTAGTATGTTTACCTGAATCACTGTGCAGTTGTTGTGATACACCAGCGACCCCCGCAGGCCAGGCTGTGACATCACAACCCCACTGGCTCCCACAGTACACTCCTCCATCTGTATGACGGCTTCAGTGTCGTATCGTTGTTTTCCAACCCTGCAGGTGACTCTCAGTCTGCTGTGCTCAGGTAAGTCTTTGAGAGCAGGAAGGTTGTGACTGAGCTCGCCCTCCACACTCAGCTCCGGCCAGGGCCTTGCATTCAGCCTCAGGAAACCCCTTTGGCCATCCAGTTCGGCGTCCACCGTCGCTGTCCAGATACCCTGAGGGTTACTCCACACTGAGCCATTCAAATGAGCCTTAAATGGACAGAACAGCAAGGTCATTATCACTGCTGGTAGTTGCAAATAAAACTAATTAATGCACCTCAAGATGCCTCATTCTACCACATTTTAACAAACAGCATTTACCCGTAATGGACCTTTTAATCTGGCAATCAATTATATTTGTAAGAGCAGTTTGATCTTTGCAGCATATTCAGTTTTGTTCGGATTATTAACTGTATGATGGAAACGGCCTCATTTCTAAATATTAATGTGATGGACAATGGTGTCAAAGCTTTAGTAATCATCCACACCTGTAACATTGGGCACTTTGACTCCAGAGCCCAGAGCCACTGTGTCCTTCCTTTGGCCTCTACGACTCTATTGGCTCTTATATAACACGTCCCCGCTTTAATGAACAGGGCCTGCTCAGAGCCTCCAGGAGCAGTGGCCTCTATGGTGATCATCTGGGGCACACCGTGGCTCCTCAGCCCAAGGAAGGAGTGTGTGAGTATCCCAGAGAGAGTCAGAGGCCTGCAGGACTGACTCAGCTCCAGGGAGAGGTCCTGGTTGTCTGCTCTCAGAGACGAGGTCAGGGTAAGCTGGCAGGGGACGACTGTCAGGAGAGACTGGAGAGCCAGGGATGCTGGGAGGACTGTTCCCTGTGGTGCAGACATACATGGAGAATGTTAATTGGTGTTGAGAGACTGGTGGAAGGAGAGTGATCCTGTCTCTCTCCACAGTGGCAGCAAGTCAAACAGGGCCCATAGTAACCTATCTTAGCAGCTGTGTCATCTGCTGTGTTGTTCTGCTGCTGTAATAAATGAGCTTGACCTTCTATTGAGTTGTAAAATGTATTTAAAAGGACAGACGTGAATCATGCAGGAAATCCCAGTTCTTTAACTGTGATGAAAGAAATGACAATGTATTGTCACAGTCAGATGTAGCAGTAATATTTACAACTTAAACATGTATGTTTATTCAGGTTTCCATGAGCAGTATTACAGGGAACTGATGGATAGTCTGACCTGTAGAGCTGGACAGTAGTTGGTCACATTCACAGCATAGGAAGACTCCTCTGTCTGTGAAGCCTCGGTTTTCCCCAAACTGCCCCTGAAATAACAACGTCCCAGCTCCAGGCCAACCTCCACGCCAGGCAGATGTGAAACCTTTAAGATTAAAGCTCCGTGAGCAGGAAATCCCAGCGTCTGTATTGCCTCTATAGAGTGCTGCACAGATGCTCTCAGGCTAAGGTGGGGGTGACACGATAAATGTAGACTAAGGCTGCCTCTTTGCTCCCCGTCAGCCTGGAGAACGGTGCTGAGATTTGTGGAGCAGCCAGAACGGGTGATGGAGATGTTGGCTGACGTGTGCGATGGCAGGAGTGTCTATAGAGGAAAAATTTAAAAAGGGAAGCTCAGAGCCAGGACTATTCTTCATGCTTTCCAGACAATTCAGATACAAGTACTCACTTTATAAAGTTGTGACACATGTACAGTCCTACAGTTAGATTGCTTTTCAACACTACATCAGTGACACAAATACAGAATTACACAAACAAGACCATTGCTGAAAGGATTCACTGCTTTAGAGTTTACATTAGTTGCCAAATACTGTTGAGATCATTCTGGGATGCAAAACTATGATGTCATTAGTTCTGCAGGTACTTGGTCATAAACCAAAGTACTAAATAAATTAAAATTTTGCCCTAATGATGGTACTAGAAGTGACAAATTATGACATTTCTCTGTTTTTCTGTGTCAGACATTCACTAGCAAAGCTTGGAGAGCACTGCAGCACTCGTCTCTGACCTTAGTCCTGACATCTGTGCTACTATAATGCATAAAGTTTGCGGTGCATGGGTCAGGTGGTGAATTAATGTGCATTTCAAGCATTCCGTGCATCTTTTTTGTTTTACTTTATATCAATTTCTAAAGCTATTAAATATGACAACTTGTTTGGGGTTCACTTTCTGCAGGAGTTTCTCCACTTCAGAAGTTTTTTTTAAAATGTTTGGAGCCATATGCACTACCCTCTGTAGAAATTTTGTTTGGGAATTCTTGACTTAACTCTCCTGACTTTTCTGTTTCTTCGTTTCTTCCTCTATTTCTGTGTGTGCACATGGCCCTTCAGTCTCATGCCATTTTATGGTAATTGGTGGGGCGTTTACCTATACTAATTAGGATCAACTGGCACAAGCTTTCAACTTACGAGGGCAACCCAATTCATTATTATATGAACACAGGTGTGAACAATTCTGTGGTTTAAGAACACGTCATGAATCTGACATAGACTTTTCTTAAGGCCTTTTTTTAAGGACAAATTTAAAGGGGAACACCACCTAAATAAGGAATTCCAATATGTTTTTTTAAGGCCGAGGAAAGTAGGAAAGGTCAATCAATATTTGTGAACATGAGTTACTCTCTCTCAAAGCCAGAAACAAGAGAAGTAAGTCTCAAACTTCTGATGTCATCAGGTATAAAGTCTGGAGCTGCTACATCCACAATGAATGGCAGCCTGATTTTGTGGACCCATAGAATGTTTGTTTTCCTTTTAATACCCAAATTAGCTTTATCCTATTGTAGTATTCTCCGCTCTGAAACAGAAAATGTACCCATTAGCCCAGAATATTCCCCTGGCTGCTCTCAGTGTTATCTATAACATCTTTCTCCATTCATTGTCTACGGAGCAGCTCCAAACTTAAAACCCTATGACATCGCACATTTGAGATTTAACACTAGTTTTAGAATTTTGAGTTGAGAGAGTTGTTCATGTTTACTAATATTTTTGGACTGTGTTAGACCATAGGAGTAATACGTATGAATCTTGAAAATGGGCGTAGTTCCCCTTTAAGAAAAAAGCAGGAAGATGTTGGTGAATGAGGCTCAAAGTTTGAGGCAATCCAGCCAATAGTTGCTGAGATGTTTCGGACTGGGCCAAAGCGACAGATATCCCTAAAGTCGTGCCACAGGTGTAAAATCCATTACGAGGTTAACATTCATTTCAACTATGGTCTTGTTTATACTTTCTATTTACTACAGTATTGGTGTTATCAGTGTGATTTGTGCTAATGGAAAGACAAGAGTCATCTCCAAGGTGAAGATGCTTCTTTTGCTTTCCTTCCGCTGGGAAACAAGATTCCTGACACTTCTTGTTTCCTCTCTAACCTTCAGTAAGACACATCGCTGATGGACAAAAAAATTCCAGCTGATCCTCCTGTCTTCTCCTCTCTTGTGTTGATTTGCCAGGAGGAGCAAGGAGCACGCATCACTTTCCACATCCAATTCAGCTTGACCAGCATTGGTCGACATGCTAATAGTGACCTCCTGTGGTGCAACAGTGGTGGCCAGGTTCTGTTGAAGTGTGACCCTGAAGGAGGTGGAGGGCTCAAAGGCAGCAGTCAGGTTGATCAGACCAGAGCGGGTGTTGAAAGAGACCTGAGCACTTCCAGAGAGGGATGCGTCACTGAGCTGACCTGACCCCTGGAGGTCTACTCTGTTGGGGATGATGGAGGTAAGAGAGGCCCAGTGATGCTGGAGAGTCCACCCAACTTCAGCCTTTTGGTGCTTCAGAAGAACAGACAAGACGCACTGACACGAGTCCTGCTCATTTTCTAAACTCAAAGAACATTTGAGTCCATCTTTCCCTGCTTGTCCCTGTACAGTAAAAGAGGTTTTCTGTGGTTCTCCTCCCTTGACTCTCCTAACCTGCACCCAGGCCAGCCTCCCCACCCCTGTACATCGGACAGAGAGCAACAGACTTGAGGTGTTTGAGTCCAATGCTATGCTGACATCTGCCCAGATGTGACACCAGCTTTCCAACCTCATCCGACCTGTCACCTCTGCCTTGTGTGTATCACTGCGGGTCCCAAACTCAAGCATCCCATGCCAGCCATAAAGCCCAGGCCTCTCCAACCTCAGTCCCACATTCAAGTCCATTCTCCAAGGGCCAACAGCCAACCCAACCCCCAGGGCCCATCGCTGAGGGCCAGGCCGCAACAGGAGCCTGACACTAGATGTAGAGGGCACACCCAGGTATGTCAGCAGTAGAAGGGAAGAATGAGTGAGGTTAGCTCTGAGCTCCCTCTGACCATTGGAGCTGTAACAGCCTTTAGCTTGAACACTGAGGCTAAAGTGAGTGAGCGACAGGCCGTAGCAAAGCCTGCTGTGTGGTCTATAGGAGCGAAAGACTCGTACCTCCACAGGGCGACCCGCCACATTTCCATAGCACTGGGCTGAGAGACGGTCTGCGGTGGCGTCCCCTGTGCAGTTCATCTGTGAAAACAAAACCCCCTGTTGGCAAAGTTTGTTTTTCAAGGAAGAAACTGAAGGAGGAGACACAAGGATTTGTGATGAATTACTGAACTTTAGACCAGGCACATACAATTTTGTGGTACACCAACATGCTAATCTGAGCCCTTACTGTAAAACAACACATGCTTACAGTTGAAACGGTATTTCAATTTTATTCTTTGTGGTTCATTTGATGCTACCGCTCATGGTGGAACAGTGGGTCAACTTCTTCAAAGGAATACTTTGAGAGTATGCTCATTCTCTCTCTCTTGCTGTGAATTATATGAGAAGATTGATACCACTCCCACGTCTGCTCTGCAAATATAAAGCTAAATCTAGAGACCTGTTAGCTTAGCTTGGTATAAAGACTGGAAGCAGGGGAAAAAGCTTTGACTTGAAGGCAAAAGGTAAAAAAAAATACCAGCACCTTTAATTAGCTGTACTTTTCAGTATGTCACACTATCTGAGGTTTATGTCCTACATGAAGAGCACAAATATGGTTATTCTGCTTTTGGAATGTACTATGTGAAAAGTTAAGTGTGGTGTCCCTCAAGGATCAATCCTTGGGCCCTCTTAATTCAAGTTATATATTCCTCCATGTGGACAGTATTTCAGTTCTCTCTTATATAATATCCAACTCTTGCCTATTCTACTCTTAGATATATATATTTTGCACACTTGTAGTATAATGCAAATACAGTATTTGTATATATTTCTTGGGCACATACAGTACAGGCCAAAAGTTTGGACACACCTTCTCATTCAATGCGTTTTCTTTATTTTCATGACTATTTACATTGTAGATTCTCACTGAAGGCATCAAAACTATGAATGAACACATGTGGAGTTATGTACTTAACAAAAAAAGGTGAAATAACTGAAAACATGTTTTATATTCTAGTTTCTTCAAAATAGCCACCCTTTGCTCTGATTACTGCTTTGCACACTCTTGGCATTCTCTCCATGAGCTTCAAGAGGTAGTCACCTGAAATAGTTTTCCAACAGTCTTGAAGGAGTTCCCAGAGGTGTTTAGCACTTGTTGGCCCCTTTGCCTTCACTCTGCGGTCCAGCTCACCCCAAACCATCTCGACTGGGTTCAGGTCCGGTGACTGTGGAGGCCAGGTCATCTGCCGCAGCACTCCATCACTCTCCTTCTTGGTCAAATAGCCCTTACACAGCCTGGAGGTGTGTTTGGGGTCATTGTCCTGTTGAAAAATAAATGATCGTCCAACTAAGCGCAAACCGGATGGGATGGCATGTCGCTGCAGGATGCTGTGGTAGCCATGCTGGTTCAGTGTGCCTTCAATTTTGAATAAATCCCCAACAGTGTCACCAGCAAAACACCCCCACACCATCACACCTCCTCCTCCATGCTTCACAGTGGGAACCAGGCATGTGGAATCCATCCGTTCACCTTTTCTGCGTCTCACAAAGACACGGCGGTTGGAACCGAAGATCTCAAATTTGGACTCATCAGACCAAAGCACAGATTTCCACTGGTCTAATGTCCATTCCTTGTGTTTCTTGGCCCAAACAAATCTCTTCTGCTTGTTGCCTCTCCTTAGCAGTGGTTTCCTAGCAGCTATTTGACTCTCCTCTTAACAGTTGTTCTAGAGATGGGTCTGCTGCTAGAACTCTGTGTGGCATTCATCTGGTCTCTGATCTGAGCTGCTGTTAACTTGCGATTTCTGAGGCTGGTGACTCGGATGAACTTATCCTCAGAAGCAGAGGTGACTCTTGGTCTTCCTTTCCTGGGTCGGTCCTCATGTGTGCCAGTTTCGTTGTAGCACTTGATGGTTTTTGCGACTCCACTTGGGGACACATTTAAAGTTTTTGCAATTTTCCGGACTGACTGACCTTCATTTCTTAAAGTAATGATGGCCACTGGTTTTTCTTTAGTTAGCTGATTGGTTCTTGCCATAATATGAATTTTAACAGTTGTCCAATAGGGCTGTCGGCTGTGTATTAACCTGACTTCTGCACAACACAACTGATGGTCCCAACCCCATTGATAAAGCAAGAAATTCCACTAATTAACCCTGATAAGGCACACCTGTGAAGTGGAAACCATTTCAGGTGACTACCTCTTGAAGCTCATGGAGAGAATGCCAAGAGTGTGCAAAGCAGTAATCAGAGCAAAGGGTGGCTATTTTGAAGAAACTAGAATATAAAACATGTTTTCAGTTATTTCACCTTTTTTTGTTAAGTACATAACTCCACATGTGTTCATTCATAGTTTTGATGCCTTCAGTGAGAATCTACAATGTAAATAGTCATGAAAATAAAGAAAACGCATTGAATGAGAAGGTGTGTCCAAACTTTTGGCCTGTACTGTATGTGCACATATTTAATTTATTTCTATTTTTTCATTAACATAGCTCA
This sequence comes from Epinephelus fuscoguttatus, assembly GCF_011397635.1. Taxonomy (NCBI): domain Eukaryota; kingdom Metazoa; phylum Chordata; class Actinopteri; order Perciformes; family Serranidae; genus Epinephelus; species Epinephelus fuscoguttatus. Next base: position 26,150,935 of record NC_064766.1, read on the forward strand.
TATTTTTATATTTTTTTATGTTTATATGTATATATTGTAGCATCATGCACATTTTTTTCTTCCATACTTCTTACTCTACGTTTATCTTCTTATAATTTCTATGTGTCTAAGTAGTATAAAAGCAACTGTAACATTTCCTAAACTTGTGACACACAGATTTACAGATCTTCTCACCATTGATGTCAGGCCTGTGGATTAACTGATGACTATATGTACTTCAGATTTAAACACAATGCTCCACAAATATGTAAAAAATGTGGATAAAGATAATTTAAAAAATTCATTCACAGGCAGAAACTTGAAATGAACACATGTAAATTATGTAAAATTCACCTGTAAAGAGGTGGGTATGACTCTCTGGAGCAGCGTCATCTGTTGCCATAGAGACAATACCAATATAGCTGCGCCGTTTTTTGATCCAATATTAAAAAGAACGTTGACCATTCTCTCGTCGTCCATGTGAAGGGTTAAGCCTGTGTCCAGACCTTCTGTCTCTAACTAACAGTGGGAAGAAAAACATACAAATAAAGGAAAGATGGAAATGCATGTGTACATATTATAAGTAAAATAACATATGACACATCAGATGTCGTTAGGAGAAAAAAAAAAACAAAAAAAAAAAACGATAGTCCTGCACCTGGTAATGTGCTTTGGCCTGTACGGAGTTTGATACACCGCTTTTCAGCAGGGCTTTGACTTGATGCTGCAGCCTGGACAAGTACTCCCATCGTGGGGACACCTGGTCTGTCCTGCCACCACTGAATTCAGCTTTAAGATGTTCAGGTCCAGCCTGCAGCTCTGCAAGGACTGACAGTCGACCGCCATCCTGGGCCCACCTCACCTGGGCATCATTGCTCGCCGGTACACCTGTATCCGGAAGACAAAGAGATTCGGACACCAGAAACGATTATGATGTATAAAATATAAAACATGTACGAATTAATGATTTACCTGTGGCATTGAGCAGGTGGAAGGAGTGAGACAGTCTGGCGTTGACCTCACCCATCCCTCGATCCCAAAGTTGGCGACTTGCATTCACACACAAATGCTCCGCCCCAAACCAAACACACAGCCAATCACGGGCCACAGGGACTTTCTTTCCCATCATGCTTTCTTCATCTTCCCTGTCCAGAGAATCTCCGGGATCCTCCTGATGTCTCAGCTCCACACTGTACAAGGTCTCCATCACTCTAACTCTCAGCTGTCCTGCAATTAGACAAAGGAATAGTTCAGATCTTTTGAAGTGGGGTTGTACGAGGCACTTATCTATAGTCAGTGTGTGACATACAGTAGATGTCAGTCAGCATGCCCCCAGTTTGGCAGCGAAGCTAAGCAATGTACTGATGTTTTTCACATAAAGAAAATGTCAAAACAAACTGACATCATGTAATTCTATGTTACTATATTTAGTATTTTCAAATGAACCTCTACCTTCAGTGAGGGTGTCCGACCGCCCCAGTGCCCCATCCAACCCCAGGACTGGAGGCAAGATAGCGAGGTTGGCCATGGAGTGCCTCAGGTCCCCAGACACAGCCAGCTGGAGACCCCGGGTGTCTTTTAGAGACCCTTTGACCTGAGCTAGCAGAGCCTCATGCCCCTGTATATAGGAGCCATGCAGAGACACTCTGGAGGAAACAGTAATGAGTTCAAAAGTCCATAAAGAGACATTCAACATCATTTATTACATATATGATCATCTCTGTATATCTGGGTGCACAGACCTGTCTGAGGACATGTTGGCAGCCATGTTTATATGCAGGTCAGTTGCAGAAGGCAGCAGGCTCTGGGACACGTTCACCCACAGTCCCACGGCTCTGTCTCCCCTCTGGAAGGAGTGGGACATCTGGGCGTCCAGCTTCACCCTGTCCTTCCCATCAGCCCTCACATGTACTGAGCTACTTCCTGTACCAGCCACTGAAAACATATCTGCAGTGGCCTTCACCTTAATAAGAAAAACAGCAAAATGAAAAGGTAGTTCAGATGCTAAAAGGCAGACAATTTTATTATTTGTTCTTAATGAAATAAAGTTATGGTAAGACACAGCCCACCTCTAATGTTTTGGGAATCTTTGATTTGAAGGGATGGCTGAGAGAGGAATAAAGGCCGACTCTTCCTGATGTTCCATTGAGCTGTACAGAGAGCTAAAAGAAATAAATTCATCAGACATGCTGACCATTAAACAGGCAATAATTAAAACACCGAGTTGTTCTTACTCACTTGACACTCCTGCCGCTCTATTCTCAGTTTCCCTCGGGCCTGATAATCAAAGTCGCTGTTGTTTTTGGGGTTCCAACATACATTTCCTTCCACTATAGCGGAGGAGGGGAGCTGCAGCTGTAACAGTAATGACAGGTCACAAGTTTGGCCTTTTCTACTGTAAACTACACTGTACGCTGTCGGAGGTGGACTTGCATCACTTGTTAAACTGCTGACTGCAATCACAATGCATCATTCAAGTCAGCACTTGGCCATTGTGTTATAAGAGAGGCCAGTTTACCTGAAGCTGATGGGTGAAGTTGGCGCTAACTTTTATCGTTTGTTGACCTGAGTGCAGAGGATTCAACTGAACTTGTCCGAAGAAAGTCAGTTTCTCCTTGCTGCCCACTCGTAACCTCCCTTGTAGGTCTTTCTGGGTCTGAAAAAGAGTGTGACGCATACAACATGTAATAGATACACAAATGTTTCCAATATCTCGCTAGATCTTTCACCAGCAGTATATAAATTAGATGCAATCTTCCACATGTTTTGAGATCAACATCAATGTGTTTTTTGCGGAAGTTAGGGCATACTTACACTGACTTAAAAATTCAAATCCAACACACCATTTTAATGGCTCTGATATCACATTAAAACCCCATAGAACTCTGCATGTCTGCATATTTCTCTGTAATTATGTTCATAACTAACATGCTTACCTGGTTGCTGGTTACAGTCACACAGATTTCTGAGTCAGATGGAATAATGTCTGAGGCGAAAGGATGGATGAGTGCAGAACAAACCTAAACATGGAGGAGAGACACAAAAAATAATCACAGAATTTAATTCTCCTTCACTTTATGTATCATACATCGATATATCAACTTGCACTTAACTTACAAAAGGGCTTGGTGGTTTGTAGCCAAGGGTGAGGGTGTGGATGACCTCTCTATTGCCGTGGAAACTCGCTTTCGACTCCAGGATGTAGAGGCCTTTGAGGAGGTCGACGGTGAAAGTCTCACGCAGGAGGAGAGTCTGAGGAAAGGTCTGGAAGGGCTGTCTGTGCGATATGACGTCGCTGTTAAAGTCAGCAGTGTTCTTGCTGCCATTGTTAATTGTAATAAATTCACAACTATCCTAAAATACATCAACAGATTGAATCCAAGTTGTTTGGTCAGAGGCACAGACCTGAGCTGCAGCATGGCTGTTTTCTGATACATCTTCTTGTCCTTCTTCAGCTCCTCTACGGCTCCCTCAAACTCCAGTTCTGTGGACGGACTTTTCGGCTTCGAGAAGGTCATCTTCAGTATCGCTTGCCTCTTTTTCAGATTCTTAAAGAAGTCAGTAGACAGTCATTCTATAATGTGTTAAAAGCATTTAAAAGGGTAGAATTTGTTCCAAACCTTGACCCTATTTTCCCAGGTTTTTGTGTCTAAGTGACTAACGAGAACAACAAGTTTTGGAACTGGTCCAGTATTGAGCGAAAGGGCTGCAAGGAATTGCTTGGGGCATGTTCGCATCGTCAGTTTACGCCCAACTAAAAGTGCTTGTTTTGCAACTGACAGGCTCAGATTGTCATTTTAAGTGTCTTACAATATTATGGAAAGTAGCTCAACAGAGAATGCCCTTTATGTTATAGATTGAGATCCTTTTTTAAGCAAAAACAGCCCCAAAATCACCATCACCAAACCCACCAGACTCCATTTAAATTAACGGTATTTTTTTCACTTTAGAACACACTTCATTCAAAGTTGACATTAACAAAATAAAACTCACAAAAACCATCTTCTTTCATCTTGACACTGTCCCAACAATCCCCAGCCCTGGTTTGGTTGAAATAAACTCTTAATTCATCCTGTCAGATGTGAAAATATGCTGCCTCTGTAAACACTAAAATGACTGTTTTTTTCAATGAAGTCTGGTGGGTTTGGCGATAGCAATTTCGGGGCTGTTTCCGGGTAAGCAAAAAAGATCTTAGTCTTAAACAAAGAGGTCTATGACTGTAGGGATCCTTTCCATAATGTTGTTAGACACTTAAAATAATTATCTGAGCCTGTCAGTGTCAAAAACAAACACTCAAAGTGGACGGTGCACAAATGCCCTGTTTTGCGGCTGTTGGGTGCAGCAGTCTCCTTAATACTGGGCCAATTTTAAACTTGGTGTTCCCGGTAGTCACTTAGACATAAAAACATGGTAAGATAGGGACCAAGGTGAAGAACACCAAGGGTTCCCTTTAACACCCATTCAATGGCCCAGTGCCACCACCCACCTTATCCACTGTGTTGAGGGCAGCAGTGAGGCTGATGTTGTGCTTGCCATAGGTGGAGGCCATCTGCAGGGTGTGGCTGAATTTCGAGCTCTCCAGAGAGACATCTCCTCTCAAGGTCGGAGTCCACAAGGAGCTTAATGAGCCAGAGGCCTTCACACTGCGCTTCCCCACCACGCCCCACCCTCCTGCCTTGGGGAAGGACAGAGGAGTTGCAGAAGGTATGCACATGTAAAAATGATGTAGCATAATTTCCCCAGCTGGTGCGAACAAATAAAATCTCATTATAAGAGATTTAAATTTTCCTGATACAAATATAGTCTCTCATCTCCTCGTCTTACTTGGATGTAGGTGGCAGCTGGTGTGTAGAGCTCCAGACGGGCCTCCTTCTCCCTGCCCCTGTCCCTGTAGAAACCCTCCAGCATGAGGCCACGGATGATCAACCACTTATTGGCCGTCAGCTCTGAGGTGAGCTGGAGCGTGTGGTGTTGGTGCTGGCTCAGTCTGTGGGCAGTGTAGATGTACAGCCACGGCGTGTCCATGTTAAATGTACCTGGATGATAATACGAGAGATGCTGACCAGTGCCGAAATGCTTGTACATAATAATTTGAAAACATTATATGATCAAATATAGCTGTTTACCTTCCCATTTTTTCTGCTGGGTGTCTTCAGGAGGGGTTTTCCAGTGTAATCCAGCCACCAGCGGCATCAGGTTGTTGTAGTTGATTTTGAGGTGAGTGCTGCTCTCAGACCCGAACTGTCTCAGGTGAGAGTGCAGAAGCTGAGTCCTGTAGTTTAAATTCTTCTCTGGTACCTGGAGACTGAACTGGAATAACAAGAGAGCAAATATTTTATTGTATTAGTTTGGAATAGAAAGTATTTTGAGCCATCATAGATGCAGTTCTGTGTACCTCCAGTGTGTAGCTGGTGTGATTCTGTGTGGATTGGTTTTTGAAGGACTGGCTCAGAAGAAGTGTGCGCTTATTGTTGATCTCATCCCAGTGTTTGCCGTAGCTCAGGTCCAGGGATGATTTAATGTGGCTGGGGCTTTCCTCGTGCCTGAGGTGGATCTGTGGACGCACAGAAAAGAGAAACCGCCGAGCTCTTGATCACATAAAGGACCTCTGCTGTTCACTTACCTGTTTCACCCAACCAGGAATGTATCAAGCTCAGAGGCATGCATGGCAAGTACCTTGTGGTTGATAGGAGCCGTGTTGGAGCAGTAGAATTCATGATCTGCTCTCATGATGTACGTGAGGTTTGAGTCCCTCTCGCTCCTTAGCCTCTGAGACGTGTAGCACTCCTGACGCAAGTGCCTGGCATCGCCTGTATAGAGGTCAAATGTCAGGGCAAAGTGATGTCAATGATATATTTGTGAAATGCATATTCTCCCTAAACTTTGCAGTCCCTCACCTCCCAGACCATATTTGAGCCTGAGCGCGGAGCTCCACAGTGAGCCCTTCTGCTCCATCAGTCCCAACATCCTGGTGCCGACCACGCCAGGTAACAGGAGCTCCGCCTCCACAGAGTACTGCCTGCTGCTGCCGTCCCGCCTGCGCTCCAGGGCCACTGAGGTGGGTAAAGATGAACACATGTAAAATACATGTAAAATGTAAACTAGTGTTGTTAGAGATAATACTGTAGATGCATATTATTTGGTTGGATACCTGACAGTGATGCAGTTTCTCTGAACACATTCTTCACAGTTGCAGAGAAGCTGGTCTTCCTGCCCAGCCCACGAGTAACGTTAGCAGAGAGGATCATGGGATGTCCATTAGCGGCCATTTTGGCTTCAAGATGATAGCGCGTCCTCTGCTCTGACAGGAGCGTGTGAGTGTCGACCAAACCCTAATGATGACAAAATGATTAACATCTTTTATGGTTGGAAAATCATTTCAGGATTAAATCCACTCTGCAGGAAAGTTACAGACAATCTCAGTACTTGCCATGATATAATAATGAACACCATCAATCAACAGCTCCAGCTTTCCTGACTTTATGTTCCTCTCTTGCTCCAGTTGCCCTGAGAAGACAACACATTATCAGTATTAAACCCTGACAGATGGTGAGTTGTTTTTTTTTTTATATCTGTGACCAACCTTGTATGTGGATGGTTTTCAGAGGATGGGTGATCCTCAGCAGCAGTCTGTGAGGGTTGAAGCTCAGGTCCAGAGACATGTCCCTGGGGATGGAGGACTGAGGTGTGGCCAGGAGGAGGTGGATGGAGGCCTCTCTTGGCAGCCAGGTGCCTCTCTGAAACATAAGTAGGGGTAGCTTTGGGTGTTAGCCACTGTGAGACAAGGTAAATAGAAATATTCAGAGTGAAGACAGAATCATCTCAAAGGAGAAACCCATCTGTAGAGCTTTGTACTTCCTCACACCTGAGGGAGCAGTGAGTAGGCAGCCTCCAGCAGGTAGTAATGGAGGCCTCTGTCCAGCTTCAGCAGCCTGAGGGAGAGGTGGACTGGTCCCGGAGTGGGAAGTGAAACACCTGTGGCAGGTGACGGGTAAGAGGCATTGGAGCACAGCTGCCAGCCGACCATCTTGGACCCTGTGAGGAAGCAGTTACATGGTGGCCAAAAATGGCAAATAAGTACTGTGAGAAATGTTTCATTCCACATTTAGAAAGGTAGAGATAGTATGGATAGGAAATGGTCAAAAGCAATTCAAAAGAGTTAATATAAACAATTGAACAATTTCTTTGTGTCATGTATGATGCCACACACAGTATTTGAGGACTTACATGTCTTTGGTGTGCATGTCGTCTTCTGGACTCGACTCTTTGGCCCCTTTATTTCCTCTCTGTGGTCTCCACTCAGCTGAAACACTCTGGAGCTGAAGAACACAAAAATAACACACACTTTAAGGAAAACATCATTTGAAACAACTCCTAAAGCTTGTCATTATATATTATTATAACATATCCACATATCATTATAAACCAACTAACAGACACTAGGTTTAGTTTTTTTGTGTTGAATGCAATAACAATGTATTACTGATATATACTTGTTATTCTAAGATAATGCAACCATTTTAAAAAATATACAAAAAATAAGTGTAAAATATACGGAAGCGTAATACGTAGCATAATGCATTAAAAAATATTTTCCCTATTTTTCTGAACTAACATGATTATCTCAGAATTCCAAAAAAAGTTTTCACAGAAAAAAAATCTGCTTTTGTTTTTCTGAATTAAAAAGATAATAACGTCATTATTTCAGGAAGACAAAAATATATCAGATTATTATCTTAAAAATAATTTTTTAAAAAAACTATTTTTTTTCCTCTGAAAGATGTTCTGAAGAAATAATCTTGTAATTTTGGAAAAACAGAGCAGAATTTTCTTTCCTCATGTGAGTGCATTACATTTCATTGAAAGAAAAGAAGTGCAAAATTCAGCAAGCAAATTTATAGTAAAGCACGGTACAATACAATATGATACGATAAGACATGGTTCTGCCACCACCTTATTTACTGGAGGCAGCGTCACATTGTAGCAGGATGTCAAAATAAAAGTCCTCTGCTCCTGTCATGTTTGTATTGGGGGCGTCAAATGCACATGTTCTACATATTGAGGGGGGTGTGTTCCCCGCATCCCACCCAAAATCTACACCTAGGCAATGTATTGCAGGTAATAAGCCTGTGTCATCTGTAGGAAAGAAGCTGAAACATGCAAAAATCCTCCGTCCAGCCTCATCCCCTAGTTTATTGCCCACATAATACATGTAAACTCTATGCTAATCCTTGTAATCAGAGCCCACACTCACCTGAGAGAGATGATGTCCATGACGTCCTCCGGTGTGTTAAGTGTGACCCTGACATCCCGCCCCTCCTGCAGCTGCACACTCCCATCCAGACTGGTGGAGCTCCTCAGTTCAGAGACCCAGTCCACTGCAGCCTGACCCAAAGCTCCATCAACCCCCATCCTGGCAGACAGCCCCACGTAGGCACTGAAAATAAAGACAAATATTAGACTCTTCTGAAGGTGCAGTTTGAAACCAAATGTCAGAGTTGCAGCCCCTGTTCCATGTGGTGATAAAAAGGTACTTGGGTTTGATGTATCCAGTCAGGGAGAAGTGGGAAGTGTCTCTGTAGTTGATGTTGCCCTTCAGACGAAGCAACAGGAGGGAGGTCATGTTGATGCCCAGTTTGATGGGCAAACCAGACAGAGATGGTAAAACCAGCTCGTCTGTCATCAGCACGGCCCTGTGGTTCAGCTGAACCTCATGACCCTGGAGGACAAAAGAGGAAGGGCGGCAGAGAGAGAAAATGAGAGGGTCTAAGCAGACAGAGAAGAGATAGTCAGACAAAGTTAGCGACTGTGTGAATAATCTACCTCCAGTATACCTTGAGCAGTTTGACAGCCAGTCCTGCCATGCTCAGCGACAGCTGGTCGATTTGTCTGTAGAGATCGTCACATGTGAGCACAATCAGCTCATTGCCAAACACCTTCATGCCGACCCAACACTTGAGACGGTTCTCCTCTGTTCTCCTCATCCCAAACAACTGGAAAAGACAAGGTCCAAACATGGGGTGCAGACTGATTGTTATTAATGAAATTACCGTCTTTCAATGCAAATGTTACGAGTAGAAATCTTAAAATGTATAAAATGCCCCTGCAGTGTAAACCCTTTTCACGTGATAATGAAGTCATTTTAGCTTTTGTTATTTTCCCATATGTACCCTTAAAGTACATTTATATAGGTTTCTGAGTAACTGGTGGTATTTGTTACATATATGCAGAGGAATTTCTAATTATTTAACAGTCTCTGTAATGACTCCTTATGTGTCCTTATTGTTCATTTTAAAGTATAAAACTCCAGCAATGTTTTGTTAGCAAATCATACTGTAAATTCTCCCAGATTAACCCAGCAAGAGCATTTCCAGGGTATTAAAAATGTACAGCAATTGGTACTCCTCTCTAGATTTAAAATTTGACTAGAAATATTCCTTGTGTTGTTGCCTAATCTTGTCTTTTATCTTAGCAATTGTCAGAGCACTCCGTCTTCGTCTTTGCTGTCTTTACTCGTCCGATTCATCGAACTAATCATCAGTTGTTTTTTGCTGGTTTACTAATGGTTTAACTTGGGTTTTTTGTTTTAGCAAAAATACCAAATATTTGATTAGTCCTGCTTCTCAAACGTGAGATTTTTTGCTTTTCCTTGTCTTCTCATTCTTGTAGACTTAATATCTTTGGGTTTGCAGCTGTGACAAAAAAAAGCAATTTGAAGACATCAGTTTGGGCTTTTTCTGACATTTTATGGATCATGAATTGACTAGTCAAGAAAATTTATAGGTATACTATGCAGAAATTGTTGGTTACTGTTTTTTAAACAATACTGCCAGCAAAAGCAAAATTAGAAGCAACCCCAGATTAGTGTTTCGCCTTGCCATATTTGCATTTTTTCAGCTCTGTGTCTGCAATTTTCGTAGCGTCCTCTTGCTTGCGTGCTGCAAAGTCCTAACTTCAACTGCGTGCTGTGCCCAGGAACATCGCAAACACAGCAAAAAAAGTAGAAAATAACAAAATAGAGGCATAGCGTAGAGTCCCTACATATTAATACACCACCACACGCTTTGAGGATTATTTTTCTTTTTTTTTTTAAGGAAAATCCTGCATAGTAAACCCTTAATTGTTATGAACTAATCATTAGTTGCAGGTGACCCTAATCTCAGCATTTACTTTCACTATCTCAGAATTTTACAAATGCACTGTCAAGAAAACAGTATTGACGAAAAGTCTAAAATCTCAGATGAAATGTAAATGGCTTCTGGTCGGCTGCAAAAACCTCCCCGCCTGTTGTACAACAGTCCTGATCTCATTATCCCACGTGACCAAGCGTACATGTTAAACTTGCTGCCCCCTGAGATGTGATGACAGTCTGACAACAGCCACAGTGACCTCACCATGGCCCTGGCCTGGCTCAGATAACTGTTGGTGCTGGATAAACACTTCTCTTTTTCTCCTCTATGGCCATCATCTGTTTTTCTTCTCGTCCTCCTGGCCTCTTTGGACTGCGACATTTGACTTTGAGCTGCAGACTCTGCATTGGAGTCATGAGTCTGGTGACCGAAAATGTTCTTCAAAAGTGCCTCAGCATTTTCAACGTGAAGGTCCACCTTAGTTGGGAAACAACATACATGCATTCAACATTATTTTGTAAGACTTAATATACTTTTGGGAATCAAATGGATACCAAACTCACTTCCAGAAGGTTGTGCGCTCTGCCATGAAAATATAGTGTGAGGTTTGTAGTGGCAGATCTTGGTAGAAATGATCTGGGAGAGAAAACCAAAGATGTTTCCACATTTGTCATTCCCATACCTGAAACAAACAAAGAAGCAGAAAAAGGAAGAGAGTACACACGCTGCACCTTTAAATTCATCATCATCTCCTACTTGTGCAAATATTTGTCTTAAAAATGATCGAGTTTATCTCCATTTGTTGTGCAAGATAGTTTTGTTTTTGCAATCATGGAAAAGTTTGACAACTTGCAGCTGAGGTGAAGGCACCATTACCTGATGAAACAGTGTAGTCTGAGAAGGAGGAGTATTTCAGAAACTCAGCTTCGAAGTCTCTGCTGATGATGTCATCGGGTAGTAACTCGATTAGGGTCTGCTTTATAGGGTCCTCGCTCCTCAGGACATTAGTCAGGTGACTCCATACATATGAGCCCACTGGAGAAGCAGAGCAAGAAGATAAACAAGATAAGAAGGAATCCCCTGCCATTTTCTTTGTTGCCCTCATACCATTCACTACATTTAGAACAATTACAGCATCAATAACTCAAGAAAGTCCAACAACCAATTTAACTCTATAAATCAAACAATGGTTTCAAAATAACCAATTTATTAACACGAATCAAACGTGCAGCTCAGAGATACCTAGGATACTTTAATAAACAATAAACTATAGATATTTAATTGGGGCTACAATTCCGACACAGCGTTTTAGTAGAAGAAAGATTTTGTGATAAGTTGTAATATAGGTACTCAGACTATATTGCAATATGAGAAGTACGGTCAGATTAAAGCAGTGGTTCCCACAAAAGTGGGTGGTGGGTCTATTCTAAATTAACCAGAAGTGACTCGCAAATATGTCAATTTTTCAAAAAAACACACTTTATATTGAAGTACAGTGAATTTCTGGAACATAACTTTTAATTTGAAGTGTCGTTTCCTGCTGTAGAGTGGGCGACCAATGGACAGCTACTTGACAGAGACAGAAAACTAGCTCAACAACATGGCTAAATGCAAGTATGATTCTGAATATATCAAACTGTGTGGACCTTGAAGTAATGACTAAGGATAAATCTGGACCCCACGGCTGGACCAGTTGGGAACTACTGGATTAAAGAATAATAAAGCGTATGAAGAGGTTGTGTGCTTGCAAAATAACTTAATCGCTTAATTATACCAAAATAGTCAGTTACATTTTAAACACATAATCAGTGTCCTAAACAGCTCAAGTTCTCGTCAATCACTGTTCAAAGGAATTGAGTTGCCTGCACATGAGGCCTTCTGTTATTCTCAAAATGAGTTTTTACAACATGTCAAAATTCTGAAGTTTGATTTTGTTTGCTTTGAATCATTTTGCACCAGCAGAATACCAGAATTAGCTTCTTTAATCAATGACTGAATAATAAAATAAAAGGAAAAAAATACATTTTGTGCAGTCTACAAACATCATGGAAGAAATGCTGTTGAACAAATGTAGTAAATCGTTTATACAAATTGAGAAATAACAGTGACCCAAGAATGGAGCCCTGGGGCACACCAAACTGTAATTTTGTTATGTGAGAATGGTGACCCAACATCTGAACAAACTGTTCTCTATTACGAATATGATTTTTTTGGCCATGCAATTGCGTGAAAACTGTATTTCTGCAGTTAGAGTAATAAAATATAGTGATTCGCTGTCACAAGTGCTTTTAATTGATACAGAAATATGGTACAAATAATTTTTTTTTAAGTCAAATGCAGGTGAGATTGTATTTGTCATAAATGGTGTAGTCTTTATAAGCCATACTGATGTGTGTATGGAATATAGCTGGATTTTAAGTCGGTGAAATTTTTTATAAACAATTTTCCAAGCATTTTTGGAGAAACATGGTAGAATTGAAATTGGTCTATAAACAGAAAAACAACATGGATTGTCAGAACAACTGTAGCCACTTTTGCGCCCTGTGGCCCAACACTAACCCTAACCAACTACACAGAGATGAAGAAAATATATGTAAAAGTGGCTACAGTAAAGAAGGTTTACATGTTTGGCTAAAGCAGAAATATGATCATGAGCAGCAGAGGCCATTTTTCACTTGGAGAAGCTGCTATTAGCATCTCGTCTACAAACCACAAGGTTTAATTCAGACCTTGGCTGGAGGTCTCGTTCCTCAGAGTCGTCTTCACCACTTCAAACACGTCCTGATCGGGGCAACGCATGAGCTGCTGGTATGCAGCAATTCTGACCTCGGGATCCTCCTGGGAGAAGCGGTACAGCTGCAACAGCACAGACCTCTGAAGGAAGGAAACTGCTGTCAGTCACCGATGTTAGACTGCCTATCACCTCTTCACCTCCAACTCAACTCATCATGAATCAATTAGAAAGGTAGCCTCTGTATTACGAACATACGAGAGATGAAATCTTCTTTTGAAAATGAACATTGGCTTATAATCAATCAATAGGTAGATAAGTGCCTTGTCAAAATAGTTTGCTATGTAGAGTGAGCTGGAAGTGATGTATTTCTACAAATGCAACAAAAGATATGTGAAAAAGTGTGTTAAAGAAATGTCATGATGTCATTGTAACAAATGATAAAATTACTACAACTGACTTAAGAATTAGTTTGAGAATTAACTCACATCAGCTGAGCAGGGAAAGCGTCTGAAGGCTTGGATGGCAGCAAGTCTCAGCTCCAGTGCAGATGAATGGCCGACCATGAAGCAGTTTAGCAGAGGAATGAAGGTTGGAGCAGACAGACCAGTGTTTCCCACTGATTTCAGTGTATAAAAAAGCTGTCAGGTGACAAAATATGTACATATTAGGCATTGCTTACTAGGTTCAGTGTCAATATAATATATATGTTGTGAAGTACACCTCTATCTGAGAGCACCTTATCTTGGGTGGGCCGTTCTCCCTCGCAGCCCTCCTTCAGGGTGTCCTCAAGCGTCTGCATGAAGGTCTGTACTGGAGGAAGTTCACTACAGGAGGCTTGAAATGTTTGGCACAGCTGATAGACCAGAGATGATCCAGCTAACAGCGCCTTGGGCCGCACTTCATGGACCTCCAGTAAGGCCTAAAACAGACAGCAGAGATACAGTGACGCTGAGCCTTCAGGCCTTCATTTGTCTTTCACAAGAGTTATAAGAAATTATGAGGATGTTTACTCGTATGGATGGATGCAGATGCTACTTATCTAACACATTTCTATATGATAACCCTGACTTCATATTGACTATTTTGTCTCGGGAGTGAACACCAAGGCCATAGTTTCGGCCTTGAGTCGGGTCTTGAGACCAATTTTTTGAAGTCTTGCACTTGTGTTGGCTTCATGCCATGTCGGACTCGGCTTGTCTTGGTCACAGGCTCCACCTTTGAGAAGTGGTCAGATTGTTCCTGGCTGCTGATTTGGGTTCAGTTGTACAAAACTTTGCCTGATTCTACCAAGCCCCCAGGAACAGCGCCTGGCTTGAAACAAATTTGACGTAGTGGCCAAAAACTGAAATCACAACTTGTGGGTCCAACAAGTGATGCCACTGGGCCCAAAAGACTTTCCACTTAGACTTACATTGTGAAACAGACATCTGTAAATCTGTAGATACATTATTTTGAGCCCCACAACCCCCATAAAATGACTAATTTCACTATCAAGATTTGATTCATTAGGTCTGATCACTTTTCTAAAGTCAAGAAGAGCCGCACAATAAAGTAATTTTGTGCCAGTTTTGCAAGCAATGTTGGCTCTGAGCTCAGAACTTGCCACCACATACTGCTCACAGTAACATCACATAGCTACCTCAGCTAACGTTAGATGGCAAAATATCTGCAAATTCCACCATAACTTGTTTTTCGAACAGGATTCAATTTGCTCTGGACTCGCCAGTTTTGACTTGGTCTTGAGCGCCTTTGGACTTTGAACCTGGACTTGGACTCAATTAAGTTGGTCTTGACTACAGCCCTGGTGAATACAGAAAGTAGCATTGATAAAAGGTTTGGGTCATCATTAATGTCACATTGCAGTTCCTACATTGATGGAGTCGATGATCTGTGGCGATGGATGAGGGATGAGGGCGATGGTGGTGAGAAAAGCATTAGCCTGCTCCTCCTCCAGCTCTCTGTTCCTCATCAGGTCAGTCAGTAGCACGATGCAGCTTTCAGATCCACAGGCTGGTAATGCATCCAACAAAGGCTGCCTGCCCAAACAGTTAATCAGCATCAGTATCAACCCCTTTCATAGCGTGTGATGTGCTGTTGTAAAAACGGCTGCCAGCTGTTTCCTATGTACAGTCTTTATGCTAGGCTAACCAACTGCTAGCTGCAGTTTCATATTCAGACGTGAGACTGGTTATCAGTGGCCTGTCAGGATGTTGTACTGTTTCTTTAAAGGGACAGTTCACCCCAAAATAATAAAGTCTTACCTGTAGTGTTACTTACTGGCCGTAGAGATGTCTGTTTTCTCTCCAGTATAATGAAACTAGATGGCACTCGACTGGTGGTGCTCAAGGCAAAAATATTTGAAAAACACTGCTACTGCTAGCTCACCTAGTACCACTGAGCTAGCTAACGTTACAGCTCAGCTGAGAGGATACTATTTATGTTTATATCTCGCATTGTCACGAACATGAGCTTCTCATTAATGAGTAGTTTGCCCCCAGGACCACTGCTTGGTCTTGCGTTCACTTTTACCCAGTGGCCATTCGCGGTATTGCAGCACAAAAAAAATTCCCTGTGGCACACAAAGCGTATTCTCCACTGACCTCCATAAATGACACAACACCTTGAACTGCAAACAAGGTCAGTTATTATTCTTTCCATTATGAAGTTTCAATCCATGGAGGTTTTAGTTTCGTAAAACTTTCCTCAAGACGAAAACAGCAATTTAAGAATCCATCGTGTCATCACAATGTAAAGTCTATGAGCCGAGCAGGAACTCGCAGGAGGAGGCAGTGGGAGAAACACTACTGTGCATATTCAGTGGGCTGCACACCCTGGAAGTAAACCCGGATGCTAGAAACTTTTTGTGGCATATGCACAAGGCAAGCAATTCTATTGGACTAAATAGGCGCCATCTTGGGGTCCAGTATCTCGTATGAGTAGATGCACTCTTCCTTCTGTGTGGTGATATGGTTGGCAGGTATAGTTTGGTACAAATAGTTTCTACAAGAAACTGCTCAAAAGAAGGTCTGTGGATTATCTTGAGTATCTGGGGTCATGTTTTCTGGCAAGAGACATTGCTGTAGTGTTTTACAAATGTTTTTTGTATGTATCTTCAAATTTTGGGATGGAATGTTCCTTTAATGTTGCCTCCATTGAGTTGTGTCAGTGACTCATACAAGAATGCACAACATAAAGGACTGTCACACATAACTGAAATGACGCCACCGTTAATTATATGGTCAGTTACACCTGTGTTTGACAAATGTCTGCAATGATAAGGGTGTATTTGCTATATTTTGTGATAGATGACATTAAGGGCTGGGGCTGCTGTAAGTCATCTGTGTGTCAGAGTAGTTTCTGATTGGATCAGCTACGGTCCCACACAGACTGTCTTTTGTCTACTTGGTGGCTTCGCCAGAGGCTGTGCGTTTTATAATTATAACCCATAAAGAGGAGTCCATTCAGCTTTAATCAAATTTACCGGGAGCACAAAATATTTTATTAACTATAACTGGTGTGGAAATGTGCAACTCAAACTGTCATGTGGAGAAACTGACGAAGGACTAGGCATAAAACACTGAGGAAATACTGACCAGTCATTGCGGCACTTGAAAGACTCCTCTTGCCAAAGTGTCTTGAGTTGAGAAAGAGTCAGATCTCTTAGCTGGAAAGCCAGTTGAAGGAACTCTTGTGACACCTAGGAGCAAATCCAAAACACATATGGACTTACATTAAAGGCATCATAAAACTAATGAAATGCTACTCCCGCCCCACCAGAACCAATAACCTCCTGCAGAACTGTGAACACACGTTTTCATTCCATCAATCACCCAGTCCTCACACAGTAATTAAATCGCAGAGTGTGTCAGGCTCTGGATCTGACGGCCTCTTTTAAATACCTCCCATGTAAACAGACTCTGATGAAGACTGCCAGGAGGTTTGACTGGCCTCCTGTGTGTGGGAGACATTAAAATGATATGCAGCATACGCTCAGGGGAAGTCACATCATGAATACGAACACAAACAAGCCAACAGTGGCCTGGCAGGGTACAGGCTCCTTAAAAGTGATTCATATTCTTTGATGAAAAAGACTGCAGCATGAAATTAAACATACAATAAATGTTCCTTACAGATAAATACAGTTACAAGCTGAGTAGAACCTGTTGAGACCTACCAGCTGTGGGTCTGAGGTGAGGCCACATAACATCCTGACAGTTTGACTGGCTTGCTGAGGCGTCGATGCTCTGGCTTTTCCTGGCCTCGCAGCCCCTTCATCCTCAAACTGCAGGTCAGTTTGCACGCCAAGATGTGGTAAATCTGCGTGAGCATTGAGGAGAACAGGTATCAGGGGCATGATTGTGACACAGTATAGCTCCTAAGGGCAACTGTGGAAGTGTAACTCCTGACCGACCTGCTCCTGAAGGGGTCCCCGGCTGGGCTCGGAGCAGGAGCAGGGTGGACACCGTTTGGGTCTTCACCAGCCCTGCAGTCTTGGACCACGTTGCCATGGAAACAGCCTCAGTACAATTGACCTCTTCCATCACTGTAGATCCATGCCTCTGAACACAGTGCAGCTCTGACTGCACTGACTAGTGAAAAAAAAACTGTAATATTGATGATAATGGGCTAAAAGGGGACATCCTCTTATTCAGTGGTGCAGAAAAGTGACAACCAGGCAGCTTCAAAGCCGTCTTTTAACTTCCTCTTTTCTTGAACTCAGATACTAGAGAACAGAAAAAAAATCTACAAGCGTAATGCACCATTAGGCCATAGTGAGGATTTTAGAAGTACTGAGGTCATGAGTGGGAGTCCAACAAAGCATTTTGTCTATTTTGTGTTTAATTACTGTTTATATTCAAATGAAGAAGAAGATAGACTTTATTAATCTCAAAGGAGAAAATCATTTTTTTCACTCTGTTGTCATATAGACACAAACAGAACCTACACATGCATTAAATGGAAAGATGTCGGGTTTAGGGGGCACCCCGAGGACTTGGGGGTTCAATGCCTTGCTCAAGGGTGCCTCAGCAGTGCCTAGGAGGCGATATTGGACCTCTCAAGCTACGAGTCCACACTCCATATTTGGTCTGGATGGGGACTTGAGCCAGCGATCCTCTGGTTCCCAACCCAAGTCCCTATAGACTGAGCTACTGCTGCCCATGATGATCTAAATGGTATTTTTAAGATTATTTTTTGGCTTTATTTGATAGGACAGTTGAAGGTACACAGGAAAGGGGGTCGAGAGAGATGGGATGACATGCAGCAAAGGGCCAGGGGAATCAAAAACCAGGCAGCTGCAGGCCGCTGCAGTGAGGACTCAGCCTTTCATATGTTCTATGATTCAAAGCTCCAAATGGCAAAATAAAATTGAATCATTTACATATTTATTTAACCTACAAACATTCTGATTTACATATACTGAGCCTAACAATATTTAAATCACCTTATAACATAACCACCAATGTGTAGGTTTGTAATTGTAGAATGTAAAGCCCCTGAAAGTTGCAAAAAAAAAAAAAAAACCCCAGAAAAAAACACCTAAATTTACAAACACAGTACAGAGGCTTCAGTGTCCTTAGTGGTAGCCACATTTTTAACAAAGAAAAAAGTGAGGCAAACTCCCCTAGTGGTGTGAAAAATATGAATTAATTCATAAATAGCGATTCTAAATATTTAAAACGGTTTTAATACTCATCTTCCACTGCTGCACTTTCACACTTTCTCTTATTGTATATTTGCTACAGTCATTCTGCTCTTGTCTACCACTTACCAAGAATGCTGTTATATTTATCTTTTAAAATGTTACCTTGTATGCCCTCAATGTCAATTTGTCCCTGTGATAACAAAAATTAGATCAAACATTGACATTTTTTGAGGTATTGTGAGCCACCGCCAACAGGGGATACTTGGATGTGTGTCGTGCACTCCGGACAAGAAATATAATGCTTACTGAGAGGGTTTTCAGAGTTGTACAGTCTGGGGAACGCTCTAACTCCAGTGCAGACAAACTTTGAAAGTCCACACCAGAGCCAGCAAGCGAGGACAACAACACATGTACAAAAAGCGAGAAGTGAAACCTAAACACATCTACGTAGTTCCGGTAGGGAGGTAACATTTCCGTAACAAATACTGCTATTATTTCAACATGCTGCATAACATGGAGGCATAGGAACACTAATGCCATTAATAGTACCATTATTACAGTATCAGATTAGAAATTCCAGTATCGTAACGACACTAAACTCACCGTGTCTTCAGTTAAAGATACTGAATGGGGCCAGAAGTTTGCCAGCCTGGACTGCTGGCACTGTTTTAGATCCCTGCTCTTCATCAGTAGATGTCCTCTCCTCTCATACGTGCTGGTGCACGTCCCGTACACATCCGTCTGAGGCGTTAAAGAAAAGTCAGATAATTACCATGTGAATGCCCTGTATTATGTCAAGATGATGTTAATGACGGTTATCATTTGTAGCAGGAATAAAGGAGGTATTTGTCAGACTACAAGACGTTTTATAATATATACGTTGAAATCTCATGAAGATTGAGGAATTGCTGTGTGTATACATTTTGCAATTGGGCATGTATAGAGTGCTGCAGGAAGGAGTCCTAAAACGAGGAAACGAGATAGCATTTTTGCACTTCCGCTTCCCTCATCTTGCAGTCAGTGGGTTAAATAAGGTCTGAAGTTAACACAAGTTTATAAGAGACTTTGTTCTTTGGCGTAAAACACATCCATAAATAGCACATTTGTGAATTTTGAAGCTTTTACATGACAGAAAAAAGGCAGTAACGGACAAGTGGTTAAATGAGATGACAGAACGGCATCACATGTTGTGGTGGTGACACTGATGTCATGCAACTGTGGTGTAGTTCATTTAAGGCCCACCATTAGCTTTTTACTTCTGGCGATTGCATTTACACTTCAAAAATAATAAAAGTAGTGTTTATTTGTGAGGATCAATCTTACTGAACAAAACCGTGCTTATTTTCTGCAGTAATTTAAAATCCAAAGGAAAAATCCTGCAGGCTTTTTGTCGAGGAAACGAGGGTGACTAACTTCCAGGTCGACCTACAAAAAAACCCCGTCATCCCTGCAGCGCTCTATTACATAGAATATAACCCTCATTAACCCTCACCTCCTTTTCTAATTCCTGTTTGGAGGCCATGCGGGAGGTCTGGAGCATGCTCAGTAGAGCCCTTTTAATGTTGAGGGCCCACACCTGCTCCCCCTCCTGGAGACAGAGGGCCATGACCTTTCCCCCCTGGAGGGAGAACTTGAGGCGCGTTCTCTCCAGTGACTCCCTGGGAAACAAAAACACCAGATGAGCCCCCCGAGACCCGAGAACACAGACAAGTGGAGCATCTGAACAGAGTATCACATTCATAGGAAAAACAGTCGGAGCATTCCAAAAATGATCTGGACTTAAACTTATGCTGTTGAATGCAGACAGAAACACACGTATGCATGCAAATTAACAGTGACTCAATCATTATACTCAATAAAAACACATGAAATTACAGACCTTAAGCTCTTAAAATGCTGCACAGAGTGTTCCTTCTGAGGGGAAAGCCGCTTTATCTGTGGATTCCTGATCTGTTGGACAAGCATGTGCATACATCATTGACTTTCGCAGCATTAATTGATTCCTTCATTCATTTTCTGGAACCGCAAGACTCTTTTGCAGTGCTTCATTTTAATTTTTCCACACTTTCATTAAAGCCGACCTGCATCATTAGGTGACACTTGGAAACCACGTCGATATCAACTACACAGTCCAAAGCCAGTCCGTTCCTGCCAGCGTTGGAGCCATGAAGGGTTGTGGTAATTGTTGTGCTATACCTGTAAGTGTACCTCACTCCTCTCTGATAGGATAAATCAGGAGTGGGAAACCCTAGAGACATAAAATAATAATCAGAAGATTCAATGAAAAGAAATCTTGAAGTACAAACTTAATGTCTGGCATGCATCATATATGATATGAAACAAACTGAATTCTCACCGGCACAACTTGAATCACAAAGATTTGGCTCTGTCTCAAAGCAATCAGCAACTGCACAGAAAATAAGATCAGGAATCTCACACATAATGACAAAAACGTGCAACCCTTCTCAAAGAAAGCCTGACAAACTTCTATACTGAACACTCAAAGTCATGTCACCTAGACTCTCAGTCAACTCTGCTTTCAGTGCAACATTAAAGAACCACTATAGCACACAGTAAAAGACATAAAACTCACCATATAGCAGGAGAAAAATCAGTATAACGTGCAGACAATTGAGAGGTAACAAGGACACAGCCATAGCAACCCTAAGCCACTGCAGGTCCGGCTGCCTCCACACCTCCACATGTAAGCGAGATGAAAACCAAGCACTGTTCACAGCCACTGAATGACCACGCTTGTACAGGGGCTTCCACAGTGACCCACGGTGCTCACAACGACCAATCAGGAAATACCTTCCAGACTGGAGCTACAAACACTCACTCAGCCAATCACTTGACAGGGCACCGGGCCTCACAAAAAATTGGGGTTTCTCATCCCCCCCATTCACTTGGACAGACATTAGACATGAGCTACATGCGGAGGGGGAGCTCTGTTTATTGCAGGACAGTTAGAAAGTCTGGGACATATAAGAAAACCTTATATAGTGCAGTAGGAATGTAAAACAAAGCATGTAATAATAATTATCCAAGTGTTTTTGCTTGTACATCATCTTCAACAGTAAATAAGATTTGCTTGGAGATTACACACCCTCCTACACACTTACACACACTGCCAATATGGCCATAATCAATAAGCCATATAACCAGTGTGTGCTCTAACCTATTAAAAGCTGATTCATAAACTTCAACAGAACAAACAACCACAGTTCAGAGAGGGAAGCACAAGAGAAGAGAGACATCTAGTGTCTTATGGACAGAAACTGTTGACAAAGTAGATGTTTGTGGTGCTTTCATGGCTCCTGATTTAAGTATATTTGGCGGAAATGTGAAATAAAAAGCCCTGCACCGTTCAGCCACGTTCTTCAGCCCCTGACTGAGCTACAACTAAATTACCCATCGCGCCTTTCATCCACATCTCCTCCTTCCCCCCATCATTACCCAAGCTGCCTGCCTGCCTGCCACCTACTTTCCACGATGCACCCGCCGCTTCGGTCCACGCCCGTGCTGCGACGTCAGTCACTGCGTGCTGCTGGGTGACGCTGCGTTCGAAGACACAGAAAAAATTGTATTCAGGAACTTCCTCCGAGAATACCGTCAACCCGGTTTAACCCCAACTTCTAAGGCAGTTGTGTAGTTTGTCACATTAGTTACGCCAATTATACTTTAGTGTGCTAAAATATAAAACAGTTACACTTTTGATTCAGTGGTTTTATAAAATTAAAAAAAAAAACACTTGAAGAACCCAATTAGATGCTAGATGTTCACTTTTCTATGATATGAAAATTTATGATTTTCTGTACGACAATGTGTTAAATGTAACACTCATCAAATCAATATTGGGGTAATTGTAAAGGCAAAATAAAGGTTTTTTTTATGTGTAAATCCTTTATTTGACTTTATTGATACAAACAAGCCAGGCACTTTTTCAAGCCTTATTCATTAGGTAGCTTCTGTCTCAGGGTGAGCAAAGAAATATAAAGCCACATGCAAAATGACAGAAAAGAACAGAAATAAAAGCAAAACAAATAAATATATCAATTAAAAACAGGGCTTTCTTAAATTAATTTAAACATATCTAGTAATAAAAACAACTTTGACAAGTTTCAGTGACTTACTCAAGAGTTTTAACTCATTCTTCCAATGAATCAAACTAGATTTGGTCTTAAAATATCTACATTTGTGTATGAAAACTTCCATGGTAACAAGACAATATTGAGAGCAAAGTCTGCATCCTTGTTTCTACACAAACACCAAATCTGACTGTCTTCTAGGGTTGCAACGGCATGAGATTTTCACACTACAACTGTCTCAGAAAATGTTGCGCTTTCACAGTATTACAGAATTTATATTATCAGTCAGAATGACCCTTAAAGGAATCATATTGGAAGGATTATTCTTGGTTGAAAAAACGTTTTATTACTATAATTAAAATTTGAAACCATTTTGTTGATGGAAATATGTGTAAAAAGTCTCCCCTTAAAAAATAACAAAAAAAAGGGGGAGATTCTCTGTCCAGTTGCATGTTTTTGTTTTTACAATATCTTAGTTAAACAAATGTACACAGTATGATAACCACCAACTTTTATATCCTCCTGAGACCCAGACGTTTGTTTGGTATGCATTTTTAATTCCTCCTTGTTGTTTTGGATCAGTAGGATCTGATAAGTATAAAAAACCAAGCATTGTCTATGATAATAAAGTCTCAGTGTCCTCAAATGAGAACATCCTAATTGTGGTCTCTTATTACCACTACATGGCACAAAAAAATGTCTATAAACAAGGACAACAGGTCTAAGTCAAGCAGAATGAAGAATAAAGTGAAGGAAATCAAAACTGTGATGTCCTTATACGAAGACACAGGGTCTCAGGATGATATTGGTATATACATTAAAACAGGTATATCACTGCAACCCTACTGTCTTCACTGTGAAGGGTGACAACTCAGCCTCTCTGGTCTGCAGCCTGCATTGCACATCACTCCAAAGGGGCTGCTCTGATTCGTATCTTTTGTTGCTTTGTTTTATTTGTTCAATTGCCTTTGTTGTTATTGATTGCATGTTTTATTGTTTGATTGCTTGATTGTATTTTGCGAAGCACTTTGTGAATTTCATTTCTGTGAAAGGTGCTATATCCTCCTGAGACCTGAACTTTTGTTTGGTACGTATTTTTAATTTCTCCTAGCTATTTGGGATTGAAAAGACGAAACATTATCAGTGATAATAAATTCCTAATGTCCTCATATGAGGACATCACATTTTGGGTCTGCTTGACCTTATAATTCATTCTGCTTAACTTAGACCTGTTGTCCTCAATCATGGACACTTTTTGTGCCATCTATTGGTAATGAGAGCACAACACACTGATCCATGTAAAAACAAGATGGCAGCCATCTCTCTCAAGTCAGTCTGCAGCCGACCCTGACACAAAAGTGGACAAGGTCCAAAACTTGATCACATTTTATGGTTGAAACTTGTTTATTTATACTTAATAACGTTTGTAGTTTCATATGGCAACAAATTTGACCAACAGTATCAAGCTAAGACTGTGAATTAGGAAGTACTCATTTGAAGACATTGGGACTTTATTATCGTTCACGATGTTTAGTTTTATCGGGTCCTACTGAGCCCAAATAGCTAGGAACATTTTAAAAAAAAGCATACTAAACAAAAGTTAAGGAAGCTAAGTACTAGTGTGGCTTTTAGAAATTCAGACAGTAACGCCTCCCTATAGTTTTTAACCGACAGGCCCTGAACGCATCTTTAGTCCGGACCAGGGGGCGTAGGTTTGACCGGCTTGTGAAGCTCAGACACAATGAACCGTCAGACGGTGCGGGGTACGCATGTTGGGCCGGAGGCATAGGCACGGTTTAGCAGATTATTCTTCTTAATTGTGCCTTTTCTTGGATTTATTTAGTAATCTCCAGACTGCTGAAACACTGTATGGCGGTAACAAGGCTCAGCTGGAAACGGTTGATTCGTCGAGTTTGATGAAAACGAGGTCAGGCTCAGACTACCGTTAGCCCCTCCTGGTGGATTCTGTTTCCGTTGTTTTTTCTAGATAAAGCCAACAAACCGAGGCAGATAACAATGTCGTTGACTGCTTCGTCTGATTATTTCGCTGCCGAGTGTCTGGTGTCGATATCCAGCGGTCCTGTCCTACACAGACCCACCCCAGTCGCCCCCGCCAGCCAGCCGGCCGTGGTGGGCCTGCTCCCCGGGGAGCCCGACGTGTCGAGCGAGGACAGGGAAGTGCGGGAGACGCTGAGGCTGGAGGGGGCCAACATGATGGCGGTGGCCGGTATCCTCACCGACCTGCACGGCAAGTTCCGCCCCATGTCGGCCTACTCGGAGAGCAGCAACTCCTCATGTGGTGGGGAGAGCGGTTACACCACGTTGTCCGACCCCACCACCCCTACCATGACCCCCTCCGCCACCCCTGTCCCCGGGCAGCAGCAGCTGAGGGGGGGTGGAGGTGGAGGAGGCGCGGGGGCCCCGCGGTCCCCGGTGAAGCGACATCAGTGCACTTTTGACGGATGCGACAGAGTTTACGGGAAATCGTCCCACCTGAAGGCACACATCCGGACACACACAGGTAGGGAGACAACAACAGCTTGGGTCACATGTGTACAGCTAACCTTAGTGTAAACTTTGTCTCCAACTTCTGCTCTGTCGATGACGCCCATTTTGTTATTATCACTGTAATCAGAAAATATGGGAAGTGTTGCGCTCTTTTATTCTTTAAGGGATTAACTAACAGCGTGGTGGTGCCAAATGTTTCCCATACAACCCTGACTTGGTACAATAAGGTGGCCAAACAAAGAGGCAAAGACAGAAAAACTCCCCTCCAGTGACTCTGACAAAGAAGTAAACTAACAAAAGAACTGGGCTGGACGTTAAAACCGGTGACGAAGGTCTTCCTCCCGACTGGATTTGCATATGAAATGAACGTAAGACGAAACCTTAACGTCGAGGACTGGGAGTTTATTGTCGGGCATAGTCTGCCCTGTTGATGGCAGCAGCAAGTGCTGGATGATTTGGCTGTTAAAGTTTTTCTTTGGGGCACCACCTCCTCTCCCTGGCGTCTGCTGACGAGTTAAAATCGATTTTATTTCCTGCATTGTGTAAATTATTGATAAAATACGTTTGGGGAAGAGCTGCAGGAGGCGCGTCCGATAATGGATGGCGCCACCCCTTCTGTCTAAATGAACACATTTTCATTTATTTTTTGATGTCTGCAGAGGAAAATAACTGATATGTAGCTGCACCTCACTGCACAATCCGTTTTATACCTCACGATGCTTCAAGCCAGATGGTTGGACATGGACCCGCCCATCAATATGCAAACACAGCTCTTGCTACTGAGTCAAATCGTGCATGGGATTTTTCACAAAATGAGGGGAATCGGTGCGTTCAGGGTCACTGAGCAGGCGCAAACGGATTAAGGGCAGGAAACGGCTCAAAGAAACTGTGGTGGGAACGCCCATAAAGAGTACTGCAACAACAACGTGGCCTGGCTTTGTGATCTTGAAAATGGCACCGAGCATCCTACTCGCTTATCCTGGTTTTGCTCATGTTGCCTGCAAGAGATTAAGGCTAGTAGTAGCTTAGGAAGACTAATCTGGAGAATCTAAAGCCTAAATGTGTTTTGTCACGTATTTAATTTACGCAGAGATTAATATTTTTTGCCTATATTTCATAATGCGTCACTATCTCGGTATTTAATGTGCTCAGGTATAATTTAATGACGTCGTAGGGATGCAGTCACATATTTCCTACCTGTATTTTATTAATTAACATAAATGTGCAGTGACCAAAAATATAAGCAAACTTATTCTGATTTAATTTGAAAGCATATGATTATTTTATCTTTAAGAAACATTAAAACCAAATGCACAGGCTATGAAATACTTGCAAAAATTAAATTATTAAAGGCATGCTAGATGAATTATTAAAGGCCTGCAGAGCAGATACACATGCATAAATTGCACATATTGGAGACTAAATGATTTGTGGATTAATTCATTTGTCATTTGACAGAAAAGTAAGCTAAAATCTAACAAACATTTTCTAATTTTACTTTCAATTGTGAGGATTTTTAAAGATCAAGATTAATCGATAATGAAAATAATTGCATATCCTCACTGGTTTGTGGTATAGAATGGAAATAAATTATCCTTTTCCAAGTGTTTAAGTTAAGTTATTAATATATTTTAGTCATCAGAAAACTCGGGTGCTTGTAGGGCAAACTGAAAGGTATGATAAATAATATGGTGGTAAATGTTCTCCCCTCTCTTCTCTGCCAACAGGTGAGAGGCCCTTCCCATGCACCTGGCCGGACTGTGAGAAGAAGTTTGCCCGCTCTGATGAGCTTGCCCGCCACACCCGCACCCACACCGGTGAAAAACGTTTCCTGTGCCCACTGTGCGATAAGCGCTTCATGCGTAGCGACCACCTGATCAAGCACGCCCGCCGCCACCCTGACTTCCAGCCCTCAATGTTGAGCCGCACCAAGGGCGCCTCCTCCTCCTTGTCTCCCAGCCCGGCCATGCACCATTAGGATGGTCTTGGTTTGGGTGGAGGGGGTTTCCTAACAGGAGCACAGAAGGTCACGATGGTTTCAAGTTAACCAGCTACAATCAGATCCACTGATTTAGGATTTAGCATTGCTGTGTTGTACTCAACAAATGTGCACATAACACACACAACACACACAAAGCTGGATGTGAGGGGAGAAAGCGGCTTCATCCCTCCATCTGCACAGATGAGTCATGTGACCACTATCCACCTGCTCAATAGAACTAGGGTTGGGTATTGAGAACGCTCCAAATCTTAAAGAAGTGAGGATTTGTTAAGAAATGTGCTTTTTCGATTCCACTTATCGTTTCCTGAAAGCAAAGTTTGGACCTACTTTACTTCATTTACATCGCAGATTACACGTGTATCAAAGCACGTGTATAATGTTTACAATAAGACGGAGTGGGGCCTGTTTTCAAAAGTGGCTGTGCTTCACGAAAGACCGTAATGATGCGGTGAAATGTAGTCACTGCATGAAAATAAATATATGCAAGGAAAGAAAGTCTAATACAACAACACATTTACTACAGAAACAAGTAGAAGGCAGCGTTTTTATAAAATCCTGTATCATAGTGAAATGAATTTAAACATTTTTATAGCTCAAATAACCAGATAGGAACGTCTGTTTTTGGTAAAAACACACGATTAATTTCAGGGCAAATCAAGGTACTTCATCACATTGATGCAAAAAGTCTGTAAAACCAATTATGCCACGAAGCAGTCCTGCTCATCGATTTACAACACAACATTAATACAAGGCTTTAATGCCTCAAAAAGCAAAATCAAATGTAAAACATTCAGCTTTTCTGTGGCACAACAGAGAATGTTTATATATATTTTCCTTTTTTAACCAAAAATCACAGAACACTTCCTCATTTATTACATGTTTATGGCAGCCTAAACCTTTTGGAAATAAATGTGTGGTGTTTTTTATGTTGAACATACTTTGTTTTCTTTTCTTTCTCAGGATTCGATGAGAATGGGAATCATTAAGCAGATTTGAGTCTATGAAATAAACCCAACCCTAAAAAATAACCTCAGTTTCTCAAACACTTCCACAAATTGCAGGGATTTTTCACATTTTTCTGTAAAAGTCTGCACATTCATCATCAGCCAAAACTCCTCTGTTTTCTAGTGGTTCATTTGTAGACTGTTGTTGTGCTCCTCGTTTATTTCCCATGAGTAGCATAAACTTGTGATGTTAGGTAGCGAGGCGCCGACTAGAAGCCTTTTAGCTTTTCTTTTTTTTTAGCTTTGCTGATTCCATATAAAAGTTTATTTTAGTGGTGACACATTCCTTAATTTTTATTGCATCGGTAACCATCATTGAGGCAATTTTGTAATGATTTCTATATATTCAGTTTAACTATAGATCTATTGATTTTGCCAGAAAGTGGATCAAACTTCACTGTAGAAAAGCTGATTGCACGCCATCCTTACATCTAGATCAGTTATCACACATGAAATGCTGATACATAATACACAGTATTATGTCTAATACTGATGCAAATGTATATAAGCTTTAAGCTTTTAATGTAGATTAATGGTAATGCTACTAGCAACTGAATTAATACATGTGATGAATTGTAGTCCTTATATTAGGGGTAACGGTATACTCTTGATAGGATGGCATTGCTTGTGAGTGTCGGTGTGTATGTGTTTTTATTTACATTTTTGTTAGCGACAGAACTGGGGAAAAAGTGTGTATGCGATGATATCAAAATGTTTTGGGGAAACAAAAATGACATGAGTCGAGCTTGACTTTTAGCTGGCTGCCTTCGAAGTCAAAGCCATCACCCCATTCATCAGGGGTGTGGAGCCAGACGGCAGAAGGCATTTCAGGATCAGGAGTGCCAGGTGTTTCTGTACACGGTTTGAGTCTTACATGTAGAGTTACAAAAAATAACCTGTTATAACTTTTAGTGTGGGAACCAAAATTGGTCTAAAACTTGTGCTAATCTGCTCCCATTGAGGAAAGCTAATACCAGTAGATCTTTACTGAGTTTGACTTATCAAAGCATAAAAGCACAAGTGCAGCTGATAAAGTTAATAATGGCTTTATGTTATGTACAATAGTCATGAACCAGCAGGCACTTGTAAATGGGATGCCGCCATTAATAATGGTATTAGTTACACCTGTGTCTGACAAGTCAAACTGTCCTCTGTGATAAAGAAACATTACAATGTTGGAAAAACAAACGGGGATTTGTTAAAGGGTAACTTATGTATTTTTTGGGCTAGACCCTGTTTTCCCTTTTTTTTTTCATTTAAGTGAATAATAGGATAAACAACTTGTCCAGTACTGAGCAAAAGCGCTGCAGATGGCAGCCACACAACGGGCTACAGTGTCACCACCGGGGGAAATTATGTGTTGTCAATTTACACCCATTAAAAGTGGTTATTTTTGCCACTGAGAGATTATTAGAGGAGTCTGACAACATTATGCAAAGGATCCCTACAGAAATAAAACATTTGTTTAAACATAAATTACCCTGAAGTCGGCATTACAAAACCCAACAGACTCCGTTTAAATTAACAATAATTTTGTCATGGTTAAACATGCCTTATTAAAAGTTAACAGAAACAAATTAAAACCCACAAAAGCCCTCTTGGTGTGTCTTTCCACTCTTCCAACAATTGTCAACTCTGGTTTGGTTGAAATACACATGTTAAACAGCCAGTCAGATGTGACAATATGCTGGCTCTGTACAGGCTAAAATTATTGTTTTTTTAAATGGAGTCTGGTGGGTTTGGCAGTAGCAATTTTGGGCCTGTTTCTGGTTAAACAAAAAGGATCTTTCTCTTTAACATAAAGATCTATTTTTGTAGGGATCCTTTCTATAATGTTGTCAGACACGTAAAATACTAATCTGAGCCTGTCAGTGGCAAAAACAAGCACTCAAAATGGTGCACAGATGCCCTGTTTGCGGGCTGTCTGCATAAGCCCTGTTGCTCAACACTGGACCAGACTTTTTGTTGTTCCCATTAGTCACTAAAACACAAAAATGTGAAAATAAGATCCAGGTTTACCCTTTAAAAACATGTTTAGTACATTCAAGAAAACTGGCACCTGAATATTCCTATATGCCAAAAACAAAGTCAACAATCCTCATGTATTTCAGGAAAAATTAACATTCAGGAGCAAACCTCAAATAATTAAGATATTTAAAATCTATCAAGTACATACAGTGTCCAGGTCTGATTATAGAGAGGTTGATTTTTTTTAATGTTTCCACACTGTTTGTCCAGCTCATGGACATATTCCTTTATCTCAGTGAACAACACTTAAAGCCTTAAACTATGTCATAACTACTTTGCACCATGTTTACAGTTGGATCATTGTATAGGTGTATATGCCCCCCTGTGGGCTCATAACAGATACTCATTATGCAATATGGCACTTTTTTCTTACAGGTGTATTTGGCTGAATAGTGTAATGGCTTGCACTGTCACTATGCTTCTACAAGCAAGCACTGTGGAACTTTGCTGATGTGTTGATAACCAATGGTTTGTAAAACTGCCTTTTTGTCCAAGTGCTTTAGAAAGCGTGATACAAGAAGTTGGTAGGTTTTTTTTGTTTTTGTTCTTTTTTTTTAGTGTTTGCGTAGTCATCCAGGCCATCTCTTGTTGTGGATTTTTTATTTTCTGAAAGGAACACGCTTCATTTGTGTTTCCAGATCGGTCGACTTTGTCTCCTCCACGCTAAGACTTCAGATGTCTTCCTCATGCACATGTCAAACCATCTTAACCATTTCACTGTTGATCTCATTTTTAATGGGAGCTGTACTCAATTGAGTGATTGCAATGCTTTGGAATTTTGTACACATTTCTTCTTCTTCAGAGGTTCAATCTGTTGACAGTTCATGGTTGCTGCTGGCAGTAGCCATGAACACATGGACTGTATAACAAACACACACAATATACCTGTTTTTTACATCTTGAAATGGGAAGATTTCCCTCCGTCTCCTCTCACCGATGGGGGAGTCGTCTCACACAGACTCTGTCCGGGTCTCAAAGCTATAAAATCACAATACGAACATACCTCACTTTTTTTTTCCTGTGTCTTTACAAAATCCATCCAACCCGTCGTTCAGAAAGTCCTATAAAGCCATTGAGCCTTGGATTTCAGAAGTTAGTCTTTATCAGCTAGATGGTCTGCTATGTACCCTTGTCCTTATCTTGTCTGTATATGCAACATCACTACTACCTGTGTAGCAGCAGAATTTCCTTTTCCCTGCCTCAGTGAACTTCTGTTGTTAATGGACAGTAGCAAACGAATCTCCGGGATGAATCCTGCACCGACAGCCTCTGTCAGCAAAGCCCAGCAGGAGTTTTAGTTATCAAGGGAAAGACTCGCAGCTGACTCGGGGGGGTTAAGGGGTTTTAAAATGTAAAAAAAATACCTGTAGACTGTCACTTCACTGCAGATTTCAATTGAAAGAGCTCAGTCCAAATCTATTTGTTCATATCACTGAATGTGGCTTGATGGCAGAAAGCGTTATCCACTTTGGATTTAATTTTTTCGCTGCCTCACTGAGAAGAAAAATAATTCTCTTGTCACCACACTAATTCAGATATGCACATTGTACAGAAACGGATGTTTTTTAAATTGATGCCTAATTTTTACATTAATGTAATTTTTTAAAAATCCTCTTATCAAAGCTTTAGTTAAGGTAAATAGGAGGAACTGTGGAACTAAACAATTGCTGCAACAAGCTGTTTTGATATTTATATTCTCAGGTGTCTTAAAAATTTTGAGCATTGGAGTTTCAATATTTCCTGTGCAACACCTAAGTACAAGCATGTTTTATTTCTTTTGTTATGCTGATTAATTTATTCCAAAAAATGTATCATTTGTGTGGTTTAATTATTCTTTCATAACTCATTTTGTGACATGGAACAGTACTAATATTAAATGGTTCCATTGTTTGCTTGATATGAAAATACCAGTGCTTTTTTTAAGAATAAAAATCCTCAAGTCAACACCTGTGTTCATCTTGTGTTTTTTATCTGCGCCATAAGCACATAGAGACAAAAATAACAATTAAAAACATGTCAGCCATAATAACATGAACAGAAATGAGTTTATTTGATGTGTATAAAATGCTGTCGCTGAATCTCAGTTGGTCAGCATCGTCAGCTCACAGCAAGAGGGTTCCTGGTTCGAACCTGGCATGGGGGAGCCCCTCTGTGTGGAGGAGTTTGCATGTTCTCCCTGTGTCAGCGTGGGTTTACTCCAGGTACTCCAGCTTCCTCCCACAGTCCAAAGACACGCAAGTTAATTGGTGACTCTAAATTGTCCGTAGGTGTGAATGTGAGTGTGAATGGTTGTCTGTCTCTATGTGTCAGCCCTGTGATAGTCTGGTGACCTGTCCAGGGTGTACCCTGCCTCTCGCCCGATGTCAGCTGAGATAGGCTCCAGAAGACATTTTGCGTTAGAAAAACACATCACTGTTATTTGCCAGTCTTGGTCTCGGCAGGTGGTTTTGGTGTAACCTAGTCATCAGAATAAATGTTGGCACTGTACATTTCCGCAAACCACTGATATGTTACATTTCTACATTTCATATGTAGTAGATCTGTTGAAACTTTACATTTCAATTTCCAGCTTTATGTTGTGACAACAACTGTGGTTAACGTGTGTTTGGCACACACACCACTTGGTAACGTTTATGAAAAGGTCATGTTTTAGCTCAAAATACCCACTTTGGTCGCTACAAACATGGCTGGAAATGTACTGAACGGTCATTAAAAAGCACCTGCTTTTGCTGATCTTGAACAGTGGTCTGTTTCGCTGCTTGTGTGTCACACCATCCACCATCCCTTCCTCCCCTTGATGAGAAACTCAGCTCATAGACATGTAATCAAAAGTACTTCATACTGTAGGTATAAAACGTGTAAATATACAGTACAGGCCAAAAGTTTGGACACACCTTCTCATTCAATGCGTTTTCTTTATTTTCATGACTATTTACATTGTAGATTCTCACTGAAGGCATCAAAACTATGAATGAACACATGTGGAGTTATGTACTTAACAAAAAAAGGTGAAATAACTGAAAACATGTTTTATATTCTAGTTTCTTCAAAATAGCCACCCTTTGCTCTGATTACTGCTTTGCACACTCTTGGCATTCTCTCCATGAGCTTCAAGAGGTAGTCACCTGAAATGGTTTCCACTTCACAGGTGTGCCTTATCAGGGTTAATTAGTGGAATTTCTTGCTTTATCAATGGGGTTGGGACCATCAGTTGTGTTGTGCAGAAGTCAGGTTAATACACAGCCGACAGCCCTATTGGACAACTGTTAAAATTCATATTATGGCAAGAACCAATCAGCTAACTAAAGAAAAACCAGTGGCCATCATTACTTTAAGAAATGAAGGTCAGTCAGTCTGGAAAATTGCAAAAACTTTAAATGTGTCCCCAAGTGGAGTCGCAAAAACCATCAAGCGCTACAACGAAACTGGCACACATGAGGACCGACCCAGGAAAGGAAGACCAAGAGTCACCTCTGCTTCTGAGGATAAGTTCATCCGAGTCACCAGCCTCAGAAATCGCAAGTTAACAGCAGCTCAGATCAGAGACCAGATGAATGCCACACAGAGTTCTAGCAGCAGACCCATCTCTAGAACAACTGTTAAGAGGAGACTGCGCGAATCAGGCCTTCATGGTCAAACAGCTGCTAGGAAACCACTGCTAAGGAGAGGCAACAAGCAGAAGAGATTTGTTTGGGCCAAGAAACACAAGGAATGGACATTAGACCAGTGGAAATCTGTGCTTTGGTCTGATGAGTCCAAATTTGAGATCTTTGGTTCCAACCGCCGTGTCTTTGTGAGACGCAGAAAAGGTGAACGGATGGATTCCACATGCCTGGTTCCCACTGTGAAGCATGGAGGAGGAGGTGTGATGGTGTGGGGGTGTTTTGCTGGTGACACTGTTGGGGATTTATTCAAAATTGAAGGCACACTGAACCAGCATGGCTACCACAGCATCCTGCAGCGACATGCCATCCCATCCGGTTTGCGTTTAGTTGGGCGATCATTTATTTTTCAACAGGACAATGACCCCAAACACACCTCCAGGCTGTCTAAGGGCTATTTGACCAAGAAGGAGAGTGATGGAGTGCTGCGGCAGATGACCTGGCCTCCACAGTCACCGGACCTGAACCCAATCGAGATGGTTTGGGGTGAGCTGGACCGCAGAGTGAAGGCAAAGGGGCCAACAAGTGCTAAACACCTCTGGGAACTCCTTCAAGACTGTTGGAAAACCATTTCAGGTGACTACCTCTTGAAGCTCATGGAGAGAATGCCAAGAGTGTGCAAAGCAGTAATCAGAGCAAAGGGTGGCTATTTTGAAGAAACTAGAATATAAAACATGTTTTCAGTTATTTCACCTTTTTTTTTGTTAAGTACATAACTCCACATGTGTTCATTCATAGTTTTGATGCCTTCAGTGAGAATCTACAATGTAAATAGTCATGAAAATAAAGAAAACGCATTGAATGAGAAGGTGTGTCCAAACTTTTGGCCTGTACTGTACATAAACCAGGGTTTGCAGTGCTGACATTATATTCTGGTGACCGGGCTGCTTGATGTACAGAGGGCTGAATTACCATTATAGCAACTGCACTGGGGGTGCACAGCTTGTGGGCCCCTGAAAGCTCCAAACAAGAGGCTTAACTGGCTTTTGCTAATTAAATTGAAAATTTGTTTGAAAAACTGTACCACTGAAACCCTATATCAACAAGTTTTTATTCCTTACTAGTAGCTTTCTGCCAAAGAACACAGAACACAGATAATGTCCTCCATCTTAGAAAAACTCTTCACACTGCACAGAAAGGGGGAGGAATAAAGTTGAATAGGGGCCCAGTTGCTAATTGGTGCCCCACGGCCCCCCTGAGGATATTCAGCTGGCCATAGTGTGTAACATGACATGACATGGCCTCAGAGTTCATCTCTGTTTGCACTGGCAGAGAGAGGAGGCACGCCACGGCGAGCAGAGCGAGGAGCCTCAGGTCCAAACCCTACTTCCTCAGTTTCACGCCGCTGTTTGGCTCCCTCTCTGTCCCAGTCTGTTTCCACAGCCTCGTCGTCCCAGATGGTGGAGGTCTCTGTGTCGCTGAAGTAGCCGGGCTCGCCGGTGTAGTGTGTGGGGAAGAGCAGCAGAGGCTCAACTGAAAACGCTCTCAGGTCCCTCTGCTCGAAATGCTGCATGTACTCATCTCTGAAGGGGCAGGAGAAGACTCTTACTACACTTTAACGCCAAACATTTGTATATGCACACAGTGGGTGAGACTCACTTGGGGTGCTTGTTGAACATGATGGGTAGGAACTCATCAACAGGCAGCATTTTGTTCAGAGGTTTTGCCTGCAGGAGTTTCCGGGCTCCGCTCAGTGAGAGGACGTATCCCAAGGTCCAGTAGGAGTAGTCTGGGTACACGAGGTTGCTGACTCCCTTCACCCAGTGCTCTGGCTCATTCACCTGCAGCCGCTTACGGCCTACATAACTTTATGAGGACAGAAAAGTGACTGACAGGCACCACAGACATTAAGAAGCGTAATTTGAGTATGATGAAAAGCATTAAAGGGATAGTAAGGATCTTTTGAAGTGGGGTCATATGAGGTACTTATCCAAAGTCAGTGTATTACATGCAGTAGATGTCTGTCGACACATCCCCCATTTTGGAGAAGCAGGCTGGCACTGACAGACATCTACTGTATGTAATGCACTGTCCATGGATAAATACCTCAAACAGTCCCACTGCAAAACCCAAACTATTCCTTTAAAACACTAACATGAGGTCCCATTCAAGCCCCACTCCCTGTACATTTTCCATGACAACCACCAGTCTGCTGCAAAACCTCGGCTCAAATCTCACATCATCCTCCAGCACGAGCACTTGCTGCAGTTCCTGCTCCACCACCTAGAGGGAGACACACAACATCTCAAATCTCTTATGCTGTCACACCCATAGACTGTGTACACTTAAGCCTACTGCCACATCAGCTTCACTGAACTTAGATAAGTTATGTTTGAAACAGTCACGGAGCAAAGCTGCACCTGTTTCCAGATGTTGTAGTGGCTGAGGAAGCAGCCGATCTCCCCTCTAGTCAGCACACGGCCTGAGTATGGGTCTTTGTACCCAGGCAGCATGTCTATACCCATGGCCAGCAGCTGAGAGGAGTTCAAGGCTCTGTGGACAACACATGGAAGCACATGTCCTCATAGTCAAAGTCAGCTATAAGACATTTAATATTTTCTTACAAGTGAAGCCTCATTCCCACTGTCAGTTTCTACAGCGGTAATTCTAAATACACCAATTTAAACTGTTTAATCAAAAGCAGGTGTAAATATTACTCTTTATTACACCCCAAATTAAAAGCAAACATGTGGGGCCATTAAACTAGACCATTCACATATTTTTTTGTCCTGAAATTGTACAGTTGTAGAGAAGTGTTCATATGGTATTCTATGATATCTAGGTCATGCAAAACACTGTACTTTGGCAGGAGATATTGTGTCTCAGAGAAGACACGTATCAGCTGGCAGTCTTGTTCCTAGCTTGCAAAAAGGACTCTACAAAGAGATGTCACAAGGCAGAACCACCAAAACAAAAAAGATGTCTGAAAATTATGAATGATGTGTATGATATGGAACAGTTAACTCACAGGATAAGAGCTCAACAGGAGTGATGTTGAATATGTCACAAAAATGAGTAGGTTTTGTGAGACAGGGTGATCCAGAGCTGTTGTTTTTTTCTCTTTCGTATGTATGTGGTGTTTCTCCATAGATGCAGATTTCAGTGGGGACAAAGGGGACAGGTCCCCCTCAGTATTTAGAGCATGTGCTTTTTACACCATAAATTGATGCAGAAAATGCACAAATTAATGCATTAACATTTACCAGAATACAGGAAATCAAGTGTTTAACAATAATAATTTTCTGGCATATGACCTCCAAATCCCTCCTGTTTCATATGTGTCTTTTCCGATGTTGAAATGAAACCTATTCAACTGTGTTCCTGGAAAAGCCAAAAAAAAAAAAGACGACACAGAAGATGAACGTATAAAATGTGATGCACTGTTATGAAAAAAACAACCCAGCATTATATGAAGTAACAAATCAGATCTTGCCAGTTCATTCCTGACCTTGAAAACAGCAGCTGACAAAACCAATGTCCACTTACTTGCTTGTCCTACAGATTTCAACCACATCACATGGTCCTCATCGGCAGACTTAGTTTGCTTAGTTGCCACGGAAATATAAGCAACTCTAGCACTTCTTATCTGTGTTGAAATAAAAGCTGGCCCATTCATAATATGCTGATGAGGACCATTTAACGTGGTCAAGCAAGTAAGTCAGATCATGCTGTGAGCAGTTTAATTAACTACTTTCTGTCCACTGAACTACACCTGCCAACCGAATCACCATGCAGAAGGAGGCGTGTATCAGCTGCTACCTCAACTAGCACCACTGAGCTAGCTAACATTACAGAGAGAAAATAGTTCCTACGTAAAACTGCTCACAACAAGGTCTGTGGATTATCTTGAGTAACCGGGTCATGATGTCTGCAAGGAGACATTTTGAATGCTTGTTAAATGTATTTTCTTGGATCTTTGAGCACCACAGGTTGAGTGCTATCTAGTTCCATTATATTGGAGAGAAGGCAGACATCTCTACAGCTGATATCTCCAACACTTGGCAACTCACACTAAAACAATCTGGACTGATAAATAGCACTACAGGTAAGAGGGAAAGTATGTATTTTTGATTTTAAGGTGAACTATCCCTTTAATGATGGTAAACATTTGACTGACTTTGACTCCTTAAGTATCTGAATGCTACCTCCACCACTGCACGATGAGAGGTGTTACTGTATATCATACTTGCCATCCACGGCTTCTGTCAGTGTGGCGTCGATGCCGAGGACAGCCAAAGAACTCAACATCCTGTCCCGCCGGTCTGAGCGGCGCTTCAGATTGATCAGATAGATCTATAAGTGGAGAATAAAATGACTGTTCACTTAAACAGCACTCCATAACTGGAGAAATATCTCTTTAGTGAATCTGTACCTCATCAAATCCCATCTTTCCTGGTTCTTTAAGCAAAGTGTGCACATACTGTGAAGGCTCCATGGTGTAGGCAACTGGAAAGTAAAGTTACACATTCACATTTCACATGAAGTATAGTAAATTTGCCTTTTCCTGCACAGTCGTTTTGGTTTCAAGAGAACTTCTTAGATCAGTTGAACATCTAACTGATGTGAAAGAGTCAAATGAGAGGGGGAGAAGAGGAAGTGAGAGGCAGAGGGCCTTAACAGAGGAGTGAGACATGTGTCAGGGCTGTGAGAGCAAAAAGGCCCAAATATGCTCACACAGACACAGGGAGACAGCAAAGACTGAAGATCGAGGGCCTGAAAATTACCCCCGTTGTCCAGAATTGTCAATTATCAGTGTCAACAACATTTCAGCACGATTAGAGGAAGTGCCTACTGAGAGCCTCCGTCAGTGTGTGGGTGAAACTCTCCTCTTCTTCCTCCAGTGTCTGGTCTTGTTTAAGAGGCACTGGTAAGTATCCATAATGGTCCTTATTGCACACGTACATCTGAACCCCTGCAGCAGAGCAGACAGATCAGGTCGCAGTGCATCTTTTCTTTATTAGACATGCAATATTAGATACATTTCACCTCCAATGGTTAGCATAGTGTATGGTTCGACAAGACATTGATGCAGTTACAAAGTCATATGATTATGATATTATTAAGGAGGGTGATAATAAAGTTCATATGTCCATGTTTTATAGAGATGTTAAGCACATAGTACAGTACCTATTGCTTCATTCAAATCAAGATTTAAAGCATAATTTAAAACAGTGTTTTATTTTCAACTAGGACTCCTTTTTGCCCATGATTGTGTGTCTAACTTTTTTTTTTTTTCAAACCAGTCCAGTATTGAGTGAGAGCGTGCATCCAGCAGCGAAACACAGTGCAAAGTTACCACGCATGGAATTTTGCTCTGTCAATTTACGCCCACCGAAGTGCATGTTTTTACCACTGACAGGCTCAGATTGGTATTATCAGTGTCTGACAACATTATGAAAAGGATCCCTTCAGAAACAGACTTTTGTAA
Source organism: Epinephelus fuscoguttatus (assembly GCF_011397635.1). Classification (NCBI taxonomy): domain Eukaryota; kingdom Metazoa; phylum Chordata; class Actinopteri; order Perciformes; family Serranidae; genus Epinephelus; species Epinephelus fuscoguttatus. The sequence continues at coordinate 26,190,142 of NC_064766.1, forward strand.
AAGAGTAAGATCCTTCCTGTTTAAATCGCTGTCACCAAACCCACCAGACTCCATTTTAAATAAACAGTAATTGTAGCGTGTATAGAGCCAACATATTTTCATATTTTCACATTTAACTGGGTGAATTATGGGTTTATTTCAACCAAACCAGAGTTGGTGATTGCTGGGACAGTGGAAAGATGAACTAAGACAGTTTTTGTGTGGTTTATTTTGTTTATATTGACTTTGAATGAAGTGTGTTTTACAATGATAAAATGACTGTTTATTTAAATGGAGTCTGGTGGGTTTGGCGATAGTGATTTCTTGGCTGTTTCTGGTTAAACAAAATGGATCTTACTCTTTAAAAAAGGTCTATCTCTGTAGGGATCCTTTCTGTAATGTTGTCAGACAATTATAATAACAATCTGAGCCTCTCAGTGACCAAAACAAGCACTTTATGTGGATGTAAATTGGCGGTCCAACTACAGTGGCGGGTGATTACATCCCTGCTTCAGAAATTGTTCTCATTAGTCACAAAAACATGGGAAAATAGGGTCCAGGTTGAAAAACACCAAAGTTACCCTTTAACTATTGTTACACATTAAAAGACAAGCATCTTCCTAAATGTAGTAGAGTTAAATTTTAACATGAATTATTGCACATGAGCATTATCATTAGTGTATACTAATGTATATAAACAGGCATTAGAAGTAATTATTTAAAATATTTTTTAGGGGTAAATAAATGGTAGATCATGTTTTTTGCCCCTCATATTAAAACACAATAATATATGCCACTATTCCATCGTTCTGATGCATTTTAAAAAAGGGAAAAATGGGGAAAATAATCTTCCTACCAGGTAAAAAAACACACATCACAGTGTGCCACTGATGACAACCACCAAATGATAATCAGCAAAATCACAGTAACATAATCTCATGAGGTGCAACTTAAATTGAAAAGCACATATTGACAAAGACCTGCTGACCTGCTTGCTGTGAAGAGAAAGCGAAGGCCATGATGTCATCAACATTGTAGGGGTACTGGGGGTGAGGAGGGTGGAACGCCAATGCTTGGCTGGCTCTGCGCCTCAAGTCCAGCAGGAAGGTGGAGTGCACCATGGGGACAGCAAAGCAGCCCAGCCACTTCCATTTACGGATGGGAACATACTCTGGGGTTCGCCTGTAGTAGCCCTGTGCGTGTAAGAAGACCCTGGACAATCAGTTTCCTGCAGTTTTCAGTCAATATTCCACACAGGAAATATATATTCTGTTCTGGTCTCTTACCTGAGGAGTCACGCCACACCAGAAGTTGGAATAAAGGCTCTTTGATTCCAGCATTGGAGCCACAATTGTCAGATTCTCTGCTATCATGTCAGAAAGCACCTTAGGGTTTGTCAGCAAGTTGTCACTGTCCACAAACTGAGGGGAAAAGAGGGAGCATGACAGAGTGGTGATTTGATGCACCAGATAATTTAATTGTGGATAACTCCCCTGCACAACAAGATATCTCCAACACTCAGCAACTCACACTAAAACAATCTAGACTGATAAATGGCACTACAGGTAAGAGGAAAAATATGTTTTTGTTTTTGTATTTTTTTCCAAATGTCCATTTAATTCTTGCTCTTTATGCTCTGTTACTGTCTCACCAATATGTAGTCAGCCCAAAGTCGTCTGGCAGCTCTGAGTGCCGCCTGCTTTAACCTCATCACGTGGGTGAACCGAGAGTCAGGCCAGTGTTTGGGACCCTGCTCATCTGCATAAGAGCTGAAAGAAAGAGGGACAGACTAATGATATGAATATTATAGGATCAGAGGATTTCAGATTTACCACCACGCTGTTAAATATATAGGATGGCTGATAATAAATGGAGCTGCTGCCTCAGAGACAAAGTTTATGCACCTCGGTTGCTCTGCAGGCCTCCACTCCACTGAGTGGTAAAGGTGTTGAACTCCTCTGAGCCACTTGTGAAGCATGGCTGTGCTGTTGTCCACACTGTGGTCAGAGGCCGCCCTGAGGTCACAAGGAACAGTTCTGAACATTGACTTCATCTCTTTGTTTTCAGCTCTCTTTCTTTCTTTCTTTCTTTCTTTCTTTCTTTCTTTCTCACTTGTCTGAGAATGACTTGTTTGATGATGAACAGTGTTGTAGTATGTGAGGAATGACATTTACACAGTGCTGTTAAAATGCCCAAAAGTTGGTCAAAATCTTCCATGAAGCAAATTTGACAGCAAGGGCAAATTTTCCAACTATTTTACAGAAATATGAACTCAGTTTTTAATCAAATGCAATAAAGAAATTACTGTAATTTTACCAGATGGCGACACGGTCCTTTGGATAGTCCAGTCTCTCAATGCATCCTAAGAAATAAGGGAGGCTGTGCTGTGCATTGCGGGCGAGGATGGTGATCAGCACTGTGGGCTTCAGCACAGAGGACTCCTGCTGGGCCGGTTGGAGGAGACGATCAGCTGACAGCTCCTCTGTGCCATCCGTATGCAGGAAAAACTCTCCTGCTAAAATCATGAAATATAATTTGAATCCCACAAATCCAAGAGGCATTATTCCAGCAGGGCACCTTGATGTCTCTGTAGCCTCAGACTGGTGCAAGTCAGGGAGAAGAGAGAGATTCTCACACACACGATAACACACACACACACACACACACACACACAGAAACAGGGGCAGAGGGAAGGAGAGAAGAGAGACGAAAAAGAGATTGAAGACAACCGACATAGATATCTGAAGTTATACATTACTATTGTTACTACACATTTATCTATACATTCAAATAAACGATTATTATCACTAGTACTATTATTATTATTATACAATAATGTTTTTTAATTTTATTTTATACTTGTAAAATTGCTATTTTTATTTGATTGTAAATTGTAAATGAAATGTTAATTTTTACATTTGTTTTATTTTTTGTAAATTTATTTTTATTTTTATTATGAAAAGGTACAATGAATAATGTTTTTTAATATTATTCTAAAATTTTATAACTGCTATAATTAAAAAATATAATTGTCTTTTTTATCATTTGTGAATGCATATTATTATTATTATTAATAAAAGGTGTTGTAAAACATATAAACAATTTATAATGTTTTTATAACCTTATTTTATAATTGTTATAATTGCTCTTTTTTTGTTTATGTATAACAACAATTTATATTTTTTTATTTTTGAAAATGGATTATTATTAATACCATTATTATTAAAAGGTGTTGTAAAACATACAAATAATTTTAGAATGGCTATAAATGCTTTTTAAAAAAAAAAAAAAAAAAATCATTTTTATGTTTAACCACGGTTTACATTATTATTAATTTATTTTTCATATTTTGTATTTCCTTAACTATTTTTTCTAATATAATATATATAAATGTACGGTCTTAAAAAGGATTAAAATAAAAATAATTTTTTGATACTGAATGCTTCAGCAATGGTTTGGTGTTATTGTGCTTTTTCTGACCTTAGTTTAATTTGCTGTGTGAGGTCTGCCATGCTTCCGCTGACAACAATTATGTCTAACAGTTTCCACCCGGACATATTACACTGCTGCACGCCGGCAAACCTGAAAACAGAGCTCACACATGCCGTGACAGCAGCAATATGTCCTGACATTAGACCGTGGCTAATGAGACAGTTAAGGTTTACTAATTAAAATGTCGGAGGCTTCACACAGAGCAGAGAAACCTCCACCTCCGAACTGGATCCTTCAGCATCCGGCGGTGAGTGTTTGAGGAGCTCCGTGCTGCGTTCACGGGTCTGATGATAAATTATGCAGTAACCAGAGTTTGTTTCTTGTTTTAGTATCTGCAAATGAAGAGTCTAGAGGTTGAAGACAGTGAACAGCTACACGCAGCTTTCCTCGTGTACATGGATCTCACTGAGGGTGAGTTTGACAAGTTAAAGAGTTTAGCAGGAGCCATTACTTTTTTATTTGTTTGTGTATCATGCAGAGACAGGGGGTGATTAAATTAGCTGTATGAATCATAAAGGTGCCATCTCATATGTACTCTCACAGATTTACATAACAAGATCAATTCAAGTGAGGCATTTTAAAGAATAAATATTATATAAATATTAACTAAAGTCTAATCCTGACCAGTTGATATACTACACTTACTGGCCACTTTATTAGGTACACCTGTACAGCTTGTTAAGGCAAATAGCTAATCAGCCAATCACATGGCAGCAACTCAGTGCATTTAGGCATGTAGACATGGTCAAGACGACCTGCTGAAGTTCAAACTGAGCATCAGAATGGAGAAGAAAGGTGATTTGGTGACTTGGTTGGTTTACACACAGCCATCTCTAGAGGATAGTCTGAGAATTTGGTGTAAACAACATGAAAGCATGGATCCATCCTGCCTTGTATCAGCGGTTCAGGCTGGTGGTGGTGGTGGTGTAATGGTGTGGGGGATATTTTCTCGGCACACTTTGGGCCCCTTAGTACCAACTGAGCATGGTTTAAACACCACAGCTTACCTGAGTATTGTTGCTGACCGTGTCATCCCTTTATGACCACAGTGTACCCATCTTCTGATGGCTACTTCCAGCAGGATAACGCACCATGTCTCAAAGCTCAAATCATCTCAAACTGGTTTCTTGAACATGACGATGAGTTCACTGTACTCCAATGGCCTCCACAGTCACCAGATCTCAATCCTGGATGTGCAGCTGACAAATCTGCAGCAGCTGTGTGATGATATTATGTCAATATGGACCAAAATCTCTGAGAAATGTTTCCAGCACTGTGTTGAATCTATGCCACAAAGAATTAAGGGAGTTCTGCAAAGTGTACCTAATAAAGTGGCCAGTGAGTGTATATTTACCTATATTGTTTTTATGTGTGTCTAGCCTGCCAAAGAAAAAGTTAAAAACATGTTCTAAATGCAATAGTCCATAGACTCAGTTAGGCTCTGTGTGTCTTGCTCTCTGCAGTGCGTCAGTGGAAAGAGGTGTCTTGTGTCAAGAGCCCTGAGCTGCAGATGGTTTTGCTTGAAGCGAGGGAGAAGGAAGAAACCCCCGTCCAGACGATTCTTCCACTTCCTGTTCACCGATCTCTGAGTCACAAAAGGTAATGAGATGCTGGAGAAGCTCTCTGCCCTCCTCCTTCTTTTGGTTTAATGACTATTGGTGTCTCCTCAAACTCACAACCTCCTCCTCCTCTCTGCTATGCAGCATACGTCACGTGCTGGACAGAGGCTTTCCTATGTTGCTGTGTGCCGTAGCTGCTGACTCCACCTTGGTCTACCAGAGGATGACTGACGGGTTGGTGACGCCAGACCCTCCTGTTGGACCCTTCCAGGATTTAGGACGCCGGCAGCACAGGAAGAGACGGCAGAAGCACTGACCAGCTGGGGAGAGGACACCTTGCTGTTGTCGGTGAAACACAGTCGATCAGTTGGTCCGTCTGTTTGTGTAAGCTGCTCCTAAAAGAGAGCATGGCAGCCGGTGCAAATGGTGCTCTCAGTGAGAAACAGAAACTTGCTTTTGGTTTCGGACTCCTTAAAGAGAGATTCGTGGACAGTGTGCTCACACCACCGTACACCTCACAGTTTGTGGTCGCATGCCTTCCTCAAAGTCTTTGAGCAGGACCTGATGAGTTGGATCCCAGGGAATCCACAGGATATTCTGGATAAGTAACTATTAGAGCCTGACCGATACTTGATTTTTTTCTGTTGTTGTACGCAGCTATTTGCCTGCAGGAATGTCTAATGAGCGAGTAAAGTTAGCTAACGCTAGCAGTTTGCTCATCCACGAATGCCTGTGAAGTGCGTGTGTAATAACATATGGCTGTATTACTATATAGGCAAATCCATTTAAAGTAAAGTCATGGAAATGGGGTAAAATTTTATGAAAAGTGATGGAATTTTTTTTGAAAATTAATTGGTAAAAAGACGTGGTAACCCTGTATATGGTTGAGCATATTTCATCTGCAGTAATAAGGTATTCATTTGAATAATATCACAACTGTCTGAGCTGTAGTAAGTATTATTGTTGACAAAATGATTCACCTGGCAGGTTGTTCTGTTGGCTTTTCTTCAAAGTAAAACCACATCATCATCTGGGTGGATAACTTACTGAAAACACTTTTTATTTTTCTAGAAAAACAAAAATTCAACATAGAAACTGAACACAACAACATAACACTGGTGAGCGAAATCAGACTTCTATGTGACGTAGCTGTGTCCACCCTGCGGGGTTTTAGTAGGGACGGATACTGACGCAGGGGACGTCAGTAACCCTGCAGTGTGAGTGCATGAGTGTCTTTTTAATGGTGCAACAGTGTCTTAATGGGAGGAAGGACTTGACTACATGAGACAGAGATTACAACACTTCAACCCTGAGCCTTATTCAACATAAATACTCTACATCATCGCAGAAACAGACATGGACAGACAAACACACCGTACTGGCCGACGTACTGTAAAAAAGAGGTTCATACTGTGTCTTGGAATGCAGGAAGTTTCAAAACTGTTGACTTCTCAGGGAGGCATTCAAGGACGAAATATTCAAAATGATGCAGATAGAGACGTTATTTTCGCTCTGAGTGTCCACGAGAGCGCGGGTTGCTTCTGCTGTTGATTTATATGTGCAACAGTTTCAAATGTCTATAGGAAGTCTCAGTGACGGCCACGTTCCATGACTTATATCCAAGGAGGGAAAGAAAAGCAGGTGTGTTTTAAATCCCAACATCTCTGGCATCCTGTAATGGCTTCATTAAGGAATAAAAATACTAAACCATCTTTGATTTGGGGTCATTTCTCTCTTGGTTGATATATGAACATGAACTGAGGTTGTGAGCAGGAGCGCAAAAAGGTGCTTGATTCAAGTCAGTAATCTGTTTTTCACAGGCGTGTACATACGAGGGACAGTCCCCCTCTACATGGTAACACATGGTACGATCCATCCATAACACTGCCATGAAAGTTTTTTGATATTGGGACTGACGGATACACGACCACAGCGCTATGTCATATCGTCCTCCTCTGAGCAGTAGTCACGGCCCTGTAAAGAAAACAGACAGATGTTAGTGTGCATTACATTTTTAGTTTGTCTATGAGTGTGCATTTCATATTCTTATCATCACAATATTGATATATATCATGCTATGGCAAATGTATTCAAAATTCAATGTATAATAATAGTTGTATACTTTGTCCACCACTGCAGCACTCAGTGAATCCTGTTTTCAACAATACGTACTTTAAATAACCACACCAGTGAAAAGCACAGGACGTGACAGATTGAGGCTTTTTTTTTTTTTTTTTTTTTTAGGTATCATCGTGTCATCTGTCATGTCCTCACTTCCTACAGATTTGCTGCTGTGATAGGATTAACCTCCACTGTGTCATTTAGCAGGAGCTTTTTGCAAAAAAACAAAAAACAAAAAAAAACTACAGAGACAAAAAGTGGTGCTCCAATTTCTTACTTTTTCTATTTTCTCATCCAACATCCTGAAGAATTCCTGCTGACTCTCTGAGGAGTGGATGCTCCTGCAAAGGACAATAGTACAGCAGGTTAAGGCCTTCCGATGTAACTCATCATGATGAACAGTTTAGAAGATGTCTAACAAAATAGACAAACACACAACCAATGTACGACATATAAATCCATGTTAATGCTACTGCGATAGCAACAATAGCATCATCAGACAGTGACACTTACAGAATCTTTCCATTCCCGTTTGACCCTGTTTCATCCATGTGTTGACCTTTACCGAGGAGAGCACTTTTCTCCTGCAAAATATCCAAGCAAGCACACACACACACACACAGTCAACCATCTGATCCAAAAGTGGTCTCATGTCCCATTATTCAGGCAAATGGAAAACACAGCATGAAATAAAAATAACAATTAACTAAGAAATGATGTCATTGTTAAGTTTCTGCAAACCAAGGATACGTTACATTTGCACATCTGCATGATGTAGCAGATACACTGAAACCTTATGTTTCAACAGTGCTTTGGATAATGTGGTTACTTGGTTATGGTTAGGAAAACATGTTTTGGCTGTATTACCAAAAAAAAAAAAAAAACACTTTTCGTGCCACTATTATGGCAGAAAATACAGCAAAGTCTCTGAAAAAACAACCACTTTTCATGGCACAACCCCCACTGGAAAAACCGTGACAGTTTGCCACAAAACACCCACATTTAAAGCCCCAAAAGCCATAGGGAAAACAGTGATGGATTGCTACAGAACACCCAGGTTTGGAGCCTAAAAAGCTGGAGAAAACACTGTGAAAGGTCACCACAAAAGACCCATGCTTAGAGCCTAAAGAGCTGCAGAAAACACAGTGACTGGTTGCTACAAAACACCCATGTTTAGAGCCTTAAGAGCCACAACAAACACAGGGAGGGGTTGCTACATAATACCACTGTCAGGAGCCTGAAAAGTTGACGGAAACACAGCGATGGGTCTCTACAAAACACCCATATTTAGAGCCTCAAAAGCCATGGGGAAAACAGTGATGGATTGCTACAAAACACAAAGGTTTGGAGCCTGAAAAGCTGGAGGAAACACAGCGAAAGGTCACCACAAAACACCTACATTTAGAGCCTAAACAGCTACAACAAACACAGTGATGGGTTGCTACAAAACACCCACATTTAGAGCCTAAAAAGCTGCAGGGATCACAGTGACAGGTTGCTACAAAACACCCATGTTAAGAGCCTTAAGAGTGGCAGGAAACACAGTGACTGGTTGCTACAAAACACCCATGTTTAGAGCCACAACAAACACAGGGAGGGGTTGCTACATAACCAACTGTCAGGAGCCTGAAAAGCTGTTGGAAACACAGCGATGGGTCTCTACAAAACACCCATATTTAGAGCCTCAAAAGCCATGGGGAAAACAGTGACTGGTTGCTACAAAACACCCATGTTTAGAGCCGCGAGAGCCACAACAAACACAGTGACGGGTTGCTACAAAACACCCATGTTTAGAGCCTCGAGAGCCACAACAAACACAGTGACGGGCTGCTACAAAACACCACCATCAGGAGCCTGAAAAGCTACAGGAAACACAGCAATGGGTCACTACAAAACACCCACATTTAGAACCTTAAGAAATACAGGAAACATAGCAACGGGTTGCTAAATAACGCCCACGTCTAGAGCCTAAAGAGCTGCAGGATACACAGCAAGGGTTCGCTACAAAACACCCACATTTAGAGCCTAAAAAGCTGTTGGAAAACAGCAATGACTCGCTAAATCACTACAGATTTTGTTGTTTGTTGCTCTCCATCAGTAGCCTGCAATGCTTTGCAGCTTGGCAGGCATCTCCCCTGGGTGACACCCCATCCATCCCCTTCAACTCCAGATGACAAAGTCAGCTTATAAACTACATCACTTTAGAAACGATGATATGATACTTGTGAAATGTGCACATGTAATCTTTTTGTGGTTTACAGAAAAGTATAATGGGAACAATTTCCTCTGGCGACTGGGCTGAGAACTCTACAGTTGCCTTAATAAGGCAAACATGTCTAATTACAAAGTTTACGTCTTGACATATTTTGACAACAAATTGACTATTTTTACAGATAAACACACGCTATCATAATATACAGTAAATGTCCCATTACAGATGACAAATAGAATACAAAGAGTAAAATAGAGCCACGCACTGTGCTGTCCTGTCCGTCCACTCCTCCCTCGTCTCCACTGATGTACTTGACTTTCTCCACCCCTTTCATCTTGTACTCATCTGTGACAGAGTGGGAGACAGAGAGAAAGGGGGGAGCACATCTCCTCTTATTAATACGCGACAGCAGAGGACGACACACACAGCCACCCTGATCAGCACAATCCTCTGGGTTAATAGTTCTCACAGTTCAGTACTTGGCAAAGTAATTATGTGCTTGAGTTCTCACGCTCTGGACTAAATCCTCTCTTAACAATGGTTGGCGAGCCGCGAACACATGAGCTGTCAGCCCGATTCTCTTCTTTTCTCTGCCTCTCCATCTTTTCTCTCGCACATGCACAGCCCCCTCCTCCATCTCACTCCCACGCATGTAGAACGGAGGAAATGAAAATACAGTTGCGATGCATAGTAATGAAGGCCAGATGGACTCATGCACTCACAACTCATCAGATTAAAGGGATAGTTATGATTTTTTACAGTGGGGTTGTATGAGGTTTTTATCCATGTCAAATGTATAACCTCCAGTAGATATGAATTTGAGGCAGCTCCGGTGTTCTGTGAGCTGAAACTACTGTTTCTGCAGAAGGAGTCTGGCTTTGAAGAGAGCATATGGAACAGCTTCAGTTCCCTGTTGGAAATGACACCAAGGTCAAGTGCTGAAAATATTCTAAATGCAGCATAAACCTTAACTGATATTGTTTTTTCTTAGATAGCTAAAATACATTTTGCTGCTTCTCCAAACTGAGGGCGCATCGACTGACCTCTACTGTATGTAATACATTGACTCTGGATAAGTACCTCTTACAACCCCACTTCAAAAAACACAAACTATCCCTTTAATGGGGTGCAAGTTATTATTGAAGTTCACCGTTATTTCTCTTTCCAGAAATCACAACTTGGTTACTCAAGATAATCCACAGACTTTGTTGTGAGCAGTTTCATGTCGGAACTACATCTGAGGAAAGCGTGCATCTGCTCATGGACGAGAGGCTTGCACTCATGACGGTGTGAGATGTAATGGCGTCCTCTTCGGCTGAGCTGTAACGTTAACTTGCTCAGTGGCGCTAGGTGAGCTAGCAGTTGATGCACGCTTCCCTCTGTGCCATGATACGGTTGGTGGGTGTAGTTCAGAAGAAAGAAAATAGTTCCTACATGAAACTGCTCACAACAAGGTCTGTGGATTATCTTGAGTAACCAGGTCATGATTTCTGGAAAGAGACGTTGCTGGTGTATTATTTCTTGGCACTATGAGCGCCACTAGCCGAGTGCCATCTAGTTGGACAGAAGACAGACATCTCTACGGCTGATATCTCCAACACTCTGCATCTCACACCAAAAAAAGTCTGATGAAGACTGATGACTGATGAATAGCACTACAGGTAAGAGGAAAACTATGTGGTTTGCATTTACACAGTGTTCTTCTATTATCATTAATATCTTTTTTTTTTAAAGCACAACTTTTCTGTCCCATCTGACCTCCAGTTTATATTAAAAAACTTGAGATCAAACCTATGAAAATACTCATTCTGTTTACAGAGCAATATGAGTTATTATTTTACATCCCAGCAGTGACTAAGGCTTACTCATACCTGCAGCTATTTTTGTACTTTCTTTACTTGTATTTCAGTCATTCATTTTCCGTAGCCGCTTATCCTGTTGGGGATCACGGAGGGGCTGGAGCCTATCACAGCTGACATTGGGCGAGAGGCAGGGTACACCCTGGACAGGTCAGCAGACTATCACAGGGCTGACACATAGAGACAGACAACCATTCACACTCACATTCACACCTACGGACAATTTAGAGTCACCAATTAACCTGCATGTCTTTGGACTATGGGAGGAAACCGGAGTACCTGGAGAAAACCACACAGACACGGGGAGAACATGCAACCTCTGCACAGAAGGGCTTCCCTACCCGAACTGGCAATCATCTTATTGTGAGGCGACATTTTGAGTTCCTTTTCAGGCAAAAATACCACACAATTACAAGCTTGTCAAGTGTGGGAATCTGTAGCTGTTTTCTTACATAATGCTAAATTGATTATCTTGAGGATTTAGACTCTTGTTCAGATAAACAACACATTTGGAGATTTACATTTTTGGCTTTGAAAAACTGTGACATTTTTAAAAGCATTTCATGGGCCAAATGATTAGCACAACATTACTGCTGCATTAACTGATGATAAAATTCATTGTTAGTAACACACCTAGAAAAGATTCAATTTAAAAACAATGGTAGCACCTTATATAGCTCTAACTGACCTTTCATGCACACCTGCCTTTAATAAAGCACTAATTAACAGTTCCATCATTATCTGAGAGCATCTGGATCACTATTCAATATTGCTAACAATTTTCAAGAAAAATAAATGTTTCTTCTACACAGTGGACTTTTTTTAAATACTCATATAAACATAATGTTGCCTAACCTTTAAAAATTCATATCTATCAAAAGTCCAGTCTCAACCAGAACTAAAACAAGGATATTAAGAGAGCAGAATAGCCCCTAAACATAGAGGTGCATGGGAAAATGTGTGCAGTAAACAGACTGACCAGAGAGAAGGTCCCCGTTGCTGTAGGCTTTATTCTGGCCCTCCTCACCGTTGGGCACGGCTGACACCTGCTTGGCAGAGGTGCAGCCCATCTCCTCCTCCTCAGCTGCTCTCCTCCTCACCCCTGAGCATTACAGGCACACCTGAGGTCGTGGCACAGTATGGTTAGATATGTGAGTTCAGGAAGTTATTTTGTGAGCCTCAGATCACTGACAAACCTCTTGATTAAGGTCCGTCTCTGGGGAAATCATCTGAGGAGCATCTCTCCTTAGAGACATCCATTTGAGAGTGTGGCCCCTGTAATTATCATTACTGAAAGGGCTTACCTCTTAAAGGAAATAACAGTAAACAGGTCTTTATTTCACAGAGGAAGAATTCCCCTGAACTCCAGCTTGGGAATCACTCATTTTTCATAATCAATTAGTCATGAAGCGCCCCACCCTAGAGTTAAAAGACGCGGGCATCCCTATTTATTCATGAAAAGACAGTAAGATAGACGGTGCAGTCGGGCTGTGAATCATGCACACGCCGGTCTGGGAAAGCACCAATCAGAACGTGCGCACGGCGGTGCCAGCTGCACCGCAACAATAAGGCCTTTCAAGCTGTCAAGATGCCACCGTGCCAAGCAGACGGGTCATTTCTATTAGTGAATGGGGGGTTTCTGTGACGCTCAGAGGATTAAACCGTGGCCGCCGCACAAGTGCGCCCATCTCCATCATTATATCGGCTTGTAAAACCCGCAGCACTGTGGCAAACATGACGGAGCGTTTGACCAAATCACTCGGTGGTGTTGTGCATTAAAGCTCTGGAATATGCAGGGTGATTGATCTCCATATGGCTGATCCTAAACGCGCTGACCGCACAGCTGAGTGCAGCTGCAGAGTCAGCTGCTCCACACACATCATCATCATCATCATCCTCACTACATTTATGCATTTATATTGATACAAGCTGCAGCACATAGACAGTGCATCACTGGGGTATCTCATGGTATTATAGGCAAGCAAATAATAAACGAGATATGCATTCGCTTTAACCTGCAAAATGTCAACCATCGTGTCATTTCACAACATCACAGAGCGGGGGGAACGATCGGGATTCCTTAAACAAATAATAACAATAGAAGGTGCGAAAAGAGCAGCCATTGCACGGCCAGCAGGAAGCGCCGACACGATATGGCAAATACGGAACCAAACAAACAATAGATTGCAAAATAAACATGCACCAATAGGGCAGAATTACCTCCCTGGTTTGTCCATGGTTCCTCTGGTTGTAGTTCAGAGAGGCTTCACTCCAGACGGAGGATCCAGACAGACCGCATCATCTCCACCTCTCGGCTCAATACAGGCATCAGCAGTGGAGATGCAGTCAGTCCGTCTGCCAGCTGTCTGGTCGGAGCTCATGGCCTCATGCTCTGTTAAAGTCATAACATGGCGCCAAACGGTTAGCAAATAAATAAACGAGTAAAAGAAGAATTGAATTTTATATATTTGTTGAGGACTCGCTGTTATTTACGGCGCAAGACACACCATCTTACCTTTTTAAGCGATGGAAATTTGACGACGAAGTTTCATCAGTTGCCAGTCGGGCCTATTTCGGCGGCGCACCAGGAACTTCCGGTCTGCTCGTTCTTTCCGCATCATCAAAGTTGACAGCATAGAAACATTCAAAGTTTTTAAAGTTCACTCCCTGCGACAAAACCCGACAGCTAACGCCGCCGATTGTTGACCTGCATCGACATGACTTCACTAACCATGATCGCTCGTGTGTCGGACGGACTTCCGCTCGCTGCGTCGATACAGGAGGATGAACAGGTATGAATGAAAGCTAGCTTCCCCATATAACCCCTCTATATGAGGAGCACTACACACCAAACCCCATTCAAAAAATGTCGTATTTAAGACTGCTAGCTTATCCGCCAAGGCGTAGACCTCCCAAAAACAAGCTTAAAGACTTAATTTTGATTTTTAATAGTGAATTGGAAATTCGGTATATAAATACGGTAGGTAATCCACGAAGCAGCAATTTATTTATTAACACTATAACTTAAAAACATAACGTTAACGTACGTAGCTAAGTTAACATTTCTGCAGCCCATCACTGTGTAAATCATTTTACTGAAAAAATGTGGAAATAAAACAGCTTATTCAAAGTTTAGCTTAAATGAACATATATTTAATGCCGAAAAATTGATTAATTCTTTGTAAAAGGTTTGAGGTTTAACATTGAATATTATTTCCGTCTACCAATAAACATTACTTTTACATTAACCTGTCAAATATATTAAAGGGGGACGCTATCTAAATGAATAATTCCACTATGTTATTTCTATCCGTTGGAAAGTTCAATTAATATTTGCGAATGTGAGCTACTCCCTCAAAGCCAGAAACCAGTCTCAAACTTGTGACATCGAGGTATAAAGTAGGGATGTACAATAATATCGAACGATATTGGCTGTAAAATAAAATATCGGAATCGGCCAACATGCTGATAATACTGGCATGTCATCGGTATGGGCCAGTATCTCTTTACAATTAACTATCAGAACACATTTTTCTTATTTTGCACAATGACTAAACATTACATATATTGAAAATCATTGTATTTCATGTCTCCATCTGCTGGTGGGCCATCACAATAAGAGTATGCATGCATAATATGATGTTAATTCCACTACAGAAGAGACATGATGATCACTAAAATTAGGTGGGGAAAAGTGGATATATTGATATTATTTACACGGGTTGTAACATGTCGGCATGTTGTGCATCCCTTGTATAAAGTCTGGAGCTGCACCACATATTAGTTGGAGCCTGATTTTGTTAGCCTACAGAATGTTTGTTTTTTATACTCAAATGAGCTTTATTCTAATGTAGTGATCTCAGTTCTGAAACAGAAAATGTACCCATATACTCAGAACATTCCCCTAGCTGCTCTGAATGTCACCTATAACATCTTTGACCATTCATTGTCTGTGGAGCAGCTCCAGTCTTTAAACCCTCTGACATCACAAGTTTGAGTTTTAGCACTCTAGTTTTTGGATTTGTGAGTGTTGTTCATGTTTACTTACCTATTTTTTTTTTTGCTTTGTCAGTCAGGAAGAGACCTCCAGCAGTACCAGAGCCAGGCCAAGCAGCTCTTCCGTAAACTGAATGCTCAAAGCCCGGAGCGCTGTACCCTGGAGGCCGGGGACATGAACTTCCAGTAAGCTACCACAAACACCAAAAGGAAAATTTGCGTTGCTTCTGTAATGTTGTGCAGTTAGTTTGGGGAGATTTAGTTTGATACCAGGCATCAAACTCATAAAATAACCACTGAGTTAGACTGAACTTGTATTTTTTGTTCTCAGCTATGTAATAGCACAGGGTGTATGCTACCTGTTCCTCTGTGAGGCTTCCTTCCCCAAAAAGATGGTTTTTGCATACCTTGAAGACCTCCACAGTGAGTTCTATGATCAGTATGGACGGAGAGTGCCCACGGTGACGAGGCCATACTCTTTCATCGAGTTTGGTAAGACTGTTTGTGATCTGGTACATTTTTACCTTCTGCAGAAATAATAAAATCTCTGACTAAGCGTCTGTCATACATGCATTGTTCCAGATACATACATCCAGAAGACAAAGAAATCGTACATTGACAGCAGGGCCAGGAGGAACTTTAGCAGTATTAACACGGAGCTACAGGACGTTCAGAGAATTATGGTGGCAAATATTGAGGAAGTTCTGCAAAGAGGAGAATCTCTCTCTGGTAAGTACAGGAACAAAAAACTAATTTAGCCAGGGACAAAATACCAAGAACAACCAAACCAGTAACAACTTTGCTGTCACTACTACCTTTGTGAAAATCTAACTTTACTGTGTATGTGTCAGAGATGTCGATTGTACTTCAAAGTCAGTTTTTGTCTTCGAAAGTGTCCCGTTCATCTCATCTTCATACTTTCATTTCCCTCAGCTCTCGACACAAAAGCAAGCAATCTGTCCAGCCTGTCGAAGAAGTACCGTAGCGATGCCAAAGACCTCAACACCCGCTCCACATATGCTAAGGTGGCTGCTGTGGCAGTGTTCTTCATCACACTTGTCGTTTATGTGCGTTTCTGGTGGCTCTGATGGACTCTCAAAGGACTCTGACATATGGGAGAGGGTGAAAATGCATCTACACTGATCCTGTTACATTTGTTCTATACCAGGGTGCCTTAAAGGGATCATCAGTCCCTACTGAAGGTAGAAATCCTTTTCTGTGCTTTATCCAGCTTTGACTTGTGCCATATATACAGTATAAACTGAGCCATAGGTCTGTGATGGGACTCATCTGTGTATAGAAATGCTTCATGGTGAGTTCAAGTACATCTGCTAACTGGAATACTTAGAGCAAGGTGTTGATAGTTAACATGTCTAACCTGGTATAGGGGTTTCTTTCAGAGTTTGAGCATTAAAGAGAAACCATGTATGAATCTGCAGGTTTTGTTTAACGTCTTAATACTGTGACAAAAGAATGTTTATTGGTCAAAAAGTTTACACTGTGACAATGTCTTAGTGAAAATATTAAATATTTATCAAATTGTCGTTTCTGATTCACAGCTGTATTTCTGACACAAGTTATGTTAAAGGTATACCATGCAGGATTTCACTGGGCTTGGCTTTCATTTTGTCTGGCAAGCACCGAAGGAGAGGATGGAGCTGACTAACCAACAATTCCTGCACAGTATACCTATAATATCATGAACAAACAGTGACAGTCACATTCTGTACATACACACCCTGTGAATCCAACTCTTGTTCGCACAAAGAACATGCAGAGTAAACGACGTGGCCGTACAGGAGAAGGAGCAGTCATCTACACACCTCTGGAAGCTGCTCTGTACAACCAGAGAGTGGACGATCAGTGTTGGAGTGAAACGACAGAGTCTGTGGAGGAGCATGTGATGCCGACAGGCATAAATACAGTCTCAGATGGTTAACTGTCGATAGATCAGATTTTAGTTGCAGATGTCGATGATATCAAAAGAGAGGTGAACAATGTAAAGCCTGGAAGTACACTCCTGCCGTCCCTGCTCTGAGGAAACTCGACTTCCTGTTGTTGTTGTTGACTTCTGGGTTGCAGAGTTTTTCACGCCACCATTACAAGAGCAGAGTTCTCGTCCCTTTCTTGTCCTCCAGGGTGATGAATGGATGTTAGACAACAGGCTTATGCCATCAGATCAAAGTCGTCTCTCTGCAAAAGAAACACAGCAGTTGTTTTAATCAGCATCAGGCTTTAGTCCAGAAAAATCATCAGTGACACTTGCAGATTCACAACTCTGATTCAAACACCAGATGGTCATTTGTATTGAAACTAAACAGTTACGCGGTGTGTGTACAGCTATAAACAATTTAAGTCCTTTTTAATACCACTTTAAATGTGTGGCAAGGCATTTCAAGGACGCACGTCCACCCTGTTACAGCAGATATGTGAGCGGCTCCTGAAAACTCACCTCATCATTATAATTCATGACATGCTGCTTGATCTTGGAGGAGTCCACCCAAGTGACAAAATCTTCCATATTTCTGGAAAAAAAAAAAAGTCACAATAATAACGTCAATATTAATTTCAGTGTCTGCAGAATGGGACAGTTTGTGTGAAATGCTCTTTGTTGCATTAAATGGTGGTTCAGGACAAAACAAAATGTGGACAATGACCTTGTGACGAGAAACGCTGGGTCTGTGACGATGTCTGGGCCGACGCGCACATCTGAGACTGAGTCAAGGTCAAAACTGCAAAACAATTGGAACACTTGGGCGGAGACAAAACACACCAATCTCTCAGAGGAAATTCAAGACATAAAAATTCACTACCAGAACATAAACTCTTGCAGTAATGCAGTGCTGAGGGATACGTCCTTGTTCGATGAAGGTGATGGCTGTCTTCAGGTTCTGAGCCATGCGGAGGTTCAGCATGATGCTGGGCAGCCTCCTCCTGCAGGAGTCACACAGGTGAATTGAATGACAGCCTGGTGATATATGATCACATAATTGGAGTATAACATGTTTTTAGGGTGATTTACCTGCAGAATGAAGAAGCTGTGACTTTCTCTGTGAGGGACAGATTCTGTTTGGTGGGCAAGAGGCCGATACTGTACCTTATGTGAAGAAACAATAAGATTATCAGTGTGATGTGATTTTAAACAGATAAATAAGAGTGTCCAAAACCACAAAGGACATCAAACACTATTGCGTGTCAGTACGGAGGAGCCTGTGTCATGAAAATTGTTGTCATCTGTATCTTTTAACTCCTCCTTTTAACTTGTCCTGATGTACTTAATGTGACAGAGGATGAAAAGGTGATACTCCCGTGGAAATGCAGGGGTATTAATAAAAACTCAACAGCAATGTCTCTTTCCAGAAATCATAACGCAGTTACTCAAGATAATCCACAGACCTTGTGAGCAGTTTCATGTAGGAACTATTTTCTTTCTACCAAACTACACCCGCCAACTGTATCACCGTGCAGAAGGTGATGTAGTATAAACAAGACTTAAAACAAGAGAGGCTCAGACAAAGAGTTGCGCAACTGAGGGTCATTTAATCTCAAGAGAAAAAGCCAAAGACTTGATACATCATGATAATTCATAGTGTGTGACAAACAAGCATTGTTGGTACTGTTGGTACTTTCCAAGTGTTATTTCCTGCCATTCAAAAACCCGGCTTGGAGAACAACAATTCTCCCAAATTGAGCCAGAACTCCACCAAACCACGACTGAAGTCACGTAGGCCCTTAGACTCAAGTCACGTCAGGATAACAACAACAGTTTAAGCAAGGTCATTACCTACACTGTAAAGGAAGTGAGCATCCGTGGCTAGCTCACCTAGCACCAGTGAGCTAGCTAATGTTACAGCTCAGCCGAGGAGGACATCATTAATGTTTGCATTTCACGCTGTCACAAGCACGAGCTTCTCGTCCATGAGTAGTTACACCACAAGCGAGTGCCATCTAGTTCCATTATATGCGAGAGAAGGCAGATATCTCTACAGCCAATATCTCCAACACTCAGCAGCTCACAGTAAAACAATCTAGACTGATAAATACATGTAAGAGGAAATATATGTAATCTTGATTTGGGGGTGACCGGTCCCTTTAAGCCCAAACGGACCAGGATAACTCACATATCTCGCGCAGTGACACAAGCCCCAGGTGTTGACTGAAAGTTATTAGATGATTCTATCAAAGCAAACAACATCACACGGAGAAACTCACAGTTTTTCCAGCAGTCGGTGCGTGCTCTGAGCTCTGAAGCCATCTTTCTCATCCAGGTCTCTGATTTTCTGGGCAAGATCTCTGATGTTTCGACTCAGCTTATTGTACCTGAGAGAGAAACATGATTACTAAAAAATGAATTTGGTATGGTATGTCTATACTTGTTCTGGTCAGTTAATAACCTTAAAACGAGTAGAATTTGACATAATTTGGTTCATTCAAGTTATATAATTAATATAAAAGTTTAAAAATTCTGACACAAAGTTTAAAAGAATCTTCAGGCTTTAAGCTCTGATATCTATTATTTGGCAATTTTAGGTAGTGAAACTTTAGCTGTACTGTGAAATAAGATGAGAAATATTTTTGATTTAAATGTTAATCTAACTATTTCAGAAGTCACCTTTTGACTCCCACACTTGCTCACCCTGTGTTGTGTTGAATTTGAGAAGAAAACCTTGTCTCCACAATGAACGAAGAATCCAGAAAACATAAAATTCTTAATGACTAGAAGTCATAGGTGACCATGTTTAACAACATCAAACCATCTGTTTACAAACTCTCACACAACTCATGCAGTATAATCCAAGTTTTGTGTATCCAGTTGTATGCTCAGTACTTCCCAGACAGACCCTTTTCAACACGGAACTCATCGGAAAGAGAAACTTATCTATGCTCCCTCCCAAGCCACACTCCATTGACAAAAACAGTAATTTAACCTCGCTGAAAACAGGAGCTGCTAGTCAACGACTGCCTCCATCAGTTTGTTGCATTCCCACCGTATGTTATTCTACACAAAAATTCGGCCCACTTTTTGTCACCCTACTTCCTCCACATTTTTCAACATATCATTCAAACCTCAAAATACTCAGCTAAATTGGGATATGTGTGCTTGTGTTGTTATCATTCATATCTTTATAACTTTCTGAAATATTCACCGTTTTCCAAGAAATTCTCATCATTCAGATGAACAGAAGAATATTCAAATTCAACGTTTTTCAAGCACTTAAAAGCCTATTTCTTCACTCACACATTCACATAGAAACTCCATTAAAACTTTAAATATTCCCAAAAGTTGGAAAGGAATGAGAAAGTTGACTACAACTGAGAATGTACAAAAGATAAGGAGCATTTTAGACTTGTTTGAAGCTTGGTAAAAAATTCCCTTTTCAGGAATGGTCAGAGCTAGAGCTGGGGACTCAACTGTCAAGAGTGCAGAGAGCTTCTTACATTTCTCTTTAACTCAATGTCACGCCCACAATTGTGCCTTTGGTGTTTTAAAGGGTTAGTTTGGATTCACCAAAGTCACTATAAAATATAAAATTACTATAACTATAAATGGATTCTGGCTTTGAAGGGAGCATGGATAAATTTCAGTTGTCTGGGATGTACTGAGCATACAACTGAATAAATGAGACTTGGATAACATATTTTGAGATGTTTTTGATAAAGTTTAAACATGGTCTCCTATGACTTCAATTCCTCAATTATTTGGTCGGTTTTTGGATTCCCCGTTCATCGTGGAGGCATGTGGGAAAATAAGGTTTTCTTCGTGGATTCAACGCAACACAGGGCGAGCAGTTGATAAGCCCATAATCGTTTTGTGCTTTAAATATTCCCTTAAACTCAAAATATACACACTTGACGTTTTTAATCGTACACTGGGTAAATTTAAGGTAAAAACAAGGTAAGCAAAGCGTATTGTAGCCAGCACTACATCCACAGAGCCGCTGTGTTTCTTACTTGGTGTAGTCCTCCCTCTTTTCGATGTGATACTTCCGCAGTACTTTGACCTCGTGCAGGTTGTTGTCCACCTCCCAGTTGATGAAGTCCACCTTCTTCAACAACTTCTGCTCATGGTGCTTTAATTTACGCACCATTTTTACAACATTCACTGGCTAAACACAGTTTAGTTACGAGACGAGCTCCTCACCATTCAGACTGATGAGAAAACACAGGAAACACGTGTGCGTCTTCTTCGACGATCATTCAAGGTCGAACTTTAAGTCAACCTGGGCTACAGCGCCATCTACCGCAACATTCAATCAAACGCAGCTAAAAACAAACTTAATTTAAATCCTCACCTCCTTTTTTCAAACCTCTTTGCTAAACAGGCGTCCTCATTATTTAAAACATTAAAGCTTTACATTCACAGTGCTGTTTTATCTCCCTAAAATATTATATATATATATTTTAAAAACTTTATTTAGAGCAGTGGTCAAACAAAAGAACCAGACATCAGTTTCATCATCGTTACTTCATGGGGGAGAAATGTGCATTGGTAAAGTATAAAAATTAAAATGTATATTAAAAAAGCATTGAGCTAAAATTCAGTCAAGAAAAACAGACAAAATATGAAGGAATACATACAGAATATTGTATTAATACATACAAAATTTGAGATAAACATCAATAAAGAAAAACAGATAAAATATGAGGTAATACAGACAGCCCAGAAAAAAAGAGACAGGATAATATTATAATTTCTTACATCACTACCAGTGTTTCCAATTTAATTTACTTTACATTAATTGGTTTAATTAGTATACACTAAATGTATCCCTACCTGGTTTATTTACAATAAAGAAATTCAGCGTTAATGGCTAATTAATTTAGTACAAACCAGTGGATATTCAAAGAAAATATATCAGGCCAAAGTAATTTTTTTCATTTCTTTATCTATCTATTTTTGTATTTTAAATTAAAGCACCACTGGAGTTAAAGAATAAAGGGTTAAAAGCAGGAATTGTATCTTGTCCATCCAGATTCAGTGATTTGATGCTGCATTTATTACCAAAAACGTCCTGCAGCCCTCTCACAGAAACCCACTGGTATCGTATGGTATGGTATGGCATCACACCCGCTGAGCAGGTTACAAAAAAGGTAAATAATTGGGATGGGAATCATCAGAGCCCTCCCGTCCCGACCTGATACTATATTATCACGATACTTAGGTCAAGATACAATTTTATTGCAATTTTAAATATTTTGTGATATACTGAGTATTGTGATAACATATATTACAATAGATTGCAATTTGTTACCTTTTTATGGACTGTAAATTAAGGAACAACTTTATCAATGTCATTTATTATCTAATAAGATAGTTTGTGAATGTGTGTGTATTTCGGGCCTGTGTGTATATGTCAGCAGAGTGAAAATAAAAATTTCCCCTCAGGGATTAATGAAGTATCTTCTTTTCTTATTCTTAAGTCTATTCATATCACCGCAATTATTTTTTACAGTGCAGCAACATGTATCTGGTGGACTGAGAAAGCAACTGATTTTTATTATGCTTGCAGGCTACCAACAGTTTAATTTGCATTTGCAATATTAATAATTTATTTAATTAAAAAAAGAAGATACTTGGCGTCCATGTTTCGACACAATATTGCCATCCACAATATCTCAGTTGATTTTTTCCCCCACCCTTAGTAAATAAGGTGCCAGAGTGCGTAAGAAAACTACGAAGTGTATTGCTGCCACATCAGGGAAAAAATAATGGATCAGTATTATGTTATAATGTGAAAAGTTTATTGTTCTAACAAGAAGTTTTTCACGTTATAACAATATAGTCATGTATAATCATGTTATCCGTGTTTTGGGCCGTGTTGGTGCCTGTTCATTGCAAATAGCCAAGTGTCAAATCACAATCGGAGTACTGTATATGGGTGCACGTCCTCCTGCGACCAAATATTGCATTATAATGTGGAACATTTAATGTCCTAACAATAAAAATTATCATCTTATAACATGAAACTTTTCACATTCTAACAATAGAAATGACCAAGTTATAACGTGAAAAACTTCTTGTTAGAACAATAAACTTTTCACGTTATAACGTAATACTGACCCATTCTTTTTATCCTGGTGTGGCAGCAATACACTTCTGTAGAAAACAGCATAATGGACCCTGTTGATCAAAAAATATTTCCCCCTACAGAGGTCCGGGTTAAGTCCCCAATGGCCTCAAATCCTAGACACACCCCTGTTAATAAGGAAATGGGCTTGGCTGGTGAACATGATAAGATGGGCTATAAGCTTCTGATTAGTATCATTCAAAATTAAAATAAATTTTCCTTTTTGATAGATGAAGTTTTTTTAAATATTGCAAGGATTCTTATTTTGTGTGTTGTTTTTTAACAGGAGATTAAAAAAAATGCATTAGGTTTATCGCCTAGGTACAAAGTTGTAGTACCCTTCTTTGTCCAGCAGGAGTCGCCAAATGCTGGCACTGTGTGAGCAGCAGTCCACATGCTGATGTCTTCATTCAGCACAGAGAGGCAGAGACTGTGTCCCGGCTGGAGGTTTACTCAGAGTAACTTTTTCCAGCTAACAGCTGTCAGAGAGTCGTTTCTGTCTGCCATATTTGTCTATAAGTAGCGCTCGGCTTAACTTTAAGAGTGTTTTAATAAATGTACAGAGCAGCGGAGAAGAGAAGACCATCCAGCGAATGAGTGTCCGGACACTTTCATCCACGTCCTCAGCTGGGATCCAGACCGACAGGTAAGTTTATGATGGAGAGTTTTAGAAGAGGCTCTTTGAGGCATGGAGGGGAGAAGGTACACTAAATTTACATACTTTTACAGATGTCTGCAGGGACATCTGTTACACGTCTGTTACTCCTACTATTTCTTTCCAATATGTCAAGAAACCTTCAGGGACAGTTTGATCAAATGCAACTTTGTTATCAGCATAAAGCAAAAGAGAGGAACCTTTAAAGGGATAGTCCAGATTTTTTGAAGTGGGGTTGTATTGGGTACTTATCCATAGTCAGTGTGTTAGGCACAGTAGATGTCAGTCCACACACCCCCAGTTTGGAGAGGCACTCTGGAGTCTGACATGGAAGGCAGGGTCAGCAAAAAACAAAAGTAATATCAGTTCAAGTCTACGTTATATTTAGGATATTTTCACCACTGTACTTTAATGTCAGACAGGGATTTCCAATGGAAAAGTGAAGCGGTTATATTGCTCTCTTCAAAACCAGACTCCATTGAGAAAAACAGTGATTTAACATCACTGAAAACAGGAGCTGCTGGTCTACCGCTGCCTGCATCAGTTACTTAGTTTGTCTTATTGTGTGACTTTGGTGTTTAAAAGGTTTAGTTTTGATTCAACAGACTCAGTACCTAACAGAAACTAGAAGCACTGCTAGACAAGCAGCCCCTGTGTTCAGCGAGCTAAAATTACTGTTTTTTCAATGGAGTCTGGTCTGGCTTTGAGGAGAGCAGAGATGAATGAATGAATCCATTAATGGCTTCCCTGTCAGAACAGGCTGTCTTACCAAAAGGTAAAGCAGTGAAAACACTTTCAATACGGTATTGTTTAGGTATCTGAAATACATTTTGTGTCCTGCCTGCTTCTCCAAATGGGGAGCACACCGCCTGACATCTACTGTGTGTAATACACTGACTATGGAGACAACCCCACTCTGAAAAATCAGAACTGTCCCTTTAAGGGCTTGTAGAAAAGGTTTTGCTTTGATTCATTCATTCATTTACTAATCTCCTTCAACTTGTCTCTTGGCGGATCCACATCCAGATGATGTTCAATATTTGTTCAGGTGAACTCCCATTAAAACAAATTAATGAAGGTTTCCATGTCACCACCTGCAGGCCACCTCAGGTGAATGACTTGTCAAACTCAATCCGTTCTCAGCACATCCCAAAAATCTCAGCATCTCTGTTTATATTTGAAGCATCTTTGTTTGTGGAGCTGTACATGTCTCAAATGTCCCAAAGGTGGAGCAGACCTTGGTGGTAGCCCCACCCTCACTAGGGCCACAGTCACCGCTTTCTTTGACCCGAGTATGCCGCATATCTGTTGTCTGTGTTATCTGATGCTACACCTGCTCTGGAAATGGAAATGTAATGCTTCGTGTGCACCTGGATCCGGGTTTTGTCACAGGCCTGTGACTGTATAGTCTTACACACCTGGCTGGTGTTTTGTATTCAGAGATCCATGCCTTGCTCATTATTTGTGATAGGAGACATGCATCTATATGAGTACCTGTGTCAGCGTGGGTTTTCTCCAGGTACTCCAGCTTCCTCCCACAGTCCAAAGACATGCAGGTTAACTGGTGACTCTAAATTGTCCGTAGGTGTGAATGTGAGCGTGAATGGTTGTCTGTCTCTATGTGTCAGCCCTGTGATAGTCTGGCAACCGCTCCAGGGTGTACCCTGCCTCTAGCCCAATGCCAGCTGGGATACGCTCCAGTCCCCCATGACCCCCAACAGGATAAGCAGCAACTGAAAATGAATGATCATTCGTAACGTTGATGTTTGAATTCTGAATCATCATTCGAACTGTTTCCAGCTCGTGAGATCCACACATTCCCAACTCCAGAGCCTTGTAAAGTCCAAAAAGATAGTTACAATAATTTCCAAGAATTCACAACATGTTTTCATCTAATGAAATATTCTGCTTCAGTCCGTATGTGTTTGCAAAAAAATAAAAAACTGTCTGCTCTCCCACTCGCACGCACCTGTATGAACCGGGTGATCTAGCAGCAACAGTTTCATAAATTACATTTATTATACAGAGAAGGTTAATACAATAAAAGAAAAGACTAATCTGTAATTCAATTAATCACTTTCATCAAATTGAGACTTTTGGTGGATGATTTAAAAAAAAAAATAGAGTGATGAGGTCATAAAATATGACAACACACCCCAGTAGAAGCTTGAAATGCAAAAAAAAAAAAAAAAAAAAGATACAGCACTAGTTTTAGGAACATACTGTACCTGGCATTCATTACAATTTCCTCATTTTCCTAATGTCAAACTGCTTGTCCACTTCTGCTTTCCCTCCTGAGGGGACTCAAAGTCCCCCCTGCTTTAGGGGAAGGAGAACATTCTTTAAACTAACGGAGCCAGGTGAGAAAGCTCTGTTCAACAAATAGTGTCACATTTATGGGGCACGTTAAGCTGGACTGTGTTTCCTGGTTCAGTTTCCCCTCTGTATGGTTGCTGCTGGATTGTTTGTTGAGCTTTAACTAACTGCAGATATCTGGCACAGAGCAGAGCCAGAGAAGGTGGGTGGTGTCTGGGGCGCCATCCCTAAATGTGTTTTTTCAAAAGCCCCAATTCCTCAACTTTGTGTCATCCAGGAAATAATATATGCCTGTGTTGCTTATTCTTTATTCCCTAGATCAGTCTAATATAGTTGAGTAAATGTTCCTCTGTAGGCCTAATACTTAGTTCAAAGTACCGAAGACCACATTTACATTGTTGGGGATCTTTGACTCGCAGTTGGAGCAGCCCAGATTATAATAACATGGATTCAAATGTAGCAGATTTATTAACTAAACATTGTGTCTGTGAACTCTACTCCAGCATAGTGAAACAAAAATAGATTTCAAAACTACTACTCATCAAACAGTCTTTGCTGCTTTGAGGTGGCAGGAGTGAAAGTGAGTCATCCTCAGCATGTGCTGTGTTATGGTTTCAGAATGATGACGACAGTTGGAGAACAATCAGATGCAAAATAGGATGTAGGCTCTACAGCATGATTTTTCTTTCCCTTGGCAACTATTGTGTTGTTCCCAAATGATAAACAGATTTTTTGGCATTTATTATCTCAGATGGTTTGAAAAATAG
The DNA here is from genome assembly GCF_011397635.1 of Epinephelus fuscoguttatus. Lineage (NCBI taxonomy): Eukaryota > Metazoa > Chordata > Actinopteri > Perciformes > Serranidae > Epinephelus > Epinephelus fuscoguttatus. Next base: position 26,217,167 of record NC_064766.1, read on the forward strand.
TGCATATAGCTGCTGTAAAAAAAAAAAAAAAAAAAATCTTCCCGGGGGAGCCCCCTAGGTTTGGACTGAGCCCCAGATGCTTTCAACATCTGGCTCCACCCCTGGCACAGAGCCTAGTCTAACATTTCATATGTTTGTGCAGAGTGATTGATGTTGATTCTGTTAGAAGATAAAGGATAACTGTATTCTAAGGTCAGGAGTCAGTTGATTGAATGTAGTGTTGACAGCAATGATTGCAGCTCTCATCAGACGGGGGATTAGGGTGGATTATAAACAGATAGCTTTTAGAGGCAGATGGTGTATGACAGCATTACTGTGTTGTGTTGGCACTTTGTCTGCGAAATAATCCATGCAAGAAGGTCTCAGATCCTTTACTTTAAGTAGCAATACCTCAGTGTTAAAGTACAGAGGTATTAGTAACTACAGCTGTCAGATAAATGAAGCAGAGTAAAAAGAACCTCTCCAGCTACCAGTCCACGCTCCATATTTAGTCCGGACAGGGACTTGAACTGGCGATTCTCTGGTTTCTAACCCAAGTCCCTGTGGACTGAGCTACTGCCGCCATAAAGTAACAGGAAATGGAAGTTCTCCAGTTCAAGCACTGCCAAACTGTATTGAAGTGCAATACTGGAATAAATGCACTTTTCACTACTGTTCTACGGTGTGTTTTAGAACAGTTGTTCCAAAGTGGTGCATCGTGGGTCCATTCTGAACGGACCGCAATGACTCTTAAACTTCCATCCATCCATCCATTTTCACCCACTTATCCGGGTCGCGGGGGCGGAGGCAGCAGGCCAAGCAAAGCACCCCAGACATCCCTCTCCCCAGCAACTAGCTTGACAACATGGCCAAAGGAAGTTTGATGCTGAATGTATGGCCCTTTATCTCAGCAATGTCTTGTGGGAATTCCTTTTTTTGTGATCAAATATTTTCTTTTTTATTGGATATCTTGGAAACATGGGCAGTCATAAATTACATTTTACAAATTTGGGAAACACAAAAATTTAGTTATGTAAAATATCTCTTCAAATGAGGCGTTTGTGTTGCGTTTGTGGAGGTACAACTATGAGTCAGTAGTCCAACATCTGACTATTTTTCCATCCAACTGCAGGTAGATATATGTCTCACAACGTAAGCCTGACATATTTGGTATCTTTGGAAACTTTTAGATCTGCACTAAAGATAAAATAAAACTCATGTAGGCTGTGCAGGATGGGTTTGTAAAGGCCGATCCACCACTAGTATTCTGCGAATTAAGACGTTAAATAGGCAATCTTCTTGTAGCTGTCCCAAGAATAAACAAGTGTAAAGATGTTTGTGTAGCCGGCAGCTGAAAATAAAAGTCATCAGTGTTCTTAAAATGTGCTCAGAGAGAGTGAGAGGAGAGCTTGTTGGGTGTGTGTAGAAGGACACACACACATATTGACACACACAAACAGAGAGGGATTGTGCAGCCGTGCCCCTCTGCAAAGCAGAGCTGCTACATAAGGAGCTCAGTGTGTTGAACACACCACGCCTCTTGTTCTGTCAACACGTCTTTGGCCATCGTGGCTTGTCGTACATCCTCTTCACCGAAGCAGGATAAATAGGCTGTCATAGTAGAAACTATATGACCATTTTATGGCATGGCTCAGTGGACTTCTCTGTAAATAGATTTACACATCGTTTTCTGCCTTATTTTTACCAAAGAACTGGTTTGTGTGCTTGAAATAAAACCGTAACTGTAGAGAAGAAAGAACTGCGGTACTGTCAGTCAGGTAGGGGTTAAAAACTGTCCTATGGTGGGAGCGATATAGTGTGGGGGTAAATTAATACTTAATGTAAAATGGGCCTTTTACATTTTTTACCAGCGAAGGTCACTCTTTTCCTCCCCCCCACTTGAAAGGAGCTGCAGGCTCTGTGACGTGACATCGCTGTCAGCAGTTTAGCGTTGTTAGCCTTTCATATTCGCACAAGAATTTTTGAAATTTTGGTCCATTTGGATGAGGTCATGAAGAAAACTGTGAGTACCTGTTTTGAGAAGAGATGCCTCAGTCAGATAATGTATGGCAGAAGAGCTAAGAATGTCTGCCTGCAAGCCTCCAGGACACCGTAGTTACAAGACTGCTAATAATGACCTCATTACTCTCAACCTAACCATCAATGCATGATGGGTTTGGTGCTTTGTTCAAGGCTGACGGATGAGATACAAACTGTTCTGGTGATGCAATATATGTTTGTGTTGGCTGTGGGTGGAGGCAGCAGCAAAACATGTTTTAGCCACCTGATAAATTAATATCAGTTCAAGTGTACGTTGTATTTAAAAGTGCATAACCTCTTTGCTTTCTGAAGCCATGATATTGCTTTCTTGGCTCAGACAGAAAGAGGCACAGGAGGCTGGCTAGGACAGTGGTGTTCACACACCAAAAGTCAAATCAAAACCTCAAGGAAACACCTGTATTTACATCTGTATACAAAAGCTAATATAACATGTGCTGTCACTCTTATATTTTATCTTATCACAATAAAGTGATCCATTGTCCCACTCACTGCTCTAAATGTTATCATCCTCATAACGCCTGTCAATCATTGCTTTTAATGTGCCACACACTTTTAATTCCCACGCGTGAACGGCAACAAAAAGGTTCCTCGTGACATTTTTTTTAAATTAAATCCAGTTAAATTACAGTTTTTAGCTAGAGTTTGCCTCTTTATTAGGAAATGGGTGCGCACAACATACTGATACAATCAATTAAAAATGAATTCATAACCTCTCACAGCACACCAGGATTGGCATCACAGCACACCATTTGAGAACCATCGGGCTAGAGCAGGGGTAGGCAGCCTGTGGTGTGCTATTTTGCCAAACCTCAGTAGCAGTGGCTGGTCTTGAGTCTCCCTAGATAAGCTAGCTATAAATTCTTAATCCAAAAAAGGGGGAAAGAAAATGAGAATTTGTTGGTGTGTGAATAGGTTAAATTGATTTCACCACCAACACTGCAAAGTTTAAGAACTAAATAACCATAGAAAGCCCCCTTCAGAGTGACCGCTTTGTGTTAAAACATATTAATAAATGCTTATTTAGACCTACTGGCTAATTGTTACCTTCATTATAAGGCTCTCGTATGTTTTTTGCGGCTCCAGGCAGATTATTTTTCATTTTGTTTTGGCCAAAAATGGCTCTTTTAATGGTAAAGTTTGCAGACCCCTGGGCTAGGGGATCTATATTTAGTCATGTGGGCAAACATTTATAGAAGGGCTGACATACAGATACCAACCAAAATTTGAATTTTTGGATTTGAATACACTAAAGAAGCAACAGAAGGACATAGAAACCTCAAAAAAATGAGATTACCTTTGCTGCCTAAGAGGATAAATTAACCTTGTAGTTAGATGGATATCAGAAAGCACATAAACACAAAATAGCTTGTGCAAAGGGAAACAGAAGGTCGTGGCTTATGCTGACAGGTGATGGTCACTTAAAGGTTCAGCTTGATTCACCAAACCCTCCTCTCTGAATGAGCACTTTGTTTCTGTTGGTGGACATACTTCCGTGCTCAGTATACAGAGGCTGACAGCTGTTCTGGACTTTTAATTTTACTGTAAAATACATGTTGTCACCTCCCCATTAGTCTTATTTATGGGCTGGTCTTTATTTGATGTGCTCCAGGATGTCAGGTCGGTCACAGGGATGCCATGGGTTGCCTCAGGGTGGATTTTCTGTTTAAATACCCTACTACTAACCACAGGACACATGTTTGCGGTCAATCCAGTTATACAAGTGTGATTGCGTTAAAGACTTTGGCTGGGAGGCTCCATTAAATAAAGGAAGAAATATAAAGTACAAAAAATAGAAACATAATAACAAAAGATAAGAAGCAATAAAACAGATTTCTGTATCTTTACATTCAAGGCAAAATATATACAATTATAGTCATATATGAGGTAAATGAATGTGTGTGTGTGTGTGTGTGTGTGTGTGTGTGTGTGTGTGTGAGATATTCATTTACTAACAGTTGTAATAGCAGTTATGGCCCAGGGCAGTGATACTCAACCCCTGGCAACTTGTAGATTGGGTGCTGGGTGAAGGTTGCTGCTTGATGGCCCCCAGGCAGAGTAAGTAAGTATCCCTGGCCTGGTATGTGCAGCTGCAGGCTGGGCCGTGCACACCACCCTCACCAGCACCTTGTGGTCCACGCTGGTGCAGCTACCATATCAAGTGGTGAAGCAGCCTGCCAGGAGCCTCTGTATGGTGCCTCAGTGGAAGTGCCTGAGAATTTGGGACCTCAGGACAAATTTTATCAGGTGCCTGAGGTCACACAGACAATGTTTGGCTTTATTAAGAACAGGTGTGATGTAGGTAGCCCATGTCAGGTCATTGTGAATATCTGCCAGTGACCTCCTTCCTGTGGGCCGAGGTCCCACAACAGAACTTCACAGTGGTGTTTGAGGCCTGTGTCTGTCTGCAGTCGTGGGTGTAGAGGGAATACATTAGGGTTCTGAGCACACAGCCTTGTGGTGCTCCTGTGCTGAGGGTCAGCAGTGAAGAGATGCCAGCATTCCTGATTCTCTCCTTTCTCAGACTCTACAGAGACCCTCTCTCTTTTCCACTATTCTTCTTCAAAGCAGAAGTTGATTTCCTCTTGCTCAAGATCTTAAGGACACTCATTAGTCCTTGAGATTATAGGAGCAAGCAGACTGAAGTATGCCTCCTCTCTGACTGAACCAGATTTGAACTCACTCATTCAATCTGCCTCTTTTCTGTCTGTCCACCCCTAAGACTCCCTGGTTGTCTGCTGAATCGCACAAAGAGTCCTCCAAGATGGTGTTGTCCTCACCACACTCCTACGGGCTTAAGTATATGTCTCTGGGGGTGCTGGTGCTGCAGACCACCTCACTGGTGCTCACCATGCGCTACTCCCGCACCCTGAAGGAAGACGGCCCGCGTTATCTGGCCTCCTCTGCTGTGGTGTCGACCGAGATGCTCAAGATCCTCTTCTGCACCCTCCTCGTCTTCAAGGAGAGCAGTGAGTAGGAAAAGTCTGTTCACAGGTGTAGATTTGAACACTACAGGGGAGAAGATTTCATATGAATGTCCTCCAGTCTTCTTAATACCAGGACTGCTGACTGTCTCCTCTCTTTGTCTTGTCACTCCATGGGTGGTCCCTCACTGACAACACACTCTCTGTCTCTGCCAGATTTCAGTCCACGGCTACTGAAGGAGGAGATTGTGAACAAACCCGTGGAGACCATGAAGCTGGCGATTCCTGCAGGGATCTACACTCTGCAGAACAATCTGCTCTATGTTGCCTTATCCAACCTGGACGCAGCCACCTATCAGGTAACATATGAGGGTGCTTTTTCAAGTTCAGTGTGTGTGTGTGTGTGTGTGTGTGTGTGTGTGCGTGTGTGTGTGTGTGTATGTGTGTGCCTATAACTGAACTGGCCACTCTCATGGCTTAGTTTGAAACCAATGATCTCTCGTCATATTTACACACCTGACTGTGCGTCTTAGTGTTGTGTTTGTGTTGTGCTCCACACAGGTCACATACCAGCTCAAGATCCTCACCACAGCGTTGTTTTCTGTCTCCATGCTGGGGAAGAGGTTGGGCTTCTACCAGTGGCTCTCCCTGCTCGTACTAATGGCTGGAGTCACTCTAGTGCAGGTAACAGCGGACACTGAAGCTGCACAGTGCCTGAGCAGTTTACACATGCATTCGGGTTTATCAGCTGCATGGGTGTGGGATCTGACTTCACTGACTCATCACACAGTTTAGTTAGAATAAACAGTTTTATTGCTCTAATTAGCAGATGTTTAGTCCTGCACTCTTCCCTGCATGTGTTGACCAGTGTTTTATCCTCCGCAGTGGCCCACAGAGACTGAAGGTGACTCTGAGCAGAAGATCCTGACAGCAGGCTCCCAATTTGTGGGACTGATGGCTGTGCTGATGGCCTGTGTGTCCAGTGGCTTTGCTGGCGTTTACTTTGAGAAAATCCTCAAGGAGACCAAACAGAGTGTGTGGGTCCGCAACATACAGCTGGGTGAGTAACTATGGCCTCGGTTTGTCTGGCAAGAAGTGACCATAATGAGTCAGAGTTGGTGTGTGTGTTTCACTAATTCATCCTTCTCTCACACAGAAATTCATGTTACATTTCAACATGAACTGTAGAAGGTTTCTTCATTTTATTGTCGGTCATTGCCTAAGCAAAGATATTTTCTGAAATGTTATGCCAATAAAGCACATTTAACTTTAAAGTTAAAATTGGACAGAGGGATTTTTTGCAACCTGGCAACCCAAAGTTGGTCTTACTAATGGGTTATCACTGATCTATAAAGACTTAATGATTGGTTTAATAACAGTAAGAAAGCCCTTAGTCACTGTTTTTAAATACTCATAAAATAAACCAAGTTTTGATAGAAGGTTTTAGCAAAAAAGAAAAATTCCTTTGTTTTGACCGTTGAAGATTTGCGACTGTTCGACACCAACACACAACAACACTGATTGTCACTGCTGCGTTCCCAGCAGCTTTTTAGCCAACAAACATGGGTGTCTTTTAGCGTTGCTGTGTTTCCACCCCGGATAGTGCCATGAAAAGTGTTTTTATGCCTCCGCACTGACAACAGCGGGGACTGGAGGATTATGCTTTCGTGTTGTCCATCTGTCCGTATCATTCTTGTGAACACAAAAATCTCAAGAATGCCTTTCTTCAGATTTGGGACAAATGCCCCCTTTCACTTTGACCACTCGGCTATGAACTGATTAGAAATTGGTAGTGAAAGGTCAAGGTCACTGTGACCTTGTCTGTCTCATTGACACAGTATCTCCAAAACACTTTGAAGGAATTTTTCTCAAATTTGGGACACACGTCCACATGGGCTTAACAAAGAAGTGATTAGAATTTGGTGGTCAAAGGTCACTGTAAACTCACAAAATATGTTTCACACAAATGTCTAAGAGGATGAAACGATTAAGTGCTGACATTTTATGTCCAAAAGGTCAAAGGTCAGCCTCACTGTGACATCATAGTGTTCTGCAAAAACACTTTACTCATTACTCAGCGTCATATCTCAGGAACAGAAGGGAAAACATTTGGTCAGATACTGAATTGGTGACACTAATCTTGAAACCTTGAAACTGTGCTGATTGTGTAAATCTTCTGTGCTGCCAGAGGGAAGATGTGTGTGAAGCATCCATGATTTCACAGGCATGGATGTAGACTGTAACTGCAACCTGACTGGTTCACGTGGCTGTAGGCACCCAGGTGACGACATCAGGGTTAGGATTCAGGGGCCAGTTGCACAAAATGCCTTAAGTTAAGATTTTCCTTCAAGTCCTAGTTAAGGTTTTCTCAAAATAAAATTGGGTGTACAAAACACCCTTAAGTCTTCTCTTAAAGGTTTTCATAGTTTCCACCTCCTGTCTTGGTCTTGTACTTAAGGAACCTCTAGACTGTTGCACAAAATACCTTAGCAACCAAAGCAAGGGAAAAAAAGGAAACTTAAGGTACCTGACTCTATCTTAACTGTAACATGACTCTATCTTAACTGCAACATGACCGAGTTTATGGTGATAAATGAAAAAAACAAGCACACCCTAAGAAGAGTATTCTGAGACCAGGAGAACCCAGTGGATACACTTTTGATTTTACACATAGATTTGACTGAATTAATTTTCATTGCTTCCTCCTACAGTTGTTTTCTATTTTGTGGTATTTGAGGATCAAATTTACTTTGTAGGATGTGCTTTCTGTGATTGTATAATCTTTTCCTCTTCTGACCAATATGTTTTTCTTGCCTTTTTATCTTCTGACATATTTTCACTATCTAACTAGAAGCCAACTTTGTGAGACGATAACAGGCATCACAAGCATGAGTCCAAAAAACTCCATGGAAACTTTTTCTGCTGTGTCTGCACACAAAAAGTAGCACCGCACTATATATCTGTGAGTATCAGATGGATCAGACCAGCCGGATCTTGTAAAATACTCCCTTTTGTTTTTAAAGTGTGAAATTCAGCCAGGTGAAATGTATCTCCTCCTGTCCTACTGACACACGGGAAATAATACACCTTTTGAATTTCAATATAACAAAGAACCCTGTTTCACTGACACACCTGTGTTGTTGGCGCACTCCGCCTCTGCATTCACGTCTTTAAAGATATATCGCCACAAATAAAAGATAAGTAATGAATAACAATACAGTGACAGTAATTATTAAATAAATAAATGGCTTATCTTATCTCAGCTGCGAGCCTCTATTGTATGTCGCTGTTTTATTGTGCCTCTTGATTGCAGCAGTAGCTCATATTATGCTCCCTATTAACTCTGAAACAATTTAAGTACTGTGTGCCAGTGGAAATATATAATGTTTGTGATATTGATATGGCCTACTGTTGTTATTGGCCATTCTGCTCTGGATGTAACGGCTTAGTTGATGTGAAACTAAAATACTTAGTGAGATGAGAATCACACACTGCAGAAGACGTTGTTGAGTTTGAGTTTGTTGTGTGGAATGGATTACAAATGGCTCATTTCCTGATAACATCGTAAAATCATTCATCAAAATATCAATTCAGTGCCATTGCCTTTTTTTCTTGTAGCTTCACAAACCAGATTAACAGGTTTCCTCTTACAGAGATTACAGATAAGAAAGGTAATGTTGCACAAGTGACCTGATTATGCTTTTAAAGGAATACTCCACCCATAAATTAACCATTTGTTTATCAATTACTCACCCCTGTTACTTTGAATTTGGGCCCTCTTTACTCAAGTTAATCAAGACTCTTAACTATTTTTGGATTCTTCGTTTACTGTGGAGGTGTGCAAGAAAAACAAGGTTTACTTCACAAATTCAAGGTGACTCAGGGTCAGAAATTGATTTGTGGGTGAAGTATTTCTTTAAGGCTGATAAAGGGAGGGTGCTGCTTTACAAATTCTTCTCAGATATAAAGTTGGCAGCCGACTGTGCCAGCCGTGGTAATCAAACTGGTTTTTCTGTTAAAACTCAAAGACATAATATTCCTTCTTCATAACTAGATGATGACAAAAGAATATGATATTATATTGCTCACTGCTCAGGTAAGAAGATTGCAAAATATATATAACACAGCAAATGCAATTGCTATCTTAAAACCCAAAGTTGTTTTTTTAATGTTTTAATGGAAATGTGTTTAGGACAGGAATCTGGTCAGATCAGGTTTGATACATTTGATAGATAACATTTAGTAAAAGCAAGAATCTGATTTTCCCTTTGAGAGCATGGATGCATTGGTTGAACCTGGCCTTCACCTGCAAGATATCACCCAAATTGATACATACCAACCACAAGGAGACTCAAAATGACCACAAAAAGACACAAATATACCTCAAAGAGACACAAAAAGACTTCAAAAAGACACATATTGACCTTTACAGAAACACAAAATGACAGCAAAGACATGCAAAGGAACTATGGGAGGCACAAAACAACCAAAAATGACACAAATATACATTAAAGAGACACAAATGACTTTAAAGAGACAAAAAACAACCAGAAAGGGATGGAAAGGAACTACTAAGAGACACAAAACAACCAAAAATTACACAAATATACCTCACAGAGACTCAGATTGACCTTTAAATAAACACAAAATGATAATAAAGAGATGCAGATGAGCTACAAAGAGACACAAAACAACCAAAAAGACTTCAAAGAGACACATATTGACCTTCACAGAAACACAAAATGACAGCAAAGACATGCAAAGGAACTGTGGGAGGCACAAAACAACCAAAAATGACACAAATATACATTAAAGAGACACAACCAGAAAGGGATGCAAAGGAACTACTAAGAGACACAAAACAACTACAAAGACACACAAAACAACCAAAAACGACACACATATACCTCACAGAGACACAAAAAGACTTCAAAAAGACACATATTGACCTTTACAGAAACACAAAATGACAACAAAGACATGCAAAGGAACTACAGAGAGACACAAACAACCAAAAAAGACACAAATATAACTTAAAGAAACACAAATTACTTTAAAGAGACGAAAAATTGACCAAAACGAGATGCAAAGGAACTACTATGAGACACAAAACAACTACAAAGACACACAAAACAACCAAAAATGACACAAATATACCTCACAGAGACTCAGAGTGACCTTAGATAAACACAAAATGACAATAAAGAGATGCACAGGAGCTACAAAGAGACACAAAACAACCAAAAAAGACACAGATCTACCTTAAAGAGACACAAAAAGACTTCAAAAAGACACATATTGACCGTTATAGAAACACGAAATGACAGCAAAGACATGCAGAGGAGCTACAAAGAGATACAAAACAACTACAAAGACACACATAACAAACAAAAACGACACAAATATACCTCACAGAGACCCTGATTGACCTTTAAGTAAACAAAAAATGACAATACAGAGATGCAGAGGAGCTAAAAAGAGAAGATGGCCAAGAAGACACAAATAAACCTTTATGACACACAAAACAACTACAAAGAGAAACGAAGCAACCAAATATGACACAAATACACCCCTAAAAGACACAAAACAAAAAAGGACACGCTAAATTACCACAAAGAGACAGAAACTCGCAAAAAGATGCTGACAACCACAAGGAGATGCAAAACATCAACAACTAGGAAAGCACTCGGAGAGTGCAGACGGATTTCCCGCCATTTTATTATTTTATCCACTTTGCTTCAACCGATCACCACCAAAATTTTATCATCTGTTCCTTATCCCATTTTGAACCTTTCCTGAAATTTCCTGGATTTCATCAAAATCCGTGCAGACAAACAAACAAACAAACAACCAAACAGACAAACAGACCAACGCCGGTGAAAACATAACCTCCTTGGCGGAGGTAAGAATAGGCAAAACCAGCACAAAGTCTGTCTGTCTTGCTCCTATGTAGGAGAGGTGGTGGGGCCTTCTGCACACCTGTGCCCAGGGGCCCATTGTCTCATAATCTGCCCATGTTTAACCAGAGATGTTCAGAAAAAATATAAACGAGCAAATTAGTTCTATTCTTCTTATTTCCACTCACTAAAAGCTGCCCAACTCTCCACAGCTGCACACCACCTAAGATGACTTGTTATCTGACTGTTGGGTTTTGCAACATCCTCAGTTTCACTAAATGCTGTGACAGAAGAGAAGAAGTTTGGTTAATGTTCTCACTCGCTAATGAGAGGTTGTGTGAATGAGGTCGTCTCATTTTATGACCATAGCAGAGCAGAAGGTCAGGCTTTCTCTGACTCTCTCTCTCCTTCTGTTGAAACTTCTCAATTTCAAACCATGAAAGTATCTGTAGATTTCTGTGTGTGTGTGTGTGTGGACACCTGTCAGACTTGACGAAACAATAACATCTCTCCTGAAAGACCTGAATGACCGTGTGTGTAAATCTCTCACTAAATGTTAATGTAGCGTTGGCTGTAACCTCAAATACAGTGACCTCTAGTGGCAGCTTGGTGCAAAGGGACAAATTCTGAAGGCATCAAACTGATAAAAGAGGAAAACACCCCATCCTAAACTCTAGCTAAACTAATGGCACCATCCCATCATGTTTGCTTTTGACTTTCGAGGAAACACTAAAGTTGAACAGGGTAAACAACTATAAGGAATAATAGATGTCTAATTTCTTACATTAGGCAATTATTTTTTGTATAACAAGTTCTGGAATTTTATTTTTTAATGCATATTGTGCACTATCAAATTAAATATGTGCTAATCTGCATACATTTCCAAAACACTGGATAAAGCCAGGTTTAAAATTCTTCAAGATTTTCAAAGAGAAAAAAAGAAATTTCACCATGTTTTTAGAAATAAAATATATAAATCTTGCTATGAATTACATTAAGAATTCCCATAAACCTTCAGAATATAGACAGGAATAAAAGTCTTGTGTATGTAAGTGCATATGGAAGTGGAAATTTCTGACTCAGAGTCTGAGGGGGAAAAAATGCATTTTGAGAAAAAAAATCCTTTAAAGATATGTATTGTAAAATTGTCAGACCAAAATAAGACACCACAGGTGAATCGGGTAAAAAACAAAAAATTAACTAAGCGTAATAGATTTCAACATGAAAGTTTCCCAGTTAAATACTTATATTAAGACAATTACTTTTTGTATTATAGGTTTTCTGAAAATGTATGTTTAAATGTGGAAATGAGGCATTGTCTAATTAAATATGCACTTTTTGCATCAATTTCCAGGACAGAAATCTGAACTATAATAAACCTACATGTGTATTTTGGATGCTTTCTGTCTACCAGTCTGAAAGAAGACGTGTTACAGGAGCAAAAAAGCCCAAAATCTCAAAATTGCAGTGCATGAAAAAAACGTTTTCACCTGTAGTGTCTCACATTAAAGGTCCAGTGTGTAGGATTTACGGGAACCTGCTCGCAGAAATTGTCCATTTGATATTCATACTTACGTTTACATTAGTATGTAATCACTTGAAAATATAAACAGGCGTGTTGTTATTACCTTAAAATAACTACATATGGAGCTGGTCCTCATCCACAGAGTCTGCCACGTTGTTCTGCAGTAGCCCAGAATGAACAAATGGCTCTACATAGGGCTATTTGCATTTTCAGGTCAGCCATTGTCATCCTACACGCTTGGTACACGGTTTCAGTTCTGTGACCTCACTACTAGATGCTATTAAGTCCTACACGCTGGACGCATCTTCTTTTAATGAGATCAGTTAAAGCATCACTATATCTTGTAGCTGCCACAATAACCTCACCTCTCTGTCTCTCCTTGTGTCCTCCAGGTTTGTTCGGCTCTGTGTTTGGCTTCTTAGGAATGGTGGTTTATGACGGCCAGAGGGTGAGCGAGTCGGGAATGTTCCAGGGCTACAACACCATCACCTGCACGGTCGTTGTCTTACAGGTTTGATCATGATGCTTCTCTTCATTCTGACATTTTGTAAATTGCCACTAAAAATTCATTTCGTGTCCACGCTCATATCTTGGTTCATGTTTTGTGTGTTGGTCTGGAACTCTGTCCGCAGGCTCTGGGCGGGTTGGTCATAGCAGTGGTCATTAAATATGCAGACAACATCCTCAAAGGATTCGCCACCTCTCTGTCCATCATCTTGTCCACAGTCATTTCATATTTCCTGTTGGAGGACTTTAACCCTACAAGGTAAACACATGCATGCTCATTCACACTCCTGCAAGGCTTGATTGTGATATGCAAATTATTAATATATATAATTATTATTTTTTGACATGCTAGCTGTGTGGCTCTGTGCAATGTCAGGCTTTCAGTCTTCTGTTGGTCCATCCACCACTTTGGTCCAGAATAAACCAACTATTAAACAAATTGCCGTTGAATTTTGTGTAGGCATTCATGGTTCCTAGGTGATGTGATCTACAGAACTTTGATGATCCCCTGAATTTTCATCTAGTATCACTATGTGGTTGACATTTTTAGTTTTGAATAAAACAGCTCAACAACTATCTGATAGATTGCCATGAAGTTTTGTACAGACGTTCAGGTTCCACGCAAAGAATTGTTAAAAAAAAAAAAAAAAACTGTCTCTTGAGCTCATCCAGCAGGGCAAAATTTCAATTACGATCAAAATGATCAAATTCCTGCAAAACTAATAACATTCCCATCAGCCCCAGCTGTACTTTGTGTTTAGTGCTAATTAGCAAATGTGGGCACGCTAACATGCTAAACTAAAATACTGAACGTGGCAAACATAACAATAGAGACTTCCCTCAGCCAAGCAGCTAACTTCTGGTTTAGCACATCGCTGATGGTGATGATGAATGGGGATAAAAGGATTGTGCAGCTCTTCTTCTAGACTTCACAAACATTATCAGACTGAATAAATCAAATGCTGATAGTGAAACATGTCATTTTGTTCTGAGCTGTTCTGCTCAAAAAAATGTATCCACTGATTTACATCTCTTTCGCCATGTAAGACAAAAGGGGAAAAAATCTGTTTGGGCCAAAGGGCATGATGTAATTATACTATTTGGGCTCTACTAAATTTGGCTTTAAAGTCCTGTGCACCTCCTGGGGGCCTGGTAAGAGATAAAATGTGATTTTGATTTTGGGGGTAAACTGTCCCTTTAAGCACAGCCTCACAGAGCCGCTAGCATGGGCTGTAGACTCTTAATCATATTCACATGACATGCGCTGAGTACACAATGTGATAGTTTTTTTTAATTCACTATTAATGCCTCTTTATTTTCCCTCTTTTGTGTCCTGTTCCTGCCTCAGTGTATTCTTCCTCGGGGCAATGCTGGTTATTGCTGCCACATTTCTTTACAGCAAGGAGAGCAAACCTGCCAGCGGCAGCGCTGTCAAAGTATAAACAGGTACCTCTGTGAAGTACTGTTCCTGACAGACGTGATGACTGGCACCTGACAGAGACAAGAGCAGGACTCTGTGAACTGTGTCAGCGAGTCTGGCACGAGGAAATTAAGAATGCAGGAAATGCGATAAAACCTGTTACTGCCAAACAACCACAGCTGGAGATAGTTGAGGCTGAATGTACCCACTCCTCTCCTCATGCTGGAAAAATGCTGCTTTGCACAAACGATGGGGGTCAGTAATATGAAAAACATTTGCTTTAAGTATTTTTTAAAGGGTTTTCTTATGAAATACGAACAGGAGTACAATGGAGCAAACTTTACACGTCAACAAACATTGTTGCAGTAAAACTAATATGCTGTATGACAATTATCTGTCAGATGTACTGTAAGAACAATTTACAGGGACCAGGAGGAGATTATGAAGGCCTTGTGGATATCTGGGAAAAGATTTTTATATATTTAAATATATTGTATTTATGTTTTGTGGAATATGGGATGTTTTTACTTAACAGAAGGGCATTAACGGTGCTGGTATTGCCTGTCTCAAAGAGAGGAAAATCCTCAACAGAGCTTCCATCTAGTGGTGGAATGAGGCGCAAATTTGCTGCAAAGAGGAGGGGTTACCTTTGGTCAAAGATGCTGAATGTCCTTTTTATATGAGATAAGATAAGATGGCATATGACTGCTTTGACCTTGCTGCTCACAGTCTGAGTATTTTTTTTTTTTATCAAAAACATTCATTGTTCTGTTATTTAAATGCAAAATTGAGGTCTTTTGTGAGAACAAATGAATAAATTAAAGCATTTTGTGTTGAAACAACCAGCTTTGCCTTGATCTTTTTCCTTACTTCAAAGTGAAATGAAGAGACACATCGGAGCTGTGTGTGTACGTGTGCACACTCTCTCTCACACACACACTCATGCATACACACAGGCACACCCATGAATATTTTGAACCATCTTTTTTTTTTCAGTTCCAGTTGCAGTGCACTCGGAAAAAACCAAACCAGTCTCTATAGCAACAGATGGCTGGTTGAGCTGCGGTGCAGCGACAAATGTAGACACACTGAATCAATATAACCTATTTTAACCTCTCTGAGTACATTTACAACAGCCATTTTTATTCAGCCCTGAAAAATAAAAAAAGGAGATTGAGGCAAATGAAAAATACACATCTTTCCCATGTTGCCAGTTTTTCTCCCTCTGTTTTTGTTTACAGTCACAGATAATCTTTGCATAGTTGTGGAATCAGAGTGTATTTGGATGGAGATAGTGTATGTGATGAGGGTGGACGGACAGGGGAGAAAACAAGCAAGCAGATTGGGAAGGTGAGGCGTGAACCTGGAGAGAAGCACAGATGGAGGATGAGTCATGTGACTCCTGTGTGGAGTGGCAGGCAGGGACTTGGACTGAGACCAGGATGAGCCCACTGGACAGACCAAGCCATGACACAGGAAACCTTCATCTGTGATTATCTGCAGAGCCATCTGCAGAGCAGTATAATATACGTCAGGGATGCTCAACTTGGTTTGCCACTTTTGCAGAATGACAGGAGGCCAGTTAAAGGTCCAGTGTGTAGGATATAGGGGGGTATTTTGACAGAAAAGGAATATAGAAGTGTGTTTTCTTTAGTGTATAATCACCTGAAAACTCATCGTTGTGTTCTGGTGACCTAAGAATGAGCTTTTGTATCTACATAGGGAGCAAGTCTTTGTCCATGTTGCATCGCCACGTTAATACATCAGCCAAGAATGAACAAACCCAACACTGGCTCTAGATAGGGCCATTCACGTTTTCACGTTGGCAGCCCCTCTGCGACGAGCCAAACAGCGTTGGAAAAACACAGATCTTACTTCTTTATTCAGTGTCTTTACCGGTTTAAATCACCAGGTCTGTTTGTTTTGAAGAGGAAAAGACCTCTGCGGATTATTCGGCTTCTGCTAAAAACATCCTGAACAATGAGCACTGAAGGAATTCTAACCAGGGGTTCATGCTTTCCACGTGAGCGAAGGTTCAGCTTGTTGCAATCTGCAATCCTCACCACTAGATGTCACTAAATCCCACACACTGGTCCTTTAACAAACATTAACAATATTTATCAGTATATATAATAAATTAATTGCCAGTTTTCAACCTTTTCGATGTTTGCAACAGGCAAACCCAGTGGCAGCAGCCCCTGTGCAGGGCTGTGTGCACAGGGGTGTCTCTAGGATTTGAAGGCATTGGGACCTCAGCTTGCACTTCTGCCAGGGAAGTCTGGGGGATCAAAACCATGCTTCTTATGATCTCTCCAGAAAAAAATACAAAACATTTCCAGTGTAAATCAATTTATTTGCTTTTTGAATTAGAAAATGGTTAGCTGGCCACCCTGCACCCGATTGTGAGCCCGTAAGTTGAGAACCACTGATATACATTAACGATATAATAAGAAACTGTAATATGACCTCATAAACCAGTCTTAAATAATGGCACTAAATTGAACAAATCATTTTCAAAATGCAGTCTGGTTTAATTCCACACCAAGGAAACCATTAAGAGTACATTTAGATTCCCTGATTGTAGGAAGATTTATGTAACTCGGTAGTGCAACATGGCCTGATTAGTGCCACATCGAATCTACCTTAGGTCTGAGTACAATTCGGCTTCATTCCAGCTACCGCCCTCTCATTTTAAATTTGCTGTATGGCACTATTCCAAGTCATTTACACCGCACTTATTGAAAGCATAGTTGACATTATTTATTTAATGTGGTAACAGGTCCAGCTCCTTCCTCTGATCGTTTGTCACCCATCTGAATAAAATATCAGCTGCACGACTGAGTTGAAAATACGTTGGTGCATAAGTTTGGTGTGTTAGCAAAACTCCAGTGAAAACTACAGCAGGTTTGTTCTTCTTCCAGACTTTTATGCAAGGTGGGTGCTCTTAATACAATCTGATTGATGCATGAGTTAATCTTAACCTAAAAAGATTCATATAATACTTTGTCTCTTTTAAAATTCTCTGAATACATCCTGTAACTCTGGTACTGAGTGTGCTGAAGGCCTTAGGTGGCACTGACGAGGTTTGACCAGCCCGCAGGTTTTTTTTGTTTGTTTTTTTTGGCTGACTTTTCAATCAAAATGTCTTCAGGTATCAAGTTATACAAAACAAATGCTATTCTTAAACTTCTCAAGGACGATTTCTCTTGTCTCTCTCACACTCTCATGCAATAAGATCTACATAAGGATGCAGGATGCAGTTCTCGTTGGTGTCTAATACCTCTGTGGTACGTCTAAAAACAGCGTTCCTTGTTTGCTAAAAAGCAGGCAGAACTCTTTAATGCAGTCCAAAACTTGTCGGGGACCAAAAACAGCCTTGATGCAACCCAGGCTCTTGACACAAGTTTGTTGTAGATTTCTGTTCTGACACTGTGTTGTGTCAGATCCAAGATGTAATTTCCACTCTGGCTTGTTATAATGGTCCACTTAAATCTTTCAGGGGCAATGAGCCACTGGCATCTTAAGCGCAGGGAAACCATCAATTCTCTCTTCTCTGATCGGCTTCAGGACTTCATCACCTTCATACCCCCTATCCTGCAAGAGGGAACAATCAACACTTTAGTATATGCAACCGTTTGACCCTCTTATTTTGGCGGGATGACCACTAGTGGCGCTCCTCTCCGTGGCCTCCACATTAGCACTTGGGCGTCGTTGGCATTCGGCCTCCCCAGCGCGTTGGGGGGGATGGGCTCCTGGTAGTTGAGGATGTGCGGCTGCTCCTGGTAGGGACGACCCACCAACGAGGCCCGAGAGCCTAGAGGCATGTCAGGGTCCACGGCAATGTCCACTCGCATCCGCCACCGCACCGTCTGCAACACAATGCGCTCCTGGAGGAGGAGAGCAGCGTAATGTTAAAGGGACAAATCAGCCCATATTGAAAAATACATATTTACATGTGGTGCTGTTTATCAGTCTAGATTGTTTTGGTGTGAGTTGCCGAGTGTTGGAGATATCGGCCGTAGAGATGTCTGCCTTCTCTCCAGTATAATGGAACTAGATAGCACTCAGCTTGTGGTGCTCAAAGCACCCAAAAAACCACGCTTGAAAAACTCAACAGCAATGTCTCTTTCCAGAAATCATGACCTGGTTACTCAAGATAATCCACAGACCTTGTTGTGAGCAGTTTCATGTCGGAATTATTTTCTTTCTACCGAATTACACCCGTTAACTGTATCACTATGCAGAAAAAAAGCATGCATCTACTCAGAGGACGACGTCATTAATGGTCATATCTCGTGCTCTCGACCATGAGTAGATGCACACTTCCTTCTGCACGGTGATATAGTTGGCGGGTTTTGGTCAGTAGAAAGAAAATAGTTCCAACATGAAACTGCTCACAACAAGGTCTGTGGATTATCTTGAGTAACCAGGTCATGATTTCTGGAAAGAGACATTGCTGTTGAGTTTTTCAAATGTATTTTCTTGGCGCTTTGAGCACCACAAGCCGAGTGCCATCTAGTTCCATTATATTGGAGAGAAGGCAGACATCTCTATGATTGATATCTCCAACACTTGGCAACTCACACCAAAACAATCTGGATTGATAAATAGCACTACAGGTAAGAGATAAAATACATATTTTTGTTTTTGGTGTGAACTGTCCCTTTAATAAGGTCAGTGTTGTATATTTGTGTATTCATGGTGCGGTCTATTTTAACCACATGAAGAGTCAAAGCTTCAATTGATTGTGCATTATGACTTCTTCGGCTAATCAATGTGTAGTTAATGTGCATCTTAATAAATGATACATCACTTTGGTTTTGTTGAATATAATTTTATCCTAACTGACACAGAAGAAAGTTTAGCTAAAATACAGATCTTTAATGCCAGTTTTCTGTCCCTATACATGCATGTTCTTCCTCTGCTCTCCACATTTCAACCAAAAATAGCCTAATCTACAAAAGCCTAAAAAGAATATAACTCTTCCACAAAGACAGTACATGAATACTGTCAGCATTTAGACATATTTCAAGCTAGACTAACTCCTGATGGGCCGTTGCAGGGGCTCCGTTCAGCAGAGTTGAAGGCAATGATGATGTACTTTGTAACTTTACACCACAAAGGAAAAGTGCAGGGGGGGGCGATGATTACATCACAGTCAGTCTGTGTGTGTAATGCAAGAGCAGTCTCTGAAGATGTATAGCCAGTGTTCTTCATTTAAAGCAGGCAAAACATATAACTGTGACAACACTGGAAGAACAACACAACATTATTAAGACATGGTGCAAGTGGGAACACACTTTTTCATCTCCAATACCAGGCTGTGTTTTTGTCCTACCTTGGTGACGGAGTTCATCGCCACCAGCCAGGTGATGAAGCTCTGGTCCCGGGTGATGTGGGTCAGCATGGGCGTGTTGCTGTTGCTGATGGGCACTGCCCAGGTCACGCTGGGGTAGAAGTTGTCGTTCATGCTGACCGTCAGACGGGACGGTTTGGATGTGGGTCCGGTCAGGGTGACTGTCTCGGTGGTGTTGCCATACCAGGGGTAGCTGACGCCGTCTGAGTCGCTGATGGCCTTGACCCGACCCTCTCGCAGCTCTGGTAACTCCCAGCTGGACCTGCGGCAGTGGACAGAAGAGGACAGAGTGAGAGGCTTTTTTTGGCAGTGGCAGGTGCAGGGTCTGGATGTTCTGAGTGTGTGTGAGAGATGTGCGCACTATACCCAAACACACTGAGCTCAATCAGTTGCAGAAAGTTAGGGTTCTGCTATACACTCACATGCCAATATCCCCATAGGTGTTGTAGAACTCCATCTGGGTACAAGCCTGGATCCAGCCCACCACCCAAGTTTCATTGCGGGGCACTGGTGGCATCACAACCCCTGCTGAGGCCCTGAAGTAAGGCGTCTTGTAACGAAGCACAATCGGCGAGTTCTCCTCAATGATGGTGGGACACTGGTCAATAGAGGCTGACACCTCATACACCACAATGTTCTCCCGTCTGATGCGGGGCTTGCATGCGATGCTCTGAATACAGCCCATAGTGCAGGCAGCAAGCAAAATGAGCAAAACCAGAGAAGAAGGGAGCAAATGATACCTGGCCAGTATGCACATCAGTCCCCTCCGGGGTCCACCCTTGCCTGGAGAGCAGATCTAATCTTTTAATTGCCCATCATCACTGATTGGTTGGGAAGGAGGAAAAAAGAGGAGAGAAAATGATGGGGAGTGTCACAGTCACCATTGGTGAAACATAAGAGCTTCCACCATGATATATTCAGGATGATACGGAGGTGAGAGCGCAGTGGGGCCTGGGGGGGAAGTATCACAGATCTCCGCAGCCTCCTCCCCCCGGTCTGCCTGCTGACTGCCGCACTGCCCTTGGCGCTCGTCCCCAGAAACTGCAATCCGGCCTCCCCTGGGCTGCTGCTGCTTCTCCGCCGTGCGTCCGGAGGCTCCTCTGTTCCCTGTCGAGTCCACACGTCCGGCTGCACGTCGGTGCCCCTTGATCCTGCTGCTCTGCTCCCGGCTCTGCGCTGTCATGTCAAGTGGCGACAGGGCAGCCAGGTGCGTCAGAGGAGGGGGGCTGGATGCCTTTTGTTTGCTTGGCTTTCCTGTATTAGCCCTACATTCGCGCGGCGCCCTCAAAAGACAAAATCGGGCTCCTCATCACCTTGACCTACATGAAAAGAAGCTTCATCAAACGAGCGAGAATGTGTCTTACAAAAGCGAAACAACAGGGCTATAACAGGCGATTTATATGTTTTCCTCGCAATGTGCTTCCATTCTTGGGGATGCATGAATGGTGCATCATGAATGGAGGCAGCGAGGCAACATAAACGTGCAGAAAACAGTGACTATACCCAGCCGCTCGAGCGCCTCGCGGTTAGTCGTCTCATCGTTTGGTCTCCTCGGGCTGGTGAGCATCGCGGACCGGAGAGCATCCTTTTCCCGGCCGCCTTGTTCAGTTTGGAGGTGCTGATGCTAGGGAGGCAGGGGAGGGGCGTCACCCGACCTCTGCATTAAAAAAAATAACAAGTGCAAGTGGGCGTGTCTACAGGCCCGCATCAGCGCTTCCTGCAACCCCATTGGTCGCTGGAGTCAACAGCGGAAGTGGTGTCGTTTGCCTCATCGACTTCCTACCCCCGGATAGTGACACGCATTCACCGGTCAGCTCCGCTTATTCTTTGCTGTCTCCACCCCGCTGGTTTACATCTGTAGCTGCCGGTGCTGGTTTATGCTCTTCCGTTTGTTCGGTAACGTGTCTCAGAGGGTGCCGAGCTTCCTGTACCGGGTGTCGCTGATGATGAAGCCGCAGGTTGTGTTCGTGCTGGGCGGGCCTGGCGCCGGCAAAGGGACCCAGTGCTCCAAAATCGTGGAGGTAGGAGAGATGGCGAGAGAAAGGACAATGAAAAGTACCGACTTTGATAGTCGGGAGTAAGCATGTCGTAATGGAAATGGTGTTTAGTTCATTTTAATGCCAGTTCTCCTTTTGGTAGCACCTTCTTTTATACGGTAATGTCTAAATTTGATTGACTTCCGGTTGTCCTCTAAAATGAACCTGTGTTAGCAAGCTAGCTAGTTAGCCACAGGGGGTATGTGCCTCTTTAAAAGCCTATACTGGTATACAGGAGCTAAAAACATTACTTTTTATTATTTTTAATCATTGAGAAACTCCCCCGTGTGTGTTTCTGAGTGCTGAGTCAAAGCAGTAAAATATATAATGTATTCTAGCCCACTGTTTAATGTTATGTAGCCAAATGAATTAAATGCTTTTTAGCTTCACACAGTACAAATAGAGCCAACAGGAGGAGATAACCTATTGACATTTGCTCTGTGTTGTAACCCTATCATTAACTCATCTGTTTAGTTGAGGTTATATAACGGTCATTGTAAGTCTGGGGTGGGCTCGGTTACTCCACCATAGACTTTGAGCAGACAGGCACAGATGGTGATGTGGACATTTATTGGGTGGAGTGCTTTTTATGTCAACATCAGGTGTAAGGGATGATGGGCCAGACTTCAACAGTGGTTGGATGTAACCAGGTTCATTCACTCAAGTACTGTACTGTACTTTGATTATTTCCATTGTATGCTTCTTTATATCTCTGTTCCGCTATAGTTCAGAAGCTATTTTTCTACTCCAACTAGTAGAGCTGCAAGGAATAATTGGTTAATAATAATAATTAACTTTATTTATTTAGCACTTTTCATACAAAAAATGCAACACAAAGTGCTTCACATTACGGGAATTATAAGCAGTGAATGCTTCACATAAAAATAGAACATCAGAATCAGAATTGGCCAACATACCTTTTTCTTATTTTGCACAATGAATGAATTTTACATACAAAAAAATCCTATTTATTTTTCAGAGTCAATTATTCCAGGCAGACACAAACTCACCAGTAGATATTGATTAACCAAAATAAGCATCTTTCAGCTTACATTGGAACGTCTTTCCAAGGGTTAACCTCACTGTGGGTATTTTTTGTGCCGGGTACAGCCCTCAGCTGCCCCAGAATCTGCCAGTCAGTTGTGGCGCTGTGGTTCAAGTAGAACTCACCACAGTCTTTCTCCATCAGATCCACCACCCACTAGTCACAGAAAAACCATAATTCTCAAAATCATAAAATAATTAAATCATAAAATCATGGAATCATAAAACCACAAATCATAAAATCAAGCAAGATACAACATTTTGAAACAGAAGAGTTTCAGACCTGTATCAGGAAAGTCAAAGCTAGTTAAAGGCCAGAGGGAACAGTTTTTACCTGTCTTTTAAAACTAATTAGTGGGCTGGCTCCCCTGATATCTATAGGTAGTGTGTTACATAGCTTTGGGGTGTAAAAAACAAAGGCAGCATTCCTGATTTTCTCTCGGCTGTTGCTGTGAACCTTCAATAAACCAGCAGCAGATGATCGTAGTGTTCTTTAAAAGCAAATAGTTAACAAGGGAGTTAGTTAAACAATTTGTTGTCAGGTATTAAGTTAATCGCCAACTGACTAAATAATCAGCTAATCGATAGGAGTAATTTCTGAAGAAAAACGTAAAAATTCCAGCTTCTTAAATGTGAATATTATCTGGTTTGTGACAACTTTGTGATGGTAAACAGATTATATTTGGGTTTCGGACAAAACATGGCATTTGAGGAAATCATCTTCAGCTTTGGGACACACTGATAGACATTTTCCACCATGTTCTGACATTTAATAGACAAAAAACTGATCAGTTTATGGAGGAAGCAATTTTAAAGATTTATCAACAATTGCAGATTTAGATTATTGATACAGAATATAATGAACAAATAAACTGATGTATTAATATAGATAAAGCTACCCAGCAGTATATAAAAATGAAATTAGCTCCACCTTTACCAGCTTTAACATTAAAGTGATGCTTAGATATTAATTCATCACTAATTGTAAGCAAGTGATATTATAAACAATATTCTGAAACAGGCCATTCTGCAAAATTAGTACTTTTACCTTAGGTGTTTTAAGTAGACTTTGATGCCAATACTATGCCAATGCGTAAAATATCTGGGTCCTTCTTCCATCACTGTACTTCATCATATATTATTCACTTGGCCTAAAGTTTCTGCAGTTATGTACACAAGAATATTCCGGTATCCTATGATTGTCTGCAGCTCTGCTACTTTGTTATTCATAATAAAACATGACCTAAAATCAGACTAAAGACTGGGTAGGTCTGGAGAGCATGACTGATGCTAAGTAGGGTGAAACGGTCCATGGTCTGACAAAAAGCTATTTTTAACATCCCAAAAGTTTGAAAAGCCAGAGCTCTACTTAAGGATGCTGCTTTGATGTTTGTCTGAAAGTCATGAAAGCTCATGAAGCTGCAGCTCTACTGGGGGGCAATGTAGATTCTTTTGATGTGTGTGTATGTGTGTGTGTGTTGACTGAGAGAGAGAGAGCTTCAAATAAGAGAGACTTTATAACTACTTCTGTTCACGGATGTAACTGGGTGTTGGCTGCCGTGCTTCAAGTAAAGCCGGTAGTCCTGAATGGCAGCCATACAAAGAGGCTCCTTTCATTCAGCACACACGTACCGACTTCTTCCTGGTCTGTGAGTGAGACAACTTTAGCCTGGCTGTAAAGGCCGCCTTCTCAAATTTAGACTTTTAGTATCAGTAGAAATCTTTTTGTAAAAGACCAACCATTACATTCTCCTCGCCAGAAATCGACTCTTAATGACTAGCATTGAAGCGATTTAGTTTGAGATACAGTTTTTATCACAAAAGATCAACTAATCATAGTTTTAAAAAATGTTTGTCCTTCAGAACTACAGCTACACCCATTTGTCAGCGGGGGAACTGCTGAGGGCAGAGCAAGCAAGAGACGGGTCAGAATTCGGACAGCTCATCGCCAGCTACATCAAGGAGGGCAAAATTGTCCCCGTGGAAATCACTATCAGCTTACTCAAGAAGGTACGCACCAAGCACAGGCTGTAAATCTGGTTTGTGTTTACCTAACAAGAGACAAACCTGACCAGTCTGTCCAGGATCAGACGGTTCTATTCATGTCCTGTTTGCAACCCAACACAACTCGGCTTTTATTTTGGTATATAGGGCTCAAAAATAACTTTACTGTGGAAAGTGAAAATTAAAGTTCAACTCTGATCACAGATCAGTTTTTGATTCTGCTAACTTGGCTAATCATTTTAATATCTGGGCAGAACTACTCTGAAACAACCGAGGCGATTACTCAAACTACAGAATAGTCAAAAGTCACAATCAATACATTGATTACACTGATGCATGAAGTCATTTATTAAGTAAATACACAAAACATGTGCTTCTCCTGTCCTCAAGAATATGATGACTTAGTATCTCTTCCTGCTTCATGTAATTTAGATCAGAATATTTTGGTTTTTGGAGGATTGTTCAGTTATGAATGATTTGAAGACATCACTTTAGGTTTCAAGGTTACAGAGATGTAATGCATTCACTTTACAACAAAAATATTTGTCTTGTTTTTCTGAATTAAAGAGATAATTATCTTGTAATTGGTAAAACAAGAGCAGAATTTTTCCCATGAATCGTTTTCTCAGAAATTTTTGTTAATTCTATTTCTCAAATATATATTTATAACCATGTATAAAAACATTTAAATTAGAAGAGAATGAAATGAAGCCATATACAGTTACTTACATACAAATCGTTATATACTTGTATACCAAGAGAGATTTTGGTTTAGAGGAATACTAAAAATGACCATTTGTATATCAGTTAGTCATAACAGGTTACCTTGAATTCATGACAAAAAAAAAAATACGTTTTTCCCACATGCCTCCACGGAAAACAGCGAACGTATTGATTTATTAATTGAAAGGGTACCACGTTTAACATCAGCAAAACTATATCAAAAATGTCACTTTACAAGCTCTCACACAACTCGTGCAGTAAAATCCAGTTGTCATTTATCCGGTTGTATGCTCAGTACTTCCCAAACACGTGCATTTTCGCTAAAACCCTTTGTTTTTTAAACATCATTAAGGTGTTTTTTAAAACCTGAATTCACGTTCAGAGTAAAATATTTATGTGTTGTTGCTTCTGTTTCGTAAGGCAATGGAAGAGACCATGCAGAAAGACGAGAAGAAGTTCCGTTTCCTCATAGATGGTTTCCCCCGCAACGAGGACAACCTTGAGGGGTGGAACAAAGGCATGGACGGCAAAGCAGATGTTAAATTTGTGCTTTTCTTCGACTGCAACAATGAGGTGCGTCATGGAAACCAGGAAGCTAAAACCCTTCCAGCTGTTTTTAGATGCACACAGAAAGTGGAGCTGATATCCTCAGAGACATTTCACACCGAGCACACAGTTTCTGCCTTTTCTGTCCACAGGTTTGCATCAGTAGATGTTTAGAAAGAGGGAAGAACAGTGGACGCACAGATGACAACAGAGAAAGCTTGGAGAAAAGGTACAGTCCTGCAACATAAACAAAACATGTCACTTTAGACTTTAACAGTACTGAACCCCAGAGGTGTGTATTTACCTTTAACGGGGACCTGTTATACTCATTTCCAGATTCATACTTGTATTTTGGGGTTCGACTAAAACATGTTTAAATGCTTCAGTGGTCAGAAAACACTTTATTTTCCTCATACTGTGCTGAAACACCTGTATTCACCCTCTGTCTGAAAGGCTGTTTTAGCACCTGTCTCTCTAAAGCCCCCTCCCAAAAAGCTCAGTCTGCTCTGATTGGTCAGCATTTCTGGGTCTTGCACATCTTGGTGTCTCTGCACCATCACTGCAGCTGGGGAATGACTTTAACAGAGAATAGCAGCACTTTTTACCATGAAAAATCACCAATAACAGCTTCTAAACACAACTGGACATGTTCTAGCAGGAATATGGTTCGAAATCAAAGAGAAATTGACAACATCAGTAACAGATTACATGTTCCCTTGACATTAGAATGTAGCTACATGTAGGTCGAGGTTTTTGCTCACAGGGATTACATTTACCTCATTATGTGTAACTTTGGCCACGTTTAATATGAACTTACTTGATTTTAACCTTATATATGTGACAGAAAATAAGAAAAAGCACAACACTTCCCCTTATACAATGAATTGATTTCATAAACTGATTTCTTTCTGTCTGTAACAAAGTACAACAAGCTTATCTGATCAGTATAGATCTGTCTGACCCACTTAGCTGACTGTTGGATACCTGCATGTATGTTTTTGGCCTATTTTGTGTCTCCTTTGAGTCCCCTGTGTCGTCTGACCCCAATAACCAGGCATATTTTTCTTGCAGAATCCAAACCTACCTGCATTCTACACGACCAATCATTGAACTGTATGCTAAACTCGGCAAGGTGCGCACTATAGACGCCTCTCGCTCTGTGGATGAGGTGAGTAAATGGCATCGACTGGAAGAAAACATTCGTGCGCGGCACCCATAGATTGTTTGTTTGTGTGGGTGGGGCGTGAGAGGAGGTGTGATAAACCTGTTAATCAGGGCAAACAAGCCCATAACGAGAGACTTAAAGAGTTTTCTCACATTGTCTAATATTTGTATTTTGGATTCCAGCTTGTAGATGTAAGAATTGTAGCTTAAGGCAGTTCCACAGTGGTTTGATCACCGGGCTGTGAGGGATTTTAGTCAGGACAGATCAAGTAATACAAAACAAAAAGAAGACAGATTGTCAGATAACAGCGTTTAACAGAAGCCCTGTTGTCAAGTAGTTTTTTCCATTTGTCATCAAAGTCTGTCAACGGCTTTAGAGAAGAGGAAACAGAGGACTCACTGTGTCACATCGTAGAATGTGGAAATCCTCCAGTGAAGCAAGAGGGAAAACTTGCTGCTATTTAAAAAAAAAAAAAAAAAAAAAAACTCCAAAAGGAAAACTAATCTTAGCATTTGTGAAGTCACCAGTCTGACTCCATGTATTATTAAAAATTTCATAACCTTCACCAGAAACAAGGGTGACATCACAGACAAAGGTGTTCCCCCGCCTTGATCGAGCACAGGCTACAGGCTTAACTGTAATGTTATTTTGTGGTTTTGGTCATCACTGCTTTCACTTACAACATTTTACGATTAAATGCTGAGATGTGGGGAGTGAGCCACTCTGCCCATTATGGGAAAAAGGAACAAAACAGATTTTAAAGTTTCCCTCCACTCAAAAATATGTGTTGCTTATTGTTACTCGACTTGGATGCATCAAACTTTTTTGTGGAGAAAAAAAACATAAGTAACTGTATTATTAAAGGGAAATAATACCAGTACTCTCCAACCTGGACCCTATTTTTCCTGTTTTTGTGTCTAAAGCCTTGTTCAGACAGGATTAGTTTAACGTGGAGACGTGGGGTAAAGTAATTATTACCAGGGATTTTAGTCCCGTCCGAACGGACCATGTCTGTAATCATTACGGATAATGTCAGTAAAAATTACGGCTCCTTTACCTTCTGTAAAACGGTCTGGAGAACATACCTCGGGTAATATTAATCCCGTGCGAACACAATTGTAAAAATATATGTAAATATTTTGTCACGTCCTGTTTACAGCCATTTTCCCGCACTTACAACTACTCTTCCGCGTTTTTTCGATGATGGAGGCGCTTGAAGAAACATTCGGTGTTGTCAGCAGTTGTGACAGTGGACATTCTTCGAATGATCGCACAGCCCTACGTGGGAGACCAATCAAAAAGGTCGAGAAGAAAGCACTTTTCAGAGCCACGAGACTTATGGTTGTGTTAGGTAGGCCTAATATTAATCCATATTGCTAATCGTTGTGTACACACAATCCTGATCATGGGCAGTTTTTCATATGGGCTAATCATGAAATATTATTACACATACAGGAAGCAACGTAGCAGGCACATGCCGACAGGGAGGCGACGCCAGGGTGCAAACCGAGTTACCACTCCCATCTCTGGTAGAATTACGGAGATTTCTTGTCCCGTGCGAATCGAACATTTATATTACAGACATCCTGTGGTAAACTGACATTAGTCCACATCCCTATGTAAAACTAATCCCGTCCAAATAGTACTTAGAGTCAGTGGTTCCCAACCTTTTTCTTGAGGGACCCATATTTATATTGTGTTTTTGACACATAAATGACTTAAATTTTGACATGTAACGCATTAAAATTAGGGGGTCATGCCCCCCGGTTGGGAACCACTGGTCT
Organism: Epinephelus fuscoguttatus; assembly: GCF_011397635.1. Taxonomy (NCBI): domain Eukaryota; kingdom Metazoa; phylum Chordata; class Actinopteri; order Perciformes; family Serranidae; genus Epinephelus; species Epinephelus fuscoguttatus. Next base: position 26,246,135 of record NC_064766.1, read on the forward strand.
AAGTAACTAATGGGAACAACAATTTTTGAACATGGTCCAGTATTGAGCAAGAGCACTGCAGCCGCCAACTGTGAAACAGGCTGCAATGTAGCCATTCAGGGCTTGTTCACACTGTCAGTTTACGTCCACTTAACGTGCTGTTTTTGTCACTGACAGGCTCAGATTGTTGTTCTGGGTGTCTGACAACATTATGGAAAGGATCCCTACAGAAAAATTAAACTTCTTTGTACATTTTGCTTGTTCTGTTCTGTTTTGTGCCCAAGTCTTGCTGCGGACTTTTTCTCATTGTTGAAATCAGCTCAGTATTCAGCCATGACATCGAATGACATCCTTTAGATAACACTAAAGGCCCTGACACACCAAGCCGACAGTTGGCCATCAGTCAAAGATGGGCCGTTGGTGTTCCTCATCATTAGCCCTATTGGATTTTTTTGGCCATGTTGAATCAGCAACAGCAGAGTCTGTTAGTGAATGATATCACTCTGATTGGTGGTTCAGCTCAGCGAAGAGAAACAGAAATGAGGAAAGTAAACAAACAGCTAAAGTTAAAAGGAAGTGAGATCAAAACATGTTACATTAGGTAAGACTGTTTTTCTTTAGCAGAAGTGTCTTGTGATGGTTTGTGTTACTGTATTTTCAGCACTGGATTGTGTTGTTAATGTGCTGACTGGTTAACTACCATCAAGACGGTCTTTCTGTTTCCCTTTTTGAATGATGAATACAGACGACCGCCGTCAGCTGGTGTGGAGAGTTATATCCTCTTACATAGGCGCAGAACGCACATGCTGCTTGACCACAGTCTGTGTAGCAACTTTGCAACTTTTTGGCGGAGACACAGGCAAAATGAGTCGACGCAGCCACTAATTCTCTGAATCTAGTTTGGTGTGTCTGGGTCTTTAGCTACACTCGCTGTGCTCCAACACAACGCATTGTCTCTGGCACTCCTCTCTCCAGTGCTTCCACACCAGCAGTGTACTCCAAGTAGCTTCTCCACTCCACCACATATTTCTCCGTCCTGTCCTCAGAGCTGAAAGAGATTTGTTCATATGATGCAACATTTGACGACTCCATGAACCGTTCCTTAAAAGAGGGCTCACCTGGTTTCCTCCAGTTTCCCATTATAATTTCCCACCATTATACTGGTCTGAATAAAGTCCCTGGCTCCACAGTCAGATGTCATGTGTGGGTAGTAGTTCCAGTTTTGAAATGACTCGTCTGTTTGTGTCCTGACAAGTCAAAGTAAACTCTCCTGTTTCTCTCTTTCAGGTGTTTACTGACGTGAAAGTCATCCTAGACAAAGAGGGTTGAGTCTCTCCAGCTGCCAACAACATTCACTTACATTTTTAGTTTTATTTTTATCAACTCCGAGCACACTATAATAAGTTTATATGTCCATTCATTTTACTTTTTACTTTTGGTTAATTTTTGTTTTCCATTTCTTTTTGTAAAATGCTGCACTGTTTGTTTGTGGATGTGTGTACAATATGTATTGATCTGAATGAGAAGTAGAGTTGCCTAGCAGCTATTTGTGATTAAGTAGTTCATGCTTAGAGGAGCTCACAGCTCGTCTGCACTGTCTTTCATCATAGTTCGAGGCCTTCGCATAGGAACAAATGTAAGGTTAGCATAGACACTTTTTGGTGGTGTATATCACTGATGTCTTCACTGATGAGTATCATGTCACTGGAAGCAGCCATCGTGCTTCAGACCAAATAGTTTGACCTGATGACGACATACTGGGTTTGATTTACGACTGGCAGGGCCGCCAGTAGCCTCCAAATAAAATGCATCAAACATCTGTGTCATGCTTAATGGACAGCACTTAAGGGACATGACCAGGTTTATCTTTCTGTTACCCATTCTGCAATGAATATTTGACTGTGCTAGAACACCTGGATGTGCTTCATCACAGCTGTGACAGCTGGGACTAATCACAGAGAAAACATGAAGATAGAAACCATTTCGTTAAATCAGTACTGTATCTGCTTGAAGGACGGGGGATAAAACCGTAAAAGTTTAAACAATGACTCCTTTCATTTGTTTTGTTCAATTAATCCAGAATATCAAGTCAATACTGTGTGACAATATCCTATCCTTTATACGGTATGTTTTGTAGTTATTTGTCTCTGTATATTTAACTATACAAGTATAGAGCTGTAGTCGATGACAGTAATTTGATCAAGTTATTAATTGCTACACAAGACTTTACAGAATTATGAAACCCCTAATCTGCCAACAGGCAGCGCTACATGTCAGTGTAGAAATTGAGCTGGAACTTTTTTTTCAGTCAGTTAAATAAATATAGATAATGGTAAATAAATAAATGTAATTTTTACACATCTACATTTTATTCTTGTATTTCTACATTTCTACTTAAATTATTTACGTATTTATATGTATTTTTTTTTTGGAAAGTATAGTCAAGCATTTCTGTATATTAGCATTTGTTCTTAAATTTAAAAGGTTATTTACCAGTTAAAAATGTAATTCTTTGTATATTTCAGTGTTAATGTATGCTTAATTTATTCAGTTAATTATTGATAAGGCAGTAAGACAGTTTTGTCCTCCCAAGATTTAGTTATTTTACCTACCTCCAAATATTTTACCTCCAAATGTTAATTGTAAGTCAGTCCTTTTTTAAATTTATGTACGAGAATAAATTTTGATTCATAGGAGTGAACACCAGGGGGAGCCAGAGAGAAGCAAGTACACTACACACATAACCACACAGTAATACATAAAGGCTCAATTATGTCCTACTTGCAAATAATGAACATGATTATTGCAACAAGTGCTACCTAATACATTTTTAAATTAAGTTATTAACTGCTTGAAGACTTCTGAAAAATCACAAACCCCTCATCTATGAGCAGGTGGAAATAGATATGACTTGAGCGGGTTTATCCAGGGTTTTTTTTTTTTCCAGTCAATTAAATAAATATAGCTAATTAATGACTATAGAAATAAGGTGCAAATTTATTTCTACAAATTATCATTATGTTCTTGTATTTCTATGGAAGCGCATTGCATTCACTGAATAAATAGAAAATTTAAAAAATATATTCATTCAGAATGCAATGTGCTTCCATACATTTCTACATTTCTGCTTTTATTATTCAAGTATTTATATAATTTTTTTTAATTAAGCATTTCTGTATTTCGGCATTCATTTGCAAATTTTGGTTATTTACCAAATCAAAAATATTCTTTATATATTTCGGTGTTAATACATGTTCAATTTATTCATGTAATTTGTGATTAATGAAACAATTTTGTCCTCCAGAGATTTACCACTTTACCTACACATAAATGGAGGCTAGTTGATCAACTACCCATAACTAAACCATCTGTGCTCCTCTCTACATTCACTGCAGGTCATTTTCTTTTTTAAATCTATGTAAGAGGATAAATTACAGTTTATACGAGTGAACGCCAGGGGGAGCGAGAGAGAAGCAAGTACTCAAGTAAAGCAAGTAGACCTTCCATATACCCATAGGTGTAGATTTCAGGAGGCATGCAGAGGACATGTCCCACTCAGTATTTAGAACATTTTGTGCATTTGTCCCCTCAAGAAAAACAAAATGGCAGAGAGTTTTAATTTTGGCTAAATATATGACATCTCCACCATAAAGTGAGACAGAAAAGTCACAAGGTGGTGCATAAAAATCCACCAGGATATGCCTTGTTTCATATGTACCCCACCCACAAAACCTACTCTCCTACATTTAACCACAAAACTATAGGAATACTGTAGGCGCCCAGTGGCTTAGCGGGTACAGAAGGAACTCTATATACATCTGCAATGTCCTCGCCACAGCAGCCACAGGCCTAATTCCAGCCTGCAACCCTCCACCACACACCCTCCCACCCTCTGCCCCCTCCACACCGAGACTGCCCTGTCCAATTAAGGCAAAGAAGACAAAAATAATAATCATAATAATAAACTATAGCAATACTTGATGAATAATGAACACAATCATCGGACCAAGTGCTACATAATACATTTTTATTTTCATGTCATGATTATATATATATATATATATATATATATATATATATATATATATATAATCTGCAGTTACAAAGACATTTGCTTACATATTACTAATATTCCTGAGCATTTTTTTTGTTTTTGTTTTTTAGCTTGAGGCCTGGTGTATCTGCATTTCAAGAGCTACACTCAACAGATAACTAGCTTCCAAAATAACAGTACCAGACATGCGTACACATGACAACAGAGCAACGTACCGAATGTGAAATGCATCACAACAGCAGTTAATACCGAGGCTTAGTCAAAGTTATACCGCGTTGACAGTTAGTCTGAGAAGGTAGCAAATAGAGAGTTGTGAATGTAAGGCACTGTTAATACACTGGTTGGTACGAGTGCACTATAATACATGATGGTTAGATAAAATACGTTCATGATCCGGCTGGGGATCATTGCAGCACCAAAATGTAATAGAATACAGCAAAGAAAAATTAGAATATAAATAAGAAAATAGCAAGTGCTGGGCACGCGGTCTAGCAAACAATTCGACATGTCATGAACATTTTAAGTAGAAATATTTGAATGAATAGTATGAAAATATATGAATTACAGCATTATGAGTATGTGCAAAATACCAACAGGCTAGAAATGATTAAAAAACAAAGAAAATATGTACATAGCAATTTTTTTATATGAATGACAATCTGTACATATTACAATACGTACCACAAACTATGTAATGGCAAAATAACAAGCCCTTGTGTTATTGACAAACAAATATATTCGTACTCTGCCAGCAGACGGCAATCTGAAAATATATATTATCTTATTTACAAAACATAAGCGAATGAAAAACAACTGCTTAAACTGTGACCACATCGCTGAGCAAATTCATGCCAACATCTAAAGCAAAACTGTAACAGTGATTCTCACTCTGAGCGAGGAAGAGGACTGTCCTTCAATGATAACACTCTGTTAGGTGATTTGCCAAATAGCGAAATGCCTGCTCAAATTCACATTCAAAATGTACATTCTCTTGTTAGACATTCACGACCAAAGCATAAACTTCTACAATCTTTGAAATACCAAAGAGCTTACATAAATGTGCATCATTTACAAATGCATAAAGGGCAAACATATACATATTTATGTTTCTGTTTGTTAAAAAAAAAAAAAAAAGTCTTTTGACGACACGGCAGCCGATGCAAAAGGAAAACAAAAGTGACACGCTGCCGGCTCAGCAGGTGTTCACCAGGCCTGCGGTGATGTTGCTGGGCGTCCTGCGATACTGAGCCTTGGTGTTAGTGACTGCGCCGTGCTTCTGCCGCAGGTGAAGCCTCAGCTGGCTCTTGTGTCTGAAGTGGAGGTCGCATTTTTCACACTGGGGAGGAAAAAGAATAAAATATTTTAGGATCACCTTTCTCATCCCCCAACCTCCACAGGTACGCACAGCTCTCCAGGATTACCTCCCAGGACTTATAACTATTGATAGGCACATGGATCATGGAGGGGGGGCAGGGATTACTCTCTTCTTAGCCAGCAGACACAGTGGATAAGAAAAGGGGGTCAGACTAGGAGGCTTACATGATAAGGCTTCTCTCCGGTATGAATGCGCATGTGGCTCTTGAGCGTCTGGAGGTGGCGGAAGTGAGTTCCACAGATCTCACAAGGGTACGGCTTCTCTCCTGTGTGGATTAAGACGTGGGCGCGGAGATGGGCCACCTGGAAGAAAATTAAAGCATATGTTAACATATATACACACACACATACCTACAGCTACAGTAGCTTTCATAAAAATAAGTTGTTGTATTTGCTGAAACTGTCACTACATCCATACAGTAGTACACGAGACAGATTATCTGTGCAGTTGTTCTAATTTTACAGCTAAACAGTACACTAAAATATGTTTCTGAAAATGTTTGAGGTGAGAAATAGGCAGTGCAATAACAGAATCTTGAGTCATATATGATCAGCGCTGCCTAGTTTGACAGTTTGGATGCAGTTCAGGACAGCTACATTAGAGTTGTTTTCAATTTAATACTTGCAGTAAGGCCATTAGAAGCATTACTAGGAGGTGGAGGAACATGTTTTTTCCCCACAGATTATCTGTTGCATGTACTTTTGTGTTGATATTGTGACAGTTTCAAATATGACAAAAGCAGTGGTTTGACATTTGCTTGTCTTCTTTCACTCACCTGGACAAATCTGGAACCGCATGTGTCACACTTATATGGCTTTTCTCCAGAGTGGATGCGTGTGTGGGTCTTGAGGTTGGCTGGTCGGTTGAACTGAGCTCCGCAGATGTTGCAGCGGTACGGCTTCGCACCTGGAAGTTAAGATCAGCAGGTTGTGCAATGAATACAACAGCCACATCCATTAAGTTGGCTTGATGGTGCCTTTAATTATTAATCTTACCAGTGTGAACGGTCTTGTGGCTGGCCAGGTTGCCCTTGTAGCGGAAGGCAGCCTGGCAGCAGTCGCACTTGTATGGCTTGTCACTGTGCACCTGGGCCATGTGTTCTTTAAGGGAATCTTCCTCCGTGAACTTGGAGTCACAGCCATTACAGAAGTAGATGTTGTTTTCTGTACAGGGAAGCAATAAAATCAACAGAGGTTTAACAGCTGAATTCAAAACTTTACACATAAGCTAAGGAAATCGGGAGCTTCTGAAGTCCACATACCAGAGCCGGAGGAGGAATAATCTGAGTGTGATTTGGTGGCATCTTCTCGGCTGTAGGAGTCAGGAGACAGGTGACCCATTTCCATGCACTGAGGGCTGTCACAGCCGCAGGAGGAGCATCTGCGGTAGCTGCACACAAAAGACAACCAGTGTTAAAATAAAATTAACTTCCTCTCTTTAACAATTTTATATTTAGTTTCAGTTTACAGTTCTCACAGTGAGTGTGAGTTTTACCTGATGCTGCTACAGGTGCTGCTGCTACAGCTGTCGGCACTCTGAGACATCAGGAGTTCTTCTCTCTGCTCGCCAGTTCCCTCTTCTGACTGGACCTCGCTGTGTCCCCCTGCTGCACCACTCCTGCAGGGGCTCAGCGCAGGTGACATGGCTGTAGCTTCAGCGCCGCCTCCGTGAGACTCCTTTTCATTCTCATCGGGAGTTTGGTTCATAACAATCAACTTGTATTTCTTCCAGTTGCGGGCCTTGGCGTCGTTGGGGCAGTCAGAGGGCTGTCTGAGGCTCAGCGTGGCGTTTTTGCTGCTGTTGGACTCAGTGGGCGAGTTGGGCTGGCAGTCAGATCTGAGGGGGCTTTGAGGGCTGCAAATCACACCTTTGCTAAAACCTGGAGACAATCTGAGACAGCTGGTTTGTGGATGCTGAATGCTGTCTTCCTCCATGGGGGTTACAGGCCTTTGAAGGCTCCCGTGGGCTCCTGCGGGTCTGATGATAGTGGTGGGGAAACTGGGGTGGGATGGCACAGGGTGGGAGATGATGGCAGTGGACTCACTGTGAGCCATGTTGGTGCTGGGTACCTGCGAGCATCGTTTCTGAGACAAAGCCCCTGCTCTGGGGAGGTCGCTGACCTTATGGGAGCCTTCCGGCTTCCCAGCAGTGACATGGAGATCACCATATACATGATAGGAGCCAGATGTGTTGATCCCCCTGAAGACATTGGGGATGTAGCCCCTGCACTCCTGGATAGGGGATGAGGTTGATATGTGGTTGTTTCTAAAGTCTGGTTCTTTCTCATCACCAGGCCTCAAAGGAGGGATACCCTCAGCCTCAGCCAGATGTGATGAGTTGGTCTGTACCTCTTCGATCTGATGCCTGCAGGAACATATTCAATGATTAATTATTACCTCCAACTCAGAGCCCTCTCATTTTCACCGACAAATCAGATCCTGTCTTGTCACATTTTCTATTTCCCTTTACCTGGACTTGATGAATCTGTGGCAGGTGTCGGCCACGTGTTCCATCTGGAGGTAGATGGCTGTGTTCATGGTGGCCAGGACCAGACTGTCCTTAAGGTCCAAACAGGATGTGTACATGAAGTCAAGCAAGATGGAGAACCCCTTGGGGTCCACTTTGGGGTCTAAGCTGATGGCACTGAGGTTTGCGTTCTTGGGGTCCATGAACACAGAATAAAAGAAGCCACTGTAAGAGAGCAAAGGAGAAGAGGATACAGTGTTAGAAATGCACACAGGTACTAATACAGGTGCTAATGCTGCTGTCAGATCTCATGATGTTGCATACCTGCAGGCCACCAATACGGCCTTGTGAGCATGAAAATGTTGTCCGTCCACCTGTATGGTGACGTCAGTCAGGATGTTCCTGCTGCGGAGGCGGTTGAAGTTGAGCAGGACGTCGCCTGCATGGCGTGTGAATTGAATGCAGCCATCTGCAGTCGTGGCCATGCTGTCGCAATCTGAGCAAGGGCAAAAATAATAAATATTTAGATCATTATTGGTTAAAATCTGCAGCAACAGTGATCCACTACTAAATTAAGTCGCACAAGAGACGTGCACAAACTGTAGTCTGGATATAAAAACATTACTACCAAATAAATCATTAAATCTTCTGACAACATTAGAGATAAGTTTTATCTTGCAGCTTAGATGGGCTTTAAATTTTGTACATTCTGGCCCAGGTGTAGATTTCAGGGGTGGGGTGCATGGGACGTGCCTCCCTCAGTATTTAGAACATGTGCATGTGTTTTTCAAAAAACCCATGTTTGATATGTGTCCCCCTCTATACTGAAATGAAACCTACGCGCTTGCATTCTGTTACACTTCAGAAATCATCTTAAACCCCAAAACTGCACAGTCAAAATTGTAATAAATTATGATCAGTTAATGACACATAAAGTTTACTCCATCACCTTCAGCTCTGACCACTGATACATTACATTTGTAAGCTATTGTGTAACATTATGTTGGAACTTTACATTTAGACAACACTGTGGTTAACCTCAACATTTGGTTATAGTCTGGAAAAGATCATGTCTTGGCTTAAAATATTCGTTTTTGGTGGCACAATCCCGCCTCAGTACGCAGCGATGTGTTGGAAAAATCTTTTCGTGGCACTATCTCTGCAGGAAACAGTGATGTCTTGGTAAAAATGAACCCCTTTTTGCGCAAAACTGTCTGGCAGAGGACCCCCACCCACCCAAACCTACGCCCTTGCATTCTGGTACACTTCAGAAATCATCTTAAACACCCAAAATTACACTCTGAACCCAACTTAAGTCAATTAAAATTGTAATAAATGATAACCACTGAGCTATACATGCAATAAAAGACAACAAACACTCTTTGTTTATCACCTCGAGCTCATACTTCACTAACACAAGCCACCTGCCTGCAGGGTTTACAGTCAAAAACAAGCTTTGAAGTGTCTTGACAGTGTTTCATCAAAGAGCGGCGCCATTGCAAAGAGAAAAGTAAAAGGGAGTTTCACTAAACCTCTCAAGCCATGCCTTACTTCTTATCGGGCCCTGATGACGGTGATATTATTGCATAAGCAATATTTAAACATGTTATTATTCTAAACAGTGATATTTATCAGTAAGTCAACATCTATGCGAGTCTGACAAACGCTTATCATGATTTTAAGACGATAAAAAAATCTCAGAACATGCAGCAAATGCACAAACTATTAATTGCAAACACAATCCTAAAGTGCTGAGGTGTGAGATATAAATGATGCGGGTATGATTCCCTCATGTCTGCTCTGTCCTTGCAGTTTCACAGCGTGTTAACAGAGCACACCAAAGTGCTGGCAGCCTGCAGCCTGTAGGTTGTAAACGTGTTTGACGTTGAGCACATTCCGTCCTGGCTGCTCAGATTAGGTTGCCAGTACACAGAGAGGTTTCCTGTTCCCCGATATAAGTACAGCTCATCTCATTTAACCCATTAACATTTACTCTCCCGCAGCTTAACTTATCTCTCGAGTCCATCTCTCAACCTGAAATATTAGACCAAACTCAGACGGTATGATTCGGTGGGGATGTTATTCCAAGGAGTGGTTAGTTTGCTGCTGCGTAACTTGGGCTGTGCGCCACCGAGCAGGCCAGCACAAGTCCGTTCAAGTTTAGAAACTGTGCTAAGCTGTCATGTCTGGGGACTGTCCTGTACTTTCATTATGAGTTTAAACACTGTCTGCTCGAGTCAAACTACTAATATGAAGCCAGCGGCTCTGCGTTGGAGACATTCAGTGACGTGAAAAGATTGTCCCCCGACATAAATGCGTAGAGGAAAATTATATATGACAGAACCAGACCGACTTGTCCTGTTGCGCCACTTTGGTAGCCTCAAACTTGCCAAATACTCACATACAGCTACAAAATGTGACATAAATAACATTAAGTATGACTATAAAGTGCTGTTTCGGCTAAATGTTAAACCTGCTGCTTGTTTTCAGTCAAAGAACAGCCACTAAAGTGCAAATTAACCCAGCACACAGCCTAAAAGTCGCACTTCCGTCTAAAACAAAGTTAAACACAGTGCAGCTGTCAACTCTACTAAGTTCAAAATGTGTTTCGGCTAAAAGCAATCACAAAACGTTCAAAATATTGACAGGTTTCCAGCTCCGGAGCAGCCACACGAGCATCTGCTACTTCACTACACTCCTGACCTAATGCTGAGAAAATAGGAAGGAAAAAAAGTCACCTTGTAAAAGTTTCCTCGAAACTCTGTGCATCACCAGTTCTGAGAATCCAGTTCTAAGAAACACAGCAGCTCAATTCTCGGAATTTCAACAGTGGACCGTACCATTCTCAGCAGGGCGGGGGAGCTGCTCGCCACCAACTGCGACACTACAACCACTTGCTATCAATATTGTACTATAAAACATGTCCTTCCTCACTAACATTACCAGTAAAACATATTTGTCCGATTAAAACAGAATACAACCGAGATTATATTAGTTATTTAATTTGTTTCGAAGTGGGTTAGTCTCCCCGTGTGGTGGATGCGTTCAAGTGCAAGGTCAGCTGACCGAGTTATAAATACCGTGGGGAATATGAGAGCATGTTGTCGCTGTAAACTTGCCCGAGGTGCCACGAAGAGATGGGAAAACGCAGTCACAGTATCTTCTAATAATCTGAAATGCAATGCCCTCGGTTTTAGTTTGTTTTTCTTTGACATGTCCCCACCACTCGGTTTGCGTCACAACAGTTTGCTGCCTTAGAGTAGCTGCGTTTTAGCAGCCAGTGAATGTTGCAATGCTGCTTTTACTTTGTAGTCTGCTTTGGCCTGGAGCCATGCTTCATCTGTTTACACTGACTGAGAGGAATATTTTGAATTCATTCATATACATGAACAGTTTGTCTTTAAGTTTGTTTTAGACAAGTGCTTGGCATCTTAGGGAATTGTGCAGTGCTGAAAATTAACGGTGTGACAAACTTGTTCTAACATCTGAGAGTGTTTGTGGCCTTTCATGCATAAAGAGACTTACAATGACATCCTATTTTTACGTCACACACAGGCTATTGAAAGCATTGTGTGTGCGTGTCTGTAAAGTCCTCAACTCTCCAAAAGGCTCACTTGCGCTGTCTGTGTTCCCACCACTTCCTGTCTCAATATCACAGCTGTATATTCATCTGGGTAACACAAAATTCTGAGTACTTACCGATTCATGAGTCAACAAATCAGAAACTAACTGCTCTTTAATCAACAACTAACAATAAGTTCCTGAATAACTGTGGATCAAGAACCACTGTGCATCATAAATATTGTCAATAAAATTGGAACAGACTGCTTAATATTAAATTATGTTATTGAACCAGTGTGTTCAACTCAATCATCAGAAAAAAACCGACATCTTAGATTCCTAAAAACCACAGATAAAGTACATTTATATGTTATTATGTGGTGGATAGGTTGAAGCTTTACATTTCAACCTTGCTGTAAATAATGTGTGGTTAGGTTAAGGCACAAAAACCATGTGGTTATGGTTAGGAAAGGATCATGTTATGACTGAAAATACCCATTTGTGGGGAGCAAAATGACACCTAGAGAAGCAGCGATGTCTCTGTAAAAAACAACCAGTATATATCCCGGCAGGAAACGCAGTGATGTCTCAGTAAAAAACAACCAGTTTCAGTGGCACTATCCCAGCAGGAAACGCACAAAACTAATGTGGATATGGTTAGGAAAAGATCATGTTTTGGCTTCAAACCCATTTTTGGGGGCATAATCTCACCTGGAAATGCAGCGATGTCTTGGTAAAAAGCAGTCACTTTTCGTGGCACCATGTCTCTGTAAAGAAAAAAACTGCTTTTCTCCTTGAAACTCAACACTTCAACCACGCTGTAGTTAACTTGCAATTAGGTTTCAGCACAAAATGTGGTTACGGTTAGGAAAAGATCATGTTTTGGCTTCAAGCCCATTTTTGCGGGCATAATCTCACCTGGAAACGCAGTGATGTCTTTTCATGGCACTGTCCTGGCAGATAATGTAGCAATGTCTCTGTAAAAAAACAATCGCTTCTTGTGGCACCATCCTGACAGGAAACACAGCGGTGTCTCGGTAAGTAACAACTGCTTTTCGTGGCACTAGCCTTGGTGGAGACACAGTAATAGGGTGCTAAAAAAACACCCAGGTTTGGTGACTTAAAACTGCCTGAAAAACAGCAACAGGTCACTAAAAAAACACCCACGTTTGGTTACGAAAAGCTGCCTGAAAAATGACAACAGGTCACTAAAAAAACACCCACGTTTGGTGACGAAAAGCTGCCTGAAAAACAGCGGCGGGTCGCTAAAAAACACCCACATTCAGTGGCTATAAACGTGGCCGACTTTGTTGTTTGATGGTCTCAAACAGTGGTCTGCAGGCATCTCACCTTAGTGACATGCCATCCCCCATCCACTCCACCCTCTGATGACAAATTCAGCTCATATATGTCATTTTAGAAAGGTTATGATGCATATAAAACATGGAAATGTTGATGTATTTGTGGTCTGCAGAAACATCTAATGCCAGTATTTTCCTCTGGTGACTGGCCTGGTGATGACACGTTCCTAAGTATCTGACCACTTTCTTAATGACTCATTTCTGATTGACTCCAAATCAGCTGCTAACCTGCACAAAACAGATCTTATTATATATTTGTTGCTGCTTTTGCATTTCCTTGGTAACAACACAGTGTTTTGTGTGCCTTATGTGTTGCCTTAATCTGATCAGCAACCTGTTCGTATGTACACAACCTCAGCTCCACTGCACAGTGTGTTAAACTTTATCTGGGAATACAGAGGTAGCAGGCTTTTTCTTGTGCTAAGTGCATGTGATTAGACTGTTTCTGTATTACTCATTATGCTCTGTACAATCTCTTTTATATCCTGTAAATACTTGTATGTTAAATTATAGCACGTCATAAGCCAGCACATACAACATAATGATCGCCCTATTTCACTTCCCTGAGCCATTCAAATGCAACGGTGAAAAATGAAAGGGTTTTCTGTGTTTTCCGGTTGTTTATGAATATATAGAATTACCATCTGTTGGCACCACCTTTCACTCTCACAGTGCAGAGCTGCAGCGAGGCTTTGCTAAACAAACACTCAGGCAGGTTAGATGATTCAGTGGGAGGAAAAAACACAACCACAGTAATTGAGAACTAGAGCTAGTAATTGTGACTTTACCAAGGACCATGTTTGTCACTGCAATAAAACATTTAGACTTCACTCACCCACTTTTGCTTACATTTGTTTGACATAACCATAAGTACATAATTAACAGTGATCTTGTGCATGCATATTTTCAACTGCTCACATTGGCAACTATTAATAAACTAATTTCCAATAAGTCTTAATGAAAATTTGAATCCTACAAAGAATATAATCAGGGTCAGAACTGTGGTAACACACTATGATGTTTAGTGACATTCAGCACAAGTAACAATAAAAATAATATGTGTTTATTGTTTACAGACATCTTCCTCAAATATTAAATTTCTGCTAGAGCTATCACCCACACATACAGCAGTGCAAAAAAAAATTAGGAGGTAAACAAGCCAAGTTTCCTGTCATTATGCTTACTCTTATTTTGCAGAAATGAAAAACTCTCAGGCTGGATTTTTCCCTGTGAAATAAATGTGCAGTGCAGCTCAACAGGTCTAAATTACAGCTGTTCAGGTGGCTATGGCAACAAAGAGGTCTATTTCTAGTTAATGTTTTCACTCTAGATGTTTTTCCCCTGCGGTTATCTTTAGTGGCCCAAGTTTCTGTGGATTGTTCATCTTCACATGCTTTGAAAAAAGCGATACTTTCTGGTCTGAATGAGAAGAGACAAAACTTTTTCAGCCTGTAGGAGAGAGCCTTGATTTCCTGGTGTAGTTGTTTATATGCAGACAAGAAGATGGTGCATAGATCTGATCAGTCAGCCTTTCCCTCGCTCATATCTGTGCAGCATCTTTAACGTCACATTAGGGGTTTGCTGCAGTGCAATAGCAGATAAGGCTGAGCAGATGTGAAACACACAAACTGCCATGTGTGGTAGATATCTGGTCATTTAAGAGTCAAATCAACATGATCACGCAAACATGGTGCTTCTGGGTGGATTTGCAGAATAAATGTCTTCCGGTTTGTTTTCTTGCATGGAAGGTCTGATTCTTTCTGCAGCACAATGCAAGTGGAAAAATGTGTTGGTTAATTCTCTTAGTCATAGAAGAAGGTTAAAGGGTTCATATCAAAGCAATTAAACAGGCACTGCAGTGATTTATTTCACTATTGGCTTTCAAGAGAAACATTAAAATAGAATGATAAAATCAAAGCAGCTGAGATATCCAGACTTTTCAGGTTTCAAAATTGTTGGATCCTACACTTTCCATGACGCAGCTTGATAGTGTATGTCCTTGTACTGTGTTCTGTTGCACTGGGAAGTTGAAGTTTATATGTTCCCAGTTGAAAATTTCAAGTAGAACCTCCCGGATTTCTGATTTCTGCCTTGAAAAGTCAGAGGAACCTCACCAACCCCGACCTCAAAATCCAAGATGGCATCATCAATTATGAAAACTATAGTAATATACTGTTTATTAGCACCTCTGTCTTATTTGTGTCTCATTAAATCAGTTAAACACAGTACTATCCAACTTCTATATGTGATTATGAACTTTATTTCTCACATTATCTTTGTTTTCTGACTTATTGCACTGGAATGCCATCAACTCAACTGTGTTGTCATTCCCAGCTCCAACTTCTGAGGTAAATGGAACAGAGCATTATGCCCAGGACACAAATATGGCAGCCAGGTCAGTGGCCCTTGGCTTCTGTAACCAACACACAAGGCACCCTACAGCGTTTGTATGAGACATAGTAGAAAGAGTGAGAACATCTGAATAGGGTTGAAGGTAAGGGTGATGGACAGGTCAAAAACACACAGGACTTTTAGCGAGGAGAGCAGTGTTTGTGTCCCATTTTACAACCCAAAGTCAGGTTTTTAACCACGTGACGTAGTTAATGTCATGCATCACATAACGTAGTGGTAAAGTAACACACTCATTAAGTTACTGTAACAAATGTACTTACATTAATCCAAACCGTGAGCTTTTTTCTTAACATAACCAAGTAATGCACTAAATTCCCTCTGATGATAAAACTATCTATGCACCTGTAACAACAACAAAAGCTCCAGTGTTGATTGAAATAAGAAGTACTGTAGTTTCGGTGGCAAAACCTGTTTCCAGTGAAGACAGATGTTTAATGTGAAAGCCACTGTAGCATGTAATGAGTGGAAACTTACACAGAAATTGACACATCCAAAACTGACGCTAGAGGTACCTACAGAGTCACAGTCTGAAGCATTGAAACCAAAGACTGAGCTGCTGTATTTGACAAAGTTGGGAGTGAGAATGTGTTGCCTTGCCATGTAAATCCCACTTCTTTCAAAGTCCACACTTCAAGTTTCCTAGAAATCTGCAGTCTCTGAGCCGACTCTATATGTAAAGGCAATAACACTGATGAGATCACTACGATATCATTAGGGTATTTTTGTTTAGAAAGCTCCCTTAAAGACACAGAAGGTATTTTCCAACTGTTTTCACTGACTAAGGATGACTAACCATGATGAGTAAAATGACATCAGTTAAATTGGTGAAGTGCCCCTTTAAAAAGATTTAAAAAGTAATAATCAAAAGTTTGTTTCTGGTTATGTGTGCCTGTGTATCAAAAAGCCGCCCTTTTCTTTTTCTGCAGGGCCGATCTGAAGAATGCATGTCATGAAAACAACACTGCATGGGATTTTTCCAGCCAACCCTGGAACAAATTTTTTGCCGTTCCACTCTCCTTCTCAGTCAGTGAAAGAGGCTGTGCTGTGTTAACAAGCGCTCCCCATCCCCCACTTGTGAACTCCCCTGACCCAGGGCCTAGACGTAGACGGATATCAACGTGCCTGTCCCAAAACATGACCCAGGCACCTGGTTGCCTGACAGGGATCAAAGGTCACGTCAGTAAAATATGACTCTAAAACTAGCTCAGTCTTTGCAGCCGCTTGGCCCGAGATGGAAAGAGGGAAGTATTCATTTCTGTTGAACCAGGTCATGCACTTGAATTTGGAGAGCAGCGTGCATGAGAGAAATAAAACTGCAAGACAGTAAGACTGTTGTCTCATACACCACAAACGTGCCACAGAAAGGCATAAAGATAATAATAGTATGGAGCTTGTTTGTGATCAGAATGTATAAGGGTAAAACAAGACGCGTGAAAAAAAATACCTGACTCGTTTATTTATAGCACAAAGTTCAGTGTCATTTTCAGCAGCTGTTGATGAAGTATACACTGCACATAACCCATGAAACACTGACTACAGAAAGTCCATGTGAGCTAAACATAGTGAACTTTGAGCTACTTTCATGCAGCCTGTGCGGGATTTAGTGAGAAGTATATATATTTAAACAGCTGGTATGCACCTTTTACATAATAACTAGTGAACTTCAGGTGACCCAAATACATTGGAGTTACTGTGGTGTCACACAGCCAATAATGTGTTGTCCTGCACACATAAGGGGGATAAGGGATAAGGGATAATGTGCAGCGGGTCATTATTGCAAAATAAACCCAGACGGGGGTCCAGTGTCAGAGTGCTGCATCAGCCTGTCAGGGTTTATTTTGCACTAATGATCCACTTGCTGTAAATTATCCTTCTTATAACACAGCCACTCACTAAAGAAATTATTTTATTGCTTCACCAAAGTCGATCAGAACTCACAAAATTTGTTTCACTTGTTATTACCCGACATGCCAAGGCCTCTGAACACAATAACCCCTTTTCACCAACATTTCCAGGAACTTTTATTTCTAGGAATTTATTCACCTGGGTAAAATAATTCCTGGTAATCTGAGTGGTTTGTATTTCCACTGCACCTCAAAGTTCCGGAAAATTTATACAAATCAGGCTGATGACGTAGATGATTCGGCGTGTGCCCTATATTTAGCTCCGCCAGCTTATTGGCTGATAACATGGTAACATTAGTGCTGGTAGAAAGAGCAGGGGCTGTTTGTCTCAGCCAGCAGCTAAGTTTAAAAGTATTTCAAGATAACTGATTTAATCAAAACACAAACGAAGTGAAGCTTGTAGAAATGAAATAAAGTTTGCAGCCACACTGGCGCGGAAGTGGGGAACGCTGCAAGTGTGTGTTCCACCAGTCAGCGTTCAGTTTTTTCCCTGGGTAATTTTGGTGGAAACACGCCAAGGTTTTTCAAAATCCCAGGTAAATGATTGTGGAAAAGAGGCTAATATATGGAATGTTTGATAACCAGTTTTTGTAGTTTGCACGGTTGTGTATGACGGAGGATTTTTGTTTTGCCACCTGCTGTCAGGAGAAGATATCCACAGTCTGGGCCTCTTGTTATCTACATAATGCAAACATCACTAGAGTCCACCAGTTACATCCATACACTTCCACATTGGTCTCTGGGAGCTGCAGAATCAAGAATTTGACAAGCCATGTAATATTCTACTATAAGTTGAATTACCTGTGCTTTTTACACTGCACTTGGTCCCAGGCTAAGTGAGCTGTTAGCCTGGGTCTAAGAAAGCATTCACACTGGCACAATCCTGACACATTCCAAGTGGGTTAACCCTGACTTCAGCATAGGACCTTTTTGGCTCTGCGCCAGAGCAGGGTTAACCCTGAGTTTACAGAGCTGATAGACTTGACCCAGGGCTTAAAGTTGCCAATGTGAAACCGGGCTAAGTAAACAATAGAACTGTAGAATATCAACAAGTTAAATGTTCTGGCCAGACTGTATATAAAGATGGACAATGTGTCTCCACTTTTTATTTATTTATTTATTTGGATCCCCATTAGTCACTACCAAGGTGACATTTACACAAGCAAACATTGCATCATAGAGTAAAATAAATATATTATTAATCCAAGGCAAAAGGAAACAAAATACAACAAGAAAACAGAAAAACTTCAAAGCAATAATAAATGAAAACAAATTAACAAACAAAACCACTACAAAAAACAAAACTAGCTCACATTAATATTTGCAGTCTCAGGAATAACCCTGAAGAAATAACAGATGTGCCTACTCCCACTTCACAAAAGCCAAAATATCCAGAAAGCTGGTGATGTCATTTTGAGCCTGACTCTGAACAGTAGCAATATTCACAGTCTCAAGTTTCTGCAAGCAGTGTCGCTGATCATGAGCGCACCGATTGGCACACACAGCTGTCAGGCATGATGTCATAGCCCCTCTACATAGCATCAAATGACTGAAACTGAAACACAACTTATTAGAAAAATTAAGACTTGAATATACATTAGCGTGATAAGAACTACTTAAAATGACAAAAAAAACAACTTTTGAAGAAAAAAAATTCACATGTACTTTGATCTTTTAGTTTGGCAGTTGCTCCATCCACTAACATGGCGGGGGCGGGGTTTATGACCTTTACCGCAGCCAGCTTTCAGGAGAGGATCGAGATGTTCTGGCTTCACTTTAAGGGAGCTGTCATGTCATCCATCTCTTTTATACAGTCTACGGTTCCAGCTGAGATTTCAATCACATATCGCCGCTTTGGCAGCAAGATTTCACATCCACATATCACGCGCCAGGTATCCTCCTGTGTCTGCTGTGGACATTACAGGATGCTGCAACCAACAGTGAGACGTCAACAAAAGCGTGTGGTTAGGTTTCGAAAAAAAATCGTGGTTTGACTCTACATTCATACAGGAAGTGAACACCAGGCTCTGGGGTAAATGTCTAGGGTTTGTTGGACCCATTCACTGCCTCTCCCACCCATATAGGGACTTTCCAGCTGCTTATATTATGTCGTCACTAGCAGCATTTCAAATTAATGGCGTCCAGTAGTCTGACCGTGATAGAAACTGACGGTACCTGACAGCGTATTATGCCGCCACAACCAGTGCCTTTTAGCATTGGTGTCTGACGCTGAAATCACTAACAAAGCAGCAGCATTTATCGAGTTTGGAATGAGGATGGGCTGAACCTTTAACCTAAGGCTGGTAGAAGTGCAGTGTGAATCATAAAGCCTGGGCTCATTAACCCTAGATTAACTGTTAACAGTGTGTGTGTGTGTGTGTGTGTGTGTGTGTGTGTGTGTGTGTGTGTGTGTGCATGAAAATAGGTTAAGTGATTAAGTTAGCTAGTTCTCCTGCATGCTTGGCACACGAGAGAAGTTTCATTTGATTGCAAGCTGCAACCTCAGCTGCTAGATGAAACTAAATCCTACACAGTAGGCCTTTAAGTACTTTCTGACATTTTGTAATAAAAAAAAATATTGATTAATCATGAAAATAATTTAAGCAGTAATTAAAATAATTGTTAGTTGCTGCCTTAACTCAAACAGTCACAAACACAACAGTGTCAGTCACAAAACCTGATTAGAAGGTGGTCTGAGGTCTGAGTCAAGTGAAACTTGGTTCATTCTGTCTGTCAGTATTTCAGAAAACATTTTATCTGCACGTCCTCTGATGTGGCGTGTTGGCGTTGAAGACAAGTTTCATGTGAAGTACAGTGTGCACCTTCAGAATCAGACAGGAACCCTGCTCTTCATTACTTTCATATCTGTGGTTTCCACAGCCCGGCTCGGCACCAGAGATGGGGACATGCTTCTGCTAAGTGTCACATTAGGCCATCATGTTTCCTCTAAGTGACTCCTGTGAAATAAAAAGTATAAATCCTGTGTTTTATATGCCTACCTTGTATCGTAAGCGTGTTTTTTTAATTGCTCAGAGGGTCAAACATATTTCAATCAAAGCTGGGGCTTTTGTCGTTGTTACATGATGTGCACAGATAATTTTAGCATCAGAAGGAATTCAGAGCATTGCTGTTTCATTAAAATCATACCAGTGATTAATTAACAAAAGCAAAAACTTACATAAGCAAGATAATTAACAGCGACAATTCATTAACATTCAAAACATCCATTTAAATTCAACGTGTCCACCGCACACTGAGGGCACTGAAGCAAAAACAGGCCAGCGTCCTCAGCACCAACCCAAATATAAATTACAATATTTGGATTATCTCGTTGGTTACAGGTCACTCGAGGACATAGACTCATGTCCTCGTGGTCCAACCTCAAATAAAGTGCTCAGAGGGGACACATGAATGGTGGCTTTGTTGCACGTCAAAGAATGCATCCTCAGTTGTAAGTGGCTAAACGGATTGTACATGCAGAGAAAAGGTCAGCTCTGAGGACCACTGATGGTGTCACTGTCTGGAGAGTCTCTGGACAACACACACTTCCCAGTCAGAGTTTATTGAAACTACATTAATGGACAGACAAACATGAGGCATGTCTGACAGCACCGGCCTAACAAGGTCACTTTTAAATCTTTGTTTTATTGACTTTAATTTCTACTGCTTTGTCTTGAGTTTACCTTGACTGTATGGAATGTGAGGCAATATATGTGCAAAGTCAATATAAACACATGTTGCGACACTCAGCCTCTCACTACATGTTATCTGTGGAAAAGTACCAGGGGACGCCGTGTCACCATGGCGGATTCCCCTGTTGTTTTACAACTAAGCCTCAGGGAGGAGGATGAGGAGGGGGGCAGGGCTGCACAGAAACAAGCGGTGCGGTGTGTGTGTGTGTGTGTGAATGTGTGAGTGTGAGTATGTTTGTGTGTGTATGCATGCATGTGAGAGAATGAGAGAAGTTATTGATGTGATTGTGGGTGCCTCTTCAGCAGTTTAACTTTGGAAATTTACCTTCACAATGGAGCAGCTGGGAAAATTTGGATGGGGAAAATGAGCGAGGCAAAATGAGCACACTGTTGACCCACACAAGTTGACTTGACTTTTTTTTTTTTTAATAGAGGAGCAAATTAATTTGAGCGAAATTAAGTTGAAGTAACAATTTAAGCACCACACTAAAAGCCAAATTAAACTATTGAACTTTATGTCTCCAGTAAAATCAAGTTACTGCCCGAGTCTTCAACTCTGCTGATGATTACATTTTCCAGTTTGATTCAGTGTCTTTTATCATTCATTTGAGTCATATATTTAAGTTCAGAACTCAAAATGTCCTATTCACGAATAATGTGAATGCAGTACATTCATTAAAATATAATTTTAAGGTATAAAACAGCAATAAAACACATATTGTTTTACATAAATATACACACAGAAAATGTGAGCCATTAACATCCTTAAAAACTGAGTTTTTATACATTTTGTTGGAGCAGGCCAACCCACTTGGAAGCTGATTTATTTTATTTTATTTTATTTTATTTTTAAAATTATTATTATTATTATTATCATTTATTTTTCTTTTCATCTTTTCTTTAATTTTTGAGTGTCAGCTTACCTCTACTCAGGTTCAGCGTCACCTGTTAAATAAAGTTAAAGGAAACCTATTATGCTTTTCCTTATTTTCTGTCATATGTATATATAATGTTACACTGCCGCATGTTAGTGGCCAAAGCCTTTAGTGAAGCGGTAATCAGAGTCACATAAGATTTATTACCCAGCAGATCTTCAATGACATGGAATTTGCTTTGGTTTTTGGCGCACAGATTTAACACGCAATAAACATATTAAGAGGAAATAAGAATAAAGCAAAGTACTAGAACAATCAAGAACATAAATACATATACACAAATACAAAGATACTTTAAAAAAGTAATATAACACACAATGTACATGTAGCTGTTTACTGTTATAAATATATGTAAAAGGAATCCCTGTGAACAAAAACCTCAGACATGCATGCTACTGCAGGTGATTATATTAAACAAGCTGCTGCTACCTGAAGCTACATGCTAACATCAGGAAAACATGTAATCCTGGTTGCCGATATTGTTAAATTCTCCTCGATTTTGGATCATAATCCTTCTGGAACGTGTCTGGTTTTGAAGATTTTGATTTACAAGCTTTTATTAATGCTTTTTCACAGTATACTCCGTTACAGTAATTCCTGCAATGACAGTGCAGGGACACTGCAATAAGGAAGAGCAGACTGGGCGTTTTCAGGAGGTACTGAAAAAGAGTTTTGGACAGAGGGTGAATACAGGTGTTCCAGCACAGACAGTATAAGGAAAATAAAGTGTTTTTGACAATTAAAGCATGTAATTATGTTCCAGTAGTTCCAAAAGACAAGCATGAACCTGAAAGTGAGCATAATAGGTCAGCCTGAAAGTTTCTGACACACTTTGGATACTCCAGGTACAGTCCATAAATTGGGCCAGACAAGGGGGAAGTTGTCGAAGGTGGTTTCTTCTCCAGGATGTTCGCTGCTGTGATTGGTTCAGGTGAGGAGAAACAGGCTTTTGGTCACATCTTCCCAAAGGCAGAAGACTCCAACAGGAATGTCTTGATAGCGATGTCATCGCCGAGAGAACATAACATTGGCACTAAATAGTATTCCCATTTCACTTGTGAACATTGATTTGTTTGCACAGTGTGACTGGAATCACTGAGTGTTAATAGCTTAAAATGTAAAATAAAATAAAGTTACTCACTTACAAACTTGCAGTCAACAGATCCATATTCTTCCAGTGAAAATGGCTGGGTTTTTTTTTTTTAACTAGATAACTAGGCTTGTCCAGACCACAGCTGAGGCGAAGGTGCCTTTAGACCAATGATGTGAGAAATGGTGAAGAGAACATTCATTCATTCATTCATCTTCTAACCGCTTCATCCTCTTGAGGGTCGCGGGGGGGCTGGAGCCTATCCCAGCTGACATCGGGCGAGAGGCAGGGTACACCCTGGACAGGTCGCCAGACTATCGCAGGGCTGACACATAGAGACAGACAACCATTCACACTCACATTCACACCTATGGACAATTTAGAGTCACCAATTAACCTAGTCCCCAATCTGCATGTCTTTGGACTGTGGGAGGAAGCCGGAGTGCCCGGAGAGAACCCACGCTGACACGGGAAGAACATGCAAACTCCGCACAGAAGGGCTCCCATGCCCGGGATCGAACCGGCAACCCTCTTGCTGTTTTATTTGTCAATAAACAAACAAACCCTTATCAAGTTGAGTGAGTTAGCCAATTAGAAGCTGGCAGAGTGCTGCAGAGTTGGTCCACACTCAAATGTATGTATTTGAGTCTGGACCAACTCAGTGTGTTGAAAATATTAGTGACAGCAACGATCCTTTCATAACAGAATAATACGACTGGTTACAGAATGCTGTTTAAATTCAGGGCCAGCAGTGCAGAGTGTCACGACAGGGCAACAGCGGATGACTGTTGTTTCACTGAGCAGCTCCCAGAGGTCAATGCTGAATTGCATGGAGATGTCATGTTGCTGAAAAGGTATATTTTCTAATACACACACACACACATCAGGTTATCCTTTTGAGGGATTTGCAGTCATAAAACAGTTATTTGTTATTTTAATATTCAAGAATTTGTCTAGTCATCTTCCTGTAATAATGTTGGCACCAGGGGCGTTTCTGGGATTTGAGGACGTAGGAGGCTTAGCCCAGACCTCTGTGGGGCGTCTGCGGGATCCTCCTCTGGATATTCTTTTATGAACAAGCTCTTTTTTGATGTTTTTTAATGCACTCTGGCATCTTATTTACCCTTAAAAGCAGTTTTTCCCCAGATTTATTGGGATGTTAAAAATTTTAGTAGTTGATTCATTCATTTTCCATAACCACTTATCCTGTTAGTGGTCATGGGGGGCTGGAGCCTATCCCAGCTGACACTGGGCAAGAGGTAGGGTACACCCTGGACAGGTCACCAGACTATCACAGGGCTGACACATAGAGACAGACAACCATTCACACTCACTTTCACACCTACGGACAATTTAGAGTCACCGATTAACCTGCATGTCTTTGGACTGTGGGAGGAAGCTGGAGTACCCGGAGAAAAACCCACGCTGACACGGGGAGAACATGCAAACTCTACACTGAGGGGCTCCCCCACCCTGAGCTCAGTGTTGCTGTGAGGCGACAATGCTAACCACTGCACTGGTGTGCCGCCTTAGTTGTTGTTAGTGATTAGTATTGTGCAGAAACTGAAAACTTTGCAACTGCTATCATTTAAATTTTGAGAATTTTGAGGTACTTGTACTTTCCCTGGGCCATCAGAACTCTTAACTCCAACAGCACACACACACACACACACACACACACACACACACCATAGAGAATAACCATCATCTGCTGAGCACTTTACCCTTTAACTCTCAACATTTAAATGCAATATAGTATATTTTTAAGAGCGGTTTTAAGAGAGATTTTTTAAGTGGAAAATCCATCCGTCTTTTTAAAGTATTTATTTCAGTTTCATATTTATTGAATGAGTGCTTGTTGTCTGTTTTTAATTTGTCTTATTACTTGCATTAATTGCACTGACCACGAGTTAGCACTCCTAATTTCGATGTACTTGTACAATGACAATAAAGGCTTCCTATTCTATTCTTCATGCTACTTTATACTTCAACTTTTTACTCCACTACATTTGTTTGTCTGCTTTAGTTAGTTTTAAGACTCAGATTCTATAAAATATAATCAACTAATAAATGATGATGTGTAATTATAGATTTAACTACCCAGTATTATATAATTAATTCATCATTTAAGTTGACTTTAACTTTTACTGGCTGCAACATTAAAGTGTTTACTGGGGTTTTCTCTCTCTTGCGTGTGCTCACACAAAGCGCTGCTTGAATGAATTTTTGATCAATGATATATCATTTTTGAGCATTTTAATGCAGGAACAAAATGACACATTGTTAGATCTGGGGCGTTTTCATTATTATTATTATTAGGACTATTTTTATTTTTATAAATATACATACAGCTTAATTAGGTCTGGGACTATTCATAAAGCATTCGAGGCTGAAGCCTCGGATGCCTAGGCCTCGCAACGTCACTGGTTTGCACATCTTTAATTCAATTCAATAGAACTTTATTTATCCTGAAAGAAATTCTTGTGCCAGAGAATGCTTCTGATTACAGTAACACCGGTAGAGTAACTACAATTTAACATTTACAACCAGAACAACCAGTGTGTCCCCGGGTCAGGGTCACTCACTTGGCCCAGTTCTAGAAACAATAGAGTATTGAATATCTGTCAGTATGTACAAATATACAAGATAAGAGGTCTTTTCAAGGAGCAAAAGCAAAACAAGTGCCTAATAGAGTAACAGCAGAAGTAGGATAAGTACAAGAGTTACTGAAAATGAACTAAAATGGTGGAAAAAGCAGACCACACCTTAAAGGAGTAACAAAACAAGTGTCTACAGTACGTGTTTGTTTATGTGTGTGCATATGTATTTGTTTACACTGCACCCCTATACACTGTCCTACATATTGTAGCAACAAGAAAGCACCAGCAGTCAACCACGCAATCACATGCACAATCAATGCATATCATCTTGCTCGATTTGAGGAGATAACAGTTTCACAAACCTGAATTCTACTTTCATATCTCCTAATCTGAACTCGTGTCTCATCTCCTTGCTGTAACTGTTTCTCTGTAGTATCTTTGTTTCCCCAAGAACGTGCTGGCAAAAACCTGTTTGGCTTGTTATCTTTTTCTCAGAGATACTGTCAGTAAAACACAACAAACTGAAGTGGAAAGTCGTGTGAATGTCACTGAAATATAAACTGTGGCTGTGGATGATGCTGGGAGGCAGTTTGCTGTTCTCTTGTGCATGCTTGCTCAACAACTTGGTGACAATGCAGGGGGAACACTAATGTGCCCTAAATATAATCTCGGGCAGAAAATCATCAGTTGATGTACGACCTTATGTTTTATATCAATTGTAATTAATAATCTAATTTAGATAAAGGCATTAAAAAACATGATATCAGATAATTAATGCCATAACAGGTGATATTTCTAAAAATGAGCTTAAACCAGGGCCTTAAACATGTGCCAATGTATAGGAGCTGGGAGATAACATGAGGCCATGGTGTGTGGTGCTATATTGGATTTTATTTTATGTTAGTGTAAACAGGAATGACTTTAATAATATAATATTATCCAGAATGAGCAATAACCCAACAGTGGCATCAAAAACTCCCATAGCGTTGAATCACCTCCTCTGTATAAGTGCACAAAAAGTGGATGTTAGAAGCTTCACAAAGAGGGATTATACTGTCTCCCAGCAAGTTATTGTTGAGGTGCTTTTGTTGTCCCCACTCCTTAAACAGACCTTATGCAAAAGAGCATGTCCTATTTTGTGTGTAACTGCAGTCAGGTGTTCTCTTTTGAGACACACAGTAAATGCTGTGCAGTGATTCATACATATACAATATTTTTACCCATTCACTGTTAAAATTTCCCCCAGAGATTTGGCATAAATTTCCCCTGAACCAAAAGTGAGCACACTCAAATCAGCAAAAGGCAGAGAAGTTGCTGATCGTACCTTTGAAGATGGGAGAGCAGAGAGCTAATAATATTAGCTGCAGTCTGGCTGCCAGCTGCAGCCACTGGGGGAATTGTCATATGACAAACACGCTGATTAGCAGATAATCCGGATGTGATGTGTGAATTAGATAACTTGGGTGACCTCTGAAGAAGCCAGAGGTTCCCGTGCTGGTGAGTCAGTGAAAGTAGTTGATAATCTAAATGGAGTTGGCAGCAGGAAGATTCGACTGATGATGCCAAAAGTCTGCAGGGAAAATGGGAACACAGAGCTCTGAGGACAAGAAAACATTGTTTCTAGATTTGCCGCGGTTATACAACAAATATTTCTACAGCTATTTTTGCTTTTATCGTTAGTCAAAGGCTTAAGTTACTGCAGGCAACTTCAGCTAAGGGACTGTATGAAAATGACTGGGGTGAATAAGGGTAAGCCCTGCGATAGTCTGGCGACCTGTCCAGGGTGTAACCTGCCTCTCGCCCGATGTCAGCTGAGATAGGCTCCATAATTTTCAACACCATATCGAAAAATATATGTATCCAGGGCGGTGACTGTAGATTTTGGCATTGAAAAAAAAAAAAAAACTTTCAAAACCCAAACCTGAACTGACAGAGGACTCATTGACAGTGAAACACTTGTAAGTGAAAAAGTTTTAGCACTGAAAAAGTAACACAAATAAATAAAACACAAACATTTAAAAAAAAATACAAAGAATGAATGCACGAATGCATGTCAATGAATGCAATTACCTTTATCTTTTTAGACATTATACTTCATAGTTATTCTGTTCCTGTTAAGATTAGAATAAAATAAAGGTGGGAGTGGCTGGTCAACCAGACAACTATATAATTATTTATATAAATGGGACACAAAGCATACACATGCTGGTATTTTCCCCTAATACATTAATCAAAAGTAGCCCTGGTACGATACTGGGGTACAATGTACATATATAGTGTTCTCTTTACTTTTATTATGAAGATAGGCAACAGATGTGATATGTCACACAACTGGCTCAGGCACTATGGGTATCTAAGATCACGACTTTCTGTCATTTATCAGAAGTCTGAGGAAGAGCCATTTCAAAATGTCACTCTGTATTAAAATCCCTCTAAATGAGAGCTGCTTGATGTGCGGACTTATTTGTTTTCTACTAAGCGGCTGTTCCACCTATCCATCCATTTTCATCTGCTTATCCAACCCATTCTCAATCAATCAAGTCATTGAATACTGGCGTTTGTTCAGTGACTTCCAGCGTCAGATACCAATGAAAAAAGTCGTCCTTTCACGGCGGCACGATACGCTTCTGGTTGCCCTTACTGTTTAACGCCACCTGGCAGCATCAGGGGGAAACGTAATGGGACAACAGTGTAAGTTAAGGGGGCAAAAAGTCCAATTAGGGCGGGCGGGAGGGGTGGAGGATGGGTCCAACAACCACCAACTATCACTCGGGAGGTCGATGTTCATTCCTCATAAGATTGTTAAGCCAAATCCTGTTCTTTTTTTCTAAACCCAACCACTTGTGTTTGTTGTTGAAGGAAAAAATTGTCAATTTGTGGAGTTTCACCAACGTAGTGTATTTATTTAGAAAGAGACTGTATGCAAACTGTACATATCCTGTGAAAACATTTTTTGACTTCTATATGTGACGAGGTCAGAGTGAGAATGTGTTGGCGTATCCGAGGGGATCCTGAGGCATTCCCAGGCCA
This sequence comes from Epinephelus fuscoguttatus, assembly GCF_011397635.1. Lineage (NCBI taxonomy): Eukaryota > Metazoa > Chordata > Actinopteri > Perciformes > Serranidae > Epinephelus > Epinephelus fuscoguttatus. The sequence continues at coordinate 26,274,594 of NC_064766.1, forward strand.
GATGAGATAAATCCCTCTGGCAGTTTCTGGGCCTGGCGTGGGGTCTCCTACCACTTGGATATGCCTGGGTAACCTCTAACGGGAGCTGTCCAGGGAGCATCCTGATCAGACGCCCGAACCACCTCAACTAGCTCCTTTTGATGCAAAGGGAGCTCCTCATCCTATCTCTAAGGCGGAGTCTTGTATCCGCGATCTCATTCTCATTCTCATTCTCATTCTTTTGGTCACTACCCAAACCTCATGCCATAGCTTCATCATAATGGTTCAGTGCAATGCCCACATCACTGCTGAAGCCGCGCTGTACTGTCCGTCCCCGTCACGCTTCATTTTACCCTAACTCTTGAACAAGACCTCAAGATACTTAAATTCCTTTGCTTTGGGCAGTAACTCCCAACCCAGAGGGGGCAGTCTAAGTGTTTTCTGGCACAGGACCATGGCCTCGGACTTGGAAGGACTGACTCTCAGTCTAAATGCTTCACACTTGGCTGCAAACCACCCCAGTGCGTGCTAGAAGTCATGGTCTGACAAAGCCAACAGAACCACATCATCAGCAAAGAGGAGAGATGTAATTCTGGGGTCCTTAAACTGAGTACTCTCCTCCCCTCCCGGCGGTGCCTTGAGAACCTGTCCATGAAAATCACAAAAACAATCCATGACAGCTGCTGTTCAATAGTGACAAACGACATGCTCTCTGAAGAGATAACCCTCTCTCTGTCCAATATAAACAACCTCCCCTTCAGCAGAAAGAAAAATACATAACTCTCCACCTCTCTAAACTCTAACCCTCATAATTTTGGTACAGTCCCTAAAGTAAAGTTTTATAAACCTTGCTTTCTGCAAGTAGTAAATGTGTAACACAAGATAATATGCCATCTTTTTTCAAAAACATTAAAGTATAAGACACATTTCCCTTATTTATTTAAACAGTTTGAAATTACAGAGACAGTGCACAGTAACAAACATTTCTGTAAATGTGCCAGTTTGCCAATCTGGCTAATTTTTACAGGGAAACACATACACAGGAACATCAGTACAGTACATAGAACAGAGTACACTTTATAAGAGCACATAACATACATATAAACAGGGATAAAACATAAAGACAAAGCACATTTGAGATTTTAAATACGCTAGAGGGAATGGTCACACACATGATTGTCTTTTAGCCATGATTTTAGGTTTAATGATAACTGTTATAACTTTAATCACCCCCCCCCCCCCCCGTTCTTGTTCTTGTTCTTGCTGTGGAAATAGCTGTAACGTTCAGCTGCCTACTGGTAACCTTAAGGAAAGCATTCCATGCATGTTCATGTCGCAGATCCACCCCCGACCTTGAGCAGGGGTTTGCATCTTAGGCATGTACCGTGCAACAGCACTGCACACTGTTAATATGCAAACTATCCAGTGACTTGTCATTGGATGTCTCCAGGAGATCAGCCCAGCGACATGCTAATAGTGGACAAGTGCATCATCAAGGGCTGCCTGTTATTCACCCCTGTTGATATGACTGTGTAACGTTAGCGAAGGGCACAGATGTGATTCACTGAGCCCATCTGGTGTGAAACGACCCATTGCTATTGTGATGGGATGAAATAATTTCCTCAAAACATAAATACATTTTCTTCACGGATGCTTTAATACAAGTATAGATGTCCTCAGGTTTTGACTGTGAGTTTCTCCCACTCTCTCAGTTTGCAGTGTTGTCCAGAGCTGGATAGCCAACAAATGAGACGGCGCATTATCCTCTCACTAAAGCATGTTTGGAACATGCCTGTTTGATTTTCAACCTTTTATGGTTGCTCCAACAACTTCTGATTTATTACACGTTCTAAAAGGGAAACATCTGCCCTCGAAAAACAGGTGAGGGAACAAACAGAGCGCTATGTTCTGCAGTGAAGGTATTTAAAAACCGGGTTAATGTATAACCTGCGTTAACATCAGACAGATGGGTTTTTTAAACTTTTTAACGGCAGTTCTGAAAACATATGAAATCCCCCCGCAGTGGATGTCTGCCGCTCTCCGCAGCGTTGTGTGGGAGATACACGTGGCTTGTTTTTTTGTCTGACAGTTAAAATATATGTGCTGTTAGTTTCAGGAATGCTGGTGGAACATGGAGAAAAAAAAGGGAGTGTCATTCACAGAGCAGATGGTATGCTTTTAATCATCCATATTGCTCCGAAGCTTTTGATGTTTTAGTACTTGGGTTCCGTCTCACACACCAAACGCCATTGTGTTTTCAACGTCCAACTTGTTTTGAAGGAATGGACTGCTGAGGAAACTGAGTGCAGTTTACAATATATACTCAATTTATCAATGAAATATGAGGTGACTATGGTGAAAGTTAATCCACTCTGGTGCTTTTTCCATATATGTATTTTATCTATATGTTCAACTTTGTCTCTAGCTATGTCTCTTTACATTTGTCTTTGCAGTTTTCTCTGAACATGGAGGAATATTTTGGCATTTTGCTGCTTGCAGCTTTCTCAAGAACCGCTCACCAAAACAACTTCACTTGCCACTGCGCTTCCCTGGAAGTATATGTGATATTTGCCAACAAATACAAATGGTAATTATTTCCAGGAACAAAAACGTTCATAGATCGCTCCAGGGATGACGTTTTTCTGTAGAGTGATGTGAAAATTAGCATGGCCATGGTTCTCTTGTCAATAAGCCAAAGGGATTTTTCTATTGGATTTTGGATTATTGAAGAATTATTTGCTCTGTGGCAAACAAACGTTTATGATACTTACATGTTTTGTTCAGAAAGATAATCTTCATTCGCATGACTTCATGTAGTGTTTGGCCACTTGAAAACATGAAAGTCTCTAAAGCCTGTGTTAACCACAGACCTTATTTCAGGCATCTAACCAAAAACCCATGGACTTTGAGACGAGGGAACCAGGAATGTTAAAATGCTAACTAATTTGCATGTTTTAAGACACATTCCTGGAGCGCTCTAGTGCGAGAGTTTCATCGCTGGTGCTTAAAATGTTTGTGTTTGCTACAATGTCACATTTCCGGTCTCAGGCCCCTCTTTCTTCATTGGTTGTTTCACGAACTGTAGTGAGCTGCACTCAGCATGCCGTACAGCAGTGTAACAGTTAATAAGGGACCCCTCTCAAAACACTACACAGCGTGTACATAATGCACTACTCATAAATATGTCTCGTAGATCTCAAGAGCTCACACCTGACTGCACTCCCTCAGGTCCTCAGCAGCACACCAGTCAATTGGCTGTCAAGTAAATCGAAGGGCAGACAGAAACGTCTTCCTTAGCATATCTGTCTCATGTCTGTACAGGTAATATGAAGCTATAGCCTGCAGCCATTTAACTTAGATTTGCATAGATCTATACATACAGATATATTAAGTGTTTGCTAGTGAGCTTTAGAGGTGCAGGTAGGCAGATATTGTTATCTTTATAAACTGTGCTAGCTGTTTTCCCTTTTTCAGTCTACGTGATAGAGGTCTTCATGGGTCTACCTTAATTGTAGGACCCGAGACCCAACCGGGGACCCATCCAGGTTCAGGTCCGCATTTTATTGTGGTCAATCAGGTCCATGCCAGAACCCATTCTATTACTGGGGGTCCTGGGACTGTCTATCATTAGTCCTGTGTGTAATACCTGTGTGGATCTAAGAAGACCGGTGATCAGCACTGATCATGAGAGAAAGGCACAGGTGTTGTGTGTGTAACTCCCTCTGATGATTAAGCTAACTGAGGATCAGGCTACAAGAGCAAGTCAAAAATTGTGTTAAAAGTATTAAAGATTGGGATTTGTACTAATGTACTAATTAACACAATTAAGTATATACTTTTTTAAGAAGCTAAAAGAAAATGAATATAAAGAGGTGAAGCTCGCAGCACCTCCTCTGCCTGGTCTTTCTTAGTGTAAATGTTGGTCAAAGACGACAAGAAAGTAAGTGTATTACTTGTGGCAGTCTGTTACAGTTCGATTTGCCACAGTATGGGTATAGGAGCAGTATGTTGTGTCCAACATAATAAATATGTTTAGCAGTAGAACAGCATTTTTAGCTGCAATTGTAATTATTGGGTATGTCAATTTTCCCTGTTAAAGGGTTTTTTTGGGGGAGTTTTTCCTTATCCGCTGTGAGGGTCCTAAGGACAGAGGGATGTCGTATGCTGTAAAGCCCTGTGAGACAAATTGTGATTTGTGATATTGGGCTTTATAAATAAAATTGAAATTGAAATTGATGTTGGGTCCATAAAATAGACTGAGCCTTGGTCCATTCTGTCTTTCTCCTTTCCCACATGCACCAGGTTGGGTCTGTAATATCTCAGGCAAAAAAGGGTCAGGTATAGACATTTTCAAAAATTATCAGGTCCAGTCGAATCTTGGAACAAATTTTCTGGTCAATTAGGGTTAAGGGTCATCATTTTGGACCCATGAAAACCCCTACTTTATTCTTAAAGTAATCTAGCTGCCACTGCCCGTAGCATATGTACAGACCACAGTAAGAGTAATCTTTCAGTCTTCTCATCTAAACGTGATCAAGAAAGCAAACAGGCATATTTAGCAAAATATTGAGTTCCTTTAAACATGCTGTATTTTGACACCCATTATTTTTCAAACTACCATCAGAGTTCCAGGCTGGAGGCTGTTTTGCAGTGATGTCGATGTGATGACTCCGCCGTTTCTGAAAGCCAAAATAACAACTATGTCAGCATGAAGTGAGGTCCATAAGATTCATGGAAATCTGAAAAGAATGAAGCCATGGATAACAACGTAGCACTTTGAGGAACTGGATCCCAGCAACCAAAAACCTCAACGAAGCGAAACTTGACCAAAAAAATTCAACTTGTGCAGCATGCAGGCTGCGGTCCAATATTGTGGGTTAGGAGGCACGGCCCATTAAGTTATTGTTTAGTCTGACATGTAATTCATTTGCAGCTGAAGCCAAATCTTTAACAGATTGTGTTCAGAATCAATGATACACAAATATTTATTATTACATCAATACTGGCTGGCAGCGAGGCAGATTGACCTTGTGTCCTCTTAACTTGTTGTTCAGTTCATTCTGTCCTGAGTGGCTCCTGCACACTCTCATAACAATGAGTCAGTGACTGGAAGGTGCTATAATTTTCACTTTTCCTTTTCCTGGTGGTAAGAATTTAAAAAATGTTTAATCTATTCTCCCATCTGCAGCTGCTGTACTCTATCACAATGCGGCAGATGTTTATGGTGCTGTAAATAAGCTTTTTATGTAAGTGAAATAACCCTTTGCTCAGAGGCCACCATGTTTTCAAATGATATGCTCTCTGTTTGCCTTGTGTGAACTATGGCTCACATTCCTACCATTCAAGGTCGGACTATACGCTGAGATGGTAAATCCAGTTTGAAGAGTATGACCTGAAATATGATATAGCAGTGTTTTGCCCTGATGTGTGAAATGGAAGATTTCTCTTGTAATTACAGAGATGTTTATGGTGGTGAATAATGCCGGTTTTATTGTGTTTGCAGTGCTAATTATGCACGTCTTTCTTGCCCATAAATGGTTTGGGGGAGTTTTAGGAAAAAACAGAAAGAGTCCAATCATGTGAGTGCAGCCTCGTCACAAGTTTACCTCTCACACAGGGGTCAAAGGATAGAATTCCAGGTCATCGCTTTGGTTTCACAAGACTCGCCAAGGCACAACCACAAGTGTAACCCGAGCTGGAGGTAAACAACTGCTCCACACAGGAGCGACAGGGAGGTGTGAAAGAGGGCAGCGCTGTACGAGAGACAAATCATCAGGGTTTATTTGGGTACCGGCCATGTCGTAGGAGGACCTGTTGTCTCTGCCCTGCATTCGACACCTGCAGGTGACAGATTTCCAGGACCAGTCCGTGTCCGCTGCCTGGATCAGTTTGCTCCACAGTGCAGTAACACGGACAAGAGACAAGAGAGAGGAAACATAATAACATCACACGTCTGCTAGAACTGTGGCCCCCGGCTGTAATCCATACTGTTCACTACCATATCCACAAGTTGGAGACAAGACATAATGGAAACTGAACTATTACAGTTTTCTAGTTGCAAATATAATTTCTTTATTTATTAAATGTATTTAAAAAATGATTTTCCTAGAGTGACGTATGGGATAAAGTAATAACTTCACTTTATTTTGACCTAACTTTATCTTTTCAGCAGGTATAAATGTAAACAGGGACAACCATTGTTTGAGGTTCCAGGGTTGATCCATGTCCTGAGAGACCATAAACTGTAGGAAATAATGGGCGTAACCACAGTGACGTCACCCCGTTGATTTGTGGACTACAGTTTTGAAGCCTCGAGTTTGTTTTTTTTGCCTCTGGGCTTACACCATAGTTACATCACCTACCCAAGGTTTTTGCTGTGATAGCAACTTGTCAATGGACGGCACCCGACTGTCACTTAAAGTGGCCATGGCCTTAATTATTCCTAATTTAAGGCCTTAGTAACATTTAAATAGATGGGTTACATAAAACAATCACCCCCCGAAAAGTTATCATGAAAGGAGAAATTAGTTATAGAGACCAAGGCTATACATTTCCGCTTGAGTTGGGCATTTTAAAGGGATAGTGCACCCAAAAATGAAAATTCAGCCATTATCTACTCACCCATATGCCGAGGGAGGCTCAGGTGAAGTTTTAGAGTCCTCACAACACATGGGGAGATCCAAGGGGAGAGGGGGTAGCAACACAACTCCACCTAATGGAGGCTTACGGCACCCCAGATTCAAACGTCCAAAAACACATAATTGAAACCACAAAATATCTCCATACTGCTCGTCTGTAGTTATCCAAGTGTCCTGAAGCCCCAACATAAAAAGTTGCTGGGAAAAACGTCATTTGAATTCCGTTTTTAGCCTCATTGTGCATGCTTGCACGCGAGACCAGTGAAAGCACGTTAACACACATGAACATGGTGTCCATGTCTCACGGTCTCGCCCAAGCGCGCACACATCTCCCCTGGGATCTCCGCAAGGGATGTGAGGACTTCACCTGAGCCTCCCTTGGCATATGGATGAGTAGATAATGGCTGAATTTTCATTTTTGGGTGCACTATCCCTTTAACATGAGGCTCTATGGGGATTGACTCCCCACTGGAGCCAGCTTCGAGTGGCCGTTTAAGGAACTACAGTTTTGGCACTTCCATATTGGCTTCATTTTCAGCCTGCTTGTGAGAGACCTGAGAAAGAACTGATGATCCTTGTCCAGGTCAAACAGTTCACACACAGTTCACAGTTGGCCACAGGAGATCTGGGTGAATTGAGAGATCACATTCCACTGTCAGGACACAGGAGAGGATGGAAACCATCACATATCACCCTGTTTTGTTTGACCGATGGGTTGAAAACACACTTTAATTATGCTGGCATTTATTCTGCCTGTATGTGAAACTATCTTGGGGCTATGTCACTACAAGAAAAATATTTTAATATTGCTTGCTACTTCACAATGTGAAGAGGTAAGTAGAGAAATATGAGGCAAGAAGGAGTAAAAAGAGACACAAGGTGTCTGGGAATCTAGGAAAAATAAACTTTTACAAGACCACCCCGAAGACTGGAGTCAAAATGTACTGAACTTACAGTTCAAGTTTTTTATTTTCTGAGAAAAGACCTGCTAAAAAATTTTCCTCACAACAGAGGTGGGTTCACACTGCCATTAGCAGCACATCTTGGGTGTGAGATTTAAAGTTTTTTTGACTTAAGTTTCCAAACACCAGATACATGACCCTTGAACATCACAACCATGAGAGAAAATGTTGTTTACAGTACTGTGAGATTACATTAAAATCATTGCTGCAACACTTTATAAGGTAATACATTCTGGTGGATAGTACACTCCATTTAATACACACCCCCTTTGGCACCTTCTCTATGGGAAATTATTTCCTGTTTAGATAATTGTCATTACTCAGACCAGCGAGAGGTTTACCTGACTGTAAACTAAAGCTTCTAATCTGCCTTTACAGAGCAAATGAGACACAATAATCATTATTGCATTATGTGACAGATGAGCAACTACTTTGAGAATGGAGCAAGTGAAGCAATGTTTATTTTCTCTGTAAAGCTTAAAGTTATTTTAGCAAATCAGGTTTTAGATGCAGCTGTTGATGTTTTTATTTTTGTATGAGTCAAACTCAGCTGTTTTTTTATGGTTAACAACAATTTAACAGCTTTACAGTCGGCACACTTAGCATCATAAGAGCAGTAAATGTAACACGTTATTTATACACTCCTCATATCTGGCAGTTTAACAACTACACAGCATTAAGTCATAGAACTCAATGGTATTTTTGTAAGTTTTGTACTTGTCAGAATGTTGTTGGTTTTTTTTCAGTTTGTCTCAATGGAAAATTTCGATCCTTCCAATGCCACACGCACTTACTGACTCATTCATAGATAACAGAGGACACCGTTACAAGCCCACACTGCAGCATATGACTTTGTTTTTGTTGCTTCTGGTGGTACGTTGGCTCTGTAGTTGGCAGCTTTGTCTGTCATCTCATCAAGCATAAATCTCTGTGTTGCATTTTTTCAATGTTATCTGTAGGAATTTGACTACAAGACTGTTTCAGGTGTGAATAAAGTCTTTGAACAAAATTTGTTTCTTGACAAGAATTGAACTTTTAATTCTTCAGAGGAAGGTCAGATGGATTTCTGGGCCTGCAAAGTCTACAGCCCCTTTTACACTGCCTCTTCAAGGCAGGAACTTCATGCCGTCATGCGGCCTTGCCACTTCATATTAAAGGTACGATTGCAGAATGGGGTGTCAGAATTGTCTTGCCTTTACGCTGGCATTGGAGGTACTAAAAGTGTGTTTTAAATGGAAAGCCGGCAGGATGGGATCATGGGTGGCACAGGTGTGAAGTTTTCATACTGGGAAATTTAAAAAGTAGCTGATAGCAGTTGGCAGCTAACTCAAAGAAGAAGGACAGTGGCCAAAAAGTCTGCATATTAGGAAAACAATGAGGTTCAAGAGCTTCTTACCCTTTTAAGCAGAGTGAAATCAGCTGACGTGATGATGTTCTATAGTTTAATTTAGACACTGGCAATCACTTTTTTGAAAACACATAAAAACTTCAAAATTCACAAGTGGGGTATTATTTTGTGTCATAGTAGAAAATGTAAAAGTCTCTTAAGCCTGTGTCCACCATAGACCTAATTCTGGGGCATCAAACCAAAAACCCATTCAAAAAAACCCACTGACTTCAAGACAAATGAACCTGGAGTGCATATGACAAGTAGGGATGATATCACATTGCGCAAGTGTTGGAACAAGATGCATCCCATCCCTCTGATGCCACTGGGCTGTGGCACTGTCAATCCTACCCATGCAAAGCAGCCTGGGTAGGCCACAGGCACAGAGCAAAGGGCCCTGCACAAGAGCCTGAATATTGCACCCCGTGTTTTCTAAGCCAATTTTCTGACGCAGTATTTATTTCTGATAGCTTTTCCATGCCTCCCAACTCCCACGGTCCTGGAATCCTGGAATCACCCCTGCTCCTACCAACAGTCAGTGTTTGTTTCTCAGTAACCTCAGCCAAATAGTTTCAGTCAGCAACCCTTAAACCTGTAGTAGTAATTCACTTTTTGGCAACTTGGGTGCAGCACATAAACACAATACTGATATATTACCACCTTATAAAGTTGATGGCATATATGTCAGCAAACTGCTGGCTGTTAACACTTCCAGAAGACACGCATGGAGCACCATAAGCATTCATTTGAAGGTGAGTTTCTGGCCTTGTGACAAATGTAAGTCCAGTATTCACTTCACTTTTAGCTCTGAAAGAAGTTAAAAAACTCCATAGTGTTAACGGGAACTGCAGAGTTGGGTGATAATCATCTGTCTTTGAGTGCCCTTCTTCTCATTACACACAGTCATTTGATCCATTGGTAAAAGACAGGAGAAATATTAAATATAGCAGCTTTACCCGTAGAGGCATCAGATAAGAAAATCCTCACAAAAGTTATTTTTCTAACAGTCATTTGTTATTTTAGAAGACATTGGCAACCTATTTTGTGATTTAGGTATATGGACCTGTTCCTCCTACGAGAATGTTTGTTATTTATGTTCATTATTTATGCCTTCCAACCCGCCAGTTTTCCTTTTTCTTTTCTTTTTTTTTGGGTGGGCTTTTTGCCACTATTTGATAGGATAACTTCAGTATGAAGGATTACATGCAGCAAAGGGCTGCAGGTCAGAATCAAACTTGCAGCTGCTCCAGCAAGGACACAGCCTTTGTACATGGGGTGCCCACTCAACCTGATAAGCCGGGCACCCCAGGCAAGTCTTCTTTATAAATCACCAAAATTAGTCCATTTATCATAGCCAGAAACTGTCCTTGGACACATCATGTGCAAAGAACGCTTCCGTTAGAAAAAAACCCAAAAACAAATGTGAGCTCAAAATAGTGATATCTCATCAAAATCACTTTATTTTATGTCTCAATTAAATAAACCATTTGTACAAACTAACAAGCATGCACGACAAACCAGGGCTTTTTTCAGGTCCAGGATTTTGTCTTCAACTTGTAACTTTCAAACATCAAAGGGTACATTTTAAAAATCTAATAACTATTTTACAGTGGGGGAAGGGTCATGCATTTTCCACCAGTCACTCAGGGAGGCTCAAAGAATATTTGCAGCTTTAGGGAGGGTCAAAATAACTTAACTATAAAAAAGGAAGTCACAACCCAGCCACCCCCCTCCTCTGACAAGTAAAGAACAGCCCCTAACATGTATCAGATTAAATTAACTGGCAACAGCACAATATTCAATCTGAGTATTTCTACATGTCCTCAGCATAATATTAATCAAATGCCTCCTTGTTTGAAATTATTAATTTGCATTAATAATCTTATCCTTAAATCTGTTCCCTTAAAATGTTAGACATCTCAATATTTTTGGGAGCATTTCAGAGTTCTTTGACCATACAGGAACTCCCTCATGAGAAGTTGACCTGAAGTAGACTTGAGAAACGATGAACACGTGTGTTTCCACAGAGACATCCAGACAGCATTTGGATGTTAGAGGAGCTCTAGTATTTAGAGTGTGGGAGTGGAGCCTCACTGACACCATCACATCTCAACAGGCCTCACAGATTTTCATTAATCTCCCCTCGAAGTGAGCCGTTGGCTTTGTATCCCCAGACGGCTCCGGGTATTGCTTTACACAAGTTCCATCCCCGACCAGTCAGTGTGTCATGCTGCGTGTGTGTGGTCTCTTAATGCGATATCTCCACTGGCTCTGCAGAACCAGCACGACAGGCTGCAAGCACAGCAGCAACCACTTTGATTTTTCCATAGAAGGATGAATCACTCTCGAATGAACACTTAGTGACCCGTGGCTTAAAGGCCAAGATTAGCCCTAGCAACCGGTGCTCTCTGGGGTCCGTAATCAATGCTGGGGGCTGAACACCCTGCTGTTTACCTGAGCTCTCTCCCCTGGTCATCCGATCCAAGCCACAGCATGGAAGAAGCAGCCAGTAACCAACACAAATTTGGAGAGGCAATTGAGCTCACAGAGAAGACAACTGGACATTAAATCATTTGACATTTTGGGAAATATGGTACAAACTTACTCGCAGTCTTGCTGAGACTTAGATGAGAAGATCAGTACACACTCTTGTGTCTGTATGGTAATTATAAAGCTACCACCAGCTGCTTGTAAGCTTAATTTAGCATAAGGATGAAACAGGGGAAAAACAAAGGCTCAGAATAAAAAGCAAAAGTGTGAAAGGGACATTTTCAGCACCTGGCAAAGAAATAGTCCTCCAAATGAAACCGCAGTAACTTGTCATTTTTACACTTTTATTTTCATGTGTATTAAATAAACCACATACAACATGTTGATTAGCTTAGAGGTGCTGGACAAAGCCAGGGTAGCTGTTTCCCCCTGTTTCCAGTCAGATGCTGACTCATTACACATCCTAAACAGTCAGGATTTATCTCAGGGCAACCAATCCAGTTGCCAGAAAAAATGTTTGTATTGTATGATTCTGCAAAAGATATGTTATTTGGACATTATTATGTAGCCGATACGATGGCACTTTACATTTCAGCAATGCTGTGGTTACTGTGTGGTGAGGTTTTGGCGATTAAAAAAATATAATGTTTGGGCTTAAAATATACAGTTTGAGGGGCACAATTATGGCAGGAAATGCAGAGATGTTAGGCCACTATCCCACCCATGTTTGGAAGCTAAAAAACTGCTGAAAACACCCATATTTGGTACCGGCTTTGTTGTTTGTTGGTCTCAAACAGTGATCTGCAGCTTAGCAGGGGCCTCGCCTTGATGACAAACTATCAATCATTCCCTCCACGACACTTTAGAAATGCTGATGTGACGTCTATGGATTGTGCAAATGAAACAAAACTGTTCTCACAAACTTCTTGTACGTTTTCCTACGCAAAGTAGTGCACCCAAATTCGTACCTGTCCCACGTACTCTGAATGTCTGCCATCACATGACCAGTGCACTAAGGGGAGTGAACAATGAAGCCATCGCAAGAACCTGGACTGTAACCTGGAATTGCACGTCCATAATCGTGTGAACTTTGAGTGAATTTTAAGTCCTTTTAAGGTACATTCTTGCGATGTTTCTTTCCCTAAACTAACCACAGTAACCTCCTAACCTAACCTCGATAACTTTACTTGAATTACATACCTGTACATCAAGGATGTAATGTCATTTGTGGGGTGCTAATTTGTTGGATATCATACATGCCAACTTTTCCTTCCAGCGAATAGCAACAACTTTCTGGTAATTGACGCAAATTATACCAACTCGGCCTCTGTCCAAAGTCATCAAAATCCAGTGCTTGGGCAGTGACTTGCAGTGTTAGACACTGACAAAAAAAAGCGTCCTGTAATGTTGCCATGATATGTGGCCAGTCGGCGTTATAGTTTAATGGCGTTCAGTGGCATCAGGGGGACACGCGGCAGGACAAGAATGAAAGTTAAGGTGGCAAAACTCTATGTAGAGCCTAGTAAGTTCCCGTAGTGCGTTATATTAAAAGAGACTGTATGTAAATGGTAAATTTCCTGTGAAAATACAGGTGTATTTTGAAAACAGACAATGCATGTAGCAGAACTTGACACGGTGTCCCAGAACGTCAACCCAGGGTACCTTTCACGCTGTATCTGGACGTGGAAGATCCATGACCAAACACTGATATGTGATGAGGTCGGTATGAGAATGTCTTAATTATACATTCTTCATATGTCTGATGGATCACTGTCTCCACATGTGTCTCTCGATATTCTCACAAAGGCTGGCTTTGGCAATCAGGAGGAAAGCAGACTCGAAAGGAGTCAGTAGCTGAGATCTAACACATACCTTTGTATGCAGATAATTCATTATTTATCTTTACCAACCCTACATTTTTATTCATAAAGCAGTTAACATATAACTAAATTCAGGAGCTGAATATTTCCGTTCAACATGTCGGCACACCTTGTTGATATTTACTGGTTTCCACCTAAAATAGCTTAGGACACTATAAATATTCATGTCAATACAATCTGAAACCAGCACTGAAGTAGGATAAACCGAATGATTTTCTTTATTTTTGTGTCATGCACACAAAGTGCCAAACTCTAATGGGTTTATGAGACACAAAAGTATAGTTTCAGTGGTCAAAACATTTAATTACACTTAATCTGATTACAAAACTCCAGGTTATTTTGGTTTTTACCAAAATATTCTGTCTTCTTTCCCAAGCCTGGCAAATAGAATCTGCACCAAAAAATTCCCGTCCTTCAGCATTACTCTAGTTTTTTTCAAAAGTCATCCAGCCAAAAGACATCAACATAAATGGATGTCATTTGACTTAGAAACACATCCTTTATGTCCTTGTAGACAGTAAAACAAAAAATGAACTTGAGCTCTTGCACAAAGAACTAGATCTGAATCAATGTTCCTCGCTCCGTGTTTCTTTGGGTGGTAGAATAAACTCTGATTTGCGAACAGTATTAAAATCTTTTCATTAAAAAACTGGATAAATATGTCTTCAGCTTCAAGGCTCTGTGCACTGTTACATCTCTACAAGAAAGTGTAGAGGCCTTTTCTCTCCTAATTTGAACAAAGCGTTGTGTCAGCATAGGTTTCATAAAACCCTGTTGCCATTTGCACCCTCGGTGTATTTGACAGTTTTATTCTTGTATTTTTCTTCTCTCTTTTTGTGTGTGTGCTTATATTTGCAATGGGTTAATGGTATATTCTGTATTGTCATCTGAGCCATGTTGTGATGTGAGAAATGTCACATGTTGGCAAAGGTCAGTGAAAAGATAAATAAGTGAGGGTGGCATCAATCTGCTTAACTCTCCACGAGAAAGCAAATAAGCAAAATGTCCGATGTTTCCTTTCTCATTTATTTTTTTAAGTTGTCCTCAGTTGTCTTTGTGAGCTGGCCTCAAACAGACATATATATAATGGATGTCTCCCCGAGGCACACGGGGGGTGGATGGAGTCCAATCAAAGCATCAGGTACATTTTGGCCAATTTCAGACTGAAATAACAGCAGCAGCAGCAGAACGGTCACAGCTTCCTGTTGTCATCTTCCTGTAATTTTCTGTTTGTCCTCTGAGTGACACTCACATGTCCCTCGTAAATTGAATCAGATGGGAACATTGTGTACACACTGTGCCCGGCTTGAATCTAGATGCTATGAGCTTCCCATGACTACTTTAGAACTAATTGCAATTGATGGTTTTGCCCGTAGAGTTCTTTTCATTAGCAGCAGCCTTGTTAGAGCCGTTGACTATCAAATCCTTCCATAGGAGGGATTGATTTAGCCACTTACTTCAGCCACATTACACATTAGCGTAAGCTTTACAATTTAATTTGTTCAATTTTCCATGGAATGTAGGCTGAGTCATATGATCTGTTAGGTAACTTCCTTCTGAACATGACAGCTTGACCCATACAGTGCTGATGTGAGTATGAGGAAATTTCACCATTGTAGTTTTTGTAAATGACAAGGTCACCAGTTATTTTTATCACTATCATCTCTGTAGCTGTTTCCCTACAACAGATTATCCCTTTAACATTAGAAATGCCTAAGATCCTTTTTAAGTTATCTTAACATATGATATGATATGATATGATATGATATGATATGATATGATATGATATGATATGATATGATATGATATGATATGATATGATATGATATGATATACAGTACAGGCCAAAAGTTTGGACACACCTTCTCATTCAATGCGTTTTCTTTATTTTCATGACTATTTACATTGTAGATTCTCACTGAAGGCATCAAAACTATGAATGAACACATGTGGAGTTATGTACTTAACAAAAAAAGGTGAAATAACTGAAAACATGTTTTATAATCTAGTTTCTTCAAAATAGCCACCCTTTGCTCTGATTACTGCTTTGCACACTCTTGGCATTCTCTCCATGAGCTTCAAGAGGTAGTCACCTGAAATGGTTTCCACTTCACAGGTGTGCCTTATCAGGGTTAATTAGTGGAATTTCTTGCTTTATCAATGGGGTTGGGACCATCAGTTGTGTTGTGCAGAAGTCAGGTTAATACACAGCCGACAGCCCTATTGGACAACTGTTAAAATTCATATTATGGCAAGAACCAATCAGCTAACTAAAGAAAAACGAATGGCCGTCATTACTTTAAGAAATGAAGGTCAGTCAGTCCGGAAAATTGGAAAAACTTTAAATGTGTCCCCAAGTGGAGTCGCAAAAACCATCAAACGCTACAACGAAACTGGCACACATGAGGACCGACCCAGGAAAGGAAGACCAAGAGTCACCTCTGCTTCTGAGGATAAGTTCATCCGAGTCACCAGCCTCAGAAATCGCAAGTTAACAGCAGCTCAGATCAGAGACCAGATGAATGCCACACAGAGTTCTAGCAGCAGACCCATCTCTAGAACAACTGTTAAGAGGAGACTGCGCAAATCAGGCCTTCATGGTCAAATAGCTGCTAGGAAACCACTGCTAAGGAGAGGCAACAAGCAGAAGAGATTTGTTTGGGCCAAGAAACACAAGGAATGGACATTAGACCAGTGGAAATCTGTGCTTTGGTCTGATGAGTCCAAATTTGAGATCTTTGGTTCCAACCGTCGTGTCTTTGTGAGACGCAGAAAAGGTGAACGGATGGATTCCACATGCCTGGTTCCCACTGTGAAGCATGGAGGAGGAGGTGTGATGGTGTGGGGGTGTTTTGCTGGTGACACTGTTGGGGATTTATTCAAAATTGAAGGCACACTGAACCAGCATGGCTACCACAGCATCCTGCAGCGACATGCCATCCCATCCGGTTTGCGTTTAGTTGGACGATCATTTATTTTTCAACAGGACAATGACCCCAAACACACCTCCAGGCTGTGTAAGGGCTATTTGACCAAGAAGGAGAGTGATGGAGTGCTGCGGCAGATGACCTGGCCTCCACAGTCACCGGACCTGAACCCAGTCGAGATGGTTTGGGGTGAGCTGGACCGCAGAGTGAAGGCAAAGGGGCCAACAAGTGCTAAACACCTCTGGGAACTCCTTCAAGACTGTTGGAAAACCATTTCAGGTGACTACCTCTTGAAGCTCATTGAGAGAATGCCAAGAGTGTGCAAAGCAGTAATCAGAGCAAAGGGTGGCTATTTTGAAGAAACTAGAATATAAAACATGTTTTCAGTTATTTCACCTTTTTTTGTTAAGTACATAACTCCACATGTGTTCATTCATAGTTTTGATGCCTTCAGTGAGAATCTACAATGTAAATAGTCATGAAAATAAAGAAAATGCATTGAATGAGAAGGTGTGTCCAAACTTTTGGCCTGTACTGTAGATGGATAGATGTGAGTACATAAGTGAAAATCTACCAGAATTTGGTTTATAGACACGTCACAGCTGATTTAGTAACACTTCTGACATGCTCATCGAGAGAAAGTGAACCTGCACACCATTTCACACTGTTTAAAGGAAACATGTCGTTCAACCTGGACAGCATTTTTCTGCCTAGTCCTGCCCTACTGTGCTATGATTGGCTGGTACTAACCCTAACCATGACCTCTTTAACACCTCAATGCAACAACATGACAAGCACTAGCCAGTAATGGCAGGTAGCACTAGCCAGTCACAGCACAGTAGTGTGGGACTAGGCAGATCGCTCTTAGGAAACATGTACCACGGGGAATGACTGTATCTGAGTAGCCTATTGTTTCACTTCCAGCTGTAAAAAATCACAAATAAAAGCTTCTAAACCAAAACCTTCACAACTGGGCATGTTTCAGCAGGAACATGATTCAAAATCGGGGAGAAATTTTTAATATCAGCAACCAAGATTACATGTTTTCTTAATGCTGGTATGAAGCTGCATGTAGTAGTGTAGGCCACGTAATGTAAATACTTGCAGTGGTGTACCTGTAGATGACCATAGGAAGAAATCTGTTATGAGCTGATGTCATCTTGTCTTAGGACGCATTTACACCAGCGCTGTTTGGTCCACTTGAAATGAACCCTGGTCCACTTCCACGGATAGTTTGGTTCGTTTGGAGTGGTGTGAACACTCATTCAAACTCTGGTGCGGACCAAATGAGTGATGGTCCGCTTGAAAACTGAGGGTCTCGGTTCACTTGCAAGTGAACCCTGGTGTGGATCGCTTACAGTGGGAAATGCAAACGGACTATCCAGCAAACCAAAGAGGGGAAGCAAACCAAAGAAGGCAAGTGACGTAGAGCGCAGTGCATTTTACAGTGCATTTATATATGATTTACAAACATATACGTGATTTGAAAACTTTTAATATCCCTGCAATACCTCGCTTGGCGTCTGTTTAACCACAGCAGCACATCGTAGTCTCTCGTTCTCCGCCGTCTTTTTACGGTACTGCTGCATTCGTCTCATGTACAGAGCAACATGCTGGATAGCTCGCTGCCTCGCCTGCTGCTCATACTGGGCGGCTTCTTGTGAAAAAACAATTAGGTCTGAACACCAAAGTAAAAACAGAAATCCCAAGACTGCATAAATTTGGTGTTGCTCCATTATTTTTGTGGTGACCAAGCCGGTTGAAGGGGATGGATTTCCATTTTCGGTCATGGCCAATCGATGAGCAGGGTTTTCTTCTCCCTTATGCTTTTTTTCTTTTTGGTCAGTGGTTGTTTCGGGAAATACCACCCCCAAACAAGCAGCTGTTGTAACTGCGTGATGTTGTCCAGGCGGTTTGGTCCACTTAAAAAAGTGCAGTGTGAAAGTAAGCCGAACCAAATGAAGGTGTGAAATTTTTCGTAACATAGTCTATACGACAGAAAATCATAAAAAGCATAAAAGGCCCCCATTAAAGTATGAAAGTAAAAGTGCCCACTCTGCAGGCAAAATGGCCTCTGTCAGATTATATGTTATACTATTGGATAAATATTACTGGTACATGTAAGCATGTTAATGCACCAGCTACTGTTTGGTAGTTTATTTTACTGCCTACCAATGTATCTTATTTGATATACTGATTATCCTGCAACAATCTCCAAAGTAACTTGTGACTACAGTGGTCAGATATGGAGTTAAAAGTACATTATATTCCTCAGAGGTGTAGTGCAGGGCCGTATAGCTATTGGGTATAAAATCAAAACACTCAAATACAGCACAAGTACAGTACAGGCCAAAAGTTTGGACACACCTTCTCATTCAATGCGTTTTCTTTATTTTCATGACTATTTACATTGTAGATTCTCACTGAAGGCATCAAAACTATGAATGAACACATGTGGAGTTATGTACTTAACAACAAAAGGTGAAATAACTGAAAACATGTTTTATATTCTAGTTTCTTCAAAATAGCCACCCTTTGCTCTGATTACTGCTTTGCACACTCTTGGCATTCTCTCCATGAGCTTCAAGAGGTAGTCACCTGAAATGGTTTTCCAATAGTCTTGAAGGAGTTCCCAGAGGTGTTTAGCACTTGTTGGCCCCTTTGCCTTCACTCTGCGGTCCAGCTCACCCCAAACCATCTCGATTGGGTTCAGGTCCGGTGACTGTGGAGGCCAGGTCATCTGCCGCAGCACTCCATCACTCTCCTTCTTGGTCAAATAGCCCTTACACAGCCTGGAGGTGTGTTTGGGGTCATTGTCCTGTTGAAAAATAAATGATCGTCCAACTAAACGCAAACCGGATGGGATGGCATGTCGCTGCAGGATGCTGTGGTAGCCATGCTGGTTCAGTGTGCCTTCAATTTTGAATAAATCCCCAACAGTGTCACCAGCAAAACACCATCACACCTCCTCCTCCATGCTTCACAGTGGGAACCAGGCATGTGGAATCCATCCGTTCACCTTTTCTGCGTCTCACAAAGACACGGCGGTTGGAACCAAAGATCTCAAATTTGGACTCATCAGACCAAAGCACAGATTTCCACTGGTCTAATGTCCATTCCTTGTGTTTCTTGGCCCAAACAAATCTCTTCTGCTTGTTGCCTCTCCTTAGCAGTGGTTTCCTAGCAGCTATTTGACCATGAAGGCCTGATTTGCGCAGTCTCCTCTTAACAGTTGTTCTAGAGATGGGTCTGCTGCTAGAACTCTGTGTGGCATTCATCTGGTCTCTGATCTGAGCTGCTGTTAACTTGCGATTTCTGAGGCTGGTGACTCGGATGAACTTATCCTCAGAAGCAGAGGTGACTCTTGGTCTTCCTTTCCTGGGTCGGTCCTCATGTGTGCCAGTTTCGTTGTAGCGCTTGATGGTTTTTGCGACTGCACTTGGGGACACATTTAAAGTTTTTGCAATTTTCCGGACTGACTGACCTTCATTTCTTAAAGTAATGATGGCCCCTCGTTTTTCTTTAGTTAGCTGATTGGTTCTTGCCATAATATGAATTTTAACAGTTGTCCAATAGGGCTGTCGGCTGTGTATTAACCTGACTTCTGCACAACACAACTGATGGTCCCAACCCCATTGATAAAGCAAGAAATTCCACTAATTAACCCTGATAAGGCACACCTGTGAAGTGGAAACCATTTCAGGTGACTACCTCTTGAAGCTCATGGAGAGAATGCCAAGAGTGTGCAAAGCAGTAATCAGAGCAAAGGGTGGCTATTTTGAAGAAACTAGAATATAAAACATGTTTTCAGTTATTTCACCTTTTTTTCTTAAGTACATAACTCCACATGTGTTCATTCATAGTTTTGATGCCTTCAGTGAGAATCTACAATGTAAATAGTCATGAAAATAAAGAAAACGCATTGAATGAGAAGGTGTGTCCAAACTTTTGGCCTGTACTGTACGTTGGAGCTGTATTTAAGGGTTGTCCTTGAGTAAATGTACTTCCTCTCCAGCACTGATTTTTAAGGAGATTCTCAGGATACGCCACAAACAGCAGCACACGTGGCACAGCGAAGGTTTATGCCTTTTTCACAGGTCTTTGGACGACAGGGTGCAAATCTCATCCCAGTGAGCAAACCTGGTCAAGGTACAGTTAGGTAATGGTCCCACTGACGATGAACTATCACCCTTGTCTTTTTTTCTCAAGAGTCCCTTCATGTTTCAAAGCAGAATGACAATGGAAACTGCCAAAAGCAAAACAAAAGCACTTCACACGCTGTTGACAGTATCCTCTAAAATATCAACAAGTGGTGGAAACTCAGTTTTCTGGCTGGACTGAATAGATTCGATTCAGACTCCCAAAACAAAGGAATCTTTTACATGAGGATTATTATGTAACACACTGATGCCCTGTCTTTTTCAATGCGAGTGCCTCGGAGCGCTTCGGCACTGCCCGGAGGGTTATGAAGAAGGAGGAGGGGCGGGGGGCGTTATCTGATCACAGATGTGTGTCAGATAGAAAAATGCTTCTGGTCAGGCCAAGTCATTAGACACACCACACACTCACTTGTTTGGTAACCAGTTTGGGATGCAAAAGTAGGACACTTAACCACAGAGAACCTTAGCTGTCATTGTTATGAGGCTGTCAGATTTTGTTTGTTTGATTGTTTATTTGTTTGTTTTAAATGAATGGGTTGTTAATGCTATTAAAAACCCATTCATTTAATGCCTTTTAGAATAATGTATTTACATATATTTTGCTCCTTTTCAAGTTATTTTAATGATGTGGTTCTGATATCCAAGGTGTTGAAATCGGTTAATATCTTTTAATTCATTTATTTATTCATTCATTTATTTATTCATTAGCCTACTTATTTTCAAGACCAGTATATAGGAGAAAGGCTGCCACATTTATACAGTGGCAAATAAATATTACTTTGATTCTTATTAATTGACATAGACTGTGCTTAAACATACAAAATTGCATGTAAAGACTATGCTAATATAATGCATCATATTTGTCATATTATTGCAGTGCTTAATCTCACTGCAGGCTTTAACTGCTGATAGCACCTTTCTCAATGGGATGAATTAGCACCGTAAATGAGTGGGAAAGTTCTTTCTTTTTAATCATAAATATTTTATGTGTGATTTTAAAAAAAAAAAAAGAACGGAAAGGACGAGTTTTCTTAATAGAGAGAAGAATGAAAATTAAACTCAACTAAAAGTAGATCTTCAGTAATTAAAAGACTCACTGAATTCATTTCCATCCTCACTGGTGCCAAGTACATCCAGCGGACTAATTTAATGAATTTCACATGACTGGCCGGAAAATAAATAAATCTAATTATCAGCCTGTTTTGGAAAACTGCAGCTGATGTTTTTTTATATTTGCTATTTTTCTCTCTGATTTGAAATGGGCCATTCCCCCGCACTACCATCCATGTCGCTCCTTACTCCCTCTGTGGGCCTGGTGAGGGTATAGACAGACACTAATCCTCCAAAACAAACAATTGCGAGGTAGTTTTCATAGAAGGCTTTGAGGTTTTTTACTTAAAACCTCTGTCAGTTCCTTGTGTTTTCCGAGGCCCCTGTCTCTCCCAATCCCCTCTGGCATTTTAGGAAACATCAGTATGCTGAAAACTGCTGCTTGTTGCTGATGGAAACTTGGTTGTGAAGAGTGGCAGGAGTGAAACTTAGAGTAAATGTGCCATAAAACCAAAACAGAGGGCTAAAATAAATGCCATTTAAGAATAAAAATACTGATAATTGAATGTTAAATATTCACACATGAGATTCCTTGTGTGTGTGCAGTGAATAAAATTGTAATCTGTTGCTGAAATGAGTGTCATTTCCACACAGGTCACAGTTTTAACTTAGCAGCAACAACCATAGTGGAAGTAAGTTGCCTTTAGACAACAAGGTGCTGCATGGTGGTTTCATTAGCTCAGCAACACTCTTTGTCTTATTGCACCTGATGGAGCCACAGACTGTATAAAAAAATGGCCATAACTACTGTGATGCCACCTATTGGTTTGGCATTTTGGATGTCGTCATCTTGAAATTTTGGAGCCAGAAGTGACCATATTTGGAGGAGAGGGTGGGGATAACCCTAACATTAGCTGTTAGCTTAGTTAGCATGGTGCTTCTGCAGCTGTGGTTATGGTGTGGAGATGATACTAACAATAATGCTTATTTTTATTGGCATGAAACAGGATTTAACCATTCAAAGAAAATTCACTCTCTCAGCAATCCTAAATCTGAAAAAATTTAGTACAACCAAATAGGCAACCAAAACATTACAATTAACTTTCATGAACTGAAAACACACTGAAATAACAACAGCCATGACTACGCCTTTATTCTTTGAATCTACGCTTATAGCATTGTTACGTTACCTAACCAACAGTGTTTGGCAAGTTACTCTCAAAATGTAACATATTACTAGTTACCTTTCTTTAAAAGTGATAAGTTACAATATAATATTACTCTTTACGTAGAGTATTAAGTTACTTATTACATTACTTTATTGCATTACTTTTTTACTCATGAATAGAAACACACTGGACATGATAACACACACGATCACCGGCACCCTTCTATAAAGGAGCATATAATAAATGATGTGACAACACACAGCAACCCTCAGGGGATGTTTTTTCTCTGGTGGTGCACTGGTGGAAGCAGAGCGGTGCGGATCAGTGTTGATGATGACATGAAAAATGAAAACAATGTCCACTGTAAATGTAATAATATTACCCCAAATCCTGTTTGTAACGCGTTATACTTCAATGGACCCACGTGTCACCCACAGCTGCATACCCTTAGTTATGCACAACTTTAAACCTTAATATTAGTTAAAGGGCCAGTGTGTAAAATGGGTTGAAAACCATTGAAAACAGTGACATCAGTGGTCAAATTCTAGATTGCAGGGCTCACTCGCTCACCCCTCCCGTCGGGTAAATGACGGTGGCCTCGTAGGGACAAAAAGCCTTGCGCAGACATGAGTTTTTCAGGAGTAGGTCTATCTAGTGACGAGGTGAATGTTTATTTAGAAATCTAAACCATGTTACGATATTGTAATTAATCCCTCACGAAGCAGGAGACCAGAGTAGCATTCGGGAAAAAGGCCAGTTTATTTGAGCACTCCAAAAACTCTGGTAACACTCCAGGGGGTAAAAGACTCCGTCCCAAACTCTGGCTCTTCTGGTGTAACACACACACTTAATACACACATACTCGTTTACAATACCAAGCAGGCACCCCCTCCCCTCTCTGCTCAATCTCCAGCCCGCACACTGACTGACAGCGTAGCCTGTAAACAGAGCTCAGCTGTTTATTTAGCCTAGCAATATCTCCGGACATAGCAGCTGCAATGGACGACTTTGAACGCAATTTTGAAGAGTCTCTTGTAGCGGACACAGACCCAGAGCCATACCCGTTTGTGCCGAAGCATACAGATGAGGAACTTGGATACTGAGCGGGTGAGAAGAGAGGCTGAATCCTCCGCTCACATTTTGCTGCACAGAATGGGATTCGGTGCTACCATCGTTGGGGAGATATATCATCAGGAGGAAAAGCGCCGCAGAGAGTGCATCACAAGGAGTGAAGTTGCATCTTCTTTTCCTCGCAGATGACGTTCGGGTTCATTCTCTCCTGTTGCGTGGTAAGTGTGGTCCATTCGCAAACTTTATAACTAAAAAAACTTTTTACTACTCTCTATCGACGAACTACTAACACTCTGCTGTTTCTTCCTCCTTCTTCCTTCCTTCCGCTGTCTTCGTTGGTTTATTTATACACACAAAACGTGTTCTCTGGCTGGCTGGATTGTCCACTCGGTCTGCCGTACATACATGGCAGCGCAAGATGGCGACCTCTCTAAAGCAAGGCCCTTGCTATATATATATATAAAAGGCTACAAAAACCAAACGAATTTTATTTTATAGTGATTATACACTTATATAAACATATTAATGGGTAGAATATTCATATTCAGATTCAGATTTGACAATAAACCATGCCAAATATTACACACTGGCCCTTTAAGCTGGTGAGTTGTATAAAAGTTTACCCCCCACACAGTTGTCATTAATGTTAAAATTAGCAATAGAGACCAAAAATGTTTTCTGCACCAGGCTGTAAACATGTTTATTCCTGCTGTAAAGTCAGGCATTTCATATTAGTGTCTATGGGCACTGACTCACTTTTGGGGGCCAGCCTCAAGTGGCCATTAGAGGAACTGCAGTTTTGGCACGTATGCACGGATTTCATTTTTCAGCCTCAGAGATTGCTGCTGGGACAGAGCAGAACATATTACTCAACTCTTAGCAAAGTAACTGGAAACATGTGTGCAGGGCCTTTAATTGACAGTTTAAAGTTACATCCACAATATTACCCCAGAAACCCCCCCCCCCAAGTGGGAGTCGCAGAGAAAAGTGCGTGATCCCCCGCTGGCTTCCCACCTGTGAATGGTGATATTTATTGTGTCTGTGCTGTGTTTTTCCTGCATGCTACAGCAACATCCAGAAATTCAGGCCAAGAGGCACATTAGGAGTACATAATTGGAATTCAACTCGAAGGCTCCAAAGCAGTAATTCCAAAAATACAAAGAAATACATTTTAAATCCACAACCACAAATCCACAGCTCACTATCGTGAGAGCGGTAAAGTCAGCGTGTGTTTGGAACATAGATATAATTTCTGGCTTTCCAAGTCTTATGATCAGAACCATGTGTCCGCCACGTGGAGGGTTCGCTGTATTTGGTTTAAGCTCAAAGAGAAACATTTGAATGGCTTTTGGAGATGATGATGAAGATGAGGGATGAGATCATACTGAGCAACACTACATCTTAAAATGTGTAAGAAATGATGGAAACTACACATGAATATGAATATGCCAATATCTGTGATGCTGTTAGTTAGATTTATTGCACAGTTTGCATTGAAAGCAAAGTAAAATTAAAAGTGAAACAAAAAAATCAACAATAATTCTGAAAAATTAATGGCAGGGATTTTTAATTTAACATAGATCATGTATAGAAAATTTCATTCAGTTCACTTCAATTCAAAACACTTTATTCATCCCTCAATTCAAGACAGTAGAGCATGAAAACACATAGACAATTTATTTACTCACTTAAAAATCAGTATAAAAATACAATTATGGCAAAAGTGTTTGAAAGACACACAAGAATTAATAGCAACGATATCAAACACAGGTCAAAGAAAATCCCTATAAAACAAAATCCAAACTTCCAATAGAGCACGAACAAATAACATTTAAACCATGCTTTTATGATCCTCTAAATCTTTCCAGGGGAACATTAGATTTTGGCATATTTCATTTCTACTTTTATCGTGTTTTTGAGAATGTTTTGTTTGGATTGTGTAAGATTTGAATCAAACTTTGTTTCAAAACCAAAGCAGTGAACATTTAAACACATACAGATACCTCTGTGGCCCCGAAGGGAACTCATATTGATGTGTTTTTGTAACTTTAAGGACATCGTTTCCTGTATATCTTGACAGCATGTGACTCCAGAGATCCTCATTGGCCTACCTTGAACATGTTTCTTGAGGTAGGGTGTGGCGATACTCAGAAAAGCAGAGGTGAAGGGTCTCAAATTCAATTGGCTTCCTCTTCCCTTAAGAGGGGAGGAGGAGGAGGCTGGGAGCCAGAGGAGCAGTGATGCCTGGCAGTGTCTCTGTGTTTAAATCACTTATGTCCACGTCTTGGCCGTGCTGTGCTGGACTCCCGCCAGGAATCCAAAACCTGCATCTGTCAGAGTGAGAGAGAAGTTGGAAATATTCATGATGTGATACGAGGAGAGGGAAGCTCACAAAATGTTTTATCTTGCAGTTGAAAGTCAAGCGAGTGAAGATTTGTGTAAATGTTGGAATCTGAAAGTGGAACAGAGAGGCCTTGAGTTTGTTGTTGCTGAGTTGAAGGTCTGATCATTAGAGCTTCACACAGAGAGTGAAGCACTGCTGCTTTTGTTTTCACGTTGATGCTTATTAGTGAAAGTTTTGAGACTGCATTCGAGTATCTCCTTCATGGTTTAATATTGTGGCGTATTTTATCACATTGTCTGTTAACAGGATAGTTTGGATCTTTTAAAGTGAAGTTGTATGAGGCACTTATCCAGGGGCAAAAATCCCATTTCATAGTTGGGGGGGGGCAATAAACAGTAAAATTTTAGAGAATAATTCCAGGAGGGGACAAGGAAAAAAGTTGTAGCCTGTCTTTTATACAGCATCTTTTACCGCAATTTGACGCTTTAATCTTCTCTCCATCTCTCCAACAGGCAGAGTGAATGTCTATACCTATGAGAAATGGCTTAACAACTAAACATTTCCTGCAATTAAACTGGTAAACTGGTTTATAAACAGTGTGCTGTGAGATCTGCCACTGCGCACCTCACAACCGTGCGTAATAGTCGCGCATAATGACCGCTCCTTGTCGGTTAGACTGCACGTCTCTCATGTTTGTCTCACTGACAGGTGGAGAGCCTACAGACAGGTACCCATTAGCTATGAGCCGCTCCGTCACTGACTGCTCTTGTCCTGTCCTCTCCCTCTTCTTTCTCTCCTGTCCTCTCTGACTATCACTAAACTCTGAGCTTAATCATTAGCTTTTAGCTTAGCAGCACTCGTAATTGAGTAGGCTTTTGAACAATGCAGGAGAAATGTTGCAGACAGTTTATATTATCAGCCTGGGCCTGGGGCTTGTTGAAACAGTAAATGGGATGTGTTGTAACTTGTGTAAGTTAAACTGTGTCTGTGTGAGTGTACATCTTACCCCGCGATGCGCAATGTGGGCAGCCGGGTCCAGCCACACGTTGCTACTGCTGCCAAGCAGCCCCGCCTGTTGGAAAGAGTGTGGGATATACCACAACTAGGAATGGGAGTGGAGGACTAAATCTTTTAAGATTTAAATTGCACATTATTGCGCGATTATAATGAGCACCGCTTAGATTGTGCTTTCAATAAATACTACTGCACTGTTCAAAAATTATTAATTGTGTCTCAAGTTATTCTAGGGGGGGACAGCTTTACTGAAGGGGGAGTCATGTCCCCCCTGTCCTCCCCGGGATTTCCGCCCCTGAACTTATCCATAGTCAGTGTATTACATACATGGCGGTCAGCAGATCCCCAGTTTGGAGAAGCAGCCAATACAGACGCTAAGCAATGTACTGCTGTGGACAGGGGCAGCAGCAAAACGTATATTAGCCACCGTAAACATTTCACGTGTATGTGGGTAACCTGATTCTTGCTTCAGTACATGTAGTAGTGCATATTTTAACTAATAAACGCTGTTTTTGGGGGGCTTTTAAGAATTTTATTGCCAGGCTGTAGAATATCTTCTTATCACTAGTTTTTTGACGTTATATATTTGCTTCTTGTGTTCTGTTCCCTGGCTCAGATATTAGTTCCACAAATTTTTAAGGTGTGTATTTATCAAGTGTTTTACTCTCTGGTTTTAGCGTAACTTAATCCTCCTCGATTTTAAGTTATTTTATCCTCTGTTCTATTGTTAGTAGACGTGTTTTAAGATAATTGATTTCCTCAGCTTTAGCTAAAGCAGCTCTGACTGCCAAAACTTGGCGGCACAGTGATGCAGTGGTTAGCATTGTCACCTCACAGCAAGAGGGTTTCTGATTTGATCCCAGGGTGGTGGAGTCCTTCTGTGTGGAGTTTGCACGTCCTCCCTGTGTTTGCGTGGGTTTTCTCCTAGTATTCCAGCTTCCTCCCACATGTGTCAGCCCTGTGATAGTCTGCTGACCTGTCCAGGGTGTACCCACCCCTCACCCAATGTCAGCTGGGATAGGCTCCATCCCTCCGTGACCCCCAACAGGATAAAGAGTCACAAAAAATGAATGTCAAAACTTATTATATTGTATTTCTGTAGAATTAGGCAATGGAGCCATCCAGCAGGTTTCCAATCCATCACTTTCAGTGCCTGTTTATTTAGATTTTGCATGTCTAACATAAGCTGACAATCTAAAATTACACCTAAACATGTCATTTCAAACTCAAAATGTAACTCACCTCATTTCTCTCTTTCTCATCAATCTTTATTCTTACAACCTGTCCTGACTCGGAAGCCGCTAACAGCTTCAGCTCTCCATCTGTGCACTTGTCAAAGCCACCAGACTCCACTGACAAAAACAGTAACTTCTGCTAGCTGAACACGGGAGCTGCTGCTTCACTCAGGTAGTTTGTTTGCCGCAGCCACACAACAAAACAAACAAAAACTGACAGTGAGCAGTTGTAGACCAGCAGCTCCTGTTTTCAGCTATGTTAAATGACTGTTTTTCTCAATGGAGACTGGCTTTGAGGAGAGTGGTGTAACAGCATTGTTTCACCAGAGACTGCTGTCTGACAGCTCGGTAAAGCAGTGAAAATATTGGAAATGTAGCCTACACTTAAACTGACATTGATTATTTTAAGTGGGACTATTTTTCAGATGGCTAAAAAATGTTTCGTTGCTGACCCCTCCACAGCAGTACTCCAGCCTGACCCACTTCAGAAGATCTGAACTATCCCTTTAACAACCTGATAACTGTCATTGTATAGTATCATCACACTTTATCATGCTCAGCAAAACACAGAATTAAAACTGTGGTCTAAAATAACCTCTCATCACTTCAAAAAGCTGAATTGTAATGACATATGTGCATCACAAGAATGTATCACATACATATCCGTGTCCCTCTTCTCCATGCGGTGACGTTAAAAGCACTGCTCGTGTT
The DNA here is from genome assembly GCF_011397635.1 of Epinephelus fuscoguttatus. Classification (NCBI taxonomy): domain Eukaryota; kingdom Metazoa; phylum Chordata; class Actinopteri; order Perciformes; family Serranidae; genus Epinephelus; species Epinephelus fuscoguttatus. Next base: position 26,303,611 of record NC_064766.1, read on the forward strand.
TACTCCTGACAAATATGGAGGAGGAGGCCCTGGTTCCCATGGAGACACTCATCTGTTTTGTACAGAAAGTGATCCAGGTGTTGGAGGAGGTCAGCGAAGTCTGAATAAGTGTTAATGAACTGCGAGTCACACTGCTATGAGTTGCAATGAGAGTTGATTAAGTCAATGTGACACACACGCATGCATATTAATCACTTCACACACACGCACACACACAGCTACACACAGACACACACTTGAAAGATTTAGGCTTCCTGTCATGTTGAATGAAAAATCTCTAAGTCAAGCTGATCTCATTAGTTAAGCTTCAAGGATCATCTGGGCAGGGTGCATATATCTGTGTCCCCGTGTGCACTGTGTGTGTGAATCCTCTCAATCAATTTGTGCTTTTACTCTTATGAAGTACCCAATTTAAATAAAAATGCTTAACAGTGTGAACAGGCGGCTGATCGAGACAATAAATGCACAGGCAAAGCTTTCAGCAGGAGGTCACAGTCATATTAAACAAAGTGCAGTAATACTCCTAACAAGTGAGTCAGCAGGCAGGTTGTTTTCTTTCCGTCTACTGGATCCAGCTTTAGGACCCCTGAGGTGAGACCCCATAAATTACATCAGTGGGAGACAGACAGTTAGTACATTTAATATGTTACAGACATGCTGAGGGCCTCAAAGGACAGGGCAACACAGCTCAAATTAATATCATGATACTGATTGTTTAATTATTAATATACATCACAAGAAAGCAAATGTACACTTTATTACATATGAACTATTCAAACAAACAAAAAACTGTACTCCACATTCAACCCTGTAAAACACATGTGATGGTGATGAAGATATGAACCTCCCAGACTGTTTCTATGCTCCTGTGTGGGGTCCCAGCTCCTGAGTGCAGAGTGGATCAATAGATCGGGTTGTTTTGATCAGAGAGGTGTTACTGTGAAACTCATACTGGAGGATCTCTGCCCAGACCGAGGCTCAGGATGTTACTGGCGGAGTTTTAAATCAGGTGAGAGGGGACCTCTGCTGGTTGGCTACAGAAGAACCTCTACTGTAATAAACAGCGGTGGAAAAAGTGAGTGGATACTTTGCGTCAGTGGGAGTACTATGAGTGAAAATCTGCATTCAAAATCCTACTAAAGGAAAAGTACAAAGTATTATCAGCAAACGTATTTCTCACTCAGGCAAAAGGTCCCTGAGATAGTTATATTGTTATAAAATTATTGGGCTGATGTTACAAATAGAATGGAAGTAGCATTTTACTGTTGCTACTGATATGACATTTGGATATTTTAGTTTGTTGTACATTTATAAGCTCTCTTCATATGTTTTCTATGCTAAAATCTGAATCTGTTTAGTAACTTGTGGTGGAGTAGAAGCATAAAGCCCCCCCAAAAAAGTACACGAAAAAATAAATAAATAAATAAATAAATAAATAAACATGTTTTCCATTCTACCTGTAGTAGATTTTATCGGTCTAGATTGTTGGTGTGAGTTGCAGAGTGTTGGAGATATCAGCTGTAGAGATGTCTGCCTTCTCTCTAATATAATGGAACTGGATGGAACTCGGCTTGTGGTGCTCAAAGCGCCAAAAAAATACGTGTGAGAAACTTAACAGCAATGTCTCTTTACAGAAATCATGACCCAGTTACTCAAGATAATCCACAGACCTTGTTGTGAGCAGTTTCATTGCTCACTGCAAAGAAGGAAGTGTGCATCTACTGCTAGCTCGCCTAGCACCTCTGAGCTAGCTAACATTACAGTTCAGCTGAGGAGGACGCCATTAATGTTTATATCTCCCACTAACACAAGCACGATCCTCTTACCCATGAGTATATGCACGCTTCCTTCTGCGCCGTGATATGGTTGGTGGGTGTAGTTCAGTAGAAGGAAAATAGTTCCTACATGAACCACTCACAAGGAGGTCTGTGGATTACCTTGGGCAGCTGGGTCATGATTTATGGAAAGAGTGCCATCTAGTTCCATTAAATTGGAGAGAAGGCAGACATCTCCACGGCTGATATTTCCAACACTCTAGATTAATAAATAGTAGTACCTCTGAGAGGAAAAATATGTATCTTCAATTTTCTGGGTGAACTGTCCCTTTAAAATAGATTAAAGGACCTGAATCTGCAGTGTCTCTATCGGTAGTTGAAATGTACCCCTTTGCATGTCCCTCTTTTATACACACACAACACACGTGCATTAAACAAGGAGGTAGCACAGGGTCAGCCATGGCACAGCACCCCTGTAGCAGTTTAGCTGTACCCAGGAGGTGAACTGGAACCTCTTCAGCCGCCAGGCCACACTGCATACTTGGTCCATACGAGACTTCAGTCCACGACCCTCTGGTTCCCAAGCCAAGTCCCCACAGACTGAGGTACTGCAGCCCAAAAACATAAGCTTCATTGGCAGGAAATCAAACCCAGGCCTCCATTAGCAGGAGAGAAATATATCCCTGAACCACTAATGCTAGATAGCAAAACATATTTTAGTATAAATGCAGTTTTTACACACATTTTGTATAGAGACAGCTGGGTCACTGTTTTTTAGAAAATGCAATGGGATCAGATCACTATCAGTCAATTATACAGACAAATATAGAGTATAAGAGGACAACAAGGATGTTTGCTTATTTGTCTTATATCTATTATAATCTGCAATATTTTGGGAGAGTTTTAAAGTTAGGCAGTGATCACATTTCAGTGACATTTCTTCAACTGTCAGCATGTTTATCTAATCCACTGCCAAACCCTCAAAAAGTCATTGTATCCCCTTCTATGACAGGAATATTTTATTGCTTTTCACTATTTGGTAACACACCAAGCTATTTATATAAATATATAGTGAATGGATCTAAAGGAAGAGTTGTTGTAAATTTAGTCAGTGTCTTGGATTGCTGCAGTGTGAGCTAAAGCCGATCTGTACCTATAGTGTTGACATTAGCTGAGACGCTTTATTAAAGGCCACAGAAATTACTGGAAGACGGAAATTATTTTAGCAGAAGCAGTTTAGTTTCCTGTTTGATTTCGTACCCCCTCATTGATTTTTCTGTGATGTCTGGCAGCTGCACTCTGCTGATTGCAGCAGTTTGAGTTAGAGTCTGGTGCAGATCCAGATCCAATACTGGCCTGGAGCGGGGGGAAGCCCTCGAGTTAAGTGCTCCTCTGTTGGTGCACTTCATCAGCCTAAACGGCCAGTTGTTTTACAAAGACCGTAAAAGTGTCGTTCTAAATGGGTTTTATTGCAGCGTATCCTCATATTTCATGGGTCATTTGCTGAAATGCAAATAAAATATAAAATAGCGTTGGTGCCGCCATGCAAACATGCCCTCAATGTATTCTATATGGAGCAGCTGCGCATATGTAACTTTGGGGAATTAACTTATACTTTCATCTAACATTTAGGGATGCTCCTATATATGTGTCTGAGTATAAAGTGTGCCAGCCCAGTCGCCAGAGGATAATGTTGGCATTGTGCATTACTGCAAACCACAGATACATTACAGTTATACATTTCATAAGAATCATATTGTAGCAGGGGGACACTAGGACGCAGGCAAAATTTAACCAGTCAAGGTGAGAACACCTGAACTGTTAAGAGGCTCATGGATCACAGGTGTGTGAACCTCATTCTTGATCTGTGATCACTCCTGTGCACATGCTTGCCTGGTGAACAAAACTATATGTTTTAAATTAAAAAAATATATATTTTTAAGGTAGTTTGGTGTACAAATGCTCTCCGAGGTATTGTTTTTTTGCTGTAAACACTGAATTTGTTGTATTTTTCATTGCAAAAATGATTGAGTTATAAAATATGGGTCTGCCAACGATTTACTGTGTGTGAGTGTCTCTAATATAAATCAATGTTTGCCTGTGGTTAAACCAGGATAAACATTTGTTGTGTTCAACTCACAGGCAAAGTGCTGGCTGCCGTTTATTTTACATCGTATTTTATGTTATTCGTTCTAAATAGTTTTACCTGTATTCTAGTAAACAGAACATATTAATGTAAAGTTTTATCTTTTCGTGCTGCAGTTGGTGTTGTCCTCCAGTCACAAGAGCAGCTGGTGCAGTTGGAGTTCACCTGTTGAGTTGTGGTGATAGAATTTAAGGTTTGCTGTGGCGCTGGTAGTAGTTTGGAAAAGGGGTCTTATTTTGTGTGTAGCTTTGGTTATCCACGTATAATACTTCCAGTGCATCTGTCTATGGACTGGTGTGCCACACTCCTGCTGCAAGATGCTGTAACTTTCAAGTGCTTCAATAATTACATTGCTGTTAGGGAGCCTGAATTCAATAAAAAAGCCTGTTATGGCATTTTGACCCACACTGACTGTTGGCTTTGTTACTGAAGTTTCCCTGTAGTTACATGAAAGTTAAGTTGGGTGTCACAATATCAACATATTGTCAGGATGCTGAGGGTAAAGTGAATGGCGTGTCACCAAGATGAGACGCTTGCTAAGCTGCAGACCACTGTCCGAGACCAACAAACCACAAAAACAGTTATCTTTAAGCAACCCGTTTTTGTGTTTCCAGCTGAGATATTGTAATTAAAAATGATTGTTTTTAGAATAAGACTTTGCTGTGTTTCCAGCCAAGATAGTGTCACGAAAAGTAGTTGTTTTTCTACCAGGACATTGCTGTGTTTCCAGTTGGGATAGTGGCACAAAAGGTGGGTATTTTAAGCCAAAACCAGATCTTTTCCTATCCATAACCAAGTGATTTTTGTACCTAAACCTAAACCTAACCAAGCATTAACCACAGTGTTGTTGAAATGTAAAGAAATGTAAAGTTCCACTGCATAATAACGTACAAATGTAAAGTTTGCAAAGACATACAATGCCAGCGTTATTTCTGGTGACTGGGCTGAGTGTGTATAAGTTCAAAGGTCAAATCTGAGTACAAGTTGTAGGTCACAGTGGTTTATTGTCACTTCTGTCACTAGCTCTATTAATAGCCTGAAGAATCCCAAACATTGTATTTAAAATGCTCCGACTCTCTTCTTCGCTCTGACATGTAACATGCAAAATGGTTAACAAAGTAGGAGGCTAATAACTGAAAGAAAAAACATTTAAAGAACATATAGTTTGCTAATTGCAAAATAAATTAATCACTCTGTCTTTCTCTGATCTGTACATGTGTTTGCAGTGAGTCATTTCTTTTATCCAGTATACTTGCTGTCATTTCTCATTACAGAGTTTCATGTCAGGCATTAGGAAAGTGATCCAAAACTTGTCCTCTGTCGACCTCTGGTGGCCAAACATGAGCATCGTCGCCGTTTGTTTCAGCTACAGAAAACTTTACAGTTATCTTATTTATTAAATCTTATATGTCATTATAATCTTTTTTAAAATTGATGAAAAAAAACATAAAATGGAAGGATACTGTCTATAAAGACTGAAGTCACCTTGGCTGATTTTCCTCTCCTACATAACATTGACACATATGAGCCATATGTGTCAATGTTTCAGTGCTTTCCCAGATCTTGTTCTTTATGAATAGCTCATATAAATCTGTCCCATCAGTACATTCACAACTGTTCTTTCGGTGTACGTCATCATAATGAGAACTGAACCATTGTCAGTCATATGAGTCCATTAGTTCCGGGGAAATAAGGGGAAGAAAATAAATCAACATTTCCCATCACCACATCAAAACCACAGAACCTGAACTCTGAGTGCACTTTCTCTTCTCGTATTCTGCTCCTCATTTCAGGAAGTTGGACTTGAAAAGGCCTGCTGCAAGATTGTTGGTACTTCAGCGGAAGATGAGTCTCGATGATTCATTCATTCATACTTTCTGTGTTTCTCTGTGACTTCTCAGGATGTGAAACTGGATAACATTCATCCATGTGTTAAACAGTGAATATGAGAACGTCAGTGGGATCAGCTGCGTATGCTAAAATCAAACTAATATGAAATTAATATTTTTTATTTTTTAAAAGATCCAATCCACTTTATTATTTATATAGCACACTTTACAAACGGAGGTTAGATATGCAGATATGTCAAAAAGTAGGTACATTCTTTCTGGTACACACTTTTTCCTCCAAAAATTTGACTCATGTATTGTAAAGAATGTGATATGGATGGTCATCATCCTAAAGGTCCAGAGTTTTAAGACACTGACCATCCAAACTAGTTGCTGTAGTCCGAAATCCATTTAAGTTGTACTGTTCTTTACACTTTCCATACACAAAGCTGTAGGTTTCGTTCTAACATTTGGGGGGACATACATGAGACAGAAGTTTAAGGATGCTCCTCCAGGTAATTTTAACATCAAACAATCAACTTTCTACATTCTGGTCAATTTAAATGTGTCCCCCCAAAATCTAGGCCTAGGTCCACATTTCTGTTTAACTGTGTCTTACCTTTTTACCAGTGTTTAGACTGATTGACTACATGTCTCAGGACAATTTAGTAGCTAGGGTCTTTGATTAGTCTTAGGTGGTCTGCTCTAACCCTAACCCTATTTAACATATGTATTTCTATCATGCCTTGGTTGTGCTTATATTTTAGCTGTTTGTGAGTAAACTAAAACTAAAACTGAAACTGAATGCAGCACGTAACTGTGACAAACCCTGCTTTGAGTCCAGGTGGGGACCTTCCTCCCCCCTTGCCTATCTCCCTCTTGTAATACACATGTGTACTGTCTTTGTGGTTTTTACTTTTTGGTTTAAGAAGTTCAACATAATCTTTATTTATTGTCACACATTTAGCAATTTACACAGTAGTTAAACTGTGGCAGATTTACGGATGTTTCCCACTTCAAATGGTGCACAGCAGCCTGGTGTTTGAGCAGCAGACATGCCAGACGGTGGCGCCCTCTGCTGCAGAATTACTGCACAGTATGTGGTGGAGGTGGCACAATGGAATCAACAGTGTGCTCACATTGTTGATATAACAGTAGATAAAATCATGTTATGCTGGTCAAATGGGGCCAGAGGTGGGGGCGGGAATCTGTGACTCAGATAACTTCATTCAACCCAGAGGAGTGATTCAGTTTTACAATCTACCCAGACCATACACAAACTCACAGTCAGAAACAAGCAGCAGTAATATGTCAGAGAGATCAATACATGGGCAGAGGATCCACGCTGGCACCTCATATTATCCAGTGCATACTGACTCATAATAATCATTCTTCTATACAGAGAATAACACGAAGTCTTGATGTTGATGTGCTAAACATAAATTGTTTGGAATCTGGTCTCCATGAGCTCTGATGACTACACTGAGAAGAGGCATGTTGGGACAGGAGCTGGTGGTTTAAGGTATGCCTGTCGGGAGCCGCTCCCCAGCCTCCCTTCTCCCTGTGTGGGTTAGTTTTGTCTTCCCCGAGGCAACGCATTTCTGCTGCAGTCACTGCTACATGTTGGACAATGAAAACTCTCCTCAAGTTTAACTTTACAAACTTCTTTCATATGAGTAGTAATTGTTGTGTGTGTGTTTGTGTTTCATATGTTACAAATGTGCTAATGAAATGTTCCAGATAGATTTTATCTACTGTACAGATCCTCCCCTTCCTAAGAAGATGCTGTCACACTGTGTCTTGGCCCTTGCATTGGGGGATGTGCTGTAATGAAACACTTGGGGAGAAATAGTGGAGGTGGATGGGGAACTTTATCACCACACATCTATAAACACACACATGCTTGTACACATTTGCATACACACAGGACTATCTTACAGGGACAGTTCACCTCAGAATAAAAGATACAAATTAACTTTACTGCTAGTTATTAGTCTAGATTGTTTTGGGCCAAGTTGCCAAGTAGCGGAAATATTGACCGTAGAGACCGAACCGCACCTGTCAGTCATATCCCCTGGCAGAAGGAAGCGTGCATCTACTGCTAGCTCACCTAGCACCACTGAGCTAACTAATGTTACAGCTCAGCTGAGGAGGATGGCATAAACGTTTACATCTTGCACTATCTCAAGCATGAGCCTTTTGTCTATGAGTAGATGCACGCTTCCTTCGGTGCGCTGATACAGTTGGTGGAAAGAAAATAGTTCCTTCATGAAACTGCTCACAACAAAGTCTGTGGATTATCTTGAATAATCGGGTCATGATTTCTGGAAAGAGACAATGAATTCTTTTTCCTTTTCGTTGGCGCTTTGAGCTCCACAAGCTGAGTGCCATCTAGTTCCATTATATTGGAGAGAAGGCATACATCTCTACGGCTGATATCTCCAACACTCTGCAACTCACAGCAGAACAATCAATTTTCATAAATACCTCTATGGGTAAGAAGAAAAATCTGTACTTTTGATTTTGGGATGAACTGTCCCTTTAACTCAGGTCTCACATAGGTAATGACTTCTCTTGTTATCATGTGCTTGTTTACATGTATATGTTCTCTTGCCCAAGCGTTATGTGTGTCTGTCTAAAGCACAGGGCTGGTGCTTTTCTATATTTTTCTTATTGTCAACAAAAAGACGTACACATAACAATACTAAAACCAACCATGATTCAAGCAAGTCTTACCTCTTTTAGCAAAGATTTATACAACTTATTCTAAACATTATTATTCCTGTTTGGTATATTTGCTTTGACTCATTTAAAAATATAGCTGGGAAGGAAAGAGTGGGCTGGTAGTTAAATGACACAGACAGGGTCGAGCTGGTTTTGGGCTTATATGGGATTTGATTACAACAAGAGAATATAGAATGACACCAGCCTTGTGTTACACATGAAACAAAACCACATCTGAACACTATAAAACACACAGTACTTGGAAAGTAATGATGATTTTATTTTACATAATATGAAAGAATAATGACTCCAAACAAAGCAAATAAAAATGGGTAAACGTTGTTGTCATCTTTAATAGTAATGCCTGTTGTTGATCTGTTGAGGTTCCCTTTCTTAATAATTAAAGAATGAAAAGCACCAAATACAAACATACACCAAATGTAACACCTGCAAATATACATGTTGCAAAAATAAAATAAAAAAAATATCTGAATGACATACAGAAGACACATCCCTGCAGAGATAGCACTCTTCCATCCAGGTGGAGTGATTGTCCTACACGTAGTCCTTGCCCGGCTGGCCTGCAGAGCGGGACGGCGGGTAGCGTGGAGCTTTGCTTGAGCTCTCGCCGGAGCAGTTGGCGCAGAGGAAGCCTCCTCCTATAAGGATGAGACATGCAGACCCCCATCCAACATACAGGGCGCTTCCAAATTCATACCTGTGAATAAAACACATTACACTGATACTAATGTGGACATTTGGAAAAGATGATATTCACCAGCATTGCTCCTTGAGTCTCAATACAAGCTGATGTTGTCTTCAGTTAGATCTGATTCACAGCAGCTAATTAAATGAACATGAAAGAGTAGGCTTGAAAATTAAAAGAATAGTTCAAAATTTGGGGAAATCTGTTTACTTGCCTTAATTGCTGAGAGTTAGATGAGAAGCCCGATACCACCCTCATGTCTGTACATTAATTATTATAAAGCTAACACCAGCAGCCAGTTAGCTTAGCTGAACATAAAGACTGTAAACAAGGAAAAACAGCTAACCTGACCGTGTCCAAAAAGAGTAGAAAATGGTACGGTATGGTTTTATATGGGCTTATGTGCTGGACACGTGATCAATTTATAAAATATGCTGCTGAGCTGTAAAGTATCAAAAAGTATATAAAACAGTTAATTTTTATGGGCGGATTATAAGCAAAGGGGCCCTGGGCACAGATATACAAAAGGCCCCACCATCTCTCCTACATAGGAGCAAGACTTTGCGGTGGTTTTGCTGATTTCTATCATTGTTTTGTGTCTCTTTGTAGTCATGATGCATCTCTTTGTGATTGTGTGCCTCTTTGTGGTAATTGTTGTGACTTTTTTGGTTGATTTGTTCCTCTTTGTAGTTGTTTTACATCTTTCTGTAGTCATTTTGTGGTTCTTCAAGGTTATTTTGTGTCTTTTTGGTAGTTTTCTGTCTCTTTGATGTCATGTTGTGTCTCTACAAAGTAATTTTTTGTCTTTGTAGCCATTTTGTGTCTCCTCAAAGTCATTTTGTGTCACTTTGTAGTCATTTTGTGTCTCCTCAAAGTCATTTTGTGTCACTTTGTAGTCATTTTATGTCTCTTCAGAGTCATTTTGTGTCTCCTTAGGGTCAATTTATGTCTCTTTGGGGTCATTTTGTGTCTCTTTGTAGTCATTTTGTATCTTTTTGGGGTCATTTTGTGTCTCTTTGTAGTCAATTTATGTCTTTTTGTAGTCATTTTGTGTCTGTAGTTATTTTGTGTCTTTTTTTGGTAGTTTTGTGTCTCTTTGTGGTCATTTCGTGTCTTTTTGGAGGTCATTTTGTGTCTCTTTGTAGTCATTTTGTGTCTCTTTGGGGTCATTTGGTGTCTCTTTGTAGTCAATTTGTGTCTCTTTAGGGTCATTTTATGTCTTTTTTTAGTCATTCTGTGTCTCTTTGTAGTCATTTTGTGTGATATTGTGGTTGTTTTGCAACTTTTTGTAGTTATTTGTGTCCCTCTGCAGTGCCTTTGCATTTTGTGTGGCCATTTTGAGTCTTTTCCTCCTCCGCACCTATTAATTTGAGTGACATTTGCAGATAAAGGACGTGGGTCCCTGACAATTTTGTCCTGAGCCTCGTAGGCATTTAACCAATAATACCTTTGTATTTTTATTTAAGTAAATTTTTGAGGGAAGGACTTTTATTTGTATGAGAGTATTTTTACAGAGTGGTACTGGATGAGTACTTCTTCCACCACTAAAATGTATGTAAAACATGTATGCATGTAAAACTAAATCATAACTTGGACTGGCAGGGGAACAACAGCATAATAAAAGACAGTTTGCTTGGCAAGTTCCCCTCCTCTGTGTCATGACACACAGCCACATTGGTAACTGATTGTTAGTGTGAATTCCAGACTAAAGGGGCAGAGAAGAATGACCTCACCTGGAATTAGTTGGAGTGAATGGGTCGTAGAAGTCTTTTGCTATTCTGTGGCCATACCAAGACGTTCCCACCAGAGCAAGCAGAGCTGGGGAAAAAACATGGGCAGAAAAACATTTTATATCATTGTTTTACGCAGGTTAAAACACACAGGATGTGTATCATTTTTATGAACCTTCAAATTAATTACAAGCCAAATCATGTTATAAACCTGTTGCAATCCAGTGGTCGAAGCAAAACGTACAGTAGTGTGTGGCAAAAATATCTCCACAAGCCAGATGATGTTCAAACAGTGTTGCATGTGTGTGTGTGTGGGTGTGTGTGTGAACTGAATGGACTCTGACCAGCGATGATGAAGATAACCCCTCCAGCTAGAGCCACTTTGTCCTTCTGCTGCGGTTGTTCTGCCAGACAGGTGGTGCACTTCATGCCCACCGTTGCCACCAATATAGCAATTAAGCACAGCGTGATGGCAGACAGCATCAGCCCTCGTGTGCCCAGGACAATCCCTGGAGAAAAAGACACAGGATCCCTTGAACTCGGCAGGTTTCATTCAGTCTCACAGCTTTCTAAAGTTTTTATTTATCTATTTATTTTTGCTTTGACCTTTGACCTTATAAGTAAGTAGTTGAGTGTCCTTTCTTTCTGACCCTGTGTTAAAATCTCGCCAAAATTTTATTCCTTTATGCTTTCTAATTGCAACCACATTCTGATACCACATTCTTCTATTTCTAATGTATCCACAGTAAAAGCTTCAATTAAACTTGAGAATTTGAAAACTCTTTTTATTGAATCTCAGTGTTGACAACAGGCAAAAAAAAAACAGGCGGGAGTGCTGACGACATGCATAACATCCAGGTGAGGTGTGTTCTAAACATACCTATCTGATGGAGCTGGTATCAGCCTTTCATAATATAGAAATTACAAATCCTTTTACACAAATACATTTTCATTTGAAATCCATAACCACCCATAACATCTATGGTCTTTGAATTGATTTCGAAGAAGAAGAAGTTTCTAATTGAATCAGGGAGCTGCTGGTATTTGACTGACATGTCTCTACACGCAGGAAGTCCTACACCTCTCAGAGGGTTTGAATGACCAGAGAGGATTACACATTCCTGTTTTACAGTTTGCACGCCCATGAATCTTATGCTTTTAAATTGAGATTTCTCATACTCACAAATTCGATTTCATAAAGTTGTAATGTAACTCTGTTGGGGAAATGCACCATTTATTATCCCATGGCCCATTTTCTTCCCACTCATGGCAAGAAATAGATTTAGGATGCATTACACTGCACTTGGTATTTGTTCACTATGCTGTGTCTAACATGCTTTCATAGATAATGTGATCACTTGCTAGTCTTTGTAAAGGAATCTATAATGAAAACATGATGTGTGGAACAACATTACCTGGTAGTTGGAGGAGTGAATCATACTGTTTACACTGAATTTGCCCCGTGCTCTGTGATGCACAGCTCTTCCACAGCCCTTCGTACAGCGCCTGAGCTGTGATGATGTTGTCTCCTGCGTAGGACGAAGCTTTCCATTCCACCATGGCTGTGGATGCTATCGAGCCGACGAAGCCCAAAAAGGCCAAGGTGAAGCCGAGAAGTTGAATACCTGCGCTGGCCATTGTTTGATTTCAAAAACTAAAAATGGGAAATTGATGAAAATAGAAAAAAAAAGTTTCTTGATGTAGTTCCTGGAGGTTTGGGGTGGTGGATCTGATCCCAAACAGTGTTGTCTACCTGTGCATCCTCTGAGAATACCCTGAGGTGGAGGGAGGATCCAGGAATGCCATCACCTTTGACTGAGGTTAGGAGGAACAGGATGACATCTGGTGGAGGTGATGGTCTCCTACAACTACTGAAACTGCTCCTAAACCTGCAGCTTGACAATGAAACCTCCACGGAAAATGCACAGCTCCACACATAATGTTGATACACTCAAACACAGTAACAAAAAACACTGTTTTCACATCAAGTGTGCTGTTCTTTCAGAGCAAAATATATTATTGTCATATAAATTAGAATAAAAATACATTATACATTATAAAATACAAGATATATTTTGGGCTTGGAATAACTCATAAGACAAACTTAATCTTAAAATACTGTCTTTACACCAGGAATCCAAATGCCACATAAAAATTAATGAATTTTAAATGGTCATGCTCTCCAGTGTGTCTCTCTGGTCCTGTGTTACTGTGTAATGCACTATCAACATAACTATCTATTTCCTTTTTTTTTTCATTTGTGCAGTACTGCTAAATAAATATGTCACTTACTTGTACATGCAATCCTCATTTTTATAGTGCCCTTACATTTTATTTCATGTTTTTGTTTAAATCAATTTTATCCCACATACTATCCCATCTATTTATCTATTTTTTATCTCATTTTATATTATTTTATTTCATGCTATATTTTATTTATCTTTATTTATGTAATTTTAATCTATTTTATTTTTTGTTACTATTTTGTTCTATCTGTACTTCTCTAATTTTAGTCTTTCATCTTAATGTATCTTTATTGTTATTTTATTCTAGCTTTATTAATATTAGATTATCTTTATTTTATTCTAGCTTTATTTATGTGATTTTTATCTATTATATTTTATTTTTATCTTAATTTTCATCTGGTTTTATCTTTGTTATTATTTTGTTCTATCTCTATTTATCTGATTTTAGTCTTTTATCTTAATTTCTCTTTAATTTTATTGTATTCTATCTTTATTTATATTATTTTATCTTAATTTAACTTAATTTTTTCTAGGTGTATTTATGTGATTTTAATCGTTCTTTTTGTTATCTTTATTTATCTTATCTTGTCTATTTTTTGTATTTTATCTTAGAGTTATTTTATTCTATCTTTGTTAATCTAATTTTAGTCTTTTTTATCTTATTTTATCATAATCTATATTTCTTCATATTATGTTAATTTTATTTTTTATTCTATCTTTATTCACATTATTTTACCCTTATTGCAATGTGTGCCTTTATTGCTGAGCTGATTCGTTCTCTCATTTATTACATGTCACTCTACCTCTGGCCCTGTGTTTATCTTTGTGTGACTAATAAAGTAAAGTTTGCTGTTCTGGGTGATGTTATTTTGTTATATCACTCAGTGTTAAATATTCTGCACTGCTGTTTTGCCCTTTTGCTTACGTCTCTAGTGAAAGACTAATGTTTTTCAAAAGACTTCCAGGTTAAAAACAAAGTAAATAGGATTATTAGTATTTGTAGTAGTAATATTTGTTATTTCTGACCTATGTAAGAAAAAAAAACGAATAACTGGAAAGAGTGATGAAAGCATGTGTTCTCTGGGCTCTGTTTGTCTTGTTTTGGTAAACAGTGACTCATCTCTGACAGATTTCTGCTGAAACTAGCATAAAAAAAGATTTTGCTTTTTTCTACATGTTGTATAATATAGCAACATATAAAAAATCAACTATTTTGCAAACTGTGAGCAAATATTCTGAATTAAAGGACTGTCCACTTTTTTTGTCGTGAGCAAATGAAACCATGGCAGGAGCTGGCCGCTGACCAAAGGTTCTGTCTTGCCTAATTCAGAGTTGTTGTCATTTGCACTCTGTGTCAGTTGGCTTGTAGATCCACGAGGAAATTTGACTCAATGCTGCCGGATCCCTGTAACGCAGAGGTATGTTGTATTTCATTTATTTAAACAGAAAATACTCAGTCTTCTCTCGAGGAACAGAGACAAACATGACTGAATTCCTGTTCTCTTATCAAAGCAGCATTTCCTGTTAATTCATAGAAGCTCTCTTCATGTTTTGACAGTGAAAAATGGACAAAGAATTGGGCCTGTGTCTGTTCCTGGTGCTGCTTCTCTGTCACAAAGGCAACACACTGCCACACACCTCATGTCCATACACTTGCCAGTGTTTCACTTCAGTCCAGATACTGTGTGCTGACGAACGGATGTCATCTTTACCCAGGAACATGTCCAGGCAGGTCAAGGACCTTATTGTAATAAAAACAGCTGTGGCGTACCTGTACCCCGACACTTTAGAGGAGAGCCCCCAACTCACCAAGCTTGTCTTCATGAGCAATGCACTGCGAAGTATTCACTCCCAGGCTTTTGAGCATCTGACCGAGCTGCAGGAGCTGGAGATCAGTGGGAACCCCTGGCTGGAGCATTTATTTCTGGGGACTTTTTCAAAGCAGGAAAATTTGATCAAACTGCTGCTTAACTACAACAAGTTCAAGACAGTGCTTCTTGGCATGTTTGACTCTCTTAAAAAGCTTGAAACTCTGCAGATGAAGGGAAACTTCATATCTGAGCTGCCTTCATTTATTTTCCTGAACCTCCACAATCTGCGTGTCCTGGATTTGTCCATAAATAAGCTTGAATATGTAAACAGGGAAACTTTTTCTGGGCTGGCAAGACTGGAGATCCTAAACATCAACAGCAACCTTATCAGCAATCTTACTTCGGACTTGTTTTACAATATGTCTCAGCTGACAGAGCTTCACTTAGAGGGGAATAAGATATCAGAGCTCGCTGACGATATCTTCTTTGACTTAACCAAACTAAAAGTGCTGAACCTCCGTGGAAACCTTCTTACAACCTTCAGTGACAAAGTGTTTGGATTTGAGGTCTCAGATTTGACAGAGCTGAATCTAAAAGGCAACAGATTGACTCAGCTGTCCTCTTTAAGCAGTTTGACGTCTCTTACTGACCTAATCTTGTCCTCCAACCAGCTCTCTGAACTTCCTGGGGACGTTTTTAGAAATGTAACACTCCTGGAGAATCTGGACCTGTCTGAAAACAAGTTCACCCTGCTGCCCGAGATGATCTTTCATGAACTAATTGGCATCAAGTCGATCCACCTACACAAGAACAACCTGAGCAAAGTGGATGCCAAGCTGTTCGAGGACCAGGTGCTCATTCAGCAGCTCTACCTGTCTGACAACCAGCTGGAAAGTCTCCCACTGGGCGTTTTCGACCATTTTGCCATCCAGCACACAGTGAGGCTGCACGGGAACCCCTGGAAATGTGACTGCCACATGTGGTATTTGCACGACTGGGTGCAGAGAAACAGCCGAGACATACAGATGCTCGACAGGATGCTCTGCAGGAGCCCCAGCTTTTTGAAAAGACGGGCAGTCATCTCCATTGAGAAGGACCAGTTGGTGTGTGAGGGGTCTACATTTGACATGCCTGATCTCAGTGGCTGTAGCCTGCAGTCTTCTGGTGACACTGTGATTGTCAATTGCAAAGTGGAGAAATGCTCTCCACTAACAGTGAAGGTACAGTTTCAGGAGGATGACGGCAGTGTAGTGGAGCATATTTTGAAAGAAGAGTTTCAGTGTAGCAATGAGACAACCACTGACATCCCTGCTGAGTAGTTCTTTCTCACACTCAGACTTTGTTCTCTGTGCAAATACGTCGTCATGCATCTGGTCTTTCTTCATACGAAAAGTCAAATTATATGTTCAGACTGTCACAGTCAATACTGTAAACAACGCAGTGGCTGATAACCAGCTTACATGATAAGAGGGGTGGATGAACTCTTTTCTTGTAAAGTTCAAAGTTCAACCCACTATATTTTAAGATCACTGCTAAGAGGAACATGTTAATAATCTGCTAACATGTTGAATCTCCAGTAACTGTCTCTGGCACACTCAGCTATGTGCACCAGCATTATCAAACTGGGCAATGATCGGGGCAGGATATTAAGGAATGATGCAATATGTCCTTTTACGGGTATATCATGTATTTTGCCATTTTCAAGAAGTTTGGGAACAGTTGCTAATTTAAAACGTCAATAAAATGTATATTTGCTTATTCAAGTGATTTGCTCATTCAAACATTTACAACTCTTTGAAAAGACAGGAAACAGTTTGTCCTTATAAGGCAGTGGTGGAGGAAGTATTCAGCATTCAAATCCTTTACTTGTCTGTAACTCTAGAGAAACATAGTTGATTGTTGAGTCTCATTCCCAGGTCGTCAGATACCAACACTTTGGGTTTTTAGTCAGACTGAAACCACAACCCAAAGTGCTGGTATTTGACGACCTGGGAATGAGACTCAACAATCAACTATGTTTCTCCAGAGTTACATACAATGTTTTAACTTGAAGATTTCCATCCCACAATGTAAAAATACTCAAACTGAACTCGTGATGTTTTTTGAGTAAAAGTACTAGCATAATGACAGCCTGTATTATGTTATATTAGATTACTGTTACGGATGCATTCATGTGTATACAGTCAGCTTTGTCACCAGAATAAAATGTTGGCATTGTACACTTTTGCAAACCACAAATATGTTTTATTTATCTGTGTGATACGTATCATATTAACATTTCTAAAGTGACACTGTTCAAATTACATGTATATGAGGACCGCTCAAACAGCAGACCACTGCTCAAGACCAACCAACAACAACACCAAGTACTTTTAATTAACGAGATATCAGGACATTTTGAACCGTGATTGCGGCGACCAAACCGGATGTTATTATGAGACATCGGGAACTGACCAAACCAGGTATTTTTTAACAAGACTTCATGGCATTTTGGGCTGTGTTTGTTGTAGTCTCGCTCACCAGACCTTTCTCAAGAAAAGAAAGGTCTGGCTGGGCCGACTCTCACTTTAAGATTGGAGGAAAAAACGCCCCGGCTGCTTGTATTTCTTTCAACCAATCACAATCATTCTGGGCGGTGCCACAGCAACGGTGCGCTTGCAAAAATATTGCCAGGGGAAACAGGTTTTGGTGTAACACGCCCACAAAAATATCGCCTACAGGATGCGAACCATGGCAGAAAAATGGCTACATCCCCGCAAGATCAAACACCGCTTGCAAAAATATTGCCAGGGGAAACAGGTTTTGGTGTAACACGCCCACAAAAATATCGCCTACAGGATGCGAACCATGGCAGAAAAATGGCTACATCCCCGCAAGATCAAACACCGCAAAAGTTAGTAAAGGACGTGTTGAAAACTGCTACACAACCGGAGGTGGTAGGGCGGGACTTCAGCGGGTGGCTTGTTCCGCCCAATGAGAGGCTGATCTATGCAGCGAACTTCTGCCCACTCAGACTATGTTTGTTGCAACTAACTAACGAGATGTCAGGATATTTCCAGCTCTGTTTGCAGCAGCCAAACCAGGTATTTTTAAAAAGGCTTTAAGACCAAACTGGATATTTTTTAACAAGACTTTGTGAGATTTCGGGCCATGTTTTTTTGCGACAAAACCAGGTGATTTTTAACAAGGTGTTGGACATTTCTAGCCATGTTTACAACAACCAAACCAGGTATTTTTGATGAGACCTTGAGACATGACCATACCGGGTATTTTTTGGCAATATGTCGGGACATTATCAGCCATGTTTGTTATGACAAAACTAGCTATTTTTTAAGGAGTTATGGGACATTTCCATCATATCATTATATTGCCAGCTATGTTTGTGGCAACCAAACCAGGTATTTTTAAGGAGGACATGGCTAAATTGGGTATATTTCAATAAAACATCATGACATTTTGGGCGGTGTTTGTTATGACAATACCAGGTATTTTGGAAAAGATGTCAGGACAAACATTATCTTTCCCTAACCTTAAGCACTGTCACAACACAAAACTGAAAATTAAAATGTAAAGAAATGTAAACTTTAAATCTGCTGTACATGAAACATAATACTTTAACAAATCAGTGGTTTACAAGAAAATACAATGCCAACATTTAGTCTTGCAATTAGGTTGATGTATCATTTAATGTACTGCTGAAGGAGTTTAACCAATTAGAAAATATGTCATATAGGCTCAACTTTACTTTTGTATGTAAAATCATGATCTATGAAGTAATGTGTGGATGTAGTTGTCATTCACATGTAGTGCAGTAAAATGTACAACACCTCCCTCTGGAGTAAAAGTAAAAAATGGGTAAAAAAAAATTGAAATAATTATAATACAAGTAGCCTGCCTCAGAATTGTACTTTAAGAGTTTTTTAGTTAACATTTTAGGTACATTTCAGCACTGCCTTGGCACACAAATGCTTGTAATAGTGAACCATCCTGTCATCTCAGGGTTTTCAAAAGTTGATCGAGACCAACCGGTCCTCCTCTGATCACTCCACTGCTCCCAAACACTGGCAGGGATGATAAAGAGTGAAGGAGGAGGGCAGCCTGGACACAACAAGGCACACAGATGGCTACACCTTCTATACAGCACTCTAACCCGGGGTTAATAAGGGTCAAAGGCCAGGAGGTCGATTGGGTCCTCCGTCCGAGTTGAATGACATCACAATTCACATGACAAAAAAAGTGGTGGCCATCTTACTTCCAAAGCTGGGAGGGATGGCATTAAGTTGGAGGTAATCCTCACTTGAGCAAAACTATGGTATAAACAAGACATTGAACATTTTCAAGTACAGGGTCGTTAGCTGATGAGCAACAACACATGGGGACGTCGTTAAATGCATATCTTTATTCAGTGAGGGTGCCGGGGTTCATATAGAAAATTTAGAGCAACTAATAGAAGAAAATAAGTCTAACATATCACACTCTCCTAGACAAAATATTAGTGAAATTATGAAAGAACATTTGTGAGCTTGTTTGCTCCATAAAAATACTGATTTTAAATTACTTTAACCCAATGCTATGCGCTAATTAGCCTATATTGTGATGTCACATTTGAACTGTAGGTCTAAATAACTGTAGTTTTTTAAGACCAGAGCAACTCTTTTTTTGCATTGATATTGCTCTTAGTAATTTCTAAAATTCTCAGTACAGTCAAAATGCAGAATTACACATGTAGTGTAAGCTTGCATTTCAGCCCTGGTTAAGTGTACCTATCTTAGAAGAAGAAGAAGAAGAAGAAGAAGAAGACTACCAGACTTACATCCATTAGGTCATCAAAGGTGATAAAAGTAAAAATTAAGGTCTGTTGGTCTGACTTGTCGCACAACATAGCTTGAGGAAAATAGAGTTATCCTCAACCCAAAACACCTGTCAGCATCCATCACTGCCAATTACTCTCACTGCCTGGCAAACTTACAGCAGCAGGGTCTCAGTGAAATGATGCAAAGCAGCTCTGAACCCCCACGGTCAGATCCCATCTCTCTGTCCTGCTTCGTGCCGGACACCACGCTCCACACAGCAGCTCTTCAGATGGGAGAGGAAAGAACCAGAGGGGTGGAGACATTATCTGGTGAGACACACAATGTCCAAAACAACACAAAGCACTGGGGGGTTTCCCACAGAGTTTAGACCGGCCTGTGAGGAGGGAGGTGGCGAGGGCAGGGCAGCGTCCTCAGGACAAAGAGTAGAGGTCATTTCAGACTCAGTGCCTGGAATTCAAGGGGAGAGGTTTTGATCTGAAAATGTAAACTAATTTCAGATCAGGTTCCTGTGTATGTGTGTATCATCAATGTTATCATTAATAGTATAGTGTATTAACAACATTGGGCATGTGTTTCAGTCTTAAGGACAAAAATTATAGAAATTAATAGAACATTTATTTTCACTTTGATTATTATTCTCATTGTTTTGGACTTTTTTCAGCTTCACTTGAATGAGCTCAATCAGTCGTGAAATGATAACCAGCACCACATGCTATTAAGAGGGCAGGTGTCTATTAGATCCTCTCTCTCAGCCCATGAGATTGTGATACACATCCTCCATGACATGATGACCTAAACATCTCAAGGACACAAACAGGCCATTTTGCACACTCAAAATGTGAGCCTTGCTTACAAACAAGGGTCAATATTTACCCCTCAGTGCACCCAGACCCCCGGGTGGAGGCTAAAGTGGTGTTGGTGACCAAATTAAGAACAGCTGACCTGATGTGGGTGTTAAGTGGACGCAGATATGTCACCAGAATGGTAATCTTTGAGCATACTGGTACACTCGCTTTTGTCTTGTACGTCCCTATTGGAGGAAAACAAGAGGCTATAAGCTCCTTATCATCACATTACAATTATGGAGCATGAATCAGGAACCAAGGCCCTGTGGACTCTGCTCTTATACGTCTATACTTGTTTTGTTTCCAGCTTCTCAGATAGAGAGGTTTTATTATGCATGCATGCAGCCCGTCATTGTATACTGAAGAGTCACTGCAAAACCCAGCAGCTTGTTGCTGCAAAACAATTGAAAAAAAAAAATACCCCCAGCACTCCAATATCTAGCAGCAGAAGTAATTTCTGAAGAGGCCATTGTTTAACAGGGGAACAACATACTTAAATGTTGCTTGAATGCACTCCACATATTATTGTTTGGTAAAAGCGCTGCCAAGTAGCATTATTCATGAAACATTTTATGAATATAAAACCATCAGGTCCAAAGTTTGTCGTGTCCTGGTTAAAGGTTTGAAGAGAACAGCCTCGACTTGCTTGAATTTTAAAGTTAAGTGTCAACACTGAGAGGGCATCCTCTCCAGGGCGGCACAAAACCATCATGTGAATCAGTGGATTTTGGCTCGCACGCTTTGCAGCTGCTTTCCAAAGTAAGTGGTTTAGGGGTTGAAATGTTTCAAAAGGAAAACAAAGACCAGCAAAAGAGATTCTTTTAATCTGGTTACCAAAAAATGCCTTAAAATTCAAGTGTGTAGGATTCAGATAATACTAAAAAGTTTTCATTAGTGTCGCCTGAAACTAAGAATCATTGTGTTCTTGCTAGCTGAGATTGAGCTCCTTATATTCTACATAGGGAGCAGGTCCTCTTCCAGAAGTCCACCATGTTTTTACAGTGGCGCAGAAAAGACAAAGCAAAGAGAGGGCCTTTCGCTTTTTTTCGTTACCTGAAAGCCATGCTTGTAAAGGAAACAATGAGGGGAGGGGTATTCACTTATTGCACCCTACAACCTCACTGCTACATGCCACTAAACCCTACACACTTGTCCTTAAAAGTTGTCTGCCGGTTGTGTAGTTCTGATTTGTAACGCATTCATAACAGATTTATTGCACATTTAAAGTACATATTATCAAAGCATGGTATCAAAACAACTTTCTTTCAAGTTTAGGGCTACAAAAGGATAAAAATGGACTATATATAGTCATAGTTGCATTAGCATTAGCTGCTTCATCCATGCTTCACAATTACTGGCTCTTTCATCAGCTGTTTTGCTCTTGACTGACTGATTACGTCCGGTCATCTTCATGTAGATGCACAGGCAGCCATCATAAACTCTGTCAGGTGGGCTCATGCCTCACACATAGATTGTCAGATTTGCCAGGCCAAAAAGTTCAGGCTGAAGTTGAAGCGTCTGTATTCAGCCCAGTCGCCAGATGAAGATGTTGGCATTGTACATTTCTGCAATACACAAATACCTTACATTTGCATGTCATACCAATGTTTCTAAGATGACATAATATGTTAGACAACTTTGTCGATAGGACATAGAGGGGTTGGAGGGAATGGTAAATGACATATCACCCAGGTGAGATGCCTGCCAGCTGCAGACAATTGCTCAAGACCAACAAAGAATGAAACCAGTTGTTGTTTGCAGAGCTTTCTAGCCCACAAACACCTGTGTTTTTTAGCAACAAGTGGCTGTATCCCAGTGGGGATAGTGCCACGAAAATGTCTGTGCATCTTGCCGGGACAGTGGCACAAAAAGCTTTTTCTTGTTTGTTTTTTCTTTCTGGGGTGGCATTTTCACCTTTATTTGACAGACAAAAGACAGAGTAGGAGCCGTGGGAAAGAGAGATGTATGACATGCAACAAAGGTCCTGGGCTGGTAATGTGGCATGTGCTGTAACCACTTGCCTTACTGAGGCGCTCCAAATGGTTGTTGCTTCTGAGACATTACTGCCTTTCCAGCAGGGACTGTGTCCCTAAAAAGTATTTTAAGCTTAATCTTGATCTTTCCCAAACCATAACCAAGAGTTTTTTGTGCTTAAACATAATCACAGGTTAACCTATGCGTTGTTGAACATAAAATGTATACGCTACGAAATGATAGGTAGATGTAGTGTATCTGTGGTTGCAGAAACGTATGATGCCAACTTTTTTTCTGGCAATTGCGTTGCTGTGTTATGGGTATGGATGGATTACTGAATGGGTTTACTCAAAAGGGACACAGGAAGGCCACAAAGAGATGCAAAGAAACAGCAAACAGACATAAAATGTCGACAAAAACAGGCAAAACATCCACAAAGAGACACAAATTGACCAAAGAAGACACAAAATTACCTCATAGACACACAAAACCACAAAAATATGCACAGCAACTAAAGAAAGATGCCAAACAACAACCAGAAAAAGAGGCAAAACACCCACAAAGTCTGGCTCCTGTATGGGAGAGGTGGTGGGCCCTTTTGCATATCTGTGCCCAGGGGTCCATTGTCTCATAATCTGCCCATGATTATGGGATGCATAGTTTTGAAGGGACACCTGCAGTGAGAGTGTATCTTTATGGTCTCCTTCATAGACCTAGAAAACAAGACCTCCACTCCCCCTCTCCGACTTTCAACACAACATCTCCTTTGAAGATGGAGTGACTTGTGATGCAGACCTAGAGTTACTTGGCTTTAATGGTCGCACCATCATCACTCTGTATGGGTCTGCTGTGATAAATTTTCCACTTCCAGTGTTACCGTGTCATGCTGATGCTAAATCCTCCCTCCGGAAGCTTCACTTCCACCAGTATGTTGTTGACTTTTTTCAAAAACAAGCAGTTAAATCAAAAAGGGATGAATTGGAGTGAAGGGACAAAGAGCATTGTTCATTCACCATTGATATCGAGTGCATAATCCATTCATTAGCCTTGATGTGAACCGCTGCTGACTACTTCGACCCCCATCAAGCACCATAACAACCTTAAGAACAATACTACGCCGATTCAGCCACAGAGGCAGAGGCAGTGAGGGTTTCCGGTGAGTGTCAGGGGGAGACAGTCCCTACAAGCAGGGAACCTGTCAATGTGTTTGTGAGGGGAGGCCATCAATCATGGAGCACAGCATAGGGCCAGGCCTCAACGTGCTCCATGTTTACTATTCTTTACATTTGGGAAAATACTCCACCAAACTGGGGTTTTGATCAGGGACGGAGAGGGAAAAAGAAACAGTTAGACAAAAGATGGAAGGAGGGCACCAACACCGGTAAACAGCTCACATTGCCTCAAGAGTGGCCATCATCTATTGAAGCTCCTCCATCGAAACCACTCCAGGTTCTCCATCACATATAGGTACAGATAGGAGGGACCTCTCAGCACTTCACAGCTCCTTATCTGAAGAGAACAGCCTGGCCTGAGGAGTTCTCAAAAAGCCTTTAAGACCAGGACCTTTGGGAGCGGGCAACAATAAGCCTTCTTTAGCACAGTGAAAGTGACAGCATGGTCCTCTCCCCCCTCTCAGCCATTAAACCTCTTCCTGGATAAACAAGGGGAAGGCCCTTTATGAAGATGGAGAGGGTCACAAAGAGAGGAGCCTTTGAGCTACTGAGGGGCCCGTCTTTGTTTTTGTGTTCAGGGTCTTCTCAAAGGACACTCTGATAGGAGGGGGAGCTCTTATTTTTGTCTTTTAGTCCTCTTTACTGCCAGTCTTCCCTCAGCTGTGCCAAAACAGAGATGTAAACTTAATTGACTGTATCATTTGCACAAAGTGAGGGGTTTCAATAAGTTTTAGAAGGACAGAGAGATGGTTTGATCCACATTTACATGGACTCCTGTGTTGCAATACAGATATAAAAAAAATTTTTTAGTATTTGCTCCATAAAAACAATATAAGTGTAGAATATTGTGCACCTGCTCTCAGTTCTTTGAGTGACAAGAAAAACTTAAAAACAGATTAGCTAATGCTGCATATATTTCTGCCATGACCTAATCCCTTAAATTCCATGAATATCAAATCGGGAGCAGCAAAATGGTCATGGATTGTTAGAGCATGCTTGCTTCTGGAGGTGCCACCGTTTGATGCTGTCAAAGGGAGGCCCTGTCTTCTGGTGATGGGCTGCCAGGTCCGTTGATGGG
The DNA here is from genome assembly GCF_011397635.1 of Epinephelus fuscoguttatus. Classification (NCBI taxonomy): domain Eukaryota; kingdom Metazoa; phylum Chordata; class Actinopteri; order Perciformes; family Serranidae; genus Epinephelus; species Epinephelus fuscoguttatus. The sequence goes on from NC_064766.1 coordinate 26,328,461, forward strand.
TTGCCAGATTTAGGGCAACATGCTGTTGGAGCTGCGTTGTCTTCGGAGTGTGAATGAGGGGCACCTGTGACCTCTGGCCACGCTCTGCTTGTGGCCCGCTGTGTGAGCACCACGCTCAGGACACACGCTGGGACTGTCAGCTCTTCAACTGTCCGCTAAATGGACAACAATTGGACGGGCACTGCAGGGCTGCTGCTGATAAGCTATTGTGCATACACACACTTTTATAATCAAATCAGATTGATTTTCTGTTTATGATTATCGCTCTTCTGGTGGAAGATCATGCAAAGAACACATTTAATCCCTGAGTAACACCAGTATCTTATTTAGCCTGGTCTTCTTTTAGCCTGTCTTCTCTTCTGATAGCTTCACGCCCTGATCTATTTCAGCATGATCTCCCATCCTGCAGGAGCACATCCAGGCCTGCATATATCAACAGATCCTGCCCTACCCTCCTCTCAGCGCTGACAGCACACCTCTTGGGCTCAACATGACCTCTCAGGTTCCTTACCTCATTAAAGAGGTATTTAATTGCAGCCAGAAAGTAGTTAATGCAAAGGGCACGATTAGGTGTGGACTAGGTACACAGGTGGGGGGATGTATTTATATCATACAAGGAATGTTAAAAGACTTTCCACAGGTCTGAGATCGTGGCAAAGTGTAACCTATATAGCATTTTTCAAACATGACTACCTGATGAGGTTTTGGAAAAGAGAAATGACAACGCCATAGTAGCAAATATTGTAGTAAACATCATAAAAACATTTTATTAATCTCAAAAATACAGTGCTTTTCAAGAGCTTTTCAAGGATTTTCTTGCTCCATCAAAAACAGAAAATCACAGCGAGCAAAGAGGCCAAGAAAATCTCCTAATGTCCATAAAAAAACACAAGTGTGTGTAAACATCCCTCTCAACAAGGTTTAGAAAACATTTACAAAATGTACAAAAATATGTTTTATTGTGTGATAGTCCTTTCACTCCCCAAAACTGATTTCCTACCACGGTCTCCACACAGAGTCTGAGGTGACCGGAGGTGCAACAGGAGACATGTGATGGCTGTTTTGTGCACTCAGAGGCATGAGAGCTGCGCTGGGAACAAGAAATGCAAATTGTCCATCCGGTGTCGGCACCACCTGGAAGCCACCGTACAGCTTCATCGTCTCCGGGGAGGCGTGTATCGCTGAGCTGCTTTTGCAAGGCACCTGCGGAGCGGAGGCAGCCGGACTCTGTGTGCCAGTCTGTCCGAGTCCCAGCGCGCCATGGTGAGGTGAGTAGAAGCTGACTGCATTGATTTGGGTCACGCAAGCTGCCAGGTGGCTGAGGAGACGAGTCCTCACCTCTGTGTTGACCCCTTCACAGGTGGACAGGAAACGGGTGACCTCTCCTACACACTCGCTGAAGCCGGCTCTGTATTTACCCAGGAGGGACGGGTCTGTGTTCACAGCAGCTGGAGAGGAAGATACAAATACATGGATGAATATAAATATGCAGATAGATAGATAGATAGACAAAATAACCCCCCAAAAAAGAGGCAAAACCACCATGAGAGGTGGTGGGGCCTTTGGCATATCTGTGCCCGGGGGCCAATTCTTTCATTATCCGCCCATGGATAATAGATAGATAGATAGATAGATAGATAGATAGATAGAGTATGGACTTAAGAACGTTGTAAAGATAATATTAAAAGTTTACAAACACAAAAATATTGTTCAAAAATTGACTAATTCAAATACAAAAAATGTATTTAAGGTATTCTGAAAAGGGTGGGAAACAAGAGTGTAGGTTTGGTTTTAACATTGGGGCGGGGGGCATATGAAATGGGGGTCCTCTGCCTGAAAATTTTGAGTACGAGTCACTTATTTTATGCATTCTTTGGATTTTTACGCATCAATTTGTGCCTTTCTGCAACAACTCGTGGCATAAATATCTTTAATTCTGTCAAAATTAAAATCCTCTGCCATATTGTCATGTTTTTACTGGGTGGGGGCAAATGCACATGTTAAAGGGGGACTTGTCTACTGCGTCCCCCACCCTGAAATCTACACCTATGAGTGGGCAATAAATCTTACTGACCGTGGGAACATGTTTACCATCTAAAGTTAGACATCCAAGAATTACAGCGCGCACATCAACATGGTCAATCCAGAAATGGTAGTTACTCACCAGTCATCTGAAGTCGCTGCAGGTTCCTGAGGTGCTTCACAGTCATCTCAAGGATGTCCGCCTTCTCCAGTTTGGAGTGTCTGGAGCTCTAAATGGTCAAAAGTGATGTTTTAGTTGTGGATTTACTCATCTGGTAATTTATCTTAAAGTAAAGCTTTAGTGTTCTTACATCTTTCTTGAGTGCGTCCAGGATGAGGGTCTTCAGCTGACCTAGACTCTCATTGATGCGCGCACGTCTCCGCTTCTCCATGATTGGTTTGGAAGACTTTAAATAAAAAGAATACTGTTTAGACGACAGCTTCAAAATAAAATAACACCACGGGAATATTAGAAAAACCAACAGATCATAGATACCTTTCTGTTCTCTGTCAGAGTCCGGGGTTTCTCGGGTGTGGACTCGCCACTTGCCGGTGTGGCAGCAACCGCGGATGGAGATGTCCTCTCTAAAGTACCGGCTGGCATCTTCAGGGTTATAATTAAAATCAAATCCGAATAAAAAAAACTTTATCAAAACAGATTAATGCACAGCAATAAAAAACAGTCCAGTGCAGTGGGTCCCGCCTTCTCTTCTCCTGGCACACCACGGAGCAGTTTACCGATGACAAATGTCACAAGTGACTTCTGTCTCCTCGCCAAGCTGACGTCCACTCCGATCCTGTTTTCCAGCGCCTCGGGTTTTATTTATAGAGCCCGAGCCTGCACGCGAGCGGCTCGTGTGCGAGTTCCCCGGGTTTCATCACACCGGCCAATGAGCGCGCGGGACACGGTGCCCGGGGAGGCGGCGGGCTCGTGCGTAAAAGGCGCTGCCATTGGCTACCTGTCAGGATGCTGAGAGACTGATGTACAAAGAGGAGTTAGTGTGCAGATAAAGAGTGAGGAGAGGTGGTTGTGCAGCTGCAGGTCAGGTGTGTCAATCATAAAGAGATGCTCATTAAAGAGTGTTAGTGGTGTAGATTAATTTCATCTGCTTATAAAACCCTTACCTGACATACATTTTCTTTTTTGTTCACCTGCTTTGCTTGAAAGGGAAGGTTAAAAATCTACTTATTTTGTCAGACAAAAACACCAAGCAAGTTTTGGCTTCATTCTCCTTCTCATGATACACTATATTATTTCAGATTGGGTTGTTTTGATGGAAACAATGGAGCAGAAGCGCTGCTGGGTCTTTGTGGCCAGGGCTGTGGTAGTGGGGGAACAAGTGGGATTGATTACCCAGGGTCCCAATGGGAGGGGGGACTCAAAAAGCCTGGAATGGAAAGATTTGTTTTGTTTGTTTATTTCTAAGTAATAAGTGCCATAACTAAATTAACATTACATCAATTGAAAGACTTGATGCTGCTGGAGCATCAATGTGTGCTGTCATGCCTTCCCCTAAGCAAGGGAAGTCAGGGTTTGAAAAAGTAAAGAGAGAAAGGAACCAAACTGAAAAATTAAAAGGTAAGAGAGGCATGGATCAAAGGAGGAAGGGAGGGTGGCCCGCGGAGACTGCGTATGCATGGGGCCCAGAATTTGGGGCTATGCCTCTGTTTGTGATGATCTTTGGATACTTCAAGTGCACTTTGCTTATGCATGGGTGGAATATGGTCTTGGGAAATATATAAATGCAAGTCTCCTTCAAAAAAGATCCAAAGCACACTGTAGGATTAGTGTTGATTAAAACACATTTATTTTTAAATGGCAGTATTAAAATGACCAAAAATCCTACAGTGTGTCTTGGATTATTTTTTGAAGGAGATTTGCATTTTATGTTTTTACGAAGACCATATTGCACTGATGCAAAGAGCCCTTCACATGATGGGATACGCATTGTTTCTAAGTTTTGGCCTTCATAGTTTAAGACATTACTGTGGGCTGTTGTGTGGTAGACATGATCATCATTTCATTGAGAAAATTATTATTAACTTATTACCGTGCAAAATTAAACATTCAATTTGGGCATTTTAGGCTCTGTACAATAAACTGACAAAATCAATTATATACAAATATAAATGAAACTTTTTTCTCAGAAATGTCTGATCACAAAAACATAATTTTATTTTATTTGCATGTCATTAATTGGCTTTTTTTATTTTTCAAAAAAACATAAAGTGTCTTTATTGTCAGGTAAACACAGAAGCTCTTCCACATGTATTTTCTGACACTCTGTTTGCAAGAGTTAAAGGATTTTTGGCCACCTGCGCTGATAAGATTATCCAAAATGTCAAACAAATTCTCATGGATGTGGAGGTTAATTAACAATCATATAATATGTTTTAACAATCTGATAGTTCAGTTAAAGTAGAAACTCTGCTGCCTCTGCAACAGAATGTCTGAATTCTTTCACATTATGTTGAAATTAAATATTTCAAAAGCTTTGTAGAGAACTAACTGCACTCACTCTTGTGTATCCAGTTGTACAGGTTCTTTATCTGCGCACACACACACAGTTTTTCGGGGGTCACTGAGTGAATCAGACTCTGAGGTGAAGACCTCATCCCCTGACACACTCCAGGCCTGATGTCCAGTGAAGAAGAAAATCTCTGACACACTCAGCTGTCCTCTCGCTGCCGTGAACTCTGACACCTCCTGTCTGTTATCAGAGGCTGGCGGCAGGAATAAAGCTGAAGAGTTACTTCAAACTGTCTGAGGACCAACAATAACTCAATTAATTTAGTGATATATTTACGGATATGAGAAATGCTTATCTCCAAAATCTTTTCCAGGTGACTGCACTTGTTTAAAACCTAAATTGCAGTTTGAAGGTAACGTTGTTTTTTTTTTCATTTTGTCATAAATGACTGAACTGATTCATTGACTTTTATGAACACAGTTATAATTTTATAACAATAATGTCACTGTTTTAATTAAAACTTTTAGGAAATATAATTGATTGTGAATCAAAGACAAATTTACAGTGCATACTGAAGGTGACCATGGCACCATTTCAACTGATTTCATGCGTTAATGGGTGTTTTTGTGTCATGACTTACTGTACAAAAACATCCTCCAGATTCACCTTACAGGCATTTATTAGCTATTTTTACTGTATTGCATGGAAAGGGTAAAGTGTACAAAATTCCATGCAAATATTATAAAAAGTCCAATATTTTGCACACAACACTGAGTAAAAACAATATTTTCCATTCTCATGTTGTTACACTAAAGTCACAAACAAACCCATTTTTAATGGCTTGTAAATACATGTATAGAAAAAGGTTTTTATGGTTGTCACATTCAAGGATTTTTTTCATCAACACTAAAATTTACAAACAGTTTCCAAGGATAATGGCCATTTGTGAGATAGAGGGAATAAAAATAAAATGAGGCTGCTTTTTGTTCATTTGAAATACTGTGGAATTTGTAAAAACAAACACTGAGGATGCAGGTTTTTTTTGTCCCCCATTTCATAGATTTCAGAGTTTATGGTCAATGCTATTGATTTTTTAATCTTTTATCTTCCTACCTTTCTGATTTTAAAGCTGTGCAAAATTTAAAATACACTATAAAATAATTAGTAGCTGTAATGGTGTAACAAGTGAGTATAAAAATGTGGGACATGCTGCTTGTTGCATTTTCAATGATATATTTATTAACTGACATCTCTGTCCTGTCCAGGTTTATCTCTGGATGCCTCTATCCTCCCTGATAGACTTCAAACACTCTCTGTAAAGCTGCTAAATCCTCAGAGGTGAAATGACCCCAAAAGCCAGGTCAATGTTTGCATCCACGGCTTCCTCTCTGTAGCTTCAAGCACCACCAGCCTCTTGAGTCAATAGCAAATTAAGTCAAATGGAATCAAGTCAAACCTTCTGCTAAAATGGGTTTGATCTGTCAAATAATTAATTATAACATTAGTCAAGATGAGTGACCATACATTTGCATATTTTATTTACTAAAACCACTCGTAACTGAACCTTAAAGGGTAAGTTTTGTTTACTTCAAGCTGGTCTCTTTTTTCTCATGTTAATGTGTCTATATGAATAGTGGGAGCAACTTTTGAAACTGGTCCAGTACTGAGTGAGACCGCTGCAGCCGGCAGCAGCAAAACAGGCTGCAATGTAACCACTCAGGGCATTTGGGCACTGTCAGTTTACTACCACTAAAAGTGTTTGTTTTGTGCCACTGACCGGTTGCCACTGGTTCAGATTGTTATTATAAGTGGCTGACAACATTATGGAAAGGATCCTTATATTTTGTTAAAGAGTCAGATCCTTTTTGTTCAACCAGAATCAGCCCTAAAATCGCCATCGGCCAAACCCACCAGACCCCATTAAATAAACAGTAATTTTAGCATGCATAGAGCCAGCATATTTTGACATCTTAGTGGGCAAATTAAGAGTTAAATTTAACCAAACCAGTCTTGGTGATTGTTGGAACAGTAGAAAGACAAAACAAGATGGCTTTTGTGAGTTTTATTTTGTATCTGCTGACTTTGAATTAAGTGTATTTTATGATGATAAAATCACTTTATTTAAATGGAGTCTGGTGGATTTGGTGATACGATTTCAAGGCCGTTTATGGTTAAACAAAAATAACTTTACTCTTTAACAAAAAGGTCTATCTCTGCAGGGATTCTTTCCATCATGTTGTCCAACAAAAATTTGAGCCTGTCAGTGGCAAAAACAAACACTGTTACTGTACGTAAATTGACGATGCACAGATGGTTACATTGCAGCCTGTTTGAGCGTTGCTCTCATTGATGACAACATACAGATAGTGTTGTACTTATTGTTACTGAAGTTTTGAGGTTAAACTCACAAGACACAAAAAAATAGCTTGTTACACATTCCCAAGTAAAGATTTTAGCAGGAAAAGAGGATGTAACGTGGTGGGAAAGTGATGCCATTCTCCTGGGATCACATAAAGTTAATCTTCTAACTGGATGTTTTTACAAGATGCTCCTTTGAAATCGGCCGAGGTTCTGCTCACAGCAGATGAGAGGAGAAGAGGCCACGCAACAATAAATTACATCCCATCAGTGCTGTTTTCACCGAGCCTTCTGCTCTGCCACAAACAACCCTTTATTGTGAGGATGGGGATGTGGACATGAGGTTTATAGCGTAGCTCTGATGTGTATCAGTGTGGGAACCCTGGGAAGGGAGGCTCCAGAGGGCAAAGGAAGGGTGAGAAAGTTATCAAGGTCCAGCTTGTGACTGATAACCACAAGATGAGGGAAACAGGGGCGGGAAGATATAAATAATTTTGGTTTAGATCTTAATGTCCAGGTCTTAATATCTAGTCCTTCCTTTGCCTAAATTTTGATACAAACAAGACTGACATAAGTGTACAAGAAGCTTATTCTCAGATAGTCAGCTCTTTATTCTATTTAACTTATCAACTGATCATTCTTCTATGTTTTTTCATCCCTTTGATTGTCTGCATATAAAAACAAAGAACTTGAGCAGGTTGCTTTAAGTCGTTGTTATAGAGTCACTTTATTGAGGATAAGATGAGCCCTTATACCTGTAAGATAAACATGACAAAATATGTAAAAAAAAAAAAAAAAAAAATTAGGTTGGTGAAAGCCATTCATGTAAGAATTTCTATTCTTATCCTCTACAATTCTGAATTGATTCAAAACTTCTAAAAGTCAGTTTTTACCCATTTGGCAATGGTGACTTGAATCATGCTCTGTCCGGCTTCTATATAGTAGATTGCCCAGAATCAGAATACGGTTTATTACCGTGTAGGTTTTGTACACACAAGGAATTAGCTTTAGGTTGTCAGTACTGAACATAAACATAGTGGGAGAAATGAAATAAAAATATGATTATCAAGAATAAGAATAAGAATGAGCATTTTTTTAAAAAAAAATCAAGAATCATAAACACAGGAGAAAATTCTAAGAAAAATATGAAAAAAACCCTTTTAATATATGGAAAATATATCTGAATTAATATGAAAGAGCAGTGCCATTTTTACAAGAGGTACTTTGGGCAGAAGTGTGCAAAACCGTCCAAGGAATGAGCAGAGACTCGTGATAGGAAGTATCAAAGATAAAATATAATATAATAAAAAAAAGATTGCATAATGTATATTGTACAGAGATATTGTCCCAAAAATGTGTGTTAAAGTAATGCATGTAGATAGACAGACAGATGTTACGTAGATCATACAGAGGCCAAGTTGTAGCAGGTGGTACATGGCTACTGGGTGGTCAGTCGCTGCTGATGTTAGCATATGTAAAATGTTCTTAAATGGACAAGACAGCAGCAACAAATTCATCCAGTGCCATCTTCCTTGGAGGCAAACGTTTGGCAAGAAGGAGCCTAATGTGACTCATTCAATAAGCAAGATTTGCAAAATGAAAGCACAGTATTTGGGGAACACAAAAAATGCCTAGGTTTACATCATACGCCATCACCCAGCGTTTAAAGACACATTGAATGTGAGCAGACAGGTGTGGATTTGCACCGGGTGGTACAGGTGTAGATGCGGATTCATTCATGCTACAATTGAGGTTCCACATCTGGCTAGAGGTGCATACACCGGCACCAAGTGGACTGAAGTGTGGAACAAGAGATCATATTTTGTAACTGGAGCATGTGCAGTTGCTTCACTTGCTATGCATACAGTCAGTGTGGTCACAAAATTTGGACTGCACATGGGCATCTGCACAGGGGTCTTCACAGACCATCAGGTGGATAACAATATTTATGTCACTTGGACCATTGCAGATGCTGATATCATGAATTCACCTTTAGGTTTGCCTTTGTGTGTTAACAGTACTGCAGTCAGTTAATATAACTTATTGTAATATAAACACTCATGCCAAAACATTTGCCACACCTACTGACGTAGATCCTGAAATTTGCATCCCTGAATCAAGAATCCATTTTGAAATTGGGAATCATTTTCAGTTAGATCATGACCCAAATAATCATAATCAAATTGAATCATGAGATACCAACAGATTCACATCCCTACTAGAAAGAGTTGGTGACATTTAATAAACCTCTATGCAGTGGGAAGAGTCTCTGCCCAGTTGCCACACTCCTCTCCATCTTCACCTGTTCTGACAACTGTGGCCCCGACTTTCTCCTCCACCCAGCCACCACCGCTATGTGGGCAGCGAAATGACCATCCTCATCATCAAATACTGCAAAGGCTTCCCTTTCAACTGTTGGTATGAAAACATCTCAGGGCAGGAGGGGAGGGCACAGACAGAGGGGATCACTTAAACATCTCATCCAGCGCTCCGCTCGCTCTCCGTCCCTCCTTCTCCCTTTGAATTCCCCCTTAAAGAGGGAAGGGGGGCCCTCCCATAGCAACTCCCAGCCCCTGGCTCTGCCCGCCTTTTGTCCCCCTCCCCAACAGCAGTTTCTGCTCCAGAAGCCTTAGACAAGGCCTCCATTAATTGCGGGCCTGTGTGGAATACACGTGGGACAATGGGCCCAACAGAGTGTCCGGCCCCCAGACAAGGCTGGAAACAAGTGGTACAGGAATCCGGCAGAATAGACTCGTCCTGGCTGATGTCACTGAATACATTTACCTACCTCAGAGTGCATTCACTCTGCGCTTTGTTTTATTTGGACAAAAAAAAAGAAGGGGAAGGGGGAGGCAGCGGTATCAATGGAGAAGAGGAGCTGGAGGTGGGGGGGCTCAAGGATGGGAAATAACTGGTTGTCATGGTGACGCGCTGAATCAAAAATATGGTCGAATTTAGCGGAGGCAGAGATGTAAAAAGGGTAGAGGGCATTAGATTAAACCCTGCGTGAGATAAGAAGAGGCTGAAAACAGAGGTTTAGTTTTTTTAGCGTATTCAGGCCTGTTTATACGGCAATAAAGAGCGGATAAAGGAGTGGGAGATTAGGAGACTCATCTGGGCTCATGTTTGTCAACAACAACCTGAGTAGTTTCAAGTCAGCTTATTCCAAGTCAGTACACCAGCAGAGAGGATGCTTAGCTATGGCAAGTGAAGCTGCGGAGGAAAAGGGGACCATAGCAACTGGTATTTCAGCATAACAACCTGCCATCTGTCACCTAACGTGGTGGGTTCTTTTTTAAAAAAAAAAAAAAAAAAAAGCCAGCATTTAGATCTTCAACTTGGAGGCAAAGGCAATGAGACTGAAGTCTTATTGAACTCTGGGTCTCCCCCTTTGAAAAGGGAACCCAGTCATCGCCTTATCCCTCATCAAATTGAAAAACGCTTTTAGAGATTCTAAGAGAGGCCTCACATTTAATTTTTAAAACCCAGACATGAAAGTGTTCCCAAACCACATTCAGCAGTGGAAAGTCTTTAAAGGACTAGTTAGCATGTAGATTATATGCATTTCAGTGCATTGTCAAAGTATCTAAGTGTATTTACATGTTAATATGTTCAGGGATACTATCGTCTTGAAAAGGTGTTGGGGGGGAGGTTGGTTAACTGTGTGTTTTCTCTCTGTGCACCATGGGAATGTGATTTCTTTGTGCCATCAAGGTTCAAACACATTCCTGTAAGGCCATGGATATTATGAGCATTGATTCCCTGCAGCAAAACAACCTATGAACCTGGTGATCCTGACTATAAAATGAGGCTCTTGCACATAAATATACTGTAAAGTTAACTTAGCTGGTGCTTTAAGATCCAGTGTGTAGGATTTAAGGGCATATATTGGCAAAAATTGAATATAATAAGTGTGTTTTCTTTAGTGTATAATCACCTGAAAATAAGAATTGTGTTTTTGTTACCTTAGAATGAGTCTTTTATAGAGAGCAGGTCCTCGTCCATGGAGTCCACCATGCTACTACAGTAGCCCAGAATGGACAAACCAAACACTGGCTCTAGATAGGGCCATTTGTGGTTTCCCATTGGCCACAATAAATAGAGCCTTGAAAAACACTGATTTTTTTAACATCAAACTGCTTTATTCAGTGTTTTCATCTGTTTAAATCACTGTGTCCATTTGATTTGGAGAGGAAGAGACCTTTGTGGATCATTTGGCTCCCAGACTGTAAATTGCAGCGAGCTGAAACTTCTCCAGGTTAGAATTCCTTCAGTGTTCATTGCTCAGGAGTTTTTTTACAGGGAGCCGAATTATTTGCAGACATCTCTTCCTCTCCTAACAAACAGACGAGAGATGATTAAAACCACTGAAAACACCAAATAAAGCAGTTTCATATTACAAATCATTGTTTCTCTGGCGCTGTTTGGCACATCAGAGATGGGCTGCTAGCCCTGCTATTGTGTGCTCACCTTTATTCTCTAATAACTTAAGATCCAGACATTCAGGGGTTTTAACCAGGAGCCAAATTATCTGCAGATGTTTCACATTAAAAAAACAGTGACGTTACGGAGGGGCTCTAACTACAGTGGCCGAAAACGTCAAAATGCCAATGTCCCTATCTAGAGCCAGTGTAGGGTTTGTCTGAACATGATTCTTATCATAGTATACACTTTAAGAAAACATACAGTATATTCCATTTCTGCTAGAATATCCCCCTAAATCCTACACACTGGACCTTTAAATTATCAAAGAGAAAGGTGAGCAAACACTAGCAGGTGCTGGGCTAGCAACCTGTCTGCAACAAGCAGTGCTGGATAAACACTGATTTGTAACGTGGCACCGTTTTATTCAGTGTTTCTGCAGGTTTTAATCAACTGGTCTGTTTGTTTTTGAGAGTAAGAAGCCTCTGTGGATAATTCAACTCCTGGTACAAACCTCCTGAACAATGAACAATGTAGGAAGTTTTAGCTGGTTGCAATCTGCAGTCCTCGCTGCTAGATTCCACCAAATCCGACACACTGTTCCTCTAAATTAGATATTTTTCTTTCTGGTGGATAAAAGATCGTAGAATTGGTTATTTCGTCTTGGCACCAAGCAAAAAAGCTCCAACAAGAGCCCTGCTGATGCACTGCCATGTGGTGCTTATCCTTATCCAAGCTTAGTCCATATCCATGAGTGTGTTTGCATTGGGATTTATGAATGTGAAGATGGCCCATTCTTGCCACTCAAGATGACTCACAAGACCAGCGTTTTGGCCACTTACGCTGTGAAAGCAGCCTGGGGGATGCCCTTTCAGCACTCGAGGACCTCTGGCTGAGTCCCCTTCACACGGGAGATCAGCCTCACTTGGGAAAAAAAAAAAAAAGTCCCTGCTCCTTACAGGGGGAGCTGTCCTGAGGGATGGCGCGCTCCTTGTCCCAGGGCCTCCCTTCTTCACCTGCCGGCTTAGTGCTCATCACTTATGCACATAATCCCTGGTTAGTGCATGTGATCCACCAGCCCGGGCCCAGGCCCCTGGCCCCCAAGCCTCCCCTGCTCACATGCTTGCTGGGTGGCTCCTGGGTGGCCATGGCAACTCTCATCTTCTCATGACAGTTAGGCTTCAGTCATGGCTCTAAGTCCCTCTTCAGTCTCTGTGCGTCTTTTTCTGTCCGCTGCTTTCTGTCTCCTAAAGCCCTCCTCTGTTTGTGTGCTGTTCTATCTATGGCTCTCTGTGTCTCTTTTCTCCCAGTGCGGCTGTTCCCATGCTTTGGCCCAGCTGAGCCTGAGAAACCGGCTATAACTCAGCAACAGTGTGGCACCTTCAGGGGACACAAAAGTGCATTTCTAGTATATATTTAAAGACTGGAATCTTCATTACTTCATATTGTGCACCAAATGAAGCCCTGACCTCATTTTTATTGTACGTCTGATCTGTAAACTGAGATTGTAAGATACACTTGCGCACTTCTTTTCACTGTGGCCACTCCAGGCCTCTGAGTGCAGATCATCTTACCCCGACGCAACCCCGCAGCCTCAACCATTAGTTTGTTTAAAGTGCTGAATATCGCACAGGCCCTTGGGGGAGAGCGAGAACCCGGCAATGTTGTGTGGCCCCACGCTAACAAGTGTCACAGTGATCCGGGCCGGTCCTCCCCCTGTGTGAACGCCATGTGAGAGGCGGCTCCATCCATGCCCCTGCCACCTCCGCACAAGGCCCTCCATTGACTTCTAACCTGTTGAGGGACCACGGGAGACAAAGAGCCGCGGGGCGGGGCCCGTCCCTCCGACAAGCCTGTGAACAAACGTTAACACGGCTGCAACTGTCCACCCCCTGAATCACTGAATTTATTGACCAACCACAGAGCCCATTCAGGCCTGGAAGGACTGATAAAAGAAGGGGGACAGGGATGCCATGAAGGCCCGGGGAAGAAGCCCATGCTTTGGGGACAGGAGGGAGGAGAGGAGCTTTGTGACCGTCTGGTGGGTCACAGACCTTTTACCAGACGTGGGTGCCTTTGTGTCATCTGTAAAATGAGGCCAACCGTAAGTGAGCATCAGGTTGGCCTTGTGTCCCGACTATAAATCAAGACGAGGGCCTTATGAGTGTCCCACAGCCTTCAGAGAAGCTGCGTCAGACTGATGTGCGCTTGTGGACTTTACAAAGAATAAAGAGAACATGTGTGTACGAACAGACACGTTGAGAAAGCAACTGAAATGACAACTTTTGGCGCTCAGAAGTGTGTAACAGTGGCCGTTACTCTATTCTAAGCAGGTCTGATCACTCTGCGGGGACTGTTGTGGGCAAAGACACAGTAAACAAAGACTGTGTGCACAGGCCCAAATCTTGAAAGTACACGACTCAGACAAAAAAACGTATGGGTAAAAGAGAAAGGAGATGAAGTCCAAAATGTTTGAAATAGCACACGTCTGAGCGCAAGCTTGAGAAAATCTTTTTGGGCGAGTAGCTGGCTGTGAGGAAGAAAGGCTGTGTGTTTTAGCTTCTTTATGTCTCTCCACCACTCTCCATCTGTTGCTCTAACGATACAAAAGGAATACAGCGGAGAGTACACAAAAACCCATATTGCTTTGTGGAGAGGCAACACTATCCACCAAACTACATCGCAAACACAGATCGAAAAGCAAGACATCTCCCAGGCTCTGTACACACATCGGTGTTTACTGAAAAGATGATCCGTGCAAGTCAGAGAGACACACATGAATTCATGATGCCTCCTCATCCTCATCATGAATATTCCCAAAAAGGCTCTTCCCTGATCTGTGGGAGATTCTTTTCTCTTTGGTACAAGCGAGGACCCCCTTCCCTTATTCACAGTCCCCCCTAAATCCACCCATTCACTGCCTATAGGCCCTGATCTCCACATGAAATGATACCCCTCTTTCTCCTCCACTCTCGCGCCTTTAAGCGCCCATATGCCAGGCAGCGAGGAGGCTGGGAAAGCCCATAATTGATCAGTAAGTCTTGGCTGAAAAAGTGTGACCAGGGTCAGCCCCCCACGAAGCACGCAAGAGTGACTTAATACACAGATTTATTGGGAAATGTAATGGGAGTTCTGCAGAGCAAACACAGGGATACCTGGAAACATTTTATTGAAATAAGAAAATAAGTACAAATATTACAATTTTTAAAAACATATTCCCTTGAGAAAAAAAAATGCTATTTTTAATAGTAATTAAAGAGGAAATTTAGGCAACTAATTCTCATAGGTTTTCAGATTTATTTCATTTTTAACCTTAGCTAGAAAAATATGTATACAACAGCTGTAAACAGTTTAAAATATATAAAAATCAAAAGTTAAAATCAACTGTTATAAAATTGTCACAAATGTTTCATTGATTTGTTTCAATTCAATTGTTTTAATTAATTAATCAATTAAAACATTATCTTAGTGATGTTAAATGTTATTTTTCCTCACAAACATTTAATTTATAAAGGCAGTCCTACTTGGGAAAACGAACATAAAGATTTAACGATGCAAACACACACACACCGACAGTAAAAACATTTTTTAAAAAGGGACACTGCAGGGAATTTCTCCTTCTCTATTCCACAGGAAGAATTTCAACTGAAGCGACTCTCAGACAGAAATGCAGCAGTAGAATATTTTCTGCCTTAGAAATTCAATAGTACCAGTTATGTTCATAAAATTGCAAAAGACACAAGTCCCCCGTGTTTCTTTGAATCCATGTGACCTAATGCTGTTTTGCAACTTTTAGATTTTAGCAGCAGCAAATGTTAGTGGAAGACTGAATGTGTTTATTCACAGTGAAGAAGAAAGATTCGTCCGGTGATTTTAGGTCTTAAATGGACCTGACTGAGCAAAACAGCGGCTTAAAGGGGTAGTTAGGATTTCTGAAGTGGAGCTGCATGAGGTACTTATCCATAGTCAGTGTATTACATACAGTAAATGGTGGTCGGCATGCTCCAATTTGGAGAACTGAACAGGAGTAGCACCACACAGCAAAACAGATTTTAGCCACTTAAAAAAAACGTGTAAGTGGACACTATATCAAGAATATTTTTACCACTTTACCTTGCTGTCAGAAAACCCCTGTCCTTCGGGACTATGTTTTCTAAACCTTGTGCAACTGTGCCATGTACTGCGTTATGCTGCAGGTCAGGTGGTTTATGAAAACTGTTTGCATTACTTTGTTCCAGCGACTTTGGCTCAGAGGTAGAGTGGGTCGTCAACTAATTGGAAAATCAGTGGCTCAGTCTATGGCTCCTCCAGTCCACATGTCAAAGTATCCTTGGGCAAGTTACTGAACCTCAAAGTGCTCCCGGTGGCTGTTCTTTCGGAGTGTGAGTGAGTGTGAATGGTTACTGAGTGGCAGCGCCTGTGTGTGAATGGGTGAATGGGTGAATGTGACATGTTCTGTTAAAAAGCTCTTTGAGTGGTCGAAAGACTAGGAAAGCGTTATACAAGTGCAGTCCATTTAAATCAAAAATCAAAAGCACACACCATTTTTGAGTTTTGTTTCTGTCTGATTGCGGAACTTTCTGACCTGACCAGCTGACCTGCAAAGAGGGGTTCTCTAACAGCAAGGTTTAAGTAGGGAAAATTTCTAAATATAGTGTACACTCACATTGATTTTTTTTTTTAGGTGGCTAAAATACACATCGCCCCATCCACAGCAGTACACTGCTTAGCTATTATACTCCAGCCTGCTTCTCCAAACTGTGGGCATGCAGACTGACTTCTACTGCAGGTAATACACTGACTATGGATAAGTACCTCATATAACCCCACTTTACAAGATCTGAACTATCCCTTTAATACCGGATCTGTTCGATGTATCTGATCTGTCAGATTGAGACAAAAAATAATGGGTCAGCTAAAACCTGTTTAAAACAATGCAAAGACTCATCTGACACTCATATACCTTTCTCAGTGTCCAGTGTTGTAGTTTGATTTTGTATGCCATTGGCAGGACAGTATAATGTAGTTAGTAAGACATCCATTCATCATAAAGGAATAGTTTAAGATTTTGGGAAACATCTTGATGTGTTTTCAAGTCTGAAAGTTGGAAGAAAAGCAGCAGTTGGTTAGCTTAGCTTGGCACAGCTTAACAGCTAACCTGGAGCCTGGTCATCAGTGCAAGGTTGCCAGGCAACCAGCAGAGACTTTACCACCTGTAAAACCTCAACATGTTGTTCTTACACTTTGGTTTAAGTATGGGATGAACCAAATAAGACAAAATGTGGTGATTATTGATCTTTAGAAAAACTTTACCTTTAAAAAAAGAGCAATGCTGGCTGTTTTGTCATTTGTGCTAAGCTAAACTAAGCTAGCCTGTGGCCCTGTTAACATCTGGTATTAACATGTGTCTTGAGTGATGCGATCACAAGTGGACAGCTCTATGTCTATTTAGGCTTGGTGTCAGAATGCACTTCCACATGCGTCTCAACTGACCAATTGTGATCAAATCTCACTTTATCGCTCCATATTCAAACAAGCATCTAAATCATTTCCATTTGCAAAGACGAAATGCATTGTTGTTTTTAGCTGGCAGGAAGTTTATCATGCTTAAAGGTCCTGACACACCAAGTTGATGGTCGGCCGTCGGTCAATGTTGGGCCATCGGTGAGCATCTGTGACCCTTGATATATTATAATATTATGTTGATATTAGGGCCGTAACAGTACATGTATTTGTGTCGAACCATTCAGTACGTGACTTTCGGTTCAGCACGACCCTGTACCGAACTATTGGGCGCAGGATATTATTTTATTTTATTTTGTTTTATTTTAATTGCGTTTTTGCGAGCCGAACCATTTAAAATATCTAGTTCCCCAACGGACATAATTGAGTGACGGACCGAGTCCAACCGTAAATCTCCGCTTTCACTTTGTGCAGCGCGTTCTCGCACTTTGACAACATGGCAAGTGAGTCTGACGAACCTGAAGACCCACCCGCAAACCTTAAGTCCTCCATTTGGGAACACTTTGGTTTCAGGGTAAAATACGAAGATGGAAATAAACAAGTGGACAAAACAAAAGCAGTGTGCCGACACTGCAGAACAGCGGTCGGGTATGTACTTGGAAACTTGTCTAACATGCTAACACATCTAAAGCGACACCACCCGAGTTTGAACGTTAACCGGCACGACTAGAAAAAGCAATCTGGTGCAAACTACGATATCATCGTCGTTTAAAAAGAAAGAGCGTTTCCCTGACCATTGTGCTAAAGAAATAACCAACGCCATTGGAGATGAGTAAAATTGTTTAAGCTGCACTTTAGATATAAGCATGTTTTGTTTACTGCACTTTAACAAAGTGGGAAAGCTAAGTAAGTTCCTAGTAAAAGTGAATCTGAGCACGATTTAAAGCTGACCAGCTGCACTATACTTTTAATTTTAATTGAGTAAAACTGTTTATATTTTTCATTCAAAAAATGTGTTAAAAAAACAGCAGGATTTTATTTTTCACTTTAATATTTCTATTTTCATTCAAACAATGTGAAAAAGCAGGATTTTATATATATTTGTTTGATTCAAAAATTGTGTAAAAAGAGTTAACTGCTGTGGTGGTATGTTTTAATAAGGTTACCAATAAGTAAAAGATATTTAATAGTTGTCTATTTTTTTCATTACTGTACCGAAAAAAAACGAACCGTGACTTGTGTACCGAGGTACGTACCGAACCGAGATTTTTGTGTACCGTTACACCCCTAGTTGATATATAATATTTTTGCTGATTCAGCAAGTTGAATTGGCGTCGGCTATTGCGGAGCCCGTCGGTGAATGAAATCACTCTGATTGGCAGTTCACCTCAGCGCACATGTAGAGAAATGGAAGTGAGGAAAGTAAACAAAGAGCTAAAGTCAAGAGGTGCACAGTAAATATGCTTTGTCCTTTCAACACTGGATTGCGTTGTTAATGTGCTAACTGGCTAACCAGCGTCATGACGGTCTTTCGTTTTCCCTTTTCATATGACGACTACAGATGACTGGCGTCTGCTGGTGTGGAGAGTTATATCCTCTCATGAAAGCACAGAACATACATGCTGGTTGGCCATCAGCTGAAGTCTTTGTGGCGTGTAAATGTGCAACTTTTGGCCGAGACAGAGACGACGTGAGGCAGCAGGGGGATTTCGTTGATGCTAGTTCTCTGAAGTCAGTTTGGTGTGTCTCAGCCTGTACACACGCTTCAGCAGCAATTTATTAGTTTGCCTCAAGGAGACAGACTATGGGAGCTTGTGGATGGCTTCAAGGTGAGATGGAGTTCCCCCAATGTTGAGGACCGATAGATGGCTCTTATATTCCCATCACTGCCCCATCTAGCAATGCAAAAGATTACTTCAATCGCAAAGAAAGTTATTCAATCATCACATTAGTGTCCTGAAAGTGCTGAAAGAATGTGGCCAGACCAACTCCGAATGTATTCTGACCAATGACATTTCAAGACCCATTAAAGACGCATTCCTACCTGTACTTTTAGCTGGCCACTAACAATCCAATCATCCAAGACATATGTTAATACCAGGTGTAAACAGAGCCTGTAACTGCCAGTGGTATCACTCAAGCAAATAAATGTACCATATTTCCCAAAATGTCTTTAACAGAGGCCTCTGGCTCAAGTTTCAGCAGTGTGACAGCACAATACGGCTAAAAAAGGTGCAAAGTGTTTGTCCATTCTGATGAGATGAATCTAAATGGAACTTTATGTTTTCATGTCTTTATGTTTGTCAAGTCGGACATTGCAGCAGGAGGCCTCACCTTAATGAGGCTCCTGGATTGATCACTGGTGTCCAGCAGGCTCCACGTCCCAAACACATCTGAGCATCGATCACACCTCTGAGCTCAACTCAAGCTACGTCAACATGAAGGCTTGTTGGGGGTTTTAGGTTAAGTCTGTGCAGTAGTTTGCTTGTTGGTCACGTCGGTGTCAGAGGGGGGCAGAGATGTGGGATTGTGAATCACTGGCGTAGGTGACAGTGGAGGGTCTGGGGGGCCAGTCACCATCCTCCTGCAGCTTCAGGGCCAGGTGCATGTAACGCACCTTTGGGGGCTTGTTTTTTCGACAGAACAGCCAGGAGAGGAAGGGTGTGCCCCAGCGGTCATTGGTCTCCTGGGAACATGTAAAGTATGAACATCAGAAACTAGTCAGCGGCCGCACGCCTCATTCACTATGGAGGCGTGCGGCAAAAGTTTTCTACATATTCAAGATAACACAGGGTGAGAAATTGAAATACAAATGGTCATTTAGGGGGTTACGTATTACATCAATATCAAGAGCTTTGCTATATTATTTTAATATAGGTAGATAGATAGATAGATAGATAGATAGATAGATAGATAGATAGATAGATAGATAGATAGATAGATAGATAGATAGATAGATCTATTTTTTGTCATATGAATTCTCAACACAAAGACCTTAATGAAATGTAGTAGAATAAAAAATGACATTTCAAATACTGTCTGTTTTTAATACTTAGTTCTATCAGATTTAGGCTCTATTGATTATTTATACAGCAGTCACAACATTTTAAAAAGCCATCAGAGGAAGAAAGAAGCGCAAAAAAAATAAAGTTAAGAGCTAAGAATGTGTAGAAGTGCTTTCCATAAAGTGAAGCCAGTCGTAAACTCAAAAGCATCCCAACCTGAGGCGTGTCAGCAGAGGGCGGTTCTGTGGGGCGATTTACCCCCTGATTGCATCTGAAAACTAGCCTCCACATGATGATGTCAAGGATCAAAATCTACGGGAGATTTCAGTGTGAAGAGGAGGAGAGGAAGCTGGTCATAAAGATTGGGTTAAAGCCACAGAAATGCACAGAGAAATAACTCAAAATGAAACTTAAAAAACACGATTCATTGATTTCATTCATTAGGCAGTGTTGCAGTGATGCACTACTGAGCACCGATTCAGCGGGGGGGAAAAATCACTGCATGCAAATCACAGTTTTCTAACTGAAAAAAAAGGGAGAGATCAGTCACAGAGAGCTTGATGTCTCTAAAGCATACCTCCAGCATGAAAGACACAGCCGCATTCACTATGACAATGATGACCAGTGTAATGCGCCAGTCATGGGGAACACACACGATCTGGGTGGAGGCAGAGCAGCAGGATGAGAGCACTCAATGCAATGCAACACACACGCACGCACAAACACACTCCATCAACTTCATGCAGCTTCTCAGCCAGTGTTACACCTCTACTCTGCTTTCATGTTTCTACTTTTTTTAATCTACAGCCAGGACATTTGTTTTTTCCTTTTAGAGCAGCCAGTGCAACAACAAATGTAAAAAAAATGTATAAAAATAAAGTTTACCTCCAGGAAGCTGTCTATGGCAGGAACAGGATACAGCATGATGAAGAGGAGGAAAGTATACAGGCTGATGCAGGACAGCATGAACGGCCCTGATAAAATTAAACCATAGAATTCAGTGACACCAGATTAAATGGTTATTTTCAACTTGCAAAGACATAACATATATATGGGCAGTGATGGAATGTAATGAAGTACATTTACTCAAGTACTACTGAAGTAGAATTTTAAAGTTTGTGAGTTTTTCCATTTTATGCTACTTTATACTGCTACTCAACGACTTCTCAGAGCCAAATATTGTACCTTTTACTCCACTATATTTATTTTAAAGTTTTAGTTACTTAATTTATTTACATTTTATTGCAAAAATCAAAAATTACAGTTAAGCCACCCAGCAGTTTATAGATTAATTTAAATTAGCCCCACCTTTACCTGCTGCAACATTAAAGTGATGAAGACATGAATGCATCAATTTTTATAATTCAATAAAATAATACATATAATTCTAAAATGGACCATTCTGCAAAATTAGGTGTCTATAGGTATCATATATAGGCATTAATGCTTTTTAAGACCTTTACAAGATAATTTTTAACTAAATTTAAAACACATTTTTGGACAAATAATCTTTTTCTTATTTAAATATTGCAGGTAAGTTTAAAGGTGAGTAGTATATAAGTAGTTGTGTAGGTTTTATATAGGAATATGGTTATTAGAGTGAGTTAGGATAATCTACATTTTGCCAACAGATCAGTGCAAGTATAAAGTAAGCATTTGTATCATCAGAAATGTGGGTTTT
This sequence comes from Epinephelus fuscoguttatus, assembly GCF_011397635.1. Classification (NCBI taxonomy): domain Eukaryota; kingdom Metazoa; phylum Chordata; class Actinopteri; order Perciformes; family Serranidae; genus Epinephelus; species Epinephelus fuscoguttatus. Next base: position 26,349,883 of record NC_064766.1, read on the forward strand.
CACTTACATGAGCTTGACTCATTTTAACAAAAATAAATTAAAAGATTAAATTAAATTACATTAAATGTTGTGGCAATTAAAACCTCACAAATTCAAATTTGGGCTATTAAATGACTTTTAAGGCCGAATAATTAAGACTTTTTAAGGACCTGCAGACATCCAGATACAGAGTACTTTTACTTACTTTTTTCTTACTTACTTTACTTTTTTTTTAAGTATATTCAGGTGCTTATACTTGTACTTTTACTTACCTAAGATTTTGAATGCAGTTCTTTTACTTGTAATGAGTATTTTAACACTGTAATAATTGTTGTACTCAAGATCTGATACTTCCTCACCACTGTATATGAGGTGATTATTGCCAGCACAGCAGAGATTGTAATGTTACGTTTGAATGCCACACTCACACTGAAGAGATTTAGAAAAGGAATTGATGCATTTAGGAAAATGAATTATAATTTGAAAACTGATTTGGAAAATTACAGTTTAGAAAAAACATCTCGAGGAATTTCATTTGCTTATCTATCAATTTTCTATCCAATATCTCATTATATTAACTTTTATAGGCACAATAAATAGTGTGCCTGGCAAATTAAAACTCAGTCTGTGCTGACAGTAATTTTTCTTCATACACATCACTCTGACATTTAATCATCGCTCCAACAGGACTAAACGAGTCTTACAGTTCTTGTAGCTCGGTTGTCTGAAGGGCTTCCCCTTGGAGAAAACGATGGCCACAGCCAAGTACTGAAAGGAGGAGACGTAGAAGAGGGTGGTGTTCTCGTAGTTCCTGATGTTTTTGTGGTCGTGGGGGGTGGTTACATTCACGCTGTGAGAGGTTCTGGAGCTGGACACGTTACAGGCACTACAGGGGAAGAGAGGAGGGAAGCAGACAGTTAATGCAAACCTCCCGTCTTTTTGTCTACTGACCAGCTTACATTATATAAAATGTGTTACTGAATACAGCTACAAATTTCCAGACAGATAATTGGCAGTATAAAACTAAGAGTTGTATTTTTAAACTAATTGGAGGGACAAACAACAGATTTTAAAGAGATCAGCAGGGACAAAGCTGGAGCGCAAGCCGAGACAAAAGACTGTCTGCAGTGGCATTTACATATATTTACCAACCAGTGATTTACTGATCAGTCATTTAGCAGGAACTCATTTCAGACGTGTTACTCACTCTGACTGAGGCGTCCATATCTCATACCAGCTCTGCTGTCGTACTAAGAGGAAAGCCAGAACCTGGAAGACCAGGCAGGTGAGGATCTGGGTCAGAACTGACCAGAGCAACGGGCCAGAGATCAGACTGGACGGAGGGCGGCGCCACACCAGTTCCTTCCATGCAGGGTTCAGACTCACTGAAAAAAGAAGTTACTGTGAGTTAATGGAATACATTACCAGAAAAATGATAATTTGCTTGTCAATTAGTCAGCCCGTGTTACGTTGAATTTGTGAAGAAGACTTTTTCTTGCATGTTTCAGTGGTAAACAAAGAATCCAAAAACTGAGAAAAATTAATTGGAGTCAAAGGAAGTCCTAGTTTCCTATTAATTTTTGAGTCACTCTGATACACCACCTGACCTGGCATCTCAGGAACCTTTAATGAAAGGCGGGTGTGCTGAAGTGAGTGTGGAGAATGGAAGACGCCACAGGGTTATAGTCTTTAACCGCTGCCTATTTGGTTAGTCTTAGTTTTGATCTTATTTGGAAGCTGCAATACTATTTATATATAAGAAAAAAAAAGTTTACAAGCTCTCCCACAACTCCTGCAGTGTAATCCAGGTCTCATTTATCCAGCTGTACGCTCAGACGCATGCATTTCCACTAAAACTTTATCATTTAAAACACTTCAAGACTGCCCAGGTGAGCTACTCGAATGCAGAAGTGTTTCAGATAGTAAGGTTTTAACGAAAATGTAGTAAAGTCACACAATAAAACAAAGAAACTACAGATCAAGGCAGCGTTAGGCTAGCAGCTTCCATGATCAGCAATGGAAAGTTTCTGTTTTTGTTAGTGGAGTCTGGCTTCGAGGAGAGCACAGATAATTTTCCATTTAGATCCCTGCTAGAAAGGGCTGTCTGTTTGGAAGTGCTAAGCATACGACAGGATAAATAAGACTTGGATTATACTGCATGAGTTTTGTGAGAGTTTATAAACGGATATTTTGCTTATGCTAATCTTTTTACTCCAATTCATCAAGAATTTTCTCCATGTTTGGATTCTTCATTTACCAAAGAGGTACGCAAGAAAAACAATGTTTTCTTCACAAATTTAACGTAACACGGTTTGAGTAATCAAAATACAAGTGATCAGTTTGTGGGTGAAGTGTTCCTTTATTACTGTGAGTTATCATATTTGATTTCAAACTCAACCACTGATTAAAAGCATTTTACTCTTAGTGCTGCTCACTTGTGAAGGCGATGATGAGAATGATGGCGATGTCAATGAAGAGGAACTGGAAGTCTCCCAAATTGCTGAGAATCTACAATATCAGAGAAGTTGAAAATTAACAGTCACGCAGAAACAGATGAATGGATCAACAATGTCTCAGTCTATAAGACTCACTGACTTCAGCCCAAATGTAAATCAGTGTGATCACATTACGTCACAGTTCATATATTTTACTATAATTCCCTTTTCCTGCCCATGAGCCCTCTGTATGTCGTGTAGGAACCGTACCAGTGTTTGTAACTCTGAGGCAAGCTAACAAATGCAAGACCTTAAATAATGTGTCAAAAACATATTGCTTTGCCTCATGAAGTTTAAAACATCAAGGACATTAATAAAACACCATGAATTATGTCCATTGTGTTTTTGATGAAGCTCAAATAAAACAGTTCTCAAAGGTAAAAAATAAACTGTTACACTAAAATATTTTTCTTTTCCCTTTTAAAGAGTTTTATTCAAGGTAAATCAAATAAGACAATGTTGTTTCTCACCAAGTGTTAAAAGAAAAATATTGGGACTGAACTGTGAAGTGTAACACTGAGAGACAGTGGGGTGTTTACCCAGTACAGCAGGGTGACACTGAGGTACTGGATGATGCTGTACAGAGCCATGAACTTGAACACGCAGAATGATGTGATGAGGGCAGCTCGGCCCTCCCTATGGAGGACAAGAAAATCAGAGATAATCAGAATCAGAGAGCTCAGTAGAAAACCTTTAAAAGGATCAGTACGCCCCTGGTGGTGACAGACAGAACTGATGTGAAGAAGGTTTAAACAATTTGTAACAAATCTGAAATGTTATATTCTCTGTTCTGGATGATTCTCTGTTCAGGAGTGAGGTGCTACCTGATGAGGTTGGGGACGCAGGAGATGTTGGAGGTGGAGGAGGTGAAGGGTGAAGCAACAGAAGCCTCCAGCTCAGACAGCGAGATCCCACTGTGAGCTCTCTTCAAAGCCTGAAACAGAGAGAGCACTCAGTTAGTATGAACTGGTGTGCTACATGTTTATTTCAGTAACTAGATTTTTTTCTTCTTCTATATTTTAGGTGGAAATATTTTACATTTTTGTAGGGCTAAATGTACTAAATATTGAGATTGCTTGATTCAAAAATTATTATCAGCTATTTTTTTTGTTATGCATGTCTGTTCATTGTGTTTAAATCTGGTATTTCAACACACACTAATATCATTGGAATTATATTATAAGTATTATACTATTTGTAGACTTAGATTCCAGTGTGGGCTGCGTAGAACTGTTTCCAGCTCATGTGATCCAAACATTTCCAGTAACTCCAGAGTGTTGTTAAGTCCAGAAGTCAAAATTTATTTTAAAAAAACAATAGATGTAATCATTTTTAAAAATCACTACGTGTTTTAATGTGCTTAAATATTCTGCTTCAATCCAGATTTCAGTTCCAATGCACAAAGGGAGACACGCACTTGTAGTAACAGGACGGTCTAGCAGTCATCATAAATAACATTTATTCATTAAAGAAAATCAATTTAACAGAATCACCTCAAGGGACCAAAATGTTTTGTCACAATGGGTAAGGTAATATTTTTTACACATTCTATCACTGCACTAAAACTACTTTTTACAATTGGTTTGTTTACCTGTTATTTCTTTTAAAAAATACAATCATGAAATACAAAGCCTGCTACATGGATATTATTGGAGCCGAACTTGTGCCAAACACAAAAACATACATTACATTTGTTCAAACTGACACGAACATCGGGGTGTACCAAAATCGTTGGAGTCTGAAAATACCCTCAGACCCAAAAAGGTTATTGAAAAAAAAACAAAAACTTATTTAATCAGATACATCTCTTTATTTGAACTGAGGATTTTATTCAAGGATTTTTTAAAGCTGATAATGTCATAAAATATGATGACAATTATTCAAACCTTCATTCAAAAACCTCAACAGAAGCTTTGAATGTAAATAAAAAGATATTCAATACGCTCTGTGTTTTGGATGCTAAAAACTCAGAGCAATAAAGTTACATGCAACACATTATGTATAATAAACTCATTACAATCATATTTTCTTAGCATTTTAATTACCCAACAGTATGTGGATTAGGCTTATGAACCAGCTTAAATTTAATGTTTCCAATATTTCAACACTCACAAAAAAATTACTTGATTGTTGGATAGTTGACTATTTTTCAAATGTGATAATAACAGACTTTTTAGTGAAGGATTTGAGCTCTTTCACCTCTGTGTTACATGTATTTATTTTTGTATTTATTCCTGAGAACCAATCAGATACTGCCATGTAAGAGTATTTTACAAAGGCGACATCAGTCTAATATGAGATGGGATTAAGTGTGCTGTTATGTTATGTTTGTGCACATCAATTAAAAATAACCCAACACTTACTCCACAGTCATTTGCACCGTCACCACACATCCCGACAGTGTAGCTGGAAGGAAAACAAAGTGAGTGAAATTATTTGATGATGATGAAACTGTATAATAAGGTGATCTCCCACAGATTTAAATTAAGATCATCATCAGATTTAATCAAATGAGAGACTCACTCGATGCCCTGCAGGACCTCCACCAGCTGAGTCTTCTGGTCTGGAGCCATGCGGGCAAACACTGTGGCTCTCAGCACGAGCTGCAGCACCCCCGTGTGGAGAGACAAGGAATTACAGCAACATCCAACAACATGATGCCAGCTTAGTATTACTGGAACTTAAACTGCACCTATTTATCCATAAAATAGCTTTAAACTTTATGCAGACTTAATATTATTCTGAATATGTAGATGTTTATGTGTGTGAAGATGAGCCTGTACCTTTTGGACGAGTTGAGGGAAGTGCTCGGTGATAACAGCGAAGGCTCTGCCACTCACAGCAAAGTGATAGGTCTGCTCCTGCTGAGTCATGTGCTTGTCATATAACCCGTCCTCCAGGTTAATCTCCACAGTCTGAAGGAGAAAGGATCAATCAATATCATTAGAGCACCAGAAAACTACCAACTTATCCTGCACGACTTTTTTGAAGATTTAATCAGACACCTCTCTGTGCTCTTATCTGACTGACACACGTGTAAATGGGTTATCATACAAGTGTGTGTAAAAGCAATAATGCGTGCCTTGTGTTTTTCCTGCAGTGTTCATTCCTTTACTTTAGCTTGTTCAGAACTCTATTATAACTTTTTTTTTTAAGATATTTTTTGGGGCATTTTCACCTTTAATGGATAGGACAGACAAGTGTGAAAGGGAGAGAGAGAGAGAGAGAGAGAGAGAGAGAGAGAGAGAGAGAGACATGCAGCAAAGGGCCACAGGCTGGAGTCGAACCCGGGCTGCTGCGGCAACAGCCTTGTACATGGGGCGCCTGCTCTACCACTAAGCCACCGACGCCCCAGAACTCTATTATAACTTGACGCACAAACAAATGCAAAGTGATGCCTCAAAATGCAGGTCCAAAGTTGTATAAAGCAGAAGAGTGGTTAAGCAGAATTGGGAGCATTCTATTAATCAACCACAGGAACACAAGTGAAGGTTTAATGTGGAGGAAACAACAAATAACCGCCTCATGGTTTTATGCCTCTACCCATCAGTCAAGTTACAGTTTACATTCATGTCTGTCCAAACCTATTTTCATGAATGTTTTTTTAGTCAAAGAAAAAATCTGCTAAGCCTGCCTGCATGGCCCTAATATCATGATAACACAAGATATTTACCCTCGGTAACGAGCATGCTGCTCATTACTAATTACTTAACTTATTTTAACTTAACTTAATTAACTTAACTCATTACTTAATTTAAGCTCATGTTGGATGGGAAAGATGTTTCTACTCTTGTTTTAACCTTCTCCTCATTCACTTCAGTTCAATCCAATTTAATAAAAATGTATTTATACCGAAGGAAATTCTTGTGCCAAAAAATACTTCAGATTACAGTAACACAACTTAACATTCACAAACTAGCAACAACCAGAACAACCAGTGGGTTCCCTGGGTCAGGGTCACACACTGGTTTTTAAAAAGACCAGCTTATTAAGTGTCAATATAAAATATTAAAAATGTAAAAGATATAAAGTGTTTAAGGAGCAAAAACAAAAACCAGTGCCTATTAGAATAAAAATAGATGTAAGATAAATACAAGAGCTTCTAAAAATGAACTCAAGTGGTGGAAAAAGTCAGATTGAGCCTGATAATCAACATTATATTGTAAATGATATAACAAGATGATATAACAATGATATAACAACATGACCCCCTCTTCTTTCCAGCCGTGGAGCTGATGAGTTTGAGTTGTTGTTTTACAATGTGAAACTATAAGAAAAACATGCCAGCATCAATAAAACTAATAGATAAGCTCGGAGGCATGCGATTCTGATGGTTGTACAATTTGGAACCGGTTCTTGATTTCCATCCCTAAAAGTTATGGCACTGAATTATGGCCAGGAAAGTGTTCTTAGCAGAACATTTTGATGGCAATGTGAAGTTGACCTCTTGGATTTAAAATGTCATCACATCATTTTATTATATTAGACATTTGGGTGAAATTCTATCATAATTAGCAAATGAATTTTTGAGTTATGGCCAAAAGCATGTCTTGTGATGTCACAATGTCCTTGTCATTTAACCTCTGACAAAGATTTTTGTCAAAATCTAATCTATTCGTTCTTGAATCCAAGTGGACGTGTGTGCCAAAATTGAAGAAATTCTCTAAAGGCATTCCTGAGATATCACGCTCATGAGAACGGGACGAAAAGATGAACAACCCGAAAACATAGTGGCCGGGCCACAGCTGTCCCTGGGGAAGAGGCATCCAAACCCCCCACAGCCTATCATGATTAGCTAAAATTGTTTTTGGAGCAGTATCTGGCAGCTTTCCCAGGCTGACAAAGTCTCTACCCCTGATAGAAAATACAAGCAGACCACCTATTGTGTTTGTAATACTGATTTATTTATCACTCAGTAGCTCTCAGGCTTTCTGTCTCACCTGACTGTCCTTGTCGGTCTGAGCAGGGTTTTCAGTGTAATGCCATGTGATACTAGCAGGGTGGGAATCCTTAGGAGGCGCCGCATCTGCAATAATGACCCTCTCATGTGAGCGGACCATCCCGCAATCCCGAGCCACCGATATCGCCGTCAACATGTTGTCACCTAACAGAGAATGAAAGAGCAAGAAAGTTGAAATTCACGAGTGTATTCTTTACCAGGAGACACTGCAATGATGATGACACATTAAAACATGTGGAATACGTCATTGAAGTGATTTACCCGTGACCATCACAGTGCGGATGTTAGCTTGGTGTAGTTCCTGTAAAACCCTGGCAGTCTCCTCTTTTATTTTGTTCTGCATGATGACCAAACCGAGGAACTCCATGTTGGTTTCTATCAGGTCCCTAAATGCAACAAATCAGACATTTTATCATCATAGACACCTTTTATTTGTTACAACTATCGTATAAAATTCACTTTATTGAATCAAAGAATAATTTTTTTTTGACAGCTAACCTTTCTTGCCTGCTTCTACAGAAGTTAAATATTCCCTACATTTATCTGAAAGATTGTAGAACCATCCACAAACAATCAATTGGTCATGTGAGCTTGTTAAAGGAATAACTTGGATCTAGGCAGCAGTAGACCAGCAGCTCCCGTATTCAGTGAGCTAAATTTAATGTTTTTGTCAATGGAGTCTGGTGGCTTTGACTCGAGCACAGATGAGGAAGTGAAGTTGTTAATAGCTTCCTTGTGGGAAAGGGTTGTCTGTGTCAAGGTAAGGCAGTAAAAGCTTAGCATACATTTCTTTTGTACTGATTTTTTTTAAGTGGGTTATGTACATATTGCTGCAGCCCCACCCACATCAGTACAGTGCTTCAAAACTGGGGCATGTTGACCGCCATTTACTGTAGATAACCCTCTTCAAAAGATCTAACCTGTCCCTTTAATCTAGCAAGATAACCAAACACTTAATTAATATTGGGCCAATTTTCTGATTGCAGTTAAGCCCTTTAACTCAGATTGCACCATATCTTGTGGTTGTGTTGCATTCTGATAGGTTGAGGCTCACGTTGGTCGAAAAACTATCAATACTTCTTCTATGATGCTGCTGTGCGTGCAAAACTATGAGCCAAGCAAACATCTTGCAGTTTGATTATGAGATAACTGACACCATGGCTCATGTTTTAGAGAACTGGAACATTTTCTGCTTCTGTAGCAGCACTGTAAATATTTGGACATGATGTCATTTGATCCCTGTTTGTCCAGTTATCAGTGGAGTGAAGTCCTACAGACATCTATATGGGAAAATACAGGCTGATTTTTGAAAGTTGCAGTATTTGAGAGTCTCTGTCAGTAACTGCGTGTACAGTGTTATCTATGGAGGGAGGGAGTACCTGCTGAGGTTCTGGACTTTGTGCCAGGAGAGTTTGGACTCCAGCTGTCGATGTGCCAGGGCAATAACCCTGAAGCCCTGCCTGGTGTAGGTCTCCAGAGTCTCTGTGAAGTTCTGTGGGACTGAAGAGAGGGACAGAGCTGTGTCAGTCTGGTCTTTTTTAGAAGAGTGTGGTATTTGTTTAATGAACAGGAGAGAGATAAAGACACTGTACCTAAAGACATTAAAAGATTTTTTAAGATTTATTGTCCACCCACAACCTTTAACCCACAGGAGAAGTGTCAGACCTGTGTGCTGTTTGCAGAGGCTGGCCACAACCTCCGGTGCTCCTTTCAAGAAAGCGTTCATGCGTTTCTCCCCCAGCCTCCTGCCCACCACACTCATCCTCTGCAGGGCTGAGGAGAAGGGGAACTGACGCATGATACCAATCTCACAGGACTGAGGAGCAAAAGACACACGTTGCAGCGTAAAAAAAACTTCAGATCAGTTGTTGTTTCACTTCAGGTTTTGAAGAATGTTTCAACATTTTAAAAAATATGCTCTTTTTCTTTCTTGTCAAGTCTCAGATGAGAGGATAGTTTTTGAGGATGGTTAGCTTATAAAAGGCTCATAAAGGCTGGAAAAAAAAGGGGAAAGAGCTAACCTGGCTCTATAAAACAATAACAGAATCTAGCAGCCAGCTCCTGCAGTATTTCATAACTTTAACGTTGCCAGGCAACCTGCTCCCGACTAAGAAAAAACAAAAGTTCATTCCCATGGCCTGGTAGTTCCCTGCAGAGTGGACTGCACAGGGAAATCAGCCCTGTTAAGTAAGAGTCCAAACCGTAGAGAGGACACAATGCTCAGTTCAAAGGGAACTGTGAACTATGTAGGGAAGAACTTAACAATCATTCATCAGTTCACAGGAAGTTGACAAGCAATATTACCCATCAGTCATTGCGGCTCGCTGGAACAGCTGTTGTGATGCTATTTAAACATGCTTTCAACACCACTGAACCCCGAGAGAAATGTTTACTTTGCATTATTAACATCATTTTTTTGATCTTTTCATGAAAGAAATAAAAATGGAAATAAAGAAGGTTTTAATGATATAATAATTCTGAGATCATGCAAAAACTTAAAAATATATTTCTTTACAGCCAAAAACAAATATACTGATCACACGATAATGATGAGGAGAGTTACTGTACCATGTTCTGAGTTAGTGGATTGTTCTGATTGGCTTCAGGGAAGAAGTGCTTTGGAGGTCGCACAACTGTGGGCATTATGGGATTGTGGAGCGCAGTCTCCTTCTCCATGGGCTCCTCTAGGATCTAAACAAAAATTAGATCATGTAAAGTTTTACTGGTGTGACAAAAAAAATCAACCTTAGCCCCAGCTTCCTCCTGAAAGGAAGAGGCATTTTCTGCTGTTCATGCTGGCGTATCCATGGCACCAGACTTCAACCATTTTAGCCAAGAAGAATTTGTTCTGCCAAGGCAACAAGTGTGTTGCTGCGGTGACAAAGCAAGGCTTGACGCTAACTTTGTTCCCAAGGAGCACATGTGCTCCTAAGTTGAAAAAGTAAGGAGCGCACAAAGAACTTTAGAGCACAATGTAAACTGATCAAATAATGTGTTTTCCACAATAAACGTGATGCAAATAGACATTTACAAGCAAAATTATTGAATGAATTTGTATACAAAATGTACAGAAAGGTAAAATCATCAAGTTTTGAAAAAGTATTGCAATTTAATTTTGTCTTTAATGTTATTATCTTATATATATTATCTTTGCAATATTATTATCTTATATAATGTTATTACTATCCTAAAACATTCTCCAGGTCCTCTGAAACTCTGCAGGATTATTTCCACCCTGCCCAGCAGCGGTACCGTGGCAAACAGTCCCTAACTACGGGGAGAACGGAGCAGGCTTCCCCTGAGGTCCGCCACTTTTCCCGGTCCCTCGTCTCCTCCACACATTGACTTATTTCCATGCTGCTGACAGTGGGACTTATATTCATTGTGCCGACAGTGGCTTGGAAAACCACCCATAACTGTCTCACACAGGGAAGAGGGAAGAAGGTTGGTTAGATTATCATATTTTTTTATTGACAAAAATATAGGCTACTTCAGCTATTTTTTTTAAGCGCACATGTGCCCCTAAATATTTTTACAGTTCGCACACATCTATTTTTAGTCGCAAATGCGAGTGAAACGCTCGCACTGTCAAGCCCTGCAAAGTACGCCAGGTGTAAACATTAAAAGTCTTTGCTTACCCAGCCTGTCGCGTTGAACATTTTGAGATCTAAAGGGTCTCCGGAGAGCTCGCCCTCTATCTTGGTGAGTGAGTGGCAGGTAGCCATGCAGGCCACAAACACATTGTTCACCAGGGTTTCATTAGCTGCATCAGACTCAGGGGGAGAAAAGCTGTAAGAGAAGAAGAAAGTCATACACAGTTATGGGGTAGCTCATGGAGTCAAAGCACAGTCAGGGCAGCGACTCCCAGCCCTGCGCAGCTATATGGATGACATCACCATGCTTCTGCAGACAGCTGCATGCACTTACCAGAAAATGGCGAGAAGATCCCTCTAGTGGCAGAACATCCAGTCCGAAGCCTTGGCAGGCTCTACGCAGCTGATCTATCCAACAGGCACATGGTTGCCACGGTGACATCCCAGCTGGTGGATGGCCTGAGGAAGATCAACCAGAGCAACCTTCCAAGGAAATTCAAGGTCTGGTGTTACCAGCACACCCTCTACCAGTGGGTGATGTGACCATTAAAGCTGAGTGACATCACAGCTTCAGCGGCAATGTGGATGGATGCCAAAGCAAACAATTTCATCCGCAAATGGCTTGGCCTTCCACGGGGCCTGTCCAACGTGGCACTGTTTGGCAAAAATATGCTCACGCTACCACTGAAATCCATCAGCCTGGGCTACAAACAGGAGAAGGTGAGACTCGTGTTCCAACTCAGAGACTCACCTGATCCAACCGTTAGAAACGCCAGGGCTCAGGTTCGAACAGGACGTAAGTGGGACGCAGTGCAAACAGTGGACCAAGCCATTAGCCGATTGAAGCACCAGGAGATTATGGGAGTCTTGCAACCAGGCAGGACTGGTCTTGGCTGGGGTCCCACGGCCAAGATGTGGTCCAGAGCCAATGTGAAGGAGAGACAGGACCTAATCTCTGAGGTGGTGAGGATGGAGGAGGAGTCCTACAAGATCAAGGCAGTTGCCCAGTGTCAGCAAGGGAGGTGGACAACCTGGGAGGCGGTGATAAAGCGATCCGTCACCTGGACTGACATGTTGAGGATACCACAAGCACGCCTCAGCTTTATGATCAGGGCAACTTTTGACACCCTTCCAAGCCCCCAGAACATCAACCTCTGGTACGGTACTGAGGAGAGCTGCCAGCTGTGCGGCTTCCAGAACCCAAGTCTGCAGCACATCCTCTCCAGCTGCAAGTCAGCATTAACGCAGAGCCGGTATAGATGGCGCCATGACCGGGTCCTCTGAAAGATCGCTGAGATCCTGGAAGCACGCAGGCTTGAGGTGAATAAGGACAGCACAGTACCTTCAAAGAGATACATCAATTTTGTTAGACAGGGAGACCAGGGCCTGTCCAACACCGCTAGGGCTTACTCCCTCATGACTCCTGGAGCAGAGTGGAACCTAATGGCTGACCTCAACCAACTGGTTAGGTTCCCTCAGGAGATTGCCCCATCCTACCAAGGGAGTAGGATTCACCAACAGGAGGAGCAGCTTTCTATTCTCCGCCAAGAAATGAAGGAAATGGCGGAACGCCAGGAGAGAATAATGGCATCTCTTGGCGAAGAGATCTGCTGTTTAGCAGGCAATATTCAGAAGATGCAGTTCCAGTCTGGGCCGCCTCCTGTGTCTTCTCCTCCACCTGTAAATCCACCCCCAGCAGCCATGCCTCTTCCTCCTTCAGCTCCGTTTCCTCACCTCTCCAAACCAGAAAAGTTTTCAGGAGTCTCAGGTGATTGCCAGGCATTCCTGGTCCAGTGTGGTCTGCATTTTGAGCTCCAGGCTGCTGCCTACCCCATGGAGCAGTCCAAGGTTGCCTTTATCATTTCTCACCTCTCCGGCAGAGCTGAAGCATGGGCTATGGCAGAGTGGAGCAGACACTCACCCATTTGTAACTCTTTGAAGCTGTTTTCTGGGACTTTCACCAAGATTTCTCAACACACCACTCCTGGTAGAGAGGCTGCCAGAGCCATCTCCAGTCTAAGACAAGGTGAGAGAAGAGTTGCTGACTACGCCATTGAATTTCGCACACTTGCCGCAGACAGTGGTTGGAATGACGCCGCCCTGTTAGACTCTTTCCTGTTCGGACTGTCTGATCCATTAAAGGACCAGCTGGCTCCACTTGATCTTCCAGAAGATTTGGACTCTGTGATTGCCTTGGCTATCAAGATTGACAAGCGGCTTCTTGAGAGGGAGAGAGAGAAGAGGAGGCCCAGAGGTGCTGTTACTCCGTCGAGCCACAAGAGGTCATCACCCCCCAGTTGGCGTTTTTCTGGACAGTGCCCTTCTTCGCCCTCTCCATCGCCCCCTGTTGCTGTGGAGGAACCAATGCAGCTGGGCAGAACCAGGCTCTCCGCAGAGGAGCATCAGCGCTGCCTATGGGAGGGGCGGTGTATCTACTGCGCTCAGCTGGGACATCTCATCGCTACCTGTCCAGTAAAAGACCGGGCTCATCAGTAACCAGGAGGGCGCTGGTGAGGCGCACATCTCTGACTGTAAGTCCCTCTCGTTCCTTGCATCATATTACACTCACCTCTCCCACTGAGACTAAGAACAGTACTGTTTTGATTGATTCTGGTTCAGATGCCAATTTGATGGACTTTAAAGTTGCCAAAGAACTAGGCTTAGAGTTCATTCCTTTGTCAAAACCCCTTGAAGCCAGTGCCCTGGATGGTCACCTCTTGTGTCACATTACACATTATTCTCAGTCTGTACAATTGGCATTCCCTGATAACCACACTGAGACTCTTAGTTTTCACTTATTTGAGTCTGTTCAACACCCCCTCATTCTGGGTTTCCCATGGCTCAAGCATCACAACCCACACATAGACTGGTCATCGGGGAAAATTCTGGGCTGGCGAGCTGAGTGCTCTAAGACGTGTTTTCCATTCTGCCCTGCTCCCGTTCAGTCGCCACCTGTAATCTCTCCTCTAGCCCATCCTGCTGTTTCAGTCACTCCCGAATCAGATTATCCTGACCTTTCTAAAGTACCTCAGTGTTACCATGATTTGAAGGAAGTCTTTAACAAGACTAAGGCCACTTCCCTGCCTCCTCACCGTGAATATGACTGTGCCATTGACCTGTTACCTGGAACCTCTCCTCCCAAAGGAAGGCTCTATCCTCTCTCTGCTCCAGAAATGCAGGCCATGAAGGAGTATGTGGATTCAGCACTGAAAGCTGGCCTTATTCGCCCCTCATCCTCTCCAGCAGGAGCTGGTTTTTTCTTCGTGGACAAGAAGGACAAGTCCCTCTGCCCCTGCATCGATTACCGGGGCCTTAACGACATAACCATAAAGAACAGGTACCCCCTCCCTCTCATTTCCTCTGCTTTTGAACTGTTGCAGGGAGCTAAAGTGTTTACCAAGTTAGATCTGAGAAATGCCTATCACTTGGTAAGGATAAGGGAGGGGGATGAATGGAAAACAGCCTTTAACACCCCCAGTGGACACTATGAGTACTTAGTGATGCCTTTTGGTTTAACCAATGCTCCAGCTGTTTTCCAGGCTCTGGTAAATGATGTGCTCAGGGACATGCTTAACATCTTCATGTTTGTCTACCTGGACGACATCCTCATCTTCTCCCCGGATGAGCAATCGCACATTCTTCATGTCCATCAGGTCCTCCAGCGCCTCCTCGACCACCAGCTTTTCGTCAAAGCTGAAAAGTGTGAGTTCCACGTCCCTACTGTGTCTTTCCTGGGGTTTATTGTCTCCGAGGGCAATATTCAAATGGACCCAGCTAAGGTTAAAGCAGTCTCAGAGTGGCCCACCCCAGGAAGCCGCAAGGAGGTTCAGCGGTTTTTGGGGTTTGCCAACTTCTATAGACGATTTATTAGAAATTTTAGCTCCATTGCTGCCCCTCTGCATGCTCTAACCTCTCCTGCTAACAGGTTCCAGTGGAATCCCCAAGCCGATCAGGCTTTCATGACTCTCAAGGAAAGGTTCACCTCTGCCCCGATACTGGTTCTCCCTGATCCACATCAGCAGTTTGTGGTTGAGGTGGACGCTTCAGATGTTGGGATTGGAGCGATACTCTCTCAGCGTTCCAAGGAGGACAACAAGATGCACCCCTGTGCCTTCCTCTCCAGTAAGTTGTCTCCAGCAGAGAGGAACTATGATGTGGGTAACCGGGAGTTGTTGGCTATTAAGGTGGCTCTGGAGGAATGGCGTCACTGGTTGGAGGGAGTGGAGCAGCCTTTTCTGGTATGGACCGACCACAAGAACTTGCAGTACTTGCGTACTGCCAAAAGACTGAATTCGCGTCAGGCAAGGTGGTCCCTTTTCTTTAATAGATTCCACTTTACCCTGTCATATCGCCCTGGCTCTAAGAATGTTAAACCTGATGCTCTCTCTCGCCAGTTTTGCTCTGCCTCTGCTCCTGAGTCTCCCTCTCTCATTCTACCCCCATCCTGTGTGGTGGGAGCTCTCACATGGGGCATATAGGAACGAGTCAGACAAGCTTCTGCTAATGTTCCTGTTCCGGAGGGTTGCCCCCTGAACCGGCTGTTTGTGCCTTCTCCTCTCCGTTCTCAGGTGATCCACTGGGCCCATACCTCCCGTCTCTCCTGTCACCCAGGAGTACGTAGGATGATGTTCGTCATTAAACAGCGGTTTTGGTGGGCCTCCATGGAGAAAGCGGTGGGGGAGTATGTTGCAGCTTGTCCAGTCTGTGCCCGCAATAAAACCCCACACCATCGGCCCGCTGGTCTCCTGCGGCCACTCCCTGTTCCGCGCCGACCCTGGTCTGACATCGCCCTGGACTTCGTCACTGGTCTACCCCCCTCCGGAGGTAACACAGTCATACTCACTGTTGTGGACAGATTTTCTAAAATGGTGCACTTTGTTCCTCTGCCAAAATTACCCTCTGCCAAAGAAACGGCAGAGGTTGTGCTCTCCCATGTTTTCCGTCTCCATGGTTTCCCCAGTGATGTGGTCTCGGATTGCGGCCCCCAGTTTGTCTCCCGTTTCTGGAAGGAGATCTGTGCACTGTGGGGGGCCATTGTCAGTCTCTCTTCCGGATATCATCCGCAGTCCAACGGTCAGATGGAGCGGCTCAATTAGGAGCTAGAGACTGGACTGCGCTGCCTTGCCTCACAGAACCCCACCTCCTGGAGCAAACAGCTTATCTGGGTGGAGTATGCTCATAATACGTTGCCTTGTTCTTCTACTGTTCTCTCTCCATTCCAGTGTGCTTATGGCTACCAACCCCCCCTGTTTCCGGCCCTGGAGGGTGAGTCACGGGTTCCTTCAGCTCTGGCCTTGGCGTCGGACTTGGAGTTGGGCTCGCCAAGTCATGCTTCAGAGTGCTGATCGTCATAAGAAGGTCGCTGATCGGCGTCGGACCCCGGCTCCCCTGTATCAGGCCGGTCAAAGAGTCTGGTTGTCCACCAAGGATCTCCCTCTGCGTGTTGAGTCCCGTAAGCTGGCTCCTCATTTTGTGGGTCCTTTCCCCATATCTAAGGTGATAAACCCTGTGGTGCTGAGGTTGAAACTCCCTAAGACCATGAGGATACATCCTACTTTCCATGTGTCCCGTGTGAAGCCAGCTAAGGAAAGCACGCTGGTCCCTGCCTCCAAACCCCCACCACTGCCCCGGTTCGTTGATGGAGGTCCGGTTTACTCTGTCAAGAAACTTCTGGCTGTGCGACGACGGGGCCGGGGTAGGCAGTATTTGGTGGACTGGGAGGGATACGGTCCCGAAGAGAGGTCCTGGGTGTCAGCCAGCAACATTGTGGACCCAGATCTCATTAAAGACTTTCACCAACATCATCCTGATGTTCCTGAGCCGTCAGGTGTCGGCCATAGAGGGGGGGGGGTACTGTAACATCTAGTCCCTGAGTATAGTTATGTTTTTCTGTCTTTGTGCATTTTTGGTTACTTCCTGTTTTATTTTGTATTTTCCTCTCATTCCAGATCCTCACCTCCTGTCCTCCTGTGTTTCCCGCCTTGTGTGATTACCTGCCCCGCCCTGATTAGTGTCACCTGTGTCTCATTATCCCACCTTCCCTTGTGTATTTAGTCTGTGTGCATCCCTTTGTCTCTGCCAGTTCGTCTTTTCAGTTCTCTGTAAGCGTCCCAGCCTTTTTCCCAGTGTTAGTCTCGTGAGTGTATGATCTAGTTCTGTTATTTGGACCCTGCCTCTGCCTTAGCGTTTTTTGGATACCTCTGCCTTGTCTGACTGCATTCCTGTGTACCGAACCGGCCTTATTCATTAAAAACTTTTGATTTGAACTGAACCTGAGTTGAGTCCTGCTCTTGAGTCCTATCAGTTCAACCTTAACAAACTGGACAAGAATGTCTGTTTTTGGCGGATCTAGCAAAGTAAATATCTGACAAATCATCACATTCACATAAAAATCCAACCATAAAGCAGTTCTGCTCACTGATTAACTTCCCACATTGACCAAACTTAACCAGAGTTGTTAAAGATATTGTTACGACAGCATAAACATAATGCCAAAGTCTCTGATGACTGATACATTTATATTGTCTCACTGATATATTGTCAAATTGCCAAACCTCAGGTCTTGACCTCTAATTGACTCTAATAATAACTTTATCTACACTCTAAAGCACCTTTAAAAACAGAGTTTACTAAGTGTCTTGACAAAGAAAGCAGGAAACTCAGGGGGCAATATGACAGAAAGCTAAACAGGAGCAAGACAAAATTACTTAAAAAAGAACAACAGCAATAAAAAAACGATAAAAGTAATAACAAGATTACAATAGAAAGAGACGGCATCACATAAAAGCGAGTCTATAAAAATGTGTTTGACCTTTGAACAGCCAGAGAGTCCCCACCTGAGGATCTGAGGTTACGTTTCAGAATACTGAGGGGAAAAAAACAGCAGGATTTGCTATTAACAATTTAAGAGCCCTACAACAACATCTGCCAGTCACATCCTTTTTAGCTTTTCATCTAGTTTGCGGTTTCTCTCAGGAAACTAATGCAAAGAGGATTACCTGCCATCTTCAGCTCTCTGAACACCCCACAGGTCCAAACCATCTTCAGTCAGGGTACCAGTCTGAGGGAAAACAAAACATATACAGTTAACAAAGCACTAACCTCGACTGTAACAATCTTCATCATCACACCTCAGAGCAGGAAATCAATTCTAATACCCCAAACTTCTCAGAGGTAAACCAAATAACATTCAAATTAATGTTAAAATGAAAATGATAAATGCTTGTTAAAGACACTGCGTATTACAGCAATGAAGCAGAAAACAAAAAAATGGCTTCAGAAATCATGTCCCTTACGTCATATACGAGAGTAAGATTAATGAATAGTGTGGTGGCAGAAAGGTCTAGAAATGTCTGACAGTTAAGACTCTGGGGTGAAGTCGAAGAGCAGAGTGACCTGGCAAACATTGTGATGGGGAAACAAGTTCTGGAAAAATGGCAGGAAATCACACACACGCATGGAAAGGCAGGTGTGATGTTTGCCTGGAGGAGTATAAGAATGTTTGATGAACTGCTCTACGGTGCTGTCTCATTGTTGCGGCACTGTCATCTCACAGCAAGAGGGTTCCTGGTTCGATCCCAGGAGGGAGCCCTTCTGTGCAGAGTTTACATGTTCTCCCTGTGTCAGCGTGGGTTTTCTCCGGGTACTCCAGCTTCCTCCCACAGTCCAAAGACATGCAGGTTAATTGGTAACTCTAAATTGTCCGTAGGTGTGAATGTGAGTGTGAATGGTTGTCTGTCTCTATGTGTCAGCCCTGTGATAGTCTGGTGACCTGTCCAGGGTGTACCCCACCTCTCACCCAATGTCAGCTGGGATAGGCTCCAGCCCCCCGTGACCCCTAACAGGATAAGCGGTTACAAAAATGGATGGATAGATGTTACAGACGAGCAAGAGACCTATGAAATATTCACATTTCACATAAAAAGTGACTTAAACTATTATTCCGTTGTCAAAATTGTTCCCAGTTAATTATCTCTCGATCAGCTAATCAATAAACCGTGCTAGCTCTACTCTGATTGTTCTTTTTGCACTAACAGTAACTTAACTCAGTGCTCACAAGATGTGATATAATGAAAGAAATATATCAAGCTATAGGAAGCTTTTTAACAAGATATTTCAAAGCCACAATAACTTGCACAGAATTATAGCTCCAACTATAGCACCAAGTTAATCAATACCATCGCATTACCATATTTAAAAGCATTTGTGTTTCGGCCAAATGGCCTCACTGGACAAAGTTACAGCACTGCCTCAAGACATCATGAGTCATTTTAATTTGTGGTTTTAAAGGTCATATAGCTATGAAGTCATTCTCTTCTTGCATGAAGTGGAAGTGGGTTTGGATGCCTCATTACTAATTTTCACGTACTCTGAGTCAGGCTCAGAGAAATGATCGCTGGTGAACACAGACCTGAAATCCAGTGTTGTGCACGGACACACTACAAGAGAGCGCTTATTGAATGTGCTTGACAGGAAGGTAATCCAGGCACTCAGAAAAGATATAAAAAACAAGGAAGGAAATATTAAAAAGTTCTACTGTAGTGGCTTAATCATTAAATCGTTGCAGGTCTTCATTGGGGCTTTCGTTCCTTAGGTTCAGTTCCAGCTTATAAACTTGAACACAGGCATTATTTACTCTCGCAACAGTATATGAAGCTGGTTTTATGGCATCTGGCGTGCCAACACAACACTTTTACTGCTGAAGCTAATTCATGTGGATAATTGGAGGACTCAGGAAGTTACAGTTTCCAACAACCTCTCATTTTATGCTAATTATGCCAACTGAAGTCCCAGCATCAGCCACATTGACATTTAATTTGAAACCACACATCCAGTTGAAGCATCTGATCAGTCTTGGGAAGACATGGATCTAAGCTAGTTCATGTTATCTGTGTGAACTGAACTTTGAATTCGCTCTTGTGAAGTGTGAACATGCACACCACTGCTAGATTCCACCATACAACCTGCATTCTCTGAATTCTTAACAAAAAATCACATTGCAAGAAATGCGAACTGAGGTTAGGACTACCTTGTCAAAGCAAACCACGTTCAGTTGACCACACATGTTGATCCTCTGAGGACTGATGCAAAAGATGCCGACGCGCTTCAGACGACGCTGCGCGTACACAATACCAGCTGTCATGGCTGCGGGTAGGGCTGGGGGCACAGTGATGGTGATGATGTCCAGAGATTCAATGATGATGGTTTTAGCTGGAACCTGGATGAGATCGAGGAGGAACCATCAGTAACTGACATACAAGAGGATTTCTAGAGGATGACAGAGTCCTAAAGGCTCTTAGAGAAGCTGCATACTTAGTAGGGCCGCCCCCTTACAGTGGACCAAACATTAGTCGACCAGAAAGGTCATTAGTCGGCAAGATTTCATTGGTCACTTAGTGGGCGACTAATCGACTAATGGCCCTAAATGACGACTGATAGTCGACTAGGAAAATTCTTAGTCTGGGGCAGCCCTAATCCTTAATACATCAAATCTGAGCTTCTCCTTTCATGACCCAGAAAAAAAAGACACCTTGTTCATGATGCTGAGGACGATAGTGTAGATGAAGCCGATCCCTGCCACGCCCACCAGACACAACAAGAACAGGTAAGCATCTCGGTACAGCTTGAAGTCTGTGGGTTTAGGATGGAGGATGGAGCGCACGAGTTGGCCTTTCTCTGTACTGAAGCCTGTGGGGACACATGGCATTGGATTATTTTCTTGTCATCACTTGTAGTGTCTGAGTATGTGCAGCTCGAGGGGGGTCTGTCTGTGCCCTACACCTAAATCATCACAGCTATTTTCCCAAGGCTGCAAGCTGTTCTCTTCTCTGTCACCTGTTCGGACCACAACAGCCTCCACAAGTTCTCCAGCATAGAAGCGGGTCTGGATGACACGGGTTCCACAGAACAGGGTGTGTCTCTTGTGCTCCTCAACATCGTAGCTCCCAGCCGCGTCCTCGCCTGCACTGGGCAGACTTGTCTTGGTAACTGGCACGCTCTCTCCTGAAGATGGATGGACACCAAAATTCCACTGAAAACCACACCTCAAACAAAACAACAGCAGCAGAGTTGTACAACCATAATTAAAATTAATCAAACGAAATGTTACACCAAACCAAGAAAGTTCTCATGGGATGTATCGAAATGCTTTCTTTTGCTCACTTTAACGAGTTTTACAGTTTTGTTTTATTCTGTGTGAAGAACTGATGCTCTATTCATATTCATAAAACGTCACATGCAGCACACTGTCGTACAGAAGTAAACATCCAGGCCACTATAGTCTGAGTTTATGCTCTCATCTATACATTTATATACGGTGGAAGACGGTGAACTCCTGAGCAGATGATTACAAGGATGTGGAGAAAAAGAGCCAAATTTTTAATCATGACTTTTTGTGGAGCAACTTCTGTACAGGGGTGTATGTGGATGTGTGGTCCATGTGTGTGTGGTGGGATCTTGATGTGAATAGCTTCGCTGAAGCAGATTTAATCCGAAAATTCAGGAAGTCAGAGGGTACTTTTAACTACATCTGTCAGGGCCTCTCCACAAGACTTTCCAAAGTCACATTTATTCCTATATGACTGCTCAGACCTGAGGACGCATTACAAAATATCAGACCTGTTTCTTATCTAGGACCACATATCACAAATCAGAAGTCCCAAATCAGAATTAAAAGGATTAGATTTCATGTCGTTTGTGCTGTTCACACTGACATGAAAAAAATAAATAATCTGAGCCAAATATCATGTTGGATCATTATTTGTGATGCTGGCTATATCAGTTCATGCAGTAATTATTATTAGTAGCAGCAGTGGAAGTACTAAGACACATTGGCTGGCTATATCAGTTATGGGCATTGGTCAATAGTACAGTGTGGGCAGAATATAATATTTATATAATATTTAATACAACCTGTCAGCATGCTCTCATTCACGATGCAGGCCCCGTTGATGAGCACGGCGTCACAGGGCATGATCATCCCATTTGCTGGAATAATGATGACATCACCGGGCACAAGATCTGTTGACATGGCCTGCTCAATATCTAGAAACAACATTAAGAAGAAAGGAAACTGTGAGACATCAATAATGTGATTCATGTATTACAGAATAGCAGAAAAATAATATGTATTATACACAACATTAAAAAAGTTAAACACTATAACGTCATCAACATCAGTCACTCCTGAATGATGACGGACAGGTCTGTGACAGTAGTAAAGTCAAAGTAAAACATGCCTTTATTTCCTCTGCACACTGAAACACGGACCACGCTGTGTGCTGCCACCATGTCGTGCAGCATCACATATTGCTGGAATAAAAGAGACAGTGCATCAAAAAAAGTGGGAAACATACTTCTGGAAACACACAAATGGACAGGATGCTGAGAGCAGACATCTCTGGAAAGATTATTAAGATTATTAGGTTGGGCTATAACTGCATGACTCACCTTTTTAATGGTATACAGTGAGGTAGCTATTGAAATCACAGACATGAACACTATGGCTGAAGCGTAATAGTAGTAGTCTTCCGCGCTCCACAGAATGACACTGAAGAGCTGGAAGATGTAGAAAGGATTCAAAACCTGATGGAGACAGAGACATACAAGATTAACAGTGATGCTGTTAGTTTGCTCAAAGAAGTGCCAGATGTGATATTACTCAAAGAGCTCTAAACTCACTTCCTTTATGAGGAGCTTGAATAGAGACGGCACTCTTACAGCAATCTCATTCTCGCCGAAAAAAAACCTCCTGATGAGAGAAGGAATTTGTAAGTGATGATGATCACATGCCTGTGGAGGAAGTACATGTTCCGATGTTCCCTCCACAGTCAACTTTTTTCTATATTAGTAAATGAGATGAGAGACCAATCTGTAGGAAACATGAAAAATGCGTATGTACCTGTAGTCCTGCAGTGTTTTAGAAAGCCCAGAGCTGTGTTCAGAGTGGATGCTTGCACAGCTCACCTTCACATCCTCCAAGCCTCTAGAAAAGTTGCACACATTCATTTCTACTGTGCAGAGCAACAGATGTACATGCAAATGATTTAGTTTATTTTAGGGATGCACGAAAATATCAGCATGTCATCGGCATCTGTTGACAACGGCTTTAAAATAAAAACTGCCATCAGCCTGAAATGAACATGTGAATGACGCTTTAATTGTGCAACTTCAATGAGCTGAAACAGGTCACATTTGTCCTGGTTGTGACTTTTGGCAGGACTGTCTCCTGGAGGAGAGCTTTGTCTAAGCCTGTTAATGAAATTTTGATTTGAAAATGTCCATCTTTACATCTACATCTGTCCGGACACATATAATATAGGTAATGAAACTTTAAAATAATAATAATTGAATTGAATAATTGAATGTGCTAGGAAAGGTAGTATCAGCACTGTCTCTACCTGGAGCTTGCGTGAACGGAGCCTGGGTTTGTTGAAGGTGGCAGTGCTGTTTGGGCTGAGAAAGCCATGTGTAAGTAAGGTAAAGGAGGTTGTTGGGTTGGTGCAGGCAGCAGTGAGACCTGGCATTAGGGGAGTGTCTCTGGGACGCCAGAGATCACTGTCTAACCTCCTGGAGGTGTCGTGGGACCAACTAGACGAAACACTGGTGAAAGAAGGTTCCCACCTGATGACCCCAAACACATGTTCGTTATCACTGCTCACTGGTCTGTATAGTTAAGCCTTGCCATAATATCTTATCATAGGGCTTAGGAGGTTATTCACTGAGTGCTGAGCCTTTCTCTAGAGCATAAACTTCTTGTGTTTATTTGAATTGAATTGAATGTGTTTTTTGGCTAACTAACTCACATCTTCCCCACAGTAGCACAGAAGATCTATACAATCAGCACAGTTTCAAAGTGGACACCCAAGATTAGTGTCACCAATTCAGTATCTGACCAAATGTCTCCTCTTCTGTTCCTGAGTTATGATGTTGAATAATGGTCAGAAAAGCATTGTTGTAGAACATTATGATCATTGACATTATGTCATCACTTCATCAAAATATCCTATGAGACATTTGTGTGAAATGTTGTCATAATAAGCTTATTAATTCTTGAGGTATGGCCAAAAACACGTTTTTGAAAACAGAAGGACTCTTGATCTCCAACATATGGACACTGGATCAAGGATCTTATGTATCATTTACAACTGGAGAAAATCTGTTGTTTAATTAAAGGATCACCTGCACCTGGAAACAATTTTAAATTTTTGTGGCAAATATAGAGGCTGAAAAATTGTAATGAAACATGCTATACGCCCCTACTTATCTCATACAAGTTGATTAATTTGTCAGAATTTTTCCCTTTTTTACATATCCACATATTTATTTATTTTTTATACTTTTTTTTATAATTTTTTTATACATTTTTTTATTTTCATTTTTTTCTTACTTTCTTGTCTATTAGTTTTCCTTTGACTGGTCTGGCTTTCTCTGTTTGTTCCTGGGTTGATGGGTGGGCGGGGTTATCTTTTTGTCCTTACTAATTCTTCATTTGTTTATAATACTCTGTACATCTTTATTGAATTACCATTAAAAAAAAGCAAGTGGATATTTGCGCCAGGTGTAATGAAATTCCCACCAAGATAACGCATTTACGAGAACGGGACAGAGGGATTGACATATGGACAGACAGAAAAACATAATTCCTCCAGCCACAGCAAAATAAGACATGTTTTACATGTAATCTAAATTAAATTCGTTTTCTGGTTTGCTCAGTAAAATGTACGCAGTTTTGAAAAGCATTGTATTCTATGTCTGCATCTGACCAGTGGGGCCATCATGATAAGAGTAGCCATAACAATAATGTAAATCCCACTATTGTAGAGACGTGGACTAAGTGGAAAAAATATGTGCATATATAGGTATCGGCGTTGGCAACTTGCCAAAGTGAGTAAAAAATGTAGAATATCGGAAAATATTGGATATCAGAAGAAAAAATTAAATATCTTGAATCCCTAAATTATTAAGCAAAGAGATAATAAACTATTTCTAAATACAAATACGATGTTTTTTAGTGGGACTCTTACTTATAAAATTCAAAGTTCTGTATGACATCGTTCCAGTAGTATTTGGTGCTGTGGTGGGTGAAGTAGAGAATCTAAGAGAGAGGAGAGAGAAGGTCAGATATCGACTGTGTAACAACTATACAGATTCAGCCAGCCAATTAAAAGTGTAGACTCCAGACTTAAATATCTTAAAAACCAATCAATTACTCAAAAAGTGATTTATAATAGAATCTAAATCTAGAATATAGCCGAGCAACAAATGATGACAAATAAGAAGCAGTTTTCCTCTGATGTACCTGAGCGGGCTGTCTCTGGGCAAATTTCCCATGATGCTCCTTGTGCGCAGCACTGATGCCCTGGTCTCCATTTGGCGGCTGAGCCATGGACTGCAGATCCAAGCTGTCAAAGGGTTTCATCCCCGGCGCCGACATCACATGTACTTTGGCTCGAAACCACTGCCTGAACTCATCCTGTTTAATGATATAAAGAAGTGCATTTTCCCTTGGCTGTGAGATGACACTGAATTCATCATTTGCAGTGTAATTCAGTGTGTGTGTGTGTGCCAAAGAATGTAACATGTGTCAGGATGATTTATGATCAGCAGCAGAGGGAGCTCAAAAGCCTGTGATGGAGAAATAGATTCATACACATATAGAGGTACAGTAAATCTAATTTGTGTTTGTTTTAGCAGAGGAATACAGCGATTTCCTACTTTACAGATGATGAATTTACACGTGTCTCCTGCATCATATATTTCTCATATGAAGACAGCAAACTAGAAAAAAATTGCAATACAAATCCACTGGATAGAAAAAAGAAAGCAATTTCTGCTGTTCTCCTACCCTAGTCCTAAGCAGCAGTGTGTGTGCCTCCCTCAGCGAGGTGTGTGTGCAGGTGCCCTTGACGCCCCACTCAGGCAGCCAGTAGAGTAGGAGCAGCAGGAGACCCCCAGAGCACACAGCACCTACACCCACCAGGATCATCTTCCACAGACAGGGCTGGTAACCCCACACCTCCTGCACGGGCAGATACTCATATTAAATAAGTATTTCACTGCTGGAAAGATCTTTGCATAAAAATGGGCTGTCTAAGCAGGAGAAAAGCGCCAGTACTTTTGAAATTGATGCTACATGACCAGAGAAAACAGAGACAAAAGGCTGTGGCATTTGCATTTGCTCAAGATGTAGAAAACCTACAACTACCAGAAGGCACTGCACCACAATGGACCAGTAAACGCTCCTGGTGGTAGCTGACATAGACTGGTAGGACATTATTTTCTTTAAGGTCAAAAGCAAAGTTTCAACATTTTGCAATTACATAGTCTGGGTGACATGGAGTTAATATCGGAAAGTCTATGTTAAATCACAAGTCTCCACCCCACCTGCACCAGACTTTCAGTGCCCACTAGATTATAAAACTCCACCCTTCGTGCCTGTGACTCTCTTTCTCCCTCCAAACATGCCAGGCAGGACAAGGAGAGGACCGACCTGAGTGACACATAGACTTTTCACCTTCATAATGTTTTACTTTGCTGGATGTATTACTTCAAGTTACCAGATTATTTTGTGTTTATTGTTGTACGATTCCTGAGTTTAAACAGTTGTTAAGAAGAAAAAAAGAGAAATTATAGCTGCTGCGCAGCGATGGGTCGGGTCTGGGCATTTCTAGGCAATTCTGAGTAACAAGCAGAAGAATTGGAAGCCATTAAGGAATTTAGCAACACAATCCGCCTTTTTCAACAGTTGAGGCTTGAACTCACAACCTCTGAGACTAAAAATCAATTTCTATCTCACTGAGCTAATTAGTCAGTGACAATTCATGTGTAGCTTCACAAACTGACTAAGCCAGACGTGCAGGTTTAGCAGCCGTCCGTGCATGGAAAAGCAGATTTGAAACCCTTGTAAAAAAAATTCAGTTATCAAAACAAAAATCTGAAAATACACATATTGCATCTAGCAGCATGGAGATGGACCTTTGTGCAAAGTTTGGTGAGTTTTCACCCATGGGAAGTATGATTTCCTCGGAAGAAGAAAGAAGAAAGAAGAAGAAGAAGAAGAAGAAGAATACCTAGGATTACAATAGTGTCCTGGCAGTTTAGCTGCCCAGACCCTAATTACATAGTGGATGCACCCAAGATGTGAGTTAAAAGATTAATTTACTATTACTATTTTTTATCATACATACATATCATACATATTCTTTTGCTTAAGTTTCCTCTTACAGGAAAACTTATAGTTTTTCTTGACAAAAATAAGGAAGTACAATCTGTAGTTCATGCAACTGCCCTAGAGCCAGCGAAAGCCCATCGGATGAAGCGAAACACATCATTGAGAGGATCTGAGATATGAGATGAGCAGGGAGATCTGGCTGCTGGTAAGATGGTGGGAAGTTTACCACGGATAATTTACACACACTACCCACATTTTTATAATACAAAGCTGGTTGAAAATCTGCCAAGTCTTCCTTTACCAGAGCTTTTGAAAAGCAGACATTTTGATTTGTCACAGTAAAAATTCAAGTGTTCCAGTAAGCCATGGCAGTGTGACAGTGAGTCAGCATGGAGAGTACCAGGACCCTGAAACTGAAGCAGCTAAATGGAATTCAGCCATCTTTGCTTTTTATTTTAATCTACACTGATACAAATGACTTATGTCCTCTAAAGGCAACATACTATTGATTCTCTAGTTATGTTTTTTGATTGACATCCTCCATTTCCCTCCAAACACCTCAAAATCACACAATAAACTTTAACAACACAAAAGGTGAGCGTTTAAGGATACACTGTTCATTAGAAAAGACAAGTATATGGTGAAAGAAGCATTAAAATTGGAAGTGATATTTACCATCTCATCCTCCAGACCCTGGTTTATAATCTTCCCCTCTCTTGTCTTCATTCTGTCAGAAGTGCAACAGCTGCAAAGAAACAGAGATCAACTTCATTAACTTTACTTTACTTGGCTTGGGCTTTCTTATTATAGACGTCGCCGACTCTGTCTGGTCAGCAAAGATGTTGCAACTTCAATATCGGTCAATTCAGTTTTATGACTTCTGAGGCAAAAACAAAGCCCAAACGGGGAGAGGAAGTCAGTGATTCATTTACTTTGTATAGAGCAGGTCATTATTCCTCACTGGAGATGAACAGAAGAAGTGGAGTGTGTTTGTATAGCATTAGACATGAAGACTGAATTAGGGAAAAAACATATCTACTTTGTAAATAATGAGCTTGAGAGAGGGAAGATCTCTTGCAAGTAACAACCTGAGTGAACCGCAACACCTACCTACCTTCAAGGCAGCCACATGAACAGGCACTGTGGTCAAAGCCTCTGGTGATAACAAGAAAACAGTCTCAAGATGGAGACTGAAGTACAGCCTCATTTTGGCTTGACTGCATTGACTATATTCAATGTAATGTCCGATCTGTAGGATTTTAACTGAGCATAACCTAACAACTCAACTTATCCGCATAGAGTGAGAACAAGTCATTAAGGTGATATGGTGTTGTGTTAGGCAATGATCCAGCGCAGAAAGGGTGTCATGCATGAAAACCTTTGCACTGTGCTCACATGTTTTTGTTCAATAACTGTCACACCTACAGTAATGTTTGACTCCCAGTCAGAGCGACCTGACTCCTTAATAAGCACCATCATGTATGAGGTAGTTTAGTAAAAAAAAAAAAAAAAAAAAAACACTTCTTGGGCTTTTCTCCTTTTCTCCCATCATATTAAAACCAGGAGCACCGTCCCCCGCCGTGAGGGCTGACGGTGGTGGCAGCATCACGTAGTGCTGCCGATGCTTCTCCACCGCAGGTTCAAGGAAATAAGGCAGTAAAACACTTGCAGCAAAAATAAAGAGAAACCCTGTTTGAAAACTTGCTGCAGTCTGCATGCCTACCGGGACTTTGGATAAGATTTATTTCTCAGGCAGACAAAGACCTCAAACATAAACCCAAAGCTATGCAGGGCTGGCTTCCAAACAACTATGTTAGAGTCCCAGAGCGACCAAAGGAGAGTCCAGATTTCAATCCAATCCTGAAATTAAGGCAGGGTCCCCACTACAAATCAGGAACATTTAAAGCTGTGGTGGAGAGGAAAAGGACACTGAACAAACTGTTATCAATGAGGCATAATCCTGTCCACCCTCTCCATCACCTACTGGACAGACACTGGAGCGCTTTCTCTTTCAGACTGGTTCAGCTTCAAAAGTGAAAAATAGCAAACTGCAGGAAGTTTGTGCAATTTGGATGAATTGGGGGCAAATTTACTGTGAGTATTATATTAGAGATGAGATTTCCTGTTATTTTTAGTCACTTTCAGACAATTTTCTGTCTGTATTATGTTATTTTACATATTCAATAAGTGTCTTTTATTGTTGTCATCATTTTATTGTTCTAATAGCTCACATACTCTAATGCAGGACGAAGCTGTTTAGCAGAGAGTGAAGGCTCTGTGATCATAGCTTGTGTTCTGGTCTTCATTGTGCCTTTATGCTGTGAGATTTTCTTACATTTTAAAGTTAAATAACGTCAGCACAGTGGTGCAGTGGTTAGCATTGTTGTCTCGCAGCAAGAAGGTTCCCAGTTCAAACCCCCCATCCAAAGACATGCAGGTTAATTGGTGACCGTAGGTGTGAATGTGAGTGTGAATGGTTGTCTGTCTCTATGTGACCTGTCCAGGGTGTACCCTCTCGCCTAGTGACAGGGTCCAGCTCCCCTGCGAACCCCAACAAGATAACCGGTTATGTAACACGAATGAACGAATGAACTAAAAAAAAAATAGGAATTTCATTTAGTTTTCTTAACAGAAATGAAAGAAATTCTGAGATATCCCTTAAAGTCATGATGCCGTTGCCCCTGTGAACCTTTGCAACACATGGTGGGGTCAGGACTCTGAGGTTGGGAACCACTGCTGAGAATTTCTTTTCTATTGACACTGATAGATATATTAATATGTGTACTACTGTGTTTTTACTGCTTTTGTGCAATGCCTAAATAGTCTGCTGCTGTAACATAAGACTTTCTCAAAGTTGTGTCAATAAAGTATGCCTACATCCGTCTGTCTATTTCAGCTGGACAGCACTTTATACCTAAGTTTACACATTACAGATTCCAGATGAGCAAATTTATCTGCACAGACTCAACTGTAACTGCTGCAAAAAGTGCCTCCACTACATACTGCCTTCAGGGAGCCAGTACAAACACTGTTTTTTGTGCTTAAGGTTCAAGGTTCATTATTTATTGTCACACTACAACACAGGGTGACACAACGAACTGCAGTTATAGTCACTTTATGTAACACAAGTAAAGTTACACAGAACCCATACTGCACTTCTGCAGTGTGTGTGTTTGTGTATGTAAATTCAGATTAGAGTTGTCACACCTACAAGTGTCTGCAAATCCCATTAAACCCTACATAATCAGGGTGTCTACAAATATAACCAAGTTAAAGACTTTTAAGACCTTTTTAATACCACTTTATGTTAAATTTACGACCAAACCTGCAATGGAAATACACATCATATATG
This sequence comes from Epinephelus fuscoguttatus, assembly GCF_011397635.1. NCBI lineage: Eukaryota > Metazoa > Chordata > Actinopteri > Perciformes > Serranidae > Epinephelus > Epinephelus fuscoguttatus. The sequence goes on from NC_064766.1 coordinate 26,380,433, forward strand.
TGTGTGTGTGACACATGTGGAAGTTCTCTTTTCAAGTAAGCAACATTTGGGTGAGTTTAAGTATAATGTGCTTATAAAAATGCTATTTCATATTGCAGTTCTTCGGTCTGTCCAGTGATTGTAAATCTGAATTCAACAATTGAAGACCTTTTAAACCCTTATGTTAAAGAAAACTTAATTCAAGACATTCCAGGACTTTTTAAGGACCTGTAGACACCCTGGTGATTCAAAGTTGTGAAACAGTAAAACACAGAAGGTGGATACCTTTTAAAGACACTGATCAGCTCCTGTGCTGTTGGTATAATGTTGGTAAGGGCACGCTTTAAACCCGAAAACCGTTAAGTTAGACGTGTCCCTGCACACAGTTACAACACTGGACCTCATCGCACCAAATAGTAACTGAGGATGAAGCGCAGTTACTCTCACATCACATACAACAACAATCTATACAAACACCGTGTCAATAACTCATGTGCATTAACTTACCGATGCCTCTCCGCTTCTCTATCAATGCATGACACCTTACATAGTCAGTTAGGTGACTGCAGCGTTGCGTTACCAGTTTGCCCGCGTGCTCTCTGCAGCCGTGCAACACTGTGGATCTTCACGTGTGTCTGAAGACACGCGCCCACACAACACAGATCTACGCTGCGCTGACACCGGACCGTCCCAAACCGGTCCATTCAGAAGGAAGTGGGGAAAACAGGATGTGAGGTCACTAAAGGACACCGTGTTTGGTCCCCAGTTTCTGCACTAAACACTCGGGGAGCTGCAGCAACATGTGCAAGAAGCAGAGGAGAGACAGGCTACATGTAGGCCTATCCTCCATTCTCCTCTTTACTGCCTCTCTGCCTAACAATGCAAGATTTAGTAATGGGCTCCCACTGGTTGGAGAGTACGGGATGTTTAGCTGTGGGACTGGTGTTATTTCAGGTCAGTGGCAGAAAAGAAATAGTGTGTGAGTTGGCTGAGATTTCATCAAGTCCTGGAATAACCTTTTGGGACTTTATCACAGATGTTACAACAAAAGTCAAAAGACACAGCTGGTGTGGTTTTAAGGTATTTTTATTTTCATATCAGGAATAAATCTAACCAACAAGTCAGTGTTCTTTCGTGTGTTTTAATAACAATCATGAAATTATTGATTTAAAGTACAAAATAGAACAGATTAAATTACAAGGTGTCTCCTGTCCTACAATCAGGTAGGACTAACAGCACTGTACACATTTCACACACTTGCACACACCAAGTGAGACTTCACCAGGCCACCGGGATGTATTCAGGGGTTTGAAGCCATTTTTCTTTTTCTATTATGTTGTTAAAGATTATTTTTGGGGCTTTTTTTTTTGCCTTTAAGGACAGAACAGTTTGAGGCATGAAGGAGAGAGAGAGAGAGGGGGGATGACATGCAGCAAGGACTGCATACTGGAATTAAACCCAAAGCTGCTGCAGCAAGGACGCTGCCTTGGTGCATGGGGTGCCCGCTCTACCCACTGAGCTACTGGGCGCCTAGGAGCCAATTTTCATAGTGGCCAAACAGTGGAATGACAACTTCTGGGTCCGTCACGTGTTGCCATGTGGCCCAAAAAGACTTTTTCCCTTTGACTTACATGGGGAAAGAGATGTCTGTGAGTTAGTGGATACTAATTTAGTTTACATTAGTGGATACAGAGCCACACAATTGAATTATCTTATCCCCAATCACACTAATGGAGCAGTAAACTGGAGGTCGCTGGCTCAGTCAGCAGATTGCAGAACCAATGTGCCACTGAGTGACTTTCACAGGAATGAACTGGACCCTATCACCAACGTTGTATCCAGTTCTCTTTATACATCCATGATTTTCACAAGCATAAACTATTATCCCTATTTAACTGTTTGTTAGGCGGCTACCTCTAGTGGCCATTATAATTAATACATGAGCAAAGGAGGAGGTCAGCAGATGAAGCATTGGACATAGTGTTAGAGGAGAAGCTCTGTTCATTTCTATGAAAGTACCTTAGTGCCACATGAAGGCAAAAAGTTCAATTTAAATTACTCTGACCTCTGGGGTAAACAACATACACAGAATGGATCAAATCCTGCTAGTGTAACGGTTCAAATTTGCAAGGGTTGTGGGTGTGACAAGTTAAAAAAAAACAAAACAAAAACTTCTTGGGGGACCACCAGGAAATGCACAGGACCTTGAAGCTAATTTGACATAGTGGGCAAACGGTGTAACTATGATTTCAGGGCCATCGGGCCTAAAAAGATTTTTTCCCATAGACTAACATGGGGGAAGAGACATCTGAAAATAAGAAACAGTTTTCTGAGCGTCACAACGCCACCAAAATGACTCGTTTCACTATCACAATTTGATCCATTAGGTCCGATGAAGTCTACAGGAGCCATACAATTACATCATTTTCATCCCCGTGATGAGTCCAACAAGCACTTGACTTTCATCCAGGACACTGGTCTTCATGTCCCGTGTGAAACCAAAAGTCAACATAGGGTTATTTTAACAACAGTAAATGTATGTCATTCAATATATGTCACAAACTTATTTTAAGGCAAGCCACAATGTTTCCTCGAAACCTAACCAGGCAGCTTTGGTGCAACTGCGACCGCTTCATCACGTCACCCACAGGTTTTAAACTGCAACCATTAACTGTCACACGAGCTACTCTGTCATCCACTGGTAGCTGTGATCATTTAGGAAACACTCCTGTGGTTCATTTACAGAGGAATGAACGGAGGACATTCCGGGGTGGAGGACTTGTTATTTCCCAGCATTTTAACAGCTTTCTTTGGCATGCGAGCTGCAAGTCCTCTATCTGGAACAAAAAAAATATTATTTTTACTCAAAAACCATCAAACCAAAACAGCCAAAAACCAAAGTCAGTTCAAAGGCATTGAGTAACAGTCTCGTGCTGTTTATGGAGCTTACAGAAATAAAAGGAAAAGAAAAACATAATTCTCTGTTTTCATAAATATAACCAACCCTTTCACATCATTAGTGGTCATTTAATCGATTGTTAATATAAAAAAAATACACAATAATCAGTGTAGCTCAAAATCTACATTTATATCAGATTTTATTCCTTGCCAAACTATTTGGAAAAATACAATTACAATTAGACTTTGATACACAAGTTAGACTCAAAGAGTTACCTCCTCTGCCGTGTCCACTTTTGCCTCTGCTTTTCCGCCCACCTTTGTCTCCCGCCAGACCTAAGATCGGTCCACGACGTGGCTTGTTGGGGCGTCTTGTACGGTTTGCGCCAGGCATTTTTGCGTAAGTCACAGTCACTTTGCTGCCGTCTATCTCACAGTCCTCCATGGCTTCTTTGACAGCTTTGCAAGCGTCTTCACTATCAAAGTCCACAAAACCGTACCTGGGAAACATGTAATGTGACACAAGTCAGTGTAAAGCAGGCTTCCAGAATAACTAAAAAAAACATTTAAGTCCCCCTCTAGACATGATTTATGTGACACTACTCTGATATGATTAATATTTTGTTTAACATGGTTTTCCAGCATAAAGTGGAAAAAAACAGTATTTGTATTAGTGATGTGCCTCATGTAGTTTGCCCAGGATACATTTGAATCTCAGATTTTGGGGAAGTGCACTGACATCACCCCTTTCAGTAGAGGAATGTGAAAACACCTCTCGAGTGACAAACTCTGCAAGTCATTTTAGGGCACGTAAACAGAGGAAAAACACATTTTGGAATGGAGCGGGACCTTCAGCTCTTTATAACTATGACAATAAAAGGTTAACTTTGGGCTACCCACCTTTTTGAAAGTCCTGTGTCTCTATCTACACTGATTCTTGCACTCACAGCGCCTTCAAAAACACTTTTAAGAGTCTCTGCGGTTGTCTTCTCAGAAAGGCCCATCACAATCAGTGTTGTCTTGACTAAAGGGGGGAGAAAACATGATCATGACTCAAACTGACTTTAGAAACACTTGAGATTATTTTGCGATCAAATATTAGATGACAGGGAACACCTACATGAATAATATGACATAAACAATCCCACATACCTTTTTCTGTCTCTGCTTTTGCTTTCATTGCAGCAAACTGTACTCTGATCAGCTTTTTGCCAATCTTTACGTTTTGGGTCGACTCCAAGGCCTTTCTAGCCTCTGCCAAATTTGCAAACATGACAAATGCAAACCTGCAAAGGGTTACAGATATTTCTTGAGATTAGTCGAATAGTTTCTTCATTGGGGAAAAAACAATAACAAGTAAGCCAGTGTACATGTACGTACCCCCTTGCCTTGCCCTCATGCTTAGGTAAGCTGATATTTGTAGCATTCTGAAAGAGTTTATTGAGAGTTTTCTTTTTCACATCAGGAGGCAAATTATGCACAAATAAGGATTTATTTGGAGGAGCTGCAGCTGTGAGAAAAAGGAGAAACTTTTTGTCAACGCATGTAATCTACAAATCTAGATTTAAAGAAACAGACGGAGTATTCCTTTAGTTGACTGATGTTAAGATAAAAAAAGAGAACAATTCAATAGCTATACTATCATAACAGGTATGGACAGTAAATGAAATATCTAGTGATTTACCTTTAGTGAATGTTGCTCCAATACGGTCCACACTCAAAATTCTGCCTTGGAGCTGGACTCCTTGTTTTCGCTGCCATAGTTTCCTAGCAATAGTTTTATTCTGAAACTCCACAAAGGCAACGCTGTTGAAAAAAGAGGACATTTCATTCAGTATGGATTACAAATATCAAACAAATGCATACTGCTGTTTTTAACAATCATCATACCCATGGCATTACTAAATATAATTAATAACGCTTGTTTTGCATACATTTGTATATTTATGAAGGGAACCCCAAAGGGAAAGTTCACCCCAAAATCTAATATACATATTTTTCCTCTTACCTGTAGTGCTATTTATCAGTCTAGATTGTTTTGGTGTGAGTTGCTGAGTGTTGGAGATATCAGCTGTAGAGATGTCTGCCTTCTCTCCAGTATAATGGAACTAGATGTCACTCAGCTTGTGGTGCTCAATACGCCAAAAATGGCAATCTGAGCACCACAAGCCAAGTGCCATCTAGTTCCATTATATAGGACAGAAGGCAGACATCTCTACAGCTGATATCTCCAAACAATATGCAACTGTCCGTTTGATGCAGGTTTTTAAAACTCTCACCCTTTCTCTGGCCTCTCAGTTCCACCAAGGAACCTCACGTTGACGGCCGTGCGGAAGATATTGAGAATGTCGTCTTTTGTTGCCAAGTACGGGATGTTCTTCACAAACAAACATTTTCCATCTTTGGCTTCTGAAATCAGGACAGTCCTCAAGTCAGATATTCAATCTTTTTCAATCTCCTTGGACTTTGTAATGTTAAAAACTCTCAGATCATCTCGTCATTAGTCCATTGTTTTAGCAGTTAATAAAGAAAAAAAAACATAGAACTTAAATGTGTAATGAAACTGTTATATTCAGCTGAGTTACCCTTTTGGTCCTCAACTGAAGCTTTCACAGTCTCCTTAGTTACGGCCCTTGCTCTGGCGATCTCCATTGGATTGCCATCCAGCATTTCTCCATTACACTTCAAGACTTTGGTCAAGTCCATCTCTGAGGCCAAATCTACATATGCAAATTTTCTACAACAGCAAAACATTACCTTTGAGTTAATTTAGTATTTTAAGTAGCAGCAACATTCATTCCAAGTAAATGAGACAATCAATGTCAAGTGACAAATTTTAGAAACATTTCCATGACTTCTCAAGGACCCATAATGAAATTTCCATGACCACTCACAATATATAACACAAACAGAACTGTATAGTACTTATGTGGTATAGTACAAATGTTAAATGATCATAGGTGGTCCACAGACAGGGAGCAGTAGAGCTACCAGAGTCAAGGAGTGACAGTCAACAGTTTGGCCCATAAGTTAATCCGCTCCGTACCTTCGAACTACCACGCTCTACTTTCAGAACAGTTAAAACAAAACTGAAGTGTGCACTGGTGCTTCAAGGGACAACTGAGCGTCCTAACCCATGTCAACATCTCACAAATGTGGTAACATTTAAACATAGTGTGAGGCACGTGTATGGAAGCGTTGAATCACACTATCACATTATTTATCTTGCCCCACTTGCCTGGCGTTATTTAAACATATCACATTCAAACTCGACTGCAGCAAGCAAACATGCTCTCTGTGGTCATTTTGACTTGACCAGCAGACTTCACTACAAGTCGACTGGCTGTTGATCTGCGGAGCGAAATGGAATGTGAGCTCGCGAGATCAGGATGGTTTCACCAGGCTAGCATGTGACACCATCAGCCGGCTTGAGTCGAGCTCAGACCAGCCAGTCCACACCTCTGCAACTTTTCTCTGCAACATTCTAAAACTGTTTTGTCTCGTAGTGAATCTTTGGTCTGAACTGGGCTTAAGTCTTTGCACTCAAGCGTCAAATCAAGCCAGGCAAGTCACGAATCAAATCCCCAGTCAATACTAACAAGTCCCAAGCCCTAAACTTTGAGTTTCCAGTCTTGAACAAGTCATAATATGCTCTTCGCCAAATGTAATGCCATTTTTAGAAGATTTAAGTTGTTAACCTTACTTAGTTGTTAACCTAACGTTAGCAACATATTTGATTACTGTGTTAACATTAGCGTCTACTGATCGTTCTTTGTGCAACGTCAAATGAATTTGGAATTTGTTGTGTCTCTGTCTGTAATTTTTGATCTGCAAGTTTAACATAATGTAATTCGTTTTCTGCTGACCGCTGGTAGGTTTTATTTGCGAACAAAATTATCTTTGGTAACAATATCATTTTTCTAACTACTGCACAGTAAAACAATCTTGTTTGTTAAATATCATACATTTTAATCTTTGGGCCTGGGGGAAGATATCAAGTATTTAATTCAAGTCAAAAGTCCACCACTCATTGGTGTTAATGTCCGAGTCAAGTCTTAAGTCTTTTCAGATTTTGTAAAGCCATGGAATTTGTGACTTGAATATGACTCAAGTCCACACCTTTGCGTGACGGTAAACCAGATGTCACCTAACAGCTACAGGAAATAATTTCACGTTTATGTTACATTACACGGAAGGTTATCCACGGACAATTACTCTAACAATTTAGTTCCTCTAATTCCACGTCCTTTCCGGGGTTTCCATGACCATGAGATCCATGCTAGCGTACGATGTCCTGCCCACAGCACCCTCACAATAAAAACTAAGTTAAAGAACAAACTCACCTGGACTGATCTACTCTGATGCCATTGACCAGGACACTTTGTGTCATGAGGTACTTTGCTAACGAATCTTCAACTTCTGCACGTTTTTTGGATTTATCCAAGTTGCCAACATAAAGACAAAAACCTGCAACAAAATAAGACAGTTAAATGTGTGAGGGCACAAATATATCAGGCACCTTAAAGAACAAAGCATTTAGCTTTCTGTATTATTTTAAGTTCATACCTGTATTGATACATTTCTTTTTCTCTGGTTGGGGGGTCTCAACAGCAGCATGTTGCTTCTGTTTCCCTTTTACTGCAACTGAAAGAAAATGTTTTAACTATGTCATAAATACAAAACACAAGTCAATTCAAATAGCAGACTGTGCAGGAAATCTTGTCTCCCCTTTTTTGGTCCTACACACCCATTGAACAACAGCATTGAAAGTGTCATACCTTTACTGACGGGCTTGGTTTTCTTGGATGGGGAGGTCTCAGCAGTCGAGTGTTTCTTCTGTTTCCCTTTTACTGCAACTGATAGAAAAGAAGTCAGTAGAAATAGCAGATGGTGTGCAGGAAATCTTGTCTCTCCTAACTTTTTTGGTCCTGAACACCCATCATTAAGACTTAATGCTGTTTTTCAAGACATGATACATAATCTGCCTCATTAATCTTTGTCTTGAAAGCGTCATACCTTCACTGATGACCTTAGTTTTCTTCGATGCGGAGGTCTCAGCAGTAGAGCGTGCCTTCAGTTTCCTTTTTGCTGCAACTGAAAGAAAATGTTATAACTGAGTCATAACTAAACTTAAGCACAAATGGCAGACGGAGTGTAGGGGTCTTTTCTCTCCTTGTTTTTTCAGTCCTACCAGCCCATCACTAAGATTCAGATGTAATTTACATTTATCTTTGACGTAGGGCGGCATGATTATGGCCAAAATGATAATCCCAATTATTATGACCAAAACTGAGATCACGATTATTCATTGAATTTGGGGACAAAATATCTTTATTGCACTTGACATTTAAATAAACAGAGCGCTGCTTTCACTAGAAGTGACTGTATCTGACAAGAGGGAGGATTTGACTCGCGGGCTGTGGTGACACCTCACAGATAGTCATTCAAGCGACCCCACCCTTAAATATGTGTACCTTTTAAATGTAAACAGGTGAGTTATATAAAAATTCACCCCCTGTATAGTTGTCATGAATATTGAAATTAGCTATAGAGACCAAACCACTTTCTGTACTAGGCTGTAAACATGTTTATTTTTGCTTTAAAGTTTGGCATTTTAACATGAACTTAGGTACACCTGGGTACATCTAATTTTTGTTTTGCCTGTCTGCTCTCTGTTCTCTATCAGTCTCCTACTCTGAACTGCAGTCACAATGTTCAGGAAAGTTTTTCAAGAGCTGCTGCTGCGGGGTGTGCACACAGCGACATGACAGCTGCCATTTAGCAAGTGCTTAGAGTTTTCTGTAAGAGGAGCATGCATTTTAAATGTCAATATTGCAGTTGATCATGTTTATATAATTGTGGGAAGACAAAATCAAAATTGAATATTTAAAAAAAAAAAGTGCAGCCCTACTTTGTCTCTGAAATTAATTTCACAAGGATCAGGTAAATTATGTCTCAGATATTACAGAAATGTTTACAGTAGTATTTACAGCGAGACAATCTTGTCTCAAAATTACCTGTTGACAGACCATTTATAAGCAGTTTTTATGACATTTTAACAAATTGTGGAAAATGTGAAACCTTGCATTACTTTTTTGGTAAAATCAGATAGACTGACTTCCTAGTGTCTGAAGGCTGCAGAGCATGAAAAACTCCCTTTCCAAGGACAATTTGGTAGAACATTAAAAGCCACAGCACATACTGCCAATTTTAATCACAGTTTAGAGTTTAACATTTTGTGCATAGTGCAAGGTGCATTGCTACAGTGCCACAAGGAGGAGACACATCCCCATTACACATCTTTTGCTGCTGTGAAAAGTTGTGATGATTTTGTGTGAGTAGGACAGAGACAGGAATAAATAACTACTTGACACTCTTTGAAAATTCTTACCTGCTTTCTTTTCAACAATCATCTCTTCACCTCCACTGGTTTCCTTTTCAACATCATTGTTCTCTCCCTCCTCATTCTCCTTTTCCAGGCTTTCAGTTACTCTGTCTGTACTTTCAGTGACAACGTCCATCTGAGATTCTAAAGAGAAAGCACTATCACTGGCACCGCTCAGATTTTCACTAAGACACTTTTGTGTGGTGTCGTATTTGCAGTACCTCCAGATTCCTGGATCTCTTGCCTCATCTCTGTCTCTGCACTCTCATTGGGATCGTCCTCTGTGGAGCCAACTGCATCAGCTGAAGAGATATTCTGAGTCATGATTCAATTTAAAGACTAAAAACCAGTAATGCCATTTTCTTTGCAGCCTCCATTCAAGCTTAAGGGTTAATTCAAGTGTTTTTTTAGCCTGTACTCTATGTTTCATGTTTTGCATCTACGGAACTGATGAGAACAGCAATTTTTGAAACTGGTCCAGTACTGAGCAAGTTAGCAGCGGCGAAACAGGCTGCAATGTGACCTCTCAGGACATTTGGCACTATCAATTTATGTCCACTGTAAGTGCTTGTTTTTGGCACCGAATGACTCAGATTGTTATTCAAAGTGTCTGACAACATTATGGAAAGGCTCCCTAAAGAGTTAGACCTTTTTGTCAAAGAATAAGATACTTTTGTTGACCAGAAACGGCCCCAAAATCGCTATTGCCAAACCCACCAGACTTCATTCAAATTCATTTTAACGTGCATAGAGCCAGCCTATTTTCACATCTAACTGGGCAAATTGATGGTTTGTTTCAATCAAACCAGAGTTAGTGGTTGTTAGAACAGTGGAAAGATGACACAGACAGTTTTTGTGAATTTTATTTTGTTTCTGTCAACTTTGAACAAAGTGGGATTTACAATGATAAAATTATTGTTAATTTAAATGTAGTCTGGTGGGTTTGGCAATGGGTTTCTAGTTAAACAAAAAGGATATTGTTCTATGACAAAAAGGTCTATCTCTGTAGGGATCCTTCCATAATGTTTTCAGACACTGAGAATAACAATCTGAGTTTGCCAGTGGCACAAACAAGCACTTTTAGTGGATGTAAGCTGTAAAATTCCCCATGTGGTGTAAACTGACTGCCAAGTTCCCCATGTGGTTACATTGCAACCTGTTTCGTTGCAGCTGACCACGGCAGTCTTTCTCAATACACAAAAACGTGGGAAAATCAGGTCCTGGTTAAAAAAATGCCAAAGTCACCCTTTAAGGAAATGGAGCATCACTTTAAAACTGAACAATGCACGGCCACTTTTGGTCTCAACACAAATATTTAAATACAGTCTAACGTTACATTTTAAACTTAAATGACAAGAAACACATTTGATTAGGAACAAATGACAGTAAGTGTAATTCATACATGATTAAAGACATGTAATTCTGAACACAGAAATAAGAAGAAGAAGAAGAAGAAGAAGAAGAAGAATGTGATGCAACAGTGGGTTTTGATTCTTGTAAACATCCTTACCACTATCCATCATCTGATCACTTCCGTTGGTCTTCTTTGCTGTCTTCTGGTCCCAGGATACAGTCACAGTTGACACATTTCCTTTAACTTCGATGACAGTGTCCATCTGAGAATCTAAAGATGCAGCTTTGTTACTGGCACAGCTCAGACTCTCAATCAGACATCATGTGTATGTGTTTGCAATACCATCTTCATCTTGGTCCTCCTTGGGAGCATCCTCTTCTGTCCCGACTTGTTCTTGTCTTGGAGACAGAGTCTCTGTCTGTCCTTCTGAAACAGCCATGAATGATTTAATGTTGTCTTTATTACATCCAAACAGTCATGTTTAGTGTAGATTCCCAGTTGTTTAAAAGAAATGACTTACCAGTTTTAGCGCTGTCCTCTTCTTCTACAACTTCATCTGTGACAGCTTTGCTTCGTCTTTTGCGTTCTTTAGCCTGAAAAAGACAAATACGTTTGTCAAGTTATGACCCTGTGTGACTGTGTGTTCGTGTGAGCAAGGCTGCAACCCAACTTTATTTACAATATTAATTGAATTGTCTTTTTGTTTAAGATTTCTCTTTAACATCACTTAAAACACTGTAATATGCCCATAACCATTTCCCAGAGCCCAAGGTTATGTCTTCCAATCACTTGTGTTGTCTGACAAACCAAAATATTCAAATTATTAATGTAGTTAATACAAGATAAGATTATCCTTTATTCGTCCCACAGTGGGGAAATTTGCAGTTTATCCAAATACAGATATGGCACATGAGCAATGATTGAATGTCCATGGTTTTAGTATGTGTGGTCTACTGTGGGAGCAGTGTTGGTTATAAAGTCTGACAACAGCAGGAAGGACCTGCAGTATCTCTCCTTCAGACACCACAGGTGAAGCAGCCTGTCACTGAGGGAGCTGCCAAGTGCTGTCAAGAGTGTCCTGCATGGGGTGGGACATGATGTCCATAAGGGATGATAGCTTGGCTATCATGCTCCTTTCTCCCACCACCTCCACCGGGTCGAGGGAGCATCACAGGACAAAGCTGGCCTTATTTAGCAGTCTGTTGAGTTTCTTCCTGTCAGCTGTCAAGATGCTGCTGCCCCAGCAAACCACTCCATAGAAGATGGCTGCTGCCACCACAGTCATATAGAAGGTCCTCAGGAGTGTCCCCTGTCCTCCAAAGGACCTGAGTCTCCTTAACAGGTAGAGTCTGCTCTGTCTACTCTCAAACTCCTTAAACTAGGTCTGGTATTATGCCTTGATAACTAAAACTTTCAACTGCTTATCAAAACTGATTTTAAGGTAACTTCTGTCGATCAACTAGTCAACCAGTCGACCAATAAATTAGCCCTACACGAGTGTACATATTTTACCTTTATTTAACCAGATAAGTCAACTGAGAACTATTTTATAATGACGAGTTACGTGTAATACCGTCACTATGAATGAGTACTCACATGCTAAGCAACAGTTAGCTTGTTAGTTTGCAGCTAATAAGACCAGACAGCAGTTAGTATGAAACAATCTACTCAGCGCGCGTTGGAGCCTGGTTTATTTAAATGTAAAGTAACGTAGTCCTTACGTCTGTCTTTGCCATGGTTCGTGTTGCAGTACCCAAAAATTACAAGCAGATGTAGCTTCTTGTAGCCGGTGAATGTGAGCACACGTTTTTTCAGCTAAAAACATCCACACGCGGCTGTTTTACACTGCGCATGCGTACTGTACTACGGAGGCCGGCAGGGGTATCAGTTTATGCAATTCAGCGACAACAACTTACTTTCGGATTCTCCCCGCCGACACTGGCGTATGGACTTGACTGCTATGAGCACAACTTCGGTAAATATGGGGTCGCAGCGGTTGATTCTAAGAGGGAAGAAGCATTATTGGGAGTTTTTTGAAGCAAATAACGGCTCAAATTTCATTTTGTGACAGCTACTTAGCTAAGTAGCCAATTAGCTTAACGTTAACTACACGGTTGAGTTGGTCAACTCCCATTTACAGTTGTGTTTCAGCTCTCCACCAGAGCCGACTTTAATCTCTGTAAATCTGACTAGAAGAATAACTGAGCCTCGTCACGTTGTGTTTTTCCATATAGCACTGTGTTAACTCTTAGGTTCACGTGCGTTTTACGTGCGTAATTTTCCTATTTTATACACATTAAGTCGCGTTGTTGTAGTGAACCTGAGATCATGTCATTACCAACGGCTGTTTCTATATAAGTGACATTAAAGCAGCTGACACTTGACTCAAACAGGTAGAACTGGAACTGGGTTTTGAAGAACTGGCTGTGCAAAGGTTGAGTTGCAGAATCAACACGACGTTTCACCTGGTGCAGATAAGGCATTATCAGGTCAGGTCATCCATACAGGGTGTAAACAGCACCAATATGAGCTGACCATGGAGGATGTGGGACTGATTTGAGTAGTAGTAGGATAAACGTTTCTACAATGGGGAGTCAGAGGAACGGATTCAAGAAGGAGACCTTCATTTTGTCGGTGGATGTGGGAACTACGTCAATCAGATGTCACGTCTATGATAAGGAGGCAACAATCAGAGGATCATGCACTACCAAGGTACCCATGTTCCTCTCGTTGTCCTTTTGGTTTAAACATTTCTCAAGTGCACCACCCACTTGCATCAGTCTATGTGTGACACAAACACAAACTTACTCAATTATTTTGAGGCTAATTTTGTGCTTTTTCTTTTGGTTAAACTTTCTCCAGATTGTCCCCCTGTATCCAGAGGTTGGATACGTGGAGATGGACCCAGATGTGCTGTGGAAAGGGTTTATTACTGTGGTCCAGGGAGCTGTGCAAGGTACACTTGCGTAATTTTCTGTTGCAACATCTATCTACAGCCATTCCACGGAATTTGACTGGATGTGAGTCATTATTCATGAGAATAGACACATCCTTTAACAAATGCCTATTTGAGAAAATACTGTTCGTACTTTAATTCATTCGAACGAATGCAAATTTCGATAGTAAAGTCTATGTCAGTGTGCGGAGGATTTTTTTTGCATATCTTACTTTAATTCATGTTTAAATGCCCATTTTGTTTTTTTCAAATACAACAAATACAACTTAAGGCTGACAAACATATTCTGAGATGCGACTAATTTATTTACACCTGGCTACTGCTCAGTGAATTCCAAATAGCAGCACTGCAGTCACCCTTAATAGGTGTTGATATAAGTCATTGTTTATTTTCGAGTCTTCATCCTGTTTTGTGATTTTAATGGATTACCTTATGGTGACATATGAAAGGCTGTTTTGTCCACACTACATTAGAAACCCTTTTGTTTCCTGGTATAGAAAAAAATATCTTTGCATGTCATTTTTAATAGTTGACAAGGCTCAAGTTGTTATATCACCATTGAATGTCAGTTCAACTCTGTCTTGGTTTTGTTAAGAAAATTATTAACTTGGGAAAGTTGTGTCTGTCCTCAAAAAGCATACAGTAAAGTGCTATGTTGGGGCTGCAACTAACTATTGTTTTTGTTGTTGATTCATATGTTGATTATTTTCATAATTAATTGATTAGTTTGGTCTATAAAATGTCAGAAAATGGTGAAGAATGACACGCAAGATGGTGTCCTCTAATGTCTTCTTTTGTCCACAACCCAAAGATATTCGGTTTACTGTCACAGAGAAGTAAAGACAGCAGAAAATATCCACATTTAAGATTTACAATCATCAAATTAGTTCATGATTGATTAGTTGACAACTAATCGATTAATTGTTGTAGCCCTACCCTACGTGTGAGTCTCCGTTTCAAAAATCTCCTCCTGTTCCTCACCACAACCATGTTAATGTGTGTGCCTGTGCTGCTCATGGTGTAGATGCAGAGGTACAAATGCATCAGATAGAAGCCCTGGGCATTTCCACCCAACGAGGCACCTTCACAACATGGGACAGGTAAAATTAATGAATTATATTAATCAAGTTACCTCCAAAGAAGCCCACGTGACTTGTAGGCAAACTTGAGAACTGCTGTAGCACACCTGTTCAACCTGCTTTCGTATAGTCTTTTTCTCCATCCTGTTTCCATCTCAGGTTCATTTTACTTCCTCTCTTTTATTTTGACAGGAGAACTGGGGTTCCTTTCCATAACTTCATCAGCTGGCAGGATCAGAGGTCTGCAGACCTGGTGAAGTCCTGGAACAGATCCTGCACAATGAAAGTGAGTCTTTGACTGCATCTCTGCCTGTCATGTAGTTTTAGTGAGTATGTTTGGAAGTTAAAGGAATACTTCACCGACAAAATGATCACTTGGTACATGAATTACTCACCCTGTGTTATGTTAAATTTGTGAATGCCACCATGGGAAATGTCTTGATGAATTGAAGTCATTGGCGGCCACATTTAACAACAGCAAAACTGTATTCAAAGATCTGTTTACAAACTTTCACACAACTCATTCACTATAATCCATGTCTCGTTTATTCAGTTGTATGCTCAGTATTTCCCAGACAGTCAGCCCTTTCAGACCAGGAAGTAAACTAAAAGTGAAACTTATCCATGCTCTCTTCAAAGCGAGACTCCATTTCAAAAACAGGGATTTTACCTCGCTATCACAGAAACTGCTGGTTTACCGCTGCCTCAATCAGTAGATTGTGTTATTGTCTGACTTTGGTGAATCTGAAATAAATTAGACTTGGCTTATACTGCATGAGTATAGAGTTTGTAAAACCATATTTTCATACAGTTTAGGTGGTGTTAAACACTGACCCTTTTCACTTTGTGTGTGTGTGAGAAAAGTTTTAAAGTAATTGATATTCAAAAGACCAGTTTGTGGGTGACGTATTCCTTTAAGAGACAAGATGAAGGACTAGAATTTCTTACTTGAGTGCGGTCTTGGTAAAAATTTAGTTCAACAACGAGCAACTCTATCATGTACCTTCATACTGTTTTTACAACAACCGTAGACAATCCATGGTGCGATGAAGGCGGTCTACTTCGTGACCAGAGAAAAACGGTCACTTGCAGCAAGTCTTATCGTCTTCTCCACTCAACATGTCACCTTCCGCCTCGTCTGGGTCCTAACACACTGCAAGCAGGTGTGTGTTTGTGTGTGTGTGGGTGTGTGTGTGTGTGTGGCTGACATTTAAACCATTTCAACTCAAACCTAGATCAGGCCTCCCAGGTGGAAAAACCAAAGCATACCACTGTACCCAGATGGCAGAGTCTGTATCAGAGTATCACCACATCCTTTCACCTTTACTTCTATTTTCAGCCTTATCATCTTCAATCTTTCAGGTTTGTCAAGCAGTAGCTGAGGGTAACTGCTGCTTCGGAACAATAGACACCTGGCTCCTGTTCAAACTCACAAAAGGTGTGTGTGGTATTTGTTATGTGAAGCTCAGGAATGTATCATTTGTCCAGTCGATTGCATTTTACACTGCCAGAATGCCTAACAGGATTAAAAATCCTGGACAAAATGTTCTTTGTGTCTCCAATCCTGCTGCATCACTGATTGGCTGAAATGTTTTAGCTAACCCCAGTGGGAGAGGAGGAGTTTGGTGGGGGGGGGCTAATTCAAAAGGACTTTTTTTTTGTGGTTTTACATTTTCTGATTGTTTTTATTTATGTCACTGAACCCGTTTTAGGAAAGGTCCATGCCACAGACTACTCTAACGCCAGTGCAACAGGAATTTTCGACTCCTATCAGGTATGGTGTGTGGAGTGTTCATTTACTTTTTATTTCTGTTTTTGGTGTTTGTTTTGTTTTTTCATATCAATGCCATGTGACCTTTTTTCACAGATGTGCTGGAGTGGGTTTCTCTGCTCTCTAGTTTCACTGCCTCTCTCTATTTTCCCTAAAGTAGAAGATACAGGGTGAGTAACCATTTCCTTCAAATTCCATGTGGCACGTGAGTCATGTCTTAGCCAGTAAAAGTCTTTAAAAGGAATATTTCACCCCAAAATGATCATTTGTATATCAGTTGCTCACCCCATGTGACTTTGAATTCTGGAAAAAACTTTTGATGAGTTGAAGTCCTAGGGAGTCATGTTTAACCACAGCAAAATAAATCAAATATCCTTTACATACATTTACAAATCTCACACAACTTGTTCACATTGACAGCACTTCACAACAACAATGGCACAACATGGCAATGAAAATAATTTCCTGTCACTGTTATATGGTGGCTGATCTCGTCCTCTGCCTGGAGGGAAAGGAGCTCCTGGGCATCATTGTTTTCCAAGTTTGTGAACATTTTCAGCCGCTATTCTTCTTCTTTGAGTTAGCTGCTAACTTCTAACAGCTACTTTTTAAATCTCCTGCGGTGGGTTGCACAAATAACACGTCATTAAAACGTCACACCCGTGCCTCCCATAATCCCGTCCTGCCAGCTGTCCCTTTCATACAGACATTGTTTCGGCACTATTACTACCTGTGATGCTGGTGTAAAGGCGAGACAACTCTGTCCCCCCATTCTGTGATTGTACCTTTTATACAGAATGGCACGGTGGAATAAAGACTTGAAATGCCCGCTTTGAACGGGAGTGTAAAAGGTTCCTAAAGTCTCATTTATCCAGTAATATCCTCAGTACTCCCCAAACACATGCATTTTTACTGAAACCTTACTGTTTAAAACAAATCTGTGTGCAAGACTGTTCATGTAGAAGTATTTTAAATATTGTTTGGGAAGTACTGACCATACAACTGGATAAATCAGACTTGGATTATACTGCACCAAACAGCTGTGTTGATATAGTTTTGCTGTTGTTAACTGTGGTTGCCTAAGACTTAAGTTCATGGATAATGTTTGCATTTTTTGGATGCTTTGTTCACTGTGGAGGCATGTCCTCACAAAGTCAACATAAGACAGGGTGAGTAATTGATATACAAATGATCTTTTGGAGGAGGAGTATTCCTTTGATATAAAAGCATACATTTATTGCATTTGCCATAAGTGTACTTTACATAGTATTCCACAATTGTTGACTTGTTACCCAGATGTCAGATGTAATGTAACACTTAAGTCAGTATGTCTTAATCTGGGAGTCACCCATGTGATTGTGAGATTCATCTAAGCTGCTGCAAGACGATTACTTGAGTCAGATATGAGGAAAAAAAGTGAATTTTGCGTCACATAACTATCTTTTTTTTTTTTTTGTCATCCTTTTTTTTTCTTCGACTTCTCCAAATGCTGTAAACTTGTACTTCCTCAAACCTCTAAACCTGAATACATTTTAATACAATAATAATACATTTTGTATTAAGGGGTCATATGCAAGACAAAAAAAAAAAAAAAAAAGTCATCTGTCAGTTACATTACATGAATCACCAGTCTTAAGAGTTGCATTTTAAGCTGCTTTGAAAATGTCTGACTGGATACATCGTTTATTTGTCACTGAAAAAAAACTGACAAAAGCACATTTGTGTTTGCATGAGAGTAAAACAATTCACAGAAAAAAAGACAAATGATGTAAGACAAAATGCCAAGCAGAGTGAATCTGGGGTTGGCTTTCACTGTCTCTGGCGATACTGTCTACAAACAGTTATGGACAATTCTGTCTTAGTATACCTTTAACATAGTGTCAAAATTAATACATATGCCGAAGATTTCCACTCATGAGTGACATGATATTTGTAATCATTGCAATTATGTGATGTTGTGAATGAAGTGTGTGAGATGATGCATTGTCTCTGGTTTCTTCCTCACGATGCATCAGCCATGACTTTGGTTCCACAGACCCGTCCATCTTTGGAGTGTCCATTCCCATCATGTCAGTGGTAAGTAGTCAACAACACACTCTGTTATCTGTGTGATTATGATTTAAAAACATTGATTGCCACATTTATGCCGGCGTGTCCAAGTCACTGTGACTCACACTGTGCTGTAAAAGGGAAAGTAAGCCACGTTATGTAGTTAATCATCATCAGGGAATGTGTGGCAGGACGAGAACATAACACAAAGTAGAATTCCTGGTGGAAAGATGCCTTGTTTGAATAGTGACACATTGAAGTTTTTTACTCACACAGGGTCTTCCTCTTAGTCAAACTTGGATTATTAGACACAGTAGGTGTTTCCAGTGCTGCTCAGATGAGACTAAACCTGTTCTACCATTTTGTTTTCACAACACATGCCCTCTGTCCCTCTGCCGTAGATGGCGGACCAGCAGGCAGCCATGTTTGGAGAGTGCTGCTTTGACGTTGGTGATGTCAAGATCACTATGGGAACAGGCACCTTTATGGACATCAACACCGGGAGCCAACCACATACATCCGTAGCAGGTGAGGCAAGATGCACAAAAATTTTAAGATTATTCTATCCAGATGTGTCCATACAGCCACATTACAAGTTTCCTCTCTGCAGGTCTGTATCCTCTGGTGGGCTGGAAGATCGGCTCAGAGGTGGTGTATCTGGCGGAAGGCAACGCAGCAGACACAGGAACTGCCATCAAATGGGCACAGGAGCTGGGTGAGCAATAATCAATAATTTATCTTATTCACAAGAATGTTGGCAGGTAGATGAAAGGTTTTATGAGGTTGTATTGCATCAAAAACAAAATGCAGGAATCAAGTTATCCGTGTTTAAAGTATCACTCATCTTTATACTCTTCAAAGCCAGACTCTATTGACAAAAACGGTCATTTTAACTCGCTGAACGTGGGAGCTGCTGGTCTACCACTGCCTTGAACAGTTAATTTGTTCGTCTTATTGTGTCCTGGACCTCATTGTTTTCCAAGTTAGCGGACATTTTCAGCTCCTGTTCTTCTATTTTTGAGTTAGCTGCTAACTGCTATCAGCTACTTTTTTAATGTCCTGCTGTGCTTTACAAAAATAACACGTCAGTTAATTGTCACACCTGTGCCTCCCATGATCCCGTCCTGCCAGCTGTCCATTTCATACAGACATAGTTTCGACACAGTTACTACCTCCGATAATGGCTTAAAGACGAGACGACTCTGTTACCCCATTCTGTGATTGTGCCTTTTATACAGAACAGCGTGGTGGCATAACAACGTGAAGTTCCCACCTTGAACAACAGTGTGAAAGTTTCCTTCTTTAAATATTATTGTTTGGGAAGTATTGAGCATACGACTGGGAGTGAGACTTGGATTATACTGCACAAGCTGTGTGAGTTAGTACGTAGACATTTTGATATGGGTCGCCCATGACTTCAGTTCACCAAGAATATTCTCCATGATGCAATGTAACACGGCGTGAGTAAGTAGTATACAAAAGGTTATTTAGGGGATGAAATATTCCGTGAAAGTTGTCTGTGTGTAAGAAATAATCCTCTTTACTCTGAGCAGCGACTGACAGATTCAGAGGGAGTGTGTTAAACCTGCGTGTGTCGTTGCAGAGCTCTTCTCTGACGTCCAGGAGACCAGCGCCATGGCTTATAGTGTCAGCGACTCAGACGGAGTGTGTTTCGTTCCTTCCTTCAGCGGCCTGCAGGTAGATGTGTACAATGTGCATGTCAGTGTATCTGTGTAAAAAAAAAAAAATGTATTTACTTTTCTATACAGACATGCACACAACCATATTCACTGTAGCACATGTAGTTTGAAATTAATGCGGGCATGGATTTACCTTTTTACTTTCTCTGTGTAACATGGTTCTGTGTCTCTTTTTTTCTCTGCCCTCCATTGTGATCTGGCCTTTGTAAGTGTGTTCTGAATGTTTAAGTTTATAAGCATGTGATTACAAATCTAATGGTTGCACAAATAGGAGCTATATACAGTAACCACGTAAAACAGTATAGCTGCACTCTGTTTTTCACTGAGATATTTGACACGTTTATGTATTTATTTATCATCCAAAGGCTCCTCTGAATGATCCCAAAGCTTGTGCCTCACTCATGGGCCTCAAACCTTCAACGAATAAAAGCCATCTGGTGCGTGCCATTCTGGAGTCTATTGCCTTTAGGTGAGCTGTTCAGTACAACCTTCCTTACCATCATTCTCATTCATTCTACTGACTACTTACATGCTCATATTGTAATGTGATAAATAACATTCATTTTCATTAGCCACATAAACAGCTTTGTAGGACTATTGTCTTTTTCAGAATAAGGGCAAAAACCAGAATATTTTGTGTGTGTAAACGTAGTCAGTGATATTGTCTCTTGTACTTATTCTTTTTAGGAACAAGCAGCTCTACGAGACGATGCTGAGAGAAACTGATATTCCCATCACCAAGATCAGGTGCGGTTTTCCTAATCCACTAAAGTGTATCTCATTGTAGTAATGTAAACTCGCTGCACACATGAAAAAGAGTCATGTAAGCATTTAGCTCACGTCGTCGTCTCCCAACTCTTTGATATCCCAGCTTACAGTGCAGTATCTGATTTGTAGGATTTTTGGATTTCAGCCAGCAAACTGGGTGTAACAGAGTGGACTCCTGTGTATCCTGCCTCCACTAATGCAGTTCAGCTTTTATTGGCAATGCATTACAGCTCTATATTTCTCTGATACTGTTACAGTAAAGTGAGTTTCTATGTAATTGAGTGTGCTATCTTTCTTTCTTTCCGTCTCAGGGTGGATGGCGGTGTTTCTGCCAACGACTTCGTCATGCAGCTGACTGCAGACCTGTTTGGCAGGAAGGTAGCCAGACCTCAACACTTGGAAATGTCGTGTTTAGGGGCTGCTTTTGTCGCAGGGCTTGGAACGGGTACGCAGACACACTTGCACATGACCTGACATGCTTTTCAAATGCTCAACATTTTTGCAGTTCTTCTTGTCCAGTTGTTTGAACCTGTGTGTCTTGGAGATGTTGCTCAGCACAAAGAAGAGAAGCAGCTCTGTCAAGCAGTTAGACACAGACCAGACGCTTAAATGTTACTCTTTACTTTCAAAATGATTCCTTGTTTTCCTCTAAAAATATCACAAATCCTTGTCCTGACAATGGGTTGCATTTGAAAAGTCATGATCAAAAGTCCTATTTTTATTCCTGGCACTGGCAGGAGAAGCAAACTGAAATGCTGCTCTTTGTTACGTAACCTGTTTTCCATTTAATTATTCACATTATGTAATTAGATTATTATACATTAGTCAGTGTTTAATTAAATCAAACACAGACGATGAATTTGTCCGTGTTGTTTTATAACAGGACAGAAGCAGGTGGTGCTGATGACTGAATAATAATGTGAATCATGTGTTTGAGAACCATTAGTTCTTATTGGATCAGCAGCCAGTAGTGTTGGGTGATGTGGAAAAAAAATTCTGCAGCACTTTCAGCCATTGATTAGCGATGGGGGCATAGGCTCATTTGTATCACTCAGAGTGCCACATTATGAATTTATAGGACTTCTTGTGTCACACAGGCATCTTTTTTTAAGGCTTGGCGTTTATGTTGCTTATCTTCTGTCCTCCACTGTCACTGCAGGCTTCTGGAGGACCAAGGAAGAGCTGAAGAAGCTGCAGAACACAGACGAGGCATTCTTGCCCAAAGGAGTACCCCAGGGCGGTGCTTGCAGCCCAAGTCGGGAATACATCCCCGTTGTTCAGAGCTGGGAGAAAGCTCTCCGACGCTCCATGAATTGGTACAAGCCTTGACACTGGATGCACACACCAGGAGATCCAGGGTTTGACCAAACAGGAAGATAGAGACATGGGTTTTGAGTCCTATATGACAGCAGATGATCCTTATGAAACAAAATAACTGTTTTAAGATGACAACCATCAGCTGTGTCTCTGAACTGTTTTAAGGGGAAATTTTTAAGTGACACAAAAAAATTATACATACATGATTGGGCATCTTTCAACCTTTTGTGTCTAAGTTTCTAAGGAGAACAACAATGTTGTCCAGTACTGAGCGACAGGGCTCCAGCTGATTGCCACATAATCACTTGGGGCATGTTTGTACAGTCAGTGTACATCCTCTAAAAGTGTTTGTTTTTGCTACTGACAGGCTCAGATTGTTAATATATAGCTGTGTTTCCGCCAAACACTTGCGGTACATACATACCGAACCGATACATACCCCATACAGACATATACTTAACCTTTTTTTTCACCGCAGACAGTACTCTGCTGCTCCGTCCAGCTCTCGCTGTATTTCCTGTTCAGGAGTGATGGAGAGGAACATCTGCACCTCGCTGATCGTCCATGTAACAGGGTTTCACACTGAAATTTTTTAAAACAAAGACTGGAGTGTTTCTCTGTCGCAACTGATGGGAAATTGAAAAATAGTGGCCGTGTTCATTGGGTCGAGAGAGGGGTTATGAAAAAACAGAACTACATGGAACAGATTTATTGCTACCACCCACAACTTTTGACACACCTTTCTAATGTGTAACCAACTGAACTACACCGGACTGCTTGATGGAAATGAGACAGTCAGACAACAATATATAAAGTATCCCTACAGAGATAGACTTTTTTGTTAAAGAATAAAGTCCTTTTTGTTTAAACAGAAACAGCCCTGAAATCGCCATCACCTCACCCACCAGACTCCATTTAAATAAACAGTCATTTTAACGTGCATAGAGCCAGCATTGTTTCACATCTAACTGGATGATTCAAGGGTTTATTTTAACAAAACCAGAGTGGATGATTGTTTGAACAGTTTAAATACAAACTAAGACTGTTTTGCGAGTTATATTTTGTGTCTGTCAACACTGAATGAAGTGTGTTTTACGATGATAAAATTACCATTTATTTACATGGAGTCTGGTGGGTTTGGTGATATTGATTGTGCGGCTGTTTATGTTTAAACAAAAAGGATCTTATTCTTTAACCATAAATCTATTTCTGTACTAATGCTTTCCATAATGGTGTCAGACACTTATAATAAAAATCCAAGCCTGTCAGTGGCAAAAACAAGAACTTAAGTGAATGTAAATTGAGGAACATGCCCCGAGTGGTTACATTGCAGCCTGTTTTGCCGCTGCTAACTGAAGCCCTCCCGCTTAATAGTGGACCAGTTTAAAAAATGTTGTCTCCATCAGTAACTCAGACACAAAAACATGGGTAAACAGGATCCACCTTTAAAAATATATATATAAAATTAAAGGAAATAACACAGCTTTCTTCTACTGAAAAGAAACACAGCTGAAGGTCATACTCTGACATCATGGTACAGCACTGATAACTGGTTGAAAGCAGGGTTATGGGAATGGTCCAGTACAGGTCTGATCCAGGCCAGAGCGCCGTCAGCCTCCTTCACAACCTCGAGTTGTGGTCAACATGCACAAGTTACTGCACCTTTTACTTGATATCTTCACACCATCTATACCTTATCCTGTATGCTTTCCACATCTCAAGCCACTGGTGCCTCTTCATGTCAGTCTTTCATCCAGCTGAGATAATATTGGTACTGTTTCCCACATGGGGGCGCTAATGACTGGCTTTACAGCTCTTTAATTTATGAACACCATAGCAACCACATGTCACATGATAATAAGGATAGGATCAGTGATACCAGATTCACACATGATCCTCTGTGAGGAAGAAGAACAGCACTTGGCCCTTCTGTTTGTGACACCTCAAGATTTGTAGAGCTTTAAATAGGAAGCAGAATTTCAAGATGTTGTAAAATTGTGCCAGACTCTGAACAAACGCAGTTTAGTATTTGCCTTTTTGACTAACTGTTTCTTTTCGATTTGACAGTATTTTCTGGTTTTCTTTTCAAGGAAAAGTTAGGCCTCTGGAGAAAATCTCCAGTCACACATGTTGCCATTTGGAAATCTGGAGCAGCTTTAATTTTATAATGATAAATTCTGGCTTCACGCTTTACAAAGGACTTAAACTCAAAAGTACAATAATTAAATGTCACTGAATGTGATGATGAAATTGTTTAAATGAATGACTGGAACAAAAACTAATTATATGTGCTTTTCTCTGTGCGAGAGAATCCTACTGGATTTTAGTATTTTAGCACCTTGTCAGAAATGATTCTCACCTTTTTGATGCATCTCACAACTCCGCTGGAAATGATTGTGGCTCTGTTTACACCTGGTATTGATATGCGTCTTGGGTGATCGGCTCGCAAGCAGATTTCACTAACGCACATGTGTGAATGCATACAATGAGATCAGATCCCTCAGACCACATTCAGACTCAGACAACTTTATTCATTCGGAGGTGGTCTGGTCCGCATATGGCCACGTTCTTTCAGCAGGGTGAGCGCTAATGTGTTCTGGGCCACATGAAGGACCGCCTGCTCAGCTGATGTCCTTGAGTATCAACTCCTCGCCAGTACACGCAGCGCTGAAGGACCGTCTGCTCTCCTGGCAAACGGTCAGTTCAACGTCTGCCCAGTTAGAAGCAGCTTTAAACAGTACTTACAAACTCACACAAACACTAAAATGGCTCTACTCTTTCTGAGCTGGGTAATGCTGTGTGATGCTAACAGTTAGCCCTGGCACTGTGTGATTATGGGCATACCCTCCCACTTAGACACAATGACACATTTAGCTTTTGCAAACAAAATGATGTACGCGTTAACTTGCGTATAGAGCAGAAGACAGATCTAATTACAAGTGGTCAGTACAGAGGCATAAGGAGAAGCATCCTAATGCCAGGTTAACAGAAAGGCTTTGAGCTGACCACTTGTCACTTGTCTTGGGGATCATCCAAGATGCATGTTAATACCAGCTGTAAACAAGCTCCGTGAGGGGGATTTTTATATGTATATGTAGGGGTTGGAATATTTAGCTTTGCTGCAATAGCCTTCATTAATCTCAAATTTTGCTGTCAAACAGGTCGATCAGGGATCAGGGTTGATTTAAATATTAGCTGGACTGACCTAAAATGAATTAGGATACATAAAAATATGTATTTGAGTGTTATTTCTTATCCATGTTTTGTATCCATCATTTCAGTTATTATTAGTTAGTGTTATTGTTGAATTGTTCCGTGGTGGACAGCCGTGTTGATGTCATATGATACTGTTTTGACTCAAGTGACCTGATGAACTCTGATGACGTAATCTGATCGTGTAATGAAAAAAACAAGTTACTAAGAAATGTAAACTGTGAATGTAATTCTAAATATATTCTACTTGCTGGCTGTTGCTAAATGTTTTGCCTTTCACAATACTGCAGTATCTTTTTTTTCTTTTAAAGGTCTGTTATGCAAAGTGACACTATGCACAAGATGAACACCTCAGAGTGAAATGACATTCCATTTCCAACACTTCATTCAGTTCTTGAATGGCAGATGTCATCCCAAGCTGCTGGGACATAACTAATTGTGTGATTATGAATTCTGCTACCAAATTGCATGAATATCAGGAGTATTAAAAGTGTAAATAATCAGCAGTTGCTTGTGGTGATTTGAGTGTCTCGTGCCTCAGTGGGTGTCACCGACACGCTGAGTGAACAGATGCTGCCTAAAGGGTTTTACCTCCACATGGACTCAGGGGAGATGCCGTTGTCTCGTCCCTGGGGAATGATCAGAAACACAGGCTGTTGGATGAGTGTCGGGATTGCTTCCTATTGATGTGACCAACCTCGCTGTGAGGGTTGCTATGGTAGCTTGCGGATGGAGTGACTGAGAACAAACGGGGTGTGTTTTCCTGCTCATGGTGCTGGTATGGTGAAGGGGGGGCTAATTGAGTGCACGGAAAGGGGGTTTTCCTAAACAATGGGAGGATTGTGTGCCCGTCCCCCCTCAGAGGAAGAGCAGAAGTTTGGTGGACATCACACAGATCCATACCTACCATATCTGCGATGTGTCAACTCCCTTCCTGCACCCAAACGCTTCCTGAAGTCGAGCTGTCAATCTCGGCTTTCTCACTCCAACATGGGTAGTTTTTTTGTGCCAGTGGGCTTGGCTTGCAGTGGGATGCCTTCACAGAGAAAAATGTGCTAGAGTGAGTGAGACAGACAGGACTAGCCCATGAATCAGTGCTGCCGGCTCTCACACTAATCAGTAAAATGGGTGTGTGTGTGTGTGTTGTGGTATTGTGCCGCATTGTATGAGTTGTGGTGGACCCTGCCTTGCAACAAATTCAATCTGACAGCAGGAACTGGATGCAATGCGACCACTACTCCGGTCCCCCTCCCCCATATGAGCTGAACCCTGCATCAAGGGTCATTATATAACTCCCTCCTCTCTTTCCTCACTCTCAGTGACACACTGGAATTGTTCATTGGAGTGTCGGGGGTTGGAAGTTAATCTCTTGTCCTTTTTTTTTTTCTGTCAGTGTCTCAGCCTCTCCCCCTGCTGCCTCAACTCCGCTCTCACTTCAGTTAATTTCAGCACGACATGCATGCATACAGACCGGCAGTGCAGAGGCTTGAAAGCACATTAGCTGTGCGGGTAAAGCGCATTTTATTGATATGACTGTAGAACAATGTTGGGATAAGATGGCATCCTCGCCTTATTTGCCAGGAAAATAAAAAATGTTCTGTTAACTGTGACACATCTGTTTACAGTCATGCACTCTATGTACTCTCTCACTCTCACAGGCACGCACACACATTCGAGTTTCAGTGGTGCTCAATTGCCATAGCAACAAGGATTGGCAAATGCTCCAAATATCTATGCTCAACCAGTCAGTCACAAATAGCATCCTCATGGGCTTCAAATATGCTGATCACCGCCATCTTTGCACTTATATAGTACATATATGAGACTGAGAGTGTGTTATCTTTCTGCAGTGCATGCATTACTATTGAAATACACACAAGCCCATAAGATTGGTAATTGGTTTGATGACTCAACTCACACGACTGGTACGCAGATGAGCTGTAGTGAACCTATAATAAACCTTGATGATGTGATACCATTAAACAAGAGTGTAGGTTTCGTTTTAACGTTGGTAAGGGGAACAAATATGAAACAGGGTGACTGGGGGTCTACCAGAAAATCTAAGCATTAGACACTTAAAGGAACAGTGTGTAAGATTTAGGGGGAGTTTGTGACATCTAGCAGTGAGGATTGCAGCAAACTGCTACTTGTTAGATTTC
The DNA here is from genome assembly GCF_011397635.1 of Epinephelus fuscoguttatus. Classification (NCBI taxonomy): domain Eukaryota; kingdom Metazoa; phylum Chordata; class Actinopteri; order Perciformes; family Serranidae; genus Epinephelus; species Epinephelus fuscoguttatus. The sequence continues at coordinate 26,408,061 of NC_064766.1, forward strand.
CTTCATTGTTCGGGAGGTTTTTATCAGGAGCCGAATTATCCACAGAGGTCTCCTCCTCTCTAAAACAAACAGAGCTGGTGATTAAAACCAGTACAAACTCTAAATGAAGCAGTTTCATGTTACAAATCAGTGTTACTCTAACACTGTTTGACACATCAGAGTTGGTCCACTTGTCCAGCACCTGCGAATGTGTGCTCACCTTATTTCTGATCCAGACGTTGAGGAGGTTTTTACCATGAGACGAATTATGTGCAAAGGTCTTCTCCTCTCCAAAACAAATGGAGCCGGTGATCAGAAACACTGAAGAAGGCAGTGTCATGTTACAAATTGATATTTCTCCAATGCAGTTTGGCATGATGGAGGCGGGCCACTAGCCTGCGCCTGCTAATGTGTGCTCACCTTTTTTCTCTGGTAACTTAAGATCCTGGGGCCAGTTGCACAAAGCACCTCAAGTTTGGATTTTTCCTAAAGCCAAAGTTAAGGCTTCCTTAAAATAAAATCGGTTGCATAAAAGTCTTTTCCTTATGGTTTCCTTAAACTGTACTTAAGGACTCAAGTTCTCCTCATCTTGGTTTTATGCTTAAGGAATTGCTTAAAGTTTGTTAAACCCCTGCATAGTAACCAAAGTAAGGACAAACACATTTGTACTTCTGACTCCATCTTAACCACAACATGGCTGGGTTTATGGAGATAAATGAGAAAAATTAAGGCATCCCGAGAAGATTGTTCTGGGAACAGGAGAACCCGATGGACAAATTTAATGACGACCAGTTGATTTTTCATTACAAATTTGGCCGCAAGTCAGTTTGTGATTGTGACCATCTGGGATTGGTTCACTCAACTTTCTGTTCAGTTTTATGCATTGGGATCTTTTTAGTCAGTTATTGGCGAGGTATTTCATGTAAGCCTTAAGTGTTATACTTAAAGAGCAAACTTAAGGAGCTTTGTGCAACTGGCCACAGACTTTTAGGAGGTTTTTACCTGGTGCTGAATTATCCACAGTGGTCTCTTCCCCTCTAAAACAAACAGACCAGGTGATTTAAACAGCTAAAAAAAACCCGCCAAATTAAGCAGTTTCACATTTAAAAGGTTTTCCTGATGCTTTGTTCGTGGATGAGCTCCCAGATGGTGGTCGACACAAACATGCAGTTGGCCCTATCTAGAGCCAGTTTTTGGTTTGTCCATTCTGGGCTACTGTAGAAACATGGCAGCGCAACATTGCCCTGGAAATCCAGAGTTCTCGCGAGAGCACAATTTGAATTTACGCATTGCAAGATGGCTACGGTTGAACACCAGTTGTTTGAAACGGCTTTGGCCGCTACAGTGAACGAGTTAGACTTGGCTTTTTCTCTAAAACAGGAAGAGAAGACGGCGCTCGAATCTTTCCTTTGCAAGAAGGATGTTTTTGCTATTTTGCCGACCGGATACGGCAAGAGTCTAATCTACCAGTTAGCTCCGCAGGTAGCGCTCTGGATACGTCACCCCGTGTATTGCTCTGATTGGTCGTAGTGTTATCCAATTGCGTGCAGTGATATTTTCAAATGCATGCTTGGTGCCGCCCTTCGAGTTGAGCCATTTGCATTACTCATGGCCAGACCCTAAATCTTTCTAAATTTGGGTCTGGATTTCCAGGCTAGTGCAACATGGCAATTTCCATAGATAAGGACCCGCCCCCCATGTAGATATAAAAGGCTCATTCTATGGTAATGAAAACACACTATTCTTATTTTCAGCTGATTGTACACTAAATAAAATATACGCATTATGTTATATTCCATTTCTGCCAATATGTCCCCCTAAATCCTGTACACTGGACCTTTAATTTCCTGCATTCTGGTGAATTTTTATGCACCAAATGTGTGCCTTTCCTGCATCAGTTTATGGTGTCAATGTCTTTAATGTGGTCAAAACCTTTCATGATTTATGGAGGGGGTTGGCATGTTCTAAATATTAAGGATGGCGTCCCTCCCCCCTGAAATCTACACCCACACATGCCACTGAAGGTGAAAAATACCTTTTATCAGGCCCATAGATTGCCTTGAGTTTGGTTTCACACTGAAAATGGGACATTTTATTGCGTTTTCTGAAGGATCCCGCAGTCTATTATAAAATGGATATCCATCCTGTTCCCAATCGCATGCGGCCATTATAATATAAATGATGATAAGAAGGATAAATGTGCGCTCTATTTATAATTTCTGCGCGTAACGGTGCGTCTCCGTGCGTCTCTCCGTCATTAGCCAATGTACATCCATCTGGTCGCACTGCATCAGCTGCCACGACGGGGCTTGTGTGGACGTCACTGAATTTTTTTCTTCTTCTCTTTCCTCACCTTCCCCTTCTCAGCTTTTTTTTTTTTTTGTTCCACCAGAGCATCTCTCTCCTTCGGCTCTCCCTCTCTCTCTACACCGCCCACTCCACTCACCGCCGCCTCGCCGGCTTCTTCGCCTCATTACATCGCCCGCTGCCCTTTTCTGCATTTTTTTTTAAAGGTAGAAGACACCGCGCATTTTGGGAGCACAAAAATATAATCTAAATATCACCATGGCGAGCACCGAAGATAAACCGGCCAACAAGGAGAACACGTCAAGCTGGAAGGACTCCTTCTACAACCCGAGGACCGGGGAGCTGCTGGGTCGCACGGCCAGCAGCTGGGGTAAGGATCCCCGTTATACAGCAGTCAGTTAGGAGATGTGCGATGACATTCACGGGGCTTTCACCTCATCTGATGTCTCCTTCTTGTCATTTTCAAAGCATTTAAAGATGTGAATGTATAGCCTTTATATATGTCTGTGCATGGATGATTTAAAATGACTGCCATATAGATATTGGATTAGCGGAGGAGCCGTCATAGGCCTACATGAAGGTGTAAAGGAGAAGCCTGTACAAAGACGAATGATGCTATCAAAGGTGTGCACCACTCTCTGTTTGCTGCATAGGCAGAAATGACCAATCAGCTGATAATCAATCATAATACCAGAGATTTTTTTCATGTTTCATCTGCATTTATCAGGATTCACAGTGCAGACTCCAGCTGTTAAAAGCCCTCATTACCTAATCAGATTTGAGGAGTGAGCCACAGCATTCCTGAGCTGTATCCATAGCTGATCAGGCCATACATTTTATGTAATGATTCCCCAGTTATTTCCAGAGTGAGGTAGTAACACAGCACCCTCCCTCCAGCAGCCAGCTCCTATAGGCTAGCGCGGGCTGTCAGGCTGCCTGGGCCCCTGTGCTGCTGTGCAGTGGGATGCTCCATTGCAGTTGCATGGCCGCCCACATTAGCATGCCTGTCAAGGTCAAATGGGATTCCCTCTCTCCTCTTTCTCTCCCTTTCACGCACTAGGCAGGTGCATTGTGGGATACTGTTGGAGAGGAATGAGAGGAAGGGGGGATGTACAGCAGGAAGCAGAGGGGTCCATCCCTTTTTTTTCTCTTGTCAACTTAGAGGGCATCTGTGCTGTGCAGGCTGGATGGTGGTGAACCATTTTGAGTCAGATGTTTCCATGAGCGTGCCTCCTTTTCTTCCCTCTGCATTGTGCTTAAATGAGATGCTCTCAGCACTGCAGCGTCATCCCTAAAGCCTGTGTGATTTGACACTGAGGGGTCTCCTGTGAAAAAATGGCCTCAGATTTGTTAGCAGCACATTTCCCCCCTTAATCCAAAATGGTTTCTCTCAAAGGGATTGCACACTACAAATGACAATTTCCTCCGGCACGCAGACGAAGAAACTCAGAAGGCATTTGTCCGTGTGTAGTTAAAGCTCGTAGTTAATTATGCATGACCCCTCTCTGTCTCTTTCTCTTATTATGTCTTCTTTCTTTTCTATTTCTGCTCCTCTAACTTCCTCCAGCCCTCATCCTGCTGTTCTACCTGGTTTTCTACTGTTTCTTGGCCGGTATGTTCGCCCTGACCATGTGGGTGATGCTGCTTACTCTGGACGACTATGTGCCGAAGTACCGGGACCGCGTTCCCTACCCAGGTTGGTGTCTCTCAGCAGCACAGTGGAGGAACGGGGCTTTCAGCAACTGTTACTGGCAGCATTTCTGTTTGGAGCATTCATTATTCATACTCGCACCAATGAGATGCTGTCACAGTAATGTGCAACATTACAGCTGCTTTTTGTATCGATCTATTTTGAAGTCTCTTCCTGTGTGATATCAGCCGTGGAGCTTGTTTTAGAGAATCCTCTTTGTCAGGCTGTAACTCGAGACAAACCTCGATGATGGCTGCGCATTAGTTTGTCCAGCTGGGGATCATTTACTCTGTTTACTTTATGCCGTTGTTGCAGGGTTGGTGATTCGTCCGAATTCATTGGAGATAGCGTTCAACAAATCTGACCACAGCAAGTACGACCAGTACGTCAAACACCTGGAGTCCTTCCTGCAAAGTGAGTGCACTTCTCTCAAGAAATTAATATTAAAACATATTGAACACTGGCTGTAATAAAACAAATTCCACTCTCCTTCTCCCGGAGCTTTTTCCAATCATTCTTTCCATTCACCCGAATCTATCTCCATTGACTTCTCTCTCTCAGGATATAATGATACAGAGCAGGAGAAGAACGAGGACTGCCCCAAAGGAGAGTACTTCCTGCAGGACGACACCGAGGTCATGACGAAGAAAGCTTGCCGCTTCAAGAGGGGCGTTCTGAGTTTGTGCTCCGGCCTCTCTGACAGCAACTTTGGATATGCTGAGGGAAAACCCTGCGTGCTGCTGAAAATGAACAGGGTAACACCCGCTTTCACCGAGCTGAAAATCACTGGAAAAAATTGCTTCACTCCTTTTCAGATCTTTTTATCTCTGTCTGTCTTTCAACCTTTCCTTCCTTCTAATCTCCATTCGTTTACTCGCTTGCTGACAGTTCCCAAAATAAACGATTAATTTGATTAATTTCTAATTTTGGTGCCACACATGCAGCAGCCTAAACCTCTCCTGCTTCCCTCACCTCCTAGATCATTGGCCTGAAGCCTCGTGGGGATCCCTACATCAACTGCACAGTAAAAGTAAACATCTTTCTCCACACTATACTATACATGTTCTACTTGCTTGTACTGTATGTCTATTTTTTTCATTTCTTTCATAAAAAAAAAGCCCTGATAACCATAACAGTGTCAATGTTTTCTTTCTGTTGATCTGTCATTTTTTCCCTTCTTTTTGTTTGTGTTTTGTGTCTGATTTCTTTCTGCATGCTGTCACTGACGGCTTTAGGGTAAGATAATATGTAAATTCTCAGGATAAGGCCAGTAACACATTTATGTTATGTAACGAGTCATTACACAGGTGCCTCTAAACCCATCCTAGTGCCATTTCCAAGTCATTTTAATCTAATAGGTGCAATTTTCAGCCACAAATGCCCTCTGGCAGATTAATGCAGAGCACATCGTGCCATTTAAATCTCTTCACTAACAAACAGAGGGCCATTGCTTTTCCTTTTTTTCAAGTCCTGTCTCATGTGATCTTGGAAAAATGTCTCACTTGCTATTAATTTAACATAGTAAGCATTTCATTTAATGTGAAATTCACACTGACTAACACATGTTCTTCTATGCAGAGAGAAAGCGCAGTTCAAATGCAGTATTTCCCCAGTGAGGGGCGCATTGATAAGATGTATTTCCCCTACTACGGCAAGAAAGCCCATGTAAGTATTCATCATGGTCAGATGGCAGCCCAGGCACCGGAGGGAAATGCTGGCACTGTACGTCTCTGCAAACCACAAATGCAGTACAACACTGTTTGTGACCAACAAAGCATTAGACTGGTTATTTTGTAGTGAGTCATCGCAGCATTTACAGCGGCTTTTGTCACCAATCAGGGTTTTTTTTGTAGTGAATGTCCAGTGGCTTTATCAGCATCCTGCAGCTCTCTGATGTCTGCCAATCTTAAAGCATCCAGCATAGGTGTTTTGTAGCGACCGTCAATGTTTTTCTAGCTATTTTATTAGCGTCCTGTAGACCATAGCAGACCACAAACCTGAGACTGACAAATAAGGAGCCTTTTTTTTTTTAGGGAGTCGTGGCAGCATTTCCAGTTGCTTTTTAGGCACCAAACATGGGTGTTCTGTAGTGACCCATTGCTGTTTTCCAGCTGCTTTTTTAGCGGCCCGTCACAGTTAATCAAGTGGGTTTTTTTAAGCATGTGATCCCTGCCAAGCTGCAGACTATTGCAGACGTCGATTTGAGAGACTGTTGTTTTTTTTTGTTGGTCATGGCAGCATTCCTACACCAAACATCAGATGTGGGGGTTTTGTAGCGACCTGTCACTATTTCTACAGTGGTATTTTAAGCGACCTGTCGCAGTTTTTCCAGCAGCTTTTCAGGCATGAGATGCCTGCCAAGCTGCAGACCACTATTCGAGACCAACAAACAAGACCAGTTGTTTTTTAGCAAGTCACCACAGCATTTTTCAGTGGGTGTTTTGTGGCAAACGTTGCTGTTTATCCAATGGCTTTTTTTAGTATCTTGTCATAGTTTTTTTTTTTATGCCTGCTAAGCTGCAAACCACTCTTCAAGACCAAAATGTAACAAAATAATGTTTTTTAGTGACCCTTTGCTGCTTTTCCTGACGGGATTGTGCTCCCCAAATGAGTATTTTAATCCAAAAGCTGATATTTGCCTAACCATAACCAAGTGGTTTTTGTGCCCAAACCTGATCACACATTGACCACAGCGTTGGTGAAACAAAGTGACAGATCTGTGATTTGCAGAAACGTACAATGGCAACATTGATTCTGGAGCCTGGGTTGCAGATCATGTCAGCTTACATCCTCACCTCGATGTATTATTGACAGCCGGCTGTCTCTTTCCTGATGCAGGAGACTTATGTGCAGCCCCTCGTGGCTGTGAAGCTGCTGCTCACCAAGGAGGACTACAACAAGGAGCTGCAGGTGGAGTGCAGAGTAGACGGCTCCGACCTCCGCAACAATGACGAAAGGGATAAGTTCCTGGGCCGCATTACCTTCAAGATCAAGGTGGTCGAGTAAAGGAGAAGACGGTCGGTAAAAAGGAAACCAGATGCAGAGGCTGCCAACATTTGCTAAGGATTTATGTTTCAATTTTTTTTTTTTTTTTAATTTTTTAAAAAGGAAGGAAGGAAGTGTCAAATACGTCACAAAGACAGGATTTTGGGGATGTGGCCAAATAGTTTGATGCAGATATGAAAGCCAGTCACAGATATTGAATGTTTTGCTTTGCTGACACTATTGACCCTTCTTTCCTTCATGATCTCCTCAAAGATCAAAGACACAGGCTCTGCTCCTGACCCCGTCCATCCTTTCATTCACCTGTTGCACTGCTCATCCTTCACTCAGTTGTTTATGATTTTTATTTTTTTAGTTTCGATGTGATTAGATAACTTATAGCCATTGCAACCAAGCCATGTGGAGCTGTTGTGTAATTGCTGACTTTTTTTTTAAAAGATGTTTTTTAGATCTTTCTGCTGTCAGGAAGAGAGTGTTGTTCTCATCTCTCCAAACTGTATGAACGACTGTATTATCGCTGGTAACGAGAGAATTTTTATCTTGCTGTGTAGTATATCTGAGAAAGTAGAACATTGCCAGACACATCCAGAGTATTTCACATTATCACATCACAAAGACTTCATAGGAACGTACCTTGATAATCAAGTATAGCCACTGTATCCCTGTATATGAAATGCCAATTCCCTTTCTACATATAAATACATTGTGAACCTTACCATATTTAGGGAATTATAGATAGATCTTTGTGTTGTGGTCCGCGTAGCCACAACAGAGTCTTGTGCCGTCTGTCCGTCTGTCTGCATGTATGTCTGTCTGTCCATCTTCCTGTTTACCCACCTCTCCACTGCAATAGCCAACAAGTGGGTGAGCTGTCCAGGACTTAGATAAGTTGTCTCGATCCACCTCGCGGGGGTGCTGCGTAGTGATGGTGGCTGAGACGACACACACACAGGAAGGTACAGTGTAAAAAAAAAATTAGATTTAAAGGCGGAGAGGCGCTGGGAAAGCGTCTGAAAAATAAAAAGTCCACTGTAACTATGTACTGTATATCTCTACGTGATCTGTATATCTATCTGGGTCTCAAAGATTGTTTGTTAGTTTTCTCTCTTCTTCAGCCTGTCTGATCTGATTGTCTGCCAATCTATTACTCTTCAATGTATATATATATACACTATCTACCATATTTACTTAATTCACACTGTATTTTTGTCACACAACACAATGTCTGTGCACTGTAAAGAAATAATTTAAGCAAAGATTTACAGGAAATTATCTTATTCAAAGCTATGTTTACACAGTCTTAAAAGGAACCCACATTTGAAAGACCAACTTGTAACATCTCTTCAGGGTGCCTTAAGACCTGATGAAATAAATTGTGGAATAAAAGTGATTTTGAAGATAAAAAAAAATACTTCTGTGTGTTTCTTTTAGTCAGCATTATTCAGCTCCTTTTACGTAAAGGAACAGTTCATCCCAATGCCACAAGAGGGCATTTATCATTGAGTTAATGAAGCTTTATTAACTGCTTGTATAATGAATTTATGATGTTATGGTCTGGGAATTTAAACATTACAAAGTCCAAGGAGATTCATAGGCTGTAAGTTGAATGTCTGACTTGAGGACTCTCCTGTTTTCAGCAGCCAAAGATGCCTTTTTTGAAGAACATCCTGCACAACACAAACTGTATGTTTTTCCTTTTTTTTCCCCAAGTATTTTTATTGAGCCAAAGATGAAACTACATATATCATGAAACATATGTGTATTAAATGTGCATTAATGCAAGTAAATAAAGGGAAAAAAGGGAATCTAATTCCAGATACAGGACTTCCCTATTCCTTTATCCATTCCCCTTGTCTCACTCAGAATGGGATATTGTAGAAGAGCAGGTTACAACTCAGGAACTGTACTTTGTGCAAGGTGTGATAAGAGAGGTTGCCAGATTGTGATATCCTCCTGAGACCTGAACTTTTGTTTGGTAGGCATTTTTAATTTCTCCTAGCTATTTGGGATCAGTAGTACCCAATAAGTATAAAAAAAACTCAACATTGTCAAGGATAATTAAGTCTCAATGTCCTCAAACGAGAGAACACTAAAGTCCTAATGTCTTCAAACGAGTACATCCTAATTAAAAGCATCTTAGCTTGTTGCTAAAAATGGCTACATTTGTTGCCATATCAAACTACAAATATTATCAATCATAAATAAACATGTTTTAACCATAACGTGTGATCAGGTTTTGTCCACTTTTGGGTCGGGATCAGTATAATTAAGTATAAGGTCAAGTAAACCCAAAATATGATGTTGTCATATGAGGACACAGGGTCTCTGGAGGATATATTGTGGAGTTATGATATGTAGCATGTGAAATAGAGTATGGTGAATGTGCTAGGAGTATCAGCACGGTCACTACCTGGAGCTCGCATAAACGGAGCCTGGGTTTGTTGAAGGTGGCAGTGCTGTTTGGGCTGAGAAAACCTGTGAGTTAAGCTTCTCTATCTCCTTTAACTTTAGCTTATATTGGAGTTATGCTATGTAGTGTGTGAAATAGGGTATGGTGAATGTGCTAGGAAAGGTAGTATCAGCACGGTCACTACCTGGAGCTCGCATAAACGGAGCCTGGTTTTGTTGAAGGTGGCAGTGCTGTTTGGGCTGAGAAAGCCATGTGTAAGTAAGGTAAAGGAGGTTGTCAGGTTGGTGCAGGGAGCAGTGAGAGCTGGCATTACGGGAGTGTCTCTGGGACGCCAGAGATCACTGTGTAACCTCCTGGAGGTGTCATGGGACCAACTAGATGAAACACTGGTGAAAGAAGATTCCCACCTGATGACCCCAAAGACATGTTCGTTATCACTGCTCACTGGTCTGTTATTCCTTGAGCACTGATCCTTTGTCTAGAGCACAAATTTCTTGTGTTTATTTGAACTGGAGTCTGCCCTTTAGGACATATCTTATCCTTTCCAAGTGTAGTGTGCTGGTTTTCCTTGACATTACCGATAGCTTTTTTTGCCGTAATGATGCAGTAGGAGAGGAATTTTTGTTGGGCAACAGAGAGTTGTCTTAATGCTTGAGATATACCCAGAATGATAAATATAGGTTCTGCCTCTAGTGAAATATTAATTATCTCTGAGATGCTGTTGAAGACATTGGACAAAAGAATGCAACTTTAGGGCACAAGAAAAAGCTGTGATAAAAGGTTTGCTTCTGAGGTTTGACATTTATCACAAGTTGGTGACACATTTGGATATATGTTGTGTATTTTGGAGTCTGAATAGTGTTGACAGTGTCTGGCGTTGTTTGAGTGTCATCTGATATTTCTTTTTCCCAGTTGGCTTTGTAACTTTCAGAAGATGGAGAGACTTATGATAGTAGGGTGTCATATTTTTCCTCTTACCTGTAGTGCTGTTTATCAGTCTGGATTGTTTTGGAGTGAGATGCAGAGTGTTGCAGATATCAGCCGTAGAGATGTCTGCCTTCTCTCCAATATAATGGAGCTAGATGGCACTCAGCTCGTGGTGCTCAAAGTGATAAAAAATACATTTGATGAACTCAACAGCAATGACTCTTTCCAGAGACCATAACCCAGTTACTCAGGATAAGGTACAGTTTCATCTTTCTTTCTTTCATTGAATTACACCCGTCTGTCATGCATCAGTTCAGAAAAGGACCCAAATGCAAACAAATCATTCAGAGCTGGAGCCCCAGAGGTAGCACAACGTTGTAACACAAATCTGCAGCCACAGGAGGGAGCCAGAAACAAGACAGGCAGAACAAGCTCTCAGTGGAACATGTTGCTGCCAGAAGGAGACAAACTGAGGGGGTTAGCAAGGCTTTTAATTCCCTTTAATGCAGTTTGTGGTTTTCCTGCCCACACAAATTGATGTCGACAAATCCACATAATTAAGCGTGCCACTGGTTTCAGCAATATCAGATGACAGCCACTGAGAAATGAGCTCAGTAGGTAGATGCTGAGATTTGTTTTGTCCTTTCCACCTGGCTCAGGTACACTGACTCAGTTGTAATTATTTAGATGCTTACTCAAACTCAGACTATATCCTCATCATTGTGTGAGTAGCTGTACCTGTAACTGAACCCCCCAAAGACAACATAAACTGTAGAGGTCAGTGTAAAAAAACGTCTGATCACACCTGTCTGCTCTGATTTCACAGCACCTCCATCCATCCAGCTCCCACAGCGCCCTGAAGCAGTAGCAGCCGCTATGTCCTTCACTGTCAACAGCAGTCTGTACCCGAGTCCTGCTAAGATAATCTCTCTCAGGGTTTAGCTGCAGCACGAATCCACCTTGGTGTCTCCTTAACTCTTACCGTCCTTGAGTTAGACGGCTGTAAACACGTAGTGGCAAACAGATATTTTCATCTGTCTGTTTGTTAGACTGAAGCAAAGAAAATAAATTGGGAGATGTTGTAAATGTTGAAACTACTTAGGCATGAAAGTCTGAAAAGATCTCTTGTGGTGTTTTATGTGTTTGTACGTTTCCACTATTTTGCAAAGAATTGCTAAAAAAAAAAAAAAAAAGAGGAAACATCAGTAGGCTCACTTTTCCCTTTTTCAGCACTCACATCAATCGGCTGATTTTTGGATTGAACTTTAATTCATGCAGCATTTTCTTTCTAAAAAAAAAAGAAAATAAATAAAAATGTGGTATAATAACATTTCTCAGGTCAGCACTGCAGCTCTTCTTTCTGCTCATACCCGTTGCTTGGCACTAACACTGAGATGCTTCAGTACCTGAGGGGATTTGAAGCCGATTTAAGCAAAGAAGGCGCAAGGATAACACTGGTTATCGCCTTATCAGCTAAGAGTTGAACTTGCCAATTTGCGGCTGCCTGGAGCACAGCCTGGCTGTAGTCAGCATCCTGAAAGGGATTAATGCAGCTGATATTTTTAGGTTTTACTCCAGAGCCCTCAGCAGCACTTTCTCTGTGGTTATAAATAGCACAGAGAACAAGCAGTAACATGGCACTGTTTAGTACATGTGCTGTTAAACCTCGAGACTACAACAAACATATTGAGACAAACACGTTTTAAAAGACATATTTTAATTCATTCAAATGATTCAAGATTCAAAGAAATCTCTGCTTTACATCTGACATTTCTACAATAGCAATTCCTTTCATCTTATATTTACAAGTACATGTATCATATATATATATATTTATATCTTATTAACATTAACGTAAAAACTCAACTCTGTCCAAGATCTGAAAATTCAAAAAATTAAGCATTAATTACCCTGAGACACGTAAACAAGAATAACAAGGATTCTCTTTTGAACTAACCCAAGTCTCTCTACTCAGCTTAACAACCACAACAGTGGAGTGTGTTTCAGGTCTAGTTTGAGTGATTCACACTCATCTCAAACTAAGAGAACAGCCCTGAAGTGTCACAGCGTTTCATGGCCGTGGACAGGGCAACCTGCATGTTCCTGGTCCAGGAATTTATTGTCCAGCTCCTCTAAAGTTTTCTTCCTTCGTATGCAGCGATTGACTTCCTGCACTCATCTTTCTCCCAGCATCCCAGGACTAAACCGTCTCCATTTCTCACTAAGTTGAGCCTCATAGCACCAACAGTAGAGGGACTCAGTGAACTGTATCATTTTCTTTAAAATAAATCCTAAATTTCAGATGACTTACATCTTAGCCTCTCTCTCATTGTGCATAGATATAGATATACTTCGTTATTTACAATACATACAATCACTTTTTATAGTTTTTATAAAACTAATGTGTCAGGGCAGAAGGAAAACCAACTGGATATAAATACAGTGATCATCCTTACTGATGAAATTTAGGATCATAACATGTAATATTAGACACTAGATCTATCTCTGCCACAATTGCACTGTAGAAACATTGTGACTGTATGATGGCATCAATAAAGGGCATAGTAATGCTGTAACTTTTACATAATCCATTATTTCCACGTGTTTTGTTCCAATTTGTTTAAAGCTCAATGTTGAATGCAGCAGGTAATACTACTGCAAACACTGTTAGAATCAGTCTCTTTAAGTAATATAGTAATCATGGCACAAAGGCCTTCGACTAACTAATCTAACTGTAGTATCTTCAATGAGAAGGTTGTATAAATTACTCCTAGCTGTAGTTGCAAGTCTACATTGTTAGATATTTGCAAAAGAAGCTGAGAACCAGAGAGATGATGTTCAAATTTCATCATCACATCCTCCATATTTCACCAAACCTTGCCTCCAAAGCTGTGTATCTCTAAACCTTGGACATCCTTAAAAGAGAAGGGATGATACATGTTTCTCAACAAGACGATCATGCTCACCTCTTTCCTGATTCATCTTTTACATCGAGGATCAGTCTGACTGAAACAAATCATGGAGGGTTATCAATGGTATATCAAACGTGTGGCTTCTCACAGTAAAATGCACGTGCCGGATTTCTTCTCGTCGTCAGGATCTCCGCCGCCCTCTTTCCTGTTGGGATCGTTGAGCTCATCGAATAGTCCAGTGTCAATCATCTCGTGCTGCCATTGAATGGGCACAGCGCCTGTGCTAAACTCCTTGAAGAATTTATTGTCATTGGCGTCAAACTCGATGCCCTTAATCTCGGAAAACTCAGCGATATCGTCGGTGTCCTTGGCGTAGACGACGTTGGGCTTGGGCACCCATGGAGGATCCACCAGCCCGGCCTCCAGACGGGGGAAGTTGATGGTCTTGAACCACTCGTGCTTCCTGGGATCCTCCATGTTGTTTCTACAGAGAAGGTAAAAAAAAAATAGGCTACTTTCAAAACTACTATGTTAACTTCTTGTTAAATGAAACAAGAAGTGGCTACATGATTACTCTAATCTCAGTATCCTACCATCCAATGCACCAGTAAATATCTACCAGTTAAAGTATTTGAATCCCAAATTATACGTGGAACTGATTTCAAATGTCATTTTGAAAAATATAGTATTACATAAAAACCCATTTGACACAGAATGTTGACGAGAAAATCAGATTCACTAAGCCGCTGTGTTTGTATGTGGCTTGCTTGTGGCTTAAAAGAGTAGTAAACCTCTTACTTCATGCCCAGGCGCTCTTCAATTTTCTTCTTCAGGAACTGCTGGATGATGTCCTTGGTGGCAGCATCAAAGCACCTGTGCTCCCACTTAGGTTCCTCGTTGAGAATGCGGCGCTGCACCTCCTCCTTCTCCACCTTCTCCTTCTTGCTCTCGGGGCCTTTGAAAGGCGTGTAACCGGCCACCATCTCATAGATACTGCAGCCCAGGGCCCACCAGTCCACTGATGTCCTGTACGGAGTTTTGCTCAGGATCTCAGGGGCCATGTATGCTCCGGTACCAGCCTGGAGGAGAGAGAGGTGGGTAGATTTTCAGTTTTCACATTCACAAAAGGAAAAGGAAAGGACACAGAGAACAGAAAGAGATGTCTTGTGGAAGAAGACATCACTTAAAAACTGGGAGACATAAGCATCCCTATTGACAAAGTCTTACACAGAACGGCTGCCTGGGTTACTTAAAGTTTTCTCTTTCTGGCTTTTTACTCTATATAACTTTCACCTTTCCCTCTGTTCCCCTGCTCCCCTCCCTCCCTCCCTCCTTCCCCTTGTATGACCTCACCTACAGCCCTAATCCTAATGCTAAGCCTACTACCTGTCAAGAGTCATGTGTGTCTACACACTGACAGAGTTGTCCAGCCTCTTATATAAAGGCTGGCCATTTCTGGATGCTACAGCCACCAGCGGAAGTACGTAAGATCCAGACAGCACATCACCATGCCTCTAATGTATAATTAATGCACAGACACAGCAAACTGGCACCGAGCCGAGAGCTCGCCCTTTACTACTGTAAGCAAGTCCTGAAGGAACCCTGCTGTAGAAACCTTTCTTAGGAGATCCATAGCTTACACGTGAAGTGTTGTGTTGGTATTATGAGGACAGTGAGCTTTGTTTAACAAGCTCTTAAAACTTTATTTTATTATTGCATGACAGATGGTACAGGTGGTGCTTCAATAGCTGAACTTTAACATGGGACAAGACATGAACCCTCTGACTGATTAGTGAGGGCATGTTACTCCAACTCCATTGACTAAATCTAAGCAGGTTTGCATGCAAAACTTTTATGCCCCAATACTTTCATTCATGTCCCTTAACATGCAAATCTTTAGATCTTTATTATTTTCAGCTTTTCCTGGTGGCTTTTTTCAACTATGTTCTGTTCATCTGAAATGTGTTGATGAATAAAGACCCTACACCCTCTGGTTAACCACAAGGGGTAAATCTCTTCCAGGTATGATCATACACGTTACAGAAACATCACCCAAATTAATATGATCTTAGTTTCAAGGATCAGATTCCTTCTTTTGTTTTTTAAGCCTGGTTAAAGTCAACCTGTTGCAAACTGACATGTCTAAACATATTCAGCATAGGTTTTTACCTGGATCTGTCAATCTAATCAGGGACAGACTTGTGTAATGCCCACTAAGAAGATTAGGGGACCAAGCCAGCCCAGTCACTTCGGCTGGCTGAGGAGCATCAGAGTACTGGATAATGAGCTTACTGGACTTTCATGGAGCTGAGGGCTTACTCTTTGCTACCCCAAGTAAGTCCTGTAGAAACCCTCTTGCTAAATTCTCCATCTTTTTTCAGGTCATCCGTAGGTGAGTGCAGGTGAGGTGTAATATACTGGAGGTATTATCAGACAAAAATAGGAAAAAAATTGAAAATAATAATGTTGTGGTCATCCAGTCATTCTTAGATTCTTCTATCAGTAATCAGTAACTTTATTAGCTTGTGATCATGCCCCATCTGTATATTAAGTTTATATAATCTATATAATACGTTTCTACATAATACATTTCTGTCAGCAGGTGATTTTAAAGCTCAGTGATTTATCTGACAGGCCATCGGGGTGTTCTGTCAATGATAACTTTCTTTGTATATCATTGATTGATTCTCACACAGTTACTAGAACCCATGCAAGAACTCATCGATGATATGTTATCCATGTTACTCTTTCTCGTGGCAAGAAGACCCACAAGGCTATAGGCTTTGTAAAGTGTCATGGGGACACACTACAGCACAACCAAGGCAACTCTCTGAAGGTAATGCCTTCACAGGAATAACTAAATCTCTGCGACCAAGTGGCTGAGGGGAAACCCTCTTTTATTTATTGACTGCTACTTTAACAAGTGCTGGACCTCCAAGGTCTCTGACACAGCCCCTAAACAAAATGGTGGCCTATAAATGGCCAGGCTATAATCTGGCTGCTAAAGGATCAAATGAGTTATATAATGGATTCAAAGACTCATTGCACAGATCTTTAAGCAATCCAGTAATCCCTGTCCGGATTTAAAGTGAAAACCCCACCAGGACAGACAGCCTGTCCAAGCCTGGTACAGTTTTTAGCTCTGGCCTCATCCTCACACAGGTCAACACAGACAGGGTGGAGATGAGGTGATCTCTCTTTCTTTGTATTTTCTTTCTGTTGCAGTTTGTGTAAGAGTAAATTTAGTCATACCATGTAGATGATCACCTGACTAAATGTTTGTTGATTTAAAGATCAGAATCAGGGGAGAGTCCTTGTCCGCCCTTTGTTGTGTGCAACAAGACTTTGAATAATAGATGAAATGGCCCTTTAAGGTAGACATCTCTCGCCATGACGTAAAATCTTAATATTATTCTCATTATCATTGCTGACATCATCCAGCTAAGTCATCTCATGTTAACAGCATCCTAATGGCTTTGGGAGTGCAACATGGGATGGTATCACTGTTGTGTGTACATCTACTCACCATCTGGGTGACGGTTTTCCCTGCAGGAAGCTCTATGGCCAGACCCAAATCTGAAAGTCGGCATTGGCCCTGGCTATCCAGCAACACATTTTCCGGCTTCATGTCACGGTATACGATATCCATCTCATGCAGATGCAGAATGCCAGTGGTGATCTGCGCCGTGTAGTGGATGATGCGCTTCATCTCAATGCCCTTGTCCACGCCCTTGCCATCGTAGCCCATGTTGTAAATGTGGTACCTGAGGTCTCCTCCGTTCATCAGGGTCATAACAAGGCACAGGTGGGTCTTGGTGTCATAAGCGTAGGCCAAGTTGACCAGAAACAAGCTGTTAACCTTCTCCAAGATCTTCTTCTCCAGCAGGGCCATCTTCTCTCCACCCTTCTTCTTCAGTCGCTTTTTACACAATTTCTTGCAGGCGTACATCTGCCCTGTGTTCTTCACCTGAACAGCGCACACCTGGAGAAAGACAGCTTTGTTAAAAAACAGGACTTCTTTATTACTGATGTTCAACAAGTTCTCTGAAATTAATTAGAATCCATTTTACATGGAAACAAAGATTGGTCTATGGGTATCAAGCTGAATATGAACGCTGCTTGTCCTCTGTCTGATAGTGTCATGGGAATGAAAGCTCCTATTGGGAAAATTGTGACGATAAAAATGACATCTGCTTTAGAATAAATTTAAAAAAAAACAGACTTGTCTGATACTTTTTATCATCAGTCTTGCTCCATAACACCAATATAGAATCACTATTGGGACTAAAGGCAAGAAAATTGGTTCAAGAAGTCAGTCAAGTGTGACCCTTTCCAGCTGTGTCTTGGCACCCTATTTGCCACCACATCTTTAACTAAACATTTACTTGTTAAACTCTTTCCACCTCTTTTTTTTTTTTTTTTTTTTGAATATAACTTAATTTTTCATTCTGCCCCCTTCTATTTCCTGTATTGTCTTTTCCTTGCATTGTCATTTATTTTAATTGTATAACTGTATTTTCTTGGCATTTTTGATTTTTGCTCAGCACCTTGTATTGCAGATTTGCACAAAAGGTGCTGTATAAATAAATAATGTTTAAGTTCTGGTATCATTCATTCCCTGTGGACAGATGATCAGGTTCATCCACTGCATGGTACTGCTTGGTAGATTACATTAGCAGTTTAAAAATGATTGCCCAGTATCAAAGCTATTTGTCGAGTGCATTTTTTTTTTTTTTTGGCTGCTCTGAAAGAAAACAGTATTTCAAAGTTACAGCAGATTTACACAGGTAATAGTAGCAGCCTTCATTGTCGTTTTAACTAACAATATACTGTTACAAACATTACTGTAATAATTTTTATGTCTACACTGCTTTCTACACTTCTATCACAGCACTCATCTTAGTAAGTTGCCTTATTTTAGGTTGTATTCTTAAGCTTGTTGCTACAGTAAGAGCTCTACTAAGAAATGAGGTTCCTCAAGGCTCAGTTGTGGGTCCACGGTATGTGCCATGAGGAGATAACAATTTGCTTCTGATGTTCATCAGGTATCTCTTATCAATGTCAAGTCTTTGAGATGACTATCACTAAAAACTCATACTATTTTTCATCCCTGTTTTACACAGTTACTGCTCGTTGATATATTTACACTGCAGTTTCTCTTTCAAAACAGACAACACTGAAACAATGCCCTAATTAAGAATTTTACATTCTTAGTTGCTGACATGTTTGTTTGTTTTTTATCTAGTGTCGTGCTTACGTCTGAATTAAAAAAGAGATCTTGATCTCAACAAGACAAGAAGATCTTCTATAGTACTAGTCAGTATTTGAGCAATTGTAGCACATAGCTAGTTTTATCAACACAAGCCCACTACTTCCTGCATTCTGAATTTGTATTTGTTACTGTATGAAACAGAAGCCATGATTTTCTAAAATTCATCAGGCAGGCCTTCATGTCACGTATCTTCATGGTCACTTTGAGACAAGGGGAATCCTCATGATTATGTAAGGTATGATCTCTTGCCCTACAATATCCTTTCTTATGCTTCATAAGACTGAAATGGCACTGTGTCCTAATTCTCTACTGTAGCACCTGGTTAATTTTTTGCACATATTATACAAAATCTAATGAAAGTACATATTTTTTAAATTGATAACATATCGTATTGAAGGAGTCCTGCAACTAAAATAAGTGTTAAGAGATAAACATATTTCAAAAGGCTTCTATAAAATTTTATGTAGATGTGTGTGTCTGCGCGCTTACCTCCCCGAAACCTCCTTTGCCAAGAGTTCTAAACTCATAGAAGTATTTGTCACTGATAGGCTGTTTCTCATACTCTTTCCACTGGAGGAATTTATCAAAGTTAGGGCTGGTCTGGTAATCTGTGAAGGGTTTGCCTTGAAGAAATTCTCTTACACCGTCCTGGACTTTGCCTTTCATCACCTCTGAAAAGTTGGCATCCGTCACAGACTTGAGTTTTTCAGCCGGCTCTCCAGAGAGAAAGGCCAGGAAACTCTTGGAGTCGGCCTTGCAATATGTTGTCATCATGTGTTTGCGTGCCTTCTCTTTTGCTGCATTTTCAGCCAGATCCCAGTCCAACAGGTCATCCAGGAAATCAGCGGCAAGCTTAAACTCAGCAGTATTTGCCAGGAAGTCACGGAAAAACTTTTTGCCAATAGGCTGCTTTTCACAAAGCGACGTAAAGTCCTTGTCAATGGACGCTCGTACTGAAGCACATTGCTCCGGCTTGGGGAGAGACAAGCTTCGACGGCGCTTTTTCATCTCCTTGTCATCTCCGCCCTGGGCTTTTAGGTAGGCCGTGTTGGCCACCAGGTTATCCAGTCCCCCCATGTCACACATCTTGGCGCCTGTATGTGGTCTGTTCCCCCTAAGTGACTGGGTTCTTCAGTGGCTCCCCACGGATACCCTCAGCGTCTTTCAGAATGAGTGTGTCTGTGTGAGAGTGCAATTCGCTCCAAAGCCAGCGCACAAATGAGCTCCTTCACCCAACCTACCTGCAAACCTAAGACACACTGACACACCCAGTAATTACTAATTTAGAATTAAATACCAGGGAGGGATTTTGGCTTAAGGATCTTTGTGTGGACTATTCAGGGATGCTGTGCACGGAAAGGGAATCGTAAGCGGGCTCTGTCCTAAGAGGCTTTGTAGACCTCTATATTTATTCATGGTGTTCTGTAGTCTCTAACAGTGGACCAATGGGTTCTTTGACTGTGCATTAAATGGTAAGACACAGTAAAAGACTCAAAAGAAAGCAGAAAATGTACTGCAAAGATCGAGACACCTTTAACAAACTGTCATAGTAGTTAATTGAGGTTCCTCTAATAAACGTTGTGAGAAAATGGAGAACAAAGACCTGTTTGGTTCGGCATTTACATGTGTTTTTTGTAGCATGTGAATAGATAATAAGATTGCATTTGGAGTCTTGAGCAGAATACTGATGAATATTTTCACTGAGGCAGTCCATATACTAAACCATGGGTCTACAATCTAACATCCTCATCTTCTCTTTTTCCTCCCAGTCTCAACAGAGCAGGTATTTCAGAGAGCTTACTCCTAATCTGTCTGCTCTTTCATTCTCATCGCTTACCTTCATTCATCACTGACCAACAACTTACAGTAACAACTCTGAACATTTCAGATACTCTAACATTATTGCTATGTGCCATTACAATGCACATATGATGTAAAGGCCATCACACCAAGGTAAACTGGGAGTATATACTAATTTGGATGCATACAGCTGCCAGATTTGGCTGATTTAATGATTACAATACACAGTAACGTTTGCTCAACTTGTTTCTCTGATAACTTAAGATCCAGATGTCCAGTGACTTGAAATCCTTTATCTGGTTAATAGATATAGTTAAAAATGACCAATATCTAAAAAGTACATCCTAAAATGAGGCTTAAAAGTAGATAAAAAGTCTGTTTATGACAGCATCTTACAGACAGCCACAACCCTGTCCCATGTGCAAAGGGGATATGACGCCACTGACAGGCGATGGAGATCAAATGACACAGACCAATTCAAATTACAGATTTCTCTCAGTTTGAACATTGTTGGAAACATTTGAAATAATGGAAGTACACAATTACATCATTGGTCTAGCTTTTTTTTTGACATTTTAATGTGGAAAAGTTACATCATATCTTTAACCCTTTGAAAGCTGGAGTGACATAACTTTTCCTGTGCTGCTTTCAGTTGCCTTTTGCAAGTATTTAACTTTTGAACCCTGAGCAAATTGGTGCAATTTCTTTCAAAAACATGGGAAAAGAAGGCAATGAGCAATTTGGTAAGAAATGTTGGGAAAACAGGGAAACCAGTTTTACTAAGGAAACACTATATTTTTAATTATTATTATTAGATATTTAAAATTATGGTATTATTTTTTAAATGATTTTTACGCAATTTTCCCACGGCATCTCCTTGTTTATTTGTTTGTTTTTATTTTTCTCTTTTTACTAATTTCTTGCAATTTTGGGGGGTTATTTCTTCTTCTGTTGCTTAATGCCTTATTCCCATGTTCTTGTAGAAAATCAAGCCAATTTGCTCAGGTTTCAAAGGGTTAAAGAGCTTATTTTCCTAGGTATTTGCAAAATGACCTAATTAGTAAATGGACTTGCACCTACATAGCACCCTTCTAGTCTTCCAACTACTCAAAGCGCTTTTACACTACTTGTCACTTTCACCCATTAACACACTAATTGCCCAGGCTACCGTACTAGGTGTCACCTGCTACTCAGTTAAACATTCACACACGGAGTAATCCAAAATGCTATTTTACACAACACCAAATTGAGTGATTTCACAATAAGCAGCTGTGTAACAGATATGTGAATTAGAGTTATTGAAGAGTAATGCATTTATTCTTTAATTATTTTTCACAAAGATTATTTACTATATGAGAGCTATATATACAAAAGGACGTTAAAAGCATTGACAAACCATATATAGTAGATCATTTATGTTATTTCTTTTGAGAACTGGGCAGGCAACAAAATATCTTTTTTCTTCTCACTGCTGCTTTTTGGTCACGTATGTTTCAGATTGTAGCATATATTTAGCATTATATTTGTATTTTAATTTTTTAGCATTATTTTTAACAGTAAAATGTTGTGTTGGAATTGTATAATGTGTGAAGTGTAAAAAATAATGAAATAAATAATGACATGAAATTAGTAACATTAGGTGCTCAGTGGGATGTAGTAGGTGACATTACAAGTAACTGATGCAGTGCTCAGTGGTTACATGACCACACTAACTAGTTTCCCCACCGTCTACCGACCAAGTATAGGTAATCTGCTTCTTTCAGCAACTGAACTGCATAAAACTGACTTAAGAATACCATAAAAACTTCAAGTTGATAATGTTCTTTTTCACTGGTGTTGTTAAAATCAAGAGTTAACACAGACTTGGAGGTTCAGATCAATGGTGGCACCAGAGCTTCTTTCTACTAGTCAGTTTATAAAAAGCCTAAGGAATTAACCTCAGTCATGTGACAGAAGTGAGGTTAAACTAAGAACCAGTGATACACCTGATACCTAACAGTGATACTACACTACACACAGGAGAGGAAAGCCAAAAGATTCCAGGCAAACAGGTATGTTTCTGATTGAGCTTGAACATACATTAACTACATCAATCTGTAGTCTCATCGTATCACAAGTCTGATATCAGACTGCATAAATATATACATAGACTGTATTGTACTGTATACACTATATACATTAAGTTAACATTGGCATTTCACCATTGCAGCTCTGCACTCATGTCAGACAAGTGATCTTAGCTTTTGAAACAAAACCCTTTCTTTCCTTTGTTTGTGTTGGTAGTAACCCTACACTACAGCTACAGTGGTGTAGGCTAATTCAGTACGATAAACCTCAGATAATATTAGCTCATCCTTTCTCAAATGGTCTCAAGCTGTCAGCGCCCCGCACAAGATCAAGGGCTTTGCTTGCCGTCAGTGAGCTCCGAGCTCAAGACCTTATGACTTCAATACCAGGAAGACACCAACACCTAGCGACCGGTGTGGAAGTGGAAATTTAAAAAAAAAAAAAACACAGTAACTTCCATTATTTGACTAATATTCCACCAAATTACAATACAAGATTTAATTGGGTGGGTTTTCGAGGAGAGAGGCACCTTGCCATTTAGAGATGTGCCATATTAAACATGTCAAATGTCAGTCATGTTGTAAATGGATCACAGTGCTAGTAAAGCACTTAAGTCTCCTGAGTGGATGAAAAGAGGTCACAGGTTTCATCTTTTACCAGGTCAGGGAAAGCCAAGATTGCTACAGTGAGAGCTCACACGTCACTCTGTGGGTTTTCCTGTTTCCTCAATGGAGGATCCCAGCTGAGCTGTGTAACTGTCATTGAAGACCCATCAAAAATTAATTAAGTCATTCAAGAAACGTGTTTGGCACCAGCCTTACTGTTGTAAAATGAAATATGTGATTAAATGATATGGTAGCAACAAGGGAGATTGAGAGAGTTATTGAGAAATTGAGCAGAAGCACATACTGTACAGACATGAGAGGCATTTCAGTGACTCTTCTTTTCCACTCTTGACCCTTTCTGGTTTGGACGCTTGCTTTTTAAAGCAGTCTGCTGCTCTAACCTTGGGAGGATTAGCCTGCCCTGAGGAGGGAGTAAAGGTTAAGATGGGCAGAGCATACTCATCCTATCTTCCACATGGTTTACTACATGGTCTTTACATGGTCTGGCTCCATCCTCTTATGGCCTCTCTCAAGCTTTGCAGAAAAAGAGGCAATGGATGAAGAGTATTCCCAGCAGAGCAGGAAGGTTTGAATACAATAAACAGGGATTTTTCTGTGAGTGCTTATCAATCAAGTGCACAGAACCAACCAAAACAGGTGTGTGAGGTACCCACACAACTGCAGTGTCTCTCAAGGTTCCTGTTCTCTCTTAATCAGTATCAAGAGAGGTATGTGGTTATGTCATTTTAGTTGGATGCAAAGACACTACAAGCAAGAACATTAATATCCTACTGTGCAGTCGCAATACATTTTCTTCAAGCAGCAAACTCCGGGGCAGAAAAATTAAGCCAACGCTAAGTGCCAAAAACTGCAGTTCCTTGAATGGCTACTTGAGGCTGGGTCCAAAAGCGAGTCAATCCCTATAGACCCTCCTGTTGAAATGCTCAGCTTCACAGCAGAAATAAACAGCCTGGTACACAAGACTGTGTTGATCACTATAGCTTTTGTCTTCAGTCATGATAACCGTTTTATTCATTTTATTATGGCTTTAATTTGATTAGCACTTAAAGTTATGCATAAATAAGGGTGGGGCCGCTTTGAGTGACATGCCGTCTGCGACCAAAATGCCAAACTCAAGGCTTGAAAACGGGGGTCCACAAACCAGTGGGTGACATCACAGAGGCTACGTTTAATATTTTTACACAGTCTACAATTTTCCTACAGATCTGAAAATACAGGACACAGGCCAAAAACAGAATGGGGGACCTCCACCTTTTTGTCTTATTCATGCAAGATGAAGGGTTTCGATTTGTTGTAGAGCTCAAGGGCTGCTGCAGGTGTGTAAGCAGAATTTGAATTTAGGGTTAGCCTCTCTGCAGTTGTACAAGGGGGAGGAAGCAGCCAGATGTGGAGTTACTTCTCAGATAAAAAGGTCTCCTTGGTGTGCCAGCTTCTAATAGAGAGGGAGACTGACTGACTGTTGATTGCTCATTACAGCGAAGCAGGTCAGGCGTTAAAGACAGCTTGGCCTGGTGGCTTCATGGTCACACTGGAAGACTTCGACCCTTATTCTACAAAGCACTAGAGTAGCTAGAGGGGTGTGATTTGAGCAACTCGCCTCCCTGATCTGACACTCAGTGGTGAGTGAGTCAAAGGTCAGTGATTGCCTTTGTAGCTCTGTCATCAGATCTGAGGTCATATGCTCTAGATCCTCAAGGAAATGAGCTCACCTACAGATAACCATCTGGCAGTGAGCAGGATCAGATAGCAGGTGAGGTTCCTACTTAGAGCAGCAACCAAACATGTGGAGAGAGATACCTCATTCAGAGGACATTGTCCATGATTTCAACCATCATGTCACAAAACTTTAGCAAAGATTTGTGGACTTTGACTCTGTGTAACGTCCCTCCACACTCAATAGGGAGGTGCAGACATGCCAGAAAAGTCAGTGACTAAAGTAGTTGCAGATATGAAAGCTTGGGTATGGAAAGAGGAAGTTGACTTCTAGGTGGCCTTATCAAAGATTCATCCTCCTGGCAGAGCCTAGCTATTTTAAAAAAGAGTGGTGAACTGCTCTCCATAGCTGGGGATATTATTCAGAGGTTGCAGAAGTACTTTGAGGACATGAGACTTTGAGACATGCTCTCTGGACACAAGGCAGAGCTGAGAGAATCATGGGAGTTGCCAACACAGACTACATACAATCACAATTAGTTTAAAGAGATACAGTAGAGGCCAGGAGCACAGGTGGCCGCCACTCACATCTGCCTAATCCCTGCTCACACTGTTTCAAGCTCACAGTTTTCTGCCTATCAACATTGAAGCTTTAGACACAAGTACAGTAAAAAGTCCCAGTTAATTATTGGATATTTCTGGGAAAACTGTCTGAATCCAGTTTTGGTTATGTCTTTAATCAATGCTTTTCAACCATTTCAAAATTTGCCCTCTAATGTAACACTCTGTTTTCAATGTAACAGAAAATTCAAATCAAGAACAGAAAATTGTCACTTCAATGCAGCATATTTGCTAACACAAGCAAAGCAAGACACAGGCAGGCAGAGGAGAGGACACTGATGATGTCAATATGAGCCGAGCACAGGATGGACCATGAACACTAGCAGCTTGTGCCCCCTAGAGGACAGTTTTTTTCTGTTTGCACAGACATTATGTATCTTTTGTCTGAATCCAGATCATGAGGTAATTGTAACAGACCTGACAGCATGCAAGGTGATAGATATCACATTTCTGCATTTTAATTTTTTTGGCATATCTTCTTTTTTTTCTGCCTTGGAGACACCTTTTTGTGCCAGTTCAGAACACTGTGTTTATCTGAACTTCATATTGTTTCAGTTTAAACAATTAAAAACCGAAGAGTAGCTTTTTCTGTGTTAAAGTGCTACTCCTCTACTAAAAGATGAATGAGCTTGGGTACCTGGTAAGGATGACGGAAACCTCCCTTCTGCAGTGTTGTGGGCACTGGTTGACAGGAGGGAGCAACATCCCCTGACTCGGCTCATAACATTTCGCAATCTCTCAGGAGCTGGAGCAGGTCCTCCTTGTTAAGAATACAAAATTGACCTGGTTCAAAAATGGAAATATGTATAAGTAAAAGGGTCAAAGTTAATAATAACAAAACAAAGCATGCATTATCTCATAAATACTTCACCATTACTTACCATGTTTGTGTCCCTTAAGTACAGCTGAGTCTCATTGTTAAGTGGCCAGTAGTTACTGACCCAGAATTAGTTCATGAATGGTGCCACGGTCAGCATGACCACATATTGTTTATTAAATGTATATTAAATCTGCAACTTACAATATTTTAAAACATGTCTGAATGGTTAATCTGATCTACAATGTCCTGTTTGTATTTTTGTTGTTGTTATTAAGGTGTGCTTAGTCAGAAAAGTCATGGCACAATCAACATACAAATGAAAACATCCCCAAATATCCTAAGATATTTTAGGATTATCAACAAAGGTAAAAAAAAAAAAAAAAAAAAAAAAAAAAATAGAATTGACATTCTTCAAACTCCTTGCAGGCTGAGGAGTGTGTATAAATGGCATATCGATACAACATTAAGCCTGAAACACAGGCACAAGGGTTAATTCAGTGTCTTGTCTGGCTCTGCAAAGAAGTCTCCTCTACCACTGCCCACTGCATCGTTCTGCACCGGTGATGCCACAGCACACTTCTTCCTGCCCTTGATCACTTGGCAAGGTACAAGCACGCTGGAATCAGTGCCAGCCTGTGGTTCAGGGTTAGGGTCAGGGTCAACATCACAGGAAGAGCTAGTGTCAAAGCCAGCAACAGGATCAGTGCCAAGGCTTAGATGGGGGATAATGCCATGGTGAGATTCCTCCTCAGAACCGGATGTCTGGTCTGTCTCTGAGCTTTCATCAGGAGATACTTCAATCTTTGCACATGGCTCAGAGACCTGTCTTTCTTGTTGCTCCTTGGTCTTCAGCCTCCTGCGGCTGATCAGCTTCTGCAGCTGCAGCCTGCTGGTGAAAAACATGCTGCGCCAGCCCACCTCAAGCGCCAGAGATGCTTCCTCTGCTGATACTGTGCAGCAGCGCTGCCGCACTGCCTGCTCCCAAAACTCCTGTGAGCCACACAGCTGAGGAGCAGAAGTGGTAAGTATAATGAATTTAACAATAAGGGCTGATTTTGTTGCACTGATATAATGTCCAATCAATTAAAACAATGTATGACTAGAATATTACTTTAGATTTAATCACTGATTATTTATAATGATGTGTTCGCATCAGAGCAGATAAAATGTACAATGGTGAAATCTTTCAATAATAGAGTTAATGTTTCTTATCGCTGGATACAGTTTATCTTTCGCAGCATTTCTCTTTGTGTGTCTCTGGAACTCACCTGCCTGAACCTGCGTGACGTTCGTCCAAGCTGACCCACATCCTCTAGTTCCAGATAATTTATTATCCGCAGAAGTATTGAGTCAGACAGGCGCTCTAGATAGTCATAATGGCCTTGGCACAAAGCCTTGGTGTACTGCAAGATTCCACGACCAAAAACCATACTGATCTCACCTGGGAAGAAGCCCATTATTGTACCTGTCATCCATATTGAAACAATCAATTTGCTCTCACATACAATATTCACAAGACTCTATATGAAAATAAAGGGATAAACACCCACAGTACTGTATAATGCATTGCTCACTGGCATATGAGCAAGCATGTAGAAGCATGATGACCAGCAGCATGCAATATGTGCTCACAGTCCTAAATATGAAGTCCTTACTCTGCAGCCAAGCATCATCCAACAAGTCCTGGTGAGACTCCTTCACCTCCCCAGGCCTGGAGTTCCTGTCTACAGCTCTCGGAGATATCTTCCACCATCTCCATATCACCTGGTAATGGCCATTCAAAGGATCACTGGTGTTAGATATTTTACCAGCA
The DNA here is from genome assembly GCF_011397635.1 of Epinephelus fuscoguttatus. NCBI lineage: Eukaryota > Metazoa > Chordata > Actinopteri > Perciformes > Serranidae > Epinephelus > Epinephelus fuscoguttatus. Next base: position 26,435,961 of record NC_064766.1, read on the forward strand.
AGCTAAGGAAACTCATAGCTTTCTTTTTTGGTGCATTTTTGTTAAACTAACTAACCAACTTAAGCATGAAACTGTCTAGTGCAAACATCCTCCACAGTGACAAATGAGTTATGACTCTTGTGTACACTGAACAAAAATGTAAACGCAGCACTTTTGTTTTTGCTCTCATTTTTTGCAAGTTTAAGTTACAGATCTAATACTTTTTATGCACTCAATAGATATATGTCTCTCAAATTTTGATCGCAAGTGTATTAAAATCCATGTTACTGAGCACTTCTTTTCCAAGATACTGCATTTACCCTACAGATGTGGCATATCAAGAAGCTGATTAAACAGCATGATTACTACATGGCTGTGCCTTGTGATGGTAACAATGAAAGGCCACTCTAAAACTTGCAATCTGTGGCTGTCCAGCTCAGTTGCATTGGTGTGTGGGTATCTCCTCTGCCATCCTTTCTTGTCTATTGTACCGACATACCCAAGACAAACCTTTTTGTTGCCCCAAGTAGACGCAGTTTCACAGTAGCCCTAAGAGATTCATTTGGCAGTTTATCCAAACTGCATCACAACTGCAGATCATGTTGAACCACACCAGCTCAGGACCTCCACATCAAACATCTTCACCTGCAAGATCACCCGAGACCAACCATCTAAACAGCTGATGCAACAATTTGTTTACACAGCCAAAGAATATCTGCACAAACTGTCAGAAACCTTCTCAGGGAAGCTCATCTGCATGCTCATCTTCCTCACCTAGCTGCAGTTCATTTTTGCAACCAACTTGTGTGGTTGTGAAGACAATTGGATGCACTTCCAAATTCAGGGAAACAACATTGGAGATGTCTTGTGGTAGTAAAATGAACCTTCAATTTACAGACAACAACTCTGGTGGACATTCCTGCAAGCTGCATGCCAATAGCACGCTCCCAGTGATCTGGCACAGGAGTATACAATTGAGCTTCTCAAACCATAGTGTCCAATAAGGCCCCTGAGGTCTGCTAGTCTGGGTCTTCTAAATGTTCCACAGCAGCCTCCCACTGAACATCAGATCTCTTCAAGTCTCATCTGAAAACTTCCTTTTACAGATTGGCCTCTCCTGAAAGTTGATATGACTTACTGTGTGTATGGGAGTGTATGTATGTATGCAGCCATATGTACATGAATGCATGCTTACAAGTATGTAAGTGTTGAAGTTAGTGTAGGCATATGTATATGCTTATGTTTTATTGTCACTTTTGTATTTTCTTCACCTTTAAGTACTCTACAAATTAGGTTATAATTGTGCTGTGTGATCAAACTGCACATTTTAGAGTGGCCTTTCATTGTGACCATCTCAAGGAGCACCTGTGTGGTAATGATGCTGTTTAATCAGCATCTTGATATGCCACACCTGTCAGGTGGGTGGATTATCTTGCGAAAGTGCTCACTAACACAGATTTTAACAAATTTGTGATCAAAATTTGAGAGATATACATCTATTGAGTGTATTCACAAACAGTTAACACCACACTGATTTAGCTAGGCTGACGCTATATTAGTTGAGCGCTTGTGGAAATCAAACAAGCTTCATGTACATCGTCTTTATTTTAAAGAACTGTTAGCTGAATTCATTTCTGTTGTTAGGGTGGCCAGAGCCTCTTATTTTAAAAATGTCATCATCTCCAACAAGAGAAATCCCAGTTTCATTTTTGACACTATAAGTAGCATTACTGGTGCACAACCGCCTGCTCTACCTGTGTCTTCTGATGAGGACTGTAGCAATTTTTTAATGTTTTTTGTGAATAAGGTTGCCAGTGTCAAGGCCAGTATAACACCTTCCTCCTCCTCCCTTCCTGATCCTCCCAAACAACAGTCAATTACTGACAATTTCTCACCTGTCTCCTTACAAGACTTAGCAGATCTTGTGTGCACTATTAAGATCTCTTCTAGTCCACTGGATATCCTGCCCACAACTTTGCTGAAAAATGTTTTCAGCACTATTGGTCCATCTCTGCTCTCCATAATCAATAGCTCACTGGTTTCTGGTTGTGTCCCGTCCCATTTCAAGCAAGTGGTTGTTCAGCTGCTTCTCAAAAAGCCCAATCTGGACCCCGCTGTTCTTAGTAACTACCGGCCCATTTCCAAGCTGCCCTTTGTATCTAAGATTCTAGAAAAAGCAGTTGCAAACCAGTTAGTGACAGCGTTGAACAGTTACAATAACTTAGATAAATTTCAGTCCGGTTATCGTCAGTTACATTCCACAGAAACTGCTCTTCTCAGGGTCTCCAATGACATCATGATGGCCTCCGATGTCGGTAAATCCACTATCCTGGTTCTGCTTGATCTCAGTGCAGCCTTTGCCACTGTTGATCACCACATCCTTTTAGACAGGCTGAGGGACAGGGTAGGCATCTCAGGGACCGCCCTTCATTGGTTTAAATCCTATCTGTCTGATCGATCCTTTTCTGTGGCTGTTGGCCCTCATAAATCAGAGTGTGCCCCCCTTTCTTGTGGGGTGCCCCAAGGTTCAGTGCTTGGGCCTATCCTCTTTACGCTATACATGCTCCCTCTCAGAGATGTCATCAGCAATTTTGAAGGTATCTCATACCATATGTATGCAGATGACCTCCAGTTATATTTTTCTTTTAACCCTGATAGGACCGATGGAATTGACTCACTGTACGATTGTATGAATATAATTAAGAGCTGGATGGCTACTAACTCCTTTCAGTTGAATGCAGCTAAAACTGTGATTTTAATTATTGCACCTGACGCCTCTGCATCTAAAGTGGCCAGCTGCTTAGGGTCCCTCAGTGCAAATGTGCGCCCCAAGTTGAGAAACCTTGGGGTCACATTTGATCAGGCCATGCTCTTCGATGACCACATCAAGACTGTCACTCGCTCCTGCTTTTTCCACCTCAAAAACATTTCCAACCTCAGATCCATGTTAACTTATTCCGAGCTAGAAATGATCATCCATGCTTTTATTTCCTCACATCTAGATTACTGTAATTCTCTTTTCAAATGTTTCAATAAAACTTCATTAGACCACCTCCAACTAGTCCAGAACGCAGCCGCCAGGCTTCTGTCCAGATCTCATAAGTTCACTCACATCCCTCCAGTCCTGGTATCCTTGCACTGGCTCCCTGTTAATCTCAGGATCCAGCACAAGATTCTAACCATCACTTACAGAGCCCTCCATGGTCAAGCACCTGCATACTTGACGGATCTGGTGTCCTTTCACTGTCCTGTCAGGTCACTGCGGTCCGCTGAAGGCCACCTACTTACTGTCCCTCACACAAGATTAAAGACGAAAGGTGATAGAGCCTTTAAGACTGTTGCACCAAAATGGTGGAATGCACTACCTCACGAGCTGAGAGCGGCCTCTTCCGTGGACATTTTCAAAAAGCAGTTAAAAACACATCTGTTTAGGCATGCGGTCCATTAATTGCCCGTTGTATCATCTCTGTATTTCGCTGCACTTTACTTTTTATTTGTTTTTGTGTATTTTGGATTGTTTCTGTTATTGTATTTTATCTTGTGAAGCATTTTGTGAGTCCTCTCTGTGAGAAGTGCTATATAAATTAAATTTACTTAACTTACTTTAGCGTTATTTGTTCAGTTACTTTTAATAACGTTAGTTTATTTGGTGTACTTGTACTTATTCTGTTCACACTGCTGTTGAACTTATCCTCTAAAGTTCATAGCAATAACAAAACACATCTAAGTTAACTAGCTAGCAGCAAACACAAGTTGTATTAAAATGTCCGTTAGCTAACTTTAACTACAGCGGTTTAGCTAGTTAACGTTACCGTTAATTAACGTTAACGTTAGGTAATTTAAGCTAGCACCGCCCGTAGACATTATGACAACTCACCCTCAACCTGCTTGTTAGACAGCAAAAGCTTGTAACGTTAGTTTTTTTTTTAACCCAAAGTAATCACAGATCGAAAATATTACAAAAATACTTACAGCTGACTTGGTGATAACAAAATGATAATAATTCCTGTTGGGTGGAGGAGCGTTTCCAGATATCTCAAACAACGGGTCTTTCAAAAGGGACGCCATGTCAAAGTTTCTGTGTTGTCATGGCAACGGAGGTTTTTCAAGCGGAGAAGACGGTTTGAGGTTCACGTAGCTACAGGGGAAGAAAATTTAATATTTAACTCATTTTAACCACATAGAAATTACATAAATAAAACTGTATGCAATATAATGGTGAACAGGGCATGAAATTATAAGAGCTATATATACTAGCAGGGTCGTAATCATCTATTTAATATTGGGAGGACCATTTTTAATGTGGGCCTCCTGGGGGGAATTCTTCCTAGGATTTTTCTCCCCAGAAACTTAACCACTAAACTGACTTTTTGAAAGCATTTTGAAACAAAAATCCGAGATGATAAAACAATAAACGATTTACAACCCCTGATCCAAAAAAGTTGGGATGCCGAATAAAAAATATAATTAGCTTGCAAATCCTTTTTGACCTATATTCAATTGAATAGATACAAAGACAAGATATTTCATGATAAAACTCATTCATTCATTTATTTTCTGTAATCGCTTATCCTTGGGGAGGGAGGGGGGGTAAGGGTTAGGGTTACATCTGGACATCTGGATACCATCTAGATGGGAGCATGGTTTCTCCAGAACCTGTACGTACATCTTTACTGTCTTTAGCCCAGACATAACATCCATTATTTCGAAAAACAAAATGAAATGTGGACTCATCAGCCCACAGCACTAGTGTCACCTCTCTGTCGGGATAATCAAAAGATAAATATACACACATCCTAACTGTAGTTAAAAATCTTTTAATTTATTTATACATATATTTATATATGTACACAGTTACTTACCTATTCTTGTAAAGACAAGAAACACATTGTCAAATTCATTGTTAGTCATTGGTGGCACAACTGAGACACTAGTTCTCCAGAGTCCCAGGCTGAACCGGTAATGTAATAATCCCTAAATTAATCTGTTCTGTACCTCACCTTACTCTAAAGCAAACTGAAGGGAGACCAATTATTTCTCCTCACCCTGCTCTTCACTCCACTCCAAGCTTTTAAATCAGAAGGCAAAGAGGAAGACAGATCTTAAGGGAGTGTAGTGAATATAACATAACAAACATTTCATAAATATTTTGCTTTAAAATGTACTTTTTTTTTGTCTAGGCAGGGTGTGGTAAACCTGTCGTTCCTGTCAAGAGGACAAGTCACCCGCAACCATGTGAATAACTTCACTTGTTTTGAGGCAACCCAATTTGGGTCACACCCACAACCCTGAAGCGTTCTTAACAGTCTTTCCTTTGTCTTTACCATATTCATAAAATACACTGAATATCTGAAAGCAGGAGAGGTTACTTAGAGTATATTAAACCATTTTACCAATATGTATAGATTAGGTAGGGCGACAGGACAAAGAAATACACATCTTAAAGCCTGCACTTCTGGTCTCTTTCCTACATTTGTGCTCTAGTAGACATGTCTGTCCCTTCACCTGGTGAGCTGAAACATCTGCTGGCCTCATATTCAAGGAGCTGCCCTTCGTTTCAACCCAAATTTAGCTCCTACCCTTTCTTTACACCATTTCCCAGATATTGGCAATATTAATAAAAGGTGGTCCAGGACCAATGCTGTATCCAATCCACCTGCTTGGGATGTCACTCTGATTTAAAAAGACGTGGGTTTGGTTGCTTGGGGTTATAGGCATCTTGTAAGTTAATAAATGACATTTTGCACCTTGGTGCCAGTATGGTTGCAATTATGCTAACGTAACAAAAAGAAATCCCTTTTGAGAATGAAATACCTGCATCATCATGGTTGCTTCAAACCACAGGAATGGATTTGGATGGAACCCTGTTTATATTCTTAAAGTCTATACCCTTACCTATGTAGATAGTTTGTAGTGGGGGGTTTTCCCACAAGGTATGTGGATACTCACCTTTGTTAACTCAGTCCTTGTTATACATAACATGTACTTAATTGTGATTACAAATGATGATATGCACAGAGCTTACAGTCATAAACAAAAAATAAAAAGCATATAATGTATATAGTCCAAACAGTACATTTTCCCCTATAACAGTCCCTTAGTCTTCAATGTAGTCCTTTGTACTCCTCCATAGTGTTGTAAACTTCTTTTATGAAAAACAAAACAAAAAGTCTTTTTAAAAAAAATGTACTGCCACTAATTGCATGACGGAACGGGTGCGTTGAATATGTGCTGCATGCTGCCCTCTGCTGGCAAGGAGTGGGAGTTGTGCTACAGGAAAGGGTTGGTCGAACCGCCTGAAGGGAATGACCCGGCCGGAGCTCCCGCCTGAAATAAGAGAGAGTCAGAATTAGGGCACCAACAGATAACAGTCTGAGATAATAATCCCTTTAAATCAAATGTTATTAAATACAATGTTTTCAATGAAATCAATTGGTACAATTGTTTTCTTGAATGGAAAGTTTACCCCTAATTAAAAAATACATATTTTTACTCTTACCTGTAGAGCTTTTTGTCACACTAGATTGTTTGGTGTGAGTTGCAGAGTGATGGAGATATCAGCTGTAGAGATGTCGACCTTCTCTCTTATATAATGAAACTAGATGGCACTCAGCTTGTGGTTCTAAAAGTGCCAAAAGATCACATTTGGAAAACCAAAAAGCAATGTCTCTTTCCAGAAATCATGACCTGGTTACTCAAGATAATCCACAGACCTTGTTGTCAGCGGTTTCATGTAGGAACTATCTTCTTTCTACCGAACTACACCCGCCAACCATATCGCCGCAGAGAAGGAAGTGTGCATCTACTCAGGGACAAAAGGGTCCTGCTTATTGACAGCCCGAGATGTAAACATTTATGGTGTCCTCCTCAGTTAAGCTGTAACGTTAGCTAGCTCAGTGGTGCTAGGTGAGCTAGCAGAAGATACATGCTTCCTTCTGCGTAGTGATACACTTGGCAGGCGTAGTTCAGTAGAACGAAAATAGCTCCTAAATGAAGCTGCTCACAACAAGGTCTGTGGTTTATCTTGATTAACCAGGTCATGATTTCTGCAAAAAGACACTGCTGTTGAGTTTTTCAAATTTATTTTTTGCACTTTGAGCATCAAGCTGAGTGCCATCTAGTTCCATTATATTTAATAGACGGCAGACATCTCTATGGCCGATATCTAGATTGATAAATAACACTACAGGTAAGAGGAAAACCACGTATTTTTGATTTTGGGTGAACTGTCCCTTTAAACCGAGAAAGCCCCCATACTTCATCCTTTATTTCCTCCACAAAGTTGGGAAAAACAAAAGACAATGCATGCTCACCATGAATGGGTTATTGGACATGCCAGGGCCAGCCATGGGCTGCCCAAAGGGCGTCATGGAGGGCTTGTTCTGACCGTAGACTGGGAAAGCAGGGCCTAGGGGTGATACAGGGAAAGGGATTTACAACAGGTCAAGTCTGCTCTCTCCAGCAGTTAGGCAATGTGTAATAATAATATTTCATTGCAACTGTTATATCAACAAGCCATAAAGAGCAGGCTATAAAGAGTCAAAGATAAACAGTTGTTTTCCACTGAACTACATTATGAGTTAATTTTTAAAAGCTCTAGGGATCTAAGACTGTAAAGAGAGGGAAAAAAATCAACAAGAGAGCCAAGCCCAGCGTGTCAGATTGCATTCAGGCGTGAACAGAGCCTTATGAGTGATGTCTGATTTGTTAATTGTGTTTCTGGTCCAGAGCTTCGCACGGAGCAGAACCCTAAAGCTTTGTAACCTAAATGCAACCTTAAATCAATGTACAGTAGCTGCCATGGACAAGTCACACTTAATTTGCTGCAGCAAAACTTATACACAATTCCAAATGCAGATGGCCATCATGTAGATAAAGATAACAAAATCATGCTGAGCGTGACCTAAATCACTGACAGGTACTGCACAGGTGGACCAGGGTGAGAGGACAGAGGGATGTGGGAGGCCACTAACCATTAGACTGAGGGTGGTAGGCCCCAGGTTGAGAGTAAGGGATGGGAGCCTGGCCAGGGAATTGCTGCTGGAAGTTTCCGCTGAAACTGGTCGGGAGGCAGTAGGAAGACGCATTCCCAAAGCCGGCGGGCATGCTCATAGAGCCAGTGCCAAAAGACGCTATGAGACACACACAGCATGTGTGTACACGAATGTACACGCACACCCACAACACACACAAGGAGGAGTAAATTCTACATACTTCGGCAAATCACAGAGCTACTTGGCAATGTAACTGGGTTACATCAAAGTAACACAAATTTCTAAGACGAAAATGTCTCTCATTAAATACACTAAACTTTAAATACACACACACACACCTGCAGCTGGAGCTCTACCATTGGTCTGGAAAGGGTTGGTGGCCATCTCCGGGGCAACGGCTGCAGCAACGAAGGGATTTGTAGATGGGACGGCTGGAAGACATTCAGGAGGCAGTTGCAAAATCAGTCTTCAAGCTATGTTTGAAAATGTACAGCTCTGAAAATGGATTTTCATTCTGTATGCGTCACTGTAGTAGTAATCACTGTTAGCACCTCCAAAGCCAGGCTGCATGCTCGGTAACACAGGCTGATTCTGGGCTGGCGATGAACCAAGCACAGGTCCAAATAAGTTCCTGTAAAGGAAATGTTCAGATTAAATATTTTTACATGTGTTTAACACATGCAGTACACATGACAGGCTTTAATTAACCTTTCGAGCTGATTCACTGACACTGTGAACATTTTGTTGGCTATTTCTTAAAGCAGTTTAGCTGTGAGATGAATTCTTAACATTCCCTCTGGGATTTGGCAGGCTTGTTCTGGGATTGCTGCAGTCTAAAATACCTGATTTCACAGCACAGCGTGTTTTTTTTTTTTTTTTAATATTGCAATGCTTGTCGCAATGTTTTTAGGCATTTGCAATGAAACCTCTCTCAGCATGTGCAACAGATGTGGATGCAATAGCCTCTGTCATTCTTATTTATCTTGTCTGTTGACCACACATTTCAGCCATTGTCCGGCTGTGTGTTGCAGCAGAAGAGTGTTTGTCAATTGATGTTGTTTGAGTTCCACCACAATGTGCCACATGGTGTAAAACAGTTTATCCTCCCTTTCGTGCAGAAGACCAGTAAACTGCCTTACACGGTCTTTAGCAGTAATTTCTGTTGGTAACTGAGATGTTCATGTTGCACATGCCTATATCTTCACAACCAGAAACAAGGAAGAAAGTTTGGTTTGTGCAGGAGACTATGAAAAGTTGCAGAGAAAACTGCGAGGTCACACAGAAGTCACAGGGACTGGTTGTATTTGCATCAGTTGTTGCCATCACCACATCTTATCAACCTGGAGGGGCTGTCTTATAGACTTTTCTGAGTGGAAAATGTTGACTAGAATTTAGTTGGGATTTAAATTCAACATTCAAGATTCAAGAGACTTCATCGTCAGTTCTACAGTTATGTAACAGACATACAGAGAATCAAAACAGCATTTTACTCTGAATTGACTCACGGCTCAGACAGTGCAAAAGGATAAGTCTAAATAAGGAAGTCAAAGAGAATAGAAGACATGATACAAAAATAAAAATAAATAAAAGCAATCAAGTAGTGCAAAGATGTAAAGATGTAAATGCAATCAATCTATGCATTCTCCTAGTGTTTAAGTCATCATCAATTACTCAACCACACTAACTTAATCAAATTCATGTAGTATCTGTCCAGGCTATCCAGGTGTGCAGAGGCACTCTTCATAGACAGTTAACTGTTTGTGGTGAATATTTATTAGCAGTGTGTGTGTGTCTCTCACCCTGGCACATTACTGGCCGTGGTGGCAGAGGAGCTAAGCTCGTTGTCCAACTCAGCCAGAGCAGCATAACGATCCTCTCTGCTGCTCCCTGGCTGGGACTGGGCGGGGACGGCACTAGACATTGACGGAATTGGCACACCTCCCCCTTTTGACAAATTTTGGGGAAGAAAAAGATACTCAAAGACCAAGTGCCACATTCATACACACAGATACTCAAAAATAATAGACAAAGAATTAACTAAATGATTGAGGGAAAGCGTGCTGTATTGTAACAGGTTTAGGGCTAAATGTCCACTGGGTGTCTCCCTTCAAAGCACTTCTGTAATAATGTATTGGTGTGTTTCAAACATGGCTTAAAACTTAGCATGTCTTAAATTGGAAAATCTTTAAATCTTATCCAAGCGAAAAAGGGCTTGCCCAGTGGACACATTGGGTAAGAAATGAACGAGTAAAATACTGAGATGAGGGTGAGTGTGTGGACAGGGTGGAAGAATGAAAATGGTGCGGAGTGGGGTACCTGATGAAAAGGACTGTGAGGGGGGTGACGTGCTCAGATGGGATGGAATTGCAGTGTTTCCAAATGCCTCAAAGTTGGCAAAGTTGGTATCTGAATTACCCTGAGGTGCTGCAGCCATACACAAGGAAAAAATGAATACAAACTTGAATGAATGTGGAAATAAAAACAATGGCAGGGCAATGCATGGGCTGATGACAAACCAAATCTGTGCTGAGTGTCTGAGTGAAACGTTTGACCTTCTGGTTCCTTTGAGAGAAAGCTTTCTTACCCGACTGGCTGGGAAAATGTGCAAAGTTGGCAAAGTTGGTGGAGCTGGAAGTTTGAGTGGGTGGAGCAGCAAAAATGTCTCCTCCCAGGTCAGAGAGCAAGTCAAACTTCTTCTCCTGAGCAGCGCTGTGAGCCTGGGAACGACCAAGCGCTGGAGACTAGACAGTAACCAAAAAAGGACAAGTTAAAACTTTTTTTCCTGCTGAATTCCAAATGATGAGCACTCACAGGCTCAGTGTCTATTTCTGTTACCTGGCGGAGTGGGGTCTTGTTGAGCTGCAGTGTCTTGAGGGGTTGGACTTCTGGGGTACTACCGGTGCTGCTGGCCGAGGAGCCAGAAACAGAGGCCTGGACACTTGCTACTGCCCTTGCCTGGTCTGGAGGAACATACCTAAATATCCAGGAAAGATTACCGACACAAATGTAGAGATATTTTTAAAAAAAGGAACGAACAGAAGCAGCTTTTTGTAACTGTGACCCATCTAAGCACCGTATGAATACAACAAATTTATTTAATATGATCAAATGTAAACTTGCTTCATAAAGCACAGTTGCACCCTTTCCAATGACAATGAACCAAAAGAGTAAAGTGACACATAGACAAAGAAAGTCCAAGACAATGACTGGCATGCTATCAACCTAAAACACATGGTTAACCAAATCCATCACTGCCAAATGTTTTGTTTTGTTTTTTGGCAGAGGCAGCACTTAACTCTTAGCACTCTAGACTTCTTAGCACTCAGTTTAGCATTTCACTGCCTTCCCAAATAGAAAGCTGTATGCACACAAAAGGTTAAGGTAAACTATGCAGGAATTGTCAGCTACTGTATGTAAACAGTATCAGCAGCAAAAGTGAGAGCCAATCCCAGATTCACTTTCATTTTAGAAACGAGCTTTGTTTGCTTGGAGTTTTGCCTCGCTATATTTGCATTTTTTCAGCACGGTGTTCACAATTTTTGTAGCTTCCTCTTGGATGCGTGCCGCTTACAGTGTGGCACCTGGTCACTATGCTATATAGCAAAAGGAGAGGAAAATAAGAAAATACAGACAGAGCAAAGGGTATCTGCAGATAAATACACCGCCACATGATTCTGGCGAGTAATAAGAAACATTGGCGCTACAAACAGAGGCCTTAAAAACGCTGTTGACCCTGTTTTAGTTTGAAAACTACAGGGTTGTGATTTAGTCTGGATGAGTGAGAATTTGGAAATTACTGCACAGACACAAGTGTTTGCTTCCTGATGGGTCTTATCAGTCACAGCCTGTAAAGTCAAAACATTATAGCTAGCTCTATGTACTTCTTTTTCCATTGCAGTGGCTTTCTCCGGCAATGGATAAAGCTCCTGGTGCCACTCCGATATGTCGCCGTATTTGCTTTAAAATGGACTCCCAATCTATTTCCCACTGCCTTGACTGCCTTATACTCATCATGTTACTTTCAGTAACAGTTCCACCTCATCGTTGGTCCAAGCAAAGAAATCTCTTGTCTTACTTTATACTGTTTCTGTAGTATCTTCTGTAATTAAGCAACTAACCACAAAGTAGACAATCTTCCCTTGAACCACCAGCACACACATGCTTAGTGTATGTACAGGGTCATGTGACAGACGAAGATCACTTCTGAAACTCTGCTACAACACTTGTGAGTACAGAGATCGTTTTTGTTTCAAAACGCCATTTTAAATCAAGTGTTTGTGTGGATGTGTCCTTAGAGGGATTACTTTTGCAGGAGTATATACATTGTTTTGTTTTGTGCATAGTATACCTCAACGCATTATACAATGTGCATCCAAAGGGTGAACAACTGAAATGAGAATGGCTATGGAAGTTGGTTTGTGATCTTTTAACAACAGGTTTTATTCTTCCCATAACAAAGAAAAAAAGAAATCAGACGTTAATATTACCATCTTTTCTTTTCGTATTTTTCCTGAAGGAACTCTTTTACTTTCTGTGGTTCTCGGAAATCTGGAACAACTAATGTCCTGTCGTCATAGAGGCCCAACCAGATGTGTTTACAGACCTACAGGGGGGCAGAGGAATGAGAAGAGTGGGAGGTAAGGAGGGGAACGGGGTGGGGGTGGGGTGGTGGCAAAGAACGGAGAGAGGTGAGAGAGAGAGAGTAAAGGGAAGGGGGGAGGGGATGACGAGAAATGGGAGAAAAAGTGGGGGGAAAGGAATGCCAATAAAGCTGACTGTGCAAGGTTCAGAAAAATGCCAAGATGCTTCTGACTCACAGACAAAACGACTGTAAAAACAGTGTTTAACAATGTGAAATATGGCGCTGACTCCTTTGTTGTAAAGTGTGCACGATACCTCGTTGCTGTGTTTCTGTAGGAACTCAATTTCCTGATGTGTGAATGTGGTCATAGAGATGGACTTCACTCTGTGTGGGGGGTTCAGTCCTCGCCTGTGGGTGGAGGAGGTATATGTTGGCATAAGAACAAGAGAAGCAGGATGCAACCCAGTGTTGTTCACGTGACATGAGATGAGCAAACAACAACCACACATGCACTGATATATTTTCTGTGCACATGTATGAACATTTGACAGACATTTAACAGCAAACATGAGCATTTACTGCTGATTAAACATTTTTAAGACCATAGACTGACCGGTTTTTGGGTTAAATCCCAAGGAATGTCTCAGTAAATATGAATTCCCAAACATCAAAATAAAAGGCACAAGTTAAAAGAGATAGTTCAGATCTTTTGTCAGTGTACTACACACAGCAGATGTCTGTTGGCATGTCCCCAGTTTAGAGAAGCGGGCTGGAGTCCAACACGGAAGCTAAGCAATGTACTGCTGTAGTTTTCACTGCTTTACGTTAACATCAGACAGCAATTTCTGATGGAGAAATGAAGCCTTTATATTACTCTCTTCAAAGCCAGGCTCCATTGAGAAATACAGTGATTTAACATCGCTAAACACAGGAGAAGCTGGTCTACTGCTGCCTTGATCAGTTAGTTTGTTTGTGTTATTGTGTAAGTTAGGTGTTTTAAAGGGTTAGCTCGGATTCACCAAAGTCATATAATACCACAAACTAACTGACCAAGGCAGAAGTAAACCAGCAGCTCCCGTGTTCAGCAAACCAAAATTGCTGTTTTTGTCAATGTAGTCTGGTGGCTTTGACAAGAGCATAGATGAGGATGTTAACTCTAAGATATTTTTAGATGGGACCATTTTTAGATGGCTAAAATACATTTCACTGCTGCCCCATCTACAGCAGAACATTGCTTAACTTCCGTATCAGCACTTGAGTCACTTCCAGAAAGTGGAGGCATGCCGACAGACATTTACTGTAGGTAATACACTGATGCTGGATAAGTACACCATACAACCCCACATCAAAAAATCCAAAGTATCCCTTTATTTCAGAGATATTTGTGACTGTTCATTTGATTAGAAATGACCAGGACCTAATTAGAAATGGCTGAGATTGTGCTCGATGTTATAGACTTACAACAGATGCCATAACTATGTTTACCGCGGCAGTAAAGCTGTAAACCCAAATACATTTCTTCGTGTTTCATTGCTTCAAAACATAAAATCACAGTGAATTTTGAAATGAATCCACAGAAAACATACTTGAGTATTAAAGTTAAGTGGATCTCCACAAACTGGCCAAGCACAATTACACAAACTACTTAAGCATATAAGTATTTGCAGTTTGTGACATATTAAATTCACATTGTAACAGCAGCCAGCTGTTTTTAAACACCACATAATGAGCCACATTGAAATCACCTGTGTGTAATCAAGGTGTGACAAGTGACATAAGGGTAAATACACTTTAAATAGGTGGAAGGTGCAACAGTTAGTTGGGCGGTTTTCTGGCAAAAGCTTAATTGTGAAGACACAGGACCTTAACAGACAAATCTGTGACAAGATTACTGGAGAACTGCTTGTTCATATTGCACAGAAGCACATGTTTTTGCCTTTAACCTTACAGTCTCAACACTGAAAAGGAAAGTAATTACACAAACACTTCTGAGTATAGTTAGGTCAATCATAAAATCTTTTTTTAAATGGCTGGAAATTTGCCTGGAGCAAGCAGCAGTTCTCAAAATACGAGGGTATGTGCAGGAGGGATAACAGCGAGAAGGGGCACCACGGGGCCTTAGACAACCCCAGATGAGCTGTGCGAAAACAACTGTTGCTTCACCAGCTGCAGCTTTGTGGCAGGTTGGCAAATACAAAACTGCTGTTAAAAATAAAAAAAAAAATCACTTGACATCCTGGGCTAGTGTTTGCCACAGGGGATGTGGGCTCTATGGTTTAATGAGACCAAAACACATCCTACCATCACCACCACAAATCTTGTGATGGCAGCATCATGCTCTGGGGATGCTGCCGCAGGCTGTGGAGGGCTTGTGGGGGTTGAGGATAAAATGATGTCAGACACTCAAGACACATCCTGGAGGAAAACAATGCAGTCTGTAACAGAAGTGGCTGAAAACCAAGAACCAAACCAGAATTCTATGGCAGGATTTGAAAATTGCTGTTCACTGCAACTTGATGGAGGCTTACCAGTTGTGCAAAGGAGAATAAAGACAAAAGGCAGTGTTCAAATGTGCAAAGCTGATACAGACCCATCCACATCGACTCAAGGTTTTAACTGCTGCCACAGACGCCTTTACTAACTCTGATTTCAAGAGAGTGAATACGTTATGTTTAAATTTGTACTTAAATGTCAAACTTCTACCATTTCAACTAAATTAAGTGTCACTTATTATGAAAAATAAGGGTGTTTACATGTAGTAGAAACTCAAATGTTATGCTTATTGAGATTTTTCAAAATTATTTTAACCAAAATTGGACAAATCATCTGTTTTCATTCAAGCACTGCAGGTAAGTAGCATAGATGTGAGGAGTGAGATTAATCTACATTTTGTCAACAGGTAAGTGTAAGTCTAAAGTAAAAATACAGCATTAGTTTCAGTGGTAGGTTTAAAGATTCCTAACATTATAAATATGAACTTTCTCATGTAGACAAGCTTGACTCATTTTGACAAGAAGAAATTAAAATATGGATAAATTAGATAAATTGTTTTGGGCAATTAAGACCTCACAAATTCAAAGGTCCAGTGTGTAGGATTTAGGGGCATCTATCAGCAGAAATTAAATATCATTTTCATAACTTTGTCTTCATTAGTGTATTATCACTTAAAATTAAGAACTGTTGTGCTTTTGTACCCTACATCAAGGCTTTATATCTACATATGGAGCAAGTCCTCTTTCAAACCAAGCCAAACACTGGCACTAGTTAGTGATATGTGCATTTTTGCTTTGGCCACTGTAGTTCTCCTACACGCTTGGCACACGGGAGAAGTTTAGTTCTACAAACTCATCGCTACATGCCACTAAATCTTAGACGCTGGACCTTTAAAACTATTTAATTACTTTTAAAGGTCCAGTGTATAGGATTTAGAGGGATATATTGGCAGAAACAAAATACAGTAAGTATGTTTTCTTTAGTGTATAATCACCTGAGAATATGAATAATTGTGGGTTGTTGTTTTTTTTTTACCATGGCATGAGCTGTTCATGTACACATGGAATGGGTCCCTGTTTATGGAGATCATCATGTTTACCGCCATATTTCAGTAGCCCAGAACGCACAAACCAAACACTGGCTCTTGATTGGACCATTCGCGTAGTTAGAAGCCTATCTGCGACAAGCAGCATTAGAGCAAGACTGATTTGTAACATGAAGCTGCTTTATTCTGTGTTTCTACAGGTTTAAATCACTGGGTCCGTTTGTTTTGGAGAGGAAGAGACCTCTGAATAATTCAGCTCCCGGTAAAACTCCCCTGAACGTCTAGATCTCAAGCTATCAGAGAATAAAGGTGAGCACACATGAACATGAGGTGGGCAAACCACTAGTCTTCGACATGCCAAACAGCGTGGGAGAAATACTGATTTGTAACATGAAAATTCTTTATTCACTGTTTTTACTGGTCTAAATCAACAGTCCCATTGTTTCAAAGAGCAGGAGACCTCTGTGGATAATTCGGCTCCCAGTAAAAACCTACTGAACGTCTGAATCAGTAAAAAAGATGAGCACTTTAAGTTATCAGAAATGGTGATTGAGTCGT
This sequence comes from Epinephelus fuscoguttatus, assembly GCF_011397635.1. Classification (NCBI taxonomy): domain Eukaryota; kingdom Metazoa; phylum Chordata; class Actinopteri; order Perciformes; family Serranidae; genus Epinephelus; species Epinephelus fuscoguttatus. Next base: position 26,452,612 of record NC_064766.1, read on the forward strand.
CAGTCTCCAACATGCCAAACAGCGTAGGAGAAACACTGATTTGTAATGTAAACCTTATTTATCAAGTGTTTTTTTCTGGTTTCAATCACTTGGTCTGTTTATTTTGGAGAGGAGGAGACCACTGTGGGTAATTCAGCTACAGTAAAACCCTCTGGGACAATAAACAATGTTGAAATTCTACCAGGGAGAAGTTTCAGTTGGTTGCAATGAGCAGTCCTCATCGACATGTGCCACTAAATCCCCCTAAATCTTACACACTGGACCTTTAAGGCCTAAATATTATTATATATTTAAAGACAGTTTAAGACTTCTGAAGGACCTGCAGACACCCTAACACTGTCCATGCATTAGTCCAAGCAGTTAGTTATAGTAATTTCCCCAATTTCACTTTTCCTACCTGATGTGCTACTCTGTGCAGTATGGTTATTAGGGATGCACGATACAGTGTTTTTTGCTGATATATGACAAATTATTTGGCCGATAACTGACACCGATATATCCCCCACCTAATTTTAGGGATCATCAAGTCTCTTCTGTAGTGTAATTAACATGATATTATGCATGCATACTCTTATTGTGATAGCCAATCAGCAGATGGAGATATGAGATACAATGCTTTTCAGTGTATGTGATATTCATTCATTCTGCAATACCAGTGCATCCCAAGTTATTATGGATCTGTGCACTGAGTCATACAACTGGTAAGAATAACACACTACATGATCATATCAGTGTCATTACAGGTTAAATGTTGATTAGTTATATGCATACTATTACATTACACAATACACTCACAACTAGCTCACAATAAAGGGGTAAATATTGTACTATAAGGCACTGCAACACCTTAGGTGACAAGGAAAACACTTAATAAACTATCAGCAAGATAAGCAGATATGTTTGCCTCCCTAAAAGGGAGTGGACAGTAATAGATATTGCATGAATCAGATTCATTGCCTAAATACCGGTTTGGATTTCATAACACTAAAAAGATGTTTCATCAGTCAGCAGCTAAAGACGACCCACTGCCCCACTTCTGCTTTCAGCTACTTCCCAGGGTGAGAGACTCACCCTGCTCCTTCTTATCTGGAGGTGTGTGTGTATGTGTTTGTTTGCGACATGTCGGAGGTCCAGCTAAAGTTCAACCAGAGGAGGGTCCCCTGTGACGTGTTTTCAAACAAGGTGGTCAAATATTTAACTGAGGTATATATGAAGCTTTAGGCGTGCTAACCTTGACCACACAGGCAGTAATAAACCACTGAGATCCGCACACACTCAGCCGACATGTGAAGTAAAGCTGGAAGCGAACCAAACCGCCGTCACTAACCGGCCCAGCCCAACGGCCGCGGGCGGAACCGACGTTACCTGTCCTGACTTCAACGCTAGCTAACAAGCTAACGGTTCCGCCGAGTCAGTTACGGACCGGGCATGTCCGTGACCGACAGCGGTGCCTTGTCTTCACCTGGTGGAGGCTGTAAACAATACAAATGGCTCTTTAGGGTCAAAAGGAAACTCACAAGATGCCGGAGCAGGTGGTGCAGACGAAGGAGCCCACTGTCATGTTGACATAGGTCGGGCCGCGCTGGTCGCAGTCGAAGCATTTCCTATTCGCGGGCAGGCTAGTCATTTCCCGGAGCATCTTCAGATGAGTCTCCTCCTGCTTTCGCTTCGCACTCGTCGCCATGGCCGAAAACAGCGGGTCGGTATCACCGTGGAGGAAGTTTGGTCAGGGGACCCGGGACAGGGCGGGTGTCTTCGGGGTAGACTCGTCTCGTGTGACGGTGGCGGCCGGGTAGACACCTTTCTCCGGTCTAGCGGGGAGACTGGGCGACTGACAAACTACTTCTTCTGCAGGGAGCAAGTGTGAGACAGAGCGGCCTCACACGCACAGGCGCCATCTGTTGGTTTGGAATGGTGCCTCGTGTTTTCATTGAACGTAACACTCTTCATTTGGGAATATTTCACACAGAAATATTGAAAAAAGGTGCTGTGAAAACACCACACTTGCAGTTTGCAGTGTTTGACCCAACCACACTTTCATAAGAACATCACACAAACAAACTTCAACATTATTTTAATTAAAAACACCAACAGCATTTGCATATAACATACAACTGTAAAACATAAAGTGCCTGTATTTACAGTATTTTTCAAAATAAACCCTTCTTAATAAACATCTCAGTGTCTCTTTCAGACATGACACCACTTTACTGCATGTTTTAAAATGCAAGTCTTTAGTCCCTGCCTTGGCACCCGTCACACAACAGGTGCTCATTGAATATCTAGTGATGAGACATCCCCTGTCTCCAGTTTTGGCCTGGTGTAAGGCCTCCCTGACAGTGATAACACTGTTCTCTTTCATAGCCATCCACCGCCTGCTCTGCTTTTCTTGGTGGCTTTACAGGAAACTGCTGGACACGCTGAAGAACTGCTCAGTGAACTGCATTGTTGCAGACACTGCTGTTAAGACAGGATCAGATTATTGTATTGTCAGTGGGGGGTAGTGCTCCCATGCAGAGACAAACGACTTGAAGTCAGTGTCTTGCGAGGCGCTTGTTTTGGCTTCTTCTGAATTTGGCGGTGGAATAAAAGTAGAAGGCACTTGGAAAAGCACAGTCTCCTCCAAATGTGAAACCATGATCCAACAAAAACTGGTGAAGTCTGTTGATTATTAGCGCTACAGAAGGTAAAATCAGAATACTTGGAACATCATTTAGTCACTGAAATGGAGTCTCTCATCAGAACAGGAATGAAGCATTAGAGCTTGAAACTCAAGATCCAAATCACAGATTTGTCTGTTAATGTCGTTTCATAATTGTTTGAGATATCTGGACTGCGTTGAAAACAGCTTCCAACTTCAATGGTGAAGGCAGCAAGCAGGAGATGGTGGCGGCCTTATTGTGACTTTGGTCTCTTCCTGTTGCTGCTTAAAGGGTCTGCAACTTCCACGGGCTGGAGGAAGAAAGAGAGAACTGTTCAGACAAATCAACACACCACATTTGGAGCTACTGAAAATTAAAAGTGATTGTTTTCGTCAGGTCATAACTGACTGCTTGACTGGAGTAGAAATCATGATTGATCCAGACATTTCAAAGGTAGTTATAATTCATTTTTAAAGGAATAGTTCGCCCTTAAAATGTTATGTTGAACTTGTAAAGAAAACTGTTTTTTGCGCATGCCTCCTTGGTGAAAGAAGAATCCAAAAACAAAATATCTGTTTAAAAACTCTCACACAACTCATGCAGTATAATCCAAGTCTGATTTATCCAGTCGTATGCTCAGTATCTCCCAAACAGACAGCCTTTTCTGACGGGGAACTGAATGGGAAGTGTAACTTATCTATGCTCTCTTCAAAGCCAGACTCCATCGACAAAAACAGTAATTTAACCTCTTTATTCAGATCCCCATTAGCTTCCACAAGGTAGTTGCTTGTCTTCCTGGGGTCCACTCACAAAACAACATTAAATATAAATTAATTTGAAATCACACAGTATCAATGAGACGATAACATTCAACATCAGTCCAAAATTAAGACAAAAAAAGGAGTAAAAGAGCAATATTGTCACAAACTCACTGTACCAAATAAAAAAATAAAATAACATTAACAAAAATGTTTCAGAACTGCCATAACCGAATTTTCACGTGATTCATCAATTTTAGTGTTATTTTGAGTGCCAAACACTTGATTTCCTGCATTGTGGTCAATGTTTTTGCACCAAGTTATGCATTTTCTGCACCTGATCGAGGCAGCGGTACACCAGCAGCTCCTGTGAGGTAAAATCACTGTTTTGGATAACAGATTTTTGAACTGGATAAATGAGACTTGGATTGTACTTCATGAGTTGTGTAAGACTTCTTGAACAGATATTTTGATACAGTTTTGCTGTTGTTAAACACAGACCCCTATAATTTCAATTTTCAAGAATTTCCTCAGTTTTTTGATTCTTGGTTCACCTTAGGCGAGAAAACTGACATTTTCTTTATGAATTCAACGAAACACAGGGTGAGTTATTGCTATACAAATGATCATTATTGCTTTCCTCTAATTAATCGAGCTCTGAATCATTGTAATAAGCTTTAAATATGCCATAAACTGAAATATATTTTTGTGGATGATTGTGTTATGCTCACCTGCTCCCTCTTCCTAGTAACTCTAAAGAAGTCCTCCATGCGAGTCTGCTTGCTGCGTCCTGCTGCTCTCTCCTTTTCCCTCTCCTCCCGTTTACCTTCCCGCATCTGACGGAACTTCTCCATCCGACGACGGATTCTGTCCTCCCTAAAACCATATCAGCATGTACACCGTTAAAACTGTCTCTGAAAGAGACAGAGGAGCATGTGAAATGTGAAAGCTAAAGCAAAAACTACACACTTAACGTATGTGGCGTGACAGAAGAACCCGACCAGGGCTTCCTCATCTGGCTCAGTCCAGGTGAGTTCAGGAGCTACTGTCTGCGGTGCATCCAAGAATATCATCCGTGCTTCTTTGTACTTCCAGGAATGTGGCACAGGGTGGGTCTGAGGGGCAGCAGATACGAGGGTGTTATCAGATCTTACACTTTTTTGTAAAGCAACGTACAGAGTGAAGACCAAAGACCACTGGTTGTCCATCTAGTACCTCTCTGTTGACATGCAGAACCACGTTCTCAATAGTGCGATGCTTCTGGATCAGTGTCAGAGCTCTCTTAGGACCCAAACCTGCTATCTTGTCACAGTAGTCACAGCCCAGCAAAATACACAGGTCGACAAACTGGTGGAAGGAAATGGCAAAAGAAGGAAAGTTCGAGATATTATTTGCACGAAGTGATATCACAAATACCAACTGAAATATTCAGTACTTTCAAAGACAATGTTAGAGTTTCAGTCTCACCTCCTTGTGACTAATTTGGAGTCTCTCTAGCAGCTTGGGTAAAGAATATTCAATGACTTCACTGTGATGAAAAAGAGATTATATCAGTTCACAAACCTTCCAGTCCCTCCTTCATTTAAAGTGATCATTTGGATTGTTGTAAATAAAGCAACATGAGGAAAGCACTGGTAGTGGTATCAGTGCAACATGACTTGAGGCTACAAATCCTGTAACTGGAGATCTGTCAGCCAGCCAGTTGCTTGTCAGACAGGAATTAGCAGCCACAGAAACATTTTAAGCAACAGCACAACATGAAAAAAAAGATGCAACTATCAACAACAGAAGAAAACATGTTTGGTGTATTTCCAGGTTTTGACCTCACTCCAGGTGAAGCTCATTTGCAAAGTGATTTCCCTGGTTACATATAATGTCCTGCATGCAGCTAATTTCTGTCCAACAGGTCACTGCTGTTGTGACCTGCTAGATATAATAAGAAGCTTATAGCTAGTCTTCTTTTGAGAGTTTACTGTGGCTTAAATTATCTCTGTCAGCTCGGCCCAGTTTGCTGCTGCTCATTTTTATCTGGAGAGTCACCAGCTGACAGGATGATGTTTGACCGCAGATTTCACAGCCTCGGGTGATGCCAATGCATCAGTATTATCACAGATGAGAAATTTAAAAGGACAGTTCACCCCTATTTCTCTCTACCAACTAAACCCACCAGCTGTATCGCTGCTCAGAGGAGAGGCTAGTGACAGTGTGAGATGTAAACATTAATGGTGTCCTTCTCTGCCAAGCTGTAACGTTAGCTAGCTCAGTGGTGCTAGGTGAGCTAGCAGCAGATGCATGCTTCCTTCTGCGCAGTGAGACAGTTGGCAGGTGTAGTTCAGAAGAAAGAAAAATAGTTCCCACATGAAACTGCTCACAACAAGGTCTGTGGATTATCTTGAGTAACCAGGTCTTGATTCTTGGAAAGAGACATTGCTGTTGAGTTTATCAAATGTATTTTTGGCGCTTTGAGCACCACAAGCTGAGTGCCATGTAGTTCCATCATATTGGAGAGAAGGCAGACATCTCTACGGCTGATATCTACAACCTCTTCTTAAGAGTATTTAAATGCATCAGCCCCAGAAAACTATAGAAGAAGAGAGTAAAACATAACATAAGAAAACTCCAGCACAATCCTTACAGCAGCAACACATAAATTGTAATATTCTTACCTGTCCTTCTTGGCGTTCAGCTGGCGAATGAGAATACTGGCTCCAAACGGCAGTGTGTCCATGTCCTCCGATGCCACAGCGTCCACAGTTCCGTCTCTCACCAGGTGGGCGCACATGGCCTCAGCATCCCCTGGAGCCTGGAGCATAAGACAGAGAGAAAGAAAGGGGGATCAAAATGAAAATGCAGGAAGTGAATGTTCGATATGAACAAAAAAACAAACTTATATATTCTATGTTGAGCAGGTCGTACCTGGATGACAGGTACACCCAGAAGCTTCAGGAGCTGGAGACAATCTTTGGTCTGGGATGATGCTGCAAGGAGCACAAAAGAGTTCACTTCAGAAGACCTGACGTTCAAATATTTCTCCTGAATGTATAAGTTCAAAACCTGTGCCTGTTATCAATCTGTGTAGATGTACCTATGCCTGTGCGGTTGTGAGACTTCCAACCAGCTGCCTCAGCTCGCTTCTCAAGCTGCAGGTAAAACAGGAGCTTCAGTTAGCATGTGTGGGAGTCATCTGCATCACAATACAAGTGTTAGATGTCTTTATCGTATTCCACTGGCTCATTGAATTCCCTTTCACATCCTTGTTTAAGATATTTCCTTCAGTCAACACATGTAAGGAGAGCAGTTCTACTATCATTAAGAACACATGAGGGAAGCAGTCAGATAAGTCTCCCTGACCTGTGACTGTCGTACACACACCAGGAGGGTATGTTTGGTGTCAAGTTGAGTCAAAAGATACAGAGGTGTCACTTACAACAGCTGTCTTTTCCCCAGGAGGCTTCCCGTCAAACACAAAGACAGGCTTAATGTCATGTTCCAGGAAGGTGAGCGTGCGGAAGAAGAGACCTGTCAGGGGGCTGCGGAGAAGAAATAGGAGGACATTACACACAAATACTCTGGCCAAAGGATTGAAACCCCTGTAAACATATCATTTGTAACTGAACTTTATGGCTGTAGTGGGTGTAGTGATTGTAATATTTTTGCTCATATGCAAATAAGATGATAAAGATATTAGAAACACTGTCAAATATAACTCAGTCCAATGCACCACCAACACAAAGTCCAGCCTCATTAGTCAACAGAAGTTATTGCAGGTTATGACATTGGACTGCCGCATTTTACTGGTGTTCCTTATTTTCTGGACATTGACTGAACTGGGTTGGAAATGGGGAATCAATATATGTAATACGCTGGGTGGGAAAAAAAGAGGAGCACATGAGAAAAAAAATATACTGTTGCTCCACTTCAGTGAGACAGATCGGGTCATCAGTCATTGAGGAGCTCACCTTAGTGAAGGCGTCGCTGCACGAAACTGGTTCACAACAATAGAGGTATCCAGTGCGATCACTTTTCCTGTGGGGTGTAACAGAGCACCGGCATCATCAGCACCATATAATACAATTTCCATGTAGATGATTTTTTTTGTTGTAAAAGTAATACAAAAAAGTCAATAGCATCTATAACAAAATTGTGCATTTATTCTAGAACTTTAAGTCAATTATTGTATAACTATAACTGTTAAATTAAATAAATGATTTAGTATATGGACATTGGGTTAAGGATGTTATGCATTATTTAACACTGGAGAAAATCTGTTGTTTTATTAAAGGATCAACTGCATACTTCTTTCTCACATGGCAACCATTTTAAAGCTGAAAAATTGTAACGAAATACGCTACACTCCTCTACTTGTGTCACACAAGTTAATTTATTTGTCGTCATTTTTCCTTCCCTTTTTTTCCCATTTTGCTTATTTCTTGTTCTTGTGTATTGGATTTACTTTCACTGGTCTGGCTTTCTCTGTTTGTTCCTGGGTTTGTGGGTGGGTGGGTCTTTTATTTTGTACTTGCTGGTTCTATGTTCATTTGTTGATGTTATGTGCATCTTAATGAATTATTAATGAAAATACCTTGTTGATGATTGGTGGGTAATGTGTATGTTGATATCATACAATGTCTAGTCTCTGATCATATGACGAGATGATATGTGCACAATAGCGTGCACTAGGGTGAAGTAATTCTTTGAAAGCCTTAGTGACTGTTTCATTAGAGCTTCGATGGTCATGCCTGGTGCTTTGAGTCCTTTCATTTGACTCATTTAACCCTTTGACACCTGAGCAAACAGCAAATTGGCTTAATTTCTCTTAACAACATGGAAAGAATGCAATGAGCAATGAAAGATAAAAATGACCCCAACAAAAAGCAAGAAACTAGAGAAGAGAGAAAACAAAAACAAGAATATTACTTAAAAAGAAAGAAAGTAAGAAATAATGGATGAAATAAAGTTAGAATGACCTGGAGAGAGTGCTGAAAATGCTAATAAAAAAGATTATCAAAGTAATAGAAAATATTATAATAATAATAATAACATTATTATACAGATAAATATATAGAGATAATATATAGAGGATATTTATAATCTTATAAAATTATAATAAATCTGTAAATAAATCTGGAATAATAATAATTATTATTATTAAAAGTTTCTTCCCTAGCTTTTTCTTATTTTCCATAATTTTTAAATCTCTATTTTTCTTTTTTTGCAATTTTTCCCCCATGTTTTTTTTTTTTTTTTTTTTGTTAAAGAAACCAATTTGGTCAAAGCTCAAGGGTTTAAATACTTGCAAAAGGTGTCTGAAAGCAGCACAAGAAAACTGTTGCTCCAGGTTTTAAATGTTCAAAGGTACAAAAGCAGCAGTAAACACAGATGGTTAGACCAGTTAATACACACTGTCATTGAACACTTGTTACAGGTTACTAACACAGATATCCGTCAGTGAAAACTTGTGGTTAGTTTTAATGCTTTAGCAGTGGTGCTACTCATGTTAATTTACTTGAGTACAAGTAGTAATACAGCAGGGTGATTACTAGTTGAAGACCTATTGTTATAGTCAAATACTAATGTACACAATAAGCATGGTCAGGAAAATTAGTAGCAAAGTACTCATTATGCAGAATGGCTTTTATCAATATCTTAATATTACGCAATATTTTAAAAATCTGACTGAAATAATTCAGCAAACGTTAGTGTTACTTTTAAAGATGATGGCATGTAGTGTTAGAAACAGTTGACGTCAACGTTAGCTAAGCTAACTAGCAGTCAGGTGACTGTATGCTAACGTTAGCTGTTAGCATTCGCTGTTTATTATGACACAGACTGACCGTGCTCGTGAAACAAATAGATTGATGGAAAGATCAGGGATGTTATTACCTGTGTAGTCACTGATGTCCTTATGAAATATAGCACCAGGAGCATGGAGTCGGATCAGATCTGCCAGTTTGGTGATCCCCATTGTGTCACCATCAGGTTTCCAGCACCACTGCTCCTCTGTTTACTTCCGGTATTAGACGAGCCACAAACTACTCCATTCTGGTTTGATCCAAATCAGCGTTAACTGTCATGTGTTGAGGATCTTTGTTCGTACAACTGGACTTGTGCTCTATGATGATGCCCAGTTAAAATTCCTGAAACATCTTCCTGCTGCTGCACACCTGCTAACACACCAGCAGGGTTCAGCATTGCACAGAAACAGGCTGGCTCTGGAGGAAATTCACATCCGTCATTTATTACAGCAAAAAAATATTAACAAACAATGAATGTATTCATATATTACAAAGAAATTAAGATATATTAACTTAAACTCCAGCTTTAAGGATTAAATTCAGTGCTTAACAGAAAAAAGTGGTAACTGCAACATGTTGATGCCGCTGTGATATGTGATGAATACACCTCCATTAATTACATTATTTAAAATAATGACATCAATATTTTACATACATATCCATCTATAATGATCATACAGATAGTAGCTCTAGGATGTATACCACACTGCATGATGAATAAAAGCACACAGTCCATGCTTTTAGTCTTGTAGGTAGCTTAGTGGAAAAACATGAGTGGTCAGATTCTCTGGAAAAATGAGCAAACTATAGAAACAGCATGGGAAACATTATCACTGCACAGATTATACCCTTAGTAGGCTAACCTTAGTTTTGTTGACACTTCATCCAGCTTTTAACATAATCAATAGGCATGTGACTGCCAAAGAGGTAAAAAACATGAAGGACAAACTACAACTTTTACAACAATAGTCTATTCAAGTACCGTATACAAATGTTTTGGGGTAATGCTCAAGCGAAAACAGGGCATTCAGGGTAAATGTTATGGCATCTCTAGATTTACTCATTTTACTTTGACACTTTAAGAATGGTGGTTTTTGACAAAACTGACGAATCTCAATGTCAAACAGACAAGTCAGTTCTGAGGCTTGGTCCTGTAACAATAGTCCCAGCTCGGGGTTTGGTTCCCAAAACATTTGTTGCGTAAGTAAATCCTTGTCTCCCCTCAAATCAGTCTTCTCCTTAAGCTAAAAAGTCACATTTACAAATCTTGTTTACTCTCAAAAAGATGAATAAGCATCAGTGTAACATCTGCTGTTGCTGTGCAAAGGATTTATCAAGCTTTAAAGGTGCAATCAGTAATATTTTCCAATATAACCAGAGTATATCAGAAAGGGTTTGCAGTTCTTGCCAATTTCACATTATCTGTGTTACGTTCGGTTTCTCCTGAACACAGGTGAACATCAGTGCAGCATTAGAGACGTGGAGAAAGCCTCAGACTCAAACTTAAAGGTTAAGTGTGTAATATTTAAGGGGATTTAGTGGCGTCTCACAGTGAGGATTGCAGATTGCAACCAGCTTAAACTTCTCCCAGCTAAAATTCCTTCAGTGTTCATTGTTCAGAAGGCTTTTTACTACAAGCCAAATAATCTGGAGAGGTCTCCTCCTCTCCAAAACAAATGGACCCAGTGATTTAAACCAGTAAAAACACACAATAAAGCAGTTTCACATTACAAATCAAGATATAGCTGACACTGTTTTTTTCTGATCCAGACATTCAGGAGATTTTTATCAGGAGCCAAATTATCCGCAGAGGCCTGCTCTTCTCCAAAATACACGGACCAGGGATCTCATTTATAAAACGGTGCATAGGATCCACACTAAAAATGTATGCACAAACAAAAGCCAAACAGTATTCAACAGTTTCGACTGTAAGGCTTCCACCTCATCATTTGCATCGCCAATTTCCCATCTCCAAAATGTTTGTAAGCATGGGTCAAAGTTTCTCTCATCAATCTGTTTCTATAGATCAGAACTTTTGCGTGGGAAGTGGCATACACTTGTTTCAGGCCTCTCTGTGCGCATGCATGTTTATAAATGAGACCCCAGGTGATTTAAACCGGTAAAAACACCGAATAAGGGCTGTGTCCACACCCAGTGTCTTTTTTCAGAGCGCTATGCCTTTTTTTTTTTTTGCAGCCATTCCAAGCACCTCTAGTTGAAAATCTCTCACCTCTTCAAAAAGGTGCGGGTGACATGACATCACTGCTGTTTCTTTAGCTAGACTGCTGTTGCCTACTGTCACAAGTAAGACAGAAAAGCTTGTTTTTTGGGAGCAGATCAGCTGGCGGACTCTGGATGTTGCTGGTGGTGAGCGTTGTGCTTTTATCACCATTTGCTTTGTATGCTCGTTGTTGACTGTGTAGTCAATCCTGTTAATGTAGCATTATGTTAGCTACCTACCTAATGTTAGTATCAAGATATTGCTGTCATAAAAACATACCCTCTGCTGAAGACAAACACTAGGTGGACAGATGCCCTAAAGCAGTTTCATGTTATCCAAAAGGGTCATTCTATGACAATGAAAACCCAAACTGACTATACACTTCAGAAAACATACTTATTATATAATATTTCTGCCAAAATATCCCCCTAAATCCTACACACTGGACCTTTAAACGCTGATTTAGAGTTGACATTTTATTTGTTGGACAGCAGCCTATATTGTAGCTAGTTTTACCTAAATAAGGTAACCTCTGTTTGCTGTTGCTGCAACATGACAGACCTTGGCTCGCCACATCAAAGCAGTTGCAAACATTTTGCAAACATCCACCTGTAGAGTCATTGTGCTTTGTCTTGCTAGTTGTTGAATGGAACACACAGATGAATCTTTGAATGTGAGATACTCTAAATTTCTAGTGGTGTTGTACCCTACAAAAGCAAGCTGATGGTCAGATTTTAAGGTGTGAATACCAGCCAGTGTGAAATTTAGCAACATTTAGTTGCTTCAACTTTTATCTCTACAGTGCTTAGTTTGAAATTGTATGTCTAATCCCACTGTAGGATTTGCTATAGAGTCTCAGAACACTGTGGTGGACATTTGCCAGTGCTGTTGTTGTCTTCTGTGGCTGCAAAGACTTGTATTGTATTTTAATGGTTGCACCTTTAACAAGGACTTGCTTTGGCTTCCAGTGTTTTGGGAGACGCTTGTCAAATCTTAGCGACGGAACCAGATCCAGGTGTTAATAAGCCAGAATGCCACCGTAGCAGAGTACAGGATCACCTCTCGCTTGGAACGTTCTTTGTTTTCCTCCTCCAGCAGCTGCAGGCGCCGGTTCAGCTTCACAATCTGAATGAGCACAAAAACATTTTCTCTCAACTTTCAAAAGGTGAGGTATGTACAGTAGGATTACCACTATCTGGTTTTCAATTTAAGTTTTAAGTATGCAAGACAATGTCAAAAGCAGCTGTGCATTGCTTATCTTCCATAGTGGTACTCCTGCCTGCTTCTCCAAACTGGGGGCATGCCAACAGTGTACACCAAGTGTCTGTAACTTACTGTGGATGAGTATCTTATACAGTCCCTCTTCAAAAGAACCTAACTATCCCTTCAAGAGACCATATACAACCATGTACAATTAACAACAGACACAAATTTGTTTTTGTTTGTTTACATGTATCTCAAAATGCCAGTTGCATCTAAGCACTGGCTGCGTGCTGCTCTGCCAGCATCCTTTGTAAACAGCCTGATATGTGATACATAAGCTTGTTGTGTCAGCATGCCTTCACTGCATCCTGTCAGCTGAAAACTGTAAACCTACAAACAGGAGAAAACACTCTCAACAGGCACAATATACGCACCACAGCAGCGGAGAAGAATTAGAATCACTTTTCAGCGACATAGGCAGTCACTTAGGCGTGTGAGGCATATTACCTGTCGTCGTAGTGATGAAGCGTCCACCAAGCCAGACTCATCAGGGTTTATTTCCAGGGCCAGGTCCAGGTGTGTCCTGTGGACATCAACACATCTCAATTTAGAGAAATGACAACATTACTGAAAACCAGTCCAGCTCAAAGACTGTCTGCATGGCTACAGAAAGCAGTCCTGACAGGGAGCACATGTCCACCCAAACTAGGATTTGGACAAGAGCATAATGCTGATGACAAAGACATATGTCCCCTTCATAAACCAGACAACTTTAGGTACTGCCACTGAAACAGTGTTTCCTGCTCATATAAAGCACAGGGGGAATGATGTAAGAAAAGGCTGTGAAACAACATTACTTATTATTGACAGGAGAAAAATGAAAACAAAAGTCCTACTTTCATAAGTTTTCTCAGAAATTCACCGCCATTTCTTTGTTCTGAGAAACTCTGTGAATTGAGTAACTTCCGAGAAATACAGGGACAACGAAAAGAGAAATCACCTGCGGTGGCTTTCGTCCAGCACATCGAGGACCTGCTGGTATGCCCGCCGTGTTGTCGACTGAATATAAGAGAGGAACCCCGCAGCTGTAAACAGGTTGATGTTCGCATCCTCAGGGGAACAGAGGGGTGGGCACAACCGGACTGGGGGGGCAGAAGGGGAAGGGGTTACACTGGCAGAGAGGCAAGTGGAGAGAAACAGTGAAGAAATGAGATATTTTTTTAAACAAACCAAGAGTCAAATAAGAAAAGTAGATAACATTCAGAATGAAAATACAACAGTGGTGAAACAGTGTTGTAACAAATAGGTCAACTGTGGATGTGTGCTTACCTTACATCACCTCTGACAATCTGACTGCTGTGGCGGCCAGATATGTTCTCACTCGCACTGCGTTCTCTTCGAGACCGACCGTGAAAGTGGCCCTATGAATGATACAAGAATTTGAAATAATAATCTTCAAATCATCGGCTTCCCACTCCAATTTCACAGCCTTACACCTTTCTCCACCTAATCTAATAAATGCCCAAAATGTTATTGCATCAACAAACTTACAGCTGTAACTATGACTGATAGACATAAGTAAGTGCCATGTTATTTTGATACTGCGTGTTTAACTCAAGGCTGCTATCTTTATATTACTTTACAATGCACTGGATAGCATAATAGCGCACCACTATTGGGATCAGTGTCATGTTCTGTAAAAAAAAATCAATTCATTTTAATGAGAAATAAAAAGGGACACAGAATAGAAATTTTGATATGACTCTTACCACCTGGCTGAGATTGCTCTGTGATGTGGTAGTCTGTTCAGTTTCAAGGGAATCCAGTGGCTGTTCTGAGAGTGTGAGGACCCGCGGTGGGGCCTTCATGTTCAGGAGATCCATGGGAGGGACAGACTGAATCAGGTCCAAGTCTCGGGGACGAGAAAATTGAGCGTCTCCATCATCACCTGTGCAGGAAGTAAGGAGATGGACAGTTAAATAAACTGTGCACCTGCCTCAACTTAGCACTGTTTTGTGTGTGTACACCTTGTTACTGATGCCCTGTCTGTTGCCCTCACCTGCTACAATAATCCTCTCCGGCACATGCATCAGAGTTGCATGAATGGGCAGGGGTTGCTGAAGTGGCAGAGATCCCATTTGGTTTCCTGAAGCCACCTTAAGGGTCTCTGGGATCCGCATGCGCTGGCTGATGCCCTCTGTGTACTCCAAGTCATAATGGATGCGGTTCATCTCAGCCACCTCTGCAGAGGGGGAGGTGAAAGTTGGCCCACTCATCCAGCCTGTAGACACACCAAATGGAAGGAAATGGAAAAACACTTAGAATACACAACAGATATTTAAGCCACACTTCAGATATCACAGACATGGATGTGACACACATGGATGGATAAGTGAATAGGCCTACTGGGCACAGGACCAGGGGCCCAAAGTGTCAGTGGGTCCCCTGGCCTTCCCTTGCAAAATGTCAAATTGAACACATGATGAACCAGGGGCATAAATATAGACAGTACAGGCAGTGCGGTTGCACTGGACTCCGTGGGGTGGAGGGGCCCAATTGCCACCTGGAAATACGCCCATGTTCAAAGAAGAACTAACCCTTAAAAAGGCAAACCGAGCTCCATCATGGTTTTCTGTTTTTTATGCTTTTTCTAATTTAATTTAATTAAATTATGCTTATTCTACATAAACTATACAAAAAAATCTATGTAGTCAAACTAAAAATGTCCTATTTTCTTTGGTAGTTTTTGTCATATACAGATAAATAATTATGACTGCTGGGTAATATGTATGTTGATGTTGTCCAATATCAAGTCTCTGTTTAATCATGTAACAAGACCATATGATTTACAGCAGGTAGTTTAGGTGCAAAATCACTCAAGACTGAAAAGCTGGGCACATCTGCAAGCAGCTATAACATAAAAGCGGCACGAAAACCCACTGTTGGTTAAAAATATTTATGTGTCTAAAACTCTGTGTGCGTGTGTGTGCTTCATAACTAGTAACTAGGGCGTACTAGGACCCATCATATAGCATGCACTGGGGCCCATCATAACTACCTTACGCCACTGTGATGAACACATTGACACATACCGACCAGGAAGAGACTGTAATGTAAATGACCACAAAGAGACACAAAACAACCACAAGGAGACACAGAATGACCACAAAGAGATGCAAAATGACCACAAAGAGACACAAAACAACCACTAAGAGACACAAAATAATAACAAGAAGACAAAATGACCACAAGGACACACAAAGTGACCACACAGAGATGCAAAACCACCGCAAATTTGTGTGTGTTGCTTCTGTTTAGGAGAGGTGGTGGGGCCCTTTGCATATCTGTGCCCAGGAGCCCGCTGTGTTATAATCCACCCATGGGGATACAGCTTCAACAATCACAACCACACTCATATCTGTTGCCCTGGATGTTTGCCATCTCTTTAATTTGAGTGCCAGTGGTCTGCCTGCAATGTCATCCTAGTTTTCTGATAATAGCTTAAAGTGGTATGAATAAACCTCATTTAAAATTATAAAAATTGAGAAATTAGTCCTTCCTAATTGTCTAAATTGTGAGGACTACTGCCTAAAACATGTCCTGTAGCCCGTGTTAAATGTCATGTCCCATAGAGGAACCCACCGCCATGGTGGAGGAAAGGGGGTGTATCAGCCAAAGCTACTAAATAATAAATTAAAGATAACATTTCACGTTGTGTTGCGTGAAATTACATAACGCTGACATGAGGTGTAGCTGTTGCCGACACATGGCTTCAATGTCACTGAATGAAAATCCACGTAAGACGCCATGTCTAGCATGTAGCTAATAACTAGCTAATGTCACTTGCATGTTTAGCATTAGCTAATGTTATCTTTATCACAACACGTTAGCTAAGCAGCGCGTCACAGCCGTTGACAGTCCGCAGTAACAGGCTGGCTAACCACAAATATTCATTACTTCAATTAGCTTTAGCTTCTCTTACGACTTACCGTTATGGTTTTAGCACCAGAGTTAAAATGTCATGTGTCAAAATGCTGTTCGCTGTGTAATATTAACAGCATCCACCGGGACCGACGACGAGAGAAACCGACAGACACTAGCCAGTGTGTGGAGCCGCCAATAATACACCGAGTGTGTCCGCCGGGGCGGGGCCTATGGAGTTTACAGCGTCACTCTAAGCGAGCCGCAGCAGCAGGCGGCACCCGGATTAGAAAACGAGCGCACACAATTATCACACTCAAATTAGTTGGTTCACATACAATGTTTATGTAATTGGCATAATTAATACAAAACCATACAATTCAATTATTTAGATTTGTCTGCCACTAACACAGACGTTAATTAGTGTATTCCAGCTTTTAATTCAATACACCCATCATTACTATTTTCCTGATATTTAGACACACACAATTTCATAACACACAATGAAATCAAGAATGATCGGAAAATACTCATTTTTTGTCATATAAAGTTTTTTTTTTTTTTTTTTTTTTTACACAATTGGGACTTAGTTCTGTGTCTACAAACAAACAAAAATGGCTTTAGTAATCTAAAGGTTCACTTAAGGAAATGGTAACAAACTTGGGCTTGCTTCAGCCCCATTTAAAGTTCTGTGAATACAATTTACAATCATCAGTGTTTGAATGGCTAATGTCATATGGTGTGACAAATAAAAAGCTAAGAAAAAAAAAGAAAGAAACATAGCTGCAACATAAGATGTAGCCTACAGTAAAAGGATTTGCTCAGAGAACTCACTACTTTCCCTATCACTTGTAGTGATTTGTGTGGATATAGCCTATTTGTTCACTCTTTCACAGTTTAAACAATGTGCATACACATGAATCACCACCTGTACATTTATTGATAGCCAGAGTAAGATGACATCTGCTGAACCTGTGCTGAAATTTAACCTTTTGCATTTTTGGATGATGACAGTGACTTTAGATTTGTATGAGTGACAGTAACTGCAGCCTCTAAAAGGTCTTTGTGCTTTGTTTTCTGACCACTGTTTTTGGGATCTGCTGAAACAGCAAGATGTACAGACCTCTGGTACATGTGCAGCCTACAAGCAGATGTGTATATGGGTCATCAGCACTTTGCAATATCCAATGTGCATTGTGCATGTGCTTAAATCAATGATATTATAGCAGTGGCTCTTAACCTTTTTCACGTCAAAGTCCCTTAAACTAATGTCAAAGACCCACATTTTCTAAGATTTTGAAACAGAGACCTCCATCTGAAAAGATTTGGGTTGTTAGATATGATTAAGACCAGAATTCTGTCGTTGTCAACTACAGTTGAGGAGATAACTTTGGAGGAAGTGAAACGTATGATCAGAATAGTGAAAGTAAACTATTAAAAAATTTGGCCAAAAATAAACCGATTGCACTACCTAACCAGCATGCATTTTGAACTCCAGGATTTCAGCTTTAAAACATAAAAAGGTAAGTCTTAAAAACCTAATAACTAATTTATGGTGGTAGGAGGGACATACATTTCCTGCCAGTCACTCAGGGAAAGGAAAGATAGGAAGGAAGGAAAAATATTTGTAGCTTCAGGACGGACAATTGAAAATAGAAAAATAAATAAAGAGAAGTGCCATCCCAGCTATACCCCTCCTCTGACAAGTAAAGAACAGTCCCTTATACAAGTTGGCCTGTAAATGGACAGGCACAGCTTTTACGGTTTGATTTAATTAAACATAAATTTGTTCAGACATATTCAGTGTTGAAAGGAATTAAAGGGCCTTAAAACTCGACTTTGACACATTATATTTGACACACGACACTATACAATGAGCTTAAATGTAGGTAGATGTATTTTTATAACGTTTCTGAGCTTAGAAATACAACTCCCACAATTCCACAGCCTTCAAACCCACTGCGCATGCGTCCTCCGGCTGGGCCATTAGTTTGTCCTCCTCAAGCTTCAAATGAACAACAGGCTAAGCGTTCCTTGAAATGAATTAAATATTAATAGACGGACGGAGCATTTTATCTTCGTGTTCATCACCGCCGACACAAATGGAGTCCCTCGGTCAGTAGCTCGCTGTGTCGCCGGTCTCGTCAGTCCTCCGTTGGACTTGGAGGCCGAAAACAGAGCGCGGAGTGACAGCCCCGTTAAAGCCAGCAGATTGGGTGTTTATCTAGTTGGCTAGCCACCTAGCTAGCTTCCTAGACAGCTAAGAGGGGAGGAAAAAAACCCGAAAGGACCATTTGATAACCTCGGAAAGAGAGAGCTGTGGCTGTCCCTGTCCTTTCCAAGCGGCAGAGGGGATGGCACACCTTCGAGACATGCAAAACCAGGTACAGAAATCATCTTTTCACCACCAACTGTCACCTCCCCTCCTCTTGTCCAAGACAAGGCGAACCCCCATGACTGTCAGGCTTTCTATGAATAGGTGGGTGGGGGTCTGAGCCATCAGTGCAACGCCATAAAACCTAACTTACATGCACACATTTGTATACAGTTATTTTTAATTTCGTTGTCATTGTCACCAGCAAAAGCTGATAAAACATGTAATCAGAAACTCGAGATTTCATGACAGTATACAACAATATTTTAAAAGTCTCCATTAATCTTAAACATGTAGTTGCCACATCACATTTTTTTAAATTTATGACTTCTCAACGTGCTTCCTACTCAATTCATCACTTATTTCCTGCTGTTATGGAGAGAGACAGCCTCTGAACTTTCAGGCGTCATGCCTCTTGAATTACACGCTGGCACAAAGTTCAATCTAGAGTCCAGGTAATTATATGAGCTGTGACTGAATAGATAGGTATTGACACTGATAAGAAAGGTTAATCATCCATCATCTTTTTTATATATCAGAGCAGTGCATGAGTACAGTATATGTGCCAACAGATAGACTCCTCCAACTCCTCCAACTCCTCCTGTCACGTCTAATTAACCTTTGCAACAGAGCATTCGTATGTGAAACAAGTTGTTAGCTTTGTGCTTCAAGGGCTTGGCAAGAGTGGCACACACACACTCCTATGCACATAAATAAGCCTCTACCATGGATAATTCAATGCTGTCTTTGCTGTCACTGGAACAGAATACCCGGTTGGACCCCGAGGAGTACTTCACCAAGCAGGAGCGGATTGGGAAGGGTTCCTTCGGAGAGGTCTACAAAGGCATCAACAACCGCACAAAGGAGGTGGTGGCGATTAAGATTATAGATTTGGAGGAAGCAGAGGACGAGATCGAAGACATTCAGCAGGAGATCACAGTGCTGAGCCAGTGTGACAGCCCTTTTGTTACCAAGTATTATGGATCATACCTGAAGGTGAGATGATGACACAGATAATGAGGCAAAACATAGGCAGATTAATTCCAGTCATCAACATGAAGATGCTTAGAGACACAGACACACAGTGCCATATAGGCAAAGTCAGTCGCTAGAAGAAGAGTTGGCATTGTACTTTCCTGCAAACCATGGATACGTATGGATACATATCATATCAACGTTTCTAAAGTGACACACAGTTATGATAATATGTATGTTAGCTAAATCTGGGAGGATGGGTAGTGGCATGACAGCTAGGTGACATGGCTGCCAAACTGCAGAACAATGCAAACCACTGTTCGAGACCAACAAACGACAAAACTGTGTGTTTATTTAGCGAGATATAGGTGGCATTTCCAGCCGTGATTGTGCCACCAAAACCAGTTGGTTTTTTTTAGCAAGACATCTGCAGCATTTCTAGTGGCAATTGAGCAACCAAAGCTGAGTGTTTTTTAGCGAGACATAGGTGGCATTTCCAGCTATGATTGTGCCACCAAAATGGTGTGTTTTTACTGAGACATTTACGGTATGTTCTGCCGTGATTGTGCCACCAACACTGAGTGTCTATTAGTGAGACATCAGCAGCATATCCAGTTGCAAGTGAGCCACCAAAGCAGTTTTTAACAAGACATTGGCAGTATTTCAAGTGGTGATTGTGCCACCAAAACTATTGTCTTTCTTCTTTTTTTTTTTTTTTTTTTTTTGCAAGACATTGGTGGCATTTTCAGTGGCCTTTCAGAGCCACCAAAACTGGGTGTTTTTTAGCAAGACACTGGTGGCATTCCAGTAGCAATTGGGCCACCAAATTGATGTGTTTTTTTTATCAAGACATATGCAATATTTCCAGGCATAGCCAATAAAACTGGGTGTTTAGTAGTGAGGCATCAGCAGCATTTCCAGCGGCAGTTGAGCCACCCAAACTGTGTTTTTGGCAAGATATTGGTGGCATTTCTTGTGATGATTGAGCCAGCAGAACTGGGTGTTGTTTAGCGAGACAGTGGTGGTATTTCAAGCTTTGGTTGTGCCACCAAAACTATTGTCTCTTTTTTATCTAGCGTGACATGGGTGGCATTTCCAGCAGTGATTAATGGACCACCTAAATGGAGTTTTTTAGTGAGACATTTGCAGCATATCCAGCAGCAATTGGGCCACCAAAACTGTTTTAGTAAGACATTGGCAGTATTCCCAGTAGTGATTGAGCCACCAGAACCGGGTGTTCTTCAGTGAGACATTGGCGATATGTCAAGCTGTGATTGTGCCACCAAAACTATTGTCTTTTCTTTATTTAGCTGGACATTAGTGGCATTTCCGGTGTCAGTTGAGCCACCAAAGCTGGGTGTTTTCTTGACGGCATTTCCAGCTGTGATTGTGGCGCAAAGACCATGTATTTTAAGCCAGAACATGATAACCAATTGATTCCTGTGCCTAAACATAACCACAGCATTGTTAAAATGTAAAGAAACATGAAGCTTCGACATATCCACTAAATAATAAGGTACAAGTGGTACATCTGTGGTTTGCAGAAACATACAATGCCAGTATTTATTCTGGTAAAAGGGTTGTTTTTAAAGCTTAAACTTGAAACATCTTTCATCAAGTGTTTTTTCCTCTCAGGGGACCAAGCTGTGGATTATCATGGAGTATTTAGGTGGAGGATCTGCTCTGGATCTGGTAAGAAGATTTATATTTTTGTACGGCTTACAAAGTTTTACACAGATCTTAAGAAGTGGCACTTTTTATACACGAGAAGCAAAACTTGACCCGTTCTTGGCCCTCTCTCCCAATTCACACCTTTTTCTGATTTATTTTGTTCCTCCTCTCAGCTCCGTCCAGGGCCTCTTGAAGAGACTTACATTGCTACTATACTGAGGGAAATATTGAAGGGGCTGGAGTATCTGCACTCTGAAAGGAAGATCCACAGAGATATCAAAGGTAATAAGCTCTCTCTCTTCATACACTGGAGAAACAAAGTCCCTGTTTTTCATTCAGCCTCTTATAGATACGACTTCATATCATTCCACCGTGTTGTCCTGGTACAAAGCCAGATATCATACTCATAATTCAGAGCTACTTTACAGCACAGTGGTGTATTGTTTAAAGAGACTCTAAAATACTTTGATAAGGGAGCTGCCAGGTAACAACATGTATATCCAGTCTCAACCAGATGCTGGACAGAATATGTCCACACACTGAAATATGTCACCAAGCTGCATAAATGCATTAACACCATCTGTGAAATTTCACAACATACTGTAGGTGCTAAATTTATATCTGTGCATGGAGCACATTTTTTCCTCCTGCAGCTGATGTTGTGCTTTTACATTTTGGGGAAGTACTAGAGAGTCAAAACAACAGTGACACCAAGATGAGTAATTAAAGCATCACTTCAATATTTTTTAACCCTGTTTTTGCATCTAAGTTACTAATGGGAACATCAGTTTTTTAAAGTGGGCCAGTGTTAAGTGAGAGGGCTGCAGCCAGCAGCCGCATATAATTTTGGTAATCAAGCACCGTCAATGTACGTCCACTAAAAGTGCTTGTTTTTGCCACCGACAGGCTCAGATTGTTATTATCAGTTTCTGACAACATTATGGAAAGGACTGGCCCCAAATAAGATGCTTCAACACTGCGGTTCTCATGTCTCAAATGGGACCCAATCGTTCAGGTTGATGACAAGTTTACTGAGCATTACTTGTTTTTGTATGTTCACCGTCTTTCTTCTTCTTTCTCTTTCCTCTAGCTGCCAACGTGCTCTTGTCGGAGCAAGGGGACGTGAAGCTTGCAGATTTCGGGGTGGCGGGACAGCTGACAGACACCCAGATTAAGAGGAACACATTTGTCGGCACACCTTTCTGGATGGCTCCAGAGGTTATCAAACAGTCCGCCTACGACTTCAAGGTGAGGCCAGAGTTTGTGGACCGGACAAGAGACACGCTGTGTTACTGCTTTGAGTGAACGCTGTCTTTAGGTTTGTTTGCTTGTTTTATTTTTCTCACTTTTGGGTGACAAGGTGTTTCACTTTTGGTAGAACATCAAGCTCATAGAGAGATAATGTTCTGTTATTGGTGGAGGCACTGATAAGTAGACACTACATGACATTTTTAGCATGGGAAGAATAATTTGATCCATATCATTTTAGTTAAGGGACTATTTCTCCCTTAAACATTTTCCAGTGTCTGTATATGTAGTTAACACACCTTACTAACACATGTCACTCTCCCTGTTAGGCTGATATTTGGTCCCTGGGAATCACTGCCATTGAGTTGGCTAAAGGGGAACCTCCCAACTCTGACCTCCACCCCATGAGGGTCCTTTTCCTCATCCCGAAAAACACTCCACCCACACTTGAGGGACCCTACAGCAAGCCCTTCAAAGAGTTTGTGGAGGCTTGTCTAAATAAAGACCCTCGTTTTGTAAGTAATACACCTGCAGCATCCATCAGCGTTGGAGTAGACCTCAAATGGGATCAGACGTGTTTGTTTGTGGCTGAATAAGATCAGAAATTTGGAAAAGAATTCCAGATTGGCGCTGCTGCTCTGAGCATCAGACTTTGATTACTTATCCTAACAAATATGTTTTGATTGGATTAGCACGTTGTGTTCTTAATAGGAATTATAATTTGTGCTGTGCTTTCTGAAATATTCAAACCCAATCCAAATCATACTTTTGTTATGCACCAAAAAAAACCCAAAGTAATTAAATGATGGAGTCGATACTGACTCTTTTAGCTTTTTAACTTTTAGCATATTATAGCTAGACAACTGATCTCACCTGATACACAGTCAATAAATGTTGAAGGGTCTGTATGGAATATTCATGACATTAATATAACAGTAAACATCTATTTGCTGTGTAAAGATATAATGGAGTAAACGCGTTCTGAGCAGCAAATGAAGGCACACTACCTCTGTATGTGTTGTAATCGGACTTCTCTGTTCTTTGTCTTGGTCAACAGTCCAGCCTCACTTGGCTGTTAGTGCACACGAGCCCCTATGTGTCTATCCCACTGGCTAGCTTACTGCTGCCACTCTGCACTGTGCTCATACAGTGGTTACTGCTGATACGGGGACAGCATTGTCACGGAAGTGTCAATGCTCTGGTTTTACCCCAGGTTAACTATGTAAGCTCTGTCTGCACTTTTGCCATTGTTAATACTGCTTTATGAGTTAGCATCATTAGCTTCTAGCTGCCGGTTCAGCCACATCCATGTTGAGAACCATGTGCAGACTATCCCACCCCAGATTAAATCATGAGGTGCATCTCCAGCTATCTATTTTTATGCACATTTTCAGTTACCCCACAGTGGAAACTGCAACAATTTGATATACATTGCGAATATATTGCAAATAAAGTTTTACGCTTTCAGGTGGATGGAAGAGTTGGTGTATCGATAAAAGGTAAATGTTATTAAGTGTAATGAAAATGGATACCGTAGATAAATGATGAAGTAATCTTACTGCCATTTTATAGGCCACTACAAGCTCTCTTTGCCTTCTCTGGATGGCCTTTAACACACTTACGTACACAGAGCTGTTACCAGAGCTGTTCCAAAAGTACATAGCTGTAATACCAGTTGTTCAAACTCTCGATTTCCATTGACTTGTGTGTTCTCTCTATTATTATACATCCACTGCTTCATTTGAGGTTTGACTGGTGTTGTTTTAATTAAGTCATCTTGTTGCACCGTCTTCTTCTTCTCCTCCTACTGTTTATCTCGATGAACCAACTCTCAAAATTAGCGTAACAGAAGTGGATGGAAAAGCACAAAAATTTGCGTTTTCTTTTGCTGATTTTCTGAAAATGTGGGTAAAAATTTGTGCTACATCTGGATGGAAACACGACTATAAAAATGCTCTGAATGTCACATGCAGCTCCTTTAATAGATTTTCTGCTTCTGTCTTTTTTGTTTGCACAGAGGCCAACAGCCAAAGAGCTCTTAAAGCACAAGTTCATCACACGCTACACCAAGAAGACGGCCTATCTGACAGAGCTGATTGACCGTTACCGCCGCTGGAAGTCAGAGGGCCATGGGGAGGAATCCAGCTCTGACGACTCAGATATGTGAGTCTCAAGAATACACATTCATACATCAAAGGATTTACATTTTCCAAAGGATTTATTCACATTATTCACATTTTTAAACATCTCTTTCTCTCCTCTTATTTTTTGTTCCTTAACTCTTCTCTCTCTGTCCGCCCTTCAGGGATGCTGATGGTGATGTGGACACGTTACCCACGTGGACCTTCCCCACAGTCAGACCCACCTCCATGACCAAGTTACAGAAGGGCTACACACACACAGATTCAGAGGTGAGACACAGGCAGCACGCAGACACAGAGTCAGATCTTCTGGGTTTTTGTTTTTTTCTCTGACACCATTTTGTCTCTTCGCAGTCAGGAGATTCGATGAAAAGGCAACCCAAGTCACAATGCTTGTCTGCTTTAGTAACACCCATCTTCAGAGAGGTAGGCAGAACTGTTGGGAAGGGGGATTTTGTAACTTTGAGCACAGCACAACATGAGCATGTCTTAATCCAGAGTAGTTAATACTGTCTAAAAGAGTGGCTTTTTAACACATCTTCAGATGATACTTTTTGACTGTTAAGCCCAAGACAAAATTAAACAAGGTTCTCTGGGAACACCTGTGCAGACTCTCTCAGTGACAGTATGGGCTGATGGGCTAGCAAAGCCGGAATCTAGTCCTTGCCTTAACCCTAAAATTAAACCCACAGGGTACTTTACGCCAAACTGCAACTTCAGAGCTAATTCTTTAATTTTTTTGATCACTTACAAAGACACATTTTTGTTTCTTGTACTGCTGACACAGCTGCAACTACAAAAAAACACACTTCCCTGCAAATTTTCAAATGACTTTAGGCTGATTGCTGATAAATTCTCAAATTTGCCATCATAATGTTGCACTGGAAAGGTGCTGAAGCATATTGACACGAACTCTGGTGTGGTTCATATGTGGTGAGAACGTGTTCTGACCTGGATCTGAACCAACTGCAGTGCCATGACACATTGTTTGGGTTAAACATGAGCATGTTACATTCCTGGAGGATTATTAATGTGCACCTCCTCCTGTACTGCCTTAATATGCACATTCAGCACATCCAATGCATCAACACATTGTTTTCTAGTTGGAGCCGCACCTTGTTTTCAAACTGTATGGTTTGACTAAAATGAACACTGACAGCAATATAGTCCACGATGAGCAGCGCTAAAATCAACCTGCGTAGTTGTCCCTCCATTGTGACATTAGAAAGTGTCGCATTTATCTTGCAAGTGTACTCTTCTTCAACGTTTTGTTTACTTCCTGGATTTTTCCTGCATGGAAATTCTGAGAGAGCAGCTTTCACTTTTCAGGCATTTGATCTGGTCAGCTTATAAATGCTGCCGTGAGAACACGAACCAACTCTAGGCAATTATGCAACTTTATAATAAAACTAGTCCCTGATTCAGACCAAAGCGAGACAACTCTAGGTCTCAAAGCACCCTTATTCTTGGGATTACAAGGCAAACTATAAATTAAGTAAGTATACTCATTTTAGGAAAACATGGGTAGTATATACTGTATGCTGCCACACTTGTGTGTTATTCAACTCAAATCAACTCAACTCAGCTCAACTCAAATGTATTTATAAAGCACACACAAGTGCCTTACAAAAGGAATAGGATGCTAAAAACGCATACACGAGAGGCAACATAACTGCCAGGTGCACAGCTCAAACATACAGACACAGACACACATCACAGGAAGCCACAGCCTAGTTTGCCTAATTTTCAAGCTTTAGAAATGAAAACACCCTGTACTTTGCCACTCAGTTCAGCTTCTTACTTTCATCAAACCAAAAATATTCGTGATATTTGTTCTACATTCTTACAGAGTTGCATCAAGGTCATCATATAAGGTATGAACAGGCAGTCATGGGCTGAAATTGTCACAGTGCTCGTTGAAGCATTTACTGCTGCATCCTGCAAAACCGCGCCCATCTGGGTGAAATACCAAGTGTTTGGGGAGTCCCATATGCACAGAGCACTGTCATGAGGTTGTTATAGTGCACCACTGAACCAACAAAAGCACTGTAGTGACTACTATCAATGAAAAAAGCCACCAAGAGGCTGAGTAGGCTTTTTACTGTGACTTGTTCGATAGAGTCCATGCTGAAGTCCAAAGTTGTCTTTTTATGATGATTGATGATGATCGATGAAAGCAAAATGAGATGAAACAAAATATCACTGGTGTGATTGCATAATTGGGTTATGTGATAGTGGTCAATAGAAAATATCCGAGCCATGCTTGTTGTTGCCGTGATTAACAGTATGATGTCAATATGTAAACAAAAAATATCGAAATATCGAGTGTCACATTGTGAATTTTTCATATGATATTAAAAAATCTGAGTAATCTGCTTATTATAATGTTGTAAACTGTTAACAGTAGAGTTGAAATTAGGCTTCAAGCAGCCTTCTTCTTTGGTTGAAGCCTCACATTGGATATTTGTATTTTCAGTTGAAGGAGAAACGGCGGGCGAGCGGTGGGGGCGTAGGAGCCATTGAGGAGCTGGAAAATGCCTTCAACCTGGCCGAGGAGTCCTGTCCGGGCATCTCCGACCGCCTTGTCACACACATGATGGAGCGAGTGTGCAGGTGATACACCAGCCCAGTATCACGACTTCATTATGCAGCAGAAATCATTCACTGATCTGATTTAATCTATTTCATGTCCTCCTTCCAGGTTTTCTTTAAATGGTAACACAACCCCGTCTTCGCGGTGAAACCCCAGCTGGATGTAACTTCACCCTGCTCCCTTTTCTGTCTCCCAGACCCCACCCAACGCCTCAGATAAGGACCACAGAGACCCCCCCCCTGCCCCCCACCACCACCCCTCGTATCTTTGCACCCTTCCTAGTCCTGTCCCCCAAGAGATCTTTTAATTAGTTATAATTAAATATTTTTACAGTTTTTCTTTAAGAGCGGAGAGTATTTAAAACAAAAAAGCCATGACATTTAGAGCGTTGCGTATACCTGTTAGATTGAGAAGAAAAAAAACTATAATAAAGTCTATGGAAAATGTCTCTTTGTCTTCAGTGTCTTGTTTGACGTTCACCTGCTCAACGCTCAGACTTTTTATCTGTTCAGACATGTTAGAGCTCAGTCTAGGCAGGGACATTTTACTGTGAAGTGCACTGGTCAGTAGTGGAGCATTCATCCATATACCAATAGAAATAATACATGTTTATATTAATGTCAGCTGAATGACCAGTTAAAGAGAAAGTTCACCCCAAAATCAAAAATACATATTTTTCCTCTTACCTGTAGAGCTGTTTAGCAGTCTAGATTGTTTTGGTGTGAGCTGGTGAGTGTTGGAGATATCAGCCGTAGAGATGTCTGCCTTATATATAATGTCGCAAATATAATGGCACTCAGTTTGTGGTGCTCAAAGTGCCAAAAATATACATTTGAAAAACTCAACAGCAATGTCTCTTTCCAGAAATCATGACCTGGTTACTCAAGACAGACACAGACCTTGTTGTGAGCAGTTTCATGTAGGAACTATTTTCTTTTTACCAAGGTCTGTGGATTATCTTGAATAACCAGGTAATGATTTCTGGAAAGAGACACTGCTGTTGAGTTTTTTTTAAATGTTTTTTGGCACTTTGAGCACCACAAGCTGAGTTCCATCTAGTTCCATTATATTGGAGAGAAGGCAGACATCTCTATGGCTGATATCTCCAACACTTGGCATCTCACACCAAAATAATTTAAACTGATTAATAGCACCACAGGTAAGAGGGAAAAATAAGTCTTTTTTACTTTGGGGTGAACTGTCCCTTTATTTCCTTTGATGAATTATTACTCGTTCTTGTTTCTAAAAAAAAAAAAAAAAAAAAGATAGTAAGCACATGGGTTTTGGTAATTAACCTCCATACACTGCACTGTAATTACTGAGGCCCTGTTAGCGAGGGCAGGTTCACAGTGGTTTTGTCAGAAGCAATTAATCTCACTGAGGTGAAACACAAAGAGAGCAGAGAGCATCGGCAAGGAGAAGCTTCAGGCTGTAACTCAGCAAAGTAGATAACAATAAATGAATAAGAGGCTGAAACCACATTAGAGATTAATAAAGTTTAATAAAACTTTTATTACAATATACGCATCAAGAACAATATTTGGTGCTTTAATATTGGATAAAAACAGCACAAAGAGGAATGTCAAGAACTCACATCTTGGCTGGTGAGGGAAACGTTGGCTACGCTGACCTCATCGGGTCACTTTTAATCTCCGTGGTCATGGAAACCACAAAGTACTCAGCAGTTGGGATAGGTAACAGTTTATACCTCTTAAATCTCACTGCGTCAATGAAAACACAGAACACTTAACGCTCCCTGGCACATGACTTCACTTCACAGAGTAATTACTTCTAGTTGACCGAAAGCACCAAACAGAGGCGTGGCACCTCATCTGCATGTCCTTCATTTGTCAGGTCTGTAGGAAGACTGTAAGAAGTCGAGGGTCACAGTTTGTTTACTTGATATCAAACTCAAAAGGAGCTTAACAACACTTGAATGCCGTTGTACTGAAAGACACTGATCTGAGAACAGCACCAATTTGGACAGGAGAGGAAAGACGCTGACCCCAGCACAGCACTAAAGGGAAAATTCACCTGAAAATTTGACCAGACGGGGTCGAGAGTTGCATGCACGTAGTATGATTAACACTGAGCAGGGTGGACCTTATTTAATGAAACGCTTGTGTGGTCATTTCTTAACCAGAGGGAATCATGATTTCTCTTGACAAAAAGAATATTAATGGCATATCAATGGTGAAAACAAAGCTACTTCTGCTACTAGTTTCCACCACAGTTGACTCTCTTTCATTGAGCGAAGGTTAGCGCGTGCTTTGAGAGATGTTTAAGAACTAAAAGCACTTAATACAAGCAGCAGTACTTTGGTTTTCTAAAGAGCAAATTAAAAAAGTAAGGGAACAAAAAATGGAAAAACTAACAGTCTGTATCAAAGATATATGCCACCATTTTAAAGATGGGTCGCATGACTTCATTTGAGTAACTGACAAAATAAAAAATGAAGAAATAGAACCGTGTGAAAATATATAAACATAACACTGTCTGAATATACTTGACTGGATGTATAAAAAAAATGACTCCAGATCCCGTGTAGGATAGGGATAAAAATAGTGGCAAGCAGATAGCCTTTACACGTTCTCTGCTATCATCCGTCTCTCTCAAGTCAAGCTCGAGCAGTGGCTCAAATACCTGCGAGGAAAAGAAAAGATAAAGTTAGAAAAGACCAGCAGCTGCAGATAACAAAGCATCATGTAGGTATTAAGTTACAAATGATGAGGAAATACAGAGCGGCGTCTGCAGTGTGTCTGCATTAGAGTGAGTGTTGTGTGTATCTTTGGGTTTTCCTCCTACCAAAGACTTTTCACGCATGGGGGCCCCCTTCCTCTCCGTCTCCCTGCTTCTGCATCTGGGCCTGCATCTTGGCGATCATCTCCTGCATTCGCCTCAACTGTGACACAGAGAATCAGCATGTAAGACAGGGAAACAGCCGCACGTAAAACAAAGCTCATTCACTTATGCCTCACTCCCACTGAGTAGTTTGATTCGACTCAGTTTTGGTACCAGGTCCTTTTCAGCACTTTGAGTGGTCAGAAGATTAGAAAGGTGCTGTACAAGTGCAGTCCTTTTCCATTTATCCCCTCAGTTGAGTTGTGATTCTCATAGTAACTGCTGTGACATGATCTTCAGCACAACACTCACTTAATCCTTTCATTGGCAACCAAACACGAACGTCTGCACTTCGTCTATTGTACTTTGTGTATGGAGGAGTTTTGCAGGCTACAATTTTTACTATTGACAGTAGCGTCGTTATTTAAAAATGGCAGGTTGGTGCCATATAGAGAACTAGATACAGCGATGGAGGAAAGTTGTTAAGTGGCACATGGAGCAAAAAAAAATTGGACTTCCGTGTGTAAAATGACTTGAATCTTCTGCTCTGCATTTGCATTGTTGGGCCCATAGAGCAGGCACGCTAGAGACTTTTACCAGCAGCTAACTTCTGGTATATCCCACCGCTAACTGGAGTGAGGATAAAATAATTTAAAAGGTGTAGCTCTTCTAAACTTCCAAATATGTGTCAGACCCAATGGATCAAATCCTGATAGTGAAAAGAGTCATTTCAGAGGTTGTGATGCTTGAAAAATGTATCCACTGATTTACAGACGTCTCTTTCACAATGTAAGTCTCTGTGGCAAAGTCTTGTGGGCCGGATGGCATCATATGATGGATCTGTAAGTTTTAATCCCATGATTTGGCCCCTTGATTTCAAGGCCCAGTGCTGTTCCCGAGGGCTTGGTTTGTGCACAATGTCCAATGTCGTGCAGTGTTTTAACTCCACCCTCTAGTATCGGCTCAGCATGCTTGAAACATCACTCGAGGTGATACCAATAAAAGCACCTGGTACCATGCACAACTTTTACTAATGGAAAACCCCAAAAGAGGAAGTCACGTTTAATAAAGACGCGTCATACCATGCAATGGAAATGCAACAATAGACTGTAGGGATTCTGAGGTGTCTTGCTTAATGTATTATCATCAATATCTTTATGCCTGTTATAAATAATTAACTAGTAACAACTGCTCCCACATGGAAAACTTCAAGAAACCAACTGTGAACATGAATCATTTAACAGTTTAATAGTTGTGTTAA
This sequence comes from Epinephelus fuscoguttatus, assembly GCF_011397635.1. Taxonomy (NCBI): domain Eukaryota; kingdom Metazoa; phylum Chordata; class Actinopteri; order Perciformes; family Serranidae; genus Epinephelus; species Epinephelus fuscoguttatus. Next base: position 26,484,256 of record NC_064766.1, read on the forward strand.
AGATTATAATACTAGAGAGACAGTAGCTATAACAGTCTGATAGTTCCCAGCTTTTAATTTGTAAACTGTAGAACAATGAATCATCTTTAAAGGAATAGTTCAGCAATTGACATACACCCTGACTGGCTGTCTTGCCAAGAGGAAGATAAGAAGACCAATACCACTCTTCTGTCTGTTTCCTAAATATATATAAAGCTACATCCAGCAGACAATTAGCTTAGTTTAGCACAAAGACTGGGAACAGCTAGCCTGGCTCTGTCCACAGTCTAAAGCTCCCAGAAATAGCTCCCCCTGCTTCCAGTGTTGATGCTAGGCTAACTGCCTGCTGGCTCTCGCCTCATATTTAGTGTATAGATATGAGTGGTGTCAATGTTCTAAAGAAAGCATCTTTCCCAAAATGTCAAACTATTCCTGAAAGACATCTGGATAATGGAGGAGGATGAACCATGATTTAACAAGCCCAAAGTAGCGTAGTGTCTGAAATATCTTACCTCAGCCTCCTTCTCCTGCAGGATCATATCCTTGTCCATTTCCTCCGGCTCCGGTCCCTTTCTGCATCAACACAGCTACAGTTACTTTTGATGTCACACACTACAGAGTCAAGTTATAATATTGCTGCAGAATGTATGCCAATTAACAAAGTAATAGTAAGTTAAATGCACAGTCAGAGAGGTTATGAATGTAAAATCACTTAGAGTGATGAATCATATAAAGCATTATATTAAGTCAGCAGAAAGGTTTGTGTCTGTGTGCATGCCTGAAAGTGCACATTGAACCATTTTAAGTAGCATGAGTCAAAACTGACAAAAGCAACACTGAGAAGGTGAAGAAGGGGTCAGTGGGTTAGTTTGTCTTTGCAGAAGAGAAAAGTGGGCACCTACAACAAGTAACTACAAAGAGATGAAAGCAGGAAGATTCAAGGGAGAAGCAGAGAGTGCGAGAGTCAGGGGAACAGCATTACCTCCCCCAAATGATAAAAAAAACAAAAACAAAACGGGTACCTCCAACAGTTCACTCATGGGATTGGACAAATCAAGACCAGACAGCCATCATTGGACAGATGGCGAGGCAATGTGAAGACAGTAAAACCACTGCCTTATCCTGGGCTGGCTTTAGAGGAGAGTCTAAAAGAATCTTTGTGGTCTACGTTGAGGGTTAAATGAGTATATGTCCACACTATGTTAAATGACACACACAGTAATCCTGTTTATAATCTCTACAGATACTCAGACTACACATGCCATTTAGCTACCAACTAGCCATGTAAACCACAACCCGCTACAGCCTACAGCATTAAATTCACTTCTGCCTTGTGACCACGGCCTAACTGATGTAATGGACGTGCAAAATGATGAGTTAGAGCTACTGTACTACAGAATGATACCAGTTTAACAACATTATACAGTATGAATCAGCAACAGAAGAATAACTGGAGGTACATGACCCATTATACAGAAATTAATCTAGTAACTCTGCTTCTATATACATGGCTCTGGATGTTTCTATTACTAAACATCTGTGGTGTCTGTTGTGTGCCCGACTATGGCATTTCTGTTGTATCATTTATATATGTATAATCAATGGTTTTGCTGTTTGAGGTGGGGGAGGTGCAGAAAAGCAAGCTGACAGACAAGTACGTACGCAGGAGACAGAGGCAGAACGTAACCATGGGAGGACAACCTGCCACCCCGTTTGAGGCGGTCCGAGCGGAAGTTCTCGTAGTGAAGGTCCTGGGTCACTTCCTGAAGATCCTGCATGTGGGTTCTGTGTGGATGTGGAAAAGTCACCAAACAATAAATATTCTTGCACAGACATTTTCTGAAAACTGCAGATGCTGACTTCACTGGTTGCACAAACTCCTGTCTGCTCATATTTATCCACATAAATCCAATTAGTAGTAGTATTAGTCTACAGACATTATCACTAATATTTTAAAGAAAAAGGAAAAGAAGAGGGTTTTAGCCTCCTTCGCCACTCACATCAGCATAATCCGCAGCTTGAGGAAATCATTGTGTTCTGGATTCTCCACCTCCACCACTCCCCAGGGGTACAGGCGCCCCCTCACCTTCTTCCCTTTGGCCTCAATCTGCTGATTGGATCCCACAACTGCGAATGGGATGCTGGCCTGGAAGAGAGAAGTAGTTCATGTATCTGCAGTCATGGTTCATAAGCGACTACAACACTTGAAACAAATCTCTGAGTAAGATGACTTGAACTCATGCTCACTCATTGCTTCATATTCATTCAAGGATGAGAAGCTTTGCAGAGAGCAGAGAGTTTACCTTGAGGATTCTTGTCTGCTCTTTGAAGTCCTCGTCCTCATCTGACTCAGCATCAGGAAGGTGGTAAATCTTGATGCCATGTTCATCGATCTCATCCAGAATCTTATCAAGAAGACAAAACACGGGTGAGTATCATCTTTTATAACTGCTACGTACTTTACGTGATGTAGATGGCAGCCGCTATTCCCTCTTTAGTTAGGACGGAAAGGAAGACAACATTTTTGCCACTCAAAATCCATGTACACTGTACATCCAGTGTAACTTCATACACTGGATGGCTGCAGCAGTGACAATGAGCACATGATAGCTTGTGTTTATTTCAGGAACTGGAAAAGATCCCAAACAATGGGTGACTGTGTTGTCCTCACCCTGCGCTTGAGCCTCTCCCTCTCTCTGAGGGTGAGCGTGTCTGCCTTGGCGATGACAGGAACCACGTTGACCTTATTGTGAATGGCCTTCATAAACTGAACATCCAGGGGTTTCAGGCTGGCAAGACAGGAAACAGACGGGCACGGGGTCAAAGCGAGACAAAAGAATTCAAGCAGGTATTTATGAAAAGTATAGAGTGAAGAGGGCATAAAAATATGGCTAGCAAAATAGAAAATAACTTTTACTGACTGAAAAGTCCTGTGAGTGTGCAAGTATGTACTCACCCGTGGCCAAGCGGGGAGATGAAATAGAAGCAGCAGTGAACTCTATTGTCAACGATGTGTCTACGATTTAGACCGCTCTCGTCATGGAGGTAGCGCTCAAACTGGTCATCAATGTAGCTGATGATGGTGCTGAAACTGGATAAAAAAACCATTTTGTATCACTGTTATATAAGGACTCATCTGTACTGGTAGCACACACACTAAACCCTAATATTATAAGCCCACATGAACATTCCCAACTGTCTAACATTACTGGCTCATCACTGTTCAAGATCAAAGGACTCATAATGGCAGTTTAGACCTAAAAAACCTCATCTCCTCATCAGAATATGCCCCAACAAGATGTCTTACCAGTCTTGGCTGTTGATGGCATCTCCATATCCTGGTGTATCTACCACAGTGAGACGGAGCTTCACTCCTCGTTCCTCAATTTCTACTGTTGACGCTTCAATCTGAACCGTCCTTTCTATCTTTTCTGTTAGAGGGGAGAAAAAAGTGCAACTCATTACAACTTGTAAAGACAAAGTAATGTGTTTTTTAATACACACAGGTTTCACAAAGTGCTTTAAAACAAGGATCATTAGGTGCACATGAGTTTAACCTGCTGCTCCAGGGATGACTCTCTCAGGGTAAAGGTCAGTGAGGAACAGGCTGTTGATCAAGGTGGATTTTCCAAGTCCGGATTCACCTTTTGACAACAGAGAAAAATGAAACAATCAGTCAACATCAGTGTGAGAAGCAAAAATCAAAATGAATTAAGGTTACAAAATTACTAAAGCAGTCAGGTTCAGTTTTGTTGAACAAAACAAAGGAGATCCTCACTGTGCTGCAGGAAACAAGACATCTGTCTGTGATGCTCAAGAGGCCGCGCACCACACGGAAATGCATGATACTAAATCTGACTTCAGCATTAATCTTTCCCAGAACGCTGTCAGGTGGCTGATTAAACAACCCTAGTGCTCTGGAAAGAGTGGAAGTGTTTATAATCAGTCAGCAGCACTCAGGTGATCATGAGTCAGGAAGAAGACCACTGGATAGTTTCACTCTCACAAATATTAGCAGCAAGAACTGAGAACCTGGACATCCTCTTTTAGCTCTACTCTGAATCTCCAGAATCTAAACTGTACACTGATGACTATTTTTTATTTTTATGTCTCTGCTGACATCACCTGATTATGAATAAACTAAACCACAAATCAGACAAAATCTCAATTGGCTATTCCTGAAACTGGCTCCGTATACCAACAATGGGTCTTTGGCTGCTGTAAGCATAAGACAGTTGGACAGACAATTAAACATCCACAGTTTGAGTGATGAAGTTTAAAAATAAAAGCTAATGGCCTGATTCCAAGACAAGGACTAATCCTTGTGCCAGACTAAAAATATCTTGCCACTGATTTTTTGCAGACTCACTGAGCACTGTTTTAGTTGAGCAGACAGTGTGCCTAATTTCTGTCTGAGATAGCCATAAAACTACAGTATACTATACTCCATCATAACACAATACTGAAGCAGCAGTTTGGCTTAAGGCTGAAGTTCATAACTTTTCTAAAAATAACTTTTTATCATATTTGCTGACACTGTCACTACATCCTAAGAGAAGCAGATAAGATAGATAATCTGTGAAAAAAAAAATCATGTTCCTTTGCCTCTTCATAGTGCTTCTAATGTCGTTTGCTTGAGTCCAGTGTGACTGTTGGAAAACAACCAGTCAGAGCAGAGGAGTCTCTAACGCAGCTGTCAGTCATGTTAATCACTGCTTGTGAGCCATGATCAAACTAGGCAGCAGTGATCAAATATGAATCAAGTTTTTGTTACTGCATTGCTTATATCTCACCTCAGATGTTTTCAGAAACATATTCTAGTGTACCGTTTAGCTGTAACTTGAAAAAGTTTGTGACATAGCCAAGATCATGTTGGAAACAGTCTACTCAAAACCAAGAACTGCCCACGGATTGGAGCAAACTTTTCTTATACTTTATACTTTTATTAACATATTTTTGTGTACTGTTTAGCTGTAAAATAAGAAAGTGTACTCCAGCCAGTGGGCGGTGCTTGGTTTTGAGTAGACTGTTTCCAATATTTTTCAAGTTACAGCTAAACAGTACACTAAAATATGTTTCTGAAAACATCTGAGGCGAGAAATAGGCAATGCAGTAACAGAATCTTAATTCATACTTGATCAGCGCTGCCTAGTTTGACCGCAATTCAAGACCAGTAATTGACATGATTGACAGCTGCATTTGAGACTCCTCGGCTCTGATTGGTTGTTCATGTTCAGCCATGGTGGATTCTTGCAAATGCCATTAAAAGCACTACAAGGAGGAAGAGGAGGAACATTATTTATGTGCACACACTATTCATGTCATATTCAACTGAAACTAGTGACAGTTTCAGCAAATATGAAAAAGGTTCTTCTTATTCAAGTTACTAACTACAGCTTTAGGCAACAGCAGTGAACCAAATGTAAGAAACTATACATTAGAAAGTCTGTTCCTTACATTTCATGGTCACAGATGCTGCCTGAGACATAAACAACCTAAAGCTTGTGTGCTTTACCCAGGAATGCTGCTACTGTGATTCCCACAAGAGCCATGATGAAAAAAATTACAGAAGTCTTCACTACATCCTGACAATTTTCCATAAAGTCTTCTATGGAAAACCCAAATCGACATATGCATTACATACACTATAGTTTAAGGGGCATGCAGAAGAGGAGCTTTAGAGGGAAAAAGTGCCCGTGTTTTACTGTAAGCAATAAAATGTGATGTGAACACTAAGCAGAAATGATGAATTTCCATGGTAAGCATATTTTTTCTATCTGTGGGGGAGAACTGCAGTCATCTACAAGTACAGGAAAACACTGATTTATTCAAGAGCCAAAGTCACACAGAAGGTTAAATAAGCACTCAATGAGTATTCTTGCACTAGAGGGACCAACAGGCCCTGTCCACTGTGTGAATCAATCCCTCGAGGCCCGCTGGCTGCATTCCTCTCTGGTTTATTTTAAAGCAAAAGGATGAGCAGCGTTCAGGGGAGCATCTACCCTCCCCCCTTACCAACAAGCAGGGAGGTTCACACAGTCACAGTGTTCACATCAAGAGTTTACACTGCCAATGACGCCAGCTGAGCAACTACACTGATGTGACATCTGCCATTTTGTTCAGACCAAAAGCATTCATGCACACTGACAGACACCTAAGCATTACTGACGACAAAACAACTTGCTTACTCTCAGCATACGAACTAAAGGAACTGCAGGGGTGAAAGAGTAAAACGCTTATGTGGGGAGGCCATTATGAGAAGATAGCATATGACAGAAACAACTTCATATCGCGCAGGCCAACCGCCAAGATCCCATCATAAATTTATCACAAAAACAACCTCATATAAGCCAAAACACATTCCTCAAATGTCCATGTTTACTCTAGCTGTCTTGTGTGAAGCCTGTTATCACTGAGATACACTATCATTTTCCAAACTAAATAAAACCAGCATTGCATGATGAGAAGAAGGACAGGACAAAAAGAGAAAAGGCCTGAAAAGCAGAGACGACACACTCACCTACAACCATCAATGTAAATTCAAATCCTTTTTTTACAGACTTGCGATGAACCTGATTAGGCAGGTTGGCAAATCCAACGTACCCCGGGGTCTCAGGGTTGTTGAACTGGCCCTGCTGTGGAACAAAAGCAAAGACAGGAGAGTCATCATCTTAAGAAAAACTTATGATGAAAGAATGTAGCTTTGCACATAAAAAATCTCACTTGAGTTGAAACAAATGCTTGTCACAAATCAGGTTTAACTTTGACATGCTTTGGCTATCATTATAGTGATAATATGACAGCTGATTATAAGTGCTTGAGCAGAAACCACTGAGGAGACATCTGTTCCCAAACAGCCAAGACATTTAGGAGCCCTCTGCAGTCTATTTGCAAAATACCTTCCACTCATCATTCCAGAGTTTATAGCCCTTTACTACACAGAGCTAGTCAGACCAACAAGAAGTAGGTCAAAAGCAACAATTCTACACAATGACAATGTCAACTTGAACACAAAAAGGTACACGTTCCCTTTTTTAGCTTGCTCATTTTGGCCACACGGTCTTGCAATATTTATGAGCCCTCCCCTCTCCATGCTTTCAGCAAAGGTCACGACAGATAAGCCTGATAAGTAGTATGTTCTGGCTCTGCCTTTGGGCCTTTCAGCACGCATAAAGCTACATCAGTGAGTCACAAGGATGGCAGGCAGCACACTGAGCATATGTCTGAGTGACCCACCCAGCATCCAAAGGGTGATATTTGTGCTTTGAACGACTACAAAGTGCAGAAAATAATGTGAGAGAAAGTGGCGAGGCACAAAATGTTCCACTGAAATGACACATGTGACTGCTCAGCTAAAAAAAAAGGTCTGGATTGAGTTATGTATTTAATGTTTGTATTCATAACACAACCAAACCACCTAGGGTAAGGTTTTAAGGGCACATTACTCATAGCTTACTTTCGTATCATGATTACTGCACAGACATTAATCTAAGAGGACAGTTACTGAAGCAGAAGCAGGAATCTGGTGTCCTGCATACTGTGGCGGCACACATGTGTTATCTTGGTTTTCTGAGACTCACCTTCATTTTGTCAGCCTGAGACATTTTTGCTCCTTGTTAAACCTGAAAGAAAGGACATACCGTATCACATAAGGAGAAACTTACAAAAACAACTGAAACACTCTCAAACTTTGCGGCAATTCTTCTGGCTTCTGTGGAGCTTATTCAAATGCATACTCACAGGCCTGACTGTGAGAGTGTGTGAGAGACAGGAAGTCTGATTCGTGCTCAGAAAGGTTTGTGAGAGCACTGTGTCTCACCACAAAAAAACTGCAGTTCCTGCTATGATAGCAGCATTACAGCTGCGTCCCACTACAGCACTATGATCTGAGGATTAAGCCATACTTATGCTATTAATCCTAACTGGTATCATATGTTTACTACTTGGATGCTAGTTATTGTGTTGTAGTTAAGATAGTATGCTATATTAAAAACTCTAAAAGAGATGAAACCGTCCAAAATGGGCACTCAATGGATGGAAACGACTGTCTCTGTCACCGAGTCAATACAAACTCAATACAAACTCACATTTAACCGGCAGATGAGACAAAAGTCTGTGTCCAAGCTAGTTTACAAGCTAGTTTGAGCTAATTTAAGAAGCTCTGACTAATTAGATTTACCATATAAATATCTAAAGCTAGCTAAAACTACATTATCAATTGATTTCCCATACATGTAACGTTAGCTAGCATAGTTAGCTACCGTCATTAGAATGCGTTGGTTAATTAGCAACGGCTATCATAACGGTAACAACCAAGTGGGTGTGACTGATGCCGAAATCTGCCGTTAAACACACATATAACGGTAATTCTTGACTTGTAAACGTGTCAAAAATCAAAGCTAGTTACCAAGCTAACCGCCCCTGGTAGCCGTTCATTAAAGTGGTGTAAGACGGGCTTAGCGTAACGTTAAAACTACTAACTAACGTTAGCCGAGTAGCTTCTCCTCCCGCAGGATGTTAACTTTAGCTAATGTTAGCGCCGTCGGTTTGACCGCGACACCGTTAACACAGCACCGACACAACTTAGTGATGAATAAGAGATGAATTAGAGGAGTAAGCGGTGTTACCTTACAGTCTGTCCGCTGAGTTTTACAGTGCAGATAGAGAGACGAGCCGACGATGAACAGTAGACTTGGCGGACACCTCAAATTCTTCAGATTCCGGTGCAGCAGCTTCCTTTAGCACACAGACCACAATGCACTGGGCGAGAGGAGAGGAGAGGAGACAGCAGGCCAACACTACACATCAACACTCTCCACACACCGAGCCTGCTTACACACTGTACTTATAATATAAGCTCTTATCAGCTAATTAAAATTAAAACTAATTACTATCTGTAGGAGCAAAATTTGTCATGACCATATATAGACATGTAATACTCCCCTTCCTGTCAGTGTGTAGGGCTTCATTGTACCTGAAATGAACTGAGTCCTTGGAGAGTTTCATTTGTGTGTGACAAACTTGCTTTGTAGCTGTTCCCATGACAGTTATCAGTAAACTGGAGGCCTTGTATTTGCTGTCCCTATTCCATGTTTTAATTACATCATGTAACTGAGTCTGAATTCCATAGAGGCCACTCCAGGTGTCGGAGCTCTGACCTTTCAGCTGAAATAAGATTGACTCTGTTATAAGTGTTATTATTCTGTTTCATCACTTTATAAAATAACACAGAAGACAACTTGATTGTTTCACTCTTTATTTGTTCACTTCTACCACCACACTATCAAGCATCATGGCTGTGTCTGCGTGACAACAAAATAGGAATAGATGTAATGACCTCCTGAGACCTGAATGTCTGTTTGGTATGCATTTTTAATTTCTTCTCTTTATGTGGGACTAGTAGAACCTAAACATTGTCAATGATACTGAAGTCCAAATGTCCTCAAATAAGAAGATAATAAAGTCCCACTGTCCTTCAACAAGCTGATGATAAACCCCCCATGTCCTCAAATGAGTACTTTCAAATTAACAGCACCTTAGCTTGTTACTGTTGCTAAAAATGGTCAAATTCGTTGCCATATCAAACTACAAACATCATTAATCATAAATAAATAAGTTTCAACCATAAAATGTGACCAGGTGTTGAATCTTGTCCACTTTTGTTTCAGGATTAGCTGCAGAGTGACTTGGCAGAGATGGCTGCCATCTTGTTTTTACATGGATTATTGTATTGTGCTCTCACCAGAGGTTGGTAGTGTAGCCAAAAATTGTACTCAAGTAAGAGTGCTGATACTTTAGAACAATATATTTAAGAAAGTAAGTAAAAACGTAGTCATCCAAATAATTACTTGAGTAAGAGTAAAAGAGTATTTGGTTAAAAAACTACTCAAATACTGAGTAACTGTTGAGTAATGTCTGATTTATTTGTAAAACAAAACAAATTAAATTAAATCTTTACAAACATAACATATATATATATATATATATATATAAATATATATATATATATATATATACACACACACATATATAAAGTAAAAAGTATTTTGCATTAAGAATACTCTTAAAAGTACAATTTATCCAAAAAAGTTACTCAAGTAAATGTAATTGAGTAAATGTAACTAGTTACTACCCACCTCTGGCTCTCACTACCAATAGATGGCACAAAAAAGTGTCCACGAACGAGGACAACAGATCTAAGTTAAGCAGAATTAAGTATACAGTCAAGTAAACCCAAAATGTGACGTCCCCCTAAGAGGACACAGGGTCTCAGGAGGATATAATCTTGTCTATGATACAGCCCACCTGGAGCATTTAGAGGCCCTCTCCATCAGTCAACCCCTGGTACATGCAGATCTGATGTAGTTATGGTGCTGTCCTACAACATGTGATAAATATTGTAGTCCCATAAAATGTTTTTTAAATAACTTTTCTTCTCTATAAAAATCTTTACATGCAATGACGCAGGAAATGTTTAGGAAGTGCTTTTCCATTTGAAGTTATTAGCAGGTTATCAGATTTGAATTAGCATTAGCAACAGGTGGCCGACGGAGGGCGCCAATGCTCCCTTAATAGGGCTGAAGTACTACAGTAACAACAAGCAAGCCTTTTCACCTTTAATTTTAAAGCCTTTTTTTAAACTAATATTATGTAGCTAAATATAGCATGTTATAATGCATTAAGCTCAACGACTAGCCTATAGAGTGTGAGCGTGAAGTTCAAGTGAGTGCAGCTTCTTGTGTTTTTACCGTTAACCATCAGTGAGGTAACGTTAATTTATGTGACGTGAAGAAGAAACTCAGATACTCAGTGTTAGCTACTAATTCGAACATACTATGTTTTAATAACCGATCTGACAGCTACTCTACATGGACAAAAAAGACAGGTAAGCCGGTTGACTTCGGCTGACAAGTCTAGTTATTGTTTCTCAAAGGGATATTTTCCAATTTAAGCTCATTTGAAAGCGGTCAGGAACTTTTTTTTCGGGTGCAGAGTCAACGTTAGCTAGAAGCTAAGTGATAACTTGTTACAAGCTAGGTTAGCTTGCTAACTGGCTATAACTGTTAGCTAGCGACAGCCCGGTTTCTCCTGGCTAGTGTGTCGGGGGTTTGTACAGTTTCATTAACACATTTCAACATGTATGAAACATACAGAACGCCTGAAGGTGAGTGAGAATATAAATTGTGCATTTTTCATGTGTAAGTGTGGCTCGTTGGTCTAGGGGTATGATTCTCGCTTTGGGTGCGAGAGGTCCCGGGTTCAAATCCCGGACGAGCCCATCTTTTGCTAAGTGTATCCACTATAGTACAAAATGATTTTCCTGCAGTCTTGTCGTACGGTTACATTTGATTTGTTGAAACATAGTTTTATTAAAAGTGATTGCTGAAATCGGTATGAAGTATAGAGCGTTGTTTTACTGGTCTCTAGTGGACTTTGGCAGTACTACAGTAAGGAGTTTGTGTTGTTCCTTTGTTTATGTGTAGATCTACATCAGCTGTGTGTGTTATTTTCTGTACGTGGTGCCTTTTCATCTACATGAAACAGGCAATACAGTCTCATAAGATCAAATTGTAGCTCCAGTATGGACGCCCATATTGCCATACAACAGATATATAGCTCACTGGCCACTTTATTAGGCACATGTTCAAGAAACCAGTTTGAGATGATTTGAGTTTTGTGACATGGTGCGTTATCCTGCTGGAAGTAGCCATCAGAAGATGGGTACACTGTGGTCATAAAGGGATGGACACGGTCAGCAACAATACTCAGGTAGGCTGTGGTGTTTAAACCATGCTCAGTTGGTGCTAAAGGGCCCAAAGTGTACCGAGAAAATATCCCCCACACCATTACACCACCAGCAGCAGTGTGAACCATTGATACAAAGCAGGATGGATCCATGCTTTCATGTTGTTTACACCAAATTCTGACCCTACCATCTAAATCCAGACTCATCAGACCAGGCAACGTTCATCTATTGTCCACTTTTGGTGAGCCTGTGTGAATTGTAGCCTCAGTTTCCTGTTGTTAGCTGACAGGAGTGGCACCTGGTGTGGTCTTCTGCTGCTGTAGCCCATGTGCTTCAAGGTTGGACGTGTTGTTGGTTCAGAGATGATGACCTCTGGCATCAACAAGGCATTTTCACTCAGAGAACTGCTGCTCACTGGATATTTTCTCTCTTTCGGACATCCTCTGTAAACCTTAGAGATGGTTGTGTGCGAAAATCCCAGTAGATCAGCAGTTTCTGAAATACTCAGACCAGCCCGTCTGGCACCAACAACCATGCCACATTCAAAGTCACTTAAGTCACCTTTCTTCTCCATTCTGATGCTTAGTTTGAACTTCAGCAAGTCGTCTTGACCATGTCTACATGCTTAAATGTACTGAGTTGCTGTGAATGGCTGATTATGTATTTGTGCTAACAAGCTGTTGAACAGGTGTACCTAATAAATTGGCTGGTGATGAGATGAGACTAGATGTTAGCAGTTTAGATACAGGATGGATGAAAAAAGAGTGCATGCACAGATGCTCTTTGGCTTCTTTCAGTTCCTCTTTCTCTAGACTCTACATCATGATGTTTAGGGGAGACTTATAATCAGATTTCCAAGAGCTAAAAAGCACGTGCTTACAAATGAACACAGTCAAATGATCTGGGTCTATATCACCTGCCTTTACTCAGTCTGTGAACAGTCCCACTCCAGCGTTGCAGGAGGAGCATCAGACAACTCACAGATATGCTCACTTAATGCCTTTCTGTCTTCACCCAGTTGGGGCTTATCTGAGCTTGCTGTTGCGACAGCATCTCTGCTTGCCTCCCTCCAGCCTGGCTCAGGACAGCCACTGCTCTGCTTAACACGAGTCCAGGAGATATCTCGGTAAATACCAGTCTCTTTCCCTTTCTGTTACAGCAAGCACATCATCGCCACGGGGGCTACACTATTTCCATTATTTCCATAAGCCTCTTAGTGGCGCCATGCTCTGTCATTTGCAGAGTGGCTTCGTACTATGAAGTGCGTGAGTTTTTATAGAAGTGCCTCTTTCCTGTACCCGCCCTGTTATATGGCAAAGAGTTTCTGTTCTGCTGTGAATGAGAATGGAAGTTGCTGATAATTCACAGTTTTTTAAATGGATACTGTAATCCCATTCCTTAGGGAAAAGAAGCAATAGATAAAAGTAAAGGACCATACCAGTGTCTCTGCACGTCTTTTCAGGAGCTGTGTTGTTCCCACTTTCTCGGCAGCCACGTTTCCTTTCGTTTTTTAAAGCTGCATTATAAAATCAAGTGTGAGAAACTTGCTGACACCAACAACATACTCTGCTTTTATTTTCTTCTTCTTCTTCTTCTTCTTCCTCTTATATATTTGATGTAAATGTAGAGTTAGTAATGGTTTAATAAAAAGAAAAATGGCAGAAGATAAGTTGTGAGTGCTCCTCCTTTGATGTGAATTAAATGGACTAGCTTTCGGACTGGCTTAAAGCACCGTAAAGGACTTTAAGAGATCCAATAAAAGGCACAGGTAAAGCCCGTCCCGTTACTTCCTGTTTTACAACAATATGGTCACACAAAAAGAAGAGATGTGATTGGATTAGGATACATGTCCAGAAAATTTCTAGTGCTATGCAGATAAATGGAAACAACGTATTCTCACTGAAGTATAAGGAAAACATTCTGATAAGTAAATATTATAGTATGCTTTGAAAAATACATGAATTTTAGTAAAAATCCCACACGTACAAAACACTGTTATGGTCCTTCAAGAATGAGAAGAGAATAGAATGATTGTTATATTATTGTTTTTTAAACATTTACGACCTCACCACCTTACACAAGGCCATACTCAAAGGTTTGTGGTGTCACTAAATGCTTCACTAATGTTTTACAAAACATGTATTGTAGACCAGTGGTTCCCAGCTGGTGGGTCATAGTCCAAAAGTGAGTCGTGGGTCCATTCTCAGTGGACCTTAAGTATGACACTGAATATATTTAACTACATGGACCTTGAACTAATGACTGAGGGGAAATCTGGAGCAGTTGGGAACCACTGTTGTAGACCACGGTAGAATTAAACTACTCAGGTACTGTACTTTAGTACAAATGTGAGACCACTTACGTACTTTACTTGTCTTTTCGTTTCATGCCACTTTATACTTATACTCCACTACATCTCAGAGGGAATTATTGTACCTTTTACTTCACTATATTTATTTGACAGCTCTTACTAGTTACTTCACAAAATGAGATGTTGGAACACAAAACACACGAAGAGCTTCTAAAATGTGATGCTTTGTTGTAAATTAAACCAACCAACTTTTCTTTTTTTTTTTAAAATTAATTTTCAATTATTTATTATTCATTTTGAGGTTTGTGATATTGGTTGGACAAAATAAGCATTGTGGAGGTGTCACTTTGAGCTGTGGGTAATTATGACGGCATAGCTCATCATTTTATGAATTTTTACAAACTAAAAAATCAATCAAATAATGGAGAAACTTATCAGCAGATGAATCTATAATTAAAATAATCATTAGTTAATAGTTTAAAATGAGCACACTAAAGCCAAATATAACAGTAAAATCTTGCTTTTATACTAATGCGTGAGTAATAATAATCTTATGATATAATATTTAGTAGTATAACATTTTTCTGCATTGAGTAATTCTTACTTTTAAGTACATTTTCCTAATCGTACTTATGTACTCTACTTAAGTAACATTTTCAGTGCAAGACTTAAGCTTGCAACAGAGTATTTGTAGTACTTTTACTTAAGCAAAGGATCTAAATACTTCCTCCAGCACTGATTGTAGATCCATGATAATAATAATACTTGAGTATTGACTTGAGTTAGCCAGGCATCATTGGCTACCACTCAAGTAACTTTTTCTGAAATAGTTAAGTAATTTAAAAGGCAAAGCAGGCAGACAATTTACACCAAACAAATTGATTCCTCACTTTAATTACTCTAATCTTCAAGTCATCCTCTAAATACCTGAAGGTATCATTGGATTTTTTTTTCTCAGTGTCTCACTGAATCACAGCAAATAACCTCTCCCCAGTGATCAAGCAAAGACTGAGCTTCTCTTTTCCCTAATTATTGGCCTCAGGTTGCCTCTTTTAACGAGATAATTAATCCAAATACCTACTTTAAATGGTATTCTTCTCTGAGCTTCACTGGTGTCAAATCACTTTAATTTGATGTTCTGCTGTAGTTCAGTGCAGAGCGCTGTTAGTTGTATTGTGTAGAAACAACACAGAAATATGATTATGTATATAGATCACATTCAATCCAAATGTTAGTCATGACTTCAGAGATATTTCAGTCTCCTCATGCAACATATTTACATTTATAAAAATGCTTTATAGCTGTAAAAAGAAATTCTAGCCCCTGGTTCAGTTTCTTCCTCCCTCCATCACCACACCATCATCACCCCCTTAACCAGTCTGTCATTTAAAGTAAGCAGCCGCCTGCTTAGCCGGCACCTTTCACTTTTCAAGCAGGACTTAATTTACTGCAGGACATTTTAAATCTCCTCCCTCTGTGACTCTGAGTCGCTGACAAATGCCTGGTTGCAAATGTATCTCATTGACTGCTGACTCGGTTGTATTACAAGCCGGCTGATAGGGGCTGCCACAGTAATGTGGCCCTCAGGTTTATCCTCAGATGTTGGAGGAAGTGTATTAATTTAGTTTAGATGGGGCCTTATGAAAAGTGTACTGGCAGGCAGAGACGAGCAGATCTCTCCTCCCCCGACTCTCTCTCCCAACCTCTCGGGATTGAAACTATCTACCACAGAGCCAAAGCATATTCCACCATCAATGTGTCAGGGGGAAAGCTATTAAAACCGCTTTACTTTTCCTAAGTATCATGAGAATAAGCACAAGATTTAGTGAAATCCCCCCCAGAGCAGTGGAAATCTTGGGGATTTTCCCCCTGAAATGTTTCCTAATGGGCTGCTCAGAAGTGTCAGAAACTCTTGTTAGACTTCAATGTAGTTTTGGGATTTCAGTGTATTTATTTGGAGCTGAAGTGACAAAATTGGAAGTATGAGTGCATCTGAACTTTCCCTATAATCAGACAGAAACCCATTCACCAGTTCACTATTATATAATAGGAACAGTATATAGTAATAATTCCAGTGTACACTTTACCTTTTTTCTTCATCTTCTTATTTCAGAATAATGTACAATAATGAGCAAGCACCAATGAGTCAACATACAAACATAAGAGTACACTGAGTATTACCATACAGACAAACAAACGGAAAAAAAAAATACAAAAGTGACAACAAAGCTGTAAATAATAATGCCATAATATGTTCTTAATTTACGGTGTACCTATATTCATAAAGGCTAATGACCAGTCCATGACTGATCACCTCTTGAAGTTTTCCAAGCAAGAAAATAATGAAAACCACAGGTATTAAAAAATGTAACTGGTCCAGGAACAGCCTAAACATTAGAAGAGATTCATTTTTCCAAAGTGGAAGTAAGTGTTTCTTAGGAAAATATGTAAAAGTAATTAATAGTCTGCATACTTTTTTTAATCAAATTGAAAATCAGGCATATCATTTAATGAATAGAAACAACTTATTCAGTAAAGAATTAGTTATAATTAATTGATTTCCAGAAACTTTTCACTCCATTCAAATGACTGATTTTTATGAAATGAAACTGTGTATTTATAATGAGAGCATTTTAAAATAAGCCATGCTGAGGTCTACTATGATGAGCAGCAAAGCACAGTAAACTCATCTGGTGAACCAAACAGGAATTAGACATGAGCTGTGAAAGTAATTATAATGTTTACAATGATATAGGACTGCAGCTAACAATCATTTTAATGCCAGTTAAACTTTTGATTATTTTTGGGCTATAAAATGTCCAAAAATGGAGAAAAATGCTTTGGTGAAAAAAGTATGAAAACATGAAACATAAGTGTTGTGTCATGGTGATTTGGCCCTGTCCTTGTATTCACTGTCACTCACCACTAATGTGTGGCGTCTGTTTCCTGGTACAAGGAGTGTAAATAAATAAATTCGTTGTAGGACAGCAGAGACTAACAAGAGTGTTTTTCATTCACCAAAATATAGACTGACCTGGAAGTACAATTTTTGTTCATCAAATGCCCGTTACAGTTTTTCGAAGCCCACGGTGACGTCTTTATGTTGTTAATTTTGTTTAACTGCCACTTCAAATCCTAAACATACAGTTTACTATCACAAAAGATAAAGGAAAGTGGAAAATCATAACAGTTGAGAAGCTGGACCCAGGTATTATCCAGCTTTAAAAGATGTCATTAAATATGATCATATTCCTCTGAAGAACGAACCAACTAGGAATCGTCAAAAATTACATGTCCTGCCAACCCACTCACCAGAAAAAACGTTGGCATTTTTGTACATTGCTGCAACCCATGGATATGTAACATTTGTACATTATTATGTAGCGGATATGTTGAACTTCACATTTATTAATGTTTCAGTGACGCTGTGGTTAACACATGGTTATGTTTAGGCACAGAAACCACTTGGTCATGGTTTAGTGGTTTAGTGATCAAATTTTTAGTTAGTTTCTTTGCAAAGTCCTAATAATAAATCACATATACATAGCCACGTGCCATCCATATGTGTCCATATGTTTTACAAATCTTGCAGTTGTTAAGACTCCAGGAGAAGAGAAAAGGAAGAGAAGGAAAAAAAATACATATAGGGATAAGTAAGACAAGAAAATGAGTAGCTATAATAGTAGGACTATCACAAATAACTGAACCGCTTGTACACAAATACTGTATGTGTAATCACGTGCCTCCACATATTCATATGAAGCACAAACGTGTATGCACATATCACCACGTTCAGCATAGCGAGCCACAGAATAATGACCAACCTGATTCATATAGGTAAATTTGTCTGACCCTCTCCATTGCCTTGGCCAGAGCTTTTATGTTATTTACTATGGCCCTATTTGACCAGGCAATAGAGGGTTACAAACATTAGGAAATGATCATGTTTTGGCTTAAAATACCTGGTTCTGGTGACACAGTCATGGCTGGAAATGCTGCCGATTTCTCACTAAAGAACACCCAGTTTTGTTGCTGGTCTCAAACAACGGTCTGCAGCTTGGCAGCCATCTCACCATCCCCTCCACCTCCAGTGTCAAAGTCAGCTCATATACGTGCAATCTGAACTACGTCACTTTAGAAACAGTTATATGATAGGTATGAAATGTACATAATGTATCCGTGGTTTGCAGAAATGTACAATGCCACTGTTTTATTCTGGCGACTAGGCTCGTCCTGCAGCAGCTTCTCCTTCCAAGCTTACAGCAGCTTATGTGAAGTAGGGCCTTTTGTTCAGGCCTTTTCAACAATGGAAGATGATATGCATATGAAATCTATCCAGAATGACATCAACTTTAATAGCATTATTGGACTCTGCTGAGGAGCTGCCATTAAACCCAATATAACCCAAGTCAGATAATGCAGCAGCATCACTGAACAATACAGTTGTCAAGCACTTAAGCCATTCAGAGAAAGAAAGAAAATTAATTTCACAAGATACAAAATACGCAATCATCTCTTCCAGTAATTATTCAGTTGATCAATACAGTAAATTAGTAGGAAACATCAGTGGGGGGTTTTTTCTCCGGCATGGACTTGACTTGATAGATTCTTTTCTTGTCAGGCGCTGGCACACTCCCCCGGCTGGAGCGCCCGGCCTGTCTCTCTGTGTCCTCTTTCATTTCCTTTTCACCCCCAGGTCTTTCTGTACCTGTCAATTTCTTTCTACAGTGTGACTCTTTAATCCACCTGAGTGCATGGAGGACAGTTTTGACATAAGAAGAAAAGATAGACTCCTAAGGAGAGGACCAGTATCTTTAGAGCCCGGGGGATAACCGGATTACGACAGCCATTTTGTGCTGCTGGCAGTTTTACTTATTACCCTTTTTTTTCTCCCCCTCATCTCTCCAGAGTTGAAATGCTGCCCTTTCTTAGAAGTCACACCAAACACTGACTAGTACACAAAAACACATACTCTTTGTGTTTTTTCACAACTGAAGCAGCTGAAAGCTTTGAGGAGAGTAAAACTAAATCTCAACAGATGATAGTAACAGTTTGAAAGAGACAGATTTCTCCATACTGCCCTTCAGGTACTCTCATGTTGACAGGTTTTCTTCTCACCATCGAAAACTCTCTAAACATGGTTCCACTGTGGAAGTAATCATTGTCTCTGTGTGGCGGTGGGTGCCTCCTGTGTGTGAAGGCCTGAACCTACAGCACAGTAGATAACAGCACAGCCATGAGGAGACAGATCAACTGTCTGACCCCTGCTGCCAATCACTTTATCCCTCCAGCCCGGCTGCTCTGAGGAAACCCGGAGGAAAAAAACACTCTCTGAAAACGTCTTATCAACTCTACCACCGATGCGGTGTGCACCACTGGATCTTTTATGTCCATTTATTTTGCCTTTGAAGAGGCCTGCGGTGCCTTTGATTGTGGGAGGTAAATGAAATAAAGGCCTCCTCCTCGCTGGTACCCTGATATCTAAGTTTATCACCACTACCAAAACCTAAACCCAGAGCTTCAACCCACCACCACAGGTCTGTCTATGGGGAAACACATCATGCTTCTGTCATGGTAATAATCCCTTTTTTGCAGAAGCCATTTTGGGTGCCTTTGAGACGGCATGGAAGCTTCCACCCAGAAAGATGGCATTGAATTCCTCCTTTTAAAATGAGCTTCCTGAGCATATATCTTATACAGTAATCCCCCCCGTTGTTACCTATAAGCTCCTACATCTTCTTCTGAGAAGCAGTGTACATGGACACTGAATATAATTTATAGGTAAAGGGACAGTTCACCCCAAAATGAAAGTACATATTTCCCTCTCACCTGTAGTGCTATTTATTAATCTAGATTGTTTTGATTTGAGTTGCAGAGTGTTGGAGATATCAGCCCTAGAGATGTCTGCCTTCTCTCCAATATAATGGAACAAGATGGTGGTGTTCAAAGTGCCAAAAAATAAATTTGAAAAAATCAACAGCAATGTCTCCTTACAGAAGCTACTGCTCAGCCGAGAGCGCTATTAATGTTTGAATCTCGCACTGTCACAAGCACCAGCCCCTCGTCTGTGAGTAGACACACGCTTCCTTCTGTGTGTTGCTATGGATGGTGGGTGTAGTTGTTCCTACATGAAACTTCTTCAATGCTAGAAATTTAGTAGTCGAAATTCCACAATCTTTGATACCTAATTTGATACCACGGCAAAAAACCTAAAACAAATCAATAACTGCCATGTACTGCCAAGTTTATTTTTTTTACATTTTACTGTTAAATACAAGTCTGTGTAGGTTCATGAGATTTTGGGGGCAAGGAAAGATATGTTAACATATAGCCTATAAAGTACATTAACATATTTCTTCTCCATTGTTATTGTTGTTATTGTTATGTTTTGTGGTGGTTGGCCCCTGTGGTAGGCTATTTAACCTGCCCCTTTTTCACTGTGATTGGATGGCCGAGTAAAAAGTGACAGTGATGAGCACAGGGTTTTAGTTATAGTTGAATGTTTTTCAACTCTTGGCAACCAGAACAAAATGGTATGTGTGCAGCGCTCAGCACAGAATAGACGCTTAGCACCTTTTCAAGCGGCTGGCATCTGTAGCACTATGTAAAACACGGCGATCCAATTGCAAAGAATTAACTAAATACACCTCAAGAAAAAAAAACAGTTTTCTTTTCAGCAAGTTGGGGCGGAGCTGCTGCAGCTGCACCTGTTGCCATTTTCCTTGTGTTCTTCTTCCGTTCTTCTTCTTTCTGTGGAAGTTAATGGCAGAGAACACTTGTTGGCATATATATTATGTCATCAGGTCCAGAAGAATTCTATCTCCAGTACCATCATGTTTTCAGAAATTTGGCATCAACTTATTAACAAAGTATTGGCCCTCTTGACATCCCCATTTAAGAGAAGGCAGACATCTCTACAGCTGATATCTCCAACACTCGGCAACTCACATTAAGAACATTTAGGCTGTTTAATAGCACCACAGATAAGAGGACAAATATCTATTTCTGATTTTGGGCTGAACTGTCCCTTTAAGTTATTGCCCAGACTTTTCTCCATCAATGTCATTTCAATAACAGAGGAGATGGCTAAAGCGTCTATCTGATAAGATAAGGTATAGTAATTATGAAAACTGTAACAACCAACGGAGTCACTCAGGGCCAGTGAATTATGGCAGTGATTAATATTGATTTTGTAGAGTATGGAGGAGGGAGAGATGAGCCGCTTGTACACATATTGATATATAAGAAACCTGCATGGCATCATGGGAAAGAATTTGAATGAGGGATTGTGTTAGTTTTGAGGACAGGATTTTTAAAAAGTAGGAGCACAAATTGGGAGTGGTTTTGCAACAAAGATGGAGGCAAGTTTGGAGTAGAGTCTTTATGCACTCACTTATGGCCAATTTCTTTTAATTTGGATTAATGCATGGCCGTATGTAGGGTCATTGCAGGTGTATTCTGGGGGTAATTTGGCAACTTTGGTGTAGTTACATTCTGCAATAAAAACATTGACAGTTTGTAGTCTGATTGTGCAACTTTACTACTGATTTTCCACCAGGATTCAGTATTTATGCCCAAGTGCATGGCGCAAGGCTGTTTAGGGTGTGTAGACCACTTTTGCTGGTCAAATGGTGCATAAACTTGGTGCAAAGTAGGTGCAAGGGACAGAGGGCATTTAGTCCCTTAATTAATCACAGATGTATTCTGGATGTGACATGAATTTCCCTTTAAAAGCCGATACACCTGCACCTCGCTGATTTACATGGCGGTATGCAGTAAGAGCAGTAATGTCACTGCAGCAAATACTGTGAGACAGTCAACCAGCAAAACTAAAAACCGTTGTTGTAAATGTGACAGAGGAAACAGCACTAAACTTTTAGCTTCTGAAATAATCAATGAAGTTACTCAGCTCGTCGTGTGTAAATGCACACAGCGTCTCTCTTAATGGGGAGTCAGACAGCAGCTCTGCTCTCTGCCATGTTCACATTTTAGAGAATGTAATTAATATTTTCCTCTGTAATGAGGTATTATTTCAACCCCCTGCAACCCATCTGCACTTCCCTGTGTGTGAGACATGCAGAGTGTACACACATTGTGAGTACGCCTATGTAGACGCATCTTACTATCTGAATAATGCACCCTTTAAATAGCAGAAAAATACTGTGTCATTCTGACTTTAGAGCAGGGTTTTGATGGTGAATGGAACATTCCCTTTTTGCTGTATCAAAATAGCAGTGCACCAACAATGTGTCTGACCACACCTCATGTTAAGACCTGCACACCCATGGGTGCACAGATGGTTAAAATTACATGTGTCTGTCTGAAAGTAGCAATGACAGTTGTGTTGCGCTGTGTGCCGCTTTGTGCCGGGTGTAGGATAGAGCCCTTAGACTACTAACCTCTTTATTTTGCTGGTTTGTTATTGCCTAATCATTTGTTGAAAGTTTCTTGGAAAGGATCCTGCAACCCAATTAGTGGTCATCATTATATATGGTAGGAACCTTTGTTTGTCTGGTCAGGTGTTCCACCTCAAAGAAAAACAGTTTCTGACCGCTGAAGCAGCTTGTTGCTGCTTGAGTTACACGTGGATGTTTTTGAATATTATTGGAAACATGTTCGAGTTTAATGGACACAGACAAGTTTGTGATGGAAAAATAACAGACAGTGTACAACTTTCAAGTTTGACTCAGACTTTGATTCATCAGACACAATAACAATCAGTGCATCAGTGAAGTCATTCTTGTGCAGCAGCTCAGGATGGATTTTTGTTGAAGGAATGGCTGCGTTCCAATAAATCTTGCAGTAAATTCACCATGAGAAATCCAAGCAATAACCAAATATATGGACTTTTCGTTCAGGGGGTGTGAAGGGTGTTTGGGGGCCACTGACCCATGGCCTTGGTATTTCTAAAGTTCTGGCTACACCCCTGGTTTTATAAGATGGCTTCTCATGACTTTGAGGAGTGTACAGCAACTTTCTTTGAGATCTTCTGAAACAGAAATTCATCACTGAGCAAATGAGCAACATGCAACGAGGAACTTAAATATTTTACTTCCATAGCTCGTACAAAACCCTCTAATTTCTAGCTTTCTGCGTGTGTCATGCAGCAGATTACTCTCCTCACTGGCCCCCTGCCTGCCTGCGCTTGGGTCTGTAGACATTTGGAGAGACTAAGGAGGAAGGAGGGAGTCCCTCAGAAATGTTGTACAGTCACTTTTTGTGAAGGGATTACAGTGCTCTCTCTCATTCTCATTGGTTTGGTCCGCCGTGACAGTAGCGTGGTGATGAGCGGTTGACATGCCCAGCATCATCCATAACAAGCTTCCAACTTGGTCCTGTGTGACTCCCATTCATGCGCCCAGGCTTTGCGCTTTATGTACTTTTCTGTTTCACTTTGTGCAAATGCTTCAGTCAATTTGGAGTTACGGTTTCTAGTCTTTTCCAAAGAGAGAGGGATAATATTTCTTAGCAGACCACTTTTCCTTTTACGCACGAGGGGAGCATGAGCTTCTTGGAGAGGTAACTCAATTTACAGTAGGAATAATTAATGTGTCAGCGTCTGAGATGGCAAAACCTTTAGATCACATCAAAAGACCCATGAATGCTTTCATGGTGTGGTCCAGAGGCCAGAGGAGAAAAATGGCCCAGGAAAATCCAAAGATGCACAACTCTGAAATCAGCAAGAGACTCGGCGCCGAGTGGAAGCTGCTCTCCGACTCTGAGAAACGTCCGTACATCGACGAGGCCAAGAGGCTGCGGGCTCAGCACATGAAGGAACACCCGGACTACAAGTACAGACCCCGGCGCAAGCCCAAGAGTCTCCTGAAGAGGGACCGTTTCGTTTTTCCGCTGCCGTCTTTACTCGGGGACGCAACGGAGCATTTGAAGGGATTTTCCATGGACTCCTTTCTCGTTCCCGGGGATAAAGCCAGAGCTCTCCTCGCTCCTGTCTCCTCCTCCTCTTCCTCCTTCTCGCTGCTGGAACCGGTGGCGCAGTTCAGCACCGGAGCTGTCCAGCGCATGGCGGAGATCCCGCACGCACTGGCCGCCGGCGCTCTGCCCTACAGCGCGCACACGTTTGGATACCAGACTGGAGGGATGGGGGGTCTGGCTTGCCACGGACAGCACACCCACACCCACACTCACCCGTCACCCTCCGGGCCTGGGTATGTGGTGCCGTGTAACTGTAGCGCCTGGTCCGCTGCCACTTTACAGCCTCAGGTAGCTTATATTCTGTTCCCGGGAGGGATGACGAAGAACGGCGTGGACTCGTACACTTCAGCCAGCTCCAGTGTGTGACGGACCGGATACACCCAAGACGCGCGGTCATTACGGGAAAACTTTGCGCACAGGACCTCCCCATGTAATATGACACAAGGCTAAAAAATGGACAGCACTACATGTCCTCATCCTACAAATATCACAGCAAACCTGATTATTAAAGGCTGTGTTTCTGCAGATTTTAAAAACATTTTACTCACCAAAAACGCACTACAAGTCCCTTTATTACTCGTTATCACATGTAAATGCAGAGTAAAGATTTGGGGCATAATGTGAAGATGTTATTTTGTTACTCTTTTCTCAAAAACATAAAAATAAATGCAGGAGGTCCACGCCTAACTTTTCTAAATAACTGATATAACTCAACAGGCGAACTGACCTTTGAGTCCACATTACTGCCAGTCAGATAATCATAAAGCTCCTGTGGTTTTGAGAGGGCAGAGAAAGTCTGCAAGAGGCAGTGTTTGTTTTTGACATGATTATTTACACAGGCCCAAAAACACTTAAAATCAAATTTCTAACTTTGGATTCATCATTTTTAGGGTGAAGTCATGTAATTTGTCACATCAGGTAAAATTGGACAAGCAAGGTTTTTACATCTTGGGCTCTTTAGATATTAGCTGCCAGTCACCAAAGATGTTTTTGTTGCTACAAATGTGCTTTACATGAAATAATGATTTTGATTGGTCTGAGATAACTACAGTGGGCAGGGCAAAAAATTAGGCAAGCCATGCAGCATGTTAATTTTTTTTTCTTGGTTAAAAGAATACTGCAGCTAAATCCGTGAGGGCATAACACAAAATAGTCACAGGATGTCACATTTTATGAACTGTTTGACATAAAAACATTTTCAAAATACACTTAACCTTTTATGGGAAATGATTTTGAGTGAGTATTTATGTTTTCAGGTAAAATAGGACAAAAAATAAGCTAAAATGGGACATTTTTCTGAAGTGAAATCAGCATGTTTGTAAGCTACCAGGTGCCATAAAACATGAGTTACTATGCTACACTGTTACATCATAACTTTGTCACTTAAAAATGATTTTTTAAATGAAATGTTTGGTTTAATTGCAGATTTGATAAAGTAATGACTGAAATGACAAATTGATTTAACCATTGATTTATCGTAGGCGAGTGGACTTGCTTGAGTTTCTTGAGGATGTTTCACCTCTCATCTAAGAGGCTTCTGCGGTTCAGAACTGAGAGGTGAAACGTCTTCAAGAAACTCAAGCAAGTTCACTTGCCTACGATATAGCACTTAGGAGTACCTTAAAAGACGTTTCATTTTACCTGAACATGTCATCTGAGTGAGGTAGGGGTTGTTGATGTGTTTAAAGATCCAAAGTTTCTTAAGTATTTTACCTGGCAACTTTTTTTCTTAATAGAAATATAGCAGAGATCCATAAAAAGCTCAGTTATATAGTCTTCTGATTTTTTCCTTGGTTTTCTTGGTAATCTACCAAATAGTGTCCCACATTACCTGACTTCACCTGCAGTTTGACAGTTTGTCCCCCAGTATATCTGTCTCAATATGCAGGCCTGGTTTTTGATTTGAAGTGGAAATAATAAATGTTTCCCAAAAGTATTGTCTAATAATTTGATTTTTTTTCTTTGGGGTCCGTTGCTTTCAGAAAAATGTGTAAAAAATGTCTAACTATTTTATATAAGCAGCTACATCCATTTTGGATATAAGTCAGTTGCTGTTCAGTGAACAATGTTGATGTGAAGTTGAATCATTTTATTGATAATATAGTCTGGGATGATCCACACCACCACCATTTGTCTTGAATATTTTTTTAATGTCTGCTGATTATCAGTGTCATTCCTAAAATTTTTTTTGTTAGATGTTATTTTATGTCTGATGTCAGCTGTAATAATAATAACTGGGGAAAGTACAGTAAGTGTTCATGTTCCTGACCACCTGAGCGCTCTTATCTCAACAAGCTGACCGATAAGGTGTCCAACAAAGGCTCACACAAAAGACAAACAAATATGAATATAATGCAAAATAAAAAACAGAAATCCATTCAGCTGAGGAACAAAACAAAATTAAAGTCCCATCGTGTTTGGTGACTCCTGTATGAGTTTCGTTGTGTGTTTGTGCGAGGGAGCGAGAGCAAGGCTCGTGATAAGAGAAGAATAGAAACTTCTCTCCTCCCCAGGTGTTGACAGAGTGATAAGGTGATAAGTTGAATCATGGAAATCGTATGAGGCACTGTTTGTTTCAGAGTTAGTAAGAAGGAATGAGTCCTCACACTGAAACCACTGAGTCTCCACGTATGACGACTCATAACGCTCATCCTGTATCTGTGATGTAAGTTTATTAAACAGGAAGGAGCTGCATCAGGATTTCTGAGTCATGGCCTTTTGCCTTTATTAGATAGTAGAAACAAAACAAATGTATTTAGCTGGACATGAATCAGGGACGTTGTTATTACATGGTCAGCAAACCCTTCACCAACAGGGCACATTATGTGTGTGGAGGGTTTTCATTTGATACCCTGGGCGGCACAGGAGAAGAAAAAAGTTCTTGGATGAAGCGCCAGATTTAAAGATTTTGCTGTGGCGTCCTCGAGCCAAACACCAAATCTTTATTAATTCAGAGGTTCAGTGATGCAGCTCTGTAGCCGAGCTTGACCTGTGGATGTGGAAAATGCTTTACTTAACTGGTTTCTTTTGTCATTTTAAAGAAATACATCACATTATTTGCCCCGGGTTATGCTGAATTTGTGAGGAAATCTTTGTTTTTCTTGCATGCCTCTATGGTGTACAGAGATTTTTTTTAAAAAGTGAACATTCTTCATGAATAGAAGTAATCATGGTCTGCATTTAAAGGTCCAGTGTGTAAGATTTAGAGGTATATATTATGGTGTATTATCACCTGAAAACAAGAATCGTATATCTGCTACCTTAGAATGAGCCATTTAAAGCTACATTAGGGGTGCGTTCCAAATCACATACTCTTTCTTTTTACTTTTAGTACACACTGCAGCCGCCCTTAAAAAGTACTTAGCCTACTGTTGCATGCAGTATGCACACAATCAGGACATACTACTTTCTTCTAACATCACACCCTGAACCATGGCCCTCTTGTTTGTCTCATCTCTTTGTGGTTCAGTCGATGTGAAGAGCATTATGGGTCAGAACAGCCCGAAAATCTAACTGGATGTAATAGAACATCCTGGTATTTTGGGCATACTGCATTTCACATATTATGTATTTGGACATACTAAAACTTGTTCTGGCATACTATATAGTATAGTAGTATGGGGATTGGAACGCAAAGATAGAGTGGGTCCTCTTCAATGTTCATGTTGTTCCGCCATGTTTCTACAGTAGCCCAAAACAGACAAACCAAACACTGGCTCTAGAAAGGGCTCATTCGCATTTTCGCATCAGCCACTGTAGTCCTCCTACACACGTGGCACATGGAAGAGGTTTCTAGCTGGTTAGATGCCGCTAAATCCTTCACACTATACCTTTAACAACAGCAAAACTATATCAAAACAGCCTGTTTATAAACTCTCATAGAAATCATGCAGAATAATCCATGTCTCATTTATCCAGTCGTATGCTCAGTACTTCCCAAACACATGCATTTTGCTAAAATGTTACAGTATAAGTGTCTTCCATCGAGGAGTAGTGCACCCTGAGCGTGCCCAGGTGCACTACTCGTCAGTGTGTGAGACTGTTTGTACTGAATCTTGATGTTTTAGTGAAAATGTATGTGTTTGGGAGATACTGAGCATACGACTCCACAAATGAGACTAGATTATACTGCATGAGTTGTGTGAGAGTTGGATGTTTTGATTACAGTTTTGCTGTTGTTATAAGTGGTCCCTGTTTACCCCAATTCATGAAGAATCTCTGCCTTTTTTCGAATCTCTGTTTGCCGTGGGGGACAACAAAGGTTTCGTCATGAAATCAACATAACACAGTGAGGTATTGACATATAGAAATGGTAATTTTGTGTGTAAGTTACTCCTTTAAAGACACACCTGTGGCCTGATTTGAACTCACATTCTGACCTTGTCATAATTGAGATTCTCTGCTTGTCATGTGTGTTATTTCCTTCTGTTTGTCTTGCTTCCTCCCGAGTGTTCCTTTGTGCTCTATCTGATTGAGTTATTCTCTCAGTTCTGCCTCATCTCTGTGTGTCTGAATGTTTGTCTTTCTGCAGTGCTGCATAATGTTTCAGTGTGTCAGGGTGTTGGCATTGCAAATGACTGCATAATTCAGTCTCTGACCAACTGTCGGCGGTTTACCTGAAGCCCTGTGGAGTCGGTGATTCAGTTTCCCGTATTTACATTTAAACAGTTAGTTCTCATTTAGGTGCCAGGTGTGCCTATCACCACTGTGTCCACACCTCTCAGCACAAGGCAGCCCAACCCATGCCACTGTATCACCCACTGGACGAAACCCAACCGCCTCCGCCCATTGCCACCATCACTACAAAGTGCCACTCTGCCCATTTTCATACTCTGCCAGTGCTCTACACACCTGCTCACCTTTGGCACCTTTACTTAAACCAGCGACATATGCAGCTAAACTTCAAGTATTAGCCTCTTTGTCTCATTATACTGGGAACAAACCATCCTGCACACATCTCCCAGTATATTTCCTAACTTCTGACGGAGGAAACAACAATGGCGCCTTCAGTTCTACAGAACGGTGGATTCATTTTGGGGCTGATCGGTGCAGCAGCCCTCATTGCAGCTACTGCCATGAATAATTGGAGTGTCAAGGACAGGCAGGGGGATGTGGTAACGTCTGTTTACACCTACAAGGGCCTGTGGCAGGACTGTGAGACCGCCTCATCGGGGTTCACAGAGTGTCGCCCGCTCTACGGCCTCCTGGGTTTCTCAGGTAGGAAAAGACTATCCTATATTTGAATGTGCAGAGCTTCCCCAGTGACTGCTTACATCCAAACTAGTTTCAATCCATCACTTTTCTCATTATCAAACACAAACTGTGTCCACAATTATTCAGTTTCACTGTCAGGGCCACTGATAGATGATTTAGATACCGAGCTTTCTCTGATTACAAGAACAAAGATGCAGTGAGTGAGAAAGTTTAAGGAAGTTGTTCAGTACTCCAGTTAGCAGGAAGTTGTCTCACTACGTGTAAAGATCCGTGAGGGCCTAACTATTTCTTCTCAAATGACAGGGCAGGAGGTTTTTAAAGAACAGAGATGAGTCTTATTCAGTTTCACAAGGTCCAGGATGACGTGTAAGTACTCTAAAAAAAATGTACAAGATTCCTTATAAGTAAAAAAAAACCCAAAACAAAACTGGAATGGTCCGTGGTCCTTAAAAGTGTATAAATATGGCATTGTCATTGTCATGTGATTTTAAAGGCTTAATAAAATAGATTAAAACACTTTGATTTTGTGGGGAAAAAAGAAATGTGTGATGACTTTCTCGCTACTGAAAGGATAAATCAGATAATTTAACAATGGAAAACCAAAAGCAAAAAGCTTCTCCTCATAACTAGTAGTGTAAATATTATTTTTTAAACAGGCGATGTTTTAAAGTCACTTTTACCCCCTTTGTTTCTGCCGTCCTCATACTAACTCTTGTTCCGGCATCGAGCCCACTCCTATCAGTATTTGCATTAGCAGCAGTGCATTCTGGTCACTATAATGGACAGGCAGGCCGAGACTTAGTCAACACAGTTATCAGAAACAGAACAAACAACAAGCAAAGGGCAGGTTCCTACAACACACCTAGAATACAGGTCCCATTATCAGATTAAATACATCTGCTAACATCATCCTCTAAACATTACAAAGATTTAAGTCCAAAGGCAAAATATAATTGTTATTGTCAGATTGATGACATCACTCGTGATGCAGATTATAATTCGATGTAGAGTTTCTTGGTAGAGTGAGACACATTATAAAATGTCAGATTCAGTATAATTTATCTGTGAGCATGTGTTTTCTGTCCACCAGGCACCTTCCAGGCTGTGCGAGCCCTGATGATAGTGAGCGTGGTGCTGGGTGTCATCGGGACGCTGATATCAGTTTTCTCCCTCACCTGCCTCACAATGAACAGCATGGCAGACACCACCAAGGCCAAGATGAGCCTCGCTGCCGGCATCATGTTCGTCATCGCTGGTAGGGTCACAAATAACAAAAATATGAGGGTGGTTTTTTTTTTACTTTGACATCTCTGGTTCTTAAAGGGACAGTTCACTCCAAAATCCAAGATACATATTTTTTCCTCTTATCTGCAGTGATAGTTTTGGTGTGAGTTTCTGAGTGTTTCCGAACAACCATATCGCTGCACAGGAGGAAGCGTGCATCTACTGCTAGCTCACCTAGCACAACTGAGCTAACTAAAGTTACACCTCAGCTGACAAGGATGCTATTAATGTTAACATCTCACACCATCATGAGAAGGAGCCTCTTGTCTGTGACTAGATGCAGGCTTCTGTCTCCACGGTGATTTGGTTGGTGGGTGTAGTTCGGTAGGAAGAAAATAGCTCGCAACAAGGTCTGTTGATTAGCATGAGTAACCAGGTCATGATTTCTGTAAAGAGACATTGCTGTTGAGTTTTTCAAATGAATTCTTTGGCACTTTGAGCATCACAAGCCGAGTGCCATTTACTCTCATTATAACGGAAAGTAGGCAGATATTTTTTGGCTGATATCTTCAACGCACAACAACTCCCACCAAAACAATCTAGACTGATAAACAGCTCTACAGGTAGAAGAAAAAATATGTGTTTTAAATTTTGGGGTGTACTGTCCCTTTAAGGAGTTGCACATATTCTCTCTATAAAGTAAATAAATCACTACGTTCCTGTCCGTAATCTTCCCTCAGGTTTGTGTGGCATCGCAGGAGCTTCTATCTACGCCAATCAGATTGTGACCACTTTCAGGATGTCCACCTACAACAACTATGGAGGAGGATACAACATCATGGGTGGAGGGATGGGAGGAGGAATGGGTGGAGGGATGGGAGGAATGGGAGGAGGAATTCCCAGGTAGGTTAGCAAGGTGATTGTTCTGCTTGTGTTCTTATATTCTCCGTGTTGTTCCCACGCTGGATCTACATCATGTGTTGTTTGTCTTACCAGATACACATTCGGCCCTGCGCTGTTTGTAGCCTGGATTGGAGGCGGCGTCCTGCTTATTGGTGGCATCCTGAAGTCATTGGCTTTCAGGGAAATGGCGAAAGATGAAAAACCACAGTGAGTTCACTCGCAGATTTATAGTGATAAAACTGACATTTTAACTGGCATTCTGCTCATACACTGATACTTGTGGACTTGTTTTGGAAGATACACCATCCCAGTAGAGATGCCTTCACACCATGTCTTTCCTCTTGCTTTTCAGTTACCCCGGGGTCGCCTACAAACCTCAGCCCCGCACCAAATCTGAGCTCAGCGATCACCACTCAGAGGGCAAGAAAACCCATGATTATGTGTAACTTCAACATGCAACCTAAGCACTACGAGTTTTTATTTGTGTATGCTTGTAGCTGTTCACATGCAGCAGGCTTTGTGGGATGTTTTTTGTTTTTCAGTTGCCTCATATACGCACTAAATACTATGTCTTTACTTTATGTAAACAGCAGACAAACAACAGAAACAGCAGTCCAACAGGTGTAATAAGAAATGAGTTGTGGCTAAATATGTAGTTTTCACACACACATCTCTGTGGTTACTGGATATTTATAAGTGCTGTATGTAATTGAAGTCTTTTTTACTTGAGTTTTGTGAAATCATTTAGTTTTTATTTTAATAAAACACTGATTTGTGAAATATGTGTTTGAATACTCTGAAAATATAAATGCTAAATTAGATCATAACATGCACAACTGATTATTCACATATATATACAGTGTTGGGAAGGTTATTTTTAAAATGTAGTAGGTTATATATTAGAAAGTAATATAACTATTTTAATTACTTCATCAAAGTAATGTAACTTTTCTGACAAATGTTTTAAACTGAGCAGTAAAGCTGAAAAATGTCTCTGCCAAAAGAAGATATTCCTGCACAGCTGAAAGATGCCAAACAACAGGATGAATGCTTTAGTCTACATATAAACTTTTTACCAAAGAGAATATTTTTGGATGTAATCCCTTCATTACCAACGTTTTGATAAGTAACTGTAATTTAATTATATTTTTTTTCCCCAGTAACTGTAACTGACTACATGTATTGTGTAATTTAATTACATATACAGTACAGGCCAAAAGTTTGGACACACCTTCTCATTCAATGCGTTTTCTTTATTTTCATGACTATTTACATTGTAGATTCTCACTGAAGGCATCAAAACTATGAATGAACACATGTGGAGTTATGTACTTAACAAAAAAGGTGTAATAACTGAAAACATGTTTTATATTCTAGTTTCTTCAAAATAGCCACCCTTTGCTCTGATTACTGCTTTGCACACTCTTGGCATTCTCTCCATGAGCTTCAAGAGGTAGTCACCTGAAATGGTTTTCCAACAGTCTTGAAGGAGTTCCCAGAGGTGTTTAGCACTTGTTGGCCCCTTTGCCTTCACTCTGCGGTCCAGCTCACCCCAAACCATCTCGATTGGGTTCAGGTCCGGTGACTGTGGAGGCCAGGTCATCTGCCGCAGCACTCCATCACTCTCCTTCTTGGTCAAATAGCCCTTACACAGCCTGGAGGTGTGTTTGGGGTCATTGTCCTGTTGAAAAATAAAATGATCGTTCAACTAAACACAAACCGGATGGGATGGCATGTCGCTGCAGGATGCTGTGGTAGCCATGCTGGTTCAGTGTGCCTTCAATTTTGAATAAATCCCCAACAGTGTCACCAGCAAAACACCCCACACCATCACACCTCCTCCTCCATGCTTCACAGTGGGAACCAGGCATGTGGAATCCATCCGTTCACCTTTTCTGCGTCTCACAAAGACACGGCGGTTGGAACCAAAGATCTCAAATTTGGACTCATCAGACCAAAGCACAGATTTCCACTGGTCTAATGTCCATTCCTTGTGTTTCTTGGCCCAAACAAATCTCTTCTGCTTGTTGCCTCTCCTTAGCAGTGGTTTCCTAGCAGCTATTTGACCATGAAGGCCTGATTCACGCAGTCTCCTCTTAACAGTTGTTCTAGAGATGGGTCTGCTGCTAGAACTCTGTGTGGCATTCATCTGGTCTCTGATCTGAGCTGCTGTTAACTTGCCATTTCTGAGGCTGGTGACTCGGATGAACTTATCCTCAGAAGCAGAGGTGACTCTTGGTCTTCCTTTCCTGGGTCGGTCCTCATGTGTGCCAGTTTGGTTGTAGCGCTTGATGGTTTTTGCGACTCCACTTGGGGACACATTTAAAGTTTTTGCAATTTTCGGACTGACTGACCTTCATTTCTTAAAGTAATGATGGCCACTCGTTTTTCTTTAGTTAGCTGATTGGTTCTTGCCATAATATGAATTTTAACAGTTGTCCAATAGGGCTGTCGGCTGTGTATTAACCTGACTTCTGCACAACACAACTGATGGTCCCAACCCCATTGATAAAGCAAGAAATTCCACTAATTAACCCTGATAAGGCACACCTGTGAAGTGGAAACCATTTCAGGTGACTACCTCTTGAAGCTCATGGAGAGAATGCCAAGAGTGTGCAAAGCAGTAATCAGAGCAAAGGGTGGCTATTTTGAAGAAACTAGAATATAAAACATGTTTTCAGTTATTTCACCTTTTTTTGTTAAGTACATAACTCCACATGTGTTCATTCATAGTTTTGATGCCTTCAGTGAGAATCTACAATGTAAATAGTCATGAAAATAAAGAAAACGCATTGAATGAGAAGGTGTGTCCAAACTTTTGGCCTGTACTGTAAATAGTGTCTCTGCAGCACCTTTATTCAGTGAGGTAAGTCCAATTAAGACTTTTCAAAGATATATTTGGGGGCTTTCTCTCTTTATATGAGAGGACATATACACTGTGAAGGGGGGAGAAAGTGGGGGATGGCATGTAGCAAAGTACTTATACCTGCGTAATGACCTGCTGTATTATAACAACTTCCACCTGCATGTTTTCCTGTTGACATGCAAAGTACCATCGGACATTGCACTGCTGCCCTTTGTTTATAAAACTGATAGCTGTGTGATAAAACAACAGGAGAAACTAGAGACCAGTGTGCCAGGCCAGTGTGTCTCTTCAAGTGATACATTATACACAGTATTCCTGTAACCTATCCCGCAATCTCATATTTTATCTTCCTGCACTGGAAATGGACAATGAGACAGATTCTGGTTCCTCTCCCTTTCAGCAGTACACGTACTTAAATACAAATTCATGTACTTTACTTTCCATTTTATGCAACTTTACTCTTCTACTCCATTGCATCTCAGAGGTGAAAATTGAACTTTTCTCTCAGGATCCAAATACTTCTACCACTGCCTTTCAGCAAATACCTGATAAGGAAACATAAGGACAGCAAAGTCTGGACTGTAATTACGTGAGGAAATTGTAAAAGTGGTGAGCATAAATAAATATAGTTTTTACCACTGAAAAGGGAAAAGTGTTTTACCCACAAATATAGATATTGGCATCCTATATAAGCTCTAAAGATATAGTTTAAGGTAAGTTTTGACACTTTAGAGCTATATTACAAGTTCGATTGACCAAACTTACTAGTCCTGTTTTCTTACTCCTTTTGTACACCAACAGACAAGAGCCTTTTCTCATTTCACTCCTTTCCTCGCCTCCTCTCCTCACGTCTTAGTCCCTCCCACCTGAGACGCAAGCAGGGGAGGCCAGGGAGAGACACAAGAAAAGAGGAGGCAACTGGTATTTAATAAAACTAAACATCTGTGCTTTGGAGTCGCCGTTTTCAAGTGATGATTTATATTAAATATGGCGTGTGACACACAGCTGCACCTTCAGCTGTCTGTCACACTTCTGTTACATGCCATGGTTGTTGAAAAGACTCCCGTAGAGGATACACCTGTGCATCCTCACTCACAGCTCCTCCAGCAGGCCTCCTCTTTGTGTGGGATGCATTTTAGGAATTGAGACATCCTTATAGATGGT
The DNA here is from genome assembly GCF_011397635.1 of Epinephelus fuscoguttatus. Taxonomy (NCBI): domain Eukaryota; kingdom Metazoa; phylum Chordata; class Actinopteri; order Perciformes; family Serranidae; genus Epinephelus; species Epinephelus fuscoguttatus. The sequence goes on from NC_064766.1 coordinate 26,519,596, forward strand.
GCCCTGAGATAAATTTTGAGGGTGTATATCATCATGCTAACATGTCTCCTCGCTTCCCTCACTGGCTTCCTTTCCTCACATCTTAGTCCCACCCATGAGAGAAGCAAGCGAAAGAGGTGAGATGCAAGGATGGAGGAGCCAAAGCTGCCAAATGAGAAATCCTCAGTTCCATAATATCAGTTACTTATGACATGCTGCTCTAGTGTATAACTTGTCAGACTGAAAACCTTATTCTGTAAATTACACCTGACCATGTAACTTTGTCTCTTATATGTGACACTACAAGTTAAAGGCTGTGAGACTAAACTGTGCAAATATGAAATCATGTCGTGGTGTAGACTTTATACATGCCCAAATGCAAAAGAAAATATCTCGCCAGGACCCTTGGGTGGCTCAGTAGTCATGTCACTTATAAAAAGACTTAGAGGTAGGATGCACCTGTGTTTCCTCTCTCTAAGCTCCTCCAGAAGCCTCCTCTCTCCTCATGTCCTCAAGGTGCCTTTAGAGGAAGGAAGCTCCTCCATCATGGCATAGGGGGAACAATTTGTGGGTCACAGGAGGGAAGAGGAGGTGAGGAAGCACAAGTTAGCATGATGAAAAGCACCCTAAGTCACAGGCAGGAGGAAAGAGGAGAGAGGAGATGAGGAGCACAGGGTGCCCACCTGTCACAGCTCTGAGCTGCAATGCCGTTTCAAACCAGTAGATGTCAACATATTGATGTATGTGGTTTCAAATTGGTATGAGCTCAGCCTGAGATCATCTGCAGCACAGCAACAAAGATGATTTCACACACATTGATTTTCCATTAGACCCCCCCCCCCCCCCCAAAAAAAACTATTGACAGAAAAAAACCATCAGAGTTTGTTTATTGTTGCATATTTAAACTGTCACCTCACTCGCTTGAAAACAATCATCCAAAAGAAATCCAGTTTCTCCTCAAAGCAGACGATACTGAAACACACAGATTTACATCAGACGTCACATCCCAGCATTGGTTTACTGTGACGTCTTCACTGACGTGTGCTCCGGCAAAGACGTCGCATCTGGAGAGAAACTAGGATTCACTCTTACTACAAACCCCATCAGTTACAATGTTGAGCATTATAAAAAAATAATAATCATACAAGAATATCCGACAGACGAGAGGGGGAACGTAAACTCCCACAGGTAGACAACATAACAGTTCTTGATGTGCATTATTGTTTTTCAAACCTAATGGATCCACTCTGAGCCACAATTATCTGTAATGTTCATCGTTATATCGGCTGTGCTGCCCGTCTGAGCTCTGTGATTATGTCTTCTCACACTCTCACATAAGTTATTTGGTAAAATCCAGACAGGAAATTGATTTTTCAGATACAAAAACAGTCAAATAGTGATTTAACAACCATGTATCAAGGCCAAGTCATGTACAAATTGGTAAAGAACTAAAAGAGTCGGTCCATCCAAATTATAAAAAAATCATTTTCTCAGCAGACCCCTGTGGTTCGAAGCCGTGCAGATAGTTTTTGTTTAATTGGCTCAAGTTTTTAAAAGATCTTCAAGAGGTCTCTTTGGATTTCTGTCGCAGCCTAAATACAACGGAGGTGTTTTTGCTTGTGGTGCTCAAACGTGATTTACAGCTACCTCTTGTTGCAGTCATTGCAAATGCAAACCTTTGACAGTGACAACATTTACATGCACACTTATATTCCACTATTATTCTAAATATGACTTGAATTTGATGCAGGTCATGTGAACACCATATTCTGTTTGGATTTTCTGAATTTAGCATTTTCCGATTAAGACGTGGGATATCTTTGGACATGTATACAGTGCGTTCAGAATCTGGGTCTCATTTGTGCTTTTTACCGCAGTTAACGTCACATGGCCTCTTGCCTGTTTACGCTCAGCTCTGTGCGTTGTCAGGGATACGCTGTACACAAACCAACTTGCCAACAGTTTGCAAGGCTGTGGAGTAGAGATGCACGCCTAAAAGAAAAGCCCACCTTGCTGGTCAGACGGAGAAACGCACCTACTTTTAAACGGTCTGAAAGACATGGATATCAACAGGTTGTCATATACACGCAAAAATCACAATGTCAACCAAAGAACGTAGTTGAAGGAATGAAAGAAGCAGGATGTGTTTGCACGGTTGATCAAGTCCTCCATCAGTGAAAAGCCGTCCCACTTTTCCATTTTTTGACATGATAATCAACATGTTAGGGCATGTTAATCGGAGTATGCACAGCTACATGTTAACAGGAATACTAGTAGAATATTCATTTTCATTAGCCATGTAAACCGCTTAGTAGGAATATATTGGGGGGTTTTTTTGGAATAAGTGGAAATCCGAAAAGTTTTGTGCATGTAACGTAGTCAGTGTGTTAATCTACAGAGACTAGGACACAGTTGCTGTTGACTTCTTTAAATGTCATGTATCAGTGCTGCGAGTGCCATAAACAAAACTCCACTAACCCGCAGGTGGACGCAGAAATCTCAGGCACATAAAACACAAAGTGTCTGCATGGCAACACACCGCCAGAGGTATCGTAATTTGGGTGAGCAGACTCTTCAACTAAAGACTAAAAACAAAAACATACACACTGTCTATATCCGGTCTAATTTCTCACTCAGGAACTCCTCCACGCTGTCTGTGTTCCACTTGAGGATGCTGAGTTCTTCAGCGATGTTCCCGTTATCGTCCAAAAGCTTTAGTACAGGATCTGAGCCTCTCACGTACTGCAGTGTGGGAGGGGGTGAGTGGGAACGAGAGAAAAAGAGGAGGGGTGTTAGGAAGACAGGTTTGCCCTCGGTAAAGATATTCAGAGAAATGTTTGTGAGTCATCTGATTGACATAAGCTGATATTTTTGAAGCTTAATGTGTCTAATTATAAGATCAAATCAGCCGTCACGCTGGCACACAGTTCATCGTGCCCACCTTGATCTGAAGACCCTTGAACATCTTCGGCTTTTCGCTCCTGACAAAAGCTGAGGAGATAAAACAGCAGTGAGACAAATGTCTGGTAATGAATCAGTCAATTAGCCTTTCTATTTTCGTACGGAGGTCTGTAATTACTGACAACTGCAAAGCCTCCTGGGAATGCAGTGTTAACAGCAGCCGAGACAGTTGCGAACACAGGACAGCTACAGCTGAAGTAAACAAACGGCAGCCATATGGCGCAGACAGGGCTCCAGACGTCTACCCCCACACTGAGGCGAGCTGCAGTAACTCCATCAACGTAACCTGACTCTGAATTAACCAAATGTTACGCTGAGCAGAGATGGGAGGTCCACTCCCAAGACACAAAGGAATAAAAAAAACTTCAAACGCTTGTTTGAAAATCAGCCCTCAGGCATTTTAGACCACCTACTGCAGAAAGTGATTTCAGGCGGATTTATTTCACACATTAACACTGACAATTACACAAAGCACAAGCTCAGCTGCTGGACAGAGCAAAAACAGGGCAATAAATAAGAGTAGGGCTGGACGATATGGCCTATAAATAATATCGTGATATTTTTAGGTCATATCGCAATACACAGTATATCTCTCAATATTTTGAAATCTCATCTAAACTACTGTTGACCACTAAAATTCTAAACTACTAAATAAACTACTGTTATAATTAAGTTATGTAAAAGTACTGTTATAGTAAAGTTAAATAAAGTACTGTTACAATTACCGGTAAGTTAAATAAAGTACTGTTTTAGTAAAGTTTTGCAATAAAGGTAAATAAAACACTGTCAAAGTAAAGTGAAATACAGTTCAGTTATAATGAAATTAAATAAAGTAAGAGTAGTTATAATAAATTTAAACAAAGTACGTTTATGATAAAGTAAATAAAATACTGATAAATTTAAACAAAGTACTGTTATAAAAAGTTAAAGTTCTGTTATAATAATGTGAAAGTGAGCATTGTTTTAACAAATTTAAACAAAGTACAGTTATAAAAAATTGAAATGAGTTTTTGTTATATAGTAGAGTTACGTTAAATTTGAACAAAGTATTGTTTAACAAAGTAAAGTAAAAAAAGTTAAGTAAATTAGGCACTGTTTAAATAAAAAATTGCTGTTTTAGTAAAGTTAAATGATGTACTGTTAGTTAAATAAAGTACTAGTAGTTATAATAAATTTAAATAAAGAAAGATTATAATAAATTAAAATGAGTTATTATTATAAAGTACAGTTACAATAAATTTAAACAAAATCTTGTATATCAAAATATAATAAAATTAAATTAAGTACTGTTATAATTAAGTTAAACAAAGTACTGTAATAATAATGTTAAGTATTGTTATAATAAAGTTAAATGAAGTACAGTTATAATAAAGTACTGTCATAATAATCTTAAATAAAACAGTTATAATAAAGTCAATTATTATCATAATGTAATAATTAATCAAAGTGAAACCACTGGGGCTTTAACATTGAAGCATTCGGCTCGGCCCAAAGTCTTGATGTTTTTGCTGTGAACTTGAAGCTTCCAGGCAACAGCTAGCTCTTAGCAGAAAGTTAAACCGTTACAGCGGCACTGTTTAACATGAGAATTTATTCACTGGGAGATTGAAACAAATTAACAGCTCTCCAGTTCATATATTGATAATATTTGTAAGTCACACTGGTGCTCCATGGTAGCAAAATCAGCTAAATGGTCGCGGTATGGAGCCCTGCAGATACAAATAAACACACCTCTGCTAAGTACAAGGAGAGAGTAGTCTAGATGGAAATGGAGTGTGTGTTACGTATTATATTTGACCATTTCATTTTTCATTTTTCTGAGTCTGACGTCAGTGGCTTTAAAAAAAAATAAATAAATAAATAAAAAAAAAGACATGACAATTTAAACTTGATGTTTGCAATATAGTCGTTTCATATATCCCACATGGAGCAAGCTGTGATACATTGAGTAAAACTGATTTATTGCCCTGCCCCATATCAGAGTAAAATGTCGTAGCAGAGAACTCACCTTGGACTTGAGGGAACCTCCCCAGTTTTCATCCACACACCTCGAGGATGGCTCCAGCATAGAGCTGTGTGCAGAGAGAGACACAATGTAAGGCAGTTCATCCATGAGGAGTTTTCCCCCCCCCACACACATCAATGCCCACACACAGAGACAGAACAAGCTGTGGCCCTGCTGGTGGTAGGACGCGTGGCCTGGAGGAGTAATTTGATTCAGGCAGACTGATTCATAAACGTGTCCAGGCAACTCCTTGGGGGTCATTAAACTGTGAGGCTGTGCATATGGAGCAGGGCTGATGGATGATGGTTTGTGCAGGGCTCACTTGTAATCAAACCTCCAGCACCAATATACAATAAGTTAGAGGAAATTGGAGTGTCATGGCAGTATTTCAAGACCACGCTCTGCTCACCGTTTCAGAGAGGAGAGTGGTAAATGGCCTGGTTGGCTGGTTCACATGGCAAATTAAATTATGCATGCAAAGCTAAGATCCTCTCTTCTTCCTCCCTTCGCCCTGTCTTTCTGTAAACAATCCAGCGCGGCTGAAATTAAATTTCTGCGCTTTTCATTTTACCACACATGGCAGATCAGAGATGAGTCACGACTCTGTTGATAGCAGGAAACTAAGAAACAAATGATAGGCCGCTCTAACTGGACTCACTGGAGCATCTTAGCATTTCAAAATGCCGTCAGCCTCTATCAGGGGCTTCAAAAGCGAAAGCAAGCGTGAAAAATAATACTTTCTCAATTACTCTCCATGTTTTCTCTTTATCTTACTTCTAAGTGCTCGAACAACCCATCAGGCAGAGACACAATATGCTCACTGTAGCCTAAAGATTAAAATGATGATATTTATACATGATGTCGTATTGTCGAAAAAAGAATTGGCCAACAGACACAACTAAAGGTTAACGAGAAGAAAAAGAAACAAGTCCTGGTCAAATATAATCAACATGTTTTGTCATTTTAAAGGGAAATCAATATCAATCAAAAATAGATATTTCCTTCATAACTCCAGTGCTTTTTATCAACTGAATCACCATGCAGAAGGAAGCGTGCATTTACTCATGGACGAGAGGCACATGCTTGAGACAGTATGAGATTTAAACATTAATGGCGTCCTTGTCGACTGAGCTGTTACGTTAGCTAGCTCAGTGGTGCTAGATGAGCTAGGATCCATACCAAAAATGGACATACGGACAAAAGCCAAAAATGACGTGCACCAAAAATTATTTAACAATAGCTACAATCAGGCTTCTACCTCACCATCTGCATCGCCAATTTCCCGTCTCCAAAATGTTCGTAAGCATGGGTCAAAGTCTCTCCCATCAAGTCTGTTTTTATAGATCATAACTTATCCGTGGGAAGTGGGGCACGCCTCTTTCGGCCCTGGCTTTGTAGGTATGTTTATAAATGAGACCCAAAAATATGTATCTTTGATCTAGGTGTGAACTGTGCCTTTAAGTCTGACTAGGATATGCGACATATAAAACCAAAGAGAAGATGACAACATTAAAAGATGTCGGTTTGCTCTCCCTTAATTGGGGATTATTCTGGATGATTCAACAGCAAGTTCTTCAAAAAGACCACGTAATTACTCTGTAAGCCTCCCAACTCGTAAAACAACAATTTTGGTGCCAGTCACGATGAAAGGATAAGGCTGGCGATATTATATTTTCTCTTATTGTTGACATGAAAACATCTAAACTAACAATGAGTTGGTCTATCTCTCAGTACTTTCTGAAATCCCCAGCCTGTGGGCAGGCGGCCCTCAGCACCAAACCAACTGGTTCCTACTAAAGATGCAAATCTGGGGAAAAAAAAAAAAACAGGCCACAAATAAAGAGTTTCATCTTTTAAACAAGGCTAAATAAGCAGGGCACTGTAGCTTTCAGCAAACGTTGCTACCCTGCCAGGAGCTGAGTGTCTGCAGGTATCACACACTTGAATACCTTTTAAGGACCCATTTAAAGTAATTTGTGGCCAAATTTAAGACTTATTTTTGAGATAAATCATCTTTTTCTTATTCAGGCACTGCCTTTATGTGGTCACCTGCAGAGATAGGTTTCAGAAAGGAATATGGTTATTAGAGTGAGTCAGATTAATCTACATTTTGCTGACAGGTAAGTGCAAATCTAAAGTAAAAAGACAGTATTAGGTTCATTGGTAGGTTCAAAGATTTGTAACACCAGAAATGTGGACTTGTGGACCCCGAAAGGCTTGACTCATTTTGACAAAAAGACATCAAAAGAAATTCAGAATTAAGAATATTTAATGACCTTTAAAGCCTAATATTTTCAAAAGTTTAATTGAAGATAAAGACACCCTGCAGGAGGAACTAGTGCATTTGTTGGGGACTCTTTTCAGGCACGGAGCTCTTGTGCCAGGCCACACAGGCAATACTTGCAAGTAGGACAAGTTTATTGTCGGTTTCGGACTTTTCACATGATTTATTAACAATAAGAAAAATATAGTGTCGCCAAATCCATCCGGTTAAGCTTGAAAGGCCTGAAATCAAGGCCTCTTGTGTTTTTTCTATCCGTACTAGCCTGAGAGACTCTCAGGAAGGTTTTCTTGCTCTACAGAGACATACTGTGTAGTGGCACCCAGGGGAGCTGAGGCGCTGCTATGCACAGGGTGCTCTGCAGAGGAGAACACATTTGAAAATGAGTAACTGAAATGCCCTCCATGCGCAGTGAATCTTACTAATCGACAAGGCTGCGCAATAAGCCATTTCTCAGAGGGTTTAATGACACGGCACTGATGTCAATTGCGAGACTGAAAGAATTCTTAAGGCAGATAATTGTTACTGTCTGAGGAGAAAATGTGCTTAGTGACACTGTCGTTTCTGCCGGTACCCTCAGTGCGGCTGGAGACAGCCGATTGCTCTTCTAAGTGACATTTTCACTCAAATCGTGAGGAGGAAGAGGACTAATCTTTCCTCTAAGTGTCTGTCTGAAACAGAGTTATCATCAAGAGGTGTAATGAGGTGTGCACTACACTTTCCCAAGGTGCTGTTGCTAGGATACCACACACGCTCTAGGGGCTTTGCTTAATCAAAGAAGAATTACATTGTTTTTCCACCATCACTTGACTCAGTGTTTATCCGTCAGAGCCCAGCAGGGACTCCTTTTGAATTTGCTGTAATCACCGGAGCAATGAGCGCACAGTAACACCTCCTCGCTGGTTACTGAGAGGCTCTTACTGCAAAACTTGATATTTCCACCCCATGGGGAGTGTCAGGCTGGGGTTAAGGAGCCTCAACTCTGAAAATCAGAGGGAAACACTGAGACAGACAGCTACTGACAGGGTTTGTGTGTGGCAGCTCAGATCTGATGCACAGCTGCAAACAGTGTCAACAGACCCAGTGACAGGGAGGCTAAAACTAGGCCGTTTTTAGTAGCAGGTCAAAAGCTGGAGGTTGTGATCCTGTCAATAAATGTGACACACTCTGACAAGCAGGTCCTCTGAGTGCTACTACTGAGGAGCCCGTCATCTGTGAAGCCCAGTAAATGACTGGTGACAGCATACAGATCAGCTCAAGACCCCACAATAAATACACTATCTGTCATGCATCATCAACTTGACTCAGTCGTACAGCTCAAATGAACAATGAATACCTTCCATTTGACCATTTTACTGCATGCACACTTGTTAACCTTGTTTCTAGTTACACAGCGGCAGTAGCTCAGTCTATAGGGACTTGGGTTGGGAACCGGAGGGTCCCCTGTTCAAGTCCCTGTCCGGACCATAAATGTGGAGCGTGGACTGGTAGCTGGAGAGGTGCCAGTTCACCTCCTGGGCACTGCCGAGGTGGCCCTGAGCAAGGCATCGAACCCCCCAACTACTTGGAGCGCCTGTGATGGGCAGCCCACTCTGACATCTCTCCATTTAGTGCATGTATAGGTCCAGTTTGTGCATGTGTGTGTTCAGACCTGTGTGTAATTGACAACAGAGTGTAAAATTGAATTTCCTCTCGGGGATTAATACAGTATATAAAATTTAAAAAAAAATTAAAATTAAATTTAAAAAAAATTCATTTTCATTGCGGTCTTTGTAACACCCTCCTCGCTGTGACTGACTCCAGACAGGCAATTACTTTCTGTTCGCCTGTTCCCTGGAGCTCTGTTGTTCCCTTTACCTTGCGCGCTTCCATCTGGGCCTCCTGCTGGCAGCACTGCCGGCAATCGGGCTGGAGCTTGGTGAGGCTGAACTCCCCGAGCAGGTCACAGGAGCTGCACAGCAGGTTGCTGGAGAAGCCCAGCTCCCTGCATGCCTCAGACGACAGATCGGCACCGTATGCCGACAGCTGGAAAAAGGAAGAAGGGAGATGACAGTCACAATGAGAGGAAAAAAATAAAAGGCAAAGTAAATTGCATGTGCAGATGTGTGAGGATAAAAAAGCATTATGTTACTGATAAAAAAAGTCTGAGATTGTCAAATAAAATCCTGAAACAAAGACAGATGAGAACCATGTGACTTGTATGTAATGCTGGGAATAATTTTAAATTTAAGTTAAGATCAGGACAGCACTCCAATTTGAATTTTTTATAGACACACGGACGTGTAAGGCAAGACACCCTTCTTTCTAGTGTATTCTGGCAATGTCATTGCTTTACTACATAAAGGATTCAGCACCCAGTCTTAAAGGTATAGTCGTGAGTGAGCATGTTGTGTCTTATTTTTAATAATTGTAAATAACAAAGACAACTTCAGTGTACTGTAGAACCAATTATTCTTTTTCTGCCTACAGGACATCAGTGCTAAACTGCAATATCATCATCTGTGAGCTACAAAATGTGTACTGAATTAATCATAAGTACAATCCCTTAGTAACAGCTTAAGATTACTTAAGTAATGAGACCGACAGACAAAAAGGACAAAGCATTAATTTGATTTGTGATGAGGACAGGAACTGTAATCAAGAAATGTTTTGCATTTTCATTTTATGATATATGATTTAGAAAAATGATTTATTAAATAAGAAGAAGAGACTCAGTTAACCTGCTGACTGACTTGTCATCCATCATTATAACTAATTTCAGCACAGTTCATTGGTACAAGAGATTTGATTGTCTGGTAGGAATGTGGATAAACAGGCAGGCTAATTAACAAGATGTCCATCCTCTTTGCTGCTTGAAAATAAGAGCAGAACTGTAGTAAAAATGCTCCAGTGTCATTATGAATAAGAGATGACTTTGCTTGTTTTGTCAGATTTTCCTTGACAAACAAAAGACTACCTGACAGACTTCAGAAATCTGCTTTCGCTTTCAGCATTCAGAAAACCAGCGTCCTCTCAGGTTTGATTTCACCATAAAAAGGTCCCCTATTTGGCTTTATCTGTGTGGAAACATCCACTCTCTCCTTGTCAATATGTTTACCTTATAATTTAAGCTTGAAATAAAGTGGCTACAGGCGTTTAGGGCTCATTTTACTGAGCAGTGAACAGATTCTGACAGGAAAAGGCACATACAGAAAACCGGAAGTCAATTTATAATTGCCTTTTTCTTCCAAAACACACGGTTCGACACACCAGTTGGTTAATAAATTGTAAAATACAATGAATTAACTAAAAGACAGTGAGGATGCTTCACTTCCCCATCAGGGCTCATAGGTTTTGAGGATAAGCCACGTCATTTTGGAGCTCCGGGCTCAGCAGGATGCGGCTCGTAAAACTGAACATGACACCTGACAGCTTCGCCAACCGTTTATATTTACTATATATCACTACTACAAGCGGCGACAAATGCTAATTCTCATTGTTAATAAACTCACCGTTTGTATAAGCGAGAGAAGCCACAGGAGATAAACCTCTCCCGACATTTTAGAGCCTGCTTTGTTAGCAGAAACTACTGTGAGGACCCCTTTATTTAGTGGAGGGCTGCCCCCGTCGCGCCTGACCGTTAAAATTCATTTCTGAAATTTTTGTTTTTTTAATTCGTCGGCGCTTACTCACACAACATCGGTAATAGAAGTTAAATTAATATGTCTAAAATTGTTTGAGTAGTTTATGAGAATTTATTCGTATCTTATGTTTCTTACGTTTAGGCATATTCCGAGGTCGACTCAAAATGTCTTCTTCGCCTCTGATTTTATCGCGGTCCGAAAACAAGTGCGCCATCTTTCGTCCAAGTTCAGGCATTTTGTGAAAATTGTCCAATCCGGTTTGAAGAGACAGAGATTTTCGACGAATAGAAAGCGTTAGCCGTGTGGTGGACTGTTGATACATCCAATGGTCTGAGTGGTAGTAATATACTGTCCGTCGTGCGGTGGTGGACACACACTGGATGGGACAGGACAGCGCTACATGGGGGACGCAGGCGACAGCGGCTGGTACCTCCGCTCCTACAGCCCGGAGAGAGCAATTCACACTCTGGAGAAATCTCTAGAGCTTTACGACGCACCGCTATTGGGACCTGAGTTGATGAAATAACCCAGCCGAGCATGAACACATCGCATTTGAGGTAACCAGAGGATTTGAACACTGGGAGATATCCACACACACACACACACACACACACACACACACACACACACACACACACACACACACACACATATAGAGGGAGAGAGGGCCATGCTCAGACACTCAGCCGCTTTGTAACCACCGTCGTCGCTCTGTGTGTGTTTTCAGTGTCTCCTCCTCTGAGCATGGACTGACCAAATCCCTCTCTGGATGATTTGATGGGGCTGCTCAGAGTCATGATGCCGCCCAAGTTGCAGCTTCTGGCGCTGCTGGCGTTCGCAGTGGCCATGTTCTTCCTGGAGAACCAGATCCAGAAGCTGGAGGAGTCCCGCGGGAAGCTCGGTAAGTTCAAGGGGCTGCAGCCCGATCTCGATCCCATCACAACATCCCGGGAAACACTGCAGGCTGGGTGTGAGGTCTCTCATGGGTCACTGTAGAGCTGTGCAATTGGGTCAGTGTGCAGAGAGAGCAGCACTTCATCATGTACATGGTTCAGACAATGGCACACAGTCATGCAGTCCTTAATTATCTGGGAGCTGATCTACTGAACTTTGCATGCTCAGTGTGAATATTTGCATGATTTTAATCCCTACAAATAGTGTCTGCCTTTCATCCTAATGTGTGCAATGCATTGTGAGACTGAGGAGGTGCTGCTAACTTCAGCCTGTTGCCCCTGTGACAGTGAGTGTGTGTTTGTATACTTCATACTTCAGAACAGTTGTTTTTCTTATTGTTAAGTCTGACAGTTATTTTCTGGATGCAATGCAATGTCAGAAAATATTTAAAATTACCTATCAAGAGTTTTTTAAATCCCAAGATGATGTGTTTGTCTTTGCAACCAGCAGCAAATCCTTAAAAACATCTGAGAAGCTGGAATTGAAACATGTTTGCTTGAAAACTGTGCAAAATAGTTGCATAGTTGGAATAATTTGGAAATATAGGACATGCAATATTGGAGCTGGTGATTCTGGAGTCAGACTGAAAGGTGGGATGGTCAGTGATGAACACACAGTGTACTGCAAGGCTCTTAGGACTAACAGGAATCCTCTTTTAGCCTCTTTTAGCTCAAAGCAAGTATACGTGATATTCTGCATGCATGGGGACGCCACCACCCTGCTGCAAATCCTCTGCTGCCCCTTTCCCAAACTCTCTCCACTGATTGAAACGTGGCCGGCGCTGCGTTCAAAATCTCATTGCAAGCTCCCATCAGGGGCTCACTCCCAATAAAGATCTGGGACATTGCAGGATTATCTCTCTGGTGCCTCCACTGTGGGGATTTTTTTTTTTAAGGAACAGCAGAGCGGTGCAGACAATCCGAGGGTGCAGCCAGAGTACCTCAGGGGTTCAAACACCACCTCTCGTATGGTTTGATGAGAGTGGGAGCCTGGCACTGAAGAGAGGCAGCTAACATTTTCGCGGCAGACATTTTGACACAGCAAAGCACAGGTGTGATCAATAATGTTAAAAATGACTGCAGTGAATTCCATTTAGGTGAGGCACTTCCAGTGTCCTCGTGTTGTGCATGCTGGTTCATTCAAATGGCTTACAGGGACACTTAATGGGGCAAAGACATGGTTACTTTTATTAGTAACACCTGTGCTATGACAAGTGGGAACGTCTGCTGTGGAAAGGCCTATTACATTTTAACTAGCGCTTGTTTTAAAAAAAAGCCCTGCACACCCACACAAGTGTCATTCTGGCAAATGACACCTCTGCTCAGGGTGATGTTGGGTGTATCCATGCTGGGAAATATGAGATCAATAAGGTCTATATATTTATAAGGCTGATAAAGGTGCAGGAGAGCCGGGGAGCTGCCAGTCGAGCACAATCTGTACAGACCCACATGGTTATGAGAAGAGGTCTAATTAGCCAAATAAGTGAAAACACCTGTGTGCGTGTGAATCATGTCTGTAACTAGTGATTATTGTCATTATTGATCCATATGTTGAGTCTTTGTTAGTCAGAGCTGTTCCAGAGCTGTGGGTGAAGTCTTCAGGTAGCTTTATTTTTCCCCAACCAGCTATCTAAAACCCAGATTAAATAGATTAAATTAGAGATGCAGTTATTAGTCAATTAATCGATAAGTCCATCAACAGAAAATTAACAGGCAACTACTCTGATCAGTGATTTAATTAAGTTTATTTTCAACCTAAATGCCCAGTATTTGATCACCCCAATGTTTCAAATGGGAAAATTTGCTATTTCTTCTTTTATTTATAGTGGTAACCATTGAATAGTAGACTGTTGGTCAAAGTAAAGATGACATTTGATGACATCACTTTGGCTTTTAGGAAAATTACGATGGTTTGCAGAGGTAACAATTAATTAAGGAAATAATCAGCAGAATGATCTGTAAGGAAAATAATCATTAGTTGGAGCCTTGATTAGCCCTTGGTGCCATAAAACATATATAAAAATACAATGTTGATGGTCAATATTGTTCCATATTACAGGCAAACAACCTGGGGATAGCTAACGATAGCGTCCAGGGAAAACTAAAGTGCTACCCTCTTCCTGTCTTGACTGCTCAGTAGTTAACACTTCCTTTTTGGTGGAAATCATGCTATCATTTTCATGCGTTATGAAAGCGAGGCTTATAGGGAACCAGTCTAAATGCTGATGGTGTCATTTTTCTATAGCTGTAACATTGTGCAATCAACATTTACTTTATAATGATGAGTTAAGGCAAATAAACTTGTCTATGTCCACTTTAATTTTCTGTCAGTCTATTTTTTAATTAATTGACTAATCTTTTCAGCCTTTTACATTTTTGCTTGATTTCTCTTTTTATGCTGACTGACTAATCCATTCACAAACAACCTTTCAGCACTAGCTAGGGTCTTTGATAGTTGATGTCATGCTGCTTTTACTGGGATTACATCTGACAGGAATAGTCAATTCATCGATGGGTCATTTGGAGAAAATTGATCTAAAACAATTTAAATAATCAAGTCATGGTTTTATTTATCTTATCAAGCAAAAATCACAAGCTTTGTCCAAGCTTCTCAAATGTGGACATTTGCTGCTCTTCTTTGTCTTCCAAGTTTGTTTTCCTGGGGAATGTAGGTAGGCAAGTAGACAGACTTTGTCAGATGAGTCAAAAATGAGGCTGTGTTGGGAAGTTTCCAGATCAGGCTGCGAATAAAACAGTCAAAGGAATGCTTCACCCCGCAAATGACCATTTGTGTACACCCTGTGCAGCCCAGGAGAAGAGAAAGTTCTAGGATGGAGTGCTAGATTTCGCGGGGGATCTCGCCCATTGGCAGCTGGGATAGGTTCCACCCCCCGTGACCCCCAACAGGATAAGCGGTTACGGAAAATGAATTAATGAATGAATTTCCAGTACTTCACCCACAACATGACAATTTTTATATGAATTACTCACCCCTTGTTATGTTGTTGTTGTTTTGTTTGTTTTGTTTTGTCATTTTGATGATTTGAAGTAAAGGGTTAGCATTGTTGCCTTACAGCAAGAACTATAACAAACGTCCATTTACAGGCAGAGCTTATTTATCCAGTCGTTCTCAGTACTGTCAGCGTGAATTTTTGCTAAGACATTACTGGTGACTCTAAATTGACTTCTGCATGTGAGTGTCAATCCCAGATGAGTCCAGGGTGCACCTGTGCTATTTTGGGAAAAGTGTTTTAAATAGTAACAGGATAAGCGTTACGGAAAATGAATGTGTTTAATGAATGTACTTAGCACTTCGACATAAATGACAATTTTTATGAATTATACAGCAGGAGTTGTTTGAGAGTTTGTAAACGGATGTGTTGATATAGTTTTGCTGTTGTTAAATGCGATCCCCCATGACTTAGTCAAGAATTTTCTCCATTTTGGATTCTTCGCTCACAGCAGAGGCATGCGAGAAAAACAAACTCTTTCTTTCAATGTAACACAGGGTGAGTAATTGATATACAAATAAGCCATTTGGCAGGTGAAGTACTCTACTCTATCTACTTTAACAATCACTTAAGTAGATAAAGTATCCCAGCTGAGTTTTCACATGTTGGAACAATCAGGAGTGTTGGTGGTATGGATGGCTATATCGGCCTGTGACATGGTTTACTGCTGCTGTTAAGGGCTATACTTTACACCCAGTGAAAATCCAAACTCTCCCGGGCTGCACGCACACACAGAAATACACACACTCTCCCGATGCTGAAACAGAACCTGAGAGGCCTTTCCCCCGACTGCCCACTGCCACGAGAATCTGTTGACTCGGCAAAAAGCGCTCTGATGGATGACTGGACTGAGCAGACGTCTGTATACTGGAGCTCTGAATTATGTGCTGCATAGCCAAATAGTTGTGACTGAGGCTTTCAGAGGCACGATGCTGACAGACAGCCACAGGGCCGGTCACATTACCAGGTACGCCTGCTGCAGGTCCGTCTGTGCGACAATTAAAACCAGCCTAACGACCACAACAAGGACAGGTGGTGTCCACACCCAATCACACCTCCTCAAATGACTCTTGCGTGATAAAAACACAAGAACCTCTACATGTCACCTTCCTGCATCATGTTTTCACATGTTCACAATTAACTTCATACAGGTAGAAATGACCAGCGCCCTCTCCCCGCAGCATGGGATCCTATTGCCTGACACGCAGGTTGAATCATTTCCCCCATTAGACATCTCCCGCAGGGTAGACAAGCTGTGATTTGCTTCCAAGCTAATCGTCGTCCCAAGGTTTCCCTGAGAAGTCTCCTGCATTACAATCATGCTGCGATGCAGCTGTGTGTCCTGCTGTGGGCCTAATCCATTATCCTGACGGTGTTTCTCTCCGGCTGCTCACCAGCAATGCTACCGGCTGGGTCAACAGTAACACAGACTTACTGAGCAGGCATGGATGGATGGAAATAATAAAGTTTCTTTAATAAAGAGCCACGCACAGGGATTCAGGGCTGCTTCCCCTGTCAGGGATGCCATTAAGTCCCTCTCAGTTCAGGCAATTTCATATGCTCACCTTGGAGAATTTCACAGTATTATTCTGAAGTCTGAGACGGACATTTCAGCGTTATGTTTCATTGATGTCAAACAGGAGACGAGTGCCTGAATTTGATTCAGCTGTGATTAAATCTTCTCCAGCGGTGGAAAATTTGATCAGTCAGTGTGCACTTTATAAACAGCACCTTGAAGGCCCTAACCACAAGATAACCGGGTTCTTAAAAACACCTGAAAAGAATTGTCGCATCAAAGTAAAAGCATGAAAATGTCCTTGTTAATAATTTGCATTTGCCAAAAAATGTCTTAATGCAGGGGATCATGTGGCAGCCCAGTCGCCAGAATAAAAGGTTGGTTTTGTATGTTTCTGCAAACCATATATAGCTATGCTACATTTGTATGTTTCATATGCATCATATCAACATTTTTAAAGTAAAATAGTTCAACTTATATGTGTATAAGCTCAGTTTCTCATCAGGAGGAGGAAATGGTGAATTGCATGAGACCTTGGGGTATTTTTAACAACACATTGGGACATTTACAGCTGTGTTTTTTGGGACCAAACCAGGTGGGTTTTTTTTTTTTGTTTTTTGTTTTTTTTTGTTAGGGAACAGCTTGCTATTTTTTCATAGAACAGCTAGAGAGATATAGGAAAGGAGGGTTAAAAAATGGGGATGACACGCAGCAAAGGATTCGAATCTAGGCCGCTGATAAGGACTCAGTATATATGGGGTGCACACTCCACCTGGTGAGCTAGAGGTTAGGGACATTTCTAGCTGTGTTTGCTAATATAAAACAAGGTATTTTTAACAAGACGACAGGACATTTCCAGCCATATCTTTAGTGACAGAATTAGGTATTTTTAATGAGATGCCGGGACATTTCCATCCATATCTTTAGTGACAGAATTAGGTATTTGTAACAAGATGCCAGGACATTTCCAGCCATATCTTTGGTGACAGAATTAGGTTTTTTTTTTTTTAGGAGATGTTGGGACATTTGCAACCATGTCAAAAACCGGGTGTTTGTTACAAGACGTTAGGACACTTCCAGCTGTGTTTTTGGTGACAAAATTGGGTATTTTTAATGAGATATTGGGACGTTTCGAGATGTGTTTGTGCAGACAAATTGGGTAGTTTTCGTGAGATATTTGGACATTTCCAGCCATGTTTTGTAGCGACAAAATTGGTCATTTTTAATGAGATATTGGGACATTACCAGCCGTGTTTCTGGTGACAAAATTGGGTATTTTTATTGAGATATTGGGACATTGCCAACTCTGTTTGTGGTGACAAAATCGGGTGTTTATAATGAGATGTCAGGATATTTCCAGCCCTGTTTGTGGCAACAAAATTGGGTAATTGGGTAAATTGGGATGCTGGGACATTTGCAGCTGTGTTTTTGGTGACAATACTGTGTGTTTTTTTACAAGTTGTCAGGACATTTTCTGCTATCTTTTTTTGTGACCGAACCGGGTATTTCAAGCCAAAACATGAAAAAACTTGAAAATTGAAGTGTAAAGAAGTTTCAACATGTTTGCTAGTTACTGAAACATGCAAATTTAACCTATCAGGGGTTTGCAGAGTATACAGTGCCAACATTTATTCTGGTGATTGGGTTGCATGAGGACAGCTGCATGACTTTTCTTGTGAAATTCATATGTTAATATAGTACTTTGTGTGTACAAATTAATTCGCCACTGATCGATTTTTAACTGCAAAGCTGACACTTGTGATGAAGTCAAACTCAGGGCTGTAAAATGAAAGATAATATCTCTTCACAACAAGTTCAGTAAAGCCAATAATACAAAACCAGTGTGGCATCTTGTGGGTAATATTTTGATAACAGCGCCATGAATTTCAGTAGGGGTTTTGAAACAACATTTTTTTAATGATTCCCGTGTTTTCTGGCTGAAAGCATGTTCATTACGCAGTTGAGTGCATCATTATTTGTGTAACATCTGTCTCTGCTACCTGCTTTTATAGCTTCAAGCCATGCTGAACTTATTTCCTCAGGGAGAATATTCATAAACACGAAGGAAACATCAGTTTTCATTCTAGGAATCCCAGCTTTTTGGCAGCATGTCTGCCCCTTTTTGATGCTTAAAAATCAGTTGAAAATAAAATTTGTAGCCGTAGGTGGCAGGTTAATTCAAGAGGGCATCTATGGTATGTTGAGAACAGCCTAAATAGAAGCGTTGTGTATAAAACTGTCACCTCACGGCCCTTGTAACTGATGCAAACCACCTCTTCACCTCTGTGCCCTGCAGGCCATGTGAGGGCTCTGTGTCACCCAAGAGAGATATTTAGAGACTTTTTGTCCCCCCTCAGCATCATCGCCTTTTTATCTGCTGGCCGTTATTCAGCCTGATTAAAGGAATTCAATTTCCATCTGTTGCGTGGTGATATTTAGTTCCAGACACAAGCGGCTCTGTGATGAGCTCTGAGAGAGAAGAGAGATGCTGTTGAATGCAGAAGAAGGAAGGAGATGCATGCCTTCATTGTCAAAGTGTTTGCAAAGCTGACGCAAGACTTTTAAGCATTCATTTGTCGCCGCAGCCCATCGCTCCCAGCCTGGGGTTTGAGTTTGACTTTTGATTGTCATGCCAGGCACTCGCAGCCTCCAGCCCACCCTCACACTCAGCCACCGCAGGACCTGGGGATCTGTTCAGGAATTTGCTCTTGAAAGGACGCTGGTCAGGCATCACTGGTCTGTCCTCATGCACACGCTGCATAGACTTTGATTGGATGACTTTATACCTCCGAGCTGCCCTGCTGCTGCCCAGACCCCGCTGCTGCACATCATTCATCCTGTCACCGATAAGACCTCGAGCTGCTGTTTGAAATTTTACTTTATTGATGATCCAAGCATCTACCTGACTCCTTTCACTCCTACACATTTGTCAAGTGTGTGTCAACTGTGACTCACTCAAAGGGCCGCAACACCAAACGGTGGCTTCCTTTTTGAAGCTAATTGGTGACACGTCGGTAGCACTTAACGAGAGCCCCGTGTCTTCTCTCCAGCTGCAGGTGCAAACCTCAAGCTCCTAAATTTGTAACCTTCTACATGTCTTCCTCCCGTTGTTCTCTTATCCTTCCTGTGGACACGGCACTCAGATTCCCTTTGAACTCTTCCTGACACCCCACATCTCTGTTTTTAGCTTCCCTGAGGGTTATAAAGGGTGCATGAGTCATTTGCTTTCACTCTGCACGTTGGCATCTGCTACCATAAGCAGCCGGTAGCGTCTATCGCCTGGACCTGCCTGCTCAGTCACTCTCTGAAACATGCCATTTGAGCGGCTAATGGAGGGGAGCCCACAGCGGAGATGGGCGTAGGTGTCAGGGATGGATCTGCTGTGGGAGGAAGGGATGCTGAGTGCTAATGGTCATACTGGGCTCTTGCTGTATTGTTAGAAGCAGGCTTTGATTGGGGCTGAGGATTTATGGCCCCTGGCGCGCACTTTGTCTGACAGGGAATGTGTTCCCTGCAAAGTGGCGCGCGCAGCAGCAACCGGAGCCAGCACGGCGCTCACTGCTGTAGCAGGATGACAGACAGGCTAAACGGGGCGTTATGGACGGTTTCACACCCTGGATGTAATTGGAGGCCGTTCTAGAAGAACACCCCGCTCCAACACCCACCCATCACTCCCCTCAGCTGGCCTCTCACCAATTCCCTCCCCACCCACCACTCAACCTCTTCACACAGACACACTTTCTCCTCCTCACAGTCCCGTCCGTCTTCATTTCTCCCCGTGTCACTGTTGGGCAGAGGTGTCAGTTCACTCAACTCGAAGAAATGGCCTTCAAATATCATGTGGCACCACAGCCCTCAGGCCAGAGTAGATTGACTGAACTCGAGGGGGCAAGTGGAGCTCTGACTGATGGCTGATGAGTTATTATTTAGTTGTAATAAATCAGACGCGGGTCAGCAAACAGTCCTGCAGAGATGCTCAGAGTGAACATCGATCCTGAGTGCTGTGCTGGTGTGACTTTTACTTGAGAAATAATCTGTTTTTCATTCACCGCACTCTATTTTAATGATGATAAAAGCTACAAGATAAAATTTAGGCTCCCTTAGGCTCA
Organism: Epinephelus fuscoguttatus; assembly: GCF_011397635.1. NCBI lineage: Eukaryota > Metazoa > Chordata > Actinopteri > Perciformes > Serranidae > Epinephelus > Epinephelus fuscoguttatus. The sequence continues at coordinate 26,540,034 of NC_064766.1, forward strand.
CACCTTGCCATACCTAGTGAAAGCCTGTGGGATATTTGGACAGATAACGGGGTCTGTGGTTGTAAACACATGACAGCAAGTGTCAGTTTCCTCTCTGCTGCAGATTGTTTCAGCTCCTCTTCTGACAGGAGAAACGGCAAACGCCTAATAAACCTCTCGTGTGATAATAACTTATAATGACAGTACTCTCATACAGCTCCTCCTGGATCAGTAGTTGTAAACAACTTCTTTATTTGCGTGCTGAGTCGCCTTTGTGATATTCAAATCCCCCTTGTGTTTTACTAACCCCATTGGATGAACGCCTGAAAGGAGAATATCCGCCGCTGGCTTCGGAAACAAGGTGCTATCAAAGGAGGAAGAAGTATGGAGGGTGGAAGGGGGGGGGGGGGGTGGAATGAAAGAGATGATTTAATTTTCATTGCGACACAGAAATATTTAAAGCCCCGGCTTGTGAAAATCATAAGCCCCGACACAAAAAAGGGAGGAACGAAGAAAGCACGCCTGCAGCATTTTTACAACCAATTTCATCAGAGCATGGAGGGATAAAGGAGGAAGGAAGGTGGTCGAGCAGCGCTGCCCTTCTTCTTCCTCAGCCCCTGGTTCAACTTTGCTCCTATTAGTTTTAGAGTTGGTTTAAAGCTGCCTTTATCTTGTTTTCCTGTTACACCAGGTGTCCTCAGGGACCAATATGGTGCTACTACACCGCTTCCCCTCCCCGCCAGACTTCTTCAGCTCTTTTCTACCTGTCTGCTCCTCCCCTTCTCTCTTTCCTTCCATTGTCTCCATCTTTTTCTTGTCTCTTTGCATGTGTCTCTCCTCGCTGTGCTGAATGGTGTGGGGAGCATTGCCAAACAGCCTGAAATTCAACTTGAAGTTCATTAGACAGAATACAAATAAGAGCACGGCAAACAGCCGTGTTGTGTGTGTGAGCAAGACCTTATTAATGGAATATCTGGGTCACTGAATATTCAGCTCGTTCACTTCGACCGTCCCCTGCTGAGTGAGGATCAGTAGATTTATGTGTGTCTACATCTCTGTCTCTTTCTCTGTGGTGTTCATATTTTTTCTTTCAGTAATGCTGCACACAAGGTTGATTGATTAACCACTTTTTTATTAGACTAGTGCCTGTATCCATCCTGCCCTGCCTCTCACTAATATTAACGGCGTGCCAGTCCCATACACTGGATTAGTATTGCTGCAGATTCTGACCTTATTAAACAGATTGGGCTTCAGTCAGACATGATTTATTGAACAATAAATACTGTCTCTTTGTTGGTCTTGTTAAAAAATGTAAATAGAGTTTTATAAACCCTCTAGAACAACATAATTAAAATTTGCACAAGCATCAAGATAATGTTTCTGTATTAATGTCTTTTCTCATTAGGTTTGCAACAAACAATTATTTTCATCATTGATTAGTCCACCAATTACTTTGGGGATGAATCCATTAATCTTTTACCCCATTAAATGTTAGAAAATAGTGAAAATACCTTCCATAGTTTGCAAAAGCCCATGGTAATGTCTTTTCAATTTAAAGTGATTGAGTGCTATATTTTTTCATACATTTATATCAACCTAATGAAACTGGTCTGTGATATAATTTTATATAACAAAGATTATTATTGTAGAAACTGACAACTTTTCCTCCTAACATTTTCAAGTGATATTAATGTTGGTGCCACTGTCACAAACACAACCAGGTTGCTTTCCATTTTCCTCAGAGCCTAGCATCTACCAACAACACACAACACACTGCATTTTTTCCCCATGGTTACTTCAGTTGTTCCATAGTCTGCCATTTCCGTTACTGGGGATATGAACTACACAACACTTGCACTGATACTTTCTGGTAACTGGGGATGGCTACCAATAGCTACCAAGGAAAACAAGAGTACTATCTTCTTCTTGTTTGGTTGTGCAATGGTTGACGCACTTCCTTGGTGCCACAAATCAAGTCCTAATTTCCATGTCAGTGGCACACAGAATTGCATGGTGAAAGTGAGGCTTACAGGGAACCATTGTAAATGCCAATGGTGTCATTATTTTTTAGTCATTACATTGTGCAGTCAACATATACTTCAAAACTTGTCCATCTCCATTTCAGTATTGTAATATAATCACCAAATATGTGGTAATCTCAGCAACACTTCACTTTATATTGTAGCATTTTGTTCAATTGATAAAAGTGCACATTTTTGCCAAGCGGCATCCTCCAGAGCTGAAAAATGAAGTCAACATGGAAGTGGCAAAACACTGCAGTTCACTGAATGCCCACTTGAGGCTGGCTCCAGAAGCCAATCAGTCCCAATAAACCTCCATGTTAAAGTGCCCCAACTTTACAGCAGAAATAAGCATGTTTACAGCCTGGTACAAAATACAGTTTTGGTCTCTAAAGCTAATTTCCCCCTTCATGACCACTGTACAGGGAGTGAATTTTTATATAACTCACCCATTTACATTATAAGGCTTAAAGTTATGCATAATTAAGGCTGTCTGGCAATAGTGTCCTTGGTTTCTCAGTCAGATCCACCCCTCGCTCCCCAAATATGGTCATTTCTGGCTCCAAAAAACCAAGATGGTGATGGCTGAAATGCCGAACTGGCTTCAAAATCGGAGTCCGCAAACCACTGGGTGACGTCATGGTAGCTACGTCCATTATTATTACAGTCTGACTTCACCCATAATTTGGAATATAAATTAATGATTATTTTTCAAAAAAAGAAAATAAATCTCTACCAATCACAGGTTGGGCCATCTTCATGTGGCAGTCTTCATACCAAAACCTTCCAAATATGTTACCCACAGCGCAACTAGTAGACTGGCAACAGTTAGTTCAGAGATCCAGGTGTGTTACGCTAGTAGTGGCCAATGTAGCCTTGAGCTGCTAGCCTCAAGCAGAGATGAGGAGTGGGCTCAGACGAACATCTGATGGGCTCACTTCTTTCTAACTCCACCAACTGATTTTTTTTGTAGTTACTTGTAGTTGTCAAACCCAACTGACTCTGACTCGTGACATTTCTTCTTCTTCTCAAAACTTTTTACATAGACAGTAGCAGGGCTCAACACTTATGGCTGAGCATGGCTGCCATTTTTAGTCACCTTAGATTAGAAGATACTATGCAGTGAAATTTGTGACATACAAGAATGTTTTAAAAGCTTTATGACATTAATTACCCAAAATATGTAGTCATTTAATACTGTTACAGAATTTTAAGTGTTAACAGTTTACGTATTCACCTGCAATTCCTGCTATAGAAAATATTTTGTGTAGCCCCATTGATCTGTAGGATGTGCTACTTGTGAATGTGATGTGTCACTTATCTAGATGTATGTTTGCAGTTTTATTTTCCATCCAGCTCAAAGATGCTGGGATATCTCGCCTCCCAAGACTTAATAAATTTCCTTTTTGTTTTTTGTTCTGGCTCATCGGGTTCTTTGTTATTTGAATCAATTTGCACATCAGTTTGTGATGTTGACGGGTGAGTCGAACTTTTTACCCCACAGTTAACTTAATTAGCTTTGCCATTATCTCTAAAACAGATGCCTGTCCACGCGCAAGTAAATACACCGCACACATCAGCATCGTCTGGTTTGTGCAGACGTAAACAGCAATATTTAGGTATCACCAATGTAACAAATATTAAAAGTTAATTTATTTTAAGGTGGAAGTCCTCTTTTAATATTGCTGTGAAAACATCATATAAAACTTTTTTTTAATCATTTGGAGCTTTCCCCATCTGAGTCCAGTGGTCAGACAGTAAAAGAGTTGTTAGTGAGTGAATAAATCAAACTGAAACAAAAAGATTTTGAAAAGTGAAGGTGATCATTTTAGCACCACTTGAAGATGTAATGTGTATTTAGAGCCACGTGTGACTGCACACACAGATGAATGATCCAAATCACTTCCACATAGTGTCATCGGATTCATTTCAGCATCAGTATCTAGAGAGTAAAAGTGGGGCCTGCTCATCCTGCCACAGCGATCCACTGATGGCGAACACTGTGCAACATCCTCACTGGATAGATGGCCTGCAGACGCTAAATATAATGAGATGAAATAAGAGAAGCAGTGAACTAAGAGATGAAAGATGCACAGATAAGCCTGCAGAGATGCGGTGATAACAAGTTGAACTGGTGTCGTTGCAGAGATGTTCTGTATAGCGCTGTAGCACGTTTCTGTGTGGGACGGATCCTCTGCGGTGTTCACCTGTCCCTCCCACTCGTCATTAAAACTATGAATAGCTGTCGTCTGCTCTGTCTTAATAGAGTATGGAGTTCTCCCCGGACTCCCATACATGCATTATTAATTATCTGTTGCAGGGCCGAGAGACGAAGAGGGAAAGAGAACATCAGATATCTGGGTTGTTGCTTGCAACCAGATCTGCGCTGTTATGCAAACATTGTTTGTTGTTATATTAGGATATGAGGGCTCTGAGCAAAACAGAGTTGTGTTTCATTGTGAATCTATATGCATTCAGCTGCTTTAATTTGGGCAAGTTTCTCTCACTTGACGCTCTCACAGATTTGACCGCGGCATTTGTGAGGCTGTGAACATTTAGCGGTGACGGGGACATTCCTGCTGCGGTTTCTTTTCCCCGAACAAATGCATTTGATGGCACTTCTCTTGACAAGAGTTGCCCAGATATTTTCTCCTTCCTTTGAAGTGCAAGTGCCTCTGAAAATGTTGGCTAATTCCCACTGCTTAGTCATTGACAATCTGTGCCAAGATGAGATCTGTTCCAATCAATCGCGTCCCCCCTACCCCCCCTCCCCCACCACAACCTGTCAGACCCGCCTTTACTTAACAAGGCAGGGGAATGATGGGATCTGCCATCTGTGTAAATTGCTCCATAATCTCATCTGACTGGCTGTTTCTGATGAAGCAGACAGAACGTGGCCCCCTTTACTCTCTCTGTTTTCCCAGACATTATTGGCTCACCTGTCAGACAGCACTACCGGCTTCAATCGCACACAAAAGACATATTAGGATAGAAAAGTGGCAGGTTGAACCATGACGATTATCATCTCCATCTATTCTGAATCGTTATCATTAGTGTAGGGACATGGCCTGCATTTAGACTAGAAATTAAAAATGGGCCACATGTGGCTGGATCTTATTTAGTGTACCCTTGAGTTTAGTCGAAACAGCTTGTTTTTCATCTGTAGTTCATGAACTTCACAGAGCAAAAAATACCCCATCCTCTGCTGCTGCACTTTTAGCTTGGGCTGCACCATGTGCACAAAAAGAAGGTTCTCTTACACCTATAACATTTTTAAGCTTGTGATTGTGATGTGGATAATATTTAGATTAATGGTGCAGACCTACTTTTAGCAGTGTTGTAGTCAGGACCAAACCGAGACCAAATCATGACCAAGGCCAGTGTGCGTCCCACACCACATGACACACTTACAATAAAGTTGAAACATGCAAACCTTAGGCACTCCTCAAATTGATATTAAAGATCCACATTTCTATAAAAACAACCACAGAAAACAACTGACCACAGGTGGTTATCCGCTGAGAATATTTTCGAGGAGTAACGTGTTTAGGTCTGCAGGTTTATTTTGCTATTCTGAAGTTTACTGCGCTGTGCACCAACTGGATCTGATGGGAGCTGGGTAGCTTTGTCATTAATTTGTTAATTACTGCTTGTAAGGCTGTTAACACTGTTATCTCTGCTAGCACCGTTGGCATTGTCAGCACTGTTCGTGGTGCTAACATAGTTAACAATGCTAAAGGGGATTTGCTGCTCAAAGTAATGCTGCTTATTCACCAGAGCTAACTGGGGAGAGACTGGAGGGTGGCTGCCGAGTTTCTGCACCAGTGGTAATCGGCCAAATAAGCGGCACCGCCAGTTAGCTCCTAGCTGACCCAGGTGGTGCGCAGTGCAGAGCAACCAAGGCTAGCAAATCAGTGAAGACCAAAGGGTGGTCAGTGGGCGCTGTTTCCACATGTTAACGTGACTAACTGCCTGTCAGCAAAGTCAGCAGAAAATAAAAGGCAAAACATTTACATCACGAACATTAAAATGTCACCACCTCTAAATGGATAGCGCTTTGAAATGTGGCGCTAAAGTTCACTGAGTCAATGGGCCTCTTGTATTTCTCGTCATTTTGCATTTTTTCCTTAAAATAATTAATAGGCATCTACCATCGAAAGGAAAATTAATCGAAACTGACACCCCTAATTGCCGAATATACAGTGTTAGTGTGTGTATATTATTGTTCCATCAGAAATACTTTGATAAAATAATCATAAAGGCATTACAGAGGTGAATTGTATGTATGAATTTTCCTTTGTTTTCTATGAGCAAAGAAACGCTAACTCTAAGAAGCTGAAATCAACTTAACCATCTTTATTTGACAATTTAGTGACATCCCCACAGCTGTGGTCTTGACCAGTCTTGCAATAAAATCCTGAGTCTTCTTTATATGCGACCGCGACAAGGCTGAGTAGAATGAAACTTTTAGAGTCAGTGGGGTCCAAAGAAGGTCATTTCTGAAGTTTCTAGTGTTAACATCCTCCTCCTCTGTGACACTCAATGGAGTAATTATGGTCTCAAGACCCATACCCCAAACCACTTAACCACTTTAAACTGTCTCCACAGCGCTGTCTGTCAGAGTCGACAAGGCCGAGTTCTGTCTCCTCTCTATGTGTGAGGAATGCTTTGTCGGCGTTCTCTGACAAAAACACTCTTGTTTTTAACATGCTACTTCGTCAGGGAGAGAAAAAGCCATTTCCAGGCTTTTCAGGATAAACGACCGCTATGTGGATTGTTTGTGCTGAGTTGAACTCCCGGGCCCTGCAGCAGCAGCATCTCTCCGGAGGCTGGAGTGCTTCCATCACGCACCTGCCATTGTAGGTGGAAATCCGGCTCATGACCTTAGCAGCACACTGCCCGCCCCCACCTCCCACCGTATTTTCCTCACCTTTCCTGCTCTCCGCTGTGCCCTCTAGTAAAAGCAGAACTACCGTGAAAGTCATAACAATGAAAAACTCTTCAGCCTGTATTTATGGAGCCTCACAAAGCAGCGGTGCCAAGTCCGGGACAGGAAATATCACATCACTGTGAAACTTGTTATTTACGAGAAACTGCAATGTAGCCAGACATTTTATTCCACTACTTCACCTCGCCGGGTGCATCTGTTGATTTGAATTTCAATAGTGGAGCCTTTCAGTTGCTTATATTGCTGTCTGACTTTAATACATTGTTCAGCAGCGTTTCCAGCATTCCCAATCAGGCTTTCCTCTTTTTTATGATAAACCTAGAGGACAACAAGTCCCCAGATCTTCCTACAGACAAGACAGCTCTGTATGTTTCTGTGCTTTGCTGTTTGTCAGTGAGTGCCAGTCATTCAGGGGCCCTAAATATCCCAGCTTCCCGGGAATTGGTGATTTGATTCTAGCACATTTGTTAGGTAAATTTGCTAAAGCTGACTTTTTTCATTACTGAATAATAAATCAATCTTTTTATTTTGAGACTAAGACATAATTGTCAAAAAGTAATTAAAATAGCCATAACATTTCTCACATTTGAGAAGTGTTAACCAGCAAATATAACCCTTTGTTTGATTAAACAGCTTGAGCAGTTATTGATATGAATATTTTTAAACTTTAATTTTGAGACCGTTATCTTGTCTTGAATTGTAAGGGAATATTTTCACCTGGTCTTTTTGGGTTCCTGTGTCAAAACCAGGTTTCAAGATTTTTATTGTGTCTAAATTGGGGAAATATTGTGGCTTTGGGATCCGATAGACCAGATTGGTACAGACACTGACCTTATTTAATGGACTAGGTATCAACTGAACGTGACCAGTTCACATTGAATACAGGTTTTTTAACAGTTACATCCATTTAGGCCGATGACTCAGTTTTTAGTGCCACAGTAAATTGGTACAACAGTTTTAAATGTGGGAAAAGAGATGCGCACCACATGTCATGTGACGAGGAACAACCAATCACAGCCGACAGATATCTTTCCCTTCTTCCATAAATAATAAATATGGAGAAGTTGACCATTTTGTTGCAGGGTTACCCAGAGCTTTACATTTGTCCCATGTACAATATTTTTGGCCTAATGCACACTTACAAAATAACGCTTCAAATCAGCTCTGCACTCTGGATTTCTGCTAAGCAGGCTATGATTTGCTGCTGGTTATGGTTGCAACGCAACCTCGGATGCAACCTGCCTCTGCACCCTTGAAAGTCGGCAGTAGGTTTTTCCATCATCAGGGTACTACTTGGTCATATCTGAGTCTCTACAATAGACTGTGTAATAGAGATGGACGACATGACAGCTCCACAAAAAGTGAAGCCAAAACATCTTGATCACCCTCTGGTGGCTGGTTGCAGTATATGACATAAACCCCGCTCCTTCCATGTTAGTGGATGGGACATGGGCCAAACTAAACGATCAAAGTACACTTCAAATACATTTTTTCCAACATAGGTATTGTCATTTTAGATAGTTTTTATAATGCTGATGTTCGTTCAAGTGTTCGTTTCCTGATAAGTTTGTTTTAATTGGTTATTTGATACTGTAAAAAAGAGGTGTTGGTGTGCCCGTGATCAATGGCACTGCTTGGGATTCCTTCAGACGGAGGCGACTAGATACAGCGGAGATCGCTACTGCACACCAGTGCTTGATGGCAGAGGCCATATCTGGGATATTTTGGTTTCCTTTTTGTACAGTGGGAAGAAGTGAAGATGCGTTGTCCATCTTTATATACAGTCTATGGTCTCTGTGTATAAATAATGAAGCTGCCACGAACAGTCAGCCATCTTTACTGTACTTAAAGCAAACTTGGAGGCGACAGGATGCATACACAATGCACAGAGGGGTCAACGGGGCCCCAACAGCAAACTTTTACCCTGGGCCCCCTAATGAGTTAATGCCGCCCTGCCCCAACTGTTACAAACAGAGATCAAATTGTCTGGCCTCATTTTCGTCAGTGTCCATGTTACTCAGACCTGGTCCTTGTCTCCCTTGTTTCTTCTTCTTTCTTCTCCCCCCTAACCCCCCACCTCTCTGCTCTTCCCCAGCTGTACTGTGGAGGACAGAGCAGAGTGAATGAGACCTTTCATGGAGTGTCAGTGTCATACTTGTGTGTCAAAGCCAGTGGGAAAAAATGCCTCAGTTTTGGCAATTTACCCATTTTTTCAAAAAGTCCACCTAAACAATTGCACTCAAATGTCTCTCCGTCTTATCATCCTCTAAAGAAATAGCCTATATGAAATACTGCATGTAGCATAAAAGTATTGGCGTCTAGTTTAAAGGAAGTTTTATGTTTCCCTGTGCGTGGTTGTGTCTCTGTTTCTGCTTTCATACTGAGCTTGTTTGAAAGCTCCGAAGGCGTTTTGAATGTACCGAACACCTTCACAATCACTTAATGAAAGCGCTCGTTTATCCGTCTCCTTTTTCCCAGCTCTCTGCAGCTGCCAGCAGCGTTGAGAAGCTGCACAACAGATTCCTCTTGCAGCATGTTTCATATTCCTTGTCATCACTTAAATAGCAATGATAATGCAGGTTCTGCTCTGTTCAATCAGGCCTGAATCTCCCCATCAGTCTGACTTCATTCCTGTTTCCTCCGATAATCCACTCTCTGCTGAACGGATCCAGAGACTGAATTAGAATAATTAGAAATTCATAAGTGTGGGGTTCAGACAAATGTTCTTGAGTGCTGCAGTGGTGACATAACCGTCCCCCCTAAACCTGGCACCGCAAAACAGCAGCGTGCATCCAAGTCTATATAGAGGGAAGAGAGAGAAACGGCACCAGCAGAAGCAGACTAACTCGATTTTTATACAGCAGCAACCTAGATCTCCTCCCTGTCATCCTTCATTGATTTTGCAATCCAGCGGCATCCGAGCAGAACCATACAAGCCGTACACCTCAGTCTGCCGCTGATAGCCAATCTCTATTACCCACCTAGCCCAAGGCTTCGGTTCGAAGGGCTAACCCTCTCAGGGGAAGCAGACAGAGGGAGAGAGCTCCGACTGGCGGATCGGAGCGATGATAGATTTATGTGCTGCTAGGAGAAAGGATCATCTTCTCTCCCCCACTTTTATTATCCCATCAGATCTGACGTGATAGCAATAATACATGACGGCCTGTCACATTTTGCAGATCTGGCGGCGAGTATGAATGATGATTTCAAATGCTTGCGTCTAATCAGCCGCGAAATTGCTTCAGTAAATATGTTCGACTACCAGCGCTCTGTCTTCCTCCTGTCTCTCACTTTGAATGAAACTCAGAGTAATAGGCTTGTAGTTGTCACAATGTTTAAGACCCGTGTTGGCTTCACGGTTCATAATTAGCTTTTAATGCACAGAGACGGCTTGAGGGGAGGAAACTGACGGAAATGTGGAATGAAAAGAGGCCTGCTGTGTGGCCATAGTAATTCAGGCTTTTGTTCTCTAATTAAATGACCTCAGAAGGGAGCGCTAAGCTTAAGTTTGTGTGTGTGTGGCGCCCTCTGATATGGAGGTCTGTGCCAAGTGTATTCAGCCTCGCAATGAATAGGGCGTCGACTACAAAGCCTAAGAAGCCCTGTCCGTGCCCGCTTCGCCTCCTTGTTGGTTGTTGGCAATTTGCCACAAAACACCATGTCTTTAACAAGTGGTTTCTGGGCCCCTTTGCATACTTCAGGGCGTTGTAGTTGGGGACACAGTAGCCCCTGGTCTTTTCTCACTCTCCCCCACCTCGTCTGAGAAAATCTGAGATGCTGCCAGCTTCCTTGCAAGCTAGAGCTAAATTTGTGTGTTTATGCCACAGCAAAGCAAAAAAAAAGCTTATATGGTGATGCATGTTCTCCTGTTTGGCCCTGAAGATGTCAGCAGTTCAAAATGGCTTAAAGTCCCCCTCTGCTAAAAAATGTGTTTATCTTCTCTTTATGTCCCCTAAAATCACAGACCTTGACTGTTCTGACTCTGCGCAAAGTTTGTCACAAAAGATTCAAACATACCACGGGCAAGCAAGATTAGGTGCATTACTAATAGGGAAGCCAATTACTGACACACCCAACCAGTGGTCGGCCGTCAGTCAATGTTGGGCTTTTGGTGAGCTTCTGTTGCCCTAGTTTTTCAGCTTGTCCTGCACCATTGGCACTAGTCGTCCCTTAACTGCTATCTTCTCGCTGATTCAGTGTGTTGAATCGGCACTGCAGCCAGCACAGCCCATTGGTGAATGAAATCCTTCTGACTGGCAGTTCAGCTCATTGCAGAAGAAGAGAAACAGAACTGAGGAAAGTAAACAAACGACTAAAGTCACAATGGCGTGAGATCAAAACAAACCTGTTATGGTGAGATTGTTTCTTTTTAGCCATGGAGCTCTTTTGTAGAAACGGTTCTGTCAACTGGCTAACTAGCATTTCAATCCCTCCTGTCAGTTTTCCGGTTTCCCTTTTGATTGACAAATACAGACTGCCGCCACTTGCTTATATGGAGAGTTATGTCCTCCCAGGCAGGTGCGGAACATACATGCTAGTTGGCCATTGGTTGTAGTCTTTGCGGCGTGTTCAAGTGCAACGTTTTGGCTGAGATACAAGTGACATGAGGCAACGCAACAGTTGGCCTTCATCGCAACTAGTTCTTTGTCCATCTAGTGTGTCAGCACCTTTGACGGGAAACAAATCAACGGTGAAACAGACATCAACACAACACCAGCAAAGCAACTGAACACTTGCAGCGCAGAGTGGACTCGTCAGTACAGAAAACAGAGCAGAGTTAGCATTAGCATAGTGGAAGTTTTGACAGCAAACATGGTAGAGTGCAGTTTTTGGATGTAAACCAGACCTATGTGGCGACATTGTAGCATCAGTTGTAGCAGAAATTATTGTGTTTTCCCAACTACCAACAGCCACTGCCAGTTACAAACTAACAAACAACATAAATAAACAAATAAAAGATGCCAACTGATATACTAAATAAGACCATGTTAAACTAAATGTTAATTAATTAATTAATTAGTGTTTATACACACTTTAAAATGTGTCTACAGGGGTGGTTTATATCTGTAGCAACAGAATTTATAGTTTAAAGTGTCAAGTCACTCAATTAAAACATATTTTCTCACTTCTCTAATGGTATGTAGCTAGCTTTTGTCTTATTTGTCCAGTTTTTTATGTGACATCTTGCTCTGAATCTGCTGCCAGCACAGTAGAGATGTATGGAATTTAATCTGTGGTGCTCAGAGCACTAAATAAATACATTTAAAAAGCTCAACAGCAAGATCTCTTTCAGAAACAATGTCCCTGTTAGTCCGGATAATCCACAGACCTCGCTGTCAACAGTTTTCACTGAGTATTTCTTTAATGGAAAGTAGTTCCAGTGAAAACTGTTGACAGCGAGGTCTGTGGATTATCCAGAGTAACAGGGACTCTCTCTCTGGAAAAAAAACACACTGCTGTTGATTTATTTTTATGTTTTATGTGTTGCTCATGGCAGTGGAAAATGTCAACTGAAACTCCATTTGCCTCAGATGTCAAAAAACCTGGGCAAACCATTAGAGCCAAGTGAGAAAATACTGCATCGATTTTGTTTTTTAACCAGTTAAAGCCCATGAAACTCAGTCTGAATCTGAAATATTCTTAGAAAACAACCCATGACTAAAACGGCAACATTCAAAAGTTAAACCTGCATTAACAGATTTTCTTTGGGGCACTAAAACATGCTGCACATTGACAGAAGTCGATATGGTTAAAGGGTTAGCAAATAGTTGTCTGTTTATACATCCAGTCGATATGGACTAACATTAACATTCATTATGAAGTCAGTCCAGTTGGTTCATTTCCAGCTCACTACAGTATCCATTCAAGTTTGTTTGTTTGTTTTTTTTTTACCTTGACTCAAGCATACAGCAGTTGATGATTATATTGAAGCTGATGAAACATATAAACATATAACAGCCACTTTTTGACGACACTCATTGCCAAATCTTCAATAACTTCCTTCTCATTTTGTAGATATTAAAACATGCTCCCACTCTGCCAATTTAAGCCTCGTTTTTTTGGCAGGTACAAGGCTGGAGTATAATCCAGACATCCCGCCTTTAAGGTCAACAAAAACATGAAATTTGTGGGGCGAGTTGTAGTTTTTTGGGGTGTGTTGTCACTATGATCACCCCATTTTACATTACACCTGGTCATTTGCCCCATTAGTGAGTGACAAAATATTGATTAAGAGAAGCTTTGGTAAGTAAGGAAAAAAAATGGATGGAAGTATTACATATTCATTAAGTTCATCAGGACTATGCAGAAGTGGTTTGATCAAATTTGATTGACAGTGGTTTGTCATCAGTAGGGGTGCATGATAATGGACTTTTTTCAGATATCCGATATGCCGATTTTTATCTACTTATTTGGCCTATTACCGATACCGATATCTATATATCCCTTTTTTTCACTATCTAGTTTTTGTGATTATCAGATCGCTTCAGTTGTGGAATTAGCATCATATTATGCATGTATACTCTTATTGTGATGGCCCACCAGCAGATGGAGACATGAAATACAATGCTTTTCAATGTATGTGATGTTTATTCAATGTGCAAAATAAGAAAAAGCATGTTGGCTGACTCTAATAGTTCATTTTAGAGCCGATACTGATGATGTACACATGTTGGGCGATTGCGATAGTTCTTTTAAGGCCAACATCAGGCAATACCGATGATGCGCCGATATTATTGTGCATCCCTAGTCATCACATTTAGATTCAAATGTTGCTAAATTCTGATTGGTGCACAGAGATACATCACATCACCTTTTTTTTTAAAAAAAAAAAACAATGTGAATAGCACAGTTCACAAAGTTCACAAATCATGTGACCTTCGCTAGATTACTTTCATGGTCAATAAATCTGTTATTTTCTTAATTACTCAATTAGCTGTATATTTTTGGTCTATTAAATGTCAGAAAATGGTGGAAAGTGATGATCAGTGTTTCCCAGAGCCCAAGATGATGCCCTCAAAGGTCTTGTTTTATCTCATAGAGATTCATAGAGATTTACTCTCATAGAGGAGTGAAGAAACCAGAAAATATTCTCATTTAATAAGCTGGAACCAGATAATTTTGACTTTTTCTTTTAAAAGAAAAGTTGATAACTACTTGATAAATTGATTCATCAGCACAGCTTTTCAAACTTTGGTAGAAAGTGTTCTGTTCCTGTAAGACCCTATCAGTCATAGGAAGATGTGGATTGAGAAAATATGTGTTCAGGGCCTTAAGATCTACGCATCAGACTAAAAGCACCTAATATTTATGACTTGCATTGTCACGGGTTGCACTCCCACTCTATTTTTTGTCACTGTCTTGCTCTGTCTCCGTTCACTGTACACCGTCATAAAAATAATCCTAAAAGGAAATTTGAGCCCAGGCGATAAAGTTCCAACATAGCAACTGTTATTGCTGTTGTTGTTGGCTAATGCGTGCTTTGGAGGGATGCGTGAATGAATGTCTCTATTACAGTTGTCCTGCATGCTGACAGCCTTCGGCCATTACGGCCACCTGGCGCTTCTCCACACCATCGGCCACAGAGCAGCAGTTGCGAGCGTGCGGAAGCGGCACGGCTCCGTCGGTAACCAGATCCAGCTTTGATGAGTGGAACATTAACAGCTGCTCAGGAGGAGGGTGTAAGAGAGGGTGCAGTGAGAGTATTTCTGTGTGTGTGTGTTGTTGTGTGCATGCCCACGTGTGTTCACACAGATGAAGGAGAGGGCGGCGGAATCACAGTTGACATCTTAATTGGCCGTCGGTGCCAGATGCCAGCCTTTAAAGCTGGCCAGGCCAGTCCAGGCTGTAACAGTGTCTCAGCAGCCAGGCAGGGCTTTAGGCAGGGCTTTAGGAGCCCGCTGGCTCCACTCAGTGCTCCCACGGGTATTAGGTGCTCCAGTGTTGTGCGGCCTCCCCTCTCCTCACTCACACACACTCACATAAACACCCTTCTTCTTCTCGCTCCATCCTTCCTGCGGAGCACTCTGAGGCATTGTCAACACCAGTCAATCTGAGGCGAATTCAGACGAAGAAAAGCCTGAGGGCAACAAAGGCCCTGGGCTTCTTTGTGTTGAACCCATTCACACCGAGGCACTGAGGTCTGGCTTTTCTGCCGCTTCATGCAGTGTTTGAATAAAGATCCCTCCGCCCTCCTTATTTATAGTGTATTGATGTCCTGTAAATGTCCAGTTAGCTATCAAATAACTGTAGCCTTACCGTCTAACAACCAACCTCTAACCTCTAAGCCCGTCACCCCTCGCTCTTCACCTTTTCACCCTCGTTACATGATGCCTCCCTCAGTAGAAGAGGAAACCATGTTGGAGAAATCAATTCACACCATCTAGAGTCTGTCTGAAACACCCGGAGATGTACTTGGCCGTAAGATGGTACATTTATTTGATCTAAAACGGGAGCACACAGACACTTCACTCTGTGGTTAAATAAGGTGAGTGAAAGTAAAGGTAGGGGACTGATATTAAAGTGGAATCTGATTAGCGAACAAGAGAGGTGGAAGCGCAGCGTGAAATAGGCTGCTCACAAAATGATTAACTAATATTCCTGTTTGACATTATTCTTGATCCTCGGTGTGAAACAGGAAAAGAGTTTTTAGCTATCTGCTCTCAGAAAGATGTTCGAATGAAATCCATTTTTAATGAAGTTACAGTTCAGTCTCTTCTGAAAAGCACAGTACAGGATATTTAGGTTGTAGCTCATCTTAAGTGGATCAGGTTTACATTTAATTCTAGATTTGTAGCAGAGATGTCAAATATGCATCAGCTGGGTGCTGTTTGAACATAGTCATGAGATGTGTTAAACATTGACCCATATGTAAACAAAGATCTCGGGATGTGTGGGAGTTGGAGATGGTGGTGGTTTTGCTTAGACACCCACATATTTAACTCCTTGTATTTTTCCTTCTTGCTCCCTGTTTGCACTGTGCATGTGTTTACAAGTGTTTTTTATTCACTTATTCTGCTCCAAAGAGAGGTCAGACTCAGAGAAGCGCTGGAGAAAAATTCCTTGACGTGGTTGGAGTTTATGCAAATCAGTTGTTGGACAAAATATTTGCACTGTACATTTCTGCAAACCATAGATATGTATATGTATTTGTATGTTGTTACGTAGCAGATACATTGAAACCTTATGTTTCTTTTCATTTCAGCAAAGCTGTGGTCATGTTTCTGCACAAAATCCAATTGGTTAAGAAAAGATCACCAATTTTGGTGGCAGAATCACAGCTGGAAATGCAGCAATAATTTGCTTAAAAAAAACACCCACTTTTGGTGGCACAGTCACAGCTGAAAAGGCAGCAATGACTCGCTGAAAAATAGCCACAGTCAGTGGCACAAATGCAGCTGGAAACGCAGTAATGACTTGCTTAAAACACCCAAGTTCAGCGGCACAATCGCAGCTGGAATTGCAACAACTCGCTTAATACACCCGCTTTAAGTGACCAATCACAGCTGGAAAGGCAGCAGTAAATTGCTAAAAACACCCACTTTTGGTGGCACAATCACAGCTGGAAATGCAGCATTGACTCACGAAAAACACCCACATTCAGCAGCACAATCACAGCTGGAAAGGCAGCTACAACTTATCAAAAACACCCATGTGTGGCGGCACAATCACAGCTGGAAACATAAAAATTACTCGCTTAAAACACCCCTGTTCAGCGGCACAATCGCAGCTGGAATTGCAGCAACGACTTACCTCAAACACCCACTTTCAGTGACCTATTGCAGCTAAAAAGGCAGCAATGTCTCACTAAAAAACAGCCAGTGCTGGTCTCTAACAGTGGTCTGCAGCTTGGTAGGTGGTTTAGGTGTCACGCCATCCACCATCCCATCCACCTCAAGATTACTAAATCAGTTCATTTACATGTAATCTGAACTTTGTCGCCTCAGAAACGTACATAATAGAAAACACACAAATGTTACATATCTGTGGTTTGCGGAAACATAAATGCCAACATTTTTCTCTAGAACTCACCAATGGACTTTTTTTTTTTGCTTCACTGCTACTATTGTGCAGTATTAAACTCACCTGTATCCAACTTTCTGTCGTCCCTTTCCAGAACGAGCCATCGCTAGACACGAGGTACGAGAGATTGAGCAGCGACACACGCAAGACGGCTTGAGGGAACGGGATTCATTGGCCTCGTCGCCATCAGAGGGCGAAGACGACCTTGTCATCATCTACAACCGCGTGCCCAAGACGGCCAGCACCTCCTTCACCAACATCGCCTACGACCTGTGCGGGAAGAACCACTACCATGTCCTGCACATCAACACCACCAAGAACAACCCGGTCATGTCCATACAGGACCAGGTCAGAGCTGCTCACTTTATGTTCCTACATTGTTGTCACTATGAGCATTTCATTCATTGTAATAATACTGATTATTTGGTTCAGGTGCGGTTTGTTAAGAATGTGACTGAGTGGAGGGAAATGAAGCCGGCTTTCTACCACGGACATGTCTCCTTCCTGGACTTCACCAAGTAAATGCATTTTCTTGTAATATAATGTCAATACTGTAAAAACAGTTTGTTCACCCTGCTGTGGCTTTGTGCAGGTGACTCCACCTTGTGGTCATTTACAGCTTTTCACTTACACAGTGTAGTGTAATGATCTGAATGTAGCACAAAGATTACTGATCCTCTGAGCTCAGCATGTTCCAACCAAAAACAGCACTGTGTCTGTCTCAAGATTTAATCTCAATAGTTGGACTGCCTGTTGAGTGCCTCAACTCATCTACTGTCATTTCTCTCAGGTTTGGAGTGAAGAGGAAGCCCATCTACATAAATGTGATCCGTGACCCCATTGAAAGGCTGGTGTCATACTATTACTTTCTGCGTTTCGGGGATGACTACCGGCCGGGCTTAAGACGCAGGAAACAAGGAGACAAGAAGGTTAAAACACGTCAATAATCTCTCTCTTACATTTAAAGGACAGGTTCACAGTGACCTCAGTCTGTCTTTAAGATATAGTCAGGTGCCCATATGAACACTGAACCAATAATTAAGCGATGTATTATAAGTTAATAGGAGGCTTCAGCAGTCTGAGTTAGTGAAATCAAGTGGTATCTTCCGAGTATTGTATGTAAGACATATTTAAATCCTTGCACTGACTCTGTGTTTCAGACGTTCGATGAATGTGTATCAGCCGGCGGCTCAGACTGTGCCCCTGAGAAGCTCTGGCTCCAGATTCCTTTTTTCTGTGGACACTACTCTGAATGCTGGTAAGTGTTCAAACACCTAATGCTGTACCCTGTTGAGATGAGACTGAGTCAGAATTATAATCTCAACGTTCTCTTGTATTTTTGTACTGATATTTTGAGAAACCGATGCACTTAGTGACATTCTCCTTCATTAGAATGGGCGCAGAAGTTTATTGTAGTCAGTCCTGCATCCACCATTCTGGTGCATCAGTCACTCACTAGAGCACTCACTCTTACCTGTAGCTATGTATAAACCTAGATTGTTTTGGTGTGAGTTGCTGAGTGTTGGAGATATCAGCCGTAGAGATGTCTGCCTTCTCTTCAGTGTAATGGAACTAGATGGCACTCAGCTTGTGGTGTTTAAAGTGCCCAAAAACAAATATTTAAAATTCTTAACAGCAATGTCTCTTTCCAGAAATCATGACCTGGTTACTCAAGGTTACGCACAGACCTTGTTGTGAGCAGCTTCATGTAGGAACTGTTTTCTTTCTACTGAACTACACCTGCCAACCGTATCACTGGCAGAAGGAAGAGTGTATCTACTGCTAGCTCACCCAGCACCACTTAGCTGGGTAACGTTACAGCTCAGCCGAGGCGGACGCTATTGTTTGCATCTTGTGCACGAGCCTCTTGTCCATAGTAGATGCATGCTTCCGCCTGCAGGGTGATACCAGGACTACAGGAATTGTGTTGGGTTTTGAAGCTAATTTTTGTAGCAGCCAAACAGTAAAATTGCATCTGTCATGTGATGCCACGTGGCCCAGAAAGATTTTTGCATGCTTCCTCCTGCCAATGATCTGTTTGGCGGGTGTAGTTAAGTAAAAACAAAAATAATTCCTACATGAAACTGCTCACAACAAGGTCTGTGGATTATCGTAGGTAACTGGGTCATGATTTCTGGAAAGAGACATTGCTGTTGAGTTTTTCAAATGTACTTTTTTGGCACTTTGAGCACCACAAGCCGAGTAGCATCTAGTTCCATTATACTGAAAAGAAGACAGACATCTCTATGGCTGATATCTCCAACATTCTGCAACTCACACCAAAGCAATCTAGATCCACAGTTTTGCCCTGGAGATCAATAAAGTATTTCTGATTCTGATTCTGATAAATAGCACTACAGTTAAGAGGAAAAATATGTCCTTTTGATTGTGGAGCAAACTGTCCCTTTAAGTATAAATGATGAGGCTAAAGGGGTTTATTACCACTGATAGGGCAGAGTGAGACAAACTCATTGTAGGTTTTGGTCTTTTCAGTGGGATTTGTTGAAAATAACAAAGCATAGAATATTGCCATCCTTATCCTTTTCTTATCCCCAGCAGCTCTGATAGTTCAGGAAGGCTGCTGTATCAGTTTTGCTTCATAATGCACCACACTAAACCTCATAGTCCTTTTCTATCACTTCTGCTCCACTCATCATCTCAAGGTCTCTGATAGCTCTTTCAGCCTTGATCCGTTCTCTCTACACGATGATCTGTATCAATCTCTCTGGCTCTGCCCTCACTTATCCCTCTTACCCTCCTTAATCTCTCCTTCACTCTGCCCTCCATCTTTTAACCATCTACCCTCCTGAAGCAGGGTACCGGCTGAGGGTCTGTAAGACCGAGCTTACTGTGGTGCACTAGCAGCATGTTAAAGTAGTGGAAGGCACCTTGGAAACATTAAATAAATACTGAAGACAAAAAGGTGAATCGCTGCCAGTCCTCTAATGCTGTGTTTAAAGAGGCTTTGCCAAAAAGTTACTTTATAGGTTTAAACAATCCACTTCCTCCCTTATTATTTAATTTCCTGTACATGACAACCCCTGCCACCAACTTCATTTTTATTTCCAATCCTTCCTGCCTTTCTCATCCTCCCTGGACTCTGTTCACATCTCACTCAATCTATTTCTCCTGTCACTGTCTTTGTTCCTCTCCGCTCACTCTCCTCCTCCCCCGCGTTTCTATCCTTTGCAGATGTTGTGATCGTTTTACATCCAGCAGAATCGCCGCTATTCCATCAGAATACAAATAAAACCCAACTGCATACAATGAACATGATCTCTGTGCAGGAACGTGGGCAGCCAGTGGGCTCTGGAGCAGGCCAAATACAACCTGGTGAATGAATACATGCTGGTCGGAGTAACAGAGGAGCTGGAGGACTTTGTCATGATGCTGGAGGCGGCGCTGCCACGCTTCTTCAAAGGAGCCACTGAGCTGTACAAAACAGGTGCCGTGTCTGCTAAATAGTCAGAACCCATTTGCTGCTCCCTTGCATATTTTTCTTTCCCTCACCAATATTGTAATATACCGAAAAACTGCTTAATGGCTCTCTCACGTTGCAATGCTAAAGTGTGCTGCGGTTGCATATTAGCAGCCTGAATTGCTCCTCTGAGAATTGAATTGTGATCAATATGCACTCATGCCTCTCGCTGATGTAGTTACAGATTAGTTACAACGAGTGCAGCC
This sequence comes from Epinephelus fuscoguttatus, assembly GCF_011397635.1. NCBI lineage: Eukaryota > Metazoa > Chordata > Actinopteri > Perciformes > Serranidae > Epinephelus > Epinephelus fuscoguttatus. The sequence continues at coordinate 26,560,686 of NC_064766.1, forward strand.
AGAATGAATAATGGAGAGCACAGAACAATTAAATCTGACAGTGATATAGATGTACTATGACTCAAATGTATGGTTCATCATTTTGAGCAGCAGAAACACCCAAGTACTCAAGCTAATCAGGTATTTATTTAATGAATTTGAAGTCTGTCAGAAGACATGTGGTGACATGTGTCAGAAGACATGTGGTGTCTTTCCTAACCCCAAACAAAAACTATATTTAAAAAAAAAAAAAAAAAAAAGATCTTTGTATTCGGACTCGTTTTTTGCTGACTCATGTACATTTGGAAATACACTTACCTGCTTTCTTGCTGAGAGTTAAATGAGAAGATTGATACCACTCTCAGGTCTGTTAGCTTAGCTTAGCATAATTGGAAATGGAGGGGGGGGGTAGCCTGCGAGCACTTATAAAGCTCACTAATTGTATTAGTTGCTGCTCCAGGCCAAAAATAGTCCAACAAATAATGCAATACTGTTGCTGATACTGCAGTTAATGTGAGGAAAACATAGTGTGTTACTGTTCAGGACTCCAGCTTAAGTCAGGGTGTCTGAAGGTCCTTTAAAAGTAAAATGTTTTAAATTCTATGTTACAACAATAAGGCCTTGAAAGTCATTAAATAGTCTTAAACTTGAATTTGTGAGGAAAAACAACATCTTTTCATTTCTTTTTTTGAAAATTAGCGAAGCCTTTCAATGTAAAAGTCCGCATTTTTAATGTTACAAATCTTTTAACAACTATAATACTGTCATTTTACTAAATACCTGTACTTAACTGTTGGCAAAATGTAGATTAACTCAACTCACTCTAATAACCATATTCCTACATAACACTTACCTCTGCACAAGACCACATGTATACTACCTGCCTGCAATGCTTAGCTGCAGTGCGTAAAAAAGTAAAACATGATTTGTCCAAAAAAAAAAAAAAAAAGTCTTAAATTTGATTTAAAGGTGTCTTGAGTGGGTCTTGAAAAACATTAAATTAATTAATTATTAATTATACCTGTAGACACCCTGTAAGTCCAACATTATTTTAAGTTACTTGTAATAACATGCGCAATGTAACTGAAGGTGCAGTGTTTGAGGGTTACAGGAGGCGGTGCTAAGAATAAAGGTATGGTGTCCACTCAGGTTCTCTTTGGGTGCGCTCGACCTGACAGAGGTCCGCTGCGAGGGTCAGGACAGAGGAATGTCGTATGCTGTAAAGCCCTCTGAGGCAAATTGTGATTTGTGAAAGTGGGCTTTATAAATAAAATTGATTGATTGACAGACCTTTTGATGGGTTCGATTCTGATCCACAGCCCTTTGCTGCATGTCATCCTCCATCTCTCTCCCACCTTTCCTGTTTGTCTTTAAATGTACTATCAATAAAACAGCAAAAACACCCCAAAAAATAAAAAATAAAAAAGGAGATCTTTTCAGTAATTGCAGAATCGTAATTCTCTTCACATTCATATCTTTATGTTTCATGTGAATTCCAACACAAGGCCAACTGTGGACGCCCTAATGAAACAAATCAGTAATCCCCACGTTCTATGGTAGTGCGCTGGCTATTGAGCCTTTTGGCAAGTGCAGACAAGACTTAACAGCACAAGTGTTTTACATGACTTGTCCTCTTTTTAACCTCCTTAACCGAGATGCAGAAGACTTGGAGACCCTGACCAATCAAAGCAGACTTGTCTTTTTTGGGAGGGGGTATTAAAGATACAGGCACTAAAACCTAGTGTTTCAGACAGAGGGTGAATACAGGCACTCCAGCACAGACAGTATGAGGAGAATAAAGTGGGGATTTTTTATGTTAAAGCATGTAAATGTTCTGGTAAAAACCCAAAATACAAATATGAACCTGAAAATGAGCATAATAGGTCGTCTTTAAACATAATAGATCTTGTGAATCACTGAGTTTATGCGCCTGGATTTTTTTAATCCTCCTCTCTTTTCATCACAGGGAAGAAATCCCACCTGAGGAAGACCAGTGAGAAGAAGCCGCCCACCAAGGAGTCGATCGCCAAGCTGCAGCAGTCGGCCATCTGGAAGATGGAGAACGAGTTCTACGAGTTTGCACTGGAGCAGTTCCAGTTTGTCAGGGCGCATGCTGTCAGAGAAAAGGACGGGGAGCTCTACCTGTTGGCACAAAACTTCTTCTATGAGAAAATCTACCCCAAAAACTAAAGAGGCACGTCTGTGAAAGGGATTGGAGAGAATGCTTTGTGCAGGCTCGTGTGTGCCCAGTCTGAGATGAGGAAGAGAGGAGGACTTAAAGACGACAGGTGACTGTGTGGCTGCTTGGTACGTGTGATTAAGAACATGACGTGGAGCTGCAGAACAATCTGGTGGCAGCTCTGTTATACACGTCTGTGCCAGCCAACTGGACAGGGAGCTCATGTTTCGTCAGCAGGTTGTGTTCCCAGCAGCGCCCGGGCCTCCACTCCCCTTCACTTCCATGTCAAATGTCGTCTGCGCAGAGGACTTCTGCTGGCACATGTTACACATGGCGGAGATGGCCTGTCCAACAGCCGGTCAGACCTCAACTCCCGATCCAGACAAAAGATTTCATCGGCTCTGTACTGTTTGGTTGTGTTTGATTGTATTTTAACTCTTTACTATGGTTGTCTTTTGTATGTAAAGACGGTGGCATTTTCCATGGTGACACGACATCCCCATGCCTCACCACTACTACTAACTTAAAGAGATTTTAAGTGTACGAAACTGACTACTGTGCTGTATTATTGGACTCCAATGAGAACTTTTTTTGGTTGGTTTTGGTTTTTATGAAATAAAAATCCTGTGACCATGGACTATTTCCTGGGACAAGTGCATACGTTTTATACTGTACTTGATGTATTTCGTTGGATGTAAATGTGCAGCTTTGCCCAGAGGCTTTTCCTCCGTTATGAAGAAACACATGAAATTATTGAAGTGTGTACGAACACTAAGGTGGAGATGCTGCTGCTGCTGCTGCTGCTGCTGTAAATATTTACTACTTTTTCAGCCCGATTCATTCACAGATTTGCTACAGTATATTAACCCATTTATACTGTTAACCTTTTAAAGTTACAGTGTGCATTTTATCAGTTTGTACATTTCTTTCATCTCTTTTATTACTTTTTAGGCTGCATTTAATTTCTTTTGATCAATTTCTTTTCATTATAAAACCAGGTAAACATGTATGTCCACTAATATGTCTGTAATGTGCCGACATTTCTGGGGAGTGTGTTTATTTGCTTTCTTGCCAGGAGTCAAATCAGGAGATAACCACTGTAATATCGGTCCCTTAGATCACTGGTTCCCAACCTGGGATACCCGACCCCCACAAGGGGTCACAAGGCCTTCTTGATTTTAAGCAGAGTATCAACATACAGTTGTTCTTGTGGTGCAGGAATGACGTTATGTACTTTGCATAAAGTTATGTTATTAATGTAAAGTTGCTGGGGTTAAGTTTAGTCAAGTTTTTGTGGTTCGAATTAGTGCCCTACAAATGACATAATGTGCCCCAGCAATGATGTTTATGTACTTGCGAATTAGTGCCCCGCGAATTACGTTCATACCTATCGTTAAGTTGTGTCATGAGCATAAAGTTACAGGAGTGAGGTTTACTTAAGTTATTGTGGTTCAGTTTAAGAAAACAAACATGAAAACGCACCTTAAGATGACTCGCAGATAATTTTTTTCGCATAGAATTTCGCAGAAATTATTCAAGGTTCTTAACACCTGTCTCCTGAGGAAAGTCCTGTGCCAAGCTGCCTCCTTATGGAAACTGCTCTGGACCGCTTTACTCCCACCAGCGCATTGGTCACGTGATCACAGCTTTCCAAAATATGTGGTTTACTCACGAATTACTGGCTCATGATTACACGGAATATGTATGAATTATTTTTGCATACTTACTACAAAAGAACGTGTAAACTGTGCATGAGCACATCTTGTTCCAAGGGGTATAAGAAAATTCTTTCTATATATATTTCATTTATTTCTGTAAAGAAAACTAAATAAAACTACTATCTTTAAGTTTAGATTAATATTCAAGCTTTAAACCTTACAGGGTAAGGGCACAGTGAAGGCCTGGGGTCATTTATAAACATTTCGTATGCACGAAACGAGGCCTGAAAGAGGTGTACGCCACTTCCTGCGGAAACATTGTGATCTATAAAAACAGAGTTGATGGGAGAAACTTTGACCCATGCTTACAAACATTTTGGTGATGGGAAAATGGCGGTGCAGATGGTGAGCTGGAAGGCTGATAGTAGAAATTGTCGATTATTTTTTACCGCACTCCATTTTAGGTTTTTGTCCGTACATACATTTTTAGCATGGATCCAACGCGCTGTTTTTCAATGAGAGCCCAGAACAGAGCATTTACTGTTTGCTTAACAGCCTCATCCTGCATTAGAAAACTACACCGTTAAAACAATGAAAGAGCTCATAGAAAGTGGGCAAGCATCGAGGAGAAGAAAAGACTGAATTTGTTAAAAAAAAAAAGCCTACTAATTACATTTGATTGTTAAAAATGTAAATTTAAAAAAAAAAATGAATAAAACAGACAGAAAATTATGTAAAAAGTTCCTAACATATCAGTAACAATCATCTCTGATGTAACATTGACAGGAAATAATGCAGTTGTTGTGTCCATTCATCCAGTTAATTGTAGAGTTTATCAGTTGTTCTGTACTGTTTTGATATTCATTGAATATCATTTAAAATATCCATCAAATTTGTCGTTTAGTCAGGGTTCATCAGTTTACTCGATGATAGAAAAGGAGTCCCTGAAAGAAAAGGTTGGGAACCACTGTCCTAGATATAAAGCTACAGCAATTAGCAGTTAGCTTAGCTTAGCATAAACAGGGGTAAACAGCTAGCCTGTCACTTTCCCATGCCCCCTCTTCACCACTGCAAACTTGTTTTTTCACATCAGTTTTTGTACATATTAAACTAACAACATGTACCTAGTTAATTAGCAAGCCCTATAGTCTTTATGCTAAGCTAATGTGGCTGCAGCATTACGTTAAATGAGCTGATGACAGAGTGGCAAGAAGGCAAATTCCCCAAAATGTCCAACTGTTCCTTTAAACCTCTGCTGTTTTCTTTGCAGTTCTCCACATAAAAGACCGTAATAACTTTGCTAAATTGCTTGTGTAGATGTCATCTCTCGTTTTCTTGGAGGTTGAGTTTATTGTGGTTTTAATTGCCTTTTACTGGCCGATTAAAGTCTCTGTCTCCCCTTCATAAATTGCTAACTAACAGTTGGAAGAGTTTAACGTGACATAATGTTGCCCTACCCCCCTACCCTCAGCTAATCCACCTGGAGGAGCTGCATAGACTTTTTTGACTGGTGGTACTGCCACATCACAGCTCCTGAGGTATTCAGATACACAGATGAATAGGTACTCATTGTTATCTGAGGACATACTGTAGTTTGCCACTCAGTATTTGTGTGCCTTCTCTGCACCCGGCTCTCCTTGTGTTGCAGCTTTTGTCAGATGGAACATAAAGACAACATGGCTGTCATGGCTGTTTTCATCTTTTGATTGCCAAAAGAAATACACGGAACATTTTTTAAAAACTACCAGCGGTGCGTGTGTGTTCTTTGACTTGATGTAAATGTTTGTGCATCATCCTCATCGTCAGGTACAACAGAGCAGGGGAGTGGTAAAGACAGATAAAGCTGCTGCTGTGAAAATTAAAGCTGGATTATTTCAGGGCTGGAATCCTGCAGAGGGAGATAAAGAGCTGCCAGGTCTGCTGCTGCCTCTCACTGTGTGTTTATCCATTTTAACATCCTTTCCATCTCCTCCTAGAGTTTTTTTTTTCTCAGTACTTGATATGGTGATTGCAGAGAGTTAAATATGCTGGCACTATTACAATTTATTCTTAAAGCACAGAGGGTTGTCATGCCAACCTGGATCTATATATTCAATATTCTCTCTGTGGAAGCCGCTATCTTGCTGCTGAAGAAAATAACACAAGAGCACTGGCAGAGGAATATGTTTGTGTGAGGTCACTAGAGGCCAGAGAAAGTTTGAATGACCCAGTGCTGCCGCTCAGTGTTACTCATCCCTGCTCTCAGATAATCCCTGGACAGTCATCAACTATTGGACTCATCCCCATTAATCTCAGATCATTTTCCAGTTACAGCTTCCTGGTTTTGGCCCTCTGACCCAGATAAACATGGAGGGTGTCTCCCCCCTCCGTTGGAGCCTCAGTTAAAGCTGACCAAGAGCATTCTACATTAAGTTAAGGACTCAGCATTAAAGGGAGAGTTCACCCCAAAATCAAGAACACATGTTTTTTTTAAATAATAATAATTAATTTAATAATCTAGATTGACAGAGTTCTCAATCTCAACTTGAGCCTGGACCAGGTTTGTGGGGTCTGGCTTGGTCAAGCTCGGACTCAGTGAGTACTTGATGATCCCAGATGGGCCAGGTTTGGGCTTCATGTCACACAGGTCGGTTCAGTTCTGGCTGTAAAAAAAAAAAAAAAAAAAGGCGAGATAAAATACATACATACATACTACACACACAACCATACACATACATAGTCACTCAGTCATACAAAAAGTGCCAACATATATATAATATAACTAGATGGCAGCTGACAAAGGACAAAAGTGACAGCAGTACAGGACCACTGATCTAACCTATTTAAACGTTTGTTTCGATCTCATGCCCTCTTGAACCCGGTTTGTTTACTTTCCTCACTTCTGTTTCTCTTCTCATGCGCTGAGCTGAACTGCCAGTCAAAGGGATTTCTCTCACCGATTGGCTTCGCTGTCTTCATTGCCTATTCAACATGCCAAATCGGCCAAAAGACAGCTGTCAAGGGCCGACTAGTGCAAGCACTGCAGGACACACCGCAAAAACTAGGGTGCCCAATGTTGACCAATGGCTGACTGTTGACAAGGTCTGTGGATTATCTTGAGTAACCGGGTCATGATTTCTGGAAAGAGACATTGCTGTTGAGTTTTTCAAATGTACTTTTTGGCACTGTGAGCACCACAAGCTGAGTGCCATCTACTTCCATTATATTGGAGAGAAGGCAGACATCTCTATGGCTGATATCCCCAACACTCAGCAACTCACACTTAAACAATCTTGACTGATAAATAGCACAACAGGTAAGAGAACAGTATGTATTTTTGATTTGGGGGTGAACTGTCCCTTTAACCTCTTTTGAGTCCTTTCATGAGGTTGTAACAGGAAAAATCAGAGGTGACTGCTGTAAAAAAGTGTATATAAACACACCTTGGTGCAGCAGTTATTTGTTAAATGTTTAGTCTTTTCAAGATGATTTGTCCAATATGTGGCCACCACTGTGTCATTTGTGATCAGGTTTAAAATGTTATGTCTGTGATAGGCAGTGCTCCTGATTGTGTTGAAGTGTTGGATTTCATAAACCTCCAAAGTATTTTCCACAGCCCACTGAGATCAACCTTCTCCATATATAAAATCTGAGAAGAGTCTGATTCTTTCAGAGTGTATAAAACCAGTAAAAGACTGTGGATCTTTTCCATTTGTGTGGGAATGTCAGGATTTTAAATAGGCCGAGTCAAATAGTCAACTAGTGGCCCACCACTCAACTTGTTTTGCTTCTGTTCCCTCACATGCATGTCTGAGCTTCACTTTGCAGAACGATGCATGTGCAGAGTTTGACACACAAAGCGGTTTTCACATCCATGTGCCGGAGGGGCGGAAGTTCAACATGTGCACTGAAGAGCATGATTTTGTGACATCATAATTAGCTCGGAGCCGGTCGTGGTCTAAAATGCAACTTACACAAATGTGATGTGGAAACACTGAGAAAGGCCTTTTCAGTGAAGTATATACGCAGCTCAAACCCATGTCACTCATCAACCCACTGAGGGCTGGATTCAAAATCACACCGACAATCAAAATTAAAGATTATAATCACAAGCTGATCCAACTTGCATGAATTTTATCACTGCAAGTCATAATGTGACTTAGTGGTGTGTATTGCCCCCGCGTGCCTGTATGCACTCCCCACAACTTCTGGGCATGCCCCTGATGAGTCAGTGGATGGTGTCCTGGGGGATCTCCTCCCATCAGGGCATCAGTGAGCTCCTGGACTGTCTGTGGTGGTACTTTGCAGCATTGGATGCACAGATACATAATGTCCCATAGGTGCTCAATTGGTTTAGGTCAGGGGAACGAGAGGGCCAGTCAATGGCATCAGTGCCTTTGTCATCCAGGAACTGCCTACACACTCTGGCCACTTCAGGCCGGGCATTGTCCTGCACCAGGAGGAACCTAGGGCCCGCTGCACCAGGAGGAACCCAGGGCCCGCTGCACGAGCATAAGGTCTGACAATTGCTTTGAGGATTTCATCCCGGTACCTAACAGCAGTCAGGGTACGGTCTGTGTGACCCTCCAAGGATATGCCTCCCCAGTCCATCTGGAGCCACCGCCAACCCGGTCACGCTGGATGATGTCACAGGCAGCATAACGTTCCCCATGGTGTCTCCAGACTCTTTCACACCTGTCACATGTGCTCAGTGTGACCTGCTTTCATCTGTGGAGAGAACAGGGCACCAGTGACGGACCTGCCAATTCAGATGTTCCCTGGTGAATCCCAGTTGAGCTGCATGGTGCTGGGCTGTGAGTCCCGCTTTAGTCTGTTTCTGACAGTGTGGTCAGAAACATGCACACCAGTAGCCTGCTGGAGGTCATTTTGTAGGGCTGTGGCAGTGCTCCTCCTGTTTCTCCTCACACAAAGGAGCAGAGACCGGTCCTGCTGCTGGGTTGATGCCCTTCTATGGCCCTGTCTCTCATGTAACAGCCTATCTCCTGGTGTCTCCTCCATGCTCTTCAGACTGTGCTGGGAGACACATCAAACCTTCTTGTGATTGCACATATGAATGTGCCATCCTGGAGGAGCTGGACTACCTGTGCAACCTGATTGGGCTGCAGGAAGGATAAGGAGAGAGCAACTGTCTGTGGCCACCACATGTAAAACCATTTCCTTTTTGAAGGTTGTCTTGCTTTTGCTTCTCTATTGCACCTGTTGTCACTTTCAAAGTTTAACTGACTTGGTATTACGCTGCAAAACAATGTTTTTGAGCAGTGTATATTGTGATACAGTATGATCCAAATGTGCAGTGGCAACATGTGACTGAAATTTCTCATCAGGTCACAGATATTTGTTTAACACTGGATTTAAAACAGGCATTAGGATTGCTTTTTACAACCTCATGGCAGAAGCACCTAATACCTGCCTGCCCAGTAAAACTTAGTCATCATCCCATTAATCAGAGCACTAATCATCATGTTTATTATGGGTAATAATAACACGCCCACAGATCGGTATAGTGTCCATTCAACTGTGAACACAGAGCTGGAGTAACAGCTGGAGAAAGATGGAACAACACTATGTTTCTGATAAAGGCAGATATTAATTAACCCGAGCACAAAAACAGCATTATCCCCAGTCCTTCCTCCCACATTGCACTCATTAACTGTCAGCTGTGGGTATTGCTGATATTGATCTGTTACATGACAAGACAAAACCATCATGTCCTGTCCTCAGTCAACCTCTGGAGAGTGTCACCGGGGACGGATTTTAACCGAAGCCCATATTTCATAAGTCAACCCAACAAGGCCTCTGCTGTTTTTATGATGTGGACAATACTCAGTTTATGAGAGAGGATCCAGCGTTGTTGTCCACACCAATAAATATCTGAGGCACGGCACCGTAAGCACAGAGAGTGCCCAGTCTCTGAGACATATGGCTTGTGATGACTGTGTCCCTGAGGGTTATGTAATGCAGCAGTAAGTCTTCTCACTGAGGTGTGACATGTCATGTACCGGCCCCAGTGGAGAGGACGTCAGTGTTTGTCCTCCTGTGGTTTCTTCATAGCAGCTCCTCCTCATCCATCAGGCCTGGCAAGTCAAAAGTAAACTGTGACTCTCACAGTATTTTAATGTAGAGGCTTTTGTTTGCACTGCAGCTCCGCTCGTCAGACAGTTTGTTCAGCTTCTGCATGATCCTTTTGATTCTAATTATAGTTTGATGATCAATATAAACAGGTGACTGTCTCCTGAGGTGCAGTCCTCTGTAAAGTATACTCTTACACTTAGGTACATGTATTTTGAGTACTGTACTTCTCTTTTATGCTACTTTATGTTTCTACTCCACTACATTTCATATTGTAGGGAAATGTAGTAGTTTTTACCTCACTATAGCTCTGACAATTATCATTGGTTGTTAATTTTGCAAATTAAGAATTTGCATAATTAGAAAATATGATGCATTATTAAAGAATAACTCCTTCGCTAGCAACATATGCTGCCATTGTGTTGATACATTATAAAGACTAATAAAATTATAAAATATTTATAAATACATAGCATTTTGGAAGGGGCCATTCTGAGTACTTTTGAGTATATTTATTTTATATTTATGAGTAAATCTGAGTGCTACTCCCTCCATCACTGCTGGAGCCACTCAGCATAATAAGTACTTTTACTTTTGATACTGCACTGCTAAGGTATCTTAGATATTTTATTGGGCCATATAAGATTATACATACAGTATGTTGTTGTGTCAATGCTCATTTCCATTTAAACAAAAGAATTATTTTTAATTATATTCATGTATACTGACAGATATAAAACAAATGATATATATAGGATTGTATTTTGAGATTGGAACAGTATAGAAAAGCTAATTTTAAAGATTTTTTCCCCAAAAAATAAAATAAATAAGTAAATATATTAAATTGAATTGGCAAATGTGGGTGATTCTGTGGGTCCATTTTTTTTCTGTAAACTTTTACAAGCTCTAACATAGAAAAAATGTATTGGTTCAATATTTTTAATAATATAACTGTGGTACAGTGGCATTGACTTTTTGATTACCATATGCATTTTGCAACAAAATGATAAAAAAAATCACTGTTGTGGACATGACATTTTGTCACATTTAATGGGGGAAAAAAGATAGCCTATATTAGCTTGTTAATGTTAATTTTTATTATATTACATTATATTATATTTATTATTTTTTAATTAATTATTTACTATTCATTATTACTTACTATTTTTCTGCTTTGATTTTTAATTATTCAATTTATCTACCCTTCTTTCTCTTTGAAAGTTTACTTACAGCCAGACTATGTACACAGAGGGGGAATAACACTTGTAACTCTCTATTATTATTATCGATCCTAAATATATGCTTAAATTATATAATTATAATTTAAAATTAATAAATAAACATAACCTTACAGAAAGTGGCATGTAAAGAAAATACTCAAGTAAAGTACCTCAATTTCTTTACATAGATAAACATACTTAGTTACTGGCTACATACCCCTGTATGATGTTAGGACTTAGGACTTTTATAGAGGTACTGGTACCTTTATTAGAGGATCTCAGTACTTATTCCACTACTGTAAGAAGTTAGTGTCTCTAACAAAGGGTTTCCTTTGTCTGCAGATGAATTTTAACCACAGTGTGAATCACTCTGACCTGAGAGACATGTTTTTCCATCTTAGTGTTTGGTGTTTACCCCAGGATGATTTCAGGTTATAACCATGAGGTGAGGCCAGCCTATATGAACTTTGGGATCACGTGTGTGGTGCTAACTGTCCGGGCAGAGAGCAGCAGCGGCAGCCTCTGTAACAGCAGCAGGCAGCAGTGCAGCTCCTCTGGGCGGACGCTTTCACTCTAACCACCGCCTCTTTCTCCAACTGCACTGGGACAGATTTATGCTCCAGCTTTTCTCATTTATGAGCTCCAGTCCACCCTCCGGGACCCCACTAGGACGGTGTGACCGCGTCAATGAAGCGTGAAGACGGCATGGGAAGCCCCGTGTACCCGAGATGACCGACGGTTTGGTCCGAATAATCGCTTCTTTTTGTCGCCAGAGAGGGAAACTTAAAACAAGGCTTGTTTTTGGAGTTCCACCTCCCCTCCTCACTCCCCGTAGGATTTGATTCAAAGGCGAAAACCAAGATGGCCGCCGATTCCGTGCAGGTAGGAAAAGTTGACAACTGTTGCGAAAAGTGCGCAAACTTTGCTCTACGTGTTCAACTTTAAGCTAGCTAACAGTTTTATTTCATTAAAGTTGAGTCGCTGTGAGTCGGTGCTATTAAATTTAAGTTAAGGGCCTCTGTTAGACCCCAAAGGATTGTCTGGGAATTATCCATGGATTGAGGCCTGGGAAACAATTATCCAAAGTTACTTTTCCTGAAATATCAAAGTTTATAACCGGTGGTTTGGTGCGGAAGCTGCTGTGTTAATTAACGTAACGGTTATTTTTTGATAAAAACCTTTGTTAATGTCGCTGTAATTTAAGACAAATAAAGTTTGTTGAACGTGAACTAAGAGCTTTGTAGCCTCACGTTAACCTGCGTTACTTTTGGGAAATAAACAGTGTCCTGCATGCATTCATACACCGGTAACCACATGTTTTTCATGTTTAATATCCTTATTCGTGATATAAATACAGTGAAAATGGCTCCAACTTTTGTATAAAGTAACGTAAAGTGATGGTGACTGCTTTACGTTAAGTTTTTTGAACACAGACCGGATAAACTTAAAACTCTAGCTGTGTAAAATAAACCAGAAAATGTTTATTATAACACACAAGTGCACATTTTTCTATTAAAACAAAGCATTAAAGTGTTACAGTCATGTCGCATTATTCCCAATGAACAGTCATGACTCACTGATTAATGTGGTTTCACTTGAGTGACGTAAGACTTGAAATAAGTCTTTCTCACAAAAACATTGTCCAACAGCTACAACTCATCCACAACTTTATCTTATCACGCTTAAAGTGCAGTCAAGCATCAGCTTTTTGTAGCACTGCCCTCCCAAAACTGTGCTCCTGTCCTGTTACAGCCATGACCTGTCTGATTACTCATACACTATTACTCATCTTTACTGGGAGTACTGGAGGGAAAATGGGAACCACAGATAAGTATGTGCAAGAAGTTTTAGTTCAAATGTTTCTTATTATTAATTTGATGTACCAGGGCTGGTGTAGACTGAGGCAACAGGTGGTGGTGACCTGCTGTCATGTCAGTGATGCTGTTGCTGGACTGGTTTAATCATAATGTTAACCTAAGGCGTGAGAATATATATCTACATTGCAATATGAGACTAGGAATCGTCTTAGATTTTGGGTATCTTCCTGTCATAACCAGGATTGGGAATTATTTTTTCATCCACCTGCCACTGTGGTTGGTGGATTCCAAAATCTACCAGTCACTCAGTAGATTACCATTGTTTTTCGGTTTGTGAGTGATGCAAATCTAGCAGCCAGTTGCACTTTTATCGGCGTTTGGCAGGTGGCCGGTGCTTATTTCCATCCCTGACTGTAGGGATGCACGATAATATCAGTCAGTCATTGGAATTGGCCAACATGCTGATAGTATCAGCTTTAAAGTGAACTATTAGAAGCACAATGAACTGTTAGAATCACATTTTATTTCACGTCTTCATCTGCTGGCGGGCCATCACTAAGAGCATGCATAATGTGATATTGATTCATCATATTATACATAGATATCTTACGGGTATAATTCACTAAAATTGGGTGGGGAAAGAGTGGCTATATTGGTATCTGTTATCGGCCAAATGAGTTGTTATATATTGGCATATCGGGTATCAGCAAAAAATCTAATATTGTGCATCCCTACCTGGTTGTAGGCCTAATTGTTGCCTTTTCCTGGTTTTAAAGGTTGCATTACAGTAAAGTGATGCATTCTGAATTAACCATTTCTAGTTATATTATTTACCTTTACCCACTTAGTCATTATATCCACATTACTCGGGTTTATTTATTAAAATTTCACTGTGAAAACATTAAGTAAAAGCACCAGTGGTCATCGCTACAGTATTGTCGCAATATTGAGGTCAAAATTATGATGTTTGATTTTCTCTGTATGGCCCAGCCCTATGTTAACGTTTATTTTAGTCACTCAGCACAGGTGTTTGGTTTTTTTTTTTTCAGTTGCTTTATCGGTAACATGCACAGATGGCTCAACCTGATAAACAATATTTTCCACCATGGGTTTATAAAATTTCAATTGGCACAGTAAGCCTATTTGAAATAGTCTGAAAACAGTAAGAGCCATTTCATAGTTTCTGCATCCACACCTGTGCGAGGGAGCAGGTGGGGGTGAGGGTCGTCATCCAGCTATGTCCACAAGTGTTCGCATGGACCCTATGTGGATGTCCGCATGTAACCCATTTTTTGTCATCACACAGACTGCGCACATAGCAAGCGCACAGAAAGAGCATGCTCCAATCTCTTGTCCATTCCAAAACACTGCAGGCAAGCCAGCTGCAGCTGCTGCATGGTGAAGTTTGTTTTAAGTTGGATATTTGATAGACATTAATTCCCGACCCAGCAGTGCTTACCTAGTTTCAATGTCACCTGACGTTGGCAATAGGAGAACGGTAAACTCATCTATTGGTCCTATCGTTTACTGCTGGGAGGGGCGTCCGAACCATAAGATGGTGGCCAAACAGTTGCACTATGGCCAAGTATGATATCCAATTCACAGGAGCTGAAATATTTTAATAAAATGTAAAATGTGTCGCAACATACCAATATAAATGAAGCGTCGTGATGCTATAGAGATGCCCTGGCCAGCATATCATATTCCAAATGTAAAAAAGCATGCTTGTTTGGTACTGACCCCAGCTAAAAAGACATCATCATTTTTGTTTTATTTACTTTCTTTTTTTTTTTTTTTGTCAAAATAAAATGCAAACATTTCCATATTCACTAAAATCGCAACATGTATTGCAACTTCAATATCTCTCAAAATAATCGCAATATGATTTTTTTTTTTTCCATATCATGCAGCCCAAATTAAGTCGTCTTGTATTTCAGATTCAATTACATTATTTGTAAGGATTATGCTGTAATTAAGCAAATCATTATGCCAGGCTAGGTGCTGTAAAATGAAAATATGTTATCCTTGGGGCTGGCTGATAAAAGTTGGCATCACATTAGACTAGTATTACTCTTAGCATTTATAGTATGAACTAACGTGCAGTGCTTATCCCCAGGTGGGCTTTTGTTTAAAGTGAAAAATAAAAATAAAATGTTTGTACAATTAACATCCATCCATTTGGACTGGATAGAAGTGGAAAGTTAATCTGACCTGGCATACTCAATACTTACTAGATAACTGTAGAAAAATCTGACTCTGTGTTTGGCCTGTAAGGATTATGTTTGTTGCCAGTATGATGAATAACATAACACAAGCCCAGCCCTGTGCATCAGCATCTTGCATATTAGGACTTAAAAAGCGTCATCTGGAAGTCATACACTCCCTATTAAAAGATGCATCTATGTTTAGCTGTGTTCAACTAAGCCAGCTAAACTTTAACATATATCGCCCTGGTGTTTTATATGGAATGGAACCAGATCAACTCAGCCGAGCAACAGGTGCATCAGTGCACTTTACCATTTGTTGTCCTTTATGACATTACAGCGTCAGTGTTCTGGACACAATAAATCTACTGTCTGTCCTGCTTAGAAATGACCATTAACACTGACCTGAAGTGCGTGACATTACCTACAGTTCGACTTGACATGGGATATGTCTAAGGCTTGTGTGAAGGCTGCATTTGTAGGATCTGCGTTTATTAGCCTGTGTTGCTATTTCTGGTCGCAGCAGAGCACCAGGCTGTGGCCAGGGCTCTGCAGCCAGCTGTGGGGGTAAGACGGCTGGGTGTCAGGTTGTAGGTTGAGATAGGCCTCTCGCAGAAATGGCAAGGGCTTGGCTTTTTAAGCATGAGCCTGGATAGTGGCCTCAACTTTTCCATTGTCCTATTGTGTGAATGGAGCTCTTGTTTTTGGACTTGGAGCTTTCAGGCTTAAAGGGCAAGTTAACCTGCTTACACTTGAGGCTCAGACCTAATGTTTGCTTTTACCTCACAGTTTCCTTTCATGTCTTAGGTACTAAAAGAGCTCTTTAACAAGTTCAACATGTGAAGGTAACTGCTGCCTTACTTTTGTGAGAATATTATCAACAGTTTTTTTAATACAGTTCCTATCTATGGCTATTGATTTATTGTTTATTTTGTGGGGATGAACAGCTTCTGTTTTATTCATCTAATAAATTAAGCAGCTATCCATTTTTGTAATGTTGAACAAAACATGTGGCTAAAAGGCTTTAGATAAAGTCTTTTCATCTGTGTTGAGCCTTGAACATTTCACAGAGCAGCCAGCAGAGCCACACTGACAAGAACAAGTTCCCTTCATCCATCACAAACTGTGTGCATTGTGCTATGAGTGGAAACATTTGCTTACAATTCCTGCTTCACTCGTCTTTGAACCTAATAAGTCTCGAGCTCTCGGTGTGGTGTCATACCCCTGACAAGGCAATACATTTCAGCAGCAAGGAATGATAAGGGCTTCACAGGTAAAAGAGCAACTCAAGGAAGTATTGCAGTTGACAAGAAACAAGAGGTGAAACTAATTCTGCAAATGAGCTCCTGCTCTCTTTCTTTGGATATAGTTGCTCTGTTTGATCTCAAATTAAAACACAGACCTTGTAGGTCTACTAGCTGATTTATTTCCACCTTATCTGATCGGCCTTTCATGGATTTCCTTGCATTGTTGCGCAGTAAAATAGGCCCTTTAGGGTGTCCTCATGCTGTCCTCATACTGCGTTGGGCAAACACAGCTACAGTACAAACAAGTTTTGCAGCGCAGTGAGCTGAAGAAGAGAGCTGCTTTTCCCCCCGCACACTGTTCTTCCACTTCCAGGAGTTGTGACCTCCATTTTACCTATGAGTCATCAAGAAGCCTCTGGACCAGGATATGTGCAAACTATAGCTTCCTTTAAAGTGAGCACCTATAGAGGAGAGGGGGGTTTTACAAGAGCTGGGCGAGAGTATGATTGAGCACATGGAAATCTCTTATTGTACCAAACAGGATTTTTCCCCCTACTTTAATCTATCAGTCAGGAGTAGAGTAGCATTTAGCCCAGGTAACTGTTTAGCTAAAGCACCCAAATCCTGGAGTTAGAAGATGAAGGCCTAAATGAAAGCTACTAAATATGATGGCCTTTGCGGTGTAAAATATCGCCTTTCCTCTTGAAGAGAAGGTGGATGT
The DNA here is from genome assembly GCF_011397635.1 of Epinephelus fuscoguttatus. Lineage (NCBI taxonomy): Eukaryota > Metazoa > Chordata > Actinopteri > Perciformes > Serranidae > Epinephelus > Epinephelus fuscoguttatus. Next base: position 26,577,780 of record NC_064766.1, read on the forward strand.
GGACTTTGTTTGAGACAAGATGGCCAACCGCCAAAATAAAACATTGTGGAAAACCCTAGCCGAGCACTGCCAGACCAATGCCCAAATGGGAGTTATGGGCCTTGCACACTACCGTACGGTAACTTGCCGCCTCCAGTTATTTTAATGAGAAGAAGGCAGCAGAGGGGAAGCGGTTTCAAACATGGCAGTAGGGGTATGAAGCAGTTGCCGCCGCTGGATTTTGCTCTGCAAGGCAAAGTTCATTGTGTTGGAGCCTGGCTTAAATCGCCTTGGTTTGGCCGATCAAATAGAAGGTGGGGGCATCGCAAAAGCAGAATAAAGACAAGATGGAGGAGCTAATAATGTTGGTGTCTGAATACTGTGAGCTGTACAACACAGCGCTAGCAACTTATAAGACAGTGTTTCAAAATACATTCTATATTTGGTGGTACCTGATGGTAGAGGGGCGCTTTGAAAAACACTTTGCTTTTTGGGGAAAAGCCATCACAGGTAGGTGGTACCACGCGGCAGTGCGAAAGCAGCTTTAGTCTGAAACCTCTCAGTTCACTTTCTATTTCCAAGAGGCCTTAGCAACAGCCGTAGATCAAAATGCCTCTGGTAGCAATTGGATATACCTACGTGTGACATAGCGCTGAGCGACAGATGGAGGTAACAAGACTAGTGAGCAGAGGTGGGCTGTGATGGTGAAGCATCAATATGTCTGTGAACAAGAGTTGCCAGAATCAGAAATTGACAATAGTACTTAAACAGAGAGTTCCACAGCAGCTGCCGCCATCTTGTTAATGCCTCAATGTTGCTCCTCTTTATGAAGCTAGGTTTGCGCTCACTTTAGGGTCCCTGGAGCGAAGCTGCACAAGCTAAGAATGAAGTCATCGCGTATTTTGCACAAATGCTCTGCAAGTTGTCAGTAATCAGATCACACAGGCCCTATATCAGATAAATGGTTGTGATTAGCCCACTCTAGACGATGTAGGGGGACCAGCAAATAAAACACGCGCTTGCAGATTCGTCTGGTTCCTAGGCTTGGGAAACACTGCGTTTTGTATGAAACTGCAGCATGGATAAACTGGTGAGTGCGCAGAATTCCGCCAAGGTAAATGCCTCAGTGACTCAGTGAAAGGAGAAAATAGTTTGCGTATCTGCCCCATGATTTAGATCCACTCCAAATTTGAATTTGTCCTACCTTGGTCCATACTACACCCCTCCACCAAGTTTCATGAAAATAGGCCCGTAGTTTTTGTGTAATCCTGTTGACGAACAAACTGAACTGAAAACATAGCGTCAAGATAATACAGCCTACGTGGTACTTAAGTGTCTTGTGTCTTCCAGTAGCAACCTTGCAGAGTTAATTCCTAATCAGTTGCCGTGTTTTAAACCCTCTGTCAGTTGTTGGGGTGTCGCTTCACAACTTTCTCCTCCAAGTTGCTTTGCAGGGGGGAAGGCCACAATGGACAGCCAGTGTTATGTTTTTAACTTGGGTTAATTTTAGCCACAGTTCTCCATGGAGTGAGATTAGGTCCCATTCTGGGCTGCTCTGACCTCACAGAGTTAGAAGCTAAGAGGGATTTGGCTGTCGCTGCTCAGACGGTTTATCTTCCCTGTTGATGTCAATGGTCTGTGTGAGAAGGAGAGAGCTGGAGAAAATCGGATACCAGCGGAGTGAATGAGTGTGGCTTTGGACAGAGCCTCTGCCAGCTATCGCGTAGCCTAACCTTTGTGGTGGAGGATATCATTTCTCCTAACAGAACTTCAGTACTTCATGTAATGATTGTTAGTGCTGCTCAGCAGAACATGCGAGGACGGGTTGGTTCAATTGATATAGAGATGGAGCTGGCTGAAACTGACGAAGTTCAGGTAAAAGATTCATAAAGCCTTGATGTTTTGTTTTGTTGACTTGATCCATCCTTTACATCGTCTTCTCAGGCAGTTGTGATTTTAACAGCGGCACACTAAATTGAAGCTAATGGCATTTACGCCTAAATGTTACTCAGTGTTTGGTTTGACTGCTTCCTTTTATAGTAAAGTTATGATGAGTGCAACAAGACTTGGATCTCATGGTTGTCACAGAGTGGCAATGTGCTGTTTTTCACATCTCATTATGCCCTTATTTTATGGTGCAAGTTAATTTGTTCACATTTAAACTCTGGCATGGTTTCACTTTCTCTGAGAGCAGCAAGTTGTGGTTCACCTTTACAATTTACGTGTTGTTTCTGTTATCTGGAGTCGCACTCAGTTTGACTTGTGTGTGTGCACTTTACACTGATGATTTTTTCCAAACACCAAAGGTCACAGATGTGCGTATGCATAGCCAATTGCGCAATGATTTGCACCAAAGTGATGACAGGCTTTCGGTTTTTATTTGTCCTTTCTGAGCCATGATGACTCATAGATTGAAGAGCTGTGGTTTCATAGTTGTGAGCATGTAACACAATTAAAACGTTACATGGTCCAACAACACATTCAAAACTGGAAGATATTTTCAGGCCAAAGAATTATTAAGCTGTGTAATAAAAAGGAATAAACTGATGAGGGCTCAACTTTATTTTCTCGATTAATTGATTAGATCTGTCTATGAAAAGCAAGAAAATGGTGGAAAATGTGTTTCCACAAAGCCCAAGATGACATCCTCAAATGTCTTGTTTTGTCCACTACCCCAAGATATTCAGTTTACTGTCACAGAGGAGGAAAGGAACTGGAAAATAGCCCCATTTAAGAAGCTGGAATCAAAAAATAGGACTTTTTTTTTTCTTAAAAAATATTTAAACCGATTCCTTATCCAATTAGTTGGCGATTAATTTTAATAATTGATGACTAATAAGCTATTAATCGATTAATTGTTGTAGCTCTAAAACTGACAGTATTCACAGTCCCTTCATAATCACAGACGTATTCTTTGATCAACTACTGTAACGTAACTGGTGCACCACTGTGTTCATGATGAACTTAAGAGCTGAAGCCATTCAGGAAGTGACCGCTAATCCCTCCTTAGTTAAGGTGACGGCTTTAAGGATACAGATAAATGGTGACTGACAGAGGCAGTGAAAACACCACGTACAGACAGAGAGAGGCTAGCTCAAGTTCAAAACACACCACGACACTGGGTTGACCTCGCCGTACTGAGGTTGGCCTTCCTGTGTTGAATCTCATGTTTGGTCAGAAGATATAGTCAGTGCATTTAAGTCACAATAACATCCTTCATCTGACATACACTCATTGTAGAACTGTAAATAGGTAAATTATTATATATCGTCACCTGATGCTCAAGATCAGATCACACGTATTTCACTTGGATTGGTGGTTCAATGAGAAACTCAGTGACTGCTTGGATGAAACTACGTCTGGAGCTCCTCTGTTTTTATTGCATCCTTACTGCTTTCTGGGGATGTGTGCAATTATTCGACAAGTTGATTAAACATGGCTGCGCTTGCTAGCTGGCACTAGAAATACTAGCCGGTTCAACTTATTATTAAAAATGAATATTTTATGTGATTGCGTTCACCCAATGAAAATGCTGTTGCAATGATTTTTTCCTGCAGTTTCCTAAAGATTTATTTCCCGAAGGATGTTGTTTTTCATAAACGTTATTTGTTAGCTTTTATTTAGTGAGTTGTTTTGTTTTGTAGGATAATGTGTAATATTCATAATGCATGGTGCAAAGTGCCACACATTTCAGCAGCATTTAAAATGATTTCGAATGGCTCTTATATGCAGTGCTCAGTTTTGACTGCATTCTAAATGTTTTCTTATTTTAGACTAGTCGACTGGAGTTTAATCTTCCATTTAAACATCCAAAAAACAAGTCGTTAGAAACATCCCTACTGCTTTGATGTGCTGCCACTCACGACAAAATGGAAATGCATTTGTTTTATGGGGCAATAACTTCAGCTGTTTTAAAACAAACAACAAGTCGGTGCTGCTTTCTGTTTATATTGATAAGTCCTGTTGGTTAAACGCTGCTCAAATACTGCCAATCTACTTGTAGACCGAGTCACTGACCTCTGTTTGTCCTCTCCTCCTTTTTCTCTATTATCCTATTTTCCTCTTCCCTCTTCTCCTCCCTCGCTGACCTCCTCTAAATTACATTCCACAACTCCCTCTCCTCTCCTTGTTGTCCTCCTCCTCCTCTGCTGTCCTCCTTCAGGGGGATGCCAGGGGCCAGCAGGTGGCGGAGCGACTGGGTTTGGGACACAACCTGGACCTGTCTGACACCATGGTTCAGCAGAAGCTGGATGAGATCAAGGAGCAGATCCGCCGTGAGATCCGCAAGGAGCTGAAGATCAAAGCAGGCGCCGAGAACCTGCGAAAGGTAAAATTACTGAATATGTTTTTGTCTTTCTCTCAAAGGCCTACTTTGCCAATTTAAAGGGACAGTTGCACGCTTCCTTCTGAGCCCAGTTGGTAGATGTCGTTTGATAGAAAGAAAATAGTTCCTACATGAAGCTGCTCACAGCAAGGACAATTTTGTGTTCATTATTATAACTTTTGGGAAGAGACATGAGGCAGTTGTGGCTCAGAAGGCAGAGCGGGTCGTCCATCAATAGGAAGATCAGCAGTTCGATCCCCATCTCCTCTATTCTGCATGTTGAAATAGCCTTGGGCGATAAACTGAACTACAAATTGCTTGGTGTCTGACTGAGTAGATGGCACCTTGTATGGTAGCCTCGGTCACCAATGTATGAATGTGTGTGTGTGTGTGTGTGTGTGTGTGTGTGTGTGAATGGGTGGATGTGACAAGTAATGTCAAAGCGCTTTGAGTGGTTGAAAGACTAAAAGGCACCATTCAAGTGCAAGTCCATTTACTATTTACATTGATGTTAATTTCTTAAACAAGTCGAGTTCCATTATATTTGAGAGAAGGCATCTCTACGGCCGTTATCTTCAACTCTCTACAAGTATGAAGAAAAATAATTATTTTTAATTGTAGGGTGAACTGTCCCTTTTTAATATTCACTTTTATAAAGTTGAAAGAGACATATCAAAGGTCAAAAAGGCCAAAATCGAAGACATTTTGTTACCTCGTAAATCTTTGCTGTTAGATACATTATAAAACCTTCTCATGTCTCCCCTGCTCTCCTCTCCTCAGGTCACCACAGACAAGAAGAGCCTGGCCTTTGTTGACAACATGCTGAAAAAATCGAACAAGAAGGTTGAGGAGCTTCACCAGGAGCTGCAGGAGCTCAACGCCCATATCGTGGTCAAAGACCCTGAAGAACTGCTAGGTAACAACAGACACACCACAGCAAAGTCACCCTAGAGGATTTAGTAAACATTAACCAAGTAGTAAAGACAGTTGACACAAGGTAATGCTCATTGTTGTCGTTGTGTGCTTTTACATCAGCTCCATATTCCTTTAATCTAAGCATTTGATCGTTGGGGTTAGTTATATGTTGCTCAAATTAAAGCTTAAATTATTTTTGCATTTTTATTTTATATTTTCAGTCAAAACAAGTGGGTTGATAGTTTATTTAATTGACAGTTGTAATCCAGTTGTCATGGTTGGAGAGTTTACCTGCAGCTATTTCTGTGGGTCGTGCCTAGATGGTAACCCTAGATATGCAAAACTCTTGCAAGCCGCTTTAAAATATTCTTGTCTCTCTGTTTTATGGTGTGACCGCACGGGTTGTCTGTGGTTTTCCTGATACTGGTGCCAAAATGACACTTTATAAACAGTACCTATGCCTAGACGATACCTGAAGCGATACTTAAAGTAAAATAAAGTACAGTCAACAACTTAAATTGAAATGAAAAGGCAAATTTGAACTTGAATTTGAACAGTATATTAATTCTGAACAGTTTAAAGGTCTATAGTGTAGGATTTAGTGGCATTTAGTGACTGAGTTAGCAGATTGCAACCAACTGAAATTTTTCCTGTATGCAAAGTGTGTAGGAGTACTATGGTGGCAGATGTGAAAATGTTAATGTCCCTAGGACCCGCAATTATACAATTATATCATCAATTTCTGCCAATACATCCCCCTAAATCCTACTCACTGGGTTAGCCACAATTACAATTATGTAACACTAAATAACAGTTACAGAACTAAAATAGAATAAAATAAAAATGATTTAACATCAGTAATTGTATCCCTAACTCAGGAGAGACTTAACAGCCAGATATTGCTCTGTTAATTGTATAGGAGGAGCTGAAATTGTCACTACAATGAGAATAGCTGGTCCACCTTAACATTCTACCTTAAGTGAGCCTGGTCAGGTTCCAATGGGAGGCTAGCTTCATTTGCTAACGTTGGTACTTCACTTTAATCAGGAGCTGGCAAGCAAGACATGGGGAATTGTCTTGGGTCTTGAGGAGTTGTAGCATTTATTTACTGACAAATAGTCAAAAATGTTCACACACAGCACTGCTACGTTTAACTCTCTGCAGCCTCACTGTCATGTGTCAGCGTCACAAACACACACGCTCTTTTGTCTCTCTTTTGACTGCACACTGGCTATGCACGCAATCTGGCAATCGGTTGGTATTGGTTGTAAAGGAACCAGTGGCAAATTGGCACCAGGTTACAACCCTACTGACAATGCTGTGGCACATAACACACTTGATAGAGGTCAGGAAGAGATAATGTTTGGGTTAAAATGATCACTTAAAACTAGAGTTCTTCTGATACTGCCTAAAACGCTGGGATCAGGTATCAGTCAGTGCACAAGTCTATATACCAATCTGATACCACACAATTTATTGATGAACTTGAAATGGCAGTTTTCCAGGAAATCAATTCTTCTTCACCGCTCTAAAACAATAGCCTTCACAAGTTGCGCTGTGGAGCCACTGGCATCTACTGTTATAAAGCAAAGAATTAATTTCCGGTAAATAGTGTAACGTTAGCCGTTAGCAAAATGGTCATTTTTTTTGCATTTATTCTCTGTATGTATTTGTACATTTTTACAAAGGATCTAAACTGAGCCTTGCAGTACAACAATAATAGCAATCAGTAGTATCGCATCAGTACTTGGTATCAGTTGATATGCAAGTTCAGGTATTTGTTTTGGTATCGGGAAGGAAAATATGGTGTCGTAGCATGTCTCCTTAAAACGTGGAACATGAAATCTCAAAGGAACTTTCTCAGCCTGGGGTTACCACCTAAGCCAGACCATCTCTGTGTGATGGGCTTCTTGCTTTTGTAGGGAAAGTTTCATTGTGAGTCATAGGTTGATCTGGGATTTTTCCCGGGTGTATTGTACCAAAAAAGTAACTTCTCCTCCTAATATTGTCATTATCTCTTTGGTATTATTTTTCTTTATTACTCTCTCAAATATGCTGGTTTACTGCAAAGGCAAAGTAACGCTGAGTAAATAATTTTGTCAGTGTCGTGTCAGAACAACAGCTATATGAACACACAGAGCACATTGAGTGTTTGGAGGTGACTCACTCTCCAGAGGCTGACATTGTTACATTCCACATTCCACCGACAGTTACAATGAGCCGTCGATTGTTCCCCTCCGAGGCTGTTGAAAGCCTGCTCCTGTGCATTTGTCGACAACAATGGAATTCGGAGAGAGTTACCCACAGCAGCAGTGTTCAGTATAGTTTTGTTACAGTAGTTGCCTAATGCGGCATTTGTTGGTGGTGAGGGTCTGGGTGAATTCAGGAAGAGAAGGAATGGTATCTGTCTGCCTGTTACCATCACATCCCCCCGCGTTCAGTTGACATTAGGAAGTAGATGAGGAGGGGGAGGGAAGGGAGGTCATCTTGGTAAATGGTTATCTTAAGTGGGAACAAATTTAGCCTGACTCGGTGGCTCTCAATCTGATGAACGAGGGCTTTCTTTTTAAGTGACGTGACAGCAGGGGAATGTCGCTGGATATCGCAAAATGATGGAGAGGGACCGAGGTCAGCTCAGCTCCACGGTCATGAGACGACTTGTTGAAATACGTTTAGCTCTCGAAAATCCGCAAGAGACAGCACTTGTTTCCTGAATTAGTAGGAAGGAGTTGCTCTGCCTCTGCGAGCAGCCAGAATGTGTTTTTGTTCCAGGGGAAAGTTGAGGGGGCTCTGGTTATTCTCCGCCACTCAGCTGAGGCCAGAAATGGACCGACTCGCTGTCAGGCGCTGTCTCTGAGCAGCAGCAGTGACACTGGGTCACCAGTCAGGTCCCTTTGTCACATATGATCTCATTCATAAGGAGACTTGCCCCCGAGATCAGCAGTTTACTCCTCAAACACAAGTCCAGTATGTTTCCCTTCCAGTCATTGTATCACGTCTCAAGTGACGAACCACCCACGCCAGTTTTAGGTCCAGTCCTCCAAGTTATGATGTAATCGTTTATAGAGTATTGTTAGTGTGTTTCTCGTTCTCAATAGACACAGATGGGGTTAATCTGAGGGAGGGTTCCCCTTGTCAGCTGTCCAGCAGTGACATCAGCCCTGCAGCTATTCAGTAGCTCAGTATCTTGTCCTCCAGCCCAGCATGGGCTGAACCACTGAGGAGGAGGGGGGGGTCGTTGAATTCTTGGCTCGATGCGACCTTGACCAAACCGCACCCCCCACGCAGAGAGGAAAGCCCCAAACGTAGACTGGATGACACACGGACGCAGCACTTTTGCACGTGTGCTACTCAGCGTGGCTTTTTCACTTTCATAAACAGCCTCTTCATAACACTGACTAAACATGATCTTAATGTATCACTGTGACGCTACAGGCTCTTTTTATGCAATATGGATTTTTAAGAAGGCTGAAGTCAGTTTTGCCCCAAGCCCCTGTTAAATTCTCACCTTGCTTCACAGGCTTTTCCACACACACGCGGTTTGGATGAGAATCTGCACATGCCCACTCTGTTTCCCGCCTAGCCCTGCCTCTCTCAGTGTCTACGTTTACATGTAGGCCTTTCACGATAACTGCTTTCAGTGGACGATATAGTATCTCAGAAATATCTGCGATAAACATTTTGTTTGTCATTATAAGACCATTTTGTGCCTCTGATATGATAATATAATAGCATAATAATGCAAGTATACCTTTTCAAAGAGCAATGAACTTTTATTTCTTGAGAATATTAAGACATTTGAATTGGAAAGTGAAAAAATATTATCTCTAATATATCTTTTATATATATATGTGTGTGTGTGTGTGTGTGTGTGTGTGTGTGTGTGTGTGTGTGTGTGTGTGTGTGTGTGGAGGAGCTGAGTTCCGCCCATGGTGAGACTTGGACAGAGAGCAGATCAGGACAGAAGCAGTGCAACCAGAAATGAAAGAAAAACGACTCAGCACTCTTATTTCCGTTCATTAGGGTTAGGTGTTGCACCCACATCTTACAATGGTCGGGAATATCCTGCAGTTTATCATGGAGTCATGTTGGCAAAAATGTTGGTGACATTGTTATGTAAACAGACAGGCGTGTGAACTCAAGGGTAGTATCATACGATATATGGACATGGCCTTTGTGATTTTTGCTGACCTAAGTAACATAATGATCTTGACAGGCCTAATTTTTACATGCATATGAAAAAGACAATATTCCCACTAAGCCGTTTACATGGCTCATAGAAATGAATATTCCCGTTTACATGCAGCCGTGCATACTCAGATTAACATGTCCTAACATGTCCTTTATCAAGTCAAATATAGAAAAGTGAAACAGCTGAAGCTGCTTGTGCCATTTTGCTTCTTTGCGTCAATGAAATTCCGCTCACTCTCCTTGGCCGTTTCCTGAATTACAGGCTCTTCTTTGCATTTTCGTATTGCCTGCCACTTATGCCCGCCACCTATGCCACCACCACCACAGACACAAAAAGCAGATCAAGAGACGGACCTGGATATTGGATATATATCAAGATTATGTTACTGCATTGCCTATTTCTCGCCAAAAATGTTTTCAGAAGCATATTTTAGTGCCCTGTTTAGCTGTAATAGCGAGAGTTTGTGAACAAGAAGTGGGTGCTGCACTGTTTCCTGCAAAGTGCGCTGCTTATTTCTCACCTCCATTTTTTCAGAAAAAATATTTTAGCTTATCATTAAACTGAAACACAAGATCATTTGTTACCAGTCGGCCGCTATTGTGTCAAACAGTCAAGTTTGCGTTACATCAGCTACCTGCAAGAGTGTTTATTGGTGCGGTGCGGTGCATTCTGGTGGTTGTAGGTTTTCTACCTCTTGGGGAAAAGCGAATGCCACATCCCTTTTATTCTGTTTTCTCTGGTTCTGTAGCACCATATTCAAAAGTATTTGTCATCTTTCTACACAGACAGCCCAGTTTCATGAAAGGACTACTTTTCCAGCAGTGAAATACTTCATTAATCAGACAATGCTGCATTCACAATAAAGCCTAGTCCTGAATATCCAGTTTACATGACCCGCATCTAATTCAGAATGTTGTCATATTTGAATTTATATTGGAATATTAAACATAGTGAGTGTTTGTGTGTGTCTGTGTAAAAGAGGATTGCCCCGGAAAGGCTAACACCCTCCCCTCCTGCACAGAAACCTCCACAGCGATGCTCTCTCAGCTCATTAAAGGTCATTAGATGAATCATTTAGACTTTCAGTTCGGAGTCACATGCTTCCTTTTTTGCCTGTATCCCGCAGGTGTTCAAAGGAGTCTTTAGACACTGTTTTCATGAGATATTCAGAGTGAATGAATCACAGACCCGCCTGCTGGTTATTGTTGTCTGTGTTTGGCAACGTCTTCCAGAATAACTGATTTTCCTCCCTGCTTTTATTTCAGGTAATGCCAGTCAGGCACACTCAGATGAACTCAAGACACCTTAAGGGAAATCACGTTTTGTTTTTTTTTTCACATACAGCACTTTATATCATTGGACTTTAAAAATCTAAAAGGAAAGATTTGAGCTAAAGTACTTTGGGATGTAAACGTAATGGGTCACTGTTATGTGAGACCGCGACGTTGTTTGTATTTCAGATGTGTCACCTCTTTTCTAAGTGTACCCTTTGGGTCCTCTCTGAGACGAATTGCTTTATGAAACCATAGACGCTGAAACTGAACTTGCAAGTCAAGTCAGGAGAAGTCGGGCAGGTTTTTTTGCCCACCTCACCTGTGTGTGAGAATGTCTGGCTCTGTGCTGCAGCGATCAGCCTGGGGAGGGGTTTTCTCTGCACCTTTTCGAGTCCAGGCATGACCAAAAAAACACTACAAAACAATGAGCTCATCGGCCAGAACTGTGGTCCTGCTCGGGGAATAGAAGACACTTGTTTTCGTTTTCACTTAGTGTGTCTGTGTGGTGTATGTGTAAAGTTAATATTTGCTGATATAACATGGTCATGAGTGTTTACACCATATTTGCATGCGCAGTAATGACAATGTAGTATTGGTGGTTGTCTGCAAGTTCACACTTGTTTTTGTGTGTGTGTGTGTGTGTGTGTGTGTTTGTGTGTGTGTGTGCGCGCGCAGTTGCTCAGAATAGAGATGGCCGCAGGGTTTTCCACGGCTGTTAAAGTTTAAACAGGCTTCAGGAAACAGCCAATGAGATGACAGAAGATCCATTTGAAATAGTAGTGGTTGTCTTTTGTATTGTAGTCTTTGAATACCAAAGCATTTTGATAGGGCTGTCAAAACTGGCAAAAAATGATGAACAATTATTCTGTCTAACAAAAAAACAAGCCCACATGGGTTTGAACCATTTGAATATCTATTTTTGCACATTATATCCAGAGAGCAAACCAATAAGATTTATATTGGTATATTTAATTCATCTTTCATTTAATCATGCTTTTTAAAAGATCTACACACTGACACATTACAAAGTAAATAAAATAATGTCTACAGTAAAATTCTACTTGGTGCTAGAGAACTGAAAGTGTTCTGTCTCTGAGTGAGATCAGACAAAATGATTTGTAATTGATATGTTAATCAATAGCCTACATTTTTAAGGCCTATGCAAGAACTCGTCAGGCAGACGGCTGTGGTTAGAGCCGCAACAATTAATTGATTAGCTGTCAACTGTTGGAGGTATTAATCGGCAACTAAGATGAAAATGTATTAATTAGTATTAGTATTTTTTAATGTCAGAATTCTCTGAATCCAGCTTCTTAAATGTGATATTTTCTGGTTTCTTTACTCCTCTGTTACAGTAAAAAGAATATGTCTGGGTTTTGGACAAAGCAAGAAATTTGAGGACGCGTTCTTGGGCTTTGGAAAACATCAGTCAACATTTTTCACCTTTTTTTTTTTGATATTTTATAGACCAAACAACTGATCTATTAGTTAAGAAAATAGTAGAGTCATTGACTCTCAAAATAATAGTTAGTTGCTCCTAGTGACGTTACGCTGCTTTTTTTTCCACAGTTGAGCATTAGTTTTCAAAATCAAATGTTTTTTTTCCCTTAAAAGTTCTATCATGTAGTCAAATATAGTGCCCCAGGAATGAATCCTAAAACCCGGAAATGAGTCAACATTTTACTACTCCCAGCTCCCTCGTCTCAAAGTCAGTGGGGTTTTTTTGAATGAGTTTTTTGGTACGATGCCTGAAATAAGGTCTGTTGTTAACACAAGCTTAAGATATTTTCATGTTTTATTCTATGACTTAAAATACGTCATTAAATATCCCACTTGTGAATTTTGAAGCTTTTATGTGTCTTAAAAACGGCTGTTGCTAACAAGTGGCTTAATGAGACTACAGAATGCATCATTGTTATGTTGTGACCATTGTGTAGTTCATTTGTAGCCTAACGTTAGCTTTTTACTTCCTGCAATTACCTTTGTGCTTCAGAAATCATAAAAGCGATGTATATTTGTAAGTATCATCAACCTTTGTTCGCAGTAGAGCTTATTTTCTGTAATAATCCAAAACCCAATGGAAAAATCCCATAGGCTTTTTTAAGGAGGGAACCAGGATGACGCTAACATCTGCGTCGGCCTACAGAAGAACATTATCCCTGCAGCACTCTATTATTATATTATATTTAGAAAATCCATTGAGGGCCCTACATCATTACAAATCATGCTGAAAATTAGTGTGCTTTGGATTCACCTTTGATGTGCTGTAATCATGTTTCTATTGTTTTTTTCTACATAATGGAGCAAAAAAAGTTTTGCAAAACACATCCAATTGAAAGTCTCACTCTGACACCATTTATTAATCTGAAATTCTTCTTAATGTCAGACTCCTGAGGTGAATTCACATTTTCAGTCCCAGTACAGATACCTAAGCTTTGGGTATCACCCAATACTGAGTACAGATCCCATACCAGTGTTTATTTAATACGCTTTATACCTCAATGTGCGGAAATGACTTGGATAATGTGTAAGGTCACATCAGGCCGCACTTAAACACTGCTCTCCTTACTTTCTAAATTAAAATGTGCATCCCTAATCTTAATGTTGTTGTCTTGTGCAGTTTTTTTGAGTCAACTTGACTCTAAAACCTCATCAGATTATAAAGAGCGGACCTTTCTGGAAACACTCAGTGACTACTGTAGTTGCCACCGGCTGTGTCATTGTGAGCAAAGTTATAGGTCATTTTACTGTGCTGCAGCACTGTTTAGCTAACTTCAAAATGGCTGGCAGCCAAAAATAGCACATGCATGCTGAGTTACTATTTACAGTCAGTGTATATTTGTGACCAACTCCAGTTGCACATGCAGAGTCACATATCTGTGGTTGTATCCAAATGGCTATAAGGTGGTAACTTGTGCTCTTTTTTTTGTCTCTCCCCAGAATACCCTTTGACCCCAGATACTCCCAACAGTGAGGCGAGAACGTGCACCAGCAGCAGCCGCCTGGCCGCCCTTAAAAGACAGAATGACATCGAGCTCAAGGTCAAACAGGGCGCCGAGAACATGATTCTGATGTACTCCAACGGGCCCTCCAAGGTAAGATTCAGCAGGAGAAGGGGAGGGTGCACCTGACATTCAGGTTGGAGCTGGTTCCTGTCACGCTGCCACGTGTGTAAAAGTGTAAAATTTCAGTTTCATATGAGCTGGGTCTTACTTCTTTAGGTTTGGGCATCATTCATTTTGGCAATGATATAACATTATACTCATCGAGTGACATCTGGCGACATTGTGACCTCACCAAAAAAAACCCAAACATGAGCACTTAGACAGTCATTAAGGTTTTAAACAAAGTCTTTCGTTAGTCAAACTTTTTGGGGGGAGAAAATGAGGGTGAACGGTAAACTTAACTTTTCAACTTTCTGGTTTGACTTAAATTATTATACTTGCCATAGTGTGCACACAGGGACCAGTCTTACACCCAGTGCAAAGCAGTGCCCAGTACAACTGTCTTTGCTAGTTTCACTCCATACAGTTGTCATTTTTACCGCCAGCACTCATGTTGTGTAAGATGCAAATGTACATGTAGGTCTTAAAATGAGGTGTGGTCAGGTGCATTGTTGGTGTATTGCTATTTTGAGGCAGCAGAAAGTGCGCCATTGACAAACAAAAACCTGGTCTCAACTCAGAGTGGTGCAGTATTTTCCTGTTATTTGAAGGGCACATTATTCAATCAATCAATCAATCAATCAATCAATCAATTTTATTTATACAGCCCAATATCACAAATCACAATTTGCCTCACAGGGCTTTACAGCATACGACATCCCTCTGTCCTTATGACCCTCGCAGCGGATAAGGAAAAACTCCCCCAAAAAAAACCCTTTAACGGGGAAAAAAAAAAACGGTAGAAACCTCAGGAAGAGCAACTGAGGAGGGATCCCTCTTCCAGGACGGACAGACGTGCAATAGATGTCGTACAGAACAGATCAGCATAACAAATTAACAGTAATCCACATGACACAATGAGACAGAGAGAGAGAGAGAGAGAGAGAGAGAGAGAGAGATGCAGGTAATGACAGTAGCTTACAACAACATTATTGAAAGTAATAATATTATAGTTATAGTTCTGGCTACTGCGGTACAATATGTTGAAAGTATGTATTAAAGTGTGTATTCAGATGGTCAGATATGCCTACACAGGCGGGTTCGCAACATGAGTACGCTCTGATTGTTATACACACAGGGACAAGCAGATTTGTTGCAGGTGGGGTAAATAATACATCATCAGTGAGAAAAATATTCATTATTAGGGATGAGCCAGTACCCCATTATCTGTATCTGTAGCTACGCAACCAACTAATTTATGTGTGCTAAGGGGGCGGGACTTGGGATTGAAGTGGATGGGGTTTAACCTAGAAGTTGGTATTTTAAACTTGAAATTATTTTGCCCTCAGACTTTGCACCATTAACCTAGCAAAAGTGGAGTTGTGGATTTTTTGTTTCCCATCTTGTCTGGCAGCATATTTAGCAGACCATCTTAATCTGCACTTTGTTGTTTTTGAGATATCCAACCACTTCCACGATTTTTTTTAGCTTTGGAGGATAGATCAAGTTTCAGTACTTTATCATAACGAGCTCGTTGGCTGTTTGAAACCAACCAGGTGTGGATTAAGAGGAGGTAGACAGTTACTGCAGGCAGAATGACTGAAGATGTCATATTTCTGCAAGTTTGTGTTCTGCTTGTTCAACAGTTGTTTGATAAACTCATCAAACTGTCTCCCTTTTGTTGCACTTAGGGCTAATGAGCATTGTTGCCATTGATTCCAGTAAAATATATCCTAAAGTCCCTTCACTGTGGGCTCTGCTCTGATGTTACGCTCTGCTGTCTGTGTGTGTGTAGTATAGCCCCACCCTCCTGCAAACAGGCAGCAAGTTAGAGAAGAAAGGCAGCAGACTGAATGGCTGTTGTTGTGTTTCTGCTGGGTGATATAGGATGTTAGATCTATCCATATTGAGTAAAAATGTCCAAAGTTTATCATCATTATCAACATAAATTTTCTGGCAGTCCTCTATTGAGATTGTTAAATCACCCAGCCTGATACCTTAATGACATTTTAAATGATCTTTTGGCAGTAAGGAGTAACAGAAGCGACCATTACACTGATTGATTTTAGTCGCCATCATCAGGTTGTAAAGTGTTTGCTTATTTATTTTGTACTTAAGGTAACATGATAGCTTTTATAGAAAGGCACCGTAGTCACAATCTCATGAAAACTGGAGGGAACAGGCTCATTCCCAGTTTGAGAACCAGTCTGCGGGTGGTAGAATGATACATGTTGGGTCTGCTTTTACGGCCTCACTGTAGGGGAGGAGGAAACATGAGAAGGCGCTGACACATACTGTGTGTCATATGCACTGCTGTTTGTTCACAAAGCTCTTTGTGGCTCCTCTAATGCTCAGAGTGAGACAAACTATAATTTAGTTGGGAGGTAGAACTGATAACAGCTGGAGCACTGAGAGCCGCTCGTGCTCATCTCGGCTCTCGCGTCCCTCACTAGTAATTGAAGCCACTTTGTAGTAGACGGTTTAGTGTAGTGTAGGGTTTCAGCTGTGAGTCTCTGCTTTGCCAGTGTTCTATTTCTGCTCTTCACAGGATGTGTGTGCAGATATGTCAGGTGTTTTTTGATATAGCATGGATTGATCAAATTTCTCATGCCTGAGAATCCTTTTAAAGAATTAGTTTGACATTTGGGGAGATAATGCTTGTTGGATTTCTCAGTGAGAGATGAGAGGATTGATACCACTCTTATGTCTGTGTGGAAACAGAGGGAAACAGCCAGTCTTGCTCTGTGCAAATGCAAAAACAAAATCTGCAACATGCTCTAAAAAATGTGTCATGAAAATTTGTGTTTGTGTGACCAGTTTTGAATCTTAACAAGAACGATTTTACAAAGAAGTCTGGGTGAGGTCAGTTTTAAGTGACACTTTGGTGTCCTGGAAAGAGTCGCTATTTTTTCTGTTGGAGTTTCCTCAACTCCCCAGCATCTCTGACTCCCCAATTGTTTCACGTCATTGCTGCTAGTGTTAGCTGCTTTGTCCTGGCCTTTATTTCATTGTGTTCTCCTGATTTGACGTCCTTCTTGTTTATTTTCTGACTCAAGCTTATTGTATTCGAGAGTTTGTCATGCAATCTAGAATTCATCTGGTGGAGCAGGATATTTAAACGTCTGTCTTGGCCATGACGTAGCTGTAAATCCCGGCAAGGTCAATTTTAGATTGACAATTTGATATGTCTTAACTTGGATTAATGTGGAAACAGGTCGAAGGAGAATAATTATAAGCACATCATGTAGGTTTTAGGCTATCAGTAAACAGTACACATACAGCAATTTTGTTATGTTTGTGTAATGATAATAAAGTTCTTAAGTCTTGAATCTTGATTAAGTCTAGCCTGCACACTTCCTCCATGCCACAAATGTTTGATAAAGACAACATCTCGATCCTAAAGATAAAAAACGACTGGCCAGCTCACTCAGTGTAAAAGTCCATAGTACAGGCAGGCTGTCCAAAAATGCATCCGAGGCACTCTGACTGTAGTTAAGAAATCTTTTTATTGATTCATGGATAAACCAACGCGTTTCAACTAGAGTGTCTTCATCACAGTGAAAAATGCATTGGAAACAGGTGTGCAATTTATGAGCTCATGTGACGGTCATGTGACACAGTCACGTGATATATTGGTGTAGCCCTACTGGACAAAAAACCACATCGACAGAAACTGCAAAAGAAAATGACATAAATGTATGCTGTAAATAATGAAAATATTTAGCAACAAGAAAAAAAGTTCAATGCCAAGAAAGGAAACAACAGTGAAATGAAATAAGAATTGTTATATATTGTGACAAATCTGCACATAAAGTGGCAGAAAATGACAGAATTAAGATATGTATGGACAAAAGGACAAAAACAATATGTGTGAGCGGACAACAAAGTCATAACGTGTATATATAAAGTTGAAATATTTATAAAATGTATAAAAGACAGGAAAAACTTTCATAGGACTTACAAAGGTTCCTAAAGTATTATGTATATACACATGTCATCAGTTAATATTTTACACTTAGAAGAGAGTCTATAAAAAACACTCAACATTTCGAACGTACTTGGATGTTTGTCAGGTCAAAATGTTTGAGAAGTGGAAACCACACCTGCATTTATACATAATGCACTCCAATAGGCTGACGAGATCTATAATGGCAGGTGTGCTGAAACACCCTGGGGTGATAAAACTAGTAACCAAAAAAAATAAAACAATTCAGTACAAGTACATAAAAAATACAAAAAGAGAAATAGTAGTACAAAAGCCATACTTCAAAAATTAGTTATATGAAATTATAAAACATTACATCAAATTCATCATTCCGTTTATCAGTCAACAAGTACAGAAATTGGGTCTAAACACCCTTTAAAAAAAATCAAATTCAAAACATCTTTGTTACATTTTTGTGGTGTGGAGTAAGTGTGTAGGCATTACTTTTTCTGAAAGTGGAAATAGACAACTTCTTATGCTTTTTTTGCATTTGTGGCTGGAGCGTACTGAGTGCTGGCCCCTCCCGGTCTTTAAGCAAATAATGAGTTAATAGTCGTTCAGATTATCAGAAATTAATTTCACACATATTGCTAGTGGGAGGCTTGTTACTTAATTCTAGCGAAATTATACCGACCATGCTGGTTAGCAAAACAGAGAAAGCACGTAATGCTGTTCTATAACAAGCAAACTTGTTACGTCCCTAATAAAGAAGTAAAGTTGTCTTACATTGGTTAACTGTCATTTCAATCATACAAATTATCTAAAGCACACATAACCTTCACTTTGGATGTGGGGTGCTCTGTGCAAAAGCCTTATGGTTGTGCCTATGTGACCCGTGGAGGGTACAGCCATTGGCCACTATCGGAGCCCTGTTCCGCCATTAACGATAGTTATATAAAGTCCTATCTGCGCTGATTAATCGCCGCAACCGATGAGTCAGTGGACCTCTAATAGCTACTGATAGCTGCGGGGAAAACAAAGCGCTATCCTCCTCCTGTTTTAGTTACACTATGGTTGACTCACTTCCTCTGTGCCGTAAATCGAGCCTTCATTTTCAAGGAAATCAATTTAACTTTATAATATAAAAGGTCTTTGAATCTCGTGTTTGGTTTAGAAACGAGAGGTACCTGCAGAGCTTCAGTGTGTAGCTGTAGTACAGTAAACCTGAATGAAAACGGCCTCATGTTCCCCACTGACTGGAAGGTTCCTCTGTGTGTCCAGGGGAGGTCGCTTACAAAACACTGTGACCTCCCCGGTCAGTCAGACAGACAGACAGACGGAGGCACCTTCCAGCTGGAAATAGTCCTGTCCTGATGTCAGAGAGGAAATGCCTGCTGGACAGAGGTCTTTCCTGCGCGCGGCGCCATCAACAACCAGGATTTAAACTTCAGAGGAATTCTGGGTGGAGTTTGCTTACTTCACTCTGTGTGCGTGTGTGTGTTGGCAAGTATGAGAAGGTCAGCAATTACAACACACAATGAGATTCCGCTAACTTTCTTTTTTGATGAATAAGATTTTCCATGTGGTCACTCGGTCTTTGGCTCCAATTAAGGGCATGAACTGAAGTGTTTGTGTTTCATGCTCACAACAACCAAACACAATAAGTGACGGGGGACGGTGCGCAATTAGGGTCATCTGTGAAGTCCAGTTACTTTACTTGAAAGACAAAACATTATTAAAATATTTTGATTCAAACATTAATGTTTATTAAAGTGTGTTGATGTATGCCGATATTTCCCCACCAACAGACAGTGATCGTATTGTTTCTAATTTTTTCCCACAGGATCGTAAGTTACTAGCGACTGCCCAGCAGATGCTTCAGGACAGCAAGACGAAGATCGAGTTCATCAGGATGCAGATCCTCAAGGCCAGCCAGGCCAGCGAACTGAGCTTCGAGAGTAATGACGTGATGGGTGAGCCTTCACTTGAACTCAGTGATCGATTTAGAATTAGCCAGCGTGACTCCTAAAGAGATAATGCCTCTGCGGGTGCACACAAGGTCTTATGAACAATTATGTCTAAATTAAAGTATCGTGTCCTTCCCCGTCCTCCAGACAAGCCCATCATTAGCCCGTTGGACCTTCGGGTGGAGGAGCTGTGTCACCACGCCAAGATTGAGTCTGCTGTGGCAGAGGGAGCCAAGAATGTCATGAAGCTGCTGGGCTCGGGAAAAGTCACAGAAAAGAGAGCACATTCAGAGGTGTGTTGAGGATGTTTGTGATGCATAGTTGTGAGTTTATATCCGTATTAAATTCACATCCTCTACCCCCGTGCCCAGATTTAAAACAAGCAGGAACAAGATACTCACCATCTTACACATGATGCAGTTTTGTGAGCTTTAAAGCAAAATGGACCGTGTAATCAATGTGTCTGTCTCTTTCCATCCCTCTCTAACTCATTTCCACCTCTACTATTTCCTTCCCTCCCACCCTCCTTTGCCTCATGTGTACTTCCTTCCATCCTTCTCTCTCCAGGCTCAGGCTCGTTTTAATGAATCCAGTCAAAAGCTCGACCTCCTGCGATATTCCTTGGAACAACGCCTCAGCGAGTTGCCTAAAAACCACCCTCGCAGCAGCAGCATCGTGGAAGAGCTGTCTCTGCTGTCCTCACCGGTCCTCAGTCCCCGATCCAGCATCATCTCCACACAGAACCAGTATAGCACCGTGACTAAGCCCGCTGCACTTACAGGTAAAGACATAGCGACTATGTTGACATGCACACTAATATTCCAAATATGGCAGTATTCTGAATTTGATAGTGGTCGTGTGAACAGCATACTCTGTTTGGATATTCTGGATTATGCCTTACTTAGAGTGTAGCATTTTCTGGTTAAAACGTGGGACATGCTGCCATTTTTTGGAGCATTCTTTGGACATGTAAACAGTACATTCACAATATGCGTTCACAGCCAACACTTTGCAATGCTGAGGTAGAAAACCCCACCTGCTTTTAAACATTACAAAAGACTTGGATATCAAGACAGATTGTGTGATATGTGTATGTGTATCGTCCCACCTCACTTCCAGGCACGTTAGACGTCAGGCTCATGGGCTGTCAGGACCTTCTGGAAAATGTCCCGGGTCGTTCCAAAGCTGCATCTGTCCCGCTGCCCGGCTGGAGCCCCAGCGAGACACGCTCGTCCTTCATCAGCCGAGCAAACAGAAACCGCGGTGTGAGCTCAAGGAACCTGACAAAGAGCGAAGAGCTCTCCAGTGAGTAGATCTGACCCATACACTGTCTGCAATTCAGTAAATACTGAAAACCAGTCGTGCTGTAGAAGTTAACTTCGTAAAGAATAAATCACAACTGGACTATAATTGACCCATGAGACTGCCCAGAGAAAAGACCTTGTCTGTTACAGACTGGATTACAGTCACAGTCAGAGCATTGTTAATACATCAGTGCCTAATAAATAACGTGCACGTTTCCTCAGATGAGATCAGTGCCGTGTTGAAGCTGGACAACACAGTAGTCGGCCAAACAAGCTGGAAGCCGGTCAGCAACCAGGCCTGGGACCAGAAGTTTACATTGGAGCTAGACCGGGTAACAACACACACACAAACACACACACACACACACACACACACACTTCTGCCCTTGACCTACATCTGTGCTGTTGACTCAGTGTTGTGTTTGGGCAACACAGTCGGTGTGTTTCACATCTGTTTGTTGTGTATGTGCGTGTCTGTTTGGTTTGTGTGTGTGTGTGTGTGTGTGTGTGTGTTGGGCTCTGTCCTGTAGTCTCGTGAGCTGGAGATCTCGGTGTACTGGCGTGACTGGCGCTCGCTCTGCGCTGTCAAGTTCCTGCGGCTGGAGGACTTCCTGGACAACCAGCGTCATGGGATGTGTCTGTACCTAGAGCCACAGGGGATGCTGTTTGCCGAGGTACACACTCTCACACTCACATTATTGTTCTTGACCTTCATCGGTGACAGTTGGCAGGTCACATTGAAAAGCTCCTGGGTACCATAATGGACAGAAATTAAACATGTAAACAACTTGTTTACTTCCATTGTGTTTCACCATCCAGTTGATTTAGTGGTAACAAACGTACAGCCTTGTATTTTTTTTATTTTTACAGGCGATCATAATGTTGAGAATTGGGTTTTGAATTTCCAAGACAGAATCATGATACATCTTATGGCCCAGACACAAAAAAAACAACATCAAAGACTTGGCTGAAGAATATAATTTTTTTTTTTTTTTTTAATTACACCATATACAAAACACAAACAATCAGGCGAGCAACAGCACTGCTGGAGACTGGTGGCAGGCAAACGCCAATCACTCACATATATTTTGGTCACATATGAAACTACAAACATTATGGGATAATATTATTCTTATTCTTGAGAGAGTTTTAGGTTACAAGATCCCAAGCGACCTACGGATTGTATACTTCGGATTAATACTTAAGGACATTATTCATAAGAGAGAAACTTATCTGTTCAAAACCCTTATACTGGCATGCAAAAAGGTCATTACCAGGAACTGGCTGAAACAGGACCCTCCAACTCCAAGACAGTGGATTGACAGCCATTGTAAAGGAACTATGTGCTACTGAAAAACTGACCTTTCACTCAAGGACTAAAGCAAGGACAGTATGGACAGAGTATAAGAGAAATGAGGTGTTATTTAGTCAGCTGTTTTTAAGACATGCATCAAAAAGTTGTTAACTGGAGGTAGTAGTCCTCCCCCCTGATGTTTTGTTAATTGAATAATTGAAAAAATTTAATAAATATTAAGGTTAAAAAAAATCCCATCAACATCAAAGAACTAGTGGCGATGAAGGCTGACTGTTTTGTCGCCTCACATGGCTGTGTTGCCGCCAAAAATTTGCACTTGAACACACCGCAAAGACTACAGCCAAAGACCACCAGCAGGCAGCGGCAGTCTGTGTTCGTCATTAAAAAAGGGATACCAGAAAGCCAGCAGGACGGATTGAAGATGCTAGTTAGTCAGCACATTAACAACACGAAAAAAGAAAGAAAAAAAAAAAGAACATTTACCGTGCACCAGCAAGCAACAACTGTTTCTGCAAAATACTTTATATAACAAGTTTGTTTTGTTTTGACTGAAGTCGTTTTCCCTTTCCTCTCCTGATTTTCTTCTTGTGTGCTGAGCTGAACTGCCAATCAGTTGTCTGTGATGCTAATTCAGCATGTTCATTTACCTGCAGTTGTCTAAATTTTAATTTCTCTTGTTCAGGTAACATTTTTCAATCCTGTCATTGAGAGACGACCAAAGCTGCAAAGACAAAAGAAGATATTCTCAAAGCAGCAAGGTGAGTCAACATTCAACTCACACTTATTCAAAGTGTACTATTGTGATTGTCAGAGAGACATCATAGAAACGTACATCTGTTAAAACAGACATGTAACTAATAATGTTGATATTCTGGCTCTTGAGTCAGTAAATGCATTATTCGTCTTCCCTGACATTTACCAAGTCACTTGCTATGTGGCCAAAGAAAGGGGTAGATGATATTGTTCATTGTTTTTCTCCTCTAAATGTTCCTCACTGTCCTTTAAAAAATGTCTTCTCTTTGTTCTTCGTCTCATTTGCCTCTTTCTTATCAGGTAAAACCTTCCTGCGAGCCCCTCAGATGAATATCAACATCGCCACCTGGGGCCGCCTTGTTAGAAGAGCCATACCAACTGTCAGCACTAACTCCTTCAGCCCGCAGGCGGCTGAGACTGGGCCCAGCAGCCTGCCTGGTTCACCCACACCCTGCAGGTACTCACATACTCATACACACAACAACTAAGCAAATGATCAGCAGCTCACTCTGCAACTATGAAGAGGACAAGGTGTTAATTACAGATTCTGTCCATGCACAGTGACCCCCTGGTGACCAAGCTCGACTTTGACAAAGAGCCCACCCCAGGACCCAAACACTACCCAGCACCTGATGACAGCCAAGAGCCCCTGGTGCAGGACAAGATGCCCGACAAGGAGGAAGTACAGGTGCAGTTGATTTGAATAAAAATATTCTCTCCATTATAATTCTGTCCCTGGAGATGAATATAGTCATGCAGATCTTATTATGTGGTGATTATCAAAGCATATCTGTGAATATTATGAAGACAAAACGGTTGAAACTAGAATTTTCACAATAATAAATAATGGTTAAAAGCTCATAACTCATTTCTAGCTGACCAAAACCTAACGATTTCCCCATTTTACATTTATTCACTTTGTCTTTCCTCCTGCTCTGTGTCGCCTCTCTGCAGGACGCTCTTGCCTCATTTGACTTTTTGAACAAGAGGAACAGCATTGCAGTGAGGCCAGACCTGGACCGAGCGGTGGAGCAGGAGATGCAGCATCCAGACCTGGAGCTCATTTCCATCCAGAAAGAAACAGAGATAAGGTAGGAGGGCCGGGTGCTTGGCTTGTTCTGTGTTACTTTCAAAAGCTTCAGGAACATTTAAAGTAAAGGTTAAATAAAGAGAGGAATCTGTGAGTTGAAGGGTCTGGCTGCTGTTATGCTGCTCCAAGTAGAGTCTTTTATTTGAGAAGGGGAAAATACAGTTTTTTCTGTTGTTATGTTAATGAATTCCAAACTGTGAAGACGAGGGACCAACAACAACAACAACAACAACAACAACAACAATAGCAAAAGCACAGACTCGAGGTCTGCTCAGTCTTATCTGACATCCCAGTGTTCAGTGGAGCTGAAATATACCAGGTGTAAACACTGCCCCCTGGCTTTGAATCTTTATATGTGCAGCATGAACATGGAGTCTGCTGCTCACTGGTTCTGTATACAAACCATCAGCTTTATGCAGGTTTCTCTCTGTTTATGTTAAAATGGATACTAATGTAAACACTCATCGTTCTCCAGGGAAGAAGAGCAGTTCCACTTCAGTCTCCAGGACTTCAAATGTGTGGCGGTCCTGGGACGTGGTCACTTCGGAAAGGTACATTTCACTTGATCATCCAACATACGATTACTTCCATTATCAAGGAATTTGTTTGCTACTTTCCTTTATTAACTGCTTTGTCTAAAAATGCCAGAAAGTAGTATAAAAGGCTCATCATAATTTCCAAAGGCTGAAGGTGACATCTTAAAATTGCTCATTTTATGTGACAAACAGTCAAAAATCCAAATATTTTAAGTATACTCTCTTATATGACAACGATAAGTATCAAATCCTCATGTTTCAGAAGCTGGACCTGGGAACTGTTTGGCTTTTTTGCTTGAAATATTACTTACCCGTCAGAAAGTGCTCTCTTCAGATAGATGTAAATTTGTATAAAGGGGTTTTTTTTCGTACTTGGAGAGCAAAACACTGTGTAATGGTTCAACCAGACTGAAGAATAAAAGAGCAGAAAGAGACGAACCTACCTCTACATACCGTTCAGACATACCTCAGGGCAACAGTTCAACAACAACAGAGGAAATCAGCAGTCATTGGTTAAAGAAACTGGAAGCTTAGTTAGATAGGTTAAATAGAAGCAGGTTCCTGTGTCAGTGTCAAGAGCACAATAATAACAAGAGCAAGCTGGAATTAGCAGGCAACGTGTTGCTTTAGCAAAGCTAGTCTTCAGACTTTACAGTAGAAATAGAAAGTTAGTCTGTGGTAAGCACTGTTGGAATATCAGCTGAGCGTACTGTGGACTGACAGATCACAGCTTAAACCTCTTCAATCTAACCCCTGAGTAGACTGCAGAGGGCCAAAGAAAAAACAGGCACTCAATATTTAGAGCAGGGGTGTCAAACTCATTTTAGTTCAGGGGCCACATACAGCTCAATTTGATCCCAAGTGGGCCGGACCAGTCTTTAAATATGACCACAGAAAGTATTCATTGATATTTCAGAGAGCTTTATTCTAGTCAGGTTGAAAAGCCACTGAGGTGGTATTTCACATGAAGTATCTGCTCACTTTTAAATTGGTCCTGAAACTTCTCAGCCTTCATGCGTGCATAGGTGTGCTAAGTCATCTAGAGGCCCGTATTGGACACTTTGGCAGGCCCAAACTATTTCAAATGTAAATAATACATGTGGTGTCTGACTTAATCTGTTTTTATTCCTGTTAAAGTAGACATTATTCAAGAAAAGCATCACTATAGCAGATGATTCCAAACTTTTAAATGGTGGTAATTTCTCTGAAGTGTGTCTCTCCTCTTCTCCCCTCCTCAGGTGTTGTTAGCAGAATATAAAAGCACAGGAGAGATGTTTGCTATCAAAGCGCTGAAGAAAGGAGACATTGTGGCTCGGGATGAGGTGGACAGGTAAACATTTAAAGTTTCCTTCAGACTCTGCCAGAAACACTGCAGGGCTGCTTTTGGAAATGGAAAGGAAATTATGTTTGTTAGTGGAGTAGTCATGAGTTGACGTGGGCGTCTATAAATCACTGTAACTGACTCAGTCTCTTTTTTTTTCCAGTCTCATGTGTGAGAAGAGGATTTTTGAAACGGTCAACAGTGTCCGCCACCCGTTCCTGGTCAACCTGTTTGCGTGTTTCCAGACGCAGGAGCATGTTTGTTTTGTCATGGAGTACGCAGCGGGAGGCGACCTGATGATGCACATCCACGCTGACGTTTTCTCCGAGCCCAGGGCCGTGTGAGTGTCCAAATGTCACTGGCTTTTACATGACTTTTCCTCAGTGTGTGATACTTTTATTCCTCTTGTACCCTCACTGTGTTCTTCAGTAAAACTCATATAACCTAATACGCCATGTGTTTTATTCACTTGCAGATTTTATGCAGCCTGCGTCGTATTGGGATTGCAGTTCTTACATGACCATAAGATTGTGTACAGGTATGTACTCATTTCAAGTCATTTGATTCAGTCCCACATCTGTCCAGAGCATGACATCTGCAAAAAATTTTTTTTTTTTTTTTTTAATTTGCAGAGATTTGAAGCTGGATAACCTGCTCTTGGACACAGAGGGCTATGTGAAAATTGCTGACTTTGGGCTTTGCAAAGAAGGTAAATTAGGAAAGAATTACACTGAAGGCTTTATAGCTCAAGATTAAACAAGAATATTGCAATCGACCAATATCCTGTAGCTTCAAGATAAAAACTGGTGCCCTGGGAATATTTATATATAACAGTTTTATATCGATATAGAGTCAAGTTACGTTACATAACACATACCAGTAGGGATGCACCGAAATGAAAATTTGTGGCCGAAGCCAAATAATATTAAGCGCTTGGCCAAATACCGAGTACCGAATACCGAATATCGTTGTTTAGTTGTTCATTAGTTTTTGCAGATGAACCCCCTCCAGATTAGTGTTGTCACGGTACCAAAATTGGGACCCACTGTACGATACCAGTGAAAATATCATGGTTCTGAGTAGAATCACGATATCACAGCGAAAATGATGCAGATGTGCCTTTTGTCATTTATAAAAAGATAAATCACTTTTCTATAATACATCAATGATATTTCAATGGAATAAATTACTTACTGACTTATTCATACTTTAAAAACGGCATCAATCAGTGATTAACATAGGGGGGATCAAAATAAAACAAATAAATGAAATAAAAATCAACCAGCCACCCTCCTCCCCTGACAGTCCCTTCATAAGTAAAGAACAGTCCCTAAAGTGCAGTGAGGTTTGTGGGCCGTGAACGGCTCGTTTCTCCTCTGACACGTCACATACCTGTGTGCGGCTGGCTCGGCTGTTCAGGTACTTCTGGGCAGTCATGACACCAAGAAGAGGATATTGTTGGAGCCGACTTCTCCATCACCAGTAAGCCGATGGCCGCTGTAATTGACAGGAATACATTACTGTCTGTGTCTGTGACCCCTGTTCAACCCACAACCGATGGGATTCGCCTTTCGTTTCTGCTGCTGGTTGAAATCTGTAGGCTGCTCGCACAACGTGCTGAATGATTTAAGCCTATTTTGCTCGCTCAAAACTATTTTTAGTCGCAAGTGCGAGTGCGGTGACGGACAGATCACCACACTGCTGACATCTTACTCCACCCGTCACGGCACACTGTTTGATTGCATTATCAAAACACGCCACTATTATTCGACCTTGCTTTTAACTTATTCCACCGAATACCGAATGTGTGTTTTTTTGCAATATTCGGCCGAATATTCGGTCCTCTGTTTGTCTGTTAATTAGTCTACAGTGCGACATTGGTCTATATGTTGCACGTGCTACGCTAAATCAGTCTGTCAGATGAATGAAATTACCGCAGCACATGTGCAATCCAGTGCTGCGCTGCTAGTTTGTGTGCGAAGTGGATCATGGCACATTGCTGTTCCTAATGGTAGTTGTAGTCTAATGTGTGACAGTGAGACAGCGCCTGGATGAAGGCAACAGATGTGCTTAAAAAACACGGAGTTTTCATATACAAGGCGTATATAACGTGGACAAAGTGTCTCTGGCTCCTTTTCTCCCTCAGCCTCACTGGTGATGCTCTGTGCATAAATAAGATTAATAGCCTAAATAAATGGAAAGATTAAAATCATTTTCCAGCACTCGATTCATTTGAAAGGCCATGAAAAACTTAACTACCCCCGCAAAGATTAATTGTTTCAAACTACAATGGATTTAGTTCTAGACATAGTTTTGTGTCCTGTGCTGCAAATCTTTGAACCTCTGTAGCTCCAGTGCTGTGTGCAAAAACGTTAACGTACAGCCCTGCTGTTTTGCAGCTGCATATTTTCAAACAGGAATAAAATCCCTGTCTTTGCATTTTATTTTGATCAGTCTGTTTTTATAAAAGCACTTGTGACATCTCAAATGTGGCTTTGACCTGCAGCTGAACATGTAGCATATTTCGTAGAAAATACAGAGATATATATCGTGTATTGCCGTTCAGCCTGTAAATACATAGATATGAATTTTTGTCAATATGGCCCAGCCCTAATAGGAAGGTGTTGATAGTTTTAGGAGGTCTGGTCCTTTATTAAACTGCATGTGTGTTGCTTTCAGGAATGGGTTTCAGGGACCGCACCAGCACGTTCTGTGGCACGCCAGAGTTTCTAGCGCCTGAGGTTTTGACTGAGACGTCATATACTCGCGCTGTGGACTGGTGGGGGCTGGGTGTCCTCATCTTTGAGATGCTGGTTGGGGAGGTGAGTGCAGGTTTTCAATATGATCAGTGATTCATAGACGATTTTACAAAACATCCAGTAATGTTACATAGCTGCACATTATCATGCCTTTAATTCATGCTGAATATCAGTGATTCACATTCAGCTGCACTTGTCACGTCTCCAACTTTTTCATCTTGGCACGTCTCTTTTCAGTCGCCCTTCCCCGGAGATGATGAGGAGGAGGTGTTTGACAGCATTGTCAACGATGAAGTCCGCTACCCACGGTTCCTCTCAACAGAGGCCATCTCCATCATGAGAAGGGTGTGTAGAGATAGAAGAAATTCTAAACAACTGAAACCTGCAAAAGACAATGGCCAGAGAAGAGTGGCAGCCCTTTTCACTGAAATTATTGTAGCAGGCTAACTTTTCATAGAACAAACCAACCTGCAGCAAACTCGTGAACTCACCAGGGTAAGGTTTTCAATACCAAACGAGCTGTAGAGTCGTAGTTGGATGCACGGAGAGACGTCTTTTGTGCACTAACTCTGTTGCCTTGCTGGTAGAGAGGAACTGAGGATTTCTGGATTTAATTGCCTCATATCTCTTTTTTATTATTAAGATTATTTCTGGGGCTTTTTGGTCTTTATTTGATGGGACAGTAGTAGCATGAAGGGGGAAGAGAGAGGGGATGACTTGCAGCAAAGGATACAGGCAAATCTTGCAGCAATGATGTGGCCATTGTATATTAAGATTATTTCTGGGGCACCTGCTCTACTAGGTGAGCTACTCGGCACCCCAATTGCCTCCAGATTTCTATTTCTAAGTCATCAAATTTTATTCAGTAAATGAAAACGCTTGCTAAGGGCCTGTCACCACGTGGTGTCTTTTCTTTTCTTTTTTTGTCAGTTGTTCCCAATGAGAAGAGAGCGTATGCAGCAGCATGCAGCAGCCTAGAGAAATAGAGCAGCGCCCAGCATCTTTTTTTCAGAGTGCTCTAGCTGTTTTGTGAGGCTGCTCCCAGCGCTTGTAGTTGAAAATCTCTCCACTTTTCAGAAAGGCACTGGTGCTCCTTTAGCTACTGTCTATCCAGAGCTGTATGAAATGATCACAACAAAGACAGAAAAGCATGGGACCAGAGTGTTGCCGCTGAGTATTGGTGCTCTGCCACTACTTATCTGCTGAAGAAGAAGGCTACATGGACACAGGCCTTTAGTGTGGGCAGTAGGCTAAAACAGAGTTCTCAAACTAGTATGACACTCTTTACAGCCCCACTAATGCTTGGTGTCTGCCACCAACGATCAGCAGTATCTGTTCAAATGTCTTGTCAGTGAAGATTGTCAGTCCTCCAGGTCATGGTAATCATAGGTGCTATATCGTAGGCAACTGGACTTGCTTGTGTTCTTGAAGACTTTTTGGCTCTCATCTCAAGAAGCTTCTAGCACCTACACAGAGTTTAAAACCTGCAACTCCGCACTAGTCATTTAGAATTGAAGGAGCTTCTTGGATGAAAGGGGAAACTAGTTGCCAAAGATATAGCTATGATAATCAAATGTCCATGGCAAACAGGTCAGTGTCCTCTCTATTCATTCTGTATCTATGGCTAAAACAAAGTGTGGAGATAGGTCTGGCTGTGTGAGACCAGTGTCGTGTAGTGACGGGGGTTTGAAAACTGTAACATGGCAGAAGTGGAGGAAACCTCTGTCTGCAACAGCAGGCTCATATGCTCAATCTACATCCTGTGAGTGAGACTACTTTTAATATTTACTGTGTTTTATGCTCCTCCTTGTGCTCAGCTCTTGAGGAGGAGTCCAGAACGACGACTGGGCGCAGGAGAAAGGGACGCAGAGGAGGTTAAGAAACATCTATTCTTCAGGGTAAGGAATGAAAACACAATTTGCACGATCACTTTGTAATTTCAAAACAAAACACTAATGTGACCGTCTCTGTTTGTTGGCAGAACATGGATTGGAACGGACTGTTGGCTAAGAAGGTGAAGCCGCCGTTCGTGCCAACTATTCAGGGCGCCAACGATGTCAGCAACTTCGACGATGAATTTACCTCAGAGGCTCCGATCTTAACCCCGCCCAGGGAACCCCGACCGCTGAACTCCGACGAGCAGAACATGTTCTCTGACTTTGATTACATCGCCGACTGGTGTTAGCTTCCCCTGACCCCCGTCTACACACACACACACACACACACACACACATGCACACACACATACACACACACTGTGAACCAACACAGCAAAGACTGTAGCTCACATCATTTTTAAAACTCTTCCTTGCCCAAAATGTTGAGGAGGAGCAATGAACGCGGCTCCCCGAGCCTTCGGGCAAAAACTCTGTGCCATTGAGGAGAAAGTCCAGAAGCCTCCAGAGGACCCCCACTTATTTTTTAATCCACATGAAGAACTTTTTTTTTTTTTTTTTTTTATTAAGAAAAAACAAATGAAACTCTGTTGTTGGAGAGTGAAGGAGGAGGGATGCTTTGTCCTCCTGCACACGTCGTCGTCGTGTCCATTGTCTGACCACTGAGAATGTTTTTCATATGAACTCTTGAGAAGACGGCAACATCACAATCATGTTATTCAGTGTCACTGTCTTCAGTTTATTGATCTGTACAGATTATATTCAGTCGTATATTTTATTGTTGTGCTTTTTCATTCTTTATTTGCAAAGCCCTCGTCATAGGTTAAAGGAATGGTTCAGATTTTTTAAAGGCGGGGCTGTATGAGGTACTTACCTGTAGTCAGTGTATGACTTAGAGTGGATAACAGAAGATAAGCAATGCACTGCTGTGGACGTAGGCAGCTGCAAATGTAGGTTGTAGGACACCTTATTCAAAGTGTACACTACATTTAAAATATTTTCACAGCTTTACCTGCCATCTCACAGCCCTTTCTGATGGGGAACTGAAGGTAAACCTAACTCTCGTCACAGCCACCAGATTCCATTGACAAATCAGTCATTTTAGCTAACTGATCAGAGGAGCTGCTGGTCTACTGCTGCCTTGATTGGTTAGTTAGTGTTATTGTGCGACTTCGGTGAATCCAAACTATCACTTTAACATGCCAAAGTCACACGATGACACAAGCAAAGGAACCAATCGAGGCAGAAGTCGACCAGCAGCTCCTGTAATGGAAATCACTGTCTGACAGCAAGGTTAAGTGATGAAAATACTCTAAATAATGATTTTTCTTAGGTGGTTAAAATACGTTTTGCTGCTGCCGCCAACCACAGCAGTAAGTTACAGGTATAATTCACTGACTATGGATAAGTACCCCATACAACCCCACTTCAAACGATCCGAACTATCCTTATATGGACATTTTATCTCACTGTAAATTTTGACATTTCTGCCGGGTGTTCAGTGAGTTTGAAGTGCTCAAAGCGTTCTCACTGAGCGGTCAACTACAACAACCATCTTGACTACTACTGCTGCTTCTTGACTTGAAATCAAAGTAACACTACATTTCTGTTTTTGTCTCGGGGCTTGATCTTTGTTCACAACCTGTTAATAACTCTTTTCTCTCTCATGTTGCTTCCATGTCTGCACACAAGAACCAACAGGTTAATAATAATGACTCTCTCTAGTGTAAAAAGGCAGTCCATCCAGTGTTAATGCTACTTAAGCTGATGAATTAACCAGCATCTTAGTTTTATTTGAAATGAGCTGGTCACTAAGACCAAAAGAAGTGATGAAATATTAAATATTTTTCTCTGTCCGATGCCCTCTAGTGGCTCTGTAGCTTGGGGTTGATATTCAGCTGAGCTCAGTTAAGGATCTAAAGTCTCGCAGCATCTTTTGGAGCAATAATGTTTTCATACCTGAGTTCAGCTGGATTTCACTTCAAGTTTTTTGGGTGTTTTATTCCTCATTGACAGTTGGTTGTGAACCTGACAGCATGTTTTCTCGTTACCTCAGTCTAAGTACAAACACTAAGTGAGTCGCGCAGTTAAAAGCTACCAAAACCAAATTGATCCTGTCCCTCTTGAAGCAGCAGACAAACAACTTCTCATGGTTTAAAACAATCTGATGATGGGCTGACAGATGAAGATGTTATGTGCAGAAATCCATAAAACAAGTGCTGAGCTGTTTTTGTTTTGGGAACATATGAACCTCATCTTTTCGAGGTTTCCGTCAAAATGCAGTCGAAACGCTTCCCACACTGTTCTGTGATCAGTTACATGTCTCAGTCTGACGCAGAGGAACCAGCCGATGACACTCTCGTCAGTTTGCATGTCGTATATAAACCGACTCAAATGTCGGAGACCTGTTGATTTGAATCACTACAGGGGAGGGCAGGGTATATTATATATACATACTGTATGTACACAATTAAGCTGAAAGCACTAATTTTATCAATAGTTTTTAATTATCTACATTTCTTAATGATGAAAATAGATTGTACAAAGTTGGGGTTTTTTTGTTTTTTTTTTATTATTCTTTGCTTGTGCATGTTGTCGCCAGAACAGATGAAAACTTTATGGATGGTACACCAATACGAGTCACACAACTGTTAACTGTTCACCCCGGTGTTAAAAAAAAAAAAAAAAAAAAAAAAGACAAGGCATTTCTGCAGTCGTTTGTTGCCCATCATGAATGCACAAATTAAACATTTGTAATAGTGACTTTGCTTTTATTTGTGGAATACTATTTTAAGTGTTGACGCATTTAAAAAAAGTCCAGTGTGCAGGATTTAGCGACATCTGTTGGCAGAAATGGAATATAATCAGTTTTTATCAGTTATAATCACACAAAAATAAGAATTGTTTTCGTTATCTCAGAATGAGCTGTTTATATCTCCATACAAACCGGGTCCTTGTCTATGGAGCCCAGAACGGACAAATCAAACACTGGCTCTACATCAGCAACAGTTCTCTTGAATGCCTGGCACACGCAAGAAGTTTTGGATCTGCAACCTCTCCCTAGGCGTCACTAAATCCCCCACACCGGACCTTTATGGCTCACTGAGGCTGTGGAGTTTTTTCTTTTAAAGACATTCATTCTATAAAAGATTGGATAGTAAAACAGGTTTTATGTAAACAAATGTTTAATATTATTCAAACCATGAGCTGATTACCATGCTTTACTGAAAGTCTTTTATTTCATTTTATTTTTTTTAAATTACTTAGAACAATTCAAACAAACTAACAAAATAGAACCAGGTCATTTTTCTACAAAAACAAAGTTTTATGTATACAGTATGAAACCGGCCTAAAATTGCAAGCATCAATTACATTTTTTCCCACTTGGACATATATACATGATACAGTATATACAAGCAAATGAAATACTGTAAGTACAGTCTGCAAAGCTGTTTATTTAAGCACTGGAATGTGTCCGTTTTTATTCCTGCGAGGGAGCACCGTGACGAAGGCTCGACGTCTTAGGAGGGAGCAGATAAATCTTCCAAATCCAACACAAAAATGATTTTTTAAAAAAGGAGAGTAAAGTCCTGTAAGTACAGCAGAAAAATATCGTCACTGTGTCGGGATCAAGTCTTCACAGTTGGGGCAGCTTGTCGACAGGTGTGTCGAATTTGAAGTCTGGAGGGAAGAGTTCTGCAGCGCGTGGGTAGATGAGCCGGTAAGACTGTCTGATCGTAACGTCTGCGACGCCGGCAATGTCTCCGATTTCTGTGGAAGCATAAAGGTCAATTAGTGAATCGTGTAGAATCTGAAACTTACTGCATTTTAAAAACTAACTTTTTGTAGCTCAAAAATTCAAACAAAGTGGGAATAAAATCTGACTTTTTTGATCCATTTGGAAAAACTTAAGATCCTTAGAAATACATATTTTCTTATTACAGCACTGTCACGTACCTTTCTGGGTCTTCTTCTCTGCGGAGGCCTGTGAGGCCATATAGATGGCTGCTGCAGCCACTGAGATGGGGCTCCTGCCGGGCACCAGGTCGAGCTCCACCGCCTTCCTGGCGATGAAGGTGGCCGCCATCTGCACCTGTTTGGGCAGGCCGAGGTTTGAGCAGAAGCGGGACATGAAGTCTCCGGTGGTGATGAGATCCACGCTGGTCTCCAGCGCCTTCAGGATCAGCTTGAAGCACCGGCCGATCTCCTTCTTGGAAATCCGAGAGACGGCGCAGATCTCTGTGGAGGGAGGGAGGGAGGGAGGGAGAGGGGATCAGGGGGAGGATAATAGCCTGATGTGTCCTGTTGCCTTCAGAGAAAGCGTTTGTTCAGTGCTCGTACAGTGTAATACAGAAGTGTTTTAAATGTTCCTCATTTTTATAATTAAAATAGATATCAAAGTAGGCAGTGTGCAAACTGTTCCCTCAGTCCCCAGCAAGAGAATATGTCTATCTGTCTAAAGAAACAACAGTACCGAATTTGCACTAAACCACGACTCCTATCCTGGGTTATGAACCAAATCATGAATTCTGTGTACTTATACACCCCTGATAATGTGTTTGTGATGTTTTCTTCTTTGAGACCAAAGGGACAGGCGTTAAACTGCCTTTCATTAATGGTGGCATACTACACACCACAGATTAACCCCATTGAGAAACACTTACAGGGATGTTATGTGTGTGTGACTTTTCCAGGAAAAGGTGAGAGCAGTTTTCAAAGAATATGTTGTATATCAACGTAACAGTATCATATATCCAACATTTTTTTCTGTACTGTCTGAAAATGAAGACAAATTTACCAGTCAGACAGTCCATCGATACTGAGTTGAGAGAATAATTATAAATAATTCAGCAAACCATAACTTCCTATCTTATTTAACATGAGAAACTAAAAAAAATCAAGTAGGTGAATAATTTTTGGCCGCCACACATGAATTTAATGGACATTTCTTAAAATTCAGACCTACGTTACCTGTTACAATTCATTAAGAAGCATCATCGATTTTGTGCAGATAGCTCAAACTCTTGTAAGAAAATAAAATGTTTTATTCTGACCTTTAAATGTTCTCGGCACACCTTCTTGTCTGCAGGCGATGTAGAGGCAGGCCGAAGCAATG
This sequence comes from Epinephelus fuscoguttatus, assembly GCF_011397635.1. Taxonomy (NCBI): domain Eukaryota; kingdom Metazoa; phylum Chordata; class Actinopteri; order Perciformes; family Serranidae; genus Epinephelus; species Epinephelus fuscoguttatus. Next base: position 26,613,549 of record NC_064766.1, read on the forward strand.
GCATCGTTGGCTCGCCCCTTCAGGCTCTTCTGTTCATAAACCTGCTTGAATAAGTTGTTTGTTCTGTCCTGCAGAGCAAAAACAGTTTTATCAGAAAAAAAGCAATCCTCTTAAAAAAAGTCTTAAAGACAGTCTCCACAAATTTAATCATGTTTTAAGTTTTTTTCAAAGGGGATAAAATAGTGCATGTCTTCATGAACCCAAAATAAATTGTTTTTGTAAAGCAAATAATGAACGTCTATTTAAAACAGTTATTTCGATACTGGTATCAGTATTGAAAATGCCTCCAATACTACTTAAAATGCTGGACTGGGAATCAGTATGTAAGAGAGTCTATTCACATTTTAAGTCTGTTTCTGTCTTTTTATTTGATGAATAACCATTTCCATCATCATGTAGATTATTGAGGCAACGTCTCGAGCTAAATGAACACATCTGCAGACGTTGTAAACCCCTTTTACACAGGAACATGCAGATGAACGTGTCTTCAACCCACACACATAAACTTCAGTCTGCAGTTTAGTTTCCACTTCAATGACGGACCACAGAATTACATAATTAACCACATGAAGTTCAGCTTCATTTCTTTTGTTCCCTCGCTCACTATGTTTTGCCCATACATGCATGGCTTTCATTTGTGTTTAGTGTGATGTGACATGGCTCTTTAAAGTGGTACAGCATTTTTTGACTGCTTAGCTTCACTTTTAGGATAATCTTTCCAAAAGCACATTACAGAATCAGGTTTCAGAATTGTTTTTTACTTACTATGATGTTTCTTGGCAGGTTGATGCGATCAGCCATGGTGCTGATTTCTTTAAAGGCGTTGAGCATGGCCCGGTCAGAGCTGCTCATGGTCCGTCGGTTCTGGTACTTGGAGTTGCCGAATTCATCAAAACTAGCAGCGCCAGTTCCCTGTGGAGGAAACAGAGGATGTTTACCTGTAAAACTCACTGCAGACATACTCCAAAAGATGACACAAGAAGTTTGGTGGACGTGATTTACTGTGGTTGCAGTAGATATTCACAGACAGTGACACTAATGTTTCTTGATACTCTTTGGTAACTCAGATAGGATACCAGGAAAAACAAAAGTGCTGTTCTCGACCTGTTTTGGTTACGCAATGGTTGACGCACTTCCTTTGTGCTGTAGATTAAGCCCTCATTTAAATAGTCTGGAAACCAAAGTTGCTTAAATATCTTCTGAAAACCTTCCAATCATTTGAGCTGAAAATACCAGCACCTTGGGACAACTGTAATTTGGGAAAAAATGCAGACAACAAGGCTAATTTAATTTAACTGAACAACGAGCACAACCGCCTCATACCTTGCTGATCATGGTGGTTAGGTCGCCTCCGTTGAGCAGTGGGTTCTGGGCGTCTCCCACTCTGGATGGATCTTTGAGGGCTTTCTCGTTGGAGAATGTCCTCCACTCTGAGCCTACATCAATTACACGATCACCTGAAGAGAATTAAATAAATTAGAAATAAACCTAAATATGGTTCATTAATGTGGAAAGATTAATTTCTTAATCCGTCAATGTAACAAGCTTGACTTGATATATTTGTTGTCAGATGCCTGAAAAAAGCAATTACTGTAAAGCTACCGGGCTGCAATGGGCCATCGCAGTGCCTCTGTTCCTAAATATAGTGGAAGAGTAACTGTACACTTCTGTGTAAACATGTAAAAAGTCATGTAAGCAAGGTTGAAACCAGCACTATTTTGGTCACGTCTGCAACTGCACGAAATGTCACCTCATTTGTGATGCCTCACAAAGGAGATAATGGTGCACGCTCTGACATCACGAGCCAAAAACTCAGTTTTCCCTTTCAACACTGAAAAGGGAACTTCTGAACATCTTTACCCTGGAAAGGATCCTTTTTTAGCAACCGAAAACGCAGCTTGTGTGTGGAGGAAAGGTCAAACCCCCTAGAAAAAGTTACGGTTTACAAAAATACCCATGTACGTGTTAACTAAGCATTGACTGAATTAAAAAAATGACACCCTTAAAAGAAGAAATGTACATTTTTTTATACAATCCGTCCTTTAGTTTTGGTTTGAATACTTTTTAAGACGCCCCACATTCACACCAAATTCAGTTCACTTTCAACCAACATTCGTCTTGGTTCCCTTTTTTAAATTTCAGCTTTTCAATCTTGTGCACTGACGGCTGCACCTGTTGCTCCAAAACAAGTTTTTTTTCCTTCCTTCCTGGACTGAAACAGGAGAAGTGAAACCTAACAAGAAACACTGAAGAGCCAATTTCAGAAATAGGACACGGTAGCTTGATAGAAGTGACAGTTCTTTCAAGTTCTGTGATCACCTGGACATCCAAACAATGAGGAGACACAAACAAAATGCATTTACAAATGTGTTCTTCTGTCTGGCTGTATTAAATCCCTGTAGAATAATTAACCAGAAGATGGTGCCATATTAACACAATTCCCTTAAGCAAACACATCTTTCAGCATCCAAGACTCAAATACTGTAAGTATTATGTGATTCCGTCGACAACCTTTAAGATTAACTACAATACTGTGCTCTGAATCAAGCTCAAACATGTCACACACCATTCCTTACTTCTATTGTTCCTCACTGTCTTATCACTGTATGTTGTGAGGCAGAAATAAAATACGATCTAAACAAATGTTCAGACATTAAACTGCATCAAATCTGAGATGTGCAGGAGATAAACAGTGTGACAAAGGCAGGGCATATCGCTAGTTATCATAACTGTCTGTTCTTGGAGCTGTGCAGCAGGGTCGAGGATTAGATTTCTGATATTTTAATCCTGTTAGGGTTTTTTTTTTTCTACCATCCATAAATCTTTCTCACATCTTGAGACAAAGTGACATTCATCTCCTTAGAGGGCAGCCAAAGCTATGGGAGCAGGAACAGAGGGCACTTCAGCTTGCATCAGACAGCGGCTGGCGTCTCCCGTCTCCCACCTGACCTGGTCTCTGCTCAGGAGGCTCATTAGAGGAGAACTGTGTGTTCCCTGCAGCTTTGTCCTACAGTCTGCATCACATGTTCAGATTCAATTTTTGCCTCATACACTTTATATCTTTGCCTTTATGTGCCGTATGTGCCTCGATGATAAATGACAGGTTGATTAAAACTCTAGGCTAGGCTGGGATTGCACAAATAGCTGTTAATCACTTGTTTAACGCTTAACTGATGTTAATTTCTTTTCTTTCATCTTTAACCCATCTAGTGCACTTGTATTGGGGCGGTGAAAGTTGTCGGTAGACATGGTTTCTGCATGACAAAATGGAAAAATATGTTTTTCTGATCTAGCTGAACACAACATAAAAACTGAAGAACACTGGCAGTGCTGCTGTGAATCTAGAGGCAGGTTGAATGGCACTAAAGAGGAATTTATTGCTGCTAGTTTTTCCAGAATCTAACTTTACGCTTTGGGAACCTGTGTGCTCATGTAGCCTGTCAACTCAGCTGACGTTCACACCACACACAAAATCATTTCAAATACCGTGACCTCAAAACCAAGCAAACAGGTTCAGGAAGAGGTGTGCTGAGACTCACAGCCTCAGAGTCTCTGTGTGCTGATGACTTTGATAATCTGAGTATGACAGAGTTCAAATGTGTGATGTACATCGAAAGAAACAAGCACAGGAAACCAAAACGCAGAGGAATAATGTGTTCAAGCACTGAAAGCAAAGCAGAGGTGCACATGGTGTACATAGTGTATATACCGACCTACTACAAGGCCGCATTCGGGGCAAATCATGTCCCCTGCTCTGTAGTCCTCTACCAGTATGGCATCAGGGTGGTTGGGACACTGAACTCTGGGAAGGGTCAGACCATCTCCACTACAAGAGGAGAACAACAGTTGAGTCATCGAACAGTTCAAAAGGCAAGAAAAAGACAAGAAAGGGACAAAAGTAAGGGGAGAAAAATATGGGGTGGGGAGTTCATGCTGAGGCCAGGACACAAAGCAAGCTTTACAGCTACAGTCACATTTACAAGAGCTAGAAAAAATATGAATATTCAGACTGCCAGCAGAGCATGACTTGTTAGGGATCACTCATAAGAGAAAATACCAACTGAAAACATAATTTAAGACAATTACAATTGGCATGGGTAAGAAAATCTAAATGCAAATATTGCATAACCTAGATGTGTCATTTTTACTTTACTCTCGCCCCTTTTGTTGCTGAAAAGAAATACTGGACGAGTAGGCAAACGACACAAAACTGGCTTGGGCAAAGTAAACATATGAATCCTGATATTAAAGATCAAAGCAGGTCACCCTAATATTAATTCATAATTAACTGGGTAAACAGCCCAGAGACAACATCAAACAACCTAAAGTGTGACAGCATCATGTCCTTATGAAGTCTTAGTGCTGTAATTAGGACTGCCGCTAACGACTATGATCGTTAGTGACTAATCTGCCAATTATATTTTCCATTATTTTTTAGTCTTTGAAATGTCAGAGCTCCTCGGTCTTGACATCGACAAAATGCAGAAAATATAAAATCTTAGGGGTGAGGGGAAACAAAACTGCCACAGCATAGTATCACGATATTTTTGTGTGGCGGATTGTCACACAGTCCCAAGTATCGATGTTTTATTAATTATATAACTTATTAATACTACAAATACAAATTAAACTCTAGATAGCCTACTAGAATAATATAATCAATTGCCTTTTCAGTCCACTAGATGGATTTTGTTGCCAAAAAATGGCTTACGTGAAACGAACAGACTGAAAATTTAATCTTATTAGATAAAACAGATGTTGACAAGGGCACATCATTTCAAGTTGAAAAAAGGTAATAAATCCAATACATTTGATCGCAGTATTCAGTATATCGCAACATATTTAAAATTGCAATACTATTGAATCGTGACTCAAGTATTGGGGATCCTCTGGTAATTCCCACCCCTATTAAATCTATAATTACTTAGAACATAAGTCTCACAACTCAAGAGTATTTGGGATTTTTGCAAAAATAAATAAATTCATTAAAAAAAATTATTAAAACTGTTGACTGATGATCAACCGGTTGACAAATTGATCAAATGTATCAGGTATTCATGAAATCATAAAATGAATACGTTGACTCCTGGATTAAAGCCAACAACCAGAGGGTCACGATGATGTGGCGAAAGCAAAACAGATGACCTCATATCCGTCATATCAATGACATATCAACACTCTTTTACTCTCTCATTTACATTTACATACTGTTAACACAAACATTCCCCTGACAGTGGTTGTAACAAAACACCGGATAAGAGGAAAGAGAAGCCGCTACACACTCATGATTAGTTAGTGAGCCCAACTGATGCTAATGTCTAACTGTTACTCGCTCCGTGTAGATACTTCAGGGAAGCTTCAGTTGACGAAAACTGCGTTAAAAGCTCAAAGCAGACAAGATGAACTGAAATCACTGACTGTGTTTACAAGCGGCAGGAAACCAGAGACGCTTTGATCGCTGCTGTCCACGACACTTTAATATGTTAGCGTAAGTTTCAGCTTCAAACTACGCTAGCTGTTATCATGTTGCTAACCACAAAAGAGCTCGAGAGACGGCGAAACAAAGTCTACGATGAAAAGTGACGTTAACTGAAGCTACAGAGCGCGAGCACAATGTAACGGTTATACACATAGTGACTTCTGGCAACATCTCACCAGCTAGCTAAGCTAAGTAGCCGTTACCCAACACAAAGCATCGTACAACGGTAGGAACAAGGGCGTCATATTTTTTAAACTACCACTAGCTTCTCTCGTCATGCCTGGCTCGATAACTTTACATAATTCAATTCCGAGAGCGACAGACGAAGAAGGAAGAGGTATTATATTTGGTTAAAGTTGCTACGCACCGGCTTGTCGACGCCATGTCACTCCTCACTCCGCCCGTTTGTCAAAGAAACAATTGAGTGCAGCACCTCTATTTATAACTTTTTACGTCACGTGGCCGTTGGAGTACGGCAACGCATGAGGTTCAAACTAGTCGTAGTATCCTTCCGCTTCTACCTTTCTTGCTGTAAAAGCAATTGTGACATAATAATTCAGACGTCTATGATTATACCATTAGGTATAAATGTGGTGATGTTTAAATATACACCATTAAAACCAAAAACCTCATGTGATCGAATGTTTTTTTTTGTTTGTTTGTTTTTTTTGAACATTTATAAGAACAAGTTCCTTGACAGAGTCTCACACATTATGACAAGTATCAATACTCATATTGGTATCAAACTGACAAAATACAAAATACAAGGACAATCAAATAGCAAAGAGGTGAAAGAATAGGTCTAATTAGTACATCTAACCCAGTTGAACAGAGACAGTATTCTCACCTTTCCAAATACATTATAACAGGTGGCCATTTTTCAAGATACAAGTCCGTCGAAGGTTTGCCGTTATGTGTTCCATGCAATTTACATCCTTAAGCCTTTGAGACCACTGGTCCAGTGTGGGTGGATGGGGCTTAAGCCAATTTACTGTGATCATTTTATGTGCAATCAATAAAAGAACCCTGACCATAAACACACTATTTTTCCCTAAATCTGTTAACGATACAGTACCCAAAATTAGTTGCTGTGGTTCAATTGGTCTATTTAAATTCAAAATCTCACATATTTGTCGCTTCACATTCTCCCAGAATTTTTGCAATTTAGGGCAATCCCAGAAGATGTGGGAAAAGTCCCCTATTATACATAACCCCTCCAACACAGTGGGGAACAGTTATTATCATAACTAGCTATTACCAAAGGAGTTTTGAAATATCTTACTCTCAACTTCCAGCCAAATTCCCTCCAAACTGGGCTGCTTAAACATTTCTGCCAGGGCACCCAAGAACTCTCCCACTCCTCGTCAGCAATCATGGCATTAGCTTCCAATTCCCATTTAGCTTTGACATCAAGTGTATCCACGGATGTATCCATACAGATCCTGCCATATATACATGATATTGTGTTTTTAGTGTCTTTTATCTTATTCTCAGCTATCTCAATCCAATATTGTTCAAAATTAGATGGAACTTTTTTAATTTTGTCCCACTCTTTGTGTGTCATCAGGTAATGCCGAATTTGAAAATATCCAAATAAATCCTTAGAATCAATGCCACACTTTGCTTGAAGTTGTGAGAGAGCCCTGAGAGTCATTCCTTCGAATAATTGATTTATTGTGATGAGGCCCTTCCCCGCCCATCTAATGAAACCACTATCCATTTTTACTGGCAGGAAGTCACAGGCAGTAGTTATTTTTGCTGCCCTTGATAGAGATAGAGGTAAATTCAACAATCATCTTGTCTTCTCCCAAACCCTTAATGTATGATTAACACATTCGTTTTGTATCCTAAGTTTACGCCTTACTTTTGAATTTAGAAAGGGAAGGATTGAGAGCGATATATTTTTTACTGAACCTTGCTCTATATGTACCCATTTTGTGTCCATATCTAATCTCATCCATGAAACCAATTTTCCAAGTTGTGCTGCCCAGTAGTAGCTTCTGAAATGCGACAAGGCTAATCCACCCTTCTCCTTGCGTGCACAGAGGACTCTGACTCTCACTCTAGGCCTTTTGTTCTGCCATATGAATTTGGAAACAAGCTTATCCAGAAATGTAAAGGTAGATACAGGAACACTGATAGGTAACGCATTAAAAAGAAATAACAATCTTGGCAGGACATTCATCCTGATAGATTCTACCCTCCCAACTAAAGACAAAGGAAGCATCTCCCATCTTTCCAAGTCATTTTTGATTTGAGAAATAAGTTTATCATAGTTTGCTTTATATAACTGATTTGAGGTATGGGTCAGAATGACTCCCAGATACCTAAAGCCTGTAGAAAAATAATTCAAATGGTCGGGAGCTGGGCCAGTTAGCTCGCGACCTCGCTCTTCTCCTCTCAAACGGACTTTCTTTGTCTTCCATTAGATATCAAAAACTCAAATACTCAGAGGTAAAAAAATCACTGGAGACACGTAGAATCAGATGCAACTGAGTTTAATGTGCTCGCAGGCAACAAACACATCACAACCCAATGAGTCAAGCTCCGGAGCAAGACCGAAATTTCTTTGTTTGCGCTCGCTCTTTTATCGTAGAATTTCTGCTGAGTCATCTCTTTCCCACTTGGCTCTGATCGTAATGATATCCCACCTCTGCTGAGTCACTTTTTTCCCACCATAATGGTGTCATATTTCTGCTGAGTAATGTTTTTCCTAGATCTAAGACCGCCTCCTCTTACTAGGGTCATTCTCAGGACAAGCTGTAATTCCCCTAATTTTCCACTAGTGTTTTCTGAACCCATCCTCATGCTATTTTTAGAAATGATTCACAGTGAGTCCTAGGTACTTCTCCACCACAATGCTTAAGTGCACAGTGAGTGTGTGTGTCATAAGAATACATGAAATATGTGTAATTTGTCAGTTGCACAGATTATATTGCTTCAACACATATCTTTTAAAGGTCAACTAAAAGGTACAGTATATGTCTTCAGTAAATCAGTACATTACACTACAAGCCCCCTTTTGACCACCTGAATTTCACCTGTCTATCCAAGCACGTAGGCCAGCATCCTGTTATCATCATTGCTTCTGATTTCCCCTCATTAACTTTGTACCCTGAAACCTCCCCATAGTCCACCAGGCATTGCATAAGAGCCGGTATAGATGACTGTGGATTTCTTATAAACAAAAGAACGTCATCCGTGAACAGTGAAATTTTATGTATCTCGCCTCCCTCATCCACTATTCCCTCAATCTGATCATTTCCCCTTATTAACTTAGCAAGCGGTTCGATACACAGTGCAAACAAAACAGGAGAGACCGGGTTTCCTTGCCTAACACCTTTTTTCATTCATTCATTCATCTTCTAACCGCTTCATCCTCTTGAGGGTCGCGGGGGGGCTGGAGCCTATCCCAGCTACATCGGGCGAGAGGCAGGGTACACCCTGGACAGGTCACCAGACTATCACAGGGCTGACACATAGAGACAGACAACCATTCATGCTCACATTCACACCTACGGACAATTTAGAGTTACCAATTAACCTAGTCCCCAATCTGCATGTCTTGGGACTGTGGGAGGAAGCCAGAGCGCCCAGAGAGAACCCACGCTGACACGGGGAGAACATGCAAACTCCACACAGAAGGGCTCCCACGCCCAGGATCGAACCGGCAACCCTCTTGCTGTGAGGTGAGAGTGCTAACCACCACACCACCGTGCCACCCCCTAACACCTTTTTTAAGATCAAAAAATTTGGAGCAGTACCCATTAACCCTAACCCTTGATATTGGATCTTTATTCAGGGTATTAATCCATCTTATAAATGTCAAATTGAATCCCATTTGTTCCATAGTATAATTCAAATATGACCAGTCCACCCTGTCAAATGCCCTCTCAGCATCAAGACTGAGAAGCATTGACGGGTGGGCAGAATGCCTTGCTACTGATTGTACATTTAAAGCTCTTCTTATATTGTTTGCTCCCTGACGACCCAGTATAAAACCGGTCTGGTCAAGGTTTAATTTACCTAAGTATTTCAGCATCCTATTCGCCAATATAGCACTGATAATTTTTACATCATTCCCCAGAAAGCTGATTGGCCTATAGGCACCACAGTCCAGTGGGTCTTTCCCCTCCTTATGTAAAACTGTTATTATGGCCTCTGACCAGCTCTTTGGTTGGTCATTTTCCTGTAAAGCGTAATTAAAGACCTGACAAAGTTTTGGCACAAGCTCCTCCGTAAAGGCCTTATAAAATTCACCTGGTAGACTGTCTATGCCAGGGGATTTGTTGTTTTTCAATGACTTGATAACGTCTTGTATCTCACTTTCTCGAATAGGAGCTACTAATTCATCCGCCTCTATATTCAAAAATCTTAATTTAGCGAAACTTCCAATTTCCTTTTATTTTGTGTTTCTTCTGGTGTATCATAAAGCTTTTTATAAAAAATTTGAAATGCCTCAGCTACTTCTTCTGGGTGTGAGACCTCGGTCAAAGATGTCGGGTGTTTTATCTTAGGAACAATGCGGCTTGACTGCTCTTTTCTCAGTTGAAAGGCAAGTAGCCGGCTCGCTCGATTTCCCATCTCATAGTATCTTTGGCTTGTGTATCGAAGCGCTCCCTCAGCTTTTCGTGTGAGGAGTTCATCCAAGGAAGTTCTACAGTCTTGTAATTGCTTCAATACACATGGGTGCAGATCCCGGGGGGGGATGGGTGGGACATGTCCCCCCCAAATTCTGAAAAACACAAATTGTCCCCCCCAATTCTAAATAGCTTAAATGATTGAAATTGAACAAATGTATACAGTAGTCCTATATACTGGGAGGAAGGGAAGATGATGAGGAGAAATGGGAATCTGTGAGAGGCGAGAGATGAGAACGTGAGTGGACATAACATGCCTGAGACCCTGAAACTAGAAGTAGCATTAACTAATAGCGAAGCAGTGAAAAGGAGGGTGATGGCTGGTTCCATGTACTACTGGCTGTTTAAGAGAAATAAACAGTAAAGGTAAGCATATGATTCTCTTTGTAGTGCTTTTTGAATGACTTGGTGATGATGATGAGCCTCTATGAAATCGTGAAATATGCTGGCAATCTCAAGCACTCTGTGGGCATGATTTGCACGCATGCAATTAAAAAAAAAATCAATTGATTGTGTCCCAAACTGAGTGTGTCCCCCCCAAACTTGTCATCAGATCTGCACCCATGTCAATACACTTTCATCTCTGGTCACTTTGTGTTCATGTCCTAGTCTTTTTATATCGCTTTCCAACTGTTTTTCCCTTTCCATTCTCTGTTTGTTTAGTTTGACAGCAATCTCAATACACTTCCCTCTCAGCACTGCCTTTGCCCCAGTGGGATCCATTATCATTAATTGTGAAGTATTCGTCTATAGTTTGTTTTATTTGTTCTTTTATACTTGGGTCTGTTAGCAATGAAATATTCAGTCTCCAGTATTTGAAGTGCCACTCAAAGCCTAAATTTAATTTCAGTTTTACAGGACCATGATCAGACAAAGTAATAGGTTCAATAACACACTCTCTAACTTTATACAGACTCTGCTTTGAAATACAAATCAGACCAATTCTAGAATATGACCCATGTACCATAGACAGAAAGGAGAAATCTTTTGTTGTTGGATTCTTGGCTCTCCAGACATCCACAAGCCCTAATTCTTCCAACATGTGTTTTGCTGCTTTGGATTTCCTGCTAGGAGGTCCATAATCAGAAGGTAATTTATCCATTTTCACATTTAAAACACAATTAAAGTCACCCCCTAAAATTATGGTACCTCTGGCTTCCCTTGCCATTACAGATGCCACTTCTTTAAAAAAGGTAGGGTATCTACCTTCTTTATCCTTTACTTCTCTCTGAAATGCAAAATTAATGGACCAACTAATCAAAATTGCCACTCCTCTCTTTCTGCTATTCGAGCAAAAGGCGTAGAATATCTGTGTGACCCAGTCTCTTCTCAGTTTCTTATGTTCTACATCATTTAAGTGAGTTTCCTGTAACAACCCTATTGAGCAATTAAGTTTCTTCAACTGGGTTAAAATCTTCTTTCTTTTTATAGGATTATTTATTCCTTTCACATTATAACTGACAACCCCTAAATCAGACATAAATCGACATTCCTTGTTATCATTTTACTTTCCCCAGATTCACCTTTGCATAAAGTAATTGACCTTACCATAATATTTACAAAAATCACTTGTGTGGACTTAACCGACCTGTCAAGGATATAGGAACTCTTAACACACAGAACAGAGAAAATAAAATAAGCACATGTGACTTCCAAAAGTCCAGCTGAGTACAGAAACGTGTCCAGCCCCTGTTGTAATGCAGGCAGAGGGTTGTGACTTTCAATTCCCTCTGGGCAGCATGCACTAAGTGCTGACCCAACCACAGACCAAAGAAAAAGACTAAATCCTTGGTGAGGTGGTGATCCCATCTTGGGTCTCATCATAAAAATAAAAATAAGAACAGAGTTAACTCCCCTATTTTCTTACTAACATTCCTATAAATTGCACTTATCTTCAGCTGTTTCAACTATAGACAGTGATACACATAACACCTTTCTATTGTCACAATGTAACAGGGCGACTGCATCAAAATATGTTACCTGAGCACAGCACTCATCATTTTAATCCCGCAAAACGGACCGCAGGTCTGCGGCAGACAGTGACGTGTCCTTTCTTTCTCTCCTCCCGCCGTCCTGTCTTTGCCATGTCTCCCTTGAGAGCTCTCATTCCGGCCTCTCTCTCTCGCTCACCTGCACCGCGATGCCCAGCTCCGTCAATGTTGGCGCAGCCTCCACCAGCGTAGGGAAAGTTTTCACTCCCGACTCCAAGTTGACTCTAAACTCGAATGTTTTTATTTATTTATTTGTGTGTGTGTGTGTGTGTGTGTGTGTGTGTGTGTGTGTGTGTGTGTGTGTGTGTGTTTTTAAGTGAAGTTAATTAAGTCACAAATATCAGGTCATACAAACCACAATAAACACCCCATAACATACAAAGTCCACCTGGTACAAAAGAAGAAAAAAGAGGGCTGGAATGTTTGTCAATGACATTTTCATAAACACTTTTTTATTTATTTAGGCTATTTATTTATGTATTTTAATCTTTATTCAGAAAGAAATTCTGGTCATTATTATATTAAGTTGTTGATTAAGTATTAACAGTACAAATTACAGACTGAGCATGGACGTCTCAAGGAAAATAAACAAGTAAAAACAAATAAAATATGTAAAAAATAAAAGGGTTAGAGGTTTAATCAGAAAGCAACATATAAATGTTTTTGTATATATGAAAGACTTGTTTGTTTTTAATATGTTTCAGTGTTTTCTTGAAAATGGTTTGATATTAATAAATCTACACCTGTGGACAACTTGTTTAGCCATAACAATCAAGCACATACAGTACACAATTTCCCTTTTTCATTTCCTCCATTTGCACTCTAAATGTAATATTGTTATATTCTAAATTGGGCGCTTGAAAGTCCTTTTCCATTATCCAATTTTGAGACAATTCTCCCCCCAAAAATTCTATATGTTCTTGGATGCAAAAAAAAAAGTTTTAATCTCGTAATCACAAAACACTATTTGTTAATGCAGTAGCTGACCAAGGTTAATATAAAATAATATATTATATCCTCCTTGTAGCTGTCAAGGAGACTACATAGTTTCCTTGACAGATACCCGTCAGCTAAAAGGAAGTAAACAGGGACCAAAGCTGTTGGCTTAGCAACAGACCAGCTATGAAAGGGTCTATGCATACAAGTGGAATTACATTTCTTCATTTTCTTTCTATGGGGCTTTAACTGTATAAATTCATTTTAAGATATTTTCTCTGCTAAAGCCTAAAAATCTCAAAAATCAGGCTACATCCAAAACACCCATTACATTACATATAATACCAGTGAGATGACATACAATAACACACACACACACACACACACACACACACACACACACACACACACACACACATACATGCAATCTGAATTTAACAACAGGAACAAAAATATCCATCTGTAACCTGTTACTTAAGAGGGCCTTTAATTTCCTGGGAAAGTCCCTGGAAAGACCTGTAATTTTATATTAAAAAGGGAGAATGGGAATTTCCTAAAAAGAAAAGCCTTTTAACCCACCTAAAGAGTCATGAAATATTCATTTATTTATTTGAAACTAGGAGTGTAAATCAAAAGTTTCACCATGACACAATGTTAAATTGATTCTTTGGATAACAATATGATATTTGTTGATGTCAGACAGTCTGCTACAAGCCCAATACTGACCAACCAATAAAATCATAATAAATGCTTCAGTTTTTACGCCTAAGTTGTGTAAATGGCCGTTTAAAGCTGCAACAATGAATCTCTTAACTGTACTGATGAATCCCAAGGAGTCTTCTGATTAAAGAAAGGCTTGTGATATTGCTGTGTGACAGTGCCAGCCTGTGTCTCTGACGCTGTACCAATCTGTGTCTGCTCCTCTGCATCATACTTCCCGAGCCCGTGAAGGAAACCTCTCAGTGCCACAAAGAGTCACTTGATTAGGTCAAGTTTTCTGGTAACAGAATAACAAATGTGTGTCTACAAATGAAACATCTGTCATATAAACACAAATCAACCCACTAGTGTGCCACAAAAATTCATTTCTGTTACTTAATGTATCACAAAGCTTCTCTGAGTTTAACTTGAATGACTGTAATTCAAGTTTGTTATCATCATCTCAGTATCAGTCAGTGCCAGTGTGCATCAACTCAACAGCAGGTGGAGCTAAATTAAAGGAGTGTGTCAGGAAGACCAGCAGTGACACTCATCGTTCCACTGTGACTGATTACGGTGATTAGTTTTCATTGAAAGATCATTCAGCACTGATCTGTCTGTCAGTGGTCAAACATGTTGGAATTCTTTAAGATCGTATAGTTTGAACAGTAAAATGACACCTACACAGCTGAGTATGCATCTTCTAATCAACATTTGGCAAGTGTCAGCAGTCTGTGTCCAGTGAGAGGTTTAGTTTAGTTTAGTTTAGTTTAGTGAAAAGTGTCCCTGAGTCTGATAAGCATTCACATGTCCTTACTGCATGTTTTCTAATACCACTGCTGACGCAAACCTTCTGCTGAACTGAAAAGGACTGTGGAAGCCAAACCTGCATTAATGTACAAGTCCAAGCATGACAGATATCACAGGCAGGGGTGTAGCGCCAAATTCTGGGCCCTGTGCATAAGCAGTTGCTGTGGGCCTCCTGCAATTTCTCTCTTAATCCATGTCTCTGTTATGCATTTTTTTTTAATTTCACAAAGTCAGATTGCTTTAGTTCCTTTTCTTTTCTTTTCTTTTCTTTTCTTTTCTTTTCTTTAATTGAAACCCCAAATTTCCTTTCTTGGTGAAAGAAATGACAGTGTACAGTATGATGGTGCTCCTGCAGCATTGTTCTAGCTGCTCCTACGCCCAGTATACACCGTGTGATTTTGGGCTGTCCCAGACAAAAGATGACCAACAAGAAAGAAACGTGGCGATATCTTTGGTCGTGGCTCTAAAACGGTGGTCCTACATCACACAGTGAGGGAGGTTCAGATACAGATACAGATACAGATACAGAAAGCTTTATTTATCCCCGAAGGGCAATTCAGTTTCTACAGTCCACCATCTAGACATACAACCATTCACACAACAATAATACATGGCAGGAGTAGCATGATATGGCATGGGTTCAAGTACAATTAATATGAGGCAGACATCAGAATAAATAGTAATGATAAGAGAATAAGAGAATTTTTTATTTTAAATAGAGAATAAAATAAAATACAGTTCAAACATGGCTGTTGTCACAGTCTTGCGATCAAAGACAGGCTGCTAGTGTTGGATATCTGGGATGACCATCTCACTGTGTGACTGCTGTTACGACATCTACAGCTACATCTACTAACCAACCAACAAAAATGCAGCATGAAATGATGCACTGATTAGCATGACAATGCTAAATGCTAGTAGATGTTAATAAATGTACTTCGAGCCACGACCATGTCCATATTCTCCTCCTCCTCCTCCTCTTCTTCAGGCTTTTTCAACACACATAAATGCCACTCTATTATTGATTCATGTTTGTTTTTATTTTTGTCTTCCCACAACGGCAGTGTAAATGGATGGCGTTTTGTTCTTGCGTCGATGGATGTACGTTGCAGCCTGCGATTCAGTAGGCATTGTCATCGTACAGTCTACATGTGTCAAACTTGATGTCGTACCCAAGTTTATTAGATCCACATCGTACAGTGTAGCTGCACTAAACTTATAATGTTGTGTTTACACCAAACGAGATAGAAAATTTCACCTCAAGTCACTAATGTGACTTTGAACGCTAGAATATTTTGTGTTGACTTGCGTTATACATGGGTGAAATCGCTGAATCGATGAATGAACTTCTTACACTAAGTCCTGGGCATCATACGTCCCCAGAGGATCTCAATGCTGGTTAGCTATCAAAGTGCAAATTGGTAGCTGAAGTTCAAATTTTTCCAACTCTGATAAACTGTATGACGCGAAATTGTGCTACTCGCTTCGTTTGCTCCGTTTAGTTTGAATATTTTGCGTCACATCCATCGTGTCCATTGGGAATTTGCGTATAATTGCGTCTTTACATTGACTTTACATGTAATTCACTTGCGCAAATTGTTTGAAGAAGACTGAAGAATCCTACTGCGGGGGCGGACCAAACCATTTTGTGCCTTGAAGGGGTGAAAAGGGCCTCAGAGAACTTCCACTATTTTTTCATACTAAGTTCAGTCTTTCAACCAATGTATTCAACCAGTTTTAATTTAGTTATGGCACTAATTACTTAGAAAAAAACATTGCAAAGAAAAAACATAGAACACTTTTGTACTTTTAAAGCCCCCCCTCCCAATGGGGCCCTTGGTTAATCAGTCCCACTTTTCCCCCATGACTACGCCCCTGATCACAGGTACACCAAGCAAAACCAGAGCAAGCAGGAACCAGTATGCTGTTATCAGAGCAGAATAAAAAATTGAATGTGTCTTTAGTCTTTCTTTGTCTCAAACACGCGTACAAACACACACTGCACGACCCACCTCAGTGCCTCAGCAGCTGTTTATTGATTTCACAACTGCAACATCATATTACACTACATCATCATTCCTCATGACACGTACTGTGTGTCAAGTAATAACAAAGGATCCACGTGAAAGCAAACAGCCCGTGTGCACACGTTTGGAGTCGTGTGTGTAATTTGACACACAAAGGCACACACACTCCCTTTGTGTCTCACCATACCTGAGGAACCTTTGTTGACTACATTAATACCCCTAACCCCGAACACTTACCTTCACCTAGCACTAGATTTTTCTCCCCCACTGTGTGTGTGGGGATGAGAAAACTCGTGCTTACAGGAAATTAATTACCATAGAGACAGGTTTGTTTGGGTTTGTTGTTGGTTTGTGGCATAGGTCTAAAATTAAAGGCCTCTGTATTTTTTGATACTTCCACGCACAGACCTCACGTACGTCTATCTGGTGTGTGTATAAACCACCGGCTAATGTTTGTGAGAGTGATACCACCCTGTGTATTCTTTACAAATCAGAGAGGGTGGTTCACGCTGAATTATTTATATCTCATTGAGCCAATTCTCAACGCACTGAGCTGGTTGCCAGGGGTATCTGAGGTCCCCAGCTGCTGTCCCCATCACCCCCATAGACAGGAAACCTCAGAGCGCCCAGCCCAGTTTGACAACAAGCCAAACCACTACAACATCTTTATACCTTTTCTCTTATGTCTCACTGCAGTCAGATAAACACCTGTAGGCTAGGGAGCACAATCAGTCAAATCAATACCTGCATTTATATCACATAAAACTTAATTACAAGAAAGGTCTCAGCAACAAGTTGTGGAGGGAATCCCTGAGAACTGTGAAAAGAATCCACGTGACCCAGATCCAAGTTAAGTGAGTTTTTCATTCACTTTGTCAACTGTCTTTGTTTGGGTTTCTCAAGAGGAGCCACACAGTTATCACAAGACTGCCTCGTTTAACTCTGAGCAAACATTAGACCCTGTTGCAAAAAAAAGCTTTTCTGCAGAGCCGGTAAAGAACACCAACAAAAAACGATGACTGTAATCACTATGTGCGTGTTTATGTATGCTCACGCACCACCTCCACACCAGACTATCGCTCTACACTCCCCAGTGGCTGCTTTTCTTTCTTTCTTCTTTTTTTTTCTTCCTCTCAAAGTACAAGGGTAGCGTGAGCGAACACAGAGTGCCAGCAGCCAGCAGCCCAGGACCGGTTGAAACCTGTATGGGTTGCAACTGAGGAGACACTTCCTCCACCCAGTGCATCATCAACCAAATCCAGAAAGAGCTGGAAATGATGCATGACTTCAGCACTCAGGGTCCTATTGACTGTTGAGTTTGTCAATACCAATAACTAGATAGATAGATAGATAGATAGATAGATAGAATAAACAATGTTATTTTATTTGTGCAAATGTTAATAACTGTTTAGTTTCACTGTACAAACACAAGGCAGCGTGTCAGACATATGGCGTGTGACACAAGGTACATGTGAGAAGTCTTAATTAGTCAGCTAAAGTCAGTTCAACACCATGAGGCAGTTTGGGGTGTCTGGCACTCTGAAACAAAGAGGGGGAAGCTGGTGCTGCGTTCAAGTCACGCTGGGAAAACGATAGACAACATGGCAGGCTTTATGAGGGTAACTTTTAACAGTATCCACTTCAGGTTGGTCTGTATATGGCTATATCTTCTTTGTTCCACTTTGGAATTTATTATAGGCAGGGCATTATTGTCCTCAAAGATTTGCGAGGGGTAAATTTAGGTTGATCCTAACCTCTGACCCCGTTAGTAAGAGCACCACTTTGGTCACATAACTTTTTCCCTATGCAAATCTTTGTGGAATATGAAATACGTATTGCTGCAATGCCAAAAAATAAATAATATTAAATAAAGTAAAATGAAATAAAATACAATGAATTAAAATAAAATAAAATAAATTATAATAACATAAAAATTAAATCAGATTTAATTAAATTTAATTCAATGTCATAACAAGAATTTTTTGAGAAGCTGAGAGAAGTTGTTCTCCTCATAACAATATACTATTTATCTTATCTATCCTATCCTTTGTCCTATCTATTTTTTATAATGTAAAATGTGTCATGCAAGATAAATACATGTCGAAAAAAACCCCACTGGTTTAAGTTAAAAAAAAAATGAAGGTGACAATTTACACACATCTTTTTAAGTAGTTCCAACCCCTGGCATTATTAAGTCAATCCTATGAGTCTTTTGTAATTTGACAAACTCAATCATTTTAGTATTAGACACAAAATTTGCTTCGAACTCAAGTCAACTTATTTTATTTAAGATATTCTTATTCATTTATTTTAATTCGATCCAACTCAAAAATGTTAAATACGTTTTTGATTTGACCAACTTCTTAGAATAAGTTGTAAACTGACTAAAACACTTTAATGTAAAGAACATAATTGTTTAATGCTGAAAAACTTATTTATTTTAAGTGTTATCCACTCAGTAATCAAATAATTTTATGGAGTGCAGAATGCTGTTGTAATGAGCAAAGTTTCTTTCTAACAATGTGAAAAGTTTGCTTTCATGTTTTAACAAGATATTTTCACATTGTAACAAGAAACTTTCCTTGTAAAAAAAAAGAAACTTTCCTTGTTTAAAAAAAAGAAACTTACTTACTTATATACTTATCTTACATGAAACATTTCACACTATGACAAGATAAGCAGTATATTGTTGTAACAAAGATTTCTTGTTGTAACATGAAAACATCTTGTAAGAATGTGAAAAACATCTTGTTTATGACAAGAAACCTTTTCCTGGCATGGCACTTCCCTTTGTGGAAAGCATGTTGGGTCATCACAGTTATTTCAGGTGAAACACCTCAGGTGAAAACGGGTTTTTCCTGCACTAGTCAATTTTCAGGTTTTGGGCTATTTTGCTTCCGCATCATATCTCTTTGGGGTCATTTTGTGTCTCTTTGTGGTTGTTTTGACCCTTGTTGTAGTTATTTATGTCCCTCTGCAGTGCCTTTGCATTTTGTGTGGTCATTTTGAGTCTTTTCCTCATCTGTACCTGTTACTTCAAGAGACATATTGCAGGCAAAGGCCAGGGAGGGCCCTGACACTTTTGGCCCCTGGGCCTGTGCCCAGTAGGCCTGTTTAGCAATCCAAAATTCCCTCTGTAAAAACCTTTGACTCTAATGTGTCAACAAACTGAAACAGGAATTTTGAATATGGCTTTATCCAATGTTCAGAGTTTTGTTGTCCGCAAATAAGCTCATATTTAATTAGTTATTGCCTCATTTGTGTCTTCACCTGACCTTACAGATGTCTAGAGTCTGCTGGTATTCAAAGTATATTTGTAAATGTTAATAAACAGTGTTCAAGATTAACAATCATCATAATAAACATGACTTTATTTATATAGCACCTTTCAAAGCACAGTTACAAAGTGATGAACAATAAAACTCCACACAATAAAACACAAGGAGAATGTTGCAAATAACATATCATCTAGTAAAAGATAAAATAAAAGAAGGCTAAAAGCTAAAATCAAGATAATAAATGGGAAATAGGGTTGAAATATGTTTTTGGAGAGAGAGAGAGAGACTTAAACGAAGCCATTGACTCAGACAGCCTTATGTACAACAATGTTTCAACGTTAAATCGATAAAATTGTGCTCCTCTCCTCTGCGGGCAGACACTTGACAGTCCAGCTTTTGAAAGTGTTCTCTACCTGTCCCACTTTCTGCCACATGCCGTGAACGCCGCATCTGATAAGCTAGCAGGCGGTGTCTTGGGGAAGTTGCCGTAATGTCATCCTCCAATGAGAAGCGCGCATAACACCCACAACAGCGGTCTGCACGGCTCCATATTGGATCTGCCTTCTCTTAGAAATACATTACACTGGTGGAGGTCTGTCTGCGCATATTGCCTAACACACGGCCCCGGCTGCCGGCTCCACTCCCCGGCGCTCAGGTATGAGGGATGTAGGCGACACAAACCCGCGGCTGTCACCAACAAATGTTCCCCAGAGCTTTGTGTCACTCCCCGGCGTCATTCCCGCAGTTTTTAACGGGGCTGAGAAATTAGGTTAGAGGCGCACCTGAAGACCGGAGCGAAAAGTGGCATGCAGGCTGAGGAAGGAATAATTGGATTGAGATAACGCCGCACGGGCAGTAAGTATATTCAGCTTCACTGTGTTTTAAATTCACACTTTAAACTATTTTAATTATAATAAATAACACGATTGGTATTGTTTCTTCCCGCGTGGTCGAGTTGAGTGGTTTCCAGATAAGAAACTGGTTACCTGCCTGGTGTGAATGTTTAACACATGCTCAATTTCACATGTTGAAGAAAAGTCACCTGACACAGAAACACCGACAGATAACTTACTGCGCAAGAACTCCTCACGTGAGGGAGAAAAGTCAAAAGCTTTCATCATGCAGCCTCTATACGCATGTCTTATTTCCTCTTATGGTGGAGTAGTCTTATTTAAGAAATTACACTCAGCCTGTTTTTCCACATGTGCAGTCTGCGACCTGTTTGCTCTCAGTCTGGAGCCCCTGGCTGACCTCAGAAGTTATACTAATTTGTCTGGGAGCCATCTTTAAACTTATAATTTATTAAATTACTCTCAACATGCATCACAGTGGCTTCTATCACATGCTGAGGTCAGTTTGATGTAATCTGTCTGTGCAGGGCTGCAGAGGAGGGGGACTGTTCACCACCCTGCCCTGGCTGACAGGCCCCCATGTAGCATGGGGCCTGGCCCTTTCCTGGGAGCTCACACGCACTAAGATTTTTATTTCTCTCCTATCCTGTTTAGATGTGTTTCCTATTCTAGTACCCCTTTACTACTAAAATTATCATGTGTATGCAGGTTTTTTAAATTGGGGATGCACGATATTGCCCGATAACCAATATTAAAGCAGCTGTGCGGAACTTTTCCTTTTCGTTGATTATAGCGCCCCTTTGGTCGAAGCGGTATGACACCCACAGCCTGGTGTTGTAAAATTCCGACTGCAGCCAGCAATTACCGCATGCATTTGTTTTGGAGAGCGAGAGGATTAACTAACGTCAGGTCAGTCCAAGTTATTAATGGAAACAGCAAAATTACTCAGTAAATTCTCCTGTCGTGTTTCTGTTCTGATCTAATCTAATCTGTTGTGTATTTAGAACTACTAAGGCTACCGTAGTAGTGTGAGTCTCAAGTCATTCTGGGTAATGTAGTAACCGTTGTTGTGCTACTGGAAACAATGAGAAGCGGCCATATACGTTCGGTGTAAGGAGGAATAAACAGTTAACAAGTCATCTGCTGAGTCCACATTATTATGTGAAAAGAATACTCCGACGATTTGGGAGTTATGCCCTTTCTCTATCATTTTCAAATTGAGACAGCGGTTAGCATGGCACTTGTAGGGGGTCAGTACATCTTGCGCAGAGGGATACACCGGTGAGCAACAGCTGCAGCTGGCTCTGGGACATGTACGCTAGGTCACTCAGTAAAAGCAAACAAAGAGACGACACGGACGATATTACTCACCCAACTGAAAGCTGTCCATCAGCTCCTGCAGGCCTGGGCGTTTTTTCCAGTTCATCTTAGGAACATGAAAAAAAGTTTCAATCACGCTAGGATTAGTGATTGCTGCAAAGTATTCACTCCTTGTGATGCACTATCTGCGGCGCTTTTCCTCCTGATGATATATCTCCCCAACGATGGTAGCACCGAGTCCCATTCTGTGCAGCAAAATGGGAGCGGAGGATTCAGCCTCTCTTCTCGCCCGCTCAGCATCCAACACATGGAGTTCCTCATCTGTGTACTCCGGCTCAAACAGGAATGGCTCTGGGTCTGTGTCCGCTACAAGAAACTCTTCAAAGTCGCGTTCAAAGTCGTCCATTGCAGCTACTATAGTCCGGAGATATCGCTAGGCTAAATAAACAGCTGAGTTTTGTTTATAAGCTACGTCTGTGCCTGCTCACCGGTGTATCCATCTGCGGATCACAGCGCAGGACGTACTGACCCCCTGTAAGCGCAATGCTAACCACTGAGACCCAGCCACTGGATGTACAGACACAAAAAAGATATCGATCATGTTGTCTCAGTATGAAAATGATAGAGAAAGGGCATAACTCCCAAATTGTCGGAGTATTCTTTTATGTTTAGATACACAGTGAAGACATAACATAATCCTAACACAGCAAAGCTGTTACCTGCAGCCTTTGCTTGCAAAGCTAACGCTACTAACATTAGGTCAGTCCAAGTAATTAGTGGAAACATGCTAACATGCTAACGTTACACACAAATTAGTAGTAAAGTAAGACCTGTTCATAAATGTTCTGGTGTAGCTCTGAATTTCTTATAAACTGAGGACAACTGCCTGCTGTATATTTGTGTTCATGGTCACAGTCACAGATAATTTTACATGATGCTCCTTCGTTATCCGCCATGACATCAAAAGTACAACCAAGTCTTCATAGATACATCTCTGATAAAACTGTTAGGTGTTACTGTGTTCAGCAATGCCCGTTGCGTACTGCTTACTCGAAGAAAACTGTAAACACAGCTCCTTCTTCTGTGGTTTAATCGCTGCGGGTGAGCAGCAGAGATGGGACCAAGTCACACACGCGCAAGTCTCAAGTAAGTCTCAAGTCTTAACCTTCAAGTCTCAAGTAAGTCCCAAGTCATTTTTTCTTGGGCAAGTCAAGTCACAGGTTATGTCAAGTCAAGTCAAGTCAAGTCCTGTAATAGGTCAAGTCAAGTCCAAGTCAAGTCACCTTATTATTGTAATTTTACCTGCAGAATCTGATCTTAACAAAGTGAAAAGACAAGATATAAGTAACTGTCAGTAAACACTGACTTCATCGCTGCAATGTTTACTTTGCAGGGACGACCCCCATGTGTGCACGCGCGCACACACACACACACACACACACACACACACACACACACACACACACACACACTAACCAAGGCAGCGGCCAAAATCACCCATTTAGCTCATTTAACCCTGTGTTGCTCCCCCCCCCCCCCCGTATCGTATCAAGCTAACGTTAGCTAACTACCAACTAACCAGATAATATTAGCTAATTGACTAATTGACTAATTGACAAGCACTTACTGGGCAGAATGGTTCTTCAAATGACAAACAAAGTTTGAAGTTGTCATCTGGCTGTCCGAGATGTTTATGCCGCATGTCTTGCACTGTGCTGTTTGTCTTTTGCCATAATAATGGTAATTCCAAAAGCCGAAGAGGATGACTCGCGGTACCCCTCCCGCTGACATGTTGATGCCTATCTGATAAGAGGGCCTGTTTCTCCAATAAACATGTAAGGTACGTAGAGAGGGCATGACTGATTGACAGGGTAGTGATCCAATCATGACAACGCCATTCTCAGCCTGCGCTCCTACCGGGTAATCAACATTATTTTTTTAATTAATTTATTAATTTTATATTCTAACCGAAAACATGATGTGAATAACACTGAAGTCATTCAAGTCATTGTGTCTCAAGTCAAGCCAAGTCCCGAGTCTTTAACTTCCAAGTCACGAGTCATCAAAACAGCGACTCGAGTCGACTCGAGTCCAAGTCACTATGACTCGAGTCCCCATCTCTGGTGAGCAGAATCACTTCTGCCTTGGGTGCCGTATTCTGGTTTGCTGACTTCCGCTGTGTGTCCGACCTGACCGAGGCTACGCTAAATAGCCATATAGAGAAAGGCTTTTTTGTCGCTGTTGGGTTCAAATAAATATGTGGATCTTCAAGGGGGGGTGATACGAACTAGGGACAGTTTTATAAATGGTAAAAAGTTCTGCACAGCTGCTTTAATATATCAAATTTTTCTCCACCTAATTTTAGTGATCATCAAATCTCCTCTGTATTAATTATTAGTTAATTATGTAACCTTTATTCAACCTCTTGAGATTAAAAATCTCTTTAGCATGAGTGTCCTAAGTTAACAAAAGTTACAGACAACAGAAAACAAAAATACAGAAAAAACTGTAAAGCTCTAAAACAAGCAGCAAAATTAGGATGCATTCACACTGGTGCTATTTGGGCCGCTTTAAACGAATCCTGGTCCACTTCCATGGATATTTTTACAAGCCCGGTGTGGCAACACATTTTCACAAATAAAGGCCTGTTTCAATGAGACGCCTAGTCTGGTTTTCAACTCGGTGCTGACTAATTTGGCATGATGTTTGAGCGCTGCTTGGGTGGAGACAGACGGTATTTTGCGGTGGCACGGTATAGCATCTCACCAGTCAAGGAGCTAAAATCAGCGTGTTCACGCAGGTGTCGTGTGTCCATCAATGCCGAATGGAGCTTAAGCCAATAAATTTGGGTGTCTACTGCAGAGTCAGTTAACCTGGGCTTGAATGCTGATTGTAACCTTTCCTTTTACATTAAAAGCCAGATGTTAGGGTTTTTTTTTGTGTAGTGGAAAGGATCAAAGGTGCAAAAAGACTGACTGAGAGTTGATCACCGGTAACCACAATCTGCAATAACTCCAGAAATGACTCTGCAGTAGTCATTAGCTCCTTTTATATGGCCTCTTAAAGGTGGGAATTTCACGCCGTTATTCCACCTCACTGTTCTGTGTAAAAAAGATACAACTGCAGAGTGGGGGGACAGAATTGTCTTGCCTTGAAGCCGAGATTGGCAGTAGTAACAGCGCCAAAACAATGTCTGTATAAATGTAACAGCTGGCAGGACAGTATCATGGACGGCACAGGTGGGATGTTTTGAGGACATGTTACTCTTGCGACCCACTGCGGGGGATTTGAAAAGTAGCTGTTAGTAGTCTGCAGCTAACTCAAAGAAGAACAGCGGCCATAAATATCTGCAGATTAGGAAAGCGATGAGGCCCGGGAGCTCCTTAACCTCTGAGCAGAGGACAAGATCGGCCACCATATCAGGACAGGAAATGATTGTTATTGACATGTTATGCCACTGTCATTGTTTATAAAGTGCTGCCGACGCATATTTTATCCATCGCACTAGAGGCTGATGCTGTTGTGTTGAAAGTCAAGCCCGTCATGTCTCTTTTGCCTCTACCATGCTGGAATGCTATCTAAAATCACACACTGGAGCGGCGTAATGCAGCCGTTGTTTGATTCTGTGTAAAAATGCAAAGCTGGCATAAAGAAGAGACTTCATGTGGCAGCCCTGTAGCGCAGTATCTGTGTAGAAAGGGCCACTGGCATTGTTGGCTCCAGCTCCAATCAACTTTAATTGGCAGTGATGGAAATATGACACCCGGGTGGAGGCACCACTCTTCACCCCTTTACCAATGCAACACAGTGTCAGGCCGCCACAAGGTACTGTCTGTCTCTGCCAAAGCACTACGCGAACATTGTTCAAAATTCAGTCTGAGTTTGAGAGAAAAACTAAATGAGTAAAAGATATTAAAATAAGTTACCACAGTAACATTTTTTACTGGCCTCCGTGCTGCTTTTTACTGTTTACTAACCTGTTTTTTGACCCGTCCGTGACAAACTGCTGCAGAGCCGAGTACACAGCTCTTGTTCATTTGCAATGGGTAAAAGAATCTATCACCTATTTGTAACAGGTTTTCACTTTTAAAAAAACATTCACATGCTAATTATGGTAGAAAAAGGGGGTATGTGTGTGAAGACACTGGGGGGGGGGTTAATGATTTTAAACCACTGAGGACCCCCATTCACCTTTGTCACTGCTGTGTTACACGAACATTACGTGCACTGCTGCATTTTCCAGATAGATCATTAAGCATGTCAGATATGACTCAACGGTCATTAATTATTTACACCAAGTTTGATGACTGGCTGCCACTTTAAGGAGCCAGCACAGGCCGCACAGGAAGTCATAGTAGTAGTTGTAATCTGCCTCATAATAGCAATTAATATGAAATTCCTCGCTTGCCGAGTTTATCAGTTTGCAGATCACTTCATCTGTCCCCCGAGGGTCGACGAGTTAATCCATTTTTCCTGAAACCTCCCTTTGTCCTCTGCCATACAGTGGTTATTTCAGCGGTGGCTTTACCATCTCACTTCCACATGACACTTCCTAGTCATCCACTGATATTGCTAACTTAAGCAAACAGCACAAGCTGACAGGACGAAATTCCTGTGACACTGTCGAGTTGCCATGCAAACATATAACTTGCTACAAGCTGTTATTCCTAATCGGGCAGACGCTTGTTAGGAGGACACAGTTTGACGCAGCAGTCTATTAAATGTAAGCTAACAAAATGAAAAGTACTGAAATTAAATTATAAAGCATGCATTTTGTTTCCCTTTTTGAGGCGACACTATATGTTTTTGAGGGCCGCCACTGGCCGCACTTTGAGCCACATTGATTTACACCCACACGTCAAAAGTGTCCTCAGTGAAAAAGGCCATCATTGATCATTTTCACACCATGAGAAAACCCCAGTTATGACCATCAAGCGTGCTACTGTGATGGTATGACCATGTCAGATTGCTCTCACGTCACATGGAGAGAGGACTGGACTTTGAAGTTCCTCAGACCAAGAAGTTAACTTTGTGTAACCCTGCAGTGGCACCCTGAAGTGACATCATGGTCTGAATGTGACGACTGTGTGTTTTAGGATCATGCTGATATTTTAGAATAAAATCAGATTTTTTACATAGATGAAATCATTTCAGCAAGTTTTCCTTCATGTTGGTGTATAAAAGGAGCTTGTTAAAATGTTGACTCAAGTGTCTGTAAATGGGGACAAGGGGCTGGTATCATCACTGGATTGCTGCTGCACGCCCACTTTGTAAACAATAAGGCTGAGAAATCCCCAGAGCGCTGTCACTGCCCTCTGACATGTTTTTATTAAAGAAAACAGACGCACATTGCACACTGAGCCTGCGTCAGGGAGACTGTTGCTAACTTTGGTTGATGCGGGACTGTGTATACAGTGAGTGCAGTTATCAAACATGGTGTCTTCTATAGTGGGATTAACAGCATTTTATGCATCCATACTCTTATCCTGACGGCCCATCAGCAGATGGAGACATGGATGTTCATTTTAAAGCTGATATTGGCCGATACTGTTGACGTGCTGATATTATTGTGCATCTCTAGAAACAGTAATAGTATTCGTTCGAAATGTTGAACCGTTTCATCCCTTAGCGTGACATTTAACAGACTGCAGTTGAACAATGACTTTCTCAGAGCTCTCTTATGGATTAACTATGTGATGGAGACAGAGTTTCTAAAATATCTGAGACGTATATTCGGAATTACAAGGTCTTAGAGGTCTTAGATTTTGGATATTGTATCATGATATGGCATAAATATTTTTATCCCTTGTTTTAAATGCTGCATTACAGTAAAGCCATGTAAATTTATTAGGGCTGTACCCAAATATTCGGATATTCGAATATTTGTTTCTATGGGTAGGTTTTTTTATTTACTTTTTTTTTTTTTGTTAACATATATTTTGGTGCTAAATGTAGTCTTTTTGTTGTTGGTAAATGTAGGTTATCAATAAAAATCAAAACTTTTAAATTGCATTGTTAAAAATGTGAAAATATAGTATCGGCTACCAACGGAGCTTGTGCGCACGGCATGCTTGAGCGCATCCGTCTGAGGCTGTGGATCAATGCCAAGTTTTACCACTTTATCACTATTCCCTCTAACTTATAGCTGTTTTTCGTTATCTTTTGAATTTAATATGAATGATGTAACAGTTTTTGTCAACGTTTGTTTCCCCCGTTTTGTACAATAAATTATTGTTTTAAAGTTTCAACAAGTTTCTTTTGGAGTGCGTGACACAAGTGTGTTTTGAAAACGGCCGCGGACTGTCACCTGCTCAACGCATCAGTACCTTTGGATGCCATGACAGTAATAGCCAATAATGTCAAAATATCATTTACAGACCGATTTAACAGACGATCACTGCTGCCCAACCCGCAGGTCCATTTGCGGGTCCCGCGGGTTACGGGTCGACCCGCGCATCACTACTCAGCTCAGTCTATAAATGCTGTACAGACAACAGTAGGCTATAGACATTATATTCTATTCAGGCCGGCAGAACCAACAGCTGGTCAGCTCTACAGTGCACGGCACTGCTGATTAACCATTTTATTGCAGCACAGAGTGTCTGCCAGCAACCAATTACTTGCAGGGGCTTCCTACAACTTGTTTCAACAGTTCCGATTTAATCAGAAGACAAATTAAACAGGATGACTAGCCAATGTGAAAATCAAAAGAAAGCATAGAATAATGTACTGAAGGAGACTGTTGTGCCATCACATTTTTTTGTGGTTTGAAAGCAAAGATCCGGTCGCCGCTGTGCAAAACTCCACAATACAATTAGGTCTGAAAATAATGAATATTCGTTATAAATTCTGCCGAAGGTCCGAATGTTAAGAAATGGTATACGGGACAACCCTAAAATTTATCGACTTACCAGGCGTTTTATTTGTTTCAACGCTCGCCTTAACCCACTTAGTCTTTATATATCCACAATATAGATGATTATTGATCACAATCTCTTTGAAAAAACCCCCAACAAAACAACAGTCACCCCTACAACTTAATTGTATTTAGTCAGAAATATTCTTATGTTCGATTTTGTCTCCCAGTCCAGGCATTAATTAAGTGTTTTTGAGGAGATAATATCGAGATATATACTGTGTATCGAGATACAGCTTGAAAATATTGTGAAATAATTTTCAGGACATATCGTCCAGCCCTATGTTATATTCCCCTTTGACTGCCTGTCAGATGTTTTACACGGACTTCTATTTAAAAAATGGTTTCAGTGTTTGTTCAAACTCACCTTCACTCCTTTAAGGGTCATTGTAACTGATCATATCAATCCTGCAACACCATTTACCATGATACCATGATATTTTCAAAGATGTTATAGTACAGTGAAAATCTCATACCACTGCAACCCTAGGCTTGAGTCCAAAGAAAAATGTTTGTACATTTGTACCGTCAACCAATTGCAGAGCTGCTTTGATGGAAAAAAATGGGACTGAAATTCCTTAAATTCATCTACAGGACAAACATTCCATGAAAGGACCTTCATGACGCGGTCATTCATGCTTGAGACATTCATGATAATTGTGCAGGGGCCATGTGCTCGAGCATATTATGTGCCTGTTTGGAGGCTGATGGATAGCAGTGATGAACTGTTGACGTAACTGATATGAAAATCAAGTTATTCAAATATCACAGCTCCTACCCAGACAACCTGTCAGCAGTATTATATTGCCTTATGTTTTTATACATGTTGCTTGTTGTATTGCTTGTTGTTTTATACAGTTTACCTATTACACCGATCATGTTTCTTTAATGTGTTGCTTTGAATTTTATTTCTACGGATGCTTCCTGTTTAGTGCTGTAATGATGCAAATTTCCTTGCTGTGGGACGAATAAAAAAGGATTATCTTATCTTAAAACAATTGAAGCCTCTAAAAAATTCTAGTATAAGAAAGATGGAGTTTGAAGTTTCTCCATTTTGACTCACAGTGGCAAAAAAGGCAAATTATTTTCTACATAAAAAAAAACAAAATACCATTCATACTTCACAAGATACAGTCAAATATATAGTTTCCTCTAAGAAACGCTCAGATTGTTCCTTTCTTACTCACAAGAAACATCCCCTTTTGGAGTGCAGTTTAATGGGATTTAGGATGTCATCCGCCTCAGTGCGTAGTACGGTATGAAATATTCAAATGTGTCACAGGTCTATTGCTCTCCGGCGCCGGTCCCAGGGTTTAAAGAAACAACAAATTATCAAGATGGACAGATAATCGTTTCTTTATTTCCAGACTCCCATTGATCTTGTTTTAAGATCTTGTCTCAAGAAATATTTGTCTTTCCCTTGTGTTTGTTCGAATTAAATACAGGAAGCAAGTAAAAGATGATACAAACAAATGCCAGACGTTGACTGAGTACGAAAACAGTGATTCATTAAATGAAACACATGTGTGCCAAACGTCTCACTGAGTCAGAGCAGTTGGTGGACTTGCTACATCAAAGCAGTCTGCACTGTTCCAGTAACAGCTTGTTGTAATAAGTCTGGGTTTAGCACAACCCGGGCTCTGTGCTTAAACATCATTAAAACGTAACTGAATGAAACTGCACTGCAAAGTGAGAGGAAGTGAGAATTGAATGTAGCATGTCAAGATACAACAGTAACACCCAGCATCGCTTTCACAGTTACACATTCACACCTTGTACAGCTGCAGGGGTCAAATGTGCTTCTCAAGCTCTCGACTTTTGGCAACCTGCAATCGATTTGACCCAAAAACCTTAAGGGGTAACTCTGGTATTGTTCAACCTGAACCATATTTTCCTGTGTTTTTGTGTCTGAGTGACTATGGAGACAAGAATTTTTGAAACTGGTCCAGTATTAAGCAAGAGTGCTGCAGCTGGCAGCCCTTAAACAGGCTGCAATGTATAGTTAAGGGGTAGGCTCAGATTCTTATTATAAGTGTCTTGACAACATTATAGAAACAGACATTGACCTTCTTGTTTAACAGTAAGATCCTTTTTGTTTAACCAGAAACAGCCCTAAAATCGGCAATGTCAAACCCACCAGACTCAATTTAAAAAAACAGTAATTTAATCATCATGAAACACACTTCATTCAAAGTTGACGGAAACAACATACAACTCACAAAAATGGTCTTGGTTCATCTTTCCACTGTTTTAACAACTACCAACTCTGGTTTGTTTGCAATAAACCCTTAATTCACCCAGTTAGATGTGAAAACAGGCTGGCTCTATACATGCTAAAATTGCTGTTTTTTTTAAATGGAGTCTGGTGGGTTTTGAGATGGTGATTTCGAGGCTGTTTCTGGTTAAACAAAAAGGATCTTACTCTTTAACATAAAGGTCCATATCATTTCCATAATGTTGTCAGACACTTCTAATAACAATCTGAGCCTGCACGTGGTAAAAACAACTCTCAGTGGATGTAAATTGATGTTGCATTAATGCCCTGAATGGTTACGTTGCGGCCTGTTTTGCCGCTGCTTGCTCAATAATGGACTGCTTTCAACAACTGCTCTTCCCATTAGTCACTTAGACACTAAAACACAGGAATATAGTTTCCAGTATGAAAAATATTGATGTTACCCTTTAAAAGTAAGTAAGTAAGTAAGTAAGTAAGTAAACTTTTATTTATATAGCACCCTTCATAGTACGCGTACACAGAGTGCTTAACAATGCAAACAATAAGACCACAGTTCAATCGGTCACAATAAACGTGCAACTGAAAATTCTAGAAAAAACATACACACAGGCATATGGCAATGCAAGGTCAGTGCATGTAGAAGCGTAAAATACATAAATAGATAAAAATAACAATAGAACATGATCACATGGCACTGCAAAACCAGAGGAAATGAGGTAGACAAGCTGAGAGAATAACAGAAAGCGGCAAATAAAACAATGGATACGGCCTAACACTCAAAAGCTAGTCTGTACAGGTGAGTCTTTAACTGACCCTTGAAACTATTTACTGACAGGGCAGATCTCAGACCCAGGGGGAGTGCATTCCAAAGCCTAGGGGCCACTGCCCCAAAGGACCGGTCCCCCTTTGTCTTTAGCCGGGTCCGAGGCACTGACAGGAGGCCCAGGTCAGATGATCTCAAGGACCGGCTGGGGGTGTGTTGGTGAATGAGGTCGCAGATGTAACTGGGGGCTTGGCCGTGAATGGCTTTGAAAGTGATCAGCAGCACCTTGTACTGGATTCTGAACGGGACGGGTAGCCAGTGCAGGGAGGCGAGTATGGGTGTAATATGGCAAGACTTTTTTGACCTAGTAAGTAATCTGGCAGCTGCATTCTGTACAAGTTGAAGGCGGCCCTAAACTTCCTGGTTTAGGACTGTGCTGTAGAAACTCATGTCGGAAGTTATTTTTAAATTTTCCCTTTTTTGTTTCCTGAAAGATTACTCAAGGTTAAAGGGCACAGCAGTCATGAAATACTGTTTATGTTCAGACTTTGGTGATATAAACAGAGGAAGTAGGACAGCAATAATAATAATAATTATTATTATTATGGGATGAGAATACTGTTTTTTCCTAAAATGCCATAAACTACAGATAAAAAAACAGCAGTACAGTGTGGCCAAAGACTATATATGGTATAATAGGGCTGGGCATTACAGAGAAAATCTACTTATAAATCTATTTATAAGTGCTTATGTGCTTTTTGATAAATAATCATGGTGTTTATCATGTAATATGGATATAATGACTAAGGGTAAAGGCAAATAATGAGCAGCTAGTCTGAACAGTCTAAAAGTTCAGAAAATTACATCACTTTACTGCAGTGCAGTTTTTAAACCCAGTAAAAGACAATATTTGCAATATTACAATATCCAAGATCAAGGAAGATATCTAGTCTCATATCCTGATATTGATATAATATAGATATATGGACCTACAGTATGATAAGCAGATATGTGCTTGGGGAAGCTTAGAAAACATTCTCTCAAAGGAAATTCAATTCTCATTTGTGGGCACTAATAGGTTAACTGACTCTCCTCTGTTTGTTGCAGTGATGTTCACTCTCACCGAGGTTGCATCCTTGAATGACATCCAGCCGACGTACCGCATCCTGAAGCCATGGTGGGATGTATTCATGGACTACCTTGGGCTGGTCATGCTCATGCTGGCCATATTTGCCATGACCATGCAGATCACCAAGGATCAGGTGGCTTGCCTTCCGTGTTTGGAGGACTCGGAGGAGGCCACAGGAGCAAAGCCGAACTCTTTCACGCAGCAGACAGCACAGAAAGCAGCCTCATCAGCAGCCACTGGAGCCCCCCTGGCAAACACCCTCCCCCTAATCACGAAGGACTTACCGGACGATGCTGTTCATGAGATCCACGTCACACACCAACACACTGCTGTGGTGCAAGAGAAGTATGTCAATCAACCTCAACCGACAGGCGTCAGGACCAACTTGGACTATCAACAGTATATCTTCATCAACCAAATATGTTACCATGTTGCCTTGCCCTGGTATTCCAAGTACTTTCCTTACCTCACCCTCATCCACACCCTTGTTCTCATGGTCAGTAGCAACTTCTGGTTCAAATACCCAAAAACTAGCTCAAAGATAGAGCATTTTGTTTCCATTCTAGGTAGATGTTTTGAGTCTCCCTGGACTACAAAGGCTTTGTCTGAAACCGCTTGTGAGGACTCTGAGGAGAACAAACAGCGGCTGACCGGCACCTCCGCAGCACCAAATCAGGTGTCTTTAGAGGGGAAGGATGATGGCACAACCGCGAACTCATCCACGCCCATGCTCGGGGTGAAATTCTCTGCAGATAAGCCCATCGCAGAGGTCCCAAGCAGCATGACAATCCTGGACAAAAAAGACGGGGAGCAGGCCAAAGCCCTGTTTGAGAAAGTAAGAAAATTCCGAGCTCATGTGGAGGACAGTGATTTCATCTACAAGCTTTATGTAGCGCAGACTGTTGTCAAAACTGTCAAGTTTATTTTGATATTATCCTACACGTCAACATTTTTGGCTAAAATAAATTTTAAGCATGATTGTGAACCTGATATTAAACAGCTGACGGGATACAGGAAGTTCTTCTGCACGCACAACATGGCGTTCATGCTAAACAAGCTGCTTATTAGCTACATGGCGTTGATTTTGATCTATGGGATGGCCTGCCTGTACTCTCTCTTCTGGGTGTTTCGACGACCTCTGAAAGAGTACTCATTCGAGAAGGTCCGTGAAGAGAGTAGCTTTAGTGACATTCCTGATGTCAAAAATGACTTTGCATTCCTCTTACACATGGTTGACCAATATGACCAACTCTACTCCAAACGCTTTGGTGTCTTCTTGTCCGAGGTCAGTGAGAACAAGCTTAGAGAGATCAGCCTCAATCACGAATGGACCTTTGAGAAGCTGAGGCAGCTTGTGACTCGTAACGCACAGGACCAGCAGGAGCTGCACCTCTTCATGCTCTCTGGTCTTCCAAATGCTGTGTTTGACCTCACAGACTTGGAAGTGCTGAAACTGGAGCTGATTCCCGAGGTGAGGTTCTCAGCAAAAGTCTCTCAAATGACCAGCCTGCAGGAGCTGCATCTCTGCCACTGTCCGGCCAAAGTAGAGCAGACGGGGTTCGCTTTCCTCCGTGATCATCTGCGCTGTCTTCATGTCAAGTTCACTGATGTCGCTGAGATCCCAGCATGGGTGTATCTGCTGAGAAGTTTGAGGGAACTTAACCTCATTGGAAACTTGAGCTCAGAAAATAACAAAATGATCGGCCTTGAGTCCATGCGAGATTTGAGGCATCTAAAGACACTGTGCTTGAAGAGCAACCTCACAAAAATGCCCACAAACATCACAGAGCTGTCACCACATCTGATTAAGCTAGTGGTGCACAACGATGGTACAAAACTAATGGTACTGAACAGTCTGAAAAAAATGGTAAGTCTGATTGAGCTGGAGCTGCACACCTGCGAGCTGGAGAGGATCCCCCACGCTATTTTCAGCTTGATCAACTTACAGGAACTTGACCTGAAATCTAACAACATCCGAACCATAGAGGAGATCATCAGCTTCCAGCACCTCAAGAGGCTGACGTGCCTGAAACTGTGGCACAACAAAATTATCACCATCCCATCCTCCATCGGCCAGGTCAAGTCTCTGGAGGCTCTCCACCTCTCTCACAACAAACTGGAGTCCCTGCCTCCGGCCTTGTTCACTCTACCCAAACTGCGGCACCTGGACGTGGGCCACAACTCCATCACAGTGCTCCCTCCAGATGTGGGTCTCCTCCACAATCTCCAGCACTTAGCCATCAACTCCAACAAGTTGGAGGTGCTGCCCAAGCCTCTGTTCAGATGCACCAAGCTAAAGGTGCTGTGTCTGGGGAACAATGCACTCACCGTGCTGCCGGAGACCGTGGGTCAACTGGTCCAGCTCACTCAGCTGGAGCTGAAAGGAAACTGTCTGGACAGACTGCCCCCTCAGCTGGGAAACTGCCGCCTGCTGCGCAAAAGCGGGCTGGTTGTGGAGGACCATCTCTTTGATGCACTGCCCGTGGACATTAAGGAGAACATCAGCCGCGAGACCACGTCCTTCACGAGTGGCTTATAGCACAAAAAACACAAATCATGCTTCACAAGGTCATGACAAGCCTGCGTAACAGATGTACGAGTAGACTGTTTATTATTGTAATATCCGTAAAAATGAATGCATTTTCTTGATTATTCTAATGAGTTGTCTTAGTTGCTTATGTATTAAAAGTGGTACAGATTGCTTTTCTTGTTGCTGAATATCTAAGTCAGCAACTTTTTAGCATTTTCTTAGCTTTGAGTAATAACACTTTAAAAATTTAGCTATGTAATATTCTATAGACCAAAACTGTTTGCTCCGATGACACAGTATGTAGATTTATTGTTTTAGGTACTCAGGTATAATTGTAACCATGGGGAACAATCTTTTTGCCTTAACTGCTGCTATTTTTTTACAGTGAGGGCTTTCACAAACAAAAGGCCAAAT
Organism: Epinephelus fuscoguttatus; assembly: GCF_011397635.1. Taxonomy (NCBI): domain Eukaryota; kingdom Metazoa; phylum Chordata; class Actinopteri; order Perciformes; family Serranidae; genus Epinephelus; species Epinephelus fuscoguttatus. The sequence goes on from NC_064766.1 coordinate 26,649,568, forward strand.
ATGAATATTTCATGTTTTCATGTCAGTGTTTCATACAGACACGATCCACAGAGCAATTTCTATGTTATGGAAGAGGACACAATGCAACCTTTTTTTTCCTAGTAGTTTTTATTAACCTTTATTTTCCTCAATGTCTTGTAGCCAACAGAATGAGTTTAGAGTTGTAAAACTCAGGTGGAGACTAAGCACCAGAAATGAACCTTTAACTTGATGTTGTAGAGATTGTATACTAAGGCCTATAGTAATTCATTTGCACACTGATGACTTAAAGGAGCTGTATGCAAGAGTTAAAACATTAAAGGGGTGGTTCTGTTTTTTTAAGTGGGGTTGTATGGGCTACTTATCCATAGTCAGTGTGTTACATACAGTAGATGTCAGTTGGCACGCCCCCCAGGTTGGAGAAGTAGGCTGGAGTACTGACATGGAGGCTAAGCAATGTACTGCTGTGGATGGGGCAGCAACAAAATGTAATTTTGCCACCTAAAATATCTATAACAGCTTAAGTGTACGCTATGTTGAGAGTATTTTCACTGCTTTACCTTACCATTAGACAGCCTGTTACGAAGGGAAAGCCGTTAATGGCCTAAGTACCCATCTATGCTCTCTTGAAAGCCGCCAGACTCCATTGACAAAAACAGCAATTTTGGTTCTGTGAACACGGGAGCTGCTGGTCTACTTCTGCATCAGTAAGTTAGCTTGTTTGTGTTATTGTGTGACTGATGAATCCGAACTAACCCTTTAAAACATCAGAGTCACACAATAACACAAACTGAATAACTAATCGAGGCAGCAGTAGACCAGCAGCTCCTGCATTCAGTAATCTTAAATCACTACTTTTCTCAATGGAGTCTGGCTTTGAAGAGGGTAAAATAATGGCTTCAGGTTCCCATCAGGTGGCAAGGTAAAGCAGTGAAAATACTCTAAATATAGTGCACCTTTAAATGATATACATTTTTTAGGTGGGAATTTTTTGTAGGTGTTTCAAATATATTGTTGTTGCGGCCCCCATCCACAGCAATATGTTGCTTAGCTTCTGCTACAGTTCTCCTGCCTGCTTCTCCAAACTGGGGATGTGCCGACTCCCATCTACTGTAGGTATTCCACTGACTATGGATAATTACCTCATACGACCTCACTTTAAAAGATCCAAATTATTCCTTTAATATAGCAGAAAACCACTATGGAGCTATTAAGGAGCAATGGCGTCCTGAGCAGAGAATGACGTCACGCTCCAAGCTTCTCTATGTATTGTTGTGGTAAACAGTCAGTCGGCACATGCATGTAAGTCCCTGTGAGTGGATCCCACTGGCTAGCTAATCACTGACGCTCTGCATTGTGCTCATATGGAGGTTACTTCTGATAAAGTTGACGGACTTATCACGGAGGTGTCGGACCCACCCTCCAGTTTCCCCTTATTTGCTTTGTCAGCACTGTTGCCATTGTTAGCATGTTTTATTGTGTTAACAATGTTAGCTGCCAGCTCGGCCACCTCCATGTTGAGAACCATGTGCAGACAATCCCACCTCAGACTCTGAATCGTACGCTCTGAATGTCTCATACAGCTCCTTTAATGATTTAAAGATGGGTGAATGTCCTTTGTGATAACATGTTCCGAGACCAACGTGAGCTGATAAAAGGGAACTCTCTCGACTATCTTTTTTTAATCATGCTTTGAAATTTGAAATGTGTAATAAAACCAGTCACACAAAGGACTGATTATTTAACATGTCAGAATCGTGTAATGACGACAAACACGTCTGCCTTCGTTCTTCTCTATGTATTTCTGTGTAGGCCTACTGTGTATGTACAGTATGTGTTCTCCTGAGCTGCTGTACCACCTTTGTGATCCTACGCTCAAAGTTCACAACTTTATGGCACAATAAAACAAGATTTTAGATGAACGTCTAATCATTATTCATCTACCGCAGGCGCACTCCACTGAACACTCTACCACAGTCAGCAAGGGCAAGTGAGTGATTCAGATTCATTCAATGCATTTGACTCACACAGGTTGAAATAACATTAATGAGGCTTCTGTCTCAGCAGCTATTACAAAGCAGCATTTAATCATCTTATTAGTTATAGCCGTATTTGATAAGTCAGCGTGTAAAGAAGGTGTCATGCCATATTTTACACCGGAAAAACAAACATTTCTTTGTTTCCTGTCTACAGAATAAGAGTTTTTGCTCATGTCTTCATAGGGGCTTTCCTCATTTCGCAGTTTGTACATCCTTTATTCCTTTACTTGCCACCTCCCCACATCTAAGCCCCCCCCATGATCTGTGAGCAGAGACTGCAATTAAGAGACATCAAAAGTGAGGTGTCGAGGCAACAAGCATTTAACAAAATGAGACGTCCATGTTCGGAGCAATTATTTTAATGCGATGTAAAATACAGTGTCTGCATCACACCTATTTTACACATAGATTGAGGGTACACCTGCGCATCCTTGCTCATATATCCTCCGGCAAGCCTCCCTTCTCCTCAATCTGCATTCTAGGAATTAAGACATCTTTCAAGATGGCACGCTGAGATTGATCTCCAGGTCACAGGCAGGAGGATGCTTTTCATTATAACTAATGCTAATAAATACATACATTTTGGGGCCCACACATTGTCTGGGGGGAGGGGGGATGACAGTGCTTTCTTTATTCTCCCGTGACCTAAAATCGTTCCCCCTCTGCCATCATGGAGGATTTTCTAATCCCTTACGTGCATGAAGGAGCGTAGAGTAAGGAAACAGGTGTATCCTTTCCTAGCATCTCTTTCTCACATCCTTGCTGGGAGGAAGAGATGCAAATGAGGGAAGTGAGGAGACGAGTTAGCATAATGAAAAACATCTAGCGAGTTCCTTAGTTTCCTGTTTACAAAATAAAGGCTTTTGTGCATGTCCCCTAAGGGGCTCCATAGTTTCGCTTTGCCCTTTAATGACCTTTAGAATCATCAGTCATACCTGCAGGCCCATTTCAATGAGGTGGAGGCGTCTTCTGGGGATAATTACAACGCATCAGCAGGCACTTGGTAACTAGCTGCATCTGTATCTGATTTAGAAGTTTCTGTTTGTGATCTGCATCATGATTATCATAACTATTATTGGTATACATGTAGGTGCATAATATCTTGCAAAACAGCAATTTTTCCATGCATTTATAAATAATATTGGGTACAAAGAAATCATAAAAGCTGCACCGTACAACAATCTAAGTAAATATTAACTGCAGTTAGTTATAAGACATTTTTCAGTTAAACATCAAGCGAGCAATGTGATTTTATTAAAAAGTTATCTGCTAGCTAGTGGACCTATACACATGTAAGCCTCCCTAAACAGAAATGTAAGGTACAGTATATTACACAAACTGGAACTAAAAAGCAAGTCAAATTGGATTTTTAAAATATATTTAAAGGTTAAAAAATTTGTTTCCCAATTTATTTGTCTTCTCCTTCAATGGTAAACAACTGGAGTGTTACGTACATCGCTGCCACCCAACTATGGATTTTTTTTTTTGCATGCATCAAATGCATAATTGCAATGCACTGTGGGTGATATAGACTTCTGGAGTGACCAGCGTTGTTGACCCACTTTCTCGGCCCTCCGATGGTCGATCTCACCAAGTTCACTTCAGTGTTAGACAAATGGAACGATAGGGAAGTTAAAGAGGGCATGTTGAATGACTGATGAAACGCAGCCAGATTGTAGACTAAGCCACAGTGACCTCTGTGATTCACACTTATTAGGATGATCCCACAATTAACTATTTTAAAGTTGTAGAAACTCAGGCAAATCAGTCCACATGATGTGTTTACGGGTCAGTTATGGTATAGAAGCTGTAGTCTTGACATGTCCTCTGGTTTATGAGGTTTAACCCACATAATCCATAATCTCTCTCACCTGGTGTCTACTATTAATTTGATGAAGATGTCTCGTGTTCATCCATCCATATGATCCGACAGAACATGTGTCTGCCATAATTCTATAATCCCATCCAGTTCTCCAGTACATGTGTTGTCTTTTATTGGGAACCTAATGGTCCTCTGCAAACCAGTAACGCTGTGTGAGCGAATGAGTCCAAGAGGAAACAATAGGTTCACTGTTTCTGTGTCCATGTTATGGAGGTCATAGAGGTCATGCATGTTGTGCATGTATGTAGTCTTCTGTTCAGCGGTTTAATGGACGGCCTTGCAGTAATGCTCTGAATAAGGGCACTTATCTGAGACTTTACCTCATGATGTACCTGTCCTTGAGACATCCTATCCTGCGTCAGCACATAACTGCTGCTCATTCTGTTACACTCATTCACTTTGTTTAGATTTAATCACATCTGAGCATACACTGCTCTTCTCTGCAGATTATTCTCTGTATTAAATTATACTTTTAGAAGTTTTTCTTTCACAAATTGTATCATAAAGGTGTCTTCTTCATCATGAAGTCACTATGAATACTACTACTGTATAACTGAGTATAAATGAGACTTACATCACTTGCAAAGGCTTCCAAAGTTGTGCCAGAGTCAGCAAAACCAGAATTAATGCAACTTTTATGTTGTTCACGGCCAGATTAAAAAAGATTGAAAAAAAGCTGCGAGCTCCTACAGACCTTCTGTTTGTGATTATTTAGTTAACCACACATCTATTTAGGGATGAACAGGATGCACATAGGCAGACAAGGCAGGTAATAATGCAGAACAACCTCAAGGCCCTGATCATATAATTTAATAATGTACTTGAGTGGTACAAGATTTGCATTCAATAACATTAACAAACAAACAGAAACATGCAGAATCTGGGGCATTTGAGTCCTCCTTCAGGAACCTGGAAAGCCTCAGACTTACATCTGTCAACGAGCTGTGATTAAAAATTTGTTTGTAGGATTGCAGATCACTCAGGGTCATCACGTTTTATTACCTAAAAATCTGTCTCAGAGAGGGACCCTGTGTCAAAAATGTAGTTTCAAGAACTTTTTCTTTAATTTTCTTTTATTCTTTTACTTATTTTTACATTTGTGCTTACATGTATAGTTACAGAAGTGTGATGCATTCACTTGAGAAAAAAATGCTCTGTTTTCCTGAATCAACATGATTAATAGCCTATCTCTAAGATTTATCTCAGAATTAGAAAAAGGTTTCATTAAAAAAAATCTGCTCTTGTTTCTATAAATTAATAACATTATTTTCTCAGAATTTAAAGTAAATTCATTTAAAACATCTGCTCTTTTTTCTCCAAGTTACAATTTTCATAGGAAAGGAATCTTCTTTCTAAAATAAAAACGTTATTATTTTATGATCTTGGGGGTTATGAGAATAGTTTTCAGACAAAAAAAATCTGCTCTTGTTTTTCTAAATCAGTCAGTGCATTACGCTTCCATATATGGTTCCTGTCCAGTGTGGAAAAACTGCACTTAATCAGCCCATAACGCACAGAGAAAGGGAAGTACGGTGGCATGTTGATCTGACCTTAGTCTGTATCTTTTTCATTTTTCTCTGACACTTTTATTACTAACCATAAAAACATAAAGACCATGAACAAATCCATTTAGTGATGCATCTGACACTCTTGGTTGAAGAAGTACAGGAGCAGGTCCACCATGTGACGCAGTGTGCTGCCATCTATCGGTACATTTAGGTATCTGCTAACCAGCCGGATGTTGGCATAGACTGTACACCAGGGACATTCAACTTGCTTTGCCCGGGGCCACCTTTGCAAAACGACAGGAGGCAAGGGGCCAGTCAGTGAACAAACATTAGTAACATATCAGATAAAATGAATAAACAGGGTCATTTAAAGCAACTCTGCACAGGCCGGGTGAATACAAGGGCATTTCTAGGATTTGAGTACATTTAGGGCTTAGCCTGGACCCCAGATCCTCCCCTGACATGAGGGCTGACCTGAATGCTTTAATGCTTCAATCATTGTAATGGTAATCAATGTCCAAATCAGTACTCGAATGCACTTTTTTTCTTTACTTTAATTATTATTAGTTATTCTCAAACATTTAAACTTAGTGATAGGCCTAGTTTTGTGACTCCAACTCATTGTCATCTAACGTCAGTTCCCAGCAGTCCAGTGCCACTGACACTGGGACAGTTTGACCACCTGTGACTGGCTTACAGAGACGATATAGCAAGGTGTCGAAAAGTCAAGTGTATATTTTCAAAAATTGCAAAGATGACCCCCAAAAAGTTGAGTGCCAGATATGCCAAAAGAACTGGCATATCACACATCTACACTGTGTTTAGCAAATCACCTGAACACTGTAAATAACAGTGCTCTTGTCCCTCATTACCCTCCATCATAGCAGAAATTTTACTGGAGCTTGAATACCCCAAAACCGGTGTTAGAAAATGGTCGGCAGGCCACGAGTTGAGTGCTGTATACAGTCTGTGGTTGTAGATGAACTAGCATCAGTGCAGAGTCAGCACAGTAACCACAGAGAAGTTCAGAAGTGAAAGTCAGTATGATCACAGCAGAAAAGGAATTGCCACTAAGAGAATGGCGAGACACGACAAAATGGTGGCAGTACAAGAGGAACTGGAGCAGAGAAGAAATGGAGCTGATCAGAATATTTTCATGGATGGCAAGGGCGTCGTAGTGGAGGGAAAAGGGGGACTGATTAAGCAGAGCATGGAGTGGGAGCCTTGAAAAGCCTGAAATTAAAGTTTGATTTTGATTGCATTTTTTTGATTTCTAAGTAATCATGGCCATGACAAATAAAATTAGACTTGTAGATCAGTTAAAAGACTGAACTTTGTATTAAGAACATAGTGAAAGTGCACTTAGGCCCCTCTTATTTCTTATAGGTGCAAAATGGTTGAGTTTGCAAAGTTCCTGGGCACACATATGTCAGAGGACCTCACATGGGCACACAACATGAACTGTGTGATCAGGAAGCCACAGCACCAATTACACTTTCTGAGAGCTCTCAGGAAGACCAGCCTGTCACAACCTCTGCTGCTGTCCTTCCATCACTGCTCTGTGGAAAGTGTCCTGGCTCATGGCCTCCTGGTGTGGTACATCAGCAGCTCTGCAGCTGACAAGAAGGCCCTGTCGAGAGTGATAAAAGCTGCACAGAAAAAATCAAACACTCACCTACCTGCCTTTGAAGACATTTTCACCTCCCGCTGCCTCCAGAAAACAACAAACATGCTGAAGGACTCATCTCACTCTGCCCATCATCTATTTGACCTCCTGCCCTCAGGGAAACGTAATCAGATAATTAAAACACGCACCAGCTGACTGTTGAACAGTTTTTACCCCTAAGCCATTACTACACTGAACACTGCACTGCAATCACACAGCATGCAAACAGCATATGTTGGCACTGCTTGTGTGTGCATTACGTGTCCGTGCATGTGTGTGTGTGTTTAGTGTATGAATGAGTGATATCTTATCCATCCATCCATTTTCATCCACTTATCTGGGGCCAGGTCAAGGGGGCAGCAGGCCAAGCAAAGCACCTCAGATGGCCCTCTCCTCAGCAACGCTTTTCAGCTCCTCCTGGGGGACCACAGGGCTTTCCCAAGCCAGATGAGATATGTAATCCCTCCAGCGTGTTCTGGGTCTGGGCCTCCTACCAGTGGGACGTGCCTGAAATACCACCAGCAGGAGGCACCCAGGAGGCATTCTGATCAGATGCCCGAACCACCTCAACTGACCCTTTTCGACAAGAAGGAGCAGTGGCTCAAATGACCTCGATGACACAGCAATTTCAGGGAATGAGTACCTTGCCCGGTATGGGGACACCGGGGCCCCCCTTTGGAGCCAGACATGCGGGGGAGCTTGCCGGCGAGCGTATGGTGGCCAGGCCTTGGGCTATGGGGCCTGGTCGGGCTCAGCCCAAATGAGTAACATGGGGTCGCCACCCTTGTATTTATTTACAATGACAATAAAATGAACTGAAGTGGACTGAACTGAATTATGCAATGGTTTCACCCGTATGTGGCGCATAAACTAAAATGAGTTTGACGCCCCTGCAATAAATAGTTTGCGATGCGATACTGTTACAATCCAGTAGGTGGCGGAAATGCGATGCAAACCGCCATGACACCCTACAGAAGAAGAAGATGACCTAGCATCACTTGTCTCACATGCTAACTGATACTGTAAAGCGTTATTAAGCAACAAAATGATGCGTCCTTCGTTCAACCCACCTTTCATTAAACCCAGAGCAGCTGCTCCAGTGTACAAACAACAACAACAACAACAACAACAACAGCCGCCTGGAAGGTAAATTAGCTCAGTGCCTCAGTCTGAAAAACACGAAACGTTAGCTGAAGTGTTGAACGTTAATCTGTTTGAGAAAGTTTCAGATTAACAGCGTCGAGTAAAGTGCCCGTTGGATTAGATTATAACAGTGTTTTTGCCGACTGGATACTGAGGGTGCGTGTCGTTAGACTGTCGCTACCCCAAACATTATTAGCAGCCAACTGTAGCTATGTAGCTAAAGCTAACAGCTAAGCTAGCTAAGTTTGTTTGCCTGATTTGTTGATGTTAGCATTGATAAAAGACCACATTGCCTTTAGCCTGCTACATTCATGTTCAGTTGCTATTTTTTATTGTATTGACTCAGTTAATATTATTGCACTGTTATATCATCCCCCCCCCTCTGTTTTCTGGGATGAACAGGATACCCCATGACTTCAGAGAGGCTATGATACATATCCCAATGAAGCTAGCAGCAGTCAAGTCAAACATCAGAACACCTGACTTGGCAGCTCCGACACACAAAAAACAGAAACCTGCAGGTAAATCTTGTGGACATTAAAGCGCACATAAATAGAGGCACACTGCATCAACACCATGAAAGACCACAGCAAAGGTTTTGCAAGTCTGAGCTCATTTACTCCAAATTACTTGGATTTAACATCACAACTGATCACTCAGTAAGTCATGCATGTCTACTTCCCTGATTGTAGGGATGCACATCTAAACTGTATATATATTAAAAACATTTTACGTCTAAAAGCCCAATTAGGGACAAAAATTGAAAATTGGCAATAGCTATAAACTCTCTATGCGACACATAGTCCCATGCTCTGTATTGGTACTATGTTAAATTGCATCGTCCCTGTCAAATAAAAAAATAAATATTCCATGACTGAAAAGAAGTAGAGAGAAGAAAACAGACTTATTTCACCAGTCCCTCTCTTAAAATACAAATGATCAGAATGAATAGATGGCCTGTCAGTGACAGTTAATAACCAGTACTTACAGTAACTTCAGAAAAATAAATAAATAAATAAACAGAGAAGAATACACAATGTCCCCTTCAACAAGGGAACAGCTTCTACACGACAACTTCATATAGCCTAATTGTTATTTCTTTATACATTTTCTTAAACTGAAAAATATTTAGACAACCCTGTAGAGAATTCCACAGTTTACCGCCCACCACTGAAGTACATATCTGTTTTAATGTAGTCCGTGCAAACTTGTGCTTAAAGTGAAATTTTCTTTGATGCTCGTCGTCCTCTGAAATAAAAACAAACAACTTTTGTAAAAAGGTAACACTCTGCATTTTGCTTCATATATGATTATAAGTGTCCACAACTCAACTAAGTCTCTAAATTACAGGTGTCCTGACTTGATCAACAGTCTGTTGGTGTGTTCTCTTGGATCTACTATATGAATAATTCTTACTGCTCTTTTCTGTAATATAAACAATGGCTTCATGTTACTCTTGTATGTGTGTCCCCACAACACAATGTACACATTCACTGGGCAAAATAAGAAAACTGCTACAACTTATGTTCATGTAAAACATGCTATGTTTATTTTCTATTTAACATTTTCAAACAAAATTGTAATATGCATCCTACTTTAATCATCTGAGATGATGCTCTCCCTGATGCAGTCCTGACAACAGCCATAACCAGGACAAATGTAACCTATTTTAACTAATTAAAGTTGCATAATGTAAGCGGCGGTGGTTAGCACTGTCAACTCAGCAAGAGGGCTCCTGGTTTGATCCCGGGTGTCAGAGCCCTTCTGTGCGGAGTTTGCATGTTCTCCTCATGTCAGCGTGGGTTTTCTCCGGGTACTCCAGCGTCCTCCCACAGCCCAAAGACATGCAGGTTAATTGGTGACTCTAAATTGTCCGTAGGTGTGAATGTGAGTGTGAATGGTTGTGTGTTAGCCCTGTGATAGTCTGGCGACCTGTCCAGGGTGTACCCTGCCTCTCGCCCAATGTCTGCTGGGATAGGCTCCAGCCCCCCTGCGACCCTCAAGAGGATAAGTGGTTAGAAAATGGATGGATGGATAATGTAAGCATCATCTTATTGGCAGAAATGTTCAATCAGGTTGATACTGATAATCTATTTTAAAGTGTCTATCTGCTGATACTGATGGGCTATGCATCCTTCCATGATTTGATTACTGTATGATGGGAACATCCTTTTACAAACAATAACTCATTACAGTAAACATCGTTTTTATATTTTGTGGGGGGGGCATTTTATGCCTTTATTAAACAATAACTACTATAAACCGTCGCACCTTAACCCCACGGCCCCTGCATTGCCTCAGCCCGTATTATCTTTTGTCAAGTGACATCATTGTTGAAAGATAATCCGTGAAAAAATTCAGTCTGCACTAAAACACTTTAAAAAGTCGACAGATGTCTTAAATTCCATCCATTTTCATTTGCTTATCCGGGGCCGGGTCTCGGGGGCAGCAGGCCAAGTAAAGAACCCCAGACGTCCCTCTCCCCAGCAACGCTTTCCAGTTCCTCTTGGGGGACCCCAAGGTGTTCCCAGGCTAGACAAGATACGTAATCCCTCCAGTGTGTTCTGGTTCTAACCCTGGGCTTCCTACCAGTGGGACGTGCCCGGAACACCTCTAATGGGCACAAACCACCTCAACTGACTCCTCTTAAATTCAGTTTTATAAATATCAGGCTTTAAAAGTCATTCTTAAATTTGAACGTGTGAGGTCTTAGTTGCCACAAACGTTTTATCCAATTTCATTTATCCATCTTTTAATTTCTTTTTGCCACAGTGAGTTGAGCTCTAACATTTCTCATGTTAAAAATCTAAACACCTCAGAAGAGGGACCAAGTGTGCATTCATCCAAGCAAAAATACTCATGTACAAGATGAAAAAAAACCTCACTGCAGAGCACAAAGTAAGTCTGCACACTGTGGGCTCCAAATCAATAGTTTAGATCTCTACTCAAAAGAGAAATAAACAAATATTTAATCCTGCCACTGAACCTACTGTCTTTTTACTGTATACTTGTACTTACCTTCTGGCAAAATTTAGATTGATCTAACTCACTCTAAGAACCATATTCCTACATAAACCTTACCTCTGCTAGGGAAGACATGTATACTAATTACCTTTATACTTGCAAGGAGTGAATAAGAAAAAGATTGTATGTCCAAATATCTGTCTTACATTTTTTTAAAGATTGTTTTTATGGCTTTTTTGCCTTTATGAGATACCTGACAGGATGAGCGTGAAAGGGGAAGAGAGAGGGGATGATATGCAGCAAAGGGCCACAGGTAGCAACCAAACCCAAAGCGTTACGGCTCTTTAAGTGTCTAATACCTGTAGACGCCCTGAATGTAACATTGGCCAACATTAATGCAGATGTCACTTTGATGGATTTCTTATAACTGGCGCAAGTTTCAAAAGTATGGGGATCAGTATTGATTTTATACAGATTTCAGTGAAAAGTAATCTCTGCCTTAAGCTTTCTCTGAGTTGTGAAAGTGAAAAAAGTCAACAGAAATGAACCAAACACACCTTGCTTCAGTTCACTGTTAGCTGTAGGTATACATTACATATGAATCCGTCCAATCTGTTTAAATAAGTTGTCTTAATGTTATTTACCTTTTGTATTACACAGGGAAATCCTCTGCTAGTAAATGGAAGTCTTCATTCAAACCATTAGGAGACCAAGATGACTCTCTGGAAATGAGCCCTGGCAGTTCAGAAAGGTAAGCCAGTCAGTGATGTGTACAGTATATCGACAAAGTATCAAGTAGAAAGTGAGATGTCTTACAGTCACACTCCAATGACATCCCACATTTGAGCCGTTAACTTTGTCATGTGGTGACTTGAAGTGTTGAAATATGGGCTGTCTGAAGGTGACCTCGTTTTTTTATTATTCCAGGTGGCCCCTTGAGGTAAAAGTGCAGGTAGCAGGAGATGCAGTGCTTCACTGAGTGCTTAAACAAATGTCACTAAATGTGCACAGCCTCTTAGTAGTTTTAACTCAGTCCAGAATTTTTGTTTTTCCTTTTTCCCCACAGTTCATGTAGTTTCTTGGCACATTTATCGTATGTGCGAGCATTCAGTGCTTAAAGGGACAGTTCGGATCTTTTGAAGTGGGGTCGTATAAAGTATCCATAGTTGATGACATACTGTAGATGGCACCCCCAGTTTGGAGAAGCAGGCAGGTGTACTGACACAGAAGCTAAGCCATGTACTGCTGTGGACAGAGGCAGCAACAAAACATTTCAACCACCTAAAAAAAATCAATATCACTTTAAATCCTTGCTAATTTTTGGATTTTTTCACCGCTTTACCTTGCCGTTGGACAGCCCTTTCTGACAGGGAACGGAGATGAAACTGAAACTTATCTATGCTCTCATCAAAGCCACCAAACTCAGTGACCAAAATCAGTAATTTTATGTTGCAGAACACAGGAGCTGCTGATCTACCACTGCCTCAATTGGTCAGTTAAATAGGTTTTGCTGCTGCCCCCGTCCACAGCAGTACACTGCTTAGCTTCTTTGTCGATACTCCTGCCTGCTTGTTCAAACTGGGACAGCGATCTGCTGTAGGTAATACCCTGACTATAAAGTACCTCATACAACCCCACTTCAAAAATCCGAACTCTCCCTTTGATGGTATTGTGTTCCTATAGATGATCTGTATAATAGTAAACACTAATCTCTCTTCCATCTCCCTCAGGCCTGAGATTTATGATCCTTACGACCCTGTCTCGACAGACTCTGACGAAGAGCCGCTACAGTCCCAAAACCATAGTCAATCCCCACCTGATCATGATAACAGCCTGGAACGTGAGCGTTTGTCTCCAGGTAGAGGCTCCAGTAAAAAACGCCGCTGGGGCACAAACTACTCCGAGTCGGTGAGCAAACCCCTCGGCAGACGTGACTTTAGTCCTGAATCCAGACACACCGAGAGGCAGAGTCTAAGTCCAGGTCATAGACTGCCTGAACGACGTGCTTATAGCCCCAACACTGAATCACTTGACATACCAGTTCTCAACCACAGGGACTGTAGCCCTGACAGGCATATTCCCGTTTCCTCCACCCAACGGTTTCCTGCATCTTATGGAGGACAGAGGACCAACGGAGAGGAGAGGATAATCCCTGAACACTGGAGAGAGGTATGACTGAAAGTTTGATTTATAAATGTAAATATTTATACAGTTTTTATTCTGTGGTTATATACAGTCTTGAGTTGAAGACTTAAACAGAATACAGGATATATTTGTCATACTTATTTATTAATTTGCAGTGATGACACTGTGATACTTGGCACCAATTAGAGCCCATTCTCTCCTCTGTAGATGGCCACTACTGTTAGATTATCCCCACCCAGGCGGGACTATCAGCGTCCATTGGAATACGTGGGAACAGGTAAATTACTGTAATGTCCCACCATTTCAAATGAAAGGTTCAGTGTGTAGGATTTAATGGGAAATATTGGTAGAAATTAAATATAATTGTAAATGTTTTTTAGTAGTGCCTGAAACTAAGATTCCTTGTGTTTTTGTTACCTCAGAATGAGCCGTTTATATTTACATACAGAGCGGATCCTCTTCCACTGAGTCCTGCATGTTGTTTCTACAGTAGCCCAGAGCGGACAAACCAATCACTGGCTCTAAAAGGTCCATATGCGTTTTTCGTACCGGCCACCTTGCTTCGCACACAAGAGAAGTTTCAGTCGGTTGCAGTCTGCAACCTCACCACTAGATGCCGCTAAATCCTACACACTACTTCTTTAAGTATAGGAGAAATAAATGTAGGAGATGACAAATTTAAAGTATATTTTGGTAACCCAGTAATGTCTTTTGAATGAGTGAAGCGGAGAGTTTTTTCCATGTGTACATGTGTTTCCTCTGTTAACTTAATAACAATAATAATTCTGTGTAAAATGTTGTTCTACAGGACTGGACCAAATCACACCTTCTACAGAGGGGCCAAGAAACAGGAGCATGAATATAATAATGAACAAGTAAGAACCAAGGATATTGATGCCCAATTGGTTGAAGATGTTAGATGTAGAGTTTTCATATTAGACTCACTGGCCATAGCAATACACATGTTAACATTTTCATTTTGTCTCCAGAGCTATGACTCGGGCATTTTTATATAATTCACTGGTTTACATTTTATTAAGATGTAAAGTTACACATACTTAAGGGTGGACTGCTTTGAGTGACAGGCTGTCTGCTGATAGTGTCCTTGGCTCCTCAGTCAGATCCACCCCTCGCTCCTGCACAGTGCCATCCTCACGCCCAAATATGGTCATTTATGGCTCAAAAAAAAAACCCAAGATGGCGACAGACGTAATCCCAAACTCGAAATTTCAAAATGAGATCTTAAAAAACCAATGAGTGACGTCACAGTAGCTATGTCTATTATTTTACAGTCTGTGGTCAGGACAGGGAAGTCGTGAGTCAAGTCCTAAAGTTCGAGTTTCATATCCTGTACAAGTCATAATGTGCTCATCACCAACTGTAATGCCATTTCAACAACAAAGTAATAATATATTAAATTAACAAAAATCATGAATGCTTTTAATAATTTGTGTTAATTTGTTAAAATAAGTTTGTTGGAAGTTGTTTGATATCCGTCTGTAATGTTCAACCCAAACATTTTGCATACTGAAATTCATTTTTTGTGACCACCACATACTTTTTGTAGGCAAACAAAATTATATTTAGTATTTTTTCAACTGGCACTCAGTAACCTAACACTAGTTCTTTCATGGTTCTCTCGTGTAATGTGTGTGGACGTTGTCGATAGATTGCTTCAGACAAAGTGGATCATCTGGGAAATTAAGTGTCGTTTTGCTGGGAATAAACAGTGCTAATGTTAGCTGATTGAGGAAATTAAGGGAAATTAATTGATCTGTAGCACACTAACTCTCTTATTAGGTGTCATCAGCTAATATGTTAATCTAATTGGCCAAATTAAATAAACTCCACTTGTCTTGCGCGAAGGTGCTTGACAGCTCAGTCTTTTTGTAACTAAAATATGTCAGTAAAAAATGTGGGCATGCCACTGCAGCTATAAACACATTGTGATGCAGTGTAAACATGAGGTGAAGGAACAAGGTGAGACGGAGAGAACAGAGTGAGCGTTGATACTGATAACATGTCGTACCAACTGCTTTAAAACTTTGCCAACTCCTTGTTTAGATCCTACAGATGTTAGCCACTTAAGCTTCAACTAACACTCCAACAAAGCAGCACTTATTATGATGTCAGAGCTCTGCTGAACTGATGGACGACTGTTCGAGTCTTGTTGGCTCAATGGGGGTTTGTTTTGAATAAAGATTTATAACCTAATATGGACACTGGGTGAGAGGCAGGGTACACCCTGGACAGGTCACCAGATTATCACAGGGCTGACACATAGAGACAGACAACCATTCACACTCACATTCACACCTACGGACAATTTAAAGTCACCAGTTAACCTGCATGTCTTTGGACTGTGGGAGGAAGCTGGAGCACCCTGAGAAAACCCGCGCTGACACGAGGAGAACACGCAAACTCCATACAGGGCTAGATTAAAGAATGAGATATAACAAGAACAAAAATTATGACAATAAAATACAATAAAATAGATTTAAAAACAATAATAAGATGATAAAATAGTTCAAAGCTAGACTAAAAACCAGATAAAATAGATTGTAAGGACAAAACAAACAAATGAAATAGAAAAAAGGATAAAAATATAGAATAAAATAACAGATAAAATAAAATGGTCTAAGCCATTTCAAATCAAAAAGGTTTTAAGTTTTCATTTAAAAATGAATGTCTTAATATTTTTCTTTTAGGAGCCCAATCGCCTGTGAACTTTGTGACGTAGAGTTAGCCAACGGTCGGGAGCTGGAGGATCACCTGGAAAGCAAGATTCACTGGGACACGCTGGAGTACATCCAGCAGCACAACGATTATGATGATCTGACTATAGCCTTCCTACAGGTCAGATAATACATAGTATGGTTAAATACTGTACATTCTGCTGAACATTTCTGGGTTGAATTCTCAGTTTGTGCAGCAGTGTTCTACTTCTTTCCACCAGTTTAAATTTAACGTAAAATGTCAAAACAAGTTTGTTTTTTATGTCTTTAGGAAGTCATGCTGTATAAAAGCCATCAGTGCAGCCGAGCTATAGAGGACAGTGCACTTAAAGGTAAATAACTTTGGGTGCACCCCAAGTCTCCTTACTGGTATTACTTTTTAATATGATCTGAAAAATTCATATCGTGATACTGGCGATATTTCAACTTGTTGACATATTGACGTCACAGTGTTATCCACAGCAACAACAAGCACGGCTGAAAGCGAAGTTATTACAGACACCGCGGTGGTTCCAAAAAGAGCAGCAGCTTCAGTGGTGTGGAATAAACTGTGGCGTCCTGAATGTTTTATGAACAGCCCCGGACTTCTCAGACTCTTTTAGTGACTTACCGCTCAGAGGGAACTCAGTCAGCGGCTCCTCTGGCAGCAGCACAGCGTCTCTCCCTCTCCTCTCTCACCGTGCACACACGGGAGTCAGTGTCGTCAGGTGATTTTGTCATAAACCTTTGGTAATGTAAACCTACGTGAGGCTCACAGCTTGCCCACTCCTACTGGGGATGCATGGAGAGACTCAGGGAAAACATGCAAGGAGAGAGGAAACAAGGAAATACGTTTTTAGAGAAATGAAACATCCTTTCCTCTGACCCATCACTTAAGGCTACGTCTGATTTTGATGATGGCAGCAGCAACTGATCATAGCTGGATCAGCTGTCAGGCGGCTTTAACAGCCGTAGAAACCTTTGATGGAGTCTGTGTCTGCACATGTGCACTGTGCCAACACTAATGGGGAGACACAGTTATCAGGGTCAGGGCAGCAGTGTGCTCTCTGTAGCTTGTTACCTGTTAAACCAACACCTGCTCAGAGGCACAGGAACCATTCCTACAGGCAAAATACGTTTATATTATGTATTAATTATCCAAATTTATTAATATTCAGTTTGTGAATTCTTTATTTAGTAACCCAGAATATACTTATGTTGTCTTTTGAACACTGGAAATTATTTTTCAGGCTAAATGTTTCAGGGAAAAGTGAAATTATGTAACTCATCAAACCAGATGCTCAGGCGTTAAAAGCCTCACGTGTGACTTAATGGAAATGATGATTAATGATGTAAAAACTGTTTCTTGCTGACAGACAGACTCTCTGACTTTAATTGTACCCATAATTAAAGTTAATGGGGTAAATAACGTCATAAAAAGGAAAATCTCTCTGATAAGTAAAGTTGTTTTTGTTCAGGTTTTCAACTGGATGATGAATCAGAAAACAAAATATAAAACTTGGGAGTGATACAGTTGAGATCAATCTGTCTTCACTCTGGTATGAAACTCCAGAGGTGTTGTGAGGTATCAAATCAATACCATCAGCCGCAGCATCCGATCAATAACTGACATCAAATAGGGAGGCACATCGGCCAGTAAAAGACTTCCGCAAAAGCTGCTCTCATGTGCACCCGCTCATCACTCCTCAGAGAAGAAATAAGACCTTTAAGATGGCCTTCAGGATGGCACACCAGAGCAACCTCTAGTCTGAGTGAGGAGATATCAAATACCAGACTTGGGATGCACCCTTTGTCAAAAACCGAGAAAGACATGCGCTGTCTTATTATCAGTATCTTCCGTTTTCAGACAAACAAAGCCTAAATGCAGTCTGATCTTTGTTTTTTTTTTCAGCTCTGCAGGAAAATGACTACATGACAAAGATCGAAATGTTCCACTGTGCGGCTTGCAGTGTCTTCGTACCCACATCTGCATCGTCGGTGCAGACTCACATTACCTCTCAGGAGCACCTCTCCAACACAAAGGTAACACTGCTGTAAAATAGCGCAACAATCCATTTCTTGAAGTTTCAAATCTCTGTTATCATTTTTTGTAAATTCAACATTTACCCTGGGAGAGATGATTCACAACTGGTGACGAATGTGTGATTTCCTGAAGGAGTTTCAGGTGCGGCAGAGACACTCTTGCCTCGACAAAGCAGACACCATGATGAAGATACTGAAACCTCAGTTTGAACACTTCCTGAAGGTATTTTGCAATAGTGAACATTTCAGATGTTTTCAAACACATCAAGAGAACAGAGCATAGAAAATACAGGGAGGAACTTCTGTCAAAAAAATATTCCCGTAAATTATAAATTTGCACACTCAGTGTACTTATTGGTTCCCTCAATTTAGCAGTTCATTCTCTTATGTAATATATCATGAATGACATAATTAATTCCCTGAAGTTAATAGCATTATCGCTTAAATTCCATTTTTTACATGGCACTTGAACTAGGGACTGCTTGGACACAGTTCAATTTTATTGTGTTTTGGAATCAGGAAACATGGGCATATTTTAAGTTTTGGCCAAGTAACACAACATGCTATCTCTAACAGTCATCAGCTAATGTGTATAATGGCATTTCAGATCTTAGTTTTGGCAAAGGAACAAAGTCAGTTATTTGCAATTCAGTACAAACAACTAAAAGAAACCAAGTAAACTGGTTATTGATTGGCTGTATTTACCAATGCAAATGAAAAGTTATTCCAAATGGGGGAGAAAGGGTTTGCAGCCTGTGGCCAGTCACATGCAGCATTAAAAGATCAGATACTTAATTCTTTTTTTGTACAACCCAAGTCAAATATGTACAGAAGTGCGGTATAAAAGTAGTGGTAAATTATACAAGTATCAAATAAATGGCTATAAAAGGATGAAGACTAGTTCCCACGCTTATCTTTCTCAGCAGAAATCTGTGGGGGTAATGGAAGGAAACATCTGGCATTTGTGTGCCTGTCTTAAAGGGACATTTCACCCCAAAATCAAAAATACATATTTATTCCCCCTCTCTGTGGTGTTATTTAATAATCTACATTGATTTATCGTGAGTTGCAGAGTGGAGATGTTGGCCGTAGAGATGTCTGCTTTCTCTCCAATGTAATGGAACTTGTAGTGCTCAAAGTGCCAAAAAAATTAATTTGAAAAACTCAACAGTAATGTCTCTTTACAGAAATCAGGATTTGGTTGCTCAAGATAATCCACAGTCCTTGTTGTGAGCAGTTTCATGTAGGAACTATTTTCTTTCCTCCAAACTACACCCGCCAACCGCATCACCACGCAGAAGGAATGAGAGGCTCGAGCTCATGAGATTGCCAGATGTTAACATTAATGGTGTCCTCCATTGGCTGAGCTGTAATGTTAGCTAGTGCAAGGCCAAAACACATCGGCGACGAAAGCAGCGTGGGAAAAAAATATGCCCCTATTATTTTCAATGTACAATCCCACACCAGTGGCGGTTAGACATGCATCAGCGCTCTTGGAGGCGCCACCCTGCAGCACTATACACCACTATCATTTTTTCAGCCTCTCTACTGCCGGAATTAAATTCATTTTTCTCCCACTCGCTCTCTGCTTGTACATACCAGCTCCTGTAGCAGCTCTTTTTCACTGCTCCTTTGGCAGCTTGACTCCTCTCCTCACCACTGCTGTATAAAGAGAGCTCTGTAGATGTTGCTGTGTTTGGTTTGTGACGGAGAATGGATTGAGACATGTTGTTAAAGGTAGGGTCTGGAGGATTTTCCAGGTGCTGTTTGTAAACACACATTCAAATTTGGCCCCTCCTATCAGGCTCAACTCTCCCGGGTGTACAGAGCCCGGAGGTACGGAAAAAGGCTTCACAGAAGAGGATCAGGCAAGGCTCGCGCTGGTGCACGCTCGGACACGCTCGGACACGCTCGGGCACGGCACCTGCACTCTCTCATTGGCTGGGGAAATCTCCGCCCAGAAGCAGTCCAAGCTCACAAAAACATCAAAATACAGTTAAAGGGCAGGAGCTCTGCAAACAGAGTCACCACCACACATGAGTAGAAGCCCATAGGTGATGATTAAGCAGGATTTCATTTGTATATGTCTATATTTTGTTTTGTTTGAAAATCCTCCAGATCCTCCCTTTAAAGTTGAGAAGTATCCCAAGCAAAACGACCCACAGTCCTGACATTATAAAGACAATGGCCAAAAAGATATTGCCTGACGAGTTATAGCTCTGGAGATTGTCTCATCATGTGAGAGATCAAGTTTAATAAGGGGCTGTCCAGACATTCTTTTATGCTAATGCAGAAGTAGAAGAGGTACAAATCTTTCAGTAAAAGTAGTAATTTAACCTTATGTGGTCGTCTGTTGACAAGCTGCAGCGCGACGCATCCAGTGTATACTAGGGGCGGCACTTGATGCGCGACATGACGCACTGTTCCATGGCAGCACTGGTGTGCTTTCAGCTTTAGTGGTGCTAGGTGAGCTAGCAGTAGATCATAGACTGTAAAAATAATGCATGTAACTACCATGACGTCACCTATTGGTTTGTGGACTCTCGCTTTGAGGCCTCAAGTTCGTCATTTTGGCTGTTGCCATCTTGGGTTTTTGGTGCCAGAAGTGACCATATTTGGGTGAGAGGCTTGTGCTGTGGAGGAGCGATGGGTGGATCTGACTGAGAAGCCAAAGACACTATTTGCCAACAGTCTGGCACTCAAACAGCTGCCCTTAATTATGTGTAACATGTAGCCTTAATTAAATATAAACAATTGAATTGTGTAAAAATTCACCCCCCGTACAGCTGTCATGACCTTATGTGCTCGTCTGTTGACAAGCTGCAGCGCAAAACCGTTTTTGTACGTGGCTGTTAATGTGTTTATTTCTGCTGTACAGTTGTGGTATCTTAACATGGGGGTCTATGAGGATTGTCTCGCTTTTGGAGCCAGCCTCAAGTGGCCATTCAGAGAACTGCATCATTTTTTAGCCCCGGGGGATGCCGCTTGCAGTTGATGCACGCTTCCTTCTGTGTGGTGGTTGAAAGAAAAAAGTTCTTACATGAAACTGTTCACAACAAGGTCCGTTGAGTTTTTCAAATGTATTCTTTGGTATCTAATGCCATCTAGTTCCATTATATTGGAGAGAAGGCAGACTACTCTACTGCTGCTATCTCCAACACTTGGCAACTCACACCAAAACAATCGACACTGATAAATAGCACTACAGGTAAGTGGAAAAATGTGTAGTTTAGATTTTGGGCTGAACTGTCCCTTTAAGTAATGCATTTGTCTTCAGTGGTGGTACACTCTATATAATTAGTAGCACTTAGCACACTAGGGTACTAATAGTACCCTCCAAGGCTACTGGTAATTAAAATGGACTGCACTTGGACAACATCGAGCTCTGCAGATGCAGCTATCAGATGTTTCAGAACTGTTTGTTTTCTTCCAGGGTGGCAGCCCGTTTGAATGATGAAGTCACTGAAAGTCTCCAAAAATACTGTTTACACTGAGACGCTGTTTGCTGCAGATGAAGAACTATGGACTTAAGCCGCAATCACAACCACACGTTAATGCTGTGGCAACACTAATGTACAGGATATCGCCAAGAGAACGTACTGTTTGTGTCATTCAGGATTTGTCTGAATAAACAGAAGCATCTTGAATCAAGGTTTGTTCACACTGTATGGATTTACTTCTGTTCACACATGGTTTGCCATTTTACATTTCTCCCATATTAATGTGAGCTGCAGGTCTCCCGGGTCATCACCATTCAGTCACCGTAAAAATATCAAGTTTGTAATTTTGTAGATTTCTGCATTCAATGTTTTTATAACTTGTTAAAAAAAAGATTGAAAAACTCGACTTGTTTTTCTTTTTTTTTTTATTTAGAACAACACAAATGTTTTAAGCATTGTATCTGTGTGATATAGTACATTTAAAATTAAATTATTTCAAAACAGTATATTTAAACATTAAATATAGGTGACATGTATGAAAGGCATTGTCAGCACTGGCTGGGCCTGTTCGGTCTTTTTTTTTTCTTAACCACCTTCAGTTTTAATTTTGTATTTGTATTAGAAACAATGCAGTTACTGAAATACTATAAAACACTTTCTATGCATAACAAGTTTGCAGACACTTTTTCCTTTTGTTCTTGTATAGTTAACTGACTTTACCACTCATGATTCCTGGAACTGCTTACCGTGAGCTTGCAGGTGCTGCCATTTTCAGTCGAAATTTCATCTCACTTACTCTGTGGCCTGAAAACAGAGACTGTGGGCTTGGATTTCAACATGTTGCAATACAAAAACAAAAACAAAACAAAACAAAAAAAACATGATTCTATGCATCTTGTAAATGTGAATATCGATACAGAAGAGAGGTGCTCCCAAATTTGACAAAACGGACTCAAACCATGAGAAATCTGAGGTAAAAGTTGTCTTCATTAGAAATGGATTCCACACTACATTACTGCATAAAACAAGAAAACAGTCTGTCCATCTGGAATTGTATTTCCAAAAAATGGACCATGTAAAAACAGAAAAAGGTAACAATATCCAAAATAATTCATTTTTCCATCTGTCCAAATGTCCAAACATGTACAATATCCCCATCATGGTACTATATTGTACTTTTGGCCAGTATTTAATTGACAAAAGAAAAAGTGAAAGAACATCAAATGTACATACACATAGAGTCTAGTGAAATCTAAAAAGGTCCCCATTGGCTTCATGAGGCAGCATGTGTGGCTGTCAGAGAGCTGTCTTGGTCAGTCTTGAGGGTCGGGGGGTCCGTGGGCAATGAGGTGACCTCTACCATGCCTAGCCCAGTGTGAGGGACACTAGTGTTCATTATGTGTCTCTGTAAATGTTTAATCCAGTCCTCCTGGACCGACAAAGGACCCTGGAAGACGAGGTCACAGAACCTGTGTGAAGAAGAAGAGACAGATAATCTCTCGGGAAAACGAAGGCTCGATTTACAGCACAGAGGAAGTGAGTCAACCACTGTGAACAAAGAATCCGTTTATATGATTTGTAGGCCGGGACATCTCCGCAGCACGATACACTTTAGAATGGTATTTTTCAGTCTTTGCCGTTGCTATCGCTAGCAGCAAAAGTGGCCACCAAAGTACCTGTAAAAACTTTATGCAACAAAAGAAGAAGAGCCCCATTGCTAGGTTCTGAGGAAAACCAAAAGCGATCCAGGATTGTCTTTGCAACAGTGGTGCCAACGTGAACACCCCTGGAACTAAATCACCTGGGGTCTCACTTACTAAACAATGTGTTGGACCCGTACTAAAAATGTATGTATAGCCAGAAACTTCCACCTCACCATCTGCATCACCAATTGTCCATCTCCAAAATGTTGGTAAGCATGGGTCAGAGTTTCTCCCATCAAGTCTGTTTTTATAGATCACAACTTTTGCGTGGGAGGTCTAGGCCTCATTTTGTGTGTACGCAATGTTTATAAATGAGCACACATAAGCAGGTGCTGAGCTACCAGCCTGTCACCGATGTGCCAAACATGCTGGAGAAATGCTGATTTGGAACATGAAACTACTTTATTCAGTCTTTTTACTGATTTAAATCACCGAGGCTGTTTGTTGTCTGCAGACAATTTGGCTCCCGGTAAAACCCTCCTGAACGATAAACACAAGAAATTTTAGCTTGGAGAACTCTCAGCTGGTTGCAATTTGCAATCCTCACACTAGATGCCACTAAATCCCCCTAGATCCTAGATCCCACTGTTCCTTTAAGTGCTAATTAGCAATTGTTAGCATGCTTACAAACACACCTGCTGAACATTAGCATTAGAGGGCTGCTCGGGCTGCATGTGTCTGTCTGAACATGACCCAAGAGGACGCTAACTGAGCACGACCTGAACCCAACTGGCATTCTTTTTGGACCCAGCCCAACACAGCTAATGAAAGGAAAACACTCTGGTGCTTCCTCGTGTCATTTTCATAGAAAACCGATGGGCGTCATTGCGAGAAAGCCGATATTAACTGGAAGGTGAAGCACGGAGGACTATTTCAAGTAGGTTGAACCCCACCTGAGCACGAATATCACTGGGAATATTTGTCTGAACCATGTCTGATCTGTCGGGTCCGGTATCTACTCTCTAATCAGCATGTTGGCATCGACGCTGTGAGCTTGTTAATATGCTCACATTGGCATTTAGCTTACAGCACCACTGCGCTAAGTAAAACCTCACAGAGCTGCTAACATGGCTGTAGACTTTTGTCAGATTTCTGTTGGACAGCATTTACAAGGAACTGATTTTTAACAGTTAAAATAGTAAAACACAAACATAGAGACAATAAATTGGATTCACTTCATGCTGTTTCTGTTGGTGCACTACAAAACGGAGGAGTCGAAAGAAAGACGCCAAATGAATTCTGAATTACAGTAAACACATTGATTAGGTTTAGATGTAACTTCTTTTTTAAGCAAACTTAATAAAACAAATTATATTGTATTATGACAATAGTCACATACTGTGTTTATATTGCAAACTTTGGTGTTTATTGCCCACTTGCTGTAACAGTCTGTGCAACCATTTTTTTTTTTCATGGCCTCTGCTGTTTTGCTCCCTTTGTTTAGATTTAGTGGTCTTACTGTCGGTTCAGCCGCTATTTTACAATGCAAAATCATCTCAATACTTGTTTGTGACATGTAACTCCACACTCATTTTCACTTGTTTCACCATTTTTGGAGCACATCCATGGAAACGCGTCTCAGTCATTGAGGCAGTTTTTGTTTTATAAATAAAAGAAAACGGTTGGCAACAGAAGCAAATGAACCACATCAAACATTTGACAGTTGTCCAAATCTGGTTACCCAGGGCAACTAGGTAACAATGACTGCTGAAGTCTGTTGGACTGCAGATGCATTGTTATCCACCATTTAAAAAGACTAAGTATAAATGACATAAAAGCATTACCTGCAGGTGAGTCTGTACATTTCCTCTGGAGTCTGGGGTAAGGGCAGTGTCTTCTTCTTTGAGCCAGGCCTTGAGCGTTGCCTCCTCCCTACTTTACAGTCAAATGCTGAAAGACAAAGTGACTGTTAATTTACAGCACGACTTTAAAGATTACAGCACAGCCTTGATGATTTAACACTTTAAAATGGATATGTCCTCTATGATAACCTCTGGAAAGTTTGGATGTTGTTCAGTGATATTCCAACAACTGTACCTTTTCTGCTAGTTCAGTAAATCAGTCAGTTTGGATGCCCAGCCATTATTTCACCTAGCTTTATTTATATTAAGGTTTTGGCATAATGGTCTGTATCTCATCTACACAGGCCAATCCAGTGTAGCCAAGACACGAGGCCCAAGATGTAAGTGTGATGATCTGTGCCTGTAGGAAAAGTAGGCCCTGAAGGCAAGGACGCACCCAGCGAGCTCCACGATTAAAATCTCTGCAATATCTCAATTGCAGACGCCCTTCTGGATCCTTGGACCTTGGGGAGGACACAAATAACCACTGGTACACTAATTATAACTATGATTCAGACGTCACAAACTCTTCTGGTATCTGGCCCCGCAGACAGTTTTGAATTTATCTGCTGTTTTGAGGTGTCAGTGTGAGATTTCTGATCCTAAAACAGACACAGTGCCCAGGTTACTTGGGTACAATTGGGTAGGAATAATTTACCTCCAGCATGCCTGATCATAGGGGTGGGTGATGTGGAGAAAATCAAATATCCCGATCTTTTGACCAAAAATCCCAATTTTGAAATTGCCACAATATTTTAGGGTTGATTATTTGTGCTTTCACAAAATACTATAATTATTTTGATAATTAATCATCAGTAAAGTGGATATTAGGGCTGTACCTGACTAAGAATTATGCAGTCGAATCAGATTTGGCTTTTCAATGTTAATATTTGACTTATTTGTTCCTTTTTTTTAAAAAAAAAAATAGTGTTTGAGAGTTTGAGCAGGGTTCGGTGGGAAGATTAGGGAAGCCGAAACGTTCATGTAATATATACGATTGAGCCGGATACTCTGATTAATCGAGCCACCAGTACAGATAATGTACTTTATATGAATACAGGTACTATACGAATAAAATGTGTCAATATCTCTACAAATGTTGTGTGTTGTTAAAACTTAACAGAGTATTTTAATGAAAATTGATATAATGCATTTTGTTTTCAGTCTTCACGTTTCCCGGTCTGGGAATTTGAAGAATACAGGTCCAAGGACTGTTCTCAAAACTCTACATGCTAGAGCAATCAAGCACTTGGATCCATTTTAATGTAAGGAAGTATCAACCAGTATGAGTCACTGGTGCAGCAACAAGAATGAGAACCTTAACTGGTTTTCCCACTTCACAAAAACTGCACAACCAAGCCACTATCAGGCGTGGAACCTCAGGTCTCTGGGGAGGTGGCAGGAAGTTTCACATCTGCAGGCCAAAGTCTTGATTTGCTACTTCAGAAATAAATGTGATTTAACTTGCTGAAGCCAATTAATTAATCAAAACACTGCTTGTGGAGAAGTTCATCCCCAGACTGCCACTGTGCTCTTGGAGTGTTTTCTTTCTGTCTTCAACTTAAACTGTTGCTGATGACACTTACTGGTTCCCTCGAGTAAGGCAGTCCTTTTTCGTTTTGCATATGCCCGGAGGTGATTAGACAAGCTAACTCCACTATGGAAAGTTGCATTGCAATGGACGCACACCTTCCTGTTGAATTCACCTTTCTCTGTAAAAGACATAACACACAAACAAGTACAACATAAATACGGTTATGCTTCTTTGTCAATGGTGTTGACTTGGGGGACTCAATAACAACAGACCCTGATTTCCTATTGTGTGGCAAGTTTATAATTTATAAAAGTCCCACAGTGTAAGATTTAGAAATGTGAGAACATGTGTTTTGTCTTTGCTTTAAATAACAAACTCTATATGGATAATCTCTGATATTCTGCTATTTAGGTAATGAGACAAAGATAGAAATAATGGTATTCTTCTGCATTTTTATGTGCAACATACTCATCAGTTTTGGTCACATATCGAAACGGTATCTTAGTGCTGTCATTCTATGCCTTTACGCTGATGACACCTCACTTTAACAACATGTAAAATCTAATGATCTAAACCCAGATATCGGTTTCAAAACAGCTGCTGTAGATGTAAATGTCTCAGTGTGAGTTCTAGAATATATATCTACATTTGTTTAAAACTCACAGGCCATCAAGACTGAGGCAAGACATTTTTGTAGATGGCCAACTTTTTAATGTACAGGTGAGATCAAATACTTGTGTAATCTTTATTTTTTACTTTGAAATTTTTATAACCTAGTATAAAATCTGTCAATCAAATACAAACATGATAAGACAGCCAGACCAGTGCATTTATGAGCGTGTACTGGCTTATATTAAATCAAAATGAATCATATTACTTCAGAAAACAAATTCAAATTCCAATCTAACCTACTGGTGTTTTTAAAAGTATCAATTTATTGACACCTACTGATTCGGAAAATCTGAAACCATTTAAGTACTTTTCACAGTAGCATGTTTTATCCTTGTCACATTTATCTTTTTTATAAATTTTTAAATTGTTTGCCCTCAATGTTAACTTCCCCCGTGGTATCAAATACCGATATTTTTCAAAGTAATAAATTATAGGATCGTGACAACCCTATGACCCACTGGTTACCATTATGAAGAAGTTACTTACCGCACTTTGGCAGTGAAGATGCAACTCTTGATCCCGAACTGTGCTCACTGTTTGAAGAAACTGCTAATGTGTTTCTTGACATCTGAGAGGACCCCTTTAGTCTGCCATCTTCTTGACACTTCCTCTTCTTCAAAATTCCTATCAAGGCAGTCGTGCCCGAGAGTGAACTTTTAACATCCAGCTTAGTCTCTAGTTGACTTTTTTCAGGTTCCATTTCCGCTAAAGAAAACGTGGGCATCAGTGGTCTGGCATCAGTGCAAATGCTTGAAATAGAATTACTTTTTGGGATTCCAATGGATGGCTGCGTAAAACGGTTGACACTGGACAGCTTTGGTGAAGCACCGTACTGGTAATGGTTACGTCTCTTTCCCAGAATTTGAAGTGCCCGCTGGAACTCCTTCTTGTCGCGCATCAACTCTCGGAGTAAAAACAGTGGGGATTTGTTCTTTGTTGCAAAGCTTTTACCAAGCTTTTTTAAGTGGCCTCGTATGTGGTTGGACTGCCCAGTCCTGTTATCAAATGAGTCCCCACATAATGGACAGGAGTGAATGCTCTTCACAGTCTCAGATTCTGACTCCATCTGATACACTGGAAAAAAGAAGATGAAAATCAGAAACATAATTATTGAACAAACACAATAAGATAAGTGTATGTTTTGTGACTTCAAAGTACTATAACTGGAAAACTACTGTTTAAAACCATTTTAAAAACTTGGGTTTTTCTTTCGCTGGCCTGTCTATTGGTTCCATTGATCGTGAGAACACTAAGCACACCAAAATAATTGATGGGATCTCGGACGCAGGTAGAGGTGTTGAAAAAACAACAACAAAAGGTCCTATGGGTGACATACAATCATACAGGTTGTAAACAAGCTGAGTTTTCCCAGAATAAGTACAATTTTACTTAAAGTGAGCGCATCAATAATGTCTCTGATTATATTTAATTTCATAAGAAAAGTGTGCGCAACTATGCTAAGTATATTTGGTAATAGCTGACTTAATAAATCAGTCTGCAAACTGACTGACAGTAATAAGGTTACGTTATGTTAGCTAATATCTACAGGGTTCCCATGGATCCTTAAAAAGTCTTAAAAGGCACTGAATTTATTAATCTAAAAATAAGACCTTATTAAAATGACTTAAACCAATCGTTTAAAAGTCTTAAAAATGCTACGACATGGTAGGTAGGAGTTTATGAATAGTTTTTCTTTGACGATGCGTTGTAAAATGTCCAAAAAATTGGTAAGATCTATCTTTGTAACATCTATCTTTTAAAAATAATAAACTGAATGCTTCTTGCATTATGTCACATCAGGATAATGGAATCAACAACACTTTTATTTTGTTTCTGGCCGAGATACTCAAAGCATAGGATCCACTTCCCCTAGCTAGCTGTCACTGTACTCTGGACGAAATGAGGAAATCCAAATTACACAAAAATTGGCTATTTAACCAAGATTTTGTTGTATTGCTGAAACCGGTACAAGGCAACGCATATGAGATTCAGCAAATTTTATGCACAAAGTTTTTCAAATTCAACACAAGGCAGCGTGAGAAGCACAAAATCTGCAAGAAAACCTGCTGACAAAGTTTTTCTTAGTTCTGCTCTACCCTCGTCCAGTACCCTCGCTACAACATTTGGGCAAAATCGTCTTTAATCCCAAGTAATTAGTTGTGGGTTTTTTTTCCTTAAATTTTGATTATCATAAAATTGGTAAAAACCTAATTCCAAGTGGAATAAAAAAAAAAATCTTAAAAAGTCTTAACTTTAACGTGCCTTTAGCTGTAGAAACTCTGATCCAAATGAAACTGACTAACTGGGGGTTTGTTTACAACCTGTATGACTGTCTGACCCCTCTTTGTTGTGATGGTGGACCTAATTTTAAAGATGACGCCATGTTCCAAAATCTTAACAACTGTAAAGTTTAATGCTCAAAAATAACAGAAAGCACTGATGGCAAGAGTCACAAAAAGTATAAGCTAAGCTGTAATAAAGGACAGTATCCTATTAACATAAGAACATAGAAGTATGGAATTACCTTTTTTCAATCTCCGCATCGTTGACATCTTTCGTCGAATTCGTGGCCTCCTGTCCTGAGAAGCCACCTGTTCAGGAGGCACTACATGGCGTGCATTGTAGCTCAGTCCAACCCTATGTAGATGCCCTCGGACATGATTGGACAATCCAACACCTGACTCAAAGACTGCAGGACAGTAAGGACAGTTCTTGTGGTCCGAGTCCAACTCTGACAAATCCTCCGCTAAGTCATCCCTCAACGGTATTTGGTGGGCTTCAAAGGTCTCTTGAAAGACTTCTGTTTCAATGCATTCTTCTTTGATTTCAAGGTCGGTCTGGTCTTGTTCTTCAGTCTTTATTTTCTCAAACAGCCTCTTAGATTCCTGCAGGGCACCTCGCATGGACATTCTTCTGCTATAGGTATAAATGATGTTTTGTTTTTCTTTCTTTATGCCGTTGTCAAAAAGGTTGGTGTTGGCATCTGTGTCCTTGAACTGGAATATGTCTTTTTCGTCACAGTCTGACACCTTTTCCTCTTCTTCTTGGTTTACTTTCTTGGGACTTGGCAAAGGTTTTGCTAAGATGAAGCATGAGTCTTGGTCAGAGGTGTTGCGATATGGAGTGGACATCTTCCTTTTAGACGGTGACTTTTTGTGTCCATTTGGAGATAAAGCTGAATCTTCAACCTTGACAGTCAATGTTCCAGGCGACTGATCAGAGCCATCTTTGTCACCTTTGGAATCCTGAACAGATGTGCTGTGATTATTGCTTTCCTTCTTTTGTTCTGCAGTTTTCTTTCCGTATCTTTGTCGGGACAGGAGAACATTGATGGATTTGTCAAGCTTTGATTCCGTTAATTGAGACTTGAGACCTCTCCTAATCTTGCTATTTCTGAATAAGTCTGAAATGTCATTGGACTCACTAGGTGAACAAGCTCTTTTAGGAGAGATCTGATTTTTTATAGAGATTTTCGATGTAAACTCTGCATCTTCTACAGGACTTTTACTGGTAGGTATGTGCTGCTCCTTAGATGGTTGTGCATTTTTGTCAATACGCTGTGCAGCTTCGTATTCCTCATAAGTTTGTTGATGGCGCCGCAGGAGGTGATTCTTGAAAACATTTTTGCTAAAAACTCTGTAAGAACAAATGCTGCAGGAGTAGCTTTCAGAGTCATCATTCTGGATCTGCTTTCTAACTGTGATAACAGTATGCTGCATAATGTTATGCCTTCTTAGATCACTCTCGCTAAGAGTTCTGAAGCTACATTTGTCACATCTAAACTTTCTCTTGTCCTTCTCGTGGGTTTTTGCATGTTGAACAAATGTGTTTGGGCACGTTGTAACAAATGGGCACTGAGGGCAAAAAAGCTTCTTTTTAGCTTCTTTCTTCTCATCATTCATGCCTTTGATCTCTTCAGTGAGTCTTGCTGTCTTCTCCTGGTGGATAGACATGTGCTCAATGAGCGCACCACTTTGCCTGAAGGACTGCCCGCACTCTCGGCATATAAAAGGCTTTGGCAAATTTGGAGAGTCAACATGGGCCTTCATATGACGATGCAAGTGATGTTCTTTCTTGAAAATGAGCTTGCATTTTGAGCAAGGGTAGCATGATGGCTTCTCCTCTGGATGAGAATTTATGGTGAGCCTCCCCTTCAGTGGTGAAAGCCTGTGACCTATATTGTTCTCATGTGAATTTCTTGCAGGTGCATTATAAAGAATTTCCTTGATGGTCTTCACAGTTCCATTGGGATACATGGAAACTTTCCCTGTTGGTGACGACTGTGACTGGGAGAACTTTCTTGACTTTCTGACTTTTCGGACAGGAATGGAGTCTTCTTGGTCTTCGGTATCGGACAGTTCCTCAGATGACTTGTGGCTCAGATCAGGGTAAAGGTCTTCTGAGGGATCTACCATGACAACCATGTCCATTTTCCGTTTCCTTCTCCTTTGGCTGTTGGCAGCAGGGACATCATCTTTAGGCTCCTCACCAGGAGAATCACCGTGGTTGTCCCACAGAAACTGCATAAACTCTTTGTGAGGGTCCCAGTGAAGATCACTGGCACTACTAAAATCATCCAATGAGTTCTCAGGCGAGTCTGCATCAAAACCCCAAATTCCAGCAGTATCAATTTCCTGCACTGTTTTTAGTGGGGTGATGCTCTTGGCCTCCTCTTTATCTGCTGAGATGCTGCTGAGTTCATGGGCTTGTGTAGCCTGATTTGAAGAAGGTCCATTTCCCAGGCCAACCGGAGACAACATATCTGTGTTGGACAGAACATCTAGGACACTGTTTTGTTTCAGAGAAGGCTTGCTGAAAGAATCGGCGCAAGAAGCGGATTCTTGGGCCATTCTCATTGGCTCTTGCAGGAGCGTGAGGGCATTGATCTCAGGATCTGCATCTTTGTCGTCTTCATCAACACCTGTCAGACATGACATTTCGGTTGCCATGACCTGAAAAGAGGAAAGGTAAAGCCTTCTTAGTATTGTACTAAAAGATCCACAGTTATCACTGTAGCATCTCAAAGGTTAAATTTAAACCTTTATCCCTTAAGGCATAGGTCCGTCCATCTCTGCACAATAACAGATAACTGATCTAGGTAGAGCTGTTGCTTATTGATGAAGGTGATTTTTTTAAATAAAATTACAGTCATATGGGGTTTTGCCTTGATATATTCATATTATTAAATGTTGTGGTGAGGGTTTGTGTGTATTGATGTATGGTGTTTTTGGGCATTCATACCAAATCAGCTCAGGGGGTTGCATGGATGGGAGTGAACTGTTCAGGTACCGGATAGACAATGAAATGATACAGGAAGTCCAGTTGTAGAAACAGATAAATGCGTGTAAAGGCTTGTCAGATGCCAAACCACGGCACAACGGTTTGAAATAATCACAGGCAGGATTTTACAACACTAAGAAGTTGTCGTGGTGACTACAGTTTTGTATTTTTTCATAATGAATGCAATGTAAACGGTAAAAATACAGCATTTGCATTCAAAGTAATCTAACCATAGACATATTAAGAGAACCGGACACAACGTTGGAGGTGGGGCCCTGTTCATTTCTATGAAAGTTGCTCAGTGCCAAAGAAGTTAGACTACCGAAATTACCCAAACAATCACCACTTCTTCCATGCTGTGAGGCCCATAGAGCAAGCTCTCTAGCCGAGCCGGTCATGTCTGGTTTAGCATTCTGCTAAAGTAAATAGGGATATAATTATACAATTGCGCGGCTCTTGTAGACTTTCGAATCTTATAAGACTGACCGGATCAAATTTAATTGTGAAACAACTCATTCTACGTGGGTTGTAACACTCCACTGATTTATGTACGTCTCTTTCACCATGTGGTCTATGGGAAAGTCGTTCTAGGCCACATAGTATCACACTATGGAGGTAATTTCATAGACGTATTAAGAGAACCGGACACAACGTTGGAGGTGGGGCCCTGTTCATTTCTATGAAAGTTGCTCAGTGCCAAAGAAGTTAGACTACCGAAATTACCCAGACGATCACCACTTCTTCCACGCTGTGAGGCCCATAGAGCAAGCTCTCTAGCCGAGCCGGTCATGTCTGGTTTAGCATTCTGCTAAAGTAAATAGGGATATAATTATACAATTGCGCGGCTCTTGTAGACTTTCGAATCTTATAAGACTGACCGGATCAAATTTAATTGTGAAACAACTCATTCTACGTGGGTTGTAACACTCCACTGATTTATGTACGTCTCTTTCACCATGTGGTCTATGGGAAAGTCGTTCTAGGCCACATAGTATCACACTATGGAGGTAATTTCATAGACGTATTAAGAGAACCGGACACAACGTTGGAGGTGGGGCCCTGTTCATTTCTATGAAAGTTGCTCAGTGCCAAAGAAGTTAGACTACCGAAATTACCCAGACGATCACCACTTCTTCCACGCTGTGAGGCCCATAGAGCAAGCTCTCTAGCCGAGCCGGTCATGTCTGGTTTAGCGTTCTGCTAAAGTAAATAGGGATATAATTATACAATTGTGCGGCTCTTGTAGACTTTCGAATTTTATAAGATTGACCGGATCAAATTTGATTGTGAAACAACTCATTCTACGTGGGTTGTAACACTCCACTGATTTATGTACGTCTCTTTCACCATGTGGTCTATGGGAAAGTCGTTCTAGGCCACATAGTATCACACTATGGAGGTAATTTCACTGTTTGGCTACTACAAAAATTGGCTTAAAAGCCCAGTGCACTTCTTGGGGGCCTGAATGTACCAGGAATATATGCTTGCATGCATAAGAGAGCGCTCAAGGCGATCTGAACGCACCCTAAAGATAAACTTCCAATTTAAAACAGCGTACCTCTATTGCCACCCTCAGGCCAAAATGTCATCTTTACACAAGATACCTTAGAATCCAAGGTGTAGATTGCCATGGCTTTTTCTACATTCATTTAGCTTCCCAATGGGGTGAAACCATAGACTGTAAAAATAATGGACAAAGCTACTGTGACATCACCCATTAGTTTGTGGACTCCTGTTCCAAAACCTCGAGTTAGGCTTTTTGGTTGTTACCATCTTGGTTTTTGGAGCCAGAGGGCACAATATTTGGACAAGAGGTCAGAGCTGTGGAAGAGCAGGGGCTAGATCCGACACAGACTGACACTCAAATTGTTACTGCTCTTAATTATGCAAGCTTTCAACCTGAACTAAATGCAAACGGATGAGTTATATCAAAATTCACTGCTTGTACAGTTGTAATAAAGGGGGAAATTAGCTAAAAAGACCAAAACACGTTTTTGTACAAGGTTCCAAACATGTTTACTTCTGTAAAATTGGCATTTGAACACGGTGGTCTGTGGGAACTGACTAGTTTTTTTTTGGAGCGAGCCTCAAGTGGCCATTAGAGGAACTGCAGTTTTTGTCACTTGCGTGTTGGCTTCATTTTTCAGCTCCGGAGGTTGCTGTTGGGGAAAACCCATTTTATTTTTAACATTTGCGTGGGGAGATGTACTGAGGGTAGTGCTAAAGGATACTTTAGCGCTGATCCATATACTATAATAATAATAATAATAATATTTACAGCAATTAAGTTTGCATTGTTGTATAGTGGTACTGAAAGCAGCAGATTGTTGAGCATTTCTTTAACATTAATGTTATCTTCCCTATCAATGGCTTAAGGTGAACAAATAGCTCTAGCAGTCTCGTAACACTTTAATTTGTAAATTAAGGCTAGCTAATGTATGTAGCCTTCACATGTCGCAACTAAGGGTGTAAATCACAAGTTTCATCACAATATGATACAATATGGATTCTTCGGACTATGACACAATATTTGCAGATATCAGAAAGTCTGCCATGGTATGATTTTTATTTGGCTGAATTCAGGGCCCTGCAATCGATATGCGACAATATCGGTAAGTATCCTAATTGTTATTTTCTTGGCTGCTTACCACTATCTGCCTGGCGCTCAGCTGCTAGCACTGTTTGAATGTTTAGGAAGGAGGTGCACTTGGATGGAAATGATGACACTACTTCAAAATAAAGATGTATCTTAAAAATTACTATATGTATCCATGTTTTCACTTTGCAACGATAATTTTCCATCGCTGATCTATGTACGTTACACCGTCGTTACATCGTCATTACACCCCTAGCAGCAACACGTCACTGCTAAGAAATAAATATGGATTTAGCCTTTTCGAAACAGCAAACTCATCCATAGATTGTTTGTTCCGTACAGTTTGTAGAGTGTGATGTAATGACCATTGCTGCCACTAGAGGCTGCTAGTGTGGTTTAAAAATGTAGTCATGTTCAAAATAGAGCTGCAACGATTAGGCTAGTAAGAGAATTGAGCTGCAACTATTTTGATAATTGTGTGTCTTTTTTAAACATTCTCTACGTTCTCTGTCTTTTTCAAATGTTCTCGCTTCTACATTGTAAACCTTTGCTGTTTTTTTTGTCTTATATCATTGTAAACTGAATATATTTGGGTTTTGGACGGTTGGTCAGACAAAATAAGTAATCTGAAGACGTCACCTTGGGTTTAAGCTAACTGAAATGGGTATTTTTCACTGTTCTCTGACATTTTAACATCCAAGCGGTAAAGCAAATAATTGGCAGATTAATCAATAATGAAACAAATCATTCGCTGCAGCCCTAATTGCAAATGTAAATCAGTGGTGGTGAAGATTTCTAACCATCTGGCTAAGATGATATTTCCAGCTTTTAGCATGCTTTAGCAAATGTCAGCATTACAGTGACATTCAGGCTTTTGCAAGTCCAATATTTAATATTACCTTTGTTTACTAGCTACAGTTTGCAGTAGATGGTTCTTGCTCATTAGAATGTGCCTGTTTGATGTAAAAAGTAAACAGTTCAGTTACTTACAGTGTCACCAGGCTTCTCGACTCAAACAGCATTCATTGACTGCAAAATGAATATAGCTAAATATAATATACTTGACATTTTGTTCAGATGATTAATTGTGGCCATTTATAACGCTACAAGGTCGTGAGAGGTCTTGGATTTGAAGGGCAATAAAAGTGTCATACCAAGTGAATGCTCCTATGGCAGAGAGAGGTGTTTATAACATCTACACAGCAGCACCGAAACTGCAAAGAGATGGACCTCGTAAATGGCTTTTGATGAGCGGTTGTGGATTTTGTATAGAGCTAAAACTTTGAGCACAGTAGTTCAGTTATATGCCAACACACAGTAGTTGGGATACGTTTCCGAAGCTACCTAGATAGAGAGCAAATTGGATTATTTACACTATGTTCCGTAAGGCTATCATTGCATTTCTTTGGCGTTTATATCACGCTGTGTTGTTGGATGCTGCTTGCTGGAGCTGCAGACCATTCCATTAAGGCTGTTCCATACCAAAACCTATTCCTCAGGCTAAACTACAGCTAATGACAATCGTCCCTCGCTATTCACCACACAGACATCAATAAAATGATGATAAACAAACAAACGTTACCTCCGAGCGGTGCAGATGGAGACAGGGCACAATTTAAACGCTGCATTGAATAATTTCTTACTTTCGTCTTCCATCTATTTCACAGTCGCCATTTTCCGTGGTGGTCTGGTGTGGGACAGATCATTTCTTTTGTACGGGTAACCGTAACTACAATCGGCTTTACAGAAACAGAACAAAGACAAACTCCGATGATAACGTTTAATTGTGTAACTATCTATAAAACAGATATAGTTAAAAAGTTACGCAAGTTACTGTCGCGTATAATTTCCGCATGTGATGTTTCGAGTCGGCGCCATGTCCCCCCGAAAGATTTGTAATGGTACATTCCAGATAGGAGGCATAAAAAAACCTGAGTTAATGACCATCTCCTTTGAGTAGCAGATTTTTTTTTAGGTTGATGGCGGTTAATCGTCGTTTTAATTGAGGAAATAAATTGAAACTTCAGTTACTATTTGGTTTGCTTTTTTAAAAAACACCTTTAGTTTTGATATGTTAACTTGTCATTGACGCACAGACTAGAATTGTGTGCCAACACAGGAGAGATGTTGCCACTATCCCCCCATGGTTGTCTTCTCACGGGTCTTTGTTGCCTTCATGGCCGGTGATTAGCCGGTTCAGTTATTCACAGCCTCGTGAGTTTTAAACATAGAACACATTGTGTTTGAACACACACTCAATAAAGATGAAATTAATTCACAATAAACATTTACAGTCGGCCTAGTTAAATATTGATGGCAGCATTTAGCTACAGACAATATTTTTTTTAAAATAAAAAGTCAAGCTACAGTGCTGTTATATGAAATGTGCTTAAGTTGTTACTGGTGGGTAAATCAATCTCGCCAAAAAATAGTAAAGACGGGTTAACTGCAATGTATTTCTAGAAATACTGGCCACTCTGTTAAGTCTAAACGCAAAGATGTGTTTATTTTGAAAGCAATGGAAATTTATTGAATTTAATGACAAACCCCATCCTCCTGTTTAAAACGTTTTTGATAGATTTTTTTTTTTTTATCTAATGAGGTCTCTTGAACATGTAAATAACAAGAAAAGTATATCAACCATACATAATAATAACCTGCCATTTTGTAATTTCCCTGCTATTTGATTTTAAATGCTGTCTCTGATTTTTTTCTTCCTTTTCTTATCGGTCAATTTCAGTCTGTCACTTGTACTTTATTTTATTATTATTACTGTTATTATTTTGGACAGTTTCTATGATGTCTGACTTTGTATAAATCACTGTTTTCAATAAAGTTGAGGAAAAAAATGGCAACTGAAACGTTAGTGGGGTCAAAGGTTAAGCCCTGACCTGACAACCTAGTGTTAGCATTTGTGTAGTAAATTTATTTGCTATTTTATTATCACAGGTGAGTACACAGCTAGGAATTACCGGAGCTAATTTTAAAAATTACAAAAAAATCAAAGTTTAAAACAACATAAGAAATTATAAAGCTAACTGTTAGCCGTGAGTTAAAATGTCGTCATAACTGAAGCTAGCTGCTAGCTAGTTGTTGACTAGCGGCTAATCCTTTAGCTAAAGCTAGCTAGGCCCAGTTTCCTCGACTGTGTCAGCCCGTAAATGTAGTTACCTAATAACCGGTAAGTATTTTAGTACGAGATACTTGTCTACAACATTCATAATGTATATGTTCATACAGCAGGTATGCTACTTATAGAACATTCAATTCTGTCATATCCATAAGTGGCTAAATGCTAAAGCTAACCTTGGTGACTGCAGCTCCTTAAAAAGTCTAGTTAGCTACTAGTTACTCTCAAAATTTATTGAATTACTTAACCAATTACTGCATAAAAAAGTAATTAGTCACCAGATAAAGTAACTTTTGCATTACTTTTAAATATCTGCATCCATTCTCTTATTAAGGCGCATATGGCTATAATAATTTAGTGTTTTAAGTGTAATTTAAATTTTTATCTATGATTGTACCCATTATCACTATGATGAAAAGTAAGTAGTGGAACAACAATACACAATAGATATGATTTTGATAGGCCTTT
The DNA here is from genome assembly GCF_011397635.1 of Epinephelus fuscoguttatus. NCBI lineage: Eukaryota > Metazoa > Chordata > Actinopteri > Perciformes > Serranidae > Epinephelus > Epinephelus fuscoguttatus. The sequence goes on from NC_064766.1 coordinate 26,688,315, forward strand.
ATTTATTGTAGCCTCGAAAGGCCTTCAAATCAAGCAACACAAGTGCAAAATCAGTCTTAAAATTGGTTAAAAATGATCTTCAAAAGGTCGTAAAAAGCATTAAATTAGGTGTCTTATACCTGTAGAGACACTGGCTAACATTAAATCAGCAGAAATGCTGCTAACTGATATGAAAGCCACATTTTTTGTGTATCCAAAATGTTATGTATTAATGTTCCTTTTAATCTCAAATAAATCCATACACAGCTTAATTAAAATTTAACTACATCATTTGCAGGCTTGATTTTTGCATTGTAGGATATGTCATGAGAGAAATATTAAAGATGGTAAACCATATGTTATTTTTCTGCTGCAGACCAAAACAAGTCTTCCAAAATACCCCTCAAACTTGCAGCAACAATAGCTTTCTTCCTCTCATACGGCCTGTAAATAATTTTTCACTTAAGAAGTTATACTGTACATACATAGCTACTAATATATTTATTGATTTGTGTTTGCATTCATATTAGTATCTCCGTTTTTTTTCTTCTTTAAGCCAGATGTCTCCCAATCAAGATCCATTGTAACTGACAGACATCATCCTGCTTTGCATCCAAATGTGTGAGTGCCAAATAATCTGATGTTGGACTCAGACGACTGCACGTTGTCCCTCGACAATCTCTTTTTTGAGAGACCCATTGTCCAAAAAGTGTGAGTACAAAGAGATGCCCCACATCATCCCTCTCTCATCTTCATCTCACAGCTGAATTCATTTTTTCCCTCTGGATTGTATTTGACAGAAAGCCACTGCACCAGGAGGTCAGCCCATGGCAGCTGGAAGTGCCTCCATCTCTTTCTCAGGTTCCAGCCACTCAGGATATGCAGAAGGAGGCAGAGTCTCTCTCTACCCTATACAGTATGTTGCGCTCTGGATTAGAGGGAATTCCTTTTCACTTGACTTGAGTAAACTGCTCAGTATCTGGCCTTTTGAAGCCCTACTAAATTTAACTGTGTGACTCACTGACACAATAGCTTGAATAGGCTTGAAAGCTTTCCCAATTTTCCTTGGCTTGCGTAAGCAAACCGGGATCTGGGTCTTATGATATATTCTCATAATCATTAGTATAACTGGAATGGTAAAGTCCCCGATGTAAAGTCTTTTCTTCAGCAAGCACAAAGTCAACCATAATTCTGAGAATCACACTCCAAATTACAGCTACCAACAACTTTGTGTGATGAAACTCTCCCTCTTCAATAATACAGGTTTCTCACAGAGACCCAAGACACTCCTGCCTTCTTTTAAAGGATCAGCTGGGCTTCAGGTTTTACCATCAAACATCAACAGTCCTTACAGTTATAACAATGATAAGAAAGAGCTTGAGGACACTCAGGGTGGCAGCAGCAGCACCAGCAGATGTGATGCCCTTTGGCATTTAGGTGAGGGGTTCAGGGATTACACTAATGGTGCCTGCCAGAGTGGTGGAGGTGGAGATGAAACCCTGCAGGCCTCTGGTCATGTGGCCATCAGCAGGAGGTGTTTGTCTCTGGACTACAGCGAAAGCCCACCTCTACGGAGAAGGCAAGTGTCAGTTATTTATCAAGAAGATGACATTTACTTGATTGTGAATTAACAACTTGTTTTCAGTGTTTCTGTGGTGCATATTTTGAAAGATGAGAAGAGTTCTTCATTTGGGGGCAGTAACAGGTTTGTGATTTCAAAGCGTTTAACAAAGATTGATATGTGGCCTTGAGGCTGTGAAAAGCAGGTCAGCAAGGATTTTCTCTCCTCGGAGGCGGATGCAGAATGTAATTTTTAAAAAATGCTTAATATAGCAGGATTAATGCTATTCAGTTCACAATATAAAAGCCATGTTTCCAGTTTTTCGCTGTCCAAAAAATGTAGTTATGATTCACGCCTTAATCCCTCAAATTGTTGGAATCCATGACATGCTCAGTTAAGATGGAACTACAGTCTATCATGAAGAGGATCAAGTTCTTAAGAAAAAAATGAAAAGATGCTACACCATCAAATAAGCCTCCAAGCTCACAGCATTAACAGTAGTTCCCTCTCTTATTCTACCTTCTGCCTCTATCAATTCTTTATTCCCTCCGTATCTTCTCCTCCCTCTCACAACAGCTTGTTCAAGGTTCAGGTGTTGAACAGTGGAGGTGACTCGTCAAACACAGATGACCTCAGAAGCAGCAGCAGCCAGACAGCATCCAGACCTCAAACTTTTCTCAGTCCGGTTACCATGGCGACAGTGCCTCCTCCTCCTCCTCAGCCGCCACAGGCGACAGTTAGCCAGGCAGCTCCTCCTTTCTCCCCCAAGCCCCCCTTCCCGCCCCCTCCTCTGGGCTCATCTGCAGCGAGTGGCCAACCCCCGCAGCAGGCGGCACATGCTGAGATGCAGGACAAGGGCACAAAGAGAGCCTTCGTTCCGCCCATGACGCCTCAGCCACTTCGCATAGAAGGTGCTGCACTGCATTGACACAGTCAAAGACAGGCGCTGTGCTCACAGGCTATGACTGGTTTACCAAATAGCACTCATATAGCCTCTGTAACGTAGTGCAGTTAATGAGCGTGCCCATGTCTAGCCATGGCAGCAGCTGCCACATTGTGTTTGGGTGTGATGAGGTGAAATGAGGTGAGCTCCCCTCATTGACCGTTCCATTGTAATGCAACATGCTGGTCACTAGGTGGTGGATTGTGAAACATTAGAAGCAGTAGACAGTAACAGTAGAACCCTTTGTGACCACATGTAGTCTACAAACATTACTGCAGCTTTACATTCACAACAGAATCAAACCTCGTGATTTTATACCTTACCAAAGTCTTAAACATTTCATATCAGCATTAAGGTGGAATGAGTGGAATCACTGAGAGTGTGACTAAAGGTTAAAGTATTTTTTTTGTGTTTTCATTGTACACATTTTAGGTACCTCTGGGTCTGGAGTTTTGCGGCCAGTTTCTGAAATCCGTATCCTTTTTTGTTGTTGTGTAACTCAACACAATTTGAAATTGTCAGACAGTATGTGAACTGCGCCAGAAGCTTGGAATGCAATAACACAAGTACTGTGGTTTGATTTCCTGAATCATGCTAACACAGCAGCTAAGTTCAGATCCGTTTTCAACGAGTTCCCCTTTTTCAACTACGTTCAATCCAAAGCACTCGATGATGTAAGCATTATTTTGAAGCCTTTATAAACAGAGTGGTGAGGATTATAATTAACACGTCTTGTTAGAACCTGTGAGATGTGAACTGTGACTGCCTCACCTGGTGTTATGTTTGTTCACAGGTTCTTTACACGGGTAAGAACTTTGTGGCATGTGCTCCGACTGGATCTGGAAAAACAGTGCTGTTTGAGCTGGCCATCATTCGTCTACTAATGGAGACCTCAGAGCCCTGGAGAGATGTCAAAGCTGTCTATAGTGAGCATAGAACCTATTAATACACCAAATAAGCTCCACGCTGAGTAGATTTGGCCTAAAGTATGCTTAATATTCATAAGATATGTTGCATTTAATTTAAGAAGTTGTACTTTCCGGCCTCAGTATTGCAGAAAATGATTCCTACCCAGAAAAATAATAATTTCTCAAACTGTTCTACACTCTTAACACCTGAAGGGACAGTTCATCCGAAAATCAAAAGAGATTTTGGCCATAGAGATGTCTGACTTCTCCTGAATTTAATAGAACTAGATGGCACTTGGCTTGTGGTGCTCAAAGCATTATACTGGAGAAAAGTCAGACATCTCTACGGCCGATATCTCCACCACTCAGCAACTCACCAAAACAATCTGGATTAATAAGTAGCATTTCAGGAAAGAGTAAAAATATGTATTTTCAGGGGCGTCCAGTAGCTCACCTGATAGAGCAGCCCCTGTGAACCAAGGCTGTGTCCTTGTTGCAGCAGCCTGGGTTTAGTTCATGCCCGTGGCCTTTTGCTGCATGTCATCCCCTCCCTCTCTCCCTCTTACACACTTAATCTGTCCTGTCAAATGGCGGCAAAAACCCAACAAATAATCTTAAAAAATATTTTTGGGTGAACTGTCTCTTTAAGATTTGATAAATGAACATGATATTTTTTTTCTTCATTTATAACTGATTGGAAACACAAAATACAGATCTGGTGTTGCTTAACTGTTCATACAAGCTGCCAGTTTGAAAAAGCTTGTGCTGTATCAAAGTTCAGGCAGGAGGAAGAAATCCTATACCTGATGAAATTCAGCGCAGTCAAAGTCACTAAAGAGCAACAGTGTTTTAACACAATACACCTGACTGTAATTATACACAGGAGCTTTGAATATGTGTATCGTTCCCAGAGTGTTTTGATTTTTGATTCAGTTATAGATTTAGGGTATTTCTAAGGTACAAAGAACTGCTTTGAAAAAAGTTTCACTGTTTGTTCTTGCCAGTGGCCCCTATCAAAGCTCTCTGCAGTCAGTGCTTTGAAAGCTGGAAGAAGAAGTTTGGTCCCCTGGGACTGAGCTGCAAGGAGCTGACGGGTGACACAGAGATTGATGACTTCTTTGAGATTCAGGACTCCCACATCATCCTGACCACTCCTGTGTGTGACACTACAGTATACTGCCTCTACATTAACGTATGCAATCTGTAGTTACATTTGAATATGTGATTTTGTGTTTGATTTTTTTTACAGGAAAAATGGGATAGCATGACAAGAAAATGGAAGGACAACTGTCTGTTGCAGCTCGTCAGGCTCTTCCTCATCGATGAGGTCAGATGTTTTGTTCACAGGCCCTTTGTTTAGTGTTTATAGTGTCTCATAATCTGCCTGCATAATGTTGGATACTCACAATGCCAGAAGATACACAGTTTACAGTGGGTTTTATTTTGCCGCATTGTGTGATGGCACGCCATTAGCCTCTGCCCTCAGCACTTTATTTCACTTAAGGTTAGCCATTAAAAACTTACAGTACATGATGTTCAACGCCGGTTATTATGAAAGTGCATTTAACTGGGCCATGTAGTTCTTCCACACTGAGATGCACCTCCTCATATAAGTGATGGAAGCAATGATAAAAGTATAGTTGCACTGAATTTGGGTTTTTATATTGGAGAGCTTCTATTTGGGTTTTCGAATGATGCTTCGAATGTTCATTTCTACATTATCACCCTAAAATTTTTTAAATATCCTCAAACAAGTTCCTCAATTTTAATGAAATGATTCATCAAATTAAATGAGTCTTTTTATTAAATCAACCATCTTCAATGAATATAATGCATTAGTTTTTGTCTACATAAATACCCCCTCGTTAATGCAGGTGTGTGCCTCCCTTTGTGTTCAGCGAGCAGGAGAACACATTTTTTTTACTTCAGGGAAAATGTTGTTTTTGAAAGGCTAAATGTCAACATATATAGACTGAAGCACTTGTGTACACAAGGTAATTAACTTGTGCGCACAAAATAAAAAAATGTCATCGTTCAGGACTTTAGGGACTAAGTAATAATGATCTTAGGCAGACAGCACTGCACTCTGATTCCACAAAAAGTATAATATTAATAATATTACTGCAGCCTCATCTTTATCTTTATCTGCAACGGTGTAGAAATACCAGATGAACAGACATCCAAAAAGAAAAAAAGCAGCACTGTATTTGAATGTTAGTTTACAATTTGAATGTATTATTAATTATTATTAAGAAGCTTCGACCTATTAGGTACAGCCCTAGATAAAAGATAACTCAATTTTATTTTGCCAACATGATTCTGAAGACAACTGTAAGATCCATCCATCCATCCATTTTCATAACCGCTTATCCTCTTGAGGGTAGCAGGGATGCTGGTGGAGCCTATCCCAGCTGACATTGGGCGAGAGGCGGGGTACACCCTGGACAGGTGGCCAGACTATCATAGGGCTGACACATAGAGACAGACAACCATTCACACTCACATTCACACCTACGGACAATTTAGAGTCACCAATTAACCTGCATGTCTGTGGATTGTGGGAGGAAGCTGGAGTACCTGGAGAAAACCCACGCTGACATGGGGAGAACATGCAAACTCCGCACAGAAGGGCTCCCTCCTGGGATTGGAACCCTCTTGCTGTGAGGTGATAGTGCTGACCACCACACCACCATGCCGCCCCAACTTTAAGATGACACATTTCATTCCTTCAGGTGCATGTGGTGAAGGACGTGACCCGCGGTGCCACGCTGGAAGTTGTGGTGAGCAGGATGAAAGCCGTACATGCCTACAGAACAGCACAGAATCCAGAGACAGACCTCTCCATGAGGTTTGTGGCTGTATCAGCCACCATACCCAACATCTCTGATGTAAGTGGCTGAGGGAGAGAGTCAGTGATCTTTCAGATTGATATAATTCATAGATAAATTTAATAATTTAATTAATTAATTTAGTAATTTGGAGTCCTAGTTTTGTGATTAAAGGTATACTACGCAGGCATTGTTGATTACTGTTTGTAAACCGAATCGCCAGCAAAAATGAAAGTGAAAGCCAACTCCAGATTGATGTTGTGCTTCGCTATATTTGTGTTTTTCTGGCAAAATGTCTGCGATTTCGTAGCTCCCTTTTGGATGTGTGTGCTTACAGTCGGGTACCTGGTTGCTACCCTTATAAAGTCGTGCCCTCACCTGTATGCTGTGTCCAGGAAAGCCTGAATACAATAACGTAAGAAGATAATAAGAAAATACAGGCAGAAGGCAGAGTCTCTGCCAATAAATACACTGCCCTTACACTTTTAGTGGGTCATAAATGATGATTAAAAGGCTTTTTTTAGTATGAGTTTGTGACAAATTAAGAAAGGCACCCTACTGACTCGCTTCCCTGTAATACACAGACATAATTCTGTGCTTGCTCTGTATCGCTAGTTTAAATCAGTAATCGGATCATTGTTTTGTCTGCTGCGTTATTAGATAGCAGACTGGCTGTGTAATGAGAGCGGTCCAGCCACATATCTGAACATGGACGAGAGCCATCGTCCAGTGAAGCTGAGGAAAGTGGTGCTGGGATTCCCCTGCAGCCCGAACCAAACAGAGTTCAAGTTTGACCTGTCGCTCAACTACAAGATGGCCAACATCATACAAACATACTCTGACCAGAAACCTGCACTAGTGGTGGGTGAGGGATGTGGGCCAATTTGTGTGTTTGCTTTCCTTCTTGATTTTTTCATGTCATGGAATAAGACTGTAAGGTTATGAAGAGTTAATGAGGATGGTGGGTTTCTGTTTGTTGATGGTCGAATAATTTATGTTATTTTGTAGTTTTGCTCTACAAGGAAAGGAGTCCAACAGTCAGCTACAGTTCTGGCCAAGGATGCTCGTTTCATCATGAGCGTTGAGCACAAGCAAAGGTACGTTTCCTACATGTTCTCACATGTGCAACTAATCATCAAATCATTTTATGCTGAGTTAAGTTAATTTCACGGAAGGCTTGAGCTTAACTCTTGGTTACTTTTTTATCTATTTAGGTTGATGAGATATGCAAACTCTATTATGGATTCAAAACTGAGAGGTGAGTCCCTTTTTGAAGCCTACAGACACAGACCCAGCAAGAAGTACATGTTGATTTCTGGCTCTAAAACAGTGTAGCATTATTTGGTGTTATGTTTGTGGTCCAGATCTGGTGATGTTAGGAGTTGGTTACCACCATGCAGGAGTTGACATGTCTGACAGGAAGCTGATAGAAGAGGCCTTCACTCTGGGAGACCTGCCTGTCCTCTGTGGGTCTTTGTTACTCTCAGTTTTATCCTGTGCTGTAAATGGATATGTGACTATATGAGTGTGCAACATGATCCTGTGTTTTTATTTTCTTTGAAACGCTGCAGACATAATCAGGAAAAACAAGTGTCACTGGTTAGAGCAACTGAGTCGTACGGTATTCCACCCATATCGTGTTGAAACATTGCTAGGGCCCAGCCCAAGCTTTTTAACTGCAGGGTTGTGTCAAAAATGCATGTAAATGCATGTTTAATAGAACGTAAATTGCAGAGAGTGTGACTACTAATGACCTATACTGGTAAGTTTTTATGCCAAAAGCAATAAACAGTATTTTCCTTCCCATATTGACTAAACTGTTATGCACCAATTGTAGGAATCTTTGTACAAATAAGTAAGAAATAAGATGGATGTTATGGATGTCTTGTTAAAACCTTCTGAGCAACAAAATACAACACACCTTTTCTGTAGCGTGATGAGATAGCAATAAAATAGACAGCTCAGATAAAGTCAGGATATGCTCTCCGACAGAAGTACATTTTTAGGAGAGACTTAAACGGAGCCAGTGACTCAGATGGCCTTATATCATCGGGCAGGTCATTCCACAGCCACGGGGCCCTGATTGCAAAAGCGCTGTCCCCTTTGATCTTCAGCCTGGACTCTGGGACACGCAGAAGACCTCTGCCCGAGGATCTCAAACTATGCAGAGGCTGATAAAGGACTAACAGGTCTGAAATGTAATCTGGAGTCATGAAGAGCCTTAAAAGTAATCAATAATATTTTAAAGTCAATCCTAAAACAAACAGAGAGGCAATGTATAGAGGCTAAAACTAATGTGATGCGGTTGTTCTTAGTTGCAGGGTTTTTTGATTGAAACAGGGATAAAGGCTGTTGCAATAATCAAGACGTGAAGAGATAAAAGCATGTACAACAGTTTCTGTATCTCATTAAGTTAAAATAGATGGTATTTAAGCAATGTTTCTGAGGTGATAAAAGCATGATTGCACAAGCTTAGTGACATGACACCATGAGTTCTTGCCACAGGCTTTATGTGTTGTGACAGGTCAACAGTAGATGGCAGTATGTGGTATGTGATATGCTGTGACCCGAAGCTCATGAACCCACCAAAGTTGGAATAGCGACCATCAGATGAGCAGCCAGTGCCAGGCTGGCAAAGGTCTCAACTTAATTTGAATATAATCTGTTATTCAGTGCCGTTGCTACTCTACGTTACAACACGTTATGGATTCATGAGCACTTACATACTCAAAACTAAAAAGAGTTTCTTCCCATTGCTTGTACAGTTTGAAATCAGATTTTCATTGTATTTCATTGACACTAAATTTGTGTTTGTGGTCTGATTTTTTGACACCCTAGTTACCACCAGGACTCTGGCCATGGGAGTGAATCTGCCAGCTCATCTGGTGGTGATCAAGTCCACCATGCAGTATGTGGCAGGCTCCTGTGAGGAGTACAGCGAGGCCGACTTGCTGCAGATGATAGGCCGAGCTGGAAGACCACAAGTAATGGCAGATAACAACAGAAAACTTTATTTATTGTTATTTCTCTCACTGTACCTCCCTTAGCCCAAGGAGGTAAGAGCTGGCTCACCATCACCAAACAAGGAACAGATGTGATGCATTTGTTTCACTGGTGCTGTCGCATTTTAACACAGGGTGCATCTCTCTTCTTTGATTGTTGAGAGTGAACATTGGACGCTGTCATGGAAAGAGCATTTATTTAAATACTTTAAAAGGTGTAAGAAAGATAGCAACAATTATTTTTATTAAGCTAAATAATTTTCGTCCCTTCTCTCTCTAGTTTGACAAATCAGCGACTGCAGTGATCATGACCAAGATCCAAACCAAAGACAAGTACATGACACTCATGAATGGGATGGAAATCATTGAGAGCAGGTATTACAGCTCAGTCACTTGATATTCTTCACTCTCTCTTTCTCAGTCTTTCTTTCTTTCACTCTTTCTCTCTCATAGGAGAGATTATACAGTAGTTCATGAGGTAACAGTATACTTCCTTCCCCCAGCTTACACAGTCACCTGGTGGAGCACCTGAATGCTGAGATTGTTCTCCAAACCATCAGTGATGTCAACATGGCTCTGGACTGGATACGCTCCACCTTCCTCTACATCAGAGCCCTCAAGAACCCCACACACTATGGTCAGTCAGAGCTCAAGCACGCAGAATGTGATGAGTGTCCAGATTCTTTGTCATGACTGAACGTAAAACCAGTGAGTGCAATGTGCCTCAATTCCAATTTCAGGTTTCTCTGCTGACTTAGACAGATATGGAATCGAAGCAAAATTGCAAGGTGGGCTACATCTGTTTTTACTCTATTTGAAGTCACTAAAGTAGCAGGAAGAAACTTGATAAAAAGGATAGTTCAGATTTTTGGAAGTGGGGTTGTAGGAGGTACTTATTCCTACAGCAGATGCTGGTTGGCACGCTCCCAGTTTGTATAAGTAGACTCGCTCTATGGAAGCTAAGCAGTGTACAGCTGTGGACAGGAGCAGCAACAAAATGTATTTTAGTCACCAGAAAAAAATCATTATCAGTTTAAGTGTACGCTATATTTAGAATATTTTCATTACTTTACTTTGCCGTCAGCCCTCCCTGACAGGGGTCTTAAGCTGTTATTTTACTCTCTTCAAAGCCTATAGACTCTGTGGACATTAACATGAATTATTCCTCACAGAACACAGAGCTGCTGGTCTACCTCTGCCTTCATCAGTTTGTTTGTGTTATTGTGTGACTTTGGTGAATCCCAACTAACCCTTTAAACACCAAAGTAACACAATAACACAAACAAACTCGCGGCTCAAGGCAGCGGTAGACCAGCTGCTCCCTTGTTTTGCGTTCTGTTTTTGTCAAATGACTCTGGTGGCCTTGAAGAGAGCATAGATAACAGTTTCAGTTCCCAGTTGGAAAGAGCGGTCTGACGGCCAGTATTGTAAATATGGTGTACACTCAAACCTTTATAGATTATTTTTAGGTGACTAGAATTCATTTTGCTGCTGTCTCCAGTTTCTGTAGTAGTACTCCTGTCTGCTTCTCCAAATTCGGGACTGCCGACTGCCATCTCCTGTACGTAATACACTCACTATGTATAATAAGTACCTCAGCCCCACTTCATAAAATCCAAACTATACCTTTAATGGATTTAAAACTCTGTACTGAAGCCACTTCTATCCAAGCTGTCCTCCTCTGACTTTTTTTGACCACATCACAACAGTAGTTTAAGGTGATTGCTGTTTCTCCTCTCACAGAACTGTGTCTGAAGAACCTCAACTCTCTGTCCTCCATTGGTCTGATCGACATGGATGAGGACATCAACATCAAACCAACAAGTTGAGAGGAAATTAGTTTAAATGGTGTCAAAATGCTCAGTGTGTTTTCACAAAGTTCCTCTTAGTTTCCTAACTTATGTTCAGGGGTGTGGATGACATCCATATCTTCACCTACACTCTTCTTTTGCAACTGAGTCTTACAATTTGTTTTTGTTCCTGGCAGAGGGGGGCAGATTGATGGCGAGGTACTGTATTGCCTTTGACACCATGAAACAGTTCAGCAAAGTGGCTGGGACCGAGAACCTGTCAGACCTGGTAGGTTTCCTGATAAGACTGCACAGCAATGTATTTGATTCAAATGCAGGCCCTTTGTGTCACCACATGCATGCAAATGCATGTGGTGACACAAAGGGCCCTGTATAAACAATCTATAGCACATGGTTTAAAGTGAATGGCACAATGCACTTAGGGCGTGTCCACCTACTCTTTTGTAGTTAAATGGTGCATAATCTGGTCGCAAAGTACGGTGCAAGGATCAAAGGAATTTTATTTAGTGCTTTCATTAATCACAGGAATGTTTTGGGTGTAACTTAAATTTGACCAATCACAGCTGTTAACGTGGCAAGATTGGAGAAGCGGGTGGTTTTCTGCTGAGAGTAAAGCAATAAGAGCAGTAATGTCCCTGCATGTATTGTGGGACATTTAAGCAGCAAAACCTAGTTATAAACTTGACGGAGGAAACAGAACTAAACTTTTAGCTTCTGAAATGTCAAGTTATGCTGCTCCTCTTATGTAAATATGGTCAGACTGCAGCTCTGCAGCTCTGCTCTCTGCTATGTTCACATTTTAGAGAATGTAGATAACATTTGCTACTTACACAACATCTGCTTTGGCCGTAAAAATTTTGTCTGTATGAAACAAGCAATGACAGTTGCGCTGCGTGGTGTGCTGCTTTGCGCTGGGTGTAAGATAGGGCAGTTTGTGTTGATAGGCTGGTTTCCTGTAAAAGAAAATTATTTACGATTAGAAAATACTGTTCAGATCAAAAGTGGCTGTGCATGTACAGATTGAGTTACTGTCGAAGAGCAAAGAGTTCAGTGACATCCAGCTGAGAGTGAATGAGAAGAGGCCCCTGAACACCTTGAACAGGGACAAGAACAGAGTCATCATCAGGTCAGATATTTTTGACTACTAACTATTGCACATTCAGTGTCATACTTCCTGCTTCTGAATGCATCATGGTAGACATAGACACATGCTAATGTAGCTGAGATGTTTCTGTATTTTTCCAGGTTTCCCATTGAGGGAAAGATCAAAACCAGTGAGATGAAAGTGAACTGGTAGGTTTATTCATTCAGTGTTTTCTCTGTGGAAAAGCAGCGTTGAATAGAAGTAGGAATACTGGTTTATGAATTTCATTGCAGAATATGTATTATGGATTTCTTATGGACTGTCCATGACAGACATGCTTCTGTCACCTTGTCTATAGCTTGATTCAGGCCCAGTTGGGGTCCATCTCGATTCCAGAGTTTGGACTGACACAGGACACAGCAAGGATCTTTAGGAACGGGATGCGCATCAGCAAATGTATGTTGACTGAACCAGGGATACCAAATAAAGACAGTGCTCTCTGTTTTATTTTATTTTTTAACTGTCATTGTGTTTTGATCTTTATCAGGCCTCTCAGAGTTTCTGAGTCACCAATCCAAGACCGGTCTCTCGGCTCTGCTCAACTCTCTGATCCTGGCGAAGTGCTTCAGAGCCAAGCTTTGGGAAAACTCGCCCTATGTTTCCAAACAGCTGGAGAAGATAGGTGGATACACACAGCATATTGTAGCATCTTAGGCAAAAAAAGAAATAGAGTCTAAAATGAGTACAAATCTCCACGTTAGGTTCTACATGATGAATTAATTAAGACAGTAAACATCCTTCCTATTAGATGCATACAATTAAGTGAATATGAACATTTGATAATATTACACTGTGTGTTTCAGGTCAGACCCTGTCTACTGCCATGGTGAATGCTGGACTCACCACTTTCAGCAAAATAGAGCAAATGCACGCCAGAGAGATTGAGCTGGTCAGTCTGTGTAAAACACAAAGCATTTGACTTAACCATTGCCTGAGCTGGATCAGTGGCAATGTAGGCACCAGGCTTTGTTGATTCAACTGTGATCACCATATGTCACAGCTTATGTTAAAGGGGCAGTTCCCCCTAATCATAAATACATGTTTTTCATTTTTGCTGTAGTGCTGTGTATCAATCTAGGTTGTTTTGTTTTGATTTGCCAAGTGTTGGAGATATCGACCGTAGAGATATCTAATATAATATAATGGAACCTTGGCTTGTGGTGCTAAAAGAAAACTCAACAGCGATGTCTCTGATTTCTAACATTGTTGATTTTACTCAGATTCTTAACAGACATCCACCATTTGGCAACCAAATCAGAGAATCTGTCATACATCTCCCAAAGTATGAAGTTACTTTGGAGCAGGTAAAAGATATTGCAATGTTTTATTGTCAAAGGCACAAGTATGTTAAGATGCTATATAACAGAGCATTTCACTTTTTGATTCTCTGACTTTTGAGCTATTATTGCAACTGATTGCAAGTGACACGTCTTTGGATATTTCTGTTATTCTTAATGGTTTGTCTTTAAAGTTGTCTCTGTATTTGCAGCTTCCGAGGTATAGCTGTGCTACGGCGGAGATCGTGGTGAAGGTGAACCTTAAAAACCAAGCACAGCTGCTGACGAGGAGAACAGCTCCAGACCAACACTACGTCTCTCTGATCATCGGGAACTCTGACAACTCTGTGGTCTTCCTACAGAAACTCACGTGAGAAAAAGTCCTCTGGCTCCTACCTATTCTGTATTGTCTTTACTTTGTTTTACTTACCCTCTTATTCCATAATTCTGTCACTCAATCAGAACACAGACCTTTCATTGTAATGTAAAAAAAACGACAGAGCCTGGTTTGAGAATATATGTTAATTTTCAGGAGGCATCGTCTTATTTGTTTTCCAGGGACTTGGTGCTGTTGAAGAGTGGTAGCTGGTCGAAGAAAATCGAGGTGGCAAAGGCCTCAAAAGGAGAGGAGATCAGTGTCAATCTCATCAGCTCACAATACGGTAAACCACGATAATACCTTTGCATTTAACACAGAAATATAGCCACAGTATGTATCATCTATATTATAGAGGTGAACAACGGTATGTAGAAAGGCCATAGTTTTTTTTAAACATTTAGGGGGACGTATATTAAGCATCAAACACTTCATTTCCTTCATTGTGGTTAATTTTTGTGCACCAAGTTGTTCCTTTTCTGCATCAATTTATGGTGGACATGTCTCGGTACTTCCTGCTTCAACTGTACATAGTTGCTTCCTCTTCTTTCTGATTTTTTGGCAGATTGCAACCATTGCTTTTGATGCTGCATTCTGCCACCACCTACTTTACCGGAGACATTATTGCATGTATGAGTTGCATTCTGCTTCCAGCTGGCTACCTGATGCTGGCGCTGTGTGCACATTGAAATCATGACCAGAAAAAGAAAGTAATTTTCTCTGATTAAAAACATAGCCTCCTCAAAGCTTGTGACAAACTGAGATGCAGCAGTGAAACTTTGAGTTCCTCGGGCTACTTTGTGTAGTTCACTCAAGCAATGAAAAACAGTCAGGCTGCTAGTGATGGAGACAGAAAACAATGCACACAGGGAAAGCACCTGTGGTTGAAGCCACCCTCTGGATTGATAATGCCCTTTCATGTAATGCCTTTAGTTACAATATATTCATGTAGTAAATATACAGTTGTTAATTAGATGGTAATTTGCGTGAGAAATAAAGAAAAAGAAATAAATCTGATACAATATGATCTACATATAGTGATCAAGTAATTTATTTTTTGTTGTAATGTTTGTTTTTTTGGCTTTAGACTCTTGGAGTGGACTGCCTATCAGTGCTTTGCGGGGAGTGCATGACTTACTGTACATTTTGACCTTTTCCTCTTCTACAGTCGGCCTTGACATCCAACAGAAGTTCAATGTCTACTTCTCTGGAGCAAGGAGGTTTGGAACTGATAATCCATACAACATGCCATACGATCCTAGTGGACCTAGACTGCAGCAGTCTGCACTGAAACCACAGTCTGCAGATCAGGCTGCAGCTCACAGGGAAAATGACACATCTGCTACAGACCAAGGTGCGACAGTGCGGCTTTATTTTGTTGGTGCTGAAATATAACCGTGAGTATATTCATATAGTATGTTTTCAAAACTAGGTTCATATTTAAGATGGGTTTTATTTCTATTTCAGATTCAGCCAATAAAAGACAGTGCAACCACTTCTGCAAAAACAAGGATCTCTGTGGCCACGACTGCTGTGAGTACAATCACTCGTCTTTCACTGTGTGTTTGTGTCTTTGTGTGGCTGTCAAGATTAAAGAGGTCTCCTCTCCACCCTCAAGGTAAAGTAGGTGTAACTGTGGCACAGAAGAGGTCAGCAAATCAAGAATCTGGTTTCTCTTACTATTTGAAAGACCTGAGGAGCAGGTGTGACACACTCACACAGACCCCTGTCAAACGACTCAAGGTGAGAAACAAACCAGATATGATTTTCGGGGTCTGTTCAAGCCTGCATCATGTACTCTTTAACACTGCAGCCATCACACAAAAAACAGTTGTTTCATTTAAACAAATAAACATGATTCAATGTGTAGCTGTCTGTGATTTTTACAGGATATAACTCAATACTGGCCTTTTCAAGGGATTTCACTGTCAGACAAATTTCCATTATCAGTATAGAATCTTCACCTCAGTTTGTGCTCCTGTGATTTTTTTGGTGCAAGCTGGTCATAAAACTCAGTCCAAGCTGCCTTAAGTCTTTGTCTTGTCTTGATGTTCTAACAAAATCAAACATGTTTAATATTATTTTAAGTTTTTAGTTTTGGCTCATGCAAATACTGAAGTTCAGTGATGTGAACGTTGTCACCATCCAATAACTGTGTGCTCTCCAGCACCTAACAGGAAGCAGCAAAATGGAGCAGTAAACAAGTGTCGGTTCTCTTGTACTGTGGAAAAGGAGGAGAAACTGGTGGAGATGTGGAGTGAACAAGAGTCTGTGTTTAATTTGACATGTATTTGATTCACCAACTAGCACTTGTTACAGTGAGAAATCTTAGTTTTTGAAAGACCTCTTATTCCCGAGGTCTTTTCCTACTAAAATAGCGGGGAGGCTGGCAGCAAGTTGAGGCGACGAAATCAAAAAGTTTGTACACAAATATGGTTTATCTTTATGGATTATACAGATGTCTAATTGACAAGAATATTGTCGACATATGATGCCTTTTATCTTATGTTTCTAGAGTGGTGTGTTTTGCGGACACATAAGGAATTGTTAAAATGTCATATTTCTTAGAGGGAATTTGGTGTAGTATTTTTGACCAGGGGCAGGATGGGAAATAAATCTCTACAGGAATCTAGTTGTAGTCTTGTAAATAGTGACCCTGCAGGATCCTCAGTCTTTGTGAAATCTTATAATGTGTGACTAAAAACTCACATTATCTGAAGATGTGAGAGGGTGTCAGCCTTATGTACTTAGTTTACGGTAGGCTGTGCCATCTTAAAGCTCATGCAGGATAGAATAGAAACTGCAATTATGCAAGATTCTTTTTCTCCAAACAGGAGATACTCGTTTTTATAGCTAAAAAGAATATTTATTAACGTGCACATTAGAATGAAAAATTTGAAAAGTCTTTTGCCGATTAGACCCCATCGAGATGGTATAATATAAGGAGGGTAATGAAGTCGATTAGTCGAGTAGGGAACACCCTTGGGGTCTAGACGCTGGTGCTGGTAGAGGTGGGGAAGTTGAGATGAGAAGAAGTGCTGATGATCTGGAAGAGTAGAGGAATGAGCCTTTGTTGAACTCGTCCTGTACTCTGGATACGATGGCTGGAGGTGTATGGGCTGGAGGAGGGCACGACAGTTCTGCCTAACATCACAGCTGACGGCAGCAGAGGAGAGAGCAGATTTAAAATTTTGCAGTAGCATCCTGATTGGCTGATAGAGAATGTGGCAAACTTTGATTGGATAAGAAGAGTGAACACCCATAGTCAGCTGATGATAGGAAGCAGTGGGAGGGAGAGGGAGAGAATTGTAAATGGATAAGCACAAAGAAAGTCTTCCTGATTGAACTCAGCTGAACTTCATTACGGATGAACAGCTGTTATACTGAATAGTGCTAAGATATTAGAATACTATTAGCATGTATGTGCATTAAGGATGTGCATAAGACATATACCAGAGTCATGTCATGTAGACATGCCCATTTAAAAAAGCTTTCAAAAAATATTTTGTTTCCCTGTGTACAATATGCAGATTAAAAACAATATGTGTGTTTTTATACTTAACTTAATATTAAATTTGTGAATAATTTTACATTTGACAAACAATAAAAGTGTATTTCTTGTTTGTCTGTAAGTCAATTTAAAGATATTTTTTTGTGTCACTGAGCTGAATAAGTCTCCGTTTGGTGTTCTGATTATTTTCCTCAGATGAAAATGCGTGAGGACTCTGCGTCTGTCAACATGCACGAGTTTGCTTACAAACCCAAAGAGAGGCTTCCGTCTGTTTCCTGGTATTCACAGTTACACCGGCATTGTACACTTGCTTTGATTCATAATTGCAAATAATACAATAAGTCTTCTAACAACTGCTGCAATTTAAAAAAAAAATGATTGTGATTGAATTGTGTTTCAATGAAAACTGATGGCCTAATGTCTTGTTTTATTTGATGAAGGTATGGAGGAAGTGACTACGAAGCTCCAGTAAGGTCTAACACAGAGACTGTGGATCTGACGGGAGAACACTGTGCTCAGCTGCCAGATGTGGTGCATCTGGATGTTGACAGTGGTAAACAAGTCATGAACTCTGAACACACCACATTGCCTTACAACGCAGAGTTTAATAATACCATTATCAGTGACTGTTTTCCTGTCTCTCATACTCAGATTATGATGACTTTGTGGAGGACATGCATGGGATGATGGAGGAGTGTGTCCAAACACCTGCTGTGTCACACTCTCACCATCAAAGTATTGTTCAACAGCTCAAACTCATTACGAGACACACAATACTGCTGGATTTGCATGTGAAAAGTGAATGGTGAAAAACATGCAAAGCCACCAGTTATAGTCTTTATAAACTCAGGAGTCCTTACAGAGATTCTTTTGTCAGATTAGATCCAACAAAGGCCAGAGTGCAGTAATCTTTTATGACTTTTATTTTAATCATCTGTGTTCAGGTTCCTCAGTGTGGTTGACCCCAGGAATCAGTGTCGGTGTGAGTCAGAACCATAAACTACTTCTAAACCAGATCAATACAGCCCACTCAGCCTATCCCCAGAGGTCAACTGCAATGTCAAACCAGGGTGCTCACTGCGAAAACACTTCTTCCTCACACATACCGACCGTCAGCTTTGACCTTGGAGATGAATGGGACGACTTTGATGACGAGAACCTGGTGCATGCCAGCGAGACATCAGTGACCACCTCGTGTCCAACAAATGTTAAACCTCAAGTCCAGCAATCTGTTGACCACAGCATGCAAGGTAGAGAGAAGTGTGAGTTGCATTTAATTTAGGAGATAAAGGAGGTAACAAGTTTGTGTTTCGTCAGCTTCTCATACATCTCGTTAAGACGTCATTGTAACACACACAGTTGTGTTTTAATCATCTTTGCATGCCTTACTTCAGGCGTGATTATGAGAGATTATGCCTCACAATTGTCAGAGTTTTATAATCCTATGTGTGTTTGATGTGTAGGCTTTGGCTCTACTTCTGCACCAGTATTCCACAGTCACTCTCAGGTCAGACCCTGTAGCACCACTGTCAGAACACCACTGAGGTAAACCCAGAGAATTACACATAAATAATTTCCAACTGAGGTGCAATTGTTTGTTTCAAAGACCAGAAATCAAATATATGTGAAATATTTATAATCTCTTACCTGACTGAGGTTTCATATTGTAGTTAATACAGTAAAAACATTTGTTGTATTTTTGTGTTTTAGGTTGATTTCACCAACTTTAAATCCTGAAATCAGAACACCAGGACGCTCAGTGCTCACAGTCAAACCGCAGAACAGAATCACACTCGACTGGAATAAGAAGGTGTGTGTGATGTGATGTTTTTTAAATTTGTGTTTTTTTGTTTGTTTTATTCTGATTGATCTGTTCTTGTTTTTACTGAATTTTTAATTTTCTAATGATTTGATTGAGGTGTGTGTGTTGAACACTTGGGCAGAAAGCTGGATTATTCATGTTTGGCATGTAGTTAATTGATAAAATATTTTATAAACGGGGTAGGACTTTCTAAGGATTCGCTTCTTCCTACTCCTTTCTGGACATGACATACTTAATTATATTGTGGATTTAGAATTTGCTATAAATGTTTACCTGGTATTTTGTTTTTGTTTTTTCCACCAAATAATGTCTTGAACAACATGTCTCTCATCTGTGTGGATACAGGGTTAATTGCAAAATGGTTACTAGTTCTAAGGTTAGCCTTAATCAAGGTGCCAGTAAGCAGCTTAACTTTTCAAAAATCTCTCCTGGTGTATGGTCAGTAGCACACATGACACATGTCTCCCTTCCTCATGTTCAGAGACCGAGCATCTTTAGAGAAGAGTTCACAGTGAAAACACCACAAAATCTCCCAAAGCAGACCGAGACCCTCGTGGCTCCACTTACCAGACCGTTTGATTTCCTCTCTACAATGAGTGTCCTGGCCAACACCAGCTCATCTGTCAACAGAAGGTAGAGGAAGATACAATGACAAGGCTTGTAGTGACTCATTACAATATTCTTTCCTCTGTACGTAATGAAAATAATTCTATATCAAATATACTCTGAAGTGTAATTTTCACCTGATTAACCCCTTCCCTTTCTTTTAAACCTTGTGTATTCAGCACCAGCTACAAAGAAGAGGAAGCTTTCCTTGGGATATTTGATGGTATATTTTAGAGGTGCTACTTGTCCTACTGACAAAAATATGTTGTTCACATAAAGTGTTTTTTTTATGTTTATGTTCACATATTGTTACTGGTGAGCTTTACATGAACAGTTGTTGACGTCATGTTACTATATGTTCATATTATAAATGAAACAAATAGTTTCTGATGTTCTGATTCTAATTGTTAATAATATTATTTATTTATGTGTTTATTTATTTATTTATTTATTTATTTAATAAATTCTGTGTTTATTGGATGATTCAGTGCAAGTCTTTCGACAAATCCTCAAAGCTTTAAACTAAATAGATGAGAGATCTACCCTCATTGTTTAACCGAACACATATTCATCCTTTGATGGGGCAAGTTAAACATTTAGCACCTATTCTTCAGGTAATTTCTCAGTGGTCATGAAATCAGTTTCATTTATTTAATCTGGTGTTTAAAATCAGGACACAGGAGTTGAAATATGGCTGCATCTGCTTTAAACAGCTATTTTGAAAATGTCAGAAATGGATCCAGCATCCTCAGTAACACCCCAAACTACTCCAGTACTGTTCAAATCGGTCAAGCAGCTGCTGAAATATAGTCTATATATATGATTATGCCATTTAATACTAGTTATGCAAATTTTCCAACATATTCAAGTCAACATCTGACATTTTCTAAATATTGGGCACCCGTTCTGTACATTTCTAACATGCTGTTAAGAAGACTCTCTGGAAGCCTGGTGACTAAAAATTCTGTTTTCTCTGATTTAAGGCTCAGATTGAAGCTTACTAACTTGGCAAGTTTTCTTTGTACAAGTGAAGCAGCGATATTAAACACAAAGTGACGAAAAATAATCATATTTGATGAGAATATGTCAAACAGACTCATTTTTTTGTTTATCTGGGTGGATGTTGTGTGTGATATGTTAAAATAAAATGGTAGCATGTCCCAGAATCTTATTTTGCTACTTTCACCTTTGTCTTAGGATACTCTTTGCCTTATTGCATACTTGTATGTCTGTTTATACCATCGTAGTGCACTAATATTTGCATTTACATTATTTCCTCAGAAACATGCCCTAAAAAAGGGGTTTTGGGCCCCCTGCGATCAAACGGCTCTGAGCTGTGGCTGCTTGTTATCACCTTTTGATGCCCCATGCTTTAGGCTAACAAGAAATAATGAAAAGGTAGTTTAAAACATGCGAGCTGGACCTGACTCCTGGCCTATAATGTACATTTAGTGATTTGTCAAACAAATGTGGATCTAAAGAGCACATTTTTAGTTTTATGCAGGTTAAGGTCCACACTGCAGCATGCGTGGACCATAGAAAGCAGTCTTTGCACCTTTGTTAGGTCTGGGATGTCACTTCCCATCAGCTTTTCATCATAGTACGCCTTTCATCACAGATTTTAATGGCTTTCCATTCACAGTCCCGTCTTCCCCCCGGAGATCCCTCGATATCGCGAGATTTGTGTGACGTAACTTTTAGCGCGGAGTTTGTTGTTGGCGGAAAAGCTCCGAAGTCAGAACAACAAACTGTTTCACACAGCCGCAGACTGAGTTATAGTGATATATTTAAGTGTTAACCGGTGAAACATTAGCTCATGACTGTACGGTGGTTTCAGGAAATGTTCATTTAAAGAATTATTGCACTTAACGATCAACTAAAGCGGTAAGTTTCTTCTTGTTTTATCAGATAAAACTGTGGTTGTTAGCTAGCTTGACAGACGAGCTATGCGAGCTAACAGTAGCATGCTAGTTGTTGTAATGAGGAAGACAGCAGCGCTTAGACTGAAATAAGCTGTACACATTTCCTATCCATCTGTCGCTCTGTTATGTGAATACAGCTCTTCGTACACTGTCCACCTTTACATTACTTACCAGTTGGAAACGTTTATAATAAAAATATTTCAGTTACCAGCATCTTAAGTTTCTTCCTTTCTCTCTCAGATGGAGTTGTCTCCTGTCTGCACTGACGGCATCAGCACAGATGGATGTAACGTTATTAAATCTGACAGAGGTCACCGGAGAAGCAAAGTCTCAAGTAAGTTCTTCATGACTTAAAAACACAATTTTTGAGAACAGATGCACTATTATATTAGCATGTTATGGTCTAGAGATAATATTAAATTGAAGAAGTAGTATTTGCAGGTCAATATTTTTGTGTATTTTGCTTTATAACCTTGTACAAATGTTAAAATAATGATAGAATAAAATTATCATTGTCTTAAGTGAAAGCCTGTAACATAGGCATGTCTGTAAAGCTGTCACTCTCGCACCTTTCAGGTGCACAACAATCTGTTGCACATATCTACTGATGTAAGTGATGAGAAAATATGGCATTGGATTCAAAAGGCATGTTTAGATTATTTGCATATATGAATAAAAATACAGTTAAAACATTGTGCAGGAGAGGTTAGAAGCCAAAAATGGCTCATGAAGAAGATATCTCCCTTATTAAATAACAACCGTCATACATAAAAAGAAAAAGATAAAAATGAAGATTGCATAATTGAATTAGAGTTCCCACAACAAAGTATTACAGTATTGTTAAAGATGTACAAGATACTTAAATTCACAACTAATTGAGATAAGTGTTGTGCATCTGTAACAGTATTTTTTCCTGTTTTCTTCCAGGGGATGTGGAAATAGATATTGACTTGCTCTACAAAGCCGTCCCTCAGCTGGCCAAGGTTTTCCGCATCATAGACAAAATCGGAGAAGGTACGTACTCCACCTGTGGAGTTTACAAGCATATACTATTTGCTTAAGAGAAACTCCTGTTTAAGATTGTTGATCTCATTTTATTTGTTGGAGAACAAGAGGTGACGTGTTTATGACAAGTGTATCTGTGCACCAGGGACGTTCAGTTCGGTGTATCTGGGTGAGGCTCAGATGCGGGATGGGAAAAGAGAGCTGTTTGCCCTGAAGCACCTCATCCCAACCAGCCATCCTACACGCATCGCTGCTGAGCTTCAATGTCTTACTGTTGCTGGGTGAGTGTTGTGTGTTCATAAAGGGATATACAGGATCCTTTACTATGCCCCCAGACTGCCAGACAACTTTTTGTAGAACTGACCAGATAATGCAAATTATTTTAGGTGGCATTTTAAAATACATTTATAGATTTTGTTTTATGCATTGTTTCTATAGGACCTTTAAATGACAACTAAATAATGACTGGTTAATTTCAATTTCAATTCAATTTTATTTATAAAGCCCAATATCACAAATCACAATTTGCCTCACAGGGCTTTACAGCATACGACATCCCTCTGTCCTTATGACCCTCGCAGCGGATAAGGAAAAACTCCCCCAAAAAAACCCTTTAACGGGGAAAAAAAACGGTAGAAACCTCAGGAAGAGCAACTGAGGAGGGATCCCTCTTCCAGGACAGACAGACGTGCAATAGATGTCGTACAGAACAGATCAGCATAACAAATTAACAGTAATCCACATGATACAATGAGACAGAGACAGAGAAAGAGAGAGAGAGAGAACGAGATGCAGGTAATGACAGTAGCTTACAACAACATTATTGAAAGTAATAATATTATAGTTATAGTTCTGGCTACTGCGGTACAATATGTTGAAAGTATGTATTAATATCTGGCAGTATACATGTGTGACAATAGTCATATGTGTATAATAACAGTAGAAGTATGACAAATGACTAATGATGGCAGCAGCAGCAGGAGGCATCTGGCAGGACCACGACAGCAGCACAACCACACACGTCACGCTGTCCAGGCACCGCTGCGATATGAGTTAATCTGAGAGACAGTGGAGCACAAAGGCTCCGGAGAAGAAGCCGAGTTAGTGACATCCAGAATGGCCGAGTTAGCAAGATGCAGTAATAGAATACGAGAGAGAGAAGGAGAGAATATTGGTAATATTAAAAATAATCATAAAGCTGTTCTATTGATCTGTTGATTCATGAGGGCTAGTATTGTTTTGACTTTGTGAGTCTGTGTATGTCATGATGCAAATACTTTGCATCAATGCTTTTCAAGATTGAGTTACTTGAGTCTCTCGAGGAATCGTTTCAGCTGTACAAGACATCGAAATAAGTTTTGATGTCTCACCACATCATCACCACATATCATTTTTTCTCCCTTTGCAGAGGCAGAGAAAGTGTGATGGGGGTGACTTATTGCTTCAGGAAGGAGGACCACGTGGTGATTGTCATGCCCTATATGGAGCATCAAGCTATTGTGGTATGTACATTGTCAAGCAGTATATGGTTACTGTGTTTCAGTGACATACTGATTTTTGCTGGGACACAATCAGTAATGTAATCCTCAAAAATAAATCATTCAGTAGGTACCTTGATGTAGTTCTTGTTTCTATGTTTGCAGAAATGTCTTTAAAACTTCTGATTTAATACAAATGTGTTTATCAGGACATTATTGGCTCACTGAGCTTTGAAGAGGTCCGTCTGTACATCTATCACCTGTTGAAGGCTCTGAGACACATCCACCAGTTTGGTATCATTCATAGAGACATCAAACCAAACAACTTCCTCTATAACAGGAGCAGCAAAATGTGAGTTGACATTTTATGAGTTAACATATCACTGCATAGTTTAGTTTTTTCCCAACTTTAGAAATGCTGAATCAGTGGGCACATAAATCTGTTAATTTCAAATGTTTAAAATGTGTGCGTGTGTAGGTATGCACTGGTGGACTTCGGCCTGGCTCAGGGGACAGCAGACACCCAGATTGAGCTGCTGAAGGTGGTGAGGCAGAGGACATCACAGAAAGGTGGCGGGTCCACAGGGAAACAAGACACCACACAGCGGAGTAAACCACAACCTAAACTCCCTCCCAAAACCACCACAGCCTCGACCTCACTACCTCCGAGAACCACAACCTTGCCACCTTCCTCCTCCTCTTCCTCCACCACCACCACATCCTCCTCGGCCACTCGAAAGGCGCTGGTTAAAAAAGCACGTTCTGTCACCACCACCACAACCGTCACCACCTCCACCTCTCGCACAAAGCACACAAAGGTGTCCACACTTTTACCTTCACTGGTGTTTTTGAGTCTTTTCTTTGTCCAGTAAAAGCAGAGTTGTTGATTAGTGCACAGTGGGTTTTTTGGGTGTCACTCTCCTGAGGTTAGGTTAAGAAATTCCTGTATGGATATGTTGAAGTATCTCTGGTCACCAGTAAATCTGTTTGTCTTTGTCTCTGTGCAAAAATGTGTTGGCTTTAGCTAAATTCCATGTTTGTTTTCTCTAGGATTTGACAGGACTCCGCAAAGTGCCACGGCCTGTGTTTGGAGAGAGGAACCTGAACAGCTGCACTGCAGCTCCATCCACCACCAAACAAACTGCCATTAAGACCGAGGTAAGCAAGGTGGGAATTTAAGTTTTGGAAGACTAAGAGGTTTCTCTCTTTATCATATCTCAGACCATTAAGGATAAGATAAGATAAGCTTTATTGTCTCTCCCAAAGGTGACAGAAATTCTCCTTTGGCAAGGCTCAAATTCACATTTAAAACACACATCACATTTAAAACACACAAGGGGACTGAAAAAACGGTATATGACTGTGCATGTGTGTATTTTTAATATTGTTGACAAATGAGTTAAGGTTATGACAAATTAAGGCCCCTGGGACACAGGCGTTCCCAGCTGACATTACTGTCTTTTGGATGCATGCTTGTCAGGAAGGGGGGTTAAGTAACGCTTCAAAATGAGACTAGGGGGTAGAAGAGGTTAAAGAGATGCTTTTAAAGGGTATTATGGGTGTTAATGTCTCAGTGCAGTCATTTATTTTTCTTCATAAAAACTTTGTATTCAGTTGGTAAAGCCAAGCAAAACAGAGGACCCAGCCAGCCGAAGGTACTCTTCAGCCAGCCGGGGCCCGCTTCCTGTCAGGACCCAGAACGCCAGTCAGAAACCTCAGAAGGCCGTGCAGCAGGGCCTCACCTGTAACTGCTACATGACCGACCGTGTCTGCAACATCTGCCTGTCCAGGTAACTGAAGAAAGAGGGGAAAATTGTCATTAAAGGCCAATTTTA
This sequence comes from Epinephelus fuscoguttatus, assembly GCF_011397635.1. Classification (NCBI taxonomy): domain Eukaryota; kingdom Metazoa; phylum Chordata; class Actinopteri; order Perciformes; family Serranidae; genus Epinephelus; species Epinephelus fuscoguttatus. Next base: position 26,714,323 of record NC_064766.1, read on the forward strand.
CACGCCACTTTTTTTCTAGGATGGCAAAGGCATAACCTGCCTGACTATTCCTCTTATTGGCTGGTGCTCATCACCTTTGTTGGTTCGTTTGGTTAGGTTTACAAGGAGTTTGGCAGGTCATGGCTTCACCATCTTACAAAACCCAAAACCAGTGAAGTTGGCACGTTGTGTAAACCGTAAATAAAAACAGAATACAATGATTTGCAAATCCTTTTCAACCTATATTCAATTGAATACACTGCAAAGACAAGTTACTTAATGTTCGAACAGGTAAACTTTGTAATTTTTTGCAAATATTAGCTCATTTGGAATTTGATGCCTGCAACATGTTTCAAAAAAGCTGGCACAAGTGGCAAAAAAGACTGAGAAAGTTGAGGAATGCTCATGAAACACTTATTTGGAACATCCCACAGGTGAACGGGCTAATTGGGAACAGGTGGGTGCCATGATTGGGTATAAAAGCAGCTTCCCTGAAATGCTCAGTCATTCACAAACAAGGATGGGGCGAGGGTCACCACTTAGTGAACAAATGCGTGAGCTGATTGTCGAACAGTTTAAGAACAACATTCCTCAACGAGCTATTGCAAGAAATTTAGGGATTTCATCATCTACGGTCCGTAATATCGTCAAAAGGTTCAGAGAATCTGGAGAAATCACTGCACGTAAGCGACAAGGCCGAAAACCAACACTGAATGCCCGTGACCTTCGATCCCTCAGGCGGTACTGCATCAAAAACCGACATCAGTGTGTAAAGGACATCACCACATGGGCTCAGGAACACTTCAGAAAACCACTGTCAGTAACTACAGTTCGTCGCTACATCTGCAAGTGCAAGTTAAAACTCTACAATGCAAAGCGAAAGCCATTTATCAACAGCACCCAGAAACGCCGCCGGCTTCGCTGGGCCCGAGCTCATCTAAGATGGACTGATGCAAAGTGGAAAAGTGTTCTGTGGTCTGACGAGTCCACATTTCAAATTGTTTTTGGAAACTGTGGACGTCGTGTCCTCCGGACCAAAGAGGAAAAGAACCATCCAGACTGTTATAGGCGCAAAGTTCAAAAGCCAGCATCTGTGATGGTATGGGGGTGTATTAGTGCCCAAGGCATGGGCAACTTACACACATGTGAAGGCACCATTAATGCTGAAAGGTACATACAGGTTTTGGAGCAACATATGTTGCCATCCAAGCAACGTCTTTTCATGGACGCCTGCTTATTTCAGCAAGACAATGCCAAGCCACATTCTGCACGTGTTACAACAGCATGGCTCCATAGTAAAAGAGTGCGGGTACTAGACTGGCCTGCCTGTAGTCCAGACCTGTCTCCCATTGAAAATGTGTGGCGCATTATGAAGCGTAAAATACGACAACGGAGACCCCAGACTGTTGAACAACTTAAGCTGTACATCAAGCAAGAATAGGAAAGAGTTCCACCTGAAAAGCTTCAAAAATTGGTCTCCTCAGTTCCCAAACATTTACTGAGTGTCGTTAAAAGGAAAGGCGATGTAACACAGTGGTAAAAAGGCCCCTGTGCCAACTTTTTTGCAATGTGTTGCTGCCTTTAAATTCTAAGTTAATGATTATTTGCAAAAAAAAAAAAAAGTTTCTCAGTTTGAACATTAAACATCTTGTCTTTGCAGTGTATTCAATTGAATATAAGTTGAAAAGGATTTGCAAATCATTGTATTCTGTTTTTATCTACGATTTACATAACGTGCCAACTTCACTGGTTTTGGGTTTTGTAGAAAGAAAACTCACAATTTTTCACACCATATGTAACATAATAAATCCTCCTTAATGAATGTGAACCTTAACCTTTTCTCAATGTTTTGTGTGTTGCACTTTTTAAACCGCTGTTTCATGTTGTTTTTAATAAAGGAAGCAGCAGGTGGCTCCCAGGGCTGGAACTCCAGGTTTCAGAGCACCAGAAGTCCTCACAAAGTGTCCCAACCAAGGAACAGGTTGGTTCCCCAAACAATGACTATTATAAATGATTGTCAGCCACACAGATATAATGACGGCTATGTAAACCTGACTGTTAATCTTAAACCTTGACTTTCTTACCTTCTCTAATTGTTACTAATGCAACAGTCTCCTGTCTTATCCTCCTGTACTGCAGCCATAGACGTGTGGTCAGCTGGTGTGATCCTGCTCTCACTGCTCAGTGGTCGTTACCCATTCTTCAAAGCCAGCGATGACCTGATCGCCCTCACTCAGATCATGACCATACGAGGCTCCAGAGAGACCATCCAGGCTGCCAAAGCATTTGGTGTGTATTAATATTTTAAACTGATCTTCCTGCTTCTGTGTAGATATAGTTGGTGTCTGGTCACAGTAAGGTGGCTTGGTGAGGGCGAAAACAGCCTACAAATGCCAGGAAAGTGCTTTTTAAATTCACACAAGAGACAATGTCACATTTAATTCCACATGTTTCGAGACAGTATAGTGGTGCTGACGTTACTAAATGCCATTAGCCTATACTTTGACAGTGGTTTCAAGGCTGTTTCTGGTTAAACTAAAAGGATCTTACTCTTTAAAAAAATGTCTGTCTCTGTGGGGATCCTTTTATTAGTCTTGTCAGGCACTAATAATAACTATCTGAGCCTGTCAGTGGCAAAAACTAGCACTAGCAGTGGATGTAAATTGACGGTGTGACCATGCCTTGAGTGTTTACTTTGCAAACTGGCTGCTGCTGTCGCTCAGTACTATACCAATTCAAAAAATGTTGTTCCCTTTAACTCTGGATTTTTAAATTTATTAAACGTGCAGAAGGCCACACCAAAACTCTTCAGCATGGTACCAAATGCTTTGTGTTGTCTCTCAGCGTAAAAGAATGTGACTTATTGTGGGTGTAACTATTGCGATTAATCCGCCAACACAGTTTATCACCGTAGACAATCACTGTAACAATGCAGGAGGACTTACATCAGCCTCACTGTGATGTATTGAAGACTCTGTGCAGATAATGAACCTGTTTATGGGCTGAACTTCATTCAGGCAAGGCTGTGGTGAGCAGCAGAGAGCTGCCTCGGCAGGACCTCAGGACACTCTGCGAGACTCTGAGAGGACGAAGGCCATCACCAGACGATGAAGTCACACCGCTTCCCGAGGCCAGCAAAGACTCCACTGCCATCAGTCATCACAAAATCCAAGATGATACACCCACACACCGTCCCGCTGAAGGAACATTCAAGCAACACGAACACGAAGCAGGTGAAACTGCTTCATCTCTACCAAACCACCAGGAACATTCAGGGAACACAGGAACCCCTCGCCTCATCAAACAGAGCTCAGAGACGAACTGTAAGGTGGAGGAAGATGAGCGGGGCTGGGACAGAGTTCCTGATGAGGCCTACAAGCTGCTGGACCGACTGCTGGACCTGAACCCTGCCACCAGGATCACAGCTGCTCAGGCCCTGCAGCACCCGCTGTTCAAAGACCTGTGAGACCGCATGCTGTCACGGGACCAGGAGTCTCACGTCAAAACAACTTAAGCTTATTCTCTGCAGGAATTATTGGGTACTTGTGATCAGTCTCACCAGTGAAGATGAAAGACAATTCCAGATGCACGTGTTTTGTAACGAGCTTAGTCCACTTAGCATTAATGCTGCATTTCATTTACCCTGGAAGTTGGAGCTGGGAATGACGTCACACCCAAGTTGACCGCATTCAAGTCAGGAAACCAAGATGTTGTACTAGTTGGTAATGTGTTACGCTGTATTTTGCGCATACAAACGCTGTAGCAACAAGTTTACAGACAGAAGTTGGACAGGACTGTGTGTGCGACTGTTTTAATGTGGCACAATAAGACAGAAGCGTTAATAAACATATTCAGCATTCACTACTGTTTATGCACAGAGTAGCCATCTTGGATTTTTAGGTTGGGTTTGGTGAGGCTCTGCTGGCTTTTGGAGTCAGAAATACAACTTCATGGAGAATTTGGAAACTTTTACTTCCAGTGCAACTGTAACGCACTGAAAGCTTCACTCTGTCCATGATTTCTGTGGTTTCCTCTTGGATGCCTGCTGCTTACGTTTTGGCACCTGGCCTTTTCCTTTTTATAAAGCTCCAACCTCACCTGTGTGCAGCACAGAGTCTGATAAGTCTGATGTTTTAAGCAAAGTGGAGAGAAGTTTACATCCCTGTTTGGTTAAATTACCTGAACACCACAACTGATACATCTCTGTGTGGGGAGAAAACATTTCCTCTCAATTTTCTCTCTCCCACTGACCCATTAAATGGTTCATAGATTTTAATATGACTATCAATTTATGACAGGTTTGACTTGCTGGTGCACACACCTGCAGTTCATGGCAGCTATGGTACAAAGTACTTTCAAAATGGGCATTTTAAAGGGCTCTGGATGTGCACTGTTAACTATAACGAAGAGACAGGAAGGGTATTGACTTGAGCCAGACTATTGGCTTTTGTGTCGATGGTTGGTCGGTTTTACAGCTGAAGGTACCCGATTTTCTCTGTGGAGACACGGAATCGGCAAGTTACAGCTGCACACTGTCTGGTTATATTGGTTTTTATTTTTACACTCTGCATTTTTACTTCAAAGGCCAAAAGAGAAGAATACAAAACGTAAGGGATCTTGTTACTGTGGGCTGTCTGCTATAGTGGTTCCGAACTGGTCCAGATTTCTCCGTAGTCATTAGTTCAAGGTCCACACAGTTTGATATTTAGTGTCATACTTTTATTTGGCCATGTGGTTGGCTGGTTCGCTGTTTCTATTAAGCAGCTGTCTGTTAGTCACTCACTCTACAGCAGGAAACAGCACTTTCAATAAAAGCTTGTGCCAAAAATTCACTGTGCTTCAAAATATAGTGTGTTTTTTACAAACTTGACATGTTTCAGAGTCACTTGTGGTCCATTCAGAATGGACCTGAGACCCACCAGTTGGGAACCACTGAGCCAGAAGTTCAAGTTTTTTTTATATAAAGGAGAAAAACCTTGTTTAACACTTCGTCATAGTCTGAACTGGGTCTTGTAGAGAGGGGATAGTCTGTATGCTTTACTTTTGTCACTGCTGCCAAATCAGCATATTACTGCCATATGAAACGACTATTTCTAAAGTATAAAAGGGCTTTTAATATAAAGCTGCCTATGAATTCCATCTGTATTTTATAAATTGTGTGTGAATATAGCTGTATGAGAATGTGTCTGTTGTAGATGTGTTAATTTATAACACTCTAAAGTGGATTTTCTAATAAAGGGAGAAAAGAAAGCAAATGGCTGCCATTTACAGTATATGACATCTGACATAATATGTGGAGTATATGAGGTGCCAACTTACTCAGACTGTGTCCTTGAGGCGGCCACAGGTTGGTTTCCAGCCCGTGGCCCTTTGTTGCATGTCCTCCCACCCCTTCATGCTATAACTGTTCTATCAAATAAAGGCAAAAAGCTCCAGAAAATTGACCTCCAGCATGCACTGGGGTGGTTTGCAGCTAGGTGTGAAACCGTCGTGATGAGAGTCAGCACCTCCAAATCTGAAGCCATAGTTCTCTGCCGGAAACCGGTGGATTGTCCCCTCCAGGTTGGGAGAGAGTTACTGCCTCAAGCGAGGGAGTATCTCGGGGTCTTGTTCACAAGTGAGGGTAGAATGGAGCATGAGATGGCTCAGCGGTTTGGTGCGGCCCCTGCAGTGATGCGGACGCTGCGCCGGACTGTCGTGGTGAAGAGGGAGCTGAGCTGGAAGGCGAAGCTTTTGATATGCTGGTACATCTACGTCCCAGCCCTCACCTGTGGTCATGAGCTCTGGGTAATGACTGAAAGAAAGATTGCGGATACAAGCGGGGCTCAGCCTTAGAGACAGGGTGAGGAGCTCAGACATCCAGAGGGAGCTCGGAGTAGAGCCTCTGCTCCTTCATGTCGAAGAGAGTCAGTTGAGGTGGTTCAGGCATCTGATCAGGATGCCTCCCTTTAGAGGTGTTCCAGGCATGTCCTACTGGTAGGAGGCCCCGGGGCAGACCCAGAACACGCTGGAGGGATTACATATCTCATCTGGCCTGGGAACACCTTGGGGTCCCCCAGGAGGAGCTGGCCTGCTGTACCTGGGACCAAGCCTCGGATAAGCGGATAAAAATAGATGGATGGATGGAATAACATATGGAGCATATAGTGTACTGAAAATTAACATAACATCACTGTAATTACTCATAAAGTTGATGAGGCTCTCATTACCCTCTTCTACTAATAGCTTTGCACTTTAGGTGTGAATTTCATAAATTCAATTCCCATGTGTCCTTGAAAGGCCTTGAGAGTTTTTTTAAAATACACCAATAGTCATGGGTCATTCAAAGTGCTATAATTTTTTATATTTTGCCCATTAAAAGAAATGCTCTGTCTTGTATTTTTTTGCTGTGCTGTGTTAGAGAAGGCAAGAGAGAAACAACATGGTCTGCCATCACTGTAAAATGGCACAGTCAAGCTTCTGTCTTCTTAATTGTCTTTTTAAAGCTGGCTGGCTTGATCTGTGTCTCAAACTGTGCCCTGTTGGGTCCTTAAATTTGAGAGTACTGGGCTTGAAAAGTCCTTAAATTTGATGTTTAAGGAGTGGAAACAATTAATTTTGACATTTTCATCAAAATTACTCTGGAGGCATATTTCAGAGGCCATATCTGGAATAAACCAAACCACAACTTGCTCCCACTTAACCGAACAAACCGTACAGCACCTCATTTAACTTGTGTGAACAAGAGTTTGAAATTTTATTACAGAAGTGATACAAATTTTCCAGCTGTTATTTGGATGTTATATAAACACTGTATGCAACATTTTACAGAATCCAGCAGACCTGCTGAAAACAACTTGAAATAATAATAAAAAAAAACAACACGAGCAGTGTATAATTTGACAACCGTTTACAATAACGTATCCACAACTGATGCTGCTCATTTTCTTATGAACAGTTACAGGCTTCGTTTGGCGATGACGACCTCTGGTAGTAAAACTCAGAGTCAGTCTAAGAACTCTCCTTCACCTCTATGAGTTCCTCTATCCGCACCAACACGCTCTCGATCATGTCAAACGTGTGCAGGGCGGAGTGCAGAGCCTGAAAGGACATTGAAACACAGTCAGGTCATCGCTGCTCTTTGTTGGCGCTGTGTCAAGATTGTCGAGTGAACATGAAAGCCACTGACCTGAATCTGAGACTCAGGCGTCATGTTCGGCAGCTTCTCACTGCCAACGGACACAGAAAGCATGGACTCCCCTGTGGAGAACAAATTCATGCATTTCTTTTTAAATACTTTTTTACACGCTTATTTAGAGAAGTTTTTCAATCTTTGCAAAATGTTACTAAGTAATTTGAGAAAGGTGGGACCGAAATAATCATGCTTGTGTTGGTCTGACCTTTGGCCTTGCCCCTCTTGGTCTCCATGGTGTCATGGAGCTCCCTCTCGTAGTGAGCTCTTGACATGTTTACTCCAACACGTAATGGCTTCAGGAACGAATCTTCTATTTTATACAGCTCTGTCCAGATGCCTGTCTGAGGTTGAAACAACAGCAGGGAAATACGATGAACACGACCAGAAACGTAGGCTGCAGGGTTGGAAATTAGCTGCAAATACTGGTAAAACATGCAAATGGCTGCTGGATTGGCTTCACTGACGAACCAAAAATAACAATGGTAATCTACTGAGTAGCTGGTAGGTTGTCCTTCTGACTGCTTGATACAATGGCCGGTAACTTAATTGCACATAAACGAATCAAACCATCATTCACTGTGACTGATGTTGGTCTTTATTCACTGGAAGTGTTGGCTGATATTTACTGGATCAGATCAACACTCACCTGGTTCTCTGTCACTTTGTCTCTGATGACGAGGTAACGCAGCAGGTTCAGAGACTCCATGATTCTGTTTAAAACAACACGCAAAGATGGACTCAGTAACAGAACTTTTACAAAACAATCCTGAGTCAATCACGTAAATGTCTGAGAAATAAGATAGGGTACTTTCTAAGATTATAATGTCATAAATTAAATTATTATTGCCTTCAGGCCTTTCTGCCAGAAAATCAAGTGACGTAGTATAAAGAGTGACAAAGTTGAAATAGAGGGAAGCCGTGGTGGCTTATTTTTTTAAGACTAAGTTGACTTTTTAGGATGGATAAAGCTGCTGAATGCACACTGTGTAAACTTTAGCAGAAGAGCTGAATAGGCCTGTTTGTGTTAATTTTTTTATTTCGACATTGCTGAGACGCCCATGAAGGAGGTTCATCTGATGGTCTGGTTACATCCCGTACATCGACACAACTCTAATTTTTACTGGTGGCATCTGTCTCGTAATGAGATTTTTTTTTTGTGACTTTAATATGATATAATTTCTGAGTCTTTTTTTGCACATTTCTGACTTGATAATCCCAGAGATTATTTGAGTTTTTTCACAGGAATTTACATTTTTAATCTCAAAAATTCAGAGTTTTTTCTCTGAATATTACCACCCTCCGTTAGCTACATTTTAACCTAGAATGGCGTCATATGTCCACATCTAGTTAAGCTTATGTAAAAGTGATATATGCATGGTAATCAATAGCCAATAAATTCATGTTTTTCTGTAATGTTTTGCTTTACATACAGCAATGCATCATGACTTTTTTTATATTTTATCTTTATTAATCTAATTAAACCTACTTTAGTGATTAATTATGCACATTAGTGGGGCGTCGGTGGCTTAGTGGATAGAGCAGGCGCCCCATGTACAAGGCTGTTGCCGCAGCAGCCCAGTCTCGACTCCAGCCTGTGGCCCTCTGCTACATGTCATTCCCTCTCTCTCTCTCCCCCTTTCACACTCAGCTGTCCTGTCAATTAAAGGCAAAAATGTCCAAAAAAATGTCTTTAAAAAAAATAAAAAATAATATATATATATATATATATATATGCACAATAGCTTTAAATCATGCTGTCAGGAGAAATAAGCTCACTTTAGCTGTGACTTTTTTCTTTATTAACAGACCAGTAATTTGTCCATGTACCCTGCCCCACCATAGAAAACAAATGGATGAGGTGTGTGTGTGTGCGTGTGCATGTGCGTGTGCTGACCTGTCCAGGTACTGCAGGAGGTCGGTCTCTGGGCCGTCTGGCAGGATGAGAACTCTACGCAGCAGAGGCAGCAGGTGGGGTCCCTCAAACCAGGTGTTACTGTTACCTGGCTGAAGACGGACAGACTCATTTAGCTCTTAAGTTACTGCGTCAAAACAAGAAAGATGTCAACAGAGCAAACAGCCACCAAGAATTTAAAAAGCCGTCTCACCTGTAGGGCAGCGTTTATCTGATTCTTGATGTTTTTGATGATGTAGCCTTCGACTCCTGAGTGATTACCTGTTTTCAGCATGTACCTAAAACAACCAGTAAAGGTCAGTACGCTGCAGGCTGGAACAGAGAGAGACAATTCTGAAGGAGAGGTGGAACTTACTGGAAAAAATTGTACTTGGCTTCGGTTTCAAACTTATCGATGCTCAGCTGGAACACCTTCAGACCTCTGGTTCTCTGTTGACAGAGGCACATTTGTAAATATATCTGTTTTTCAAAAGCTTTAATCTTGAGAATAACAGATGCAAATGAAATTTAAAATAATTTCAAAGCTACAATAAATGCAAAAGTAGGGAAAAAGTCATGTTAAGTTTATTATCTATGGCATTACACTTAGATAAATACACACTTTAAACCCAACTAATGTTACTTTTTTCCTGCTAAATTATATAATTTCATCCCTTCTTTTCTTGATATTTCTTATGCCTTTTTTTTATGATGTTATTGTCTTTTAAATTTGTTCAATTTGCAATCTGTACTATTCAATGTCATGCTTTATATACACTCACTGGCCACATTATTAGGTACACCTTGCTAGTACCAGGTTGGACCCCTTTTGCCTTCAGAACTGCTTTAATTCTTCGTGGCACAGATTCAACAAGGTGCTGGAAACATTCGTGACAGGTTCTGGTCCATATTGACATGATAGCATCACATAGTTGCTGCAGATCTGTCAGCTGCACATCCATGATGAGAATCTCCCATTCCACCACATCCCAAAGGTGCTCTATTGGACTGAGATCTGGTGACTGTGGAGGCCATTGGAGTACAGTGAACTCATTGTCATGTTCAAGAAACCAGTTTGAGATGATGTGAGCTTTGTGACATGGTGCGTTATCCTGCTGGAAGTAGCCATCAGAAGATGGGTACACTGTGGTCATAAAGGGATGGACACGGTCAGCAACAATACTCAGGTAGGCTGTGGTGTTTAAACCATGCTCAGTTGGTACTAAGGGGCCCAAAGTGTGCCAAGAAAATATCCCCCACACCATTACACCACCACCTCCAGCCTGAATCGCTGATACAAGGCAGGATGGATCCATGCTTTCATGATGTTTACACCAAATTCTGACCCTACCATCTGAATGTGGCAGCAGAAATCCAGACTCATCAGACCAGGCAACGTTTTTCCAATCTTCTATTGTCCAGATTTGGTGAGCCTGTGTGAACTGTAGCCTCAGTTTCCTGTTGTTAGCTGACAGGAGTGGCACCTGGTGTGGTCTTCTGCTGCTGTAGCCCATCTGCTTCAAGGTTGGACGTGTTGTTGGTTCAGAGATGGTCTTCTGCAGACCTTGGTTGTAACCAGTGGTTATTTGAGTTACTGTTGCCTTTCTATCATCTTGAACCAGTCTGGCCATTCTCCTCTGACCTCTGGTGCCAACAAGGCATTTAGATGGATGTTTCTCTTTTTGGGACCATCCTCTGTAAACCCTAGAGATGGTTGTGTGTGAAAATCTCAGTAGTTCAGTCAGTTAAATCACCTGTCTTCCTCATTCTGGTGCTCGGTTTGAACTTCAGCAGGCCGTCTTGACCATGTCTACATGCTTAAATGCATTGAGATGCTGCCACGTGATTTTTTTAAAAAAAAGGAAAGAAATTGCTGAATTACAAACTGATGTAAAGAGTTACCAAATCACTCCTTGGACACATCGTCATGACCTTCACCAAGTTCTGAAAACAAAAGGGAAAATCAATGACTACAGATCAGTAAAGCTTCACACTGTGAGGATCACAGCAGAGTAAAAGCTGAGCTTCATGTGAATAACTGTGTTCACCTTAGGGACTGTGAGGAAGGCTCTGATCTCCAGCAGATCTGCAGGCAGACTGCCATCCTCCACCCGCACCAGACTCTTCTCATACAGCTCCTGTGCGACGGTAAACACACGCACACGTGAGACTAACACAAGATCTAAAATAAACAGCTACTTATTTTAGACAGTACCTGAGTGTTTCTGCTCTCTTCTGAGAAATGTTTGAAAACCAAAATACAAATCTTTAATTCAATGTTTGAGTTTGACTCACCAGTCCTTTCTGAATCCTGGACTCCTCAGTTCTGTCAATAAAATACAAAATGTTAGTTTGGTTTATATCAACCTGGACCCTATTTTCCATGACTTTCATTTAGCTACTAATGGGAACAACAAATTTTAAAATTATTCCAGTATTGAGCGAAACCAAAACAGGCTGCATTATAACCATTTGGGGTGTTTGCACATTGCCAGTAATATCCACTTAAAGTGCTTGTTTTTGTCACTGACAGATTCAGATTGTTATAAGTGTCTGACAACTTAAGAAAAGTCTACCGAAAGAGGTCGACCCCTTTGTTAAAGAGCAAGATCCTTTTTGTTTAATCAGAAACAGCCCCGACATTGCTATCGCCAAACCCACCAGACTCAATTTAAATATTTAGCCATTTTATCATCATAAAACGCGCTTCATTCAAAGTCAGCAGAAACAAAATTAAACTCACAAAAACCATCTTGGTTCATGTTTCCACTGTTCCAACAATCACCAGCTCTAGTTTGGTTCAAATAAACCCTTAAGTCACAGAGTTAGATGTGAACATATACTGGCTCTTTACACGTTAAAATTACAGTTTATTTAAATGGAGTCTGGTGGGTTTGATCAGAGTGATCTCGGCGCTGCTTCTGGTTAAACAAAAAGGATCTTACTCTTTAACAAAAAGGTCTGTCTCTGTAGGGATCCTTTCATGATGTTATCAGAAACTTAAAATAACAATCTGAGCCTGTCAGTGGCAAAAACAAGCACTTTTAGTGGACATACTTTGACAGTGCATAATTGCCTTGCATGGTTACATTGCAGCCTGTTTCGCAGCTGTTCCCATCAGTGACTTAGACCCAAACTATAGGAAAATGTTGAAAATTATTAAAATTACCCTTTAAAAGTAAGCTATGTTGAGGGATTCAGATCAAATACACAACACACAGCAAACATCTACTTGTAAATCCATGTCTGCATTCACACACACACACACACACACGTATATATATGTGTGTGAATGCAGACATGGAGATATATATATATATATGTGTGTGTGTGTGTGTGTGTGTGTGTGTGTGTGTGTGTGGTTAAATGGTGTGTGAGTAGCAGCTACATAAAAAAAACAACACTTTTTTTAATCAGTTAAAAAATGTGGCTCCAATATGCCTTGTAAACTCTGAATTTATACAAGGAAAATGCTCTTATTAACCTTTTACCATTTAAAAGTTCATCAGTGACACATGCTTTATCATTTCAGGTATCAAGGGCTGCTTAAAAACTCAATTTGACTGCTGAACTATCAAACAAATGCAGTGTTTTAAGTGTTAATTTATGAAAGCCAACTGACAGCAACACTGGAACAGCACAGAACAGACACAATGACACAGTGTCATGTGCTCACCTGGACAGGAGGAGGCAAATGTGCTCCATATTACACCGCAGACAGAACACAGGACTGTAAACACAGGCAGAGAGCCAGGCTTTAAATTCTTAATATTATATTAATAATTGTTCAAACAGTATGAATCATCAAGCACTAATTTCTAGCCATGTTTAAAGGTACTCGTATAACAGTGTCACAGTGATTTATGATAGTACACGTTTTTTACTATCTTACCTAAAAACACTGGGGAATGTATCTGCAGCCAGGTGATGGACGAACACCAGGTGAGCCAGGCTGGCCAAAGACTCTTTAGGGTAACGCACTTCCTCCTCCAGAAAGCCGGGAATGTGTTTTCTCTTCAGCAGAGCCTGAGAGATAAGACTGGGGACAGACTCTCCGATAGCACTGAGGGTGCTCTGCACAAGACACACACACACAGATTCATCAGCGACACAATATCTGAAAGGGGAATCTGACAAAATGAGAGTCCAGCATTTACGAATTCTGTATAAGTTCATGTAAATTGTGGTCTGGTCCAATTTGCAGGACCAGTCTCAACATTTATAGTGCAGTTAGAGGGCAGATTATCATGGTGAATGGATTTGCTGTACCAAAATCTCTGTCGCAAAATTCCTGAGGGGAGACACAGCCAGAGTGTCGGGATCCTTGAGTTGTACCTCCAGCAGAGGTTGACTCAGAGTCTTCATACAGCTGCAGGACAGAAAAAAAACACCGGGAGTCAAACTTTGACATCAGTGCTGAGTTCATGCTGCAGATATTTTATATGCAAGTCTGTGTTGTGAATTTCTCACTCACAACTTTAGCAGTTCTGTCCGCAGCTCGTCCTCTTTATCCCTGCCCTGCACACCCGCCAACTTGTTCTCATTTTGTGTCTCACTGCTCAGGAGGTTTTGCCTGGCCTCGTGGACAAAAGGCTTGATAAAGTCTATCAGATCAGTGCAGCACCGACAAAGCGAAAAGACGTCATCCTCCTCTTGCTCCTTGGTGTGAGGTAAAGGCAGTTTGGCCACCTGGTCCAGCACAGAGGACAGGGTCATGCCCAGTGACGACGCCTTACGGCTGCCCAGACACAGCAGCACTGAGAGGAAGACACAGGTGAAATGGCTCTATTTGAGTTGAAGTGATTTACGTATACTAGATTTAATATTCAAGGGAATGTTCTTTACCTTTCTGCAGAGGGTTCAACAGCAGATGGAGACTCTCTGCTATGGTGTCAGGGTCGTCCTGCTCCAGCTGCTCCAACAAGCCAATCAGCAGCTCTTTGGGTCTGCAGGTCTGGGAGACCAAAACTGACACTTAAAAGAACAATTTCATCCAACACTCAAGACAACATGCATCGACACACTGCTAATGCTTCCTCTTATATTTTAATCCAGTCTTGTTATTTTGGTTAACTGTTGAGCGGACCTGCAGCAGGTGGTTGAAAATGGCGAGGCACTGAGAAAGCGTCTCGTCTTCTTTCTTCAGGAGAACCCGGATCAGAGGAGGCAACAGATTCCATCCCATACATCTCACTATGTCCTACAGAAAGAGTGATGGAGTGTTTATGCAGAAGTACAACCTGCAACACACTGTGTTCAATCAATGGTCAGCTTTGACTACCTGATTCTTTTCATCCAGGACGATACTGAGGACCTGTGCGCTGTTTCCCTCCTCGATGCAGGTCCGCCCAGAAATCGTGAATACGTCATGGTCCTCGGTGGTGTAACTGTCTTCAGGGAGGGCTTGCTGTGTGACATCGAGACAAATGAAGGAATCAAAAGAGAGAATATACAGACATCTTACTGCAGTGAATTGATGATAAAGTCATTCTTAAGGCAAAAATGCCTGTTTCTAGCATCTTAGTGAGAGTCTGCTGCTTTAAATTATGTCTGTAAGTATTCCTTTAGTGTCATTGTAAATTTTATGTATTTGGGGCGGCTGTGGCTCGGAGGTGAAGTGGGTCGTCCACTAATTGGAAGCTCAGCGGTTCTATCCCCAGCTCTTGCAGTCTGCATGTCGAAGTATCCTTGAGCAAGATACTGAACCACAAATTGCTCCCGATGGCTGTTCCATCAGTGTGTGAGTGAGATAGCAGGTGGTACTTGTATGGTAGTCTCGGCCACAAGTGTGTGAATGTGACTCGTAGTATAAAAAGCGCTTTGAGTGGTCAGATGATTAGAAAGGCGCTGTACAAGTGCAGGTCCATTTATTTATTTGGGGTTTTGGACGTTTTAGTTAGACATGAGCAAACTATAGACATCACTTTATGATATGGGGAACTGTGAACGATACTTTTCTAGATTTACGGTTAATCAAGTTAATCTAGACGTTAACATTAGTCCCACGGTCTTTGAATCATTATTACAACATAATATAAGTTATTCAAGGCTCTCTTAATATAATGTAGCATAGACAGTAGCAATGCAGCACCCTGTAAAAATGTCTCTTTTACTTATGACTGAAATGTTACTTGGGGCGGCACGGTGGTGTGGTGGTTAGCACTCTCGCCTCACAGCAAGAGGTTTGCTGGTTCGATCCCGGGCGTGGGAGCCCCTCTGTACGGAGTTTGCATGTTCTCCCCGTGTCAGCATGGGTTCTCTCCGGGCACTCCGGCTTCCTCCCACAGTCCAAAGACATGCAGATTGGGGACTAGGTTAATTGGTAACTCTAAATTGTCCATAGGTGTGAATGTGAGCGTGAATGGTTGTTTGTCTCTATGTGTCAGCCCTGCGATAGTCTGGCGACCGGTCCAGGGTGTACCCTGCCTCTCGCCCGATGTCTGCTGGGATAGGCTCCAGCCCCCCCGCGACCCTCAAGAGGATGAAGCAGTTAGAAGATGAATGAATGAAATGTTACTTTTCTAAACTGATGGAGCCGACTGAGGGCGGTGCTGTGTGTGAAAGTGCAGCTAAAACAGAGCTGCATGAATCTAGTATAGTGGCATTGCTCATATCATGCTGTATAACAGGGTGTCTACAGGTATCAGATAGTTAAATGTAATGCTTTTTAAGTCCCATTCAAAACACATTGTAACCTGTAACTTTAGGACAAAGGTAAGTGTTATGTAGGAATGTGGTTACTAGAGTGAGTTAAGTCAATCTACATTTTTCCAACATTAAAAATGTGGATTTTTATATAGAAAGGCTCCACCCATTTTGACAAAAAGAAATTTAAAAGTGGACAAATGAAATTAGATAAAATGTTTGGAGTAGTTAAGACCCCTCAAATTCAAATTTAAGGCTATTTAATGGCTTTTAAGGCCTTATTGTTGTAAGAATTTAAGATATTTTAAGACTTTACAAGGACCTGTAGACACTCTATATAAAAAATAAGATTATTTGTGTATCTGTGTGAAACCCAGACATGACGGTGACATGTAGGAGATTTGGATGCATGTAAAGAGGTGGGTGTGGTGTACTGAACCCCCTTCCTTCTCCACCCGAAGGACTCACACATCTCTGGACCACATCACTGAGCTGCTCCAGAGCCATCCCTGCTGTCTTCAGGTCAGGGTTTATCTTCACACAGTACTCCTCCAAAAACAAACAGAACACTTCATGTCAAAACAATACACACCATTCATACTTCACAATCAAGTGGATCCTAATTAAAGTTTAGTTTATTTACATCCCCTCCACAGGACTATCTAAATATAGATATAAACACATGACACAAAACATCTGACATCCATAACGTACACAGCTCAGCAATACTCACAATAACACCAAGACAAAGTGTCCCTCAGTTGTACACGACTGAATTCATTATTTATATGTACGAGCATCTTGGTTATGTTAAGGTTGAAGTCAGATAATAAGATAATAAGCCCTGTGTGGGCACTAAAAACTGGACAGTCAACCAACAAACACAGGAGAGTAAATTGAATGCTAGTGTAACGTTATAACTGATTTAGCTTAGCTGTTACCATGATAATAAGCCTTTTCTTGTGCTAAACTGCCTATCAAAACACGGTCACAAACAGTATGCACTGTTAACGTTTAAATAAGTGATAAACAAGACAAAAACAAAGCAGATACCCACCTGAAATAACTACATGTCCCACACAGCCCGGTGAAAACTACCACGCTAGCGCTAACTGGTGAGCGCGCTAACGGCCGGTTTGTCCGTTAGGCCTTGCCGTAGAAAGGATACGTCACAGGTCAGAGTTGAAACTACTAGAAACAACATGGAGGTAGAGGAGAGACGGAGGAGCGGAAGCTCCGATAAAACCTCCAAAAAAGGTTAGTTTACATTGAAAATGTGTTCTCTATTATTACTATTAAGATTTCTGGATATGTTCACAGCCTAAGAGACGTCAAAAAAGAGTTAAAGCATGTTGTATAGAGGTGACGTTACTTTGTGAAGTTGCTCATTGACCGTTTGTCTGGTCTCCATAGCACAGTGACTTGTATCTTTAGTGGTAAACGTACAGTTTTTCCTCGATTGCTAAGACACGTTTAGTGACACTAGGATCCTCTTTATCTTTATTATCACCTTCTCAGCACAGCACAAGTCTTGTCTCGCAAACGTGTTCACACTTCCTCCACACATTTTCCATATCGTTAAAAACTGTTAACCCAGATCTCATAGGAAGACCCCAAAACTCCCCCTCTACTGGACTAACTGCGTTAAACAAAAGGAAAACATGTACTCACAGCTGATTAAAAATTACGCTTATAGTAATGAATCTCTTGTAGAACTTATACATCAACAGTCAGTCTGTATCCATCTAGTCCTCCTCTGTGTTGCTGTGTAGAAACATGGATCTAAGAGGCCAAAGGCAAGTAAAAAATGAAATTGAATCTAATAAAATGAAGAAAACTTTCTTCTTTCTTAGGAGATGTCCCCCTTTCTTTCAATTCAATTCAAAAAGCTTTATTGGCATGACATTTCATGTGTTGCCAAAGCACAATTACAATTTAAGACAGTGAATTTAGAAACATATTAACAACAATGTTTTAGTACAAAATCATACATGTGAATTTTAAATAAAAGTGAAGGAGTAAATAAAAAGGCAGAGTGTGATCTGTGTTGAGATGAACTATATGTTGCTGTGTTGCTTGTCTCATAGGCTGTGACATACAGTGACATATTTTGCTGCATCTATGGCACTGACACTATTTTCTCCAAGTATAGTGGCATGCAAAAGTCTGGGGCACCTCTGGTCAAAATTGCCTTTATTGTGAAAAGTTAAGTGAGTAGAAAATGAACAAATGAATGAATGAATGAATGTTGTTTGTTTGTTTGTTTGTTTTATGCAATTTTAGAGTGACTAAAAGGAAAGGAGCACTATGTGAAAGTCTGGGCACCCCAAGACATTTGAGCTCTGAGACGACTTTTTAAAGGATCTCAGACCAAAATTAGATTGTCAGGGTTCTGGGTTGTTCACAGTCATCATTAGGAAGGGCCAGGTGATTCAAATTTCAAAGCTCTGACTTCTGAAACCTTGTCCCAACAATCACCAGCCATGGGCCTCTCGAAACAGCTGCCTAGCACTCTGAAAACTAAAATAACTGATGCCCACAAAGCAGGAGAAGGTTATAAGAAGATAGCAAAGTGTTCTCAGGTACGTTTGTCCTTAGATGGTAATGTAATTAAGAAATGGCAGTTAACAGGAACTGTGGAGGTCAAGTTGAGGTCTCGATGACCAAGAAAACTTCCCAAGAGAGCTGCTAGGATTGCTAGAAAGGCAAATCAAACCCACGTTTGACTGCAAAAGATGACACCTTCAGCTCCTGGAACCCAACATGTTAAAGAAGGTTAAGGGTCCAAAACAACAGTCTGTGCTTTTAAGATGCCCTTTACTTTATGCAGGTGTTGAAGGTCACTGAAGGGTAAAGGTGTTAAATTTATATCCTGAGTTAACATTTTCTAAAACTCCTATAAGCATTTTAATCATGTTGTTGTTTGTGTTGCAGGAGGGAAACGCGTCAAAGCACTGACCGCTGAAGAAGAGGCAAGAAGGTGAGAAAGGGCATCTTGTATTGTTGTATTAATGCTAATGTCTATAGCTAATGCACCATGTCATACACTAATACTTACAAAAATTGTAGTTTGGTTATAGGATATTTTTCTCACTCTACTTTCATAATAATAACAATAACACAAGACATGGGACAACACAATCTTCTAATATGTCTTGTGTCAGGAGGGAGATAGTGAAGGAGAAGTTAAGGGAGAAGTTGGAGCTAGAAAAAAGAGCCCTGAAGATAGTGGAGCGTCTCCTGGAGGACAGTGTGGCTGAGGACTTCCTGGTTGACTGTGTATGTATCGTCCTTATTTAAATAGTCTGTGGCAGTGGTTCCCAACTGGTGGGTCAAGGTCCAAAAACTGGGTCGCAGGTCCATTCTGATTGGTGACTTTTATAATATTTCCAATTTTGCCTAGTTATTTTATCAACTTATTACTGATTTGTTTGACTTTATGATCTATGGATACATTGCTGATTGTTTTTATCTGCGTCTTGTACGGCCTTTTTGAGTGCTTTGAAAGTTGCCTATAAATAAAATGCATTCTTATTAATATTATTGTTATTAGTCGTTGACATGCATGATTTTTACGACATATATTTGTTTTGTAATAATGGAAACAGTGAATTATGTTTTAATTCACCACACATTATAAGAGTATCATGGAAACAATCATGCTGAGCACCTTTTTCCTCCTCTTATTGTCTCCCTTCTTCACAGGCGAAGTTCATTGTTTCTGCTAATTATAAAGATGCTGTAGAGGAGAGATCCATTGCTAAAATGTGTGGTTATCCCATCTGCTCAAATAAACTGGGGAAGGTAAGAGCCTTTTACAAAAGACTTTATAATCCCTATGCAAGTGATAAATGAAATTGTCTCTTGTGTCTCATGCTTCAAATCTAACTTAATGTCACTTTTTATTTTATAGATCCCAACTCAACAGTTTAGGATTTGTACGAAGACCAATAAGGTGTACGACATCACAGAACGCAAGGTAAATGCCGCCATGTGTGGATTTAAAAATATATATTTTACTTTTGAAGGAACAGTCAAGATAAATATTGTTGTGTTTCTCTCTTGTGATCAGTGTTACTGTAGTAACTTCTGCTACAAAGCCTCCAAAGAGTTCGAGCTGCAAATATCGAAGACACCTCTGTGGCTCAGGCAGCATGAGAGGTTTGTGTGCTGTTCACGTCTCTGTCCTTAATCATATCCATGAACTGATCATTAAAAATTAAAATTTTCTACATATTAAGACTGTGTTTACTTTCTTTCTCCCTGACAGTCCTCCAGAAATTAAACTGATGAAGAAAGGAGATGGGTATGTATTTGCTTCAGTGTTAATATGTGATATGTGAATATTAAACACATACACTTCAATTTTTAAAAAAAAAAAAAAAAACTGATTCAACATCTGACCTGTGAGGATTACCACATTAATGAAAGCATAAAACAAACAAACAAAGACACACACACATACACACACAAAAACCTCTAATCAAAAGGGAGTTTATAAAAATTAGTTTTTAAAAGTTTTGAAATAAAGGGGGAAAATTCTTTTTTTAAAAAAGGATGATTCTTACAGTGTTGAGATGTTTGACGTTTTAAATGTAAAATAGGTTTAATGATTGATAGACTAACCCAGTGTAACCTCTGTGTGCCCAGCGGGAGTTCTGGTGAGGAGGTGCTGCTGTCGGAGAGACGTCTCCAAGAAGACGACATCGAGAACCCACTGGCTGCTCACCCCGACGACCCCCACAGTTCTCAGCAGGGTCCTGCTGGAGGCGGCCACAGTGAAAGCAGCGACATTGAACAAGAGCAGGACTTTGTCTCCAGCATGGTCTCCCAGCAGCAGGGACCCAGGGTGCACTGGGGGGACCTGCCGAAACGTACAGACGAAGACAAGAAAGGTGAGCGAGGGAAGATGGGGAGGCGAAAGAAACAGAGGAGAGAGGGAGGTGAAGAGGAGATTGAGGGTCAAAGTCAGGGCGCAGAGAGGGGGGAGGAGTCACTTTCATGTAAAACAGAAGCTGGAACTGATGATGAGAAACGGCTGCACTCATTCAACACAGACAAACCTAATGGAGAGCAGGTGACAGAGGAGAGAGGCCTGCCTGATGCACCCAGTGTGGACGAGGCTGCAGCTCAGTTGAATTTGTGCACTTTATCTGAGACAGTTGCTCAAACTGCTCCCCCGCCTGTTGACTCAACATCCACACAAGCAGAAAGCACAATTCTACTCACTTCTCCACCATGTGAAGACTCAAACAGCCCAACAGAAAGCAAACATCTCCTTTCTTCAACCCTGATCAACACGAATCAGGACGACCACGACATGGCACTGACCAACCAGCCAGGCCTCAGCATCACCCAGGTGGGTATGAGCAAGAGAGGGGCGGCAGGGCTACGAGATCTGCTCAAGAAAAACACTGCTGAAACAAAACCCGCCTCCATCCGGCTGAATCTCCTCGAGTGCCTGAGAAGAACGTTAAAGGACTGGAGCACAGACGAGACCCTGAAGTTCCTGTACGGCGCTGACCATTCTCTCGGCTCGCCTTACGCTGATGTTAAAAAAGACAAAGAGGTGGAGGTGAAAGAGGAGGAGCTGGATGAAGACGACCTTGAGGATGAGGTGACCGAAGAGGATGCAGAAGGCGTTGATGCTGAGGTGCAGAAAAGACCATCTGCCGCAGCTCCAGACTACAGGACACTGCGAACAGAGACCCAGCAGCTGGAGCTGAGAGTCAAGGAGTTTTATAAGGGGACCTGGATTGTACCTGAGGAGGTAGAGGAGCCGCATGGAGACAAGGTGAGTGAAGGAAAGAGAGAAAAGAGGAGAGTTGTGAATGAAGGGCCTTGTTGTAAGAGTCAATGGCCACATAGAGGCGCTATATAGAAAATATGCTGTGTAAACACGCATGATTGGGACAGCAGTAAGTGTGTTTATGTACTCGGGGTTTGCTCTTCAACACATCTCGCTTGTTTCCCCACAAGGTGACAGTCCAGGACCAGAGCACGAAGGACCCAGCTCTGCCGCTCGTTGACTCTCATGCTCAGCACCTCATCCAGAAACGAATCACAGTGGAGAAGCTCACCAGCTGGTGAGTGTGTGTTCTTATTTGTGTGTCTGAATGTGTATCTCAGGATGCACGATAATATCAGTATGACAGCTGCAGATAAAGGCTTTAAATGAAATATTGACAGACAGCTGTCGCTTTACAGATATAGTTGGTAACTTTTTAAAAATAATTATTTGCTGAATCTGATACGGTCACTCTGAAAAAAATCATGCTCCTCCTCTTGTAGTGTAGTGCTTCTTACTGCATTTGCTTGACCAGGGGTGGGTAACCTGCGGCGCTGGAGCCATATGCAGCTCTTTAGCCTCTCTCCAGTGGCTCTCTGCGGCTTTGACAAAAAAAAAATCACGACACACATTTTTATTTTTATTTTATTAATTAAAAAAAAAGTTTTACCATTTGGTCAACTTAAATGTGCGTCTGCGGCCTGGCACCTTTTCCTCAAAATTCTGCCATACCTCACTAGCAGTGACTAGTCTTGAGCCTCCCTTGATGGGCTAGCAATGGATTACAAATCCATGAAAGCAGTGGTTCCCAACTGGTCCAGCCATGAGGTCCAGATTTCTCCTTCGTCATTAGTTCAAGGTCCACACAGTTTAATATATATTCAGTGTCATACTTGCGTTTGGCCGTGTCTCAAGCTAGTTTGCTGTCTCTGTCAAGTAGCTGTCTGTTATTCCCTCAGTCTATAGCAGGAAACCGCGCTTCAAAATAAAAGCGCTGTGCGAGAAATTCACTGTACTTAAAAAAAGTGTGTTTTTTACAAACTTGACATGTTTGTGAATCATTGGCAGACCCACCAGTTGGGAACATAAATCATAAATAGCCCGCTGCAGAGGAGCCATCTTGTAGTAAAACATGTTTTTGAATGCTCTGTTAGACCTATTTTTAATGTCGATAGGCTAATTTAGACTTACTACACAGTGTTACCACAAGGCTCAAATATGTTTTGTAGCTCCAGGCAGATTTTTTTGAATTATTTTTGGTCTAAAATGGCTTTTTTGATAGTTCAGGTAGCTGACCCTATACTCTACTGCGGCTGAAGGAAAACATCCAATCAGAGTCGAGGAGTCTCTAATGTAGCCGTCAATCAATGCTCACGAACTGCAGTCAAACTGTCAAGCTAGGCACCTCTGATGAAATGTAGATAAAGATTCTGTTACTGCATTGCTTAATCCTCACCTCAGATGTTTTTAGAACATATTTTAGTGACTGTTTAGATGTAACATGACAACATTTGCTCTGGCTGGAGGGCTGGGCTTGGTTTCTCCAGTGTTCCCAACATGGCGGCCAGGTCACAAACTTTCACATTTAACAGCTAAACAGTACACTAAAATATGTTTCTGAAAAGGTTTCAGGTGAGAAATAGGCAATGCAGTAACAGAATCTTGATTGATATTTGATCAGCGCTGCCTAGTTTAACAGTTTTAGCAGCTCATGAGCAGTGACTGAAATGACTGACAGCTGTCAGCTGCACTATGACAAGGAGGAGGAACATGATATTTATGACTGATCATCTGTCTCATGTAATACTGTGTGAGTATAGTGACAGTCTCAGAAAATATGTACAGTAAATATATTTACAGTACAAATGAATTTGTCTTTTCCCACTTTTTTTTTTTATCTCTGTGTTGTGTTGCAGTCTCAAAAACATTGTCGGCCCTCTGTGTCTCGCCATGACTGACATCTCCACTGACCTGAACAACCTGGTCCGGACATTCAGGTCAGTGCAGCTCATGCAAACACACACTCTTTTCTGCAGGTCTGGTTGCATAACATCACCCAGTCATGCTCTTTCTTTTTGGTCTGAACATCTTGGCATGGCGACGAGGCCTAAAATGTGTCACAAGACTGGCTTTTTAACATTATGAAAAGGAAAATACATTGTGTTGACGGGGCATCATGGTTCACATCAAGTTGTATATATTTCTCCAGAGCATGTACTGAGTGATTTGTAACCCACTGTGATCTGTAAACCATCTGCTAGCAGCAACAAAAACATCCATCTTCCTGAGACCTCTGATAAATTTAAGAGAAATAAGAGCATTAAACTTGTAATGAGCAAGTGGATTATATTTAAATTCCTCAATGTTGTGGAGAGATCAGATGAAGAACTCTGGTGCCTCTTACAGGTAGGAATCAAACATGACAACAACAGGAGTTTTTATCAACTGTCTGTAGACTTTTTTCACAGCAGATATTTTACATGTCAAAGCAGGACTGAAATTCATCAAAATTTAGAGGAAAAGGCAGGCTGTATACATGAGTCACATTTTAGTTGATTAATGTTGAAAAATGTCGGTCTGTCTCGCCAAAACCCCAAAATTACGTCATCTAATGTCTTGTTTCATTCTCACTCCAAAGGGTTTTAGTTCACTGTCACAGGAGAATGTGTAAAGCTGCCAATATCTGAATGTAAGAAGCTGCAACAAGAGTATTTTGGGGTACTTTTATAGTACTTTTCTATGAAAAATTACTCAAACCGATTAGTCGACTACTAAAATGGTCACCGATTATTTTAATAGTCGATTAGTTATCGATTAGTCGACTAATCGTGGCAGCCCTACACTAGATACCATTAAATCCTTCACACTGCTCTTGTAATCTGAACATAATTTTAATGATGCATTTGTTACATAATAGAAATGTAAAAAATCTTCCAAACTTGTACCCAAATTGAACATTTCCTGCCATAGAAGTACTCTGCGTTCCCATTGGCTGCTGAGGATGTTTTCTACAGCAGTGCTATTAAATCACTGTGCAGTGAGTAACACCTCCAGCGTCCTGCTTCCAGGAATTCTCTTTTCTGCTGTCGGAGGCCCTGCGGACAAGAGGCTCAAACCAATGAATATACACAGCGCTGTCACAGAAACATTCATCACTACACTATTGCAGGCAGTGTTTGTGGTGGGCGCTCCGGCCTCGTGCACATTTTGTTCTTTTTGTTTTCTTATCATCTGAATCAGGTGATTTTGACACTTGCCTATAGAGATGGTTGCTGCTACATGGTGTTATGTTTATGTTCATATATGTTCTGTGCTTATCTGCATCACATGGACAAATGCCCCTGTACATCTTTGAGTTATGACTGACCTGTTGCTTACTTTGTTTTTTTTTAATAACATTGCAGGTTCACCAACACAAACATCATCCACAAAACTCCAGAGTGGACCCTGATAGCTGTCGTGCTTCTTCATCTGTAAGTTTATGGTGTGTGTCTGTGTGTGTGAATGTGTGGATGCACCGTGACAGCTGGACAGTCTGCTCCTCAGCTGGAGAGGAGAGGAGTGAGAGGGAATATAAAAATGATAAGGAAATCAAGGGCCATTGTTTCAAAGGAAATACACCCAGTTAGCAAACTTGAAACCTCTGTTCTTCACTGCCCAGGTGTGTGCTGCTCTTTGTGTGTGAGCACATCAACAGCGTGTTTTTAAATCATTTAAACTAAACTTAATTAAAATGATATATATCGGGCGCCAAGTGGTTTAGTGGGTAGAGCAGGCTTTCCATATACGAAGGCACAGTCCTTGACGTAGCAGCCATGGGCTCGATTCCAGCCTGTGGCCCTTTGCTGCATGTAATCCTCTCTCCCTTCCCCCTTCAAACTAAGGCTGTCCTGTCTAATAAAGGCAAAAAGCCAAAAAAAAAAATCTTAGATCTTAGAAAGATATATATAGATATAAGATTAGAGGTACTTATCCATGGTCAGTGTATTACATACAGTCGATGTTGGTCTGCACGCCCTGACAAGCAGGCAGCAGTGCCACAATGGAAGTTAAGCAATGTCCTGCTGTGGACAGGGGCAGCAGCAAAACATATTTTAGCCACCTAAAAAGATCTGTATCAGTTTAACTGTACAGTTTATTTTGAATATTGTCACCTCTTTCACCTCACCATCAGACAGTCCTTTGCCACTGGAACTGAAGCCATGATCTACGGTCTCCTCATAGCCATCAGACTCCGTTGACAAATGTAGTAATATTACCTCGTAGAACACGGTAGCTGCTGGTGTAGCGCTGCCTCGATCAGTGAGGGTGCTTTCCTGTTCACACTGACTCTAACAAACCAACTAAGAGGAGTAAACATGACGTTATATCAACAGACAGGTAATCGTTGATTGGACAGTTTTGGCAATTGTCAGCCTCCATCGTCAGGATCCACATGGAGAAATCAAATTTCTGACAGAAGTCCGTGCAGCACTTTAATGCCTCTGATGTGTATATCTATGTTCTGTTGTGTCACAAAGAGCTCATGAAGAAACAACTGATCATAAACATGATTAGCATTAGAGTGGAAATTGGCTGCGTGTTATGGAAAACGACTAACAGGTAGAGAAAGGATTAAAGGGTGGCGTCTTGTACAGTAATGATTCAGAGCTTAATATTACTGAGATCAATGTCACATACTTTCTAATAGACTTAACAAAGTGACAAAGTACATAGTCAAATATAAGCACAGCAGTTTCAACAGCTTTTCAATTAGGGAAAATACCCGAGCTGACGTGCATATGTGTTACTATAGTTACCAAATGATTAGCATAAATTGGTTATACATGACCTTATACAGATCAGTTATAACATCACAGATGGATTTTCCCGATCAGCAGATGGATATTTGAGTAGTTAAGCTTTTGAAATCATACTAAACTTGCTTATCTGCTATCATAAAATCCTGCACTTGGTTCATGTGATTTCACACCAGAAAAAACAACGCAGCAGAGTCCGCTTGGAAGGACCAAAACCCACCTTTTCAAGCAGTCTCAGTTGGGTTGTTTGGTCTGCACCAGGGTTTGATTGACAGCTTTCACACCAGCCTAAACGAACCATACCACCAGGCAAATGGATCTGAGTTTGCTTTAACTGAACCAAACAGGTTAGGTGTTAAAGCATCCTCAATTTGTTTATGATATTTTATGACTTTGGTGAATCTGAATCAATCCTTTAAAACCCCAAAGTAAAAATAACTAACTGATCGAGGCAGCAGTGGACCAGCAGTTTTCGTGTTTTGTGAGTTAAAATTACTGTTTTTGTCTGGCTTTAAAGAGATCTAACATAACGACTTCAATTCACCGTCGGAAAGGGCTGTTTGACGGCAAGGTAAAGCAGTGAAAATATACTAAATGCAGCGTCTAAGCAAACTGGTATTGATTTTTCTAGGTGGTTAAAATATGTTTCGTTGCACAGCAGTTCATTGCTTATCTTCTGTGACAATACTCCTGCCGGCTTCTCCACACTGGGGGCCAGTGCCATCCACCATCTACTTTAGGTAATACACTGACTATGGATAAGCACCTCATGCAACCCCATCTGAACTATCCCTTTAATAAAGTGACGCTCAAATCAAAGCAACACAACAGCGTCTGCTACAGTTAAATGACCCTATTTGTGGCTTTGATTCACATCCAGCTTTAAAGCTTCATTTTGAGAAGATGCTACATGGCGTGGCATTGTTTTTAGCCCATGCCATATGGTGTCTATGTGTGTGTGTGTTGCTGGCAGTTCATGGACAGTTCCGTGCTGCTCCCGCCTAAGTACACACAGACGCCTCACGGCCTTATCTCCACCTGATTGCCCCTCTCCAGATCCGTGATGCAGGACAGAAAGCACACACCATCAGCCCTGTACGTGCGCTTGTTAAACACACACACACACAGTTCCTCTGTATACATCCAGGCAAAATGAGCACTTTAAATTGCCCCGCCTGGGAAAACTTTCACCTGATGCCCGCCTGACTTTGATTTATGACTACCTCGGTGACCCCAGGTCAGTTTGCATCAGTATCATAACTTACATTGTGAGCTCTCTCGACCTTAACAAAAGAATTCAGTAAGTGCTGTGCAGCTTGACGGGCAGTAGGTGACATGGATCTATAACTCTTAAAGCAGGGGAGCCTTGTGACGGCAAACTCTGTCCTTAGAGAGCGCTGCAGAGAAACAGACTGCATTGTAACCACTCAGGGCATGTTCACACTGTCAGTGTACGTCCACTAAAAGTGCTTGTTTTTGTCACTGACAGGCTCAGATTGTCATTATAGGTGTCTGATAATATCATGGAAAGGATCCCTTCAGAGATTGACTTTTATGTGTAAGACATATTACACAGGATTTTCCCAGAAAACAATGTAGAGACTCATACAGATGTAATCCCTCTTTATTATCACTTATGACCCACTAGAAGTGTGTGACGGTGCCTTTTTGTGCTGAGACTCTGCCCTGTGCTTGGATTTTCTTATTTCCTTTTTATATTATGTGTTGAGGATGTTTATGATCGTGTATCCCTACAGCACTCAGGTGAGGTCTAGGTTTGTTAAAAGCTAGCACCCAGGTGCCAGACTGTAAGCAGCATGCATCAAAGAGACCTGGCGTCACAAAAAACCCCACAGCTACAGCGAGGTGAAACACCATACAAGAGTCAATCTGGGGTTGGCTTTTACTTTCAGTTTTGCTGGCGAGCATGTATGCAAACAGTAACAGACAGTCCTGCATAGTATGCCTTGAAAGAGTTAGCTCTGTTTCAATCAACCAGAAACAGCCCTGAAATCACCGTCACCAAATCCACCAGACTCCATTTAAAAAAATAATTAATTTTAGTGTGTATGTAGCCAGCATATTTTCACATCTAACTGGTTGAATTAAAGGTTTATTTCAACCAAACCAGAGTTGGAGATTGTTGGAACAGTGGAATGGTGAAGCAAGACCTTTTTTGTGAGTTTTATTTTGTTTCTGTTGACTTTGAATGAAGTGTGTTTTACAATAATAAAATGACTGTTTATCTAAATGGAGTCTGGTGGGTTTGGCAATGCCGATTTGAAGGCTGTTTCTGGTTAAACTAAAAGTATCTTACTCTTTAACAAAAAAGATATATCTTTAATAAATCCTTTCCATGATGCTGTCAAACCCTTATAATAACAATCTGAGCCTGTCAGTGACAAAAACAAACACTTTAAGCGGTCGGACATTGACGTGGCACAAATGCCCCGCGTGCTTACATTACAGCCTGTTTGCCGTTGCTGTCTACAGCGTTCTTGCTCAATATTGGACCAGTTTGGAAAATTGTTGTTCCCATTAGTCATTTAGACACAAAACATTAGGAAAAAAAAGCATCTGATTGAAAAAATACCAAACCTCTCCTTTAAATATCACGACATAAATTAGGTTGCGAAGCTGAGATACTGGGAGTTGATCTTGAAAATATTGTGGACAAACTGGAGTTTTTCAGCCAAATACGATGTTTTTGAAATTCTCTCAAAAGCAATCTACTTTGGGTTGTATGAAATAGATTTAACATAATTATCCTACACACATGCTTGTTAATCTTTTGGGTTGTGATAAAATGTTTTTTTGACCCATGTGTGGGGGAAATTTAGACGTGGTTTATCATCTGTGCACTGTGGCTTTGACCTGATTGTAAGTGTCCTTTGATGTTGACAGATGATGTTGAGGGATAAATGTTTAAACCACTGATTTTATCTGACGACCCACTTAACAAACTGTATTTATTACATGCTTAGATATTGCGAGTGGTTGCATGACAAGCCACGAGATGGCTCAGCATCGTGACAGTTGGCTTTTATTCGATCCGACTTAGATCCCCGGCCCCTCCAGAAACATTTCTTCTCTTTGTCACACGTCCCACTGGTACTCTATGATTTCATTAGTTGCCATTTAACTTCAAGCTCCTCCATCCTTCCATTCCTCCACCATGAATAATTTGGTGTGCTGCCTTATCTATCTGCTGCATGGCAGCTGTGGGGCTAGTCTGGCCTCTTTTGTTCAGGCCAGCTGAATAATGGATGGCCCCCCTGCAACACTAGACCCTGGGGTGAACCGGAGATTAACCAGCAGTGCACCTCCACACAGGTAGACAGGACAGGTAGAGGGGGAGGGAGGAGGAGGGGGACAGGGGTTAGAGAGGTGACGGAGATCAGGTGGAAGGTTGCAAACAGTGGATTTAGAGCTGGAGGTAAACACTCTTTACATAGGCGTGTTGTCTGTGCTGGTTTGATAGATCATGACACAGTTTCTGTACGGATGTGAAATTCAGTGTCACTGCAGGGATAATGACACTCAGATGCCAGTTTATTTGGTACACCCAGCTAAAATGAATGCAGTCTGATACAACGACAGCTGCAGGTAGCCTTACGTTGTATGTAAGTCATTATGAAAATGTTGTAGGTTGTCAGAGACCATTATTAAATATGCCTCTTTTTGAGGTTTTACAACGAGTAGTGAAATTTAGATGTTACTGGATAATTGTGGTCATTTTGGTTTTGATCAGTTTTCTTTTGTTGTGTCCCGGTCATGAGTGGCACATGTAAATATCCAGCTCTGTTGCCAGGAAAAAAAAAACATTGGGAATACATTTCTGCAAACCATGGATATGTGACATTTGTCAAAATGATGCACTTCAGATGACACATGTACAAGTGTCTCATTAGGAGCAGCAGACCACTGTCTGAGGGTGTTTTCATATATAGTCCTTTTTAAACAAACTGAACTCAGTCCTCTTAAAGTGCACCAAAAAGTGGACCAACAGAAAAAGGGGCCTCAGTTCTCCCTTGCAAGCGTTACAGGCCATCGTGATTACATTTGTCCCAGTGCAATAGCATGTCATCTAGAAGATTAGAGACAATTGCAGTGGAGCACTTTGTGTTCACAAGGCACAGGTTAAGTGAACCGCACCGTGGACTTGAAGTGAACCAAATTCAGACCACTCCCAGAGGTGGTCTGAGTTTGGTTCCCCTCAGAGGGGTCTGAGTTCTCTTGGAGTGTTCACATATGTGCAAAAAATGCTGAGTCACCGCTCAGAGTCCGCTTAGAGGGCTGAAAAGGACCAAGTGTGAAAACACCCTGAGATAAGCAGTTGTGTTTTTTTTTAACGACACGTGACATGTCCAGCTGTGTTTCCGGTGACAGCAACCGACTAATTCAAGCCAAAACATGCTCCTTTCCAGACCATAACCAAGTGTTTTTGTGCCTAAATCTAACCACACGTTAACCACCGGGTTGGGAAAACATAGAATTGAAAATTGAACCATAAAGTTTAAACATATTCACCATATGAAATGTACAAATGTAACATATCTTTGGTTTGCTAAAACCTGGATATGCTAACTCCACTACCAGTTTACTGTGACATGTTAACACACGGTTTCTGAACATTCTTTGTTGACAGACAAGTAAGTGGCCGAGATGTTCAGGAATCAAGACAAAACTGCACACAGACAATCAGAAGTACTGATGTGATGATGTGTTGAGGGAGATGAACAATCAGTTGTCACATGCTCCATGTAAATGTCTTATTTAAAATTAAAGGGACAGTTCACCCCAAAAGCAAAATTACACATATTTCTTCTTACTTGTGGTGCTACATATAAGTCTAGATTGTTTTGGTTTGAGTTGCAAGTTCATGTGGGAACTATTTTTTTTCTACTGACCTACACCTGCAAACTGTATCACTGTGCAAAAAGAGGAGTACATCTACTGCTAGGTCACCTAGCATCACCACACCAAGGCGAGTGCCATTTAGTTCCATTATATTGGAGAGAAGGCAGACATCTCTACAGCCGATATCTCTAACACTCAGCAACTCACACCAAAACAATCTAGATTAATAAACAGCACCACAGGTAAGAGGAAAAATATGTATTTTTGATTTGGTGGTGAACTGTCCTTCAAAGTCTTAAAACTAGGACACTAATGTGCGTGTAAACACATTCCTGTAAGCAGTTAACAGAGAGGTTTGTTATCTGGATAACTGTTGAGCAAAAACTAGAACCCCCTGAAATAAAGTGCGTGAGCGGATTTGTTAAAAGTTGTGATTTGTGTTTGACTCATAAGTTTTCCATATGACTCAGCAAACCTGTTTCTTTGAGAGCGACATGAACAGCAGCTGCTCAGCAGCACTGTATAACCAAGTGTGACAACTTGTTGCTCAGATAGGAACCTGACTGCTTCATAATAACTTCACATTCATACAGCGTTTGGGACGTTACCGTAACAACAGCAGACTCGGGTTAGTGTGTAGGTGTGTGTGACTGTGTATGATTTTGTGTTTCAGGTTGGCGGAGGTGTCTCCAGTTGTGCGAGAAGCGTTGGAGACGCGAGCATCAGTGGAATATTTGAACACACTGATGGAGGAGCTCGGTCTACAGGAGCAGGACCTTCTGAACTTAGTCCAGCTGTTTAAAACCCCAACACACTGACACACACACACACACAGATGGACATATGAACAGTAAATATACATAAATAAAGAAACATGCAGCTATCCAGCATTTTCTATAACGTTTGTTTGCCACAAATAAAATTGGTTGCGATAACTTTTAAAGCCAAAGCTCACATCCTTTTTATTGTATTTGTTCACTCCTCATCCAGGATACAGGAGGGCAGCCTGCAGCAGTGAAATGAAGTGCATTTACTCAAGTACTGTGTTTAAGTACAAATGTGAGGTACTTCCTTCTCATGCCACTTTCTACTTTAACTCCATGAGAGCTCAAAGGGAAATATTCTCCT
Organism: Epinephelus fuscoguttatus; assembly: GCF_011397635.1. Taxonomy (NCBI): domain Eukaryota; kingdom Metazoa; phylum Chordata; class Actinopteri; order Perciformes; family Serranidae; genus Epinephelus; species Epinephelus fuscoguttatus. Next base: position 26,746,587 of record NC_064766.1, read on the forward strand.
TTTTACTTCACTACAATCATTTGACAGATTCTAGAGGCGGGAATCACAATATGATATTGTCACAACACTTGAGTCAAGATACAGTATTACTGTGATTGTAAACGTCTTCTGATATGTTATGTTATTGTGATAAAATATATTGCGATATACTGTGATTTACTACCCATTTTCAGCTGCAAGTAATGTCCCCAAAGTAAACTTTGTTAGCACCTGTTTGATCTAATCTTAAAAACAATTATCCATATTATTCTAGTCGGCTACCTTAAGTTTAATTTGCATTTATAATATTTATAATTTATATGATATTGACACACAAAAATATCACGATACTATGCTGTATCATATTTTCCCCTCACACCTAACAGATTTAACAACGTTACAATTAAGATTTTTGCACAGAAAACAGACAAGGAGTTTATAAGATGTGATGTTTTGTTATAAATTAAGCGACCCATCACCATCAGTGTATGCAAGTACAGCTGAAACAATAAGTCAAGTAATTGATTGATGGAAAACTAATTGGCAGCTATTTGGGGTAACACCTAATTTTCATAGTCCACCTACAGATGCTTTCTAGAGCAGTGGTTTCCAACTGGTGCAGCCACAAGGTCCAGATTTATCCTTAGTCATTAGTTCAAGGTCCACAGGGTTTAATATATTCAGCATTGTACTTGCGTTTGGACATGTTGTCAAGTATTTGTCTGTTAGTCACTCAGTCAGATTGATTGATGGGCGGATGTCATGGTGTTATTGGTTGAATTTATTATTTGTTTTACAATAATAAAAAAAACATTGGATTTCTATATAAGAATATAAATAAATTGATTTTTTTTTTCTTTTTCTTTTTTGGGCATATATTGTTAAACAGGTGAACAATATGGCCGAGGATTTTATATCTACTTTAATGTGAGCATCTGAACCATATTTGGGACAGGGGTCCTGTCACATGTGAAGATGCACTGCTTTTCTTTTTAATTTATTCTTAAAATAATCCTGAGGTTGTTATATTTGTTGTACAAAAAATGTGTCACGTTTGGCTCTGGGTAATTGTTGCAGCATTTCTCACTATTTTTTTTTTCAAACTCAAGAATCAATCGATTAATCAAGAAAATAATCATTAAATAATAGTTAAAACTGCTGGTCAGCAGGCTGGTTTGTGTCGCAGCATTACTGCACACATTATTGACACAATCTGTGGTGAGATATGCGCAAATCAGATCCTTGAAGTTTTAGGGCAGTGGATGTTTAAATAAATCACACCCAGCTTTTCCAAGTGAAAACGCCATGTGGACACGCTGCTTATTGCCGAGCCGGAGGAGCTGCTGCTGCCATAAAAGTGACGTTATTTCTCCAGACTTCCTTCACACGGAGCTTTATGGCACCATAATGTCATTTGTTATATGGGTAAGTTATCAATGCGTGTGTCTGAAGATGTTTGGTTTTGACCAGGTGGCGCGCGCAACGAAACGTTTTTTCTTTTTAATAGTGGAGATGTAACTTTGACCCTGTCATGCAGATTGGGGACGTGATTGATGGGCCTGCGTGGCTCCACACAGCTTCTCGTTTTTCACAACGTACCTCCAATCAATGGACAGAGGCAGAGAGGGGGTTTTAAAATGTTTTCAAGTGTGTAATATTGTGGATTGAAACTTAAGATTCTAAATGTTGGGAAATGTTTTCTTATGTTGAAAATAATTAAATGTAGAACGACTGAAATAAATTAAAGACTTGTCAATTCCTAACTGAAAAAACGGAATGAGCTACAAAAGTTAATATTCAATCCCTGACTAAACTGACTGAATGGAAGAGGCAAGATTTATAGAATCTGGCCTTTAAAAATGATCATTGATTTAAAAAAGAATTCTTGAAAATGCAGCTTAGGAAGCTTTGGAAACTGCTTTTTAATTTAAATAATAAAGTAAAAACACACCCGATAAATAAACTTTTATTTCCGTAAAATCAACCAGAATATCTCAGGCTAAATAATTAACTACATTGAACAATGACAGGGCAATGCAACAAACAAAAAATAAAATAAAACACGACCATATAAATAGTCAGAGTACATTCAAAGTGCAGGATTTCATGCCAAAGCATCGAAGTCTGCTCATTTGAGTCCGTGCTGCGTCTCCTTGTGCCTCCTCAGGTCCACTTTCCTCTGGAAACCTTTCCCGCACAGGTCGCAGCCGAAAGGTTTGAAGCCCGTGTGTTTCCTGCTGTGCGTGATGAGGTTGGAGCTCTGACTGAAGGCCTTCCCGCACACCTGGCACTTGTGCGGCTTCTCACCTGGAGCAGTGACGACATCACACAGTTGGGAATGACAGCGTGTGGCATTTTTACGCATGACGCACGGTGAGGCGTTATAAAAAGTGGCTGTTTTTTTTTATTAGTGTGTGCTGTGTCTCACCTGTGTGGATGAATGTGTGTTTTTTCATGTCTGACTTTTGGTGGAATCTCTTCCCGCAGTACTGGCACGGATAAGGCCGCGTGTCCGAGTGGATGAGTAGATGCGTGGACAGCGTGGAGGAGCGCTTGAAGCTTTTGCCGCAGATTTTACAGCTGAAGCTCCTCTCCTGTAAAACATGTTAAAGGTCAGTGTGGGAGGCCTCAAATATGGGATGTAACTGCAGATATACAGAAAAGGTCAGACTGTTTAAAGGCATTGTGGTGGCAGAAACGCGACCTGGGGCCTTTGCGTCCAGGATGTGGGCCTTTGAGTTAATAAAGCAGCTTGTGCGATAGTCTGTTTCCAGTTAGAGGCCTACCTGTGAGTGAACCGCTCTGTGCTGATCCAGGCTCACTGCATGCCCGAAGGTTTTCCCGCAGATCCCGCACTCAAACGGCCGCGTCCCGCTGTGTGATCGCCGCACATGAACCTCCAACCCGTGAGGCGTGGAGAACACCTTTGGAAGAATAGACCGATGACATTTTTACTTCATCAAACTACTGAGAAGAAAAATATATATATATTGCTCTCATTGCCACACAGTTTATGGATGAAATGACATTTAAATTAAACTTGAACATAAGAATATAGTGGACATATAAAGTCAAAATCATTTGTAGCATCTCAGCATAGTCACAAACATCCTGACTGTTATGGTTTCCGTCATGTCACGTCTCAGTAAACACACCTTGCAGCATTTAATGCACTTATAGGATCCGTTTGACTCGATGTTGGAGCAGATGAAGTCATTTTCAGACTTGATTTCCGCACCGCGCGGCTTCTGCTTTAAATCCACATACAGCTCGTCTCCATCCCGCATCCTGCGGATCTGGTGGGCCGTTGAAGAAAAGTCCTGGTAGCATCCGGCTACCGGGCCCCGCTGTGCGTAATGCGGCTCAGCGCCGCCGTCCTCTGCACTGTAGATGCTGCCAGGGGAGTGAGGCTCCCTGTGGCCCTGGAGGTGGCGATGGTACGGCCCTTGGACCAGATGCCTCAGCTCGGAGCCGGAGTACGCCGTCCAGGAGTAAGGGAAGAGCGGGATGTTGAAGTGGTGGTTGTCCTCCGCCGCTGGAGTGGAGCATTTCTCTGAATCTGGAGGTTAATGTAGATCCAGTATAAGTGTGTATTCTTACTGAGGAGTGTTAAATGCAGCTCATGGCGTGGCTTAAGATTTGATCATTTGAAAATTGTGTTGGGCCTCACTGGAAATGCTACATGACGTGCGTAAAAGTAACTTTAGATAAAAATAAACTCCTATATGCCCGCATTAAAATGTTACCCCTTATATAAATAGATGTGTGTATACAGTTAGTACAATGACTGATGATTGACAAGATCTTCAAACATATATTTCAGTGAAATAAATTATTAAAGATTAAGTATAACTTATTTCAGGATGTCTATATGTTGACTCCAGATAAGTGACGATTTATGTGCTTTATCTTTGTTCTACGTCAACATAATCAAACCTATAACACCAGTACATAATGTACGTGTTAACAGTGCTGAAAATGCTCAAAGGCTTTTACGCACTAAAACTAATATAGATTTGTGGCAACTGTTGAAAACTTAAAATCTAAACACACAGGAGCTCACTGGTTTAATGTCACCCTGACAGTTCAAATAAACCAGACACTAACAAACTTTTCTGTGTCTTTTAATGCTTCTTTGAAACTTCTAAAAACAACTATAGAAAAAGTCTGAATGAAAACACACCTGGTGAGGAGGAGGGAGACGGGGGACGCCAGAAATCACAGTCTGAGGACCGGTCACACACGCTGCCTCCGCAGCTCAGCGGGGAGCTGGAGGACAGAGACCCCGGGGACAGCAGCCTGGACCCGGGGGACAGCCTGTCAGCGCCGGCGCTCACATCCTCCTTCGGCTCCAAGTTGTTCTCAAACTCCGCGTGAGATTTGGTCTCTAATGACAACAGAGGAGGGCAATGAAACTGACTGACTGTGCAGCTTGAGTGTATTTGTAAATAGAGGAAATTCTATTATGATGATGTGAAGAGTCGCTTTTTCAGACAACCATTTTCGTGCGTAATTACGCACAAGCGAACCTACCTGCGCACACGTGAGATAGAATAGTGTCCAGTCTGCTGCAGTCATCGTCCAGGTATCGGGGCTGGTGGTAGCTGTGGGCCCGTTTACTCTTCACCAGGAACGACCTCGGCATGTTTTTAATCTCCTTCAAGTCGGTGCTGCTCAGGTCTGAAATCTTCCGCTCCACTTGACTCCACTCCTCTCCACGCTGCTCTGACTTTATCTCTGGACAGATTGGAACACTATTGGTTGACAGGCGAAACAGCGTTGGGATTTTTGGCAGGCTATTACGCATGCGCAGGGAGGCCGTATCGTTTACCAGGTGTCGCGGGGCAGGTGGCCAAAAGTGGGACCACCGTTGCCCCTGAAGCTGTCCCGGCAGATATGTGATTGGAGAGGACGTATTGTGTGTCTTTAATGGTATAGCTGTAAATGTGACAGAGGCTGAATCACATAAGAGGAAGTTTACAGGGCTGTTTTGAAAGAGTTAGACGGAAGCTAAATCTTTATTATGTGTTATTAGTATTTTTAAATAAGAAAACCTTAAATTATTCCTGAGATTTTATTCATTTATACGGATAAAGGGGTTTTTTTTCTTCTATATATCAATTTCTAGTCGGTGTTCCGACTGTTTTAACATCGCAAGCAATTAAAATAAATTAACACCGAGATTGGATTTGCGCGTCTGCATGCTTGAGATTCACATTACGCGCGTAAAATCCAAATTAATTGAAAATACTATTTGAAAACAGGTCATTTGGAGTCTCATAAAACAAAATGATTCAAACAATATAAGTTGTAACAATATAATGTATATAATGGTAACAATATAAGTTGTGATGAGACATATGATGTGGATCCATGCAGGCAGAGCAGGTTGTGATGGATAATGACCTATTTGTTTCACTGGTTGTAAAGTGATCCTGTTAATGAGACGCGAACGGCCGCTCTGCACAACAGCCTGCTGGTGGGGAGCCGAAGTATCCCGTTACAGTTACACTGCTTCAGCTTACCCGCACTGACTCCAGCCTTATTGTTTTACATCATTAAAGCCCCCTCCCGGCCCATACTGCGGCTCCAATTAGGCTGTCCACTGAAAGAAATACAGGACAGGATACACAAGCGCCAAGTGGAATATTAAAAACAAGATAAACTGAGCCACCATGTAGGAAAAAAGTTTTGAGCAGTAATCTGTGAGGCTCAAATCATAGCGAAGATTTGGGCTCTGTTCAAGGTCGGACCAAAGCAAAGCGGTCACCTATCGATTTTTTCCTCCGATGTGGGAACAGAGTTTGTTTGATGCAGCTGCAACAAGTTTAGAGACCTGCAAGCAAAGCGCAGATAGCCGAGGCATAAAGCTGAAACACATGGCCCATACTCACACACAGCAGCACTGACGCTGCAGGTACTCTATCCCAGCTCTGAGGACAAGTCCTGAACTCTGTCCACATTCAGTCTGAATGTCAGTCACAGGCTGCAGAGAGACACCACAAAAACCCTCTGCTTCTCACACTGTGACACACACACACACACTCTCTCACGCACACTCAATCTAACCCCTCCCTCTCTCATGAAATTAATTTTCATGTTAGTCAGCCATGACAGTCAAACAAAAACACTGATTCATGTTTTGATAAATCCACCGGTGCCATAATCTTTAGACATTTGCATTGTACAAAAATAAATCAGTTCTTTCAGAGTTGATTTCCCTTTCGTTATCACAAGCTTTACAGCTCACACTGAAAGACAGATCTGAAAGAAATGACTCTTTATTTGTGTAATTATAACACAGACTCTCTCATTTCTTTAACTTCTTTAACTTTAGACCATTTCATGTCTGTCACTGGCATTTTCCCCCTCTGTCAGGCCAACAGTTTCATTAAAAGTTGGATTTTGAAGTGTTTAACTTGCTGGAAAGAGATTAAAAGAGAACTCAGTCTACTGAATTTAACCACACAAGATCTAATTCTCACCTCCCCTCCCACTAATGAGCAGAGAGCGATGGCTTCTGACACGAGCACATAACATCAGACATCACTTCTCCTGTTATATTAGCAGAATATGAGACAAAGTTTATGTCAGATTATTTATAAAACGTGGCAACAAATGCAACATTTTCCCTTGATGCTCAGTCACAACTCATGAAAGACTTTCAACCAGATACTTACTTAAAAGCTTTTAGTTAAAAACACTCAAAACAAGCTTAGTTTGAAATTCAGCTGCTGACTGACTGAATATTCTCATCAGACACAGTGACAGAGTCGCAGAGAAGGACAGCATCGATGTGACAAAGTTTAAACTCAGAGTTACACACTGACTCAGAACAGGAAACCAAACGCAGAGTCGAGAAGACGCTATCAGTGTTGCCACAGCCTCTTGTCTCTGTGTAACCTTCACCCCACCACCTCTTCCCCCACTGGCCTTGATTCTCGCTCTTTTAGTCTTACAGCAAGTATGTGATTGAAATAGAAGCCCAATTGCAGTGATCACAGCCAGGGGTGAGAGGAGGAAGAAGAGGAGGAGGAGGAGGAGGAGAAAGGAGGAGGGGGGGGTCTTGTATTTTTGCTTTGCTTTTCGTAGCAGCGCTTGTCTACCTTGTCAAAGGTGCGGATCACAGTCGCGGGGTTAAATAAAGACTTATGCTGGTGAGCCATGAGGTTATTTTCTCAAGCTCAACCTCGGGGCCCTTTCGGGCCCTCGCGAGGATAGACAGAGGCTGCGGGGACTCCTCGGAGTTTTAAATATACCTGAGGCTGCAGCTTTCACACCACATGTGTGTGAATGTTGACAAGAGGAGCAGAGTGCACGGCAGCTTGTCAAAATGTTGACTTGATTTTGACTCTGTGCAGTCTAATGAAAATGGAAGGAGTCTCTGTCTGCATATCTGTCTGTCCTTTGATTTTCTGGACAACCATTCATCCGACTGATGTTGAACTTGGCGGGTGTGTTGCTGAGGGCCCGAGGAAGTTTAGTATCAAATGTGAGCTCTTCAGATCTACAGGACATGTTTATTAGTAGTGAGAGGGGACCCCTGCTCAATAAACTTTTGCACCCCTGAACAGCATGTTGGGTACAGCTTGCTCTCTGCCGCTCGCTGCAGAACATTCAAGAGCAGATGAAGAAAGAGAGATTGAAGATGTTACTATGTCATGGCAGGTGTATTGCTCAGGACTCAAGGAAGCACAGCGTCGAGTGTGAATTTGTTTGGTCAAAGGAGTTCTTGATAAAGCTGCAAGCAGTAACACCAGCCCAGTTGCCAGAAGAAAATACTGGCATGCGTTTTATAAGTATCATATCAACGTTTCTAAAGTGATGTAGCTCTGATTACATGTATGTGATCTGACTTTGTCATCGGGAAGTGGAGCGAATAGTGGATAGCAAATCATCTCAGCAAGATGCCTGCCAAGCTCAGGCACTGCGGACTACTGTTTGAGACAAAAACACAACAACACTGGTGGTTTTTTAGCGAGACATCACTGTGTTTCAAGCAGCTTTGTAGTCACCAAATGTCTGTTTTTTAGCAACCCATTGCTGTGTTTCCACTGGGGATAGTGCCACAAAGAGTGGTTTATTTCACTGAGACATTGATGTGTTTCCTGGCGGGTTAGTCCCATGAAAAGCGGTTGTTTTTTACAAAGTCACTGCATTTCTAGTGGGGATTGATTGACTTTTGATTGATTGATTGGTTGATTGATTTCTGGAAGACGATAAGACAGTAATCCTAAGGATGACATGCTAAAGTAAAATACTTAATTCCAGCATGGTTCTTAGTGTTTTTGTACCACCAAAACTGGGCACCAACTAACAACCCAACCAACCAACCAACCAAAACATGATCTTTTCCTGACCATAACCAAATGTTTTTGTGTCTAAACATAACCACAAGGTAACAGCACTGTTGAAGTTTCAACATATCTGCTCCATAATAACACACATCTGTAACCTTTTTGAGGTTTGCAGAAACGTACAGTGCTGATGTTTATTCTGCCAATTGGGTTGGAGAATACCAGAGGCCAAGCAAGCGCCCCATTCCAAACAGGTACATTTTCAACAGACGTGTACTAGTAACATTTGCTCAATGGTGGCCACTGTGGCTCCATGTGACAATTAGGGGATAATGATGCAAACTAGGGCTGGGCAATATTTTGATATTAATATTAGAGGGTGGGGCCTCCCTAGTGTAGTGGTTAGAGCGCTCGTCTCCCATGCGGAAGGTGCAGCGTTCGAATCCTGCTGGGATTGACATCAGCAAAGGTATGTGGTTGCAAGAGCTTCCCACCGCCAAATCAAACAGGATCAGATTCCTTAAGGTGGCTTCAGCATAAGCCACAGGATAAGAGAGTAACTCAAGAATCTGAGCGAAGTCCACAGGGTTCCTGATTCCAACCAGGGTGGGGGAGCCCTTCTGTGCAGAAGTTTACATGTTCTCCCCGAGTCAGAGTGGGTTTTCTCTGGGTACTCCGGCTTCCTCCCACAGTCCAAAGACATACAGGTTAATTGCTGACTCTAAATTGTCCGTAGGTGTGAATGTGAGTGTGAATGGTTGTCTGTCTCTATGTGTCAGCCCTGTGATAGTCTGGTGACCTCACCCCCTGAGACCCCCAACAGGATAAGCGGTTAGGGAAAATGAATGAATGAATGTGACATTAGACTAGACATGGTCTTAGATTTTGGATATCCCGACATCACAACTGTTGTAACTGTTGTAACTGTTCTAGTGTTAGGTCATTTGTCTTTACCAGCTTAGTCATTATATCCACATCTGCAGAAATCCCATTGTGTTAATATTTTACCCACAGCCAACTCTACAGTATCATCGTAATATCGATATCTAGATATTTGGTCAAAAATATCTTGATGTTTGATTTTCTCCATATCGCCCAACGCTAATGTAAACATTGGCACAAGTAAGAAAATCATCAAGTCAGTGAGCTGGCTCACTGATTCTGATATCAAGCTAAAGTTTGCTAACATAAGCTAATGTTAGCATCCATATACGATTGGTCATAGCAGGCCAGATAACACCGTTGCAGCAAAACTCCTGAGTGTACTGAGTCAAGCAAAAGTACATCTAAATCCTCATGCAAATTTTAATTTATATGAGACATAAAGTTATTGTCTTCTTACACACAAATTCTCACTTTAAGTCAGACTGCTGCTGGTAAGTGAAACTAAAACAGATTTTGTTCTTGCGGACGGGAAGTCATTCAGTTGACTTTTCTGCAGTTGTACACATCCAGACTTCAGAGAATAATTTAAATCAGTGATCTTTTTAGTCGTACATACTCACACAAAGCAGATTTTACTCAGTGCACTGTGTGAAATGGATTCATGCCATAATAGCTTATTGTGGCTAAACTGACTTTCCCTGGTTTATGTCTCTGTTTAGTCCCAGGCTCTCAGTCTGAGCGTTCACCTCTGCACCTCCACTCTGCTGTGGCATCTCAATGGAAACCACATCATGCTATCTCATCCCCTCACAGGTTCCTTTGGCTCCAGAGCTCTAACCACAGTGTAACAACCCCCTGCCTCCCCTCTTTGAAACTATCTCCGTCCCTTCCCCTCCAGCTACAATCTGAGTTCACTCCTTTGCTTCAGTTTGAGCTGCAGGCCGCCTGCTTCCCTGCCAGCGGCTGTCCGAGCCTTGTCGAGGCCTCAGCTGGCCCCAACTGCAGCCACCAGATAGGGACTGAGTGTGAACACAATGAATGATTTACTGGACGCCGCTGACCGCAAGACAGTTCTTGTTTCACACAGGAGGTCCGCAGATGACTTGTTTTTCTCGCCTGTACTCTCACTTTAAATCTTGTCGCTTCTGTTTGTGATACTGTACATTGATATTAATATTCATTTGCTACTTGTTAGGATAATTAGTTTGATTTGACTGTTGCCAGGGTCAGCATGGCTGCAGTTTCTAAGAAAAAATCCTTGACAGTGTGACGAATACGGAAGAAACACTAAACAGAAACTCTCACGTCACTAAACAGATGCTTGGATTTATGCTGTAAACACCCCACAAATCACCTCCCCTCATCCATCACTGTGATCAGCAGCTCCCCTTGTTTGCAACCAGCCCGTTTCTGGTTGTAAATTTCTCCCCCCAAACACTGAGAATCTCATCGTTGGGATGTTGGTGTGTGGATGTGGAGAAACCTGCTCGGTGCTTCCTGGTCATTGTGTGTCTGTGGGGGTGAGGCGGCCATTTGAAAGGTCAGAGTTCAACAACAGAGTTAAGCCTGCAGCTCATGTCTTTGTGCATTTATTTACCTCCGTTGATGAGTGTTTTTAGTCACTTCTTATAGCTTTTGCACTGCTTTTAATATGTGATATATACCCCGTCTTGGTTATTCATTACATTTTGAAAATATTTCCACCCTGAATGAAATTTCTCCCCAGTGTCTGCACTGCTACAAGTGTGTCTTTTAGCTGATGCTCTCAAATCTGCGGTCTGTCACTTGGATGTATTTTCACACACAAAACGCCTCTCTGTAAAAACTCGATCGGGTGGAGAAAAAAAAGGCAGGGCTTTCACACGGCTACTTCATCTTTGCACTGTCTCTGCCGTTCCTAAAATATGCTGTCTGGTGTTAAAGTTAGCAGAACTCGGTTTAGTTTCAGCAGAACTGATTTGGCTTTTGCTCAGTGTGTGTCACTGTATGTCATCCAAGACTGAGAACTTTATCGATGTTATTCCACTCTGAAAATATGTGGCAGGTTAATGAGGTGTGTTCAAGATGTGATCACACCTTTTTTGTCTTTGTCATTAAGGACTCTGGGAAAAAGTGGCTGCTGAATTTCACAACATCTCTGCATGAACATAAATGTAATCAATGGTGAGAAAAAGAGGCAGGAAAGACAACAGTGTGTTGCTCGTCAACAAAGCACAGTTTTCTTATCTGTGGTGTGCCTGTTAACACATTTGTTTATGTGTGACTTTCTGCAAGTCATCTCTAGTCCACTATAACCTCAGAGTCATCTTCTTTCAAATCTATTTTGTGACTTTTAGGATGGAAACATGAGCATGCTGCACACAAAACAGTTACTGACATCAGCACAGGAGGCAGAGAGCTAAATTTCAAAACGTATGATGGGAAGGTGAAGCTCAAATTAAGCTCAGGAGATGACCATTTAAAGTGCACTATTAGTACTACCCCTTTGTCGACCCACCACACCCTCCGCCCCTAGTGTGAACCCTTATTAACTGCTGACCACTGCTGCAGACGGATGACTGGACAGTTGCATCTCGTCGTTGTGAAATCAGTTCTGCAGAAACACAGCTTGAGTGGCTGCAAGAAAGCTGTCCACAAGAGTGACTTTGAATTTTCTTATCTAACACTGAGAACATCTGCACAGAGAGTGACTGTGAGGGATATTATCTATCTCTGCTCGAACGGAAAAGCAGAAGATCCTGGTTCCTTTTTCTTGAGTCGATGTAGATAGAGCTCACAGATAGACTCACACTGAATTACTGGTTCATCGTATGACAGTTTTTGGGAAAGGATTTTTTTTTTTTCCAGACATCAAAACATGTCAAATGGACCGTTGACCTTTTTTTCTTTTTATAAGAGACTTAAAGCACTGAATTGTTTAAGTGTCAATGAGGTGCAGCTAACATCTAGTTCTACGCAGATAAAACGTATGTATCTTATCACACATATTTCAAGTCTGAACTTCTGACTCTATCACTATCATCCTGAGAAAATCACTAGCTTTAAAATAAGAGATGGCATATCCTTAATTTACTCAGATAGCCTGAACTTTTTTTACTGGTTCTTTACTTGAGTAATTCAATTTAGGCAACCTTAAGATAATTTTCAGAACTACATTTATCTGCTTCTGACAGTTTGATGAAATGATTGCTACCACTCTCATGTCTGTGCAGTAAATACAAAGCTACACCCAGCAACCACTTAGCCACTTAGCATAGTTTAGCATAAAGACTGGAAACAGCTAGCATGGCTCTGAACAAAGCTAACAAAATCAGCCTACCAGCACCTCTATATCTCACCAATTATTACATTATAGTTTGTTTGTTTACTTAATATGTAAACTGAGGTGTTAAAACCACAAGTTGAGGTTTTACTGAGGTCTGCTTCTGCACCCCTTTAAAGGAATATCTGACATTTTGGGACATTTTGTAGGCTACGGTAGCTAGCTAAGGCTGCAACTAACAGGAATTTTCTTTGCCGAATAATCTGTCAGTTATTTCCTTGATTTAGCAATTAGTTGCTTGGTTTATAAAATGTCAAAAAATTATGAAAAATGTCAATCAGGGTTTCCCAAAGCCCAAGATGATGCCCTCAAATGTCTTGTTTTGTCCACAACCCTAAAATATTCAGTTTACTGTCATAGAAGAGGAAAGAAACTAGAAAATAGGTGCTTTTAAGAGGCTATCAGAGAAAAATTCTTTAAACAGATGTATCAATTATCAAATTAGTTGGTGATTAATGTAAGATAACAGTGGCAGATCAAGATTATAAGCCAAGTGGGAGAAACACTTCCACGCATGTTTAGTGGGCTGCATACCGTGGAAATAAACCTGGAAGCTAGGAACTTTTTATGGCATATGTGTCAGGAACCTAAAGCAGGATTTATACTTCTGCGTCGAGTTAATGCCATACCCACTATGTCTGCGTTGACATACAGCCCATGCTGTACCCTGCGCCGTAGGTTGACGTGCACCTCCCCAGAAATGTAACTTCACTACTCTGACCCTTCATATGGGTAGAGGAAATCTCCGCTAGTCATTAGGCTAATTTATACAATGTAAAATGCCATAGGCTTGTGCTAGCAACGTTAGCATATTGTATTTGTTTTGAAAATGTATTTAACGTAAGACAGTTATCTTGTTGGTGAACCGTGTGAGCTGTAAGAAGTGCGCTGGGCTTTGATGCCAATTTTCGTAGTGGCCAAACAGTGGAATTATAGTCTCTATATACAGACTCTACAGTCAGTGAATGTCGAGTCTGTAGGCAAACCCTGGAGATCTTGCTTCCGGAAGACGAGCGGAAGAGCCCTGGTTTCCGGTTGTAGGCTGTCTGTAGTCTGCGTGTTATTGACCAATCAGCCAGCTGCAGTTGTTGCCAGGTTAAACGCTCCGTGCGGTGAACTAACGAGGAGGAACATAATTGGCGTCACTGCAGACTCTGAATACATCGCAATGGTTCAGCATATTTACTTATATATAAACGGAAGTCAGAATCGAAAATTCGTCTCCTCAAACCGGAATGCCAAAAAATCCGGGGTCTGCCCCCAGAGGCTGTATTCACCGTCTGCCAGAAGTCAGACGCCAAATACAGCCGATGGGTTCCGAGAATGGTGGAATTACAACTCCTGAGTCCATCATGTGATGCCCCTGGGCCCAAAAAGACTTTTTCCCATAGACTTGGGAAAGAGACGTCTGTAAATCAGTAGATATGAGCAGAATGGCTCGTTTTACTATCAAGATTTAAACCATTCAGTCGGCGAACATTTGGAAAGTCTAGAAGAGCTGCAACATTAAATCATTTTGTCCCCACTTAAGTTAAGGGAGCACTCAACAGGAGGTAGCCGTGACAAGGTGTCTGCTAAGAACGGCCTGGAGTCGTACGCTGTGGAGGATGAAAAACTTGCTGGCAAGATAAGTGAAGACGACAAGCAGAAGATTTTGGTCAGGCTCTACTGCACTTGCTCTATGGGCCCAATGATGCAGAAGCACCACTGATCATCCAGGCAATTTCATACCGTGGAAACAGATCTTTTTTGGTCTCATGTGGCACTGACCAACTTTCATGGGAATGAACTGGGTCCAACCTTTAACGCTTTACCCAGGTTTCTTAATACATTCTTGGTATGTGCCAGGTGAGCAATTCTCACTGGACTGAATAGGCGCCATCTTGGGGCCCATTATCTAGTTATTATTATACATCTAGGCTCTAACAGTACCCAAATAAGAAGCTACAGCTAGCAAATGGTTCGTAGTTAGTAGATAGTTTAGCTTCCTATCTGTCCAGCACATAACCATCTGATATAATACCACAAATTGTCATCTTAAACATTTAGTTCATTAGTTAAACAAGATAAAAAAGTGTTAGAGGTCCAGTGTGTAGGATTTAGAGGTATCTATTGGCAGAAATGGAATACAATATTCATAGATATATTTTCATTAGTTTATAATCACCTGAAAATAAGAATTGTTGTATTTTCGCCACCTCAAAGTGAGCTGTTTATATTTACACGTGGAGCGGGTCCTCTTCCAGGTAGCCCAGTACAGACAAACCAAACACTGGCTCTAGATAGGGCTGTTTACCACTGAAATTATCCTACAAGCTTGGCACATTTGAGAAGTTTCAATTGGTTGCATCACCGCTAGATGCCACTAAAACCTACACACTAGACCTTTTAATGAGTGAGCTTTAGATGTGCTGTGGTGGAGCTGTTTTCCTGTTTTCAGGCTTTATGTTACGCTAAGCTAATCATGTCCTAGGTTTAGCTTAATATTTAGCTTGCAGACATGAGAGTGGTGTCAGTCTTCTCATCTAACGTATATTTCCCAAAATTCCCAGCTTTACAATCTCTTCTTCTACCACTGTTTGAAGTGAAATAACATCAGCTATTTAATTTAATCTGGACTTGCCCATACTTGTTCGCAGCCTAACATAAAAATAGCTTTATTTATACAGTACTTTTCTGAACAAGGTTACAAGGTGTTTTACAATTAAAGTACAGAAAATGAAAGAAGACCAGAGAAAATAATGGGATATAATCATTTTTCACAGTGCAGATGAACGAGGCAGAAAATCCAGTTGCTCTGCTTTGATTTTGTTTCATGTGCCTCCTGCCGTCAGGCGTTGAGTTTCTGGGAATTCTCTTCGTCTGTTCCTGATATCAGGACTCTTATCTGTGAGGTGTGGATACATTCCCGTCCCCGTCCATGAGCACCGGTACCTCGAGAGTAATGCTGAGCCCTTTGAATGACACTGCCAGATGACACTCACCGCTCATTAATCACAGCAGACTTCAGTAGGTGGATTATGGCAACACTACTCTGGTGTTTGGAAATAGGTGGATCCATGGCGTGTGAGTCATCTTAATTTACTGTTGTTGTTACTCATGTCACTCTTACTAACAGCTGCTGAATGTCAGCACAGATGGGATGTGTCGTCAGCATAAGTTACACTTCATCATGGCACTTGTCCAGATTGTGCAGAAATGTTTGACCATGTCATATTGTACCTTTCCACCCGATTATTCTGTTTATACACTCTGACATTACTGCCAATGTTGAGCAAAATGCCTAACTTGACTTGCACCAATTAAACCGTCAACACCAGTCTGGAAAAGGTGTTTCATCATAAAAGTTATAAAAGTTATTAAAGTGTTTTCACGTGGTTTTATTGTTGTCACAAAGACAACTGCATCGCTTTCCATTTTACTCAGAGTGTAGACACGACCACAGTTTCCACAGTTACTTTGGTTGCTGTGCCATGAATATACACTGCCTGGCCAAAAAAAAAGTCACCACCAAAAAAAAAGGTCATACACTCTAATATTTCGATGGACCACCTTTAGCTTTGATTACGGCACGCATTCGTTGTGGCATTGTTTCGATAAGCTTCTGCAATGTCACAAGATTTATTTCCATCCAGTGTTGCATTAATTTTTCACCAAGATCTTACATTGATGATGGTAGAGTCTGACCGCTGCGCAAAGCCTTCTCCAGCACATCCCAAAGATTCTCAATGGGGTTAAGGTCTGGACTCTGTGGTGGCCAATCCATGTGTGAAAATGATGTCTCATGCTCCCTGAACCAGTCTTTCACAATTTGAGCCCGATGAATCCTGGCATTGTCATCTTGGAATATGCCCGTGCCATCAGGGAAGAAAAAATCCATTGATGGAATAACCTGGTCATTCAGTATATTCAGGTAGTCAGCTGACCTCATTCTTTGAGCACATACTGTTGCTGAACCTAGACCTGACCAACTGCAGCAACCCCAGATCATAACACTGCCCCCACAGGCTTGTACAGTAGGCACTAGGCATGATGGGTGCATCACTTCATCTGCCTCTCTTCTTACCCTGATGCACCCATCACTCTGGAACAGGGTAAATCTGGACTCATCAGACCACATGACCTTCTTCCATTGCTCCAGAGTCCAATCTTTATGCTCCTAGCAAATTGAAGCCTTTTTCCGGTTAGCCTCACTGATTAGTGGTTTTCTTAAGGTTACACAGCTGTTCAGTCCCAATCCCTTGAGTTCCCTTCGCATTGTGCATGTGGAAATGCTCTTACTTTCACTATTAAACATAGCCCTGAGTTCTACTGTTGTTTTTCTTCGATTTGATCTCACCAAACGTTTAAGTGATCGCCGATCACGATCATTGAGGATTTTTTTCTGGCCACATTTCTTCCTCGAAGACGATGGGTCCCCACTATCCTTCCAGTTTTTAATAATGCGTTGGACAGTTCTTAACCCAATTTTAGTAGTTTCTGCAATCTCCTTAGATGTTTTCTCTGCTTGATGCATGCCAATGATTTGACCCTTTTCAAACAGACTAACATCTTTTCCACGACCACGAGATGTGTCTTTCGACATGGTTGTTTAGGAAATGAGAAGCAACTCATTGCACCAGTTGGGGTTAAATAACTTGTTGCCAGCTGAAAGATAATCTCCCATGCAGTAATTATCCAACAGGAGGCTCGTACCTATTTGCTTAGTTAAATCCAGGTGGCAACTTTTTTTTTTGGCCAGGCAGTGTAGTAACTGCATAAAACTTTCACTGATGCTCTACATTAACTTGGAAAAGCTACTAATAGTTACTGGGAAAAGCAAAAGCACTGTCCTCCTCCTATTTGGGTTGTGCAATGCCTGACACATTTCCTTTGTGCTCCCCAGTGGCTGGCAGAACTGTGCAGTGAAAGTGAGGGATATGGGGAACCAGTCTAAACACTGATGATGTCATTATTTTATAGCCGAAATGCAGAAAAGCAGAAATGCTTTCTTTTGGCGTTGCATATTTCTGCACATTTTTCAGCTATAATATCCAGTTTGAAATATTTGTCCAAAAAAAATCTAATGTAATGGGTTACAATACTTTGATGCAAGAATTTTAATAGTTACATTACTTATTACATTTTAACACGGTAACTAATAATGTGTATTAATGAATGAATGAATGAACTGTATTTATATAGCACCTGTCATGCACAGAATGCAGCATAAAGTGCTTTACAATTCAGTGGCAGAGACCAACAGCAAAGAAATGAAATAATACAATTATACAACACTCATTCAAGGAGAATGAGAAGAATAAATTAATGAATCAATCAATTAATTTATCAAATTGTTTAAAAAAATACATTTTAAAAATATTGAAACCAATAACTGCTAGTTATAGGCTATATTAAAAAGACATGTTTTGAGTCATTGTTTAAAACCGTCCACTCAGCCAGCAGTCTAATATTTAAATGCAGGGTGTTCCATATTTTTGGGCGTTTTAGTTAAAAGAAGCATCCACAGAGGTTTTTGTAGTTAGGGACAGTTAAAAGAGCAGCTGTGGATGTGTGATGCCATTAAGAGCCTTAAAAACCAATAGAAGGACTTTAAAATCAATTCTAAAAGATACTGGGAGCCAGTGTAGGTTACGTGAAACAGGAGTTATATGGTCTCTCTTTTTAGTTTTTGTTAAAACCCTGGCAGCAGCATTCTGAATGGTCTGTAGTTTTGTAATGGCAGTTTTAGGTAGGCCAGTGTATAGGGTGTTAGAGTAATCAAGACGACTGGAAACAGAAGCATGAACAAGCTTCTCAGCATCTTGCTGGCTCAGTAGAGGTCATACCTTAGCTGTCTTGTATAAATGATAATAGTTGTTGTTAATTAAACAAAATGAGCTTTAAAATTGAGATCACAATCAAAAATGACACCAAGGTTTCTTACTTGAGGTCATGCCTGAGTGTCCAGGTGACCAGATGATTTTTTGGGTCAACTAGGAGGCTCTCAGTTGTATCTTCATCTGAGTAAGTTCTGGCTCATCTATTCATTGACGGCTGACAAACAGTCAGTTAGATTAGACAAAGTATTCTGGTCATCTGGCTGTACAGACACATACCGCTGTGTGTCATCAACATAGCTGTGGAAACATACACCAAACTGAAGGATGATGGAGAGCAATGGCAACATGTAAATTGGAAACAGTAAATGTCCCAGGACACTGCCTTGAGCCACACCATAGTGTAACCTATTGCATTTCAGAAGTACCTTTCCCAACACTGTCTACAGTTTTGCATTCATACAGGATAACCTGTTAAATAAAAAAATAATAAAATACATAAATAAACAAGGTTCATCCCGTAGCTGCTCTTCATATCTTCTGGTTACAGAGATGTAAATCTTTTAAATTTCTATTTTTCTGTAAGGGTTTCTTGTCCATGTTGGCTTAAAGGTTGAGGGTTCATTAAAGGTTAATTTTTGACCTTGTATTCTCATTCCTAAATCATCACATATCACCACTTTGTCAGTGGACTTTCACGTCTACATGTTACTCATATATACTTCTGTTGTCATAGGAAATGTACAGTTTCTGCTCTTCACATACATACAGTATGTGAAGTATATGTACAGTATATGTATTTTTAAAATGTTGGTACAACACCACATATTTAACAACATATTTAAGAGAAGGGATGACATGCAACAAGGGGCCGCAGGCCACCAGGCACCCCTTGTTTGTTTAATTGTGCAACAAATTCACGTGGTTAGGTTCAGAAAAAAACATAGTTTGGCTCAACATTCATATGAGAAACGAACACCGGCCTCCTGGGTAAAAGTCCGGTGTTGCTGGACCCATCCACCACCCCTTCCACTGTCCTATAGGGAATCTTAGGTCAGGGGTGTCAAACTCTTTTTAGTTGATGGGCCAAATACAGTCTGATTCGATCGCAGGTGGGCTCAACCAGTAAAACCGTTGCATAATATCCTATAAATACAGTTTCAACAGTATGCCTCAGTCTTTCCACATCCAGTCAGTCAACTACTCATTGTTAGTACATATGCATTTTTCTGTACATTTCCACTCCTGTGTAGTAATCCTTGTGTCACCACACCAAACCTAAGTCTTTGGCAGTGAGCAACAGGGCTCCATAAATACTGTTTGTAGAAAGAAGTCTGATGCAGATTCTTTTGAACTGAAGCTGCTGATCAACAATGGTTTGCACAATTCTGGTTGGGGAGGAAAAACCTCTGAGGCAGCATTTTACATGAAGAAAGCTACTTACTGTTTAATTTTACCCTAAAACCTGACACCTCTTAGCCTTCACAAGTACATCAGAGGGCCCGATTGGACCCATTGTTGTCCAATGGCGGTCCAAACTGACACCGTCTGATGGTGAAACATACCGACATGAAAGGATGCCTCTTTTTCATCACTGTCTGACAAAGAAACCAGTGACCAAGCGGAAGTATTTAACGACTTCCGAATGAGAGCGAGTTGTCTGTTTTACACTTGAGAAGGTTTGTTCCTAGTACATGTTGTGGTCCTTACAACCAATGTACTCTTTTAAAATGAATCTGTACATTTGTCTTTTTAAGGAAAAGGACAACAAGCCTATTTGAAGAACATTAAATTACCTAACATGTACAGATACATAACACATCAAAACAGGATTTTTGTGTACCTCAAAATGTTAACTGTTGCTGCCCCAGCAACCTGGCTTCGGAGAAGCGGCTGAAATAAATGGATGGACATCAGCTAATTCGTAACGTTAAAGTATATATAAAGTTGCCAGGTTGTGGGGGCAGCAGGCCACACAATCGCCACAGATGTCCCTCTCCCCAGCAACACTTTCCAGCTCCTCCTGGGTGACCCCAAGCGTTCTGAGACCAGATGAGATATGTAATCCCTCCAGCGTGTCCTGGGTCTGCCTCAGGGCCTCCTACCAGTGGGACATGCCTCAAACACCTCCAATGGGAGGTACCCACGAGGCATCCTGATCAGATGCCTGAACCACCTCAACTGACCCCTTTCGATGCATAGGAGCAGTGGCTCTACTCTGAGCTCCCTTCAGATGTCCAAGCTCCTCACCCTATCTCTAAGGCTGAACCCAGCCACCCCACGGAAGAAACTCATTTCGGTTGCTTGTATCCGTGATCTCATTCTTTCGGTCACTACCCAGAGTTCATGACCTTATCAGTATGTAATTCCTTTATTCTCCATGTTGACATAGTTTTAAACTAGCCCATGAACTCCCACAGCTTAATCAAATTCAGTTACGGCTTTTGGTTTTGGTGTGACACCCTACGATTTTCAGTGGTCCCATCTGGCTACCCCTACAAAAAATTCTAGGGGCGCCACTGAATTCAAGAAACCAGTTATCTGTTAAAAAACAATGATGCTTTTGAAATGTCCAAATCTATGATAAATTTTGATTTTAATATCGTTTTGGAGCTGTAGCTGTGCAGCCCTGGACCCCTACAAACATGAGGATAAAGTGAGAGATGAATATTCATGAGCACTGATACTAAATCATTATGCCTGTCCAGGAGGATCTTTACTGAAGCAATGTCACTACATATGGATCCAAGTACACACAACCACACTAACAGAGGTCAAAGGAGCTTGAGTCCATATTTTTAAGTCTTGAGGGTTTTATAAACTCTATACCGGACTTTATAATTTAGGATTGTATAAATACACATACAAGGTTTCAACAAGTGGACTGTGAAATCCAGTTACTATCTTAAACAAGATAGAAACATAAGATGACGTCCAGGACTCCTGTGCGTAGGTGGACAGACAGCTCAGGCAGAAATCTTTCTCAGAATCTGATTCAGATGTCAAATATTGTGACCTCTTTCTGTCTCTGGATTTAAAATCCACCCAGTCAGAGATTTCATCACTTGGACCTTTCCAGCCCAAAGCATCATCATCGTTAGCTGGATTTCCCAACAGATGGATGAGACATCAACAGAGCTGAACTCACAAAATATCACAGAGTGTCAGGTTGCCTGAGAATAAAGTTTTATGTTGTGAATCAGTGTTTCAGAAGAAGAGTAAACCTCTGCTGGCTGTGTCTGTGTCGCTGCTGCCCCCTGTCGGTTCATGTGTATCACCCTCCGGAGCAGCAGGGGGCGCAGCTTGCTGCTACACGTCCGGCAGCGGAAGTCTCAAAGTCAACCTTCCGCTATCAAGAGACAGATCTGATTCCGGGAGGAAGCGGTGCTAAATCCCCCCAAAATGGTGAGTTAAATGAATAGAAACACAACCAGAGCAGACAGGCCGGTTGTGTATAGATGTGTTTGACGGTTTAAAAGTGTTTCCGGCGGTTTGACGGTGAGATGATGGCGGATGTTTGCGGCTGTTCGGTCGCACTCCGCCGGTGAGCTGTTGAGCTCCAGCGTGGCGCCTCCATGGCTGACGAAACCTCAGTTGACCTACATACACAGCTCTCACACCAAACTTTTAATAACTTATTTAAGTATTTTTATGTGACACTGTGAACACAGTGACGCTTAAAACAGCTGACATGTTTTTATGATGTGTTTTTATGCTACTTTTCCGGTTATAGCTGACATGGTGACATCTTGACTCTGCTTTTTCTCTCAGGGTTTTGTCAAAGTGGTGAAGAACAAGGCCTACTTCAAGAGATATGAAGTCAAATTCAGGAGAAGAAGAGGTGACACAATATTCTCTAACTTCAAATCCCTGGCTGTGAGCTTTCACCATAAAGCTATGCTCCTTTTAAATGTATAAGTGCTTCAGTAACCATTAACTCTTGTGTCTCTACAGAGGGAAAAACTGACTTCTTTGCCCGCAAGCGCCTGGTCGTGCAGGACAAGAACAAGTACAACACACCCAAGTACCGCATGATCGTCAGGTTCTCCAACAGAGACATCTGCTGCCAGGTAAGTGACTAAAAGTGAGCCACCTGTTGTCACATATTGAAAACAACCTCACTCAACCCTGCCCCTGTTTTCTCCTCCAGATTGCCTATGCAAAGATCGAAGGAGACCAGATCGTGTGTGCTGCGTACTCTCACGAGCTGCCCAAATATGGCATCACCGTAGGCCTTACCAACTACGCTGCAGCCTACTGCACCGGGCTGCTGCTGGCTCGCCGGGTAAGATAACTCACGCAGGGAATTGCAGATGTCAGCACATGAGTAGACAGTGAGATTTGTGCAGACGTAGCAGTCTTGTAGGTCAGGTTTGTTGCATCATATTTCAGAATCAGTGAGTGTGGTCATTGTGTTAAGTGTTTTCTCACATCCTCTTTTGTACTGTCCTCCCCTTGGTTTTTTTTAGCTGCTGCACAAGTTTGGCATGGACCAGGTGTACGAGGGCCAGGTGGAGGTGACGGGAGATGAGTTCAACGTGGAGAGCATTGACGGACAGCCGGGGGCCTTCACCTGTTACCTGGATGCAGGCTTGGCCAGAACCACCACAGGGAACAAGGTGTTCGGAGCGCTGAAGGGAGCAGTCGATGGAGGGCTGGCCATCCCTCACAGGTCAGTATGACACGAGAGTAGCGTTCACACTGCAGCATTTTATTTTAAGGCTGTCTTGCAGCTTTACCTTTGCACTAGATGTGTGGTTTCAAGTGAAAATTTTCTGTTCCAGTTTGTGGTCACTGGTTCTTCTCTGCTTCTTGATGATGATACAAAGTACGCTGAGCAAAATGTAGTTGGTCCTTCATTTGCATTAGCTGATGTTCACTGTCCTTTCAAGACGGGGCTGAGAGAAGCGAGACAAACCAAAGAAACACCTGCCACTGTGTTACAGCGGCGGAGACAGACTTTTTACAGAATACATTTTTGAGAAGTGCAAAAACTTTGTCAGTTGAGAGTTGAAGTGTTTGTAAATGCTAAATCATCTGACTACGTCACTAAACCTAATCTGATCTCTGCTCTTCCTTGTTTCTAGTCTAAAACGTTTCCCCGGTTACGACACAGAGAGCAAAGAGTTCAACGCGGACGTGCATCGAAAACACATCATGGGCATGAACGTTGCTGACTACATGTCTTACCTGATGGAGGAGGACGAGGAGGCCTACAAGAAACAGTTCTCTCGCTTTATCAAGAACGGAGTCACGGCAGACACAGTAAGATGGAGCTCTTCACCCACAAACGTAGACAACAGATGACACTTTGAGGCTGCAGTGACGTGCAACCTTGTCATCCAATCTTAACCAGAGTCGCTTTATATAGAATTCATTTAAGCCAGTATTGTAAACAACGCTGCACTGGGAGTCCAGTGATACATACCCCCTTTTCTAGCTTGATAAAGTAGCCTATAAAGCCCCTTTCATACTGGACAAAGAACCCACCAACACTCCCTAACATCTGGCCTGTCTTCAGGGAGGAAAGGTTACTATCGGCAATGACTCTGTAGTAGTCACAAATATTTATCAGCTCCGGGAGGTTGTGCCAAATTTTGCCCCTCTTCCTGGCGCGATGCAACGACACACTGCCACAAATTGCGTCTGTCCCTGTCCAAGCAGTGCTTGAACGTTGTTCCAAATAAGTCAACACCGACTTTGAAAGAGAGAATGAATAAGTAGCAGATATATAAATTAAGTAACCACAGTAACATTTTCACTAGCTTTCTGGCACATTCATGATGTCAGACATGACCCACCAGAAAAACAACAACAACAACACAAGGAGATAAAGTCTACTGGCAACGGGAAAAGAGTCTCTTACCTATTTTTTTCCCATGTTTAATTAACCTGAATATACATGATAACATTGGTGAATAAAGGGTGTAAGTGGGTGTAACGTGACAGCAGGTAATCAAAACAGCCGTCATGAGCCCTTTTTACATAGCAGGCCCAGAACAAAGACCCTTCATTACACCTGCTTTGCCTTTTCATTTTTTTACACACACAACCAAACAATGCCGGCATTATGCTGCTCCAGTGTGTGACTTTAGATAGCAGGCTGGCATTGACGATGTAAAAGAGGCGTGGTGGCTTTGATGTGTAGCAGCAGAGCGTTGGCCTCTAGTTTGACATGTGCGTCTGCAGTGCTGTATGAACAATAAAATGGCATTAACATGGCAGCAGCAATCATTTACAGTCCCTGTTATATGGCGGCTGAGTTCATCCTCTGCTCTGGAGTAAGGAGCACCTGGACCTTACTGTCTGCCCAATTTGTGGACATTTTCTTCCTCTTTGAGTTAGCTGCTAACTGCTTCTAGCTGCTTATTCAGGTGGGTCATATGCATGACATGTCCTCAAAGCATCAAATCCGTCCTGTCCTGCCAGCTGTCCCTTTTACAGACATTGATACGGCCCTGTTACTACCTCAGCTGATGGCTGAAAGGTGAGACAACTCTGTCCCCCCTTTCTGCAGTCATAGCTTTTGGTAAGGCAGAATAATGTAACTTTTCCACCTTGAACAGACAGTGTAAAGAGGGGCTATGGATTAATATGTTGTTGTTTTTTTGTTAGTTTGTTTTTGACAAAAAATGTGTTTGATGCATACAATAGCACAATGCATTCACTGTCAGATAAAATAATTATTTGGACTGAAATAATAACCTTGTTAATGCGGAAAAACAAAAGCTAAATTCTTCAATTCAAGTGAATGCATTACACTTGAGTAGATGCGCGTCACCTGCACGTGATTGGTGCAGAGTTACTTGTTGTCAGGACATCTCAAAATAGACTAACGGATCACAATCTTTGATGTCACAGATACACTGATATTGGTGTATAGTTTGCTCAATAAGTAACAGATTCCTGTACAGAAATGTCTAAATTATGTGTGAGGTGGTTTAGAAACTGTCTCCATATATCATTTGTCCACCAGAGAGCAGTCACACACTTATTTAGAAACTGTTAGATGTTAAATACATTTCTCGATCACAGTGCTTTTATTACCAAGCGTAAGGGAGCCTTGCCAGAAATGTTTATACATTTATGTAGAATCAAACATCAGATTATATGTTATTGGGTTTATTTTAATTTTGAAACCTCGATCAGTAAAGCAATTAGTATAGGTTGTATATGTGAACCCACAATGCACTGTCCATAAAACCACTGTGAAGGCCAGCGGTCGAACTTAATGTCTCCACTGCTGCTGCATCATTGGTGCACATTTGCCTGAGCCTTTTGATTTGACTGCTGTTTGCTGGTTCTTCTCTGCTTCTTGATGATGTTACAAAGCACGCTGAGCAAAATGTAGTTGGTCCTTCATTTGCATTAGCTGATGTTCACTGTCCTTTCAAGACGGGGCTGAGAGAAGCGAGACGAATCATCAGGCACAGAGTGAAAAGCTCAAGACGTGGTGGATTAACGTGTGTGTCGTTTTGTTTTCAGGTCGAAGAAATGTACAAAAAAGCACACGCCGCCATCAGAGCGAACCCTGTCCACGAAAAGAAACCCACGAAAGACATCAAGAAGAAGAGGTGGGTTCTTAATTACTTGTTCTTTCTCTAAGCCAGTGATGCTGTTACACATGAGACAGACCTGAGAGTTAATTACCTGGTTCTTGGAGCTAAATTGTGAAGAAGTAACTCTTAAAATACCCACGTCACGTCATTGATACTTTTGGAAAGTAACTGTATTTAAAGCGAGCTTCCTGTCTAAGTATCACAGTGCTTTACTGGTAAACTCCCAGTGCTGAGTGGACAAATGTTTCCCTTTGGTGTGCTGAATGTTAATGGAGCTGTTGTTGTGTTTCTTTCCGGGCAGGTGGAATCGCGCCAAGTTATCTCTGGCACAGAGGAAGGACCGCATCGCCCAGAAAAAAGCCAGCTTCTTACGAGCACAAGAACAAGAAGCGGGCGACGGTTAGGGGCTCTGCTGCAAACACACTACACACATCACAGACAAATAAATTTATTGCAAACTCAAGCCTTTGTCTCTCCGGAAATACTTTTTTGAAGAGTTGAGTGGTTGTGTTTACTTTTTTAAAACAAATGTTAAGACCGTGTTTGCTTTTAGTTGTTTAGATAACACCCATGACCAATATTTACAGTGACAGCCTTCAGTCCAAATGACTCGGAGTCTGATAACGGATCATAGTGTTGAGGAGTACCGAGCCCTTAAAGTCCTGAAAGATATTTATTTATTCAGATTTTATTATTTTGATTATATTTATTTATATTTTATTCTATATTTTTATTTTATCATTATTTTAAATGTATTTATTTTTTCAAATTTTGAGTGCACAAGATGAAAAAAAAGATCACCTTGCCAAAAAAAAAAAGTATGTTTCTAGGGTCCTGTGTTCTCTTGGTAAAAACTTAAATTTTAAGAGATGGGTAAGGGCAAGCTTTGCAGTCCAAATTGTGAAAGAATCAACAGAGATGGGCGTTTCAAATACAGTTAGAACGATAAAAATCTGTTGATCAACTGTAGAGATATCTAAAGTCAAAAAACTGTTTTGTCCATAAGTGTGATTGCAGAGGTTTCGGGGAGTGGAACACCAGTAGGCTTCAGGCTGTCGGTGGGTGATTTCAACGTATTAACCCAGGGAAACAAAAAATGAACATCTAACCTTTGGGAAAAACATTTCTGAGAACATAAAAGGCTGGATCCAAATGTCCAGACTTGCAAACTTTGCGAGGGCGTTCCCTGAAGGTCTGCGAGTGCTGAGAGCAGTCCAAGTCCATAATTCATCCAGTCATAAGGGAACCCGTGCAGACTTCCACAGAGCCCGCTCAGGGTTCAGACTTCACTGATTTAATTACAGTTTATTGCTCTACAGACGAGATGTAGTTCTTCCACTTGCCAACTAAAATAAACTTCTTATGAATGTGTAAAACAATTACTGTATTAAAACATCACTGGAATCACGTAGGCCAGAGATGATATCCAACACCATCATGATAAGACATACCAGACAATCAAAATGCATTTTATCATTGCAGCCTACTGTATAAAAGCTGTGCAGTGTGATGTCATCTTCACCAAAAAGGTCAGCTGGCCACATTTGGATGTGAAGCAGGACTGACATTGGTTTTTAGTCATTTATAAAACTTTGAAACAGATGCACATTGCATTCCTTTGAACTCTGAACTCCCAATAATCATTGTACAGATTAGGTCACTGCTCCACATTCCTTTAATCAAAACTGAACTTCTAGACGTGGAATAATCTGCAAAAGACCTTAAACCTCTGTCCCGCCATTACAACTATTAAAACGCTCATTTCAGGTCGTTAATTGACTGTAAATGCTTAAAATATAGGCTACATCTACTCTACAGCAACTTTGTTCTGTATTTTAACTTTTAGCTGTATGTATGGTTATTTTTATATTTATTTAACCCATATTTAACCAGGTAAGTCCCGTTGAGATCAACAATCTCATTTACAAGGGAGACCTGGCCAAGAGAGCAGCACACAAAAAAGTTAAAGCCAAAAAAACAGAGACCAGTTCACGTAGTGTAAAATCTTTTTGTAGGTTATTCTCAGTGAGAGAGGCAGAGCACATTAAAGTTTGCCTTCCCAGCTCAGTCTGAGCACTAGGAACAGTCTTGAGATCTGAGAGTGTAGCTATAATCAGATCTCTGTTATATCAAAGTACAAATGTACAAAGGGAGTTTACCCAGTGTGGCTTGATAAATGAACAAATACCAGTGACTGTTCCACAAGAGGTCAAAGAAGGCCAACCAGCCCTGGAATGAAGCATACAGTGATGAGTGAGGGCTTTAATGGCTTTGTATGGTTTTATTTCTATTTTAACAGGTTTACATATTGGTTATCTGTTTATTTTAACTCAGTTTAAGTTTGCCAATGGTTTATTTGTTGTCTTGTCGGCATCATTGAATATTAGAGTCTCAGTTGATTTCTTGAGTCTTAAATAGAACTCTTGAATGAATTAAAATATAAGCTAAGAAAAATGGGCAAAAACAACAAAATAAAGTCTTCAAATGTAAATAAGACCTAGTTTATTTTGTCATTGTCTGGAGAAATGTGACAACAGCATGGGGGGATTACTTAATGAGCCTTCCTGGGCATAGGCTCAGGGGCTCCCTTGGCCTTCACCTGCAAAATATCACTTAAATTATCATGTCCTGACCAAGAAGACACTCAGAATGACCACAACGAGATGCAAAGAGACACTTAAAAACTGCAAAAAGGCAAAACAACCACAAAGAGACACAGATAGTCAAAAAAAGACACAAATTGACTTTAAGAAGCCTGTTTACACCTGGTATAAACATGTGTTTCAGTGATCTGAACAGCCAAGACATCGCTGTTCCCACCTGTGTCTATTGTGTCTGTCTCTACTTGTGCTCAGATTTCATGACTGCCTATGCCTCTTAGAAGGTCAAAGGTCCTAGGTCCACACTGTTGTATTGTCGACACTCCCACTAGCACGATTGCTAGTCAAATTAGCATGTGTTGGTACAACTGGAGATTTTGCTTTCAGCAGAAATCAACGTGTCCTTCCAGAGGGTAAACCGATAGATGGTCAGCAACATTTCGTCCAACACATCATAAAATTAGCAAGTTATAGACTCCGCCACCCCCATGTGACCAAAACAGCCACCACGGCCAGTATTGATGACATAATACTTGTCGGGGGCTCCTCAGGGCACATTAGTGTTTATGCTACAGAGGATGTGGTTTTTTGTATCTTCTTTTGTATCCTAAGGCCCAGCTAGGGACAGGCAATTAGCTCAGGCTATAAATGCTGTGGTGTGTGGCAGTTATGTATGCTACATACTTGTCCCTATACAATAAATAAATAATTAAATAAATGTGTCCCAGAGCACCTCAGCGAGTGGTATGAGGTGGGTAGTGGTGGTTTACATTCGTATTTTGTGCTGTCCACTTGTCATCGGATCACTTAAGACACATGTTATTATCAGGTATAAACAGGCTCCAAGGCCCTGTGTAGACCTGGTGTTAGCTTGCCTTCACTCAAACTGTGCATCCTTGTCAAGAGCGACATTATGGGTGCAGGACGTAGTGATTGTTTTGGTGTCAGCATGCTAATATACTCTAACTCACCCACTTTATGTCGAGTTGGACAAGGAGTTGCGTGACCATCCAACGTTTTGCCCTCTGGAAGGAGACATTTTGAACTCTGCCGACAGTGATATCTCCAGCTGTACTGACACAACCACTAACAAGACTAGCAAGCGAGCTACAAAGCAGCTAACAAAAGTGAGGATGTAATAATAATGTACTGTGCAACTGTGCATGGGGCAGTTACAGAATCTGAACACAAGTGGTCAGCTCGAGATGCTTGATAGACACAGGTGCAAATGACGATGTGTCGCGGGTGTCCACTTGTGATCAGATCACCCAGAACACGTTTATACCAGGTCTAAGAAGCCAATTAGACACAAGACGACTGAGAGAAGACACAAAATGAACTCTAAGGGACACAAAACAAACAAACAAAAAAAGACATAAAATAATCTCAAGGGTCCATTGCATCATAATCCGCCCATGGACACCAGCAGTCACCATGTATGTAATTGTAGTTGTGCTTGAGGCCTTCACATCAATGTTTTGCGCTCTTGCAGACTGGCAGTGAACATGTCAGAGTATGTACGACTGTGAGGGCTCAGTCCACGAGTCCAGAGGTTGGACATTCGGATTCAGCTAAACCCTTTCAAAAGTCTCCTTAATTATCCATATAAGAGGATGTTGAGGTGGGGAACATGCTTTACGACCCCAGGAACAGAGATATGCTCCCACTTCAGGGGCTCCGATTAGCTGTGTCCTCTCCATCATATGGTGACTTTGTGCATCTGAAGTCCTTTAAGATGCATATAAATTTGTAGTAAGTTACCTTCACAAGATAAAAAGTACCATGTTTCGGGACTTTAGGGGCTCCGTAGTGTTGTGTTAAACAGACCTAAAGAGACAAAGTTACAGTGAAGTGGTATGTATTTTAATTGTGCAAAAATCATGCTGGTCTCTTCAATAAGTAAACTTTTTTTTTCTTCTTTTACATTGTTAAAATTCAAACAGCAGCATTGACCACAAGCTCGACATGCTTTACAGGTCACGCCTGTTCTGCAATGCATTGAAAGTGGTTAAACAAGTCAGGATGTCAACTCAGTCACAGCAACTTCACAACGGCAACGTCCAGAAGTGAAAATGGAAAATACTCTTTATACAGCATTCAGATGAGACCACAAGAGTTGATAAAGATCTCCACCTTCACTGGTGGGAAACATTCATGAATGATTTCAGCATGATCTCTATGGCACTGAGACATAAAATCAAAGATAATCGTGTGATACAGCACATTACCACAAATGCTCTTTTTAGTGAGATAACATTCACAAATTAAATACATTAATTCTCTTCGTGTCGTTGATGCAGCATTGACGATGTCACCAGCGTTACAGATGGGAAATGACAGCAGAGTGACAAACAGGGGGATCCCTGTGGAATACTGACAGACATATACCATCATACTGTCCACATCGAAGCTAACGATCTGTCTCACTTTATCACACAGATTAGCGAAAATTCAAGGAAAAGCTTCAGTGTTCTTGGCATAAATTCTCCAACTCTTTATAGAGAGAATCATTGTTATATTTCTCCACCAATTTATAAAAGTTTTTCCTTCAGTTTGTCAAGAATCTGTGCTTGTTCAAGGCAAAGTCTTGATATTCTACATTTTAACTATTGTCAGCTATACCCCTGAAAAGACACAAACCAACACTTAATTCATCTTTATGTAATTCCAGTGTAGACACAGCCTAAAAAGGTTTCTCAAACTGCTGCACTGGATGACATGGTCCATCTTTATGAGGAACTTAGGCGTAGTAGTTTGATACTGCACACACTGTCCTACTGCTGTAGATGGTAGGGCTGGGTATTGGCATTTAATACCTTTAAAAAGGACAGTTCACCACAACTGTCCCTCTTACCTGTAGTGGTATTTATCTGTCTAGATTGTTTGGGTGTGAGTTGCAGAGTGTTGGAGATATCGGTCGTAGAGATGTCTGCCTTCCTGCCAATATAATGGAACTAGATGGCACTTGGCTTGTGGTGCTCAAAGTGCAAACAAAGAATCAAACAAAAAAGGATCATTTGAGCACCACAAGCTGAGCGCCATCTAGTCCCATTATATCAGAGAGAAGGCAGACATCTCTACGGCCGATATCTCCAACAATAAAGGACACAGTAAATGTAAAATAAAAGAAAAATTCTGGGTAATGCTTTGTTTTACCGATCCATGATTTCGTAATTTCTCAATTTCTTGAAGGTTTTCTGGGAATAAGAAAGTTCTGTAACTGAAATGACTTCGGTGAGACTCCAGTAAATGTTTATTCATCAGTCTGTCATTATTGGAAACTGTATTCTTCATAGCTGACGAACTCTGACACATTTTGAACGTCCAGTTCACTTGCTATCCTCTTGAAAGTCTCAAAGGTCCACTCACTATTTTATCTATAATTACTTCCCTTTTCTAAAGATTTTTGTCTTACGCCAAAACAATGTAGCTTGATGAACAGCACTACAAGAGGAAAATTATGTATTTTTAATATTGAGGTGAACTGTCCCTTTTAGGTATTGACCGAAATAATCCAATACCAAGTAGTATCTAAACTTGTCCTGTCAAACGATACCTGATTCCGATCATTTTTGTACCCAGATCTAAAAATAAAAGACTGTTTGTGTTGTATTGCTTGCAGCCAATCACCACAAATACTCTTTGATTTAATGTGACATGTGATTGGCCCACTACCACAGTAACTACAACTCATATAGTCTATGCTGTGGTCAAGTATTCAATAGAGTTGGCAGTTCAGCATGCTGAGGGACCACAGCGTTCTAAATTATGACTATAACACGCTTGTGGCATCTGGTGGCATTTTATGCAACTGATTGCTTCCATTCACACAACAGGTATCACATGAAGTGGTGTTGGTATTGATATCACTTTAAGCAGTGGTTCCCAACTGATCCACCCATGGGGTCCAGATTTCTCCTTTGTCATTAGTTCAAGGTCCCCACAGTTTAATACATTCAGCGTCATACTTGCGTTTGGTCATGTCGTTGAGCTCGTTTGCTGTCAAGTAGCTGTCTGTTAGTCACTCACTCTACAGCAGGAAACAGCAGTTCAAAATAAAAGCTCTGTGCCGGGAATTCACTGTACTCTAAAATAAAGAGTGTTTTTTCAACGAACGTGACACATTTGCAAGTCACTTGCGGTCCATTCAGAATGGACCTGCGACCCACCAGTCGGGAACCAGTGCTTTAAGGGTGCTAGGATTGTTACTGGTATTGTAAGTTTTAGCTGCAACCACCAGTTCCACAGGTTGATCAGTCAATCAGATGGTCGGTCGACAAAACCTTTCCTCACCCTTTGGCAACTGAAATGTGTGTGTGCGGGATTGCTCATGAGCCAAAGGACAGCTGATCAGCTTCTCATTCCAGCAGAGTGATGGGGTCCTATACCAAAAAGGCTTATGACTCCAAAACAGACTCAAGAAACATGACCAAACTTTATAGAAAGACAAAAGCACACACACCATTTGGCCACATTCCCTTTCATAACTGATTAACTTATTGTCGTAGTGAGGCATCATTGGACTAGTGACAACTGTTTGCCAGGTTGTATGTGTGAACGCATGGACATATGTGGTTGCAGCTATTGCGAATTTACGCTTGTTAAACAATACCCAGCCCTAGTAAATACTCATTAGTGCACCAAAGGTGTCTTAACCTGCAGCTGTGCTGTTTACTACTGTTTGGGTAACCTTTGCTAAAAAGGAAATCATTTCATTTAGAAAAAAATAAGGTATAAATCTGTAACCTGTTTTTAAAAATTAATACCTTCAGTAGGCACTAATTGTCTTGGGGCTATGTGCCAGAGGCAGTGTAGTCAAAATCAGGCGGTACTAAGATGAACTGATGCACTGTTGGTTTTGGTCTTTTCATGGGATTTGCTAGAAATAAAAATCTAGAATATCATCAGTCTTATCCTTCAAACGTACACTCACTGACTGTGTCACGGTGCTCAGTAGCAACCTCAACATAACAAAATTAAGGAGCCTATCTTAAAATTGTGTAGCTTCATTACACTTTAACACTCACAGATTTTCCCAAACATGTAAATATCTTCATGATTTTGTGGCAAAAATAGCAATTTGTTCTCTCAGCTCTCGAGACAAACAACAGTAAAATCTGTTTACGAGATGTTTTTCCAGCAATGCCCCTGAAACATTCCACTGTGGTGAACAATACAACACAATGTGGCTGCATGAAGTGTTTTAAGTGTGACTGATGGCAACATGCAATCATTCAGTTTATTTAAGTCTTATAATTCAAAGTACTCGGATGTGTTTTCCAGGCCCCAAACGTCTGAGACAGGGATAGAGGAGGTAGAGTCTCCACTGGTCTCACCATTCATAAGTGTTAAGAGTTGATAAAAACTACTTCATTAAATTTGCTATTCCTAAATCACAGCATCTGTAATACTCAGCTCCGTGTGAGGAACTGACTGGCAAAATTCCAGAAGGACTTCCTGTCCTCGTCACGAGTCCTTGGTGTGTGAGATCTGTCTCCATAGCAGAGCTTTCAGGTTGTTGAGAATAAGTGAGTGCTCCATGTTCATCTGTCCAGCGTTGCCCTTGAGAGCCATGCAGGCGTACAGCTGCCTCTCGAGCTCCTCTCTCAGTGCTGTCGGCGCCCCACGCAGGAGGTAATCCTTCAGTGCACTGCAAGCCTTCGCCAAGTTCGGCTGAGCTGGCTCCTCCCTGCACCGTTTCTCTGACACGTCACATGACGTCTGGCAGTCCACCCCGTACACACAGTCAGCATCCGTCTCACACTTCAGTACCCGCATGGTGCGTTTGAATTCGTCCTCAGGAACCACTGCTCGGGTGTTAGTCAGGCGGAGCTCATGGCGGTCGGTGTAGCCGAAGTGCGCCGCGGCAAGGTCACAGATCAGAAAGCTGCCGTAGGTGCCATGGAAGATGTCCTCCACCAGCTCCAGGAGGCCCATGGAGATCTTGGCTTTGCGAGGCCATGAGGGCGTGAACCATTGGTCCATAGTGCGCTGCACGCCGCTGGGCACCCAGGATACCAGCGGCCAGGGTAGAGACAGACCATACAGAGGCCCGTAGGGGACTCGCTCTGTCATGTACATGTCCCCGCAGTAGCCAAGGAGGCGAGGAGTGTGTCCACGGTCTTGGAGCAGCAAGCCCAGCAGCACCTCAAGAAAGAACAAAGCACGAAATGTCTAAAGGAAGAGCTCGAGAAATTTTCATGTTTGCAGACACACTTTGTGACGCTCAAACACAGTTAAGACCAAAGATTTGGGATGAGACAAATTCAGACTTACAACTACTTGCAATGTGATGGTCTGCGACATTCAGAAACCTGTCAGATTACACCAATACGACTAGACAAGTCAGTGTATCGTCTCCATAGCAATGACTCTATGTACTTTGGTTCTAACTCTGGCTTTTCAGGTGCAGGTGACTTTGTTTTTTGGGTATGTGTGTGTCATGCACACCAACATATGTGCCAACAGCCGCGAGGATATAACAAGACGGGCTCGGTGGGGCTGGAGGGCTGTTGTGTGAGAATGAAAGCAAAGTGAACACGCCGTCTGCTAACAGTTTTTAAGTGACTTTACCAGCTAACTTCCCCTTCCCCATGCTTTGCGTTCTAAAACAAGCTGCTGGCGACTTAACAAGCTGAGACCAGCCAGTTTACACTGCTGCAACTTTTTGTTTCATCTCATCACAAATCTTTGATCCTAACTGGGCTTAAAGGAATACTTCACTCACAAAATGACCATTGTACATCAGTTAGTCACGCTGGGTTACTTTGAGTTCATGAAGAAAACTGCCTCCATGAAAAACAGTTAACATATTGATTTACTGATTGAGTGGAGACCCCGTTTGACAACATCAGATCTATATCAAAGCATCCATTTACATACTCTCACACAACACATTTTGTTCCACAGATAACAGATGCTAATGTTCCCCATCATCAGTGGCTTGTTTTTATACCTCATCCATCTGCAGGAGGGCCCATGTAGAGCGGGCTTCTGGCAGTGACACCCGTCCATCTTTGTTGCCATCGGCGACAGAGAGGATCTGGCTGACAAGGCTGGCGAGGTTAGCCTGCTCTCCAAGCTTTGACTGATGGAAAGAGAGGGAAAGAGAGTCAGAGCTTTTCTCATTTCTCTACTTTGTGCCTCCACGCCTCCTCTCTCCTCCATCCTGCCTGTGACCTGGAAGCAAATTTTCTTGTCCTTGGGTGGCGAAGGCCTCTGATTGGCTAGCACTTGTTGCTTTTATTGGTTGGGCTGGTTAGGTTTAGGCAAGAGGGGTGAGACTATTAAGGATTAGTGTGAGACTGTCAGGGTAAGCCAATCAGAGGCAGAATAGGGTGGGTCATGCCTTCACCATCCTAAGAAAAGAAAATGTAAGTCCTGGAAGTTGATCTCAGGGTGTCATCTCGAAAGATGTCTCAATTTGTAAAATGCATATGGCCAGAGGAGCCATGAGCGAGGATGCACAGGTGTCTTTTTGACACCTGTGACATATAAAAGAGGTGTGACCAGCATTCCACAAGTCATATTTGATTGGCGTCACTTTCAAATGATGGCTCCCAAGCACTGATATTATTTTGGTAAATGCCTGTTGCCTTGATTCCTCTCTCCTTGTGTCTCTTCCTTGCCTCCTCTGCTCCCATCTCAGGTGGGAGAGACTGAGATCCAAGGAGAGGAGGTGAGGAAAGGAATCGAAGATGTACAATCTAAAATAAGAAAAGCTTTTGGAGAGGGTCGTTCCAGGCTTTAGTCCATCATGCTACTGCCTAAAATATCTGGTTCTATATGAACCTGCAGTCCTTTACCTTGAGGTGATTAAAGACCATCTCTCTGAACTTCTCCACCGACGTGCCTCTGGTGGGCTTGTCGAACACGGGGGCTTCTCTCCGTGGCTCTGGCTCCTCGCCCAGCTCGTAGTGCACGATCTCCCCTAACTTACAGCGAATGATCCCATCGTGGTCTCCCCAGCTTCCTGTGTACACCTGGCAAACAGGATGCCAAATAAAACAGTGAACATGCTGGACACTGCAAGCAGCAGAGTCACAACTTTGAACAGAGATGTGTTTCTTACCTGGTTATTTGGCAGTGTTGACAGACACCTGCTCATGTAGAGTGTTTCTTTGTCACACAGACTGCTGCAGGCAGAGCCATCGATGATTCCCTTCCTGTATTTATCACACTTGAACAAAGAGAGAAAACGCAGTTGTTGGATTTAATGTTTGGCCTCTTTATAATTATATTCATCCATTATATTAGGTCCTGATAATCATAAAGCAGGAATATTAGTTTTCTACATCTTAAAGAGCACAAGAAGTGTTTGCAACCGGTTTTGGTTGCCACACACATTTGTATCTTGAGGCTGACTGGTATAATTTTCAAACCACTTCTAAATAACTGAGGTTGATGCAACATTAGGCTAGGTGTTCCTCATGCAGTGGTAACTACAAAATAAACGGCCATTACAAAAATCTTGCAAAATAACAGGGTCAAAACAAACAAAGCCATTACTCACAATGGCGTTCTTGCACTCGTGTCCTCTGCACAGCTCTGTGTAGGCGGAGTATTGCACATAGAGCACCCAGCTCCCCACCAGCACAGTCAGCCATGTGAGAAACAGGTACTTCACCCGCACAAAGGAGATCCGAGCCTGCGGAGAGCAAGCAGAAACAGAAAGTCTAAGATTGATCCAGAGCCTGAAAATGTACCCGGCCTACAGTCGAGAACAGATTAGTTCAGTAATCTATGTACGATATCATCACGCCACTATGCAATCACAAATATGTCAACATCATTTTTCAATATCTATTAATCTATGTTACCAGACTGAGGTGCACTGCCTGTATGAACATGTTGTACAGGCACAGCACGCCGAAAAGGGTGTCGATTCGAGCCAGACATTTACACTCCCTAATCAAACCTGATCACATAATGGGTTACCATGGTGACAGGGGGTATCCTATAACAAGGCACTAGCTGGCTCATTAGTCGCCATGTGCAACAAAAGCTGGAAAATGGTTTGGAGGTGGAGATCCAGTTGTTCCAGTGTCGCATTCCATACTGGTTATGGCTTGTAAAGACAAAACAAATCGAATTACTGCCCGTGTCACAGGATGCACACATGACATGTCCCACAATGCTGCTTTGGACAGAGGTGCTGCTGTTCCTGTGACATTGTGTAAGTTAATTCAGTCAGTGGCTTATTTTCCACAGTGATAAACACACAGAAATCTTTCCTCCTAAAGAAAAAAACGTATACATGGAGATAAAAATCCTTAGAGTTACAGAACAAGATCTAAAGGCAAGACAACACAATTGAAAAGAACAAAGTATACATACAAACGAGCGGTATTCAATGATTTATTTCAGTCTCTTTACGATACTTTTTAAATTAACTTAAAGGGTAAGTTCTGTATTTTTCCCATGTTTTTGTTTCTAAGTGACTAATGGGAACAACAATTTTTGAGACTGGTCCTGTATTAAGCAAGAGTGTTGCAGCCAGCAGCTGTGTAACAGGCTGAAATGTAATCACTCGCAGCATGTTCGCACCATCAATTTACGTCCACAATAAGTGCTTGTTTCGCCACTGACAAGCTCAGTTTGTTGTTATTGGTTTCTGACAACATTATGGAAAGGATCCCTACAGACATAGACTTTTGTGTCAAAGAGTAAGATCCATTTTGTTAAACCAGAAACAGCCTCGAAATCGCCATCGCTAAACCCACCAGACTTCATTTAAATAAAGAGTCATTCTATCAATGTAAAACACACGTCGTTACTCTTTGACACAAAAGTCTGTCTCTGTAGGAATCCTTTCCACAATGTTTCAGACACTTAGAATAACAATCTGAGCCTGTCAGTGGCAAAAACAAGCACTTCTAGTGGACGTAAACTGACGGTGCCAACATGACCCAAGTGGTTACAGTGCAGCCTGTTTTACCACTGCAGCGGTCTTGCTCAATACTGCACTGAAATCTCAATAACTGTTGCCTTCATTAGTCATTTAGACACAAAAACATGCAAAATGAGGTCCAGGTTGAAAAATACCAAAGTTGCCATCTCACTGGCCAAAAAGTGAATTTCCATCCAAAGTAATCAGAGCCTAAAACTGCTACATTTGCCTTTGAACAACAGCTGAAGATCCCATGCTTCAAATGTGACTGCTTTTATGAGCATTGATTTAGTCAATTGACATATCAAACGATCATTTTAGCAATATGTGACTACTGAAATGTAAGCAAGTAAAAAGAAAAAAAGTTGTTAGAAGGCACGGCAAAGCAGTGAAAAAGAATTTAGGTCAGATCTGCTGTGTCAGCCACAGTATGTGATTTTTACTGAAACAAAACTGCAGCGAGCTTTCCCCCAAGGACTGTAACAGCACTTGGGAGGATAAAGTGATTTTGATTCTCACTCTGATCACATGGTAGGAACAGCTTATGTTGTGTATATTTTGGCAGCATGCTGTTCCTCGCAACTCTGCTCCAGCCCAGTTTCCAAATCCCAACAAAATATGCACCCAGTGAGGCAGGGACGAGCAAACGACTCTTTATCTTTGATGTGCTGTGTTTACTGCACTTGGTTAACAGCTCTGGCTGCGACAGAAGAGCAGTTATTGTTTTGTGTCCATACAAACTGCAGTGTCAGATCCATATTCACACACAGAGGGGCTAATTACTGTTATAAATTCTTTTAAGATTAGGTATATGACTCCTTTTTGTGGATTTTGAACCTGATAAAAACCCTAATGAGGTCTGGGGCTTTTTCATGGCTCTTGTTCACAGAAAATGCAACGCATCCCCACACGGAGCTACCGACTTCAAAGAAAAGCGCAGAGAGGATACAGGAAAACCAGAATTTTCCTGCCTCCCATTCCCTTTGGTGCATTTTTACCAAATTGCCTGCTGGCAGCAGCAGGCTGTGAGAGCTTTAACAGCAGTTTTGTGTTATAGAGCTGTAGTCTCTCTCTGCCGAGCCGCCTTGTTTTCTTAAATGCTTTGCGTCCTTAAGAGATGAACAAACAGATAATGGGCCTCCAGGGAGGGAGCAGGAGTTATCAGGGGAGTACAAATCAGCTCCACAGCACTATCAGATCTGACTCCTTTGGTATGCATGTAGGGTGGTGTATTTAGAAAATGCACGAGACACACACAGACAATGTGATGGCATAAAAGTCATGTGTGCACGCTGGCTTTGTGGCAGTGTGTCTCAGCATGTCTGTGCAAACACGTGATGAAGCCTCTGAGTTAAAGAAGTGAAACCTGATCAACAAAGAGCCTCATCCTTTCCTTACTCCCTGACATCCTTCACACTGTCTCCTCTTCCTTGGAACCTGATACACAGTGTTTGTCCTCGCTAAGATAACATTAGATAAACTGAATTGATCCCACACAGGGGACTGAAGTGTCAAAACAGCAGCTGAATACTATGAGCATGATTTAGAGGTAATATATACAAGGTACTATGAAAAGTGTATTGCAAAACTTTTCGGCATCTTTAAAATGACCCAGAAATGTACCTGAGTAAGAAATGTTAAAGGGACAGTTCACCCCCAAATCAAAAATACATATTTTTCCTCTTACCTGTAGTGCTATTTATCAGTCTAGATTGTTTTGGTGTGAGTTGCTGAGTGTTGGAGATATCAGCTGTAGAGATGTCTGCCTTCTCTCCAGTATAATGGAACTAGATGGCACTCAGTTTGTAGTGCTCAAAGTGCCAAAATAATACATTTGAAAAACTCAACAGCAATGTCTCTTTCCAGAAATCATGACCTGGTTACTCAAGATAATCCACAGACCTTCATGTAGGAACTATTTCCTTTCTACTGAACTCCACCACACAAGAGGAAGTGTGTATCTACTGCTAGCTCACCTAGCACCACTGAGCTAGCTTACGTTACAGCTCAACCGAGGACGATGTCATTAATGTAAACATCTTGCAATGTCATGAGCACGAGCCTCTCATTGATGAGTTGATGCACACTTCCCTCTGTGTGGTGATACAGTTGACTGGTGTGGTTCAAAAGTAAGAAAATATTTCCTGCATGAAACTGCTCACAACCATGTTTGTGGATTATCTTCAGTAACCAGGTCATGATTTTTGGAAAGAGACACTGCTGTTGAGTTTTTCAAATGGCTTTGACATCACAAGCTGAGTGTTCCATATCGGAGAGAAGGGCAATATCTCCAACACTTGGCAACTCACACTAAAACAATCTAGACTGATAGATAGCACTACAAGTAAGAAGACATATATGTATTTTTGATCTTGGGATGAACTGTCACTCTACGTAAATAACAGGAATACAAATATTATTAATAGAAGAGTGGAATAAAGTAAAAAATAAAAACCTAATCCTCCTCAATTAGGAAAAGCAAACATCCTTAAAATGTAACACAGTAAAGGTTCTCATGATAATACTGATGACAATGGGAGCTGGTTCAGTACAAAGCCCATACTGCAAACTATAGGGTTACCATCTGTCAACAGTTAGACTCAGTTACCGTGTGTTAACCCTCATGAAGTATTGACTTCTTTTAGTCTGGTCACTACAGCAGGGACAGAAGACCTGCAGTATCATATCTTGATATACTGTGAGTGAAGCAGCCTGGAGCTGTCTTCAGGGTTTCATGTAGGGACGAGGTGTTGCCCATGATGGCCAGTAGTTTGGTTATCATCCTTTTTTACCCTACTTCCACTATAGAGTCCACAGAAGGCCTCTGGTCAAAGCTTTTCCTGTTGTGGTCGAGAGGTCACTGCCCCAGCAGACCACTGCATAGAAAGTAGTTGTGCTATACCAGAGACGGGGCAAAGTTTACAGCACTTGAAGGGACAGTTCACCCAGAAACACATGTATGTTTTTCCTCTTACCTGTACTGCTATTTATCAACCATATCAACGTGCAGAAGGAAGCATGCATCTGCTCATGGACGAGAGGCTCGTGCCTGTGACAGCACCACATGTAAATTTTAACGGCATCCTCCCCAGATGAGCTGTAATGTTAGCTAACTTGCTGTTGCTAGGTGAGCTAGTAGTAGATACACACTTCCTTCTGCGCTGTGATATTGTTGGCAGGTGTAGTTCGGTATACAGAAAAGTTTTAAAATACCACCGTGAGAAATTGGAGAGATGTCCTCTCGCAAATCCAGCGCAGTTTGGCAGTACTTTGACATAGAAAATGAATTCAGCAGGAATTTATCTTTTTTGAGATGTTATATTATTTGTTAACTTTAAGTGAATTGTTGTCTGATAACGTGCAGGGTTTACATTCATACCGCACCGAGCAAAATGCCTCTCATATCAGCTGAAATTTAAAATTCGACATGGTTGTTGAAGATTGTGATTTAAGGTTTCAAAGGGCTCTTAATGCACACAGTATTTTTTGGGTTAATGTTTCAAATACACAACAATAAATTGTGCTAAAGTTAAAGTGTTTTCCTGTTTTTTTTTTAGACTAGTCTTAATTAAAATTGTCATTTAGTCGACAGGGAAATTAGTCACCAGGAACATCCGTAATCTCCAACGCTCCGCAACTCACACCAAAACAATCTAGACAGATAAATAGAGCTACAGGTAAGAGGAAAAATATGTATTTTTGACTGGGGGTGAACTGTCCCTTTAATATCTGTAATGCTGGTATCAAAGAGACCCAACAGGAAAAGACAGAAATTCACAAAATCCGGAGCTGGCTTTTATGTGGCTTTTTGAACTCGGATACTTCAAAAAAGCTTTGAAATTCAAAAGCCATTCATCCAACTTGAGTCAGGTAGATGTTCAGAAGTTATGAGGCTGCATGGTTTAGTCCAGCACAGTAGATACATGATACATGTGGGGGAAACTGGGTTACTGAGTTAACTAGATAACTTAAGTATGACTAAAAAACTGGAATCCCTTCAAATGTTGAACATGAACTGATGAAGAAACAAAAAAAAAACTGCTCTGGTTTTTGCTCTGCAAAGTGATCCAGATAACCCTGTAGACTTGATTCTTGGAACCCAGATGTAAATCAGACACCATGTCCTGTAACAGACCTGGATACCCTGCCTCTGCCAACATATTTTGGTGTGTCGCCATAAACCCAAACAAGACTTCTTTTAGATATGGTATCAGCCAGAGTTTGCATGATGTTGACCTTTTACCTCAATATAAAGGCACTCATGGGTCTGAAAGTGAGCTCAGTGGACCACAAAATGCACAAAGTTGCTAAAATATAGCAACACTGAATGAACTTCGTCAAAATTGTCCATCTCTTACATACAATACATCTCCTATGTACAAAGTACCAAGACAGGAAGAGAGGCAACCCGCACAAAAACCACATTAAACTACACAGACTTTGCAGGCTTTTTCTGTGTACAGAGATCACATTGGGTCCAGAAGAAACCACTTTGCAACCATATGAGAATTACTGTCTCAAGACAAACTTTTGAGGTGAAGATGGATTTATTCAGTTTCTTTATAAAGATTAAACTGAAACATATGTTTGGCAACTCTGATATACAAAGGTCTGACACACTTGTATTTTAGCCTAAATGCACATATATACCTATAACTACAAATCCCTCTATCCAGACTTTTCGTAGGTTGGTTGAGCAAGAAAAACTTGATTTATTGAAAAACAAACCCACTCGTTCTTTCGCTAATTTCAGTCATGATGAACACTTGGTGATACAAGAACTTTCTTAAGAGTCTGAGATTATCATTAAACCTGCTGACACTATACTCATTCAGATCATGTCAGGCTACAAAGAAGAGGCCTACAGGCAATTAACTGATGAACATTTTTACAGAAAACTGAAGACTAACCCTAGCAAGAGGGTTCCTGGTTCAAACCCAGGGTGGAGAGCCCCTCTGTACAGAGTGTGCATGTTCTCCCCGTGTCAGTGTGGGTTTTCTTTGGGTACTCCAGCTTCCTCCTACAGTCCAAAGACATGCAGGTTAATTGGTGACTCTAAATTGTCCGTAGGTGTGAATGTGAGCGTAAATAGTCTGGTGACCTGTCCAGGGTGTACCCCGCCTCTCACCCAGTGTCAGCTGGGATAGGCTCCAGCCCCCCTGCGACCTCTAACAGGATAAGCAGTTACGGAAAAATGAATGAATGAATGTTATTCATTTCTATTTCATTTTTTGTCAAAGCCACAGGGAGCCACCGGAGAAGGGCTAGAGAGCCACATGTGACTCCTGAGCCACAGGTTGCCTACCCCTGCACTAGACCTTTAAAGGAATGGAGACAAAAGGCTTTTATTTGGCTGGACAAATGCTTTATGGTTAGGCCTATTTAAATTTGAAACCAGTTTTTTAAAAATGGAAGTTTGTGTAATACGTATGACAGGCAGTCGAGGAGTGAAGGGGATGTGAATGTAAGATTCTTTTCCCCAAAACCATATATAAGCAAATGTACATGGTATGACTGTGCAACCCTACTGCACAGTGTGATTTTTTGTGTGTGTAAGGCTGTGGTATAGCAACTATTTTAACAAGTAGCCTACAGGATTAAATGAAGCCTAAGTGTGGCTGATGTTGTTAAATTAATAAGCCCACGAGGCCGCAGGAAACACTGGCAAGTGTTGTTTAATAATGGCTGGTGCCGGATTAAATCAGCTGTGCCCTCATGTTTCACCTCCTGAACTCTACTATAGTCACTGGACTGTAGTCCATCCCCAAAGTTGTGATAAGCAAACTGTACTGTTGTAATGTAGTAATGTGTTTACTCTTCCCCAGAGCAAATACAAGCCTGTATTCTCTTCCTCTTTCATAAGCTTCTTACTGTACTGGAACAGTATGCTGGCACCAAGCCACTGGTACCCAAATGAGATGCTTCAACCTTATTATCCAACCAAAAGGATTACTGCTGCCCTGGCACAAGTGGTGGGGTGGGGTGATGAAACAACTGTGAGATGTGAGAGAAAGTCTAGGCATCTTTTCAGACAAATGTGATGAGAGGAAAATATACAAACAGGAATCCCTCCCTGGCCTGGGTAATAAGTCCTGGCATGGATTACTAATGTCTCCTCACACTGTAGTACCCTCTCAGTGTTAGGCCTGTGCTCTGCTCTGCACTAACCATTCTGGATCAACACAAAGATTGTCAACTCAATCCTCCATCAGGAGTCACATTCCTCAGGTATCAAACAGCCAGCGATGGCTGAGGAGGCACAGCCAGCTGTCAGTCTGCTGTGACACCACGACGACCCCATTACACACAGGTTCACAGTCAATTTAAACACATCCCGGTGATAATCCGCTTCACACAGCACTTAGAGAGCAGTGATGTATTA
Organism: Epinephelus fuscoguttatus; assembly: GCF_011397635.1. NCBI lineage: Eukaryota > Metazoa > Chordata > Actinopteri > Perciformes > Serranidae > Epinephelus > Epinephelus fuscoguttatus. The sequence goes on from NC_064766.1 coordinate 26,791,319, forward strand.
CCTGGAAGTAGAAAGACTTTTTCACCCAGGCCCGTGGAAACAGACCCTTCGCCATCACAAAAATAGATCATCTCAATACGTGGACCTGGCTGTGGGAGATCGTCCAAAATACACGGCAGGGAGCGTCTTCCACATGAAACCACTCCTCAGGTTTACACCACAGGCACAAATGACTCCATATTAACAGATGTGAGCTCCTCTATGATCCACGGCCCCGGACTGTCGTCTTGTCTTGTCCGTGTGAATCGCTCTGATGTTGCACTTTGCCTGCGCCTCTGCTCTGTGCAGCAGCTGCTGGTTTTCAAGCGAAGCAACAACATACCTCAAGCTGGGGAAAACGGAGGATCACGGCGCAGGCGCAACTTGTCCGTCTACAAAGAAAACGTGTCTGAGTTTTACGGTTGTCAACACAACCGACAACATGTTTGCCAACGTTGATCCCCTGCTGTGCTGACATCAGTTACTAATTACGTGTATTGTGTGGCTGCATTGCTAAACTCTGAAGCCACAGCCGGGTCAAGCTAGCACGCGCGAGTCAAAGGAACTTCCGCAATGTCTTTCACAATAAAAGCTGAATTGTGTAAATGATAGCCCAACTTCCGGCCGTGACATAAAATAAAATAAAATAAAAAAACTTTAACACCAGGTGCGGTCGTAGCAAATTTACGAGTTGCCACAAATATATTAAACACTACATAGTTGAGCTTTTGAACATATGAATAAACATATACTTAGGGAGTGTACTTTATCAGAGTTTTATTCTTTTTTTTTTTTTTTTTTAATGTTGACCCTAGTTAAAGCTACACATTTTTTTTTTCTTGAGCCTCCCTTAGAGACTGGGGAAACTGCTTGACCCTCCCTCCACCATAAATAAGAAATTTAAAAAATAAAATAGAATATATATATATATATATATATATATATATATATATATATATCTATATCTATCTATCTATATATATATATACTAATATTCACACCAAATTGACCCTTCGCTAAGTCCTGCCCTGCTCCAGGATGCAGACGTAGCATTGGCCAGGCTCAGACCAGGTCCCAACAACAACACAGCTGTGCTCCATTGATTCTAATGCAATTGTTTCAGATTTCCTTCATTTTCAGGCTGGTTTTGTGGATTTGGAGCTAAATGTTGTGCCTGGGGCATGTGGTGTATTAATGATACTCGTTACCTGGAGAGGTTGGAAAAAGATAAACGTTTCTTCCCTGTTCCAAAACCAAAATCAGACCCTGAAAAGTGTAGGGTTAGCTAGCTAGCTACTGAAGATATAGCCTACTGAATGTATACACATGCTGCTTTTGCTTTGTAATGATTATAACAGTGAATAAAGACCGACCCTGCTACAGGAACCAGTGAAGGGAAGCAGGGAAATTTTGCTGATATCCAACCAGCTGTGTGTCATGGCATTGTGCACAGATGAACATTGTTTGACTTCCTCTGGAGATCCCCACCCATCTGGGTGTGGAGGTCCAGGTGCTGGCAGCAGCACAGGGGCGAAGCCAAACACCGTTCATCTGCACACACTGCGATACCACACAGCTGGTTCAATATCAGCAAAGTTTCTCTTTATATTCATTGTCTTGTGTGGTGATCAGCAGTGATGTGGTGGTTCACTTTTACACTGTGATCTGTAGCCTATAGTTCGGCTTTAGCTTCTATCTTTGTCTTTTTAACCTGTTGTTGCTGCTGAGTCAGTTTGACATCCTGGATATATCCTTCAAACACAGACTGTAGACCCCTCTGTCTGCTTCTCTCTGGAATCACTGTTTCATTTTCCCAAAAATATGATAATATTTCCTCAGGGAGTGCCGTTAGTTACAGTGTGGGCTCCATGCTTTCTCTGACAGCTTGTTGGACCATCACAAAGGGGCGGGGCTTAGTGAAAGAACAATTTCTAAAGCAAAATGTAAATACTACTAACAGATTTTTTAATCATCACATGAGCTGCATTAAAAACATGTACATATAATGACGGCTTTTCTAAATAAACTGTACACATCACATCAGTGGCAACATCAGTAACTTAGCGCCACAGTGGACATTATTAGATTTTAAAAACCTATTCTTTAATGTTAAAAGTGAATGCTGGAGTTGAAAAAGGCCCATCAATCTTTGCAATATTTTGGATTAGGGTATACACTGGAGAGTTCCTTGATTAAGCCCCTCTGAGGGTTTTTAAATCTCTTCATCACTTTTCTCTTGCTCATCTGTTACTTTGTATTTATTTTTTGCATATGTGAAAACCACTAAACTAAACTATTGTCATGCATGCTGGAGCGCAGATATATTTATGTTTTGTTTGTTTGTTTGTTTGTTTTTTACGGAGCAGAGAATTAGTTTTTGGCAAAATTTTAAATGAGACATGTAGAATAAAGGGATTTTTCAAATGGAAGCCTTCCTCATGCATGATGTGTTCAGACCGTCAGAAATTTGAATATTGTCCAGAGCACCCACATGTCTAAGGTTAAGCTATCTAGTATCTACCCTGATACATTTCCCATCTGTGACAAATACAAAAACAATGATGCCACCATGCCATCTTGCTCAAATGGAAGGAGACTGCCCCGCCCACATCTGGCCCGTGACTTCAAGATGTAATGTCGTGCCTAAAATTACGATACTGCACTTCTCTGCCAGTGGTTCAGAGAAAAAAAATGATAAGACCTGGGGACCCTTTTTGTTTCATTTTCATAACACCCAAACAACATCAGCACTCAACGTGTTTTATTTCAATTGACATAATAATTAAAAAGTAAAACCTGACTCCAAGGATGTTGCTATTCTGCATATTATACTCTAGACACTGTGCCTTGGAAATATTTTAAGGTGGGAAAAACTGGGGATAGGAGGAGGATGGGTGGGGGATGGGAGGGAAGGGCTGTTGCATCATATAAGGTATTACTGTAATCACCTCAGTCACGTCTACTTTTGCTTTTGTGTCTGCCCAACCCTGCTGTTTTTCCCCTTTTTTGGTTTTGTTTGTTTTTCCTTTTTGAAAATCCTAATAAAAATATTTTGAAATTAAAAAAAAAATGGAATATCTGACAACAATGTCTGTTGTTACAGATTCTGGCTCTGATAATTGGTGTACATTTGACAATTTTTTAAACAAAACATGCCTTTCAAACCCTCCATCAGGAATTGGGATTCAGAGAATATTTGAAATAAATACAAAATACAACCATTTAAAGTTATATGTCCCACCCCAAAGCCAAAATAAAAAACTAAAGTCCCTGCCCAGTGCTTAAAATATTTCTGACACGCCTACTTCGTTTAGCACCACCCCTTCCCCCATCATTAGTAACGAACAGTCCCTTGATCTGGTAAAATGTCTGACCATTAATTTATAATGTTGATGTCAGTTTGTATTGTATCTACACTTACAGAAAAAAAGTAGTGATCAATCAAAAAAAGTAGACGTTTTCAGGATGTCAACCAAATGGATGAAATGTTTGTCAACATGCATCCACCGCTGCAATAAATAATTCTGAGTATTGTACTGTGAGTATTGTGTTATTATTATTATTATTATTATTATTATTATTATTGTTACGCTATATATATACTATATTACTATATGGTATTGTGTGGTTGCATTGCTGAATTTTTATCCACACCTACAGAAAAAAAGCAGTGATCAATAAAGACAAAAAGCATTATGACTATTATGCTGTGAGTGCTGTGTTATCATTAGTATTATATATTTATATGGAATTGTGTGGTTGCATTGCTAATTTCTTGAGCAAAATAAACTTCCGCCAAGTCTTTCACAATAAAACCCCTCTTGTATTAAGCAGAGTCCAACTTCCGGTCATAGCGTCCACAACAAACGCTTGACCTGACGACCACCACACGATGTCATAGCAGCGTGATCACAAGTTTATCAAACACTAACCTTGTCGAACTTTTAAACGTTTTAATAAACATATATTTAATCAAGGAACATATCTGACCGTTAAGTTATAATGCCTACAACATTAGTTTGTATTTAATCCACATTTGTAGAGCAAAATCCGCAGTAAACGTGTATTGCTCGATGAAAATAGTATCTCCTGTACTTCTTTAAGGGGCGGATATGTTGTGTTGAGTTAGTGCCCTGCCTACAATTTCAAATGTTTGAAAAAAGGTGAACGCAGCCTCGTTTAGACACTTCCCATAATGCACTCCCCGTCCATCAGCGGGAAAGCAAAATGGCGAATATTCAGGGAACGTTTGTTATCTTGTGAAGAAGGCACGAGCCCCGCAAGTTTCCGCGATATACTTTGAAATAAATTCAACGAGAGAAGAAACCGGGGAGCAGTGGCCATTCCTGTTTAGTTATTTTGTCGTACGAGTCGTTTGTAGAAGCGGAGGTGACCGAATGAGGTATTGTTGTCATCTGTTTTCATCCTGGTGGGGGGGTGTGGGTCCGACGTCCTGCGACCTCTTCGGGGGTTACCGCTCCGCATGCGGATTATTCATGCGAAGAAACGGCCCGACTGTTTGCTGATTCATGTACAAGACATTTTAGTATGAAATGTTGTCTCTAGTTGGCCCTTTATCCTCGCTGGCAGCTAATGTTGACCATGTTCACTCATTATCCGAACAAAGGGGATCTCGGACTGACCGACAGTGGGTAAAGGGAAATAGAAAAATTAAGTCTGTAATCTCTAAAATAACCCAAAGAATAATATTTATGCAGCAGAATATGAAAATATTGGGTGCTAAATTTGTTTAAATACAACTGACAAATGCACATTCAGGTGTCAGTTTATATGTAGCTTCAAAATTGATAATAAGTTGTGTGTGTGTGTGTGTGTGTGTGTGTGTGTGTGTTTTAACACCATTTAAGTCCAAACATCTACAGAAATATAGAGAGGAGAGGGAGGAAAAGAAAGAGATACAGTCAGGTCCTAAAACAGAAAACACACAAATAAATAAAGTAACAAAAAACCCTTGCATCATCATAATCATAATCATAATGATACATTTAATTCCAAAAGGTGTCTCAAAACACCCAAGGTCACTGTACAGAGCATAGAATAACAGCCAGAGCAAAATGCATGACTTGGAAAACACATGTTTTTACTGGGATGAAATCTGTTAAAAGGAAGGATGGGCATGGGGTGCAGAGGGTACAGGGTACAGTCAATATTAAAGTGCATAGGCCAGTTTGAACAGGTGAGTTATGAGATGGGATTTGAAGGATGTTACGGTGTGGGACTGTGGAATAAGTGGAGGTAGGGAGTTGCAGAGCCTGGGGGCAGTGCAGCTAGAAGCCCTGGCACCCATGGTGATGAGGTGGGAGGTGGGGATGGTTAGGAAACCAGCAGAGGAAGAGAGCAGGGAGTGGGAGGTGGTGAAACCAGCACAGGAAGAGAGCAGCGAGTAGGAGGTGGGGGCTAGATTGTGGAGGGCTTTGAAGGTGAGCAGCAGAGTTTGGAATGATTTGACGTCTGTTAATGAGTTTGGTGGGAAGGCCAGAGAGAGCTGCATTACAGCAGTCAGTATGAGATGTGACAAATGTATGGACCAAGACTACAGTGATGGGTGGAGTCTGGGTAATATTCTCAATGTGTGGTTCGAATGAAAGAGTGCTGTCCAGGATGACACCGAGGCTCTTGATGTGGCTGGAGAAGGGTACAGGGAAGTTATTAATGATGATGTGTGGGACGTGGGGGCTTTGGATTTCAACCAGGATGTTTTTGGAACCAGTGAGCAGGGCCTTGGTTTTACTGCGGTTGAGCTTCAGAAAGTTCCTGGTCATCCAACTCCTGATGTCCTCGAGGGAGGTGGGAGGAAGGGCAGTGGAGGGTTTAGATGTTTATTTATTTCTTAGTTTATTTAAAAGAGGGCAGGGGTATTGTTTAGATGAGATGTAGACCTGTGTGTCATCTGCATAGCAGTGGAAATGAACACCATGGTGAGGGAGGATTGGTAGATGATAAATAAAAGTGTACCCAAAACCCCAAAATCGTAGTGAAATTAAGTACATACAGGACAGACTGTTTACAGCAGGGGTGTCTAACTCATTTTAGTTCATGGGCCTCATTCAGCTGTTTGTTCTCAAGTGGGCCGGACCAGTGTAAAGACTGTAGAGTACCCTAATGTAAAATCTATTGATTGAGCTGCTGAGGGTGCATCAGATGTTTTCCAGCTGCATATTCTGCATAACATCTTTGATCACTGGCTGTGTGATAGAGGCGTCACATTCTTCCATTTAAGTAGAATTGAGTAGCTAAAATGGAGGAAAAGTCAATGACCTGTAAGAGGGCAGGGGTATTGGTATTTACCAAAAATACCAATTGTAAGAGAAGGCATAATATTACAGCCACAAGCCTTGGAAATAGTGTCAAAAATGACAACCAGAAAGGGGCAAGCTTGAGGCAAGCCCACAACATATGGTAGATGGTCGCCGAGGTCTACTTACACCTGTAACATATCTTCCTGAGACCCTGCGTCGTCCTATGAGGACATCGCATTTTGGGTTTCCTGCAGCTTATACTTCATTTTGCTTAATTTAGACCTGTTGTCCTCGTTTATGGACATGTTTTTGTCCCATCTAGTGGCAGTGAGAGCGAAATACTCTAATCCATGTAAAAACAAGATGGCAGCCATCTCTGCAAAGTCAGTCTGCAGCCGATCCGGACACAAAAGTGGACAAAACCTGATCAGATTTAATGGTTGAAACTTGTTTATTTATGATTAATACTGTTTGTAGTTTGATATGACAACAGATTCGACCAATTTTATCCACAGTAAGAAGCTAAGACACTGTTAATTAGGAAGAACTCGTTTAAGGACACTTGGAATTTATAATCAGTCCGTTTATGGTTGACAATGTTGAGCTTTTTATACTCATCAGGTCCTGTTGATCCGAAATAGCTTACGTTCGGGAATACGCTTGCAAGTGTAGCTTTAGAGAAGTGTAGCTGATGTCTTGACCGAACAGAGGATGAATGAACCATAAAGGAGCCATGTCCCATTCCATATGTGACAGCAGGACCTCAACATCGTCCTCCCATTGTTGTCTAATATGAGATATAGAGAGATTATGTCTAGTCATGATCTTAGTATAAATACCTTTTGTGTTTATTTTAGCTTTTGACATTACTTAGCATTGCCCTGCAGACATCTCACTGACTGCAGGGTCTGCGTTAATTACCTATTAGCACTAATTATGAGCATAATCACCTGTTGTTTGTATCCACTGGAGGGGAAATGGCATGCTTTTATTTTGAGCCATTGTTTTGTAAGCTCTTCTGTGACCATGCAGTGTATTCTTGTATTTTCCATTACACATACAGGACAGAGATTCACACACACATATCTGCACATGATTCCCATTAGCTGTTATAAATGAGTTTCACTGCTGTCCTAATTATAGTGTTGATTGTAATATGATCATTTTTAAGCCACAGAGGTGTTGTTATTGAGGGACTAAGGACAGACTGTGTAGTATGCACCAAGCACACTGTTGGCAGCACGGCACATAGCCTGGGAATTGATGATTACGCAGATTGATATATCACCTGAAAATGCTGTTAAATGTGGTTCACCTCTTTCCCCATTGTAAATTCATCTCTCCCTGTTCTTTCAGAGACTCAGGGGTTGTGGATCACCTGTCTGTCCATCACAGAGCTCTCCCCCAGCGGCAGCAGAAGGCTGTGTCCCCTCCCCCCAAACAACTCTCTGCTCTGGGAGAGTATGGGGAGGACAGCATGTCTGACCGGTTCACAGAGGGACAGGTCGTCTTGGCCCGGTGGTCAGATGGTTTGTCCTACTTGGGGAAAGTCAACAAGGTTAGTATGAGGGAAACACTATCATACTGTCATCAGATACACCAGTGAAGCAGATGCTCAAAAAAATGGAAACTGGAGGCCATCAGCTGCAAACGTTTGACAGTTTTTTGGCCATTTTGTTTCAACTAATTTTACAAAACCTCAGCTGTTACTGAGATTATGCTTAGCAGTTTTCGTCATAAAGTCTATCTGGCAAAATCCTCTACATTGGGCAGATGTGACATGAAACATGTTATCTCATATCTCACTGGACTAAAGTGAAAATGTGCGAGGCCTGAGCAGTATATTTAGGCTTTGAGAACAGTGTGGTGTTAAGGAAGACATTCACCCCTATTTTTGTTTTCTCCTTCAGATAGATCGGGACAAACAGCGATGCTTTGTGCTTTTTGAGGATCATTCAAAGTCGTGGGTTCTGTGGAAGGATATTCAGACAGGTAATTCCCTCAACTTCAAGATTTACAGGTCAGTAAAAGTATTTGGGTCTCACAGTAAAATAAAAATGCAGTCCATGATCATTTGCAGGTAATGTAAGGGACGTCTATGCTTTAATGCCCGGCAGCATTTTTGCACTCTAGCTTCGACAGTTCAAAATCGATTTTGCTCAAATTCTCGGAAGGGCATTGTCCTGGCCACACCCCTGTCTGCTATCGCCTGCATTACTTATCTCCCCACTTGTTGCTGGCAGATAACTGTCCGCAGTGTCTGGCATCAGTTCAGCATAAGTTCACTGCCCACTTGTGACAATGACCACAGGGATGATACACAGAGATGCTGGGGTCTGTTCACCTCCAGATTAGTCTGTTAAAATGTAGATATGACACAGACAGAGTTGCTTTATTGTAAAGCACAACATAATGTGAGATAGATTACAAAAGGAAACATATTTTTACAAATATCCACCATTTGAGTTTATATTTGTTTTTTGATCTTGACTGATTTTAAATTGGGCTGATCCACATGTTGCTGCACAGCTGCATGAACATAGTGTTACACAGCAGCTAAAAGCCTTGTTTTCTGCTGACCTCCAGTGGTTGAAGATCTCACTTTGCTGCAGCAATGCAGAAATTTACCAATAGGCTCAGGTTATTGTTCAAAGTGTCTGACAGCATTATCAAAAGGATCCTGACAGAGATAGAACTTATTAACCACTAATATAACCAGACTTTATATGAACAGTAAAACACGTCTCATTCAAAGTCGACCGAAACAAAATGAACCCACCAAAGCCGTCTTGCTTTTTCTTTCCACTGCCCCAACAATCACCAGCTTTTGGTTTGGATGAAATGAACCCTTAATTCACCCTGTTAGATGTGAAAATGTGCTGGCTCTATACAGTACCAGGCTGGGCGAAATTAATTGAACATTCTACCTCGATTACAGTTAATGATGATTTTGTTTTTGTTTTTTGCCCTCATAGTTCACTGACAAGGTTTGTACTGTAAATACGTTCAACCGTTAAAGCTGGGATATTTTTTCTAATGAAAGATTGCGTATCTTATCTTTGCAATTTTAAGATAATGGAAAGAAACACACAGATGAACTGTTAATGTTTATTTTTTGAATTTTGTGTAGCCTTTGTAAATGTTTGTGTTATCGAGAGCTGCTTTGTGGAGGCACCTGTTGCTAGGCACATGTTGGTCTCTTTCTTTTTTTGAGCCATGCACTGTTAATATTTGGTAACATAATTGTGCTGAAGTGCTGAAACAGATCGGCGGTATTTCCGCAGCGTTTACATTTGATTTCTTTCTGTTTACTGTCGTCTTCACGAAAGCCAAAATGTGTCCAAACGATGGACTTGGCATTTTATTTCTCTTTGGCTCGGTGTTTGCATCCTCCTCCATGTTGCTTCCAGGTCGTGGATTGGAGAGAGTCACATGACTAAACACGCAGTAGTACATTTTTAAAGGGACAGTACATGAACACACTCAGTGGGAAAAGTATTACAGACTCAATACGTGCTAAAAATGACTGTTTATTTAAATGGAGTCTGGTGGCTCTGATGGTGGTGATTTCATGGCTGTTTCTGCTTAAACAAAAAAGATCTTAATCTTTAACTAAAGGTCTGCCTCCTTCAGGGATCATTTTCATTATGTTGTCAGATACTTACAATAACAATCTGAGAGCCTGTCAGTGGCAAAAACAAGTTCATTTAGTGGACGTAAATTGAAAGTGTACATATGCCCTACATGGCTACATTGCATTCTGTTTCGCCGCCGCTGGCTGCAAAGCTCCCGCTCATTTCCAGATACAGTTTCAAAAGCTGTTGTTCCCATTCGTCAATTTGACACAAAAGCAAGTGAAAATAGGGTCCAGGTTGAAAAAGCCCAAAGTTCCCCACTAAAACACTACTTGAGGTGCTGGCTTACCTTTACTCTGTTGCAACTTTGCTTTTGTCCATTTCAGAGAACGAAGGTGATGATGAGGATGACGACGATGACATTGTGTGCTCTATCTGCCAGGATGAAACTTCAGATGAACCCAATGAAATTGTCATTTGTGACAATTGTGGACAAGGTACTGTTTATTGTTTGTGATGCTGTCATACCTAATACTGAACAGAACAGTACGTGCAGCTCTTATATGTCAGCCTCTCTTTTCTAAACAGCTAGTCTTCTTAATTATCTGTTTTTTGTTCATCCACTTATTGAACTCTGTTCATTGTCCTTTAGGCTACCATCAGCTGTGCCACACCCCCATCATCGATGCCGCGGTTGTTGACTCAAAAGACAAGTGGATCTGCTCAGAGTGCGAGCTCGCTTCTATGCCTAAGGTACAGCTTGTGTTCTGAGTAAAGATACCTTTAGTTAAATGTATGAGTTTGATTCAATGAGCATGTATTTATGATAGCTCTTTTGTGAGACTCTATTTGCGCTGCCTGAACTGTAAAATAGAAGATAATCTTTGGGGTAAATACTGTAGGTGTGTACATAGTATTAAGTTGGGTTAAACATGCTTTTTGTCTGTGTGCTTCACAGAGGGGTGGTGCCCACGTGAGGGGAACGTCTACTAAAGCTTTTCTGCAGCACGAACAGCAGCAGCATGTGGTGCTGCACCTGTCCTTCCCATATGCTCTGGACAAACTGGATTGGGACCCGGACCACAGGACTAACATCCAGCAGTGCTACTGCTACTGTGGAGGTCCAGGAGAGTGAGTAACACATTACCTACTGTGAGGAACACACAAAAAAATCGTAGGAAACAGTTGACCCTTTGCTAAATCCCGCCCTCAGACGCAGACTGGCCAATATAATGTAGCATTGGCCAGGCTCAGACCAGGGTCCGACAACAACACAGCTGTGCTCCATTGACTCTAATGCAATTGTTTCAGATTTCCTTCATTTTCAGGCTGGTTTTGTGGATTTGGAGCTAAATGTTGTGCCTGGGGCACGTCGTGTATTAATGATACTTGTTACCTGGAGAGGTTGGAAAAAGATACACGTTTCTTCCCTGTTTCAAAACCAAAATCAAATCCTGAAAATTGTAGGGTTAGCTAGCTAGCTACTGAAGATATAGCCTACTGAATGTATACACATGCTGCTTTTGTTTTGTGATGATTATAACAGTAAAGAAGACTGACCCTGCTGTACAGGAACCGGTGAAGGGAAGCAGTTTTTGCTGATATCCAACCAGCTGTGTGACATGGCATTGTGCACAGATGACTGTTGTTTGACTTCCCCCGGAGATCCCTGCCTGTGGGGGTTGAAGCCAAACACCGTTCATCTGCACACACTGTGATGCCACACAGCTGGTTCAATATCAGCAAAGTTTCCCTTTATATTCATTGTCTTGTGTGGCGATCAGCAGTGATGTGGTGGTTCACTTTTACACTGTGATCTGTAGCCTATAGTTCGGCTTTAGCTTCTAACTATCTTTGTCTTTTTAACCTGTTGTTGCTGCTGAGTCAGTTTGACATCCTGGATATATCCTTCAAACACAGACTGTAGACCCCTCTGTCTGCTTCTCTCTGGAATCACTCTTTCATTTTCCCAAAAATATGATCATATCTCTTTAAGGAGTGCAGTTAGTTACAGTGTGGGCTCCATGCTTACAACTACCATCACAAAGGGGCGGGGCTTAGCGAAAGGTCAGTTGCCTACATGCTCCGTGTTAATTACCATAACCACGCTCTCTTTCTCTCCTTCCTTGAAGCTGGTTTCTGAAGATGCTGCAGTGTAACAGTTGTCTGCAGTGGTTTCATGAGGCGTGTCTACATTGCTTACAGATGCCCATGCTCAACGGAGATAGGTGCAAATACCACTATAAGTGTTTCATACTCACCACACTGCCTTTTTTGTATTACTGCTTGTGTAACAATTCCTGTCATGTCCTCACATTTACCTTAGGAAACAGTAAAGTGCCAGGCTTTAAAACATGTCACCCAATCATTTTGCATTGTAATAAACTGACACATGTCTTGTGTTTGTGTAACTTTAGGTTTTATCAGTTCATTTGTTCCGTTTGTCGTCGTGGACCGGAGTGCCTCAGGCGACTGCCTCTCAGATGGTAAGTAAATCTTAAGTTTCATGTTCAGCTTTGGCACAGATAGATATATTCCAGTCTTATGTGCATTAGGGTTGGGTGATGCGTTAACATTTTCCAACCATCAGCTAGTACGGCAGGCTGCACTGCTGTCTGATATAGAGGCATCAGTAATGAATTGAGACTGTTTCATAACCGATTTAAAAACTCCATGTAGTCACGTTTAAGAGCAGTCCACCTCCGTGTTTTGGTACAGTTGGTTTTCAAACCTAATGCATACTGTACTGGAGTACATGTGAACTGTACTAGAGACCACCTTTTCAACTGCATTTGGGCACAAATTGACGAATCGTGTCTGTGTACGGTACACAGTGTTCACACTAATCAAAGGAACTGGACTTTGTGGTCAAATGTGCTTGAATCTAGGCCCGTGTCCCTGATGTGAAAAGCCCCATTGGTTCGTTTTTTCTTCTGTTCCAACAATAACTAAATCTGGTTAGGTTGAAAAACCCTTAATTTCTCCCCCAGTAATTAGTAGCTCGTTGAGGCAGAGGGTACTTGCTGTAGCTCTGGTTGAGGTTGGGAGGCTGTCAGCAAATAGTTTGTTGGACACAGAGAAATGGAGATCTTTGTGGGTACATGAGACCCTAAAAAAGATGGTGGATCACAGGGAGTACCGCCAGTTGGTCCAGGATCTTCGCCTCCATGATGGCTGTTTCCAGGCGTATTTTAGGATGACTTGGGGGCAGTTTGACAACCTCCTGTCTATCATCGGGCCGTAGAGCTCTGGGTGTCCAGCAACCACTTATGCCAGTCTCCCTCCAATGTTTACCAACTGTAAACCTGTTGTCGTGACCACCACAGAAGGCCCGCCTCTCAAATCATTCGATTGGACAATGGGGAAAAGTCTAAGATGTAGTGCATTTTTCCGCTCTGAGCTGAGTTGTTTTTTTCTTCAACTTGAGGAGTTCAGAGTGCTCTGGCAAAAATGACAGGCGCCTAGAGCCCAGAAACATGAGGCACTTTGCAGCGCAAAAACGGTGATCAAAAAGCTTAATTCTCAGAAAAAAAAACAACTACTAAAAGCCGCCTCCAGCTGCTAAACGCTTCCTGTGTGATCAGGGCCTTAATATGCTGGCTTTACACACTGTTTTTCCCCTCAGTCTCAATCTGTGAGCTGAGTAACGTCTCTCACTTGTTCTTTGGAGGCAGACCTTTAAATCAGACACATAAAATGCCAAAAATCGCCTAATAATAACCACCACTGTGTTTTTAATGTGCCGTTATGCCTTACCACGTCTCTGAATTCCTTCTGAATTCTCTGAATTGTTTCAGGGAGGATGTCACACACCTGAGTTTGTTCAACTTGAGTGTGATCCACAAGAAGAAGTACTTTGACTCTGAGATGGACCTGATGGCTTACATCAACGATAACTGGGATCTGCTGCAGCTGGGGGAGGTAAGGACATTATTTATCAGGTTACATGTGACTGTTCAATAACTTTGATTTGTAACACACTAGAGGCCAATTCTGGGGACACACAGACACAATCTGATGTTCTCACATGTATTTGTGTAGAGTAATATTTAGTCTAATATTAAAGAGTGGATGTTCAGAATTGGCAGCCTGCTACATATTAGTGGTTTCCACACTATGTAGCTGCTTAATGCAACAACATATAGCTGGTTCTGAAGACTTAATCATTATTATTAATTTTTTTCTTGCACCCTGTCTTTCCGGTTTGGCGATCTGCCCTCCCCCGTGTCTGCAGCTCGCCAACACTCCCAGATCAGAGCGATATGAAAATGTTCTGGAGGCATTAAACAATAACAGCAACATGTAAGTTATTCATTTACTGGTTAAACATTTATGTTGATCATATCCTGAAAGTGTTTAACCATATGACTTTTTATAACTCCAATGTGTCCTGTTTGTACCTGTCATTACCCGCCCTCCTTCTCTCTCCCTTTCCAGGTTCATGTCAGGGAAGGAGGTGAAGAAAAAGAAGCACTTGTTTGGGCTGAGGGTCCGTGTCCCTCCTACTCCCCCCAATTCTCATGAGCCGACCAGCAGAGCGCTGGAGAGGGCTTCACATGAGATCACCATCAAGGGCTGCAAGTCCACCAAGGCGCTATCTGGCATTAGGTAAGATGTGAAACCTACAAGTTCTGAAGTTTGGTATTTTTAAATATTTTTGGTAGGACATCGGACCAAATCCCAACGCTGGTTTCAGTGCCTCATTTTGGTGCCAGACTGTGCTCAGCGAGTGTGTGGTTGAGAAATAATGTGTGTGATGGTGACTCATGACAGTGAGGCCGCAGCGACTTGAGCAGAGAGTATGAAGTTAAACGTAGCAGTGCAGTGTGTGAACAGTTCAGGCCGTTTGTCAGTAAATAAATGGTACAACTCCTCAAGACCCATGCCAAGTTCCTGTGTCCTGCTTTTCACCTGCTGATCAAAGTAAAGAGGGTTAGCCCTGAAGTTAGCGAGCCAAGTTAGCCTCCCTGAAGGTGGACTGTAAAGGTAGACCAGCTAATCTCATTGTAGTGACAATCTCAGCTGCTCCTACACAGGTTATAGAGAAATGTTTGGCTGCCAAGTCTCTCCCAGTTATTGTAGTTGGGTTATGTTTTATCAATTATGTGAATTTGTTAATAGTGTTTTGTATATATTCATTCATAAATTTAAGTGTACTTTGACACATGAAGAGATAATATGTTGTTCAGTTCCACAACTGGACTGAGACCTTTTTGAAGAGGATAAAAACAAACTCTGGTGCGGTTCATTTGTGGTGAGAACGTGCTCCCGACCTGGATCTGAACCAACTGCAGTCACATGACGCATTGTTTGGGTTAAACATGAGCATGTTACAGTCCTGGAGGATTATTAATGTGCACCTCCTCCTGTACTGCCTTAATATGCACATTCAGCACATCCAATGCATCAAAACATTGTTTTCTAGTTGGAGCCGCACCTCGTTTTCAAACTGTATGGTTTGACTAAAATGAACAATGACAGCAATAGGGGTGGGAATCTTTGGGCACCTCACGATTCGATAACAATTACGATTCAGGGGCTACGATTCGATTATAAAACGATTATTGATGCATCTTTAATTTATGTATATTGATGCACTTTTTCACAACACACATTTCTTTTTGTCTCACTGAATAAGCATTCAACACTTGCAATTTTTAAAAACAGTGCATTTGTAATAAGAAACAGTTGAATTCATTTCCATTATATTTTATTAAACATATAAATGGAAATGCGTGCAAACTGGAAAGTTACGACTTCGTTGTATGGAACCAAAGGTAACAACAGGTATCTTAAATCACAAGATAAAATGCGCAGTTAGAGTAACAAATGATTCGGTGGCGACAAACGTCCACGCATCACATGTAACTGCTATCCTACCTGCCTGCCTTCAACAGTGAGGCCATGACTTCTGTTTTGGTTTGGTTGTAGAGTGTCGGTGAAATAGCGTCGGGATGGGATGGTGTATCTGGGCTCCAATGTATGCAGCAGTCCTCAAAATCCCTGATTTTCCACGACAGAATAAGGACGCAAATCCTTGGCAATAAATGCCGCGATGGCCTTCGTAATTCGCTTCGCCTTTTCCAATGAGGGTGGCAGCTTTCTAATTGCTTCCTCGATTGTTCTCTGGTCGGTAGCGCCACTAGTTGCTGCAGCAACAACAGCCTGCCGTCTCCCTGACTCCTCCGTCAGATGGAATCAAGTTACATGGCTTCTCATGTTTGTTGTGTTGCCAAAGTATTTTATTTTAGCACGACACAGCTTACATATAACGTGGCTCTTGTCGAGTTCGCTTCCGCCGTCAACGTTGTAGAAGGAGCTGTTCGGATCTCATGGCGAGGTGGGCGGCGGTCAGTCATGTTTGTTTTCCTCTGTGCGCGTGTCGGCGTGTCTGCTCCAGGTGCGCATCCTAAAGTGTCCTGGAGATGACACATACCGCGCGTCTTAGTTCTGCATTATTTAGAACCTTCTGTATTACTCTAATTAACAGATTTAAATAATCGAAATTTGGACGTTTGTGAATCGATTCAGATTCGTCCACGTCTGAATCGCAATGCATCTAAGATTCGGAAATTTCCCCCACCCCTAGACAGCAATATAGTCCACGATGAGCAGCGCTAAAATCAACCTGTGTAGTTGTCCCTCCATTGTGGCATTAGAAAGTGTCACATTTATCTTGCAAGTGTACTCTTCTTCAACGTTTGGTTTACTTCCTGGATTTTTCCCACATGGAAATTCTGACCAATCAAGAGCAGCTTTCTCGTGCAAGGCATTTGATCTGGTCCACTTATAAATCACACCAATACAATCTAGACTGATAATTACCTCTACTGGTAAGAGGAAAAATATGCATCTTTGATTTCAGGGTGAACTGTCTCTTTAAGAGTGACAGTGTCATTAGTGCATAACTGTCATTACTTGTGAAACTGTTTTTGTTATTGTTGCTCTAGAGCGTGCGGCAATTTAACCAATGGCACAGAGAAGAAGAAGAAGAAGAAGAAAAAGGGGAAGCAAGGAGTTCGTTCTCTGGCTAAACCACAACGCGGTGAACTCTTGCCCCAGGTGTGTGTGTGCATGCATTTGTATGCATTTCTTGGTGGGTGTGGGCTGGGTGTGTACATAGTTGTTGAGAGGGATGGGTATTGTGTGTTACTCTATAGGTCTGAACTCACACACACACACTCACTCACACACACACACACACACACACACACACACACTCACACGAACTCTCAAACTGTAACTTTTTCTGGGGATACTGAGAAACTTTTAAATTAAAAAGGAAACCCACTGAGATATGATAATTTTTTCTTGTATTTGACAGGAAGTAAGAAAGTCTCTACCACTAGAGCCCCACACATTGGATCACTTAACCTCTATCAAGTAAGTGAGCAACTGCGGTGCTGAATTTCCATTTCTAAACCATTACTACTGTTCCATTTTGTAGTGGTGGCGCTACCATACTGTCAGGGCTGCAGCCAACAACTGTTTTCATTTTCGACTAAACTGATGGACAAATTGAGTAAATTATTTAGCTATGTGCACAGGAACTGTAACAAACTTTCAGCAGCCTTTTTCTTTGTCTGTTTATAATTGTTTTATCATCATGCCTCTTTCCTGTCAACACCAGGAGTGAGAGGTCTCAGCTGTCTTCAAGAACCTCAGATGTGGAATCCATAGGAGCCCTGAGCACCACAGAAACTACCTCAACTAGCATTTCAAGACAGTCAAGGTATGCCTGCGGTGTTCATTTCTTACTCTGACATCTGTGGCTCTATAGAGGTCTGTCTGTCGTCAGTTTTGGTCCAGACTGAAATATTTCAACAGCTATGGGATGGATTGCAATTAGGGTTTTTTTAGACATTCATAGCCCCCTGAAGAAGAAACCTAAAGACTGTATGGGTCTCCTGACTTTTTGTCTAGCACCACTAGGAGGTTTACATTTCTGGTTTTCAGTGAAATGTCTAAAATTATTGGATGGTATAACATAAATTTAAGACAGACTTTCATGGTTCCCTCAAGTTTTTCTGTGCCACCACCAAGTCCAATATTTTATTAATACAACATACTTTCAAAATATTTTCCCCACATTCCCATCAGCCTTAGCTGTACACTGGTTAGTGTGTACCAACTAGCAAATGTTGCTAATATACCAGACTTGTGTATTCATGTATAAATATGTACATCACACTCATGACTTGCTGAGTATTTTTCCAGAACTCTTTAAAGTCTTCCTCAAACATTCACTCATTTCACAAGACACTCTAAGGACCTTCATCTTCCATTTTGTCGGACTTCTCTTAATCATATTCATTGAAATACAGAGGACCATCTCTTTGGAACAACCTTCTTCCATCTCTGCAATCATCATCTATATTATTGTTATTCAAAAAACATCTGAAGACATCTTTTTATGTATGATTGTTGTTATTTCATAGTTATTTCATTTCTATGCATATGTGCAAATGAACTAAAACTAAAATGTTAGAACGGTTACATGCTAAACTGAGATTTTCAACATGGTGACATCAGCATCTTGGCGTTGTCAAGTTGTCATTATCAAAGCACTGCTGTGCTGAAGTACAGCCACTAGCATGGCTATAGACTCCTAAGCTGCTTTCACACCACTGTGGTTTTATTCACCACCTCCAGTCGTTTTAACAAAGGGTGTCGAACACGGCAGTAGGGGTGTAAAGCCGTCCACACGAACTCGCACAAGGTTCGCTGTGTTAAAATTCATGCGGTGGTCGCTGGCTTTTGCCATTTAGATAGAAGGGGGCAGGCACTGTGGAAGCAGAGAGACGACAAAATGGAGTTGATAATGTTGGTGTCTGAATACCCTGAGTTGTACAACACAGTGCTAGAAACTTGTTCAGACAATTGGACAAAAAAAGTGGCCCTACGTTCTGCATTGCTTACTTGCTCTGTTTACAGTAAGTCCATGCTGCAGCTGCCCCTACAAAGTACGTACTGTTGTATGGAGTGTGCATACTATGTGGACATAATACTTTCTCGTAACATTCCACCTTAAACTTTGACCCTCTTGCTCATTTCTCAGTTTAATTTCCTTAATGCGAAATTCGAAATGATAGGAAAATTTGGGATTTGGTGTGCAGCATGGGCCTGGGATAACATTTCCACCAAACTTTAGATAACTGGTAAATTGTACACATATGTAGAATTCTTTGCTAATTTAAGTGATTTCGGTTCCTTGCTACAGTTTACAGTTATTTTCACGACACCAGGCAACCTCACATTGAAGCAACTGCCTGTTATTGGACAGTAGCGGCAGTGGCAGCTTTTAAAAATGCCTTGCTTCTTTGGGGGATTGCTCGCGCAGGTGTGTGGTTGTCAGGGCAGTTGCTGCACAAGCATTATGAAACCAGCTTTAGTCTTGTTTGTGTAATTCCCCTCTGTATCTTTCTGTTTTTATTACTGTCAGAATTAAAATAATTTTTTTTGACTTCCTCTTTTCCTGTCAAACCCCCTCCAGCCTCTGCAGCTCTAGCAAGACACACACGACAGCCTGCACCATGCCTGTTTCTGCTCCACCCTTAAAAAGGAAACGTGGGCGGCCTCGAAGGGCCCTGCAGCCCCCTAACCCAGAGATCCCCCCTCCTAGCCACGCAGACCCAAACCCCTCAGCGACGGAGATGCTGAGCCCGCTCCCTGGGCTTCACTCCACAGACATAGTTCACAGCATGGACCCCAGCAGCCAGCTCTCCCACCTCAAGAGCTCCATCAGCAGCTATTTCGGAGCAGCAGGGCGGCTGGCTTGTGGGGAAAAATACAAAGTCCTGGCGAGACGGGTCACCCTTGACGGCAAGGTGCAGTACCTGGTGGAGTGGGAAGGAGTCACTGCCTCATAGGCCTGTCATCGCCATCATCACTTCTAACTTTTAACCTGCGCCTGCAAGACGTCTCTGGCTGTGCTAAGGACACGTGTGTGCACAGCCTGTGTGCAGAGCATTAATAGTTATATGCCTTTGTTTAGTTTAGACAGGAGCAAGTTTTGCCTGTTCGGCTCACTGCAAAGCCTTCTGGTCCAGTGCACATTGAAACATGTCTTTTCCTCCTGTGCTTAAAGACTCACTGATAAAGACGACGAGGCACTGTCACTGTACCACAGCTTGTTTGTGTTACTCTGCTTTTAATTTTCATTATTTGCTTTGAATGTTTACAGCAACCCCCCTCCCCATATTCAGGGGCAAATAACTGATCGGTGCACTGCATCTGTCGGCTTTCAGTGAATCGTCATTGTACTTAATTTCTAATCCAGTGATATGCTTTTCATTTCCAGACCAGTTATGTTTGAGATTGTGTTTTTGACAGAACGTAGTTGGTCAGGCATAAAATGGTAAATCTTGGAGGGTAAGAGAAAGAGGGGATGCTTTGTTGAAAGATTGATTAACATTTATTTTCTCACGAATTGGGTTAGGAAACACGTGTCCATTTGCGACACTGTCCCCTCCTTCTCTTATCCCAGCAATGAGTACCTCTTGTCGTCTTGGGCAGACATATCCTTTAGGTGTGTTTTGGAAAGAGGAACTCAAAACAAAAGAGATGTGCTGCTGCAGATGTTTAATTTTATATAGAATTATACTACATTTATTATCACCTTTTCCACATTTGTATTTTCTCATATGCTTTTTTTCTTCTCTTTTTTTTTTTTTCTAAATTATGGATTGCACATATCAAATTATATCCGTTAGGCCGTCATCTCAGTGTGAACAGATAATTTGAGGCAGCATTTTCATCCACGATAGTGTTCTTGATATTTTACGTTGATTATATCTCCCTGTTTAAATTAAAATGTGACATTTAAAAAAAACAATATCCCCAAGTGAAGTGTTAAAAAATATCAGTGTATAAATGTGCAGAAACCAAGGATGACTTCTTGTACATTGTAAATCACCTGAATTTTGTTTTCATAGTACAGTTTTTTTTTCCAGAAGCTCCGCTGCCTTAGTTTAAACGCTTAACCTTTAAAACATCTTGATTTGAAAGTGATTAAAACGACTGTTAAATGTTGACTGAAATCCTTAAGGACCTATTTAGTTTTTACTTTGTCTCATAGTTATTAAAAAAAAAATGTGCTGCATAAGATGAATGTTGTATACCCAGTTCCCATATCTAGAATTAAGTTTTGTGATTTTTTTTTTTTTTTGTGTGTTGCCTATGCAAGTTAGTCCCGGATGAACGTGTCGTTCAATCATATATTTGGACCATACAGCTTAACAAAGGGGAGTTTCCAATTTGACTCAGTCATTGAAATATTTCGTGTGACGGGTGCAAAAATGCACTTGTATTTTTGCTTTCATTGTCAGGTTCACCTTGTTTACACACTCAGGATACGCCCAATAACTTCACTGTATTGAATTGGCCCACGTTTGCAGCTCGACAGGAGGTTAAGATGTAAGTTATACACTCAGTGTTGTCGGTCAGTATTTTTATATCGGGTCCTCTTTTTGTCACATTACTTTTGGATCATATGTATGTATGCTTTTTTTGTGAGCAAAAGAATTTGTAGTCCTTTTTTTACTGCTACACTTGCTTGTTTAAACTGAGTCAGAAAACAATCACTGGAAAACTAATATGCTGTATGTCATTGCATGAGGTAAATATTCAGTTCTCTTTTCTTTTTTGAGATGTTTTTTTTTTTTTTTTAATTAAAATGGACAGAGCTTTTTGACATTGATACCTCTTCAATGTAGAGATGTAGTCAGTGCATTTGAAGCTTCTCTCCTCTGTTCAGCCAGTGTCTTAAGCCTTCATGTTGCTACCACTGGCTTCCAGCAGGCTTCTGTAGCCAAAGAACATACGTGTAACGTCTGTTTTGTCTCTTGAGATTCTTCGTATTACATTTTTATACATCATTATATAGGCTGACGTGTTACTTCTGAACCTGTTTAGTTAAAGGATGAATAAAAGCCGATATTTTGAGCTGTTGTGTTGCCTGTTGGATGTTTATTTGCTGCCTTTGGAGCCTCTTCATTCAATAGTGATGGGCAAAAATGGACGAACAAATCTTTTTAAACGACTCTTAGTGCATGGTAAGTATCAGATTGACATGTTGAACATCTGAGTGCTCGTGACTCTGTAACTGAGTGAATGAGGGAGAGGACTGGTTGGATTGGACTTTGGCTGAGACCTCCAGTAGAGCATTCAGGTGCTCCTCGAATGATGGTTCTTCTAAATTTGGTGTGTTCATGAGCTTTAAGTTGTAATGTGGAGAGAACATGGGCACTTCAAAGAAGCTGTGCTGTATTTTATTTTATTGAGTGTTTAAATAGCTCGTTGATAATGAAGAGCAAAGTTAACGAATCATGGGAACCATAAAATATGATCAGCAAGTAAATTTTCAGATTATTCCAACACCCCGTGATTGCAGCATGAGGCTATGATGGTGTCTGGGATATCTGCTACTTTGCTCGTCAAAGAATAACAGATCACTGGTCACTGACATTTCTGTCATATCATAATGATGTTATGTTGCGTTCACATGGAATCAAAGATGTTAGATGGTGGACCAGATATAATTTTAGGGCACAAGAATTAGGTGAGGCTGCAGAGAATACCATTAACGGTAATGGCAGACGGCATTGCCGTTTAAAGAAACTTGCTGTATTACTTGTTTATTAAATTGGGTGGTAAATTGCTTGGGGATAGTTGTGTATTAGTTGTAAATAAATTTGTAAATTTGTTGAAATAAGAAATGTAAGAAAGGAGTAGGGACATACAAGTTTTATGTCTACCTACTTCTGTTCAGACACTGTTTTCTTTGTCTTGTTTTTTTTTATTACTTAAAAAAATCAAAATAAAGTTTAAATAAAAAAATAATGAATAAAAATAAAAATATTTTGCTGTCCCCTGCAACAGAATTTACAACCATATGTTACGTAACTGTGATGTGACTCTACCCTAAAACTAATTTAATTTAATTAGAAAAACCTTCACAGGGAACCTACTTGTTCGCCGGAGCGCGGGGAATTGTAACAGTGTGACACGTTGTATTATCTTACATTATCTTACATTATTTCCTGTTTAAATGGGTGTGTTATTGGTACTTTGTTGTAATTTCAAAATGTTTAAAATGACTGAATCATTTTGTTTATAGAGTCTATTGTGCACAGATATGAATTCAGGTGTGCCTTGGGCCCATAAACTTTGAAAACCACTGACCGACCTATATACAAGTTGGACGCTGAATCAGTGCATTAAAATTAATATTTTTATTAATGTAAACTTTTACATGGTGACTAGTGATACATTGAAGAGAAGTTTTTGGTTTGGGCAGCACTAGCTGAATGTGCATTACAACAGAGTGTCACTAAGAATGTGAAACCATATTTAGGTGTTAAGGTTTAGGGTTTAAAAGCTTTTCTACATTTACGTGTATCAACTCAAACGCACCGATCCTGAAAGCAGACTCTGTCTGCCCATCACTACCGTTGTAAATTTGACAGTTCCAGTGCACGCGCCAGTGTTCGCGGCCACTGCCATTGACAACGCTCTTCACCAATCACATCACACACAGCCAGAGCTCGTCCAATCACAAACCGCGTTGTTAGGATGTAGGCGGAGACTGAAAATACAAATGATTCCGGCTCCCTTACCTTCTACTACGTCTACACTGTGAAGTTTGGTTCAACTACAAGTTTCAAATACATCTTATTTGTTACTTTTGTAGCGCCAGGACGACAAATTTTAATATGTAATATAAAACGTAATGCTAAACGTTGTCTATTCGGGTAGTTTTGCAGTAGCTTTTATTAGAAGGATAACGTGAGCTAGCTAACCACCTGTTGATACAGTGAGCATCTTTGTTTACATGTAGCGAGCGTAGCTAAGCTAGCTGCTAGTGTGTCATGCTCTGCCAGTAGTCACGGATGTTTTAACGGTATGTTGATGAGCTAGTTGTCGGTGTTGTTTACCTCTCCAAACATTCTCATACGTTTGAAGTGAGAATCTCAGTTGGTTTGATTAGACTAAGCTAACATGCACTCATCATTACTCTGATGTTTGATAACGAGAGGAGTTTAACGGAAGATGTGGTCAGTTTGACGAATCTGCTTCGACTGACGGAGCTCAGTCTACAAAGTGTGGAGCAGAGACTGAGGTGAGCAGCCACAGTCACACAGTGAGCCAGCTGTTAATAGTTACAACACCTGTGAACCTACAGCCTCCAGTGGAGGACATTTAAAAAGAGTCAAAGTGATGCTGTGTATCTTTCTCTCTTGACTCCTTTTTCCCTGATTTTCTGTGTACACCATCTACAGTCAGTCAAAAGGGCATGATGACAGAAGTGAGTGTGAGCAGGAGAACCCAGATTTCCTGACCTTACAAGGCCAACAGACACCTGATGTTCCTCCATCCCAGTCAGACTGTGTTTGCCAGGAGAGGCCTCTCAGTGGGACGACTAATAGACGAGCTGTTGCTGGCAGTCTCAGCCCACCTTCATCCAACTCTAAGGTGAGAAAGAGAGTATTCGTCACTGAAACAATAAGAAACAGCCACCCAGATATAATGTGCATCCTACATTTTATTTGTATAGCACGTTAGTGTTTCACTTAATTGTTGAGCTTTGCTCTGATGAAGGTCTAATAGATGGAAAGCTCAACAATAAAGTGAAACACTGCATAGATGTATGTGTGCGGAAATCTTTTCAACCACTTTGGACTTGATTGATGTTTTCAGCACCTTGCCAAGACCAAGCTGGGTGGAGTGGTGGTTGTTCTGCATCATTTGTATAGCACTTTAAAAGGTACTCAGAGGCAATTTACACGTTCATTAAGACAGTCACGGAAACAGTAAAAGCGATAACAGTATAAATGCAGTGACAGCAATGAAAAGGAAGAGAGGGCTAATAGATCACAGATTAAATTGGATTTAAAGGTCCAGTGTGTAGGATGTAGTGGCATCTAGCAGTGAGATTGCAGAACTGAACCTTCCCCTGTTAATGCTGCGTTTGAAGGAGAGAATTCAATCGAAGATGACACCAAGGTTACAGATGTGTGTGAAAACAGGAACACTGGAGCCACTTTTGCAGTGGGAAAAATTGTGGCTGGATTTGTTGAGGGATTTGGAGCCACATGATGAAGATTTCAGATTTGTTGTTGTTGAATTTGAGGAAGTTGACTTGCGACCAGGATTTTATATCCATGAGGCAGTTTGTGAGGGTGGAAATAAGTGATGTGATGGAGATATAGAGCTGGCAAAATGGAGGCCATGGTGGCGCATGATGGAACCATTGACATTGTCTTATGTGTGCAAGCGTATATAACCAGAAATCTCCCTTTAGTGAAAACACTGGTAAATAGATAAATTAAACCACCTCTGCAGGTTGCCAGTAGAATGTATTTACAAACAGTAGGGTAATTACATCAGTAGCAGTTGTCCCTGTAGTGCTTTTGTTACAGTCAATTTCACAAGAACATTTTATGAGATAGCGTCTCTGTGCAGCAAACTGTGTCTCATAATCCAAAGGTAAATAAACAAACCACAAAACACCTCTCACCACAAGGACATCTCCTTCTTGTTCAGTGTATCTCATTCAAGGCCAGATCTGTAGGGATGGAGTCTTTCTCTACCAGGAGGAAGGGGGGCTGTTTGCGTCAGGAGAACGCCTGTCTGACTGTGCAGGATGAGCAGCTCATCAGTGACCTTGATGCTCTGCAGTACGAACTGTCCACCTCCAAGTCACAGGTATGATGGTCATCCCTATACGTGTAGTTAAGATGGGTCTTTCACACAAGATTGTGTACAAATCTGCACTTCTC